>NC_079318.1:34008158-39008158 GCF_029931775.1 Euleptes europaea | reverse complement strand
GTAGACAGAAATAAGGTAAAATATGGTCTCATTTACACTGGTGCACAGGGTTAAAGTATGAACTGAAGAGGAGGAAGATCAGAACAGAGGTTCAGATAACTGTAGAAGTACAGGGAAAGCAAAGCATGCATTGGGAGAAAAAATGGAGGTAACAGAGAATGGGTGTTTTTTTTTAAATGTGAAGGTTGTAAACAAAAATGCTTGTCTATGGTTAATATCACAATTCAGGCCTCTTGAATTAGTAAACATACAAAAGAAGCCTTCAGAATGACACAAGCTGTGCGTTCCTGCTTTAGAGGCACCCACATGCACAAACCAATTTACATAATGGTTTTAGAATACTGCTTTTATTTTCATATCTTTTATGAGCACTGCATTTGGCTATTTCACTGCTGACGGACACTGGCTTAATGTTTTCAGTGAGTTTTCTACAATGGCCAAGATCTCTGTCCAGGATAGTTTATAAGCATCAGTGTGGAGCTAAGAGTATTTGCTCTAATGTGCATTCATTGAACTTATTAATGGCAAGTTTCATCTGCTACTGTTGCCCAGTGAACCAGCTTAGAGAGATCCTTTGGAATCTCTTTGCAATCTATGTTTTGCTTTTCCTATTCTAAGCAGAACAGCACAACTGGAATTGGGCCTGTTTTCAAGAGTCAAGCTTCCCCTACAAGCAGGCAATGATGGCCCTCCTTTGGCCTTACACATGTGCATGTGGCTGAAGGACAGTTGGCATGAACCCAAATGATTACAGTAATCACAGTGACTGGAAAAATGCTGCCATGCTCACATTTCTGCCAGCTGCATTTATACATAAATTGTTCACACTCATTTTTCTATATGCTGTCATAGCAGCTAAATATTAATGGGGATGGGAGCCCCTCAAATGTCGTATTAGTTGCTATTGCATCATGATTTTTCCAGTGATGCTTTAGTGCAAAACAGGTTGAGAGATCAGAGAACCTTATAATCAGAATAAATGGTCAAAGGTAGTTGTAACTTCCCAAACATATCTATGACACAGATTATTCCAATACAACATACAAACACATATGTGTGAATTGAGGGGGAGGATCTAAGGACATAAATCTATTAGCTTAATATCCATTCCAGAAGGAAAGTGGGGGAAGAAATTATAAAAAGATGGAGAAGTTAAACATCCTGATCAAGTGTCAACCTTGAATCTGCAAAGGGAAAGGGCAAAGCAGAATATCAAGTGCATCAGAGGATTACAGGACTAACAAAAGGGCCAGAAGGTGCTCATAACATGCTTCGTATAATTGGCCACAAAGGCACCTTGAACGTAACTTGCCTGTTTCTTTAAAGCAAGCATAAAGGTGCATCATGTTAAAAGCTGAAGGGGTGGATAGGTACTACTTTTACTAAGAATTTGCTCATTTTCCCTTCCTTCTCCATTTTTTTTACTACCTTTTACATTTCAGTCCATTAGTTCATATTGTAAACTACCATGAGCGTATTGCCAGAATGATTATCTATAAAACTTAATAAGTAAATACAATAAAAAACCCAAATACAAACACACACACACACACACGTCTCCTCATGTTCTGAAAAGGGGCATATGGCCAGCTTTGCCGGGAAAGTTGCGGGGTAGAAATGAAATAAAATAAACAATAAATAATATCAATTCCCCATAAGGACCCGTTTCACATTTTTTTGTTAGTTAACAGGCCCATTACATCTCTTGGTTTGTTTTGGGGAACTAATCCTTGGAGCAAATGGAAATGGATTTTTAGAAGTACAATACAGAAGCAATGTGCAGAAAATTTAAATAGCTTTAGTTTAAAACTCACAAACTTCTATATATATTGAAAGAGAAACTCAAATCTTTAGAGAGCACACACTAGTAAACTTCAACCCACCCACCCACTTGCTAATGTTTGGCGGAAGAATCTTTTAAAACAGTTTATCATTTAGCTTTTTACTCTGTTGAAGTTTTCCAAGAAACAGGAATGAAGAAGCCCACACACCGTGCCTTTTCTTCCCCCCTGTGAGAAACCACTTCAAACGTGTTTTGAATGGGAAATGTGTGAAGGTTGTTTTTTGGTTGAAAACACATCTTTTAATCTTATTGTCTTGACATTTCATTAGCGACTGAACAGTCACCAACAGTACTTGGCAGCAGTACACTGGGACTATACCTGCAGAGCTGGAAAAGGATGAAATGTGAGTGGACGCTAGAAAAATATTGATGAAGATGGTTGATAGGCAGCCCCATAAAGTCTGAGGTTTACAATTCTGTAATTTTCTCTCACAAAGTACAAAACCAAGTTCTGCATCCCAAGAAGCCAAAAATTTAAAGTTTATCACAAGTATAATTATGCAATGTAATCTGAAATGAAAATCAAATGTGATCACATCCAGAACTCCAGCTAGCATCAGCTAAAATGCCAACACCTTGAAACTATGGACCATTTCACATAACACTTCTTTATCACAAAGACCGAACGAAAGGATGGTGTCAGTGCATCTGTGTAATTATATAAAAATGGGATTACACATTTTTCCTGGGATCCCCTCGTTTCTTCTATCTTTTTTTCATGCAATAATTCTAGAAGTCACGTGGGTGAACCACAAGCAAGCTAAATGTAGACAACAGATATACAATCAGGATATTCCACCATTTAAAAAATTTCAAGTCAATGATACAGGGCTGCTAAATCATTTACTAAAGTGGTACTGGTATGTGACAAATACACGTTAATCTGCCAAACTTTGTGATTTTTGGCTTTGACGGTTCTAGCCTTATGAAGAACAAAATGACTTATTTTATTTTCATTCTCTGATAACATCAAGAAGCCTTTTTGTTTCAACTGTGAAGTCTCAAATGAGACCCAAGGCTAGATGTGTTTGGCAAAGAATGTAGTTGATCTGTTAGAAGGAAAATGAATAAGAGGCTTGGCTACCGTGCTGTTATTCTCTGTCCATATGCTTGTAATCTGGTAGATAAACGTTTTACACAGGTCTCTCTTGAACCCCATCTTTGTATGTTGAAAACAATGTTCAGTCAAGAAAAAATTCCCTTTCTGCTAGTTTAAGCAGGAATAGTCCAGACAACTGAGTCTCCCTTTTAAATAAAACTCTTATGGCAACTGTGCCTCCCTGGAAGTGCTGTTCTGCCATTTTGCTAACCTAGGTTGACTACCCAAAATTTCCATTTACCCTGCCTGCAGAAACTGCATGTTTGTCAGGGTGTGTGTGTGTTAGCATCTGTAACTTCTCCCTTGTGACCCTCTCCCTCGAAACAAAAAGGCTTCTTGGTGTTATCAAAGAATGAAAATAAAATCAGTAAATAGGAACCATTTGGGGCAACCCTACAGAAAGGAAAATTGTTATCACCTCAAAATATTGTCGAAGGCTTTCACGGTCAGAGTTCATTGGTTCCCGTAGGTTATCCGGGCTGTGTAACTGTGGTCTTGGAATTTTCTTTCCTGACGTTTCGCCAGCAGCTGTGGCAGGCATCTTCAGAGTAGTAACACTGAAGGACAGTGTCTCTCAGTGTCAAGTGTGTAGGAAGAGTCAGAGAGGGGTTGGGTTTGAGCTGAGTACTGTCCTGCAGACATAATGTGCTAATCATTGTCCTGTAAGTATCAAGATAATGTACTAATGAGAGTGTGGTATGTTAATATGGAAGCATTGTATCCTGAAATGATCAGGTAATGTGTGAAATCTGCATGGCTATTGTTGACTGTAGCCTTTGTTAGTCTGGAGGTTTTTCAGGGCAGGAAGCCAAGCCTTATTCATTCTTAAACTCTCTTCTTTTCTGTTAAAGTTGTGTTGATGTTTATGAATTTCAATGGCTTCTCTGTGCAATCTGACAAAATAGTTGGTAGAATTGTCCAGTCTTTCAGTGTCTTGGAATAAGACCCTGTGTCCTGTTTGTGTCAGTCCATGTTCAGCCACTGCTGATTTCTCAGGTTGGCCAAGTCTGCAGTATCTTTCATGTTCTTTTATCCTTGTTTGTATGCTGCGTTTTGTGGTCCCGATGTAAACCTGAGAAATCAGCAGACTAACAAAGGCTACAGTCAACAATAGCCATCACCTCATTCCCCACTATCACTTCTGCATCCTGATCCTGGGTTTCCCACATTGTGTCAGAACACCAGTCAAGAATTAGTCTAATGCTGTAGGTATTCCATAAAAGCTCCAGAATACAGAAATAATGGCATGTAGCAGGGGAATGAGACAAGAAGAATATAGAACAAGCAGGTCATCTGGGGATTTGGAGTGAGATGCCACCAATATGGGGATGACTCCCAGCAATATTTCTCCTTAACAGCTAAGCTATATGTGTCTGCGGAAGTCCTGAATAGGTTCCTAGAGAAAGTAACAGGACGGTTGAGGACCAATAAACCAAAGCTTTATCCAAACAAGACTGAGGTGTTGTTGGTCAATGGAGAAGCTGCTCTGGAACTGTGGAGTCAGCCTGTCCTAGAGGAGGTTAGATTCTCCCTGAAGGAGCAGGTTTGTAGCTTAAAGGTGCTAGCAGTCCTGGCCTATGGCTGGAGGATCAGGTCTCCTCCGTGGCATGTAGCACCTTTTTATTAGGTCTGGCTGGTTCACCAGCTACAGCCATTCCTTGAAAAGTGCAATATGGCCACAGCATTCCATGCTCTGATCGCATCCAAATTGTATTACTGTAATGCAATGTATGTGGGGCTACCTTTGAAACTGGTTCAGAAACTTCAGTTGGTCCAAATACAGCCGCCAGGCTACTGTCAGTGATTGGTTACAGGGACCATACCACTCCTGTGCTGAAAGATCTGTACTTGCTACTTCTGTTTCTGGGCACAATACAAAATTCTGGTTCTTTACATTTAAGGCCTTAAAAGGCTTAGGATCAGGGTACCTGAAAGACCCATACTATCCATCCTGTCAGTTAAAATCTACCTCTCAAGCCCTACTCTTTGTGCACTGGCCTTCAGAGGTGAGGCAGGTGGTGGCTAGAGACAAGACATTTTCTGTGGTAGCCCTTTTCCTTTGGCATACCCTCCTCCTTGAGGCTTGCCTAGTGCCTTCTTTACTGTTTGGCATGCAGAAAGTCCAAGGTTTACTCCCTTGCTTCTCCAGTTAAAAGGATCAGGTAGTCAGGGATGTGAAAGACCTCTACCTGAGACCTTGAAAAGCTGTTACAGCCTGGTAACCTAGATGAACCAATACTCTGATTCAATACAAGGCAGTTTCATGTGTTCATGTACCTCAACCAGTACTTGGCAGAACATTGGGACTATATTCACACATATGCCCAGGAACTAGAACAAAGTTACACAGAATAAAACTCCCTCCCCCCAGATTACTTTAGACTGCTTTTAAGCAGCTATCTTGTTTCTTCCCATACCATTGGAAGGCCAGATACAGGCACAATTTTTCTCATCTCACATTTGAGACAGAGAAAATGAACCTATGCAATGGACGTCTTTTTGTACACTCTCAAACATGTAGGAAACTATCCACAACAATCCAGCTAAAATAAAGCATCAGTAACATGTAGGAATGATAAAACTATGGCATGCAGAAACCTTTCTATAAGCTACTCATCTAATACCCATCATGGAATGCAAGCACCATTCTACATTCACCTTCCTCTCAAATGTAACTGGATGGCATCTCTCAACAAGTTGTATGCAATTCAGAGGGAGAAAGCATGCCAATTAAGTAGGAAGTTTGTGCTATAAGCCATAATGATTAGGCAATGGTAATAAAGACTTTATAAGTGACATATAGATTGCAGTTTATTTCAACTAAGCAATTCATTCAGAAAGTAATTTGCATTAGTTACCATCATCTGAGAGACAATGGTTAAAAAAACACTCCCAGGACATCGTTAATCAGCCAGCTCTGATTAGTACTTCTACATGTTTATGTCAAACCAGGAAGGAATGGCTTGAGCTTCATCAGCACTATAGTGCTGCTACACTGCTAGATAAAGAACATCAATATTATGAAGGAGACTCCACCTGGAAGAATCAACCTGGTACATTGCCAAACATATAATAACTTCATTTTTTTCTCATGTGGACAGCTTATGCACAAAAACACTTCACAAAAAAGTGAAAAATATCAGTTTTCACATGCTAATATTCACCCATTTGGTGAAACACCCACTTCTCTATTTCGCCTCACTAAAGACTGACTAAACTGAGGCTATCGTATTTTGGTCACATTATGAGAAGACAAGAGTCACTAGAAAAGACAATCATGCTAGGAAATGTTGAAGGCAGCAGGAAAAGAGGAAGACCCAATAAGAGATGGATTGACTCTGTAAAGGAAGCCACAGCCCTCAATTTGCAAGATCTGAGCAAGGCTGTCAAAGATAGGACATTTTGGAGGAGATTGATTCATAGGGTCGCCATGAGTCAGAAGCAACTTGACGGCACTTTACATACACACACACACACACACACACACAAAGACTGAAGAAGGGACTGAAGGAATTAAACCCCAACTGGATCAGAATTTGTCCTGGTCATACTATTAGCAGCATAACAAAGTTTTATTCAGTTTGAACATTGCCCCCCAACACACACCAGTGCTTTGAAGTCTGCAATGGGAACAGCCTGCACTCTTGTAAATGTTGTTTTCCAAAACATTTAGGGTCCGATTAGATGATACATTAAATATGACTTGGGTTGGGAAACCCCCAATTCATATTTAATGTATTATCTAATCAGATCCTAAATGTTGGGGAAACCCCAACGCAACTCGCATTTAATGTGTGACCTGGCACTCACCTTAAAACATCGCTTATGTGGGGGCAAATTGGATCTCGAGCATTCATGTGGAGGCAACAAAGTCTTCATCATTCCCTCCCTACCACCCTACATACTTTCGCTAGCAGAAAAGGGCCAGGGGGTTGTTTGTCTTACTGCTGGTTCCACATGTCTGCCCAGGAGACACATGAAACTGGCAGTAAGACAAACAGCCTCCTCCCAATGGCTCCTTTCTGCTAGCGAAAGCATGTGGGGTGGAAGGGAGGGAATGACGAAGATTTTGTTGCCTCCACATGCATGCTTGGGATCCAATTTGCCCCCCTCCCACACACACATACACAATGGTTAAGGTGAGAGCCAGGTCTCCTCCAACCCACCTTACGGTTAACATATTGTTTAATCAGACCCTTAAATCCTCAGTATGGATATCAGGCAACCAGAAAACTACATTTCACAGGGTCCTAATATCTCACAAAGCAACTTCATAAGACATCCCTGCAGCTAGACAAGAGGCCTGTGAGAGGCATCAATCCAATTGTGCTGGCTATATCATCAAGAGAATCACCTTCTGATTTTTTGGATGTCAGTTCATTTTGCCAAGCCCAAATCCAAAACTGATCCAAGGCAAGTTCAACTATCAGTAAACTCAAACCACCCAAAACTCATCATTCACTTGAAGATTAAACTATATTATTAACTCCATCAAAGCACAGAACTTTTCCTTTAGAAGGGATGAGGCATCTTTGGAGACAACCTGAAGCATACTGGTCCTTCTCAACTCAAAGAGAACTGCTCAGTATGCACATAGGATCTTCTGCTGGATTACATCCATTCTCTTCAAGTATTGGTAAACTAAGCCTGAATCAAATATCTCAGGCAAAAAGATGTATTTCTGCTATATTTCTTATGATGAATTTTTGGCCTGTCTGGCTTTGGACAGAATATTAATTCTCTTCATTCCCATTTGTTTAGATAAATGTCTTGAATCAGGCAATTTTTATGAAGAACACAACATCTTAAGCAATCTGTTTTGTGTGTTTTAAACAATTGTACAATATAAAGGTGCAGTTGCCCCAACAGAATTCCTTAACGTATTTTTCCTTTCTGGGCTCTTTGTATATTTACTACCATAAATAGACCACAACTTTTATATCATCAATACATCACCAAGCATTCAGTAGTTAAGAAAATAATTTGCAATTGATCATTCATATGAATTTTACTAGTAAACTTATTTGAAAGAATGTTCATGCAAGGTGAAGCTGCAAAAGAGGAAAAAATAGCCAAGGCAATTCCATATTAAAAAAAGAAAAAAGAATCCCAGACCTCTTTTCCCTTATCCACAAATATGCACCAAGGAACTCCAAACATCCCATTTCCAAATTAATAGGGTCACAAAAAAGAAGTGGCCAAAACAGAAAGTATTACAATATTGTCAAAGGCTTTCACGGTCAGAGTTCATTGGTTCTTGTAGGTTATCCGGGCTGTGTGACCGTGGTCTTGGTATTTTCTTTCCTGACGTTTCGCCAGCAGCTGTGGCAGGCATCTTCAGAGGAGTAACACTGAAGGACACTGAGAGACACTGTCCTTCAGTGTTACTCCTCTGAAGATGCCTGCCACAGCTGCTGGCGAAACGTCAGGAAAGAAAATACCAAGACCACGGTCACACAGCCCGGATAACCTACAAGAACCAGAATTAAATCTTATAATGCAGATTCTCTAAATCCCCAATCTCAAAGTGTGCATAATTAAGCTAGATGCCATATTATATAGCCACTTCTTTCTCTGTGATAAAGGAAGTCTATTGTTATTTGTAAAATCAAAGTATTTCTTTCAGTGACTTGTGTCCAGCTCTTCCTGAACTTGAAGTGGTTTACGACATGCAGATATGAAATCCAAGAACAGTTAAAACCATGTAAACAAAACTCTTAACTGAACAGTTAATAATAGGAAGTTTTAACACATATGTACTGTCACAGAAATCATTCACCCATTCCAGAGATTAAAACCCCATTTCTAAAAGTAGTTTTTGAAGCCCCTATGAAATTCAGTCTACAAGGTTGCCTTCCTCACCTCCTCACACAAGCTGTTCCGCAGGGCTGGAGCTGCCACTGAAAATGCCAGAGTTCTCATAATTACAGATTTAATTAAATTATGAGATGAGACGAGCAATTCCTATTACTGAGATCTTCCTAAGTGGATGGGCAGATACCAAGTTCTTCAGATATATGAGTCCTAAGTCACAACAGACTTTAAAGTTTAGTACCTTGAAGAGACTCCAGAAGCAGATTGATAATCAGGGCAGATATTATAAAACTGGATTACAATCCTGGCATCCTGATAACTGGGGTAACTATTATAAAACTGGATGGATGCAATTCTGGCATCCTGACCCGGATAAAGGTAGGCAGCCACATTCTGAATCAGTTGTAGCTTCTGAGAGGTCTTTAAGGCAACCCACTTACCTTGATATTTTCATATATTTCATGGATTGCTGATGTATTCTAGTTTTCTATGCTTAAACATCTAAGATTTCCACAGAGAAAACCCACATTTTATAAATGAGAATTATATGAACAATGAACATTAGCAAGTACTGCCATTAATTTTCCCAAAAATTTTCCAACTGCAAGAACTCTGCGGCTGTATGAAAACTGAAAAATTTGACCCAGACAAGAATAGTGAAAAGAAGGATATGGAGGCAGCATTGTACATAAAGGAGATCCTGTGTTTGATCTCTTAACAAAATGGTGCCTGTGCACAGGTTTATGAGCACCAGAAACCTACGAAAAAGAATGAAAGGTAGAGCAATCACAATTTTATGCTGGCAGCAAGATCATTACAACAAGCATACTTCAGGTTCCCCACCAATAATTCCAAATGACAATTGGCAGAATGCTCACATGGACTTTCATATGGCTTTTTGGCCCAAAAAAACAAAAAAAAGCCCCTAGCATCTTCTGTTGGCAGGCAAACAAATTTAAGTACGTTTCTGATGTATGCAGTAAGTTTTCTGGTTAAGAACTGTATTACTGCAAGTTTCATGAGCTACTGTATAAGTTTGAGAAGGATCAGGAAAACTGCTTTTTCAAAGCAAAAGCTACCTATATTTCAGCTTGCTGGCGAACCGTCTGGTGTCCTTATACGCTTCTGTGGAGTTTGAGAAATGCTCAGAATGGTCCCCCAGTAGCATGCCCCCACACCAACTGCATAAAAAGTGAAACCCCTGGCTGTGTCCCTGCTTTAAGGATTGGACCACTTTTTAAAAAATGAAACGCCTATAAAAGTGAGATTTCAAAGGCAGTAAAGCTCTTTCCATTCCATTTTGCCTAGAGCAGTGAAGTACAGAAAGCCACTCTCAGCAAGAGAGAGAGGACAGAGGAAAAAGAAACTGACTTACCCCAGCCAATGCAAAGGTAAAGCCGAAAGATTCTCTGCTCAGAAAACACTGACACCACTAGCAGTGTGTAGAGGTACATTCCTTCCACCAATAGCCAGTAGTAGTTTGCAGTCACACAATAATGCATCATCACAAAGACCAGACGACAACTAAGAGACTCCTGAGAGAGGAGAACAGAGTTTAGAAAATTTATTTGTTTTATTAGATTTATATCCCACCCTTTCCTGACTACAGTCAGGCTCAGGGGGGCTACCAACAGGAATAAACAGTCCATGTGAAATACATACTATTAAATTTAAAACCTTATAATCTAAATACAACACCAAGTTAAAAACATCACGTTACAACAAGCCAATAGCATTCATCATCAAGTCACAGAGGCTGCTGAAGGCCCAGTAAGGAGTCGGTAACAAACAGAAAGAGGGAGTGTTACAAAGGAAAAAAGGGGGGGAAAGGTAGGAGTGTGATGTCACATACTATCATTCTGCTTCTGGTAATCTATTTGATTTCTATATTGGTCATCCGGTGATATCCACATATAAAACTCTGTTCAGTTGTCTGAAACGTGTTTGCAATGAACAAACTGCTGTCCTCACAGAATTCTATGAGTCGCTCTCCTGCTTCATTTCATGCTCCTATCCCATATCTTCCAACAATATTTGATTCTACTTTGTTTCTTACTTTTACATTCCAGTCACCTATGAGTATCAGCACATCTTACTTAGATGTGTGGTCAATTTCTTCCTGGACACTCGCATAAAAGCATGCAATTTTTTCCTCTTCAGCATCTGTAGTTAGGGTGTAAACTTCAATGATGGTTATGGTGATAGGCTTTCCATAAAGTCTGATATTATTTGGTTAAACGTTGCATTATAACCCTTGACTGCTTATGTGACATCTTGCTTCACTATTAGAGCAACTCCGTTTCTTCTGTGTTGTCATCTTCAGAGTAAAACAGTTCGTTATTTTCTGACTGAAAGTGTCCTAATCCAGTCCACTTTAGTTCACTCAACCCCAGGAATGCTTTTCTTTTATTTTCTGCTCTTGACTACAGTCTTGAGCACTAACAATTCTAACAACAAAACAAGATAAAAAAGAGAGTAATAATAATACATACATAACACATTCCATGTTCCTATTATGTGTGTTGTAGTTTTAGACCTTCCTTTTGCATCCGTTCATGTCAACAACGAACATCCTTTTGGCTTTAGTCCAGTTGCATCATTAAGAATAGTGTTACCTGTAGTTGTCCACCGCTCTTCCTCAGAAGCTGACTTGAGTGCCATCCAACCTGGAGGTTTTGTCTTCCAGAACTTTTTTTTTTTTCAGGTTGGATTGTCTCATCATAGGGTTTTCAAGGTAAGAGATGATCAGAAGTGGTTTACCATTGGCCTTCTTCTGTGCTGTACTAACCAAGGTTAGCTGAAGTGGCACTGCCATTGTCTACGAAAGATCCTCCGCCAGTGTCACCTTCCACTACTGCTGCTGCCCAGTTGCAACCTTCAAGGATTCCTCCACCCCCCTCACCATTGGAACCGTCTGTTCTCTCTTGCTGTTATGACTGTTGATTCCTGAAGGGGGGTGGATGCATTTTAGTCTGGTGTCTCAGTTGTAACCATTCCACCTTGAGTGACTCTACGAGGAGTTTAGCCTTTCGACAAAGTCTAAACTTCTTACAGTATTGCTCTCAGCTTTCCTGACACAGCTTCTGAATCATGGGCAGAAGGTAAGTAGAACTCTGTGGTAGATCTACACATTTCACACATACACACACTCTACAAGGATGCCAAAGGGTTGCCAAGACAGTGATCAGGATGCCAGAATAGTATACCTAGTAGGGAATTGGTCTAAAAGTGGAATTTTCATTTTAAACACACATAATGAACTACTGTGTCTACCTTATTCCCTTCTATACCATAGAGTTCTACTTATCTTTGGCTTAGGAGTCTTTACGCCAAGTGCTTCCCTACCCTAACTCTACAGCAGTAGAAACACTCAAAGATTTCAGACGTTCGGGTGGATCTACCATAATTTTTTTTAGAGAATAAGGCTTCAAAACAAAGGTGCAGTGTTTTATACAGACAGACCAAAGGTACAGAGTTTTATATAGACAGACCAGTCACAGGCCACCAGTATCACAGGTATTTTTGAGTAATACCTTACCTGATAGGATACAATTTTCTCCCATTGATATTCATGAGTGGCAGTACTGTACATCCATGTTAGCACAGAGTCTTTAATGAAGACAGATACAGCACGTAGAATAAAGGAGCCGAAAAGGTTCAAGTGAATGTAGTTCCTGGTGCAATGCAGATGCCTAGAAACATAAGCATGATACTTGAGTCATTTGATCATAATGACTGTCAAAGAAAGCAACACTGGGCTCTGCTTAAAACTGTTATATATAAGTGAGTCATTTGCAGCCTATAATCCAGAAGTATCAGTAGGGTTTGTTCTTACTTCCTAAGGGGTAGGCAAATCAGGACACAGGCAATATCATAAACGTTTTAGATCACAGAAGAAGTTGGAATTTGACATTTTACTAGAGATAAAGGAATTGGAGCTTTTAATACTGAACTCAAGCTTCTAAGCAAGTATCCTGGAATAAAACTAAAAATATAGTGAGTGAAGCATACCTCAGTTTTGCACTGTAGCGGGTTAGTGTGAAGTGCCTACTCTTTATTGGTTTATGATCAACCTATTACCAATCTGAAACCAAGTTTGCCTGTTTAAATCCTCATCCTAAGTTGCTGTTATTAATAAAATCTGTTGTTTTGAACTTTTACCTCACCAAGCCATCAATTTCTGACAGACATAATTTCTGCGAAAGATCATTCTCCCCCCTGATCCGTGACCGTTATGAATATCACCCATCCACTACAGAAGAAAAGATCACAACCGGTCAACCCATGTAACAGCAACGTTCTTTGTACTTCTTTTTAGTGAAAGTTATTTCCCCTCATCTGAAAGCAGATGTGTTTTCAGCAAGGCAATGATCCAACAGGGCAACCACTCTTGTCTCTCCATCTAAACTAAAACACTATTTCAAAGTTACAAAGTTTCCAACCCAAATTAATGGCGATTTTCAACGTTTACTCCTATATAATGCCATCTAGGTGTTCTACTAGCCCAAATACAATGAAGCACTAGAACATATTTCTTTAAAAAGAACAGGTAAGCACAAACAGAGAAGAAGAAGAGTTGTTTTTTTATATGCTGACTTTCTCTACCACTTAAGGCAGAATCAAACCGGCTTACAACCACCTTCCCTTCCCCTCCCCACAACAGACACCCTGTGAGGTAGGTGGGGCTGAGAGCTCTAACAGAGCTGTAACTTGCCCAAGGTCACCCAGCTGGCTTCGTGTGTAGGAGTGGGGAAACAAATCTGGTTCACCAGATTAGCCTCTCATGTGGAAGAGTGGGGAATCAAATCCGGTTCTCCAGCTCAGAGTCCACAGCTGCAAACCATCGCTCTTAACCACTACAACCCGTTGGTATTTTGGCTATGGAGTGCCTCAGGGACAAGTGTGAGCCTAGTGTTGCTGTAACTGATGGAGTTTGAAGTTTACTGCTGTTGGTTAAAATTGCTGTGTGACTGGGCACTCTAGTCTTCCATTACAGCCCCCTCCCTTTGGTAGACTAGCTGCAAATTATTTAATAGTTTACTACTGCTATTACCTTTTCAAGTCCTTAAAAGATTCCCTCAATGTTTATGTAATATTTAACAGTTACATTGTGTATAACAAATCTACATATTGCATTTAAAAGACTGAACCTGAAATTATGCAATGAGAGTCATCACTGCAACCCTCAACAGAGATATAAAGTAAATAATTTACTGTTGCTTAAACATCCAGGTAACATAACTGACAGACTGATTAGGTGTTTCAGAATTTTTTTTCAGAGCAGCAGAAAACACATGGAGACAAGGAATGTAGAGAGATGATGTTAGATCACAGTACTGTATGTATGGATGGCAAATGAAGGTACTAAATTTCTGCTCACACTCTGGTAATACCTTGGAGTCTATTGTAAATATCTGGGATTACCTGAATCCAAGGAGGATGCCAGTTGCTATAACAAGGGCAGAGAAGGAAAGAGCATATCCAGTGGTGTAGACGACAGACAGGAATAGGAGCCGTTCTTTTGGCGCGTCCTGAAAGAGGATTAACACACACAAAAAGCCAAGGATGCAATTGCTAGACTACACATTTGGTCTCTCTCAGTACATGTGGTTTGCCAATGAAGAATCTCACTCAGACACAAATAAGGAGGACAGAACACATCCACTCCACACAGGAGTTGGTTCTTTTCTAGATTGGCAAGAAATCCGTGGTCGTCTAGATATGGGAATATTGTAATTCACTCCTGTCGGAGTAACGCCACCAGCATCACCAGTATTTTGGTGAAGACGTGGGGAGCAGAAGCCAGACAGAAGGGAAGTGCCCTGAATTGGTAGTCTCTCTTGGCATAGCCAAAATCTGAGAAACCTCCTGTGGGAGGGGTGAATAGAGACGTGAAGGTATGCCTTCTTCAGGTCCAAGGAGGTTAGGACATGGCCCACCTGTAGGGCTTCCATAATGGAACGGAGGGTCTCCATATGGAATTTCCTGTATCTGACCTTTTGTTTAGATGATTCAGGTCCAAGGTAGCCCTCCAGTCCCCATTTTTCTTGGGGACTGTAGAGAAGATGGAATATACCCCGTTGCCAATTTTGGGGTGAGGGACTGGTTCTATGGCTTGAATTTGGTGTAGGCGGGATATGGCGTCCAGGGTTCGCTGATGCTTTGTCCCTGCAAAGAGATTTTGGGGAGTTCACAAATTTGTCTCTTGGAAGAGACGTGAATTCTATGAGATAACCTGTTGATAACACCTGAGAAACCCATGCATCTGTGTAAGACCTTTCCCATTTGTGGCGGAATCGTAGGGGTCTCCCCCCCCCCACACCGGCTGTGACTTGGCATCACTGTTTAGGGGCTTTGGAGAACTTGTCTCCCTTGTTGCCCGAGAATTTATGTTGTCCCTGGGGGGAACAAAAAAATCTGTTTCCCCTTCTGCGAAAGGAGCCCTTATTATTATTATTCCAGGAACCCCTGCACTGTTCTGGCCTGAAGGGGGCCAGAGAGTGGAAAGTTCTGAAACTGGAGTAGGCAGAGGAATGTCTTCCCTCCCTGTTGTAGGATCTTGGAAGAACCTTTTTCTTAGCCTTGTTCTCCACAAGGATTTTATCTAGTCTTTCCCCGAAGAGTCTTCCCCCAGTGTAGGGGTATGACATGGTCAGTGTTTTGGTTTTGAGCGCATTTGCCAGGGATGGACCCACAGTGCTCCTCCGATAGCAATGTTGGAAGAAGTGGCTCGAGCTGTGAGGGATTTGGCATCAAGAAATGCGTCTGCCATGAATGCGGATGCCTTCAGAAGTCTGTTAAGGCCTTCCACAATCTAACAATTTTCTCCTGCATAGAGCTGAATAATTTACCTGAGCCACACGATGGAGGCTCTGGTCATAATGGAGGTTGCTGCCGAGGCTTGGATTGCCAGGACGGAGGCCTCATGAACCTTTTTGGAAAGAATCTCCGCTTTCCTATCTAGTGGGTCTCTAACTGACCCCATTCCATCTTCAGATGGTAAATCAGGTGAGTGAACTGCCGCTACCGGGGCGTCAATCAGGAGAAGTTGAAAGAGAGACATGGCCTGTGGAACCATGGTGTACAGTCTCTTGTATTGGTAGGGGACTGTCTATTGGCCAAGGGTTTGTCAAATTCAGCTTGTACCTGAGTTTCAAAAAATTCTGGGAATGGGACCTCCCAGATGCGAGGTTTGGTACTTGGGAAGAACTCCTTGGCTCCCTTTTTTCTGGGTTTAGGAATGGAGTCGGCTACAGGGTCTGGATCTCATTGAGGTCTAGGGCTACCAGAGCCTTGCTTAAGAGTCCCTGAAAATCCTCCGCTGAAAATAGACGGGGATGTTGTTCTTTAAGGAGAATGGGAGTGTCCTCATCGGAATCAATTCCCCCTTTTCTCTGCCTTCTAAATGTGGGGCCACTGAAGAGGTATCCTCCAGGGCTTGAAGGGATTGAAAGTGGGGGAAGGGGCCAGAGGTGCCGCTTTAGTGTGCCACTGTGGGTTAGATTGGTCTCCCTGTCCCTGATGGGAGCGTTGTGAGGTGATTAGAGCAGAATTTGAACCCATGCCCTGCATGAGAGAGGGGAAAGGGATTCCTTGAGGGCCATCATCATTTGAGCCTGCGTATCCAACACCCCATTAAACAAATCCACAATTTCCCGCCGAGTTAGAGAAGTCTCTGCCTCGGTAGGCATTACATTACCCCCTTGTGGAGACTTTGGAATGAGTTGAGAGCTTTCTTCTAAGATGCTCCTAGCTGGAGTGGCCATCACTGCAGTCTCTCGCCTCTCGCTGTGATTCGCGCCATTTTGAGGCGGCTCAACAGAGCGCGCCTCTTTGGGGGCGGTCGGCCCTTCCACGCCTTTCGCGGAGTCACCGCCGCAGCTGTTAGAATGCTCTCTGTGACGTCGCCCTGTCGAAGTGACGAGGGCTGAGTCATGGTCCTCCTCAGACAGGAGGTCCGAGTCAGATTCTCTCTTGGCGCCCGCCATCTTGCCCAACGGGGCGAAGTGGGGAGCGGGAGGAGGGGGGAAATTGAAAGTAGCGGGGGGAAGGGACGTTTGCGGCTAAAGCCGACGAACGGTAAAGGGGGTGAGGGAAGGAAAACAGACTCACTGAACACTAGACAAAGGTTAAAACGAATGGAGTACACACGAAGGAAAAGTCTTTGAAAACGAGTCGGAGTTCAAGAACGAAGCTGCTACCCTGATCAAGGCAGGACGGAAAACTGGAGTTCCCACCCAGGGGGCAGGAAGTAGAATAAAGATTTTTTGGTCCTGCCTACCCTGGGCACGTGATGGGAACACCTGCGAGTTTCAAGATGACCTCCAACCAGAACGAGAACAGACAGATGACAAATAACTGAACAATGAAACATCAGATGTCACTACAAAGAACTGAAGCTTCAGAAAAAGTGCAGCAGAAAGGTAACATTCACAAGTCCATGGCAGAACTCTCATTTATTTTAATGAGCTATGATTTCCCCAATTGTCAGACTGTGACCCTTTCTTTAAGCTTCAATGTTTCAAGTCAGAGTTTCTCCTCAAGGACATCTGCAGCAAGAGTGACCTTCACCGAGCTAGCATCTGACAATTTTGCTTACTTACATCCCTGTGTTTATGTATTTTACACACACACACCATGCCATGCAAGAATAAAGAGATATAATAGGATAATAGGGAAAATAAAAATAAGTATTTACATTTAAGAAGGCAATTCAGGGTCTAAATTATTACTCCCTGAAGCACTCTATTTTTTGGAAATAAGACAGGTGCCAAGCAACCAAGCACTGTCATTAAGCATCTGCCTTCTTGGCAGCTTTCTATATAACGGTGAAATGATCCTTTAAACAGTGAATGGAGACATATAAAGGTTCTGCAAGTGGTAATTCCGTTTCTCCAAACACCGTCTTCTGTGATGTCACAAACATTAAAAAGAATGAAAGTACCGACGAGGAAGCTACCTTGGGGATTTCCTGTATTTCAATTAATCTCACATCAGAATTTCTCCTCTGTCGTCTTCTCCATCTATTTTTCCCCCCATTCCTCTCTGTAGCAAAGCTACACAAACAAACCTGATTTTCTTTCCAGGTTTGCAATTTCCATTCTGGTTATGCTAAACAAGTCACTTAAAGCTTTTTGTAAGCATTAGGGAAAGGATGCCATGCTCAAGCTGCTTGTTTTAGTCCCACTGATGTTATCAAACAAGCAGAACAACTAGTCAGGAATACATATTCATCCTTTATGGAAAGCCTTCATTTAAAAGCCTGAGCAACATTCGCAGGGACTGTCCCACTTTAACAAGCAAATCTTGCTCACTTACTTTGCCAGCATCCTCACACTCAGATGTGTTCCTCCAGGCCTTGGTGGAATTCTCCTCCAGCAGCCACGTGCCCTCAAGTGTACAGAAGCGATAAACTTGCCCTGATGAAGGCCAGAAAGCACATGAATTACAGGGATAGATAGAAAAGCAAAAGTGAATCCATTATTCGTGTTAGTAAGCTCAATTGAAACTCCTAGTTACACATTTCACACAGGACTCTGTGAAAATATATATGTCTATATATACAGCACTGACAGCCTACAGCACCGACACAGGAATTCAAACTGATTCTTACACTTTGCCTTGGGATTGAAGAGACTGAACAACCAATCCTTTTGGTTTCTGATAAAAGGATTTGAACACAGATGCTTCCCTACTCAATAAAGAAACATGAGGATATAAGATGGTCGGAAAGTTTGCCCATTAAAGCTCCTTTACCTATCAGACTTAACTCTGTATCAAAGAGGCAACCATTCTCTGAACTGTGTAATAGCTTTACTACAGCCCATTTCTTTCCCACTGGAAAGAAATTAGAATTCGATTGTACTTTTATCTCTCAATGCTGATGCCAAAGTAAGTCATCTAGTGCCTAAAGTTATCTGTAGATGATCAATGCAGAACAGTCTCTAAGAGCTGTGAGACAGCCAAAGTTTCTATGAAATTTAGAAATAGATCTCAAACAAATAATTTAAGAAGACTCAGATCTTTATGTTAAAATAGGAGCTACTAGAATTCATGCCATCTGCCCTAGAAGCCTTACTGCTTAATCCAGAATGGACGGTGGCAGGAGGCAATTAGTCATGGATGAGGAAGATCACTTCTGCACATGTTCAAAGGAACATGAACGTTTCCTTCACTTTTGGGGCATATTTCAGGACTTAGCATGGGTACTTAAGACAGGTGTGAACCATCATCTACTGTGGAAATCTGATGAGTTTTCATCAACGTATAAGGAATTCTAAGATACCTTGTACCATGTATTACTATGCTTTGATTAAAGCAACTTAACTTAAATGTCCAATTGCCATTCTCTGGCTTGTTTTGCAGAAGCTTATTTTTGTAATAAAGTTGTCCAGAACTAGCAAATCAATAAGCATTTAAAATATACACAAAAGAGACCAATATTTTACAAGTTATGCAGTAAAGATGCACAATTAGGTTAGAGCTTTGATTTATTAAGCTTTGCATGCAAAGTGCTTTCAAGAAAAAAAGTTACTTTCTTAGAAGCAATGGACTTAATGGAGTCTGTTTGCATGAATTCCATGTCAATTACACCTTATTAGTATTAAATGTTTAAAGATATGGATTGGTGCCTAGAATCAAAGCAGTCCCTGTATGCTGATAAAAGACGAAGGGAAGACGCCAATAGTCAGAACTGGAGTTAATGTCATAATTTATCTTGGTCTTGGGTGAGCTTCTAAATCAAATCAAATAGTACATCTGGCTAAACACTTTTATATATAGAAAAATATGTTATCGCATGCCAGGAGGCTCACAAATATTTCATCAGCCAGCTCCCTTGTGCTGGAAATAAAAACCCAAATTAAATGCTTTCCCCGTTAAAACAACCAACCTGATCTGCATTTTACTACAGCTGTGTGTCAGGGATGGTGGGAGATTAGTCACCCAATTGTCCTCTGGAACAAATTGCCACATAATTTATCTTTGAAACAAATTACAGCATGTCCTAGCCTATCACATTTTATCCAGACAGCGAAAGGCAA
This sequence comes from Euleptes europaea, assembly GCF_029931775.1. Taxonomy (NCBI): domain Eukaryota; kingdom Metazoa; phylum Chordata; class Lepidosauria; order Squamata; family Sphaerodactylidae; genus Euleptes; species Euleptes europaea. The sequence goes on along the minus strand of NC_079318.1, from coordinate 38,988,360 downwards.
GTTGAGAGAGAGGAGGCAAAGAGTCGAGTTTTCCCCCAGTGCACTGAGCGTGTTGAGCATCATAAGCTTTCCCAGATTTAATAACTCTTCTTAATTCTCGACAGGGGAAATGTTCTGGAAAAGGTAACAGTTTTTCTCAGAAGGCTGTGGTGAATCTGCTGTTTATGAGTAATAGCAGAATTATTTGCAGTGGCAGACTGACTTTCTGCTCCTTAACAGAGTGGCATGCCCTTTGATCACCAAAACAATGTATCCTAACAAATGAATTTCTTCTCCTGATAAATTTGGTCTGTGCACAGTGAATGGAGTTTATCAGCCACAAAGACAACACATCGGAAGTTAATTACCTCCACTTCACAGGCTGCGCAAGCATCTATTTATTACGCTTCTAGAGGGTGCCTCTACTGAAAATATCCAAAGCAGAGTACACACCACTAGTCTTCAACACCACATTGCATATGCACAATGGAAGCAGAAACATTTGGGATCACAACAAGTTCTCTCAAAATAAGCAATAAAACACTTTAGAATACTCCTGAGCCCACTAGTAAGTATAAGAAGACAGTTTCTATGGCTGAAGATTAAGCAGATTTGTACTGCTTCCAAATTTCTTCTCTAGGTAATTATAAAGATTAAATGCAGTACTGCAAAGTGAGAAAGTATTAAACTGGACAATCACTTCTGAACCAGGCATCAGCAATGTAAGGACCATCTTCAACATTTAACACAATTCCACAATTCTGTCCTTGTGAAACCCATTTTCCTTTGATATCACCTAGACCCACAAGAGAATTCGGCCTTAATTAGTACACACATTAGTACTAAAGATTATCACACAAAATGTGACAGAGCACAGCAATACCTGGGCCTCTGGAGTGGAAATACCTTTCCCCCATTGCTATCCACCTTTCAAAGAGTTTGGTGTTCAGTTGTGTGATGGTATCCTCTTGTATATCTCCCATAATGGAAGATTTCTTTGGATGCTTCAGAGCTTGTGGCAGCCATCTTTGGCATCCACCTGTTATAATGCCAAGATGCATATGTAGAAGCTGGGTCATTACTGCCCTGGAGGCAGTTACCGAAATTAGTGCTGCTGTTTTTTTCATAGAATCATAAGAGTTGGAAGGGACCACAAGGGTCATCTAGTCCAGCCCCCTGCACAATGCAGGAAGTTCCAAACTACCTCCCCCACATACTCCCAGTGACCCATACTCCATGCCCAGAAGATTGCCACAGTGACCTCCCTCTCATGATCTGGTATCAGATTTGCTATCAGAGGCACACACAAAAACCCCAAACCAAAATCTACAGATGGAGGGTCCTTTCCTATATTTAAATCCTGGAAGTCCTAGTGACTCTCATTCATCCCCACTCACCAAACGAGAAGACAAGTTTGCAGGAGGCTGTGCATTTGTATTCATTCAACAGGGACTTTTCCCTTGTTTAATTAGCCCTCAGGGATGATCATCATCAAGCTGCTTTCACTTATGAAAGGCCAGGTTTTTTTGCCACAAAGGCAATTATGCTGATTGAGCACTTGCTTCTGTTCTTCCCTAACTCACTTCACGTTTTTCCAATTGTCAGAAAGCAAAGTAAATTAGCCCCAGAAGTACAAAATGAAGGTGTCAGAGAGCCAGAAGCCACTGTCGTTACCTCCAAGGAAGAGCCATAAAAAGTAGGTTCCCTCATAAACATGACTCCAGTAAGGGTTTTGTTCTTGTGCAAATAAAAAGTTAAAGTGATGAACAGAAATTCTAAAAGTCAACATCCGGAGCGTGTTTGAGGATGAACCTTTTATCTGCAACACTTTCAAACTAAGTAGCAGGGACCCATCTCCCTTGAGGAATATGTGGCCTATAATAAAAGAGTTCCCAAGATTAAAGTTATCTATAAAATACAGGATTGTGAAAGGGCAACAATGTATTTATCACCAAGTCTTTGTCTAAGGTTAAGAATCCTGCATGGCTGTTGAGAGGAAAATGACTCCACTTCATAGATCTTAGCTCCTCACAAATGTAGAAATTAAGTTATTAATAATGTATACAGATCCTAACTTGCAGAAGTGCTTTACAATCTTTATGTTCCTTCTTAGAAGATAAAGGCAGGTTTCTTTTAGCCCCATTTTAAATATGGGACCCTTGAGCTTAGACACATCTAAGTAAACTGGATACCGCACATCGACTTTTTATACAGATACTGGTGGCCAGATATTAGTGACAAGAGAACCAAAACTCTAAAACTCTAAAAAAAAAACCTTCTGGTTTCTGCAATCTCCAACATTTTTACCAAAACAAGAGGAAATTGTTTAGCTATACAAGATACATGTCCTGCTCCCACTGGAGGGGACAGCACTGAAGAGAGACCCGCAGTATTCACCGCACCCAAGAAAATTCTACCCTCTTTGGAGTGATCTGGGAAGAGCTTGTATGGTCAGATCAACAACACTGATACAATTACCTACATAGCATCAACACGTATCATTTATGGCTGGCTTAGAAAAGTTCCTCCTCATCTTCCATCTTCTCTATTCAAGCTAGTGGAATGACATCTCCCAAGCCTACAGAAAGGAAGCCACTGAGAAATTCTCACACAACTTCCACCCCACTATCTACCTGAGCCTGGATGAGCATACGCAGCAATTTCACATTTTGAACAGCATGAGGCAATTATACAATGAATATACCATCTTATAGAGGAAACCAGCAGGTCACTTCACATCCCAAACCACTACACAGAGCACCCTTCACGACTTACATTTACAGCCAAATCCTCCAATAATAATAATCCTCCAATAATAATAATGGTTATCCTTCACAAATGGGGGTAAAGATTCCACAAATAGGATCTATGCATGTTAGACTGTATTAATGTACATGCAAGTTATTACATACATCCAGCGCATACATTCAAGTCAGGCTGCAATGCAAGCATCATCCTGTTGCCCCATTATATGATGCCCTAATATTTCAGCTGATGAAAGAGAAGGCGATATAGTACACGATTCATATCTCATTCCTTTAACAGGGGCTTAGGTAGCATGAGGATCCAGAACACTATTCATGATGGATGCCAAGCAGTAGGCTCTATAATTTAAGAACACTTGAATGGGCTGGAGTGTCAAAAATATATTGTTGAAGGCTTTCACGGTCAGAGTTCATTGGTTCTTGTAGGTTATCCAGGCTGTGTGATCGTGGTCTTGGTATTTTCTTTCCTGACGTTTCGCCAGCAGCTGTGGCAGGCATCTTCAGAGGAGTAACACTGAAGGACAGTGTCTCTTAGTGGCAAGTGTATAGGAAGAGTAATATATAGTCAGAAAGGGGTTGGGTTTGAGCTGAATCATTGTCCTGCAAAAAGTATCAAAGGTAATGTGCTAATCATTGTCCTGTAAGTATCAAGATAATGTGCTAATGAGGGTGTGGTACGTTAATATGGAACCATTGTATCCTGAAGTGATCTGTTAACATGTGAAATCCAAAGGTAATCTGCATGGCTATTGTGGACTGTAGTCTTTGTTAGTCTGGAGGTTTTCAGGACAGGAAGCCAAGCCTTATTCATTCTTAAACTCTCTTCTGTTAAAGTTGTGCTGATGTTTATGAATTTCAATGGCTTCATAAACATCAGCACAACTTTAACAGAAAAGAAGAGAGTTTAAGAATGAATGGAGGGACCACCAGGGTCATCTAGTCCAGCCCCCAGCACAATTCAGGAAACTCACAAATACCTCCCCCCTACACACACACCCAGTGACTAGAAGATGGCCAAGATGCCTTCCCTCTCATCATCTGCCTAAGATCATAGATTCAGCATTACTAACAGATGGCCATCTAACCTCCTCTTAAAAGCCTCCAGGGAAGGAGAGCTCACCACCTCCCAAGGAAGCCTGTTCCACTGAGAAACTGCTCTAACTGTTATAAAATTCTTCCTAATGTCTAGACGGAAACTCTTTTGATTTAATTTCAACCCGTTGGTTCTGGTCCGACCCTCTTGGGCAACAGAAAACAACTCGGCACCATCTTCTATATGACAGACCTTCAAGTACTTGAAGATGGTTATCTTATCCCCTCTCAGTCTTCTCCTCTTCAGGCTAAACATACCGAGCTCCTTCAACCTTTCCTCATAGGACTTTGTCTACAGACCCCTCGCCATCTTTGTTGCCCTCCTCTGGACAAGTTCCAGCTTGTCTACATATTTCTTAAATTGTGGTGCCCAAAGCTGAACACAGTACTCTAGGTGAAGTCTAACCAGAGCAGAATAAAGCGATACTATCACTTCGCGTGATCTGGACACTATACTTCTGTTGATGCAGCCCAAGACCGCATTTGTATGGCAATAGTGCAGTTTGAAGCAACTCTGTTTTGGTCCCTCACACTTATGATCAAATGATAACCTTAAGGATGCCACATAATGTATTGGAGTGCTATTGATGCATAGCTATGCTGCACCAATCTGCAACTAAACTCCACATGCTCCAGAGGGCATAAAACGCAATCAGTGCAGTTACTATGTCTATGTATCTTGCTCAGAACTTGTGTCCCTAGAAGATTTTCTATTTAAGAGGATTTAGTGCCATTACACAATAAATATTAGACCCTGAAGGAGTCATAAAATTTAAAATGGATTACCTTAGCAACTCTAAGCTTTCTTGGTCTATAGCGTTATTGGCAGTGGGCTTAAATTTATAAAAGGTTAAAAAAAATGAGCGCATACTGTCAGTGACAGTAACCAGAGACAGATTTCCTTAAAAGGAAAAGCACCATTTTTCTTTAGAGACTGTACTCTTGGCCAAATTCTATCAATCGTACTTCTTTGTAATTGTAACAACTTCAGTGCATAGAAGGAATCGCTTTGTCTGGGTTACACTTGTGGAAAAGGCATAGCTTGTGCTCTGTATAATTTGCCAGCCAGCAAATTTCCCAGGAAAAAAGATGTCCTCCTCTAAAACAAGGAGCTTCACCAAAGATCAACTTTGTAAAGGCATTGAGACAACCTCCCTGGCCATAATTTCAATATGGTCCTCCTACACCCTACAGGACTAAAGGTAAGAAATGGAAGTCTTCTTCAGTGATCATGAGCTCGGTCTTTATGCCCAGAATAAAAAAAACTTTAAACAGACCTGTCAGAAAATGGTGTTCTATATATTCAGAGTAGGAGAGGAAAGGCAAGGCAGCTATCTAAGATAAAAGGATGGGAAAAGAAAACAGGCTGCGTGGACTGTGATAAGAACAGGATGCCATGGAAGAGGCAAGGAAGCATATGACTACAAGGCTGAAAATTCTCTCATTTGCAGCTCACCATTCTCTTTCAGTCACTCCGCCAAGCAGGATATGTCATGAGCCAAGAAAACTATGGGGGTGCCTGAAGCTTTCCTGAGTGTGAAGTGGATTGAGGAATAACAGCGGGTATGTTCCAGTTCACAACCAGCATGAGTATGTGCAGTGCAAACAAGGCAAATCCCCACATCATAAACATCTTAGGCCAAGCACTTGCTAGTGGCCACATAAGGCATGCTCTCCTCTGGCTGCCAGATGTCTAGACTCATTAAACGAATAATCAGTAGCAACTACATGGTTTTTTGTTCTTTTTTTAAAAAACACACACAACAAAAACAAGCAGCTACATTGCATATGCACCAATGCCTATACATATGTTATGCACTGATCAGAGGTAACTAATGAGCCTGAACATTAAAACAATTCAAGTATTCCTTCGTATGGCCTTCTTGAATATAATAAATACCTTTTGTAAGAACTGTGTTTAAATGAGTACCAGTTTTACACCCATTATCTATTATTATTAGAACCAGCGTGGTGTAGTGGTTAAGAGCGGTGGTTTGGAGTAGTGGACTCTAATCTGGAGAACTGGGTTTGATTACCCACTCCTCTACATGAGCGGCGGATGCTAATCTGGTGAACTGGGTTGGTTTCCCCAGTCCTACACATGAAGCCAGCTGGGTGACCTTGGGCTAGTCACAGTTTTCTCAGAACTAGCTCAGCCCCACCTACCTCACAGGGTATCTGTTGTGGGGAGGGGAAAGGAAGGCGATTATAAGCCAGTTTGATTCTTCCTTAAGAGGTGAAGTCGGCATATAAAAGCCAACTCTTCTTTAAAAGCTTGCTAGATTTGCTTTGACTACTTGCTTGCTTGAAATTAGCACCTTTTCTCTCTCCTTGCTTGCATGTTTTGAGACATCTAAAATGCCCATCTCTGGTGGGAGCAATTATAATGTAACAGTCCTCCTAGCAGTTTTCAACACTGCATAGACTTGGGCCAAGTGCTTTTATTTATATGCAAATGCACTCAGAGTACAAGCAGTATATATATAATTTTTTAAAATACTCCCTCCCCTTATAGGTCACTGAACCCCAATTTCCAGCCAAGACTCACACAGTGCACCCCATTTCCCACTTTAAAAAGTTCTTCAAAGAAAGGAAATCCAAAGTTTGCTTTTACATGGTATGGTCTTTCTACAAGTCAATGGAAACAACAAAAACCTTCTTTTCATACATATGCCTGTGCACAGACTGAATGACAGGACAGCTGCGAAAGGTAATAGGCCTGCACAACACCAACCAAGGAGAAGACACCAAGGGCAACAAAATGGATATGTCAGAGCATTTATACACTATATTATTTTGGACAGCCCTTATTCTCACTATACCTTCTTACTGCAAGAGCCTAATTACTGCTTATCTCCAGGTAAGAAACAGTGAGTTGAAATGGATCTGCATGGGCTTTCTCATACTGTGTAGGACTGAGGCAGAAAAGGGTCATAGCCGGATAATGGCACACCAAGGCATCCAGCAGAGCATACTGTGTGTGTGTGTAATACCAGCCAGGAAACTATCCAAAAAAAAAAAAAAAAACGCACACTCCTATTTGTAATGCATAATTCAAGAGTAGCCACAGTTCACCACCAAGTCTATCAGAACAAAGAGAAAGGTTATCCAATAGGGAAAATAGGATTTATGGCTTAATTGGATTTTAAAGTGAGTTGTAATGCCTCAGTGATCATCTCTTTACAAACCCCAACATTATAATTTTTACTTAAAAATAAATTACCCTCAGGATAATTCAGCTTTTACTTTTTTGCCGAAAGAACCTAAAAGATACAGCACAATGAGTTAATTTAAGGTGCAGTATTATGTTAAATCTTGGTTCTCTCTTGCAGTGATGGTTATTGGCACAGTTGGCAGCCAAATGACTGTCACGGAGCCCTAAAAAGAGAAAACAAATAGGGTTGCTGGAGGGAATGCATTTAATCCAGCAAGTAAATTATTGGATAAAAGCTGTCTAGAATTATCAAAAGGAGTACTGGAATGGCTGAAGGGCTCTTACATCAATTAATTGGGAAGTAAACATTAATTCTGCATGTTAGTAAAAAATTAGTAGCTTTAAATATTGTGTTTAATGATCTAGAAGCATAAACAGAACTTGTTAATTTAATTTTCAGATCATCCTAAAATGGCAGCTACTGACAAACAATGCAAAAGGAATGGGGGAATTTTAGAAATAGAGGTGGCAGCCCAGAGCTATTCCTAGACGTGTCGGAGATTAGGGTTTAACATGACTACCGTTCCACAACAGGGGAAAAAACCAGAACACCCTACATTTTACTTTTTGTTAACTTGACTGTTTGGGAATCAAAACTTCAAGACTTAGCTATTATTCACTCTTCAGTTATAGCATTACAGACCCTCAGTGTCTCCATGCCCCTGTCCTGCAATGCCCATCCCCATGCAACAAAAAGGTTTCCAATCTTAAAGAAAAAGAGTGAAGTTTCTACAGTAAGATTTCTTTGTTGTAGAATGATATGCAAAACAGATTTATGAACATCTACCAATGACACTTGCAGTTGTGTGGTCTGATGCAGCACTGTCCAGACAAAGGTTTACTTACTAGGGCAGTGATGGCGAACCTTTTAGAGACTGAGTGCCCAAACTGCAACCCAAAACCCACTTATTTATCGCAAAGTGCCAACACGACAATTTAACCTGAATATAATAATAAGGAGGTAGCACATACACCTCAGGGCTAGTAACCCATGATGGACTTTTCCTCCAGAAATTTGTCCAATCCCCTCTTAAAGGCATCTAGGCTAGATGCCATCACCACATCCTGTGGCAAGGAGTAGCACAGGTTAATTACATGCTGGGTAAGTGGGTGTTCCTCTTTCAGTAGGGGATTTCACTGAAAGGTGGGAGGCGCCGCAAAGCCCGCGCTGTGGCCCGAGCGCTCTGCTCCCCTCCAGCTATGCCACGTTGTGAGCTATGCTCCCCTCCAACCTAGCTCCTCTCCAACCCCACCACGGGAATCACCTTCGCCACAGACTCAACAGGCTACCCTCACGCCGCACATGAGCCGCCCTGCTGCATGTGACAGGGGAGGGAGGAAGCGCTCCCATTGGGCTGCTGGGCAGAGGGGCAGGTGATGTGAGAAATGTCCTCAGGTGCGCATGGAGAGGGGGAGGGAAGCAGCCCTGCCCCGCTGCCCTCTGGCTTTCTAGTAACGAACTCAGGCGAACTCTGTGCTGGGGCAACGGCGTGCGTGCCCACAAAGAGGGCTCTGAGTGCCCCCTCTGGCACGCGTGCCATAGGTTCGCCACCACTGTACTAGGGGCATGCATTAAGAAATCCCCGAGCCGAAAATATACATGGGAATCACTGCTTCGGATTGTTAAAGTGATTTCCCAGAACAGTTATACAAATCTGGGATTCTTATTATATTACGGAATTCCTTCCCTGAATAATCCATGTTTTTCGTATTTGGATACTGCTAGATGGCTACAGCAGGCGCTTGTGTTTTTCTTTGATTCTAATGATTTCCCGAGCAGTGACATTTCTCCCTTCCAATCAGAGCCTTGAAAGGGAACAGGAAGTGAGAGCTCCTAGATAATTAACTTCCATGGAGGAGTCTGTGGGGGTTACCGCACTTTGTATTCCCAGCAATGTATTAAAAGTTTGAAAATGTTGTAAAAAACATCGCTTTAAAAGGGTTGTTGGATACCACGGCTTATAAATGATTGGAAGACGTCTTCACAGCTAAAGGGGCCAAACAAAGTGCGAACAGTATTTTTTATAACGTTTTCGAACTCTTAATACATTGGTGGGAATACATAGAAAGTGCGAACAGTATTTTTTATAACATTTTCAAACTCATAATACATCGCTGGGAATACAAGTGCGGTAACCCCCAGTGTTGAGCTGTGAGTGCTCAGACTACTCTACGTATTGCTCCAAATTTATGCAAATAACTTCCCACTAGGGGCAAAGGGAAGATGACTGGGGAAGGCACTGGCAAACCACCCCGCAAACAAAGTCTGCCTAGAAAACGTCGGGATGTGACGTCTCCCCATGGGTCAGAAATGACCCGGTGCTTGCACAGGGGACCTTTACCTTTACCTTTAGGGGCACTTTAACATCAAAAAAAGGCTGAGGGGAGAAAGCATCAACAGAAAAATCAGCTTCTACAGCTTTTAAACATTGTTTCTGGAGCCAACATGGGACTCTGATCAAAGTGGTGAACCCAGAGACATCTCGTAAACAAACATATCATGTAACTTAGTCCTCAGACTCCCCACACCACAGTCCCCCTGCTACCGCTTCTTCCTCTTCCAGGAACTTCATAAATGGTAATAGTACAACTTACTTATGATGGTATCCCTACAGTGAGTACCCAATAGGAAAACCTGTGTTTCACAGCAATTGGATAACTGATTCATCACATGCAAACACACACACACACACTACTTAAAAAACATGAACTATTTTCAAAGATTGCAGGGATAGAACGGGGTGTGGTGGGGGAGGTTTCTGCAAAGGAAACTTTCTTTACTTTGTGAAAGGGAAAAAAATGGACCACCACAACAAAGAACGATAAACACATAGTTTTCAGCAGAAAGTAAATTTCATTTTATCATCAATCACTGTGAGATCATATGGGAGAAAACGGATACAGACAGGATTTGTTGTTGTTGTGAAATGCTGTTGGCCGGTGCCATTTCCCCCCAATAAGAATCAGTGGAGAGAAGTGCTCCTGCACTGAAAGGCACCTGCTTCATGGGGGTCAAATAAAACCTTCCCCCCCCCCTACAAGCAGGATGGCTGGGACACCTTGTTCAGAGTCCTGTAAAATTCAACCCCTTTGCTTGAAATTAGGGGTTCTTCATATTAGAGGGAGAATTATGTTCCATGCAAATTTGACATCATAATCTTTATAAAGAGCTGCTCCAGACCCTCAAAGAGATTCCCCGTTGAAGAATGAGACCTTTGTAAACTGAAAATCTGGTAGATAAGAAGCAGCACACATTTGATGTTTGCGGAGGACAGGTAAGCATTGACAGTACTCACCTGTGGTCACTGATGGAAGATACCAAGGACAGCTCATATTCACATAGGTGCCAGGTAAGCCATCTGGCCAACATATATAATCATCAAATGTTCTGTTGCAGAACTTGCCTTCTGTAGATAGAGAGAGGGATGCTTTGAAAAACAATCAGAAAACAGCAGCAGTAACTATATCATTTCTATTTTTTAAAAAAATCCATTTAAAAATGAGCAAAATTCATAAAGACTTTTTTTTTTTACCCCATGTGTTTCTTCCACGGCCACAATAAATATATCTAGGCCCCATCTAGCAGGTAGATTAGATTTGCCTTGCAGATCAAGACAATCTCCTCCCCTGGCAGCTCATCTCACCCAGTCAAACACCAGGGGCAGGGTTGCTGCTTTTACCACCTCAGTTGTAACTTTACAGCTTGCTTCAGCTTAGTAAGTCACCAGCTGCCAACTGAGGTAGCAGAAATGTTTAATCAACAGGATAAGGTATAGCTTGTAGAAAGTACTCAAGATTTGTGTTAGTACAGTAGAACTGGTTTGCTGCTGGTGGGGTGGGGGAAAAGGCTTTTAGATCCAGGCCTACAGGTGAAGACACATCTCCTTTTAAACCTCCACTCAGCTCTGGGTAGTATTTCTGCTGCAACTTCTTCAACGGGTGAGACTGGCCACAGTTATCCATGCTCTGATTGCAACCAAACAGACCCATTCCTTTGCACAGGCTGCCTTTGAAATCGTTTTGGAGTAATCAAGGTACAAAATTTAGCAATTAAATTGTCATGCTGGATACTTTTTCACTTCCAGACCTAATTCAATGGACTAATTATTTAGAAGTCTGGAAACAGAATACTGAAAGGATATTAGTCTCTCTCATACATTCCCGTCTTCCAGTTAAGATCTTCAAGGCTGATCCTATTCCATGTGCCCCCAATGTTGCAGTGTAAGGTGGCTGACCACAACAGAGGGCCTATTTGCACTGATGAAAGATGGAACACTAGGTGAAAACTTTCCTTTTGCCTGGCTGGGGGGTGCTGAGTTTTGGGGTGGGGTTTTTGTAATTTAACTGCTGCTTGTGAAGCCTATTTTGGTGACTCATTCAGCCAGATTTTGTGACTGCTACATTTTTATTGTATTCTGTTGTATTATTGATTTTTAGTATTTCATTTGCAGTTTTATTTTATGATGGAAGCTACCTGGTGATCATGTACGAGTTAAGAGCCACAAAAAATGTATTCAATACTGCACAGAGTGATAAAAAAACCCAAAGTTAGCCAGAAATGCCCTTTTCAATCTATGTTCTTGCGCTAAAATTCCTGATAAAAGTTGGCTTCATTTCATTACCATTCTGGTTGCACTACTCTTAACTGCAGTTAATGGTATAGCAGCACTTCTGGCTACCACCTTGCTCCAATACCAGATATCCTTCCATTTTGTTTGGTTTGCCATAAATAAATCTCTCAACAAAAAAAGAAGCAACTCAGGCAATTGCAACAGTAACTAGACTTTCATAAAGAGAAATTCATTAAGCTCTTACAATGTTTCCACAAACATAAACATACCAACAAAGATCACATTTGACACACAACTACAAATATCTCCATATGCAACCACTTAGGGCATGTTCACACAGAAAAGAACCTATTCCATGTGGTAAAAGGTAAGTATCCAGTTATTTAACACATTAGAGGTAAAAGTAGAGGGCTTTTATTAATTCCGCCGTCCTTTTATTTATTATGCTTTATCCTTGTCAGAAATGCTCAACTGCAATAATTCTATGTTACTATGCAGACACCCAATGTTTCAATTTTATGCCAATGAAGGAGACTGTTGTTGTTGCAACACATTATAAGTACATGTCCATGTCTAATGTATTCTTCATGCTCCTTAACAGGTCTCCGGTAGAATTTATCCTGTTTCAAGAATTCATCTTCATCAGAAGATTCCCATGGACGTTGTACCAAACTAAACTTGTTTAGCTGAGCACTGCTCCTTCATGGCACTGCCATGGAAAACCACGCTTCCTAATGGATGCATATGGATCCATGGAATAGGTTCTTTTCTGTGTGAACATGCCCTAAGTGGTTGCAACAAAGTGGACCTTTGTTGGTATATTTATGTTCGTGGAAACATCGTAAGAGCTTAATGAATTTCTCTTTATGAAAATCTAGTTACTGTTGCAATTGCCTGAGTTGCTTTGCTTTTGTTGATATCATATATTAAGCAGCTGGAGTTCCACCCCTTTTAGGTTGTTATAAATAAATCTATAGCATCAGGCTTGCTAGATCCATCAGTTATTCAGGCGACTATGTATTTTTCCAAAGAAACGAACAATCTGTGGTAACGCTATTTCAGATCCTAAACTATACACGCTGATGCATAGCTGAACTTTTTTTATGCTATCAAGTCACAGCTGATTTATGGCAATCTCATGGAGTTTTCAAGGCAAGAGACATTCAGAGATGGTTTGCCATTGCTTGCCTCTGCTTTGTAACCTGGGTCTCCCATCCAAATACTAACCAGGGCTGACCCTGCTAAGCTTCTGAGATCTGACAAGATCGGGCTAGCTTGGGCTATTCAGGTCAGGGCATTGCTGAACTAACCATGCCAAAAAACAACAGCCACTAATCAGCATCATAGTTTATTCAAGTCTCAGATTTAGACTTATGAAACTGCCAGTCTAGGAACACGGTATAAGCTGCCCAAAGGAGATTAATACTTCCTTGCCATTACTGCTATCAGCAAGAGTCATTCTCTACACTGACGGTAAAATTGAGAAGTAGCAATGGAAATTCTAGGCATTTTGTGTTTTGTTTTGTTTTTAAAAAAGATCTGTTTCAAAAATTGTTTGAGTCCTGTATTATTCCAATGGGTCTGGGCAGAACATTCAGCCAAGTTTTATAATGTCGCAGACTCTCCTATTAAAGTTACTAGATGACCAGCAAAGAACTTAAGAATATGATAGCAACCATGCTGAATCAGACCAAACGTTCATCTAGGTCAGCATACTGCTTCACACTGTAGCCGATCCCACTGACACATCTTGTTTGCCATACCCCAGAAGAAATTGAAGATCATGGATATTTTTCCCCCATCAACTCCTACTGCAAAACATTCATCAACTGAACTAACTGCCACTTAGGTAACGCTGAAGGTCAGCTGTAGCCACATTTAAGAACAGGAGAAGTTCTTACTTTCCACCATTACATACTTGGAACCAAAGATGAACTTTGTTCCTTCAGGTTATAGTACAGGTTATCAAAATGAGAGGAAGGGAGGGGACAAACGTATACTTTAGGGACTGCAATAATTGGAGCAGCATATAGACACAAAGGTAAATACCTCATAGGGGTTCAGTAGGCTTACCTGTCAGAAGAGGGGGTGTTTCATGGAAATATTTATAGCACTGAAGCTGGTATTGTTCCCAATTCTCCTTCAACTTGGAAAAGGACCTCTCTGAGTTCTGGAGGGGGGGGGGAAATCACATCATCTTTAATATAATCCAAATTAAATTTTCCAGAGATATTTTCCACTGAATATCTGAGGCAGGCTTGGCAAACAATAACTACAGTTTCCCAGGATTATAAACTAATACATAATGCAGGGACATACTATTGTCCTGAGACAAATGCATATGAGGGCATACATACGAGGGCATGAATACTTGCTGAATTATTTTGTATTTGAAGTCCAACTTACATGAGTAATCCACTCCACTACCACCCCCATGCTTTTAAAAGGTAAAAATAGCTCCAGCAATCATCTTGAGCTTATGTCCTCCATTAAAGATGTTAAATGTTAACATCTTTAATGGAGGACATAAGCTCAAGATGATGTTAAATGTTAACATAATGCTAATATTATTTCTTGTCCCCATCAGGCATAAATTCATGAGACATACATTGTTATCAATATACTAGGAGTCTCTTGCTGATATAAAAGGGCAGTTCCTTCAATAAATAAGTATGTCTGATCATCCAATATCGCCGATCATCATGAATGTCGGGAGCTAGTGATAATCAGTGGTCTTGCTATCTTGTCAGATGGTTCTGAGGTTTAACAGACACCTAGTTGCACTGCATCCCTATTTCTATTGCCAGGATATTATCAACAGAGAGTCCAGTGCCCATGTACCCTTCTCAACACTGAACTCCGTGGCCTCTAGCTCTGGCATTGTCTAGCAAATGCAGCACATGTACAGTTGCTCAGAAACACTCATCTTATTCCAGTAAAGGACAGGCCTGTGAGCTTAAAAAACCAAGCCAATATTACATTTCAGGAACAGGATGAAGGGAGGCTGCTTGTAGATAAGCAAAGAAGAGTTCAACCTGAACACAATTCCTGCTGGAGCATTGTTCTTATTATGCAGCACCATAAAGCAGATTTTGCAGCATCTGTCACAGAGAACATCAGTATGACATTGGCTTCTATTGGACAGCTGCCTGTGTCCCAGCATTGTATCCACTACTAAAACCTGACCTTCCTCAAGTTCCAGTATTTGCCTGAACCAACCTGTCCCCACTGCCATAGACTGCCCCTTTAAATCACTGACCCAGTATAGTATTCCTTTTATACTACCTCAGTTTTGTGGAAAGATGGGGCACACACATGCACAAAATACAGAGGGGAACAATCTTGTATGATTGAAAGGTATAGGAACAAGCATAGGGGGAAAAGAGAGAATTGGGGGGGATAAAGAATGTCCTATTTTACATGTTTTACACCGTGTCTTTGAGCCTGCAGGCATCTCTGGAATTCTGACATGGCATGGCGAGGACAGCAACAAAATAGCTACCACAAAATGGCTTCTGCAGGAGGTGGAGCCTCCTGCAGCAGCCATTTTTGGTACACACAGTTTAAAGTGTGCTCACCCCCTCCCATCCAGGGGAGCTCTGTCTGGCTGACAGTCACTTGGATTTGCCTGAAGCTATAATCACAAAGCCCTGAAGGAGGAGAAGGACTTTTGGGGGTGATTGCCACAGTAGGCTTGGTCACTTAAAATCTTAGTCAACACCATCTTTGAAGGGGATTCTCAGAAGAGGTTTAAAAAACTTTGTCCACTTTTATAAACTTTTCTAAAACTAAATTATCAGTGTAAGAATTTACCAACCTTTAAATACCTAATAGCCCATTTAAGTCTTCTTCCTTGCACACAGGGCAGTCTAGACTGGATCTTTAAGATGGAATCATAAAACCATCAGCAGGAACCTAATTGTGCAGAATCTACGACTAAGCTGTTAAAATGTCTCCCAACCATAGCTGTTGATACAAGTCTACATCCTCAAGCTGTAGGATTAACAGCCCTTAGAGTTTCATCCTAAGTGCCTTAACTCAAAGTTTTTTCTTCAGGGGAGTAAAGCTTACTATATTAGCATATCAAGTCCTTTTCTTTGGCAGTAGTGGGAGGAACGGAGAGAAACAAGGGCATTTGTATAAATAATTTCTTTAGCATACATGCACACACACCCAAACCCACCTTTCCCACAAACTGCAAAGTTTTGTGGCACTCTAAAAAATGTAACAAATCTATTGTAGCTTAAGCATAAGTTCCTTGTGATAACAAGAAGTTGAAAGAGTCCTTAACCCTTACCCAACTTCCTCTGGACCCAATTTCTACTGAAAACTGAAAACTGAAGACAAGGGAAAATCCCAAATGTCCAGATATTTATAATAAATGGAGCCGCACCTAAATCAGCCTCCTTTATAAGAATGACAAGTGGATTTCTCCATTCACATGCAAATCCCCATCTCTGATGTCAGAAGCTACTTTTAGCAATCAGAGCCATATAAAATATAGTTCCACCTCCATCAAACGCCTAGTAATGACTGAATTTCCATGACAAATAAATGGTCTGGTCCAAACTGGATCATCCTTTGTCCAAAAGGCATTAAGTCTGCCAGTAGGGTCCAATGTGGAATGGAAGTGAATAACTAATTCTAATGGAATCTCTGGGAATCCTAAATCCCAGATGCTCTAGGTGGCACTCGAACCTTAGCGAGTTTTAGGATTTCTGCCACAGTCTTCCAGCATTTTCACTGACTATGAAGGGAGTCAACTTTGTGCTCTCTAGCAGCTCAGTAACCAAGCTTAAGATCACATAATGGGGCTACAGGAACCCACTCTATACATTTTTCCTTTTTGCAAGATACGTGTACTGAAGGACTGTTTTGTGAAGCCACATTTGCACTGCTCACTTTTCATGTTCCTTGAGTGGAAGATCACCAAGGACATCGAGGGTTGCTATGCAGAGGCAGGTAATAGCAAACCACCTCTGAACGTCTTTTGCCTTGAAAACCCATGGAGTCGCCATAAGTCTTCAGCAACTTGATGGTAAAAATAAAAAAAGAAGTCTCTCAGCCTTTAGCCATGCATCTGATTTCCCACTTGAGTATTTTCATTTCAATAATATCACAGAGTCAATCACAAAGCACAAAAACCACTTTGCATTGCTGCATTCAACTAGTGTAAAATCTACAGCAGCCAGTTCTTGTTAGGGATGTGCATATCGATACACCAAATAAAAAAAAAAAATCTGAAAATTTATTGTCAAAAAAGTAAGGGCAAAAAACGTGGATTCGACTAATGCTGAATTTATTTGGCATTATTCGGGCTGCTTTGGCCCCGCCGCCATTTTCCTCCTTCCTCTTCCCTACCTGTTTGCTGACTCAGATCCATGCAGCTATCTTCTCTGTAGTCTGGAGAAGGGGGGCAGCACAGATCTGAGGAACATCCACGCCACCCACCTTCACCAGACTCTGGAGAAGGTGGGTGGTGTGGATAGGAATGCCCTTGCCTTTCTCTCCAGGATGCTTGCTGGCTTGGGCCTCTGGAGAGCAGCTAGGAGAGGAAGGCGTGGGCATTTTTACCAGCCCCGCTGCCTGCAGGTTATGACTCCGGGGAGGGGCCAAGGCCTTCCACAGATTGAGACTCCACAGAGTGCGCAGGCAGCAGTGATCGGAACACCCCCGTTTTCCTAATTTTTTTCAGTATTTTTTGGGTTCAGGTTTATTAACCTGATTTTCTTTTGAAAAATTCATGTTTTTCCAGGTTTTTCAAAAAATTTCAGGTTTAATAAACCTGAACAAAGAAAAATCAGGAAAAAAAACAGTGCACACACCCCTATTTCTTGTACTTATATTACACTTCAGTCTCAATAGGAGTTCCATCAGTTCAGAAATCGATTCCAAAGTTAAACTTCTCTAGGGTTTATAATCCGCTAAAAAGAAAAAAAGTACAATTAGCTACAAACATAATTAAAGAATACTTCTTATGACTGAAAGACTGAAAGTGCAAGTCTTGCTGTCTCCTAATCAAAAGTAGATATGTCTGTATCAGTTTTCTAAGTCTGCCAAGACAGCCATACAAAAATTATTAGCTAATCCTAATATATACACACATACCTTTACTGGCATAATTACAATACTTTAGCCAATGATCGAAGAAGGATATAAGTACAGCACCCTTTAAATTAGGGATTAGTAATAATTCCTATAAATTATGATTTACAAAATATACTGGTTAAAAACAGCTTTAATTTTCAACATCTCAGAAAGAAATTGGGCTACCATCGCCGTTATTGAGTCATTCAAGAGAAATTGGCATTTCAATTTGTTGTTCAAAGATCTTTTGGTAGCTAATAAAGCAGACAATAGTTTTTCGCTCGTACATTCATAAAAAGGACAATCTAAAATTATGTGATCAATAGTATCGATTGAATTAAGATTACACGAGCATAAACGTTCATGCCTTGGGATTTGGGAATATCTGCCGGAAAGCATTTTAGATGGGAAAGCGTTTACTCTAGCTAATAAAAAAGCTCTACGCTGTGTGGGGACATCCAAAGAAGAAAGATAGTTAGCCATTTTACCTATACGGGCTAACCCTAATACTAAAGTAATCAGACATGACCTCTTGCAAAAATGATTAATTTGTGTGATTTGATTTTCATTTGGACACCCTGTTACAATGAGACAATCAAACCCCAAAAGGATTTATTTTCTAACCAGTACATTTGCTTTGGTTTATAATTATTGAGATTCATGTGGATTTCAGTCACTATATTAACAATGATGTTTTACCATGCAGTTACTCCAAACGTTATTGTACATGATATTACTGATGCTAGATTTTCACCGTGGAAAGGGTGGGGCACATACCCATACAAGAATCGCTGTTTTCAGGAAGAGAGTCTGAAGAACTGAATCAAACTGAGTTGACGAGAGATTAAATTCTAGGACTATCTGGACAAATTAAAAACCAGTAAGCCTCTAGGTGCAGATGCCAGACAACCAAGAATTCTTAAGAAATCAAAGGTGAAATTGTTGCTCTACTAACCAGTATTTGTAACTTGTTGCTAAAGCCAGCCTCTGTACCCAGAGGATTGCAGAACAGCAGGTGTTACAGTGATTTTTGTGTGGGGCGTAAGAGCCGCTGCAGGGCCTGCGGACAGTCTGGGCCACCACATATTAGCTGGGACCCCAACATATTCAGTAATGTTGAAGCTCAACAGAAACTGCCAAAATAAACATGAATTTGTGTGTTTAAAAATGCTGATTTGTGTTTATTTCCGTGTAACCCTTTACCTCATACCAGTGTAACACCTTTTCCCTCAATCTGGTAAATAAATTTGATAGATCGAAGGGATTTTCTCAGAACTGTATTGGAGGGGGGAGTGAGCACAGAAATGTAACCAAAGCAAGCTCGAACTCCTGGAATCTGTCCATGTTAGCACAACAGGGACATAGTTGTCACAGCATATGTGCTGAATGCATACTCAGTGAAGTTGATCAAATACAGTGAAAGGAAACCATGAAAGCAAGAAGCATGAGAGACACAGCACAAGTAGCTATGCAATTGTTTAGAATGGATGAGACAGGTACAAATTTGTACAAATTGTGCACAGCACAGGGAGCTATTCATGTCGACAATATAATTAAATGTAATTAATCTCAGGATGATGAATTATCCAATTCAACAATGGTCTCGAGCAAGCTTCAAATACACAACATTTTTTACAGTAATCATCTTGTGGCTTTAGGTAGTGGCCACGTAAACCTCACTTAATTCTTTCAGCATCTCAGAAAGTTATCCTGGCATTATTACAGAATGAATTAAAAAACGCTTTACTAGTATATTAGAAGCAGGTCGTTCAAACTAAAACCCAAGCCCCCCCCCCCCCCACACACACACAGACATGAACCAAGAGGCTATTGGCCCAGCGTGGTGTAGCGGTTAGGAGCGGTGGTTTGGAGCGGTGGAGTCTGATCTGGAGAACCGGGATTCCCCACTCCTCCACATGAGTGGCGGAGGCTAATCTGGTGAACTAGATTTGTTTCCCCACTCCTACACACGAAGCCAGCTGGGTGACCTTGGGCAAGTCACACTCTCTCAGCCTCACCCACCTCACAAGGTGTCTGTTGTAGGGAGGGGAAGGGAAGGTGATTGTAAGCCTATTTGATTCTGCCTTAAGTGGTAGAGAAAGTCGGCATATGAAAACCAACTCTTCTTCTTAACCTGTAGTTTATGCCCTTGAATGAGCTGCTCCATCAGCTTGAATGCCAGCCCAAGTTATAGTTGGTTAGTTTCTGTTTGTTTTGTCTAAACTATATGTACTTTTTCCTACTCTATTTTCATTTTGCCCCACTGGAGTCGAATTTGGTGAATAAATGTAAAGTATGAGAGATTCTAACCTTAAACCCTTAAAAACATACCAGGAGAGCTAAGCAGCTATTAGGCACTTACAGTCAATTTCCTTTTTACAGCTTTGGAACACCAGGGCTGATAGGCAAGTAAGAACACCAGTTCTATTCGGGCCTATGCTATAGTAAAACCAGGACAGTTACTATTCTAAGGCACTTTTAAAGACTATATTCACATTTAGTGTGGCATAGTGAGAATACATGAAAAGCAAATAAAACAGTGAGCTAAGCTATAGATCACTGGTTCCCAACTTGGGGTTCATGGACCCCCAGGGGTCCACGAGAACTAAATTAAGGCCCGCAAAACAAAGTTATAAACCCATAATAAATTAATATTTTCAATTAAAAGTTCTCTATTATAAAAATAGATATTCAAATATTATTCTAAGTTTATTGTTTAACTAACAGTTATGATTAAAGTTTATTTTCAAATTCTCAGAATTTTTATTTTGAACATTGGGGTCCCTGCACCGAACAAAAAAGTCCTAGTGGTCCCTGGTCAAAAAAAGGTTGGGAACCACTGCTATAGATCATGTCGCACATATGCAAGATATTGCTATGGAATTCAGAATAAAGACAACTTTCAAGAAAACCTTAAACCATTTTACTGCCAGAGAAAAGCAAGCTTGAGAGACCACTTGTACAAGAATATTTGTGCATTTATGCCAGAGAATTGTTAGGCAGGTGCCACCTAAAGTCATCAATCAGCTTCTCACTCAATATTCTTAAATGCAGCATCACAAAGCAGAAACGAAATACCTGCCAAACAGATAACTTTTGCAGTTTAACTTATCTTCTTGTTCTACTTTTCTTCTTGTTTTCATTTAAGATTCAGAGACGGCAGTGGAATGGAAAAATAATTCAATCAAAATTTAAAAAATAAAATAAGAAATAAGCCTGGCCAGTAGGAAGAATACACTGGGGATATTAGCCATATAGTAGTCCTCTTTCACAAGAAGTTGTGAAGTTGCATCCCAGAGCATACACAACTTTCCTTCTTTAATGAATCTGTTTCATTATTATTTATTCCAATGCCTTAGGCCTAGAACTACGAAACCCTAGGGATGGAAGTTGCTTTCCTTGTGCTTTTTCATCTCCTTTTGGAAGGTTATACACAATCAGCTAATACGAGATGCTCTGATGCCTTCCCCCTCTGTTTTGAAAGGGAAGAAAAGATTTTTCCATTGGCTAAAATTAGGCACCAGAGGAGTATTCTCACACTTCCCTATAGTATCCATATATTCCTTCCCTCTTGAATAAGGAGGAGAGGTCCCTGAGCAACTCCTCATAACATCCTTTCTTCCAGGGAGATTTATTCAGAAGTAAGTCTGTTTCGTGTCATTGGAGGGGAGAAGACAAATAATTTGTTCCAAACTCTTTGGCCTGCTCTTCCAAACAGAACTACAAGGGTAGTGAGATGAACAACAAAGGCTTCTCAGTGGTGGTGGCAGCACTCTGCACCCATTGACACCCACCCAGCTTGGTCCCCCTGCTAACTCTGGACCAAGGAATAAAGAAAAAGAAAAGGTGTTTATGGGTAAGTGTGCACACAGCTGTTTTAAACTTCAGGCACATCAACAGTTGCTTCTTCTGTGCCAGTCTGCATTACCTGCCCAATATCTAGGCCAACTGTACAACCAAACTCTAGTTTATTCTATAAGGGCATTCAATTACCCAAGATGTATGCTTTCTAAGACTTGTCAACATGGAGGAGAGTTGGAGGCAGATTGCCATTGTCAAGCATTCAATCTCCTGGTTTCTTAGCTACTCTACATTAGATTCCCAGTCCCAATTTATCTGAGTGGAATGGCACAGCCTTTTAGAGAGAGATTTGCCCATTATTAGTCACATGTATCAGAGAGGGATGGAGAGAAGAATGAGAATGATGGTTCACAAAGACTCTCTCGAATAATGATTCTAATTGTTCGCATTAGGCAAACATCAGCTCTGGCCAGGACAATTTTAACCAATACAATTTGAGTCTATTCATAGCACAAGCCAAATTATGGGCTATCTTGTGATGACAGCCTGAGAGATTAATGCAGCACTTCAGCAACCTGCCATTGAAGCTCTACTGCAGCTGTCATGATGCCTACGGGAAAGATAGAGGTTACCATTGTTGAGAAACCCAAGGGTTGTTGAGAAACAAGCTACTGAGCACAGCTATATTGTCCTGTCCCTTCACCAGACTATGCGCATACCAGACCATATTCCTAACCATACTAAGATTGCACAAGGCAGAGAAACCCCAGATGTTTTCCTGGAATCCGAACTTTTCCTTCTAGTGCACAACTGGAATGTTAAATTATACATATTATATATTCTAGTAGCAATATGAACTCAGTTACAGAAAGAGTGGTGTCACTACTAGCTTCCTTCGAACCTCAGAATGCACCCTTCTGCCTTCTCTCTCTCTCTCTCTCTCTCTCTCTCTCTCTCTCTCTCTCTCTCTCTGGACACCTTTGGGCGAGCTGGCTTGCTCCTCACAGGCTCTCTTTAAATCAGTGTTTATTTCAGTGTTTATTTATTTCAGGTTAGTCAGAAGCCAACACAATTCTGCTCTGCTGACTCCACAGCTTCCATCTATGCCACTACACAGCTGACCCTTCTGGCAGCTGACCCTTCTGGTAGGAGAAAAAATGTGTCCCAGTAAGTGCTCCTAGCCTAGGGTGGCTTCCTGCAGCCCAGTCCCTCTGGATTGTTCCTCCCCTCCTGCCGGCTCTGGTTCCCATCCCACTGACAAAGGCAGCCCATCACTTCTATTCTAGCATGTTTACATCTGATCAGGGTGAGAGTGACAGCAGGCCAATAGAAAGAAAAAAAGAGGCGATACCATTTGAGAGAGAGAAATAAAGCAAGACACACCTACCAAAGATGCAGGCACAAGCTGTGGGGCAGGCAATTTTGGTGTCTCTACTTGACTGGCAACCTAGGGAGAAAAAAGAAAGATTTGAAGGGGCTAGAACAAGAAGCAGAAACTCAGAGGAAGCAAAGTTCTGTGCTATGAATTCACACTGGCTGAAAAACTTCACATTTTCCTTGTTGTTTGTCATATAAAATAAACAATTACAGAAAATTACTAGCTGTATGAATCCATCAACGCACCTGCCGGCACAGACTTCAAGAGAAATGATGAGTACATTTAAGCTTTCAACACAGCAAGTTGTTCTGAGACACAAAAACAGACATTCATGCCTTTAAGGATAACCTCCACGATGTCACACATACGTGGAAATTCTTTAACTATCTGAAAGTAGCATTCAATTGTGAATGCAACAGTCTGCCTCTGGACAGATGTTTTAATTAAAATTACTCTTTATTAAGATTCTCTCATTCAAATTCAAAAAAGTACTAGACAGATAAGCCACAGTTACATATAGCAGTTAGCGAAGTATCTGCACATAATTCTAATTAAAAATAAAGTTCATTCTGATATTTCATAGTAATTTAACATTTCTGTTATCCAAGATGAATACTGACAACTTGCTACATAAGGAACTTCTTCCTTTCCATACATCACCTTCCAACCCCACTAGCCCATATATACATATATTTTTTAATAATGGCAGGTAGAGAAACAAAAAACACATCAACAGTACATGTGGCAGGACTGAAGCAATATTAGGCAATCACTCATTTGAGTCAGAGAAGGATCCTTTCACACGCAGCAGTTGGAGGAGCAGATGCTCAGAACTTGCCTGTTTGGACAGTCCACAGAGCAATCAGGCTACTACTTCTACATCCCATCCCTTCTTTCTTAGCCCCAGGAGCCTGCTTGCTTACAAGGAGTGGGCCTTCTTCATATCTCCATTCGCCAGGCATTTTGAAGGAGGTGGGTAGTGTCGAACCCTCCCCTTGAATCAGTGCCAGACTAAGGCCATTTATGCATGGAAGGTTTTGCCTTGGATTTGCCGCTCTCTAGATACACATTTTTCCAATACAAATTCTCAACACTCTGCATGGGGGGGATTTTTTTTTTTAGTTCTGAGAATTCAGATGGGGAAAATGTGCATCTAGAGAGTGGCAAATCCAAGGCAACACCTCCCATGCATAAATGGCCTAAGACAATTTTATTTCTATGACTTGCTAAATCTCTTCTTGTCGGCAGTGCTGCAGTGGCTAACAAACAAAATAATATAAAACAAAACAGACTATAAAATATTAACACATGCATGAGAAAAGCACACCCTAGCTGTAAAGGATAACATAACCGGTGGAACCTTCTTCAAGTTGTTTAAAAGATTATACTGGCCCACCAATGACCTGGACAGTGTGACACCACTTATTCAGTACAAGTCATAGGAATATCCAAGCTTCTTAATAACAGGCAACTTTTGAACTCCTTTTTTCCCCTACCCACTGTAAGATTCTGATGAGCAGAATCAGCAAAGTATAGAAACTTTCATCCTGGATATATTGTTTCAACTGCTGAAGCAAAAACTCCTGTGCTAAAAAAAAACCTTTAGTACTGTTTTACACTAATCCACAAACCTTCACGGATAGGACAGGATCACTATGCATTACTCCCACTATACAGATGATATATCTCAGCAGAAAGAAGAAAGAGTGAAGTTATGGAGGGGAGCACAATTTCAAGAAGTTTGAGGAACACAGGTGTTGAGACAAAAACAGATATCTGAACTGAAGTTTCTAAATTACAAAGTTCGAAGACATTTGGCCATGCAAACAAAGCTAGATGTGCTCCACTGAACAAGGATTCCAGTTGCTAAATCAATCTGGTTGATGCATGCAGGAACGTTAGGTGGCAGAATGCTGATCTTTCAGGATGGCCCAGCATCACCTTCAGACTGAAGGTGGTAGAGTCCAGCTTTGAACGTTCCTTTGCATTAAAAAAAACTCCATATGAACAGATAACTAGCACAAGAAGAAAAAAGTTATCTTCTCTTGGCTTGCTGTGCTCGTTCCAGTTTGCACTGAATGTTTAAACACAGACAGCATTCTAAAACATGATGTTCCACCCGTAGTTGGAAGTGACACATTCCATTCTATTATCTTATTCCCCTTTACGCGAGAACCAGACCTCATGCCCATTCAATGATCAGGAACTGTGGGCCAAACTAAGAATTTACATTATGGTATAATGTAAATTTTCACCCAATTCTATTGAAAAAGCAGCCTCAGGAAGCTGAGAGTCTAAAGCAGAGGGAATTGGAGAACTGCTTAACCCCCTCCCCTCACTGTTGTTTCCCCAGTCTGGTTTCCACCAAGGGGGGAACAGGATTCTTTTACCTCCACCAGTATTCTCAGCCTATCATCACTTTTGCAACCTTGAGTCTGAAACTCTGCAAGAGTCATGAAAGTAAGGGGGCACGTTTTAAAGGGAAGTGACTGACAGGCACTCCTGCCCAAAGGTACTGTGCAAAGGAAAAGTCAGTAGAATAAAATAACCTCTCCATATATGTTTCTCTGCATGACAGCTCTAAGATATTTTCTCCCCTCGGTAGCATCTCTTTTTTTTTACAAGCCAAACATATAGTCCCACTGATGGAAATCTATTACAGACCTAACAATGAATGGCTTTACTTATAATCAACTGAAATTGCATTAGCTATACCTCCCAAGCTGTCTTTTAGAAGATACGGAATTAGTAGCTAGATTACTCATAAATCTTTCGCTTCTTCAAATAGTGATATATGCACTTAAATGACAGGAGCTGCACTTTGGGACAGAAGTCTTACTACTACCTTTGAAGAAACATCAGTAAAGACATTATTATTAGTAACCAGGAAGAACTCTGCCAAGTTTCCCAAGTGCTTAGTTTTGCCTTCTCATTTCAGATTCCTGCTCTCAGTAATGGGAAAGCAAATAAGATATCCCAGTGCCAATTGCTGCAGTTGTCCTGCCCATACACCTTGTGTGGCCCCTCTTTAGCCAGCAGTAGTTAGTGCATTTTTATGTACTGAACAGAATATCACTGTTTTTGGTACAATGCCAAAAAAGCCTACTTATTGTGAATAACTTAGAGCAACTTTGCACACTTCATTGAAGCCACAAAAGTATCACTTATTATGGCTTAAGCATCCCTGCTAAACTATCTATGCTGGATTTTGCAAATGTAAGGATGTCAAATGAAAGGCAAGGATGTAAAACTTCAGAAGTAACTGGAGAATACAAGAGGGGTGCCAAATTTAATTTCTCTTTTGCACCTGTCCTTTATGGCAAATAAAGGCTGAGGTCCTCTTCAAATTATTCTGATTTTGGCGAATTACATTAATCTAAGTGACAAAGGCTGAAGTATAAATTACTAGGTCCTGATTGTCAAAGGAAACAAGATCTAAATTATGGATATTAAGAATTAAGCTGTGCTCCATTTACTAAAAGTAAGAATGCATATTTTAAAAGGAAACTGGGAAATCTTACTACATTACAGAATTCCTATAAAATACTTAGATTTCTACCATTAACCAACTGACATTTCTTTTCTGACAATCAGTGTGTGGTGCTGAGGGCAAGAAAGAAATTCCCAGTGTGCACAAAGTATAACGTAACTTGGTTGCCAACCCAGCACTTAACCGGGGGAGTGACTGGAGCCAGCTACACAGTAGATAACCCCTGGAACCCCCCCCCCACCTTAGCAAACATCATACATACCTGTACCACTTGCAGGGGTGACCCCTGGCATGACCGTTAAAGACACAACTTGCTGGGATGAAAACAACCACAACCTTTTACTGGTTACAGTGTAAGGGTATGGGCATAGCATAGAAGCCAGATCCAAGGCATCAGCCAACCCGCCTGCCGACCAAAGACGTACCTCCTACTCCCAGCCCGCCTGTGGGGAGTAGCCTGGGATGGCAGTATGTGGGACTCACTTGGAGGGGAGCCTGCTGTGTAATTCCCCTGCCATTTGGACGGAGGCCACTCTGACATCCCCCAACTGGGCACGTCCCTTTCTGGCCTCCCCCAAAATCCCTTACTAGGAGCTCCAAAGTGAGGAAAAGGGGGTAGGCAGCCCAGCTTTTCCCCCAAATGGGATCTGGCTCCATGCAAACACTGCCCAAAAGTTGTGATGATCTTACAGAAACAAAAAAGCACAGCCAAAATAGAGGGAGGGAGGGAGGGACACCCCAAAGGCAAGTTAAATGAACGTGGGCGAGGGTTTCTTTTATTCCCGGCCAGCACAACCTGATTGAAAAACTCAGCTTCCTTAGGTATCCTTTGGCAGAAGTATAAATTCTTAAAATAGTGAAGGTGATAGCAAAACAGAAGATGGAGCATCTCCCTCACTCCACTCTGAACTGTTCTTACCCACCACAGATTAGTTCACCATGGCCACTCGTTCTCACAAAATAAAAGTTCATGGAAGGCTCCACACTTAAGAGAAGGCAGAAGTGAACTACTCAGTTCTGATGCTCAGAAATTTTTTTAAGTTCTCTTTCTCTTTGTTTTTCATTTCTCTCTGCTTCTGTTGAGAACCTGCTAGAAGCAGAGAGAAATTGAAAACAAACAGAAAAAGCACTTTAAAAATACACTAACAGCGCATTCCTGAGCTTCCCTTAGGAGGCCAGGAAGGCACTGTGCCGGCATCTGGGCCTCCCGCACCGGCGCCCGGGCCACTTATGCTGGTGTTAGTGGCCCCAACGCTGGCATGGAGGGCTGGATGCTGGTCTTTGGCCGCTGCCACGCCACCCTGGGGCACCCTGGGGCCCTCCGCCAGCATCTTGGCAGTGTAGAGGCCCACACTGGCATCCCAGGAGGTGTTCCTGGGGCATTCCGGAGGGTGTTAGCTGCCTATGCCCTTTTGGCCCCGGACACCGGTGGCCAGGACGGCTTTTAGCCCCAGCGAAAATGAAAAAAGCCTTTAAAAGCCTTTTTTCGTCCTGGTGGCATGCGGGGATCAGGTTAGGAGGTGGCGTGGCTGCGCCTCTTCCCCACCGTCCCCGCACGCCTGCAGCTCAGGAATGCGCTGTAAAAGTACTATTCTCAAAGCAGGGACAATAATCCTCCATTGTTCGGCAGCATTAGAAAGTCCCACTTCTACTAATTCATTCCACCCTCACCAACATTACACTGTTAAGTCTAAGTTAAACAGAGGACACAAGGCAGCAAGAATCACCACAATGCTATTAAACATAATCTCTTTCATATAATTTCATGGCACTTGCATCTCCTAATGGTAAGTGATAGCAAGTGAAGAAAACGATTCTGTCTCAGAAGCTACAGTTCCAGCTGAAGGATGCTGCTTATTTTGCTTTTAATTAACTATGCCCAGGGTAACTCCCTTTAAAGCTCATTGTCAAAGTACTCATGGTTCACTGCTCATTTAACCACTGTATTGATTATTTTTTCCCACCACATCCCTATTTCCATTAGCTATCCCTTCCACAGTTACATTTAGGTGGTGGGGCAACTATTCAAAAACTTTGCAACTGCTGCATAAGATTTTGAGAAGAATGCCAGAAGGAATATAACGGCACAAAACTAGTAAAGTGCTTTAATGCGTTACCCCTTGGTTTGTTTTGGGCTCTACCTGAAGCTAGTAAGAGCACAGGATAAAGAAGCCAATTCTTTAAGTGACCAATTGCCTTGCTTTGCACGGTGAGGAGGGCAATCTAACCTCCTCTCAAGTCCTAGGTTTTTTGAAGGAGTTATGGATTACACTCTGCCCTGACCTGGATGGCCCAGGCTAGCCTGATCTCATCAGCTCTTGGAAGATAAGCAGGGTCAACCCTGGTTAGTACTTGGATGGGAGACCACCAAGGAAGTTGAAAGTTGCCAAGGCAGGCATTGGCAAATCACTTCTGTCACTTACCTGGAAAACCCTACAGGGCTTCTGTCACTGCAACTTGACAGCACTTTCCACCACCATGTACTATTCTAGCAAGCGGCAGTTTTACCTGCTAAGAGAGGGCAGTTACCCAGACTACCAACCTTATTCTGGAGGCTGTTGCTTCTCTCCAGAGGCACTCGGTGTACAAAGCTTCCAAGGGCTTGAACACTAGTCCTAGAATACCTACATGACACTAGAATACAGACAGACTTTGCATATAGTTTAACCCAGTGAAAAGTTACATTTAAAGTAATTTGTTCAACTTGATTAGGTGGTCAGTATACTTCAACACAATACCCATTACAAAGCTTACTGCACATTTAATTAAACAAGGCATCCCAAATGTTTACAAGTTTGGTTGATGCTGCCAGATGCAACTGGCAACCTACCCTATTATTTACTAACACTTTATTTAATAAGTGTTTTTGATGTAACCCTGAGTAATGTCATGGTAAAGAGGACATCAACAAGATTTGGAAAAGACTTCCTAACAGCCTATATACACAAACAACTTAAAAAAACTGGACTGCACAACTTAGATAAATGAAAAACAGACACAATTCCAGTGTTTTGCACATTTGTTTAACATTGAATGACTCCTGTTGACAATGCTGCAAATTATAAATTAAGATGCAATTTATTTTCCTTGCTTTGCCAGGAATGTACAGACCAAAAAGTGGTGGAAAGAGATACTATAAAAGGGCAACTTAGGTAGAACAGAGGAATAATACTGATGCCTTACCGAAACGTTACTTCTAATCTGTTCCAGTTTTTCAACTAAGTAATCCAAATGTTGATGTTTATGCACCTAATGAAAGAAAAGGAAGTGTTAATAGGAACACACACTGTTGTTCTGAAGCACTCCATATCCAAATGCTGGTTCTCTGCTATATCAAACAGTACTGGAATAAGGGAAGGTTAGGATGATGATGCCACATTCTAGAATGTGATCTTTGGGAATTATTCCCCATCACTTCCTTGCTTTTACTTTCACCTCAGGGACCAAGAAGTCAAAAGGTCATTATTTCTTGTATCTAATCTAATGTAGCTTAGTAAGAGATGAAAATATTTTCCCTTCTTCCCAGGAGACATCTCCTTTCACTTGATATGATTGCAGAATAGATCCCAAACACTGATGAATGAAAACAGATCACAATCTTCAACCACTTTCCAATAATTTAGGCTACCACAGATTCATCTAATACACACAGGATAGTGGGGAAAACGTCCCAGCAGGTGGGAGCTAAAATCCTACTAAAATCTTTTGACACTCAGCAGAACAATGTCCCCTCCCCAACTCCTTGGCAAAGCAACGTAACTGTCTTCTAGTTCTGGAGTTGCTATCTGTCAGTAGTAGAGGCAAGAATGACCAGATCTTGCGGGTCTCAAGAAAAGGAATCGATTCCAGAGTGTAATTTAAAACTCAGATTTATCAAAGCTTCACAGAATCACTTAGAATAATTTGAGGACTAACACACTGCAGCCCAGACCTTTTTGAAGGGGTTACAACTAGTCCCACATCTGCATTCCTTTCAAAGTCACAGCTGAGAAACTCCCCTACATGAAGTCTGGTTAACATGGAAAATATCCAGACATCAAGGAAATGTACAAGGTTAAACTTCAATTAAGCAGCTTCTGTGGGAGGTGAGCAGATGCTGGGTAAAGGAGGACCAATTCTCTAATAGCTTTTCCCCTTGGCTGCATTTTACAAGGTTAAACTTGTATTTTATGTTAAATTTTACAAGTGAATGTATTCACTAGAATTTAAACCCACAGAATCAGAGAGCCGGAAGTGACCTCAAGGGTTATCTAGTCCAACTCCTGCACAATGCAGGAAATTCACAACTACCCCCCATTCCCCCAGTGACCCAGCTCTATGCCCAGAGGAAAGCAAAAAACCCTCAGTATCCCTGGCCAATCTGGCCTGGGGGGAAATTCTTTCCTGACCACAAAGTGGCAATCGGCATCATCCAGGGCATGTAAGAAAGGGCCATGAGAACCAAGCACTGACTCATCCCTTCATTTTCATTCCACTACACAATACATTTCCTCACTTGCTTACATTCGTTTGTTCTTTTTTTTTAAAGAGCCCAAATGGTGCCATGGGGGAGGGGGAGGCAAGAGCTCCCCCAAGCAGTTTTCTCACACAAAAGCCATGTTTGGGGGGGTTATTTTGCTGATTTTGCTGCTCCATGTGTGCAGTTTTCATGCAAGAAAACTGCTTGTGGGGGGAGGCAGGAGACCTTCCCTCCCCTGCAGTGCCGGTCCAAGCCCATTTGCCCCCCCCTTTTTAAAAAAAGTAGTTCCCCTCAGCTGCTCTGTGGCTGCACAGAACTAGTGAAAACAGGCGAAGAAATGTACTGTATAGTGTGCCTAATCGAGGATGCATACCAGGAACCATTGTGGACTAGTCCTCTATGACAGCAGTTTCATGGAATGGAATATAATGGCCTAGTATATAACTTCTCATCAGCACACTGTAACAGTCAAAATCATCGTTTGAAATTCAATCTTTATTCCCTATGGCTACGAAGGGAAAATATGTTTCCTGCAGAAGGCCTACGTTCTGTGCTGTTCTCTCAGGGACCAAGTCCCTGATGCCAATATCGTCAGTTATTCTTACCTTTCTTTTACATAACGTGCATCTCTCCTCACCTCAAAACCAGTCTCCAGAGTGACCCTTCTCATACTGTGAAGTAAGAGTTCCAAGTACAATATACAGTGGAAAAAAGATGGAGGGAAGTCTGAAAGTTCAAATTAAAGAAGCAACTGCCTTTGAGCTTCAGCAGAGCCTTCTGAGGTTTGCTTATGGCTACCTGAGTTAACAAGCAATGTTGTTTTATCACCATTTTCAGAGCACCATTGGAAGGAAGGACAGTGTAATAATCTCCACAGTATTCTGAAAATTGGTACTGCCATTTAGCAGAATAGAATCATCTTCATTGGTTCTATAGCAGTAGCTTCACTTTCCCCCCTGAATAACAACTAGTCTTAAGCCATTGATAGTGTTCAGGTAAGAAGCGCCCAGCTTCAAATACTGCTAAAGGAAGAAAATATGCAGTTACAAATAATGGCTACCTTCCTTGATGTAGTAGTGCTATACTCCTCCCCTCCCCCATACACTCATACACTTCCAAACTCATTTATTCCACAGTGTTTGCTCATATTTGAATCCTCACAGCCAGGAACAAAGTAGCCATAAAGTGGCCAATCATTTAGAAGTACAATTCAATTGTTGAGAGATGAAAGTCTCTGCTAAAGGAAAAGTCAGGGTAGGAGCTAGCCATGTTTGAGCAGTAAAACAGTTGCACTTACCTGTAACTGCTGTTCATTGAAGTCTTCGGTGCAGACACACATGTGGGACTGCACCTGTGCGCAGGCTTCCCACCGAACCCACCGCGTGCTCCTGGGCGGGGCATCCCCTCCCTCCTCAGATCCTCTCCCGCCGCCGGCCTGTATACCGGGCTGTAGCCCTCCTAACTGCATGGCACACATATCACACCATGACCCATCGTAAGACTCATGTATCTTGATAAGGATACCAGATTCTCTTGTTTCAATAACTAATTTTCTTTTTCTTTTCTTTTCTTTTCTTTTTAGGTCGACAGCGGGGTCGGAGGGAGGGATGTTTGTCTGCACCGCAGAAGTCAATGAACAGCAGTTACAGGTAAGTGCAACTCTGTTTTCATTTTCAGTCTTCGGTGCAGCCCTACATGTGGGATTTTAGCAAGCTTACCATGAACGGAGGTGGGTGTCAATCTAGGAGAATAATGTCTGGAGGACCGCCTTCCCCACTGCAGCATCACGTCTTGCCTGCAGGTCCAGGGCGTAGTGTCTCACGAAGGTGTCCTCACTGGCCCATGTCGCCGCTTTACAGATCTCGTAGATGGGAACCCGCCTGTGGAGAGCAGCGGAAGAGCCCTGGGCCCTGGTGGAGTGGGCACGAACCTCCAGTGGGCATGTCTTTTTTGCCTCCTTATAGGACAGTGATGGCGAACCTTTTAGAGACCGAGTGCCCAAACTGGAACCCAAAACCCACTTATTTATCGCCGAGTGCCAATGCGGCAATTTAACCTGAATACTGAGGTTTTAGTTTAGAAAAACTCATACATTAACATCTTTTGCCTTAAAAGAAAAACACAATAACAGAGCTTTCAATGATACAAACAACTTTTTATTGAAAGGTAAAAGTTTGCATTTGGCATGCTTTTGAACAATTAATGTGATTTTTGCTGTTGTGTGCATGATAATTTGTCCACCCTTGGCTCACACTTTGTAAGTTTGAGAGCAGCACTCAGGTCATCTGTTAGTCTGTTTCTGGTGTCAGATTTGATATAATTCAAAGCTGAAAACAGCTACTCACAAGCATAAGGTGATCCAAACAAAGTAAGGAAAGCAATCCCAAGTGCTTACATTGACTTAAAATTATTTGGCAGAGAATTCCACACTTTAAGGATTTCATTTTCAGAACCAACTGTGCTATCCTTTGTCATCCCTTCTATCTTCTCAAGTGTTTCACGCAGGTGAAACAGAATTTATTTTTCCAGATAGAGCTTTCTTGAAATTCTATTAGCTCCATTTCCAGATTTTCTAAATCTAACCAGTGTAGGCAGGAAAGATCAAGTTCTTCAAATTTGGCTTTATTTGGAGAAGTAAGAAAACACAGGGTTGTCTCCATCTTACGGAACTGTAAAAATCCGTTGCAAAAATTCACCTGTGCAGCTGCTACAATACTAGAAAATTCCTTGTAGATTTCCTGATGGCTTGTAGGATTGTCTGCAAATATTGTAGAATTTTCTAAATGCATTTTTAGTTTTGGAAAATATTTCAGCTGCCCACTTTCAAGGTCTCTTTCAAAAACCTGCAGTTTTCTCTCAAATGTTTTGATATCACAAAACATCCTTTCTGCTGTTTTCCCTACGCCTTGTAGTTGTTTGTTCAGTACATTGAAGTGTTGTGTAAAATCTGTAAAAAACATGAGGTTGGTAAGCCAGGCCATATCAGTGAGCTGTGGATATTCCTGCCCATTTTCATTCATAAACAGCCTAATTTCATCCAAGCAGGCTACAAATCTCTCCAGGACTCGTCCTCTGCTAAGCCACCGGACATTATTATACATAAGTAGACAATTATACTGTGCCTGAACCTCCTCAAGAAGTGCTTGAAACTGTCGACAATTCAGAGCACGAGCCATGATGTAATTCACCATTTCTGTGACATCTTTGAGGACATCATCAAATTTTTTGCTGCTGTCCCTGGCACAAAGAGCTTCTTGATGTATAATGCAAGGGAACTGAATGACTTGATGTTTTGTTTCTTTAACAAAGAATTGTATGAAACCAGATGTTGCCCCCACCATAGAAGGTGCCCCATCACTAGTAATTGAAACCACTTTTTTTGGTCTTATGTCTTGTGACAAAAAAGCCTCCATCACAGCATTATAGATATCTATCCCTTGTGTTCTTTTAGGCAAAAATACCAGTTTCACCAGCTCTTCTCTCATGATGTCACCAACAGCATAACGCAAAATTACTGCTAGCCTTGCATGATTATTTATATCTGTGCTTTCATCCAAGCACATGGAGTAACAGGCTGCCTTTCGTAAGTCAGTGGTGAGCTGCTGACTAACATCACTTGCCATGCGCTGGACTCGATCTTTAACAGTGTTTCTGCTAAGTGGCATCTCAGAGATGCGTTGAATAATTTTATCCTTGTTTGGGAAATCATGAAAAAGGGAATTACTCCCAGACAACATGGCTGTTTGATAATATCCCCATCAGAGAGGGGCTTACCATAAAAGCTTATGCTGGAATACAATGTTGTTAGTATTTTAAGGTGCTAGAGGACTTGTGCTTATTTTGCTACAACACACTAACAATGCTACCTCATGTAATTTAAACAAAGAAGGTGTGGCTGAGTTAATTATTTTGTTGTACGGGGATGTATTGGGTTTTAAGAAAAATATTGGAAAGTTTCTGCAAGACCTACTGAAAAAGTTAAGTGATGGACAGAAAAATAGCAAGCAAGCTTTGTTTTGTTTTAAAGTAGCCAATGTGGTGTAGTGGTTAAAATGTCAGACTAGGATCTGGGTAACCCCAGGTTCAAATCCCCACTCTGCCATGGAAGCTTGCTGGGTGACTTTGGGCCAGTCACATACTCTCCAGCCCTAACCTGTTGTTGTGAGAATAAAAGAGAGGAGAGGGAAACTATGTAAGCCCCTTTGGGTCCCCATTGGGGAGAAAGGTGGGATATAAATAAAGTAAATAAATACATAAAATCTTGTGGTGTTAATTGGTGATAGTTTGGATCAAAACTGTCAAGAAGACAGGGGTTCTTACTCAAAAGTAAAAAAAAAACATTGGGAAATGACTTGGTAATATGTGCCTAGCTACTGATTAATCTTATATGCATCAAGTCCCTATTCATTTAATCTCTTTCCCAGGAGGAGCTTTAAGCTTTAACTGGCCTAGATATAACCCCTCTCTTTCTGGGAAAGAAGTATTGTTGTGAGATAGCTCTTCAAGTACTGCGAATCAATCTACTGAGGGAGCCAGGGCCTCTGACAGAAGACTGTTAATGTTCCTTAATGGCAGTAGATGGTTCCTCAATGGGTTCTGGCTGCATACCTCTTGCTCACAAAGGTACATACAGAAAATTCTCTTAATTTGAATGACTACAAAAATTGAGCCTTCTTGCTCTTCAAAATGTCTATTTCTGCCATAACACTGAAAATGCTGGATTTTAATAATTTCTTATCAAATGCATTGCAAAACATTAATTGTTGCTAAAATTATTTGCATTTAAACAACACATGGAAAATGTTAGGTATATCTACAGTACACACAGGAATTGCTGCCGAATGCCATAGATCTTACATAACATTTTTCATGCTACACATTTTGAATGTGTAAAACCTCTTCTTAAGGAGTGTTTCACTCATTCCAAAGGAAGACTTTCTTCATACAAGGTTTGTTGAGTACACCCCACAAAAAATATTCCAATGTTTATATTGGAAAAAAGAGTAATTAAAAAGAGTTTTCCCAATTTTGTTGTTTTCTCCCCACCCCGAGAAGGCAAGATAAAAACAGTAGAAATTACAGACTAACAGATCACCAAAGAACTCAGAATATGATAGCTAACGTTATAGTAAACTGCAAAATCACTTAAGTTAATCAGCAGTATGCTTCACACATTAATCCTGACTCGTGCCTAGTTTCCCAGGTTCATGTGAAAGCCAGTACAATGCCATTAGCACATCCTTTAGAATTTATTGATGCATATGAAAGGTATTTTGGCAAGAAATATTTATGCATTTAGAACTTTATGAGGGGCTTCTAAAATTAAATGCTTTTTATTGCTGCTATGCATTTAATTATATTTGAGCGATCACCATCCTGTAAACTTTATAGGACAATTACACAGTAAATAATCACTGGAGCATACCCAGCTACTAGATATGCTAGAAGGCCACATGAAACAGAACAGCCTTTGAGAGGACATAGGTGTAGGGGAAGAAGGGGACAATACAGGTCAAATGTAAAAAGGAAAACCGAGTGCACACAACAAATGCAGTGGAGAAAGCAGTGACATAATATAGTAGCCGTTGTCTTCCATCTAAGAAATTGCCACTCCAACGTCTGCTCAGATCAGCACCTGGCTTTTCCCTGCTATAGGCTCTCAAAGACACTCTCCCCTCCTGAAAGGAAGGGCTAAACTCTGCAACATTTCACTCTGCAACACTAACAGTGGAAGTAAGAGAGGGGGAAAATAACTTAAGGTTTTAAAAGTGTTGTAAGCCTTTTTGAAGACTTCACTGTTAACCCAATTGCCTTTATTTACAAGTTACAGTTAGTATTTTCTGAAACTTTTCTCCGGAAACCATTGTCCCCAGTTTGTCATCATTCTTGCCTTTTCAGGATACCATATTATATGTCATTAGCATTGCCATTCATCAGATTTTGCATCTCTCCAGGGTCTCTTGAAGTGGAATAGATGCAATCTTATTTCTGGTGCATATTCATGCTCATGAACACTATGGCATAATCCAATTTAGTGCCTGCCATTCATTCCCCCCCCCCCCACACACACACACAATGTAGATACTAAGGTTTATTTTGAACTGTTTATCATATTGCAAAACCCTTATGATTTTAGTTCCTTTGCCCCTTTTGCCAGTCATGGGAGAACCTTCAACACCATGTAACAAAGGAGGAAGAGCTTACAAAGAACAGGAGCGACACAAGCACGATCCAATTCTTGTTTGTGAAATACTGAAGGTATTTTCTTATGAGGCAAATGACATAAATCTTTTTTTCCCTTCTTTAAAAAAAAATACATTAGACATTTCCAGAAGCTTCTGCACCCAGACCTACTTGTCTCACACAAAGGAAGGGTCAGGTCCTGCCTTTAATTACTGAGCAACTGTGTGTGTAAAGTGCCGTCAAGTTGCAGCCGACTTATGGTGACCCCTTTTGGGGGGTTTTCATGGCAAGAGACTAGCTGAGGTGGTTTGCCAGTGCCTTCCTCTGCACAGCAACCCTGGTATTCCTTGGTGGTCTCCCATCCAAATACTAACCAGGGCTGACCCTGCTTAGCTTCTGAGATCTGATGAGATCAGGCTAGCCTGGGCCATCCAGGTCAGGGCAACTAGGGTCCTTTTAAGGCAGACAGCATGACATATTAGCCAGCGCAAATCTCCATTCCATGATATCCCTAATGTGTACTTTGGTGCTTTTAAAAAAGTGCAGAATATACTAATGTAACTCAAGTTCAGTACCATGGAAATTCAGTTATTTGACTTACATAAATGATGCAAATTATACAAACAAAATTATTTATTTGGAAGTCTTGGAGAGGGGCAAGTAGTTTTTTGCAAAGCACTGGAACCCCAACTGCTGGCAATCCTGTTCAGCGCCATCTCCAAGTTGTGATGATTCACTAAAATTTGCTTTCACGCTCTCTCCAAAATAAAGTCCTGCAGACACCAATAAGAGTTAAAATCCCTGCTATGTCCTGATACAACAACATGGCGCAAGGCTGCTCTTGGATCTCAAACTCCATTTCTTTGGAAACTCAATACTCTTGGAAGTGATTAAAAGAAAATTCTAGCACCCATTCCAGTCTTGTTTCAAGACAACCCCTCCAGCTTTACCTTTACTTTGTACCTCACCTCGTATAGGCATGACAAAGCCTGGACCATTCTCCTCTGTTCTACCATACTGTTTCTTCAACACTGCAATACAGCTAAGTAACATTAATGCATGAACACATCATGAAAGAAAATCAGGAGGTGAAGCAAGCTTTCTGGGGGGTGGGATAGTAATCCTCTTTCACCGAGAGTGCAGCTTCGGGACGCACATGGAGCGGTGAGGGAGGGAGGGGGCTCCCACCTAGCCAGCCAGATCAGCCAAATCAACCCTGGCGATCAATGGGATGACAGATGTCACATCCAGATCACCCTCATATCCAAGCTTTCTGGGGGACTCTGAAGAAAGAATCAAAGAAATGCTGATATACGGTCTCTGTAAAAGTGGCACATCGAGAATTCTCCAAGTGCAAAGTGTGGGGTCCATTTGGACTAAGACTAAGGAGCAACAGAGATACAACGCAGAAGTATATAAGCCAATACTGTTTTTCTAGCAAACACTGGACAGCAGTGGCCATGATTACTACTGAATGAAATCAAATGAGATAAGATGCAATCTTATCCATCAGTAACTATCACAGAAGAAAAATCAGGAAAAAAAGGACTGCATATTCTAAGTCCTGAAGCAGCAGAGGGCTTTGTTTACACACTTTCACATTTCCAAATATCTCAACTGCAGCAGCCAAGAACAGCATTTGCAGCCATGTACAACTGGGGTTTTAAATATGCATCACAGACTACTGTTGTGGTGAGATATAATCCATCATGCCTGTCCAATAATAGGTATTTAGTGTTGTTCAATGAAGATGTTCGGTGTACTGCATTACTTGCAGGTGATTTATGTTGCAAGTGTGAGGAGTGCCACAAAGTAAGTGTGGCGAAATATCTTTGTTAGTCTACTGGAGAAGAGTCTACCACATTTCTATCTCTAGTCATTGTGGGTTTGATGTGCCTATCAGCTTCACATTTAAATTCTACAGTGTTAAATAAAGCCTGTTCTAACATGTTCTTTTTTTATTCCTTTATTCCATTCTTTATGCTCATGGACCAACAGGTCAGGAGCAATAGGTGAGGCTGAGAGCTCTAAGAAAGCTGTGAGTAGCCCAAGGTCACCCAGCTGTGTAGGAGTGGGGAAACAAAATCCATTTCACCAGATTAGCCTCTGCCGCTCATGTGGAAGAGTGGGGAATCAAACCCGGTTCTCCAGATCAGAGTCCACCGCTCTTAACCACCACACCACACTGGGATCTAGTTCTAACATGTTCTCATACTCCCCGGTTGCCTGTATTTAAGTGTTTTTGTTCCCCTCAAACCACCTCTGTTAGTCTCTTGCCATGAAAACCCCATAAGGGGTCGCCATAAGTCGGCTGTGACTTGACGGCACTTTACACACACTCCCTACTTAAAGGGACAGAAGGGTGGAAACAAGTAAATCAAATAACAAACCTCGCACTTATTCCAGTTTCACTTGGGGGCAGTAGGAGATAGCACAAATACTTGAAGCAATAAAATTAAGAATGACTCAGGTCTTCCAATAATAAGGGGGGGAAATCAGCAGTCGCTGAAGTACTCTTCCCGGCTTTGCTCAGGTAATACAGGGGTCACAGAACACGGTGACTCATCAGATCCCTTTGTTTTTCACATGCTGACAAGACAGTTGAGAGGGGTTTAGCTTTTATAGGTTTGGCAAACTGATTCCAAACCCCCACCACCACTTCTTCCCTTCCACATTATTCTGTTCCCAAACAGCACATACCCCATCTCTACTCTAATGCTCAGGGTTTAAGAAACTCCTGGCAAAACAGATTTCAGCATCAGTTCAACAGGCCAGACATTTCAGCAGTCCTAGATGGGATCACTCAAAGCCCCCCAATGTGCTGTTTTCAAAAGCTCAGCTTCTCAACTTAGGGAACAGCTTCCAATGTTATTGTTGCATTTTATACATAAAAGCAGAGATGGGGTAGAAATACTAGCACAGCATTTCATACACACATGTTCATTATGTGATGAAGATAGTGTGGCTCCTGTCCAGCCAGCATTTTGTAAGAGGATTGCTCGTGGTTGGACAGGGGGTTGGCACTTCATCAACAACAGAAGTTTCCCAGTAGCTGAGACTCTTTGAGGTAGTTGGAGAGATACCCAGAGGTTGGGAAAAATAAGGACACTTTTCTAGATGGGAGTGGAGGGAAGAAAAATGCCATCTCTAGTTGGAATGGACAGAGATGAGAATACCTAGGTGGAGTTAGCTATAACTGGAGGTGCAGTTGCAGCAGGGCCTGCACTAGTTGGTCTCTAGGGAAACTTTACCAGCTTGTTTCTGTCTGGCTTATACATTTCCAAGAAGAAGAGCTGGTTTTTATACCCCAATTTTCTCTACCTTTAAGGAGTTTCAAACCGCCTTACAATCACCTTCCATGCCTCTCCCCACAACAGACACCTTGTGAGGTAGGTGGGACTGAGAGAGTTCTGAGAGAACAGTAACTAGCCCAAGGTCACCCAGCGGGCTTCATGTGGAGGAGTGGGGAATCAAACCCGGTTGTCCAGATTAGAGTCCACCACGCCTAACCACTACACCAAGCTGGCTCTCAAGAAGAAAATATGATAGATCATAATTCTCTAGCATTTTCTTGCCCAAGTGACATAAAACCAAGTAGCACTATTCCTGGAACTTCTTACCACTCATGGAAGTGAGGACCATGTAGGCGGGAACAACATTTTTACAATACTCACCACCCTGCATAGAAGTATATAATTGCAACATATTTCAGCCCACACAGATCCTACAGAGATTAAGATGTACATGTAAGAAGTGGAGTGAAAAATCCACTCAATTTGCACCTAATACACAAAACAAGTAGAGCATGAATCAGTCTTCAGTACGTAAACATGTCACATAGTACTTCTGAAACATTTTCAAAATGATGTAAACTCTGAGAGTGCACCTCTAAACAAAAAAACAAGAAGAAGAAGTCTGGCCACAAACCAGGATTTTAAGACACAGTTTAATCGCTGCTTAGAATCACGATTTGCAAGTGAGACACCAACCACAATTTTGTTCAGGCTTCTGAATCTGGACTTCACCACAAACTGCTGACTCTTTCAAGCAAGGCAGTCTCAGTTCCATACAGGAAGGGAAGACAGAAGGAGTATAAACCTAGGATTATAATCCTGAGAATAAGCCTAGTGTATTCTTGCCATACGAAGAGTTTGTATGCAATATCTGAACACAGCCTTTATTTAGATTTTACTACTTAAAAGGCAAAGCCAAAAGTTTGCTTCTAGAGTATCTCTCTGTTAGAACATGGCTACGAAAGAGTGTAGCCATGGCTGAAGAACTTGACCCGGCAAGGTAGCTACAGTTCTTGAACTGATGCGTTCAACTTAAGCAAAAACTGGTTGAAAATAAGCTGAGCATTTTAGTGTGAAAATGAATCTCTGGAACAATTGTCTGCTTTGGAAAATTTCTGCAGTATCCAACAGGCATATAAAATAAAGCAGAAAAAAACTGCCCATTGAAACAAAACATCAATATAAGCAGGCTATTAACACTGATGCTTGGTTTGTAATAAAACTCACTGCATCACTGAGAATATTTGAGTGTTGTTTTTTTCCAAAAACAAACAAAAAACAGCCTGACAAGAATCATCTGCATGTAGCATCACGTAGTGCCATGTACACATTTCTTTTATTACAGTGATGTATTTCAAAACAGTATTTCATCAATTGGCTTGTTTCTCAGTTAAGAAAACTGTATATGGAACAGCTACAAATCTATCAAGCTCCTATCGCTGCAGCTTTGGCTGAATCTAACCCCAATATTTCTTTATTGCTGAGAGCACTTTAT
This sequence comes from Euleptes europaea, assembly GCF_029931775.1. Classification (NCBI taxonomy): domain Eukaryota; kingdom Metazoa; phylum Chordata; class Lepidosauria; order Squamata; family Sphaerodactylidae; genus Euleptes; species Euleptes europaea. The sequence continues at coordinate 38,946,553 of NC_079318.1, read as the reverse complement.
TGCTAACTTCACCCCATCCTCATAATGAGGATGACTGCAGAAAGCGACCTGCTCTTTTAGACAGTGTTGTCCACAGCAGGAAGATTTTAATTAAATATATACCAACATCTAATTCAATTTTGCAAAATCGTGCTGACTGAAACTCTCCCCACTTAGGTAAATGGGTTCTTACCCACTGACTTTGAGGGAGCTGAAGTCTCATCATTTGTACATGAAATCATTTGAGCATAAAATCCAAGCAGGTTCACATGATAGATGTCCATGAGAGCCATAATAGTCACAGTAACTGCTCAGACTGTCTAATCCTTTTCTATTCTAAGTTTTTAGTTGGCCTTAGGGTTTGTTCAACCAAGTTCTCTTGTTGGTTATTAGCTGTCAAGAGTCATGCCAAGAGACATGCCTATTTCTGTTCAAGTGTATCTATCGTCAAGAGTCATGCCAAGTGTCATGCTTATTTCTGTTCAAGTGTATCTGCTGTTCAAGTGTATCTATTGGTTCAAGTGTATCTATTGGTTCTGCTGTTCAAGTGTATCCAGTGGGTTTGTTTCTCTGAGATGTTTCAGCTGTCAGGAGTCATGTCAGGCAGGCTCTTGACATGAGTTAGGCCCATTACTGTTCACATGTTATCCTTTGGTTTTGTTTCTTTGAACTGTTCAAGCTATCCCCGCTCCTTGCCTCCCCCCCCCTGCTCTGACCTTGAGTCTCTAGCACGCAACTTCAGTATTTTGGCTTGCTCACTCCCTATTCCTGCTAGGCACCGTTATCTCTTAATTCCCAGGCCGCTTGGTTTTGCACCTGGGATGACTCAATGCTTAAAGTTATGCTTTGTAGTTTGCTTTGTCATTAGCAGCTTTGAACCTGTGGATTGCTCATGCTGTATCTGCGGCTCCTGAATAAACGTTTACCTGCTTTAGACCTACCTGTCTGAGCGAGTGACTTTTTGGGATTGCCGAGGTTGGCTGGAGAACCTCACATTAGCCATGATAGTTGAATGGAATCTCCAGGTTCAGAGACACGATGCCTCTAATTGGCAGATGCTAGGTAGAAGTCAGCATGTGAACGTTGTTATCTACATGCCTTTTTAGGGCTTCCCTGTAGCAGTTTATTGGCCATAGGAAGCAGGACGCTGGACTAGATGGCATCCAGCCTGACTACTCTTATCTAACAGTTGTGTGTGTGTGTTTAGTGCCGTCAACTCGCTTCGGACTCACGGCGACCCTATGAATCAAAGTCCTCCAAAATGTCCTCTCTTTAACAGCCCCTTTGGGAAGCACACCTTAACGTGGTGAGGGGGTTTGTGTGTGTCAGGGAAGCTGAGAGCAATACCGTAAGGGGACTAGACTCCATCAAGAGACTAAGCTCCTAGCAGAGTCACTCAAGATGGAATGGTCACAGCTGAGACACCAGACGAAGATGCATCTACACCCTTAAGGGATCAATAGCCACATCCGCAGAAGAGAACAGGCAGTTCCAAGGTGATGGGAGCAGAGGAATCCCTGAAGGTTAGCTACTGGGCAGCAGCAGTAGTGGAAGGTGACACTGGCGGAGGAACTTTCATAGACAACAGCAGTGCCACTACAGCTAACCCTGGTTAGTACTGCGCAGAAGAAGGCACTGGTAAACCACTTCTGACCAACCTTTACCTTGAAAACCCTATGATGAGACCATCTAACAGTTACATTTATTTATATACTGTCCTTCCTCATAGGAACACAGAGAGGCATACATTTTCTCCCTTCCTTCACCCTATGAGGTAGGCTTGGAGATAGTGACTGGCCTGCTTTATTAATTTATTTGCTTCATTTATACCCTGTCTTTCTCCACAATGAAAACCCAGAGTGGCTTACACAGTTCTCTCCTCCATTTTACTCTCACAACAACACTGTGAGTTAGGCCAGGATGACAATGTGTGACTAGCCCAAGTTCACCCAGCAAGCTTCCGTGGCAGATTTTGTAGTCTTACCACCATGCCATACTGGCTCTCATGATCCAGTGAAGTTCATAAAGTGTGGATTTTGAATCTACGGTATGTATTTCCAATGCTATTCCAACTCTCTAGCAACTGCTACATTCAAATCCAATAGCACCTTAGAGACCAACAAGATTTTTGGGGTATGAGCTTTGACTCTCAAAAGCAAATCACCTGCCCCAAATCTTATTAGTCTCTAAGAACATAAGAAAAGCCCTGCTGGATCAGACCAAGGCCCATCAAGTCCAGCAGTCTGTTCACACAGAGGCCGACCAGGTACCTCTAGGAAGCCCACAAACAAGACGACTGCAGCAGCACCATCCTGCCTCTGTTCCACAGCACCTACTATAGGAATGCTCCTCTGATCCTGGAGAGAAGAGGTATGCATCATGACTAGTATTCCTTTTGACTAGTAGCCGTGGAGAGCCCAATCCTCCATGAACATGTCCACTCCCCTCTTAAAGCCTTCCAAGTTGGCAGCTATCACCACATCCTGAAGCAGGGAGTTCCACAATTGGACTATGCGTTGTGTGAAGAAATAAGAAATACTTCTTTTTATCTGTTTTGAAGCTCTCACCCTCCAGCTTCAGCTGTGCTACTGGACTTGAATCTAGCTGTTCTACTGCAGACTAGCATGGCTACCCTCTCAAATTTTAGCCAATATATCATGTAAGAACATAAAAGTGAGTATTCAAGGCTTATATAAACACTGGGGCAGCGGTTACTAAATTGATAGGCAAAACCATACAGGTGTGGAAGTAGGAAATCTCCCCCCACCCAGATCTTAATCCAAATTGGGGTCCCATGTTGCACCGGGAGGATCCCACTGTGCATTCAATCAGTTTTGATCATGGACTACACTTCAAAACAAGCTTGGGATATGTTGCTTGACGCTCAGCTGAGGTATCAGCAAAACTATGCCCAGCTTCAGCCAGGCTGTTCAAGCTCCCTCATCAGAATTCAGAGTGCAATTAGAAGTGGAAATGAATCTGAACATCATATGCAAAAAAGCTCTCAGTTCTGAGAACGGCTTTGGCCCACTGAACTCATTTCCTAGAAGCAGGAGAAAAACTGTGCAGCCACCAATAGTCACTACTTCCTTAAGTACAAGGAGAATAGCAGCTGGAACACTGTTCTTCTAAAAGCAATGCTGAGAACAAAAAGGGGAAAGTGCAGACCTTTAGAAAGAAGCAACTAGACTAGGGATAGACTCCTATTTAGACTGGAGGAATATAATGGAAAACTATTAACTGCACAAGGTAACATTCTGGGTTGCTAGTTCCTACTATAAAAGAGGAAGCAAAGCACAAGGACAAGCCCAGCTCGGGGGCTGTCAAGGGACTTGCCCAGTGGGGGCAAGTGGGTTGGCCTCCTTCCAAGTGGCAGAGAACCACACATCTGGCTTCTGCCCATGTGGGTTCAGATACTGCCATTTCATTGGCTCCCAGCAAGTGGTTGGGAGGGTTGCCCATCGGCCAGCAGCGAGTGGGCCGATATGAAGGATCACGCCCCCAGTGCCATGCCAATGCCTACTGCTGTAACAATAAAGTTGTGGCCATTTTCATCCAGCTACTGCTTCTGTGTTTTTTGGGAACTGGGATGTTATGGGGATGCCAATACTTGGGCAAGGGTGCTTATGGGGGCTCAGGCCGGGTCTGCAGTGTTCCCCATAGGCACTGGGCCAGCAACAGTACAAGCTAAAGAAGAGAGTGGTGATCACGACCAAGAGATCCTGGGACCTTAAATAGTAAAAAGAAAGCCTATACAGAGGAAATGCAAAACCTGGAACCAATAAGAAGAGGGTAGAAAGAACGAGCAAGCATGAAAATGAAACAAACAGCAATAAAATCTATTAAAAGCATTAAAGCAGTAATCTGCTGTAAACAGCTAATAAATAGCAAGGACAACATAAACTGTAAATGGCATGAACACATGAGCTCTTCTCTACATGTCACTTTTATTTCAGATTACAGACAGGAGTCACCTGGTCAAGGAGGGCACCATCTAGAAGTGACAACAATATGAGTCATTCTAGAAATGATGGCTCAAGTTCCTGAAGTAAATGAGCTGAAGACAGGAGCAGGGTGTCCCCATCTCCCTCATGTATTATGAACATCTTGTTTAACCATTGGACAGCCTCCAGAAAAAAAAAAAAACCTTAATAACCCTGGGAGTGGGGGAGAGCAACAAAGACAACTACCAGAAGTTTTTGCACCTTGAATTTGAACACAAAGGAATCTGTAATTTGGCTGGAAGTGGAGCACCGTATGGTGCAGGCTGCTCCCCTTGGCAGCCAGGATCAATGTCCTTAGGAGCCTGCTTGGTCCCAAAGTGCTCTGCCTGTACATTTGTAAATAAAGGTACCAAAACCTTCCAGTATCCTTCCCCCCATCCAGATAGAACCCAACCCCTTCCCACAGCTCAAGGAAGTATGCAGCACATCATATTCTTGCTTATGGCAGAGACTTTACAGAACTTAAGGCTAATGTCTTGCTGAAAGTTAAGTTGTTTATAGGATTTAAGCTTGTAGTATCAACAGTAATGTCTGTGCAACATGGATTTAAAATACTGTTTTGAGAACCTCACTGCTGCAGTGTTTCCTACACTTTAGGTTTTAATGTTATCAAAAGGTACAAATCTAGCCATCCGACAAACGGCTTTACTTTTTTCCTGTGTTTACAAACACACAAAAGACAACATCAGTCCTATGCAGCTCACAAGCTGTTCACAAATCCACAGTAATGGTTTGCAGTAGCCAAGCAAACAGCATTATGCCCATTAGGCATCATCTGCAAATGCTTCCTTCCCATACGCACATATGAATACAAGTATCAAGTGCAATTAATTACCCCTTACTGCAACTCTTGCGTTAACATCTGACTAAGGACTCAGTGCTGGAAGCTGAAATAACCCCTTACTTTGATACCACTGTGCACCTGCAGTGTCATTAATGCCATTATATATTTTATGGCTTTGTTTAATCAAAGGCTAGCGAAGCCTGAAAAGATATTCCAGCCCTTAAAAACAACCCTACTTTTTTTTGGGGGGGGGGATGACAACAAACAGCCAAATATATTTGGAGATCAAGGATGCTGCAGTGAATACTGTCATCTCCTGAATGGTGAATTGGCAAAGACTGCTGCACAATACAAAATATATAACAGATTATTCAAATAAGCTATTATGTACTGACTGGTATCTTATCTAAGAAACTCTCATGTAGTGGCAAAACAAATGAAATAGATCTGAACACTCTGTTTATATATTTTTGTGGAATAGACATACCTAAACAAGAAGATACAAACAAACCATAAAAACCACACTGAACACAAAGGAAAAGAATTGTATTCCAATACCGGTATACATTTTGTCAAAATCCAAGTGCATTGTACAAAGAAATGTTTCCCATCTATAGCCTCCCTCCCTCAAACTGTCTACACAGCTATAAACAAATGAAAATGCTGTGATGTCAAGACAAAACAGCTTCCGCAAAGTAAACATATTGTCCCAGCAAGTTAATCAACTGTTGTTAAATTGGTATCCCTGGCAAAAACAAGGATCCCAAACTAAGCTGCAGCAAGAAGGCGTCTTGCTCATGTTAGGGCTCAGGCATCATTTCTTTATGAACCACACCACTTTTCAAGGGCCAAGCTACACAAAACTTGCAGCCGCAGGGAAATTTTAAAAAATTTAAAAACCAAAGGCAGTTTTGAAAGGCAGAGCTTGAAGTGCAGAACAGCTGAAGGGAAAACTACTCACTTAACCCTTTTCACTCCGGCCATTTCCCCCCTGTTCAAAATCATCCTGGTTCCAAGTTGCTAATTTGTTATAGGGAGAAGAGTAGGTAGTTATCAAGAATGTCAAAATCACAGCAGAAACCATGCCAAGGTCTTGCCACCCAAGAGTGGCACAAAGATGAAAGGCAGACTGGTCTTGAATCATTTTAACTCCTATGCAATTGCAACCAGATGTAAAGTTCAAATCACTTCCTATTGATGACCCTGCTGCCATTGCCGAGAGAACCAGGCTGCAATCTTGCACACAGACAGCTGAAATACCACTTGCATCAATAAGATTTAATGAGCTTAACTGGTCACAGGATTGCACTGCCTGGTGACAACAGGAACTGGCAAGGCTCAACAATTCATGGCTCTTTATTGACTCACTAGGAAGACGTGTATCCATATACAGACTCTCCTCTGAATAAGAAAAGAGGAACAGTATTATAAACAAAGAACGTGCATAGCCTGATCTTATCATATCTCACAAGCTAAGCAGGGTGGATGGGAAACCACCAAGGAAGGCTCTTCAGAGGAAGGCAATGGCAAACCACCTCTGCTTAATTACTTGCCTTGAAAACCCTATAGGATCACCCACAGCACTTGACAGCACTTTACACACACATTTCTAATATTTATTAGCATTCATTACTTAGAGGTAGCATTTATGTTTTGTTCCTTTGCCCCATAAACAGAAGGAAATTCTGAAAGGCAGCAGCCTTTTGCAGGGTCACTGTCCTCCGCTGCTAAAGTTCTTTCAATCTGTTTAAAAACCTGTTGGTTCAGAAAGAATAAAGATGCACAAGACAGGTGCACCACATCATCAACATCCTTCATATCTTTCAGGCAATGATCTAAGGAATTGCACAGAACAGTCATTTGTCAGTATTCCAAATCAGGCAGAGGCAGTATGACAGGTACTACATGCACTTATTTTAAATAAACATGCATCTAAATACCAACATGCCTGTCGGTGCATAAGTGGTCCCAGGATCCAAACCAAGAGAAGAGAACAAGTTCCATAACCTTTCCAGATAAACTATAGTAGGCATTTATGCAATTCTTCGTCAAAGTTCACAGTTTCATTTTTAAACATTACAGAGAGCCAGTGTGGTATAGTGGTTAAGAATGGTGGTTTGGAGCGGTTTGACTCCCCACTCCTCCACAGGAGCAGCGGAAGCTAAACTGGTGAACTGGATTTGTTTCCCCACTCCTACACACGAAGCCAGCTGGGTGACCTTGGGCAAATCATTCTCTCTCAGCATCACCTACCTCACAGGGTGTCTGTTGTGGGAAGGGGAAGGGAAGGTGATTGTAAGCCAGTTTGATTCTCCGTTAAGTGGCAGAGAAAATTGGCATATAAAAACCAACTCTTCTTCTTCTACCAGATATGCAACAAGCAGAAGCAGAGTGGAAAGAACCACAGCCCTATTTACTACTTTCACAATATTTAATTGAAGTCTATAATCTGAATCAGGTCCAACAAACACTCTCACTCTGGATTAATGCATCAAATTTCACTTTACTGCACACCCTTGTTGGGAGAAAACCATTTAAGCTTCGCATATCTTATATCAAAAGTTCAGCTCCTACAACTTAGGTGGGAATCTTGTAAAATCCATGCATGCAAAGCAACAGTCTACAGTGCAGATCTATTTTGCAGGAGGTGAGTACATGGCCAGTGAATGGTCACTCAACCAGGTGTTTTCAAGACCGGAAGAGAATGGGTATGCATCCTGACTAGTACTCCTTTTGACTAGTAGCCACAGATAGACCTATTCTCCCCACATCCAGGGTCAGTGAGTTCCACAATTTAACTATGCATTGTGTGAAGAAATACTTCCTTTTATCTGTTTTGAATCTCTCACCATGCAGCTTCAGCAGATGACCCCATGTTTTAGTATTATGAGGGAGAAAAAATTCTCCGGGTCCACTCTCTCCATACCATGCATAATTTTATAGACCTCCATCACATCTCCCCTTAACCACCTTCTTTCCAAGCTAAACAGCCCTAAGTGGTTTGACCACTCCTTACAGGGCAGTTGCTCTAGCCCCCTGATCATTTTGGTTGCTCTTCTCAAGTTCTGCAATATCCTTTTTAAGGTGTGGAGACTACAACTGTACACAGTATTCCTAGTGTGGCCTCACCATAGATTTGTATAAGGGCAGTATGATTGCGGCAGTTTTATTCTTTATTCCTTGTCTAATTATGGCCAGCATGCAATTTGCCTTTTTTACAGCAGCCATACACTAGGTTGACAACTTCATCGAGCTATCCACTACCACCTCAAGATTCCTTTTTTGGTCTGTGCTGCCAGCACAGATCCCATCAGTGTATATGTGAAGTTGGGATTTTTTGCCCCAATCTGCCTCACTTTACACTTGTTAACATTGAATTGCATTTGGCATTTTAATGCCCACTCCTCCATTTTGGAGAGATCCTTTTGGAGCTCTTCACAGTCTGTTTTTGTTTTAACCACCCTAAATAATTTGGTATCATCTGCAAACCTGGCCATCTCGCTGTCCATCCCCAGCTCCAGGTCACTGATGAACAGGTTGAAAAGCACCGGTCACAACACAAATCCTTAAGTAATCCAACTTGGTGTTGTGAGTTTTATAAAGGTTTTTTATTCATATTGCCATTTTAAGCTACAATTAAACACCAGAGAGCCACTGTGTATATGCTGATGGTGAATTTGAACATAGGTTGGCAGCTGAGCTATCCGCAGAGTTGTAGGACAAGTACGAAGCAGTAGATAATTAAATATATTGTCATTACTAACTCTTTGGGTTTGTACTACTTTTCAAATGGTTGAAAGAAAAATGAGTACCTTTGCCCGGAAGAGATCTCTAAGATCCTACAGTGAATACTCCTCCAGAGTGTTCAAAAGATGTGTATTTATTTCAGGGAGGGGATTAAAAGCCCTTTCCTTCTAGATACTTGATGAGGGATTGTTTTGAAAGAAGCTGAATTACTCAGACAAGACATTTACAATGACAAAGTCAGACTTAACAGAATGTTAGTGCTGCTTTCAGTCCTTCATAGTATTTCTTACATTAATTTAGGCTGCAATTCTGTCCACTGCTACTTGACTTAACGTGGGCTACAATTCTGTCCACTGCTGTTTGACTTAATTAGGGTGTATGTTTCTATTTGTGAACAGGATTGTAGTCTGACTATTTATTTGCAAGCTTGTGCTCAGAAGGAGCAATATTGGAAAGGTGGTCCACGCATGGGAATATGTGCACAATTAAAAAATCAGTTAATGATGTGAAATCATTGAAAAGTTTGTAACTGATTCAGGTTGTCCAAAGTTTTCTGTTCTCTTAAATTAAACTTTTGGCAACTTTAATAAGCTGAATAATCTGAGCAAATTCTGTTGCATATAATGGAGAAGTAAGGCTTTACATTCTTGACTACCCTTCTGTGTGAAGCTCTTAGATCTTTTGCTGGTCAAGTTTTACAAGTTTAAAAATTACATAAAATCCCTGATAAAATCCATCTAGTTTATTTCTAGACAAAAGGAGATTTATGGCATTTGGGTAGAATCATAGAGTTGGAAGGGACCTTCAGGGTCATCTAGTCCAACCCTCTGCACAATGCAGGAAATTCACAACTACCCATACACACACCCCCAGTGATCTCCATGCCCAGAAGATTGCAAATAATAATAATAATCCTCCAGGATTCCTGGCCAATCTAGCCTGGAGGAAAATTGCTTCCTGACCCCAAAGCAGCAATCGGTAATTCCCCCCCCCCCCGAACATTACAAATCACTTGTAGATGTTTTTCAGAACTTTCATTATGTTCTTGTGTCAAGTTTATTTACATTCTCTCCAGTATCAGAGGAGCATGCCTATTATATTAGGTGCTGTGGAACACAGGCAGGATAATGCTGCTGCAGTCGTCTCGTTTGTGGGTTTTCCAGAGGCAGGCACCTGGTTGGCCAATGTGTGAACAGACTGCTGGACTTGATGGGCCTCGGTCTGATCCAGCAGGACTTTTCTTATGTTCTTAAGTTACACATAAGAAAGCTTTGCTGTAAAACAAATGACTACAGACACTCCACTATAATCTAGCAACACAGTCTCCAAAAATCTAGTCCTATGGGGATGTTATGTAAACTGCAAAATATTAGATATGTTTTTCCATAAAATATGTGTTATTTGCTTCCAGTTCTTACACGGTGCACCTTAGTCAGCATCAGGTCGTATTGTGAGAATATCCAGTATTCCTACACTGACTAAGATAGATGTAGAATGACTAAAGATTGAACTATTGTTTTATTACAGCTATTTAATAAGTTTTCTGTAGAAATAGAGAACCAAAAAGTGTGGAGATGGCATGGGGGGGGGGCTGTAGTTTAGTGGTAAAGCCCCTGTTTAAAATACACAAGATTCCAGATTCAGTGCCTGGCATCTAAGTTAAAAAAATATGAGGTTGCATTGTGTCAGGAGAGCTTTCTCTACCCATGGACCTTTACTCACAGCTGAAAAAACTTAAATGTATTTTTCTTGCATTAAAGAAATATTCTTAGAAAATAGAACATTCTTAGCATGTAATTCTTAAATGTTCAGAACTGTCCTACCCGTCTGAACGGGAAAGTTAAATCATGCAACAAGTTGCTTAGCTTTTGGCGACTTATATAAATGTGGTGTTAAAAAAAAAAAAAGAACTGAACAGCATTTTAGTCCATGGTGGACACTGAACACTTCACTACCAATAAGAATTTCTATGCTTTTAAAAAAGGGTAAGTATTCTGATCATGGGATCTTTTAAAAATGAAATATTCTTCACTATTGAACAGCTTATTATGAAGAATCCTTTTGTTGGGTGCTTCTAATTTTGCAGTCTTTAATGAAGCTGTAACACTTTCTACCGTACTATTTGAACAGACTCCTCTTGATTTTTAAGTGCAGTTGGTTGATGTACACTGCTTGATGTTTACACATCCTCAAGAGCCCAGCATGTAACAGAAAGTGAGATATGGAAGCAATGTTCTAGTACAGTGGTCGGCAAACTCATTAGTCAAGAGAGCCAAATATCAACAGTACAACCACTGAGATTTCTTTTGAGAGCCAAATTTCTTAAACTTAAACTATATAGGTAGGTACACTGTTTATTAACTTAATAAACTTTAATTAAAGTTTTAAGTCTTAATTAAAGTATAGGTACACTGAATAAAACTTGATATCATACTTAATAATGATCTTATTTATTGATAAAAATTAAATTGTAAGTAAGGTATCCATAAAATTAAATCATGACAATGACTAACAAATACTTAATGTGAACAATGGCCTTGCATCTCCTTGGAAAGTTTGGGTAAATCAGGTTTGTATGTTGTTGTTTTTAATTCTAGGCATGATTCCAGGTTGTCATCAATAAGACGACTTCTCAATTTACTCTTGATAAGGTTCATGCTTGAAAAAGATTATTTGCATGAATATGTAGAACCGAAAAGGGAAAGAAAAGCAAACACTAGCAGAGGAAGGGAGTGGGGAGGAATGGAGAAAGGAAGGAAGGAACTGGGAAAGGAAAGAAGGAAGAAAGAAAGGGGGAGGGATGGAGAAAGAAAGAGGAAGAGAGGAAGGAACTGGGAAAGGAAAGAGAAGGAAGGAACTGGGGAAGAAAGGATGAAAGGGAGGAAGGATGGAAGGAAGAGTGGGGGAGGGACAGAAAGAAAGGAACTGGGAAAGGAAAGAGAAGGAAGGAACTGGGGAAGAAAGGATGAAAGGGAGGAAGGATGGAAGGAAGAGTGGGGGAGAGACAGAAAGAAAGAGGAAGGAAGGGGAAAGGAAAGAGAAGGAAGCAACTTGGGAAGAAAGGATGATAGGGAGGAAGGAAGGAAGGAAGGAAGAGGGGGGGAGGGACAGAGAGAAAGAAAGAGGAAGGAAGGGGGAAAGGAAAGAGAAGGAAGGAACTGGGGAAGAAAGGATGAAAGGGAGGAAGGATGGAAGGAAGGAAGAGTGGGGGAAGGACAGAAAGAAAGGAATGAACTGGGAAAGGAAAGAGAAGGAAGGAACTGGGGAAGAAAGGCAGCCTGGAGCTGGACTTTTGGGAGCCGCCTGAGGGGGACAAGGAGGAGGAAGGCGGCGAGGAGGAGAGTTTACCCCTTCCAAGTGGGCCGGTGATTAAAGCGCGAAATCTGCCCCCCGCCCTGGAAGTTTCCCCGCAAGATCCCGGCAGGGCAAGATGCGGCCTGAGAGGGGGGCGGGAAGGCGATGAGCCGGACCGGCTCCAAACTCTCAGTCTGAGGCATGGGGAGGGCGAAGCGAGCTCGGTCCTGGCCCAGGAAGCATCGTCGCCTTCCCCGCCCGGGGCCAGGCGGAGCCAACAGGAGGAGGTGGGGGGGTGAGAGGTCGCCCAGCTCCGGTCACCCATAGAGACAGAGGAGGGAAGGCGGCGGTGGCCGAAACGAGGACCGGACAGCCACGCCTCACTCCTCACGGTGGAGAGAAGGAAGGGAGGAGGGAGGGAGGAGCCCCCTCTCTGCCAAATCAAGGCGCGCAGCCGGGCGGCAAGAAAAGACGGGGGGGGGGTGGCAGCTGAGGGGCTCTTGTCGTTCTCCGGCCGCCGCCGCAATGGTGGGCGGCGGGGACAGCGCTGGGGCGAGAAGGAGGAAGGGCCACTCCTTCCTCTCTCGGAGACCCTCCCACTGCTTCGGCCAGCCTAGGGCGCTGCTTCTGCACGTAGGAAGAGCCGCACTCAGGGGCCCAAAGAGCCACTTGCGGCTTGGGAGCCGCGCTTTTGCGACCTCTGTTCTAGTATATAAAGAATAAATAACCTTATAGGGAGCTTTATTATACTAGAAGGGCTTTTACGCATTTTTTTACTGTACATTATGACACAATTATATTATTAGGATGTGTACTAAATTATAACTCTATGACCGACCACTGAGGAAGGCCTTCTCAGACCAAAATGTGTTTGGTCCTTATTGGATCCTACTTTGGTCACTGTAAGATTGTACATCACAGGTGTTTAAGTTTGTATATGTTGAATGTGAAAGTCTTGCCTGTGCTAGAGGCCTTATGTTTTTAACTTGAATGTGCACCTTATTAAAATTTATATATTTGTAATTTTATCATTTTTCAGCTCAACCTCTTCGGTTTTGGAGTAAACTTCTGCTCACCCCCACCCCCCATAGCGGCCAATGAAATCACCTTAATACACATTGCACACAAATGTAAGTCTAACTTCATGAGATGCTGCCTGATCAAAAGAGTCACAGAGGCTTGGTTATAAAACTGCACCAAAACTAAAGCAGCCAGTGAGCCTCTTCCAAGTCCATTGACTTAAGTGACTATATGGGTTGCCTACAGCTATCACTGTCTCTGCCTAATCCTATCTTCTCTCATCTACTGCAAACTCACAAGTTTTTCTTGTCATAGAAGCTTGCATCCTAGATTGTTCTCCAAACCGAATGGGATGCAGATTTGAGTTTTTGCTTTTTGTTCTGTATCTTCATAGCCTCATTCTGCTCTATATCTACCGCTGCCCTCATTCTGTCACTGAGACTACAGTAGCCTCCTCTGTCCTCTCAGCCCAATGTTCTGCATAATTTACTATATGACCACAGACGGCACAGGGTATATCACTGAAAGGCCCCTGAACTGTGCTCTTCCTTATCTCCAGTGACCTATAGGTCATAATTATCCCCAACTTCATTCAGTTTTAAGTTCAGAGCTGTATCCTTTCTTCATAAAGCAAATCCTACTTGTAGGCAATGTCCAATTCATATACTTGACCCTCCAACAAGGCACATACTCTTCCTGACAGTGAAGCAATGGCAGCACTTGCCAGGACAGAAGGTAGTCCCAACACGTAGTATGAAAATGATCCTATTTTGGATACTCTCTTTGCTTTATTCTGTATCCCCTTATTGCACAAGGACCAGGTCCACTTTCAATATGCTGCTACTACAATGACAAATTAAGTTAAAAAATCATCTCAGGTTTTCTAAAGTTAATGTTAAGTACAGACGTTCTTGCCCTGACTAGCCTGATTTTGTCATGTTTTGGAAGCTAAGTAGGGTCAGCTCTGGTCAGTATTTGGCAGGGGGACCAACAAGGAATACCAGGGTCATGCTCTGGAGGCAGGCAATGGCAAACCACCTCCGAATGTTTCTTGCCTTGAAAACCCCATAGGGTCGTCATAAGTCAGCTGTGGCTTTACAGCAAAAAAAAACCCAAACACCCAGACATACTTAAATACTAATTCTACTGTAAGTATTCTTCTTACATATCAATGGCAAAAGCTTTATGCGCAAAATCATACATTAAGTTCAAAGCCTCTTTTTTAAAAAAGGTCAGTACCCTGCACTGCTACCGATCCAGCCTTGGCTTTTCACATTACCCGGATGTTTGATTTAGCTCATACTAAGCATAACCTCAACATATTCTTTGGAGGAATAGAAATTATCTTCAGCCTTACTAATAGAATGTCACATTATTTTACAGCCTCTGTTTACATACCTCCTCTCTCAATATCTTCTTTATCATACCTAGTTAGAACGTTCTTTCTGGAGTAGAATCAACTTTGCTAGGGTAGCTGAGATATCAACGTCAACCTAAAGTGCAATGTTAGAAATTCATCTTATTATTTCCTTGTTATTTTCTTTCTTGAAATATTTCAAGTCATTCTATGGAATTAATGCCCTGTTCGTTCACATTTTTCCTTTCCCTGCCATCTTGACATGGGATCAACTGCTCTTCTTCCGGTCTTTCCTTGGGCCAGTAAACAAGTTTTGGCCCACTACCACAACAAAGACAGGAGAGCTAACAGAGTAAAACAAGACCAAGTCTAATCTCATCACAAAACCTACCGAGACCAAGTGACCCAGAGAGAAGTTCAGCCTCTTCCAGGATCTGGTCAGACTGTTAATCAAAGACCTCTGTGAGTAATCTTCAGCCACTAAGATCTTGCTGTATTAGTATTCAGCTAAAGAAGTATATTTCCCAGATATTGGTCTGACATTCTCAATAACGTAATTGAGAATATTTGGAATCGCCCACTAATGATACATATCAACAATTACATCGATTGCTCCTGAGCCACTCTTTAAACACCTAGAGATCTCCCCTTTGTTTGGTTAAAGGTCATGCATGGCTCTCAAACCTTGTTCCATGCCTGGGGGGGGGGGAATCTCTTGTCCCATAACTAGAGCCAGGCTTTGTCCCCAAATCAAGTTATTGCCTGCCCATGACTACCGGGCATTGTGAGATGTGAATCACCTGTTTCAGACACACAAAATGTATCCCTGATTCTCTTTCCCTTTAGATTATGACCATTTCTGCAAAGGTTATCTGCCACGAGTTCAGGACTATGGATAACCAGGTACATTTCCTGATTCCCAAGTCTGACAGTTTCCCCAGTTCTCCTCTGATCATTGTCAAACCTACTTTGATCTGGAGTTTTGGGAAAGATTGTAGTAAAAAGCCTGGATGGCTACTGTACAGGTGCAAAAAATTCAGATTTTCCAACTCACAATAGCAGCCATGTTCCTTGACTCTATCCCCGCATTAGATATTTTCCTCCCCTTCCCAGCACCGCCAGGGAGACTTCAAATTTTGCCTCCCTGGACATTTCACTCCTCCCATGGGAGCCGGACCTCAGCTTTGACAGGCAGCAATAACTTTTCTCTCTACCTAGTTCTTTGACCTTTCACTTTCCCTCAAGTGTGGCATGAGGCAGTGTTTGTGGGTGCTTACAATATCAGCCATTACAGCAGAGATTGATAACTACGAGGGTGTACAACATTTTAAAATCCTTCAATTTCCCTCTGTACAGCTCTCATTTGACTCTTTGACCACTAATTTTATGGATTTTGTACTGCTTTTAACTGAATTGTTATTGTGTCTTTAGCGGCCTTTTATTGACTTTATTGTATTTAACTATGCTGGAAACTGCTTCAGGGTCTTTTAGTTGGGAAGCAGTATACAACCTAACTACCGGATATTGGTATTGCTATCCTCAAACTTTGTTACTGTCTTCACTCTATCCAGACTTTCCTTTACTGCGACAGTGTGAGTGACTGTCCAGATTAGGGTACAAAAACTATACAAGAGTAAGAGGCAGAAGAAGGCGACTCTCGTTCCTCAACCTTTGGTTATTCAGTGTGAATTTGGGCTTGGATTGGAAAGCGGGCTACATGCACACTGACATGCATCTAGAGTACACGCATCTTCCTAACCATACATGGGAACCGTACATCTGAATCAGTCCTCCATTTGTTCCAAACAACAGTTAGAAATATGCTGCCAACAGTGGGTCATACAACAATCATTTACAAATGTAAAAGGTCCAGGATACATGATTTGTAGTACAACCCCATCCTCCCTGCTAGATTTGGGCCAACTCTGGTATTTCTAAGCAAAAGTAAACCGCACCAAAGCCACATGAGATGTTTTGAATCTACAATCTTTGCTTGAAAGAAAATCCCAAAGAAATCAGTACAATGTACTTGCAAGAACATAAGGAGACAGCCCGAAAGGATTTAAGCCTAGCCTTTTCCAGCAGCCTCGCTTTCAGATTTTTCTTCTAAATCTACAGATTACAGTGTAATTAAAATGTAATTAAATGAGGGTGTATAAGGTTTTAAAATCCTTTGATTTCCCTCAGCTCAGTGCTCACCCATAAGTAATAAACACAGGAACACCCTACTGCAGAGGCAGTTGGGAAAAGAGAAACCTCCCGTGCATCAATGGCCAGTGTCACTCCTTACAAAATATCTCTCGCTGTGCAGCTTACAGCGGAGATCTTTGCACTTCTTCAGCTCCAGTGGCAAAACGAAAAACCCGCCCCCAGTAAGAGATTATTACAAATTGCTAAATCAGTGGATCTTCCATAGTCAGGGGAAGTCTACCTTGCTGTCTCATTCCCCTGGGGCAGGTCTACTTTCCTCTTGCAGTTAGGCGGGAAGCTCGACGCACCCAGCTCGTTCTCCCTCCCTCTCTCCCTTAACCCTCGCCCTGTGTTGACCTTCCTGAGTAGGCCATTGTCCACAGTGGAGGGTTGGGAGGTGCTGATAAGGACCGTATGGCTGTATATGCCTTCAAAGGTTTATGTCATCTGTGAACACATGCTCAACCTCAGCCTTTAAACCAAAAAAGATTTAAAAAGGAATGTGTAGGCATGCATGCATAGGATGCCAAAGATGGACCAAAGGCCTGTTGCTAGAAATCTAGGGTGTGTGTATATTTTATATCCCAGCCCAAACACTTCTGCGGTGTCTGCTGAGGATTGCCCCCTGCACCTGTGGCTGGAATGCACACGCCGTGGCTGACAGATGGGTGCAAACTGAAGTTCGCCTTGGATTCGCCACTCTCCAGACGCACATTTTCCCCATCTGAATTCTCAAAACTCAAAAGTCATCCCCCATGCAGAGTTTTGAGGATTTGCATTGGGGGAAAAAGGTGCTTCTAGAGAGCAGCAAAACCTTCCACGCATTAGGGGCCAATGCTCCCTCCTCCTGCGGGCTGGATCACGCAGACAGGGAGCTAAGAAGCAAAACTCCGCAGCCAGCTAAGGCTCAGGAAAGCTGCAGCCTGGCAAGACCCCCCCCCCCCAAAAAAAACTGAGCCCTTTCTCCCCTCCGGGACTCACCTGCCTCGTGGGAGCCGCTTCCCCCACCGCCAGAAGCACTGCCAAAGCGAGCCTCTCCCAGGGAACCCCGGGCATGTCCGGAGCGGCCGGCCGCACGCGGCACCCCCGAAGTGCGACCCGCGGCGCGCGGTCCGAAGCCGCCGCAGCCGGAGGGGCGACGGCGGGAGGACAGCAGCGGGGAGCGGAGGGGCGACGACGTCCGCGCCTCGGCCGCTGCGGAGTTCGGCTGAACTTGGGCGCGCGGGCTCGGCGGCTTTTGTAAGTGCGGCGCGGGGGAGGCGCGGGGGCGGCGGCCAATCGCCGCCCGCCGCTGGGCTGGCCGCGATCGCCGCGCGGCCGCTCGACCCCCGAGGCACCGTCACATGTTCGGTCCCCCCTGGTTCCGTGCTTGGGATGACTAAGGCGGCGGAGGCGGAGGGCTGCGTCCTCCCTCTCTGGGTTTGGAACAGGGTCTCGTCGTGTGGACAAAGGTCCCGGGTCCCGCCCGCCGCTGCATTTCCAGGCTCGGGGAAAACGTCACCTGTTGACGAGCGCACAGGGCAGCCGCTTCCCGGTTTGGTTTGGTTTCCGAAGTGGCAACTTCTTCGGACTCCTAAACCGGAATGGAAAGGATGAGGAAAGGCATAGGATTGCCAGGCCCTTCTTTTGGGGTGGAGCCAGATGCCGGCACAGTGCCTTCCTGGCCTCCTTCAATGCCATAGAGTCCAATGGCCAAAGCGGCCCTTTTCTCCAGGGGAACTGGTCTCTATCGGCGGGAGATCAGTTGTGATAGCAGGAGGTTACTGCTAAAAAAGAAGACGCCGCTGTACTGATACTGAACAGTTAGGAAATTAGCACAGGAGCGACACAACAATATAATTACAAAGTGAAAAAAAAAGTTCTGTTTGGAAAAGCTACAAGTAATAAGCAACAGCATAACAAAAATAAATCACATTGTGTCTACAAAGTCCAATAGTGACTGATGACTCGAGTTATCTCTTAAAGCATCATCACCTGTGCTTTAGTATCATCAATACTAATACATCAGTTTCTATTGGACTTTGTAGACGCAGTGTGATTTATTTTTGTTATGTTGTTGCTTATTACTTGCATCTTTTCCAAACAGAACTTTTTGGCACTTTGTAATTATATTGTTGTGTCGCTCCTGTGCTAAGTACCTGGAGGTTGGCAACCGTAGAAATGCAACGTCTTTGACTGTGGTGGTTGAAGTGGCAAAGATTTAGGGTCGTTCATACTGAAAAATATAACTATAAGCAGAAGTAAATGACTAGCCCTTTTTTTAAAATCCACTGGAATGAACCTCATCATTTCAAAAGCCGCTTCAGTCGACTCCCTTAATGTGGTAACAGCAGGATCCATTTTATCCTGTCTTGGAATTACACCCCTAGGTCCACTACTTCATTTCAATAGCAATCGTTCACACAGCAAAGATTGGCCTGACCATACAGTGCATAAATTACTACCGAAATCCTGGATGGGGCCAGATGGGCTGCCCAAAGATTCTTCCTAAAGTTGGGACACAAGACCATGTCTAGCCATTTCTGTAATCTGTTTTCATTTTGGTGGGGACAGGGGATTAGAAATTTTTCCTTCATAACTCATGAGATTATGGGATGAAATTAGGGTTGCCAGCCTCCAGGTACTAGCTGGAGATGTCCTGCTATTACAAATGATCTCCAGCTGATAGAGATCAGTTCACCTGGAGAAAATGGCCACTTTGGCAATTGGACTGTATGGCATTGAAGTCCCTCCCCTCCCCAAACCATGCCCTCCTCAGGCTCCACCCCAAAAACCTCCCGCCGGTTGCAAAGAGGGACCTGGCAACCCTAGATGAAATGGTGGGGGGGGGCATATTACAAATGTGTATCAGGTCCAGAGAAATAATGCCTCAATAACAGCCTGATTAAAGTCACTTCTCAGCTCTATTTTTCTTCAGCAGAGATGCCATCACCAGACCAGGGCCACTAATTACCCAACAACACCAGTGTAGCCAAGAAAGGTTGGTTGTTTACACACTAGCACAGGGGGAAGTTTGATTTAATGCAACAACCAAGCAATTTATGTAGCTACAAATTCTGTGGGCCTTTCTAGGCCATTTTTAAAACTCTGGCTCCCTCCCCCCCGCCCATTAGCCCTATACCCACACTGTATCACAACAGAGCCCTGCCTGGTGGGGGATAGCTACATTTTGGACTTCCTACTTTGCAAAAACAGAACACGTGAAAAATTGTCTGGGAAGTCTGTGAGAGGGAGTGTTTTTCTTCAAGCTCTTTAGCATTGAGGCTTGTTGCAAAGGTCAGGGAGGCAAGATGCAAGCAGCTCTGCATAGCTGCTTTTCCTCATCACGTTGCAACTGCTTTACAGCACCATCCTTCTAAGTCCATTGAAGTCATTGGGCTTAGAAGGGTATAACTCTGTTTATACCCATCCTGTGCCAGCGTCTATCATTCCGGTGCTACATAATTAATGTGGACTGCTATATTCCTGTCGCAAAGTGTTAGGAGCATGGGATTTACAGGGAAGGTCCTCCCCTACAAGCTTGGCCTAAAGCGGCATGTTTCCCAAGAATGCAAGGTCCTTTCGGATCGGGACCATGGCATGGGGAGGAAAAGAGGCTTCAGCCTTCCCCTTACACCTTTATCCTGATGCAAAACAGCACTTGGGGGTTGCTGTCTGCCCTGTTGAGTGGGGCTGTGTGCATATTAATAGGTCTTGTGTGCAGGACTCCCCACAGGGCAAATAGCGCCCCACAGTGCTGTTTAGTGCATTCCTTATTTCCGACTACTAGGCTCCAGAGGAAGGATTTTACAGCTCTTGGCAAGCCCTTGATTTTTTAAAGTT
This sequence comes from Euleptes europaea, assembly GCF_029931775.1. Taxonomy (NCBI): domain Eukaryota; kingdom Metazoa; phylum Chordata; class Lepidosauria; order Squamata; family Sphaerodactylidae; genus Euleptes; species Euleptes europaea. Next base: position 38,926,356 of record NC_079318.1, on the reverse strand, counting down.
TATATCCAAAAGAGCTGCCAGCAGAGCCTGATTTAAACATGACGCTGGTGGGCAAGAAGAACTTACCCACTGCATGGGTGATACTGCTAGGCACGTAGCATTGGCACGTCAGTGCTCCACCCTTCCTGATTTTTTGTTGTGTTAACATTACAATTGTAGCAGCTGAGGGATCATTTTAAATGAGACACCCTGTGTGTGCATGGTCACATTTTGATCAGGCCTCACTTTCAACCCCTGAAGGATTTCACTGTGTCATTCATTGTAGGATCTGCTATTCTGCAGGCTGTAATCTTCAAACTCTCCACTGAACAACTTGAGAGTCGCATCACATTTCTGTCACACTGTGGCACTTTGCCATAGGCTGGAGGGGGGGCATGTTCTAACGGTGGGGGAGAAGAAGAAGAGTTGGTTTTTATATGCCGACCTTCTCTACCACTTAAGGAAGAACCAAAGTGGCTTACAATCACCTTCCCCTCCCCACAACAAACTCCCTGTGAGGTAGGTGGGGCTGAGAGAGCTCTAAGAGAGCTGTGACTAGCCCAAGGCCATCCAGCTGGCTTCATGTGTAGGAGTGGGGAAACAAATCCAGTTCACCAGATTAGTCTCCGCTGCTCATGTGGAGGAGTGTGGAATCAAACCCAGTTCTCCAGATCAGAGTCCGCCACTCCAAACCACCTCTCTTAATCACTACACCTAGGGGCTCCCAGACAGAGCTGTCCAAGCCAGGGAAGTGCCCACCCTTCTGTGAGTGGTATCAGAGCAGGGCACAGACATGGTCTGGAGTGTCAATGTGGCAGCCGCTGATTATGACTCCTAGGGAGATTCCCCCACTGCCAGCACTTTTTTTCAAGGCTCAGCTCCAGTTGTAGGCAGAGAGATGCACCTTGGGGGCAGTCAATCACAGAGGTGAGGGGCAGGGAAATGGCTTAAAGGCATTCAGCTGGCGGGAGGAGGAAGAGTTCAGTGGAGGGAGCAGAGAGGAAAGCTTCTGGGTGCCCAAGATGGGGGGAGGGTATCAAAGAGCATTACGGCCGTAAGGTGAAATACAAGTGAGGGGCCAAGTGAGGGTGTACCAGCACTCCTCAGTGATGTAACTCAAGCTTGAGTAAACCAGTGAGCACAGCACTTTGAGGCTACAGTTGTCTTCTTTTCTATGTAGAACTAAGGAGATGTCACATACACCAGGGAATAAAAAATGTTTACATGTGTGCATGTATTATATAGGCAAATCCTTCCCCCTACACATACACACGGACAGAAACACATTTGTTGCAACATAATGCAGCCCTCAGCAGAGTAACTTTCCCAAAAGTTTCTGAGTAATCTCCTAGGACTATTGCAGTAAAAGAAAAGCATACCAATGATTGCAGAAGACATTAATTGTTAAATCATAGACAGTATCTGGCTTGCACTGAGTGAAAAGTGAGAAGAGACAATTATATACTTTGTTGAGATGTGTATCTAAAAGGGAAGGAGCAAGCTAATGCTAATGCAGAAGGATAGTTTTACAGCTTATTTGATTATTGCATTTGGCTCTCCACAGCGAAATTAGTTTAAAAACCTTATACCACTTCTGATGAAATACACAAGGGACAAATTTACAACACAGAGTGTAGAAGCATGATAAGGTGCAGATTTTCCAGTGCAGCCCTGTGGCTGTCATTTCTCTTAAAACCAAACTGAAATAATATTAGATCAGTGGTCATCAACCTTTTTGATCCTGCAGGCACCTTTGGATTTCTGACACAAGGCTGTGGACACAACCTCAAAATGGCTACCGCTCCTGCCGCAGGTGGAGCCAACCACAAAATGCCAAGGATCGAGCTTGAATATAACTCTAATGGTATTCTTCAACATTTCAGGCAGAAACTCTGTTTGACAGGATGCCTTTTAATTTACACAGGCAATTAGGAGCCCTGCTGGGCGAATGCCCCATCTAGCCCCGCCCACTTTTTAAAAGTACTTAGTGGGCACCAGGAAAAGTTTCAGTGGGTACCATGGCCCCACACTGGGGACCATGTATTAGATTGATAATTTTATTTTACAATGACTATCCCAGCTTCAGAATAATAAGTGTTCAGTGGTGGGCAATGTGTATTTCCAGTCATCAGCTTCTTCAGCCATCATAGAAAATGTAACAGGACATTTGCTAAATAAGAGGTACTTCCTAGTATGGGGGAGTTGGTATTTATACATGAGTTGGTCATCTGTTGAAGCTTGAGGGTGACAGATTCAAAACAGATAAAAGGAAGTATTTGTTCACACAACACATAGTTAAATTGTGGAACTCCCTGCCCCAGGATGTGGTGATGGCTGCCAACTTGGAAGGCTTTAAGAGTGGAGTGGACATGTTCATGACGAAGAGGGCTATTCATGGCTATTAGTTAAATGGATACTAGTCATGCTGCATACCTATTCTCTCTAGTATCAGAGGAGCATGCCTATTATATTGGGTGCTGTGGAACACAGGCAGGATGGTGCTGTTGCAGTGGTCTTGTTTGTGGGCTTCCTAGAGGCACCTGGTTGGCCACTGTGTGAACAGACTGCTGGACTTGATGGGCCTTGGTCTGATCCAGCACGGCCTTTCTTATGTTCTTATAATAGCTGTTTTGACACAATCATATGGCACCACATCTGATAATGCCATTTTGGTTTAGCAACAATCCTTCTGTCTAGTGTACTTTTATCCCACCCTGCCTCCAAAAAGCCCAGGGTGGCTGACATGGTTCTCCCTCCATTTTATCTTCACAACAACCCTGTGAGGTAAATTAGGCTGAATGTGAATGGTTGGCCAAAGGTAACGAAGAAAGCTTCATGGCAGAGTGAGGATTTGAACCCAGACCTTCCGCACCCTAAACCGACACTCTAACCTCTACGCCACGTTGGTTCCATCCCTGTGCTGCACAGTCCCGTGCAGATCGCAGGTGCCAGAACTACAGCCTTCCCCGTTGCCGCTATCTGAAAGTTGCGGTGTGCCTACTTGAATTTTTGTAATCCAAAGGAAACCAAGTAACCACAACAAAAGTGGGAGCATAGGACCTCCAGAAAAAGGACCTACTAAAATGGGTTTTTGATGTTACAGTTGTTTCCTCCGGTACTGACCACTGCCCACCCACTCTGATCACTGCTAGCATATGCTCTCCATGAGGATTCCAGGTGTTGGACACTGTGAGAAAACTGTGGGAAACTCCATGCACTAGTACAATGGGGGGGATCTGTGGGAAAAGTAATGGAGGGAAGGGAGTTTTAAGCGTTCCCTGCCTGCCATTTTTCCTCTTCAGATGACCAAGAGTCTCCTCCAAGTATCTTTTCCTCCTGCAGGTCTTGAGATATGTGTTTTTACGCTGGGGCAGTCTAAGCCTTGGGGCATTTAGGGCAGCTGCCCCAGACCCTGCACTGGGAGCCCCCACCACCCTGCATCCAGCCGCCTCACCCAGTCCCTCATAGCCCCCACAGCCTTCGCTGGTCCTCACAATGACTGAGAATCAGGCAGGAGGGAGGGCAATCAGCTGTAGGGCAGTGGGGACCCCTTGTCTGCTATACAGCTCCTGCTCCCTCATGGTTCCTGACACTCAAGCTGTGTGTGGGGTGGGTGGTTAATTGTAGCATGGGGCCCCCCACTGCTCTACTGGTGATTGCCCCCCTCCCCCTGCCTGAATAATTCTGGGTGTCCATCCTCAAGTTTTGCCTGGAGCTCCAGAATCACTATGACAAACCACGTTTTCCAGTCAGCTTACCAAAAATTCTCAGTTCAGAAGCTCTCCTTGACAGTGCATACTTCAGCGTCTTTCTGCTCAAGCTCGTTTGGGTCAGTTTGCCCTTTGTTACTTCACGTTGCATCTACCTTCCAGTACATATATCTTTCATTCTCTCTTGCCTGTTGGGTGTTCTTTTCTTTCTTTGGTTGGTCATAGCTCTCTGTAAATGCACAAAGACAACTGTATCCCCCCCATGCAAATCCAAGGTTTCCCTTAGAAAATGGGGGGGGGGGAGAGAAGAGCTTGTTTGTTTTGATATTTGTGTTTGTTTTGATATTAAATGTTTATTGGCTTAGCAATAAACACAATTACAAATATAAAAGTGAGTTGAATGACTCTTATCGTACTAACACACTGCCAATCTAATTATTATCCTTTGAGACCTTGAAACGCATCTGTGGGCTTGCAAACTCAACAGGGCTGTGTATAGTCAGAAATAACACTATCCCTTTCAAAAAGGAAAGAAAATAGTGGGCATTAAGGATTAGTGCAAAGACAGCACGAACAAATCAAACATTTCAAGTTGTATAGTAGCAATGAATATCAGAAGACATTTGTCCATTTCAAAACAAAGCATATTACTTTGTAAATCAGGGCATGTTTTATTTACTTTGGATTTTATATAACCTATGTGCAACAGTTACAGCTGAAAATAATGACACACTCTTAATGTACTGATGTCACTAACCTTGGGTGCAAACCAGGCTTCTTCCTGAGTAAGCAGCACTGAAATGAATGGGAGCTGTGTGAGAATAATACAATGCAGCTTCCATTAATGTAGTGAGGCTTATCAAGGGGGATTTCCTAATACGTTTGGAAACCGTATTTTCAGTAATGCCTTACATTGCCCTCACTTAAAATAGATCTCTACTAGGCTTGATGAAAATACATAATTTTGGCCCCAAATATCATATTCAATTAATGGACAGGCGAGAAAGACTTTGGAAAAGGAAACTATGAGGAAAATAAAAGTGTAAGTTGACTGGAAAAGTGAACAGGCCAGAATTGTTTCAGAAGGGACTGTGGCTCAGTGATAAAGCAGAGGCTCTAAGATTCATGTTCATTCCTGGGGCATCTCCAGTTGAAAGGATATAGACAGACAGACAGACAGACAGACAGAACAGAACAAAGGGAGACCAATAGAAGTTGCCACATAGCAATGGGGCATCCAAAGAACTCCAGCAAGTATTCCTCTTTCTGATATGTTAACTTACGACCTGCAGTGAGCTTCTAGGCTATAGCAGCCTACCTGCAGCCTGAAGCAACACGATCCAGAGTTCTGTCGTCTCAATCTACTACTCTGTACCACTCTGTGTAATTTGTACAACAGCTGCAAGTCCTGGACGCTGTGCTATATAGGCCATTTAGCCAGATTTAGTGAGGCTGTCTGGAATGAATGTCATGTGCATTGCTATTTCTTTCTATGAACCTTAGTAGTTGAATGGGGTCTATGATACAAAAGTATATTATTCTTATTTATTATACTTAAGTGAAGAGGCTCAGAGCTGCTTATGTAAGTCTCCCACACACTGTCACTGAACAGTCAGAGACCTTAAGTTGAACGGCATAACAGCATGGTGAACCCCTAGGACATTTTCTGGAGTAATATGCTTTAAGCTAATAAAACACGCATCTTGAAAGATTAAATAAAAATGCTACATTTTAATTATGCCTATCAAACAGCCATTACTTAAAACAGCCGCAAGTCAGTTATCCTTAATGGCCAGGATATAATAGAGGGCACTTTACTGTAGGTGCTAGGGGAATGCCCAGAAATTAACTACTTGTAGGAGGTGTTGATTAAAGGCAGCTCAATAGTGGTGGGAGTACGTTTCTGGAAATTCTTATTTTTGTCAACTGCTCGACATATTAATATTAAAGAGCTTACAGTCCTCTCCTAATGCCCCAACACGAGCATGGCATCGGGGGCACTAGTTGGCACCCTGTGGCCATTCTGCAGAGAGCAAATTAGTGACTAAAGCACATGTTCCCAAGGCTCAGACTGCAGAGTGATCACACCAGAGCCCGCCTGAGTAGACAATACTGACTTTGATGGACCAAGGGTCTGATTCAGTAGAAGGCAGCTTCATGTGTTCATCCATCAGTTGTGAGAAGCTGCGGTGGAACTGTGCCTGCACTATCTGGTTGGGCTGCCCCTTGGGGCTCTGATCTTTCAAGGCAGCAGACATCAGAGGAGTTTGGTCAACCGCAGCACAGATTAATGTGGTGTGGCTGGTGGTTACCTCAGATTACAGTTGTGTTTCTTGTGTCCGTCACCTGCACTGGAGGATCATAGGGTTTACCAACCTCAAGGTGGAGCCTCGAATTCTCCTGATGTTACAATAGAATTCCAGACTACAGAAATAAGTTCCTCTGAAGGAAATGGCAGCTTCAGAGGGTGGATTATAGAGTATATGATAGAGGCTAGGAGAAACAGAAGTCTTAGAATTATATTACATCCTGGATGAACTCCTCCCTCAAAACTCCACTGTCTCCAGGCACTGTCCCAAAATTTCCCTGGAGCTGGCAATCCTAGGGCTGTACCAGCATAGAATCCCACTGATAGCATGGTACTGGACTGCCAGAATATCTATAAGCCCCTCCCCTTCTGTTTGCAATGTACATAGTTACTGCTAGTCACAGCTATGGGAGACAATTGTTTAGACAATACACAGAGTAGGGGGTAGGGGAAGATACATGCAGCAGTCTCAGTCTGGGGCAGGGACTAGGGTGGCCACCCATTGGCTGGCAGCCAGTGGGAGAGGGAGGGGGAGAGGACAGGGGAATGACATTGGGCCACTTCCAGTAAATAACTGGCAGTGACGTCACTGCATCATTGTGACACTTTAGGATTCCCCCCAAACTGTATGGTAGGTAATGACTTTCTGTTGCTGTCACAACTGAGCCCCAGCCATGGTTGTAGAGTAACTAAGGGCACTTTCACACGTGCCAAATAATGCACTTTCAATGCACTTTGAAGCTGGATTTTACTGTGTGAAAATCCACTTGCAAACAATCATTAAAATGTACTGAAAATGGATTGAAAGTGTATTATTTGGCATGTGTGGAAGTGTTTCTGGGCCAGGCCAGTAAACTCAACAATCCTTAAAAGCTGAAAAAAGCTTTATTGACAGTTAAAAAATTCAAAAATAGATTGAAGAACTGGTTACATAGTCATAAGGCGCACTGGCAAGGAAAATAATAAAGTCTTAGCCCGATACAATATACTTTCAAAGCTGTTACATAGCTGCTGCTCTTAATAGCGATGAAGACATAGTCTCAGGCTACAGAATAACTTGCTGGAGTTGTAATATTGCAAAGGAAAGTAGAACAGAAAAGTCAGAATCACAATAACCACCCTGAGGTATAGCCTAACTTATGGCAAAGTGGACTCTTCTCAGATGACCCGCAACTCCCAATCAGAATAGTCTCTAGGGGGAAGTCTCTAGATGGTTCAAGCTGGAATAACGTTCTCAGGAGACAAGAGTGATCTCATCCCCTCCCATCTTCCCACAGATATGCTGACCTAATTAAGGTGGTATGAGCTGGTGTCCTTGATGGTTCGATCTGTTAGCTGATCAAGCTGCAGGGGTTGCTTGTTAGGACAGAGCGAGCTAGGCCTCTGGGAAACTACCAAAGCTAAAATTTAAGACACACACAATGGAGAATAATACTGATGTGTCAAGAGCAAAATGGTTCTTCTGTCTTCACAGTTGCACTACTGTGCGGTGTTTTCAAATGTTTAGAGTTTAAGTCTTATGGGAGTGAACCAGAATACTCAGCAGCTATGCTGATTAGAATCAGGGACTGGAAACCTAGCCACAGAAATTTCATCTTAATCCAATTCTGCACTCTTCTGATAAAGAAACTTCTAAACAGGCCACAATAATGAATTGCTGTCAGATGTTGTTCACATGTTTTAAAATATATTCTGTTATTTGTTATGTGTAGTGCTGTGCTATGGTTTTGCAATGAATTGTATAAGCATCACATTTAATAACATATATATGCTATGTTCAAATTATATCACATTTTGTACATTGAATATATATATGTAGTTCTTTATAATAGTGTATGCTGTGTAGTGCTTATTAGCATTTTGGATTTAGTGTTATTATTCCTCCTTATTCATAGATCTTTGAGACACACCAAGGTATCTCTAAAATAAACTGGTATAGGGCTTAATCACTATTCCTAAGGCCTTTTGAATTGGCACTGAATTCAGCTTCCCACATCAGAGAGGTAAAAGATAATGAACACTTCATTGCAGATATCCAATGCAGTTATTGTCAAATATGTTGTCCACTCATGTGAGAAGTTAAATTAAAAAGTAAATAAAAGCATTCTGAGCACAATCTAGCCAAAGTTAAGTGCCACTGATTTCAAAAGGAAAAGTAGAGTAGTATTTTCTGGAGTCTGTTGTGTAGGATTAAGTTTAGCTCTCCAGATAGCACACAGGAGACTGGCATCCTCAATGCTAAGCTTCTTTATTGCTTCACGCACACTTGTAACTACAACCCACACACACAGAACTAGAAGTGAGGCCCTTCCCATACAGGCCTTGATGGGGAAAAGATAAAGTAGTTTGTGAGGGCTTACTTAAAGGCATACGCATTAGGGATGTCAGCCTATATCAGTGATATGAAAATGCTTTCCCCTCTATTCTGCTGAGAAGATAAAGCTGGCAATCCTAGGGCTGTACCAGCATAGTATCCCACTGTGTATTTACAAACAAAGGCATTATCCTTAGCAATACAAACAAAGGCATTATCCTTAGCATCATAGCTACAGAGCAAGACAAATGAAAGTTGGCGGTCTTTCTAGGGCCTTGCCCTATTATAGTTACATGGCAAAATAAAAGCACTTTGTTACAGGTTATTTCTGAAATGCATAATCTCATACAATGCAGTAAATCACTGGTTCTTGTAGATTATCCGGGCTGTGTGACCGTGGTCTTGGTATTTTCTTTCTTGACGTTTCGCCAGCAGCTGTGGCAGGCATCTTCAGAGGAGTAACACTGAAGGACAGTAAATCACCTTCAGGGAGAGCTCAGTATTATTCTTATTGCTTCTTTTCAGCACCACATTATGGCGTCTGATTTGTGGGTTGTGTTGCTAATGGGGTAAAGACTACAGTTAGGTCAATAAGCCCCAGGTATCATTCAAAGACTTTGCCTCCCCCATAGAATTAATTTCTGCGGACGCCCATACAGGCCTTGAGGGAGGAAACAGAAACTATCTTGTGAGGGCTCATTTAAAGGCATACACAGATACACATCACAAATAGCATCTGCTTAATTGTCTGCTATTGAAATCAGTGGCACTTAAAATTGCTTAGCTTTTACTGGATGTTGCTTAATAAAATGGGAGTTCTATCAAAACTTATTTTAATCATCCAATATGATGGTGGATTTGTGGGGAGACAGCAATATTTCTCCTTTGAACAGATTGTTGGGCTAGTGCAAGATTCCAGTGGTTTATGATGAGAAGGCATGTTGCTCTGACTCTGAACTGACAGGTGAGAAGTTACTTTCTTTTGTTAAGAAACTACCGCACAACAGTTTCTGGAAAGCAGCAGGTGAAGCAAAGCGACTAACATGCAAGTTGAAACTGGACTGTTAGATCCAGAAAGACTGGTTTTAAAATAAAGCCATTTAAAATCCTGATTAGTTTGAGTGTACCATTATATTTAGAGGATCCTGGTCACTGGGTTATTTTAAACTCAGAATGTTTTGGTCTCTTTCTCTGGGACATAATGTCTTAAAACTCCCATCATTGTCTTTCAGGACCAGTTCATATATCTCCTACCAGAGGGAAAGAAATACACAAATAGACTTCTGCTTTTTTTGTGAGAAGTTTGCTCTAGAAGTCATATGGAGCCTGTGAATAAGTTACATGAGGCCTAAATTATCACTGGGCTTCACAGCTTCACCATATATGAGACAGACAGCTTCCATTTCACACATTTCAGCAAAAGCCAAGAAGAAAAAAGAATTGTAGTGACTCACATTCATTCTTCTTTCCCCTTTTTATGAGTATGTGAGCCAGCCCTCAGTTAAGTGGTCATCCCCATGTTTCAGATTAAGCATAGTGTAGAGTAAAGGCAAAGGTAATTCCTTGCGCAAGCACTGGATCATTCCTGACCAATGGGGTGACATCATATCCCAACGTTTACTAGGCAAACTATGTTTACAGGGTGGTTTGCCATTGCCTTCCCCAGTTGTCTACACGTTACCCCCAGCAAGCTGGGTACTCATTTTACCGACCTCGGAAGGATGAAAGGCTGAGTCAACCTTGAGCCGGCTACCAGGAACTGATTTCTGTCGGGTTCGAACTCAGATAATGAGCAGGGCTTGGACTGCAGCCTACCACTCTGCGCCACGGGGCATGTAGAATGTGTAGAGTACTGCTATAAAAACATCTGATGACACTCAGTTCTTGGCCTATCCCCTACAAAAACATTGCATGCTTACCTTTATTTAATCAGGAAACACTACAGGGATCTCCCAGATGTGTTACCCACAGAACCTGCAAACACTTCAAAGGGTATTATTATTCCAGATGATTTTATACCATGGAGAAGTTTCTGGTACACTTCCAACAGAGCTTTAAATTGGTGTGGGAAAGGGACTGCCCAGGACAAGGACAAAACACACAGCACCGGTATTTTGACAAACGATTGACCTTTGGGGTTCTCAAGGGAACTTGATGTCTTGTTGATATTGTGTAAAAAACAAAACAGTCATCTTAGAGCCTGGAAATGGGTCTTTGTAGCAGCAGCAGATATATGTTTCAGTTCATTTCTTACATAGACAATTCAAAACAGAAACAGAGGGCCCCCTGAGCTCACTAAATGCTATTATACCTTGTTGAGGAGCCAAGACTTATGAGCCATGGGTCACATTACCCCAAGCTATTGAAACAAATCTTTTAGGGAACTGAGATCTGTATTTAAGAAATGAAAACAGTGCAGCTTTCTTGTTGTAGTCAGATGATGATGCCTGGTACAACACAGCGTTCCTTAAAAAATAATATTCTAAACCTTCAGTAAGAGATGTAATGCTGTCTCTTATTCACAGAGCCAGCAGCTAGCTGAGTCAGTTTGTATTCAGCAGCCCACACTGAAGGGTTTGGATGGGTAGTTGAATTTTGTGTTTAAGGAGTCAGTGGGAGGGATAAAACCACAACCAAACATCCCTTCATGGGTGCAAAGGTCAGCTGCCAGTTCTCGCCACCCAGTCACATAGCACCAATATTGCATCCAGGCAGGGCACAATCATGTCGGAGGAATGTGTACTACTGGGGACCCTGATCGCGTGGAAAGGCAGCATTAAAACGTTTTAAATAAATCAAATCAATAAATATCATGGTGGCTTCATGACAGGGTACCCTAAACCTCCCTACAAGATCATATGCTAACAAAGAAATGGCAGGCATATTATACATACGGCTGTGAAGTAGAGGTCAATATTCTTCCCAGTTTTGAATGCCAGAAACCGAAGCTGAAGCAAGCATAGAAACATAGAGCTGGAAGGGACCTCAAAGGTCATCAACCCTCTGCACAATGCAGGAAATTCACAACAATCTCCTCCCCACTCCCCCCATGACCCACATTCTATGCCCAGAGGAAGGCAAAAAATCTCCAGGATCCCTGGGCAAATCTGGCCTGGAGAAAAATTCCCTCCTGACCCCAAAGTGACAATTGGCATTACCCTGAGCATGTAAGAAAGGGCCATGAGAGCCGAGCACTAACTCAGCTCTTCTTCCCCTGCCTCGCATGATCTGCCTAAGTTCACAGAATCAGCACTGCTGTCAGATGGCCATCTAGCCTCTGCTTAAAAACCTCCAGAGAAGGAGAGCCCACCACCTCTTGAGGAAGCCTTTTCCACTCAGGAACCTCTCTAAATGTTAGGAAGTTCTTCCTAATGTTTAGCCAAAAACTCTTTTGATTTAATTTCAGTTCATTGGTTCTGGTGTGACCTTCTGGAGTGACAGAAAACAACTCTGCTCCGTCCTCTAAATGACAGCCCTTAAAATACTTAAAGATGGCTATCATATAACCTCTCAGTCATCTCCTCTCCAGGTTAAATATACCAAGCTCCTTCAACCTTTCCTCATTGGTTTTCAGACCCCTCACCCTCCTCTGGACACATTCCAGCTTGTCAACATCCTTCTTAAACTGTGGTACCCAAAACTCAACACAGTACACCAAGTGAAGTCTAACCAAAGCAGAGTAAAGCGATACCATCACTTTGCATGATCTGGACACTATGCTTCTGTTGATGCAGCCCAAAATCACATTTGTGTTGTGGGCCTCCCAGGAGTTGTGGAGTTGGGGAATGCAGAAGCCTCTTCAGATGAGGAGGAAGTAGTTGAGGCAGAACCAAGCTTGCAATTAACAATGGGTGCTCCACCAGAAGTGGTGGTGCCTTTGAGTTCAGAAGGAGATCTCCAGCCCAAGTCTAGAGTAACTCTGTGGGAGTCCCTGGGTTTGGAGCCAACAGCTGAGGGAGGGCAGCAGGTAGGTCACTACCTCAGCTCCCTCAACAGCCATGTTGCTTCGATCCATATTGGAAGTGGCTCAACTTTTCCTGCACTCCCCTGCCAAACTCTCACACAAAACTCTGTTTGCTCCTCTTACTCCAGGTCACAAGCTCACTAGTTTTGCGATGCTATTTATACAGCTGTGTAACTGCAGACCCCACCCCCAACCAAGACAGGTGACTCAAGTCAGGTGACTCACCTTAATCAGCAGACACTAGGAGGGAAATACACACTAGACAAAACAAGCCTTAACTTGCTCGTGGTTGAACCTCCCACCAGTGCCAAGCACCAGAATCAAACAGCCAAATCAAACGAAGCACAAACCATGCCCTTTGTAGTACCACTTGTTTATGTCCACACAATGCAAACCACACCTGTGGTATTACCACTTCCTTTACTCCCACACCTGCTTTACTCCCATTTGCTTGCTCCAGCAACATGAGGATAGCACACAGAAAAGTCTCCTTTGTTGCAATGACCATAGTAATTATGACCATAGGGCAGGGGGAGATGGAACAGGGTCTAGAAAACCATCCACTTCATCTGCCAGTGTAACAAGCTTTTTTCCTTTCTTTCTCTCATTTCTTTATTTGGTCATAAGCAAAGATAGGGAAGAAGCTACCTAATTATAAAGGATATAGTTACATCATTGTTATTATTGAATGCCATAGACAGGAATTTTGCCACTGCAAGAATCACATGAGGATCAACATCAGCGAACAATTTAGCTACAATCGCCACCTCTGGAGCTGGGGTCCATTTTTGAATGTACATTGTGATCCACTTTACGCCGAGCAGTAGCATATTTGCTGCAGTCAATAAAGAAGTGTCACATTGTGTCTAATTATCCAGATTTGCAATCACAAAGCCCCACTCCTACACAAGAAGCCAGCTGGGTGACCTTGGGCTAGTCACACACTCTCAGCCCCACCTACCTCACAGGGTGTGAGGAAGGGAAGGTGATTATAAACTGGTTTGATTCTTCCTTAAGTAGCAGAGAAAGTCAGCATATAAAAACCAACTCTTCTCCTCCTCCTCCTCCCTGCAAACCTGCCTAATGGTTTCCCTAGCAGTAGCACATTTAATCTGGCTTTAGAAAAAAAAATGGTATTTAGGGACTGATAGGCGCTTACAATATGCTGGTAAAGTCTTTGGGATTGAAAGACCCAAATAATACAAGGAGCAAACGCTCTGGGCTCTGCGGCACGTGCTCCGTTTGTCAAAAAGCAGCACGCTAGATTTAATTAGTTTACATAAAGAGGTGTAATCCATTTGCTTAAGAGACTCAATAGGAAAACCCATTTTCTGTAACTTACTATCAACCAATTTTGCCCATGTGCTTCAAAAAACATCATTAGCAAGATGATGCAGATAACACCCTTCAAGAGAATAGAAGATTTTAAATCTAAAACGGAATGTCGTTATCCATGCTTTAGCCTCCAAGGATGGTTTAGCAAATTCTAGTCGTATAGCTGGACCAGAAACACACATTGGCAGATTTTATACTGAGCACAAGAAAGAAACTAAGGGGAATCATGATGATCATTTATTGCCAGGGGTACACCATACAGTAATGATGGAAAAAACATTTGTCTGAAAAGCCTGAATGGCAGGGGGTAAATCATTGCCGCCCGAAGTCCCAAAAAAGTGTTAACAGGCTTCTGAATAAGGTACTTTCGATTGAGAAACAGGACACTGCACAGGAAAGTGTGGAGTATGCAACAACATTAAAACAAATGGTTTAAGGGCTGTACTATTGGGTATAAAAGCAGAGGTGTAGGCCTTCAAGTTGATGTCACAAATCTAGTTTTCTGTCCTAAACAGAAACCATTAAATAACAGAGTGTAAAATTACTAAGACAGTCCTCCTTTTTGTTTGTTATCTCACACAATCCCTCTCCTGCTTGTAATACATCTTGGGAAGGATACAGTGGACTTAGGGTTGCCAGGTCACCCCTGGCCATCGGTTAGGGTTGCCAACCTCCAAGTGGTAGCAGATTTCCTGCTATTACAACTGATCTCTAGCTGATAGAGATCAGATCACCTGGAGAAAATGGCCTCTTTTGCAATTGGACTCTATGGCATTGAAGTCCCGCCCTCCTAAGGCTCCGTCCCCAAAACCACCTGCCAGTGGTGAAGAGGGACCTGGCAACCCTACCACAGGTATAGGATGGAGGGCAGGATTAGCAGATCCAGGTTGGGAAACTTCTGGAGATTTGGGGTGGAGCCTGGGGAGAACAGGGACCTCAGTGGGGCACAATGCCACCCTCCAAAGCATCCATTTTCTTCAGGGGAACTGGTCTCTGCAGTCTGGAGATGAGCTGTCATTTTGGGGGGGGGAGGGGCTGGCATCCCTAAGTGGACCTCTCCTCCTATGGAAATTAACAGAACTCTTCCCTGTCTGTTCAGCTACATTACCTTTCTCTTTTAGTATTTTCTTTTGTGTTTCTACAATCCAGGAAGGTTTCCTTCAAAATATGAAAATGAGGTGAAGTATGTGATGGAATAAGCAATGTGTTGTGTACAAAGATAGAGAAGAACTGCAGTGTGCAGCAAGTGGGCAATTAGACAGGATAATGGGAACAGGACTTTTAAGTGTCCTTTCTTGTCCCCAGACTGATATTCTTAGGCCAATATCCTTCATCTTCTCGGAAGTCACTCTGACACTCTGCTCTCAGCTAGTTGTGTAGTAAGGAAAGTATCTCTGTCTCTGATTGTTACTATCTAGTATGTAGTTAGTTAATCTATCTACACTTTAAGCAGATTGTACACCTTTGCTGTGTTAATCACTCTGCCAACAGTATGTTTGGTTGTTCCTGAATGCAAAATCACTGTTGATCCCTTAATAGTCTTGATAGGCTGGACAAGGGTCATCTGTGCAGCATGTGAATGAACATAAGAAAAGCCATGGTGGATCAGACCAAGGCCCATCAAGTCCAGCAATCTGTTCTGAAGATTGGGTCAGGGGGTTGGATTTTATGGGGTCTGGAAGAGGTTGCCCCCTTCCTCCATTGGGACCAATGCAAAGTGTTTGCATTGCAACGTGTTTGCATTGGTTTCCAATGGAGGAAGGGGGCAACCTCTTCCAGACCCCATAACATCGGAACCTCTGACTCAATCTTCACCAAACTTTGAGGTTCTTTCAAGGAGAGACCCTTCCAGCTATCCTGAAAATTTGGGATCTCTATCTACAAAAATGCCCCCCCAGGAGCTTCGCAAACAAAAAACCCCATAGGCTAACATGGGTGGGAAATTTTCCCAGCCCATTTTCTCCTTTCATAACAACTAATTCAAGCAAGCCAGCCAAGCCCTACACAACCACCAGACAACCTAGCATCACAAACTAGCTACCTAGAAGCACAACAACCTAGCAGCACAACAAACCACATGGAGAAATCTATTCCAGCTGAGACTCTTCACAAAAAAACCCAAAACACAAGACACCAGAACAAAATCCAAAGTGGGGGCTCTTTTGCCATCCCTTACCAAACCTACACTATGCACACAGTGGAGGCTGGACACAGCAGCACCCAGGCATGCTTTGGCGGCACACACCCCACAAAACCCACGTCCAGCCACATCATGCCAGGTAGCTGGAGGTCTGGGGGCACTGCTGCCAGCCCAGATGTGGTGCCAATCAAGCCAATCCGATGCACAGTGCTAAACCTGACAACAACAACCAGGCATGCAATAAGGATACACAAACCTACCAGCAGCCAAGTAAAATGGCTTCCCCCATACACAGAGAACGAAACCAAAAAGTCAAGACTTAAACAGGAACCAAATTAAACTTTAACACTTTTAAAGAGGAATTAAAAAGGAATTAAACAGGAATTTAAGCAGTTACGAGCAATAACAACTACAAAGTGTTGAAATCAATATAAATTCAGTCCCATAAACCCCTCCCCTTGCTTGCATGCTGCCAAGTTTGGGGGGGGGGGGAAAGCCCCAAATGAAATAAAACGATATGATCTCAAACTGTTAGATGTCTTCTCTTCTCCTCCAGGTAGCAGGCAGGAAATAATCCAATGGAAGCAGCAGGCTATAATCCACCAGGTCAACTCAGGATGAGTCAGCAGGAGCAAAAGCCAAGATTTTTGTACCAGAACAAACTCTCTCCCTCAGTGAGCAACAGCCAGTAGACAGAGACCAGGTAGTATAGCCTTTGGCCAAAACACAGAAAAGTTTGAATGGAGAATCCAGCTTCTGTGATTGGCCAAAGAATACTCTTCTCTGAGGTCTAGCCATTGTCTGGGAGTTAAATCCCCCCTTCCTCCCCCTTGTTAGGCTGTCCGGGCAAGGTAGGTTGCACCAAGGAGAGCTTTCTCCTTGCAAGAACGCGGGAAAGAGCCGAACCCGGATAAACCGAATTCTTTTGGCTTATCTGAGAATCGCCCGATTCAGCTTGGGTATTTACCGTGTTTTTTTGTATCCGGTAAAACTCGAATTCGGAAAAGCTGAAATGGCATTTATTCGGCTTTATCCAGTTTGGGTTTTACCGAATGCACAGCCCTAAATAGGCACACTTGTTTGTACCTCATTGCTTATATTTCCCATTGGGTCCTGGTTGGAGTACAACTTCTATATGGACTGGAATTCATTGCATTAAGAGGGACACTAGCAGGGAGGCTGGTATTAGCAGAAGAGCAGCAGCCTCAAGTGCATCCTGTTTTGTAGCTGTGAGGCAGTTAAAAAGACGGATTCTCCAGAGTGCAATATGGCAATACCTTTTCCATATATTAATGAATTATATCATGAGAGTGCAGATGCCTGGAGGCAAAATGGAGGCCAGATGGGAGAAAGTCTTTACCTTGCATAAAAATATTGGTGTGTGCATGAAATAAGCTTAACAGTGAAATCCTATGCAAAGTTACTCCAGTGTAAGCCAACTGATTTCTGTGCAACTGCTGCAGAGTGCATAATGTAGGCACTGCAATTACTTTTTTCTCTGCCAACTAGAACAGAGAGACCAACCTGAAAATTTGAAGATGAATACACATGGGCAGTTAAGGGGCTCTAATTCCTGTGGTAGTAGAATGACTGTCCTGCTGATTATATAGTATCAGTTTGCCTTATACTAACCGTTTTGGTTTACTGGGTATCATATCTTGGCTGGGTTCTTTTTCAATATCAATTGCGCTCACTGATGCATCAGTCAGAACAATGGTATCATAAGAACTGGAGTCCATGACTTCGGGGAACACTTAAGTCGACAGGGTGAGAAATGTAGCAGAAATAATTGTACAAACCTTGCCTATGGTAGCGCTAAAACACAAAACAGATTGCTTTCCATTCTGGATGTCTCAGACCACTTTTTTTACAATATGCATCAGCAAAACGACTATAGAGCATAGCCAAACAGGCCACAAGACAACTGAGTGGCTTATCTCTACAAGTATTCATAATGCCCTTTAAATACTTGCCTATGCTGTCTGGCTTCAGAAACTATCAATGAGATACTCAGTGCATGAGCAGGTACTCACAGTGTCCTTTATCAAATAGAGATTTTTTTTTGTTGACTATCAAACATCTTTTACTGGTTTAACTTCTGTAAGTTTTTGATCTTCTGTAAATTCATCTGAAAAAATTGTTTTGCCTGAAAGAGCTTTATGCGTGAAATGTTGAACATATAACTCTGCAGTAAAATAGGTTCCAGCAGGAATTATTGTCCTGCTTATATTGCCCGTAATCCACAAAATTTAAAGCAGTATATTCTCACCTGGATTGACTTGGCTTGAATGGGCTGAACTAGCTCAGGAACTAGGGTGTTACAGCTTGCACTGTTCATCAAGAAGAAAAATACCCATCTGTAATTCACGGTTTTGAACTACTTTCAAGATTTATATGTATTCCATAGTTTTTGACAGGCAGCTTGATTCACAATCCAGTTAAAACAGAGTACCTAGACATAAGCCAATTTAGCCCCAATGACTGGGCCATTAAATCTAAGTACTCCAGCACAACTGGTTAGTGACGTGGACTCACAGGTCCAGGCAGGAATTGGTGGCGTTCACCCCTAATGGAAAGGGAGGACGAAATCAGAACTTAATTTTCCATTTAAACAGAAAGATTTATTACACTTGACAAAAGACAGACTATCAAAGCATTAATGTACATGGCAGAATTATTAGAGCAATAACACCATTGCAATTCAAGAGGGAAAAGAACAGCTAACTAATAAAAGGAAACAAGTCAAACATATATTTTTATCAATATCTCATATTTTAAAGAGTTTTATAGTCATCTAAGGATGAGGATTTATTTGACGTCACACAGGAGGGCCACTCCTCTCAGTATCCAATGATCTGGAGACACAGTTGTCCTTAGGTATATTGCAGTGATGTAGGTCAAATCGGTTCTCCTTGGCTTCTTGTAAATTGGGCAAACATAGAGTTTGGGATCTCTTGGGCCAGTCGTATTAATTGCAAATATATGCACAACCGGGAGTACCGTAAAAAGAATCTTTGCTGTAGATTCAGTGAGTTTATTATTTCGTCTGTCCCACCCAGCTCCATCCAAGTACAATCCATAAATATATACACCTTCCTGTAAAGAAAAAAAAGTATGTTTATTAATGCACAGAAAAGTATCTGTTCTTTAAAATTATGACATGATTGGGTAACTTGCAGTGCAACCCTAACCTCATTGACTTCAGTGGATCTAGAAAGATGTAACTCTGTTTAGGATTGTACTGTTAGTCTTTTCAATATACAACAAGTTATAATTAGCAACATTTGAAATCATAAGGAAATTTGATCTTATAAAGTTTTTGACATTGCAGTAAGTTAGAATGAGAAATGTTCAGATATTGAGTTCTTCAAAATGAGACAAAATAATTCACATTCTCTCTCCCTAAGTATAAATATACATTGTACCACAATCATGGCATACACAAAGAAAAGTGCTTTTGGTGTAGACTTTCACTAATTTTTAGTCAATTGCCAACCCAACGATTCTGTAATATGATAAATGTCAATTACTCAAATTCAATTCTCTACAAGAAAACGAGACAATAGCCCTTTTCAAATATTTGATCATGGCTACACTGAACATGTGAAGAGAGGAACAGGACTGTGCCCACTGGTCCTGCCCTTATCCTTTGTGTATGTATGTACATAGTGCTGTATGCATAAACATGAGGGCCAGTGGGCTATTAAAGCACAATACAGAAGTCTCCACTAATTTATTTCACACTTTGCCATCACTATAAATGAGAAAATTATTGAGTGGGACCCATCATAAAAAAATTACAGAAGGAGTTCATAGAGCAGGTCTTTCCCTGCCTTAAACTTCCTGGAGCCTGTTGCTTGACCTGAAAATCCTCTTTGAGAACTAGGGGGACCAACCAACAGTATGAGCTTGTTCATGAGACTCCCTCAACCTTCAGAAAGGATTTTCAGGATAAACAACAGGATGTCGAGGGAAGGCCCTTCTGTGAGCTCTTCTGCTGGATGCAAGCAATTGTCCTTTCTTAAATGCAAAGAAATGCAATACCTATTTATTCTTTATGATAATTACAGATTCAGGTTTTAAATGCTGAAGTGTGATTTGTTGTCAAATCAATGCCTATATAAATATATATATATACATATGTTCCACACGTACCGCAGGGCCTGCTGTGATCTCTTCTCTGATTTGTTTCAGCACTTCATTATGAATTGTGACTGTATCCAAAGCCCACCCTTTGTGTGCTCGAGTCACTTCTTGCCTCATAGCTGTGAGAAAACCTGCAAAGTCAGTGAAAGAAGAAAGCAGGTAAATAATAATGCTCCATCTGTTGTTTTAGGTTAGCCGGCCAGGGATGCCCTTTCTTGCTTACAGACAGCCGGCTAACCTAAAACAACTTCTCACCCATGATGATAAACTACTTAACAGGAACATGGACTCTGGCACCAAGGCCTGCAACAAACCAAGGTGCCAACTTTGCCCTCATGTAGATTCTAGGAACATCATCTTTGAACCCACCAATGTCAGCCATACTATCTCAGGTTCATACTCCTGCTCATCTTCTAATGTGATTTATGCCATCACATGCCAGCAATGCCCTTCCACAATCTACATTGGACAAACAGGTCAGTCTCTTAGACAAAGATTAAATGGACATAAGTCTGACATCAGAAACCACAATATTCAAAAACCAGTGGGAGAACATTTCAACCTTCCAGGACATTCTGTTGCAGATTTAAGAGCAGCAGTTCTCTTACAAAGGAATTTCAAAGGGAGATTGGAAAGAGAAACTGCTGAATTACAGTTGATATTCAAACTAAAGACAATGCATTTACCTGGGCTGAATAAAGACCTTGCATTCATGGCTCATTACCAATGCTGATTTCTCCACACCCATCTCTCCCCTGGACATCACAGACTCTTCTGCATACCACACCTAATCCCATCACGCCTGCTATTCACATTTACATACTGTTAACATTTACATACTAATGCTTGTCTGAATTCACTCTCCTCTACTTAAAGACAGATGGATTCACATTCTAGCTGTATCTGAAGAAGTGAGCTGTAGCTCACGAAAGCTCATACCCTGCCAGAAAATATTTTTGTTAGTCTTTGAGGTGCTACTGGACTCTTGCTCTTTTCTACTACTGCAGACAGACTAACACGGCTACCCACTGTGAAGCTATAATAAGTTTACTGGAATAAATTCATGACAGAAGCTTATGCAATAAAAAAGGGGAAATGACACAAATAAGAAAAGTAGGGCTGCAGACTTAGCTGTTGCTATTTATTTATGAATTAATACTAGCCCTATCCAGAGTTGCAGTGAATATTAAGGATTTGATCAACTGGGAAGTGTAATCAACAAAAAACAGTGCTGTCCAAGTTATGAGGGAGTCACCTTTGGGCTAAAGAGTTATGGTTGTTATTGGTCTGGATTGTATTTTATATCTGGACATTCCCAGTGCTTCCCATCTTAAGCCCACAGATGACACACCATTCTTTATGGAAGTATACTTCAGCAAAAGCTTTTATTTTTACTTTCCTTGAAGCAAATTGGTTTTCTTAAAATTTAGGTGGTAGCACTTATAACTTCAGCACACTACATACAGAGTGGTCATTCAGCCACTGAAAGGGGGAGATGATTTATTATGTTTCATGGTCTTTTCTTCTTGAGTTTTTCTACCTGATAGTAAATACCATTCCCGTTGCTTATCCTTTCACCTGCAAAACTCCATTGGTGGAGAGAAACTGGCTGCTGCAAAAGGATGAACGGTTCTATAAAGATGGCCAAGGTATGACTTTACATCCAAACCATATATAAGCATAAGCTTCTGAACTGTTTTGGAATTTATGTTCAGGATGGGCCACTAGCACTGTAATGCAATAGCATAAGCCCCTGATAAGATTTGTGTTGTTAACAGATGTCAAAATCTGTTGACATTAGCACACCAAAAAAATTGAAATGTTTCTTGGCAACATCATTTTCTTTTTTTAATGAAAAAATTAAACACCACAGTGAAAGTCATTTATCCAGTCTTTGCCACTTGTAATTTAGAAAGGACTACGTAGCCTTCTTTTATTTACATGTCTCAAGGGGCACATATCTATTTAGATGATCAGACAAGGAAATAAACGGAAATGCCCTTTTACATTAATTTAATGGAAAATATGAACAGTTCTTACCTTATATGACAAGTGCAAATTCTTTCATTGTAGAATTGAAAAAAATAGCCTCTAAACTTTTTTGAATCACCCCTCTGCATGATTCCACCCTCCTGTTCACTATAAAACTCATGTACAGTAAATGTAGTAGTTGAATAATTCAAACTGTAGTTAAATATAGGACCATGTATAATACATATGGCCCTCCGTACACTGACCTTGAGGATTAAAAAATCCAGTCATCCAAAATACATGTGGCCTGCCTTCAAAAATCCAGGTTCGAAACTGGTTGTTTCTCTCCAATAGTTCAGTAAACCAGAATCCAAGTGTGGAGGAATCCCAAGACACACGCTTCCAAAGTTGAGGAATTCGAGCATCATACATGTTATCAAGTGCATCTCTTAAGTTCTGAAGAAATCAAAATATGTAAAGTAGCTGATGACTTGAGATGTCTCAGTTTGAAAATGAGTAGTCATTAGAGATGTGCATTCAGACAATAATCAAAAAGTGAACCAAAAAGCCCCCATATACTTGTTAAACCTAATCTAATCTGAAAAAATAACTACAGGTGGTAATATTTGTGAACATTGACTTGCCCAATCACATTGATTGTTCAGGGGCTATGGGAGGGCTTTGCTCAGTGTAAGCAGTGTCTCCTTTTCCCTTGAGCTATTCTGTTCTCTGATGTTTTAATCTAGTTCTGTTCTGATCTAGCCAGCGTGGTGTAGTGGTTAAGAATGGCAGACTCTAATCTGGAGAACCGGGTTCTATTCCCCAGCCCTCCACATAAAGCCTGCTGGGTGACCTTGGGCCAATCACAGTTCTCCCAGAACTCTCTCAGCTCACGCGGAGGCAGGCAATGGCAAACCACCTCCGAACATCTCTTGCCTTGAAACCCCTACGAGGTTGCCATAAATCAGCTGTGACTTGATGGCATTTTCTGTTATGTATGTATACAGTTAGGTCGGTAAGCAGGGGAAAACCTAGGAGCTTGAGTCCCCGACGAAGGCTCCTAAACCTGCACGCGTCATTGGCCCTAAGCTGGCACACGCCATTGGCAACCCCGGGGGTTGTTCCCCCCTATCACGGATTAGGGGGGAGTGGCTGCGGGCGGCCAGGGGGGCATATAAGCAGGGCCGGTTCACTGTGTTCTCTAGTTCTGTTCTGTTCACAATAAACGTGTTGCTGTTGGAACTCCATCTCGACCTCGTGTGTCCTCCCCATGCAGACTTAACATTTTCCACCTCCATTCTGATTTCAGATATGCTTGCACACCTTGGCGTACAGGAAGTGCTACAGACTTGGAAGGGTTGATACAGCCAAATGTTATATTTCCCTTCCCAAGCAACAGACGGTGTTACCACTGGGGTGAAAAGGCAGAGACAAACATTTTTGATGCACCCTGGTAAACCCAGGTAGCACTAAAGTCTCAGAGAGGATAGAGGCAAATGTTATACTTGTTCCTTCTTTCCTGGCAATATACAGCATCTCTGCAGTTTGGGGCAGTGAGAGAGGCAAACATTTTAATTGCACACACACACACACACTCCAGGCAGGAATAATCCTCTCAAAAGATAAGTGCAATTGCACTGTAACCAGTTTGACAGAGTCAAACCAGATGAAATGTGAGAGAGCTCTTGGTGTCTTTAATTTTCCTTCATGGTCAAGGAGGTGTAGCAGGGAGGGTGTTAAGTCCACGTGGGATGGAGACGGAGTTCCAACAGCGACGGCTTTATTGTGAGAACAAAAACTGAACTGAACTGAACTACAGTGACCGGACCCCTGCTTATATGCCTGCTTGGCCGCTTGCGGCCACTCCCCCACAAGTCCATGATTGGGGGGGGGGAACCCCAGTAGCCAATGGGAGCATACAGTTCAGGAGCCCTGGGGAACTTCAAGCTCCACAGGGTGCTTCCCCCCCGCATTGCAATTACAAGGAACTTGTTTCCCTTGATTCAATCACATATACAGACATGCATACATAACAGAGGGTTAAATCTTTTTTCCTGCGCTACTATTACTCTTGCAGAGGCAAACCACCTCTGAACATCGCTTGCCTTGAAAACCCCATGAGGAATCGACACAAGTCGGCTGTGACTTGATGACACTTTTCACCACCGCCATTATTACTCTTGCACTGTTCTCGCCTTACTCTTGAGCAACTATTAACCCTGATAGGGACAACCTAAAGATGGGCAACTTTTTTTTAGTTAATTAAAGTAAGCACCAAAAGAGATGTGATGTGGAGGGAGATCCATGTGCGGTTATTCAAGTGACCTCTTATTTACATCTAAAGCACAGGGTGATGCCGCGTTCAAACAATAATAGAGTATGAAAGGAACTAACAGTGGACTCCTACACAGAGTTATACCATTGCTTTCAATAGACTTAGAAGGTTATAGTGATGTTTAGGATTGCACTGTAAATCCTGCCCCCTTCCTGCATCTTACCTCTCTACCTCCTGATGTTCTCAGAATATTTTCTTCCAACACAATTCCAGTTCCAGAAGGAAATCTGGCTTTGAAAAAAAATGCTGAACAAAATGGAGGCCAGTGAGGTAAGGTGCAGAAGA
Organism: Euleptes europaea; assembly: GCF_029931775.1. Classification (NCBI taxonomy): domain Eukaryota; kingdom Metazoa; phylum Chordata; class Lepidosauria; order Squamata; family Sphaerodactylidae; genus Euleptes; species Euleptes europaea. Next base: position 38,901,869 of record NC_079318.1, on the reverse strand, counting down.
GGACACAATTTAGTTTTGCACACCCCATAAATAAAGTTACGTACAGAAATTAGTGAAGAAAGGAACAGACTAACCAAAATCAGTGGCTTTAAGAGCAAAGTTTAACAAAACTGAATCACTATTTTTAAAAATAAAATGAATGAAAAAAATGTGTACATCTCAGTAATTGTACGTAACAATGAAGTGCTTGGTTACCTCACTCATAATAATAGTTCCTTCAATGGCTAATTTAAGATCACTGAGACTATTCCGAACTATTTTGATAACTTTTTGCATTCGGTCAATTTCTTGGCGAAGAAAAATATTCATAGAACTGAGATGTCCCATTTTAATTAAGCGAGCTTTAACCTAAATGAGAAAGCAAGTTGGTCAATAAGGCATTTGGAATAGCACTAGCAAAATACTTACATTTCATACTTGGAAAAATAGCTGACTTCCTATTTATGATTAAGGAAAAACCCTTACCAATTCAAAAAGCTAATAAAGTATTTCATTGCTAGCAAGTCATCTTACTGTCATCTTACTTACTTACTCACAACACAGGTTCTGCCAGTCCCTGTAGCTTAATAAATGGCTCTAATACGACCAAAATCAAACAGAAGTCCAGTAGCACTTTAAAGGCAAAGCATGAGCTTTTGTGAGTCAGAGCTCACTTCTCCCCCAAGAACAGGATGGGGGGGACATTTCAGGGGGCTGTGAGGGGGGAAGCAGAAAAATTACACTTCTTGTGGCCCATGAAAACATCTAGTATGGATTGAAGCCACTGGCTCCAGCTGGACTAATACCACGACCAGCATGATGTAGGTGTTAGAGTGCTGGACTAAGATCTGGGAGATTTAGGTTCTAATCCCCACTTTACCATGGAAGCTTGCCAGGTGACCCAGTGGTTCCCAAACTTTTCGAGCCACCGCCCCCTTGGTTCCACAAACTCAACCCCAGCGCCCCCTACCCTATCCTGTAAAAAGTATTATTCAAAATAGAGATTTGCATGACTCACTAAAGAAGATAATAACAATAAAATTTCAAAACACTAACAATTAATTGCACATCTTTTCAAAATCAAACTAAAACTTTTTAGTTGAAATTTATATCAACAAAACTGATGAACTTGATCCGGTGGTACCAGCTATTCAAAGTATGGGGGGAAATTCTGATAATTTCCACCAAATTTGCCAGCATGGTGCCATAGCGTGATCTATTGTAAATTAGTGAACAACACAGTTGAAGGGCCCACCTCTAGCGCCCCCCTGATGCCCTCTTGCCTCTTAGAGCCCCCCCCAAGATATTCCTACTGCCCCCCAGGGGGTGGTACTGCCCACATTGGGAAACACTGGCCCAACCTATCTTCCAGAGTTGTTGTGAGGATAAAATGAAGGAGAAGGATGTAAGTGGTTTTGGGTCTCCATTGGGGACAAAGTAGAGTTATAAATGAAGTAAATAAATAAATGCAAGTCAGATATTCCAACAAGCATGAGTTATTTGCATATTAATGTCTGCAAGGGAAATGCATGGAAACTCAGCTGCAATATATGGATCAGACCACTGGTCTATCTAGCCTGATATTGTCTACTGTGACTTGGCAGCAGGTGCCCAGAGCCTCAATCTGGTGTCTTTCAAAACCCTTCTACTTCTTTAACTACAGATTCCTGTGTCTGGATCTGCGAACATGTGCATGTTTTCTATCACCGAGGTATTACCCCTCTCTTGCCACTCCACTGCATGTGATTCAAATACAGTGCAACTCATGGACCCCAACTGAGACAAATAAAAATATCCTGGCAATCATAGCCAGCCTGTTCACTAGAAAAACAAGCCCACCTATCCTGAGGTCTAGTGTCATAGACAATTAGATGCTGAGGTAGAAGAATCAGTGTTTAGATGCTGACTGTGGTAGATGCAGTCAGCAATTAGATGCTCACTGAGGTAGAACAATCAGCATTATTCTTGGAGGGTGAAAGACAAGCAGTGAGAGGGGGAACCTGGTAGCCCAACGTAAGGAAGAGGTGGAGCAAAGTAATGTAAGTCCTGGTGGGAAGTTATGGAAAGGGGACTGGTCTGGTGCAAAGATTAAAAGTATCCACAGAACAGGCCAACTCAGCCAACCTGGAAAATTCACCATAAATGGAACTGAAGATAGAGCCAAGTGTACTTGCTCATGAACAGGTCAGCTGAACAAGACTTCCAAATTAATGTGCAGGAGACTGCAGTACCAAAGTGGCACCAAGACAGAGACACACATCAAAAGCCAAGATGTACATTTCTATCCCAATATGTGTTTATGCAAAAGGTTATGTCAGGCTATGTTACGTGCACAGGGTGGGAAATCGTGAGAGTAAGGACGGACAATTATTGTGAAGTAAAATAGCAAATTGCCCTGACCTGGATGGCCCAGGCTAGCCTGATATCGTCAGATCTCAGAGGATAAGCAGGGTCAGCCCTGGTTAGTATTTGGATGGGAGACCACCAAGGAATACCAGGGTTGCTGTGCAGAGGAAGGCACTGGCAAACCACCTCTGTTAGTCTCTTGCCACAAAAACCCCAAAAGGGGTCGCCATAAGTCAGCTGTGACTTGAAGGCACTTTACACACACACACACACAATAGCAAATTAAGTCAAGAAACAAGTCAGAACAATAATTGGATGCTTTAATACAAACCGAGAATCAAATGATTCTGATTTTAGGCAAAAGGGCTATTACTAGTGCAGTACACAAAGCTCTTATCCTGCACTGCCTCTTTTTATTTCAATGGGGAGTCCTTAGAAACAGTCCTGAGTGGACTGCATCCTCAATCAGTAGATTTTATGATCATCTATGAGCAGATATATAAGGGAATGACTAGCTAGTTAGTGAGAAGAAAATGCAATTATTGTGTTCTCATGTTTTACTTAAAAGATTGGTAATCTGTTCATTGTGGTCAATGCACACTCCTATTAATTTTTAAGAAGTTCTGCAGCTATATGTTGAATTTAATAAATCCTTTCCAGATTTTTTTTCAGGATGAACAAAATACAACTTTGTTATCACTTTTATTCTTTCAAATTGCTTGTGGGAGAATCTTATAATTTGCTTTTTTCATTGTTTTTCATTGCCCTTGAAGAAGCCACTGAATTTTTCATTGGCAGAATGCATGCCAAATGTTTGAAGCATCTTGACTATAAAAAGAGAATTATTCACTAATAAGTACAGTTGTCTGAAGTTACTATAATCTGGGGATACACATGACCTTTGATGTGATATATGGCATCAAGGGAACCATTTTCATTGGAAATTGATTAGCTAATAATTTTTCCTTAAGGTTCAGCTATTAGATGTACATCCAGCCAAATTTCTGTTCTAACATCATAAAGGAGGTGTAATTTTCCTTTTATGCAACACCAGAGGATTCCTTTAGGCATGAGCTGAAATGAGGGGGTGTTTTACAAAAACTTCACCTCCCCTAATTTTTGGCAACTGATTGGGACACTATGAAAAAAGATCAAAGATGTTTTCCCATTCAGAGTGTAGGCAGGAAACACCGCCTCAGTCTTCATGATGTCATCAGATACCTAAATCTGACTGACTGCTAAATATTATGATATCATGATACTACTTATGTGTTTCCTGATTGATGGATTCTCTCAAGAAAAATGCCTCTGTTTCTAAGAAAAACTTAACCAAAACTGAAGATCAGGAAAGGACAAAGATGTGCCCCACTTTGCTAGATTATCCGGACCTAGAATAAACTTAGCACCTGCCCATTCTTATTCAAAAGACTTTATTTCAATGTAAACTATGAGACTTTTGCTTTTTAGAACTCTAAAAAGTTTCCCTCCATTACGACCTCCTGTTCACAGCTTCCCCTTTACATTTACAGCCATTAAGATTTTTGCTGTGTAACATGCATAAATGAATGCCATTTCTATAGGGCTGCCAGCCTCCAGGTGGTGGCTGGAGATCTCTCGCTATTACAACTGATCTCCAGGTGGCAGAGATCAGTTCACCTGGAGAAAATGGCCACTTTAAAAGGTGAATTCTATGGTATTATATCCCACTGAAGTCCCTCCCCTCATCAAACCCTGCCCTCCTCAGAATCCACCCCCAAAATCTCCAGGTATTTTCCAACCCAGAGCTGGCAACCCTACATTTCTAGCTATTCAGTGTTTTTCACAGTGCCAAATGCAACTTCCAGACCAACCAGAAGCCACAACTGTCCCTTGGGTCTGCTACAATGAGTTAATATTTTCATGTCTGTGATTTTAGGAAAGCTCTCATAAGAAATATAAAACAATCACCTCATGGGGTACATAATCAGGAGGAAGTTTCTCAAGCATATCTTCAGCTAATCGATAGACAATGGCTTCTCGAGTTTCTCCTACTCCACCTCCACTTTCTTTTGGCTGAATATTTGTTATGGTGTTCAGAACATCAGCTGCTGTGTTACTCTGATACCTGAGGGTAATTTTAAATAATATACAATAACTAGAATGTCCAAGTCCAGTAGATGACTTACCAAAAGAAAGTGAAGAAAGAGATCTCATTTGTTCTAGAAGGAGTTGCAAAAGGGGAACTAGCCTTGATAAAGAGCTGTACATTCAAAATGCATTGGGAAATTTTCTAAAATACAACCAGATTTCTATAACATCTTTGGATGTTGTATTCTATTTTTTGCTATGGATTTGGTGTAGCTTTTTTGTTTCGACTCATCACATTTAAGGAGCCTCCATTTCCAGGGAGATAACATTTCCTGTCAGGGAAGACTATCCATAAAGGAAAATGCCCTATTCTCTAACACAACTTGTACAACAGGTTGACTAGACTCATGCAAGCATAATGAGATCACATAAGCCAATATCCTCCTTCCCTTACCCACAGCAGTCTCCTCAGTGTAACAGGGTTATTGCATCCAATTCCCCCTCCTGACTGTAGCCCCCATATCATGGAGCATTTTTGTTTTTGAGAGTTCTTCAACCCTCAGCACAGAATATGGAGGGGGTTACTGTGGGAGGAGGAAAGCAGGGAAGATATGCTTCAAATTTCTCTTTTTATTACAAGAGGGGCAATGAGTTTTAATGTATAGTTATACAGGTGCAGAGGGTAGCCAGGTTGGTCTGCAGTAGAAGAGCTAGATTCGAGTCCAATAGCACCTTAAAGACCAACAAGATTTTGGGGTATGAGCTTTCAAGAGTCAAAGCTCCCTTCATCAGCTACAAGTAGGAATGGAGATCCCTAAGTCCTTGTATCCCAGTCAGAAAGTGGGAAGGATGTTGCAAAGAAAGGAGCCAGGATGCAAAGTTACAATGCAAAATGTAATCAGCTTGATTAGAGATGGGGAGAAATACTTGGGGCAGAAAATTAGCATCTGTAGTGAAATAAGAATCCTATGTCCTTATTCAACCCTGGGGGAGTCCATTGTTCTGAATTTGTGAATGAACTCAAATCCAGCAATCTCATGTTGTACTCTCCTCTTGAAGCTTCTCTGTCTGAAGAGTGCCACTCTTAGGTCAGCAATGGAATATTCTGGAAGAATATTCTCCCACTGGTTTTTGAGTGTTGTGATTTTTGACGTCAGATTTATGCGTATTTATTCTTTTGTATTGACTGTTCAATGTAGAGAGCAGAAGGGCATTACTCACACTTGATAGCATATATAACATTGGAAGATAAACAAGTAAATGAACCTGAAATGGTATGGCTACGGTTGTTAGGTCTGGTGATTTGTGTTGTCAGAGTGAATATGGGGACAGAGTTGGCATGTTGGTTTATTGCAGGCTCTGGTATCAGATTCCATGTCCATGTTAAAAAGTGTATTATTGTGGGTGAGAAGTTGTTTAAGGTTAGGAGGCTGCCTGTTGGCAATAAAAGGTTTACCTCCCAATGCCTGTGAAAGAGGGGTATTATTGTCCAGCATAGTCATTAATGGTACATTGAACTGTTTTGAGCTAAGAGCTGTATGTGACTGCCAGTGGTGTTTTGTTGTTGTTTCATTTGGGCTGTCTCATAGCAGGTTATCCCTTGGTATCACTCTGGCTTTGTTGATGTGTTTTCTTGTTATTTCCGGTGGGTATTATAATTCCAAAAATATCTGTTGTAGATCCCCCAAGTGAGAATCTCTGTCAGAAGGGTCTGAACAGATGAAGTTTTAGATAATGGATTGTTTAGCATGTTTAGGATGGTGACTGGAGGTGTGTAGATATGTTTGACAGTAGGTTTCCAGTATAAGATGGTTTTTATGTGTCCATTACGTGTTTGTACAGTGCTGTCTAGAAAATGTACTTCTGGTGTGGGTTGATTCATGGCCAGGTTGGTGTGGGGTGGAAGTTGCTGAAGACTTGGTAAAAATTTCGCCAGTGCTTTCCCCCCATGAGTCGAGATGATAAAAATGTGATCAATAAATTTCAAGTTCAAGGGGTGTTAATGGATGGGAGCTGAAGAGGTGTTGCTCTAGATAAGCCATGAAAATGGTGGCGTATTGTGATGCCATTGATCTGAAGGAATAAATAATTAATACATTTGAAGCAGGTGAGGACTAACTGGCAGAGCTTGGTAGCAAGATCAGCTGGGGTGTTGTCAGAGATGGTGTTCCTGATGGCTTGTAGTCCATTTTGTGGGGGATGTTAGTATATAGAGACTCAACATCCATGATGGCCAAAATAGTATTACCAGGAAAATTGTTAACAGATTAATTTTTCTCAGGAAATTTGTGGTATTGCGTACATAACTGGGGACATTGATGGCATAGGGTCTGAGAACGCAGGCCATGTATCCAGACACTCCTACAGGGATGGTGCCAATACCTAAGACAATAGGATGTCCTGGGTTGTCAGGCTTATGTATTTTGGGCAGAACACATAAAGTGCCCGGTAGAGGTATTTGTGGCATGCCCATATAGATCTGTTCCTATATGTGTGTGGGTAATTCCTTAATAATCCTGTTTAGTTCTTTTTGGTATTCCTGAGTGGGGTCTGAGGATAGTCGTTTGTAGAAAATGGCAGTGGAGAGTTGTCTTTTGGCTTCCTGAATGTAGTCTGATTTGTCTATGATGAAAACTGCCTCTCCTTTGTTAGCTTCTTTAATCATTATTTCTGGATTGTTTCTGAGGTTGTATATTGCATTTCTTTTGGTGTGGGTGAAGTTGTGTTGCGAGATATGATGTTTCTTGATCATTTCAGTTTGCACTCATCAGTGAAAACATTCTGTGTAGAGATCTAGTGTGGCATTGCAGCCATCGGGGGGGTGGTCCATGTAGAGTCCTTTTTCCTGTAGCGTTGGGTGGGTGGCAATTGGTAGCTAATGTGTTACCCATTGGTGGGTTGGATAGATGGCAGCTGTTCAGCAGCACATTGTTAATTATTATGTCATGAAGATGCTGTCTGTCCATCTATGTTCTGTTCTGAGGCTCGATCAAAGTACTCCTGTAGATGCAGACAGTGAAAAAAGGCCTCCATGTCACCACAGAATTGACCCTCTCATCCTGTCTCCTTTCTCTGCAACACCCCCCTCCCCATCTTCTGACAGGGATATAAGAACTCTGGGATCTCCATTCCTGACAAAGGGAGCTTTGACTCTCAAAAGATTATACTCCAAAGATGCATAGTTAGAGTTCATGTTAATGTATGCTGATGTGTATTCTGGAATGCCAAAGATCCTCTTGAGGAGATGTTTCAGGAAACACATTAATTCTCCAGTTTTTCATCCAACTGTTGACTTGTGCTGCCCAATGTAGATTCACATAGCAATTATTCCCAGGCACAATGTCTGCAGGTAAAAGGTTGTATTGTGCACTGTATGTAAAGTAAACATCACTTTGGAAGATCAGAGACATATAAATGCTCCAAATGATTTTTTTAAGGGATATCCACTAACAATTTTTGGATTTAAATGTCAAAGCCTAGACAACTTGAATCAGGTAAAGAACAAGGTGTGGAAGGAAAACAACTTACTGCTGCTGTTCTGTGAGTAGCCTACTTAAAATAAGTATTGTGGGAAATGATCCCATACTATTAGTCAATGCATACATAATTCTGATGCACAGAACATTTCCTAGCATTCCAAATGATTTATTGTGAGGCATCATATATGAGCATAACCTCCACATCACTATACTTCTACAAGTCCTGCAAACTAGGCATTCATGAGAACAATGACATTGGCAAACTCTATGTTCCTTAACACTTTTACATCTTAGGGCTTCTCCTCACATTACTTCCGAAAGACATGGGTGTAATTGCAAAAGGCAGGCATGCCTGAACAATGACAAAATGTCAAAACCATAATAAATGTTACAATATAATACAAAATGTCAACGCTGTAATACAACACTATAATAGGAGAGGAACTTGAGGCTGTGCTTGTGTCTTTCAAAAATAATGCAAAAAATAGTCCTTACTCTGCCCATCAGATTGGAAGATGAGGAAATATATAAAACTTCTGTTCACAGTAAAACTTTTTGAATCCCCTGGGCCATTGTATCAATAGCACATTTGAGAATCAAGTGTATAGAACTTGTTAAACAAATCATTTGACCAACTTTTACAACCCTAGAAGTGTTAAGCATGAACACCTTGCAAATTATAATTCATAATGGAATTGTAGGAACTACAAAAAACAAGTAAAATTTAATGTTGACTGATTATATCCTGTAACAGATGTTATGATGTTTGAAGCAGAAAATAATAAACAACCTGCTATTTACTTAAGGGTAAAGTGATTCAGTGAAAGGTAACACTTAAAAAGAAACTGGTTATCAGGTAAGTTTCAAATTCCATCATCAAACATCAAAAACTACCTGACAAAATTACATCATTTTTTGTAATGTTTAATCAAAGTTAACTTTGTAAAAAAAAAATGTCAACTAAACTGTTTGTGTGGAACTAAAATGTGCTTCAGAAACAGATTATTTCAGAAAGCTTGTCTTAAGTGTATATATTTCATGCTATAAGTTTACTTTAAAAAAGTACAGAAAGGCTTTCTTGAATGATTGGATTTATACAAATATTGGACATTTCTAAGAATATGTATACTGTTATTTAAAGCATATATTGTATAACTAAAAAAACTGAATAATTTAATATCTGCTACAGAATTAGACCCACTCACGTTATATCTGCATTTGGATGAAGACCAAAGACTTCTGGACTATCCATGCTAGGAAGCGTTGAAATATACTCATGATATTGATCCAGAGTTTTACATACTGGAATTTTGTATCCAGTGTAAAAACAGAATGTGTTCTCAAACATTTTTTCACTGAACCAGACCTACACAAAGTAAAGACAAAGTAATAACACTTTTGGTAACAATCTTGATTACTTTAATAAAGATGGTATAGATGATAATAAAGATGGTACAGTGGCAAGGAGCCACTCGATTCTTGGGAGGATGGTGTCCACAAAGAGGATGGGGGGAAGCAGCCAGAACGTGTGGGAAGAGAACAAGCCCTTCCTTCAATGTATACCAACATCACAAAAATCAATGATCCATTCCTCATCATTCAAGGAGCTGAAACCTTTCTGTAGATTTAACAGCCATTAGCTATTCATCTACCGTTTCACACTTTAGAAAGGGGGCAATGAAATTTAATTTTTCCTTGACACTATAAAGAGAAAAGTTGGCACATCTCTCACACAATTGACCAATCTACTTGACAGCAGATAACACAGTATCCACTTCTCAGAAAGTGTCTTTAGCTGTTTTATCCAGGGAGTGATGTATTTATTTCAAGCAGTATTATTTTGTGGACATGCTAAAACAATGTGGGCTAGGGAGCTGAAACCTTACTAAGACAAGAAAGGAAAGATTTGTATTGACAAAATGCATCCTACACATAAGCCAAAAACGTGTATATATTCATTTTAGGAAATAGTCAAACATATAAATAAGAGAGATCTTATTTCAGAGGTGATTTGTTTCTTGCTTTGCATGTCCTGAAGAGTATCTCTGGATCTTGCCATAAGATAGCTGAAGAGAAGGTTTACTTAATGTTTCCATTTGTGCAAGATTTGGACCAAAGCTACAGTAAGACCAATCACTGATTTTCAATCAGTCATTACATATTATCTGTGACATATTATCTGATCAAATAAAGTCATAATTGGGGGCTGGGACTGGCTAAAATATACATTAAGCTATTTCTTGTGCAAGTGGAAATGCAAGACTGGATACAGTCAAGTTGAAAGCACAAGGGCTACTTGTGATAACTTTCTTGTGTTCCTGCCTACGAAAGAGCTCTTCTGTGAGCAGAAATGCTCCACGAGATACAACACTAAATTTTTGACAGTATTATACAGACTACTCCAACTGAAGATTTATCATTTTTCATTTGAAACTTGTTTTCTTACTAAAAACAAACAAACAAACCCAGTTCGATCACATTTTCTTACTCTTGCAAAGCAATTAAGGAGACGCTTATCATAGTCATCTGTGACCCTGCCTCCATACTGCACCTCTCCAATCATGTATCGGACGGTACTCCAAGATATTCCCTAGTGGAAAAATGGTCAATTAAAAAAAATTGTCAGAAACATGTATATTCAGAATCCTATTCAAAACTATGCAGTGTGCCCAAAACATGTTGGCAACCCCAAAGTGCAAACTGCAGTTTCCCTCTTCTTTAAACAATAACTACAGGTACAATCCATTGCCTTGTGTGGGTGCAGCTGTACACACAAGAAAGGATCGATGTAGGAGTCAATGAGCTCTTTTTTTCTCCCTTCCCAACTTCAACTGTGCTCTATACCGATGATATCATGTGCAAACTACAGAACAAGGACCATCACCTTCAATACAAAGACCATGGAAGCTTCTCATAGATGCATCTAGCTATCCCTCTTCTCCTAAAATCCTGGCCTGCTAGCAACTTATGTCATGAGCACCTTGAGTGCAAGGATCAGGGAAAAGAGGGACAGCTGAGCGCATGTATGGACGCTACACTCAGGCTTCCTGCTGAAAGTAATGCTTAGCAAACTGAATTGCACATCCAGTCAAGATCCAGAGAGGGAGGAGAAGGGAGGAAAAGAGTCTCCATTGAATTCTACGCTGATTCTCCTCTGTACCTACAGCTGTATCAACTGGGGAGTGGGTCATTCTCTGTATCTTAAACTGCACATAGCTGTGCCTGGGAAAATATAAATGCACAGTTGATTAAATATGAGATAATGATGGTTAATATTGGCAATCAAACAGCTGGCCAACAGGCAGAAACTGTTTAACTGAATTATTTCTTTATTAGATATACACTGCAGATGTTAGAAATTAATTAACTGTCATAATAATGCACTTAGGGAACAATATAGGATACAGTTACTAACTTTCTTAATGTCACATTCATCCAAGTGATTCTGTATAAATTGAACACTTGCTGTGAAGTCTGCTGAGTTGAATTCATAGGGAATATTCCAGCCCAAAGGACCAAATTTGCGCCTTTCCTTCAAAAAGACAATACAAAACAAGTAGAGTGATTTCTTTTGATGTCCTTGTTTATTAAAGTGGTTTAAACTAATTATGCTATGTTATTGAGCCCTTTCTATTATGAATGTTTCCAATTAAAACTACTTGCCATGACACTGATGGAAGAGGGACAAGTGTTTCTTGGCATGAAGTAATTATATACTGTTTTGCGTCTGTACCTTGTGAAGCTCTAACACAAATGGAAGCAAATGGAAGGATCCCCAGGGTCAGGGGCAGGACACACCACATCCTGAGAACCAGAAATAGTGGGGTGTGGCCATTCAATATCCCATTCAGACACTAGCAATTGTACTGGTCTGTACTGTGAATTTGATGTACAGGTGATCCATGGTGAAATACAGAGTGCATGGGTTGTTCGCTCACGAGCACACAACTGATATTAAAGCAAAAATTGCATCTGAGTTATAGCAAAAAACTTCAGACTTTTCTTTCAGAGCAGCAATTTGCATTTTTGCTGTTTCCAATGCTAAATCATGTGTTAACTGGGACGTAAAGGCAATACCACTACAGCTTTAGGAGAAACAATATTGCATACAAACAAATTTAATGGCAAGCAATCTGTTTATCTCCTCCCTTTTTAGGGTATGTTCATCAGTTTTCTTTTATGTACTTCAATTTACCTTCAGATAAAGAGGAATGTATTATGATTGGTCATATTTAAAGTGTAGAGGGAAGGCATGAGGTAATAACATCCCTCTACTCAGAGATTCTGTGTACAACCTATAAATGCTGAAACAGAATCAGTACCTTTTCTAAACAAATAGTACACCTCTAAATAATAAGACAATTGTCATCCTAATTGTTATCTTGTATAGCTGCAGAATATGGCCATATGGGCCATTCATTTTAACTGGCAACATCCATTCATAACAGAGAGACAGGCAAGCTATATTATTTTCTTTCTGGTTTATTAATTTTCTGGATTACAACATCTACCCAAACTACAGGTAGGATCTGCAACTGGATTTCTGCCCCCCAGAACATGGCTTTCCCACTCCTTCCTGTAGCAGGCTGCAACCAAAAAGTTATTTCTGGGGATTGGGGGACCCCTCAAGAAAGCAATGGGATGTGGCATTGGGGGGGGGGGAGACTGCAGCTGAGGCAGAAACTGTGGAAATGGAGGACCCACCCCCTTTAATGAGCAGAAGGGCCTTTAACTCATATAAGAAGTCCTTTAGATCCAAACTTATTTAACCACAGCGCAAGGAAAAAACTATTATTTTTCCAGAATTATTATTATGTTTGATAAATTGCTGTGGTTTCTCAACAATGAGAAGAGGTAGGCCATTTATGCATGGTCAATTTTGATGCTCGTTCAAAGCTCTTTTTAAAAATGTGACTTTAGAAATGCCTATTCACAGCCCTAACGCAAAAGGATAAATTCCACCACCCCCCACTCGCCTGCTCCTTCATTCATTTGCATAGCTATTAGCATGTGCATAGTTAACACGCTGCTGTTGTTTTGCATGGTTCCCTCTGGTTATTCTTCGCAGCAGCAGCGGAGCAAACACAAAAGGTCGCTTTAAGTGGGCTCTTTTGTAATGCAAAGCAGGACTGCGTCGAATGACGGTTCAGCGTGCAAAATTCAAAAAAATCTGCGGGGCAATTCAGCCTGGAACACACTGCTAATTACCATGCAAAAATGGCCAAAGAGAAAAGGGGGGGGGAAGCATATCAGCAATGCTAGCAAAATGCTACTAGGCCAAGTACAGAAACATTTGAAGCAGAACTGTGGCTTCAGTGTAAGCCCTGGAAATACAAAGCTTGTGTGCCACAGTAAGCAACTAGAGTTATTCTTCATATATCTGAATGAATATATTCTATTTTATGAACAGTGAAATGCACATTATACAGATATATGCCATACCTGAACAGTGGAGTGCAGGAAAGCTACAGTGTAAAGAAGGGGCTTCCACATAGGCATGTTGCTGATATCAAGCAAATCTTGGTTAATACCAGAAAATGTTCTTTTCAGACCTGCGCGGACACCCTGTGGCGGCTCATTTGTGAATTTTATTGAAGTCTGTCATATCAAGGAAATACATATATTAGATTTGACTCCAAAGAGGCATGCTGCTTCTAAAACAGAGTTCATTGTGTCTATGTATATGAAATGCTATTGTATCAGTTACAGGAACATCAAAGGCCAGTATGTTTGTTCTGACGTGCAATGTTTAATTTTCTGACCATATCAAGTAATTGTTGCCATGATGCTATAAGATGATGCACACTTATTTAAACACACATAAGAACATAAGAAAAGCCCTGCTGGATCAGACCAAGGCCCATCAGGTCCAGCAGTCTGTTCACACAGTGGCCAACCAGGTGCCTCTAGGAAACCCACAAACAAGACAACTGCAGCAGCACCATCCTGCCTGTGTTCCACAGCACCTACGATAATAGGAATGCTCCTCTGATCCTGGAGAGAACAGGTATGCATCATGACTAGTATTCATTTTGACTAGTAGCCATGGATAGCCCTATCCTCCATGAACATGTCCACTCCCCTCTCAAAGCCTTCCAAGTTGGCAGCCATCACCACCTCCTGGGACAGGGAGTTCCACAATTTAACTATGCGTTGTGTGAAGAAATACTTCCTTTTATCTGTTTTGAATCTTTCACCCTCCAGCTTCAGCAGATGACCCCACGTTTTTGTATTATGAGATAGGGAGAAAAGCTTCTCCCTGTCCACTCCATCCATACCATGCATAATTTTATAGACCTCCATCATGTCTCCTCTTAAGCACCTTCTTTCCAAGCTAAACAGCCCTAAGCATTTTAACTGCTCCTCATAGGGCAGTTGCTCTAGCCCCCTGATCTTTTCTGCACCTTCTCACACATTCAGCATTTTCTCATAGGGCTGTTTATAACATTTGAAAGAAGTCAGTTCCCCCCCTCCTAATTTTTGTTACCCCAAATTAAAGAAGTTAATAATCATCAATAACTTTTTTTAAAAAAAGTCTTTCGATTTACTCTTGTCCCCTTCTAATGTATGCGTATCCCCCTTTCTAACATCAAAACTCTCCCTTAGCGTGCTTCTTCCATTCCAGGAAGAATCCCTTTTCATACCTAAGCCTGCATCCTTGAATTTGTGATGTCTCTTAGAACATGCAGTGTGCCTTTCCTTCATCACCAAATAAGAGAGCCTAGCTCTGCATGCCTAGAATTAAGGTGCATACCAAGGCAGCACCTCATTCTTGGAAGAAATTTATTCCATGCTCCCTATGCATCGAAAGCGACATCACCCAACTGAATTCACACCAACAAATCTAACATCAATGACTCTATCTGAAGACAGCGATGCCTTAAATTGTCATGAAAAAGTTGGTACCCATCAGCTGCCACTGAGCAAAAAGCAGGAGAGTGACAGGGCAGAACACAGCCAAATAGAGAAAACAGCAAGCAGTTAACAGCATAAGAACCTTGCTATAGGAAGTCTGTTTTCCTCTGGAATAGTTCAATATCCTCTCATTCAGTAGACAAACCATACTCTACTGTTTCTCATATGAGGAAAATGTTCATAGGTCTTTCAATCGCTTCCCTTTCAGTGCAGGTAATATTTTGACTTCTAAGTTTCCCCATTGCTTTTATCTAAATTCACACGAATATACTAGATCTAACCTGCAGCAAAGTAATTGGAAACTTAATGTGTGGTTCAGTGGTTATCCAAACGCGGAAGCTGTCATCAGGAATATCGGCAGTCAGCATTGTTTCCAAAAGCTCTTCCATGAACTCTAGACCTAGATGGCAGTTCTGTAGCAGCACCCAGCCACCCTGAAATTGATCAAACAATGTGTATGCCTTCCATGATAGTGTAACTGAATAACCACAGATGTATGTGAAAATTCCATTTGGGGCAGGTTATACTAATTTAATGTACTAGTCCTCTCTTATTGCTTCTTAACTTCTTTTTAAAAAATTGGTCAAGAATAAATATGGATTTGCATAGAAATACAACAGCAAGTCTCCTTCCACTGAGTAAGTAAAGTAGTATTGCCATCTTGTGGTTGTTATAAAAATTGTAGAAGGGCATTTTCTACAAACTTTGGTTTCCTGAAATAATACATTATTTCTAAAGAATCCAATAGAGAATGTTGCTGCTCAGAGTTAGCAAATGTATCTTCTCTTTTAGATTTGCATGTTGAAGGATGAAATGCAGAAAGTAGCCATGCTCTGAAGCAGTCTTGGAAGTAACATTTCTTGGAAGTAGATCATATTGAGTGCAGTGAAAATTACTTTCTGTTTCAAGCAACAATGCTTACAGAGCATTCCTGACCTTTAAGGGTGAAAGCTGTTAGGAAGCCAGGAAGGTGCTGCACCAGTGTTGGGGCCCTCCACACCGGTGTCCGGGTTAGTTACGCCACCGTAAGTGGCCCCAACACTGGCCAGACGCTGGGCGCAGCCGCCGCAGTGCCACTCCAGGATGCCGGTGGGGTCTTCCATTAGTTTCCCACCGGTGTAAAGGCCCGCTCCAGCATCCCGGGGGCTGTTCCAGTGTCCCGGGAGGTGTTCCCAGGGCGTTCTGGGGGAGGGAGGAGCTGCTGTTAGGAAGCCTCCTGTCCCCATTTGCTCCAGGTTCGCCTGCAGCGAGAGGAGCGAGGCTGCACCAGCTTTTTGCTGGCACAGCCTCGCTTTTCTCAGTGGGGTGAAAAGGCCCCGTTTGACCAAAATAAGCCTCTAAAAGGCTTATTTTTGGTCTTTCGGTGGTCGTGGAATGGCTTAGGACAGTGGTGGCGAACCTATGACACGTGTGCCAGAGGGGACACTCAGAGCCCTCTCTGTGGGCACGCACACCATCGCCCCAGCACAGAAAAGCAGCCCCAGCAGCAGCAGCAGGAGAGGCGGCGGGAGGGATCCCCCGAGCCGCCTCATGGTGGTGACCCCTGCCCACAGCCCCGGCTCTTGCACCGGGCAGCCTCTCTCCTCTCCTCCTTTTGGGAGCCACGAGGGGAGGGATGGGGGGGAGAAAGTTGAGCTCCCGGGTCCTCTCGCCACTGCCGGGGCACCTGTGAGCTTCCCTCTCTCTCCCTCTCTACGGTGCAGGGCGACCTTGCTGCGACCACCCCCCAGGCGCTGGGACCGGCCGGGATGGCTGGCGGCATGTCCAGGCTCTCCTTGAGTGGGAGCTGCCGCACTGCTCCTGCTTTGCACCACCAGCATCTGTCCCACATGGCATGAGCGGTGGCGAGACTGGAACTGGCTCCGGCTGTCTGCACCACCCCCGGCCCTGCCCTCGGAGGAGGAGTCCCGCCTGGGCAACCTCCGCCCTCGCTTCTCACCCAGAACTGCTGCTGCTTGCGCGGCCTGGCCAACTTCCCCGAGGCTGCAGTAAGTGGGCGATCCTGAGGTAACACGGCAACGTTGCCTTGCTTTCCTGCCGTTGCAGGGATTCCTCCGCTGGTACGATTGCCAAAGATAAGACTTTTTGGAGGACTTTGATTCATAGGCACTTAACACACACACACAATTGCCAACCTCCAGTTGAGGCCTGGGAATCTCCCGGGATTACAGCCGGCCGCCGCTCTACACAGATCAGTTCCCCTGGAGAAAATGGCAGCTTGGAGGGTGGACTCTATGGCATTAGACCCCGCTGAAATCCCTCCCCAAGCTCCGCTGTCCCCCAGATCTCCAGGAAATTCCCGGCCTGGAGTTAGCAACCGTATTCAGGTTAAATTGCCGTGTTGGCACTTTGCGATAAATAAGTGGGTTTTGGGTTGCAGTTTGGGCACTTGGGCTCTAAAAGGTTCGCCATCACTGGCGTAGGAGGTGGTGCGGCGGCACCTCCTCCCCGCCATCCCGGGCCGCCGCCAGCTCAGGAATGGGCTATTAGGGTAGCAGTCACAGATGTTTATAAGGTCTATTAAAATATGTGGGACTTACAAATACACGTCTTCGGTGGGGTGATTTTAGTACAAAAGCTACAGCTATTCTTCAATAACGACAACTGAGAGTAAGTTAACACTTCAAGTTAACACTTGCCAACTTCAAGGTTGGGGCTGGAGATCTCCCAGGATTGCAACTGATCTCCAGGTTACAGAGATCAGTTCCCTTGAAGAAACCCCAGGCTGCTTTGGAGGGTGGACTCTATGGCATTATACCCTCCTAGTTTCCTCTCCTTCCCAAACCCCAGCATCTCCTGTCACCGCCCCCAAATCTCCAGGAATTTCCCAGCCTGGATTTGGCAACCATATCTAGTCAAATTGTTATACATCTTTCATTTGTTTAACTACGGAACATTTTAATGTGGCCTTAAACCAAGGAGAAAGGCAGGGTATGAATGTTTAAATAAATAAAGAATGCAAAACATGAAAACCAAGAGAAATGTCTGCAACTACAAGGATAAAAATGAGGATTTAAAAAAAATGAATTTTTTTTTAAAGGCTGAATGTTTTTAAAATTGTTTAAAAAAATTGTTTTAAAGGTCTCCTAAATTATACACATACCTGCACCATCGACATCTGTATTAGTTTGCGTGCATGAACTTCTTGTCCCTGACCCATAGAGATAGCTCTGTTTTCTGTAACAAGTGAAATGATATAATGGTAGTAAGAACAGAAACGTCAGCTTCCTCAGCTTTTGAAAAGGATGAAGATAGTTTTCTTTGTTAATTCAGGTTTTCAGTTCTGTGATTTTGATTTAACCATTGACAAATAAGACTTTGTGTTTTTTTATTATCAGATTTTTCAGGGTTATGTCTTTGTAACATTTCACTGAATGTATCCACTTCATCCATTTTATTCTTGGTTGTGTTGTTCTCTGCTCAGTAATGAAATGTACCTGCATTTTACTCTTAACAGGCTGGATCTAAAGATGCCATTATGATAGCGTCATGGCACTTCCCACTGCATACCTCCACCCCCCCATTGTGCCTGAGATTTCCTTGAACCCCAGGAGCAGAAGTTGTGGGGCTCAATAGGCTGCCGTAGGAGGAAGGTGGGAGGAGATCCCCCTCTATAGGGTTGCCAGGTCCCTTTTCTCCTCCGGTGGGAGGCTTTTTCGTGTAAGTGCATCTGGCGGTGTGCGTGCATGTGCGTGCGCCGATGCACACACGTCACTTCTGGTTTAGAACCAGAAGTGCTGCCTCGCAAGGGACCTTATACCTCTTAGTTTGAGTGGTAAAGTGGACCAGAACCAACAGGTTGAAATTAAATCAAAACAGTTTCCGTCTTGACATTAGGAAGAATTTTCTAACAGTTAGAGCAGTTCCTCAGTGGAACAGGCTTCCTCGGGAGGTGGTAAGCTCTCCTTCCCTGGAGGTTTTTAAGAAGAGGTTAGATGGCCATTTGTCAGCAATGCTGATTCAGTGACCTTAGGCAGATGATGAGAGGGAGGGCATCTTGGCCATCTTCTGGGGGTGGGGGGGGGAGAGGTAGTTGTGAATGTCCTGCATTGTGCAGGGGGTTGGACTAGATGACCCTGGTGGTCCCTTCCAACTCTATGATTCTATGATTCTAAAGCGGCCCTTTACCACTCAAACTAAGAGGTATAAGGCCCCTCGTGAGGCAGAACTTGCGGTTCTAAACAGGAAGTGACATGTGCTGTATGCATCTGCGCATGCATGTTTGCCCGCCAACCCTCAGGTGGTCGGCGGGCAGAGGGGTCAATTGCTGGGGGTTTGCCCACCACCAGCGGATACCTGGCAACCCTACCCCTCTACCAGCTTCACTGAATTGGCAGTCCTCTGGATGCCACTGAACACTGAAAGGGCTTTTCATTAGCCTGGGGCTCTCCAGGAGATGGAGAGGAGGTTTAATCCTTCAACCTCCACTTGGTTTCATGATTTGAAATTAGTTCTTATGCCTTGCCATTAGAATTTTAAAGAAAAAGACAGTGCCCTTTAAAACAACTTACATTTCTCTTTAAAATGCACACAGCAGAGAGAGGGAGCCACTTTCAAAAAGTGAAACCGAGAGGAGGTTGAAGAATTAAACCTTCCCTTTCTTTCCCACAGGGCTCTGAGGCAAACCGAGGCTGCACAAGCTCTGCAATTGACATTTTATAGACAAACCAAGATGCGTAATAGTAGTAGCTGTCTGGTGTTTCTTCAATAGCAAACTGCCTCCCAGCCCAGCCCTGACAGGAGATAGCGCTGCTTCACAAAGTTACTTGAGCTGTGTTGTGAGGTAAAGGGGGAAATTGAATTCCATTTACACAGCATCCTGGGGTCCTTTCAAGTCACACAGAAACCATGCATGAGTACAGTTGCCTGAAAACTGAAAGTAACTGGCTCAGAGAGGGCATCCCAGGCAGATAACAGTCAAACAGCTTTGCTTTTGTTACAACACTTTTTAGATACTTGTGGTCCTTCTTTTGCTGCTTCAAGAAGTATCAAGGATCAATAACATCAGACTGTCTGAATCATAGGCACGAGTACCTCAGTCCCAGACCGATTTGCTATGAATGATGTTCCATGGCTTTTAATGAAGTTTAGAATTGAACATTACTACTTGCAGAAACCTCGGTAGTTATGTTCATCCAATCCACTGCCTTAGGGCACAGTAGAATATTCCTAAATAATCCTGGTATGTCTGGTCTTTTTTGCTTGATACCTCCAAAGAAACCGATTCCACACTCTCCCTTATGTGTATCATTGCTGAACTAATCCTGCGGTTAGGAGGTTTTTTTTTTTTTTTTTGGTAGTACTTATCCTTAAGATCTTCTTACAATACACATAAAATGTAAGTTGGGACGTGGGTTCCCCAACCTGACTCACATTTCATGTCCGATGCAGGACTCAATTTAAAAATAGTGTTGGGGGGGCAAATTAGCTCCAGAGCATGGCACAGTGGCATGAGCTGTTTCAGCCTTCCCCCCTCCACTGCTTTCACAAGAAACAAATGGCCATGGGGTGGTGGTTTATCCTGGTGCCAGTGCCCCTGTCTGCCCACATCTCCTGGGCAGACATGTGGCACTGGCAGCCAGACAAACAGAAGTATTTTTTCACACGACACATGGTTAAATCGTGGAACTCCCTGCTCCAGGATGTGATGATGGCTGCCAACTTGGAAGGCTTTAAGAGGGGAGTGGACGTATTCATGGAGGAAAAGGGGTATTCATGGCTATTAGTTAAAATGGATACTAGTCATGCTGCATACCTATTCTCTCTAGTATCAGAGGAGCACGCCCATTATATGAGGTGCTGTGTAACACAGGCAGGATGGTGCTGCTGCAGTCGTCTTGTTTGTGGGTTTCCTAGAGGCACCTGGTTGGCCACTGTGTGAACAGACTGCTGGACTTGATGGGCCTTGGTCTGATCCAGTAGGGCCTTCCTTATGTTCTTATGTACCCACCCCCCAGTTATTCTTTTCTGGCAAAGGTAGTTCAGGATGGAAGGGAGGGAAGGCTGAAGCCCCTCCTGCCATTAAGCCATGCTCCAGAGTCTTACCCCCCCCCCCACACACACATTGTTTTTAAGCTGAGCCCTTGGTCAGACATGAAATATAAATCAGGTTGGGGAAATCCCCAACACAATTCACATTTCATTTATTGTGTCAGGAGACCCTCGGCTGATCATCTTGTAATTTAAATTCATAACAGACTAAAGACAAAAAAGGTAATGCAAACACAGTAGTCAACGTCATATAAAGGCTAAGAAAATGCCACCTACATGAACCTTTTGAGAAGAGAACTGAAGCAAATGAATTATAACAAGGAAGATCTAGCAAAGCAATTTTCTATGATTAATTTAACTGTACCCAGTTTAAGTTTCCTGGCCAAGGCATCAATCTGGATAGTTGGGTCAGATCCCATTGATAAAAAGCAGATGAGCGGTGTTCGTCTATCACTTTCCTCCCAAGTTTTTTCTAAATTTAAAATGACTGGCTCTGTATATTTCTCACTCAATGAATCTGCGATGTATTTCCTAGCTTGAGAAAGTGTGCGATCTGGACACCAAGACCTAGAAACAAAATATATAATGAACTTCATATTAAGGGGCATTTTCCTTTCTCTTGAATAATTTCAGTGCTTTGGAAACTGCATAACAGTCTCCAAGAGGGGAACTTGCAAGAATTTCCAAAGGGCACCTCATTTCCCCCTGTATCCTACTCCCTACACTATTTCTTTTCCCTCCTCCTGGCAGTCCTCATATCCGAACCCCTTTCCCTGCTCCCTTCTCTCCTTCTCACTCATCAACTAACCTGACCCCTTCAACTGTATTCATTATTTATTTACTTCGTTTATAACCCACCATTAATTTATTTATCCATTTAAACATTTTTATGCCACCTTGCCACCCAGTGAGGATGCACAGTGGTGAACATTAAAAAAATTAAACCATTTGTGCAATTCAGAATGCATTTAAAATTATAAAATAATTAAATAAATCACATAAAAAACACCAGAAGGAGGCCAGTAACCATTATTGGGGGTATGCCAGGCAAAATAAAAAAGTTCAAAACTTTTGGTGCCACAACTGAGAAGGCCCTTTCATAGGTTGGCCCCCCGTCTAGTTTCAGATGGCGGGAGCAACCAAAGCAGGGCCTCTGAAGATGACCTATCCTTCACCATCCATTTGTAATGCCAGCAATGGGGGCTCTCATTCCTCTGCACTTGGCTGTTTGCCTGGCCAGCTTGCTGGCTTGCACAATAGCAGCTCCTGATTTTCCTTGCCTATCAAGTTCATACAGCAGTGATGGCAGCTCTGGCTTCCCCCTTCTCCCCCTCTGTCTGCCCAGCTCGGATGGTGGCAAGTCTTCCTCATCTGCTCCCTCATCTGACCTCTTTCAGCCCATGGGGAATGTACAATCACAGACAACATTCCTCTCTTGGGAGGGATTTAAACCCTACCTCTATTTTTGCACTTTTCTAATTTTTCTGCAAACCGGAAGTGTCCCACAGGTCTTCAGAAGACTATACCCCCTATCTGAATCTGGCCCCATTCTGTGGGTGCATTGATCCATATGGGGCCCAGATTCAGCATTAGGTAGAAATTGATATGGGAAAAATATGCAGCATGCATAAGTATTAATATATAATACTCTTAAAAGGAGACAAATGACTTAATGCAAAATGGAAATATAGAGACAACATTTCTCACCTGATAAGCAAAAGTTTACGACAAGTATCTAAAGAGTCATTATATCCATCAGGAATAACTTCTTCCTCTGGAGCATCTTTATCGAACCAACTTTTCCATCCCTTCTCATTACGACAGATCTAAATGTAGACCAAAGCAGTAGGTGGTCACATTTCCCATTTTAAAGAATGTCTTTAATAAATTCTAGGTACTACCACTTCAGTGATACTTTATCTACTAATGAAGTATATTTACACTGTGTTTCATATCGTGGGGAAATGGTCTAGCAGTTACAGGGGTTAATATTCTCATGTCTTAGTGGCAGGAAGATAATGCAACATTTAGAAATATAGTTGGAAATGCCAAACAGACATAGAAATATAGCAGGAAATGCCAAAGTAGAGATGCAACATTTGACCATATTTCTTCATCGTGTAAAAAAGCAAGAAAATATCGGAAAGTGATACATGATGAAATACAAAGAAGATTGACAATCAATCTTGTGTTAGATCCAAAAAGTATGCTGTTAAATGTTTTCCCAGATAATATACCAAAAATATGGGGTGAATTGTTTAAGTATATGGTGACAGCAGCAAGAGTGGAGTATGCAAGAAAGTGGAAAGCAGAAGACCACGTAGAAGTAACTGAATGGACAGATAAAGTAGCATAATATGCAACTGTGGCTAAGTTAAAGTCTTTAGTGAACTATACATCAACCTCTGATTTTCATGTAAAATGGAAAACATTTCTTGACTAATTAACTAATAAAAATAAAATAATAATAATAATAATAATAATAAATAGAAGTGTTTTTTCAGATATGTAAATATCATAATTCAAAGAAGCTATATTAAAATAGAAGTTATAAAGTAAGTTCCAGTATAATGTAAGATTTTGATGTGTATATTTGTATGTTTTGTTTTACTTGTTTGAAAAATAAAACTTTTTTTAAAAAAAGACACAGAAATATATACATTTGAGATAATGACTCCATCTGGCTTGTCTACATATTATCTAATCCAGGGGTCCCCTACGTGGAGCCTCTGGGCTCCCTGTTGCCTGCTGACACCATTCCTGGTGTCTTCCAAGTGTTTTTAGAAAGTGGGCAGGGCCAGGTGTTGCTCTGGACTGCGAGACCTCTGATTGACCGTGCAGGTTTTTTTAAAATCGCTGTGGCAGCAGCTCTTGCCACAATACAAGGAACTTCACTGAGTGACTGCCAGTGCAATCCTAAAGAGGGAATAGTTAGGGAGTGTCTGGGGATGGTGCGGCTATTTTTAAGAAAACCCAGTAAAACTGGTTCTTGTAGGTTATCCGGGCTGTGTGACCATGGTCTTGGTATTTTCTTTCCTGATGTTTCACCAGCAGCTGTGGCAGGCATCTTCAGAGAAGTAACACTGAAGGACAGTGTCTATGCAGGGCCAGTTACACCAGCCCCGGGGAGCGGCTGTTCCATAGGGTTTCAGGGGGCTGCACTATGAATATATAGGTACAAGTTTGCACCTACAAAAGGGGGTGTTCCGGAGGCGAAAGGCCTTTGGGAGCTGACTAAAGTCAGCCCCACCCCTGGGAACACCCCCTTGGCACTGGCAGGAAGCCCTGCACTGGAGAGTCGCTGATTGCGAGGCTCCACCAGCGCCTCTGCCTCATGCTGCCCTGCCGCTCCCCGGGGCTGGTGTAACTGGCCCTGCATAGGCATTAGTGCCACTTTGCCAGTGCAAGCGGCACTAATGCCAGCACAGGGGTCATGCCAATTCCTAAGGGCATTGGCACTCTCTTGAAGATTGCTCTGTGAAGGTAACAATATCATCATTTTAAAAGCATCCTGTTTGCAGAACGTCTGCATGAAATTTTGAAAAGTTACTATTAGAGTTACTCCCTGAAATGTTGTGGTTAGCTCCTCCTCCTGTGGCAACCCTTTTATGGTTGGCTTTGCACTGACCACCCTATGTCAGAAATCCAAAGGAGCTTGCAGGCCCAAAGAGTTCGGGGACCCCGATCCCAACTAGCAGGATCCAATGGTGAAAATATATGGAATATAAATAATTATGCCAATATCGATACCTGGTTCATGATTTCAGAAAACTGTGGCAGTTTGCTCAGTTCCACTAGATTCAGCCATGTCATATCAAGAATCCACCGGAATGGTTTTGGTGGACATGCTTTTAGATCCAATGCTGCACCCCCTGGACAAAAATGATCACCATCATCATCATCATCACTATCACTATCACAATCATTATTACTGTTATTATTATTATTATTATGTCCATACAATTTAAACCTGATATTACTAGGTCTGAATTTTAGTTTATCAAAGAAATCCCACCAAATAACAGAGAACGAAAACTGGCACAACGCAAATACAGGCTGTATTGGAAAGTGGAGACAAACCTGTGCTAGAAGCACTTTGCAGAAATATGTGTTTGGGTCCTGCAGTTCTTTGAGAGAGACGTCCACTCAATAGGGAGTTAAGTTCTACTAAACTCAGTGCAACTTGCATCTGAATAAATGCAGTTAGGATCATGCTATATGGAACTTTTTACTCTACTGTACTGTACTGTAGTAGATTCAGCAGCCATGTGGAAAGAGTGTACTTAACTTAATTAGAAAGTGTCAAGCGGGGTCTCAAAAAAACCCTCTCTCTCTTCCTAAGTCACTATAACCTTCTTCCTCCTCAAGGTAATTGTTCCCTCTCATCCGCCTTCTGCTTGCCATCACCGCCATCTTCCCTTTGTCCCAGCGACTATCACTTAGGCCTGCATCATACTGTGAGGAGGGTGCCTTGGTGCACATATTTGTTGCTATTGCAACCCACAATAGTCCCCAATTCTAGCTTAATTTTTTCCATGGTAGTGCAAGCATAGACACTGTGTTGTTCAAGGTTGTTGTTTTTTTTTTTTTTTTGCTATCTGCATGGAGACCAGCACTTAGCAATTAGATACAGTAATGGAAAGATTACCAACCAGAGATCCAAAATAAATGGGTTTGGCTCAGTGAACAATGGCGTCCTCAAAAGGGTATAGTTAACAGGTCACTTATCTGCATCAACTGTGCTCAAGGCCATGCACAAACTGTACCATAAAATAGCCACGAAATTAGGACAAATCCAGTCTCTTCCCGTAATTATGCAAACTAATCAAGTTTTCATATATTACTTGAACATGAAGTTTCATGGTACTCCTATCCTACTTTCAGGAGCCTGATATATACCCCTGCTCACTTACTCTTAGGGTCAAACTGGAGCAGACATTGGGAGTTCCATGTTCGAAGGCCCCAAACATTTTGTTTGTGTAAACAGTAGCCATATGAGGACCTGAGTAGGATCAGGACTGCACTGGGATAACCGTTTCCTCTCCATGCCATTTGCCTGACCTCAAAAGTTCCAAGGAGCTACTAATTGCTCCCATGGGGCAACAATACCAGTAACATACACAGGACTCCTCTGTGAAGCCATTTCAGGTTGGGAAGATTAAATGGGGGGAAAGGGTTGAAAATCCCTCTCTCATCCTCATCCAAACTGGGGCCATGGAAAGCTGCTATTAACAAAGGAAATGAGTACTGTTGTAGCTTCTATTCTTCCTTGTGCATGGTCCCCACCCACCTTTCCTGAAAAAATGCTTGTTCTTTTTCTAGCTGCCTGGTTGTCTGTTGTGGGTAGAAGGAGGATGTGTACTAGGTTGGACGTACTTATTCAGCCTTCACTGTGCACTGACTGTTACCTCCCATGCCTAGGGAGGAGGAATACCAGGAGGGCGTAGTGTTGTGACTGGGAAGTATTAGCAGAATTCCCATGGGTGCTGTCTGTGCTAGCTGGTAAGCTAGTTTTGGTTTGTACAACCACTGTTCTGTTATTGTTGTGTTACTGATTGACCATAGGCCCACAACTTCACTGCACCAGCATTAGCCCTGGAATAGTGGCCACTTAGCATACCAGGAATTTGTTCTGCTTGGACATTTTTTCAAAATACCTAACCAGTAAAGTACCATCATCATCATAACTCAATAATTCACTAAAAACTAATTCAGGGTAATATCAATGCCTATGGAAACTACTGTCGTTTTGTATTGCATTTTCATATTCTTAATAGGAAATAGCTGACTACCTGTAAGATGAATGCTTATATCCTTGCCATTATCCTCCACTGCAATAGCAGACAATCAGTTTTCTGGCTTCAATTCATAATGTCTGCTACAAACTTTTAATTGCCCTAGTTTCATAGCATTATGCATGATTATTGTATTAATTCATCCTCTTTACATCTGTGATGATAATGTATTATGGGCAATTCTACATTTCTGTATGACACATACACATTTTCCTTTATGAAAAGCTTCCTTTTAAAGAATCTTTTTCTATGACTAATACAAAACCAGAGCCAAGAGTAACTCTAATAGCGTCATACACAATAGCCCATCAGCAGCATTGCCTTCTTTAATATTTTGAACCCATATAAAGCTTTTAGTCTAAAACAAATGTGGGTGCATTAACTGAGAAATCTATCAGAGATACTGGATGTCCTTCTTAAAACTTCCAATAGCAAAGTCAAAAGCTGAGTGCCTTCCTAATAATCATTCAAAACACACCCCAACCACATTATAACCATTGCATGAACAATAGTATGACACACATACTACTTTGTGGAGAGGCTGTCAGAATCTCTGTCCTGCTCCTTGTGTTCTGAGATGATTTGGGAAACCATTAAGGAAAACTCCTCTGCTGTGGCATTACCGTTATGGAGGATATTTCCTGTCATCCATTGGTGCTGAGTCTATTCATCTTTCAGTACAAGGTTAACACCTGTTTATTTGCCCAGGCACTTTCTTAATGGCAATGGAACCACATTGCTGTTGTCAACAGCTCTGTAGCTTTTTAAAATGCTACTTTTATTCTGATAATTTATTTCTCTACTGCTCTCGTCATTCTATTATTCTGCTCCTGCTTAACATATGGTGCAATCCTAAGTGCAAAAGGACAGCAGAGTTATACCCACTTAAGTTCACTTAGGTCAATGGGCTTAGAAAAGTAGGACTTACAAATTGCATTGTTGGTCTGCTTTTTCCTTCTGCTGTCTATAGTATTTTATGGATTTGTTTTCTTACATTTCAGCTGTTTTTGCCTATTGGTGGAAACCATTTTGGGGTCTTCAACATTTAAACCTGATGACTGAAAACACTAACAAGGCTACTTATATTGGGATGACAGGGGTGTCTGATTGGCTCTGGGTGCTGTCAAGTACAGAAAAGAGAGCTGGATAGTGTTGCTTGTCTCCTCAGAGCCTCTTTGGGTCCCCAGATATTCTGAATAGTAGCAGATGTAGAAGGAGACTGCACAAGGAAAGGAAAACTTTTAGACTTATCTTGTTGCCGTTAACCTTTTTTTTTACAAACATAATTATATAGAAAATGTACTTCTGGGGAGTGCTTAGACTCTAAATAATTATAAACAGTATAACTCCTTATTAAAATCCCATGGTACAGTTGAACACTTTTTTTAAAATAGTATTTATTTGTGTCATTTTTATACTAATATAGCACTCAAGAAGGCTTGCATGTAATTTTTTTTTTTTAAAAAAACCCTATCAAATAAGCATGTAACAGCAGTCAATCAAAAAACAGTAATATTGGAAAGGACTTTCGGGAGTGAGTGGAATGCAGAAAAGGTCCCTGATCATTGTGCACATGAATTGGTGGATCCAATTCATGGTACGCTTGCAATTTCATACTGCAGCCTCTGTGTATACACACAAAATAGTCCCATTCATTTCAATAGAATTATGTGTGGACAGGTTTTCTGCTTTAATAAGGTTTCAAATAAAGTCTAGAATAATGTTTTATTAAAACTAATGTTCATAAAGTACGTTAATAATATCAGTGAGTAGTACAGAATGAGTGATTCATATGTAGGAGACCCAAAGCCAAATCTCTCCTTATCTAATGAAGCTCAGTAGATGGCTTTTGGCAACTTCTCAGGTCTCTGTCCCCAGGGCTGTCATGAAATAAACATGTCATGCTGTCCACATAATGGCTTACAATGTATAACCCATCTCAAGCCTTTGCAATAGGGTACAAAGAATTCAAGATTAAATGATTACCTTTAATGAGTGATTGGAATTCCTTTGACTTCACTTGGCCCCTTTGAAGGTCAATTTTTAATGTCAGCAGCAGTGTAAAGAGAAATTTGTGGTTTTCATACAAGCCTCTAACAGAGTATGCAAATGTTTCATATGTCAAAAACTCTATAATATTTGTGATTCTTTTCTGTGGGATAGGGGACTTTTCAGATCTACAGCATGAAAACAAAAGCAAGCAAGAAAAGTGATTAATATTAATATTAGATGGAATGGGGAAAGACAAAGGAGGTAATGAACCTTTGAAGAGCATCAGTACCATTGTGTTCTTACCTTGCCATTGACTGATCAAACAGTTTTAGGAACTGAGCCAGTGAAGTTTGGTACATAGTATTGACCATGCTCATTTCTGTGATAAGAAAATAAAGAATGCTTCCTCGTGTAGCAGCAGGACGGTATTCCTCTTGTGCTGTGTTAATTTTTTTCTCTGTCTCTCCTGCAACCTCCAGCTTTTCTGATACCTCTGTAGCAGTTTGTTTGGTCGTTCGCAAAACACCAATCAAAGACTCATCATCCACCAAAGAGCCTAAATAAATGTTTCATAACAAATTTTTAGAACTGATTCCGATCTAAGCATGAAAAAAACCCTTTTTTTCTCTATCAGACGAGTGCTATTTAATGGAATTACTTTATACCACATAACCAAGCATATTAAAGTGAAGCAGTTCTTAACGTTATAAAAAAGTGAAACGTTAGATTTTGAGCAATATGCTAATTGTTTGTTCTGCATAATGTTACGTATCTTGCAGCAGCAGCAGAAAGCAGCCCAGCAAAGAATTAGAATGAAGAATGTAGAGGGAAGCCACTGCCAGATATTGCTGAGCTAGATAGACTAATAGTCTGACTTGGGATAAGCTTCTTATGTTTGTCAGTTCATGTTCACAAATGCTTATGAAGAAGAAAGACCGTGCCTGTTGCTCTAGTGTCCAGGAACTTTAAAACCAGCCTATTTCATCAGAACCGGAGGAGACATCTACTATTTCAAACAAACACTCCCCCCATAGTTACCTGTTCACAGTCTTAAGTGTGCAATACTTCACATTCATATGGACAGGCAAGGATACATGAAAATATTGAGCATGTTTGACAGATTTGTCTAGGGGTATAAACATCGTCATAACAAATAGCATACAAGGTGGTCCACCACTTCAGATTGCATGTGAAGGGTGTGGACAAGGCTAGAGTAATTCTCCCCAATATCTAGTTTTCTATGTGCAGAGATTTTTTTTTCCTATAGAGGATCATGCAGCCATGGTTGGCTGCAGTTGAAAGTGGTTCAGTCTAGGAACAAGCTACCTGTTGTGAGTCTGCCTGCCAATGCCTCCTCAGATGACGAAGAGATGGAGGAAGCCGACCCCAGCCCTTGGATGCCACAGGAAGACCCACTGGACAAGGCAGAGACTCCATCAGGTACAGAGGGAGAGTCTCAGGCTGGAGTCAGCATGCCACACTCTCAGTCTTGCAGTCTCCTAACAGCAGCTGCCAGCCTCACCCCCGGTGCCACCAGAGCCCTCAGAATGTGAGAGAAGGTGGGCTCAGAGGGAAGCACAGCAGCAGCACCATAGTGCATGGTTGGCAACCCAGCACTGGTAAACCTCTGCCTGTGAGCTTGAGTCACCACAGGATCAGGGCTGTCAGCCATGTAGGCTGCTCAGCCATCCATGAAGTGCACCTGACCTTGGCTGACTCAGCAGGTTGAAGAGTTGCACCTGTTCCTGATCAGGGTTTTCCTGATAAAAGCAACCAGAAAAGGGTGACCTAGTATGGAAGCAACTATAAATTACGTAAATAAAATAGGTGCTCACAAAGAACATATATGGTGGTAGTGTCCTGGTTCTGGCAAGCACTGGGGGCAAGAGGTAACAGGCATAGTCCAGGGTCAAAACACAAGAATCCAGAAGTCCAAGCATCAAACCAGAAGGACAAATCCAAAGAGCACAAGCCAGGTCACACTCCAGAAAGTCAAACACACTGAGGTCTGCAACGAGGCACAAACCAACAGCAGGCACACAAGGGTTATGCACAAGTTAGCCTTTCACACTGAGACTCAAGGCAGATGATAATTTTTTAAAAATAGTTAAATCAGATAGCAAGGCCCTCTAATAAACAAAGCAGTAGGACTGTGTGCATTATGTGTTGTCAAGTCACTTCTGACTTATGGTGACCCTATGAATTTATGACCTCCAAAATGTCACATCATTAACAGCCTTGCTCAGGTCTTGCAAACTCTAAGCTGTGGCTTCCTTTATTGAGCCAATCCATCTCATGTTGAATCTTCCTCTTTTCCTGCTGCCTTCTTTTCCTAGCATTATTGTCTTTTCCAGTGACTCTTGACTTCTCATAATGTGACCAAAGTACAATAGCCTCAGTTTAGTCATTTTGGCTTCTAGGGAGAGTTCAGGCTTGAGTTGACCTAGAACTCACTTATTTGTCTTTTTGGTGGTCCATGGCATCCACAAAACTCTCATCCAACTCCACATTTCAAATGAATCAACTTTCTTTCTGACAGCTTTCTTCACTGTTCAACTTTCATGCCCATACATAGTAATGGAAAACACCATAGTATGAATTATCTTGGTCACCAATGACACATCCTTACATGTAAGGATCTTTTTTAGATCCTTCATGGCTGCCCTTCTCAGTCTCAGTCTCCTTCTGATTTCATAGTAGCAGTCTCCCTTTTGGTTGAGGATTGAGTCAAGGAATAGAAAATCATTAACAATTTTGATTTCTTCATCATCAACCTTAAAGCTGCATAATCCCTCAGCAGAAATTACTTTTGTTTTCTTGATGTTCGGCTGTAGTCTTGCTTTGGCATTTTCTGCTTAAACATTCAACAGTTGTCGTTTCATGTCTTCCCTATTTTCTGCCAGTAATGTGGGATCATCTGCATAGTTCACATTGTTAATGTTCCTTCTCCCAAATTTCACTCCACTTTCATCTAAATCAAATCCAGCTTTCCTTATGATACTTTCTGCATATAGATTGAAGAGATAAGGAGAGAAAATTCATCCTGGTTTGACACCTTTGCTAATTGGAAACCATTCTGTTTCTCCATATTCTGTTCTAACAGTAGCCTCTTGTCCAGAGTACAGGTTATACTTCAAAATAATCAGATGTTGTCGCACACACATTTATTTTAAAACCATCCAGAGCTTTTCATGATCCACACAATCAAAAGCTTTGCTGCCATCAATGAAGCACAAGTTGGTTTTCTCTCAAATTCTCTTGTATGCTCCAATGTAACCAATGTAAATTAGCAATATAACCTCTAGTGCCTCTTCAATTTCTGAATCCAGCTTGAATATATGGCATTTCTCATTCCATATATAGTAACTATCTGCAGTCTTTGACATCTTTTTTTGGAACTGGAATGTTGAGGGATTGTTTCCAGTCTGTGGGATATTTTTGTTTTTGTTTTCTATATTTGTTGACATATTCTTTTTATGATTTTGATGGCTTGAAATAACTCTATTGATATCCCAACAACTCCTGGTGATTGATTTCTCCCAATTGCTTTGAGTACAGCTTTCACTTCATTTTTTTAAAATTGCAGGGTCTTCTTCAAAAGATTCTTCTTTGAAGGGCTCTGCTGACCTTTCATCTTTTCTGTATAGTTCTTCAGTGTTTTGTTCCTATCTTTTCTTTATTTTCTCCTGTTCAGTTAATGTATTTCCATGTTGATCTTTCAGCATGGCTAATGGTCCCTTAAATTTCACTTTGATTTCTTGGATCTTGTGGAGCACATCTCTTGTGCTTCATTTTTTTGTTGTTCTCTATATCTTTACACTTATTATAATTGTTCTCCTTGTCTCTACCTGTGAGTCACTGGAACACTGCATTTAGACTTCTGATTGTATTTGTCACTTTTTGCTTTTGCTTCTTGTCTATCTTTAGTAATTTTAAGAATTTCACCAGTCAGGAAAGGTGTCTGAATCAATGATTGATTTATAATTCACAATAGAGACTCACTGATGTGATTCTTACATGATGTCAGTAACCAGGACAAGAATCCACAGTACAGGCAGCAGCCTTCACAGATCCCAGGATTCTTTCAGCATCCCTTAAAGTAACCGGATCAAAATGATTCATAAATGGACCTGGCGGTATATAGGAATTTCTAGTTTTGCATTTATATTACAACCAGTGTCCAAATCAGAATGTATACAAGAGATTTTATCTACCAAAACACACACACACACACACACACACACTTTTTCAAAAGCATCACAACTAGTCATCTGTTCCTGGGGTTTCAAAGACTCAGTCTCTGGAGTCAACAGGTGCCAAAATACCTTAAACAACTGCACTGGGCAGTAAACCAGAGATAAGATTTTCTTGTTGGAGTAAATTTATGTTTATATTTCATATCCATGATTTTATGACTGAGGGCACAGTCTTCATAATTAAGTAAATAAATAAAATGAATATATTACCCTTAGTTGCAGTTAATTTATAAAGGAGGTTGTCTTCCAGTTCTTTCATCTTCCGTTTATTGTAAGTTACATCTTCCATGAGTTTTACTCTCTCTGCTTCCAGTTCCTATATTTAACACATTTAATATAGAGATGGACCATGAAAATATTTTTACTGTTATCTTATGCCAATGAAATTACTCACATTGCAATCCACTTCTGTGCTTTATGTTTTTTTAATTTATTTATTTATAACAGTAATTTATAGAGAATGTTCTATCTTTTACACTGAACAAGGGAGATTTGTGCAATGTTCAACTCACAGCCCAACTTTCAAACATGTTGCTGACACCTTCAAAAGTATCTCTTCTAGAGTCTTTAGTCTCTATCAGTGCAACTCATTTGTGAAGGGGCTGTGGCTCATAGGTAGAACACTGTATGCAGAAGACCCCAGGTTCAATCTCTGGCATCACCAGTTAAGGATCAGGTGGGAGGAGAGGGGGCATAGTATAGCCCTATCTTGTCAGACCTTGGAAGCTAAGCAGGGTTGGTACTTGGACGGGAGACCACCAAGGAAGACTCTGCAGAGAAAGGCAATGACAAACCACCTTTGCTTCTCACTTGCCATGAAAGCCCTTGCTGGGGTCACCACAGGTTGGCTGCAACTTGATGGCACTTTACACACAGTAAGTAATGTGACAGACTCCCACCTGAAACCCTGCAGAGCTGCCAGTCAAGTAGATAACATTGAGCTTGATGGATTGCAGAAGAAAAGAAATGGAAGGAGGAGGGTTAAAGATCTCTATTGCACCTACAGCTTCTCCCTAACAAATGACTTCTTCCACCAATTTTTTCTTTCATTCATAAAAGGTAATAAAAGCATGGGGTTGGATTCTAAGATACCCTTCTGTTCATGGAGGAATATTTCATTCATGGAAGGAGTCTGTGAATGAAGTTTCATTTGACAAAGGAAGGACACCTTTGGATCCATCCCCTAACAATTAGGAAATGGTTTGTTTGTCCCTTACATTTTTTTTTCATACTATAAAATACTTAGGGTACAATGCAACACCTAGACTTCTTTTTTCTCCCAATCAAATCAAGGGGACTAGTGACTTAGGCAAGATTGAGGCCTTTCATTCACTGATAGAATTTTTTCATGCCTGGATAATTATGAAGCAATCTTATCCCTGATATAGAAGTAATAAAATCTTGGCCCATTTGTAATTCCTCTTCCTAAGATATATACAGAAGCTGTCCCTACACACCATCTCAAACTACCATGGCCTGCTCTTGATGGAATCCAGACCACTACTTCAGAATCAATGTTGAGGCTTCCATGAAGCATTATGGTTTCATTATGTTGTCAGTAGAAGTTTATTACCACTTGTGACCTTACCTGTTTCTCTGTAAGAATTACTCTCTTCAATAACTGATTTTCAAGGCCTTTCATTGTAACAGTAAAATCAATGACTGATGTTTTGGCATTGATCTCAGGTGTGAAGGCAGGATTGGGCAGTTTCGTAGTAATATAAAGTTTAAATGTATTCATGACATCTACTTCCTTGTCCCCAACTTTCACCTAGAAAACAATTCAAACAACATTTTAGTGCATTGTAATCAGTACTGTTGCTCAGACTATTAATTAGTGAGACAGATAATTATTCACTTGAAATAACTCGAGGTACATTTAATATCCCCATTATTTATGCACAATTAAATTTATGCACCTAATCTACTAGGTACAGCAAATAATTCTTAATGTAATTGTAATGCAACTCACAGATTTCTTCCTCTACGCTCCCCTACAGCCTTTGCCAGTCCCCAAGCTATCTAGCCTTTCTGGGTGGTTGTAGTGCAGGCACATAATAATCCAGCCAAAATTGCCATGCAGGAAGGGGGAAAGAGCAAAATTAAAAAAGAAAGAAGGTGAACTCTTCCCAGTTCCTCTCAACTATTGCAAAGGAATGTCTGGGACTGCTCCAAGTCGTAAGGTAAATCAGGGAGGCAGGACATGAATTGGACAGGTTGAACTGTTCTAATGGCCATCAGCTGGGATATAGGATAGAGGAGGGAACTGCTGGTATGAGGAAGCAGCTCACTGGAGTTATAATTTGGTACATACAAAATCTGTTCAGGGAACTGGTAGTTCCCTACAATACTGCGAGAGTTAGTGGGTATGCTTAAGCACAGTTTTATTCTTGTTTTCCAGCAAAGATGGTCGAATGCCCTTAATGCAGCCACCGACTATGCAGCTCAAACAACTTTATTGGTAACACAGAATTTCATTTAGATGTCCTTGATAGAAGTAAGGGAATCTATTTTGGCATTTCTAGGAACTCCCTGCTTGAGCAACTATTAGGGCTGAAAAGGATGGCCAGAAGTCCAGGCAAACCCATCCCATCTCTTGCTGGGTGAAGTCAGGTTGGGCAGGCCTGAGGCTGTGAAGTAGAAAAAAATGTGGCCAGGTGGTGAAGAGGTGCTCACCTGGACACACAGAATTTCTATCGTTTACCAACTGAGATGGGCAACCACTGATCACACATTTAAACAATAAGTAAAATTTACTTTTGTAAGGTAACTAACCTTGAAAGAGCTTCCTGATTTAATGAAGTTCTTCTCTAATATATTATCAAGGGCAGGATCTAATTCTTCACTTATATCCTCAATCAAAAGAGGTCTTCCAAGTGAAAGGCTGTCCTCTAACTGTGCGCGGAAATATTTATGATTCAGTGTTGTCACCTTAGAAAAAGAAACGGACCCTTTCCTTAGAAGAAAAAAGATACTTCTGCTTGGTGTTATTTATTTCTAAAACACTCTTACAGCCCATTCCTGAGCTGAGTGGCCAAAACTCCTTAGGAGGCCAGGAAGGGCCCGTGCTTCCATCCACAGCACTTGCGCCGGCATCCTGGCCACTTCCACTGGTGCGACCGGCACAGAAGCCAGGGTTGGGGCGTGGATGCCAGCCTCTCAGCACTGCTGTGGTAGCACAGCCGAGTGAGGTCGGCACAGCCTCGCGCCAGCGTCCTGACAGCATACTTCCATGCACCGTCTTCCCAGGGGCGTTCCCGGAGTGTTCCCGTGCCAGGCCAGGGGAGGAGCAACCTTTAGGTGGCCTCCTAAGCCCTTTCGGGCCAGGAATGCCCCCTTTGCCCTTACCTGGAGATATGCCACCTTTTTAGGTGGCGTATCCCTGTACAACCCAATGTAGCGGGTTCCACAGGTTTTACAGGTAAGGGCAAAGGTTTGGCTTCATGGGGGGACAAATCCACCTTTGGAGACAGCGCGACTATGTGCCTCCAGCCCATCAGTGCAGCCCTTCCCTCAGGAATGGGCTGTTTGTGTGCAGCTCTTTTCATGTTTAGCCTCCTAATAACTCTGGGAGGGAGGTCATTATTCTAAGGAAGGTGGAATGAGGTTGAAATTATTTATTCAAGGACACCCTGTGAGCCCATGGCTATTTGAAACAAGGGCTCAAATCCAGGACTCGCAAGTCTAGAACAACCCAAATGACTCTATATATTTACTCATACTGATTCCCAGTGGATAGACCTACATGAAAATGTGTAAGTAAAATTTC
The DNA here is from genome assembly GCF_029931775.1 of Euleptes europaea. NCBI lineage: Eukaryota > Metazoa > Chordata > Lepidosauria > Squamata > Sphaerodactylidae > Euleptes > Euleptes europaea. The sequence goes on along the minus strand of NC_079318.1, from coordinate 38,865,280 downwards.
ATTTCTGATCTGAAATCAAATCACATGGATATTTTCATATGTCACAAAATCAGACCTCTACTGACCAACTATGGAGTTTTGGGGATCAATTTTGATGTGTAAAGCAATTAAACATAAAGCATAGGAGAACCTGCTATTCTTGAGACAATAGAGACATCTCCAAAGAAGCAAAAAAAGAACTGAACCTCAAACTGTTAGAGGTTGAAGAATTTATCAAAGTACAATGCACGGTGCAGTTAAACAAATAGGAGCTCTTCAAGGGCTATTGCTATATTTACCCTTGCTCCAAAAAGCTGCTGTCTCTTGAGTTCTGGTTCTCAAAACAACATGTGACACTTGGACACTTTTTAATAGCAGTGTTGTGACGAATTCATTTGGAAAAATTATGGTCTTGACATTTTATTTTAGTCACCTGTGTAAGGAAATTAATTTTTGTAGGGAAATTAATTTATTTTAGTTACTTGTGTTGGGAAATTAATTTTTGTAGGGAAATTAATGAATATGATAAAATGGACTAGGAATATCTTAAATGAAAAATAAATGTGGTATGTACCATAAGCCCTTCAGATGTAATGTAGAAACAGAAAACGAGAACAGACACTTATCTGGGAAGGGTCTGAATACAACGGCTTTGCTTATCTGAATGGTGTGACACAGGAATTGTCTGGTGAGACATCAAACACACATATGGAAGTGAAGCTATCAGGAGAAATCAAAGGGTGCCCTGGACACTCACTGATCAGCAAGATTTCAGGACACAGGCTTCTTTGGGAGCAGGTACCCATTAAGACCTTCAGTCCCAAAATAATTGACTGTAAGTATTGCAACAATATAAACGTGTAAAGTATTCACAGGTAGCAGAAACATACATTTTTCCTTTAAAACTTGGAATACTTACTTGTAGTTCATTGTCCTTTTCTTTCTGTTTAATCCACGTTTTCCCTTGAGTCTGTGGATCAATGAGCAGAGGGTATCTTGTTGCCTTAGTGACAATAATGCCATTTTGAACTGAGAGTTCATCTCCTGGAAGCCCTTGTAGGTTCCACTCACTAATCTGGACATTGAAAAGAAGTCACAACCGAGTAACTATTACTGAATATCTGTTTTCCAGGTAAATATTTAAAGATGTAATGAATACAATGACAGTAATATGCAGTGAAACAACATAAGTATGATCACAACATAAAAGTAAGATAGAGCCCCGTGGCGCAGAGTGGTAAGCTGCAGTACTACAGTCAAAAGCTCTGCTCACGACCTGAGTTCGATCCTGATAGAAGTCGGTTTCAGGTAGCCAGCTCAAGGTTGACTCAGCCTTCCATCCTTCAGAGGTCGGTAAAATGAGTACCCAGCTTGCTGGGGGTAAAGGGAAGATGACTGGGGAAGGCACTGGCAAACCACCCCGCAAAGTCTGCCTTGGAAATGTCAGGATGTGACGTCACCCCATGGGTCAAGAATGACCCGGTGCTTGCACAAGGGACCGTTATCTTTTAGAACAGATAAACCTGCTTTTTAAGATCTTTAGTCAACAACAACAACTTTGAGTGTGAAAATGTTATCCTAGATTATGCTTAAAGCAATAGTGCCCTGCACGGTCAACACCTGGATATCTCAGTTCTGGAAAGTTGATTGATTAGCTACCATTTCCTCAAACCAGAAAAGCCACCATTGTAAAACCACTGCAGAGATCCATAGCCCACTCGTTGTCTTTACTCATATTCATATTTCTCATGAACTCATGTACATATACGCATAACTATGTATATCAAAATCTATGCACCCATTGACTCTCCCTCTATGTAGAGCTATAAAAACGAACACATTGGCTTCTATCCCTCATTTTCCTTTCTCCCCCACCCCCCAGTACTTAAACACGGGTCCCATTCTCATAGACTATGGTAACTTGACCTGCATTCTTTGCACAAGGAGTGGGAGTTTTATTATGGTGCTCTGCACCTTACAACAGGCCACTTTTGAAGACTGGGGAGTTTCAAAATTAAATTGTGATGTGTCAGGTGGACTCTTTGCAACTGAATAAAATATTACTAAAGCATTGCCACTTATTGACTTAATCTTGGTGTACGGCTGAAAATGTATTTGATTATAGTTTCTTCCTTGCTGTAAAAACAACCACCCTAAACATAATATCAAGCTACAGCAATACTAAATATTATGCTAAATGATATCGTTCATCTTTAAAATGCCATAGAGTTTGGGGCTCTTTTATGTACACAAGGATTTAAGAATTACTGTGTTCAATTATTTTTCATAAGGTTAAATTTATATTGAATCATAAATGGTAATGCTCTGCAAAATTATCTGCTACAAGGCCAGAAGTGTTTTATTGTATGAAGACAGCCATAGCCATTTCCATGATAGCAGCAGTTAGAAAAATTACTCCTGTGATCATGGAAACACTTTCTCTGTGTTCTAGGCATCTCAGTTTACATTAATGTACATGTAGTCTTGCATGCATATATACAATTGCTTAATATCACCCACAGGGTTCCCTGTGAGAATCATTCTTAAGTCCGGGATGGACTCAAGGAAGTGTGATTTCCTTCACTTACTCCACCCACTGCATCCCCACAACCCCCCCCTCCAGTGCTGCTCTTGAGGGACAGGATACACCCAGGAATAGCATGGGAGGAGTTCAGGGTCTGCCAAAGAAGGAAAGGATCAGCAAACATTGCTCCCCCTTGCACAATGGACATTTTAGGCCCAATAAGAATAAGCAAGAAATTTGTACATGTTACGAGCTACACACTGAACAGTTTTCTCTTATAGAGATATTAGTGACATTAATAGATTACACATGTATTTCATGTTATTTAAAGTGGAAGGAAAATTTACATTTCTGGAAATTCATAAAATGACAATTATGTAGTAACTATGGGTTGGATTCTATCATTCCATGCTATTAATGGGAGAATGGATTTTTATGAGGTAATTTTAGGTACTCTCATGACAAATTGTGTAGAGCTTTAAAGATAATAATGAATTGGGACTAGAAACAAACTATTAGTCTGTGCAATTCTTTCGAAAGTGGCAGGATAGTTACAGAGAACTTAATGTCACTCAGCAATCTTGCTGCGCAGTTCTGTACCAACCAAAGCTTCCTAACCATCTTCAACGGAATCCCCACGAACAGCACATTGCAATAATCTTACTCCAGTGTAATCCTATCAGCTGCCCTAGAACTCTTCAGGCAGGGGTCTCTCTATTACAATTTTATTCCCCTGCCTCCAAGGAGCTCAGAGTGGTATAAATGAGCTACACACTGAACCTCACAGCAATTGTGTGAGGTAGGTAAAAAGTGACTGGTCGATGGTAGTTTCTACCTTGACCGACCCATAATAGAGCAGGGATTTATTTATTTATGAAAAGATTTATATGCCACCCATCTTTGCTAACAGCTTGAACCCAAGTCTCCTCAGTCTTAGTCTAACACTCTAATCACTATGCAACAGTGGTTCTCAGTCTTGTCTTCTTGTACTCTGTAACATACCATGCATGCTGCTCTTCTATAAGAAATAACTATAGCTAGCAATCAGTAGTAATTGTAATATTTACTGCTTCTAAGTGTGGAACAAACAAGTTTTTGTGAATGCTGTGCAACTCTTGCAACAATGAAACTTAAAAGGCTTGCTGGCTCAGGGTTCAGGTCTCGTGAGTTTTCCCTAACACATTTTCTCTCCAGGCACACTCTCACAGAACACTCTTATCACAGGGTCCTCTTATCATCACAAGAACAGCAATCAACTTTAGCAAGACTTTATATAAACTATGTTCCAATGCTTGAATAAAGAGATGGTATCGTTCAAATGGTTAGAAAAAGTTGATACCACTCAACCTCTTAAGGGAGAGAAAAAATGTCATATAAAAAGCGACTCTTCTTCTTCATAAGCTAACAACAAACATGAATAAAAAATAGAGCTACAAAACATTAACAGAAAATGAGACCTACCGTAGGTGGATCTACCAACATTGAAATTATGTTCAAGTTTTCAGTAAAAGGGATCTTCCGGGCTCTCATCTCTGCCTCCCATAAATCTTTAAGCAAAAGATTTCTGAATATCTGATTAAAAGGGCCACAGTATGACAGGAAACCTGTGCATAGTAAAACATCTCCAACAAGTCTAGAAAAATAATGAATCTACTGTTAATGTGCTTTTAGTTTACAATTATCAAAAAAAGTTAATTTGATACAGCCATTTTTTAGAATGACATCTGTTTTTACTTATGAGTTTTCAAACGGAAAATATGTATTAAAATAGTGAGCCAGTGTGCTGTAGTGGTTAAAGTATTGGACTAAAATCTGGGAAACCCAGGTTTGAATCCCCATTCTGCCATAGAAACTTGCTGGGTGACCTTGGCCCAGTTACACACTCTCAGCCTCAAACCTGGCAAATATTTGGATGGGAGACCTCCAAGGAATACCAGGGGCATGATGCGGAGACAGGCAATGGCAAACCACCCCTGAATGTTTCTTGCCTTGAAAACCCTGCGGGGGTCTCCATAAGTCAGCTGTGACTTGACAGCCAAAAAAAAAGTATTAAAACTGCATGATTGACTGAGACAGCTGCTAGCACCACCCCTTGTTTCGATGAGCTGATTCAATACAAGTGAAGATACTAGAGTACCTTATGCTTCTCATGTCACTACCCCAATAAGAGCAAAATGGCCCCCTCCCAATTGCTTTTAAGGCGAGACCCCCTCTTGAATGTCTGACTGCGAGTTAGGTTACGGAAACCTGGCTTGACTCATGTCAGGTGATCCCTGGCCCAAAAATTGTTTGGCTGTCCTCAACCAGAGCAAGGGCTTTTTTGGTCCTGGACCGAGCCTTGGTGGAACTCTTTGTAAATGAGACCTGGGCCCAGCAGGACTTAACTCCACAGGACCTGTAAGACAGAGATGTTCCGCCAGGCTTATAGTTGAGGGCAGTGACGGGAAGATATGCAGAGCAGGCCTCTCTTCCCCTTATTCCTTCCTTCTCCCTTTCCTTTCCTGGGCCTTGTCCTTAAACTTCCCTTAAAATGTTTTCGCCTTAAACTTTCTCCATCTCCATCCCCCCTCCCCCAGGATTATAAGACATCAACTATGGGGTACGGAGGCATGAACACTCCCTAAACTTCTCCCTAGATTTTTGGTGCCATCGGGGTGGGATTGGGTTTATTGTATTGACTTGTATTTTAAATTGGTCACACTGGATTGTATTTGTTTTATGGAATTGTAATTATGATGTTTTTACATGATGTTAGCCGCCCTGGGCCCGGTTCACTGGGAGAGAGCAGGATACAAATAGAATTTATTATCATTATTGTGTAATGCGAGCCTGAAACAATTTTGCAAGTAACTTGCTCATACTCCTAGCTGTCAAGAAATTGTGAACCCCACAATTCCTTCTGTCAGGGAGTTGTGAACCCCACAGTTCCTTGTTGCGAAATTCTTTGGTTCAGACCTTCTGACCTGGGCTGTTGCAGTAGGGTAATATTAAACTGCAGGCATCCCAGAAATGCAGGCCCCATTTGCATCTGTAATGATTGCAGAGGTAACCCACATTTGCAAAGCTTTAGGAAGGATGGTTTCCCCATTCGCCCTGACCTGAAAGCCATTTGTTACCAAGGTAACAAACGGCCCTGCAGTTAATTCTCATCCTGTCTCAGAGAACTCCAGGTGACAAAGTGCACTGCAGGCATTTTTCTCACCTTGGTGTTTTTCTGATGCAAGCCAGATGCAACCTCTTTTGGTCAGTAAAGTCTGACATGTCATCAATCTTCGGTCAATTGGCATCCCCAGAACCTCATTGGGTTTTGAGCTCCCCCATTGAGATTCTGGGAAATAAAAGATGAACACACACAATTGGGAGCATGGTTGTCCTACCATGTGGGCAGTATGCGGGGGGCTCCATCAACCAACCCGTTTGAATGCCGTCTGCGAGACGAAGCGTTATGCTGAAACCATTTTGGAGTCTGGTAACTTTGTTTAGATGTTAACCTTTTGCCAAACGCTTGCTTTGAAGAAACCTCTACTGTGCATTTAGTGCATAAATAAGCTTTGTTGTTTTGTTTGCTCTGCTTCACGAAAAACCTCTTGTTTTCTGTAATAGCACAAGCTTGCTCAAATAAACCCTTTAAAAATATAACTTGGTATGGTGACTGGCTCTCTGGCTTCAAGGTCTAAATCCAATTGCCTTGTTAAGCTGTGGTCCGCTTACCAACTACTTAACCTTTTGCCTAGCTTCTCCTTGCGAGGTCCTACCCTGCAAGGGGAGCGCCATTTGTTAATTCGATACCAGCAGGCAGAAGCTGCTCTTATATCCTGCCTGGCCTTGAACTGGTTAATAACAGCTGGTGGTAGCCTCTGCTTTTGTTAAGTGTCTTTTGTATTTGCCCCAAAATAAGGAACCAGGAGCGGATGCAACTGGCTTTTTCCTCTACACTAGCTATCAAAAGGAAGAAGGAACAGAGACTCTAAAAAAAGAAATTAATGTGCTATTAGTATAAATTAATCAGGAATCTAATAAATAGAACATATTAAAAGGTTAACATTATATCCTTTAAATTAATAGGTTGGACTCAGAGTGGTAGCTGCTTGCACCAAGTCAAACTTACTGTATCCCCATTTGTGTTTCTGATTGCATAAGATATTGTGCAACTAATTTCTGGGCACCAGAATACATAAAAAGGAAAGTACTTGGTGTTACACAAGATCATGCACAAGCAGAACTATGCTGAGTCTGTTTCTGTTTGTGCCTTGCTGGATCCAAACAAATGTTATTCCAGAAAAAAGAGAGTGTCAATGTCTGAAGCATTTTAAATATCATTTCACTGGAGCCAAAATGTGCCACTTTTAGAAAGATAATAAACTTTAAAATTAATTCTACCCTGTTCCTTGACATATATAACAATGTACCTGTTTATCTGGGCTCGGAACTCTTTACTTTGTTGGGTCCATCTAATTTTCTCTCCACTCAAGCCATCTATAAGTGTAGAGGCTGCCTGCATCTTTTTTCTGCACATTTCTGCATCATTCAAAAGGTCCTGAAATGAAGAAATGCCACATAACATTACACTTTTCAATTTATCATATGGATAGCTCTTCTGCTTCAAGACATCTGATAACTTATTTCTTTAGAACAAATACACCTAATATAATAAGCATGCTCATCTGATCCTGGGGATACCCTTAATTGTTAATAACAAAAATTAGAATAAAGCTGAAGATAAAAACCAAAATATTCACAGTGCCAAAATACAATCTGAACAACATTCCTGAAGAGTTTGAAGACCATGTAAAGAACAGATTTGTGTTACTAAATTCAAATGAATGTGAACCAGAAGAACTATGGTTGAAACCAGAGACATTATCAAGGAAGAATGTGCAAAGACTATTCCTATAGCCAAAAGAAATGAAAAGACTTGATAGATGACTGATGAAACTCTTAAAATTACTAAAGACATACAAGAAGCAAAAGTAAAAGGTGACAGAGATAGAATCAGAAGTTTAAATGCAGCATTCCAGTGACTTCCATGTAGAGACCAAGAGAACTATTATAATAACAGTGTGAAGAAATGGAAGATTCTTACATTTGATTTGATCCTAGTGGCCATTTTACAGCTAAAGCACAGAAGAACCCCCCCCCCCAATTTGTTTCTGGCTTTCTCAAGGAAGGGGTCTAACGCTGGCAAACTATAAAGAACTCTTGCTGCTGAAACTGACCAGAAAGGACGCATATTGGGGGGGGGGGGAAGCCAGCTCTATTCCCAAGATCTTAAAACATGCTGCTGAAACTCATCAAAATGGCTTCTAAGGGAGGGGTTGGATGAGGGAGGGACAAGCAAGAATGGGCATGGGGAGAGAAACTCTAAGTTAAGAGTATGCACAGAAATTGCCTTGATCAGCTTTGCTTTGGAATTGAGGCAAAATTTAAATTCGTGCTAAAACACGTTCCTGAAACCATGGGACAAGTGTGCCGCAGCAGCAAAGTGACTTCTGAAGGTCAGAAAAATCATGAATAACTCAAACAAATCCCCGAAGCAGTCCAGTGGAGAGCGCGAGGCAAAGTACCCAAGCATAAATGGCCTTAATGTGCATGAAATATTTTACTTAATGGTATTTTGAAGAAATCAAGTGCATATAGTAAAAACAAAGTTCTATGTTACAAAATATTCTCCCATTTTACCATCTTCTCCTTCATAGCTGCATCAAATTTTGCTTGCACTTTATCCAGTTCGGCTTGTTTTTCATCTAATAATTCCTGAGCCTTTCCTAATTCTGCATTTGCTATTTTCAAACGTCCTTCTTGTTTTGCCAAGTTGGTCTAAAATGAAAAATGAGGCAATAATAGCTTTACAAAATTTGGTTAATTCTTTTACAACAGTTTGTAAGCTTCCCCCCGCCATCAGAGCTATTAAAAACAGAGAAACAAAACAAAAGTTGAATACCAGTTACCTAACAAGAAACTGTCTACCAAAAAAATTTACCCTCAGAAAATGCCTACTTGGTTTTGATCTGCCTGGCAATCAAAAGAAGCACTAAGAGAGCAATCCTAAATAGGTCTAGTCAAGAGGGCTTACTCCCAGGAAAATGTTCTTAAGATGAAATTGCAGAGGTAGAGGAGAGGGCAAATCTATACTGTCCAGTCTATACTGTCAAGACTCTCTAACATTCTATCACTAGGGCTTATGAAAGTAAAGTACACACTTGTGGGAGGTAGAAAAGATCATGCGTGACTAATAATACAATTTAGAAGGTGCTGCTGCATCTTCTTCAGAATTGCACCATTTCTTTGGGGGAGATTATTAGGTATTTTCTTTACCAGGGTTTGTATCATACAGATGTGTAAATAGAAGGAGCTTGTATGATAGAATTTTCCACATCTTCCCTTTTATCCCATTACCCCTCTTCTCCTGCAAACCCTGCAAACCCTCTGTTGAGGGTCAGGGAACCCCTCGTCAACAAAATGGCAGTGAGGAGGGGTAATTGGGAAAATTCATTCCCTGTCTCTTGCAACAAGCCTCAAACTAAGCTTGGGAGGAAGAAGAAGGGGAAGATCTTCTTTCATGAGCTCCTTCCACACATATCCATAAGATCCAAACCTGTGTTACCAGCAATACTGGACCGCTCAATGGCACCATTTGGCGTTGCTACCAAATCTTAGTTCCAGTAAAATGCAAAGCAAATTTGGAGGGACCTACCCTGGTGAAATAACCATTTTAATTACAAGGCACGTTAAAAGATTTTTTTACAAGGTTAGTGAAATCAGGGTGAGGGGGAAGAGATCTGCACATCTGTATTGCCATTCTACCTAGCATGGTACAGACACAAAAGACTAGGGCTGTCGATTCAGTTCGTCCGGAACCGAAAAACAGCTGAATTTCCCCTGATTCGGCAATTTTTAGTTTGGATGGAACCGAACTCAAAAAAGGCGGGAAAACGGGAGCCGAATTCAGCGTGTTTGGGGTGTTCGGCAAATAAATTTGGCAAATTCGGGGTTCGGCGCAGCAGCATAACCGTCAGTTAGTAAGCAGCATTCTCCCCCGGCCAATCAGTGGCCAAGCTGGTTCTTCTTCTGGCCAATCAGTTTGAGCGACTGAGTGCATGAGCCCAGCTGCTGCACAGCCCGGGAAAAGAAGGAGAGAGTATCCCCGTGGGGGGTGCTTGTGCACATTTGCTCCTTTCTGTGGCTGCAGGGGGCGCATATTTGGGGGTAGAGACCCCAAACTTTCAGCGGAGCTTCAAAGGACCCTTCTTGCGAGACCCCCCAAGTTTTGTAAACATTGGGTCAGGGGGTCTCGAGATATGGGGTCCCCCCTTTTCCCTATTGGGATGAATGGGATCAGCCAATCCTGTGTGCATCTCGAGAGCGGCAAATCCAAGGCAAAACCTCCTGTGCTTAAATGGAATCGTATTGGATTATTCAGTCCTCCCAGTCCCTCCTGATGGAACAGAAGACATCCACAGTAAGACCCCTTTTGGGGCTTTAATCTATAATTTTTCTCCTGTGTGTGTGTGGGGGGGTGAAGCAGAGTCTATGTGTATGTGTGGGGAGGGAGCAGTTTCTGTGTGTGGGGGAGCCAAAGGGGGCTTTCACCTGTTCTGCCTGGGTGTGTGTGCCCCCTGGAGTCTCTCTCTCCCTGGTTTGAGGGGGGCTTCAGTTGTGTGTCCTCAGGTTTTCCCTCATTCATAAGATCGGTTATGTCTATTTTGATGCTTGCTCAAAACTGGTTTTCAAATTGTGACTTAAAGAATGCATTTGCCTGGTCCCGAGTCTGATGCAAAAGGGGAAATTCCACCCCTTCCGGCTCCTGCTCCTTATGCTTAGCTAGCATGCCTCTGTCCCTTTCCATGGTTTGCAAACTCCCAGGCATCACCTGTTGCTTTGCATGGTTGCAAATGTGTTGCTTTGCATGGTTGTGTTGCTTTGCATGGTTTGCAAACTTCTTCTGTCCCTTTCCATGGTTTGCAAACTCCCAGGCATCAGGTGTTGCTTTGCATGGTTGCAAACATGATGGTTTGCATGGTTGTGTTGCTTTGCATGGTTTGCAAACTTCTTCGCACCTGCCCCGCCCTTGCTCCCCGCAGCTCAGCTGTTTGTCGGGGCTGGGAGCTTTGAGTGGTCGACAAGCTCTGCTAATTGCAAATGCACATTAAGGAGGGGGGACCCCTTTCGGGGCCCATATCTCAGACCCCGCTGATCCAATCTTTACAAAACTTGGGGGTTATTGCAAGAAGGATCCTTTGAAGCTACGCTGAAAGTTTGGGACCTCTACCCCCAAAAATGCCCCCCCCCGGAGCCACAGAAAGGTGCGGTTGTAATTTTAATAGCTTTATTTGGCCGAATTTTTCCCCGAACTCTGGACCTCATGCCGAATTGCACGGACCCAAAGCGGTGGAGTTCGGACTTCGGCATTTCCCGAATAAAAACATGCTGAATTTTGCTGAATCCGAATTTTACCGAATTTTTTTTTCAACAGCCCTACAAAAGACCACAAAAGCTTTGCAACCGAATTGTATGATAATACAGCATTTCTTTTTACTCCCCGTAATTAGAAACATACAGGGCACCAGATGTTGCTGTTTACCTTAAGAGGCAGCACTTCTCTGTTTATGCCGTAGAATGTTGCCATAGCTTGCGTCCAAGAAAGGAGGCCTGCCACATTACCACAGACCTTTTTACCATTCTCAAAAGTATAATCCTCCATTTGAAAATAAGGCTGCAGTAATTCCACCATCTCTTCATTGATCGAATCTTTCGCAAACTGCTGGAGACTCTGCAGAAATGGCCCACTCATTAGCTGAAAAAAAAAGACCCCAAAACAAAAGCTGCTTTAGATGCAAGTTGGGTTGTTGTTTTTTTGCTTTCTCCATTCCACTTGTAGGGATTTTTCAGAGGGACAATCTTTTTTCTATATTTGTTTGTCTTCCTTACTTCATTGGTGTTTGAATTCAATCAAAGGTGTGAAGCTACTGACAAGTGGCTTTTCCACACCAGATTTTTCTCAAGCTTGGTTTAACTGCATCATAGAATCAGAGTTGGAAGGGACCACCAGGGTCATCTAGTCCAACCCCCTGCACAATGCAGGAAATTCACAACTACCTCCCCCACACACACCCAGTGACCCTTACTCCATGCCCAGAAGATGGCCAAGATGCCCTCCCTCCCATGAACTGCCTGAGGTCATAGAATCAGCATTGCTGACAGAACTGCCTGAGGTCATAGAATCAGCCTCTGCTTAAAAACCTCCAGGGAAGGAGAGTTCACCACCTCCCGAGGAAGCCTGATCATAATGTCATTTGTACTCTCCCAGTTTTCATTTGATTTTTTTCTTGTGTTTTTTTTTTCAGAAGACGTTTGCATTGGTCTTAATGATACTTGGTATAAGGGAGAAGACACATGGATGGAGTTAAGAAGCCAAGCTGGAGCAAAACGCTGGTGCGGAAAACCCCTGGCAGTAGCAGTTTCATAAGGATTATCCATGTATGTTTACTGAGATGGGGTGATAAGAAACTCTGCCACATTTAGGAATTTTTTAAGCAGATATTTTTCTGGCTACTTCGTATATCTACTGCATTAACTAAGAGTTCATTTACTAGATGTTGTACTGCATGGGATTCTACAGTACAGGCAGGCTGCAGAATTGGAAGGTTATTGTGGCTTGGTTGAAGGTACACTGTAGATGAAACATTAAAAGAAGTGGGACTTGCCATGGCTCAGTGGATAGACCACATGCTTTATATGCAGAGGTCTTGACATCTCTAATTAAAGGACCTTAGGTGGCACATGTTGGGAAAGACCTACGGTCCTGAAGAGCCCCTACCAGTCAGACAATGTATATTTTGTACAGAAGATAATGCATACAAATGAACAGGTTTTACTTTTTAGAAGAACTCTGAAATATTAATTACTTTCAAGGACTCGCCCCACGATGGTTTCAAGCAAGGCTTTTCTGGGTCCATGGTAACCTGGTCTATTTTCTTTTGGAACAACAACAGGCAGCAATCCATGATCCTCATGATCAGATGAGGTGGCTTGGCAAGTTTTCGAACTGTTGAAATATCTGCTGGTTTGATAGTCTGCAGAGAACCGAATCACATTCAATTATTACCTAAACAAAATGTCATAAACATGGGGAATTTTCATCAGCCTGCATTTCTCTAAGCAACAGACTGTACTAGGATGAATGAAACATGTCAGGTTCCAGTAGGCGACCCAGATGGGAAATCAGAAGTGTAAATACACCAGTGTGTGTGGAGGGGGGGGGGCAGTCTCATCAAACGACAGTAACTATGAAGTACATTTTCATAAAATTGATATGGTTTTGTATTCTTTATGAGACTACATGTCTTGTTACCAAGAGACGCACAGAACTTCTGACATAAGGCAAGGCACTAATTGAAAGAAATAAAAATGTTGAAAATAGTGCTAGCTAATGAATAGCACAGAGAACACCATCAATGCACAGTGGCTTCAAGAGAACAGCTGAATAGAAGAAACTGGTCACTCACATTCAAAGCAGCTTCTGCTTCCTCTAATGCTGGTCTAGCTGCCTCTAGCTTTGCCTCCGCTACCACTTTCTCAGTATCAATTTCATCAACAATCTTTTGTGCTTTGTCTTTTACGCCTTGGACTTCATTTTTCACTTTAGCTGAAGCCTCAGCACTTACTGTTACTTCTGCCAACACCTAATAAAAAATTAAAAATCAGGACTGTGGCTATCTTTAGTGATGCAGACCAGGGGGAGGGGGAGGTATCATCAATGCAAACTCAAGGGTTCCCTTCCTCATTATCAGTCAAGATCAACCCCAGCATGTAATGGACTTGCCTCCTGCCAGCCCTCCCTGTTGTTCCCTCCTCTTTCCTGAGCAAACAACCAGAAGCAGACTGAGCAGGGGGCAGAACCAGCCCTTCTTAAATACCCAGCCAGCAGACCTGAGTCAAAAACCCAGGTCCAAGCCTGCCGGCTGGGAAAAACAACAAACACAAGGGCCCTGATTGTCCCATTTGAATCAGGGGTGGGCCTGAACAAAGCAGGGAACGTTCTAGCAGCCTCTGCTGCCATGCCAGCTCCATTACATGCAGCGTGCTCTTGGCACCGCAAGGATTCCCGCTGCCCCGCTCACGGCCTGGCTCCAGTACCTCAAAACCACCAGGCAGCCGAGGCCAGCTCCAGCCTCCCTGCACTGCAGGACTGCAATCTGGGGTTCCCAGTAAGTCAGAGCCCGCGTTTCTTACAAAGATGGAGGGACTGACAGCAGAGAGGATGGGATGTCCACTGTAGATCTCTTGCAGGCCCAGATGCTCTTTATTTGCATTGCAGGCAAGATTCACTGTGCCCTATGGCGCATGCCACAAGACAAAGGCAATAGCAATGGAGTGTGTTGTCTGGGAGCCAGAATATAATTTTACATCAAAACACTGAACACCTTTTCTTGGGACACTGCAATATTATTGCAGCATAAATGCAAACTCAACAGAAGAAATCTGTGCTCAACAAAACTGCAACCATACATTCACCATGGTCATCGGCCTTGGTACTCACTTTGTCTGCTTTTACGGAAGCCAAAGCCAATTCCTTCTCTTTCACTGCCAGCTCCTGAGAGAGTTTAGCAACAGATTCACTTGCCTCCATCAGCTTAGAAAGACCTGCACACAGAGATCAAAACCACAGGGTTGAAGGGTGTTAAGTAATATATAATGACAAATGGGAATGTGGGATGGCATCTCATTTCCCCCTCCCAGACTATTTCCTCTTTCACTTCCCTGGCAGACCCACAGCCTCTCCCCTTTTCCTGCTTCCTGCTTCTTCCCACCAAACAGCTGCCCTACCTTTATCTTCCTCTTGTCTTGCCCCCCACCCCAGCCTTACACTTATGTAAAGTCTTTTATAAACAGGTAAAAAAACCTGGAGGCTTGAAGTAAGGTTTGTAAAGATGTGTATAGCTTGCAATAAATGACTCAACAAAAATGTTTACAACTTGCAGTAAGTGTAAGGACTCAAGAAATCATGAGGCCTGAGAGTTCTGAAGTAAGGGGGCAATGGTGAAAAAGTGCCACAATCTTCCTCTTTCACCAGTGCTTTTGTTGGCAGAAGGGGAAGTTGGAGAGATTTTACAGATTTTACAGATCCTACAGCTTTCCCTAACCTTTCCATGGCCCCAAGCAACAGCATTTCAGAAGTCTCATAGGGTTGTTGGGGGAAATGGGAAGAAGTCATGAGCTTCTTCTACTTATACTTCATAGGATATAACCATATTATAGGTACAAAAAGCCAGATTTTTCATTAGTCTTTCACTAAAGAACAGACACAAACTAGCCAGCACTATTTCCACCTCATCTCCAATAGGAATGCTTGCAGTGAGGCTTATGCTTGCTTGCTTATTTATTTATTTATTCATTTACAGTATAATTCAAGGCAAGATGGCAGGCTTAAGTCCTCTTGGTTTCATTAGGACTTTAGCATGCACAAAGGCTAGTATACTATGATGCAAATTTGTACATTGCTGATACTGTATACCTTGGACTATCTACAAATCTAGTATTCTTAAACTACTGTCCACTTGTAAGGTAAACCAATATTTATACACCAATGGCTTTTCAGTGTGGTTTACATCCCTCAAAGTATATTTTGTTTCTCTTCTAAGCCTTGTAAAAATAATTTCTGGATTTTTTGAAAAGGACTCACGACAATTGTACTTTTTTGAAAAATGTGAGGAAAACTCACAGTAGAACTTATTTTAGTGGAAATGTTTTGAGACAGATGTCACAGATGTGACCTGGGATAGGGGAAGAATTGCTGGACTTGACCAAAAAGGTCATGGAAGATGTTTCTCCACAAACCAGGGATAGAGCAAGTATAGCCTCTCAGCTAAACATGCCAAAAAAAGCATTTAGAGACCCAGAATAGAACACCCTTGGAGGAAACAAAGAAGTAACACAATTGCATGTCCTAGTGTAGATTAGAAGGGATCTAATCCATACCAATATATATGTTGAGGCCCAGCTACACATGCATCAGAGGATGGTAAGTATGTCCAGCTTCTCAGAAGTGAAGATATAGTTCAAAGATGGAGTGTATTAGTTGAGGACTAAGAGATATTCACATGTATGAGAAACTTGTAGCCACTATTTTTAAATAGACTTTGTTGTGATAAAAAGTAGGAAGAAAAAACTAACAATTTTTTAATATATTTGATGTATAGATAACTTTGTGAGGTGTTTGAAGTTATAAGATAATCAGTCAGCCATGCATGTGTGCCATGGGACAGCTAGCTATTGTTAGGAGATGATTTTAAAAACCAATAAATATGGAAAGCTGAACTGATTAAGAGCTTTTTCTCAAAAGGTGCCCGGTGGGTTTCCTCCAGTGGCACGTCACACTTCTGTTCATCTTACCGATGTGCATACGCTCGGCTTGCTCATTAATGCTGAATAACTTTTCAGCATACACTTCCTTGTAGCCATTAATAAAAGAGAGATATGACTTGGGTGTGACGTGCGCTCTTCGTCGGTATCTGTAATGCACAATAATGGTTGAAATTTAATTAACCATGATATTATCTATGCAGTCCTAAAAACTGGTGCACCCACTACTGATACATGCACATTTACCAGTACAATTGACTAGTGTAACTGGCAGAGGCCTCAAGTTTCACTCACAAATTTAATGTTAATAGATTTTAATGCGATACAGTTGTCAAAATGGATATCTAAACAATGGTTGTTGAAATAATGATAAAAAGGCATCCTCTTGAAATCAATAATTGCTTTATTTATTGAAAACATTTATATCCCACCTAGGGTTGCCAACCTCCAGGTACTAGCTGGAGATCTCCTGCTATTACAACTGATCTCCAGCCGATAGAGATCAGTTAACCTGGAGAAAATGGCCACTTTGGCAATTGGACTCTATGGCATTGAAGTCCCTCCCTTCCCCAAACCCCACCCTCCTCAGGCTCCGTCCCAAAAACCTCCCGCCGATGGCGAAGAGGGACCTGGCAACCCTAATCCCACCCCAATCACCAAACGGGACCAAGGTGGCTTATATAATACAAGCCACACAGGCCCTTTCACTCACACAATTGTGTGATATGCATTAATGTCAGAACAGAAGTCAATGTAATTGGGATGCAAAAAAGATGCACCAAAGTGTTTTCATATAAAAACATAAATAAAATATTTATGTAGGATTTTTAATATAAGGGTTATTCACATTCCCTTTGCCCATCAACTATATCAGCTAACATCTTAACAGGAAAAAAATATCAGCTTTTATATATTCCAGTCACAAATTCCATCCTTCACTTGAGTAACTACAGAATTACTATATATATATATTTTTCAATTGTTACCTTTGGAAATAATTTTCACAGCTTTCTGAAACTAGGTCATGAAAGATGCCCATGGTTTCTACTACTTGTGCTTTAACTTCAGCGGAACAGACAATGTTAAATTCTGACAGGAAATACTGGGAAACAGCAACGAGGGCTTCCTTGGGCCACTGAGTGAACCAATCCATGGTGCAGCCTGATATAAGACCAGGAAATTTCAAAGACCGTGCGCGAAATTTCTCACCAACCTAACAAGAATAGGGGGGGAAAATGAAGTAATATAAGTAATACATCCTAACAACATTTTCACTAAACTTCCTCTCTCATAAAGGTCCCAATTCAGTTGCATACAAGTGGGAAGCGATGCAACAATGTAGCAGCATTTGTAGATCACCCCTCATATCATAGGGTGATCCCTTTATCTTAAAACGTATTTTGAGAGAAAATAAATTGCTCGATTAGTGAGACATCTGACTTTTAACAAGAAAAGAGAATAATAGAATATGTAGAAATATCATCCTAGTTTATTTTACTTGTGTGTGTGTGTATTGAGGATTGCGTTTGACTGATCTAATCTTTATTTATTGGCAGTCCTGACTGGAGTTTTAAAATTGTGACCTTGTATGTGTTTTTATAATTGTTTTTTTATTCACATTGTTTTTATTGTGTTTTTATAGTTATGTTGGAAGCTGCCTTGAGTTCTGCAAGGAAGAAAGGCGGCTGGCAGAGCAATCCTGAGGGCCTGTGCCACGGTGGCTGGCCATGGCACTAACTGTGGGACTGCTAGTCCATTCCCTAAAGAGTGCCCTAAAGGCAGAACCAATCAGGGGTCACCAGGCACAGAGGCTGAGCCTGTCACAGCCCAGGGGCAAAAAGGGCCGGGGATACTGGCTCTGTGTCCGCGGCACACACTCACACTCCCTGAGAAGGACCAAGTCCCTTCACAGATCCCTGGGCCCTTGACAGAGTGGACAAGGCCCCCAGCTTCCTCTCCCCTGGCAGCTTTCTCAGAGCAGTCCCCATGCACCAATCACCCTTGCGCGTGAGGTGGCATTGATGGCAGGGGTCCACAGATCCTGCCACCCCACTGGACTGCCATACTGCTGGACTCGGGTGTGGAAGGTAGAAGAAGCAGCGTTGGTTTTTATATGCCGACTTTCTCTACCACTTAAGGAAGAATCAAACTGGCTTACAATCACCTTCCCTTCCCCTCCCCACATCAGACATCTTGTGAGGTAGGTGGGGCTGAGAGAGTGTGACTAGCCCAAGGTCACTCAGCTGGCTTCGTGTGGAGGAGTGGGGAATCAAACTCGGATCTCCAGATCAGACTCCACCGCTCCAAACCACTGCTCTTTACCACTATACCACGCTGGCTCTTAACCACTACACCGTGCTGGTGGTGTTGCCAGGGCAGCTCCTGGCCACGAGGAAAGGGAAAGGGGGAAGGAGGTTTGGGGGAAAGTCCCCTGCTTATCTGTCAGTGCACGGCCACCCCTTTGGGTCCTGCCTCTGGGGATGGGGTACCTGTTAGGGGTCAGAACTGGAAGAGGTCAGCCACAGAGTGTGGACTTTGCTCTCCCAGTTGGGTGTTGATGCAAAGTGCTCCTCCAGTAGTGCTAAGTGCCCTCTCTGTGCTTTTCCCACCACCAAGGTGCCTTCGCCGCTTGTTGGAGCTGCCAGACAGCATCCGATGCCATGCACCCCACCTTGTGAGTTGTGGGGGCATCCTAGATGGGACTTTTGTAGGGCTGGGGGAGGCATGGTTGGGTGCTGGGGAGGGGGAGGAGGTTGGCTTGGCCGCCACACGGGAGGGGGGTGATTGGGCATCCCTGTAGTTGGCATCCTGAGCTGCATATGGCCTCACGGCCATGGCCACAGGAGTGAGGGTTTTTTTGCTTTTCTGTTCAATGGGCACCTATGGACTGTGCTGTGTTTTTTTGAAGGTGCAACTTTTCTGCCTGTGTCAGGGGGAATTCCTGAGCTGAAAGGGCTTAGGGAAATGACTAACTCTGGCCATGCCCTGTGAATCACCTACAACCATGCCAGCGCATGGGCCACTGTGGAGCTGTATTGGCATCCAAGAGCAGTGCAGCGATGCTGGAGTCCTACACCGGTGTAAGGGTCAGTTTGTTCCCTGTGCCCATTCACACCCACCCCTTTAGGACTGCACTGTGATAAATGGTTTAAATGAATAAAACAGTACACTTACATATAGGTACTTCTGGGACTTCTTCAATGAAGTTCTGCTGCGTTTTGCCATATGCCAAAAATGGAATGGGAATGGAATATATTTTAAAAGATCAGGGCTGTAATCTTATTTAATCTTGAAAGGAAGCATCTCACTGACCTCAACAGGCCTAATGCTGGGCTCCATGACTCAGTTTCCTAACTCACAAATGAACTTATAAAGAACTGCTGGTAGAACAGGTCTCCTAAGATGCACCTCCAGAGTGGGTTTCAACAATATTAACTATTTGTCTCTGAAGTGTCTTTTTTCATTAAAACACTATTTTGTACTTTTTTCTCTTTATGATTCTTCATAAACCTTGAATGAAAACATTTTCCCTTGAGAAAATCTGCCTAAGGATATTTTTTAAAGGAACTCACTGGAGAAAAGCAGAGGACAACATGAAGATTTTTCCTGGACCGTGAGATAAAATATTCATATAGATTATCAAAGGTTGGTGGAACTCGTGGTAACTCTTTTTTCATTACAGATATCAATGCTTGAGTTATTTCATCCAGTTCATCTCGAGGAAATAAATTGGAGATCTTAGCAAAAAATAAAATTTAAAAAATGGAAAAAAATTAAAATTAGAAAATAAAATACATATATTACGATCATTACAATGTTATAAAAGCGCTGTTTATAAATTAGGTAAAAAGCACATATAGAACAGCAAGGGCAGTGTATGCACACATATTCTTTAAAATCTACAACTATGCCTATAAAGAGTTTGGCTGACAAAGCAGAGTGGAGAGTGGGCAACAGCTGATTTTGTAATATTTCTGCTTCTAAAAAGGGATTCCATGTGTACAGCGAGAACAAGTTGGATCAGAGAGGGAAACTACATTCAGTACCTACATGTACTACTGTTTCCCATTATCCAGCCAGTTAGTGATACACATGTAGAAGCCAAGCCTTCCACATGTATAGTGCCCTATCTGGGTCGGGCAACGTATTTTCATAAAATTAACATGTCGGGCAGTATTCAGTCTCAAGCTCCTCCAGTTTAAGGAGCCTTCCTCCAACTGAAATGGCTCTTCTATTGAAGAAAGAACCTCTTAAGTTTGAAGACGACTTCAGGCTTTGCTTAGTGGAGCGGTAGGATACAGACGGGTTGTGCCAGAGGTCTTTGAGCAACAGATGCCTATTTCCCTTTGGTTTTCTTTGAAACATTTGCCTTTCCATCCCCCAAAATAAAGATGCCAACACAAGCAAATGTGTTCTAATGGGATGGTGTCATTAAATAGCTGATCTGAGCCTAATTATAGCCTAGCAGGCACTGTATCTACTGGGCTGCCATATTTTTTTCCCCTTGCTGAATACTGTGGTATGCTCAGAAGAGCTGTTATTCTACCATCTTCCCCCTCCCTCATGCTGGCAAATACTAGGGTTTAGACTGGTGAGTTTGGCTTGGGAAACCTCTCCCACCAAAAGATGCCACAGGCTGCTCGCCAAATATTCTTAACTTGAGCAGAAGCCCAAACTGTTCCAGCCAAACCCAGTAGTGCTTAATAAATTTAAACCAGGACTATTTAAATGAGTATGGAAAGTGGCAAAGTGAAGCAGGCAAACAAAAAAAAGAACTCTTTCTAATTCAAAATATTGTCGAAGGCTTTCACGGTCAGAGTTCATTGGTTCTTGTAGGTTATCCGGGCTGTGTGACCGTGGTCTTGGTATTTTCTTTCCTGACGTTTCGCCAGCAGCTGTGGCAGGCATCTTCAGAGGAGTAACACTGAAGGACAGTGTCTCTCAGTGTCAAGTGTGTAGGAAGCTGGATTATTTTCTGTGTTTTGACCAAAGGCGATACTACCTAGTCTGGCTGTTGCTCACAGAGAGAGAGAGAGTTTGTTCTGGTGCAAAAAACAGTTTTCTTGTTCCCTCCCCCTGAGTGGATGAGGAGCCCAGTCTTCTCAAATATCCATTCCAAAGCTTCCTTTTCTGGAAAAGGAGGGCAGGCAAAGGAATCTCCTGAGCCACGAGAGGAAAGAGCTGGACTTCCACACAATTTCTGATCCAATGGAGATCAGAACCTAAAGAAGTCCAATACTTTTATATGTCCTACATCAATCCTGCAAGAATACAGTGCCTTTCAATAAGCCAGTTATTGTGAACATCAGTGGCCAAAGTTTGTCCTTCCAATAAATTAATGCAAAAATCAATGATGAAGAATACCTAAGAATTTCTATTGGAAATTATCTTCAAATTATACATGTATTTTTGGGTGTACAGCTGTACTATAACTTGTCCTAGGCCTTTGCAATTCAGCAAGCTAAAAATCCAATAAATATAACAATAAAATAAATAAAATAAAATAGCAAGTGTTTTGATGTGAAACCCTAACCTCTCCAGAAGAAAGCAGGTTGTTAAGATATTCAAGAAATGCCTCGTCTTTTATTTCATTATCTGTGAAAATGAATGTGATTCCTTTTCCTTCTCCACCAGCGACTCTATATAAAAGCTTCAGATCATCTGTGAGATTGATCACATTGTAAGATCTGGGAAAAGGAAAAATAAAAACAAGCTTAACATAATAGCTATCAGATAAATTATGCCAGCCAAGTCAGTGGGGAAAATAAATTAGCATCTAATTCAGCATGAATTGCTCTTTTGTATCATGCTGATGAGCTGCAAACTGAACAGAATGTGTAGGTATAATTTAAAGGGAGCACACATGCAGAAACAGCATCTCTAGAGACAACAGCCAGGCCTGTTTGCAGGGAGGCGGACTATAAGCGGTGGTAATATGAAGCCATGTATTCCTTAGGCATAATGGTGCCAGCTAGACTTACCCTTCTAAAAGGGGAGTCTCTGATATGCTCTGTCCAGTCCTAACATGTGTAACCTGTGACTCAGTGCTGTGATGATAGCGTTCACATTTTCCCAGTAAATGTGGGTTAAGACTTGGATCCAACAATCACTGTTGTTGTGAAAGACACATAACTATTCTTGCTTCTCTAGGTTCAGAGTATGTACAGATTCTAGCCCCAAGTAGGCAAACACAATCTTGCCAATCAGATCAATCTGCAATTGAATACTTCCATAACAGTACACTACTATACATTGTTACTATATGTTGTATTCTAGTACTCTCTGCTCAACTAATGATGGCATGCTCTTTCGATGCAAGAAAGCTTTCTCTGATGCAAAAGGTTTTTCTGCTGTGGAAGAGTCCTGGCATAATAGAACAGGCAATAGTAGAGGTAGACAATGTCAAACTAGAGGTGACCACTAGTAAAGAGGAACTAAAGAGTAATATGTCATAAGAACTTTACAACACACAATTAGGTCATTAGAATAGGAATTGAATAGCTATATAGCTAATATTAAAGCATATAAGATTCATAAATATAACAGGGATAAGGAGGATTATGCCCACAATCGTGTTTATCATATGTAACTAGGTATAGTAAGTGTGACAGTGTCCTGTTTATATATATTAGTGAGTTAGGGTTCACATATATGCACTTAAATAGAAGTTAGATTATAATGTATGTATAGTAAAAATGGAACCATCGGGCTGATTTCTTTATTGTCTGCATATTGTTCAGCATAGGTTTTCCTTTCCTTTTACTTTTATCTTCCTGTTGATAAGCAGGCTAGGCCTGTCATTCATCTGATCTGCAAGATGGAAATATGATGTTGTGTCTTCACATATAGCAGCAGCTTTTAGCTTTGCAGCTGAAACAATAATCAACAATCTTGTTCAAATATATTAATCTCACCTAGTTAAAGTTATTTGAAATATTTTGTATCCAGCTATAAAAGAGGCCAGCCTTGAAAGACTCTGTTTTCCAGACCCACCAACTCCTACAAGTAAAGCATTTCCACATGCTGTCCGAATTATTCGTGAAATCTAAATTACAAAAAAAGAAAAAGAAAAAAAAGAAGACAGTGGTGTGCTGAACTAGTTATATAGGGTTAAAACGTTAGTTAACCAATGGTTTATTAACCAATGGTTTATTAAATAATTATCACAAGCCTCATTTGAAAAGACATCTTTTAAAAGTTATAAAAAGCAATCCAAAATATATATTATTTAATTAATCTTTTCCATACTAAAAAAAAAAAATTACTGCCACTATATCTCTGATATGGTATTTGATTCTGGCACACATTTTGCAGAAACTATGTATTTAGAAAAGCATTTGCTTGTAGCATTAGAAAGCTCCTGTAATAAGACACTTAAAGTTTTGCTGTATGACCTTAATGTTTTATTATTAATCAGAAAATCAAATCTCAAGTATAACCTCAAGAGCATAATTTTGAAAATTTACTTCTCCACCTTATATGTAAATGGAAGATTATTCTGTTGTGTTTTTCCAACAACACAAACCACATAAGTAAGCCCTAAACTAACAAAACTAATCAGTCATTGTGTTTTATCTATAAAATCAGTTTAATTAAGAAAGAAGAAATGTGCCATCAAGTCACAATTGACTCACAGTGACCTTAATCATAGGGAGTTCAAAGCAAGAGATGAGAAGAAGTAGTTTGCCATTGCCCTCCTCTGCATAGCAACTCCAGTCTTCCTTGGTGGTCTCCCATTTCAGTATTGATGGTGACCAGCCTTGCTTATCTCCCAAGTTCTGATAAGCTTAGACTTTAATTAAAGTGCAGTAAAAATTCTACTTCTGATAAAGCAGTTAAGGTGTGGTGATTCCAATCCACTTTAAACTAGAAAACGTATATAATAGAACCTGGAGGCCTTAAGATGCCTATTTGATTAACCTATTATTTCCTTTCAGAATAACTCATCTACAGAAATGATTTTCAGTGGTATACAAATTGAAATGAAGATAAACATAAAAGCACAAACCTTAACAAGATGTGTTATTGCATCTTTGAAAAACACCAAATCAAGGAATGCTCCTCTAACAGCTTCATTGTATTGTTTCTGGTAAAACTGCAATTTTTCACATAAAAATTCAAAGCTTGGAATCTAAGAAAGAATAAGGAGAATTTAAAAACTGGATTGAATAAATGAATAATAATAAAAATGGGGATAAAAGTAAATCACACATTTTTGGCATAGTATACTCCTAAAAATTAACTTTCTCATACAGAATTCTACTAATTTATTCTGTTTACATATTCTTCCTTAGAAATATATTATTCTAAAGACAGACAAAGAAATTTTCTTCCCTAGCAGCACTGTGGCACTGAAGTGTAGGATACTATAAGCAGATCCCAACACTGGCTTCACAGATATCTTGTTCTCTTTCTCTAGCACTGCAACCCATTCTTACCATCTGTATGCACTAGTTTTTTTGAATGTTATGCTTGATTGCTTATTCTAGTGGCTACTACTACCCCACCCCCAGCTGCTACAATTTCTAATCCTCCCAATCTTGTAGAAGTGATACAATAAATTTCTAAGTGTGCAGGTATCTCTGGACTAGGGATGCTCAAACAACTGCTAATTCAACTCACTTCCCATTTACCACGGCTGATCAGGTTGCCAATTTATCAATGGGCTGTTTGCAACTTGTTTGTGTCTATTGATAGGAATAGGCTACCTACAGCCATCAGATGCCAACTCTGAGGGATCAGCTGGGAGTTGGCTTCTGGTCTCTTTCTGGGGAAATTTTGCTCTGTATCCAGAGGGGGGAATCGGGAATCAGGGGCCTATTCCCAGCTGATGGAAATTGGATTTTTCTGATCTCATATCCTGGAAACTGCTGCTTCCTAGATTTGCTGAGATAACAGCAAATTTGGGGGACGGGTGTGTGAGATCAAAAGCCCAACTAATTTCCCATCTCTTCTTCCCACCCCAGCTTGGTCTGTAGAGAAAAGAAGGAAATCAGTCCTGTTCTCTGCAGCCCAAGTTTCAGTTTGGGGCAGGAGAAAATCAGATCATAACCTCTGACCAACCGGCAGCAGCAAATTTGTTGGTCAGCTGTTTGAGTTGCTCAAGGCAAATTAAATTCCTGATTTGTTGACACTCATGGTCAGAGTATAAAACAGGTTGAGTTAAACTGCTGAACAGGTTCAATGAGAAATTCATGGCATCCCTAGTCATAATGAGGAATATGAGGGATAATTTTAATAGTCACTGCATACATTTTCTGTTTTATGTACATGTAGTATGTTTTACATTACATTGTTTTTATTACCTAGACAAATATCAGGAAAAAGAAAAGGTAAGGAATGAATTAATTAAATACCAATTCATAAACTTTGGGAGCTTCAAACACAAAATCTTCAGGTTCTTCACCAGTTGGTTCAGGCATATCTCGCAGAAAATCTACAAAATATGGCTCTGCTTGGATAACTGATACTAATTCTGAATCAACATGCTCAACAATTGCCTTAGTAAAGTTTCTGTCAAACCAAATTTCATCATCTTCACACACAAATCTGTAAGACACAAGTGGGTTACAATGAACACTGTTTTTCAAACATGGGGTCAATAACTTTAGAGGCTATTCTGTTTACCTGAAGGAAAGACTAGAATTTTTCAACACATCATAAAGAAAAAGAGAGGGACGTCAAAGTCACATTCAAGTTACAGTTATGTATAGTAATAAAACAACCTATTGTTTATAGCATCTTAAAGTGGGAAATTTAGGGTCATTGTTGTTTTTGGCAAACAGTAAAGACGTTCATGTTATGGCAGACTTACAGTTCATTCCTAAGGAGAGTTACTCCAGTCTAAGCTCATTTAATGAGCTTCGACTGGAGTAACTCAGATACTTCTGAAGCAAATGCAAGCAGTGACTCCACTCCAGGGCAACTTATCATGGAGTAAGCTGCTCTAAAATAAAGCTTCAGGATGGTCCCCCTTCAGCCTAGTTTTCCCAGACACTCCTAAAAGGATAGGTCAAGAAACTGGTCTCTTAATTTAGTTTCTTGTTCTATTCAAACAATGGTTCAGGCTGGGGCCTAATAAAGATGGCAAGTTTCTTTTACTGAAACTCAGCAAGTTGTTGGTAGTTGCAGAGCCTTAGACAAGGGAGATGGGAACCCAGATGCTGTGCATACCACTGAGGGTAATCAGCCCCAAGGACATCAGGACTGGGAGAGAACATTTTAATAAACTACTTTAAACATATTTTGTGGCTTTGAGTTCAGAAGGCTTCAATTTGAATCTAATACTTTGGCCTTTATTGGCTATTGGTTATCAAACTTGCCTTGTAAGCTTCCTACCTTACAAGGGTGATTTTCTTGATCTTTGTCCCAGGAGGGTCAGAGGCTTGTCCCCTGGTCTCTGGCAGACTGAGTAGTGAAAGGGACTGGTGGCAGGTTACCAGCTAGGGTGTGAAGAGTCACAGCAGTTTTTTGTAATTTGTTTTGTTTAGCTATGGGTGGTCTTGGATTAGACATAGGGTTGCCAGGCCCCACCTCGCAACCGGCGGGAGATTTAGGGAGGCAGGGTTGGGGGAGGTGACCAGCGTCATCTATACGATGACATCACTCACTGTTTAAGCGGAAGTGCCAGGGTGAGACTTTTCCTGCCCCTCCTGT
Organism: Euleptes europaea; assembly: GCF_029931775.1. Classification (NCBI taxonomy): domain Eukaryota; kingdom Metazoa; phylum Chordata; class Lepidosauria; order Squamata; family Sphaerodactylidae; genus Euleptes; species Euleptes europaea. The sequence continues at coordinate 38,838,759 of NC_079318.1, read as the reverse complement.
TCCTCACTCTCCAGGTTTCGCTGCCCCCCCCCCCGCCGCTCAGCTGTTTGGTGGTGGCAGGGGCTTTCTCTTTTGTTCTGGAGCAACTTTGCGGCTTCCCTGGGTGCCCCAGCGGTGCGAGCCTTTTCTGCCTTTCCTCCTGTGGAAAGCTGCTTGGGAAGCAGGGAGGTTGGGCAGAGCGGCAGAGAAGGCTTCCAGGGAAGCTGCAGAGATGAGGCAGAGTTAAAGAGAAAAACCCTGCCCCACCAAACAGCTGAGCAGCAGTGGGGGGAGTGCCTCTGCCGCTCTGCCCGACCTCCCTGGCAGAATGGCAGAGATGCTCCCCCCTCGCTGCTGCTCAGCTGTTTGGCGGCAGCAGGGGCTTTCTCTTTAACTCTTCTTATCTCTGCAGCTCGCACTGCTGGGGCACCCAGGGAAGACGTGAAGATGCGGCAGAATGAAAGAGAAAGCCCTCACCACCGCCAAACAGTTGAGCAGCGGTGGGGGGCGCAAAACCGGCTGCCTGATTTAGGAACAGGAGGGGGCAAGAAAAGCCTCACCCAGGCACTTCTGCTTATAGGGTAAGTGATGTCATCACGTAGATGATGCCAGTCACGCCCCCTCTCTTACCCTGCCTATTTCTGCCCGCCTACCAGCTGAGAGTCAGTGGGCAACAACAGCAAAGAGCGGTAGATTGCCTGCCATAACTGGGCAGTTGAGAAGCCTAATTAGACACTCTTGACAGGGTACCTTGTAGTCTCTCCCCCCAACTGTTCCTAAGCTTCTCTAGAGTGGAGATCCAGGGTATCTAATAGTTTTCCTTAGCTACAGAGAAGGAGTACATGAATTATGAACAGTTGAAACTTGTTGAATAAATGGTTGCAGTCAGACCTCATGAACAAACTTTGGTTTATTTGTGAGCCAAGAAGTTCTTGGGCTTACACTCTTGCCTCCTCCCACCTGCTTCTTTCTCCCACGTGCAGCTGGGAAACTGATGCCCTCCTTGTTTGGAACTAAATTGTGATGTCTGAACTGGGTATAATGGCAAACTGGTTTGTTCTTTTGCCTGTAAACCAGTTTCCTAAACTACATTCTATACTTCTCTTTTTTGTTAGAATGCTGCTTTTATTAATTCTGTGTTTTTATGTCACCTGCTGGCCATTAGAGGCATCCAAGGTGGCTAACAATTTAGTAAACAAAACATTATAATAAATAAAATTCAATTAGAAGCCAGAATCAAATGAAAACAATCAGTATATGAAACATCAGGTGCCATACAGCCAACAGACACTGTTCTTAAATCAATATTTTTCTAAGGTTTTCCAGAATAAATGCCTTCTACTTGCTCCAGAATTGCTGTAGGTGATGGTGCCACTCCCATCTCCTGAGGAAATTCCAAAGTTTGGGATCAGCAGATGAAAAACCCACCTGGCAGGTCCTAACCACATAAAGTTGGTACTTACAGGAAGGAAGCATTTACAAATGTCATACCCGGGGGATTTCCTTCTGAAACCAATACAGGACAACCCAAAACATGGCTGGTTGAATGTGCATTGACACAGCTGTAGACTTGCTTGAGCAAGAGAAAAGGATTTTTTTTTTCACAAGAAGGCTTGTTTTTCACCTAACAGGTTTTTTCTGGTACTGATTTTCCTCAGTTCATCTCTGGGGCTGCCTGAGCTACATAATGAGACTATGTGGATGGTGATGGGCTTTCTCCTTGCCCTACTTAACTCTTCTGTAAACAATATAAGGAACATACCTGTCAGCAATTACTCTAGTGCATTCATGTTTAAATAGTGCCAGAAGAGTATCAACACTAGCACATTCATCTGCTTTTACAGTTAACATTCCTTGCCAAATTCTGGAAAGGTCTCGAAGATTGAAGATGTAATGGAATTTGGATGGTGTGGGAAGCATCTTCACCTAAAGCAAAAACAACATGTTGAAGGTTTCCATGGTAGCTACAAAGTAATAAGGGCACTCAAACTTGCAAAACAATACATACCTCTGCTTTCCCATTTTTTGTCCCTAGGCTTCTTTATTTAGATATAATCAGTGCCAAAATATCATGGGCATCATACACACACACACACACACATTTTCTTTTGGGTAGACTGAAGGACACAGGATCTCTGCGCCTGGCCTGGCTACTAGTAGCAGCAATGGTTCCCCAAAGGATGTGGGGAGAAAATCAGAAGAAGAAAAATCAATAAACAATTTTTAAAAATAACAAAATACCAATGGTGGCAAAAAAACCTGAAAACAGCAAAAATACACGTTTTTAAAAATGAAAATAAACTGAAAGCATAAATTAATCTTCTGGGCATGCACCTAAGGGTATATAGCAGATTTCTGTCCTCTGTTATAAATATTTCAAATTGTGAATATATAGTCTATATTTCTGTATATTCTGTAGTTTGTACCTTAGTCCATTGCCATAATATTCTGCCTGCTGATACTAATTTAATGATCATATCGCATATTTCTGGTTTAAAAGATCTACATGCATGAAAGTATCCACAGCCAATTATACCTGAAAAGGAACAGAATATTGTTAATAATCTTAACATTTTAATAATTTTTAAAAGACGCCTTTTACCACACTGGCCCAATTGTACAGACTCCACACAGACCCTGAAGCAAGGGCACTGGACAGGGGAACTTCCAACACAATAAGGCCAGCACAACTGAAAATGTGACGGCCCCTGTGTAGCAACATGGTCAGTGGGAATTTCTAGTAGTCTTTATGTAAAGCATTTTAAAAAAAACTATAAGGCTATAATTTATTTTTTATTAATTTTTATTTTTAACATATTGTCTAATGTTTAAGGAGGGCCACTTCATCAGGGGCCCACAGAGCCCACTTGCCATTGGGCAAGCTGACACAATGGCCAGTCCGCCACTGCAGGCAGATTCCCCCTCTTCTAGCGTTTTGCGGAACGTATACAACAGAATTGTTTGGGAAAGAATTTTTATACAGGGAATAGAGCTGTACATGTTTTTAAAAGGGAACATAAGAATATAAGAAAGGCCCTGCTGGATCAGACCAAGGCCCATCAAGTCCAGCAGTCTGTTCACACAGTGGCCAACCAGGTGCCTCTAGGAAGCCCACAAACAAGACGACTGCAGCAGCACGATCCTGCCTGTGTTCCACAGCACCTAATATAATAGGCATGCTCCTCTGGTCCTGGAGAGAATAGGTGTGCAACATGACTAATATTCAATTTAACTAACAGCCATGAATACCCCTTTCCTCCATGAATATGTCCACTCCTCTCTTAAAGCCTTCCAAGTTGGCAGCCATCACCACATCCTGGGGCAGGGAGTTCCACAATTTAACTATATGTTGTGTGAAAAAATACTTCCTTTTATCTGTTTTGAATCTGTCACCCTCCAGCGTCAACAGATGACTTCGTGTTCTAGTATTATGGGAGAGGGAGAAAAACGTCTCCATGTCCACTCTCTCCAAACCATGCATAATTTTATAGACCTCTATCATGTCTCCCCTTAGCCGCCTTCTTTCCAAACTAAACAGCCCTAAGCATCTTAACCGCTCCCCATAGGACAGTTGCTCTAGTCCCCTAATCATTTTGATTGCTCTTTTCTGCACCTTCTCAATAGAATAGGGTCTGTGAAATTTTAGGCAGTTTTCATTGCATTGTTCATTGTATATACTGTATTGTTATATTGCAAATTCTCTAATCCTGTAACCCAGGTTTATTCCATTGTTTGTTGTATGTCATATACTATTTTACTGCATTGTTTTCCTGACTGTAATCCTGACTACATCACATGTGATGTGGTTTCTAGAGATTGGTCAATGATCATGATTATCATTGCTTATTATATCACAGTCTCGTTGGATAGTTAGATTATTTTAATCCTTTATTTTAACCTTTCGTTTAATCCCAAAATATGGTACATTTTATATATTTTATACTTAATTGTATTGTATACTCTGTAGGGGCCCTGGTTTGTCCATCAGGGATTTGTGTGATATGTTTTCGATTGTGAGAATCTGTATGAGCTGCGTACTATGCCTATTAAAGGTTATTGAATTGAATTGAATTAATCCTGACTTGTTGGATGTAATATACTGTTTTAGTGCACTGTTCTCTATTTTGTAATTCAGTTTTATTGCAGTGTTTGTTGTATGTATTATACTCTTCTTATTGCATTGTTTTAATTATATAATGCACCTTGAGTGTCAGAGAGAAATGTGGAGTATAAATGAAGTCAACAAAAATAGAGTGCATTATGTGGGGGGGGGGCTTTAGAATTGTCAGTAGCAATTAAATTGATATTTCATTCTGGTAATTAACATGGAGATATATGTTTTGCAAGAAACAGTTTGATTCCTTACGGAAATTTTACACATGTATAGGCAGGAGTTGCCTTGTAGTACAGAACTAACAATAGGGAGAGGAAAAAGTTTTTAACGCTTCACAGATGAACTCTGTATAATACATTGAATTTGAAATCACAAAATAAGCTTTGGTACCAAATATTTTGTCTATGGATGCATTCGATGGCAGCGTGCAGTTAAACACAGTAAATTGCCTCTTTAACCGCTGTGGGATATCATTTCGGCCTCCTCCTGGGTGAATCATTGCAGCTATTAACTGCACATCAACAATCGTAGTAAAATCTCCAGGTTTATCCAAGCTGTACATTCCTTCCATTTCCATCATTTGACGCACTATTTCATTTGTCACCTATGCAATTTAGAATGGAATCATTTATCACCAAAGAAAGTGGCAAAGATTTTTAAAAAACCCTGCTGATTTAACTAAGAGCATACACATAAGGCATAGTCCATAGCCATCACCACATCCTGGGGCAGGGAGTTCCACAATTTAACTATGCGTTGTGTGAAGAAATACTTCCTTTTTATCTGTTTTGAATCTGTCACCTTCCAGCTTCAACAGATGACCCCGAGTTCTCGATTTATGGGAGAGGGAGAAAAACATCTCCCTGTCCACTCTCTCTAAACAAAGCGTAATTTTATAGACCTCTATCATGTCTCCCCTTAGCGACCTTCTTTCCAAGCTAAACAGCCCTAAGCGTCTTTTTCTCTACATTCCTTCCATTTCCATCATTTGACGCACTATTTCATTTGTCACCTATGCAATTTAGAATGGAATCATTTATCACCAAGGAAAGTGGCAAAGGTTTAAAAAACCTGCTGATTTAACTAAGAGCATACACAGAAGGCATAGTACAAGGATTATGATGGGAGACTTCCAAGGAATACCAGGGACATGGCACAGAGGCAAGCAATGGCAAACCACCTCTTAATGTATCTTGCCTTGGGATCGCCATACGTCAGCTGTGACTATCTATGTACGCTTATGTCCCACTGAGATCAACAAGATTTGAGTGAACCAAAACTATTTTGGTTTAGATTAGGCCAAATCTTATATCAAGATGAGACTAAGAGTCATAAAGATGACTTGGTATTCATGTACAATAATACGATTCTTCATAACATAATATGATATTAATACAGATACCTTTTTGTGTTTTATGATAGACTAAAGAAAGCAAGATACTGGACTGCACTGGGTCCAGGACATCTATATGCACTCATATGTGCTCACAGGTCTCTTGTATACACTGGAATTTTATTAAGTTTCAAAAGGACAATGTGACCCATGTTCAAAACCTTGCACAGCGTAGCTGAACTGGTGAGGTACCTCTCACATTACAGAACTACATGTTAAATATTTGCCGTTTACCTTTTACGATTACTATTTATGTGAAACATTCTGGAGTTGCTATGCAACCACAACCCTTTAAGTATTTTGTGGCAGTGGTACAACACAAAAATCTGCAACACTTTTTGCTGTACTCATACTTGCCTCCTGTCCTTTTGCCTTGCAAAGCAGACCACAGAATCAGGCTACTGATAACTGAAAAGACAGGACCTGGCCTTGCTCTTCTGGCTCCATCGATTCATTAGCTCATGCCCTCTTGGAATGCCGCTTTTATGAGGAACTTCAATCACATTATATCTCTCCCCTTTTAACATATAAATCTAATGCCTCTTTGTCTGACATAATGCCTTTTTTACTAAGTGACAGGGATCCCAAGGCTACATTGTCAGTGGCAAGTTTTGTTTCAGTCCTTATATCCCTCAAATATTAGATATATGCTGCTCAAGATCAATGGATCAAGGAGCTTCTAAGGGATAAAAGAAAGATAAAGGAAAAGCTCATCAATAAGCAATACTATTGTTAACTCAGGAGGATGAAGTCTCCCCAACAGCTTGTAATTCAAATATTTCTACTGAAAACTGTAGAGGTAATCACTGCTTAGCTGTTGTAATATGTATAAATGCTTGAACTTTACCTGATCTCCCCATTCATTAATAATTGGCATGTTAATATCATCAATGAATATAGTCATTTTTCTGCCACCCGGAGGTCCATACGTACTGCCCATCCGTTTGTCCACATAACTTTCTATCGTCCTCTAAACAGTTAACCAACACAAAAACAAGAAAAGAAAATATAGGTAAATTACTAGTCCCTGTTAAATTTTTCCATCTTAATCTTCCACCAATGCAGTTGTATGCTACCCCAGAGGTGTAAAAAAAATAAAATCATTTTTTGCACATCCATGCCACTTTGTATTCCTCAAGGACCATGGGATGACTTGTTCCCCATTGGTTCATGCTCTTTCCCCCAACTCCATTTTTCTTTAAAAAAGAAGTTAAAATTAGGACCTAATTGCAGCGTGACTGACCTCTGTTCAAATGAATGTGAAATCCAAGCTCTATATACCAAGGCTTATGGAATCATACTGGCTCTAAATGCACAGCAGAATTTTATCTGTTATCATAAAATTCCTTTTTCTCTACATATATTTCTGGTAGGGGGGGGGAATGATACCACAAGTGAAAAACTTTGGTTACCAACTTTCAAATTTGATTTACCTTCATATCCTTTATAGAGTAGTTCACCCTTCAGCATTGTTTTTTCTTGCATGGTTGGGTTAGGAACATATCCTATATGACTGAAAGGTTAAAAATCCCTTCTTAGTCACTATGACAGCTAGCTGCTTTTTGCCTAAAACTGTTTACACAGGGAGCTAGGATTCAATTTTGGCAAACTGAATTGCCCTTGCAAAGTGTTCTTATAAGCAACCTTTAAATGCCCTCAAGGGTACACCCAAAAGATATTCCCCGTCTTCCAAATGGCATACATGGTCAAGACCAACAAACATCTAAATGGCAGCTTCCAACCTCCCTGCTGCTTGCAAACTTCATACAAAGCAAATAGGAATTATCCTGAAAGACGGAGAATGTTAGGTATTATCAAACCCAGTCATATTCATGTTGGATTTATATTTCGATAGAAAAAAACAGCAGGCTGCTACCTATGTAAAGGTTGCAAAAGGAGCTGGAGGAACAGATCTCTCCTACATTCAGTTTCCCCTTGGCTGCTCCCAGCACACCCTGAAAATCTTCTGGTAAGACTTGGGGGGTTCTTGGGGGATGCAGTGAGGAGGAGAAATCAGGCAATATTGTACCCCCTCCCTCTTCTCCCAGTGGTAGAGCATGGTCTATGCAGCAGAAGAGGGTAAAGAAGATGATTTTGCCCAATTCCCACTCCTCAGTGTTGCACTGTGCTACAGTGTAAGGGGTGGAGCCCCTGGTCTTCAATAAAGAATGTTCAGGATGCCAGGGGAAGGGACTCTGCTGGGGGAAGGGAAGGCAAGAAAGACCCACTCCATCACCTCTTTCCACGAGGTTTCTCATAAGATTCAACAGAGTAAAGTGTAATTGTTTATGTTTACCTGAAGTATTTTTTTAATTCAATTGACTTTCCCCCCTACTTTGACTGAGTGGGGCTATATTGCCCCCCCCCATAACGTCTACTGTAATTAGCTCAACACAGTCAGGTTTTTAAGTGGAAGAGGGTTAAAATGAGTGTGCTTTACTTTGTTTCAATTACATTGGTGCAATAGTCCTGAAATTTTAGGAGCATGAATATCACTGAAACGTAATGTTAAAAAAAAAAAGAAAACAGTTGAGACAAAACTAGGATTTATAGATCAGAGAGACTTGTTCAACTATATGATAACAGCAGGGAGACTAGTATTGGCAACAACCTGGAAACAAAAAGAAATTCCAGAATTGGAGAAATGGCAAAACAAAATGGCAGAATATGCAGTGATGGCCAAATTATCCAACTTGGTGAATGGCAGAACAATGGAAGAATTCCAGAAGAAATGGGCATTTTATTTTGATTATATAAAGTAGAAATTAGAATTTAGTAAAGAAGGGTGGAGGCATGGTAATAAATATAAAAATATCAATATTAAGGTAGCAGAAACATTGTGTATATGAAATAATTAAGTTTAGAGCAGCAAACGAAGAATAAAAGTGAAGTGTAGAATGGGAAATATGAATTGTATTAAGCATCAAGTATTAGTATCGCTTTGATAGATAGCCCGGAAAGTAGTGGAAATATGGACAAAGGATTTAGGTATAACAATCTCTGAAAGATTGTTCACTCTGTGTGTATTTGAATGATTGTGATTGTGATGTTTGTGTGTTTGTATGTTTTTGAAAATTTTAAATTAAAAAATAATTTTAAAAACCTAGGATTTATACTGGATTATTTCAAAAAATACAAATATTAGTACAAGCATCATCATAGGGAATTGGTGAAAAGACATAGTTTACCTGAAACATGCCAGGTTCTGTTGCTGAGGAAAAATTTAAACTTTTTGATAAATGTTCTTCAGGATCATATTTTTTTAAATAGCCTTTAATCATTACAGTTTTTGCAGTTCCTTGTTCACCAATGAGCAACACTGCCTGCAATATTTTATGATCATTATTATCATGCAGTCATGAGGTATAACAAATGTATATCACTGCAAACAATTACCAGTCTTCATGTAGCCATTGTAGTATTTGTTCAGATAAATATGTTCAAATATTATTAAAATTTCAGCTCTTGCCAAAGCCTTTATTGGAAAACTATATACATATGGTGCTTAGAAAGGAATCATCTAGGACTGACAGTACCAGTCTGGTCCTTTGCCTTTTGAATGATAATTGTCAGACCAGATCATCATCCATGCAGGACTAGATCCAAGCATTTTTTAATCAAGAATCTTGGATGCTTAAATAGAATTTCTGTTTGGTCAAGTTCGCATTTCAAGGTGTTGTAAGAAAATCTTATCTAACTCTTAGAAATGTAGAGGCAGATTACTAAAAGGTGTGTCAAAAAACAGTTTGCGCAAGTAGTGTTCATTTGAGGCACAGAAAAATAAAGAAAAACTGGGATAACTCAGGCATGCTGGTATAGAAAAGTATTACCTTAATCTCCCTTTTCCCAGAAATCATGCACTTACTTTGTGTTGTTTTGCTATGGTATCCATTAAAAACTGTGTCCTAACATTATCAACATTTGGAACCAGAATAGATGAATACTCAGGAATACTGTCTGTTGGATAAATATATTCCTGAACTTTTTTATTCCAGTGCTCCCAGTCTCCTAAAGGAAACAAAATAATGGTGGGAGAGGCTGAATTATTTTCCTTTCTCCAACGAGTATCTTTACTACTCTAACAGTGCAATCCTAAAGAGTGTTACTCCAGTCTAAGCCCATTCATTTCAATGGGTTTAGACTGGAGTAACTCTGCATAGGATTGCATTGTAAGTATTTGGGAAGCATCATAAAACTTGTTGCATCTACATAAAAGGCCTTGATGAATTCAAGGAATCTGACATCAGACCAAGGCATCAAAAATACAGACTGGCAGAGTCAGAATTAAAAGGTAAAGGTCCCCTGTGCAAGCACCGGGTCATTCCTGACCCATGGGGTGACGTTACATCCTGGCATTTACTAGGCAGACTTTGTTTACGGGGTGGTTTGCCAGTGCCTTCCCCAGTCATCTTCCCTTTACCCCCAGCAAGCTGGGTACTCATTTGACCAACCTCGGAAGGATGGAAGGCTGAGTCAACCTTGAGCCAGCTACCTGAAACCAACTTCCGTTGGTATCAAACTCAGGTTGTGAGCAGGGCTTGGACTGCAGTACTGCAGCTTACCACTCTGCACCATGGGGCTCCTTAGAATTGTGTGTGTGTGTGTGTGTAAAGTGCCTTCAAGTCGCAGCCGACTTATGGCGACCCCTTTTGGGGTTTTCATGGCAAGAGACTAACAGAGGTGGTTTGCCAGTGCCTTCCCCTGGTATTCCTTGGTGGTCTCCCATCCAAATACTAACCAGGGCTGACCCTGCTTAGCTTCTGCGATCTGACAAGATCAGGCTAGCCTGGGCCATCCAGGTCAGGGCTACAGGAAGACAAAATCACTGGGCATGCAGTCACTGAACAATGTATTGTAAAGCATTATCGGCCACCACTGAGTATGGCTATAAGGGAGAATGAAAAAAGATAAGAGCAGAAATGGGGCACCGTGTTCCCTAGATCTGCTTCTTCTTAAAGCTATGCCTTATGTGCAAAATTCAAACATGATAAACACGATATAGGTAAACTAAGATAAGTGGATTAATTGGTCACCATTAACAATTATTTATCTGAATGGCCTATGCACAACTTAGGCTAACTTTAAGTGTTTACATCTTAATACAACCATTTCCTCCAGTAATAAAAGTTAATGTAAGTTGTACCGAAGTCATTCAAATAAACAGTGATGCATTATTTAGAGATGAGTTCAATGATAGATCCTTCTTATCAGAGATACTTACAGAGCATAAATCATTATTCTGATACTGAAAACTTGTATGTTAACTCAAATATATTTATTTGGAATTTCCAGTGGGATCAACGGAAGGTATTTCTATATAAATGTGTTTAGGAACATAACGAAAGGACATCTCCAGTAGTAGTGATTAAGAATCTATTCTTAAGTAATAATAAGAATCACAGTGCTTTTTGACTTACCACAATCACTGACATAAAACTCATACATTGTTTGTATGGTGTCTTTAGGAATACGCGGCAAATCAATTTTGCTTTCGTGACTTCTCAAAAAGGCTTCCAACTTATCCCTGCTTTCCAGTTCAAGAAGGGAGCCTAAACTCCACATCAGGCCAAACACGAACAGCTTATGAAGATGTCCCAAACATGATATACCTCCTTCTTCCTTTGAAGGTATCAAACCTTCCAAAAGGTTAATGGACTGGAAATGTTTTAAAAGGAAAAAAAATTACACATGATTAATTTGGTTAACAAAATTGAAATGTGATATTCAGTGAAATCAAAGGCTGGTGAAAATAATGTACCGTTCCTCTACAAAGAAATGTCAGATTTTGATTAAAGATGTCTACTGTTGTTCACAGTTTGTCAAGAAAGCATGATTTCTATGTTTGTTTCTAAAAAAAAAATATTCTAAGGATTGATACCGCAGTAACTGATATACCTGCATAATGTAGTTACATTCCAGGAGCTCCATTTTTGGGGTAAGGTTTACTTTCATGTATGTATACGCTGCTTCAAACACTTTATCATACAAGCCCAACAGCACATCAGCTTCTTGTGGAGTGCGTGTCTTTAGCCAACCCTTTAAATAGGCAGAAAATTGGTAAGTATAAAAAAACCTCCAATAATTGTTATTTTTTTAAAAAAATTAAGCAGCCCTCACGGTTAAATGTACCTGCAATATTGGCCTCCAGCTCAAGGCAGAAGAACTGATATATACCATACCCATTCTAGAAACTGTAGCAGGAGAAGCATTTTCAATGTTATGAACTTCAAACAGCAGCTTGCAAGTAGGAGACATGGGAATCCGATCACCATTTGCTAAAGTGAGGGTCTTATTATCGTCCAGCACTGAATTCAGATTTTCAATCCAAATGGCATCTACAGGGCCATCTAGAACTAGGAAAATATTCTCTCCTGGAAATGAAGAGGTAGGGATTACACAGTGGGCATACAATTGCAAAACAAACAGATAAAAAGCTGTTGTCAGGCTTCCCGTAGTTCTGCAGGGGAGGGAGAGAGATGGCAGCTCCTTCCATCAAGCTTGCCTGGCCAGCTGCCACGTGGCCCCTTCCCTCTTGGATGCCATCCACAACCAGCCAGTTCCGCTACCTGCAGTTCAGCAGAAATGTAGCCCTTTCCATTGGCCATTTTAACCTGTGTTCTTTATCATCCCAGCGGGTAACATTTAACTAGTAAGAAGACAGACTGAACAGTTTAACAGAAACAAATTAAACCTGTCCATTATACCAGAGTTTGGTTTCAGCTGTGGATTAACAGGCCTGCCCAGCTCAGTGGCTATCTGTTACACTATTAGCCAATGGCCATTTTACAAAAGATGGGGGAAGAAACTGCAAGGTCCCTCCCACTGGCCGGCCCTCACTAATTTGTAAGAAATATTTGCTTGTTACTTTGGATTTTTGGAGAAAGAAAGAAAGAAAGAAAGAAAGAAAGAAAGAAAGAAAGAAAGAAAGAAAGAAAGAAAGAAAGAAAGAAAGAAAGAAAGAAAGAAAGAAAGAAAGAAAGAAAGAAAGAAAGAAAGAAAGAATTTTTTTAACGTGTCCTCAAACAGAAGACAGTTCATCAAACTGGGGCTCTATTTCAGTGGAATTCAAGTGAATTTAGCATGTCAAACAGACAATCAGAGGAATCATATGGTGCAAGGTTCTAATCCAGCCTTCACCCTGACATGTTCATTTTGTACATAAAAGCACTTTTATACAGTGCAGCTTTCAAATATGTATTCACTCATCTATTGCTGTATATGACATAGGCCAGCTAAAACAACATCACAGAAGTATTCTCCCTGTGTGTTTAGGCTCTTGGTAGCTCTGAACTGCACACAGAGGACACATCACTTTAAACCCTATTAAAATCAACAAGTCTCAAATCTTAAATCTGTATAACTGTATGCTATCATTCAGCTAGTAGTACTTATTTTCTAACCACACTTCATTTTAAAAAAAAACTCAAGTTACAAGTATTTTATATTCAGGGTTTGTCTCCTTTACAAGAGAGAGAAGTTAATAATCTGCAAACAGTAGATCCATTTCAACAGACTACCAATATGGTGTAATTATATCCTGTAGAATGCGCTCTATTTGGCATACCTTTTTTAGCTTTTAGAGTTTTTCTCCACAGTGTGGAAAAGATTCCATCTGTCCAATCATTAGTCGCTGTATCCAGTTTGCCAAACATCTGAGGGGCGGTAATAGCTTTAGGGTTCATACGCATTTCTCTGTGAGGATATCCACATTCCGTCATGGCTCTCATCAGTATAGTTATAACAATCGTTTTTCCAGAGCCACTGGGCCCGAGGGTCATCAACCCATGGCGCACTTTGGAAGTTTCATACAACTAAAGGGGGGTGGGGGTGGGAAACAGTACAATAGCCATTGGGTTCATTAGTCTTCTTATATTGGGTGTTACACTAGGATTATGTATTCATAGTTATATGCACACTTCAAGGTACATAATGTTACACCTGAATTCCCCCCCCCCCATCAGAGACAATTGCATAACATGGTTCAAATGACTAGACAGTATGGGAAATGTTTAGTGCTAAAGTTCCCATTGTAAAATTTTACTAATTGGCTTAGTTCATGTTCTTTTGCCTTCTTCTAATAAGATGTATTATGCTATACCTGTACAAGCTTAAGATTCCAAGGTGGGTGATTAATCAATCCAGCCTCTTCAACCTGATTTGCAACAGCTGCTTGAAGTTCAACGTATGTATTGCTGTCCAGCACTAACCCAGGAAAGAGGTCATTGATAAGACTAAGAAATAGGGGTTCATCTTCATCTACCTAAAAAATAAAAAATATGCTTTATAATATGTTGAAATGTGCATTATTTTTGAATTAACTACTAATACCAATACATTTGCAGATATAACAATTGTTCGCAAGTTGTTTCAGTGTCGTTGATCTCGGAATGGAGCTTTCTTTGTTTGCATTTGTCCAAAGGAACAGTCTACCTTTTTACTGGATTGCCTTTCTATAGCGTCGTCATGTTGACAAAAACATTAGAAAAAGGGATTTTGCCCTGCTCACCAATTTTCTGCTCCATTAGCCAAAGATAGATATGGAAGTACATATTGTGAGCCTCACTCCAGATGCCTAACAGCCTGAACAGCATGGCCTCTATCTAGAACCAGCAGCTTATAACAAGAGGCTTTTAAGGCTGTATTTTACACAAAGGGACAAAATAAATGCCTGATGCCACAAATCTGTTGATGACAACTGTACCAGTTGATGTACAACTGTACTTCTCTTCATGCGATCATGCACTGGTCCAGACAAAGCAACAGGAAAAAAACACTGTGAAACTGCAAACATTGGATAATTGAAAAGACTTGTTAACTGTAATTGCATTCATGCAGTATCCTTAAAAAAGGACAGAGTTTAAAGGCAGCTGCACTGGCTCAAAGCAAAATCTAAAAACAAAACTTGTGTAACCCTTTTTATTAGGACCAACCAAAATAACATTTATGCAAGCTATCAAGCTCTCCAGAACTGTTTTGTCATATTCTATGATAAAGGTGGGAGCGTGTATGTATCCTCATTGTATCAGAATTTTGGTTGAGTTCCATCAGGATTCCCCCCCTCTTTTTTTATGTATCCTTTTTATGATCTTAAGGCCTTATCTTGTAAAGATCCTCTGTGAAAGCAGGTATGCAGATTTAAAATGGTGCTAGTGTCAGGTTCCACTTGGTCTTCTGAGAATAAGAAACAAAAAAAATGTGTGTGGGGGGTGGAATGGAAGAATTCCACTGAAAACAGAAAAGCCACCAGCTGATCAGATCTCTCTCTAACAATATATGAAACACAAATATTTGAGTCTTACAAGTTTCGACAGATTCATATCCCTTAGTCCTCTCATGACTGTACTCAATTCACTGTCATCTGGTCTGGCTCTTTTCTGAGATCCAAGAGTTCTCAACACTGAAAGGATATTTCTCAAGCCAAAGTCATAATGAACCTAAAAATGAAAACCAAAGAAGTTTATCGGTTCTGGGAGTCATTTAGATATATTGCTTCCATAATGACAGGCCCATTGTATGCTGAACCATAATATTTATATATTGCAAAACAGGGAAATTGAGAGCATTCAAAACAATTAAGTGTATCAGTGAATTATAGTACTTTCTATTTCAAAAAGATATAATGCTAATACAGATATTTTCTCATATATAAATATTACAAATCTAATCCTCCAAACTGATTAGTTTTGGTTTGCTCCATCTGAGGAATACTTTGCATGATGTACATATGAGAACCAATAAAGATTAACGCTGAAGACACACTGTCAAGTTACACTTAACTGCATCGAGAAATAAATTGATGTTACTGAGAAACAGACACTGAACAAGTTGCCTCATCACAGAAAACAGATTAGCACATAGTAATAAAAGCAGGTAGCACAATTGTCAAGAAACAGCAGGTTATATATTTGAAGTATCACTTCTTTATAGTAAAATTATATCAGAGGTCAGTTCTCATTCCTGCAGTACAAATGAAAGTGGTCATGAAAGTAATTTATCAATCACTCATGTTCTCAAAAGAGAGGAGGAAGAAGAAGAAACCAGCAAACTACCCAATGGCGAGCTTTCCAGAGTCTGGTTCCTCTTTGTTAAGTCCAGAACTGATCTTCAGGGGGATGGTTGGGGATAAGCAACTTCTTCCTTCTCAATAAATACAGTATAGGTGCTTATCTATAGCTACCAATCTGACGCGGAAGCCAAGCGGATTATCCTCTATCAAAGCTTGCAACATTGACTTTAGATAACCAATCCTCCTCTCAGCCACACCATTCTCCTGAGGAACACAGGGATTAGCCAATCTGTGCTCAATTCCCTTGCTTTCTAACCACTTGGTAAATGCACTAGAGACAAATTCACCGCCTCCGTCAGATTGTATACTGGATACCTTGAGGTCTAGCTGCCTTTCCATCCTTTTAATCCAATACTTGATGGTTTGACATGCCTCACTTTTCTGCTTCAGCAGATACACCCAGCCATAACGAGTAAAATCATCCACAATACATAAAGCGTACCGGTTCTTAGACACACTCTCAGGAAATGGACCACAGAGATCTAAATGAGCAATTTGCAGAGGTCTGCTTGCCACCCTTTGGCTTACCTTAGCCACTGGACTACATCTGCTTTTAACAGATTTGCAGACAGTGCAATCTAGGAAAGAATTACACCCATTCAACTTAATGTCATCCTTCCCTAACACACTTTAGAATGGAAAAGGAGGCGTGGCCAAAACGCCTATGTAGAAGGTGTATGCACTCATTATGTGGATTTTTATTCACAGACTTCACTACCATAGAAGTTTCTCCTGTCCTTCTATGCACCACATAGACATCCTTTTGCAAGTGCCCTTCTAACATTACAACCTCCCCCTGGCTTATCTGGCAGGTGTTTCCTTCAAACTGCACCTTAAAACCAGTCTTAGCCAGCACAGAAACACTTAGCAAACTATGCTGTAACTCAGGCACACAAAGTACATTTTGAAACTTATGTTTTAACTCTGGGAAAAACACCTCCCCTTCAGAGTGTACCTTTAAGTGTCTCCCATCTGCTAGACTTGCATAAGACTTAGCAGACTGCTTTTGGTTAACCAACATGGAAGCTTTGTTAACAAAACATGTACTTGCCCCACTGTCCAAGAGCCAAATGTTCTCTTTGTCTCCAGCCTCTGCCAGCACAACAGCAGTGTAAGTTCCATTCACTGACTGTCTCTTTGGTTGCTTATTCCTGGCCAACTGGGGACAATGTCTTTTCAAATGTTGTGAGGACCCACAGAGAAAACACTTTCTGACAAACATCACGCATTCCTCATCTTGCTTGTAGCTCCTACTCTGCCTTCCGTCGCCTCCCCTCTGCTGCTGCCACTGGCTCTGCGCTGAGTAGACCTCTTGCCCGTCTCGGGCTTGTCTAAACAGCTCGGCTGCAGTCCTCGGCATAGACTCTATCCAGTCTCTCTGCCTGTGATGAAAAACGCGCTGGGGGGCTGAGGTCTCGGCAGATGGGCGATTCGTTGATTTAACCTCGGGGGTGTATCTCAGCTGGGCTGCTGTCTTCTGCTTACGTCCCTCCTCCCGTCGTTCCTCTTCTTCCAGAATTCGTCCAGTCAAGTATTCATAGGTTAATTGCCCTGCTGCCAGGCTCTCCAGCGAGGTTACTAAAACATCAAAGGTTGCATCCAGAGAACTCAAAAGCAAATACACCCGGTCCTCCGCAGATATAACTTTCCCCCTCAACTCCAGCTGTCTAAACAACTCTGCTAGGGTCTTCAAGTGGGCTGCGGCCGGCGTGTGCAGTGATTTATGGCATCTATAAAGACGCCTCATTAGTGCTAGCAGTGTGCCTGCTGAGTCCCGGAGATACACTGCTCGCAGACTATCCCATGCCAACTTTGCATGCTCTTTGCCAACCACAAAAATAAGCTGGTCATCTCCCACCGTCAAGGTGATATTGGCAAGGGCTTTTATGTCCTTGGCAATCTCGGCTGCTGTAGTAGGGAGTCTTTCCACAGCATCCCATAAATCCTCCCTTTTCAGATACTGCTCCAACCTCACAGACCAAACGTGGTAATTCTCTGAGGTGAGTTTATCCACCGGGATAAATGATTGTTGTGCCATTATTACTCACACACAGCCGTCACTTCTCCAGTAGCCTCTGAAAATCCTGGACTCTGCTTAACTACCACCACACATAAAACCTGCGCAGTGTAGCAGAAACACTCCTGTAACGTAGAGGAGCTGGGCCCAGAGCCCTGACGCGGAAGCCAAGCGGATTAGCAGTCTTGTCCAGGATACCCATCAGAAAGTCCACGGCCACATAGAAAAAGTGTAGTTTATTTGTACAGTGCAGAAATATATACGGATACTCCTTTCACACTCTCCGCTCATAACATCCCGCATAGAACTGCAGTCTCACTTCATTATATACACCTGGTGGTTGCAGCCACCAATCACAGTAGATATCCAATTATCCTGGTATTGCTACTGCATTGC
Organism: Euleptes europaea; assembly: GCF_029931775.1. NCBI lineage: Eukaryota > Metazoa > Chordata > Lepidosauria > Squamata > Sphaerodactylidae > Euleptes > Euleptes europaea. The sequence continues at coordinate 38,820,794 of NC_079318.1, read as the reverse complement.
ATCAGCCACCTGGCTCTAACTGGATCAGGCCAGCTTTCTCTAGCTCCCCAGGTACTTTCCAGGCTGATTACATCATCCTTAGATCTCACTGATCTATCCTGCACCTGTCAAACTATCTGACAGACTTGTAATCTTGACACAATCACATAGCCCAGAAATATGCAGTGTGCATGAAAAGCCAGAGCTGCTCCTTATTTATCGTATGTTTAAATGTTACAAATTGTATGTTAAAAATTTAGTTACAGACAAAGCCCAAAACCTGATCTATAAAATCTAGAGATAACAATGTACTTCTAACTGCAGGAGCAATTAATGTGCTCCCCCCACACCCCAGTTCAAAAAGCTTCACCCAATTTTGGATCCATAATACGGCTCACCTTCACCATTACCCCACTATCATTCTCAGCAAAGGAAACTATAATTCCCATCCCCCCAGCACGTAGATTATCAACACAAGAAAAATGGGCCCCAAAGGGTTGAGAAACCTTTCTATACTGATAGTCTCCCCCCTCCTTTGTAAATGTTTTGTTTTTAAAAAGAAGGAAACAGCAGGACAGGGGAGCTTTGTGAATAGTGCTTTGTTTATTGTCTTTGTGGAGCAATAAAAAAATCCCTTGAACTTTTTGAAGCCTTTGACAGGAATGCTCACAAGAAGCAGTTATGGGGGGGGGCAAGCTCAGGGGGAATTGCCCATCAATAATGTAGTAGTACCATTATTCAAACCCACAAGGATCTGGAATCTGGGAATTGTCAGATATCGCTGTACAGTTTGATCAATCAAAGGAACTGTGGGGAGATGAAATATACCGAGCAAGCAACCCTCTTTATACATATAGCCAGAACACATCAGGTGATACTTCAGAGTTCCTATAAAGGTCTTTGGCTTGCTTGCTGATCTGAGCCATTGGGGTATTTTTCAGGGAGATTTGCTGCTGTTTCGACGCTGATTTGCGTCGGAGTCAAATTTTGGTTATTCACTGCAGATCCGTATTTTCCCCCACTGAGCAAAATAAGCCGGGTTAAAAGAGAGGCAATCCAAACCACTTTTGAGACAATCTTTCCTGTGGACGCATGTTTTGTTGCTTGGATGCCCATGAAAAAACGTTTGCTTCGCTCCCCAGGACGTCTCCTTTCTCCTCCCCCAAGAACGGTGATTGGCTGGGGGAGTTTCGCGCTCGGACAAGAATACCGCCCCTTTTGCTGCCTGCCTGCCTGCCTAGAATCCTGGCACTTCTCTCCCTCCATCCCCACACGCCTTCCCCGCTCCTCGCCCGGGATGGGCCTTGGAGCTGGGCCCACACCTCCAAGCCCAGGGGGTCGTCAGACAGACGGCTCCAGGGGGAGACCGGCGGGGCCACGCCATGTGCTCCTCGCGCGCTGGGGGTGGTGGTGGCAGCTCAGTCTAGGGCAGCTGGACCCGTGGGGGGATGTTCAAGGGAAGGGGCTGTTGGCCCCTCTGCCCCAGAGGGGAGGGGGGATTTTTGAGAAATCAGATGGGGAAAATGTGCATCCTGAGAGCGGAAAACCCAAGGCAAAACTCCCTCCCATCACTCTTCTGAAGAGGGGCGGCCAGCCTGCTCTTATCTCCCTCCTCTCTCTCGATGCACTGTGGCCGGATCATGGCCGGTGCGCAATCCAGGGGCCTTCTTTCCTCTCCCCCCCCCTGCCATGCACACTCGCTGGATCGGGGCTGGCGTGCAAGCTAGAAGCCCTCCTGTCTCTCACGATGCAATGTGGCCAGATCATGGCCGGCACGCAATCCAGGGGCCTTCTTTCCTCTCCCCCTCCCCTGCCATGCACACTGGCTGGATCGGGGCTGGTGCGCAAGCTAGGAGCCCTCCTGTCTCTCACGATGCAATGTGGCCGGACCATGGCCGGCGCACAAGCCAGGAGCCTTCTTTCCTCTCCTCCCCCTGCCATTCCCACTTTCAGCTAAACACTTCTCTGGGCACATGGATTCCTTGCCCCTCCCCCAATCCTGTCTATCATTAAAGGGCAATGGGTTCCACACCTATAGAAAATAGAGGGAAGCTTTGAGGAAAGCGCTGCCTTGCCCCCCCCCCCAATTTGGAATCTGACTGTTCCAAAAGCAGAACAGAGCGAGGGTGGAAAAAAATGGAGGAGACCAGAGGGGCTGGTGCTTGTTTTTTGCGCTGGGGCTGGTGAACCACACGAGGTAATCTGCTGAGCGGAGTTGGGGCTGAGCTGGGGGCAGGCATAAACAATGAGCCTGTTGGAAGGGGAGGCCTCCTGCAAAAGGGACAGACCAAACCGTTGTCAAATACAGCGGGCTTTGTTCCCATGAAAAACCAAAACTACATCAAGATTGACAGGGATAAATCGCGGCCATGAAAAGAAACATTTAAATCGTGTTTTTTTTTAGTCTGTGGCAAAACAGAAGCAAAATCTACCGTGAAAAATGCCCCATTCTGTTGTCACTGCTCTCTACAACCTATGGACGCACCTGCAGTCTCTATTGCTACAAAGATGTAATAGTGCTATAAGATTACCTGCTTAGTAAGCTGCTCTTCACAAAGCTTATAAAGAACAAAGAATTTCTGAGCCAATATAACGTTTTCAATAAAGCCACAGCTTGCAAGTTTCACTCTCATGATTATCTGAAATGGAATACTACAGTATTAAGAATTTCATGTACATTTTGAGAAGTGAGTTTTTTTAAAAAGTAAACCGCATGAGCTTTAAAGAAACAATGTTGCACAATAATTCCAAACTTAATGGATTTTCTACAACATAATGATAAACTACCTGTCTGTCCGGAACCATCATAGCAACGGTTCTAAATTGAATTTTCAGATTTTCTGGCAGTTCCTGGCGTCCAGCATAGCCAGGATTCTACAAATAAAAACAAAGGATTCGCAAGAGTTTTACTCAAACTATTTGAAGTAACTTGCATGTTTTAGTATTGTAAATTATGTAGTTCATTTAATACTTTCATTCAGTGGTGCATGCTTATCAAAGTTGTTTTTTTTTTTTTACTTTTATCCAGGCAAAGATGGTAGTTTCATCTCACTCTGCCTGTATTCACCGCTGAGCCTCTGCTTCCAGTAAACTAGAGTCAGGGGTGGCCTTAGTGGTTCTGGGGCCCTGGACAGAGGTCTATTAAGGGGCCCCAGAATCACTGCAACACCCTAGCCTCCCCACCAGGTGCAAGCAACAGGACACCCTCACACCATGGGAGATGGGTGGGGGCCATTGCTGAAAGCTGACTGCCCAAGCCTGGATCGGTTGTATCTTAGGGGCTGTTGCTGCATGGGCAGCACAAACCCCCAATAGGATGGAAGCAAGTGGCAGTGGTGGGGGCATGTGTGGGCATTCCTCCAGCATGGAGCCCAGAGCAGCTGCCTGTGTTGTCCATTGGCTAAGACAGCCCCTGGTTGGAGTGGGCAGAGTTCCCAGTTATAGACCTCCTGCTGCCTAAGAAAACTAAGAAAACTGTTGTCTCAATCCAAGAATAAGTTGCTGTTTAGCACAGGCAAAAGATCTCACTATGTGTAGGGGGGGAAATGTGCAGTCCACCATGCTATACATCTCTTTGTGTGGATAAGCTGACTAAAACATCTTTCTACGGTTTTGGATAAATGGGAGTGAACTAGCCTTGCACACTGTCTGTGTCTTTGCAAAATGTTTGCCTAAGCTTTAAAAATAGTCATTGGCCAGAGCAAACAAAATTCTATTAATTGTGGGTATGGGTAAGCAATCCCAGGAACTCATTTTCCCCCCGCAGCACCTCTCCCTCTTATACAGTTTGTTCGCATTATTATTAATCACAGTTATAGTTAACCAGGTTTCTGTTTAAACAGGTTTCTGACATTATAGGGTAGACTGAGTTCCAAGTACTAAGTTTAAAGAATCCTGGTTAATGCTAACTGTAGTCATCCCAATGGTTCTACAGCCCTGGTTAAGGAGGGAGAGATAATTTCTTTCAGGAAGAGGGGGGAATGTGTATTAACAGGGATTCTCTGTTATCTATGAACTGGGCTACTTATTCCAGATGGACAGCAGCCCAATATTTAATTGTGAATATTCTGAAATAATACATACAGTATTAAAAATGAAATCCCTTTTGCTAACGATTCTAAAAAAATACAGTCACTGCAAGAATGGCCATTATCTTCACAAAACAAACCACTCACAAATTGGCTTATCTACTCTTAACATTCGTCAGAAAGAACAAAGTGGCACACATCTAACCAAAATATTTGGGTTTTGTTTTCGAAGAAATATTATTAGTTACAGTAATACTGATTAAATGTTAATAAATATAAATTTAACGTTTGCAAATATATTGCTACACTAGACAGAGTAATTAACCACACATATAATTTATTTTCAAATACACCTTGAAACAGACACGTGATTGATAGTCTCTCATCAAGAATAGAGCATTTATAACCTTATCTTAATAAATTTACCATTGTCAGAAAAATTCCAAACTCTGGGTTTAAATCTACAACATCTCCATCAGAAAATATGAACTGTTTCTTCCTTTCTTTCCTTGCTGTCAAAATTATATAAATTTGCTGAGCTGCTACTGACAACACGGGTAATTCAATTCTGTTAAATTCATCAAAGCATCCCCAGGAACCAGACTGTGCAAGACCTAAAATAGGAAAAGGAGTTTTTGCCCTGATTAAAACCTTTCTTTTTCATTCTTCCATAATATTTGGACATCATTTTTTTCTTGTACAAGACTAAAGAAGAACCTATAAACAGACTGTTTCTGAGTATTGGCTTGACTCTGGAGGAAAATGTAGAAAATCATCACTTAGCAAACTCCTGGTCAGCATATGCATAACTAGGCAGTCGTGTTATTCTCAAGCTCTTACAGGACAAATTACTGAGCTGCTCCCAAAACTTTCACATTGAAAAATATAACCAAATCATCTTTCCCTAGGTCAAAGCTTCAGAAGGTCCACGCCAGAATGAATTACGATTATTATATCCCACCACTTAGTTCAACACTACATTGTGCATACACAAATGGGCATTTGGAGTATTTAATTTTATTTATTTAAAACATTTCTACGCCACCTTTCCATCCAATTCGGGGTTCCCATGGTTGAGAACATTAAAACATTTGAAACATTAAAAGGATTTAAAATATGTACATATGTATAATATTTAAAACATTAAATAAAACATAATATAAACACATAAAATATAAACACATAAAACACACAAACAGGGAGGAGTAATAAAAGTTAGTGAGGGAATGCCAAACAAAATAAAACAAAAATCTTCATTATCTGGCAGCAGACAATGATAGAGGGAGACAGATGAATCTCCCTAGGGAGGGAATTTCAAAGTTTAAATGCTGCAACTGAGATGAGAATGCCTTTTCTCAGGTTGCCACCCATCTAGCCTGAGATGGTGGGAGCACCCAAGTGACTGGAGTAGTCAGGTAAATTCTTATGATAATAGGCAGTCCTTCAGTTTTGCTGGCCCTGTCATATAGGGCATTAATGGTCTATACCAGCACTTTGAACTGGGCTTGGAAGGAAATTGAGAGCCAATGTAGATGGAACTAGGCTGGAATTATGTGGTCCCTACAGCCCACTCCTGACAACATTGTGGCCACATCATTCTGTACCAACTGTAGCTTCTGGACAGTCTGGACAGTACAAGGGCAGCCCCATGTAGAGGGTACTGTACTGCAGTAATCAAATCTAGGTGTTATCAGGACATACACCAAAGTGGCAAGATCCTTCCTTCCCAAAAACAGCTGAAGCTGGTGAAAGGCTCCCCTTGCCACTGCTGCCACCTGTTTATTCAAAAGGAAGCCTGGATCCAGCAGCACCCCCAAGCTACAAACCGGCTCCCTTTGGAAAGTGCAACCCCCTCCAGAAGGACATATATCCCAGTTCCTGGGTCAGACTTTGCCCTCACCAGTAACACCTTCATTGTGTCAGGATTAAGTTTCAGTTTGTCAGCCCTCAGCATCCCTAAATGGGTTCAGTTTATGGTCCATGCATGAAATATTACCACATAAAACATTTTACCATGTAAAAATACTTTGGGACCATAATCAGACCAACATGTTTTCAGAGACCCACTGCGCATACATGATGGCTGATGAAGGCGGAGGGTAAGATGCCATTTGTATGCCAAGCAAACACATGAAATTTGAAGCTCTAAGGTTCTGAAGCACTGGGTAATGTAATCAATCACGGGGGAAGAATTGGCAAGGAGCCTGCTAGTTAGTAGCAGCTGAAAAATATCTTGCTGAATTTGCTCTCTTCTCTGCACACACATATATATGAGGCCTGAGAGTGGCCAGAGGTGCAAGCCAAAGGGCTCTTGCTGTTGGCTCTTAGCCTCCAGCTTGGGCCTAGAACAGGTCATAGGGTTGCCAGGTCCCTCTTCACAACTAGCAGGAGATTTTTGGGGCGAAGCCTGAGGAGGGTTGTGTGGTCCCGATGTAAACTTGTTCACAACTGCAAGGTATACGATATATTCCTGCGGAGGTGAGGGGGTCTCTTTTGTCTTTTGCTGATTGTAGCATCTGATGTATTTTCTTGGTGGGTTTAAACACTGTTCGTAGGTTATGTTTTTTTCAAAAGTTTCTCCATCCTATCAGTGACTCCTTTAATAAATGGCAAGAATACCTTTCCTATGGGAGACTGTTTTTCCTGAGTTTTGTGATTTTTTTTTGGTTTAATGGCCCTTCTGATTTCATTTCTGGAATAGCCGTTTGCTAGCAGTGCGTGATTTAGATGATTAATTTCTTCCTTGAGAAACTGTGGTTCACAGATCCGTCTTGCATGGTCCATTAATGTTTTGATTATTCCTCTTTTCTGTCGGGGGTGGTGGTTGGAGTTTTTGTGTAAGTTGCGATCTGTGTGAGTTGGTTTCCGGTAGACCTTGTGACCTAACTGAAAGTTTGTTTTACGGATAACAAGGGTATCAAGAAATGGGAGTTTACCCTCAATTTCTTTTTCCATGGCAAACTGAATGTTTGGATGGATATTATTGAGATGGTTTAGAAAGTCCATTAATTTTTCTTCACCATGGCTCCAAATAGTAACATTACATCAGGACCACACAACGCAGCATACAACCAAGGATAAAAGAACATGAAAGATACTGCAGACTTGGCCAACCTGAGAAATCAGCAGTGGCTGAACATGGACTGACCCAAACAGGACACAGGGTCTTATTCCTAGACACTGAAAGACTGGACAATTCTACCAACTATTTTGTCAGATTGCACAGAGAAGCCATTGAAAATTCATAAACATCAGCACAACTTTAATAGAAAAGAAGAGAGTTTAAGAATGAATAAGCCTTGGCTTCCTATCCTGAAAACCTCCAGACTAACAAAGACTACAGTCCACAATAGCCATGCGGATTAGCTTTGGATTCCACATGTTAACAGATCACTTCAGGATACAATGGTTCCACATTAACATACCACACCCTCATTAGACATTATCTTGATACTTACAGGACAATGATTAGCACATTACCTTTAATACTTTGCAGGACAATGACTCAGCTCAAACCCAACCCCCTTCTGACTATATATTACTCTTCCTACACACTTGACACTGAGAGACACTGTCCTTCAGTGTTACTCCTCTGAAGATGCCGGCCACAGCTGCTGGCGAAACGTCAGGAAAGAAAATACCAAGACCACGGTCACACAGCCTGGATAGCCTACAAGAACCAATGAACTCTGACTGTGAAAGCCTTCGACAAAATTTTACCCTTGATTGATAAAATGAAATCTGACCATGAAACTTCCATATGCCGGTCTTTAATGAATGACTCTATCCCTGAAGTCACATTAAAGGTGGCGGAATTTTTGATGGAAGTTATCAAGACTAGGACCAAAGTTTAAATCATATTTATATGGGAAATGCATGGATCAAGGATTCTTGTGCATCGTCTATGCTATATTTCTGAGAATATGCTAATAAAGGTTGATTGATTGACTTAACAGCACTTTACACACATACACACACTGTTAGCCACTTTGGGTCCCTCCAGGGAGAATGGTGGAATATAATTATGCTAAATAATTATGCCAAACACACAAATAAATAAAATATCCAGTTTTTCATCTGTACTGAAGTGCCTTACTATATATGTTGCAGCTATGAAAACTCACCCCATACCTATATAAATGGTACTACACGATAATATTCTCTCTCTCTTATCTTATAAGCACGAGCACCAAAGTTATGACCTTTTTAACAATGTACTCCCCCACAGTCATAATAATAACCAGGCCATTACATTTCTAATTACAAAACAAGTATTATTTATATACCAGTAAAGTTTAGTGAAGTGCAGCGTCACTTCCAATATATTTTAATATCATGTTGAACTCATCTGCATTTTATGTAATGTTAATGTTATAAATTATTATGTTTCTCACCTAACTCTACCATCAACATTTTATTCTTTTTATCTTATTGATTTCTCCCTTATTGATACAGATAGCCCAATCCTATGCCAAATTTACTCAGAATTAATCCCATTAAATTCAGTAGAAACTGCTCCCAGGTGAGCGTGCAAGGGATTGCATCTTTAGGCAATCTGTCAAAATAGTCAGCATGGGAGAATAGAGAAATAAGAGCAGTTTACAGCAGGAATAACTAGTGTGTTGTCAAATACGCAGAAAGCCCAGTTGGGGTGTAAGGTGACAGCTCCTTTTCAATCAACATGATGAGTTGACAAAAGCTATCAATACATAAAACTCTTGCTAGCTTTGTCTCCCTAAAATTATTTCCCCAAAGCCCCTTGTCACAGGCTGACATCCTTAACATTATCAGATAATTTCAACTCCAGCAAACCAGTCACAAAATGATGAATGTTCTAGAGTAAAACTTGATATTTTTATAACTAAAATGCCACAAAGTAAACACTAATTCGTTTCTCAGTCCTGATGGATGGTAACATTATCATCTGTTTTAAATGCAAGTTTCATTCAAGTTATATTTCAAGTTATGCATATGAGAAATATTGCAAAGGAAAAGGCAAATACAATTTTGAAAGTAAGGACCTGTGTAAAGTCCAGTATGTTTTTGGCTGATAATGCCTTCTGTGCGGCTGTTCTATTTGCACATACCACATTCATGCCCACTCTTCATTTATATACCCACATCTGAACATTAGTGTTCCACTTCTCTGCATCCCCTTTCACCAACCAGACATTTCCTTCTGTTGCTTGGCCCTTTATGCTGGCAGTTCACTCTAAACAGAGAGAATGTGTGCATGTGCACACCACAATAGCTAAGCCAAAAGGAGGGCCAATTTTTCTGACCTCCAGGCTCCTGTGACATCCCAGCTAATCAGAAAATGGATAAAGAAATTTTGAAGACTGTATTTATCGTTTTTCTTGTTCTTTTTTCTATAGTCTATAGTTTGACTTATTGTGGCTTTAATTTGCTACCTCACTCATATTACTAGAACCAAGGTAGATCCCTAGGGTTGCCAGGTCCCTCTTCGCCACCAGCAGGAGGTTTTTGGGGTGGAACCTGAGGAGGGCGGGGTTTGGGGAGGGGAGGGACTTCAATGCCATAGAGTCCAACTGCCAAAGCGGCTGGAGATCAGTTATAATAGCAGGAGATCGCTAGCTAGTACCTGGAGGTTGGCAACCATATAGATCCCTGGTAATTTGTCTATGCTTGCTCTGACTTTGCTATTAACTACAGTTACTAATGAACATTTGTTGAGAAATACTATACTGAATACTGTTCATTTCAAAGTTCTTTTTTTAAAAAATGTGCACTACAAGCCAAGTCTTACCTTTGAAAATCCGGCCCAGTCCTCTGAAATCCATTTGATCTGAGCAGTTAAATACTACTACATACTTCCCCAAAGCCTTTCCCATGTCTTTTGTAGTTTCTGTTTTACCAGTCCCAGCAGGTCCTGCTGGAGCTCCTCCCATGTTCATTCCTAGAGCCTGAGCCAAGGTAATGTAGCATCTGTAAAAGTACATTCAAATCATTACAGTATAAAACATTTAAATGTGAGATGGTATATTTACATATCATTAATTCAACTTTACATTTGGTATTCCAATAACGCTCAAATTTTCATCAAATGAGGAGGATGCCCATGTGTAAATCTTAAATCTAACCCCTGGGGAAATGCTCAGAAGCAGCCATTAGAGAGAGATCAGGCCCTTAATTTAGAGTATTAATATTCTGTATGGCTGCTTTAGTCAATAAATTAATTGCTTCTCACCTGTCTGTTAAAGGTGTTATGACCAAACGATCTGTACATCCCAGAAATTCATTTTGGTAAACAAAATCCACGTCAGTAATAGATACCAACGTTTGATCCAGATCTTCCTTAAAATAAAACCTGCTCTGCTTTAACCATTCAAAGTCAGTCACTGATTTGATATGCATTTTAACCTTAAAAAGAGGGGGAAACACCACATGAATTATTCTCAAAATGTATAGATATAATGTATTACTCGTGATGTGGTAAATTTAAACGAGGAAGGGATCACAGCTATTACTTTAAAACGGGAGTCTCCAACAGGTAGCTCATTGGTTACTGCAGAGTAGGATTGTGCTCCCCCTAGAACACCCGGGAAAAGGTCACAAAAATATCTGCTCTAGGATTTTTAAGTGTTTATTTCAAAAGCAATTTCTCTGTGCAGCTTAGCTGATAGCTTCATTTTGGGGGCTCTTACTAGTCCATGTTATATTTCTAGAACAGAACTTGGTAAAATGCTTGGGGTGGAGTATCTTGAGCTGTTTTTCATTATAGGCTTCATACTGCCTGCAATATTTTGAAGAAGCAACTGCTACTATGCAGTTTGAGGGAGAACCAACTGACTAAACACTTTGCTGAAGCCAAGAAACTACAGGTTTAAAAATTCACTTCAGGAAAGGGGAGGTTTTAATGACAAAAATTATTACGTTATCATTGCAACCTTAGGGGCTTGGGATGATCTGTCGATCAAAAATAGGTAGGAACAACTGTCTTTCCCCACTGATTAACAGGCTGATTGAAACTTGTGACAGTTCCATTGGTCAGATATGAAATATATTAAAGTTCCAAAAATAACATTTATACTTTACCAAGTCATCAAATATATCACGCTGATGCACATGAATGGTAATAAGGGTTTCAAATTTCACTCTGTCAAACTTGGAAAGATCATGAGTAGTCTGTCCAATAAGAGTATTTAGAATATCCAGAAATTTCTGATTGGTTACGGACATGACTTTTCTATCATCTTTTGCATTGGTTAAGGCTTCTTCTGAATCATGCGTCCATAGCATCTGAATTCCCAGCAACCCTACCTATAAATTTAACAAACAACTAATCAGAAATGCATATGAACATTTATAGTGCACTCCACTTTAGATAATTAATGTTCCAACAGCTCATAGTTTAAAACTATAATTTAGAGTGATTAACTGGAGTGATTAACAGCTGGGTTTTTCCTATGATTTTCTTTTGTATGTAGGAAATAAATCAGGGAGTTTCGAAGGTGATCTTCTCTATCATACTCAGATACATTCATAAGCAAATCTGGATGTACTTTTATTGCCTTCTGACAATGAAGTATAGACATCATTAATAATATTAAAAAACCCACTCTTCTGCAAATCCATTATGGTATAAATATGACCCCCACACACACACACACAACGTATATACCCCTCAAAAAGACAAGGAAACAATTCTGAAAGTTTGCCAGAAAGCTTCCAGTAAGCAGCTCTTAACCTTTTGGAATATTGTCTACAAATAACTTATTAAAATGAGACAAAATTTGACAGTGCACATAGCAGATGTTTATCAAGCCCCATCTGGTCCATTTTCTACTACAAGTGGATTGTGCTTTCACAAATAAATGGATGACTCATCACTATAGGCTCTCTTACCAATACTTCAGGTATCAGAACACATGAAATTACTGGAGCTGCATTTCTCACAACACTAATCTTCCGTATTTGGTTGCCAACTCTAGGTTGGGAAATTCCTGGGGATTTGGAGGTAAAGTCTGGGGAAGGTGGGGTTTGGGGAGGGGAGGAACCTCAGCAGGGTATAGTATGATATAGTACACCATCCGAAACATCCATTTTCTCAAGGGGAACTGATCACTGTAGTTTGAAGATCAGCTGTAAGTCCAGGAGATCTTCAGGTCCATCCTGAAGGCTGGCAAGTGGCAACTCTACCCCCATGGCTCTGATTTTTTTTAAAGTAGAAGGCATGTCCTTTGTCATGGAGGAAGTGTCAGTAACTTAAATGTTCTTTGAAGACTCAAAATTGTTACAGCGTCAAATAGCACAGAGAGAAACTGCCACTTCTGTTGAGCACATCATCATTATAACATATGTTCATTATATAAAAAAGTAAAAATGGTGTTCCCAAATTTGTAGTGTAATCGTATTGGCCATATGATTATATGATAGATCCAAGCAGGAGGAGGTTAGGCACCAAAACCTGCGGAGTCTTTTAGCTCGACTGTTTTAATCAGGGTCTTCCAATCTTCATGTATTGCGGCCCTTTTCTTGTTCTTTATAAAGGTTTTGTAATTTTTTTTGCTATCCAAATTCAGCTGTTTTGCTGATAAAGATGGTCTGAGTTTATATTCGTTAAAATACCGTAGGAGGTTTTTCTTAGCAGTTAGGCAGTCCTGGTCAAACCAACTCTTGGAAGCTATCATGTGGTTAGGAGGGACTGTGCTAGGTTTTGATAATAACCCTCTCATGGTAGATATAAGATCTGTGTATGCTGAGAGGATACTGACATTTTTGTCTATATTCCCTACATTCCCTACAAGGGCAGCGTAAACTGAGCTGCCCTGTTCAGATTTTATCCATTCTGAAATTAAGTTATTAAGTTGATGGGTCCATTTTGATCCTAAGCCTTCCAGATTGCACTGAAGCGTTTAGATGAATATGCTGAGTGTCTATGAATTTGAAGTACTAAATCACAGACCAGGGTGAGGGGAACACATCATCATCTATTTCATTCTGTCTTGTCTAAAATCTATTTTTTAGATAATTAGTACATACATAAATTGAAAATCATACCACTTGGTTGTTCTGATACATGCTCTAGTGTAAATTATTTAATTGCCCTTTCCCTTCTTTCTCTCATCCTGACAATTACAGTACAGATAAGGTATGTCGTTCACCAAGCATATGCTAATCTTTAGCTGAAAACAATGATTTTGAACCCAGCACAGTCACTGTTAAGCAAGTGATTTAACTGTATCCAAGAGAACTTAGAAGCATGGCTGGATCTTGGGGGGGGGTGTGTCTGTGGCTGGATCTTAGAGGGGGGTCTGTAGGGGGCACTGTGCTGGAGAGGGGCCACCAGCGTGGGGATGGGGAGCATGGGCACAGAGAAAATGAGCGCTGCCATGGGTCTAGCTGTCCACCCATGGCCTAGCTGGTGCGTGCATTGCCCACCCACCCTCAGCTCATACTGGTCCTGGAAGTGAGGAGAGGAGGGGGCACAGGCATCTGAAAAAGAGGAACGCCGCCACGGCCCAGCTGGTGAGTGTGCCACCTGTCCTCAGCTCAGGTGTGTGCTGCCTGGCCCAGCCCCTGCTCTCCCTCTCCCTGGTGCGTTTATCTCCACCCTGGGGCCACCAGCGCCTGGCTCCAGTGTGCAAGTGGCACACCCCTCCCTCCCACTCCAGGCACTCCTTCCCCCAGCTCCATGCCTGTTTAGAAGTATGCAAAAGCATAGACCTCAGTGCAGAAAAGTGTGCACACTTAATCAAGTTTCTTGTTCATTTTTCAGTCTGCAGGCCAATTTCTGTGTTGCCATTATGGTTATACTACAGGCTGCTTTTGAACTACTCACCTGTGCTGGAAAATGGTAAAGGAAGTTCAGCAGCTGATACCCTGGGTCACTAATCTGATAAAATGCTGCTCGAATTACACAGTGCAATGAAGACTGTTGCATTTTCAATAGATCCATCAGCCAGAGTTCTACAGGTCCTTTTGCATTCACTGCGGTGTCCAACTAAAAATCAAATTTGTGTTAATCATACAAAATGGGATTATATATTAAAAACTAGTATGTTTAGTATCACTATATAATAGCCATAGAAGAGAAGATTGATGTTTACAGTTTAATTCCAGTAGCATACATACCCAGGGAATAAAATCAAGACATTGGACTGGAGCCTCGACAGTGTAGGGGGGACACAACTGTCCTAACCCTTCTACAAGTTTCATGTACTCTCTCTAAACTGGAACAGCTTATTGAGAACAATCATATAAGAAGAATCTGAAGTGTTTAGCATAGGGTTGCCAGGTGCCCGGTGGTGGCGGTTAAAATCCCGCCAATCCACCGAGTTGCCTGCCGGCCACCTGAGAGCTGGTGGGCACAGCGGGCCCACGCGCACTCTCCGTGTGCGTCACTTCTGGGTCTACCCGGAAGCGACGCGGATGCTCTGGCAACCTCGGCTGAAACTCGGAAACCAGAAGAATCAGAAACCATAGAGTTTCGGCCGGGATCGCTAGAGCATCCGCATAGCTGCATCACGCAGGGTGCACACGCATCCCCCGCAAGGCACATGCACACACCGCGCACATCCGACACGGCCCCGCAAAGCTCCTGCCGGTGGAGCTGCAGGGCCTGGCAAGCCTAGTTTAGCAGTCCCCAGATCTTATACTAGCCTGATCTTGTCAGATCTCAGAAGTTAAGCAGGGTCAACCCTGACAAGTATTTGGATGGGAGACCTCCAAGGAATACCAGGGTCTTGATGTAGAGATGGGCAATGGCAAACCACCTGCCACTCACCCCCCCAGCCTTATGCCCCAAACACAGCCCTCCCAAACACAGCCCTGGGTGAGCCCAGGGGGCTGGGTTTGAACTGGGAACTATAATGTGGAAGGAGGAAGGGCTCTTGCCTTCTCCCTCACAACCTTTCCCAACTGAAACGGTGCCGAGAAAAGTTATTTCCACCACTTTGGGTGCTTCATGTGTCATATTCTACACAGGGGACCCAGATTCGACTCTTTTTTTTAATGTAATATTATTATTACAGGAATTTTTTCTCCTTCTCTTGATATGACTGCAGTTATGCGATCATAATCCTTGGGATGAAATTCCACTTCGTTTATGTTGTCTGATAAACCAGGCAGGTGTGGCTGAAAGAAAAAAATATTGAAATGTCTAAACAGAGCATTTTCACAAATGGGCTCAACTTCTTTAAAAAGTGTAAAATCAGAATTTGAGAACCCAAACTGTGCAGATGATATGGATGACCTGATCCCAGAATAGCTGCATAGCCATATGGGAAAGTCACCAGATCTGTATACATCACAGCTGAAGAGTCAACCAAATTTTGTCTGAAGGAATAGGGAATCCAGTGAGGACCCATTAGAATGCAGGAGTTAATTCACAAGTTTTCCTTGAATCCCTCCTAAATATAGTTACAATGAAATAAAGTACCTATTCTCAAGGTAGATTTAACCCTTTTATTTTTGCTAGAATAAATACATCTGACCCCTTTTCCATCTAACCCTTTTTCTACAGGGCTTTTTCAAAGTGTTTGTTGCATCCCAAGCACTGATAGTTTTTTTCAAAATATTTTAGTTCCCCAACACAAATTAAAAACAAAACACTACTGGGTGGATGATTTTATCTGAGGATAAAAAAATCTAATATTATATTACAGGATCAGCTTGCAAGAACATTTACTAATGCACTAAAATGCTGAAAATTAGAAATAAACTCTGATTATTTCTGTATTTCATATCTTGATTTCTTTCTTTTTTTCATTTTGTAAATGTAATTTTGCAGATATACTGCTTGTAACATACCTGAATAGTGTGTGAATCACTAGCTTGTCCAAGTATTTCTAGAAGAGCAGGGTCAGAGATAAAAAAGAATCTGGGAAACAGCAGTCTTTTCTTTTCCAAATACCTTTTTAAAAGAAATATGCAAGAAAATCATATATTTTCCCATGTTTATTCATTTTATCATGCTAAGGCTGTGATCCTATACATCAGTAGCCTGGGAGCCAGATGTGGCTCTTTGACATGGTCTTTGAGGCTCTTTTTAAGCTCTGTTCCCCAAAGTGGCACCCACCCTATGTTTCAGGAAAGTGGGTAAGCTCTTACTTGGTGGGGACTGTGGTTGGCACCTTGAAACAACTGCTGCTAGAGGAACCCTTCCTGTTGCCAGAGCCTCCCTGTTGTGGGATGAGGGGCAGATGGGTAAGGTATTCTGTGACAATTATGATGATGGAAGAGTACACTGGTATCCCCGTGAGAGTCAATGTATGGGAAAGGTGCACTCCTCTGGATAGAGAGCACCATTTACAACTTAAAGGGGAAACATGCTAACTCCTAGATGGGCTAACACTTCTTGATTGGAGGGTCAATTTTATGGCAGGCTTGATCCCCAGAACCTGGCACCCAGATTGGTTAAGGCCCTCAGGGTCCATGTGGTGAGGGATCTGAAATGGGAAGCTGTTTCTTTGTTTGGGGTCTATCTTTTTGGGGAGATTGGCACTCGCTGGTGCGTGTATTTGCAATGACAGATGATAGAGGGGAATTATGCTAGAGGATACTTACAGGTGCATTGGGGGGGGCACCATGCAACTTACGAAGACCAGATGTGCCATGGATTGTAAGTACCTAGTTAGTAACTTTTGTTTTCTTTATTTTGTTAGATGTACCTAGAGCCTGTCTTGTAGCTACCCTGAGTTTGTGCCTTGTAGAATTAAAGTTGTTTAACTAAAGAGTCTGCACACTTCCATATTCATTTGCCTTGCCACCTGGCATGATAAAGAAATACACCCCTGTGGTGTTGACCTTAAGTGATACCACAAGAAAGAAAGATTTATGAGAAGAGCTACTGCTGTTACAAATAAATATTCCTTCTTTTTCTGCCAAATGTTATTTGTACACTGAGCAATCAGCTAACCTTGGCAATTGAATAAATATCTGAAGTGAATTACAATCTTTAAAAAATATTCAGGACTTTGATTCAGAAACACAGCCACATATCTTTCTTTGCAGATTCAAAAGTAATCAGTTATGATTATTATTAATGAATATTTTAATATTTTTAAACACATATTTACATACAGAGGCCCAAACTTATATGAATTCACATGACAAAACGGAGGTAATGCTGGTTGGGAAGCATAAGGTCTTGAAGGACATTGAACTTCTCACTTTCAGTGGAGTACAGCTGACTCAGTTAAGAGCCTAGGAGTTATAATAGACCAAGCATTACCCCTAGAGAAGAAGTTAATGCAGCTTCAAAAAATGCTTCCTTCTATCTCTGTTTAGCCCAGCTGATCTGGCCACCTAGATCTATGCCACAGTAACATTAAGACTAAACTATTGTCATATTAAGACTAGACATTCTACACAGGCCTGTTCTTGAAGTGAGCTGGTCATGGCTCTGTACATATTTTTAAAAAGGCAAGAAGGGTAGTGAGGTATGACAGTAGGGTTGCCAGGTTCCTCTTCACCAACAGCGGGAGGTTTTGGGAGCGGAGCCTAAGCAGGGCAAGGTTTGGGGAGGGAACTTCAATGCCATAGAGTCCAATTGCCAAAGTGGCCATTTTTTCCAGGTGAACTGATCTCTATCGGCTGGAGATAAGTTGTAATAGCAGGAGATCTCCATCTAGTACCTGGAGGTTGGCAACCCTATGTGATGGCTTGATCTACTTGTAACTCTGAACCTGAGAGAGAGAGAGGTTGTGGAGGGTGGTAGGCACTCCATGAGAGTGGAAAAGCTGCTTCAAATCCTCTTTGAGTCTTAATGAGAAAGGTAGGCTGTAAATAACATAAATAAATACATAATATGTAATATCTTCCTAGTTGGCTATCCTAGAACACTCCTGATCCCCAATAACATTAAAAACTAAGAAGCAGATAATTTTTTTTTACAACCTGCAATAATATATGATGGTACCTAAGACAATACATCAGTATTTGGTTTAAAACATTGTTTGTACCCTGTAAGTGACTTCTGGCACACTTCCAGCTGCTCATGCAAATGCGGCAAAAGTTGGCCCATGGTCTCATCTCCAACACAACAATTAACAACGTTTGGGTTTTCATGAGCTCGTTGCATTATTTTTATCCATGATTTATCAATGTTTTGAAAACGTTTTGCTTCCTGAATGGAAACAATTGGAATGAATACATGAATTTGTATCATAGGATGCTCCCAAGTTCAAATTGGTACTAAGGTATGTTTAAAGAATAATATTTATGTAATGGAACAATTAAAGATTAACCTGGGGTAGCTGCTTGGCAATATCTCCTCCTACAAAAACAGCTTCAAGGTAAACCCAAAGGTTTTGTACAATCAACCATTCTTCAATTATATCACTGGAGGTGCTGAGTTTGTACACCCAGTTCTGAATATCCTTTTTAAATGGTGTATTATATCTAAAATAGAAGGCAAAAAAATTAGATCATGGAATTCAATTACATTTTTCATGTTACTTGCTGAATTACAATTAAAAAGGTAAAGGTCCCCTGTGCAAGCACCGGGTCATTCCTGACCCATGGGGTTATGTCACATCCTGACGTTTACTAGGCAGACTTTGTTTATGGGGTGGTTTGCCAGTGCCTTCCTCAGTCATCTTCCCTTTATCCCCAGCAAGCTGGGTACTCATTTTACCGACCTCGGAAGGATGGAAGGCTGAGTCAACCTTGAGCCGGCTACCTGGAACCGACTTCCATCGGGATCGAACTCAGGTTGTGAGCAGAGCTTGGACTGCAGTACTGCAGCTTATCACTCTGCAATTAACAAGCTTTACTCAGTCAAATGTGTGTACAGTTCATGGTTTGGAATAGGTGGACTGCTGCTTGGGGGCTTATACAATGTTCCTCTCTTGTGTGCACTTCTGCCACACTATCAGTTCTGCAACTAACCATGATTTGCCTTTTGTTTGTTTGTTTCTATCCCATCGCTCCCCAGCAATGCCAGGCTTGGGGTGGCCTGCAGCATGTAATAACAATTTAAAACATCACAATCATAGTTAAAATTCTCAACATTTAAAAGTTCTGGTGGCGCCCCTTAATCATTTTGTTACCAGCCAAAAGTTAATAAACTAAAAAGCCAGGGAAGAGGGGGAAGGGAGGGAGGCCAACAAGATGGAAAACCACCGCTGTCCTTAACCATTGGCAGGGCCCTGGTCTCACTTGAAAGAGCATTCCACCAGGCCAGGGCCAGAGGTGAGAAGACTCTCTCTCTGGTTGAGGACAGCTGGACACTCTTTGGGCCAGGGACCACCAGTAAGTAGTATCCAAATATTACTATAGGGTTTCTGGTGATCCCTAGAGCTACCCTTGTCACTTCAAGGTAGTTGTAGGAATTGCCAGGAACTCTATGGTCAGAACTTCCTGTAAATAGATAAGGCCTTATTTTTATTTTTTTTATTTTCTGCCTGGGATGCTGCCCACCACAACCCTCCCACCAGTTGCCGGCCCCTTCCTGGCAACCTTAGTTGTAATTCTGGGAGAACTTCAGACCCCACCTGGAGGATGGCAACCCTAAGTCATGGTGGTCAAAGTTGAAAGTACCTATCTGTTTGGCTGGGATACCCTTAGACACCCTTGATGGAATGGTGGTGAGGCTAGGGCACTCAGTACAGAAACCGTATTAATAAGAATGCATTAAACTCATAAATTACTTTAACCTACCTGTTACTAAGTAAAGAGCCCAGGACCATTAAACTGTCTTCCATCAGTGTAATAATTTCAGCAGATTCAGTTCCCTTGAGGAGCAACTCTCCTCTTCCCTTGAATGCTGAAAAACTCAGGGTCTGATTTGCCCAACTGTCAACCACCTGAGCCAGTTTAGCTTCAATATCTTTTTCTTTTATAGCAGATATGCAAATGTCCTGGCAAAGCAAAGCATATTCTTACGATGTTGAAATATTAAAAATTATGATTAAAATGTTAAAAAAATATTAAAACTTCCAAACACGAGTACAGAGATAACAGGACAGACTTTTTAAAAGGCAAAGTAATCATGCGGCCATTTAAATTGCAAATAAGAAAATTGGAAAAAGGTTAAATGTAGTGTAGGCTTCCATTTAAATAATATGCACATAAAGCATCCAGAATTTTCCCCTTTATATTCACACATTTTCTGCTAAGCATTTGGGGATTTGGAAACAGGCTTATTAACACTGTGCCGAAGAGACCTTCAAAATATCTTTTACTTTTTGAACAAAAGCTTATGTCTTCACTGTAGTGTTTGGGGTCTCATGGCTTGCCATTCTAGGAAGTGTTGGAATTCAGCCTTTAAGCAAGAACAGTTTCACTTTTCAGTTTCAGTTCAGTTGGGCTTTCATTAGCAGCAGTTTAAGATTTCTTCCTGATGTTCCTGAGTGGTTACAATAAGATGCCAGCTCCAGATTAGGAAATACCTGGAGATTTTGGGGTGGAGCATGAGGAGGGTGGAGTTTGAGGAGGGGTGGTACTTAAGTGGGATATAATGCCATACAGTCCACCTTCGAAAGTGGCCATTTTCTCGAGGTGAAACGATCTCTGTCACCTGGAGATCAGATGTAATAGCAGGATATCTCCAGCCAGCACCTGGAAGTTAGCAACCCTACTGCTTGTTGTTTACATTGAATGTGGCCGCCTCTTCATGATACTTCATGATCTGTCTACTGTGCTCTCACTCTAGTTACTACAGATTGTTTTTGCCTTAACACTGATTTTTTTTTTTAATAAGAGCATTGAGCAAGTGTCTATTGTAGCCTTTAAATACCAGAGAGTTTCTTAGGTGTCTTCAGCCTGCTGTTTAAAGTTTTTAGGTGCTGGTGGCATATGAGTTTTTAAAGATTTTGGACCCTTTGTACAGGAGGGACAGCCCACCTGGGAATATCATAATCTGTTGATGTAACTTACTCTGTCTGTGCTCAAAAGCCGACTCTCTATCACATCTGGTATCAGTAATCTATAGATTCTACTGATTTACACTTTAAAGATGCCTGAATTCTAAGCACATTAATTATTAGCTTGAGGAACCATATCATATTCATCAAATGAAGCTCATGTAAAGAATGAGAGCAGCGTATCCAAATAGGAGCAGGGTCACATTAATAATTTTTCACGATTCCCTTAGCTTTAAAGGGTTTACAAATGTATTTGCTCACTCAACAAGGAAAATAAATAACTGCATACTTCTCAAATGTACATAAGGTTTGGAAGTGAAACTAGATGAGCCTAATGTACAGGTGATCAGTCTTCTGGACTGTAAATTTCCCTCTAACATATTCATAATTAAATACATTTAAAAAATAATCACCTAAATTCTGTACTTTATTTCTTTCTAATGGTGTTTTCAAAACCAGTAATTTTAGTAAGGGGCATATTGTCTTTGTCTTGCACCTAGGGTTGCCAATCTCCAGGGACCTGGCAACCCTACTTGTACCTGAAAGCAATTTCATCAAGGAAGCAGGGTATATATTGATAGATCAATTGCCCAAAGATTATGAGCTACCACCTGATTGATTTATACTCATCAAAAACATGTGAAATTTAACTTATTTGTTTAACTTGAGTTAAATTTCACGTGTTTGATGTGCAATATCACACATGGAATGCTTATCTCTCACAAATGCCTAGCTTTCTTGATCTAGCCTATGGTTAGTGCTGGCGTGCACCCTAGGCTGTCTAAACATAAGGGACGATAACATGGAAGACTCAAACGTTTCCTACCTCGATATCATCCTTGTGCTTGAGAAGTGGTGCTTCCATGATATTCCGAAGGCAAAAGGAATCAGATTCTACATCAAATGGATGCCCAGTTGTTTCAGAAATGCGGTTCCAGTGTCTCAGTTTCATTGCTTTGTTGGTCATCATTTCTAACAGTGGGCACGATTCACTGAAATCATCTATTCTTTTTTTCAGATCTAAAAACGCCTGCCAGTCTTTAAGTCCTTTGGGTAGTTTGCGGCACCTTTCATTGAAAAACAATGCAAAAAAAAAAACCCAGTGCAAAGGTTGTAATAGAAACAAATATCATCATTTTAAAACAATCTCTAATGTTTTCTTTAAAAGGCAAGTTCTGCATGGCACTCTAAAGGATTGCATACCCAGGATCAGGCAGATTTAAGTAGCACATTCCAAAGCTGGGGACACATCAGGAAGGTCTAGCTATGCAGAATGGCTCATGTTGCCTCCCAATTGATAAGAATGTTGAGCAGGGCCACTTCTGTGTATCTTAAGTGATATCAAAGGTCACAAAGAGGGGGCATTCACCCAGACCATATACTATGAGGTAAAGTGTCACTGTGTCAAAATGTGGGTTATACAGCATAATCTATAAAGTTTATCCTGTTAAAAATACTAGGTAGAGCAGGTCATGCCGTAATGTAGAAAGAAAGCTCACCTGTTCTGAAACTCCAGAAGTTCAGCATTAATTTTTTCAATGTCTACATCTCCCCAGAGAATTTCGTAATACCCACTAATATTATTCATCACAGTGTCATACAATCCATACAGTTTTTGAAGCAAACTTAGCTCCTTTCTGCAAGACAAAAGTGGTAATGTTTATTAGACTCATTAATGTAACATGATTATACAAGTATAGCTAATGCATTCTGAAATATAAACCCATGGGGCATACAATTGAATTTTATCTTTGTGTTCTTTAGAAGCTGTGAAAGCACAAATGCATTCAAGTTATAATTTAAGCAGTGTGAAAAATTAATTCAGGTCCCTACATTCTGTACAAAAGACATTTGTCTACAAACTACATGGGGACAAATAGTAACTGTTAAGTTATCAAGAATGAACAAATTAAATTATCTGGATGATCTCTTTTGGAGTTTATTACAGAGATAGATTTTATTATGTCCTGAAACAGTTTAATATAGTAGAATCAAAGTTCATTGCTGTGTAAAAACCTGATTACCATACTAATCATGAAATAAAAACATGTGGATATGGAAAGCAAGTGATTATAATTCATAAAAACAAGAGATCCTAATTTCTACAGGAAACCCAATTCCATAGTTCTTCAAATTGTTTCCAAACAGGCCTCCACAAATGATCATCCTGCTTGACTCCATTATCTTATATTTCTCACATGCAACAATTCCCATTAAATTTGCATGTCTTGACAGCCCTGTTCTCTGTCATAGATTCCACCACTAACTTTTGATTTTGCAGACCTTTGATTCTGCACTTTCAAAGCACACCAGAGCTGTCCTCCTTTTCCTTTCTTCCTGTGACTGTTTTCATCCATGCATGTTTTGAAGTTCAGTTCTGAAGACTATATAATGTTTCCAGTAGACAGCTACACAAGTAGGTACAATTTGTACAAATGTAGTTTTTCAACTTCCTCTATCATTGAAGCTTTTCTACCATGCTCAACTTATTCTGGCAAGTAGAGCAATTTTCCATAATTACCTGATTTTATGTAAAACCTCATAGTCTGTGACAGGCAATCCAAAGAGCTGCTCACCAGATGAATAAGTAACAAATTTCCTCCAGAGCTCATCAAAATTGGCCTAATAAATATAAGTATAAAAATGAATAAAGTGTTTAGATTGTGCAATACAAAAATTGTGAGGTTTTACTACATGGCTGTGCAACTTCAAGATCTGTGTTCTTTTTTTAAAAAAAATTAACACAATGTGCACTGTATTGGTGATCAAGACAAATCCTTTGCATTTAATTCTCATTTGAGAAATTACAGATTTCTGATAAGAACAGCACAGCAATGGAGGAAAAATCAGTGAACCTTTTTAATGGGGGCTCTGAAAAGCAACACAAACATTTCTGTACACATGGAAATGAGGCACTGCATTAATGTCTGGGGATGAAACCACATAAAACTAGTTCTTATGGGAAGATAGCATGAGCATTTTAGTTATTTTGCAGATCCTGAGGAGCACTGGAGAAAATGGCCACTTTGGCAATTGGACTCTATGGCATTAAAGTCCTTCCCCTCTCCAACCCCACCCTCCTTAGACTCCACCCCCACAATCTCCAGGTATTTCCCAACCCGGAGCTGGAAACCCTGTCAAAGTTTGTTCTCTTAGAAAATAAAGCAGCTACAAAAGTAGCCAGACTGCATTAATGTCTGGGGATGAAAATAAATAAATCCAGTCAATATACATCTCTTTAGTCAAACTATACCACAGGGTTTATAAGGAAGAATCCCACAAAATGATTCTACCTCTTCATTTAAAAGTATGTTTATGATCCTTGTGATTTCAGAGAGAAATCCGAATTTGGGGAGGCAAAATAAAGTAGTGTGATATCTAGTACTGAACACGGCACTACAGTATTTACTTGAAAGGAAGACAATCCTGAATGTAAGATGACCCCCCTCTAAAAATGTTATATAAAAAAGTTGTTTTTTAAATTATTGAACAAAGCTGTAATTGCTAAGTGAGTTTAAGAGAATCCTGTCTTTTGTTTGATGGTACACCTGGGGGTGGAGGGAATCCAGGCTTGCATTTAACACTGTAATTCTAACGAATGACAGAGATTACGTTCTGAAAGATTAAACATCAAAATGGTTGCTGAAGCTACATCCAACATAATCCATTAAAACCTAGCCAATCACCCAGTTTAACATTTTAAACATTCTTACCTGGAATATTTGTAATCTATTGCTAGCTTCTTGAGGTGGTGTATTTGGAACCATAGGTCCTTCCTAAAATAGAAGCAGGGTGCAGTGATGAATAGTAGTTCTTTATACTTGGTCTTATCCCCTTTTCTCACATTACTTCAATAAATTGACCATACGAGTGCTAGGGCAGAGGGATTTAATGTTATATATAAACATGCTGGAATGTATACATGCTAGAATATATGTTTTTAAGATATATATTTTTTGCTTCTGAAGAAGTTTTTGAAGGTATGTTAGACATGCCATAAGTTATAATGCACATTAATTCACGAGAAGCAGTTGTTTTGCCTCTCCTGATGGGGTTTAAGCTACATACATTCCACTTTATTCTTGGGCCAAAAGGAGGAGTGAACAGGAACCAGTGTAATCCCCATTGTGCCATTGCAAGTGGAGTCATTAAAATAATATGTGAACAGCACTTTTTCTATATATATACTTCGGTTCCTTTGGAACCAATGGTGTCACCTAAAAGTAAGTATGTTTAAAGGTCCCAATGAGAAATTATTTGAAACACTGGGAAGTCTATTGAAAGTTGTCTATAAATACCGCAATAATTCCTTTGCAACATTGACAAAAACATATCCCTTCAGTTCTTAATTTTTTTTTAAAAAAGTGTTGATATACCATAATTTAAAATGATCAGTAACACTGCTGTTAGTCTTTCGTGTATATTAAAAGAAGCATGTTCAATGGATAGATTATCTGTTTTATTGAAGTGGTTAATTTATAAAGCCTGAGGTATTATGCATAAAACTTTGGACCCATGATCCTCAGAGGGCTGCGTGTGAGCATTAGACATTCTTTAGTACACAGAAGGAACACTCCTAAATATGTCCTATTTTATTTAATGAGTATTACTGACCAGGAAAGTGTTCTAAGGATTGCAGCCAGAGGGGAAGAGCTGATTTTTCATGTTTCATGGAGTGCTGTGCTGGAGAGACACTGACAGCCCATTCCTGAGCCTCAAGGGCAAAAGCCCTTAGGAGGCCAGGAAGGGGCTGAGTTGGCGTTCGGGCCTCCTGCGCCGGCGCCTGTGCTGCTTACACCATCCAGGTTGTCCCGGGCATTGGCGGGGAGGCCTGGAAGCTGTCCTCCTCGCACTGCCCTGGCAGCGCGGCCCAGAGATGCCAGCACAGCCTTGTGCCAGTGTCCGGGGGCGGCCTCCTCAGCCCTTACAGGCCAGGAACACTCTTTTTTATTTTGCTGAGATATGCCACCTTTTTAGGTGGTGTATCCCCATGCAACCCTATGGAGAGTTGTGCGGGTTTTTCCTGATGTGGGAAGGTTTCGGCCCCAGTGGGGAAGGGGGCAAAACCTCCTTTGGAGGCAGTGCCGCTGCGCTGCCTCCTGTAACTGGCGCAGCCCTTCCTCTCAGGAATGGGCTGTGACCTTTGGAAGGAGGTGTTCATGAGCACAAGAGAGCACAAAGAGAAGAGAGGAGATATAAAGCTCCCACTTTGGGTCCAATTTTAAACGTTTCCATGTTTTTAAACATTTTTTCTCAAATTAAAATGTCACTACAGTTTTGGGGAAAATATTTTTTTTTCCTTTATAATGTTTCTTCTTCATGTGGGACAGCAACACAGCTGTTTCTGATCAGAGCTATATAGGACTGTAAAAACCACACATGACTGCAATTTAACATTTCAAATCCACTTGCTTTTTCTGAACCTGTGTGCTGTGTTCAACGTGATACAAAATTAGATAAGAATTGATAAAACATAGCATTTTCCAAAAGCCATGCACATAAATTACCATCTCATATGCAACTTCATAGCCCGATACATCCTCACGGAAAACCTCAACAGCGTCCAATAGTTGAGCCTTAAACTTGGGCTGCACCTGAATCAACTCATCTTGAACATTCGACTGAAACAGAAGTAAATATTCATGAGTACTACAAATAAAAGAATAATACCACATTTTATGTTATTGAAATCTTGATCCAAATGTCCAGAGACTCATTGGTCTAAAACGCATGGTCACGTACTCCGGTTTCTGCCCAGTCTCCTCCCTGTTTATTCCGTTTCACCCAGGATCAAATCCTCGCAAACGAACGACACTGCAGTTGCTGCTGGCTGAATACTGTCTCGACCCAAAACGAACCCGGTTTTGCAATTGAGGACCCAAACTGTTACCCCTGGCTCGTTTCAGATTAACACGAGCCGAGTCTTCCAGCGTCACAACGTCCCGCCTGCCTCCAAACCCCTCCCCTCCCAACCTCACCGCCTTTTTTGCATAATTTCCCCCCCCCGATATACCAGAAGCGGGGCGTGGACATCAGAGCCATTACTCTCCTACCCGCCAAATTTTCCCACTCTCACCCTCCTGCCCGTTATTCGGCATTCCTGCGTGCTCCCAGTCCTAGCCAAGGAAATGTCTGTCTTAAGCCGCCCAGTTGGGGTGAGGGGAGTCTAAGGAATGAGCCCCCGTGCTCTCATTCATCTCCATAGGGGGAAGCTCCCTCCCCAACATGCATTCACAGCAATCCTATGGATTTGCGGCTCTCTAGGAGCACATTTTCCCCATCTGAATTCTCAAAGCTTTGCATGGGGGGCTTATTTTTGAGTTTTTGAGAATTCGGATGGGGAAAATGTGCATCTTCAGAGTGGCAAATCCAAGGCGAAACCTCCCAGGCATCAATGGCCCACGTCGATTTCAAGGAGCTTTTAATAAGACGCAGAAGAACTCTTCATAGGATCTGGCCCCGACTGTACCGGAGGAAACTGTGCACAGGAGGTTTTGCCTTGGGTTTGTCGCTTTCTAGGTGCACATTTCCCCCATCCCAATTCTCAAAACTCAACAATAAGCCCCCCAGGCAGAGTTTTGAGAACTGGGACGGGGGAAATTTGCATCTGGAGAAAGGCACAGGCAAAACCTCCCGTGCATAAATGGCCTGGGTCCACTTCTATCCATAACCCTACCCACCACGTTACGGGTTCCCACAAGCCCCTCTTCGGCGTGGGGCTCGCGGGATGCCCCCCTCCCCCTGGAGCCACCGGACCCCCCCTTCCACCCCCCAAGCGAGGGGGCCTTCTGGGGCTTTCTGCCCCGGCCCGATCCTGCGTGCAAGGCTATCATTGGTCAGTTTGAGTCAACCAATCACCATGGGGAGGGGGCGTTGCTGAATGGCCAGAAAGTATGTGTCTCCCGCATTTTCTGTTTTGACGGACGGATCAGCATGCTGTTTCGCCATGGATCAACAGAGGTAATGCGCACAGATTCTCCCCCCCCCCCCCGCCTGGGTTCATTTAATCCTGGCTGGAACAGGGAGGAGACTGGGCAGAAACCGGAGTAAGTGACCGTGCGTTTTAGACCATTGAAAATTATCTAGAAGATTTATTTTCAAAGACTGCTCTTTCAGATGCATTGTAGAACAGATAAACAGAAAAATTACAGAGCATTCAATCAAGAAGAATGAAGTCAGCATCTATCAGGCAAGATTCTGAGGGAACCTGGTACACAAGATAAAGTATTTGAAGGAAAAGTCCAGCCGACAGGACCTAGCACATAAAAGGAAGAGACATACATTCTAAAGGCTTGAGTGGTGACTTGTTATTAACAGGATATGTCAGAATATAAAATAGGAGTATTCAATAATCTGTCACAAGGCAAAGAACCTCTCTGAAAGCTATTATGGTTGGAAAGGGAAGTAAATGAGCTACAACCATATTGAGCCTAATTAGCTTCAAAGGAATTCATAAATCAAGATTATTTATTTATTTAGAAACAAATTATGCCCCCTGTCCAGGAACGTGCCTGAAGTGGTTTACAAAAGAAAAAAGAAAAACATTAAACAGCATTAATAAAATCCAGCATTAAAACCCAGCCTAACATAAAAATATAGGCCATAAAAACAGACCCCTGGCAGCTTAAACTAAAAGCTTCCAGACTGAAATAGTATTAAAAAAATAAGTAAAAGCCTGGGTGAAGAAAAACATTTTGGCCTAGTTTCTAAAAGAAAGCAACGTAGGCACCAGGCAAGATGCCTTCAAGGGGAAGGTATTCATAAGAATAGTGCCTAGGGTTGCCAACCTCCAGGTTGTGTCTGGAGATCTCCCACTATTACAACTGCTCTCCAGGCGAGAGATCAGTTCCTCTGGAGAAAATGGCTGCTTCGGCAATTGGACTCTATGGCATTGAAATTCCTCCCCTCTCCAAACCCCACCCTCCTCAGGCTCCACCCCCTCAAATCTCCAGATATTTTCCAACCTGGAGCTGGCAACCCTAACAGTGCCACTACTAAAAAAGTCTTGACTGCCAACCGCCATACCTTTTAAGGCAGAAGAACAGAGAGCAAGGCTTGTAAGACAAATCTTAACTGGCGTCCTGGAAAATATCATTTTTTTCTTGGAGGATAGGTTGGTTTATATACCTCAGTCTCAGCTGATATTCATTATTTATATTAACTTCCAGAAATATTGTATAAAAACCTACTTTCATATACTTACTGCTTTGTTTTGTAACTTGTTAAAAGAATACCGCAGTGTATCAACTCCTTCTGATTCCTCCTTTGTCACTTCAACTTCGAATCTATTTAAAATTGAATAGGCTTCCTAGGCAAAACAAAACAGGTAAGCCACATAATTCATATTTTCAGGAGAATTTAATATCCACAATCGGGATCCTTTTTTTGGGGGGGGGAAGAACCTTACTTCAATAGGCCCCAGGGTCATATCCATTTCTATTTCCTTGTCACGTATGTTAGCTAGAGCTTCCATAGCAAATCTGACATCATCCAAATCTCGAATAGGTCGAGATAGCTTTTTCAAATATTCTGTTGTGAAGGTTATCATGTCTTGCATTTTCTTCTTGTATTCTTCATTTAAATAGCGACAGAGTAACATTTTCCATGCTTTGGCTTCAATTGAGAGAGCCAGTTTCATTGGTCCTATTAAAAATTATGGTCTCTAGGTTATTTACATATACAAAGCAATTGACCTTTATATAGCACCCATTCACAGGAATTACACAAAGTCCTTTAAGAAAAAGCAATGAAAATAAGAAAAAAAAATCACATTTACAGTGCAATCCTGTTGCACCGTTTCACTAAGATCTAAAAAAATCGTGCAACTAGTTTTACGTAGCCATAGGCTTTTGTTGTGTGTTTGTATCTCAAACTGCATCCCACTCAGGAGTTGTCTTCCTTTCTGAAGATGGGGCTATAAATCCTGTATCCGTGAGGCCAGAAGTTTTAAACAGGACTCGATAAGACAGAGCCTGATGCAGGACTTAAGGAACCTTTCCAGTGCAGGTTGTGATTCCATATATGTGTGTGTATGTGGAATTCAAGAAAGTGAGTAAAAAAAACCTAGATGGGATCGAACTCTTCTGCATGCCTACATCAGCTTTGTGGATTTTGGCTACAGTAAACAAAATAATTAGATTAGACTGATTCCTAAATTATCAAGTGAATTCTGCAACTAACAAACTTCCACGACTTTTAAGCACTTTGTTGCTTCCAAAGCACTTTTCAGGAGCACCTAAAACTATATCACTTGTTATTTATTTATATTTTTATCCTGCTCCTTCCCTAGCAATCGGGACGGTTAACAACATGAGATAAAACCACTCTGCTTTGTCGTACAGAGCAGGATGAATGCACCGTAGGCTAAACTGCACCTGGCCTAACCTGAAACAAACCTATTCCATTTCCTTTCCCCCCTCCTCTCCCATAATGAACACTGTCCTACACTAGGGATACATTCTTACATTGTATAAAATAGAGTGGCTTCACTGAACTATGCTGACTTGCCCTAACTGAGGACCTTGGGTTTATAGTGTCACTCTTTCTTTTGCTATAAATATGTGCTGTGTGTGTGTGTGTGTGTGTGTGTGTGTGTGTGTGTGTGTGTGTTCGTTCGTCAGACCTCAGAAGCTAAGCAGGGTCAGCCCTGGTGAGTATTTGGATGGGAGACCACCAAGGAATACCAGGGTTGCTGTGCAGAGGAAGGCACTGGCAAACCACCTCTGTTAGTCTCTTGCCATGAAAACCCAAAAAAAGGGGTCGCCATAAGTCGGCTGCAACTTGACAGCACTTTACACACACATCTCAGAGTCCCATTTTTTTCTGTTGGGAGAAGAATTCATAATATAATGGTCTTATATCTTGTTTGAAAGTTTAGTAGATACAGCCAAGATAACTGCACTTCTTTTGCACGGGACCTTCATTCCTGGTGGTCTATGCCCCTGCAGAAGGGGGCATATGTGCATGCTAGGCTCAGAATATCGAACTCAGTCAAACTCAGTTAAATCTGCCATTATCTTTCTTCAAAGGAAGAAAACTCAACTTAAATATTATGGGCGCACAATTTAAAAATGTGGCTATTGCTGGAGTATGGCCATTGTAATTTAAGATGTATTTCAAAATAAATTTCCAAATTTTTTGATTTCATGTTAGCCTGGCATTTCCAGACTGCCTTTTTGTTCTCCTCCCAACCCTCCCTCCCAAATTAAGGTGCGGACAGAGCAAAATCTGAAAATGTACAAACAATAGGAAAAGGTAAAATAAAGGCCACATGAAAAGTGTCCTTTGGTAGGTGCAGCTTTCCAAACCCTGCTTCCAAAGCAGATACTGTAAAATTGGGAAATTGCTACCCACAATTCTTTAATCTGATCATACCTATTCAAATATTTGTATCCATTGATTACTGAATATATTTGCAAATATGAATTATGGACTCTCAACAGCAAAGCAAATTACATACTTTAAATATAAATCTGAACTGGCGCATCTTACAGTGTAACAGATTTTCCTATATGTTTCATACAAGGAAAATGATATCATACCTGTGTTCAGTTCAATGGGGCCAACAGAAATTGAAGGTTTTAAATCTTCTATCTCTTGTTCAAAGGTAGCATAATGAAGAATTTCTGATCTGATCTCAGTCAGAGAGGGATTACTGGTCAAAAATT
This sequence comes from Euleptes europaea, assembly GCF_029931775.1. Classification (NCBI taxonomy): domain Eukaryota; kingdom Metazoa; phylum Chordata; class Lepidosauria; order Squamata; family Sphaerodactylidae; genus Euleptes; species Euleptes europaea. Next base: position 38,789,291 of record NC_079318.1, on the reverse strand, counting down.
GCTGTGCATAGATAAAACAAACCATTGATATTCTTTTATTCTGTTAAAATGATCTTCAATTTAATATTATTTCTTAAAATACTATGTATAGATTTTGTCCCATATATATAACTCATACAACAGGCCTGAAAATGCTACACTCCCCCTGACACTCCATCAGCCTATGCCTATGCTGTTCCTCTTCTATAATATCAGATGTCCATACCAATTTGAACAGCGCAAGAGCCATGGACACTGGCGAAGGGGTCCCTCCAGTTCCTGTGCAGCTCTGCCCCCCCCCCCCTAGGAATAGCCTGTAAATCTAGAATAATGTACAATAATGTTTTCTTTTACCCATAGGACACAGACTACTGGTATGCCCATACCAATGGGGCAAATGAACAGATTCACAAGGCTGTTTCAGGTCAAGAAAATGGTGCAGGGGGAAGTGTTAACCCCCTCCTCCCCATGCCATAGTCCTGATTAAAACTGGAACCCTGCATAACTGTGATTTTACAATGAAAAAAGCTAGGGAGGCTGAAACACAGAACTCTCAGCACTGAGTTTGTTCTTCAAAGATCCCATGCAGTACCTTTTGAACGATGAACTACCTTGGATAACAGCCCCCTTGCAAAAATGGCTACAAAAGGGTTCAACTAACCTGAACTTTAGCATCTCTGTCTTCTGTCCACAGAGCTTTATATTTCTGAAAGTCAAGTAGGGCCTCACTAGCTGCTTTCCGTACAGAGTTTACCGATGAGGACAGAAGCACAACTAATTTGGAAATATCTTTGTGTTCTGCAACACCTGGATAAAAATTTCTCAACTTTCTTACTGGAAACTTCTCTTCTACTGTCTCTGAAAAATAAAGAGTTTTCACTATAAATTTTGCAGCCTCTCCCCACACTCTACCCCTCAATATATGAGAGGAGCAACAGCATCTACTAAAATCTGCACTTACTTCCAAGCAAGTTCCAGGCTAACTATAGTTTTAAAGTATAGTGTTGAAATTAAGAATCTATGGTCATTTATGCATGGTTGCTTTACCTGCCTTTATTCCGTTTTAGCCAGGATCAAATTTTTCAGTATGCACATTACCTCATTCCTTGGAAGCTCAACACTGTTTCAACGCAAAACGAACCCGGCTTTTCCCATTCCTCTTCTGGCCCGAATCAAACCGTTCATCCTGGCTCATTCCAGAGTCACAGAGCATGCATACTCTGTTCTCGGGTTGAGCTTCGCCCCACCCTTTTCCAAACCCCTCTTCAAGGCAGCATGCAGATAGCCAAACAGGGGAAGCACAGAAGATTGGCTTCTCTCACAGCCAATCACGAAGCAGTGTGTAAAGAGGCAGGGATTCAAGTGCTTCCTGCTACCTCGGAGCTCTTTCTGAGCAAAAGAAAGGCTTTTTAAAAATGAGGCTTGGATTTCTCCCCCCCCCCCTTCTTTCAGATTGCTCCATTGTTTGTTTTTTGTTCTTAAAATGCTTTTTTATGCAGCAATTGGGTCTGGGGGGAAGGAGATCTTCTCTCAGGGTGGGTACTGCAAAGTCAGCCAATTACAGAGCAGCATTTAAAGAGGTGGGACTTGATTTGAACTTGGGAGACTGCTTTTCTCTATTCATGCCTCCATTAGCACACAGTTTCGTCCCTGATCATTCCAGCCAATGCATACAGTTTTCCCCAAACCAGGTTACTTTGATCCTGGCTGAAATGGGGAATAAAGGAGGTTAAAGCGACCATACATAAATGACCAATGTCATTTCATAAAGTTAACAAGGTAAAGTAAGGAATTATCTCACTTTCATCTTTTTTGGCTGCTTTTCCTCCCATCTGGCTAGGTGATAAAGGTAAGTTGCCTTCCAGTACTGTATTAGATTTCCGCAGGTGTTGCTGTCCCCAATGTGCCACACCACGGCTTACATCCAGGGTCAATTGTATCATTCGATTGATGGACTGCTGGATATCATCTAAACTTGGCACCATTATCTATACAAAATACAAAGGTATGTTTCAGGCAACACAGTGAAACTTTCTTAAATCCAAACTGGAACTTATTCAGACAATCAGCTTACCAGCTCGCTTGCTCAAAACATTACATGAGTGGCCTACTCCTGAGAGCAGAGTAATATCAGACCGAGAAGACTGAGCTCCTCATATAAGGACTAGAACATAAAGCTGCAGTTGTCCAATCTGTGAAAGAGGAGAAACAACTTCCTATGCCATTCCATTAGCTGCTCCCATTTTTGCATGTGAGTTGGCCAGTGAGCGTTAGAAGCAACTGATATTCTAACTCCTTCTTGTGTGACCACGTGAGAGGATCTGTGCTGCTGCTCCTCCTCGCACCAGCGCTGCATTTCAAGGACAATACTGGGATGGGGAAGAGATGTTTGGGATCTTCTCAAGAGGTCCTGGACTTTTCATGTTGCCCAAGTGGAGCATGATAGGGGCCCTCTTCAGTGACTTCTACAGTACAAAGATAGCATAAGGAGAGAACCTACAACTTTACTTATAGCCTTGATTAAAAACCGTGTTATCATCCCATGAGAACAACAAACCATGAATCCTGTTTAATTCATGGAAGGGTATCTGTTGGATTGCCTCATTGCTGTAAAAAGCATATTTTCTATTCATAGTCCCACTCTTTCATTTTTACAGAAATAAAAATCTACAGAAAGTCTGGAGGTGATCTACGCAACCAGACCAGAGGTTAGGTGAGCACTGAAGGTGGAAATAGATGTTACAAGAAGTTTCCTTGTCCACTCAAATAAAAGCCAATTAAAATGAGAGGGCATGTGGGCATCAATTCATGCATTATTACTTCCTAGACCTAGGCTTTATAAGACAGAGGGGGAGAAGAAGATGCTGTCTACTTTTCCGGGTTACAGTAACACATCTTTTGCAATGTTTTGCAATGTTGAGTTCTGGCTGGTAGGAACCAAGTTCCTATTGGTCCACACATCAATAATTTCATTAATTTATGAATTATTTCTTTTCTGTAAAAGATGTATATTTCACTCTTTGAACTAGCACAGGTCCAAATACTGGCTAATGTTGGTTAAGATGACAATGCCCTCAAAATTCATCAAAATATTATACCCTAAACAAACAACCAAAAGCAATCACACAGCAGAAGAGTCAGCCAATTGCATGTGGCATCTGCAAATCTTTGATAAGAAACCCGCTTTTTATCATGATTCTAAACTCTCTCTCTCTCTCTTTTTGCTGTTCTTGCATTGCTGATTGGGAACTGCCATGCAGAATGGGGGAGTAAACATGTTGTGTGGGCTGCCATCCAAGACTCCCTATAGAATCATAGAGTTGGAAGGGGCCATACAGGCGATCTAGTCCAACCCCCTGATCAATGCAGGATCAGGCTAGAGCATCCCTGACAAGTGCTCTTCCGGCCTCTGCTTAAACACTGCCAGTGAGGGGGGAGCTCACCACCTCCCTAGGTAGCTGATTCCACTGTCAAACAACTCTTACTGTAAAAAACTTTCCCCTAATATCCAGATGGTACCTCTCCACCTGCAATTTAAACCAAATATTTTCTTTCATTATTTTCTTCCTATCTTTCAGGTTGCCTTGCACTTCTTCAAGTAATTGCCAAAACACCTGGGCTCCACATTTGTTTTTGCATAATCAATGTTTACATAATACATGTTCAACCTTTGGGATGTACATGACACTTCCAGCCATTTTGATTGCTAAAGTCATGATCCATGGGAGCCAGGGTATTGCTCTGCCAATTATATATCCATTTTTTACAAATTCAAGACAATTTCAGCAAACAATGAATGTGTGCTTGCCTTTCAGACAGGTAACAAATCAGCTCATAATACTCTTGAAGTACAGGGGCAGCACAGCTTGTCTGTCTCAATGTACAGTTGAGCAGTAAACTGGGTAAATCCATTTCTCTTAACCAGTCTGTTAAGGAGGCTAAGCTGAGAGAATGTGACTGGCCCAAGATCACTCAGCAAGCTTCATGATAGAATAGAGCTCTGCTCCTGGTTATATAGATCCTAGTCTGTCAATCTAATTCTTACACCACACTGGCTGTAGATCAATATATTTAGTTTATAATTTCGGCTACTGGGTCTTTGTCAGATTTATGTTTCCATAAACTTACTGTGCCAGAAACGCCTTAATGACAAACCAAGTCATTGCAGCATGAGTTGTGGTCAAAGGCAAGAGTCTGTTACCATAATCATAGTAGATATTTTCATTTTATATTCTTGCACTGAGTTCTCCATTCTGAAGACATTCTGAAGAAATTTTCAGGTAATGGCTGTTACCTTCTTAATTTCATAAATCACTTACCACGTTTGGAATAGCTAAATGCACTTCAGCTTTTAGAAATGAAACAACATCTTCCTGTTTAACAGGAGCCTGAGACAAATAAGATGGCCGTCCAAATGCGCTAGAGCTGCAATGTAAATGGGGATTACATTATAAATATGCCACTACAAGATGTGTTAAACTAAAATGAAAATGTGACTTGATCTGGCATTTTAATTCCCTTGTGCTCCCAGAGTCCAGAGAATAACAATAATAGGACTTGGAGCCTTTATTGCATTAGAATCTTGCTTGGGATTCAGCCAAAACCACAGCAGGCACTGCCTGAAAGACATACTTGGTCTCTTTTCCCCAGCAAAGTGGCCATGAGGGAAACAGCAGTTTGTGGTGGAATTTTAGAGAATTGAGACTAGGCCTTGTTGTCTCTTCGGATTCTCAGATTGGTTCTTCTTCCCATAATCCTTTGTACCTATACTGATGTGAGCTACAAGGAGGCTCTGCCCTGGAGATGGCCTCTGGTTAAGATAATTCCATAGTCAAGCGTACCATCCTCAAGTCTAAATAAACAGATTATTTAGCTCCAAGTACTAATGGTATCAGAGATTATCCTCGATGGTGACCTGTCAGGGGCCAGATGACCTCTGAGACAGGGCAGGGGGTTTGGACAAAATTCCTGTATGACATGTGCATCCCCCATACCACCTTCCCCTGAAGGGTCTGGATAATATAGTCACTTACATTTTTGATTGACATTTGCTACATTTCTATGGACTGAAAAGGGTATAAAACGTGCCTGCTTGCCTTTGTTCTGGGCTCCATGCCAAAGTCCCAAGTGCTTTGCTCGTGCTTGGGGTGGAGACGGAATATATTCCTTATTATTGTGTATTTGTATGAATGGGTTTCTTAGCTTATATTTGCAATGCATGTTTTCTTTTTAGTTTGCTTTATGGTACAATAAATAGTTTTTGATCATTGGCTAAAGTATGTAATTATGCCAATAAAGGTATGTGTATGTGTGTGTAGAATAAATAGTTGTTAAGTGTTTGAATGTAATTTGCCTTTCTCTCTCTCTGAGAATCTGGTTATACAGTCACTTACTCCACCCAAGCAAGAACTAAGGGAAAACGAGAGGCTGCTTTTCCAGCCCCCTTCCCAGAATTTCCCGAACACTGACTAATGGAGAACATGTCTGCAAGGTACAGAAGTCTTGTCAAAGCTGAGCAGGTCTGGGTCTGATTGTGCCTGGAGAGGACGCCTCTTAGGAGGCCCTATATATGCTGCCTTGTGTTTCATGAGAGCTGGGATATAAAAGTACTAACAAGTATACCTTGCAACAAATATTCTTCTTTTAAGAGCATCCAAAGACAACCGAGTGGCTTTCTGCAGGCTATCCAACAGCTGATGACTAAAATATGCAACAACCTCTTTGCATTCCTGTAATTAATAGAAAGACCATCAAATCTATAACTGTCTCAAGCATTCAGCATATCAGACTAGTGAGGTGAAGGTTACAGCTAAATTTTCTGATACAGCTTATTAGCCTGGCCAATACTGCCTCTGAATTCTCTTTAATTCTTTTTTCCCTTTGTTTTTCTATATAGGGGGGATACAAAAGGGGAAAATGGGGAAAATAGGGATGTCAGCAATACAATTAAAGAGACAAAAAGTTAAAAAGGCAAATCAAACATATTACATTTAATTCTTCAAACTAAAGAGCTGGTTCTTCATTTACAACTGAGTAGACTATAGGGAGGACTCCCTGCTTTCAGACAAGGAGTTAAAACTGCAACCCTATTCACCTTCCAGATTAGTGCTTCTGAACTCACTGGGACTTACTTCTGCATAAACATGCATAGGATTAAACTGCAAAGGTCCTAATCATTTGGATAAGAATAAACAAATGACGTTCTTTAAACATAAAAAATTGAAAAGGCCAATAGCAAATGTATAATTTGTACTATTACTTTTAACATTTGCACATGGCAAATGTAGCCTATATAATTAAAGATGGCTTCACACTTTCTGAAAGCATCCTAGAAGATGAATCATAACCCTCCAGTTATGGAGTGTATTTGGGAGTCTTGTAAACATGTAGTTCTTGCAATGAAATACCTTTTTAAACTCATCTTCCTTTTCACTGTCCTCAGCTTCTTCACTAGAAACAACGGAACTCCCCGAGGAACTTTTCTCCATTTTTTCACTTCCAAATGCCACATGCTTCCCTTCTGCTGTAAAATAAAATTTAATTGATTTCGTTCAATTGATAGTGTTCTGAATAAGGCAGAGGGTGAAACTACAAATATGGGTCACAAGGATTGCACTGGCTTGCTGTGGCCCTGCCTTTGGTTGTCGTTCACATACTTGATTTAATGTAGTATCCTGCTCTAGTAGAAGCCAACACACACGTAGGCTCTGTCTGCGTGATGTGTACACCATCAAATTGAGGTGTCGGAATCATGTGGATTAAGCCTGTGTGCATCAGCTGCCAACTTGGAAGGCTTTAAGAGGGAAGTGGACATATTCATGAAGGAAAGGGGTATTCATGGCTATTAGTTAAAATGGATACTAGTCATGCTGCATACCTATTGTCTCTAGTATCAGAAGAGTATGCCTATTATATTAGGTGCTGTGGAACACAGACAGGATGGTGCTGCTGCAGTTGTCTTGTTTGGGGGCTTCCTAGAGGCACCTGGTTGGCCACTGTGTGAACAGACTGCTGGACTTGATGGGCCTTGGTCTGATCCAGCAGGGCCTTTATGTTCTTATGCACATAAGCTCCTGAGCAACAGTTGCATCAAACACACAAATAGCAGGCAGGAACCGGGTGGGAACACCACAGGGGGAAGGTTCCATGTGTATAACTGGAACATTTGTGCAGGAGTTATATTGGTTATTTAATGATGTATGTCCTAGCTCTAGTCACCTTACATTTCTGAATGCTAACAATACCTAAATCAGTCTCCTCCTCTGAATTTGTTGAAAGGAACTGAATTGAACCCTTACTTGAATTGAAAAATATATATTAAGTCAACTGGCTTATTGAGAATGACACAATTAATACACTGGACAAAATGTCTCCAGAATAGGAGTTGGTGAGCATCAATCAATCCCGCACTCCCTTGCGCCAGCCCAACTTGACAGACAAGGGGAAGCGTTTTCTCTTCGAGATAGTGGCTGACAACCCGTCAGTCGCCCTCCCCCCCCCCCAGATAGACACATGCCCTCACAGGCGTGGTGCCGCAGGTTTTGGGAGGATGCGGCCGAGCGGGTGTCGGCCCTCGGCTATGCCAGCAGGACAGGCTCCTCCTGTCTGAAGTGTTGGAATGACTCCTTCGGCCGGGCAAAGAAACGGGTGCGGCAGTTGGTGGTGCAGGGATTTGCTGTCGAGGATGCCCTGAGCAGGGGACTGGAGGGGCCCGAGACCATATTCCTGCCTCTGATTCCAGCCGCGTCGGTGGAGGGTTGAGGTGCTGCATGGTGAGTGTCAGGGGTTGGGGGAGGAACAGGACAGTTGAGGGGAGAGCCGCTGATTGGTGGTCCTCTGCCTTGCAGGGCATGACATCCAAGTGGGGAGCGAGAGCCCACCAGCATCACCTGGGAGCTGACTCACAGGGCAGCTTCCCCAGGACGGCTCCCAGCAGAGAGGCTGACATCGTTCCGGAGGCTGGCCCTGGCGTTGGTTGGTCACGTAACCTCCCCATCAAGATGGGGCATGAACCGGTGAGCTGCTCCCTCGAGAGCCAGGAGCCTGCCCCAGATGAGCCCATGGAGGTCTGCCCAGACGTCAGCCTTCCGACGGTGGCCATCTGGATGCTGCCAGAGAGCGGAGGTATGGGGGGGGCGTCTGGGAGAGGAGGGTGGGAGGACACTTGTGGGATGGCATGGAGGTGATGGCTTCCCCCCTCTCTGCAGGTGGAGATCCCTCATCTGATGACGCTGGGGCCACTGTCATGGGGGCCAAGAGGCCTCCAGCTACTCCAGCCCCGTCACGTGAAGACGCATGGCCATGAGGAGGTCTCACAGTGGGGGTGGGCGGCCCCAGGCGGCAGCTGATTCCTTGGGAGCGACCTCTGCAGATCAGCGGCCTGACGATCCATTGGGCCCCCGCTCACCCCCCCGACCGTCCTGCCGGCGCCCCCAGGCAGGAAGCTGTCCCCTGCAAAGAAGAGGGGGGGACGTGCAGGTCCCTGGCCTGTGCGCCTGCGGCCCCCACCTGTCCCAGCTCATCCCCCCTGTTCTCCTCCATGTGGGCTGCCATTGAGAGGGATCGCCTGGAGATCAGATGGGGCTGGCAAGAGACTCGTGAAAGGGCTGATCACTGGATGGAAACTCTGGCTGGAAATGTGACCGCCTCCCGAGGCCTCCTGACAACGATGCTGGATCTGACCCGCTCCATGTCTGAGTGGCTGGCTGGGATCCTGCAAACCCTTAAGCGCGCCTCCGAGCCTCCACCGCCACCTGCCCAGTTCAATCGCGCCACCCAGGGCCACGAGCGGCCCAGACCCGTGCCCTCCGTGGCCGCAGCAGTGGTCACGGCCACGCATGCTGATGGCACCCATAGCCCGTTGACTTCTGGCAGCCAGAGGGCGGCAACTGGCGGCTCCCACCAGGCGTGCGGGTGTCAGTCCTGGCCGAGTGTGCTGTGTGGAGGCCATGAGGGTGCGGCTGGCCACTACTCAGTTTCTGAGGCAGCTGCTGCCTGCCGTCGCCATTCTCCCTCCGGGAGCTCTCCTATCCACTAGCTCCCGTCCCACTCTGCCCGCCACCCTCTCAGCCCCCGCCCTTCGCCTGGCATCCCCGCGCTTGAGACAGTCCCTCCCCTCACACAGCCTGCCCCTCCCATCCCCATTTCATGGCCTGCCTCCCCGCCGCTAAATCCCTCCCCCAAAGTTGCCCTGCGGACTCGCCCGGCCTTGGCTGGCCTGAGGCCGTGCTGTTGTGCTTTTGCGCTGCGGCGACCCTGCGCCGCCGGCCCCCTCCTCACCTTCTCATTTCTTTTGAAACTTTTGCCTTTTACTTGACGGTGCACACCGCCGTGAAGCCCCTTAGGATGTAAGCCTTGGTTCTTCAAGCCCAAGGGATGTATGAATCTTAGGCTTGTTTTTTTTCCTTAATCAAGTACCAGGCTCCCATCCACCCCCAATGCCACATGGCAAATTGCTTTTGACACTGAGAAATTTAAAAGCAGTTTGTGATATGGCAGGCAGTGTGTATAAGAGAGCCGTACAAATGAAAAAAAAATCTAAGCAGCTCCTGGCTATAATGTGTAGCAAAAAATAATCATGCCCCTGTTAAATTATGTCAGATCAGTAGTAATAACAGCAGGTGTTATTCTGGCATTGCTCTACAAAAGAGATGGATTGTGGCAGAAGTACAGAGAGGGAACAGCAGAGAGAAGGGGCGAGAGCAAGAAGGCCAGAGAGACAGAAGACTATCTCTAAATGCAGTAATATTATATCATCAATTTTATGCTACATATTAAAGTCCCAGGGTATGATGGAGATTCTTGCTAAACCAATCTCTCCAATTACCCACTCCCTTGAGCCAGAATAAAAACACATCTCCAGGAAAAGGAAGGCAGCTGGAATAGTCTGTTTCACTTTACCACATAACACCAGTCCCTTGGGATTCACCAACAATACCCTCAGTTATATATTTATTGAATCATTGTATGTTGGTAGGAGTCAAAACATCTTTAAACTTCATGGGGATAATCCTAAGGAACAATGGAAGGCAAACCAATAACTGAAGGAGAGAAAATTCTGAAATGTCACGCAAAATAACGTTAGCTAATGCTGTAGTGGTTTTGGGTAAGAAACATCTTGATTCTAGCCCTACAGAACCTCAAGCTACAGTTGGCAACAGAATGGTCGTTCAAATTTTGTGGCCAAAAAGAAATTGGGGCGTGATTGTTGGAAGAAGCAGCTGATGTTCAGTTGCTGAAGAAAATACAGGCTTTTAACTTTTATAGACTTGTCAAGCTTGGAGTCACAGAAAGAAAAATCTATGTATAATAATGCTTGTTATAGTATCTTCCTCTCATCCTAGAAATTAAAATTATTGTATCATACAAGAAAAAAGGAGAAATGAAATGTAGGGAGTAAGCACATTGCATTGTAAGTAAGGCAAGCTAAGTCAAATGAAATGTCTTCCACGGAGTGAAAACCAGAATTAATATATTTTTGCTTTTAGTGAAGTTAAAAAAAAAAACTATTCCTGTTATTAATTTTGAATGGACCTTGAGCAAGTCCTCTAATCTTGTATTAATCACCTACAGGTTAAAATAAATGGATCGTTAATTTGATCCATTCTAGCTCTTCTTGTAGCACTAAAAACCAATTATACCAATACAACCAAAAAATAATAGAGAAGATAGAACATTTCTATAAATATGACAAGAAATTCTTCTTGCTCGCACACATTTACCTTGAGTTGGAAATTTTTTGACAGGCGGCTTTTTAACACGCTTAACTTCATAAATTTGCTCAAAAATAGATATCAGCTCCTGTACAGCATCTTCTACGTGTCTGCTTCTGTTGTTTAATATTTCAGCCCATTCTTTGCTATTTGTCTGTTTATGAGATACAATAAGGTACCTTAGGATGGTTACTATGCACATGTAGTCAGGGGAAAATAGATGCATTTGAGCAAAACTGTTCATTTTATTGCTACTACAATATTACAATTAAAAACTTGTTTTCAAATGTATTTCATATTTATAAATATCTAGATTGGTGGCTTTGGAGCACTATAACTGATTTATATACACCCCCTTTGAGTTTGGAGCAGCATTGGGGTCTAATGTACAAAAAATTATATTACAACAGCAGATGTGCCTTTTTTGTTCTATGAACAACATGAATAGTTATTTTGTGACTACCAGTGTTGTTCAACAGTGGAAACGTTTAATAACAAACTAAGAAGGCTCACTGATTTGAGGTCTTCTAGCTCTTCTGTCTTTATACTGAAAAACCATCCTTGACATATTACTGGTATGCCTCAAACAGATATTTGCAATGTTAATATGTAGGGACAGAATTCTTGCAGTGACTCTGGAGGTCGAGCACCTTACCGGGACCTTGTCAGCTGTTGTTGTTATGGTTGTTACTATAAGCAGGGAACCTGCAAGGACTTCCAGGCATCATTTTACTCTGTATCTCCTTCCCCACACAATTTCTTCTTTTTCTCCTCTTGTCAGCTCCATATCTTCTCCTAGGGTTGCCAGCCTCCAGGTTAGGGTTAGGGTTAGTTTAGTTTTAGGTTAGGGTTAGGTTTTAAGGTTTTTATTAAGCCTCTTTTCTACATTCCACTGGGAACCCTATTCCCAGGGAGTGTTCAGTTCAGATTTTGGTTAGTTACTCTGAATGCATATCCTCAGCACAGCATAACTCTCCATATTGGCTCCACATGGGGTTGCCAACCTCCAGGTACTACCTCGCTTTTCTCAATGGGGCGAAAAGGCTTTTTTGTCTTTCAACGTCCTTGGAACAGCTTAGGAGGTGGTGTGGTGACACCTCCTCCCTACCATCCCCAGCCGCCACCAGCTCAGGAATGGGCTGTTGGTTTCCCAGAACAAGAGGGGGCACACACTTTGTAAAGGTATTATGAAAAACACTGCTTTGTGAAGGGGATCTGAAGCAGGATATACCATAGCCTCGCCAAGTCTGTGTAACATTTCATTTCTTAATCCTACAGTTCCCAAATCACAGGTCCATGCTGCAAAGCTTGTGGCCAGCTCAACAGAATAACTGTGAATATTATGTATTTATTTAGATTTTTTTAATGCAACCTTTCCTGGGAACCTGGCTTGTAACAGATACCCCAGGTGTCTTAGTCTCTCAAACTCCAAATCAGGATCCTGAGACGCAAGGACATTTTGATAACCTAGGTTTTCTCTGGTGACCCTGGAGCTCACAAGGTCTATGACGCCCCACTTTTTAAAGCGAATACCTCAATGACAAAACAATAATACTAAAACCTGTAGATTCAGGAGATGTATGACATCTAGTGGAAAACTACAAAAATACACTCAGAATTCTGTATACAATATCGTAAATTGTTTCTTTTATATACCTTTTGCTACATTTAGATGAGTAAATATTGTGATAACAAAAACATATATATTTGGAACAATGCAGTAAATAAAATATGTGTTAGAAATCTTCATGTTAAAGAAACTAGAGAAAGAAATATGGTCACCTCATTGCGTGCCAATAAATCCTCCACTTTTGTAGCAGTGTCTGGTAGTACAAGCAGAAGAGTATTGGATATATCTTTCAGTGTTAAATCAATCTGCATTTCACACAAGTCATTAATCTGCCATAAATAAAAGAATAATTAATAGCATACCACTTACTTTTATGTAGCTGCATTAGTTAAGCAGTCTGATAAGATCTTGATCTTGGAAGGGGGAAGAGAACCCAACTAACACAAAAACAAATGAAATAGTACTGAATCAATGATAAGAGGAGCTGTGGCTCAGTTGCAGACCTGAGATGTGATTTGATCCTTCTTTTAACAACTGCAGCAGTGCATGGTGGTGGTTTAAATCCACTTCCCAACTGCCACTGACTGTGTATGAGCTAGGATTGCCAGCTCCGGGTTGGGAAATACCTGGAGATTTTTGGGGCGGGGCCTGAGGAGGGCAGGGTTTGGGAAGGGGAGGGACTTCAATGCCATAGAGTCCAATTGCCAAAGCAGCCATTTTCTCCAGGGGAACTGATTTTTATTGGCTGGAGACCAGTTGTATTAGCGGGAGATCTCCAGCTACTACTTGGAGGTTGGCAACTCTAGTATGAGCTGATGCAGAAAACAACTAGGTGAAGAGGCTCAATCACAAGTGATACAAGCTGCCTATCAAGGAATGGCCTCCATAATCACCATGAGCAGACATGACACAAACCAAATCGGGCCCGGGGGGGTTGCTCGAGGACAACTAGTTTAGGCTTTTTTAAGACTCAAATCCTGTATCTTTTATATTCATCCCTAAGGGTTCTAAAATTACAACATTTTAAAATGGCATTTTCAGGGGGACATTGTGTGTTTCCTTCTGTTTCAATAGTTGCTTGTCATATTTTGTCCAATGTTACATTATTCAAACAAATATTGAGGAACGCGTCCTTTCTATAATGCCAACAGTTAATAGGCCATTTAAAAAAAAACTCTAATTTATAAATCTAAACAAAAGTTTCAAATACAAGTGGCTTGACTGGTCTTTGGTTGTCCAGAAACATCCGGCTCCGCAATCCTCCTCCCCCTTACCTGGGAGTCCAGGAAATGCAAGGCTCCAGTGAAAGTGGGAGTCCCTGTTCAGTGCAGCCCTGAGAGCTGCCATCTGACACCAGCCTGAATGTTGGCACAGGTGGCCGGTCAGCCAACAGGGGCTCAGAGGAAAGCATAGCACAGTTGGAGTCAGAGATGGCAATAGCCCTGCCCCCACCCCCAGGCTGCATGCGTCGGGTCAAGCCTTAGAGAGCCTGCACAGCTCAAGGTGGCTGGGACCAGGAGGGAGAGGGTCGAGGCCAAGTGCACCAGGCACGAGCAGGGAGAACGACTCCCAGCTGGGAGAAAAGGGCTGGGGCGAGCATTTGGAAGGGAGATAGAATGGGATCTACTGAGTGATGAAGGAAAGGGGGTGGGACTAACCACCCCATAAACAGGGAAGCTTCCCAAATAGCTAAGGAGGAAGACAGCTTGAAGGTTCACGGATGTAGGAACCAGCTAACCGGGGGAAAGAGCTACTTTATGTTTAATATCTTATATTTGCCAAAATATATGTGCTTGTTTTTGTTTTTGTTTTAACAATTAGTTAATTTTCTGGAGCTGATCTTGTATTGAAATAAATTTTAATGATGATGAGAACTGCTTTTAGGCTCTGGCACTGTTCAGAGGCCTGGGAAGGTGACCATGAACGAGCTGGAATCATGGTGGAGGGTCAGGGCTTGGGGCAGGTGCTGGATCCACCTCACAATGGTTCCAGCTATCATGTAAGCATTCTGGAGTATGAAAGGATTTTTTGTTTCTTAGTTATAGAAGGTTTCTCGAAATGAAATGAAATAAAAAGCATATTTAAACCAATGTCTTTGACATTGGAAAATATGTTTACCTTTTTCAAAAGCTGATTAAACATTTTTATGACTTCATCAACTTCTTGAAAGAAGCTATCTAAAGTCAAAGATGACCATGTTAAAATAGTAAGTCCTTGTCTCAACACAGACTCCACCTAAAGAAAATAAACAGGGTTAAGAAAAGTAAACATTTAGTGAGACTGAAGTACATACAGAATGATGAATATCAGATGACTGTCATACCCATTTTAATGTAAGCTTAATGTTATTTTAGCATCTCTTTGTAGCATTAAATTATACTTCAAACAAAGTTTTAAAATTTGTGCATTCAGAATGTGATGACTTCAGCTGGTGAACAGGTAGATGCAAGAGAAAACAATACTGCAGGTACCCTGGCCTCGGGCCATATAAAGCATTAGAGTAGCACTTTGAAATGTGCTTACAAGCAAATCAGCAATCAGTGTAAAATTTTTAAAACTGGCAAGATGTATTCCCTGAGCATGACACCTGCCAGCAGCATAACCTCTACATTTTGAACAAGTTGAATTTTGAGCCATGTAGAATGCTTAGGAGTAGTCCAATTTGGAGCTTGGATAACTGTTGCCAAATCCTGCTCATCAAGACAGGCCACAAGCTGCAACAACCAAAGTTGGTGAAATGTATTACATATTACAGAGGACACCTACACCACCATGTGCAGCCCTGAATCAAAAACCAAATTATACACATGCTTCTTAAGAGAGAGGGGAACACCATCCAGAACAGACTCACTTTGCAAAATTTTGATTATAAACTGATAAGTCAACAGTGCTTCAGTCTTATCTGGACTGAGCTTGAGTTCATTAGCTCTCATTTAGCCAATTACTGCCTCCAAACACAGGTTGAGAGCATACACAATCTCATCTGACTCAACTAAATAAAACTGAGCTGGACGTTTACACACATTGATGACACCTTAGCCCAAACTACTGTCGTCGGAGCTAGCGGATTTAGGCAGAGTTCCCAGGAATAAAACACCAGTCGAGCCAAGCTACATAAAACAGTGCTTGTTTTATATACAGTGTTCAGATTACTTACAACGATCACCAACACTTTCCACATCCACTAAAATCTCCCACACCTGGATACAAAAATATATACATTTATACCTTCCCAATCACCAGCAACCAATCAGCTAACTGCTGAGTCATTGTGCACTCATTTCTGGTCATTTCATTAGCTTAGCCAGAAACCGGTTCAGACTGGCTCTTACTTGACTTCTGTTAGAGCCTCACAATCCAGATGCTTATGATCTAGGTTTCTGAACTGTCAAATTCTGATATGCCAGACTTGCTATTTTGACAACTACCAGTCAGCCTCTCTGTGTTTACAATTTACACATTACAGAGTATATAGGTTGTGTTCTGCATTCCTACCCGGTGTCCAATTCAGAGTGCCCAATTCAGATCACAAGACTGCAACATGTGGAGAAGGGTCTTTAGCCTTCCCCCAAGCATGCACTGACACCATTTCCCTGACCTCAAACACTGGGGGAGGTGCTATCTGGCCCACTGGAGAAAACCCATGAGTGTACTTGGAGACTGCTCTGATCTGCTATAGCAAGGACAGTCAGAACATTGTGAATGAAAGAAATGCTTAGCAAGTAAGTGAATCACAGTACTGGGTTGTTCAGGCCATGCTGGTATTATCAGGGGCCAATCTCAAAAGCTCCCTCACCACCTGGAACACTTCCACTGAACAAGCATGTTGCTGGTGGAGAAGCTTCACCACTATCATAGTCACAAAATAAATTGCCCACCCCTGCAGTGATTGTAAGTCTTTGTAAATCTAACCATTATCAGGTAATGGTTCATCCATAACAAAAGACTCTAAGATATCCTCCACACCCAAACCACTTTGAATTGGACCAGTAGTACAGTGAGGTAGCTTTAGCCTTTGGACTTAATAGTCTTCTGGGCACTCTTCTTGAGAAGGTAATATACATTTGAAATTCAAAGCTACAGCACACTTTTTTTTGGGGGGGGGGACCCTCCTGAGCCCATGGAGAGGGGACCAGGTCTTCTATACCAAGTCAAGCTTTAACAGCAGACAAAAACCAAATCAAGCTTATATCCTACTACATGTGTGGGAACTAAGATAACAACCCCATGGCTTATATGGAGGCCATGTCATTCTGAGCTACACCATATTGAATAAATATATACACCCCTTCCACATGTATGAGTAACTATGTACATATACACACCGTGAGTGAAATCTGCAGAATTAAATTACTGTGACTCACCTTCTTCATTTTTGGTGCCATCAAATTTACAAACACAGTTGGCACTTCCTGGCACAAATTTTCATAACATGCTAGAATACTCTGCAAATTAAAATTAATGTTCAACATTTTAATGAAATTTTAAAAGATGCTAAAATATGACTGCAAAATGTAATTCATTTGGAGAAAAATGAAACAATGGCTACACAGAAATTGCTCAGTGACAAATGTCATTACTTTTTTACTTCATTTATAGCCCACTTTTCTCCCCAATGGGGTCCAGAAGTGGCTCACAACGTTCTCCCATTCTCCACTTTATCCTTACAACAACCCTGTGAGGTAAGCTAGACTGAAAGTACATGACTGGCTCAAGGTCACCCAGCAAAGCTTCCACGCAGTGTGTGAATCTGAACCTGGATTTCCCAGATCCTACTCCAGCGCTCTAACCAATGTGTGCTTGTGTGCACATCATAGGCACACATAATGTAAGACAGTTTGTTTTCATTGATAGGGTACCGAAATTGAAGATACTTCCCCATCAGAGAGAAGGTTGAAATTTGGAACTCGGACAGTCCAAGACACTGAATGGTCTGCAGTTGTTGTTTTTTTACCTGTGCCACTTTGGAAGCATTCCATGCCGTAAATAAATTTATTAAAAAAAAAAAAACCTGTGCCACTCAAAGCCTGTGACATGAAACTAAACTCCTCACAACTGAGATGAACACTCTTCATAGGAAACAACTAGGGTTGCCAGGTCCCTCTTCTCAACTGGAGGGAGATTTTGGGGGCAGAGCCTAAAGAGGGCGGGGTTTGGGGAGGGGAGGGGCTTCAATGCCATAGAGTTCAATTGCCAAAGCGGCCATTTTTCTCCAGGTGATCTGATCTCTATCGGCTGGAGATCAGTTGAATTAGCAGGAAATCTCCTGCTACTACCTGGCAGTTGGCAATCCTAGAAGCAACACATAAGATGAAATGTTCAGCTGTGTGGACATTAGGAAGCAGACTCAGCTGGGCGAGGGGGGCGGCTTCTTAAATACCTAGCTAGAGGAGCCGAGTGCAAAAGCTCAGGTCTGAGCCTGCCTGCCGGCCCCGCCCCTATTGAGCCAGGGCCTGATTGGTCCATTTGAAATACAGGGCAGGCCAGGAAGGTATGCAGCAGGGCAGGAAAAGCTCCAGCTAGAGTTAAAGATGCTATGGCTCCTTCTCCAGCTTCCACACTAGCAGCCATTTTGTGGCAGCATGCTGGCTGCCCAGCTGAGTCCCAGCCCCACCAGAGAAGCCCCTGAACCTTGTGCTAGGTCCCGACCCTCAGAGGTGGTTTGCCATTGCCTGCCTCCGCATCTCAACCCTGGTATTCCTTGGAGGCCTCCCATCCAAATACTTGCCAGGGTCAGGGCTGAGTGTGTGTGACTGGCCCAGGATCACCCGGCAAGCTTCCATGGCGCAAGTGGGGATTTGAACCTGGGTTTCCCAGGTCCTAGTCCAACACCTTAACCACTACACCACGCTGGCTTTCGATTCACAATAGGCACATAATAAGCCCTAGAACATCAAAAAGGCCAATGAAGCTACTCCATCAGAAGGTGGTTACGAAAGTGGACAGATACAGCTAAACATCTGGATAGCTCTATTCATGTAAATGAACTTATCTTTTTGTCTGTTCAGGATAACAGTTAACAGTCAATGAACAATCAGCAAGGCGAGTGGAATAAATTTCAAATTGTCATACAAAGAAATATGTTAATATGATACTGTAATCCAGTCAAGGGCCTGCATTCTTTATTTTTGAAAAAAAAATCAATGATAATAATTCTTTACATACCTCCAAACGTAATTTATTTGTCTTAACCTCATTTTCAATTTTAACTATCCTCTTTGCCTGTTCTGGTACATCAAGTCCCATCTTTATCATGCATTTTGTTTCTCGGACAATCTCTAAGATTTTGGGGTCAAAATTAACCAGTAGCTTTCCAGTTTCAGGATGACGTACCAAAAGTGTCACTTGCAAAGCTGCAATAAATATGCAAAAATATTATAGAATTCGAGTGCAAAAGATCTCCCCCCCCCCCCGTTGGACAAATCTGCAAAATTGTCCAAAGCCAAGGTGACAAGACAAAGATACTATTCAGTATAACTTGTGATGGAACAGAAGACTCACCATATTGTAGCTGTGAAATTTCCTTCGTCCAAGCTGTGTGATAGAGTACTTCAAATTCCACCAGCACATAGGAAATTTTATTGTACAATCGAACAACTGCTTTACCTTCTGGACTTGCCAAGATATCTGAATTTTTCTGTTAAAATATTTGGAATCAATGTTAGACATATTAAAAAGATAAATTGATAGAATGCTGTCTCTTGTTTCTCTCTTCCTCTCACTAGTCTAGGAGAGTACATAATGTGATGTATTTTTACAAGCCTTTTGTCATGAGTCAGCCTGTAGAGACCTCCTCTGACAAAGGGGAATTAGAAGCCAGAACAGAGGGACATCCTCAGGCAGAAGTCCCAGAGGAACAACCACAGGGACTACAGCCTGCCAGAATAGAGGATCAGCCAAAGTCAGGAGATGACTCACCATGCCTGCAGCCTGCCAGCTCAAGGACTCCAGTTGTACCTGACACCTTGCAACATGCAGTGTCTCCAGAGGCCTCGCCAAGGCCACTGGAGCAGAGAAGAGAACAGGTCCGTCTGGCAATGCAGCAGAGACGGCAAAGTGCTAGACTGAAGGCTTTACAGAGGAACCTCCTCAGTAGCAGTGATGAGGAAGAGCAGGGCAGAAGCACCACCTGTGAACTCAGCCTCATCAGCATCAGCTGGCTCTGCTACAGCAGCAGGGGAAGGGATTTAAGCCATCAGTTAGGCTGGGCTGTTGTGCAAGCAACTTGTCACCAACCTCCTTGTGTACCGGCCTTGTTTCCCTGCTATCCTTTGGATTCATGGTATCCTGACTTCTTGGACTGGCTTTGACTAACACCTTGGACTTCCCTTGCTGGTATTGAGATCTTGGACTTTGCCTGAACTGTGAATGACCTTGGACTGTTCCCCAGACTATGCTTCCAGCCCTCGCTCCTTGCCTGCACCACGACACCTTTTCAAGATTGCGCAGATGTTGATACTGCTCATTATTGCTTCTTTAATTACAGACAGTACCATATTTCAACTTTTCTAGGCATGGACTCAGAAGCCCTATGATATAGTGGGAAAACATATAAGCAGCCCCGTCTTTCTTTGTTGTTTACAAAGGATCAGAGAAGGCATTTTTAAAGGGAAGAGTTATATGATTGTTCAAATGTTGCATAGGAACTAACAAAACTGTAGCAGCAGATGTGGTTCAACCTTGCACTCACATAATATTCCTTTGGATCCTGGCCAAAGGCACAAAAGAAGCTATCATTTGATAACTTTAATGATGAACCAACAAAAAGAGCAATGTCCTATAATCACAGGAGCAAAGCATACCTTTCCCTGCCAGTAAGTTTGCCTCTTCCTCAAACTTTAAAAATTCAAGCAATCCATTATCTGGGGCGGTAAATATTTTGTTCAATTAAAGTGGGTTTCTTCAGGAAAGATAGTTTCTAAGGATTTTTGGGACACCTGCAACCATTCTAAAATAAGTCTGATATACACCTTAAGGGCTGCTACTAAATTATCAAAGGGCGAAAACGCATGGTCACTTTAGCCTCCTTTATACCCTGTTTCAGCCAGGATTTAGCCAGGATCGAACGCACATTCGGCGAAACACATGCGTTCGATCCTGGCTGAATCCTGTCTGAAACAGGGAATAAAGGAGGCTAAAGCGACCATGCGTTTTCGCCCAAAATCGTCTCAATATTAGCTTTACAGTAGTAAAGCTGGAAATTTGTTCTCATGACAGTCAAACAGCACCACCTATAGACTCTTCCATATCACTTCAGGGCAACACTAATCTCCAGAACTGGAAACACATGATAAGCATCAGTATTCTTACCATTTGATCACCGTTTTTAAAGACATAGTATTTTATGCTTTACCAAATCTGTCTGCTTCATGTGGATGACGACAAACTTACATAAAAATAGTCGATCGGCTCATTTATGCGCCTGAAGAGCTGCCTCACCCATAATATCTTCCCAGCTACTGGGGGCATATTACGAGCCAGAGGAGGGTCTTCTTTTTGAGCCTGATAAAGCTATGGTAAAGTAAACACAGATTTAAAACATACCATCTAGTAACACTTTGGCTAAATATTGCACCTCTCTAAGCATTTAGAATTGAACAAGCAAGTGTGGTATTAAACGGCAGATGATGTTCTGACAACAAGCAAACCCATAAGGTACATAATTTTCCATAACAGAATGAAGCGAAGGGGGAAAATATGAAGCACTGAATTAGAGCTTGCTGACATGCTAATACCTATGTGCAAAATCAGTTAGTGACACTACACATCCCCATCTTTAGTTTTCTAAATTAAAATGTATAAGATTCATTTGTTCCCCTCTCCCATGGGTCTGCTGTTCACTGTTTTACTATTTTTCCCCTAATGCTAATCAGCCCAATCTTCAATCCAGCATTGCCAGAGAATGATAAAATAAAATTACAGTTTACAATACAGACTATCAACATCAACATGGAACTTCTCTGCCTCTACAACCGCATTAACTATTTTAAACCATTCATTATTAGGGTTGTCAACCATTTTTTTAAAAAAATCATGGTCAAATGTTTGCTTTTTAACCAATTTGTCAGTAAATGAATAAATAACAAATAAATGTACCTATTCCCAAGCCACAATACAGATTATTTTTGAAAGAGTACAACTGTAAAATAAAGTACAATTTCAACAAAAATGATCACCCATCCTTAGAACAAAAGGCTACCACTGATAATTTATTTTTTAAAAAACATATTCAGAACTATATGACACTTTCCTGCCATACAGGCCCTCCACCATAACAGTAAATGGGCTAATTTTTAAAACTAATTGTATTCTTAACAGTGCAATTCTGAGGGGGAAGGAATGGGCTTTTGGAGCCAACTGACCCTTATGGCGGCGTATCTCAGAGATATGCCGGTGTAAGGGCCACATACAGTGAGGGGAAAAAGTATTTGATCCCCTGATGAATTTGCCCGTTTGCCCTCTGACGAAGAAATGACCAGCCCATAATTTTAATGGTAGGTTTATTGTAGTTGTGAGAGACAGAATAACAACAGGAAAACTCCCAGAAACCCAGAAGACAAAAGTCAGAGATTGATGTGCATTATAATGAGTGAAATAAGTATTTGATCCCTTTGCAAAAGATGACTTAGTACTTGGTGGCAAAACCCTTGTTGGCAATTACAGAGGTCAGACATTTCTTGTAGGTGGCCACCAGGTTTGCACACATCTCAGGAGGTATTTTGTCCCACTCCTTTTTGCAGATCCTCTCCAAGTCAGTATGATTTCGAGGCTGATGTGTAGCTACTCGAACCTTCAGCTGCCTCCACAGATTTTCGATGGGATTAAGGTCTGGAGACTGGCTAGGCCACTCCAGGACCTTAATGTGCTTCTTCTTGAGCCACTCCTTTGTTGCCTTGGCCGTGTGTTTTGGGTCATTGTCATGCTGGAATACCCATCCTCGATCCATTTTCAATGCCCTGGCTGAGGGAAGGAGGTGCTCACCCAAGATTTGATGATACATGGTCCCGTCCATTGTCCCTTCGATGCGGTAAAAGTGTCCTGTCCCCTTAGCAGAAAAACATCCCCAAAGCATAATATGTCCCCCTCCATGTTTGATGGTGGGGATGGTGTTCTTGGGGTCGTAGACAGCATTCCTCCTCCTCCAAACACGGCGAGTTGAGTTGATGCCAAAGAGCTCGATTTTGGTCTCATCTGACCACAACACTTTCACCCAGTTCTCCTCTGGGTCATTCAGATGTGCATTGGCAAACTGCAGACGGGCCTTTACATGTGCTGTCTTGAGCAAGGGGACCTTGCAGGCTCTGCAAGATCTCAGTCCTTCACGGATAGTGTGTTACCAACTGTTTTCATGGTGACTATGGTCCCAGCTGCCCTGAGATCATTGACAAGTTCCCCCCGTGTAGTTCTGGGCTGCTTCATCACCGTTCTCATGATCATTGCAACTCCACAAGATGAGATCTTGCATGGAGCCCCAGACCGAGGAAGGTTGACAGTTAGGGTTGGGGTTATGGTTGTCACCTTCTCACCAAGCTGGTTGGAAATAGTCTTGTAGCCCAGTGCAGCCTTGTGCAGGTCTACAATCTTGTCCCTGACATCCTTGGACTGCTCTTTGATCTTGGTCATGGTGGCTAGTTTGGAATCTGATGGATTGATTGCTTCTGTCGACAGCAGAACCCTAACCCTAACCCGGCTGGTTGATAGGGGATCAAATACTTATTTCACTCATTATAATGCACATCAATCTCTGACTTTTGTCTTCTGGGTTTCTGGGGGTTTTCCTGTTGTTATTCTGTCTCTCACAGCTACAATAAACCTACCATTAAAATTATGGACTGGTCATTTCTTCGTCAGAGGGCAAACAGGCAAATTTAGCAGGGGATCAAATACTTTTTTCCCTCACTGTATGCTGACGCAGGTCCCCAGCGCTGCCGTTCCACTGTCAGGTGCTGGTATAGCTCTGCAGTGGCTGCACACCAATGCAACTCAGGCACATGGCTGTGCACCAGCATTGCTGTGGGCAGATCATGGGGCATGGCTGGTGTTAGTTCACTCGCTACTGTGTTTCAGCCCAGCAGTGCCCCCTGATAGAGGTGCAAAGTTGCACCAATGAAAAACGCAGCACAGCCCATGGGCAATCATTGATCAGAAAAAAAAACAAATGCCCCTCCAACTGTCTTGGCCACGCCCATAAGCACCCAAGAAGCTCCAGATGCTGACTAAGGGTGCAATCAATTACCTCCCTCCCTTGTGGCAGCCATGCCCCCTCTTTAGAACTCAACCATGCCCCCTCCAGCCCTTCAAGAAGCCCGGGCAGGATGCCCCACAACTTACAAGATAGGGTGCGTGGCAGGGGACGCTGTCTGACAGCTCCCTGCTGTGCAGACTTAGAGCAAGCGCCAAGGCATCCTGATGGTGGGTAAAGCACAGAGGGGGCACTTTGCACCAACACCCAACAGGGAGAGAAAAGTCCACACTCCATGGCTGACCTCTCACAGTTCTGTACCCCACCTCCAGAAGCAGGACACAAAGGGATACCCATGCATTAACAGGTAAGCAGGGGTCTGTTTCCCCAATCTCTTTCCCCCTTTTCCCTCATTCATTGCTGGTAGCCACCCCAGCAATCCCGCCTCCTGCATACGAGCCCACCAGTGTGGAAATCCAGCGGGGTGGCAGGAGCCGTGGAACCTTGCCACCATGGTCCCCATGCACAAGGGAGTTTGGGGTGTGAGGTCTAGCCCAAAATAGCTGGTGGGGGAGGGGGCCCAAGTTCTCAGCTGTGTACTGGACTGACAGCTCAATCATTTGCAGGGCTCCCCTTGAATAGGGCACTACGGGGGGGGGGGGGCTGGAGTCCCACCATGCTGAATGGAGTGAGTAACTACACAATCCTTGAACCCATTCCCTTGCAGGAGCAGACTCCCGTGAAGCAGCTGCCAAGGTGGACCCATCTTTTGCTGTTGGTTTGGACACTTATGCCAGACAAGTGAGGATGTTTTGAATGATGCCAGCCTTTGGGGCGGGAGAGCCAGTTGCAACAGAGGGCTGACCCATGGACCCCAGAGTGGACTACTTGCTGACCCCAGATGGATCTCTATGAGCCCAACAAAGCACTTGTGGCACCTTGTTGCAGGTGCATGTGTGTCTGTTTCTTCCTTCTGCACGTAAAGATCCAACAGGGTGAGCTCTGGCTCAGACCGCTATCCCACCAGCCCACTGTGCCCTGACCACAAACCAAGGCTGACTTTTGAAACCAACAAATTTTATTTGTTTTCTGAAACCGAAGCACTGTTGTTCCATCCCTTATTCAGGGGAACAAACCAAATGTAAAAAACAGAACTGAAAACTCTGGTGGGGGGCTGGGGAAACCCCTATCACAGGCCACAAGGGTGCCAGCAGTCATTCCCTGCCTGCCTCTGTGTCGGCTGGTTCAGAGTCAGTTAGGAAAAACCAAATTGTTTGTATTTGGGTTTTTCAAAAATTTTCGGGTTTATTAAACTCAAACCCAAAAAATACCCGAAAAAGTGCACAGCCCTAGTCTCTCCTTACTGTACATACAATAAAATACCTTTTTAGTGGCTTCAAGTTCGGCAACATAATGCTGAAGAATACATCCAATAGTACGCTCTATTTCGTTTTGGAGACAGGGCATGTTCAGCTTCTGAAACCTAAATAGAATATCTTATTCAGACACAGAACATGCTCCTGTAAGTCAGAATCATGAAAAATTATGGTTGGCTTTAAAAGAAATAGGGGTGTCTAGACAAGAGACTACTGTTGGGACAGAATATAGAGAAACAGAATGGTTTCCAATTGGCAAAAGTGTCAGACAAGGTTGTAAATGATGTTATCCGCCCTGAGCCGACTTGCTGGGGAGGGTGGACTACAAATCTGAAAAACAAGCAAACAAACAAATAGTTTGTCTCCCCATCTGTTCAATCTGTATCATAAGGAAAGATGTATTAGATTTCAATGAAGGTGGGGTGAAAATTGGACAAAGGAACGTTAATGATTTGAAATGTACAGATGACACCACATTACTAGCAGAAAACAATGAAGGCTTGAAACAACTCCCGATGAAGGTTAAAGCAGAAAGTGCAAAGCAGGATTACAAATGAACATCAAGATGACAAAAGTAATGACTATTGAGGAACTTTAAGGTTGAAACAACTTTAAGGATGATGAAGAAAATGAAAACTGTTGAAGATTTTCTGTTCCTTGGCTCAATCATCAACCAAAAAGGAGAGTGCAACCAAGAAATCAGAAGGAGATTGAGACTGGGAAGGGCAGCCATGAAGGAGCTAGAAAAGATCCTTAAGTGGCAGGATGTGTATCTGGTGACCAAGATCAAGATAATTCATACCATAGTATTGCCCATTACTACGTATGGGTGTGAAAGCTGGACAATGAAGAAAACTGACAGGAAGAAAGTTGATTCCTTTGAAATGTGGTGTTGGAGGAGAGTTTTATGGATACTATGGCCCACCAAAATGACAAATCACTTGGTTCTAGATTGAATCAAGTTTGAGCTCTCCCTAGAAGCCAAATTTACCAAACTAAGGCTATTGCACTTTGGTCACATTATGAGAAGACAAAAATCACTGGAAAAGACAATAATGCTAGGAGAAGTTGAAGGCAGTATGAAAAGAGGAAGACCCAATATGAGATGGATAGACTCAATAAAGGAAGCCACGCCCTTCAGTTTCCAAGACCTGCGAAAGGATGTTTTGGAGGTAATTCATAGGGTCACCATAAGTTGGAAGTAACTTGATGGCACATAACACACAAGAAAGGCAGCATCTTCCTGTGGTTTTTCAAAATGTGTGTAAATTTAAAGCACTGCCCAGTTTAAACCAACTACTTTAAACCTATTTGACCTACCTTTGAAGCAGTTGGACAGAAAGTTGTGAAGACAAGAGTCTTCCAAAACAAGTTCTCATAAATGACTGTATCTGAACCTAAAGCAAAAAGTACACATGTTATAGTGATAACTCACATCTTTTATAATAAATTGTGGATCAATTTATTAAAGTGCTGGAAGCATGTTACAATTAAGATTTTATCACTCCCTACATTATTGAAATGGTTCTCTCGCATGGCAATAGCATGCAAATGGGAAGTGGAGGGAACACAAGGCTGCTATACCCAGGGAAAGCCACTAAGAATGCAGCGGGGGTGGGGGGAACTGCCTTACCAAAACATGCCTTCTTTCTCTGTTCTCACATGCATGTGGCCATGCTGTCTGGCCTCAACCTGATCAAACAGGGTTTTTTGTTTGTTTGTTTGTAGCTAGCAACAATGCTGAAATAATCACAAACACCCGATGAGGCTGCTTATTTGGTCAGTTTCACAGCGCCAGCACTGTGCTGATGTAAGTGCTTTTTTCCACTAGCGATCTAGCAATCTATCGCTAAAGCATATGTATGAACCAAAAAAAAAAAAAAAGTTGGCAAGCCGCATAACAACTATGACATCAGTCACCACTCCCTCATTCGTTCTGAAGCTCCGCATTTTCCCTGGTGATGCATAAATTTAACCCCAAGTAGTTTGGGAATTTCTTTGAGGGGGGGAAGCCCCCGTGCATAATGATGTGAGAATTCAAGTTCAAATACTGTGCATTGAGAGAGCAGCATATCCAGCGGAAACTATCCATGCATAAAAGGCCTAAATCTGTAAGAAGGAAGTTTTATTTTCATGTCTGAAAATGTCAGTCATCTTTGAACTACAGCAAATTTCCAAGAATTGACTCCAAATTAGAATAATTATGTTACTTACTTCTAAACCTTCTATTTTTGTCATGAAATCAGCAAAATCTACATCAAATTCGGTTTTCCTTGGATCTAGAATATCATATTTTTTCTTTTGAACACTTTGGTAAATATTTTTGAACTTAATTGCCATAATATCTATTCCTTCAATGGTAGACATACTTAGTGCAGAAAAGGTTTGAACTATGGTTATCATTTCTGTAATCTGAAATTTGAAAAAAAAATCACTTTAAAAGTCATAATGGGATTCTTTAATAACGTTGTACTGCTTCTGCCAATAATTGCTACATTTGGAGTGAGGCTCATTTGACAAATATAGATAGCTTATCCGATTGGCAGTTACTCTGGGAGTACTTTTTGCAGAATTCTGTAACAATAATAGCTGTTTTATCCTTGGAATTTTAATCCCAAACCCATATTCCCAAAAAGAGAAACCTACCTTTAGGAGCCTTGTATGCAATGCACTAAGACTTAGTTCTCTCTGAGGTGGTAAACTTGCAACTGGGCTGTACCACAGCCATATGTATTGTCACCTGTACAACTACTTCCCTGTTCATAGAAAACTAGCATGTAAGAGAGGCTGTACTGCAACCCTTTCCTTTGACATCAACATTTGATGTTGCTGTGATTTTTGTTGTATTGGGGAGGGGGAGTCAATCATGTAAGGCAGTTTGAAGTGGTACCGCTCAGACACAGATTTACTTCATAACTGGGAACTAGGCCCACATTGCAACAGTGAGAATTACAGTACAGAGTTTAGAATGTTTAATCTCCAGGTCAGTCATTGGTAGTAGCTGGTAGTTCATAACATCCTGAAAGAAAAAAATTCTGTTTCCTGCTCACTAAAATGAAAAGCTTGACAACCACTAGCTTTACTAATACTTATGTGAACATAAGTGAACAGGACGGAATAGAACATAAATTGTGTTTACTCTTAAATAGGTATTAGAGCCACTTACTTTTTCTAGTCTTTTACAAAAAGCTTCAAATTTTCCAAAAATATACATCTCTGATACTTCAAATATCTTCTCCCCTGAAGTCTCCAAAATATGTTTTTTTGTTTTGTGAAAACTTTTCTGATATTCTTTAAACAGAAAAATGCAGTCCTAAAATTTTAAGAATAAATATTAGAACCAGTTAGGTAGTATGGGGGAGAGAAAAGTCTATTATTATGAAGTTTTAAGCTGTGCTTCATACCTTTTGTGTAAGAAAGATATAAACTCAATATTACAATTAATGTAGAAAGGTGACACCATTTACAACTCCTTTTACTGTCCTGTAGCTTCTCCAATTAGTACTTATCTTAGAGTTTTAGTATTTAGAATTATTATTTCACCTAGTTTAATGGCTGTCATGTGGCAAAAAGTAAAAAAGCCAATACAGTTTTTATTATACTATTATTATTCATATGAGCAAGTAGTAGAAATTCTGAAGAGAAAATTTGCTTAGCCTATATGACAGGCTCCCTCCCTTCCTGCCTACATTGCTGAACATTTCTTATTAATTAAGGGGAAATGCTGGCAAGAAGCTTGGTATTTTGTTACAATTCAAAATTAATTTATTTTAATTTCCCATTGTAAAAAATCAACCCACAAAGAGCAGCGGTGGTGCAAAGCCCTTGAGGCCTAATTAGGCAGCAGGCTCCACTATAAAAGACCAGAAGTTTTCAAATATATAATGGGACATGTAAATTATTGCACTATACATATTTTGCTAATAGATATAATGAGAATTCACAATCATGATTTATTTAGCATAAAAACTAGAGTCTTATTTTATAGCAGTAATATATTCTGCTCTTTGGGGAAGCCGCCTTATCACCACTGTGCAGCATACAAACCTGAATTTTCTTAATTACTGTTGGGGTATCCTGTTCCCATACACGACTAAAGCCTCCATCAGTAATGTATGCTTTACATGCTGTTACCATCTGATTTGTAACCTAATACATGCAAATAAAAGAAAAAGAATCTAACTCACTGTGTTAAATTGGAGAGAAAGATGCACGTGAAATTAGTCTATTATATAAAATTATGATAGCTAACCAGTGACTTTAGGGTCAAATTGTAACTCTCTACGAATGTATATGGGGATACCACGGCTTCACTTCTAGCTCTTCAAATATGATGATTTTCACAAAAATTGTTTTTGCAATGAATTTTGCTAAAACTCAGCATATTTCCACAAATCCTACTGCTAATCCATGCACAGTGCAATCCTGAAAGGAGGGGGGCCAGAGCTGCTTAGGAGCCGGTGTGACCCCAGTGCCAGCATCCTTACCACTTGCACCGTCCAAAGTGGTATGAACGCTTGCACAGGCAACTTACGCCAGCTTTGGGTAGTGATGTGGCAGAGCGAGCCTCATACATTGACGCTGCCTCTTTGGCAGTGTTTTTCCAGCACAAGTGCTCGCGTTAGTGTCCAGGGGAGTTACGCCTGCAAAATAGCTGGCATAGCCCCATGAAACTAAATGGGAGAGCTTCATGTTTTGTTTTGAAGTAGAGTTTTTATTTTTATTTACGGCCTGGGAAGCCTCTCAGGAGGCCGTCACCCAATTACTCCCCCCTTCAGGATTGCTCTGTCCATGCTAATAGCCATGCCAAAGCAAAGGGTTACAGCAGTGACACAGTCTACACAGGAATTTGCTATGTTGCCTGTGCAAAGTGCTACCTGCTTCCTACACATCTGGTTTAATGCTTAAGAAAAACACCAGCATTTGCTGTTGCCATATCCTTGCATGTAGCTGCTAAAATCGTAAGAATTATCATTTGCTTTCTCTCATTCACCGTCAGCATAGGAAAACTGCACACTAATTGGCACAAATGCAAGCAGTAATCCTTTATTTCACAAATAAGTTTACTGTATGTATTTGGTCTGATATCAGAGCGGTCTGCTGGGATGTTTATGCAAATTAATAATAATTTGAGAAATCTAATATATTGTCCCTGCCAGCAAGCACTTGGGGAGTTTTACCAATAATTAAATCATATGGGAAAAGTTATGATTTTTTACAAAACTCCCTTGAGTGACACTGGATCCTATTCTGGAGGGTTTCCTGATCTTTAAAAAGGGTGGAGCATGAGGGACAGCAGTAGGAAGAGGATACTTGAAAAAATCCTTTGTATGTGTGGAAGCAAGCCACTTGGATCTTACTCCAAGTAAATAAATAAATACAATAAATATAAATACAATCATTGTAGTGGCAGTTTTATTGCGCATACACTTCCCTAACATAGGACTGTGGATGAATCTGCCCCCCCACCCACATGATTTTCCTGTCACCCATATTTCATAAATAAATCCTTATTATCAAGGGACTTACCTTTACAAACAGTGATGTCATTCGTTCAGAAGTATTGTAATATCGGGAGACACTGTGTATCATTCGTATAGCATTAATCAAGTTTTGTATTCCATGAGCCATGGAAACCTTAAATAAACATATTGTAAGATTAGATGAACTGATGAGTGATAAATGAGATGCAGAGTAGCTGTGCAGAATTGTGTATTACTTTAGAGGTTTGGACAGTAGATTCAGATACCTTTATTGGCATAATAAAATAGCAATGAGGGAGCATAAATAAACGCACCCGCAAGGATTCACACACACGCTTTCCAACAACAGCCTTTCACCAGAGGAGAGGAGGGATCTGGCAACTCTAGTCACAGGGCAATGTAGCCCAGCATCTGAATTCCAAAAATAGGGCAGTGGAGGGATGTCTCTGCCCATACTAACTGGAGTGATGGTATAGAGAAAAGCATAATTAATAATGGCAACATGCATTAACAAGCATGGCAAGATCCTCAAGTGAAGTGTTAAAATACTTGCAAATGTAGCTATGACGTGGTCCTCGGATTAGGCAACCCAGTTTCGGCCCAGTACCACTTTGCAAATGATTTAAATTACTTCTCAACATAACTTGGAAGAATGAGGGGTTTTGTTACTACCACATGCTCATTGGCTTCTTTTGAGCCATTCCTTTGATAAGAGTCAGACCATGTCAAAGCCTAAAATGGGGGGGGGGGGGGTGTTTTTCCACTTTGCTTAATAAGACAATATGATCCAAAGTACCATATTTATATTATACAATTTTCTCTTACCTTAGAGGTTTCATTCTACTGATCACCACTGACAAAAAAGCACTTCTAAGTCATATTATTATACTTTTAATATATAATTAGCCCCAAAATCTGGTCTTTTGGGTTTACAAATAAAACAGGTTGGGATTATGTAAAAAAAAAATATTCTTGATTTTAGGATTTAATTATTTTAGCGTACATTCTGCAGAGGTTTGTGTTTTATGCTATGATATAAATGGAGATGTTTTGAGAATTTTGAAAAAGTGTACTTACTAAATCATAGTTATAGAGAGGCTGGCAAACTTTTTCAAGTGTGTATAAATATCTCACATTATCTTTTGATTCATTTGCTGTATCTGTTATCCTTGCATCCAAGTCTCGCCATAGCTAAGGTAAAAAAATAGAGATCATACTGGTGACAACATAATTGAAATTTGTAGAATGCACAGAACAGAAATGAAATTCTATTCAAACCACACAATCATCATCTTCTCTTATAATTTTCTGTAAACCACTAATTCATAAGGAAGCATTGTATAACTCTTGGGGGCATGCTAAACTTGAGGGAAAAATGGAAGGCTTGTGATTTTAGGAAGCTCCTTCTCCACACTTTCAGTGGCTTCTGAATTACAGCAGAAAAGAATTATTTTATACTGTTCACCCTGAAAAATCCCAGATTTCTCCCCTAGGTACTTTTAAAAGTAGCAGATAGCAAACAGGAACAAAACAGGAATGCCTAATTCCAACTTGGGGCAAATAGCAACAATAAAAAAACTTCTCCATTTAGAAGTACGCCTATATTAATAATAGTTGGCTTTTCTGGGGTTCTGTTTTTATGTCCTGATTTTTGAGCCTTAGGGGACATTCAATGACAATGTTACATACTTGGTGGGCAGCAGCAGATCAAAAGCTGAGAACCACCCTACCCCACCCCCTCCCTATCCTGTATCACCAAAAGACCAATAACACTAATAATGACGAAAACAACAAAAGAAGGCATGTAGACGGGTTTTGGAGGGCATGGACACAAAATGAATTGCAATACTTTCCCCCTATTTGTCTTTTCCCTCTCTTTTTCTCTTCCTGTACCCCTTTTAAAAATGAATAAAATTACTCAAAAAAAAAAGGAAAAAAGAAAAAAGCTCAGAACCACTTCTTTAAACTATTTCATGGCTTTAAAGACCATTTTAGTCTGTCAGACAGAAATTTGCAAGCGTCCAGTAGCACCTTGAAGACTAACAAAAATATTTTCTGGTAGGGTATGAACTTTCGTGAGCCACAGCTCACTTCTTCAGAAATTCTTCAGACAGAAATTTGATTTTGGAGTTGGAGTCCTGACAGCTATGGGCTCAGTGGGGTGGATCCAACCAGCTTTTCCATGCAATCTTTACTACATCCCCTGTCTCACATGACTTTTGTCCATGCAGGTCCCATGATTCCCAGCATAACCCTTTAGAGTGGTTAAAGGGGAGCCTTCCTCTGTTTTTCATCAGGAGAAAAACTGGGTGTATTCACACCACTCTATGACCTTGGGCAAGTCAGTTTATCTCAACCTCAGTTTTCTGTAAAATGAAAAGGTAGATACTTACAGTATGGCTGAGAGGGAGCATACAATAACATTTGTAAAGTGATATGTAAAATCAAAAGTGTGTATCACTCTGAAGACTTAGAATAGCTTTCCTTTCCTTTTTTTCCCTTAGAAGCTCCTTGATCCATTGATCTTGAGCAGCATATATCTAGTGTTTGAGGGATATAAGGACTGAAACAAATCTTGCCACTGACAATGTAGCCTTGGGATCCCTATCGCTTAGTAGAAAAGGCATTATGTCAGACACAGAGGCATTAGATTTGTATGTTAAAAGGGGGGAAATATAATGTGATCGAAGTTCCTCGTAAAAGCGGCATTCCAAAAGGGTGTGAGCTAATGAATCGATAGAGCCAGAAGAGCAAGGACAGGTCCTGTCTGAATGTGGTATATTCAAAATTCTTCCCTGCATAACCATAGAGGGGTTAGCATTCAATCTAGCTAAACAAAAAGCTCTAGAAAGACGAAGAGTGACTTAGAATAGCACTATATAAACACTCAAATCTTGAGAGTCTATCTTATCCAGATGACATTTTTTATTTGTTCTTCTGCTAAGCAACAGAAATTCATGCAATGTTGAAAAAGCTATTATTAAGGTATTCTGGTATATTTCCCACATGCATTATCCTCCAGTATTTTGGATTACCAGCGAAAAGACCAAAAGAAGGGTATTAGAGCCAAACTGATGCACCTTCTCTTTATTTGGCATTAGTCATGGGCATTGACAAAATGTCTGCCTGGAATTAAATGCTTGAAAAATTATTCAGTGGGGCACCTTTTCAAGATCACTTATGATGACAGGACAGGTCTAATTCATATGTACTGAAGCTGCATGAAGGCTGATCAGTATAGCCTGATCCCATCCCTATTCCATACCAGCAGCATCTGCACTTAGGGACCATGTGAGTATTTAAATCAAGCAGTAAATTCTTATCCCTGCAGGAATAATAACTCTACTGTACAACTGAATTCTTGCACACTATTTTATGAAGAGAGTGATTAATGAGCAGCAAAGGGGTATTTTCTAGTTTTTCAGTGCATTGTTATGAAAAGAGTCAGAACTGTAATCTGTTAGTGATTACTGAGCATTGATAGTTAGTCTAGATTAAATAGGATTCATAGAACATGATTTTATGTATGCCTTATAGGCCTGAAAGAGAAGGGTACCATGGCGACCCTGTCATTAAAGCAGTGGTGGGGAACCTTTTTTCTGCCAAGGGCCATTTGGATATTTATAACATCATTTGCGGGCCATACAAAATTATCAACTTAAAAATTAGCCTGCTATATTTGGTCAAACATTTAGCCAAGAGGCACAACCGGAGACGGCTCCAAGTGTCTGCCACGTAGAGCAACTCGCTTTTGAGTTCTGCCGTCCCCAGCTGGGCCCAAGAGATTCAGGCAGGGCAGCAAACACAAGACGGAGTGAGCAACAAGCTGCACAGGGCTTGTAGGCGAACGAGCCCGGTCCAATAATGCCCCGATCCGGCACTTTCCCACCCTACGCGTCTTTTGCAGGACTTAGAGGGGAAGGAACCAGAAGGGAGAGGGGGTACAGACCAAGCCCCAAGCAGGCAGCTGCCAAGATGACCCAACCCCATGGGGGCAAGCAGGCAGGCATCCACGTTTTTCCATGGCCCAGGTGGGAAAGGGTTAACACAGTTTCTTGGGCAGTCCTAGCAGCTCCATAGCTAATGACTCTTCTGCAAGGGGGAAAGGAGGTTCCTTTTCTCAGCAAAATAAACTCTCATCTGCCTTGAATAGAGGCTATTCCTGTCCGCCGGAGGGGGTGGATCGCCAATCTTAGATCCTTCTGAGCTAGAGATCTGCCAGGACCCACGAAGGGCCAGACCAAATGACTTCGCAGGCCTTATACGGCCCCCGGGCCTGACGTTCCCCACCCCTGCATTAAAGTCTTGAGATGCTCAGAAGAAAGGCAGGCATATAAATATTTTAAATAAATAGACGCACGTAGACACATTTTAAATCAACAAAATATTTTGAAGAATTTATTCGTCTTACCTTTATAAGTTTGGAGCGTGAAACATTTAGAGTATTTATGACACTCTTGCAATTTGGTCCTTTGATCTGTTCAATTATAAAATTAAATTTAGCAGACATACGCTTCCAGTGTTCTAGTTCAGTCAGAGGACCTGAGTCATCAGCTTCTTTTCTTATTTGCTCACTCTCAATCAAAACCTGCAACCAACAGAAGAATTTGTAAGTGTGTCATTACAGCTTTTCACTTGCTGATAGCTATTTAATGCTATACATTATTATTACAATCAATTTTTTATCATTTTCTTCTTTCCTGTGGGAGGAATGTAAGTACTGACCATAGATTCTAATGGGAGTAAACTAGCTTAAATTCAGCTATACCAGTTTAATCTACAAATAATTGCTTTCTTATCCCTCCATCCTATTGCTTGATGAGGTCATTGATATACAGTAACTTGTTTCAAGTGCAAAAGTTACCGGCTGCATTCCAAAGAAATGTTTAGGCATGCAGAGGGGAACAATGCCCATTGGACACAGACTATTTTAAGTTTGCCTCACAGTAGTTCCAAGAGCTGAAGAGGCAAGTCACGTCTTAAAACGGAAAGCAGCTTGTGTCTATTGAAAGTGGGAGCTGCTGCAACAGCAATGAAAGAAAGTTCCAGTCTGAAGATACGGGTCACTAGAAAAAGGTTCTGTTCGATATTACCCCCCAGGATCCCTACACTCCTGTGGCCTATGAGAGCAAAGGTATAGACTGGATGCTGGATCCAACCAGGGAATCATGATACAAATTAAGAGCAAAAAAGAAGAAGAAGCCACTTCACAATGAGACAATTATGTTCTTGTGGAAAATGGAACACTGCTCCACCTATGACTTTTCTCGGGACTCCATAAGATCTCCCAACAACCCAAATCAAATGGATGGATGGTGGCTGGGAGACAATAACCAGACATTCCACTCTACTCAGGAAACATCCAGAAAAATGCATATCTGCCATATATATCAACCAAGTACTCCATGGCCAGGAAAACTCATTTCCTGCCCCAATTAGCATGTCCCTTAGAGTAACTACCTTGTTCTGGCCACTGGCAAAAAAGGGTGCAAAGTTTAAGGATAAAAGGACCCCCCTCTTTGACCGCATTTTGGGTTCAGTTCACCACAGAACTGTCACTCCACCACCATGACTCCTGACAATGACATGCTTCAGGTCAAGCAACGTATGAACCTCTCTTGATTGTTCTCCCTCTTGTCCCTCCATCTTTATCTGCCTCTCCTGGATCCCCAGCTATTGGCCCTCCCTCTCTTTCTCCCCTCACTTCCTCCTCCCACTTTGCTCCTGTTCTCATCCACTCCAGCCCAGCTAACCTGCCTGTCTTCCCCAATCCTTCCTTATACCCTAATCCTTCTTCCAAGCTCTCCCTGTCTCTCTGTTCTTCCCACTTCTCCCTCTCTTTCCTGGCCAATCTTCCTCCTCACCCACATTCTGCAAATCCATTCCTTTGTTTTCCCCTTTCTCCTTTCCTTGGGGACATGGGACACACACTCCTGAGTGGGTTCCATTAGGACTAGTTGTGGGTGTATTCCATTAGGAATTGCTTGACTGCCTTCTTACTGCATTTCAGGTTTGCTTACAGTAAGTTTGCCTCTTCTTCTTACTTGTTTCTGTCATCTGCCATAGCCAAGAAATATTGATTCATTAAAATTAGGGGGGAAAAACCCTCTCTCTTTTTAAAATCATACCAAATACATGCCTTTGTATACACAGGCTTAGAACACAAATAGGCTCAGAAAAATGCACATGGAAGGATACTTCCACATGTAAACCCCTCTCCCCCTTCCCGTTGGGTAACACTAAACAGCTTATTTGGTATGTGGCCATAAAGCTTTGTTTTGGACAACATTTTGTGTAAGTTTACACCACACTCCCTTCCTCTCACCTCTCCATGTCTATCTGCCACTTCCTCTTCCCACTGCGCCCCGTTCTCACCACTCTTGCCTGGTTACATGCACAAAACCTACAAAGGCAATACACCCCATGTACTGTGAATTCCTGATTCATCCCAGCAGATGGACAAGAAACTTACTTGTTCAATTTGCTTATACCAGATCATAAGCACATCCTCTAACTGATGAACGGTATCAGGATTAGCAGCTGCTGCTGTCACTTCCTCGAAAGAATGGAGTTTAGAAAAGTCAATGTAATCTATTTTTCTCAACTCTACAGTCCCCTCAATGCTTACTCTAGCACCTGAAATAAATAAGAGAACACATTCAGAATCTGCCATTTAATCCTTATAGCATGTTTAATTTACCAAGATAATTCATCCACACTTCTCTTCCCCCACCCACATTTGAAATAATGGTCTCCCTACTGCCCTCTCTCCCAGAAACTAGGTGTGATGCAGCTACTCCTCACAGACCCTTGATGATTTTATGCTCCCAGGGAACAAAAAGTCTTGGACCATGCATATTAATTATGGCCATCTTCTCTTATTCCTGAGTTTCAGATGTTACCTATTTCTCATACCTCTGCTCTCAGAATGTAGAGGCAGAAGAAAATCCACATTGGCTCCAGACTACTTGACAGCAATTTCCTAGATGTGACCCAGCTGGCTGGACCAGTGATCCACATGCACAAAAGATCACTGCCAGACCAAAAGCTTCACATCCAGCTTATATAGGCTATGTGCAGAAACGGTTGTTATAGTTATCTCTGTCTCCAAACTTGTTAAATGAAAGCAGTCTCATAAAATAACTCCCAATTTTATTCTCTCAACACGTGATTATCAGTGCTGACTATTTTTTCTGATGAGGGTATATGTGGAAATATATAGGCGCATAATGATAATTTTTGTATTTAGGACCCATCTCTGTAATAAGTGTACAAAAGTGTTGTGTTTCCAATCAAACATATTGCATTGAATTCTTTACTTCTTAATTTAATAATGTTCTTACCATCCAAAAATGAAAGGTATCTG
The DNA here is from genome assembly GCF_029931775.1 of Euleptes europaea. Lineage (NCBI taxonomy): Eukaryota > Metazoa > Chordata > Lepidosauria > Squamata > Sphaerodactylidae > Euleptes > Euleptes europaea. The sequence continues at coordinate 38,751,623 of NC_079318.1, read as the reverse complement.
TTAAGAGTTTCAGTAAAGCTCTGTTTTTCATGTTCTCCCTGCTTGGTTTGATTTAAAGCACCCCAATTACTAGTTGCAAGGATAGCTGGTAAAAATACACGTGAGATAACATTCCTGATCCCAAGGAGAAGACCTTCACTCCCATCCAGTACTGAGAAGTAGGTATCCTGAAAACCAAACGTTAGGATACGGATTAAAAATCCAAAAAACAAAATGGTGTGCCTTTGGGGCTTTAAAAAAAGATTCTAAATCTAGCTCTCAGCCTTAAGCTGAAGTACGATTTGTGCCTGGATAGTGTGTGTGTGTGGGGGGGGGATTGGGCAATTGGGCCCAGTGTTTTCTCTCAGCCATGTGGTTCTCTAGGAGCTTTCTGCAGCCCCACTCCTTTTGGCCAGCCACATGGCTGGAGGAGAGTGGGGTCAGCGGATCTGAGGGCTGTAGGTTTCAATTTGGTCCACAGCTCATGTTTAAAAGGAAAGGGCAGCAGGTGTGCTGGGCATTTAGAGCCCTCTGCCAGGGAAAGTCTTCTTCCAGATGGAAGCCTCCTGCCAAGATCGCAGAGCCACCGCCTGTTCATCAGCTGTTCCAACTTTTCAACAGAGAAAGTCTCATGTCACAAAGTTTACCCCTACTTCTGGGGCTACCTGGCTTTCAAGGCAGGGGGCCTATGCCTGCACATCAGGGCCAGATCTAGGGTTGCCAACTCCCAGGTAATAGCTGGAGATCTCCTGCTATTACAACTGATCTCCAGCCAATGGAGAACAGTTCACCTGGAGAAAATGGCCACTTTGGCAATTGTACTCTATGACATTGAAGTCCCTCCCCTCCCCAAACCCCGCCCTCATCTGGCTCCGCCCCCAAAACCTCCCGCCGGTAGAGAAAAGGGACCTGAGTGGCAACCCTAGCCAGATCACCTTTCAGCCCCCCCCCAGTCTACCAGGTAGAGAGGCCACACCTTTGCAATGCAAGTACAAGCATTAGCCAATCCAGTTCCTCTCCCCTCTGGTGAGGGACATAGTAATTAGAACTCAGAGGTAAAACACTGTTTTTGTTCACTGGCAGGTCTGTCAAGGGACATAACAAACTTCACCAAGCACCTGAGACATGATGGGGAAATGAAGGCTACACAACCAGGAGCCAAGAGGCCCAGAAAGGCAGCATCACCCTCTACTGACAGCTCTGAGAGTAAGGATCAAGGATGGTCAACAGTGTAGGACCACCAAAAGGAAGTCCATGTGCAAGTGATCCAGCTGACAGGACAGGGTTGAGTATTTCAGACAGCACTGGATCCTCAGATGAGGCATCTTCTTCCAGGAACGATCCCCCAGTGAGGAAGTACTGGAAGGCGGGGGCTCATATTCCAGAATTCCCATGTTGGGCCCTGCACTCAGGGATCATTCTTGTAAAGATTGACCAACTCCAAAAGAAGTATGGGTTCCTAGCCAAGAAACAGACAATGGTGGCAATGCCAGCTTGACCACATATGATGACTGACAACCCACCTGGAGTCCATCTTCCTACTAGGTTTCAGAGGAGGATTCTTGGGGGTAAGTGTGTGGCTGTCTCTTAAATAATTTGTGGAGGTGATGAGATAAAACACAGGAGAATATAAGGATGAGAAGGGGGCAAAAGGGAACAAGGAAAAGGAGGTGGATCGGAATTTTAACAATTGGATGACAGGTTACACACTGTACCCAGGGGTAATTCAATCTGCCTTCCCTCAAGAGACTGGCATCTTTTGAGCCATTTTGATACTGTACACAAAGCCTGTGGCTGTCAGGGGTAGGAGCTGCCCTAGCAAATGATGAGAATTCAAGCTAAGGGCCTCAGGAAACTCCTCAGGTCTCCTTAAGGGGCTCGGGGGATAGAGGACATGACAGACAGCCTTGGGGCTGATGCATTGGCCATGCCCCCAGGAGGCTGGTGAGGCATAGGAACAGCAGTTTTCCTTGTTTTAGGAACAGCCTTCTTTCCTTGGTTACCCCAACAGGCAGGTTGGGGAGGGTTACTGACAGCAGTCGGGTTGTCAGCTGCCCCCATTGTCCCCAGCCTATGCTGACCAAGATCTGAGGGACCTGTAATCAGTAAAGTTGTGGCCTGATTCTCTCCAGCAGAATGTGTCTATGTCATCCTTCTCTCCCTCCCCCACCATGGCCTGGTCCCTACTCCAGGCACAATGATTCTCTTTGTACAAAAGCCTGTCCCTTACACCATGTGCCTTAGTCTCCACTAAGAGGGATCCCACAGAGCAGTGCACCCACTCAGAAACCCCTCTGTCCCTCTGCATGTTGCAATGATGGATGTAACCATGATGGTATTAATAGCTGGGAAGGAGTATACCTCATGCATAGATTTCACATTCACAGCAACATCATTCCGAGCGCGTACAAAAAATAAGCACTCTCCTTTGAATTTGTCTGGTGATTCGTCAATGTACAGCTTCATCATTTTAGTTCCTTTTAGCACTCCTGGAATTGCTCTACCACATTCTAGAAATAAACACATTTAAAAACAACATTCTTATCTTAAAAGATGTGCATGGTGGTATTGGCGAACGAAGCACTAGGGCTGTCGATTCGGTTCGGCCCGAACTGAAAAACAGCCGAATTTCCCCTGATTCAGCGGTTTTTAGTTCGGGACGAACCAAACTCAAAAATGGCAGGAAAGGGGGGGGCCGAATTCAGGGAGTTCGGGAGTTCACGAATAAATCCGGCAAATTCGGGGCCGTCAGTAAGCAGCATAACTGTCAGTAAACAGCATTCTCCTCCCCCGGCCAATCGGTGGCCAAGCTGGGTCTTCTTCTGGCCAATCAGTCAGGATTGAGTACTGGAGGAATCAGCTGATGTGCGGCCCAGCCGGGGAAAGAGAGAGAGAGGGAAATCCTCGTGTGTGTGTGGGGGTGTGCTTGTGCACATTCACTCCTTTCTGTGGCTGCAGGGGGCGTATTTTTTTGAGTACAGACCCCAAACTTTCAGCAGAGATTCAGACAAGTCTTCTTAAGAGACCACCCAAGTTTTGTAAACATTGGGTCAGGGGGGTCCTGAGATATGGGCTCCCCCCCTTTTTTCTTTCCATGGCTGCAGGGGGTGCATTTTTGGGGGTACAGACCCCAAACTTTCAGTGGAGCTTCAGATGAGCCTTCTTAAGATACCCCCCACATTTTGTAAACATTGGGTCAGGGGGTCTCGAGATATGGGCTCCACCCCTTTTCCCTCCCCCCTTTTCCATTTCCGTGGCTGCAGGGGGCGCATTTTTGGGGGTGCAGATCCCAAACTTTGAGCGGAGCTTCAGACAAGCCTTCTTAAGAGACCACCCAAGTTTTGTAAACATTGGGTCAGGGGGTCCCGAGATATGGACTTTCCCCTTTCCCCTTTTCCCTATTGGGATGAATGGGATCCTGTATGCATCTCCAGAGCAAAACGTCCCGTGCCTAAATGGAAACGTCTTGGATTACCGAGTCCTCCCCAGCCCCTCCTGATGGAAAAGAAGACAGCCACAGTAAGACCCCTTTGGGGGCTTTAATCTATAATTTTTCTCCTCTGTGTGTGTGTGTGGGGGGGAAGCAGAGTCTGTGTGCGTGTGGGGTGTGCCCCCTTGAGTCCGTTCTGCCTGGGGGGGGTGCCCCCTTGAGTCTCTCTCTCCCTGGTTTGAGGGGGGCTTCAGTTGTGTATCCTCAGGTTTTCCCTCATTCATAAGATTGGTTAGGTCTATTTTGATCCTTGCTCAAAACTGATTTTCAAATGGTGACTTAAAGAATGCATTTGCCTGATCCCGAGTCCGATGCAAAAGGGGAAATTCCACCCCCTCCTGCTCCTTATGTATAGCTAGCTGCCTCTGTCCCTTTCCATGCTTTGCAGTTGCAAATGTGTTTCTTTACTTGTTTGTGTTGCTTTGCAGTTGTGTTGCTTTTCAGCTGGGTTGCTTTGCAAACGTCTTAGCACCTACCCCGCCCTTGCTCTCATCAGCTGTTTGTCAGGGCTGGGAGCTTTGTGCGTGGGCGGCAAGCTCTGCTCAGAGATGCACATTAAGGGTGGGGGGGATCCCTTTCGGGGCCCATATCTCAGCCCCCCCGACCCAATCTTTACAAAACTTGGGGGGTCTTGCAAGAAGGGTCCTTTGAAGCTCCGCTGAAAGTTTGGGACCTCTACCCCCAAAAATGCCCCCCCAGAGCCACGGAAAGGCGCGGTTGTGTTTTTAATGGCTTTATTCGGACGAATTTTTTTCCTGAACTTTGAATTCCCGCCGAATTGCACGGACCCGAAGTGGGGGAGTTTGGACTTCGGCATATCCCAAATCTAAACGGGCCGAATTCAGCCGAATCCGAACTATACCTAATTTTTTTTAATTCAACAGCCTTACGAAGCACCTGTTAAAGAGAATGAGCCAGTCCTGCTGCAATCCTTTTAACAGATTACTGTCAAGTAACAGGGGCATAGATCTCTGCTCTAGTAACCAGTTCCATAATGTACCTACAAGTACTTGCAGAGGGCATCTCATTCCCCTCTCTCCCCCTTCCCTGAAAACCCCTACAACCTCTCCCCTTTTCCTGCTTCCTTCTCTTCTTCCCACTCACTAGCCACCTACCTATATCAGCCCACTGTCTTCAGCTTTCCCTTATTCCTTTCTCCTGGTGGATTCTCCCTGAGAAAAACTCTGTGCCAGACCCAACTGCATAGTGGGGAACCTGCAAGAACTTACGGGAGGCACTTCACTTTCCCCTGCATTCCCTTCCCCGCACTATTTATTCTTTTCCTCCTCCTAGCAATCCCTGTATTTTCACCTGCAGAATCACAGTAAGTGCATTGTGCATTTTTTATACAAAATGTACACATAAAAACTCATAATTTTAAATATAAACAAAGGGCATGCAAGGAATTATAGGAGGGGGAACAGTTTGGAAATTTTGCCTCCCCAAAATCTTCCTTTCATGAATTCCATAAACTCTCAGGGACCTTCGCAAACTAATTTCCTCTTGCCATGGTGCATGTAGGTGAGGGGTGTTATTAATTCACAGATTTCTGTGGTTCATTTTCAGAGATTTCTCACCTATGCTGAATTCCTTGATTAACATAGACATATTAATTAGACTATCCACTATGATCAGAAGTAATTCTTTAGGGGGGGAAACATTCTAAATCCCATTTAAAGTTGAAGCACATCACAGAAAATTGCTAACACTTACCTACACCAGGTGCTTCACCTTCTTGGTGTAAGAACTTCAGAGTTCTGCTTCCTCCTTTTGCAAAAAAACTTTCACATGCTTCTAACTGATAAAAGAAAAAGAAAAACAGATGATTCAAAGTCAAACAGTTCTGAAGCACTGCATCATTTTTCTGTCCAGTAACATAATCTTGTTTAACTGGTGATTATTAGTGACAGCTACTAAATGTTTCTCCTGACCTGGATGGCCCAGGCTAGCCTGATCTCATCAGATCTCAGAAGCTAAGCAGGGTCAGCCCTGGTTAGTATTTGGATGGGAGACCACCAAGGAATACCAGGGTTGCTGTGCAGAGGAAGGCACTGGCAAACCACCTCTGTATAGTCTCTTGCCATGAAAATCCCAAAAAGGGGTCGCCATAAGTCAGCTGCGACTTGATGGCATTTTACACACACTAAATGTTTCTACCGCCTTTCCAAGGCAGATGCATTGGGATATTTCAGGCTCAATAAAAGCCCTGGCTTGCAGACTGCTTCTTCAGTCTGGACAACTTGTCAAGGTGTGAAGAGACACTGGGTCCAGGCTGAGTGCAAGCTTATTTCTTCCTGCTCTACCTGATTCCCCCCTGTGATTATGCTTCTTGCCTTTAGTTCTTGGAAATTCAATAGAATCCTCATAAAACTGACTACTGCCTGTGTTGATTTGCAGTGTAATACTATTTTTTTTCTCAGTGCTCTGTAAAGTTTCTTTAATGAGTGAAATGCTTTTCTAAGAAAAAGGTTTTCACACTCCAGTAAGGGAAATATTTCACCGGACTTTTTTTCCAGTGCTCCTCTACATTTCTCAGTTTTTCCACTGAAAAAATTGACAAAATCCTTTGGCTTTTTTATGCTATATGTTTTGTTTAAACTTTACCTTAAGAAGCATTTCATTCATTCTAAAAGAGAAAATATTTCATTTTCCCCCCAGTGATCCCCCAAGTGTTACATTTATTGTTAGAAAATTTGGGAAGGGAAAAAGACTTTGGGGAGGGGAACTGTTTTTTTCTCCAAATGTTTCAGTTTTTCTCCAGCCTTCAGCTATTTAGGTGTAGCAAAATTAAACAGGAGTACATTAAAGATTAAGAAAATTTATTATAGCATGAGTTTGAGTTATAGCTCACTTCCTTAGATGTATACCAGTATACATCCATCAGGCCTGGCTAAATGAGCAGCAGAAGGGGATACATGTTACAAAGAGAGGCTGGAGTAGAACAATCCAATCATAAGCTCAATCACTTCACCTAGAGTGGCTGTAAGACACTCCAACTAACAACAGCCAAGTACAATAAACATCCAATACTAATAGCCAAGTTGGCTAAATCTAAGGATACTTAAATCCGGTGACTGGAGCTGTGAACGGGCAAGACAGATCTTTCTACAAACCTGAAAAGGGCCCCAGGTTTACAGAAAAATGTGAAATCTAAAAAAAAAAAATTGGGGTATTTAAAAAACAACTACTAGAATGATAAAAGGAGTACATGTAGCTTTAAGCAACAGATTCCGTCAGTGGCTGTTGCTAGGCAACCACAGTATTCCAAGCTTGGTTCTGTCAATAAAAGGCACGGGGAGGGGCAGGGCCCTTTCCAGGCTTTTTTTTTTCCCTTTGAGGGAGGGCACATTGGGGTCAGGCCTGTATACAGTTGCCAGCTCCAAGTTGGGAAGTTCCTGGAGATTTTGTGGTAAAGTCTGAGGAAGGCAGGGCTTGAGGAGGGGAGAGGCCTCATCCAGATATTATGCCATAGAGTTCACCTCCAAAGCAGCCATTTTCTGCAGGGGGACAGATCTGTATCATCTGGAGTTCAATTGTAATTTTGGGAGATATCTAGGTCCTGCTGGAAGGTTGGCAACCCAAGACCTGGAAGCAGTAGCAGAAAATAGGAGTCAGATAAAAGGTAGGTTGGAGAATGTCTGAGAAAAAGAGAATAAGGCAGGGAAAGGGGGAGAGGATATGGGGGTTGCCCGAGGAGGAAAACAGAAAATAGTGTGGGGAGGGGGATAGAGGGGAAATTGAGGTATCACCCCACAAGACCTTGCGGATTCCCTACAATGCAAGTGGTCTGGCCCAGTGGCTATGACCACTAACCCAGGCCACAGCTTTCCTAGGGAGAGGCTGCTCGTGTGTGTGGGGGAGAGAAATCTTAAAACAGAGGGGCAGATAAAGGCAGGTTAGCTGTTTGGGGAGGAAGGAGATAGGGTTGCCAACTCCAAATTAAGAAATTCCTAGAGATTTGGGGGATGGAGAGTGGGGAGGGTTTGAGGAGGGGTCGATTACCATGGGCCCCACCCTCCAAAGCTGTCATTTCCTCTAGGAGAACTAGATTGCCAACCTCCAGGTAAGGGCTGGAGATCACCCAGGATTACAACTGATCTTCAGATGTCAGAGATCAGTTTCCCTGGAGAAAATTGCCTCTAAGGGTGGACTCTACAGCATTATATCCTGCTGAGGCAACTTCCCTCCCCAAATCTTGTCTCCCAAGGTTCCACTTCCAAATCTCCAGGAATTTCCCAGCCTGCAGAAACAGGGGAGAGGCTATGGGGGCTTTCAGGAAAGTGAAAGAAGAAATAATGGGAAGGGAAAGTAGATGCCTCCCACAAGTCCTTCCAGGTTCCTTCTTGTCATATCTAATGCATGATGAAATGAGATAGTGGAAAAGACCTTGCCTCTGGCCCTTTGTACCTCAGAACTAAGCTCTGGTACCCTAACAATGCTACTTGTAATTGGGCATCTTCTCATTCTGTTCTCCTGAATTTGATTAAAGGTAAAGGTCCCCTGTGCAAGCACCGGGTCATTCCTGACCCATGGGGTGACGTCACATCCCGAAGTTTACTAGGCAGACTTTGTGTAGGGGGTGGTTTGCCAGCGCCTTCCCCAGTCATCTTCCCTTTACCCTCAGCAAGCTAGGTACTCATTTTACTGACTTCAGAAGGATGGAAGGCTGAGTCAACCTAGCACCGGCTACCTGAAACCGACTTCCGTTGGGATCGAACTCCGGTTGTGAGCAGAGCTTGGACTGCAGTACTGCACCTTACCACTCTACGCCATGGGTGTGAATTTGAGGGAGGTCTAAATGAGTTGTAAGTGGAGGCGCAGAAGGAATTTGTCCACTTGGCTCTAGTTAGCTCTGTTGTGTTGTCAGCCATTCTGGGGGAATCCAATTTACATTTGTTGTTGGTCTGGAGGAAGAATATTTTTCCTTTTGGGGTGATGTTTCTGAACCCTGTCCCTATACTTCTCAAGAGCACAATCATGGCTGTGACACAAGACATGGTAGCAAGGAGAACATTACTAGAGCCTCCCTTATATAGTGCTGCAGTCATGGATCCTCTGACCAAAGATTCCCTAAGACTTCAATATCATGCAAACCTAATCTAAATATCACAAGGAAACAAATCATAAGACTTGTCTGGTTGTATGGGATACCATGGTGACCCAGGGCTCCTAAAATCTTGTTCCTGTAAGTCTTCTCCCCCTTTTGGCAGCCCTGCCCTCCTACAGTAACTCTTCAAAATCTCGATATGCTTTACACTGTTGTTGATCGTAAGTCTGGATGTCTGACTAAGTTATCCTTAGCTATGCCACCTGAGCCCTGTCCTGGATGGCCCAGGCTAGCCTGATCTCGTCAGATCTCAGAAGCTAAGCAGGGTCAGCCCTGGTTAGTATTTGGATGGGAGACCACCAAGGATGTCCAGGGTTGCTGTGCAGAGGAAGGCACTGGCAAACCACCTCTGTTAGCCTCTTGCCTTGAAAACCCCATAAGTGGTCGCCATAAGTCGGCTGCGACTTGACGGCACCTTACACACACACACATGCCACCTGAATGACTTGTGACCAAAGGGAAAGCTCACCTGGCATGAGGACTTCAATCTATGGACCCAGACCCCTAGGCAGTATGCAGAGCCTCGCCTGTTCAATCAGGAATCCCACTGAACAGCCATCTTGACTTCGTTGGTTTTTAGAAAGAGCTGCTGCTAGTGTGATATGTATAGACAGTAGGTGTGCCACGCATTCTTTACACATATGTTGAAAGGAACAGCGGGATGGTAAGGTGATGTCACTAGTGGTAGAGAGTCCTTTTTAGCTTCTTACTACAGTACCCCACCTGATACTCAGCTTGTGTTTCCTGTCCCTGGCTCTCTTGGTTTGCTACTGATGTAAGGCTTTTACAACAACTACTAATTTTCAAGTAATTGTAATAAAGCAGACTCACCGTTGGGCCATCTAAAATTAGTTCCTCCACGCCTGTAACGTCTAAAGCAAGTTGGTCTGATAGAACTTCAAATATATATTTATATGCAGCATTAATTTTCATTTTACGGCCTTCCCTTGCTTCTCTAAATCGTGCCTACAAAGTAGGAAAAGGGGTATTTAAAAGGGTGTCACTGCAATTACATGTTTAAACACATAACATGAAACTAATCCTATACTTCCCTTACTGCATATCAGAGAATCTTTCAATTATTCTTTTCCCCCTGAAACATCCCCCTCTCAAAACCCATACTGTAATGAAAAACAGGTTTATGGTACAGAATACAAAACTGACAATCACATTGTATGCAGAGTTACTTCAATCTAAACTAACTTAAGTCAATTGACTTAGACTGGAGTAGGGTTGCACTGTTATTCACTCACCAAACTCCCAGGAAAATAAATTCCTGTTTCCAATTTTGGCGGAAGGTCCGCAGGCAAACTCAACCAAACGCCCTCCCAAGAGTTTCATTTCTGCTTGCAGCAGACGGCGCACCCTCCTCCTCTCTCTCTGTATTAGTCATACGGCATGTTTGCATCTGCAAACAGGAAGACTGCAACAGCATCATGCTGTCTGTGCTCCCCAGCATCACTAGTAGCCATTGATAGCCCCATCCTCCATTTGTTCCTTCCCCTTTTACAGCCTTCCAAGTTGGCAGCCATGACCACATCCTGTGGCAGTGAGTTCCAAAAATGAACTATATGCTGTGTGAAGAAATACTTCCTTTTGTCTGTCCTGAATCTATCACCCTGCAGCTTCAATGGATGACCCTGGGTGCTAGTATTATGAGAGAGGAAGAAAGGTTTCTACCTGTCCACTCTCTCCATGCCATGCATAATTTTATAAACCTCTATCATATCTCCCGTTACTCACCTTTTTTCTAGGCTAAACAGCCCTAAGTGTTCTACTGTGGTCTGGCAAAAAGACAATTCAGTGGGTTCTAGATCAAATCAAGCCTGAACTGTCCCTAGAAGCTAAAATGACTAAACTGAGGCTATTGTACTTTAGTCACATTATGAGAAGACAAGAGTCACTGGAAAAGACAATAATGCTGGGAAACGATGAAGGCAGCAGGAAAAGAGGAAGACCCAACATGAGATGGACTGATGCAATCAAAAAAGCCACGACCTACCTGAGCAAGGCTGTTTGTGATAGGACATTTTGGAGGTTATTAATTCATAAGTCAGAAGTGTCTTGATAGCACTTAATGCACACAATGGAACTTCAGTGGCAAGTGGGGAGAACCAGTTTCCTGCTTTTGAATTCCACCCCTTAGGACTGGGTTGCTCCTAGTCCCACACTCTACATAAGGAATTATCTGGATTAGGACTGCACAACATGCAGCCCCGTGCAGAGTACTGAACAACGTCAATATATTACAGACCTCTAGGTCTCCCCAATCGTTTTCTCTCTCTTGAAAATTGTACTCACCAGTTTGAGTCAGATCATTCATGATATGTCCAAACTATTTGAGCTAACATTTGGTGCTTTCCTTACAACCCCCGTAAAAAGGTCTGAATGAGAGTGCCCATAACCATTTGCCCGTTGTTAGGCAGGGGAATAAAATCAACTTAGTATGGAGTGCTCCAAAAAGTTGTTTCATAAGGATATGCCCAAATGTCAATGAAAGTTAAGAATTTTTCCCTACAAAAACTGCCACCATTTAAAAAAATTATTTATTCAAAAAAAGAAACAACAACAAAAAACACACAATCTTCACAATTTAAAATACAATATATATGTGTAAACTTTAAAAATTAACAAAATTTCTATATTACAACTTATTCCAATATCCTCATTCATACTACCACACCGAATACAGGGTTTAGTCCTCTGTAAAATAGCTAGACTATCATCGCTGCACATTGTCCTTTCTCACCCTTGATTATAAGATTTCCCATTTTATTTACAGCTCGTAACCATAGCTCATCTAGACTCACTGTATCACCATTTTTTTGATGTGTTGTTAACTAATACATACATTTCTTTAACTTTAACCAACCATTCCTCTATATTTGGAGTCATTTTTTTGTTTCCAGTGTCTGGCAAAAGTTGTTCTAGCAGCAGTTATCATGCGTAACCCCATACATCGATTACAAACCTGTTTTTCTTTCAGAGTTTCCTGTAGGGATTGAACTCCACTGGTACTCCGACGGAATTTAGATGCTCTGCGGCTTCCAGTTTCTATAGTTGTACGGGGAGAGGGCCTAAATCGAGAACGTTCACTTCCTGTAGTTTCTTCATCCAGTGGAGCTGTCACCTCTGGTGGAACAGCACCCTGTTCAGCATCTGCTGGTGGCTCCTGGCTTTGCTGAGCATCCTCTGGTGCAGGGGCTGTGTCTGGGGGCTCATCAGGCTCAGGATCAGGCTCAGGAGCATTGTCTTGGACAGCAGCAGGCTCAGCTGCATCTGGTTCTTTATTGTCTACCTCTTCCTCCATTTTGAATCCTACAGTTTACAAAAGCACTGGTTAGTACAATAAAAACCCAATAATAAGATCATAGGAGGTAGTTGTGCACTGAACTATTTCAGCTGCCACTGAAGGCCTTCCATTTCTACCAACCAAGACCAATTTCTACAAGCTAAAGTATGCAGAAGTATATTTAGCATTTATGTCAAGGGTGTTGGAGTGAGAGCGACTCAGCATGCCTGGACACGGGGGAGGCTAATTTACTCAGTGTGTAGGTGTTATTCCTTGAATGGGATGCTCCTCTTTGAACCTGGGGACTGCCCTCTGACCCCTCCTTCTCTCTCAGTAGCCATTGCCTCTCTTTCTTTCCACGTGGACCTGCATGGAGGCAGACGTTTCTACAGGTTTTTCCTGTAGAAACAATATATCATACTTGCACTCACGTGATGCTGGATTAGCTAGCCACTTGTATAGGGAAATGTATTCTTTAGGTTAGGCTTTCTATTTCTTTTATAAACTTCAACAAGAATGTGAACCGAATCTACTTGAAAAAATGTAAGTTTTACTTTTTGCAATTTACTTCTTAGGAGGACTGGGTTTTTTACTGCACTCAATATCACATTTCCATGACTGGGCAAACTCTGCTATATCAACCAAATATATACCCAATAAGGGGTTCATGATTTGGGTGAAAAACAGGAACATGGTAACCTCTGCTTGCACATTAATTGCAGAGCTGTGTACTGATGGAACAACGAAATGAGAAACTATAGGGCACACAATCTTGCTCCATCCTTTCCCCCCCTCCCAGGTAAGCTATATCCTGGGTGGGAAGGCAGCATATATAGCCCAATCTTGTCAGATCTTGGAAGCTAAGCAGGGTCAGTACTTGGAAGGGAAACCACCAAGGAAGACAATGGAAAACCACCTCCGCTTCTCACTTGTCTTGAAAGCCCCTTTCTGAGGTCACCATAAGTCAGCTGTGACTTGAGCGCACTTTACACACACACACACACAAACTATAACCTGTTGTTTCAAAAAAGGGCATGAGCAAAGGCTCAGGTAAAGGTATGTTTTCTATTCTCCTCTTGCATTTTTGTGGCAGATAATAGGAAGAGATCCAAGAAAAGTGGTAGATAATACAACAGTTAATGTGCTTGGTTTGTATATTTAGCAAACTAGCTGCATAATTTACAAATGGGACCTTGAATACATGGCAACTCAATCCCTGTTAACATTCCTTGTTACCAAGGTCTTGGAGTCTCCGTTATCTACCAAGTCATGTCAGATATTTTACTGCCTCCCACAAATTCTTTAGCAATCCATTAGTGACACAAGATCCAACTTTTTCTCATAGAACATGACCAACATTTTAAGGTTTGTCTTCTTTACCATGAGCAATGAATCAGGGTCATTAGAGAAGATCAAGGACAGTAGGTTCTCCTACTCTAAAGCAGGGCTCAAGATGTCAATTCCACCCCCCAGGTTAATATGGTACCTCAACTGACCTTGTTCAAAAAGACAGATGAGTCACTAGGGAGAGTCAGTGAATTCACTTCTTCCACCAAGCACTGAGCAGTTTCCCTGTTCTGCTCTGAAGAAAATTAAATCCGTTTACAGTTGGTGGAAGGATTCAAAACAAGAGTATATGTGGAACTATATGTGGAAGGATACATGGCATTCTAAGGAGTGCACAAGAATAAAACTGACAGTTGATCACAGAATCTGATGACCCGATAATGGGATAGAATGAGTATATATGTACCAGCACCTTCTTGCCCTGCACTAGTTTTATGCAGCCAGGCAATCAAGGATGCAGACTTTTCAACTTTCCAGAAGGAGCACAGGCTGGGCCAAACCTGGAGCCTAATCTGGGACAGCACTTGTAGCTCTATACCGTATATCCTGAATCCACAAGCCAAAGGACCAAAGTCCAAGATTCAATAAAAACAGCTCAAAAACATGGTTTTGCTTTACTGTACTGGGCTCTGTAGGAGGGAATGGGGTGAAGGGAAGCCCCTCAGCAGGTAGCTTGCAAGACCAGTGTTTCAGGGGGTTGAAACATCACCAACCAGTATTTCTTTACCTATACAATTTAATAGTGAGGATGTAAATGTAAAAGGGGGATGAAGTGTGTGTGTGTGTGTGGGTAGTGAATTAGTCTTGCCTGGAAGGGGCAACGGATCATAGAGCTTGAAATCCAGGTTATCTTCTTACGGTCAGTAAAATCAAGGACAGACAGATTCTGAGACTCAATAAAAGTGTACTTATTAAGTATACTTAATCATAAATATTAATACTGGTACAAATATCAACAATAATATTTGGTTTCAAATGCAGAGACTTAAAATCATGTACTTACTAAAATAGGACAGTGACACAGACTACCATCACAGAAATGCTGAAGAGCCAATTCACTTAAAAAATATAAACTATATTGAGCATAGCCTCTGAAGGACTTTGGGAGACCACAGATTCAGTTATAGAAAGGTAGCTCAAAAGATAGATTTTTTCCCCCACCTTTAGAACAATTGATCGGATTTACAAAATGGGAAATGTCAAGGTGATTTACAGCGCAATCCTACAGAGTCACTCCAGTCTAAGCCCATTCATTTCAATTGGCTTAGACTGGAGTAACTCTCTATAGGATTGCACTGTTACGGCATCAGTATCTCTGCTCCTTATACTTGTAGCTGAGTAGCAAGCCTTACAAGGGACACTTAATTAGTTTTAAAGAAAAGGAAAGTTGTTTTTAAGATAACTTAGTTATCCTGTTTCTGTGACTGTGGAAAAGGCTTTGCTGCCATTAATGGCTGTGTTGCAAGTATTTGGGGTTTGCATATTTTCCTTGATGAAAGTGCTCCTGTGTGAAGGTGATCCTTTGGTCCTCTGCTTCCTTGGCAGAACTGTGCTAAGTAGCACCAATGGCTGAAGGGCTCCTGCTGTTCATCTCAGAACAAGCTCTTGATCCTCTCTTGGAGGCTGGGGTTTGCCCCCACCCTACCTGTTGCTCATTGGCTTATGATCAAAAGATGCTTCTTCATCTGCTGCTTCCTCTCATAAACTCAGATAGATCAAGCTGTCCTTGTTGCTGGAGGGAAGAATTCTTTCAAAAATTTGTGCGAGCCAGTGTGGTGTAGTGGTTAGGAGCAGTGGTTTGGAGCAGTGGACTCTGATCTGGAGAACTGGGTTTGATTCCCCCCTCCTCCACATGAGCAGAAGACTCTAATCTGTTGGACCGGGTTGGTTTCCCCACTCCTACACTTGAAGCCAGTTGGGTGACCTTGGGCTAGTCACAGCTCTCTTAGAGCTTTCTCAGCCTCACCTCCCTCACAAGGTGTCTGTTGTGCGGAGAGGCAGGGAAAGCCAGGTTGATTCTCCTTAAAAGGCAAATAAAATTGGCATATAAAAAACCAACTTCCTCTCATGGGGGGAGTCTCATGTCCCCATTCCCTCTCCTTCTTGTGTTTCTTCTTTGTCTCTCCATTATAGCTTGCCTCCTCCCTTGCCTTCTGTCCCACCTACCTACCTACTTCCTTTTTATGTTCCTCCCCTGGCAGCCTCTGTCCCCACTCACTCACCCAACCCAGATTTTTTTGTTCCCACCTTTGCCCTTTTCTGCTGTTCCCCTTCGAGCTTTACCTTTCTTCCCTCCTTTTACTTTCCCCATCTGTCTCATTCCCCTCTCCTGCACTTGCACAATCTGAGGTTTGGATTTTTTTTTTTTATTTCCACATTTTCCTGCAAACCTGGAGTTTCTCCCAAGCTTGCAGAAAAGTACCTGCCCCCATCAAGGGTTTCCAGCTCTGAGTTGGGAAATACCTGGAGATTTTGGGGGTGGAGCCTGAGGAGGGCAGGGTTTGGGGAGGGGCTTAAATGGGGTATAATGCCATAGAGTTGACTTTCCAAAGTAGCCATTTTTTCAGGGAAACTGATCTCCATCGCCTAGAGATCAATTGTAATCCCAGGAGATCTTTGGTCACCACCTGGTGGTTGGCAACCCTATTCCTGCCTGTTAGGGTTGCCAGGTCCCTCTTTGCCACCAGCGGGAGGTTTTTGGGGTGGAGCCTGAGGAGGGCAGGGGTTGGGGAGGGTCTTCAAAGCCATAGAGAACAATTGCCAAATTGGCCATTTTCTCCAGGTGAACTGATCTCTATTGGCTGGAGATCAGTTGTAATAGCAGGAGATCTCCAGCTAGTACCTGGGGTTTGGCAGCCCTACCACCTGTCCTGCTCCATTGTGTGTGTTTTTTGATCTACACTCTATTGCTTGGTTCAGCAATGGATATAATAAGTGGGAGACATTTTTGATTCCCCCACCTTTTCCTCTTTCTCTCCCATGAAACCCCCCCTCACCACTCCCTTTTCCCTGCGTCCTTCTCTCATTCCCATCTACCAGCCAACTTACCTTTCTTTACCCTCGTCTTTAAATTTCCCTCCACCTGGCAGCCTGTGCATGGAAAAACTATGGCCCAGTAGCACAGTGCAGGCCAATAGGCCAGGCCCAGTTCCATGTGTGGGAATCCACAAGGTCTTAGGGAGACCTCCCTTTTCCCTGTAGAGCTTTCCTCACACTATTTCCTCTTTCCCTCCTCCTGGCAGCTGTCACACCCTCAACTTTCCTTGCTTCCTTCTCTACTTCCTACACACTAATCTGCCTTTCATTTGACTCCCCCCTATTTGCAGCTGTATTTATTATTCACTTCCCATATACCCCACTTCCCATATTTCTCCACAATGGGGACCCAAAGCAGCTTAAATAATTCTCTTCTCCTCCATTTTATTCTCACAGCAGCCCTGTGAGGTGGGCTCAGAATGTGTAACTGGTAGGGTTGTCAACCTCCAGGTGGTGGCTGGAGATCTCCTGCTATTACAACTGATCTCCAGCCAGTATAGATCAGTTCACCTGGAGAAAATAGTAGCTTTGGCAATTGGACTCTATGGTATTGAAGTCCCTCTCCTCCCCAAACCCTGCCCTCCTCAGGCTCCGCCCCAAAAACTTCCCATCAGTGGCGAAGAGGGACCTGATACCCTAGTAACTGGCCCAAGGTTATCCAATGAGCTTCTACTAGAATTGCCAGTTCCATGTTAGGAAATACTGGGAGATTTTGGGGGTGGAGACTGAGGAGGGTGGGGTTTGGGGAGGGACCTCAACGGGGTATAATGCCATAGAGTCTACCTTTGAAAGCAGCCATTTTTTCCAGGTGAACTGATCTCTGTCACCTGGAGATTAGTTGCAATAGCAAAAGATCTTTAGCAACCACCTGGAGGTAGGCAACTTTAGCTTCCACAGCAGAGTGGTGATTTGAACCTGGATCTCCCAAGTCCTGGTCTGAAACTCTAACCACTACATCACACTGGTTTGGTGTCACTGCTGTTGAACAGTAGCAAACAGCCAGTTCTGGATGTCTCGTGCAATATCAAGTTTCCCAATATTGCTACCAGACCTGGTCACAATGAGTCCTTCCTCAAGGTCCCTAGAAAGGGCCCTTCCCCCTCTCCCTGCCTTTTACTGACAGCAGGAAGGCTGTCCATACTATTACGTTTGCCTAGCAATACCCACAGTGGCCACTGAAAAGGCATTTATTTCTTAAAGAGACATGTGCTGCTTCTATGATTGGAAGTGGAAGGTTAATCTGTCAATGGTTTTTTTTTTTTTTTTTTGTAATTTCAGATTTTTTTGCACACTTGGGGCTTTTCGCAGGTTTATAGAAAGAACTGTCCTGTCTGTTCATGGCTCCAATCTCTGGATTTACGTATCCACAGATTTAGCCATAATGAGAATTAGATATATAAGTGGGGGGGGGGGTCTGTGATGGGGGGGTGGCCGCAGATCCCAATGGTGCCCAGCTGCCGAGCCAAGCGTGGGTCCCCGTGCCAGCCACCGTGGATCCTAGGCTCCTCCACCATTGCAACCACTGCCAGGCTCTAAGGAGGTAACGCTGTATTTAGTTTGGTGGGGATTTAAACCCTACATTAAAAAAAACCTTTTTGGAGTTTTTGGCAGACCCAGGGGGTCCTCCAAGTCTGCAGAAAAACCTGTTGCAGGGAAGTGTGCTCCCTATCTGCAGATTTAAGTATCGGCAGGTACAGGACACACATGGGAATTAGATATATAGACTGATGGTATTCTTGAATAAACTCTTATTGACATTACATAGGAGAATCATAGGCTTAGCCTTCTCCTACACACCTAGGTTATATTGTTCATTGATAACCAGGAGGAAGCAGGTGCAGATTAACACATCGGCAGTACAGTCCTAAACAGCGACACCCTTCTAACACTATTGACTTCAGTGGTATTAGAAAGGTATAACTCTCTTTAGAATCACGCTGTAATGGACTCACATGGTGATGCTGTCTAGCCACCCAGGTGAGACACCTCTGCCAGGAAATCTTGATGGGGGCTTGAGTCCCGGTGTCCCCATCAAGTTATACCCATGTTAAGGCCATTATATTTCCCCAAGAACTAGCAAATACCCATCATGACTGGGGCTGAGAAGTGTATACAGCAGGGCTGTCTGAGTGACTGTTTTGTGTGCGTGTTTAAACCTCATGGCTGATTAAAAATTTCCAGACGTTTTTAAAAAAAACAAAGAAAGATCTGCAGCACGTTAAAGACGAACACATTTCCGGTACAGTTTGGTGAACGTCAAAACATGTCTAAAGTTTTTGATACATTTTAACCACTTGCATAACATCTTATATTAACATTTGGCTGCAAGTTCTCTTTGCTCGGAACGGGATCTTTCATTCAAGTGCAATAAGCTGGTGGCATTCTGTTGCCCCATCAAATGCTGTCACTCACCCTGTATTAAAAAAAAACAAAACCAAATTGCACCTTGATCGCTGAAATACGTGTTTTCAGCCGGCTTTGCCGCTTATGCCTTTTCCTTTAAAAAAGAAAAAAAAAACAGTGCTGCAATCTGGGAATGAAGTCGCAGGGAAGTGTATGATGGGACTTGTAGGAGCACGGCTTCTGTGGCTATGCTGCTGTTGGTGGAGATAGGGACCCCAAGGCTACATTGCCAGTGGCAAGATCTGTTTCAGTCCTTATATCCCTCCAACACTAGATATATGCTGCTCAAGATCAATGGATCAAGGAGCTTCCAAGGGATAAAAGGCAAAAAGGCTATTGGTGGAGATCGGTAAAGAGACCCGGCCTGAATTTGCATTCCCGGTAGCGATTGGTCGCAGATTTCTCGGGTCACCTTTTCCGACGCTGCGATAAAACGCCGCGCTGGGATAAGGAGGCGGCTTGGGAAGAAAGCAGTCCGGGAGCGTTGCTCCAACATGTCTGAGCAATCCGAGGCCGGCGGTCTGCCTGACGAAGCAGCGTTTAGTGCCTGCTCCGATCCCGATCCCAGCACGAAGGTAAAGCGAGGAGACTTTAAAATGAGCTGTGGGTAAAGTGGAAGAGCAACGGCGGAAAGCAAGAGAGAAGGGATAGGGGCAGCGCGTTCTCTTCCTTCGTATGGAGTGTGCGAATGGGCCTGGAGTCCGCTTAGGTCGCGGGTTGCGGGGTCGTAATGGGATAGGGGGGCCCCCTGTTTCGGACCGGGCCAGGCAGAGGCGTTTCCCTGGCT
This sequence comes from Euleptes europaea, assembly GCF_029931775.1. Taxonomy (NCBI): domain Eukaryota; kingdom Metazoa; phylum Chordata; class Lepidosauria; order Squamata; family Sphaerodactylidae; genus Euleptes; species Euleptes europaea. The sequence goes on along the minus strand of NC_079318.1, from coordinate 38,732,182 downwards.
GTGACCTTTCGCTCGCGGGTTTGCTTTTGCCGTCGTCTGGACATTCAAATCCCTCCCAGAATGGTTCAGTAGGCTGTCGCGGGCATTTAAAATAACTCTTTCGAAATGTGCTTGACAAGGGTGGCGTTTCTGCAGGGTGTGCCTGTGCGTATTCTTTACTTTGCCAGGGGTGTGACTGGTTTCCAGGTTTAACAACTCAGTATTTGCCAATAAGCAAACCTGGGTGGCCCAGGCGAGCCTGATCTCGTCAGATCTCAGAAGCTAAGCAGGGTCAGCCCTGGTTAGTATTTGGATGGGAGACCACCAAGGAAGTCCAGGGTTGCTGTGCAGAGGAAGGCATTGGCAAGCCACCTCTGTTAGTTTCTTGCTATGAAAACCCCAAAAGGGGTCGTCGTACGTCAGCTGTGACTTGATGGCACTTTACACACACACACACACACACTTTCCAATAAAGGAAGCCACAGCCTTCAATTTGCAAGATCTGAGCAAGGCTGTCAAAGACAGGACATTTTGGAGGACTTTCATTCATAGGGTCGCCGTGAGTCGGAAGCGACTTGACGGCACTTAACACACACACACACATTTACCATTCCAATACATTACCCACAACGGGACGTACTAAAACTTTGTGGGCAGTTATGTATTGTCTATGGGCAAGCGCTGTTCCTAGTTTTAGTAGGTCCCCAAATGGTCCTTCTTTCAGTAAAATGATTTGTGTACCGCCCAGCATTTCATCAGTGTTTTTCTAAGCCATTCTAGTGCTCATCCCAACCCCAGTTTGAAAAAATATGTTTTGCTGCTAGCTCAGGATGACCACTTTCCCTTTTGAGTGATCTGGCAAAATGCTTCTTGAGGTTTATAATATATGCTGTTTTGTCATTCCCTGCATTATTTCTTGTGGCTGATTGTAAAAATTCTGAATCAATAGACAAGTCTGGTAACCGTGGGAAAAGTTGCCATCTCCTAACAGTATGAAATTATAATTCTGTCAATCAAGTCTACACGGTGGCATATACTGTTACAATTGTATATTATATGTGGCCTTCAGATTTACACAAATCGCATTTGCATGTGTTCCGTATCTAGTCCTGCTCCTCTATGGAAATTTTTTATTTAGCTATGTAAGATCATATTAATATCATTTGGCCTTGACTTTGTTTGGGCCTGTATTTCACTTATTAATTGAAACCCCACGCCCCATATTCTAATGTTGACTTTTTCATAGTACACCAGAGTATAACAGATGTTCTTTCTGCAGGATTTTATTCTACAACAAACAATGCTAAGAATAAAGGATCCTAAGAAGTCGCTTGATTTTTATACTCGAGTTCTTGGCATGACGTAAGTGTTAATGGTTTCAGATTAGGTTTTTTAACGGCGTATTCTTCCAAAAAACGTACCTGCTAGTTCTGTAAAAGTACAAAGTTAGAGACTTAAGTTCAGGACTCACTTTCTGCATGACCTACACTGCCATCCTATGCAGAGTTATTTCAGTTTAAGCTCACTGAAATTTGTAGGCTTACACTGGAGTAATTTTGAGCAGGTTTGCAGTGTCAGAGTTAATAAATCACACACTGCATTTTGTTTACTACAGCTAATGGCAGAGGAAGGGTGAGAGAACGCTTACATTCTGGATTCCAACTTGAATGGGCTTCAAAAAATTCAAATAATGAATAAGACATGCTACTTATAGGTGAAATTTACTGTCTAAGCTTTTTGACCTGAGGCAGTATCATGGCATAGGAGGACTGATTCGCAGAATGATCTGATGATTCTTACATGTTGTTAATTATTCAGTGGGAAGTTATATTGCCTTAATTGAGAAGTACCTCTAGCAAGTTTGTGTCTTTACACATAGGTGTAAACTGAGAACACCAGTTCTACATGACATGTCTGATCTTAACAAAGTACCCACTGTCATCGTCTGTGCTTGAAAATCTTGACTAATAGGGTGTATGAGGATTTGATGCGACTCTGTTATGAACACCATTGGCTCGTTTCTATTTCCTTGCTTCTGGCGGATTAATTTTGCTGTTTGAGTGAAAGGTAAAGATGTTCAGCAGGAGTAGTAATTTAAGGAAGCTGGGAAGAAGAGGAAAATGCTTGTCCTCTAGAATGGTTCTGTGAGCATCCATGCAGAAGGGAGTACCAATTTAGTTACCATTTCTGTCATTATTGTTGCGTAACATTTGGCGCAAGCTCCGTGGCCTGTTTCAAACTGGGCAAACAGCCTTGGCATTTAACTTTGTTCTTTTAAAAGGTACAGCACAGAGCCAACAATTGATCTGTGTATTCTTGTTCAGAAGTTCCAAGTTTTGTTACGGAACCCATGTCCAACCACAATAGCCAATGTGGTGTAGTGAGCAGAGAATCAGACTGAGAAGACATTTATCTATTTATGATTCATTTATGCCTTCTTTCTCCCCAATGGGGACCCAAAGCAGCTTACATTGTTCTCCTTTCCTTAATCTTATCCTCAGAACAACCCTGTGAAGTAGGCTGAGAGTGTATGACTGGCCCAAGTCTTCCATGGCAGAACGGGGAGTCGAACCGGTGACTCACAGATCCTACTCTGACACTAACTAGGCAACACCGGGTCTTGCTGACTTGGGTTCAGATCCCAATTTAGCTCATAGATTGAACTGGGACATTCAACTTAACCTTCCTCACAAGATTGTTGTGAGGATGAAACAGCGAAAGATGTTGAGCCCCTGGAAAAGTTTTTTTTTTGCATAAGTACGATATTTGCAAAGTTAATATATCTTTTCCTTAGAAAACAAAATGTGACAGTTGAGGCCCTCCAAAAACAAACACCCCCCCTGCTTCATACCTAGTTTGGGTTGTGCAGATTTTACAGGCCTCTGTTGTATATTTTTTGTGCTACAGTTAGTGACGGGATGTAACCCACCTTGTACTGTCACCTTCCAGGGATTGTATCTTTCTGTAGGCTGTTGTTACAAACCTGTTGCACTTTGCTTAGCTAAATAGGCTGCCATGCTGCAGGTTCTTCTTCGGAATTCTAGTGAGAGCAAGACTAACCACACACAGCAAGTTGGATTTACAGATCAAACCAGTTTACTAAGTACAATAGTGCATTACATTAGTGGCATCAAATAATCAAGTAAAAACCTGCAAAACACGTCATAGTATCTCACTCTAGGGAATTAAGAGTTCTAATAGAAGGTATGTGGTGGTCAGCCAGTCACTTCAGAGCTAGAGAGCATGTCTGGCCTTTTCAGGGATGGCAGGGAGGAGGTTAGCACCCATGGTTGTACCTAGCTTTGCTCTTGCTTGGTTGGAGACCATAGAAACAAGCTGAATTTCTTGGCATGGTAACGTTTTCTCTGGGCTTCTCCCTCTCTGGATTGTTTAAGTTCATGTTTGCTAGATGGTCCACTTTTGAGGAAAAACGCTTCAGTTAGTTTAAATGGGAAGGTGAAAAGTTCAGTCACACTGTCTCCTTGCAACTCCCCCTGCCATGCATCTTGTCCAAGACTGACATACTGTCATATGTACGTGTGAAGCAAAGGCTTAAGCATGATTTTAGCAATTCCTAACCATGCCTGTTCAGTCTCCCTCCACACTCTCTTTACATGTTGCATCAAGCAGCTGTTTCTATTCTAAATTATTACTTTGCATTAGCTGTGCCCCCTCCTACCTTGAGACACCTGGGCCAGTTTAACCATAAATCTCTTTGCTTTTCTCTTCTAGAAACTTACCAGAGAGTCCTTCAGTAACTGGCTTTGTTCAGTTCTTAACAGCAACTTAGCAGATCACCTATTTGACACATAGGCCTCTCTAGAGCACTTTTTCTCTGCTGCGGCCTCTGGATTTTTAATTCCTTAGTCAAGTTCTGCCTGACTTGGGTCTGGAGTCCATGTACCCCTAATGTTCCTTGTGCCCCAATACATCTTTTGGCTTTTTTTGAAGTCTTAAAGCATTTTAATATCTGCACACATCTTAAATAAGTGCATGGTGTAAGCAGCAGCAATATTTTTTCCCTGTTCCCTGCTGAAAAGCAAGTGGTAGAAGTATTGCTTTTCTAGCTTTGCTTTCAGTGACTGCAGAATAGCTGTAAGTGTTCAGCGCCTTTTGGCATAAGAATGCAATTTCACGTATTTGAATATATCTGGCGGTGCCCTGTTGCCTCTTCCCTCATGACTTCATATCAAACTGTTGTCTTGTAGGCTACTCCAGAAGTGTGACTTTCCTGCTATGAAATTCTCCCTCTATTTCCTGGCTTACGAAGATAAAAATGATATTCCAAAAGATGCCAAAGAGAAAACAGCTTGGACTTTTTCTAGGAAGGCCACACTGGAACTCACACAGTGAGTGTTACATTGCTTTGTCTACATATTTTTAACAGATGAATTATAGCTACTCTATGTTCTCCCACAAATGGACCTTGAGCTTGTTTGGCGAGTCTACCCTTGACTGAAGAACGGTACATTCCTTCTATCTGGGATGGCCTTCCTCTTCCACTGAGCGCGCAGCTTCGGGAGGGATGCACATGGAGGGGTGAGGGAGGTAGAGGACACCTGCCTAGCTAGCCAGATCAGCTGAATCAACCCTGGTGATCAATGGGGTGACAGATGTCACAGCCAGATCGCCCTCACATCCAAATTGTAGCTACGTATTGTCGGCTATCTCGATTCCCTCCCCCCCCCCAGGGAATTATCATAGCTATGATTAGTTTAATGCTACCTTACTGTACAAGTCTTGAGAGCAGAGTACCTGTTGCATACCTTGAGTAACCACAGCAGTTTGCTGAAACACCCTGGATCAGGGATAATAACTTTCAGGGCAGACAAGGCAACTTTTGAGGAGTCAGAAGCCCTGTTAATTTTCATTTAGAAAAAAAATTAAACTTTGGTCCCACATGAAGCAGTAAGTGTGCTATGTCATTTGGGGCGGTGGAGGGGGAAGTATATTACCACTCAGGTAATTTTCTACATTTGGAGTATACCATTAAAATTATACCATTAGTAGGCATTAAAATGGAAAAAAAAAGTTGAGTACTTGACATGTACAAGTAAATTCCCACGAATAGAATAGTCTTCTGGGAGAGATTAGACTCCAAAGTGAAAAGAAATACGAAAAAATAATGTTGTTAAAGGTAATACTCATTATATAGGCAATGCTTTTTGAATTTAACATATGCTTGTCACTTGCTCTTAAAAATAAAACATTCATTCCAGCATATGCTTCAAATCATAACAAAGTGTCTTTCAGTTCTTGTCAGTGTGTCACCATATGTTATTACTGCAAAAACGAAAGTCTACCCAGAATGTTTTGACTGCAATGAAGTGCTAAGAATAAATCTGAAACATCCCTGTCATCTAAAACTTTTTAAAAATATAAGTGATATGTAGCATAGTGTGAACATGAGAAAAAGATGGTTGTGGGCTACAGCAAAGAGCTTGCCTACAAAGAATCGAGGCTCTATCTGCATCCACTCTTACCTTATATACTTTGTGCCTTTTGTCGTTGAAACAGTACTTGAGGCTTACTTCTTGTGTGTGTGGGTTTTTCCTTTAGTGTATGATTCGTATATAGGGTTGCCAACCTCCAGGTAATAGCTGGAGATCTCCTGCTATTACAACTGATCTCCAGCCGATAGAGATCAGATCTCCTGGGGAAAATGGCCGCTTGGCCATTGGACTCTATGGCGTTGAAGTCCCTCCCTGCCCTCCTCAGGCTCCGCCCCAAAAACCTCCCGGCGGTGGTGAAGAGGGACCTGGCAACCCTATTCGTATAAGATAGCAATGTCTGAAATTCTACTTGGTTTTTGATTTCCTGACGTTGGGGGTGAGGGGGAGATAGAATCAAAGCCTGGATCTTCTCTCTGCCCTAGTAATCCTGACCCAACACTAGAACCAATGGTGGTGAAATGGTGAATAAGAACATTGGTTTCGGTGCACAAGCTCTGTACTTCTAGCAGAGGCAGAAAGAGTAAGGTTTCAGGCTACCAAGCCATCCTAGCAACATGCACACCTGGTCTACACATGCAGCAAAATAAGGTGGTAGAATTCTGAATGGGCTGTACTGCTTTAGATGGCAGGTAGAATGTAATGTGTTCAGTGTTTCTGCATATAAAATTTCCCTGCAAATAAATATATAAAGCTCACAATGGTGAAAGATTCAGGTCCAGTACTTTACATGTTGTACTAGTTTTCTACTTATTGGGAATTACGAATGTAGGAGAACTATCACTCCTGGAGTCTGAAGTAGTACAGTCCACTCTGCCACTTCATATTGCTGCATGTGTTACTCAGTTACAAGAGGGAAGGAAAGGCAATTCAGACTGTCTGCATCATTTTCTTATTGTAAACATTCAGTAGGTATCCCGTTTGTTTAACTTATGGCAAGTGTAGACCTTTTGGTCTGCAGCTACCACAGGCTTATTCAGTTGGTGGGTTCTATACTAGGAGTACATCAGAAATTGGATTTTGGTTGAAAGGATGAGAAGAAAGGCATTGTGGAGTCAAAATATCTCAACAGGGGCCTTCCTAAATGCTTTCCCTCTGTGTAGATTCAGTGAGGGCGCTCCAGATTACAAGTAGAAAGCAAGAACATAATTTAGTATGGTTTAGCTCAGTATAAAATTTTGAAGGAAAAATCACAACTTTTGCTCGTTCAAAGTGCCAAGTGATGGCAAATTGCAATAGAACAGTAAAAACAAAAACTGAAGAAAGAAATAACAGGATTATACAGAGATGCCCAATTGTGTTTAAGTTGGATACTATTTGAGTAGATTGAAAACAAGAGCTCCAACGTAAAGAATAATTGTACAGTAAAGGTTAGTTGAGTGGCAACTGGCATACTGAGGGACCATCCTGATTCATTCATGTACCCCCTCCCCCAGCTTGGCACTGCTGCTTTTTTGCCAGGTTGGGGTGCCAATGAGACAGCAGCAGTGCTGAGCAGGTGGCAGCAGACTGTGCTGCAGATCCCTAGGCATGGTTGTCACCTGCGCAATCTAGCTGGCCTCTCATCGCCAGGTAAAAGATTTGTTAACCAGCATATTTGGTTAACAGACAACCCCTGTTCCCTGTGGATGGCAGCTCACAATGCTTTTACTTTATTGCCAATCTACAAATTTTCTAGATCTTTCTGAAACAGCAGAAGTCTGTAACCTTGCTTGCTGAAACATCTGGAACAAGTGGGTGTTTTACTCTTCCAGAAAATCTTTGTGGTTAGTCAGTAATTTAAAAAAATCTTGTACCTTTCATAAAACGAGGTAATGTAAAGGGGAATATAAAATGAAAATGTTCATTGATTAACTGGAAGATGCCAGTGTCCACTTTCCATAGGGGACTATTGCCTTTCCATAATTACCTTTGAACTGCATCCTGATTTAAAATGCTTATTGTAAATGAAGTAAAAGATACTAATGTCCATAGTTCAGAAAAAATATCATTACTTATAACAACTGTTTACTGGTGCTTGTCCTCCTGTTAACTGGTTGCTTAGCTGTAGGTTAAATCCTGTGATTTGTGATCTGAGTGGAATGGACCTTTCCTGCCTCCTATCATAGCCCTGGGAAAATGCTGTCTCTAGTGTCTGTGTGTGGGGGGGGGGGGGGAGGGAGAACAGCACCAGGCAGATCTGCAGTAGGAGGGGCAAGTTAGCAAAAATTGCTTCCACAGCAGAAGTGCACTTGCTCTGATAGAAATGGACTCTAGGGTACAACCACATTAGGATAGATATTCTTTTCATTTTTGCTGCTCTCCAGAGTATTTTTCCTCTTTCTGCTCTTCCTCTCTCATTAAATATTTGTGCTTTCTAAAATGGTAAAGAGTCTTTGGTTTATTTTAAAATGTATTCATCAACATGCCCTTTTCCTTTCATTTCTCCCCTTTTCTTCTCTCAGCAACTGGGGTACAGAAAATGATGAGAACCAGGCTTACCACAATGGCAATTCAGACCCACGAGGATTTGGTATGTTGTGACATGCTTTGGCTTTCCTTACAATCTCAATTTTTCATTTCAGCGTTGTCTGTAAACCTCTAAAAAAATCTAAAACTCATAATTGAATACCAATCCATTTTCAGGCCTGCCATAAATATAGACTAAAAATATTTTTCAACCCATATATCCCGTAAAGTGGCAAAATTACTCCTCATTCTTAATCACTTCAGAAACCTAAAACAACCTAGCACTTCCTCTCCCCCCCCCCCAATATGAGGCACAAGATTTTGACAGCACATTCTAGATCTTGACAAGGAGGCCATGATCTGCAAGTGACTGAAGAGACAAATCCAGTTCTTTTCTTCTTACTCTTTGCCACACCCCTTGTTGCTTAGCCAGTTCTTGCTTATTAAAACTTATCATTGTTATGACTGATCCTTTGCGGAGGGGAAAAAATGACAGTCATGCAAGACAGGTGGTACAGTTCACTAGCTTACTGCTTTTCAGTTCACTAGTGTAGCTATGGCTTACTGCTTTTTCCCCCAATTAAAATTGGAAAAATTGAACTTGCAGTATTTCCCCCCCCCCCTTTCTGGTCAGTTTCATTCTTTTTTCCTGCTGTGCATAGAACTATGAAATTATATCCTGTAGTACTGTACTTAGAGCCCCGTGGCGCAGAGTGGAAAGCTGCGGTACTGCTGTCCAAGCTCTGCTCACAGCCTGAGTTCGATCCCAATGGAAGTTGGTTTCAGGTAGCCGGCTCAAGGCTGACTCAGCCTTCCATCTTTCCGAGGTCGGTAAAATGATTACCCAGCTTGCTTGGGGTTAAAGGGAAGATGACTGGGGAAGGCACTGGCAAACCACCCCATAAACAAAGTCTGCCTAGAAAACGTCGGGGTGTGATGTCACCCCATGGTCAGGAATGACCCAGTGCTTGCACAGGGGACCTTTACCTTTAGTACTGTACTACAAGATATGATTGTGTTCCTATACTGTTCACTGATTCTTTAGAACAAAGTTTCTACTACTTTCTGCAGTGGAGAAAAATGAGCCGGAGGGCTCAAGTTGGCCAAACCAGCTTTAAAAGAGAAAATGTATACTGCTCACTCATTCATACGTTAGGTTGGGACTGGTATAGAAGTTTTTTTCCATGAGAAAGTTAGTTCCTCACCTTGAGATCCCACAGAAAATGTGGCTTTAAATTTTCTGGATAACATTTTCTTCTCTTTGTGTTGGGATAGGATGAATGCACTCTTCAGTAATGCAAACATAATTGATTTATGAAAGAAAGTATCAGTCTCATATTCAGTCCTCATATCATTGTGGCTTTGTTGCTGTTCAGGTCACATTGGAATCGCTGTCCCTGATGTAAATGCAACTTGTAAAAGATTTGAGGAGCTGGGAGTAAAATTTGTCAAAAAACCAAATGATGGTAAGTCTTTGCCATAAACCAGTGGTTCTAAACCCTTAAGGGGTGTGTGTGTGTGTGTGTGTGTGTGTGTGTGTAAAAATTTGAAGGAAAGAATCCTGAGATAGCACCAGCCAAGTCCTAATGGACTTCATGTCCCCTAGCAGAGTATTCCCACTGATTGGATTTATGGGAGCAACTGCTCCCCCGCTTGCCCAATCACTAGCTTGATTTGCAAAAAATAACTATGATTTGCAAAAAAACTGAATTATTTCATAGTAACTATGAATTATTTAAGGAAGAAGCTTATGTCTTGTAATATTTGTTTAAAGCCAGCATTTAATCACTTATCCCAGCCCATCAGTCCTTGCATGCAACAGGAGGCTGTATGTACACAACAATATGGATGGATTGCTGTGTGCTTACCCCATGGCAGACTCCATTGAGAAGCGGGACCCAGCCACAGAAAGCCTAAGAGATGTTGCCATAACGCTCCCCATATCTGTTTATCATGCAGAATAAATTAGTATACATGAAGGTACCTGGTCGCTAGTGGTTTTTATGTGTCATGATTCCCAGAATTCAGTTATTGTTTGTAATTCTTGTGGCAAGTAAATGCAATGAGGTTTCAGTCATTTATCCTATGTGAATACAGTTTAGGTTTGCAGAACTACTTGCATGGTTTTAGTTTTCTTAGAACTGATAGTCATCTTGAATCTTCCAGTTGAATAGCAATGGGACATAAAAATGAACACTTTAAATTGTCTGCCATTTCTGCAGATGTCGTCTGTGAGAGATGCTCTTCAATATAATTTGAGAGGCTTGAAATGTGTAGCAGTTTTGAATTCTCACAGTATCTCCATCTTTTATAGGTAAAATGAAAGGGCTGGCTTTTATCCAGGATCCTGATGGCTATTGGATAGAAATCCTGAATCCGAATCACATGGTGACTCTTACCTAAGTTGGAAATACTGCAAAGCGATCTTTTATCAAGAGAGACTGAAAATACACAAAAATGTTCTCCTGTTGTGAAGCATGTACTGGATTTAAGAAAGTTTATTTAGTAATCGAAGCCCATCTAGTATAATCAAGTGGTCCCTTGTTTTTCTTTTTTTCTTGGATGTGTTCCCCCCCCCCCGGCTTTTCAGTTCGGCTTATTCTGAAGATTTTTGCAGAGTTTCTTTCATTGCCATACTTTCTTTCTTAGTCTTAATAAAAGTTTTGGGCAGGAAAATTGCTACATTTGCCTTAATTCAGATATGCTGAAAAGACAAAGATAGGAAACTTAAATGCCTTTGAAATCGGAATAGTATGCAGAAGTCTTATTCCTTTTTCCACTGATAGGGCCAGTGCTCCATTTGAACATTAGAATTTGTTCAGCTCTCAATATATGACAGTAAGCAAATCTTGTGACACTCTGCAAATACTTCAATTTCTTATGGAAGTGTTCAGTTTATTAGAGTAAAAAGTGTAGCCCATATTGCTGCTGAAACCAGTCCATTCTCTAGACTAGGTGCCATGGAGAGCCTTTCATCCAAGAACAAACAATATAAGGAACATACTATGGTAGAATGTGCACTTAAAGATTGCCATAACCCCTGTGTATGTGCATGGGATAAATGTTAGTAAATGCAACCATTCTTGTCTTTTAGGGACTAGGTAATAAGGGTTGTATTTTTAAAAGTGCGTGCATAATATAATCTTTTGTGTTGATACAGCTAAATACAGAAATCTGATGTAATCTAAATCTATCCATCTGAAATATTAATAGCATACCTATGCTGGCATAACTTTTACCTGCTCTTTAAAATAATAGTTGAATTCTGAAATGGTGTAACTGAGGTTTATAAGTCTGATTCATGAGCCAGTTAGTGGTGGTTGGTGTTTATATTGACGTATTTGACCTGGGGTTCTCAACGTGGCGCCCCCAAGTGCTTTTACAAGGTGGGGTGGGGTCAGGTGGGGCTTTTCCCAGCAAGGCTCCTGACTGGTCATTGGATGTTTGATTGGCTTAAATACTGCTTTGGCAGCAGCTGCCTCCACAACACAAGGATCTTCACTGTGTGACTGAAGGTAAGTTGTGGCAGCCATTTTGTAGCTGGCCCTGCCTCCTGTAGCAGCCATTTTGTGCTTTGACTGCCATGTTGTGTCAGAATTCCAATGGTGCCCGCAGCCTCAAAAAGGTTGGGGACCCGTGTTAGACTATGCAACACACATTTTGCCAAGAAGCCCTACCTAAGTTGTCTTAGCTGATACATTGTTAGCAGCACTTTAGATTTCCTTTTGGAATGCAGTGACATCAAATAAAAAGTATTTATTTCTGAGCAAAGTTCTGTGACACTCTTTTGCCAGAACACAGCTAAAAAGATGCAAATGAGGAAGAGTTGGGTGGGATGCCCCCAGTCCCACTCCAAATACTGGACCTTCCACCCTCCTGTGCTTAGAGAGATGATGAACAGGTGCTGCAACTGGCAAGAATTGCTGGTTTGGTCCAATTCAAATGGACTACTTGCCATGGGCTTAGGTCAACGGTTCCCAACATAGTACCCATGGATGCCATGACACCTGCCAAGTGTTTTTAGAAAGTGGGCAGGGCCTCATGGATGGGGCATTTTGAGTTTTGGTGTTTATTGTATAATGGTGACAGTGGCTTTATGTAAAGTACTTTAGATGTCAAACAGCAGAGTGATGTTCTAAAAACAGTGGGACTTGCTTCTGTCTAAACACTTAAGCGCAACATGCCTGAAATGCTGAATGTTCCATACTGGAACTTCTAGTGAAGTCATCAGATCGTTCTGATTTTCATGTATGCTTATAATTCAGGCGGGAGTTGATAACATTTTGGTAACTTTTCAAAAATCTATGTTCCTATCAAAATTGGCCGGGAATCTTTGTGAACACATCATGTGTGCAATGATCCACATCACCAGCCCTTCAGCACCAACAGGCGTTAACAAATGTGCATATGCAGAAAAATATTTTTGAACAGTATGTTAATCTTCAAATGCATTCTGTTAAACAGAGCTTTGGTCTACTATCAGGGTTAGGCATAACTTCACTCCCTAACATCTTGTGGTTGGCTCAGCTTCCCCCAGCAGCCATTGTGTGGTTGTGTCCACCACCATCTATCAGAAATCTGAAGGTACTCTCAGGCGCAAAAAGACTAGCTTAGATTAACAAGGCAGAAGTGCCAAAAGGATCTGAGACATGCCGATTGAGGCCTAGTGGGAGGAAGAGTGGAACTTGTACTTTTAAAAGAGCATTTAAGTATTGGGCACATGTTGTGATAACTTGCTGGTTCTAGATAATAACCAAGTCTCTACAAGTCGCTTCAGCCCGAAACATTACATATTGCAGTTTTCTAACTTAAATGTTACCAAGGGATGTGTTTCTCAAGGGCAGCTGAAACAAGCTCAACAACCCACGTTGATAAAAGACACTTAGGTACCTATCTACATGCTCTTGGACAATAAGCACTTCCAAGACCTTTGTTTTAACTAAGCAATCAACTCCCACCCCTGGTCAACATGCCCTTTATAATCTTGGCACAGTTTGAAGTATTTTCGGAAGTTGAGCAGCCCAAGAATGCAAAATGGCTAAAAACATGTTTTTCTCCAGTGTGCGGCAGATGGTATGTTTAGCCATTAATCCTGTGTGTAAAGTGCCTTCAAGTCGCAGCCTACTTATGGCGACTCCTTTTGGGGTTTTCATGGCAAGAGACAGAGGTGGTTTGCCAGTGCCTTCCTCTGCACAGCAACCCTGGACTTCCTCGGTGGTCTCCCATCCAAATACTAACCGGGGCTGACCCTGCTTAGCTTCTGAGATCTGACGAGATCAGGCTAGCCTGGGCCATCCAGGTCAGGGCAGCCATTAGTCCTACAACCACTCAATAATAGTGAAACTATACAATGCAAACACAGCAACACCTACGGAAATTCAAGTAACTGTGCAGCATTTACCCGTCACAGTGCTGTAACTCACAGTGGGTAGCCGTGTTAGTCTGTCTGCAGTAGTAAAGGGCAAGAGTCCTTAAAGACTAACAAAAATATTTTCTAATAGGGTATGAGCTTTCCCCAGTGACAGTACATTTCTGCCATATTCACGTTTCAAGAGTAAAGCCTGTCCTGTTTAATTATCTGGTGCGGTATCTTTGCCGTTGATGACGGCTGAATATCTAAGCCAAATTGCTGCAAAAACGCTGCATGGGTAACAGGGCGGCGCCTGGCTTCACCCTACAGCTCGGTGCCCCCAGGGCCAGCGCCTGTCATTTTTGCGCCCTAGGCAAGGCTAACTACATGCGCCCCCTCCCCATTGCTAACCAATTTTCAAAAACAGATGTCTTGTAGGAAAATAAAATAAAAGCACCAAACTTTTTATATGAAGACATTATAATTTTTTGTTATTATTGTATTTGTTTTATTATAAAAATAAAAAAAAATTACACTAAAAAAAGGCATTATAATTAATTATATTCCATAGCACTGTTGAGGTACTTATCTTAAAATAATATATATATATATATATATATATAGATTGTCAGTTGCATTATTTCTCTCCCCCCCCGCCCCCCAGAAAGTAATCGGTTTAAAACCGTTGCTCTCAGGCCAGTTCTGCGCCCTGGGCGACGGCCTAGTTCGCCTCAATGGGTGAGGCCGACGAGGAGGGGAGGCGCGGCCAGCAAGCAAGGGGGCGGCGGCGGCCCTTGTACCCAGCTTTGCTCCGCCTCTCCGGCTGCGCCAAGTCCGGGCCAGCGAGGAGGGCCGCGCGGGGGTGGGGCCCATCTACTGTCCCCCACGAGAAGCGGGGCGCGCCACGAGAAGAGCCCTGTCCGCAGGGCCGCTCCGGCCTGCTCGCCCGCCGGCGCACTACGCAAGCTCAGCCTCGGCCCCGCCTTCCCCTCCAGCTCCCTCCAATCCTCCCCCTCGTTGCCAATGACGTCAGCACGCAGAGGAGCGGGGAACGCCGTTGCTAGGTGACGTCAGCGCGCGGGCCGACGCAGGAACGCGGCAGCCGGGGGGTGGGTGGGACGGAGGGGGGTGGTGAAGCGCTTCAGCCGGTAAGTCTGGGGAGTGGGAGTGGGAGTGGGAGTGGGGGTGGGGGTGGGGTCCTCCTTCGGCACCTCGTTTGCAGGGTCGCGCGCTCGTTAAGGGACGGGGGGAGGGGCGGCAGTAGCTACTTGTCCCCGTGCTGGAGCGCCACACCGGCCCTCTCCCGCCTCTGATGCCTCGCTGTGCTTTGCGAGGGGGCTGGGGTCTGTAGTGGCCCTGGGCCGCTTTATTGGGGTCGGTGGTAGAGGGAGGGCTTGAACTAACGGCCCCTTGCATGGCTTCGCCGGGGAGAGGCCCACGCGGTAGCCCTTCTGCAGCTGGCTGAGGGCCAGGCATGCCCACTCCACAAGAGTCACAAACACAACAAAGCCACGAGATCCCTTTGCAACCCTCTTTGATCTAATCCCTTATCTATACTGGGTGTTAATTTTACATTGGGTACCGATTTAATAATGTTGGATAGGATAAGAACAGGTTAATTAAATTAATATTGGGATTAGCTCCGTTAGCAAAAAGTTTATACAATTTATTTTTAGGTGGAAGAGGGAGAGGGGGAAGTCATTTTATTGTTAAATTAGTGATATGACTTGTTTTTTTTATTGCTACTATTATTTTTACTATTGGTTATTGTTTTCATGTTGATATGTCAAATAAAAATATATTATTTAAAACAAACAGATTCCTTTGCGACCCTTGCCTCTGCAGGAGAGGTTCCTTTGAGGGCTCGGTGGCTTTTCTCCGAATTTAACCTCCAGCTGCTGCTTCTGCATCCGCCTTCCTCTGCTTCCTTCCCTGTCTTCCATCGTTTTATCTTTTTCAGCCATTGGGGGTTACCGCACTAGTATTCCCAGCGATGTATTAAGAGTTTGAAAATGTTACAAAAAATACTGTTTGCACTTTGTTTGGCCCCTTTAGCTGTGAAGACGTCTTCCAACCATTTATAAGCCGTGGTATCCAAAAACCCTTTTAAAGCGATGTTTTTTACAACATTTTCATACTCTTAATACATCGCTGGGAATACAGAGTGCCGTAACCCCCATTCTGTCCCAGGGCCAGATTGGCCATTGTGGCCACCAAGTAAAGTCTTGCCATGCTGTGAAATAAAGCAGAAGTCTAAAGGTAAAGGTGCAAGCACTGGGTCATTCCTGACCCATGGGGTGACAGTACATCCCGACGTTTACTAGGCAGACTTTGTTTTTATGGGGTGGTTTGCCGTTGCCTTCCCCAGTCATCTACACTTTACCTCCAGCAAGCTGGGTACTCATTTTACCGACCTCGGAAGGATGGAAGGCTGAGTCAACCTTGAGCCGGCTACCTGAAACTGACTCCTGTCGGGATCGAACTCAGGTCGTGAGCAGAGCTTGTACTGCAGCTTACCTCTCTGCGCCGCGGGGCTCTAAAGTAGAAGTCTACTGGCACCTTAAAAACTAACCACATTTATTGTAATGAAAGACAGATGGTGACTTGCATGGGTGAGTCATGTGGTAGCCACCACTGTGCCTGGTTGATTGGCATGAGTTGTGTGGTAGAGAGGTGCTTGGGCAACTTGTGTGGTTGCTGCTGCCAGCCCTAGCTGAATTGTGCAAGTTAAGTGGTAGCGAGTCACATAGAGATGTTGTGTGGTGGTTGCCGCTAGGCCTGGCCAGGTTTGCAAGTTGTGTGGTAGAGAGTTGCCTGGGAATCTTGTGTAGTGGCTGCAACTGGGCCTGGCAAAGTTGTGGAAGTAAGATACCGATGGGTTTGTCTCACATACAACTGCCCTGTATGCTCTGGCAGCAAAGAAAATAAGGGCCAATATGGCTGCTAAGGGAGCAGATCCTTCAAGTTGATTTTAATGGTCACTAGGTCCCATTGGCCGATTGGGACACCACCACAATTTTTAGTTATTATTTTTAGTTGTTGTTTTTGTATGCATTGATTTAGCATAGTTTTATTATGTATATTTATTATTAATCCAGAATTTTATTAACCTAATATTTCCTTTTATTATGTATCTGTGGTATCCTTGTTAGGTTTATAATGGCCTATGGCTAAATGCAAATAAAACCATTCATTCATTCAAGTTGTGGAAGTTGCTTGTTAGCAGGTTGCCTCGTGAGAGCTGTACAGTTGCTGCCACGGGCTCAGCTCCATGGTGGCGACTCACTGGGGTGGGTGGCATAGTAGCCACTGTTGGGGCTGGGAGAGTTGTGTGTCAGATGGTGGCTGTGGTTCAGTGGTAGAGCATCTGCTTGGCATGCAGAAGGTCCCAGGTTCAATCCCCGGCCTCTCCAGTTAAAAGGACAAGGCAAGTAGGTGATGTGAAAGACCTCTGCCTGAGACCCTGGAGAGCTGCTGCCGGTCTGAGTAGACAATACTGACTTTGATGGACCAAGGGTCTGATTCAGTAGAAGACAGCTTCATGTGTTCATGTGTTCAGGGTCACACAGAGCTCTGATTGCCCTTTTGAGGGGCTGTGGCTCAGTGGTAGAGCATCTGCTTGATATGCAGAAAGTCCCAGGTCCAATCCCTGGCATCTCCAGTTAAAGGAACCAGGCAAGTAGGTGATATGAAAGACCTCTACGTGAGACCCTGGAGAGCCGCTGCCGGTCTGAGTAGACAATACTGGCTTTGATGGACCAAGTGTCTGATTCAGTATAAGGCAGCTTCATGTGTTCATGTGTTCAATTCATCTTGGTGGGTGGGGAGGCCTGCTTTTAACATCGTCTTGGTTGTTCGCTGCCTTGGGGACCCTAAGTTTGGGTGGAAAGGCAACATACAAATAAGTAAGTTGCTCTCCTTTAATTATATATGTAAAATCAACAGAATGTATCATCATGTTATTTTCAGATAGTCAGCGTTAGATGTAAATAATTATATTTTAAT
Source organism: Euleptes europaea (assembly GCF_029931775.1). Lineage (NCBI taxonomy): Eukaryota > Metazoa > Chordata > Lepidosauria > Squamata > Sphaerodactylidae > Euleptes > Euleptes europaea. Next base: position 38,714,950 of record NC_079318.1, on the reverse strand, counting down.
AAAAAATCAATGGACGCAAAGATTTTGTAAGAATATTTACCTGTGTTCTGAGTCCCAGAAAAAGCACTGTGGGTGTATCTCTTGTCAGAAGGGTAAAAGGTCTGATTTGGGAACACTGACTTGGAGCTCAGAGACCCTTAAGAGCACCCAGATCATGCCCGACAAGAATAATCCAGAACAAACAGGAGATAAAAACTTTGAGCCAGGGTTTTTGCTTGCGACACCTACTGCTTGTTAGACCCCATATTGCTTAAATTAATGACTCTGGGCTCCTCTGTTGTTGTTTTTTAATAGCTGTTCAGGTAGAAGGATATTGCCAGGTAGGTGCTGCTTATCCTCTGCAACAATATGAAAAAGGTTGTGTGGTGACAGCAACTCTTAATCCTGAGAAGTCATTAGAGGTAGAAGCCCAACTCAGTATGGCATTTGCAGTCTGGTTCAGCTAGAGATGTTTCATATCACTTACTGCCTAGGGAGAGGCTGTGGCTCAGTGGTAGAGCATCTGCTTTGCATGCAGAAGATCCCAGGTTCAATCCCCGGCATCTCCAGTTAAAGGGACTAGCAAGTAGGTGATGTGGAAGACTATGGATTTTATGGCTGCTAATGGGGACTCAGTGGGAAGTGGATGTAGCTCTGGATAGTGAGAAAATAGCCATTTTCCCTTGGTGAGTAAGCACCAGTGGGGAAAGGTTTGGGGATCATCCCGTTGTGTGAAGAAAGCCTTGAATATTCTAGATTAGTGGTCTTCAGCCTTTCCAGACTCAGGACCTACCTTTCATTCCTAATTAGAATATGGGACCCATTCAGTTCCAAGCACAATCCAGAAAATAATGTGATGTTACCATCATGCGGCGGAAAGAGAAGGAGGCAGTGTTATGCTACCACCACTGTCAAGGATAGGTCTGTGGATAGTAGATCAAGAAATTTGAGGAAAGGAAACAAGAGCCAGACACCAGATAGTGCATTATAGTAAAGGAAACACAAAGGCACTGCTGCGTGACCTTGTATCACAGGCTTGTTGATCCTCTTGGTGTGTGTGCAAAGAGCAGTAGGAGATATAGTGCCGTTGCTCTGTATACATTTCCACCAGGACTTGGTCCTTTGAAAAAACAGCAAAAAGAATATGGCTCTATATGGACTCATGGTTTAGCTAGCAAGTGAGGCATGACTCATGAGTTTATGATCTCTAGAAGCTATTGTATCAACATTTTCTCCTGTTCTTCCTTTTCATTTGTAAGTATGCACTTGCCTAGATTGGCTAGATAGTTTCTGTTTATTTATTTATTTCTCGAATTTATAGCCCGCTCTCATTCCCAGCCAAGGCCAGGATCAGGGCAGGTAACAACCTTCAGATACATAAAAACCTCAGGCGCCACCATGTGACCGGGTTTTGGCATGTCAACCCCCACAGATGTCAATAGTGGGGGAGGGAAGGATGGGGAGGCCAGCAATGATGAATAAACTTGCAGCTTCCCTCAGTTGTAGGCCTGGTGGAATAGCTCTGTTTTAGCCTGGCGGAATAGCTCTGCGGAACTCCTTAAGGTCCCACAGATCCCTGATGTCACTAGGGAGACTATTCCGCCAGGGCCAAAAAAGGCCCTTGTTGAGGACAGCCGCACACTCTTCGGGCCAGGGACCACCAGCAGATTACTACCAGTGGAGTGTAAAGCTCTTTGGAGAGGCGGTCCCGAAGGTATGATGGTCCCAGACTGTAAGGCTTTAAAGGTCAAGACCAGCACCTTGAACCTGATCCGGTGCTCTAGCTGGAGCCAGCACAGTTGTTTCAGCACTGGTGTTATATGATCTTGTGGTGAGGATCCCGTAAGGCGCCTCGCCGCGGCATTTTACACCAGCTAGAGCCTTCGGACCAGTCTCAGGGGGCAGCCCTATGTAGAGTGAGTTACAGTAATCTGGTCTAGAGGTGACCGTCACATGGATCATTGTGGCTAGGTCGGGGCGGGAGAGGTAAGGCACCAGCTGCCTGGCCTGGCAGAGATGGAAAAAGGCCGCCTTGACCATGGCTGTGACTTGAGCCTCCCATCAATAAGGAGGCATCAAGGCTCACAGCCAGACTCTTGATGGCAGATGCAGATGTTAGTTGCACGCCATCAAGAGCTGGAAGCCAGCACCCCACCCTGGGGCCGCCCTGACTGAGCCAAAGAACCTCCGTTTTCGATGGATTAAGTTTCAGTTGGCTTTTCTTCAACCATCCAGTCACGGCATCCAAGCACCTGGCCAGTGTGTCCAGGGAGGAATCCAGATCGCTGTCCATCAGCAGATTAAGCTGGGTATCATCAGCTTACTGGTGATACCTGAGTCCGAGACTCCTGACAAGCTGGGCGCATAAAGATGTTAAACAACATAGAGGAAAGGATTGCACCCTGCGGCACCCCACACACCAAAGGGTGTTGCTGCGACACCTCCTCCCCTAGTGCCACTCTTTGCCCCCAACCCTGGAGAAAAGAGCGAAGCCATTGAAGTGCTTAGCTGCGTATCCCAATGTCAGCAAGTTTTATTTAGGCAGTTTTTATGCCACCTATCCATAGATACTGCTTGAAGTGGCTATCTGCATTGAAGTTTCTGATCCTAGCAGTGTGATCCATATTCTCCTTGTCATGTATACTTGCACTTTAATTTTGTCTAAATTGCTTTTAAAAATTGTGGTCAGCCTCATTAACACATATTGAAAATGTTTTGTACAAATGTTGAAACAATAACCAGCAATTGCTTACTCCATTCATAAGTGGTTAGGGCTTACATTCTAAGTTGCAATATGTCTGCTGTGCTGTGGAATACATTACGTGAATATACATGTTAAAAGCTACCTCTGAATTTTTGCAACATTACATTATCAGGTGATTACAATTTATTATGTACTAATGAAGATCTTAAATGTGATTTAACAGAGGTCACATCTACATATTGTTGTATTTTGCATTGTTGATGTATTATGGCAGTCATTCACCACTGGGTCTTCCTGTGCCGACAAAACAATCCCACTTCGAATCTTTGCTATATGTTTATATAAATGTTCTTTCTTTTTTAAAACTAGTAAAAATAGCTCCTTCAATACAACATTGAAGATAAAATTATTCATTCATTGAGTAAATACTGAATGGGAGCGGGTTAGAAACATCTGCTCTGTTGGCACAAATATGTGGCTTCTTTGGCTTCATATGAAACAAAAATGTGGCTCTTAAAAAAAAGAAAGTCAGTTCTTTAACTTAATGTACTGGGGGAGAGAGGGGTTGGTGGGATGCTGGAATAACCAGTGTGTGAACAGAATGGCAGAAAGTATTTTCATGGGACCAAAGGACTTCTTTAAGAAGCTGTACAGAAAAGGAAAAGCTAGCTGCGGTTAAAAATTCAGGTGTAAACCATGAACAGAATTATGCCAGTACACTAAAACCATTAATTATTCTGAGGCCTTGTGTTCTACTTCCTAATAAAGAACTCTCAACAATCAGTGTTTGGGCTGCAAAAACTTTATGGGTTATTAATCATCATGTCAAAACATTAAATAAAATGTTTTCAGTTATGGAAATGGCCTTTGTCATACCAGCTCATTGGCTCTGAATTTTGACATATTGCGACCCTTTTAACTGTAAAAGGTTGTTGACCTCTACAATTAACTAAAAGCTATTTATTGTTGTGTACTGGCTATTTAAGAAACTAGCCCAAAAGGCCTCAGCGTAAGCAGGGGTTGTGTGAGAGTAGGAAGAAAAACAACTGTATTTGTTTGCCAGCAACCTGCAGGAGAGGTGGGCCTACATAAACCACGACAATTCTGGACCTAAATGGACAAGAAACAAAAGCTTTTAGTTTAGTATTATATTTTCCTTTCAAGCCAAGTTGTCTGCCCTGAAGTTCTGTAAAAGATACATGCTATTAATTTAAAGGAAGCTGGGTGTATGTTGCTGCTCACCTATGCAATACTTCGAATTAATACGGAACAGATCAGGTTTAAAGATTTAAGACACACACACAAAATCATACAGAAGGATAGAACATAATGGCATGTACTGAATTCCCAGTCATTCCGTTTATAGCTCTTAAAGAGAGCTGGCATGTGTCCAACTCACAGTGCTTTTGAAAAGCAGCAATAATCCCTGCTACTTGATACTTTTAAGGGGGGGGGAACAAGATGATGCCACAGCTTTGTAGGTGCTACAACCAAAGTCCTGCTCCAAGCTGCTGAGGTTCTCCTCTCCCTCATTGATAGGGTGTTGGCAGGGCTTGTTCTGATGAATGCAGCAGATACAGAGTTTGCCCAGCTATATAGTCAAGCAGAAAAAATTAGATGTTCTCATTTTTGCTTTATCTGGTTTGGTGTTCTGGTTTGGTACCAGACAAGAGCAGAGTCTGTTAATGTCTTCTTTCTTGTATGAACTACCTCTCTTATTGCCATATCTGCTATTCCTTTCACCTCAGTCTGAGCCTTGGCATCTCTGTCCCTTCTTACATGATACCTCTTACCAGAAGCTATGCTAGATTGCCTGAGCTCCAATAAGGATCCAATAAGTTTGTGCTATAGTTGTTTTTGCCTCCTTTCTACACAGTCTTGGACTTGTGCCTGCCATAAATTGTGCGTACTGTATTGCTGATAGAATACTGCCAGCATTGTACATCCCATTTAAAATACAGCCTTATCCTGGACTTTCAGTGTCTAATCATGGAAAAACATGCTGTGTAGCATGACTCTTAAATCCCACTTTCTACTTTTCTAAACAGACCCAGGTTTCTAGTACACCAAATGAAAAGGAGAATGGCTTTGCATTTTTTTATATTCAATTGGACATTTTTTTGTTTTGTGATGTGTTGCAGTTGTAGCTTCCCGGAAATAATATATTGTGCTTTATTGTGCTTTATATCCATTGTGCATATTACAGCAAGCAACATTGTAGGAAAGTATTAACAGTTTTCTGTTCTAGCCATGATATAAACTATATTTGTTGGGAAATGATTACATAGCTTCATTTTTCTTGGGAAATTGGCTGGAAGAGCAAGCCATGCAGAAATGGCATGTTTTATTCTTGGGGAAAAGGGATGATTTTTAGGCAATTGTTGTGGTTAACTACAAATTGCTGTTTCAGAATATTGTGTGGCAGCAAGTCAGCAAATCTTTTGCTAAATGGGGAAGAATCCTCATTTCTGATTATTTGCTTTTATATATTGCCCTTTCTTGTTAACGAATAAACTGTATGCAACAAGTTGTTGCTGGATACCTATTTAAATTAATTACTGTGATATTTAGAAATCACACACTATAAGCAAATATACTACAAACTGTGCCCTGATTTCTGGACCGTGAACTCTTGAAACAACTGGAGAATTCATAGATTTGCCACTGACGCTACAGGTGTGCAGCTACCTTAGAGGTCAACGGTAAGATAATGTGAGGCATTCTGTTGACTTAGAAGTACTTTCTGTTTAGCCCTGTGTCTCATTCTCTTGCCTGTTCACCCATTGCTTAAGGCAACGCTGGAGGATTTATGTAAAACTACCAATCATTTTGATTTATTAGTTGTTTGTTGTTTTCTGTCCAGAGAGAAACTGAAAAATTACCATTCAGACCATTCTTCTTTTGGGTCCTCCGAGATTAGCACTGTTATTCCATGTGCCAGACGTGTACAATATTGTGCCCATCATAGATCAAAGACTAAATACCAGAATAGATACAAATCTGTGGTCAAAAGCCTGATTTTTAAATAGTTTTTTTAGCATTCAAAATAAACTAATTATAGTATTATTCTCTCATTTAAGAAATACTCTGATTTAAAAGGGTATCTGAAGTATAGAAGGCCTGTGTTCATCATTTGTCCAAACGGAACTCTTTGTTTGTAGATACATGTAAAGTCTACTTTTTTATGTAGAATAAAAACTATGTTGGGGAAAAAATCTGCTTTTTGAAGGCAGCTGTTATAAAATATATTATAGTCTTGATTCAGACCGAGGTGATGGGAAAGTAACCACAGAAACAGGAATCCAATGTCTAGCTTTAGAAGATGCCACTCTATATCCCTCCAGGGCAATCCAGTGACTCCACTGGAATAATCATATATTCCTATGTTATGCCTTCTAGTCGTTTAAATTCTGCAACTTGCTCATTTCTCAAATCGCTACTCATGGTTTAACCTGTCAACAAAATGCCGTCGCTTCCCATTTCAAGGACAAAAAGAGTGTTCTGCCCAGTAACTACCAGCTGTTGTTTCTGGGAAGTTCTGGGTACTTGATCTGCAAGTAAATAGTGTTATTTTGAATACCGTATTTATTGCTGTATTGAAATGCATGGAAGTTGTGGACTGAGTAAAGAATGTGAAATCTTAGCTATGTACATACCTAGAGACTTTCTTAATTCTTCATTACCTTTATAATATCCGCGATGAGCTTGCCTCTGCATATCCTAGTTTTCCAAGAGTGACTCGGGATGTTAAAACATCCCATGACGCAAACTGATCCAAGCAGTCCCTGTAGTCCTAGCAAAGCTACAGAGGCTGCTCAGCTTGGACTTGGGCCTCTGCAACAATGACAATGGGTGTAGGCTTGCCCACTGGATGAGCTTATACCCATAGTTACAGTTGCTACAACTCAGGTCCAAAATGAGTAGCCCTTGTCACCAGGGTTAGTCCATCCCTATACTTTGTTGATACGACACATCTTAGAGTCAGTGATTCATCCCAGCTGTAGACAGGACCGCTCAGCATGCATCTAAGAGTAATTTTTTTTTTTTTTTAAAGGCTTGTTTCTTATCCTATTCCTTTATGTAGCTTAATGCAGTGTTTGTGTGGCAATCTTATATTCTAATAGTGAAGTTGGCCAAATCTTTGGATGCTTAAATCCGGTGACTGGAGCTGTGACTGGGCAAGACTGATATTTCTATAGACCTGAAAAGGCCCCATGTTTGCAAAAAACTGTGACATCTAAAAAAAATTAAAAATGATTGGGCCGTTTTTAAAAACTCAAAATGATAAATGGGCACCTGAAGCTTTAAGCGATGGATTCCCTCAGTGGCCCTGCTATGCAACCACAGCATTCCAAGCTTGGTTCTTTCAGTAAAAGGCAGTGGGAGGGGGGAGGTCCCTTTCCAGGCCTATTTTAGCCTGTGAGGGAGAAATCATTGGGGCCAGGCCTGGGCTAGGAGATGCCTCAGCCAGATATAATACCGTAGAGTCCACCCTCCAAAGCAGACATTTTCTCCAGGGGGACAAATCTCTGTTGTCTGGAGTTCAGTTGTAATTGTGGGAGATCTCCAGGTCCCACCTGGAGGTTGGCAACCTAGGTCTGGCAGCTACCTCTGGGTGATACCATCCAGCAGTCTCCGGATTAATTATCACGTTTTCACCACAATATGTGGCTTCTTCAGCCAAATACTTAAATTGTTTTCCTATCAAACTCTCGCAATGAACCTGTGTATCCAGGAAATATTTTTAAGGAAATTTCCTTAAAAAAAAATTAAGGAGACTGTTACCAATCATTTGTATGCCATACACATGTATGCTTCAACGTTGTGATAATTCCGTGACAATTCAGCCTCTCTTCAAGTCAAACTTACAGGAATGCCCTTGACGGAAAGACTTTGCCTCTGAAGGATAATTGTATTGTTCAATCAAGCAAGTAGAGACTTTTGGACTTACCTGTTGGATTATGTCCACCTAGCTATCTTGGTACTTACCTGTATAAGAAAGTTTTATCTTTTAGTGGAATTGTACTTCGTTGTAAATATTTATAGATAACATTTGTTGTTTATTGTGATTTGCACTGTCTTTACTGATGTTTAGTTGAGCTTCTGTACAGTATAGGTGATTTTTTGCTTCAGCTGCTACTGTTGAACAGCAGCCACCCTATGAAAGCCAGTGTAGCGTAGTGTTTAGAGCTTCAGAGTGGGGTCTGGAGGACTCAGGTTCGAATCCCTATCTTGCTGTGGAAGCTCACTGGGTGATGTTGTGCCAGTCACATACTTTCAGCCTAACCTACCTCACAGGGCTGTTATGAGGATTAAAAGGTGAGGATAATAATGTAAGCTGCTTTGGTCCCCACTGTGGAGAAAGCCAGAGTATAAATGAAGTAAATAAATCATAAATATAGCTGAGGATGGGATGCAGATAAAAGGTAGGTTGGTGAATGACAGAGAAGAACAGAACGGCAGGGAAAGGGGAGTGGATATTTTGGTTGCCAGGAGGAGAGAAAGAGGAAAAGGTGTGGGGAAGAAGTTACTGGGGGAAATGAGGGCCCCCCTACAGGCCCTTGTGGGTTCTCTTCTCTACCACTCAACTGAACCAGGCCCAGTGTCCGGGTCCCCACTATTGGGTCATAGTTAAGAAAACTATGTAGAGGCTGCTGGCAGAGGGGGAGGGAAAGCTGAAGAAAAAGGGGCAGATAAAGATTGGTTGGCTGTTGGGTGGGAAGGAGAAAAGGAAGTAGGAAAAGTGTAGGGCTATGGGGGCTTTCTGGAAAGGGAAAGATGAAATAGTAGGGGAGGGGAAAATGAGATCCCATCCCTGCAAATCCTTGCGGGTTCCCGCTTGTCCTGTTTTATTACCAAGACAATCTTGTGAGGTAGATTGGACCAAGAAAATGGCTGTCAGAAGCGAAGAGTTGAACCCTGAGTCTGTGTCTGGCTTTCTGTCCACTTACCACAATATGGCTCTTGTGTTCAGTTCTTGGTTCTACTGACAGCCGAAGTAGGCAGGTTTCTGCTCCAAAGTCTTTTTTTTTTTTAAGAGACAGGATTTGATTTGGTTTTAGTAAGTCTTGAAACTCTAAAACATCCAAGAAGGTCTTACACTGTTGATTTAAAAAATGTGTTCGTTTTTGCATTTTGTGTCACTTGAAAATAAATTACTTTTCTGATTGTGAGATTTCACATGTGCTATGTGTGTTTTGTTTTTAATTTTTCTTGCTGCTGTTTTGGCTGTTACTCTTGTAAGTGCAGATGTATCCAGGACCTGAACATGGGATTCTGTTTGCATGTTCATGAAGTGCAAAGATATGTCATTGAAGCCCTGTTTGTATAAGCCCTTTTTGTGAGCTAATAAAGCCTATGTATTTACTTTGCTACTGTTCCCATGAACAAGTAAAACCGTATCCTTGCTGCCAGACACACTCATGGGGCCTATTTCTGTAGCTTGATAGTTCTTGCCTAAGAGCGTGTGGCATTTCAGGTTTGACTCAAGTTGCTTTTCCCCATCCTCAGTATCATTTTCAAGTCATCTAAGTTAAGCAGCTCTTTTTGTGAAGTGTACTTGAACTTGAAAATACCACAAGAATATATAGTCAGAGAATCAAAGGGATGTTCTAGGGTTTTGGACTCCTTAGATAAAAAGCTCATCTGAAGGTATATATTTTATTTAAATATGCACAGAACTTTATCCTCCTCAAAGTGTGAGCTGAAGTTCAAAAAAACACAGTTTCAAATTATGCACCACATGGGTTTTGCAAACAGAGTTAAATGGCTAAAGCATATGTTTTGCAAATGCCACTTGGCCCCTTGGGACATCTTTTAGGCTTTGCAAGTAAAGAGCAGGAGGTTTATTTTTCAATAAAAGCCTCTTCAGTCTGAAAGCACACTGGGCACAGAGACTTTCCCTGTAGAGCTTTTCAAGGACTTATTAGTATCTTTGCCTTGTAAAACACGATTCTTTGAAAAGGCTTCCTATATTAATGATTGAGAATCACTGTGATCTCAGTTTCGGAGAGTTAATCAGATTCCTATGAGAATAGGTCATAAATACTCATATTCTAGCTAATTATGGATGAAAACTCTTGGTGTGGATTTCAATATTTAATTTGAACACTGCTATATGGATCTTAATTGATCTGCCCTGGCTGCTGAATCAATTTAACTTGTACGGTGCATTATAATTAGTGAGCTGGCTGGCTATGTGGAAACCCTGTAACATAATGATTTTCTTTCTTCTAATTTGTTTTGTAAGGGCATGTTTATTTGAAGTGCTTAGATTGGCAACATTTTTCTGACATCTGCTTTCATTAAGCTGGGAACTTTTTTTTTTTTTTTTTAGCAAAATGGCATTTGTACTAGTCAGTCATTGAATAAAAATGTGATTTTATTTATATCTGTTAATTTGCAAAATGAACTTCAAAAATGTGTACTTTAATATCCTTATGCTTTATTCTTAACAGGTATAGGATACACTTTTCTCCTACAAGATGAGTAACAGTCACCCACTCCGTCCTTACACAGCAGTCGGGGAAATTGACCATGTTCACATTCTGTCTGATCATGTTGGTGTTCTGATGAATGGGGAGGAGTACAGTGATGTTACCTTCATAGTTGAAAAGAAACGTTTTCCTGCGCACAGAGTGATTCTGGCCGCGAGGTGTCAGTATTTCAGGTGAAGTATTTCAGGCTTTATATCAGATGTGTTCTCAGTTTTGTGCTAGCAAGGTAAAATAGTAAGTTACTACTAAAAAACACACTGATGTCAACACTTTCTGTTAAGTCACAGCATTTCTACTTGGTGAGAAGATGCCTATATTATGCTGCCATATTTTGACCCTCACTACACAGTTATCTCAAATGTTATGTGATCGAGGTGGACTAAAGTTGAAAATGTCATCTGCATATGAAAAAAAATGAGTTAGGAATGAAACGCATGTTGTAGCTGCTTTTGTGAAGTACAAGTTGGTGGCCTGTGGGGGAGGGACTACGGTATTTGGAAATTTTGTCCCCAAATTTTTCATTCGTATAAGCATCTAGTGGCTCCTTCCCCCCCAATTTTCTTTTTCTTTTTTAATTAACTCAGTTCCTCTCAGTATTCTAAGTGCAGTGCACCTGCACAGGCATCATCAAGGTTAGGGAAGGGAGTCTTCTCTTAAATTTATGTGGAGAAATGCATTTTTCTTTGGAGGTTTGAACTGAGCAAAACTTTCACCTAGATATTGTTGAAGGCTTTCACGGTCAGAGTTCATTGGTTCTTGTAGGTTATCTGGGCTTTTCTCTCTTGGCAGAGAACAGGCGGTGGGTGGTCAATTCAGTTGCTTTCTAGCCTCCCTTCAGCCACCCTTTTAGAAATGCTGATAGTGGGTCCAGCTGCCCCCCCCCCCATATCCAGCTAGATAGGTGATATCTAGCAAGGACAGAGATTTGGAGGAATTAAGTGCAAGAATGACTTCAGGAAAAATCTCCTGGACACTTCAGGAAAAGTTTCTTTGACCTGACCTGATCAGTGGGAGGAAGAGAGATGACAAAACTCCTGGAAGCAAGCAGGAGGGGCTTTTTGGGCACTGATTCCATCAAGAGAGGGGCTGTGGCTCAGTGGTAGAGCATCTGCTTGGCATGCAAAAGGTCCCAGGTTCAATCCCCAGCATCTCCAGTTAAAGGGACTAGGCAAGTAGGTGATGTGAAAGACCTCTGCCTGAGACCCTGGAGAGCCACTGCCAGTCTGAGTAGACAATACTGACTTTGATGTACCAAGGGTCTGATTCAGTATAAGGCAGCTTCATGTGTTCATGTGTTCAAGGCAGACTGAACTCTTAAGTGAGGTCTGTGGGAGGCAGCCATTGCCATGTGTTGGCATGCACATCTAAAAGAGGCTTCAAGATAATGGAAATCTTGTAGAACATCTTAACTTTCTAAGCTTAAGGAGCCTGCCTTATATTTAGCATCTGCTGGGGCAATGTATAGAGGGAGGGCTAGAGGAATTGCGTTCTACCCTTTTCTTTTGAATCCTTTGCTCAATCTGGTGCTGTGCTGAGAGTATGCTTGTGGACCTGTTCTTTTTAATAAATGCTTTATAACATTTGATACTGGTAGGGGTTCTCTGTACCACCTAGACCTCCACCATCTTGGACATGCTATTTTAAAAGCACCAGGAGGAAGGGGAGGGGCAGTCATTTGGCAAGTGGCTACTCCCCCAGTGGTGCACAAGGCAGTAAGCTGTCCCCACGATAACCAGATGCTGGATAGCAGGAGACACAGAGACAACACCTCAGGACATGGAAGGGAAGCTGGGAGTCCTTGCCCTAACAGTGGGCAATTCCTACAAAAGCCAGGTGGTGGCGGCGGCGGTTAATCGGAGGAGGAGAAAAGCCCCTCCAGGTGTTGGGAAAACTTTGGAAGGCATGGTGAAATAGGGCCTGCAGGTCAGAGCAGGACTCTTTCGCCACAATTTTACAAACTAATATTTTCTGCATACCCGTGGAGTATGCTGAAACCTGTCCTTATATTTTGGTGGGTACTTTTTGCTCCTTCAGGGTAGGCACATGGTTATGATGTTTGCTGTGAAGTGCCACATTTTTATGTTTTGCATCTATTGTTGTTCAGTAGTGATGTGAGGGGTGCTAGCTCATGGGCTCAGCAGAAGCCCCCCAAAAGCCGCTGTTGCACATTTGAAGTCTACATTACTATCTACAAGAGTGCCCCGTAAGACTGTTATCCAGAATCTAAAATTACCCAACTGCACCACATCCGATTGTTGTTTTTTTGGCTGTGATTATGGCATTTAGGAAAGCCAATTGCTTGTCTCACTTTCCTTTTTGGTAAGTGTAATTACTTTAATTTTAATTTCTGATTAAGTTCCTAATAGAATTCCAGATACTTTCCTATACTGTGTCTATTTCTGGAGAAGTTTAGTGTACAGGGCCTAATTACCCTGAAGTCTTAGTATGCAGCATATTCAGCTTACCATAAAAGAAGAACTTGTATTAGTTTATGTTTTCATGCACTTCAGCAGGTATGACTGTAAAGGCTGATATTTATTTCACTTAATGATTTTTGGCATCATTTCAGCATGTTTTAAAATGATAAACTCTTTACTGTTGCTAGATGATTATTAAAATGTAACAAGATGGGGCCACAAGGAGTAAGTAGTTGGGAAACTCCCCTCCCCCCAATAGTATAATAGGGTAAAATTATTGATTAGCACGTTAGATAAGTAGCTTCCTGCTTACCTACTTCTGAACCTCAGAAGTCTGTGCTGTAGTGAAATTGCTCTGTACTGTTGACTGCTGAACAGAGGGAATTGTACGGGAATATTCTTATCTTCTCGTGCTGTATTGAGAGTGTTGGGTAGGGGGGAATTCGGGTTGGTCACATATTGCCTGACTCTGATCCTCTCCCCGCTAATTTCAGGATACTATAAGCTGTTAGGGGCTCATCCGCCTTTGCAGCAGAAGGGTCTTCAGAAGGTGTGATTCGATAAGAGTTGAAGAAAGTCCTTTTCCTTCAACTCTTAATTCCTCCCCTAAACTCTTTAGTTTCAAATCAGCTGTCTCAGAATCCTAAAAAACATGCAGCATCCTAGATGTGTTGTGTGTGGCATACATACCCTAACCTTCTTAACTCTCTCCCCCTCGATAATGTAAGGTGTTAGGGGTTCTTGTTTTGTTCACCAACAGAAGTTCGGCTAACCTCAATAATCTGTGTTTCCTGGTCAGAAGTGGAGGGCTCAGTCCTCTTTGGGACTCTGAGAGCCAGTGTGGTACAGTGGTTAAGAGCTGTGGACTCTAATCTGGAGAACCCGGCTTAATTCCCCACTCCTCCATATGAAGCCTGCTGGGTGATCTTGTACCAGTCACAGTTCTCTCAGAACTCTCTCAGCATCACCTACCTTACAAGGTGCCTGTTGTGGGAAGAGGAAGTGAATGTGATTGTAAGCTGCTTAGAGACTCCTTAAAAGGTAAAGGTAGTCCCCTGTGCAAGCACCGGGTCATTCCTGACCCATGGGGTGACTTCACATCCTGACGTTTACTAGGCAGACTATGTTGACGGGTGGTTTGCCATTGCCTTCCCCAGTCGTCTTCCCTTTACCCCAGCAAGCTGGGTACTCATTTTACCAACCTCGGAAGGATGGAAGGCTGAGTCAATCTTGGGCCGGCTACCTGAAACCAACTTCGGTCAGGATCGAACTCAGGTCATGAGCAGAGCTTGGACTGCAGTACTGCAGCTTACCACTCTGCGCCACGGGGCTCCTTGAGACTCCTTAAGGTAGAGAAAAGCAGGGTATAAAATCTTCTTTTCTTCTTTAAACAAAACTACAAAATAATATATCTGCATAGCTGGGGAATCTGAGTAAGCTGGGGAACCCTTACCCTGTCTGTTGTAGCTTTGTTTTACTAACCTATTGATTGGTGTGGGACCATTGAGTTCACTATTAGGAAAAGTGATCTCATACCTCAGAGAAAAATTAGGTCCATCTTCTCTCTCCATAATCATATGTGAGATGGTGACCACACAACCTCGCAGGTTTATTTTATACAATCATTATTCAACACACAGGTGCTGTTTTAGTTATTAAAAAATCCCTGTTTAACAAGACTTCCGGTAGTGAGCTGATCCGAGCGCCATGTCCCCCGAGATCTCTCGAGGGAACCAAGAGGCGTTCTGAGTCGGGGGACCCTTCAAAAGCCCCGATTCCAATCCTACATGGTGGATCAAAAAGCAAGCAACCCCCTGCTGCCGAAGAAGAGTGGTTTGACTCCCACCCCCCTCCCACAAGAGCAACTTGTTGTGGAGGAGGGTCGGATGAAGTCCCACCGGCTGAGGAGGAATTCCATCGCCACGAATGTCTCATGGAAATAGGCTACAATCTCCTCTACCTTTAACTGAACATTGAACAATCTAACAACAGAGAACCCCGACTTCCAACATACGAGTAAGTTACATGAACTCCCTTTGTCTAGTAATTCGATTTTGAACGACTGGAATTTCTCAAAATCGGCTAAAGACTCTATACCCCTTCGCCCAGGATTTTAAGTGACCTTCAGACTAAAAAGTCTACTTAATTAAACTATAAACTGAACTAGCAGGCAAACAAAACATTTGGAAAGAACTGAGTGGCATAAATAGCTACCAATCGGTGGCTGCGGCGTAGAAGGGGGGCGGAGAAATCCTTCACTTTTGATTCTTTATTCCTTTACCTTAGGAGAGTCCTCCAGCCACATTTTCATTAAGGAAGTGGTCTTTCTAGGAAGACAGGAAATCATAGCGGGCTGTTGGGCCGGATGTGCCCCACTCAGTGTAGCAGCAAAATAAATCCTACCCTCTTTAATCATAGAGTGGGAGCGACGGAAAGTCCACTGCCTTACAACTCCTTGTACACTTCCTGGAATAAGTTTTAAAGCCGAGCCAGAGCCTTTTAACAACTTAGTAGCTTTTTTGCACGGAGCTGCCTGCTTATATTCAACTTACTAGTCTGGAAAATACAAAAGCCACAGACAATCATGGAAAGTAATCATCAAAAGATACAAGAAATGTTGGCCACACAAATGGAATTATTAAAGAAGAAGTTTGAACAGGTTTCTATACAACAAAAACAGTCAGCTATACAAATGACTTTAATTATTACTCAAAAATTTGATGGCATAATAAACGAGATCAAGGAAATAAAAGATTAAATTACAGTAATGAAAAATGGCATGAACAAGATGGAACTCACAGTTAAAAACATCACTGGAGAATTGAAAGAAGTTAAAATGGACATGAAATCTCAAGCACAACAAATTGAAGCAATATGACTTTAGGAAGAGCGAGTGAAGGCCCAACTAGCTGTTTTGGATCTGAAACTGAGAATCCAACCTGGGTATACGTAATTTGCCTGAAAGACTAGGGGACACCAGAGAGACCATCATAAAATCACTTGCTGATACATTTCATTTAAATGAACAAGAATTAAACCACGCAATAAATAAAATATACAGAATCCCCTTGTCAACTCGAGTACAGAAAACAACAGCCAGAGAGATCTTGATCTCCTTCTTTGACATCAGATGAAAAACATCATTATGAAAATATACTTGGAGAACCATCTAAGTGTAGATGATACACTGTTAATAATTCTCAAAGACATCCCTCGTCACTTGATTGCAAAGAGAAACATCTATAAAGACTTTACTGAGATATTAAGAAACAAGGGAATAAAATACAGCTGGTTACTACCACAAGGACTTACCTTCACCTACAAACAGGTTAAACATGCTGTCAATTCCTTAGAAGATATCAAAAACTTTTTGACAAGAAATAATGAGCTGACAGATCCTACTACAGGAATACAAAAAGAAGAACCAACAGCCCAAGGAGCAATGGGTGAAGATTGTTACTGACAAGAGGCCACTTCAAGAAAGCATACAGATGGCAACAGAAACTCCAGACAGAAGAAAAAGTTCAAAAAGAAGGGCTAGGAAAGCTGGGAGAATACCAATTTGATTCTTGATATGGGAAAGGGGGGGAGTAGAGGAATAACAATATTAAACTATTTTTTTATTTTGGGGTAAATAGTTTCTTAAGATCTAATCCATTATAATTTGACAGAGATGAGTGACTGGAGAAAATTATGTCAATGTGTTTTGTTCTGTCTCTGTTTTTTTTATTTCTTTAATAATTTCTTTTTTCTCCTTATATTATTAATATTATATTAATATTACTTATCGAAATGTATTAAATAAGGGGGAAATACAACATTAAAATAATAACCTATTAGGATTAGAAAATATTAATACAAAGGAGATACCAGATTAATGTAGGGAGGGAGGAAGTCGGTGGGGAAGTCAATTATAACTAATTGTATTTAATATGGAAGACATACACCTAATAACTTTTAAATTTTTTATTGATTCAAAGATTGATATATAGGATGTATTGTCAAATGAGATGTATAGTAATTTTTGAAAAACAATAAAAATATATATTAAAAAAAATCCCTGTTTAACTTTGTAACTGCCTGTGTAATATGTCTGACAATCTCGTTATATTCTGTAGCTAGAGTGTAGACTTTTCCCATTGATTCACATGGTAACTTTTTAAATAAATTGCCTTAAAATACTGTGCTCCTGCTATGACTTTTCCTGCATATTTAATAAAAGCATGGTAGAAAAGCACTGTGGCTGCTATAATATTTGCAACCATATAAATATTTTGACAACTAATTAGTTACATATTGCAATTGTACTTCATGGCAGTGGGCCAACCATTCCTCGAGAAAAACCTGTTGCCAGACACCTAAGTATTAAAATGTAGGGGTGTTTCAGCAAGTGCTCAAATCCAGTGCTACCAAATTGTTTTTGAACTGCAGAAATTCTTCTTGCAAGGGAAATTCTGAAACTATGCTAGATGCATTTTCTTTGCTAAGGACGAACATTATGTTTGTTATTATTAGAATATGTACTTTCCCACATTATTTCTTTTTCTTTGCCCATCCGTACAGAGCACTGCTGTATGGTGGAATGCGTGAATCTCAGCCTGAAGCAGAAATTCCTCTCCAAGACACCACTGCCGAAGCCTTTACAATGTTATTGAAATATATTTACACGGGTCGTGCCACTTTAAGAGATGAGAAGGAGGAGGTCCTCTTAGACTTCTTGAGTTTGGCTCATAAATACGGATTCCCAGAACTGGAAGATTCCACCTCTGAATATCTTTGTACCATCCTTAACATTCAGAATGTTTGCATGACCTATGATGTTGCGAGTCTCTACTTGCTTCCCAAACTGACATGTATGTGCTGCATGTTTATGGACAGAAATGCTCAAGAGGTGCTTGCTAGTGAAGGCTTCCTGTCACTTTCTAAGGTAAGCATTCATTTTTAAAGTTTGATTTTAAAAACCCCACATGATTCTTGTACTGATGATTGTTAGCATTTTGTTGAAAATATGAAGACAGTGCCTGAAAAGGCCCCTGGTATATTCAGTTACCCAGCTTCTATTACCTTATTAATCTTATTTATCCCCACTTATTTATCTGAACGTTTCTGTTATCATACCATCCTGGAATTAAATATTTATGCTAAGTAAATACATTAGTTCATATTATAGGTTTACATGATTCTTGGTGTAGAACCTTGTTTCGTTTATTTCTCTGATATTTCATCTTGTTTGCTGTTGATACTGAGGGGGGTTATTTAAAACAGCCCCCCCAAAGGGCGCCCAGAACTGCTAATGCCTCCCTATTTATCCTGTCCTTTGTTTGTTCCCATATTGTCATTAACCTTGGAAATCATTAGCGGTGGACATGCTGTTTATTAGCCTTAAATGTGAAAGTAATGAAAAAGGTTTAGATTTCATAGAAAATGTGGCTGCAGGCAGAAGTTTCCATAAGGTAAAGGTCCCCTGTGCAAGCACCGGGTCATTCCTGACCCATGGGATGACTTCACATCCTGACGTTTTCTAGGCAGACTTTGTTTAACGGGGTGGTTTGCCAGTGCCTTCCCCAGTTGTCTTCCCTTTACCCCCAGCAAGCTGGGTATTCATTTTACCGACCTCAGAAGGATGGAAGGCTGAGTCAACCTTGAGCCGGTTACCTGAAACCAACTTCCGTTCGGATCGAACTCAGGTAGTGAGCAGAGCTTGGAATGCAGTACTGCAGCTTACCACTCTGCGCCACGGGGCTCTTTTTAGAAGTTTCCATAGAGTGGGTGAAAAAGAGAGGTGTCGATAAAATAATGTATTAAAATGCTATCTCAAGTATTGCTATAAATGTACAGAAACTTTGACCTTTTCAGCAGTTTCTCATTGTGTGAACACTGTTTTATAAAGGGGAGACAATTGTTTTGCGGGTTCTATAATAGTCTCTCTCTTTTTTAAGACTAAAGATGAGATAATTGGGCAGCCTTCTGATAGAATAGTTTTGGCTTTAACTTTGAACTGCTATGTAGAACTTGGGGACAGTAGTTCCATGATGAGAACAAATTTTTATTGCCTTTTTATTGTAAGAGAAAACTTTGTGTCACCCAGTGTTTTCAGGTTTTTATTTATTTAGATAAGTTGTTGTTGGTAGTAGTCTGCCTTTCTTGCTGAGACTCAAAGTGGATTACATAGTGTAATACAAATATAACAGGATGTGACATCCAATGAACAATACAACAGACAATTTCTGGACTACAGAAATCTGAAAAACAAACAGAAATCTTACCTTGCCTTTCGCCCCATTATTGCAGGAGTGTCCAAATTTGCAATCACAAAATCATTCAGAAAAAGGGATCCCTGAAAACCTGGCTGCTAACTCCTCCAATGGTAGTGCATTTAACCTGGCCTTGAAGAAAAGTATTCTATATTTGGGGGCAACACAATACAAATACCTTTATTGGCATAATATGTTTAAAGGAATATACAAAAGCTGAAATTAAAAAATTGAATGTTAAAAACCAGTTTGGATACAGTTTATTCTTTAATATTGAGATCCTCTTTATGGCTAAGTTCCCATTGGTTGATTGCTGTCATCAGGAATTTTGCCACACTTTCTGTAATTTCTGGGTCCCGATCAGCTAGTAGTTTTTGGGGACAATAAGCAGGTAGTGTCCTTGGAATGGGTGCAGCTGATCTTTCCCTCCCTGGATAACCAGCTTGATTATGGCGGCAGGGTCGGTTTCCTCTGCTTTCACCTAGGCAGGCTGCAGCCATTTTTCTTTAGGAGAGATTCAACAGAGAAGACTCACCTCACCAGCTGCACTTGTGGTTATAAGGTAATTCCTTCCTTCAGCGCATTTTTAATGAGAAGATTGAAAATGCACAGATTTATTAATATATAATGGATTTTTCCCAGCAAGATTATATCAAGAATAAAAATGGATTTCTGGTTGAAAAAAAAGAGAATGAAGATAAATTTTTGGTATGAAGAACGTTGACCTCAAACTTGTGAAAAATTATTTAGCAGTGAACAATGCAAGTAAAGGGTGAAAGGAAGTACACAATCTGTTATGTGTGTCTTTTAAAGAGTCCACTGGTAAAATATAACGAGACTTTACATTCTCTTAACCTTTTCTTTTTCTTCTTTTTTTAGGCAGCTCTTCTCAGTATTGTAGTGAGAGATTCATTTGCAGCTCCTGAAAAGGATATTTTCCAAGCCTTGGTGAACTGGTGTAAACACAACCCCAAGGAAAATCATGCTGAAATAATGGAGGCAGTACGCTTGCCACTGATGAGCTTGATGGAGCTTTTAAATGTTGTAAGGCCTTCTGGATTGCTCTCGCCTGATGCAATTTTGGATGCCATCAAAGTTCGATCAGAAAGTCGGGACATGGACCTCAACTATAGGGGCATGTTAAGTAAGCCTTACACATTTCCATCTTGTAGAGGAAGTGTTTTATATGTCTTCCTATAATTAAAAGATAACTACCATATTTACTTGAAAGGATGATGACATTTTTTACCATTTCCGGCTTCCTAAAAATGGGTGGGGGTCATCTTCCACTCAGGTACGCATATCAATTGAGAGGTGTGAGAGGTGATTCACTACATCCGTGGGGACAGCTCTGGAGGAAGTGTGTGTGTGTTAAGTGCTGTCAAGTCGCTTCCGACTCTGGAGGAAGTGTGCCGGTTCATTTACCAGTAGAGAGGAGTGGCAGTGAAAGTGACATAAAGTCTTGCAAATACTGCCTTTTAAGCTGCTCTGAGTGTCAAGAGGAGAGACGGAGTCAGGTAGACTCTCTGGCTAGATTTAGAAACTGCAACTCTTTGTCTGGAAAATTAGAAGTGGTAGGAACGATGGAGATGGATTTGTTTCTCTGCTGACCCATGTTTATGGCCCAGAATAGTATTCCACTCCAGCTTTTACTTCTTCTCCTGTGCTGCAGGCTGGAGTTGCCTGGTAGTTCCACTCCCCCGCCCCCCCAGGACAGAGAAACTCAAAGAAAACCTTGAGTTTACAGCAGAACGCAACATTAGCTATAGCTGTTATTTATTCATTTTACTTATGTTTTTTTAATAGTTTGCCTCTGTCACTGAGACTCAAGGTGGCTTACACAGTGTAAGCCTTTACGATCAAAAGGCTGGGACATCCAATAAACAATGCAATAGGATGTAGGTTGCAGAAATTTGAAAACAAGCAGAAATCTGATATAGAGTTGAAAGGGTGAAACAAAGCTGAAGCATTTAAATGTGACACATTAAATGATGCAGAAATTACAGTAGGAATATGCTTTCAGCTGCAGACAGTGCACAGTAGTATAGTCTACAGTCCCTGTTCATTTACCAGTTCATCTTTCAGAACCATTTCGGTACAGTACAGCCCTATTTTGTGTATAAAAAAGCCCTCCTGAGTAATTCAGTTTTGCTGACTTTACAGAAAGCCAGGAGAGTGGGTTCCTTCCTAACCTCATCAGGCAGGCCAGTCCATAAGGTGGGGGCCAGAACAGAGAAGGTGTATGTACAGGTAGTTGTTGATTGTTGCCTTTGTGCAAGGTGGCACCTGTAGAATGACCAGCTCTGATGAGTGAAGCTGCTGTGGTGGAACATAGGGAGAGAAGCAGTTCTGCAGAGATGAGGGACCAAGGCCATGAATGGCTTTGTATGTGATAGCCAATACCTTGAATTGAACCAGGTAACTGATGGGCAGCCAATGGAGTGACTGCAGTATGCAGTAACCGTGATACGCATGGTTAGCCTAGCTAATGATAATAGCTGAACTGCGGCATTCTGCCTCAGCTGGAGTCTCTGAGGTGGCTTTAAGGGGAGACCTATGTAGAGTGCATTACAGTACTCTACTCTCAAGGTTACGATGGTGTGGATCCAGGTGGAGAGACCGCCAAGGCCATCTTGAGGGGGTAGACTGAATGGGAAGAAAGCGTTTTATGCAACTGCGTGAACTTACTGGACTCAGCACTTTTGCTGGTGGAACATAACCCCATGGCTTTTAGCGGAGTCAGTGAGAGTCAGCTGAACTCCACTGGAAATGGGAAGCACTATCTCCTTCAAGATTTTCACCTTCCCCACCAGCTTCACTTTTCTAGGTTCAGCTTCAGGTTGTTCACTTTCAGCCATTTGACCTCAGCAGTCAGGCAGTGCTGCATCACCAGGGGATGCTGGATTGGAGATATAACGCTTTCTGTTGGAAAAATGTGACTTCCTAGCCTACAGAAAGCCTTGTGAATGGGGGGGATGGGGGACTGGTTAACAGTGCATTTCTAAGGAGAGTTACACTGATTTAGAAGGGATTACAAGGGATTTGTAATTCTGTTTAGGATTGCACTGTCAGCTGGTCAATTTATCTGAGCCTAGTAGTTCAATTCAGGGTGGAGAGTATAAAATCCAGTTTCTTGCTTCTTTAAATTTCAAACAGAGCGATCCAGTACTGTTTGTGAACAGTTAATGTAAAGAGGTACAAAAAGTGTAACTAATTATTTTCTGCTGTAGCCTATATTTATTGTACATTGATTACTGTGTAATAAAAAAAACCTTCATTTTTACTGCCACCTTTTTTTAGGAGGGGTTATTTTAAATTCAGGGTCATCTGCTTTTATGTATAACCTCCTTTTAGTTAGGGGGATTGTCCTACATTGAAGGATGTCGTCCTTTCGAGTAAATACGGTGTTGATGTTGGGTTAGTGGCGCTAGCAGTAACATCTGTACCTCTTTGTGGTACAGATTCTAACCCTCAAATCATTAGGAAAATTTTGTATGAAACCATTCTTTTTTTCCAGGAAGTTGGTTGAATAGCAAAGTGCTTATTCTTAACAATTGTCTAAAAAGGCTGTTTAAATAACTTTAGAATATTGCATCTTTTAAAAGCACAAGATGTATGAGTAATAAAATCTCTTTTGAACACTATGGGTACAATCCAACAAGAGTTAGCTTGGGACTTACTTTTGGGTAGTGCTGTGTCTCATTCCAGTGTCACAATGGCCACCTGCTTGATTGTGCCCACTGTCTTTGTTAGGAGAGATTTTGTAAATCTTTAATAAAATTACAAAGAATATAGTTGTTCCAGTGAAGGCTGTGATTTGGGAGGAATGCCTTTGTAGAAGTGTTCTGTTCTTTTTTCCTCTTTGAAACAAATGTCTTCAATCAATTTTTCCCCCTTCCCATTCCTTGCAGTACCTGGTGAGAACATTGCCATGATGAAATATGGAGCCCAAGTAGTTAAAGGGGAATTGAAATCTGCTTTGTTAGATGGAGACACGCAAAACTATGATTTGGATCATGGGTTTTCCCGGCATCCAATTGATGATGACTGCCACTCTGGTATTGAGATTAAATTAGGTCAACCATCAATAATTAACCACATACAAATACTACTTTGGGACCGTGATAGCAGGTATGTTCCAAGTCAGCTTACTTTCAGGAAAGTAGTTTAGGCCAGGGAAAATGGCCCTAAAGTTTTGGTATTAAAGTTACTGGTGCCCAAATGCCTACTTAGAACATAAGGAGAGCTCTGCTGTATCATACTAGTGATCCATTTAGTCCCACATCCTGTTTCACACAGTGGCCAACCAGTTGTCCTCGAAGGCCAAGAAACAGGGCTTAGAGGCCAAGGCCTTCCCCTGCTGTTGCCTTCTAGCACTGGTATTCAGAGGTTTACTGCTTCTGAATATGGAGGTTCTCTTTATTCACCATCCGTGCTCGTTTTCTACACTATTTCTGCTTCACCCCTTTCCCTGCTTCCTTCTCTCCCTTAAGCCCCGGTCTCACCCTTTTCTGTCCATTTTTCTTTCCTCTCTCCATCCCCCTGACTAGCTGCTCGTTCTTTCTCCCGCTCGCCTTGAGTTTCAAAATGAAACTGGCAGCCAATTTGGATAATCTAGGAAACCACGGACACAGAGGTTAGAGTGTCGGACTAGGATGAGAGAGGTCTAGAGTTCAAATATCCACTCTGCTATGGAAGCTGGCTGGGCCAGTCTCACAGTCTCAGCTTAACCTACCTCATAGGGTTGTTGTAAGGAACAAAATCAAAGAGAGGAGAACGATGGAAGCTATTGTGAGTCCTCACTGGGGAGAAAGGTGGGGCATAAATGAAATAATAATAATATCCATGATACTTGTCTGCATTTGCCTTGGCAATCCAAAATGCTTGCTGAGATTTTGTTAGGTAATCTCCCCAGATCTCAACATTTAAAAAAATTCTGGTTTATCTTCTCCTTTTGAAAAAAGATTTTTCTGCAAACCTGAGAGTTGCACCAGGTATATATAGACATCTCCCCTATCTATGTGAAGCCCCATAGTGCAGATATTTTTGATCTGTACCCTGGATCCAAGTACAGAATCATTTGCCTATTTCTGTAGGACATACAATGCTTCACCTTCAGTTTAGGGAGTTCTTGAAAGTCTACACTCATATCAAGGGTATATATGCCCCCTCCCACATATTTGTATCATTCCTGCAACCGTACTAATAAAGCATACACTAGTGAGCTGGAGCAAGCAACTTCTACTATAAGAAAGTGAGGATGCTGTCATCACAATTCTATGCATGCTTACTGAGAAGTAAATCTTACTATGTTCAATGGGTCTTACTCCCAGGAAAGTGGGCGTAAGAATTCATGCAAATTTCATGTTTCTGATAGGTCAGAATGATTCATTTGTAAGATAAATCAACAGAGAGAAATATGATACAATTTATTCAGATCAAGAGATGTAACAAGGGCGAGAGTCACTGAGAAAAAGCAATGGAAAAGGGATTACAACACAAAATAAACCTTTTCCAGTCTCTTTTTACTACATGCTGATGTTTAAGGTTCTGCTGAATCTCTCCTAAGTTTCCTTGCTGATGTTGTAGCAGAAATAGCCATAGTTCATGTTTAAATTTAGATCGTGAAAGAGGGATGCAAATTATCTTTTTATGACTTAGGCATGTTAAATGTCTGCATTTAATGTTCCATCATGTTTGAAGGGGGACTGCTTCATTTTATTGAGATGGTGAATTTGGCCGTTAAAAAGACCTCAAAGTATTTTTAGCATGTAATTATATTTCAGCCTGAGATGTACCTGTAGCAAATAATTTCGGTGGAACTGCAATCATGGTTGCATTAAAAAGTAATACAATTTTATATTGCTACTTAAAGGTATAATTCGCTAAACTCTTTTCTTTATGCTATCCTGTGGAGTTCATATGACTTTAATGTAGTCAGCCTCTAGGATTAATTAATTATGTTGTATAAAATTAATATGTTGATAATTTCATTTTTAATATTATTATTTTTTGCTATCCCTAGATCTTACTCCTATTATATTGAAGTGTCTATGGATGAGCTGGACTGGATTCGCGTAATTGATCACTCCAAATATCTTTGTCGGTCATGGCAAAAACTGTATTTTCCAGCCCGGGTTTGCAGGTCAGTGCATATTGTGATTATGTTGGTGGACTTTTCTTTTAATATGGGTTTGAACTATTTTGCTTTTGGTGGTTAGATGTAGAGGACAATCCTATGCAGAGTTAATCTGATTGAAACTCATTTAAATAATTGGGTTAGACATGAGTAACTCTGCTCAGAACTGTACTGTTAAACACCTATTTTCAAGACACATAGTGACTTATCAGCTTTGGCTGATTTGTTGATGGTATTTGGCTGTTCCTCAAAAAGTATGAGTTATTGTTTTAGGGCACTTTTAACCCCCTTGTTGCCATATGCTATGGACTCAAAATAGTTTACAGTGTACAAAATACATAAGACGATCAAATCCTATAGACATGCAGGATATGCCAATTGCACATTTACTACATGCCAATAACAAACTTGTTCATAAGGCAAAGCAGGTGGCAACAACTCTGACTTTGACTAAACAGTCTCTTGGCAGGCAGACAGGCACTCACTTCCTTCCCTTCTTTTAGAAGGCAGCTTCCTTTATAGTCCCAAGAGCTGGAGGGGAGACGCAGAGCAGGTAGAAACAGTCACTCCACAGGCAAGTGACAGGCAGCCCCTGCCTGCCTTCCTGCTGTCCTTTTCCTGCCTTCCTTCGAGAATTGGCTTCTTTATAGTCCAAGGATCTGGAAGGCAGGTGGAAACAGCTCTGCCCTTGATGGAAAGGTATCTCCCCAGGCAGGTGGACACTCATAGTCTGGCCACAGTGATCCATACTCTGATTAAATCCTGGGTAGATTACTGTAATGCGCTTTACATGAGGCTGCCTTTGAAAAGGGTCCAGAAACTTCAGCTCATCCCAAATGCGGTAGCCAGGCTATTGGCAGGGGCAAGATACAGTGCTTGGGTGCCCATCTCTTTCCAGGCACAATTTAAAGGGCTGGTTCTTACCTTTCAAACCTGGGTATTTGAAGGGCTGCCCCACTCCCAGCCTGCCAGCTAAGACCTGCCACACAAGCCCTGCTCTCCGTGTCTTCATATGTGAGGCTGGTGGCAGCCAGAGCCAGGGCTTTTTCAGTAGTGACCGCTCACTTATGGAGCGCCCTTCCCCTTGAGGCTTGCCTGGCACCTACATTGCTTTCTTTTAGGCAACATTCCAAAACATTTCTGTTCACCCAAGCTTTTAGTTAGGGGAATGGTTTTTTTAAAACACTGTTTTGGTCTGGAAACTGCTATTTTAAGCTATTAGTGGTCTGTTTTTATGGTCTGTGGTTTTTTGTTTTTGTTTAGGCTGAGTTACATTTTTATGCTGGATTTTAATTAACACCTTTTTACGTTCTGTTTTTACTATTTTTATTTTGTAAACTGCCTCAGGCAGTGTCCTGGAGAGGCGGCATAAAAGTTTCCTTAAAACATGAATAAAAGAAAAGAACATTGATTTTGAAAAATTAAAGCAATTTTTGAGATGGCTGTGTAGATGAATGGTGAACATCAGGCACCCAAATTGAAAAGTGTTATAACTTTCCTCCCCTTCCTTCTACCCCTATATATTAACTCACAATAATGTATGTACCCATTATTGTTATGTTTGTAAGTTTGATAGATTAAAAAGTATGTCTCTGGTATGTGGCTTAGCTGTACATTGTAAACATTATAGAAAATGTTTTTAATTTAGTACATTAATTTTCATAAGTATCTTGAATCCCAATTAATCATGAATATTGGACCTAAATTGCAGGAAAGAGGTATTAAAAACCCTAAAAAGAACAATTTAGGGAGTTACATTAAAATTCCCAAAAACTTACCAGTTAACTGCAATCTTAGAACAGTTTTCTATTACAGGAATAAGGACCTTATACATGCTTGGTGGGGAAAGTGTCTAATTTATAAACCTCTTGAAGTACCCCTCTTTAAAAAAATTACAGAAGTCAATCCTTGCCAGAGAACCAAGTAAAAATTTCATCAATGTCACTTTGTTGTTGCTGAAGAAGGTATCTGTTTTCGTTATTATGGCAGCTGTAGCTTGGCATCGTAATATTCAATAAAATGTCATTTTCCCCTTCAGTAGATTTCTAACGTTTAACAGAGACTCCTGTTGAGGCAGTGACAGTGTGGGAGGTGAACTCTGATCAAAACATCTTTATTTCCCTCCTTGGCCACTCTGTGTGGGGCTCTTTTTCCTGTTGGGGGGATTGGGTGTCTCTCTCTCTGTGTGCAGACACCCATGCATGTGTGCAGGTTTCCAGAATATTTTTGCATCTTTTTCTAATGTAGATAGGAAAAATAATGAGGTTTGGCCAAGTATGGAGAAGTAAAAGCTCCAGGGGATAAACTCTGCGAGAGATTCGAGAAGTAACATTAATGTCTTGAGGGAAGGCAGTTTTAGTTCTTTCCTTTGAAGTCCTCATGGGGTTCAGGATTCAAGGCAACATTGGCCTCAGAAATAATAAGATTCTTTTAAGGGAAAGATAAGTATCTTTTAAAATACTGAATACAGTCAGTTCTTGTAATTTTTCTCATGCATTAGCATTTAAAATAAATTCTAAAGAGACAAGCCGCTCATCCCACCGGAAGTTAGTTTGGAAGCACAAGAGTTCAGGGACATTTGGGGATGCAAAGGGAAGCATGGTTTCTTGTTTGATCTCTTAGGTATTGGAGAAGGGATCCACATTATTTTGTTCTGTAGCCCCTTTTCTCCAATCTTATAAGGATGGGAAAGTTCCTGCAGGCCTTTTCCCTCCCTTATGTCATGTGGCTTGGGAACTAATTTGTGTGAATTAGCTAGACTTCATGTACCTTTGATGCACATGTTCTCTGCTCAAGATGCACTGGGGTCTGAATTGCACAGGTGGTTCTGTGGGAAGCTGTTGTAGAATGGGTCCACCTTTGTTGCCTTTTGGTTACTTGTGTAGCGTGTGCTGAGGTGTTTCTCTCTACAAGGACTTCTTTTTCAAAGTACTTTTGTAAATACTGTCAATAGTGGGCATTTTCTGATGCTAAATTAGGTGTGAGGGGCCGGATTAGAGGCAAAGCTTGTATCTCACTGAAATAACTAGTCCAATAGCAAAGGTGTAGGTTAGAATCCAGACTGCTGTGCTAGTGTTCAGCTTGTCCAGCAGCCTTTTGACTGCCTGTCCCCCCTGCATTTCATAGGCCCTGTTGAAATGGCACCCCTTGAGATTCGAGGGGCTATTGTCAGAAGGAAGTATTATCCTGCTCTCATGCACGTGTGGAAGGGTTTTCTGTTCACAGAAGGGATTGTATGTTGGCAGTAGCTGTTCTGTTTCTAATATTAGAGTTCACCTGAGGGAATCTTGCCACCACTGCCCTCTTTGTACTCGAGTTCCTTGAGCCCCCAGTGATTCCTTAGGGTTTGGGGGTGCTAGGGAATGGTGCAAAATGCAATGCAAAGACTCCAAGAGCTCACACAAGAAGAAGGGAAGGACAATTTTTTTGCTCCATGTGTCTTGATTTGCTTCTCTTAATTTGTGGAATGGGGATTTGCATTAAAGAATATCAGCTTCATACAAATATTACCACATTGTCACACCGGAAGAACTTGTTCCACCAGATCCACACCTGATTTTAGTTAGTTTATTAATATTTAAATGTATGCCAGAAATTTCACAACAAAGGCTGATTTAGTCTGCCTTATCAGTCATTCATTGCATTACTTTCAATATATTGTAGCCACTATTGCAGTCTGAAATTGGTTCTGAATAGCATTTTGAAAAATCCAAATTAGTTTCTGTTGTTACTTTGTATGCATAGTGCATTTCAGCACAGGGACAGAATAAACTAAATTGTTTGCATAAGTTATATCGATGTATAGCAGCTATCCTGCTATTAGTCAATGGATTAGATCCAAAGGTTCCCTGCCCTTAAGTATGCAGAATCTCACTTCTGTTCACGAAAGCATTTTGTGCCTTTGAGGAACAGTAGAAGCAGCTGTTTTCTGGCCCCACACAGTTCTTTGGCTCCAGCTTTGTCTAACATTCTTTGTATGATACTCTGCACTTGTGAGTTTCCTTCTGCATGAACCATAAGCATGTGTTAAAGAAATGGGTGAGGGTTTGCTTTTCAGATTGATAAGAATTTTGCTGTGATGTGCAACAAAGTATTGATGAAGGAACTTCGGTCCAGCACTTCTCTTTGAAGGATAAACTGGGTTTTTTCAAGGGTCAGATATTCTCCAGTTGATAACTGCTTTGATTAGAAGGTCAAACTCTAGAGGTTTAGTGGAGCGGCCTTGCCGCTGTTTAAGGCTGCTCTCTTTTCAGCAAATGGCCTGTGAGCATCTGAGGCCGCTGCATTGTTAAAGCTAAGTGGGTGTGGAATTGATCCTTGGATGGGAGGCCAAACAGAGGAGCAGGATATAGGTATATCTTTTAAAACAGATATTTCCCTACTTCTAAAACCCTGTTGTTCAGACAGATCTCCCCAATATACTTGGTGGATGTAGAGGGTCAAAAGGTTCACAGTTCAATAAAGATGCTTTAGCTTGTCAGATATGGTTCATATGTGAGCACGTTGAAAATAAAATACTTCCTTTGGCACTGATGCTGACGAGCCAGCTCTAGCCAATCAGGGGTCTGGGCTTATATCAGAAAGCATGCCAGACATACTTTCTGCCCCAAGTCCACTTCCCCCCCCCCCATTACCTGGCTGGTTGGGAGGCTTGGATCAGAAAGTACATATTTTCTCAAAGCTCCTCCCCCCCGCCATGGATTGGGGATCTGGGCTTGGCGTGTTCTAAGCCCAGACCCTGATCATATGGCTGGCAGTAGCTTGGGGAGGGAGGGTTAGAGCAGAAAGAGCGCCCTGCGCATGCTTTCTGCTCCATGCCTCTCGCCACTGCCATCCAGTTGATTACAAGATGAGGGGTGGAGGGGGAGAGTACATCTGTCCCAGACCCTATCCCCATTATCTGGCCCATGGGGGAGGCTTGTAGGAAAAAGCATTTCTACTCTAAGTCTTCCACCCCATCCCACCATCAGCCGCTTCCAGGCCAGTTTCCGTTGAGCTCTCATGGCACTCAGCACCTTCTTTGGAATTTTAAAAAAAGTTTTAATTGAATAGTATTAATTAAATAGTCTTCTATAATTCTGAGTACTTCGAACGAGATAAGACCACTAGATGAACAACAGTTACAGGTAAGTGCAACTCTGTTTTTTTTCATATTGCCCTCTAAAAACGTCCTGCTTTGTTGAATGCTGAAATCCTTTCAATAAGTGCTTGTTGTCTTTGTTTTCTTTGTGGCAAAGAACTGTCTTCTAGTCATCTAGAGGGCTGACCCATCGAATATACCAGCTAGGTCTAAAAGTAACATCCTTCTAGGAAGAGATGGTGAGAAGAATCCTCACTGTTGATAGTTGTGAAATGCTTGTGAAAGCAAGACCAGTTGTGTTTGTGCCATGCTAATCAGCTTTTCTGGATAGTCAGGCATTAGACCATGGTTGCCTATGAAAACCTTTATCAAGCAAAGTGAACAAAACAAGCATGTAATATGGATTGCTATTGTGCAACTTGATAATAGAAATGGTGCCATCCAGAATCCTCCCCACCCCACCTATAAAGCGAATATCATGCATCTGTGTAAGCTAATTTACAAACTAGGCAAGTCTCCGATAATGCTGCTGTCCTGATGTCATTTATCTTGCATCCTTCTGGGTAAATTTTCAAACCTAGTTGTTACAGTCAGACAGCAAGTGTTAATTTTGTAGGTAATTATCCTCTCAAAGCGACAGCTATAGGAAACAGATGTAAACTAGGACACACTGTCAGTTTCTTCTATAATCCACTACATTAGTTTGATTGTACAAGTGACAAATATGCCTCTTAAATTGTAAATCAACCAGTCCTCTGTACACTCATGTTGATTTATTTCTTATGGTGTTTTTTATGCTGCAACCATTCATTCCCACAAGATGGCAAGAAATTTAGTTAGGAGTTAGATTTTTACCAATAAAACTGCTGAACATGTTTCATATTCCAAGCAGATGGCAAATTGGCATACAGCCACATGGTGTCACTAAAGTGTAACTTGCTTTTCTTTGCTATTTTTAGGAGTGAGCCCTTGGTATTGATAATAAAAGCATATTAAATCTTCATATATTTTGAGTAAGCATGGTCTTCATAGCACTGGAAGACACCGTGGCCTCTTTGCTCTTGAGACAAGAAACGAAGGAATTACGAGAGAGGATTGATGGAGCAAATGAAATAAGCAGAGAGACCTCTCTGGTACTCTTGCAGTATTTTGTTTTTCATGAAACTCTGGAAATCCAGGGTTTGTTTTTGTTTTTTTGCAAAGGATCCGGCTGGAGAGGCAAGACTGCTTATGCAAACATACCCCATCTAAAGTTTGGAAAATAATGCTCTTTGTGTAAAAATCTGGATTAAAAGTATCATATTGTGGCCAATTTAAGGCTTTGGCTAGGAAGGATCCCCTGCCCGCCCATCATAAGATCTTTTGTGTCTAGCCTTTTGTATGTTTGAGCCTTGATTTACAGTTATAATCCGCACTAACGATTTTGCTTCTGGTGTTCTGAAATAAAAGAAGAGTTTCTGTAGCCTGTGATCATAATCAATACAACAGACACCAGAAACGGTTCAAACCACGTACCCCCCCAGCTGCTTTTTCCTCTTACCATTCTGATAAGAGAGCAAAGACCCTTAGAATTGGGATTGACACATAGTTAGCTTGGCAGAGAAGCAAAGCCTATTTGTGTATTGATCGCCAGGCGTTCTGGGCAACATGCCAGACTGTTTATCTGCTGAAAATTAATCTTCCACTATGAAAATGGAAGGCCTTCTCTACAACAGTCCATGGCACTGTTGTGAAAATATTTGACTGATATTGAACTGTATATCCTACTGAACTTGGGAGAGGTGAAAGGATCCATTGATCCAGATTGGTGGTTCTCCTCTATTAAAGATCTAATTACGGTGGTTTCTTGCTATGACGGATCATAGTTGCCCTGAACTGTAACTGTTACCATGTGCAAGTAGTGATCCATTTCTGTAATTGACTGATTCATTAATCAATTTTTAAAATTGGGTTTTAAACAAGTTGGACTTACACCCTTCCTGAAAAGGGTGTTCATGTTGCAAGTTGCTTTCCTAGGTTATTGTATCCAGGCTGTGTATTTGTTTGTATATCCTTCTGCACTTAACACACTGATCACATTGTGTAAACGTTAAGTAGTAATAGCAGCTGCAGAGTAAATTATTTATATTGATTGAATTATTAGCTATCTACACATGTCACCAGCAGTGAGATTATTTTACTTTCTTGATTAAAATAAATATTAGAGTGTTGCTTGACAGATTTAACAATTTGCTTAAAACACATGGGTGACAAATACTATATGAAAGTATCCATATATAGCAGAGGTTGAAAAAAAGCTTCACTACTTGAAAGCAGTGAAAAGGTTTTGAACTGCTGCAGAAACAAAAGAGGCTTCACAGGCAAGGGAGAGTTTGTAGACAGTGAACTGCAGATTTGCAGTAATACGGGCTCCTCGGTTAAAAGCTACACCCCATGGTTTGGAATGGACACCTTCACTAAATGGAATGTATTTTCCATTAGCAGAAGATAACCTTTGGATCCAACCCATGTATGATCGTGTGGTGATCCTGGCTGACCATGGCAGTGTGGTCCTCTCTGTCTTCCTCCATGGTTCCAGCCAAAACCTCAGGGCCAGCAAAGGCCTCAGATGCAGGGAGGGGGTTACCCTTGTTCCTCCTCTTCTCAAGTCTCACCTCCACTGTCTGGAGAAGACCTGGAGCCTCCTTCCTGGCCTGCTGTTTGGCCCTTTATATGGGCCAGGCTTAATCATGAGCATTCCCAACAGCCTTCCTTTACCCCTGACACCTGCTCCTCATTGCCTGATGGCCTAGCTAGTCTGGCCCAGCTGCTGTTGCTGGCAGCTCCTTAAAGGGGCTGCTCAGTGCTTTACAGGAGCTTTGCATTGCTTGGTCTGGCAGTGCTGGTCCTCTTGGCTTTGGGGTGGCCATTGGAGCTGTGGGCAACCCAAAGGTTGGGGCCAGGGTCATGGCCACCTGCTGGGGCTCAAGTAAGTCTAGGAGAAGGTCCGGCCCTGGACTGGGCAACTAATGGTATGGTTGCATTGTACAGTGCAGTTTGGTGGGATTTGCTGCACAGTAGTAGTTGCATCATGACATAACCCAGGGGTCCCCAACCTTTTTACGCCTGTGGGCACCTTTAGAATTTGGACACGGAGTGGTGGGTACAACTGCAAAATGGCTGCCAGAGGAGGTAGAGCCAGACACATAATGTCAGGAAGTGGGGTTATGCATAACTCTAATAGTAACACTTCAGCATTTCAGGCAGCAGCTCTGCCTTTTAAAATGAACATATTGTTTAAAAATATTTTCTTGCATACACACCTTGCCTTCAGTCATGCAGTGAGGATCCTTGTGTTGTGGTGGTAGCTGCTGCCAAAAGCGATGTTCTCTACATCTGCTCAACTAAGCAGATCTCCAGGGGCCAATCAGAAGTCCTGCTGGGCAAAAGTTCTGCCTGGCTCTGCCTACTTTCTAAATCACTTGGTAAGCACCAAGAAAGGTGATGGTAGGCACCAGGGCACCCGTGAGCACCACATTGGGGATGGCTGTCAGCATAGCACTTCATGCTTTCCTTAGCAAACTGTCCACATTGTATGATGGTGTTGTATCACAAAGAGTGGAAATGAAGTGCTGTAATGCTGTGGCTGTCCCTCCTGGCACATAAGTGTTGCACCAGTTAGCAAGTGTGATGGGGAAATCTGGCTCATATACAGCAGGATGTGATATTTTATTTCTCTTTGGAATATTCTTTGGGCAATACCAAATAACACAATGAAGGAAGAGTTAAGGTATGCTGCAGAGGGGAGCATATTTCTTAACTATGCCCCCCCACTGCTCATGTGAAATCTCATCCTGTGCAGAGCCACACTGAGATTAACTCCTTATCATGTAAAATCAAACAGAAGCGTCTTGAATTGATCCCTTAAACAGGGGTGGGGAACGTCAGGCCCGGGGGCCGTTTAAGGTCTGCGAAATCATTTGGTCTGGCCCTTCGTGGGTTCTGGCAGATCTCTAGCTCAGAAGGATCTAAGACTGGTGATCCACTCCCTCCCGCGGACAGTAATAGCCTCTATGCAAGGCAGATGTGAGTTTGTTTTGCCGAGAAAAGGAACCTTTTCCCCCCCTTGCAGGAGAGTCGTTAGCTATGGAGCTGCTAGGATTGCCCAAGAAATTGTTTTAACCCTTTTCCACCCAGGCCATGGAGAAACGTATTCCCTCTATACTACAAGAGGGCTGGGTGCGAAAGTGGTGACAATGGAGGGGTTAAAGGGGGCAGGGCCAGAATGTGGGGGGACGGACTTCTTAGCCAGTGTGTCCTCATTTCATCCCTGCAGGCAGAGGTAGCCGGAGCCGGCTATAGAATCCGGCCCCGACCATGCGGAGCAGGAGCAACTCCGGCGTGCAGCTGGATGGCTACGCCTGGCTGGTGCAACAGACCATCCTGTGCCACCAGGTGGGCGAGTGCGCCACTGGTTGGATGCCTGCCTGCTTGCCCACACCAAGGGGGGGGGTCATCTGGGGCAGCTGCCTGCTTGGGGCTTGGTCGTCTAATTTTTAAGTCGGATAATTTTGTATGGCCCGCGAGTGATGTTATAAATATCCAAATGTCCTTCAGTGTTACTGCTCTGAAGATGCCTGCCACAGTTGCTGGCGAAACGTCAGGAAAGAAAATTCCAAGACCATGGTTACACAGCCCGGATAACCTACAAGAACCAATCCAAATGGCCCTTGGCGGAAAAAAGGTTCCCTACCCCTGCCTTAAAGGCTTAACAGAATTTATTTCAGCATAAGCTTTTGTGAGTCAGAGCGCACTTCCTCAGATGCAGTGTACTTTCGGGGCACAATGTGGAGGTATACAGCTGGTGTTGTTCCATTGGTGTGTCATCGTACAATATATTAGGTCTCAGTGTATGCAATGAAGCCTTCCAAATGTTATCAGCTGTTTTACAGTTTCACCCTTGTCAAGAAATATGATGTTGGCCAAAATGATCCGTAACTGTAAAGTTTGAAGACTAATTACCAAGCTGCTTGAAGAATTAATTCACACATGGAAAATAGTCATAATTCTGAAGTATGTTGCAGAATTGCAAGTTTGTTATACCTGTGAGGTTATAAAAGTGATTGCGCTAAAAGGCTGTCGTAACATGAGGGTCCCCCCCCCCTCCTAAAGTACTGCCTGGGTTTTAAGTAATGCTTTTGCAGCCAGAATTAGCTGTGCAAATCTGTCTACATTTTTATGGCGTCTTTTTTGTTTTGGATTTATCCATAACTTTTTGGTTTATTTCAGTTTGTTGATCAATGGCTGCCATCTGTTGAATTAATCTAATGTCACTGCATAAAATATCCATGTATTCCAGTATTTC
This sequence comes from Euleptes europaea, assembly GCF_029931775.1. NCBI lineage: Eukaryota > Metazoa > Chordata > Lepidosauria > Squamata > Sphaerodactylidae > Euleptes > Euleptes europaea. The sequence goes on along the minus strand of NC_079318.1, from coordinate 38,679,537 downwards.
TAAGCAGATGATGAGTATAGTTTGTTGGTACATTTCTGAAACAAACTGTACTCCACTTAAAATCACACTTGAAGTGCAAAACAGTTAATGAAACATTTCTTGGTTATGCATATTCATGCCATAGGTACAAAATAAAAATAATATTTATGCTCATTTTTCAGTTCAAGAGCCGAGATTTTTTTCGAGCCAGCTGTCAACTCCCATTGGGCTTGCTTTTATCACTACTGTTATTGAATTGGTTAGTCACATAATGCCAGGAATAAATCTGGGTTTTTATGCTTAAACTTGAGCCTCTTGGGGTATATTTGTGCAAATCTGCTCATAAACATACTTTTGGATTTCACCAATACATTCCAACTCCTTTTTGGATACATGATGTTGGATAAGCAGTCACATGGAATCTCTCTCTCTCTCTCTCTCTCCCTCTCTCCCTCTCTCTCCCTCCCTCTCTCCCGGAATCTCTCTCTCTCTCTCTCTCCCTCCCTCCCTCCCTCTCTCCCTCTCTCCCTCTCTCCCTCCCCCCCTCTCTCTCTCATTAAAACAACTTCAAAATGTGTGGCGGGCGGAGGCTTAGGGTCACTGGGGATGTGGGGGGAGGTAGTTGTTAATTTCCTGCATTGTGCAGGGGGTTGGACTAGATGACCCTGGTGGTCCCTTCCAACTCTATGATTGTATGTGTTAAAACCCTGAGCTAAAATACATATACAGCAGTTACAATATATACAAAATATAAAACATTGGCTAGGAAGGAGGGATCATTGAGGGAATGCCAAACAAAATGGTAAAATCTTCGCCCACTGGCGGGAGATGGCAGCAGATGAGGACAGATGAATCTCCCTGGGGAGAGAGTTCCAAGGCTTTGGTGCCCTGACCGAGAAGGCATTCTCCCACATTGCCCCCTGCCTAATCTCAGAAGTTAGGGGCACCCAAAGCAGGACTTCTGAAGATGACTATAACGGTCAGGAAGGTTCATAAGGGATTAGGCAGTCCTTCAGGTATGTTGGTTCCAAACCAGATAGGCTTTGAAGGTCAAGAGCAAGACCTTGAATTTTGCCCGGAAACAAATGGCAAGCCAGTCAACAAACATCCTGACTGCAGCATTTGGTAACAACTGAAGTTTCTGAACACTCTTCAAGGGCAGCCCATATAGAGTGCATTACAGTAATCTAATATAGATGTAACCAGGGCTTGCACCACAGTGGCTAGATTTTTTCTGTCCATGAAAGGCTGCAGCTGGCTAACCAGTCGAAGCTGGTAAAAGCCACTCTTGGCTTAAGCTGCCACTTGCTTATCCAGCAGTAGGCCTGGGTCCAAGAGCACCTTCAGACTACGGACCTGTTCATTCAAGGGGAGTACAACCACATCCAGAACGGGTCACACCTTAACTCCTGGGTCAGACTTTCTGCCCACTAGTAGCACTGCCATCTTGTTGTCCCCTGATAAACTGAAGCTTAACTCCATCTACTCCAAAAGTGGCTTCAGGCACCAGTTCAGGGTTTCTGCAGCCTCCCTGGGAACAGTTAGAAGTGCCAGATAGAGCTGAGTGCCATCCACGTATTAATGACAACCCAGACCAGATCTCCAGGTGACCTCACCCAGAAGTTTCATATAGATGTTAAAAAATGTAGAAAACAATGTGGAAACTTGTGGGAAATTCCTGAAGATTTTGGGGTGGAGTCTAGGGAGGATGTTTGGGGAAGAGAGAGGCCTCAGCTGAATATAATGCAATAGAATCCATCCTACAAAGCAGTCATTTTCTCCAGGGGGACAGATCTGTGTCATCTGGAGTTTAGTAGTAATTCTGGGAGATCTCCAGGTCCCACCTGGAGGTTGGCAAACCTAAGCCTGACAACAACTGCTGGGTGGCTTTATACCACCTGATGACTCAACTAGGTCTAACTGCATGCTACTCTTCAACAGTGTGGTGTAGCTGTTAGAACTTCATAGTAGGGTCTGGGAGACCAGGTTTGAATCCCCATCTTGCTGTAGAAGCTCACTGGGTGATGATGGACCAGTCACACACTTTCAGCCTAACCTATCTCACAGGTTTTTTGTGTGGCTAAAAAGGAAGAGAGGAGAATAATGTAAGCTGCATTGGTCCTCACTGTGGAGACAGGTGGGGGATAGATGCTGTAAATAAATAATAAATGTAGCTGAAGATGGGATACATAGAAAAGGTAGGTTAGTGAATGTCTGAGAAGGAGAGATTGAGTCAGGGAAAGGGGAGAGGATATTGGGTTGCCAGGGGTAGAGGGGATAAGAGGAAAGCGAGGTGCCCCCCCCGACAAGTCCTTGAGGGTTCCCTACCGTGCAAGTGGGCCTAGCCCAGTGGCTGGCACCACACAACTGGGCCACAGTTTTCCTAGTTAGAGGCTTCCAGTGGGGGAAGAGAAAGCTTAAGACAGAGGGGCAGATAAAGGTAGGTTGGCAGTTGGGTAGGAAGGAGCTAGGATTGCCAACTCCAGGTTAGAAAATTCCTAGAGATTTGGGGGCTGCAGGCTGGGGAGGGGTGCAATGCCATAGACTGCCCTCTAAAGCCGCCATTTCCTCCAGGGAAACTAAGGTTGCCAACCTCCAGGTGGAGGCTGGAGATCACCTCGAATTAAATCTGTTTTCCAGATGATTGTGTTCAGTTCCCCTGGAGAAACTGGCTGCTTGTTCTGTGGCATTATACCCTGCTAAGATCGCTGTAGTTGGGTGATCTATTCTGATTCCAGGAGACCTCCAGGCCCTACTTGGAGGTTGGTAACCGTAGAAGGAAAGAAGGAAGCAGGGAAAAGGGTAGAAGCTATGAGTGCATTCAGGACAGGGAGAAAGGAAATATTGGGGGGGGGGGGAATGAGATGCCTCCCACAAATCCTTGTGGGTTCCCACTTGTCTTATAATTTCAGTCACCATACAAAGCTACCTGTATTTGAATATTTTCTTGAAGTATATACATTCTGTTAATTCTTGCTATTTTTGTTATAACAAAGCAGATTTAAAAATAATGATTACAGTTTTCTCATACATATGAATATCTCCTGTCCCTTAACCAATATTGTCCTGCAACCAATATTGTCCTGCAAACTGGCATTGTTACTTATGGCCGTGGGTGGGAGGAGCTCTGGAAGGTCAAACAAAATACCCCAGATTAATGATAATTAAAGCAGTCAGGCTATTCCCTTTTGAGAGTGCCTAGGGGTACCGTATATACTCGCATATAAGCCGACCCGCGTATAAACCGAGGTGCCTAATTTCACCCCCAAAATGGGGAAAAATTAGGCACCCGCGTATAAGCCGAGGGTAGGCTTATACAACCCCTGGGTCGCCCTCCCGCCCGGCCTCCGGGCCCTCCAGACCCACCCTGACCCCAGCGCCACCCTAGGGGGGGAGGGGGAAGAACCCCTGAACTCCCTACTTACCGGGAGAGGCGGCGATCAGCTGGCGGCGGTGGCGGCGCCCCCCCCGGCACGCAGGAGGCTGCACGGGTCGCTCCTGGCCTGGGGGAAGGCACGCTGGAGGTGGCGGCGGTGACCGCGCCCCCCCCCAGCGCACAGGAGGCTGCCCAGGCCGCTCCTGGCCCAGGGGAAGGCGTGCTGGAGGCCGCGCCCCCCCGGTGCGCAGGAGGCTGCGCAGGCTGCTCCTGGCCTGGGGGAAGGCGCACTGGAGGCGGCGGCCACGCCCCCCCCCCCGTCGCGCAGGAGGCTGCGCAGGCTGCTCCTGGCCCAGGGGAAGGTGCGCTGGAGGCGGCGGTGGTGGGCCCCCCCCCCCGGCATGCAGGAGGCTGTGCAGGCCGTTCTTGGCCCCGGGGAAGGCGCGCTGGAGGCCGCTGGCCTCCCCTGGCGCCTAGGAGGCCCAGCAGGCCGCTCCTGGCCCAGGGGAAGGCGCGCTGGAGGAGGCGGCGGCGGCGGTAAGTTTCCTCCCCTCCCTTCACCTACCGTATTGACCCGCGTATAGGCCGAGTTGGGATTTTTCAGCCCTTTTTTTGGGCTGAAAAACTCGGCCTATACGCGAGTATATACAGTACTTCCTGCCTTAACCCAGATACCTTGCTTTAATGTCAGACTGGATGGATTTTCCCCATGCCTCTGGCATCTGGGGTGCAAAAAAATGGGTCTCAGTGGAGAGGGATAAAGGCACGATGGTGGACAGCTGCATCTGTCTTTCTTTTTTACTTGGGTACATCAAAAATGGGAGAGGGGCTGAAAAGCAGTTCAAGAAACGCAGTTTGGATTATATATTAAGTACTTTTCAGTTCTTGACTTGATAATGCTTTTTTACCTGTTTACTTGGGATGAAAGTTAGGCACACAAGTGCCTGAAGCAGGCAGATACGAGGGCTGGAATCAAGAAGCGTAGTCAGTAAATCAGTCCAAGGTCGAGCACCGTTTTCTCAAAGTCCAAGGCATCAGTAAAAGAAGGGGCATTCCAAGTCCAGAGTCAGGTTCAGTTCCGAGGTCAGGGTAACAGGAGGCCAGAATACAGCAAGAACCACAGCCAATACTTGGTAGGAGTTGCTCTCACAACAGGCCCGTCTCATTGGCTGCTTAAATGAGCCCTTATCTTTTTGGGATAGCAGAGCCAGCTGTTGCTCATTAGGCCGTTCCAGCATTCCAAGCCTTGTGGAGTGCATCAATCTCATTACTGCTGTCAGCTAGTGATCTATGCTGGGCTTGTAGACAGGCACTCCGTCATCTATCTTGTATTTCCAATCGGAGCCATTTTCGCCTCTGCTCCAGGGGCCTTGGTGAGCCCTCTGGTGATGCTGACTGTGGCTGGGCCTCAGGCACAGCTGGACCCCCTGAGCTGGAAGGCTGCAGACACGATGAGGCCTCCTCTGCCTGTGGCTGCTCCTCTTTTATCACACTGCCTTTTGCCTCTATTTCCTCTATGTCGGAGGAAGTCTCAGCAGGCTGACCCCTGACAACAAGTTTATCATCTCCTGGCTTCCTGATCCCTTTTAAAAGTTAATTATCTTGGCTTGGATCCAGACTAACATTTCTGTAGCCCCCCAAATCCTGTTCTTGCCGGGGGGGGGGGAGGCAAGCAAATCACATTCTGTGTAGAAATGTTAACACCTGTGGAAACTTAGTTTGGATTCAAGCCATTGGCTATGTGTTAAGGGTGCATCTTTTTATTAAAAGATTAGCAATTTCACCTTTGAATTAGGGACTCTCTGGTGAATGCTATCTGGTCCCAGTAACTTGTTAACTGGTCTTCTGTCATTTAGCTTAAATCATTTTGTCACCTCTGTTTTGTCTCTTGGAGAACTTATGAATTGGCACATTATGAATTGGCACATTATTTTGGTTGTTCTTAAAAGGGGCTATTACATAGCTGTTGTCTTTCTATTTGACTTAGTTCCTCAAATGTCTTCAGAAAACCAAGGTTCTGATGTGGATTTCTTCCCAACAACTTATCCAGTGAAGGATGATGCAAAATAATAAATTCAGTTTCTTTGCTACCTCCTTGACCTTCTTCGTTGTCTAAAGCAGTATTTCCAAACCAGTCCTCTGGGCCCAGACCCCAAAATAGGTCGCGAAGCCTTTGAGGGAGGTCCTAGGCTTCTGCACTTTTTATTGATTTGACCATGCTCTGATGGTTTTTTTTCCCCAAGTGGGTTACAACATTAAGTTTGGACTTGTGGGTCACCATATTGAAAGGGTTGGGAATCGCTGCTGCCTCCTGGCTGGCTTCCTGTTCCTGGTGAAATGTATGTTTGTTGGTTTTGCATTTAGGTGTAACTTTTTTAAAAAGGTAAAGGTCCCCTGTGCAAGCACCAGGTCATTCCTGACCCATGGGGAGACGTCACATCCTGACGTTTTCTAGGCAGACTTTGTTTGCTGGGTGGTTTGCCAGTGCCTTCCCCAGTCATCTTCCCTTTACCCCCAGCAAGCTGGGTACTCATTTTACCGACCTCGGAAGGATGGAAGGCTGAGTCAACCTTGAGCCGGCTATCTGAAACCGACTTCCGTCGGGATCGAACTCAGGTTGTGAGCAGAGCTTTTGACTGCAGTACTGCAGCTTAACACTCTGCGCCACTGGGCTCCTTATAGACGAGTAACTTTTTACTCGTCTATAAATTGAATTTACTAGCACTGTTGCCACTTTTCCCAAGTGATTTGGCAACAATTACATCTGTAACTTGCTCCGTGCACTGTTCATTAGTTATTTGAGGGGGGAACATTATGAGTCTGTGATGAAATTGGAAGGATGATGACAAATGAAATTGACATCGCTCTTGGTTTAAACTGTCAGCAGTTTATGTATTGTCTTGCTTTATAATCAAAAACATATTCACAAATTATTTAAGATTAAGGTCTGCACAGAGGTAAAATAAATATGCACCACTTTCTAGCTCTTTTAGGACTTACTGAAAGTTTTCAGATAAATGTGGCAAGGGCCTGATTAAAAATTCTCAGTAGAATAGATTCCAGCAGAAAGAAGGACTGGCAGGAATTATTACAGATGATTTCAGTTTCTAGTAAATTACAAGGCATACATAACCACCTGAAAAGGGAGCCAACTCCTGAGCCGTACTTCATCCTGCCTTCTCAGATAAGTGTGTAAATGAAAGGGGAACAAATTGTTTCAACATAGCAAATCTATACTATTTTTGTGGAGCAAAAATGAATGAAATTGAAATAATTCACTCTTGGCTGAAACGAAAAACTATAAAAGTATTTTATCCCTTGCTGGAGATCGACATACTGTAGATAAGTAATAAAAGAACGTTCTTTCCGTCCTTGGCCTCTGTTGATGGATTGAATACTAAATTGAGGTTAAAAATTGGATTGTGCAAAATCTCATGTAATTTACACCCAAATGTGTAGGATTAATCATTTTCACAGGGAAGCTGTTTATCCTTTGCAGTAGTTTTAAAGCTGCCTTGTACATTTATATTGCCTGGAATGAATGGCTACTTAGTGAGGACCCATTCAATGAAGTTTCAGTGCCGCTGTATAGGTTTTTACCTTTTTTGCACATTTTTTTTTGTAGAAAGTGTGCAAAATCCATGTGTAAATTATAATATATGATGGTGGAAATCACAAAAGACTCATGGGACCCACTCCATGCCGTGGCTTATCCACCTGCAGCCTCAGCAGGAATGTGTGTCAAGTAGGAATTGACACTGTTCTTCCATGTATGAAGTCAGCCTGTCTTTCTGAAGGTATGCACGAGATATATTTTCTCCAGTAAGGTGTTGTTTGATCTGTCATCATTCATACCCAGTAATATCATAAAAATTGGCCGAGACACACAAGAAGAAATTTAGAAATAGCAGGTTATCAGCTGCCTTTTACTTTTTTTATACTTGTGTGATGATTTGCAGAGAAAAATGGTCCCATCCCAATAAAGGAAGACACGAAAGTCACATCTTGGAGGAGGGGAGAAAAAGGAAAGGATTATGGCTTTGAGTTGAGTTTTTTTTTTTTACTGAGTACCTATATGGTACTTTTCTTGTGTGAAAAATGGACAAAACAGTATGAAAATGGTTTGAAATTATTTACATCAGAGGCATTAAATGAAATCTTAGAGCTAGCTGTGGTGAACATTTTAATTCAGTACTTGGAGGCGGTATGACACAAATCCTGTTTATGGCTTATAGAAAGGTTTGAGAGAATACAAAACGTTGGGTGTGCAGGCTAAGAATGACCTTGATCAACAGCTGTGTTGTTTAAAAAAAATGAAATTGATCACTTGGGAAAGGGAAAGAAAGCAAACATAATGTGAGGAATATAGGCTACATTATTGCTTTGTTGGGCAAATTTTAGAGGTCAAGCTAGAAAGCAAACTGATCCACAGTCTGTGATGCTGGGTAGTACAAAAGGCCGTAGTAGTATTGAAGCGGCATAAACAGAAACTGCAAACCAAACCTAGAAAGTAATATTCCCGTTGATCATACATTAAGAGATAAGTGGAAGTAGTGTTTCTTATGCGAGTTTGTCGAAGCATGTGGGTGTTGGGAGGGTTACAGTAGAGCTTTGAGGGGAAGGGGTCTAGAAAAGTAATCTTAGTCGCAAAGTTAAGTGAACTTCAAATATTTAGCCTTCAAGGAAGTAGATAAAAGTGTTTATTGTTTAAAATATTTATATCTTGCACTTTCTATGTTAGACGTATATGAAGGTCTTTGCAAGAATGCTGGGAAGAAGACAGTTCATCACATTATCTGGGGTAATGGAAAGAAGCAACTATTAGTTATAGGAGGATTGGTTCGGGTTAAATGTTACTAGGGAAGACTTTGAATGTTGAACAATAGAACAAGTTGTGCAGGGAAAGCATGGATGTTTTCTAGTGAAAGGTAGTCAAGATCCTGTCAGGAATAGTTCATATACATGCTAGCAGGCATATTTTCTGCCAGTGTGTACATGACCATAATTTGGAACTGGGCTTAAATTATTGATGTCAAATTGTTTCTAGTTGCCATGGTTGTACAGATGTGCAACCCACCAACTGTAAGGAAATATGCAAGGGGCCAATTGTAAAGCAATAAATTGTAATGTTAACCTTCTTTGTGAGTTATTGGACTATTTGCAGAATTAAAATCCCATCTGTCCGTTGAAGACTATTTTATTGGGGTGAAGTGCAAAAGCTGTTGGACAGACTTGCCAGCATTTTACCTCGTTGTGTGACTGTCTCCTGCAAGTGATATTGTGGAAATCCTATGGGGAAAACTTACACTCAGTTAAACTGTCTTGCTCTTTAAAGGCAGAGAATGCAGAAAATAGGTGTAGTCAGATGGTTCATTATAGGGAACAAAATGAGAGGCGGAAACAGACAAAGGGAATCCGGGAAGAGCTGAGGGAGGCACGATAAGAGGGGACAATGCAAATGAAGACATAGAGATAATTAGCGCATTGCAAGCTTGTTAAAAAGAGGAGAGGGGTGTTAAATTGGACAAAGACCTTTCTTCAGATAACAGAGGAAGGAATGGGATGCTTCATTCTTGCTGTCTGTACAGCCAGACTTGTGGGGTTCTAAGAATTGTGGATTATCGTCTCAGTCTGTCTAGAGGAGAAACAGCCCTTTTGAGGGGTGTGTTCCTTGCCTCCTTTGTACTTTGTGTGTCATCTTCCCAGAGAGAACGAAAGTACCTCGACTGGAGTATGAGGACTCATACTCCCTGTCCCGCCCCTCCCCCCGTCCCTGTCCCCCGCTGCTGCTACAATGGACCGTCAAGACTAGTGTGATATGGGGATCTGCAAGGGGAAGGAGGAATTGCCCCCTTTCTCCACTAACAGAAGTGCTCTTCTGTTGGTGGAAGATGAGTATTGGAGCCAGCCCAGTAACTTTTGTTTGAGGGTCTCAGTTTCCCATGATACCAATGTGGCGACATACCTGTCCCCCAAAATGTGAACTTGTATTCTTACCCTCTTTTAGCTATCCATTTCTTCTGCCATTGCATGCCACATTCCTGAAAAACCTCAGCTAGCAAGTTCAGAATTTAACATGTAGATTAGGAGTATTTGTACAAAAGAAATGAATTTGCATAATAAATGATTAGTCTTTGCTGATCTAATAATATATGTAATGCCTTACTAAGTTTCTTTAGACTTAAGTATTTTGAATAACTTCACATTGTCCGTAATGTTCTGCCATTTCACTAGCCTCCTCTTTTTCCAGGTCATTAATGGTTATGTCTTTTTAAAACAGTCTTGTGACCTTTATATATTTCAAAGCATTCCATGCCTCATGTTTTAATTTCCACACAATTGTCATGATGGAACAAAGTGTTGTATATATTCATATGCTATCAAGGTCTCTGAAAGGGTTTTTTCCCCCGATGATAAAAATGCTGCGCTCATTAAATCACTTCCTTAATACTAGGTGGGAGGAATTGCTATTGATCTAATGGATTTAATAGTTCATATACAAAGTCTGTGGCATAGAAGTAATGTTCTGTGGCTGAATAGCTGCATATTAATCCTTTAGACAGATTTCTAGAAGCATCTCTAAAAGTGGAAAATTACTTTCTTTGCTTCTTATAGGCATAACTGGGCTAGATGTACTTGCAGAATATTTTTGTTCATGGTATATTTGTGAGCCAAATTCATAGTGGCACAAACAGCGTGATTAGGACTAGATGTAGAATTGATATAAAATGCCTAATAATCCAAAATAAATTCTGTCCATCAACCTGTATGCTTCTGCAGTGTGGTATGTGGAAACAGCTGTAGTGCTAAAGGGTATGTAGAGGTCAGCAGAGGAACAGGTAACCACAGCATGTTGCTATATGTGAAGCTCTAAGGCAGCACGGTAAGGTCAAAATTGAAAGGGAGGTAGTTCATTTTTGTCCTTAGATATTTTTCTTCTTCACTGATTTTCACTGTATTTCAAAAGGTAGGAGAGTTCTTTACATTTCTTTTCTACTTCACTCCTCACATGCCATTGACTCCTGGTGAAAATTCATGCTTTTCACAGGCGGCTTTCAGGCACACCAAAATCATTTGCTAGAAGTTAGTATCAGATTCTGAAACATGGCTGAAATCTAGAAGTTAAGAGAGCTTGAGCGCTTGTGTACATTTTGTGGTTAATTTGACTGGAGTATGAATAATGGGATCATATCACTGAACCATTGGAAGACTAATCTCAGAACTGGCTAGTTTATTGTAATGCACTCTATGTGAAAGTGTCCTGAAGGCAACATGGAAACTTCAACTGGTGCAAAAGATAGCAGCCTTTCTTGTTCTCTGGGCTAATTGTTTGGAATTTATTATTAAAATTTTGAGAATTTGTTTGTGGGTTCAGTTTAAGGTGCTACTGCTCATCTTCAAAGTCTTTTCACCTAGAAAACCTAGGACCTGCTTACTCAACCTAGGACCATCTCTCTCTGCATGTACCTGTGTGGTAATTCCATTCTTTCCAGAATTTTTTTTCTCTGTTCCCGCCCTTACATGGGATGGGTCTTCTCTGTTCCCCCCCTTTTACTCTGGAACAGTCTCCCAGAGGTGAAAAAAGCCCACCTTGTTGGCCTTCAGGAGAGATTGCAAACTGGAATTACTTGGAAAGGGCTGGTTAAATAGTATTTTTAGGCCTAAAGTGTATCAGTTGATGTATTTTTATTGTAGGGGGCACTACTGTCTGTCTTTAATTGTTAGGTTTTGTTGAGATTCTTTTAGTTGTTATATTGATTGATTATTTTGGTTTTTTAATTTTAATTTGTTATCCATCTTGTAGCCCAATTGTTTTGGAAGAATGGAGCGTTTAAAATATTTAAAATAAATAAATAGTGGATCTGTAAGTGTAAACCATGATGGTGTGATTGAACTCTAACTGTTCAGGCTTTTCTATACTTGAGTAATGTGAAAAGCTGTAAATGTGCAAAGTATGTGGAGACGCCAGGCTGAATGCTAGGCAATTTTGGGTGACTGCAGAGACCTTTATTGTACTTCACTTCCTTGTTGGGGATATTTTTTTTATCCAAATCTATTACTGTGTTGTCCTGATGACTTAGGAATTGTAAAGATATTTCACACCAAAATATTTTTTTTTCATTTTTAGTATTAATTTAGCAACTGTATCCTGTACTTGCTTCATAACAAAGGGAGGAGAAAAATGCATCATGGCTAGATGTCGTGGGAGGTCTCTCTGTCACACCCAGTAGTGGTGGAAGATGACTTTGCCTATTCTATATTAAAATTATTTTATGATTCTAATGACATGATGAGATTACTAAGAAATAAATGCAAATTCATGAGGCAATATACAGTTCTTTTATCCTTCCTACATGCTCTTAATGGGATAAAAATGGCATGTCATTTTTAGTTTAGTCAAGTTGACAGGCATTTTGTCTCATTGCCTGTTTTTAACACAAAATTAAGAAGCTAAGTATAAAACCTGAATTGGTAATAGCTTCATGTGTCTCTTCCCAACTCTGACACAGAGGACATATCCCACCCTCATTTTCAAATAATGCCAATAGTTTTCTCTGATGTTGGTTCTGTCTAGCATGTTTGTGAACCAAAAATCTGAACATTTGAAAGGGAGCTAAAGTGAGGAAACTGCTTGTATCGATAACAGATTATTGGCAGGAACATTAATGTCTTTCTTAAAATTATTGGGAGTATTAATGAAGAGGATTATAAAATGTATAGGTATATTAAGCGCTGTAGAGATTAATTGTGTTACCTTGGATTGCACAACAACATAAGCAGGCCAAGAAGGCTCTGTTAATTGTTCCCTTCATCTAGTTAACTGGTTGAATCAAAGATTATTATGGTTAATACACTGGAAATGGAAGGATGGAAACCTGCTATTCATTATGAGGTTTTGAAACGTGGTCTTTAGGAATCAGCTAAAGATTTTATTGAGGAGGTCATTAGATTAGTTTTGTTCTATTTATTGGGAGTTGTAAATGGTGATATCAATTTGTGTTTCGAGTTTTTTTAATATGTTTTTTGTTCTGTTTCCGTTGTAAGCTGCCTTGCGTTCCAAAAGGTAGACAGGTGTCTGCTAATAAATATTTTAAATAAATAGAAATGAATAATTTCCCCCCCGGCTGAAATCTGTTCATTGTGTGGGAACCTTGTATAAGCTTTACTTTTCTAACGCGATATAATGTGGTTTTTAATAGCAATGTGATACAGGTATGTTATCTTCTAATATCTTGATCCATAGAGTTAATATTCATCTTAAGAAGGGGAAGTGTAGTAATGGTGCAAGGGGAGAGTGAGAAATTAAATGATATCTTTCTAGGAGCCTGCCTTATTGCTGCTTGCATGGCTCCTGTGGGATTTTTCTACTGAGTGGAGGAAAATCAGCAAGCACTTCTTGAAAAACCCAGATGAAATTACTGCCATAAATTTTTATTTTTCTCATGGTATAAAAACCTTAATTTAGATTGGGGAGGGTTTATTACCAATGTTTTCTTGGCATGGATAAATTCAATTAATTTCAGATGACAAGCTCCAGGGTTCTGTAGCTGATCCCCCGCCCCTCTGTCTCAATATGTGGAAAGTACAATTTGTTATTGGTTTGCCTTCGGCTCTGGAGACCTCATTAAAGACTTAAGAAAAGGTTTCTCTCTCTCTTTGACACCTTTCTTTTTTGGCATGAACGTGAACCATTTGCATTACCGCATAGAAAAGTGTTTAGAGAATTTGGGGATAAAAGCTGCTGTGTTTATGTATGTTCTTTGCAGATTGATAAGGAATTGCTGTGGCATATTAACGGTTGTCATTGTTTGTTTACTTCAGTGATGTACTACTAAAGTTGACTTCAAAGAAGAGTAGGGTTGTGCCGTATTATTCATAGGGCTGGTTCATATGCACGCCGCCCCCCCCTCCCAGACTGAGCACCTCAGGGATTCATCCACATATAGGCAGTAGTTTCTGAGACCGTGTGGCCATGCTGAAGGGGGCTACTTTCCAGTGGCAGTCTGTGCAAGTGAGCAAGGTAATGCTGGTTGTCATGTTCATTCAAAGCGCTGGGGACCGCCTGACTGTAGATGTGATTGTGTCAGGCATTTCATCCTTCACACCACTGTATCTCCAGGGTTGACTTGCATGTGAAATGCCCCCCCACCCCAACATGCATTTTACTAGTGCAGCGGTTCCCAAACTTTTTGAGTCATGGAGCACTTTTCAGGAGAGAAATTCATCACGGAGCACTAATTTTCACCTAGCACCTATTAAACCGAATGACAGCAGTATTTTTCTTTCCAGTCTCTTCACGGAGCACTAGGAGATGTTACGCATAGTACCAAGTGCTCCGTGGAGCACAGTTTGGGAACCGCTGTACTAGTCTATTCTTTCAGACAGGATTGATTCATCTCTGTAATAAGTCATATGTAGCATGTCATTTTTTCTCAAAATGTATTCAACTGGTTAGATAAATATTGGCTTAATCTGTGACAAAAGTCTACCGAAATATATTAGTCTGAATGGTAGTTATTTGTCCCCCAAAACTATACTTTTCATGAGAGAGCTGTGTTTGAGCTGAGTCTGTACTTCTGAACCCACTGCAACAGTAAATTCTACAGTCTTTCATGTGACAGCATAATTATAAAGGTAGTGGGATGGATCCAACTTGTGAATGGAACTTGTGAATGGAACAAATTTGTGGAAATTATTTTATTGTCTTCCCCTTCCCTCAGTAGTGTATTAGTATTAACAGTTAGAGCGGTTTTTCAGTGGAACAGACTTCCTCAAGAGATGGTAAGTGCTCCTTCCCTGGAGGTTTTTAAGCAGAGGCTAGATGTCCATCTATTAGCAATGCTGATTCTATGACCTGAGGCAGTTCATGAGAGGGAGGGCGTCTTGGGCATCTCCTGGGCATGGAGTAGGGGTCATTGGGGGCATGGAGTAGGGGTCTTCTGGGCATGGAGTAGGGGTCATTGGGTGTGTGTGGGGGAGGTAGTTGTTAATTTCCTGCATTGTGCCAAGTAATGTGGGTTGTTACATTTGCACAAATCACCAGCGAGTATCATACTGTCAGTGTGATCAGCTGTTCCGTTATTTAAAAATCTCTCCTGTGAACTCTGTCTTTCAGAGACTGGGAATAGATCTGCTTTTCCTGTTTTTTTTTTTGGCGGGGGGAGTTACTTATTTCTGTTAACCAGAACTCTGTAGTTGTGCCTTAAAAATGCTTGTTAAAGTAAGTGTTGAGAAGCAATGTAAAACGTGCTAAGACAGCTGAGCCAGAAGAGCGCTTCAAAGTCTGGACGAACACTTGATAAGTAATATATTTTAGCACAGTGCTGTTTATTAATGTATTTACAAGTATTAGTATATAAATTGTTTCTTTTTTTCTAAGTAACTGAAGTATTGTTATTTCTATATAGTATATATTATTACCAAATTGAGTATACCTTGACTCAACATGGGTTGAAGCTGTGTACATATGGATTAACCTCTCAGCTGATAGGCAGGATCTAGGGTTGCCAGGTCTCTATTGGCCACTAGCGGGAGGTTTTTGGGGCGGAGCCTGAGGAGGGCAGGGTTTGGAGAGGGGAGGGACTTCAGTGCCATAGAGTCCAATTGCCCAAGCGGCCATTTTCTCTAGGGGCACTGATCTCTATCGGCTGGAGATCAGTTGTGATAGCAGGAGATCTCCAGCTAGTCCCTGGAGGTTGGCAACCCTAACAGGATCTGATGTTTCAAGTATGAGTCGGGGCAGCCAGACCTTCACTTTGAGCTGTCTCCCAGTTACATTTATTAGAGAATGCTTGCCATGTGCATTTAATTCTGGTGAGTCAAACATAGGAAGGAAGTCCTATGGTGGTTAAGCTGAAGAACAGAGTGCTTAAATTTAATCACCTTCCCTGTCCTCTGCGCCTTAATGATAAAAGAAGGAAGAGAGTGCGGAGTGCTCTACAGAGATCAGTTGCCGCTTAGGGTTGCCAGCTCCAGCTTCGGAAATCCCTGGAGATATGGGTACGGAGCCTTGGGAGGCGACGTTGGGGGAGGGAAGTGATCTCAGCAGGGACTGATCTCTGTCATCTGGAGATCAGTTGTAAATCTGGGTGATGTCCAGCCCTCACCTGGAGATTGGTAATGCAAGTTCCCCTGGAGGAAATGGCTGCTTTAGAGGGTGGAGTCTATGGCATTACATTACCTCCCCTCCTCAAACCTCATCTTCCTCAGGCTCCACCCCTCAAACCTTGAGGAATTTCCTAATCTGGAGTTGGCAATGTTATCACCTTCCTATCCAACAGCCAACCTACCTTTATTTGCCCCTCTGTGTTAAGTTTTCCATCTCCTTTCTCCCTGCAGCCTCTACTTTGGAAAACTACAGAATTCTCCACAGTGGGGATCAGAGCAGCTTGCATTAGTCCCTCTCCTCCTTTTAATCTTTACAACAGCCCTGTGAGGTAGGTTAAGCTGAAAGCATGTGACTGGTTGTGCTAGGCCAGGTCATCTCAGGTTACTGCCGGCTACTGGTCTTGAGAGCAGGCTGTTATCTCAGGAATGCAGGAATCCGGGGGAGTCCCTCCAGGAGCTGGAAACCAAAATAAAGTCGGCGTGCAGAGGCGAAGTCAAAAGTCTGGTCCAAGGGTCAGAAGTCCGTTGATCAAAGTCTAGGAGCGTCAGCAACAAAAGTCAGAGATCCTTTTGCAACAATTGCTTTCGCAACGTCTGTCTGTTCCAAGCCTGGTTTTAAGCTGTTTCTCTTTGCCTTAGTTCTCATCCTCAGACAACTCAGTCTTGGAGCCGTCTCCTTAGTGCCTGTAGGCGTGCACTTCTCCTTTTACTTTGCAACTCCATTCTCACTTTTTGCCTGTGCTGTTGAGTGGCTTCAGGTGAGCTGGGTGGGTCCTGCTTCTGTGGAGTTACAGCTGCATCTGGTTGTGTCGAAGGAGGTGATTCTGTGTTTACTTCCAATTCCTCAGCAGGGCTGGTGTTTACTCCTACCTGTTGTCCTTCACCCTGCCCTGCATTCTCATCTGCCTGAGGTGCAATGCCCGTTATTGCTCCCTGCTCAGGCTCTTCCTTTGATGATGTTTTGCCTGTTGAAGTCTGGGCCATGACACTGGTCCACAATCACCCAGTGAGCTTCCCCAGCAAGATGGGGATTTAAACCTGGGTTTTGCGGACCTTGCTGTGAAACCCTTAACCGCTACACCACGCTGTCTTTCATAGGTTGACTGTTGAACAGTAGCAAGCAGCCAGGCCTAGTTGAGTCATACAAGTTGGGTGATACCAAATCACCCTGAGGTTGCTGCCAGGCCTAGGTTTGCCAACCTCCAAGAGGAACCTGGAGATCCCCTGGAATTACAACTGAACTCCAAACAACAGAGATCTATCTCCCTGGAAAAAAATGGCTGTTTTGGAGGGTGGACTCCATGGCATTATATAAGAAGAGGCTGAGGCCTCTTCTTTCTCCAAACCTGACCCCCCTCGGACGTCACCACAAAATCCCCAGGAATTTCCCAACCTGGAGCTGGCAACCCTAGCCAGGCCTGGCCCCACTGAGTTCTCCTTCACAGGAAAAAATAGGCCTGGAAAGGCCTTTTTCTAAACCATGGGTAAAGCAAACAAGTGAATGAGGGCGGAATTAGCTCCAATGATGGGATTAGCTCATAGTCTACAAACCATGGTTTGCAGGAAGTTGGCTGTGTTGGGTTTGTGATGAAACTGAGACAAAGTCCTTGGGCTCGTGCAGTCCCTTTTTCTTTTTTCATCACCCTGCACACAGTGCTGAAAATATAAATCATGACGTCTTCTATACACCACAGTATGGTTGTAACATCTGAACTGGGTGCTAAAACAGATTGGAAATTATCAGAGGACCTGATTGCACTTCGAAATATTTTTAACTTAAAGAAATATTTAGTTTTCTTTATTTTATTTAATTAAAACATTTCTATGCTGCTTTTCTACATAAATATGGTCCCCAAGACAGTGAGTGTCAAAACATTTCAACACTGAAACAACATTAAAATAAAGAATATATAAAATAAACTAATTCAACAAAAACATACCAAATGCCCTTCTCAGAGCTGAGTTGGGATGGTGCCATTTGAAGCACGTGGCTGGTTTCAAGCAATATGCTTTTGACTTAAGCTAAATTTCAACCTACTCGGATTAACCTCACTAATTTTTACAGACAATTTCCATTCAGGATGTACAGAAGCTGTTGAGGAGAAGTTACATTTTTATGGGTTTACACCCAAAGCCATACAGCGTCCTGGGTTTTTGAGAACAAAAAATATACAAACAACAAATTTGGGATGCAGGCCTCCAAGTTAATAGAGCATGGGCTCAAACATATTGTGGCAGCAGTGTACCACAGCAAAATGTTGTCCTGGCAGAATACCATTATGTTTTAGGATTTCCTAAATATTGGAGAGCCTTCACCTTGGCTCGCTTTAATGTCTTACTTCAGCTCTTCCAGTAGGGAGATATTCACACATACCCTATTTTCAATATATTTGTCCTTGCCTACTGAATGCCGTTGAAACAGTTAAAACATGCTATTTTATTGTTCATTTTATAAGGTTGTTGTTGTTGTTGTTGTGTGTGTGTGTGTGTGTGTGTGTGTGTGTGTGTGTGTGTAAAGTGCCGTCAAGTCGCAGCCGACTTATGGCGACCCCTTTTGGGGGGTTTTCATGGCAAGAGACTAACAGAGGTGGTTTGCCAGTGCCTTCCTCTGCACAGCAACCCTGGTATTCCTTGGCGGTCTCCCATCCAAATACTAACCAGGGCTGACCCTGCTTAGCTTCTGAGATCTGACCAGATCAGGCTAGCCTGGGCCATCCAGGTTGTTATACATCACCCCAATTCTGTCCAATTTCCCGGGTAGATCCAACAAGCTGTATAAGCTCCTTCTTCTTTTTAGATCACTCTAAGGAAAACCGCCTTTAAGTTGCTAAATTTTGTGCTTTGGCTTGTCTGATAAGGAAGCACCTGGTTAAATCTTATTAATGATGCATGTAATATGGTTACAGTTATTAGGGGTACGCCAAACCAAACAAAAAAGTCTTCACTCACTGGCACAAGACAACAGAGGGAGACAGACAAATGTAATTGGGGAGGGAGTGCCAAAGTTTTGGTGCCACAACTGAGAAAGCTGCCTTATACTGAATCAGACCCTTGGTCCATCAAAGTCAGTATTGTTTACTCTCCGGGGTCTCCAGCAGAAGTCTTTCACATCGCCTACTTGCCTAGTCCCTTTCAACTGGAGATGCCGGGGATTGAACCTGGGACCTTCTGCATGCCAAGCAGATGCTCTACCACTAAGCCACAGTCCCTCGCCATACCTTAAGGTACGGTGGCTTCAAGCCATATAAAACTTTAAAGGTCAAAAACAACACCTTAAATCAGGACCAGAAACAAATTAGGAGCCAGTATAGCTGGAACAAGACTGGAGTGATATGGTCCCTACAACCCACTCCAGTCAACATTCTGGCTGCAGAAACGTGCAGGGTAGAAAACAAATAAAATAAAAATTCGGTAGCTTCTGGACAGTTTTCCAGGGCAGTCCCACGTAGAACATATTTCAGTAGTCTACTCTTAATATTACCAGGATATGCACCACAGCGGCAAGATCTTTCCTCCACATGGTGGGCTGCAGCTCACCAGCCAAAGCTAGTAAAAGGCACCCCTGAGCACTGCTGCTCCCTGTTTATCTAGTGGTAGGTCTGGGACTGGGGACACCCCCAAGCTACAAGCCTGCTCATTTAGGGAAAGAGCAACCCCATCCAGAACAGGAGATATCCCATTTCAGCCTTCCCCCCACCAGTGGCACCTCCATTTTGTTGGGTTTAAGTTGCAGTTTGTTAGCCCTCATCTGTTCAAAAACTGCCTCCAAGCACGGGTTCACAGTTCCTGCATCCTCCCTCGGATCTTTTGGAAGCCGGAGAAAGAGTTGTGTCATTTGCATATTGGGGCAGCTTAGCTTAAATCTCTGCATGACCTCTCCTGGTGGCTTTGCGTGGATGTTGAAAAGCATAGGGGACAAATACATGCTCTGCAACTCTTGGTGCTGTATGAAGTCAAAGAGGCTTTTCAAAGAGGCTTTTCATTTCAAAATTGTTGTCATTTAAAAAAACATGTTTTTGGCCACTGGAGTGTGCTGTGTCTCTTCAAACCTTTTTGGATTCAGGAATAAATTCTCCATTGTGTTTTCCTACTAAGCAGATAAAAGATTTCTTCATATAATGCTAAATCAGTTTGTGCTTAACATGCAGTCTTCAACTGTGGACACTAGTTTGAATGACAGTAATGACTTTATAGTACATTAGTAAAATGTTTAATATAAAGTAATTTGCAGGAAAGTGTATAATCTCTTATTTAACCTGATGACAATAACTTACAATTAACATTATTTTAGTATTAATTAATATGGTCAAATTGACTTAAAAACCTTCAAGCTGCTTTTGCTTTTTTGGGCGGGGGCACCACAGTTGGCTTCCTGTGATATTCATTTGGGCAGAAATTTTGAAGGCAGCCAATATTGTGAAGTTTTTAATTGCATCCTTTTTTGAACCCTTGACGGTTGTGATTTTTAATTAATTTGCTTTTCTGGTGGAGCTGACAGCCTCTTTTTCTGCTTTTTTATCTCCCATTCTTGTTAAATATGGGCCTTTGTGGAAGCTAACACTTATAGTGCTGTTGGATATGTTCAAAACTTTTGGTTATTGCCAAACAGAAGGAATAAGGTGCTGGTTTATCCTGAGAGTGTTGGGAGTAGTTGAATACCCAACCTCTGTAGTGTCAGCACTACAGCCTAGAGACTGCTGGAGATTTCAATGAATACAGGTATGCATATGCAGCTGTGTCAGTTTCTAAAAGCCTGATATATTATGAAATCAAAGTTGGCATAGATTGTAGTTTATATAGTGAAATAAAGAATGCCTGTCTTATGGAAGAAACTATCTGAATGTAGCTTGTATGTTAAATTTAGTGTAAATGGTTCGCCCCCCCCCCCAACCCTACTTGGTTTTGGCAGATTTGTGACTGGGATACAATTGTAAGACTGATTAACGTACCCGTTTCTACTTCAAAAGTCTAGTTGTTTGCCCGGAGTAGTTGGAAGAGTCTGTACTTAAATCTGGGGGCTTCATTTCAAATGAAAATGTTATGTTTTGAAAATGTCACAAATAACTCAGTGAAGAGCATTTGACCAATATGAAAACAGACCTTTTGAGGAGCTTGTTTGCGTTGTACCATAAAATGGTGACCTTTTAAAAAGTTTCTGGTTCCTGTTAGGTCTGTCATTCCCCAAAAGAAGCTGAATATTTTAGAACATTTTATGCAGTTTCTTTCTATAGAGAACCTCACACTGTGTGGCATTTGGTTGAAATTCGGTGCGACTGTGCACACTTTAGGATGGCACGCTCGTATAGGGTCCCCATTCCAGGGAATGCATCCTTCTCTGCCTTACCTTTCAGAAGAGCCACGGTATTGAGCAAAATTGCTCCGCTGCATCCCTTGTACACCCTCTCTCTTCTCCCCCCTTTCTTAAACCGTACTTGAATCCCCAACCCTAATTGTTTGGCTATAAAATGGAGTGGTCAAGTGAATGGTTCCAGTTATGCCTATCTGTGTTTTTTAATTTGAGAACAAACTGTTAATTGTTTGCTTGCAAGTGAAGAAACAGATGGATTCTCATGAAAGCCTATTACTTGGCCTGTTTCTCTAAGGCAGAATTAACAGGCTAGTTCTATAGTTAAGGTATTTTGTTCTGTGTCCCCTTAGAACTTGGGTAAAAGTGTCATCTGCTATTTTTTCTGGCTCCATCAAGCCACATTTTTCATCAAGTTACATGGTGGAGTAGTGGTTAAGAGCGGTGATTTGGAGCTGTGGACTGTGATCTGAAGAACTGGGTTTGATTCCCCACTCCTCCACATGAGGGGGGGGACGACACTAATCTGGTGGCCTGGATTTGTTTCCCCACTCCTACACATGAAACCGGCTGGGTGACCTTGGGCTAGTCAAGAGCCCAGAAAATTTATTGTATATGGGCATTGGCCGTCACAAATAACTAAAACATAGTAATACAACAAACGGTAGTACATATATACATACAATAGGCTAAAACATGGTAATAAAGCAATATAAATCACAGCTCTCATAGAGTTCTCTCAGTCCCACCTATCTCACAGGGTGTCTGTTGTGGGGAGGGGAAGGGAAGGAGATTTTAATCCTGTTTGATTCTTCCTTAAGTGGTAGAGAAAACCAGCATATAAAAACCCAACTCTTCTTCATCTTCCTTCTTCTTGTATATTTCCCAAATACTCTCTAGTATAAGAATGGTTAACTCATAAATCCTATTTGAGGTCCCTTAAGTTAGGGTGGTGGTATGGAAACCCCAGGGGTGCTGCTGTTTCCTGCACTGTCAAGGTAATAAGAACCTAGGAAGCAGGACCCTGTACAGTCACTCCTCCCCCACTTTCTAGGAGGGCAGCTTTGACCATGAGAGTTGCACGCATATAGCCCTGGGATCCTTGTATTATCCAGGTAGCATGTAAAGGAGCATGTTGCGGTGACTCCCATGGTGCCAATATCATGCTTTCAACCATGTGTTAGCTACTCTATGAGGGAGGTATTAGGTCTTGAGTATCGTTTTATGACACTATTAAAAGAAGGGTTGGGCTATGCTGGAGGTATTGGAGGAGCAAAAAAACGCCTCTTTCCTTCCATTCTGTAATCTTTAAGAGACTCACCACCTGTGTGCCTAGTGGGTGGTATGAGGGTAGGGGTCAAGAGCTGGGAGTCCCAAATTAAACCACCTAAAGTCCTTCTGCCTGGCCCATCTGTTTCTATTTCAAGAGAGCAAAGAAAAAAGAATGAGAGGGAGAGAAAGTTAAGGCAAGTCAGGTGGCAGGAGAGTAGAAAGTAAACGGAAGACAAGCTACTTCACATTATTTTGTTAAATAAAACAGCTTTAAGAAGAGGATGAAAGCGAAAAGAGAAGTAGCTTGTGCTGTGGTAGAGAAATTAGGGATGACCTGATTAATGCCCAGAGAGGCCCCCAGCCTCTAAGAAAACACACCCATACAGGCCATAAAACCTTGTTGCTGGCAGAGGGAATATGTTCCTGTTTATGGAGAAAAATGCATAGATAGCAATTTGCCCACCTGTGAAGACAAGGCAGGATAGATTGCTTTTGACATCCTGAGTTAAAGCCATAAAGACCAAGGATGAGCACCTTGTCGGTGTTGAGTAAAGGCGAATGGTGGGAAACGCGAGGACTCTGCCCCCATTTCAGGATAGGTCACAACAGAACTCCCAGCTGGCAGGCATCATATTAAAAGGTTTAGCCCGTTCTGGAAAAGGCATGTGAGTCAGGAACTGGGGGAATGGAGAGGAGTGGAGGCTACATCGACCAGTCTCTGTTTCAGAGTTCCAACTTTTCATGTGCTCTCCTCAGAACAGAACAGATGTCAAGATAAAACCAGCCAGTGACTTGTAGAACTTAGCTAGCCTAATGTTTTGTTTCTTTTTTTAGTTCCTGTAACACTTGTGCTGTTGTTCTGATATCATGTTCCTGTGCATCTGTGCTGCTAGCTATTAGTGATGCGTGTTGGTTGAATAAAGATCTTTTTATTTCTTTTTAAACGTTTCAGACTGTGACCAGAGTTTTTATCTAAGTGCCTGGCTGTTTATCTATGCCAGTGGTTCCCAAACTTTTCAGGACGCCACCCCCTTGGTTCCACAAACTCAACCCCAGTACCCCCTACCCTATCCTATAAAAAGCATTACTCAAAACAGGGGTTTGCATGACGCACTAAAGAAAATAACAATAAAATTTCAAAACAGTAACAATTAATTACACATCTATTCAAAATCAAATTAAAACTTTTTAGTTGAAATTTATTCAACAGAACTGATGAACTTGATCCAGTGGTACCAGCTCTTCAAAGTCTGGGAAAAAATTCAGAGAGTTTCCACCAAGTTTGCCATAGCTTGATCTGTTGTAAATTAGTGAACAACACAGTTGAAGGGGCCCACCTCTAGCGCCCCCTGGTGCCTCTTTGCCTCTTAGCACACCCCCCCAGGTAATTCAACTGCCCACCAGGGGATGGTACTGCCCACTTTGGGAACCACTGATCTACACAGAGACTGAATTCCCTGACCAGGCTAGCCAGCAGGCAGTGTGTGTGTGTGGGAGTAACCTTATGCATACCCACATAGGCAGCCCCCTGTCAGTGACTCAAAGTGCTGACAAGAAGGGAAGGGCAGATAAGTTGGATTGGTGGCAGAACGCTATCTGAATGCTAGGAGGGAGGGGGCTAGTGGGTTCAAGCCCTCTCATACCCTGATTCCCACCACCCCTCTGGTACTCACAGTGAAGGAGTGCTGGGAGGGGGTGATGAATCAGGAGAACTTTATTAAGAAGAGAAGAAGCGTTGGTTTTTATACGCCGACTTTCTCTACCACTTAAGGAAGAATCAAACCGGTTTACAATCACCTTCCCTTCCCCTCCCCACAACAGACACCCTGTGAGGTAGGTGGGGCTGAGAGAGCTCAAAGAGCTGTGACTAGCCCAAGGTCACCCTGTCGGCTTCATGTGTAGGAGTGGGGAAACCAACCTTGTTCACCAGATTAGAGTCTGCCACTGATGTGGAGGAGTGGGGAATCAAACCTGGTTCTCCAGATCAGAGTCCACCGATCTTAACCACTACAC
Organism: Euleptes europaea; assembly: GCF_029931775.1. NCBI lineage: Eukaryota > Metazoa > Chordata > Lepidosauria > Squamata > Sphaerodactylidae > Euleptes > Euleptes europaea. The sequence goes on along the minus strand of NC_079318.1, from coordinate 38,655,484 downwards.
CACGCTGGCTCTCAAGGAGGGGAAGATTGTCCCCAGAAAGTAGCAACATGGGAAGAAACACAGACCAGATTAGATGAAAAGCAGATTAAGTGAGAGAGTGCTAAGGAAGATGAGAGCGAATAACAAGATGCATTCACAGTTGTCAAACAGTGAAATTTTTAGTGTTTTGACTGCTGGAATGAATGCTCTGGCGGGTCACAGACATGTAGTTAGATCACCAGTTGCTGCTGTTAAGCTGCACTGATGTGGGATGGGGGCAGAAAAGCTTGAGATAAGGATGGTACATCAGTTAAGATAGGTGTTTATGGAGTAGATAATAAATTACTGGGGTCTGGCCTGAGAATATTCATTTGTTTCCTAGGCTATTAGGGACATTCCTACTATTGGGAATTGTGTGCATTAAAAAACACACACGTTATATGCCAGCTTTCACAAATGAGATGGGTGGTAAATCTAAATAATGAGAGGGACTGGAAATGACTGCTTGGTATGTTGTGAGCACTTTCAAGAGAAAGGAAGAAATTTCTGGTCCTTGCTTCTAGAAGTGTCTCATGGTTGTAAATGATGCTGGAGTAGAATGTCAGCTCAGTTCAGCTTAAGCTTTTTGCAAAAGAGCATTTTGTAGTTCAGTTTAATATATACTGCGGCAGTTACATGAAGCATAAACATTTGAATGGAAATTTAGAACATCTGCAAGATGACTTTGAATTCAGTAGTGTGGATTCACAAATCTTTCCCAACTTCAGTACTTAATGTTTGATAGTGTCTGAGTTTATATTCAGAGCTGTCTAAGTTTGTATTTGTATCTAAGAAGTTGATTTTTCTTTTTTGAAACGGCAACATAGGTTGTGTAGACTGTAAATCAAACCGACTACAGGATGTCAGAGAGAGAAAATACATTGTTTTGCTTATATCCCTGCGTGGTATGTTTTTTCCCCTTAAAAACAATAGCGGTGAAAGTAAAAGAATATTCCCTGTTTTATCGCAAGGCTTGAAACGTCGTCTCTTGACACATTCAAGGTCAGCTCCAGATTTCTCATGGTGGGAAAAAAGGCATGTTAGATATTGGAAACATTTTTCCTTTAGTTTTGTATTGCGTCCTCAAATAATATTGGGATTACATTGAGCTGAGTCCCTTCTGTTCACCACCAACAGGGGAGGGGCCATGGCTCAGTGGTAGAGCATCTGCTTGGCATGCAGAAGGTTCCCAGGTTCAATCCCCGGCATCTCCAGTTAAAGGGACTAGGCAGGTAGGTGATGGGAAAGACCCCTGCCTGAGACCCTGGAGAGCCGCTGCCGGTCTGAGTAGACAATACTGACTTTGATGGACCAAGGGTCTGATTCAGTATAAGCCAGCTTCATGTGTTCATGTGTGTTCACCAACAGCTCAGCCAGAAAACACCTTCCTTTTGGGTGAGAACTCCACCCACTAGAGGCAGTTACAGCTGGTGCTGCCTGAAAGCCTACTTCATGGAATGTCTGTTCCCCCCCCCCCACCACCACCACTTTCTCACTCTGATGTTCATAAGGACAGCGGCAACGGCACTGGGAATACCAGAAAGCTGGGGAGAGGCTTTAACATCATGCCCTCCCCTGTCATACAACCACAGAGACGTGATCCAGGAGACATATGCCATATGAAGCCGTCTTTCTTGTATCGTTTTAATCTACAGCAGTTACAAGGTTGAAGATCAGTTGATGAAAAGGTGGGATGTAAAAGTGGAAAAGCCACCTTTGTTGGAGGAAGGCTCCCACTTCTTGAGAGTCCTTTGACCGTCACTGGCTTTTTGGAGAAAATTATCTGAAGAAGTGAGCTGTAGCTCACGAAAGCTCATACCCTGCCAGAAATTTTGTTAGTCTTTAAGGTGCCGCTGGGCTCTGGCTCTCTTCTGGTGGCTTTTTGTAGGTTACAGATGATTGCAAAAAAAAAGAGGAAAGGCCATGATTTGGTGGTAGAAAACCTGCTGTGTATGCAGAAGGTCCCAGATTCAATCCCTGGCATCTTCAGCTAAAGGCTCAGATCATAGATGACGTGAACAATCTATATCCAAGATCCCAGAGTGCCACTGCCAGTCAAAGCCTACATTCCTGACCTTGATAGACCAATGGTCTTTGTCATTACAAGGTAGCTTCATGTGAGGAGAATAGCACAGATCCTTTCTCTGAGGTCCGTGCCACATTATATTTGATAGTATAAATCACAAGCATCTGTAGAAATGGTTACTGTTGTCATGGTTTTCTTTACCTCAAACTTTAGGGGTTGAGTAAGGGGTTGATATAAATGCAATAGTGTAAGATGTGAAAACTAGGGTTGTGGAGGATGTGCAGTTTCTTCAGGAATCTGGCATTTTCTCTGGGAGATACATTACATAATCAAGTGACTCCAAGCTTCCTTGATGAAGCCCTAAGGGTTCTGCATTCTCAGAGAGTTTTGGGAGTTGTCGTTAGGCTTCATTTTGCTTTGTCATTATTGTCAAGTCTGTTTGCAGTGTTTCTTCTGATCTACAAAGAATTTTAAACTCAGTTAAAGAAAGAAAATGCATTCAGAAGGCCAGAAGAAGAATCACAGTTCAGTAGTAATATTTTCATATCATTAGTTGCAATGTTTGCTTTGATGCAGATAAATTTATTAGGAAAAAAAACCTATTTGTTCTTTTCCCCATATGTCCATATGAGTAGTTGCAGAGCTGTCTTTTTCTAAAGCTGTCATGTTCTGTAATGGCTGGTTTGAGGGTTTCTTTTTTTAAGTAAAGAAAAAACGGTCAGAATTGATGGCAGAAAAATGGTTTGTTTCACATGAAACTATTTCTACCTATCTCCATTCTTGCCTCCCTTTTTAATGTTGAAGTTTATTTGGTAGATGACAGCAGTGTGACAGAACACTGGTACTTTGGGCAATATAATTGCAAATAGGTTTCAGACAATTCTTTAATATCTGCATTTCATTCAAAAGAAAAGGCAGACAAATCTCTGATTAAAGTTTAGTGATTTAGTCAGCTGTACTTCAGCAGTCCTTTTCTCTCTTGTCAGATAAAGCATCATAGTTTACTCAATTTATAGGAGTTTACTGAGTAGGAATGGAAACAGCTGTAAATAGCTGAACCTAAGGTAGGTGCTTTCTATCAGTAACCTGTGGAAAAATGGGGCATTTGTTTACTTAAGGCTTGGATGCTACAGACCGCATATGTGTGGATGCTCACAGTGTAGTTCTTTCCTGCTCTCACCCTTCCCTTGGCAGACTCCTGAGACCTCCCAACAGGCACGGAGCTGGGGGAAAGAGCGCCTGGGGGAGGAAGGGGGTGTGCTGCGTGCGCACATTCAAGCACTGAAGCCAGATGCTGGGGAGGAGACAAACGTGCTGGTCGGGGCGCACAGCGGTTGCTCCTGCAGAAATAAAAAGAGGGAGAGCAGTAGCTCGGTGGGCGGTGCATGCACCAGCTGGGCTGCGGGCGGGCAGCTGCACCTGTGCCACGGTGTTCCTTCTGCCCATGCCCACACTGGCACCCCCTCCTAGAACCGGGGCAAGTGCTCCCGCCAGATACCCCACCCCCGATCTGGCCCTGCCTCCCAAATTCTTCTGCTGGAGACTGCAGCCTGGAAAAAAACCACATGGCTTGGGTGGGGGTATTGGAGTGAAGAGGAGAGACAAGTGAAATTGCTGCTCTTTTCATTTTCTCTTATTGACGATGTAAAAAATTCTCTTGGCAAAGAAGTGGAGCCAGCCTCTTCACTTCAGACTGCCTCCACTCCTGTGCTGATTTTTCTTCATGAGACACCTAGAACTTCTAGCATCAGCATTTTGGAAGTCTCGGGGCTACTGGGTAGGAGGGAGGGCCCATGTCCATGTGTGTTTTTAATGTGCACGTGCCATCGAAAATTATCCATAGTTTATAATGACTAAACGCAAAGGCATTCCCAGTGGCAATGGTGCTTCCACATAAAGACCTATTCTATGGAGGTGCTTGGCTTAATGAGGGACTATGAGTGATGAAAAGAAAGGGAAGGTGGCTAGAGAGACAGTGGAGGAACATTCTGAATCAGTTGGATAAGACACAGGCAGAAGCTCATTTTAAAGCGTACTCTGTGGCAGTGGCGGCGGCAAACTAGCAATTTTCCCCACCACCATTGCTTTTGCACGGTAAGCCAGCAAAGCTCGTCTGGGTGGCCAGAGGGATCAGCCAGCAGGAGGAGGTGGACTGCTCGGTGGCCCGCTGTGACTGTTTTGCTCAGCACTCTGCGGATAAAATCTCTCGCATATGTTCAGACTTGGACTCTATGTTAGAGCAAGAGCCCCTATGAGGAAGCCGCTGAGGCATTACTTTCTCCTTATTTTGTGCTCGGTTACGCTCTGTGGTCTTTGGAGGAACTTGTGTTCATAGGCCATTCAGGAAAGCATTCCATACACTCAATTTGAGCTTCGAGGGAGAGTGTCTCCCAGGTATTCTGCAAATTTCTGTATACATTTTCCATCTGTAATGTGCAACTGACAGTAAAAGGGACATATTTTGCCCTGACCTGGTGATAAACTGCTGCCTTAATAATGGCAGAAAGTTTGAAAACTACTAGGTTAGGACATACAGATAATTGCACTGGTGTAACATTCTGAGCTGTGGTTTTGTATGAGCATCACTTGGATGATACTTGCGTGTTACAGGCAAATACACTGACACAAAGATTTACTGATGTGGCTTTTATCTCATATCCTGCCTATTTTAATATCTTTCCCTCCGTTTAAAATAAAATAGAATCTAACGTAATAACCTGTAGCATTTCCTAAATGTATATTTCTGTTCAGATGTTTTGAATGTTATGTCTTGCAGTGGCAGGGAGTTCTATTTTATGAGATTGCTCAGGGTGAAATGATGGAACGCAACTGATTGCTCCTTCTGCTGTTAATATTGCTTTGTTGTACTTCAGCAAACACATTAGATCTAGTGACTGGAGTAATTTTGGATTATTCTCGTTCTGGGTCTCCAGGCATCTTGCAGCAGCGGGTTTTGCTGTCATGTGCCCAGGGAGGCAGGACTAAAGTTTTTAACTTCCTGTCTTTCTGGGCGGGAAAACCACCTGAGCCAGTTTCTGTCCTGCCTTGCTCTAGGGAGGTAGCCTTGTCGCCGAGCTCCAGTGTGTTAGGAATTTTTGATCTACTTTCCCTTTCTTCTCAATATCTTGCCTGAGTTGTGTTCCCTGGGCCAGGTTTCACATGAAGCTGCTGCAACATCTGCTACAACCTCACCAACACCTCATAGCCAGGAAGAGGGACAAACCCATCCCCCTGGACAACGATGTCCGTCTCAGCCTCAAGTGGTGGTGCATCCGAAAGAACCTCAGCAAGGATCTATTTTTCAGTGTGGAGGACCAAGTTCAGATTCACACGGATGCCAGCCTAGAAGGACCTGTCCTTCACCTAGATCCTCAATGGCTTCACTTGACCGCCTGGAAATTGAGCGGGGCTGTCTCCTGAGTTGTGGCTACAGTTCGGAGATGGTCCAAACCATGATCGAGTCCAGAAAACCCTCCACCAGGAGAATTTATGATTTCTCGTGGAAGACATTTGCCCTCTGGTGTAGAAGGAAACAGGTGGATCCACTCTTTCCGGGCCTACCCAGGATTCTCACTTTCCTGCAAGAGGGTGCAGTAAAGGGTCTCAAGGCAGCCACTCTTCGCAGATAGATAGCCGCCCTGTCCACGGTCATTCCCTCTATTGATGGCACGGCCCTTTCCAGACACCCGCACATCCAATCCTTTCTAAAAGGAGTGCTCCAGACTAGACCTCCTCCAGTGCACCGTTTTCCTACCTGGCGGCTCAACGTAGTTCTATCGGCTCTTACATGACCCCCTTTCGAGCCTATTCAGGAGATTCCCCTGAACCTATTGAGGATGAAGACTATTTTTCTAACCGCAGTCACTTCTGCTCGGAGGGTCTCCGAACTCTGGGCCCTTTTGGCCCGAAAAGGTTTTTGCACCTTCCATAGGGACAAGGTGGTACTTAGACCCAACCCCACCTTTATCCAGAAGGTCAACTCGATTTTTCACCACAAGCAGGAAATTAATCTCCCTTCCTTTTGCCCCAATCCCGGCCATCCCAGGGAAAAGGAGTGGCACAACCTGGATCTTAGGAGGTCCCTCAGAGTGTACTTAAAACTCACAGCCCCCATTAGGAGATCTGACTCACTGTTTTATCTCCCTGACTAACCCGTCAAAAGGGTTAAAAATGTCTAAAGCAGCTATTGGCTATGCTGTCAGACAGTGCATAACTGAGGCATTTAAGGCCAGCAAGATCGCGGTTCCAATTACCGCTCATTCTGTACGCAGTGCTGCCACCTCGGCAGCATTCGACAGGCAAGCCTCTGTGGAGGAGATACGCCGTGCGGCCACCTGGTCCACGGTCTCCACCTTTATAAAACATTATAAAATAGACACCATGTCTTCTGCTGACGCATCCTTCGGCCGAAGGGTGTTGCAGCACGTCTTGGATGAATCCTAGGCCCACCCAAACGGTCTAGCTCTTGGAGATCCCGCTGCTGCAAGATGCCTGGAGACCCAGAACGAGAATGGAGCCTTGTTTACTCACGTGAGGGCTCCTTCTGTTCTGGGGTCGAAGAGCATCTTGCCCGCCCAAGAGTATTCATCTCAAAAAGACGTCTGCAAAATCTCGCCCCATAGGACGAACCCTGCCTCAGACTTAGTCTAAGCTGAAGTCTATAGTTTTTTTTCCAAACCAGCTGTATTCCCAATAGGCCAGGGAACCCCTTGTGTTTGCATGTGTTTTCTGGGTTTTCACTTACCTTTCTATTTTCCAGACGTTTCTTCTTGTAGTGTGGTTTGTTTCTATACTTACATGTTTATTAGCTCGGTGAGTCTGCAAACTGGCTCAGGCGGTTTTCCCGCCCAGAAAGACAGTAAGTTAAAAACTTTAGTCCTGCCTCCCTGGGCACGTGACGGCAAAACCCGCTGCTGCAAGATGCCCTTTGACCCCAGAACAGAAGGAGCCCTCATGTGAGTAAACAAGGCTCCATTTCTCAAGAATAAATAGAAATGTATCAGTTTTAGTGTTTACTCAAATCACAAGAACTTGGGGATTCAGATTTGGCTCTACCACAGATTGTGGCTGTACAATGCTGACTATTTTAGGCCTTGTTCCATCAAGCATTTACTGATGTAACACTGAAAGTTAAGAGTGGATCTAGTTCATCCGTTCGCTAAAGTCAGAAAGAGATGCTAATCATAATTTCTTTTGTTGCCACTGTTGCTGAGAACACAACACGACACAGATAAAGCTAATTAATTTGCTCCCTCAGTGGCCCAAGATTTCAGGCTCTGAAACTGTTCAAGCCTCACTTTCATTTAAGTACTGAGCAGTAAAAAGGTAGCAGCATTTTTTTTAAGGGAATGAGTATTGACGTGCCATAAAAATAACAAACTTTTCATGCTGTAAGAAAGCTTAGAAAACGAGAGAGAGAATGTAATGGATCCGACTGTAGAAAATGTTTTCTAATTTACTGCCTTGTTCATTGCATGTTAAAGAAAAAGCAGTGAATCATATAATTAAATGTGACTTTAATGCTGCCTCTCTGCTGGGGACTTCAAATTGATACCCACTGGCGTTTTAGTTGGGCTGCTTGAGGTGAGTGCTTGTCAGACAAAGATGCGCATCCTTTTGAGAACGAAATCAGCGAGAATTGTTTTTGCACAGCTTGATGCCAATGTCAGCTTGGGTCTGATCCTGTATTAATAGGATTGTTTATGCAGAAGCATATGCAATCCATGTCACCCATATATAGTTGGGGGGGAAGAGTGATGCCAGCCAGTGCCAAATTAAAAATTAATTTCTCAGTTTAGATTAATGACTGTAACAGAATATCCTCTTCTGTGATAATGATGTGAATAATGAGGACAATGTCTGTTACGTGGATAAGCTTTAATTATTTCTCTTTGTTCTTCCCTGTCTGTTTAATTAGGGTTGCCAACTCTAGGTTCATAAATACTTGGAGATTTGAAGATGGAGCCTGGAAGGGTGGAGTTTAGGGAGGGGAAGGAACGTGGTAGCGTATAATGCCATTCAGGTCACCTTCCAAAGCAGCCATTTTCTCCAGGAGAAGTTGAATAAATGTTTTAAATAAATAAGCAGTTTATGTAGTCTGGAGATCAGTTGTAATTCTTGGAGATCTCCAGGCTCTACCTGGAGGTTGGCAACCCTAGTTTACCTATGGCAAATGGTCTCATACGCTGATGGCAGATTCTGTGGGAATTGTGAGTTATTGGCACTTTGGTATTGCTCATGCATATCAAGATAGATTGATTCTTACATGCCCAGTTCTGTCACCCTGCTCCCCTCCTGCTTTTAAACTAATATTTGATTAGCTATTTGAGTTGCAGAAGCAGGTTTTCCTTAAGCAGAGATAAACAACTTTGGATAGCATGTTAAGAATGTTGTTGGCAGTGAAGAATTCCCTTATTGTCCCGGAGTTCCCCCAGCATTGCTTATATTGATCCACTTGAACAGACGGTTTAATAAATTTATGCTGTAACCCTGGGCTTTAGGATAAAATTGGGCAGGGTTTAATGACTGTGTAAATGCTTTAGGGATATAATTGGTCTCTACCCATTTCCAACTTAATATTTTATTTAGGCTCCTTCTCAGTGTACTGATAGCGACCATGGTGCCAGGGCAACTAAAGCAAAATATATTACATAATGGTTTGTGTGTATATTTTGCAAACTTGGTTGTCCCATCTTAAGCAGACCCTGAAAGCAGATTTTAGCACAATATGATTTGATTCACATGTCTTCTGTTTTAATGAATTTCCCAACTTGCTGGTTTTGCTTAAATAAAGTGAGATGTGTGTTTCAGTGAAGATAGAGGAGATGGAGGAGTAGGGTTGCCAGGTCCCTTTTCACTGCCAGCAGGAGGTTTTGGGAGCAGAGCCTGAGGAGAGAGGGGTTTGGGGAGGGGAGGGACTTCATTGCCAAAGCGGCTATTTTATCCAGGAGAACTGATCTCTGTCAGCTGGAGATCAGTTGTAGTAGCAGGACATCTCCAGCCACCACCTGGAGGATGGCAACCCTATGGAGGACTATCAATTTGAATTCCAGAGCCTCACTTTGATCACTTCCTGGCAAGACCACAGCTAACCAAGCCTTTGCATTGTCATTTAAAGATCAGTTTTTGTAATGTGACTAAGGCTCAAATCCCATGCACATTTACTTAGGAGTAATTTCACCAAGATGAAACATATATAAGGTTTAATTATCTGTGCAAAGATGTCTGAGAATTCGTGGAACTAACTGCCACAGTGTATTTTGTAACTTGCCTTTATTTTGTACATTTGCCTCACTTAAGAATGCATTATGAAAATAAAACAAAAAAATTAACTGGACTGGAAGTTCAATTTGTTTTAGCAGGAAATTGCATAGCTAGAAGGAATTCAGTGGAAGCTTGTTATTTCTGCCTAATGTTTTTTAAAAAATCAAAGAATGGAAACAATTCACTTTTGAAAAATATAAAGCAAGGTGAAAGAGGTTTTAAATTTTTTTCATATTAGTTTAATAATTTTCCGACATTGATTAAATGTTTATTTGAGAAATAGGGCTAACTGAACAAAATATAAGCTGAGAAAGGCTCCTTGTTGCAAACCATACTTCTATTTCTATCCTTTTTAGTATATGGAAAATTATGACATCTCTGTCATTCAGTTTCTACTATAGTCAAACAAGTGGTTATTGGCACAAATTTTCACTCTAATCCAGCAATTGAGAGTCACTGAGGTACAGTGGTTAGAAAATCAGACTAGGATCTGGTAAACCCAATTTGAAGCCCCACTGCCATGGAAGTTTTGTCTGTCTGTCTGTCAGTCTGTCTGTCTGTCTGTCTGTCTATCTAATTTATACTCCAGTACTCCCTCGACAAGCGAGGCTACAACAAAATAAAATACAATTCAGTGTGTGTGTGTTAAGTGCTGTCAAGTTGCTTCCGACTCATGGCGACCCTATGAATCAACGTCCTCCAAAATGTCCAACTTTGACAGCCTTGCTCAGGTCTTGCAAACTGAGGGCTGTGGCTTCCTTTATAGAGTCAATCCATCTCTTGTTGGGTCTTCCTCTTTTCCTGCTGCCCTCAACTTTTCCTAGCATGACTGTCTTCTCCAAAGACTCTTGCCTTCTCATAATGTGACCAAAATACGATAGCCTCAGTTTAGTCATTTTAGCTTCTAGCGTTTTAGCTTCAGTAGACAATCTTAAAAACAATAATAGTAAATATATAATATATAATAAACATGTAACACAATTTAAAGCCAACTATATATATATCCTATTGAAACATAGCTGACTCCAACAACCCAACAGTATAAGAATTGCAAGACAATTGTGATGACTAATTAAAAGCCAGTTGGAAGAGCTCTGTCTTGCAAGCCCTTGTGGAAGTTAACAAGGTACCGCAGGGCACGTGTCTCCTGGAGTTGCAGTGAACATTGCTGCTTTTCAGATCCAGAGAGCTGGTGTTACCTCCATCTTGGGGTGAGGGATCAGCTTGCTAAATGATCTTGGGTTGGTCATGCACTCTCAGTCTAACCTACCTCACTGGTTTCTTGTGAGGATAAAATGGAGAAGAGGAGATTGATGTAAGCTGTTTTGAGTGTCCATTGGGGAGAAAGGTAAATAAAGTAAATAAACAAATATTCAAGTGAGTAAGATGTAGACCTATGTAATTGTCAACTAATTTCCTGTATGCATTTTTAAAATTCTACTCAAAATAACATTGCTTACATACTGTCCACACACCTACTCCATATCAAGGTAGATTAAGGTGAAATGTTGCAACATGCATAAAGGTTACACAGTAGATCTGTGAATATAGCCTTGCACATGGTTGTTTTCTTTGTATATTGAAAAGAAGCACTTTTAGGGCCTCACTAAATGAAGTGCTGGGGGATTCCATCTTTGAAAATGGAATAGAAGTGGCGTATGGGGGAGCAGAATATGTGGGAAAGGGCTTAAAAGTCTTCCCCTATTGTGCTGTTTCACTGATCAGAACAGTTTTCCCTGGGCTGTTGTCCATGTAAGAGATTAAAAGACAGGCCAAGGCAAGCCACTGCCTTTCCCCCCATTTTCAGAGCTGAACATAAGAACATAAGAAAAGCCCTGCTGGATCAGACCAAGGCCCATCAAGTCCAGCAGTCTGTTCACACAGTGGCCAGCCAGGTGCCTCTAGGAAGCCCCCAAACAAAACGACTGCAGCAGCACCGTCCTGCCTGTGTTCCACAGCACCTAAGATAATAGGCATGCTCCTCTGATCCTGGAGAGAATAGGTATGCATCATGACTAGTATCCATTTTAACTAGTAGTCATGAATACCCCTTTCCTCCATGTACATGTCCACTCCCCTCTTAAAAGCCTTCCAAGTTGGCAGCCATCACCACGTTTTGGGGCAGGGAGTTCCACAGTTTAACTATGCGTTGTATGAAATAGTACTTCCTTTTATCTGTTTTGAATCTCTCACCCTCCAGCTTCAGCAGATGACCCCGTCTTCTAGTATTATAGGAGACGGAGAAAAACCTCTCCCTGTCCACTCTCTCCAAACCATGCATAATTTTATAGACCCCTATCATGTCTCCCCTCAGCCACCTTCTTTCTAAGCTAAACAGCCCTAAGCATTTTAACTGCACCTCATAGGGCAGTTGCTCTAGACCCTTAATCATTTTGGTTGCTCTTTTCTGCACTTTCTCAAGCTCTGTAATATCCTTTTTTAGGTGTGGGGACCAGAACTGTTCACAGTTTTCCAAGTGTGGTCTCATCATAGATTTGTACAAGGGCAGTATGATATCAGCAGTTTTAATCTCAATTCCTCATCTAATTATGGCCAGCATGGAATTTGCCTTTTTTACAGTGGGTTTACATCTTCATCGAGCTATCCACTACCATGAAAGTAGCCTGGGATGTGCATGTGTCAATTCCGTGGGCTCCATCACTTCTAGTTTGGCCGTGACACTCTAACCAGTACACCAAATTGAAATGTTACCTCTGGGTAAAATGCTTTTTACAGCAAACTTTTAAAAAATAGTTTTAGCTTCCTTTTTACTCCCTCAGAATGCATTCTAATTGCTGTGCATTAACTATTTCAGACAATATGTATCAGGATAAAAGAATATGTACACTTCATAGAAGCAGGGCCCCTCTCAAAGAACCTTTTAGCTCTTATTTGTTTCCTGACTCCTTCAAGATAATGAGTTTCTTCAATTTCTAGATAACCATGGATTTATAAGCAGGCTGGTTTTTTTTTAAAAAAAACTTTTGTTTACTACAGTGTTTATGATTTCTTTTTCCAACTTGTATTTTATTACTCCATCCCAAATGTCCCCCGGTGGGAAACGTTAATATAAATACAGGTACTTTAGGGTGCAGCACATTGCTTCTCCATCTGTAACCCTGGCCATATTTATCATTATTGTATGAATAACACTAAGATATTTATATTGTTGTTATATTGTGTAATATTGTGTTTGTGTTGTATTGTTATATTGTTGTTATATTGTTGTGTTATAGTGTTGTTTATATTATTGTTTGTGGATTCCTAGAGGTATCTGTTTGGCCACTGAGTGAACAGACTGCTGGACTTGATGGGCCTTGGTCTGATCCAGCAGGGCCTGTTCTTATATATATGTTCTTATATTTTGACATTTCGTAAATGTAACAAACAGTGCAATTTGTTGGAACCTGATTTCTTGGCAAGTTGGAATGGTGGTGGTGGTGGTGGTGAGCTTATACTGGGCTAGAAGAACCGTCAGTACAAGAAAGCTCCTTGTGTGCTAATATGTGTTCTCTCCCCCCCCCCAATTCAAAATTATAACACTGAAATTTTCAATACAGCATGAAACTGGGGGATTGTTTTCATGTATGCCGTTGAACTGGGATGGGCAATATATAATATGTAATCTGCAACTTTGTAATCCAAAACATGTGGTTTTATTGCTCTGGTTGTTTAAATACTGATTAGCTTTTATATCACCTCGGGAGGTGGTAAGCTCTTCCTCCCTGAAGGTTCTTAAGAGGTTAAATGGTCATCTGTCAGCAATGCTGATTCTGTGACCTTAGGCAGATGATGAGAGGGAGGGCATCTTGGCCATCTTCTGGTAACTAGGGGTGTGGGGGGAGGTAGTTGTGAATTTCCTGCATTGTGCAGAAGATTGGACTTGATGACCCTGGTGGTCCCTTCCAACTCTATGATTCTATGATTCTATGAGCTTTTCATTTGCATGTTTGATAAGATAATGTGTTGACTGACGGGGTGGGGTACACACAGAAGTTGCCAGCTGGCATATACCCGTATTGGTATTTTCTAATTCGCTGCAGTGTGCCACATAATTGTCTGCAAACAACTGTACATATTTACAGCTGACTTATTATACATCATAATATTCTACATCATAATATTCTAATATGACCCTGAAATTGCCTACTATTGTATTTATCATTAATAATTTCTTTTTCTTTGAATTTTTCATTAAGGAGAAGACTTCATTTAAAGGATAGTGTGAACTGAGATGTAAATTCTTGGAGATCAAATATTCACAAAAAGAACATGAAAATTATGCTGCTATTTTACACTCATTGATCTGTCATGATGTAGGAATCATCTATAGCCAATTTTATTTGTAAATACAAATTTCTCAGAGGTCATGTCAGGGCAGTGTTTTCAAACTGTTTTCCAGGGACTTCTGGATTGTCTTAAATGCTTACTGGGGTTCCTAAATGTCAGGCTTCCATGATAGACCACTTCCCCCAGTGCTGCAAATCCTCGCCTGCAATGCACAGCTGCATAGACATTTCGGTATCTTCTAGGATGCTTTTTGGGTTCACTCAAAACAACAGGGAGTTCAATGGGCCCTGGCCAGTATGTTGTGTGTGAGCTGTATGTTTACCTTAGAACAGGCCTCTTGGCCCTCAGCAGCAATGCAGGGTTTCAGTGGCAGAAACGCCGGAATTCCTAAGCAGATTAGTTGATGCAGAAAAGATTTCCTGGCGGTAAAGAAGTTTGACAGGCACTGTATTAAGGAATACAATGGTTGATCGTAATTTATAATAAAAGACAAGCTTTATTTTCACCTGGCTGTTGAAATTTGACTAACAATGGGAAGAAGAGTAATCAAGAAGGTGTGAAAAAACTGTGAAAGTTGGAGTTGTGGCTTTTCCTGAATCCATTATAATGCCTTGCCAGTGTATTGTGATTGAAATGTGGATGCCTCGAATCTCATAAGGAGGAGCTCTAACAAACTCAGTAAATGTTGGAATGAAAGAATGAAATGTAGCCAGCTGCTACAATGAATATTTTAGTATATCTAAACTACTGTGTATTCAACGAAGGGCAGAATAACTAATAAAAATATTGGCAGAGTTGAGGTATCAGGAACCTGATCCTCCAAACCAGGATTTGGAGGATTGTAGAACATGGCAGAGGTTCAGGTATTCCTATCTTGGCTTCTTGGCTTTCTCTAGCAATAGCTTGCAGTGATATTTGATTCAGCAGATGTGGTTATTGCCTTTCCTCCAGCCCATGATGAGGAACATCAAGGCAAGAGTTTGCTTATGGCAGATTGTTGTTACAGAAAATCAGGAACTGGAAGAGGGAAAGTCTAGTATGATGTTGATCTCCCAAAGCATTGTCCGGCAGATTGTCCAAGATGATGCATTGCCTCTTTGGTCCAATTTGTTACAGTCAGCAAGCAAAGTGAAAACGGCACTGATTTTTGTTGATCTAGGAACTGTGTGCATATGCACAAAACCATCTAGCAGTTAATGAGTGAGAGAAGAAAGCTGTGCCTGTGTACTTCCTTGGGTTGAACTTCAGGAACACTGCCCCTCACTTCTGCTGCTGCCAGGACTCCTGTCTCCCCACCCCTCAACATTTCCAAGCCTCCCCAGTGGGGGAAAGACTTCCAGGGTCTCCGCCAATCTGGGGTGCCATCTGGTAGGCTTTTCAGGATCGCCCCCTGCGGTGTTTTTGAAATAAGAAAACCCAAGCCTTAAAGTGGTGGTGCCACCCCCATGGCAGACATAGGGAGGCCATCAAGTCTAGTTATGCCCTGAGAGGAAACTGAATCCAAATCCTAGGCTTTCTCAGTGAATGGTCTGAAGTTTCCTTGAAGCAGCTGACTCCAGCAAATGGGACGATTATGTTTAATAATTTGCTGAGCACCCTAGAATGTGATAGGAAATGAACCCTACAAAGTGAGCAAACCCTCACCCTCAAACATCCCTCACTTTCCCAGTGCTTTAGGCAATTCAGTATCGGCTCTATTTCTTCATGACATTTTGTAGCCCACAGAATTTTTGTGGTTTACCGTTTCTGCATCTGGACTGCTAAACTGCTGTTCTCAGTGTGACATCTCTGCAGGAATTATTGCTCCCTGGGGAGAAAAAGAACCCATGTTTTCCCTTCTTTGCAAAGTCACTTTTTGGTGGTGGTTTCCTTCATCCTGCTTCCCTTAGAAAATATGGCCATCTGTCAGATGTGGCTGGTGCCATAGTAGAGTCTCATTGTGAATAGTGCTACTAAATTGCTCTTGAGTTTCCCTCCTGTATTCCCTCAGCACTGTACTAACATGCTTCTGGTTGTTCCATTGCTTGCTTGTTTTCCCTCTGGTGCCTTTTCTTTGAAATAAGGATGCCAGTGGGCTTTCTGTCAACTTGAGTGTGATTTCCAACTATTGTTCCTAAGTGTGTGTGGTTCTTTCCCGTCTGTGGATTGAAACTGCTGTTGTGCTGTCTTTTCTCACTTGTTACACATTTGATTGAGAAGTTTCTTGAGACTAGTTCTCTCTTTTTGATCCAGTTACTGGCATTCAGCTGAGGTGAAATGCTGTATATATTCCCCAAAAATCTGTAGCAATTAATTAGTGAGATGTATTTTCCCCAACTTGTTAAAGAATTAGATGAACAGGTTCTGTAGAATGACTATGTCATGCAGTTTTCTTGCTATGTCTATTGAGTAGTTTCTGTTTCCAAATCTTTGATAATTACTCTTGATGTTCTAAGTAACTATCCCTAGCAATGGCAGTCTTTGGCTAATTTATTATAAAATCTGTAGTTATTAAGTAGCTGAAAACCAAGACCTTGGTAGTATGTGAAATTAAGTTTAGAATTAGTTATGACTCTGGTGTTGTGGGGTTCAACAGGATGTAGAATAGACAAAAATATAATTTTTCCTTAGTCTGGTTTTATCTATTTCTAAAATTGAAACGCTGAAGAAATATGATCGCCCATATTTTGAAAGCAACAACAGTACCAACGGGTTGTGTGTGTGAATATGTGTGAAACATTTCCCCTTCTTTTTGTACACTTGATTTGTTTTGGGGTGTGTTTTTTTTTGTTCCTTATAATGTTAGATTAATGTACTAGGTATGAGGGAGCTAAAAACCAATTTATGAAGCAGCTGTGACATAATTATAAGATTTGTTTCCTACTAAGGAGCTATTGCTGTCAAGAGAACAATATTTAACTTTTAAATAAGACTCTTTCATCCTTTCAGAGATAAATGCAATGTGTTAGTGAATGGTTGACATAGCTTTTGTTTAAAAAGGTACCTTTTAATCCATTATCTTGCCGGCATTCTTGTGGAGAGTGCAAAAGGGATATTTGCTAGGGCACATATGAACACACCTATGATGGGAATACTTACCCAAATCTATAGCTTGGAGTGCTGCAATATGTTTTTAAAAATCCCAATATTATGGCAAGAAACTGAATTGTCATAAATTATGCTAATTAAGTGAAAATTTGCATATGTTTCATGCAGATTATTTAGTTCTTTCTGTGTAATTTTTGAGGGTGCAGTTTAGCACATCTGTTAGATAATGGAGGGGAAGGGACAAAGTTCTGAAAAGTAAATGAAAGCCCCACAATAGCCCCTGGAAATTATATTCATCGCTGTCTGTGACTCCTGAGATTTCACCAGGCATTCCCCACACACTGTCACTTTTCTGTTTGTGGTAGTAGACCCAATTAAAAAAGAAGATGGGAATTCTCAGGACGCGGAATTCCACACTCAGTTCTGTACTCCCTACCAGCTCCTGAGCTCCGAGTGATACAACTGTAAATAAAATTGCAGAATTGTGAGCTGAATTTTTGTCTAGGTCAGGAGGTGACCTAATCGTCCCTTTTTATGTCCCTTTTTGAAACCATGTTTATTTGGGCATCCCTGTCTTTCCATTTTCTGTACTGATTGGCTGTATTGGAAACAAGCAGAGAAAACTCATGTATTTTTTGTGTGGCCTGTGTACAGGTGCGCACCTCTGAGATTGCAAGCCTGCTCTGAGTATCCTTTGGAACTTCCCAAAGCTAAGCTGGAAAATTTTTTGTGCTAGCTCTGCCCAGTCTGAGGCATGGATCACTCCCTGCTCATGCGTGGCACGTGAGCTGCGCCAACCTCCTTAGTTCTTTCCTTGGATGAATCAGCTGGATATGTTTTATTTATTCACTTCATTTATAGCCTACCTTTCTCACAGAGGTTATAAGCAGATTACATTAAAAAAAAAAACAACCCAAAAACAGTTCAGTCAGACAGTAAGTGCCGCTCCAATAAACAATACAATAGGATTAGGATTGCAGAATCGGAAAACAAGGCAACAAAAATAAGAACCGAAAAAATAATGTTTAAGGCATGATAGTGCCATAAAGCAGAAAGAAGGTTACAAAGGAAGAAGACAATGCAGTAAAAGGAAGGTGATACATACAGTAAACATAACAATAGACTATGATCCTCTCCCTTATAAAAGTGACCTCCTGAGTTGTTTCATTATACTACCGTTCTAATCCCTTTATAAAAATGCCATCCTGAATACTTCTGTTTTGCACATTCTGCAAGATGATAGTAGTGTGGGGGGCCTTCCTCACCTTCTCAGGCAGGCCATCGTGAGTGGGCAGTTGCCAATCTTGCCCATTTTCAGGGTGACACGTTCAGAAGGCCTGGCTCAGATGAGTGAAGCTGTTGTGGTGGGACATAGCAGGAGAGGAGGCCCTGCAAGTATGTGGGTTCCTGGTCATTAAGGAGTTTCCAGGTGACAAGCAGAACCTTGACTTGAACCCAGTGACTGATCTGTAACAATGGAGTGTCCGTGGAATGAGTGTGACATGCATGCTCAGATTAGTCCCCTATAATAACCAGGCTACACCAGCTGGAGTTTCTGAGTGGTCTTAATATGCAGACCCATGTGAAATGCATTGCGATAGTCTCGTCTTTAGGTAACCATGGATTCATGTGGCCAGATCAGCTAAGGGGCTATCTAATTTATTTGTTTCTTTGTATGTTTGTTTTTAGGCTGCTCTTTCCTGGCCAGGCCAGGCTCAGAGTGGCTCACAACCTGTTAAAACGCACTAAAATCAATCCAAAACTTATATATGTAACTATAAAACCTATAAAAACCCAGGTGCCAATTTCTAATATGCAACAGATAATAATATGTAACCCCAAAGCAGTTAAAACACTAACTTTCTGTTTGTGGGGAGAATAGCAGAGGCAGAAGGGGAAGGGAAGGGGAGACCAGCTAGATGTAAACTGTTGCTGCCCTCAACCATATGCCTGGTGGAAAAGCTCAGTTTTACAGGCTCTGTGGAACTGTTTTAAGTCCCACAGGACCCAAACCTCACTGGGCCTCGCGTTCCACCAGGCCCGGGCCAAATCCAAGAAGGCCCTGGCCGAGGAATGAATTGAGTTCACCTGTTCCAGGAAAGGATGCCAGGTTGTGTGACTGCACAGATAACCACTCAGATAATATGATATGCAGTTAAGTAAACTGTTCTTCATGGTGTCTGTGCAGACACACCTATGGGAAGTATTTACAACTGCCTTACTAACTTGCTGAGCTGACAGTAGTGGAAACCTGTGGAGAAAATTCATCTTTCTTTACTAGTGTCTGGGTTACCCGTGGCCCTTCTGGGATTTTAAAAGGTGCCATGGATTTGTGTTGTTCTTCTCTTGTCATTTTACATGGATTTTTGTGAGTATTGTCAACCAGCCAAAATGGTACTGGTATTTTACTTGCGTTAGGGTCGTTATGCATATTATAGAGATCATTGCATTCTGTGCTGTAACAGATCTTGGTTTTTCGTAAGACAGAATTTGATTGTATATAGACCTTAGACTAATCTTTTCCCTTTTCAGATCTTGATCCAGGTTGAACTCAAGCCCTTTGGACAAAGTACTCAATAATAAGCAGTAAGAACTGTTTCTACAGTGAAATAAAGCGGCATCAATCCTTTTTACTAATAGTTTGCCCATGCTTCTCCCCTTTATTACAAGGACTGAAGAGTGCCCCGGAGACACTCTTACAATATATAACAGCTTTATATCTCTCCTCTAACATAACGTGGTCCATAAAGAGACTCTGTCTCCCACATATTACAACTGTTATTTTCTTGTTCTGGGACTGTATACCTTTTTGTACTTTGTATTATAGGGGAACAGGGAACCCGTGTTTGAATTGTAACTTCAGTAGTTTGAGACTGTAAACAGGTTACCATGCAGTTTGAATGCAAGATATTAAAAACAAAATCATAGTTAAGCCTTTCTGAGTCATAATCTCAGAGAACACCATAGTAGGAGGATGATAATGGTTTAGCTGCATCTTTTGCCAGATGTAATTTATTTAGTTTAAACATATTCTAACCCCCTTCCTTAATATTCTCCCTTGACATGGCAAGGCTTGGATACTTCTTATTCTATATCCTGTTGTAGTGGAAATGAAGAGCCTCTTCTTTCAGTGGCAAACTGACCTGCATCCCCTCTACCACTTTCTGCCTGTCCTAATTAACCCTGGATAGATGGGATATCATAATGTGGTTTGGGGGTTCTTTAATTTGAGGGGGCTGAGAGCACCCCCACCCCTTTCCGTTCCCTTGGCAGTGTCTCATTTATTGGAAGGTGTTGCCAGGTTGAGCAACTGAGTCTGAGATGTTCAGCAGAGCTTTAAAAGCTTTATTTAAAAGATTAAAGACTATAAAGCAAAAGATGCAAAAAGTAGCTAATAACTTTCATAAAGGGAGGCAGCACAAAACAGTGGAAAGGGGGCATTAGCAAAACAGGGCAAAGTGATTGGTGTTTGCCCAAAGGCCAGTGTAATGAGATGGACAGTTTTGCCCAGATGCCCAGAGCAGTGAGTTAGCTTGCTGGGGGCACTGCAGCGGGAATTTAAACTTGTGTATTTACACTCATCAAAAAGAAAAAGTGGCATTTGGCCAAATGCAAACAAACACTGGGAAAATGTTGCCAGGCTAAGAAAAGAACAGAAAGCTCCTAACAGTAGGTTCACTTACAAGTTTCCTATCTGGTCCATGGATCTCCAGCTACACTTACAGGGGCAGAGTCACTTTTAGTGTGATGATAGATGACTTGGGAAAGCCTAGAGCAGGCAGTGAAACATCCTCTAAGCCAGGGATGGGGAACCTCAGGCCTGGGGGCCGTATGCGGCCCCCGAGGACATTTTTTGTGGCCTTCAGGAGCTCCAGGGCCCTGCCACGGAGGGGCAAGGCAGGGCAGCCCTCCCTGAGGGTGTTCCTGGGGCCACGGCTTGCAGGTGCGCTCCGGCGCCCTTTGGACCTCCTCTCACCAACTGACGGCTGTTAGTCGGCGAGAGGAGGAGGAGGGATGCTTCCCCCAAGGCTGCCCCCTGTAGCCGCCAGGGCACACTGTAAGCCCCTCTCGCTGCCTGTCGGCTGTTGAGCAGCAAGAGGGAGGGGGGAAAGAGGCCCACAGCTCCCGGCGGCACAGCATGTGCGCAGGAGCCGATCGGGTTTCGGGAGGCCTTTTGTGGACTTTGGGGGGGGAGGGCATGGAGCCTGGGGCCAGGTCGTGTGGGGCCGGCGTGTGGGTGTGTAGGGGCGGGGAGGCTTTTCTCTCTCCCTCTCTTTCTGTCTCTTTCTTTGTCTGTCTCCCTCGGTCATTTTCTTTCTCCCCCTCTTTCCATTTCTTTCTCCCTCTCTCCCTTTTCCTCTTTCTCTGTTTTCCTTCCTTCCTCCCTTGCCAATTGACCACGGACTGCGCCCCCCTGGCGCCTCGTTTGCTCGGGCCCACTGCTGGCTGCCCTCCCGCCTGGGAGGGGGGAGGACCGGGGGAGCGGGGACGCCCTCCAGGCCTCCCCTGGGGTTACCAACCTCCAGGTGGTGGCCGGAGACCTGGCAACCCTAGCCTCTACCCCCCCCCACTCGGAGATCTACACCTGGTATGGCCCCCGAATGATGTTATAAATGTGCAAATGGCCCTTGGCAGGAAAAAGGTTCCCCACCCCTGCACTACACCCTGCACGCTTAGGTTTTCATTTTGTTGCATTTCTTCTTCTCTTTCTCCTTGCGTAGAATCTATCAGCTCTCTATTTCTTGACAAAAATATTTCACCCTCTGCCAAAGAATTAACAGCACGTCTGATCTGTTTGTAAGTGAAAGTAAGACCTTGTGGTATTAGCCAAGCGTATTTTATTCCATTTTTCCTTAGTGTCATAGTGAAATCTTTATAAATATTTCTCTTGGCAATCAAGTGGCGAGGTAAATCTTTCAACAGTGTTAATGGTGTTCCATCTACTGGAAAAAGGGTTGTCAAAGTGATTTTGCATGATAGTGTTCTTCATTCTAGGATCATAAAAAACAATCACAATCTCTCTAGGCTTTGGTTGTAACATTTTAGGAGATAAGGGGACCCTGTATATCTTGTCAATTGCATAATTTAATTTTTGTTCATTCATATTGAAAATGCCAGCAAGTGATTTTATCATGGTCTCTCTGGTGTCCCCATATTTTTCAGGAAAATTGCGTATACGTAAATTAAGCTCTCTTGATTTCATATCCAAAAGTGCGATCTGATCCTTCAAAGCCTCTTCTTGTAATTGTATTTTTTCAGTTTTTTTCACACAACCCTTAATTTCATTTTGCATTTCTTTTTGCTCATTCACTACTTTTTTTACATTGGCTTCCATCTCATTCATATCTGTTTTCAGTTCTTTCACTTAGTCTTTAGTTGTCTTGATTTCATTTAACACATTGTCAAACTTCTTATCAAAAAGTTGAATCAGTTGCTTTGTGAGTTGGTCTTGTTGGTTAGAGACCTGTTGAATTTGCTTGTTGATTGTTTCAGTTTGCTTTGTCAGCATTTCCTTCAATTGTTTATAATCCATAGTTCTCTGCTGAGGTCCAGTCAGTAGTTGTTATAGCGTCGGGTGATATTTGTGTGGCACAACCATAGAGTTTCAAATTAGGCTTGGATGAACATCCGGTGTTTCCAGCGGAGTCTCTTTCTCAAAGTTAAACGTGGCTGGAGGACTCCTTAAAACGAAAGAGCTCCAGTTCAAAAGTGAACGTTCATCCCTCCCCCTCATAAATCACAGTCTTTTAATTGGTAGTTGCAGTGTCACTCTACGTATCTGTTGTTATATCTGGCCATGAGTGAAGTTTATAGTTCATCAATCAAGTTGTTAAGTATTCCTTTTAACCGGGTTATCTCAAATTCTTGGTTGTGGGGGGTGCGGGTTCTGTAGTCGTTTTAAAAAGTTCCACTGTCTTTCGGAATTGGAACGTAAACAAAGGGAGTTCTTGGCACTTACTCAGGTATCAGATGCCGGAGTTTCTATCTTTAAAATGGTTCAATAGATGGTAATTGGTAGAGGAGATCCGAGCCTGGATCCTTGGAGACACTCATGGCGATGGTTTCTTCCTCGGCTGGCTGGACAAACATCCAAATCCCCTCGGGTTCCTTTCCGGGGATAGTTTGGGAGTCAAACAGCACTCTAAGGGCTGCAGGAATTTCCTGCTCCACGTTCCACCTTTTAGGAACATGCTCGGGACACTGAAGGTGTCCCGGTTCAGAGTGTCTCTAGGGTCTCTCAAGAGCTCTTGAGAGACGATGTTCTCAGGTCAGCCATTTCTACCGGAAGTCTTGCCTTTTAGTTTTTGGAACCTGAACCCAAAGTAGACAAAATGTGAAGAGACCAGTGAAAGAGCTAAAAAAATGTGCTTTTTAAAATTTAGAACAGAACTAAAAGGATGGTTTGGCTTAGCTGTAATAAATACTAATTCTGGTAGCAGTCTGGTTCTGTAGTTCAACCATCTAAATTTGCTATGCAATTAACATATGTGCTAAACAGCAGATATAAATAGATGCTAACTCAGAAAGTAGCGCATTGAAACAGTGCCAGGACTAGTGCCTCCTACATCTCAAGCATTTTGGTTAGCATAAAACATGGATAAGTAATCATATATAAAATTAGCTTTGTGTACTGTTCTGTATATATCAAGTTCTATGTGTTCATGGACTGTCCTAATGGATAGTGGCAAGGTGATAGTTCAGTAAGTTCAGAAATGACCTTGCATGTGGGTTCTGAATATATAAGTGGATATTTTTGCTATTAAGTTTTGGGTCTCCTACTCTTATTTAGCTGCTTCTTATAACAATGCAGTGTGAATCCTCACTCATCTTAAAAGAACCAGTAGAATGTTTCACTTTATTTTGCAAATAAATTAAATAAATCACTATTCTCAGGATAATTTAAATGAATATCGTTTCCTGAATTTTGGAAGTCTGGACATAAGATATCTCTGAAAGTTTTCTTGACAAACCATTACTTGGTGATGATACAGCAGATACGTTTGAGATTTAAAAAAATCAGTTTCTTATCAACATTTTGTAATACTTGTAAGTTTTGATTTTTTAACCGTCTTCCATATTTTTTGGAAGACAATGCTTAAAACAAAACAAAACACTAGCTTGTAACATCTTGATAAAAATACTGAGTAGTGCAACAAGCCCAAATCGGAGTTCTGTGGGTGTTCATATTTTGGTTGTCAGTCTATTGGATGGTTAAATGGCCACCTGTTGTTAACTTTGTTGTAGGATGTTGATGTTAACTGATAGCAGGGTCAGAAGTGAAAAGCTTTCCTTCGCCAACCCTGCAGGAGACCAAATCCTACACCTACGCACTCCTGTATTGTCCTGTGACTAACTCCAGAAAATTTCTGATTTTTTACAATTTAAATCACATAGTCTAGTATTTCATATTGACCATGTGCTGTATCTGTAGGAGAGAACAGAAGCATAGGATTCAAGGGGAGCACAAGGTAAATAGACAATTTAATAAATTAATGCTTTAAAGACTTGACCGTTTGTGTGACCTATATTTGACCAGTCAAATAAGCACATTTTAAAAAATCTGGCCAGATAATACACATAGTTTCCGGGAATGGAGATGTAAGTAGAACTGGTGGAGAAGCTCTACTGAAAGATTTGTTTTCATATTAGATGAGCTATTATGTGCAAAAATGTTCTGAACTGGAAAAGTAGGAAATTTTGAATTTCCTAATCTTTATCTAGTCCTTAGGTATACCAGTCCCTTCTCTCCTTCCTTCTCTCCCCTAAAGGCAAAGCCACTGAATCAAAATTAATTATAATTTGGGCGGGATGCATAACTCAACATCTTGCATTCATGACTGGAACCTACATATTTTCAAAACACATCTGTAAAAAAATGAGCAGATAAAGAAGTGGTTGGCTATAGGTATGCAAAGTTAAAAGGAATTTTTTTAAAACAGTGACTGTTATGTGCAGTTTTTCACTTACATTTTTGGTCTTCAAAAAGATAAATTTACTGTTTTTGCTACAATTCTGTAATATCAAATAGTCATTAAATGGGAGAAATACATTTTATATTGCTAAATGTTTTGAGAAACATGTTTCCGTAAGCTTTCCTCTCTCTCATTTTCTTTTCTGTGCGCTGTGTATAACCTTGAAGGAATCTCCAAGGCATGTTTCAAAACATTTTATTATACTGCAAGCATGTTATTGGAGAAAAATAAAGAAGTCTGGATAGTTCTGTGGGTGCCGCTTTTGTGCGCGTTCCTAGACTTAATCTCCAACTGTTTTGCCCTCTAGAAATAGCAGGCTATTGAGTATTTACAATTTTTGCAGGCTTTGGAACTTTAAATAGGTTTTAGCTCATTCGGTAATGGGTTTGTTTTCTCTTGCAGAAAGAGCAGAGAAAATGAAATTACATAAAAGTTTATATCCACGGCCACTGTACCTTTTCAGTTTATATAACAAAGTTACTTGTCCTATGAACACAATTACTACCTTAACTGCAAAGGACGGGTTAATGAGTATTCCTTATCCGGACTGCTTAGGACCAGAAGTGGTCTGTATTTCAGATCTTTTGGTTTTTTGGAATATTTTGGGATTTTTGCATATACATAGTGAGATATCTTGGGGATGGGACCCAAGTCTAAACATGAAATTCATTTATGTTTTATATATATAATATATACACTTTATACACTAAGCCTGAATGTAATTTTAAACAATATTTTAAATAATTTTCTGTACATTGAACCATAAGTGGCACTGCTGAGGGCCTAATGCCTGCATGCTGGCTCAAAAGGTCTAGTTTTCGGATCAGTCCGGATATCGGATGTCCAGATAAGGGATACTCAACCTGTATTGAAAAAACAGAGAGCGGTATAGGGTGTTTTTTTTTTGTTTTGTTTATTATTTTATTCAATTAGTACTTCAGTTATCTTTTAGTGTTTTCCCTCCTGTTTCCTGCCCTGCCCTTGTTACCCTCCATCCCTTATTAGTTTTCTCAGTATGCTGAAGACGTCAGTATGGTGTGTCCTGATCCAAAGATCCTGGCTTTGGATAACTGAAGTAATTGGGATTTTGCTTTGGTTGCCACTGCTAAGTGAAATGTGAAGAAAACGAATCACTGTAGACCAAAAGGCAAAATCTACAGACAGAATTCAGGATATAAACCTTGAAATATTATTTGCTTGAGCCTGTTAAAAAAAAGTGTCCAACATGATTAATAGTGTTGGGGGATTCTAAGCAGGCTCGTGATCGATCAGCTGCTTGTTAATGAGGGGGAAACAGGGTAAGAGGAGATGCAATCCACCTACCTGTGCAACAGCTGCCTGCCTTTTCTTTATACTCCATTTTCTCTCTAATGAAGGAACCAATTTCTTTAGAGTGATCAATGCTGACCTATTAGGATTAGACACAGTCCTGACATTGCCAAGGCAATTAAAATGAGTTGCAGAAGGGTTTTTAAACTTATTAGTTTGTTTAAAGACGACAAGGACTTTGAAATGAATAAGAACTACATTGATGCTGAAGGTATACTAGGAAACAAATGTGCTGATTGGAATGAATTAATGCTTCTAGATTTGTGCACAAGATCCAGAGGTCTAAGGCTGGTGTGATTTGGCACAGATAATAAAATGTGGGTTCTTGTTTTTGTGGCTGGGGCTTTTCTGAGAATTGTGTGTGTATATATGGAGTTTTCTTGTTCTCTGGACTTGTGTCCTTTCTTGAGCAGGTATAATTTGGATGTATAAACATTAGATAACAAGGAGTAGCTTGCTCTTAAAATGTGTCTTATGTAAGTGAACGTATGAAAACATGTGGAAACTGCTACATTAGTTTCTCTGCCTGTTGAAATGAAACTACTAGTAGGTTTAAATTTGGAATTTTATGCACTGAACAGTTTTGCTATAAAAGAAACACAGATAAATAGGCCTGATATGTTAATGAAGGTGAAGTCCATAGACTCATGATTTGCATTGGCTGCCTGATAAGTTTCTGTAAACACTGTCTCTTATCGCAACATGTTGGGATCATCTCTGGAGTAAAAATCACATAATAATGTAGAGGAATAAGGTGCTTAAGAAAAATATAATGCAAACTGATGGAAGTCACTTTAATTCTACTTATCTAATCTATTTAGGATGCAAAATAGCTCTGTATAATAATAATCACTTCAGAAAAGTCAGATATAAGGTAATAGCAATGTTGGGCTATCAGAAGAGACTGCAGAGAGAATGCACTGAATAATATACATTTTCTTTGAAGGTGTTCATGCTAAGATGGGGGTTTGCAGGATTCCGAGAAGCTGTCTGTTATTAACCATTCACGCATTCTAAAATGATCAGAGCCATTCCACAATAAAACCAAAACATTTTATATGATCGTACTGAATACTTGACCAAGTATAGATCAGATGGAATGATCATTTGTATCTCCAGGGTAGCCAACATAAAGAGGGAAGACCATTCACCTAAAAAGGAACGACAGTTTATTTCTGGTACGCTTGAGAGATTCTGCTGCTGCCATTGCCTCTTCTCCTGTCTCCTTGACCTGGGAGCCGCTCATAATGCGGCCCCAATCAATGACCTTTTCCCCATATAGAAGAATAAATCAAAAACAATCTGAGAAAAATCTTGAGCTTCTGATCACCATGTGATATTTAGTTTAAATGTATATACAAGTATAGATTTGTGTCCAAAATAAATTTAGATTTTGTGTTTTTTTGAGACTGTTGGCTATGTCAAGATTTAAACAATATTTTCCCACAAAATTATCATTAAACAATACAGTTTCAGAATACACCTTTATGCCTGTTTGTTTATAATTGTAATGCAACTCCCCCAAAGGGAAATGGCATGTGTCCATGTGTGTGTGTGTAATTCAATTAATAGATTTCATGCTAATACCAAGGACAGAATATGGCTGCCCATTGTAAACATGATTCAGTTGTATGCATTTTTAGCTGCATATGAAGCTTTCACAGCTTTCTGTTTGCAGCTCAGAGACATTTAAAAAAAACAAAAGGAGTTATATTTTCCCAATTGACTAAGAATTTATGCAGTGGTGTTTTAAGCAAGCTCTCAATAAAGAGTCAGAGGACCAATTTATCAACATTGCTATCATCTTTATGTTAAAAAAAGAAGAGTTACCTTACTTGATCACATTGGATGTCCACCAGAACTGAGCTCTCTGGCATGGATCCAGTGAAGGATTTCTGTTAATGGAAGGGGTGGTGGTAATTTTTTGCTGATTCGCGCCATCTGGTGCAGTCTCTGACTTACCCCATACCATTCTCTCTCTCTCTCTCTCTCTCTGTGTGTGTGTGTGTGTGTGTGGAGGTTCACCTGTCTCTCAGGAACAGCATTAAGGTGGGCATTTTGGTGCAGCAAGATGGAGGATGGAATGTGGCACTGTGGATGGAAATCCCTTCCATCTGGAGAAATTACTGCCCCTGGGTTAGACCTAGACTTTGTTTTCTGCTAGTGAAAAGGGAATTCCACTCGTGGAAGAGAGGGAGTGTTTTTGCCAATTTTCCACTCACACTGAAAGCTTCCTCATTGCGTCTAGAACAGTTCCTGGCGGGCCCCCTCAGCCAAATGGGCATATTTTTTAAATGGTTCATTCCTTTCTGTATTCTTCTAGATTTTTTTAAAAAAAAGATTGGTGTTGCAAGTTTTTCCTCACCATGGCTTGGTTTTTCATAGACTTACAATTCTAGCCTTAATAATGTTTTCTTCCAAATTTGGGTGCTGTTTTTCTGCAGAATTCTGCTTTTGTTGCCTGACTTGCTGAAAGGTATGTTAGGAAGGACTCAAGATAGCTTGGGAGTCATGTGTTGTTCCTTGCATTGATCATGAAGGCTTTTTTCTGTCACCATTGTGACATAGTTTATTGTTTGTGCATACAGAGACAGAGTAATTCAGAGGGCTTCCGTAAGCACATATTACTCTTCTGACAGCATGAGAAAAAATGTGAACTTTTGCCAGGAGTGTTGTTAATACTGACTAGTGAAACGGCACTTGAAACATTTCTAAGTGTCTCAATTTTCCAATGGAAAGTAGCATGTGGATGCCATTAAATAGAAATTCTGTTGCTTAATGCCTGAACTTAAAGGGAATTTATTTGCTTTGCTTCCTTTCCCAAGTACATTTGGTAACAGATGGGCTTGTAGGGATTGAGCTGCATATATTATGAATGTTAGTGAATGCTTTTAGGTAAATGTTAGGAAGGGTTACATTAGTGGGGCATTGCGTGTGAAATTCTAATTCAGTTTGCTGATGCTTTATTGCACCTGTGGGTAAGGATGCTCAGTTTTGCTTCACCTAAACTGTGGCCAAGGACAGATTTGTATCCAACTGAAGTGTGTGCTTCATTTAAAAATTAGGGATGACAGCCAAGGAACTAGACAAGGTTAAAAATATTTAAATATATGTTCTATTCATTTTCATAACTTAAGATATACCAGCTTCTACACATCTGCTATTCTCAGCGCAATATTTTTAACACAATGAAAGAGTCTGGTTAATTCTCCAATGACAATTTAGTTTGATATAGTTTGGATAATGGCACTCTGTAAACTAGATTGCAATTATTTCACTATTTTTTTTCAGGTGAGCCAATCTTGGACAGATTTAAAAATGGACTTCACTTTCTTATTGACCTGAAAAAAAAACACAGGTCAGTTGTAGAAGGTCCCAGGTGAAGCAGCTAGCAGAAACACATTGCATAGCAAATTACAGTTTGCGTGAGGGATTAAAATAATGGGAGTTTTTGTTTTGTTTTAAATTAAATGGTTTTGTAGAATTCCAAATGATTTAAGCATTCTTTCACTGTTTAATATGGAAACCTGTCATGTTCCTAGATTGTGTTTGTCACAGATAATAATTTACACAAACAGTTTGGTTGATAGCATCTGACTTTGGGGAGAATGCGGATCTGTGTTTCAGAGACTGTTTAAATGAATGCTTGGGGAGGAGAAAAGTTGCTCGTAGTAAATGTAACTGGAATTATTTGTTGTGCATAAAGTGGATTTGTTCTTAATGTGAATTTATGACTCCTTTTACCATCTTCCTTCCCTCCCAAACACAACCAGATTTAAAAATAACTGACCTCACGACGCTTAACTCTATTGAATCCAAAGTAGTGTCCATGGCTGATTAATAATCCCTAAATAATGTATGCCTTTTGTTGGCTCTCTGCTGTTTCATGGAGGTCAGCAGTAATTAGCTGTTAGCTATTGACTACATTCAGTAGTCAGAAATGTAATACAGATTACTGAGCCCTTGCTGAAATCGGAGTAAATGATACTGTAGTAAATGTATATTTGGGTATCCAGTTATTTTGCTGAGGGTGGGAAACCGGATTTTTTCCTCATGAGGCAATGAAATCCAAAGCTCTAAAAAGACTGATTTTATACTGTGGTATCATGTACTTTTTTAAAAGGTTAAAGCTTACTTGACTTCTCTGGGAGTGAAGTGTTATATTATATTTAATGGGTCTCAGCTCTAGTTCATTCAGTGGATAATGCATACTACCTCTAGAGTCCACTGTTCTAACAAATACATTTAGTTCCTGTTTCACTCTCTGCTTCAGGTTCATTTTTACTTCTTTCTTTTTTACCTGATGTAAACTGTAAGATATACTTTGAGCTTAAAGCAGCAAGTACCACAAGAGAAAAACCAACATCAGCATTTCCAAATTCCGTAACTCATTAACAGCCCGATCCACATTGCAGTTAAGCATAAGTGCTTTAATTTAAGTTTATTTAATCTCACTGGTGTCCATGGAGCAAAGCTAGTTTAAATTGAAATACTTGGGATTTAAACAATGTGACTTGGTCTGTGAATAAGATATTTTCACTGCTCCTTAATTTAGGCTGTTGGATTGAAAGAACCATGAGCAGAAGGAGAACTGCTGCTAGTGCTGTTCTGCAAATACTTGTGCAAGAATTTTTAAGCATCTGTGAATTAAAGGTTCTTAAATGAAGTTTGCTGCTCTTTTACTAAGTAAATTGGGATTTTTCTCCCCCTCATGTTTGTCCACTTGTGAATACATGGTTCTATGTAAGGAGATTTCATAGAGGCAAGATTCTTTTCTTTTTTCTTGGCATAATAGTTAATGAGCTATGTTTCTTTCATTTATAAGTAGTACTTAAAGATAGAACATGTAGATTTTTAACTGCCCTATTGCCAAAAGCTCAGCTGTTACTGTGTTTGGTTGGGGACAGATCAACTTAAGGTTGCCAGGTGGGTGGTTTTGGTGAGCAGTTGCCCGCCAATCCACCCAGCTGCTCAAGAGCAGGGACCACACACGTGCACAACCACACGTGATGCAGTCACATCACTTCCGGGTTTACCCCCAGAAGTGACGTGATCATGTAATGTGCGGCCGCGTGCACATGCAATCGCCGCAGCCCCACCCCCAAAACCTCCCACCGATGGAGAGGGGGGACCTGGCAACCCTACATCCACTTCTGACATGTGCCTGTGTAAAGATGTTCCTACTCAGATGGAGCCCATGTTAAGAACCTAGTGTATAGACACTACTTCTCTTCCAATTCATCTCACTCCTAGAGCTGATGGTGCAGATTTAACATTGGTGAAAGCAACATGGTTGCAGGTATCAGTACTCTTATGTGCTTTCCTAGACCCAGTAACTATGAACACCATAGTACTGACCTGTGTGTGTGTAAAGTGCCGTCAAGTCGCAGCCGACTTATGGCGACCCCTCATGGGGTTTTCAAGGCAAGAGACTAACAGAGGTGGTTTGCCAATGCCTTCCTCTGCACAGCAACCCTGGTATTCCTTGGTGGTCTCCCATCCAAATACTAACCAGGGCTGACCCTGCTTAGCTTCTGAGATCTGACGAGATCAGGCTAGACACAATAGCAATACAGATCGTTTACTAGGCGACAAAGTTTTACTTTAAATTTTGAAAGTAGTAAAGAATTAGAAATGAAGTCCAAATAGAATAGAAATGAGGCATGATGTTTATTAAGATGAATTATACAATGTATCAAAGCAGGAAAATGAGTTAGCCGGGGAGAAAGTAAATCCGAAAGGAGAAGAAGAAAAAAGGACGAGAACTTGTTATGCCTCAGGCAGTGGCCCAAGCCACCCATAAGAGCAAGTGAAGTTGTCTTGGGGCAGACATAATCTAACATTGGGGAAGGAATCTTTCCTCAGTTGTTTGGCAAAAAGGATTAGGAACCAAAGAGGACAGAGATGGAGGCAAGCTGTTTTCAGTGGGGCAGTTTAAGAGAGCAAATAATTTAGTACTGCTTTGGAAGGTGAAGAGGATTATAGGGTCAGAGGAGCAGTTTCTAACCTAGGTAACAGCAGGTTGGGTGAAGTTACTGTAGTATATGACAGGAGGCTACTCATGGCTGATTGTTGAGATAACGGTGGGGCATATGTCAGAGGCATTCTCTAAAGTTTGTAGAACCCAACTTATTCAAGACCTTATCAGATATTCAAGACATCTTAAAATTACTCAGAATAACATGCTCAACATGTTTTCTTCAAGGCAGGAGGTAGCTGATTTCTTGGAATAATTGAAAACCTTTGTCATATTCTACAAGCGGTGCTTTGGTCTTAATCAAGATAGATTGTAAAATTTAAAATTAGCAATATTAAAGTAATATCTATGGTAAATTAAAATATGATTGATATAGTAACATTCATACAGCAGCCATATCTGTAACTACATTTACGATAACATGATACTTTGTACGTTCAGCTGACTAAACAGTGAGCAGAATTATGCTTAACGGGATTATTTGATTTTTTAAAATCTAAATTAAGGAAGAAAGATACTAAGATGAGCTGTAAAATTGCAGCTGCATAAGCACACCTGCTCTGTTGTCCCGTTGCTCGAAGTACTTGTTAAGGTTCAGATGAAATTGGGATTTCTGTACAACAGTATTGCCAGAAAGAACTTGCATTCAGAAATCCATGAAGGAGGTGGTTGAATTCTGGGTCCTATAGCTTCATGTTCATTTTCGTAAAGAGGGTTTAAGTCACATTGGAGTTTTTATACGATTGGCTTTGAGCTACCATGGACTATGAGAAAGGCATGATATGACTATTTTTAAAATAAATATAACATTTCCCAAAGTAGTACCATCTCCCAGAATGGGGATGTTGGAAGAGCCTCAATGAGTGTGGTCTTCAACATTAAAATTTTTTTAAGGCAATACATTGGTCCCATTCCAGGATTATGGCATGGAAAAGGGGATCTTTGTATCTCCTGTTACTTGAATGGGAGAGAGGCAAGTTTCTGAATCGACTGCTGTTCAGAGAAGTAACGAACTAATAATAGCTTTGATTTGACATATATGCTCATTTTAAAAAGAATTCTTCCACATACTGTTTCTACTTACCAGAAGCAGTGCATTTATGTCATAGTAGGTACAGGATGGAAGTATATTCCACAGTTTAGTTTCCTATTATAATGCATAGTAATCTGCAAAACTAAACATCTGCTGAATGGGAACCCTTATGATTTATTTTGAAAGAGGACTGAAAAGAAGGCATACATTTTGCCTTTTAAAGTGGGTGGCCTACTGGTGTTACATCTTATATAGTATTAGTTTTTATTTGTTCTGGATTTTTATTCAGCTTTTATTTGGTTTCTACTCATGAATGTTTAATGAGGAAATTGGCCTCTGGCTGAAATTTGCACTCCGCTGTTCATTCTTTTTTCTGACATTTTTTCAGAAAAGAATTTGACTACTTTACAGAAAGCTTGGAAATGAGGAGTGGTTGAGGAACCTAAAGCAATCATATTTGTTTTCAAAATTTTGAGTTCAGCTGTTCACAATTTTTTGCCAATAGTTTCTGATTAGGGGTTTGTTTTTGTGCCAGGGATATATAACCTTTTTAATGTTGCAAGCAAATAATGTACACTTTACAAGCTGCACAGTTGTGGTGGATTTGATTGTTTAACAGGTAATGTTTCTGAGAAACACTTAACGCAACAAGAGTCATGTATAAGTGTTGATCCATAATCCCTATTACCAGAAGATAAATACAGCTACCCAGTGGGTTGCCTTCCATCTGACTTTCAGTTTTACTCCTCTAATTTGTCATTGTTTTACAGGGTTACAGAAATGTTTAAGGGAAGCAGTAGGGAAAGATAACTTGCACAAGGCCACAAAACAGGAAAATGCAGCCTAATATTAAGCATGTTCCTAACTGATTTCTCAAAATTACAGTTAGTCTATACCACTAGGGTTGCCAACCTCCAGGTGTTAGCTGGAGATCTCCTGCTGTTACAACTGATCTCCAGCCAATAGAGATCAGTTCACCTGGAGAAAATGGCCATTTTGGCAACTGGACTCTGGCATTGAAGTCGTCCCTCCCCTCCCCAAACCCCACCCTCCTCAGGGTCTGCCCCAAAAACCACCTGCCGGTGGCAAAGAGGGGCCTGGCATCCCTACCTGGAGAAAATGGCCATTTTGGCAATTGGACTCTATGGCATTGA
The DNA here is from genome assembly GCF_029931775.1 of Euleptes europaea. Taxonomy (NCBI): domain Eukaryota; kingdom Metazoa; phylum Chordata; class Lepidosauria; order Squamata; family Sphaerodactylidae; genus Euleptes; species Euleptes europaea. Next base: position 38,621,394 of record NC_079318.1, on the reverse strand, counting down.
AGTCCCTCCCCTTACTAAACCCCCTCTCAGGCTCTGCCCCAAAAATCTCCAGGTATTTCCCAACCTGGAGCTGGTAACCCTATGTGCCACAGATATGCACAGTCATGTTTCCTTTAGGATGCTAGCCTTGATCATTATGTTTACAGGCTGCTGAAGAGCTAGCCGTTTGGCTTTCTAAGACCCTTATGGTTCTGGTTTCTGTAAAAGATAGAATGGCCAGCCAGAGTGAATATTGGTTTGATTCTTATGTTAAAGGCCCACATCATTCTAAAACAGCAAGATTCTGCCATTACATGCATGTGAGATAGGGCCTATATATTGCAGTGCCCCTGGAGGAGTATGTGTGCAGTGTGTCTCTAAACTCCTGCACTAATTTCAACATCATGTGGCTCATATTGGTGGAAATAGTAGAACGCAGGAGGGACAGGTGGTATTGCCATAATCTCTGTTCACACTGGCAGATTGCACCTCAGGGCGTCCTTGACGGAGTGGAGGCGGGTAGTATGCAGTCTTTGCTTTATTTTCCCCCATGTGATTGTCATTCACATATATGAGGTAGAGTATTATCAGGGATATCACTGTAGTGGTGATGGGACCTAGACCAACCGATATACCCGAGTGTGTGTGTGTATGTTCTTCCTTGCTGTGTCTTGGGTTATAGCTTATTATCTTTATCCTATAAAATTAAAATACATGATATACCTGACATGTACCAGGTCACAGGAGTGCTACCAGACTCGCAGTCAGGCATACGTTAGGGGAACTCCCCTTAAATAGTGCTCGTTCATTTGGGATTGTGAGAGAACACTGAGAGAGGAGAAAAAGAGTTTGTGGTTTCCTTCCCACCGAGGTTTTAATCCACCTAGGAATAACATGTGGATCTATAGAAAAGGGATGACCCCCCCCCCCGCTGCCACTTGCTGTTTCTGCAAGTGAAAACCAGGTGGGAGAGAAATGGAAAACTCTGTGTTTCTTCTCTCAGTGCTCCTTCATAGTGCTGAGCGAATGAACACAGTTTAATGTGAATTCCCCTTGTGTATGGCAGATGGCGAGTTGGGTAGCTCGCCTGTGACCCAGCATGTCTTGGGCCTATCATGTATTTTGGCCCTTAGCTCCTAGATCAGGGGTCCCTAATGTTGCCCCACCTTTCCTGTTGCACTTCAAGTGTTATCTTTTGGCGGGCACTAGGAAACCTTTTGACTTGGGATGCGTATGGTATAATGCAGATAGTAGCTTTATGTAAAGTACTTTATCTGTGCAAATAGTGGAGATATTCTAAGTGGGACTTAATTCTGACTAAACAAGATTGGGCTGCATGGCTAAAATGCACTTAACTAGAACTTCTACTGAAGTCATCAGATCTTCCCAGTTTTAATGTATTTTTATCATTCAGGTAGAAGTTAATATAAAAACATCACTACATCAAAATCATTTGTGTTCCTATCAAAATCTGGTCAGAATCTGTCTTTCTGTTCACATGTGCAAGGAACTCTCATCAGGCTTCAGCACATGAACACATGAAGCTGCCTTATACTGAATCAGACCCTTGGTCTATCAAAGTCAGAATTGTCTACTCTGACCAGCAGCGGTTCTCCAGGGTCTCAGGCAGAGGTCTTTCACATCACCTACTTGTCTAGTCCCTTTAACTGGAGATGTCCCTTTAACTGGGATTGAACCTGGGACCTTCCGCATGCCAAGCAGATGCTCTACCACTGAGGTATGGCCCTTCCCCCACCAACTGCCATCATTACAAGTAATAGTTCAGGTTACAAATGGCTGGGCTCATGTGAAGGGATAATCAAGAAAAGCAGCATCCTTCCTTTTTCTTTTTGTAGAAGTGTGTTAAATAAAGACGTGTAGTGCCAGGTGAGTATTTCTTAGCTAGTTCAATATTTTGTGTGCATGCATGAAAATATTTTTAAACAATATGTTAATTTTAAAGGGCATCCCATCAAACAGAGCTCTGGTCTGAAATGTTAAAGACCTACTATTCCAGTTTTGCATAACCTGACTCCCTGCCATAATGTGATCAGCTTTGCTTCCTGTGGCAGCCATTTTGTGGTTGCATCCATCACTGAAAAAGATTTAGGGGCCCTATCCTAGCTTCATCACCTTACTCTATCATCAGAATTATCTATTCACAAGCTTTATATACGTATTGGATGGAATGCAAGAATGCTTTTTGATGGTGTAATGATCCGAATTGGAATGACTGCTGTCCAGGGGATGGAATATTGCATTCGAACTTGAAGGATTAGCTCTAATCCTATCCCATAGGCTTGCTGTGTAACCTTGTTGCTTTTATAATTCTCTATTAGTTTCAGTGCTGTAACTGTAAAACTGGAATAGAGTGATCACTCCTTGTGATTGCAGTTATAAGGAATCTAATAATGATTTAGTCTGGTAATAGTTGTATAGAAGTCTTCAAAACGTTATTTAATTAAAATACTAGAGTTTCATATAATACAAGATCAGATTAAGCATTATAATTTTTTTGAACCACCATAATTTGTGTCCATATTAAACTGTGCTTGCCTTATGCTACCTTCTTATACAAGCCCTTGGTCAATGCACAGAGTAGCCCAAGGCTACTTTGCAAGGTATTTGAGCTAGGTATGAACTGGGAATGAATTCAGAAAAGAAAATATATTAGCATAATGTAGTTGAAGGCTTTCTTATAGAAATGTATAAAGGTTCTTTCTGTAGGGTTACCTTTCTCAAGGTAGGGTTTGGAGTTCTCTTGGTATTACAACTGATCTCCCCATTACAGAGTTCAGTTTCTCTGGAGGAAATAGCAGCTTCAATGGGCAGACTCTATGGCATCCTGTGGAGACCCTCTAAACTCCGTTCCCTCCAGGCATAGCCCCCAGATTTCCAGTTCCCGAGCTGGGGCTGGCAACCCAGTACAAAGTTCTAGGCCTCCTGTAATATATACTGGAAAAGTAATTTAATGCTATGTGATATGGCTGCAGACTAGCTTAAGTGGCTTTCTATGTGGTGTTTATTTTTGCTTTCTAAAAGGTCATTTTAACACACACACAAAAGGTCATTTTAATATATACGTTTTGGGGTTTTCTTTAATTGAGGCTTCTTATACTCCTAGCTGGAGAAGCAAAGACTACTTTTAAAATGATATTTTTGCTGATCATACATTATTTTTTCAAATTATCGTAAATCTCATGGGTTTTTAACACAGTTCGGAGTGCATTAAAAACCACATGGTAGCGCTGGAAGTATCAGCCATCCCAAGTAAATTTCCTACATGTATAAGCCACTTAAATATTAATAGTATATTCTTTGCTAAAAATGTTTTTAAAACAAGGCAAATTCAGCATAACATGATAAATCACAGTACAAAGGTTTACAAGGAAAACCCAGTGCTCTGCATCTATTTCCATACTTCCTTAATGCTGTGCAGTTATGACCTAGTTAAGAAACTATAGTCTGACACAGATTAATTAAATAATTTGAGTGTTTATTGATCACTTTTCTCTGCATAGTAAGTTCAAGGCAGCTTTTAAAATTATGCTGAAAACATACATAATAATAAGTCCTAAACCATAATCTACGTCGCCGTCAAGTAACAATCCATATCCTACATAAACAGCACCCAAAATCTCTTTAATCCTAGAGTATCAGGGAAGGGCCAGTTCTAACTTTAATGGCAGATCAGCCCAAAGAGTTAGAGTGGCTACTGAAGACACCCTAGAATGGCAGATCATATCTCTATAGGAAGGCACATGGACAAGGAGTTCCTAGACAGAATAATATTGGTGCATGGGCTCATACAGTAAGATTCAAAAAGTCAGAAGAGAATCCACATAATACCTCTTATTAGGACCAAACTAATGACACAGAACACTAGGCAAGCTTTTGAGTTCTCACTCTGAAGGTGATTTCCGTGTGTCCATCAAGGAGGCAAGATCTAATTCTCAAACTTACTGTCTTCTGGATAGGAGTTACCTGAGAACTCAGCTTGTTTCCTGCCTTGTCATAAAGAGCAGGCTTCCATAACAGATTAGCATTTTGGAACTCCTACTATCCCATCTACAACCTCTATCTTCTAGGGCTATTTTCTTCCTCCCTCGTTTTTTCCCTTCTACTGCCTTTTGTGTTCCTTTTTCTGCCCCCCCCCCCCTTTTATGGAACAGTTTTGGCTGAAGCTGAGGCAATGGATAGGTAGGAGGATTTTGCAAAGCCTTGGTTGGCTTCTTTTCCAAGGAGGATGGGGAGCCTTCTCCTCCCAACTCTGGGAGGTAGAGATCATTTCATTGCATGGCAGGCCAGCTCTAGTCTTATTTAAATTCTAAATATCTGAGTACGTCTGAAATCAAGTTATTCTGAAGTGAACGGCTTCAGCTGTGTCATAAAGACTGTTAGTTGAAAATTACTTTGCAGCTTGTCAGTTTTTGAGTACTAACACATGAACGTTTGAGGGAATCTGTGAAAAAGAGCCTTGAGTAATTTTAAACAAAAAATATTTCAAATTTCTAGTGTTGATACTAAAAGCAACAGTTTCTGTAACTAATTGGTTTTATGAGCTGCTAATATATGCACAGCATAGATGTCCATTGCAAGAAAGTAAGAAACTTGTGGCTCTGCTGAGAAGTGCTTTTCTGTCTGAGGGATGTTTTTCTATTTTTTTTTCACCCTTTCCTTCCCCCCCCCCATATGTTGATTCAGCTGTGTGGGCTGGAAGGATAGTGCATTTGACAGATCTGCCAAGAATGAGCAGCTTAGGTGGAGCTGAATGACACAGTTTCCTTTTCCATTGAAAGACAAATGCAGACTGGCCTTTTAATGTCCTTGTCTGTTGCAAACTGATGAGTGTTTCTGTGGCAGAAACAGTTTTGCAAGGTAAGGACATTAATGATAAGGATGCTGTTTGATTTGAAATAATTCTGACATCTCTGTAGCTCTGGTAATGACAACCCAGGTTCATGTGGAAAAAGAAGTTTGGAAACTGGGCTGGCCCTGTTCCTCCACCTCCCTCAAATTTATTGATCTTTGACACTGGCCTTTTTGGGGGGGGGGGTCATACTGCCTTTGCCCTTAGCAGACTAGATAAGATGAAATAAGAATTTGGTACAATAAGTACACACAAATCCTCCTATAATATTTGAACTCTTGTGATGTTAGAGCACACCAACTCCGTTACTGCAGTATCAGTGCACATCTGCTGTTGCATTATAAGTGACGGGAATATATATGTGTGTGTGTTCTATGCCTTAACTGCAGCTGCTGTTTTGAGATGTGTCATTAAGTGATCTACATAGTATTTATTGCTGCTTGTGCAGAGCTCTGTGTTAACCGTTGCTACTTGGATCAAGTATGTCAGATGTGAAAACGGAAATAACAGAATTTAAAAGGTGTTGTAAATTATTAGGAAAATGAAAAATATATAATTAGCATATCTGAAAGTACTTTGATAATGTAAAAGAAAATCAGTTCTGAGAATTGTGTGGTGGCTCAGAGGAGGAGGGTGTGATTTACCAGCAGATCTTATTTTTTTCTGCCCCCCTCCCAATTAATTTCAAAGAACCAAGCCTTCACAAACAGCAGGTACTGTGGTAAAACTGCTTTTGAGCTGTCACTTCACAGTGCAGGTTGTAGTGAGGGGGCTTAAGGAGAAATGTTCAGTTCTAGCTTTCTCCTTAATAAATTAATTTTCTTGGGGATGAGCATGGGAGCATTCAGACATGCAAAAAAAACCCCACCACCGTCCATTTCTTCATGATGGGCAGACTATGTTGCTTATTCTTTTAATTTGGTATAGTAGAAAACCTGTTCACAAAATGATGATGCTTTTCATTACCTCTAGCAAAGAGTGATAAATACACACAGCTAATTTCCTCCATATATTCAAGGTTTGGCTCCAGATTTCATACGTTTTATGTGAGATCTTGCTTTGCAGCTTCATTATACATGCACTTCATGTATAACTTAATTATACATGAATGATAGATGGGTAGCCTGATCTTCTCTGTCAGTGCATGGACACCCCCCCCACACACACACACACACCAGCAATCCTGGGGCTCAGAAGAGAACTCATAGGCAGCTTTCTTAGAAGGATTGTTTCAGCTATCACATTTCAGTCCTTGAATGCAACCAAGTGCTTGCAGAATTTGTGTCAAAGAATCACATGCAACTGTTCCACATTCTCCTCTGCCAGCTCCTGAAAGACAAAGTTCTGGTACCTAGGGAGAGGTAGGGTAAAGGGGTAGGGCCTTTTTGGGGTCAGGGACCAATGGTTAAGGGGTGCAGCCCCAATGATTAAAAACACTGAATACAAAGAAAACACTATCTTGGCCTAAGGCTCACAACTATTCATACTTGCGTCAAGCCACCCTGCTACAGATCTTTACATGTTACCAGGCCAACACAGATAACCCTTGCACAACCAAGACTGTGTCCCACATAGAAAACAAGAACTGAAAATGTTTAAATTTAAGCAGTAGGCCCAGTCCACATTAGAACACACATAAGCAGCATAATGTTAAGGAATTAGCCTTTTAGAAGGTTGCTAGCTTTTCCTGGCTATACTCCTTGTCACTTGGATAGCATGGATCAAATGAGGCTTTGTGGAAGAGAAGAAAATAACTTTGCTTGTTACTAGGGTCGGTCACAAAAAGAAAGAAAAAACATATAACTGAGGAAACTATTGGGCAAAGACAAAAGTAGCAATAGGCACAGTCCTTTCCTCCTAGGTCTAAAATATCTCCCTATGGTTTTACTTAAGAAAGACAGAACAATCTTAAAGTTAATGACCTGTGTTCTGAGAGCCACTTTAGCTGGAGGAAGGCTCATTAGACTGGAGGAGGCTTCAAGCTTTGCTGTGCAGAGTGGTTCAATACAGGCCAACCAGTTGTGGGAGTTTTTTGTGTGCAGACTTCATCCAGGTGAGCCTTGAATCTATGCTTCTGTCTTCAGCTGGGCAACAGCATCTGTCTCTTCCAGCCAGAGAAGAGCACCCTGCCTTCCTCCCCCATCTCTGAGAGATTTTTTTCCATTATTCTCTCATGCAAATCAAACCCTACACCTTTCTGGTGGACGCATATGTTCTCCTGGTTCCAGAAGATTCCAAGGAATTAATTTCAAAATGTGAGGAACTTGATTCTATGTGTGGGGGGAATCTTTTGTTCCATTGACTACTCATCATTAATATATTACTTGCCAATTTCCCCACACAAACAGGTTTGAGTGCTAGATAGAAAAAATGTGGTCTACTTGGAAAAGCTGCTTTAGGTGAACCTTTGAGGATTAGCCAAATGCAGATTAAATATGTTCCTTCTAAATGTATGAAATGTATACCGTTCTCTTGGGGAAGACGTATAAGCCGAGTTTTTCAGCCCAAAAAAAGGGCTGAAAAAGCCGAACTCGGCTTATACGCGGGTCAATACGGTAGAGGGGGGAGGAGGGAGGGGGGAACTTACCTCCATCACCGCCGCCGCCGGGCCCAGCCGCCTTCCTCTGGCCGGGAGGGGCCTTCCTGCGCAGGCAGGAGGCCCCCGCCGGCCGCGCCGCCGACGGCCACGCGCCTGGCTGCCTTCCTCTGGCCGGGAGGGGCCTTGCGGAGGCCCCCGCCGGCCGCGCGCCTGGCCGCCTTCCTCTGGCCGGGAGGGGCCTGCCTGCCCAGGCAGGAGGCCCCCCCCGGCCGCGCCGCCGGCCGCGCGCCTGGCCGCCTTTCTCTGGCCGGGAGGGGCCTGCCTGAACAGGCAGGAGGCCCCTGCCGGCCGCACCGCCGCCGGCCGCGCACCTGGCCGCCTTCCTCTGGCCGGGAGGGGCCTGCCTGCGCAGGCAGGAGGCCCCCGCCGGCCGCGCCCCCGCCGGCCGCGTGCCTGGCCGCCTTCCTCTGGCCGGGAGGGGCCTGCCTGCGCAGGCAGGAGGCCCCCGCCGGCCGCGCCCCCGCCGGCCGCGCGCCTGGCTGCCTTCCTCTGGCCGGGAGGGGCCTGCCTGCGCAGGCAGGAGGCCCCCGCCGCCGCCGCCGATTCGCCGCCTCTTCAGGTACGTAGGGGGTTCAGGGGCTCTTCCCCCTCCCCCCCTTGGATGGCACTGGGGTCGGGGTGGGTTGGGGTGGGTTGGGGTGGGTTGGGAGGGCCTGGGAGGCGGCGGGAGGGCGACCTGGGGCAGGGGCCCTGCGCTCTAAAATGGCGGCCGCCATTTTAGAGCGCAGCATTGCCGTTAAAGGGAATTTCTTATTGACCCTCGGCTTATACGCGGGTCAATAAGAAATTCCCTTTTCTGGCCTCAAATTTGGGGGGTCGGCTTATACTCGGGTCGGCTTATACCCGAGTATATACGGTACTTGGTGACAAATACGTCAACCACTGCAAGAAATTTTATTGGCTAAATTTCGGAACCAAAACCTATTACTACCGTCAAAGCTATGGAAATGTCAAATGTGGAATATTGTGCTTACGAAAATGTTGACTGTTTTTTCCCAAACACCTTTTGCAAGGAAAAGCTGGCTCCAGAGAAAAAACTGAAACAGGGCAGAAAATGCAATGTAGGGGAGCCAGTTCATGGCTTCCTATCCACTCCACTATGCATGCTTGTCCTGCCTCCTAGATCTATGAAGATGCATACATTGGCATAACATTTGAATAGGACATACCCATGTAAACACATGGACACAAACTGCATGTTTGATTCCCAGATTGTGTGCAAGTATAGATTGTCCTGTTTAAGTCTGCACCCACTGGATTTTACACTCTTCTCAAGCGTTGTGCCCAAGCATAGGTGTCTGGGACAGGTATACTTGATGGATGTTATATTCTACATAAATTGGAGGACAGAAATTTCAGTTTAAATGAAGTAATTGGGTTTTCTGTCAACATGTCATACATTTTATTTGAAGAGTTAACATAGTAAACTTTTTTTTATTTGAAGGGAAGGGAAATACTAGAAGCTTTGAGTGCCTTGTTTATTTTTATATAGGGGTTTGTGAGCTCACACAAAAACAGATCTAGTTATCACGCCTCAGTCACAACCTACATGTTCCCATGCCATATTAAAAAGCTAATAATGTGCTCTAGGAGAGCTGATTGTTTCGGAAACAATAGCATGCAGTTCAGATAAATCATCTAACTGGCAGTTCTTACAGCTCTGTTCTTTACCTAGTTACATAGAAATCATAGTGGAAGATTAAATACCATATTCTGAAACTATCATGAATTCCCTGGAAGTCTTCAGCACGCATGCCATTCTTTAGAGTTACTTTAAAACAAAGTTGCTCGGTGCAGTTTGTAGAGCTTACTGAGGCCCCTGAGTCTGTCTGATTGTTAAATAGAACTGTATATTGCTTGAATTTATCATTCAGACATAGCTAGTTTGTCCATTACTAAAATGTTCCAAACACTCAGAATCTATTTGGCTTCACTTGAAAGAAGATTAGGTTTCTATTGTCAGGCATTGACTTTTGGTGTGTATAGGGTTGTTTTTTCTTTTTCAGTTTGGACTGAACGAGAAACTGACTTTAATTTATAGTCTTGAGTTGAAAATACAATTCATACACCAGGGTGCAGGAGTAAATTGTTAAGGTTGCAGATCTAATGATTTTATATCTAGAATAAAATCTTACCACATGGAAGAATACGTGATTATGGCTGAAAGCTCTGCTTATCCTTCACCTAGTGAGAAAAATCCAGGGGGAGCAAATCAGAAAGCGTTATTACGAAAAGGGATGGAATCTCACAAATGCAATTAATTCCTGGTTGTCACAGTTAATGCAATAAGATACTCTTACGGTAGTAGTATTCAAATAATTCTAAATGCAGTGAAGATTATTAGAAAAATGTATGTCTTGTAAGCTGGTAAGAGAGCTTTATTACATCCCTACTGTGAAATGCCCTCAGCTGTTGCTAATAGGTACGGCACACTACTTACTGTTCAACAATTATAACTTGTTGAACCAGTATTCACCAGCTAGGATGTTGCTTGTTGCCTGTCATGTAGCTGCTGGAGATGCTGACTTCATCTCAGCCTCTTCAGCACTGGTGGCATGTAGTGTCAATCTCTATTATGTCTCTGTTTAAACAAATAGCAATGCATCCAGTGCCGTTAAGTTGAAGAAGGTGCAGAACTACATTGTTACAGTTTGCACATTTATGTTCTTCTGTTGAAGAGGACCCAGTGGCCCTTATTTTAATCCTAGTTGCTTTAAAACCAAATACTCAGGGGGAAGTTGCCCTCTGCAATCCTGAAAGGGAACTCAATGTGTTTGCTTTCCATGAAGTTCTTCCTTCCCTGTAATGAAAAACAAAACATTTTCTCCTTAATCTTCTTCATATTATCTCTTGATGCATTTACTATAAGATATGTATACAAATATGTTCTCTATCAATTGAATAAATGTTCTCTCCTTTTATGGGTTTGTATGGCTTGTAATAATTTTGATGGAAAAAGTCTTAGAAATGTGGTGTTGCATACATTTTTGTAAATTCTCTTATCTTAATTCTATATTATGCAAGGTTGGGGACCAGCATGAAATGCCAGCTTCTATGTGTATTTCTGTGTTTTGTTTGATTAAAATAATGACACCATTGTCTGGGAACGGAAGTGTTCTTATTTTTGCCTGTTTGTGCAAACATCCTTTCTCTCGAGTGTCCATCACCAAATCCACCCTCGCAATATCTGTTCTGTGTGTGCACCTCATGAGGTCAGAGACATGTGCCCCTTGCTGTATATTCAGTCAACTGTCAGATGGTTGTCCTGGCTGACATTGGCAGCAGATTTAATTGGTATTTTAAGCTGTACTGTGGCTTTGAAGGCATGTTGAGAGATGAGGTCTATGTGTTCCTTTTTCACTCCCATTGATTTCAGTGGGAGTGTTTATACTTATTGTTTTTACTGATGTCATGTTATCGTGCTGTGGGGGGGCAAGACATGGGTGAAGGTGCCTCAGTGTCCTAAGCCCCACTCCTTCCCCAGCACAACCCTGCTGCTGCCCATTTCTGGCCCCTGCACCAGCACAGTGTTGGTGGGGTACTATGCTTGTGTGGGGCTTACTACCCTAAGTTTCCAAACATTCTTTAGGATTGCACCCTTAATATAGTGTTACAAGCAATTTACTCTCTAATGTAAGGAACTTGTATTCCTCGGTGTATTCCTTGCTTTAAGAAATTAGTGGGTATATGGATTTGGTGCTCTGTCTCTGAGGCTGGACAAATGAATAACCAGATTAGTATTCAGCTCCATGCAAGGAAGTAGAATGGGAGTAAGATTACACTATGCTTCCTAGTGTTGGGGGAGAGCAGTTGTACAAACAAATCTGTAGTGATACCATTGTTGACTAATCCAGTCTCTGTAAAGACACTTTCTGATTTATAAAATCTGTTTGGCAGCACTCTTTTTATTGCTCTCCAAGTAAACAGCAAATGTGATAATTAATTTTGAGTTGCAGTTAAGTAAGCATAGTTATTTTGACTTCATGTCTGCAGGTTATGAGATGGCAGTGCTGAGGCATACGTGTTGATTAAGCAGAGCACAACAACCACACTGAAGTCATAATACTGCTGAACTCTATCTTTAACGCTTACTGAATCCTGAGTACTCGTGAACATTTATGCGCAAACCGTTTTGGTGAGGAGTGGGACTTATATGTCCAAGGAAGAGCAGCAACATCTTGTTGTCCTGCAGTGGAGCATGGTTAATTCCATAATGAAAAATGTAAAATAAGTGTCGTAGTTGTTGTTTTTTTAAGTTGCAGTACAATTTACTGAGAGGCAATGTATTCTATCTTGATATTGTCGAAGGCTTTCACGGTCAGAGTTCATTGGTTCATCTTCTGTCTTCGGTGCAGCCCCACATGTGGGACTGCGCCTGCGCGCAGGCCTGCCACCGGAAAAAATTCAATAGCCTTAGTCCTCAACCCGGGGATGCCCCTCCCTCACAAGCGGGGCCGGCCTTCGCGCCGTGCAGCCCGCATGCTCCTGGGCGGGGCAACCCTTTCCCTCCTCAGTTCCTTTTTTGCCGCCACTTGGATTGGAGCTCCTTGCCTTACCTCAACGAGTTCGTAAGTCCTTCGGGCCGCGTCCTCCGGCCCTTCTTCTTCTCTTCTCCTATAAAAAAAAAGAAAGAAAAAAAGAAAGAAAGAAACTTAAAAATAAAATAACCAGTAACTAAAGGACGATAACAAGTAAACCTCGTGCTGAAGTTCGTGATGGCCTCTAAGGCCCCCTTTAAGATCTGTAAGAAGTGCCCGGCTAAGATACCGTACTCAGATCAACATGAACTCTGTCTAACTTGCTTAGGCGAAGGGCACAACGTGTCTAAATGCTCCATATGCCAAGGTTTCTCTACCCGGTCTCGCAATGCTCGCGCGCACCGGCTGAGTGCCGAATTGTGGAAAAAAGCCCTCTCGGCCCCCTCCCCTTCGACGGGTTCCAGGACCCCGGGAGATGCGCAGTCAACCAGATCGGTACCGATCCCTGGTACCAGTTCGACGCCGAGACCCTCGGATCCGATCTCCTCGGATCCGCCCCAGGGCCATAAAAAACATAAGCGCAAGACGAAACATCTTGAGAAGCAATCTAGTTCCAGCCATTCAGTGCATAAGAGGCCCGTACAGACACCAAGATCTCTGGTACCGGACGTCTCCATCTCGGTACCGCCCTCGGTACCGCCATCGGCACCACCCTCGGTACCGCCCTCAGTACCGAGGACACCCTCGCCTCACTTGGACTCTCCGTTCCACTCCTACTCTGAGGCAGACCTAGATCCTCTTGAAGACCCTCTTTTGATTGCGGATCCGGACCCGCTAGACCCGGCTTCCAATGTACCGACCCCCTCGGTACCACAACAGATTTTCCAACCAGCCCCCTCCACCTCTGGGCCCACAATATCCCCCGAGTTGGTCAAGGACTGGATTGAATTCTGCCGCTTTAGACAGCTCTCCATCAGGGGGAACAGGTGGTCCTTCACACACCTCAACTGCCCTCCCCATTTACCCCTCTGACCCAACGCACTCCTAGACCGGAGTCCGAACTAGAGGAAATGGGGTCAAAAGATGAAAGCTCTGAAGATGTATCAGAACCTTCACCAGATGAACTGGTGGGGGACACAGATGCTATTTCACCATCTGAAGACCTCAAGCTCCGGACGGAGCAAATGATAAGGATGGCTGAAGCATTGGACATTAATATTTCCACAACGGACAATAGGCCCAGGGACAAGATCCTTAGTCGTCTCTACCCCGATACACCGGGCATTGCTGCCTTCCCCATATTGGAGGGCCTCTCAGAGATAGCTACATCTCTCTGGAAGAAACCTGCATCCCTACCAGCTTCTTCCAAGAAGGTGGAGAACCTGTATAGGATAAAGTCTGAGTCGGCTGAATTCCTCACAGTTCACCCTCCTCCCTCCTCCATAGTGACCACGGAGATGCAATCCCGACAACGCCAGGGACCACATTCAACTCCTGCCGACAAGGAGAGTAAACGACTGGATCAGCTGGGCAGACAGACATACACCTCCTCTGCTCTGAGTTTCCGTATATCCAACTACCAAACCATCATGGGGGGGTACCAGCTTTTCTTGTGGGAAAAGGCTGCCCCCCATATTGACCTGCTTCCGGAGGATTCTAAGAATGCCATGCGTCTTATCCAAGCAGAGGCCACTCGCTTATCGAGACAGCAGATCAACGCAGGCAAACACGCAGCAGATAGTGCAGCTAGGAAGATGGCTTCAGCTATCACTTTACGTCGCCACTCCTGGCTTCGCTCTACTGCCCTCCCGTTAGACACGAGATCGCACATCGAGGATCTCCCCTTTGAAGGCGATACCCTATTTGCTTCGTCAACCACAGATTTCCTCACAAATCTCAAGAAGGATCGCCAGACCGCCCGTTCTCTAGGGGTGGTTCCTCCTTTTCACCAACAACAAAGGGACAAACCTCAATACCGTCAGCAATCCTTCGGCCCTTCCTTCAACAGATACCAGAGATTTCAAAGATTCCACCCGTATCCTCAACAGGATAAGTTCCAACATCAGCAACCCAGACCGAAACATGCTTTCAAGCAACGCTCTAACCCTAACCCCCAAAACAAGGATCAGAGACAATCCTCACAAAAGTTCTGACTATTTCCGCAACCCTCAGAGGAGGGGCTACCGTTCCTGAATAGGTTGGCTAAGTTCTCTGAAGCCTGGCAGACTATCTGTTCTGATGCCTGGGTTCTCAAGGTTATTTCCCAGGGCTACCACCTGGAGTTTAAATCCATTCCTACTTGTTTCCCTGCCAGTTCTGTGACAGATAACCCACTCCCAGAATTTGCACCCCAGCTAGGTGAACTTCTCCTAAAGGGTGCCATTGAAAAGGTTAACCTCCCATGTTTGGGTTTCTTTTCTCATATTTTTATGGTTGATAAAAAGGATGGGGGCTCTAGACCCATTATTGATCTCAGGTTTTTGAAAAATATTTACGAGTTTCCAAGTTCAGAATGGTTTCCCTACCCTCTGTGATGGAACTTATTTCACCTCATACATGGTTCGCAGTATTGGACCTGAAGGACGCTTACTTCCATATTTCCATCCATCCATCCTGAACATCGACACTTCTTAATGTTTCGCTATGGGTCTGAATTTTTTCAATATTCTGTCCTCCCTTTCGGCCTTGCCACGGCCCCCAGAGTTTTTACGAAGTGCATGGCAGTAGTTATGTCCTTCCTCAGAGATCAGGGATGCACAATTTACCCTTACCTCGATGATTGGCTGCTCACGGCTTCTAGCCCTGAGTCACTCTCCGTCAATTTGCATCTAGTTCTCTCTATCTGTTCAAAATTGGGACTGATGGTCAACTTGAAAAAGTCTAAACTAAGCCCTTCCCCCAGGGCTCAGTTTATTGGTGCAGTGTTAGATTCCACAGCAGGTCGGGCATTCCTCCCCAATGAGAGAGTGTCCTCCATTAAGGGGCTAGTTCATCATTTTATGAGATATAGACACCAACCGGTAGTCTCTATACAGAGATTATTAGGCCTAATGGCATCGACCACTGCAGTAACCCCTCTAGCCAGGCTTAAAATGAGGGAACTGCAGAATTGGTTCATCAGGTCCTACGACTTCTCTCGCCACTCCAAGTGGTATAGATTGTCTATCCCCAGGCCTATTCTGCGATCGCTACAATGGTGGCTCTCCGAGCCTAATCTTCTAAAGGGGATCCCTCTGGGGTTTTGGACTCCAAGTTTTACAGTCACCACAGACGCCTCTATGGAGGGTTGGGGTGGTCATTGCGGGAGTCACTATATCCAGGGTAGATGGTCTCCTAGTGAGTCGTCGATGCACATTAATTTTCTAGAGCTGAGAGCCATGCGTTACGTTCTTACCTCATTCTCAGAAATCCTCCAGAACTCGAGAACACTTCTGCAGTCGGACAACTCCTGCACAGTGTTTTATGTCAACAAACAAGGGGGCACAGGTTCCATTCCTCTCTCCAGGGAAGCCCAGAAGATCTGGGCAATAGCTGGGAGACACAACATAGACCTGCGTGCCATGCATATAGCGGGGATCCATAATACCTGGGCAGACTCCCTGAGCAGGGTTTTCACCACAAACCACGAATGGGAACTACAGGATCAGTTTATCCTCCCCATTTTCCAAGAATGGGGCACTCCTCAGGTAGACCTGTTTGCGACCAGGGGCAACAAGAAAGCGGTAGAATTCTGCTCTCTGGCGGGGAGCGACCCTTCGTCCCTGGGAGATGCTTTCCAGCTCACTTGGTCGAACCGCCTTTTTTACGCCTTCCCCCCATTCCCCCTGCTAGCACGGGTTCTGGGGAAAATAGCTGCAGACAACACCGACTGCATTCTCATAGCACCCCGATGGCCGAGACAGATATGGTTCACCCTCCTTACAAAACTAGCGCGGGGGAATTACAAACCACTACCAGACCACCCGAACCTACTTCGCTGGGGGGAACTGGCCCACCACGATGACAGAAAATGGGATAGATTTCTAACCTGGGCGAATCAAGAGGGATTTTCTCCCTTTGCCTGTCCTGTTCCTAAAATCTTGGATTATTTGTTGGGATTAACCAAGAGGGGACTGGCAGTCTCATCCATAAGGGTACATTTGGCAGCTATTTCAGCCTTCCACGATAAGGTGGAGGGTTATACAGTTTTCTCCCATCCCCTTGCAAAACGCTTTCTGAAGGGTCTTAATAATTTATTTCCTCCTAATCCTATGCTAACGCCCCAATGGTCACTCTCCCTGGTCCTAGCAAAACTGATGCTAGCACCCTTCGAGCCTTTAGCTCAGGTGCATCTGTCTTTTTTATCAGCTAAGATAGCTTTCCTGGTGGCTGTGACATCGACTAGGAGGGTGGGGGAACTGGCAGCCCTTCGTATTGATAGCCCCTTTCTCAGGGTTTATAATGAAAAGGTGGTCCTCCACCCTAGTTTTAAATTTAAACCCAAGGTGATCTCTTCCTTTCACCTAGCTCAAGATTTAGTTTTACCAGTGTTTTTCCCCAATCCTTCCTCTCAGGCAGAGAGGACACTACATACCCTTGATGTAAAAAGGGCACTTCTTTATTACATTGACCATACCAAGCAGTTTAGAAGGTCCAAGTCCTTATTTGTATGCTATCAGGGACCCAAGAAGGGTAAAGCCGCTTCGGCCCAATCTATAGCTAGGTGGGTGGTCACGGCTGTTAGAATAGCCTATAAACAGGCGAAGGTGACATGCCCCTTGGGCATTAGGGCTCACTCCACTAGGGCGCAGGGCTCTTCTGCTGCTCTCCACAGAAAGATTCCTGTTGGCGACATCTGTAGAGCGGCGACGTGGTCTTCAGAAGATACCTTTGTGAAGCACTACGCTCTGGACCTGCAGGCCAGGAAGGATGCAGCAGTGGGTAGAGCAGTTCTGCAGACCCTTTTCTCCTGAGTCGACCCCACCACCTATTGGGTAAGCTTGCTACTATCCCACATGTGGGGCTGCACCGAAGACAGAAGATGAAAACAGAGTTGCACTTACCTGTAACTGCTGTTCATTGATGTCTTCGGTGCAGACACACATCCCTCCCTTCCAACCCCGCTGTCGACCTAGAAACGGAAAGAAATACTTTATTAGTATAAGGATTAAGTGATAGCTGGTACTCTTATGCCAGTCTTGGTCGGCGGCGGAGAAGGAACTGAGGAGGGAAGGGGATGCCCCGCCCAGGAGCATGCGGGCTGCACGGCGCGAAGGCCGGCCCCGCCTGTGAGGGAGGGGCATCCCCGGGTTGAGGACTAAGGCTATTAAATTTTTTCCGGCGGCAGGCCTGCGCGCAGGCGCAGTCCCACATGTGTGTCTGAACCGAAGACATCAATGAACAGCAGTTACAGGTAAGTGCAACTCTGTTTTCTTGTAGGTTATCCGGGCTGTGTAACCGTGGTCTTGGAATTTTCTTTCCTGACGTTTCGCCAGCAACTGTGGCAGGCATCTTCAGAGTAGTCCTTCAGAGACACAGTCCTTCAGTGTTACTACTCTGAAGATGCCTGCCACAGTTGCTGGCGAAACGTCAGGAAAGAAAATTCCAAGACCACGGTTACACAGCCCGGATAACCTACAAGAACCAATATTCTATCTTGATTTTTTCTCTTCAGCTTTTGACCTGGGAATTGATTAAGCTATGTATGTTTATTGAGACTATCCCATTTTCGTTGGCCAACAGTTCAGTTGTTGTCACAGGGGCCAGCCTGACTTCACAAAAGATGGTGGCAAACTGTGCTTTTCAGTTAGGATTTTAAATAAATTAGAACAATGGCTTGGTTTCACCAGAGTGTTGATACAGATGGAAGAATTTTCACCTGTGGAGCACAACTTTCTTGCCTCTCCCCACCCACTGCAATCAAAAATCCTACTTATTTCGGAGTACGTTTTGGCCTTCAGTGAGTGGGGGAGCAAGTTGTGTTCAGCTGCAGCTGGATCTTATACTTCGCAGTATCTGAGGGTCTTTATAGATTTTCAGACCATTATTTTAAGCATACAAGGAGGTTAAAATAACTTGGAAAAAATTAAACAGTATAGGTCTCCTTTTTCGATATATGTTTCCCCCCCTCCCATATTTTTGAAATTACTCAGCATCCTATGTTCACAAGATCCCATGCCCTGCAGTTTTGTCGAAGGGAAGTGAAGGAGACAGCAGGAATTGTAGATGTGTAGATTGGTACTCTTGCCAAAATTTTGATTCTCATCAGAGATGGTCAATCTGTTGTGTATCTGCTGTCTTCGGCCCTGTTTAAGGTTTAATTATCTTCCATCTGCTTAAGTTGCTGTAGAGGGCCTTGGGGATATTGAAGAATATCCACACTCTTTTCCAGTAGTGTCTCCCCAGAGACTGGATAAAGCTAGTTGTCTGCTGTGCTTTTGAGTTTCAAACTGACTTTGCCTCTGTGAAATGACATTCAAAGAGAGAGAGGGAAGCCTTCTAAAATCTGTGCCTTCCATTCAGATATTGATTCTATGGAGTGTGGTATGAGCTGTCTCTGTCCTTGTGCTGAGACCTGAAGCAGAGAGCTTTAAGAACATTAGCTCTTCTCACTCTGACTGCAATCCTAAACACAGTTATGCCCTTCTAAATGACCAACTTACAAGGATGTAACTCTGTTTAGGGTTACACTGTACATTTCTCATGGTGGCATCAGTAAGAAGCTATATATGATTGATATGAATGCAAGTTCTTATTTGTTGCCTGACAGTAATTTTTGCAGGCAGCCACTTTACTGTTTTTATCTGCAAGGTATTAATTTCTCAAATTCCAGAGTATCAATTGTATTGGTTATGTTGCAACAACAGCAATAGTTTGGGGGCACCTTAAACATTTAGAATTATTGTGGCATAAGTCTGTGAAAGCTTCTGTCACACAATACGTTTGTTAGTCTTCAAGAGGCCGCAAGACTCTCAGTTTTCCTAATTTTCACTTCCACCTTTTAATATATTTAGCAAGTTCAGTTAATGGTTGCACACAACTTTATCATGTTTACATGTGAAAATGTTCCTATGATCAGTAGATTGTAAGTCTGAGAAGAAGGCCTTCCAAATTTTATCTTTGGATACCACTTGGATATTTTAGGTGCTTTATAATTAATAAATATATTAATTTCTTCTTTATCCCTATGCTACTATGCCCTTCTGCTATTTTTTCTGCCCTTGACAATTACTTTAAATTTAACTTTCCTTTCTTTGTAAAACGAAGCAGGAAACTAAAATATAATGCAGGAATACATTCTTTTAACAATTAGGTCAGGCATCTCTAAGACAAAGAGACATACATGCCTAACAAACTCAAATACAAAAATGCTTCTATATACAAATTATAGTAGATAAAGCTAAGGTGAATAATACTGCAGTTCCCCATTTCCCCATTCTCTTCAGGAGCATTGTCTGATATACTTTTTTTCAATTTAGAAAAAGCACAAGGTACAATACTACAAAATTTGCCAAGTACAATAAATGTTGAAAATGCGTGAAATACCATAGAAATACTTCATAAACAAACCATCTCTTGTACATAAAATAGCAAATGGTAGCTAACTAGTATCCCAACATTATTATTTTTTTAAAAAAAATATTTCATTAAGCCAGTTCTGCAGCATCCATCCAGACAATCACTTTTCTCCAAACCTACCATGAAGGTAAATGCCACTGGTACTGCATTTTAACTATATTATCCTTGAATTTCAGACTGATATAGAAAACAGAACAGAAGGACATAATAGATTTCCAGATATATACTTTGACAGCACACTCCAAAGCTTTTGTCCATTTTTTTCACGTAGGTTTTAGAGTCACTGCATTCCATTTCTACTAATGCAGTATCTAACACAGAAAGCATGTGTTTACCATTTTCCATCGACAATTTTTCCAAGCATGTTAACTCAGTATGTAATTTGTCGTAGAAAGGGTTGCAAAAAGGTTTTAACCTGAAGATGCTGGAAAACTGTGATTCGATTACTGTGCCTACTTACTTTGTCAAAGGTTGTAATTTTGTTCTACTTTGTTGTGGTCTCTGTGTGTCACTCATATGAGATCTCAGTTTTGCCCAGAGTCTGCCCTGGAACCTTTAAAAGCTATAAAACATTGAGTGTGAGCTTCCTCACCCACAACAGCTGCTCTTTGCACATGCCCAGATCCCATGCAAAGAGGTCTACTGAATCTAAGATGCAGAAGCAGACATTCAAGGCTATTAAATAGCATGCTTCTGCGGAGTTAGCAAGTGACCATAAAAAGAAAAAGAACAAATCAAAACAGGTGGAGCTTTCAGCACCCACTGACACTTCAGTGAGACCTCCAAAATCCATGCTGATAAAAAGCACAGAGGTCGTCTCAGTTGTGAAGCCAGTTGCCACCACCAGCAGTGTCCCTTTCAGAGGGCCAGGTTGAGGATACATCAGTAGGTGTGCGTACAGACTGAGATGCAAAACAATGGGGGTTACCGCACTTTGTATTCCCAGCGATGTATTAAGAGTTTGAAAATGTTATAAAAAAACATTGCTTTAAAAGGGTTTTTGGATACCACGGCTTATAAATGGTTGCAAGACGTCTTCACAGCTAAAGGGGCCAAACAAAGTGCGAACAGTATTTTTTATAACGTTTTCAAACTCTTAATACATTGGTGGGAATACATAGAAAGTGCGAACAGTATTTTTTATAACATTTTCAAACTCTTAATACATTGTGGGGAATACAAGTGTGGTAACCCCTAGTGACTCAGGGGAGAGAGAATGCCAACTCCTGGTATCAGAGAAGTCATTGTTTCTGTAACATGCAAGGAGGCAGCAGCCACACCTCTCCTTGGTAGTGGGGATACTCTTCAGTGACGAGTTAACTCCACAGTCTGAGATCTACTGTTATCACAGTTTTAATGAGGCCAGTTTTCTTTATCTACAACCAAATCTATGACCAAAGACCTACTAACATTTTTACAAGATATTGCTTGATTGACGTTGTGGTTCCATCTTCATACTGTTTTAGCCTTTCAACCAACCAGACCAGCCTGGCTGCAAACAGTATAGTTTCAATTTAGGTGTACCTAGCCCACCATTTTTCCAGCTACCCTGCGCTGACTTTAGATCTTTTCTTGGTCTTTTGCTTTTCCATATAAAATCTAGCCATATTTTCTACCATCATCTTAGAATGTTGTTATTCAGTACAATAATAATTTACTACCATAGAGAGATTCTGAAATAAAAAATAATAGCTTGGAGAAAGCCATCATTTTGAACACATTTATTCTCCCTATTAAAGTTAATTTCAAGGATACCCAATAGGACATTTAAAAATATATCTTGAACAACTGGATGAAAATTCAAATTATACAAAGTTTCATAGAAGAAGAGTTGGTTTTTATATGCCGACTTTCTCTACTTGTTAAGGAGAATCAAACCGGCTTACAATCTCCTTCCCTTCCTCTTTGGGGAGCATGATTCCCAGGTATTTTAACTGTTTTGCTTTCTTCAAATATCTTCCACTTTTTCAAATAACTACTACTTTTTGTGAAGATTAGACCTTAGTTGTCAACACAGCCTAACTAGCCAGTGTTCTATATATTTTTCAAACCACTTTGGTGTGCTATCCCATAAAAGTTACAATACTGTGCAGCTTACCCACAATACAATCACACATTATATAGACAGAAGCTTGAGCTACAATGAATGACTAAATTATCCATGGAGGTATCCAAAATGGATAGAGCATTTTGAGAATCCCCCAAAAGCAGAAGATTGGTAGATGTCATCCAAGGCACCTTAATTACACGAAAGAAGTCTAAAAATGAGATATTTGAATATTGAACAGACAAAAATCAGAATACAAATTATACTTATTTCAAGGCATTCAGTTTTGGTGCAGAATTTATCAACTGGGTAAAAATGATGTATCTGAAAACAACTGTTTTGCTGGAAATAAATGAGAGGCTGTCCAATCCCCAGAGATCAACAGAAGAGTGAAACAAGAATGTCTGCATTCTGCGCTTTTGTTCATTATTTCATTGGAACCAATGGCAATTCTGATTAGACGAATGGAAGAAATATTACAGAATTTTAGTGGAAAACAAACAATATAAACTTAATCTTTTTGCTGATGATACTGTGATCTTCCTGACAGCTATTGGAAATTGACCTAATGCCCTTGAGATAAACAAAAACACATAGCTCAGTTGGTGATAATAATGTGAACACTGGAAAAAAACCTCAATCTTCTGTTTCAGTGTAGGCTTTGAATGTAAAAAAAATCTGCCCTTTCTGGGCAAAGTGATTGAGAAAGCAGTAGCGGACTAACTCCAGGTCTTCTTGGATTACGTCTTTGCTCTAGATCCTTTTCAGTCTGGCTTCAGGGTCCAAAATGGCTGTGCTAGCTTTAGTTGATGACCTCTGTCTAAGTGTAGACAAAGCCATGCCTCTTTTCCCCCCTCTTATTGGACTTATCTGCAGTCTTTGTTACAGTAGATCACAACATCTTGTTGAGACACTTGGAGATACAAGTGGGTATTAGAGGATGCATGTTAAACTGGTTCAAATCATTCTTCACAGATCGGACTCAAAGAGTTGCTATTGGAAACCAGTTGTCATCAGTGTGGGACGTATCCTGTGGAGTTTCGCAGGGTACAGTTCTATCGCTCATTCTCTATGTAAATTCCTTAGGACAAATCATTCTTGGCTTTGGGGTTGGTTGTCATCAATGTCTGGATGACACCCAACTCTATATATCCTTTTCCAAATCTCCTGGTGATGCAGTAGAGGTCCTGAATAACTGCCTGGCTGCTATGGTAAATTGGCTAAGAGTGAACAAATTGAAACTAAATTTGGAAAAGATAGAGGCAATGCTGTTCGGAAAGGCAGAGATCTTGAAGGAAATTATGCTTCCCACTTTTGATGGAGTTCAGCTGACCCTTGCTGACTCAGGGTTATACTAGACCCAGCATTATTGTTGGAGAAGCAAATTAATTCAGCTGCAAAAAGGTCCAACTCAGCCTAGCCTATAAGATGGCTCATTACCTTGATAAGGTTGTTCTGGCCACCTGGATCCACTCCACAATAACATCAAAACTATTGAAATGCACTGGACAATCAATTCGGAAACTCTAGTTTGGTCCAGAATTCTGTGGCTCAGCTATTATCACAGGCTAGACAGAGCATGCATATTACTCCCATTTTGCAGTCACTCCACTGGCTACCTATCAATTACTAGGCCTAATTTCTTTCCCACATACAAAGCCCTTCATGGCTTTGGACACTCCGTAACTTTGACACCACCTCTCCCTCTATGTTCCAACCCGACAGCTTCGCTCATCTGAGCAGGGCCTTCTGCAGGTGCCAACCTGCAAACGGGCAAAATCAACAACTGCTCATACATGTGCCTGCTCTGTTGTGGCCCCCATATTATGGAACTGCTTGGCTGAGGGGATCAGGAAGGCTTCCCTCTCCTCGCGTTCTGCAAACTGAAAAAACAGAATTACTCAAGTGGCCTTTTCTGTGCAAGTAATAAGGCTGCACTGCACAAAATCATTCACAAAATTACTTGGATAAATTATTAAAGACAGTGGTCAACACTACTGTGTATAGCTTGCTGTTAGCAGGTTCCTACAGTGTCATTCTTGCATCACGTAATGTGTCACGTTAGTACTTAGGTTCCATTTTTATATTTCTGGATGGGTCTACAATCATAACCCCGTTGTGTTGTTTATTGAATGTCCCGCCCTGTGGATTGTGCTGGTCCACTCTGCGTAATCTGCTTTGAGTCCAGGTGAGAAAGGCGGACTATAAATAACGTAAATCATTTTTTTAATTTTAAAAAATGTGCTAATTTGGTGTGTATTGGGAGCTGGGGGAGGGAACATTGCTGTTGACCCTCACCTGCAATCAAGACACAGGTTTTACTGTGTCTTCTAATGTTAGTAAGTAAGTCTGTGTTTCATTGTTAAGAGATTTGATCATGCTTCATTTAAGCCAGAGCCTTGTATTTATCCCAGTTTGGGACAATTGAAGGAAAGGAAAGGAAGCTGATTTTGGATAATTTGGATCTGGATTCCGCTGAAAGTAGCTCAAGTATAGCACCATATGTTGCTGACTTCAAATTTCCTTTTTATTTCTTGAAAGACTTCTTTCTCATATGCTACCTTGAGTGATCTTAAAAGTACGATAAGAAATGTATTATATGATCTCTTCTACCCAGCTTCTGAAAGGATTTCTCAAATCTCCTACTCCTCTCATTTTGGGAAGTACAAAGAAACCAGGAACAGAATTGTTGGGTTACATAAATGCAGTCACTATTCCTCATGATTTGTTGAAGTTTTTGGAGCAAAGAAAGAAAGATTACAAAGGGAGCTGAAACTGTGTCATAGTCATAGAAAGGCTCTCTGTCAAGAAAAATCCGTTCAGGCTTCCTTGTTGATAATTAAGACAATACTGACAATGTTAAGGGTAAGCAGAGCTCATGTTGTTCTGTGAAAAGAGAATGGAGGATGAAAAAAACGAGTGAATAGAGTCACTGTACACTTTAAAATATATAAACAACGAACCCAGGTGAAACAAAATGCTTATGAAAATGAAGCTGTTATATTAAGTTCAGTGTTCATTGGAAGTGTCTTGTTCAAGCACTGACTAGTTCTGTGGCAAAACACAAATTGCCAAGATAGCGTATAGCATAACTATGTTGAAAATATGATAGCTGGCATCTCAGGCTTATTGTCACTTTTTATTTGTTAATTTGACAATACACCCTTTTCACTTTGGATGATAGGGAGGCGTGTTTAATCCCCCCCCCCATTATCTTTTCCAACTCCACTGAGATAGCGTGTTGTACTCCATTTGGGATTTTCCAGAACTTAACCTCTGAACTCTCTCCCTTTAGAGGAGGGGAACAGATTGATTCAAGGTTAATGCTTGTTTTTAGAAGGTGAAGTCTCAGAGGTAATATAAAGGGTGAATAGGCCACTGTTAGCAAGAACTGTTCCATCCGACTTTGCAGCAATATTCAGAATTGGAAGTTGTACACTATAGCTAGAAGTGAAGTTCAAAGGTATTCTATTTTAAACAAAGCCTTGGATTGTTCATATTACTGTATTTAATAAAGGTGTGGCAAAAATGCCTAGACTCTGAAGGGCCATGCATTAACTTGCTTGTATGCAACAGGATTCCAACACTAGGGGTATGCAAAGAAAATTGTTAAATTTGGATTTGGGTTTAACGGACTTGAAAGAATAATTGGTATCTCTCCCCTCCCCTCCCCTAGGAGTGAAAGCATTTACTGTTTCTGCACAGGGCAGTTTAGATCCTGGCCACAGAAACCATTGTTATCCAAAATAGTGAATAATAAGATTTCTTTGTCTCCACAATGAAAAATGGAAGCAAGTAGTTTTTGTAGTTTCGATATGTGAATATATAATGGACATATTAACTACACTAAGTTAAATTGTGTACAGATTTGCTTTCCTTAGAAGTCAGTTGTAACCATGTAAAAACAATCTAATATATATTTTAAGGTTTTGAAAGGGTACTAACTCTTGTTCCACATGTTGTTGTTTTTATATCAGCTAGTACCACTTTTGATCCCCTTGTTTTGGATGACGTGGAGTTGGCATTTGCATAGTAGGTTAAGATCCTGGAGTTCTGACGGATCTAGCTTTGCTGTTTGAAAAGCAGTTTTATGCAGTGGCCATGAGTGCCTTCTATCAACTGCATATAGTTTGCCACACTAATTCATGCTTTTTGGACAACTGTAACATGCTCTAATTTGAGCTGCCCTGACAAACAACCTGAAAACTGTAACTGATTCAGAATGCAGCAGCCTGAGGGGGTAACTGATAGGAACACATCTTGTCTATGGCAAACAACTACAATGATTGCCAGTTTGTTTCCAAGTTCAAGGTGCAGGTTATGACCTTGAAAGCATTTCTAAGACTGTCTCCCCTTACGTCCCCATGCACCAACTACAGTCTTCTGCTTCCCACCTTCTAGTTGTTGCCCTACTTAAGGTAGCCTATTTAGCATCTACTGGACCCTGGTCCATTTCAACAGTGGCCTTCACCTTGTAGAACAGGCTCCCTGAGAAGGTATTACCTTTAAAATGTTTAGGAGGTGATGCAATAACTTTTAATGGAGTTTCAACATGCATTTTCTTGTAGAAGGAGGAAATGTTGCTCTATTTTGTATGTTTCTAATTTTTGGAACTGTGAGCTGTCTTGAGCCACAAGGAAAGTCTGGATATAAATATTTTAATAAGCAAATATTATCTACTGTTGCTAGATTTAATATGGGATATCTTTAGTCTAATGCCAAGTATTAATATCATAGTAGTGACAAATGTAAGGGGGGCAAATGGGGAGTAATGTTTTCTTCTTAATTTTCTGCACCATACCTAATGTTCATCAGACTTCTTTGGCTTGAGTATTATATTGAGCCCTGAAACAATTGCCTTCCTGCAAAGGAAATACTTAAGCTATTCATTTTTCAGTTACTGGGCTGGATCCAGGCTAAATTTTCCAAAGGCAGAATGAAGCCCCCAAAAGGCTTACAGATCTCCATGAAATTCTGCCCTAGGGGATAGGGGTCCCAGATGGATGACATGAGAGGGGGTATGCAGTTGGGAAATGGGAATTGGTGGGAATTGCCAGTTTAACCTGATCCAACCACTGTGTTGATAGTACTGACAACCTGGTAGAACTGACAACCAATATTGTCTGCAAATTTTGTGTATTATATTTTGTATATTTCCTTTCCTTTCAGGTATATCAGAATAGTTGGAACACACAACACAGTGAACAAAGTTTTCCATATTGTGGCTTTTGAGTGCATGTTTACCAACAAAACTTTTACTCTTGAGAAAGGTCTCATAGGTAAGTGACTTGATTGCATAATTTCTTCCTTTGTTTCTTTGTTTCCATTGTTGCCCGTAGCACACAATTACAATAGCGTCATATGCCTAGATTTTGAGGAGCAGGGTGGACTTTGAAACAGTGTGGTGTAGTGATTAGAGTGCTGGACAAAGAATGGGAAAACTGGGTTAAAATACTCCCTCAGCCATCCACCTTACTGAGTGATCTTGGGCAAGTCATCATAATTTACCTCACAAGACAGTTATGAGAGGAAACAGGGAGAACCACCCTCAGGGGCAGGTAGGATTAAAAAGTGACAGACAAAACAGATTCTACCTGCAAATCCTATTATGAAACCTTATCCTGTTGGGTTGCACAAGTATAGATGTCTCTGTGGAAGCTTAAATGCTTTTTGTTTGGCTAAATGCCTTCAAGATGTATATGTAGAATTGTGATAAGTAAGCCATTTCTAGTTTCTGGCTTTCACATAGTATCTATTCTCAGTATCCATATGATATTGTGGCACACAGCCAGTATTGTTACCCCATGCAAATACAATATTTCTGACAATGTTGCCAGAACAGAAGCAGTAGTATAGGATAGTGCATTGATAGGGCAACCTAAGCTACCTTTGGACTCCAGGGCAGTGGTAGAAACCATGACGCAAAAATCATTCCAATCGTTCTCTTTGGTGTTGCTATTTGGATAACAGCTGTTAACGAGTCCATAAATTTACCATTGCTTCAATTTTTATGAAAACTGTTACATGCCCCTTGATGTGTTGCTGCTACCCTTTGCTCCTAGTTTGGCCAAATGTCGCTTGAAGCTTGGCCATGGTTGTTTGCTTTTAAGCTACAACTTACCGGTAAGTTGTTTTTAGCACTGAGGGTTACCTAGTTTCTCTGAAGCATGACTCATATAGATCAATCAAGAGATTGATTATGATAGCACATCTTTTCATGCTCGTCACATTTGCTCATCTCAGTTTTCTGGAATACCACCACCACGTGGCATGCCTGCCTATACCTACATTTTGACAATTCCTCGCCTATCTAGAGCCTTCTTTCTAGCTAGATTAAACGCTAACCCTTCAATGGTTATGCAAGGCAGAATTTTGAATTTACCGTACTCTGAAAGGACTTGTCCGTGCTCTTCTGGCTCCATTGACTCATTAGTTCATGTGCTCTTGGAATGCGATTTCTATGAGGACCTTAGAGCATGATATCTCTCTCCTCTTTTAATACATAAACTCAATGCCTCTGTGTCTGACACAGTTCCTTTTTTATTAAGTGATAGGGATCCCAAGGCTACATTGGCAGTGGCAAAATTTATCTCAGTCCTTCTATCCCCCAAACATTAGATTCAAAACTGTGCTGCTCAAGATCAATGGATCAAGGAGCTTCTAAGGGATAAAGGAAAGAGGTCATGATGCTGTGATGCTGGCTCAGCAGTCATTGCACTTCAACATTAATAATTATTTGGTGATACAGCAGATTATAGATTCAGGTTCTCAGATAAATTTGTATCATAATTATTTTTCCATTACAAGTTGATCCTATGCTAAAGTGCCTTGGGTTCCAGAAGCAGCCCTGTGCCAGCTTTCTTGGTTGATTGCTGACTTGAAAGAGTGTTTTATATTCATTTTTTCTCCAGTCTAAATGGGAAATCCTGATATTGCAAAACCTGCAAAGCTTAAGGTTGTAAAGTTTTAAATGTCTCTTTTATAGCCAACATTAAATGGCAAGTTACCCTTTCAAAAGTGTTAAATTTTACTAAAGAATAACAAAATATTAAAAGGATGTCATTATCTGTGGGAAAATGTAGCATATAAATGGCATATAACCATGTGTAAAATTTATTTGAATTCTGACCTGATGATGATCAGTTGCAACCTTCTTTTTTTATTGGCAAATAAATAGTATATTAAAATGTATTGTGGTTTTAAGTATCATATATGAAAGACTTTTTCGGATATCCTGTGAGCTTTAGCTATTTTTTATTACCAGTTGTAGAATCTTATTTTTGTGATTCTGATGTAAGAGGATAATATCACCAAATGTTTTGCAACATTTTATCTAACTGTTGTTCTTGGACTTGAATTCCTGAAGTTTATGCTTAGTTGTGTGTAACTGCAGTTCCAAATATTGCCTAAAAACCTGGCACTCTGCCTGTTTTAATTTTAAAATGTTAATAACAATCTCAGGTAGGTTCATGACTTGCTTTTCAAGTAATGTCTCTCCTTTATTTAGAATATGTTTTACAACAGAGAGGCAGGTTGCAGTGGTTTGTGCCATATATGTGGTGTAGTGGTTAAGAGCTGTGGTTTGGAGCGGTGGAGTCTGATCTGGAGAACTGGTTTGATTCCCCCACTCCTCCACATGAGCGGCGGAGGCTAATCTGATGAACTGGGTTTGTTTCCCCACTCCTATACAGGAAGCTAGCTGGGTTACATTGGGCTAGTCACAGCTCTCTCAGCCCCACCTACCTCACAAGGTGTCTGTTGTGGGGAGGGGAAGGGAAGGTGATTGTAAGCCGGTTTGGTTTTTCCTTAAGTGTTAGAGAAACTCAGCATTTAAAAACCAACTCTCCTTCTCTCCCCCCCCCCATATTGGACTTCTCTGCATAGAATAACGTGGGCAGACTCTATTATTTAATAGGTTTCGCTTCAACACTGCTTATTAACCTTTGACTATACATGGCTGTTCTTCAGGGTGACATGTAATTTAATCACAGGTGAATTATGATTTGACTCCTAATGCAGTGTAAGGATGCCTCTTTATTGCTGGCTCAGGGGGAACAGTGGGTGAGCAAAGCATCACTCGTTGCAAGCGCTTGCACTGGCTGGGACTTCCCCATTGACATTTCTCTTGCCACTTTCCTGAGTTCCCAAATTTCTTTCTTTCTTTCTTTCTTTCTTTCTTTCTTTCTTTCTTTCTTTCTTTCTTTCTTTCTTTCTTTCTTTCTTTCTTTCTTTCTTTCTTTCTTTCTTTCTTTCTTTCTTTCTTTCTTTCTTTCTTTCTTTCTTTCTTTCTTTCTTATAGCACAATCCTGGGAGGAGTGCTCAGGGAGCCTGCCAGCGGCTACGCTGGTGTATTCTGGAGATATGCGATTGTACCGCCATGCTGTGCTGCGGCTGGATGCTGGCATGGCAACGCCATGGACTCCCACCAGAGCTGGCACAACCCTCTGTGTTGGCAGGGGAAGGGGCAGACCCAGGAGCATGGCAGGGATTAGTTGGCTTCCTAAGCTGTCCCAGCCTGTGAACACCCCCTGGAACAGGCATAAAGTTACACCAGCAAAAACTGCAGCCTCGCCCATGCGACGGAAAAGACAAAATGTCTCCCCCACAGGCCTGGAACCAGTGAGATGGCGGCCCCATGGCAGAGTGCCAGAAGTCACACTGGTCACCACAGCCAGCTCATACTGCACCGGGAATGTCATCCTTCCAACTCTCCTGCCTTCCAGGTCCTGCCCACAAGCCCCAGCATAGCACAGGGTGCCAGCAACAGCCAATTGCACCCCTCTCCAGCTGCAGCCAAACACCCTCCCTTGCATCCAATCACCCCCCCCCCCCAAGTACTACATAAATTTGAGCCATAAACCTAACTCAGAAGATAAGGCAAGCAGCACAAGACTCTGTCGCTCTGTAACGTACACACTTAGTGCCCACAGTGTTTCACTATGGTGGCAGGAAATGCACAGAATGTGCACGTAGCGTGTACATGTACCCCATCTCCAGACACTTACACTGAAGGTGTAACCACACAGTGACATGTGGAAAGAAATGGGGATCAAGCGTGCTTGGCTCAGGCGTCTGCAGCCACCTCCCTCATTCCCCTCCCAAACCCTGTGTGCCACCTCGGCAATGCAGGCTCCTACAGCCGAGGCCAGTGGGGTGTGAGTATGGGGTCAAGCTGAGGCAGCTGCACCTAGCAGTATGCCCCATGTCATGCAGTGGGGGCATGCTCTCAGGGAAACAGATGTAGGAGTGCTGGCTATGATGCCTCTGTGTGTGTGTGTGTGCAAGCCCTGTACCAGGCAGCTAGCACGGTCTCTTGCCAGGGTGGCTCCTCCCCCCCCCCCAGGTAGAGGATGGAACAAAACTGGAGTTTGGGGTGGTGCTGGCAGCTACTCCACTATGTTCTGTGGAACTGTTGGCCAACCATCATAGCAATTATTTCCCTGCAGAAGCAGATGGAGTAGATACGGTTGAGGTGCAAGCCACATGGTGGATGAGTAAGTATTCTTTGGAAAGCTATGGCTTGTCCCTCAAGAAGGTATCCTGGCAAATGGAACTCCTCCTCCATGGGGGCACCACCGACTGTACTGGGATCCCACTGACATGGCTGCAGTGATCACGACCACTGTGCTGTTCATCATCATTGCTTAGGTCTCTGTCTGGCAACTGTGCCGGTGCTGATGCAACAGGGAGGAGAGGGGTTCTGGAAGGATGACATTCCTAGTGCAGTATGTGCAATACTGCAGTGACCAGTGTAAATTTTGGCACTCAGCCGTGGGGCTGCCATCTCACTGGTTCCAGGCAAGTTCCAGCATACCCTGACTCAGGCAGCCATCCTCTGGGCAAGTCCACCCTGCTCACAGGCATGCTATGATAGGGAGGGCTCACTCCCATCGCCCAGAAGAAGAAGAGTTGGTTTTATAAGCCGACTTTCTCTACCACTTAAGGGAGACGCAAACCGGCTTACAATCACCTTCCCTTCCCCTCCCCACAACAGACACCCTGTGAGGTAGGTGGGGCTGAGAGAGCTCTAATAGAGCTGTGACTTGCCCAAGGTCACCCAGCTGGCTTCATGTGTAGGAGTGGAGAAACAAATCCAGTTCACCAGATTAGCCTTCGCTGCTCATGTGGAGGAGTGGAGAATCAAACCTGGTTCTCCAGATCAGAGTCCACCGCTCCAAACCACTGCTTGTAACCTCTACACCACGGAGCAGCTTGTAAAGGCACAGGGACCATACCAGATACCTGGTTACTATTTCTCTGCTGCTGTTCAGTAAACTCTAGCGTGATCTTCGACTCTTTCCCTGTCTTTATATTGTTGAGCAGATGGGGCTTGCTCCCTGCCCCTTCCTCTGCCACCCTTTCATCGCACACCATTGCTTGCGAATGTCAGTTTCATCATGCTTAAAGAGACGGTAGGCATCTTCAGACCATGGCTTGCTTATGTAACTTTATTCTGTATCAGCCCAACATTTGTTAATGCATGATAAGTTGATAGCAATGAGACCCACTGGAAGTGTATCAGTGTTACAAGGTTTGATTTGACAGATCTGTAGAATATGCCTCCTTCTGTGAAGAGCAAAAAATTCATAGCAGAAATTCTAAAATCATGGTAGTCTCTTTTCTGCTGTTTAGAAGGTCAGTGACTTGATTTATTACAGTACAGTCAATCATTTGCCCACTCTTGTTTGCTCTTGATTGCATTTGTCTTTGTTGCAAAGGTCTTGTTTTGTGGTGATAATGTCCTGTGTTGGCTGAGAGCTGGAAAAAGGTTTCTGCGGAACGGCTTTGCTTTACAGAAACCAAGACTTGGAAAGCTCAGCAATATTGTTATGGTTGTCTGCCGACCTCCAAAATGGTGACCGAGAGCTCAGTGTACATTCTTTTCTTAAAGCTACAGGCATAGATTTTATTATTTTAGAGAGCTTTAACACACACACACCCGATGTGTGGTTGTATCCTATATATATGTAAGAGATACAGATATAAGATTTCAGATTTATTTGCAAACTTGTAACTTCCAACAGGTTTGTAGGGAACTTCCCCCCTGGTCTGTCCCTATCTCCATTTTTCTGATCAGTTAATCCACAGTCTATGACCTGGCTTGGAATGAGATATATGATGTTATGTTGAATGAAACCTATGATAGATTATTGATAAGTCCAGTACACCCTCCCCCATTTCTTTTGTTTCTGGATTCTTTGTTTGCAACAGTTTCAATAAGCTGTCTGAGGAGAGCTTGCTGTGACTATTGCCAGTCAGCAAAAAAGAAAATATATAGCCATGTGCATCTTTTCATCTTCTCTCAGTGTTGTCATTCATCAGTAATACAAGGACAGGTATCATAGGTAGTTGACATTTCCATAAGCTGCTAACAGCAGAAATATTCTATGGCAAAGCTGTAAGTACTCTGAAATTCGTACCTCTTCTCAGACAATGGTAATATTGACAGAGGATTTCAAATCAGTGATATAAGGCAGAAAATGCAAGCATACTTGATTCACAGCTGAGTACTTCTTCAAACACTCAACATACTAATTCTCGAGAAGAAATTGCACTGATGGATAGTAGTTCCAAAACAGCTGAATATTACCCACTCAATTTTACAGGTTATTTTAATACCTTTTTTTAACAGCTTTAGAAATTCAAAATATGTTTATAGTATCAACGTTTATTCATTTTGTTAATTGTGGGGGCCCTTTTTCAAGATGGCAGCCAAATGCCAAGATTAGAAAAATGACTCTCTGGCTAAATTTCTTCCCGTGACCGTCAGTTAAGAATTCCATTTTTTTTTTTAAAAAAGGCTTATAATTGGATTTATTACTCCATAGAAATTTGAGAAAGATCTGCGCTAGCCCTCTAGTAATGAAAGAAGAATAGCCACTTAGCCTCAGTCCCGCTCTTCCTCTTAAGATGTGACAAAATTATGTTAGCACTGAAATTTATAATTCTGTGCATATGGGCAAAAACACACAACCACAACAATCCAAAGCATATGGTGTAACAAAAATAAAGTTTGCAAAGCATGCTAATGTATGCAGATATGCAGAAAGTAATAAATTTTAAAAGTAGATTACAGTAATACAAATAGCAGTTAGCAAAATTACCTCATCTAAAATGTTTGCTTTATATCAAAACATATAAGCAGCGTATGTTGATTCTAATCTTTTGAGTAGCTGTGGTAAACCTGGACCCACCCCCTAAATGACTGATATTTATCTGTTTAGATTTTAGTTGTTTCTGACTATAAAGCAAAGGCTGAGCCTAAGGCAGGAAAAGGGTACCAAAATTTATGACCAAATTGGCATTTATAGACCTGGCTATAAGCCACGCATCAAGAGATAATGGGGGAAGCCCTGCTATCAGAGAATTATATTAAAAAGTGCACCTTATTATTACCTTCTGATGACAGAGTAGTAGGCGTTATGATGCAATACCTGTTTGTTTACGAATATACCCATTAAGCAAGGAGCAGGAAGCAATCCAAAACACAATTGACATCTCTAACTATTTATTTATTTAATATTTATATCCTGCTTTTCTCCCCAGTAAAGCACCTTACATCGTTCTCCTCCATTTTATCCTCACAACAACCCTGTGAGGTAGGTTAGGCAGAGAGTGTGACTGGGCCAAGTTCACCCTGCAAGCTTCTATGCATAGTTACTGTCAAGAGACTAGCTCGCTTAGTAGTCCCGTGTCAATTCTGAAACACTGGTTCAGGCTGAGGCCTAGCAGAAATCATAGAAGTTTCTCTTTTGAAGAACTCAAGGTCAAGCTGACCATAGTTTCAAAGAGGGTGGGGTAAAGAAGGGTGGGAGGCTGACACAGGTGCCAGTCAGACTATTAGGCCTGGCAATTTCAAGGCGAAAGAATCCAGGAGGGAGTTTGGCCTATGCATTCCTTCTCATTAGTGCAATAGCCCATAGGTGGGGAAAGGTGTCTGCTTGACCGGACTCTATACAGCTGCAAAGTATATAATCTCATTAAGGCAGCTCACCTGATTGGTTGAGACACCTGGGTAGCAATATACCTGATTGGACAAGTTACTTCATTGGCCACACATTTCATTGGTCAACTAGGATCATGCCAATGTAGGGTGTTTGGCATAAAGTTAAGATCTTTCATTCTAGTTTTGTCCTTTGTCTGGATTACATCTGACTTTGGAACACATCTTTTTTTATATAATTTTTTATATATTTATAACAAAATAAAAACAAACAAACACAATAATAATAATACAAGACATTAAAAAAAAGAAAATACAAAAGAGTATCTATATAAACTTATCAATACATTTACGATTACAGACTATATAAAATTGGAAAAATTAAGATACCCCTTTGACCCTCCACCCACCTTAAAAAAGTGACCCATCACCCGACTTCTGTAGAAGTGTCTAGGCAGTTTTAAAGATATTATTAACTATAAAATATAAAAGTATTAAATCTAGTTTCTATAACTCTCTAAGTAGAATAGTAAAATCCATTTTTGCCGGTTTATCCCAATATGTGGCGGCCTTACCCCAAGTTTTTTTAAATTCTTCCAAATCCTTTCCATGTAGGAATTCCGTTAGTTTGGCCATCCTCATATAAACCCATAATTTCTCTCTCCAGTCCCGAATTAAAGGTTTATTCGCTTGCTTCCATACTTTAGCTATTACTATTCTTGCAGCGGCAAAACTGTATTGACAAATAACCCTGTCATAATTACCTATGTTGTTTTGAGGAATTCCTAATAAACAAAAAGAGGCTTCTCTTTTTACTCTCACATTAATCAAATTATTAGTTTCCCTAATAACTTTTTTCCAAAAACTTTTAATTTTTTTACATATCCACCATACATGCAGATAAGTTCCTCTTTCCTTTCCACATTTCCAACATAAATCCCCCTCTTCTTTTTTCATTTTAGATATCATCACAGGTGTTAAATGCCACCTATAAAACATTTTATATAAATTTTCTCTAATTTCATTAGTTATTGTAAATTTAAATTCTCTCTTCCATAAGTTTTCCCATATGTCCAAATCAATATTAAATCCTAACTCCATCCATTTTATCATTACTGGTTTAATTCTTTCTTGTTCTAAGTTAATTTCAATTAATAATTTATATATTCTTCCTATCAATCCTTTATTTTCCTTTATTAATATATTCTCCAATTCAGATTTAGTTTTATTAAATCCAACCTGGTTATCTTTATTAAATATTTCTTTTAATTTATAATACATAAACCAGTCCTTAATATTAAGTTCTTCTCTACTTCTTAAAACCCATTCACCCTCCTTATATTCAATAATTTCCCTATATACATCCATTTCTAAATTTAGATGTATCGCTCTTCTCATATATGCTTCTACTGGGTTAAACTTTGGAACACATCTTGATTCTGAGTGGGCCATGCTGGATGGAGCACTTGTTTTGGCCTTTGAAACTCTGTTGGACTCAGTCTTGCCAGGTAACGTTGGGATTTAGAACCAATGCTTAGGTTAGATATTTAGCTTCATTATTTTATCCTCACTGTTTGCTGCTCTTTTATTGCATGTTCCTGTGCAGTCTTTTAATAAATCACTTTAAATATACTTTGTGATGTTCTTGAGTTTTGGGGCTTCAGTCTGAATCCATTAGTTTAGCCCATACTGACCACAGCTACCAGAATAATTGTTTATTGGAACTCACCTTGTAAATGGTTGACCTTTCAGGGCTGACATCTTGATCTTAGACCCTGGAGGGCTAGAGGCTTAGTTCCTTGGTCTTTGGCTAACAAGGTAGAAAGGTGGTAGCATAACCCTGGGGTATGAGGATTCACACTTCAGTTTTTTGTGGTTTTGTCTTGACCAACCTGTCTCCCTTAAGGAGAGTTAATATTAAGGGTTTTTTACTGTTAGTAGAAGAAGAAGAGTTGGTTTTTATATGCTGACTTTCTCTACCACTTAAGGAAGAATCAAACCAGCTTACAATCGCCTTCCCTTCCCCTCCCCTCCCCACAACAGACACCCTGTGAGGTAGGTGGGGCTGAAAGAGCTCTAAGAGAGCTGTGACTAGCCCAAGGTCACCCAGCTGGCTTCGTGTGTAGGGGCGGGAAAACCAACCCGGTTCACTGGATTAGAGTCCGCTGCTAACGTGGAGGAGTGGGGAATCAAACCTGGTTCCTCAGATTAGAATCCACTGCTCCAAACCACTGCTCTTAACCACCACATCACGCTGGTTCTCTGTCTTCCTGTTCACCCCTGTCTAAGCCCACTTCGTTTAGGGTTTCACTGTGTAACAGCACCACTTCCCAACAGTAATAGCTTGCAGTTCCCAAATGCTGATTGTTGTGAGCCAAATGCAAAAGTCTCTCATTGGCTAAATTCAAAATCACTTCCCACCCAAGCAGGTGTGTTGTGTTGCAGATTTCCATAACAAGTAACTGTCACATATCAAAAGCCATTAAGTAAGGACTTCTAACTAGCAACCTGTACAAAGCTTTGAGAGAGCCCCATGTCATCTCCAAGAAGCATGTTTACAAAATTATGATTAATACACCTCTCATTAAAAAACCAAAAAAATATTGGTTAGCTCACCAGTAATTCATAGCCTTTTAGAAGGGTAAATGCTTGAAATGAATTCCCATTTGACAGTCACCTAAGATAGGAGATGAATCTCTTATTCAGAGATTCCTTCTAAAAAATCTGGTCACTGAGTGATTTAACAGGCCACATTATTAATCTTTTTTATTAGTCTGTTTCAGTTGAATCAAGTTGCTGTACTTACAGACAGGATCATTTGTCAGATGTATTACTACCTGTCTATAACATCTACATAACGGTCATCTCTGTAAACTGAAGACAGAACCAGGCAAACAAGTAATAAAAGTGAGGTAGTAGATTGATAATAGCAATTTTATGTCACTGAGCTTTACATGCAGTGTTTTCATAACAAGTCATTAACTTCTGACTTCTGATATTTAAGCATTAGTGTGGTGACACATATATATGACAGGCCACTATAAGCCTCATGCAAAAAGTATTTTACTCACTGTGTTCAGCGGTACTGATAAATGTATTTGAATCATTTAAGAACGTTTTGCATAAATTCTAACATTTAGCTGAATAAGATAGGTATATACTCAAGCTGAAACTTAACGTTGCAGCAGATGCATGGCGGCCACCCAAAACAGAACTCTTGCTTCTCTGTCTCCCTTTCTGTCAACAGGTAAATACTATAAAACACATTATGTGACATCACTGTGCTGTGAGTTGCCCCGCTCCCCCCTATTGATCACTGAAACTCATTAGGAAACCTGTGGTGCTGATGTAGTAGGACACATTTTGCATCACTTTGATGCTAACAGTGTTATGAGGCGGAGGCAACGAGTTGCTGTTTTCAGCAATAGACATAGGCCATTTATGCAGGGCTGTTTCCCTCGCGGTCACCCCACCGACTGCTCCGGTGCTTCGTTTGGATTATGAATGCCTTTCCCGACCGTCAGAGGTCGCCTCACTCTCCCTGCGTGTTTTGTCCGTGTTTTCTGGATACTGCAGGAAGTGCAAGGTGACCTCTGATGGTCGGGAAAGGCATGCATAATGAAAACAAAGCGCCGGAGCAGTCAGCAGGGGTAAGCGCAGGGAAACAGCCCTGCATAAATGGCCATTCATCTCCCATAACGTCTACTTCTGATATGCTTAATGAACAAGAGAATTATAGGATATATCAAAGAAGAAAAACTGGAGCAAGTCAAGCTACCATTAATAATCATTCCTTAAAATACTGAAGGCTTCTTTAGAAACTGTACCAAGCTCTACAGAACGGTTCGTTTGTAGTAAATAAAGGCTGTCTTGCTAGGCTCATGGTATCGGTGAGCTAAAAATCTGTCCTCGGGTTATAATGATGTGCACCATTAAATATTATTTTTTAATATCATAGTTAAGTGATATAACTGAATAAAAGCCTGTGATATATGCCCTCGTGTGATGTTAGAGCTGAAGTGTAATTTCCTTTATTGCTTGTAACTGGGTACTTTTGTTTCACGGTTGCACATACAGCATACATTTAGATGAGTCCCTCATACAGAATGGCCAGACATTTTGGTTAGTATGAGGATGGAATATTGAAGAAAACAAAAACAGAATGATTGCATTAATACTTTAGTGACATAACAAGAAACGTATTTACAGATTTGAGTCTAAGGCCTGCATTAAAAATTCAAATCAAAATAAACAAGTTCTGTTAGCAAGCAACAGACATTAACAATTTGGGTGCCAAGAACCAGGGTCTCATGACGTGATAGTCTTCTGGGTTGCTGAAACAATGTAGGAATCAGGGCACCAAGCAGCTTTCTTTTCCACCTAGCGTGACCCAGTCTCAGTCTTCCTTCCTATCTGACTTCGCCAGGCGAGGTGGAGAGATAATTTGAGCCAGGGTCTAGTCTCTAAATCAGTATTCAGTACCACAATTCAACTCTGGGAGACATGGAGGTCATGAGTAAGATTTTTTTTGTGTGCATGGGCAGAGTGTTTTTTTGTTCTTGACAAAATAATCTCAATCAACAGCATCTCAGGCTGCCTCAAAAACTTGTTTGAGGCTTTTAGGAGTGTTGCTTGCAAAGATTTTGCTACATAAAACTGCGATCTCTACCTTTTACAGGTTTCTTTCAGTAATCATCCCATTTTTGTGCTACCTCATAACACTATAAGGGACAAAGCAGTGACTAATGGAATGTAGAGCAGGCGATGGATATAAAAAATTGGTTGTCCTTGGTTATCCTCTAGGGGACACTTTCCAGATCTTATGAATCACCATATCCTCATCTGTACATCCTCTTATGCCTTAGGAAAAATTGTTGAAAACATCAGGCAAGGGAGAAGATGAATAAATAGGCATTCATTTGTCTTTTGCTCAATGGCAGTTATTATAAAAATCATTTAAATGTCTAGCAAAGGGGAAAAGTCAAATCAATTTCTTGGTAATGCACCTTGGTGTTGTGAAACATGACTGTGCCTTTCATTCAGTGAAGCATTCTTAAGGGGCTCTTTCCTTGTCCAGTTTAATGTCTTCTCCTCATGTCTTGTTCTCTCTTCCCTTCTAAAGGTTAGCTTACTTTCAGATTTGCACAGGTTTTCCTAGCAACATCTGTCAGCTTTTTCATAAGCATACCCTTAGGAAATTATGAAAATTTTAAGACCAACTAAATACTGCTGGGACTTCCCCTCTGCACTAAAGATAACACA
This sequence comes from Euleptes europaea, assembly GCF_029931775.1. NCBI lineage: Eukaryota > Metazoa > Chordata > Lepidosauria > Squamata > Sphaerodactylidae > Euleptes > Euleptes europaea. The sequence goes on along the minus strand of NC_079318.1, from coordinate 38,581,659 downwards.
CATGTCCAGTTTTATTTACTGCTATACATGCTTCTTCAGATTTACAGACCTATCTACAATACTTCAGATTTGATTTCTTCTTTCTTAAACCTGTATCAAATCTGTCTTTTCCTCCAGAGGCTTTTAAAGCAATTGTAGCTTTCAAAGAGAGGTTCTTCACCGGGTAGTCAAGTTTCCACTTTAATTGCACAGCATAAACCCTTTTTTAGTAGTAAATAATGATGATGATAATGATACTTAGCATTCAAATAGTGCATTCCAGGTATTCGAAGCATTTTACCTACTTTATTTCAGTAATTAATTAGTTAAAGTAATTATTATTCAGTAATTATTATCCAGGTAGGGGACTAAGGACAAGACAATAGGGTGCATAACCTGAGGTGAGATTTGAACTGGGGTCTTCTCCACTCACAATCTTAACTATTGTGCTACAGCAACTTTTTTCTCTTCTTTTTGCTTTGTTTTGATTTGTGAGTAATTTTGTTTTGGTTTATGAACTTCCATGTTTAACAAAAGAGTGTATCTACTGTGGTAATAAGGAAAATTATCCCTTAGCATACAGAGTGGGAAGTAAAAATATCCTCTTCACCATATTGCTCAGATTCAGGATAGATGAACAACTTCCTGCTCTTCTAGCTTTGAACAGCAGTTGGTACTACAGGGCCTCGACCTTTTTGAGCCTGTGAGCATCTTTGGAATTTGGGGAATTTGCTACGAAAGGTGGAGCCAAACCCAATAACTCTTGCCTTGTTTTGCAAAAGAGTTGCAAAAGGGGAATACAAATAAATGAAGGCAAGTCCAAAATGGGGCGAAAAAGAAAGAGAAGGAAGAATCAAAAGAAATAAAGAAAAGCCCATTGTGGAGGAGGAAAGGAGAAACAGAAGAGGGGTTTAAAAAGAGGGAAAGCCTGAAGGAGGAATGGAACCACTCATTGACTATGGAAAGCCAGAGTGTTTACCTAATACTCCAGTGACTGCGCCTGCTATTGCAACATGGAAACCCCTTTCATTTGAATAAGGACAGCCAGTAACAAGCCCTGCCCACTTTCTGAAAAAGTTTGGCAGGCACCAGGGGAATACTGGTGGGTGCAACCTTGGAGAACCTAGGTACAGGGCAATCATGCTTGTGGTCAGCACCAAAGGGCAGTCGTGCTTATCTTTCCTCCCATGCTGCAGTTCCTCACAGACCCACAACTCATTCCATTCACATCCCCCACTGGCGCATCATCTTGCCTACAAATTGAGTGTCTCATCTTATGGCATTTGAATGGTATATTTCAGTTTATCAAGGCAGCATAGATCTTAACCGCTGGCAAAGAATCAAGGTGGACATGATGGAGTCAGCCAGTGTTTGTCCACTCACGTATCAAGTGACAAATGGGTCTTGGGTAGGGCTGTCGATTCGGTTTATCCCAAACCGAAAAACAGCCGAATTTCCCCCAATTTGGCGGTTTCTAGTTCGGATGGAACCGAATTTAAAAAAGGCGAGAAAACAACGAGCCGAATTTGGTGAGTTCGGGGCAATCGCCAAATAAATTCAGCAAATTCGGGGGCTCCGAATCAGCAGTATAACCATAAAGGCATTAAAAACACATTCGCGCCTTTCCGCGGCTCTGGGGGGGCATTTTTGGAGGTAGAGGCCCCAAACTTTCAGTGTAGCTTGAGGTGACCCTTCTTGCAAGAACTCCCAAGTTTGGTGATGATTAGGGCAGAGTGTCCCAAGTTATGGGACCCGGAAGGTGTGCCCCCCAAAATCGCCCACAGGAATAAAGGCATTAAAAACACATTTGCACTTTTCTGTGACTCTGGGGGGGTATTTTTGGAGGTAGAGGCCCCAAACGTTCAGCATAGCTTGAGGTGGCCCTTCTTGCAAGAACCCCCAAGATTGGTTACGATTGGGTCGGGGGTCCCGAGATATGGGGCCCGGAAGGGGTCCCCCCCCAAAATCGCCCACAGGAATAAAGGCATTAAAAACACATTCGCACCTTTCTGCGGCTTCGAGGGAGGGCCCCAAACGTTCAGCATAGCTTGAGGTGACCCTTCTTGCAAGAACCCCCAAGTTTGGTGACGATTGGGGCAGGGGGTCCCGGGTTATGGGGCCCGGAAGGGGTCCCCCACCCATCTGCCCATTACAGCCTTTAAAAACACATTCGAGTTGGGCCGTACCATTACCCCAGCCTGGGGGTCTGGTTGCATCAGCAGTTGGGCCGTTCCATTACCCCGGCCTGGGGGTCTGACTAAAAGGCAATTAATCCCGAGTTATGGGGTCCCCCCCATCCACCCATTGGAATGAATGGGAGCAGGCAATCCTTAATGTGCATCTTGAGAGCGGCAAATCCAAGGCAAAACCTTCCATGCCAGAGAGTATGTGTGTGTGAGTCTGCTAGAATCGTATTGGATTACTCCTGAGTCCTCCCAGTCTCTGCTCCTGATAGAAGAGAAGACGACATCCACAGTAAGACCCATTTGGGGGCTTTTCTCTATAATTCTGTGTGTGTGTATGTGGGGGGGGGGAGATTCTGTGTGTGTGTGTGTGTGAGGGGGGAAGCCAAAGGGGGGTGGGCTTGATTGCCTCTGTGTGGGACTGTGCTTTCTACTGTTCTCAGTTCTGGGTGTAAGGACATCTTGTAGCCTCGGGTATTACCATCACGTGCCCAGGGAGGCAAGACCAAAAACTTTCTTCCGCTTCCTGTCTCCCTGGGCGGGAAAGCCAGTTTCCTTCCTGCCTTGAGTAGGGTGGCAGCGTTTCCAGTGAGCTCCGCTTCTATCTCTGCAACCTTGCCTCATGTGCTCTTTCTCCCTCTTGTGCCTGGAGCCCCGCTTTTTTCTCCCCGCCTTCCCCCTCACAGCGTGGATGCAGTCGCGTCCATTCCCCTCCGCATTCCTCCTCTCCCTCTCTACTTCCCCTCTCCGCCCACGCTTCGCCTCGGCAAGATGGCGGACGGCAGGAGGGAGTCGGACTCGGACCTGCTGTCCGAAGGGGATCAGGACTCGGCCCTCGTGGTTTCCACAGGGCGGAGACGCAAGGATCTCTCCGGCGGCAGAAGTGGTGGGCGCGCGGCTCCTGGCGCCGACGGCGCGGCCGCAGCAAAAAGGGCGCGCTCTGAGGGGCCGTTCCTAAATGGCGCCAAGACCGGAGAGGCGCGAGAGCGGGCGCTAACCGCGGCCCCGGCCCCGGAGAGCCTGCCCACGGAAGGAGCTTCGTTCAGCCTGGATTCCAAAGGCGGGGGTAACGTACTCTGCGATGAGCCTGAGGCTCCGGTTTCTAGGCGGGAGATGTTGAGTTTGCTTAATGGGGTCATGGATAAGCAAGCCCAAATGATGACTGCCTTTAGGGACTCCATGGCCCCCTTGCTGCAGGGTTTTGACCCTGCCCAGGCTCGCCCCCCCCCAACCGCCAGGCCCTGGGAAGTGGGGAACAGAGGGGTCCCCCAAGGGTTCCATGGCGCACAAAGGCAGCCTTAAAGGCACAACCCCCTGTCCAACATTATCAGGTTGCAGATGACTACCTCTCGGTGGCTTCTGATCCTGAGACCAGAGAAAAAGGGGAATTCGATTCAGACGAGGACGCACCAGTCCTCCTAGAGGAGCAGCATCCTCGCCTATTCCTGGCTGAGGATTTCCAGTCTCTCCTGACTAAAGCCTTAATAGCACTGGATCTCAATGAGGATCCAGAACCAGTCTCTGAGCCACAGCCCAAATCAAAGAAGAAAGGGGCCAGGGAGTTCTTCCCCAGCACCAAACCCAGGACCTGGGAGATTCCCTTTCCGGAGTTCTTTGAGACCCAGGTCCAAACGTAGTTTGATAAGCCCCTTGCAAACAGGCAGTTTTCTGCCAACATAAAAAAGCTGTACACTATGGTGCCACAGGCAATGTCTTTATTCCAGCTCCCACTCATAGATGCACCGGTGGCCGCGGTGCACTCTCAGGACTTACCCTCTGAGGATGGGATGGGAAGCATCAGGGACCCTCTAGATAGGAAGGCAGAAATCCTATCCAAAAAAGTACACGAGGCTTCCACCCTGGCTATTCAAGCCTCTGCGGCGACCTCAATCATGGCAAGAGCCTCTATTGTCTGGCTCAGGAAGATCATTCAGCTGTATACAGGGGACAATCGTAAACTGTCTGAAGGGCTCAGTAGGCTTCTCAAGGCCTCCGCCTTTATGGCGGACGCATCCTTGGACGCCATGTCCTTCGCGGCCAGAGCTGCATCTTCCAACGTAGTGATTAGGCGGGCCCTGTGGATCCGGCCCTGGCATAACGAGCTAAAGAACAAGACACTCACTATGTCTTACCCTTATACTGGGGGGAAACTCTTCGGCGAGAGGCTAGAAAAAATTCTAGTCGAAAATAAAGATAAAAAGAAGGTTCTCCCCAGGTCATATAAAAAGGATGGGAGGTCCTCATCATCTTCATCCTTCCCCAGCTTCAGGTCATCCCACACCCTCGCTCCTTTTAGATCAGATCAGAGAAGGGCTACATGGGGCAACAGCGGCAACTCCAGGGGTCCACCTCGCAGGGGGGGAAACAGGTTTTTTCGTCCCCCCCAGGGACACCAACAATTCTCCAACAACAAAGGAGACAGATTCCCCAAGAATACAAAACAATGACGCCAACCTACAGGAGATAGGGGGCAGGCTGCTTTTCAGCGAAATGTGGAAAAGATCTTACACGGACGCATGGGTATCTCAGGTCATTCGGTCAGGATACCTCATAGATTTCCTCAGCATTCCCCGGGACAAATTTGTAAATTCCCCGAGATCAGTGCGAGTGGAGAAACACCAGAGAACGCTGGAGGCAATTGCGCATCTCCTGCAAATCCAGGCCATAGAACCAGTCCCTCAAAACGATCAGGGCAATGGGGTATATTCGATTTTCTTTACAGTCCCCAAGAAAAATGGGGACTGGAGGGCTATCTTAGACTTAAAGCACCTGAACAGGAGTGTTCGATACAGGAAGTTCCGCATGGAGACACTCCGGTCCATACTGGAAGCCCTTCAGTTAGATCAATTCCTCACCTCCCTGGATCTGAAAGAGGCCTACCTCCATGTTCCAATTCATCTCTCGCACCGCAGGTTTCTCCGCTTCTGCTACAACGGGGAGCACTACCAGTTCAAGGCCCTCCCATTCGGGTTGACGTCCGCCCCCTGCGTCTTCACCAAAGTCCTGGTGACGCTGGTAGCACTACTCCGCCAGGAGGGGATAGTTGTGTTTCCATATCTGGACGACCTCCTGATCTGCTCAGGTTCGAGAGAGCAGGCCCTAGCCCACACGGCCAGAGTGATCAACGTTCTCACTTCACACGGCTTTCTGGTAAATATGGAGAAAAGCCACCTGATCCCCTCACAAAGGATAGAACACCTGGGGGTCATCATAGACACCCACAGGAACTTAGTGTCTCTGCCACAGGACAAGATAACCAAACTACAGGCTCTGGTCAGAGCCACGATAGGCTCCACTCGGGGCAAAATCATGAGCCTGGCCAAGTTACTGGGGAGCATGGTAGCATGTCTCAGTTCAGTTCCGTGGGCCAGGTTCCACTCAAGGGAACTTCAGAGGCTACTTCAGCCTTTTCAGGACCTGATTACTCAGGGCAGGGACAAAACCATTCCCCTGCCTGTAACCTTCCGGCAATCCCTGACCTGGTGGCTCAAGAGCAGCAACCTCAACAGAGGTCTACACTTCCTAGTGGAGGATCAAGTCCAGGTATTCACGGACGCCAGCCTGGAAGGGTGGGGGGCGACCTGCCAGTCCCTTGTGGCTCAGGGGGCCTGGTCCAAAAAAGAAAGAAAGTTACACATAAACAGACTAGAGCTGAGGGCAATACAGTTGGCCCTACTTCATTTCCAACACATTTTCCGGCACAAGCATGTTTTGGTCCGAACGGACAACATTTCGGCCAAAGCTTATGTCAACAAGCAGGGGGGGTCGAGATCCACCAGCCTCCACAAGGAAGCAAGGGCGATCCTGGGTTGGGCAGAGGCAAACCTGCTATCTCTCTCTGCAGAGCATATCAGCGGCGTCCTAAATTGCCAGGCAGACTGGCTGAGTCGGCAAACTCTAGACGAAGGGGAATGGTCTCTCAACGAGTCCATCTTCAGCCAGATTCAGGAGAGGTTCGGCCAGCCTCAAGTGGATCTCTTTGCCTCAGCAAACAATCACCTCCTCCCCAGGTTCTTCACCCGGTACTTCCACCCGGAGGCAGAGGACATGGACGCTCTGGTGGCTCCTTGGCCACAGGAACTCCTGTTCGCATTTCCGCCCATTCCCATACTCCCGAGGGTGGTACGGAAAATCAGGAAGGAGAAAGCAACAGTTATCCTCATAGCTCCTCTGTGGCCGAGGAGACCGTGGTTTCCCAGCCTGCAGAGGATGTCCGTCCAATCCCCCTGGGAGCTTCCAACCATCCCGGGGTTGCTGCATCAGGGGCCCCTGTATCACCAAGAACCTCAATGGCTGCGCTTAACTGCGTGGAAATTGAGCGGGGATCTCTATTAAAGATGGGCTACTCGCCCGCCGTAGTGGACACGATGATAGAGGCTAGAAAACCATCGACCAGGAGGATCTATAATACCTCCTGGAGGGCCTTTGTCCTCTGGTGCAAAAGAAAGGAGGTGGATCCGCTTTCCCCAGGGAATCCCAGGGTACTGGAATTTCTCCACGAGGGCGTAGAAATGGGCCTTAAAGCATCCACTCTGCGTAGGCAGGTGGCAGCAATATCTACTGTTCTCACGGAGATAGAGGGGTTCCCTTTGTCCCGACATCCACACGTCATAGCCTTCCTAAAGGGTGTCACACAAACCAGCCCGCCAGTAGTGCACCGTTTTCCCACCTGGCGCCTCAATGTGGTCCTCACGGCGCTGACTCGACCACCGTTTGAACCAATCAGGGAAGTTTCCTTGAGGGTCCTGAGGATGAAAACTATTTTCCTCACCGCAGTGACCTCGGCGCGGCGCGTTTCTGAGCTCAGAGCCCTATCCTCCAGGGAGGGTTTCTGCGTGTTTCATAGGGACAAGGTGGTGTTGAGAACGGACCCCATCTTCATACCAAAGGTAAATTCCCTGTTTCACAGGTCCCAGGAACTCCACTTACCGTCCTTTTGCCCTCATCCGGTTCATCCCAGGGAAAAGGAATGGCACAAGTTGGATATGCGCAGGTTACTGAAAGTGTACCTCAATTGCACAGCCTCCATTAGAAAATCTGACGCTCTTTTCATCTCCTTAACGAACCCCAATAAGGGGGGGAAGATGTCTAGCTCCGCCATTAGTGCGGCAGTCAAACAGTGTATTGTCGAGGCTTATAAGGCCAGTAAAATAACCCCTCCATCAGGCATCACCGCACACTCGGTGCGTAGTGCGGCCACGTCAGCGGCCTTCGATAGGCAGGCCTCGTTGGAAGAAATATGTAGGGCGGCCACCTGGTCTACGGCCTCTACATTTATCAAACATTATAAAATCGATTCCAGGGCCTCGGCTGACGCCGCCTTTGGTAGGAGAGTCTTGCAGCAGGTCTTGGATTGATCCTGATCCCCACCCAGGGTCATAGCTCTTGGATATCCCGAGGCTACAAGATGCCCTTACACCCAGAACTGAGAACGGAGCCTTGTTTACTCACCGTGACGGCTCCTTCTGTTCTGGGTTGAAGGGCATCTTGCCCGCCCTTATCAGGTCCAAGACATCGCTGCTATCTGCGTTAGGATGTGTAGGACTGGGGGGGGTGTCTCAATAATCTGCGACCCCTTTTTTACGATACTCCCTATGTCCGCCACTAGTCGGTTCCTCTTCTCTTATTGCTTCCTCATATGTTATTGTTCTTTCTGACGGAGCTCACTGTTTTTGTTATGGGTGCCGTGTTGTTGTATTTTTGCCTTCTGTGCACCTACCTGTCTCCTTAGCTCGGCGAGTCCGAAAACTGGCTTTCCCGCCCAGGGAGACAGGAAGCGGAAGAAAGTTTTTGGTCCTGCCTCCCTGGGCACGTGATGGTAATACCCGAGGCTACAAGATGCCTTCAACCCAGAACAGAAGGAGCCATCACGGTGAGTAAACAAGGCTCCGTTTTCACCGGTTGCCAACTTCGTGTGGAGTTAGCTGTGAGTCAGTGAGTCTCTCTCTGGCTGGTTCCTGTTGTTTACAATGGGCTGTGCAGCTGCTTCTTCTGTTTCGAATGGGCTAGCCTGTCATTTGTTTTAGTGAATCCCCTGTAATGTATTTCAGTGGAGTCAATGCAAGTCAACCGACATTACCCTCTCCCATTATCTTCAGTGGGCTGGGCAGCCTCTCCCATTGCTTCCAATGGGCTGACTTGTCATTCATTTTAGTACATCCCTTTTAATGGCTTTATTCCAATGGGCAAATGGGGGGACCCCTTCCGGGCCCCATAACTCGGGCCCCCTGACCCAATCTTAACAAAACTTGGGGGTTCTTGCAAGAAGGGTCTCCTCAAGGTACGGTGAGATTTTGGGACCGCTACATCCAAGCATGCCCCCCCAGAGCCGCGGAAAGGCACAAAGGGGTTTTAATGCCTTTATTCTTGTGGGCGATTTTGGGGGGGACCCCTTCCGGGCCCCATATCGCGGGACCCCCCGACCCAATCTTTACAAAACTTGGGGGTTTTTGCAAGAAGGGTCGCCTCAAGCTATGCTGAAATTTTGGGACCTCTACCTCCAAAAATGCCCCCCCCCCGGAGCCACGGAAAGGTGCAAATGTGTTTTTAATGGCTTTATTCTGCCGAATTTTTTCCCAACCTCGGAACTTGGTGGCGAATTCCACGGATCGGAATTGGGGAAGTTCGGACTTCAGCATTTCCCAAATCAAAACGGGCCAAATTTTTTCCGAATCCGAATTTTACATAATTTTTTTTTTCAACAGCCCTAGTCTTGGGTGAACCAAAAAAGGGATGAGCAGCTGAAGGAGGCTAAAACTGTCTCCTCCTTATATTGCCTCTCCATGCGAACCTCAAGCACATTCTGCCCAGCCTGGCTCCGATACCAGGAATGTGGTAGACCGTGGAACAAGGGCCTGAAGTAATGAGGGGCAAGGATGTTAAGCTCCCCTCACTTGCATATCCCTTTTTTGCATTAAAATTAAGACCTCTAATTCCACACTATGCATGTCAACAAGTCAAAAGCACTAATAAACAAATGTGTTTGCTTCCATCACTTCTAATTTGACTCACAGATGTTAAACTGGTGTTCCCCCTTATTATGCTTTTAATTTATATGAAGGGGTAATTATTATAGTCAGTGTTGTTCACAAGTATGGATGATTAGAAGTACTGAGGAAGAACATTCAAATTAGGCATAGTTCAAAGTGGCCATGAGACCCGTAACATCCCCTGATTTGTTTTAACAAGTCATAAAAGATGGAAACTAAGAGAGAAAATACTGTGGGAAGAAATATGTCTGGCTGAAATGTTTACCTTCACTCATTCGTCATCAGGTATCATTGAAGACCGTAAAATTACATGTCATCTTATCTACAAATATAGTTAATATAGATAGTCTTCAGGGCATGTCCTGGAAATAACATTGCCTTTAAAAATTTTATAGTGTCAGAATTAAATATACTGACAATCTGTTGGCCATCACCTGTTACAGGATAAGAGCTGGGAAGAGCAAAACACAAATCATTGTCCTCCCTCCTGCTGTTCTTTTTGCCATAGTTGCTCCTAAGTTTTGCTTGCTTCCAGAATGTCTACACTTCGTTAGCATGCATGAGTTGCATTCTAGGACAATATATTACATTCATGCCGAACCATTATGTGCACAAAGATTGGGGGAAAGTAATATCCGTTCTTGTATCCTGTCCTTCTTTTCTCTTGCAGAATATATAACTTGGGTTCCCCCCCCCCTCTGTCCTTCAAGTAGCCAACTGTTATACCACATATATATATATATATAGACAAGACTGTTGGTTTTGGCAGTATACGTTTGTAAACAAAGTGGCACAAATTGAGCCAGAAATTCCACAGGGAAAAGAGAAGAGAACCAAAAGACTGAAAAATAAAGCACAGAGCAAAGTCCCTTCCAGATGGTGTTTTTAATAAATTTATCAGGCGGGTATGAAAGACGATAATGAACATTCAAAATGGGGAGTGGCAGCCTTCCCCAGGGAACAGAATCAGTATGTTACCTTCTGTGTGTTGCAATTACTTGGTTGCTCTCTAAATTTCAATTGTAAAAGCTATTACAACATGGCTTTCTGTACTTATTAATACAGCGTGTTTTGAGAAACATATTAGAATGATTATGTAGGCAAGCTAAAAGATTACATTTTTGTTGTTGATACAGGCTACATAAGTAAGCCAAGTCTCAAGAAAATATCCATAAAAGCAATATATGCGCCGGTAAATTGAAAAGATTAATTTGTGAGTTCAGCCAACTACTTCTCAGTATCCTAGGGTGCATAATAGGTATCGAATAGTATAAAAATAACTGGATGTGACAGGGAAGGGATAGGTGAGCAAAATATTGGCCACAACTGATCTACAGAGGCCTTGCATTTTTAAAATAGTTCTACAGGTTATAAAGCCATGTCACCCCTGACTTGGGCGACCTCCATGTTCAACCCAAAAGGAAGCATTTGGTCTTTTAAATCTGAAACTAGCCATCCACATATTTAAATAGTATTTTTATTTATGCTGTGCCCTGAATGTCTTTGGCACCTTGCAGCCTAAGCAGAAAAAAGGACATCTGTGCCCCAAGGACTTTATCATTTCACATTTGATAGTGACTTAGAGCAGAGGGAGGGAAGAGGCATGGCTGTTTAAGACTGAAGGTTTAAGCAAAGGATTCATGTAAATGGTGCAGTTTGAAGATGGATCAGAGGGAAGAGAGAGATGACACCATCTTTGGGGGTAGAAAACATTTTTGTAAGAGGAAATCTTTGCCAGAGAAGAAGGCAGAGCCAAGTAACATTTCCTTTACTGCCAGGTTATTTCTGATGGCATGCATGTTCAGGTCTTCACTACTAAAATATTCCCAATATTTGCCACAGTCTGAATTTCTTATATAAGTAGAAATTTGCAAAGTGTCAAATTAAGTGTCAAATTAAAAGAGTAAATTAAGGGCTTCCTGGAAAGGAATAGTTTGATGTTTTGGCATAGTAATTTTGACAAAAGGGTGAATGTGGCGTATACATTTGCGTCATACTGCAGATGATAAAAGGGGAATAAAAGTCAAGAGATAAATGGTTGCCTTCCTTCCTGACGTTTCTCAAGGCTTTCCATTCTGTGTGCAGCTGTCACCAGGAAGTGTGAATGGGCACGTGAGCAAGCTTTCCTCTCCCAGAATCCTCAGGTGGAGAGCTGGGATATCTGTCGTTGTATTTTGTTTACTTATTTGCATGATTGCTATGCTGCCACTTCCTAGAGCCTACCCGGGCTGGCTTACAAAGTAAAAGAACTCAAGCACCGTAAAAGATGTAACAATTAATACAATATTTAAAACAGCCTGTCACAAATATGGACTTGATGCCTCCCTGCTATCTTGCTTTGCGGCGCTCTGTTTCTTTCAAGATTTTCATTGCATCCTGCCTTCCCATGTCGGAGCATGTCTAGGAGAAAATAGACTCCAAGCATCTGGAGTAAAATGTGGGGGTCTGTGTGTTCCCATTTAGTTAGAAAATATACCCCACATCCCACTTTCTTTACACATAAATGGGAGGAGTAGCCTGTCGTTTTTCCTCTTCTAGGTATAATAGCTTTTGTGGGAGGAGGCAGGTCATGTTGGGGAGAAGCAGCGCTGCTTAGTGTTTTTATATTAAATTTGAGACACTGAGAGCTCTCAGATGCCGAGGTCTCCATCACGCAGATCCTTTCTGTTGTGGGGAGGATGAAGCCTTAGCCTCTGCCTCTATATGTTGTATCAGTATCTTGAATAAATTAAGTAAATATCCTTCCGTCTGTCTGCAGGGTCAGGTTGTCTCCTGTTGCCAAGGGTGAGGAGAGAAGCCTGAACGCCTACCTCTGTTTCCTTATCTCTGCAACCCTGCTTGCCTGCCAGTTTGTACAAGCAATGCAGGACGTGTGGGCTGGCTGGCACTGCTTGCCGGTTATGGGAGTGTTGAATGGTACCCGGTTGCCCCATAGTCTCTCCCGCTACTCATACCCACATCTACTAGGGCTCTGCCAGCTCTGGAATCTGTTTACTTCTGTCCCTTTCACCGCAAATGGGCTACCTATTGCTGCGGTGGGGAGGGCAAAGCTTGGGTGTCTGCCCTGTTTCTAGTGCTCAAATTGGGGGGGGGGAGAAATAGGAGATCAGTTTTAACTTCTCCCTCAGATCTGGATAAACCTCAAGCCCAGTTCTGTCCTATACAGGATCCTATAAAATTATTCTAAAAAGTTGTGTGTGATATTGGTTTTGGCAGTCAGTTTATCGTCAGAAATATCACTTTGAGAGGAAGTGGACACACTGTTAATACATTTACAAGCTGCCCTAAAAGAGAATAAACTCTGCTTAGGTTTTTTCCCCTCCTCCAGAGGTAGACAGAACTCTTTTTACAAACAAATATACGAGGAAGCAGTTTGGGAAAGTAGTATATCTACTGGGGTCACAGGTAGCCAGGTTTATGAGTGCATGGGCTGCAATATGGAATTGTTATTAGAGGAATAGCTGGTTTCAGTCTATTCTGTTTTGGGGGTCAAAAGGGGCTACTACAGGAAAGGGAATGCAGAAAAGATCTTTTGGTCACAATTTGTAAGTTCCACTGTAGTGGTAGCAATATTATCACTCCTCTTTTCTTGCTGAGTTTGCAAGTGGACTGAGACATTATACACTTTTTCGACTACAAGTGAACTCTGTTGTGTAGATCTACCTTCATCTTGGATAGTTAGTTGAAACTGTTACAGAAAAAAAGTTAGATTAATTGCTTTCTAAGAGTTGAGCTTGGCCTTCTTATCTTGCTGGATCAGATGTGTTTTATATGCACCTGCTGATTGGCTTATTTGTACTTTGGTTCCTTATCTCATATTTAATTACAACCAATCAGATTTCTAGTATAATCACATGATAGTAATAAATGAAGTTTAGAGAAAGATAAGACTGATGTTTTACTATAAATAAACACTCTTGTGACAAGCAAATCAGATTTCTCTGGCTGGAAGTCTCATAAGAATAGGTGAGATCTCTGGGTGAGATTTTGTGTAAATTGGGGGTTTTGATAATCCCTAAAAGCAGTGAGACAAAAAACTGAAACCTGATTTGTTTTTAAAAACTATTACTTGTTATAATGTGATTATGCAATGCTAGGAACTTTAATAATTTTAGCATTTATCTCCACAGTCATGGTAGGGTTAATTTTTTCATGCCTTTATTTTATTTTTGTCTTGCTGAATGAAAATAATATTTTATTTTTTCAATTAAAGATAAAAGTTTATGCAGGTGATCTGTCTGGTTTGCTGGTCAATAGTTCAGGGGAGCAAACTTACTCCCTACACTTTTGTATTATCAGAGTTAAAGGTTGTAAATCTCTTTTAATATGATAAATTCTGAAGAACTCTGCTGCTAATCAGTTTTGCACAGGCAAAGCCTTGAAAATAGTTTAGAGCAGAGCCTCATACAAGGTGCCGAGGGAATCTCTCGCTGTACCACCCTCTGAAGATACTGGGCCATAAAGAACAGCATAAAATAACTCACAAGAAAAATTTCAGTGGGCTATTTTAATGTTTTTCTTTATTCTCCTGCTCTAAAATGGTAAGTTCTGTGCTTGCCCAGATCTGCCGAGAAAGCAGTGGTATTGGCCAATGTCCCATGCTCTCGATGAGACACCATTGCTACTTCTTAGTCACCATGCTTCATCATTTCTCCACTGGTCCACCTCTCCACACGGGATTCTGCCTGCAGTGCTGGATGTTTCCCTTGAAGATCCCGTAATAATCTCCCTGTTGGCATCAATGGGGAAGCTACCACTCTTGTCCACTTTTAGCCCTGTTTATACTCCCCTACATAGGATGTCCCCATGTTGAATGAGCCAAATGGGAACATGATACAAAAGAGTCACCACTTATTTTTTGGCAATCAGCATCTGAATATTTTGTTGCTGTTTCATCTTCACTTTTTTGCATAATGAGTTCCCTAGCTGAAAGCAACCTAATTGACTTCTGCATATGTTTGAAAACTGTAACTGAATAATAGTCATAGAGAATGCCCACTTTGTAGGTCACATCTGCGCTTATTGTCCATCTGGTGTGACACTGAAGAGTTTCCGCTTTTTCTTTCTCTCGGTGTTTGTCCACTCAACCTCAGCGTCTTCTTTTAAAAATAATTCCTAACTTTTGTCCCTGTAGTCATGCTGCAGTTGGTTAACCAAAGCAATTGCTATGGTATTTGTTTGCAATGCATAATTTCTCATTTTGTGACTGCTGTTCATTTAGAGAGTCTGGGACTTGTTCTGGTTCAGACAGCTTACTCAGTGCTTATTAATTTTTAATCTCAGCCTGTGCCAACAATATTTCCTCCTTATTTTTACACATCTCTAGAAATAGAAACTGAGGGCGTTGAGATGCCATTGTCCACCATTGATCTCTTTTGTGCTTTAATTTTCAGTTCCCAACGAGAATGTTGCAACAGTGGCAGACTGTGCCAGCGTGATTGAGGGTGTAAGCCGAAGACGCAATGCCTTGTTGAATGGAGACACAAAGAATTACGATTGGGATTCTGGGTATACATGCCACCAGCTAGGCAGCGGTGCAATTGTAGTACAGCTGGCACAACCTTACATGATTGGATCAGTTCGGTAAGAAGACTTCTCTTTTATGTAAAGATCATTCAGTGATGAGAATTCATCCCTTGTAGATTTTTTTTCATGTACAGTTGCATATTTTATAGCACATTTTTTTCTTGCACTGGGGATATTCTTATACTGCCACAATAACATACAAAACACACAAAAATTAGCAAATACATTTAATATCAAAATAATGACATAAGTTGAGAACACAGGATTTATCATCAGAAATGTGATGCGTTACACTTAAATTCTATGTAGAATTACTCCCGTCTAGGTTCAGATCCCTATGAAATTCACTGGGTAATTTTTGGCCAGTCAAAGACTCTACCTAACTGCTCTAAGCATAATATATCAGGCAGAGTGTTGATGATAAGATGGGTGCTGCTCTGGGCTTCTTGAAAGAAGGTCAAGAAGAAATATAATACATAATTCATACGCAATGCACTTTTTTTTATAGGACAAGTTGACATGCAGAAATGTTTTGGGGGACCTTTTGTAGTGTTCGATATGTCAAGCACCCTATCAGGAGAGTGGATGACTTGGCATAGGCAAATAGCACAAAATTACAAAATTCCGAACTCCCAAAATGGAAATTGTTAGAAAGACTTTTCCCTTACATAGTACCATGTTGTAATGTGTTGTATAGTTTTAGAAGATTATCTAGAACTCCCTAGCTGATATTCTGTAAATGGAAACATGTGAAATTGAGGAGTCATCTTTTTTACAGGGACACTTCTTGGCTTTTAAGGAGGCAGAGGTGCTCACTGTAAGTAGCCAACACAGGGGTGTCAAACTCAATTGTTACGAGGGTCAGATATGACATAAATGTCACTTGGTTGGGCCAGGCCATGCCTCACCAGCCCAGATTGGGAGGGGGGATGGCTGGCTCACGGGCCAGATAAGAGCTCTCAAGGAGTCGGATCTGGACCTCGGGCCTTATGTTTGACACCCCTGAGCTAGCATTTAGTTATGCTTTCCTCAGTCCCCACCCTTTATGCCTTGGCATCAGAGCAGTGAAGATATGAAAATCAATTTTCATAAATGAGAGATATAATGTGTACAGTCTTGTCAGGCTCTTTCAAGGGAAGCTGTACTATTACATTAGTGTTACCGGGAATTGTTATGTTGTATGTGACAAGATAAAAAAAGCAGAGAGAAAGTTGCCAGAATTTACAGTGCAGCTGCAGCAAGGATGAGACTGCAAATCTTAGTATATACACAGGAGTTAGCAGGAGTGGATCTGAACATGCAGACATTTATGGCTCACAAGTATATCACGCACACCCCACTGGATAGGTAGTTCCTAGTGACATTCAGCTTCATCTTGTCACAGAAGGCTTTACTTGGTTCCTTTTTATTTCTGAAATGTTTTTGATATATCTGTCCTGCCTGAAGGTAAAATCAATTTAAAACGGAAAAAAGCTCTCTTAGACAACCCTTACCATTTTTTAATGTATTTTGTATCTTCTTATCTATTTAATTAGTGTGGATCTGGCTTTTCAGGTTTCCTTAATATACATATTTATTGCTGTTATGGCTTCTGCGCAGGCACACATGGGACTGCACTTGTGCAGTGTCAGCCGTGCAAAGATTTGTAAGCTTCTGAAGATCATCTCTATAGAGTGCTCCCCCCTTCCCCTCCCCCTCATCCATGTCCAGGAGTCTTCCCACCCAAATGGTCATGTGGTGGCAATCCCATACGGTTTTCAAGGCAAGAGACATTCAGAGGTGGTTTGCCATTGCCTGCCTCCGTGTCGACTAAGGGAGTTCTGAGAGAACTGTGACTGGCCCAAGATCACCCAGCAGGCTTCAAGTGGAGGAGTGGGGAATCAAACCTGGTTCTCTGGATTAGAGTCCACCACTCTTAATCACTACACCATGCTGGCTCTTTTCCTCTCCAAGGTAGGGGCCTAATACGATTATTGTAATGCCTTTGGTACTACGCCAGTCCCACTGATAGTCCTTGAGTACAAGTCGGTGCTGATATCATTGGCTTATGCCAGTGCCTAAAAGCATCTGTTAAGCTTGAGTACTACAGGGAGTTCTCATCATCAAGGAATCATCCAGTGAGAGCAGGAAGTCTAGGAGAGCCTCATCAGGCCTCAACCTGCATAGACTCTCTAGATGTTCCTGTGCATCCATACTCAAATTATTTCTTAGGAACTCTGTTTCCCATATGCAGTACAACTCTGACTGCTTCATCATTTATTGTGGATTGTACATCCCAGATCTCATCTCAACTGTCCCTAACTTGTGGTTTGCACTGATTATGCCTTTAGTCCAGGGGTGTCAAACATACGGCCACAGACCAGATCCAGCCTCTTGAGAGCTCTTATCCGGCCTGCGAGCTAGCCACCTACTCCAGTCCTGATCTGGCCTGGCAAGGCATGACCCAGCCAAGTAACATTTATGTCACATCTGTCCCTCATAACAAATGAGTTCGACACCTTCTTTAGTCTATACTAGCACTTACATTCTTAGTAGGCCTGGATGTATTCTCTGTTAACCTCAAAGTGTTATCAAGTGACCTTCACAGCAAATCCTTTTAAATAGATTTTATCTCCCCGCACCCAGTATTTATTTAGGAAATGTACTGTGAATGTTCATGATTCTTACAAATTTTGTGATCACACACACAAAAACAACAACAACACCCAACTTGTTTATCTGGGAATATCAGGCAACTGACTTTTTTTTAAATAATATTTTTATTATTTTTTGCACTACTTAAAACATTCAAAAATCAATGTAAGTAAGCATCAAAATGTAAATTCTAATAATCAGTTGTTGAAACTACACATTTATATATTTAAAAGTAGAATCTAAAGACTTCTCCTACACCTCCCTCAATCTTTTCATTTATTTGTAATCTCCTTAGTATCAAAATTTAATCCTAATATTATTATAAACATCCATAAAATATTTTTGCTTATTATTTAATCTTACTCATAATCTAAGTATTTACTGCTTCACTTATCTATATTAAAATAAAAAGAAATTGAAAGCAAAAAATTAAAAAGGGAAACAGAAATAAAATAAAAAACACTGCTTTTTATAGTTTAAGAAAGAATTAAATAGTAAGTACTTTTCTTAACTTCTTTCAGTAATAAAAATCATTTTAGTTTCTCCATTTCTCCACATCTCCACAATAAATGTTGGTAATGTTAATGCCATTGGTTGTTTCCTTTCAATCAAATCCCCCCCCCCAAAAAGAAAAAATCTAAGCCCTTTGGCCCAGTTTCTTCATCTTATATTTCCAAAATCTTCCTCTTTGTCTCAATGAGTCCATCCGTCGAAGGACATCCATGGATGATGTTAATGCAATTTCCTCTGTAAGTGACGATGAAGAGTAGTAAATCTGCAACATTTCCTCTTCCCTCTCTGAAAAAAGGAGGGACTTGGTGTTTCCAAAATTTTGTCTTTGTAAATTCTCCCAGTCAGTTTCAGAAAATTCATCCAATAAATCATACAAACAAAAATCAAAGTCTCTTATATTCATAGTTGTCACTTGAGTTGGTTCTGTTCCTTCTTGCAGAGATGTTTCCTTTGATGGTGCTTCGTCTTGTACTGGCTTGTCATTTGGGTAAATTCCTTCTCTGAATATTGAGCTCATTGTCGCAAGTCGGTCCTTTATACCATTGGCAAGGTCATTGATACTGTTTACCCAAAAAAATACTTGATCTGTAAAGTTGGTTTCATTTTCTATGGTGTAGCTTGTGGTAGCTGTAGTTAATTTGTAAAGTCCGGACAGGTATGAGTTAAAAAGTCAGATGATACCGCGAGGGGCGAGTATAAGGACGCACATCTGCCATTCCTTCCTTTTGCCTTGGGGCTTGGGAATTGTTAGCCGGGTACACAGCAATCACACATCCGATCCCAAATCCCGTGATGTTCTCGCAGTGTCAAACGATAACCAATGCTTCCGGATAGAACGTAGCTTCAAAGTTTATTTACTCCGAAAAACCTCCTCCCGAAAGTGGGAGGGAATCTGCTCGTCCCTCCTCTTTAAGCTTCAGGCTTTCTGATTGGTAGCCATAACGTCATTCAAGAAGTCCCAATTGTTATGTCTACCCAGCGATCAGTTTGATTAAGCTCCTGCCGGTTTATCCAATATTTTTAGATGCCAAAAAGTTATCCAAACCTCAGATGAGGAGATACGGATTTTTTAGATGGTTTTTTCCACTCCTATGTGACTTCCGATTCCAGGTAAAACAAAGGAGTTCTTATTACTTACTCAGATCTTGGAAGAGTAGGTATTCCTGCTTAAATATCGTTGCATAGATGGTAATAGGTAGGGGGGAGCTGAGCCTAATTCCAAAGAAACACTCGCGGCAATGGTTTCCCCTCATAAGCCAGGCGGGACTCCAACCAGGATTCCGAGAGTCGTCAGATGGCTCTCTCGGCAAAACTGGGGGTCAAACTGCTCTTCATGGGCAGCAGTACCCCAATCCACTATTTAGGATCAGGTAGGAGTGCAAATATGCACCCCAATTTCAAGCGAATCTTGGTTCTCTTGGGAGCTTCCAAGAGACGTGTGCTCAGCCCTACTCCCCTAGCGGAAGTCACCAGGCAACTGACTTTTTATATAAGATGGACATTGTAGTTTGTTCATAGTTATCAGGAAAAAACCCATTAAAATTGTATCTCTAACTATGGAACTATTATGAAAGAATCTAAATTGTGGTTTCAGAAGATGGTGGTTGAAATACAAATATATTATAAAAATGCAGAGAAAGTTAAGCATTTCTGTAAACCAGCCTTGTATTTAAGATTTACTGCAAATGTGACGTTTGTCTCCTTTTAATTTTTACGCACACGTGCATATTTCAAAGCTAACACTGACAAATGTTATGTGCTAAGGCAGTGGTTCCCAAACCTTTTGGGCCACCGCCCCCTTGGTTCCACAAACTCAACCCCAGCACCCCCCCTACCCTATCCAACAACACAGTTGAAGGGGCCAGCCTCTAGCACCACCCTGCTGCCCCCTTGCCTCTTAGTGTTCTCCTAGGAATCCCACCGCCCCCAGGGGGTTGTATTGCCCACTTTGGGAATCACTGTGCTAAGGTATTCATTAAATTTGCATTCTGAGTTTAACATTTTTCTGCTGGACAAATAAGAATAATGTTTTGGGGAAAAACAATAGCTAATTAAATTGCCCTATACTTAAAAAGAAAGCTGCTTGGGTGCAGTGGCTACTTCAGTTTTCCACTTAGCCAGGAAGTTTGCTGGGTGATCTTTGACAAGTAATCCTAAAATGACCCCTGTTCCATCTACACTGCTCTGAGGTTCTTGGATCCAAGACTGGAGTAAATGGAGAAGACAATGCAAAAATAAAATACAAAATATCAGTATTAGTAGTTGTCTTTCTCTTTTTTCCAGCTTTGGAATGTCATTTTTTAAATATTTCTGTCCTATGTTTGGATCTAAGCAATAAATAAATTATCACTGTGGAAAAATAATGGTAGTCTTGAGTATTTTTATATGCCGAATTGAATTCAAATAGTAAGTCAGCCATTATAAAAAAAATAAAAATAGGGCAAATCAAGCAACATATAAATCTTTGCAGGAATATATAAGCACCATTGAATTAGAACAATTGTTTTATAGCTAAATGCACCGCGTTGTTTACTTGACTGTAATCAGCAAGATTCCAGTGAGATTTTCCAGTAGGAGCTTAATGATGTTATTTTCTCATCTTTGACTGAGATAACTCTATAGATTTTTCTGACTGTTCACAAAGACAACCAGCAAGTATATCATTTGTATTGAATCACTTGTTAACAACAGGTAGTTGTGTGTCCTGTGTCTGGTGTTTAGAATTTGGAATAACATTATTCCAGAGTATTTTCTCAGGTTGTTGAGTGACCTCTGCCCCTTTCCCACAAATACTTCACAGCAATTAGACCAATAATTGTTAGCAGACCACAGACAAACTCTGTAGAATGCAAAAACACCATGAAATACATAGCGTTTGTAGATGCTACAATAAGGCAAAACAGGCCTTGTGCATTCAAAGAATGCAGTTTCCTATTAGAAGCAGATAAAGAGCACTAAAAATACCGCATTCCCCCTCACATCCATCCATACAGTTATGAAATACTGTCCTCAGCAGTTTAGACTTGGGATTATTAATCAAGGCCCCATTTTTAAGGCAAAGGTCCTTTCTCCACCTTTTAATGGATACATGTGCTTCCCTTGCAGTTTTTGAGATTCTTTCTAAGACTCTAAGACGGTCTTATCATTATTACCCACAATGCTGCCTATTTCAATTAATGGATTTTCAGCAAGGTTGATGCGGCTGAGGCTAATGTTTTAATATTCTAGATATTGCAGGCAGCGAGTTGTATGAACTAAGTTCACTCAGCATTTCTTTCTACAGCCCACAGGGCAAGATTGACTAACGGAAGCTAATTTAACATTTTTGCCTAATAGCAGGAGCCTGCGTAGCAGGAGCAGCATTGCACTAAAACTGATTTTTTTCCTGTGATGCATGCAATTCTGATTTCTTTGCTCCGACAATTCCCTTTCAGCCTTATCCTATCCACCACAGTGCAACCTAGCTTTTCAAGAGACATTTACCCTGTTAGTCTGCTTGGAATACATTTGAAGGATTAGTGCCCATGCCACGAAATGTGGCCCTTGTGCCCAGTATGCACTAGTGAATATTCATGTAGGCACTTGAGAGACTCCTTGTGGTGGTCCGAAATGGCAACACATGCAGAATACATTTCATGCAACCTGTGTTTTTCTTTTCAGATGGATTCTTGGAGAGGTGCTATCTTTTGATTGTTAAAAAAAAAATTATCTGCTTCTTATATGGTGGCTTTTTAAATCGATTGTATTTTTTACTTTCATTACATCTTAAAAATTGTCATTCATAGACATGTGCTTTGAGGCAATTTAAGACTATCTGAAGCATAACATGCAGCACCAAACCCAGTGCTGTGTTGGTGACAGATAAATGTTCAATGGTAATAGTTTAAGAGATTCACTCATTTCTTTGCAGAGCTAAGCTATGTCCACATAGCCTTTTTGCCCTGTAGCCCCACCAGTTTGGTTTTATTTAAGATATTCAGAATTATGTTAGCTGTTGGTGTGCCATTGGAAATTTTGAACATCTACACCCGTCCTATTAAGCTTTGATAAATCTGAATTGAGGAAACTGCAGAGTTCCCAGTGAGAAAAGGGATTCTGTTAGGAAACATAATTAGATTCCTTTAAAATTTGCATACTATTTTGTCTTTGTCCCTACTTGTACCCCTTAAAAAGCCTACAAGTAAAAATGTCCTGTTGATCTCTATCAGTGTTTGTGATCATTGTAGATGGCAGATTTGTTAAAATAAGCAAGTTAGCTACAGCCTTGCTTAGAGCAACCAAAACACCTTCGCAGCTACAGTAATAGAGAGTAGGTAAGAGAGCAAAATTTCAGATATCAGAGTCTTTCTTCTGACCAAGTATGGAATAAGGCCCTCTGGGACTTCTGGCTGAATCAGCTCTAAATTTTTAATTTGCAGAAAGTCAGCGCTAATGAGAACTAAAAGTCATCTTTCAGAAGCCTTTTATTTTAGCTTCTTAAATTATTAGTTATTAATATTGTTAACAGCTAAAATTAAGTAGAGGGCTCTGAAACAGGCTTTGTAAATCTTTTTAAAAAGATTTTATTTTTGTATATAAACAGAAGAGAAAAATAAAAGCCATATCACACTAACAATTACATCAAAGAAAAAGAGAAAGGAAAAATATACATATGGTGTAATAAACATGATATCATAAACAATAAATATATAATAATAGCAATAATTATGAGCAGTAAATACTGATATAATAGTTCACATTAAATGGTGATTATCATAATGATATACCTTAGCACAAATCATAAAATACCCTATACAATACTTGATAAAAATAGATTAAAAAGCTTGCAAAGGTGATTACGATTACAAATTTCTAAAAATACTTCCCAAATAATAAAAATTGAGTTCACGTATTATTATCATCTATCCATGATAAGTTTAAATGTTTTTCCTCCTTTTAACAATAGATGAAGAGGATTTTTAGTAGTTCATATGTATCATTTAAACAATCTCCTTCTCTGCTTTGTAAATCTTGTTTGTCCAAGCATCTCATGACACCAGTCAGATTTCAGGGATTCAGAGATGATGAAAGCAAAGCTTTTTGAGAGTAATATTATTGAGTCCTGAGTTTAGGTATCTTTATTTATAACAATTAAATAATTAAAGTCTGCTGGATTTTGCATTGTATTCCCATAAGCTACTGGAAGTCTATGCTTAGCTCACAGCTAGTTCAAACTCCCCTCTTCAGCATTTAAAAATAGCAGCCACACACAGGCTGCTGTTGATCAGTGGAATCATTTTTGGAGGAGTGTCATTTTCAGCACTTGTAAGCAAGCCAAATGGTTTTACTGAGGAGAATGGAATTCACAGTATAATATGGGTTAAATATTCTTGTGAAAGAGACACGTTGGCCAGTTTATGTAAACAAGCACACATTTATTTTGATAAGAGAAAAAATATGATTGGATTACATTTAAAATAAAATATACGAGTAGAAGTATTTCTTCTTTTCATTGATGACATCCTTGCAGACATTTAAAATCTGTTTTATAAAGGTAAGGCTGACATTCTCGCTTCTTAGATTTCAGAGAAGATCTAATTAGTAGGACCCAGGTGGCCATTGTAATCTTATTCTGGGTGTGTTTTTTTTAATCTTTCAGAAAATACTGTGTTGCTTCCCATGCTTTAGAGTTCACAATCTAAATGTAATAAACGGTGGGAAAATTGGCTGCATAGTTAAATATTTGCTTCTTGTGGAACAATGCCTAGGGATTTCATAGAAATCACCCAGTTCTATCACAAGAAATGTGTGTGTATCATAATTAGTACGCTTGCTACTTTTTTTAGAGAGATAGGACAAATGGTTATAAAATAATTGCCATAATAATGAGGATAGGCCTTCCACAAACAAGAGTACAAAGCTCAAACAACACAGAGTAATTGTACTCTGTTGTTTCATAAGTGCCATTTCAGTGAATAAGGACAAGGCATAGTAGGCCTTTTACTCTGGACCTGGTAGCAAATTAAACCCTTAAGGAAAAGAGCAGAAGTTAAAAATCACAATCAGCACAATGTAGCGTGCCATAACATGCATAATGCAGGCTTCCAATTAGAACGCTGCAATTTAAAAACTTTCCTTCTAGACTGATGAGAGAGCAATTATTTTTAAAGCAAAATAATGTGGTATTCTGGCTCTGCTTCCGGTCGCTTCTAGCTCCAGTAGAAAAGACAAGGATTTTTTGGAAACATATTTGCTATTGAATTTTGTATCAAAACAGTGGCAAACAGAGCAATTTGTTGCTATAAACTGAACTCCTGCTAATCAATAGTACACAGCAAGCCAAAGCATTTGTGTAATACGTAAGCAAAATCACATCTAATCTGTTTGAAAAAACACAAAAGCCCCCCCACTTCATTGGTCCCAAAGAAAAAAATCTACAGTGAGACTGAGAGAAGGTGAAGGCAACTATTTTATGTAGTCATGTACTTAATACAGTTTCTGGTGCAAAACCGCAATTTGAATGGCCTCCGATTTAAAAACTCGCTGTAAAAAATTCATTAAGGGGAAAGGTTCTAACCTAGCCTTTCACATCCCTTTTGCCTTACAGGGAATTATTAATGTAGGGAAACTTAGAAAAATGTAACCCTTCATTTGGAATCTGAAGTGGTACAATCTAGGGCTGTCGATTCAGTTCGGCCCGAACCGGAAAGCAGCCGAATTTCCCCTAATTCGGCGGTTTTTAGTTCGGATGGAACCGAACTCAAAAAGGCTGGAAACCGGGGAGCCGAATTTGGCAAGTTCGGGGTGCTCGGCGAATAAATTCAGCAAATTCGGGGTTCGGCACAGCAGCACAACCGTCAGTTAGTAAGCAGCATTCTCCTGCGGCCAATCGGTGGCCAAGCAGGGTCTTCTTCTGGCCAATCAGTCGCGATTGAGCATGTGAGCCCAGCTGCTGCATGGCCCGGGGAGAGAAAGAGAGAGTATCTGTTTGTGTGAGAGAGAAATCCCCGTGGGGGAGTGCGTTTGCACATTCACTCCTTTCCGTGGCTGCAGGGGGTGCATTTTTGGGGGTGCAGCCCCCAGACTTTCAGCGTAGCTTCAGATGAGGCTTCTTGGAAGAACCCCCAAGTTTTGTAAAGATGGTATCAGGGGGTCCAGAGATATGGGTCCCCCCTTTTCCCTATTGGGATGAATGGGATCAGCCAATCCTATGCATCTAGAGAGCAACAAATCCAAGGCAAAACCTCCCGTGCTTAAATGGAATCGTATTGGATTACCCAGTCCCTCCTGATGGAACAGAAGACATCCATAGTAAGACCCCTTTTGAGGCTTTAATCTATAATTTTTTCCCGTGTGTATGTGGGGGGGGGAGCAGAGTCTGTGGGGGGGCAGTTTCTGTGGGGGGAAGCCAAAGGAGGCTTTCGCCCATTCTGCCGAGGGGTGTGTGACCGCTCACCTCTGTGGGAGTGTGTGTATTGCTTTTAAAGTTAAGTTTAAAGTTGAGTCTGTGCGGCGGCTAGCAAGTCTCTCTCCGCTCGGCACCCTTGGTGTCGAGCCTCCTTCTTGGTGTTTTCCACTGTTTTTGCCTCTAGCCTGGGGTTGAGTGCAACTGGGCAGCTTGCGTGAGATCCCCTGCGTCTTGGATTTTTCCCCATTTGGGGGGTGCACGGCGGCGCCGTATTGGTTGGTGGGGGGGTGCTGGTGAGACTTGCTTGAGTTTGGTGGGGTCGTTTGCATAAGGGGGGAGCGTCCCTCCACCATGAGAAGAAGGAGCAGGGCAGAAAATACAAACTCTGGGGGTTTTTTTGCACGGTCTGTTTTGCTGCTCACTCAAAAATGTTTTTGCAAAATCTGACTTTCACCATACATTTTCACGGTTCAAGTCACCTGCTCCTTTTTTCCTTTTTCTATAGCTAGCATAGTGCGCCTCTGTTCCTTTCCATGGTCGCTCGCGTGTTGCTTTGCATTGCAATGGTTAGCATGGGAGGTTTTGCCTTGGATTTGCCGCTCTCTAGATGCATAGGATCGGCTGGTCCCATTCATCCCAATAGGGAAAAGGGGGGGAACCCATATCTCTGGACCCCCGATCCAGTCTTTACAAAACTTGGGGGTTCTTCCAAGAAGCCTCATCTAAAGCTACGCTGAAAGTTTGGGGGCTGTACCCCCAAAAATGCGCCCCCCCCGGAGCCGCGGAAAAGCACCAATGTGCTTTAAGTGGCTTTATTCCTGTCACTGTGGGTGATTTTGGGGGGGGCAACCTCTTCCAGGCCCCATATCTCGGGACACCCTGACCCAATCTTTACAAAACTTGGGGGATCTTGCAAGAAGCGTCCCCTCAAGCTACCCTGAAATTTTGAGACCTCTACCCCCAGAAATGCCCCCTCAGAGCCACGGAAAGGCGCGAATGCATTTTTAATGACTTTATTCGGCCGAATTTTCCCCCGAACTCGAACTAGGCTCCGAATTCCACGGATCCGAATCGGGGGAGTTCGGACTTCAGCATATCCCAAATCGAGACGGGCCGAATTCTGCCGAATCCGAACTATACCGATTTTTTTTTCAACAGCCCTAGTACAATCCCATTTTGTTACCTAATCACTCTCCTACCCCGTTCTGTGTGATGGTGAATTTCCATCTGAAACAGTAGACCTTTTATTAATTTCCTCTTAATTTGAGCTCCTCGTTTCTTTTAAAAAATGGCTCTCTTTCCTCCCGTTTAAAAGGGTCCCCTTTATTCTTCCTTTATGATCTTCGGTCTGTAATTTCTGGGAAGACCTGTGAAACAGACTGGCAACTGACCTTCAGTTGGGCAATGTAATCACATTCATACCAGTTGAATTTGTTTAGTGCAGTGGTTCCTAAAGTGGACAGTACCACTCCCTGGGGGGCAGTGGGATTACCTAGGGGGGCACTAAGAGGCAAGGGGGAAGCAGGGGGGTGCTAGAGGTGGGACCCTTCAACTGTGTTGTTGGATAGGGTAGGGGGCGCTGGGGTTGAGTTTGTGGAACCCAGGGGGCGGTGGCCTAAAAAGTTTGGGAACCACTGGTTTAGTGCATAGATTGACTTTTGTGCCTGGAGTGGGACCCAGCCCATGGGGGTGGGGATGGGGAAAGAAGGACAACACAGACACTGTGCTGGGCAGAATCAGGCTACAACTTTATGGATTACAGGTTCCTCAGGTCTTGGCACAAATTAAGGATAAATTGGATACCTCTCATAGAATTTGTCTAATTGACAAGATGTTATGGATTGCTAATCAAATTTAAAATAACCTTGGAAGTGCCACACAAAGATATTTTAAGGGTATGCCTGTTTATGGCTACTGTTCTTGCCTGTATCTTTAAATGTAGACTCTTTTTGGAGAGACATCTGCAGAAATTTCTGTTGATTTTTACAAGAATAACTGCTTGTTTTAGTATAATCTGAATAAAGTATAAAGAAAATGGTGGAAAGAAATTATACATGTTGTTATTTACTGGCAACTGCTGAATTTCTCTGCTCTGTGCTTATCCAGGTTACTTCTCTGGGATTGTGATGACAGAAGCTACAGCTACTACATTGAAGTTTCTACTAACCAGCAGCAGTGGACCATGGTGGCTGACAGAACAAAGGTTTCCTGCAAGTGAGCTCAGCTTTCTGCTCAATGTTTGTCAACTCTCAGTATCAAAGAGCCAAATCAGACATCACGGTGGCCATGGGTGCATCCTGTGGCCACCAATGCCATTTTAGAATGTTAATGGTTCTTTAAAAATGGATGTGAGGCCCCGGTCTGGATCTGGTGCGTAGTTTGGTCCTCCCCCCTCCGTGCCTTTTCAATTTCTGAAACAGACACGAAGGGGGTATTTCTGCACCTGGAAAATATGGGGGGGGGGAAGCCACTCTGCGCACCAGGTCTAGATCGGGGCCTCACAGCAATTTTTAAAGCACTACAGTGGCTTCGAAAATGGCATCACGTGGCTGTTGTCACGTTTGGTTTGGCTCCGAAATGAGTAAAATTAGGAAACAAAATGTTAGAAATAGTGAGTGGCTAGCAAATTACCTGTTACACTAACAAATGAAATGAAGCATTGGGGATTTTAAGATTCCATGTGGGAATTTCCCTTATCAGAATCAGATGGCTTGCACCACTTTCCATGGTGAGGGTGTTGCTTTAGTTATAGCAAGAGTAACTGGAGAAGAAGAATCAAAGAGAAAACCCAGGTTGCTCACATTGGCACAAGGGTGTGTGGCAATGAAAAGAACAGAAATTATGGAAGGTTTAGGAAAGAAAATAGAGAATTTCTCTGTGTTCTGCTGTATATATGAATACATTTTCTTGCATTACAAACAGCCCAGAACCGGCTGAATGTGGAGGCTCTTTGGACAAATGCTGAAGACCTAAACATGCCATTACACCATGTTTACACAGTATTGATAGTTCTCAAATCAGCAGACCACCCTGTTGGGCCAATTTAAAAACAGTCTGTTTTTTGTTACTTGTAGAGGTATCTTTAGGGATGGGATTGCAACCAAAAGAAGGATTCTTCTGGTGCATCCAGCTTGAAAAATGAATATCTAAACACAGACACTATGCATTTGCTGATGTTTTGTATTGTTTCTCTTGCTGTTTGGGATGCTCTTGGATAATGACATTCTCCTTCCTCTCTGCTTCTCTCTCTGCCTAATCCTGCATTGAAGATCTAATCCCTTGTTTGTGGCATTAGTTTATAGCATGAAAAGTGATTTTGAAGGCCCAGCAAGCTAGTTCACAGCAGGAAGAATAAGGCAAACTGAAGGTAGCGAACACAAGCTTCATACAAGCCCCTTTGATCAGTGAGGATGGCAAAGAAAATAATGAGCAACAAACTAAAAGTAAATGGAATTCAGTTTACATGTCAGAGACTGTATTTGACAGTCTAGCGACGTGCGAAAACTCCTTTTCAAGTCTGCATATGCTGCCTTTGGTCTGTTTAATAGTATTTTAATGTAGTATTTTGTGTGAATTAATAATTTAGTACCAAAAGCCTGAAAAGGCAGGCTATCTCTAACCTTGCCTTCTCTTTTACTGCGTTTTAAAAGGCTGAGGAAAGGAGCAGGGATGTGTTGATTATCTTCACAGGGAAAGGTTGCTGTCCTCCTTAAATGGAAGCCAATTAGCGCACAGTGATTGTGCAATTGTCATTTTAAATGCTGCGCACAGGCCAAGAAACTTGCCTCCTTTCTCCTTTCTGTTTTCTTTACACAATGTGACAGTAATGAAATCGATTCGTGTTCTGTTCTTTTTAAAGGGCAAACGTTTCTGATAAGTTTGCTTTGATTTGTTAGACTTGAGCCATAGAAATATGTGCTTGTTAAAAGACGTTGCGGATGAAGAGTCTAGAACTTGGATTAAAGGCTAAGAAAACTGAAGTTCAGTAGGACTCAGACCTGTTAATGGTTTTGTTTTTTGTTTTTTTAATGACCACCAGGTTAGACTGCTATGAACAGGAAATGAGCAGCATTAAAGTCAACAGAAATGTTGGTCTGGGAAATTTGATTTTATTCCATCATGAAATGCATTCTTTTATGTGTATATTGAGCTTCTCTGTTGAAAATTCAATCTGGGGCCTTATGGGATTTGGTTATAGATGAGAGAGCAAATACACAGCCGGATATGTTGAGTCCTAGAGACCCAATTGCGTTACTTGGCTTTTTCAGTCTGTGCCTTGCATAAAAGAAGATACTATTGTTCCTTTCGTGTAATTTATGGGGTGTTGTTCCTGACCAGTTTGCTATCTGGATTTCTGTTATTTTTTCATATTGCCATTGTATTGTAGTAGATCGATTGAATGTTCATTCTATTACCAAAGAAATATATTGTTCAGTTAAGTTCCTTTTTTTCTACTACCAGTTGGGTCCTAATATTAATTATGGCAGATCCTGTGGTAGTATAATCTGGGATGATGTCAGTGGAGCTTTATCGGTTATGGTGGCGCTTCATAAGAAAAATTAATTTGTATGTCATGAAATGGTATTTCTGTGCTGGCAGAAGTGGCGTTTTGGTGGGCACCAGCAGCTGCATCAGAAAACTACAAACAGTTTTCTGAAGCCCACCCTATATCAAATGCATAATTATTAGATGGGGGAGGCTTGTCTCAGCAGTAGTGTGTGCGAAAAGGATCTTGGGGTCTTAGTAGACCAAACACTGAACATGAGTCAGCAGTGTGATGCAGTAGCTAAAAAGGCAAATGCGATCTTGGGCTGTATCAACAGAAGTATAGTGTCCAGATCACGTGAAGTGATGGTATCACTTTACTCTGCTCTGGTTAGTCCTCACCTGGAGTATTATGGTCAGTTTTGGGCACCGCAAAACTGTTTGTAGTTTTCACAGAAGTGAAACTAGTCAAAAGACACCAATATATGCATGGAGCAGTTTTAATCATTGAATGGAAAATGGGGGGGGGGGGTTGTATGCTACCTTGAAAGCTTAGTAGAAAACTGTCTTAAAATTCAACTAAATTTTAAAAAATACAATGGATATCCCATATTATCTACCTGACAAATGAATGCATTGTGTCTTATTCTTATCTTTCCAGAAGTAAGAAGCTCATTAAATAATGCAGTTTAGAAATTTTTCTTTCATTATTTGAAAATTGATAGATTTCTTTATTTTACGGTTGCATGTTAATATTCATTGGTATAGACTCTACATTTAGTCATTCATTGCTATATTTGTTTCTGCAAACATATGTTTGCTTTAATTTAGACCAGCTACTGTAAGGATTATTGATTTTGTGCCGCTTGTATATCATATAAATCATAAAAGAGAGAGAGATGACATGGTGCATTTATTATAAGCCATGGGTGGTATTCTAAGAACCATGTAATTAATTCTGTGATACTCAAGGCTGAAAAATAGCTTAATTTGTTCACTTACAAAAAATACTTATTAAAATCAGTTATATCCCACTCTGCCATCCTACACATCGCCAGGGCAGGGCTGGTATTTCCTCGAGACAGCTCCATGCTACACGGCAAGTGGTTTTTAAAACTGTGGGGAGTTTCAAAAGGAACTTATGGTATGACTTGGGAGGCTAGTGCTGTAAAAAATTTTAAAACGTCACCTGAACTTTACAGGCTTTGGGCTAACTTACAGTAGCTCTTGAGATCTTGCCTTTTGGAAGTTCATATGGTTTTCCTGTAGTTCAGGGATCCTCAACCGTTTTGAACCCATGGGCACCTTTGAAATTCTGACATGGGGAAGTGGTGCCAACCCCAAAAAGGCTACTGTGGGAAGTGGAGCCACTCAGTCATAGAGAAACCCACATGCAGGGAAGAAAAGGATGGTTTTAATAAATACGCTGGGAAAGAGGTGTGAGAGACAGAATAAAACCAGCATTGTGGTGGCAAGGCTGCTGAAACAAGGTTTTAAAAAATCTCAGCGCTCCAATCAGATCTCCAGTAGCTAATCAGATGCCTTGCTGGGCAAAAGCCCCATCTGGCTCCACCCACTTTCTAAAAAACTTGGCAGGTGCAAGAAAAGGTACATTGTCTGCTGCTTGATATGCATGCTGCCTTACTGTTGGAATTCATCAGCAAAATTTGTGTTTATTGATTTTATCTTCAGGAGTGAAATTGTCAAATCAGAAACATAATTAGTAGCAGTTGTTCAGCTTATTATTCTCCAAGTTCCTGATACTGTGATTTGAGAAGGGAGCTGTCCTTTGCAACTTTAACTTGTAGGTTTCAAAAGCTCTAATATTGTTTGGGTACATTTGTTTGTGCTTTTGAAATACCAAGAGTGTGTGTGTGTGTGTGTGTAAACCAAAATACCAGGAAAAAGACTCAATGAAGATAATATAAACAAGCAATATGAAGATGAAAGGTTGGATCATGAAAGTTGATTCAAGACAGGCACATGGAAACGGCTTGGATGCTATGCAGCATGGCCAGAGCTGTACTGCATACATTTTATTTTTACTTCATTTATACTCCCCTTTTCTGCCTAAGACTCAAGGCAGATTACAAAATGTAACAGCCAATTTAAACAAACATCAGAGACCTCCAATAAACAATGCAGTAGAACTTGGATTATATAATCGGAAAACAGTGAAAACAAAAAAACTGTCAATCTTTTTTTTTTTTTGCCATCAAGTCACAGCTGACTTATAGCAACCTCGTGTGGTTTTCAAGGCAAGGTACATTTAGAGGTGGTTTGCCCTTGCCTGCCTCTGGTAAACTATTTTGGACTGTCTTGTCATAACATTTCCAAAGTATGAGATGATCAGACATAGTTTACCATTGCCTTCTTCTGAGAAGTACTAGCCAGACTTAGCTTAAGTGTCACTACTGTTGTTAATACAATACATTTTAATATTTGGATAGGATTCAACGGGGAAGGGGGATAGTTTAACACCGTTCTTCCTGTAATACACTCTTCTGTCTGCCTTTGTGCAGATTTTATTTTTTAATCACTCTTTGGCTCACAATGCACTTATACTCTAGTCAAGAAGAAACACAGGGATGCTATTGTAGCTTTCTCCCAGGCCTTTAGCTGCTCATCACATAGGTTGGAAGAAAAATGTGTGGTACATACAGACAAAAGATAACTATTATAATGACCAATGTAAACAAATAGAATAGAACATCAAAAAAGGAAGATGAGATCTATTCCACAAGATCCAAAAAATCAAGGGGAAATTTAGAGCACAGTTAGGCATGCTGAAAGATCAACATGGAAGTACTTTAACTGAACAGGACAAAATAAAGGAAAGGTTGGAACTATACACTGAAGTACCATACAGAAGAGATAAAAGGATGACAGATTCCTTCCAAGGAGAATCTTTTGAAGAAGGACCTGCCATTACAGAGAGTGGAGTGAAAGTTGCACTCAAAGCAATTGGAAGAAACAAATCACCAGAAATAGATTGGACATCAATAGAGCAATTCCAAGCCACAGAAATGAAGTCCATCAAAACATGGGAAACAAAACAATGGCCTACAGACTGGAAACAGTCAGTTTACATTCCAGTTCCAAAAAAGGAGACATCAAAGACTTCAGCAACTATCGGGCCATTGCATTAATTTCTCACACGAGAAGAGCGATACTCAAAATCTTACAACGAAGGCCGTTACCATGTATGGAATGAGAAATGCCTGATGTTCAAGATGGATTCAGAAAAGGAAGAGACACTAGAGAACATATTGCAAATTTACATTGGTTACTGGAGCATACTAGAGAATTTCAGAAGAAAATCAGCTTGTGTTTCATAGATTATAGCAAAGCTTTTGACTCTGTGGATCATAAAATGCTATAGTTGGTTTTAAATGAAATGGATCCAGTTAATTCATGCCATAGTATTCCCCCTCACTATTGATGGTGTGAAGTTAGACAATGAAGATCGCAGACATGAAGAAAGTAGATTCCTTTGAAATGTGGCTTTGGAGGAGAGTTTTATGGATACCATGGACCACCAAAAAGACAAATAAGTGGGTTCTATATCAAATCAAGCCTGAACTCTTCCTAGAAGCTAAAATGACCAATCTGAGGCTATTGTACTTTGGTCACATTATGAGAAGATGAGTCATTGGAGAACACAATAATGCTAGGAAAAGTTGAAGGCAGCTGGAGAAGAGGAAGACCCAACATGAGATGGATTGACTCAATCAAGGAAGCCTTGGGTCTTAATAAGCAAGATCTGAGCAAGGCTGTTAACAATAGGCTGTTTCGGAGGACATTAATTCACAGGGTTGCCATAAGTTAGCAGTGACATGACATCACTTTACACAGACCTACACATCATTCCTCATCCAAAGCTTCATATGCACTGTGGTACCATGAGGCATTCCTGTATGAAACAGTTTACCATTCGCATTGGTGATGGAAAGTCCACCATAAATAAAGTAAATGTCCCATACCCAAAGGTTTATTGGTGCACAGGAGAATTCCTGCATAGCCAATGAGAGGCTGGGATAGGGTGATGGTGTACAGTCAAATCTTTCTAAACATCACACATTTTTTCTGATGCTAGGGTCATTTCACCTATTGTGTTCTTTCCCTATGGATGTAGACTGGGTGCAAATGACAAAACAAACATCTCATATAGGTAGCAAATTTCCAGCCAGTATATACCTCTGTAAGAAAAAGCCAAATATGAAGGAACCCCATTACCCTGGGACCTTCATTACTGATGTCCTGGTAGGAAAATTAATTTTATTCCTTTAAGTTATTTCTTCATATCTGCATGATGCATACATTTTCATGTTTATCTGCCCCCTTCCAGCAGTTTTTATGTGATGACCATTACAAGAGTGACTTTTCCGATGAATCATAATTATGTATGCAGAGACCTTGACTAAATTTGGATGCCCAATTAACTGCCTAGTTACACTTGTGAAAGGTTGAAATTTGTAATTTTTAAAGCAGACAGCTTTGCCTCAAAAGCCAACCAAATTGCTTTTTTCATTTAGTTTTGTGATAGTTCTTGCTACTAAATGTCACCTGTAGGAAATTAAAAGAACCTAAAAATGCAGTTAGAGCATCCATCTAAAGAGGTAATTGATGCTTTTATATTGCAGCATTAGGTGATCTCTTTGAAAAACGTTGTCTACAGCCTTTTATCCTTTGTTTGTTCTTTTGATATTTATAAATGTTAAGCAATGTAAATTATGGGGCTTGTAAAGCTGAATACCTACAGGGAAGTCCAAAATGTTAAAATGTTTTTCCCCCTGAGAATTGTAGTACTTGTATTTAGTATGACTAGATTTAGCACCTTTTTCTCAGGTTTTATAGCCATTTGAAAAGGAGATGTCATAGTTAAGGTTGCACGAGAGACCAAGTGTGCATAACTTTCCAGTCTAATTGTAAATTATTAAACTGCATAACTTGGAGACATGAATTCCTAGATAAGTATAAATCAATAAAGATGTGCTGGGCCATTAGGACATTAGATGTCATTCAAGAGTGTTTGAAAGAGATGGCAGATTATATAGCCTTTTCAAAGTATAATATGAAACCATGTAGTGTATTAGAGTGTAGTAAGATGGTGTTTGGAAAATGGAGTAGTTTTTTCTTGTAAGTGCCAGTAAAACGAAATACTCAAGAAGGTTTTGGATCTTTGTTGGCCTCTTTGAAACAGGCTTAAGCAGACAGAGCTGTTGCTTCAACATTAAACAGAGAATTATGTTTTAAATGAAGGTACCAAGTTCTAGGGGTCAGTGCTCATCTTATGATGCTCTTTGTATCTCTCCCTGATTCCTTGAACGTGGCCGGAGGGAGGGTGTCAGACTGAGGTTCAAAGATGAAATGTAGAATTGATCCTGTACATCATTTTAGGAGAGATAAATGAGCAAATAGTATCCTAAGGTCTGCTCATGGAACAGACCCTTTCTGCTGCAGCATAATGTACTCCTCGAAATGTGACTTATAGAGGGATAGTAGACCCTCAGGAACAGCGTGGATGCAACAAGGTCTGTAGTGGGAGGGGTATGTGATGAAAATCCCCTACCTTGCAGGAGCAGAAGTGCCCTTCTGTTTGCAAAGATGAGAGAATCCAATCCGTATTTCAGGACTTTTCAGATTAATTCCAGTGCTTCACATTCTCATGTGGTCATTTTAGAAAGGGAAAATTAGAACATAAATGGGCCACATTCACCATCTAGATTAAGCAAATTAGATCCATCTGATAGTTCAGCAGGGCCTTTTATAGCCTGAAGGTAAAATCTCAGTGGCAACTGTTGGCAGTAATGACTCAGGGTGCAGAGGGTTGAGCAGCTTGCTGAATAAGTTTAGACTTCCCTTTTGTGGTTTAACCTAGTTTCTCAGATTTTATAAAATTAACCTTTCCTCACTTTAAGCAATTTATCTGTTCACCTCATTCTTGAAACCTCATGGTACATAGCTTTGCCATTCTGTCCAGGTCCATATTATATCTAGTGTCACTTCTGACCGCTGTGTGTGTGTGTGTGTGTGTTAAGTGCTGTCAAGTCATTTCCGACTCATGGCGACCCTATGAATCAATGTTCTCCAAAGTGTCCTATCCTTAATAGCCTTGCTCAGATCTTGCAAATTGAGGGCTGTGGCTTCCTTTATAGAGTCAATCCATCTCTTGTTGGGTCTTCCTCTTTTCCTGCTGCCTTCAACTTTTCCTAGCATGATTGTTTTTTCCAGTGACTCTTGTCTTCTCATAATACGTCCAAAGTATGACAGCCTCAGTTTAGTCATTTTAGCTTCTAGGGTCAGTTCAGGCTTGATTTGATCTAAAACCCACTGGTGTGTTTTTTTGGCGGTCCAGGGTATCCGTAACACTCTCCTCCAACACCACATTTCAGAAGAATCTACTTTCTTCCTATCAGCTTTCTTCATTGTCCAGCTCTCACACCCATATATAGTAATAGGGAATACGATGGCATGAATTAACCTGATCTTGGATGCCAGTGACACATCCTTACACTTAAGAATCTTTTCTAGCTCCGTCATGGCTGCCCTTCCCAGTCTCAATCTCCTTCTGATTTCTTGGCTGCAGTCTCCCTTTTGGTTGATGATGGAACCATCTGACCGCTACACACCCTTTTCCTGTTACTGCCACCATCCTGATATAATAGGGAATACAGTTAGAGTATAACTGGCTTTCTTTAGTTTATCCCAGACCACCACCATCCCATCATCAATTGGTGCCTCATATTCCCTGTCAGAACTTACTGTCTTCTTGGAGAAATACTTATTTAACTGTCTCTTCTCCTGTACAAAGAGGAGGCAGGGGGAGCGGAGACAGAAACTTCAAATAGAAAACCACCAAAAATTAACATTCCTTTTTATTTTGACCCGCACAGTACTCAGTCTTGGCAGAAATGTTCGTTGATTACTTTTCATGCTGCCTGGTAGAGCTGTAGAATGTCTCCTTCATCAAGTAGTATTTTATAAATATAGCCCTGGAGTCCAAACTGTGTGACAGCAAAAGTGATTTCTTCTGAAATGTCAGGCAGCATGGCCACTGGCATGCACAGTTTGTTAGACTCATAAGGTAAAAGTAATGGGCTGGCTACTAGATGTGCAACTGATCTGTCATTAAACAAAGAGACTGTGTTGTTGGGGCTTTTCAAAATACTACATTTTAGCTGCAAAAAAGTGATCGACCAAGGAGTAAAACAATATCTTTGACTCAGAAATCAAGGCAAATTGAGCTCTTTCCCCTCCCATTTTTCCAAGTCTCCTTTCTAAGCTTATTAACTTTGAAAAATATATGTCACGTTTTGTAATACTGTTGGCTGCCTGCTATTCTTGTGCAGTGCAGTCCTAAGGATCCTAAATGAAATCAGGAAGTAAGCCTCACTGAACAGACCTGAGTAGGATTCTGAGTAAATCTACAGGATGTTATTTGTTACATTTAAAACCGAGCAAAAGACACATGGATTATGTGGCATCACATACATGTGGTAAATATTCACCAAGTGCGGCCTGCTAGTTCAATGATAATATTTCAGGGATATTAAAGCCTATCAAAAGAAATTTGCTCATAAGGTAAGGATAGACAATTGTTGTACAGAATAGGTTTTTTAAATAGGACTCCCTATCTTGCTGGGGGTAAAGGGAAGATGACTGGGGAAGGCACTGGCAAACCATCCTGCAAAACAAAAGTCTGCCTAGAAAACTTCGGGATGTGACATCACCCCATGGGTCAGGAATGACCCGGTGCTTGCGCAGGGGACCTTTACCTCTTATATACTCTTCTTTACCGTTCCGAAGAGGAACGGGGATTGGCGGGCCATCTTGAACCTGAGACATGTAAACAACTTTATACACCTCAGACATTTCAGGATGGAGGCTCTGCAGTCTATTATCAAAGCCCTCTAGCCTCACTCGTTCCTGACCTCCATAGACCTGTCTTCAGCTCCAAGGGTCTTTACAAGGTTTTTGGTATCTCTAGTAGCCCTCCTCAGGGAAGAGGGGGATCCACATTTCCCCCTACCTAGACAATATCTCGGTGAGTGCCCCCTCAGAATGGCTTTCAGTACAGCGCATGACTTTTCTTCCCCCAGACAAGATTGCAACCATCTCAAGGCTGGCGCAGTCTCCGGTGCTATCCAAGTCATCAGGACTGTCCACCCTGGTCAGACTTCAAGGGTTAATGGTGTCATGTATAGGGACGGTTCCTTGGATGCGTTTTCCCATGCGGGACTTTCAGTGGTTCCTAAAACCGTATCAACTTCAGATAATCCAAAAGAGGAATCCACACCTAAGCCTTCATTCCCCAGTGAGGAACAGCATCCGGTGGTAGACCAGACCCCTCAACTTTGCCTAGGGTCAGATTTGCCTGCAGTGCTCCTCAACAGAGATCTTTACCGACGCCAGTCTGGACGGGTGGAGAGCGACCCTGAACCAACATATCACACAGGGTCAGTGGAATCCGCAGAAACAACACCTACACATAAACCTTCTGGAATTGCGGCCATCCGGAGAGCCCTCCTGGTATTCAGGCCAAAGATCAAGAACCACCATGTCTTACTGAGAACAGACTACATCTCAGCAAAGGCACAAATGAACAAACAAGGCGGGTCTTGTTCCTCCTCCCTCCACGCAGCGGCCAAGATCATCCTGAGCGGGGCAGAAAAGTACTTGGCATCCCTAAGAGCAGAGCACATCTAGGGCACTCTAAACTCTCAGGCAGACTGGCTCAGCCATCAACAGGTGGACAAGGGAGAGTGGTCTCTGAAGCGAGAAACCTTTCTTCAGATAGCAGCAGGGTTCAGGCACCCAGTGATAAATCTGTTTGCCTCGGGCCACAATCACCAGACCATGAGGTTCCTATCAAGGTATGCTCATCCAAAAGCCAAAGGGGTGGACACTCTGGAGTCGCCCTGGCCGCAAGGGTTTCTATACGCCTTCCCACCTCTACCCATAATTCCCAAGGCACCAAGGAAGGTACGTCAGGAAAAGGCACAAGCCATCTTCATTGCACTCCACTGGCCTTGGAGACAGTGGTTTTCAATGCTGAAGGAGCTGTCAGTGCAGGAACCGTGGCCGCTACCACCAGTCCAAGATCTGCTGCAGCAGGGACCCCTAGTACATCCAGACCCAACTTGGTTAAGCCTGACCGCCTGGGTCTTGAGAAATAGAGGCTGCTAGAGTTAGGATACTCTGAAGAGGTCGTCGCCACCATGCTAGTTGCTAGGAAACAATCCATCAAACGTATCTACAACTTCTCGTGGAAAGCATTCACCCGATGGTGCGGGAGAAAACGTCTTGACCCTATTTCAATTTCTACTAGTCACCTGCTCAATTTCCTCCAAAATGGTTTGTCACAGGGTCTAAAAGCTTCCACTCTTCGGAGACAGGTGTCAGCTATCGCTACTGCTGTTCCTCATTTGGATGGATATATTACCACCAGACATCCTCACGTAGTCACCTTTTTGAAGGGAGTGTCTGAGGTTTCGCCTCCTACAGTCCATAGGTTTCCCACCTGGCGCCTACACATTGTGCTACAGGCTCTTACACAACCGCCTTTCAAACCTCTAAGGGAGTCCTCACTGAACTGTCTCAGAATGAAGGTGATTTTTTCTAATGGTGGTGACTTCCGCTAAAAGAATTTCAGAATTGGCATCACTGTCCTCCAGGGAAAACTTGTGCGTGATCCACGACGACAAAGTTGTCTTACTTACGGACCCTTCTTTCTTGCCTAAAGTGAACTCTTTTTTCCATAGGCAACAGGAATTACACCTTCCATCCTTTTGCCCCTGTCGGTCTCATCCAAGAGAAAAGAGTTGGCACACCCTGGACCTACGTAGGGCCCTATGGATCTACCTCAAAAGGACAGAACCCTTACGTCATTTTGAGTCTCTCTTCATCTCCGTATCTCCTCTGAATAAGGGATGCGAGATGTCAAAGACTTCTATTAGCAAATGTATACGTCAGTGCATTCAGGTGGGTTATCAACTCAGCATCATTCCAATGCCACCTGGCATTACTGTTCATTCTGTCCGCAGTGCGGCCACCTCATCAGCCTTCGATAGACAGGCCTCGATTGAAGAAATTTGCAAGGCAGCAACCTGGTCCAGTCCTTCCACCTTGTGAGGCATTACAAGATAAACGTCTATTCATCATCAGATGCTGCATTTGGCAGGCGAGTCCTACGGAGCGTTTCCACAGGGGAAATATAAGTTCCCTCCCAGTGGATTCCAGCTTTTGAAGATCCCACTGCTGAAGATGTCCTCCGAGCTCAGTGGGAGAACGGAACCTTGGCTTACCTGTGAAGGTTCCTTCTACACTGAGGGAGGAGGACATCTTGCCCGCCCAAAGTGAAAAATCCGTAGGAACATAAGATGTAAAATAAGATGAACAGATCACTTCTTCATTAAACAAACAAACAAACAAATAAAAAAATTAAAAAGGAAAGAAAGAAAAAGAGGAATAGTAATATTTACTGTTTACTTACTTGTTGTCCCATGGTTCTAAACCTGAGGTTGTTTATCTGTTACTTATTCTCGTGTTTTGAGTTTAATGTTACAGTGGTTGTTTCCTGTCTTCCTGAATTCTGTTACTACTAATCCTGCTTTGGAAGTCCTCGAACTGGAGATCAGAGGGCGGTCCTAGCCCAGGGGACAGGAAGTAAAGTTTTAGATCCTGCCTCTCCCTGAGCATAGGAAGGTAAACACCCGCTGCTGAAGATGTCCTGCTCCCTCAGTGTAGAAGGAACCTTCACAGGTAAGCCAAGGTTCTGATTCATAACCTTTGCCTATATTCAGATGGAGGTCATCAACTAAAGCCAACAGGGCCATCTCTGTCCCATAGCCCAGCCTGAAGCCAGCCTGAAAAGCAGATGAGTTATCCAAGAAGACTTGCAGTTGCTCTGCTACTTCGCGTTATTCTAATTAGTGCATTGATTTCACTCTTAAAGATCAAAACATTTTTACTAACTGTTTATGTGCAACTTCTGTGGTATTGTTACTGCCTGTCTGGCATAAATACAGTAAAACTTGCACAATATTAAACTATCGATTCATTCTGGGTAAGGGTGACCATGACAAATTAAATACATGAATCATAGAAATCAGAGAACTAAAAGAATTATTGGGTCTTCAATTTCCCTCCCTGTGGAGTTCCTCTGAGATTATTCCTTACAATATGTCTCCTAGAGTTATACTGTCAGTCCAGTTTCATATGTTTCAAAAAATATGGCTTCCCCTACTTCCAGTGGGAAACTATTCCATAATTTAAAAGAAAACTCTCTTTAGTATCCTTTACCTTTATCCTGTTGCAATCCACTGTTTTCCTTTGCATCCCCAGCAGTCCCTCTTCCATTTCTGAATTTCACAATTTTGAAATACTGGGTTTATAAACATTCATCCTGTTCCCACCACCACCTTAACAAATCGTAACCGGTATTTACTTTTTAATCTATCCTCATACAACTGACCCTAAATGATTTTTTCTTTATCTTTCCTCATACCTCAGCCCCTAAATCGTTTTTTCTTTATCCACAGCTTTTCCAGTTATTATACATCCTTTTTATTGATGTTCATAAAGTATTGTATTTGAAGCACAGTCTCCTCAGTCAGGTGTGTGGGGAGGAATCCTATAGCAAGATATGGTGATATATCCCCGAATTCCTTTTACCTTCACATCTGACAGTCTTGTTTTTAGTCTCAGCCCCCTTCAGCTGTTCTCTTGTTTTCCTGTGTGGATCCCCACACCCTTCATACTTAAGCACAGCTAAGACTTCCCTAGCCATTACTATCACTAATCAAGATAGACAGCTGAGATGTTTTAACCAGAGCTTGGAGCAGATTTCCAGACCCTAGTTAATACCCAGACTTGGTTTGTATTAAGGTGGGGGGCAGTATAAACGCAGGAAGGCACTAGAGAAGGAGTTGTGAGATCTTGCAAATCTTTTTGTGATTAGCAGTGTGTTACATACACCAGCCCGAAGACTTGCACCAGTACACATCCATATTATGGGGCACATCTTCAGATACGGCAGTGTGATGTCATGAAGCAAAATAGCAAATTGATACGGTGGGCAGGTAAGGAAGGTATGTACAGTGCTTTGGTAGAGCTTGGGTATTATGTTGAATATTTGCAAATAACACACTAAAATGTATGCAATTCAGGCTTCTTGAAAGTTATGCCGTAAGCGGAGAAGTCTTCTTTCGCAAGCACCAGTGGTTGGATAAATGATAGAGAAGAAGTCTTCTCATGGTTAACAAACTAGTATGTTGCATGTTCTGCAAAACGCAGGTGCTGATTTATCTTGTGATGTGTGTACTTTCTGTTTAGAGGTGGTGCTACAATTTACTACATTCCTTAGAGGTTTGACATGTCAATCAGATGCTATCAACAGTAATAGAAGGGGCAGTTGCTCCCAATGTGAAGTTTTTTTATGGTCAAGTCATAAAATGGCACCCCAAGGGAATGTAAAAGAAAGTGTCAATAAATAAAACATTGTC
The DNA here is from genome assembly GCF_029931775.1 of Euleptes europaea. Lineage (NCBI taxonomy): Eukaryota > Metazoa > Chordata > Lepidosauria > Squamata > Sphaerodactylidae > Euleptes > Euleptes europaea. The sequence continues at coordinate 38,539,457 of NC_079318.1, read as the reverse complement.
TGGTAAACCAGCAAGGGAGACTGACTAAAAAAATGGTTGTAAGTCTTTATACAAATCTTTTGACTCAAGTTGTGGCAACCATATATTTTGCTTTAATTAGAATGAGGGTTATTTTAAACCACGTTTAAAAAGATGGCTACTAATCCTTGTTATAATGTTGAAAAGTAGTTTATAGCAAAATACTGACATTAAAAAGAAGCTGCAAGAGGTTTTTCTCCTAAATTCACACAATGACTTAATGATAGGGAGTGTAGAAGGAGGCAGGCCTGCACAATTGGTGACCCGTCCAACCAAACTCAACCCGTTAGTCATGTAGCTCCGTGGAAGTGAACCTCCCATTTTTGCTTCCTGCTGGGGCTGCAGAGACAGATGTTTGTCAAGTACTTGTCAAAGTACAATTCGTTGTCTTCTAGACTGCATTCAGCTTGTGGGGGGGGGATCACGGCTTGCCATCTGTGTATGGAAAAATTGGGCTCAACACCAAAGCCCATCTTTTCCAGTCTTGCTACTCATCATTCTCAGCCACAAAGTAATCTAAATACCGTATTTTCCGGCGTACAAGACGACTGGGCGTATAAGACGACCCCCCCATTTTCAAGTCCGCGGCCTGGGGCCGGCCCTCGGGACTGCGCCCCAACCCCGCGGCCACCCCCGGTCCTCCTGGGGCGGCTCAACCCCCGGGGAAACAACACCACTTACCGGGGCGGGAGAAAGAGGGGGCGGGGGCGGCCGGACGAGCTGGCAGCGCGCCAGGAGGCAGGGCTGGCGGGAGGAACAGGAGGAGGCCGGGGGCCGACCTCCCGGCATGGAAGAGTGTGTGCCGACCCGGCCCAGCCAGAGCAAATCCTGGAGGCGAGGCGGGGAGGGAGCCTCCCCTGGCAGCGGGAGCCCCGCAGCCAGAGACGCCGGCTGTAGCCAAGGCTCAGCCCCGGGCTCCAGCGGGAGGGTGGGAGCCCGAAGTGGCGGGACGTGGCTCTCGGAGGAGTCGGCGAGGGGAGAAGGTAGCGGGGAAGAAGGGGGACGGGGGCGAGAGTAAGGGCCCTCGAGAAGGGCGAGGCTAAAGGCAAGGGGAAGACTGAGCCGATGGCCCGCGGAGGGTGGGGCTAAAGGAGGGTTTGGAGGGGAGGGAAGCCCATAAAAACAGAAGCTTAAGCGGAGGCCGGGGAGGAAAGGGGGCGTGTTGGGTGTGCTAGGCGGCAGCCAAAACACCCTGTGCCGGGAGAAGAGAGTGGCCACCCCGGCCAGCCGGCCAGCCAGCCAGCCAGCCACCTGCCTGCCTTGCGCTGCCGCTGGAGCGCAGCCGAGCACTTCCCTCCGTGCACCCCGGCGCACCTGGCTCCGACTCTGAGCCGGGCAGTGAGCACCCTCGCCGGGCTCGCCTCCCCTCCCTCCTCCGGCGGACATGGACAGAGCGGAGGCGGCTCCCCAGGCAGATTCTCCAGTCTGGCTCGGAATTCAGCATCCGGCGTATAAGACAACACCCGGCGTATAAGACGACCCCCGACTTTTGAGAAGATTTTCCTGGGTTAAAAAGTAGTCTTATACGCCAGGAAATACAGTATGTATGTCTAAGTTTGCTCACCCCTTACCCTTTGTCATCCCTTCCTTACCTCCACTGTCAATAGACATTGAGATTTGTTTCCCTTGTATTATACTGTGAAATGTCAGGGACCTTGCTGGTCCTGTATAAATGATGAGTCTTCTGTACTTGCCTTAATATGAAACATGCAATATAGTGGAATGCTTGAAATGCCTGTCTCTAGCAAGAGTTTAACTTCCTTAAGTGGAGGTCTAATACTGTCAGCCTTCTAAAACTAGGGCCATGACAACTGTAACATCTTAGCAAACAAAGCCGCCATTCCCATCACAACACCAGGGTAAACTCCAGGCGATGAGATATTTCATTTGTAATGATTGGGCTTCCTTTTTATTAGCTTCGTTTTAAGCAATGTTAATGCCCTGTGCTGTTTGAGGATTTTAAACACTAGACCATGCTTCAAAACATGCATCTGATAAAAGTGTATTAAAAATAAATTAGCCAGAGAGGCTAATTGCTACCTCCTCTGGGAATCTATGCAGGGCTTTGCTATGCTGACAGCACTGCCGGAGGTAGAAAAAATAACGTGTGCCTCAGTCGTTGTTGAGTTTAACACATGAAGACATTTGGTAGAGTCTTATTTTCCCTTCAAAAAGCCACAGTTTAAATAATTAATGCAAAAGGCAATCATGTAAACATAATACCTCTAACAATGAGAAAGCTTGTTCATATTAACATTTATTTTAAAGCGTTGGTTATGCCTCTTTAGATACCTTTATTATCGTTTCTGATATCTCTATTGGTGTTTTTAATTAGTACAAGAAGTCACGTTCCCTTATTTCTGTCAGGCCGATAGTGTATAAATGGTGTTAGATGGTGTGGTTGGCTACCCAGAAATAAGCGGCCTGGCAGGGCAGGACTGGCCCTTGGGCCCCAGCAGCAAGACTCACCTGAGTGGGGCAGGTTGGGCCCAAGGGCGGAAAAGTGCAGTCAGGAGAGCCTCAGCAACAGGGCAGCCTTTGCTCAAAGGGTAAAGGAGGCAGTGAGCTAGCCTGGGTGGACAAGCAATGGCTCTCTGGGCCCCAGGTATTTTGAGGCAGGGCAGGGAACAAAGGAGAAGAGAGTGGAGCTTAATTCAAGGTGTGAAGCTGGGGCTATAAACAGTGAGGAAGGGGAAATGGGAGGAGGCTGGCAGGAGAAGAAGAAGGCAGAAGTAGGAGGCAGGCTGCATTGTCATGGCTCTTCTCCTATTTAGTGCAGTGTAACCCTCAGGTGGGTGAAGTGAACCCCACCTTCAGGGGTCTGGATTGATAAATAAAGAAATCTACATAAGGAAACCGGGACTGGGCTTGTGATCTCGAGGCCCCACATGGACTCTAGGTACAGACGGTATTGGTGATTTCTTTCAAAATGGAAAAGGAAGGGAAATTATGCATTATGTTTATGAATTGTAACTACTTTTCTAAATATCTGGTTTGACAGTAATCTTTGAGAGACAGTTTGTCAGGTAGCTTTGAAAGTCTAAGGAAAAAAAGAAAAGGAAAAAAGAACAGTTGAATCCTGGAGGCCAGTGTTCGTTCGTTCGTTCGTTCGTTCGTTCTCTCTCTCTCTCTCTCTCTCTCTCTCTCTCTCTCTCTCTCTCTCTCTCCTTCTCTCTCATATATGTGTGTGTGAAGTGCCTTCAAGTCGCAGCCGACTTATGGTGACCCCTTTTGGGGTTTTCATGGCAAGAGACTAACAGAGGTGGTTTTGCCAGTGCCTTCATCTGCACAGCAACCCTGGTATTCCTTGGTGGTCTCCCATCCAAATACTAACCAGGGCTGACCCAGCTTAGCTTCTGAGATCTGACGAGATTAGGCTAGCCTGGGCCATCCAGGTCAGGGCCGCTCATATATATCCCCCTCAATATAGTACAACGGGTATATAGTAGCATTATCATTTTCATTTGGGTAGATATTTGTGTGAAATCCCCACATGAAAATGTCTGCACTGTTACGGCATGGGAAACTACTCATTTTTGGACAGACTATTAGTCTTCTGAGGAATGGGATAAAAATGGCTAAATGGGCTGCTGACATTCTTCAGTCACTGAAGCCCCCCTAAGCATCATATAGTGCAATCCTAAGTCGTTACAGTCTTCTAAGCCCGTTGACCTCAGTGGATTTAGAAGTGTGTACCTCTGCTTAGGATTGCACTATTAATTGTGTACTTCCATACTAATTTTGTAGTTGTGCCAGTCTGGAGACTGATAATGTTCAGCAGAGTGAAAATGTTATACATGAGCCAGTGAGCCCTGCTGCTTACTTGTCCTTTGCCCCTTGACAATTTGTTCTTTGCCTAGGCCAGGGCTGAAGTGTTGGTAACCCATGCAGAATGAAATTAATGATAGGGAAAATGGTGGGTCCTGGAAACAGAGGACAGTGAGATTAATATAAGGCCATGATTGCACAATGGCTAGGATATCATAAGCAAGAAGTTTGCAGACATACTCACCTGCAAACAGTGCCCCTTCGCAGTGTGGTGTAGTGGTAAAGAGCAGCAGCCTCTAATCTGAAGAATTGGGTTTGATTCCCCACTTCTCTTTATGAAGCCTGCTGGGTAACCTTCGGCTAGTCACTGTTCTCTCAGGACTCTCTCAGCCCCACCTACCTCACAAAGTGTCTGTTGTGGGGAGGGGAAGGGAAGACAATTGTAAGCCACTTTGAGACTCCTTAAAGGTAGAGAAAAGTAGGGTATAAAAACCAGCTCTTTTTCTTCTTCTTCTTCTTAACTACTGTGCGTTCAGACATCATCACTGACAAAGCTTTGTCCATAACACGGCTTGTTGTCAGCACAAAACTGGGAGCCCAGCACCCCATCCTAAGCATTGGTGCTGTTTGTTAATGTCCTTTGACTGTTCTGTGGAGGGGAAAGCAATTATTCAAATACCCCTCAGCTCCAACCACATAACAATCACACCATAGTGTACAGCAACCCCCACCTTCATACATCAGTCAGGGGTGGTATGCCACCAACTTCTACAGTGAGTGGCAGAGTCATATGCAGCCAACTGCTACCTGCCGGTGTGGCCATGGCCTTCTGATGTCACACTGCCGTGTCACACTGCCACCACCTGCACTAGGCGCATCCAAAGGCAAGGAAAGAAGAGCAGCTGGCCCCTTAACTCCCAGGCAGGCAGGTGTTACAAGAACCACCAGGAATCAACATATTCCATTGAGCTCCCCAGATGTGGGTTTGAGTCCCTACCGGCAACCTAGTTCCTTTTTCCCAGGTAAACATGTAGGGAAGGAAATCTGGCCAATCCAGACACAACACTCCCACGCTCCTGTAGCTCATTCAGCACAGACAATTGTGATGCACCTCCCAATACTCTTCCCAGTAAGCATTCAGGTCCTGGCCAGAGTACAGCATGGGAACACCGGTCTTTTGCCAGGCAAGGCAAATGCAAACAGTGAGGTAGCAACAAAGGAACATACAACTGCACCGTCACCGAGGCAGTCCCATCACTGCTATTCCTCCCACTAGCTCACTGGGAAAAGGCACATGTAGAAAATGAGAGGCATGGGTTCAGTTCCCAGTGAGTGGGATGTTGGCCAAAAGGTAAAACTCAACTTTTGTTCAGCAAGATAACAGGAGCCAGAGGCCAGACTAAAACCCAACTGTGAGCAGTTCTTTAACCACTCACCCAACTGGGCTCACCAGAACAAGACACAACATAGGGCATTAGGTATCCCCAAGACACTCTGCTGTCCACACCAGCCATATGGAGCAGTGCAGGGAAGATTGCAGAGATAGGCATGGTGCACTGGAAAGGCATAGGGGCATAGGCCACTGCTAAGTTCCCCCATGGGAAGAGCTCTGAGGCAGTCTAGCTGGATGCCCAAGCAAAATTTCAGTTTTGCCCTGTTGAACATCCTAATACGTGATGAGCCCTCCATACTGATTGGCTGCCCAATACTCATGATTTAGGCTAATGAACCTTCATATACCATCTCCATCTTGCAGTCAGGTGGCTCAGTACTACTGCCCACTCCCATTTGCCCCAGTGATCTTTGTGCTGCCTGCCCTTTGTTATGCACCTGCATGAGTTATCAGACACCTGCAGTGATATGAGGATATGTCCGTCCTAGACATCTTTTCCTCTTCCTTACAAGAACATACCTGTGCCCATCTTGGACACCTTGGATTGGAACAAGAGAGCTGGCTACCCCACAGCAGGGCACCAAGATCTCCACTGGTCACTGCAGCTGTTAGTCATGCCATAGTTTCAGCAGGGGTTGACATTGTACTGGGCATACAGTCCTTCATGGGTCCTGCCCTAATGGGTGAATACCTGAATAGAAACAAAAGAGACACAAGGGTACTAGTGAATAGTGTTACAGAGCAAGTAACTGGAAGCATCCTTCAAGTGGTGTTGCTGCAGCTCTTACCACACACCTGAGTCTCCATATGATGGACTGTTCCTTTTAGGGGACATATCACAATCATTGAGCCAACATTTATCCCTTGTGGGGAGTCACAGTGGAACTGTATTTGCACTGTCTGCTTGGTCTACTCCATGGGGCTCTGGTCCTGCAAGGCAGTAGGCACCATGGGTGTTTGACCAGTAGATCAGAGTGGGGTGGCTGGTAGACTCCCCTGACATACATTTGGCTGTTTTGCAAATAAGAGCTAGGAGCTAAGCAGCATGGTGAGTAAGCTGGTTGCTAGGAATGCCTCAAACTCTCTAGGGAGGCACCCAAAATGGCTTAACCTCTTCTTCCACCTCCTAGAGATGCTATGTGGCTTAGGACATTTACTGAGAACAATTTGTAAGTAAACTTAAAACTATGCTTGAGAATGCATCTGGCACCGGACAGTACAGAAATATTTACATTATTAATACCTTTTTTGCCATTTTTAAAACTTTTCTGCTTTTTTAAAATTCCTTTTTAAATGCCATATGCATTTTTGATTTGCCTTTTATAATAGCTTTTTACTTTTAGAAAATCTAACTGCTTTCATCCTCTGTGCAATTAATGGATTACACTTGCCAGGTTGGTGGTCTCTTAATATTGGGTTTCTTTCTCTCCTTATAGAGGGAGGTATTCTGGTTTCTAAAAGAAATAGAGTTAGGTTTTCTAGATACCTGAAATCCAGCTAGTGGCATCATATGATGATTTTTTAAAAGGTTTTGGACTCTTGGGTAAGAACAGGCAGGATGGCCAAACCTGTTTCCAGTAAAGCACTCTACCTGTCCCATAGGCTTTTCCTTGTATACAGTGGGCAAGCACATTTGAGTTCTTTTCAATCAGTTTTGCATTCAACTAGATGTATTTATGCACAGAAATGTTTGTGTTTCACATGCTACTTATAAATACATGTAATAGGGCAAAAACGCATGATCGCTTTATCCTCCTTTAATCCTTGTTTTAGCCAGGATCGAATGCACATTAGGCGAAACGCATGCATTCGATCCTGGCTGAATCCTGGCTGAAACAGGGATTAAAGGAGGATAAAGCGACCATGCGTTTTCGCCCATAGTGTACCTTCAGAATGACATTTTGGTGCCATTGGACACTTTTATCCTTATTTATTAGAGTGTATTGGACTGTTTTAATGCTTTTATTCTGCTTTCATCATATGTGGTTATTTTTGTGAGCCGCCCTGAGCCCGGCCTTTGAGCCCAGCCTTTGAGCCCAGGGAAGACGGGGTAGAAATGTAATAAATAAATAAATAAATAAATCATTTCAAGTCAGTGGTCACCTCTTCGATTTCTTCCTTCCTGGCTTTCTTCTGAAAGAAAGCTACAAAAGGGGGGTCTTTTAACATATTCTATTCTGCATTCCTAAAAATGTCCATAAAACTGTGTTTGAAATGGCACGAACTATGCAGCGTGAACTGCAAGAAAGGCTGTCAGCTATAATGTAGACAACTTTATCCTGGGTAGCGACACTTCTTCCCTTCTGCTCCCCCAAAAATAAAGCAGCAAGAAGCAGTATGAAGATTTCTCTTTGAATTGACTGTGGGATGCTCAAAGCCACTGAGTTTTTTTAGTGACAGCTGCTGCTGTTGGAGAGATGAAAGTACTTGGCCCAAGAGTCTGTTTATGTGTTTGAGCAGAGAAAGCAATATTCGTCGCAAGGAGCTCTGAGACAGACATAGTCTGAGAATGAGAGAGTGAGAGATAATTATCTAAATTATGTTCAGGCTATTATTGAAGACGAATATAGTTAAAATGTAATTAAATATGACGGGCTCACAGGATGCAAGCGTGGCTTTGGAATACTAATCATCAATTACAGCTCTCCTTAGGGGACTCAGGCAGAATGAGAAAGTTGGGAGGGGACGGCTGAGGTGAGATATGGAGTATTAAATAACATACCCTAGGGCTGTAACAAGGCTAATTTCTTTTAAGAGATGAAGCTGTGGCACCGAGGGACTTCTGCCAACCAAGCAGCATGCACTGTTGGCTTTGAGTTTAAGGACCCTCATGTAAAGCCTGAGCTCAGGCTGCTGGTCCCTGGTCCGTTCTTCAAGACATAAGCCTCAGCTGGAAGTAGTGATTATATTTTCCAATTATGATGCCTGTGTTTTTGTGTACATACTGATGGTATATGTCTCTCTTCCATACATTTATCTCATCGTATACCACGGGCCCCCACTGTTCTTGCTGGGACTTCTTGGCATCACCGAAAAACAAATTATCACCATAGGAAAATGAGTTCATTTTCTAGCTGTCGTTCATGTTGTGGTGCAGAAATAAGAAAAGATTACCTTCCACTGCATGCTTCAGAAGAAGACTGGGTGAATTGTAAACTGGAGAAACAAAGCTGCTTGTAGAAGGAGCAGGGCCATGGTTTTGCGTGGAGAAGGTCCAGAGTTCGAAATCTCTGGCGTTTCCAGTTGAAAGGATCAAGTAGACCTTTTGCCTGGGCAGCTGCCAGTAACAGTGCACAAAGGGGCCTTGACCAGTGTTGTGACTCAGTTTGCGGCAGCTGCATGTGTTCAGGATCCCACATAAACATGTCTGGCTTCTACCCACTTGCTATGTATTTTCCCAGAACCTATTGCAGAGCATCCTTCAAAAAATTGTTTACCCACCCACCAAGATACACTGTCCATGCACAGATGTGTCAAAGGTTTCCCATCATGAATTGGGATCTTTCCATTATGCCCCCCCCACCGGCTTTGGTAAATAGCACAAAGGGGGTGGGGGAAGATATAATCTGTGTCAAGATTAGTATAGGTTGGAGTCACATGTTCCATACCAATGGTGCAATCCTAAAAAGAGTTATACTTTTCTATGTCCATTGAAGTCAATGGGTTTAGAAGGGTGTAACTTTGTTTAGGATGCCATTAGGCAGTAACCCTCAGCTGGTTTACTAAGAATCCTGCTCAGGAGTATTCAGTGGGACTTCCTACCAGATGCTGTTAGTATTGTTGTGTTAGATTTATAAAATTATACGGGAAAGGAGGAAGTTTATATTTCATGCAATTCTATGCATTAAATACAAAACACAATTCTGTTTTCTGTGAAGCCAATAAGCCACTATTGTGCCTTTTTTTGGAAGCGATATAACCGATAACCTGTAGTTTGTCACCAAAATTTACAATTCCTATCGTCTGTAATTGAGCTTGCTCATTTAATTTTGTGAAATAAAAAATAAAAAGGTTAATGGCCTCAATATTTATCTGATGTAGTGAAACTGTATAATATTTACCATTTCCAAAATGTTAAAAACAAACTGTATTCTGCAAGCTGTTTCTAATTAGCATATACCTACGGTTAGAGGATTTTGAAAATATATCTGTATGACTGAAATCACAAGAAGTTTAATTCACTATTTTTCAGCAAGAATATAACTTTTAGAACTGGGATTTTATTTATGGCTGAAATGTCATATGAAGATACATGGGTCAGGATGCACTTAGCTTTATATACCGAAACTAATGAAAGTGTTTCAGGAATCAAATCGACTAAGTGAAAGGCAGGACGTACCAGTTGAGGACTAATTTTGCTTGGAGTTTTATACAGTTTTTGAGTTGTTTACGTTTTGGGGTAGTTATATTTGTTAGTCTGGCTGTAAGTAATCCTCTGGAAAATTGATTCAGAATTGCATAAATAAACATAGTACATCTGTACACTCACATACATTTTATTAAAATGTGACAGGAAAATGTTCCAAATGTTTTTTCTTTCTTTCTAAATTATAAAATCAGCGGAATTTGATCTGACTGTTCTTAACACTCATTGTTGGTCTGGCTTGTTTTTCAGATCTTGGCAAGTTATAAGTTTTGACAGACAACCAGCATCTTTTATCAGAATTGTTGGAACTCACAACTCAGCTAATGAGGTAACTTAAGAGAGAAAGGTCTGCTGTATGACTAATACTGGGATAAGTTTTATATCACACAATTTTCATTATTCAGGGCTGCCAAAGGTTAACTTGTTTCTTTTGTTGGGATAACCTAGAAAAAGAGACAGAACGTGTTGCTTAGGTGAATATATAGGGAATTTATTGGCATCTCTTCACAACCAAGTATTTGTCATTACAATGTTTGTGTCTATGGTATCATTGAATATTACTCATGAGCATTGTTAAAAGTGATTCAGATTTTTCTGATCCATTGAAATGACAATGTTGATCTATAAATGAGGAAAAGGCAATCAATGCTTGATTTTCAGATGGAAGTATGTAAAAAATGTTATATGTTGAAATCAGGAAGCCTGCCAGATATTGATTTGCTTTGCAATGTGGTCTTATTTAATTGTTGATCTATTATATTTGTATTTTTTTTCTCTGTAAGGTAAGCAGTCTCCCTTCAGGACATGGTATACATAAGGCTCCCCCCACTTCATGCTCAGCACTACCCTGTGAGGTAGCTTGACAGATAGTGACTAGCCCCAGGTCACTCAAAGTGAGGGCCATTTCGTAGTGGGAGTTAGGATCTTGGGAATCCCTGCAATGAGGGGCCCATGGGTCATTAAGGCCACCAGGAGAAGTCCCAGTAGGCTGATGGCCTAGGAGGCTGCCACCCCAGTACCAAGCAAGATACGCCCTTGTCCTGTAGCCCTCATTCCAAGTTGGACAGGGAAGGAGCCACACAGCCCTGCCAAGCATCACACAGTGAAGTCCAGCCAAGGTATAGTGTGGTGCAGGGCTGGAGGTATAGAGCTCTTTCTCCCTTTCTCTCTCTCTCCCTCCCTCCCTTCTTCGTTTGGGAGGACAAGGCCTTTTCTGCAGGATGTTTTTCCTCTAAGTCTGCCCCTGTGAAGAAGCACAGTCTGGTTGGCCACTGTGTGAACAGACTGCTGGACTTGATAGGCCTTGGTCTGATCCAGCATGGCTTTTCTTATGTTCTTATTTTCTTACTAACAGTGTATGTGTGGCATGCAGAATAATTGTTCCAGGCTGAATTCTCTGAGGGATAGTCCTTGTTTTCCAGCCAGTTTTCACATGATGTGCATAGTCATGTAATCTGTGATGTAGGCTACAGTTCAGATCCTATTTACCCTATATCTTGTGTTACTTACATGCATGTTCCTTTGATTTTATGTAAGAATTCAGGATGTATGGGTTGGATCCAGTGTCATGTGCAATGGCAGCAGGGCCCATGTGGAGTGATAGCTATGCAGGTTTGTGGGCTGCAGTGAAGAGGGGATAAGGAGTGAAATTGCTTCCTCCTCCCTCTTCCATCAGCCTACCATCACTGACAGAAGAAACAGGAAGGACAATCTTGCCTCTTCCCCACTGGAGCTGTCACACCATGCTGGTCCCATGACCCCCAAAATCAAGCTTTCTGGAATCAGAAGAGACTGCGGGGGCGGGGGAGGAAAATTGAGAAGATCTTTGTCTATCAGTACCTTTCACTGGTGGGTCCAACACTATATCTTTGCTGGATTGCATCCTGTGGATTGAGTATACTTTGTAGATTTTCTCCAGTGCATTTGTAGTTACTATCAGCCAAGATTTTACTTGACATAATGAAAGGAACAGAAGTCACTGTGTTTGCTGTCTTATTCACACTTCTGAGCCTCCAGACATCCCTATCAACGTTGCTTTGTTAGCCTAAGCAAACAGAGGGGGGAAAGAGAAGAGGCTAAAGTGAATCCATGCAATCAAAAGCCCGATTTTATATAAAAAATCTCTCTCTACACACACACACACACTCACATAGTTTTTAATGTAATAATGTTACTGAGTTTTCAAAAGACATGTCTTAGGAAGTAGAGCCAAGAACTTGATGCAGGCTAGCATATTTATATCCCTGTCAGTCACATTTGATGATCTTTTTTTCTGAAAGGGAGCTGCTATATTTCACTCCTGTAAAAAGTGAATAATGTCATATCACAAAATAAATAATAGCACCATTAAAGCAGAAGCCGCAAATGCAAGTAGGTAAATTATTCATCCTTTTAAACTGTCTGTGTGCGTGTGAGTTCCTCCCCCTTCCCCTCCCCAACAGATAACCAAGGAAGCACTTTAACCTCTTGGAATCTTATATGTGAACAGATTAATGTCTCTGAAGGCAGTAATATTGCATGTTCGTGCATATATATTTCATACAATGGGGAATTATAAATAAGGCAGTAAATTGGACTTAGGAATGGTATTGAACCATTCATTACTTGACTCCCAGCAAGCATTTGCGGTAGTTTCCTGGGATGAAAAAGAATAAAACATTTACAAATTATAAAATGTAAACTTTTGAACCTAATCAATGATTAGCGCTGCTAAGTGGTTACTGAATAATAAACATGCTTCCTATTGTGCTTATTGTAGGATTATTTTCCTCTTAGTTCCCCCCCCCACTAAATACTTTCTTGCTTAGATACAGTGTGTGTCTGCATTTACTGTTTGCAATAATTACGATAGTGGTAATCAGAATAGATAGACAGTGCTCTGCTTGGAAGTCAGCATCCTGTCACTAGCGGTGATCATTATCAAATGCTTCTGTAAATATGCAACTAATCGTGTAGTAGGCAAGTGGAGGATAGCCTGCTGCTAGGAAAATTGTTCTCTTAATCCCCATTTAGTGGTGAAATTAAGCCCTAATGGCCTTTTGAATGATACATTAGGATTGCCAGTATTTTAGAAAAGCTGCATATGTTTCAGAAATATAATCAGAATACGTTTTAAATAGTGCAGTGTTCTGTAGTATGTATAAATTGATCACAAATTACCCAATATTCTTGTTCCAGGTGGAATCACAAAGGTACCTTTTAAATGTTACAGCTGGATCACAAGAGCTGCTTTTCCATAGGTCCGTTCATAGCATAATTTTGGAAGACCTACAATTATTGTTCTAGAGAGGATGTTCTAGAGCAGGATTCCCCAACTTGATGCACCGTGGGCACCACGGCATCCGTGGACACCTTTACAGGGACCTGCCAAGTGTTTTTAGCAAGTGGGTGGGGCCAGGTGGGTTTTTTGCCCAGCAGGGCTTCTCATTGGCCGTTGGAAGATCTGATTGGTTGGGCGGATTTTTAAGATGTTGCTTTGGCAGCAGCTGCCACCAAAGCACAAGAATCTTCACTCTGTGAGTGAAGTAAACTGTGTGTATGCAAGAAAATATTTTTAAACAATATGTTCATTTTAAAAAGGCATCCTGTTAAACTGAACTTCTGCCTGAAATGCTGACGAGTTCCTATTAGAGTTAAGCATGCCTCACTCCCTGACATTTTTTGATTGGCTCCACCTCTTGAGGCAGCCATTTTGTGGCTGTGTCCACCATCCAGTATCAGAAATATAAAGGTGCCCACAGGCTCAAAAGGTTGGGGACCCATGTTCTAGAGGGATTGTCATTTCCCTGTCATTGCGCTGACGCTCTGGAACTAACTGCCAGAGGGAGTTAGTTGTGCTTCCTCTTTACTGGTTTTATAAAGGGCTGTAAAACAGCATTGTTCCAGAAGGCTTTTGGTTAATTGGTATCCAGGTGGCTGGATAGTGTGCTGGTCAAGCCTATTGTTGGTATTATCACTTGAGATTGGATAGTGGAAGACTTATCCCTGAAAGCAGTAGCTTGGGGGTTGGGGGTAGTATTGGTTGTTTTGCACCATTCATGTTGTTTCATCTCAGATCCGTCTAGAACAGGATGGGAAGGTATATCAGCAGGAACTCAGGCAGACAATGCTCATTGCATGTCTAATTTCCATCCCATTCAGGGAAATGTGATGAGGCTCTCTCATGTGGCTCCACTTCCACCATGGTATTGTCCGAAGCCATATAACATAAGTTGAATTCAAGGTGCTGGTTATGAAACCATAAAGCTGGATAGACGCCAAGGGTCATCTGGTCCAGTCCCCTGTGCAGTGCAGGAAATTCACAGATACCTCCTCCAGTGGCCCCTGCTCTATGCCCAGAGGAAGGCAAAAAACCTCCAGGATCTCTGGCCAGTCTGGCCTGGAGGAAAATTCCTACCTGACCCCAAAGTGGCAATTGGCATTAACCTGGACATACAAGAAAGGGCCATGAATGCTGAGCACTGGCTCATCCGTTCCTGCCCTCCCTCTCACAATCTGCCTAAATTCACAGAATCAGATGGCCGTCTAGCCTCTCCTTAAAAACATCCAAAGAAAGAGAGCCCACCACCTCCTGAGGAAGCCTGTTCCACTGAGGAACCGCTTTGCCGTTGTGGCTCACACAATGGAACTGTAACGTTTTAAAGATACCAGACACATGTTAAAAAGAAGCTTCTGCTTCAACCTATTGTGCGTAGATTGGGTTATATTAACTTGAGCAAAGCACAGGATACTACTTCTTGCTAATATTCTCACTCTCATTTACCACTGAGACTACTACTGCAGAACTGTTGTTACTTATTTTTTCCCCTCTGATTGCTACTGACTGACAAGGAATAAATTTCACAAGACATTAAAAAAAAGTTTGGACAGCATCTTCAGTCTGCCTAGATCTTAAAGTGGAAACCTTCATGCCAAATGCAACTAAGGGCAGAAACAGACAACTAGTTACCATGTGATTATTGTTTAAAAGTGTTCCACATGCAGCCTCTAACAGTTATTGCTTGCTGTACACTTCCCCTTGCTTCCCCATAACTGCAAGAGTTCAGTCATCTTATCTTACCCTAATATCCTACAGGTAAAAGACTCTTCAGGCTGCTAGAGCTTCCACAGTTAGAGGGGTATTTATTCTTAAGTGTCAGTCACAACAGAAGGGATCGCCTATTTCTCACCCTCTCCAAAACTAAGTCCATATTTATTTAACATAAAAAATTAACTAGAGGCTATTAGAATAAAGATTCATACATTCATGCATTCATCACAATTAGGGTTGCCAACCTCCAGGTGCTAGCTGGAGATCTCCCGCTATTACAGCTGATCTCCGGCCAATGGAGATCAGTCCACCTGGAGAAAATGGCCACTTTGGCAATTGGACTCTATGGCATTGAAGTCCCTTCCCCCACCTTCCTGAGGCTCCGCCCCAAAAACCTCCCACCGGTAGCAAAGAGGGACCTGGCAACCTTAATCACAATGTGAGCAACCAGATTCATTCCCAGCTGACTCCATGCAAGGCTGAGGGCACCACCCTTTGTGCCCAATAATTTTTTGGAGAGAGAGACTGCAAATTTCCCATCCGGTCCTTTCCTTTTCACAACTGCTGGCTTCTTAGACTCAGTGTTGTTCCTTTAGCCAGGCTTACCCTTCCTCCCCAACATGCTAGCTTTCTATAATCTCAGAGCCTTTTTATTTGGTAGAGTATTGAAATGTAAGGTCCACAGCCTACATTATGAAGTGGGGCAAGTCTGGAAATGCCTGTTCCCTAGTCTACTTCTACACATTTGAACCAGCCCTCAGATCTCTTTCCTGTTTCTGTAATAGGGTGAATTTGACTTTCAAATCTAAATTTGTTTATTTATTTATTTTTAAAATTTTTATTGTATAATAGAGGGATACAAAAAGGAAAGTGGGAAAGGGGGAAAATAGAAATATCTAATATACCATTAACAAACTAAAAAAAATAACAGTTTCAATGCAGATCAAACAGACAACATTACTTTGCATTTCGATGTTTGGGCAAGTTATACAAATAACATAATCAATAGGTGATCATCATCTATGACTGTTTAATGTCCCCACACACTACACAGTTGTCTAAATGCAGAATTCTATTTAGTTAGTTGTTCATCTGTGTTTAATAACAGTTAATAATCTATGTTCTAACAATCATCTATGGTCCTGCTAAAAAGCCCCCAGTGCTTCCTCTTCAGACTAATGCTACCTTCTGTAGTAGCCTCTACTTCCTTGTACTTTTGGAATACTTTTCACCTCTTTTTTTGTTAACTACTTCTGAAATGTTGTTGTTTTTTGTTCACCAGCTGTGCATTATCCCTTTCCCCTAATCTGTTGTCACGTTTGATGATGGCATTTCCCCTCTACTTTTTACTCTTGCGTTCTGTTTTGCATTGGAGCATAAATTCAGAGCCGCTTTGTTCTTCCCTTCTTATTTTGCCTGTCACTAGATGGCAGGCACACTTTAGTGCATTCATTCTGTCCTCTCTTGCTTTATACGATATAATGGATTTTCCTCACGTTCTTGTGAAATGTTGTGCTGCTTTTTTGTTGCATATTCTAAGTAAACTAAAAAGTCATCTTGGGCTGTTTCTCCTCATTTGCTTCAACTGAAATTTGTTTTGATCTAAGAAAAAGCCACACACATTTCCCATCATCTTCAGTTACTGCAGCCTTGGTCCAGTAGTACATTAGCCTTTTATATTGCTGTCATCAATCCCCCTTTATCCAGAGATGTGGGTACATGCTCTTTGGTGGGCCCTGATCCATGGAAGCAAAGTAAGCATATATTAATTGGCTCTCCTCCTAGAGATGAGCAAACAAGATGTTCTGAATATTCCTTGCATGACTCTGCACCCTATATCGAGAACAGATCCATGGATCATTATTATCTAAATGTGTGTCTTGCTTCACTTCATTCTTTGTTGAGTTCCTTCGGATTTTCCAATGTACGCTGTGTAGTGCTGTTTCTTATCTAATCTTGCAACAAAACTGTTCTGATTTTCCTCTTCTCACACTTAATCTTTTTTAAAAAAAAGATTATTCATTTTTGTATACTCTTGTTGAATTCCTCAAATTCATTAAGTGCTGTTGGCATATTTGTATTCTACACATACTTATTTCATCTTTCCCCATTCATTCCTACAGGATTTCTTATCACAGTTACATACAGGAATGCTAACTGAAAGCAGCTGGGAGATTGTGTGTAATCTGCAGGTTTATTTTCCCATGTATCATATCCATTTTCACTGAATCAGAAGGGGGTTCTTGGAAAATATTTCTTCTGAAAGGCTGTTGCCATTAGATTGTATTCCCTATTTTAGTCCACCAAAGACTATAATTATTGACTTGTAGACAAAGTCTTTGTTTTTCTTAAACAGATTTAGGAATACATGCTATGCAACTTGTCTAACAATAAAAAGAGACTTTTAAAGTAATATGAAGCATTTCCATGGCACTTCAAAGTGTTCAGAGCACTTCATGTACACTATAGTCTGTAGAACCGCCCTGTAAGATGGGCCAGGGTTTTAATCTCCTCATTCTAGCTGAGGCTGAAGGAGGAAATAGCTTGTCTCAGGCCAACTTGCAAGTTTATGGCAGAGGTAAAATTTGCATTGAGGATGTTGTGATTCATAAGTACACAATATCAGTTTTATTAAATATTCAATATTATTTATTATTGTTTATTATTATTTAAAATTATTACCTCCATTCTCTTGTCAGCGTTATTATTCTGTCTCTTCCAGCATTGTTGCTTGTGAGCATTGGTTGTGAGGCACTTCATAAATTGTATCAGTTTCTTTTGGTGTGTCTTTCCATTAAGTCCAATTTCCCCCAAGAGCTGTTGTCATTAGTTCATAGGTTCCTGATGGGTCATTGTTATCAGTGCCTTTGTCAATATTAGCACACTGCTAAAGTACCTAAGGCACAACTCTAATTTCTTAGTCATCCTGCACAGGTATATGACTTTCTACATCTTGATAACTTTAAATAACTCAGAAGTTCAAGAAATCCTCTAGTTGAATGGTGCTATTGAAGCTTTGCTTCTGCCTTTATAAATGATGAATGTATTTAATAGATTGAATGTCTGTAAATATTTGGGTTGTGCCAAATGTTTTCAGACAAGCAGTTTCAGCATGAAAATAGCATTTCAGAGATCAGAAAATGGTCCCCAAAACTCCGAAGATCCTTCCCCCCCCCAAGTGTATTCAAGAATGTTAGTTACTGCTGGCCCCCATTTCTCTTTCAGCACTATATTTGTAACCTTATTGTCCATTACAGCATGATCACAGCCAGTCAGTGATCACATAGTGAGTATGAATGATGCTACAGTAGAGCATAGCCAATCAGGTTTGGTTACATGACAATACCACAGAGCCAAGTGAACACTTTAATCTGTTTGCAAACCTCCCCCCTTTCAAGTTCACCAAAAAGGAGGATCTTTTCACTCAGGTCTAAAATGCTTGCCGAAAGAGTCCACCATTTTGGCTAACACCTATGAGTAGATGAACTCAAACGTCCAAAGGTGTGAAAAGCTGATCACTCGAGTTTCCTTGGGTACAGAATTCATATGACGGCACATCCACCTAAAGGGATCCGAAATATTTTAGAAGTGAATATTTTAGAAGTGAATTTGATGTACACCTACACATCCAGTCACAGATCCCTGGCAGGCAGATTAACCACACCCGCTTGGGGGGGGGTCTATGTGATTAGCTTTCATTTTTCAAAGCAAGGAATAGGTATGTTAGTCTCTAAGAAACTCTCCCCATTTGCTCTTCAGTCTTTATGAAAACAATAATGAATCGGCATCATGGAAAGGTTCTCTGTGAACAGGCCCTAAGAAGGTTTTGCCTTTTGCCCTTGCTTGGCAAGCAGCACCTGGCCTTATCCCTGCTAATCTCTAGCTCTGAAATGTATTTTCCTAGTTGAAGGTCATAGCTGGAGAGATGAAATGTGGCGCTGTGGCAGCTGCCAGCCTGTGGGAGAGACTGGCAACTGTCACGGTGCAGTAGAGTGCACCCCCACACAGCCGGATAAATGCAGCACAGTACTATGTTTTCCCTACAGTTACTCCCTCTTTACTCCCCATTCTAGACTGATATCTGTTGGAACTAACGAGAGAATATTATATACTGAAATGCACCCTGACTTAAGCGGTGGGGAAAGCTTATTTGTTGTACAACATGCACGGGCAGGATATCTCCCGATTCTGGTTCCTGTGTTGCAGCCATTAATCACACTGCCTTTCCCAGGAAAGTAATGTGTTCTAGATAACTGATCAGCTAATGACATTCAGCTTCCCAAACAGTTCCGCTGATCATGGTAGTTGGGGGGGGGGGATGGCAACAGCTGCTGCTTTCAAAAAATTAAAAGTACAAGTAATTGCAGTATTTTGAGGAGTGCCTTTAATCAAAGCTGCGCAGCCACACATGTGCAAATGCGGAAATCAGATTGACAACTGAAGGGAAAGCCATCATGTACATATAGATAGATCTCTCCAAGAAAATGGAGATGGGAACAGCTGAGCATCCTGCAAACAAGAGAAGAATCTCTGAGGATTTTGGCACTGAGAGAGAAACAAGGAAGCTCCTTCTTTTCTCTTTTATGGCTTTTCCTCGTATGTTTGCATTGCTTTGCCAGTGGAAAAATAGCAGTCCTCCATGAACTGTGCTTCGCACACCCTACTTGCTTAGTCAGTATTCAGTCCCAAATATTAAGTGCCAGGGAGGATTTTCCCTGGAGATGTGTGGAATTTTGTAAGACCTGCTTATTTACAAATGTCCAAGCTGAATATAGGGGCAACAGGCAGGCAGGCTGTCGTTCCAATTTAGAGCAACCTGCAGCTTCCCTGAGTTCCTTCTTCCAGTCTCTCTTCCCTCCTACAAAACTGTTTCCTTCCCCCCCCCCCAATTTAGGGCTAAACTCCACATTATGTTGGAAATCTGTATATTACCCTTATAAAGGAGCTATGGGGAGCTCTGCTTTGGGTCATGGCCATGGCACTGGGGAGTTAACCATTTCCTACACGTGTGCCCCATCTTGGCTGAGTGCCTGCAGGTTAGAGTCAAGTTCATGCAGGAACCTTGCAGAGCAGACTCAGCCCCAGCAAGGGTGGTCAGGCTGCAGAGCCCAGTAGTCCGGCTTGACTGGAGGCAGGCTGCAGAACCTTGGACAGCTCTGAGGGTGACAACCACTGCCAAAGCCAAACTGAGTTCTTAAGGACCGAAGCCAGCTCAGATCTGGCAAATCCCCACCCTCTTAGGCCAAGGATTGCTTCATAAAGGGCACATGCTCGCGTTTGGGGCCTGGCACTCCTGGGGCACTCTGCAGTATCCTGGCAAGCGTGAGCTGTTGATGGTGGCCTCGGAGTCTGTTTGGAGGGCAGATCTCCTGGGGGCTCTTGCTGAATATTTGTGGGAGCTGCATTTTTATTTTATGATTTTATATGTGGTTTTAGTTGTTGAGATGTTTTAATGTTTTTGTATGCACCACCTTGGGGACCCTGATCAGGTGGAAAAGGTTGCATAAAAATATTTTAAATGAATAAACATTCCATTTCTCCAGTGGAAATTGTCCCCAGGAGGAAAAAGACAAACTCCTGTTATGGGCCCTGTCTTGTTTTAGTCCTCCTTCCCCAGTGCCATAGCACCAGTGAAAATCTCATCCCTGCTGCAGCTGGTCTTGATTTGACTAACAATCTTATCATAGACCTCCTGTAGCATGTAGTTTGGCTCTCTAGTAGGTGTGTGAGCATATTCCTGGGTCTGACTCTAAGCTATCAAAGGCCATTAAGAAGCATCTTCTATTTTCCAGCCTCTGCGTTGTTTGGCATATTCAGAGAGTGTGCTGCAACACTGTGTTGTTGTTTTTTAAATTACCCAGTGGCTACAGCTGTGCTGGCTTCATGAGATGGTGAATTCAAACCTCGATATGGAGCAAAGGGACAGCTCAACAAACATGGCTGCTCAGTGTACAATGATGCTCTAAAAGGCTAATAGGATTCCAGGCTGCAAGAAAGGAGAGATCGCAAGGAGGAGATATTTTAATAGTCTTGTTCAAGTCAGGAGTCTGCCAGTAGCTTGTTTCCAGCCTTCGCGCTTCCTTAGAGACGAAAAAAGCCCACTAAAATTGTAAGAGGTTCCAATCAATATTAAAGAGGGTTTGGGAAAAGATTTTTTCAACATCTGAAAGCATGAGGTGCAAATAAGAGGAAACAAGGTGGTCAGGACAAAAGGGGTTGCATAAAAAAAAAACCACCCTGCTCTGGTATTATTTATTCATTGCCAGAGTCACTCAGTGAACTTAATTGGCAACAGCTACCCAATCAAGTCAGAGGAGCAATAGTTTTGTATTCTTTTATAGAAGAATGTTGCAAAGCAGTATCATTTGAATTATTCATGTTAGTATTTTACATGTGATTTACATTCACTTCAATTTTAGGTTTTGTAAAATAAAGAGAAAAAAACCCTTTCAAAAGCAAATGAATACTAAGCAAAAGCAGTTATTCCCCACCACCATCCAGTAACTAACAGTGTGATCCTAAGCCAAGCCAATGGTCTTCGAAGAATGTAGCTCTGTTTAGGATTGCATTGCAAGTCAGGTTACAAGAATGAGGCCTTTGATGTGAGAACTGGAGGAAGTCTTTGGCCCAAATGGTTCCTTTCTGGCCCCACTCATCTCATTTTGAGAACCTCCTGGTTGGGAAATGCAGCTTTCTTGAAAAAGAGAGATTTTCCCTGACTCTGTGCCATGGGGGGACTACTGTCCAAAAAGGCATGCAGTCAGTCTCTTGGGGATTAATATCATGAAATGGAGGGGTATTTCATCCCCATGTTTTTCTTATCGGATATTTTCCAAATAAAGCCTTTGAACCAGTTGGCTTATACTTTCTGATTGGATTTTTAAAAATATTTTGTAATCTGCCCTGACCTGGATGGCCCAGGCTAGCCTGATCTCGTCACATCTCAGAAGCTAAGCAGGGTCAGCCCTGGTTAGTATTTGGATGGGGGACCACCAAGGAATACCAGGGTTGCTGTGCAGAGGAAGGCACTGGCAAACCACCTCTGTTAGACTCTTGCCATGAAAACCCCAAGGAGGGGTCGCCATAAGTCGGCTGCAACTTGACGGCACTTCACACACACACACACACACACACAATCTGCCTTCAGTCTCAGTGAATAAGGTGGGCTATAAATTAAGCACATAAATGTTTATAATTACTGGTAATAAGTAGAGATGGCAGTAATCTTCACAGTGGAGGAGGGGTGGGAAATCAACTTCCCCAGTTCAGAAGATGCTGGGTCCAAAGCACCCTTGAAGTTCACACCCAGTTCATAAAGGGCTCACTTCAGAGCCAGGACTCCTTGATGTCAGACATGACTTTTCACAGCTGATCTTCGACTTTCCCCAACCTCGCCCTTGAAAATAAGGAGGTTCCAATGGCTGAGAGGGCTTGCAGCATGGATTCCATCTCGAAGACCTTGGGTGCTTCTGCTTCACGTGTACCTCGTTTAGGTTCCATTGAATGTGTAATTTACTTGTGACTATAACGTGTGTTCCTGTTTATTGGTTTTCATTCTATCGTTGTTTTTCAGGTGTTTCACTGTGTCCATTTTGAGTGTCCAGCCGAAACCACTGCCCACAAGGAAGAAGCCAGTGAAGATGACGTGGGCACAGGGGAACAGCCGCTGGCATCCTGTCCACCTCGAGCTCCAAGCACCGGTTCTGTGCACTCCCTCCCAGGAGCCACCTCACACTCCTAGGCTTACCAAACTATACAAGAGAGAAGAGCATTTGCAACCCCAGTGCCATGATAAAATTGTTCACCACCTTCCTGTTGGAGCACCTTAGTTCTCTGAATGGACATAGGGGACTATGCCTGGCAGCTGCAGCTATTCAAAAGCCTTCCGAGAGACACTCCATTCTTTCTGTGTAGTTCAAATCAGGATGTTCTGTTGGGAGTGGGGGATAGTCATTCAATTTTTTTCACTTTTTCCTATTTACACCCTACCTCTCTAAACATAACCGTGGGGGAGGGGAAGCAAAGCCAAACTGTTATACAGATATGCCATATGAACAGTAGGAGAAAGTGTGCCTTTAAAAGGCACTTGTGAGGTCTTCCCTCTGAGGGTGTATGGAAAACATGTCGACGGAAACCTTGTTGTTTTAATTATTTAATTTATTCTATATCCATATTTCTTTGTACAGTTCAAACCATTTTCAGCTTGTTTTATTCAGTTGCTTGCCTTCCTGCCCATTTTTTGTTTAAACATTTCCTTGCTTATCATTCTGCATCTACTTGATAAGGGGCGGGTATGCAATAATCACTCTTTTAGTTGGTTTTGATAAGGAAAACCCCTTAAGGAGGTTTTGCACAAAACAAATGGATCCAGGGATGCTGAATTGTAATTCTGACTACTTTACATGACTTACAGAATGGTCACTTTTTACCAGTGTGTGAAACTGATTGCCAGGTTCTTTAACTAGGCAACAAATGTTGGAAGTGATTAAATCATGATTTAATTTCATAACAATAATCGGTTTAGATTTCCTAGTATCTTTTTTTGTGCATGTTGGAAAACACAAGTCTCGTTGACTGCTGATGTGTCAGCTAAATTTGGTATTGATCAGAAAGGGCAGTACAATGCTGGCAATTTATTGTCCAGTTTTTGCTTTAAAATGTGATTATATTGTTCCATTAGGGATTTAAAAAATACTTCTAAGAAGCTTTTCCCATAATCTCTATAAATATAGATTTGAGCATTGATAGTTAGAGCTTGTTTGTGTTTTGAGTAATTTACATCCCAGTAGCATCTATCCTTTGTAACTGAAAGCAGATTATCTGTTTGATTATTCTTGAATGTTTTCACATTCAGCACCCCCCCCCAATTTCCTAAGTGTGGGTCAATCAGTTGTTTGAGACAGTCATTCCTGCCACATTTGCCAGAGTGAAAGAGACAATCTGCATTTACACAGGAGTATCAGTTGCACTGGATCATCTAGCTAGGGGAAAACATTGCATGAGTCAGGAAGAATGTGAAGTTCGAGAGTATTATGGTCTGCAGGGCTAAAAAAAACCTGGTTTGGTGGAAATGGTTTACATGGACTGTAGTGCCCTTTAAATAATAATGTAGTCATGCTGCTTGAGCTCAAATGCTTGCATTCTACTGAATCCTGTTCAGATTAAAGCTAGGAAGGAATGGAAGCATTGTGGCTGAGGAGCATTAAAGGGTAAAAGGCTTCTTAATTTTTTCCCCTTGGTTACAGTTCATCTTAAGTCTTGCCTTCTGTAATTATTTGTTTTTTATCTGCCATCGCCTGGCCGAGTTACAAGAAAAGTGCAGTCCCCGTACACAGGGACTAGTTTTTTGACGGGGGAATGAAAAAAAGCAAAGGTTGCAGATAACAACTGATGTCGCATGGCGTCTGCTAGCTTCAGAAAGTGCTCTCTCGGATGGTCGTGTGGAAAGAGGTACTGATGGTTAATCTCTGTAGGATAGAGATCCTGCAGGGCGAGGGATCCTGATGGCTGATTTACACGTGTCCCTGCGGTTTTGTGCTTAGAACATAATTCTCAGATACACCAAGGCCCAATTAGGATTGGCTGGCAGTACACAGGGAGTGGGGCTTCATCTTTCCCGCTGTACAGTTTTCCCAGTGTGAAATGGCTCCGAGGAAATGCTGTTTGTCCTGCTGCGGAAACCTAAATGTACTGATGGTTATGTGTGTGCCCCTGACAGGGCAAACAGTGGCTCCATGGAGCTGTTTCAGGTTGGGGAAATGGTGCAGGAGGAAAGCTTAGCCCCCTCTTTCCACGTGCCACCTCCCAATCTGAACTGGGCCCCAATTTGAATGCCAGGGAATCGAGTTCCAGGGCATCGTGTGTCTGATCTGAAGTCCTCGCAGCTGACCCAGGGAGGATGTGAGAGTAACTTAATGTATAATTAAGCTCTCAGAGGCAGGCTACATTCGCTAGCTCCAAAGGGTTCCAGAGGGCCTAACCAAGTAATGTTCTGAACTCATAAGAAGGCCCATTCGTCAACCACTGACTCGAAATATTTACATTAGAATTTGTCAGCTCATAAAATCTGGTGCTGCACTGTGGATGTAGAACAGGAAAAATACAGAGAAAAACAACCCTTTCCTTTACCTCTACTCCCAGAAAAGACCTGGGAGGAAGGATAAAGGGGGTCTTCTACTTTGCCCCTTAATGAATAATTTCTGTTGATAACTATAGGATGCTGTAGGACAGAGCTGTGAAGAAGTCTAGCCTCTGTCCTAACCATTTTTGTCTGCTTTTTCCCATTTGGGAAAGGAAAGGAGAATCTGGGACAGAGCTTGATTTCTTTCAAAGCAGGAAAGGGCAGGCATAAGGTGTGTGTGTGTGTGCTCACAGCGGGGGGGGGGGGAATGGGAGGAAGGGAGATGGATATATTTCCCCAGAGAATTAGTGGTATTAAATTTGCTGTACTTTGAAATGGCAAAATGTTTTGCACGTTATAGTGAACTAAAAGCAAGAAAAACGGGCTGTATGTAACAGTCACAAACGATTGCTCCAATATTTTGACTTCCAGTTTTGCCTTTTAATGTTTCATTCCATTTGTTAAAGCCCTCACTATAGAGAACATGCATGTAAATTTTCAGGAGTTCAATAATTTCAAAAATGCAAAGCAAAAATCTCAGCAAATACGGTGGAGAAAATCGTTCGCCAGGTGGAATATCTTTGCTTGCTGTTTCTCAGCTTCAAGTGCTTTTTATTTATTTTATTTATTTATTTAAAATGTTTTGTGTTGCTTTTCCACCCAATTCAGGGTCCCCAAGGTGACAAACATTAAAACATTTCCATCATTAAAAAGGCAATTAAAATACAAATATATGTAAAATATTTAAAACAATTAAATAAAACATAACACAAAAACACACAACCAGGGAGGAGGACTAATAAGAGTTAGTGAGAGAACATCAAACAAAACAAAAATGTCTTTACCCGCTGGTGGAAGAGAACAATAGAGGAAAACAGACGAATCTCCCTGGCAAGGGAGTTCCAAAGTTTCAGTGCCATGCCCAAGAATGCTCTTTCTCAGGCTGTCAACCATCTAACCTCTAATGGGGGTACCCAAAGCAGCGTTTCAGAAGACAGCCAGAATGATTAGGTGGGTTCACATGGAACTAGGGAGTCTTTCTGGTATGCTGGCTCCAAGCTGTATAGGGCTTTAAAGGTCAATACCAGAACCTTGAACTGGGCCCAGAAGCAAACTGGGAGCAAGTCTAAATGACCCATTCCAGTAAGCATTCTGGCTGCAGCATTCTATACCAACTGTCGCTTCCAGTCAGTCTTCAAGGTCAGTCCCACATACAGCACACTGCGGTAATCTAGATGTTGCCAGGGCAAGACGTGGCAAGCTTTTTCCTGCCCAGGAACAGCTGCATCTGGCTCACCAGCCAAAGTTTACGAAAGGCACCCCTGGCTACTGCTGCCACCTGTCTATCCAACAGGAGACCCAGGTGCAACCAGGCCCCCAAGCAACAGAACTGCTCCTCTAGGGGAGTGCAGCCCCATCCAGAAAGGAGACATCCCAGTTCTTGTGTCAGACCTTCCCCCCCACACACACACCAGTTGCACCTCCATTTTGTCAGGATTAAGTTTCAGCTTGTTAGCCCTCATTCATCCTAAAACTGCCTCCAGGCACCTGTTCACTCAGCCTCCTTGGGATCTGTTGGAAGAGTGATAGAGTTGAGTGTCATCCACATGTTGGTGGAAACTCAGCCAAGCTCTCCAGAAGACTTCTTCATGCAGATGTTAAAAAGCACAGGGGATAAGATGGAACCTTGCAGGACCCCGGAGGTTGAAGGCCAAGGGGCCAAGCAGCAGTACCACTCTCTGAATCCTACTTTCTGAATCCCATCCAGCACCACTCTCTGAATCCTACTTTGGAGGTAGGACTGAAACCACTGCAGATGGTCCTTCCCAGTCCCAATTCCAAAAGGTAATCTAGAAGGATATCATGATTGATGGTATTGAAAGCCACTGAGAGGTCCAGGAGAATTAACTGTTTATCCCCCTGCCCATCTCCCGGTGCAGATTGTCTACCAGTCTTCTGACAATGATGTCCTCCCTGTGAAAGCTGTCAATCTCATATTTTCAAAACAAATGTTCAAAACAAAGCTCTACCATTTTTCCCACTCGGGCTTTGAGCTTTGTGTTTAATGTATATTGGGAATATGGCCCTCTGGATTGCTGCGGCAGCATGGCCCTCGAATGCCAGCTTGGCCTTCCGCCAGTGTCCTGCCAGCAGAAGTCCTCGCGCGAGTGTTCCAGCAGGCGTTCCCAGGGCATTCTGGGGGGTAGAGCTGCCAGTAGGCAGCTTCCTAACCCTTCTTCGGTCCGGGAACGCCCCCTTAAGCAACAGCACTGCTGTGCCAGCTTTTTGTTGGCTCAACATCGCTGCTTTCAATGGGGCTTCCCCCCCTTTTCTACATTTTTCTTTTTTTTAAGCCCCTTTCCCCCCCCCCCCTGCTGCAGTGGCCAAACTTCTTTGGAGGTGCCATGGCCACGCCATCACCCAGCTGCTGCAGCTGTCGGGAATGGGCTGTTAAGATCAAAGTGTGAAATATCTTTGTTCTCACTCATACCCTTTAAAAAAATCCAGCCATATTAAGAGTTGTGACAGAACCTGACAGCTTGCACATTGTTTTGTTTTGTAAAGAGATTTGTATGGATTGAAATGAGGGAAATAATCAAACTAAGCACTAAAAGAATGGGGGAATAGTTGTGATTTTTTGGTACCTAAATTCCTGTGGAAATGAGAAGTGTGTGTGTGCTGTCAAGTCATATCTGATTATGGGCGACCCCGTAGGGCTTTCAAGGCAAGAGACGTTGGGAAATGGTTTGCCTTTGCATGCCTCCACGTCGCAACCCTGGTATTCCTTGGAGATTTCCCATCCAAATTCTAACCAGGACTGACCCTGCTTAACTTCTGAGATCTGAAGAGATCAGGCTAGCCTGGGGCTATCCAGGTCACAGCGGAAGCGAGAAGGGCATTCCAAAAATGTGTCCACCATCCTCAGTCTGGTAAAAATTGGCAGGCTGCTTTTTAAACTGGAGGTGAGGATTTACGGTGCAGCCCTAAACAGAGTTGAACTCTTTTAAGCCCATGGACTTCAGTCAACCTAAAAGGGTGTAACTCTCCTTAAGAATGCACTCTAGAGTGTTTGGGTTATTTGGAGAGGGAGATTATTTGAGGTTGCCATATTAGAATGAACAATATGAAATTAAGCTTTGTTCACACCTCCCTTGCTTTGCCTTCATTCCCCTTTGGTTTTCTGTTCCATGTTTCGACCGAGCAGAGATTTAAAACCATGTCTATTTCTTTCAAATACATTGAACTTTTCCCCCCAGAAATGTCTACCCAAAATCCTCATGCATAGAAAAATGGTCTGCTTGTGAAACTGATTTTCCTGGGAAATGAGTTTTGTGAATTGAACACAGATTACTCAGTTTTGTCATTAAACCATAGTCAATCTATCCAACAAGATACATCTGAAATATTGGTTTAGATTTCTCTTAATCTGAAGGGGGAAAGCACATACAATGTTTTTTTTTCTTTCTGACGCAGAGCCACAGAGGGTACTGATTTTTCCTCTCATAGAAAGAGACACTTGATAGTTGTCAGTAAATGTTCCCATTTTCCACTGAAAATGTTTAAAGAAAGAAACGTTCAGTGGACACAATTCAGAGATGTCAGGCGTGCCCTTTGGTGATGATGGTGTTTGAGAAGCTGACTATGCATTGTGACTTTTCATACCACTCCTGTGATAGGTGGAAAAACCACAGTTTCCCCCCTCCCCCACGTTAATATGGTTCCTTCCTCCATACTTTGCCACAGCAGTGTATAAGCCACTGTCCTATGGCTTGTCTTACAACACTCTGGCAAAGTATGAATTGTCCCCTTTAGATGACCTCATTTTTGTCTGGGTTGCAGGACATGTTTATTGGCATCGTATGTTACCACTCATAGAATGGGACAGACTGATCCAACAGTTGCCTTTCATTCGGGAGAGGCCCAACTGTCTGACTATATTTAATCTCCAACATATCCTTAACTAGAATTGCCTCTTTAGATGTCCAAAGTATGAAGAAGTGGGAATACAATGTCAATAAGAAATGTAGAGCAGTCTTCAGAAACAATGATAATCCTACCCCTGAAAAATATTTAGAGACATGGAAGAAAGAACAAAATCAATGAGTACCAAAATCTTCTAACTTCCTTGACAGCTTCTGTATCGCTGCCCCAAAGCAATCTCTCGCTATGTTTTACTAAAACAACCCTTCCTTGCCTTCGTACCCTTGCAGTTCCTGACCTCTGAATGACACGTCTGCAGAGGAGAATTTGTCCACCATGGAATGCAATTATGCATGCGCCACAGGGACAAGAACGCTTTCTAATGTTTTGTGAATGGAGGACCAGGTAACTGATCTCTTAAGGATGCCCTGTGTCTGCTATGCCCATCAGCCTTAGATGACATTTTACAACAGGACTCAAACCACTGTGAGATAGTATTGGGTACAAGTATAGATGTTTGTGTGGAGGTCTGTTCTTTTTAGCAACAGGTTTGTTCTTCCTTTTACCAAAGATGACTCATTAAAATTTAATTATAAAGACATGGATAGCTACTGCTGATATTTTGGCGTATAGGATAAATGGCCCTTTCTAATGGACAGGAAACTGGATTGTTAGTAGCCTTTTTTTTTTTTTTTTGCTTAGAGGCCCATTTGCTTCTTTTGCTACACAAACTGTTCTTGCCATTTTTATATTGATTTTTTTCCCTTTCAGTAGGAGGTTGGTCTTCATTAGCGAGTTTGAAAATGTAAAATGCAGCTAACATGTTTTCTCCTTAGCTGTTTTTTTTTAATTAGAACTCTAAATTACAGTCATTTTTGTATGCTTACCTTAAAATGACCAGCTAGCACTGGAAAGTCACAATTGGATTATAATACAAAAATAGGACTTTCCTTCCCAATTTCATCTAATATGAAGATGAATATCTGCCGCCTAGTTATCAAATGCTGCTGGATACGGTAGAAGGAAGTATAGGGTAAAGAATAATCAGCTCCTTAATTCTGCCTGCCAGTGTGGCATAATTGGGCTGGAACTTCCTAAATGCTTTAGTATGAAAACCAAGGAAGAGTGTAGAATAAGGTGCGTGCTTGGTCCATGCAGACCATAGTATGTTTGCCCAGCCCATGATTCCCTACATCTGCTTCGCATGTGTGTGGTTCTTTGGTGGCTCAGTCTGTCTCCGTTACCCAGTTGCTTTGCTCCCCTCAATCACACAG
Organism: Euleptes europaea; assembly: GCF_029931775.1. Taxonomy (NCBI): domain Eukaryota; kingdom Metazoa; phylum Chordata; class Lepidosauria; order Squamata; family Sphaerodactylidae; genus Euleptes; species Euleptes europaea. Next base: position 38,509,568 of record NC_079318.1, on the reverse strand, counting down.
ACATGCACCATGTATGCATGTGTGGTCTATTATGTTGCATGAAAACAAATACAATTTTTCCCCACTGAATAGCCTATTATCGGCATAAAAATCATTAAGCATGTACCTTCATTGGTTTCAGAACAAAACAAAAATTACTGATTTCTGAATATATGAGACAATCCAGTTGCCAAGGGCTGGCACATACTTTAAAAATGCACATTTTCTGTTCTCAGAGGATTTTGGTGGTGAGCAATAGCTTGCTGGCCTTTTGCATTATACAGCTGTTAATGACTCTGCTAGGCTGTCATTAATCTAGAGGGAAATCTTGACCTCATTAATTTCAATGGGAGATCTGCAATTAATTGATGGGTCCAAACTTTCGCACCCATTATAACTCACGGCAATTAACATGATTATAACTACTAAAGCAAAGTAGATCCAGAATTCATACATGCCCTGGTTGTGATTCACCTGTGTCCTGGGGCAAGGGTTATAGAATGTCTTTCAAAAACATTTAGCTGGATTTCACAGTAATTTGAGCTCATTTTTTAAGAAAGTTTCAATAGGAACAAAGTTCGAGATAAAGGCTGATGGCGTCTTGCATTTGGACGTCTTCCATTATAGTATTATTTACTGGTTTCATTTGCTCCAGTTACATCCACTCAGTATGAATCCTGTGATTTCGTGGATAAGTCTATAACATGCCACACATTAAACATCACAAATTACAGACACCTGTTTACCTGATCAGCATTTCCAGAAGAGTGTGTCAGAAGCAACCATGATCTATAGTGTATGCTCTGAATTGTGGTGTCCCAGACATTGTACCTTCAAACTAAGGATTTTGTTTCTCTGAAAAGAAACAGTCTGGGCCTGTGGTTTGAAGAAGTGATATATAGACAGGGAAGGAGAACCTCATTCAAAGTTGGAACTGCCTTCCATTTATTTCAGTAGTCCCTACCGCTGCAAAAACAAACTGCTTTTTCAAATTAAGAGTGGACAGAGGTAGCAAGAAATAGCAAATAAATACCAGGTTACTTGGACCATTCTCCATGCACATGTCTCAGTTGTTTGTGTCACAGTTTGATCTGTGCTGCAAGTAATTTTGAAAGGCTGCTTACAAATCTGCCAAGGGAGTTGGGGCTGTAGCTCAGTGTCAGAGCATCAGCTTAGCATCAGGTTCAATTCCCCAGCCTCTCCAGTTTAAAGGATCAGGTAGGGGACAATGTGAAAAACCTCTGCCTGAGATCCTGAAGAGCCGCTGCCAGTCTGAGCAGACAATATTGGCATTGATGGACCAGCGACATGATTCAGTATAAGCGGCTTCATGTATGCATATAGTCTGAGCAGACAATACTGATGCTATGGTCTAATTCAGTATAAGGCAATCATATCTGTTTATGTGACTGCTGAGTAAGAATTTGGTGGCATCCTAGAAAGTGATAACAGTTACGTCCTGGTGATCGTATGGGAAAAGTCTAAATTCCTGCTGTTTTCCACAGAATTACTACAAATTTCATCAGTTTACATATCACAGATGATTAATCAGTTCATCTGCGTGGTTTCTATGCAGTCCCACATTGGGACTGTGCAGGCCAGCCACGGATAAGATTTGTCAGCTTCTAGCAAAATCTAAAAAGAGTGTGCTCCCCCTCCCCTCGGGGCATGCAGCCTTCCCGCCCAGCGGTCACATGACCCAGGGGGAGGGAGCACTCTTCCCTCCAGTTCTCCAACCTGCCGCTACAGAGAGAGAACGTGTTAGCTTCTGCTGGAGCAATGGAGTCTAAAAAGGCTCCCCTTTTCAAGAAGTGTGCCACTTGCGGTACGAAATGGTGAAATCAGACACTCATAAAGAGTGCCTGTTGTGCTTGGGAGAAGGCCATATTTCTGCGTCTTGCAAGAGTTGTGCCAAACTCACCACGAAGGCCCTGAGGGGTCGTTCAACTCGCCTTCTTTCCCACCTTTACAAGGAGTCCCTTCGTCCAGATCCGACGGTAGGCCCTTCAACCTCATCTCAAGGTCAGTCGGTCGAACCGGGGCCCTCGTCCAAAGCCTCCAAACGAACGACGGGAGGGACTTCTAAGCGAGCTAAGCCTTCCTTGATGATTATTCAACCGGCTAAATTTATCGCGCCGGCGGCACAAGATGGCCGTGGCTGCGGCTCTTCTCGACACTCGTCTTGTTCTAGATTACCTCGTCGCCAGTCACCCTCACGATCCCCAAGGTCGCTTTGACGTCGATCGCAGTCCGCATCACCTCGGCGCCGATCCCAGCCCAAGTCTCTCCATCCATTGGCATCTCTCGCCGCCAACGTCGCTGGGAGCCAGCCCATTACCATTGAGGACTCACCTCCTCGTTCCCTGGTTACCCCCTCAGCTCTGACTCCAAGCAGGGGCCAGGAGGTTAAATTCTTTATGGAGCAACACCTCATCCAGCTCTACAAGGACGTGCCCTTGGTGGCCAGTAAATCGCTGGAGCGGCCCGATGCTGACACCGGCTATGTATCGGAGCCTTCAGCACCTCAAACTGGAGCTGCTCAGCCGCAATCCATTATCACTACAGAAACTCATTCGGCCGCTGATGAGGGCCCTGCAGTTTTGCCCCAGGGATCATCGCACATCGAGCCTGGACAAACGTCTCGGCACCGATCCCGCACTCTGACGTCATCACAGTCTCATCGACACCGATCGGCCCCTCATCGAAGTCAATCCCCTCGTTGGAGCCGATCAACCCGTCAGAGTTGATCTGTATCACATCGTCGGGTAGCCGCTCTTCGAAGTCAGTCTGCTCGTCGGAGCCGATCCTCTTCACGTCGATGCCGATCTGACTCCTATCGACGCCGATCTGACTCCCATCGGAGCCGATCTGTTTGTCGACGCCGATCTGCCTCTCGCTGATCTGCCTCTCGTCGAAGTCGCTCTGCCTCATGTCGGAGCCGTTCCGTCTGTCGGAGTCGCTCTGCATCCATACGCAGATCTGCACGTCGCAGTCAATCTCCGCGTGATCCTGTTTCCCATCGACGCCAATATCCCTCTCGGAGCCGATCTTCATCTCAACGTTGAGATAGCTGTCGACGCCGATCCTCTCGACGCCGACCCTCGACTACCCCTTCCGTGTATTCGGAAACTTCGGCCGGTCGCCACAATTGTCGATTGGGCACCTGCTCGAGGTCGAGGGATTCCTGTCGACATGCCTACCGGGGCGATCGTTCACTGCTCTCCCAGTCACGATTCATGACACTATCCATCTCGCCATCCTGACATTACCGTTCTGGACCGTCCAAGGCAAGAGTCTTAGACTTTCCGTGTCCAGATCTCCTTCTATGTCGAAAGATATCGCCCGTTCAGAATATGACACCGAGGTGTCTCTGGACTCAGATGGAGAATCCCGTGCGTCACAACCCTCTCCAGAGGACACTGTGGGGGACTCTAAACCGATATCCCCTGTGGGGGACATCCGCATGTATGCAGAGCAGCTTATCCGTATGGCGAAGGCCCTTAATATTGATTTTAGGCCCGATGATTCAGGTCCTTTGGATTCCATTATGGATATTCCCCACTGCTCGGATGCGGGACCGGTGGTGCTACCTATGATTTTAGAGGTGGTTCATGCCAATTGGGCTAAACCCTCTTCTGTCCCCTCTTCCTTCAAGAGGGTGGAAAATTTATACAAAATCCACAGAGAAGGCGGGGAATTTTTATATCAGCACCCTCCGCCTAATTCAGTGGTGGTTGAGGCGTTTCACGGGAAATATAGATCGGGAGCACATTCCTCCCCACAGGATAGAGAAGGGAGAAAATTAGATGCCCTCGCTAGAAAAATTTACACTTCTAGCACGGAGGGGCTGTGCATCTCTAATTTCCTAGCTATTATGGCTAGATACCAATATTCCCTCTGGGATAGGGTTTCCCCACAAATCTCCATCCTCCCTGATGAGCAGAGGCCCTCGGCCAAGGCCATACAGAATGAGGGCATGTCTCTCGCGAGACAACAGCTCACGGTGGCTTGCCACGTGGCGGATTTGTCTAGTAAGGCTATCGCTTTGGCCTTAGTTATCCGCAGACATGCTTGGCTTCTCCAGTCTGCACTCCGCTATGACACTCGAGCACACATTGAAGACCTTCCTTTCGAAGGCACATCTCTGTTTAGTGACCAAACAGATACGTTCCTTAACCGTCTAAAGAAAAATAAGACAAATGCACGGTCACTGGGTATTGCCCCTCAGGCACCCGACTCGAAGCGGCGGTATTTTGGCTGTCAGACCTCTCAATCTTCCCGCCCCTATAGATTCCAGGGGGCTTTTCAGCAATCTAACTTTCGCCCCTCATTCCCACGTCCGCAACAGGACAGGAAGTTCCAGAATAAACCTAGAGGCCGCAAAGGGCCTAGGGCGTCCCCTGTTGGTTTCAATAACCCTAAGCAGGAATGACTAGAGGTTCCAGTGCATTTCTTAGACCGGTTGTCTGCATTTTACAAAGCCTGGGTTGCTGTCACGAATGATGTTTGGGTGTTGAAAATAATAAAGGTTGGATATTTCATCGAATTCGATGCTCTACCCCCTTATCAAGCCCCAGGCCGCTCTACATCACCAGTCCCTGAGCCACTTTTGCAAGAGGTTGACACACTCCTTTCCAAGGAGGCCATTTCTGAAGTCCTCCCCGCTGACCAAGCTTGCGGGTTTTATTCTCGCTTCTTTCTTGTGGACAAGAAGGGGGGAAGCGTCCTATACTAGACCTCCAGGAGCTCAATGAGTTCGTAAAAACCAGGAAGTTCCGTATGCTTTCATTACCGGAAGTGCTTCCCCTTCTAGACAAACATATGTGATTCGTGGTGTTAGATCTGCGCGATGCCTCTTTCCACATCGCGATCCATGCAGACTGTAGGCAGTATTTGAGGTTCAAGTGTAATGGCAGATGTTACCAATACAATGTCTTACCTTTTGGGTTGTCTACAGCCCCTAGGACATTTACCAAATGTCTTGCGGTGGTTGTAGCTCACCTTGCACTTGCAGGTTGCGTAATCTTCCCCTACCTCGACAACTGGCTGATGGTAGGAACATCGCAGTCAGGGCTGCTTACTCAGCTCAATACAATCCTAGAGGCCTTCAATAACCTAGGCCTACTAATCAACTTCTCTAAATCCAGGCTTGTCCCTTCCCAGGTCCAGGAGTTCATTGGGGACCGTCTGGATGCCACAAAAACAAGAGCATTTCTCCCTTCACAAAGGGCCCATGCCGTTCAAGCTATGGTCCTTCGGTTCACCAGGAATAGGTTCCAGACCACCCTTAAGATACAGAAATTACTGGGTCTTATGGCCTATGCGCCCACTTCAAAGCTGGTTCCTCCGGGCGTTTAGACTTAACATAGACCCTCAATACAAACACCTTTCCATCCCAAGATATGTCATACACTCTCTTCAATGGTGGTCTAGGGATACCAATCTCCTTTCAGGCTTTCCCTTCCACCCTCCCTCCTCGGACTTACACCTTTTCACCGATGCGTCCCTCTCAGGATGGGGGGCTCACTGTGATAATCTCAGGGCTCAGGGCACTTGGTCTGCATCAGAATCTAGACTACACATAAATCTGCTTGAGCTTCGTGCCATACGCCTTGCTCTGTCTTCCTTTACAGGCTATCTGGAAGCACATCACGTTCAGATTGCTACAGACAGTTCCACCGCCCAGCATTATCTGAACAAACAGGGTGGCACACGGTCCGTTTCGCTCTGCAGGGAATCCACCAGCATCTGGGAATGGGCCATAGCGCATCAAGTGACACTTGTAGCGATACACATCGCAGGCACAAGCAACACTCTGGCAGACGCCCTGAGTCGTCATCCAAATCAAGCACACAAGCTCACTGTAGGCACGCACTGCCTCCAACACCTATTCCACCTATGGGGTCACCCACAAATAGATCTGTTTGCCACACATCTCAACTCAGTGTGTCCACAGTTCTGCTCAAGGGCGGGGGTGAGCCCAGGCTCTCTAGGCGATGCCTTTCAGTCAACATGGAACAGGGCTCTGTTTTATCTCTTTCCGCCTTTCCCCCTACTTCACAGAGTAGTTGCCAAGCTCAGTCACGAACGCACCAATGCCATAGTGGTCACGCCCTTTTGGCCCAGGAGGTCGTGGTTTGCGGTGCTCATGTCCCTTGCACACAAGGAGTTCATCCACCTACCCGAGGACCCATCCCACTCCCCTCCGAACATCCAGCTGGCAGCATGGAGGATTCGATCCTAGGGCAGTGGTCTGATAGAGTAGCCAGAGTTCTGTTACACTCCCGCAGTTCATACGATGCGAAATGGAAGCGGTTTTCTAGTTGGGCGACAGCTAGGTCACTTTCTCCTGTTACATGCCCGTTGTCCTCTGTTTTGGATTATTTGATTTCCCTCAAGGATGAAGGTTTATCAAATTCCTCCATTAAAGTTCATTTAGCCGCCATTTCGGCTTTCCACTGTAATGTTGAGTCGCTTTCAGTTTTTTCTCACCCGCTATCCAAAAAATTCCTTAAAGGCCTCACCAACTTATATCCTCCTATTACACCTCCCGTTCCACAATGGAGCCTGTCGTTGGTACTCTCCCAGCTCATGAAGCCACCATTTGAGCCACTGGCTACATGTGAACTTTCACTACAGTCCTTCAAATCGGCCTTCCTAGTACCATCACTTCGGCGAGGAGGGTTAGTGACCTGTCAGCATTATCACATTCCCCTCCGTACACCAAGTTTCACTCTAATAGGGTTGTGTTAAAACCAAAACTTTCCTTTTTACCCAAAGTCGTCTCAGCCTTTCACCTTGGCCAAGACATAGTCCTCCCAGTATTTTCCCCTAACCCGTCCTCTAGTGCAGATAGAGCCCTATACTCCCTGAATGTTCACAGAGCTCTCCTTTTCTATATAAAGCGAACACGCAATTTCAGAAAAGACGACAATTTATTCGTCTGCTTTGGCGGTCACCATAAAGGTTGTCGAGCCTCCCCGCAGACCCTCTCCAGATGGATCACGTCGGCCATCAAGTTAACTTATGAACTTGCAGGTCAAGAGTGCCCTGCCATGATTAAAGCACATTCGACCAGAGTGTATGCGGCATCCATTGCATTTTCCTCCAAGGTTGATCTTCATGACATCTGTAAAGCTGCTACTTGGTCCACGCCATCCACATTTATGAAGCACTACGCCGTGGATGTGGACTCCGCCAGAGAAACAGCAGTGGGACGTGCCGTTTTGCAACCGCTGTTTTGGTGATTGTCCCACACCCACCTCCTGGTAAGCGAGCTCGCTATTCTCCCAATGTGGAACTGCATAGAAGCCACGCAGATGAAAAACAGAGTTTCCCTTGCCTGTAACTGTTGTTCATCTGGTGGATCTTCTATGCAGTAACACATCCCTCCCTCCTTCCCCACTGTGGGACCTCTCCGCAATTCATGTGGTTGCTGGTTCCGTGGCGGCAGGTTGGAGAACTGGGGGGAAGAGTGCTCCCTCCCCCTGGGTCATGTGACCGCTGGGCGGGAAGGCTGCATGCCCCGAGAGGAGGGGGAGCACTCTCTTTTTAGATTTTGCTAGAAGCTGACAAATCTTATCCGTGGCTGGCCTGTGCCTGCGCAGTCCCAATGTGTTACTGCATAGAAGATCCACCAGATGAACAACAGTTACAGGCAAGTGAAACTCTGTTTTTTCTCGTATATTACTTCTCTAATGTAAGAAAAATTATTAAGAGTAACTGCAAAAGAAGCTGTATGCTTAAAAGGTTTCATGGCTGACATTAATCATGATTATCCCGCTGTGTATCTAGGAATAGTTACTCTTCCGTTCTATTTGGGTGTGTATTATTTATAGCTATCAGATTGTTGAGTTATGCCCATTACTGAAGAGTTCCAAGGGCAAGAGTTCAGATTACATCAGATGAAAGCTGGTGATTAAAGTGAAGCATTTATGTCTGGAGGGGAGGGGCAATTCTTGTCTCTGTCTGTTACTGAAGGCAATGCTATCAAGCCAGAAGGCAAATGTGTTGCTTACAGGTACAGTATCTCATCTTGGTGACGCAGCAGGAAAATGTCTCTTGAGCACACTCTCATAAATTCCCACCAGTTTACTCAAATTATCTATTATTTGAATTTGCATGTTAGTAGATGGGTTGTGCAAGAGAATGTCATTCAATACCTTTCTAGTGAGAATATTTACCTTGTGCTTTTGAAAGCTCTTTTCATGGTGTCAGAATTTTGTTTAATTCAGGCATTTAAGATCACCGAAAACAAGAGCATTGTGGAGCTATTGGGTAAGCATTGGTTCCATTCAGTAGCTGTGTTGTCAATATGACAAAAATGTCTTTACAATAAAAGAACTGAATTACTAGGTTCTTCCCATTTCTGATCTAAGGGTTCTATGACAGTTAGAAAAAAATGTCATAAAAATTAGGCATATAGAAACGAATGATGGGTAGCCATGTTCATCTGTCTGTAGCAGTAGAAAAGAGCAAGAGTCCAGTAGCACCTTAAAGACTAACAAAAATTTCTGGCAGGGTATGAGCTTTCGTGAGCCACAGCTCACTTCTTCAGATACACCTAGAATCTAGCTACAATTCTAGCTGTATCTGAAGAAGTGAGCTGAGGCCCACGAAAGCTCATGCTCTGCCAGAAAAGAATGAATTCATCCTGGAGTCTCAAAGGTCAATAGAATTAAATTATGGTATGATGGTTTGGTATGTACTCAAGTTCCTAATATAAATGTCCACAGTAACAACTGGGGGTGGGGAGTAGAGAAGATGGAGTATACCGGTATATTGCAGGACTGCTTGAGGGAGGTAATGTACTGTACTGTTCACATAAATTAATTGAGGAAGTCATTGAGATCTTCTCAGAGGAGGCCCTTGGTAACCCCAAGTGTTTCCCCCTTACATGAGTGGATGGCAGCCATTGACTTATACGTATACTTTGGAACTCTCCTGTTTCCTGTCCTTACTGACCCCAGTTTCTTGGGAAGGAGCAATGTAGCCTGCTTATAGTTCCTCCACAGAGCTTAGTGGTAAGTCACTGAGAATCAAGATGGTTCCTGTTGGTTCCCTGGATTCTGTTGTGTGGTCACCTAATGAGTGGCAGAGCCAGATGCCACCAACTGGATCCGACGTCCTCTTTGGCTGCTTTTAAAAAAAAGGCATTTTAGAGCATTCCTTACATAGACCAAAGAGACCATTATTTATAGTACGTACAAAATACATGCTTGCATGGTGATGGTAGGAAAGCACGGCTAAGACCAGATGAAATACAGTGGTTTAACTGTGGTAAGGATATAAACATTTCTTTCAGGAAACATTTAGCTGGCAGATTTCTCTTTGGTCCTGTGTGGCGTGTTGTCATTTATAGCTTAGCAAGCACGCTGGGCTGTTTTCACCGCAAGTCACTAATTTAGTTATGAATTCTTGTACATCTTGCCATTAATTTATGGATCAGAATAATCTGCACTGTATTATAAAAAAGGACAGGAATGAAAGTGGATCTCAAGCCCTAAGGAACAGCATTAGCATAATGCTCCCTACCTCCCAGAACCCCTCTCCCTCTTATCAGTCTGTCCCCACACCGAACTGCTTCTCATTTTCTGTTTCCACAGTTACTGCTCGCATTCTTGTATTCCTTCACTCCACCTGCTCTACCTTCAGCTTTTGATCACATTTTCTATTTGCCTTTCTGAAAGACAAGAACATTATGGAAATTTGATTCTCCAGCTGTCTGTCCTACACTTGAGTAGTGTGCCCATCTTATGCCTTCTAATTAGAAGAAGGAAAAACTTCCACCAGAAACACTCGGAACAAAATATTACTAGCTTTGAAACCTTGCACACTCTGACATCAATGAAGCCCCTGGCAGCCCTTGGGTTGCATTCAGACCTGCACCATGCTTTTGATTCTTTACCAGTTCAATATACGATCATCTTGAAAGCTAGTGTAGTGGTTAAGAGCGGTGGTTTGGAGCGGTGGAGTCTGATCTGGAGAACTGGGTTTGATCCCCCGCTCCTCCACATGAGTGGCGGAGGCTGATCCGGTGAACTGGATTTGTTTCCCCACTCCTACACACGAAACCAGTTGGGTGACCTTGGGCTAGTCACCGCTCTCTCAGCCCCACCCACCTCACAGGGTGTCTGTTGTGGGGAGGGGAAGGGAAGGTGATTTTAAGCCGGGTTGAGTCTCCCTTAAGTGGTAGAGAAAGTCAGCATAAAAAAACAACTCTTCTTCTAGTGCAACATCTGATCATTTGTGGGCATCACAGACAACTGCAGCACCAGCATAATTGTCATGAGTATCACTGGGTACTCTGGGTGATTTCTGTAAACTGTCTTGGTATAACCGGGCTGTGTGACCGTGGAGTGTGACACTGTGTGACACTGTCCTTCAGTGTTACTCCTCCGAAGATGCCTGCCACAGCTGCTGGTGAAATGTCAGGAAAGAAAATACCAAGACCATGGTCACACAGCCTGGATAACCTACAAGAACCGATGAACCCTGACCATGAAAGCCTTCAACAATGTCTTGGTATATGTTTTTTGGGAGGGGGAGTCCACTGATGATGTCTTGCCAAAGCAACAAATATAAAGGAGCTGACCTGGCTAAATTTAGGCTCAAAATCACATTAACATGTTGATCTGGTTTTGAGGTGAGAAGTCAGCATATCTAGCCATTGGATTGTCTGATATCTCTGATACTTTCGCTGTTAGGGTTGCACCCTGTGATTTGCAAATGTAGCTTAATTCCTGGAATTGAATTTTCCTGCCTCCCCATCGTGCTATAGTCCATGCGTTTCCCAGAACACTGCTCCTAGGGAGCAATAGCATTGTGTGCAGTGTTGCTGGTGGCAAGCAGAAATAGACCACAGGATCCAACCCATAAGATCAGCCCAGTGAGCCTAGCAGTGACCAGCATTACATACCTGAGCCCACAAAGCCCACAAAGAAAACAAGATCTCTCGTTTAAATCGCCTGGTGGTGTGTCTCCCAGCCAGAGGTATACTGCCTCTGAAGGAAGCTGCATGTTTAGCTATCATGTTGAATGGCAATTAATAGTTTAACCATTTTTTAAAAAGTAATCTAAAAACCAATGAGCCTTTTGTTCCTGAACATTGTTACCCACATAAGTAAAATTGGGAGTGTGTCATATGAACATACAATGCTGTTTGTTCTGAGTCACATCTTTGCTCCGTGGAGCTCTACGGTGTCTACTTTGGCAGTGGCTCAAACCAAACCGGACGTGAGTTGCCAGGGAGGCTTGAATCTGGGGCCTTCTGCCTGCAAAGCGTGTGCTGTACTGAGCCTCAGTCCTTCCCCTGGAGGGACTAACTGGTTTTGACTGGTTACTTCCAGGTATTTTAAAGGGATGTGCATATGTCATTCCAAGAGATGTTTGCATTTGTACTCAATTATAGTGAGTATTGGTCCTAAGCCGGTGGCCCTCATCACATCTTGTGATCATAAATCCTGTAAACCGGGGGTCCCCAATGGGATGCCCTGGTGCCTGCCGTCACTTTTCCTGGTGCCCACCAAGTGTTTTTAGAAAGTGGGTGGGACTCTTGCTCAGCAAGGCTTATCATTGGCCATTGGAGTTTTGATAGGCTGTGCAGATATTTAAAAATGTTGCTTTGGCAGCAGCTGCCACCACAGGACAGGCATTTTCACTGTGACTGAAGGTAAGCTGTGGCAGCCATTCTGTGGCTGTGCCCAGCAGGCTGTGCCAGAATTTCAAAGGTGCCTGCAGACACAAAAAAGGCTGTAAAGCATTTCTGTACTGGCGAAGAAATGCTTCATTTCATTTGTTCTCACCCTATTGTGGTCGTTTTTGTCGGATGCCACTGGATTCTAGCGTTTCTCAGTGCTCTCCACATTGTTCATAATTTTATAAACTTGTGTCATGCCGCACACCCCAGTTGCCTGTGTTCTGTACTCAAAACTCTGCCATTTTAAAGCCTTTCTTTATGTGGAAGGTATTCCATCTCCCGAACGTTTTCATTCCTTTCCTGCTAAATGCTCTTCAGCTCTACTATATACTTTTCTTGTTTTCCATCTCCGTTACCTTAAATTGTTGGGTTTTCTCTGAGGCACATTTGATGGTCTTGCATCCGAACTGCTGAAATATATATCCAAGTCAGGCCCAGTAGGCCAAATGGCATCCTCTATTGATCTCCAAAAGTGGCTCTAATTTGCTGACCTGCAAGTGGGTTTTTTGTCTACCCCCCAAAAAAACATTCATTTCAGATAATGAAGCAATGACTCTGTGCATTAACCCCACTGTCCATTTCCCCTTTGTATATTGATTTGCTTTTCCGACTTCGGTTCTAAACTACCTCAGATCACAATCGTGAACACAGATGGGCTGACATTGAAATCCTTAGTGGACAGAAAAAGCCCTTTGTTGCTCTTCGCATGCAAGTTGAACTCCTTGATGCCCTGTAATGCCATTAATTTCAGTAATGAACTCCCAAGATAAAGTAGATTTGGCTATGAGCTCATCCTATCAGTATCTGCTGCTACAACGGTGCCACTTTCTGCCGGTATTTTGCAGTCTAAGTGTCTGATCACTTCAAGCACCACCCTTCCAGTTTCCTTCCAGAGAGCCAGCATTGTGTAGTGGTTAAGAGCGGTGGTTTGGAGCGGTGGACTCGGATCTGGAGAACTGGGTTTGATTCCCCACTCCTCCACAGGAGCGGCGGATGCTAATCTGGTGAACTGGATTTGTTTCCCCACTCCTCCACACGAAGCCAGCTGGATGACCTTGGGCAAGTTACAGCTCTGTTAGAGCTCTCTCAGCCCCACCTACCTCACAGGGTGTCTGTTGAGGGGAAGGGAAGGGAAGGTGATTGTAAGCCGGTTTGAGACTCCCTTAAGTGGTAGAGAAAGTCAGCATATAAAAACCAACTCTTCTTCTTCATAGTCTGAAGGAAACTCTAATCTCACTGAACCCATCTTGCACTGTGGAAAACCTTTCCAAATTGCTGCATTGGTCTAATGCCTACCTATTAAGAAAGATGTAGACAAGCTGGAACGTGTCCAGAGGAGGGCAACAAAGATGGTGAGGGGTCTGGAAACCAAGTCCTATGAGGAAAGGTTGAAGGAGCTGGGTATGTTTAGCCTGAAAAGGAAAAGACCGAGAGGGGATATAACCATCTCCAAGTACTGGAAGGGCTGTCATATAGAGGATGGTGCCAAGTTGTTTTCTGTTGCCCCAGAAGGTCGGACCAGAACCAATGGGTTAAAATTACATCAGAAGACTTTCCATCTAGACATTAGCAAGAATTTTCTAACGGAGTGGTTCCTCAGTGGAACAGGCTTCCTCTGGAGGTGGTAAGTGCTCCTTCCCTGGAGGTTTTTAAGCAGAGGCTAGATGGTCATCTGTCAGCAATGCTGATTCTATGAACTTAGGCAGTTCATGAGAGGGACGGCATCTTGGCGATCTGCTGGGCACTGTGTGTGTGTGCAGGAGGTAGTTGGGAATGTCCTGCATTGTGCAGGGGGTTGGACTAGATGACCCTGGTGGTCCCTTCCAACTCTATGATTCTAAGGAGCTGTGCATCTGTGACTTAACTGTGCCTACTGTGTAAGAATACTCCCTGCAGCATGCTCTGATTATCTTGGTGACCTATTTTGTATTGTAGATTTGACTAGAACCGCTAGCCATTTTTGACTGGTTCAAGTTTAGGTGTATGCCCTGATTCTATATTTAGCAAATCCAAAATAGCAGAAAATCAAAGCATTCAATAAATGCAAGGTATGTCTTTGTTCAATTTAGGCATATAGTTAACATTGATTTCTATCCATTTGGCAAATATATTGTAATACAGCACATATTTATGTTATACAAGACCTTACAAACTGTAAATGTTACATCAGGTCTAGTATGTATAATTATAAAATATATCAATTGATGGCAATATGAAAATGATTTTTTAACAGTGGCAGCTGAAGAAGACTCCCCCCCAGTGGTTGAAACAGGGAGTATCCGGCACCTTGTATTGTATATATACGTGATCTACTATTGCCACTCGTCCTACTTAGGAGTCTATATACACCAAACAGCAGCAACGAAAGATACCTGCTACTTCCACCACCAAGTCTGGACGCTATTGAGAGTATATCCACGTCTCCTTGGTGCAAGTTTGGCGAGATACTCGCATAAAAGACTTTTTGATTGTGATTCAGACATTTGTAATTACAAGTTGTTTATGATTTATCCTGCATAGTATTGCACAGACAATGATTGTATAATTGTATGTTAACTATATGCCTAAATTGAACAAAGACATACCTTGCATTTATTGAATGCTTGATTTTCTGCTATTTTGGATTTGCTAACTAACTATATAGCAGGCTAACTTTTATTTACCTGATTCTATATTTGGCTGCAAATATGCACCTCGGTCATTCTTTTTTGAAACTGTATGGTCCTAGAAGTTATATATCTATAGGTCAGTAGACATCTCTCTTCCTCTCACTCTCTCAATCTGTTGCTTTTAGAATTCTTCACCAGCAGAATTCACCTTGCCAAACAGTTTGTAATTTTGTATTTCCTTTTGAACATTCAGGACTTGTGAAGACCCCATAGCTTGGATCCACTGGAGTATTTCCATGGCTGGAATAGTTTCCAAAATGGAGGGCATTGGGGGCTGCAGCAGCAGGGTGGAGGCAACAAAGCTGCATTCAGCAGATTAAAATTGTTCTATCCACCGAAACACCCTGGTGGATTCAAGCCAAATATTTTTCCTTATCAAAATGTTTTCTGGTGTCCTAATGAAGAGAATCTTCAGAGTTGTAACATTTGGCATGACACAACCTTCGCATGCTTCCAAATTCTAAGTGCAGTTTGTCTTAAAAGCAGCTTTAAAAAAACCCGAGTAACAGAATATTGAAATGTGAATTTTCTCTCTCTCTCTCTCTCTCTCTCTCTTTCTTTCTTTCTTTCTTTCTTTCTTTCTTTCTTTCTTTCTTTCTTTCTTTCTTTCTTTCTTTCTTTCTTTCTTTCTTTCTTTCTTTCTTTCTTTCTTTCTGTTGTTGTTTAAAGAGGGGTCCAAGAATTCATAGAATCACTGCCGAAATAAAGGAAGTTCCAAGCAAGGTTTAATGTTGATGTGGTGGTCTTTGCATTAATTTCATACAGTATTTTTTTTCTGTCATAATATATAGTGCAATGTGGAATGGACGATATATCAAAACTGTTGCAAATTAGATGTCCAACTTCATAAATTATGTGGCTGTGATTTAGGAATAAACATGATCTTTTGCTCTTAACTCTTGATCTCCCCCCACCTTTTTAAAACATGCATCTGAAATAGTCCCATATGCTGCAATTTGGTATGGCAGAATTCCAGCTCCAAATCAAGACCTTTATTCTGTTATGGAATGTTAACTACAGCTATCAGAGGTGGGAAAAAGTAAATGATCTGGAATTGGGTGTGAACAGTGCTGTGGCCAAGTTTGCAGATAGTACTGAATTCTTCAGTATGGTAATAGATTAAACCTCCAAGACATTTCTCCATTTGGGCAAAAATAATATGACATATGGATCTTACTGTAGGTAAGTGCAAGAATGATGAACACACACCAAAAAAAATCCTAATTTAAATATATGCTGATGGGAGTATGAGAGGAAGGGACATCGTGAGGTGGTAGTGGAAATCTCAATGAAAATGTTGACAGTGTGGAGCAGTGGTGAAAAAGGTGAAATCCTTGCTGGGGATTATTAGAAAAGGGACTGAATATAAAATAACCAATATCGATCTATGGTCCAGCCTCATTTGAAATACTGTGTATAGCTGGGCCCCTGTATCTCAAAAAAGATATTTCAGAGCTCAAGGATGTGTAGCAGAAGCCCATCAAGATAAGGGGTTGGAGCATGTTTCCCTAGGCTGAAGAGTAGGGATTTCTCAGTTTTGAGGGGAAAATATGTCTGAGGTCTTGGTAGAGGTTTATAAAACTATGCATGGGGTATACAAAAAGAACTTTTTCTCCATCTCCCATAATATTAGAATTTAGGGTCACTGAACAAAGTTCGTAGGCGATAGATTCAGGCTGGACAAAAGGAAGTATTTGTTCAGTGAGTAACTAAAATTTGGAATTCACTACCAGTGAATGTGGTGGTCGCCATTAGTATAGATAACTTTGAAAGGAGATTAGACACATTCATGGGCGATACATCCATCACTAGCCATGAAAGGAATCTGCACCAGTACTAGGGTACTACACCAGGGGGAGGCCTTATCCTTTCTGCCCTGCTTGTTGGCCCTCTGGGGCAACTGGTTGGCCACTGTGTGAAACAGGATGTTGAGCTGGATGCACTGTTGGTCTGATTCAACAGGGCAGCTTTTCTTCCAGTGTGTCAAACTAGGGAGACCCAGGTTCGAATCCCACTGTGCCACTGAAACTTGCTGGGTAATCTTAGACCAGTTGCACACTCTTTGCCTACTTTACCTCACTGGGTTGCTATTGTGAGGATAAAACAGAGGAGATGAGAACACTGCGAGCTGCTCTGGGTCCTCCTTGGGGAGAAAGGTGGAATATAAATGAAGTAGATAGCTAGCCCGATCTCGTCAGGCTAGCCCGATCTCGTCAGATCTCAGAAGCTAAGCAGGGTCGGCCCTGGTTAGTATTTGGATGGGAGACCACCAAGGAATACCAGGGCTGCGGTGCAGAGGAAGGCACTGGCAAACCACCTCTGTTAGTCTCTTGCCTTGAAAACCCCATAAGGGGTCGCCATAAGTCGGCTGCGACTTGATGGCACTTTACACACACACACACACACACACACACAAATAGACACCTTTTATGCTGAGATCCAAAAGGAGGAGAACCTGATTCAGAAGTATCTTTGGCCACACTGCTGCCTGCATTGCTGTCTTCACCGTGATATGCCGTCTTGATCTGAACCCAACCCAAAAGTGGTTTCTGAGCATGGCCCTTCTAGAAGTACGATCTATGTGTTCATTTTAAAGGATAGCCACTGGTGCACCTGCGATGGGCTTGTCCTCTGTGCTTATCACCCACCCATTACTGGGTGATTATGAGAGCAGTTTCAACAACTAGGTTATCAAGGGCAGTAAAGTTTATTTGTGAACTATTTGTGAACTAGTTTGCTAAATTCAGGCACCTGTTTCAACGGGACCACTACAATTCTAGGCTCTGTCCCAGTGATGAGATGTCAGCTTGGAATTCCAATGCGAAGTGCTCTTTCGATGCTTGATTGTAATTCTAAAGGGCACAACCATCTATTTTCAGCTGCTGCTGCTTGAATTTATATTTATATTTACATTTATACTTTTTCTTGCTCCGTGACTCAATTTGGCTGAAATTCAAATTTAAAATATAACCCCCTTCCAATATGCCTCTCTTCCTTTAAAAAAAAAAAAAGCCTGCAGCCCATCGAAAGCCTCGGCTAATAAAACGGGCTTGCGGTGCCTCCTAACCCCCTCTAGAGGCAGCACTCCTCACCGTCTCGGGAAATCCATTCCATAGAGTGGGAGCTATGCTGGAAAAAACATGGGCTCTGCTCAATGCCAGGCAAGCCATCCTAAGTGGAGGAACAGCTAGCAGGTGGCATCCTGAAGCCAGCAGCTGGTGCACGGGGGCATACCCTTTTGATAAGTGAGTCCTGGTAATAGAATGTGAATGCCAGTTTTTCCTGGCGGTCTGTGACTAAAAGCTTGGTAAAATTCCTTAACCTGGCGCCTGCAGAAAGTGGGGGACTGGGGTGTGTATGTATTAGTATTAAGTACATAGATAAAATGGAGCCGACAGAAGATTGCCCAGGGCAAGGTTGAAGCTCTCAGCTGGCAGCTGTATAAGTCCGTTCAGTTTAATGAGGCATTAAACTATCATTGCATCACTGGGACAAATTAACATAACTGATGTCAGCATCGGAGTCTGAAAGATGGCTTGTTATCGACCCATTTAATAACCTAAACATATTTGAGGTCTGTCTAAGTAATTGGAAGGCAGGGGGGTTCACAAGGCTTCCCCTTTGCAAAAACGTATCCTTTACATTGTACTCTCCTGGAAGCCTGCTCCCAAACCCTCCTGCTGCAAATCATTGGGTAGGCAATGGTGGGAGAGCCCTGCCAGTGAGGAAAATATGCCTTGTCCCTTGCCTGAAGGAGCCAGTGCAAGACATGTCCTTGGAGGGCCCTTCTCCCATCCAGTTTTCAATGTCTCGTGGGGCAGGCCTTCCATCACTCCTCTTAGGGGGACAATTCCACAGCCTAATAGATCTCCCTAACGGCAGCTGAATCCTGACAGGCAGCTGTTAATGCAGAAGACGCTGCAAGCCAAAGCAATTTTTTAGAAAGTTTTCGGGCTTGTTTCTGCATATGGCTGCGCTACTGACCTTAGGAGGCGCCTTATATATTCAATTCAATTTATTTACAGTCATAGACCATCAAATAAAACAGGATTACAGAATTGCTTGATGAATAGTAAAACACGTAGACAAAATTTGGCTAAAATTACGATACTTAAAATGACAAGAACACTACAAAAATAATCCAGTCACATATATTCATAAGATTAGTATAAAACCAGTCTGAAAGGTTCCGGACAATAAATGCCCCATGCTTCCTTGGCTATTGCATAGATTTGGTCCAGCTCTGTCCTATTTTAATTGCTAGCCTAGCGAATCTATTAGTTAAATTATCTATTGTATCCAATAATAAAAGCTTAAGAGGTTGTTTCCTCAAAACACTAGGACAAGTAATGGGATCAGTGATCTCATGCGTGTATGATCGTACAGTTTGCATTCGAATAACACATGTTTAGAAGTTTCAAGTGCATCTAGGAGCCTCACACAATAGACATGTTCACTTTAAACTGCAAGAGCTACAGTTCCATTCATTTTTTTGAGAGAAAGTGAGCAGTCCTATCCCCATAACCCTGACATTAGAAAGAAATGGTAGGACCGCTGAAAAAGAGCTAATGGTTACTGAAAGTGGACAGAGTTTCAGCATACCTTAATTCAGAGGAGTTGCCAATGCCATACAATATTGAGACTCTTTCCCTTGCAGCGCCCCTACCAAACTTATTTATTTGCTTTATTTGTAGCTTGCCTTTCTCACTGAGACACAGGGTGGATTACAAAACGTTTTAAAAAATCAGTCGGACGGCATAAAACATCCATTAAATAGTGCAGTTAGACTAGGATTACAAAACTGGAAAACAATGTGAACAAACAAAAGAAACCTGTCTAAAGAATGACCTACCATAATGCAGAAAGTAGGTTACAAAGGAGGAAGACAATGCAGGAAGAGGAAGAAGAGGAGGAGGAGAAGAAAGAGCTGGTTTTTATATGCTGACTTTCTCTACCACTTAAAGAAGAAACAAACCGGTTTACAATCACCTTCCCCTCCCCACAACAGACACCCTGTGAGGTAGGTGGGGCTGAGAGAGTGTGACTAGCCCATGGTCACCCAGCTGGTTTCATGTGTAGGAGTGAGGAAACAAATCCAGTTCACCAGATTAGCCCCTGCCTCTCACGTGGAGGAGTGAGGGATCAAACCCGGTTCTCCAGATCAGAGTCCACTGCTCCAAACCACCGCTCTTAACCACTACAACACACTGGTAAATAGAGGTAATACATACAGTGTTGTCTGGTTTTGCAAAGTAGTTAAACTTTTAGATGTGGGTTATGACTCATAACCATTAGAGACTTCACATATTGTTCAAAACACGCCCCCTTTTCTCTTCACTGATATATGCAGAAATTATGTTTAAAATTTCCCACACCATCCTACCATAGTGGACTTCTGCCACCAAGAATGGCAAGCCTCCCTCCCCAAAAAAAACAGTCTGTGCTGTGGCTCCCATGACCTAGGTTGACCACCTGCATCCACATAGCGAATGGAGGCTGTCCTTGGCATCTCATGCTATCAGCTTGGCACAGAATGCATTTTTCCAAACAGTATTCAGTCTGGAATGCCATATATCACCCTTTATTCTGACAAGATTACAACACAGGCTGAGATCTGATGTCAGAATCATCTATGCATGTGCTGAGTGACAGCCATCATGCGCTGAACTGACTGCATGCTGTCGGAGGTTTGCCTCGCCTAACCCAGTACCATCTACTTTAGAACTCAGCAACTTCTAGTCAATGTCTCAGGCCAAAAAAAGTTTCTTTTCACTTGCTACCTGTGACCCTGAAACAGGAGATACCGGGGATTGAATCTGAAGCTCTCTGCATGCAAAGCATGCGCTCTACCTCTGAGGTGCGTGCCCTTTGGCAAGCCATTCCGTTGACCCCATGTTTAATGCAGGCATTTTACTTTGAGGTCGATAAGGAAAGCCGTGCAGAGGGAGCAAGTTCCCTCCAGGAAGATACCTTCTATTGCCCACTTTTCTCCTCACCTTATCCCTCAAATGCCTTCTGTTCTGCTCCACACAGACATATTACAGGAGCGCGACACTTTTGATGAGGAGCTCCTTTGTGTGATGGATTTTTTTTTTACTATAAAAGCTTTGAAAACAGAGCATTTTGGCTCACTTAATCATTTTGACAGATGACAATACTAAGTACCATTTCCAGACAGATGACACTCGACGGCTGACAATACTAATCCCACAGCAGCTTCTCAGGGGAGATACTTATTGTAAAAATTGACATCTATTGCACCCGGATGCCCATAACCCATTTAGCAATGCTGTGGCATGTAGCATCGCTCTTGACTCAAGGTTTCCACGGCTTCTGAATTGGGGCTGTGGCAAGAAATGGCATCCTTTGCGTCAGGCCCCCTCTCTGAAGCGCTGCTGAGATTGTGATGTATGGGGAAAGGCACAGATGTTTGCTTAATGGTTATTTCCCCAGGGACTTCTGTCAAAGTTGCTAGCAGCAGAGGAACGTCTGTGTATGTGTGACATGAGCGTCAGCCTTGTATTTTCTTTGGGAAAGCACATCACAGAACAAACAGGGGAAGCTGTGAGCTTCCCTGAATGGTCTTGAAAGAAGCAGAACACAAGGTCTTGGCTCAGTGGAGGGATTGCACAGATCTGGCCACTGTAGTTAAAGAGTATAGGTCTATCTGTTCAGGTTCATCCTCTCTGGCAGTGAGTAGTGCCTTATCTTTCAGGGGAGGGGAAACTACAAAAGACCCAATTGTCTATAGCAATGGCAGGCAGCTACATTTCATGAAAGGCCAAAAAATCATGGTTTATGGAACCTGATCACTCATTTATACAATCTTTTCCACCACCATTTGTAAGTGAGCGGTCTATAAAATATCATGCAGAATCCTGAATTCCAGAGCTGGACAGCAGCTACAATTAGCCCATCCCTATGTATTCAACTATCATCATTCCCTGTGACTCTCGTCAAAAGAAGGAAGAGAAAGGAATATTAGCATTCAGATATTTTAAAGATGCAATTCCAAACATATACGTTCATGTATTCCATTCAGGGGGCAGTGGGGCGCAAGCCCTCTCTTGGACTTCCTGGTGGGGGCAATGCCCCCCCCCCCAGCTGCCAGGTAGTATCATAACGCTGCTCAAGTACAGTGAGTCCTGTTTTTGTTTTTTGGTAGCATGGTAGTTTTTTGGTCCATAGGAGGCACAGAGCTTGCTTGCTTTGTTTGTTTTTGTAAAGATAAGGAGGGTAACTTCAGTGGATGATACTGTCTATGAAGAAACAATAAGAGAGAGAGAGAGCCTGGAGAGGAGGGGAGGGAAAGCTTAACAGAAGTTGTGGTATTAGGGTTGCCAACCTCCAGGCATTGCTGTATCAAAGTGACAGAATCGTAATTCATACTGATTGTATCCGGGAACGTTGTAACTTGCTGAAATTGTCTGTGCAACCATGTATCAGTGGATTATTATCCTGAGGGAGGAAATTATATAAGAAGAATTCATGGTTTGCCTTTGCTGATCCCTATGGGATAGAAGAATTTTTTTGGCTTCAGAAGCCCTGTTCAACACACGTGTGTATATTGCTGATTCTATTGAACGGGACTGAGGAAGACTTGAGACTTGAAACGATCGTATCCCTTTTCACCCCTTCTTTTTCAAGACCTCAACCTTGGATTGAAAGTTACTGTATATGTATTTACACACCTGTAATACTTGTGTATGAATTACACTTTTGTCACTTTGATACAGCATTGCCTGCATTCTGTACTTTCTTCCTAATCTTAGATATTAGTACAGAGGTGTTAATTTTTGATTGCTCAACCTCCAGGCATTAGCTGGAGATCTCCTGCTATTACAACTGATCTCCAGCCGATAGTGATCAGTTCACCTGGAGAAAATGGGCTCTTTGGCAATTGGGCTCTATGGCATTGAAGTCCTTCCCCTCCCCAAACCCCGCCCTCTTCAGGCTCCGCCCCAAAAATATCCTGCTGGTTATGAAGAGGGACCCGGCAACCCTATGTGGTATCCATCTAGCAATTAGAAGGCCTCGGTGGTTCAACTGAGGAATATCTTTCCAGTCACCGGCAACACAAACTCTGATGTAAGTAATGGATCAAAAGAATTATGGTTAGCCTTTGCAGATAGGATAGTAATAATTGCAGTATCACTGTGTTCTGGTGGAACAAAGACATGGTCCTATCTCCACTTTATCTTTAGCTATGGCTAGGGTTGCCAGGTGGCCTCTGGCCACCAGTGGGGGGATGGGGGGTTAAGGTAAGGTTGCCAGATCCAGATTGGGAAATTCCTGGAGAATTGGGGATGATGCCTAAGGAGGACAAAGACCTCCATGGGGTATAATGCCTTCAGGTCCACCCTCCAAAGCAGCCATTTTCTCCAGGGGAACTGACCAGGGGA
This sequence comes from Euleptes europaea, assembly GCF_029931775.1. Taxonomy (NCBI): domain Eukaryota; kingdom Metazoa; phylum Chordata; class Lepidosauria; order Squamata; family Sphaerodactylidae; genus Euleptes; species Euleptes europaea. The sequence goes on along the minus strand of NC_079318.1, from coordinate 38,486,820 downwards.
ACTGGAGATGAGCTGTAATTCCAGGGGATCCCCAGATTTCCACCTGAAGGCTGGCATCCCTATCAATGGGTGGAGAGAGAAAAACTGGCTCCCCAAAGGGGGCAAGGTTGTTCTTATTATGCCCTCCTGTAAAAATATATATATTTGAATTTTATAATTAGCCGAGTATATTTGGGATGTGTGTGCAAAAGCCTGTTGCCCTAATTTTGAAAGTTGTGTGTTGGGAGAGGAGCAGAGGCCTATGGCTCAAATGGTGGCAGTTAAGTTGATTTTGGTATCTTGGCACTTGCTTTAGAGAAAAAGAAATGGGAGAGATGGGAAGATTTCTGTCTTCAGCCATTTTTCTTTGTCTCTGTGCATCTGTATTGGGGGGGAGATAGAAAACAGTTTCCCCAAATATGAAAAGTGAGGTGATTCTGCTGTCCTAGACCCTACTTCAACCAAACAATTGCTTCTGTATTTTCAAGCCAGTATATCTGAGAAGCCAGTATTTACTCAGCATTGGGAGATTCATTCTGAGTATCCAGTATATGAGCAGTGCAGTTGTTAGAGTGTTGGTCTAAGACTGAGGAGATCAGAATTCAAATCCCCACATAGCCATGAAACTCACTCTGTGACCTTGGGCCAGACACACACTCAGCCTAAACTGCCTCATAGGGTAGTAGTGAGAAAAAGAGAGAGGGGGAAGAAGTATTTCCTTTCATACACAAATGAAATATTTACTCTGTCTCAGTGAAGGAGTTCGTGGCATCTTTCCTTTCATCTTACAGACTCCCTTTCTTTGATTGAGATTCAGACAATTATAGAGTGGGGAAAATATTTTTAAAACTACATGTTTGCTGATGGCAGGTTTTGGATCTATCGATAATTTCATATTGAAATAATTTCATATAGATCACTAAGTATGGGCCTGGGCCAGGTTCAGCCCTGTGCTCCCCCCACCCCCCAGAAATTGAGGAGTCTTGGCCCCTGGTTCCGTTAGGGAGACTTGTGTAGTAACAGCGATTGTTATCTGTTGAGGGTTTTGTTGCATCACATTCTTAACAGTCCTTTATAGAGAAGTGTGTGAAACAAATTCACACATGCATTTTATCACTTGATGACTGATTGCGTAACTGATACATTAGACACAGTACTTTCAGGTCACCGGACGTTGTCTCAACCTGAATGGCCTGTTCAGTTAGTCAGTTGCAAGCAATGGATCTTGAATTGGTCATGCCAGACTAACCTGTGCCATTGGTTTCAATGGTACTTAGCTGGACTTGCAACTAACCCATGTACTTGGATCTGGGACCAAGAACTTTAACAGAACCCAGTCACATATTCATGGGAAAGTCACTGAGTATAATTACATTAGATTTACAATCCTATGCATACTTACTCAGAGGTGATCACAGAGGGCCTGTGTTTCTGCTTTCCCCTTCCCAACTCAAAAACTGCTGCTTTTTCATACAATCTCCTCCCTCCCTGAGGGAAGGGGGTATGATCTTCTCTAAATTCCAGTGGGTAAATCATTCAAACATACAGGCTGTCTTCCTACCAGGCAATATTCTCCCATCCATGAACCCTCATTGATAAAATGTTACCAACCATTCTAGGCCATTAGTCCAACACAGCAATGATCTTTTGCTAGCTACACCACATGTATGTGGATGTGTGCAAACAATGTGCCCTGACCTGGATGGCCCAGGTTAGCCTGATCTCATCAGATCTTGGAAGCTAAGAAGGGTCAGCTGGGAGACCATGGAAGTCTATGATTGCTATTCAAAGGCAGGCAATGGAAAACCACTTCTGTTCATGTCTTGCCTTGAAAACCTGACAGTATTGCCTAAGTCGGCTGTGACTCAAGAGTGCTTTCCACTTCCACAAACAGTGTCCCTGTGTGTGTATATATATAGACAGGGTTCTATATTCCATCTTCTATAATAAGTGAAGGCTACCGTGGAAGATATTTTAATACCACTTTCTTGATTAGTACAATTGCCAACTTTTCAGAAGTAGATGGAAGTTTGTGAACCCTTTTGGGGGCTACTCTTGAGAAAAAGGAGGCTGGAGTGGCATGTGCTGCTCTTAACCGTCTTCCGAGGATTATATTTCCGTGTAGCCACATGCTGAGCAATTCTGGCACAAACTCTTCCCAGCATCTCTTCCCCCCCGCCCCCCACCCGGCATTAGTGGTGTGCTTCTCACACAGGTCACAGAATAAACATTGTCTCTGCCTGTCTGATGCTTGCCATATGTTGACTTCTTTGCAGATACATTTTTTTCTCCTGATTCCTCTGATATATTCAACATCACTATCCCCATATGGTATTTTGTAGCTGCTGCTTTTTGTCTATTCCAGGGGGAGTTTGTCTTTTGCCTTTCAAAGGTTTATCACTGAGACAATCCTTCCCTGAACAGCGTTGTGTGCCTGGTTCATCTAATTATACTCCCTCGTTAGAAATGCATCGGAGATTTTGCGTTAAATTGCTGACGGTTTTCAAAGCAGAATATCTGAGCAGCAAAAGCTGCATAAGCACCAAAGAAGGCGCAGAAGGCTTCTCATACTGAAGAGATGTATCCGAGCAGACTGAACGCTGGTTAGTTTTCTCTGCCATTAAGTCAGGTATCTCTGCCCATCTTTCCCCCGGTTAACATCTTCAGGATGTGAGCCTGCAGGCAGAGCCAGTTTTATTTTAGTGTTCACAGAGTGCCTACCGGTAGTTATTTTAAGCCCTTTATAAATTACAAAAGAAGGGGGGGGAGCAACTACTAGGATTTGTGGGTCTATCGCAAGACATCCCATTGCAGCAGCTAGAAAATTGTCCAATGGGGGGAAATAAGGGAAAGGGTTAGGATAACACAGGGCGAATGTAAGTAAATGCTTAAAACTGTTGTGATGTCTGAAGAAGGTCAGGTACACAGTTGCTCCCCTTACAAGATCAAAATAAGTCATCTGACATAATTATCAAATGCATAAATGGAAGGTGTACCCATAACTGAGGCAAATATGGTTTCTGGCTGCTGTTTCCCAGATCATTTCCTGAAGAACATATGATGCCTTTTTGCTGCTAGGTCCTTTGGAGTGGAGTCCGTCTCGGAGCAAATCAGGCAGTCCTGCTGAGAGAGTATGACCTGCTGCCATTAATTCTGATAGAGCAGAGAGCGATCGTGTCCACAAACCTGGTTAAAGCTGATGCAGCAGAAGAGAATAACAGCCTATAAAGTTTGCAGCTCACACTGGCCAGCGGCTGTAAGACAAAAGGTGTCCAAGGAAATATTCATCATCAGAAGGACTTCAGGATCTGAGTGGCATGTTGAGTTATTGCAATGGCTTGTCCTTGCCGGAGACTTTGTAAAAGCTAATTTAAACTAGAGTGGAAAATACTTGCTGGCTCACCCTAGTGGTTGAATTGCAGATTGCAGCACAAATTGCTTCTATACAGCAAAACAAAATAATAGGTGACTTAAAAACAAAGGGCGAAAACGCATGGTCGCTTTATCCTCCTTTAATCCCTGTTTTAGCCAGGATCTAACGCACATTAAGCAAAACGCATGCGTTCGATCCAGGCTGAATCCTGGCTGAAACAGGGATTAAAGGAGGATAAAGCGAGTGAAGGTTTTTACATAAAGATTCTCACAGGATAGGCTCACAGATGTCATAAAGTGACATAGTGAAGAAGGTTACCATCACACATTATGGATGTAACAGATATTATTGTATATATAATATATATGTAAGTGTATGTGTGCGTTAGGGTTTCCAACCTCCAGGTAGTAGCTGGAGATCTCCTGCTATTAGAACTGATCTCCAGCTGAAAGAGATCAGTTCACCTGGAGAAAATGGCCGCTTTGGCAATTGGACTCTATGGCATATAAGTCCCTCCCCTCCCCAAACCCCGCCCTCCCCAGGCTCCGCCCCAAAACCTCCCGCTGGTGGTGAAGAGGGACCTGGCAACCCTTGTGTGTGTATGTATGTATGTGTGTGTGTGTGTGTGTGTGTGTGTATGCACACACCATCAAGTTGCAGCCGACTTACTGTGTTGAAAGCAGAAGTCCAACAGAGATGCTTTGCCATTGCCTTCCTCCGTGTAGCAGCCCTGGACTTCCTTGGTGGTCTCCCATCCCTGTACTAACCAGGGCCGATGCTGCATAGCTTCCCAAGATCTGATTGGGCTAGCCTGGACAATCCAAATCAGGGCATAATTAATGTACAGTGACATTTAATAAAGGAATTAATAAACACTAGCTTAACTGAGTTTTTCATGCCTTTCACAGTAGGAAATATGCATGTGCTGGACCAATCCAGCAGATTATTGCACATGTGCTAGGATACTTTTTTATACCCTGCTCAGTGTTCTGTTGAGTACCCAGGAGTTGTGAAAGCAAATCAAAAGGCTCTGACTCATTTCTAAGCTAGTAATATCCATTTAGACCATCGCAGCTGCACAAATAGGAAAACTGAGGATGGTTCAGTCTGTTCAAGCACCTCGCATCTAACCAATAATCATTTAGGCCCATCCTATCCCATCAGCATAATTCAACTGACTGATGAGTCAAACAAGATACATTAGGGCCTGTCATGTGAAATCATATCTAGCAAAGTGATGTGCGTGGAGTCAGATAACACAGAACAAAGCCCGATAAACAGTGGATTTGTAGGAAATAGTTCCAGGGAATAAACACTTTAAAGAGCAGAAGGAAACAGCTTACCAGGAGGTCCTTCGCTCTGAGGCTGGATCCTCTGGAAAACACCTCATTGTCTGGTTGGTTGTAAAGCTGAATTCTTGGAGCAATTGTATAGAATAAAGGGAAGGTCAAGTAAGTATACTTCTGGCAGGAGCAAAAACATTGGTGAAAATAATTGGATTCCACACTCACCTGAACTAGAATCATGGGTATATAATACGACAGCTTCCCCTCTGACCCTGGCTGACCTTTAACTCAAAAGAAATAAACTACCTGAATTGACATAATAACAAATCCAGCATAATTGCATATACACCCTTTCTTTTCAAAAAGCTTATCGACTGTAGTTCTAAAAGTCCCTGAGAATTAGGCTCATAGAACAAGTACAATGATATTATTCACTGGACCAACTACCCTGTAAACAAGCTAGTGTAGTGTAGTTAAGAACATGAGCTGTGCACTGTGTTCAGACCTCATTTTTGGCAAGCTCCTGATCAGTCAGCACTGGTTCCTTGTTTGCTGCCTATTAACATATTTTGGTTGTGTGGACTCAAGGAGGTCACCTTATTCCTTCTGAACCATTGCTCTGGTTCAGGCAGGAGAGACCCCTCAAAAGGCTGGATGAGAATGACTGAATTCAGGGAGGTGTCTGACCAATTGAGGGGAAAGACTCCAAAACTGACCCCCTTGCAGAAGAAACAGGTTCTCCACACAGAGTGGATGGTAACTGTGGTATCACCAGCCGGTAGTAAAATCAGATGTCCTTGCCCGATGCCCCTGTTTGTGTGTTGGGATGACATCAGGAGGCGAATACTAATCCTCTTCCTCTGTATTCTCCACTGTTAATGATGAGGAAACATCCAAGAAATAGAACTCAAAACTAAGAAGAGGAGCCTAGGATGGCGCAAAGCAGAGAAGCTAACATGGTCATCGAATGAGGTGTAGCTGAACAGGACTAAAGGATATACCAATGAGGAGGTAGACAGATGAGAGGGCCAAAAAGGAATGAGTGAGGGGTAAAGAAGCTGGGATGGGAAGCTAGGGCTGACCCATACACTCAGGCGTGGCGTATCTTTACCTTATGATACGGAGCCCTACCATTTGGTGTTTATCTCAATACTAGGGTTGCCAGCTCCGGGTTGGGAAATACCTGGAGGTTTTTGAGGCGGAGCCTGAGGAGGGTGGGGTTTGGAGAGGGGAGGGACACTATGGCATTGGAGACCAATTGCCAAAGTGGCCATTTTCTCCAGGTGAACCGATCTCTATTGGCTGGAGATCAGTTGTAATAGCAGGAGATCTCCAGCTAGTACCTGGAGGTGGCAAACCCTACTCGGTAATGTGGAAATGATACCACTGACCTACCTTACAGATTTATTGTAAGGATTACTGTCAGGATACTCAGGGTTGGTTAACGTAGTTAGGCCTTAGGCCCTTGCTTCCCAGGTAAAAGAACAACTCTTTTCTCTTCAGATCCAAACTACAGAATTCTTTAGTATGTAACACGATAATAGAAAAATGCAGAACTATCCTTGTTCTTATATCTACCCTTGTTCAATAAAGGAAGCCACAGCCTTCAATTTGCAAGATCTGAGCAAGGCTGTCAAAGATAGGACATTTTGGAGGACTTTCATTCATAGGGTCGCCGTGAGTCGGAAGCGACTTGACGGCACACATCCTTGTTGTTATTCTATATGTTAATTCAAATTTACAACCTTCTGAGGCTTTTCTGCCAGCGTTCTCATGGGGAGGCGAATCTCCTCCTCCCTGCACTTCAATGAAGCAGCTCCCTTCGTGGACTCCCTTGAGACTGGCTGCAGTCAGGCTGCTGGGACCTAGCTCTCTCCACAGCTATGCCGCCCTCCCTGGTCTACAGCTCTCTTAGCTCTCAGGCTCCTTCCATCTCCTGAGGGAATTCTCAGCTGCAGGTATCTGAACTTCAGCTCTGTCCCAGTCTTCTGACATCCTTCAAAACTCTTCCTCCGAGTCTCCCTTTTCGGCTGACTAACTAGATCTACTTATCGTTTGAAGGGGGGGGCTGAAAACTCGAACTAGTGATTGGCTCTTATTACAGTTTGCTAAAAGGGCCAGTAAGATTGCTAAGTTCTCCCTGCTGCCTGATCGGTCCCTTAGGCTGGTAAGAAAAGAACCAAGGTGACGGCTCTATTTTCCCTCCTCCTTCTCTAACTGGTTAGCTTTACAAATAGGGTTGCCAACTGCCAGGTAGTAGCAGGAGATCTCCTGCTAATTCAACTGATCTCCAGCCGATAGAGATCAGATCACCTGGAGAAAAATGCCCGCTTTGGCAATTGGACTCTATGGCATTGAAGTCCCTCCCCTCCTCAAACCCCGCCCTCCTCAGGCACCACCCCAAAAACCTCCCACTGGTGGCGAAGAGGGACCTGGCAACCCTATTTAGAAACCCTGATTTGTATGATTGTTCAGCTTTCTAACACACACAAAAACCTTAACTTAATTCTACTACATATACAATTCTGTTTACAATTATAAATATACAGATATATACGTGTGTGTTTTTTTAATTTCCTCACAATTACTGAGATAATGTAGAGAAGCACTGTGACAAAAAGCCCCGTATGCATACTAAGGATGATGATCATTGTGTTGGATGCAAGCTTTCAGGCTATGCATAACATTTCTTCAGGAGTACAGATACAGAGCAAATATGCTGTGTGGCTGGGCTGAAGTATAGCAGGCGTGCGCTGTAGATTTGCCATGTGCCTGCTTGTACCCTGTACTATGTGAGGCAGATACATATGTTCATTTACCGTACTGAAGAAACATACAGTGCAGAGAAGTGGGCAGGCAAGCTGCTCCTCTCGATGGCTTGTTTGTGCAATATTCATGTGATGAAATGAGTGCATGCCTCCTCATCTGCTATTAGAAGGGAAAGGGGATGTATACTTAATCAATAGGGTTGCCAGGTCCCTCTTCGCCACCGGCGGGAGGTTTTTGGGGTGGAGCCTGAGGAGGGCGGGGTTTGGGAGGGGAGGGACTTCAATGCCATAGAGTCCAATTGCCAAAGCGGCCATTTTCTCCAGGTGAACTGATCTATTGTCGGTACGCCAGTTTTTGCTAGTACGTGAAGGTTGGCAACCCTATTAATCAATTAATGAAGGAAATGGCCCTAAGCTTTGTTCTCCACATGCAGCATAACGCTGTTGGAACTGCAGAGGCCTTTCTGGTAGCCTTCCATGTCCCCCAAATGAGCAAAATGTTCTGCCCGGTTTTCCGGGTGAGCATCTACCCACAAAGGCCATCAATCACTGGATCCAGCAGCAATGTTGCACAATGTTATCTACCATAAATCCTGGAGTTCTGTGCTAAAGTTACACCATAACCTCTGCTGTATTACACACTAAATCAGCCATTTCTCCAAAGAAGTTGCAACATCAGCCGCTTCCCTGTAGCCTCGATATTTATGGGGAGTATCCATCGGTGGCAGATATGATCAACTGGCTGCTATCGCTGCTTCCCTGAAAGGCAAGCTGCCACAGAGAGAGCGCTCTGACTTTCTCTCGCACAGTTTGGGCAGCCTCTCATGACTCTGGGGATGAACCCAGGCCCAAGTGACTTGTGAAGAGCGAATGTGAAAAATCCTCAGGAAGCTTTTGGTTCCATTGTACCTGCTGGATCATTTCATTACTGCCTTGTTTAATCTTTGAGAAAACCTCTTATCTGGTTTCCTATCAAAGCCCTTGAATACGTACCATGCTGGAGATGAATGGCTTAAATACCGAGCAGATTAGAGAGCGAAGATGAAGGCAGAACTGTAAAAGCAGAGAGCAAATCAATATCCATTTCAGGTTTCAGCAATGTGGAAAGAAAAGGGAGAATATTCAAAACTAAACATGCTGTGAAGAAAAGAAGTGGCAGCGTCCCGAGAAGAGCCAAATGAGGCAGCTCAGCTCGAGAGGCGTGCAGAGAGCAAAGCTTGGGGAATGCTCCCGAGGCACCTTTGCTGATGCTCAAGGGATACAGTCCCTGCAAGCCACAGAGCAACACAGCAGGCAGGAGGGAGATCGCAGGTCAGAGCAGGCAGCAAAAGTCACATGGAAAACGGTGCTCAAAGCGCCCCACTGCAGAGCTTCTTTCATGTTAAAAGTATGTCTCGACAAGTCCTTTGCAGCCACACCAGCTTCTCCACTTTTGTGCTGTGCTGTAAGGAACCGGCCCTGAGCTGGATGGCCCAGGCTAGCCTGATCTTGTTGGATCTCAGAAGCTAAGCAGGGTCAGCCCTGGGTAGTAACACATGAACCCATGAAGCTGCCTTATACTGAATCAGACCCTTGGGCCATCAAAGTCAGTATTGTCTACTCAGACCAGCAGCGGCTCTCCAGGGCCTCAGGAAGAGGTCTTTCACATCACCTACTTGCCTAGTCCCTTTAACTGAAGATGCCAGGGATTGAACCTGAGACCTTCTGCATGCCAAGCAGCTGCTCTACAAACTGAGCCACGGCCCCTCCCCAAGAAAGTCCAGGATTGCCACACAGAGGCAATGGCAAACCACTTCTGAACGTCTCTTGCCTTGAAATCCCTAATGGGTTGCCATATGTTGTTTGTGACTTGATGGCAATAAACAAACAAACAAATAAGGAGCTGACTTGTACTAAGTCAGTCCAGTCCTATCTACAATTCTTCAAACTCTCAGGGCCTTCCTAGCTCTACTACCAGATCTTCCAGAGATTCCAGGAATCTCTACCAGCGAAGGGAACACATGAAGCTGTTTTATACTGAGACAGATCACTGGTCTATCAAAGCCATTATTGTCTGCTCTGACTGGCAGCAGCTCTCCGGGGTCTTTTACAGCCCCTGCTACCTGATCCTTTTAACTGGAGATGCCTGGGATTGAACCTAGGTCCTTCTGCTTGCAGAGCAGATGCTCTACCATGGCCCCTCTCCAAATTTATATGTGCTATAAGTTATGGACCCTTCTTGTTCTTGTCATACACAGTGCAATCATTAATGGTCCCTTATATGAATGCACAACTCCAAGTGCATCAAAGGATATGTTCCAGTCAGTTCCATAGGGTCTGGATGAACATCATGATGTAAAGCTGCATCCGCACACAGAAAGCATTTTCTGTGCACACCTTTGGTGTACCTGTAAAGCCCATTGAAGTCAGTGGAAAGGGGAGGCAGAGAAGCTCTGTTCCGCTCACAGAACTGCCACCCCGTTAGCAGAAAAGCTCAGTCTGGATGCAACCCAGCTAAAATATTGAATAAAAATAAATATATAACAAAGGAAATATTAATATTCGACCTTTCTGCTATTTAAATATCACTCATGTTGGCTTACAATTAACATTTGAAAACAGACTGAACAATACAAAATTTCAGTAAAAGCAGCAATCGGCCACACCTATAAGGCAGCAGCAGCAGCAGCCAATATAAAACTCATAAAAAGCAGTCAATTCAAATAATAAAATCACCAGCATCTAGCAGGGAACCATTTTAAACAGATTTAAAGAGAGGCGGAGCAGGGAAGATAAAGCCAGAGCATGGCATGTCTAATCCGAAGGGATTTATTGGACTGTAACTTGGACTTTAGCTATGTTATAGCTTGATTACCACCGCCCCTAACCTGATCACTTAAACGGTCAAGTCAATTTCACAGTGAGAACACCCGGATCACAGCTGATCATTGGGGATGGGGAGGATGCAGGTTTTTCTTTGTAAAACTTATTTAAAGTCTAATAGTTAGGAACATTCCACATTTCTGTAGGGAAGTATTGGTGTGTGCTAATGTTCTCACTTCGTGACACCCGAAACTTGATGAGCCCCATGGTGCAGAGGGGTAAGCTGCAGTACTGCCGTCAAAAGCTCTGATCACGACCTGAGTTCGATCCCTACAGAAGTCAGGTTCAGGTAGCCGGCTTAAGGTTGACTCAGCCTTCCAGCCTTCCGAGGTTGGTAAAATGAGTACCCAGCTTGCTGGGGGTAAAGGGAAGATGACTGGGGAAGGCACTGGCAAACCACCCCGTAAACAAAGTCTGCCTAGTAAACGTCAGGGATGTGACGTCAACCCTTGGGGACTACCTTTACCTTTTAAAACTTGATGAATTCCTTTAAAAAGTATAATATTATGACATCTGCTCCAACAAACTTAAAAACAGGAGAGTTTTGCCCCCCTTCCTCTACATCCCCCCTCCAGGTTAGTCTTTGCATATTTGACAAGTGTGTGACAGACAGGAATTCTAGAGGTGCAGCTTGCCCTCTGTATGCAGATGACACACTGGAGAAAATACACCTGATGAATTTCTACCTGCTGCATTGCTGAGCCGCTGAGGGGAAGAAAGGCGGCAACAATGGAAGAAGACAACAATGGAAGAAGAAACATACAAGTATAAGTAAATGGGAAGATGTAGGATACTGATAGTACCACCCTAAACTGAGTTACGCTCTTCTGAGCCCTTTGACTTCAATAGACTGGTATATCTCAGCTTAAGATGGCACTGTAAGCTTATATATGATACACACCCCAAAATACTTACCTGAGGAGGTAGTGAAGCTAGTCAGACATTCAGCAGGGATGATTTCCAATTTCTCATCCCTGTTATGGTGTCCTGAAGATTTGCCCTTGTGCAAACTTCACCAGTGATTTCCATGTCATTTTCTGCTTCTTTCCCCCTCATCCCGTGCATTTTCCACTGTGATTTGTGCAGCAATATATCAGCAATATATATATATATATATATATATATATATATATATATATATATATATATATATATATATATATATATATATATAAAATACCAAAACACATGGTATGTTTAAGTGCTGTATAAATTGTATAACATGCGGCACAATACCAAAAAAAGATGTCAACGAAACCCACAGCAAAACCACCAAAACCACTGACAAAAAGAATCAAAGCAGAGGATGTTTGTCTGTTTCTGATATTAATTGACTCGAAGGCTGTTGCGACTTTTGCACTCAGAGGGTGCAAATCGGAAAACTAATTCCACGTCTGTGTCTGCTGTTGAAGACGAGCGACAAAAAGGTGAAACGTCTCGCCCGAAAAGATGTTGCGTGACTGTGGGAATTACTATGGAATCCCTGACAACTGAATGCATAAAATGTGTTGATATGGATTCAATTTTAAGAAATGCCACCTGTGTACACAGTGCCTGGCTGGGGCTGCATACAGATTGGCTGCTGCACGGCAACAACTGTGCTTACTTAACAGGGAGATTGAACGAGCTCCCTCCCCCCATTCATACCTAGAGGCAAAGGGATTATGATGGCTGCCTTTCAGACATTATCTGTGGCTCAATTTCTATTCCTTCTTTATGTCCCTCGTAATAGGATTTGGCATAGCTGTAATGGGACTTTATGAAGGAAACAATGAAGGTATTTAAGGTGAGGCTGTGACTTGAATGTCCTGTTCTGTTAGAGGGTTTCTCCCCACCCTCCCAGACTGTCATGCTTTCCAACCAGGAACTGAACATTAACTGCAATGCTGGGGAAAGATATCTGAGGCAGCAAGTCTTGGCTGAGAGAGACACAGCCAGCTGCTGCTTATATTAGAGCATCACAGAGCAAATGCAGGCCACTGGAAACTTGCCACAATACGTTGTCAAATGATGGGAAAACTTTACCGCCTATCTGCACCCAGTAGGGTTTCCAGGTCCCTCTTCGCCACCGGCGGGAGATGTTTGGGCTGGGGCCTGATGAGGGCAGGGTTTGGGGAGGGGAGGGACTTCAATGCCATAGGGTCTGATTGCCAAAGCGGCCATTTTTCTCCAGGTGAACTGATCTGTATCGGCTGGAGATCAGTTGTAAAAGCAGATCTCCAGCTACTACCTGGCGGTTGGCAACCCTAGCACCCAGTCAGGAGCTGGCAGAAGCAAAGAAGTGGTGAATTAAAAAAAAAAAGGTGCAAGCACTGGGTCATTCCTGACCCATGGGGTGACGTCACATCCCAAAGTTTCCAAGGCAGACTTTGTTTGCGGGGTGGTTTGCCAGTGCCTTCCCCAGTCGTCTTCCCTTTACCCCCAGCAAGCTGGGTCCTCATTTGACCGACCTCGGAAGGATGGAAGGCTGAGTCAACCTTGAGCCGGCTACCTGAAACCGACTTCCGTCGGGATCGAATTCAGGTCGTGAGCAGAGCTTTTGACGGCAGTACTGCAGCTTACCCCTCTGTGCCACAGGGGTGAATTTTACTCCTCAGCAATTGCCAGGTGATGCCGTCAACTTTCAATGTTGAAAAGAAATAGGTAGCTTTTGGTAAGCGGTGTGACTCTAGGAATTAGATTTCTACTACGTCTTATATGTTCTTTGCTTTCCAACAACTTTTTCTTAAACTCACCCACAATCAAAGGGGTAGGTCAAGGAAAAGTCCTAGGAAACCCAGTCAGAGACACCATCTGGTAATTGATCACAGCTCTCTCCACATACACAAGACCCCCCCCCCCATCTTTTGCTTATAAAGGCATCTCTGTAGAAGACTGAAAAGTCTGGCCGAGACATTTTATTGGCTGGAGTAGAAAATCCAAATGGCCCCACCCTCCACTGATTATCCTCCACATAGCCCTATGAAATAAATGGGAGCTTTGCAAGAGCAGAGGCTTGGCTAAAGGATTAGAGAGGTGATTACTGGTTACGAGTCAATCACTGGTCTTTTATGTGTGGGTGTTTCACTCGCCATCACCCCTCCAACGACTTCGGGTCTTTGTGTTGATTATGCAGGCCATTTCCATCCTTCAGAGGTCACTTCGCTCTCCCCCTGCATTTCCCCACGTTTTGCTCTCGTTTTCAAATTCGAGATAAAACATGTCTCTGAAAATGTTGGCAAAGTGCGGGGAAACGCAGGGGGAGAGCGAGGCAACCTCTGACGGTTGGAAACGGCATGCATAATCAACACAAAGACCTGAAGTCGTCGGAGGGGTGACGGGAAGTGAAACAGCCATGCATAAAAGACCAGTGATTCTCTGTTCATTCCTTTGAAATCCTACCTGGAAATGTGGCAGCCCTGACTCATGAGGAAGGCCAGCCCTGTGCCATGGTTGCCTCCTCCTCCTCCTCCCTGAGGGGGATCCATGAGAGTAAATATGGAGTCCCTGCAGGCAGTCAATCATGGGGACAGTTATCATGATGCAAAAGATTGCATGGTCAGTTACACAACACACCGCCTTCCCTGTCCAGCACCCACACTAGAGATCCCATGTGGCAGTGCAAGTCCACATGTCTGCAATGACAGCCTGTCCCAAAATGAGCCAACTGAGACCACCTTTTTGCAAGCATCTGCTGTTGCTGCTTGGATTTAGTGACCCAGTTACAAAGCCCCATCAGGGTTGCCACTCTTGGTTAGGAAATTCTTGGAGATCTGGGGGCGGAACTTGGGGAGGGTGATGTTTAGGGAGGTACATGAGTGGGGTTTAATGCAATTAAGTCCATTCTCCAAAGCAGCCATTTTCTCCAGGGGAACTGATCTCTCTAGTCTGGAGAACAGCTGTGATTCCAGGAAATCTCTAGGACCCACCTGGAGATTGGCAACCCTAAGCCCCATCAATACATGCTGCTCAAAATTTGCTGCCAGAGGTATCTGCTTCACCTTCCTTCATAGCAAGACTTAGAAGATTGACAAAAAGGTACTGCTTTGGTGACTAACCAGTCATGAAGACTAAAGCGCAAGGAAAAACAGAGGTAGTCAAATATTTAGAGGCAAAAAGGCAGCTCTCATTTGTCTCTGGCATACATGTCCCTCCCTGGGAGAACATCTCAGACTACAAGGACAGCAGAACTCAGAATAGCTCCACTTCATTGCTAACATAAACATCATCAGAGAAACTCATTCTGTCAAGAAAGGAAGAGAAATGCTATTAAAATTAATAAGCAACCAGCTACTACAAGCAGCTATTTTGTCATTCTGCATATTGCCAGGCAAGACAGCCATTTTCATCCCCTCAATGCTAATAGTCTTTCTTCTCTCTCAAATGCGAGAGGGAGAGTTGCCAAGAGCTCACCCAGAGACAATGGGGTGGTTCTGGCCAGCTTGCCTACTGGTGAAAAGAGGAGGAGGGTCCCCTTGACTACGAAAAAAGCTCTGCTGGGAATCATGGGACCTGCATGGACAAAAGCCACGTGGGATGAAGGGTATAGTATGGAAAGGAATTAGGTGGGACTGAGTGAAAAAGCTGGTTGGGTCTAACCCAGTACTTGTATCTTTAAAAGCCTTGGAGTAGGAGAAAAGGATGTGACTTTGGCACTGTTCTGCCACTACTGCTCCTGCTCTCTGTGTTGCTTTTTTAAAGTCCAGCATGGTCCTCTTCCAGCATCTGCCACACATGAGAGGGAAAAAAAATATTATTCTTTACCTGGGGTCTTCAGTAATAACATGCTTAACTGAGTTCACAACTTCTTGAAGTAAGGATTATTTATTTGTTCACTATGGGGAGCGTTGCTTGTGCTCACCATCCATACAGGAAAGCTAACATGCTTTGAGCTGTTGTGAGGAGTTTCAGGGTATGGGCAGATGCCTGGAGTTCCTGGGGCTCAGAGGGACCAGACAGGGACTAGAATAGATCTTACGAGTGTGTACAGTTACCTTCCTGCAGTCACTGCAGAGGATGCTCACAAAAATGTTCCAGCTTCATCCCAGGTGAGATGAGTTCCGTGCACCGAAGGGATTTCCATCTATGGAACATGACTCTCTCACCTCCCCCCTTTTGCTGCAGGCCCAATTGCCTTTCAAAATGCTGTTCGGGGGGGGGGGGGCATGGGACCCCCAAGAATAACATCAGGGAGGGAGTTGGAGGTCTTTAGCAGGTGAGGGGAACTGGTGAAAATTGTCCCCCTTTCTGGCAACAGAAGCCCTCCATGGGATTGAAGCCATCACCGAACCAAGTGACTGGGAGGCCAGCAGCATGACGTGACACATGGGAAAATGAGCCAAATGGACGACCTTTTCATGGGAAGTGGGAGTGCAACTGGCTGCAATGAGCATGAACCAAGCTGCCCTGGTTCAAATCACAATTTAATCATCAAATCACTAGTTGGCATTAGGCAAACCACTACTTATTTGTCTTTATACCCTGCTTTTCTGCCCAATGTTAACCTGAAGCGGTGATATGATTGCCATCTTCAAGTATTTGAAGGGCTGTCATACAGAGGACAGTGCAGATCTCTTTTTTTTTACCTCAGAAGGTCGGAATTGAACCAAAGGGTTGAAATTAAGTCAAAAGAGGTTTCGGCTAAACATTAGGAAGAACTACCTAACAGTTAGAGTGGTTCCTCAGTGGAGCAGGCTTCCTTGTGAGGTGGTGGGCTTTCCTTCCCTGGAAGTTTTTAAGCAGAGGCTAGATGGCCATCTGTCAGTAATGCTGATTCTGTGAATTTAGGCAGATCATGAGAGGGAGGGCAGGAAGGGTTGCATCAGTGCTTGGCTCTTGTGGCCCTTTCTTACATGCCCAGGGTAATGCCAATCACCAATTTGGGGTCAGGAAGCAATTTCCCTCCAGATAGGTCAGGGATCATGGAGGTTTTTTCCATCTTCTGGGCATGGAACAGGGGTCACAGGGTGTGTGTGTGTGGGGGGGGGAGGGAGCTAGTTGTGAATTTCCTGCATTGTGCAGGGGGTTGGACTAGATGACCCTGGGGATCCCTTCCAGCTCTATGGCCCCTTTTAGATTACCATTCTAAACTGGATGATATCTGTTGTTGGCTCAATTCCAAGTAAAATGATACAAGGGAGGGCATTTCATACAGCTCATTTTAGTCTGTTTATGAGCTGTCAAGTACACTGAAGTGTTCTGACCATTTCAAACAGTGCTTTTTTTTTTTAACAGAGTGTACTTTTTTGGCTTTTTACAAAATGATTAGTGCTGTAGTGCTACTGCAGCATAGCAATCCAATGCATTTGAATGCTGGTGATATAGCAATCTAGTGCTATAACACCAGCATTTGGATGCATTGGGCTGCGGTACTGCTATAGTGCTAATCTTAGAACCTTTTTTAAAAAAAGAAGCCGTAAAAGAACGCTCTGCTAAAAAGGCAAGGAAAATAGCGGTTCTTTCGGAAGTGCTCTAGACGTTTTAAACAGCACGCTGCAGCAATTCAGAAGCACAAGGAAGAACTGAAAATGGGAAAACAGTTTTCATAAAAAACGGCTGAGCCCCAGGGATGCCGATAGGAAACAAGTGGCTTTGTCTGAAAAAGGTTTTTAAAAATCTGTTAGCAGGCGGGAACGGTTGTGTCTGAAATGACACAAAGAATCTGTTAGCAACTGGCTGCTCAAGCAGCTCAGAAGGGCAGTGAGAACCGTAGGCCCCTTTCACTGATTCTATGAAGCAGTGTACAGCATCGTTCTCCTCTCATCCAACAACAACCCTGTGAGGCTGAGACAGACTGGCCTCGAGATCACCCAGCAAGCTACTATAGCAGAGTGGGGATTCAAACCTGAGTCTCCCAGATCCTAGTTTGGACACTCTAGCCACTACACCATGCTGGCTTTCCCCCGCTTCACCCCCTTCCCTGTACCATAAGTTAAGAAAATACTTACTGGGCTACCTTACATTATTATTGTAACTGTTGCTGCGATAATGTATGTGTTGCTCTTTCACCACTAAGGAAAAGCTCCAGTCATTTCTTTACTTATTATTGGCTCCAGTGATTTCAGCAGAAGAATTAAATGCTGAACTTTGGCTAGATTGTGCCCTTAGTTTCAGATGTATACACAGACTTCCTCTCTGCTTCCTTTCCCCTCTCAATGGCTGCTTCTTCCCTAGAGACCAGAAGGCCATCAATCCCGATCTAGTGTAGCTCAAGTCTTTTTTTTTTTTGGTCTGCCTCATACACTGTGAGCTGCATTAATGTACTTTAACAGCAAATGTTGTTGGTTTCCTAGTCACCTTGACTTTCGATGAGCTAGACTGAAAGCAACCTGCCAGGATTGAAAGCCTGTGTTGTTATTTCAGCTGTGGCTCCAAGATAAGACAGGAGGTAAACAGATCTCAGGTTTGTTTGGAAAATACCATGTGCTTGTTCCTTCGGAAATATTCTGGGGAGCTTAGTTTGCCCTTTTGACAACCTTTGTCCATCTCTGCACTCCATCTCTCCCCCCCCCCACTCTTCCTGCCTCTACGCCAGTCATCAGGACAGCGGTTCAAGCTTTCTTCCCACAGCCCCATTCAGCCCTGTGCTTTGGGGGCTAAGCATTAATCAGTTGCAGGTGTCCTTATAGCCAGGTGTATTCTCTGGGTACAAAGGAAAGTGGGGGAAGTAGCCCCAGGCTGTCAAATTAGTGCTTGAACAAACCATTTGCCACAATGGATTGATTCATCAGCTGAGCTTGGCACTTGTGAAGTTTTCTGCGGACGGATCACAATTTCCATCATTGTGTCAGCATTTTCAAACAGTGCTCCGCAGAAGTTTCAGTGGTACATGACCGGGCCTGAAACAGAGAAATCCTGGCAGTGGGCACTGTGTTCCTCCTTAAGAATACAAGCTGCTGTGATTACCCTGGACTCTCAAATGTCACCATCGGGGTCAATTCACCTAGGCTGTTTCTGGCATATTAAGAACATATCTTCACACAACACATAGTTAAATTGTGGAACTCCCTGCCCCAGGAAGTGGTGATGGCTGCCAACTGGGAAGGCTTTAAGAGGGGAGTGGACATGTTCATGGAGGAGAGGGCTATTCATGGCGACTAGTCAAAATGAATACTAGTCATGATGCACACCTATTCTCTACACTGTATGAGGAGCATGCCTATTATATTAGGTGCTGTGGAACACAGGCTAGATGCTGCTGCAGTCATCTCACTTGTGGACATCCTAGAGGCATCTGGTTGGCCACTGTGTGAACAGATTGCTGGACTTGATGGGCCTTGGTCTGATCCAGCATGGCTTTTCTTATGTCCTTAAGTAACATGACTTCAGTATATATCCATCAAATGCTGAGCACATGTTTAATGGGCAGAGTGATGGTTTCAGGCTATGCTTGTTGAAACAGCACAGTCCATTCTCAAGGCCTGAGCTTTGACCAAGTGCATATTGCAGAAGGGATGAAATAGAGAAACCAGCTCATACTATGTCAGCATAGAATTCAGTGAAGCCACATTCCCTTACAGCGGATAGTGCTACAAAGCTTGAGTAGGTAGGTGTTGAATTCCCTGTCTTAAAATTTAAGAAACAAGTAATAATGCCCAAAGGGGACAGTTAATACATCCATCCACTGCAATGTACAACATGCCACAAATACACCCTACTGGGGACCTGTCTTGTTAAATCCTGGAGATATGCACAGCTGGAAGCCAGCGTGGTGTAGTGGTTAAGAGCGGTGCTTTGGAGCAGTGGATTCTGATCTGGAGAACCGGGTTTGATTCCTCACTCCTCCCTATGAGTGGTGGATGCTAATCTGGTAAACTGGGTTTGATTCCCCACTCTTGCACACGAAGCCAGCTGGGTGACCTTGGGCTAGTCACAGCTCTCTCCGAACTCTCTCAGCCCCGTCTACCTCACAAGGTGTCTGTTGGGAGAGGAAGGGAAGGAGATTATCAGATGGTTTGATTTTTCCTTAAGTGGTAGAGAAAGTCGGCATATAAAAACCAACTCTTCTTCTATCACAACATTTTTGTAAAAAATGATGCAAGAATATATATATCAATATGTAAAAATGGCAAGCAAGCAGTTCTGGGCAACTGTACTTTCTTTTGGCAAATATACTGTTGAGTCTAATCTGGTTCTCACAGTTTGTGTAAATGAAGCCCACAAATGAAGCGGCACTGCAGTAGGTTTCCATGGTGGCTTTCAAGGATGGAGAGGTCCTGTCTTATTAGGTAATTTGGAGAGCAGCATGGAATGGAACTGATGAGAAGAACCAGGCAGAACCAGGCAAGTAACAGATGGTGCACGGTCACAGAGAGCAGGTCGGTTAACACACCCAAGAGTTAGACTCTACCAGCAGCAGATGACATAGCAAAATTGTCCTTGCTCAGCATTTCTTCAGAAGGCAGGTAGGAGGCGTGCAAGACTGAATGTTTCCCAAGACATATAATTCCCTCTATAAAAAAGGTTAGATGCTAGAGCAAAGAATTCAAGCTTAGGCTTTTCCATGACATGCCAGTCTTTCTACATATAGGAATTGGGGAGGGAGCATCCAAATGTACCACTCTGCCACATGGCAATGTGAAGTAGAACAGTCCATAATCAATTCTATCCTGTTGTCTCCAAATGCTGTAGTCTGCCATCTTTTTGCAAACCTCCTTTTTGTACGGTGACGACTTGCACAGCATGGGACTATCTCCCCTTTTGATTGACCCAGTTTGTTTAAAGCATGTTTCTGCATGGTTCTCAAACTGGTTCACAAGCTGTATACATAGGAAGGTAGAAGTTATTTCCATTTAATGAATGAGGCTTATATATACCCAACTATACATGCCACCTAGCTTTACGATCAAAACTAGACAGTATAACCTGCAGCCTACAGAATTTAATTGTGAAAGCCAAACATTTTCTATTGGGTATAATCCCAATTCAAATTCCATCAAAGCAGAGAGAGTTGTACCAATATGCAACAGCAGCAGCGAGACTGTTACTAGCTCAAAAATGGAAAGATAAGGAGATACCTGATTTGAAGATGTGGATTACAAAAATGCATGAATATGCTATGATGTCAAAACCTTCGACTATGCTACATCAAGAGATGATTGAAGAACATATGCAGAAATGGCAAGCTTTTTATGATAAATACAGTAGTTCATAAATAAGTATTTTAGTCAGAGTCTTGTATAAGTTTTATTTTATCTTTGAAAGACTAAAGAAAAATATCTGAAATATTAATAACGATAATAGAGAACTGATGAATGTATGAAATAATAGTAATAATAGATGTTAGAAAGATTAAGATATGTATGTTGATGATGAAAATCCATACGCCGGTGAAAATGGAAAGGAACGCAGTTTGATTATCCCTTCCCCTTTTCCCCTATTTTTCTGTACCCTATAAAAATAATAATTTTTTTAAAAGAATTTAATTGTGAAAGAAACTGTATAAAGTACTTGACCACATTTTGTATCTGGGCTATGATATCTGAAGGCTTCAGAGGCCCCTATGTATGTATGTATGTATGTGCGTGCCGTCAAGTCACAACCGCCTTATGGCGACCCCAGCAAGGGGCTTTCAAATGCAAGTGATTAAGCAGAGGTGGTCTGCCATTGCCTTCCTCTGCAGAGTCTTCCTTGGTGGTCTCCCCTCCAAGTAGTGACCCTGCTCGACTACCAGGATCTGAAGAGATCAGGCTATAGCATACTATTCCCCATCCCACAGAGGCCCTACATATTGCAAAAGATTTCATTGCTCAAGCACAGGAATCTTAATGCTATAACCATCTCTTTTCTCTGTTGTTGTGCTGTTACCTTAAGAGTCACTGTCAGCTGGTTCCAATGGGTGGAATGGAGCTTTTCTTATTGGAACTGTATTGGTTGGCACCACCACTCAGCCTGCATAACTACACCAATCGGAAACCACTCAGGACTTGGCAAGTACCGATTTCTCAAAATGACGAACGACTTCCGTGAGGGGGTGGGGGCGGGGAAAAGATGTTACCTCTTCTAGGACTCCAAATAAATTATTTAAACCTGCAACCTGTTTATATTCTTTCCATATGAAAAATTAATGCACCATGGGCTCTTTTGTGTTTTCATGGCAAAATAAATCTATTTAGAAACTTACCTCTCTTGGGGAACAAAGAAAGGGGCTTTCGACTGCCACTGTCAGAATTTCAACTATCAATCGTCCCCTGTGCGGAAAGGGGACAGTTCTATTAATGAGTACCCAGGTATTAACATAACAGAGCAGCCCCATTAATCTCCTGAGCACTGTACGGGGCTGCCAAAAATAAGCTTTAGCAAAGCTTTGTTGCCTTAGTTTTTAATGGGGAAAGGAGAGAGCAAAATTGCACTCCACCCTTCATACCAGTTGAAGCATGCCAGAAAGCCCCAACAACGCATTTGAAAAATCTTTGCTGAATGGTGAGCTCAAGTGACTGAATTAAATGTCCACTGGTGCTTTTGGGTATCACATCTTTAGGCAAAGTCGCGGCAAAAGATTTGCTTGTTACACTGGTAGCTAGCAATACTGGTAGTTCAGCTGCCATGAAGATGTCCAGTCATCCATATAAACGCATTCCAATGCACACTCATTTTTCTGGGACCAGAGAAGAAAGATATCAGATATGGCAAGGAATTGTAAGAAGATCTAAAAGGAGGTTCGCGTGTGCATGTAAATCACTCAACTGAACACTGGGGGAAGGCGCGTAAATCTTACATGTGATCCTGACTCTATTAAAAAGCCTTGTATAGAAATGAGTTGAGATGAACTACTTGTATTCATGCTGGTGTTTGATCAGTGATGGCCATGGGCAGATTGGCCCTTCCACTGACAGGGAGAGTTCCTGGTGGGATGTTGCCCTGGGGAGGTGGCACTGATGCTTAGGACCGAGGTCCTTGTGACAATGACAGCAAGTCTTGGTGCACCCTGTTGATGGCCCACTCAGACATGCAATAGTTCTGACATGTTATTGGTACATTTCAAGACCAACCAATGCCCAAGTAACATTGCCATTTCCTTAATAGATCAGTATTTCTGTCAAACATTTCTGTCATAGATATCACAGCTCACCTTGCAGCAAGTTACAAAGTACAGAAAACGATGCCTTTCACTTGTCACATTTAGGCCTGGCTGTTTTGACACACACATGGATACTTTTACTCACGTTCGCCCCCTGGTCTGTCTTGGTTGTTCCTTGGAGTTATGCATGAGTTTTCCCTCCATTAGAGACAACCTCGCTGCCAGCCCTCACAAATCCCGGGACTTCCCGTCCCTCTATTAATCCGATTCTTCCCTCTCCCCTGAGCTCAGCCCACTTGAAATCCCCATGCATAAGGCAAATTGCGGGGCATGCAAGCTTGGTTTCTCTCACAGCCAATTACAAAGCAGTATGTCCAGAGGCGGGAATTGAAATACTTTCTGCTTCCTGCTTCCTTGGAGCTCTTTCTGAGCAGAAGAAAATCTTTTTAAAACCGAGGCATGGATTTCTCCCCCCACCCTTCTTTCAGATCGCTCCATTTTTTATGTTGTTCTTAAAATGCTATTTATGTGGCAATTGGGTTTTGGGGGGATTTTCTCTCACAGTAAGCACTACAAATAAGCCAATTACAAAGCAGCATTTAATGGAACGGGACTTGATTTGAGCTTGGAGACTGCTGGTGCATAGATTCCCAACAGGAAAGTGTGGGTCCAGTGAGCAACGAACCTCAGGTAAAACTCCCATGCATACATGACCACACATACCCCCTCGGGAGGAAGGAAACAAGAGTTTCTCCTTCCAGAGGGCTTGATGTCCAACCAATCAAGCTCCATCAAAGGTCAGAGATGCCTGGACTCAGCAGGTCTCTGATGGCCCCACTTCACTCACTTCCGTTTGCCCCAGGAACCCCCCAGTTGACCCCCACCCCTGATGCTGACTCCTGGGGGTGGAGCCACAGCTCCCAGATGTAAAGCAGAGACCATTAGAGATCTGACTCTGTAAGAGGAAGGGCTTGCTTCCCAGGGCTTGCTTCCAGTGCTTCCAAAAAGGGTTTCTAACAAGGGAGTTCAGTGAGGGAGGTAGAAGGGGAGCAGAAGAGAACCCCCTCTAGTGTGAGTCTCCTGAGAAAGGACATATAAGCTCCAGATCAGTGTGGTCCCTGAGGGTAGAGTGCTGTTGTATCCTTCCAGCTATGGAAATCCGCAAAAAAATCAGGTAAGCTCTGTTTCACCCGAAAACACCTTTAAACAACCAAATCAGTTATGAAGGTAGAAAGCCAACAGGGGAGAGGCTATCTAATGTTTGGTAGAGAGTGCTAAATGTATGATCTACCCACTGGGCAGAAAACATGAGTGTGGGCTCGATGCATGGAACTCTTGGCTCTCAGGGAGACAAGGGTTGCCAACCTGAAGAAGCTGAGGGAGAGAAAGAGGTAGGTGGCTGAGACCACCAGGGACCTCCTAGACCAGACCCACTCCTGTGCTGACAGTTCTTCTGCTGTTGTAGAGACTGAAAATC
This sequence comes from Euleptes europaea, assembly GCF_029931775.1. Classification (NCBI taxonomy): domain Eukaryota; kingdom Metazoa; phylum Chordata; class Lepidosauria; order Squamata; family Sphaerodactylidae; genus Euleptes; species Euleptes europaea. Next base: position 38,463,077 of record NC_079318.1, on the reverse strand, counting down.
CCTAGGTTGGAGGTATCAATTGGAGGAGGAAAGTTGTGATCCCTTAGAAGGGACCTCCTCCTTGGATGATGGACCAATATCCTCTCATATGGAGATACTCCTCTGGGGTTGGGAGGGGCTTTTGGTAGTGGGTGAGTTATTAGGATCTGTGACAGGCGTTTTGACTGCATGGTGATTTGTCTGCCTGGTGTAAAGGCTGAGGACATCACATGCTGTCTAGATAGGTTGAGAGATAGTTCTGGGGAGGAGTCAGCTGTCATGGTGCATGTTGGCACCAGTGTGGGAAAAGTAGTTAGTAGTCCTGGAGGAAACGTTTAGGCAGAAAGTTAAAGGCCAGGACCTCAAAGGTAGCATTCTCAGAATTGCTACTGGTCCCTTTTCGGATGCAATGGTGAAATTGCAAGATAAAAAACAATAAACACAAGCTGCAGTGCTAATCACATTTTCTAAGGCTTAAGTCCCACTGAACTGAATGTGGCTTCCTGTTAAAAATCAGTGTCGAAAAAATTGTGATTGTGGTTACAGAGGAGTCAGATCACAGCACACAACAAAACAGAGACAAAGACTTTTGTCTTAATCAAACAAAATTCCTTATCTAAACAGGGAGGGGTTTACATGGAGTAAAAACAAATAACAACTCTTACTGTCTCATTCCCTATAAAACTTGCTAGAGATTCCAGCAGGTAACTACGGCTTAAATCCCAATGTCTGTGTCCCAGCTCAGGAGAGCTAAGACAGGCATCTTACTGGTTTGAGTTTCAACAGAAGACTACGTGCTCCCAAGCTTTTCCTCTTTAACAAAACAAAAGAGCAATAAACTACAATTGCTTTTACATGACCCGCGAAGGTGTACTAACTAAACTGTCAACACAAACAATTAACTCTTAACTGTCTGACAGAGATGGAACCAGCATTGTACCTCCAACACTTCCACCTGCATAAAAAGATGAAGGCTCTTGTAATAAAGCTACAATCTGAGCCTTTGTTAGGCAGACAGGCATTTCAGGTTTGTTAAGGGAACGTGACACTGTGTTAAGTGCGGTGGGGCCCCCCGCTGCTATTATTCTGCTTCCAGTGGACCTTGGAACAGCAGTGCAATAGCAGCACTAACAGGGAACATGGGGAAAGGCTGTAATTATGTATTGCAGGAGCACTGCCAGAAACTGCCCCTATGCTGAGGCCAGGTCTGGTGTGAGGGAGTGTGTTGTCCCATCACCAGGAGCCTAAGGGTAGTTTTTGAGTCTTCTGGCATGAACCACCACCCCACAGGAACAGGCTTTAATAAGATTTCTATCATCATCTACTCTTGGTCCGTCCGTCCCCCCGAATACCTGTAGCTGATGGAGAGTATAATAAGAGCTATCCTCCCATTTCTTCCATTTCTCCTGTGGGACCATTCACGGCTGTTAAAATAGTCTATTCTCATTCCCGTCCTAGGATGCTCACCTGGGATCCAGCTTCAATTATTAAAGCGTCTGACCTGTCAATTGCCTCTATCGTTCCTCTGCTGTCCAGGCACGTACTTTTGACAGGGAAAAAGGAAAGGGCAGGAACAGACTGTGTTTTCGGCTTTTGTTTTCAGGAAGCATTCCAGCCAATTCACACCCTGTCCCTCAGCCGTAAGCCACAGCCAATTCTTGCCTTCCGTTTGGAGTGGGATATCAGTATGCAATCCAGAGCAAACCTGCTGTGAACTAGCTCTCAAATGCTGCCAGATGTGAAAGAAGTCTCGGGCATGCACAAGAGTTAAAGATATGAATATCAGGCATGAAGCCCTTTCTGCTCCCCCATACAGATTCAAGTTTGATAGGCTCAATGCTAACTTGAGTAGCACAGTGGTGCAAGACTGAATGCTTCCCAAGTCATATAATTCCCTCTGTTTAGAAGGTTAGATGCTAGAGCAAAGAACCCTGCCCTCCTTAGGCTCCGCCTCAAAAACCTCCCACTGGTGGCGAAGAGGGACCGGCTGGCAACCCTAGTGGGGTTTGGGGAGGGGAGGGACTTTGATGCTTAAAGTCCAATGGCCAAAGTGGCCATTTTCTCCAGGTGAACAGATTTCTATTGGCTGGAGATCAGTTGTAATAGCAGGAGATCTCCAGCTAGTATCTGGAGGTTGGCAACCCTATGCAGGCAGTGCCTCTTGGGAAGTGGAATGAAGGAAAAAACCAGAGAGCTTTTTTGGGGGGAGGAGAACAGATGGGGAGAGGAGAAGGGAGGAAATCCTAAATCCTCTTGAAGGATAGCCCTGTTCACATGTTGCAGTGAACAAACCACCTGCATGTATGTGCACTGAACACACCACCTGTACATACGTGCACGAACCTGTTTGTAAGAAAGAGCCAACAGTCCTTCACTTTATGAATGAAACCGGGAACCAGTGTCTGGATGAATGTGGGGTTTAAAATCACACATTCAGCTGTATATCTGTTGAAGATAACATGAGAATTACTCAACTTATGTAAAGAAAAAAATCTAGCATACACTGCACACAGATTGCACATGAGCAGTAGAAAACACTCCAGTAGCACCTTAAAGACTAACAAAATTTCTGGCAGGGTATAAGCTTTTGTGAGTAACAGCTCACTTCTTCAGATTGTACGTGAATTCACTATAACTTGTGAAAAGGCCTTGTTAATTAGTTACATTTCCCTAGGGTTGCCAACTCCAAGTTGGGAAATTCCTGGAGATTTGGGGGCATAGGGAGAATGGAGTTTGTACCCTGCTGAGCTCCATCCCCTTCCCAATGTCATAGTATCCAGCATCCAAAGCAGTCATTTTCTCCAGAGGAACTGATCTCTGTTGTCTGGAGATCAGTTGTAAATCTAGGAGATCTCCAGGCCCCACCTGATGGTTGGCAACCTTTGTTTCTTTCCCTCCCCCACATAAGGGCTCTGAACAAAAACATGAGAATCTTGAGGTGAGGATTCCACATTGGAAGTCTGGTGATTTCCACATGTGCCTATTGGCTAGGGTTGCCAACCTCCAGGTACTAGCTGGAGATCTCCTGCTATTATAACTGATCTCCAGCTGATAGAGATCGGTACCCCTGGAGAAAATGGCCGCTTTGGCAATTGGACTCTATGGCATTGAAGTCCCTCCCCTCTCCAAGCCCCGCCCTCCTCAGGCTTCACCCCAAAAACCTCCCGCCGGTGGCGAAGAGGGACTGGCAACCCTTCTATTGGCCTGTCTCTCTGGCTTCCCAGGACCTTTGCTTTCCCCTCATTATTTATTGCATTGAGAAACTTATTCAGCTGAGTCGGCACTTGCTGCTTGGCTGCTGTCTTGTCCTCTACAGTGTGTCTCATACATTTTAAAGACAATTTTACTTTTAAAAAAATAAAAGCAGGTGAGTTAAACACCTTGTTCAGCCTTGGACCCAGGAAGGGAGATTTAGGTGAGCGGCAGGCCTATGGAGGAAGGTGCCTGGGAAATACCAGTTTTCCTTTCTTCCGTTGAATTTATTATGGATCATCGGCTGTACGCGTAAATCTGGCAAAAAGGCTGACAGAGACAGCAGAGGGGGCAAAACCTTCCTGTCAATTAGTTAACAATCCAGGTTTTATGAAATTTGCTCATTTAGTTAGGACCCAGGGCAAGGAGACGGAGCGGGCCTGTCATTGTTTATTTAATATCTTCACATGTTTAATGGTTATTAATTGGCTCTGTGACCCCTTCCCCCCCACATCTAGAGAAGGGACGAAACCAACTGTAAACAACCTGCCAGGGTGCCTTTATGAAATGTCCTTGGAAGAACAAGTCTTCTTTTGCCTGAGAGGTGAAAACTGTAAAGCTACTTAATTCTTTGCCTTGGCGTTATTAACGTTGCTGTGTTCATGAAGCAAGTAAGGATTTCTTTAATATTGCTGTTTCTGCTACATTTTGTGATTGCTTTCTCTTTAGCAACTAGCATTGTGCGGCATCATTATGGGGCAGCGTGTTAGCGTCCAAGTCTGGTAATAAAAATGGAGTCTGACATGCATGTGCTTATTTCCATATCTTTAACCTTTAACTGACCCTCATTTGCAGTTAGCATTTTGTAAAAGAAATCATCTCAGCGAATAAGTTTTTAGATATTGCGCTGCAAAATAGATGAAGGCAAATCGTAAGACCGCCACAAGAAAAGGAGAGAAGAGGAAAGAGAGGGCAAGATCAGTGGAGGTGGAAGAACAGCTTAACAAACAATGTCTCCTTTCCCAAATATGTATAATTTTTGTAATAGAAACAATAATTGGTTTTAATCTTGCTATCTTTGGAAAGCCACCAGTGCATCCCAAACAAACAATATGAATACTCTCCTTCTGCTAACAAACAACTGCAAACGACAGTGCCAAACCAACGTGCTTCATTATGTGGCGATTTGGGACTCCATAAAAGATTCTGCTTGCTTTGGCTTTGTATTTCTGCCAGCCTGCTGGTCCACCTGTTTTATCTCCTTCACTCAAGGCAGGCCAGGCAACACAAAAAACAATCTGGTGTTTATTCAGACTAGGATGACTCCACAGCTAGTGAAGAAAGAAGGAAATGAAACGCCGCCACCACAGCTACTGCACAGCAAGTTGCTCCCGTTGGATGGTGGTGCCGTGAGGAAACCCGAAGCTTAGCTCAGAAGTGATCATGGCTGTTCAAAGTGGTTTGCCCACTGGACATGGCTGTTGTGAAGTTCACATCATCCCTATCCTCAGTCACCTCATTTCTTCCTGGCTTCTGAGCAATGCCAACCATGGTTTGATAGCACCGTACTACAAGTGGATGGGCTACAACGGAGGCCAAAGTCACAGAAACCATGAGGTGTAGTTGTGTTGCCTTTGGACATGATGAAACAGACCTTCATAAATAGAATCTACTAAGAGTAATAGTAAGCCAGGCAAGGCCCTTGTTGTGATGGGTAATGAGGAAAACCCTTAAAAGAAGTCATAGGAGTAGGAGGAAGTAGTTGGGAGCCTTGGCTGGAATATATGTCCTATGAGAGAAGGAACTGCGTATATGCAGCCTCAATGAAACAATGATTGAGAGAGGAAAGGATAACAGTTTTCAAATAGAAGCCTGTCATAATGAAGATGGAAAATGATTGTGCGGCCGAGCAAACAACAAAAGGAATTGATTTAAGCTGTGGTGTGGTACATTTAGACTAAATATTAGGAAAAAACTTCCAAACTGCCAGAAACTGTTGAACAGTGGAGTAATTTAGGGCAGCTGCAAAATTATCTTCTCTGAGAGCTGAAGAAAAAGGTCTCATCTGTATGCTAACAGTGAAGTCACAACCAGATTTAGGTTGAGTAGTTGGGGCACTGTGCTCATATACATATGAATGTCATGACAAATTAAAGTACAGAACACATAGATTTGTAGAGCAGTTTTGCCAATTAACACCCCCAAAAGACTAAAAAGGAAATCTGTTGTCTTTTAATTCTGTATAGTTACTGAGCAAGAATTTGAGCTCTCCTTTGTTGAAATAACATTCCCTTTCAACCATTGGCTGATCTTCTGTGATGTTAGGGAATGCTCGTGAAAATCCTATCTGCCAAACAATAAAAATGCTGGCACAAATATCTGAGGAACAAAGAAGAATTGTACTGTTGTTGGGAGGAGGTGCAGATATGCAAGGAGGGAGCATTACTGCACCAGTAATCAAGTGCTAGGGTGAAATGGATCTGTTAAGGACATGTACAGGGGTGTGAGAGTGGTATGGAAGCATGGAATAGTGTTAACTCTCTTTGCCATACAAGCTCATTTGCTTGTGCACCCATAGATTCCTTCTCCATTCTCACACCCATGTCTTCTAATACTGTGACTGCCATGGCTCTCTGGCTCTGTGGAAATTGGTTTGGTGTGCATACAACAAAAGTCAGCTGTTCATAGCATTGATTGGCTGGAACTAGTGATGTTACTATATTCTCCTCCTCTGTAGCAAGTTTTTTTTAATCTGGTTTATTTCTATTTTATTTGTATTTCCTTTTTAACAAGAATGACAAATGTACATTGAAATGTCCACATGTACACTGAAATGTACATGCGTCAGTGCTCAGCTCTTATGGCCCTTTCTTACATATCCAGGGTAATGCCAATCGCCACTTTGGAACCAGGAAGAAATTTTCCTCCAGGCCAGATTAGCCAGGGATTCCTGGAGGTTTTTTTTCCTTCTTCTGGGTATAGAGCAGGGGTCATTAGGGGAGTGGAGGGAGGGAGTTGTGAATTTCCTGCTTTGTGAAGGGAGTTGGACTAGATTACCCTTGTGGTCCCTTCCAGCTTTCTGTTCTATGTTTCTATGCAGATTTAACATTTTAAAAACAGGAAAAGGCAGCTGACTGAAGAAAATGAGAGAAGATGACTATAGATTCAGTAGTTTGTTTGTGTGTGTGTACATTATACCACCAAAATGCCTTGCAAAGGCAGGTGGTAGCCAGGTTCAAGGTGCAGGAGAAAACACACAACATTGATTCCGGTTTGGTATTACATCTGTGCAAACCCTGAGTGTATCTTTAATATCAAGGTGCCCACTGCACAGACCGTAGAGCATGCAAATTGTCTTAAACCCAAACACTGCAGTTTACATTATTTCAATGATTTGTTTGGTCGTGGTTGACTATTTCATCACTAGCAAAAAAGTACCTCCACAAAGACACAATTGGGGGCTGGCTCCTGCTGGCTGTAGGAGGTTGATGAGGTACATCTCTTTCACAAGAAGGTGTTTAGTATTCTGGTGGTTTCCTCTCGGTGCTTCTCATTTCATTTTGAGTAATCAATTGGGCTGCTTCAGAGAGGCTGTTTACGACCTGTAATTTGTATAATTTGATTTGACAGTAATTCCATTGTCATTACATTTATTTACAAGATGCCTTCTTGCCCGGTGATTTGCTCAGTTGTTATCTGTGGTTATCTTTGCTTTTCCAATCATGGCTTTTCATAACAGTTGATCACTTTTTAATTCAGAGAAGCCACAATGCAAAGATGGCATTAAGATGGGGTCCTTTCCCTCACCTCTAGGGAAGAGATGGCTTGTATGCAATACTCGCTTTGAAGTAAGGCCTGCTCAAGACAAACAGGTCATCACATGGCAACTATTCCGAGGCTGTCCCATCTCAGACTAGGTGGGGGACAGGTATATGTTTGAGCTCTCACCCATTAGAAATCCTGTACTAGAATTCTAGCCTGTGAACAAATAGGGCAAAATAGAACCCTTTCCACTGAAATCTGATTTTTCTATATAGGGGACTTTTTAAAAAATATGGGGAAGCATTCAGTTATGCTACTTCTCCCCCTGGCTTGTAGTCTGAAAGAGTCCAGTCCAGGAACAGCTTTACAATGTGTAGACCAAGTCTAGTGTGGTGTAGTGGTTAAGAACGGTGGTTTGGAACGGTGGAGTCTGATCTGGAGAACCGGGTTTGATTCCCCACTCCTCCACATGAGTGGCGGAGGCTAATCTGGTAAACCAGGTTGGTTTCCCCACTCCTACACATGAAGCCAGCTGGGTGACCTTGGGCTAGTCACACTCTCTCAGCCTCACCTACCTCACAAGGTGTCTGTTGTGGGGAGGGGAAGGGAAGGTGTTTGTAAGCCGGTTTGATTCTTCCTTTAGCATATAAAAACTAACTCCAACTCCTCCTCCTCCTCCTCTCCCCCCACTAGAATTCGTGGGACTTCCAAACAAATGTAAAATAACCACAGGAGTCCAGTGGCACCTCAAGGACTAACAAAATTTATTCCAACACAAGTTTGTGTGTGACAGAGCTCACTTCATCTTATGTATAAAGTGTACTTCCATAAGACTAATTAATTTATGCACGCCAGAATACATTTTGTAATTCTCCAAGGTGCCACTGGACGCCTGTTTTAATTTGCTGTTACAGACTCACATGTTTCAGGAGGGTAGCCATGTCAGTCTGCAGCAGAAGACCTAGGTTTGAGTCCAGTAGCACCTTAAACACCAACAAGATTTCCGGGGTATAAGCTTTCCAGTGCAGTTCTATGCAGTTAGACTGGGCTTAGACTGGAGTAACTCTTCTTAGGATTGCACCGAGAGTCAAAGCTCCCTTAGTCAGATACCAGACCAACGCGATTACCCATCTGCAATTGCCAACTAAATGTGTTTAAGACTTATTTTAAAGCTAAACCCATCTATTGCAATCTTCAATAGTTGAAGGATGCATCACAAAAATCCCAGGGTATTATTGGAAGACACATGATAACATCCACTTTGCTGAAACCAAGCAGACATTTGTCAGTGCATGTATGGGAGACCTCCTATTTGGCCTCAAGATGGGATATTAATGGAATTTATTAATTAAAACATTTTGGTTTTGGTTATCAGTTTTATATGTTATAGGTGGAAGGTAAATTCATATGGAAGTTTGCTTATAACCTACAACATAACTTCTCACACTGTCCTGATGGAGTAGATAGTACGCTTGGCAAATATCCCTGGGACATAAATACAGATACCCCTCCAGAGATCATAAAGTCTAAACACTGTCCTGAAAGACTAAAGGTCCATTTTCAGAAGTCGCCTTCATAAATGAGAATTCATTTGCCCATAGAGGATTCTCAACGCTGTTGACATACTGAAAAACAAAACAAAATAATGCATACAACATTAATGATGCAATGTAGGAAAAAATATTCCTTTATTTAGTTTCAGCCATCAACTGACCCACGTATGGATTAAATTCATGTGACATGCTCCTTATCACAGAAACATGATTTTACATGCATGGCCTCTGACCTGAGATTATATAACACAGGGGATAAATGAAGGAATTCACTTTCTCCTTTACTGGAACTAAGAACCTAAGAATATTCTGAGCATGATACTATGCTCCTGCCAGATGGGGGCAGCCCATATTGTCTGCACCTATCACTTGTTAGAAGGCGGAAGGAAGATCTGGATTCAGTGCCTCCTTTTTACTACCTTCCTTCATACACACCAGATGATCAGAACTGGTGACAGAAATCACTTTTTGGGTATGGAATGTATGTAGACCTGATTTAGAAAAAGTCTCGCAATGTCTGTTGCTGAATGCAGATTTTTAAGTCAGCACAGCTCCTTTCTGCATGCCCAAATCATCCTTGCTGGACTCAAGGAATTGTATTTCACTTTAGAGAATGCATGTTAGGATGATAATGAAACCAGGAGTTAATACTTGGCTCCTATTAAGATTTATAAATGCAATGAAAACTGTTTATATTTCAGATATAAAATTAGTCATTCAATCTTCCAACACACACACACACACACACACACACACACACACACACACACACACACACACACACAGAGGTGTCTGCAGTTCCTCATACCTGCACAAGATGGATGGAGTAACTCCAGAGACAAACACAATGTTAGGCCATAATAGCAAATAAGCCCCCTAGTAACTGAAATGTGCAAGGCAATTTTGTCTTTCATAACAGTAAAGCACCCTCTTACTAATGATGAGTGCCAGAGAAATTGCTATGATAAATATACTAAGACAAACATATCAACTGCCAGTCCTGGATGGGGAAGCAGGTGGCTAAATAATCTGTGGATGATGGAATTGAGCCAAAATGATAGTTTGTGTATCAGAAAGCAGCAGTATCAAAAAACAAGTCACTGATTCCGGATGTGGAGGGCAGGAGGCTGGCCTGTCCTGAAAGGTAAAAGAGCCCACCAGATGTTTCATACCTGAGCCTATGAGAATCATAGAATCAGAGTTGGAAGGGACCACCAGGGTCATCTAGTCCAACCCCCTGCACAATGCAGGAAATTCACAACTAGATCCCCCTCACACCCCCAGTGCCCAGAAGATGGCCAAGATGCCCTCCCTCTCATGAACTGCCTAAGTTCATAGAATCAGCATTGCTGACAGATGGCCCTCCGGTGCTGCTCCAGTATCCAATCACCTGAATTCTATTCAAGAGGTTTAACAAGTGGACTTCTCAAAGGTCAAGTTCAATGACAGAAATTTCCCAGAGGAGAACCGTGAGCTGGAGCAGTCCCATTGTTCACACAACATTCCTGCTCCTCTAGGCAGGCTGGATCTACATTTTTTAAGGAGGCAAAAGACGCCCCCCATATATTATATACACATTTTCCTTTATATTTACATATATATAAGATATATAATATCTTATATTCCAATAGTGAAGTCAGCCAAATTTTTGGATACTTAAATACCATGACTGGAGCTGTGAACAGGCAAGACAGATCTTCATACAAACCTGAACAACGTCCCAGATTTGCAAAAAAATGTGAAATCTAAAACAAAAAACAACAACAACAACAAAAACACTGGGGACTTAAACCCCCCCCCCCCAAAGTTATAAAATTAGTGCCTATATCTTTAAGCAACAGGTTCCCTCAGTGGCTGTTGCTAAAAAACCACAGCATTCCTGCCATCAGTTTCTATGAGTAAAAGGCAGGAAGAGGGGCAGAGCCCTTTCCAGGCCTAGGTTGGCCTTTGAGTGAGGACTCACTAGGCTCAGGCCTAGGGTTGCCAGCTCCAGGTTGGAAAATTCCTGGGGATTTTATGGTGAAGTCTGAGAAGGGTAGGGTTTGGAGAGGGAAGAGGCATTATCTGGATATAATGCCATAGAGTGCACCCTCCAAAGCAGCCATTTTCTCCAGGGGGACAGATCTCTGTCATCTGTAGTTCAGTTGTAATTCTGGTAGGTCTCCTGGTCCTACCTGGAGTCTGGTGACCCCAGGCCTGGCAGTAACCTCTGGGTGACTTGATACCACCTGATTTGCATGACTCAACTAGGCCTGGCTGCTTGCTACTGTTCAACAGCAGCCAACCTATGAAAGCCAGTGTGGTGTAGTGGTTAGAGCTTCAGAGCAGGGTTTGGGAGATCCAGGTTCAAATCCTCATCTTACTGTGGAAGCTCACTGGGTGATTGTAGACCAGTCACATACTTTCACCCTAACCTATCTCACAAGGTTGTTGTGTGGATAAAAAGGAAGAGAGGAGACTAATGCAAGCTGCCTTGGTCCACACTGTGGAGAAAGACTTTAGTTTTCCAAGGTAGAAGCCACAGGGTGGGAAGAGGTGGGTAACTTAAGACAGAGGAGCAGATAAAGGTAGGTTGGCTGTTGGGTGGGAAGGAGATAAGATTGCCAATTCCAAGTTGGCGAATTCCCGGAGATTTGAGGGGAGGAGCCTGGGGAGGGCAGGGTTTGAGAAGGAGCGGGACATCAGAAAAGTACAGTGCCACAGACTCCACCCTCTAAAGCAGCCATTTCCTCCAAGGGAACTAGGATTGTCAACCTCCAGGTGAGGGCTGGAGATCACGTGGAATTACCACTAATTTCCAGATAACAGAGATCAGTTCTCCTGGAGAAAATGGCTGCTTTGGAAGGTGGAGCCCAAACCTCACCCTCCTAAGGCTCCCCTCCAAAACTCCAGAAATTTCCCAACCTGGAGCTGGCAACCCTGAGGAGTGGAATCACAATGGTAGGGAGATCCATTGTGATTCCGAGACAGCTGCTATGAGGGGACAAGGAAGCAGGTTGGATGCTGGAAGGGTAATGGGGGGAGAAAGAGCGAGTTATGGGGGGCAGAAAGAGAAAGTGGCAGGTATGGACAAGAGAGAGTAAGAAAAGGGGTGGCAGAAGGGAGAAAGAATAAGAGACTGAGAGAAGTAGGGGAAGAGGGGGGGAAGCAAAGGTGAGGGGAATGGGATAACTGCTCTTGCGAGTTCCTTGTGGGTTCCCACTTGTACATATATAATCAACAACTCTTTTAAATGATAGAATAAATAGTGTTGACCTCTACATTACATTATCTTATCTCTCCATTATCTATCTGTGTTGGGACCGGTGCTTTTCAACCTGTTCATCAATGACCTGGAGTTGGGGTTACACAGTGAAGTAGCCAAGTTTGCAGATGACACCAAATTATTTAGGGTGGTTAAAACAAAACTGGACTGTGAAGAGTTCCAGAAGGATCTCTGCGTACTGGAAGAATGGGCATTAAAATGGCAAATGAGATTCAATGTGAGCAAGTGTAAAGTGATGCATATTGGGACAAAAAATCCCAACTTCACATATACACTAATGGGATCTGTGCTGGCAGCGACAGACCAAGAAAGGGATCTTGGGGTGGTAGTGGATAGCTCAATGAAGATGTCAACCCAGTGTGCGGCTGCTGTAAAAAAAGGCAAATTCCATGCTGGCCATAATTAGATGAGGAATAGAGAATAAAACTGCTGATATCGTACTTGTCAGTGTATCAAGTTGATTGTAATAATCTGACAGTAACAGCTGTGTGATAGCTGTCAGATCTGAGAGAGCTGGGAGGTCAAATATGATGTAAGCAGAAGCAATAGCCTTGCTGGTACCAAAGGGAACTGCAAGAATATGGACCTGGGCAGTTTGCTGATGCAATGCTTTGCACAGGTCCACAGGTGGCCTAATTCAAATCAGCTGCAGTGAGTGTATATAAGGCTATGTAACTGTGCTTCTGTAACACCAATTACAGCCTGGAAGTAGTAGTGGAGAAGTGTACGTGATGGTATGTTTTATCTGTGCACTGTAAATAAAAGACACTGTTTCTTATAAAGCAAGACTGCTGGCGGTTATGTCCTGGAGGAACTCCTAATCCACTTGCTTCCACGTCAGTACTGCCCTTGTATAAATCTATGGTGAGACCACACTTGGAATACTGTGTACAGTTCTGGTCACCACACCTAAAAAAGGATATTACAGAGCTTGAGAAGGTGCAGAAAAGGGCAGCCAAAATGATTAAAGGACTAGAGCAACTGTCCTATGGGGAGCGGTTAAGACGCTTAGGGCTGTTTAGCTTGGAAAGAAGGAGGCTAAGGGGAGACATGATAGAGGTCTATAAAATTATGCATGGTTTGGAGAGAGTGGACAGGGAGAAGTTTTTCTCCCTCTCCCATAATACTAGAACATGGGGTCATCTGCTAAAGCTGGAGAGCGAGAGATTCAAAACAGATAAAAGGAAATATTTTTTCACACAACGCATAGTTAAATTGTGGAACGCCCTGCCCCAGGATGTGGTGATGGCTGCCAGCTTGGAGGGCTTTAAGAGGGGAGTGGACATATTCATGGAGGAGAGGGGTATTCATGGTTATTAGTTAGAATGGATACTGGTCATGCTGCATACCTATTCTCTCTAGTATCAGAGGAGCATGCCTATTATTTTGGGTGCGGTGGAACACAGGCAGGATGGTGCTGCTGCAGTCGTCTTGTTTGTGTCTTCCTAAAGGCACCTGGTTGGCCACTGTGTGAACAGACTGCTGGACTTGATGGGCCTTGGTCTGATCCAGCAGGGCCTTTCTTATGTTCTTATGAATAATGACACTTTTGACACTTGTCAAAAGTGTAAACTGATAGGGTTCATAGAGGAGACGGTTCAGAGCCTGGAGGATCAGATTGCTCCCCTTTATGAGATCAAATATGGAGAGAATTTCATTGACAGCAGCCATGAGGCCCTATATAGGGAATGGGAAGCCAGTCAGAGGGACAACAGCATGTATGACATCCCTAATGAGAATGGGTGGCTTAATATTAACCAACAGGCTAGATTTGGTAGATGGGGTGAAGGGGGTGTGGACTTCAGGGGGAAGTGACCATGTCCTTCTAGAATTCCTTTTGCTTTAGGGAACCAAGGGAGTTCATAGCCAGACATGTATGTTAGAATTTAGGAAGACAGACTTTAATGAACTCAGCGACAGGATGAGATTCATTCCATTGCAAGAATGCTGGAAGGGAGAGGAGCAAGTGAAGGGTGGGCTCTCCTAAAACAAGAGCTCTTGCAAGCTCAAGCCATCAGTATCCCAGTAAGACAGAAATGTGGTAGAGAATTCACTACAGTCTAACTTTTCTCGCCGCCCCCCTGCAAAACTTCTCACAGCACTGTCATAATTCATCTTATTCGCCATATCCCTTCATAAATGCTCTTGGTACATCGTCCACCTGAGATAGGTTTTTATAAGCCTCATTTATTTTATTTTATTTCTATCCTGCTCTTCCCCAGCCAAGGCTGGGCTCATGGTAGCTAACAACAATGCAACACCCCATTAATTAAAACCCCAGCATAAACACATACAAATATATAATTAATTACTATATACAATAATGTAATTAAATAATTAAAATGCTGACATTGCTTCTAGAGTGGCATACATTCTTAACACTATATACAAATTAGAAAATGCATCCTGTAAATCCTTTGTGTGAATCACAGATAATACACCTAGGCAGCACAATTGCTCTGTATTTTTAGAAAAATACTGAGCTTGATCTCTAAATGTTTCAAGTTTACAAGTAAATTCTTCAGTATTTAAGTCCTCTGAATATATATATATATATATATATATATATATATATATATATATATATATATATATATATATATATATATATATATATATATATTTTCCGAATGAATATATATACAGTGAGGGGAAAAGTATTTGATCCCCTGCTAAATTTGCCCGTTCGCCCTCTGACGAAGAAATGACCAGTCCATAATTTTAATGGTAGGTTTATTGTAGCTGTGAGAGACAGAATAACAACAGGAAAAACCCCAGAAACCCAGAAGACAAAAGTCAGAGATTGATGTGCATTATAATGAGTGAAATATTTGATCCCCTATCAACCAGCCAGATTAGGGTTAGGGTTAGGGTTCTGCTGTCGACAGAAGCAATCAATCCATCAGACTCCAAACTAGCCACCATGACCAAGACCAAAGAGCTGTCCAAGGATGTCAGGGACAAGATTGTAGACCTGCACAAGGCTGGACTGGGCTACAAGACTATTGCCAAGCAGCTTGGTGAGAAGGTGACAACCCTAATCCTAACCCTAACCCTAACTGTCAACCTCCCTCGGTCTGGGGCTCCATGCAAGATCTCATCTCGTGGAGTTGCAATGATCATGAGAAAGGTGATGAAGCAGCCCAGAACTACACGGGGGGAACTTGTCAATGATCTCAGGCAGCTGGGACCATAGTCACCATGAAAAGTTGGTAACACACTACGCCGTGAAGGACTGAGATCTTGCAGAGCCCGCAAGGTCCCCTTGCTCAAGACAGCACATGTACAGCCCCGTCTGCAGTTTGCCAATGCACATTTGAATGACCCAGAGGAGAACTGGGTGAAAGTGTTGTGGTCAGATGAGACCAAAATCGAGCTCTTTGGCATCAACTCAACTCGCCGTGTTTGGAGGAGGAGGAATGCTGCCTACGACCTCAAGAACACCATCCCCACCATCAAGCATGGAGGGGGACATATTATGCGTTGGGGATGTTTTTCTGCTAAGGGGACAGGACACCTTCACCGCATCGAAGGGACGATGGACGGGACCATGTACTGTCAAATCTTGGGTGAGCACCTCCTTCCCTCAGCCAGGGCATTGAAAATGGGTCGAGGATGGGTATTCCAGCATGACAATGACCCAAAACACACGACCAAGGCAACAAAGGAGTGGCTCAAGAAGAAGCACTAAGGTCCTGGAGTGGCCTAGCCAGTCTCCAGACCTTAATCCCATCGAAAATCTGTGGAGGGAGCTGAAGGTTCGAGTAGCTACACATCAGCCTTGAAATCTTACTGACTTGGAGAGGATCTGCAAAGAGGAGTGGGACAAAATACCTCCTGAGATGTGTGCAAACCTGGTGGCCACCTACAAGAAACGTCTGACCTCTGTAATTGCCAACAAGGGTTTTGCCACCAAGTACTAATTTCACTCATTATACTGCACATCAATCTCTGACTTTTGTCTTCTGGGTTTCTATATATTTGCTGAATGTGCTGTAGACACGATTAAGGTTAAGACCTTATTGTTTGCCCAGAATTTGCATAAAAGTGATGGTACTGCTATTTTGTTTGTTAATTTTAATCTCTTCTATTTCATGACAGTTTCCCCATTTGTGTTGGTTTGTGGCTATTCACTGATGTATTTACTGGTGTTACCATTTATTTTTATTGTGATTGCTGTTATTTACTAGTGCTGCTATTTCTTTTATTATCTAATCATTTTATTGGCCTAGGAAATTATCATTATCGACTGGGTTTACTCCAATTTTAGGCTGAATGTTATTGTTGTTGTGAACCACTTTGGGGATTTTTTTTAAAACAGGGAAGGGTGATATATAAATCTATCAAATAAATAAAGAACACGTTATACTATGTCAGCTCCCACTTGACTGGCTCCTTCACCTTTTGTTTCTAGATCAGTAGGGAAGGAGAGGGCAGCTTTCCTCTCCCACAGCTGCACTTTCGGTGGAGAGAGAGAGAGAGAGAGAGAGAGAGAGAGAGAGAGAGAGAGAGAGAGATATGCTATGTATACCTGAGAGCGCAAGAAAGATTGGTTTTGTGCCATCTAGACCCTCAGGCAATGGAAATGAGTTGTCAACAGAGCTTTCTCTCCCCCCCCCACCGCAGCAGGGGAAGAAGCTGGGCAGCAGTCTCCTATTGCACTCATTCACCCTGTGTGAAGGGGAGCACGGCACTGAGGCAGCTTGGGAGTTCACACGCTCTCACCCTCCCACTCCGTTCCCCCTCCTCTCCCCTCGCCTGGCGGGTGCTCCCAGCAAGTTGCAAGTTGCACCGGCCCAGCCAGCAGCAACAATAGACAGAGACCTGCAGGAAGGCAGAGACCTGCGGGAAGGCAGAGACCTGCCGGGGTTGTGCTCTAACAGGATGCTTTCTTGCAAGTAGGATTGCCAGGTCCCTCTTCGCCATCAGCCTGGAGGTTTTGTGGGCAGAGCCTGAGGAGGGTGGGGTTTGGGGAGGGGAGGGACTTCAATGCCACAGAGTTAGGGTTTCCAGGTCCCTCTTCGCCTTCGGCAGGAGGTTTTTGGGGTGGAGCCTGAGGAGGGCAGGGTTTGGGGAGGGGAGGGACATCAATGCCGTAGAGTCCAATTGCCAAATCGGCCATTTATCTCCAGGTGATCTGATCTCTATCGGCTGGAGATCAGTTGTAATAGCAGGAGATCTCCAGCTAGTACCAGGAGATTGGCAACTATACTTGCAAGGCGTCACGGGCAAGGAAGGGAGCGCAGGTGAGAAGGAGTGGATGCCTTTGTGTCGAGCAGGAGAGGCATTTCTGCCTCCTCTTTATGCCATGAAGCAGGCAGCTGCCCCCCTTGTCCCCCCAGATATGGGCCTGCCTCTAGGGACATTCCTACACATCTCAGTCAAGGTTTGGATAAGTTTGTTCAAATCAATATGAGCTTAGACGTTTCCTTCCATTGAAGTGAGTGGGGGGAAACTGCTGGCTCAAAAACAGCACATATGTATAAAACACACTGCACTGTTGATTCAGGATGTTGTGCTTTTGTGACAATTGCCCCAGGGTAAGTTATATTTACCTCATAGTAGTTGTTCCTTGGGTAACGGTGTCTGTCTGTCCAGGTGGACATGCCAACCATTCATACTAAAAACAGCAGCAGAAACCTTCTACTGAAAATATCTCATGAGCTTTGGCAACGATTAACCATATGAAGCTGCCTAAACTGAATCAAACCTTTGGCTCCTTTATTCCAGTATTGTCTGCTCTGACTGGCCCATAGCCATAGGCAGAGATTTCCAAATTGAGAGCCTATCCGCCAGAGCTGCCAGGGACGATAAAACATGAGCAGCCAATGGCCTACATAGTCTGGCCTCCTGTTTCACAAAGTGGCCAGCCAGATGCACCCAGGAGGCCTACAAGCATTGCACAGAGGCCAAGGCCCTCACAGTAGAATCTGAAGGGTTGTCAGGATGCAGACTGAAACCCACGAGAGCATGGGAGGGGGCAGGGGCAGGTGAGCTGGCACTGTGCTGGAGTGCAAAGTCACTTCCAGAGAAAAACAGAAGTGATATCATGACATGGGGGGTACTCTAGGATTCCTTGCTACTTCATAGAGACTACAAGAGGGGAACTAGCGATAACTAAGATGGGTTGTTCTGCTGCTAGTGGAATTAGGGTTGCCAACATCCAAGTGGTGGCTGGAGATCTCCCACTATTACAACTGATCTCCAGGCGACAGAGATCAGTTCTGCTGGAGAAGATGGCCACTTTGGCAATTGGTCTCTATGGCATTGAAGTCCCTCCCCACTCCAAATCCCGCCCTCCCCAGGCTCCACCCCTAAAATCTCCACCTATTTCCCAGCCCGGAGCTGGCAACCCTAAGTGGAATGCACACTGTCTCTGACTTTCTCTTCTTCTGCCACCCCTTCATTTATTGCCATCAATCAGGCACATTTTTATTTCTTCTTATTCCATAGCTGAGCCTGATGGGATACTGCAGGAGCTAAAAAAACAAAAATAATGAACAAATAAAAGCGACTTCTCTGAAGGTGATCCCACTGATGACTGAAGAAATATCTACCTCACTGAATTAGCAATTAAGTCCAAATCCCCTTTCCCTCTCTGCATTAAAGATCACACAGACAAACAAGGCATGCATGAAAATAGTGTATAGTGCAGAGGAAAGCGGGGTGTTCAGGGGGAAAGTTCTTGCAAAAAACTACACCGCCTTCCCTTTGGCACAAACAATTACGTTCTGGTCTTGTACATTTCATTTCTTTATCAGCATTCTGATCCTTGAACTGTGTCATCTCTGAATGGCGTGTCATATTATTATTACTATTTTGCTGGATGAAAAAAGCTGCAAATCCACTAAATTAAAAATAGAACCGCAAACAGGCCTGGTTTGATCTCTGTGGCATCCATAGCAGAGTAACAAGAGTAATTCCAGCAATTAGATGTTAATTGATATCTGAGCAGAGCTATTCCTAGAAACAGTGAGGCAGTGTATGGCATAACTAACATCATTAAACAGCATCATCGCTCCTCCGGGCTTCACATGTGCCAAGCTGGAGTGAAAGCAACTCACCCCAAGATGTTGTTGCACCGGAGATGAGAGAGGCAGCAGGTGGATGGAAAGAAAAGCTTGCAAAGAAGAGACATTGACTCAAATAGAGAGAGTGTAAAAGGGCCAGTGCTTGGACCAGGCTATTCTGTGCTCACCCTCCCTTTTTAAAATGCAGAGTCAAAATGTATTTCTGCTTCAAGCATAATCTTTAGGGTTGCCAGCTGCGGGTTGGGAAATACCTGGAGATTTTGGGGGTGGAGCCTGAGGAGGGCAGGGTTAGGGGAGGGGAGGGACTTCAATGGGGTGTAATGCCGTAGAATGCAACTTCCAAGGAAGCCAATTTCTCCAGGTGAACTAATCTCTGACACCTGGAGATCAGTTGTAATAGCAGGAGATCTCCAGCCACCACATGGAGGCTGGCAACCCTAATAATCTTCCATAATTTCATTATCAGTGTGATCAGATAGACTAAGGGGTTAAATATAGAGGAAAGCACATAATTTTAAGTTCCTACTGAAGAGTGTTTCTTTCAATGGAAAGGAATGCATTGCAAGACAATAGGAGCAAGGTGGCCCATTGTAAGAGCTAGGTTAGGTGTGGATCATTGTCCTATCCTGGAAATAGGAAGGGGGGGGGGGGAATAGCCTAAGAAGTATAAGGTTTAGGGAGCAACATTAACTTGGTGAGAGCTGGTGCCAGTATGATTTTGAATTGGTGGAATCAGACTACCGTCAAGCCCCTTAATGAGATAAAGTACTATTTCTTATCAACTAAACGGATCAGGGCTTTCTGTGTGGGGACTTCCAGACAGTGCTGTGAGATGCCATATGGGGACCCTAGCAATGGATTCCTACTGGACCCCCTCTCACATCACTCAGACCATAGCCAATCATCTTACAAAAGCAAATCACATGACTTGCCCTACTTCATGGGTTTTCCAGAGCCTGTGAAATTGCCTCAATACCCTAGGGCTACCAATTCTGAGTTGGGAACTTCTTGGAGATTTGGGAGTGGAGCCTGGCCGGGTGTGGGGTGTGTGTGGGTGGATGCCATAGAGTCCACCTTTCAAAGCTGCCATTTTATCCAGGGGGACTGACCTCTGTAGTCTGGAGATCAGTTCTGGGAGAACCCCTGGCCCTTCGTGGAGGTTGGCAACCCTTCCCAAAACTCCCACTCATGACAGCATTGTTTCCAGAATCTGTCTATCCACGTTTTCAGGGCAGATTGTAAGGCTTTTCTTTTTTGGAAAACGTTTTTCTAATTTTCTCTCGTATAGATTAACAATGTGAAGTCTGCAGATTCATTCTGTTGCGTTGCAGTTTACTTTTATGATTTTATTGCACATTATGTTGTTTGTGTATTATAGTATTATTTTATTATCTAGGCTGATGCCTCTTTGGGAAATGCAGAGCCTAAATGCCTTCTATTAAAATGGATACAAGATATCCCAGGAATTTATTTTCATGTAGCTTCTCTGATTTGCAGCCCAGATCCTCTTCTATTCCCACAGCAAGGGTAGAGGGGGGGAGCTGGTGGCAGAGAGATGTGGCAATCTTTGAAATGGCCCCTGTCAGCCACAGATTAAGTCAATTGCATTCAACACAAACATGACACCTAGAGCCTGAAATGAAAACCGAGATAATCAACATTTTAAGAAAGGTATGCTGTCAAGATCCAACATGGGGACCTTTGAATGAGGAAAACTCTTGATTGTCTGAAGGAGTCAGGTAGCAGGATGCAACATTTAATTGTATTGTGTGTGTGTGTGTGTGTGTGTGTGTGTAGAGCACTATCAATGTACTTGATGCTTTGCAGAGTAGTATAAGCAAAATAACAACAACAATAATAAAGCCCTGCCACAAAAAGTTTATAATCTAACTTTTCACAGAGGGGAGGTAAGGCAAGATTAACAGAGGGGAAAGAGGCATGAGCACAGTTGCATAACTACAAAGTCAATGTGAGATGCAGAAAAGAATTAAGCAGGAATTTCAGGAGGCCAGTCACTTTTGTTAGTTGAGGTTGTATGCCAGATCTCTCATGTTGCTAAATTTTAGTTTCCTCCCTTTCAATCAGTCAAACAGTACAAACCTGTTTATGCATGGGTACTTTCACTCATGTTCGCCCCCAGTCTGTCTCGGTTGTTCCTTGGAGTTATGCATGGGTTTTCCGTCCATTAGAGATGACCTCACTACCAGCCCTCACAAATCCTGAGACTTCCCATTCCCCTGTTAACCCGATTCTTCCCTCTCCCCCCAGCTCAGCCCAGGTGAAATCCCCTTACATAAGGCAACACACAGGATGCCAAGCTTGGTTTCTAGCACAGAAAGCCAATTACAAAGCAGCATGTAAAGGGGGGGGGTTCAAATGCTTCCTGCTTCCTCTGAGCTCTTTCTGAGAAGAAAAAAGGCTTTTTAAAAATGAGGCTTGGATTCCCCCCCCTTTTCAGATTGCTCCTTTTTTTGTTTTTGTTCTTAAAATGCTTTTTTATGCAGCAATTGGGTATTGGGGGGGGGAATTTCTCTCGCAGTTAGCTCTACAAAGTAAGTCAATTACAAAGCAGTATTTAAAGGGGCAGGGACTTGATTTGAGCTTGGAGACTGCTGGTGCATAGATTCCCAATAGGAAAGTGTGGGTCCAGCGAGCAACGAACCTTAGGTAAAACTCCCATGCCTAAACGACCTTTGTGGCATTTATTTTTATTTCCGTTTTGCAAGAACAAGCTTGTAATTTTGAAAAGGAGCACAAGGCTAAATACTTAATCCCAGGCATCTGGGGAGTAACTTTTATGAGAAGGTCTCAAAGCTCTTCATCAACATCATCTTGCCGTCTCCCAAAAATGCCTCTCTCACAGCAGGGATGTTATTGGCTCTCTCCGTGCAAACAATAATAATTAGCCAGGAGCCAAAATGGAAAGCACACAGGCATGCAAGATAAAGCTTTCGGAAAGCCTGGCAACACCTCCTGAAAAGCTAGTTCGTCTGCGATCTTCTGTGCAGTCCCACATTGGGACTGCGCTTGTGCAGGCCAACCATGGAAAGGATTCTTTTAGCTTCGTATACATAGATAGGGGGCGCCATCACCACTGCGCATGCGTCCGCTTTCCCGCCCGATGACGTGGTGTACTCCGACGGGTCCCCCTTCCCTCAGTTCATTCTTTGCCGCCAAAGTGAAAGGACGTTCTGAATAGCTTCACTATTATCGTAACGGTACTAGAAATGGCGCAATCAGCACTCTTTAAGAAGTGTCTGCAATGCGACACAAAAATGACCAGAACTGATGAGCACTCGCTCTGTCTGCTTTGCCTTGGTGAGTCTCACAATGTGGCTACGTGCAAATCTTGCCTACAATTTACTCACAATTTACTTCCCGCTGGTGGGGAAGAGGGACCTGGCAACCCCAGGTTGACAAGGGGCAACCTTGTTGATAGCTTCAAGGAGCTTCATGTTCCATGTTTCCACTGTGGCCTCCGTATAATACATGTTTTAAACCCTAAAATCCCCAGGAGCATTCTGGAATTGAGTAGGATTCTCTGGGTGTACTATTGGAGCCACATTCACTCTGGCTTTAAGTAGGTGGTTGTCAGACCATGGTTCAGGATGAATCTCCAGCCCTGAAATCAAACCTTCCCTCAAAGGAAGTGCAAAAGTCCAGGGTGTGACCTCTTGGATGTGTTGGGCCAGTCACAATTTGGGAGAGGCCTAAGACAATCAAGAAGCTATGCAATCTTGGGCCAGTCCCAATGAGGTATTGTCAACATGAATGTTGAAGTCCCCCAGAACAATCAGTCTAGGAGTCTCCAGTATCACATCTGACAGTACCTCTGCCAGCTCACAGAGGGTGCTCACTGGGGAACTAGGTGGCCAGTAGACAAGAAGAATGCCTAATTGATCCTTAGTTCCTAATGTGAGGAGCACAGAGTCAGTGTCAGTGATGGTTTGCACTATAAGTCTGCAGAAGTTGAAGGTCTCAAGGGGGCATTAGTTGGGACAGACATAACAGGTCATTTTGTCCCAACCATGTTTCTGTTATGCAAGCCAGGTCAATTTCTTCTTCCTGAAACATTTCATACAGGTGTGCGGATTAGTGGTGCCCCATCTCACTCCCTGGGAGCCAAGTTCTACAGGTCAGAGACAGAACAAATCCACCAGAAAACCTTCCACAAGATGCCTGTGAAGAATACTAGTTGATCTTGGGGTGGGGGGGGGGATAGTATGACTGACTCTACTAAAAGTACTGGTAATGGATAGCTCCAACAAGACCAATCGTGGGAGGGCACATTAATCTTCAGAGGCAGAACATTCACCATGGCTACTATCTACTATCCTGTTTGGTCAGATTCAACATGAGTCTTGTGAATGTTCCTGCATGTTCCATGTCCCCCCATGTAAAGAAAGAGGTTGCTGGGGATCAACTCTCAATTGCCTTAAAAGATTCTCATTCCTATTATTGACTAGGACATAAGCATAGAGGAGTCCTCAAGAGCTGGCCAGGTGGGAAGCTCCCAACAGAGGGAAAGGTGTCATGAACTACGATGGAAAAGACCGCTCAGCACACACTGGGCACTGTACCCCAGCTGGATCATCTTAATTGATTCTCTGCTCTTTCCATAATTCCAAATGGGCCTTTAGCAGACAGTGATCTGACCATGATCAGTATAAGTGCCAAATCCTTGGTATGTTTCTACTAAAAGAAAAAGAAATTGACCCTCTTCCCCCAATCATGCAACTAATGCCTTTTGGAAAAGCAAAATGTAATTATCATGCTTCTGTCACCCGAGGAAGACACAGTCAAGCAGGAAGGGAAACGCCATAAACACCCTTCAAATTGAAATGCTTTTAATGCAGATCTTACTTAGTCAGCCAATGGAGTGTTTCTAGTTGTGAAAAACTACAGCCTGGCAAAGGGGCATTAATACTTGCAAACTTGCCATTAAGAAAGAAAAGAAAATAGGGTTTGATTGCAATTAACAAAAATCTATACCGTAGTTCAAAATGCATTACTTTCACTTCTGTGTGCTTGATTCAGCACCCAAGATTGATTGGGCAGGTGCAGTTTGACTCAGTATACAGGGTATTGATCTCCATGAAAATGTATTGGTGAAGACAGAAGTGGAACCGATTAGGCAACAACCTCCCTCCTTGTTTTGCCTTTGGAAAAAAAAAGCCAACTGATATAACTACTTCTGAAGCTGTTAAAGCAAACACCCTTACAGAGTTCCATAGCCTATGGAAATGAAACATCTGTTTGCAGACAGGAGAAGCTGCCAAAAAAGAGAGAGAAAGAGCGAGAGAAAGAGTGAGAAAGAGGCAGCTTTAAAAACTTTGTTCCAATGGCAGCTGCACACAGATCTGATCATAATGAAAGGGAGCCAAGGTATTATGCAAATCCCTCCCCTCTTCCCTTTCTCGTGCATACGCTCTCCATTTGCATAGCGTGGCAGAGGGCAGCCGTACTGAGTGGTGACTGCCAAAGCACAGGTTTTAAGGCCATCTGGCAGACACTGCCCAACTGTCCATCATAAGAGACCCAGACATACCCCATGTGCTCACAGGGACCTCCTGTTATCTTGGTTTCTCTATTACTGTCATTTGTTGTCAACAAGAAACAGAGATTATGGAAAATGTTATTTATGTGAAAGGAAACAAGCACCACTTAACCAGCGGCTGCCTTCTGTCAAATTTAATTTTGGTGGCAGGGAGGGAATAATTCTTCCACTGCAGTCTCCTTCCAGGCCCCAGTTTTAGCTTTAGTTGGTAGCTGTGATCATGAACAGCTAGCCATTACCATGCCTGATATCTGTCCTTTACTCTTGGTTCAGACTGAAGGGCAACTAAAACACTATTAATAAAACAGGTAAACTCAGTTTAATAAGTTTAGCACCTTGGCTTCCTTCTTCATGGATATAGATCATGATGGGTAGCCATGTTAGTCTGTCACTAGCAGTAGAAAAGAGCAAGAGCCTAACAGCACCTTAAAGACTAACAAAATTTCTGGCAGGGTAGGAGCTTTTGTGAGCTACAGCTCACTTCTTCAGATAGTCTTTAAGGTGCTATTGGAGTCTTGCTCATTTTCATGGATAATTATTCATGGTTGCTAATTTAGGTATGCAGCATTACTAAATAACTCAATTGCATAATTTCAATAAAAAACAAATATACTGTTATCAAGAAAGAGGCATTTTCCCTGAGGTCATCATAATTCATTTAGGGGAGAACAAGTTGGAGGGTCATAGAAGATTTCAAGAAAATCAGATAATGGTGTCCTTCTACCTGTCTGGTATGGACTGAGCTACTCCAGTGGAGGGACTGGAAGGGGGCTCTGAAGCCTGGCAAGGTTGAGGTAGCTAGGTAAAAGGTCAAAAAGGTCACTGTCCAGGGCAGTGATAGATGGGTGTGTGTGTACATTCCCCATCCATCACAATATGCCACACCTGTACTGAGATGGTGTTCATCTTTCTCAAGAGGGTGCTGATGTATATTTGGCAGACCTTTCTCAAGGCCTGCAAGACATTATAGTCAGCAAGTGGAGCAAGGAATGTTAACCTGGTCTAACTCCCTTGGGTAGCAGGAATAGGGCAGGTTCTGTGTGATCAGTAGTGAGAACTGGCAGGTACTCTGAGGTAGGGAAGGGCTGTGGCTCAAAGATAGAGTGTCTGTTTGGCATGCAAAAGGTACCAGGTTCAATCCCCAGCGTCTCCAGTTAAAAGAACCAGACAGTAGGTGGTGTGAAAGACCTCAATGTGAGACCCTGGAGAGCTGCTGCCAATCTTGAGTATACACTGACCCTGATGGACCTATGGTCTGATTCAGTATAAGGCAGTTCATCTGTATCTTGCTATGATGGTAATTTCCTGAACTGCCCTCATTGTCGTATGGTAGGGTGGTTTTGAGAAGGAACATCTGGGTAGCACTGATGAAAACCTTAGTTGTCATATGGCTTGGGGTGGAGGCCATCTTGCTTGAGGAAAGTGTAGATGATTGGAGAAGGCATGGGCAAACCTCCCCATAAACATAGTCTGCCTAGTAAACATCATCGTGATGTCACCCCATGGGTCAGTAATGATTCAGTGCTTGCACAAGGAACTTATCTTTACCTAGTGCCCCAAACACAATGCTGTAGAAGCAATTTTCCCACCAAAACTCCATCTAGTGCCACACTTCTGTGTAGCTTCTTCAGATGGAATACAACTGTAACCACCAGCCCTACTTTCTTCAACCTCATTCACATAGGCATTGGATCAATACACGTGACCAGCTTACCATGGGTGAAGCAATTTGCTTACTTCTTAAATGTAAGATGAAGTACTACAGTACATTCTGTGGTCAAGGTTTTAAAGGTAGCATGCTATGTAGTTTTACCAGAGTGGTCTCTGCCCCAACCTTCTACTGACAGACTGAACCCCAGTGGCCTTCTAAATGCAGGTATTATGTTTAAGACATCAGGGAAACAAGATTAAAAACGATAACTTGTATTCAATACCAGGGATGGGAGAAGTAATGAGATTTAAAACAATCTGCAGATACACACAGCTTATGCTGGGCATTTGAAGTTATATTTCAGATGTTAACTCTGGGGTGCAATGGTCCACCATGTGAGATTAGGGTTGCCAACTGTCAGGTAATACTGGAAAAAAGGGCACTTGGTACTAATAGGGTTCAGAAAATCAGAAAGAATGAGTACCAATCTTCTACTCATCTAATGCAAAACGAAACTTTAGTGAAAGTGACAAAAGTGCAAAAGTGAAACGAAACAACAAGCAAACAACACAATACAATTATCGAATACGTAGCTCTCAAGGAGTCTTCAATGTAGTCGTCTAGAAGTGATTAACTAGTCCAAAGACTTCATTCATAAATTTTCTTTAAAAGACGGTGGAAGTGATCAAGTCGAAACGCAGTCCGGATTAACTTAACGTTTTCACTGCCGCAGCGGCGGCTTCATCAGCGCACCTTTTAAATGATGGGAGATAAAGCTCCTCTATAAATACAATAAATAAATATTCTCTCAAAATTACAATAAATAGGTTAATATAAACAGAGCACAATAAAGCTTAAAAATTGAACAAAATTCTGCCTGACATACCTTAATACAAAAGTTATAAATTCTCTGAAAGTATCAAGGGAGTTCAAAAGCGCTCGAAAGGCTGCTCCGTTCAAAGTCGGATACTGAGGTTACAGGTGAAGTTAATTTATACATTGTTATCTAACACAAAGATCTTAAAAAGAACTCAACTTAAAGTAACGCATCATTGATTAGAACCACTGGCGTGTATAATTGTAAAATTGCAAAGATGCTAAAAATTCTATGTTATAAAAAACAAGACAAGTCCATTTCGTTATTAAGCCCAAACGGAGAATAAGATTTAAACAAATGTATAAAGCGCATTTCTTGTTGTAATAAAATTTTTTGTACATTTTCCAAATCAAATTGATTACCTTTATAAGTCCAGATTACAAAAAAGCGGATGTCATCTTCGCTGTGTTTATTATTAATAAAGTGCAAAGTGAGGGGGGCGTCTAAAACCTTTTGTCTAATCCTAGATTTATGCTCTCCTATCCTAAGTTTCACTTGGCGAATCGTGCTGCCAAGAAATACAATAGGGATAAAGATGATTATGATAAAAAACGCATTTATCACTGGGAATACACAGATCTCCCTGTGAACCCTAGACGCAATTGGCGACCTGTGCGCAATGATGAGTCCTTCTCAGATCATGATAGTTTCAGCTCATTCGAATCTAATAGATCCAATTTTTCTGATAGGAACTTTTCAGATAGGGTCTAAGGGACAGCCAAAAAACTATCCATATCAGACTTCTAGACGACTACATTGAAGACTCCTTGAGAGCTACGTATTCGATAATTGTATTGTGTTTTTTGCTTGTTGTTTCGTTTCACTTTTGCACTTTTGTCACTTTCACTAAAGTTTCGTTTTGCATTAGATAAGTAGAAGATTGGTACTCATTCTTTCTGATTTTCTGAACTGTCAGGTAATAGCAGATCTCCTGCTAATTCAACTGATCTCCAGCTGATAGAGATCAGTTCACCTTGAGAAAATGGCTGCTTTGGCAATTGGACTCTATGGCATTGAAGTCCCTCGCCTCCCCAAACCCCACCCTCAAAATCTCCTGGTATTTCCCATCCAGGAGCTGGCAACCCTACACAGAGAGGAAGGCAACCACTGCTGCTGCCCATGCACCCTGGTTGAAAGAAGAAAAAGGCTCATGGGAAACTGGGAGGCACAATACTCCCATTGAACATGATTCAAATTCCACATCATTTTTCCACAAGCACAAAGACTTTGTAACATGTAAAGAGGCCTTCTATATCTGGACCACCAATACAGAGAAACGTTGGGAAACTTTACCACAGGATCCCATTCTCTACCATTGTGTAGCTACAAAGACCAAACCAACCACATGGCAAACTGGTTATCTTTATGGGCTCATTGTAGGGTTGCCAGGTGCCCACTGGTGTCAAGCAACCCCCCGGAAATTTACCCCTCTGCCCGCCGACCACCTGAGGGTCGGTGGGCAAACGTGCATGCGCGCGTACATACCGCATGTGTCACTTCCGGATTAGAACCGGAAGTTCCCCCTCGCAAGGGACCTTATACCTCTTAATCTGAGTGGTAAAGGGCTGCTTTACTGGAAGTTCTAAACCAGAAGTGACGTGCGTGTATCGGCACACATGCACACATTCCCGATATCATGGCATTAGCCTCCCACCGGAGGAGAGTGGGGAACTGGCAGCCCTAGTTCATTGACACCTAATCTTGGCTGTTTAAGGGAGAAATTTCTGGTGGGAGGAAAAGATTCTACATGCCTTTCGGTCTTTTACTTTTTTATTTATGGTTTGTATATGGCTTTTCTCCCTTAATGGGCTCCAAGCAGCACACACACACACAAATACAGAAATACAATTTATACCAACAATAACTGAACCAACAAAACACACACACATCTTAGAATAGGCCTGCCAAAGGCCTGAGGCTGGCTGAAACCATTTGTGCGACCTTGGGCTAGTCACAGCTCTCTCAGCCCCACCTACCTCACAAGGTGTCTGTTTTGGGGAGGGGAAGGCGAATGTAAACTGCTTTGAGGCTCCTTAAAGGTAGAGAAAAGCAGAGTGTAAAAATCAACGCTTCTTCTTCTTTCCCCCTGCCAGGAATGCATTTTGATAGGGAGGGAACATCTGTGAACTCATGTTGACCCATGGGAAGGGGGGGCATTACAGGAGTACATCTAATCACCAGAAGTGCCCCTAGATCTTTTCAGCCACCTCAAGGGTCATCTTCAAAATATTCCAAAGCATGAGGCAATACTTAAAAATCACAACAGGGGTTTAGAAATCAAAAGATGTGAAAGAGAAGCAGTGGGGATGGTCTTCATTGCTTTATGAGTTGGAAAAACGGTTCCAATCTTTTTTTCATCCTTATCACTGCAACCAGAAGAGCTTGGAAGCTTTTTTTTGAAAAGTTGTATCAGAGGTCCCACAGCCTGAACAAAAGTATATTGAAGGCTGCATTGTGTAGCTCAGGGGTAGGAGGGTGAAAAACGCTGTGCCCTCTTCTATGTACTGCAAAACCACTCTAAAGGATGCAAGGATAAGGCCACTAAACAGCTAAACAGGTCAATACCAATATGGAAAAGATGGAATGAAATATAAATGCATATGTCCAATAGCACCTTAAAGACTAACAAAATTTCTGGTAAGGTATGAGCTTTCGTGAGCCACAGCTCACTTCTTCAGATACTCAGCTGTGGCTCATGAAAGCTCATACCTTGCCAGAAATTTTGTTAGTCTTTAAGGTGCTTCTGGACACTTGCTCTTTTCTATTGCTCTTGACAGGCTAACACAGCTACCCATCGTGATCTATATAAAGGCATAGATGAGATGATCAGGTTTGTTTAGCAGGCAAAGCTGTGGTTAGCACTGCCACAGAGACAAGACATCAGTACAAATCTTGATGTATGAAGAAAGAATGTTAGACATTTTTCCTTTGTTAGGTCTTTTTTAAAAAAAAAATATAATAATCCAAAGGATGACAAACATTCCTTGTAAAATTTCTCTTACACAGCAACTTTGAAGGAATCATTTGATAACATAAGTAGGAAGAATCTTATATAAAAACAACTCAAGGGAATAAAATGGCCTGCTGGTTTCACTACAGACACCATTTATTTTGGCCAGACACAAAGGACCTCACTCTGATAGATGGATTGACTTGCTGCCCAAGCTCCGACATTGCAGGTTCAGTTAAAAAAAAAAAATTTCCACTTCATCTCTGAGGTAAATATAGAAGTGAAACTGACATCTTGTAGGAAGCTTGGTAGATAGAAATGCGAACTCCAGAAAAAATAAAATAAAACCATTTTGTCTTTGTTTTGAGAATATTGGAACTTGGAACAGAAAGCCCTTTAAGCTTTTCTTCAGTTCTGAGTGTGTGTTCTGTGCTTCGTATTGAGGCTGGACCTTGAGAAGACCCTGCTGCTAATTGTGGCACTTCTCTAAGAAGCCTTGGACATTACTTGTTTCTTTCCAGTCGCAGTTTGCTCTTGCCTTGAAATCATTAGCATAAGCGTTCACAACATACCAGAAGTCACGGCCAAGCAAGAAGCAGTGAAAAATTTAAGGTGAAACCCCTGGCACAGAACTAATTTATGAACTTGAGCTGAGAATAAAGCTGACTTGAAGATTTTAATTGAAAGACCAGGTATGAATATTTTAATACAATAGTCCAACTGGAAACATTTTCTGGGGCTTCCAGATGCAGAAGAAAAGGTTAACCTGCCGTCCAGAAATAAAAATGGGTGTCATCAGGAGGTGAAAGCCATGTTCTGCAGAATTAGTCAAAATACTTATAAAGGCCATACAGGTTACGTCAATGCTAAATGTTTTCCTGAATCCCATGGAGATTTTTTCTGCTTCTCTCTCTCACGGCCACCCATAAAGAGGCCTTAACAAGAGAGGGTTTTAAAACAAAAGACAGTCTACAGAAAATACCTAAGATGTACTTAGGGTTGCCAGGTGCCCGCTCATGGTGGGCAAACCCCCGGCAATTTGCCCCTCTGCCCGCCGACCTCCTGAGGGTAGGCGGGCAAATGTGCACGCGTGCGTGTATACCGCATGCATCACTTCCGGTTTAGAACCGGACGTTCCGCCTTGCAAGGGGCCTTATACCTCTTAGTTTGAGTGGTAAAGGGCCGCTTTACCACTCAAACTTAGAGGTATAAGCCCCCTTGCGAGGCGGCTTATATCGGAAGTGATGTGCGTGCATCGGTGCGCACGCACGCACACTTTCACGCTACAGCCTCCCGCCAGAGAAGAAGGACCTGGCAACCCTAGATGTACTGTCCTTTCTGGAGCTATTCATACAGGTGAAGATAAATGTAGATAATTAAATTGTGCATAGAGATCAACCATGGAGAAATCTCTAATTTTCTTAATGGTAGCTTATTCTTAAATAAGTAAGCACTAGCGGGGGACCTGAAACGACTTGTGAGGGAAACTCAATTTCACCAGCCCAGCAATTTCCTTTTTCCCTTCCCTGAAAG
The DNA here is from genome assembly GCF_029931775.1 of Euleptes europaea. Taxonomy (NCBI): domain Eukaryota; kingdom Metazoa; phylum Chordata; class Lepidosauria; order Squamata; family Sphaerodactylidae; genus Euleptes; species Euleptes europaea. Next base: position 38,431,727 of record NC_079318.1, on the reverse strand, counting down.
CCCACATAGCCTCTTTCTCGATTGCTTTCCACCCACCAGCTAACCTACCTTTATCTATCCCCCACCATCTTCAGCTTTTCCTCCTTCCCTCCGCCTTGCAGCCTCTATCCAGGAAAACTATGGCAGAGTTGTGCATTGTCAGCTGCCTGGATGGGCCTACTCGTGTGTTGCCAGCCACTGGACTCAACTGTTTTGGCGGGGAGCCTGCATGGACTTCCAAAGGGTGCCTCACTTTCTCCTACATCCACTCCTTACACTATTTCCTCTTTCCCTCCTCCTGGCAACCTTTCCCGGTTTCTTCCTCTCCTTTCCACACCAACCAAGCTACCTTTTATCTGCTCCCCCATCTTCAGCTATATTTATTTTTTATTGTATTTATACCCCACCTTTCTCCACCATGGGGACCAAAAGCAGCATACATTATTCTCCTCTCCTCCATTTTATCTTCATAACAACCTCTCAAGTAGGTTAGGCTAAGAATGCCTGACTGGCTCAAATTCATCCTGTGAGCTTTTGTGGCAGAGTGGGATTTAATCCTGGATCTTGTAGACCCTGGTCTGAAAAGCTACACTACACTGGCTTTTGAGGGATGGCTGCTGTCAAACATTAGCAAGCACTCAGTCCTGGGTGAGTCTTTTAAGTTGCATGGTATCAAGTCACCCTTGGGTTGCTGCCAGGGCTAACCCAATGACTCCTCCCTCGAAGTCCAAAAATAGCCTTGGAAAAGGCCCTGTCCTCTCCCCTACCTGACAGAAACCAAAGCCTGAAGGCTGGTAATACTGTTGTGGTTGCTTAGCAATAGCCACTGAGGGTATTTGTTCCTTAAAGCTACAGGGACTGCTTCTATCATTTTGGTGGGTTTTACCCCTCCCCCTTTTTAGATTTCAGATTTTCTCCAAACCTGGGGTTTTCCTCTAGTGTTTTTTTTTTTTTTTTTTTTTTAAAAGAAAGATCAGTTGTGTCTGTCCATGACAGGTCTTTCAATTTAAGTGGCCATGTTGAGATCTATATATACTGATATGATTAAATGTATGTTTTCATCTAATTTCTTGTGTTAAAAATTGAAAGTGCATTTTCCATTATTAGATCTCTGTCTACTGTACAATAGATCTTACAAGGATTTCACACCATGAAAAGCCTCTGGTTAAAAATGACTGCAGATCATTAACTCTTTCAGGCCAAACACAAACGCCAGGTGATGTGGTAAACTGGCATGTGGGCTGTAATGCGAAAAAGCAGAACTGCCTGGAGTAAAAGAGGACTGGAAGATACTTCCCACTCTCCCCTGTCCCTTGTGGAAACTCTTGCCTTCTCCTTTTATTGCTATAGATGACAGCAGTTGCTCTCTAGGAACTCCAGAGAACAGGGAAGCAGTTTACATCTGCCCCTATTTCTTGGTGGCACCTGGTGCATGGAGGGACTATTTAGAAGCAGCATTCACCATGACTCTCTTGTGGGAAGCAGGGGAAAGAAAAGTGCACTAGGTATTTCCCACTCTCTCCACCACCTTTTGGAAGCTCTTGACTCTGTCTCCTACTGCTATTGCTAAGCAGCAATACCACTTGATCTTTTCTTAGTAGATGGCAGGCAGTAGACTGTAGGGCAAGCAGGCTTTATAGTATCCTGTAGTGAGAAGGGCAGAGAAGGATAGCAGAGCACCCCCCCCCCAATTATGTTCCATGATCCTCAGAAGAATTGTGCTGGTTGAACTTATTTTGTCACAAGCAACTAAAACTGTAAAATGAGTGTAAAAACTCTTTGCCAGAATGTCAGCCATCATTTTGTTTGGTTAATTATCCAGTAGGATCCCAGGTAAATGAAGAAAATGGACCTATACGTAGGTTCGGGAAGCAATAGCAGGTTGTGTGTGTATGTGTTAAGTGCTGTCAAGCAGCTTCTGGTATCAGGTTTCGAGTGTTCTTATTTCCATGAACCACAAAAGAAGGCTCATCTGATTTTTATATTTTTGCAGGAAACTGCTAAGTGATTCCATTCTCTCTTTAGAAGGAATCCATTTAAGCCCCCCCCCCCATAACTTTGTGTAAAACCAGAAGCAAAACCTTGAAGTTGTCCAGAAATAGCTCCATGATTTGCTGAAACCAGCAGACAGTGAACTGCTTGGCAAATGCCCACAGCTTATCAAACCTGTCTTTCCTTCTGTTATATAAGCACCTCTGTACCTTTTTCTGCCCCATCAATCACCGCCAGAAACCTATGTAGGCTTACATTTGCCTTGTAAAGTCCATTTGAGTACTCCAAAAGCTCCTGGAGTATCAGGTTACAATATTTCCGATCTTTCCGAACGGACGTTTGAAACAGGGAGAGAAAAGCCTAATTTTCCAGAAGCCTTCGAGTTTAAAATTGTCGAATGAAAGCTCTACAAAGAAATCCCTTCCTCCCACAAAACTGTGCTGATCTTTACAGTTATCAATAATACACCATCACACATTTGGAACGAGTGGCAAATGCTATTACCCTGTCACAAATGGTGGGTGACAGCTATCTTTAAATTACACTCCCAGCATAAAAGCTCCATGAAAGAAAAGTAAGGGAAACCCAGAGGCGGCAAGGGATTAGGCACACTCTGTGTTCCTGGTAGATATTAATGCAATGCATGTGCCTGATTTGCTTTTCCAACAGGTGATGCTTTTTAGGGGGAAAGCCCTTAACTGAATGATGTGTAAACACAGCACAAAAACAAGACATGCATTTCACTCAGTAAATATAAACTATTCAGAATTCACATCATTTACATAAGAGGTTTCCACTTATTCTTGCTAGGCAGCCCAGGGTTGCCAAGTGCTTGTGATGCTTTTAAAATTAGTTCTGGAATTAGAAAATGATTTTTACAAATAACGGGCTCCTTGTAGCCATAGCTAAGCAGTTTTAAATGACATTGATCTGGATGGGAGAGAAAGAGAGAGTTAAGCACATACTTCACCCTTTCATCAAGGTAAATGATTTAGAAGTTCTCAGTTTTGGCTGGACTGCACCTTAGCAAATAATCACAGGATGTCTGCTTACATGATGTAAGGGTAGCTAAATTTGACAGGGGAAGTATTTGACAACTGCTTATAGAAAACTGCCATTGTCAGGACCTGGTACCTCCACTACCACCACCACCACCACCACCATCATTATTTTTTGGCAGGGGAACAGAGCAGGCAAAATGTGTGAGGACCAGATTAATGTGCTGGAGTTGTCCCTTGGCATCCTCCCTCACCTGGACTACTCCCTGTTTCAGTGGTCTACGAGTGGCAAAACTTCACAGATTGCATCAGGTAGGCTAACAAGAAACAGATTTACCAAGATATCCTACCCTGCCCCTCACAGTTCAAGGGGAAGCAGGTGACTTTGAGCCAGAATGATTACCCAAAATGTAGACCTGTCAGAATCTCTCATCTAGATTTTTTTTCCCCCTGGACAAGCATAATGGCAACGGATGAGAAATATTTCAATTTTGTTGACAGACTGGTCCTCTTATCAACCTCAGAAGACCTGTAAAGATAATAGTCTAAGTACAACTGGCAAAGATGTAAGACCACTTGCAGTGGTGGCTCAACAAGGACTGTTGCCTGAGGCCAATACCCCTGGTTGCCAATACCTTGCCCATCCCCCATGGTCGCCCAGATGGAAAAATCGCTAAACATTCCTTCATCCTTCCTTCCCCTTGAGCGTTTAAAGCAGTGCAGCAAGCCATGTGTCAAACACAGCTTCCAGAACCCTTGTGAGTTGGCAGGAGTTCAGGAAGACCCACTGGGCAAGCACAGCTTGGTGTGCTGCCTTTAAAGAGTCATGGGAAACCAGAAGATGCCCTAGCTTCTCCAGCTTCAGGGGGTAGTATTGGGCGGCAGCATGTGATGGCAATGGGCTGGTGTAGAGACTAGCCAAGGTGGCAGAAGCTTCTAGTCTACCCATCTGTTGCCTCAGGCCACAACCTCACCTTCCCTCACTGTAAGCCAATCCTGCTTAGTTCTCATTGAGAAAAAGAATGAGAAGAGTTGGTTTTTATAAGCCAATTTTCTCTACCTTTTCAAAAGGAGAATCAAACCGGCTTACAATCTTCTTCCCTTCCTCTCCCCACAACAGGCACCTTGTGAGGTAGGTGAGGCTGGGAGAGCTCTAAGAGAACGGTGGTAGAACTGCATCTGGCCTACATCCTTTCAGGCTGCAGGTGGAAGGCTCACAAACAAAATGCTCCCATGTGAATTTTTCATATGTAGAAAAGGTACTATGTTGAGCAGGCTGTAAAAATCTGGTCTCCCAGCCCCCTTCCTTGCTTTCCTCACTTGAGCATACCCAAAGGGCAGTGGGGAAAACTGGGTCTCTCGCTGTGTGTAGGCTTGCTCCACTTGCCCCCTCCCTCCTTTCCCATGACAGGATAATGTGCCACCAGTCGAGCTCTGCCCTTCCACTATCTGTGGCCTGGGGCACAGATATAGGCTATGGGCATATGAACTGCTTCACTTCTCCTCCACACTGGCCAGTATCCTGGTCAGGAGTTTCTAGCCTACGGGTGGACAAGGAGCCAGGCATTCTGGGTGAGATATTTGAACACAATCAGAGATTCTTTAGAAGGAAAAGATCTTTATTTACTAAACTACTGTCTCAATTCACTAGGACACGAGTACAGGAAACGCTAGTTCAAAATACAACAGGGTGTGATGGTATACAAGTCTTGGCGGTACCTTGGCATTCCTTTCTGTGAAATAGACACAAGCCCACTGGCACTTTGAAATAAAGGCTGGTCAGGGCATACTTCACACCATTGCTCTCTGTTCTCCATTCCTTGGCTTATACACCTCTGACAGGGTATCCTAACCTTTTAACACTTCCTGTCCTAGGTAGGAGGGTTTTACTTTGACCTGTCATGAAATGGGGGTTTGAGTCCCCATATGTATTGTTTTGCACCATTTCACCAGTCAAATCAAGGTGCACAATCAAAACCTTTATTGCCCAACTCAGAATATCCAAATAGCCATCTATCTTGCCCCTTCCTGGCAGGTGGGCAAACAGCCACCTACATCCCAACTATTTGTCCCCATAGAGGAAAACTCATCTCCTCTCAGCTTGAAGTTGGAGCTCATTGCTTCATTCCCAGGAAAGACTGAGATCAAGGCGTCCCTGAGTGTTAATCATGCCAAACTGCATTCCTCTGTCATCAAAAAGGCTAGATCAGAACCCCAATCGGATATTTGGTTTCTATTTGGGAAGATTGTGTATATGTCTCTGTGTGGGGGAACAGAATTCCACCATGTGAGCTCAAACCTGCAGTCTGAAGTGGGGCAACCCAGCCACAGGTCTACCACCTCAGTGAGAATTTGAGTTATAGGAAAGGTGACAGTCTCAGTATCTCTTTCTGAAGAACCATACCAGCACAAAGAAAATTATGCCAAAGGTTCTAGTACATTCATCTCCTTGCCTACTACTATTGCCTGTGTCATACAAGATGTGATCCCTACTACCACCTATCATCTGAAGAGGTAGTATAGTCCAGTTTTACTATCTCTTCTTATGCTGTGCAGAGCAGGCCAGACTGAACTCTTTCCTGAGCTGCTTGTATGGCTGGTAAGATAAGGGTCCCCTGTGCAAGCACCAGGTCATTCTTGACCCATGGGGTGACGTCACATCCCGACGTTTCCTAGGCAGACTTTGTTTGCGGGGTGGTTTGCCAGTGCCTTCCCCAGTCATCTTTACCCCCAGCAAGCTGGGTACTCATTTCACCGACCTCGGAAGGCTGGAAGGCTGAGTCATCCTTGAGCCGGCTACCAGAAACCAACTTCCGTTGAGATCAAACTCAGGTCGTGAGCAGAGCGTGGACTGCAGTACTGCAGTTTACCACTCTGCACCACGGGGCTCCTCTGGCTGGTAGCTACTCATTATTCTAGTTGTCTGAAAGACAGGATTAACATTACAGGCAAAATAGTGCAGCCCATTCATACCCAAAGAGGGAAGAGGAAATTGGGTTTAGGGGTGAGTGGTAATGAAGTGACCTTCTTAAGAACTGGAGCTTGTGAGGGGCTGGAGAAGTTATCAGTGAAGAACAAGAAAGAGACAGATGGGGGCATTGTAATCCCAGGGGAGGCTACTTTCCAGTCAGAACGCTTCAGTGGGATGATGGCCAGATATGTTCAAATATGCAAGCATAATGCAATTTGTGTTTGTTTTACTCTCAAACAGCATGGCAGTTCTGCTTCCCCCAAGCCTTTAATTTACAAGAAAACAAACATCTCCTTGCCTAACAAAAGCACCGAGAGAATTCCCCTTTGAAACAGTTTAATTTTTCCGGCCCTGGAGCAATGTCAATCAAGAGCCAGGAGCAAAAAAAAAAAAGGTGGGGGAGGGGGGAATCCAAATAAAACACAAATGAGCTTTCTGATCTGTTTGAACATGATTATGAAGGGCTGTGTACTAATTAATTGATATCTACCTAATTAGCATTCTATCTAAATATCACCACAATTTGGATTTTCTCATATCTACATATATATATATATATATATATATATATATATATATATATATATATATATATATATATACACACACACACACACACACACACACACACACACACACACACACACACACACACACAAAAATATATGAGTGCAGTATATCTATGCAACTTCCACTTTCCAAAAATGAGGTATCCCAATTTATTGTCTTTTATGTAATTATGTAAAAAAACAGCATGGACAAATTATAATTCCCTTTAAAAAAACATGGCTCGTTGGCCATCCTTGCCAGTGGGATAAAATTCTTTGCTAACCCACAGAACTGCCAATGAAAAGCCACCATCTGAAACCTTCTGCCCACCCCCACCCCCCGCATTAATCTCTGCCCTACCTAATATTTAAAGGGCTGGTTAACATATTACATGGGGGCAGACCCAGATTTGCAACCAAGCACTCATACAATAAATTCCCACAGTCTCTCTCAGGTAACAGTTTGAAAATCAAAGCTTGTTACACTTTAAGATATGCTCACCGTACATCATTTTGTTCACCAGTCACCAACAGGGAACTGATTTTTCGTTGGCCATTTGGCTATTTGTAAGGCAATTTTAGTCCGTTTGTTGGGTTATTTTTCTGTATTCAAATAGTACGCAGCCCTCACACAACCTGATTGGAGTTCCAGTTTTTCCTATCCCAGTGTTGTTATAGGCTGTTTGGCAGCCAATCATATAAATAGTACATAAAACAGTCAGCCAGTCATTATAAACACTTTTTAAAAAAGTCATACCTGTTGGTGTTTAAGTCCATGTTATTGATGTTCTTTCACACACACATTTTCTCAAAGCCTTATGTGAGGTGTACTTCCTATTCCACATCATTTCATTACTTGCTCACCCATGACTCTAGGGGATAATTTCTTTCAGCAGATGAACTAGCAGATGAAAAACCTCCCACAAGGCAACGAAATTCCACCACCACAAGGAAAAAGACTTCTACAATCTCAATTTCTGTGCAGATGTAAAACCTTCCAGTAGCTTAGAGGGTGGCGAGATGAACGTATCCAAGGCTCAGGTTTGTAGCGAACACAGTGTAGTCAACTGCTGGACCTATTCAATGTGGTTTGTGGTATCCCTACAGAGAATAATTTATATGACAGGACCCTAAGAGCCAGTTTCCCATGCACTGTTTATGCACGTGAACAGCCTGCAACTGTCCTTAGATGGACCCATTACCACAGCTGCACTAGGAACACAGCAAGGACCAGGTTATACACAGATGCAGCCCTTTCATAACTGCAAGTTGACCAGGCTTTTCTTCCCGTGCATGCCACAAAGCAGACCTGTATACAGTTGCCTGTTGTCCTACATGTTATCCTCCAACTCTCCTAGTTATACCCACTTTTTATTCTCCTGATTCCACCTCCTCTTTTTGTGTCATATTTTTCAGCACCTTCAGGTGGCCACAGAAGCTACTATTTTTTTCTAGGACTTGGATACACCTAGACCATCAGGGCCGGTCTAGTCCTAGTATTTATGTGCCCTAGACTAAAAAAATAAATAATAAAAAAAAAGGATTTGAAGGGTGTAACTCTGCTCAGCATGGCACAATTAACAAGAGTATGGAAGAAGTTTGAACTGGACACCATCGGGTTCAAGCCTAGCTCAACTTCCTTACCTGTGCCGTAATCAGCTCTTCTGGAATTTTGTATGAAATTGTATGCCAGTGGTATGAACCTACAGATGCCAATCTCAGTAAATGTAATTTATACCTAAGAGATGCACATTAACTGTGCAATCCTGAAAGGGGGACTTGGAGCCACTTCGGAGCTGGTGTCCATACCACTTGCACTGTCCAAAGGGGCATGGATGCCGGTGCAGGGCGATTTATGCTGGCTTTGGGGAGCTACATGGCAGTATGATCCTAGTGTGCTGGCGCTGCCTCCCCAGCAGCTTTTTTCTGGAAACGAGTGCTAGCGCTGACATCCAGGGGGGCATCCCCGGGCGCCCTCCAACTACCCCCCTTCAGGATTGGGCTGTAAGAGTTAATGTACACATTATTTTCAGATTATGCAATTGGTCCACTAACTGAATTGTTATGGGACCTTTGCACCTTTGAAAATGAGATCAAATAATGTTTTACATGCAAATGGTGTAAGATATAAAGCATTTCACATTTATAGTTCTGAATGTCACACATTAAACACAATCTAAGTTTCATTACAGTATGATATACTGCTAAACAGCATGTCAATGGAGCAGTCATTCAATTCACAGTGGCTGAACGATACGGCATAAAAAGAAAGATTTTTGGAGCACAGTTCAGGACTGGGAAAATTAGATTTAAAATAGAGTTCTTCAAATCAATGTATTACAAATGAAAATACTATATTAGCAGAAGTCCAAGTTTGATTAACTTCCCATCTGAGCAGGATGAGAGCACAAACTTTTCCAATTTGTGGTCCCTGTGGTGCTGGTAGGCACAATTGTAGCAAAAAATATGCATTTTTCTCATGACTATATAAACAGAGGTCCTTGGAGATGAATTCATCTTTTGGGACAAAAAGGTACAAGGGGGATTCGGGAATTTTTTTTTATTTTTATTTTTGCCTTAGGAAATTTTTCCTGTTTTGAACTGACACAAAAGGGTACTTCCATTATTCAGTTTTCACTGAGGAGCCATTGTAGATCCTTCAGCACATACAGATCATCTAAACAAATGTATGCAGGACTCACAAAAATTAAATTATGACATCAACAGAACTTTGCTTGAAGAGCAGATGTCTTACACAAAGACAGGATTTGACTTATAGCCATTTTGATTTTTTTTGATCCTATGGCTACTTGAAAAACTAGGTGAGAAATCTAAAATCTATCATTACACCTGGATCGGAAATTTTCCTCCATTTTCCTGCTTAGAAGGATGATGCATCTTCACTGAAATAAAGGTAGATGTCATCCTTCATTTCAAACAGGATTGAATGACTGGGTTGCATTATTGCAAGCAGACCTTTATTTGCAGAGAATTAGCCATATGACGGATCTTGGGGTGTAGTTTTACAGCAGCTCTAGAGTACTAGAGACCATTAACAATATCATGAAATACAGATGAGGTAGCAAATGCTACAGATTGCCTGTGGCAATCCTCTGGGTTTTTGAGAGATCAGCACACTTGTGCTGCTCAATTTCGTTTATTGTTCAAGCTTCTGCATAAACTCTTTCCTCACAATTAAATGATTTTTTGGTACATTTTTTCCATGCCATGTAGCCCAATCCAATGCATGTTGACTTAGAAGTTCCACTGATTTAAATATAATTACTCCAGTCCCCGGTAAGTGTGTTGGGAATTGTAGGTTTCTCCTCTAATCCCCTACTTCCCTCTACTGAATGGTGTCATTTTAATCAATGCAGAAGGCAACAGATTATAATCTCACATTTATGATTAAATCAACACATTCAAAGTTTAACAACATCTGACAAATGCTTAGTTCTGCTGAATGCAATTATTTTTAAACACTCCTTTCCTCAAGGTTTACACTGTTTTGAATTAGATGTATGATTTATCAAAGTTACGCCTAGCTTGCAACATATTCAACACCTTGGAATAGGCAAGTCACATCAAAACAGAAAACTCCTCAGCAAAATTTAATCCCTTTTAAATATAAAACACAGCATCTGTTTTTGTCCAAGCAATTTGTTTTGATTCAACATGCATTTACCGTATTTTCCGGCGTATAAGATGACTTTTTAACCCAGGAAAATCTTCTCCAAACTGGGGGGTCGTCTTATACGCCGGGTATCGTCTTTCCTCCCCGGCCTCCGCTTCAGCTTCCGCTGCCCGGGGAGGCTCTCTCCCCGCCTCGCCTCCAGGGAGGGAGGGGAAAGAAGACGAGGCCTTGCTCGAGGGGCAGCAGCAGCAGCCGCCAAGTGCCTGGCCGGCGATGCCGCCGCAGCAGCAGCCCGCCCGGTGAGTGCGTGCCCCCGAGACCGGCAGAGGGGGTGCTAGAGGGGTCGCCCCTCGCCCCGCCGATGGGCCGGGATGGGCAGCCGTGCGGCGGGGCGCCGCAAAGGGACGGGGCGGCAGGGGGACGCACGGGCAGCCCTCGCCCCCCCTCTGCTCAACTCCAGCCGGACTTTGGCAAGTGCGCTCGGCGGGGCGCGCGCAGCTCCCACAGGAAGAGTTGGGTTCTGCCCCCCCCGCCCCCAAGTTCTGGGCTCCGCTCTGGAGCGCCGTCCCAGCTCCGCGGAGTTCAGGCGCGCCCGCTGACTCCCGCGTAAGCGCGCGGGGCTTGCGTGCGTATCCCCTCCTCCCTTCCCGTCCCTCCCCTCCCGTGTTTTATTTGGGGGGAGGGCTTTGCTTCCCCTCCCCTTGGGGGCCCCGACGAGCCTTTGGCTCCGGCTCGCCTGCCTCCCGAGGCACATCATCCCTGCGCTCCGGCTTTCCGCGCCCTCTCGCGCTGTCCCCTCCGCCTGGGCTCTGCGCCCCCCCTCTCTCCCCAGCTGCCCCTCGCGCAATGAGCGCCCCCCGGCCCCGGCGCGACCACCCCTCCAAAGACCCGGAGTGGGGCGTGGCCGCCTCTTCGGGCGCTCCCGCCGCTTGCAGAAAGAGCCGAAATCCAGACTGGGCGGAGGTGACGCCAAGAGAAGCCCCCCACCCCCTCTCCGGCCGGGGGGCTGCACGTGCTGGATCAGGACTTCTCTTTCTCCAGGCAGGGCAAGGGCCAGAGGGAAGGGGCCCTTTCCCCATGCTTTGCTGAGGGGCGGGGGGACACCTTCCTTGGGACATTCCCAAACTCTGTATTTTAATTCTAAAAATGGGGGGTCGTCTTATACGCCCAGTCGCCTTATACGCCGGAAAATACGGTAAATAACTTTTTAGATTTAGGCAATTCTTACGAGAATCAAATACCAGAGACCCTCATCTCGTATTGCAGTTCTAAGCTCAAAACTATACAGCACTATTCCAATTTGTCTTACAGTCATACGCCATTGATTTTTGTGATTCAGACTAGGTTCAGAGATGTAAATTGTGTGTCTCAGTCTTCTGCTCTGGCTTCAAAGTACTTTTCGTGATGGATGGTATGCCATATACTTGGACAACAAAATATAGGACAGGTGTTTCATAGAGCAAGAGGTATGATATATTAATGCAGGTAATCAAGCACCACTTGTCCCAGAATGTGGCATACAATGGATTTACTTAAACATTATGTGAGCTGTGGTTGTAGCACTTCTTCATGTAAGAATTCCACATGACTCAGATGTTGCTCAAACACCCATAACTTCCTCATGCACGCCTGAAGCTTGGGCGGATGTGTGGCGGCCATACAAACAATGCACATATTTGGTCCAGTGAAAGTGATCAGTTTTCTTTCTTTTAACTTTCCATCTATCAATTCAAGTCAGAATAGGTGAAATACTTTGCACAACTTCTTCTTGGAAGAGAAGTGAATACAGATAGATCACTGTCACTCAAAGAAGTTTGAAGAACAGCATGCTATAGTTTCAAGTCCTTATAATAGTCACCCAACACAATATTAAAGAGGCAATGGCATAAAACAAAGCAGTATATTTTTTAGAACATCATCTACAGCAGCTAAAGTTGATTTTAGGCAAACAGTTTTGCATCAATCATGTGCCTTTTTCTTCTTGAAGTCCTAAAATATATATTTATCTGATGGAACGCTGCAGCCAATGCTGGTTGGAACAAAAGTGAATAACCGTTAAAACCATTTTTCATTGGATCCATTCAGACAAATTAGTTTGAACATAGAGTACCTACATAAGTCTGCATATGTAGGGATATCATTTGTCTGAAACCACCCTAAATTTCAATTATAAAGAAAATTAAAAAAGACACACAAGTTTTAGCCATTTCAGGAAGATATTTACCTGAATCACAAACTACAGAAACATTCTAGCTGTATCTGAAGAAGTGAGATGTGGCTCATGAAAGCTCATATCCTGCCAGAAATTTTGTTAGTCTTTAAGGTGCTACTAGACTCTTGCTCTTTTGACAGATTAACATGGCTACTCATTGTGATCTACACAAACACAGGCATTCTACTGGGGTACTTCCTTACGCATAAATTCTGCAATTCAAATCTAACACACCGGATAAAGAGGAACACAGTACTTCATTTGTATAGATGCACATTTTGGCAGAAAGCGTAGAAGATGGGATAAGGCATGTGAGGGTAAGCTTATATGATCTTGGGGACACAAGGAGGAACTGCTGGTTGTGTTAGGGTTCTCCAAAGGCCCAGTTGCAATAATTTAGCCAGTAAGATTAAGATTAACTGAAACTATTTCTTACACTTGTGGAACTGTCTAACTGTATTCCAACTGTATAACAGAAGCTTGATCAATTAAAAAAATTCTTGTTCTGTCTTTTCTTCACCAGAATTAAATGGAAAATGGTCAAATATACCCCAAAGAATGTCTTAGACCACAAAAATATTGTTTTACTTTGCTGTATTTCTGTACATGTATTTTTAGTCTGGTTTTTAATTGGTTTTATGATGTATTTTTATTATGCAGTTTCAATTGTTAGCTACCTTGGTGGCCATAATTGTGCAGAAAGGCAGGATATGAATATTGTAAGTAAGTAAATAAATAAATGGAAAGAATCATTCTAGACTGCTAGAATTCACCGTGTGGACACAGCCCTTGGGCTGCGCCATGAACATAGCATGTTTCTGTTTTAGGGACATACAGGGGAAAAACACACAGCACATGACTCGAATAACATTAAAGGAAGCCTCAAACCAACAAATTTAGTTATTGAACTCAGAGGTGAAAAAATAAGTGAATGGGGAACATTCTTTTGAAAAGCTTCATTCATATGCTGGAATACATCTAGCAAAACTCCACAAAACTGCACTATTGCTAAGTGACATGCATTGTATGCACCTACACACACTGTGCCCTGTATAAAAACACAGGGCTAGGCATCCCCTTTTGTAGGGGACATTTCATATTCAAATGGAAATTAAAGTAGTTGAATAACATTAATTTGCTGTCATCTCCCTGTTCACAACTTGCACTTGGATTCCAATGACTGCATATTTTTAGATTTGTCTCTAATAGCCAAGGGCTTGTTTTACAGTTTTATTATGCAATTCAGTCATGCACACATTTAATAACCAAGAAAACTAGATTCCAGATACAGGGTGACATTGCAGGTGACGCCGCCGTTGAAATGAACTGAGGAACATCTGCTTTAGATAACACGTTTGGTTTTTATGCCACAGCAGTGAAGTCGGTGGGTAGACAATTCCAATGTGTATTTGGCTCCTGGAAGTAACAAACATTAGAAGGGCCTGTCACTCTTGAAATTAACTTTACATTTAATTGGATTTATTTACACAGAGTGCAATATTGAGTTCAAGCTGGCTAACTCCTCAGGTGTCAATGCTTCCCCACGGGAAAGAACCGAATGCTTATGTTTGGCTACTTTGTTCCCCAAGATTGTCAATCTGAAGCAGCAGGCCAAACAACACGTATGGCTGGATTGGAAACCTAGGGATTAGTGATGAGGTCCCTTCCCATCAGCACACTCCCTCCCCATTCAATCACTGTTGTCCCCCCCCCTAAAATTAACAAGCCACAGCAGAAACTGTGCTGATGAGCAACACCTGTTGCAGCACTCAAGAGAAGAATTCAAACTTTAATCTGATCTGTTTAATGGTTTTCTTTCTTTTTAAGCAGGAGGAAAAAGAATTACAAGATCCTTTTTAATATTTTCACAATGTTAAACTAAAACTGAGCTCTAGGCTACAATGTGTAAGTAAATCTAGAACACAAAAAAGGGTTAAATAAGATTTTCTTTAAAGATACAAGAACTTAAGCTTTCTTTACGTTTAACAAACTTCACAGAACAGATACTGCAAAGGAACAACCCCCAAACTTTTTTTTTAAGTGAACATTGTCCATAATCCACATGAACTTTGAGTAGTGTTCGCTCAAGAGCCACCTCGAAACCAACTGTGCACTTTGTAACAGGGCTAAAGAAAGGGTTAACAAGGGGAAAAATAGCATCTTCGTTATTAATCTGCAAAAGTCTTATGTATCAGTCAGAATGTCCATCAAATGCTATGCTAGGATTTTAAAAGGGAAAAAAGTGCATAGCGCGGCAGCAGCTGAAGTCCACGGGTTTTTGTTTTTTTAAAACTCTTCACAAAGAAAATTGTCTGATTTTTCCCCTCACGCCAATGGAAGGGGAATACTTCCTTAGGAAACAAAATATGCAGCTGGAAATTCCATTGCGGTTTTCAAAGCCTCGAGTACAACACAGAATGGCTTTTCCATATTGGATTTTAGAGTGATGGAATATTTCCGATTTACTTAATCACTAATTTGCACTTCGATAATATAGGCAAAGGTTAAGCCTCCTTCGCCGGCCGTAAATTGGCTACCAGAGTAAATACAATTTGGCCTGTAAACCAGACGCTTACCTTCAGCATAAACAGAACAGCCAGTGGCTTATTTAAACTGCTCTACCCCATAACCTTTTTTTAGAGTGACAGGAGGGTAAATCCACTCTTTAGGTGGCTTATACTTTCACAAACAGGCTAAATTTGAGAGACAATACAATTTCCCCCTTCCTCCAGCAACCCTCCCTCCCCTCCCAACTATATACCTAATTCCCAATTGCTAACGGTGCTCTAAGAGGTTTGGGGTAAAAATTCCACATGGGGCCACCATGAACACGAATTTTCCTACAGAAACTTTGCACGTGGCTGGAGGCACAGGGAGGTGCTGCCCTTTTCTCTGGTGACACCCACGTTAAGATCTGTGCAGTTCAGTTCAATGAGACTGCTCCAACAGAGAACAAAAGCCTTAAAAAACAGAGCTGGAGGGTCCCAGTTCTATGCAATGCATTCCACAATCATTTGCTTAGCAGGAGATGATGGGCAGAAACCTTCACTGAGAGTGCTGAGCTGCATAGACACAAGGCTGGAACAGCCATATGATTATCTCCTTACACTGGAAGTGAGGCGCACAAACTCAATTCAATAAGGGGGTGGTTTTTCTGGTTGTTCCCCAATACTGTTACTGAATTTTGCTTGCTACCAAAATGTTCTTTCCCCCTCAATATATCTCTAGCTACAGAAAGTCAGCCTGCAGGAACCAGCCATGGCTATTGTGCTGCGAATTAGCCTTATTTGATCAAGTCTCAGAGATACCTGCACTTAGCAAAAGGCAAACAAGAGCCAATCAGGGTTTGGCTGACGGGAACAGCCGCAGTGGTTGGCATATGGAATTGGATCACACTACTCTTAAGAAATGTTGTAGATGCTGCGTAGAAAATGCTTACTGCTTGTTCCAGAACAGAGCTAACTTTAAAAGCAAGACCATCCTCCTCCACTCTGAATGAAGAAACAGGTTCCCTGTAATGTGTTTCGATACAAAAGTTGTCATAAGAATCTGTCCCTGTCTCTTTTTGGCTTCTCAGAAAGACATTCCCACCCCGAGAGACTCCCTGATGCTGGTGATGCTACCTAACCTCAGAAGCCACACACACACACACACACACGGAGATTTTCATAAGTGACTGTTCAGTTCTTCTAGGTCCAGCAGCTACACTGCCTAGTCTAAGCAGAGTTTCACCCCTTCAAGGTTAGCTAGAAGTGAGGATAGGAAAACCAGGATATTAAGTGTATTTTCTTCCAGAGAGCTGTGCACATAGCAGTCTTTTACATCAGTTTCTACTCAGCTGCTGGAAGCTTAACAGCATAAGGCTTTTAAAGAGCTCCTGTCATAATAGAAGTCTTCAGATTTTTTTTTGTTAAAATCCACTAGCCATGCTCAAAAATATTTCTTCATTTTTTTTAATACAGTGGCTAGCAGGCACCTTAACAACCAGCCAGAAATCAATGTCAATCACCATTAACCCCTAAACTACAGTACCAGGATGGTTGACTAAAGAAAGGAAACTGATTGGCTGTAGTCTGAAACTTGCCCAGTACAAGGTGTCTGGCTGACTTTGTCCTAAATAAGGCTAACATTAGTGAACTAAGAGAACGGCATTTGGTTGTAGAGTCTTGCACTCAGGAGCATCCCTCGCCAATGCGCTGGCATGATCGTCCAACTTTCCGGTCCAGTTTCACCATTTTCATAATGGCTTCTTCACGCCCCCGTCCCATGTGATCGAATGTGCAATCGTGTTGTTCAGGCAGGCGATGCAACATACAGAACACGTAACCTGGAAGGACAGAAAATGGGTGTGGGGAAGACAAAAAAGCCCACACACAATATTAGAAACTCTCTGGAAAGAAAACTGTACGAAAGCAAGTGTTGCATTAGCACTCAACTGGATTACTGAACGGCCCGCAGAATCTCTAAAAATACTTCTGGACTTGCCTCCTTCCAATACATACATATGAAGCTGCCTTATACAGACCACTTGGTCAATCTAGCTTGGTAATGTTTGCCCAGAATGACATTCTCAAGTTGCTTTTATGTGCATATGCCACAAATTGCCCTTGGCTCTGAAGAAGTCCACTCTGAAATGCAAAAAATTTAAAGGGGAAATTTATAGTGGATCCTAATAAGTTGTTAGGAATTCTACCATCCATTATTATGAAGTCTTCAGAAGAGTTGGCAAGATATATGATTACAGCAGCAAGAGTTGTCATTACATCAAAATGGAAGTCAGAAGAATGCCCAGACAATGAAGATTGGAAAGATAAATTAGCAGAGTATGCAGTGATGGCTAAGCTGACAAATCAAGTAAACAAAAAATCTGGTAAAGATTTTTTTTTAAAATGGGAACTGTATTTTTCATATGTTTTGTAAAGTTTCTATAAATAGAAACTGTTTAGTTATAAGAGTGCATTGGATTCAATATTACAGATGTCAGTTATTACATGAAAATCTTACATGCATTATATTGGAGATAACATTTAATCCTGGCTAGAATTATTATGTAAGAGTAAAGTATATTTAGAGATGAATTGCTTAGATAAACGACTATATTGGTAACGTTTTTTACAATCCTTTTCAATACATACAAGTAGATAATAGTCATAAATGGATATGTAGGTCATCACAACAAAGTAAAAGTAAAGCATATGTATTATGAATGTTAGTATAAAGGGCAGTTTATAACAGCATTACACTTAGATTTTCATATTACAAGATAGAATAAATAACGAAATTAAATGTTGCATGTTCACCCAGCCAAAGAATGTTTCGGTACATTGCAGTGATATGTTTGTTCTGGTGTTACGTATTGTATGGTATCGTTGTACACAGTATGTCCTGTTTGTATTTTATTGAATTGAAAATAAAAATAAAAAACAAATTGCACTTGGCATCCTCTACATGCAAACCATGTGCCCTACCTGAGATCTAGCTTCTCCTCATAATCAGAAAGCACATCCAGAATAGTAATTCACATGGAAGCACAGGGGTGGGCTATACTTACTCTTAACACACACACATACAAAAATGAAAAGGAAAATTTTAGATGTAAGAGCAAAATGTGTCTCCAATTTTAATTCAGAAAAAAGTATACCTCAACTGTCAAGTCTGGGAAGCTGATCTAGATACCATACAACTAAGCTAGGAGTCACAGTAGTTACTTCATTTTTATTGAGTCAGAAACCAAGGCTGGGAGAACAAGACTCCTCCAAGATCATCTGTATCTAAGGTAGAATTTGAATTGGGGTATAGACTACCAAACGTACCCTAAAAACATATACAGTTGAAGAAAGCATTAGTATTTTATACATCAGTACTCTTTTTTGTACGTACTCCAAGGTGCAAGCTGGACAAGGGTGAAGGGACAGAAAAATGAGTACACTTCTTTAGGGATCAGAGGGATCCATGTAGACAAGCCGGCTGTCATGATATAGTTTACTTATACAATTTAAAAACGAAGGAAAAAAATCTGCTTACTCATGAGTTGTGCAGGCGAAGAAAGGAAGAGATGAGAGGCGGTATGTTACAAGTTCATCTTAGATACACAGAAATAATGTTTCAGCCCTGCTAGACCAATGTTGACCATTTATACATACAGAAGCTTGTAAGAATTATAATCAAGTCACAAGAAAGCGACACCCCGCCTGGTATACTGTTCCTAGTTGTCAATGAGGCGGTAAGCTGCTGTTTGGGTTACAACACTAACTGCTAGAGGATAAAACTGTGCCTTGATAAACTTGGAGGAAGAAATGTAGTGTAGTATATTATTGTGTGTGTGTAAGTGCCATCAAGTCGCTTCCGACTCATGGCGACCCTATGAATGAAAGTCCTCCAAAATGTCCTATCTTTGACAGCCTTGCTCAGATCTTGCAAATTGAAGGCTGTGGCTTCCTTTATTAATATTATTAAATTTTATTAAATGCTTCTCTAATGAACATTTTTGGGTTAAACTTTAAAGATTTAAGGCTAGAATCTCCCTAATTAAGTAATCAGTACATTCATTTTACCATTTAGCTAGAGTGAGTATATAACAACACAACTTGCTTGATGTTTACATTTTAAAAAATACAAGAAAGCTTCATTGAAATTGAGAAAGTTTCAGGGGACCTTTCTGCTTCTGACCAGAAGCAGAGCCAAAAATTTCATCCAAGATCAAGACACCTAAGATTTTAAATTTAGCACCAGCTTCATGCTTATGCTGCTAGTTGTCAGCTTCATTTTTGAGTGAAAGTTCAAATCAGCCACAATCTGCCGCTCATGTCATGTCCCAAATTTAATAAATAAAACATTTGTTTCTTTACAGATACCTCACTTCAAAACGAACCCTAATAACGATAGTTATTCCTGTACCAAATTCTGTTCTAGCTGATGTCACCTTCACCTCTCGCATGAAGTTTTTTACACTTTCTTACTGATTTTAAATTCTAATTGACAAAAGTGAATGTTAGGCTAAAAATACCTAGAAACTTTCAAAAACGAAGGCTCTGCATTAGTTACACGCCATCATGCTGTATTATCCATGGTAATGTGTTCCAGTGTGGATTTTTTTTTTTTTTTTGGCACACAAAAATCAACTATATCAGTCAGAGGCAAATGCTCCAATAACTTAGCATAAACATACTCAGATGCATGAACTGTAAGAATGTTTAAATACAGGCACGCAAAGCATTTTAAAGTCAAATAGCAGCAATTGATTAATGACCATTCACACTTCAGCATAAATCAGTATTTTCCAGAACTTCTAACAGTCAAAGCATACTTTTATTCTGATTTAAAACTGGAAGAACATTTCACTCTTCCCTTCCTATATTCACAGTAAGAATTATATGCCTCTTAAGACGCCACCCCCCACCAATGTTGGTGCACGAGTCGTTAATCTGATGTGCCGCCTAACTAGAAAGGAACCAGACCGGAGCAGTGACTCCTACAGCCATTGCTGGGGTCACGTCATACCTCTGCATCTGAGTACTGGGTGTAACTGGCTCACTCAACCACCCCCAATGCAGAGATGAAACAGAGTGGCCTTAATTCCAACTGGTGGCCAACTGGAGTGGAGGCCATGGCATAGCAGTAAATCATATAGACACATGACTCCTCTGTGGGTATTTTGGATACACAGAATCATAGAGTTGGAAGGGACCACCAGGGTCATCTAGTCCAACCCCCTGCACAATGCAGGAAATTCACAACTACCTGCCCCCACACACCCAGTGTCCAGAAGATGGCCAAGATGCCCTCCCTCTAAGTTCATAGAATCAGCATTGCTGACAGATGGCCATCTAGCCTCTGCTTAAAAACCTCCAAGGAAGGAGAGCTTACCACCTCCCGAGGAAGCCTGTTCCACCGAGGAACTGCTCTAACCATTCTCCTTTCATCTTTCTCTAAGAAATGGTTCAAGTTATGACAAAAAAATCCCTCTTAGTGGCTTCAGAACAATTAGCACACACTTCATTGACATATAAAAGCCTGGTCTTCAAAAATGAAGCAATAGAGTATTAACTGCCCAGATTACCTAATTCTGTGAGATCACTCTAGGGTTGCCAACCTCCAGGTAGTAGCTGGAGATCTCCCACTATTACAACTGATTTCCAGCATACAGAGATCAGTTCCCCTGGAGAAAAATGGCCGCTTTGGCAATTGGACTCTATGGCACTGAAGTCCCTTCCCTCCTCAAACCCCGCCCTCCTTAGGCTCTGCCCCAAAAACCTCCCGCTAGTTGTGAAGAGGGACCTGATGACCCTACAGGGACCCCTACTCCATGCCCAGAAGATGGCTAAGATGCCCTCCCTCTCATGAACTGCCTAAGTTCATAGAATCAGCATTGCTGACAGATGGCCATCTAGCCTCTGCTTAAAAACCTCCAGGGAAGGAGCACTTACCACCTCCCGAGGAAGCCTGTTCCACTGAGGAACCACTCCGTTAGAAAATTCTTCCTAATTGCTAGACGGAAACTCTTTTGATTTAATTTCAACCCTTTGGTTCTGGTCCGACCTTCTGGGGCAACAGAAAACAACTCGGCACCATCCTCTATATGACAGCCCTTCAAGTACTTGAAGATGGTTATCATATCCCCTCTCAGTCGTCTCCTCTTCAGGCTAAACACACCCAGCTCCTTCAACCTTTCCTCATAGGACTTGGTCTCCAAACCCCTCACCATCTTTCTTGCCCTCCTCTGGACACGTTCCAGCTTGTCTACATCCTTAAATTGCAGGGCCCAAAACTGAACACAATACTCTAGGTGAGTCTAACCAGAGCAGAGTAAGTGATACCATCACTGCATGTGATCTGGACACTATACTTCTGTTGATGCAGTCCAAGATCGCATTTGCCTTTTTAACTACCGCATCACATGGGTGTCTTCAATCACTTTATCCCTCACAAAACATTAGTTATTCTTAGTGTGCCTGAGCAACGAACTATTAGCATAAATGTTCAACCTACACTCTCATCAGAGAATATACTTTCTATTTTCAGATAGAAAAACAAAACTGTACACAGAATACTATTTCATAGAGCTAGTCCTGCAAGTTTAGTTGTCCTATTCTTTCTTTTTTTACAGAATAATTTCCCCCACCCCCTGGCAGCCATGAAAAGCTGATTCTTGTACCTTCCCACAACAATTCAGGTGAATTCTCACCATGTTAACAGAAGCACTAAAAAATGATGGTTTGCTCTGGGATGACTGTGTTGCTTACAAATGCTTACCACTTGAGAGCTCTAACTACACGGCTGAATAGCAAGTAGCCACAGGTATCGCTGTTTACACACACGAAGCTTAAAAATACCTGAAGAGGTCTTTCGCTAAGGCCCAAAAGCTAGTTTGGAAACACATGCCTGTTATCTGGACACAGTTATGGACAATGGCTTTCTAAAAAAAAAAATTAGTTCTTTGTATTTCACAAGCAAAAATCCCTGAGTGCTATTGTGTCTGCTGACCAAGTGCCTAAGGCAGAATTGTAACACAGAAATGTAATAAGGGGACTTAACATTTTATTTCAGCATGCCTGTGGCACAGCATATCAGCGACAGGTGGTGAATATATTCAGATGTTAAGTCTCAGTGAAATAATTAAATCTGGCCTGGAAATGGCTTGCCTGGTGCCTGTTTGACAAGACAGCAACTAAATGAAGGAAGAGAGAAGTTGACCTTGCTTCATGTTTAAACTGATGAACAAGAGGCCTCACTTTACAAAACCAACACTAATAGTGCAATCTGGGGGGGGGGGAACCACACAGCAACCGCACAGCTGAGCCTCTTCCTTAAGTGGTTTGCAGTGCCATGGCCAGCCCTGAAGCAGCAGTGAAATTATACCACCCTGGGACCTAGGATGCCGACGCATTAGCACTGGGGGCAGAGCCAGGGGGCTCGTCGGTCAAAGCGGCAGGCAGCCAGCAGGGGGCTGGAGGAAGGGCGAGATGGGGAGAGGAGGAACAGGACTAGGCAACAGAGGCAGTAGGGTGGGTCCACCTCCACCTGGCCCCAAAATGGGATAGCAGAGGATGGGGGAAGGGCAGAAAACTCCTGGGGGCACATATGTCCCCCCGCCAAGCACCAGGGCACCCCGCGGTGGGCAAGAGGTGGGTATGGTGTAGCAGCAGAGAGATGGAAGATGCACCTGAAGCAGCCACAGTGCATGACCTCTGGGGCCTCCTTGCCTGGTGCAGGAGGCCATATGGCAGCAGTTCCTGGAAAAAAAAACTGGATGTACATTGTGTTTCTAAAGGAACTTTTGTTTTTGCCAAATGCCAATGAGTTTGCATTATTAAGTTTGTTATGAATAAAAAATCATTTTAAGTTAGAGCTTAATAATTATTTCACTATTAATATACTTCTTCTTAATTGTATTTCAGTTCAACAATTACATTGATAAAAATACATATTTTGTTATGTGCAAATGGCTTTAGATACCTATTAGGTCCATAAATTACCATATAGCATATATTCAACACAAAAAACAGCGACAATTTGTTGTTGACAAAGGACAACTGGACATATAAAGGGCCCCAATACCTTCAATGGCTTAGGGCCTCATCAAACCTAAATCCGGCCCTGTTATGACCCAACTATTTGTAATTATATATCTGTAACTTCTGTAAATGGTAAAAAGGACTTTTCTCAAGCCACTACCGAGAATAATATTTACAGATATCACTCTGATAAAAGGTTTATGGAGTCTCTTCAAAGATTAACCAACTGAGGCAAGCTTCATTTAGTAGCGATACAACCTTTCCCAAAATAATTACTGGGTACTTCCAGCATTAAAACGCAGCAAAGGCCAACCCAGATCCATAACACACTTTCCATCAAGCGGATCTGAAGTCAAATACAACCATGTTAAACTCCATTTTATCAGAGCTTCACACATTGTTATTATGACTGTCTCTTGCTGGCTGTTTCCTTTCAGACAGATACACCCTTGCACAACCTGTAATTACTATTTTCTCCCATTTATGAAGAACACCACATGCTGATAAAGCCTTGTTCCGTCTTAAGGACCCTTTATCTGCCCAGTTCTACTTTCTCTGCAAAGCTAACACCTGAAATCAAAATGGTCAACCCATGACCGGAAATAAAGCAGACCAACCAATGCTCTTCTTCCTAGGCAAGGCAGAGGACCTGGAATACAGTATTGTTTCAAATGCCATCATTGAAAAGCCTGGCCAGCTTCAGCATGAAGCTTTCCAGGAAGAATCTGCTTGTGGAATGCTTCTTGTGGGGAAATACCTTGCGGAAGACGCTGCTTTGCAACTGAAAACCAGTGAATGTTTCAAGAAAAAATCTGAGAATGATGGTAAACATTTAACTCCTAGATCTTGCACAAAGTATTCATTGTGGACTTTAAATTCAGAGGCAACATTCTCTCACGTGCCTTTGCTCATGAGAATAATTACAAAATACATTTTCTATTCAAAATGAACCTTGAGGCAAATGATCCAATATAACATTTAGCCAGAGTAGTAATTCCAAGAGGAGAAGTGTTAACTTGGTTTGAGCTAGCTTCACATATTAAAAACCAAACGACCTTAGATCAGATCAGCAGGTTCCAAAGCAATTCAGTTCTTCTTTGTGATATTCATACAGCACAGTTTTACAGGTTGCACAACAGGTATTCAGGGATTTTTGTGACTGTGTTTATCCAAAAGGCTTACTTAAAAAGTTCACAAGCATTTTTAAACACTCACACAAAAAGAATGATTCCCAACAGCACACCTACTAGCAACTACCAGAGAAAGCACAAAAAGAAATCACAGCAGGAGACAAGCGTGAATGATGCGTTGCAGTATTTCCCTCAGTCTTCTTGCTCATTCTTGAGGCCTGGAGTGCCTCTAGGCAGCAAGCAAACAGGTCTCGTAATGGATTCGCATCGCAAGCACATTGCTCTATGATGTCTACAATACAAAGTAGAAGTTTATGCCTCAGAACTCCGGAAAGGTTAAGCAGTGCTTGTACTTCTCTTCTACAGAAAAAGGCATTTCTCTGCTACCTTAGACATGTATGCAGAAGGGCATGTGAACTGCAGAAAGAAGAAATGATATACTGAAAAAAATATCTTCTTTCATTGCCATTCTCTAGGGCATCATGCTAGAAGAATCTTTACTGGCGCACAGACACAGTGGGAAAACTGGAGGGATCACTTCAAAGTAAGAATAGGGTGTATGAAAATATGAAGATGACACTATGGCCGTAATCCTAACATGATGTTTCACAATGTTCTGAAACACTGACTTTTAGTTTTCCAAATTTAGTAAAGAACTGCCTCCTACATATCAAAGTATGGTTTTCTTCAAGGCAGAAAAGCTGGGCTATCAAAAGAAGGGCCTTAATGTATATTGTGATTGCTTGGGAAAGTCAACCCTTGAAGAACGACATACTCCAATGCACATTATTCCGACGTGTTCCCCCCCCCCCCCATACTAAGATGTGGATAAAAGCATTTCTGGTATGACGGATCTATACAGCCAAGCAGATTTGGCTATATTCATATTTATTCATTTAATTTATTTAAAACTCTTTATCCCATCACTCTACCTAATTAGGTCCCACAAAGTGGCAAACGGCTGAAAAACCATTAAAATCAACTTAAAAAAATACATATCTCACACATACATACAAAACAGCAATTAAAAACTAATCTGAAGAAGGAACTAATTCCAAATGTCCACAGGCTCAAAAAGATTGGGGACCCCCGACTTTGGGAATGTGCTTGCACCTTTATTGCCTACAGGGCAATTTTTCTACCATTAATTCCATTAAATTGTAAGCTATGTGAATTTCTTATTTAGTTACCACCTTCGGTGTTGTATAAAACTGCAATGATATTACTACTGTTTTTACCTCCCAGGGGCTGACAATAATGTTTCTGCCAACATACTTCTCCAACTATACACGACATATATAATAAGTGAACTTCCAAATATATCAGAAACAGTTTACTGTGGTTGGTAAAAATCTTTGTTACAAAAATTTAAAATGTTTTCAATTAAAATATGATTCAAGAAAAAATAATATTCATTTTTTATGTATCTTTAGGTTTTCCAAAACAAGACCTGTAAATAGTTATTACAGGGGTTTAATGTCACCCTTATATTGAGTTTATAGTACTTATATTTATATTGTGCATGTACTTTTATAAACCAATACCATTTTCTAGAGACTACTGAAGAAACCTTTAGTCTGAATGGCTTTAATTTAAATACTTTCTTACTTTGTTCTGTATATTTTATGCTTTTTAACTTACATATCTCTTGTGCATTTCTAAAAGCATAATTGCTTTACTAGGATTATATATGTTTTTACACGTTATTCAGGATGGTGAAAACCAAGGCTTTCCGCAGATGTCTTCCAGTGCAAAAAGCAGAGTTTCTGGAGTTTATGTGGGCCAAGATGTTCCCATTTCCTTCATGTTTGGCACTGCCACTTCCAAGACCACCTTGAAGCAGGTGGCCAATTTTAGGAGTTACGCATGCCACAGATAAACACATCCTTTTATTATTATAAATGCATGGGGCAGTGAGAATGCACAGAGAACTTTTTCTCCCTCTCCCAAAATAGCAGAACTCAAGGGCATCCAATAAAGTTGGTGGGCAGTAGAATCAGTACAGACAAAAGGAAATACTTCTTTACTCAAGGAGTGATTAAAATGTGGAATTCGACGTCAGAGGCTGTAGTGATCACCACACAGGCATAGATGGCTTCAAAAGGGAATTAGACAGATCCAAGGAGGATAGGCCTATCAGTGGCTACTACCCATAATGACTAAAGGCAGTAATTATCAGAATACTATCCCAAGTCTGGACTCATCTCTTACAGTAACTCATCAGCTACAGGAACATTTGCCTGGGTTAGTATTCATACCTTTAGAAGTCTCTGCATGGAACATTTATCTACACTAACACACCACTCCCCAAAGTTGAGGATTTAATTAAAAGCTAAAGTGTATCCAAATTTCTAATTAAAACAAGTAATCGGTACCAGGCAGCCTGATAATATATGTGTATCGTTTGTTTTTTTGCTTCAGTCCAATGAAAATTAAAGGCAGATAAGATATTAATAAGGAAAAAGAATAAATAATGGCAAGCTTCCAGACTGAAGCACTTGCCTCTGGAGTTTCTGCAATAGACATTTACAAAGGTCCATGTTCTTTAACCTCAAAGGCTTTACCCACTGTTACTTTAAAAACGTCAAAGCACTTGCCATTAAGATTGTTAAAAATAGCTGTCGACATCTGTTGCAATGGTAACCATTGGAGCCATCAGGCAAGTCTTGACCAATACATTAACGAGTACATACCCTAGTGTGGACTTCTGTAGCTTCAGCTTAATCAAATGTTGACTGCCTGTGTTCAGTCAACACTTTAATTTGGGGGAGAATTTAATCCCCACAATGATTTTTTAAAATATTTTCAGATTTTTCTGTAGATCTAGGGAGTCTTGAGTCTGCAGAAAAATTTGTTTTGGATAAGTGTGGCCCCGATCCACGAATTTAGCTATCCGCAGATGGGGGGCACCCTTGGGAATTAGATATAAACATAATAAAATAATACACACATAAATACGTGCCACAACTGACCAATTCATACCATTTCAATACTGTATTGTGCATACCAGGTCTTAGTTCCCTGTTTTAAGGAAGAGTTGTACTGTTTTCTGATTTTTCCAGTAACTGAGGTATCTCAGACTATAGGTATATTGTATGCACCAAAGTTCATGTCTCTATAACTGGAGAGATACCCCATCAATTTTGATACCCCACCAACTTTGATATCCCTGTTAGTGAGGCCAAAGTTTTTTGGGTTTTTTTGTGCCTCCAGTCACAGCTGACTTATGGTGACCCTGTAGGATCAGGTTAGCTTGGGGCGATTCAGGTCAGGGAAAGTTTCTTCACTCACTGCTGAATGAAGCTGGCATTCTGCAAGTCTTAATTATACTTCAGGTAGCTACAAGTCACATCCCCTTCCCAAATCTAAGCCAGAAGCAGCAACAGAACTTATGCAGCCTATTGTTCCTTCTACATATGGTTTGCCTTTGTGCGGTACTAGAATTTTGGCCTCTTATTTATAAGGTAAACTTAATATTCTTTGTCTGTTAGCTGGAAAATGTTCCATCTTGAGATTTTTCTAACATTAAAGGTGTCTGTGGAGTTGAAGGGCTTGGCCTCAGAGCAAGTATCCTCTGAAGCCAACTCCTCTCCCCTTAAAATTCCAGGGCTGGAGCAAACCCTGCACAATGCTCTCTGCTGCCAACACCTGAAATTAACATGAAGCTCATATGCAGGCTCTGATTCAATGGTTTTAAAGGTTGGGGTACTTCAAAGCTCGATTTGCTGCATCTCTCGCCCTCCACATATTTGGATGCCCAACATGCACACTCTCTGGACATTGACTTTACTAACAGCGGGGCACTATTATTTACATACTTAGGTCATTAAAAACAACAGGATTTTTTTTGCTAAGGGTGGGGGAGGAATGAGGATGGTGGATCAAATGGTTTGCCCATTTGAAAGTTTATTAATTATTTGAGACATTAATTGCCTACCATTCCATTTTGTGATATCCCTAAAGAGACTTGCTACATATATGTACACAAATAAATTAAAAACGAGAGTTTTAAATGAGAGTTAAAAACCAACCAATTCTTGTTTTAAAGATGGCAACAATAAAAATTCCCAATAAGCAGTAAATCTTACTAACTCAAGCTGTCTTAAGCAGATGGTGAAAAACCAAAAGCGATAGCGCTAGGTGAAGTTCACTTGGGAGGGCAGTTAGATAACATAAAATGCCTTCGTATTTCATTATCACATATATAAACAATTTCAGTGACTAAGACAAAAAAAAATCCTGTTCTCATTCTAGCCTGTTTTTTTTGGAGCATATTTTTAGCTAGTCAATTATATTCTGTATAAAAACATTTAAATACATAGCTGATTGTTTTTTGCTACCGCCCGAAAGCTCTGACGGTTGGAAAAAAGTTGGGCTACTGTCACCATTCCACTCAACTTTGAAAACTTTAGATTTTGGCAGACAGCCACAGCTGTGCCTCAGGCTTTCCTAGAGGACCAGAGTGGATTTTATGAAGTAATGAGTACGCCCTTCAATATTAAGCTCTTATTAGAAGTTTCTAAGGGTCTAGGAAGAGCTGCTGATTATGGGGGGAAATACTCTTACAATTCATTGAATCATTTTTCCAGCTTTCTTTGTAACAACCTGCTCTAAGCATCTGCGCTGGATGCATGAGCATGCTAGGCTCTAAGCTATGGCACACTCTGGCCAAAAATGGAAGACCGTGAATAACACTTAGCACTACAGAGCATCTTCAAACAAGCACTATGAAAATTTCTGATAGTGTTAGCGGGAAGTATTTGTGAAGCTTTGACAAAGTTACTAATTTTTAACTGGGAAAGCTCTTTACAAACTTAATTGTGTCGGTCTTCACAAGAGCCCGCACTTTTTATTTACATTTAGACAAATGAAAAGTAGGTTCACACAATGATTGTCCCAGACTAACGTATTATATTAAATCCACAGTCCAGGCGGGCTTGAACTCTACCGTTCTTTATGCTGGTTTGCCCTAGACCCGATTCCCACAGTTATTTATCACTTGAAGTAGAAACCAAAAAAGGAGCAAGACAAATGTTGAGTTGAGAATGATCTAGAACAGGTAACAACATGATCATCATATATTCAGCCAGCACCACACAACTGGGCAACAGTTTTCTTAGGTACAGGCTTGATGAACATGACGGATATTTCTACAAACCTGAAAAACACCCCAGGTTTTCAGAAAAATCTGAAACCTAAAAAAAGAATATGTTGGACAGGTAAAAAAAACAAACCAAAAAGATAAAAGGAATGATTGCCGCCTTAACAAATGGAAGCCCTCAGTGGCTGTTGCTAGGTAGCCACAGCTAGGGTTGCCAGGGTGAGGGGGGTCTTACCAGGTGCAAATTGAGGCCTAGGCCTCAATGCCATTAGTGCATTGATGTCACTTCCAAAAATGATGTCATGTCACCGATGATGTGAGAGATGCTCTGATATTTGGGCAAAAAATTTTTACCACAGAGTTTTGCCCAAATACCAGAGCATCTGCCACATCATTGGCAACATGATGACATCTCTTCTGGAAATGATGTCAACGTGCCAATGGTGTCAAGGCCTAGGCCTCATTTTGCATCACCGCCAGCTGGTCAAATGGCACTGGGATCCAGGCAGAGTTTACAGCCTGAAAACAAGAAAGAGATGTGGGGAATCCAGCTGTGATTCTTAATATCAGGAGTTCCACACAATTTAAGGTTTTTATGGTTGACAAGGGATACTTCCCCCTGAAAATATTGAGAGCATGTGTTATGTAGTAGTTATACTGAAGTTCAGCTGGGGAAACCTGGGCTCTGCTCTGTAGCTCAACAGGTGACCTTGAGCAAGACATATTCTCACAGCCTCTCTCACAGCATTGTTGTGAGAAAAAAGAGTGGGAGGGGACCTTGTATGACCAGCACCCTAAGATCCAGAGCTTTTTTCTGGTGGTACTCAATAATACTGAGTAGAGATGTGAAGGCCTGGAAAAAAACTGAAAATTTTGAATAAAAAAGCGCCCCCCCCCCAAGGCCTTTCCCTCCAATGTTTTCCAAGATGCATTTCTGCACCTAGAAGGATACCTAATGTTCATGAGGGAAGCATGAAGCTTTCATTGCTTCTCAATAGCTGCATGCCTTCTTTTGTCCCTCTGACCTGATATGGTTGAACATTTCACCTCTCCCTCAAACCACGGTTGACAAATTTACCCACAGACTGGGTAAAAAGTAGCTTATTGGCCTACCTTGAAGGAGGGAGAAAAAATATCAAAAGGAGGTGGGGCAGAAACTGCATCATTGCCTCAGAGGAAAACTGAAAGTTACATTGAAAACTTACCTCTCTCTAAACACTTAGCAGTGTAGAGTGTATCAACTTAGTTTTCTCTCAAGTAGTGGATACCCTCTCCATTTTCATTTTTTCCTAAAAATTTCTGGAAATTTTACATTCCTAGTACTGAGTACTGACACCTTCTTGGAGGATCTCCCAAGTAAACATACAGATGAGTACTAGCACTTCTTAAAAAACAAAAAAGCACTGCTGAGATCCCAGGAGAAAGGATGAGATAAAATATATATATTACAGTTGGAAGCACAGACTAATAAGACACTACTTGTTCGATTTTTTTCTGTGGATCCTCAGTGAAGCAGGAGACACAAGACACTACAAAGTCCAGGGCCCAATCAATCCTCTTTAAAGCTCTGCTTTGAATTGGGGGGTTGGTTTTAATGGTTTTAAAATGTGATCTTATAATGTATGTCACCACTGTTGCACGAGGCGGCTCAGCTTAAGAGTTTTTGGTGATTTCATGCCATTCCAGGAATTCAGTGTAACTCTAACATCAAGTGGTACTGGAATAGTTATAGCCTTCTGGTTATTTGGATACACACAACTTTCAGTGATGCCCACAAATTTTTAAAATCGAATTAGCTGTCTAAACAAAATTGTGTGCAGTCTATATTATTTACAAAGTTTATACCCTCACCTTTCTGCCCTCATTTGGGCTACCAAGGTGGCTAACAGATTTAAAATGTACATAATAAAAGCACATTTTAAAAATTAAAATACAAACACAATACATAAAAACAATAGTTAACATTCACACAGGGAACCCTGAGCAACTCAATCAAAAGTCCAATGCTAGAGATTACTGCTGTCTGAATACATGGCAGGTGTAACCCATGTCTAGAAACATCTTATAGGAAAGTGGCTTTATTCCAGTATTGTTGATTTAAAGGTTAGCCAATCAGAGAGGATCAGTCAGAAAATCTTAATTTCTGTTCCTCACTACAGCCTGTAAAGTGCACTGGCAATTAGCAGTTCCCCTCACCTCTTGCTATGAGTGAAAGCTCAGAATTCATCTTACAAATTGCTCTTTTGAAGATCAAAGAGAAACTGAATTTGTCTGTGTGTGTGCATTAGATGAGATTGTAATTTAATGGATTTTTAAGGGAAGGCTTGGTGGCATGTTCTTATGAAGCCCCAGGATAGAGAATTCAGGAGAGCTCTATGACTCTTCCCTTCCTTGCCTTTAATTGGCATCTCATTAGAAATTAATGAAAATGACATCCTCTGTTCTTCCCGCTCTAGGCACAGCACTCTACAGAAACCCCCATCACAATTCATAACACATTCAATTTATATAGCAATGGTTCTTAAGCATTATTTATGAGATGTGAATTTCTTGTCAGTGGTTAATAGAAGAGACAGTAAAAAAGACTGAAAATACACAGTCACGCACACAAAAATCTTTCAACAGCAAAGCAATGCTATATTTGGGTTCAAAGCACCCTTGTCTGGCTCTCCAATAAAAAACTATTGAGGGGGTCTCTCTCATCCATCTTTTCTGAAGTCCTACAGTCCTCTTAAATGCATCTTAAACCCCAGAATGAACTTGGAACCATAATGAGGGTGGCTCAGGGACATCTTGAAACACTTCCTAATGAGGGAGGGAGGGAATGCTTCCTTATTGCTAGCACTGTTAAACTTTCAATGAAAGAGTCGCCCAAAAGCAAACTCCAAAAGTATTCGTGCCAAAAGGTAACAGAGGGCATATGCAATAGACCAAAGTCAGCCAAAAGGAAGATAGCACTTTTCAAATTATGCAAACCAAGCCAATTATTATTTTAGAGGTCAAAGATAGCTCCCTCAATTGTAAAGGTTACAAGCAGCTGAAGCAGATCATGGAACCCTGGTACTGTGTACTCCCAGTAGTCCAAAACCATCAGAATGGCTGTGCTAACAAGAGACCTGCCCCAGCTAGATCATGAGCCTTCTTAGCAGTGGCTGTGGTCCTGTGGAATGGCCTTCTTGAAGATGCAAGGAGGTCAAAGACCCTGAAATTATCCAGGAAACTTAAAACAGCATTATTGAGGAGGGCATTTCATGGAGGTTTGGACTTTGTCAGATAGAAACAGTATATTTTTATTCAATATGGTTTAAAAGTATTTTTTTAATTGCCTTGAGCTCCTTTGCAGGGAAAAAGATGGGATATACATATTTTAATAAATTCATGTAAATAAATTATACAAAACTAACAGCATCCTTCGTTCCTGAACAATACTTACTGTAACTCACATGCTGTCAAGCCGTTTGGCAAATGGGTCACAAAGCAGTCAGATGGTGCTACTCAAGTGATCATAATGGTATTTATGCAATTCCCAGAGTTTTACATTTGCCTTTAGTCTACAGAGCAGGCAAGAGTGCAGCATGGGAGATTATGTCAGAGACCGGCATTTAAGTTCTACTCCTGTCTAGGAGTGCCACAAACTCCTTCAGCCTGTGTCCCTTGTGGCATCCAAGCAGCAGGTTGGCTAACCATGTAGAAAGACTCAAACGTAACTGTGACAACATATTGTCGAAGGCTTTCATGGTCAGAGTTCATTGGTTCTTATAGGTTATCCGGGCTGTGTAACCATGACTCAGCTTAAACCCAACCCCCTTCTGACTATATATTACTCTTCCTACACACTTGACACTGAGAGACACTGTCCTTCAGTGTTACTCCTCTGAAGATGCCTGCCACAGCTGCTGGCGAAACGTCAGGGGAAAAAAATACCAAGACCATGGTTACACAGCCCAGAAAACCTACAAGAACCAAAGTAACTGTGACACTTTGTGTTGAATTCATTCATTTACAGAATGTTTAATCCACAGTTCTCCACACCATGTGAATGAAAAGCAGTTCATAATGCCACAAATTAAAACAAGGCAGTCCACAATGATTTAAAATCACATTTCCCAGACCACTAACATTCCACCCGCAGTCAATCGCTATCTACATTTCTACTTCATTCACTGCCATGAATCCGTTTCTCATACAGGGAAAACCATTTTAACAGCTTGGTCTTGCAAAAAGCAAACAATTCAGTATCTTAAAAACACTCACAACTCCCTGCAAAATTTTAAATGTAAACACCTCAAAGATAATATTCTGAGAGTTCACATTAACAGCACTACAGATAAGATAAAGGGAAGCCATCTGAGAAATCTGCTTTTCGTATGAGAGATGAGTGCAGAACAGTGTCATGTAATGTGGCCACAGACAATTTAATTGAGTGTCTGTAATGTTCCAAAGACACAATGCTCCCCTCAAGCATAGTATATAGGAAACATACAGTACAGAAAAAGGCATGAATGTATAGATTACCTGGGGAGTGGGGGGAACCTGAGGACTGTTAGATAATAGCAAAAGAGAATTTTGAAACAGCATCCAGCACTGAGATATGCTGGAGGCCAGATATTCTGCCTGGTGAGCCAGACTAATCAGACATTGCCAATTTAAAAAACAAAATATAAAGAAACAGAAGGCAAAGTAATTTCCTTTGAAGTAGCCATTTGTTAAGAGATTGCTACTGTCAGAAGGAGTAGCCATATTAGGCGACCTTGCTAATGAAAACTAGTAATATAAATTTTGAAACTATCAATTTAAAATGATGTGCATAGATTTTGTCTAATTTTATCTAAGGGAACATGGGCATTATAGGGCCAGACTGTTAAGAACAAGTCCAGAGACCTGATTTGGCAAAGGGGAATTCAAAAGCGTGCTGTAGCTAGTGATATCATCTTGGCCATCTTCTGGTCACTGGGGTTGTGGGGAGGAGGTAGATGTGAATTTCCTGCATTGTGCATGGTGTTGGACTAGATGACCCTGGTGGTCCCTTCCAACTCTGTGATTCTATATGGGAGCATTAACTGCCTTGGACAGGGAGGGGTAGCCCATTTCCCTCCCAGTTCTAAAGGAGGAAAGTGCCATTGTAGTCCTAAACAGCACTTCCCGATTTACCTCAAACCCGTTGCCCATGCAAGGCACAGTGAAGAGGATTCTTTCCCCCCGCCCCCAAATTGCTTGGGACACCACCCTGGCAAGGATGCTACGGGGGAGGAGGCAACAGGAATGGCTTGTGCCTGTTGTTCCTTCCCAGACTCTCGCTGCTGCCGCTCCGAGCTGGTGGGTGTGAATGTAGCCTTGTTACTCACCGAGAGGGCTCTTTCCACTCTGAGGAAGAAGGGCATCTTGGAGCTCGGGTTTTCCCGCTCTTTGCTCGGGGAGGCAGGACTAAAAAATCTTACTTCCAGTCTCCTTGGCGGGAAAGCCTTGACTTCCACTTTTAAGGAGCCGAAGCTATAGACAGGAGCAATAACTAGAAATAACTAGAAGAAACATTGATAAACCCGAACCAAAATAGGTACGGAATACGATAAAGTACAAAACCAGGTTTTTGTTAACAGTAGTAACAATAACGACATCAGGCCTACTTAGAAGTATAGTAGATATGCAGTAAGTCACTCAGACAGAAATAAGAGATAAGAACGTTAACCTATCTGACAAGGCAAGTTATATCCTTGTTTTAACCTAAACAGACATGCCTGTGGTTAATCAGAAGGAATTTGAATGATACAATTTTAAACAGTATTAGCTGAATCATTTTGGGTGGGGCAAGATGCCCTTCTTCCTCAGAGCGGAAAGAGCCCTCTCGGTGAGTAACAAGGCTACATTCCCGCTCTGAGGGAAAGGGCATCTTGGAGCTCGGGATGTCCAAGAGCTGTAGAATACCCGAGTGGGATTTAATTTTCATTTTCCTTGACCACGTGCTGTAGCACTCTACAGCCGAAGGCTGCCTCAGCGGACGCAAAGGAATCAATGCGGTAGTGGCGGACAAAGGTGGATACGCTGGACCATGTAGTCGACTTGCATATTTCCTCTACTGAGGCCTGATGATTTATAGCCGCTGTGGTTGCCGCACTGCGGATAGAATGGGCCGTGATGCCTGAAGGAACGGGAACTTTACTAGCCAGGTAGGCTTCAGAAATGCAGCATTTGACCGCCCGGCTCAGAGAAGGTCGAGACAATCGCCTGCCCCGGTTAGGGGTAGAAACGGAAATAAAAAGTGAGTCCGATAATCTAAATGATGCAGTCCGACTAATGTAAATTTTGATAGCCCTTCGAACGTCTAGACTGTGCCATTCTTTCCCCCTAGGATTAGCTGGATTCAGACAGAAAGATGGTAGAAATATTTCCTGCTGACAATGAAAGGTAGTATTAACCTTGGGGATGAACGTTGGATCTAGACGCAGAATGACTTTGTCCCGTTGAATGATGCAGAGTTCTTTCCTAACTGAAAGTGCTCCCAACTCCGAAATCCTTCTCGCTGAAGTGACAGCAGTGAGAAATATAGTTTTCATACCTAGGAACTTTAGTGGAACTTTACGTAGAGGTTCGAAGGGCTTCTGTGTCAATGCCCGTAAAACCAGATTCAGTCGCCATGTGGGAAATTGATGAATGGGAGGTGGATGCATCTGAGAAACCCCCTTTATGAAGGCTTTAATCTGGGGATGCAAGGCCAGTTGATGATCGTCCAATGTTGGAACGATAGTGGCTATTATAGAGACCTGCTTTCTCAAGGTAGCCGCCCTTAAATTTTGCTGTACTCCATCTTGTATAAAGGCGAGAAGAGAAGGAAGATCCACGTTCAAGGGGTCTAAGACCTTCCTACGACACCATCTGGTGAATGTCTTCCAAGTGTATTCGTAAATCCTCCTTGTTGAAGGACGCCTGGCCTCAAGAATTGTGGAGATGACTTCTGGACCTAGACCGAGTTGTGTTAATCTGTGCCTTTCAATGTCCACACGTTTAGTTTGAACCAGGCTGGATCGGGATGGTTGATCAGACCCTGCTGGAGTAGATTTGGTAGAAGCGGTATTTGCCAAGGCCTCTGTGTTGACATTTCCATCAGATCCGAAAACCAGAGTCTGCGTGGCCAGTCCGGAGCGATCAGAATCACCGTGGCCCCCTCGGATATTATCTTCCTGATAACTCTTGGGAGAATAGGAAGAGGGGGGAAGGCATATAGAGTTCCCTTGGGCCAAGGGGAGAGAAGAGCATCCGTCTGTTCCGCCCGAGGATGGAAAAATCTAAAATAGAATCTGGGCAGTTGGTGGTTCAGATTCGAGGCGAAGAGGTCTACTAGAAGAGGGCCGAACTTCTGGTTCACAATCTGAAAGGCTTGAGCAGATAGAGCCCACTCCCCTTCCTCTATGGAACAACGACTTAGCCAGTCGGCCTGAACATTCTGAACACCTTGGATGTGCTCTGCTTGAATGTGCAAGAGATGCCTTTCTGCCCACCTGAAAATCCTTTTGGCTTCCTGATGCATTGTGGAAGACCTGGACCCCCCCTTGCTTGTTCAGGTGAGCCTTTGTTGCAACATTGTCGGTCCTGATGAGAATGTTCTGATCCTGAACTAGGTGTTGAAAATGTTGAAGGGCCAAAAAAACCGCCCTTAGTTCCAGGACATTTATGTGCATCTTCTGTTCTGCGGAACTCCAGACGCCCTGAGCCGTTTCTCTTCCTAGGGTGGCTCCCCAACCTAGTAGAGAGGCATCCGTGAAGAGTTGTAACGGATCTGGTAAAATGAACCGTTTTCCCTTGCGGAGGTTGGCAGTATGAGTCCACCAACGTAGACTCTCTTTGACTTGATGGGTCAATGTGATCAACTTGTTGTCCTTTTTGGCAATGGAATGCTGGTGTGGCTTTAGAAGCCATTGTAGGGGTCGAGCGTGAAAATGAGCCCAAGGAACAACCACAATGCAGGATATCATCAATCCTTGTAGGCTCGCTAGAGACAAGAGAAGGGATCTTTGAGCTTTGGCAATCTGTTTGGCTCTCCTTGAGATCTTCAGAACTTTTTCTTCTGGGAGAAAAATGGTGTCGACATCCGTGTTTATGATTACGCCCAGATGTTGGAGGCTTTGAGAAGGTACCACCTGACTCTTGGCGAAGTTCACTATGAACCCGTGGTCTTGAAGTAATTGGACGACTCTTTTGGTGTGGGATCGAGACTTCACTTCTGAAGGCGCACAAATGAGCAGGTCGTCGAGATATGGATGGATTTGAATAGCTTCTCGACGAAGCTCCGCAACGAGGGTGATTAACACTTTGGTGAACACACGCGGAGCAGCACCAAGACCGAATGGAAGAGCCTTGAACTGCAGATGTTTCTCCCCATAGGCGAATCTCAGAAAGCAGCGATGCTGAGGAGCAATGGGAATGTGCAGATAAGCTTCCTTGAGATCTATGGAGGTCATAAAGGAACCGTGCTTGAGAGCTTGAATGATTGAGAGAAGGGTCTCCATCCTGAAGTGCTTCGAGTGTATGTACCGACTGATAAACTTCAGGTCGAGTATGGCCCTCCAGTCCCCGGTCTTCTTGGGGACTGTGAAAAAGGCAGAATACACTCCCATGAATCGATCCTGTGTCGGCACTGCTTCCACTGCTCCGATGGAGATAAGGTGGTGATGGCTTCCATATCCCTCAATTGCTTGGTCTGAGACAACGAAACTGGAGATGGGATAAATCGGTCTGGGGGGGTGGCTCGGAACTCCACTGAGTAACTGTGTTGAACAATCTGTAGGACCCAGACGTCCATCTGTGACCCCACCCACTGAGAGCGGAAATATTGAAGTCTTCCGCCCACAGGAGCATCCATGGCGTCACTGTTTTCCGGCTTTTTGGAACTTGTCCCCTTTGTCCCTGAACTGGTTCTGCTGAAAGGGGCGATTGTAACGACCTTGTCTTCTAAACTGTTGGCGGCTATTAGACCAGGAAGAGAAGGGCCATCTCTGATCCTGTCTGAATCGAGACAGGGTATGGGAGGATCGAAAGGAATGAGAAAACCCTTTTGATTCCTTCTTTGATGACTTAGGCATCATGCGCTTCTTATCTTTGGTTTCAGCCAGCATCTTATCCAAGCGTTCGCCAAAGAGTTTGCCGGCTTGGAGCGGATAAGCCAAAAGACCTGATTTAGTCTTGGTCTCTACTTGCCAAGATCTGAGCCAAAGGGCTCTGCAAATCACGGCGTTAGATGACATTGATCTGGCTGAAAAAGATAAAGAGTCAAGGGAGGCGTCTGCTAGAAAGGAGGAAGCCTTGATTAGTCTAGCCATCCCATCAGAAATCCTTCTGTCTGTTTCCCCCATGAGCTGGGATATCTTTTTTGCCCAGGCTATGGATGCTCTGGATATAATGGCAGCAGTCGCGGTAGCCTGAATAGCTAAAGCAGAGGATTCATGCACTTTTCTAGTGAGAAATTCCATCTTGCGATCAAGCTGATCCTTGATCACTGTCCCTCCCTCCTCAGATAATCCATCTGGTGCCTGAAGAGATGCCACAGGAACATCAACTGTAGGCAGACTGAGGAGTTCCATTGCAGGAGGAGTCATTTCATAAAGTCTTTTAACAGACCCAGGGAACTGCCTGTTTTGGGTTGGTTTGTCCCACTCAGTTTTAATGAGTTTAACAAAATAATTTGGAAGAGGGACTCGTTTAACCTGGGAAGAACCTTGGGGAAAACAGTCCTTTGTACCCACTGGCCATGACTCAGGTAGAGGACCCCCAGGCTTAGAGGTTGCCTCTTGATTTAACTCTAAGGCAATCAAGGCTTTAGAAAGCAAGGCCTGATAGTCATCATGGGAGAAAAGCCGGGGCTGATCCTCTCCTTGATCTTTGGAATCCTCAGCCTCGGAATCATACTCGCCCTCCTCTCTGTCTGCACCTTCTGTAGGTGAATAGAGAGAGGCGTCATCCCTAGTTGTAAGGGGGTATGCACAAGGAGCCTTAAGAGCTGCCTTGGTAGGCCATGCACCGCTGCAGTCAGGATTGCTGCAAAGGGAAAGAGAAGGAGACTCCTCTCGGTTCCCTCTGTGAGATCTGGTGAGAGATCTGGCCCGGGTTTCCCTACGAGGAACTGGGACCTTGGTAAGGGCAGCCCGTCTTGCTTCCCTCCTTTCCATAACCATCTCAATGGCCGCTTCAAGGTCTATGGAAAAAACTCCCCCCGTTGCCGAAGCCCCAGGCGCAGGTATGTTATCCTCCGACATTCCCTGGGGCTGCCGAGAGCCGGCGCATCCACTGCCTGAGAAGTGGAGGGAAGGTCGGCTGGATCGGCCATCAGGACACCCGACCAATGCTTTGGGTCCTGAAGCCGCCTGTTGCTCCTTTTAGGAGAGCCGCCCACGTCCTTCCTTTTGCGCTTGCCGTCCGTCGTAGTTTTGGCGGTGGCGGCTTTAGCGGCGGCAGCGGTTTTGGTGGCGGCCACGCTCACGGGCTTCCCAGTCCCCGGAGGTCCGCCTGGGCGGCCACCGGAGAACTCCAAGTGGGGACCTAGGGAGGTATCGTAGTCCTCCACTGACATTAAATCGTCCTCTCTGAGGACTGACATAGCTGCGGCGGCTGCGGCCGCCATTTTGAGGGGCCGGGGTAGAGCCGCAGAAGAATTAAAGAAGAAGACAGCAAGATAGAATTTTTTTTTTAAAACAGTTGAACAACAGTAAAGTAGAGAGGAATAGACAGAGATTAATACAGACAAAACACAACGAGTCCTAAGAGATTGAATGCAGAGGTCTGCAAAGAGTGAGCTCTCCCCAGCGAAGGTAGGACTGAAAGTGAAAGTCGAGGCTTTCCCGCCAAGGAGACAGGAAGTAAGATTTTTTGGTCCTGCCTCCCTGAGCAAAGGGCGGGAAAACCCGAGCTCCAAGATGCCCTTTCCCTCAGAGCGGGAATGGGGTTGGGGGAGTAAGTCATCTCACTGCTTTAGGTGGCAAAAGGAGTAGAGTTGGCCCAGGACCACAGAGAAACAAAGTGACACCACACTCTGCGTTCCTACAGAAAACGGGATGCTCAAGGCTAGGGTGACTCCAGTCTTTCACCTCTGTGCCACCATTCTACAATTTGCTGCACTATAGTAGACACTAGAAGAAAGGCTTGTATATGTTGCACTGGTCTTGTCTCTAACTCTACGCGATCATTTAAACAGCCAATCCTTCCTTCCCTCCTCCAGACAGGTGGCAAGGAGGGACAATTCTCAGCCTGTCTCAATCTCCTTTCCCTCGCTTTGTGTGCCATTCCTCACAGCTAATGGTATGAAGAGATACACTGCCTTTGAACAAGGAGGCTACCATAGTTATTATGTGGAAACATATTGATGACACCTTTGATCATGTACAAAGAGTATTTATGTCTACTGCTTAGAAAGGGCTGCCCAGGGCACCAACTGAAGCATGGACTGCAGCTCAGAGTATGCAGCTTCCACATACAAACAGTTGAATACATGAAGCAGCGTTACAATCAGTCAGACCACTGGTCTACCAAGGTCAGCACTGTCAATTCTGACTGGCACCAGCTTTCCAAGGATCTCAGGTAAAGGCCTTTCACATTACCTTCTACTTGATCCTTTTAACTGAAGATAACAAAAATGGAACCTGGGGCCTTCTGCACGTAACACTGACGCTCTACCACTGTGCCACGGCACTTCCCCCTACACAGAGGGTTTACACCAGAATATGTCATCAAAAAATGCATTACATAAAACATGAAAGCATTCACATGTTCTCTCAGGAATCCTTAAAAGACCATTTTTGAGCAAGCTTCTTCATCACATTTTGCCCCTCCCCCATCACCAATTAAGTGAGGGGGCTTAAGAATTTCTTTCCTCCCACTCCCACATGAAGAAATGATGGTAGATCCCTCTTCCCCTACCCCACTAAGCTTGAAGGGATCCTTTAGTTTATCTCATTTATTTATTGTAGTTCATTCTGGCTTTCTCCAAAGGAGCTCACAGAGGTTCCTCTGTTTTATTCCCACCACAGTCCTGCAAGGGAAGTCAAACAAGTTCTACAGCTGAGTGAGGATTTCAGTTCTAGTTCTTCTGGTACCCTTCCAATACTATATTATTCCTGTCTTGTACAGTTATGTAATTTTAGACTTTACAACAGTAAGGGTGGTAATCCAACACTTACTATATGTTTCAACAAAATGGCAAAAAAAAAAAAAGATTATGAAGAACCATTTGCACCTCTAGAGAATGCAATAGGTTTGGAGAGTCCATGTGTTTGATGTTCTATGACAATACTGCATTTAGGATCATTTGATAGGCTCAACAGTTTAGAATTATGTTGAAACCCAGGTCAATTCTCTATTAATGTTGTGCTAATCAGTATTCATATGGGTATATTCTTTTCCCATTTCCTAGCTAATACTGCAAATGCACCCACAGATGATAAAGAAAATGTCTTCTCCAGCAACTGAAGAGCATTCTAAAGAAAATAACAAAATAATATTCTGTCTGGTATTAACACTCTAGTGAATTGAGTAAGTCACATATTTTATTAACCCCAAATGAGGACTCCTTGCTTGGATTAATCCTTCAAAATTCTTAAGGAGCAATATAGAGAACCATGTTTCCAAACATTTGCAGTATCAAAATTAGCAATTTCTCAGCAAACTTGACATAAGACCCTCGTTCTAGCCACTTTTAAAGCCAGCCTATTCTTTACTCAATTTGGTGATACAGATAATTTTATTTCCCGAAGCAGACAAAGCTGCAGAATATTAATAGGAAAAAATAAGAATAGATAACCAAACATCCAACAAATTATTCCATAGTTATTTGGTTCAGTAATCTTGTTTATTTTATTGCCTGGGTTTTATTTACAATGGACAAGGCAGCACATAAAATTTAAGCAACAATAAAGCCACTGCCACTGAAGGTGTTTTGTTTTTGGCATTGTGAGTCCTGCTTGTAACATTTGCGGATGTTCATAACCACCATATACAACTTCCTCAAAGGTAAAATGATATTAATACAACCACAATGTGAAAGTGAATATAGTATCAAAGGGTGGAAGCATTTTCCCCCTCTATGACACAGGGGAACTACAGCCACTAGGACCATAATATAGATAGTGGATGTATAATTCTTGGTCTTAGGTCAGGATTTAAACCTTTGTCATAAGGAGCATGTGGCTTGTCTATCTAGACTGTATTACTTTTTTGGGGAGAGAAGGTGATGTTCCCCCTCTCGATAGTTTTCACATGGTGTGATTTTATGTTTCACTGAGTGTCTACATATGATATGGGAGATAACTAAAATCATTATGGTCATATACTAGTAACGTTCAGGAATATGGTTTGGTTTGGGTTGCCAACCTCAACGTGGGTCCTAGAATTACAACTGATGTCCAGATTGGAGAGATCAGTTCTTCTGAAGGAAATGGCAACTCTGGAGG
Source organism: Euleptes europaea (assembly GCF_029931775.1). Taxonomy (NCBI): domain Eukaryota; kingdom Metazoa; phylum Chordata; class Lepidosauria; order Squamata; family Sphaerodactylidae; genus Euleptes; species Euleptes europaea. Next base: position 38,389,218 of record NC_079318.1, on the reverse strand, counting down.
GTGGACTCTACAGCATCACACAAACTCCATCCTCAAGAACCTCCTCCAAATCTCCAGGAAATTTCTGGAGTTGTTGGCAACCCTAGTTTTGGTTAAAGAGTTTTGACAAGGAATTCTCACTGCAAGATAAAAATAGCTGAATAATTTCATGGAATGGCAGTGTACTGCCCATCTCAAAGAACATTCTTGCCAATTTCAGTTTCTAAGTGAATATGTGTAGATGTTTCATGAAGTATTAAAAAACCTTAAACAGTAAATATAATTAAAATAGATATCTAACATTTGAGAGACAAGACAAAAATATACTAATTAACCATAGTTAATTATGTGCTACGCTGACCTTAATGGCCCAAGCTAACCTGATCTCATCAGTTCTCAGAAGTTACTCAGGGCCGGACCTGATTAGTCCTTGGAAGGGAGACAACCAAAGTTGCTACACAGAGGCAGGCAATGGCAAACCTCCTCTATTTGTCTCTTTCCTTGAAAACCCTATGGAGTTGCCATAAGTTGCCTGTTACTTGATGGAACTTTCCATCACCAAATACGTGCAGCATTGAGGACCACTTTTGGTAAATGCATGATCCCAAAGGGAGCTAGAAAATAAGCACATTTACTAATCAGCATATTTTGTCAGCTCGTGTAGGAGGTATATCAAATTTCATGTGTTGTCCATCTGCTCCAGAGCATAAAACGTGTTCAAGCTCCAAACTGCATAGGGAAGTTTCAAACACTGGTCAGGCTATAGTGGCCCCGGAAACATCAGGCATTAGCTAAACTACGTAATTCTGCATTGCTTATGCAGCCTTCCAAGGACCAAATTTACTGTGCATTTTCTGCAGTAGATATTTGACAAAAGTGCTGTGTTATTAAAACATGATGGTAGTACTCTTAATAGGCCAGGAAATGGGGGTCTGCTGATAGTCCTGTGGTTAACATGCTGACCAGTTGCATTACCATCGTACATGCACATCTGTAAATGCAAGGTTCCAGTTCCAAACAACTAGAATGTTTCTTCGGCTTCATACTTTCTACGCTGTATAAATGTAACATGGTTTCAAGGGGTGGTGGTGTTTGTATCGATAATGTACCGTATTTTTCGCTCCATAAGACGCACTTTTTTCCTTCTCAAAAGTGAGGGGAAATGTGGGTGCGTCTTATAGAGCGAATGTGCGCACAGAGCCGGCTGGGCGCGCTGGGAGGCAGCCGGGGAAAGCTGCCTTGCGCCGTTCCAGCGCGCCCAGCCAGCTCTGTGCGCCCGCCCAGCCCGCTCTGTGCGCTTGCTCGCCTCCCAGCTGGGAAGCGGAGGGGGGGCGGCTTGGCGCGCCCGCCCGCCTCCTCCCCGCCCGCTCTGAGCGCTTGGCGCACCTCTCCCGCACGGCTCCTCCCAGCTCGCTCTGAGCTCTTGGAGCGCCAGCCCGCCTCCTCCCCGCCCGCTCTGAGCGCTTGGCACGCCCGCGTGCCCGCTCCCTGCCCGCGTTTTTAGAGGAGGAAAACAAGATTTTTTCTTGTTTTCCTCCTCTAAAAACTAGGTGCGTCTTATGGAGCGGTGCGTCCTATGGAGCGAAAAATACGGTAATCAAGTTTCTACGACCATTCCATTCAACAGTAATACATCCAAGTAGGATTTTATATATGTGCGTGTGTGTGTGTGTGTGTAAAGTGCCGTCAAGGCACAGCTGACTTATGGCATCCCAGTAGGGTTATCAAGGCAACAGATTAACAGGTGGTTTGCCATTGCTTCCTCTGCATAGCAATTTTACATACACACTCATAAATATTGGGTTAATATATTATTAACAGATCAGTTATCACCTAATGGCTTTATCTGAATGCAAGAAAAATGCTTAATATACATGCTTAATATATATTTGAAGTTACTATTTAGACAGTGGGGCTTATTAAAAGGACACCACATGGCATCTATTTTCACTGTGATGGGTTTTCAAAACCAATAAGCAGCATTTTAATTAAAATTCAGAGTTTGAAGGGAAAAAATGGCTAGATGCTATCCATGTCCTGTTCTCTACATATGCCTTTAACCTTATATAGTAGTATAAAATTTGTGTCAGCAGGTATAAATTTAAGAAAGCTATTAAAACAAGCTCCTTTCTTCAAATGGCGACAGAAGCTCCCATTGGAAAAAAGCTCCCCTGGGTGGCTTTTACCTTGCTGGGGGGAGGGGGAACAGGTACCTGTAATATTGTCGAAGGCTTTCACGGTCAAGAAACTAATCCTTTCAAGGAAGAAACTAATCATCTAAATCACGCACTGCTAGCAAACGGCTATTCCAAGAATGAAATCAGAAGGGCCATTAAACCAAACAAAAATCAGAAAACTCAGAAAAAACAGTCTCCCATAGGAAAGGTATTCTTGCCATTTATTAAAGGAGTCACTGATAGGATGGAGAAACTTTTGAAAAAACATAACCTACAAACAGTGTTTAAACCCACCAAGAAAATACAACAAATGCTACGATCAGCAAAAGACAAAAGAGACCCCCTCACCTCTGCAGGAGTATATCGTATACCTTGCAGCTGTGGACAAGTTTACATCGGGACAACAAAACGCAGCATACAAACAAGGATAAAAGAACATGAAAGGTACTGCAGACTGGGCCAACCTGAGAAATCAGCAGTGGCTGAACATGGACTGACACAAACAGGACACAGGGTGTTATTCCAAGACACTGAAAGACTGGACAATTCTACCAACTATTTTGTCAGATTGCACAGAGAAGCCATTGAAATTCATAAACATCAGCACAACTTTAACAGAAAAGAGAGTTTAAGAATGAATAAGGCTTGGCTTCCTGTCTTGAAAACCTCCAGACTAACAAAGACTACAGTCAACAATAGCCATGCAGATTAGCTTTGGATTTCACACATTAACAGATCACTTCAGGATACAATGGTTCCATATTAACATACCACACCCTCATTAGCACATTATCTTGATACTTACAGGACAATGGTTAGCACATTACCTTGTTACTTTTTGCAGGACAATGATTCAGCTCAAACCCAACCCCTTTCTGACTATATATTACTCTTCCTACACACTTGACACTGAGAGACACTGTCCTTCAGTGTTACTCCGCTGAAGATGCCGCCCACAGCTGCTGGCGAAACGTCAGGAAAGAAAATACCAAGACCACGGTTACACAGCCCGGATAACCTAAGAGAACCAAGGTACCTGTAAGTTTTCTACAGCAGTAATGACACCATGTTGGGAAACATCCCTGGGTTACTTTTCATGCTGTCTTACCATGCTTAATCCTCTCCACTACAATAAAGAATCAGTATACAAATATGGTGTCTAGATTTCTAGAGATTTCGCCTAATTCATGCAATGCTGTTCTCCACAATGCAGTACAAAGAAATCCTTACATGCCTGGCACCCTTCTGTGCACACCAGGACCCTTACACATGTGAGGAACCTTTGGATGGAACATACATACATACAGAGACCAAGCTCTACAAGTAAAGGCTGAGAGACTTGGGAATGTTCAGTCTGGAGAAGAGGAGGTTGAGGGGGGAATATGATTGCTCTCTTTAAGTATCTGAAGAGCTGTCACTTAGAGGAGGGCAGAGAGCTGTTCCTGATGACAGTAGAGGATAGGACTTGCAATAATGGGTTTAAATTACAGGCAGAAAGGTACCGTCTGGATATTAGGGAACATTTTTTTTACAGTGAGAGCAGTTCAACAGTGGAATCAGCTACCTAGGGAGGAGGTGAGCTCCCCATTACTGGCAGTCTTCAAGCAGCAGTTGGAAGAACACTTGTTAGGGGTGCTCTAGGCTGATCCTGCATTCTGCATAGAGAAGGTGTTGGACTTGATGATCTGTATGGCGCCTTCCAACTCTGATTCTGTAATTCTCAGCAAGGGCATTTTGGCAGACTGATTATGCTTACCTGGATGCATAATGGACCTTTATAACCCAGTTCTTCAAACACGAATTAAAAAGCTTTCGTGTACTTATAATGCATAATTATAGGATGGGGGAGACTTTGTCTTAGCAGTAGTGTGTGTGAAAAGGATCTTGGGATCTTAGTAGACCAAACACTGAACATGAGTCAGCAGTGTGATGTGGTAGCTAAAAAGGCAAATGCGATCTTAGGCTACATTAAAATAAGTATAGTGTCCAGATCACGTGAAGTAATAGTATCGCTTTACTCTGCTCTGGTTAGACCTCACCTAGAGTATTGTGTTCAGTTTTGGGTGCCACAATTTCAGAAAGATGTAGATAAGCTGGAACATGTCCAGAGGAGGGCAACAAAGATGGTGAGGGGTCTGGAGACCAAGTCCTATGAGGAAAGGTTGAAGGAGCTGGGTATGTTTAGCCTGAAAAGGAGAAAACTGAGAGGGGATATGATAACCATCTTCAAGTACTTGAAGGGCTGTCATATAGAGGATGGTGCCGAGTTGTTTTCTGTTGCCCCAGAAGGTTGGACCAGAACCAACGGGTTAAAATTAAATCAGAAGAGTTTCCATCTAGACATTAGGAAGAATTTTCTAATAGTTTGAGCAGTTCCTCAGTGGAACAGGCTTCCTCGGGAGGTGGTAAGCTCTCCTTCCCTGGAGGTTTTTAAGCAGAGGCTAGATGGCCATCTGTCAGCAATGCTGATTCTATGAACTTAGACACTTCATGAGAGGGAGGGCATCTTAGCCATCTTCTGGGCACTGGGTGTGTGTGGGGGAGGTAGTTGTGAATTTCCTGAATTGTGCAGTGGGTTGGACTAGATGACCCTGGTGGTCCCTTCCAACTCTATGATTCTATGATACTTGTGAACGGATTTCAGTTTTTTATCAGTTTGCAACAGCTTTCATTCAAGTATTTTATAGACTACATTGCTGCTATACCGGTAAAAGCTAAATGACAAAGCAACCCAGATTTTAACCCAGATGTGAAAGGGGCTTTCACATGACTGTACAGGTAAGAGTAATTTTAATGCTAGCAGCCAACCCTTACCACAGCGACATGATCCCAGTTCCTGCTGTACCAGCTCCAGTTTTGTTTGGCACTGGAAACACCTGCGTCTGCTCTTCTGTTTGGAACGGCTGATTTCTTCAGGCCTATCATGACTGTCCTCCAGTAACCGTGGCCGCTTCTCTGGTGAAGCCTCACTCTCCGACTGTGAATCTGTTGTATTGGGAAAAAATATTTGGAGTACAATATGTTAGCTTTTCTTCACTCAGGCCTCTAACCCCAGTCACTGAATTACTGGTGTGCAACTTGCAGACTCACTTGCAAACAGCAAGTTGCTTCTTACTCCTTAGCTCATATACATATTCTTTAATAACTAAAACAGGAATCAGGTAAGGGATCTGTTAGCTTGGTTCCCTATCAGATTCCTTTCTTGTTCACAAAATAAATTGGGTAACTCCTCTAGGTCATGACTCCAACTTTGCAATGACAAATGGAGAGAACACTAGTCTCGGCAACTACAACCTTTGGTTTACATCTCATTTATTTTCTCCTGTCCATCTTCAGCCCCCCCACCCCCATAAAAAAACACACAATGCTGCTTTTACAAAAACAGCAGAACACAAATTTGGCCTATTTCCCAACTAAGCAGGGGAGAGATTTTTAGGGCACAGTGTGCTAGCTGCAGCTCCAATAACCAAAGGCACATGAAAGCACCATACTGTGTCCCTCTCTCTCTCTCTACAAGGATAACAATCTAAATGTAAATGATTATACACAGGCAAAATAAACCAAACCGCAACATGTACATACTTGCTGCAGATTCAGAATGCTCGAAAGATCTCTTTAAAGCAAGTCATGGCACTACATATTTTAATAAACGTATTTGCACCTTTTCCCTCTCAGAGGAAAATGTTATTGTTCAGGAGAGCAGAGACAGGAAAACATTTCTTTATGAAGCTATAAATTAAAAGGTGCTTCCAGTAAGCCACCTATAAGGGGATTCACACCACACATTAAGTTTGCACATTCTATACTACAGTAAGAATAAACACTCTCAAACCCATTATCAATTTCAACAGATTACATGGGCATATTTTCCAAGTGGAGGCCAAGTGGTTAGAATTGTTCACTGGAATCACCACAGGGGGAGGGAGAACCAAAGAGGAAGATGCCATGTTGCTTCTGCCATCACTAAGACACACCAGCAACTCAAACATAGGGCTAGAGCTTTGCTCTCTGTCTGTATTTGAGCACAGCTAAGCAAGAATTTAGATCAGGATTAAGGTATTCTGGATTTATTCTGCATGCCACACCTGGTATTATTTTATTAGTGCATTATCATTGTGTTTCACTCATAAGAAGAGAAAGATTAAACATGCATGACTTCATCGAATAACAAAACTGCTTCAAGACAATATTAACACCTCTTTACTTCTTAAGGCACCAAGTAATGATGCCAACTCTACTTAGAGCATTTGCACACAAAACAGGGTTGCAGTTAGTCCCCCTTCTGTGATCACATTAGTAAAAATAGCTTCCAGATAACCAGAAGGGTGCTCCCAACACACAGGGGCTCTACCAGGTCGGAAAAGAACAAGTAAGGCAACAGCATGTGAAGGATATGCAATTAAGTGGTTTTTCTTCCTCTATGTAAGAAAGCAAGATTGGCAAGTACAGCAGGGGATGGACACAGTACCCTCTACAGAAGTATCTGCCAGACTGCTAGATATCTGACTAGCGCAGGTTATATTTTGCGAGTCTGGAAATACATTTCGCCAGGTTGTTTCTGGGCAAAATGCAGTTTTTGTTCTTTTAAGCCTTCAAAGGTTTGGCACCATAGTGTTTTGGATGAATGCTTGTTGTCATGTGAGTCTGTCCTAGAAGTTAAGATATTCTGCAGAGGCCCTGCTCTGTATGACTTCACCTTCTGCAAGAAGGTGGCGAGAGACCAGAGACAGGGCCTCTTCTGCAGTGATACCTTGCCTGGCACCAGGCAAACAGTTCTGGGTCACTAGACATTACGTTTGGGACGCTAGACATTATTACTTTATTGATAGTTTTTTTTCTTTAGCACTCATCTTGTTGTGGTGATCGTTGCTACTTTGATATTGGTTACATTTTTTCCCCCTGATCTAAATATTTCCCCTTGCTTTTACAGGTGGTTATATATTATGGCTGCTTATGTTTGAACTGGAAATGTTTTTAGTTGCTGTTTTGACTAGTTCCTTTTTTGTTGTCTTTTTACTTGTTTAATCAGTCTACATTTTAAGTATTATGCTTTGAACTGTCTCAAAGTTGTTTAATGGAGAGCTGTAACTATAAATATAATAAATCCGCATATAAAGATTATCTACGGACTGTGCATGAATTGGATTCTCAACCTAAGTGACCTGCTTTAACCAATGAAGAGGCCATTACAGGTTTCTTTCCATCAGACCTAATAATGCTAGATACCGAACAGCAGTAATTTTACAGTCCACATGCTTATTACACAAAATAAATAATGCGAAAAGAATCTTAATTTTCAGCTAATAAAATACATATACAGGTCTAGAGTACTGATGCCAGGAGCCAATGGCTGCTTTGTGTGACTCACCAGACTTGTGTATCCAGTTGGGACTTGTAGCAGGAGGCTTTTTTGCTGCTGCTTAACAGAAGACCCTCCATATCTCAAGATACATTTCAAAGCTTCCCTCAAATGGAGCATACGGGAGGACTGCTATTTAAAACAAGCTCCTTTGGGCACATGAAATTAGCTGCGTTGTTCTTTGGATCAAACAGAACAACAGAAACATATACTCTATGCACCAAAACAACAAAACACTGGATAATTACAGGACACAAATCAAGAATTCGGTTGTAAGTAAAGAGCTAACAAACACACACTTTAGGAGCTAACACAAAAATGGTATTCCCATGTGTTAAAAATAAACTTTGCACACCAACACTATATAGTCCAACTAAGTTATAATGGAACTTACATAATATAGCCAAAGAGAACAGATATTTTCTCCAATTAAATGAAAGCTATATGTGAGCCAACTCAGGAGGCATTGAGAGAAGGGCAGAGGAGAACAACAAAATACACTGCTTGCAGCTTACCACAACTTAAGTGTAAACTCAATAGAGGGGCAAGAAATAATGGCATCTTTAATGATCTATCATTCTATGAATGCAGGTTCTTCTAATTAGTCTGCTGGGTTGGAAAACATGAGAATGGGCTAATTCAACACAGCAGTTTTTAAATTGCAATCTTGAACAGAAACAAACCAACAAACCGATGTTGTTAAAATCGGGTTTGTCCCCTGCCGAATGTTGCATTTGTTCCTACTGTCGTTGTTCTTGTCTTCATTACTCTACATCCCCCCACTCCTCAAATTTCCAAATAAATTGTGTTAGGACTGTCAGAGCTGAATTTCAATCTCTCAATCTCCTGCCACAGCAGTTTGCAACCTGCACATACACGACTACACTAACAACCACAGCGGCACCTTCCCCGATGTTTCAAAGAATTGTTTCCCCTGACAGAAATAAGTACCTGGAAGATGCAGAAGGGAATTCGTAAATGGAGAGAAGGACGTAAGAAAAGGACAGCAAGTACCACGGAGAAAGAAAATGACTCCCCCTCTACTTCTGCTTCACGATGAGACTAGCCTGTTTAATCCCCAACATGACAATGGAATTTGCGACGCTCCGTCAGGATTTCTTTAAGGACCTATCACAGTCTGACAGATTGACATTTATGATCCCAGCTGCCTGCAAAAACATCAGTAAGGCCAATACTTAACGAACCTTCAAACATTACTGGTACAGCTCCTCAGACCATTTTTTTTAGAAGGAGCTTAAGCCTTAAAATCAAATCTGGGAGCAGTTCTCTACAGGAGACATGGGTTACAAAGGGAAGCAGTAGGGCAGGGATGTCAAACTCAGATGTTACGAGGGCCGAATATGACATAAATGTCACTTGGTCGGGCCGGGCCATGCCTCGCCAGCCCAGATCGAGGTGTGTGTGTGTGTGGCTGCTTCGGCTGGCTTGCGGCCGAATAAGAGCTTTCAAGGGGCTGGATCCGGACTGCGGGCCTTATGTTTGACACTCCTGCAGTAGGGAAAAGAGGATAAAAAACAATCAGGACATTAGGAATGCAAGGTGGCAACAGCCTACTCTGCCACAAACCCTACAAAAGAGGACCATGCAGGGCTGCCAAGAGAGGGTATGAATAGGGAGACCCATAAATTGAATTACTTTTGCAAAGAAAGTGGCTGAGGCAGAAAACTAATTTTGCAGGGGAAAAGCCAATTTAGTTTTTAACCAGTCCTCACCAACAAATTACTCATAATTAAGTATTATTGTTATGGTTAAGCTCAAGACTTAAAGGAGCTAGTAAATAAATGGAAAATTACTCATAAGGAAAACTACGAGAAATATACAATACTCTGCCACTGACTTAAAGTACCACAGAGAAAACAAGTATCATGACAGCTAAATCAATGGTTTACCCCCCAGAACATGATGATTAAAAATTAAGAATATAGAAAGTATTCTATAAACATCTATAAAACTAAATATAAAGAAAGGAAGTGTGTAGTAACATTTAGTGCCACCTGAACGTCTTTCTGGCACCACTCATAGTGCAAATATGAGTAACGGTGGGTGCAGCACTAGCTACAACACAGCTATATATTAATGCAATGTGTCTCTGGATTAGTTATTAAAATATTTGTTATCGTTAAATTGTATAGTAAAGAGAGTGTAAAGAACTTGCACACTAACACTAACATCACTGTCTATAAGCATATACTGGTTGTGACTTCTGAAGACAAGGGGCCTCCACTTTTATCAAAGGGATGGAAGGTATACTCAAAAATATTCTAATGGGTAGATTTAACAACATTCTTTATATTTATCCTTTTGGAATTTGTGGGCTTCTGTTCCACGACAGTGCAATCAGCAGCACTGCTCTAGAATTACTGGAGTGGCTCTTATGATAATGATTAAATAAAAAAATTCTAATATTTATATTATAATTAAACTTTTGTTAAGTACATTGGGTATTCACATACTAAAATGTGTTTATTCCCATATTTAGTACTTTGTAAAATTCCTTTAAGAATACAGTTAATTGTTTGAGCCAGGGCCAGTTCCAGGTTTTTGTAGACTCTGGGCGAGAGGCTATAACTGGTCCCCCTTTCTCACTTTGAGCCCGTTAGGAAGAAAGTCAGGGTACAAAATGAAGTAAATAGACAAATACTTCAAAAGAACCCTGAGAGGTAGGCTAGAAAAAGCTATAGTGACTTGGTCAAGACTACACAGTGAGCCTAGATTAAGGCTGAGTGATGAAACTCTGAGGGAGATACAGGGGAAAATGATTTGCCCCTCCACAAGTCCTTGAGGCCACAACCACACAACTGAGCCACAGTTTTCCTAGATAGAGGCTGCTGGGAGGAAGAGGGATATCTGACAAAGGGGCAAATAAATGTAGATTGTTTGTTGGGTAGGAAGGGGAGAAGAAAGTACAAACAGTGGAGAGGCTATGGGGGCTTTCAGGAAAGGGAAAGGAGAAATAATGGGGAAAATGATGTCCTGGCGGGTTCCCACTTGTATCTTATATTTATAAATGTATGGTATAAGATAGATATGTGCTTTGGCACTCATAGGCTTTTGTAATTTCTTTATAGAAATGGGGCATTTGGAGGACAGTCTCACTGTATATAACTGCAAAATATGCTTACAGAATTCAGCTTTGGAGGTTACTGATTAATAAGATGATGTGCAAAAATGAGAGGGGTCAAGCAGCACCCCAACTATAATGCAGACTCCTGGAACCTATAGCATTATGATATAGTGCAACAGCAGCTACTTCCAATCCCTTCCATGCAATCAGACTAGGATTTACCTACAGACTAAGATTACTTTGTAACCTCACTAAGTTTGCCACTGAGCAATGAAGTTACATGAGTAGTGAAAAACCACTTCTTACAGTCTCAACAATCAGTCTGTAGTTAGGTTTAGAGATTTTATGTAGAATCAAGCACCCTGTTTACCTGAAAGGAAGACTTTTTTTTTACATGACTGCGACCAAGAAAAATAAGGAGTTTTAAAAATTTCCTATACATTTTAGGTTAAAAATGTTTATAACCTTTTAAAGGTGAGTTGTCTTCCTTTCGGGTAACCTTGTGTGTAAAGTGTTGTCAAGTCACAGCCGACTTATGGCGACCCCTTTTGGGGTTTTCATGGGGGGACTTTTCTCATGCTAGAAACTGCAGTATCATCACCTTCCCAAGACTACCTTTTTTGTTATATACACGCAAGCTTAGCAAGGCACAACAAGAACAATGTGGTACTTTTCTACTGGTTGGAGTTGCTGTTTAATATTGAACATTCAAAAAAGGAGCTTAACACACCAGAACATTTCAATCAAAACAGTGTTCTCACACAGATATAATTTCTGTATGGAAAGCTATCGATGCTCTCATGTGTTATGTGTTCATTTTATGTCTGTCTTTAAAGGAGTATATGCTTACAATAGGCATCTTAGGACTCTGTTTGAATACACTGTAAGCATGTCGAGGTAGATGTAAAGGTCTTAAAAAGAAATTAAAATCAGGGTTAACATCTCTGATTCTCCTTTGCTAGCACATATAACACAGCATAAATCAATGCAACGGATAAGAAAATATAATACACAGATGCTAAACAGTTTTGCAGCTACTGATTATTATAACCCCCTAGTTCTTTTCATATTATGGTTTAATGCATTTTCATTAAAGCTGATGGGAATCGTCAACACCCAATTGCTGCGAGAGGATCCATAAATGCTTGGTGAAGATACCATAAACGCTTTATTTCACATTAAATAAAAATAATCAAGAGCAACCAGCACCTGTAGTCCATTTGTGAACTATTACAATGCATACAACTTTGGAAGACTGGAGAAGGGAGGCAACAACAAAATATTTCCTCTTTTCTAAACAGGGGAGATAAAACCTAACATTTTCTGGTTAGCCATGGTATGAAGTATTGTCCAAATTGCAATGGCAATTGCCTTTCTAACTTGAACTGAAGAGGCCATGCGGGGCTGTGTAGTGCTGTCTGCTAATTTATCTTTAAGATTCTGATCAAGTTATTTGGTGATTCACTATTATGGCAGTGTCAAGTTTATTATAGATCAAAACCATAATGTGAGGTACAGCCTTAATGTATTGGAGAATGTAGTGAAAAATTACACAACGCCACATTCTAGAATAAGGTATTTTGTGTTGAAATCATGGCCATTTTCTAATTCTTTTATATTCCAACCCATGAGAACCAGGAGAGGAAACTGATCTATCTTTCCCAAGAGATGTGACAATATAGAAAAAGATAATACAACTGATATCAGAAACAGGCAGCAAATCTGAGGCAGTAAAATTCCATCAACATCCATCAAGGTATTCTGGTACATTATCTCCCAGCCTCCATTAGCCTTTGCTGTGTCAGTGCAAGTCCTGGACACTTTATCCTGTTTATAATTGCTGATGAGCAGTAATAAGGCCTCTATGCCTCAGCTCCTGTACGTTCCAGTTCACTGCCCACCTATTAGGTAATAACTTTTATTTACAGCCTTTCTTGATGTGCTGTTCTATTAGTACAGCTAAGAACTGAGCGGGGCAAAAATGTGTCATTAATGGGCACTGTCTTTGCCAGGACTGATGATGTACAGTGTACCTTTGTGAGTGTTCTTATCATACAGTGAGAATGCCCTAGGAGGGCTGGATTCATAACACAGTGCCCTCCACCAGTCAGACACTAAAGAATACCTTAAAGGTCAACTGAAATGACAAAACCATCTTAAAGTTGTTTAAAAACGAACAAACAATAAAAGCCTAACCTTTTTTATATTGTTAGCACAGACACTATATCACTGCAGAGCAACAGACTTCTAATTAATGGCAAGACCAGAGCTTTTTGTTCTTGTTAGACACCTTTACGCATGATTTTTTAAAAAAAAATATGAGTATGAAAGAGGAAGTTTAATATACAGCCAAGAACTAGTTGCTGGATTTGGTATTTTTACCATACTTATTTTCTAGTATTTCCAAGAAAATTATCATCTTCTGAGGAATTAATGGTTCAATGGCAACTGCAGGCCATGCTGCCCCCAAAATTCAGCCAAGCACAACTCAGGAGTTAGCCAATCGGCCTTGCTCACTACGGCAGAACTGTATCATGCACATTTAACAAAAACATGCTGCACATATATAAACAGATGTAGCTGGTTTATACAGAGACTGGTCCACATAGCTCAGTTTTGCCTCGTCTGACTAGAAGCAGCTCTCTCAGGTGTTAAGCCGAGGAAGATTTCTCCCAGTTTCCGGAGATCCTTTAACTGGGGACACCAAGAAAAGCATACGGACATATTCGTTGCCTGGCTGGAACGGTTAATCTCGCAAGAGGTAGCTGCAAATAAGGTGTTAGCCTAGCTGTAACAGAAAAAAAATTGCATGCATGCATGATCAGGGACAGTGTAACAAGCTTTATTTGGGAACAAAAGCAGTTTTGGAAGGGGTTGCAGGAAAATGTGCTACAAGGACTTCATAAGGAAAAAGCAGTCCGGTAGAGGGAAGCTGTAGAGAAAAAAATGATGGGCAGGAAAAGAGTTTTACTCTTCCCTCTCGTTTCTGAACAAAAAAGCCTGTTTATACAAATATAATCGAGAGACCTAACACCAACACAAATCCAACAATTTTTGAGGGAGGGAAAATATGAGTAAGGGAAATCCATTTAATACCTTGTAATTATCATGTTCTATAAACAAAGCAGATGGAAATGCACAAACGATAGCAACAAAATGTTCAAACATCTTTTAATATTGGAAAAAACTTGAGATCAGACTTCATTAGTTTGAAAGAAAGACAGTTGTGATACTAGACTACTCAACTATAGAAAATAATGAATGGATTTGATGCAAACACACTCATGTAGCTGCCCTTGGTCAGGCCACTGGTCCATCAAGGTCAGTACTGTCTATTCACACTGGCACCAGCTCTTCAGGGTCTCAGGCTGAGGAATTAACTAATTCTTTTAACTGGCAATGCTGGGGAATGAACCTGGGATTTTCTGGGTGCAAAGGAGATGGTCCATCCGCTTAAGGAGTAATTTATCCCTCCATGCAACACTAACTAAAAGACAAGCTCCTTCCCATCCTAAAATGAATGCACAGCCAGGCAACTGACCATCAGTTGTCAGCTTGCCTCTTTCACTGAACAAAGGTTGCTCTAGATGGCTCCTTCTTTACTGCCCCCGGGACACTGAAAAAAATCAGCAATCTTGGAAGGAAGGATAGAGTTGACTACAAAATCCTATTACGACACATTTTTCAATTAAATCAAGTCTAAAGCAATATTATAACATCTTCAGTTGCTCCCAGTTAGTTTCCAGGCAGAATTCAAAGTTCTGGTTTCAACCTGTGAAGTCTTAAACCATTTGGAACCAGGGTATCTCTGAAGCTCTACATCAGGGGTGGGGAACCTTTTTCCTGCCAAGGGCCATTTGCACATTTATGACATCATTCAGGGGCCATACCAGGTGTAGATCACCCGGTGGGAGGGAGAGGCTAGGGTTGCCAGGTCTCCAGCCACCACCTGGAGGTTGGCAACCACAGGGGAGGCCACACAGAAGGCCTGCAGGGCACCCCCGCTCCCCCTCCCAGGCAGGAGGGCATTCAGCAGTGGGCCCGAGTAAACGAGGTTCCAGGGGGGCACAGCCCACAGTCAATTGGCAAGGGAGGAAGGAAAACAGAGAAAGAGGAAAAGGGAGGGAGGGCGAAAGAGAGAGAAAGGGAGAAAAAAATGGAGGGAAAGAAAGAAAACGACAGAGGGAGACAAAGAGACAGAAAAAGAGGGAGAAATAGTGACAGAAAAAGAGGAAGAAAAGAGAGAAAAGCCTCCCCCCCCCAAACTCACACCCGTGCACACTGGCCCAGCACGACCAGGCCCCAGCCTCCCCGCCTCCCCCGCCCACACCCGGCGGCGCACGAAGCCCTGCATGACCAGGCCCCAGTCTCCATGCCCTCCCCCCCAGAGTCCACAAAAGCCCCCCCCCCAGTCCAATAGGCTCCCACATGCATGCTCTGCCGACGGGAGCCGACAGCCTCTTCCCCCCCTCCCTCTCGCTGCTCAACAGCCGACAGCAGCTGTAGGAGGCAGCCTTGGGGGAAGCGTCCCTCCCCCTCCCCTCTCGCTGACCAACAGCCAACAGTAGGCAAGAGGAGGTCCAAAGGGCACCACAGCACTCCTGTAAGCCGCAGCCCTAGGAACACCCTCGGAGAGGGCCGCCCTGCGCCCCGCCTCCGCAGCAGGGCCCCAGAGCTCCCGAGGGCCACAAAAAATGTCCTCGGGGGCCGCATACGGCCCCCGGGCCTGAGGTTCCCCATCCCTGCTCTACATTCTCTCCTATGAAACTGCCCATTCTCCACAATCAGGTTCAGAGGCCATGTTACAGGTGCCCCACCATCAGGGATCAGGTAGGTTGCAACCAGAGATAGGGTTTTTAATTTGGTGGCATCTCAGTTATATATAACACATGCAATATAATACATCCCAAAGACACTGGCATAGTTCCACCTTTATACTTTTGATGCCAAAACCTTTCCCCCATCCCTTTTGTTGCTGATTAGATGTAGCAATGAAAATAAAATAAAACATCTGACTGCTGTTTTACCTGATTTTAATGATTTCTTGTTTTAGTTTTCATATTATATTGAATTTTATTTTGACTCTTTGTTAGCCACTTAGGATATTTTTTATTATAAAGGCAAGAATTAAAATGTTTTGAATAAATACATGCTGCAGTCTTGTGGAGAGAGAACCCATATGTTAATCTGTTAGTTCGTTTTTGTTGCATTCCCAACTGCAGCAAGTTTCCTTGCAACACAAAGCTTCAATTGTGTTATGAGCCTGAACTTTAAGACACCTCCTCAGAATTCATTAATATTAAAGAAAAACTGTTATAAATTGGTATTGGGTTTTATCTTGTACTTGGGAAGGGATGTAAGATTTTGATAATCTTAACTCCTAGTTAATAGGACAGATTTTACTTTTTAATTTTTGTACAAAGTTGGTGAAACCCCCACTTTAAATAAGCCTACTTATAATTAGATTCCACGGTTCCTCTACATTCTGCATAGCCAAATACATAACCAAAGTCAGGCTCAGAACTCAACAAGGCTTGTTCTTAATTCCCAGTCATAAATATTGGTCTCTCCTAGAATACATAGATTGCTATTAAAAGAAAAAATTACCTGAATCGCAAGATCTTTTGGTTGGTGTAGTTAAGGAGACATGAGCTGTATCTGTGCATGGCCCACCTGGAAGCAGAAAAGGGAGTCAGTTCCAAAAAATTACTTTTGCTTTTCTATGCATCAGGGCTTAATTCCATGATGCATACCTAATGAGAACTTGCATTTCCCACATACAAATTTAATGGATGAACCAGATCAATGGAAATACAATGTAGTTTTCTATTCCTTCCTCATGCCTTATTTTCTTATTCTTCTTTACCTTTGCTAGGATCTAAGGATCCCTGGCCAGTGTCAAACTGTTTTGAAATTGAAGGGAGTTTCCCTAGGAGTCTGGGATGTAAGTTTTTTTTGGGGAGGGAGTAGAAATTTCCACTGGACTAGCACAACCATGCCCTAATCTGGATGGGCCAGGCTAGCCTGATCTCATCATATCCTGGAAGCTAAGCAGGATCAACCTTGGTAAGTATTTGGATAGGAGACCACCAAGGAATTTCAGGGTCGCTATTCAGAGGCAGGCAATTGTAAACCACCTCTGAATGTCTCTTGCCTTGAAAACCCTACAGGCACTTAAAAAAGGTAAAGGTAGTCCAGGTCATTCCTGACCCATGGGGTGATGTCACATCACAGGGTTTGCTAGGCAGACTATATTTACGGGGTGGTTTGCCATTGCCTTCCCCGGTTGCCTACACTTTACCCCCCAGCAAGCTGGGTACTAATTTTTTACTGACCTTGGAAGGATGGAAGGCTGACGCACACATATTCATTTGTCACTACTGTAGATCAAAAACAGTGAGATTTTTGCCCCGACCTAGCCCCAGTCTAGCCTGATTTTGTCTCAGAAGCTAAGCAGGGTCAGCCCTGGCTAATATTTGAAAGGGAGACCTCCCTGGAATACCAGGGGCGTGACATGGAGGCAGGCAATGGAAAACAACCTCTGAAGGTCTCTTGCCTTGAAAACCCTGTGGGGTCGTTAGAAGTCAGCTGTGACTTGACAGCAAAGACAAACTCGTTGGATAACACTAAGAAATTCTTTGGATCCTATATCTTTGGACTTTGGTAGGAAACTTTTTTACTTTTTAACAACTAGGGTAGTACATTACTAGAATTATTTCTGAAACAGCTTTATTGTCAGTTATGTATGTCTCAATACTGGTAGAAAATACCTGATAAAGAAACCTTGCATAAACTAAGCATGTATATTTGGTCAGTGTCTAGATGAGAGACTTACCAAATTCCATTTTGGGAGAAAGATGCAATATAAGTCTAATAAATAAATCTAATGTTATGCAACTGAAGCATTACACCTGAATGGTTATGCCACCGGTTTCCATTTTTAGAAGTGAATTCTTCTACTATGAAAAGTTACCTCAAAAGATATATGCTGCTTAAAGCCACAGAATATTATATATAATTTCTTATAGGTGCCACTTCAAAAGTTTTAGCCATCTTTTCTATTCTTACCCTGCCTGCTATAATTCTGTTGAAATGCAATGCTCTAGCCATCTGGAAATTGGCCGGTCCTAATTGGCATCTAGGTTTCTCAGCAACCCTCAACATGTATTATCTTAGAACAATTCTTAACAGACGTTATTAAAACCAACAACCCAATAATCATTAGCTGTATCACAGTAATATGCACACACTCACATATACACCTGTGTACTTAAGATGAAATAAATTGACAGCAAATGTAAATGGTAATAATACTACACTGCAGTTGTGACAGCTGATTATAACCGTATGGCATAAAATTATGTAATTTTAGTAATACGTGGATACCTAAGCATCAATAATTGAATACAGCTTTGCAAAACCTTGCTTCTAGATGTACAGATGGGCTGTTTACTCTGCAGTTAATTGCCCAATACACAAACATCCCAAAAGATCAGCCTGGCAAAGCATACTCTGTGTGTGTGTGTGTGTGTTTGTGTATGTGTGTGTGTGTGTGAGAGAGAAATGTCATCAAGTTGCTTCTGACTTACGGCAACCCTATGAATTGACCTCCAAATGTTCTGTTGTTAACAGCCTTGCTCAGGTCTTGCAAACTGAGGACCATGGCTTACTTGATTGAGTCCATCTCATGTTGGGTCATCCTCTTTTCCTGCTGCCTTCAACTTTTTCTAGCATTACTGTCTTTTCCAGTCACTCTTGCCTTCTCATAATGTGACCAAAGTATGATAGACTCAGTTTGGTCATTTTAGGTTCTAGCAGAGTCACTCAAGGCAGAATGGTCACAGCTGAGCACCAGACTAAGATGCATCACCCCCTTCACAGATCAATTGCCACATCGGCAGAAGAGAACGCACAGTTCCAATGATGATGGGTAGCTACTGGGCACCAGCAGTAGTGGAAGGTGACACTGATGGAGGATCTATCATAGGTAACAGCGGTGCCACTTCAGCTAAACCCGGTTAGTACTGTGCAGAAGAAGGCAATGGTAAACCACTTCTGATCATCTGTTACCTCAAAAACCCAATTATGAGAAAAAACAAAAGAGTGCTGGAAGATGGAATTCCCAGGTTGGATAGCACTCAATCAGCTAATGGGGAAGAGCGGAAGAGAACTACACTAGCGCTATTCCTAATGATGCAACTGGACTAAAGCCAAAAGGGCGTTCAGTTGTTGACATGAATAGGTGCAAAAGGAAAGTTGAAAGCTGTTCGACACATATAACAGGAACATGGAACATGAATCAAGGTAAACTGGAAATTGTAAACTGAGAAATGGAACATTTCATCATTGTAATCCTGGGAGTGAGTGAACTAAAGTGGACTGGGTTAGGGCATTGCAATCCTAGGAACTAAAGTGCACTGGGTTAGGATATCTTCAGTGAGAAAATTACAGTGCTTTAGTCAGGAAATGACAAATACAGTTGCTCTAATAGGGAGGTGAGATGTAGCACAAGCAGTTGGGCTATAATGCAAAGTCTGACAGAATCACATCAATCAGACTTCAGGGAAAGCCTATCAACATAATCATCATTCAAGTTTATGTCCTGACTTCAGATGCTGATGAGGAAGAAATTGAAAGCTTTTATGCAAGTGTATAGGAAGAAATTGATCACACTCCTAAACAAGATGTGCTGATAAACATAAATGACTAGAACACAAAAGTAGGAAACAAAGCAGAATATTGTTGGAAGATTTGAGCTAGGAGCACAAAATGAAGCAGGGGAGTGACTCATACAACCAAACAGATGATTGTATATATGGACATCACTGGGTGGCCAATATAGAAATCAAATAGATTACATAATTGTAAGCAGAAGATAGAAATTCTCTATTCTCTCTGCTAAAACAAGCCCAGGAGCTGATGGTGGTACAGACCATGAATTGTTAGTACTGAGAATAAAGCTGAACAAATACACCAAAATACACTGACAGAAACCAAGGCTGCAATGGGCTGGCAGTACTGTTGTGGTTGACTTGCAAAAGCCACTGAACTCCCTCCCCCTTTACTTCAAACTCATGTTTAGAAGTGAATTCCACCCCCCTTGAGGAAGGCTTTGGAATGACCTTGTGCTTGCACTAAACATAATCTTACGAATAGTTAAATATGTATACAACAGGTCTGAAGAGCAGATGAACATTAATCTTCTACAATTCAGCCAACATTTTATCTCACTAGGAGTCAAGAAGTAATTCTACATAACCATCAAGTTTCAGTCTTAGAAATGAAATATAATTGAAGGTATTCCAGCCTTCGTACAATGGACTAAATTGATCTGATTATGGAAAAAGCAAGAATCTGATACCTAAATCGATTGTGAGTAAAATCCTTGGTTACAATAATTGTAGATTTAGACAGCAAAAGACATTCAGGTTTTTAATCCCCCCCCCCTCTAATAGAGAACTTCACCAATTTGTATGGGGGACCAAAATAAAAATTTCTCCCCCAAAGTTCCCTGAGAGTTTGTTCAACTGTAAGAGACTGACTGGCCCCAAAATCACAGTGGTGATTCTAAACAGTTCAGACTTGAACCACTACATCATGCTGGTTCCCAATAAAGAGACTTACCTTACACTTTGGGAGGCCTGGCATTAGTTCAACGCTATAGGACACCGTGTCCTAAACTGACACGGAATCACAGTTTCAACAATTATATCTAGAATATGAATACAAATTTTCCACATTACAGGTCCATTCCCATGGCCTTCTCAGTGTGGGGCAATTGTGGTTTGGAATCCATCTGTGACAACTTCCAGCTGAGAGTATCATATGCTGAGGCAGTAGCATGAATGCTGATACCATGAGTAGAATTCAGCACAGATTTACTCTTTGTATGCTGCTGTGAGAACAGTTCTCAAATGCTCTCAGTATAAAAATGAAGTCTACATTAATTATGAAAATAAGTTGTCATACAGTGAGCTAAAAGATGATGTAGGTCAATAATTATTTTGCTACCAGTCTCTTGTAACTTTGCATAAATATTAACAAAATAGGTAACTTTTTGCAGATTTATTGTGCTTCCAATATTCTCTCTTAATTAACATGACATTTACATAACACTACAATTAATTTCAAACTACAGGCACTGTCTGTGGACTAATTAGAAATGCATCATCCTTTATTAAATACCTTGTCAATTTCACTCACATCATAATCTCCTTGATGATTTTACCTTTGCAGGATTAGACATGCTGTTATACTAAATCTCACGTTCATACAAACAGTGCTGGGCATCTAAATTAGAAGTAAAGCATGTCCTAATACATTAATGTAAAATTCCATGACTACTGCCCCTGCCCCCATACCACCCTTTTACAAGCAGGTTTAGAAATCAATTATTTCATTTTCTTGTATTAATGCTAAAATAATATACAAATTTTATAGAAATATGGAGTAGAGCCGAAGGAAAAAAGCTTTAAACATTGTTGCCTTGGCTATTTCTATGTAAATTCAAGCACTTTCCTGAGAATGGATGATTTCTGAAAAGCTTGCTTAAGAATATTGCAGAAAGTATTTTCAACTATTCAGGACTTCGTAGCAGAAGTTAAAACTGTTCCGAAAGATTTAGATATTCAACATATAGGTGTTAATGACACCAGATGGCAAGTCCTTTCCTTAATTTATCATGCTGTTTCCTTTCTAGAAAAAAAATAGATAAGAATTTCAGCAGAAATTTCTTAAGAAACCTGTCCTCTATTTTTAAGCTCAGTGTGGTCTACTTAAGGATCCCAAATAATTACTGGAAGACTGCACCTAGAGGACTCTGACCCTCAGCATACTTATTTTGTCACTTGTTTTCTGGAGGCTGCAGAGATGAAAGGAGGTATTTTAGAGATGGGTCTTATTTAAGTTTTATGGTTTCATTGTTCAAGACCTTGGTCTAAGAACAGGGGAAAAGAAAGAAAGAAGACTGCACCTGAATACCTTCTGAAGAAGGAAACAGCCACAAAGAAAGAAAGAAGACTGCACCTGAATACCTTCTGAAGAAGGAAACAGCCACATAAGCACAGTGGGAACAGCTCCTCTTCTCTGAATACTTCCTGTGATCATGGCTATTATTGCTTGGGATGCTAATGCCAAAACACCATAGAATGCATCCATTCTAAGAAACAACTTGCCTAAACATCTACAGTTGTTTTCATGATCGACTGCAAAAGAGATAAGGGTCCTTCCAAACTAGAAACTCAAAGATTTTTCATGAACTTAGAATAGCCACATTGGAGGAAAAAAATCACTGAGAGCTGTCAGCAGAGAGCTCTTACACGAAGCTTTAGAAAGTACCACAAAGCTACTGAAGGAACTGGCATTTTGGGAATCTTGCCTAAACTCTGAATCTAGCCATGAACATGTTTAATTGGAAGAGACATGCATAATTTATCTACATAATCAAGTTTTGAAAGAGCTGTGAAATAGAAAAACAAACACATAAAAGGTAAAAACTAGAGAGAAGTTAATCGGTGATCGAAGTCTGCACAGGCAGTGCCCTCTCTATATGTGAAACTACTTATTTGTGGAAGATTCAGCATCTGGTTACACTATCATTAATTTTACTTAACTGATTGACTAATCTCTCATTGTCAATGCTAATTTTTCCAGTGAGTTTCCCTACTGCCTTTGCTTCCTGTGAGGAATATATTAAAGGAGGGTACTGAGATCAAGGCAGCTTTGTCAAAACAATTCGTTTTGCATTACTATTTCCATCTGTAACTTGGATACAATGCTCCCTTACTTAAAACAAAGCCCCTGTTTAAAAATGCCGTATGATGCATGAAATACAAACACCATGGCCTGGAAAACACAAAGCTTATCTGGGTTCTCATTGTCATCTCCCATTTGATAGCCACTGTTATGTCTAGACCTATGTAGATGCTCAAGAAATGAATGGAATGGCTGTCAAGGTTAGCTGAATGATGACTGACCACCTAGCTTTCAAGACCATTGTCCTTTATGAACATACACACACACACACACACACACACATGCACACTCCTCTCAGGATAGTTAAAATATTGATTTCTTAAATATCTTTAGGCTACATAATTAGTGTTCCAAAATAATTTTGATATGAGATACTCCGAATTTAAGCCACTACTTAGTTTAACCCAACATCCCATCTTTTTGTCCTTTAGCACTTCGTTCTTTTAGTCCATTCCCAGCTTTTGGAAATTTTCTCACTAGATTGCTCTTTCCTAATGTTGGGGGGAGGGGGAAGGCACAGACTGTCTTTATCAGAATCAATTCATACTTTACATCAACAGATTTGTTTACTTGCAACAGTGTCCCTTGCAAAGAACATGAAGTATGAAACAGATTTTTTTCCCCTTCAAAAATGCAGTGAGCCATGGCCAATGGTGCTCCCCCGTTGTGTCACACATCCTTTAGAACAGTGGTTCCCAAAGTGGGCAGTACCACCCCCTGGGGGGCAGTGGGATTACCTACGGGGGCACTAAGAAGCAAGGGGGCAGCAGGGGGGGGGTGCTAGAGGTGGGCCTCTTCAACTGTGTTGTTTACTAATTTACAGTAGATCAAGGTATGGCACCATGCTGGCAAATTTGGTGGAAATTATTAGAATTTTTTTCCAGACTTTGAAGAGCTGATAACACTGGATCAAGTTCATCAGTTTTGTTGAATAAATTTCAACTAAAAAGTTTTAATTTGATTTTGAATAGATGTGCAATTAATTGTTACTGTTTTGAAATTTTATTGTTGTTATCTTCTTTAGTGAGTCATGCAAACCCCTATTTTGAATAATGCTTTTTATAGGGTAGGGTAGAGGGCGCAGGGGTTGAGTTTGTGGAACCAAGAGGCCGGTGGCCCGAAAAGTTTGGGGACCACTGCTTTAGAGTTTGCCTATGTCCATCTGACTTTCACACTTTCAGTCCCCCACAAGGAGCAATGATGATAACAGTGAAAAACATACTTGCTGCCATAAATATGAATCTGCCCCTATTAGCAACTGCAATGCTTTCCTGACACCTGCATAGAAGGAGATTTTGAAGTTCTGCAGGGTTTTAAGTGGGGAGATGGACTGCCAGAACTGTTTTTTCCCTCCTCCCAAACACCTTCCGATAGAATTTGTAGTGAGTTTGCTCCACCTTGACTATAAATTTTAAAAGGGTTGAAAGACACACCACTACTAAAGAACTATGGATGTTCAGTGGCTTAAGTGGACTCTTCCATCACAAGCATTAAGACTGAAAGCAAAACATCAGGACTGACATTGTGTGTTCAGGTGAACATTCTGGCAATTCTAACATTATTTTCCATTTAGAACTATGCAAATGCACCACTACAGATAAGTCTAATTGCATGCTTTATTAACAGATGCATAACCAGAAATTATAATATTTTAACAGTTCTTCATATAACCACACCATTGGCCAATTTGCAGAGCTAAGGAAATAGTTAAGCATATATTAAAACAAAATGTCCTCTGCAGCAGAAAGTACAGAAATATCAAACCTGAACCAACTGCCAAAGTCATATTTTTCAGACTGACATTTTTCTTGTCATATTACAATTTAGATTTCACTTAAACCTGTGCCATGTCAGCTTCTAGCTGCAACTGCATAGAAAAAAAGGAAAACAATGTGACAGCCACAGAGAAGGGGATGAAAGGCTCAGACTAAATGAAATTGTTCTAGTTGATGGCATGACCTTTTAATAAAGTACCAAGACTTTTCCTACTCTAATAAGCACATTCTGAAGGAGTGCTTAAGAGAGAAAATATTTCAGCTCCTTCTTTCCTATCTGTACGATCAACGCTTTGCAGGCAGTTGCCTGCTAGTAAGCCCTACAAATCATCTAAAAACAATACAGCCTAAATGTATCCGAGAGCTGGTGAAATCATTAATGTCAACATGCCCTGAAAAACAGGGAATAGTTAAGAAGGAAGGAGATAGCAGAAAGTCGTATTTGAATACTAAACATCTGAACACAAGAGGTATATCAACAGCAATTAAAGGATGTTTTGCAGGACAACAGGGGTAAAACTCACAGGAGTACAAGAAAATAGCCCTAAGCCTCATAAAGTTAAGGATGGAAGGACTTTCTTTATGTCATTTTCACTTCAAGAGCTACTTAAGGTGCTTTTAAAAAACAAAATTTCCCCAAAAACTCAAACCTTAAGACCAAGGAGGGGAAAATGCCCCCAAACCAAATGGTCTGAACAAAGGTATGTGTGTCACTGGCACCTGGCCTATTTGACATTAAGAAGATTCACATCTGACCACTTTCAGGAGCAATGCTGGAAACAGCATTACCTCTCAGTGTAAAATCAGCAACTGGCCAAAAATTTAAATAAGAATTCTTAGGACTTCAGGTAGCACTTCAGATATTAATTATGCAGGAAATAAAATTTAATACAAGTATCATTGAAAGATACTTTTAACTCACATGAAGGATTAGTAAAATAACGGAAGTGTACGCAATCACATTAAATATCCTGCTAGATCCAACGGCTGCAAACATAATTACAGGCCTTTTCCCCTTCCAGAATATTTTCACTATTCAGAAAAAAAAGTTACTTACAATTCTTCCTATTCGATGCCATTCACATGACAGTTCCTTATTGCAACATGATGAATAAAATGGCCTACTTATAGTCCGTTTATCCTGTAGGGTAATTAACAATGGCTAGCACCTTGATGAGTTGTTTTAGAGGAGAGGGGGAAAAGTCACAAAGGAATGCATCTGATTTTTAAAGACATCGCTAGTCTAATCCATTTGCATTTTGGTAGAAAATTAACTTAATGATCTCCCACACTGGTTTTCAGTGAAATTCAAGGAAATTCGTTCAGTAAAGCACACAGCTGTACATCATCGCACTGTACTCAAAAATATCAATCTCAAGAAACACTGCTATAATGAAAGCAGTGTTCACATAACAGAACTCTCTACAAAACAAAATAAATAATGGGGGAAAGCCACCCTTAAATTAAAATCAAAAAAGACATTTAAAGTTTGGGCATTCTTCATTATGGGAAAGAACCTTCCACATTGAGACCATCATCAATCAGAAAAGCTCCATCTGCTGTATAATTAGCTCTGATAAATGACACTAATCTGAGCTACATTAGAGAACTAGTGTTGGTGGGGGGAGAAGAGAGATAGCTAGAACTGTAAATAAATCTAACCACTATGTTTCACTTACAGCCATCCCAGCAGGAAGTCATAAAGAATTTTTATAGGTAATATTTTCAGATGTGCTGCTGGGCTAGGCTGCCTAATATCTATCATCTTGGAGTATGCATTAGTGTGTGTACAGAAGCCTAGAACAGGAAAACGTATTTTTAAAATAAGTTTTCCTCTTCGTGTATCTTTACAGCCAAACTCCTCACTGAATTTTTTCTGATGAAAAGCCTTGCCTAGCAAAGCAGCTGTTCACTATCTCAGAAGATTTCAGGCATGGCCATGGAAGTACCAGCATCTTGTGGCACCCACAGATAAAGGTGTTGGAAGAACTGATCCCAAGAAGAAAATCTGGGGATAGGGAATGGATTTTGCCAATGTAGGTAGATGAAAAAGTGGATACTGCCGTTCAAGTTAATACATTACCTGGACAGGATTACAAGTTTGTCAGTAAGACCAAAACTGATACTAACCCAAATCAGGGTTGCTAGTTACTCTGAAACAAATACCCCAGTATTAGGAGGTTGCATTGTTAGAGTCAAGTGCAAAAATGCAAGCTGGATGCTTCTTCAGGATTTTGTCAATGGAAGTTAACAGAAGAAAGCTCAAAACTCTGTATGCTTAATATTCAATTTAGATAATATAGATTTCTATGCTTGCAATTCAGTATTGCATCTGCACCCAAAATCTGTCACAAGATCGTGTACACGCTATGGCACTGACACATCTATAGATGACATTATAGTTTGGGGCAGGACTAAAAAAAAATGACTGATGAGTTCAGGAAGTTCTGAATTGCAAGTTTAAAACTGAACTGGGATAAATAGTTTTGGTGCTACAGAACTGAAATTTGTAGGATATATCATTCCTGCTGAAGGGGTGAAACCAGATATGAAGAAAGTGCTGGCTATAGACTAGATGCCATGGCTACAGTCAAAGAAAGATGTTTAGTGGTGGGGGTAGTGATATATTATACTAGAAAATACTATCTGTAATTTGTCCACAATGGGGGACTTCTTGGACAGATTAAATGAACGTTGCTGAGATGCATTATTATTATTAACTTCATTTACAGACCGCCTTTTTCACTGAAAGCTGATTACAAAATATGAAAAACATGAAGATATGTAGAACAGGGGGCATCCTGGAAAGTCTTAAAGCAACACTTGACACAACATCTGGTGTTACAAGTTCTACACCTCAAACCGACCCATGAATATTTCAGCAGATCCCTCAAAAACAGCATTGGGAGTAGAACTTTTACGAAAAGATGATGCACGTCGGCAACCAGTGACATACACATCCAGATCTCTCACTGATATAGAACCCAGGTTAAGAACAGACTGAGAAAGTTACTTCAGTATCTTAACTGCTTGCAAAAGATTTAACCAATACATTTATGAACATAGTGGCTGTGGGGACAGATCATAAGTTCCATATAACAATATATAGCAGATCACGGTGTGACTGCATATTCTGGATGACTGAGCTTCAGAAATATGATTTGGCTGTGACCTATATATCAGGCAAACATTTGTTCATTGCTGATGTACTTTTCAGGGCAAGTCCCCCACACTGCGATAATAGACAAGGCTTAGGAAATGAAATCCTATGTGGATAAAAAATGAAAAATCACAACATATTAAAAAAAACTGATAAAGATCTAGCACTGCAGACTCTGATCCAAGCTGTGAATAGTTAATGGTCAGCAACTACAGTGATCTGAAAAATCAGAGAAACTATGTGATCTGAAACAAAGAGATTACTAGAATTATAGACTCGAACTCACAGTGGCAGTGATCTTTAAGGAGAGCAAACTGTTGATACCTACTAACATCCACAGAGAAATATTGCAGAAAATCCAGGAGGGTCGTCTAGGCACTGGAACGTGCAAAAAACGAGCACTAGAAGCAATGTACTAGTCCAGGATTAATCAGGACATAGCAAATATCAAAGGGCATATCAAAAAGCAGGCAGTGATTTATTTACATAGAAATCCAAAGATACAGTCACAGACTATATTCAGAAATATACACACAAACAAGTACCATCAACAAATCAGTGATTGCTAACCTGAAAGGGATATTTGCACAACATGGTACTCAAGAGGAAGTCTTCAGTAAGAATGCCCCATAAGCTTCCTTAATACAATTCAGGTATTATGCCAAAGATTGAGCTAGATGTGGTGTGCTGAAAATAACCAAACTGCCCTCAATGGAATGGACTTGCAGAAATGTCTGTCCTAAAAGTCAAAAATAAGGAACAGAAAGATTCTGATGGTGGTACCGATTTGTATAAGTCTCTGCTGATTTACAGGAGCATGCTCTTTGAGAATGGTTGGTCCCTTAAAAAGGTAAAGGTCTCCTGTGCAAGCACCGGGTCATTCCTGACCCATGGGGTGACGTCACATCCCGATGTTTCCAAGGCAGACTTTGTTTGCTGGGTGGTTTGCCAGTGCCTTCCCCAGTCATCTTCCCTTTACCCCCAGCAAGATGGGTACTCATTTCATTGACCTCGGAAGGATGGAAGGCTGAGTCAACCTTGAACCGGATACCTGAAACCAACATCCGTCGGGATCGAACTCAAGTCGTGAGCAGAGCTTTTGACTGCAGTACTGCAGCTTAACACTCTGCGCCACGGGGCTCCTAGGTTGGTCCCTTACTGAATTTTATTGGGAAGAAGCTGAAATAAAATTGTTATTTTGACAAGAGAGCTTTTGATTTTTTAGAATTTGAACCCAGAAGACCAAGTTTCAAGACACTTGTATGTGGGATCTAAAAGGGACAGTTGTAGAACAGCCATATCCAAGGAATCGTGTGATCCAGACTAACGGAAGCTTTGCATGTCATAACACTAGTGACATAAGAGATATCCTAGGATGTGCCCCAGAGAAAGCACTAAGTTACAGTTTTGGTCAATTGACATTATATTCATTGAATCAGAACAGGAACTTTCAGTAGGAGGACTCATCCATTAACCAATATTGAGATGTTCAGATAGAAAGATCAAACCTCCAGAATGACTTAAAGATATGTTAACGTATGATAATGATATTAACTGGCAAAGGTCATTTTTATGATCTCGGCCAGAGAGAGCAGGGTAGTAAATTGAATTTAAAAAAAAAAGATATTTACATTATGTAATTTATGTACATTTTTTTTACTTTATACATAATTTTACTTTGTTATAAGAGTTAGGGGAGATGCAATGACAGAAGGTATTGTTTAAAGACAATGCATTATATTTAACTTTTAGGGAACTGGTAATTTAAGGAATGGCTCTAAGATCACATGACCTCAGTTCTAAAACAAGGCTTAGAAACTGCTGTACAAAAGTTAGTTGACCCTTGTATTAACACTGTTTTAAGCCAGTTGTCATATTGGTTGTCTTTATCTGTGAACCCAGAAATAACTCAATTACCAGCAGTCTATACGTGATGCTTATATTGCACACTAAGTGCAGCTACTAATCACTGTTCCAATATTTTTATAATTAATGATATAGTGATAAAGTGGGTTTTACATTTCATGCTATGGCATAATAGTAATAGGGATTCACAGAAATCGTTATCAGTCAAATTGAACTCAGAACAATTAGTCTTGTTCATTCAGGATACAAAAACAACTTTGTTCCTGTGTTCTTCCTATAATTAATGTATAACTGTCTCTTTTCTGTTCTTTCACTTACAGTCTGCTACATTCCTCCAGGGACCAGAAACTAAATTCACTAGGGGGGGGAAAGCAGAATTCATTTTGTTTGCCTCCTCCTCTGGGATTGTGCACTTACATTCCTCTTTGCTCGTTGAAGTTACATTCAGTTCTGTCGAAAGTTGCTGGTTGGAGTTAACAGTCTGCGTAGATAGTGAGGTATTACTGTTGTCATTATTTGATTCTCCAGAGAACAAATCCGATTGGATGTTGCTTGTGCTGGGAGTGGATTCATCATCTGGCTGCTTCTTTTGAAAATCTGGCAAGATGTAATGTTGGGGAAACGGAATAATGAGACACTTGAAACTATTACAGGATCACAAAACTGTTCAATATGCACAATACAGAATGTAGGTTAGATATTATTTATGACTTCTATAAGGTAGAGTGTGTCGTCGAGTTGCAACAAGTTTATGGCAACCCAATGAAATTTCACCTCATGGATTTTTAAGGCAAGAGATAGTTTTCCATTGCCTTCCTCTGCATAGCAGCACCAGTCTTTCTTGGTGGCCTTCCAGCCAAGTACTGACTTCTATAAACTTCATAATTTAAATTTTTTATTTCTTAACTGATTTGATCCTAGTTTCAGTTCTCTTTTTTATGATAAAATTCTACACAATAGAACAACAACAAAAAAGCAGTCATTAAAGCTGAGCTACAATGGGAGGGGAACTTTTCACGAACATTTTTGTTGGTGCTCAAGAGCCCCACTCCTTTAATGCTTTTTTTCAGCGGCTGCACCTTTTGCAAAGCAAGCAACAGAAATCACCAGTTCAAAAAAACATTGCCCTTACTTAGAACTGGCTTAATTTGCAAATAGTGAGGTTAACATATAGCTAAATCTCATTGGTTATTTGGAGATATCTTGTTCATTATATGATTTGCAATTGGCTGAGTGCCAATGTGACGAATTTAGGAAGCAAGCACTACTCTGACACAACTGTCACCAGTAACTTCCATAATGTAGCCAAATCTGACTCTGAAATGTTGTGAAATCATCCACATAACTAACTCGATATCACAGTGACATAGTAAAGAGGGAAGAAGTAGTACTAGAGTAAGATCAGAAAAAAGGAAACAATAACCACAAACAATAACAGCAAACATTTTTACAACTTAAGATTTTGGAGAAAATACTTTGGCCACTTAAAAGCAATACTTAAACACTTAATACAAAAATTATAACAGGACAACATTTAGCATATGTCTAGTTATGTCCAGAAACCTAACTATCTCTAATAAATGTGTAGCAGCTGTTCACACCCAAATTGGGGACATCTCTCCAGAGTGCCCTAGTCAACCACAGCATCTAACCAAATCAACTTTTCCACCAAGGGGAAATTCCTTCAACGTAGTCAAATGCCAACACAGCTGGGTTTCAGAACTATCAGTGTTTCAACAGCATGCTGGTGTAACAAAAACAATGGCAATGGTTTGAACTCAGCCAAACAACAAACTGTTTTTCACAGACTGTTAATGATGTTTTAATGACATCATTCCAAGTTATCCTTTATCAGTAGCCAAACCGTACTGGTTGTATTTTTACTTACACAGATTCAGACGATGACATGTTGAATAACATCATGTTAATGCTTAATTTATGGGATCACTCATATATCTAAACTAAAGAAATAGGAGCAAATAGAAACAAAACTGAACAGGACTGAGAAGAGTGAATATCTGCACTCAGTCTTCTTTGAAATTTCTGTCCTACAGAAATGGGCAGTTTTGACCAGAATCTGGCAAATATTTAGTGAGGCCCTAGCCTGAATGCATCTACTGGAGACTAATAAATTTTTGTATACACATGAGCTCCTCACTAACAATGTTCAAACTGTAGCAAAAGATAGGCCTGAACTCAATTTGGGGAATGCTTAGTGAATATTTCTTTAATTTTTTAACCTAGTATTCTGCTATCCTGATTATCCTGGTTCTTTGGTTGACCACAGAAGACCAAAAACTGCTTCAGAGACTTTTTTGTTGAAGTATGAGATGCAAGTTTGTGGGATCAGATGAGTTACACCACAACATCATAGTATAAACCTGTGTGCCATGTGTAAATTATGAATGTGTATTTTATACATAGAAATTGTTTCCCACACGCTAAATAAGGCTTAATTATGAATGTGTATTTTATACATAGAAATTGTTTCCCACACGCTAAATAAGGTTTAATTATAACTTTTGCCATAGATGCAAGATAAATATATCTTAAATAGTCCACAACATTAGATATTCCTGTTATGTTATGTTAGACATGTACATGTTTTCATTAAAGTATTTGTTCAAAAGTGTATTTAATTTTGGCAACAATTAATACACTAAAATGTGTTTAATGATAATACACTGTTAAAGAGTTCAGCGATTTCAATATTATAAAGTATAACTTGATATCCACTATTGCCACTGTATGAGAGTCCACTTAATACACTTTTTGTTCTCTACAGAATGTGTTTTATACTTTCAACTTTTATTTTTTACTTTTTCATGGCATCTGTGTGTTAGCCGAAATGCTCCTTTATATGGGGAAATTAGCTGAGAAATCGGTAACTATGTATTTTTATAGCGATCTCGCACTCAACTATACCAGAATCCGTTTAATGAGACGTTTGAATAAAGACAGAGACTAGGAGTTCCAAATTAAACAGTGTTTATGTATTCAAGCATTCAAATGGTGAAGTACAGACATACAAGAGGCTAAGAAATATCAGAGAGTAGCACAGAGACGTTTGCCAACGTGGCAGGAGAGCGTTGACCCAATATTTACCGTATCTAGATGAGATGTTGTCCAACTCACGTAGACTAATAACAGATTGAAAAGGAAGACCGAGATGGGGGGGGCAGGGGTTCCCGTAGACTTGACCAGCAAGGCGGGAGGGAGCGTGGTAAGGCTCGCGAAACCAAACCAACAGAGTAAAGGCAAAGGTGCCAGGAAAGACCTAAGGTGTCTTGAATGGGCCAGGGGCATCCCAGTTATACTATTTTCTGGGGGCGGGAAGAGGGATTTTACCCCTCCCAGGTTCCCAGGTGACAAAAGGTGACAGAAGGATTAAGCTGTGTCTACCGGGGCAGGGTGGTGAGAATTTGGAAATCTATTATAATTCCAATGGCTTTCGCAACCCGAGATGGTCAGGAATCTCTCTGCTGATGTGATTTACATTCAGGAACAATAGGTGCGATCTGTGCAAATGTCCTGGGGTCTCTGCAGCTGGACAGGAGAGATGACTCATCTGGATATCAGGATCACCGCTAACGATCCATTGAGCAACGGAGGAAGTTGGGAGGGGGGAAGCAGCTCGCATTGAGTACGTGGTTGTCAGCTCTTTGCGAAATGGCTGCTGCTAGAACAGAGGTTTTACAGGAACATGGCTCCTCTCAGGCTCACAAGAGACAGCCCTTTGCATCTGGTTCCTAGTGGCTGGTTGCCCGGGTTGGCGAGAGCGGCTGTGTCAGTTTCAAATGAGCCGCGCCGCG
Organism: Euleptes europaea; assembly: GCF_029931775.1. NCBI lineage: Eukaryota > Metazoa > Chordata > Lepidosauria > Squamata > Sphaerodactylidae > Euleptes > Euleptes europaea. Next base: position 38,356,251 of record NC_079318.1, on the reverse strand, counting down.
ACTGCCCAGTAGCGTTTGAGGCAGGCGCGCGGCTGGAAAGCAGTCAGTGCGCTTGCATACCGGGTTGCCAGGTCCAGTCCTGGAGATTTAGGCAGGCCCGTATGCTATCATGTGCATTACACTGATGGGTTTTGTGCCTGTGCAGAACATGATAGGGACGAAAAACTCCTCCCCCCAAGGTACCCTTTTTAGGCCAGCTCTATAAGATTCTGAATGAGACTCAGCACAGGCTCAACTCCCACTAGTGTGATGTAGACCATGATGAAGAACCCAAAAAATACGACACATTAATAACCTCTACAGAGCTTGTCTTTCACGTTTAAAAATGGGTAAATGAACTAACTGATGAAGACATTACTGAAATCAGTTTTGCTTGGCTCAAATATGGAGAAAGCGATTTACCTATTCAGATTTTTCAATGATTTCTTTGCAAGGAGATTTGGAAAACAAGTGTCTGCCTGGAAACAATTACAACAAAAATACCTAATTTTACATATTTCATAAAGAGGCAGAAAAGTCTAGCAGGGAAAATAAAACCTCTCTCACAGAAATTAAAAGGGACTGATACATATATACAAACCCAGTTAGGCAGCATCTAAGAAATTGAATGGTAGAAAGGAAATTCTAGTGCAATGACCAAATAGATCTCTGAAGTAGGTTTACTGATGGATATGAAATTTGATTATGCTTCATATTTACTTTGGACACTCCAATCAGGAAGCATGCAGAATTTCATATTGTTTTTAATAAAAAAAACCCTTCAGCAATTAGCACCTATTGTACAGCAAGCATCTTCATAGAATATCTAGAGAAAACTTTTGAATTTCAAAACTTATGTCTATTATTTTTTATTTATTTATTTTTTTGAGGCTATTTATTTGTTGAGGCTAACTTATGGAGTCTCAATTAAAGTTAATTGTCGCCTAATTTTTAATAGTATTCAATTAGAACTGAGTCTCAGGTAGCTGTGTTGATTGGCAGTAGAACAGCTAGATTCATGTCCAGTAGCACCTTAGAGACCAACAGGATTTTCAGGGTATAAGCCATTGAGAGTCAAAGCTCCCTTCGTCAGATATGACGTATTTGAAGAAGGGTGCATTGACTCTCAAAAGCTTACCATATTTTTTGCTCCATAAGACGCACTTTTTTCCTCCTTAAAAGTGAGGGGAAATGTCTGTGCGTCTTATGGAGTGAATGTGTGTCCCGAGACGGACCCTAGCCCGGTCCATCCGGGGCAGGAGCCGAGCAGCCTGGATGGCCCGCAGAAGCTGGGGAAGACCAACCGGCTGGGTGCGCCGGAACAACGCGAGCAGGCGTTCCCCGCCCCGACGGCCAGCTGGGAGGTGGACAGGGCCGCACAGAGCTGGCTGGGTGTGCCGGAACGATGCAAGCAGGCGTTCCCCGCCCCGACGGCCAGCTGGGAGGCGGGTGGTGCCGCACAGAGCTGGCTGGGCGCACCGGAACGCCGCGAGCAGGCGTTCCCCGCCCTGATGGCCAGCTGGGAAGCGGGCAGGGCCGCACAGAGCCGGCTGGGTGCGCCGGAACGACAGAGCGGAGGCCGAGGAGGAGAGCGGTCAGGAGTCCTCTAGCTGACGTCAGTCAGAGTGAGAGACCCTGGCTTCCACGGAGGAGGAGAGCGACTCAGATTTTTTCTTGTTTTCCTACTCTAAAAACTAGGTGCATCTTATGGTCAGGTGCATGTTATGGAGCAAAAAATACGGTATACTCCAAAAATCCTGTTGGTCTCTAAGGTGCTACTGGATATAAATCTAGCTAACCAGGATCGAAACACACTTTCAGATGTTTGCATCAAGAAGAAAATCACAAATGGAACAACATAACCAATGTTAAGCCTTCCTATCAATTAAGCCTTTCTGATTACAAATATGAGTGTAAGACACCATCAACTACCAACATTAGTCTTAAATGGTGAGTAATCAGGGTATTTGAAATTTCACATATATCCCATTAACTTATGTGTAGAGATGTGAAGGCTGGGGATAAAACTGGGAAATTTTGGGAAGCACTAAAACTTCTATGAAGGATGTTTCTTCTTATGGAATGAGTGAAACGTTTCTTAAGACAAAATTTTACTCACTAAAAAACATTAACATGAAAAGTGTACATAAGACAATCCTACAACATTAGATAATAAGTCCTATGCATCCTATCTACATTTGCAAGGATATGTTTATTGAATATGAATAATTCTGGTAACAATTAATAAGCTACCGTATATGTTTGATAATACATTAAATACATTGAAATTAAATTTAATGCCTAATCCAAAAGTAGTTTTGTTAAATTTGCTTATAAAAGATAATAGGAAATTAGCACATAAACCATTTTTTTAATAGCAGCAAGATCCATCATACCTCTACACTGCAAAAATTACAGTGGGTGTATGCTTTGAGCACATGTAGAATTAGAGCTTAATAGTCATCACCACAAACATAATTTAGCATAACTGTGTATACTTAAACATCTGACCATACCATCATAAGCAGAGTTGTATACTTCTAAGTACAGTGAAGCTTAGAAGGGTGCAACGCTCCCTATGGCACTGTTAGTTACTGTCTTGCTCAACGTATTTCACAGAACGTGTGTCATCCCTCAACTTTAATTCTTCTTACCGTTTAGCTAAGATACAGAATACATAGCACAAGGTGTGTTGTGGGGGGAAGGCCCAACATTGCACCCACTGCTGCCATGACACCTGCCTACACCTTTCCTGGCCTCTGCCAAATGTTTTTAGAAAGTGGGAGGGGCCAGGTAAAACTTGCCCAGCTGGGCTTCCAATTGGCCACAGGAGATCTTACTGGCTGTGCAGATTTTGGCAGCAGCTGCTATCGCAGCACAAGGATCTTCACTCTGTGATCAAAGGTGCAAGAAAATATTTTAAAACAATATATTCATTTTAAAAGTCATCCTGTTAAACAGAGCTTCAGCCTGAGGAGTTACTATTAGAGTTATGCATGACTTCACTCCCTGACATTTTGTGGTTGGCTTTGCCTCTTGTGGCAGCCATTTTGTTGGTGGCCCCACCTCCTACAGCAGCCATTTTGATATTTTTAGACACAAGATCCAGTAGCTAATTGTATATTGACTGCACACAGTTACAGGGCTTATTGTAGAGAGGCAACTACAGATTGGCATATCAAAGTCAGAATAAATAATTTGTGAGTAAATTAGAGGGTAAATTATTCTCACAGAAAGAGATAAATTACTACTCTAAGCTACTGGCTATCTCATGCATACTGTTTTAATTACCTATTAGAAACATTAAGTGTTCCTGCAGACCAATCCTGTAAGCACAGTGCAAACATAACTCTGCCAGAAAATTCCAAGAAGGGAGGGAACTCTAAGAAAACACTGTAAGATTAACTAGCCATTTCAAAACAAGGTGCTATTAAAAGATTTAGGAAGAAAATGCTGTATAGTAACTGATTCTGTTTACAGTTAGACACAGAAGTGAAGCATATCTATATAACCATGGCATGGATTTGTTAAACATTTCACCTCTATTTAGTTTGCAAAACCATTTTTTATGGGCAGTCCCTTATTCCAAGCAATTGAACCCCACAGATTACTATCACTGGCCCCTCATTTCCAAAATACCACTGAAGTGCTTAGATACACACACTTTCGTTATTTCCGATGTAGCATTTTGCCCTTTTAAGAGAAGGAATCCCCATGGCATATTTAATTCAACCTATCATTGGTATTTATTAGCAGGAAATATTTTTGTAACATAATATGGACCAGAATACTGTGGAAATTAATGGAAATTGTCAATATCTAGCATGGAAATTTGAAGACAACTGAAAACATTACAACAGCAAAAAATATGAATGGGTTTCTGAGAACACTTGAGGGTAAAAAATCCCTGCAGAGACAGACAAGGCTTTCTGAGAAGGCCCTGTAAAAACGAGGCTGTAGGAAACCTACCACATCATACATTCCAACCACTGATGTAGGGTACCCATACCCTACAGCATCCCTAGCCAATATCTGTCAAATCTTTCAGCCACATGGCTTTGGAAAGGAAGTGAAATGGCCTGCAACAAGAAGTGAATTCAGAATGGGCACACTACCAACTGCCTTAGGATAAGGAAGGTTACACAAATTATGTCTGTCTTTAGATTGGCACATGGGTCAATTTACTGCCCATTTGATCTTAGATAAATACTGACAAATAGTCCATGAGGACAGGAATGCCACTATGTTATTGCCAGGGGGTACAATCTGTCAGCACTTGCAGGATATATGCTTTTCCCCTAGTACAGTAGAAGACAGAGGCAAATCTGGGAGCCCAGCAGGTATTTCTAAACATGTTTTGTTTTTTAAATAGCTACTGCTACTTTAGGCTTAAATTTCATTTAAAATGTTTTGATCACTATTGGCTTGCCTTGGTGTTCCATAATAAAAGCCAAAGGAAAGAATTTTAGTGAGTTATTCACATTTCCAGAAACCTTATCCACTATTAAAAGTTATAATTCATTACTTTTTAAAAAATGGTTAACTTCATTGTTTCATCAAGTTTGTTTTTATTATTTAATACCATATCTGTTGATTAAGTGAATACCTTAAATATGTGGCCATAATTTGACAAGTCAAATGCCAAACACTTCCGTAGCCTATCAATTGTTTTCCAAGAAAACCAATCCGTCAAGAACTTTGAGAAAAAACAATACCTTGTCTGGGAAAAAAAAACAATACTTTGACCCTAATGAATAATTTAAAGTGTTTTACTGTTAAAAAATACTAGATTAAGAAAGCTGACTTCAAACATTTCAACTCTCCTCACCTCCAGCTCTTGCAAGTGGGTTTTGCAGCATTTTGCTTACTGTATACCACAGATATTGTACTAATGCAACCTGATAAATCTCTTTCTTGAACTGAGTAACAGCACTGTTAATTCCGTTTTACTTGTTCTAGAAATTCATTGAAGTTCTTACAATATCTATGTTTGCAAGAAATCTTGCCACTAAAACAGCTTCCAAACCCCCTTCAGACCGGGAATGTGCCAATTTTCAGGCAGCGAGATACACCTGCAAAATCGTGGCGTAGCCCCGTAAAACTCTATGGCAAGTTTCACGGGATTTTGATTTTCCCATACTTTTAATTTTATTTTTCTGGCCGGGAAGCCTCTGTAGAGGCGGCGTGGCAGCGCTGCTCCCCGCCACTGCCAAACCTTCTCCCCCTTCAGGAATGGGCTGCCCGGACTGAAAACAAAGTTTACATTGTGCTATCCAATGTAAAGAAAGTTAGCATGAATTTCAATCTGTACGTTTCAATTCTTTTCCGGAACCATAATTGACATCTATTACCTTTTGAAATTTAGCAATTTTGAACATTAGCTTGATTTAATTACCGTTGCTAGCATTTGTTCATAATATTTAAAACCGAATCAAGCTTCAGCTACTTTCCAATTCGTTTCATGGATCTGTGTGTGTGTAAAGTGCCATCAAGTCGCAGCCTGTAGGGGATCTTTGAAACTTAATTGGTGGCAGGGCACACCCTCGTCATTTTAATATTGGTTCCACAGAACCCTGATTCTTGCCATATTGAAATATTGGTTACAATAAATTCTAGGTCTATGGAAAGCTCCTGGTCAAAGTCCACTTTCTGTACTGGTCACCTCCTCACCTCAGTGTAGCAACCTTAAAGGGATTAGCTTCTGTTAATCCACTCATTGTAAGGTATTAGACAGCCAAATGTTTGCTCTAAGGATGCTGACTCCAAGATAGAATGTATCACTGTCTTTCTCTCCTTTTGATCTCATTAATCATTAATCTTGGTATGCCTTGTTTTAGTTCCATTGTGTAATCACTGACTGACCTTTGCTATCCATTGTAATATTTCTTAATAAAACCTTGGATGCTCAGAGGAGAGCATTCTCCAAGGAGAAAAGATACAGAATTGTCTGTATTTCCTTCAGCAGCCGACTTATGGCGACCCCTTAAGGGGTTTTGAAGGCAAGAGACTAACAGAGGTGGTTTGCCAGTGCCTTCATCTGTATAGCAACCCTGGACTTCCTTGGTTGTCTCCCATCCAAATACTAACCAGGGCTAACCCTGCTTAGCTTCTGAGATCTGACGGGATCAGGCTAGCCTGAGCCATCCAGGTCAGGGCTTAATGGATCTAGGAACCACATTTTTTATTAAGATGAAAAGCCATTGTTCTTTGGGTAGGGAAGGTATCATTTTGCAAATCAGACACACAGATATATGAATTTCCTTCAAGAACAGACTGAAGAGTTGTCAATGAAGGAGGAAAACTTCTCAAAAGATCGAATGTATTAGAATAGATATTGACTTTTCCAATACAATGCATCTTCCTTAAAATAATATAATACTGGCATTCTTAAACGTATGTCATGAACACCGCAATAGCTATATCTGCTGTTAGAATTAATACACGAATACAAAGCCACCATGGCAGTTTCGTTACACTTCCAAGGGTGCTACTACTTGATTACAAACAGGAATATAAACAGACAATTTAAAATTCAGCCTAGCCTGTGTCTTAGCAGCTTGAAGATTTAAGTAAAATCTAGAAAATTCTTCCTACACCCCAAAGGCAAAAATGTACAGTGATGATAACATATATAAACAAATTAGATAAGGCCAGTTAAAAAAATTTCAACTGAGTTGCACACACTTTCCATTGTTTCCTAAAGTAAGCAGAACATGCAGAATTGCACTCGTTAAAAAATATGTTTTTTATTCCATTTTATAAAGGATACAGAAAAAGGAAAAGGAGGAAATGGGGAAAGATTTACAATTAACAGTTTTCTCGTGCCCAAGCTGATCAACTTAACCCCCTAGTACAGTGGTTCTCAACCTTTTTCGAGTCGCGACCCCCTTTTACAATTGCCAAGTAACCTGCGACCCTTGTCACATTTGCATAAATTTGCATAAATTTGCATAAATGACATTTTCAATAGGATAAAGAAAACACATTTTTTGGGGCAGTCCAGGGTATCCATATATATAATTACTTCAAATTTTAAAGTTTAAAACAAACAAGCAAATGGTACTACCACCTGTTGCGCAGCGGCTGTGACTGTGTGGCGAGGCAACCTTTCCTGGCACGGAGGAAAGAGTGCCTCTGAGCATGCACTGCATTCCTTGTCCTCCCCTCTCTCCCCAAAAACTCTTCCAAGCAGGCCGGGGCTCTCACGAGGAAACCCCCTCTCGTGACTGGGACACTGCTTGTGCACAGAACTGCAGTTATCGCTCAAAGCGGAGCTCCGTTTAATCACCTCACGAGAGCAAAGGGCCAGGAAAGAGCTGAGGGCCGCTTATCCCGCTCAGACTTTTCGTGCCTTTTTCTCCCCTCCGCCAGTCACCGCTCCTTCTGCGCCTCACCGAACCTGCGCACTCGAGGGGGAAATCCCGAACTGCGCATGCACCTCGACTCTCTCCCCCTTGGCCTTGCCAGAGCAGAACTGATGACTCAGGGCAGAGCGGAACTGATGACTCGGGGCAGAAAAGCGAAGCCACACTACAGACATGCGCACTTGGATTCCAGGCTGAAGCTCCCGCCCCACCTGAGTGCGGCTAAAAGTAAAAACGTGGCTGTAGCGGCCTCAAGGGGGACCGCCCTCTTCTCCTCCGAGACCTGAACTGGCTGAGCCAGGGGAGCTTCCTCGGCCTCCCACACATCCTGCCACGTCATGCTCCTGGCGCAGGTGCGACCGCGCCCAGGGCTGGCCCGCCCGCCTCTCAGCTGGGCGGTGGGGCTACAGCTGGTGTGCGGCGGCACGCTGCTGCATCTCTGCAGCCCGGCTCCTTCCAGCTGTCAGTCGGCCAGTTCCTCGCCTCTCTGCTTGGGGTTTTCCCTGCCCTCGCGGACGGATCAGGGTTACAGGGCGTCTGGGTTAGTCCTGGACAGCCTGGGATGGGGGCTGTCCCAGGACAATGGCGGCAACCCCCCAGAAAACACTTCGCGACCCCCTTGGGGGTCCCGACCCCCAGGTTGAGAACCACTGCCCTAGTAGCTCATGAGTTACTTTCAGAACCTGTTAGTAAATGATAACTAATCTATTTGTATGACTAATAAAATGTTGTAGGCAGAAACCTTAATATCTGTACCTATATTTACCTTGTAAAATTATATCAAATATAAATGTAAATAAACTTTAATAAACTGTGACAAGCAAACATTTCCCACGTCTTAATTGTATCTGTTATCCTGCTTATAATAAAAGTGTTATTGACCCTTTTCATGAACATTGTTAAATCAAGCGAATCTTTCAAAGAATGACTGCCACTTCAGCTTGAATTCGTCAACAGACTTTCTTTGAACCAGGTATGTTAGTCTTGACATAGTGGCAAACTCGTGCAATTTTGTAATTACACACACTCTTGAGTACTCCAGGAGTTACAGAAGTTGCTAAAGAAACGGTGGCAAACATACTTATATTTTCACTGAAGTGTATAAGGACCATAGCCGGACACTTTAGTCTGCTTACTCCTATTTTAAAGTGATGAGAAAATGTAGTGCAAATGCCATTCATATCCAGTTAATCAGACACATGTATTCTCTATGCCTTTCCAGAGATGATATTTTAAGCATGCCCTACTGGCCCAGATTTCTCCATGTTATAAGCAACAATTTGAAAAGATAGCAAACTTGCTACAACTGAATAGGAAACTGAATAAGAAAAAAAATATGTCTGAGAAAGGAATCATAAAAACTCAATTTAGCTACATGTCTTGTGCCAGCCTTAAACTTGGTCAGTTATGTGGGAGGATATGCAACAGTGCTTCTTCTGACTTTCTCCTAGTCTTCTGGGAATTCAACATCTATAGCATTTGGCCATAGCAGGCGCTGTGTGAATTACTGAAACTCCCAGACTGGGTGACAACAGAAGGGGGGGGAGGAGAAAGAATGGAACATGGCTTTGCACTAAACCCTATTTTTTTTTCTTTGGCTGATTTTAGTGGGGAGGATGATGAAACTAAACAGCCGGGAATTATGCAATATTATGGGATTATGGGGGAGGGTCTGTGGCTCAGTGGTAGAGCATCTGCTTGGCATGCAGAAGGTCCCAGGTTCAATCCCCAGCATCTCCAGTTAAAGGGACCAGGCAAGTAGGTGATGTGAAAGACCTCTACCTGGGACCTGGAGAGCCGCTGCTGGTCTGAGTAGACAATACTGACTTTGATGGACTGAGGGTCTGATTCAGTATATGCAGCTTCATGTGTTCTTCATGTGTTCATGTGGGATTCACTCCAATTACCCCAAAAAAGATTCACATTTGGCAAGAATGTGTTACAGCAATGGTTCTCAAACAGTGACATGCATACCACCGGTGGGATGCAAAAGTACTCTATGTGGCACACAGTGTTTTCATAACAATTACTAAGAATTCATTTTCTCTCCACCTCCATGTCCACCTGTAAGTGTGATGTGCATTCTTCTGCCAACCCTATCTGCTATGGATTATTCATCTGTAACCTTTACAGAATGCCTTCTCGGAAAAAGTGGGCTTTTCATTTCGCGGTAGGACCCAGGTTCTTTGATTGGTGGGATCTAAGATACGAAAAGTTGAGAACCATTATGTTAGAGCACCATTTATCAGGACTAGCTCATTATCATAGTTTCTTAAATTTAATTTAGTCCTTCACTGTTCTATTGCTAACCTTTGAGTCTTCCAATAGGCTCAGGAAGGCTAAGAGAAATTAAAAACTGATGGATAAGTTAGCAAAGAAACGCTTTGTTAGCATACAAATAACTTTTCAGCAAGTGTTATGTACCTAAAAAGATATAGTAATAATGTCAAGTTTAAACATTTCTTTTTCAAACTTCTGTCCTGGTACACCTCAAATGAGCACCACCATATGCTTCTACCCCAGTTCACAGGTAAGACACCTTCCTAGAGGTGGTCTTTGGAACGTGTGAGTGTGTGTGCTACGCTGAAGGCCTGACAGGAAGACCCTGGAGGCCATCTTGAACAACTGAGCTGCCTGTGTGTTAAGTGCCATCAAGTCGCTTCCGACTCATGGTGACCCTATGAATCAATGTCCTCCAAAATGTCCTATCCTTGACAGCCTTGCTCAGATCTTGCAAATTGAGGGCTGTGGCTTCCTTTATTGCAGGGGTGGGGAACCTTTTTCCTGCCAAGGGCCATTTGCACATTTATGACATCATTCAGGGGCCATACCAGGTGTAGATCACCCGGTGGGAGGGAGAGGCTAGGGTTGCCATGTCTCCAGCCACCACCTGGAGGTTGGCAACCACAGGGGAGGCCACACAGAAGGCCTGCAGGGCACCCCCGCTCCCCCTCCCAGGCAGGAGGGCATTCAGCAGTGGGCCCGAGTAAACGAGGTGCCAGGGGGGCACAGCCCACAGTCAATTGGCAAGGGAGGAAGGAAAACAGAGAAAGAGGAAAAGGGAGGGAGGGCGAAAGAGAGAGAAAGGGAGAAAAAAATGGAGAGAGGGAAAGAAAGAAAATGACAGAGGGAGACAAAGAAAGAGACAGAAAAAGAGGGAGAAATAGTGACAGAAAAAGAGGAAGAAAAGAGAGAAAAGCCTCCCCCCCCCAAAACTCACACCCGCGCACACTGGCCCAGCACGACCAGGCCCCAGCCTCCCCGCCCACACCCGGCGGCGCACGAAGCCCTGCATGACCAGGCCCCAGTCTCCATGCCCTCCCCCCCAGAGTCCACAAAAGCCCCCCCCCCAAAGTCCAATAGGCTCCCACATGCATGCTCTGCCGACGGGAGCCGACAGCCTCTTCCCCCCCTCCCTCTCGCTGCTCAACAGCCGACAGCAGCTGTAGGAGGCAGCCTTGGGGGAAGCGTCCCTCCCCCTCCCCTCTCGTTGACCAACAGCCAACAGTAGGCAAGAGGAGGTCCAAAGGGCACCACAGCACTCCTGTAAGCCGCAGCCCTAGGAACACCCTCGGAGAGGGCCGCCCTGCGCCCCGCCTCCGCAGCAGGGCCCCAGAGCTCCCGAGGGCCACAAAAAATGTCCTCGGGGGCCACATACGGCCCCCGGGCCTGAGGTTCCCCATCCCTGCTTTATTGAGTCAATCCATCTCTTGTTGGGAATTCCCCTTTTCCTGCTGCCCTCAACTTTTCCTAGCATGACTGTCTTTTCTAGTGACTCTTGTCTTCTCATAATGTGACCAAAATATGATAGCCTCAGTTTAGTCATCTTAGCTTCTAGGGTCAGTTAAGGCTTAATTTGATCTATAACCCACCGATTTGTTTTTTTGGCAGTCTACAGTATCCGTAATACTCTCCTCCAACACATTTCAAAGGAATCTACTTTCTTCCAATCAGCTTTCTTCAATGTCCAGATTTCACACCCATACATAGTAATAGGGAATATGATGGCATTAATTAACTTAATCTTGGTGGCCAGTGACACATCTTTTCTAGCTCCTTCATGGCTGCCCTTCCCAGTCTCAATCTCCTTCTGATTTCTTGGCTCCAGTCTCCCTTTTGGTTGATGATGGAGACAAGGAATAGAAAGTCTTGAACAATTTCAATTTCCTCATTGTTAACCTTAAAATTGCGTAATTCTCCTGTAGTCATTACTTTTGTCTTCTTGATGTTCAGCTGTAGTCCTGCTTTGGCACTTTCTCTTTTAACTGCCTATCTCAAGAATATATACTCCATTTCTGGGTATCTGATTCTTTTCATAATCAGAAAAGGATCACAGTAGTGAACATGGCCACATGTACTTCTAAGTACCTTTTTAGAATTACTTAACTGAGCTAAAAAGATCTCAAGCTCCTTTTCAGTATGATAACAGTTATTTGGCAAGACACATCAATACAGAGCTTGTAGCTGAAAATACATATTCAATCACTAATTGGGTAGACAAAATAATAGTGGCAAGTTTGTGGCATTGAAAATTACTGTATTCAAAGTAACTGACAAGATATTTGTTGAATGTTCAACAAACACCAGCTTTGTATTCCACACGTATTGTCTAGCTGTTTTCTTCACAGCGTGTTTGAACGAAGGTATTTTGTTTTATTCCAAAGTCAAAGCAAAATCACGTTTTTTTTTAAATACAGATCTCTGGCTCCCAAAAGAACTCTTACAAAGCAAGAATTTCAAAGCTGCTTATGCTCTGTCAAAAGCTAATGACATAGGCAAATCTTTTATTAAGCTGACTCCCAGAGGTAGGGAACGGCAATATGCAGCATTGCCATGAAGTGCAGAAATACACTGAAAAGTGAAAAGGTAAGTAGTTTTAGTCTTACAAAAAGTGTATTACAATGGAAGTAACATATCTATGAAAGACAATGAGTGATGAAAAAACCTCACCGTTCAAAAGCAGTTTTCTTTAGGTAAGACAACAAGCAGCGTGCTCATCATTACACTGAAAGGAATGCTTAGAAACACGGTGGGCAGGTTTTGTTTCACTTCCTCACTATCCAAAGTAGAGAACTTTATGGTCACTTGCACAAAAGTAATGCAGTGCTCTCAAGAATATCAGCATCCGGCGTCAAGTTTTGCCTTGCTCAACTATGGCCCACACTTTGGTCTACTTACTTTGTCCCATAAAATTCAGTCTGCACTAAACCACCCTTTGTTCTGGTTTGCGGTAATACTAGAATGTGATAAAGAGCCCTGCTTAAATTATTGTCAACAACATTTCCTGCCTATTCATTTCCAGGGTCAATTCAAGGGTCTGGCTCTCATCATTAGAGCCCTTAATGGCCTAGGAATGGGATACCCAAAGCACCATCTTCTCATGTACTGACCTGCCTGTTATTTAAGATGGACACCTAATCCCTTGGCCTGTGTAGGTGGCTTCTAGCCCCTGAGGTAAAGTGGCAGCCCAGGATTCCTGTGGGCTGACAGCAGTAGGCCCAGGGTCTCAGCTGGCCTCTGGGTTGGGCTGGGTTGTGGTGGAGGCAGCATTGGCGGCAGCGGTCTCCCAACCTCCTGAGGTAAATATTACAAGGCCTGGAAGACACAGCCATTGGGGTGTGGGGTGGGGACATGAGAATAAAAAATTGTGACAATAATGACATAAGCCACTTGGAGTTCCCATTGGTGAGAAAGGCCAGGTATAAATCAAGAAAAATATGTTTGTTGATCTGTTTTTATACGGTTACATGCCATTTTGGTCACAGCTGTGGAGAAATGGCCAAAAGATAATCTCAGTAGTAACTCTAACTCCAATACCAGTAACACAGAAAAGATCATGACACTGTGGTACATGCCCTGGTAACATCTAGATTAGACTACTGCAGTGCACTGTACACGGGGTTGCCCTTGAAGAGTGTTCAGAAGCTATAACTGGTACAGAATGCTACAGCTAGACTCCTAATTAGAGGGGGTTATAGGGATCACATCATTCCAATCTTGTTTCACCTACAGTGACTCCCAATTAGCATCTGGGCCCAATTTAAAGCTTGGGAGCAACATACCTTAAAGCCCTCCAACTTCCACATGAACCTACCTGATGGTCATCTTCAGGGGCCCTTTTTGGGTGGATTTGCCATCTGAGGCTAGATGGGTGAGGCTCTTCTAGGTCATGGCACCAAAAGTATGCAATTTCTTTCCCAGGGAGAGCCATCTGTCCCTTATCTTCATCTTCTACTAGAAGGTGAAGACTTATCTGTTTCTTCTGGCATTTCCTCACTGATGCTCTTTCGTGTGTATGTGCTTTAACTGTGTATGTGCTTTTGCTTAACTGTAGTTTTAAACTGTTTTATACCATACATTTCAAGAGCTTGTTTTAATGTTTTTGATCATTTGCCACGTTGGAGATCCTAAACTCAGTAGAAAGGAAATGTTTTAAATAAAACAAAACAACACTGGCAGTTTCCCCAAATTGAATCCAGAGCTTCTTCCATTCTTTCAAGCACGGTTGTAAAGTTTCCAGAAATTCTTAGTCCATATAGGGAAAAACAGATTTCATTACATTCCCCCCTATGCTGGGAAAAAACCCCAGAAAATTTTGGTAAAACTGAAATATATCCGATATGTACATATTATCAAGCCTAAACTTATTCCATGGCTTTGTTTACATAAAATGCATCATTTATAACAGCCAGCATATAAAAATTGTACTATTTCGATATTTATGAAATTTAGAATTATAAACACTTGTTTTCTACAAGCAATATTGCAAAGACAGAATATGCGGCGATCTGCTGCCACCAAAGCTACCTACCAAAAAATATTTCATGAATTCTAAACAGAAATTTCAGAGGCATTTCTCTCAGTTTCCCCAAAATTTTCAATTTTTCCATTGGAAAAATAGAAAGTCATCTGGGAAAGGGGGAAGAAAAGAACATTTTTTCCTTTTTTCCATGGGTCTTCATATCTCTACTTTAGGGTCAATACTTTAGTCAGGAATTTCTTGGGAATTGATGAAAAAGCAACATGTCTCCCCTGAAAGACCAGGTGGCCATAAGTAAACAATGAGTTAAGAGCCAGAGGAGAAAAGTCAAGCTGCTTGCTTTCCTCACTAAACCTAGTGTTTCTTTCCCTTCACCCCCAAAGCTAACTTGTTTTGCTTGTATGAATAATTCCAAATTGCCAATAGCTATGGGTCCTTTCGGCAACATGGCTATCAATCTTTTTATATGGCTGTCCCTGATAACTTTTAAGGCAATGTATTATGTGCCTATAGAACTGCAGCAAACAGAATGTTCTCTAAAAACTCATGGAACCTTAGAGTTCTCACAGCCAATCCAGTCAGGGGAGAAACATCCAATTAAGCAAACTACTTGCTAGGTTTTTCCTGTCAACAACAACAAACCACAGGAAAATAAAAGGTTTTAGAATCATTCTGGTAACTGGAATTAAAAATTATGTTTTGATTAAATATTTAAAAATTCCATGTTTATCAAGTTAAATGCTGGTTCTAAAAAGCCACTGAGGCAAAGCTGTTTTACACCTAAGCAGCCTTAAGTGTAAATTACTTTCAGTGTAAGCTGCCATAGGCCCTAAACCCCAGATCTTCATGCGGCCTCTCCAAAGAAGCCTCATGCCGGCAGGGGATATACATTATATTCAATTTTTATGAACAAAACCTATTCGTTCCCCCTCATGTCATTTACCCAGCTAAGATAATGTTTGATGTCATTCTATCAGATTTTCATTTCAAAACCAACTGTAAAGTCAGCAGGGGGGAATCCACAGCTTTAATGAACATGCCTTATCTACAACTCTACCAATATGCAATTGTATATGCCTGCACAAATTTTATTTGATATGTGGGGCTGCTGGTAGCAGACAGGTTTGCTGTGCACTGTAAAAATTTAAGAAGAAATTGTACCATCATCCTGTTAATCGCAGAGTGACTATATGCAAAATCTGATCTAACTGTTCATGGCATTTCTATTTACTTTTTGAGATCTCTGAACAAGCTTTTTTTTATGGAGGTTTTTCATCACACTGAGCAACCTTTCTGCAATTAGTGCAGAGTAAGAAAGCAGTTCTCTAAACCTGCTGACAGCCTTTTAATGGAAGAAGTGGAAAGTGGTGGATGCGTCCTGGCAGCAAACTTAATGGACACGCTAACACCCACCGTCATCAGACCAAAGCAACACTGGCAGAAAATTAACTTAGTGGGACAAAGTTCATTTAAGCAAGGAGAACCACAACAATCTGGATATGAAACTTTGTAATAGGGGGAAAGTGCATTAGTGGGCGGGGAGGAGAAATTAAAAGATGTGTTTCTTTCAAGGAGATGGCAGCCATTAATTCCAGAAGCCTTTCTATTTAACAGGTAGCTTCAATCCACAAACCAGGCATGGGCAATGATTTGCAAAACAAGCACCTTTTTAAACACTTCTGTAAACTCTAAGGACAATGCCTATCAAAGCTTAGAACTCAAAGGAGATTTTGCTGTTAATAACAATACCAGTATCTTGTAGGGTCTACAAATATATTTGGATGTGGGTGGACTCTTAATGATGCTTCCATTTATGTCCAAAATCTAAATTTCAATTGCTGTCAATTCAGGCTGTTTTATTACTGACAGTAAATCTAAGAAGCATTCCTATCAACGAGCACAGCTATCAACAGAATAAATATTTCAACCACTCAATTACAAGCAAGACAGAATGATTTCAGCCATTTGGTATTTTAAAAATAAACACAGTTTTAATCTTTCAATTTCAAAGCACCCAGGTAGTAAGGCAAGTAAGGAAAGGTGAACCTGTCCTTGGTAAGAGCCACAACCTTACACCCCCCAAAAAAGGTGAGTGCAAGACAATGAACTGTGGACAGTCTCAACACATACTCCAAGAATACTAGGGCAGATTCACAAATTCCATTTTCCCAGTAGGACTAGTGAGTTAAAATCCCTCCTGAGAATTAGCAATAAAATAATAAGAAATGCCAGATGAGCAGCTATTCAGGTCTGGCCTGCACAAGTGGTATTTAACACGAGTTTGCTGCTACAATAACATGTGAATTACCACTAAATTCAACAGCCTTCAGTGGGCTTAGATGAGTGGTATAGTAGGGGATTTTAAATTTATCTGCATTATGGCTTTATATACTTCAGCTGGAACTAACTCACGTCTATTGGGGAGGATGTACATGAGGCTGCACAGATCATAATCAGTGGTGACTGCAGAGAAATCCAACTAAAATCCATTTAACAATTCAAAACACATAAGAATTACAGCCTAAAGAACTGCCTTTGCTCTCCAATAACATTGTCTTATTTAAGTTTAATATCAGAGTCTTACTGATTCTGTCAAAGAATGCTGCATATTTTCACACAATGTATCCCTTCTTCCCCTTCGCAGGCAAAACATTAGGCCACATCGCACTAGTCAACTTAGTGGAAATGGAAGTCAGGTCTAACTAATATGACATGCTCGAACTAGGCTTCGTTGGCATTTCACGTAACACTTCACTGAAGAAGAGAAAGAGCTTCTAGAGTGGAGGAAAAAAGAGTCAAGCCAAGAGCAAGCAGAAAGTTAATTTCATACTTAAATGTTCACAGCTTCTCATGAGTGGCAGAACAGCAGAAACTCAAAGATGCCAACAAAAGTTTAAAGTTATTACTCTCAAAAAGAAGCAGTCCAATGAAACAGACGTGTGGTATGTGCCTAAGAACACTGAGTTGTAGGGTGCAGTTGGCAGCATTCTTGGATGGAAATGTTTAATCTGGAGATGGATGAAACACGTATGCGAGGTATGCTTTATATAGTTGTAACTGTGAGATGCATTGCTAATTAAAATAACTTAAGTTTCAGCCAATGGGCAGAAGCATCCAAGATAATGAGCCTTTAATACAAAATCCTTGAGAAAATGTGGGCAATAAATAGGAAGAAATAAATGCAGGCTGCTTCAGAGGTCATGCAATTTTCTTCAGTCTACTTCAGACAAAGCAGGAAAGAAAGAGACGGCCAGAGATTTATTGTGTTTCTTCCACTTGCATTACCTTAGCATTTCCTCCACTAAGAAATGACAGAAGAGTATAAAATGCATGCATATTTTGAAAGCTTTGTTTATTTTGAAGCTCTACATGCAAAAAACGAAGAGACAGGCTCTGCTAAAGTGTCTTTAAAAATCAGGAATACTGGCTTAGCGGAACTAAGCAGATCAAGCTTTCAGACATTATTTTTAAAACACCAAGCTACTCCAGCAAACCATGGCTCGCTGGGCACACTAATAACCAGCTAGAAATACCAGCTGAAGTAGCTCTAATGGAAAGGCAGCCTGACTAACAGAATGCCAAACAGGAAACGCAGCTTAATTTTTCACTCGTCCTGTTTTCCCCTGCATAGAAACCTTGACATAGGAGCTTCTGTTTTCCTCTCCAGTGAATCAATTTTGAGAATGAAAAATATGTTGAATTTCTACAAGTAATTGCAAGCAGAAGTGTACGACATTAACCATTGGTCTTTATGTTGGGAATTATACCTAACTAATGGTTTAACAAGTCCTTATCAGGAGCTCCCTTTAACCCATATTTTGCACAAAGGCATTATCTAGAAACTGATTATGGAACTTCATATTTACATTAAGGCATGTCTGTACAAAGTCATAAACAGACCACACATGGGAATCGGACCAACTGGTGCTGGAGCTGGGGGGTGGGGCAGCGAGCAGAGGGGAAAAGAAGATTTATGTGGACATGCTCTCAAAAATATGAATTTCTTGTGAACGGAAAGAACACACACAGCATCTAACAGACTTTCAGCACAATTTGTTTGTTTACTCTCTTGAGTCCCAATTAAGTTCAATGGGAATTTCCCCCAAGTTAAGCGTGCACAGGTCAGGGGAACTATAGCTACCTTATTCCTTAAAGGTAGTTTTCACATATAGAATTCCTCAAGAATTCCTCAGAGAGTTCTTCTTTGGCTTCCGTTGTAACAGCATTAGTTGGATTTGTCATAGAAATAGCAAGACTAGGACAACATCTGCCAGCCTGCTAAGAGATGTCTAAGGTGCTTTCATAGCAGAGGTCTTCGCATGGAAGAGCACACAGAACTGCTGTCTACATGTCGATACCATCAGTTCAACAAGTCTTTTTTGAACAGCACTAATCCTGTCCATTAAGAACTCAAACAAATAAGGTTAAAAAGAGGTGTGGGGAAGTGGGAAAGTACCCCTAGATTTAGGCAGCTCAGGCATGTCCTTTCTCTTCTAAAAATGCATTAAAAGCAGGACCAATCTTTTTCGACATATTTAATTCTGCTTTATTAAGGGGGGGGGGAAGGAAGTAATCTGTAAAAGCAGTATAAAGTTAACTTTACTGATCTTTCATAATTTTTTCCTAGCAGACCTCAGAACAGAATTGGGATTTAAAGTATATTAAACAAAGTTCACCTATGGACTCTTACAGCAGGTAGTTTTTAATCCTATTTTCACCTTTACCCCAGAGTCATGACTAGCTGGAATTCTTACAGTCTGTATGGCAGGTTGGATCTTTTTAACATTGCAGCCCTTTGGTACTGCTGATTGCCCTGTGATGCCAGGCCTTATAGCAGTTAGCTCGCTCTTTGTACATGTATAAGCAGCAACAGCATTGTCGTCAATTTTAAGCAGGGGATGGATAAAAAAATGTAACTTTAACAATCTACTTTGTGGTGATGACTGTTCCCTCTGAAGCCTGGTTTTAAGTGAAGTAATTCAATCAACATGACTTTTATCAGAGAAAGAAATGATCAAAAAAGGTATCCAAGCCAGTAAGAACAGAAAAATGGTAATAAATTCATTCTTTAAACCTTAATTAACACAGAAGTGGACTGAGTTTCCCTTTAGAGATTATCCCGTCTACATGTAATACACTTCCCCATGAACAACTTCCACAAGACTGGCAAAACTTTTAACGAATCCCAATCACATGGGTGGGTACCTATTGCATAGTCCCATGTGAGTCATCACTAAAGTTCTCAAAACTGCCAAGAACTTCCTGAATTGGCTTTGTTACACTGCAATCTTAAGGAGAGTTACTCCAGTCTAAACCCATTGAAATGAATGGGCTTTGACCGGAATAACTCTCTTTAGGATTGGCACTGTTAATCTCCAGGGGTAGACCATCCTAATAATCACCAAATGGATGAAAAACTCCTCTATGGAAATACAGTATTTAAATCTTTCTTCCAAGTTTGAAGTGCTGGAATACACCCTCTGCCTTAGAAGGTCTTCAAAAGCTACAGGTAGACTGTGCTGAGACATCCAGCACTGGGAGAAACATTAATCACACTCCATTTGGCCCAGAGGAAAAAAGAGGTCAATCGATTAGCTTGACTTCAATTAAGGTTTACTATTGCCTTCCCTCAACCCTCCTAGTTTCAAGCTTCTTCTAGAGATCCAAGACACATATGTGTAGAAAAATATGCCTTTGTACAAATATTGTATTGAATATTTTGTACTGGACAATATTTTGAATCTTGCCATTAATACTGTTCAGTTTACAATTAACCTGTCCAATCATAACTGTAATTTGAAGGCAGAAAAGTATAAGATCTACCACCTTAGTTCTGTCAATATTAAAACAGTTATACTGAAGAGGTGATGTTTTCTGTAATCAGAACTAAATGAGAAAACTGAACAGGAAGCTTTGGGATATATAATTTCAAACACAAAAGTGAACTTAAATGAAATCTGAAAAGTCAGTCCAGAATATGGCAGTGACATTAAAAGGCACAAAACCTTGTTCACAGGATGCGGCTGAAGAACCAAGCAGATGTGTGACATATTTAAGACTCCAATTTGCATGTTTTCTGAATAAAAGCTGGGAATTCTGGAGCTAAACAAAAGCTTTAAACAGATAATTTTGTTCTCAGATAGTCACATCTCCGCAGACAGAATTAAAAGAATACCTATAATCAGCTAATATGGGTCCATGAAAAACAGAAATCACTTAGTTGACTGATCTAGTTTCTGGAGTTAAAAAAAAATGTTCCAAGTTATAGACTTCAGATTCCTATAAGCATTTAATGATTAACTGCAAAATCTTCAAGTGCAGTGCTTTTTAAATTTGAGAGACACTTTTTTTAAAGAAGCAGAGACATCTTTCACTCCTACAAGTAAGCCCTTCTGGGGTATAAGAATAAAAGTTGCCACAGTCTGTAATTAATAACTAAAACACATCAATCTGATTTAAGTTTAAAATAAAGCATCAATCTTTTCTCAACAGCATCCATCTATGAGTTTGTTCTTGTCTAATAACGGATCAAACCAATGGTGAATTGTTGATAAAAGACAGTCTTGCAAGAAGCATGCAAGTTCTACACTTCACAGAGATTGTAGTGGAACATAAAAGTAACACGAATGCTTCCTTTGTTGCTTTGATTTACCCATAGATCTATTGTACCATCCCCAATCTCATACTCCAATAATATCTGAGATGAGAACTGAAAGATGCATAGCAGAAATATCTCCGTTCATCTACGTTCACGGGTGCTTAACCCTGTTTTAGTCACTGTTCTGGTGCCTCCTGAATGAAACCTGTGAATCCATAACAATGACTTGTGAAAAAATACCCACGTACAGAGGAAGCTGCTCACTGTATCTGAGTCTTCATGTATTTTTTGTGATACACTAGCACTTCTCAAAGCCATTTTTCACTCCCCATATTTCTTTTAACTAACAGGTCACTAGGAGTATCCTGAACTGTTTATATTCCAGCCAATGATAAACAGTACTTTTAGAGCGCAATCCTGAAAGGGGGGGGGTATTTGGGGCACAGCCTCTAGGGGCATTCCTGGGCCAAAAGGGCTTAAGGAGCTGACTAATGTCAGCTCCGCTCCCCAGGAATGTCCCCATTGGTGCTGGCGCGAGTGTTTGCACCAGAAAAACACTGCTGGTGATGTAGCACTGGTGCCCGAGCCTCGCACTGCTGCAAGGCTCCCCTACACTTGCATAAGTGCCCCTGCGCTAACATTAGTGTCCATTTGTATGGTGCAAGTGGCCTTTACGCTGGCGTAGGGGGTCACACAGGCTCCTGAGCAGCTCCCCCTCCTCCAGGATTACTCTGCCCGAGCTAGTCTACTGATATTTAACAGTATTTGTAATAAGACTTTCCAGCATTCAATACCATTGATTCTTATGTCTTGCTCGAGTCTGTAGTTCATTTTGAAGAGATTTAAATACATTTTCTAAACAAAATACACTGGGATGGAAAACTTGTTCCTATCATTGCTTCCTGCAAGCAAACACATGCACTAGCTATCCTAGGCTGTATAAATAATCAGTCAGGCAAAATATGCTGTCCTATTTCAGTGAACAAGCAACCTGTACAAGCTTCTTTTGTAATATAGGGAAGCACTAGCTTCTGTTAAGAATTGGCAAGTGTTCATGTAAACACCAGAGAGTTCTGAATCCCTCTTTAAAACAATCCACTATGAGGCAGGGCAGGCAAATTTCTATGGGCCACTGGATTTACACTTGGTTTACAGAGGGTATTCTCAGTTGTGGGAACTTCTTCATGCTTTGCATTAAAAAGAAACAATTAGAATAATCAAACAAAATGAGTGTGAAATTTCTCACAGTCTCAAATGTCATTATAAAGAGGGGCAGAGACATGTAGTGGCTGGTCTATTTAACTTAAATTCTCAGTTATTAAACATTACTTGCAGCCATTAAACTGCTTTTCTAGTGGAAATGCAATATAAATTACTTACTACTAACAATATGAAGAATTAACTTGACCTTTCTCTAGGGCATGATACATTCCAAATCGAAGCTGCTGAAATATGAAGCTGATATTAGCTATTTCTTTGTCGGACTTCACTGCTGCATAATTTGGAGAACAATAATTGAATGAACAGCTTCTTGAGTGTTTTCTTATGACTGTCCAGAAGCATATCCAATGTGAGGAAGCTGCCTAATTGCATTTTGTTAATTTTTATTTTATTTACTTTATTTATTTGAGAATACCTCACATTGTTCTCCTTTCGTCCCTTTTATCCTCAACAACAATGTTAGGTAGGCTAGACTGAGCGCATGTGATTGGCCCAAAATTGACAAAAACTACTGGAGAACCACTCCTGAGATACTAACCAAACACTCCAAACAATGTAACACGATGGAATGGATTCCTGAATTAAAAGCCAGTGAAAAATGTATAATCTGCACATGGTAGCCTTCATAAAAAGACAGCCCATCAACATCAGATAAAAAAGCAAATCAATTACTTTGCAACATTATCAAAACCTCTCTTTGCTGCTACTTAACACTCCACAAAAAAAGGGAAGGGTTTTGAGACCTCCTGGACTCTGGGAAAGGACTTTCAGTTACCCCTCTTTGAGAAGAAGAGGTTTACGGTTTCATTTTAAAGTTTTCTACAAATGAATGCGCAAAGTGTGCCAGACAAATTCATTTCCTTTCACTAACATATGGGGGAGGGGGGGGGAGAGGAGGGAATAGTGTGGACAGTTTGTATTTCCAGTTAAATTTCCACCAAGAAGGTTCCAAAATTGAGCAAGTTAGTTAATAGGATCCGTACAAGATCCAATAGCTTGTTCTACACCCTTGACACAGCACAATGCATTGATCGACCGAATATTCTCTTCACAAGTGTCTTCTGCATTATGATGCTGTCACCTTCTCTTTTCTAGTCTCACCTTTCTCTTTTCCATTCCCTCACTGTCACATTCAATGGAGCTGATCAACTATTACTCCACTAGGCATAGCAGAGGGAGATTTTCCTCTTAAAACTGTCGTCATGTAGGAAAGTACACTTCAAAAGCAGCTCTTCTTTCCCTTTTAAAATGTCAGCAGAATACACATTGCTTGATAAGTATACAGGCAATTTTTTAAAAAAAACCTCGGACTATGTCTGCTAAAGCAGACATAGCATTCTGATAGGATGTTCAGTTCCATCAGTCACTGCACAGATCTGCAAGGTATTGTGTGTTCACAAAAGGGCTTTTAAGACGTTATGATTCTGCAGTATTCAATAACATGGATCTAGGGCAGTAGAGGCAGGTGCTTAATATGAATACATTAACACGATCATCATCCACAAAGATTATTTTCAACGTGGCCACATAACCGGGGTGGGGGGGGTGGGGGGATATCTTAACTTAAGAGACAGAGTACAAGGATAACGACAACTTACGATACAGAGTACAAGGTAGGTAGAAGTTTCACACAGTAGCTGCATTATGGTAGCCATGAGAATGTACCCATGTGGAAACTACTCCATGTGCTAAGTCATATGTCTGCAGCAGATCTTACCTTATATTATTTTTCAGTTAGCATGCTTAAAATAAGATGTTTTAAGAACTACATTAAGCAATTACAGTAGATCACTATAAACAACTATAAAGAAGCATAATAATCCAATGAGGAAAAAATGTAGGTGGTTTTGCTTTATCATTTCTAGAGACTTTGCGCAGCCATATTGTGAGAAAGTGACAGAAGGAAATGCCAACATCAACGAAACTGTTTCTGTCACTAACTACAGTGTGTGTGTTAAGTGCCGTCAAGTCGCTTCCTACTCATGGCGACGCCCCACAAAAATATTTTCGGTATGTTTAAGACCGTTTCAGGTTTTCTTTTTTACTTAAACAGAAAATTAAAAAAATTATGTTTATGTCCCTGCTTAAATCCATAAAGTGGGGAAAAGTTACCACCAGCTGTATAGCCCACACAAAATCCAAAACACAAATGAAATTCATGTAATATCTTTCTTTTGGGCCAACCAAAATGACAGAAAACATAGCACTATGAGGTATGCCACTTCCATACAACACTGGTTGGTCCTACTAAAAGATTATTACATGGATCCTACTCAGTCCTGCAATGATTTATGAAATCTTCCAGACCAGAGCTTACGTAAATCGCAGGGGTTTTATCAGTCTGTAGGTTCACTTCTAGTCTTTATTCTATCTATCCACTGATAAGGAAAGTGGGTTATTTTCATTCTACTTGTGAAGTATCGTACCACTCTCCTGCACCAATTGCTAATAGACTTTGCATCAGCCCATGAAAGCCAGACGGCTTGACAGGAGCTTGTGCCACCAGATGGCAGCCCAACAGGAATCTCCCCCGCCCCACCCCCGGAGAACTGTATGTCCTTGTGAGAGAGATACATCTGCACAGATATGGCCTACCTCATTACACGGCCTCCCAAAGTTCTCTCACTTCACAAATTTCACTGTTTCCAATCACTACTGCAATTTTCATCCCATTTCTTCTTCATATCTATCATTCTTAGCCACACACATAGCAGTAATTGGCTAGCCATCATTTTATGATTTCATACAGCCACTGTTCAAAAAGCGGTACTCAGAAAGACACTCAACAGTGCATTCCTGAAGAGGGGGCGCGAATGGTCATAGGAGGCAGCATGACCTCTACGCAGGCGTCCATGGCACTTGCAGCATGCAAACTGGCACGGACACCGGTGTAGTGCCACTTAAGCCGGCCTCCCTGGTTTAAAGATTCTTGAACCTGGAAAAACAACAAAAAGTCTCCCTCTAACTCAGCACTTTTGCCCAAAGTGAATTTGGTTCCTAATTTCATTTTTCATTCTGCCGTCATTTAAAAAAAAAATGCAATCCCACTCGGGATTCTTGGCTGTGGGATTTAAAACTTGTTATTTTTTCTGAGAAAAGGTAATACGCAGAGACATGAAATATTTATTCTTCACCTCGCCCAGTGCTCTTCAAGGGTAAACAAATTTAAAGGCTTAGAACAGGAAACCAACAGTTCTGAAACTCCATTACAAGAGTTAAAAGAACCAATCAATTTAAACAGCAGCATAAATAGACAAGTGGAACTTTAAAAATGCAGAGCACACTTGCCACATATAAATATGGGAAGAAGGCAGAAAAAAAGATAGAAGCGATACAATATTATCTATAAGCTTAAGAATAAAAATTTAATGTGTTCCTTTCCTTAGTGTAAATACCAAGAAGAATTATATTTAATATTTCAACACCTATCTGCTTCCCACTGCAGTATCCTTATACAGCTTTACAATTCCTAAACACCCTAAGACTAGGAGGACACACAAGATTTGAAAGAGATGAGGCTGCCACAGTTCTTCAGATTCATAAAGAACTGAACACTGATAACAGAAGACAGGGATCCCATCAAGCCTTGAAGATGAAAACTGCTACTCCAGATATGGAGATTTCACCTCAACACATGCTGTAATGTATAGCAGACTGACAGATCTGTATACATCACTCACTTCTTGAAGCGAGATCTAAAAGCAAATTCATGAAAAGCCCCTTAGCGGGAAATAAAAATACATCCAGGAGAGAAAAGTAATCCAGATAGGTGGCAGCATAATCCAGAGCCAGGTAAAAGCAAAACATCAGACCCTCAGTTCTATACCTCTCATTGAATAAAATGTTCTGCTTTAGCATGCTTAACTCAAAGCCTTGCACAACAGCTTTTGCTGACTGATAAGGTAACGTAAGCACAAATGCAGATTTAAACACCTACAATTTTACTAAAATGCAACTTTCTACAGAGTTTCTGCTCCATTCCCACACTCAATAGCCTTTAAAGTGTGTGGCATGTTTGCCATCCAGACTCCTCCTGGCCATATAGATTCATTGCACTGTGTATTCCAAATGTAGCCTGTGGAACACACAGTGCAATAATCTATACAGCTAGGAAGAATCTGGATGGTAAACATGCCACATACTTTAAAGGCTTTATAGTAAAAGCCTACAAGTATGACAACTCATAAAGGGCCTGTAATACTTTGCCATAGATACCTTCAGTGTGAATACCTCTCTGTTCTCTTACAGTGGACAGTCAGAACCTACCGTTCCCAGCAGCAACCACCAGCAGGCCACAGCCTGCCCCCCACAACAAGGTCTACCTCGTAAGTTACCCTCTCCTCTCACCAAACATACTTGCAAAAGAGGACAAGAAGTATAAATCCGGACAATAAATACAAACTGCCGTTTTTATTTTAAGCCGTGCCAGAAATTCCTATCTTTAGCACTCTGCAAACCAGCCATGTAAATCAGGTGCTATAAGCACAAACTGCTGGGGTTTCATAAATTGTATGGAATTTTTTCACAGCTCACAGCATGCCTGCTGGCAATTTATGCTCATGGCATAAAACCAAAGGCTGCAATATTTAGACAGTTAATGGGTTAAATTAATCAATTAAAACTTTTTACTGAGTTTACTGAGGCAGATCATGAGAGGGAGGGCAGGAAGGGTTGTGTCAGTGCTTGGCTCTCGTGGCCCTTTCTTACATGCCCAGGGTAACGCCGATTGCCATTTTGGGGTCAGGAAGCAATTTCCTCCAGGCCAGATTGACCAGGGATCCTGGAGGGTTTTTTGCCATCTTCTGGGCATGGAGTAGGGGTCACTAGATGTGTGTGTGGGGGAGGTAGTTGTGAATTTCCTGCATTGTGCAGGAGGTTTGACTAGATGACCCCGGTGGTTCCTTCCAACTCTAGGACTCTAAATGCTCACAATTAATCAGATGATAGGGTTAGCCCTAGAAGAGGCATTCTTCTACACCAGCATGGTGTAGTGGTTAGGAGCAGTGGATCTGGAAAACTGAGTTTGATTCCCCGCTTCTCCACATAAAGCCTGCTGGGTGACCTTGGACTAGTCACAGTTCTCTCCGAATTTTCTCAGCTCCACCTACCTCACAAGGGAAGGGAAAGGAAAGGCGACTGTAAGCCTGACACTCCTTAATGGTAGAGAAAAAACAGGGTATAAAACCAACTCTTCTTCTTCTTCCAAAGAAGAAATGCCTCTTCTAAAACTGTACCTGATAAAGAATGCATTTAATTTTTTTTATTCTACTACTATTGTGTGCTTATTTATAAGAGTAACAATATGATTAATCTGAGATTCATAGACTGACAATCTCCTAACAATCCCACATTATAAAAAAAAATTATTCTCATTCAGGTAAATTATTTTCCCTCAGCCATACTGGAAGGCTGATTCGTAGGCACAGTGTATTCGGATAGAGTTTGTAAATGTGGATCTGGTGAGCTTGAGTCCTTAGAACATATGTTATTGAAGTGTGAAATCTGGTCGGACTTGAGAGAAAGGTATTAGCTCTTCTTAATAGGTTATGTGAATTTACCATCTCAAAAAATTGTCCATTTTTTCCCTTGTAGATAAGGATCAGAAAACTACCTTAGCAGTCACTAAATATATAGCTCCAGTGATTGTCTGTAAGAGGGTTGGACCTCGATCTGCTCAAGACCACTGAGTCAAAAGAACAAAAAGATATGTAAGAAGGTTGACAACCATCAATAAAGCAAATCTGCATACACAGAGAAAGCAGCCTGATCATCTTTTGGGATACTGAACAGCTAAGTAGACTGCCCTGTGATTTTCTGGGTGTGACTGAACACATACAATCATAAATTCATGTACAATAGAAAGGTCTGAGAAGACACATTAAAATGGCATGGAACAAACCTATTTGTACCTTGATCTAGGAATTTCTCCATCATTCTTAATTACAGCAAGCAGGTACTTCCCCAGTACCTTCAAGTCAAAAGTTGCTTTCATGAGATAGAAAGAAACCATGGTTCCTACAACTCTAAGAGAAGGGCAACTGAAATTTCTTTAGAAAGGGCAAAATACAGACAGCAGTTTAGAGTCAATTAAAGTGAAACCCGGGGGTGGAGGTAGATGGGGGTCAGTCTGCTCAAGCCCTTTAGGAGAACCAGAGAGAGACTGGGGAAGGGGATTTCCAAACTCTTCCTCTCCTGCAATTCCTCAGGGATTTAAAATCATCCCAACATTCAGGATGATTTAAATTAAAAAACCAGAAAGCAGTTGGATCTGTAGTAACATAATCTGGCCATGAATCAACAACAATCATCTAGTATTTCCAGCCACAGTAAGTGGTGAATCTCTAAATTAAGGGTTATTATTGACTTAATCCGTGAAGCACATATAACTGAGGCCATTATGCAATTACACAGCTTCCAGAGATCTGGTTTCACACTCATCTGCAACTATCTCATAATGAAAACTTGCACGATGATGCCAACGTATACATTTTTTGTTTGAACTGTGAAGCAGATCAAGTTACAAAATCTAAAGAGCCAAAAGGATCTCTTCTAATCACCGCGGGGAATAATCTTGGTTGCTTTAAAACTACTTGCAGGCCAAGAGAAGAAAGTTGAATGTAACCTCCCCACATACACTATTCTGCTTAAGATGAGAGTGTTCATAGCTAAATTTTCCCAACTTGAATATACAACATTGCCCCATATATTGGAGATGATGGCACAGTTTTTAAAGTTTGTTTTAAAAGCCCGCCAAACGGTTAATTAGATGGCAGTATCAACAAACAGCGCTATTTGATGTAACTGTCTTTTAACTGTTCCATAAAGAGCACTTTTAAAGATCCCCATTCCTTTTGTACCCTTTTTGGATTATGTTTTTATGCCAATAAAGGAATGACAGATTTTAAAAAAAGAAAATACAACATTATTTCAAAAAGCCACCCCTTAACCAAAGACTTGCAATTTGTCTTTTAATTTTTATGCCCTTGATGGCATGAGATAGCAATTATTTCTTGCAAGAAAGTAACATGAAATACATAACTACATTTGCACTACACTTTTTGTAGGAAGAGGACTCCTCTTTAAGCAAGGTCCTGCTTATGCTACAATTAATTTTAATATTCTAGAAGAGAAGTTTTTTTAAAACAAAAACAAAAAAACTTTGTTTTAATCTGAGGACAAGAACAATTCCAGTAATAGAACGTCAACATTAATTTGAGGGGAGATGAAAAATGACTTAATAACACTGCAGCAGGATTTATATTGTACAATAGATCATGGAGCCATAAAACTGGACAAATCCATTTTTGTATCACTGTATATTCTTGCTAATAGGGCAGAATGCATACGAGAAGTCTGTTGATACTTTTTCTGTACAATACATAGCGGGGGAGGGGGGAGGAATCCAAGAACTATAGTTCCACTCAGCAGCCAAATTAAAGGAAAAAGGACCATATATTTCAACCAGGACTTTTCCCATTTATTTCAGATCAACATGTACAATTCAGAAAGCAAATTCTAAGTTTATTAGGGAAAATAAGCTTCAATTTAATTCTCTACCAAGAAATTAGTAAAATACTATTACACCAATTTTAATGTCTAATTGTCACCAACAGAGCTATTGCCAGAAACACCTTTTTTCAAGAAAATATAAGCCGTGCTTCAGTTGGCAACTCTCTAACTGGCTGTAAATGGTTCTGAGTATGTTCACATAACAAGATAGCTACTTTGGATGGGCAATCTTCCCACATGTCGGAGTTGTGTCCATCCCTTACAATAAGCCCTTTGAGGCAAGCCTGCCCAATTTCTCTAGAAGTTCCAAACTTGCCAGACACTAACAAATGGATTGATTCTAAAAAAAAAGCCACCTTGAACATGTTTTAAAAAAAATGGGCAAGTGGCATGTAAATGTGCTAAATACATCAAAACAAAGAGGCCTGGGACCACTGCATAAAGCAAGCTAAAACAGAAGTTGGCCATTGTACATTACTCAATAGAAACGCAAGCATTTTGTGACTTAGCACAAGCGCTTAGTTCATGGTATTTTAAGCATATAAGAAGAGTAGATGGGCTGCACTTTTGCAGGAAAAAAAATGATGACACTTTGCTCACATTTACATTTTATTCAAATTAAGCACAATTTCAACTGGCAAGCTGAGCGAGTGGCAACCTTTAGAACAGCCAAAGAAGCAAGGTGGTGTATGGTTAGAGTGCCAAACTAAGATCTGGGAGACCCAGGCTTGAACCCCCACTGTGCCCTGGATGATTGCTGGGTTGAACTTGGTCATACAAGTTCAAACTAACCTACCTCGCAGAGTTGCTGTGAGGATAAAATTCAGAGGGGAAAAAATGCTATAAGACACTTTGGGACCCCAGTAGGGAAAAAAGTGATAGATAGACCGACAGACAGAATTAAAAGAATTATAGAAGACGTTGCTTTACAGTAGTGAGAATAGGGAAGGGACAACCAGATTTTAAGCAGAGTAAAGAATATATACCATAATTTAAGATCATGTCATGAACAGAGAGGTTCTTTCTCCACTCCTTTGCCCTCTTCTCTGTAAGCCTCTCAGTGTGATGAAGTTATTCTTAAACTCAGAACATCACTTGCTGTAGGGCAAGACTGTTACTACTTTGTCAACCCCACTGTCTATAGATTAAATACTTAAAGAGAGATATTTGTATCAGATGTAGCCACCAATGTCATCTGCCAGAGATGGTAAAAAAAGGCCATTGATTACATGCACATCTGGAACCGTATATCTAGAAGAACAGGAAGGCACTGTAAATAAATACTGGTCCTCATCTTTCTCAAAGGCCTATTTTCATAGTTGTATAATGTTTTTGATAAGTCTGTTGGCTTGTATAAAAGCAAGTTGCAAAAGGTTAAGAGTCAATTTGTGCAGCTGTGGTGACAGGACCAACTGACACGGTGAGAGAGAACTGCATCACTTCTGCATTAAGATTTAAGCACACTGATGGTGCTAAATAAGTATCAAGATGCATCATCACTTAAGCAGGCTTCACTGATAAGCTTAGATAGCGGAGAACTGGTCTGTGCTATTCAATTTAAACTACTGAGCACTCACATGGTGACAACAGTTGACAGTTAAATTTAAATATGCTTAAATGAATTTTAAGCATCCAAATACTCTGAAGATTAGGTTTTTTAAATCCTTTAACCTATACAGTCTTGTTAAACCCTTTTAAAATACATGTGTACAATGCCCACTGGATAACTTCACCTCCTTTGTGCCACTCCAGTCTGAGGGCCTCCGCTGCCAGTGCTTCTGCGGACTGAAAGAGGATCCTGGGGGGCTACAGGGCTGGGTTCAAGTCCTTCATGAGGCTGGGGAAGAGGTTTCCCTTGTAGGCTCTAGCAAGAATGCCTCCGGAGCTGAGGAGGGTAGTAACATCCACAAATAGCACAGATTTCTTTCACATTCTCCAGCACCTCACTCACTCTTCCCACACACACACTGAAAAAACTCTCTCTCTACAAACCAGTCAACTCCACCCCCTAGGGTACAGCTACTATCCCAATCAGAACACATTTCAATCACCCATCCAGCCCCCCCCCATTTTTGATTCTACAGGCCTGGCCATTTAAATCACAGCAACATATACACAAAACCCCATGTTAAAACACAGCCAGGTAAACTGACGATCAGGGTTTCCAGTACAATCTTAAAGAAAAAAGAAATTTCTATTCACCTTCTTTAACAGGATTTCCACATAACAGTATTTCCACATACAACCCTACTGTTTCAGAGCTCTCATCCTCTTGCTGAAACGACATGATCTAGCTCCACATCACACAACACTCAACTGACAGAAATATAATTCCATTGTGATTATTATTAGTGATGGGGCATGGGTACGGAAGACTGCAGCTTGAGTCTTATACGATGGCATTTTGAAACATTTATTTTGCTTAATCAGATGTGGAGACGTAATATGGAAGGCACTAAAGGATACAACACTAGTACACTGTTTTACTGACAGTTACCCTTTAAATGCAACCAGAACTGCTCACTTTCGTTTTATATTTCTGATCTTACTTGGTTTAATTATGTACAGGGCTTTCCACACACAAAAGAATGTCAATTTAAACAATCCAGGCTACCAGTTCCATCCCCAAACACATCATAAACTGATCCCAGTGTACATATTATCTGATATATATCTGAATAAGTACCACCATCACAATATCCTTTCAATTCTAATATAAGCAAAGCCTTGAAGCCTATTACAAACTGCACAGTCACCTGCAGATGACTTTTAAAAACCCACTCACCAAAATATGCAGTTAATTTCAGAAAACGTTTTATAATTTTGAGGACTTAGAGACCAGATGTTGAGATACACCTTGCCAAAGTTTGCAAACCAGCCACAGCAAATGTGTGAATAGCAAGAAAAGCATAGATTGTACTTAAGGCAAAAGTGGCAACATGTATTTTATACAATCTCTACTTCTTCCTCTATCCACTCAGATTTTGCAATGAAGTATTGGACTAGCAGCTGACAAATCCTTGCCTTCTGAATTGAAAAAGCTTTAATCCTGGGACCAAAATCTAATGCAGGCAACTGTACTGTATTAAGTGCTTTCACAAATGAGCCCATGGACAACAATGTTCCTTATCTGACAAAGTGAGCTTTGACTCACAAAAGATTACACTCTGGAAATGATGTTGGTCTCCTAAGATCCTACTGGACTCAAATTTTGTTCTGCTACTATAGACTAACATGGCTACGCACCTGAAACAATGTTCCTTATACTGGCAGAGCCTGACTCCTCTTTAATAGGTGTAAAACATGGACAAATTGACTGTGATAATATAGAGGTTACTGAGGCCTTGAGACATACCTCTTTGTGTGTGTGATATAGATAGATAGGATAGATAGGAGAGAGAGAGAGAGAGAGAGAGAGAGATTTATAGTGAATGATTATGAAGCTCATTCTGAAACAAGACTGGTAAAGCGGAATATGTAAATCTCAGAATTGTCAAGATGATCAAGATAGACAGCTTGATAGGTGATCTTCCAATGTTAGATAATGAGTTTTTATATCAAGGGCTTAATAAATATGTGTATATAATTGCTAGACCTGAGTTCTACCACCAGCCTAGTATGGTTATGCATTTACAGATACAATTTACCCGTGTTCAACAGAACAGGTGTAAAGTAGCCGGATTTTGGAAGGATTTTAGTTATGATCACAGAAAGGTGATTATGTATCTCTGTCTGTACATTTCCCTCGCAAGGAACTAAACAGTTTCAGAAGCTAGTTGCATAAAACCTGACTGTGTTAAAGAGACAATTAGTGTCCTTTACATACCAACTATTCAATAGAACTTTAGTCATATTTTAGGATTTTTATAAACATACCACAGAAAGCATCACAACTCACAAACACCATTATGTTCAATCATTTCTCAGTCAGAGTCTTTTGCAAAACAAACTAACAAAAACAAAACCTACATAGGTTATCAGATGGACATTGTGCTGATCTTACAGGAAGCTACTTAGGGGAGAGAAGGGGAAGCAGCAAATTCTTAATTTATTCCCCAAGTGACAAATGCTTTATTATGATAGTGTCCTGACCTTGCAGTAGTCTTTCGTGCTTTCATCGCCAACAACAATGTAACAACTTTATATGTAGATACCTACCCATGCACTATGGAAGATATGACAACTCATGTCCTTATTTAGAGGACTGCAGGGATCCACTTGGCTAGTGCTTAAGTCTATGCACCAGCTTCCCTGACTGGGTTTTAGCATAATTCTAGAGTTTAGTTCTGAGGTTAAAATTAAATGGCATGTAAATAAGTCCACACTCTACAATGACATCAGTGCACAACATTCTTAATGATACCTCCAGGAAGAAACACCACTTTATAATAGGGTGGTTTGGCTTTTTTAACACATACAAGCATAAAGGGCACAGAAATGCATTCTCAAGCATCTGAATTCTTAACAGCAAAGTACACAACTCGAACAATTATATGGAACAAGATGGACCCTGATTGGAGCTAAGTGTCCCCCCCATATTATCAGGCCCTGACCCACATTGATAAAGAATGTGTGTGGTGGTGGTGGGGGGGGGCTACTTCACTCTCACCAGGCAATTAGTTTCATTTGTACTGAGACCCTGCTCCCTGACATGAACAAGCCGAAAAGAACACATAGTATTAAATTAAGATGACTTTTTGGATAATCGCTCAATTAAACCAAATACTAGAGTAAAGGGAAAGTTATCTGGGCACCTATGATTCAAGATGGATGATTCATTGTAGCCAGCTTTCTTTGCTGTCCACTAAAAAAAAAAGCTCTAAATAACAAGATTCTTCAGTATGCTTGGTGTCCATACAACCCCATAAATTTGGGTGTATAGTAGTTTCACGCCCCCAGTGATTGCAACAGCAATTACTCATTCCCCAATATTGTTCTAGTTTTAACCTTTATTTGGAAAACAAAAGTGCATGAATCAGTAGGGTACAATTAACCCTATGACCTTTGATGGTTACATGAAGTATGAAATGGCGTACATCAAATGTTTTATGTTTTTTTTGTATGCTTGTGACACTTTGTGACCTCACTTACAGAATATAACTAATCTACATATTTATATGTAATATGCTTCAATAAGTGGAGTCATTTCCCAAATGGTTTAGAACTGGAGAAGGAAGTATAGTGGAACTCCACAGGATGCATCAAATTTACCACCACCATGCTGCTACTATAAGAATGTCACATTTGCCTTTGAAATACAGCTCCCTCCCGATTAATCAAATCTAAATATTTCACTGAGCACCCAAATTCTATATGTTGTGACTACATAAATTTCCACTGATCCAAGTATGCTTAAGTTTGGAGCACCACTGGTTATTGGTATTATTGGTCCTTCCTTCATACATAACTACTTCATTCATGTTCTTGAGAACGTGTTATTACTGTTGTTATTATCCATAAATGTTGCAAATAAATAATGTCTAAACAAAAAGAACATCACATTTTTCTTCAAGGCTGCATTGTTGTTCCAAGTAGGCACTCAACAATGAAAATTCTCAGATTAACCTGGGGAAGGTAATTGGAGTATGTTTAAGTAGCCAGAACAGAATAATATATAGACGTCCAGTGACAGAAAAGGTTCAGGAGTTGAGGATGCAAGGGCTCAACCTTCACAATAAATATGCAGCCACACAGTATAGGTTTTAGTAGAAGTGCCTCTCTGAAATAATTTAAGAGGTTTTAAAGTATGAGTAGTGACCTTTTCATAGGTCATAACTGAGTAAGCTGTGAAATTTCCACCTCTGTGAAACATGCCATAGTTACGCAGGAAGGATGGCTCACAGACAATTAATTATCTGACTCTATGAACTTACTAGTATGTACATATGGAAAAGTAGTTTCATGTTAAGCAGAATTACTCTTATTCTAGAATGTAGCATAAAATTCATTAACAAGAAAATGGCAGGAAGGTTTCAAAAAAATATAATTAATGTTACATTGAAGGCAAAGACAAAGTTCTCGTCTATTTTAATGGCAGTTCACTAGGTTTGAAATGTCTGATTTACAGTGATATTTCTAAAAGAGTAATCTGATACCTAAGGTAAAGTGGGGTCTGCTTTAGCATGTTTTATTTTGACTTACTTTTAAAATGCGTTTACTAGATATACCTCTTGTTAATTTTATGTCATAATAGCAAAAAAATACCTGAACAAAAATATTTGATCAGAAAAAAAATAAAGAACCTTATTTTCAAACCAATTCAAAACTTTATGTGGAAATCAGTTTTATGGGAATACTACTTGTAAAAATTTAGAGTCAATATACCATGCACTTCCCTTACATTATTTAAATTTAAGGGGGGGGTGGAACTGAATGCACTGAAAACTGACATGCTGATTTTACCGCAACCGAAGAACTTTGCATGATATACTGTGTACATGGTTGTCCACTCACCTATTTCAACAGAATTTACCACCTCTCATCAATGCAAGGTTGCCAGGTCCCACCTGGCACCTGATGGGGGGGGCATAGGACTGCAATCTCCAGGTCGGGAAACTCGAACGGCGGTGCCTGGGAGGGCAGGGACCTCAGTGGGGTACAATGTTATAGAGTCCACCCTCCAAAGCAGCCGTTATATCCAGGGGAACTGATCTCTGTAAATCTGGAGCTGAGCTGTAATTCTGGGAGATCCCCAGGCCCCACCTGGAAGCTGGCATCCCTATGGGATCCACAGAGGTCACTAAGATAATTAATCGCTTGCATTACTTGTTAGTCCTATTTTCTGATTAGTAATCACAATACTCCTTCAACCATGTGAAAGGAAACACAATCCCCACCCGAACCTCGGTTGACAAACCAATAGAGCATACATGCACAATACTCTCACCCAATTCTTAGGAACAATCACATGAAAAACATTAATTACAACTTGGAAACTATGAAGTATGCCTAGAATTGTATTGGCAATGGTAATTATGAAAAAACGAATGAAAGTTTTAGAAATGGATTTTTTTTCCAGAGTAAAACAGAAAAATTTCCAGCCTAAATCTCTGCTCATTTCAGCCTAATGATTTACATGGCAGAAACAATGGACTTCAGAAACACCCAGAGAGTTGGTGTGTATTTAATAGTCACAGTAAATACCGTTTATGTTTATCGTTAAGACACAGGCCACACAAGCATGACTATCAGAAAAGCATCAGCTGCCAGGGATGTTGCAATCTTCGTCATGAATGAGTTTGTCATGCGAACGTATCTCAGTCAATGGGAAACAACTATGGTGAGCTGATCCCAGGATTACTTCACGAGCCCAGCAAATATCATGGACACCTCACAAATGGATTAGCAAACTGTGCAATAGCTTTTTACTTCTTTTTTTGCTCCCAGACTTATTATTTGCCTGATCTCGGGGACATAATTGGAGCAGCCACAAACTGAGTGAGAGGGAGGGGGCCTAGGAAAAAGTGGAGACTTACCTCCAAGAAGGGAGGAAAGATATAGTCCTTGGCTTCATGGCTTTAGCCATGCATCACAAAGGTTTCTGGCAATCTTACTTAGTGGAGGATGCTCAGAGAATTTGCCTGGTTACATAACCAGTGCAAAGGAAAGAGAAAGAAATAATGTTCACACACACCATTGCTCCCTGGGAGCCAGGCAAGGTGATGTAATGGCTGCAAATTCAGTCACTTCAAGGGAACATGATAAGGAGTCTTACCAGACTCCTCTTGGGAGATAACCACTCAAGTAGCCAAATTTTGCCTCTGGTCTAGTGGGATTCGTAACCGGCTGATTGAAAGCCTTTCCCCATAGAAGATCTTTCCTCCTCTTCTTCAAATCATCCCTCCCAGAATCATCAACTTTTGTTATTTTATTTTATTATTTTAATCTAACTTCGATTTTTATTCAGAGCTGATATTATATCAAAATGTGATTGATTGAACTAAGGACTAGACTTTAGCTTTCTATGTCTTGCTGTCTTTTAAAAGCTGCAACAAGTCAGAGAGATTTCCAGGGATTTGCCCCTTCCCTGCACAAAGGAATGAGTCGGGAAGAAAAATGAAAACATTACTTTCTGTCCTAGATGTAGAAGGGGCATACTTTCCTAGATGCTGCAATTTTGTGCTTTAGACAGGCATGGTGTTTCTTTTCAATTATTGTCTCAGCTTTTAAACCCCTCTCTCTGGTCTCTCCCAGTACTGTCTAAATTCGTATTGTAACCTCCTTGGGATAGAGACCTTGCTTTAGTTTTTCTGCTGACTTTTACACAGCACAACATTTTTTTGGGGGGGGGGGGGAAACCTGGCTATGAAATGTGATTAGATGGTAAGGCTCGAGTAGCCCCATCTGAAAGTCATGATCATCCATTTTAAATCCTCTGGTCAGTTATGTAGAATCATAAGTAAAATCCAGCATTTTATATCGTATGGAAAGGGCTCTTCTTACCTGTTTAGTTCACCAGAAAACTTCTAACTAACCATCAAGGAAGAAGAAACAGACTGCTGTAACAAAGCCCCACAAAGGGAAGACATTTGTATTGTCAGAAGTGATGTGTGTGTGGGAGGGGGAAAGAGTGTTACGTGCTGAAACAAAACTCCCAAATGGGAAGAAACCCTCAATGCTAAAGTAGCAATGGGGAAAATACAATTCCCAGGCTCCTTTGCCCTCTAACTCATGTGTGTGTCCTGCTTATTCTATGATACAGACATGCTACCACCCAATGAACTCCAGTGAAAGTCTCAGCAAATATGTGCTCCAATCAGTGATCTAGTTTCTAGTTTACATATAGGACACCACTAGTTTCTAACCATGCTATAGTCAGTATTGCACATACAACCTCTCAAGCCCTGTCAATATATCTTAGTTTGGATGTGATACTGGTCAAAAATTTATGAATGGCATTCTTACTATACTTATGACGATGTCTTCACATCTTCTGTAAAAAGCTTCTACTTGGAAAACAGGAAGTGTATAATATTATAGTTCAGTAAATCTGTCTTGTTTTAAGACATAGTGATCAGGGTTCACTGCAAGCAAATTAATGCCAGTACTGTTACAGCAAACAAATGGGTACCTTCCTTGCTGCATTTCATGTAGGCTATGAAGACCCTACATCCATCAGATGTATACTTGCTTGTCATCGAATTTGGAGAAACAGTTGAAGAGTGCATTTAAGTATTCTTGCGTAATTTTTACTTGTAGAAGTCTCACAAACATGCACCTCCACACTGCATTTCTGCCTACACAGTATAAGGTTGAATGTGCTATGTCTCCAACATTTGAAATAAAATGTGAATTTAATTACCTGTCTAAAAAGAAAGAACTGAACATTTGAATATCACCCTCTCTCATATGCTGGTCTCTCTTCTGGAGAAAGAAAGAGTTAAACAGTTCCTTTTATTCCCAGAGGATATCACAATACCACTCAGTTGCGCCATGTTTTATTTAAAACATACTCCCTCTCAGTAACCACTTGTTCTAATTGGCAAGGCAGGGTCCCAAAAGCACACAGCTCGTTACATTCAGTTTGGATTACAAAAACACGATGAAACAAACTGCATCGAAATGTACAAATTAACGGCTCAGGGGTGCGCGACACGGACGTGGAATTAGATTGTAATACGGAACCAACTCCGTAGGGAGGCTGAGGAACAAATCACCAGTGTCTTTATAAACTACACAAGGTTTCCAAATGTGAAAATATACAAAACAGAGGGCAGGCTTTTGCATAATTCAGCCACACTGCTGAACATGGGCAAAGAGAAGATTCCCTTCCCTCACACTCCTGCCTATATGGACCAGGGAATGGGTGCTACAAAAAAAAAAATCAAACTGATCATCCTCCAACTCCCTTTCGCTATCACACTGACAATGTGCAAAAGTCTCTTCACAATTAAGTCATACGCTAAACATTTTTAATCAACTGAGAACAAAACACGAGGGACTGAATTAGAGCTGACGTTTTAGCAAGTCATGCAGAGAGCAAGGTTAATTAGCTAGAAGTTTGATGAACATGATATTAATAAGACAAAGTAAAAGAACAGACTATTATGAAGCTCTAAACATGTACAAAGCATTTTGACAGAGAGAAAAAAGTACAATCACAACATTACTCCTTGAAAAAGTTTTCCCATGTCTTTGTGCACAGATCTTCAATCATGCTTAGTGGAATTTTCAGGATAGTCACAGAACATACATAGAAAGTATAAAAGGGTAACAGCATTATTTCATAATAAACCAAGAGCCAGACCTTTGGGGTAGTTAGTATTTAACAGATAACATTTCTGCAATTGAATGGAATACCTAGTTACCCAAGCACATAATAAAGCTGCCCTGGACTAAGCCATATTCCATTTAGTATTCTGGTGTCATATAGCAATGATAATCATTAGAGGAATGAATGCATGGTTATAACCAATTGGCCATTTCATCTTCACGTGTGTAATACATTTACCACCTCCTATCTTTCTAATCTGAATGGTCATAGCTCAACTGTGAATCTAAAATTAATGGTTCATGAACTAAACATTATGGATCACTTTAAAAACTACCCTCCATTACGAGTATACTATTGAAGATGGGTATTCTTAGTTTCACAGCTATTACAGACACTGGCCATATTTATTGTCATTTAAAGCAATAGTTATGCTAACATTTTAAAAAGCATGCCAAATCAACTCAATATAAAGCGGACAAGAACACAAACTGCTCTACCAGTTTCACAATACTAGTCCAGAGAATGACTTTAGAAACAATCTTGCACCAAACACTCAACAGGCTACAGCTACAAAGGCGAGCCAATTGCTGTTAAAATACACCACAAAGCACCAGCCTAATGGAGAAACACAAATTGAGGTGCCAACTCTTATCAGGCTCTAATGCAGAAGAAATTGTACTGCAGCCTTCTTATCCACAAGAGGATGTTCTTAGGCAGCTCAGAGCACCACTCTCCTTTGCGCATCGGGAAATTTGTTGCTACTGAGAACAAAGTGCTAAGTCTCAATATATAGTGTCAGAAATGAAATATCCAAATAGAAATGAAATATATTCCATGATTACCTGTCTTAATTTGTAAATAAGTATTCCACAGGGAAAGTGTTAACAGGGCAGATCCTATTAAATTTGTTTCGCACAATAAAAAGTCTGCCACGGATAGCGGGGTCAAAAACACTGCTTAACAAACTGTAGATTTGTTAGAGACTGGTACTGGGATCCAGAGGTCATGTCTGCAGGTCAAGTAATAGTCTCAAATCAGCTGCACAATACAGCCATGTTTCCTTTGCTAGGCTCGATTTACAAACAATCTGTGCGTATTTATATAGACACACATAAAACCACACTTAATTCTAGATTTCTGTCCCAGCGCTGCAAATCTAAAAGCTGTTCGGGGAGTCAGGTGAAGAAAGGGAGGAGGGAGAGTACAAAGCTCTTGTATTACATTCAAGAATGATGCCTTTAGCCACTTAATGAGCCAATTTGATAAGCCCATAAAATGACACGTTGAGTCCTTCAACCTGCCACAAAGAGAGGTGAAGCGCTAATCTGAAGTATAACGATTGGGCACTAAAGCAGCTTTTATGGTTTTTCAAGCCTACACTGAAGATAAAACCAAGATAATTTTGATTTAAGTAAACCCACTTTATAGGGAAAATGCCATTTAGCATAAGTTATACCCTATTTTCTTGTATAGACATACATAAACTAATCACAAACAAGACAGCATTTTTTAAAGCCCAGCTTTACTGTAGCACAAAACAGTTGCATTAGCAGCAAACTGTCCACAATAACAATTTCTATTACCTTGTAGAATGTGCATAATGATTTAGTATTAGTTTGCCAAAGTGGTTGGCTGAGAAAAATGATAATATGGTGCAGCAGAAAGCAATATCAGTCACACTCTTTGGGCTTAACTATTTTAAGCAGTGTTGGATAGCTAAAACAATACACATTATTATTATTCACCAATATATATACTAATTAAAAATATTATCAAGGATAGTTGGATGAGGTATATGTAACACATATCACTCTGTTCTACAACTGACTTGTTGGAATGAGCTTATGCCAGGGGTCACCCATGTGGTGCCTGCTGGCACCTTTCCTGGCACCCGCCAAATGTTTCAAAGTGGGTAAACCCAAGTGGGGCACTTGCCCAGAAGGCCTTCTGATTGGCCACTGGAGATCCAATTGGCTGGGCAGATTAAAGTAACGTTGTTTCAGCAGCAGCTGCCACCACAGAGTTGGTTTTATTCTCTCTCACTCACATAGACACATGAGGCTGCCAGATACTAAATTAGACCATTGGTCCATCAAGGTCAGTACTGTCCATTCAGACTTTCTGTAGCAACCATTTTGTGTGCCCAAAGGCTCAAAAAGTTTAGGAATTCTGTCTTATGCAATCCCTCAAATCTCAGAAGAGGCAAAAATCTTCAAACACTTGGTACTTTAAAAGATACAAACATATAAAACCCACTAAAGATTAAATTGAGTTCCTTAAGCATTTCCCTTACAGACTTGCCTATTCTTATGCCACAATAAACTAGTTAGACATCTTACAGAGCAATCCTAAAAAGAGTTACTCCAGTCTAAGCCCACTGAAATGAATGGGCTTAGACTGGAGTAACTCTTTTTAGGATTGCACTGTCAGAATACAAGCTCACCCCTTTTCAACAGTTTAATAAACATAGCACATTTTAATGTTCATATTAGGTGAGAATG
This sequence comes from Euleptes europaea, assembly GCF_029931775.1. NCBI lineage: Eukaryota > Metazoa > Chordata > Lepidosauria > Squamata > Sphaerodactylidae > Euleptes > Euleptes europaea. Next base: position 38,314,106 of record NC_079318.1, on the reverse strand, counting down.
CCACAAATGTTTGCTTAAGATCTCCCTTGCTTTTGATTATATGGTTTTAAAAAAACACCCTAAATTGAATGCAAACAACAGCTCTTACTATAGATAATGCAGCTTTAAATTATGGTATTTGATTAGTTCAAAATATTGCCAATGAATACATGCAAATCTGCTGCAGAATCTTGCTGTGAGCTATATAGAAATTGGCAGGGTAGCAGATTTTAAGATAGGCCTATTACTTTCTTCTCTTCTGACACCTCCAGCGTATTTTGTCAAGGTACTTTAGATGGGAAAGGGAGAGAGCACTTCTATCCATTACTGCTGTTCATTTCTTTATTACAGATTGGGCTGTAGATTTCAGATCTTCTCCTCTGGGAAAGTAAGAAACTCCCATGTGCTTCTTTACTCAGATAACCTCAAAAACATAGGGAACAGCTTTGGGGCAATTACTTAGCCATTGCAATTTACATTTATAAGTTTCCCTCACCCCTTCAATTCTCAAAAGTGGAACAAAGGCAATTTGCCCGCATCAACAGACCAGCTCCTAGTAATGTGTGAACATACCACGCTAACTATCACTTGCTATTTATGAAGTATGTTTTGTTGCAGTAAACCACATACTTTATCCATTTCAATATTTTGCAGCGTGATCCTCAGCCAAGTAACACAATTATATTAAAAGCAAGAACAGTGACAAAAAGCCTCAAGTTTGATGTGATTTATCTATCCGTAAGCACATCAATAGCTAAAGTCTGATTTAAAGTTACAGAAGGGAATGCAACATTGTTTAAACCACAGTACTTATACTGTATTTAAATCAAAACGATCTCTTATGTAGATGCCTCCTAAATAAAAATGTACACTAAATTGTTATAAGCCCTATAAATGTACTAACTTGAAGCTCAGGAAAGCAGTTCATATTTAAGAATCATTTCACTCCTGTATGACAGATTTTTAAATGTATCATTTGGAGACTAAGCACTTCGGCCTTAATGTGTTCAACAGGTTAAATGGGTTGCTAAGCAACATGACTTCAAGCATTCTCAAGTCATCCTCCTACAGAGTCTAAGAGTTAATTTCGGGAAGAAAAAATACTGTGATCAGATGCATCCTATAGTGAAAGTAATTCAGAATAATGTAAGAATTAAGCCTTGTTCAAGAGTTCAAAAGTGTATTGGCATAGCAGAGTACAGGATCATGTCCAGTGATTGACATCTGCAGCCAGCCCCACATGCCGAGGCACACGGGCTTTATGCGCCATCGGGGTGCTTTTAAAAAGGCACAATCCTGTTCCCTTAATTCTGCATAAAGTTTAACTTCTTTTGAAGCCTGAACAATTCTTCTGGTGACAGGAATATAATTATACCCAATATCTAAAAGGCAGCAGTTAAGACATAACCTCTTCTATTTGATATATTTACAATCATACTTCAATGAAATATGGGATGAATACAGTTGATTGTGCAAAGGAAATGGAAAGAAGACCTAAACCCCTCCCCCAAGTAGTCAATTAATTTTGCCAGTTACTAACCTTTTTCATTGAGTGGATTTCTTTTTTCTAAAAAAAAGAGAGAGAGAAACTGAAGTGAAGAACAAGAAGTTGCAAGTTTTCCTTCTTACATTCACTTTGTACGATTTTAATTTAGGATAAACAAGACCGAAGTCTCAAAGGTTAATACACAGATTTTATAGGGATTCAGTTTCAGTTCTTTAACCTTCCGAATCATGTTGAAGTTCAATTTTAAAAGATCACATTTTTTCTTATTTACCGGTGTGTGGTCTGGCTAAAACCCCACAATGCTGCAGTAACTAACTTCAATACAAATTCTAGAGACAGAATGCCAAGTACACTGGCAGGAATTCCTAAACATAATCTGGTTAAAGAAGACCACAGCTGGAAGACAGAATATATTTTTTCTTGATATATTTACTGTCAACTGTCCATAATACCTGGACAATGTGCTAAGTAACCATATATTTTTGATCCACTAACAGCCCATTCCTGAACCTTTAGCAGCCAGGGACGGCGTAACCAGGTGCCTCAAAAGCTCTTCCCTGACCACCAAAAGGCTTTAAAAAGCCTTTTAAAGGATTATTTTTTTAATGGGGCATTTTGCTCCATTGAAAACAGCGAGGCTGCGCCAGCAAAAAGCTGGTGCAGCAATGCTGTTCTTTTAGTCGGCATACCTGGGGCAAAATGGCGCAGGAAGCTGCCTACTGGCAGCTCCGCCCCCGGCATGCCCCAGGAACACTGGCATGGGGCTTTGCGTCGGTGGGACATTGGTGGAAAGTCCAGCCAGCATCCCTGGGCGGTGCTGCTGTGGCAGTGCTGGGAGGATGGCGTCCAGTTCCCCCCTCCAGCGTCCATGCCACCCTGGATGGCATAAGTGGCACGGGCACCGGCTCAGGGGGCATGAACCCTGGCACAGCCCCTTCCTGGCCTCCTAAGGACTTTCATCTTTTCAGGGCAGGAACAGGCTGTAAATATACAGTCTCTTTAATTTGTGTATGCTCAAAAATATACTTAAGTGAACCATTAAAGTTTTAGGCCTTAAGGGCAGTTAACACTATAATCCCATGCTCACTGACCAGCTGAATGTCAGGCCATTTTAATGGCAAGTTAAAGTTAATATATAAATAGAAAAGGAATGCTCTTCAAGGAAGTTTTCAACAGCAGGGAAACAAGACAGCATATAAACAGTAAAACCTGTTTGCATATCAGCTTTTTATAGAGCTTCAGAGTACCTGATGGCAGATAGCTAACAGTACTCAAGATTTATACACATCCATTGCATGTCTCAAAAGAAACCACACTTACAGACTTTTAATTTAAATTTCTAATCATCTCTTTGATTAGAAAAGCAACACAAAACATCCAGAAAGATGGCTGCATGTGTCTACTTTAAGAGTACTACAGCATTTTGTGATTAAGAGCCGAACTAGTAGGAGACCTACAAGGACTCACATGGAGGAAATCTCATTTTCCCATTTTCTCTCTCCCGCTTGCTTTTCTTCTCACTCCACTGGCAGTACCTGCAACGCCGCCCCCCCCCCCCCCCGCAAGTACCTACTTTTTTCTGTTTCTTCCCCTGGCAGCCTCCATCCCATTTTCTGCTCCCCTTCCTCACATTTATCCAGGTCCCAGTCACTGGCTTCAATTGCAAAGTGAATGTCTTAGAAACTGATGTAAATGCGTCCCTGTAACATGTGAACAGGTCTTCACTGAGTCTTGGAATACTCAGCAATGTTGGTTGCATGTTGCCTAGCAACCCCCCAAATTGCAGAGACCACACAAGATAGTCTTGCAAGATCTCAGTAGCACACCTATCTTAAAGAAGCAGACATTGCTTCTATGATTTTGGCTTTTTCTAACCCCCAATGTGTGTTCTGCATTCACATTTTTTCTGCAAACCTGGGGCTTCCCCTTGGATTGTAGAAAAATCCCTCCCCCCATCTGCCCCTGGTCCCATTGTGTGAATATTTTGATCTGCCCTCTATGGTCAGTTCAGAACCAGATGAAATGATTGTGGAATAAGTGTCTGTTGGCTAGAATACACTTGAAATTTGTGAAGGCCGGTGTCAAGATGCTGCAGCATACTCCCCCCCCCCCAAATATCCAGCATCCTGAGATGGGAGTAGCTGAGGAAGCCAGCCATTCAGAAGAAGTTTTTACATACTCCAAGTTAAGTAAGGAAAGCACTTGTCACAGCCAAGGAAGTGGCATAGGTATAATGGGTGTTTGTTCTTTCAATCATACTCATTCTTTCTGCTCCACTTTATTTGAAGTGCTTTATAACCCTCATTCTTTTATCTTCACAAGGCCTTTAACACAGACTACTGTTTTTGGCATTTTTCAGAGGAGAACCGATACTAAAGCCACCCAGAGAATAAATACTGTATAGAATAGTGCTGTTTACAGGACTTGTCAGTTTCTTCTGTAAATTATATGATCACAACTCTGCAGGGCTGTAAGAAATCTGATCCAAGAATCCCTACTGTGAATGATTATTACAAATATTTAAACCTCCCACTGTTGCTTTTTAAATCATTACATCTTTGAGGAACATGTGAGCCCTAAGTGGCTTGCACAACACAATGTTGGACTTGGGCCTAGGAAACCAGGGTTCAAAACGCTGCTGAGCCACAGTCTTGTACAAGAAGCTAGCCCTATTTATATATAGGCTGCTTGTCTCCCCAGTGAGGATTCAAACCACCTTACATTGTTCCCTCCTCATCCATTTTGTCCTTGCAACATCCTCCCCATGACTAGGGATGCCAACCTCCAGGTACTAGCTGGCAATCTCCTGCTATTACAACTGATATCCAGCCGACAGAGATCAGTTCACCTGGAAAAAATGGCTGCTTTGGCAATTGGACTCTATGGCATTGAAGTCCCTCCCCTCCCCAAACCCCACCCTCTTCAGGCTCCGCCCCACAAACCTCCCGCCGGTGGTGGAGAGGGACCTGGCAACCCAACCCATGACATATGTAAGCTAAGAGAGTGAGGCCGGCCCAAGGTGACCCAGCAAGCTTCCGTTTCAGAGTGCCAATTCCAACCTGAGTCTCCCAGATCCACATCAACACCAGCCACCACAAGATGACGGCTCCCTACTCTGCTCTCAATCTGTATAATGGGAACACTGACCGCTGGAAGGGCAAAATAAGTATGGAGAACACACATACATACACACTTTAAATTGTCAAAAGTGATAAATAATCCAGTTGTAAGGCAAAGGCTGAAATTACCTGCTGCCATCAGCTAGCGTATTTAAACATTTCACTGCTGGAAAACTGTAGTTTGGGCAACAGTATTATCCCCTCAATTACAAAAGCTTGTAACACAAGACAATGTGTGGGAGGGGCTGTGGCTCAGTGGTAGAGCATTCTGCTTGGCATGTAGAAGGTCCCAGGTTCAATCCCCGGCATCCCCAGCCAAGGGACCAGGCAAGTAGGTGATGTGAAAGACCTTGCCGGAGACCCTGGAGAGCCGCTGCCGGTCTGAGTAGACAATACTGAATTGGAAATTTTTGCAGTGCCCTAAATAGAGTGTGACCCTGATTTAGCAACTTTATTTTGACTTATCAAGTGTGGTTTAAAGGTTATATTCAAGCAAATTCAAAGTTGTACGTGGAAATTATTTTACAGGAATAATAGCTGTAAAAACTGGAAGACAATACAGCATGTACTTCCCTTACACTGAGGAAATTAAAGAGAAAGGTACATTGTTTACTCACCAAGAAGGTATTTTCCGCTCTGAAGTAGAAGGGCATCTTGATCTTTGGGTGTTTCTCGCCCATTGCTAGGGGTAGGCAGGACTAAACTTCCTGTCTCCTGGCAAGGAACACCTCCCCTTCCAGTTATTCTACAGCAAGCTCAAGAGACAGGGAAAGGCACTCACAAACAAGGAGTACAAACAACAATAAACTGAACGATAAATTAGAACCATTCTATATGTATTGCTACAATATTATTAGGCCGATTGAATCCGTAGGCCAGTTTGGTGAGCTTCAGTCCACCCTTGTAAGATGACGTTGCCATCTCCGGGTGGGCAAGATGCCCTTCTACTTCAGAGCGAAAAGGACCTTCTCGGGGAGTAAACAATGTACCTTTCCCGCTCTGAAGGAAGGGCATCTTGATCTTTGGGATCTCCAAAAGCAATAAAATAACGGGTGGGAACTCAGTCCTCAGCCTCTTCCACTACGTGCTGTAAAATATGTCTGCTGAATGCCACTTCGGCGGATGCCATAGTATTGATTCGATAATGTCTAATAAAGGTAGTCACGTTGGACCAAGTAGCCGCTTTACAGATCTCTTCAGTTGAGGCTTGTTTGAAAAGTGCGGCCGACGTGGCTGCACTTCGCAGTGAATGGGCTGTGATCCCATTCGGAACTTGGAGACCACTGGCTAGGTAGGCTTCTCTGATGAATAAGACTGTCAGGACACGAGAAGTCCCTTGTTGGGTGCAGAAATGGAGATAAACAAATTCTGTTCTCCTAATGGATTCAGTTCTAGATATATAAATAGCTCTACGCAGGTCCAAGGTGTGCCAACTCCGCTCTCTGGGAGTAGAAGGGTTAGGACAAAAGGAAGGGAGGTGAAGTTCCTGAGACTGATGAAACCGGGAACCCACTTTGGTGGTGAACGAGGGATCCGTACGTAGCACAACTTTATCTTTGTGAAAGATACGTAAGTCTTTGCAAATAGAGAGGGCACCCTGAAACCCTCCTGGCAGAGGTTATGGCAACTAAAAATAAGGTCTTCATCTTTACTAATCGTAAGGGAACTTCTCTCATAGGTTCAAAGGGACTTTTGGTTAGAGCAGAAAGTACAGTGTTCAGTCTCCAGGTAGGGAAGCAGTGAGTCACCAGAAGGGTAGATTGAGCTACTCCTTTAATAAAAGTTTTAACCTGAGGGTGCGATGACAGAGGAATCCCATCAATATCCGGACAGACTGAGGCAATAGCAGACACTTGCTTTTGTAAGGTTGCTGCTCTAAGGCCCTGCTGTGCACCGTTCTGTCTGTAAAAAGTCCAGTAACTGAGGTAGCTTAGGAGAGATAGGGTTGATCGTCTTCCGGTGACACCACCTGGAGAAGGCTTTCCAGGTGTATTGATATATCCTTGTAGTAGAAGGACGTCTGGCTTTAAGGATGGTCCCAATCACCTCCATGGAAAACCCAAGGGCTAAGAGCCTTGCCCTTTCAACCTCCAAGCAGTCAATTGAAACCATCCAGGATCTGGATGAATCATTGGTCCCTGTTGAAGGAGATCCGAGGATGTCGGAATCTGCCAAGATGCCCTGGTGGAGAGCTCCATGAGTGCCGGAAACCACGGCCGGCATGGCCAATTGGGAGCGATCAGGATGACTTCCGCTCTCTCTGCCCTTATCTTCCTGATGACTTTCGGAAGGATAGGCAGTGGTGGAAAGGCGTATGGGAGACCCAGAGGCCACTGAGTCAGAAGAGCGTCCACTTGCTCTGCTTCCGGATGGTAGAACAGAACAGCCGAGGCTGCTGCTCTTGAACAATGGGGAGTTCTTCGTCTGAAACGAGCTCTCCTTCCTCCTTATCGTCAGCCCCAGAATCCCTATCCACAGGGTAGGTTTCATTTCTCTGTACTTGGCAGGTTTCTCTGCTCTTGGATAATTGGCACCGCTTTCATAGCTGCCTTAGTGGGCCACTGCCTAGAGGGGGCGCTTTGGCTGTAGCCAGGCTCCTCCTGCATGGGTTCAGATATGACTGAGGACCCAGGGGAAGATGTACAACTATATGAAAACCCTTGAGGAAGTGGCTGAGGGAGTCTTTGAGGAGGGTAACCCTGCTGGAAGGGTAGGATAAGAGATTGTCTTTCCATGGAGCCCTCTATCATATTATGTACCTGTTCTAACGTGCGGTTCTTGGGGGATCCCCCTTCCTCAGAAGGGTGGGTTACTTTACTCTCTGTAGGTATCCTGGGCTCCATATCCAAAGGCACAGCAGAGGATCTGGAGGGGACCTTAGAGGTCGAAGCAGAACTCTGCTTAAGATGGCGCTTGCGGCTGCCGCCTTCCCCCCCCCCCTCCATTAGACTTGTTTTTCTTCAGCGATTTTCCAGCCAAAGTAGACGGCGGCGGCAACTTTCCAGTCTCCCTCTCTGATAGTCCACCAGGGTGGCTAATGGCGGGAGCTGATTTTAAGGCCAATTCTTGATCTGCATCAGAAAGGAGCTCGATGTCCTCCGATGCAGCTTCTCCGGCAGCCATTTTGTTTGCCACATCTTTCCCATGGCGTAGCTGTTTCTCCCGCAGCTCAGCTGATGGTCGGCAGAGCTGGGAGCTTAAATTTAAAAAGCAAACGTACCCAAACAAGAGGGAGGGTAGGGAGGGAAAACAATTGGATACTGCAAGGTAAGGAAAAGAATCTATTCTAACCTAATTTCACTAGACCTAGGCAGCAGCTATGGCTGCAACGCTCTCACCCCAGCGAAGGCAGGAGAACTGGAAGGGGAGGTGTTCCTCGCCAGGAGACAGGAAGTTGTTAGTTTAGTCCTGCCTACCCCTAGCAATGGCCGAGAAACACCCAAAGATCAAGATGACCTTCCTTCAGAGCGGGAAAACTCAAAGGCAACAAAAACTGTTGACACGCTAATTTTAGCACACCCAAAGAACTGTGCATGGTATGCAGTGCACCTGCCTGTCCACTCACACGTTTCAACAGAATTTAACTCTCTTCCACAGAGGCACTGGGGAAGCTCTGTTTCACAGTTACTCTCCACAGAATCACTATCATAACCTGTTAGCTCCACATCAGATCAGTAACTACAATATCCTTTCCACCATATGAGAGGAGACAGATATAAGAAATTTAATTGTGGTTTGGATTTGTCCTCCGCAGCCTGTCATAAATTATTAACTTGATTTTTAAAATCTGATACGTATTTGTGACTTTATTCCCCACCCCAACTATTTATAAATCTGTAAAACATGCATGCACACTCTCGCCCATTTCCTACTTGATAATAATCTGAAAAACATTCATTACAACTTTGAAACTCCCAAACTTAACTGAAAGTGGATGAGAAATGGCATCTATTCATTATTATTCATTTTACGAAACAATAAATCTTTAGAAAACAGATCATTTTCCATTGAAAAATAATATTATTCAACTCTAACTAGCACAATAAAAGCCTGCACTATTGAATTTAAAATTATAAGATAACAATTTGAACTCTTTACAGAAGTCTGAAATGTCCTTGAGCTAGACAACTCCTGTGAAAGTAACTTCTGTTAATTTTACCTGAAGACCTGATTAGTGGCACTATAGACAAGGGGCTCTTGCTTTCACACACACAGTTTCAACAAACTTGAGCCAATAAATGGGGCACTGCAGTGAGGAGAATCTGATTTCATGCATGTACATTAAGAAACATACACCCAGACATAAACTCCAAAGGGGATGTTGATTATGGGTCTTGCGTTGTCTAAATCAGGGGGAAATCCCTAAAACAACTTTCTAAGCCAAACTTTTACACTGCACTTACCAGCAAAGCATTTGGAACAGAGGTTCATAGTCTTGCTGGACCTGAGGCAAGGGGGAAAAAAAAGCAGATCTTAAAAATTCTTTGTAGTTATTAATACAGTAGTTTTTAAAGGAGCAGAGCAAGCTGGAAAGGGGAGAAGAAGACAGACAGCAAGGACTCTGGTTAACCATCTGTACCACTTGATTCACAAACTACGCTATGGCGAGCTTATGAAAATGCTATCTCAAACTTCCCTCCTTCAAAGCCAGGAGCAAACAGTCTCTCAAAACAGACCCTGGTTCTCAAAAGCACAGACATACCATGGCAGCCCAGCACATTCAACCTATGTAGAAGCAACTGGTGAGTGAGGATAGGGGGCTTCCACTCTGCCTTTTTGCCCATTAAGAAACTACAAGAGCTAGGCTGAAAGAGATGGTAAGAAGTTAGAAGCATGGGATTTTCATCAGGTGTTAAAGATGTGCTCTACTGAAGAAACATATGTATCCAGGGCATATCCACAAATATGTTAGCAACATCCAATATATAGGACTGATTTCACTTTCACTTACAATGCTTTGCTGCAACAAGATGTGGCACATTAGTGTCTAGTATGACAAACTTAGCATTAAGTACTGCATTTATGTAGAATCTTCACAGGGTGCAGAAGAAAATGTTCTATAAAATTCCAGAGTTTCACACAAATTCCCAATTCATCTGTTAACCAAGACAACACTCTAGCTCATCATAATACTGGTTAATCCACAGGCAAGAACAGCTATGTGGCATTATAGTTTAAACCTTTTGTTCTCCACTTTTCTTTTTTGCTGTCAAGTCACAACTGACTTATGGCAACCCAGTAAGGTTTTCAAGGTAATAGACATTCAGAGGTGGCTTGCCATTGCCTGTCTCTGCCTTGCGACCCTGATATTCCTTGGCAGTCTCCCATCCAAATGCTGACAAGGGCCAACCCTCCTTAGCTTCTGAAATCTGATGAGACTGGGCTAGCCTGGGCTATCCAGGTCAGGGCTGTTCTCCACTAAAATACATATTATTCTTGTACTTTTTTTTTTTTTTTTAAAGAAAGGAGTGGTGATGGAAATATTGGGGGAAATTTAGAGAATGCACATGCTTTTTGGCCTTTATAATGTCTACACAATTTGTATTTTTTCCTTTTATTCTGCATATTGTTGAGTCTGGTCAGACGCTGGTTTACATATTATAGAGCCAAAATGGATGTGCTTGACACAGGAGGGAATGATTCAATTACAACATACACATTTGAGTGAACACAGTCATACTTGAATTTCCCTCTCTCAACACTTTAGAGAATACCTCTTTATAGCTTTATATTTATTCCATTCAAGTAGTATACACACTCCAGGATACCTGTTATGCCAACAATCTGTTCAGCTTATCTACCTTCAGAAAAAAAACCCACAATTAAAACAGGATAAATCAACACCTACATTGCTAGCATGTTGCAATTTGGTGGTCTTTGCTTTGAAGTTCAAGTTATTTTTAAAAGTCTATATGCCAAGCTTGAGCTGCCCTGAGAAGCCATTAAACCCCAGGATGAAAAAGAAAAAGGCAGAGTTCAAATGGTTCATATTTATGGCAGAAAGGCTTTCAATAGCATGCAGGCACTGAGACAGGTTAGTTTCAGTTCCAGGTCTCCATAGTGTTGAATCAAATGTACATGTAGGCAAAGCAAACATGCAACAAAACCATGGCGGGGAAAAACTGGAACAGAAACACAGAACTATAAATCCTGAAAAACGAAGAGTTTGAATGTTATCATTTTAGTCAAAGAATATTTTAGACTTTTATTAGGCTGTAAAAGCCAATAGCTATAGGGGGTGGGGGACAAAATACATGTAAAACACGATAAAATTAATAGACAGGCTCCACTTCCAAATCAAGCTGCAGTGTAGAAGAAAGCTACCGTAATATGTAAGGATTTCTCTTTCTAGACATTTCAGTTTTGAAATAGATACTAAAGAAAAGTACTTTATCTGTATGCTACCATCTAAAATTGATGTACAACACAGACTGAAAACCTGGTGAAAGCTTACTCAGAAATAGATGCATCCTGCACGCAGCATATTAAAACTATATGTAGTGTAATGTAGTGAAAATGGGCTTAAACTGACCAAATTAACAGCTGACCCACAGCATCCATATTGGAGTTGTGACATTTTCATGATGGAAAGTGATAGTATTTATACACTGACTGCATTTCACTGAACCAATCTGTGGAAACGTGTATGATACCCTCAAGAAGTGTGCTTTATTACACACTGACAAGGCCCTACAAAGGCAGGACTAAGATGCTGGTTTGATGTTGGTACCTTTCTGGTAAAAAAACAATCACCATCTCTTACTGTTAATTATAATTATGATAAGACAGTCCCATAGTAGTAGTTTTCAATAAGTACCATATATACTCGTGTATAAGCTGACCTGCGTATAAGCCGAGGTGCCTAATTTCACCCCAAAAATGGGGAAAAATTAGGCACCCGCGTATAAGCCGAGGGTTGGCTTAATCAATGCCCCTGCCCCGGGTCGCCCTCCCACCCGGCCTCCCGGGCCCTCTAGACCCACCCCGACCCCAGCACCACCCCCTCCCGGGCCCTCCAGACCCACCCTGACCCCAGCGCCACCCTAGGGGGGAGGGGGAAGAGCCCCTGAACCCCCTACTCACCGGGAGAGGCAGGAGGACGAGGCCAGCTGATCAGCTGGAGGCGGCGGCGGAGCCCTGCCTGCGCGCAGGAAGGCCCCACTGGCCGCTCCCAGGCCGCAGGGAAGGCGCGCGGGCCGGCGGGGCCCTGTCTGAGCGCAGGAAGGCCCCGCTGGCCGCTTCCAGGCCGCAGGGAAGGCGCGCTGGCCGCTCCCAGGTCGCAGGGAAGGCGCATGGGCCAGTGGTGGCGGCGTGGCGGCGGCGGCAGTAAGTTCCCCCTCCCCACCGTAATGACCCGTGTATAAGCCGAGTTGGGTTTTTTCAGCCCTTTTTTTGGGCTGAAAAACTCAGCTTATACGCAAGTATATACGGTAACTATCTCACTGAACACATGAAGACCTTTAAATTTATGGAAGTCCTGTTTAATTGCAATTTTCTTGGAAAGGACAGAACTTAAGACATATAACTTCTGGCAGTGTCCATTCAGAGGATTCAAAACATTCTCCCATGCTGGGGGATAGGAGGATCATCTGAAAATCCTGGTAAACTCTTCACAGGAAATGTTATTGTACAAAGGTGAATTGTGAGATGTTTGAACGGAACGGAAACAGAACCCCAGTCTATGGACATTTGTCTTCCCCTTGGGCCATGCAGCAATGTTACAACTGGTCAGGTTTCCTTCACATGAAGCTCAAACAATTACGTCCTAATGTAACAATGAAATTTCAAAAATATTCTTAGTATCAAGCTGCCTCTAAGACATTTGTATGGAAAGTTAATCTCACTGCTGGCATAAAGAGGGTAAAGCCAATAGCTATCCTCAACAAAATCCCTGAATGCAGTTAAGCCTGTGTTACCAAACTAGCAAAGCTTTGATTTTTTCAAATCATTTTTTTAAATTGAACTTTTATGCCAGTTCTCTTAGACAAAAGGTAAAAGGTAAAGGTCCCCTGTGCAAGCACCAGGTCATTCCTGACCCATGGGGTGATGTCACATCCCAACGTTTACTAGGCAGACTTTGTTTACGGGGTGGTTTGCCAGTGCCTTCCCCTGTTATCTTCCCTTTACCCCCAGCAAGCTGGGTAATCATTTTACCAACCTCGGAAGGATGGAAGGCTGAGTCAACCTTGAGCCGGCTACCTGAAACCGACTTCCATCAGGATCGAACTCAGGTCGTGAGCAAAGCTTGGACTGCAGTACTGCAGCATACCACTCTGCGCCACAGGGCTCTCTCTTAGACAAGCACACCATAAAATTGCACTGATGATTTGTTAACAATTTAAAACACTGGTTCTTGTAGGCTATCCGGGTTGTGTGACCGTGGTCTTGGTATTTTCTTTCCTGACGTTTCGCCAGCAGCTGTGGCAGGCATCTTCAGAGAAGTAACACTTAAGGAACTTAAGGTGGCTTACCATAAATAGGGATGAAATATAGTAAAATATATAAAATATATAAAACCACTAATTTAAAATAATTTAAAACTGTCAGTAGGCAGAAAAACTAACAATAATCAAATGCTGTCATGATTAAAAAGAAACTGCTTTGAGTCCCCACTGTGACAAAAAGCAGGGTATAAATGAATGAATAATAAATATGGCTGATGATAGGAGGGAAGGCAAAAGGTAGATTGGAAGGAAGAGTAGTAAGCAGGGAAACGTAAAGATATGTGGGCTGCCAGAAAAAGGAAAAGAAGAAATAGCTTGGAGGGGGGGTTATACAGAGAAAGGTGAAGTGCCCCCTGCAAGCCCTTGTGGGTTCCCAACAGTGCAGCTGGGTCTGGTATCCAGCAGTGTGCTACTCAGACATAGTTTTCCTAGAGAAAGGCTACCAGGTGAGGGAAAGAGGGAAAGCTGAAGACTGGGGCAGGGGGAGAATAAAGGTAGGTTTGGCTGTTGGATGGGAAGATCAGAGCGAAGCAGGAAAAGGGGAGATGCTATGGGGGCTTTCAGGGAAGCGAATAAGAAATAGTGTGTGTGGGGGGGAAGGAGATGCCCCCTGCAAGTCCTTGCAGTTACCCCACTCGTATATGTATATTTATGTATATTTACGATACATGATCCTCAGGCATGCATTAAATATGACCTTTATGCCCAACGGCTGTCAAGAAACTCCTTAATCTTCTGTTTGATTCTTATTTGCTATGTGTGACTTTAAGAGTAAGAGAGAAATGTAGGGTCTGGGTTTTTATCTTCAGTGAGAGGTTATACCTCTCCTTGGCTTGTTGTGAGAAGTCACTGTAAGTGGGGGGAAAGGACTGTTTAAAACACCCAAAGCCCTATTTTGCCTCCAAGATTTGCAGTTTACCCCCAGGGGGACATACAGCTAAGAACCGCTAACCTAGAGCCAACCAACCACAATGCATTCAGAAAAACTATTAGCAGCAAACTCAACTTTAATAGCAAGAAAGAACCTTAAGGGAATGGACAAGTTCCTTCTAATGTGTAAGCCATTTCAATAATGCCATGGGTAGAACTTCACTTGCATTACTATCTTCAAGTCATTTCCAACTTAAGGTTTCAAACCAGCAACCAATGCAAAACAAAAGCAGTCTAATCGTATAATACAGTGCTAAAGAAACTGACTGTTCATTGCCTAACCTTTTCAGGAAGGCTGGGAAGTCCTTGCAAGGAACAAGTCACTGTACAGTATGGAATGAAACAGACGAGTCAAAGTTTTCTACTAAGTGATTAATGAGCTGGCAAACTGATTTAACACAATGCACTAACAGCTAAGATTAGAACAAACAATGAATGATATATAACCGTGTTGGCGAACCTATGGCACGCGTGCTGCAGCCGGCACACCGAGCCCTCTCTGCGCGCGGACCCGTCACGTCTGCCTAGGGCTGTGCCATGTTGCCGTGGTGAGGGAGCTGAGGGCGGTGTTTCTTCTCCCCAAACCCATGCTTTCCAAGCCTGCGCTGGCGCCCTCCCTTTCCTTGCACCCGGGGCAAGCTGAGCTGAGCTGAGCTCTCTCTCAGCTGAGCTGTTTGTTGGGGCGCCCCGCCTGTCTTCAGTTTGGACCGGGAGGCTGTGGCCCAGCACCTTGCCACGCCCCCCCCTCTCAGCTGAGCTGTGGGGCAGCTCAGCTGTTTGTCAGGGCCCCCGCCCATCTTCAGTTTGTCTGGGGCCCCGCCCGTCTAAAAAGCATTTAGAAAATTCTACAACATTTGCAGACAATCCTACAAGCCAACAGGAAATCTACAAGGAATTTTCTAGCATTGTAGGAGCTGCAAAGGTGAATTTTAGTAACAGATTTTTACAGTTCCGTAAGATGGAGACAACCCTGTTTTCTTACTTCTTCAGATAAAGCCAAATTTGAAGAACTTGATCTTTCCTGCCTACACTGGTTAGATTTAGAAAATCTGGAAATAGAGCTTTCTTGAAATTCTATTAGCTCCATCTGGAAAAATAAATTCTATGACCTGCGTGAAACACTTGGGAAGATAGAAGGGATGCCAAAGGACAGCACAGTTAGTTCTGAAAATGAAATCCTTAAAGTGTGGAATTCTCTGCCAAATAATTTTTAGTCAATGAAAGCACTTGGGATTGCTTTCCTTACTTTGTTTGTATCATCTTATGCTTGTGAGCAGCTGTTTTCAGCTTTGAATTATATCAAATCTGACACCAGAAACAGGCTAACAGATGACCTGAGTGCTGCATGTGTTGCTCTCAAACTTACAAAGTATGAGCCAAGGGTAGACAAATTATCAGCATGCACACAACAGCAAAAATCACATTAATTGATAAAAAAAGTTGACAATGTCCTCAAAGATGTCACAAAAATGGTGAATTACATCATGGCTCGTGCTCTGAATTGTCAACAGTTTCAAGCACTTCTTGAGGAGGTTCAGGCACAGTATAATTGTTTACTTATGTACAATAATGTCCGGTGGCTGAGCAGAGGACGAGTCCTGGAGAGATGCATGCCAAATGCAAACTTTTACCTTTCAATAAAAAGTTGTTTGTATCATTGAAAGCTCTGTTATTGTGTTTTTCTTTTAATGCAAAATATGTGAATGTAGGAGTTGTTTTTTCTAAACTAAAACCTCAGTTTTCAGGTTAAATTGCCGTATTGGCACTTGGCGATAAATAAGTGGGTTTTGGGTTGCAGTTTGGGCACTCGGTCTCTAAAAGGTTCGCCATCAATTATATATAATGAAGAACATAAGGCATCTCATGTGGCAATATATATAGGGAGAAAACACATCATAAAATCTATTCAAGGGTTAATCCAAGGAAGGAACAGAGCAGCTGCTCTCCTTAGTAAAGTAATGCTCAGGAGAACACTGGTGAGCCTGCACTTCACCACCAGTGAGAATAGGCAATTATTGACTAATCAGTTTATTGTTATTTAAGATGTGCTGTCTCCTCAGAGGCTTCCTGGCCACCGCGGAGGCAAAAAGAGCATAAAAGGGGGGCTATGCCACCATTGAACAAAGTGAGGCTATGCCACCAAAAAAGGTGGCGCAGCCCCGCTGCTCAGGGAGGCATTCCTGGGGCAAAAGGGCTGTGGAAGCTGCCCAAAGGAAGCTCCACCCCCGGGAACGCCCCCAACGCCGACACGGGCTTCCCTTCCAAGAAAGGCTTGCTGCCATGGCTGCTCTGGCGGCAGGGGCTGGTGGCGCCTGGACGCCAGCGGATTTGCCCTTGCACTAGCGTAGGTGCCACCTTATTCCGTGATAAGGTGGAACCTTTGCTGGAGTTTCACGCTGGCTCCAAAGGAGCTTTACCCCTTTCAGGAATGGGCTCTTAGGAAATTAAACCTTTTTAAGAAGCTGCTCTACTCTATCAAAAGCTTTCTGATCACCAGATGAAAGGGTACCCTGGATACTTACCATGAGGGTCCTTTCTCCCTCTGAGGAAAGGTCATCTTGTTGGGTGATTCACGCCGCTTGCCGGGGAAGGCAGGAAGTCGCTTTGCAAAAGCTTTCTGATCATTAGATGAAAAGTACAGCTGCTCATTTGTGGATTTACAAAACTATGTATTTTTAAAATGTAATTCTATCTGATATGTTATTTCAGCTTAAACCCTGATTACTTTAAAGTATTTATGTAGCTATCACACAGTTTAATCTATTTGCTAATATAGAAGTGAAAATTTCAGCATTTTTGGTTCATCGGTGTAATGGGTCTGTAGCATTACACTTCTGAAATTTTGGAAAAATTATTCTGGCTGTTTTTCAAGCAGCAAGAATTTGGCTCTCATTTAAGATATAACTGAACAATATAGCCAAATGAGGGACCAAAATACCTTTAAACAGCTAGTAAAGTTCACTAGGTAGCCCATTGAGTCCAATTTTTTTTTTTTTACAGATTTTAGGGGTATTTAAATAACAATATCCATTTCTTTCTTTTTTATTGCATCATTCAGAGTGCATTGATGATCTTCTGAAATGTATTGGAAGTTGAATATCGGAGAGGTAGGTGTTTAACAGCCCATTCCTGACCCAAAAGGACAAAGTCCTTAGGAGGCCAGGAAGGGGCTGCACTGGCATTCGTGCCCTCTGCACCAGTGCCCGTGCCACTTATGCCGTCCAGAGTGGCACAGATGCTGGGGGGGGGAACCTGACGCCATCCTCCCGTGCTGCCGTAGCAGCACCACACAGGGACACTGGCTAGGCCTTCCGCCTGCATCCCAGGGGGCATTCATAGTTTATATTCTCCGTTAATTTCGTTTACACTATATGTATACTTCTGGCATAGAAACATCAAAAATTGTGCACCTTTTATCAGAAAAGTTTAGAAGACACAGTAAATGAACACACACAAAAAGCTGACTTTTTGTAAGTCAGATCAGTGGTCTAATCAAGGTCAGCATTGACATCTCTTCTGACTGGCAGTGCTCTCCAGGGTCTCAGGTCTTTCACACTGCCTACTATGTGAACCGTCTAATTGGAGAATCCAATAATTGAACCTGGGAATGTCTGCATGTAAAGCAGATGCTCTGTCACTGAATAAGGTCTCTCCCAAGTGATCAGGGTGGGTAGATAAAGGAAATGGTTCATGGGTTCAATCCTTGCCAAGGAGGTGAGTTCAAAATAGAGATTTTAAGTGAAAACAGTGGGGCTGAAAGTTCAGTAGCTAGCACTTAGATTTACCTAGCAAACAAAGTAAATTTAATGGCATGTCTTCCCTGCCAAGAAGAAATTGTGGTTCCTGAAGTGTACAATATTTTTAAAGGAAAGGTCTGTCAAAACTAATGATATGTAATTTTAAATACAGGTCACAAGCTAGCTATACTTTTTGAATGGCCTCATACTGTCTATAGCAGAGCTAGTATGTTAAATTTGGGGGGGGGAAGCATCTGATGGTATTTAGATTGCAATGGCAATACTCCAGAGCTGCAAGTAACTGACAAATGCAAGTGTAACATTTCCAATAAAGTAAGTTTGGAAGACACCCCACAGATACAATTAATTGAGTTGTGCACATAAAGTTATACTCAAATACCATATATTTATTCTACTGATCTACTGCCAAGCCATCAAGAGTCTCTATTGACACTGCCTACTATGAGGATTAAAAATTGTACTCTGCCAAATAAACCAGAACTCTAGGAATAGTCAGACTTTGGAGGGCTGAAATTGGCAGTCATGAACGAAACATCTGTAATGTGGAAAAAGATATACACAGCTCTCTATATTAAGAAAAAGCAGGCCTGATACCAATTACTCACACCTAAAATGCCTCAAATTCAGCTCTCAAAGATTTTCACTCTCACATTTGTAATTAGTATTGACAAAAGGTGTTAGAACACTGGATTTCTTCCAGTTAATGTTTAAGGGGAGTGTGACAACTCTAATCCTTGTTACTGTTCATTTGTAGAATCAATAGGTGATCATTTGGAAAAATGAAAAATTGTAAGGACACATGTATCTCATACACTCTCAGATACCTCCCTGATTATTTAACATCCATACTATCTGAGGCTGGTGAATGGACTACAAGTAGAACACTAAAATTGTAACTGGTATGTTTGGGGCGCCCTGACCTGGATGGCCCAGGCTAGTCTGATCTCGTCAGATCTCAGAAGCTAAGCAGGGTCAGCCTGGTTAGTATTTGGATGGGAGACCACCAATGAACACCAGGGTTGCTATGCAGAGGAAGGCACTGGCAAACCACCTCTGTTAGTCTCTTTCCATGAAAACCCCAAAAGGGGTCGCCATAAGTCGGCTGCGACTTGAAGGCACTTTACATACATACATACATACATGTTTGGGGCAGGCCTCATCCCTTCTGATAATATCTATTCCCTCCCACAATGAGATGAAATCATCCCTGGCAATCCCATCATCTGGGGATTTAAACAATATTTTTAGAACAGCTGACTTAAGGATGTCTGACATATTGTCAAGGAATGTCCTTTTAGACACTCAATCTATTTCTGTATTTTTTTAAAAGGGTATGTTTATAACCTAACTCAGATAAAACTGGTACTGCTGGTAAATCAATACTGCAGAAGCAACAGAAGGGTGTTCTGGTATAGCTGAAAGTACACAAGTTCTACAAATGGAATAAAGCACAAAGGTTTACAGATTCAGCTCCTTTAAGTGTAGAATCTGTATTTTGCTGAAAAATATTAAGAAACTGAGACAAAAAAACCATGGGAACAAATGCACAGGATGTATTTTATGGATGGCATGGAAGTACTAGCCAATTGTGCTTCTCATACCCTCAACAGGGGTGAAATATCCAAAGATTCTTTCAGAATTTCAACTACTGATCCTCTGCAATCTCTGTTAATGACCTAATATCATGGAACCAGAACTTATAAAACAGCTACTCATATTAATGTTTGGTCCAAAATGCCATTTGCAGAACATAATTATTATTGCATAAGTGTAGCCATCCCGCTACAATATTGTAATGATTGCTCTCTAGCTGACACTCAGAATGCTGACTGACAGTACCACGAGTCATAAGCCATTCAAGGGAAGATTTAATAAACAATGAAGTCTAACAAGATGGCATAAAGAGCCCTTACCGTATATACACAGTAATTATTGTTTATTGTAGTGGTATGGCCTCACTTATGCTAAAAATATAAATATGCTACAACATTAATGGCTTTCCATAATACACCAATTTTCAGTGGTTTATAAGCCTCCAGAAGAATTTTCTTTGATATTAATATTAATATATCCAGCAGAACTGTAGTATAACTATGTTGTCTAAATTTAGGATTAAGATAAAGTCAGTCCAGATGTAATATCCACTTTCTGCATTCACTGATTGCTTCTCTCCTCAGAGCTGGCCACAAAGTGGCAAAACTTCATTTTGTTTAGTGAGGAAGATAATCAGTCCTCCAATCACATGTGATACCAAATACAATCACATGCAACCGTTTTAACAGTCATCTCTTAGCACTCACCTGCTAGATTTTATACTAAGTGGCTAAGCATAAAGCATTACAAGTGGAAGAGAGCAAGTATTTGCTAGCTCTACAACATGAGTTTCCTAAAAAAGCACAAAATGAATAAAGTTGTTATGTTTGGACACAGCTTGAAAAGGTGATCAGTTTCTAAAGCTACATTTGTATTACCCCAACAGTAAGCAGAAGTACAGCTTGAATCTTACAATGATCTCTTTGGGACCAAGGTGAGATACCAAAGCAGTGACAGATGTTGCATGGAAGTACAACACAGTTTAAAATGCTACTATATCTCTGCCAGAGAACTTAAATGTTAAAAATGTGTAAACAGAAAGCAATCTGCAACAGTAGTAGGAAATTTAAAAGAAACATTGAAGATGGTCTTTATATTCAATAATTAACCATATCTTTGGTTTACTAAACCGGAATCATCTAGGCATGGGCATTTGACCAGGCCCTTCCTAAAAACAAAACAAATAATGGTCAGGTATTTTTAAAGTAACAATAAAATGAATGCAACAAAAATACAGTTTAATCACTAGGTTTGATATAAGCAAATAATAAAAGAACAGCTAACGGATATTGTGAAACAGCTTGGAATTAGTTCACTGATGAGATTTCTCCTCTCCTATCTCCTTGCACCCTTGAAAAGCTGCTTTGGTGAATCAGAGACTCCAGGGAACAGAGTGGAAAGCAGTGCAAAATATTTCAACTCAAGGGGGGGGGGGGGGGAAATCACCAGAAGCTTCTCCCTTCCTTCTTGCAAGCTCTGTAGAAAAGTGTGTAAGGGGATGTCAAAACCAGCCAGTTCCTGTTTGCCGCAGCATCCCACCACTGCTAAGGATCCCCCAACCTTCAGGAGCACCTCTTCATGGGTCAATGGGAAGAATCACTGTTACATTTTACAGTTTGCTGGGCACAGCTCAATGACATTAATTTTAAATTATGTTAATTAATTTACAATTTAATGTATGTAGGCAGCCCTAAGAAATGCCACTGAATATTAACTTTATGTGGAGGTGCCTAGAGATATAGCAAGTGGCCTGGAGGAAAAGCTTAGCTATGTTGCTAGATCTGAATCCAATAGTTGTAGGGCTAGAGAGCAAGCACCTCTCCCTCCTTCTATTGCTTACCAATTACGCCATAAAAAGTAGTTACAACTGACACATAATGTCATTCTTGGCTTAAAAAAGACCTGGTCAATTGGCTGGAGTGCTAATCTAAAAGATTTGAAAAGATCTGCATTTGTGGTAGTATACAAAATACATAATATATGGATCTATTAACCAGTCAAAAGACAGATGATTAGACAACCCTTACAAGAATAACTGAGAAGTACCATGCAAGTATTGAAAATTTATGTGACCGCTATTTCTAATGTTACAATATGTATCCCAATGTGAACGCTGAACTTCTTCCATAGAAATATGAGTCTAAGTTGACTCAATACAATTGCATTCCAAAGCATGCCACAGAGTTGTCTAAGAGTTTGTTCAAGTCAGAACTCTCCTTTTTTGGGCAGAAACAGTGAAGCAGTCAAGAGTGAATGAACCATTTGACTCTGAACTATTTACCTATAATGTAACTGGAAGCTACAGTATCCAACAAAAAAATTCACACTGCATATGACCTGCATGCCAGGCAAGCCTAGGGTAAATCTTATGTTACAGCTATCATCTTCACTGAATGCTGAAGGCTTGAAATTAAACTTGTAGTTCTTATTTGAAGACCCTTGAACCTGTCATTGTATACTACACAAACAAAAAGATAAACCCTCCACAGTGTGAAAGATGTAGATAACTATAGCAGCAACATACTTTTAAGTTTTTATTTTTTTAAAAAAAGATTCCTAAGGAACATTTTGATAAATTTTAGAATTCAATGGCAATTTGATTTTTCACTCTTCCCCAGTACAGGGCACTGTCAAATCACTGTAGTCCAGAACATTTATGGAAAAAAGCTAAAAAGAATGCCATACGGAAAAAGGAGGAGGGGAGGGGGGAATTCTGGTCCTTTCAGAAGCACTCCAGACATTTCAAACAGCACACTGGAGAGATTCAGAAGCACATGGAAGAACTGAAAACGGGAAAAAGTTGTTTTCATATAAAGCGGCAGAGTCCTGTGATACAGACGGGACGCAAGCGGCTTTGTCTGAACAGGTAAAAACCCCATTAGCAGCCAGGAGCCAAACCAGTTGTGTCCAAATTGACATAAAAACCCATTAACAACCTGTTGCTCAACCAGATAATAAGGGCAGTTTGAAAGGGGCCTAAGCTTTCCAGCAACATAGTCCCTTTGGCATTAAACAGCCTTTGCAAAGAGAAATAAAGAAACCGCTAACTAAAGGGCTGCTTGTAGTAAAGGCAGGAAGACTAGGGGAGTTCCTAGTATGCCAGTGCATAAGAGGTACTGCTCAACCCACAAGAACAACAAGAAATAGGAAGAACTGCATCTGAGCTGACGCATTTCTCCCCTGCTACCTGAGATGAGGGGAATCAAGGAGAGGCTGGGAAGCAACAACTCAGGCTTCCCGCTACAGTCCTGAGGGATCTGTTCTGTGGGACGTTCCTCCCTGCCCTGTGCAATCTGGGTGAAAGAGGGGCAAGGTCAAGAAGTAGTTCATGGAGTGAAGAAACTCTGCAGCTTACCCACAATGCCCTCCCTTACCCCCACACTGGTGGGCTTCAGCCACACAGACACCCTGTGTAATTCCTCATGGTTCACCCACTGGCACCACACAATCACTTGTACTTGGATACTGCCTGCGGTCTTTGGCCCAAATCCAGACATCCACACGCACTCACATGCCACCACAGAATGTGAGTGTCTGTGAACACACATGTGTAAGTAGTCTTATAGAGGGAAATCCAAAAACTGTCAAGTGACAGATCATCACTTCACATAATTCTGGGGTTTCCCTGGTGTTGCCAGATCCCCCGCTGGCATTTGGGGGGTTTGAGTGCTAAAGCAGCCATGGCGATGTGGCGCTTCTGGGGGTAAACTCAGAAGTGATGTAAACGCATTGCACGCAGCTGCGGGTGATCCCCGCTCTGGAGTAGCCCGGTGGATTGGTGGGCAATTACCTGCTGAAACCACCCACCTGGCAACCCTAGTTTTCCCCCCCCTTTCCTCTTTTACCACCTTCATCATCCTTGGATACAAGTTCACATGGAAAAACTGAAGACATCCAGTGTGAAACAAAACAGCAATTTTCATGATCACTGCAGCTGGAAATGCACTTCCGTGATCACTCAAAGTTACTACCTGCTACATCTCACTGTGAACACATGCCCAAAGCTGATCTGGACTGCTGAAGCATAATTCACATGTAGTTGGAAAGACAGACTGTATTAACTAGCTTATAGAGGCACTCTCTTAACCCCACAAACCTTCCCTTCCAAAGGAGTCTGCTTCTGAACTAAGAATTATGATTTTATGCTGTACAGTAGAGGAAACAGCCGTTTGAATAACAGCTCTTCTATTTAATTTAGAATGATCCAATATGTGCAATTTTCACCCTTCTAAATCCCTTCTTGGGGCATGACCTTTTTCAAAATATTTCAAGAGATAAACATTTAGGAAACCTTGGAGAAAAGCATAACATGTATGCCTACCACCAAAAAGAGATACTATTAAAAAAGCAAACTTTTGTGTATGAGAGCACTCAGATAAGTTCTCTAGTAAGAGAAAAGTCATATTATGCTATAATTCTATGTACTAAGTTGTAATGATTAGGTGATTTACTACACAAGCCTGATAAAATATTAAGTCTGTTGTGTTCTCGAACTATTTAAATTTTAAGTATTTGGTAGGAAATAAGCCTATAATGAGTTACAGTAGAAATTCTGTAGTAGTTTAAAACTTCCTACGCTTTTCAATATTGCTTTAACACAAATTTGCACATTAGGTGAATATAGTAGCCCTGTTATTTAATATTAGGCCAGCCCTGACAATTTGTTTTGCAAAGTTATCAGTTGCAAAGGACCAAAAAATGAACAGCCCTGTACTTTTTTAAAGCTTTTTTTGTTCCTGTTTTCTGTTCCATGAAGAGACTAATGCTACGTTGAAAACACAGTCAAGAAGTGAAGTTAACTGAGACACTGTTATAAAAAGTAGAGCCATTTTTAACGGCACGAGCACCATCTAACTCTGACTTATTCTCTACATTTTGATAAGGTCCTGGTTTCCAATTCACACTTATGCCAACTAAGATGTGCAATCGCATAACCAACTTGTTAATGTTTGCAAAAATGATCTGTTTTAGAGAGGTGTTCCTTAAGGTAGAAGACAAGCAGTGACATCTCTGTTCCTACCAAGGCTATGCATGATAGGAGTATTAAAGAAGCTGAAAAAGTTCTAAGTTAAACATGGAGCAGAACCTTATATTCTGACAGTTATTACATTTTTATCCCAACTTTCCCCCAGGAGCTCAGGGTGGCACACATGTCCCCCTTCACAGGCTCTGTCCACACATACTTTTGAAGCATCAAACTGGTGACAGCCTCACAGATGCTTCAAATCAGAATCAACAGAAAGTAAACAACTGGTTATGGCCTGCCAGAAAATTGCCAGAACACTATGTGAGCCTTCCAACAGGCAAAAAGGCTTACCTTTACAATGCTACAGGACAATACAGTCATGGTAAGCAGAGCGCTTGCTGCAAGTGAACGGTAAGTTACCTTCACCAGAAAAGGCCTTTAAGCAAATGGCTGTATACACCAATTAAACCCTTTCCTTTCTAGAGCAAGCCTATACATTTGAGATTTCAGTACATGTGCCATATAACAACTGCATTGTTTTTATGATTGAAAGTGGGCAAAGATGAAAATGTTCTAACTCCTGAAAGAGTAGTCTATGGAGAGGAATTGCATCAGGCTGTTTTTGTCCACAGAAATAGTAAGAGGCAGAACATCTCTCTTGGGGCTTACAGTTGATCCCACCGCTGCAATGAAAGCTTGCCCCCAAGTGTTCCCTCCTCCCCTCTTCTGCTTCAGCTTTTGTGTCCTTTTTTTGTCAGATGTTCTATTGTCTGATCAACCTCACTTAGGGAAAATGTTCTAATCTCCATCTTAATTTCTTCTTTTACGTTTCAGAACAAAGCAATTTGGGTAACAATAAATTACACAGTCTCTAGCTCAAGGGATACAGATAGAGAGTGGTATTAATTGTAATTTTATTTTAATGGTCCAGATAATTAATTTCTCAGAAAACCAGCTTGGAAACAATCAGAACAATTTCAAATGCTAAAGGGAACAATACCCCTTTTTAATATGCTTTAGAATGACCATACATTGCCCATTCCCTTCCCTCTCAATGGACAGACCAAGTATTTTTCTGGTCATGCTATCCTTTTGAACTATGCTCGCTATTTTAATTGGATGAATCGGAGCAGCTACAATGTACAAACCCTTTTCTAATGACTAAACAAAGACTGCATGATATTAATGTTACAAGACAGACACTCAAGCTTCTAAAATGAGTTCCAGGGAATCTTACAATTCTTAGAAGCTTATCAGGGATTCTTCAAGAAGTTCAGCAGTGGGGAATAACCTCCATTAAAAGTCACGTACCCATCAAGTTTGTTTTATGCCAGACTTTTTTAGTCCACAAACATCCAAGAATGGGTTTATAAATAAGAAACCATGAATATCCACCTGTTTCAAACAGGCAAGTTTATTGGTACCAATGTAAATTCCACTGCATTGGAAAGAGTTAGCTTTTCATCAGGGGACAGGACAAAATTGGTTTATTGACTTGAATACCTTGCTCCAAAAGGAGAAGCTAACCTCTGTACCCATATGGCAATGTGAAACAGCAGGCAAGTAGCTCCTTCTGGAGCAAGATATTGAATCCCCCCCATATGGAGGAACCCTGTTTTAAAGCAAGCATTGTTATTTCATTAAAATTTTACTGAAGGACTATGTGCTGCAATCCTTGCACTAAGGACATTTGCCTTTCTGCTCATGCATCATCAACTTACACCAGCTATTTTTTGTTGTTTTCCTGATGAAGAATAAAACATATATGTATCAATATTTGCATCCTGAACTGGATGGATCTCCCCCTCCTCCAGTGAATCGCTGTTAGGCTCACAAACGTTGGTTTACCCAAATGCCTGAAGCAGTTATAAACCATGGGAGTTTTTTTTTTTTAAAAAAAACTTTGAATTATGTGCCACAAATGACTAGCACAACTACTATCTTAGGGGCAGTAACTTCAAGCATGAAATGGGGATGTAGGCAAGGTGCGTCACTGTGCTTTAACACGCTTTAAGTAGGAGGCTGTCCACTGTGCGAGGAACCTATAGAAGACTACTCTTCAACAGGATAAGGGCTACTTGCAAGAAATACAAGTGTGCTTTTTTGAAATAAAGCAATGTTGAATTCAGCCAATGCATTCAAGAACATCAGGCTCACTCAATTTAAAAAAAACAACCTTCATTAGAATGATTTAAAATTCATGAAACTAGTTTTGACTTTAGGAAAATATGGAGGGGAGACAACGGCATACCCTGAAGTATACTAGACAAAATAGATGGGTGAGCCATAGCAGAAAAATTTAAATAAATATGTATTGCCACAACTGTAAAAATTTAATAAGATTGTTTTTGTTTACTGCATTTTTATTACACATTAATCTGCTACTTATTGTAAAAGGTTAAACTTTTTTTGCTACTAGCTTTTATCTGGCATATCAAATCAAAATTCACAATCAGGGCAACAAAACTGAATTCCAGTTCAGTCCAGCCAGGCATGTTTGAGCTACACTTGCTTCAATCATTTATGACTGCCTTGGAGAAGGATAATTTCTAAAGTCGCTCTAATACATGTCTTAGGAATACCATGAAATACTATTTTGGAGGGCCTAGGAATACCAAACGGAATAAAGCAAAGAAAGGTATCTTTCAACTGCCAAACTAATATATTACGATGGAGTTAACCTACAGAATAAGAGGTAAAATGAACTGTCACAACTTCTTCCCCGCTGACCAAGTCAGAATACTATAAAAGGCTCAACCTCCCTTTTATAAAGGGACATTCACCAGCCTAGTATTTTGAGTTTGCTAAAGAATATTTCTACCGTGAAAGTGAACCAGAACAAAAATTTAATCAGGTTTTTATATTTCCTCTAATGAACAAGAACCTATAAGGCAGGGGAACAATGGCTAATTTAGTGAGTTAATTTGACTTGCATGTCTATAATTTACTGCCAATTATTTCAACTGTACAAGTGCCAACAGTCCACCATGCAGCAGAAGAAAGCAGCACTTGCTAAAAGGTCCTTCCGCATTCTTTTTTGTATGAATTACAGCAGAGTATACTAAGAAAGCATAAACTTTTCACAGACCGAATGACATGGTTTGATACAGGAACAAGCCTTGCAACTAGTCTTGAATTCATGTGATCCGCTCCCCTCACATGTGACATGGGAACTGAAGGTTTCCACATTCCTAAACTACAATTGGTTATCTTACCTGCAAAGCAGAAGCCCAAGTCATAGTTTTAGCCTTAGAGAAAGAAATAGAGGGTGGAGAAGCAAGTGAGCCTGGAAGACTTCCAAGACTCATTCTGGCAACAACAAAATCTAGATGAAGCCAATTTATAACACCTATAGCGAGCCAAGCACACAATAGCAGAAGAACTGATGCCTAGCACTACTTAACTTCATTCCAAAGCACACAAGGAAGTCTAGCAGCCTTTTGAAATAGTCTCAACAGAATTATCTACGGGAGAATATAGAGCAAATTTTGAAAGCACCTTCTTTGTTCCCAACGGGCAAGTCCCTAACTGCCCTTCCACTTCTTGCTGCCTTTTGTTTCCTAAAGGTGAGCATTTTTTTTTAATTCTTTGCACAGCCTTTGCATGAAGAAGAAATTGATAAGAGTTTTTAAGAAGAACGTATGTCAATGGGACTGATCATATGAACATTCTGGGCACTGATGAAGTGCTCCTAATGCATAATGCAATGCCCTTTTAGTACAAAGTCTTAAAAGTCGGGAGACACTCTTATCTGACCTCTCAGTTGGTGGAGGCTGGTGACCGTGGTAGAACTTTTGGCATTTACAGCAGGAGACCAAAAAAGAATGTATGCTTCGGAGATGCAAGCAATTCAAAAGGTTAATAAAAAGTGAAACACTTGTAGCTGCACACTAAAAGTAACAGATGAGGCCAAATGTAACAGTGATTATGGTGTTATCTTGCAAACTGTAAAAACAATTTATGCTGTTCTAAGCACAAATTCTGTTGTGGGTGGAAAATTAGCTGCTGAATTAAAGCCTCCCAAATACTGGCATACGAAAAACCACAGACTGGCTGACAGAGCAAGCTTCTAACATATACCTAACATGTAAGCAAATTATACAACAGTACCAACACTTGAGCTTAGCATTGCAGGACAGAAGGGAGTTTAGGGAAGGGTGTTTCTAGCCCACTGGGAGACAGCGTAGTGTAGTGGTTAAGAGCGGTGGTTTGGAGTGGCGGACTCTGATCTGGAGCACCGGGTTTTATTCCCCACTCCTCCACATGAGCGGCAGATTCTAATCTGGTAAACGGGATTTGTTTCCCCACTCCTACACATGAAGCCAGCTGGGTGACCTTGGGTTAGTCCCACTCTCTCAGCCCCACCTACCTCACAGGGTGTCTGTTGTAGGGAGAGGAAGGGAAGGGGATTGTAAGCGGGTTTTATTCTTCCTTAAGTGGTAGAGAAAGTTGGCATATAAAAATCAACTCTTCTTCTTCTACTAATTGTATTTCCTCTTTCCAAATGGAGAGCATATCACTGCTCCTCTCTCTTTTAGAGTAGATTTTCCATTTAACCCTTCCATTCAAGAGAATAGTGAATATTTCACTATTTATGCAAAATTTTATTTATTTCTATCACTACAAAATCTGGGAAAACCTACTTGGTTTTAGATTAGGCACAGATTAGGCACAGCAGTTTTAGATTAGTTTTAGATTAGGCACAGCAGCTTATTCTTTATGTAAACCTGAATGCTTTGACATGGTTTCATACAGGAACAAGCCTTGCAACTAGTCTTGAATTCATGTGATCCGCTCCCCTCACATGTGACATGGGAACTACATTCCCAAACTACAATTGGTTATCTTTCCTGCAAAGCAGGAGCCCAAGTCATAGTTTTAGCCTTAGAGGAAGAAATAGAGGGTGGAGAAGCAAGTGAGCCTGGAAGACTTCCAAGACTCATTCTGGCAACATCAGCATTTACAGAACTCACAAGTACAATCCAGCCTTGTCTACAGAAGCAAATACAACTAAAGAGACCAAGCAAGACTTAATCGGTCCCTACAGCTTTCAGTGGCATGGCAGAAATGGGCAAATAGCTCGCATGCAGTTGGGAGAATAGTTGAAAGACAACTTGAGTATTATGAAATACATACTGGAAAGTCATGAAATTTAGTATCCAGCACAGAATTCAGCATGACTTTCTAGCCCTTGTGAGTGTAAAAATATGCTTACCGTGTGTGTGTGAAGCTGACAAGATGTTGAAAGCTAAAGATAATTCTGGGTAACATTTTCTGTGGTCACATAATTTCAGGACCCTGTATAGCTGCTTCCCTTGTCATGTCACTATCAGAATTCATACAAGTATAGTATCCAGCTTTTCTTTAAAAAATACTTTTTATGTACCATCACACATATATGACTACAGTATCAGAGTCATATGCTCCCAGTAGCTGACCCCAACCAGCCGTCTAGCCACAGCAATCTGCACTAGATGCAGCTTCCAAACATTGTTCAAGAGTAACCTCATGTACAGCAATTGCAATAGTGCAGTCTAGATGTAACTAAGCCATGGATCACTGTGGCTAGATCTGACTGAAACAGGAATGGGCACAGCTGAAGCACCAGCAGAAGCTGCACAAACACATTCTAATCTACCACAGCCACCTGGTTTTCTAAGGTGACCTCTGTGTCAAGCAGCACTTCCAAACTGCAAACCTGGCTTTTCAAGGGGAATAAAACCCCATCCAAGACAGGCGAGATCTCAGGTCTCTGATCTATCCTTCTGCTAACCCAGAGAACCTCTGTCTTGTCAGGGTTAAGTTTTAGCTTGATCATCTTCATCTAGCCCATTACCGACTTCAACCACCGGTTCAGAACATCAACAGCATCCTCAGAATTAGGTGGGAAAGAAAGGCAGAGCTATACAGTGATGATGCAACAGCCCATACCTCCTGATAACCTCTCCCAATGGCTTCATATAGATATTAAATAGCAAGGGGGATAACGTGGAACCCTGCAACAACCCACAGGCCAACAGCCATGGGATAGAGCAGGAATCCCCCAGACAGGACTCGAATCATCCTAACACAGTGCCCCTTAGTCCCAGTGCTGAGAGGCTTGGACTTCAGTTGGCTAATAGGGGGGGGGGACTTTTCTACTAAACTCAGACATAATTTGTGGACACTGGAAAATGCAGATATGGTAAGAACCTGCAACATTAACAAAAACTCCCTACAAGTGCATTACTTGATGGAAAAATCAGTTTTTTTTATGAAATACTATAACTTTTTGTCAACGTCAAACATTTTCATTTTACTCCCAAGATGGACATTAACATGCTTTAGAGAAAAACAGCTTCAACAGTTCAAGCTTACAGCCTTTCAATTTTTTCCTCACTAAAAATAAAACCTTTTCAGC
Organism: Euleptes europaea; assembly: GCF_029931775.1. Lineage (NCBI taxonomy): Eukaryota > Metazoa > Chordata > Lepidosauria > Squamata > Sphaerodactylidae > Euleptes > Euleptes europaea. Next base: position 38,283,410 of record NC_079318.1, on the reverse strand, counting down.
CAACGTGTTTCCACTTTCTTCTATATTAAGATCAACCATTTTTAATTTTATACATTAAGACTAAAAATTACATGCAAAACTGTATTACCAGCGCCTAGTAAATCTTTTTACCTAATTTTATAGCATTGTATGATGCGCCATAACTTTAAGCTACTTTCATCATTAATATTAGCCATCTCCAGTTAACACCCTTAAGTTATAGAAGTCTAGCTGGACAACAGAAGAATACTTTCCCATGTACATTGGTATTCACCTGATGATGCCCTTGTATTTACACCTACTCATTATTACAAGCACACGTTATAATATCTCTCCACCACAAAATTAAACTTAGAAAGCAGGATAAACAAGAGGTGGTATGACAATATTCACAAAATAAATCTTTCAATAGACATATTTTGAGCCTTTCTATCCAGCTCTTAACACCACAGCAAGGAGGAATTTGATATCATTTTAATGCCTTTATTGCCTCATCTACTATCTTTACAAGGAACTTAATATATTAATTTGACCGTAGAATTCACTGGAACAGAGTCGCACTACCAGAACTTAAATACAAGATTCAGGGTGTGATGGCTAAGTATATGACAAACAGTATTGACTATTTCAGTAGGTCACTTCATGCAACATTTCAAACCATAAAATGACTAAGATACTTCAAAATCAGCTTCATATGCTAGTCCTATATCAGGGGTGGGGAACCTTTTTTCTGCCAAGGGCCATTTGCATATTTATAACATCGTTTGGGGGCCATACCGGGCGTAGATCTCCTGGTGATGTGGGGGAGAAGCTAGGGTTGCCAGGTCCTCTTCACCACTGGCGGGAGGTTTTATGGGTGGAGACTGAGGAGGATGGGGTTTGGGGAGGAAGACTGCATAACCATAGAGCCCAATGGCCAAAATGGCCATTTTCTCCAGGGAACTGATCTCTATTGGCTGGAGATCAGTTGTAATAGCAGGAGATCTCCAGCCACCACCTGGAGGTTGGCAACCCTAGGGAAGGCTATGCAGAGAAGGCTTGGAGGGTGCCTCTGCTCCCCCAGGTCTTCCCCCTCCTCCCAGGTGGGAGGACAGCCAGCGGTAGGCCCAGGCAACGGAGGTGCCAGGGAGGCGCAGCTTGCAGCCTGCGGTCGATCTGCAGGGAAGGAAAGGAGGAAGGAAGGAAGGAAAGAAGGAAGGAAGGGAGCAAGGAAAGAAGGAAGAAAGGAAAGAAGGAAGGAAGGAAGGAAGGAAAGAAAGAAAGAAAGAAAGAAAGAAAGAAAGAAAGAAAGAAAGAAAGAAAGAAAGAAAGAAAGAAAGAAAGAAAGAAAGAAAGAAAGAAAGAAAGAAAGAAAGAAAGAAAGAAAGAAAGAAAGAAAGAAAAGAGAGAAAGAGAAAGAGAAAGAGAGAGAGAGAAAGAGAGAGAGAAAGAGAGAGAGAAAGAAAGAAAAGGGAAGGAGAGAAAAAAGAAAAAGAGAGGGGGGAGAAAGACAGAAAAAGAGGAGGGAAAGAATAGGAGAGTGACAGAAAAAGGAAGAAAAGAGAGAAAAGCCTTCACACACACAGCCGGCTCCATGCGACCGGGCTTCAGCCTTGCCACCCCCCCCCCCCCCCAAGTCCACAAAAGTCCTCCACCTGATCGGCTCCCTCACGCATGCTCCGCCTCCGGGAGCGGCTGGCTTTTTCCTCTTCTTCCCCCCTCCCTCAGTGGCGAGAGAGGTTTAAACTGTTGTGCCGCGGTGTGCAGGAACACTTCGCCTTCCCGGCTTGGAGGAAGCGTCTTTCTCCCTCCCCCCTCCTCTTGCCGATTAAAAGCTGACTGTCAGCGAGAGGGAGTTTAAAGGGGCTGCAGCGTTCTTGCATGCTCCGGCTTCAGGGAGGGCCAGGCTGCGCTGTGTTTCTGTGGCAGGGCCCTGGAGCTCCCGAGGGCCACAGAAAATGGCCTCGGGGGCCGTAAACAGCCCACGGGCCTGATGTTCCCCATCCCTGTCCTATATTTAACTCCTACAGAACATTATAAACCTATTAGATATAGACCACCTTATATTAACCTATGAGGAATCTAATATTTTTGCAGTATTAGATGCCAGCTAATTTCAGTCAGTACACTGACATGCTACAGCAAACTTTCCGAATGCTTTCTTAGGCACTGAATCTACTTCAAAGATTCCCAGTTGAATCACAAACTTATAAGTAACTTAACTTCCTCTGCTTAACAAATAATGATCTTGAGCCGAATACATCTGATATATATATAGTTCAAATCACAGCTTACTTAATGGTGACCCCCTAGGATTTTCAAGGCAAGAGACCTACAGAGGTGGTTTTGCCATTGCCTGCCTCTGCATCACAACCCTGATATTCCTTGGAGGTTGCCCATCCAAATATTTAACAGGGCAGATCGTGCTTAGCTTCTGAGATCTAACAAGATCAGGCTAGCTTGGAGCTATCCAGGTCAGGGAACCTTTTTATGCTATTTATGCAATAATTCCTACATTACAAAAGTAGTGGGTATATCTATGCATGTCACAGGCAAACCATAATGTAAGAAGTGGCAAACATACCTTTTCTATTATGGAGCAGGGAAAGTAAGCTTTCCCCATCTCAGCAATCATATACAAATTCCTATATAGACTGGGACAGGATGAATTTACACACTGGATGCTATGAAGAAGAAATGCACAAACCCATCAGTCACTCTTAAATCCTACACCCGTCAGCCATTATGTCTACTCCAGCACATAATCTAATATGATTATAGATAAACCTCGACAGATAAAAAGCAGAACATCACAAGTGTCTCAGCTTGTAATTTTCATTTCAAAACAATCAAGTGGGAAACCCAGTATATGGTTTGTAAGGCATTTTCTGGGAAATTCCATATTGGGAGATTTGCTTTCCCTGAGTTGGGGCAAAAGATTAAATTTCCAAGTTTCTCCTTGTTTATCAAAGCGAGGGGTACTACTCTACCCTAATCATCTTTTACTTGCACATTCTTTGAGCCTTTGAGAGAAGTTTCCTCTTCTTTCACATCTATGTAATAAAGACTGTGGAGAAATTCTGAATGTTTGGACTGTACAAAACTTTTACCTTGAGTTTTAAAAAGCTTTTCTCTCTCTTCACAGAACACAGGCAACAGAGGGGGGAGTCAAGCCTCACCCAGCCAGGCTTTAGAAAAGTTAATAGCCTCCCTGGGCTGGAGACAATGCTCTGGCTAGAAGCTGATACCTAGCAGGGAGGAGAGGTTTGGGAGATCTGAGACAGAAATTAACTTCCTGGAGAGCAGAGATTTCAGGAAAAAGCTTCCCAGACTCACAGAGGGTGCATAAACAGGTATGATAAAAACCCCTTGGCACAGAGGGGAGGGTCTATTTTTGGCTGATTCCAGCTAGGCTAAAGGAGGTCTTACACCCAGGCCTTGCTCAGGGCAGCTGAGGGATGTCATGTTGATGAGGAAACTAGCTTGTTCTCTGTTGCTTCAGAGACTAGGACACGGAGTAATAGATTTAAACGAATAGAAAAGCGATTCCACCTAAACATTAGGAAGAACTTCCTGACGGTGAGGGCTGTTCGATGGTGGAATGCACTGCCTCGGATGGTGGTGTCCTCGTCTTTGGAAGTCTTTAAGCAGAGGCCAGATGGCCACCTGTCGGGAGTGCTTTGATTGTGGGATCCTGCATGGTGGGGGGAGGGTTGGGGTCACTGGGGATGTGAGGGGAGGTAGTTGTTAATTTCCTGCATTGGGCAGGGGGTTGGACTAGATGACCCTGGTGGTCCCTTCCAACTCTATGATTCTATGCGGAAGTCTGTAGGCCTGAACAAAGACTCCAAAGTAATGGAAAACTTTCAAAACACTGTAACTTCTAAATTAAAGAGCCTGCCTCAGCTACAGCGTCTACAGAGTGAGGGACAGAGGTATCATATGTTTACACCTTTCTTTCGGGATCCCTTACTCACCCTGTTGTTGTGCTGAGAGTATGTGCGACAGACAGGAGGCTATCCTGCCCCTGAAGGGAAAAACAGCCACTCAGATGAGCCTATAAGGAGTGCTACGACAGCATCCAATCACCTTTCAGAAGGGGGATGGAATGTCTGAGGGAAGCACAGGAGGAGGTTAGGTTCAGGTTTGCCTCAGGAAGAGAGGGTGACAGCTCAGGTTCAGTTGACCAAAAGAGCAGCCAGAATGAAGGGTACCTCTGCCTGGAAGTGTGGCAGAGTGGTTTAGCTCTATCTCTGGGAGAGGACAGAGTACCTGATTGCTAGGCCTGTCTGGTAATGAGCAGACCTTGTACCATTTACCATTGGGTGTGGGTGGAATCCTGTGAGTGTGAGAGGATCCAACCTAGTGGCTAGTCAGCTAAAGCCTGCTTGTGCCTGCAAGTATTAAAAAAAATTCTAACAACTCTCTTCAATTTATGTGTCTCAGCCAGGTTTCTCCTTTGTCTACCTGGAGACCTGTGCTGCTGATCTCTTCCTTGAAACCAACCTGTAAATAAATCTTCTTTGTTGTTTATGTACTAATCCTGCCTCAGTGATCTCCATAATCTCCCTGTGCACCACAAAATTTACCTCATGGCAGTGAGACCAAAGCCTTGCTACCTTTAGAACACCTGATAACTGAAGGGAAGGTTTATAGTTTAAGACAATCTTAGATCCCAAAAAATCATAAAAGGCTGTGTGGGTCCTCTCAGTTGTCACAGTATGCATGTGGACATTTTCTTTATAATAAATATTTTATAATTATTAATTATAATTAATTTTAATATAATATTAATTTTATAATTATTAATGTTGGTAGTTCTCTGTACCCCACAGACCTCCACCATTCAAAGAAATTTTTTAAATATAGGCACTACAAGTAAGGGAGGCAGTCGATCAACTGGCAAGCTGCCAGTTCTTCCAGTAGTTCACAAGTGCAGTAAGCATTCCTCATGGTGATTGGATGCTGGGTAGTAGGAAATGCAGAGGCACAAGGCGGGGGCTTAGAACAGCAATGCAGGCAAGGGAAGCTGGGAGTCTGGTCCTCTTGGTGGGAAATTCCTAGAAAGGCCAGGTGGTGGCAGTGGGTGTACTGAAAGTGGGAGAGAAATTCACTCCAAGGTCAGAAAAGCTGGTACATTACCAGGCAAAGGATTGGATGCCCAGATGCCTCAGAGAGCACAACAGAATAGGGCCTACAGATCAGTACGGCTGTTCCACCAAAGGTTATAGCAGGGGGGCAAATGTAAATTAATCTTTTGCCTGCTTCACCTTGTCATGAAAGACAACAAATGTACTGCAGTATTCTGTACTGCAGTATTCTTTAAACTACACATCTCCTGTTGTTTGAATCTACATCTTCAAAGGAAAATCCAACACTATTCCATTTCAAATATCAATGTCTAACTTGAACTTCATCTCTGTTCAGAAATTAAAGAGCTGGAAGAACAGGGTTTATCACTGAATAGCGCTTCACATATTAAAAGGTCAGCAAATACACTCCATGTGTTCACTGTTAAGTTCCACTTAGAACTGCTGTAGCTCCCAAAACGGTATACAGGAAGATATGAAAAGGGACTATTTTCCCCTCTCACACTACAGGGTACACTGCATGCACACATTAGTTTTGAGTAAAGTATCCATTAGTTTGCTTTAAATGCATGTGTTGCCTCTGTATTTAAGAGGTTGGCCAAACCAACGTATATGTACATTAAGGGCTTTTGTGCCAAAAGTGAATCATGCCATACCCAACTGTTGCCAGTTGCTACTTTTATCACTTTGAGAAGATCTAAGGTACAGTGTTGTTATCAACACACTTTACATTATTTCGCAACCTTCAAGTGATAAATGCTGTTACCAGTTCAAGTGATAGTTCTATCTGAAGGAAACAGGGAGAACTATTTACACACAATCACTGTTAGGTCTTTTCTATATTTAGGCCTAGTAAAATATAAATTTTACAGCAGAACAGATATATTGAAAATTGATTTGATTTTAGGATAGTCGCTGACAAGTTTTCTTTGGTTCTACAAGCCAGACCAAAAATTTCAGAGTCATACTAGTTTTTCAGTCTTCAGATTTTCATATATTAATGAGAGCACATTTTCTAATTATTGCTATCACAAAAACTAATGCTAGTTTCTCTTCTCTTTTTTAAAAAACAAAAATGTTGTACATACAGGGATAGCCTTGGCTATCATATCCCCACAGCAAAAAGCTAACCTCTAATCCTAACCTAACTTCTCCCCTATTTCTGATCATTCCATTATTGTTTTACAAGCTCCATTTAATTGCATACTGGAGCCAGTATAAAAAGCAACTGGTTAAGAAATAAATTCATCTACCACCTTGGATGGCATAAAGTTAGTATAACCAACAACAGGAGCTTCAAGCACATGGATTTTATACCATACAACAAAATAATATTCTGGTGGGAAATTATAAATGAACTCTGTCTCACTTAGGGACACTACAATCATTGTTAAAAAATACTAAATGCCAGAGTGAAATTTCAAGGCACCATGGCAACTTTGTCGAGTAATGTTTTATGAAGAATTAAGGGCCACAACTCTGTGATGCAACATACAGATCCATGATACGTTCCTTGTCCAAATCAAAATTTATCTGGTGACCTGCTGAAGTTTTCAAAAACAGCAGTCCACGGCATCACCATTAAATTAATAAAAGGACTCACAATAAAACACAGTTAAGTCATATAATATCACTGTTTCAAATATACTTGAGGCTGATTATATGAACACGCACTACTGGACTGTAGCATCAAGGAACACAAATTCATATGCAAATGAGATCACATGCAGTACTTTGAAAGAACTTTGGGTACAATGGCTTTCAATCTATCTGGTTCACAGTTTCATGAAATGATCCAAATTACTTCAGCATTTTCATTCTGAGCCAGAGAATTAAAAATCAATATTATACTCTTAACTGCAGATTGGAAAGTAGCCCCCCCCGCACCCCACAATCACTGTACTTATTCCAGCTAATATTTAATCACAGAGCACTGAAGGAACAGTGTACTGCATCAATTTCCAAAGAACACCTTGGGTTCTTTTCTCAGATCAGCTTTCCCTGCATTTGAGAAGATAATCCCCGGCAAATGCATTGTGACCAAGACACAGAGTTAATTCCAATTATAGCCAAAAAACCTGATCTCTGCTTTATTCTCTCATCCAGAATATTATTTTGTAAATGTTAGCAATGGGAAGGGACAAGTATGTTCCTCCTCACAGCCTCTGAACCACCAACCTCAGCATACGTGTTATTTTTCCTCTGCTGCTTTGTTGAAGAACTCATTTAGTGCTACTGTGAGCCCCCCTCTATAGCTTTGCAAATCTTAATGTTGAAATAGTCTGTAGAAGTAAATGTGTCATTTGTCACTATACCTCAACTAAGATGCTAAAAAGCTATGTCTGCAGTAGACATCACAACTGAAAGCTAGAGGTGGTTTGCCAGTGCCTTCCTCTGAACAGAAACCCTGATATTCCTTGTTGGTCTCCCACCCAAATACTAACCAGGGCTGACCCTGCTTAGCTTCTGAGATCTAACGAGATCAGACTAGCCTGGGCCATCTAGGTAAGGGCATCCAAAATTGCTATACCCCTAAAGCTCTTTATTATTGGACATAACTATAACTTGTATGTACATTTAAGATGACCCCCTTTTTTGTATGGAATATCTGGGGGGGAAACACAGTCTTGCATTTGAGTAAATACAACATTCTATTACTTGTCCATATATCTCGGATCCTCCTTACCTTTGTGTAACTGAAAACCATTACAGAACCCAGATAAATTTTCATACTGTGGGAAGGGGAGAGAAAGCAGGTGGGAAGCTGGGAGGGTGATGGGGGGGGAGCAGTCAGAGAGAGTGATGGAGTTGGGGGGCAAGAAAGAAAGAGTGATGGGTGGGGGAGGAGAAAGAAAGTGACAAGCACAGAGGAGAGAGAGCATAAGAAAAGGTACGGCAGGAGGGAGAGAAAGTAAGAGACTGTGGGCGAAAACGCATGGTCGCTTTAGCCTCCTTTAATCCCTGTTTTAGCCAGGATTTAGCCAGGATCGAACACATGCGTTTCGGCAAACGTGCGTTCGATCCTGGCTGAATCCTGACTGAAACAGGGAATAAAGGAGGCTGAAGGGACTTTACACACACACACACACACACACAAAGCAACCATGCATTTTCGCCCTGAGAGTAGTAGGGGGAGAGGGGAGGAAGCAAAGATGGGGGATGAGATTGCTGCTCCCTCAAGTTTTTTGTGGGTCCCTACTTGTATATATCTAATTCTATTTATGAGGTCATGTTGACCACATACACCCCAGAAAATATTTAATCTGATATGCCATTTTCTGTATATATTGAAAAGTTCGATTGAAGTGTACTGGCCATCAATTATACAAAGGCAGGAAAGTTTGATTACCAGCTTACAAGTTTGATTTAGCTTTCTTTCTCCTACAGTGCAATTAGCACCTTTATAGCATGAAATATTAAAGCTGGTTTTTTTTATTTGCAAGGCTGAACTGAACAAAAATATTCTAAATTAATTTCATCCTTCTCTCTCTAGTATGTCCACTACTAATTTCACTCAAACAAATTAAAATAAAATAAAAACATATTCAGCAGACTTCAATTCTGTTACTTTTTACAAAAATAAAACCCAGACTGTTTCTAAGAATTCATAGTTATGTTTATGCTTACACTCACTGGGACAATATACACTGTTACTGTAAAACTGAAATGTTTATTTTCTTGTGACACAAAATACTATTATGACAGTCTTCAATCATTGTACCTGTTTGTTTTGTCAGCAGCCAGTGCAGCAAACTGCTAACATTAACATCTTTACTATTATAATTATCATCCTCATTTTCAGAATTGCAGTTCATATATACCACTGCATTTGTCACACTGATCATCCTTTAGCAGAAATTGGGGCTCAGTGTCATTCCTGTGTTTAAAGACAGGTTTACTGTGAAAATGAGCTAACTTTCTACATCAATGGTATTTTAATAGATGTCAAAAGCGGGTTAGTAAATCAGCAAATAGAGGTGAGGGCAGCAAAATGATTCTTCTGTACCATTAAGGTAACAGTACCAGTTTCCCATGTCAGCACTTCCAAGAATTTAATGATGTTTCACCTACTTGAGCTGAAAATACAGGGGGGGGGGGGAGAATAAAGAAGTGGAATATTATAATAAAAATCTCTGGTACTTGTCTGTTAGGCAGCAGTTGGTTTAAATCACCCACTGGAGACAAGTAAAGCCTTTATCTGTCCTAATTCTGTCTGGGCTGGGTTTCCCATTACTGCAACATTTCAAAAAGCCAGCTATAATATAAATCATTATGTGGCCTGGCACAAAGTTACAGGCTCAAAATTGCTACATCGCTATAATACACTGGATGTTATAATACACTGGATGTTCAGTCAAATCCTAGGACAAGTGATCAAATCAATGGAGAATGTGTCCTCGGTTGTTTTTGAATCACTTTCCTGTATAAACCCATATTCTGTGTACTGTGATCCAGTAAAGAAAAACAAACACAACAGGCATAATAAACTATTAGCAAAAAAAAAAAAAAAAAAAAAAGGATGACCATGAATATGTCAAAACGGATTTATTTATGCTCTGCCATCCCACAACTTTCCTCACCGAATGCAGCATTTTTATAGTTGCATTTGAGATGCGTGAATAAGATATGAAAAACAAGGTTCTGCATGCAAGCACCTAGTTCACTGAGCAGCATTAACTCACCCACATGCACATGTCTAGTGTCAATCACGGTTTCTACTGTGTTACCATAGAAACCTTAACACACGTTGTAAAGTTCACATTGCTCACCACAAGCTGTCATTACTAAATGCCAGGTCTCAGTCAAGGGAAGAATAATAGCTTAACTGCAATAGTGTAACACATTCTTTCATTAACTGCACAGTTACATTCAGAGTTTTATCACACAGTTGCATTTAAATCAAAACATGTTTAAAAGTCACAATAATGAGCATTTGGTCCAGCAAGCCTGTACACATTTCACAGGTAAGACCAAGTTAGAATTTATAGTACGTTTACAAAGGCTTTGGCCTCAATAAATATAATACCAAAGCAAAATACTAACAAAACCCACTCCAATTAACCACATCTATTAGGCATTTGATCTTCCTGTCAGTGAGATAACAGTTGTTAGCACTTGCAAGGTCCAGCCCAATAAGTGAAAGCATTAGAACCTCCATCTTTGAAGTGTTTTAAAATAAAAGTTAAATTACCTCATGTTTTAACAATTTAGGGCAATCTTTCAACAGGGAATTTCAGGAAGATCTATCACCCAATAAAGGCAGAACTACTATTGACAGGAATGTGCAGAGAACCTACTTTCCTAATGAAATGAGTTTTAAAGGCAAACTCGTCTGTTCCAGGCCCACAGCCAGTCATCAAGGAATCTCGACAGATTACATCTAAAACAAAACAGAGCTTTAAAAAGACTGGTTTAACCATTCTATCTGAATGAGAAAATTTTTTGATTCGCTCTATCACATTCCCCCCTCCCATTCCCCCAAAGAACTCAGGGCTGTGTATATTTGGTTCTCCCAGTCTCTATCTTGCTCTCATAAAAGCCCTGTGAGGTAGGCAAGGCTGAGAGCATGTGACTGGGTCAATATTACCCAGTAAGCGTCACAGAAGGGCAGGGAGATTCCATTAGCCCATTTTATCCAATTAGCTGAAACAAATGCACGATGCTAAATTCCTGATTTTGAAATCAAAGTCTCAATCTCCTACCCTAACAATAATCGTGTTTCCTTCTACTTGACTATCAGAATGATTTACTGAATGACACACATTGTACCTGCTGTCCCCTTTTGTTATTTGAAGCTGCCCTTTCAAGTCACTGGAACAAAACAGGAAGTATTCCTTACTTACCTGGCATTCCCTTTCTGTGATCTCATATTAATTGCACATGTAAGGACAATCATTACAAAAGAGATACAGCTGCACAGAAAAAAATGATTTGTAGGATTTCATACCTGCGAAAGGTAGCAAGACACTGGAGATTATGAAGTATAAAATATAGGCTTGATCCTGCCCTTCTAATTACAGGTGACCTACTTATTTGTTGTAGAGCTAACCCTCTACTGTCAACAGGTATCCTACTGTTAAATAAAATCAATATATCAACAAAAGTTTTCTTTAGTTCTTGTAGGTTATCCGGGCTGTGTAACCGTGGTCTTGGTATTTTCTTTCCTGACGTTTCGCCAGCAGCTGTGGCAGGCATCTTCAGAGGAGTAACACTGAAGGACAGTGTCCCTCAGTGTCAAGTGTGTAGGAAGAGTAATATATAGTCAGAAAGGGGTTGGGTTTGAGCTGAATCATTGTCCTGCAAAAAGTATCAAAGGTAATGTGCTAATCATTGTCCTGTAAGTATCAAGATAATGTGCTAATGAGGGTGTGGTATGTTAATATGGAACCATTGTATCCTGAAGTGATCTGTTAATGTGTGAAATCCAAAGCTAATCTGCATGGCTATTGTTGACTGTAGTCTTTGTTAGTCTGGAACAACTCAACCCAACCCCTTTCTGACTATATATTACTCTTCCTACACACTTGACACTGAGAGACACTGTCCTTCAGTGTTACTCCTCTGAAGATGCCTGCCACAGCTGCTGGCGAAACGTCAGGAAAGAAAATACCAAGACCACTGTCACACAGCCCGGATAACCTACAAGAACCAATGAACTCTGACCGTGAAAGCCTTCGACAAAAGTTTTCTTTTTTATTACTTCTCTTATAACACGGCCTGCAATATATTTTCACCTTAAATATTAAATACTGTCGTGGATTATTATCAAGCTCTAGGTGATCCACACAGAGCAAGTAACGAAACATTGTTCCCAGCCATTGGAGTATAAACTATAATAGACACAAGGGAAGTACAAGGGATATTGATAATAGTCAATGAATGGCTTAGTCTTTCTTGTAGGTGAGATGAAAAGGTTAAAAAAGGAAAACTGAAAATGAATGACAGAAGTTTAAAGAGCGTTTTTCTTTTTCTTTTCTTAAAGAGAGTTTTTCTTTTCTTTCTTGTTTTGTGCTAGTGTAGAGATTATCAATACAAACTAGGAGTAGCCAATTCCTTAAATGAGGTACTGTAGCAGAACAGTACCAGAGGGTAAGTGAAAAAAACAGACATCAGAACTAGCAGAACAACAGGAATGAGAATAACCTGAAAGAACTTCATGTCAAAGTTGGAAGCAACCACAGCTGTCTTCAAAAAAATGTACAGGGAATGTAAAAGGTTATAGTTACATAGCCCAGGCTAGCCTGATCTTGTCTGATCTCAGAAGCTAAGCACAGTCAACCCTGGTAAGTATTTGGATAGGAGACTTCCAAGGAATATCAGGGTTATGACACAGAAACAGGCAATGGTAAACCATCTCTGAACACCTCTTGCCTTGAAAACCCCACCAGGGGTCACCGTAAGTCAGATGTGGCTTGACAGCAAAAAAAGGTCACCAGTCTAATTCTCAACATGGCCAAATCTGTGGATACTTAAATCTGGATACTGGAACCATGGGTAGATCTGAAAAAAATCCCCAGGTCTGCAGAAAAACCTGAAATCTCAAACAAAAACTGTGCAGAAAGAGAAGGCTGAATGGAATGGTAATGATGTTCCTGCTGCTGGGCCAGTGGCAGATTCCCAAACGTCTAGAGAATTTAACTGCCCGATGGGAATGTCAGGCCCATATGGGGCCAAACTCCTCCAAGGTTTTTGACAGAAAAGTTGACACCCCACCCAACTCCACAATCTCTACTTAGAATGGTTCTTTCTATAAAAGTAATGTTAGCAGGGATGCCAGGGGAGGGGGGAAAGCAGCAAAAATTAATTTTGTTAATTTCCCTCATTCTTAATACTTACTAACAATATTAGCAAGAGTTGTTGCATCTAACAGGAAAATCAATATCATCTTCTGCAAACTGATTTCAGCTTCTTTTGCCAGTTAAAAATGCATTCTATCGATCAGATAAGAGGGGTTTTTGTTAAAGCGGTAAGGTTTTAACAACAGAATAAAGCAGAGCATGTGACAGTGTTACCTGCCAACAAAGCAGCATTTTAATATACTGTCAAAATACACTTGGATTTTCATTCAAGGATAAACCCTTCCATTCTTTACTCTAAATATGAAGACAGTTTGATATATCTTTCAATTACATCACTCACAGAGATGATGGCGACAAAGTCAATAACTGTGCATTTTTATATTGTCAAACTCCGTCTTGCTTTGGGAAAGAAGCCAGATATTATACTGTACTTTCATTCTATGGTTTTCCCAAAGTGTGTGTGTGTGGGGGGGGGAGGTGTCTGTTTTTTAAAGATCTACCCTTGCAGTACTGAATATGATGGTAAAATTCTTCACAAGTACAACTAAAACCTTGACAGGCTACAGTGGTTGCATTCCACATGATTCAGATGGTTCCTTTTTACATTTGTCAGTACATTGGGAAGAATAGGAGCCATGTTCAGATGGAAAGAAGATAGCTGAAACTGGTTATCAATGCAGATAAAAATCACAAAAGAAACATAAAGTGGGGGACCAGCGAGGACTCATACATGGGAATCTATTTTTTTCTCTAATCCCTCTTGCTTTTTCTTCTTGCCTTCACTGGCAGTGCCCCTTTCCTTCGCTACCATGCACACACCTTTTTCTGTTCTTCTCCTCCATCTGCAGCTTTCCTTTTGTACCTTTTCTGCTGCTCCTCCCTCCACTTTATCTTCCCTCCCTCACTCCATTTACCTTTTAAAATCTGCTCCCCCACCCCCAAAGTAAGCACTGGCACTAACTGAGGCTTGGAAACTTCAGCAATGTTGGCTGTAGGCTGCCTAAACCTCCCAAATGGCCACGGTCTCGCAATGTAGCCTTGCAAGATCTCAGCAGCACACTTCTTAAAGAAGACAACTGCTTCTAAGATTGTTGGGGGGTTTCTAACCTCCAATGTATTCTTTTAAGATTTCAGATTTTTCTGAAAAATCTGAGGCTTTCCCCAACCAAGCTTATAGAACCCACCTGTCCCTGACCCCACTGTGTGTGGACTCTGTGATTCACTCCATGACCCAGTTCAGAATTAGATGGTACCATAATGGTACCATAATACTCGTATCTAATTCTGAACTAGATCCCATAAAGTGGATTTTAAAATAATCATGATGGGGCCATTTTCCGAAAAAGACATTTCTACAAACATTGGGGTATTGCTCTAATTAGCATAAAAATCCTGGAAGAAAAAAACCCCAAAAAACTGGGGGGGACACCCCCTCCCAAAGAAGCAGTGCCGTGTGGCCCTGCAACACAACACGAAGTACTTTTTGAAAGAATAAGGAGCAGCTGCAGAGTTGGGGGGAGGGGGGATCAACATGTTAGTGACAAGAAAATTAGGCAAGCAAGAGAAGAGAAAGTAAAGGGATGGGATCCTGCATTCCCCTCTTGTAACCTCTAAATGAGGTACAATGGCACTCTACAATTGTTACAAATAACAGGACATCATGACTTTGGGTATTACAGAGTAAGACGAGATAAACCACTAACAGAGCCTATTACACTAGTTCACTAAATCAAGAACTTCTCAACATCCAATAGTAGGCTTATTGGAAGCAAGAGATATACTATTTATTTACAGAATTTATACATAGCCTTTCTGCCATATATATATATATATATATATATATATATATATATATATATATATATATATATATATATATATATATATATATATACACACACACACACACACACACACACACACACACACACACATATATATGTGTGTGTGTGTGTATATATATATATGTATATATATGTATGTGTATACACACACACACACATATTTTATATATATATATTATACACACACACCAAGCAATTTAAAAACAAAGGGTAATAAAGAGGGGTGTCATTGAGAAAATGCCAGACAAAACAAAAAAAGTCTTCACTCACAGGTAAAGAGATTAATACCCCGGAGGAAGTCCCAAAATGTTGGTACTAAACCAAGAAGCAGAATCAATGTGGGACTAACAGCCCATTCCTGAAGGGGGGCAGTTAGGCCCCCGAAAATAAAATAAAAGGAATAAAAATATAAAAGAAGGAAAATGTCCCCACAGAAAACAACGAGGCTACGCCACCAGAAAAGGTGGTGTAGCAACAAAGCAGCGCAAGGGGGCATTCCCGGGGCAAAAGGGATGAGAAATATATGCAAATACAAAACTTTATCACCTGTTGATATGAAACTGCCTGTGTTAACAGTATCGACCTTCTAAGCTTGGCAAGATTACTTGGTAATAGTTGAACAGGCAACATAAATCTAAAATCAAGGTGATTTGCAGTGCAACCCCTAAGAGCTACACCCTTCTAGACACATTGACCTCAATGGGCCTAAAAGGATGTAATTCCTGTTAGGATGGCTTTTTTAAAAAGTCAGCCCATACCTGCACTGAATATATAATTTAGCAACTGAAGACCAAGACCCAGAGAACTGTACAATTAGTTCAACATACTCAAGGGGGTGGGGGAGAGAACCACTTTTAATATGGTGGGAACTTTAAAAAGTTGTTTACAAGAAAAAATTTCCATTATATATTTCAACATCAAGAATCTACAGTGGATATACCCACGCCCTTAAGCAAGCATAAAGAAGTTCTTTAGATCCTGGCCAAGATTTTTTCTGTTTTGAAATGTTACAAAGTACATTGTTTATCTGATAACTTTAAAAACATTATGAAAAAACATTTTTATTCCAAAACTACTGTTTCTCTGTACACATGCAAGAGGACAGCTCAAGTAAAATAAGACTATGGAGCAGTACTGACCAAATACATAGTATAGTACTATTATCATAATGTTATTCACTATTTATGGGAGGAAATACTAGAAACATATTGACAATTTTAAGGAAGACAACTGTTAAAAGATATCAAAAATGTATTCTTCCAACAAATCATGTTCAAAAAAATGTATTTATTGAATATTAATAGCTATATCTTATTACACGTGTGTCTGGTGAGGTGGCATACAGTAGTCATGTGGCTCCTCTGACTGATGGTTATTACAAATGTAGCTCTCTCTCACTCCCTGAGTACCACTGAACTCAACAATGTGTGTGTGTAAAGTGCTGCAAAGTTGCAGTGATTTATGGCAACCCTGTAGGATTTCCAAGGCAACAGAAGTTGAGAGGTTGTTTGCCATTACCTGCCTCTGCATAGTAACTCTGGACTTCCTCGGTGGTCTCCCATCCAAGTACTAACCAGGGCTGGCCCTGCTTAGCTTCTGAGATCTGATGAGATCAGGCTAGCCTGAGCCATCCGGGTCAGGGCAAATTTAAGAATATAAGAGTGAAATTTAGTAATCCTACATGACAGCTATTTATCTACAGTGGTGGCCAACTGATGTACCTAACAACTGTAACAAGTCATTCCAAAGCAAGGCTTTTTGAAGTAATCAGTAACTGACAGCTCACACATCTTCATCCAACTTTTTGGATGATTGAGGTTTCTCAGTTGGAATTATTCAGGAAACTAAGAGGCAAAGTCATTGTCAATATTAAAATTCAAGAAACCTACAGTTCAAGTATAAAGGAAGAGATTTTTCAAATGGGCACTAAGACATGCAAAGTCCAAAAGTACTTCATTCACAGAGCTATTTTTAGAAGAAGGAGATCTTCCTAGTCAGCCTCCCAAAGCCAGAACGACAGCAATCGAACTTGCCCTGATAATAAGACAGAAGCCAGATTTCTCAGTGGCAAGAATTCACTGTCGTCTGGGGTCAAGCAAGTTAGGAAACAAACAAGGCCACTAGCAAAATGCTGTAAGATTGGAAGAAGGGGGAAAATCCAGCCGTGGTTGTCATAACTATAAATGTTTTCAACAAGCAGGACAACACACAGCAGCTCATTATACACAAAAGAAAACAGAAGAGAGAACCTGAATGCCTGAGTTCCTGCTTCAGGAACAGGGTTGAGCAATAATAAGCAGTGTATCTCCCTTAGCTTACTACTTATTCTTAACACTGTGGCTTGTTGTTTTAAAATAAATTACTTCAACATCATGCAATGTTAGTTCCTCTAAAGAAGATTTTCTGCCTATAGTGAGATACAAAATTCTTTAAGGCTGAAATCCTAGGCACATGGAGTAAACCACTGCACCCAGGGGACTTTTTAAAAAGTAAATAGTCATAGCTCAGGCTATAGATCTCTTTTCCAATATGCTTCTTACACTGCTGCTTCCGAAGTCCCAGGCTTTGAGTGAAAATCCTGAAAGGTCTCAGGGTGCAAGGCAAAGAATGCAGCCTGGCTGTCAAACACTTTAAACAAGACCTCCCAATAGGAGTTGTACTACTGGGTAGGACAAATGATCCATCTAATTCAACAACTCACCTATTAACAGTGCCTAGACAAATGCCTCTGGGAGATCCAAAAGCAGAGATTGATGGTGAGATCTGACTTACTACTAATGAAAAATTTATACATTTAAGGACCAAACTTCTGCCAAAAGATGGCATCCCGAACAGTGCACAAACAAATAAGAACATCCATTACCTATCAAAGGATTTGTAAGTCACTGGCATAATGTTTCTGGAAACAGACACTGTGTTTGCTGCCTGAGACCCTGGAGAGCCGCTGCTGGTCTGAGCAGACAATACTGACTTTGATGGACCATGGGTCCGATTCAGTATAAGGCAGCTTCATGTGTTCATGTATTATCCTCCATGTGCTCTTACAATGTTTCCCTAACGACACAAGGGTTGGCATGCTAGTCAGCTGACCGCTCAAATATTGTTGCGCTCTTCATGAAGCCGTGAATGCTACCCCAACACTGTGGGCTTAATTAAAGTGTTTAACATCAATTGTGAATGTGATACCATAAACTGAGAAATACCTTTGTTTAAATTCAATAACCCTACAGCAGCTGGGGCAGACTTCCCAAAGCCTCTTCTCCTGACCTTCTACTGTAAGGGCAGTTGTCTCCCAATAGCAAGTTCTGCCCTGCTGCCTATTTAGCACCTGTGTTTAAAAACTGACTTGTTTCTTACATACAGCTGCTTTATCTCTCATTCTGTTCCCTCCTCACCCTCCCCGCCTCTCCTTCCCTCCCTCCCTCAAACTGCAGGCTGACTCTGGTGTTGAGGACAAAAGCCAAAACAAAGTGTTATGGAAACACATCCTCCGTTATGGAAACCTTGCCTAGAATTGTTAAAAGTGAAAATAATTCAGCACATTTTTTGAAAACGTTAGTTTCAATGCTTCATGGCTAGTTATGCTAATGATGAGTATTAAAACAAAACAGTTGTGCTACATGACAAAATTTTGTTTATCTTCATATGAAAAGCACACAAGTAAACACATTATTTTACTGGTAGAAAAAAGCGAGAGTCCAGTAGGACCTTAAAGACTAACACATTTTCTGGCAGGGTACGAGCTACCGTGAGCCACAGCAGATACAGATAGCATTATTTTACTGTTCCTAATTCCTGTAATTGGTAGACAGTAGGCCACTTAGGTGTGGTTTGATTTACAACCATGTACAAATTAGATTAAAATTATACCAGATGCAGGCTTTTCATATTTATTTGCTTTATTTATACCTCGTCTGTCTCCCCAATGGAGACCCAAGGTAGCTTACATCATTCTCCTCTCCTCCATTTTATCCTCACAACAACTCTGTAAGGCAGGCTAGGTTGAAAGTGTGTGACTGACCCAGGGTCACCCAGCAAGCTCACATGACAGTGGGGATTTGAATCTGGTCTTCCAAATCTTAGTCCAGCAATCTAAACCACTATATTACACTGGCTGTTGACAACTTCAACATGTATTTTTTGCAACTGTACAAATATTTCATAGTTCTAGGCACAGATTTCGACTACCGCAGGAAAAACAACTGGATATGCAATTCCTCAAAGTTATTTTGAGACATTTAAAGTATATGTGATGATAATGAATAATTTGTGGAGAGAATAGGGGAAAGTGACAGTCAGAAAACTCATCAACTGATAGAATGGCTTTAAAAGGTGTTGTAGCATTTACTAAACTGACCTATTATAAAAGAGCAGTAAGACTCATTTAGAAAATTTTGTAGTATGGCTTTCATTCAGAAGTTTGTGAAATAAGTATAAAGCTCAACCATGTGGCCACTTCCATATTCAACCTTTGAATTCTCTTTAATATCTAAAAATGACATGTTTGCAAAAGTCAACTTTAACAATAAATTAAGACAGGGTCCATAAATGCAGCGTCCACCATAGAAGAGTGCCTTTTTAATTATGACAAATTCTCCTTCCCTTCCCCAGAACACAGAAAAGGATAGAGCTTACACTGACATCAGGCCAAATCTTGAAGAGGTTTCAAAAGTACAAAAATATCTAATTACTGCCCAAGCATCAATGAGGCTCAGCATGAAAAATGATGGAGAAAGGCAGGGGCTTGCTCTTATAGATGCACTAGGGCTCAGAAGCCTTCCAAAGCTCACAACAACATCACTTTTAAGACCATGTTTCTCCCACACAGGGAAAAAAGAGGGGGGGGGACGCACAAATTCTGGTTGACCTACCAAAGCCAACCAAACTGCATAGTCGCCTGAGCACCTGGAAAAGGTTCCTGTAACAAAACAGACTGTCCATGTAACTGAATTAACAACACAGCTGGATAGGTACCACAAGGATCAGGGAGGTCAATGGCTAGGTTTTGGTTCTGACAATGTTGTCTGATAGCCTCTGCCCATTCACAAAATGAGGTTTAGGGTCTGCTGCCTTACTTCTCAAAGCAATGCCTCATATGTGGAAGCAGTGCAACCAGTTCAGGAAACAGTGGTGCCAAATTCCACATCCCAGCAAAGGTGCCCAGGGAACAGACCCCCAGGCTACTGAATGGCCTTCTGATGCCTGAAAGGCAGCCAGTTCCAAGGTGCAGCACAACCATCAAGCAGTGAGCCACCATGCAAAACAGCAGGACCATCGTTCTCTTATCTCTCATCTTCTGTAATGTCATAATTTTAGCAGTGCTTCAATTACCGGTGATTGCATCCTTGCAAAAAAGAAAAAAACACCAAACGTGAGCTTCCCTAGTACCTACAATAAATTACTATTTTTAAT
Organism: Euleptes europaea; assembly: GCF_029931775.1. NCBI lineage: Eukaryota > Metazoa > Chordata > Lepidosauria > Squamata > Sphaerodactylidae > Euleptes > Euleptes europaea. The sequence goes on along the minus strand of NC_079318.1, from coordinate 38,263,307 downwards.
AATGTTGACTATGTTGTTTTGAAGCAATAACAACCCACCTCATTTTTACAGATCACATTTCAGCAACTAGAAGTACAAATGCAATCAAAACATACCCCAAATACAGACTTACGTGGAAAGAGCAAGAGTAAATATTTTCACATGCAAGACCTATTTACTTTTGTGTGTGCCTTCAGGCATTTCCCTTACAATGCCACTATGTTACTGTAACCTTTGGCAAGAACTGGTCCCAAGCATTCAGTTGCATCGTCAAGTTCAACAACAGCCTTTTCATATCTAAGGTCAAGGAAACTTTCTTCATGAAGCAAAAACTGGATCCAGGAAATTAAATCAAAGCACACTGGATTACTAATTGATCAGAAAAGGAACTGTAAAAAGTCCTGGGGACAAAAAAAAAATGAATGCCAGTACCAGAACAATTATTTTTTGACATCTTCAATGTTTCCCATTTTTCACACACAAGTATGAAATACCCTTGTATGTGGAACTTTGGTCTAAGAAAAGTGTCCATTGAAAAGGCACACATCCCACAAGGCAAACATCCCACTAACCCACAAAACTGAAAAACCACAGAAGAAAATTAAGTTAAAAGGTCTGATTGCACTTTAGTTGTCTCAAATGTGTCATGAAGCTAGTTCTGTATACATGGATGATATAATACATGACTTTTCCTGCTTAGATTTGAGAATTATCAAAATCTGTTTTGTTATCTCACATCCAGCTGATGCAAAGTGGCCAGTTTCAAGCCTCTAGCAACTATGCCATGTGGCACAGGAAAAGCATGTTTATGTAGCTGGATCTATACTATTATGGGGCTTGACTAGGCTTCACCAGCCCCTGCAATAAGTAAATGCCAAGGGAGCTTGTTCACAGCCTTAAATCCTCAGAAAAACACATGTAAACAAGTCAGCTATCCTATTTCAAGCCTCAGAAAGTTCAGCGATTAAGAATGTCTGCTCTCGCTGCATAAATGAACCCCCAAATACACTCTTGTTTCCTTCCCTTGAGTTATTTTTCATGAGCCCTACTTGATAAACACAACTAATTTTGAATATTATCAGAAAACCATAGAAACAGCAGGTGTTTAGTCTTCTGATGCTTGACCGTCAGCATGTCTCAGTTCAGCTAAAGGTGACAATCAACAAAAGGAGCAAATGACTGGCAATTTGGATAACAATCTGAATGGGCAAACAAAACCTTAGGGGCCACTTCTCACTAAGGAAAGCAAGACATTAAAAGTCTAAACAAATTAATTAATGCCTGCTTTAGTTTTCTATATTAATGATGTAGAGTTGTAAGAGATTAGCACTCTGAATCACCTGGAATCCTATAATTCTGGTAAATTAGACAAAAAAAACTAGCTATCTAGATTTTGAAACTTTGCTCTTACAAATTTGTGAAATAGTTTGCTCTGCTTATAATTTTCCAGTTTAACTATTTGTGCATTTATTTTCTTTCTTGTAATCAAACCATTTCCTGGCAGATTCTTGTAAATCAAGAAAAACAGAAAGAAAATTTGATCAAGAATGCAATGCAAGATCAACCCATATATCCCTGCTTCAGCAACACTCTTACAAATCTTATATACTTGGTGACAATCCAAAAGGAATTATACTTATTAGTAGTAGAAACCACCCAGTAGAGTTCCACAAGAGTATCATCATTCAATGCTGCTATTAATATCCAGATGCAGGAGCACAGAAATATAGCTGTGATGCAATCAAGCTATAAGCATACAAGGAAAAGTACATATACTACTAGAGGTTGATATTGCCACTGCTGAACAGACAGAAATCACTGCCCAGTATAACACATAACTTGTTTTGGGCAGTACTGCACACAATTAATTTCAATCTGTATCGGTTGTCTCTGGCACATATATATATTATATAAGTTTTCTGGACTGAGCCTATAGATATTAACAATGAAAATAGCACAACATTCAGAAATAGCAAGAGTTTTCAGATGATCCATCCCATTTTTATCCTAGCCTCCCACCAAGGAGCTAAAAGTGGCATACTCCTCCTTCCCTCCATTTTACCCTTACAATAATCCTACAAGGTAGGTTAGGCTGAATCTGAGAGGCTTAAATCTTTATGGTGGGAATTTGAACCCAACTGTCTCCAGTCCTATTCTGACATTCTAACTGCTGTATCACACTGGCTCTCTGGTCAATTGAAGAGAATAATAATAAACTGGGGGAAATAACTAACTGCTCACTAGCAAATACAAAATGGAGAAACACCTTCTCAGTCCATCATACTACTTTAAAAACTTTCCAATAAGAACACTGTTATGGATTGTACTCTGTTAATTATCACTAGTTACATCAAGTTATATATCAGCAAAAATCATAGTATTACAAATGGGAGAAATTTTCCACCTGGTTTGCATGCCCAGTTTAACTCCAGTTTAACAACTACTCTGCATGCCCATAAACAGAGATTAGCAAATCCAGAGACGTGAATTTGCATCTATAGCCAAGTTAAGGGTGCACAGCTATGACACAAGTGCCCAGACTAAACTCAGCACTTTGCTGGTTAGTCAGCTGGCAAAATGTGACCTGAAGGTCCCTTTTGCCCCCTGTTCCATTCAAGACTCTCTGGATTTCCCCCAAAGGAGTTAAGCAGCAAGTGACACCAGGAAACACACAGATGGGTACCATGGTGACCATGAGTGCCACGCCGGGAATCACTAATGTGATTCCCAGACTAAATTATTGACAGCCTAAATTATTCTATCTTCTTCACTTAAAGACTTGCCAATGCAACTCAAAAGTAGTAAGGTTTGACAACCTTTGAGATCCCTGTTTACACCATGATATGTTGAAGCTGATACTACCCTGGCCACAGAAAAGACTCATTTGTTAATAAATTTGTTTAAAGTGCTTAACGTACCATACAACGGTTGTAAACTGGACAGCCCCTCTGGAATCTGAGTAGCATACAAGATACTGCCATATTTAAAGTACCCCTCCCTCATATTAAAACGCACACGAAAATGTTCACTAGCCTTTCAAAACAGAGCTATATTATTTATGGCAGGTATAAGAGCTTTCCTGCCAAGAAGAAACTGTTACTCACCACAGATGACCATACTGGATGCCTGGTGACAGAAACAAGGTACTCTGCCAACACAGGTCAGTAAAACTAATAACTCTGACCTAAAGATCTATCAATACATTACAGGTCAAACAGATTATAAAAGCTACTGTTATTGATTACCTTTTAAAACTAGAACACACTTAGTAAGAACTCTCTGAACGAACATTTCATATCTATGTTGTATTTTGCATCTTTTTCTAGCTTGCCCATATTTTGTATAGGACCTGACCACTTCAGTCCAACAATACAACGTAAACCATTGATGACCTTTTATTTCGTACATCATCTCAGCCTTTCTCCAAGGAGTTCAAGGTGGCTATCTTCTCTACAACCCTGTGAGGTAAATTAGACAGTGACTGGCCCAAGATCATCTAGTAAGCTTCATGGCAGAGTAGGGATTTGAACCTGGGTCTCCCAGATCCTTCTTCATCTACCCACTACACACCAAGCTGGCATTAAACAAAATGTGTTAAGCTTCTTGCCCACTCTTCTCCTTCCCAAAGTCTCTCTACTGGATGCCTCACCAGACAACCAATTCAAACCTCTGCCAAAAACCTATATTCTACTCCATTAATCCAGGAATTCTATTAAGGATAGAACATTTTTCATCACAGAAAATTTCAGAAGCCACACCCTATGCGTTAGCATTCCCCTCCAACTTTGATATAGGCCTAAGTAATATATATAGGCCTTTAAATAGGATTTAGCCATTCCTTAGGCCTATACAGCCCACAACAGCTAAGATTATTACTTTGCCTGTGACCAAGAAGTCAAGGAAAGCTTCTATACTGGTACTACGGCTATCATATTACTTGCCCCATGACTATTACTACTATTCTAATGATGGGTTCAAAACTGGGCCAAACTTCCTCCTTCACTTGCAGAAAAGAAAGCAAATATGAAAAGGAGTGGGAGCTTGAATAGGGTTGCCAACCTCCAGGTACTGACAAAAAAACAGCACGTGGCTCGCAACTTTCCCACTGAGAAGCAATATAAATTTTACTGTAGTGAACTAAGATAATTACAACATGCAAAAAAATCACAAAGTGCTGTACAACAAACCCCATTAGAAACAAACACACGCTCCTACTATATATCAATATGTAAAATGAAAGAATCCAGTTCCTAGCTTCAAGAAGCCAATATAACACCAATAGGCAAAAACTCACTTAGTTCACTATAGTAAAATTTATATTGCTTCATAGTGAAAGTTGTGAGCTACGTGCTTTTTTTGGGGGGGGGTCAAAGCTTGACTTAGTGCAGCATAGGGGGTTTATTGTTTGTTTCTAACCTCCAGGTACTAGCTGGAGATCTCCCGCTATTACAACTGATTTCCAGCCGGTAGAGATCTGCTCACCTGGAGAAAATGACCACTTTGGCCAGTGGACTCTATGGCATTGAAGTCCCTCCCTCCTCAGGCTCCACCCCAAAAACCTCCCGCAGGTGATGAAGAAAGGACCTGGCCTTTCCTTTTATCCCTTAGAAGCTCCTTGATCAATTGATCTTGAGCAGCATATATCTAGTGTTGGAGGGATATAAGGACTAAAACAAGAAAGGACCTGGCAACCCTAGGTTCGAACCTGCTCATCTGGGGGAAGTTGCCTTCAGTGTCTACCAACGTCAGAGAGGGCCAAACAGGTGCCCCACACACCTAAGAGTGTGAGACAAGTGGGCATGCTTGTGAATTACCCAACAAGAACATGCCACACGCAGGAAGAGAGATAATTCACAGTGGGCAGCTGTGTTAGTCTGTCCGCAGTAGTAGAAAAGAGCAAGAGTCCAGTAGCACCTTAAAGACTAACTAAAATATTTTCTGGCAGGGTATGAGCTTTCGTGAGCCACAGCTCACTTCATCAGATACCTGAAGAAGTGAGCTGTGGCTCACGAAAGCTCATACCTGAAGAAGTGAGCTACGAAAGCTCGTACCTGAAGAAGTGAGCTGTGGCTCACGAAAGCTCATACCCTGCCAGAAAATATTTTTGTTAGTCGTTAAGGTGCTACTGACCTGGATGGCCCAGGCTAGCCTGATCTCATCAGATCTCAGAAGCGAAGCAGGGTCAGCCCTGGTTAGTATTTGGATAGGAGACCACCAAGGAAGTCCAGGGTTGCTGTGCAGAGGAAGGCACTGGCAAAACCACCTCTGTTTGTCTCTTGCCTTGAAAACCCCAAAAAGGGGTCGCCATAAGTCGGCTGCGACTTGACGGCACTTTACACACACACACACAAGGTGCTACTGGACTCTTGCTCTTTTCTACTACTGCAGAGAGAGAGAGAGAGGAAAGGAGGAACATGGAGAACGAAGCACCGAGGGATGCGGGAGGGAAGAAAAGCACAAGGCGAGGGCCCAGAGAGGATAGCTTGACGGGGCATGCTGGTGCCATTTCTCCTCAGTGGGTAGCCGTGTTAGTCTGTCTGCAGTAGTAGAAAAGGGCAAGAGTCCAGTAGCACCTTGAAGAGTAACAAAAATATTTGCTGGTAGGGTATGAGCTTTCTCGTGGCAAGCCAAGCCCACGCTGCCGAGAAGAAATGGTAGAAAAGGGCAAGAGTCCAGCAAAGGGCAAGAGTCCAGTAGCACATTAAAGACTAACAAAAAATATTTGCTGGCAGGGTATGAGCTTTTGTGAGCCACAGCTCTGTTAGTCTGTCTGCAGTAGTAGAAAAGGGCAAGAGTCCAGTAGCACCTTAAAGACTAACAACAAATATTTTCTGGTAGGGTATACGCTTTCGTGAGCCACAGCTGTTAGTCTGTCTGCAGTAGTAGAAAAGGGCAAGAGTCCAGTAGCACCTTAAAGACTAACAACAAATATTTTCTGGCAGGGTATGAGCTTTCGTGAGCCACGGCTCTGTTAGTCTGTCTGCAGTAGTAGAAAAGGGCAAGAGTCCAGTAGCACCTTAAAGACTAACAAAAAATATTTTCTGGTAGGGTATGAGCTTTCGTGAGCCACAGCTCTGTTAGTCTGCCTACAGTAGTAGAAAAGGGCAAGAGTCCAGTAGCACCTTAAAGACTAACAACAAATATTTTCTGGTGGGGTGTGAGCTTTTGTGAGCCACAGCTCTGTTAGTCTGTCTGCAGTAGTAGAAAAGGGCAAGAGTCCAGTAGCACCTTAAAGACTAACAACAAATATTTTCTGATAGGGTATGAGCTTTCGTGAGCCACAGCTCTGTTAGTCTGTCTGCAGTAGTAGAAAAGGGCAAGAGTCCAGTAGCACCTTAAAGATTAACAAAAATATTTTCTGGTAGGGTGTGAGCTTTCGTGAGCCACAGCTCTGTTAGTCTGCCTGCAGTAGTAGAAAAGGGCAAGAGTCCAGTAGCACCTTAAAGACTAACAACAAATATTTTCTGGCGGGGTATGAGCTTTCGTGAGCCACGGCTCTGTTAGTCTGTCTGCAGTAGTAGAAAAGGGCAAGAGTCCAGTAGCACCTTAAAGACTAACAAAAAATATTTTCTGATAGGGTATGAGCTTTCGTGAGCCACAGCTCTGTTAGTCTGTCTGCAGTAGTAGAAAAGGGCAAGAGTCCAGTAGCACCTTAAAGACTAACAACAAATATTTTCTGGTAGGGTGTGAGCTTTCGTGAGCCACAGCTCTGTTAGTCTGCCTGCAGTAGTAGAAAAGGGCAAGAGTCCAGTAGCACCTTTAAGACTAACAACAAATATTTTCTGGCAGGGTATGAGCTTTCGTGAGCCACGGCTCTGTTAGTCTGTCTGCAGTAGTAGAAAAGGGCAAGAGTCCAGTAGCACCTTAAAGACTAACAAAAAATATTTTCTGATAGGGTATGAGCTTTCGTGAGCCACAGCTCTGTTAGTCTGTCTGCAGTAGTAGAAAAGGGCAAGAGTCCAGTAGCACCTTAAAGATTAACAAAAATATTTTCTGGTAGGGTGTGAGCTTTCGTGAGCCACAGCTCTGTTAGTCTGCCTGCAGTAGTAGAAAAGGGCAAGAGTCCAGTAGCACCTTAAAGACTAACAACAAATATTTTCTGGCAGGGTATGAGCTTTCGTGAGCCACGGCTCTGTTAGTCTGTCTGCAGTAGTAGAAAAGGGCAAGAGTCCAATAGCACCTTAAAGACTAACAAAAATATTTGCTGGTAGGGTATGAGCTTTCTCGTGGCAAGCCAAGCCCACGCTGCCGAGAAGAAATGGTAGAAAAGGGCAAGAGTCCAGCAAAGGGCAAGAGTCCAGTAGCACATTAAAGACTAACAAAAAATATTTGCTGGCAGGGTATGAGCTTTTGTGAGCCACAGCTCTGTTAGTCTGTCTGCAGTAGTAGAAAAGGGCAAGAGTCCAGTAGCACCTTAAAGACTAACAACAAATATTTTCTGGTAGGGTATACGCTTTCGTGAGCCACAGCTGTTAGTCTGTCTGCAGTAGTAGAAAAGGGCAAGAGTCCAGTAGCACCTTAAAGACTAACAACAAATATTTTCTGGCAGGGTATGAGCTTTCGTGAGCCACGGCTCTGTTAGTCTGTCTGCAGTAGTAGAAAAGGGCAAGAGTCCAGTAGCACCTTAAAGACTAACAAAAAATATTTTCTGGTAGGGTATGAGCTTTCGTGAGCCACAGCTCTGTTAGTCTGCCTACAGTAGTAGAAAAGGGCAAGAGTCCAGTAGCACCTTAAAGACTAACAACAAATATTTTCTGGTGGGGTGTGAGCTTTTGTGAGCCACAGCTCTGTTAGTCTGTCTGCAGTAGTAGAAAAGGGCAAGAGTCCAGTAGCACCTTAAAGACTAACAACAAATATTTTCTGATAGGGTATGAGCTTTCGTGAGCCACAGCTCTGTTAGTCTGTCTGCAGTAGTAGAAAAGGGCAAGAGTCCAGTAGCACCTTAAAGATTAACAAAAATATTTTCTGGTAGGGTGTGAGCTTTCGTGAGCCACAGCTCTGTTAGTCTGCCTGCAGTAGTAGAAAAGGGCAAGAGTCCAGTAGCACCTTAAAGACTAACAACAAATATTTTCTGGTAGGGTATGAGCTTTCGTGAGCCACAGCTCACACCCTACCAGAAAATATTTTTGTTAGTCTTTAAGGTGCTACTGCAGGGATGGGGAACCTCAGGCCCGGGGGCCGTATGCGGCCCCCGAGGACATTTTTTGTGGCCCTCGGGAGCTCCGGGGCCCTGCCACGAAGGCGTGGCATAGGGCGGCCCTCCCTGAGGGTGTTCCTGGGGCCACGGCTTGCAGGGGTGCTGCGGCGCCCTTTGGACCTCCTCTCACCGACTGACGGCTGTTGGTTGGCAAGAGGAGGGAGAGGGACGCTTTCCCCCAAGGTTGCCTCCTATAGCCGCAGCATGCAGGAATGCCAGGGCACACTCTTGCTGCCTGTCGGCTGTTGAGCAGTGAGGGGGGGGGGAAACAGGCCCGCGGCTCCCGGCCGCAGAGCATGCGCGCAGGAGCTGATCGGGCTTCAGGGGGCCTTTTGTGGACTCTGGAGCAGGGAGGGCATGGAGCCTGGGGCCAGGTCGCGTGGGGCCGGCGGGTGTGTGTGTGGGGGGGAGGAAGGCTTCTCTCTCTCTGTCTCTTTCTCTGTCTCCCTCCGTCCTTTTCTTTCTCCCCCCTTTCCATTTCTTTTCCCCTCTCTCCCTTTCCCTCTTTCTCTGTTTTCCTTCCCTCTTCCCTTGCCGACTGACCGCGGGCTGCGCCTCCCTGGCGCCTCGTTTGCTTGGGCCCACCGCTGGCTGCCCTCCTGCCTGGAAGGGGTGGAGGACTGGGGGCGCCCTCTAGGCCTTCTCTGCGTGGCCTCCCCTGGGGTTGCCCACCTCCAGGTGGTGGCTGGAGACCTGGCAACCCTAGCCTCTCCCTCCCACCGGGAGATCGACACCTGGTATGGCCCCCGAATGATGTTATAAATGTGCAAATGGCCCTTGGCAGGGAAAAGGTTCCCCACCCCTGTGCTACTGGACTCTTGCCCTTTTGCACCATTTCTTCTCGGCAGCGTGGGCTTGGCTTGCCACCCTCTCCAGGAGGCCCTCGCCAGCTCACCCCTGTGATGCAGCCAAGGCGGCCCAGAGGCCTCGGTGGGGAGAGGCTCCTGTGACAGCAGAAGGGCCGCCTCCGCTGCTGGGGGCGGGGGCAGCGCGGGGAGCGCGGGGGGAGGGGGCGGCAGGCCGGAGCCGCGGGAGCCCCGCCAGGCCCAGCCCCGGGGACTGTGAGGGCCTCACTTCCCCACCCCCACCCCCACGGCAGGCAGGCCGGCCGCCCCGCTCGCTCGCTCCCTTCCTCCCCCGACCACGTACTCACCCCCAGAACCCGCAGGGGCAGCGGGGCGGCAAGCTCGGGGCTTTGCTGCGCTCGCTGCCGGCGTCTCCCATGGCGGCGGCCACACCAGGCCTCGGGGTCGGAGGAGGGGGGGGGGGCGGCTCAAGGCGAAGGGTCCAGGCCGGGGCTCGAAGCCGGGATTCCAGGCCGGTCAGCTGGAGTCGGGCGCAACCACTGCGGCGATGGCAGGGCGGGTGTGGGCGAGGCGGCGGCGGGAAGGCAGGCGGCCGCACCCTGTGGCGCTTGAGGTGACACTGAGCCGCGGGCGGCCGCCGACGGGGGGCGGGGGGGTTGTGACGGACCCCGGCACGCCGCCGCCCCCGTGAGCAGCGCGCGCCCTCTGACCCAACAATGCCCTCGGCTCCTCCCCCCCTCGGGCGAGTGGGGTGGTCTCGCCCGGCCGCAGGCCCGGCTGGGAGAGGAGCGTACCAACACCCAGGAAGAGGTGGGGACTAAGTGGGAGAGAAGGAAGGCGTAGGCCAACCCGGTGAATACCCTCGAGGACCCATAGACTCTCGAGAACAAAGATTGAGAGGTTAATAGAGACGTGAATGGAATGCGGGGTGGGGGTGGGGAAGACAAAATAACCCCAAGCTATTTTCTACTAATGGTACGATCTAAAAAGATGGGGGGGGGGGAGAGAGAGAGAGAGAGAGAGATAAGAGTCTACGCATGCGCAGAGGGAATGGAAACCCGGAAGTATGAATTAAAGAGCCTCTGTCGGGAGGTTCCCTTCCCCCGCACTTGTGGAATTCCCTGTCTAGGCGGGAGCAGCCCCGGGAATTCCTGCTAGGGCTGTCCTCCCGGCATTGTTTTCTGCACGCTGCAAGCAACAGTATTGACACCAGAGGGTGGGTTTGGTAGAGCTGCTGATTCAGTTTCAAATGCAGAAAAGAGAGAAAGAGCTCTAGACCTGGAATTACCCACTTCCTCGCCCTGCTTCCTTCTCTGCCTTTATCAGCTGTGAAACAAGCAAAAAAACAAACAAACAAAAAAACCCGGTCATTTTATTTTCCTTTCCTGCAGATGCAGCAATGGGGACAGGCGCCATCCTATCGCGTTTGCAATCCTGCCTGTGTTCAGGAAGGGCTTGTAGTATTTGAGAGTAACACTTCACTCGTAGTAGCGACGGAGCTGAAGAATATTTCTAGATGTGCCACTCGGGCGTATCCATTTTCATGGAAACGCACAAGGTTGGGTTTTTTAAGAGCCTTCATTTAAAAAATGATAGAAAAAATAAGCAGGCGGTCCTTTCCCCATCCTTTTCCTGTCTGGAATTTAACTACTAAATTTTTGTATGACAAGCTGCTATAAAAAAGACATCGGACCAGTCCAGGGTTAGTAGATGCCATTTAAAACTCGAGCCCTTTGACACCTCAAATGTTATTGGGATGCTATGGCAGAGAGGAATAACCATTTAAACCGCTCTCTAGGTTGATTGATTTGGTTCTAAAGTGCCTCCTGCTAAAGGTTTAACATAGGAAACAACACTAACTGCAATCTTAAGAGCACTTTCCTGAGAGTACACTTTGAGTAGGATTCTGAGTAGACTTCCTTAGGGTTTCATAGTAAATGTTAATCCAATAAAGTACCCATGAAAATATAAAATCGTACATTAGAACTTCCTCTGCTTAATGACAGAAATCTTCCTTCCCCCACTGTTACCTACAGTGTGCATTTCACTGTTTTCATCCTGATTGGTGTGAGCAGGAAAGAACATTTAAGGGAAACTGGAAAATATTCAATATTTTCTCACAAGATCTATTTCTACTTTACTAACTTAAGAATGCAATATATATTATTTATAACTTGTACTGTATATCAAATTTTAAAACTTGTTTTCAATTGAATTAGAAATATATCTGCTCTTAAAGATGAAACAGCCAGCTGCTGCACCTTAATAGTACAATCCTAACAACACTTTCATGAGAGTAAGCCCCACTGAGTAGACCCTCAGAATAGGCTTCTGAGTAGACTTAATAGAATTGCACAATAAGGTTCATAAACATTTGTTTGTTATAGTTAGAAAGATAAAAATACAAACCATCAGCACTATAGTAAACCAAATGAAGTTTTTTTTAAAATGTTCAAGACTGTTTAACGTTTACTGCAACATTTTTGGGTTTTCATACAGTAAATAATTATAACTATCACATAACCAAAACAGCCGCCTCTCCATGCAATCAACACTATTCAGAAACCAGCAACACCACAAGCAAGGATCCCTCTTTCAAACAGCATCCAACAATGCAATCCTAAGCAAAGTTACACCCTTCTATGCCCAATAGACTTAGAAAGGTGAAAGTCTGCTTAGTACTCTGCTGCAGCTCTATATGGACAGTTTCTGCCAATGACCCAGAAGATCATAGAAGATCTATAAATCTGGACATGGAGTTAAACTTTATAGTAATATTGAACCTCTCAGTAATTATTATATACAATAAAGGTTAGCTACATGCCATTTAAATAATAGTACACCAGTATTATATTATTTGCCCTGACCTGGATGGCCCAGGCTAGCCTGATCTTGTCAGAAGCTAAGCAGGGTTAGCCCTGGTTAGATGGGAGACCACCAAGGAATACCAGAGTTACTGTGCAGAGGAAGGTATTGGCAAACCACCTCTGTTAGTCTCTTGCCATGAAAACCCCAAAAAGGGGTCGCCATAAGTCGGCTGTGACTTGACGGCACTTTACACACACACATTATATCCTTTAGGATATTAGCAGAACCAGTTTGTGAAAAAGTAATAGCTTCCGACTCTAAACTTTCATTTTTATCTCCAATGGACTGAAGATTTGCAGGGACTGAAACAAGCTTTTCTGCTACTTTACGTCTTAGCATATTTCTTGATTTGGTGTGAATGTTTTCAGAGGGAGACCAGTTTCTTTCTTATGCTGCAGAAGGAAGAACTGACAGCAGGCAAGAGGATCTGATAGTTGTACATGACTACAAATATACAGGATTGGTAACTGCCTATTACTTTACATAGGCTTCCATAGGTTTAAGAAAGCAATTTAAGGGAATAAAGAGCCACAAAAATATTTTAAAACCTTGCTTTAGAAGCATTTCACTCATCACTGCAAAAGGAAATCGTTCGTGAGATATTTTAATCCCCCCACCACCACCAGGTGTCCAGGTTTGGAAAAACTGAAGAAGTCCCCATGTTTCCAGGCATTCACTTCTCTGTGTGTCTCATAGGTGATGGCAGTTCTGCAAAACCATAATCTATACACAAGGTATAATCCCTGCAGAATGCATTCAAGTTACCGTAAGTAGCTGAACAAACTCTGTTTGTGACAGGCATTTGTGACATCACAGGCAACACAGTAAGTGGCCTTAGTTCCTTTGGCTGTTAATGCATTTGACGTTTCTATAGGCTAGGATGAGACTGAGGCATAAGGAAGTCATGGGAAATCGCTTCCTGTCACAGAATGTTTCCTTTTGACTGACCTGTGTTCATGTTGGTAGGCAGAGTTATTGTGATTGGCATCTACTGATTCCATTTATTGGTGGGACAGCAAGCATTACCCCGCTGTCTCTTCTCCACATCGCCTTCTGCCTTCCTTATTTTCACATAATAACCTCATTCCCTTGCTTGATTTATTTCTTTGTTCAGATTTTCTCCACTTTCTGAAAATGTGACGCAGCTAATAGCAACAGCCACCTATTGTTGTTTGTGATCCACATGGAGGAAAGGTTGCCTTGTCTTCAGACATAATGATTTGTGCTCTCTCTCCTCCCCAGACCTTGGTGTGTGAGACCATCCTGTTAATCTATATGTATTCTAGAAATATCACTGCCCTTTAGGGTTGGTTGCCTTCAGCATCAGACTGAAACCAATACACTTCAAATAATCAGTGACAGGCAGAAGCTAGAAAGGCTGAGTTACTATTTAAAAAAAGAAAAGGAAGGAACCTGTATTTTGATTATAAAAAAGGCCTCTTTCTACACTTCATTGATTAAATTCCTTCCAATAGAGAATCACTGTCTCTTCCCAAGCATGTTGCTTATTACAAGTTTGAATAGGATTATAGGGATAAATGATACCATTTTGTACAAAACGTACCATTTTTAAGCATCAGTGGAATGTGTGCAATATTTTTCAACTTGAATGCTTCACACTAAGAGACCAATTATTGCTGACATTTCATAACATACTATGATCCTGTAGTTTGTGCTTATGTTTATTGTGGGGTGTGGGGGTCGGGTTAAGCCAAATGGAAGACTCCACACTGGTACAAAAGTGGTTCTTAGTATTTGTCATAGTAAGGTAAAGGGTAAAGGTCCCCTGTGCAAGCACCAGGTCATTCCTGACCCATGGGGTGATGTCACATCCTGACGTTTACTAGGCAGACTTTGTTTACGGGGTGGTTTTCCAGTGCCTTCCCCAGTCATCTTCCCTTTACCCCCAGCAAGCTGGCTACTCATTTGTCATAGTAGGCCTCACTATTAGGGTTGCCTGTTCTCAGTTGGGAAATACCTGGAGATTTTGGGGGTGGAGCCTGGGGAGGGTGGGGGATGGGGAGGGACCACAGCAGGGTATAATGCTATTGAGTCCACCCTCCAAAGCAGCAATTTTCTCCAGGGGGACTGATTTTGGTCATATGAAGATCAATTGTAATAGCAGGAGATCACCAGATCCCACCTGGAGGTTTGCAACCCTACTCACTATAGATATTTCCAGTTGTAAACAATGGCTTATTTGCACCAGGTTTTCCCCCACTTGGCTGTGAACAGGGAGAAGTGGAGGCTGTCCACAACAAATCCTGGGAAGACCCACTAGCCGTGGTAAGAGTCCATTTCTGAGTTTGATCTGGGGAAACATTGTCCATCTCTAATTTGGGAGCATGTTCAACAAGGAAATGACTGCTTCCAGATAGGAGTGGACTGTGCCAGTTCTCACTCTGCAGGCCAATTTAAATAATTTATCCAGGAAAAAATACCCCGTTTTTTTGTGTTCCACATATTGCGTCACTGAACTATTCATAGACTATTTTTCTTTGCACTGAAATCCCCCACGCCAGTAGTTCTCACTGAATCTGTACCCCTCAGTATAAAAGGATCTGTTGTTAGAGCAATTTTCACATCCAATTTAAAAACATTATCCATATCCAGCAATGGAAACATGCACAGCTAAGCAGCTTTCCATGCACATAGCCAATGTGGATACAGAAGAACATCTGAATTCGCATTCTTGCTTGCATCTCAATACTCACCTGGTTCCCACTGTACTGACTGAGTGGGTATTTTGATGTTCATGGGGGGGGGTCATGTAGCTCCTTTCCAGAGCCACCATATGTTGTCTGCAGGGTTCCACAGGGTTCCATCTTATTCCCCATACTATGTATATGAAGACACTAGGAGTGGTCATCAGGAGGTATGGACTGCGGGGTCACCAATATGTGGATGATATCCAGCACTACCTTTCTTTCCCACTTAATTCCGAGGATGTTATGGATGTTGTGAACCAGTCCTTGGAGTCAGTAACAGTCTAGATAAGGGTGAACAATCTGAAACTTAATCCTGACAAGACAGAGGTTCTCTGGCTTAGTAGAAAGGCAGACCAGGGACTTGAGATCTCTTCTGTCTTAGATGGGGTTATACTCCCCTTGAAAAGCCAGGTTTGCAGCTTGGGAGTGCTGCTTGATGCAGCAGTCACCTTAGAAAACCAGATGGCTGCAGTGGCTTGGAATATGTTTGCCTTGCTTCGGCTGGTGCGTCAGTGTGCATCTAGACTGGCCCATTGCAACGTTTGGGTCTACCCTTGAAGAGTGTTTGGAAGCTGCAGCTAGTGAAGAATGCTGCAGTTGGACTGCTGGTTGTGGCCAGCTACTGGGAGCATGTGGCCCTGATACTACAGCAATTAAACTAGCTACTGATACACTCCTTACAATTCAAGGTATTGGTTTTGACCTTGAATGCCCTACATGGCTTGGGACCAGGGTATCTGAAGGACCATCCTCTCCCATATGTTCCTGCCTAGGAACTAACATCACAGGGAGAAGCCCTCCTGACTGTCCCACAAAAGAAGCTCATCTGGTGGGCACACAAGCTAGGCAGTGGCAGCCCCATGATTACGGAACAATCTCCCCAGGGCTTGGTCCCCTCACTTTCAATCTTCAGAAGGCAGTTGAAGACAGTTTTATTTAGAACTGCATTTGACTAATGTAGACTTTATTTAATGGCGGTTCTGAGATTTTCAGTTGTGGTGTTTAATGTGTTTTTTATCATTGTTGTTTCATTTACCTTGTAAGACACCTTGACTTCTGCAAAGTAGAAAGGCAGCTAATAAATGTTTTAAATTAATTTTAAAAAACTAAATCAACCCCTCCAACTTTCATTCTTTTATTCTACTCCTTGTAATCAAATAGATTTTTCCTTTCTAATGTGCTGACGACTTTCTTCAAGCTAGGCATAATTTAACCCAGTGGTTTCCAAACATTTTGGGGCCACTGCCCCCTTGGTCCCATAAATTTATCCCCAGTGCCCCCTACCTTATCCTATAAATGCATTATTCAGAATAGCAGTTTGCATGTCCCTTTAAGTAAGATAATAACAACATTCAAAACAGTAACAATTCATTGCACATTTATTTGAAATCCACTTAAAACTTTTAAGTTTAATTTATTCAACAAAACTGATGAACTTGATCCAATGATACCAGCTTTTCAAAGTCTGATAGTCATTTAGTAAGAATCTTAGCTACCACGTTTAGTAATTACGTCACTGTTCAGTAAATTCTTAATACCATGGATAGGCTTGATGGTGATACCAATTTCCCAAATATCTGGTTTAAAGTCACTTAGCAAAAGTCTTAAATCACCACATTTAGTTGATTTCTTTGTTTGGAGAAAAGTTGAATGACCACACTATTTATTTAGTCAAGTTTCTACCCAGCCCTCCCCAGCCAAAGCCAGGCTCAGAGCAGCTAAAACCACGTTCCACTAAAAATTCGGATAGTTTGCACCAAGTTTCAGCACTACGTGGAGGCAGAAACATGAAGTTCCATTTGCCAGCATGATGCCATAGCCTGGTCAGTCGTAAATAAGTGAACAACACAGTAGAAGAGGCCCACTTCCAGCACCCCCCTGCCGCCCCCGTGCCTCTTAGTGGCCCCTCGCCACACCCAGGGGGCAGTAACACCCTCTTTGTGCACCATTGATTTAACCTTTTAGTAATTCACACTATTTCACAGCCTCCAGCTTTCCACTACAATTTTTTCCCATTTGTTTCTGACTTCTTATTTCACATTGGCCAGAAATGAGTCCTGATTTCTGGGCACTAGGCGGCTGTGAAAAGCACAGAAGCAGAACAGTAAAAGAGGTCCCAACCAATCTGATTTGTTCCCCTTGTCAATGACTAGGCTGGGAACAAACACGAATTCTGAAGTGAAATCACATGTGCAACTATTATCATCTTTTCATGTGAAGGTAATTCACACCTGTATGTTAAGATAACATGTTTTATGTAGGCCTTGTCACCAATGCCATTCTGCATGAGTCATGTGTAATAACAGCCACCCAATCTCTTTAATTGCTCTGTTGCCAGAAGCCTCTCTGAGAAACAGAAAATGTAGTTTCTGCATTCTAAAGCCTTTTTCCCCCCATGAAAGTGCTGCTGCAGTTTCTCTCTCTCTTTCCTGAACTCCAACAATTGAAACATGTCCTGTTTGTTATTCTTCACTGCATGCGGTTTGCCCTCAGCATTTTAAAAGTGCTGATATTCCAAGAGAATGCAGTATCAGCTGACTGCAATGTATGTTTTTAAAAAGTGATTTTTTTCCCAATCAGATGAAGAGTCTCTCTTGCAGATTGGCACCATATGAGTGGCTTTCCTCATTTTATGATAATTTAGCCCTCAAGATGGGAAGGAAGATGCATGGCACTTGTGATCCACTTTACCTGCCCCTCTTTAGGGTTCTCCACACGCACCTCAATTGGGCAATCATGTCTCAACCAAAACAAACAACAAAGAAAAAGGTTGGTAATGTACAGGCGCAACCGTGTCTACTTGAACTGAAATAGAGAACATAATGTCAATTTAAAAAAAAATAACCCTGGGTACAGCCAGGGCCAGCGCCAGGGTGGGACCAGTGGGTGTACTGGTTTGTCTAGAGCAGTGATTCACCCCACCTATTTTCCCCCAAGATGCTCCATATTTGTGGCATAACAACTTCTGTTTGAAGAATGAGATCTTGTTTGTAGAATAGGAAAATTTATGAAGAAAAAAGCCAGCGTGGTGTAGTGGTTAACAGCGGTGGAGTCTAATCTGGAAAAACGGGTTTGATTCCCCACTCCTCCACATGAGCGGCGGACTCTAATTTGGTGAACTGGGCTGGTTTCCCCACTCCTCCATATGAAGCCTGCTGGGAGACCTTGGGCTAGTCACAGTTCTCTCAGAACTTTCTCAGCCCCACCTACCTCACAAGGTGTTTGTTGTGGGGAGAGGAAGGGAAGGAGATTGTAAGCTGCTTTGAGACTCCTTTTGGTGGAGAAAATTGGAGTATAAATACCAACGCTGCTTCTTCTGCTATTATGGTAGTGGTCCCCCACCCCCAGCCCCAAGTGGTAAGCTCAAAACTCCACTCACTTGGCGCGCACAGCTCTGGTCAGTCAACATTACCACGTTTTTTGGTGGATTTCTGAAGATCACAATCACACTTATTAGGCTGAAGAGATCTTGCGTGGAGCCCCTTCAGATACCACAACTGTGAATATGGTAAAATGAAGGGTAATTTAAGGGAATTATTAGTTATTCAAGGAAAGTGTCCATTATGAATAAAAGCTACTGACCTTAAAACTATTCCTGTGTACTTCATTTATTTATGATGCTATCAGTTCATAGATACTAAAATGCACATGGGCACTTGGGTTTGTTGGAAGGACATAGACATTTAGGTTGGCTGTAATGAAGTTCTTAATTTTCCATTAATTTCTTTAAAGCCCCACCTAGAGATGTCGCAATCCACCTTACAGCTTTGGGTACATCTACTGAGTCTACCAGCTTGATTTTATCTAGAGATTTTTTTTTAACCATTTCTTAATTTGCTAGTTTCCAGAATATTTGGTGCAAAACCAGAAATTTAGGTTGCAGTCCTAAGAACACTTACCTGAAAATAAGTACCATTGAATAAAGTGGGACTTACTTCCAAGTAGACCTGCTCAGGATTTCTCTTTTATTTAAAAAATCAATAATATTTGTTGTTTTCATATAAAACAACCATAACAATCAATAGGAAAATAAGTTAAACTAAATTTTTAAAAAGAGAAGAAATAGAAGTTAGTCCAAAATCCACTAAGCATGTGCAAGATACTAAAAATGTGTTTTTGTTGTGACGTAAGAAGCATAATTCCTATGAGGAGATTCTTTTTCTGTTTACAAAATTGTACCACCTTTCTGCTTTCATCATGGCCACCAAAGTGGCTAACAGGTAAAACAAGTATTATAAAACACATCATAAAAACAACTGAAGCTAGAGCTATAATACATATATAAAAGTACAGGACACTGCAATTTAAAGATAAAGCAGGAAGGAGCAATCATGAAGGGGAAGTCAGACGAAACAAATAAGTTTTCACTTACTGGAAGAAGCCAGTGAGAGAAGAAGACAGACTAATATCCCTGGTGAGACAGTTCCATACATAGGTTGTAGAATCTCCTTTCATAACCCAGATAAC
Source organism: Euleptes europaea (assembly GCF_029931775.1). Lineage (NCBI taxonomy): Eukaryota > Metazoa > Chordata > Lepidosauria > Squamata > Sphaerodactylidae > Euleptes > Euleptes europaea. The sequence continues at coordinate 38,244,282 of NC_079318.1, read as the reverse complement.
TGCATGAAACAAAAATGTTTAAAGTAGGGAGGGGAAGGGGAAGGGATAGTGTAAGGAAATTCACTTCATCTGTGTAGAAGACAGTCTACAAGGTAGTTGAGCAGATGGGTCAAACTCAGATTTGGGGGGGGTTAACAGTGTAATGACAGCACATGAACTGTCATCACAACATCATAAAAAGGCACTCCATGAACTCTTAAAGTGATTCAAGGTTTTTTTCTAATATATCTATGTCACACTTCAACCTGACCTGGATGGCCCAGGCTAGCCCAATCTCAACAGATCTTGGAAGCTAAGCAGTGTCAGCCCTGGTAAATATTTGGATGGGAGACCACCAAGGAATACCAGGGTCATTACACATAGGAACACAATGGCAAACCACATCTGTAAGCCTCTTGTCTTGAAAACCCTCTGGGGTTGCCATAAGTTTGCTGTGGCTTAATGGCACTTTACACACAAACATGCATATACATATGTGTCACAGTGTACTCCTATACAGAGTTTTTCCAAAGTTAGATTGAAGTAACTGTCCGTATGGTTGCCTTAGTTGTTAAATCTAGAAAATCTATAACACCGTCTTTTATATTTGAAGATGAGCTTACCTAGTCTGTTTTTTTTTCTGTGTTTGATGTATTCATATACTGCCCTCTCCAATGTGTTCAAGGCAATTTTCAATAGAACCACATATAAAACCACAAGGTATATTAAAACAATACTGACAGGATAACTGTGTGAAACAAACAGCATAATCACCATTAAAAAGAGCATAAAGCATTGAAATGAATTAGAAGCGTTAAAGTTAATCTATATTAAGAACAGCAGCAGAAGGTTTAATTAAGTCACAATCATAGAACAGCAGAGGAAGACCAAACCCCAAATTAATAATCTGGAAAATCTCTGGTGAATTGGAAAGCTTTTGCCTGGCACCAGAGAGTTAGCAGATTTGATGCCAGGCAGAAGGTTAGAGTGAGGCTGCTCCCAAGATAAGAGGCGACAGTAACGGGAAAAAAAAGCCCCATCCTTTTTGACCACTTCTTCCAAGCCTTTAGTTGCCTGCCTGATTGAGACTGCCTGCTTGTGTGACGCAGAGATGACCAGCAGGTATCTAGTCATTAAATGAACAAAGGCTAACACTTTTTAGCATTAAGTTGATTATCTGCTTGACTTGTGTCTAAAAGTTGCAGACACACTTTGCAATTCCTATATATGTGGCTTGGGATTTGGTTGGGTATCTCCCACATCTGGCATTTTCATAGTAATGGCAAAGGACCAGTATCTTTGGAGACCAGAGTATTTTTTTAAATGATACTTCTTTCTGTATGTGTTTATGCCTTACGTCAAATGTATGTCACTGTGAAGATTAATACCCATTTCTATTGGGCTGTCTTGACAGTGAATCCTGTTTCTGTGTTCCATCACAAACATACCAGTCGGTCTTGTGCATCGCTAGCACAAGAGGCTAATGAAAGTAGATTTTTTTTCAATTTATTTCCCCCGCCCAGCAGTGCCCTGTGGCTGCCCAAAAGGTGACACCATTATGCTGGAGAACATGCATGGACAAAAAAGTCATGTTACCTAGGTCCAACTAGAAGTGATGGGCACCCTCATGGCTGCTGTGGAGATGCTGCTGCCATTTTAAAATTATTTTAAGTGCTGCAAGGGCACAGAACTCTTGTTCCTTCCTGCGTACCTTTTAAAATGCTAATCCGCTTGGAGGGTGGGGGAGCCATTTCTACACTTGATAAAGCATTGGAGGAGAGAATGCCTCAGCCTGCCAAGCTGTGGGCCTTATCAGGATCGGACCCTCACCATGTTTTAAAATCATGGTGGCTATGAGGATGCCATCACTTCTAGTTTAGCACATAGATGGCTGCAGTAAGGAAGCGGAAGAGGCGAAATTGCTTCTCCTGTAGGGTTGCCAACCTACGGGTACTAGCTGGAGATCTTCTGCTATTACAACTGATCTTCAGTCGACAGAGACCTGTTCTGCTGGAGAAAATGGACACTTTGGCAATTGGGCTCTATAGCATTGAAGTCCCTTCCCTCCCTAAACCCCGCCCTCCTCAAGCTCCACCCTAAAAATCTCCAGGTATTTCTCAACCCAGAGCTGTCAATCCTACCCTCCTGCCTCTTCCACCAGCAATGTTTCCGCAGCTGTTAATAGAAGCAGTAAGTGATGATTTTGCCTCCACACCACAGCCACATGGGTTGCAAGGCATTGGTGCCCCCACCCTCAGCATCATCTTTTTGGTGCTCATGTAGGGTTGCCAACTGCCAGGTAGTATCAGGAGATCTCCTTCTAATTCAACTGATCTCCAGCCGATAGAGATCAGATCACCTGGAGAAAAATGGCCGCTTTGGCAATTGAACTCTATGGCACTGAAGCCCCTCCCCTCCCTAAACCTGGCCCTCCTCAGGCTCCGCCCCAAAAATCTCCCGCCGGTGGCGAAGAGGGACCTGGCAACCCTATGCTCATGAGACCTCCATGGGCAGGAGCCTCTGGCAATGCATAGAAATCAACCCATAACATCTAAAGCAGGTGAAATACTTTCCATGAAGCAATGATGTAATGGAACTGATATTCTTGGAAGCATGGAAATATCTCCTGCTTTGAAATATCAATCTGCTTTGGCCTTTTAACGGTCTGTATATCAAGCCCAAATAATTTGATTAAGAGATGCTTTGGCTGATTATATATCATATTAAAGGTAAAGGTGGTCCCCTGTGCAAGCACCAGGTTATTACTGTCCCATGGGGGTGACGTTTACTAGGCAGACTATGTTTAGGGGGTGGTATTAGACAGATTGTTTATATTTCACGGTTCTTAAAAAAGACAGTTATAGGTCCACAGAATTTATTAAATGTGAGAGCTTCAGAAAACGCCTCTCAGCTCAGGGGTAGTTTCAAAATAAAGCGGTAGCCACTAGCTTTAAGTGATGGATTAAGCCACATAAGATATATCTGGTGCATATTGATCCAAATTTTGAGTAAAAGTAAACAGCGTCATCTTCACTTAGAATGCTTAAACTGTGCAGTCGATGCATGTACAACATTGATGACAACTGACGAGCTTGGCTGAAGGTTGCCAGATTTTGAACTGGCCTCTCTTGCTGTCCCTTTCACAATTGTGTGATCTGCAGCACTTAGATCAGCTCTTTGCTTCACCCACCAGTTAAACCTTTGTTAAACTTTTTATCAAAACAGATAAAAGGAAGTATTTTTTCACACAACGCATAGTTAAATTGTGGAACTCCCTGCCCCGGGATGTGGTGATGGCTGCCAACTTGGAAGGCTTTAAGAGGGGAGTGGACATGTTCATGGAGGAAAGGGGTATTCATGGCTATTAGTTAAAATGGATACTAGTCATGATGCATATGTATTCTCTCCAGGATCAGAGGAGCATGCCTATTATATTAGGTGCTGTGGAACACAGGCAGGATGGTGCTGCTGCAGTCGTCTTGTTTGTGGCTTCCTAGAGGCACCTGGTTGGCCACTGTGTGAACAGACTTCTGGACTTGATGGGCCTTGGTCTGATCCAGTAGGGCCTTTCTTATGTTCTTAAAGGGACATGCCACTTTTCTCCTGGTCAGTTGGCAACTGTAATGAATCATGGGCATGGATGTCATGGATTCATTATGACTTTCCCTATTTTTTATTTGTGCCCCTCTGCCCTTTTCCCTTGAAGGAATAACCATAGGGACTCAGAACAACCTCTTCATCATTTAAGCCACAACAGGAAGCCATGTGCTTAATGGGGATTTTTCCTCCTTCTAGAGCAGAGCTGATAATCCTTCTTTTCCTGCCAATGCCATCCAGTAAAAATCTTGCCTCTGACTGACTTCACATCAGCCTTCAGTAGGAAAAAGAGCCCAATCAGAGCCCAAAGATGATGGGCACTGGACAAAAATTAATACAGCTCCCCTCCTAAGGAGCTCAAGTGTGCATTTTCTGGAATCATTCAATTGTTGGGCTGCTGTCAATGGACTTTGTGCCAGTTAACTGGACTGGGAAATCAGTTAGTGAACTGTCGGACCATTTCAGTTGTAGGTTTGTTAGAGACTGCTCTGTAGTTTTTTTAGGGGCCTGGCTATAGTTTAAACTGTTTGGCCCAGTATTGGTTTACTTTTGACCAAACTCCATTGTTTTTCTTTTGCTCAGCAAACAGACAGCTTAAATTCAAGATCGACAGCTGCAACACCCCAGCTCTTCCACTGCAAGCTAACCAGCTGTTCTGTGGAGACCTGCCACCTGGCTTTTGGGCAATCTTCAGTCTTTGCCCTGACTTGATTTTTGTTGTGTTTATCTTTGAGATGCCTTTCTCTTATGCAAGCTATTAACAGCTCACCACACCTTTTATTTTTCTGTATTGACTGTGATCTTTTAATAAATTTTAAACTCTACCAGGGTGGTGTTTAACATCTCTTGCTTGGTTGATCATCCAGGCAGCACACTCCTCGTCTTATCCTCCCCTGCCCTCCTCCAGCTGCCTGAGGCCAGGCCAAGGGAGATGCATTGTCTGTGCTTGCACCATTGCAAGAAGTAGAAATTCAGCTTCCTGGAGAGATGCAATGTTTGAAGGGGCTTACCCCCACTTCCATTAAAAAAAGTTTCATATTTTTCTGCAAGCCTGGAGGGATCCCCTATATTTGTTAGAAAATATCATAGAATCATAGAGTTAGAAGGGGCCACCAGGGTCATCAAGTCCAACCCCCTGCACAATGCAGGAAATTCACAACTACCTCTCCCCCACACCTAGTGACCAGAAGATGGCCAAGATGCCCTCCCTCTCATCATCTGCCTAAGGTCACAGAATCAGCATTGCTGACAGATGGCCATCTAACCTCTTCTTAAAAACCTCCAGGGAAGGAGAGCTTACCACCTCCCAAGGAAGCCTGTTCCACTGAGGAACCGCTCTGTTAGAAAATTCTTCCTAATGTCTAGACGGAAACTCTTTTGATTTTTGATATATTTTCTCCAATGGCTCCAATCCACAGATTTAAGTAGCCACAGATGGGGCCATGGAATTAGACATATTGACAAATAGGATACGTACAAGGACTTGTGGGGGGCACCTCAGTTCTCCTCTCCCACTATTTCCTCTTTATCTCCCCTAACTCCCTCATAGCATCTTTCATTTTCTTGCTTTCTCCTCTTCTTCCAGTCCACCAGCCAACCTATCTTTATCTGCTCCCCTGTCTTCAGCTTTTTTTCCTTCACTCTCCCTGGCAGCCTCTACCTAGGAAAACTATAGCCAAGTTGCAAAGTGATGACCACCAGAGAAACTGCAAGTACTTGCAAGGGACACCTCACTTTTCCCTGTGTTCCCCTCCCCACACTATTTCTCTTTTTTCCCTCCTCCTGGAAACTCCCATACATTCACCTTTCCCTTCTTCATACCCACCCACCAACCTACATTTTATATGGGCCCATATCCAGGTTTATTATCTATTTAATTCATTTATACCTTGCCTTTCTCCACAATGGGGACCCAGAGCAGCTTACAACATTCTCCTCTTCCCCATTTTATCCTTACAACAACCCTGTAAGGCAGGTTAGGCTGTCACTGTGTGATTGGCCCAAGGTAACCGAGTTTCCATGGCAGAGTTGGGATTCAAACCTGAGTCTCCCAGATCCTAGTCTGAAACTCTAACCACTACACCACACTTGATTTCATGGGATGGCTGCTATTGAACAGCAGCAAGCAGCCAGGCTTGGGTGAGTCATGCATGTTGTGTGATATCAAGTCGCTCAGTGGTTGCTGCTGGGCCTGGCCTTAATAAGTTATCTCTCAAAGGCCAAAACAACCCTGGAAAGGGTCCTGCCCCCCTCCCCCTGCCTTTTACTGACAGAAACAAAGGCTTCAACTGGCAATACTGTTGTGGCTGCCTAAAAATGGCCACAGAGGGCATTTGTTTCTTAAAGCTACAGGTGCTGCTTCTATTATTTTGGGGGTTTTAACCCTCCCTAGTGTTTTTTTTTTTTTTAGATTTAGTTTTTCAGATTTTTTTTTGGAACCTGGGATGACTTTCAGGTTTGTAGAAAGTCCTGTGCATTCATGGCTGCAATCTCTAGACTAAAGTATCCTCAGATTTGGCTGGGTTGAGAATTAGATGTATTGATATGATATAATGGAACAGTCTAGAATGGTATTTTTATAAGAGAATAGGATTGTAATTGCAATGGTTATTGTATGTATTATCATACCTTTTGCCTTTGTAATCCACTTTCTGCATTCTTTATATGTCATCCCTCAGACAGGTTTCTTTCCCCCCCCTTTATTTGTTTGCAGTATTTTCCAACTTTGTAACGCTAGTCCTACTGCATTGTTCACTGGATGTCTTAGGCTGTTTGATCAGATTGTTTTTTATATTTTGTAATCTGCCTGGAGTCTGGGTGAAAAATAAACTAGGGATCTGAATTAAGTCCTAAGGTTTAAATAAGAAGAATCCCCATACTTTTAAAGTAAATGCAGCCAAACCCTTTCATGTGCCAACCCAGAAGCAAGGTCCACTGAACTCGGTAGGCCCTACTTGCAATTAAGGTTCTTGTGTGTGTTAAGTCCCGTCAAGTCGCTTCCGACTCATGGCGACCCTATGAATGAAAGTCCTCCAAAATGTCCTATCTTTGACAGCCTTGCTGAGATCTTGCAATTTGAAGGCTGTGGCTTCCTTCTTTGAGTCAATCCATCTCTTGTTGGGTCTTCCTCTTTTCCTGCTGCCCTCAACTTTTCCTAGCATGACTGTCTTTTCCAGTGACTCTTGTCGTCTCATGGTGTGACCAAAATACGATAGCCGCAGTTTAGTAATTTTAGCTTCTAGGGTCAGTTCAGGGTTGATTTGATCTATAACCCATTGATTTGTTTTTTTTGGCAGTCCACACAATCCGTAAGGTTCTTACACAGCTGTTAAAGGATAGACATGCAGAAGACTGCAGACTTAAAAATCAAGGAAAAAAAACTAGAATATATTTCTACAAAAGTCTGTGCCTAGGGTTGTCAACCGCCAGCTACTAGCTAGAGATCTCCTGCTATTACAACTGATCTCCAGCCGATAGAGATCAGTTCACCAGGAGAAAATAGCCACTTTGGCAATTGGACTCTATGGCATTGAAGTCCCTCCCCTCCCCAAACCCTGCTTTCCTCTGGCTTCGCCCCAAAAACCTCCCGCTGGTGGTGAAGAAGGACCTGGCAACCCTACCTGTGCCCTTCCTCACTATCTCTTATTCATGGTATGGTACGTATATCTGTCACTGTAGTACCAAAGAGGGACTCTGAGTGAGGATACTGGTGGTTCATAGGAAATATGTTCCTTATTGAAGCCAAAGGAAACAACTGTTCAATTGATTTCCTAATACCTTTAGCTTCAACTCCAAATGACTAACATTTTTTTTAAATAAAATAATAGACAAGGGTAGATCTGACTCTTTTTTCAGTATGGACACCCTGAATAGCCCAGACTGACCCCAAGCTCATTAGAGCTTGAAAACTAAGCAGGTTTGGCCCTGGTCAGTCCTTGGATGGGAGATCACCAAGGAAGATCAGTGTTGCTATGCAGAGGAAGGCAATGGCAAACCACCTCTGCTCGTCTCTTGTCTTGAAAACCCCATGAGGGGTCGCCATAAGTTGGTTGCAACTTGACAGCGCTTAGTTATTGTTTTAATTCTATCTTGTCCACCTGAACCCTCTGAGGGATACTGATGCATTCCCCTTTAAAAACTAATAATGCCAAAGCTGTCATTGTTTTAAAATACTACATCTTTTATTTGTCCTCTGGAGCACTGCCTTTGGCTCATGAAAGCAGAAGCTTTAATCTATTATTTTGAAAGCCTACTGGGATATATTGGCATGGCAGATGCTAATATAAGTGCGCCACTGCATTGCTGTTAATGTCTATTAAGAGCGATCTTTGGATTCAAAGGAGAAAAAATAAACACACTCATGCACCACAAAAATACTTCTCTAATGATTTAGGTAACTGCAGAGGAAAGGCTCAGCTTTGTCTTGTTTCTGGCCTTCAGTTTAGTTCAGTGGGAGAAGGTTGCTTTCACCTTTCAGAAAAAAATAAATCCTTGAAACAATTAAGAGGTTGTGTGAGAAAGTGAAGATGGACTGCAGCTAAATGAAGGGGTGGCTAACCTTTCAATTCTCAGCAGGGCCAGCTCAACCAGACTGGGTAATTGTCAGGAGTACCAATATTCCAGGGGACCCTTCCTCAGCTATGTGAATTTCTTGGAGATTGAGAGCGAGCAAGCACTGTGGCGGCCTGCTGCACAGGCTGAGCAAGTGCAAAGAAGCAGCTTGTCAGCTGGGCAAAATCCCCCACGTTCCCTGGGAGGCTGGGACCCCTTCCAAACATCATCAGACATCCAGTTGTCAAGGATAAGAAGAAATGACAGACATTAGAAATGGAAATGAGATGGTAATATCCTGGTCAACTTTCATTTAATGTGCTATTTTTACACTAGTTAGCATATGAGAAGACACAAGGGGGGGCAAAATGTTAATGTGCCTAGTGTAGTAACGATTCCTTGGGCTGGCTCCTATCCTCAAGGGCTGTTAGGTCTATTCTCTCGGGGTCGGAAGGTTATTTCCCCTCTCAACCCAAGTTTCCTCGCACTCACAACCCAAGACGTATCTCTAACTATGGCAACTTTAAAAACAAATTTTGTATCAAGAGGAACTGTGTACAATTTAAAATAAAGAAATCTTGATTAACATTTGATAAGATTTCTTTGTGGGCAGGCCTGTCTCAAGAGCCACTGGTTGGCTATCCTTGGTATAGTGGAAATTGTAATAGAGCTAGGCTAGGAAGACTAAAGTATTCCCAAACCTGTCACATGGTGCTAAAGCAGACTGATATTCAGGGAAGTGATATCTACCTTAGGACCAATTCACATGTTATAAAGTTCTTGTGGCTGCCAGGACATTTGATTAAACACATGCCAGAAGTTCCTGGATAAAATTTAGGTATTCAGGTGCATTATTTAGGTCAGGCCCAGCATATGGGGGAGCATAAGCATTTCCCCGTACTATTTTCCTGAGCTGTAATGTCCCTGGGGAGCTGCTATTTCCCCCACTGGGAAACTTGCCCATAGCTACATGTATGTGTGTGTGTGTGTGTGTGTGTGTGTGTGTGTGTGTGTAAAGTGCTGTCAAGTCGCAGCCAACTTATGGCGACGCCTTATGGGGTTTTCAAGGCAAGAGACTAACAGAGGTGGTTTGCCAGTGCCTTCCTCTGAACAGAAATCCTGATATTCCTTGTTGGTCTCCCATCCAAATACTAACCAGGGCTGATCCTGCTTCGCTTCTGAGATCTGACGAAATCAGGCTAGCCTGGGCCATCCAGTTCCATATGACTTTTGGTTCAAGAGTTTCTCTCAACTTTGGCAAGGCCTTTCCAAGGGTCTCTGAGCAGGGTGGGGGCTGGGGACTTCAGGGAGAAGGAAAGTCCATTTTTGCAAACATTTGTTTATGCTGGCCTTTGCAGCCCAACTGAGCAGAAGTTTGGTTACCATACACTGACCTTTTATTGATTCCCCCAACTTCTTGTTTAAATCTGACTCCTGCATTGCTTTATTCACATACTGTTTAAATTTTTAATCTCTGGGTCCTTTCAAGGATCTTTTTGGATATGTCTATGATATTATTGCATTGCTGTTTTTGCTGGACTTTTAAAATTGTTATTGAATATTGGTATGTTTTATTGTTTTAATTATGTTGGAAGCTGCTGTAGAAGCTAATCCAGTTGAAAGTGTGGGCGATAAATATTTTAAATACGTATAAGAAGTGTTCTTTTCCCACTGAACTGGGGAACCTATTTCCTATGTTTGTTCAATGCAGCTGAAAGAGATTTAAATGTTTAAGAAAAGAAATGCCTTGGAAAGGTTTGAAGGTACTTGGAAGGCCTTCCTTAAGAGTTTTGATTGTAACTGCTGCCCCATTATACTTCCTTATATGTCCCTGCTCACATGTACCGGGATGGGATATTCCTGGAGATTTGTGGGTGGAGCCTGTGGAGGTTGAGGGTTTGGGGAAAGGAGAGATTGTTGCTCTTGTATGATATGGAAATAGGTTTTCCAATCTCTAACTGGGGCCTGGAGATATTCTGGCGTTACAACTGATCTCCATAAGATGGAGATCAATTTCCCTGGAGAAAATGTCTGCTTTGGGAAGTGGATTGTATGGCATTATATCTCACTGAGGTCCCTTCCCTCTCTAAATCCCTCCCTCCCCAGGCTTTACCCTCAAATCTCCAGGAATTTCCTAACCCAGAGTTGGCAAAGTTAGGCAGGCAGCAGGTGAGAAGCAAGACCTTTTCTCTGCCTGACACCATGGAGAGCTCCTGAAATTCTGAGAAACAGTAATGAACTGGATAGACCATGGTCCAACTTGGTAAAAAAGCAGCTTTGTATGTTCCTCATCTCCCCCCTCCCCACCCCACCACCTCATTTCTCTTTTTCTCCTTCTCACTTATGGCTGTAATTTTAGTTCTGAAAACCAATTAAATGCATTAATAAAAAACAAAGCCCACACAGATATCACACTTGTATAGCTGCAAAAAACCCAAAGTCTCTAAAAACTGTAATTAAATGTGACATGTAAATACAGGCCATGAAGTAAAATTATGGATGAAGAGATATTTAAGAAAGAGAAAGCTCAAAAGAAGAATAAATGGAAGAAGTTTAGTACTATCAAACACTAACAGTGAACAGCACCATGCCTGAAGTGCTTACTGTTAATGGTGTGGAGAAAGATGTGAATAATGAGATGGTTGCTGAATGACTTGTAGGGTGAGAGGTAAACATCTAGTAGTAAAAGCTCAATAGTAAATGCTCTCCAAACTAGTTGTTCACATAAACAGGTCCTAAATTAATTGCAGGCATCCTGGAAGGCATCCTTGTTAACTCAGTGGGAGATTCACAAAGGACCAGAAAGGAAGTGGTAGTTATATAAAAAAGTAATAGCATTGGTAGATCTTACACAACAGGCTGCATAATAATTGACAATATTGCAGCTTACATATGTAAAAGGGTACAGATTCAAACTGTGTATTCTGCTTTAGGTACAAGACTGTTTAAGAAGAGAGATAGCCAAATTTTAATTAGAGGTAAAGACGGCTATGATAAAAATGATATATGTTATTGATATTATAGAAGGGGCTGAACACAGTGGAGCGGTTCATTGTTGAGAGTACATGACTAATGGAAACAGGGTAAGAAGTACATTCAAATAATGAACTGTAAGGAGAAGACAGTTTGGGTGTTCTTGTTTATCCTCTCACAAATATAAGAACAAGGGAACATTCAGTTAAATGGAAAAGATGAAAGAAAATGAAAAGGGATAGATAGAAAAACATTTTTACAGCATACAAAATTCAGCTCATCCCCATGAGGTAAAACTGAGCTTAAGAGATCAGTATAAATCAGAATGGGATTATCCATTTATTATGAATAAAGGAATATATAATATTGCTGTTCAACATGATAATTAAATACGGATAAAGTAGCATATATTCCCTAAGGAAACACATATTTAGATAGACCCATTACTGTCTCCTGTTGAATTATATGCTCTTGTCTCTAAATATTTTGTTATCATTTGGGGGAGGATGATTGAATTTAGCTTACCAGCCTTCATACAGCAACCTTTATATTTTCTCTAGACCACGCTGCTTCTGTTTTACATAAAGAAATCAACAGTTTGATGGGTGTAAATGATCAAACTTTTTAAAAAATTAATACATTTAAAAGAATCATCAATGTACATGATACTTTATAGAGTAATATAAGGAAAAGGAGGGAAATACAAGTTTATAATGAATATATTGAATTCTCAACATGACAAAATCTGTGCATGCTTAAATCAAGGGATTAGAGCCATGAACAGCCAAGACAGATCTTTCTACAAATGTGCAGAAAAATCTGACATTTAGACCCTGAATGTGCAGAAAAATCTGACATAAACAACAACATTGCAGGTTTATCCCTCCAAAAATAATAGAAACAGTACCTGTAGCTTTAAGAAACAAACACCCCCAGTGGCCATTGCTAGGCAACCACAACAGTACTGCCAGCCTTTATACTAGGATCTGGGAAACTCAGGTTCGAATGTCCACTCTAGCATGAAACTCACTTGAGTTACCTTGGGCCAATCACACACTGTCAGCCTAACCCACCTCACAGGGCTGTTGTAAGGATAAAATGGAGGAGAGGAGAATAATGTTAGCTGTGTTGGTCCCCATTGTGGGTAAAGGCAAGGTATAATGGAATTAAATATTTATTTATTTTTTGTTCATTTATTACAGGGCTGCCAGATTTGTCAGTATGGCAGCAGTGTGGTAACCCACTCTTCTCACCACTACTCTTTTGGGCAGCAGGAGAAAAATTGGGGGGGGGATTGCTGGGAATTCTGTGGTTTTACCTTAGCATGTCCAGTGATTCCTAGACCAGTATGATATCACTTCCAGTTTCCCCTGTCCCTGCACACCTCACTGCTCCTATAAAGCAGGCGTGGCAGTCAAGTGTCAGAGAACCGTGTCATAAATGTACATAGCAAATTTCATTGTGTATGTGCTTTAGGGAGATATTACATCACTGTGTTTTGCAATCTTTTCTGCCTCCCCTTGAAAACAGATGCAGGAATGGAGCTCATGTTTCTGAATGCAGTGGGGAACTGTGTCCTCAGTGTGCAGAAAAAATTCCACATCAGTAACAGTCTCCAGTGTGAACATTGCATTACAATGTTTTGCATTTTTTCTACCGCTTTGAAAACAGGTGTGGGGTGATAAAGCTGGTATTCACACTTGAACCACAGAATTTTGTCCTGAACATACACACCAAATTTCATGGTGATATCTAGTTTAAGGGAAGTATCAAGTTCCAACCAAACAAGTGAGTAGGCAAGTTAAACCAAAGTCCTCTAAGGACAAGCAATACATATATGGTTTCTGATTATTTTAGCTGAATTCTGATTTCATGGTAACTAACTACTGCCTGACATAGTTATTATGGTGATCGAATTGGGTTTTGTTTTATTATGATATGGATCAGAAGAACATTTCATATACATACCATCAAATAATAAAAGTAATTGGAGAAGTCTAACTGAAAAAAACCTGCAGTGTCTAATCAAATTCTTCTATGTTGTGATCAATGTTGAAATTTACCCTTTTGACTCTGTAATACTTGACACATCCTTCAGTTTGAATAAATCACAGGGAACTCTTTGTTAAAGGACATGCAAGGTTTATATAGATCCAAAGATTTAATTTGTGCAAATGCAATAATTAGAAAAATAATGAGCAGCTAGAAACTGTTATTTGATCTGCCAATGTATGGGATTGGGAGAGGGAGAGAAGAGGGTATGTCACAAATAAGACCACTAGGAGACTACTAAGGCCTCATCTTTTAAAGTTGGTTGGATCATGGCCAGTAGCTTTTTTGTGGGTTGTTCTCAGAAGACAACAGACATGTCTTTAATGTACGTACAGGCTTGGTTGAAGTCAGCCTCCAATTATTTTCTCCTCTCAGTAGGAAAATGGATATACTCAGCTGAAGGACATTTCTACTAGAATGACTTCTATGGATGGAGGCAAGAAAGGTTTGATTACAAGTAGTTTCATACATAAAAAGACAGGTTTTCAGCATGCTCCAGCAAGTGAGAGTGTCCAGTGTCAGTGCACATGACGTCTTCAAAGATCCACGCCTCTTGATGTAGATGCTGAAGTCTGCTTGTTCTCACAGCAGGCAGGATTCCAGCTGGGGCGTGTGTTTTGAATGAGCCACTGAAGTGAAAATTCTATTCCATTCCTGCAAAAATATTTACTGAGATTAATTAAATTTGAGCTTTGTGCAAAGGCTCAACCTTTCCATTGTATCCAAACTAGTTTTCTGCCACCCTGGAGATGGTGAATAAGCCTGGCTCATCTACTTCTTTGCCAGTGCAGAATCATCTTGATGTCTAACTAGCACTGTGCCAACAGCCAATTTATAAGGCAATTTCTTTTTATTATTTAATTATATATCTATTTCTATATAGATTTTGTGTGTGTGTGTGTATTCATATTCACTCCGCTATATATAGAGGCTATACAAATGGAATGAGTGGGCAAGTTATCTGTAAAAGTGCTTTTCATAATAAGAGAAGAGCTTAGCATAACGCCATTCTTGGCAGTGCTTATTTTCTCTCATCGGCTAATAACTCTGGCAAATCCCTCCTTCCAAGTGGGTGCCTTTTGTGTACTAAAATGCTGCCATTATTTATAAAGAACTCTGCATCTGAATGTGCTTAAAGTCAGTCCTGCAGGAAGGTTTCAATCAACTTTGGTTCAATTTATTCCATCTAAATGACTCTGAAGTGTAAATAAAATTAAATCAATGCTACTGTATTTGTCTCTGATTACAAATGCAGAAGGCTTGAAGTGATGCTGACTGTTAAATGAGACGAGAACGACACAATGGGAAAAAAATGACACGAAGGAAGCTGCTCAGAATCTGGTATGTGCCCGGAAAAAACCACAGAGGCCACATAACATTTCAAGTAATTTCCCTAGCAGGAATACTTATGTACCTGTATAGTCAGAAATAACAATACCCTAGTCTCCTTTTAGTTTGACACAGCTTCACTAATGTGCACGTTGCTTCAAAAGCAGATGTGTTGTAGTTTGAAGTCAATTTTGTTACCTCTAAATCTGACAAAGATTACCCTAATATCTATTACGTGTCTATGCTGTTCTTTTCCCATGGAGCTCAGGATCCTTCCTCCCTATTTTAACTTCTCACAACCCTGTGAGAACAGATTGTGCTGAGAGAGTGCCTGGCCCCAGTGAACTTCTTGGCTGAGTGGGCATTTGAACCCAGGTCTTCCTAGTCCTACGCTACATCCACTGCACCATCATAGTTCTTGGACATGTTGAATCTGATCCCAGGAACCAGGAACTTGGGAAAAGATCACCACCAAAGATGTGATCAATGCCATCCAAGATGACAGCATTGATTATGCCCATGGGGGATAGCTGGACAGTAACACATCATCAACATTGAAAGCTGGAACAGAGATTTCAGTCTCCATGAAGATGCTCCTGCCAAAATCCACCTCCCCCAAATCTATCATAAATGACTGTTGCTCATCCTGTAATACTTGGAAATATTCACCATACAATTTATTCCCATACATTTGGGACTTAGGGTTGCCAACCTCCAGGTAATAGCTGGAGATCTCCTGCTATTACAACTGATCTCCAGCTGAAAGAGATCAGTTCACCTGGAGAAAATGGCTGCTTTGGCAATTGGACTCTATGGCATTGAAGTCCCTCCCCTCTCCAAATCATGCCCTCCTCAGGCTCCACCCCAAATACCTCCCGCCAATGGCGAAGAGGGACCTGGCAACCCTATTGGGATTCCACTCTCAACTCCTAAATTCCTGACAATCACATGAGTTTAGGAAGATTCACAATGAGAAGGGAACAGGCTGTTTGCAGAAGTGAGGTGAGGTGGGGCGCTGCTCCCTACAAAGGGGCTGCTTTCTGCAGCAGCCACATGGTATCTGCAATGTTTGCCTCAGTCCCGAACCTTTGGCATAAACCAGTTTCTGTTTATGAGCTGGCTTCATGGATGACAGTGTCTGTTTTGATCAGTCTTGCCCTTTGTCAAAATATCATTGCATTAATAGTCAGCTGGATTTTTATTTCCCTACATCTTTCATATGTTTTTATAAGTAAGATTGTGCCGTGTGAACAAAACAGGTCTCACCCGCTTCCTCTTACAGGATGACACTTTTTCTTTTGCCAAAGCAGTATTCACTTCTAAACCAAATCCAGAGTTTTTTTGAGTGATTTCCCTTGCAAATCAATAGAAATTAGTATGAGTAGCTTCCCAGAACCATTTAGATCTTTTAAATTTGTATCAACAATGTTTTTTAAGGCATGAGAAAATTATTTTGTGTTCCCTTCCCTTCAACAGTTCCAGCAGTGGTCATACTTACTCCTCAAGGGTTCTAGATCTGGCAAGTATCACTGACGTTTTCCAAAAAGTAAAGGGCAGGCAGGTAAAACCTGGGGTGGAGCTGGCTAAAAGGAAGAGGGGTTGAGGCAGAACATATGCTTTGCATGTTGCTTTAATCTCTAGGGGAAATCTTTACATAGTTCTTACTTCATCATTTATCGTATATATTATCTTGTCCTTATTGCATTTTTCCTGGTAGTTTTGTAATCCAGTTTATTGCATTTTATTGAATGTAATGTTATACTATTTTTATTACTTTTAAAAAATTACCTGCTTTGAATCTCAGTGAGAGAGGCAGACTAGAAATGAAGTAAATAAATAATGTCTCTTGAGGGGTAAGGTTGGGAACAACCTTTGCCCAAGGCCTTAGAAAACTACTGTAAGTTTAAATAGGCAATATTGGACTTGATGGGCCAACAGACTTACCAGCAGTCCTGGACAAAAATGGCCTGTTCCTTTAATAGGGTCTTAATGGGATGCTTTTTACCATCTGAAGTTATTTACCTCCATTTCATGAAAAGATTCAGCTGCCCATTGTTAAAACTTTAAGACTGTAGTAAAAGGACAGGACATTTTTGCCCCAGGCGGTTGGGTAATGCTATATATGACTGAAAGGAGCTTTGTATACGTTTATTCACAGTACATCAGGGAAGCTTGAGTATATCTTCAGATGACTTGACTACTACTGAGATAACTTAGCAAGCTGTTAACAAATGAATTGTAGATTTGGAAGGGAAATTAGATAGGAAAGGAGAAATAAATGTTGAGCGCTGCCACTGAGAGTGCAGTCTTAGGCAGGTGTACTCATAAGTCAGTCCCATTTTATTCAATGGGACTTATTCCCAGGAAAGTGTTGTGTTTTCAGGATTGCACTGTAAATCAGTTTTGAAACATGACTAAGGCTGCAATCTAGGGTTGTGCATATCAATATACCTGAACTGAAATAAACTCGAAATTAGCTGTTTCGGCAATATTTGGGTTTCAGGTTGACTGAATACCAAAACATGGGAATCCGCACGAAGCCGAATAGGTGATTCCTGAATATCTATTCGGCTTTTTGGGTTTCAGCTATTCGCCTTCTGTGGAGTCTCCATTTTGTGGCCCTTATTGTGTTTAAAGGAGAGCTATCTCCTTTCTTCGTATTCCTGCACCCTGGCTGGTTTCCAGGGTAGCAGCAGGGAGGGAGCAGGCATGTTGGAGTGGCCAATAGGAAGGCTCACTGGAGCTTCCCATGTGGCCAACGGCAGCAATGCCTGAATTGCAACAGAGGACAACTTAGAGAGGAGGAGGGCCAGGAATTCTCAGTGGTCAATAGGAACCCATGTAGGGAAGAACAGTGTTCTTTCACTAATCACAGAAGGTGTTTTTTTGGCTGGAATTATTTTCAAACTTTTCTGTGCTTGGCCAAGGACTATAAAAGCAGGTGTGGTTCCCAGACCAGGCCGTTTGAGTTTGGTGGCATAGCTTGGCTTTAGCTGCTGCTGCCTGATTCTTCCTCTGCGATCTTGGATCTTGGTGCCTCATCCTGACCTGCTGGATTACAACCTGCTGCTTGGGTTGGATTCCTTCCTCCCTGCTGCCTGGAGGAGAAGACATCGAATGGTTTGAGATATCGTTTTCCTTTTAAACAAGTTGTTGTTCCTGGGGCTTATTTTCTAAATTTTGCTAGACGCCAACAGGCCTTGGCCTATTGGTTGGTGGTAGGGGGTATATCGGGTACATCAATATGCACAACCCTAGCTCAGAGGGATTGTAATATTTGCCAAGGATACACACATTGCCAAATTTGAGACAGAGGAAAGCCCCAGCGTGGTGTAGAGCAGTGGACTCTAACCTGGAGAACCAGGTTTGATTCCCCACTCCTCCACATGAAGCCTGCTAGGAGACCTTGGTCTAGTCACAGTTCTCTCAGAATTCTCTCAGCCTTATGTACCTCATAAGGTGCCTGTTGGGGGGGGGGAGGGGAGGTGATTATAAGATGATTTGATTCTTTTTAAAAGGTAGAAAAAGTTGGGACTTCCGATAGAGCACTGGCCCAAGCACCATGTCTCTCGGGGATCTCCCCGAGAGAATCCAAGAAACGTTCAAATTGGGGTGCAATAAGGAACTCCACCCCAGTCCTAAATAGCGGACTGGGATGCAGGATCACCCCTGCATGCCGTGAAGAGCGGTTTGACTCCCATATTCTCTGAGAGAGTTTCAAGCCTCTCGGAGGAGTGGATGCTGTCCCGCCAGCAACTGAGGGGAATTCCATCACCATGAACGACTCTTTGGCTTCAAGCTTCGACCTCCTCTATCTATCAACACTTAAATAATATTTTTTTTGGAATGGAAACCGCATCTTCCAAAAGCTGAGTAAGTTGCAAGAACTCTCTTGTTTTTTACCTTTAATTTGAAGTTTTGAAAGACCGGGAAAATCACCTATGCAATCTGCGCTTGTGTGTGTGTAAAGTGCCGTCAAGTCGCAGCTGACTTATGGCGACCCCTTTTGGGGTTTTCATGGCAAGAGACTAACAGAGGTGGTTTTGCCAGTGCCTTCCTCTGAACAACAACCCTGGTATTCCTTGGTGGTCTCCCATCCAAATACTAACCAGGGCTGACCCTGCTTAGCTTCTGAGATCTGACAAGATCAGGCTAGCCTGGGCCATCCAGGTCAGGGCAATCTGCGCTCTCCCCCAAAAAATAAGTGACTTGGAATTTAAAAAGATATTAGATAAACTAGCAGGAGCCCTATCTATTTGATCGGCACTTAGACACAACAAATGGGACTTTTGAAAGACATTACAATTACCAATCAGTTCCTGAGACGTCAAAAGGGGTGGGAGTAAACAAGAAAAATACCTTTGGGTCTTTCCAGCTTGAGAAGGTCCTCCAGCCACGTTTTCACTGGAATGATCTATCTCGGAGCACTGGAAGACTGCAAGGAAATATACTCACTGCTTTTCAACGTACCCTATAACTAAGACCCAGCACCACCAAGATCGGAGAGGACAGACTAAATCGTTGGACCGGAAGTGCGTTTCCCTTGTGCAACTACATAATATCTCCTACGACCCAGGATCATAGAGAGGAGACGACGGAAGGTCCGCAAACCAACAACATCCTGTCTACTTTCTACTCCACTGCCGAGCTAGAGCGTCACTAAAATTTGATGGTTTGTTGAAACTTTAAGTTTCATTCTCATTATAACTGGAACAATTCAAACTGATTAAAGTTGGCGGAAATACAAAGTAAACAGAACTAGGCCCTGCCATTTCAGTTGAAAGACAAATGTTAAGGATATAAGTTTTGACTTTGTTAAAGACTGGATTCTCTTGTAATATCAAAATTTCTGGACCCTTTTTAAAAAACAAATATGGATGAAATGAAAAAAAATACAGGGAATGCTAGCAAAACAACAGGATCTGATAAGTAAACAACAAGAAAAAAATGTCACATCAATTGATTCAATTAACTGGCATGTTAACCATGTTAACCAACTCCAACCAATCTATTAACCAAAAACTGGACATTTTGACAAGTGACATGAAAAACATAAAATCACAAGTTACTATAATGAAAACGGATATGGGACAAATGGATTTATCATTAAAAAAGACAGTTGAAGAACAGAAAGAAATAAAGAAAAAACTGGAAATTAAAGTTCAACAAATTAAAGCTATGCATTCCCAATAAGAGATTATTAAAGACCAACTTGCTATGATGGAGTTGAAAGTAAGAGAATCTAATATTCGCCTTCGCAATTTGCCAGGAGAACTAGGTGATACCAGAGAATCAATTATAAAATCATTGGCTGATCTAACTCAGATAAGTGAACAAGATTTGAACTACGCAATAAATAGAATATACACAATCCCTTTACCATCCAGATTGGAAAAATCGAAGACCAGAGATGTTAAGATCTCCTTCTATGACAATAGGATGAAAGACATGATCATGCAAATCTTTTACGACAATCCTTTGTCAATGAAGGGAAACCCATTGATAATACTCAAGGATATCCCTCAACATTTGATGATGAAGGGAAACATGTATAAAGAGTTCACTGTGACACTGAAGAGGAATGGAATAAGATTTTCCTGGATATTTCCACAGGGACTTATTCTTATCTACAAAGAGGTCAGAACTACCATCATTTCACTGGAAGACACTGAAAAATTTCTGAAATGTTATGAACAAGATCTAATCAATATTATGCCAGAGCAGAAGCAAGAACAAGAAGAAGGGAAATAAGCTCCATCTTTGAAACTTGGACAAAAAGGAACTGATATAAAAACTCTAGAAGTGGTGGAAAAACTAAAATTCATGGCAAGAACAAATCCAAAAGACATCGTACAACCTATGGGTGAAGAGAGACTCGGAGAGCTTACTATGGAATTTAATAATAACCAACAAATTTTAGTTATTATTGATCTAATCCTTTTACTTTAATGATAATTTTTGAAAATAACTTTTTACTATTATTTTAAGTTAAAAGATAATATGTAACTGTTATAGCTAATAGTGATAAAAAATAGAATTGAAAATACAGTCTGGAATATCTTAGTAGGATTAGAATTTTAAATACAAAAGAGTGTATAAACTTATAGCAAGACAAAGGAAGATGAAGGGGAAGTCTTTTTATTACATTATATTTTCTTAATGATGAAAGAGCTTTTCGACAATATTGTTAAATTTTTCCTTACGCTACCTATTCATAAAATGTATATCTTGTTGAAAAGTATTCCCTTACAGTATAATATTTTGAAAAATAAATAAATAAATAAATATAAAGGTAGAAAAAGTTGGAATGTAAAAACCAGCTCTTCTTCAGGCATTGAAAGGCACCCATGTTTAACATTATACTCTATGGGAGAATTGATAGGAAATATTCCAAACAGTGGATTCAAGTCCAGTAGCACTTGAGAGATGAACAAGATTTTCAGGGCATAAGTGTTCGAGAGTCAAAGCTCCTTTTTGCAAGTCAAAGCTCCCTTCCAAACAGTAACACAGACAAATACTTGCAGCCACTGAATCAGAAGAACTTTAGTACAAGTTCCAGGCAGACTGATGAGGCAAGGGCATTTCATGGCACAAGACGGGTAAGGCATCTGGGCAGGCAGGCAGCAGCAGGAGGGTTTAAGGCTTGGAGAGCAGCAGGAAAGTAGGGGAATGCAGACTGCAAGGCAAAATTTGGCACAGCAGGACAGGCATTGGGAGGAGATAGGAAGGCCACCCCATATCCTTCAGGATTGGGATACCTCACGAACAAATCTTAATAGCTACAGTTTGTGGTAAATTAAGAAAGCTCAGAACATTTTTCTTGCCTCCCCCTAACGAACACTGTGCTCTCTCTAAGCCATTATTAGGAAAATGCTGCCTGCCCTGTAACAAAGTGAACCCCAAAGAAGCAGAGACTGCAATAACACAGCAAACCAGAACAAAATGAAAGAAAAACATGGTGGCTGTTTTTTTTTGGTTATAGTCTGTTTAGTTGGGGAAGTTGTTTCATTTTCATAATTACAAAACACCCCAATTTCATAATTATTTTCTGTGCAGAAAATGAGAATACATGAAGGTCTAAAACAGAGCTGATAGAATGCAACCCCCCCAGTTCTCCTTATTTACTCTAATTGACATTTGTTGGTGAGTTATTTGCAAATATTCTGTGAAAATATTCATTTTCTCAGAATGTTCAGCAAATATTTGATATTCCCCTTTGTGTTTGACACCCAAATATTCCGTAGTCAAAACTTGATGGTGTCTGACAGCTAGTATATATTTGATATCAGACATGTTGCAGCCAGCATTTGACAATAATTGATATCCAACATGAAGTGGAAGTCAGTGGGGACAGTATCTGACATTCCGCAATCAACATTTGACTGTATCTAAGAGCAGACATGCAGTAGCAGTCAACGTATGGTATGTAGCAATCAGTCTTGTTAGGGCTGTCCTTCGATGGTTCAGGCACAGCAATGGGTAAGATACATATACTGACAAGAAGGGCTATGTTAGAAATTGACTGCCTTATACTCCCATAGCATCTTATTGCCTGCAGTTTGTTGGCAGCACACCTTACCAGAAAAACAGGGTCCAATGAAGAACTTGGCAGGATTGTTTCTTATGGTTCTTTGGCTATCAACTCTAACCAAATCATAGTAGCATGTTAGAGGTGAGGTCAGTATTCACCCCTTTTTTCTACTTCCCCTCTGCCTCTGCTGTTGCCTGCCCTGCCTTTATCATTCCTGTCCTTGCAAACTCTGAAAATCTAGTAATTTCCATTGATTCTAACTGAATGGTCACAGGAATTATTTTAAATTGTTTGCTGCTCTAAAATGTGAAACTGCTGAGTGTGAAATGTCTCTCGGCTGGTGGCCTCTAGCAGGATCCTCTTGAAAATGACATGCATCTTCCACCAGCTCCGTGTGGGCTGCTGAGAGTTGAGCCTAAATTAGAGTTATGGCATGCAAACAGAACATAAAACACCCCAGGAAACAATTAAGTATGTTTCTGTCACATGAATCTGATGAGAACCTTCATATTTCCTTCTTGCTCCTTTTAATTCTATAGAACGTACCCATTGAATCGCACTCTCTATTGTACATGAATCCTCAGTGAAATAAATCTTTGTCTGTCCTTCTTTGCATGATTGGAGCAAGTCACTAATACCATTCCTGCCAGAAGCATACAGTTGTAATAGGTGTATAATGGCCAAATCCATCTCAGACTGCAAATCTCTAGAAATGGATGAAATTATACCAGAAACAAGTTTGGCTTTTTTGTTTTTTTTTGTTTTTATATCCCTCCACAATGTCAGGCAGAGATTAATGGTTTCCATTCTGTTATTCTCACTAGGAGCTCCATAGCTAAACTTCTTCTGGATATTATTTGGTTGTCACAACACAATAGATGGAAGATGAGCAGCAAAAATCCAAGAGATGGTAGTAGAGTACTCTCCTCTTCATAGTATTAGGGCAAAACTACATTCTACAGGAAGCATAGGTCCCTGTCCTGCTCAAGGCTGAGGTTCAGGAGTCAAGTTACTGCAGCTAGAGCCAGCATCTATCATGGATGTTGTTCCAGCAAAGGCTAAAGGTGAAATGAGGTCTTAAGTACTCTTTCAAGGAGGTGGAGATACAGGCTCTTTCTCTCCAGAAGCAGGCTGCCAGTAGTTAAAGGTGGCATCACCAGTTATAGGGGCAAGTACTGTGGTGGAACTGAGGTGGTTTAGGGCTTTAAGAGGCTTGAAGGGTTGGTGGATGAGAGACCTCTGGTTCAGCAGCAGGCTCTGGGGTGAAGGATTCAGGGTCCAAATCAGGCAGGGTTGCTAGCTCTCCTGTTATGGTGGGAGACCTGCTGCTAGCTATCTCTTCCTGTGCCACTCCTTGTGTTGTGTGTGGCATGTCATCACTTCCAGGGAAAACCTGAAAGTGACATCACGTTGCTATAAAGAATCACCAAAAATTGTGCGTGGTGCCTGAGTCTTTGGCATTTTCACCTGATGAGGAGGAGTCTGTACTCTGGTCCATGACAGTCCCTAAACCTACAGATGCCAATATTACAGATAGGGTTGCCAGGTCCCTCTTTGCCACCAGTGGGAGGTTTTGGGAGCGGAACCTGAGGAGGGTGGGGTTTGGGGAGGGGAGGGACTTCATTGCCATAGAGTCCAATTGCCAATTCTGCCATTTTCTCCAGGTGAACTCTATCTCTATTGGCTGGAGATCAGTTGTAATAGCAGATCTCCAGCTACTACCTGGAGGTTGGCAACCCTAGTAACACAAAATGAGGGATAAGGTGAGGGCTAAGCATGCCTGTCATTCTCATGCCTGCTGTTTCTCTCCTGTGTTGCCCCCAGTCTCCAGATTAGAAGTGGGAAGAAAATGAGGGTTTGGCCCCCCATCAGTGTTTAAGCTGTAACATGTAAACACAAAAGTGCTCACAGAATGGAAGAGGAGGGGTGCTTGTTTTTTTTTTGGGGGGGGGCTTTGTAGGGTTACTAGTTACTAACTAGAGCCAGCGTGGTATAGTGGTTAAGAGCAGCAGACTCTAATCTTGGAGAACCGGGTTCGATTCCCCACTCCTCCACATGAAGCCTGCTGGGTGACCTTGGGCTAGTCACAGTTCTCTCAGAACTCTCTCAGCTCATGCAGAGGCAGGCAATGGCAAACCACCTCTGAATGTCTCTTGCCTTGAAAACTCTATGTGGTTGCCATAAGTCAGCTGTGACTTGATGGCAAAACCACACACATACACACAAAGCAGAATTATATTATTTCTACTTTAAATATTCCCATGTGGCCCTCTGGATGAAGTACTACTTATCCAGCACCTTAAAGGATGCTGTTTGGAGGTATCTGTTTCTGCAAACAACTGTATTTCAAGAAAAGATTTAGCCCTTTGAGTATAAAATGCACATATGAGTGCACAGGTCCAGAACACCTATACAAATCCTGCAAGTGAATAGCCATACACTCCACCCTAATGAGTGCCACATGTAGATCATGGCATACACATCAGTTGGGACACATATCCTCTCCTTGTTCGATAGCTGCTGCAGCTCTTAAACCTGATCTTCTGTTATTTGGCAGCTGAACGCAAGTTCAATAATGCCACCAGTTTAGAATGCTCTCTTAAATTTCATGGGCTGAAAACAGGTTGTATGTAAATCTTTTGATAGCACCAGCTGTCATCCTCTACCCAGAGTCTCGTGAGGTTGAGGCAGTGAGTACTCTATTCCTTCTTTTTAGATTTATGAAATTGGGCACAACAATTCAAATCGTACATCTGTCACTGAATGCTCTGCAGGATGGAGGCTGATAGAGCTCAGCTGCTTGGAGGACGCAGAGTCAACTTTTAAGTTGGGCAAGTGACCTGCTGAAGAGGCCCTTGGCCACTTAATGCTCCCTCTTTCCCTGTCATAAGCAATTACCTGAGCATTTGTTTCATTACCCTTTCAACTTGTACTTAAATCCTTGTGATGCAGATTCATCTGGGAATCATGAGAACCAGCTAATGGTTGGTCCTCTACCAGCAAGGCAAAACTAGAGTCAGCTCTGCGCTGATTCATATTTCAGATTCTCGCAACAGACAACTGCCTAGGGTATCCATTGTCTCCAAACACACACACACACACACACACACACACACACACACACACACACGTCTCTGGGCCACCCCTAAGCATATACTTGCACACACAAAATTAGCAATTAAAGTATTCATTATATTTTACAATTAAACATTGAGAAGGGAGAATTGGAATGGGGGAAAATGGCCTTTTTGTCTTTCTTTGGCAAGTGACTGAAAGATTAAAACACAGCAGCTAGGGAGTATCCACCAAGAATGCCTCTATGAGCAATGCCAAGCAGGTGACTCAGAAGTAAGTCCCGTTATATTCATTGGGACTTACTCCCAGGAAAGGGTTTTAGGATTACACATTAAGAAAGGTAAAGCAGTGAAAATGTTCCCAGCAGCAGAGGAGCCAATGAGAATGAGGCTCGCCTCTCTTCCTCCCCTCCCCCCATCCCAGGGATGCCCTGGCTTGCCTCCACCCCCGGCCCTGACCCCACTACTCACTGCTTGGGAGGAGGGACCCACTTTTGCAGCCGCCAGAGGTGGCAGGATTAGTGACACGCCTGAAGGTCAGTCACGTGGCCGGGGATTCTCCTCGACTCGGTGTGTTGGGGGCTGCACCACAAGACTGAGCCCCCCACCAGACTGCACCCACCACCCCATGTGATTTTTTTGTGTGTGGGTGTGCGCGGCACTCAGTCTCCATCAGAGTTGAACTCGGCACCACGTGCTTCCTTGCTTGCAGTCGCGTAGGCTGATGAGGAAGGGCGGGGCACACAGCAGCCGGGTGAGTAGCCATACCCGCAGATTCTAGCTGCCACAGCAGCGCCCCCTCTGCCTACCACCCAGGGCAACTGCCTCAACGTCGGCACCCACCCCCACCCCTCGATCCGGCCCTGGGAGAGTGAGGCGGCAATATAATGAAATGACCTTGAGTCAGTTGATCTTTCATCCTAGCCAATCTCACTGGATAAAATGGAGAAGGGAGGAACCACAGAGGGAGAAAATGCATGGTCATTTAGCCTCCTTTATTCCCTGTTTCAGCCAGGATTCAGCCAGGATCGAACGGACGTTTGGCGGAAAGGATGCGTTCGATCCTGGCTGAATCCTGGCTGAAACAGGGAATAAAGGAGGCTAAAGCGACCATGCGTTTTCGCCCATAGACTGACCTGAACTCTGTGAAGGAAGAGTGCCCTCAGATCTAAATAGGTCATGTATGCATAATTTCATAGGTTAAAATAGTTAAATAAATCTACCTCTAGTATATTTTAAGTATTTCCCAGTTTTCTATCAATTTTGTCAGGAGAAGCAGGAACCTTGTCTGAAGCTGGGATCCATTTAAATGAATGACCCTGAAGCGTATGTGCTCAGACTTCAGAACTCTCTTCAGGTACAGAGTGGGTTAGGAGCATGCACCATCAGTTCCTGTGATCTTTAAACAGTATGGGATCTCTGGACTGGAAGAACTAGGAGATGGCTTGCCTTCTGCCCCAGTCTACTAAGTTTTAACCTTCACTTACTGCACCCCTAGCTCTGCTGATGGTAGGGCCTTTAGATGAGAGACAATCCATTCCAAGTCCAGCTGCCCATAGCACTGAGCAAGGCCCTAACTAACCACCATAAATCATGCAAACTTAGCTTGCAAAATGGGAGGAGAGGAAGCAACAAAAACGTGAGGACATTTTACAGCAGAAACAAGAGCTACATGGAGAATCATTGCCATGTGGAAGCAGGGTTGCCAACTGCCTAGAGAATTTTTTCCCCTACCCCTTCAACAGAGGCTTACTGGGATGTTATTTTACCAGGTGATTTTATTTACCTGCATGCCATGATAAGTTTCAGCTTTCCATTATTAAATGGACAGGATGTTTTTCTCCAAGTCTGTTGGCATTGCTAACTGTGGAAGCAGCCCTAGACATATATTTCTCACCCACTTATATGCTTGCCATAATTATTATTAGTGTTGTTGTTATTGTGCAGTCACATCCACATATAACAAATGGTCCAGAGTCTTCTCTTATAGTAATAAAGGGATCCTTGTGGCTTCATGGTCAACATATTTACTCAAACGTAAGCCAGATGCTTGTCCATTCTAGAGAACCTGGAATTTAAGGGAAGGATGGGCCTTTGTGCTGAGTATGACATAAGGTTGCCAGGTCCCTCTTTGCCACCGGCAGGAGGTTTTTGGGGGCAGAGCCAGAGGATGGCTGCATTTGGGGAGGGGAGGGACTTCAATGCCATAGAGTCCAGTTGCCAAAGCAGCCATTTTCTCCAGGTGAACTGATCTCTGTCGGCTGGAGATCAATTGTAACAGCAGGAGATCTCCAGCTACCGTCTGAAGGTTGGCAACCCTATGTCAGCGAGGGGTATGACAGTTGCCTCATCCTCCCACGTTTAAGTGCCTGAAATGATACCAAATAGCAAGGCTGGCATAACATCAGGATAAAGCGTGGCAAAGAGGTTAATGAGCGCCTAAGGGAAAACTGGATTCTACCTGTCCAGTATTGCCTGTGTTCTCTCTCCCCTATGACACCTTCCTGTTATGCTATTTCATGTATTGTTAGTGACATTTGGACCTTTATCTACAACTCTCCTTCCTGTCCCTGTTCATCTCATTCCAAAACTGTCTTTTCCTCCTGGCTTTCTCAAAGGGCGACATTTCTGACATCTGCCCTGAGAGCAGGAGAGCAGGAAGCAGCAGCAATAAGCGGCAGCAAAAGCCCTTGCTCTTTACAGATAAAAATATACAGATATGCAAAACCTGATGGCTGGAGGATGGGAATGACAGGAGCTGTCATTGTGTCTTTTCCTTATTATACCTGCAGTTACTGGTGAACTAAGCAAGTATAGTGTAAAATTGTGGCTCCCTGGGGCTCAGATTTGGCATCAGTTTTCAATGTGGCTGGATTCAGTTCTGAAAAATGTGACCGGGAAGGCCTTTGAGCATGGGCAGAGTTTGAATTCCTTACGTCTGATTAATCACCGATGTTGCCAGTTCTACTGACATTTCAGTAGATCCACTGAAAGATATGAGGATCTACAGATTTTCTGAAAAGCATCATCAAATGAAATAAATCTTTTGATGTTTGGAAGGATTAAAAGCGCTCTGCAATCGGCAAGGCAATCTGCTCAACTCCCACAGCCATAATAAGTCTTATTGGGCTTTTCCACATGTTTTTTTCCCATCTGCCTTTAGTTTTCCCTTCTTTTTTTGTTTGTTTTTGTCCCCCCCCACCACCACCAGATTTTTTCCTGCCCTTTGAAACTACTTTATCCTGATTTTTTTTCGGGAAGCCATTTTTGAGCTGTTTTTTTCCGAGCGCATGTTTCTATTGGTTTTATTTCTCCCACCCACTTCCAGCCCACTTTTCAATGATTGGACTTTTGCCATCATTAAACCACTCCCTTTCCCTCCCACCCAGAAGACGTGTGATTTCAGGTTTTTTTAAAAAAGCCCTAAAATATTGACATATTGCTATAGTGTTGTAATGATAATTTAAGCAGGTTCTCTGAAGTCCCAGCTTTAATTTCTTAAAAAAGTAAGGCTCTAGTGCTTTCCCTCACAAAGCTATTTCTTTTTCCTTATACTTCTGCAAGGGAAGAGGCTAGAGACTTACTTAAAAAAGAAAGAAAGCTGGGATTTCAGAGAAGTGGCTTAAACTAACATCACAACACAATAGTGATATATTTTAGGTCTGTTTTTTTTTTTTTAAATAAGAGGGGTGCACTGATGCAACGGATAACCACTGATGAAGACAGCATCTTCCTCTGAAAATCCTCATTATTTAAGCCATGTGCAGAAATAAATAAATAGACCCCACAACTGTAAAAAAGCACAGGGAGTAAAGATGTGAAGAAGACCCCTGCCCAAACCAATTCCAATGCTTGTGGATCGACTCCTGAGAAAATCATGAGTAACTTGAGCATACAAAAAAGGTCACTGCCTTGCTCTTGCCAGGGAGGTTTTTTCAGAGTGTTTCTTTGGGGGTCTACTAGGACTGCTAACCTCCAGGCTGGACCTGGAGATCTCCTGGAATCACAGCTGATTTTCAGACTACACACACCACAAAATGGCTGCTTTGGGTGTGTGGACTCTATGGCATCACATCCCTGCTGAGCTCCGTCCCCTCCCCAAACTCTACCCTCCCAGACTCCATCCCCAAATCTCCAGTAGTTTCCCAATTTGGAGTTGGTAACTAGCGGCTTAAGCCTTTGTTCAAATGGTAGGGCACTTTTCTGCAGGGCTACTGGGGATGATGATGATGATGAAGAAGAGTTGGTTTTTTATATGCCAACTTTTTCTACCACTTAAGGGAGAATAAAACCGGCTTACAATCACCTTCCCTTCCCCTCCCCACAACAGACACCCTGTGAGGTAGGTGAGACTGAGAGAGCTCTAACAGAGCTGTAACTTGCCCAAGGTCACCCAGCTGGCTTCATGTGGAGGAGTGGGGAATCAAACCCAGTTCTCCAGATCAGACTCCACCGCTCTTAACCACTACACCATGCTGGCTCTCCTAAGGACTCCTAAGTTGTGTCCGGCACATGTACACAGTGGCTTGGGCCCCGCCCCTCCAGTGTGGGAATTAAATGCTTTCTCCAGCTACGTGTGACCCTTGCTTTCCCCCCACTTGCTCTCCCATTCACAGTCAGCCCCAGAGAGGCTCTGTGAGCAGAAGGTTCGCCTGCCTCACAAGAGGTCCCCGTTCCAGTTCTGTTTCTGATTGCTGCTTTTCAGATAGGCACATTCTCCAGGCTGAGCTTGCTTTCCCCAGGTACCTTCAAAGTCCAGCTTTCTTCATTTCTTCAATCATGCCGGACTGCTAATGAAAGCCTGCACTGAGGTGATCAATAGAAAGAAAACCAGGATTTATTTTAGTTCGCTGAACCCTCTTCCCAAGCTTTTTACACTTCTTTTTTTACTTCTTGAGCCTTGTCTTGATTGTTGTTACAGAAGGCCTTGCCTTCAAAAATTCAATACGAATTAAAGCCGCACAGCAAGAAGCACAAGTTTGGCTTGCCATTGTCCCCCCACCCCTCCTTTTTAAAGCCTACAAGATCTAGACAGCAATGAGAGAGGACAAGGTAAAAAATGCAACATCATCCCAGACTGTGAAGGGTCTTTCATCGAAAACATAACTAGTCCAAATCCAGCCTGAACGCACCTTAGTTGCCTGCCTTGCAAGGGCAATTAATCTGAATGAAATTGCCTCCAATTTTCAGACCCTAACCAAGGAGGCCTGATCTGCGTTTCTGGTGATGAAGCAATGCTAGGGATGCCAGGCCCCTCTTTGCCACCGGTGGGTTTTTTTGGGGACAGAGCCTGAGGAAGGCGGCGTTTGGGGAGGAGAGGGACATCAATGCCATAGAGTCCAATGGCCAAGGCGGCCATTTTCTCCAGGTGAACTGATCTCTATTGGCTGGCGATGAGTTGTAATAAGAGGAGATCTCCAGCTAGTACCTGGAGATTGGAAAGGAAACAGTACTCAACTCTGTATGCAATATATATATGCAACTCTATACTCAATTCAGTTGATGAACTTCATGTCTTAAGTTTATGTTTATTTTTGTTTAGGTTGTTTATAAGCTTTCGTTTGCACTCCACTGTCATATTCACTGTATTGTAATACACTTTTGATATTTTTGCATATAGAGTTGAGTACTGTTTCCTTTCCAACTTATTACCGTACAGCACAGGTGAGGTTAGCAGTACCTGGAGGTTAGCATCCCTAAGCAATGCCTGTGGCTTCACTCTGCTTTAAGGTTCCATCCCCCCGCCCCGACATTGCCAACAGGCCTGGAGAAAAATATCCTGTCCCTTCAACAAAGATTTAATGTGTGGGGATGGGCAGCTGAAGCTTTTCATGGTACCAAGCTAGATAACATCACCCGATAATTGCTGCGGATCAAACTTATTAAAGGGATGGCTAGAGGGATCAGTTTAAAAGCTGGCAGCCTTACTGCTGCCTACTACATGTCACGCCTGGTCTTCTGGATATAACAGGGGTTGTGGTTCTGATTATGAATTTCATCTAACTCCATGTCTCTTTGAAACAACAGGTGGGTCTGATGGAAAACGAAGGTTACTTTCCAAAACCTAAGGAGGGAAACCAGTTCTTGAAGCTGCTATAACCCAGCAGTTCTAAACCAGAGGCTGCAAAATATCTTTCTTTGTTCTAGAGGACTGGCACAATCCCCAGACCCATTTCCTATTGTGCTCTGTGAACCAGCATTGTTTCATTAAAACAATGACAAATGAGCCAAAAAGGCAGGAAGCGGGTTTTGTGCTGTTCAGTAAGCATTTTGTATTTCAGCCCTGACTTCCTCATATTGATTTAATACCCACTGAATATAAAATTAATAAAAAAAATAATCCAGCCACTAATTACATAAAACAGCAAATCATTTTGTTTGCTCTTAATGTAAACCAACTGGGATCTGTCCATAATGTTCCCATCCAGGAGTCTCTTTGGTCCCCCCAAGGTTGCCAGAACTCCACTGGGGGGATCCCCAGCTTTGGGCCCCCTCCACTGGTGCCATCCAGCTGGCTGGCAGGGGGTCTTACCAGGCTTAAAATGAGGCCTAGGTAGGGTTGCCAACTTCCCACTATTACAACTGATCTCCAGCCTTTAGAGATCTGTTCACCTGGAGAAAATGGCCGCTTTGGCAATTGGACTCTATGGCATTAAAGTCCCTCCCCTCCACAAACCCCATCCTCCTCAGGCTCTGCCTCAAAAATCTCTAGGTATTTGCCCTCAACCTTTCCCAGCATTATTGTCTTTTCCAGAGACTCTTCCATTTCACGCCATTTCCCACTCCAGCTAGCCTCTGGATAGACGTTATTCACTAATAATGAAGGTTCTTGCTGTCTCCAGCACAAAGTCTCCTCTAATCAAGGGCTAAAATTCATCAGAACTTGAATCAGGGCCTTTTTAGTTGTGGCTCTGTAGAATCAGCTGCCCTTGAAGATTGTATTAAATTTGTTTTTAAAGCATAGCCTGATGTCATTCTGAGTAGACTAGAGGATGGAGACTTCGATGGGACATGCACAACTTGCCATGCACTTCAAAAGTGGTGGTTCATTGTGTGGCAGGTGCCAGTGAGGGAGGAGGGGAGGGCACAGCTTGGAGGGAATCTGCAAACATGATTAAACCCAAATAGGTATCCCTGAGCTACTAAAGTCTGAGAACTGCTGATACAGAACATTCTGGTTACAGATGTACAAACTAATTATCCATACACTACTATTCTTCTGCTGTCGATCCCATTTTTAAATTTTTTTCTTCCCTTTCCCATTTCCCCCTCACTGAAATAGTGAATCATATGATCTCAAGTAAATTGCTTCCACAACATTTATTTTTGCTATAACATTTTGGGCTTGCAAAATATTGCATATTGTGTTAATGGCGAAGATTACAGCATATAAGTAAATTCAGGAAGAGGAAACTAAGATTCAGGAGCCATTTATGGAGACAGGGTATTCATTTATTTTGTACCGGAATAGAAGCAAACCTAATGAGCAGGTAAAAGAAAATATTTGAAATATATCTGAACAAAAGATTATTAGGGGAGAAAAATTGGTTTACACCAGACAGTAGCAGGTGTAAAATTATGAGTGTATAATTATGAGTGTCAAATGTTACAGAATGTAGCAATATGGCATATTCGTTTTCTTCTCGTTTTCTTTAAACTGAACTGGATATATTATAATTAATGTATGTGATAATCTTTTTGTGTTTTATTAAGAGCAGTGGTAAGGAGCAGTGGACTCTAATCTGGAGAACCAGGTTTGATTCCCCACTCCTCCACATGAAGCGAGATGGGTGACCTTGGGCTAGTCACATTCTTTCATCCCCACCTACCTCACAGGGTGTCTGTTGTGGGGAGGGGAAGGGAAGGTGATTGTAATCCGGTTTGATTCTTCCTTAAGTGGCAGAGAAAGTCAGCATATAAAAACCAACTTTTCTTCTTCTTCTGGTGTATGGAAAAAATTAATTCCCATTTTAATTTTCCTTCTAGTATTAATTTACACCTTTGGGTTAGAAATGAGGGACAACAAGCTGGCCTGGAAAAAAAAAACCAGAAATTTTTTCTTGAACAAGTTCAAACTAGAATTTACTTGCAGAAATTTGAATTCTTATGTAGCAAAGATATTCCCCATTTATTGATGCTGTTATGTCTGGGGATTTTAGGGGGAAATTAATATTTATTAGGTAAGTTAATGCAGTTAACATAAAAGGTTATATTTTGAAATGTTCTTATAAAGAAGAAATGGGCCAGCAGAGCGCTTGGGTAATACTAAAGAAGGAGGGAAAGTGCTGGGTCAGCTTTAGATGCTTCAAGGTGCTGCATAAAAGCTGTGGCTCTAACCTACAGGTGCCATTTAGGGCTACACTAGATGAGCCACTAGGGCGATCACATCCTCCTAGCATTTTTAAAATACTAAATGAAGCAGTGCAGGGGTCTGATTCAAATTTCTGCTGCCCATGGGGTGGGGGTCAGGACTTAGCTACCCATCTGTTTCCCTGCCCTTTCCTTCTTAATAATAGCTTGTAGCCATTGGTTTAGATCAGCAAAACTAATTGGGGAGTGAAACCTCCTCTTCTCTGCCCCAGTGTTAACTGAGAGCTCCAAATGACATCTGTTAACATTTAAAAAATATTGGAGGATCCAGTCACCCACCTTCCAAGGTCTTGTCTGTTTGACCCTCTGCTACTGTCAGCATATGCAAGCTTCAGCCCTGGCCCAGAGTAGGTGTCTGTTGAGATGCAGGACAAGCTAACTCACTGGACAGATGCAAACACCGCTCCACTTTCGTGATCAGGCTTGGGAAAATTATAAAACAAGGAGTTCCATTTGAAGAGGATGCGGAGGCTGTCCCTAGGGTTGCCAACCTCCAGGTACTAGCTGGAGATCTCCCGCTATTACAACTGATCTCCAGCCGATAGAGATCAGTTCACCTGGAGAAAATGGCTGCTTTGGCAATTGGACTCTATGGCATTGAATTCCCTCCCCTCCCCAACCCCCCCTCCTCAGGCTCCATCCCAAAAATCTCCAAGTATTTCCCAAGCCAGAGCTGACAACCCTAGCTGTCCCTCACCCTCCATTTTTTTAGACCATGTTTGATAGTTTTTTAGATAAACCTATCTTTCTGGTTGTTATGAGGCATCACCATGCTCCTAAATATAATGTTCAGGACCACGGCTCATAATTACTGTGGGGAGTCCCAATTATATTGGATAGGTTGAAACATGTTTAGTAGCCCAGAAGTGCCTAAAAGGTAAAGGCCCCCTGTGCAAGCACCGGGTCATTCCTGACCCATGGGGTGATGTCACATCCCGACGTTTACTAGGCAGACTTTGTTTTATGGGGTGGTTTGCCATTGCCTTCCCCAGTCATCTTCCCTTTACCCCCAGCAAGCTGGGTACTCATTTTACCGACCTCGGAAGGATGGAAGGCTGAGTCAACCTTGAGCCGGCTACCTGAAACTGACTCCCATCAGGATCGAACTCAGGTCGTGAGCAGAGCTTGGACTGCAGTGCTGCAGCTTACCACTCTGCGCCATGGGGCTCTTACAGAATTGCCTAGGAGGACCTTTTTGTCCCCCCCCACTTTTTTGGCACTACAAAAACTGGTCTCCGATTTCCTCGCAAACTGTCAAGAGAGGCACCTGTGTGTGGTTGAATTCCTGTGACTTGACTAAAGACAACAACAGTGTTCTTCAGAAGTTGGATATATAATGCCCTGTGCAGATCTGTCACCTTGGGCAGAAGATCCATCTCTCGTATTGGTGGCCATCTCTGCAAACAGGATCAGAGATTTTCCTATTTACTGCGCATCAGACAGCCAGGCTCCTGGCCCCTGCAGAATGCAGCCTATTGTAGCTAGCTGTTCTCCTAGACGGAATATTTTGCACTCCCAGTAACCCAGGAGATATGAATCTCTTATCTCTCTTGCAAACACTGCCATTATTTTTACATGTGACATTTGGTAATGTAGCAGCGGTGCAGCAAAAAAAAAAAAAAGAAAAAAAAAAAAAAAAGAAAGCCCCTTCGGTTTCCAGAGATGAATAGCTCCTGCCATTTCCCTTTTGTATCCACTGCTGAGCTATTTGAAAAGAGCAGGAGATAAGTAGCCTTATGACCACTGCAGATTAACAGACTCTGAGGCGCCAAATGCAGGTTGTTGCTGTTGGGCTGTTGAAATAACGTTTATACAGACCTTTCAGTGCAAAGAACACTGTGAATAAAAGGCCGTGGGCTATGAACTTTGGGGCCATTAAAGCCTCACGAAAATAAATACTCTTTTATGTAGGAGCAGTATGGCTGTCACTCACCGGTGCCTAGTGCCTGCCAGGCCAGAGTCTCTTTCAATTGGTACTTGATCCAGGGGTATGGGAGAGTTTGCAAAAATTCAGGGGGGTATTTTCTGCAGCAAGTCAATGAGATGGATTTGCCCCCTTTTTGCTGGCCCTGCTCTGTACTGTGTCTGTATGAGCTGCCTGTGTCATTGCCCATGATCTGAACATCATCAGGAAGGGAGTGGGACATCAAGTGTCGTCCTATGCTGGGATTGCCAACTTCCCAGTGGTGCCTGAAGATATCCTGCTATTACAAGTGATCCCCAAGTGACAGAGGTCAGTCAGTTCACCTGGAGAAAATGGATGCTTCACAAGACAAACCCTATGGCATTACACCCCATTGAAATCCCTCCCTGCCCCAAACCCTGCCCTTCTCAGGCTCCACCCCCCCAAACCTCCAGGTATTTCCCAACCCAGAGCTGGCAGCCCTATCCTTCACAGAATTATGCCCTTCAGGGATCATAATGATAGGGTAGACTCTGAGAGCCATCTCAGGAAGCAGCCACTGAGGCAAGCAATCTTTTAAAGACTTCCTTAGGTGAAGAACCTCAATGGATTGTGCTTTCTCTGCCCCTTATTCATGAGAATGCTCCCTTCTAATATCTACAATCACATAAATGTCCTCAGGAATTCCAAGAGACATATTAGTCTTTCTGTAGTGAATATCTCAGAAATCTAGAGTTGCCCCTTTAACTGAAGACAGATGTCCTTCAGGGAGGCAGGGCACAGAACACACAGTTCCCCAGAAGAGTATTTCAGCCCTCAGTGGACTTTTGCTCAGTGGCACAGCCATGCTCTGTTACCTGCTTTCTTAAGCTACACCCTGCTGTCAGTATTATCTAGAGATGCCCTGAATTTCATTGCGCAAGAGTTTGACGTTGAACTTACCATGCTTGACTGTGATGATCAGACATTTACCGATCACCTCGTCAGTATGGTTCAGCACTGAATGACTCAAAAGCCTGCCTGGCTTGCCTGCCTGGCTTGCTTATGTTCTCCCTAAAAAACCATACATGTGCAAAATGCTGCCAATCCAACAGACCAGCAGCTATTCATGTGTCCAAGAACTACTCAGCCAGACACCAAATGGTAGAAGTTTTTTTAAAACATGGTGTTTATTTATGACTGAGTGGTAAATTTCCTGGTGGGCTGCTGCCCTAGAGAGCTGCTAAATGCTTGGAAGAAGCACAACCAAGCCCCAGCAGCTTGCCAGGGACCATTTTGCTCAAACCTTACAGCAGCAGTGATCATCTGTTGGGTCAACCATGGCCGTCTCCTGCACTGCCATCAGTCTGTGGGCGAAAGCAATGGGTGACCTAATGCCCATTGTTGGTGCTGCTTAACGGAGTAGTCCTGCAGTCCTGGCTTGTAGCATTGCTGGGGTTGCTTGGTTTGGCTTCCTCCGGGGCCATTTTAACTTACCAATGGGCTCTTGAGCAGTAGTGCCTGATACCAGGTTTTCAGCCAGATAAAAGCAGCTGCCTCTCAATAAGGCTCTTCTGCGCTGTCTACAGTGAGTCGAAACAGTGCTCCAGGGATTGGTGTAGGGATCTTCCTCAACTCAGACACCTATAATGTTTTATAGAAAACACCATACTTTTAACTCCTGGACCAGCAAGTGTCCTTCGACTGAACAGCTGCATGTTGTACCCCAGCTAGGGTTGCCAACCTCCAGGTGGTGGCTGGAGATCTTCTGGGATTACAAAAGATCTCCAGGTGATAATCAGTTCACTGGGAGAAAATGGCCACTGAAACCCTTCCTCTTCCCAAACCCTGCCCTCCTCAGGTTCTAGCCCCCAAATCGCCAGGTATTTCCCAACCTGGAACTGGCAACCCTAACCCCAGCCTGCAAGTCATATCTTCTGATCTGAAATTCTCAGAAGCACTTTTCTTCTACTGTGTAGCAGGGCTAACCCTAACCCTTCCTCTCAAGATGCACCAGCCATAGCATCTGATTCATCCCCTTAAGCGGGGCAGGAGACAAAGTGATGTAAGAAGCCACCCTGTCTTTGCTGGTTTAGAGTCACCTCTGATCACGGTCCTTCTCTGCAACAGTTGAAGGGGGCAGGAGTAGAGTGTCTCTTACTGAACCAGGGTTTCCAAAGGAGCTAATGATTGGCTGCAGCATTTTCTCACAAGGCAAGTAGTGGGGAGGTGGGGAGGGGAGAGGGTGAATTCCACAGGAGAGGTATATATGGAATTTCTTTCCTAGATTCTGTTTTTTTCTGATGATTTATTGCACTGCTAAATGACCAGCTTTGGGGTTAGAAGAATTACAGACCCTGTGGCAGCAAGAGTCACAGCAACGTGCGTATAGCCAGCGTCCTTGAGATGTAGGCTTTGGCATGCCCTGTCATCACTTACGAAAGAATTTTGCTATCAAGTGCTGGTGCAGCTTCCTCAAGGGGGGCCAGGATGAGAAAGGAACATCTGCCATCCTGCCGGAACAGGAGAAAGGCACTTGAGTCACACCAGGTCAATGCTCTGAGCCACAGTTTGCAATCCTCTGGCACCCTCTAATCACCCCCTGATTAAAATCGCCACTCACATTAATGAATTTCAGCCTCACAAAATTCCAGGGAAGGAAGGCCTGTGTCTCTATCCCCATATTATTGATAGTGAAATGGAGACACCTAGAGGGGAAATGCCTTTGCCAGGATCAGAGAGGGTCCTTTCACAGAGCAGTAATGTGCGTGCCACTGCTCATTTGGGACACGGGGCCCAGAGTTCTCATTTAAAGGCAGAACTTTTGTTGCTGGGACGTTGCACTCAAATGACAGAATAATCAAATTGTTTCTTCAGATGGCCGAGTAATTGCAGTTTGGCATGCGGTTTAGAATATAGATATGCAAGAGCCCTGAATATCTACTCGATAATATCTTGTGGCATCCCTGATGAGGAGCAATGCTTTCCCTCCGCAAACCCACCGCATGTTGTAAAGTCAAAGCCTGCAGAAAAGAGATTTGGATGGGAATTTAAAAAAAAATCTATTAATCTCAAGGTGAAAACTAGGAAAGCCTCTTGAAGTATCACCTTGGCAGCCGGAGGTTGAGACTGTAGTTGGATTTACTCCACAGTGAATCCAACAAGGGCTTCTCCTCTCTCCTTGACACTATCCATAGTTAACATCATTGCCAATTTCATGCAGTATTTTCCAGACGTGTGTGGGGATAACTGCAACGTTTTTCCAGAGTAAGCACACAAAGCATATGCAGGACAAGCCTGCTCCTTAACACCCAGAAGACCTCATATATGGATGATGTGAGGGATAGTTGAACGGTCTGGGATATGAATTCTTGGGAGAAAGATGTGCTTAGGATTGACAGCTCCGGGTTGGGAAATACCTGAAGATTTTGGGGGTGGAGCCTGAGGAGGGCGGGGTTTGGAGAGGGGAGGGGCTTCAATGCCATAAATTGCCAAAGCAGCCATTTTCTCCAGGGGAACTGATTTCTGTCGCCTGGAGATCAGTTCTAATAGCGGGAGATCGCCAGCCACCACGTGGAGGTTGGCAACACTAGGTGTGCTCCCATCCTTCTTTCAGAACAGATAACTCGCTTATCAAGAAGACCAAAATGGGATTCAGCAGCAGGCCTGACTGAGTTTGGCGAAGAGGCCCAGATTAATTAGCCTTCTCTCTCCATGGAGCAATCCCACTGTTGCATGCTGTATAATTTTTTGGATGCACCTCATCCTGCTCTTCAATATCACCACCATTCTAGTCCTGTAACTTTCCCAATGCCATAGTATGCCACTGACTTTGAACATCAACCCTTTAAATCACTGCTAGTTGCTTAAGCATTCCCCTTTTAACTAACAAATCAAACTGGATCTGCATGCTGTTAAAACATCGATATCTGTGTCTTGTACAGATAATGTGTTTTCTGTATTTAACACTCTTCTTTTGCTGTGTATGTTTCGTACGGTCTAGTATATTTTGGATGCTCACCAACTAATATCTCCATTAAACTAAGGCTACAGACCTCTGTGCACATTGGGAGAATGGAACGCCCTGTTAAAGCCAGAAGGCCTTACTTCTGCCAGGTCAATGTGCGCAGGATCGGGTAGTTTCACGTTGTTATCTGATCAATCAGTCAGACCAACTGAAGCATGTAGCACTCCTGCTAAATGCGGTGTATTCATAACACAGCAGAATGCTTGTAAAAGTAGGCAGGTGTGACTGTGTGTATATGGTGGGGCGGGCGGGCGGGGGGGAGGAAGACAGGAGTAGTATACCATGGGGGACTGGGCTGCAGATTACCAAATGGTTTGCGAAGAGATCAGAATGGGAATAGCAGGGGGTACTTGAGGCTTCAAACAAACAAACCCTGGACAGAAGCGTCCAGGAATAGCTGTGCGAAGAACACTGGAAGGAGATAGGTAGCAGGAGCTGCTCTGGCTGCAGAACGAGAGACATTGGCAGAGTCGCACGGACTTCTCACAGCCATCCAGTCTGTTCTGTTTCGCTCCCTAAAAACCCAGCCATATGCCTCTGTTGCATCAGAGCCAGCCACCCCAGGGCAATTTAATTTCGCCAGTGAATTTATTCAGACTTTGTCCAACAACAGCTAACATCCATTGCCAGGCAATTACTTTTTTTTCTTTTTTTAATAACCACCTCTCTGCTGAGCTTCCACATGGCAGTTGCCTAACATGGTAGTCATAGGAAGTTAACTGAGACTGAGAACCAATTGTTGCTTTCAAAATTCCTGTAACATTTGGTTGTGAGTCCCTTAAAAAAAAATACTTGGACACAAGGGCTCTACTCTGTGCTGCTGCCTTGAACTGTTGGGAGTACATAGGAGCAGGCATTGCTCTTCTACCACACCACTGGGGAGGCAGCCTCCCCTCCGTGCCACACTCATAGAGCTTGGGATGGTAAAATAAGTAGAGCTGGCCCTGTAATATTCCTCGTTCTGGAGAAGTGGGCCTTCTGGTGATTCCCCTTCTCCCCTGTTAATATTTGCAGCTTTGTCAGCTGAATGTAACCTCCATGTATTAAATGGGCTATCAGAGATCCAACAATGGGGGGGAGGGAGAATTTTCTTATCACTTTACCCACAATGTTGTTTTTAAGGAAGGCAGCTCATACATTCAGGGCTATGCTAGACATGCTTATTTTTAAAGAGTTCCCCATAGCCATGGGAAATGGCTTTTAAAAAAGAAAATAAAGGAGAGCCTATTTGGGTTGAAAAGCTGCTGAGCTGACTGGCCCTCACTGTAATTAACATAAGATACCTCATTTCTCAAGCCTCTATATTCAAGGCAGCTTCATGGAGCCATCCTAACCAGAGGTAAAACCTTCTAAATC
The DNA here is from genome assembly GCF_029931775.1 of Euleptes europaea. Classification (NCBI taxonomy): domain Eukaryota; kingdom Metazoa; phylum Chordata; class Lepidosauria; order Squamata; family Sphaerodactylidae; genus Euleptes; species Euleptes europaea. Next base: position 38,203,561 of record NC_079318.1, on the reverse strand, counting down.
CATTAAAGTCAAAGGGTTTTAAAGCTGTTTAGGATTACACCGTTAGTTTGAGTTCAGCTGTTTGGAGTAACTTGTAAGGACATACAGTTTGACATTTACTAATACAGATCTCACCTGAACAATGTCACTCTGTAAATACAGCAAATGTTCCAAATCTGAACAGAAATATTTATGTCATTTGGGAATGGCAGGCAGGCCCTCTGATCCGTAGGGTTGCCAGGTCTCTCTTTGCCACCGGTGGGAGGTTTTTGGGGCAGAGTCTGAAGAGGGCAGGGCTTGGGTAGGGACTTCAATGTCATAGAGTCCAATGGCCAAAGCGGCCATTTTTCTCCAGGTGATCTGATCTCTATTGGCTGGAGATCAGTTGTAATAGTAGGAGATCTCCAGCTATTACCTGGAGTTTGGCAACCCTACCGATCTGACTTCACTCCACCTGCTTACCTGGTTAAGTCTTCTGGGGGTGGGGAGTGAGGTCAGTGGAAGGAGAAAGTGACTCAGCATCAGGAATGTCATACAGCTGGGAGAATTCTCATCAAACTGGATCTTTCCCTTGGATGTTTAATGCACATCATTTCCAGTTTCCTCTCTGTCAGTTATTGTACCATCTCTGTGGCTTTGGGAGGGAATTAGCCTAGCTATACATTAGCTGGCCCTGACCTGGATAGCCCAGGCTAGCCTGATCTCATCAACTCTCAGAAGCTAAGCTGGGTCAACCCTGGCAAGTATTTGGATGGGAGACCTCCAAGGAATACCAGGGTTATGACGCAGGGCAATGGCAAACCACCTCTGAACGTCTCTTGCCTTGAAAACTCCACCAGGGATCACCATAAGTCAGATGTGACTTGATCGCAAACCCCCCAAAAAACATTAGCTAAAGTGATCATGCAATTTCAGTTTGCGTCAGCTACAGGTACAGTTAGTTCACTTCTACTGTGTGTTGAATAGGTATTCTGGAAGCTGGAACTAGCTTTGCTTCATGCAGCAGCTGGCAGGTGAGAGACTGGTTGCTGGTGTGTGTGTGTAATCTCAGATGAAGCTGATTGAGGAGATCAAAGTTATTTTCTGTTCAGCATTCCAGTGAGAGTTTTGCACCAAGCACTTACCCTCACTGAGCACAAGACAGAGAGCATATCAGTGCTTTCAGAACAATAGCCCCTGTCTGTGTTCTTCTGCTGGGCTCACAATGGGTGCAATTATCTGCCTCTGTCTTAATGCTGCCTTGCTTGTCTTCCCAATGCCACTTCTGTCCTAGTTCCTGGAGAGCCTGTCTTGTCCAGGGTGAGCAAACAAACCCTCTTGCCTCTGACATGAAACCCTGCCCATCTGTCTTGAGGTTCTGGTCTACCACTCCTGTTCACTCTGCCTTGCTGGCTGCATTCTGGGGTTGCCTGTTGCCTCCCCATCGGTGGCCTGCAAGTGATAATGTTGGTGGCCTGTATAATGGAGATACTTTCTTGATAGAACTTGGCAAGGAGGATAACATGGGTAGGAAATATAGTCAATGACAGTTCCCCCCCCCCAATGGAATGGGAAACAAAAAGACAATTGTACTCAAGGTTAGAAAGACAAGTTAGCAGAGTACGCAGTGACGGCTAAAATGGCAAGTTATGTGAATAAACGACCCAGCTATGAGTTTCAAAAAAATTGGAAATTATATTTTGCACATGTCTCTTAAAATACATATAGACAGAAATGAAAAAGCTTAGTTATAATGTCATACTGAAAAGCATATAATTGAATTTAGTAATTATTACCAATGAGCTAAAAAGAGATTATAAATGAGATAGCACATTCAATCATTGTTAATTTTATTGTGTTCGTATAAAGTACATATATTATGCGAGTGAAGGGTTTAATATTAAGCAGTATATTTAATGCTATAAAATTAGAACAGTATAATATAGGGATGATTATAAGACAAGAACAAAATTTGGTTATGCTCACCCAAGGAAAGCTTGTTATTTGTTTTTTGTAGATTTTATGTTTGTAATGTGTTATTTGTTGTTGTGTATTCTATGTCTTTTTATGAAATAAGATAATAATTTTTTAATGGCAGTTGTACTCAGATATGTATTTCTCATTGAAATCAACATAAATTAATCTGAATGGCGATGGTCACAAAAAACCAATCCCAATCTGACTTTTTGGTAAAATGTGGACCAGTATTTGGCCAGGCTACTGAAAGAACATAAAAGTGGCTGTCACCCAGCAGCTGAAGAGTTAATACCAGCAACCAAAAGAGTACCAAAATGGTCTCCCAGTTCCAGCGGTTGTTGCCAACAGTTATGAGTATTTTTGACCTCCAGTGATAAGCCACAAGAGAGATGCTGCGCTGAGCCCAATGTAAAACACAGACAAGAATAAAGCCGTAAAATCCTTTACTGGATAAAGCAGAATAGAGATAAACAAGGTGGAAGATGCGGGGAGTACATAAAACAAAGATACAACACAACACAAAAGAATGAGTAACCAACAAAATACGAGACCTATAAGACTGGCCATAAGTGCAGCTATCAATGAATAAAGGTTCCTATGAATAAACATTAACTGAGCAGATCTGAATGCTCTGAAAAAAAGATGCAGAGTAGCAGGCTTCTGCACTCAGCTGTAAGAAAGCAAAAGACTGGACTAAGCACAGACCCCCCCTCAGCCAGTGGGGAGGCAGAGATAAGCGGGAAGAATCTATTTCCTTGGCCTGTATACTGAAATATTATATTATTGTAGTTAAAAAGGTAAAGGTCCCCTGTGCAAGCACCGGGTCATTCCTGACCCATGGGGCGACGTCACATCTCGACGTTTTCTAGGCAGACTTTGTTTTGTGGGGTGGTTTGCCAGTGCCTTCCCCAGTCATCTTCCCTTTACCCCCAGCGAGCTGGGTACTCATTTCACCGACCTCGGAGGGATGGAAGGCTGAGTCAACCTTGAGCCGGCTACCTGAAACCTACTTCCGCTGGGATCGAAGTCAGGTCGTGAGCAGAGCTTCAACTGCAGTACTGCAGCTTTACCACTCTGCGCCACGGGGCTCCTATTATTGTAGTTAAGCATCCACAAATTTTATGCAGTGAGGAACAGCACACAAAGCTGCCCTAAAATGGGCCAGACCATTGGTCCATCAAAGTCAGAACTGTGATTGTGTCAGTATTGTGTACTCTGACTGGCACCGGCTCTCTGGGGTCTCAGGTCTTTCATATAACTTTCTACCGGATCCTTTTAACTGAAGATTTAGGGATTATTCCACCTGGGATCCTTTGAATGCAAAGCAGATAGTGTACCACAAGTGGAGAGGAATGCCCCCACCCTAATTCTGATAAATGGAAGTGCACTTCTGAGGACCAAATTCTTTTGTTTCTTTTCTTCTGAGAAGACAGCAAGATTCTTGGGTGAATTTACCCCTCTCTAAGAAATCAGCTGCCCTCACCTGGATGGCCCAGGCTAGCCCGATCTCATCAGATCTCAGAAGCTAAGCAGGTCAGCCCTGTTTAGTACTTGGAGTGGTAGGCTACCAAGAAACTCCAGGGTTGCTATGTGGAAGCAGACGATGGCATCTTTTGCCTTGAAAACCCTACAGGGTTGCCATAGGTCAGTTACAACTTGATGGCACTTTCCATCACCAAGAAATTGGTGGGGACCTCCCTTCAAGGAGATCAGTATGGAAAATATTCATTTTTATTTTTTGCATAAAGCAGAATTTTCCCCGCTGAACTGAAGCCTGAGAATTGCTCGGCACAATGTGAACACACCTAGCGGTGATAGTTGCTTTTGGATCCAGTGACATGCATAATAATGAGATCACGTTCAATTACAACAAAGCACACAGATAAATGAATAACGATGATTAGTGGGGAGCCAGGGCATCCTCTGTGGGAAGCTCTTGTGTTTGACTGAGCCTGGGGCCTCCCTTGAAGATGAGCTTCTGTTTGGTTTTGATCAGTGTGGAAGAAGGAGAGTATGTTTCTAGCAGCAGCAGCAGCAACTGGTTTAAAAGGAGATGTGCAAAAAAAAAAAATTAAATTACCGAAATGGGAAAAGGCCTCTTCAAATGTGTTTTGCTTTGCCTCGTAAATGTTTCTTACAAATGGCAGCAAAAAGGGATTTGATGCAAGGGCTTCTGTCAAAGATGATAATAACCTATTAGTTGGAACTAGTCAAGTTTCACTTGGTGGGATTAAGACTCAATCATCTCCCATTTAAAGAGTATAGTATTTAAACTGTACTTCTGAAATAGAAAGCTTGACATTTCCCCTGAGTTGATTCCAGGCAAGGACAATCTCATTTCATTTTACATTTTCAATATTTTGTGAATGAGATTTTTGTCTCTGAATCGCTTCTGGGGTGTCCAAATCAAGAGCTAGGGATGTAATGATTTATATAAGCTGTTAAGGAGCTCTGAAAGGTCTGACGATTGTGCCCATGAGTTTTTCTTCTTGCCTGTATTTTTGAGCATTGCTAATGAAAGAGTTGCTAGTGCATTTCTTATACGGGGCTCAGGTGTTTTGTCCCAGTTAACCTGTCATTTGCTGGGGAACTTATTCTCTTTGCATTTTTTCCAGCACAGAAACAACTGTTTGCAATTGCAGGAAAACCAAATTTACTCCAATTCAGTTTCATCCACCTGCTCTTTTTCCAGTGTAGTAGGAGGATGAGTAACTAGAGGAATTAAAATCAACTTCCCTGGGAACAAAGAGTAACAGGTATAAATATTTTAATAAAAATAATAAATAAAACCTTGCAACCTATTTCAGCAACATATGGGATTTTTGTCCCAAGGCTTATGCCTTGGCAATGGAACTGTTTTTCAGAAAAACACCTCTAGCCCACTCCCATATTAAATCAACTACCACAGGAAGAGGGAACAAATAGACAACCATCCAATTTGGTTTACCAATTGACTCTCTGGAGTGCTGGGGTAAGAAGAGGGAGAAAGACTCTCCCACAGCCTCAGGGATTCAACCTAGCCCATGTTTATAAGGTCTCCTAAAGCATGTAAAGAACTATAAAGATTTAACCTTATCCCAGTGAAATTTGCCATCACAGAATGTTAGGCCTGTTACAAGATTCCTGTGGTTGTGGCTCTAGGTTCTGCATCTGAGTTTCACCAGGCATAGGCCTTTCTCGTTGTTAGTGTCCTGTTATGGTTGGAATGATGGAGTTAGACATGAAAAACCCCATTTGGAATTAGGGATTCTGTGAACATGGTCACCATTTCAAAGGTTGAAGGAGCTGGGTATGTTTAGCCTGGAGAGGAGACAACGGAGAGGTGATATGATAACCATCTTCAAGTACTTGAAGGGCTGTCTTATAGAGCATCTTGCCGAGTTGTTTTCTGTTGCTCCAGAAGGCCGGACCAAAACCAATGGGTTGAAATTAAATCAAAAGAGTTTCTGGCTAAACATTAGGAAGAACTTTCTGACAGAGCGGTTCCTCAGTGGAACAGACTTCCTCGGGAGGTGGTGGGCTCCTTCTTTGGAGGTTTTTAAGTAGAGGCTAGATGGCCATCAGTCAGCAATGCTGATTCTGTGAACTTAGGCAGTTTATGAGAGGGAAGGCAGGACGGTTGCGTCAGTGTTTGGCTCTTGTGGCCCTTTCTTACATGTCCATGTAAGTGTTGATTGCCACTTTGGGGTCAGGAAGCAATTTCCCTCCAGGCCAGATTGGCCAGGAATCCTGGAGGATTATTTTTGCCATCTTTTGGGCATGGAGTAGGGGTCATTGGGGGTGTGGGGGGAAGGTAGTTGTGAATTTCCTGCATTTTGCAGGGGGTTTGACTAGATGACCCTGGTGGTCCCTTCCAACTCTATGATTGTACCATGTTCAAAGGCATGGCATCATTCAGATATGAGCTAATCACACAGTCTGTTCAGTTCATACTGAACAGTCATAAAAGCCTGCCAAGGGGATTTTCTTTTTCAAAACAGTGGATATGCAAAAAAGCTGCCCATTCAGATCAATCACCAGCCATTAGTGTCACAAGGGACTACTTAGAAGAACACCCACGGGTAGGATTTTATTAAAACACACAATTTATTTATTACTGATTTGTATTATTTGTGACTGATTTGTCTATTTAAATAATGCCTGCTGAGCTCAGCAGTTAAGCAGCGAGGATGGCAGGGATAGTAGAACTCAATCGGGCTATGTGAGCATGAAAAGCTAATTGCACTGTATTGCATGGTTAGGAAGGTTGCGCTGAAGTAACCTGCTGAACAGACTTGAGTGGGTTGACAAACAGTAAAACTGATCATTGAAAACTGGCTTCGTGATCACAACTGGTGAACAGGACATGAGCTAAACTGGCAAGTGTTCAAGCATCCTTAGTAGGGATGTGTGTTCAGATATGTCCAGTGCAAATATGTATCTGAAAAATACCTTATCAGTATTTTTTAACATATTCAGGTTTCTGGATGGTATTTGGGATTTTTTGGGATACTGTCAAATGGATCCCCTAAAAATTCAGAAATATACGGGGATATTCAAGGCCAGCATTTTAAGGCTCACAGGACTATTTTTCTTCAATTTTACAGTTATTATTATTATTATTATTATTATTATTATTATTATTATTATTATTTACATTTCTACCCCACTCTCCCCAACCCAAAGGTCGGGCTCAGAGTGGCTACGTCAGTGTCTACATCAGTGTCTTCTTACCAGGCATGCCGAAGTGCTTTGACATGGATTCTTTCGTTTGATATTGGTTTTGTTGGGCTTGTAACAGTATCCCATGCTTCAGTTTGGCTTAGATCGTCTGCTTTAGGGCTGTCAAAAAAAAAAATTCGGTACAGTTCGGATTCGGCCGAATTTGGCCCTTGTGAGTTCGGTACGTGCCAAAGTCCGAACTCCCCCACTTCGGATCCGTTCAATTCGGCGGGAATTCAAAGTTCGGAAACAAATTCGGCCAAATAAAGCCATTAAAAACACAACCGCGCCTTTCCGTGGCTCTGGGGGGGCATTTTTGGGCTTAGAGGTCCCAAACTTTTGGCAGAGCTTCAAAGGACGTTTATTGAAAGACTCCCCAAGTTTTGTAAAGATTGGGTCAGGGGGGGCTGAGATATGGGCCCTGAAAGGGCCCCCCCCACCCTTAATGTGCATCTCTCAGCAGAGCTTGCTGCCCACGCACAAAGCTCCCAGCCCCGACAACAGCGGAGAAATTAGCAAAACAACTGCAAACACAACCTTGTTAAACAACACCTTTGCAACACACAACTGAAACCTCCCCCCTCAAACCAGGGAGCGAGAGACTCGAGGGGGAACACACACCCCAGGCAGAACCGACGAAAGCCCTCTTTGGCTTCCCCCCCACCCACAGAAACTGCTCCCTCCCCACACACACACAGACTCTGCTTTCCCCCACACACACACACATACACAGGAGAAAAATTATAGATTAAAGCCCCCAAAGGGGTCTTACTGTGGCTGTCTTCTGTTCCATCAAGAGGGGCTGTAATCCAAGATGATTCCAATTAGGCACGGAACGTTTTGCTCTGGAGAGGAGATGCACACAGGATCGGCTGCTCCATTCATCCCAATAGGGAAAAGGGGAAAGGGGAAAGCCCATATCTCGGGACCCCCTGACCCAATGCACACAAAACTTGGGGGGTATCTTAAGAACATTGGTCTGAAACTCCGCTCAAAGTTTGGTATCTGCACCCCCAAAAATGCGCCCCCTGCAGCCATGGAAAGAGAAAAGGGGGGGAGGCGATATTTCTGCCCCCACTGAACCCATCTTTACAAAACTTGGGTAGTATCTTAAGAATAATTCACTGAAGCTATGCTAAAAGTTTGGGGGCTATATCCCCAAAAAGGCGCCCCCTGCAGCCACATAAATGGAAAAGGGGGGGAGGGAAAAGGGGGAGAGGCCATATCTCAAGACCCCCTGACCCAATGTTTACAAAACTTGGGGGGTATCTTAAGAACACTGGTCTGAAACTCCGCTCAAAGTTTGGAATCTGCACCCCCAAAAATGCGCCCCTGCAGCCATGGAAAGAAAAAGGGGGGAGCCCATATCTCGGGACCCCCTGACCCAATGTTTACAAAACTTGGGGGGTACCTTAAGAAGCTTCATCTGAAGTTCCAGTGAAAGTTTTGTATCTGTACCCCAAAAAATGCCCCCCTGCAGCCACAGAAAGGAGTGAATGTGCACAAGCACCCCACACACACACACGAGGATTTCGCTCTCTCTCTCTCTCTCCCTGGCCGGGCCGCACATCAGCTGATTCCTCCAGTACTCAATCCTGACTGATTGGCCAGAAGAAGACCCAGCTTGGCCACCGATTGGCCGGGGGAGGAGAATGCTGCTTACTGACGGTTATGCTGCTTACTGACGGCCGAATTTGCCGAATTTATTCACGAACTCCCGAACTCGCTGAATTCGGCCCCCCCGGTTGCCCGCCAGTTTTGAGTTCGGATCCGTCCGAACAGAAAAGCACCGAATCAGGGGAAATTCAGTTGATTTTCAGTTCGGGCCGAACTGAATTGACAGCCCTAGTCTGCTTAGACATTGTTTGTGTCAGGCTTGCCACATTGGCCCTGTGTTCTGCTTCACTCTGTGAGCTGGCATTGGTTCTGTTAGGCTTGCAACAGTGTCCCTTTCTTAAGTTGAGTTCTCTGGTTTGACATTGGTTATAGTAGGCTTGCCACATTAACCCGTACGTCTGCATGGATTCTCTAGTTTTACATTGGTTCTATTTGACTTGTTGGCTCTGTTTGCATTTGGAGACTTTTGGCTAAAGTTTGCTCTTGCGTGTTTGGCTACTAGCTTCTTTGCCCCGGAGAAAGCATAAGATCCCCCTCCCCCAATAAAAAACAATGGAGGCAAGTAGGATGACAGGGGACACCTTGTTCAGGGGCCCATATAATTAGACCTTGATGGCATCTGCTTGAAACTTGGAGGATATTTAGGAGACAAAAAAGACTAGGTACCCTGTAGTGATGGTGTCTTTTGCTTGAAAAGCAGCCACTCCAGCACCTCAGCAAAAGTCCCCACACAGAGAGTAATGGATCCCAAAAATTTGGAACCCCCCAAAACCCTAAGTAAATACAGACCCCAAAACCAAATACCTAAATGGTATTGGGGGACTCAAATAACCTGAAATACCAGTATATATGGCCTTCCTTAAATCTGAAAAATATCACATTTATTTTTAGGTGCATATCCCTAATCCCTTGTTGAAATCTCTATGCAACTATAATGGTCTGTAGGTGACCTTGGTATGTTACTGCTACTAAGCCTAAGTTCGTATGAAACAACTAGGTGGCTGGGGCAATCACTGCCTGTTAGCTTCAGGTCTGATCCGCAGGCTACAAAGTTCATGTGTGTTCCACATGGTCTTCATAGAAATGTATTCTGGAAGTTCCTAGCTGGGAATGTGATTCCTGGGCATGTATGGCCCCCAATAGGTATTGGGGTTGTGACATGCATGGTGAATTGGGTTCAGCCTTTGAACACAAGAAGAGTACTGCTGGATCAGATCAGTGGCCCATCTAGTCCAGCATCCTGTCTCACCCAGTGGCCAACCAGTTATGCTGGAGGGCCACTAACAGGGCATAGAGGCTGAGGCTTTCCCCTGATATTGCCTTCTGGCACTGGTATTCAGAGGTTTACTGCCTCTGAATGTGGATGCTTCTTTTTGTCACCATGGCTAGTAGCTGCTAATTGATGGTGTAACATTTGCCACTCTCCAGTCTTCTGGTACAGCTGCTGATTTTAGTGACAAATTACATACATATTAGTAGATCAACAGTCTCACATTTGAATTCCCCAGGGTGTCTGCCATCAGGACCTAGTGACATACTGGTTTTTAATTTCCACAATAGGTCCAGAACTTCATCTCTTGTCACCTCAGTTTGACCAAGTTCTACAGACTCACTTCCTGAACATAGTGGCTGTGGCATGGGTCCTTTATACAGTGAATACAGATGCAAAGAATTCATTGAGCATCTCTGCCATCTCCCCATCTTCCTTTAGCAATCCTTTTTTGCTTTGGTCATTGAAAGGCCCAACTGCCTCTCTGGCTGCTTTCCTGGTCTAGCTGTATTTTAAAAAAAATGCTCATTGTTTGTCTTGGTCATTTTTGCAATCTGCTCTTCAAATTCTCTTTCAGCTTGTGTAATTATTAACAGGCATTTCTTCTGCCAGACCTTGTGCTCCCTTCTGTTCACTTCATTGGGGCAGAACTTCCACTTTTAAAAAGAAGCCATTTTTTTTTTTGCCTTTTATGACTTCCTTGACCTGGGTCATTAACTATGCAGGCATCATTTTACACTTGGGGAATGGATTGTACTTCAGCTTCAATTAGTGTGGTTTTAGATAGCTTCTATGCATCCTCTAGGGATCTGACTGTCTTGTGTTTCCCTTTCAGCTTCCTTTTAATGAATCCTCTCTTTTTTGTAAAGTTCCCTCTTTTGAAATGAAATATTACAGTTTTGAACTTTAGGGGTAACTTTTCATTGACATCAATGCTGAACTTAATAGCATTGTGGTCACGGTTCCTAACTGCTGCAACAACAACTAAATCTTGCACCAGGTCTCAAGCCCTATTGACAACCAAGTCCAAGATCACTATCCCTCTTGTTGACTCTGTGATCAACTGTTCCAGTGCACAGTCAATTATGATCTCTAGGAATCTTATTTCTACAGCTTGACTCCTGCATATGTTTACCCAGTCAATGTGGGGGTAGGTAAAGTCACCCAGTATCACAACATTATCTGTTTTAGTCACCTCCCTTATTTCCTTCTCCATCTTAAATAGGGGTGTGCATTAAAAAAAAACATTTTTTTTTGTTTGGGTATATTAGACCTGAATATTTTTGGGATTTCAAAAACAAAACAAAACACCGTAATCCCCAAATCTCGGTTGCAAATTTGGTGCCTCTACCTTAAAAACAGCATTCCAGAGCCACACAAATATCTCCCATAGGCTGCAATGGAGGCATTTTGCCTCCACTGAAGCCTATGGGTAATCCCGAAAAGCTGAAAAAAGCCTATTTGGGGGGCTTTTTCGGATTTCACTTATCTGCTTCTGTTTAAAGAGATATTTTTTCAGCCGAAAAAAACTGAAAAATGCAGGAAAGGTATTTTTCGGCTTTTTTCGGTTTTGCAAAGCCAAATGCACATCCCTAATCTTAAGGGGTTGATAAAGTGGATGATATACTTACCACTTTTAATTTTTAATCTTAGGGACCAGTATTTGCACCCATATCATTTCTGTTGGGTACACTTAATACATAGGAAAGAAGACTGGAAAACACCATACTGTATTACTGGTTTTTCCCCCAAATTATATACCAATTATTGAAAATGTTTCCATTTTGATCCGTGGGTTTTTTTCATATTGATTCCCTCCCTTCATATACACACCCTGCCTGAGCAGAATTCCTGTCATTGGTAGTGGCCAATGACACAATGACTTTAAGAACCCACTGCTGACTGCAGGCTGTCTGGCTGATATTGACTCAACATAAAGCTAAGCCTACAATTGTGTTTCTAAAGAACCAGAGCAAAGTGATATGAAATTAAAATAAATGGGAGCATTAAGTGTTCCCTTGAGTCAATAGCGCTGACACTTAATGGTCAGAGACGTACAGAAGGCGGCATCAGGAGCCTCAGTTGTATTCAACCCCTTTAGACAGGCTTGCAACAAGATTAATTTGCTGGCAACCTTCAGTGCTTTATTCCAGTAACTAGGACAGGGGCTGGGGGAAGGAGGAAGGAGGGGCAGCATCTTAAATGGGCTCATTGCTGTGTTTCTCTTGTGATGGGCCTGGCTTGGTTGCAATGAGCAATCCCCTCAGCCGCTCACCTTTGATGAGTTCGGGTGTTTACCAGGAAGCCAGATGTTCCCATAAGGCAAGGTTATTAAAGCAATATTAAAAAGCCGAAGCCTCACAAAGGGTAATGATGGTGGCAGGGGGAAAAGTCCCTTGCAGCTTCATTTTTCTTAAACGGGAGTTAAACGACTTCCATTATCTTTTTATTTATATTGCATCCTTGGTCACAGCAACGCTTTGTTGCTAATAAACAAGCAGCAGCCCCAACTTTCTGTGTTCGGAGCAGCAGTTGGTTGTTTTATAGTCTAAGGAAAGTATAATACTGCCATAGACCATTGACGGGGGGCATCAGAATGGGCTGTTGTGTAATAGTGGGGGACAGAACAAAAAAACTTAGCCATGGTTTATACATGTCTCCAAGCTGATTTCTCTACACGTGACTACTGTGGGCTTAGCTTGGTGGCCGAATGTGTGAACTCTGTGGAAAAACATTGCATGGGGTTGTTTTAGGAGATACAAAAGTTCTTTTGTGGTATGTTATATCTCACAAACACATGATACCAGGATGGGTTGACAGTGGAACCAAATACCTATGTGGTGGATGGGCTCCCCCTTTCTGGAGGTCTCCAAGCTGAAGCTGGACAGCCATTTGTTGTGAATGTTCTCGTGCTGGATTCACTCCATTGAGCAGGAGGTTGGACTAATTGGTTTATGAGACCCCTTCCAACTCTAGGACTCTATGACAAGTACCTTTGGATACAATAGTAATCAAGTAATGAATGTTACTATGTGAACCATCTGAGCCCCCTGAAAACCAAGCTGCCGCAGAATCTTACCAGATGAATCTTACTCTGGTTATTACTGTTCAAAAACACCCACTTAATTCATGTTAGGTATCCCCTGACAAGGTCTTGCTGTTTAACAGGTTAATTTGGGTTTGGGGCTAATCTAGAGTTATGTTTGTGTTCTTCATTTGGAGTTATGCTGCTGCATTCATTTATATCTTTCTAGATCTATAAAGCCTCTGTGTTAGATTGTTCCTGGCCTTTCAGCCTGGCTATCAATCATTTGCCAGAAGGCGGGTGAAGAGGAAACTTACATGGAATAGAGGAGACAGCATGAAACCCAGCAACTCCTTTTGGCTGGTCCTAATTCACTGTCATATCCATAAATGTGGGCACATTAGAGACCAGACCGCATTGTCAGTGAGTCTACAAGGGATGTCTTTAGGACAAAGAACAACTTCTGTAATCCTAAAGTGGGACGCAGGTATGAGGTTAAGATGTTATCTCCATACCTAATTTTCCAAATACGAGGGCCTATCAATAATTTTTGCCATCACATAAAAGGAGTTGAGCTGGAATTGTGAAACTTGCATGGTATGTTGTCCCCTGTCTTGTCAACTTATTTTCCAAATGTTTTTTTTTGGGTTGAAGTGCTTGTGAATTACACCTGCCAGAATGACTGAAGGTGGCGCACTCCCAAAGCTTGAACACTGGACAGTAATCAAGTTCCTCCATTTTATTTATTTATATTTATGACACCCGCCCTCCCTGGCTGAAACCAGGCTCAGGGCGGAGAACAACAATAAAGTCACAAAGCATACACATAAATGACAATTTAAAACCCCAATTAAAACATCAAATCATAAGTACAAATTCCCCATTCTTAACCAAATTATTAAAAGTGGATGGCGCACTACCTACTGCAGTGCTCACTGTAGCAAAAGATGGCATGGCCAAAGATGATATGGCCAGGTAGGCAGGCCACCCCCCTATAAATAATAGTTGGGCAGAAAGAGGGGGAGGGTAAAGAACCCATAGAGATCTATGAGGAAATTAAAATTATTTTTGGGGGAACAATGTCCATCCCTAAGCACCGTAAAAACATGGAAAAGCTAGCTGAAACGTGGATGCATAAGGTTGAAAGATGAACCCAGAGAAGGGAGACCCAGTTCTACAGTTGATGCTGACATGATGAAGAAAGTGGAAAGGCTGGTCATGGAGGTCAGACAAATTACTATCCATTCCATTGTGGCTGAAGTGGGCATTAGTCAGTGTCCACCATATTACATGACCACCTTTACCTGTTTAAGTTCTCAGCACAAAGGGTGTCACGGTCACTCACCCCTTTTCAGAAGCAATAACGGCTGGATTGTGCTTCCACTGTGTTGGCCATGTGTCAGTCTAATGAAGATGACTTTTTTGGGTCATCTGGTGACAATGTATGAATGTTAGTTGTATCACTTTGACCCAGAGACCAAGACCATGAGTAAAGAGTGGAAGTACACCTCCTCACCACCCAATAAGAAGGTCCGTGTGGAATCCTCTGCAAAGAAGGTCATGTTGTCTATCTTCTGAGATTCTGATGGTGTTATCCTCACTGATTACCTGACTATGGCCATAGCATTATCGGGGCATATTACAGGGGACTCCTGGAAAGGCTGCAGGATGCTCTGAAGGGGAAATGCTGAGGCAAACTGACCAAAGGTGTTTGGCTGCTGGCAGACAATGCCAGAGCTGTGGTTACCAGCTCTTGCCACACACACCCTTATTCACCTGACCTGGCACCTTCCAACTGCATTAAATACTCAGGGCAAACAGTGCAACTGCTTTTCATAAGCGTCTAGGTATCTTTATGATCCTCTTTCATAGATCTGAATGTGCTCTGCAGGTTCATTTGATCCTGCACTGTTGCATATGTTGTGTCACATCTCTTTAGTTCTGCCAAGAAATTGGCCTGATTATATGTGCCATTTTTGTATATCAAAGCCATGCAGAGAAAAGTTTGCCAGGTCTCCTGATTCCAGAGGCAAAGCCTAGGAGCTCACACTGTGAATGCTGTGAACCAAGGGATGAAGTCTAGCAGTAATGATGGAGAACTGAAGATTCCCTGAAGAAGTGTTCAAGCCTGTCTTTCGAGCCTTCCATTACAAGGGTTTTGCCTTCTTCCCCACATGCTGTCAGAATGAAGATGCACTGTCTCATAGAGAGAAAGAGAAAGATACTGAGTCTAGCCAATATGAAAAGAGGAAGTATTGAAGTTGAAAATGAGGAGTTGGGATGGGCCCTGGGAAAAATGGTTTCATTGAACCTCTCCAGTTTTAATCTTTTGCTGCAGACCCTGAGAGGGAAAACAACCCCTAAAACTGGCAGTCCCATAAAGAGAGGTGTTTTATTGGAGGGTGCCACAAAATAATGTAATGCTTTTCTCACTCGTGAAATATAAATCTGAACATTTCGATAATGTCTCTGAGGGATTTTGGTTTGGACATAGGAGTGTGCAGTGGAAAAATAATCATTTTAATTTTGTATTATAATTTAAGAAAAGGAAGGTATATTGGTTTTTTAAGAATTCTCAGAAATGTATTGGGAAGAAGAAGGGTTGGTTTTTATATGCTGACTTTCTCTACCACTAAAGGAAGAATCAAACTGGCTTACAATCACCTTCCCTCCCCCTCCCCACAACAGATACTCTGTGAAGTAGGTGGGGCTGAGAGAGCTCTAAGAGAGCTGTGACTAGCCCAAGGTCACCCAGCTGGCTTCATGTAGAGGAGTGGGGAAACCAACCCAGTTCACCAGAGTAGAGTCCACTGCTCATGTGGAGGCGTGGGGAATCAAACCCGGTTCTCTAGATTAGAGTCCACCGCTCCTAACCACCACTCTTAACCCACTACACAACACTGGCTTTCGGAAGATCCGTTGGGTTCCCGTTCCGTTGTTATTAAGATTGTATTGGATGTCTGCCCATTGTTTTCCATGCAGGGAAAATGGCAGATTTTCCCAAGTGGATGTTTTTTCAACAAACATTATAAAAATATCTGGGACTATAGTACAGCCTCTGTTCTAAAGACTCCCCAAGTTTCAAGTGAATTGGACAAAGGGGTCCAATTTTGCAGCTCCTTAAATAAGGTTCCCCCAGCCATCCTGTCTGCATCCTCTCTGCTGGGTTTCTGGAACGGTGTGTGTTTGTTTTTATAAAACTTAGTAACTGTGAGCAAAGCAGTCTTTCCAGAGATTCTGCCTAGTGAGAAGCCTGCCCACCCTGCCAATCCTGTTGCAGAGAAGTAAGAGTGTATTTTAATTGAAGCAAGTTCACGTGGCATTGCAATTGTTTTCCTGGGAGTAGGGGGCAGATTGTGCCCTCTTTCTAGAGGCGATCGCTGCAGAAGTTTCAATTCTTCTGCAAAGCAATGGAGGGGCAGCTCCATGAGCACAGTGAGCAATGTTTTTCGGGACTTTTGGGGATCAATACTACACCCGCATAATAAAAAAGCAAGAAACAAATTTCTCCGAAGCACAGAAAAGGAGAAGCAGAAGATCAAACCAAACCAGAGATTAATCCACCCAGAAGCAAAAACAATGAAAATAAGACCTCTCCCAGTGACTGAATGCCGCTCTCCTTACTACCCCGCCGGGGAAGAAGGATGGAGGAAAGGCTAGCTAGCAGTAATAAATAAATAATTGAAATGAATCAGAGCAGTCTATGGAGAAAACAATCTAGCACAGTCTAGGCAGGATTTGACCGGCCGAGCGAGCCATCTTTCCCAGGACATGAGAAGCAGCGCAGCACATGTGTGGCACAAAATGGCTAACGTATCTGATGGCTGCTATTTAAAATCCCCCCCTCCAAGAAAAACTGTGTGATTGGCCAAGCAGCTCTCCTGAACTGTCCCAGAGCTATGACTGGCTGGGATAAATGCTGTTTCCCAGGGAACGGGAGGCAGGCACGGTTAAATTCCTGACAATTCACTATGTTAACAGATCCAGAAGTCATTCTGGGAATTCTTTGACTGCCTCAGATATAGCCGACCCAATCTAATGCCATGTAGGCTGGATGACTTTTAGAGTCGGCAATATCTGATTGCATACCCCTATTCAAGCTCAGTTTGGGTATAGAACTATTTAATTTAATAAAGTATTTAATATTTAATGAACATTTCATTTTGTTTTATTTAGATATTTATACCGATTGCTCTCTATTGGGGACCCAAAGTGGCTTATAGCTTCATTCTCCCCTTCTCCATTGTATCTTCACAGCAACAACCTTTTGAGGTTTTTGATTTTTGTTGGTTAAATTTTTTTTTTTTGGCTGACCATAAACCCTCACAATAGAATGAATTAGAAATATACATGTGCACATGGAGGCTTCTCACTTTCTGCAAATGGTTGGAGAAAACCTAAGCTTCAGTGTAGTAGTCTTTGTTAGTCAGGTAGTTCTAACAATTTCCCTAGGGCTGCCAGGTACCCGGTGGTGGTGGGCAAACCCCCGGCAATTCACCCCCCTGCCCGCTAATCAGCTGAGGGTCGGTGGGCATACGTGCACGCGCACCTACACGCCGCATTGCGAGGGGCCTTATACCACTCAAACTGTGAGTTTGAGTGGTAAAGGGCCCCTTGCGATGCAGAAATTTTGGGTGTAAAAGGCCCCTTGCAATGCATTTACACTTGGAAGAGCCTCATCGCAAGGGCCCTTATACCACTTAAACTGGGAGTTTGAGTGGTAAAAGGCCCCTCGCAACGTGGCACTTCCAGGTGTAAACCGGAAGTGATGTGCATGCGCATTGGCGCAGCTGTGCATGCGCGATCCCATCAGCTCTGCCCCAGAAGCCTCCCACCGGAGGAGAGGGGTGACCTGGCAACCCTAAATTTCCCCCGTACAGAAGTGCTGCCAGAAGCAGACAGAAAAAGAGCCATCTTCAGCCTCTTAAATTTTGAAGGACTCTTGGTCCTACCGAAGGCAAGCCAACCACCATAGCCATGCCCATCTGGCTTTCTTGACAATCTGAAAGGAGAGAGAGGAGCTTGCAATGCCAGGTTTGGTTCCGTTTGTTGACCATTGGGTGCTGCTGTAGTTGCTCAGGTGGCACAAGTCAGCATTTGTGTTGCCACAGCTCGGCACATCTAAGGATAAGGGTGCCAAGACCAAAGGCAGCATGGAGCTGACAAGTTGCAACATGATTTTCTGATCTCTGCAACCTGTTCTCATGTCTCTTCTGGGCTGTCCCTACCTTGGTTTCCTTTACTCCAACAGGAAAAGACAACAAAGAGGCCCTCTCACCCTTGCTGATGCAGATCAGAAAAGGAAACAGAGGCACTGACACTCTCACATTATTGCCCTTCTCTCTGTACTGAACCTTGTAAGGGGATGATTGATTCCAAGAAGCCTTGGAAGTTGACTTTCCCTGTACCTTGGTGTACAGGTGTATGTGCGGTGTGCAGATAGAGAAGAAAGGGCTTGGACAGGAATGATGAATAGTGTAAAGGGGAAGTTAATGGATAGCTGAAGGTGTAGAAATGAGGTTACCATGACCCCATGACAGGATTTGCAAGAGACCTGGATTTAAAGGTGGGATTTGGCTGAAAGGATAGATTTGGAGAGGCTGTTCCAAGTGTACGGCACAACAAGGCAAGACGCATGGAGGAAGACGAGATGCCCTTACTATTTTAATCAGTGGAATTGTTTTGCCTAATAACGGCTCCAGCGAGTTACAAAGGATGAATCATAATAATGTTCAAAATGCCACCAACATATTTAAAACAATAATTAACAATAATTAACTGTTTTAACAAGCTGGCATAGCAGAGGATGAAATGTCAGCTCCCACTTACAGGCATACTGATGAGCACATGGAGGGTTTGTTATTTCTTCGGGGTTTTCAGTCATTCTACTGCTCAGCTGAAAACAAGTGCCCCATTTGGGAGGAGAGGTGGGGAGGTGTGGAGAGCCACTAATGGGATCCACACCATTCTTTGCTGCGGTTTTGTGTACCTTCACTGAGGAAGACTGCAGTAAAGCTGATCCAGCCTTCACCCCTCCTCTGCATTCAATACAAGGCATGGAACTGCATGTTCTCCACTCCTTATCTCTCTCAGCAGTGAGGAAAAGCAAAGTAACCTTTATTTTTTGAGAAGGTTTTAGGATTTTTAGAGCCCTTTATTAATTTATTTGTTGAAAAGAGTCATAAGCCCACCAATGCAAGGTGGGTAACTAGGATAACTACAATTTATAAACAATAATAGCACAAAAATGGTTAGCCAAATAGCCAGCAAACTTGGGAATAATGCTGTCTACTAACAAATCAGTGCCCAACAGAAATCCCAACAGCATATAAGTAGGGTTGCCAACCTCCAGGTAGTAGCTGGAGATCTCCTGCTATTACAACTGATCTCCAGCCGATAGAGATAGAGTTCACCTGGAGAAAATGGCCGCATTGGCAATTGGACTCTATGACAATGAAGTCCCTCCCCTCCCCAAACTCCGCCCTCCTCAGGCTCCACCCAAAAAATCTCCAGGTATTTCCCAACCCGGGGCTGGCAACCCTAGCTAGGTGTAGGCAATTGCTCAGAATTAGGCCAGGACAATTCTAGGCCTAGTGGACCAGAAACAGCTTTTAGTTAGGAATTGTTATATCTCTTTTTTCAAGACAAAGTTATCTGTCCTGAAGTTTCAGTGTTAAATAATAAACTATTAAGATGGAAACTGTGTGTTTGTTGTTGCTCCACTATGCATTGTGTTAGGGTTGCCAGGTCCCCCCGGCCACTGGTGGGGGATGGGGGGTAGGGTTGCCACATCCAGGTTGTAAAAGTCCTGGAGATTTGGGGGTGGAGCCTGGGGAGGACAGGGATCTCAGAGTGGTACAATGCCATAGAGTCCACCCTCCACAGCATCTATTTTCTCCAGAGAAAATGATTTCTGTAGTCTGGAGAAGAGCTCTAATTCCAGGGCTTCCCCAGGCTCCACCTGGAGGCTAGCATCACTAAATAGTGTTGGTCCAAAGCAAATTCCAAAAACGAAACCATATACCTTTTATTGAAACCAACCCAAATGCCACAAAACAGCATGCAGGTTTTTGAATTCTCTAGAACTCTTCATCAGGCTTTTTATTTTTAATATAGAATCATAGAATTGGAAGGGGCTATATAGGCCATCCAATCCGACCTCCTGCTCAGTGCAGGATCAGCCTAAAGCATCCCTGACAAGTGTTCTTCCAGCCGTTGCTTGAAGACTGCCAGTGATAGGGAGCTCACCTCCACCCTAGGCAGCCAATTCCACTGCTGAACTACTCTTACTGTGAAAAAATTTCCCCCTAATATCCAGCCAGTACCTTTCCACCTGTAATTTATACCCATGATTAAGAGTCCTATCCTCTGCTACCAACAAGAATAGCTCCCTGGCCTCTTCTAAGTGACAGACTTTCAAATACTTAAAGAAAGCAGATACCAGGTAATGGCAGGCAATTGCTTGCTATTTATTGGGGCTGCTCGCTGCCCCTCAGCTGGCTGGTGGGCAAAAGCAAGCCAGCTGAAGGGGGGCGATAAACATCACTTTTGGGTTTACCCTGGAAGTGATGGGGATGCTCTAGCACAGTGATGGCGAACCTTACAAACAACTTTTTATTGAAAGGTAAAAGTTTGCATTTGGCATGCATCTCTCCAGGACTCGTCCTCTGCTCAGCCACCGGACATTATTGTACATAAGTAAACAATTATACTGTGCCTGAACCTCCTCAAGAAGTGCTTGAAACTGTCGACAATTAAGAGCACAAGCCATGATGTAATTCACCATTTTTGTGACATCTTTGAGGACATCGTCAACTTTTTTTAACAATTAATGTGATTTTTGCTGTTGTGTGCATGCTGATAATTTGTCTACCCTTGGCTCATACTTTGTAAGTTTGAGAGCAACACATGAAGCACTCAGGTCATCTGTTAGCCTGTTTCTGGTGTCAGATTTGATATAATTCAAAGCTGAAAACAGCTGCTCACAAGCATAAGATGATCCAAACGAAGTAAGGAAAGCAATCCCAAGTGCTCTCATTGACTTAAAATTATTTGGCAGAGAATTCCACACTTTAAGGATTTCATTTTCAGAACTAACTGTGCTGTCCTTTGGCATCCCTTCTATCTTCTCAAGTGTTTCACGCAGGTCATAGAATTTATTTTTCCAGATAGAGCTTTCTTGAAATTCTATTAGCTCCATTTCCCGATTTTCTAAATCTAACCAGTGTAGACAGGAAAGACCAAGTTCTTCAAATTTGGCTTTATCTGGAGAAGTAAGAAAACACAGGGTTGTCTCCATCTTATGGAACTGTAAAAATCTGTTACTAAAATTCACCTTTGCAGCTGCTACAATGCTAGGAAATTCCTTGTAGATTTCCTGATGGCTTGTAGGATTGTCTGCAAATGTTGTAGAATTTTTTAAATGCTTTTTTAGACAGACGGGGCCCCAGACATACTGAAGACGGGTGGGCCCCGACAAACAGCTGAGCTGCCCCGCAGCTCAGCTGAGCGGGGGGGAGTGTCAAGGTGCTCGGCTGCAGCCTCCCGGTCCAAACTGAAGATGGGAGGGCCCCCCGACAACCAGTGGCAGCTCAGCTGAGAGAGAGGGAGGGGCTTGCCCCGGTGCAAGGAGAGGGAGGGCGCCAGCGCAGGCTTGGGGAGCATGTGCTTGGGGAGAAGGAGCACCGCCCTCAGCACCCTCACCATGGCAACACGGCACAGCCCTAGGCAGACGCGACGGGTCCGCGCGTGCCCACAGAGAGGGCTCGGCGTGCCAGCTGCAGCACACGTGCCATAGGTTCGCCAACACAGCTCTAGCACATTTCTCCAAAAACTCTATTGTTTCCATAGAGTTTTTTAGAGGAATGTGCTTGAGCGTCTCTGTCACTTCTGGGGTAAACCCAGAAGTGACGTTATTGTGGCAATCACCCCCCCCCCCGCCCTACCACAACAAAGCTACTGCCGGTGACGAGGGGGGACCTGGCAACCTTACCCCTCAACCTCTTTTCCAGACTGAACATTCATTCCCAAGTCCCTCAGCTTTTCGTCATCTCCAGGCTCCTGATCATCCTTCTAACTCTTTTCTGCACCTGTTCCATTTTGTCCACATCTTTTTGAAAGTGAGGCCTCCAGAACTGCACACAGTACTCCAAATGGAGCCTGACCAATGTGGTATACAGCGGGACTATGACATCTTGCCGTTTGGATGTTATGCCTCTTTTTATACACCCCAAGACCATGTTACCCTTTTTTGCCCTGCATCACACTGACTTCTCATATTTAGTTTACAGTCCAGCTGCACCCCAAGCTCTTGTTCACATACATTGCAACCCAGAAGTGTACCCCCATCCAGTATAAATGGCCCTCATTTCTGTTAGCCAGATGTAGAACTCTGCACTTATCCTTGAGTCTAGTTTGTAGTGCTCCAGTTTAACCTTCAAAACTTCATGGAGAACCCTGTCAAAAACACTGATGGCGTTCTCATGATCCAGTAAGCTCGTCACCCTATCAAAGAAGGAAACAAGGTTGGTCTGGCAGGACCTGTTGGGGACAAATCCATGCTGACTTCCCTGGATCACCAAGTTGTCCTTCAGATGCTCACAGATTGACCCCTTTAAAATCTGCTCCAATATCTTCCCTGGGACAGAGGTCAGACTGACTGGCCTGTAGTTTCCTGGGTCATCCCTCCTCCCTTTTTTGAAGCGTGGGATAACATTCACCCTCCTCCAGTATTGTGGCACATTGCCCATCCTCCAAGAGGTGATGAAGATGATGGACAAAGGCTCTGCAAGCTCTCTAGAAAGTTCTTTGAGCACTCTTGGGTGCAAATATCTGGCCTGGAGGATTTGTACTCATCCAGTGCAGCCAGGTGCCTCACAACAACCTCTCTGTCTATGCCAACCAGCAGCCCAGATGCCGTGGCTTGCCTACTACCATCTCTAGATGAGCCTGTTCTCTTCTTCAGGGGAAAAATGGAGGCAAAATAGGCATTGAGCTTTTCTGCTGTCTTTCTGTCCTCTGTCAGAGTTTCTCCATTTTCACCCAACAGTGGGCCTATCACCTCTTTTACCTTGCATTTGCTCCTCACCTGAAGGGGGCGGGGTTTGGGGAGGGGGGACTTCAATGCCATAGAGTTCAATTGCCAAAGCTGCCATTTTTCTCCAGGTGATCTGATCTCTATCGGCTGGAGATCAGCTGAATTAGCAGGAGATCTCCTGCTACTACCGTACCTGGCAGTTGGCAACCCTACCTCGAATGGATCAAGCCCATCATTCATTCATTTCCAGGATCTTGCCTCTGACACTGGCTGCATCCTCATAGCTGAGGATTTTTTTTTTTTTTACAAGACCTTAAAGGTCAAATTCCGAGTGATTTGACTTCCCCAGCTGCAGTTCTTATTTGTTACTGTCCAAGAGGAGTTCTATCTTTGGAAACATGAGTACTGTTGAAGTATCATTTAATGCAACGAAGCAAAATGGTTTCAGGTCATTCAAAATTGCAAAATTGGTAAGAGGATATCTTTTACTGGAGCCAGATATTATTTTACATATTTTATAGTCTTTGAAAGCCATCATTTTTTACTTACACAACTGGGACTGACCTTCAGAGCTGCTGCACCTGCAGCTTCACCACAAATTATAGATGTACTCTAGAATAACAGGATTTACCAAGTCAGACCAATTATACATCAGTCTAGTACAGTCCATCTTAGAAGAAGAAGAGTTGGTTTTTATACCCTGCTTTTCTCTACTGTAACCCCACAACAGGCACCTCGTGAAGTAGCTGGGACTGAGACAGTTCTGAGAGAACTGTGACTGGCCCAAGGTCACCCAGCAGGCTTCACATGGAAGAGTGGGGAATCAAACCTGGTTCTCCAGATTAGAGTCTGCCACTCTTAACCACTATACCACAATGACACTCCATGGTCCTAGGCAAAGGTCCACTCTGGCCCTGCTTTTTAATACTGGAGATACCACGAATTTAGCAAAGCAAAACTTGTGTTCTGTCCCAGAGCTATGGCTCCTTTTTGCTTGGCCCTTTGGATTCATGTTTCTACAAAAATTTTCCTCTGCAGATAGCTATATTGGAAAAACTACATATAATGAGTTGAAAGGCTACCGACAGTCTATGTACCCTACCCAATATAAAAGCAATAAACGCAGTTACCATATGTGTAATGGACAAGATCCATCTCAATAATTGAGAATCCAGATGCAGGGCTTGCTAACACCTTGAGAGCTTCTAGTTCTAAATTATCTTGAACCTCTTTAGAGGATATGAGATTTGGAAACCAAACTGTATACTATTTAATTGTTATTAACTGTTGACCTTGGGCTAGTCACAGTTCTCTCAGAACTCTCTCAGCCCCACCTACCTCACGAGGTCTCTGTTGTGGGGAGGGGAAGGGAATGTGATTGTAAGCCGCTTTCAGACTCCTTAAAGGTAGAGGAAAGCGGGGTATAAAAACCAACTCTTCTTCTTCTTCACATGGGTTATTCAGGATCTGGCATTCAGCAGCAGAACTTTGATCATATGATAAAATTACCAGACATTTTGTTTTCTTTAAAATAAAACATCTGGTATTATATTATTTATTTGGAGTAAGCGATTACAGATCACCCATGCAAGACAAGAGGGATGAAGATGGTCTTGATGTTCAGCCCATAATGGTCACCCTTATATGGATACTTGCCCTTGAACCCATTAACATTTACAGGACCGTAACACTGTGATTCAAGTGTATTATTGGGGGCCAACAGTACTAAATGATAATGGTGGTGGTGGCATAGGCCAGATGAACATTACAGATGCCTAAGATTAGCATTGATCTGCAATAAATAAATAGGACAAAACAACTCCCACTTGCTGCTTCCACTGGACACTTGGTTATCAACATGTTGGTTTTGTATTGGTTGGCTCAGTCACTCATGATTTGTCTATGGAAACTCTTAGGCAGTTGGTTCTATTTGGACACCGTCACCGCTTCCCTAAATCGCATGTCACTTCTGGTCTCTCAGAAATTGCTCGATTAAAGCTCTGTGTGCTGAAAAAAGAGGGGGAACCCTATTGCACTACAGGAAAGCAGAAATGATCCAAGCAGCCTTTTCGGTGGCAACATCGCATCAAAGAAGGCCTTTAATTAGCAGCTCAGAAGGGAAGAAAATTGATTCTGCCTGTATTTGTTACAGACAGCTCAGAGTGAGGTTAAGCGGACAGGAGCCATTTATTCATTAAAATGGAAAGTGTCTTCTCTAACCTTGCTATTGTCCCCAGGCAGACACTAAGCGTCTAAGTGTTCAGATAGTTCAGCGAGGTAAAGGCAAATGTGTGAGAACGTATGAGAGAGGCCTGTGTGTGTGTGTGTGTGTGTAAAGTGCTGTCAAGTCACTGCCGACTTATGGTGACCCCTTATGGGGTTTTCAAGGCAAGAGACTAACAGAGGTGGTTTGCCATTGCCTTCCTCTGCATAGCAACCCCGGTATTCCTTGGCGGTCTCCCATCCAAATACTAACCAGGGGTGACCCTGCTTAGCTTTCAAGATCTGGCGAGATTGGACTACACCATGTTGCCTTCCCTCCCATGAGAGGGGCCTACAAGAGGCTAAATCTTCCTTAGTTGTTAAAGGACGGATCAACTTTGACTTCTAGAGGTAACATTTGAAGGGGAAAGGCAAATGAAACCATAGTTACCATTGGAATACCATTGGAATGCAGTGTGGTTGTTTTTTTTTTTTGTTTTTTGTTTGTCTTTTCCAGGATAAGACTGGTCTCTTCCTATGTACCACTGTTCTAGTTTTTGAAGTCCACTGTGATTAATTTAAATATATTTAATGTATTCCTAGTTAGTTTAAGCTAAAATGAAAGGACATTGAAAGAATAATTGCCTACCCACCTGTTTGTTTTGTGGCATTTTAATGCCGATTTGTTTTTTAAAAGTGCAGTTTAGTGCTGTCTGAAATACATCCACAGTGGGGTTAGGGTTGCCAGGTCCCTCTTCGTCACCGCAGAAGATTTTTGGGGCAGAGCCTGAGGAGGGCGGGGTTTGAGGAGGGGACTTCATTGCCATAGAGTCCAATTGCCAAAGCGGCCATTTTCTCCAGGGGAACTGATCTCTATCGGCTGGAGATCAGTTGTAATAGCAGGAGATCTCCAGCTAGTACCTGGAAGTTGGCAATCTTAGGTGCGGTGCAGACAAAGTGCATCTGTACCCTGCCTTGGATAGATGTTGAGCGGGCAGCAACAGAGCAAGTTTTTATTTTATTTTATTTTGTTCGATTTATACCCCGCTCTCTTCCCAGCCAGTAATTGAAACAATCCAAGAACATAAAATGCAGCAATGCAGTACACTAAAATCAATAAAATTTATAACAATAAGCCCTTAAAACCTAATTAAATCAATTGGCTCCCATTAATAAGACACTGGGCCACAGTGAGTCAGAGGGAAGACAGTCAGGGCCCCAAGTTATCTTGCACTGCCCATGATCTATCCAACACGTGGTGTAGAAAAAGCACCTCTACATCCCATTTGGTATAGATCCAGGCCCGTCGCATCAACACAAGAGGAAGCTCTCATCTCCTCTCTTGGCTCCTGGGCAGGGTCTAAGGCAGGTTATAGAGGCAGCCCTTCTGCAGCATTGGTGTAACCTGTTGCGTCTTTTCTCCATCATCGCCCCTGCCCAGTTTCGTGCTTCAGGGAGCCTCTTGGGTGGTTAACTGAAGTGACACCATGGCCAGCTAAAGAAAAGCCAGATGACAAAACAAACCTAGTTAAACTGGCTGAAAATCATGCAAGCAGAAATCCCTGAATTGCTCTGTTTTATAGAACTACCAATGCATGCAACTACTTTGTGCTGCCTGAGACAGATAAAGCAGGTAATGTGATACCTTTTATTAAATCAGTGTCAGTGATGATAAATGTCGAAGCTCTTGAGCTTGTAAAAACTCTGGAGACATTTGGAGCTCAGGAAAGCTGTGGGAAGTACGAAAACATGGAAGCTTTCCTCAATCTGAAATAGGTCCTGTGACAAGTCCCTTCAATAGCATCTCTGTCATTTGCCATGATCAACATGACAACACTAGACAGACATATGAGTGTATCTGTTGCTGTCTGTGGTTCTGTGAAGTCACCTTGACTCAATGTTTGCTTTGCCCCAGTTTCTGCAGAGCAGCTGTGGCTTTGGCATTCGGCCCTGAAGTATTTTGCTGTTCCTGAAATGTGATATAGCGTAGTTTGTCCAGATTTTCCAAGGACACAAGAAATGTCACAATTTAAGGTTGACAGACTTACCCTGAGTGCAGTACATTGTCTTTTAACTCTCCAGATGAAGAAGGAGAAAAGGCAACTGTAGTTCCTTCACAGCTCTTCCGTCCCATTCCCATCATGTTTCTGTCATTGACTCTTCCCTCTCATTTACTGTGCAGTACACATGGAGATGGGGAAGGCACTGGCAAACCACCCCGCAAAACAAAGTCTGCCTAGAAAATGTCGGGATGTGACATCACCACATGGGTCAAGAATGACCCGGTGCTTGCACAGGGGACCTTTACCTTTACCTTTTACACATGGAGGAGAGGGTCAGGTGATTAAACTAGGATGGAATGGGCAAGGAAGGCATGACTGTGTTTTCTTGCTCTTCAGCTTGATATTTGAGAGCCAGTGTGGCGTAGTGTTTAAGAGCAGCGGACTCTAATCTGGAGAACTGGGTTTGATTCCCCACTCCTCCGCATGAGTGGCAGACTTTAATCTGGAGAACCAAGTTTGTTTCCCCACTCCTCCGCATGAAGCCTGCTGGGTGACCTTGGGCTAGTCACAGTTCTCTCAGAAATCTTTCAGCCCCACCTACCTCACAAGGGGAGGGGAAGGGAAGGCGATTATAAGCTGCTTTGAGACTCCTTAATGGTAGAGAAAAGTGGGGTATAAAAACTCTTCTTCTTCTTCTGATGCCCTAGAAGAGAGGTGGCATTTCATCACAATTCCTACCACTGGCTCCTCATTTTGTTTTGAGTCATCACTTTCTCTTCACACATAGAGTTGTTGCTTGTTGGGTTTTTTATATGCTGACTTTCTCTACCACTCAAAGGATACTCAAACCGGCTTACAATCACCTTCCCTTCCCCTCCCCACAACAGACACTCTGTGAGGTAAATAGGGCTGAGAAAGTGTGACTAGCCCAAAATCACCCAGCTGGGTTCATGTGTAGGAGCGAGGAAACAAATCCAGTTCACCAGATTAGCCTCTGCCACTCATGTGGAGGAGTGGGGAATCATACCTGGTTCTCCAGATCAGAATCCACTGCTCCAAACCACCACTCTCAACCACTACACCAAGCTAGCTCTCTAGAGTGGGATCCATCTGCCTCTTATTTTAATATCTTGTAGAAAAACAAATCCTACTGAAGTCAATAGGATGATTATGACTCTAGGGCTTGAAGACTCATGGCCTAAGGCTAGGACCTAGTCTAGAGATGATTGCCATGAGTGCTCCAGCTGTAGGACCCCTTTAATACTTAGACAGAATGGAGTATGTAGCAACAGCCCCTGGGATTAGCAGGCAACATAAACCTTCTGGATTGGCTAGGTTTGACATAAAGGCCTTCTATCCTAGTCTATTCAACAGAGCACTTTATATATAGCTATGCCCCCCATAGCATCAACCTAGCTCTGATTAGGACATATTCCCCAATAAAAGTGCTTAAAATGGGGGGGGGGTAATAACACAATATTGTGTCTTTTCAGCTGGAAATAATTCACCTCTCTTGTCAGACCAATAAATACTTTTCATGTTGGACTAGGTAAAATCCAATGATTTATAAAAATGTGAAATATATATGTACATACATAGACACACACACTTTTATATAATTATATAATTGTAAATTAAAATTAAATCTTGGGCATGCCTATTGTTGAGAAATGTCCCTTTGCAATGGATTTCTGCACAACACTGATCTGTCCAGTTATCAGTCTCTGGAAAGGTGGAAATGCCAGAGTTAGGAGGCTCATGTCTCAGCAAAGGGGTCTAGTAGCTTCTATCCCTAGAGCTGCCAGACCTACACAATGTCTGTTCCACAACATTCCTTTGCCCATCTGTCTTGCTGCTCCAGTTACCACACATTAGGCATTCATGAGGTTCATCTTCTTAAATGTTCTTTGCTTGTGATCGTTCCATAGTTTGGGGCATTATTGGCCCAGGGACAAGTAAATAAGAGAGGCAACATAAGGGAAAGTGAGCGCTTGACAGGAATGCTATCTTTCCCTGCAGAAAATGCAGAAAAGATGTATCACTGGCTCTGCAGAAGGGGGGGGGATGCCCCCTGTGGCTTAGACAGGACACAGTCAGTAGTGTATAAGAGAAATGGAAGAGTCATTGCTTCTTAGCGGTACATGCACATTTCTCAGTGCAGTACCTAGGACAACGTTTATCCTGGCACGCACTTCTGTTCAGAATGCAGTTAATAACTGCTCACCCCCACACATCATATGTGGTGATGGTTATAATTCCATCATTGACACTTAGAGGTGTTTGTACTTTTGAAATAGCCTTACAGGTGTCCAATAGATTATAATCAAGTTTCTGCCAAAATTAGTCTTAATTTTAGATCCATCGAAGACGCTTTTACAGAGAAGAGTGCTACCCTCCGTTAATGCTCATGAACGCGGGCTTTAAGTTCTCTGTTCCTCACCTCATGAAAGCATTCTAAATCACAAATTTTCAATGAGTATTTGGAATGATGAAAACTCTGATGTGGATCAATTGTTGAGGTATATGAGGTTCATCTTCTTAAACACGTTTGCGTATACCCTCTTCTGTCAAGTTGTACCTTCCCTTGAACCATAGTTAGACATTTGGCTGATCTGCAATCTATATGTGTCACAGTAATACCTGGTGCATATAAAATTTTAATCTTTGAATTTAATTTTTGTCTTTCATCACTATGCTTAGCCCAATTAAAATGGAGGGTTGAATTTAAGCCAATTTAATGGTATTAATTTGGACAGCATTAGCAAAGTTTAAATCTATGCAGACTAGTTCAGTGAACTATAGTTTTTGTTAGCGGGTATGAAATAAATAATGCTGTACTTGTAATTGCCTTTGGTTAATGGATAATTGTTTTTACGTACTGTATTGTGGTTACCGGTTTGTAATGTACACTATTAGTGAAGGATATTTTCCAAATGTACCTGTTTAGTGAGTAGAATATTTCATTTTGATTTGGACCTAACTATTTGCTAGTGTCTGATAAGGGTTTAAATTCTGAAAGTGGTAAATATTGTCGAAGGCTTTCACGGTCAGAGTTCATTGGTTCTTGTAGGTTATCCGGGCTGTGTAACCGTGGTCTTGGAATTTTCTTTCCTGACGTTTCGCCAGCAACTGTGGCAGGCATCTTCAGAGTAGTAACACTGAAGGACAGTGTCTCTCAGTGTCAAGGGTGTAGAAAGAGTAATATATAGTCAGAAAGGGGTTGGGTTTGAGCTGAGTATTGTCCTGCAAAAGTATTGTCCTGTAAGTATCAAGATAATGTGCTAATGAGGGTATGGTATGTTAATATGGAACCATTGTATCCTGAAGTGATCTGTTAATGTGTGTAATCCAAAACTAATCTGTATGGCTATTGTTGAATGTTGTCTTTGTCTGGAGGTGTTTCAGGGCAGGAAGCCAAGCCTTATTCATTCTTAAACTCTCCTCTTTTCTGTTAAAGTTGTGCTGATGTTTGTGAATTTCAATGGCTTCTCTGTGCAATCTGACAAAATAGTTGGTAGAATTGTCCAGTCTTTCAGTGTCTTGGAATAAGACCCTGTGTCCTGTTTGTGTCAGTCCATGTTCAGCCACTGCTGATTTCTCAGGTTGGCCAAGTCTGCAGTATCTTTCATGTTCTTTTATCCTTGTTTGTATGCTGCGTTTTGTGGTCCCGATGTAAACTTCTCCACAGCTGCAAGGTATACGATATACTCCTGCAGAGGTGAGGGGGTCTCTTTTGTCTTTTGCTGATCGTAGCATTTGTTGTATTTTCTTGGTGGGTTTAAACACTGTTTGTAGGTTATGTTTTTTCAAAAGTTTCTCCATCCTATCAGTGACTCCTTTAATAAATGGCAAGAATACCTTTCCTATGGGAGACTGTTTTTCTTGAGTTTTCTGATTTTTGTTTGGTTCAATGGCCCTTCTGATTTCATTCTTGGAGTAGCCGTTTGCTAGCAGTGCGTGATTTAGATGGTTAGTTTCTTCCTTGAGAAACTGTGGTTCACAGATCCGTCTTGCACGGTCCATTAATGTTTTGATTATTCCTCCTTTCTGTCGGGGGTGGTGGTTGGAGTTTTTGTGTAAGTAGCGATCTGTGTGAGTTGGTTTCCGGTAGACCTTGTGACCTAACTGAAGGTTTGATTTACGGATGACAAGGGTATCAAGAAATGGGAGTTTACCCTCAATTTCCTTTTCCATGGTAAACTGAATGTTTGGATGGATATTATTAAGATGGTTTAGAAAGTCCATTAATTTTTCTTCACCATGGCTCCAAATGGTAAATGTATCATCTACGAACCTGAACCAGACTGTAGGTTTGTAAGGTGCTGATTCTAATGCTGTCTTTTCAAAATATTCCATGTAAAAGTTTGCTATTACTGGACTGAGTGGACTTCCCATAGCTACTCCATCAATCTGTTCATAAAATTCTTGATCCCATAGGAAATAACTTGTTGTCAAACAATGGTGAAATAAGGCTGTTATATCTTCTGGAAAAATCTGGTTAATCAATGAGATTGTGTCTTTAACTGGAACCTTGGTAAAGAGGGATACAACATCAAAACTGATTAATATATCCTTTGGATTGAGTCTTAATGGACTGATTTTGTTGATGAAGTGAGTTGAATCTTTGATGTAAGAAGTGGTTTTTCCAATGTGGTCCTGTAGGAGGGTGGTCAAATATTTAGCTAATTCATATGTTGGGGAACCAATGGCACTCACGATGGGTCGGAGTGGAACGGAATCCTTATGAATTTTAGGTAGTCCATATAATCGTGGTGGTTGTGCTTCAGTCTTGCATAGTTTTCTGTGTGTGTCGGGATGAAGAGTGGAATTCTTGATCAGAATGCTAGTTTTCCTGGTAATTTTGCAAGTTGGATCTCGTTTTAGTTTTTTGTATGTGGCAGGGTCCAGAAGTTCCTCAATCTTCTTTTTGTATTCTTCTGTTTTCATGATCACTGTGGCATTGCCTTTGTCAGCTGGTAGAATAATGATTTCTGGATCTGCATTGAGGGTCTTGATGGCGTTTCTCTCCTTGCGTGTTATATTGCTAGTAGGGGGCTTTGCTTTTCGTAGAATTCTTGCTGTCTCTCCTCTTATTTCCTCAGCATCTTCTTCAGGTAGATTACGAATGGCAGATTCTACATTTGCAATGATGTCTTCCACTGGAATTTGGGTGGGAGTGACTGCAAAGTTTCCTCCCTTAGCTAAGATGGAAGTTTCTTCAGGTGAGAGTTGTCGGTCTGTCAGATTGAAGATAATCCGTTTGTTGTCAAGTTTTGGACTGTTCTGTCTTCTTTCCTGTAATTTGTTAAACTTTTGCTTCTGTCTGGAAGTATGGCTGGTTAACCCCTGTTCCATTTTTCTGTAGGTGAGATTATCAATCTTGTCCCAATCATGGCTTCTCATTTTGTGGCTAGTATTGATATGTAAGGAAAACAACTCCTTGTCTGTGGCAGCAAGTTCTCTGCGGGTAGTGTGAATTCTCTCTCGTAAGAGAGCCCGTTCTAGATGGTCATAAATGCGGTTAGCTCGTGAAGTTTTAAAGATTCTTTTACTTGTGAGAAAAGATGGAATGGTTCCAGTGTCTCTGCATCGTAGTAGAAAAGTTAAAGAACAAAGTAGATGTGCTTTCTTGTTCCGAAGTGTTTCCAATCTCCGGGTCTGTTGAAATATTTCCTCCCCGTAGAGGCGTTCAAAATATTGTCGAAGGCTTTCACGGTCAGAGTTCATTGGTTCTTGTAGGTTATCCGGGCTGTGTAACCGTGGTCTTGGAATTTTCTTTCCTGACGTTTCGCCAGCAACTGTGGCAGGCATCTTCAGAGTAGTAACACTGAAGGACAGTGTCTCTCAGTGTCAAGGGTGTAGAAAGAGTAATATATAGTCAGAAAGGGGTTGGGTTTGAGCTGAGTATTGTCCTGCAAAAGTATTGTCCTGTAAGTATCAAGATAATGTGCTAATGAGGGTATGAAAGATACTGCAGACTTGGCCAACCTGAGAAATCAGCAGTGGCTGAACATGGACTGACACAAACAGGACACAGGGTCTTATTCCAAGACACTGAAAGACTGGACAATTCTACCAACTATTTTGTCAGATTGCACAGAGAAGCCATTGAAATTCACAAACATCAGCACAACTTTAACAGAAAAGAGGAGAGTTTAAGAATGAATAAGGCTTGGCTTCCTGCCCTGAAACACCTCCAGACAAAGACAACATTCAACAATAGCCATACAGATTAGTTTTGGATTACACACATTAACAGATCACTTCAGGATACAATGGTTCCATATTAACATACCATACCCTCATTAGCACATTATCTTGATACTTACAGGACAATACTTTTGCAGGACAATACTCAGCTCAAACCCAACCCCTTTCTGACTATATATTACTCTTTCTACACCCTTGACACTGAGAGACACTGTCCTTCAGTGTTACTACTCTGAAGATGCCTGCCACAGTTGCTGGCGAAACGTCAGGAAAGAAAATTCCAAGACCACGGTTACACAGCCCGGATAACCTACAAGAACCAATGAACTCTGACCGTGAAAGCCTTCGACAATATTTTGAACGCCTCTACGGGGAGGAAATATTTCAACAGACCCGGAGATTGGAAACACTTCGGAACAAGAAAGCACATCTACTTTGTTCTTTAACTTTTCTACTACGATGCAGAGACACTGGAACCATTCCATCTTTTCTCACAAGTAAAAGAATCTTTAAAACTTCACGAGCTAACCGCATTTATGACCATCTAGAACGGGCTCTCTTACGAGAGAGAATTCACACTACCCGCAGAGAACTTGCTGCCACAGACAAGGAGTTGTTTTCCTTACATATCAATACTAGCCACAAAATGAGAAGCCATGATTGGGACAAGATTGATAATCTCACCTACAGAAAAATGGAACAGGGGTTAACCAGCCATACTTCCAGACAGAAGCAAAAGTTTAACAAATTACAGGAAAGAAGACAGAACAGTCCAAAACTTGACAACAAACGGATTATCTTCAATCTGACAGACCGACAACTCTCACCTGAAGAAACTTCCATCTTAGCTAAGGGAGGAAACTTTGCAGTCACTCCCACCCAAATTCCAGTGGAAGACATCATTGCAAATGTAGAATCTGCCATTCGTAATCTACCTGAAGAAGATGCTGAGGAAATAAGAGGAGAGACAGCAAGAATTCTACGAAAAGCAAAGCCCCCTACTAGCAATATAACACGCAAGGAGAGAAACGCCATCAAGACCCTCAATGCAGATCCAGAAATCATTATTCTACCAGCTGACAAAGGCAATGCCACAGTGATCATGAAAACAGAAGAATACAAAAAGAAGATTGAGGAACTTCTGGACCCTGCCACATACAAAAAACTAAAACGAGATCCAACTTGCAAAATTACCAGGAAAACTAGCATTCTGATCAAGAATTCCACTCTTCATCCCGACACACACAGAAAACTATGCAAGACTGAAGCACAACCACCACGATTATATGGACTACCTAAAATTCATAAGGATTCCGTTCCACTCCGACCCATCGTGAGTGCCATTGGTTCCCCAACATATGAATTAGCTAAATATTTGACCACCCTCCTACAGGACCACATTGGAAAAACCACTTCTTACATCAAAGATTCAACTCACTTCATCAACAAAATCAGTCCATTAAGACTCAATCCAAAGGATATATTAATCAGTTTTGATGTTGTATCCCTCTTTACCAAGGTTCCAGTTAAAGACACAATCTCATTGATTAACCAGATTTTTCCAGAAGATATAACAGCCTTATTTCACCATTGTTTGACAACAAGTTATTTCCTATGGGATCAAGAATTTTATGAACAGATTGATGGAGTAGCTATGGGAAGTCCACTCAGTCCAGTAATAGCAAACTTTTACATGGAATATTTTGAAAAGACAGCATTAGAATCAGCACCTTACAAACCTACAGTCTGGTTCAGGTTCGTAGATGATACATTTACCATTTGGAGCCATGGTGAAGAAAAATTAATGGACTTTCTAAACCATCTTAATAATATCCATCCAAACATTCAGTTTACCATGGAAAAGGAAATTGAGGGTAAACTCCCATTTCTTGATACCCTTGTCATCCGTAAATCAAACCTTCAGTTAGGTCACAAGGTCTACCGGAAACCAACTCACACAGATCGCTACTTACACAAAAACTCCAACCACCACCCCCGACAGAAAAGAGGAATAATCAAAACATTAATGGACCGTGCAAGACGGATCTGTGAACCACAGTTTCTCAAGGAAGAAACTAACCATCTAAATCACGCACTGCTAGCAAACGGCTACTCCAAGAATGAAATCAGAAGGGCCATTGAACCAAACAAAAATCAGAAAACTCAAGAAAAACAGTCTCCCATAGGAAAGGTATTCTTGCCATTTATTAAAGGAGTCACTGATAGGATGGAGAAACTTTTGAAAAAACATAACCTACAAACAGTGTTTAAACCCACCAAGAAAATACAACAAATGCTACGATCAGCAAAAGACAAAAGAGACCCCCTCACCTCTGCAGGAGTATATCGTATACCTTGCAGCTGTGGAGAAGTTTACATCGGGACCACAAAACGCAGCATACAAACAAGGATAAAAGAACATGAAAGATACTGCAGACTTGGCCAACCTGAGAAATCAGCAGTGGCTGAACATGGACTGACACAAACAGGACACAGGGTCTTATTCCAAGACACTGAAAGACTGGACAATTCTACCAACTATTTTGTCAGATTGCACAGAGAAGCCATTGAAATTCACAAACATCAGCACAACTTTAACAGAAAAGAGGAGAGTTTAAGAATGAATAAGGCTTGGCTTCCTGCCCTGAAACACCTCCAGACAAAGACAACATTCAACAATAGCCATACAGATTAGTTTTGGATTACACACATTAACAGATCACTTCAGGATACAATGGTTCCATATTAACATACCATACCCTCATTAGCACATTATCTTGATACTTACAGGACAATACTTTTGCAGGACAATACTCAGCTCAAACCCAACCCCTTTCTGACTATATATTACTCTTTCTACACCCTTGACACTGAGAGACACTGTCCTTCAGTGTTACTACTCTGAAGATGCCTGCCACAGTTGCTGGCGAAACGTCAGGAAAGAAAATTCCAAGACCACGGTTACACAGCCCGGATAACCTACAAGAACCAATGAACTCTGACCGTGAAAGCCTTCGACAATATTTTGAACGCCTCTACGGGGAGGAAATATTTCAACAGACCCGGAGATTGGAAACACTTCGGAACAAGAAAGCACATCTACTTTGTTCTTTAACTTTTCTACTACGATGCAGAGACACTGGAACCATTCCATCTTTTCTCACAAGTAAAAGAATCTTTAAAACTTCACGAGCTAACCGCATTTATGACCATCTAGAACGGGCTCTCTTACGAGAGAGAATTCACACTACCCGCAGAGAACTTGCTGCCACAGACAAGGAGTTGTTTTCCTTACATATCAATACTAGCCACAAAATGAGAAGCCATGATTGGGACAAGATTGATAATCTCACCTACAGAAAAATGGAACAGGGGTTAACCAGCCATACTTCCAGACAGAAGCAAAAGTTTAACAAATTACAGGAAAGAAGACAGAACAGTCCAAAACTTGACAACAAACGGATTATCTTCAATCTGACAGACCGACAACTCTCACCTGAAGAAACTTCCATCTTAGCTAAGGGAGGAAACTTTGCAGTCACTCCCACCCAAATTCCAGTGGAAGACATCATTGCAAATGTAGAATCTGCCATTCGTAATCTACCTGAAGAAGATGCTGAGGAAATAAGAGGAGAGACAGCAAGAATTCTACGAAAAGCAAAGCCCCCTACTAGCAATATAACACGCAAGGAGAGAAACGCCATCAAGACCCTCAATGCAGATCCAGAAATCATTATTCTACCAGCTGACAAAGGCAATGCCACAGTGATCATGAAAACAGAAGAATACAAAAAGAAGATTGAGGAACTTCTGGACCCTGCCACATACAAAAAACTAAAACGAGATCCAACTTGCAAAATTACCAGGAAAACTAGCATTCTGATCAAGAATTCCACTCTTCATCCCGACACACACAGAAAACTATGCAAGACTGAAGCACAACCACCACGATTATATGGACTACCTAAAATTCATAAGGATTCCGTTCCACTCCGACCCATCGTGAGTGCCATTGGTTCCCCAACATATGAATTAGCTAAATATTTGACCACCCTCCTACAGGACCACATTGGAAAAACCACTTCTTACATCAAAGATTCAACTCACTTCATCAACAAAATCAGTCCATTAAGACTCAATCCAAAGGATATATTAATCAGTTTTGATGTTGTATCCCTCTTTACCAAGGTTCCAGTTAAAGACACAATCTCATTGATTAACCAGATTTTTCCAGAAGATATAACAGCCTTATTTCACCATTGTTTGACAACAAGTTATTTCCTATGGGATCAAGAATTTTATGAACAGATTGATGGAGTAGCTATGGGAAGTCCACTCAGTCCAGTAATAGCAAACTTTTACATGGAATATTTTGAAAAGACAGCATTAGAATCAGCACCTTACAAACCTACAGTCTGGTTCAGGTTCGTAGATGATACATTTACCATTTGGAGCCATGGTGAAGAAAAATTAATGGACTTTCTAAACCATCTTAATAATATCCATCCAAACATTCAGTTTACCATGGAAAAGGAAATTGAGGGTAAACTCCCATTTCTTGATACCCTTGTCATCCGTAAATCAAACCTTCAGTTAGGTCACAAGGTCTACCGGAAACCAACTCACACAGATCGCTACTTACACAAAAACTCCAACCACCACCCCCGACAGAAAAGAGGAATAATCAAAACATTAATGGACCGTGCAAGACGGATCTGTGAACCACAGTTTCTCAAGGAAGAAACTAACCATCTAAATCACGCACTGCTAGCAAACGGCTACTCCAAGAATGAAATCAGAAGGGCCATTGAACCAAACAAAAATCAGAAAACTCAAGAAAAACAGTCTCCCATAGGAAAGGTATTCTTGCCATTTATTAAAGGAGTCACTGATAGGATGGAGAAACTTTTGAAAAAACATAACCTACAAACAGTGTTTAAACCCACCAAGAAAATACAACAAATGCTACGATCAGCAAAAGACAAAAGAGACCCCCTCACCTCTGCAGGAGTATATCGTATACCTTGCAGCTGTGGAGAAGTTTACATCGGGACCACAAAACGCAGCATACAAACAAGGATAAAAGAACATGAAAGATACTGCAGACTTGGCCAACCTGAGAAATCAGCAGTGGCTGAACATGGACTGACACAAACAGGACACAGGGTCTTATTCCAAGACACTGAAAGACTGGACAATTCTACCAACTATTTTGTCAGATTGCACAGAGAAGCCATTGAAATTCACAAACATCAGCACAACTTTAACAGAAAAGAGGAGAGTTTAAGAATGAATAAGGCTTGGCTTCCTGCCCTGAAACACCTCCAGACAAAGACAACATTCAACAATAGCCATACAGATTAGTTTTGGATTACACACATTAACAGATCACTTCAGGATACAATGGTTCCATATTAACATACCATACCCTCATTAGCACATTATCTTGATACTTACAGGACAATACTTTTGCAGGACAATACTCAGCTCAAACCCAACCCCTTTCTGACTATATATTACTCTTTCTACACCCTTGACACTGAGAGACACTGTCCTTCAGTGTTACTACTCTGAAGATGCCTGCCACAGTTGCTGGCGAAACGTCAGGAAAGAAAATTCCAAGACCACGGTTACACAGCCCGGATAACCTACAAGAACTTCTGAAAGTGGTAGTTCTGGGGAACTCTGTTTGCATGATATGCAGGGTAGGAAACACATACAGATTTGTACTGTTTAGTTGTGAATAGTGTTTTCTGTGTGGTTGGAAAGCACATACTTTGAAGTTCAGGCTGTAGGATATGCCATCCATGAGCTGCTACAGGCCTGCATCCAACCAAACAGTTCTCCCAGTTGAATGGCATGTCCATTTGCAGAAGAGAGGGCAGCAATTTCAGCCAGCTTCCAGCCAATGAAGACCCCCCTTTTTTGTCCTCTGTGCCATTCCTGGGGTACCACTGACTCCCAGAAACAAAACTGGTGAGACACAGTGGCCTACAGTGGAGGGGAGAAGCAGGAAAGCCTCACTCAACAAAGGCCACAGATGATACACTGCTGAAGCTTGTAAATGTCAGTTCTTCCTCCATCTTGAAGAAATAGCTGTCTGCAAATCACCAGCTTTCAGCATCCAAACAGTGTTCCAGATGGTTTTGTGTAGATGGCACATGAGATGGCATATGCTTTTACTTGCTTAGGATTTCTCATTTTCCTATTCAATCAGGCCTGCTGTATATAATCATTCTGTATTTAAATAATCAGATTTGGATAAGTGTAACATATGGAGATAATAAGGAGGATACAACATATGCTGGTGAATTTATACATATTAAGATCCAACATAAACATATCTAAAATGTAGAATTACCATGGGAAATGGATTTGCAGTGGTATATCACAGCACATATTGGTCAAAATCCAGTGAGAATTGTTTCTATAGATTTAAATGTGCACCCCTCCTTCTACTTTCTCTATGTGGCACGTATTGTCACCAGGGCCAATGGGAGACACTACATGTCCCATGATATATACTTTTGTGTGCCTAGCTGGCTGCATAATTGGAGGCATGTTTTGTAGTGCATGAAGTTGGGTTCTAGTTCTGTCTTCTGTTTTGATACCAAGGGGATTGTCACTAGCTAAAGCATATATTTTGCCTTATTCACGCCTTTCTCCTTGGTGGGACTCAAATATCTGTTTCCCTCATAAGTGCTTGTTCTAGTCAGCTATTTGTGTAGACCTTTGGGATGCCTTCTGGGAATGTGCAGTTTTGCCTTATCTTGTTGCTAGTTTCTCTTTCCCCCTTGCATTGCAAAACATCTGTCTGCTCCTAGGAACATTATTCCAATCCTTGTCTGAGAGGCGACTTGAGCCTTCCCTGGGAGTTTCATTTCTCACATACTTTTTAGAAATAGGTAATATGCTTGGACTACACATCTCTTAATCTCTGTGGGTCCACCTGACTAAATGGTAACAGTTTGCAGAGAGTAATTCAACCCTAATCTGAAAGGTTTCTACCAGGTGCCCCACAGTTGCATTTGTGCCTTCTATGATGTATGTATTTTGCATGTGTGGTGTAACATGGTGATGTTACAGAGGTGTATCTGCATTATCATATGTGGATTTGCTTTTTCCACATATGGATAACATGAAGATGTCAGCATGCTGCTCCCTGATGGGTAGATGCCAGCAATGTCACCATGGTCTCTGGTG
Source organism: Euleptes europaea (assembly GCF_029931775.1). Taxonomy (NCBI): domain Eukaryota; kingdom Metazoa; phylum Chordata; class Lepidosauria; order Squamata; family Sphaerodactylidae; genus Euleptes; species Euleptes europaea. Next base: position 38,163,359 of record NC_079318.1, on the reverse strand, counting down.
TGGTGTCTCTGCTATGCTCTCCATTCCTTAATATCAGTCAATCAAGTTTTATTTTGATACAATATCAGCTCTGAATAAAATCGAAGTTGGGTTTAAAATAATAAAATAAAATAATAAAAGTTGATGGGCTGGGCCACTGACTCGCTCTTCTTTAGCAGCCTGCTTTAATGTCAGAACCTGCCATGATAGAAATTTAAAACTCTGTACAGCACACCTGGGCAACTGTGAATCATTTTCTGGGAATCATATTCTGACCACCTCAGCTAATCAGCAGATGCCTCGAAGCATGAGATTTGATTTCTCTGCGAAAGGATTTTTTGCTTGGTTCTTGGCACCATCAGAGGTGCAGATATCAGAGGACCAAAGGTGGTTGGCATGGCAAGTTTGATTTAGTAGCTGTTTATGCTGAGGCAAATAACTGCAGAAGATGGTCTGCCTCAATATGGTGTCCTACGAGATGGTTGAGTCTCTCCTGTCATTGATCTCTATCATTCTCTGATACCTAATCATTTTAATGAATACATTCTCACTTCTGCTTTCCATGAAGCAAATAAATATTAGGATTTTCAGGTGACAGTTTATGAAATTTGCTCCATATCAGAGTGTAAGTCTATACAAGAGCAAGTTGCATTAGATTAAAAGAGGCTTGATGCTTAATAGACAATGCCTTCCTTGCCTTCTCAGGCTAGTGAGACTACAGTCTAACCAGAAAGTTCATATATTAATAAGTGCTTATTAATACTCTGTAATTAAAAGGGAAAGAATCTTCCGCAGTACTCCACATATGCATCATTGCCTGGAGTGGTAATGCAAACATCCTTCCTTCCTTCCTTCCTTCCTTCCTTCCTTCCTTCCTTCCTTCCTTCCTTCCTTCCTTCCTTCCTTCCTTCCTTCCTTCCTTCCTTCCCCCTACACTTTCCCACTGGACACCTGTCAAAGATATTCAGTCTTCAGAATCTTGCTTCCTCTATTTACCCCTATCTGCAAGTGCTCTTTGGTACCTTGAAATTTCATTCTGTACAACTACACTGAGCTCTGCATTTCTGTGTTGCTACCCTAATATCAGCTCTTGCCCCAAGACTTTTTGCTCCCGCCCATGTTTTGTACTAGTCCCTGACACTTGGCTCACGTTCTTCTTCTTAAGACCAAAGTAGAATCATAGGCAATCAGATCTATCAAAAGCCTAGGAACTGGATTTGTATTGTAGAATTGGCTTAGGACTTTTGGAGTTGAGAAAGGGTGTTCTTCTGCCTTTCCAAACTAGCTCTGGGAACCCTGAAACAGGATCAAGTGGAGAATAAGTGGGCAAGGAAAAGGTTAAGCACCTCTTCTCTTCTGTTTCGATGATCCAGATAAGCCTACTTGGGAAAGTATGCAATGGACTTTTGATATATGCACATGAATATTAGTGGACTTTCTGCCCACTGATAAATATCAGTGCCCTTGGTTGCCCTGTTAATTAGTTTTACATAGTTGCTTCCCACTTTCTTAAGCTTTTCCTTTGGACTCACTCCCACCCATACTGCCATGGTCACACATTTGATTGTGTTTTCACTGGGTCCTGCTTTTCTGCTGTTAATAGCAGTTCAATGTGAAGTTTCAGTGCCGCTGTTAAAGACATAGCTACAATGGTCAGATGAGTGGCACACCTTTCAAGTAGGTATGGAAACTAGGGCTGTTGAAAAAAAAATCGGTAAAATTCAGATTTGGCAAAATTCAGCCCGTTTTTATTCGGGAAATGCCGAAGTCTGAACTCCCCTGCTTCGGGTCCGTGCAATTCGGCATGAGATCCGGAGTTTGGGGGGAAATTCGGCCGAATAAAGCCATTAAAAACACAATTGTGCCTTTCCGCGGCTCAGGGGGGGCATTTTTTGGGGTAGAGGTCCCAAACTTTCAGCGTAGCTTGAGGGGACCCTTCTTGCAAGAACCCCCAAGTTTTGTAAAGATTGGGTCGGGGGGATGAGATATGGGCCCCGAAAGGGTTCCCCCCTCCTTAATGTGCATCTCTGACAATGGGGATTTGCAATTAGCAGAGCTTGCCGCCCACGCCCAAAGCTCCCAGCCCCGACAAACAGCTGAGCTGCGGGGAGCAAGGGTGGGGCAGGTGTGAAGAAGTTTGCAAACCATGCAAAGCAACACATTTGCAACCATGCAAACCATGCAAAGCAACACATTTGCAACTATACAAACCATGCAAACCATGCAAAGCAACACGTTTGCAACCATGCAAAGCAACACCTGACACCTGGGAGTTTGCAAACCATGGAGAGGGACAGAGGCAGCTAGCTATGCATAAGGAGCAGGAGGGGGTGGAATTTCCCCTTTTGCATTGGACTCAGGACCAGGCAAATGCATTCTTTAAGTCACCATTTGAAAACCAGTTTTGAGCAAACATCAAAATAGACCTAACCGATCTTATGAATGAGGGAAAACCTGAGGACACACAACTGAAGCCCCACCCCTCAAACCAGGGAGAGAGAGAGACAGGGGGCACCCCCCCCCCCGCAGAACAGGCAAAATCCCCCTTTGGCTTCCCCCCCACCCACAGAAACTGCTCCCCCCCCCACACAGACTCTGCTCCCCCCCCCACACACACACACAGGAGAAAAAGTATAGAGAAAAGCCCCAAAATGGGTCTTACTGTGGATGTCTTCTGTTCCATCAGGGGGCACCCCCCCCTGCAGAACAGGCAAAAGCCCCCTTTGGCTTCCCCCCCCACCCACAGAAACTGCTCCCTCCCTACACACACACAGACTTTGCTTTCCCCCCCCCACACACACACTCATACACAGGAGAAAAATTATAAAGAAAAGCCCCAAAACGGGTCTTACTGTGAATGTCTTCTCTTCTGTCTTCTTCACACCTGCCCTGCCCTTGCTCCCTGCAGCTCAGCTGTTTGTTGGGGCTGGGAGCTTTGGGCATGGGCGGCAAGCTCTGCTAATTGCAAACCCCCATTGTCAGAGATGCACATTAAGGGTGGGGAAGAAGACCCGCCTTGGCCACCGATTGGCCGCAGGAGAATGCTGCTTACTAACTGACGGTTATGCTGCTGCGCCGGACCCCGAATTTGCTGAATTTATTCGCCGAATACCCCAAACTCGCTGAATTTGGCTCCCCATTTTCCCGCCTTTTTTGAGTTCGGTTCCATCCAAACTAAAAACCGCTGAATCAGGGGAAATTCGGCTGTTTTTTGGTTCGGGACGAACCGAATCAACAGCCCTAATGGAAACCCCACTTTCCCAAGCTGTATTTACATAATCCATAGTCATTGGTCCTCTATGCATGGGTACTGTGACTCATGTTTGCCCCCATACTGACTCAGTTGTTCCTTGGAGTTATGCATGAGTTTTCCGTCTCTCAGAGATGACCTCGTGCCCAGCCCTCGCAATGTCCAGGTCTTCCCGATGCTGTTAAAACCCAATTCATCTATGTCCCCTGAGATCAGCCTGGGTCAAATCGTCTCATCTCCATGCATAATCAAAAGAGCAGGACAGGGGAGCTGGGGGGGGTGTTTGACATTTTTCTCACAGTAAGCACTACACTAGATGCCAAATGGTTAGACACAGACTAATTTGCCGGCTCTTGCAGAAATGCCTGACATCCTTTGAAACGGTGTCTTCCAGACTCATCTAATGATGGCCTGTATCCAATCACACAGTTCCAAAAACCTAAGGGCACTTAAATATTCTTAAGAGAGGGTGGCAATTTCTGCCAATTCCCCTCTCCTACTGATTCCCCTACCCCATTTTGTTTCTGGGGGTCAGCAGACCCTCAGGAACAGCATGAGGGCAACATGGAGGCCTACAGTGGGAAGAAGAAATTGGTAGAAATGGCTGCTCTCTCTTCAGAAAACTTAAGTGCCCTTAAGTCTCTGGAGCTACATGGTTGGATACAGGTCACTGTCTATAAAATTGCATTTTCTTGCCTCATATTCCAGCTTCTCTTGCTCAGCAAAACCCAATAGCTTGCACAAAGCTTACTTGGGAGGGCAGCTAACATTGCATTTACTTGGCACTTCAAACATTTGATCATATTTCTCCTGAGTGTATTTAATATCTGCTAGCAGGCTTGGCCTGATTGAAATGCCTGCATTACTTGAGGAGGGGGGGTATAGGGAGAAAGAATGTGTAGTATAAAGATGATGTAGGCAAGCAATCACTTCTTAATGCCTTTTTTGAAATGGATGAGTACCAATCCACTGCCTCCTGTATTACTTCTCTCCTGCCCACCCTCCCGGCCAGTCATCTCAGTTACCGGTCCTGCTGCGGTATGTTTCTCTAGAGGTATTAAAGCAGTTATCCTAAAAGTATCCGAGAAATGCCAGAACCAGTTTCAAGTTTCGGCTCCATCATACCAAAGCCAATCTGTAAAAAATTAATTAGTGCATGAGGAACACTTAAAAGCATCTCCAATCAATTACGGGAGACAGTGTGGATATTTGTCTCCTTGTTATAGGAAATCCAACCCAGCATGGGCTATGCAGCATCCACACAAATCTGCAATGGATTTTAAGGAGATGAGACAAGTTCCAACTGTTAGAAAATCAGGGACCAACACTTCTTCCTGATCCCTCGGCTTGGTTTGAGGGAACCATGACCACAGGGAGTGATCACTGATCTTTTTGTACCTTCACCAGAGTGAAAAAAAAATGTGTCATGTGGGACTACCTTTCATCCTCCAGCAGTATTTATGACATGAGAGGTGAAAAGACCTCTTCCCCTTGGTCTTTTTCCTGTGTGTGTGTCCTCCAAGGAGGTCAATTGATTGGGAAGACTACACTGGTCCAATAAAAAGTATGACGGTATTGTCTCTCAGTCTTTATACTGCTTTGGAAATGCATAGGAGGGAAAAGAAAGTTGTGCTCACATCTTGTGTACAGGCCTCAAGTTGGGGTGGGGGGTGGGGTTGCCAGGCCATGCTTGGCAACTGGCAGAAGCCTGGGGGACAGACACATGGGGTGGGTGGTGTGGGGGACACTTCAAACAAAAACCAGACGTGATGTCATGTTGCTTAGGAATCACCAGAAACTGTGGTAAAGCCACAGAGCCATGTGATGTCACCTTTGCATTTCCCCTGGAAATGATCTCATGCTTTGTGTGGCACCAGCTTTAAAAATATTTTTCTTCTTCTGATGCTGCTCAGAGAAGTGGTGGGCAACAAAGTTTGCCAGCAAGAGGCCTCACTATTAAGTTCTTCCTCCTGATTGGATACTCTCAGGACTCCCAGTTTTTTTTTTAACAGCCTCCCTAACTGAACGTCAGCATTACTTCTTTTTAAAAATATTTCAAATGGAGCATTGCATTTTGATGGATGCTTAGCCATAGATTTTCTATACTATTGCTGCATTTAAATTTTAAAAGTCTATGCCACTTTTTTAACCTTTGCCTGACTTTGAGCAAAGTTATTTTTGTTGCTCCTAAATCTGGTAGAGATGACTGATTGAGTAAGGTCCCTGGTTAAGATACAGAAATGTACAGCTCCACGTGGCTTTAATTTTAACACAAAACAAATATTTTCATAGTCTATAAAATTCCTGCAATGGACTTATCTGGGAGCATGCAAAGCTTAGCGTAGTCTGCTAATGCCTTTATCTTTCAGATACAGGACTGGAAACAAAGACTAACCAAACCTTGGATTGTTTGGAAGAGGAAGAAGTTAAATCTCTCCCAGACATTTTGGCAGCTCGGTTTACTCATACCTTCAGGTAAGCTTCTTCTTCTAGACTGTTTATTTTCTCTGGGGGAGGCCTCCTTAATCTTTTTCACGAGGTCTGAGAACACAGTCGCACAGGCAGAGTCCCAGTTTTCTACATAATTGCTGCAAAATTTGCAGATGTAAAGACAATGGACAGAAATCACTGGAAGCGATTCATTCCATGAGCATAGCCATGCTGAGCTGGGCCAGTGGTCAATCCAGATCAGCTGACTGTCTATCATCATTAACCAGTCAAAAGCCTCCAAAGTTTTTCCACAATTGGGGAACATCCATAATGGATGTCATACATCAAGAGTGGGAGAGGGAAGCACAGGGTTATAATTTGGCAAAGGGAGACATAAACAATGCATTAAAAAGACTTTAACAATGTAACATACTTTGCGGGCACAGATAGGTGAAATCTGTCCCCTACCTTCAATTCCCAGCTTTGGGCAATAGGGCTGTGCATATCGATAAACCTAAACTGAAATAAACCCAAAATTAGCTGTTTGGGCAATGTTTGGGTTTTGTTTCAGCTGAATATCAAAACCTGAGAATCTACCTGAAGCCAAACAGGGGATTCCCTAAAAGCCAAAATAGAGATTCGCCTTTTTTTGTGTTTTTGTTTCGGCTATTTGCCTTTGCTCAGTTGCACGGCTCTGTGCTTTCTCCCATTTTTCTATCTTTGGTTTTGAGGTAGGGGCCGTGTAATCGGAGCCAACTTGGTTAGACCAAACTATCCATCACCCTTCAGTGGATTAATCTGGATGGCAGAAAGGCCATTTTAAAAGATGGGGCTCACCCAGTCCCGTCTGGAGGGATATACCCTTCAACTAAAAAGCAACAGTTTCAACAGCTGCTGATCTGGCTTCAGAAGAAGACTCCAGTCCTCACCCTTGCAGATGGGCAATCTCCTTCACAAGAGCAGCCTTGGTCATGACTTCGGCTGGCTCCTATATCAAACCCCCCCATGAAAACCTGCTCTCAAACTGAAGGTCCTCTGCTATGCCCTTTTGAGCATACCATTTATTTATTTGTTTGTTTGTTAATGCAGAGCATTTCTGCTTTTCCTTTCTGCCAGTATTGGTGGCTTACAGCTCTATAAAAAGAAATAAAATAAAACATTCATATTTAAAAAATAAGATTTTAAAAATGATTAATGAGACTGTTGTTGCAAAGTTTGTTGTTGCCAAGTTCAGGAAAATATTTAGGTTGTTGAAAAGTTCAGGAAAATATTTAGGTATAGCTGAATGGGTTTGAAACAGCCTTAAATTAAACTTGTAAAAGCTAATTTGGTGTGCTGAACCATCTGCTTCCCCCTCTATTCACCTGTAATAACAATGTGCTAGAATCGGAAATTACTAGCTGATCATAGGGACACCATTATCTCTCTGTCATCTCCCAAAAATTGCTCACCTGTGAGTTGGACCATCCACTGTTCCATGGGGTCTTATGTTAGGGTAACCTCCAGGTGGTGGTTGGAGATCTCCCACTATTACAACTGATCTCCAGGTGACAAAGATCTGTTCACCTGGAGAAAATGGCTGCTTTAGAAGGTGGACTCTCCGGTCTTATACCCCACTGAAGTCCTTCCCCTCTCCAAATCCCACCCTCCTCAGGCTCCACCCCCAAAATCTCCAACCTGGAGATTTCCCAACTTGGAGCTGGCAACCCTATCTTATATATACTCTGACAACAAATTCATTTGCTGGGATATACCAGAAAGGCAATTAGCTGCTGCAAGCCCCTTATAGAATGCTCCCCCCCCCAAAAAAAAACCAGGGAATGTCCTTGAGAGATAGTTCAAGGACTATCACCAAACTACTCATTCTGGTTTCTAATGATTTGGGCCCTGGTTTCCCAAACCCAGCTTGGGTCTCCCCGCTGCAGACACACAGAAGCTGCAGGGAATGGCTTTTAAAAAATAAAGGGGAGCCCAAATGGGTTCAGAATGCCTCTATGGTGGCAGGAAGGGCTCCTGCCTTCCCCTCCAAACCATTTTCCCACACAGAAACAGCACTGGGGGGAGGGGTGGTTTCCTTGTTTTTGCTGTTCCACGTGTAGGATTCTGTGTATGTGGAGCAGCAAAAATGGGGAAATAAAGCCCAAAGCACCGTTTCTACAGGAGAAATTGGCTGGGGGGGGGGGAATTTGATGAATAAATCTATAAACAAAATGGTGCCCCTGTAGGGAGCAGAAAAAACATTTCCCTCATACTCCATGGAAGACAGGCAGTTTCAATCCCGGGCCAGAGGCTAGGCCATGATCCCCTGCATAGTAATAAGTAGTGTTTCTGCAGGTTGTTTGTATGCTCTGAAAGGCAGCTAGGTTGACCACAGTAGAGCAGATGGGAGAAACACAGAGGCAAATGTTTCTCCCCCAAACAGGACAGATCCACACCTGGTGTGATATGAGAGACCTCTGAGAGACTTTCATCCCAAATGGTTTTTTTAAAGGAAGAGGAAATCTGTTTTTGATTGGCACTCATAAAACAAAGAAGAAAAATTAAAGGATATGAACAGGAATAATAAATATTCTAAAGAAGCTATATAAAAATTAGAGCATAGAACAAACTCAAAACGACCCAATTAAAGTTCCTGTGCACATCCCTAATGTGCACATCCTGTGCACATCCCTAATGCTAACCTCATCTTTGGCTCTGCCTTGATTACTGGCTATTTACAATTATTTGCTTCCATTCAATTCCCAGCTGGATCAGAGCATCTTCCTGATCTCTGACACACATACAGACATTTGCAGTTGGGGAAAGCATCTCCATTTGAAAACAATACTTTTGGGGAGTGAAACTTCCCTATTGGACTTCTCGGCCAATCAGGGTTTGGGTGTGGGGTCAGGACTACTGCTTCTTGAAGATTTAATATCAACCATTGGGGAAGTCATCTTTGAACGGTGCACCCTCTCGGCCTCACATACTATTTTCTGACTCAGTCTACTCTAAGGGAAATCTCATGATGGTATGCAATTTATAGTCAGCTGGAGTATCAAAAATATTTGAAGGGGTGTTTTCTCCCATCAGATTCCCTATCTGTAATGTGGTGATAATCCTGTTAATTTATCTTCCAGAGCTGTAGTAAGGAGTGCAAAGGTCATGTATGTGGAACACTTCAACCCCTTTAAAAAGGGCTCTATATAAATGCAAAGTATGGTTATTCTTAATAATAAGCAGCTGGACCTGTATTGTGTGTTAGCCGGTAAAGCTAAAAGCAGGAGTAGAAAGTGATCTGTGTTCAGCTCAGGCCTTAAAGTGGTGGATTAGCAGCATTGTTCAAAAAGCTTGCTCTAAGTCCTCATGTTCCTCATTGGCTAGGAAGTGAGTGAGTGCAGCTTACAGGGGTATACAGGAAAATCTTCTTTATTAGTGGAGGTGGGGGGATCAGATATTTGCTCTGGAAGCCCTGAGATACAATAGTCCTTTGAGCTCTGTGGATATATTCACAGTATTTAAAGGTCAAGTAATCTTTTTTATTTCCCTGTTTTCTTCAGACAGTTTTGTTGAACATTTTCATTATTCCTTGTGGTATTTTCTCTCCTCCTTTCTGGTTTAAGAGGATTTCTCTGTGCAAGTCAAGTTATTAGGATGTAGCAAGTGTGTGGTGAATATGTTATTACAGTAACAAGCTTTTCCACACAGCCGATATTTATTCTTGGTACTGAAAAGCTTTTCATTTGAATGGGAGTGGTGGAAGTGAAGATTAGAGAGGGTAGGCAGTCTGGAATAAAGTCTGAGGAATAGAAAGGGATTCTTAGGCAGCAGTCTTTACATTATATTTTTAGTGCAAAGAGCAGACAGAAGGATCACTCATGCCTCTGTTTATCTGTTAATAATGGAAGGTACAAATCTTTGAATTTTGTACACATGCCCTACAATTGTATCACAGATGCATTGTGTTGTCCACAGTTGACACAATTGGTGCAGATAATGTCTGGTATTTCAGCATAACTCTTCCAAGAAAAAAAAAGAGGGAAAATATTACTACTGAATTGCAAACATTGTGATTACGAATGGTTAGACGACCATTAAAAGTAGTTTTTGCAGAATAACAGTAGATAGAGTAGGAGAAATGGCAGTGGGAACACATGTTGCAGATTCTGTGAGCGTGCCTACAGAGATATTCTTTTCCGGGATTAGCATCAATCCATACCTTCCTATCCATACTTTCCTCAAACCCTTGTTGGGTAGAATTTTTCATGTGTATGTGTGTGGGGGAATCTACCAAAGCAACTTTGGAAAACTGCATAGCAGAGCGATGTTGTGTGGAAGCCCAGTTTAAAACTACCGCATTTGGGGTGGTGGGGGGAAAGCAAGAATTCGGTGTGGGAGCAACCTAAGTGCAGAAGTTGCCTTTTGTTCTGTCTATCCTGCATTGTAGATGGATGGACAACTCAGCACAAGCTTAATGTAGTTTATAGCAATGAGCCAGTATTCCTGCTCCCCCACCCTAAATGTTCTGTACATAGGGTTTCTATGCTGACACATGTATTCCATTGTGCTTGAGGGTGGCATCTGTTGGGTAAAGTGCTTCAACAGAGGGCAGATGCAAAAGTGTCATATAAATATATGCAATTAATTAGAAACACATTATACTAGAAATACTAGCACCATCCTCTATATGACAGCCCTTCAAGTACTTGAAGATGGTTATCATAAAGACCTTGTGCTGTTCAGTATTATACCCCTACAAGTACTTGAAGGGCTGTCATATAGAGGATGGTGCTGAATTGTTTTATGTTGCCCCAGAAGGCCGGACCAGAACCAACGGGTTGAAATTAAATCAAAAGAGTTTCCGTCTAAACGTTAGGAAGAATTTTCTAACAGAGCAATTCCTCAGTGGAACAGGCTTCCTCAGGAGGTGATAAGCTCTCCTTCCCTGGAGGTTTTTAAGAAGAGGGTAGATGGCTATCTGTCAGAAATGCTGATTCTATAACCTTAGGCAGATCATGAGAGGGAGGGCACCTAGGCCATCTTCTGGGCATGAAGTATGGGTCACTGGGGTGTGTGGGGGGGGAGGTAGTTGTGAATTTCCTGCAGTGTGCAGGGGGTTGAACTAGATGACCCTGGTGGTCCCTTCCAACTCTATAATTCCATAAATTAATTCTATTCTATGAAAGGAGAATAAATGAAGAAATAATCTCTGCAAATTGGCATGTCTTGCTTCTCAAGCCAGTTACTGGATAGATTGCAGTGATCACGTCTTAGGAAAGAGGGTGCTGATCCTTTCACATGCATGGATTGATCTCTCATTTCTACATTAACTTCTCTATTGATGACAACATTTGGCCCATTCCTCTGTCTGTCTATCATGGGGTGAGGCTTCCACATGATCACTGGCTGCCTCACTTGGTTTTTCTGTGGGAACTGAGGGGCAGTCTTCATTCTATTGTCTGGGGGAGGGTTCCGGAGCCTGGTATGCCCACATTCGAAGAGGTGGGGAAGCTAAGCCTGTCTCTCCACATTTTCCCTGCCAGTCTCCTCCGGTCTTCCTCCCACTGATCCTGTCTGATTCCTGGTCCTCAAATTGAGAGAGGATGGGGTACACAGCACCCTCCTCCTCTCATGGCCTGCATCTTGCAGCAGAGCACAAGGTCATGGCACCCTCCTTGGTCATTCCTAAGGTTGCCAACTTCCAGCTGCTAGCTATTACAACTGATCTCCAGCCGATACAGATCAGTTCACCTGGAGAAAATGGCCGCTTTGGCAATTGGGCTCTATGACATTGAAGTCCCTCCCCTCCCCAAACCCTGCCCTCCTCAGGCTCTGTACCAAAAACCTCCCACTGGCAACCCTAGCCATTCCTTCCATGGCTCCCTAAATAGGGCTGCTCACCTACCCCTCTGCAGAAGTGGCCAATCCTGGGGTAGGTGAGGCTGTCATCTGGGCCTGCCCTGGCCAAGGCCCCTCAGTTTCTAGTGTCTGGCCACAGTCTCCTCCATTAGGCCCCCTCATGCCCTTCCTCATCCCAGCAGAGCCCCCACCTGCTGGGAGGTAAGCTGTTTTCCCCAGACAGTATGTATGTATGTAGTATGTATGTATGTATGTATGTGTGTGTGTGTGTGTGTGTGTGTGTCTGTCTGTCTGTCTGTCTGTCTGTCTGTCGTTCTGTTATTCACAAAGCTGTGATGAGTCCAGGATGGATAATGGGAGTACAGCGTGCCAGTATCTTACAGTTTTATCTAGAATTCTGGAAACAGAACAGGAGATTTCTCATGGGTGATTTTAATACACTTTAACCAGGCCTTCAGGACTGTCTGTTTTTAATGTAAACATTTTTCTGTACTAGGTTTTTTTTTTAAGAAAATGTAATGGATTCTAAGGTATTCTTTATACGTAAAAAGATAAATGTATGACCAAGCTGTACGAGCAAAATAAATGTTCACACTTCTAAAAGTGGTATTAATGAAGCTATCATCTAGATCTCACCGGAAGAATGTCAGTATCGACAATGGTGAAGCTTTGCTGTGCACACACCCCTCTACAGGCATTCTGACACATGATGAGATGTCAGGTGAATGAAAAATGCGAAGCTATTGAACATGCAGTGAACCATTGAGAAGACTGGCAGGCATGTCCATGTCTGACAAGTGCTGATTGACAAGACACCTCAAGTTAGGGGGAAAGAAATCTGGCCGTGTGAATCAGCTCCAGGTTCTTGCTTTCTAAACTCCTTCTGTCACCTGTTGTCATCAATGCTCTTGTTTAAAAAAAATTATTCAGGTTTGCTGGAACAAGAAGAGGTTGGAAGAAGGCGAAAAAACTGGTGAATGTATCATCAAGGCCCCTCCCCCCATGGCTTCGTTTCTCCTCAAGAGCAGTAGCAGCATTTACTGGAAATGCTATGGTGAGTGACAGCTGGAGAAGCGGAAAGAAATGGCTCAGGTGTGCACCCCTCTGATAAAAAATATAATTAAACCCATTGCCAAATAAGAGGAATGTATCAGAAATGGAGAGTCACCGCTGAAATTAATTTCCCTTTGCTAAAAGGGAGCTTCAGGCTCTTATAGACAGTGCAATGATGAGAAGCTTCAGACCCGAGGACTGCCTGGTAATGTCTGGTACCTTCCTGTGTGAGGGTTTCCTGTCCTTAAGAACTCTGCAAACCCAGGGTTTTGTCCAAAGCAACCATTTCATTCAGGGAAATCGATCTCTGTAGTCTGGAGATCAGCTGCCATCCCAGGAGATCTCCAGGCCCCACCTGGAGTAGTGTTCCCCGTTCGGGGCTGGGAAATTCCTGGAGCTTTGGAGGTGGATACTGGGGAAGGCAGAATTTGAAGAGTGGAGGAACCTCATCTGGGTGTAATGCTAAAGAGTTCCATTCTCCAAAGCATCCATTTTCTCCAGGGAAACTGATCTCTGTCATCTGGAGATGAGTTGTGATTCTGGGAGATCGCCAAGCCCCACCTAATGGTTGGCAACCCTAATTGTGCATCCCTGCCTTAATCTAACAAAGCTGGCAACAGACCCTAGACTAGGGTTGCCAACCGCCAGGTACTAGCTGGAGATCTCCTGCTATTACAACTGATCTCCAGCCAATAGAGATCAGTTCACCTGGAGAAAGTGGCCACTTTGACAATTGGACTCTATGGTATTGAAGTCCCTCCATTCCCCAAACCCCGCCATTCTCAGGCTCCACCCCAAAAACCTCCTGCCAGTGGCGAAGAGGGACCTGGCAACCCTATCTTAGACATTTCCATCAGGGTCTGAAATCTCTTGTTTCTCCCCTCCTGCTTTTTTGTTTTTAAACATCCTAATGAAGCATTCTGGAGAATGTGTTGGGAAATATTGCTTGGTCCTACTAAAAGGTATTATCTATGCTTGCTATTCAATTGATGATCATTTATGCGTTCCCAAGGTATGACTGAGAAACACCTGATAAAGCAATCTTGCTGAAGCTAAGCCAGCATAGGTCTGGTCAGTGGATAAGAGAAATCTCCAAAGACACCCCAAACCAATTAACTCATCAAAGTCAAGGAAATAGAAGGGAAGGAGTGTGTGCTAGCATTAGACCAGCTGGCTTACGTCACTTCTGGAAACAACCGGAAGTGACATAGGGATGCTCTCGCAGTTTACAAAAACTCTGTGGTAAAACCGTATTTTGTAAATCGTAGAGTACCTACAGACACCACTTCCAGTTTTTACCAAAGGTGACATCAGTGCCAGCACGATGCCGGTGCACCAAGCCCCGCCCCCAATTCCTCCCAGAGGGTTGCCAACTCTGGGTTGGGAAATTCCTGGAGAATATTGGGGGTGGAGCCTAGGGAGGGCAGGTTTTAGAGAGGGGAGGGACCTCTGCAAGGTTTAATGCCATAGAATCCATGCTTCGAAGCAGCTATTTTTCCCAGGGGAACTGATCTGTGTAGTCTGGAGATCAGTTGAAATTCCAGGAGGTCACCAGGCCCCAACTGGAGGACGGCAACCCTATCTCTATGGCATTAAACCCTCTCTCTCACTGGCACCTCCCACGTTCCAGACATCTTCCTTTAAAGTGTGCGGTAAGCCACGCATGTCCCACGGAGGCCTCCATCCTGCAAAAATAGAGCAAGAACCACATCAGCTATGCTTTAAAAACAAGTATAAGTAAAATGACTCAATAAAGGAAGCCACAGCCCTCAATTTGCAAGACCTGAGCAAGGCTGTCAAAGATAGGACATTTTGGAGGACTTTCATTCATACGGTCGCCATGAGTCAGAAGCGACTTGACGGCACTTAACACACACACACACATAAGTAAAATGTAAGTGTTGTCCGAACATGATGTGCAAAATCTCAGAGGTAGCTGATTTTATAGGCCCTGGCCCAGGTTCTAATCTATTTCACCCCTTGATTGGAAGAAATGTTTGAAGGTCCATGAAAATTTTTAAATCCAGATAACACTCCCCAGGTTGCTAAAGTCTGAGAATCTCTGAATTAAGGCAACCATAATGGTACAAATTCTCTGAAAGGGTTGCCGCAAGTGATAACAGAACTGCAGAGAAGTGAACAGAGGAACACTGAAAACCATCCATAGTCACTTGGCACCAATGACATGTACACCATTGGCAATGTGACAGACTTCGTGGACAAAGTGAGTGGAACTTGAGGGGGACTGACAGGTCTGTGTGTTGTGCGAAGGGAGAATGCCAGTCAGTTCTTGCTCCATTCTGAAATGAACATTAGCATGTCATTGCTTCTTCTTTTAGCTGTCACTGTCCCATAATTAAACCAGCTGGAAATAAGAAGAGCCTCCAAAAAGAGACCAAAGTAATTTACAATTCAGAGAGACTCAAAAAGAAAGGTAAGTCAGTCCCCAAGTCCCTCTGCCAGTTTTTGGGCTTTAAAATTACAGGGTGTGTGTGTGTGAGGGAGGGGGGCTCCTTAAAGTTCCAATGTATGACAGATGCTGATCCAAAAATCCTCATTAGCAGCTGAGGGCTTTGTCAGGGAGAGAGGGGGCTTGAGTTTACTCTCTCCGAACAGGCAATTGGGTTTTCCAGAATTGGCAGCAGCAACCAGCAACTACATGTGGTCCTAACCTAGCAGTGGGAACTGCATGCACAGTCCCAGCTACAAAATGTGAGAATCAAGGGGAATGCTCCCCTAGCATTTTCACAGGCAACATCTGGTCCAGAAGCTCCTAATTAGACTAGATCATGCACACTGAAAACCAGCAGTATATCTGCTGGAAGGAATGGAAGGAGTGCAACATCGCTTAATGCTAGCACAGACTTTGGAGCCGCAGGGGAGGGTAGTAGTAGTAGAGGTAGAATCATACAGTCATAGAATCATAGAAACATAGAGCTGGAAGGGATCTCCAGGGTCATCTAGTCCAACCCCCTGCACAATGCAGGAAATTCATGACTGCCTTCGCCCACGCCCACAACCCCAGTGACCCCTGCTACATGCTCAGAAGATGGCAAAAAAACAAAACAAACCAACCCTCCAGGATCCCTGGCCAATCTGGCCTGGAGGAAAATTGCTTCCTGACCCCAAAGTAGCAATCAGAATTACCCTGGGCATGTAAGAAAGGGCCACAAGAGCCAAGCACAAATGCAACCCTTCCTGCTCTCCCTCTCATGATCTGCCTAAGTTCACAGAATCAGCATTGCTGTCAGATGGCCAGCTAGCCTCTGCTTAAAACCTCCAAAGGAGAGCCCAGCACCTCCTGAGAAAGCCTGTTCCACTGAGGAACTGCTCAAACTGTCAGGAAGTTCTTCCTAAAGTTTAGCAGGAAACTCTTTTGATTTAATTTCAACCCATTGGTTCTGGTCCAACTTTCTGGAGCACAGAAAATAACTCCACACACCATCCTCTATATGACAGCCCTTCAAGTACTTGAAGATAGTTATATATGATTTGATAACATGAATTTATTTTATTTGAATTTGATACAAAAATTTATCTATATATATGTGACAATATTAGGATTAGAACCTTATACAAGAGAGTATACAAATTTATAATGAGGTAGATGGAGATGAAGGGGAAGTCTTATATTTTATTCAAATATATTTGTATTTTCAACAATAATTCATTGTTTTTTACCTTTTCTGATTATTTTTATTAATTGTTGAACTGTATGTTTATATATTGTGAAAAATAATAAAAATTATTATTATAAAAAAAAGTCCTTGAAAATGGTTATCTTATCACCTCTCAGTCATCTCCTCTCTAGGCTAAACATACCGAGCTCCTTCAACCTTTCCTCCAAGGACGTGGCCTCCAGACCCCTCACCATCATCTTTGCCCTTCTCTGGACACATTTAAGCTTGTCTACATCCTTCTTAAATTGTGGTGCCCCATACAGAACACAATACTCTAGGTGAGGTTTAACCAGAGCAGTGTAAAGTATCACTTCATGTGATTTGGACACTATACTTCTTTCGATACAGTCCAAAATCGCATTTGCCCTTTTAGCTACCACATCACACTGCTGACTCATGTTCAGTATAAGGTCTATGAAGACTCCTAGATCCTTTTTTCCCATACTACTGACAACATAAGTCTCCCTCATCGTAAAACTATGCATTTTCCTACCTGAATACATAATTTTACAATTACCTGTTGAACTTCATTTTATTATTTTTAGCCCAGTTTTCCAGCTTGTCAAGATCATCCTGTACCCTGGCTCTTAGTGGAGTTGAAGAAGTTGCACTGAATCTCAATACATAGTGTATATATGCTTCAGTCTAGAGCCCTTTGGGCCTTTTGATGTGCTGGTGCTGGCTGCCCCATTAATTTCACTTTGGGGGAACAGATCCTCATATACTCAAGAAGGGATCGTTTTCATCCACCGGAATGAACAGAGGAGTTCTGTGTAAACCATAATACATGAAATTACTATATCACGGAGCATCTAAATAGAGGAGGAGGAGGAGAAGAAGAAGGAGGAGGAGGAGGAGGAGGTTGGTTTTTATATGCCAACTTTCTCTACCACTTAAGGAAGAGTCAAACTGGCTCACAATCACCTTCCCCTCCCCACAACAGACACCCTGTGAGGTAGGTGAGGCTGAGAGAGCTGTGACTAGCCCAAGGTCACCCAAGTGGCTTCAGGTGTAGGAGTGGGGAAACAAATCCAGTTCACCAGATTAGCCTCCGCCATTTATGTGGAGGAGTGGGGAATCCAACCCGGTTCTCCAGATCAAAGTCCACTGCTCCAAACCACCGCTCTTAACCACTACACCACGCTGGCTCTTTCCTGCTTTCCTGCTCTATCATACAGCTGAAAGTTTATTTATTTACTTTGTTTATACCCCACCTTTAACCTGACTGAGAACCAAAGAGATTTACATTATTCTCCTTTCCTCCATTTTATCCTCACAACAACTCTGTGGGGTAGGTTAGGCTGAGAGTGTGAGACTGGTCCACGGTTACCCAGCAAGCTTCCATGGCAGTGGGGATTGAAACTTGGGTCTCCCAGATGCTAGTCTCTCTAACCATTACACCACATTGTCTCTCAGACTTCATCCACAGTTGAAGCGAATTGCCCTTAAGGTACACCACCCAAGAAACATAGTAGTTCCCAAGGTAGACTGGACTAAGCCACTGAGGGCTTTATAGGTCAAAACCAGCACCCTTCTTGGTGTGCTGTCAGGTAGAAGCCGGAGCTTCTCCACCAGCGGGGGCAGATGCAGAGGCAACCTGCTGTTCCTTCTACCAGAACATCTCTCTGGAAACTGGTCCACATAAATTACTCTGTCTTCACCCTAGAACAAGGGTTTCCAACATGAGGCATAAGGGTGCCATGCACCCGCCGACACCTTTCCTGGTGCCCGCCAAGTGTTTTTAGGAAGTGAGTGGGGCCAAGTAGGGCTTTTGTCCAGCTAGGCTTCTGACTGACTATTGGATACTGGATTGGCTGTGCAGATTTTTTTTAATGTTGCTATGGCATCAGCTGCCACTGCAGCACAAGGATCTGCACTGTTACTGAAGTTAAGCAGTGGCAGCCATTTTGTGGTTGGCTCCGCCTCCTGCAGCAGCCATCTTATGGAAACCATTTTGTTGCTGTGCCCACCATACCATGTCAGAATTCCAAATGTGCCTGCGGGTTCAAAAAGGTTTGAGGTCCCTACCCTAGAAGCACAGTTCATGCCACCACACACATCAATATGGTTGCCAGGTCCCTCTTTGCCACCGGTGGGAGGTTTTTGGGGCGGAGCCTGAAAAGGGTGGGGTTTGGGGAGGGGCTTCAATGCCATAGAGTCCAATTGCCAAAGTGGCCATTTTCTCCAGGTGAACTGATCTCTATCAGCTGGAGATTAGTTGTAATAGCAGGAGATCTCCTGCCACCACCTGGAGGTTGGCAATGCTACACACCAATCAATGCCACCCACTGCTAGAGGCTGACAGGGTCTGACTCTCTCAGGCCATATGGAAGAATTTTGCAGCAGATTACCCAGAAAGCCTTACAGGTGGCTTCACACAACACTCTGCTGCCTATGTGTGAGCAAGCAGGATACTACTCCAGTGGAGCATCCTGCCTGCTGAAGGTGTGCAAATGGAGAGCCCCAGAGGTGTGAGAAGGAGAACATCACCATTGGCCCCTCAGCACTCTCTGAAACCCATACAGTTAGGGTTGCCAGGTCCCTCTTCGCCACCGGCAGGAGGCATGGCTAATGAGCCACAGCTGTAGAAGCATATTTTATGCCAACACACAGAGGCGTAGATACCAGCCCTCAGAGAGTCAGAGCCTTATGGTCAGCTGGTCATTGGTATGTATGGTAATATTATTATGGGATTATTTGATATGTTGTTGAGTTCCAGGTATTTGGGATATATGTTTATTTTTCAGAGGTCTAAGGACCCATTAAATGAATCAACTGAAGAAGCATTTACCTGCGAAACGTACACAAATCCGGAAGTGGCGTTTTGATTTTGATTGTACAGGATTACCTGGGATAAATAGGAAATTTACCTTTGGATGAACATATTTCTATTGAATGATACGTGGACTTTGTACCTGGATTGGTACTATTTATTGGACATTGGACTTGGATTAACATTTTTTGGAATTGCATTCTGGTGAAGTAACCTGGGTATATCCTGGTGAAGTAATTTACTTGTATTACATTGGAATTGTTGTATTCATTTCAGAAACATATCAGTGAAGTAACTGCACAAATTTAATTTTGAGTTTATTAAATTGCATTGCTATATCCTTACTGTCTTATTAGTCTCAGTGTGGATACTAAGGAATTTTTCCTTGTTGTATATTATTTTGAGCTGGTGCTGCCTATACCTTTAACTTTGTTATTCAGCACACGTTGTATTTTTTCTCACCACCTGGAGGTTGGCAAGTATATACAGTTCCCTTTTCAAAAGCAAACTGACTGTGACTGTGAATACTGGTATGTGTAAAGCACACACTCGGATGGGATTCCTGGAAAATGTAAATATCTTTCCCCTGGAATACGTTTGTACTGAAGGTTCAACAGTAGCCATATCTGCGTAACTTGTGATGGCTCTGTAATTGTTCCAGTACACTGTGGAGGATATCCTTTGTTGCATACTGTACTCGGGAGTTTGAATAGAAAATTACAAAGATTAGGTTTGTTCAATATCACCACTCATTAAAACATCTCTTAAATATGTACTAAATACAACATTGCAATTTGTTTCAGATGGGTAGGACTGAAACTATTTCAGTTTATTAGCTCACAATTCTACTGAGGCAGAGGTGATAAAGTACATACTATGTGTTTCTAAACACAAATAAAATCACCACTATGCAGCTCTCATCACCGACTGTACAAAAAAGCCTCAGCTGCAAAATTTCTTTGTACTTGCTTGTCAAAGGTATAAAATTAGAACAATACATGAAAGACCTCAAAGTAAAGCAAATCATCATGTCTTTGACACACATTGTCAGAGGTCCAGGAAAAGACAAACGTACACACAAAACTATTGTTTTATCCCTTTGCCCAGAGCTTTGTAAGTTAGGGATGTGAACCTGAAAAAAGAATCACAGGATATTTTGGATTAAGATTGCAGGAGGTGCATCAATACTGGTATTCAAGGATATTCAGGTTTGAGTTTTCCAGGGATTCCAGACTTCTTTGCATTCCATTATTCCGTATGGGAGTACTTTTTCAGGGGAGGGGACTGACGTGGCTGTTTTTCATCCAAATGACACCAAAATTGCAGGGGAGCTAGTGTGGCCTGTCCAGTAAAACCTCCCAGATTTCAAGTAAATTGGATGAAGGGGTCCAATTCCATCAACTCCTGAACAAGGTGCCCCCAGACATCCTACTGGCAGGGGTGCAGACTGGATAGGGTTGCCAGGTACCCTCTGCCAACCCTCAGGGGGCAGGGGGGGCCTTACCAGCAGTGGAGGAGGCCTACACCAGCATCATCTTCTTGTTGCTTGCAGCTTGGGAAACCTGTTAAGGGGGGGAAACAGGCCTGGGGTGCTTAAAATTCTGGCCCTAGATATTCCCGAGTGTTTCTGGTCATACCCTGGACACCAGTATTCTCATGAATCCTGAATACTGCTCTGGATACCTGAATATACCTAGAAATACCACTAAGGTATTTTTCAGATATATATTTTTGGACCAGATGTATCCACACGCACATAGGTATTGCAAGCTACAACCTTCTTGTCTCAAAGTCAGCCTGGAAAACAACTGACTACTTATAAAGAAAAGACAGCTGTGCCCTGAGGTAATTTGTATCAGAGACATTCTTATCATGAAGTAGGTTTTATAAACAAGTATGTATGTATGTATATGCCCTAGGGTTGCCGACTGCCAGGTAGTAGAAGATCTCCTGCTAATTCAACTGATCTCCAGCCGATAGAGATCAGATCACCTGGAGAAAAATGGCCGCTTTGGCAATTGAACTCTATGGCATTGAAGTCCCTCCCCTCCCCAAACACCACCCATCTCAGGCTCCGCCCAAAAAATCTCCTGCTGGTAGCGAAGAGGGACCTGGCAACCCTAATATGCCCTGAGCTGGATAGCCCTGGATAACCTGATCATGTCAAATCTAAAAAACTAAGCAGGGGCAGCCCCAGTTAATACTTGGATAGGGGTTATTACACAGAGGCAGGCAATGGCAAACCACCTCTGTCTGTCTCTTGCCTTGAAAACTCTACAGGGTCTCCATAAGTTGGCTGTGACTTTCCACCACCATTAATATATATAAACATGCAAATAAAAATTAATGGGCATAATTTAACAAAATTGAAGCTCTGTGATCGTAGGTGACTCTTGCATGTTCTTGGGTGAATTGTTCCCAAAACAATCTCTTGATAACTTATTAAATTAAAATATAGAGCCAGCGTGGTGTAGTGGTTAAGAGTGATGGACTCTATTCTGAAGGCCCGGGTTTGATTCCCCACTCCTCCACATGAGCAGTGGACTGGTGAACTGGGTTGGTTTCCCCACTTCTACACATGAAGCCAGCTGGGTGACCTTGGGCTAGTCACGGTTCTTTGAATTCTCTCAGCCCCACCTACCTCAAAAGGTGTCTGTTGCAGAGAGAGGAAGGGAAGGAGATTGTAAGCCAGTTTGATTCTCCTTAAAAGGTAGAGAAAGTCGGCATATAAAAACCAACTCCTCCTTTTCTTTTTTGGGAGGAGAAATATAATTCAATGATTATTTTTATAATATAGGAAGAAAATAGAGGTATTCTAGAACTTTTAGTAAATATCTTCCTGCCTTTCACCTATGGCAAAAGGAGCAAGTTCACGTATCATTCCAATTGCAATCCAGAATTGGCTCAGCCATTATGAGGGGTTTTTGTTGTTGAGCATTCATTAAAAAAAAACCTTGACTGTTTTTCAGTTCTATTTTTGGTTCATGATGTTGACCTAAGCATGTTGATAGTGCTGTGCACATCTGCTTGTACTGGCTGGAAATTGTAATTTCTGGTACCCAATATGGTGGAGGGCCACTGGGAAGCCTCTCTCCCTTGTCAGACAAACACTCCAAATGATAAGAGTTGGGGAAGGTGGGGGGAGGAATAACAAACCACCACATAAAATGTTTGCAAGAAACAGTAAAAAAAAATTGACTTCACCTAGTATGGGAAGGAAATCCTCAGTCAACTTTCACCAAATTAGGCTTCATTTCTTGATTATTAGAATAGATACCCAGAATATTTCAAAGTAGAATTCTTCTTCTTCAGGGATTGAATTGGAATGTCTGTTTGAAGAAATATACAGTTGTTACAGGCTTTGACATATTGGAGCACATGAACATGGTATTAATGTTGTACATATGCAGAATTATTTAGAATATAACACAACTACACATACAAACTGCAAAAGATATATAAAGAGGTTTAATTTCCTTTTAAAAGGAAGAAGAATATTCTATGCAAGAGGCTTCTGCTTTTATTACTCTGAGGCTTCAGTAATTTTCCAGCAACACTCTATTACCTTCCCAGATGAGAAACGGTCTCTCATGACTTAAATGACTGCTGGAATGAGAAACGGTTTCCCATGTCCTATATAGCTATTGAAAAGCAGAAACCGAATGTCAGATTCTAATGACTTCACATGCAGATATGCTCTCTAACTACTCACGTGATACTGATAATGTTGTCATGTAAGCTATAATTGTATTTTATGATTTAAACATGAATGCTAGATCCTAGAACTTAATGAATGGGTTCAAATGAAATGTATTTTTCTGTAGATGAGAATAATACTAAAATTGAATATATAGAGTGATGATAAAGCTTAAAACTGATTGTTTATAGTTAGCATAATAGTCTCCTGAAAGAGGAAGTCCAAATAAGGTAATGGAATAGGAGGCTACTGAGCATGTGCAGTAAAACCGTTTCTTGATCGAAGGACAGTTTCACTTACATTTAGAAACTGTTTCACATATCTTGAGAAACGGTTTCACATCCATAAGGTGACTGAAACAGTATAAATACAGGCATAGAAAGGCTAGTACTTCAGACCTCTCAGAGAATCTCAAGAAGAGGCTGTTGGTATGTATGGCTTTACAAATATATTATTCTAGTGTGAATTAGATACTTTGAACTAAATCAGACTTATTTGACTGCTATATTTTAAGTGTTGGATTTTAAAACTGAATAGTATGTAGAACTTGCTTGCTTTACAGTATACATTGTAACCATACATTGTTACTGAACATTAAGACTGTAAGGTTCTTGTAGGTTATCTGGGCTGTGTAACCGTGGTCTTGGAATTTTCTTTCCTGACGTTTCGCCAGCAACTGTGGCCGGCATCTTCAGAGGAGTAACACTGAAGGACAGTGTCTCTCAGTGTCTTCCTACACCCTTGACACTGAGAGACACTGTCCTTCAGTGTTACTCCTCTGAAGATGCCGGCCACAGTTGCTGGCGAAACGTCAGGAAAGAAAATTCCAAGACCACGGTTACACAGCCCGGATAACCTACAAGAACCAATGAACTCTGACCGTGAAAGCCTTCGACAATATTAAGACTGTAACTTGCATATACACATATTTACTGGAAGTACATCAATAAAAAGGCTTGATTTTTAAAGTGAGTAATGTAGTTGAGTCCTGCTTAGTAGGTGACTAGCTGAATAAGATCACATACCACTAGGGCTGTCGATTCGGATCGGCCCAAACTTAAAAACAGCCGAATTTCCCCTGATTCGGCGTTTTTTAGTTCGGGACGAACCGAACTCAAAAAATGGCGGGAAAACGTGGGAGCCGAATTCAGCAAGTTTGGGAGTTCACTAATAAATTCGGCAAATTCAGGGATCAGCAGCATAACCGTCAGTAAGCAGCATTCTCCCCCGGCCAATCGGTGGGCAAGCTGGGTCTTCTTCTGGCCAAGCAGTCAGGATTGAGTACTGGAGGAATCAGCTGCTGCGCGGCCCGGCCGGGGAGAGAAAGAGAGAGAAATCCTCGTGGGGGGGGTGCGTGTGCACATTCGCTCCTTTCTGTGGCTGCAGGGGGCGCATTTTTGGGGGTAGAGACCCCAAACTTTCAGCGGAGCTTCAGACGAGCCTTCTTAAGAGACCCCCAAGTTTTGTAAACATTGGGTCAGGGGGTCCCGAGATATGGGCTCTACCCCTTTTCCCTCCCCTTTTCCATTTCTGTGGCTGCAGGGGGTGCTTTTTGGGGGTGCAGCCCCCAAACTTTCAGCATAGCTTCAGATAAGCCTTCTTAAGAGACCCCCCAAGTTTTGTAAAGATGGGTTCAGTGGGGGCAGAAATATGGGCTCCCCCCTTTTCTCTTTCCGTGGCTGCAGGGGGTGCATTTTTGGGGGTGCAGCCCCCAAACATTCAGCATAGCTTCAGACGAGCCTTCTTAAGAGACACCCCAAGTTTTGTAAACATTGGGTCAGGGGGTCCCAAGGTATGGGCTTTCCCCTTTTCCCTATTGGGATGAATGGATCACCCGATCCTGTATGCATCTCCAGAGTGGCAAATCCAAGGCAAAACCTCCCGTGCTTAAATAGAATCGTATTGGATTACCCAGTCCTCCCAGCCCCTCCTGATGGAACAGAAGACAGCCACAGTAAGACCCCTTTGGGGGCTTTAATCTATAATTTTTCTCCTGTGTGTGTGTGTGTGTGGGAAGCAGAGTCTGTGTGTGTGTGGGGAGGGAGCAGTTTCTGTGGGTGGGGGGGAAGCCAAAGGGGGCTTTCGCCCATTCTGCCTGGGGTGTGTGTGCCCCCTCGAGTCTGTCTCTCCCTGGTTTGAGGGGGGCTTCAGTTGTGTGTCCTCAGGTTTTCCCTCATTCATAAGATCGGTTAGGTCTATTTTGATGCTTGCTCAAAACTGGTTATCAAATGGTGACTTAAAGAATGCATTTGCCTGGTCCCGAGTCCAATGCAAAAGGGGAAATTCCACCCCTCCTGCTCATTATGCATAGCTAGCTGCCTCTGTCCCTTTCCATGGTTTGCAAACTCCCAGGTGTCAGGTGTTGCTTTGCATGGTTGCAAACGTGTTGCTTTGCATGGTTGTGTTGCTTTGCAGTTGTGTTGCTTTGCAAACTTCTTCGCACCTGCCCCGCCCTTGATCCCCACAGCTCAGCTGTTTGTCGGGGCTGGGAGCTTTGTGCGTGGGCGGCAAGCTCTGCTCAGAGATGCACATTAAGGGTGGGGGGACCCCTTTCGGGGCCCATATCTCAGCCCCCCCGACCCAATCTTTACAAAACTTGGGGGGTCTTGCAAGAAGGGTCCTTTGAAGCTCCGCTGAAAGTTTGGGACCTCTACCCCCAAAAATGCCCCCCTGGAGCCGCGGAAAGGCGCGATTGTGTTTTTAATGGCTTTATTTGGCTGAATTTTTTTCCCGAACTTTGAATTCGTGCCGAATTGCACGGACCCGAAGCAGGGGAGTTTGAACTTCGGCATTTCCCGAATTCAGATGGGCCGAATTCAGCCAAATCCGAACTATACCAATTTTTTTTTTCAACAGCCCTACATACCACTTCTCAGGAAGGGGTCAATTCTAAGAGCTTAGTCACTCGAAAGGCACTGACCCGCTTCACAGTATAATATTAAATTTATTTGAAGACAGAAAATATTGATTGAACCAAAGAGAGCAGAGAAACAAAATTTGATGGGTTAGGTCAGGGGTATTGAATATATGGCCCGTGGGCTGGATCCAGCCCCTTGAGAGCTCTTATCTAGCCTGTGAGCCAGCCGAGCCAGCCACCCCCCTCAGTGATATAGCCCAGCCTGACCAAGTGACATTTATGTCATCTCTGGCTTTCGAAACAAATGAGTTCGACACCCCTGGGCTGGGTTAGATGGTCTGGCCACATAGTTCACTAGAAGCAACAAGAGGTTTTGTGAAAGGTTTAATATTAAAGAACATTTGCATGCTGGTGTTGGACACCTGACTGTTGACTGGAATCTCAGAATATAATTTTATATTCTAAGCCAGAGAAGAACTTTTACAGGGACTTGGGCTCAATTTGGAATACAGCTGAGCATTACAAAGTGGATAAATTCATGTACCAAATTAGGTAATTATGAGCTTTGGCAACAACACTAATTTTAAGGGATGCGTTAAGCAGTATGTTGAGACTTTGAATAATCCTATTGTAAAATATTTGTGTTCTCTAAGTCCGGGGTACAGTGTAGAATTTTTTTTTTTTTTTTGCTAGGATCTGTTCTGGTGAAATATATTTTCTCTTCTGTAACACTACTGTACCTCAGGCTCCCCACATATATCTCTGCCACCCCAAAATTGTAGTTGCCAAGGAAACCATCCTAGTTGCAAATGGCACAATTAATTTAGTTTCATCTTAAGAAATCTTCCAACTGTACATACCAGAAAAAGGCATATATTTCTAAAGACACAGATGGTGGCCCTTGTGCAGAGGGCTCGAGCATGACTAGTTAGAGCAGGTATAGAGGAGATTAAAACATCCTGAACTGGTTTTATAGGAGAGTTTAGGCTTACTTTTCATCCTAGGTTGGTGATCAGATTGTACCAGAGGGGTGTCATCCAGGGCTCTTTCAAGGAATTTTGTCACCCCAAGCAAGGTACAATTTTGCCTCCCCTCCTCTGTTCAATTCATAAACATGGGTTCATGGAAAATAACCCACAGTTTACATGAAGCACGCTTGGGTTCCCTCTACCCTTGCTCTCTGCTCTGCATTCATTCCTAGGGTTTTGCATTCAGGTATATCCCAACCTTAAAAAATACTAAAAAAATAGCTTACCAGTATTTTTTTAAAAAAAATATAATATTTTTTAATTTTCTCACACTACATATTACACAATAAACCAACATAACATACAATATCTCATTCACAACACAACATACTACAACACAACCTCTTACAGTGCACTACAATATATCCTTATGTACTTTACCAGGGTGAACTTGAAACATTTAATTTCTTTATGAATTCAGCTAATGTGGAAAATCTATTAGATTAGATCCTTACCAGTATTTTCAGGTATTTTTTTCCAGCTGACTATGCTCCAGAGAGTCCCCCCATGCAGCCAATTATTCCAATCCACAAAAAACCCAAGGTTTTTTTTAGTATTATTCGGGAATAGCTGCAGTTAAAGGGCTTCAAAGATGCCTAACCCCACCTTTGGAGGTTTTCAGGGCAACAGGAGGGAGGGGGACTAGGCATTTCTCTTAACACATCTGCCTCATATTATGATGGACTGTCATGTAACCTCAGAGGAGAGGTGAGTTCCCCTGCTCTAGCATCAAATGTCAGATCAGTTCCAGAATGCTCTGGACCATCCTATGATAGCCCAGACCAGACCACCATGGGAAAAGGTTGGCAACCCTTATTCTGCATCAGCACCATAATAGCATCACCTTTTTTATGCCACTTCAAGCAGCTGTTTGGGTAGCTTGGTAGGAAAAATGCCCCTAGACTTATTTTTCATTCTGGCACATCAAATGTGCCTGCTTCATCTTCAGTCTAGGCATCAGTGTTTAGCCTACATTGCATTCATATTGCCCTTTTGATATGCAAGTTGTCCCATCTATCCCTTGTCCCATTTAATTGTATTTTCTATGCTTTCCTTTTCATTCAGTATCAAAAAGACATTACCTTATACTGAGTCACACCATTGGTCCTCATGTTGGCAGCAGATTTCCAAGGTCCCGGGTCTCTTCCAGTCCTGCTGCTTGCGGTCCTTTTTAAATTGGAGATGGTAAGGATTGCAACAGGGACCTTCAACAAGCCCATGATGCTCTCTCTTGCTAGACTCTGGCTTTTTCTGATTTTTAGAATTACAGCCTGTCATCCTGTTCTTCATGGCAAAGTACAAGATTAGAACATGTGACCTACAGGGCCCTTTCCATGCATACGTGAAAACTCTGAGCTATTCTTTTCTTTTTCAGCAGCCCTTTTCTAGTTCTTTTCCTGTATTCCCAAAGGGCTTTAGGGTTCTGATGGAGCTTTTCTGGAAATAAAGCCAGACTGGGGACAATCCAAGAACTTGCTTGCAGTGTGAAGAGTGGTTCAGGTCAGAGTGATGATGCCCAGGAGAAGACTTGTTTGTGCCAGTTTGGGGAGCAATGAGCAGGCATGGACTAGTAATGAACAATGGACTTGCATATCTGAAGGGCTGTGTGAGTGTGGATTATAAGGAGGTGGTGCCCTGCAAAAACGCATATGATTGTCATAATAAGTAACATGCATACTTTCCCCTGTAATATTGAGCATGAATGCATCACAGAAAATTCTAAATATGATTTTATACCAGGGCAGGGGGACTTTTTTTTAAACCAATGTCAATAGCAACAAAAAATGGACTTAATGTGAAGTTGCTCTCAGCAGGAATACAATATGGCTTATTCTCTCCAGTGGGAGCAGAAGAATGTGTATTCCAAAGATCTGTTTGTTACATGACCTAACCAGTTACATGGACTGCTGATTGCAAAAGGAATCATGAATGAAATATGAACCTGTTTTGCTAAGCAATGTGGCAATAAAGGAGATTAGCAGCTCTGCCTGAGTTTTATTGGCAAGCTAGTATCCAGCTTTTCCTTGAAGGTGACAGATAAATGGTAACACAACTGGTGAGATGTTATTTGCCCACAACCTGTTGTTCAAAGGAATGGTTTACAGTATATGTTAAATTGGCAGCACTGAGGAAAGCTGCTTGTGGGATGATATCCTCATTGTTGTTTCTTTCTTGTACAGCATTCTGTCATGGGAGTTCTCTAAGTAAAGGCACAGAGATTTTATGGATGCTTTCCTAGCCCTTGTACATTCTTTATAATGCCACTGACTCTAATTTATTGCTTAGCTAAGTGTGCAGCACAAAATGCAAAATTTATTTTGCAGAGACCATACATTTATTCTTTGCTCCACAATCCCCATATTCTTTTTAATACAATGTTTCTCATTCTCATTGACCCACGTAAAATAATACTAGCTGAGTAAGCTCATACTAGAGATAATGAAACATTAAAAAGTAGGGGTCACTGGGGGTGTGTGGGGGTGATAGTTGTGAATTTCCTGCAGTGTGCAGGGGGTTGGGCTAGATGACCCTGGTGGTCCCTTCTACCTCTGTGATTCTGTGATTCTACTGCTTGCATCTAATAGTGCATGTCACCTTTTGTTACAGATGTACCCTTGTCTTGATGTGCATTTAGTCAGTCTTGAGGGACAGATCTTAAGGGACAGAGCGCGACATTCCTAACTTCTGATTGTATTTCATGTGTATATCTTTTCTATATTATATTGTAACATCATGTTGGCATCCTTGTAACTCACATACAACAAAACCTCTTGGGCTTTTGCAAATGAAAGGCAAAGCAGGGGTTTTGCTCTTGTTTTCCATGTGCAGAGGAAGTCCATCATAAAGAACTGCATGTGCAGAACAGTTATTGAGAAAATAACCTTACAGTGTTCAGGGAGGGGGGGAGAGAGAGCTGGATTAGCATGACACACTCTTGAAGTTTCTGAAAGGAGAAGGAGCCTTGAAAGAGAAAGGTTCTTACTTCTCACAATTCTGGTAGCTCTCAAGGTCCTAGAACAACATTCCTAATTTCTGATTGTATTTCATGTGTACTTATCTTTTCTATATGATATTGAGAATTACTCAACTTTAAGCTTGATAATGAGGAAATTGAAATTGTTCAAGACTTTCTATTCCTTGGCTCTATCATCAACCAAAAGAGAGACTGCAGCCAAGAAATCAGAAGGAGATTGAGGCTGGGAAGGGCAGCCATGAAGGAGCTAGAAAAGATTCTTAAGTGTAAGGATGCGTCACTGGCAACCAAGATCAAGTTAATTCATGCCACTATTCCCTATTACTATGTATGGGTGTGAAAGCTGGACAATGAGGAAAGCTGATAGGAAGAAAGTAGATTCCTTAGAAATGTGGTGTTGGAGGAGAGTGTTATGGATACTGTGGACTGCAAAAAAAACAAATGAGTGGGTTATAGATCAAATCAAGCCTGAACTAACCCCTAGAAGCTAAAATGAGTAAACTGAGGCTATTGTACTTTGGTCACATTATGAGAAGACAAGAGTCACTGGAAAAGACAATCATGCTTGGAAAAGGAGGGCAGCAGGAAAAGAGGAAGACCCAACAAGGGATGGATTGACCCTTAAAGGAAGCCACAGCCCTCAATTTGCAAGAGAGGACATTTTGGAAAACATTGATTCATAGGGTCGCCATGAGTTGGAAGTGACTTGACGGCACTTCACACACACACACACACACACACACACACACACACACACACACACACACACAGTAACAAGTAATCAGACTACCTAAATTCATATCGATAGGAAGGGTTAATAAATCATTTACCTCCTCTGAAGATACTAAAGCAAGATTTTGCATAATTAGTATGATTTGTGTCATTTGTTCTGCTTTTGGTCAATTTACAGAATCTATGGGGCGAAAACGCATGGTCGCTTTATCCTCCTTTAATCCCTGTTTAACCAGGATCGAACGCACATTAGGCGAAACCCATGCGTTTGATCCTGGCTGAAACAGGGATTAAAGGAGGATAAAGCGACCATGCGTTTTCGCCCTATGACTTCAGGTAGAGTTGCTCTCTTGTATTGTTCTCTCTTGGGTTTTGGTGGTCTACATGCTAAAATGTAGACTAAACTATGGATTTCTTCAAGTTATATTACTGGATCTCTCCAGTTCACTGGAGCCTCAACATCTTTTCCCCAGAGAAGATATTGCCCATGCTGCATTATCTATGAAAAATCCATCTCTAAACCCTATTTGTAGCACCATTAACTAAAGAACTGGTCTGAATGCTCCATTTGCCTTTGAAATAAAGAGCAAGCGGTTGTTCTGGGCTCAAATCCCTATCATTTCATGTTGCTTTCCTCATTATGAGAGGAACATAAGGGTCCCCAATCATTATTTCTGACTCTGTCATTACCAAAGGTATGGAAGGCCGTGTTTTCACTCCATTAGCCTTCAGAAACAAAAAGAATGATGGCTTAAGTCTAGAATAATTATTTCAACCAGCTTCCCTCAGCAGTTCAATGTGGAGCAGGCTGAGTCCCAAACCCAGGTTGACAAATTAATTTCTATTATTTATATTTTGTTGAAAACCAACCATGCTCAAGACTCATTTAGCAATACAAATGGCTTTATTTGTGGGTTTATGTGCTTCTCCAGTCACACATGACAAACAACAAGGAGCTTATCATTTCCCCCATGAAACCTGTCAAAGTTCCTATGATTTATTCCAGGACGGATATATAAAACAGGAGTGCCTGCAGCTGTGTGGCTTGCCTGCGCACATGTTTACAGGTTTAGGACAGCTGGTATTTTTCTCATGCAATCTCTGTCAGTCGCTTGGATGCCATCATCTATATTGTTATTCTCACTGGCCTACTACTAGGCGCTTACCTCAGAGAACCTGGCCTAGGGCCAAGGCTTACCCAAGCCTATAGGCCGACATTTTGTGGTAGTGCCTAGGCTTAAACTGGGAGAGAGGGGATGTAAAGGCAAAAACCTTACCATAAATCGTCTAGTAGGGAGGCCAGCACTGATGAAGAAAACCGTAGCTGGCCTCGACCATAGGCCTGGTGGAATAGCTCAGTCTTACAGGCCCTGCTGAACTCCATAAGGTCCAGCAGGGCCCTGGTCTCACTAGAGAGACTATTCCACCAGGCGGGGGCCAGGGCCAAAAAAGATTGTCTACATTCTTTTGCTGGCAGCCCTGGATAACTCATTTCCAAAGCAGCCAGGCTGAAACTTAGATGCACTGTAATTAATAAATACACTAATGGAGTCTTCATTGCACTATTAGGGTCTTTTAAAATTTACTCTGGGAAACCTTTCAACACCATTAAATACACCTTTGTCACATGATGAAGTGCTCTTCATAATAGGCTCATTAACATTCATAGTGTAATTCAAACCCATCCATTAACATCTGGCAAGCGAGATTCCCCCCCTCCCCCAATACTGAGGAAGCTCTTTTTCTGGCCAAGGGCACACTTCCCAATTGTGCCTGTTAGAAAATTGTTAGATGATTCTTAATGGGAACTCCATCTGTTAGGCTTCTTTACAAGATTTTAATTTGTTATGAAGGCCAGTACAATCCATGGAGAGTTCGGAGATAATCCAGAATGAAGGCACAATCCCTTGGGAATCACCTTGCACCTCCCCCTCCCCACTAAAATAGATGGTAGCTGCCCAAGAGGAAGTTAGAACTGTTGTGGCACACAAGAAGGCATTTCCAGTGGCAATTGTTCCCCAGTTTTGGATCTGTGAGATGGCAAACCAACTGAGCAATCCTATCCGTGTTTACTGAGAATTACGTCCCATTTTATTCAATGGGGCTTATTTCCAGGTAAGCATTTGAAGGATTGCAGCCCAAATCCAGCACCAGATTTAAGTCTTTCTGGGTCATGGGGCGAAAACGCACGGTCGCTGTAACCTTCTTTATTCCCTGTTTCAGCCAGTATTCAGCCAGGATCGAATGCACGTTCAGCGAAACGCATGAGTTCGATCCTGGCTGAATTCTGGCTGAAACAGGGAATAAAGGAGGCTAAAGCAACCATGCGTTTTTGCCCCAATGGTATTAAGCTTCTGGGGGTGAGGCATAGTTCCACTTTTGCTTCAACCAAAAAACAAGACTGTCTGATTTGGAAGGTTTTAGGGTTCCAGCTGCATGACCTGCTGTGACCTATTGCTGTTCAAGAGGTTTCTTTACCAATCAAGTCGGTGACCCTAAAGTTGCCTCTTTAGGATGGAATTTGGTGAATGATGATAGGCTAAATTCTCATTGACATCCCTCTTTTTCAAAAACTGTAGTGGCATTTGCAGAAGAAGTTAAGGTGGGGTATGCAGTTTCTCCACTTTACCTCCACTCCCAGTCACATGACTTTTGCCAGCCAGGACTGAGCATCCTCTTTCTGCTTTATCTTTTGTTATATTGTATTTATCCTTGTTATATTGTATTAAGGGCTGGTTGCTTTTTTGTGTTAAAATGGGTTCTCCCTTCTTGTGAGTAGAAGGGAGGATGGCACCCTTATCCATATTGGACACTGGCCACTTCTGATTAGGTAGCCTGGGAGAGTCTAAAATGTTTCACTATTGTCAAGGCCAGTACAAGCATGTTATTTGAAGCCCTGGGAATGCTCTGAGATTTGAATGTCAGCCCCAACTGAAACCGACTGACAGAGCAGTTTGCTGGGGATGGTTGTCCATCTGCTGTTGTTCTTCACAGATTCCAACAGCTGAAGGGATGTAACCATATTATTCTCCTGTACTGACTCTTCTGCGGGTGTGATTTTCTTCTGTAGACTACATTGTGTGTAAAGTGCCATCAAGTTGCAGCCGACCTATGGCGAACCCTTTTTGGGGTTTCATGGCAAGAGGCTAACAGGTGGTTTGCCAGTGCCTTCCTCTGCACAGCAACCCTGGTATTCCTTGGTGGTCTCCCATCCAAATACTAACCAGGGCTGACCCTGCTTAGCTTCTGAGATCTGACGAGATCAGGCTAGCCTGGGCCATCCAGGTCAGGGCCGTAGACTACATTAGACTATCTAAATAACATCTACTTTTCTTCACACAAAGTGCATTCATTGTTTCCATATCCTTGATAGGAAAAGAACCATTGCCTCTTGGCAACACAAGAACCCATTGAGCAGGAGGATCGTCCCAAAGAGTATTTCAAGATCTCATTATTTGGGCTAGTATTTAGGTGCTGGGGGTGAACAGGGCTTTCTTTAAATGGTAGCCAATTTTTTAATATAGCCCCAACGTTATTATTTTGTTAAAATCTTGTGCAGCTTCATGGGACTTGGGAGGCAGCATGGGTTTGTACATAAGGTGGCTCTTCATCTTCCATAGCCATTTCTGTTCTCCAAGAATTCATGATAGAGGAATGCTTTCCTCTCTTGTGTATTTTTCCTTAGGCAATCATAACATAAACGTTAATAAAAATGTCTCTGTCGCAGGATCTTGTACATTTTGCTTTGCCAACACTGTAGGTAGTGATGCAGTATCAACAACAAAATACCAAACAGAGGGCAGATCTAATATCTTTAAATTTTCAGTTCTTGTGAATTGCAAGTCTTTTTTAAATTTTAACCAGTTCACTTTAACACAATCATCCTCGGTAAAAGCTCTGACCTTTTTGCTCCTTGCCATCCCTTCAGTCATCTTTTGACCACTCTAAGACAAATGAAAAGTCTAAAATTAGAACCATGAACAGACACTGACAAAGGTGTTCTAGAAAAGCCTGACCTAAGGAGCACAGGCAACAGCGGAAATTAAGGCCCTTAAATTCCATTGCTTAAGTCTAATATGATTGAGTGGACAAGAATCATAATATTATGGTTAGCTTTTATCATTGCTAAATGGGTTAGCTCTTAAACAAGAATCTACCATGCTTTATAAAAATTTAAGCCTTCTTTCCTTTGAAATCCTAGGAGAGATAATTTCTTGGGATATTCAGTGTCTCAGTGCTCTAGAATGCCACGTGTCTTAAAGACCTTAGATACAGTAATGATCTGCTTGTGTCTTTAATGTATCTCATTTGAATCACCCTTTGTCTAAGATGCTCAGGGCAGCTTCAGTGGGGTTACTTCAACCTACTGTTGTGTTATGGGATGCCTTAGGCTCCACACCACATGAGCATGAGACCAAACTGGCATTGTTTTAGGAGCAGACACTCTGGAGGAATCTTTAGCCTGGCAACTGGGTAAGACAACTAGTGGCCTTTCTGGTCTCCCACAAGGCAACACAGTAATGTCCCTTGCTTTGAAAAATATTATGACAAACATAAAGAGCAAAGGGGGAAAGAGAAGGGAGGACTATAAGTGAAGTGAAGAATCTCCTCACTTTTTGGCCATCAATCTTAACCCTACATAGGGCACGAGCTGTGTTAGTGGTCTTCCCAGAGAGGCTATGACTACTCTGTTGTGGTAGTCATTTCCCGATTTCCTAGTTCTGGAACTAGGACTCTGGTTCTGGAACTATAACTCTGACTTCTCCAACTCTTCCCCTCCCACTGCAGAGGCCATGAAAGATGCTGGGCAGCTTTTGTTTTGGTGGTTTCTCTTCAGAATTTTCTCCTGTCCAGAAACAGAAGATATGAGGTGGTTTTTATACTAGGGTTGCCAACCTCCAGGTACTAGCTGGAGATCTCCTGCTATTACAACTGATCTCCAGCCGGTAGAGATCAGTTCACTTGGAGAAAATGGCTGCTTTGGCAATTTGACACTATGGCATTGAAGTCCCTCCCCAAACCTCACCCTCCTCAGGCTCTGACCAAAAACCTCCCGCTGGTGCCGAAAAGGGACCTGGCCACCCTCCCCCACCCTCCCCAAGCACCAACCCCAAAATCTCCAGGTATTTCCCAACACAGAGTTGGCAATCCAATGCCCAGGCTGGGATTCTTACATATTCCATAGGGCTTACTCCCAGGAATGTGTTCTTTGGATGGCACTGTGAGGTAACTAGCCGATATCTTCTTGTCACCTCCTTACCAATTAAGTGGGAGCTCAGCAGCTCTGCCTTCCCTTTGTGACTCAATAACATTTCACCATCCCCACTGAGCAGCAGCCCTCACATTCCTTCCACTTCTTTTGAACATACCTGGAAAAATCCCTGTTTTGTTCTGAGAATTCATTGCCTGCCTGAGCTCATTTTGAGCTTTAGCTTCCTCTGATACATTTCCTACAAGTCCAGGGTATTCACCTGAAGACAAAGGATCATGCCCTATCTTAGTAGCATCTGCAGTGCAAAGAGATGCAGCCTCATGTCCCAATTAAGGATGTAAGAGTATCTTTCATTGTCTATAACTACTGCAGAATGGTGGTGTTACAAATGAGGATTTTTAGCCTGTATATTAACAACTTGTCACTCAAAAGACAAAGGTTGAGATGTGTCCAGCATTTCTTAATAGGCCAAGTAAGTGTGGCTTGGAATTTCTCAATAGATTTAATGGATATTCACTGTTCTTATTAAATTGTGTAACCTATAGACTTATGAGTTACTAACTTGTACTGGATCAAACTGCATTTTCAAATACTTTTGAGGCTGTTTAACATTTCTGCATGGATTTGTCTGTTTTTTAAAAAAACAACTTAGTTTAAGTGCCTTTTACTGAGACATTGTACTACAGTGAAAAGATCTGACTCAGTTTGTCCATATTTGTAGTTGACTTTCTTTGCACAAACAGTGTAATCCTCAAGGAGGGGAGCCGAATCGGCTTAGGAGCCGACATGACCCCTGCACCGGCGTTCGTGCCACAGCATGAAAATGGGCACTAACACTGGTGTAGGGAGACTTATGTTGGTGTTGGGGAGCTGCATTGCAGCGTGAGGCAGGGGCACTGGCCGAGCCTCAGCTGAGCACTTTCGCCCCGGGAGTGCCCCCTTTGGCTGGTGCGAACTTGTGCCTGCAAAGAGTATGGTGTAGCCCTGTTAAACTCTATGGAACTGTCCCCAAGCACCCCGCAACTACCCCCGCTTCAGGGTTGCTCTGCCCGTGTTTGATTTTGGTTTTTTAAAAGGGTTGTTGTGTGTTTGTTGGGTCAACACAATCAGTATGCCATTGTTGGGAATGGGGTGCTGTTGAACCTGGCCTGGGATGGGGCTGGTGAGGTGTTGGCTATTTGCATTGTTCTTTCATTCTCTAATCCCAGTCCTATGGCACTCATTGGTTGTTTTACGCTGTCTGTCTGCACTGTTTTGTATCCTTTAATTCATCTAGAGTCTTAGCAAGAAAAGCAGACTATAAACAAAGTAAATAAATAAATAATGCTTTAAGTCTTCCTAATTTTGCTTCAATAACTAAGAATGCAATCAGTAGAACTCTGGTAACGAATATACCCAACCAAAGTGAACACATGAACACATGAAACTGCCTTATACTGAATCAGACCCTTGGTCCATTGAAGTCAGTATTATCTACTCTGACCAGCAGTGGCTCTCCAGGGTCTCAAGCAAAGGTCTTTCACATAACCTACTTGCCTGGTTCCTTTAACTGGAGATGTCTGGTTCCTTTAACTGGAGATGTCTGGTTCCTTTAACTGGAGATGCCAGGGATTGAACCTGGGACCTTCTGCATATCAAGCAGATGCTCTACCACTGAGCCACGGCCCCTCCCCCTTAAGTCCCATTGAGCTCTAAGCATGTACTGTACCTACCTCTTCAATTGAACTCGGAGGATCTTAGTTCTTAACTTTTGGCTAGTCTGCACCCTTAATGTTTACAGGGAAAATACCTGGATGTTTGGGCCTAAATAATGCACAAACACTCTTTCAAATTTCAGATTTTATGTTCAACTTTATTCTATATCATTTACAGTTTTGATCCGGACACACAGCCCTCTTGTATTTTGCTGACTGAAGTTTCACTTCATGCATATGAAGAGGTGCTCTAGTGTTCAAAAGCTTAAGCTTCAATAAATCGCTTGGTCTTTTAAGTGCTATTTGACTCCTTTTTTGTTCTTTCCAACTAGCCAGGATGTGAAAGGAGAGCCACTGTACTAACTAGCAGGAGTCTGGGGAGGTGGGGACATGGAGGTGCCTTTGGCGATGGCATGACATCTCTTCCAGGGAAACCTTGGAAGTTATGTCACACCTCTCTATGAATTGCTGAAAACTCTACGGTAAAACCTAGAGAGGGGTGACATTACTTTCGAGTTTTCTCTGGGAGTGACATAACAATGTTGGCCCCCCAGCAGAGAGGTGGCAGCCCTGCTATACTACTTACCTAGATCTATAACTCTTTCTTCACCAATAGCCTTAGGGTTTTTATGTATTGTAGAACCAGGAATGGAAGGGTCAAAGAAAAGAAAGAAAACTACTGTAGCCTCCAAGACTCCCATTGCTAAAATGAGTTTTAGCCAGCCTGGTGTAGTGGTTAAGAGTGGTGGTTTGGAGCGGTGGACTCTGATCCAAAGAACCAGTTTTGATTCCCCACTCCTCCACATGAATGGTGGAGGCTAATCTGGTGAACTAGATTTGTTTTCCCACTCCTCCACATGAAGCCAGCTGGGTGACCTTGGGCTAGTCACCGTTCTCTTAGAGCTCTCTCAGTCCCACCTACCTCACAGGGTGTCTGTTGTGGGGAGGGGAAGGGAAGGTGATTGTAAGCCAGTTTGAGTCTTCCATAAGTGGTAGAGAAAGTCTGCATATAAAAACCAACTCTTCTTCTTCTTTGTTTCTAGGCCCTTCCTCCCCTCCACTCAACACTATGTGTTGTCTGTTATTGTGGTATAAAAATGATCTGTGTTGACAAAGAACTGAGTGGGCATTTTGTATTATCAGCGCCAGCGTTTGCCCGGGTCCTTTATTTCAGACAATAAAAGCGTATTTCACAGCAAGACGGTTTCTTAAAAGGTTTTCAACTGACAATTTGTCTAAAGAAGAGACACTGATCTGGCTATTTTTTTTTTATCAAAGGCAGAAAGCTGGGCTTCTCAGATGCACTCCCCAAAGTTAATGGGATGTCTGGGAGGCAGTCAGCGCCGGAGATCCAGGAAAATAGGGGCCCAGTCCTCGGTGCCAACCACACTCTTGGCACGAGATTACCCTGGCTCATCACAGGCTTTGCAATTGTTCATTTCAGCTGCGCATCCAGCGCAGGCATCGCTTTGCTGGGTTTCATTTCGGTTCATTTCACTTTTGTCACTCATTGTCCCATTTAATCTTTGAGCATTTCCCATACAGATGAGCTCCTGGAATAGAGAAGATTTTCTTAACGGGCTCGGAGGCGCACCCACAGGAAGCCTGATAGGCTTGATGCGGTTTGCTGGGGAAAGATACTCGACCGTGAACTAGGCAGGCTTCACGTTTGCTACAGGAACCAAGCAGACAACAGCAGGAGCAATGGTGTGAATGAGCCGTTGAATAAAGGTAGCAGGAATGATGGAGGGGTAATGGCCAGGGACAATGCGAATTTTCTGCCCGGTCATATGAAAGCTTGTGCTTGTTTGGGGGGGAGGGGACACAAACTTTCATTCCAGTCTTCCTCAGCCTACTGGAGTACAAATAATGATAGAAACTGGAATGTAGCATGGGCTGTGCAACTCTTTAACAGGAGATTGCGTGGAATAGACTGCAGTTTGGATGAAAATGTATCGGGGCATTTTCATGTGTGAGTAGGGTCGCCAACCACCAGGTACTAGCTGGAGATCTCCTGCTATTACAACTGACCTTCAGCTGATAGAGATCTGTTTACCTGGAGAAAATGGCCACATTGGCAATTGGACTCTATGGCATGGAAGTCCCTCCCCTCCCCAAACCCCGCCCTCCTCAGGCTCCGCCCCAAAAACCTCCTGCCAGTGGCAAAGAGGGACCTGGCAACCCTATGTGTGAGGCTTGCATCAGACCCCAAAACACACATATATATAAATTTTCCTTTGGCTACAACAGCCATTTGGTTTCTTTTACAATTGCCAGCTCCAGGTTAGAAAATTCATGGAGATTTTAAGGGTGGAGGAGGGGAGGGACTTCAGTGTGGTGTAGTGACAGAGTCCATTTCCCAAAGCAGCCATTTTCTCCCGGAGAACTGATCTCTATTGCCTGGAGACCAGTTGTAATCCTAGAAGATCTCCAGCCGCCACCTGGAGGTTGGCAACCTTGTTTCTCTTCCACATTGCTCCCCACATTGCCATTCTACCCAAACATGGCAGAAAGGCGCACTTTGTTTATTTTATGTAGTTAGGTACTTGGTATCCTGCCTTTCTATAGTTGTCCATCACTCAAGGTATCTCGCAACACACACACACAATTACAACACAACATCAATAACAACTACAAACCTCAGTAATCAGCAGCATTAGAAGAAGAGAATACCATGCAAGAGATATAAAAACACAAAAGACTTACTGAATTCCAAAACAACTCTTAACAGCACGTCAAAAGGCCAGAAGAATAGAAGTCTCATAAACCTCAAAAGGTAAGGTGTTCTAAGCCTGGGAGCAATGATCAAAAAGGCCCAGTCCCTTGTTTCTGCTAATCTCATCTCTGATAGCATGGACTCTCCAAGCACGGCATCAATTGCTGAGCTCAAGTGTCAGCCAGGTTCATGTGGGTGGAAGTGGCTTAAGCCTCTCATTGCCTCACCAATTAGTCAACAGGCTTGTTGCCAGGTCTCCTGCTATACTGAGCGACTTCCCTGCAAACCTGCCACTTTCCCCACTGGCACATGAAAGGCCAGTGAGGGAAAATAGGGTGGGGTGGAGAGCACGTTGGCATCGTGCCAGTGTGGTGAGGCCACTACCAGTAAAACCCAGAAGTGATGTCATGAGCAGTCTAGGATTGCCAAAAATACCACAGAGCTTTTGAAAATCCCAGAGCATCCAGTGATATCACTTCTCGTCTTTACCGCTGCCCTGGCGTTGTGCTGACACTCCAGGCCCCACCCTCTTTTTTGCCCCCAGGAGTCGCCAGCTAACAACATATGTGAAAATAAACGCCTTGAATGGTGCTTTTTCCAGACTGAGAACTGATTATTAATCGATTGCTGTAAGCAAGAGGATAAGTAGACATTCACATATGTGTGTATGTAGTCCGGGGGGGGGGGGAGGGAAGAAATCCTCTTTTCAGCTCACTCAGCAATTCCTTCCTCCTCTGAATAAGTTTCTATATTTGACAATTGTCCTTTGGATTGCAGGCATATCTATATTTCAGTTAAATGGGTTTAGTAGTTATTCTTTGTTCCCAGGGAACTCTTGGAGATGTAGTTCTGAGAAGAGGCTAAAGATCTCTAGCAGAACAGTTTCCGCTCCTTACCTAAGGTTGTAACTCTGGGATAGGCAATCCTTGGAGATTTACGGGAAGATACTGGGAAAGGAAGAGTTTGGAGAGGGAAGGGAGCTCAGAAGGGATGTAATTCCAGAGTCTAGCCTCCAAAATTGCCTTTTCCTCCAGGGGAAGTGATCTGATCTCACCTGGAAGAAGCCATGACAATCCTGGTGGCATAAACATGATACAGCTTTGTAGTGTGTAGCTAGCCTTAGACCGAAGTTTAGCACTGGACAGGTTGTGATACTACTTGTTCCTGTCTCAAATACTGAACTAGATTGGTGTGAGTAGACCCAGGTAAGGAGCTAGGATTCCTGTACTGTATACCTTTTGAAGCCCTAGTTTTGGGAAGGAGGCCACACTAATCTGACAGGTTGAAAAAGAAGCTTAGTAAAAAAGTGCCTCTTGGAAACTAGCCATTGGCTCCTCTGTCACGGAATAGTTACTTTTCATATTCAATACAATACAGCTCTTGTTGCCAATATTGCTTCACTGAAGGTGAACCACTCAAGGAGACAGTAACTGTGCCATAGCTTTCCCTTTCCAAGTAGCAGCATAATTTTTTTCACTATTGCTGGACCAATTTTTAATTGGAACTGTAAAATAATCAACTTTAAAAAATTCATAAAAGCCACCATACAGTGGTAAAAAAAATGATCTAAATAAATGAATATGCAAAAAGCTGATGGTACAAATGAGGAAGAATACTTTATTATTCAGGTAAAAAAATCCCCTACGCATTTCTCAAGAGAATCTGTGAGTCCTTCAATGCTTTCTTTAAAATCATTAAAAGAATCGCAGATTACCCTGAAGAAACTGTATTGCAAATTGGGCAGGAAATTTTTCACTTGAATAATAAAACACTCTTCTTCATTTGCACCAGTGGCTTCTTGACTACCTTTTATCTCTGTGATTGGTGCAGCTCTTTTGTTTTTTCTAAATAAAGTGCCCCGGCATTCATTGTTGTGAAAATGGCTAGTGTGTGTGTGTGAGTGTGTGTGTTGGGGGGGGCACTTTTACTACTGTTTGAATGATCAAGGGTTCGATATAACTGGTTTTCCACAGCCATGCACATTCTTGATGTTGCCTTTGCAGTTTTGTGCTGACATGACATCATTCATGAACAAGCTGAATTTTGGTTTTTACCCGCAGGACTGTCAGATTCTCTGTTGAGAAAATGACTCACTAGGAAATAAGACATGCCAAAAACACTGGCAGTATACTGTGGGATTTGCCAGATGTGTGTTGGTCAGGAGAGATTTACAAAAAGCTCCTTAGGAGTCTATTGTGGCCCAAGATTATGCAGGCATCCCAGGTGTCTTCATAGTATGTACAGGAATTGGAGTTGCGTTCCTGGTAAGGTGATACTGAACATTCCCCAGCTTCAATTTTCAAGCTCCAAGCAGTAATGGGAAGGCGGAGGGGCTGAAGCGCCATTTAGCACTCGCCTTTTCACTCGTATTTGTAATCTTTGTTTTCATCTACAGCTGCTTAGAAGTCATTTCTTTCCATATAGTTACTGCTTCTTTTCTTCTTCTTTCATTATGCACATGAATGAACCCAGCCAATCAAGGATCACACAGTATATAGCTAATCAAATCCATCTATATATTGACATCAGTGAGATGCCATTACGTTGTGAGCACACATGAAGAGTGAAAGTAAGGCTTCTTACATGGTTGTGATCCTAGGTTGTTGAGGTCGCCAAGTGAATGGGACAATGAAATGAAATGACACTCCATAACCAATCATATTTGGCAAAGTCAGTGGTAAATATAGAGGAAGAAATGTGTTATTTAGACCCATTTCAATCTGGATTAAGGCCTGGATTTGGTGTGGCCTTGGCCCCCTTACTGATGATTTTATGTAGTTATCTATTTAATTATTTACAGCATTTTTATCCCACCGTTCTCAAAAAAGACACAGGGGAGTGTGCCCTTATTGAATCTCCTGGACTTCATGGTAGCTTTCATCACTGTTGATGATGGTATCCTTCTCAAGAGCCTAGCTGGGTTGGGTGTGGTGGGAACTGCTTTGGTGGTTTCACTATTACTTGGTTACCAGTTCAAGAACATGGTGCTGGATTACTACTCAGTCCCATGACACTTACACTACAGGATTTCTGTGGGCAACCTAGAAAAATTCTCAATCTCCCTCCCATTTAACAGTTAATGTGTTTATATAGACATGCAAAGCAAATTAAGAATAGCTAGGTTTCTGCTGCCCTGATCTAGATAGCCAGACTAGCTGGATCTCATCAGAATTTAGAAGCTAAGCAGAGTCGCTATGGCAAACCTGAATGTCTCTTGCCTTGAAAACCCTACAGGGTCCCCAGAAGTTGCCTGCAAGTTGTACAAATATATAAACAGAGCACAGTGGAAGCAAATAGACTCCTAAAACAGGAAGGACATCCACTAATCCCGCATCAGATCCAAAATAATTATCATAATAATATGTAGCATTTATACATTGCTTTCAGTGTTCGAAACACTTAGCATGTATTCAACAACCCTTACAATAGTTCATGAATGCAGGCAATATCGGAGTCACCATATTGCAGATAGCAGGCTCAGACTGATGCAGGCACTTTCACATATGCTGAATAATGCACTTTCAATCCATTTTCAGTGCACTTTGCAGCTGGATTTTATTGTGTGAAACTGCAAGATCCACTTGCAAACTATTGTTAAAGTGCACTGAAAGTGGATTGAAGGTGCATTATTCAGCACGTGTGAAAGTTCCCTGACTGAGAATGGCTCATATAGGGCAGCCTAGTGAGTTCATTGCTGACGTGAAATTTGAACCAGCAACCTGATTCCCTTAGCCACTGTGCTGCTGTACCAAGAGATCAGTGACACCCAGGTACCAAGCAAAGTTAACCTTCAGCTAACTCAATTCTTGTACCTCTGTGTTTCTGCCCAGATTCCAAAACTATAAAACTCTTTTGCACCCCCCCCCCACATAGAGCCCTAGTCTTAGATCCCATCCTGCAGGTAAATTGTCCAATCAGAGAGCAAAACACCCCAATCATTAGCCCCCATTGAGAAAATATTAATTGATACTCACCCAGCAACTAGTTTCCCTTAGCAATCAGCAAAGGTAGAAGCGGGTCCTTTGTATTGCCTAGAAAATGA
This sequence comes from Euleptes europaea, assembly GCF_029931775.1. NCBI lineage: Eukaryota > Metazoa > Chordata > Lepidosauria > Squamata > Sphaerodactylidae > Euleptes > Euleptes europaea. Next base: position 38,119,404 of record NC_079318.1, on the reverse strand, counting down.
ACACTAAAGTTGGATGCCAGCCAAGGTAAGCTTCAGGATGAGTGATTTGCCTGAGGATGAGTATAGAGAACAATGAAGGGATCTTGGAATGTGTTAGGATGTGACATAGTCTCCTAGGAAATTGATTCTTTCTGCTCCCGCTCCAGTCTGCTGCTGCTTTCTTAATTGTTCCATAGTGTTCCTGTGGAGGTACATATGTACATTTAACAAGCAAGCTGCTAGATGACAGGGTTTCTCAAATGTTGTCTTTGTAAGCCTGCCTAAGAAAGGGTGTGTGTGTTGGGGGGGGGGGGGATAGTCTGAGCAGAATGGAAAAATACTACAAAATTCTTCCATGCCACATCAGTTGTTGACAGGAGCTCTACAAACAATAGAAGAAGTCTTTCAGATGTTGATACACCAGCATAAAATGTTTAGTTTTTCTGATCTTTATCTGGAGCTGCCTCACACCTAATTTATACTGTAACAATGGCCATTTTAAGTATTCGGAAGAGCCAAGTAGGAATACATTTCCTGGACTGTTCCACTTCAGGTGGACACATCCTTCCCATTGATCCTTAGAGTAGTGGGCTACAGTTGAGATAGGGTAGCCAGCTCCAGATTGGGAAATACCTGAAGATTTTGGGGGCAGACCCTGAGGTGGGTGGGGTTTGGGGAGAGGAGGTACTTCAATGCTATAGACTCCAATTGCCAAAGCGGCCATTTTCTCCAGGTGAACTAATCTCTATTGGCTGGAGATCAGTTGTAATAGCAGGACATCTCCAACTACCACCTGGAGGTTGGCAACTCTAAGTTGAGAGTTCCCTGGCAACCACTTCCCATGGGTGTTAGAATTAGAACGTAAGCCTCTCGAGTTTGCTCAGCAAATAAGCCAGCCGAGGTGACAACCGTGGCATGTATGTGTCCATGCCCTCAAGTAAGTCACTTTGGCATGTGATCAGAGTATTTGGATTCAGTCCCACAGTAGAACCATCCATTCTAGAGGTGTCTCATTTCGTCAGCTGCTCAGACGGAACATGGACCGTTCAAACACTCAGGCATTTTTGTGACGCTCTCTGCCTGGAAACTTAAGGAGCTGATCCATTAGGACTCAAAGAAAGGAGATCTTTATGAAAAGCAGCATGCATTTGAGCTAGCCTGATACGCTGCAGCCAGCAGAGGGCAATGCTGCACAGACACATAAGTCTATGAGTACTTCCAGCCACCCTTATGTGCCTAGGCACTGTGGAGACCTGGAGGCTCCCTCAGTGCCCTGGCAAATTGAAAGAATTATGGGCAGGGTAAACTTGCTTCTGTCGGTATAAATTAGATCTTTAAGGTTAATGTACTGTTTATGTATTTTCCATATCACATTTTTTCCTAATATGATTTGCATCCCCTCTAGGCCTGCAATTAGCCGCAGGCGCTTTCTAATATATGCACAACGCAACATATCCCCCAGCATTTCCTTTAATGTAATGTGCTCATGAAGGAGATAGAAGAAATGCAGTTACAGTCTGCCCCCTCTATTTAATATCAATAGATCTAAAAGGCATTGTATCGGAGAGGTCCCGGGTTGACGTGCGTCTCTGCAGCGTGTAACCGCTGTGCCATCCGAAGAGTTACCGCTCTAATTCAGAATGCCCCACAGATTGGAATAAGCGATGAATACTCAGAAGAACTTTGGGAAGGGGCTGCCCATGAATACATAATACAGAAAGAAGGGGGTAGACTAAACGGGGAGAAGAAAATGCCAAAATAAACCAGGACGTAAACACATCCATCCATCCTCAGCATGTGGGAGGAAACAGGAGCTGAGGGAGGAAAAGCCCATAGCACGAGTAGCATGCTCTCTCATACTTTACAAAGACATTTGCAAAGAAAGCCATGTAGAGACATGAGAGGTTCACATTATATTTGGCTGGAGAAGTTTACACAAGCTTGAAGGTATCCACTCAAAGAAGAGGTCAGAGCAGCTCAAGAGCCTGATATTGTGCCAGCGCATGTGATCCAACAAAGGTTGGAACCTCAACCATTTGGATCCCCAGAGATTCTGGTGAGGAGGAGGATTTCATCCTTATGTATGTTTCCTGCTCATTTGACAAAGGCAGGAAAGATTGCCAATAAGGTGCTTTATTGGCAGTCTTTCCTGCCTTTGTCCAGTGAGTGGGTTTGCTATATTTCTCCGGCTGAAAGCAAGGAACTCCCTGTGGTCTGTTGGAAAAATCTTATTCATTCATTGTTACTCAAAGGAGGCATTTCAAGGAGTTAAACCTGCTCAATATTTAGTTCCTCTTTTGTCTTCTTATGTTGAATCCAAAGATAGCAAAATTGCCAATATAACTGGGCCAGCTTGTTCTCAAATGTTTGCCTGAAGATGTGAGGTCTGGCCACCTACTACTTGACAGAGCTCCTTCCCAGGTTTTTATTGTTGGGGTGGATTCCCTTACTTTCCATCTTTACTGAAATTAAAACACAAAGCCATGGAGACACAAGGTCAGTATTTGGTGGCCGGCACTTACACATTACTGTATGCAGATTTTGTGCATTTATTTACATAGTACATTTTATCCTGTTCTTCCTCCAAGGAGATCAGGGTGATGTTTATGGTCTTCCTCTTTCCCACTTCATCCTGATAAAAACTAGATGAGGCTAAGAGAGACTAAGGTTCACCTAATGTGCTTAATGGTAGAGTGGGGATTTGGACCTATGTCTCCCAGATGCTAATCCAACTCTCAAACCATCCCATCACACTGTGGTGCTGCCTTATCACTGCCACACTCTTGTTTTGTTGGCTTCTTCTCATTTCAAGGATCCTTTTCACAAGGCCAGATCCCACAGAGTATTTTCAAGGATGGAGGAAGAAGAAGAGTTGTTTTTTATATGCTGACTTTCTCTACCACTTAAGGAAGACTCAAACTGGCTTACAATCACCTTCCCTTCCCCTCCCCACAACAGACACCCTGTGAGGTAGGTGGGGCTGAGAGAGCTCTAAGAGAACTGTGACTAGCCCCAAGGTCACCCAGCTGGCTACAGGTGTAGGAGTGGGAACACAAATCCAGTTCACTAGATTAGTCTCCACCACTCATGTGGAGTGGGGAATCAAACCCAGTTCTCCAGATCAGAGTTCACTGCTCTTAACCGCTATACCACATTGGCTCTCCAAAAGGGGCCATTTTATTGTTGATTTTATTATTTAATAAATTATCTCATTTATTTCTTCCCGAATGGGAACCCAAAGCTACTCACTGTTGATTCCTCTCTTCTCTGGCAGACCTCTGACCGCTCCCCTTCCTGATGACCCTGTCCACCGGGAGCAGCCTTTGGGAGGCATTGGCGGCTGCAGTGGGAGGCAAGGAAGGCCCATTCCATGGACTGAAACCCCTTCCATCAGCAGAAATGCTCTGTGGGGTCCAGCCCCCTATGCTACATCATCATCTGTCTGTGGGAGTAGTACAGGTCTGCTTCATTTATTATTCTCCTAGTCCTCCCCCCACCCCACTTTTGGGAATCCACTTACAAGGTGAGGTTTTCTTGCTTTATCAGCAAATGCTCATTCTCTTTTGCTATGTTTGGCTTTTCCAGCAGGTACAAAAATGATTCTTTGCCCACCTAATCATTGTTGGAATCCATGCTGAGAACAGGCTCTATAGACTAATAACTAAGTACCTTATAAATTATCTTTCTGGTTCTGCCATATGCCGCTGTGGCGTTCATCGGGGCTTAAAATATTAATTAAAAACACCCTTTTACAATACACTACTATATTAAAAGTATAACACTATAAATTGCAATCATAAAACTGTAATGCGGTGACTGAGTGTAACATGAAGCTGACACACTGCCGCGGGGACAACAGAGATCTTAACAAATGGCATCGTATATGAGTTTCCTGCAATAGACATAAAACTTTTTAAATTTCATTCTTATTTGCTTTCTTTTTACAATACCTTCATGGACAAAAATATTAAAATGGCAAAGGCAACTTCAAGCAAATCTGCCCAGAAAAATAACAACTGACTACATTTTAGATTACTTTAGGTTTGCAGAGCCCTGCTTTCAGGAAAAGAGTTTAGATCCCCCCCATCTTTTGCCCATGCCTTGTGATCACCCCATAAAAGAAGTACAAAATATGAGAAGGTTCAGGAATTATCAGAGGCCGTACAGGGTGTCCCATCAGTAAGGATGTAAATATATATATATATATATCTGCCTGGTTCTAGAAGAAGGGAGAGATGATAAACTTACCAATGCTGCTTCTGCTCAGCCAGGCCAAATGCCATGGGGGCTGTGCTGCCGGACCTTAATGGAAACAACCCGGTCCCGAGCACAGAAACGCCTGCCCCCCAGCCAGGCCGGGCATGATTGGCCCCTTTGAACCGGGAGGCGGGCTGGCAGCTGTGTGGAAAAGGAGAGTGCAGGGGCTTGCTAGCCTTGAGCTCCCCGCCCCGCAAAACACGTGTGCTGCTACTTTAGGTGGCCCAAAGAAACCTACAAAGGGCCCACTTGAGCTGCACGCTACCCAGGCAAGCCCCACAGCTCCCCACCACCTCCCAGAACCAACTGCGCTCCACTTCCCACGCAGGCCACCAAAACAGCCTACAGGTGAGTCTGAGCCTGTGCTTTGGTGTGAAGGACATCTGAGTGGGTCTCATTTCCCATTCCCGAAAAGAAATTTTTGGGATCCTTTCTGTCTCTTGACAGCATTAGTGTAACCTATATTTTCTATACAGTAACTTTCAAGAAAAAGGAACTGTGTGTATTATTCATAATATGGATGGGAAACATGTGAGAGAATTATAGGGAAGGAGAAGTGTCATTCCCCTCCCTTGCCCAGGCTGCCAAGAGTCTGCATGGAGCCCCAGACAGATTCCCTCTGGATGTCCTCTGGGCTTCCCACAACACACTCAGGCCTAAGCTAAACATTATATGAAATCAAAGCACATGACTTGCCCAGCTCCATGAACCTCCAGAGTGAGCAGGGTCCCCAGAATAAGGTTCTTCAGCCCCCCCCCCCGGATGATTTTGCTCATCACCATTTTTTACTTTAGCTTTTCTTACTTTTTCCATTTGCTGGACACCTCCTGCAATTACAACTGATCTCCAGCCCATAGAGATTAGTTCACCTGGAGAAAATGGCCACTTTGGCAATTGTACTCTATGATATTGAATTGCTATTTTGTATCATTTCAGGCACTTAAACTTGGGAGGATGAGGCAACTGTCATACTAGGGTTGCCAACCTTCAGACAGTAGCTGGAGATCTCCTGCTGTTACAACTGATCTCCAGCCGACAGAGATCAGTTCACCTGGAGAAAATGGCTCCTTTAGCAATTGGACTCTATGGCATTGAAGTCCCTCCCCTTCCAAACCCCTCCCTCCTCAGGCTCTGCCCCAAAAATCTCCCGCCGGTGGCAAAGAGGGACCTTCAACCCTATGGACACCTCTACTTCCTTGGACCACCACCGGTTTTCATGTGGTATTCCAGACAGGACTCAGATACTTTGGTTTTTGTGACATCATTATTAATTTGAGTGGCAGAGGTGGTTTCCCACCAGTTAGTTTTCCCCATGTTTCCCCACTGGGCAGATGCAGTGGTGGATGAAAAGTATTATTTCGTTGCCATCATCACAGCCAAGGAGTACACTGTAAAATGAGGTTTGCCTGATCTTGGTGATCTTGGCCTAGCCGATGGTCCCTAAATACCAAGAACGTGGGGGTCATCAACAACAAGTCCCATCTGACAGTTCCAGCAGAAGACTGTTGCACGGCATCTTGGGGGGGGGGCGGTATTTTGGGCTGCAGGGGCTGCAAGAAAGTCACATTTCTGGATAGGAGGCCTAGATGAAAATCCTTGGATGGAAATCCCTCTGGCAGTGGAAATGCTCCATTGGAGCTCTAGGACAGCTGACCAATGACTTCCTGGCTTCTCAGACAAGAGAAAAGAATGGTTCAATGATGAGAAGGGAACATTATTTCGTTGTCTGCAAGAGATCTGAACAACTGGCACCTTCATTCACAGCTGCAGGAAATGATAAAAACATAGAAAGATTGTATGCTGGGGCAACAGCTCGGAAGCTATTCACTTTCTGAGGTCAGGGTACTGGGAAAACAGCAGGATGGACAACTTATCTGTGTGTCATGGGGAGTCCTCCCACGATATTTTATGCATATATCTGCACATATATGTTGGAGGCTTTCTTTTATATATGGGCTCAGCATTATCAATATGAATGGAAATTAGCATCAAGTAACAATTCTTGTTCTTCATGAGCATTACAGCTAATTGCAGGCATCCTGAGGATAAAGGCTTATTTCTATTGAAGGGGGTGTGTTAGCATAAGAAGGAATTGACTCTAATATTAAACTGAAATTTAGTATGTACGGAAGGTTGTCAAGAGAGTAAAATAAGAACAAAGGAGACTATTATTATCTTTTACTATTATCTTTTAATTCCCTCATTTCCCTTTCGCACGACTTTTCTCTCAGCCCTCTCTCTTTCAATAATTACAATAATCAACATACTAATGATAACCGAAATAATCTTCAGCAAGATAACTAAACAAATGGCTCGCTATCTCTTCTGCACCGGGTTCATGTTCAGCAGATATACTGATTTTTAATGGGAAAGTCAATACAATTTTAATTTAGAAAGCACACGTGTTGTCAGTTGCAAAGCAGGGGGAGGAGGCTACGCAGGTATGTGCGGAGGGGTGCATTTCCTTGTGTTTGACATTGTGGGTCAAAGGGCAAAAAACATCAAGTGTGCCAAACACATCCCAAACCCCAGCAGAACCCAACAATACCTGACAGATCTTGGTTGCTATAGTTATGCGGCTTCATTAAAGGCACGCCTTGCTTGGGAATTTAAATAAGCAAAATCAACCCTATTTTGAACAATAGTCACATCCAGCTCTGTCATGGCTGGTGCCAAGAGCTGAAAAATCTAATTAAAGACGCGGCATCTCAGGTTATGTGGTGACCTTGAGAACACTGGAGGCTAGAATGAGCATCTTCTGTAGCAACTTCGCTACATATTCCAGGGAATAATGGATCGCCCTGCTTTTGTGGTTGGCTGGGATTTTGAGACTCGAAAACAGGAACAAAGGAACACTTAACAAAGGCATACCTACCTGGTGGTATGAGCTGTAAGGATAAATGACTAGTTAAACATGAACATGCATGACTTTGGAGACTGACTTGCCTGTTTTAGCTCTTTAAGAATACACAGGGCTTTAATACCTCAGAAATCCTGATATCGTCGTTTCTTTATCAGCAGTTTTCATACAGCTGGCACGCCAAGCTTCTTAGATCTCACGGAGCATATGCCTCATGGGCTGATTCATGATGAGGGGGCACAGTAAGTTTGCACAAAAATCTGCTCAGACCCAAAGTAGTGTGTGAGAAACCACTTCGAAACTGAGTGGCATATAGGGTTGCCAACCTCCAGGTACTAATCTGGACCAGTTTGGATGTATAATTTATGTTTTTGTATGTTTGGATATATTGAGCCCTGTAAGGCTTATTGAACACAATTGAGCATTGTTAGTTTTGTTTGGTTTTCTTCAGTGGAATACAGAACTGAGGGATTTATATGTATTCTGGCATGATGTTAATGCTACTAATGTAGTTAATTTCTTAGTAAAACCATTGGGGTTATTTAAAAACTTGATTGGGTTTATTTATTTGGTTTATGTATCAGTTAGTTGAATGATTTGAGCCTTCGTGCTGCTTGTTCCCTTCAACCTCCAGGTACTAGCTGGAGATCTCCCACTATTACAACTGATCTCCAGCCGACAGAGATCAATTCGCCTGGAGAAAATGGCCGCTTTGGTAATTGGACTTTATGGCACTGAAGTCCCTCTCCTCCCCAAACCCTGCCGCCCTCAGGCTCTGCTCCGAAAATCTCTAGATATTTCCCAACCTGGAGCTGGCAACCCTAGTGACGTCCATGTTGATACCTCTAGGGCTTGTCATCTTCTCTGTGGTAAGGGAAGAACATCAGTTTGGAATGGGTTCTTGTAGGTTATCCGGGCTGTGTGACCGTGGTCTTGGTATTTTCTTTCCTGACGTTTTGCCAGCAGCTGTGGCAGGCATCTTCAGAGGATGTCCTTCAGTGTTACTCCTCTGAAGATGCCTGCCACAGGTGCTGGCGAAACGTCAGGAAAGAAAATACCAAGACCACGGTCACACAGCCCGGATAACCTACAAGAACCAATGAACTCTGACCGTGAAAGCCTTTGACGATATCAGTTTGGAATGTTAGCTGGAATTTTTTATACTTGCATTTTTTTAAATCTTAATATGCAAATATAAGATGAATCTGGGTTTTAATAAAGGGAACAAATGTTGAAATCATAGTTAAGATAACTGTTTCTTGGCTGTTTTTCTCTACTAAGGGATGAGGGAATGGCTTAATGGGTTTGTAGGTGGTAGATGTGGTCAGCTGGCAACAATTTTGGTGAACACAGCTGCTGGAAAAATGATCACAGGGAAGGTTATTGGCTCATTGCGTGTAAGCCTGAATCAATCCTACGTGTTCCATTTTGGTGTGCACCTGTCCATTGAACACTTGAAGGAATTTGGGAATATGAACTTGTGTTTCTATAATACACCATTATAGTGCACACAAAACCTACTGTATCTGATAGGATGAGCATAATGGCACAGAGAAAGAGAAAGATGAATGACACAAACCAACAGAAAAAGCATTAGGTGATAGGGTCAGTAGTATAAAAGGGGATTGACAAGGGAGCATGATTGGAACAACAGTGTCCTGACTCTGATGAGGAGTGCTTTGAACCTTATGAAACAACACTGACGGCAGTTGTTTCTCCTTTTAAAGTCAGAATAAAAAGCCCAGGCGCACAAATCGGTGTGCTACACCTTCCCAGAAGCAGCTTGGCACGGTCTGATCACGAGTTATTTCATTAATGTCTGCAGCTAAGAGCACTGTGACAAGCGCATGCATTCTCAGACAAAAGAAAGAAACCGCAAGGGCCAACAGTGTTTTTTTACATCCTGATGAGATTGCACTGCTCTTGTTAAGTTGCTCTAAGAGCCCTGCCGTAACAATCCCAGGATGCCCCTGGTCCAGAATCCTGTTTCCAACAGTGGATAGCCAGATGTCTCTGGGAAGCACATGAACAAGGCATCAAGTCAATAAGCTGCCTCTGTCTTGGGGGATGCGAAAAGTTTCCCGTCACCCCTAGTTTTGGTTCTGGTTTTGGCTCATTTTCATTTTTAAAAGCTTCATTTGTTTCTGCTACCATCCAATTCCTTTTTTTAATAATTTACTTTCCCCTCTGACTCCCCTTACTATTTGGGCTGGGCTTGTGTTAGGGTTGGGGCTTCTGCCGCTGCCTGCCTAGCCAGCCTAGCCAGGCAGGAGAGTGGGGCAGGCGAGGAATCGCTTTGTTCCCCCACTGTTAATGTTAGATACTCTAGGATTAATTTTCCATGACTGCTGTGAACATGGGACCTCAGACAGTTCAGAAAGAGCATCCAGAGTGCTGGGAGAGGCAGGGGGAAAGATTCTTCATCTGCTTTCCCAGACCAGTCTCCTGCCAGCAGCAGTGACAATAGCCCTAGCCCAGGTACCTGTCCCAACCAGCACAAAAAGGGGAAGAGGAAAACTGGCATGGCAGTTACATTGTCTCATCTGCCTTCTTTCTGTTCCCCTCACTCCAATTCTGTGAACTTACTCTAAAGCAGTCAGCCGGTTGCCAGAATCAGGAAGACTGCAGCTACTACAGTTATCACACGGTAGCAATCAGATAGATTGAAAGCACATCCCGCCCCTGGCCCCTGTTCCCCAGAAATATACTGGCTCTGAACATGAAGATTCCAATTAGTTGTCATGGCACATAAACCAGTGTTGTTCTGCCCATAGCTTGGAGAACCCCCAGCGTCTGTGTTCAAAAGCCATATGCATCTGATGCTGGAGAAAAGCAATAGGAGAGGGTCCTGTTCTGATCTCTTATGCGGAGATCTTAGAAATCTTCATAAACTGCCTTTTTATGGAACATAAAACAACCGCTGCCTTTTTATGGAACATCTAAGCAAATCGTATGAAAATCAAAAATATTTCCATGCTTTTCATCCAAGTCAGGAGCACTTGAACAAAGAGTGAACCCCCATCTGACTTTTAAGGGTTAAACAAAAAAAAATGTCTGGACACTGATGACCTAGCACCAAAGCACAAGGATCTTCACTGTGTGACTGAAGGCAAGCTATATGTATGCAAGAAAATATTTTAAAACAATTTAATTTGTTTTAAAAGCCACCCTGTTAAATCAGAGGTTCTGCCTGAAATGTTAAAGTTACTATTAGATTTATGCATAATGTCACTCCCTGACATTTTTTGGTTGGCTCCGCCCCCTTTGGCAGCCATTGCTGGCTGCTCTCACCATCCTGTGTCAGAATTCCAAAACACCTGCGGGCCCAAAACGTTTGGGGACCCCTGCTTCAGAGAGCTGAAGCCAGAGTAGACAACACTGACCTTGATAGACCAGTGGTCTGACTCAGCATAAGGCAGCTTCATGTATTACTGCTTTGCTCCCACGGCTTGGGAATGACCCTGACCAGTACTCTGTGGCCTTTGTGACATTGGCACTCTTCTTTCTAAGTGTCCAGCATCTGAATGAAAAAAACGAATGACATTTTAAGGGAGCATTCTGAAGAAGACCTGGGGCTGGGGGGGTGGGGGGAGTGATTTTTAATTACACCAAACTAAAACGAATGGCTCTGGCTCCCTTCTAATACTACCTAAGTGCAATCTAGCCAGGACAATGCCATGATTGCCCCCGAGCTTTAATGAAAAGCAGCTTTTAATAGATCTGTGCACAGGAGGGACAAGACAGAATACCGTGTACATTCACCTTTAATAAATAGGTCCCTTTTATTATAGGCCTGTAGCATCAATGATTTTCCCCCTCAAGGTTGAAAAGCCTTCCTTGTATCTCCCTGTGTAAAGCGGAAGGTTTTTCTTCTTGTTGTGCAGCTGCTGCTGAGTGGCAGCTCTGACAATTGTTCCCAATATTTTGATTACAGAATTGCCCTGTTATTCTAGCAAGTCTGAAATTAGATACAGGTGCAAATTAACTGGCTAAGTCACAAGTGCATTAAAGTTGGTAATTTTGCTGTCAAGAGGCATGTTGAAAGGTTGCAGAGAATTACAAGAACTGGCATAAGCCAACTGGATGGATGGCTGGTTGGCCCAGGTGCATCTAGAATGTTCTGGTAGGTGATGTAAGGACATGCAGATAAGTGCTTATTTGCATGTTATGCTTGGGACAAAAGGGTTGGGTTTGGGAGCAAATCCTATAGATTCAGCCACTCAGTAGGCATAGATGGGACATCAGGTTGGTTAAAAGGTGTGTAGAAGGACAATGTTTCAAGTTATCAGTTAGATGGAAAGGTAGGTTTTGTGATAAGGGCTGGTTAATCTTTATGCATAAGATGTAAACATACAAAGGGACAGGCCAAGGATGTATGCATTGTTTCCTAGGGAGGTGTGGGTGAATATTCTCCGGTGGACAGTGAAAGAGCTTGAAGCATTTCCTGAGGTGCTCTCAAATTTGTTCAGATGGAATTTTATTGAATATTGATTTGATTAATTGAATTTATGCCCCACCTTCCTTGGCCAATGCTGGGCTCAGGGTGGCTTCCAACACGAATATACAATTATAATTATATAAAGTAAAACACATCATATTAAATTAAAACTAGACTCAATTTAAAACATAGAAGGCATCCTAACTCAATGACCTCTATAAAATACACTGAGGAAGTTGGCAACAATGAAACTCTGCAAAGCCACATCATTCCAGGGAGCCCACCAGTCTAAGGCCAGGAGGGCAAACAGCATCACAGTATCAGGAATGGAGAAGGTACAGCAAGGAAAGGGTCAAAACAGCATAAGATATGAAATAAGGGGATGGGAAGGAAAAGAATGAGAAGGGTAGGGGCAGGGAGGCCAACTGATCTGTAAACTGTCACTGCCCTCAACCATATGCCTGGTGGAACATCTCTGTCTTAGAAATCCTGCGGAACTGGACCAGGTCCCGCAGGGCTCGGGTCTCACTTGACAGAGAGTTCCACCAGGCTGAAAAAGCTCTGACCCAAGTCAAGGACAGATGGATAGTTCTAGGACCAGGGACTACCAGCAAGTTCTTATCAGTTGAGTGTAATGTTGTCAAGGGGGTGTATCAGAAGAGGCAGTCCCACAGATACGATGGTCCCAGACCATTTAGGGCTTTGAAGGTCAATACCAGAACCTTGAACCTGATCTGATACTCAATCTGGAGCCAGTGCAGCTTGTGGAGCACAGTTTTTATGTGTGCCCTTAGTGGAGTCCCCACAAAGACCCGCACCACCACATTCTGGACCAGTTGAAGCTTCCAGTGCAGTCTCAAGGGTAGCCCTGCATAGAGCAAACTGCAGTAGTCTAGTCTAGAGGTGACCATCACATGGATCACTGTGCCTAGGTCAGGACGGGACAGATAGGGAATCAGCTGACATGCTTGGTGGAGGTGGAAAATTTTCAGCAGAGTCGCGTTCGTGACTTGGGCCTCCAATGAAAGGTAGGCATCCAGTATCACCCCCAGATTCCTGATGGAAGAAGCTGGCACCAGCTGCACTATATCAAGGGCAGGGAGCTGAATTCCCCCCTCTTCTCCCTTCCAACCAAGCTACAGGACTTCCATCTTCGATGGGTTCAGTTTCAGGTGGCTCTGTTTAAACTAACCAGCCACAGCCTCCAGGCACCTGGCCAGTTATTCCAGGACAGGGTCTGGCCAGCTGTCCATCAAAAGGTAGAGCTGGGTGTCATCAGCATATTGACACCAACCCAACCCAACCCAGCTGGGTGAGGGGGCGCATGTAGATGTTAAAAAGCACTGTGGAAAGAATTGCTCCCTGCAGGACCCCACATACCAAAGGATGCCATGTGGAGATCCCCCCAAACACCACCCTTTGTCCCCAACCCTGGAGAAATGAGATTAGCTATTGATGGGCAGTCCCACGTACTTTGATATTGGTGAGGTCAACAAATCATGGTTGACCATGTTGAACGTTGCTGTGAGTTCTAACAACAGCAGCAGCACCAACCCACCCCGATCCAGCTGCTTGCGGAGCTTGTCTGAGGGTGACCAGCACCTTCTCTGTCCTATGGCCAAGCCGGAAGCCAGTCTGGAAAGGGTCTAAGACCAATACTTCATCCAGGAAGATCTGTAGCTGCTCAGCCACTGCTCATTCAACTACCTTACCCAGAAACAAAATATTCGAGACTGGGTGGGAACTGACTAGATTCAAAGGATCTAGGGATGGCTTCTTTAACAGCGGGGTCACCAGTACCTCCTTCAACATTCTCGGGAAGGCCCCTGAACTCAGGGACAAATCGATAATGTCTTCCAGGGAAGCTCGTATCCCCCCCCCACACACACACACACTGGTGTTCACCAGCCAGAAGGGGTACAGATCAAGAACGCAAGTGGTTGGCCTAACAGCTGACAGCACCTTGTCTACATCAGACCCGAAGAGCCATCTGAATTGATCTAATACAGGACCCAAAGATCGCTGAGGGGCCTCTAGTTCACTCACTGCATCAACGTTGGCAAGGAGGTCATGGCGAAGTGACAAGACTTTCTCTGCAAAAAAGCTTGCAAAGGCCTCGCAGGGATGTGAGAGATCGAATTACCCTAATCAATTGTGCTGGGTGAGAGCTAGCAGATGTAATGGAGGCTGCAAAGTAAGTCGTCTTTGTGGCCTTCACTGCCATCTCATAGGATCTCATATAGACCTATAGGATGCTCTTGTAGCTTCATTGCATGTGCAATGCCAAACTTGCTCTAGCCATCTAAGCTGTCGCTTCTTTTCCATTAACTCCAAGTTATACCAAGGTATACCAAGGAGCTAATTTAGAGCAAAGGTGAAGAGGGCTTTGGGGGCGATCTTGTTGATGGCTTCCAAAAAGCAGTTACCGTATACCAATCCTCTGTCAGCACATCTACTGAGTCACTGTGGGGTATCGGACCCCCAGAGCATTCTCGAAACCAATTGGATCCATAAGTCTCCACAGGCGAGCAAAAATCTGCTTGCCACTTATGCAGGAGTGGGCTGGCAAGTCCAGGGGGACCTTTAGGGCATGGCACACTTTCAATAGAGATTGGACCCATATTAACCCTCCATCACAAAGATCAAATCTAGTGGGTGGCCTGCTTGGTGCGTGGGACCTGCAACAACCTGGAGAGAGTCCCAGTGCTGCCATGGCTGCCACCAGGTCCAAAGCTCGATTAGAAGATGAAGGGGCAGGGTCTGCATGGATGTTGGTCCCCCAAGACTATCAGCCTAAGGTACCTCAAGACCCAGTTTTCTACCACCTCCAACAAGTTCAGTAGGGTATCTGCCAGTGTGCTAGGCAGTCGGTACACCAGCAGTTGCCAAACTCTCTTCAGTGTCCCACACCAGGCCCACATTATCAGTGCCAGAGATCTTCAGGGTAGGGATTGCCCTAAAGGAGAAAGCCTCCCAAATGAGCACCCCCCTTCCCCCTGGCCCTTGTTGATATTGAAAGGCTGTCAGATCAGTTTAACAGGTTGCAGGTAGATCAGAGGGATCTGTGATGATGCAACAAGCCTGGAAACTCCCTGGAGAGCTAGAGGGAGCTGGCCAGATCAGGTTATGACCAGTAGGCTGATGCAATGTATGAGCAAGTCAGAATGACAAAGCATCTTCTGTGATTGGAGCTTGAGACCGTAATGTGTATATAATGGAGTGAAACTAAGCTTGTGGTGGGATGCTATGAGCAGAGAGGAGTATAAGGAGTTCTTGTATTATATCTATGCACTGTAAAATAAACCAACACTTTTCTAAGTAGCAAGGAGTTTTCTGGTGGTGTTTTCCTGGACTGACTGCCTAATCCGCTGGCAATCCACGTCAGCCCTTTCTCCATGATTGATAGAGGACTGAGAAACCTGGGGGGGTTGAGTTCTTTCAAGGCAACCATCTTGCCCTCCCTTACATAGGTCTTGGTAACACATGCTAGGTCTTGTTTTGTAGCTTTGCAGCACTGCGGTCTTGTTGTGCAATGCCAGGCACATTAATAATATCAGTGTTGGAGAAGGGCAAAAATTCCTCACCCCAACACCAGCGTGCCTCAGGATGGGTTGGAGATTTGAAAGGGACTGAGCATAGCCATATCTCCATCTCCTTCCCATTTGATATCTCCTCCCACCATCATACCTCCCCATCTCCCCAATCACAGGTATCCCTGGTTTTGCACTGGTCTCCCAGGGACTGGCTGGGACTATCTCTAGCCCCCCCCCCCTTGGACTGACCTGCCTCCCACCAACCAAGGCTGGAGGATTGGAAAGACCTTCACAGAAGCACTTAGTGTTGGGAGCAAGTCAGCTTCATACAAGAAAACTCCCCCAACACTCCCACACAATACTCCAATAATTGAAAGCATTCCCTCCTCCCTCCGACTCACACTGAGCTAATGAAAAGAAGCCCCAATAACTACATTGTTCCCCTGTGTTGTTCCCCCACGTTGTTCCCCCTGAGATCTTCTTCACTTCAGCCTACACCATACATGGTGCAATACTCCAGCAGCAGGTCAAAGGATGACCGCCAGAGTCCCAGCATTCCAATGGCAAGCGATAGATGTTGACTGAAATCCCAAACAGGAGCTACCAGATAATCCAAGGAACCCCTCCGGAGCTCCACAGATCTTATGGGTCTTCACCTATTACAATCCCTACTAAGCCCAGCAAGGGGCAGTGCAGCAGGCCGCCAGGCCCATGGCTGAATGGCCAAAGCCCCGAACAGCTGAGGATCCAAAGCCACCAGAGGCTGAATGATCGAAACCTCAGGCAGGGGAAGATCTGAAAAAAGTGAGGCAGTCAGGACGCTAGAAAACCAGCCAGCCAGGAGCCCGTAATTCCCCACTATAAAGCGAAGCGATGCGAAGAGCTGCACTTGATGCTGGAGAGCCAGTTCAGCGAGACGCCAAGTCACCTGGCCGAGACAGTGGGGGAAGATGGTGGCCAGGGAATCCCCGGTGAAGCTAGCAAAGTTTTGAGGTTTTTAAGTATGGCTGCCACCCTATTCTGCCCTGCCTTGGTCTCCAAACTGAGCCATCAGGGCGAGGAAATGCTCTTGCAGGAGCTGAGTTCAGGAGGAGAGGGAAGAGTTGGGTTAACAGAGGAATGGGAAAACCTGGACATTGTGAGCATTGGCAGCGAGATCATTTCTAATGGATGGAAAACTCATGCAGAACTCCAAGGAGCAACCGAGTCAGAAAGGGGGCGAACGTGAGTCCAAGTACCCATGCATGAATGACCTCAGTGGGCTTTTTCACTTTAAGATGGTGGGCCTTTTTTTTGCACCTATAAGAAAGGGAAGGGGGCTACATAGATGTATGGTGGCAATAGTAGGGGAGGAGTAGAGTGGCACGACAGTGTCTCTGCTTCAGTTCACACTTTGTAGCTATAGAGGTAGGTCTGGGTTTTCCACCAAATGTACTTGCAAAAAGGAGCTGGAGCCAATCTCCACTGATGACAAGGGTATCTGTAGCAACAAAATGTGATACAATCACATGTTTGTTCCATACACGCAACACACTTTGAAGTATACACTTAGGTGTACATATTTTTTCTGAGTATGAACTGGCCCACCAGCTAGTCCAATTAGTGAAACAGATGAACCCCTTATTTCCCCAAATCCCACTGTAGGACAGACTTCCTTAGGCAACACAAGATCCCAAATGAATCAAGGTGATTGGACAGTTTTCTATTTCTGTGCTATTTCCCCCCCATCAATAACCAAACATATCATCAGAAAGGCTGTCAGCTGGGTGCACTTACCACCCACACTATTTCTAAATGTTCTAGTAGAGTTTTTGGTGCAAAGAGCCAAATTGTCCCAATATATTATCCACATACAGGCAAATTGGCATCCACCAAATTGTATCATTAGTTTTTAAAAAGCCACATATGGAGTTGCAGAAAAACTTGGCAGCCATCCCCTTCTGAATGGTTGTTCCACCCCCACCCCCCACCCCCAATCAGTTTGTGTATAGCAAATGTACAATGCTATAGATACAGTTTGCTGCTTCACTGCCTTCATCTATCTATAAGCAACCGGAACACACCTGCGACATCTCTTCTCCCTGGAACAGCTTTTTTGGGGGGGGGTATGCTAGCAGCTCCCCACCTTTCACACAGCTAGAAATCTGCACATAAAATGCATACCTGCTATGGCCTGGCAACAGTTTTGCCAGTGTCAAGCAAGCATGTTTACCATTGTTAGGGTTCCCATTTACCAGTTAGTGGTGGGTACTAGCTGGAGATCTCCTGCTATTACAACTAATCTCCAGCCGATAGAAATCAGTTCACCTGGAGAAAATGGCCACTTTGGCAATTGGACTCTATGGCATTGAAGTCCCTCCCCTCCCCCAAACCCTCCCCTCCTTAGGCTCCACCCCAAAAACCTCCCACTGGTGGCGAAGAGGGACTGGCAATCCTATTGCATGTGCGCACTGCACGTGCGGAAATCTCTCCCCCCAGCACCACTTCAAGGAAGCTCCCGCCGATAGTAAGTGGTGACCTGGCAACCCTAACCATTGTACTAAACTGCAGCTGATAAGCACTAACAAACAGAATGCAAGGGTTTTTGAGTATAACTAGCATACACAGTTTAATACTTTCAAACTGATGCAAATGTTAGATACCCAATTTGATATCTGAGTTTATACAGTCATGAGCAAAAAACAAATGGGCCAGGTCTCCTGTTGCTATAAATTATGCTCTTTTAACTTCAAAAATCAGTAACAAATCCAGGTGTACTTTCCTGAAGGCAAAAAAAAGGAGGGGGGGGGGGGAGAGCAGTGAATGGTCATTTGTTGAGTGTAAATTTTCTATGATTCCCCTCCCATTTCAGAATAAACCTGCAGCCCAAGCCTAAACATGCTTATTTAAAAGTAAGAGGCTTCTGAAAGTGAAAATGGACACATTAGTCATAGCACAGGGCCACTGAGTATAAATGGCAAACATAAAAACTGTGGTTTGATGTCAGCAATTAAATGGAATGGGGAAAGCGAAAACGGAAAGCTCTAATTTATACGCCCCCCTCCCAAATACGAGGAAGCAAATGTTGAAATTAAGAGGTAGCAAACCAATGAAAGCATCACAGATTGAGCCACCCATAGTTATTAAACAAGATGGTAAATGGGGAAGCTTGTTATGCCCAGAATATTCTGTATCTTCTGATTGTCACTAGCAGAAAGACAAAGAGATCTCTTCAGAGGAAGTATACTCCAAGGGGACTAGAACAGCATAACACTGGGGACTTTCTTTCTGGGAGCTACTCCCCCCCCCCAAGAGACTTGGGAGCTACCCATCACAAAATGACAGCTCATATGTGGAGCCAGTGACCAAAGGGTGGCCTGTACAAAAATTTCAGAACAGGTTTGCAGTGCTCAGGTCGTGCATGTGATGGGAACAGATGCTGGTGCTGCTGTCCAAAGCAAAAGCATGTACATGGATGAGGCTCCAAGGAGGTTAGAAGCTGCTGTCTTCGCTTTAAAGGGAAGGATAAAAAAGTGATCACAAGAGGACTGGGGGAAGGGCAGAGAGCTACTTTTCAATAGCTTGGTGAGTGACTGATCATTCCTGAGTGACTTTCTGTCTACCCTTGGTATAGCATATAATGTCATGTATCCAACAAAGACCCATAAATGTAAGGATGTGCCACTGGTGACCAAGATCATGATAATTCATACTATAGTATTCCCCATTATTATGTATGCATGTGAAAGTTGGACAATAAAGGAAGCTGACAGGAAGAAACTTGATGCATTTGAAATGTGGTGTTGAAGAACAGTCTTAGGGATACCATGGACCACCAAAAAGACAAATGCGGGTTCTAGATCAAATCAAGTCTGAACTCTCCCTAGAAGCTAAAATGACCAAACTGAGGCTATCTTACTTTGGTCACATTATGAGGACAATAATAATTGGAAAATACAATAATGCTAGGAAAAGTGGAAGGCAGCAGGAAAAGCTAAAATGGATTGACTCAATAAAAAAAGTCATGGCCTTCAATTTGCAAGACCTGAGCATCTTTTGCAGGTCACTAATTCATAGGGTCGCCAATGAGTCAGAAGCGACTTGATGACACTTAACACACACACACACACACACCCTACCACACAAATATCATAAAAAAAAACACATGGCTTCCTGTTACTGTGATTAGAATAATAACTGCTACCTGGGAATAAACCCCATTGAATTAAGTGAGATAGCAGTCTTTCTCAAACAGTACTAATTACAAAAAGACATTAGAAATATTTTGACAAACCCCAAACAAACAAACAAACAAACAAACAAACAAAGCATACTCACACGATGCTTAATGGAGGAAGGAAAATTGGGGAGATGTGAGAAGTGAGTTTCATCATTAAGGGACATAAGGCAGTTAAGCCAAGTCTCCAGATGGCATTGCCTTCCTGTACGTGCACTAAGGAAGTTATTCTAGTCCCCGGATGCGGAAATACAACTAGCTCCAGCTCCTCTCCTCTCCCCTTCCCGCTGCTGCCTCCTTAAAGAGGAAAAAAGAAAACAGATGAGCAGGGGAAGATTTAGGGTTGCTGGGTCACTGGCAGGAGCTTTGCAAGGGGCGTGGCTGGTGGCCGTGATCAGCGTGCACACCACCCGCGCGATGCGCTGAAGTCACTTCCACGTTTACCCAAAAGCGACACAAATGTACTAGCTATCACTTTCAAAACACTATGGTTTCTATAGAGTTTTGGGGATGATTACTAGAGCGTCCGTGTCGCTTCTGGGTAAACCTGGAAGTGACATTGGTGTGTCATTAGGGTTGCCAGGTCCCTCTTTGCCACGAGTGAGAGATTTTTTGGGCGAAGCCTGAGGAGGGCGGGTTTGGGGAGGTAGGGATTTCAATGCCATAGAGTCCAATTGCCAAAGCGGCCATTTTCTCCAGGGGAACTGAAATGACCCTGGAAATAATTTCTAGAGTGGCCCAATCCATGCTCCTGATCAGATTGAATATACACATTCTTCGTAGATCAAAGGGTACAGAATTTACTACACAACCTGCAACTGCAATACACGGTGTGTGTGTGTGTGTGTTTAATAGTAGCACAAGATTCCTTTCTGGTTTTGCCACAACAGACTAACATGGCTACCCCACTAGAATTTCTTTTCTAGTTATTCAGTTTGTGCAAAAATCTCACTAGGATTTAGCCTAAGAGTTTGTTTTCAGCACTAGCTGAGTTCTGGAAGAAAAATACTTCTGGGCGTGCACAGAATGCCTTTCCCTATACATTAAAAAATGTCAGTCTCCTTTCTTCCCAGACACTCCACAAAGGCCGTGGATGGTTTGATAACACCAATATATCAGCCTCCAAGACCCTGTAGGCTTATACCTTTAAAGCCCTAAATGGTCTGGGACCATTATATCTGTCGGACTGCCTCTCCCAATTTACCCCTCGGAGAGCACTATGCTCTGCTGGTACGAACTTATTGGAGGTCCCTGGCCCCAAAACTGCCCGGCTGTCCTCAACCAGAGCCAGGGCATTTTTGCCACAGTCTTTTAGGTATAAGGTCTCACAGGTGGCAATTTTCAATTTGTGGCCAAGTGGCAATCTTCAGATTATGGGACAGGGTGCCGTATATTCCCTAGTTCGACCATTCAGGGTCTTCTTCAGCTGCCAACCAGGGCTGTATAGTAACACGCTCCTTGTGGAAGGGATCAAGAAGAAAAGACTACCTTATTGCTAGAAACCCTTGCCACTGGGACTACCTTCACATCTCCAAGACACAAGTCAAAGCGAGATATTTGCACAATTAGTGATTGTCAATTGATATATTGTGATTGTACAAATTCATATATGAACTTTAATATAATGTGAATATTTGTGAAACATGTATCTAACTAAAAAGATTGCAGTATAAAACTTTGCATATTTTCTGCTATTTCATGGTTTACTAACGTCCAGGTAGTAGCTGGAGATCTCCTGCTATTACAATTGATCTCCAGCTGATAGAGATCAGCTCACCTGGAGAAAATGGCCGCTTTGGCAATTGAACTCTGTGGCACTGAAGCCCCTTCCCTCCCCAAACCCTGCCCTCCTCAGGCTCCACCCCAAAAATCTCCCGCCGGTGATGAAGAGGGACCTGGCAACCCTAGTCTCCATCCTCTCCCCCCACCCCAGGATTCAGAAACATCAGTGAAGGCCACTGAGACACAACTACCTTAGATAACATCTTCCTTAAATGTGGAGATTCTATGTGCCATCGGGGTTGGATTGAATTTATTGAATTTTAAATTGGTTATGTTGTTGTATTTATATTTTATAAATCTGTGATTGTATTGTATTTTATATGATGTTAGCCGCCCTGAGCCCGGTCCGCTGGGAGAGGGCGGGATACAAATAAAATGTATTTTTGTTATTATTATTATCTCGGACAAAGAGTAGGGATAGAAATGCGTTCTTAACAGGATGCAGGATACAGAAAAGGGGCTTCTGCAAGAGGGAGCATAGTTTCAGCTGCCTCAACAACAGTAGATTCTGGTGGAGTTTGACAATACTGAAGGCATGAATCAAAGCCTTCAAATCAAAGACTTAGCTCTTATTTTCTCACATATGCACATGACATCTTGCTGTTTTTTTGGTGGGGGGAGTAATTTTAAAAAAATGCCCTTTGACTCCATGTCCTGTTGCATCATTAAGAAAATGGGTGGCAGTGTTGTGCTCCAGATGTACTTTCCAATTAGGTTTTTAACTGTAATGCATTAGGGAGGTCTAAATTATTATTGGCTCCAGGGCCAAGAATAATTAAAATCAGCAGCTCATAGCAGGCTGAGCAGTTTCTCAGGATTAAAAAAAAAAAAAACACCCTAGTTTTGGTCGTGGAAAGGGTAAATACCAAGGTGCTATCCCTGGCTTCCGTTCGAAAAACAAAACACAGTTCACTGATATTATATTTCATGCAGCCTTGCCAGATCTCTAGGGTTGCCAACTGCCAGGTAGTAGCAGGAGATCTCCTGCTAATACAACTGATCTCCAGCTGATAGAGATCAGATCACCTGGAGAAAAATAGGCGCTTTGGCAATTGAATTCTATGGCATTGAAGCCCCTCCCCTCCCCAAACCCCACCCTCCTCAGGCTCCACCCCAAAAATCTCCCGCCGGTGGCAATCCTACAGATCTCCCTCTTTGGTGGGAAACCCCCTACCTTCCACTAGTCCACCCACTGCCACTCAGCTGGGCAGCAGGGGGAAATGGGTGGATCAGCCATTACCTGACGCCATCACGTCAATTCCAGCGTGACCTGGAAGTGACATCACCATAATAGAGCATTGCTGACTATGCAATGCTATCACTTCAAGGTCACACCAGAAGTGACATCACTGGTGATGTTGCTGGCAAGCCCCTCCCCCTGCAGTGGTGAGCCGGCAACCCGAATTTTGTGGCCTTTTGGACCAGTTTTTTTCTCTTTGGGTTGCCAACTCTGGCATGGGAAATTCCTGGAGATTTGGGAGGGATCCCTGGAGTTCGGGGAGCGAACGGAGCTCAGCAGGGATGTGATGCCATAGAGATAATCCGCTGAAACTGCCCTTTCCTCCAGGAGAATTTATCTCTGTAGTCTGGTGTCATGTTGCAATCCTGGGAAAATTCCATGCCTTGAAGATGGTAACTCTAACTTTGAGGCTAATGGTCGGCTTTTGGTGGGTTGTAACGGTATGTGCTACCCTTGGACGTGATGCCATAGAGGGATGTGATGCCATAGAGATAATCCGCTGAAACTGCCCTTTCCTCCAGGAGAATTAATCTCTGTAGTCTGGTGACAAGTTGTAATCCTGGGAAAACTCCATGCCTTGAAGATGGTAACTCTAACTTTGAGGCTAATGCTCGGCTTTTGGTGGGTTGTTGCCGGAATCTTAAGGTTGTCGTTTGTTTTCATCTTATAAATCCGTTACTAGGAGAAAATGGTAAAACACCAATCCAAAATATTTATTATTTATTCATTAATTCAATTTCTAGCCCTCCCTCCCCAGCTGAAGCCAGGCTCAGGGCGGGTAAATAAAATTAACATAAATATATGTAGGCATTCAGTACTTCTTACTACCAGTCATTCACGTATCTCTTTTAATTCAAGAATATTTATCTCTGTTGTTTTGCCTTATAGTAAACTTCTCATATTACTAATTGTTTTAGTTATACCCATTTGACAGATGAGGAACTGAGGATCTGTAAGGTTTAACTAAACACTACAATGCCTATGCAACTCTGTTACGCACAGCCTTCTGCGCTTCCCCGAGAGCGAGAAGTTCCAAGGGGAACACGTCCACAGACAAAGAGACTCTTTATGACCATTTTTGCATGGTAATTAGCAGCGCATTCCAGGCTGAAGTGCCCCACATATTTTTTTTTAATTTTGCACGCTGAAACGTCATTCCAGAAGTGACTGCGAAGCCGGTGCATACCTGCTTCGCATTATAAAGGAGCCCATTTAACCCGACCTTTGGTGTTTACCTTGAAGAATCTCCCTCAAGGAACAATGCAAACAACAGAGGTGTGTTAGCTATGCATATGCTAATAGCTATACAAACAGGAACAAAGGAGAAGGCGAGTGAGGGGAGTGGAACTTCTCCTTTTGCATGGGACCATGAACAGGCGTTTTTTAAGTCGCATTTTTAAAAAGAGCTTTGAGCGAGCATCAGAACCGACCATGCAAAAATGGCCTATGCCACCCAAAGTGCTTCACTTTCAGCCAACTCACAGCATTCTTTTTTTTTGTCAAAGTCCCTAGTTCCATAAAATATGCCTTTATGCGAAAACATAATGATGCACCCATTAACAGCAATCATTCAGCAATTCCACAGCAATAACTTGTAGTACTCTGGGTTTTGTGAATAGCTGCTTGTTTTTTTGTCATGTTGTACAAGTTGCATTATTAGACTGGAAGAGCAGATTTCATAACATTGTGTGTAATTAATTGTGTAAGTGAACTAATTGACCCTGTACTTTCATTTGACCCTACATTTTCTAATTGACCCTGTATTTTCATTGAGAGCCAGCATGGTATAGCGGTTAAGAGCAGCAGACTCTAATTTGGTGAACCAGGTTTGTTTCCCCAGTCCTCCGCATGAAGCCTGCTGGGTGACATTGAGCCAGTCACAGTTCTCATGAAACTCTCTCAGACCCACCTACCTCACGAGGTGCCTGTTGGGGGGAGAGGAAGGGATTGTGATTGTAAGTAGGGTTGCCAACCTCCAGGTGGTGGCTGGAGATCTCCCGCTATTACAGCTGATCTTCAGCCAAAAGAGATCAGTTCCCCTGGAGAAAATGGCCATTTTGGCGATTGGACTCTATGGCATTGAAGTCCCTCCCCTCTCCAAACCCTGCCCTCTTTTGGCTCCATTCCCAAAATCTCCAGGTATTTCCCAATCTAGATCTGGCAACCCTAACTGTAAGTAGGGTTGCCAGGTCCCTCTTCGCTACCGGCGGGAGGTTTTTGGGAGGGGAGCCTGAGGAGGGCGGGGTTCAGGGAGGGGAGGGACTTCAATGCCATAGTCCAACTGCCAAAGCGGCCATTTTCTCCAGGTGAACTGATCTCTATTGGCTGGAGATCCGTTGTAATAGCAGGAGATCTCCAGCTACTACCTGGAGGTTCATCTACAAAAAATACACAAATGGTGCTGGAATAGATATTCACCCCTAAAAACAGCACACTTGCTCTTAGGAATAATATTACTACTATAAAGAAATCAAAGTAGACCTGGAGGTTGGCAACTCTAATTGTAAGCCACTTTGGGACTCCTTAATGTAGAGAAAAGCAGGGTATTAAAACCAACTCTTCTTCTTCATTTTGTTAAACAAGCTAACAAAAGTTAACTGATTAAAAAGCAATACTGAACTCAGAATAACAAGATCATAAAATAAAAGGGTGCAGACTTTCCCTTCCTCTTCCAGGGCCTGGCTAAACAACAGCAGACTGCTATGTGTGTGTGGGAGACCATCGTGCTGTTGCCAGTGGTTGGGCATATCCCATTTGTTCCTGGCACAGCAGCTCCTGGTTGAGGGCAGGTTGAAAAGGAGAGAAGAGCTTTCAGTAAAAGGCTACGTGGCCTCTCTGCACATCTTAAAAGAGAAGATCATACTTTATATTTGTGTGACTGTACAAGCAGACAACGCTAATGGAAGGAAATAATTAAATCTGATTTTCTCACTAAGTAAAGTTTTGTGTCTCCTTTTAGGTTCATTGAAACTTTATAATGTCAATGTGCCTTAGTTTCATAGTTCCATCGCCTCATTCCTTTCAGTTTCCTGCAGTTAATTTTGTGTAATGTTTGGGTCATAATGGTTCTGTAAAACCTTTTTAATTTTCTCTAAATCCTCAGAATGTTGGTTTTCGTTCTTTCCATAATGCTTAAACATTCACAAGTGGGGGCCCACAATACTCGCAGGGAGGATCCCATCTACCCCTACCCCTCACTCACCTTCCAGCCCTGCTGGAGCCAGACAGGCCTGCTAGCTGAGGTTGCCAGCTCTGGGTTGGGAAATGCTTGGACATTTTGGGGCGGAGCCTGAAGAGGGCGGGATTTGGAGAGGGGAGGGACTTCAATGCCAATAGAGTCCGATTGTCGAGGTGGCCGTTTTCTCCAGGTGAACTGATCTCTATCGGCTGGAGATTAGTTGTAATAGCAGGAGATCTCCAGCTAGTACCTGGAAGTTGGGGAGAAAAATGGCACCTCTGTACTCGTACCAAAAGGTTTAGAAAAACAGTACAGGAAACTGTATATACACAAAGTGCAAATATTTATAAGCTATATGTTTCACCTCAGTAGCTTATAAGTACCTGGAGGTTGGCAACACTACTGCTTGCAGCTCCTGGGCAACGCAGTGGAGCCACCTTCCCCTCCCCCTTTGGCGCACAGGTAGGGTTGCCAGGTCCCTCTTCACCACCGGCGGGAGGTTTTTGGGGCGGAGCCTAAGGAGGGCGGGGTTTGGGGAGGGGAGGGACTTCAATACTTTACTTTAAAATCACATCATTGAAGGATGTTGTTTACCTAGGGGAAAGTGTTTGTATAGTCTTTTTTGCTTATTGTTCTTCATTTGTGCCACGCTCTGATATTATTGCAACGGCTTGTTTGGTGTAAACTTGTATTGTTATGATTTTTTTGTTTCTAAGGGTTAATTTTCTAAGGAATAATTCCTTCTAGGAAATGTTGTGTATTGCTCTGCAAACGGCATTCGAGCTCAGGTGCTGCTTTTCTGCTTAACTAACGTTTGTTCAGCACACGTATCAATTACTTAGTAAATACCTGGAGGTTGGCAACCCTACGCACAGGCCTCTGCCCAGAGCTGCCTTTCCCTCTCCCCCTCTCTCTCTTTCTCATAGGCTGTTGGTGGTGGCACAGCCTGGGAGCCGTGCTAGCTCACCTTTCCCCCCCTCTCTCTTTCCCTCGCTCTCTTTTGGCAGCAGGTGCGCTAAGGCCTGTTCCAGGAGCCACTTCTCTCTCTCTCTCTCTCTCTCAGCTTTGCTGGGAGACACCTTTCCCTCTCTCTTTCCCTTTCTCTCTCTCCGGCTGCCAGCAGCGGCACAGCCTGGGAGCCGCTTCTCGCTCTCTCGCTCTCAGCAGGAGCCACTGCTTCTGGCCCCAGCATGGCTCCAGAGTTGTGCCGCCTCCTGAGATAACTGCATTCTGTGCACTTGTGCAGAGCACACTTTTTTATTGGGGGGAATTTACCCCCCCCCCATTTTTTAAAAAAGAACTTTTTGGATTTTTCTGTAGACCCAGGGGATCCCCCTGAGTCTGGAGAAAAACCTGTCGGGGGAAGTGTGCCCTCTATCTGCACATATACGTATCCTCACGCAGCAGGGACACGTGAGAATTAGATATATAGATTCTTTCCAAATCTGATATATCTCAGGTATACCTGGCTAACAAACCCCTTCCCCCTTGTTTTCATTGGCTTCCCTTTTCTTCAAATGCCCAGCAAGCTCCTCTCTGCTGATTAACTTCTTGGTTCAGCTGCAGCTGACCCGCATGCTTATGTTTTATCAAGAACACTTGAGAAAATGATATGTGCGGCCCCACTTATTCCATCTCTTCACACCTTCTGGATGCATGGCTTCCAATCTATTTTTACCTGTGTCGTTGATTTCGCTGTAGCTCAATGCTCCAGACCCTTTCTGACTATTCTTTAAGACTGTCACAGCGGTATTCCTTTTTGAGAGTTAAGACTATTCCTTTACTAATGCCTTCTTTTTTGAATATGTTAACAACAATTTTAAACCAGATCCCCAGGATAAAGAGCTATAAAGTGCTACTGACCCATGCACAGTCCACAGACATATTAGGAAGTACTGTGCAGTTGCTGTATCCATAGGGTTGCCAGGTCTGTCCTGGCAACCAGCGGGAGCTCCACAGGGGCAGGGCTGGGAGTGGCGATGGGCATCCCCGGTGCAATTATGTCACTTTCACGGCGATGCTGAAGCGCCAGATCGCACCAGGGACGCCCTAGCATTCTCCCCCCCTAGAGTTTTTTTTGGGGGGGGAGAATGCTCGATCATCCCCGGTGTGATCCAGTGCTTCTGCGTCACCACGAAAGTGATGTAATCACGCTGGGGACGCTTGTCACCCCCCCATCCACTGGGCCTGCTTCTGTCCGCCAACCAGTTGAGGGTCGGCAGGCAGCCCAGTGAATTGGCGGGCAATTGCCTGCCATCATCAGGTAGTTGGGAACCCTATGGATCCAGTCTCATAGGTGGCATGGGAGCAAGCTAACCATATGAACTGGTTGAACCATAGGCTTGCCAATCTCCAGGTGGTGGCTGGAGATCTCCCACTATTAGAACTGATCTCCAGCTGATAGAGATCAGTTTACCTGGAGAAAATGGCTGCTTTGGCAATTGGACTCTATGGCATTGAAGTCCCTCCCCTCTCCAAACCGCACCCTCTTCAGGCTCTGCCCAAAAAACCTCCCACCAGTGGTGAAGAGGGACCTGGCAACCATATTTATGACAGGTTCTGTCTCAGGATTTTTCTGGGACAACCATTTCAATTAAGGGTACTGCAGAATATGTGCAAGTATTTCACCATTATAGAATGATTTGCAAACTGTGCAAAATGAGAATAAGCTGTAGGGAAATATATTGCAGCCCTCCAGGCCAGGCTATATTTTGACTAGTCCTTCATTGGTAAACAGTCTGCTCATTGTAACAGACTCTTTTTTTAAAGATTGATTTGGAACAGCGCTAGGTCTTTTCACCATCTCACTCCATCTCTGATGGCCTGTAGGGAATAACACTGAAAAAGTAAATCTGCCAGTATCAATTGTGAACATTTTAGGCCTTGAAGGAAGCCTTTGCCTGTCAACCCCAAGAAGCATCTTTCCGTAGATAGCATGACAGGATACAGATAATAAAAAATGAAACATCAGTTCAGTGGGACAGATATCTTTCAAGCCCACAGCTTACATGCTTTAAAAGGACATGACTATTGTTCCCTCATACATGGAGGAGTTCAGGACTCCTAGTTTGCACCCCACATTAAACTGAACAGACATACTGGAAGCCTCCGTCTGCTTCTTTAGAAACGTACGAACCTTCCCACACCTGACAATTTGCTACCAGATGTTTATTTCTCTGGGTAAGGGTCCTAAGCAAAGCATTTTGCAAAGTTATGCTTAGCCTGGCAGTGTCGGGGAGGACGGGGTATGAAGGGAAGGAAGGAAGGAAGGAAGGAAGGAAGGAAGGAAGGAAGGAAGGAAGGAAGGAAGGAAGGAAGGAAGGAAAGAAAGAAAGAAAGAAAGAAAGAAAGAAAGAAAGAAAGAAAGAAAGAAAGAAAGAAAGAAAGAAAGAAAGAAAGAAAGAAAGAAAGAAAGAAAGAAAGAAAGAAAGAAAGAGAACTGAGCTGGGGCTTCCAATTGCCCAGACAGAAATCTCCCTGCTTCACCCATTTAGGGCTGCCAGTAGGCTGGTGGTGGGAAAAGGGGGAAAAAACCCTGCCAGCATGGCAACAGCATGCTGTTATTTCTGGGCCAAACTGGGAAGTTATGTTATGCCACTCTAGGATTCAGAGGAAACTCTGACATCACTTCCAAATTTGGCACAGAAATGATGTCATCTGGTCGATGCAATGGCAGCCTCATGTCCCCACCTCCCAGTCTCCTGCTGGTTGCCACTGGCTGGCAACGCTGCGATACACTTTTATAGGAACTTATGCAAGAGGCTCTTGTTTAGAATAGATATGCTGTAACTATTACCCTGCCGCCAGGTCCACCTCATCCATTACTCACCCTTAGGTGATCGCTTAAAGTGCCAGAGCCGGAGAGGAGCCAAAATCAGCCCTGTTGCTGCTGAACCCGCCCATAGCATAGAGGCCTTTCCACTATAAGTTTGCTCCTTCTCTCCCTGCCTTTGTTAGGGGGGTAGGGGCAACTTCCTCATGGTGCGATGTGGGGGAAGGAGGAGATCAGGAAGTGGCTTTCTTGCAATATGGGGGGTTATTTGCCTAGGGTGCCAGAAGTCCTTGGCTCACCCCTTCTACAGCCCTTTGCCCAGCTCCCTGAGATCCTAGGGTGAAGGGGGGGCTAGAATTTTGTGCTGTAGCCCATCCTAAATCAAAGTAGGACATTTTGCCAAAGCTTAGCTCCCCTTTGTGTTAAGAGGAGTGTGTGGACATTAGACACTACAAATTACACAAAAGACAGAGTCTTCTGCTCAGACATAGCATACAGTTCAGTATAGAGTTGTGAAGGAATGGCATCTACCGTTTAGTGGCACTAACTATCACCCTAAGCCCCACCCACTGCAATTATCACTTTGCTCCATCTGCAAATTTACTGTCAATGACCTGAAGAAATTTCATAAACGTCTCAG
The DNA here is from genome assembly GCF_029931775.1 of Euleptes europaea. Classification (NCBI taxonomy): domain Eukaryota; kingdom Metazoa; phylum Chordata; class Lepidosauria; order Squamata; family Sphaerodactylidae; genus Euleptes; species Euleptes europaea. The sequence goes on along the minus strand of NC_079318.1, from coordinate 38,089,509 downwards.
GAAAGCAATAAGCCTTCTGTATATGTTCCCTGAGGGACTTCAGGTAGGGAAAGAGGGACATGTGCTCCAACTCTTCTGCTCCTTTGTTGGTCTCATCTGACACCCTGGATCTCATCCTCTGCCATTCTCCTTTTGGGTAAGTGTGAAGATGCCAGATGATCCTCAGCTACATGGCTCCACATAAAAGTGTTCTAATGTTTTTAGTTTCTAACCAGTTTAGAAATGTGAGCTTTGTAGAATAATATTGTACTTTAAATCTTTCAAGGTTACTCATAACCACAAGCAAAATCTTTTGGATTGAAAGTCACCAGGATTGTTTATGCCACTCAAAAAAAGTATTTTTTCTCTTTATTTGCAGCAATTGTCCATTACAGTATGTAATTAATTTCAGCCTGATGGCTTCACTCACAATCTTTGCTCAAATGACCTTCTCTCTGGAGGACATCTGAGCTGGTTGCTGAATTCAGAGGATTTTGATCTTGAGATGTGGGAATCTATGGCAGCAGCACATCTTAATTTAGCAATGAAAACCTGATAATGATATTAAAATCTACATAAACTTACTTTACCTAAAAAAGAAGTTATTGGAGTCCTGAGCTTAATTATTGGGTAAATCAATGTGAAATTGGTAGGGTAGTCAGATGAGGACAGGACTCTTCTACCTTGAAGAGTTGTATAGCAGAGGGATTTTCAACTGGTAAAAGGTGCAGAAGAATCTCAAGATGTGACCCTTGGCTTCCTGGCCTAGATCTGCTGCAGCTTTCTTTGCTTCCTTCCTCTCATGACCTCACAGCCTTGGCCTATGTGAGGTTTTTCATTTTTTCTTGATCATTCTTATATTCCATTGGCTGCTCACTGTTTTCTCAGGATGCTATTTCTCCGGTCACCATCTGATCTCCAGACCACAGGGGGATGTTTCCCCCAAGAAAATACATGCTGTGGAGGGTGGACTCTATGGCATTATACCTTGCCCTCCTCAGGCTCCACCCTTAAATCTTGAGGAATTTCCCAATCCAGAGTTGGCAGCCATGGGCTAGACTCCATTTTTTGTTTGTGAGCCTCTGTGGTTTTCCCTCTGCTTAAGCCTTAGGCTCCTGGCATAGATACTTACTGCTCTTCTAGGATTGCCAACTTGGGTTGGGAAATTCCTGGAGATTTGTGGGGAGGGGTGGAGCCTGAGAGCAGGGTTGGGGAGGGGAGGGACCTCAGTAGGGTATAATACAAAGCAGTTGGCCCTCCTTTGGGTCATGGTCTCCGGGGGACTGATCTCTGTAGTCTGGAGCTCTCTAGGCCCCACCTGGTGTTTGGCAAGCCTATGTTCTTCCCTCAAGTTCCTGTTTTTCAGTTAGTTGCGTGCTGAGTTCTCCCTACCATTTTGATTCCCTATCTCTTAGGACTTCTTCTCACTGAACTTTCCAACCCGACCTTACCCGTAAAAACTCCTTCTGGCTATATGAAGGTGAAATGCCAATATGAAATGGCCTTTCACTTCAACTCACAAAGCTGGATTATTGAGAACATTTTTCTTGTAACCACCTCCCTCAGCTAATAGACTAATGTTTACATTTTGCATCACACCCACAGAACCAGTAAATGCCAGAGATTTCATTTCCTCATCCGCCCACACACTAATACCCAAAATCTCCTCCAGTGCTATGATAAAAATGCTAACTGGAACAAGTTACCAAAATAAATTGGAGGAATCTTGCTCTCTTGGGTACTCACCCTTCTGAAAGAGTAAGAACTCCAGCAAGACTTTGCACTCATGTAGAAGCTAACTGGTATTTATTAAATGAGTACCTATTTGGGGTAATTGTTCCTCTCTAAAAGTTTTTAAGAGGAATGACAAGAGGGTCGGGGAGAAGTGTGCAGGTTATTTTGGTGCCTATTTGGCATTTCAATCTGGAAGGAAACTTTCTACCACAAAGGGAAATCCTTATGTATGTGGAGAGAAGTTTGATGAATACTGGCAGAGAAGTGCTGGAGCTCCTGCTTTCATGCTAGAAACAGATACTTTCAAGCCCAGTGGCATCTTAAAGACTAGCAATATTTATTTCAGCATGACCTTTCATGAGTCAGAGCTCACTACTTCAGATATGCAATGAAGAAATCACTTTGGGAACTCTTACAGGGAAAATGATAGAAGGGGGGATTTATGATGAGATTCATATAGGGTTGGGTATAACGATATACCTGAATGGAAAATAAACCCAAAATTAGCCGTTTCGGCAATATTCAGGTTTGGGTTTTACCGAATGCCCAAAGCTGGAAAGCTTCCTGAAGCTGAATAGGCGATTCCTGAAAAAGCGGAATAATAATTTGGCTTTTTCGGGTTCGGCTATTCGCCTTTGCTCAGATGCACGGCTCTGTGCTTTCTCCCATTTTTCTATCTTTTTTTTTTTTGACTGGTTTTGTTAGGGCCCTATAGTTGGGGCCCTTTTGAGGTTGGGGTTGTGTAATTGAAGCCAACTTGGTCTGACCAACCAGGCTGATCTGCACTTTAAAAGGTGGAGGCGGGGCTCACCCAGTCCCATCCAGAGGGATATACCCTCCAACTAAAAAATGCCAGCTTCTACAATTACTTATTGGGCTTCTGAAGAAGACTCCTCACCCATGCGGAAGAGCAAACTCCTTCACAAGAGCTGCCTTGGTCATGACTTTGGCTGGCTCCAATATCACCCCCGCTGAAAACTTGCTGTCAAACTGAAGGTCACTCTGAGTAGAGGCTTCGTTTCTTTGCACCATGACCATCTCTTGAAATCAGATTTTTGATTGTAATAAAGGACTGTTCACAGGATGTCATTTGTGATCAAAAGAAATGTTTTACGTGCCTTATTTGTCTTGTATTTAGGCTGTTTTCCTCAGTTTGGAAGCTAATTTGCATGGACATTATGCTATGTGCCCAGATATGAAGGCAACCCCCAGACTTTGAGGCACCAGCCTGCCAATTGGCTCTTTCCAGTCCTTGGCAATGCTGAACTTCTGAACCTGACAGCTCGGCTCACAAATGTTTGGAGGATGGGGGTGACCCCTTTGCTGGCCCTTAAAAGTGGACCCCCATCCCAAAATTCACCAAAATTCAGTAACCATCTAAGGAGAGTCCATTGCATCCACACTGCAAATATGGAGACTCCACCTCCAAAAATGCCCTCACAGGAGCTGCAAAAAATTCCCATACACTATAATGGACCTGAATTTTTCAGTAAACCTGGAAATAAGCCGAATACCGATATTTACCGGTGTGGGTATTCGGCTTATTCTGGGTTTAACAAAAAAAATCAGGTCCAATAAATCTGAACGTGAAATTTACCCCCCCCTTTTTTTTTTGCACAACCATAGGCACAATTATCAAGCAAAAGAGCCACATTGCTGCTGGATGTCCTGTGTGCCATCCCTACTTTCTCAGCAGCATGAAGCACAGCAGCTCAGACTAGAGAGTTAAATTGGACATGTTAATGGAGAATAGGGCTATCCATGGCTATTAGTCAAAATAAATACTAGTCATGATGTATACCTACTCTCTCTAGTATCCGAGGAGTGTGCCTATTATATTAGGTGGCGTGGAACACAGGCAGGATAATGATGCTGCAGTCATCTTGTTTGTAGGCTTCCTAGAGGCACCTGGTTGGCCACTGTGTGAACAGACTGCTGGACTTGATGTACCTTGGTCTGATCCAGCATGGCTTTTCTAATGTTCTTATCCCTGGCATGAGGTCTGCCTCTCAAGAAGGCTCACAGGTGACCTGACCTCCAGCCTCTTCAACAATGGCTGTTTTCAGGTGTGTACCACTTGCCAACCACAAGCCCTGCCAGGCAATGTCCTTGCCCACTTTCTTAGAACAGGGAGCAGACACAGGGCCATCTTAATGCATGGGCACACTGGGAAGTTGCCCGGGGGGCCCACGAGCATAGGGGCCCCATGCTAATCTATGTATGCTGTGACTTGCATATTTAGCATGTATTTTACTAAAGGTAATGAACAATATTAATGTTAATTTGGGTTTGGATTAAGAATAATACTGAAGTATAATGTAAGAAAGGACTTGTTTGCACTGTTGCTGGATAAGATAAATAAATGTATATTTAATTTTATCGACCATTTACATTTTTATTCCTGTGAGTGGTTGTGTAGGTAGGGCCCAGGCCCCAGTGCACTGCTTTGCCCGGAGGCCTATAAGGCTGTTAATTTCCTTTCCTTCTTTCAAGCTCCCTTGACCAAAAGGTCTTGAACAGTAAAAGGGGAGCCTTTATTTCTTTAAGGAAAATATGGTGGATAGATACTTGGCTACTGCCAATGGATCTCTATCCGCCAGCAAAACTGGGACTGTTTTATCTTTTGTTATGATGGCAGGTAATTTGATTAAGACAGGGGTAATCCATTGATTGCGATAGGAATTATATTGGGGCTATAATGCTGTTAAGACTGCCCTGGATGTCACATTTGAGAACAGTGCCCAGAAGAGCCACAGGCGGCATGTCGAAGAGCCACATGTGCCTCCTGAGCAATTGGAGGTCATTGGGCCAAGGACAAAATTTTTAAGAATCTAAAGTTGGAGCCTGAAAAATGAAACACTTGCTTGGATTCTGCTTTCCTGCATTAGAGAATAAGGTGGCCATCATTATCCTTAAGGATATATTTCTGCTCTCTCTGGCCATGTAGACCATATTTGAGCAGAGGTTATAGGGTCCCTTGCTTCATTTGAAGCATCTGGTGCTGAGAAAAGATAATACGTCTAACCAAATTCAGGGCTGGTTTTGAAGATTTCGTCTCATTCTTCCGCTGCCAATACTCCTTCACTGAATTTAAATGTCTCAATCAATTGATCCGCCAGGAAAAGCGGGCTGCCTCCATGGGCAGGACACTGCATGGACATCCATAACGATGTGTGATATCAGAAACAAGCAAACCAACTGACAAAAAGAGAAGCAATTTAGCTTTCCTTTCAGCCTCTAAGTACAGCTAGGCAATAGCAGGATTAGAACTTTGCAGATCTTCAAAGGTCCCATTTTTTTTTCCTCCAGGGAACTTGCTTAGATAAACTCCAGGCTTCCCTTAATTGAACTGACGTTTACTACAACTGTAATTTTATACCAGCAGATGGGGTGGGAGGAGGGCTCAGACAGAGTTGTATCTGAAGTAACTGATCCACAGTTGTTCCCATAGCAACTTGCCTTGCTACTGGCGCTCAGGATGATACAATTGCTATGTTGACAGGTTTTGATTGACTGTTGACACTGGTTGGCACGAAAAGAGGAGCTGTCCCAATAGGTTAATATGTATATTTCCAGGAAGAAGACAAGGATCCACAAATTAGAGTTTTGCTGCAGTTAAATTTTGGGAGCTACAGAAACCAAAGTTCGTATTAACACAATTTAGTACCCAGTGGCAGGATGGTTGCTGCCTGCCTCGTATTTATTTTCTCTGATGGGCTGTCTACTAAAGTGGTTGCTTGATCACAGTTTTTCCCATCTTCAGTGGATGAAATGCGACTTTATGCATATAGGAAATGTCCTAATTGCCACGGAGGGACTTATTAGTGGTACTAGCTCAAATGCCTTATGTCCCAATCAGAGCAGATTGATTTAAAATTAGTGACTTAAATCACCAAGTGGAGCTGCGATTTAAATCATCAGTTTTAATCAACTTTTCCATTTGTTCTTGAGTTATTTTCTGAAGGCAGGGATGTTCTCTCTGGTTGATATAACCATGAATACACGTTCATTTGCAATTAAATAGAGCATGCACACTAATGTAATACTTTTTAGCCTACCTTGGAGGATACACTGAACCAATGTGCATATATTTGGCCAATTATATAGCTTAATGCTGTTATGGTTGGATTTATTGTATATTTTGAGTCTGCAGCATTAGAAAATTATGGGGTTTTTTTTAACCTGGGATTCTCAGAAGCATCCTAAATGAGGGCTGATACACACTAAGCAAGCCAGCGCTTTATAAGCTCAAAAGTAATGTGATATGTGAATAAGAGGCAAGGAGGTATAGCATTACCTATACTGAAACATATTTAAGGGCATTCCTCAAGTTCTTGTGCAATCCATTCTATAATACCCTGGCATCTCCTACATTTGGGCATATGACCATTGCGCTTCCCTAATACTGGTGTGGGAAATACCATAATCTGAGCACCTTACATGGCTGGCACTAATGAGACATCACAAATGAATTGTGGGAACTGACTATGGAGAAGCGGGTTTGTAGCAGCCACAGTAATGCAATAGTGACATGTAAACTGGCCCTTTAGTCCTAAAGTCAAGTAAGAGATCGTCTGATCCAGAGGAAGAAGGAAGAAAAAATCTAGCACTTACCCCATGACCAGTGACAATTTTTTTTGCTGCTATGAGAGGATCTTACAAAGCTGCCTTGCAAAAAAAATTCTTAAGTCTTACATTGTTTGCATGTGTGATCAGAATATCCTACATAAGTGTCTGTGCAAATATACCCCACTTGCAGCTGAATCCCACACTCACACCATCAATAGCCTGATATAGGAAACCAACCTTTCTCCCTCCAATCCTCACTCCTTGCCTACACAGTTGCTGGCTTAGATTTTACCCTGGCCGAAGGACACAGGATGCAACACATGTTAGCACAGATCTCATGTTTAGGTAATGCAAATGATAATTGTGACAGGGTCTGCTATTAGCTAAAAGCACACCAAATGTCCTTGATTGGAAGATTTGACTGTCAGATACTGTGTGAGATAAGGCTCTTTCCACATATCTCTCTGGGACATCTGCTCACCTCCAGTTAGCATGACGGTGTCAAGTATAGTCCTGGTTCCTCTGCTGGCTCTCTGCCTTTTGGTCTGTGCTTGCCTGACTGACAACTGGCAAGAGGGTTGGGGTGAGGACATGGTGGGGCAGCATTGGGGGTGTAATGATGTCACTTCCAGGGAAACCTCGGAAGTGATAGCAGTAGTTCTAGATATCACTAGAAACTCTATGGTAAAACCATAGTGTTTCTGGCAATTCTTAGAGCTACTGCTGTTGCTTCCAGGTTTTCCATGGAAGGGATGTCATCGTGTTAATGATGCCAGTGATTTTTAAATTTTAAAAAATAGTGACAGCAGTTGGAGCAATGGGAGTTTGGGGCAGGGATCTGCAGCCCGATTGCCAGAGCCTTTAGTTGCTCCAGCACCAACAGATTGTATGTGTGTTCACTGTTGCTTATTAACAGGGCTAGAGTTTTGGGTGTATAATAGCTCAGTTCTGGAAGGCTTCTTCATTGTAACAGACTCCATTGACTTAGAAAGTCTATGTAAACACATGGTGATGTGGCATAAAATCCTAAGAGTAGCTGTGCTTGATTGGACCAATGGTTCATCTAGTCCTGCACCCTGTTCCACAAATGGCCACTTGGAGGCTCCTGGAAGACCTTGAAGCTGGGCAGGAAAGCCAAAGCTTTGGATCCAAACAAGTAAGAGTTGGGTCTTTTATGCATGGCTGTTTCACTCATGGTCATCCCTCTGACAACTTTGGGTGTTTGTGTTGATTATGCATGCCATTTGCAGCCGTCAGAAGTTGCCTCACTCTCCCCGTGTTTTGCCCGTGTTTTCAAATTTGAGATAAAACAGGTCTCTGAAAACATGGGCAAAATGCAGGGAAATGCAGGGGAAGAGCGAGGCGACCTCTGACGGTCAGAAACGGGGTGATCACGGGTGAAACAGCCATGAGTAAAAGACCTTGATTTTTATACCCCGCTTTTCTCTACTGAAAGGAGCCTCAAAGTGGCTTACAATCACCTTCCCTTCCCCCCTCCACAACAGGCACCTTGTGAGGTAGGTGGGGCTGAGGGAGTTCCTTTGGAGGAGTGGGGAATCAAACACAGTTCTCCAGATTAGACTCTACCTCCCTTAACCACTACACCATACTGGCTCTCACCAGAATAGTCTGAGGAAGATGTTGGCATATTGTATTTTTCTCCACCTTCCTTTTCACCATGAAGTTTTTTTGCATACTCTTCTGAGGAGCAGGAGATCCTACCAGCAAAATATACCACAGAATGGGCGGTGTGTGTGTGTAACTGTAGCTATGAAGGAGAATCAAATAAAATCACATCTTTCCCCCTTTTCCATTTATTACTTGCTTTCCCCATTATTGCTGCAGTCTCCCTCCCCAGTTCTGTGAGGCATCTGCCTTACCTTTTTTTCTTTTTTGTCAAGTCACAACCTTCTTATGATGACCCCATAGGGTTTTCAAGGCAAGAGACATTTGGAGGTGGTTTGCCATTGCCTGCCTCTGCGTATTGCCTGCCTCTGCAACCCTGGTATTCCTTGGTGGTCTCCTCTCCAAATACTGACCAGGGCTGACTCTGTTTAGCTTCCAAGATCTGATGAGATCAGGCTAGTCTGGCCTATCCAGGTCAAGCTTAGTCTTACTCTCTCTGTGTGTGTGTGTGTTAAGTGCCGTCAAGTCTCTTCCGACTCATGGCGACCCTATGAATGAAAGTCCTCCAAAATGTCCTATCTTTGACAGCCTTGCTCAGATCTTGCAAATTGAGGGCTGTGGCTTCCTTTATTGGGTCAGTCCATCTCTTGTTGGGTCTTCCTCTTTTCCTGCTGCCCTCTTTAGTCTTACTAGGTGCTCCTAATCCTCTGAGAGGCATTTTGGGACAAACAACAGACTGCTTGAGAAAGAGAAAGTCAGAGAAACATCTGCTCCTCCAACACCTTCCTCTTCCAGTGGCTCCAACCCGTTGTCTTCCCTCCCCCAGTTTTGTCCCCTCTGTTAGTATTCAGAGAATGACTGTATCTGAACACTGAGGTCCCCACCACCAGCAGTGCAGGCTCACAGCCTAGCAAGTTACATTTAGAAAGCTGACACTCATCCGAACCCGCCAAGCTGCAGTAAGACTCGGATAACCAGAACCCTGACAAATTTTGGATGTAGGTGGAAAAAAATATGGATATAGCAAACTCTTTTGGGGTGGAATCATGCAGTTCTGCCCATCTCTATTTCAGGCATACGGGAGTCAGTAAGAAGAAAAGAAGAGAAAGGTCTGGGAAGATTGTGAAGTAACAGAAGTCAGAGAAGGCAAAAGGTACAGGAGAAAGTGACAGGCTGGGGTTGCCATACAGCCTACTCTATCTTACGTTCGTTCCTTGCTATGTTAAACCTGGTCTGCCATTCAGAAACCCACACAAAACCGTTCTGAACAATCAGAAGCTTGGTAATGACCATATTCCAGTCCCCTTAGGATACCTGGCCTTTTTATTCCTGGAAGGAGAGAACTTGATTATTCTCTTTTCTTTCTCCCATTCTTGGGTAAATGTTACAGCAGTGTGCCGCCTGCCACTTCCACAATCTCTTTGGCAGTGACTGTAATTTGCTGTGAATTAACCCCGTCACAAGGGAGTGCCTAATGGCCAGGCTACAGGTTCACAGATTATCTTAAGGAACTGATATTTAGTGCAGAAAGAGGGGAAACTTCTAAAAGATTTAGTAAATGTCATGGGAAAAGACTATTATAGATCTCAGGGCTTTTATCCAGGGCTGCATCGACACAGCGTGACTCCCCTGGCTCCGGATGGAAGCCAGCCAGGAGGAGCACTGTGTGCCTTTTTGAGAGGGCATTTTAAAGGGCACGGGGGCATATCTAAGTGCCAAGAAGCACAGCACCTGCCACTTCCTTGTTTCCACAGCTTGTTCCCAGAAAAGAGCAGAAGCCTGTGTTTTGCAGATACTTTACCTGCACACAGATAACTTTGTTCCATCTTTTACTCTCTTATGCCATGGCTAGGCTTCGCTTAAATTGGAGGGTTCATGCCGACAGCAGCGCCCAGGCAATTGCATTCCTCACAATAGGGTCGTCCTAATAGTCCCCTGACTCTGTTATCTACAAGGCCTGCCCCCACAGGGACCCCTGCACTGATGCATACCAAAGAAGAAGAGTTGGTTTTTATATGCCGACTTTCTCTATCACTTAAGGAAGAATCAAACCGGCTTACAATCACCTTCCCTTCTCCTCCCCACAACAGACACCCTGTGAGGTAGGTGGGGCTGAGAGAGCATGACTTGCCCAAGGTCACCCAGTTGGCTTCATGTGTAGGAGTGGGGGAACAAATCAGTTCACCAGATTAGCCTCCACCGCTCATGTGGAGGAGTGGGGAATCAAACCCGGTTCTCCAGATCAGACTCCACCGCTCCACACCACCGCTCTTAACTACTGCACCACGCTGGCAAAGATCTTCAGACCCAGCTGCAAGAGACCAGTTTGATATCAAAGCCCCTGAAACTGGCAGGAATTCCCTTGGGAGTAGCACAACTGCTGGAATGCCCCAAGGAGCACACTGATTAAAATCCTGTGGTATAAAGCCTCCAGAGCTCCTTCACATCCATGGCCACGAGGAGAGCCAGTGTGGTATAGTGGTTAAGAAAGGTGGTTTGGAGCGGTGGACTCTAATCTGGAGAACCGTGTTTGATTCACCAATCCTCCCCATGAGTGGCAGAGGCTAATCTGGTGAACCAGGTTGGTTTCCCCACTCCTCCACATGAAGCCAGCTGGGTGACCTTGGGCTAGTCACAGCTCTCTCAGCCCCACCTACCTCACAGGATGTCTGTTGAGAGGAGGGGTAGGGAAGGTGATTATAAGCTGGTTTGATTCTTCCTTAAGTGGTAGAAAAAGCCGGCATATAAAAACCAACTCCTACTCTTCTTCTTCAAGTTTGCTAACCAATAACCTGAAACTCCATAGCCCTTTCCACAATACAGACTTCTCCAGTAATTCACACCCAAACCCAGGGAATGTCATCAAGATCAGGCAAACCCAATCAACCCAACCTACCTAAGTATCTTGCTTTCACCTCAACCATCCCACTTAACCTAGCCATATTCGAATTTCCGCTTTACTCTAAACGTTAATCTGTTTGTGCTCACCAAAATTCAAACATGCCAAAAGGAAAAAGGCCCTGCCCCATAGATCATATCTCTGTGAGGATCCTAAACTCTGCACAGGATTGGGCCAATAACAGAGCTCCCCACTGAAATCTAGTTATAAATAGGACATCTTAGCCCCTCCAACTCTGCAGCTAGTTCTGCTCCCTGACCTTCTTCCATTCTTGCTGAAATCACTGAGCTCCCTTCTTCTTCTCCTGAAATTTGGTTCATCATGGGGTCCCCAGTTCTGTAGTTGGTTTTGGTTTCAGATCAGCTTTTCCTTCTCCTGCCCTGCACCATATTGCATTTGACTCTTCTCTTCAGGACAGGCAGTGTCCTTTCTCCTTTATTCTCCCATAGATTCCCATACTCGCCCCAATTAGGCAGCAACCAAGGGCAGCATAGCTGGGATTGTGTTCCTGTATTGCTTTACCTTGCATCTCATATTCTGGCTCTGTATCTTGATAAGGAAATAAAGATGTCCCTTGTTTAAGGCCTTCTCTCTCTGCCTCCTCTTTCTAAAGGTATTGTGCTACAAAGGGATCCGTGTATACTACATGAGTCTGAAATGGTCCCCTATAATTAGCCTGGCACATATATGTAGTTCTACACATGTAGAGGATGCTTTACATGTGGCAGGACTGACATGAGGGTCAATATGGCTAACAACTCTCAAGGATAAGGTCAGTGATTACCCAGGTCTGGGCCTTTTCTGTTGCTGCCCCACTCCTGAAAGGGTACCAACCTCCCAAAAGGAGCAAGGCAAGTACCTATCCATGGGGCTTTCTGAAAAGGCTGGAAAACAGAATTATGTAAAAGAGTTTATGGGACAGCTTGAATGATTTCTGACTTAACTGTCAGTCCTGCCTATCCTCTGGGACTGGGTGATCATTTTGCACTGTAATTGAATTATTTTTGATGCTGGAGTTGAAGTACAATACTCTGCCTAGGTGGCAAGTAAAATGAAAACCTCTAACTTCTCCTTTACTTTCAAGTTAGTCTGGCACAGGTGTATGATGAGCATTGTACTCAGCCCATACTATTGTGGCCCTTGCATGGCACAACTGCATAGGGGAACTTGTGGCAGAAGCATCATATTTGTTATCCCTTCTTCCAGATTTAAATGGCTGAAGTCCAACATACCTTACATTGCCATCCTATGCAGAATTACTCCACTGGCATTATGTCAGTTCTGGGGGAAACCACAAGTGACAGCATGCCACTCTAGGAATAGGCTATTCCTAGAGTGGCATGCTGTCACTTGTGGTTTCCCCCAGTACTGACATAATGCCAGTGGAGTAATTCTGCATAGGATGGCAATGTAAGGTATGTTGGACTTCAGCCATTTAAATCTGGAAGAAGGGATAACAAATATGGTGCTTCTGCCACAAGTTCCCCTATGCAGTTGTGCCATGCAAGGGCCACAATAGTATGGGTTGAGTACAATGCTCATCATACACCTGTGCCAGACTAACTTGAAAGTAAAGGAGAAGTTAGAGGTTTTCATTTTACTTGCCACCTAGGCAGAGTATTGTACTTCAACTCCAGCATCAAAAATAATTCAATTACAGTGCAAAATGATCACCCAGTCCCAGAGGATAGTTTGACCATATTATTTCTCACATGCACACAGTGGTGCTTCCCCATGAAGATGACGGCACTTTAACTCTTAAACCTGCACTTTTCCTTTGTTAGATGTGTACAGGGTGTTGTTTTTTTTGCTGTCCTTTGAGATGATCAGCATTTAGGAAACAGCAGAAGAATGCTCTTGTTAGTTGGGAAAGAAACCTTGATGATAGCTCTCCCTGTCCCTTCTCTCTGTTTATTTCAAAACTCACTGAAAGGTTTCTGAGACTTTGCTCCAGGAATCTCGGTTACTAGTCAATGCCTGATCCATCTCCTCTTTGACATTGGAAGTCAGACCAGGCCTTAATGGGTAGAAACACAATTCTCACTCTTCAGCATCAGCGTTTTAGTGCCTGTTAGAGCCCTCGATCCACACATTGGAAAAGCATTGGCTTACGCTGCCTTTTCTTCCTCACCCAAATGTACTTAATGACCTTCAGGCAACACAGCAATACTTTGTAAGCTTGCATACCCCTCAGGGTCAGCTTCCCTGCTCTCAGCAACAAAGCACATGCAATAAAAATATTTATTACGTTCCATGGGGGATATCATTTTTAGAGAGAGCCAAGCTCTGATATCTCCCCATAGGCTGACCAAATTACACATTGATTAATAGTACAACTTGTGGTCTCCTTACTCCTCGCTAGCAGAAACTTGAGCCCTGATGTTCTAAAGGGGCTATCAAGTATTCACAAAGCTGAAATGGCAGCACATCACGGGAGGCATTAATCATAATGCTGGCAAAGGAAAGAGGGGGAAAAACAGGACAGCAGAGTGATCAGAAATTTCAAGGTGCCGACTTAATTATGGCGAATGCATGCATGGAAAATGCCTCTAAATATTACTCACATCTCAATTAGACAAGGCCCAGGATTTCCTTTGTTCTTGCTCTGGAAGAAGTCTAAAAACTCCGCAGGTTTGATCAATGGCAAGGGACAGAAAGGAAATGAGCAGCAGACAAAAGGGCCAAGTATCTCTAGGAGCTGTCATGGTAATTTATGGCTCTGGGAGAAAAAACTTTCAACTAGTCAGATATGACTTGGGAAATAGTCAGGGCCACATTTGTGGCTGGGCACCTAGCAGAAGTGACGAACAGGAGAGGGAAGTATATAGCAAACAAGGGATCAGGGACATCCCCATCTACTTTCAGTTCAAGATCAGGAGTGCTCATTTGACTGACTGGCTGTGTTTTAATAGACTATTCTTTGCATTTAGGGGCCTCTGCCACGTTGTACCCTGTATAAACCTACTCTCTGGATATGGCACACTATAACAAGGAGAAAGATAGTTACTATGGTGAGGGTTTGATGTGCTGTATGACTTTCTCTTTTAGGAATGGGGTATTGGTTCTGCGGTAGGGTTGTCTGATCTGGGTTGGGACATACCTGGAGATTTTAGGGGTGGCACCTGAGGTTTGGTGGTGGGAGGGACTTCAATGGGGTATAATGCCATAGAGTCCACCTTCCAAAGCGGTCATTTTCTCCAGATGAACTGATCTCTGTCGCATGGAGATCAGTTGTATTAGCAGGAGATCTCCAGCCACCACCTGGAGGTTGGCAACCCTACTTTGTGATACAGCTCATGCTTTGTCTACAGAAGGTCCCATGCTCAAACTCTGGTATCTCAGGTATTAGAAAGATGTGCCTGTGCTGGACAGCCACTGACAGCCAGAACAGGTAACACTGAGCTAGCAGACCAATGATCTGATTGAATATAAGAAACCTTCATATGTGGGTGAATGTGAACAAATTCTGTGTTGGGGCAGGGAGTTAGACAAGTTGATCTTTAGGTTCCACTTAGCATTCTGATTATGTGGTTCCTAGCAAAGGATCAGTCAGTATGATGGAATATGCTGCATCTACATGGAAGTTTTACTCCTCCTTGGCTTCCTAGCTACAGCAGATTTTTCTGGAGCATCCACATGATATTGTCCTTTAATCGTTCACTTTCCAGGTTTCCCGGTTCTCAGTATGTCCTTTCCGAAGCCTAGTGTGGTATGATTTGTCTGGAAAGAATGTGTTCCAACTGTGGTAGCCAGCCAGCTGGAGGGGAAGATATACATCTTAGAGGTTCTACCCACATCACCATCATTTTCTTTGCCTCAGCCCCCATGACTACCATTTGCCTCTGGGCTACCAGGCATTAAACAAATCCAATTAAAAATATAGTAATTACTATAGCAATTTTTCTAAAAAATGAAAGTAAGCGTTACTATGACTATACAAATATGTTATCTATGTAACAGGCAGAGGAAGCCAATGGCAAACTACATTCATGAGGTTTCCATCAGTTGGTTGCAACTTGGCAGCACCCTTTATCTTTCAGTGTCTTTAGCCTCACCTGTTTCTTGTGATTTAATGCTGCCTGACAGGCTGAAAGGACTATATAGCAGACCTGATTCCATTTCCCTGGCAGCCTTTGCATCAGGATGTCCACCTCTGTCCATGAGGCTGCCAAGCTGTATTTGTTTTGCCAGCTCTCCATCCCTTGCTGCTTTTCTTGACCCAGCCTGACCTGTTTGCTTAACCTCTCTGACCCAAGTGGACGATCCTATGCCAATTTCTATGTTTGCTGGTCTGCATAGCTGAATGTAGTTCATCTGGATATTTCCTAGTGATAGGGTTGCCAGGTTTCCCTGGCTACTGGAGGGGGCTGCCAGATCCAGATTGGGAAACTCCTGAAGATTTGGGAATGGAGTCTGAGGAGGACAGGGAGATCAGCGGGGTACAATGTCATAGAGTCCACTCTCCAAAGCATCCATTCTGTCCAGGGGGACTGATCTCCATAGTCTGGAGAAGAGCTGTAATTCCAGGAGATCCCCAGATCCCAGCGAGGGGCTGGCATCCCTACCTAGCGATCTGCTCTCTGCTTGGCTGCCCAGGGCCTAATCCCACAATGACCTATGGACTACCTTTGGGGCTGGAGAAGCAGTCATGGTGCATTGGTTTAGAACATATGCTTTGCACGCCTGTTTCTGGGGAGTGGTTCTGGCCTTTAGCTCTGGATATGAATCCCACTAGTATGCTCCCCAGGGAGGCCAAAAGCATTACATTCAAACTATTGCTTGAGGGGTCTGGACTCAATTTGAACCTCTACACGGTTTGAAACTTACTCGGCCTGGGACCCTCGTATCTTTGGGACTGCCTCTCCTGGTATACCCCCCCAAAATCTTTACGGTCATCTGATAACAACTTACTGATGGTCCCTGGCCCTAAGAGTGTGCAGCTGCCCTTGACGAGAGCCAGGGCCTTTTTGGCCCTGGTGCCGGCCTGGTGGAATGCTCTGTCTGGTGACATTAGGGCCCTGCGGGACCTTAAAGAGTTCCACAAGGCCTGCAAGACAGAGCTATTCCGCCAGGCCTATGGCTGAGGACAGCCACGAATAACATCTTCTGGCCTCCCTGTTCCCCCTCCTTCCTGTTATATTATCAATGTCAACAGAGGGGTAATCTGCTGCAAATATTCAGCAATACAAGTGTGGTTAGGCGCCATTTGTAATTTTGTGTTTTAAGTTTTAATTGGGATTTTATTGTTTTAAATTTAGATTTTTATATTGCTGTAGTAATACTTTTTTATGATGTTACCCGCTCTGAGCCGGCTTAGGCCGGGGAGGTCGGGTTATAAATCACTAAATAAATAAATAAATAAAAATAAAATACTCTACCCTTGACTGAATCCTGCCATTAAATTTTCTTCTGTGGGCAGAGGCATTCTCTATGAAAATCAGCACATTCTGCAACAACCGCCAAACTCTGCTACCCCCCCTCCCAAATCCATCTATGATTGCATAAAAAAACCTTCGGCTCTAGCAATAATGGACATCGTGAACTTCTCTTTTTTCAGATATTTTCTTGCTGTCTCTCATATGATTCTTTACAAAAGGTCTCCTACCACCATAGCTGGGATTACCTGTCTGGCTCTGCCTTCAAAGATGTCAGTTCTTCACGATATGCTTGAGACCAAGGGACTTCATCTTCACTCGCCTATTGGGTTGTAGCTCCAGTTCTGCCACTTGCAAATCAGGGAACTGGCAGTGTGCCGTCTCCCATCCATATTCATTTAATTTTAGCTGGAGAAAAGGGGGCATCTGACTGACAGCTACAACAAGAGGCAGTGAAAGAGAGAGACTGAGAATGTAGGGTCTGTGAAGGTGCTTCAGGTGCCACATGTGAAGTTCTGTTGCAGATGCTCTGCTGTGGCATTGCTTCCTTCTTCTACAAGCAAAGGGGTAGTAGTTCCTCTATGTTGATGCCCAGCAGAAGGCTGGAGACAGTGTGTGTCTATGGAGGTCTGTAGGTGAGCACAGGAAGTGAGCATAAGAAAAGCTCTGTGGCATCAGGCCAAGAGTACATCTGTTTCAACATCTGCTTTCCAACTGTGGACTGGCAGATGCTTCCAAGCAGGTCATGAAAGCAACAGCGGTCCCATGGTTTTTGCCCCCTGAGAACTGCTGTTCAGAGGCAAACTACCTCTGAGGTTCTACTCAGTCACTAATGTTGCCAGGTCCCACCTGGCCATTGGCGGGGGATGGATGGCAATTCATAGACCTAAACACCAGGTGTCCCGCCAAAGCAGGGGTTCTTTAAGATTTGGAGGCAATGCACACACTGGTAATTGAAGGAAAATCAACAGTTTAATTACCAAACTACACATTCAGCAGGCAAAACAATACAAAGTAACTCAGAACAATACCACTGTACATGAGTGTGTCTCTCTCTCCTTCCTGGGTGCAGGGGGGCTCCGTGTGCAGCATCCAGAGATCCCAGAATCACCAGTCCTGTCCCACAGCATCCAGCCTGATCTGTGTAGAAGCCCACCGTTGTCTCCTTCCTTGGGTTTTTCACTTAGGCCAGGTACTTTGGGTTGATTCAGGGCACCTGGCCCACAGCCCTGCCTTCCTGATCATGCACACCAGCTGCTGCATGAGCCAGCATAGACTGCCTAATCAACTAGTAAGCGCATCTGGCAACCCAACACTCCCCTTTTTAACACTACTATGTAGTGTTAAACTAACTAAACTAACATTCATTACAGAAAACTATACTTTCATATAGGGAATATGGAGGAATATGTGACATGTCAACCTAAAACTCCTCGTACAATATTCTTCCGCATATTGCCACTACATTAGGAATACTCATGATCGCTTTTTAAAGTCATCTTAGCCAGTGGCAGTAAATTCCAAAATACATTGTAGAATAATAAAATCATAGAGTTGGAAGGGGCCATACAGGCCATCTAGTTCAAACCCCTGCTCAATGCAAGTGGATATCTATCAGATTTTGGTGGGAAGGTGGCATAGTATAGCTCAGTCTCATCAGATCTTGGCAGCTAAGTAGGGCCTGTACTTGGAAGGGCGACCACCAAGGAAGACTCAGCAGAGGAAGGCAATGGCAGACTACCTCTCACTTGATTTGAATGCCTCTCGCTGGGGTTGCCATAAGTCAGATGTGACTTGACAGCGCTTTACACACACACAAACACCTATCAGATTTCCCTGATACATGTTTCATGACATGACAGTCTCAAAGAACTGTAATATTTTGGTGAGGAAGCAATTTTTCTGACACCAAAGGCCCATGCCTCTGGTTACCCCCAAGAATTATCTCTGCAACAGGAAGGGAAAAGGAAAAGGTCAGCAAAGATGTTACAACTGGCAAAAGATGTTCCTCCTAGTCTATGCCTCATGCTATGAAGGTAGTTGAAGTGTCTCATTGTTAAAATGTTTTCTCCTTTGCCTGCCGCCCTGATTTCTTTCTGTATTCCAGGATTACTCAAAATTTTGATCAGGGGTGATGATTTTTATGTTTCCTGTGTTATGTTTCCTGGTATTTCCACCCACAATGATTCTCTAGAGCTTATTCCTCTTGTGCTCTAGGTTATTGGACTTTATGCCTTTAGGGGAGAGGTCATCGCTCAGTGGTAGAGCATCTGCTTGGCACGCAGAAGGTCCCAGGTTCAATCCCCAGCATCTCCAGTTAAAGGGACTAGGCAAGTAGGTGATGTGAAAGACCTCTGCCTGAGACCCTGGAGAGCTGCTGCCGGTCTGAGTAGAGAGTACTGACTTTGATGGACCAAGGGCCTGATTTAGTATAAGGCAGCTTCATGTGTTCACGTGTGCCTTCTTTGACATACAGAGCAGCATCACCTCTAGTATGATCCTCCCTGGTTTTTCGATACATTCTGTAGAAAGGGATACCCTGTCTCAAGGAAGCTTGCTGTGCAACCTGATTTCTAATATGCCCACTGTGTTGCTTTTAAACAAAAAAAAATAAAATAACTAGCATTCCAGGCCCCTCATCTTGGTTCCAGCATTAGCATATAAATACCTATGCATTTCATCTCTCTCTCCCAATGTCCTTGTGTGCAATTTTTCCTACAATGTTTTGGAACGCACATGCATACAAACATAAAATCTCTGCAAGAGAATTGCTCCTCTCAATAGGTCAGATATTTAGTCTGGAGACGAAATAACAGTCGAAAGCCCAGCCACAGCTCAATCTGTTCTCTCTTGTGGCGCCTGCTCTTCTCGAAAATAAATACTCCCCTCCCTCCCACCTCCCTAGCTCCCAAATTATCCAAACCAAATCGACATTTGGTCCAACACTATTAATACTTAAATCTTAACAGCTACAGCTGAGTGAACCAAGAAATTACTTGACATATTTGCCTGCACTGTCTATGAAACTGATTATCTTGTGCAGGCAGGATGACTCTAAATTATCAGTAATCCACTGGATCTCTGTGCTGCTTCCTACAAATTGAAAAAGATTTGCCAAAATCATGGTTCTAAATGCGTTTTTACATTATACTCATTTCACACCCAAATTCATACCCAAATTCAATTATGCAGCTGTTTTATATCCTTACAGTGATGACAGCATCTGTAACGCTCCACAATAAGGAGTCTTTTGGCACTTTAGAGCTAACAAATTTATTGTACAATGAGCTTTCATGAGGCAGAGTCCATTTCATCAGACACCTGAATAAGTAGGAGACCCACAAGGAATTGCAGGACAGGAAAATCCCATTTTCCCCTGCCCTCATCTCCAGCTTGCCCCTTGCCTTGGCTTCCCCTACCTTTGCCTTCTCCTCTTCCTCCTGCCCACCTTCATCACCCCTTTTTTCCCCCAGGTTTTATGGGGTAAATCCTATGATGCTATGGCAAGCTAAAACCATTCCTGAATTCATCGGTTCTTGTAAGTTATCCGGGCTGTGTGACCGTGGTCTTGGTATTTTCTTTCCTGACGTTTCGCCAGCAGCTGTGGTAGGCATCTTCAGAGGAGTAACTCTGAAGGACAGTGTCTCCTTCAGTGTTACTCCTCTGAAGATGCCTACCACAGCTGCTGGCAAAACGTCAGGAAAGAAAATACCAAGACCACGGTCACACAGCCTGGATAACCTACAAGAACCGATGAACTCTGACCGTGAAAGCCTTCGACAATACATTCCTGAATTATTGCTGTTGCACTTCGTTTTTTAATCTCCTCCCACCCCCCTTTTTAAAAGGAGATTTTCGGCATACCTGAGGATTCTCTGAGTTTATAGAACTGTGCATGATAGTCATGGTTGGTCCCATTGTGCAGATTTAGTTATCCCCTTGGGGGGGTCAGTTCTTCACTATTTGACATAGGGGCACACATACATAGGCATGTCCGGCATTCGAAGGCCAGCATTCCAAGATGTAAGTGTCTTATATTACATTGCAAAGCACTGATTAAAAAAAAAACCCAATCAAAAGACTAAACAGTCCAGTTAGAGTGGGTTTGGATCATTCCCAAATAGCAAATTAAAATAAATAGTGTACCTAAATCTTTAAGGAGGGACAATTATTTTCTATTGTGACCAATTCAACAAGACTTTTTTTGAGACCAAGCTTCACAAATCAAATCTGCACATGAATTCCTAATCAGTTGCCCCTTTAAACTTTTTTTTGGCAGCCTTCAAGTCTAAACTGAATGTCCAGGAAAGTCAAGCCTTTTATGCATGGCTCGAGGTCACACACACACCACACACACGGCTTCATGGCTTTGCTTTGATTATGCATGACTTTTCCGACTGTCAGAGTTCACCTCACTCTTCCTGCGCATTTCCATGCATTTTGCCCATGTCCAGAAAACACAGGCAAAATGCACAGAAGCATGTGGGGAGAGCAAGGCGATCTCTGACAGTCAGAAAAGGCATGCATAATGAAAGCAAAGCTGCAAAACAGTCAAGGAGGTGACTTTGAGGGAAACAGCCTTGCATAAAAGGCCTGAATGTTCTCCACTGGCTTCCAAGTGTTTCCATTATAAGCCTTCAGTTATCTCATACAGACAATAATGTACCTAACTCATTTATTATGGTTGTATCCATTATATCACATTTATATTTTTATTTCTCCAGTGGCATCTGGCACCTTGGGATGTTTGATAGCTTACATATCTTGATGTTTGGTGGTTGCCAGGCACTCTCAATGGCAAAGCAAACAGTAGGTAAAAATCAGCACAACCCTAACCATACAGCATTACCCCTGCTCCCCCTGGGGCTCTTTCAGGCTAAGGTAGGGTTGCCAGGTCCCTCTTCGCCACCGGCAGGAGGTTTTTGGGGCAGAGCCTGAGGAGGGCAGGGTTTGGGGAGGGGAGGGACTAGGGTTGCCAGGTGCCCGGTGGTGGTGGGCAAACCCCCGGCAAATTGCCCCTTTGCCCGCTGACCTCCTGACGGTCAGCGGGCAAACGTGCACGAGTGTACACGCCGCTGCAGGTCACTTCCGATTTACAACTGGAAGTCCCGCCTTGCGAGGAACTTATGCCACTCAAACTAAGAGTTTGTGTGGCATAAGGCCTCTCGCGAGGCGGGACTTCCAGGGCCTTATGCCACTTAAACTAAGAGTTATAAACAGGAAGTGACAAGCAAGCACGTCGGCGCATCCATGTGTTGCCACGCTATCCCGAGATGTGCCTCCCGCCGGAGGAGAGGTAGGACCTGGCAACCCTAGGAGGGACTTCAGTGCCATAGAGTCCAATTGCTAAAGCAGCCATTTTCTGCAGGTGAACTGATCTCTGTCGGCTGGAGATCAGTTGCAATAGCAGGAGATCTCCAGCTATGACCTGGAGGTTAGAAACAAGCAAGGCACTTGTGACAAAAACATTTCCAAGAATACTCAGAATTTATCAGCATCAATGTATTCCATACAAAATGTGTCTATGAAATACAAAATCAAACAAGTGTACAGGAAAATATCCCGCAAGGCGAAATAAAGTCCAAGGTTGCCAAGAGTAACAAAATAGGTATCCGGTAATATCCTATTACGCGTTTGCTTTTTCAATTTTGGCAGTCCCGCGACAGCCAGTATGTGAACTTCAGAACTTTTGTTCCAAAAGCAAGGCTCGTAGCCACAGAGTTAGTTTGCTAGCGGATGGCGATTCTAAGTCATCTATCTTTTGGAATAAAAGTTTTGAAGTTCACATACTGACTGTTGCGGGACTGCCAAAATTGAAAAAGCAAACACAAAATAGGATATTACCGGATACCTATTTTGTTACTCTTGGCAACCTTGGACTTTATTTCGCCTTGCGGGATATTTTCCTGTACACTTGTTTGATTTTGTATTTCATAGACACGTTTTGAATGGAATACACTGATGTTGATAAATTCTGAGTATTCTTGGAAATGTTTTTGCCATAAGTGCCTTGCTTGTTTCTAACCATTTCCTATTTGGCACTAGATTTTTTGTTTGATTGCATGACCTGGAGGTTGGCAACCCTAGGCTGAGGCCTACTGCCATCTTTTAAGTATGTGGCTTAGCTATGTTGCCAGTATGGCTCAGCCATCACTAATGGAAAACAGTCTAAAAGAAGCTCCTTTATATCACTCACTCAAAACATCCTCCAGTAACTTTGCATGGTATGACTCAATTTAAAAAATACAATAGGGGAGGGAGTGCTGTTCCAATTCTCATTAGTGAGATTGTATTAGGGTTTCAGTGCTCATGTGTCTGGGAAGGGGCAAAGTTTAAAGGTCTACTTTCCAGTTCAAGCTAAATTGCTGAAAGGTAGTATCCTTTCAGAGCATCCATTGTGGATATTTTTACACCTCTAATAACCAGAGATGTAGATGCTCCTGATCTGACACACGGGAAGAGGGCAGGAACTGCTGCACCTCTTCTTTTCCAAAATGACCCCCACAATAGGAGGCTTAGTTGGCAAAACAGTTGATTCATCTCTCACATTTCAGTTCACCCCCCCCCCCCAACTTCTTTTTCTGTTCCTAGCTCGGTCTTCCCAGCTCCTCACAGTTTCCCTGACAACATACATCAGCAGCAGATGACAGGCAAAATGAGAGGTGAAGAGAACATCTCCTAAGACCATGACTATTCCCTGAGGACCGGCAATGGCTTGATAATGCTCTCTGAGATATGGTTGCCATCCTGAGTCAGCACACCTCCCTCGTGTCTCTTCCCTCCGCTTCACCGTCCTCAATACTTCTGCTGTCCCTGCTTGTTCAGTGGCCTTTGCCTACCGGCCCCTGAATTTTAACAGTCTCGGGCACTCAAGTGAAATCTGACCAGGAAAGCTGTACGGCAGCAGCACCGTCATCCACCAGCACAAGTTCAATGATTCAGCCTCCCTCTCCGCACCCCCTCCGAATCACAGCAGACTCAATGTCACCCTCTTAATGTCACTCTCCTCTGAGGGAAAGAAAGAGATTTATTTGGTCTTTAGGGCTGAGGCAAACAGCAAGAGGCTGGTCCTGGGATGGTTTGGCTTTGAAACAAGTCTTCAGCAGCAAAGGGTGTCACGGAGGCTGACAAAAAAATTACAAAAGGGGAAAAAAAAAGAAGAAGCTGGCCCCGATTATAGAACTAATATCAAAAGGTTATTGCCAGTGTTGTTATTTGCAGTCAGATTTATGCCTATGCAAGGCAAGCTTCAGTGGTTGGCATTTCATAGGGGAAAAAAATGTTTAAAAAAATCCCCAACACTGCTGATCTGGATATATCATAAAGGGGAGATAAGGCCGCAGTTTAGTATGGGTAGGCAATTGTCCCCTGTTCTGTTTCATTATTGTTTAATGGGTTGGCTATGCAGCGTGGTGTAGTGGTTAAGAGCGGTGGTTTAGAGTGGTGGACTGTGATCTAGAGAACCAGGTTTGATTCCCCACTCCTCCACATGAGCGGCGGATGCTAATCTGGTGAACTGGATTTGTTTCCCCACTCCTACACACAAAGCCAGCTGGGTGACCTTGGGCAAGTCACACTCTCTCAGCCTCACCCACCTCACAGGGTGTCTGTTGTGGGGAGGGGAAGGGAAGGTGATTGTAAGCCGATTTGAGTCTCCCTTCAGTGGTAGAGAAAGTCGGCATATAAAAATAAACTCTTCTTCTTCTTCTTCTTCTTCTTCTTCTTCTTCTTCTTCTTCTTCTTCTTCTTCTATGAGAGCAGAATGGCGGGGGGAAACCTTGTTAATAAATAATAGATAGATATGTACTGTTGAGGGGCACAGTAGAGCAGCATGGATGACTGTGAGAAATGCTGCCTAAATGCAACTCCAAGCTGCCATGTGATAACTGACAATCCTGAATTATTTTATGGTTATGAATTGGATCTGTGCAACGCTGGGAGGAAAAGACAGCACAAAAGAACACATGAAGCCAGCTGGGTCACCTTGGGCTAGTCACAGCTCTCTTAGAGCTCTTTCAGCTTCATCTACCTCACAGGGTGTCTATTGTGGGGAGGGGAAGGGAAGGTGATTGTAAGCCGGTTTGATTCTTCCTGAAGTGGTAGAGAAAGTCGGCATATAAAAACCAACTCTTCTTCTCCTTCTATCCCAATCTGCCTTGGAGAGTTTCTAAGATAAACCTTTGAACCGGCACATGCACTGTTTGCTGGAGTTTTCAATTTACACTTTTTTCTCCTGTATAGCTTACATGTTCATGCATGCACTGATTAAGTCACAGCACAAAGCTGAGTCTTGAAGCAACTGTTCAATCGCATCAACTTAGTTTCATTTATCTGGATTTAATCATTGTACACACCTGCATATTTATAATAGTAAAGGGGAAAGGACCCAAACTGAAAACTGGGGGAATGTTCACATGCAGCAAGTTTGAAAAGTCTTCAAATAAAAGACAGAATCATGGAATGCCAGTACCGTTTTGCAGAGAATATCAAATTCTTCAGAGTTCCAAACTTCAGAGAGGAATTGGGATGGGGAGAATTTCATGACCCCCACCCCCGCCAAAGCGCACTTTTTAGTATCCTTTATCGGACATGCCTGTGAATCTCTATCCAGCTCTGTGTGTTATTAATTCCACAGTCAGGTTTTAATGGCTTACTCAAGAAAGGTGGCTGAGATTTTGTGTAGTTCCTGAACAAATCAATTTATTATGCTATCTAGATCATTGGCTGTAATGATCTGCAATCAGTCTACAGCCTAGAACCCCAAGATGTTCTGCTTCTATGTGTTGCAAAACATGATTCTGATCCTCATGGTTATAAAAAGCTGGGAGTGGGTGAAAAAACAAAAGGATATTTGCAGGCCTTTCAGAGATGGATGTCTTGTTTTACTGTCTTGTTTTTATATTGATAATTTATTATTTTAATTGTAAATTGACTTGAGCAGGACTCTGCATAGGTAGCATAGAAATCTATTAAACAAATACATAAAATAAGTAAACCAAGGGATGGAAATACTGCAACTCTGCTTTCCTGTGATCCCCAGTCATTTGCTCTTAACTGTCCTTCTGGATTTTCTGCCAAAATTTCAAAATTCTCCAAGAAGTCAAATATTACCCATCAAGTCTACTACACATGCAGTAAGAATGTTTTAACGAGGCTATTTTGCATTCACATTCAAGAGCCAGTGATACAATAGTCAAAGTAGACAGGCCTGAGTTCAAATTCTGGTTCTGCTGTTGGGGGATCTTGTGGCAATCGCTACTGGTTAGCTTAACCTATTTCACAGGGTTCTTGTGAAGATAAAATGGCATAACTCCACAGACTCTCGCCAAACTCTTTAGTACTCTGCTAGTACCAAATGGAGGACAGGGAAAACCAATAGCAAAGTGGCATCTGACTAGGGTTGCCAGCCTCCAGGTACTAGCTGGAGATCTCCTGCTATTACAACTGATCTCCAGCCAATAGAGATCAGTTCACCTGGAGAAAATGGCCACTTTGGCAATTGGACTCAATGACATTGAAGTCCCTCCCCACTCCAAACCCCGCCCTCCTCAGGCTCTGCCCCAAAAACCTCCCGCCAGTGGCAAAGAGGGACCTGGCAACCCTACATCCAACAGAAAATGCCTGACACAACTAGAGACTCAGTTCTTAAAACAAAAAGTGCCGGTATGCATGTGTGTGTGTTATTAATGTGGATGAGAAACCTGGAGAGCCATTTTCAAATCAAAGGTACCATTTAGGCCCAACGTGCCCTTTATATTCACAATGTAAATCATGGGGAATATGCCTATCTAGAATCATGTATGGAAAACCCCCTTACGAGTACAGAGATAAGCTTGTTATTACTCTGTCGCTAGAGCCACTGCAGCCGGGTGGCTCATTAATAGGTAGAATGTATTAGTAGCTGTCAAACCATGGGAGAGCTACCCTATTGGCTGAATGAATGAAAACACATTAACTCCCACAAAAGATGAAGAGGTGGCGATTAACCGGTGGGACAACAATATGAAATGTCAGAGGCACCGAGAGTGAACACAACTGTTCATTATTATATTAACAGCCTTAATTTTCTGCCTTTAAACACTGGTACCCTGTCAGTTCAATTAGATAGTACCTGAGTGTGTTTAATTTAGATCAATATATTGCTGTATCTGGAGGCTTTTCTCCACAAAGCCTCTCTGTTTAGCAAGATACAGGCCAGTCTAAGGGAGCCTTTCTTTTTTTCCCCTTGGGGTAGAAGGCATTTTGCAAGAAATATATTCAGATAATGATGATGCACGAATCCATTTGAGGCAAGACTAATCAACAGTGATTTGTGAAATTCCCACAGAGGCCAAGACTCAAGGGAATGTTTTGAAAGGTCTCAAAAGATCAGGCCTAGGTAAAGAGCATGCTAATATATTTAGCAAATGACATTACAGGACACTTGGAAAAACAAAACAAGAGGAAAAAACATTTCTTCGTGCTTGGTAATTACTGGGAGGAGGAAAGATAGCGCCTGGATATTAAAAGTATGAGCATAAATCAGCACATACCACTGAAGCTTACGTTGCCTTTAGACAGATGAATGGCCAGAGAACAGACATTTTAGAGGAAAGGACAATTCTTTACCGGCTTCCTAATGTGGTTGCCTTTTACCAGAGGTACAAGTTTGCAAAGTTATCAAGGCAGATATTCTAGAGGAAGGGCCCTCCTGAATCCATCTCCTCTCCTGTAATGTGTGTGTGTGTGTACCGTAACTAAACCATGAGATAAGGTGAGATCTTCTTTGACTATGATCCCAATGTAGGGTTGCCAGGTCCCTTTTCACCACTGGCAGGAGGTTTTTGGGGTGGAGCCTGAGGAGGGCAGGGTTTGGGGAGGGGAGGGACTTCAATGCCATAAAGTCCAATTGCCAAAGCGGACATTTTCTCCAGGTGAACTGATCTCTATCAGCTGGAGATCAGTTGTAATAGCAGGAGATCTCCAGCCACCACCTGGAGGTTGGCAACCCTACCCCAGTGTCAAACTCTGTCCTTCAGAATTAGAACTACAACTTTTAACCAATTTGATGAAAGACCCACAATTAATCAGGAACCATTTGGAAGAGACTAGTGGGAAAACTAGGCAGTGGCAGACTTACATTTTTGGGACCCTGAAGCTTGAACTGTTATGGGGGCCCCCTTTGCAACCAGCAACAATAGGGCAACATCCAACAAGGTCCAAAGGGCCTTGCTGCCCTTGTAAGGACCTCGAGGCCCAAACGGCAAAGAACAGGGTGGTGGGGTGGAGTCCTTGTAAATGGACCATACAGTGAGCCCCTTCTCACCAGCAACGAGGTCTGGGTAACCACTGTTACCTTCTTTGATGGGGTTGTTCTATGGCAGATGTATTGGTTCATTCTCTAATAGAGAGGCAGAAAGTAATCAGAGGGGGTTCGTTAGGATAAAGAGGAGAAAATCTGGTTTTTGGGTGTTAAAATGCACAAGTGAGATGAGTGCAGCCTGAATTGAGAATTCAGATGTCTTTTTATGGGTCCGATTGGCTCTAGCCTAAGTGCTGAGCTATAGAACTATTAAGCAGTGCATCAATGAAGGATCCAGCTGCCAAAATGTAGGCTATGAACAGATTTTGGTGAGCTCAGTGAGCCCATTACAGCTGGGGGTTCAGGAACTGCAAGCCCCCAAGAAAATGTTGAAATGTGACCAATTATAGGGACATTCTGAGGCCATATGAAATGGGTATTAGAGCATATTCTAAGGTCAATATTAAATACTTCAAGCCATTGGCTTATGATTCTATCACTAAAATAGCCTTATTTTAATAACTCTGTTGTTAAAGAGGTGGAATATCCTGTATCTAGCCAGTGCTGGGATATTACCCCACAAAAAAGGACTGGATTAATTTCCTTCCCCCCCCCCCCCACAACATCCAGGTCCCTCTTCGCCACCGGTGGGAAATTTTGGGGGCAGAGCCTAAGGAGGGCGGGGTTTGGGGAGGGGAGGGACTTCAATGCCATGGAGTCCAATTGCCAAAGCGGCCATTTTCTCCAGGTGAACTGATCTCTATCGGCTGGAGATCATTTGTAATGGTGGGAGATCTCCAGCTAGTACCTGGAGGTTGGCAACCCTGGGGCCAAATCAGCATACTGGGAGACCATTTTGCCAATTCCACCCTGCCACCTGAACCCCCACCCCTCCTGCCTTTGGGGCACCATAGAGACTGTGGAGCCCTAGGTCACCCATGTGGTCGGGCTGGCCCTTCTCAATTTTCTTTCTATTGAATGGGAGAGGCACCATTCATAGTTTGCCTAGGACACCAAAAAACCTTGGGCTGCCCAATTCTTGACTGCAGTCTTTCTTGGCATCGATCGTAACAGTACTTTATTTCAGAGGAAACATGCATAGGTTTATTTTCAGTTGCCCTCAGTGCAGAAGAGGCTGGGTGCTGTTGAAAATGTTGTGGCCTTTAAGCACCGCTACTTAGGAGGAGGAGGAGCCCAAGGAATCAAATTAAGACTTCCTGTATCAGCAAATTACTAGACATCCATTACTAGATATCATCCTCATCCACAAATTAATAGCAATCATTTCTCATACTGCCAGTGAATTGGCATGAGGGAGGAGAGAACTATTTTCTTTTCATCCATAAACCAATTTTCTCGGCTTAAGTGAATTCATATGTGTTTTAAGGCTGCCAACGGAAGGCAACAACTGGCTCAAAATTCTGGATATATCATGGACAATGACGGAGAAAGACAAGGCAGTAAAGTAGGATGTCAAAAGCAGTAGGGGTCTTCCAGATCCAGAGTTGCTACCTTTCAGTCTAGTCAGTTCAGGCACTTTGTTATGGAGATAGATTGGAGACAGAGTATGAGTTAGATGTCAGTAGGTGAGATTCAGTGTCTGTCACATTCAAATGTAAACATTATCTATTGTTTTAGGCAAGGGGAAGATGGAGACAAAGCTCCCTGCCTCCAGTTTGGCAGAATTTCTACTGGTCTCCACAGGATGTCTGCCAATTTCAAAACAGTGTACTTTGCAACTGATTTGGAAATGCATAATGTGTATGTGTGCACCCGTGTATTTGAGGCAGGAGGTGAATGTCTAGAAAAACACAATCCATTTTGCACATGTTCCAGATTGTCCTGGGATTACATGTAGGTTTCCTTTTTGACGTAGTCTGAGATTTTTGATCACTTGGTTAAAGCTATTTCTACCATTATATGTGATCCAGTTTGGATAAATTCACAAAAAATCACAAAATCACACAAGGTTGGAAGAGACCCCAAGGGCCATCCAGTCCAACCCCCTGCCATGCAGGATCCCACAATCAAAGCGCACCCGACAGATAGCCATCCAACGTCTGCTTAAAGACCTCTAAAGATGGAAACTCCATCGCCCCGCCCCTGGCAGCACATTCCACCGTCGAACCGCCCTCACCGTCAGAAAGTTCTTCCTAATGTTTAGGTGGAATTGTTTTTCTCTTAGTTTAAATCCATTACTTCATGTCCTAGTCTCTGAAGCAACAGAGAACAAGCTAGTTCCCTCATTAACATGGCATCCCTGCAAATATTTAAACATGGCTATCATGTCACCCCTTAACCTTCTCTTCTCCAGACTAAACAAACCCAGTTTCTTAAGTTTCTTTCTTTCTTTCTTTCTTTCTTTCTTTCTTTCTTTCTTTCTTTCTTTCTTTCTTTCTTTCTTTCTAGGGAAGAAAAAAGATAACACTTTAAATGAAATGTGCCTCTTCATTCACGTTTGCTGTATGAGAAGGGCCAGAATAAATGCAAAGAGAGCAATGGGCTGGGGGAAGGTTTAAATCATACATTTTAAAATATGGAAAAGCAGAAAAAAGTGGTTTGATAATCTCAAAGAGGAATACTTAAGCATGAGCAAAACCAAGGCAACAAAACCGCAGAGACGCAGTACTTGAAAAATGTTTGTTGGACAGTTGCTGCCAGCTGCAGAGATAAAGCAGCACCCTGGCTGGCAGCTGCCTAGCACCTTTAGGCTACCATAATAGAAGCATTTGGGCATCAGTTCCTACTCTCCCAGACACCAGGGAGTGGGCATTTGCTCTGGACAAAAGCCAGGCAGTCTCCTGAAGCTTAGTATCCATTGTTACAGAATACAGGAAGCATCATCTCCTATCAGAGGAGTTCTTTATTTTGTTATCCCTGTGTCCAGCAATAGCCAGGATCATGTGTGTCAAAGAAAGAAGAAACTGTGAGCAATAATGAAACACACTATGGGTGAAAACGCATGGTTGCTTTATCCTCCTTTAATCCCTGTTTTAGCCAGGATCGAACGCACATTAAGTGAAACGCATGTGTTCGATCCTGGCTGAATCTTGGCTGAAACAGGGATTAAAGGAGGATAAAGCGATCATGCGTTTTCGCCCTTTGTTGCTGGCTAGGATGGACCTTAGCACTGCAGTGATGGACAGGTTAGCTCCCTGACTCTTTCCAAGCTTAATTGTTTAGTGTGCATGTGCGTGTGTGGGGGGGGGGAAGGCTGATTTGGATCAAGACCACAGTACAAAGGAAGGTGGGTTAAGCCTATGCTTGCATGGCTTTCCCTGATCTAAAATAGCCCAAGGGTAGCAGCTAATTCCCCTGTTCGGGGAGAAAATGTAAGGGTATTGATAGGGTTATACTCAGGGTTGCCAGCCAATGGCTGACACCTGGCAGGAGATGGGGTGGTGGTGGCAGCACAGGAATATGGAGGCACCACTGACATGACACCATGCAGCTGCATTCAGAAGATCTATTCAGAAGTAAGCCCCATTTTATTTAATGAGTCTTTCTCCCTTGTTCTAAGGATTGTAGACTAACTGTGCCATCTTATGCAGAGCTACAATCTTCTAAATCTCTCAGCCTCATCTACCTCACAAGGTGTTTGTTGTGAGGAGGGGAAGGGAAGGTGATTGTAAGCTGCTTTGAGATGCCTTAAAAGTAGAGAAAAGTGGAGTAAAACACCGACTCTTCTTCTTCTTCTTCTTCTTCTTCTGTGTCAGAAGCACATGATGGGATCTGGACTCTACATCTTCTCCCACAGCTTTTCAACATTCAGGCAATGCTGTTCTTGATGCATTTAAATAACCAGATCCCCAAAAAATAACATTCACTTCCCCACTCTGGATTTGCAGCATACATTTTCATGTAAAACTGGGTATCTGAGCCCATCTGGGATACCGCTACATCACAAAAATGGATAAAGAATGCTGATGTCTGTTTCTTTCGGTTCCTCCATTGTGCATCTCTCAAGACAAAAGATCTGTTTATTTGCCTTTACATTTTTCTTTCTCCATAAATCAGCGAGCCTTTGTGATTGGCTTAGATGCACAAAACTGGTTCAGATCTCTGCTCAGCTGGTAAACTCACCAGGGGCCTTGAGCGAGTCATTATCTTTCATCCTAAATCACCTTGGAGGGTTGTTGTGAAGTTAAAACCTCCTTTCTTTGAATCGAGGAACAATCTTGAGATCCTTGGGAAAGGAAAGATATGAATAAATAAACAAGGCATAAAGTGGCCAAGTCTGCATCAATATTGCTTCATCTCCGATTCTTCTTGAACCAAGGCCTTGCAACTTGAAGAGCAACCAGATTGGAGCATAAACATTACAAAGGAACCTCTGGTGGGCAATGAAACAACAATCATTTTTTTAAAATTTTGTAATGCACTTTAGGGCTTTTATCAGCAAAGCATTGTGTCCATTAGGAAACAAATTAAGTCATTCTGCAGGCAGGCAAAGTGCTGTTTGCATGCCAGAATTAATACCATCTCCATTGTGGATGTTAAGGGTTTCTTTCCCCTTCTTCTCCACACCCTGGGATTAGAGCTACTTTTAGTTCCTAGAGGGGGAATTAATCAGCATCGCTCCTTTGTGAAGCTCCTGAAATAGAAATCACAAATCAGGGTGGCTGGGAAGGAGCCTGTGAAGTGACAAATGTGAAATTATGTTGTACTTTGTTTAGTGTATGGAGGTGGGGCAGGGGAAGGGATCTGAATGCAGCCGTACCACAAGCCGTAGGCAGCTCTCGGGAGCAGCTGACTGTATTTACTCTCAGACTGGGTTCGGAATGGAAATAAGATGTTGGAAATAGAGGGAGCTTTTTTTAAAAAAAGGCCAGAGGCAGGAAGCCATGAAAGCATGGATCTTTTCAATCACAAGAAGGGGATTGTGTTAGAGTTAATAGGGATGTTTTAAATAAGTGCTTTGGGGAAAGGTATAATCAAAGTGCAATCCCAAGCAATTAGTAACTGTGATCCTAATCCTGATTTGCAATTAAGAGGGCACCTGAGTGGCTCCACACTGAGCTTATGAATGGTATCGTATTGCAGCTTATACACTCCCTAAGAACATAAGAAAAGCCCTGCTGGATCAGACCAAAGCCCATCAAGTCCAGCAGTCTGTTCACACAGTGGCCAACCAGGTGCCAACCTAAATTCTTGTGGCTGGGAAGTAAGAAGTACACCCTCCCATCTGCTTTCCCCCCCTGCTTGATTGCATAGCTGGTTATATACATTACATGCATCAAAGCAAGTTGTAGGCACAGATTTTTATATAGGGTTGCCAGGTCCTTCTTCACCACCAGCGGGAGGTTTTTGGGGGTGGGGTCTGAGGAGGGCAGGGTTTGAGGAGAGGAGGGACTTCAATACCATAGAGCCCAATTGCCAAAGCGGCCATTTTCTCCCGGTGAACTGATCTCTGCTGGCTGGAGATCAGTTGTAATAGCAGGAGATCTCCAGCTAGTACCTGGAGGTTGGCAACCCTATTTACATAGCACCCAAAATGTTGTCAGCATCCCTCACCACACACTGACATATACAGATTTGCCATTGCACAGCACGCCTGAATGTGGCTCTCACACACAGAAAGAAAAGGAAGTTTGGGTTGTAGGGAAGTCATTAAAGTGGGTAAAAGGATACTTAATTTTTTGTAGTAGCTCCTATGAATCCACCTTGGTGCTCCTGAAATTTTTTAGGTATCGTTTTACACACTTCAATAACATCTTTGTGCCATAGACTGAATTGTTGGAGATGCAAGACTATTAAGAAGTCAAGGGTTTTACCCTAATTTCATTCCTCTGAAATGGAAATAGTGTACCCAGATTTTAATCCCTGTTCAGATGTGAATCTTAAGTTATAGGGAAGCCTTAGGACATTAAAAAAAACTTTCTAGGTATATTAGGGTCCCTGCCCACTCCCCAAGAGATTGATTTTGAGTGATATATGTTAACTGTTGCTGAGGTTTGAGGAATGTCGATTGCATGCTGATCTGAAGGATAACTGCTACTGATATTTGAGAAACGGATGTTTTTACTTTTATTTTCAGAGATGATGTAGCTTTGAATACAAGGTTTTTTGCGGGGTGTGTGTGTGTTGGTGCTGTCAAGTCACAGTTGACTTATGGCGACCCTGTAGGGTTTACAAGGCAAGACACGTTTGAGGAGATTTGCCATTGCCTGCCTCCGTGTCACGACCCTGATCGTCCTTAGAAGTCACCCATCCACATTCTAACCAGGGCCAACTCTGCTTAGCTTCTGTGATCTGACAAGATCAGGCTATCCGGGTCATGGCTTGAATACAAGGTGCTGGAGGGTAATGTGCAACAGAGGGATGTTACCTTCATGTCCTGCATGTGGATTTCCGGTATTTGGCTGGTCACTGTGGGAAACAGAACACTGGACCGGACGGATGTTTTGTTTAATTCAGCAAGGCACTCTTCCTGTTTTTGTCTTCTTATGGACATGTTATTCCACAGCTTAACTACAGGGTAGTTGTGAGAATAAAATTTAATGTGAGCTGCTGGGGACCCTTGTTGGAAATGTGAAAAAAAATTAAACAATAGTGTTATAATGGGAATTTAGAAAGATTCTCCAGGTTCCCCAGAATTGACCCCAGTTATTTGTGGAAGAACTCGACAGATTTATTTAGATATTATAAATAGAAGCCCTAACTGCAACAACTCCAGCAGTCTACTCAGACTGGCATCGGCTTTCCGGGGTCTCAGGCATAGGTCTTTCACATCATCTACTTGCCTAGTACCTTTAACTGGAGATGCCGGGGATTGAAACTGGGAGCTTCTGCATGCAAAGCAGAGGCTCTACAAATTGAGCCACAGTCTCCCCTCCCTTCTTTCCCAGTCCCTGTGCTGGAGCTGTCCATCAGCACTGGCTCACTCCAAGTAACATAAGAGCAGCATCTGGTGAAACATGAGTGACATTCTTCCGAAGTACTCTTCAGAAACCCACCTAAAAGATCATGCATATAATAGAAAACACATAAAGCCTTGAATTCACAGATACTACAGACAATACTGCAGGACCAGTCTATAGACATGCAGACTTTAGGCAGAACAATACAGAAAGAAATCAAAAAAGTATTTTGCTAGCTAACCTCTATACTCTTCCTGGGATAATTGAAATCAGCATCCTGACACAGAACTACCTCCCAGGCTAACATATATATGGATTTTTCTGTAGCCCAGGAGTTCATTTCTGGAGCCAATCAGAACTTAGGGTACAGGTTCAAAGTTTGCCTCCAAGCTGTCTCTTTACCAATCACTGCATAAGTATGGATGAAAGTACACTCTCCAAAGTGGAAGCCAGTAATAATCCTTCAAAATTACTTGAAAGCTTGGCCAAATGGTGAAATTGAGACTGGGATTCAGTTTCCCTCCCTTCCCTTCCTGGAATGCAATTAATTGCCCCAACCCAGCAGAAGGGTCTGTGTTAATCTAAAAGCACTTCTGCCCTTTCCTAACTCCACCTATTAAAAGAACTGTGTGAACATGGCACCCTGGCTAATGACCTTTGCTTGGACAGACTTGCTGTGACAGCTGATCCTTCTTTCCCAACCCTGACGACCACAATGAGGCCCCTGGTTTACTGACATTGTCATCCCTCATGAAGTTGGCTCCCTTCTAGTCCAATTTTCTCACCTCTTGATAAAAGGGTGCAAAACTGTTCACTACGGGGCAGGTGTTTATAGGAAACAGGGACCGTAGCCCACTGCCAAGGTTACAGAGCCAAACATTCCCTTCTGTTGGGATGCCTCATGCCTGTCCCACTGAAAGTATTACAGCGCTGAGGAATGCCATCTGCATTTGGATGTGGTTCAGGTTCCTCTGGACCTCATTCCTTTCAACAGGAGGCACGCTGTGATGTGCGAAGGAGGGTTAGGCTGGTTGCCACAGCGATGGGGATATGTTCCCTCTTCTTTCCCCCCAAGCAGCTGTAGATCAGGGAATCAATGAGTGTAAACATACGCAAAAATGTGTGAAAAGTGGAAGGCAGGGGAGTTTTTGCATATTTTCTCATCCTACCCGACAAATGGCAACTTTCATAGTGAAAATCAAACCTCATGTTTTACATTCAGACAACATTAGTGCTCATGAAAGGATTTTTCAAAAGCAGTTTTGACTGTGAAAATAATCATTCTCCTTCATCAGCTGGTTGCTTCAGGATGGCAAGAGTGGCGTGGGATTGCACTGAACAAGCCTTCTGGCTGCTTAGAAACACTGACCTTTCCCCCCAGCTGAGTGGGAACAGCTTCCATGTCGAGTGATAGCAGGAGGAGGGATGCCCTCTTCCCTGCGCCATCCCTCATTGCCGAAGCGATGAGGCGGTTGCTTCCTCTCCCCAGCCTTGAACACACAGTGACATCAATCAGGAGGTTCAACTTCTGTCCCATTGCCATGCCCAGTTGGCCAAGCTTTTGTGCAGCATTTCAGTCCTGTTGACAGTTTGTCATCTAACACAGGCCCCAAATATCCATCTTGCTTCTGAGGTGTCATTCTCCAGCCAGCCCATCACTGCTGTTCCTGGCACTAGTCAGAAAGAAGATGGATTGGCAAATGTCAACATGCCTGACTCTAAACTCCCCCAAAGTTTTCCAGTCACTTTTTTTTTTTTTAAGCTTCCTCAGTCCTGTCTGTCTTACTTTTCACTCAGGAGGAGTGGAAACTCAGAAGTTAGGGGATGTTTTATGGCTCCTTGTCAGTTTACGATGCTTCTGTGGTGTTTCCTCTCAGTAAGACTGGGCATGTGGAAGTCTATTTGATTGGGGATTTGGGGTGATGGTGACCTGAACATTTTACAACTGTCACTGTCTTTTGGCAGGGGCTAATGGAAAGGGACTGGAGTTGCTGTTTGTTTCAGGATTTGTATTTGATTCATGAGTTTAATTCCTGAAGAAAGTCACTAAAAGTAAATGTAAGATCATAACAAAAACCTGCTGGACCAACATCCTGGATTATCCTGTTTCCAACAGTGGTTATTAAGATGTTTCTAGGAACCACAAGTGAGGCATGAGGTAACCAACAACCTCCCAATTTCTTGCCTGTGGTGTCTGGTAGTCAGTTGTATACTGCCTCTCAATAGGAAAGTTACATTTAGCTATCCCTGCCATGTGAAAAAAGGCACAACCTTTCTTCAGGTTGTATGGGCTCATTTGGGAATCTAAAATGGAATTCAAGAACTTCTGCTGGGGGAAGGGAGGATACTGGGAGCTGAAGGATGCGATGCTTCCAAGCACACCTGGGGTGGCTGCAAGAAGGAGTGAGAGAGACTGTGGTGACAAAGAGAAGGGAAACATGATTTGCTAGATGGAGAAACAGCCCTTTCACGGTTGTAGTTCCATCAAGGTCGAGTTTGCAATCAGTATTGCTTCTATGGTCAGCAGGGGCAAGCATTAGTCATTTTGTTGCCTGCAGGGGAAAGGCAGAATCCTTTTGGCTGCCTGAGGCAGATCAACAATTACTGCCTGCTGCTTTACTGAATTCCTTCCCCTCCCTGCACCTGTCCTGCTTTCTCCAATAACTGTGGTGAGAGGTCCCTCCAAGATGTCACTGGAGATGTGCATTGTATGCAAATATCTTTGATACTACTTCCTTGGGAAGGACGGTGCCACAGTACAGCGACCACTTTAGGAACCAATCGTCATCTGCAGTGCACCTGACTAGCAACTTGTGCTATTACAAGAGGCATAATGAGTGGGACCATCATCGTCGTCGTCGTCATCATCGTTGTCATCGTCTTCTTCATCATCATCATCATCATCATCATCCGCTCTACCCTGGCAAACTGGGCTCAGAGCAGCTCACACAAACCTTAAAACTTACAGTAAAAACCCTAAAATCACATACAACAGTGAGTTAAAACTGCCCTAATCAATTAAACCCATAATTTCTGATGGTGCGTAATGTTTCAATATAAGGCCACAGCATGGCCTGCAGGCATTTTTTTGGCAGCGGTGGGTAAGGTAGGGAGGCCAGCATTTATGGTGGGAACCGTAGCTGGCCTCAACCATAGGCCTGGTGGAACAGTTCTGTTTTACAGGCCCTGCGGAACTCCATAAAGTCCCGCAGGGCCCTGGTCTCATTAGAAAGACTGTTCCACCAGGCTGGGGCCAGGGCACAAAATGCCCTGGTCCTGGTTGAGGCCAGCTGGACACTCCTCGGGCTGGGGACCACCAGTAAGTTGGTATTAGATTATCTTAACCTTCTCTGGGGAACATATCAGGGCTAGGTCTCAGGGGTACCATGTTTGTTGGGTGACAGAAGATTTCCACCCCTATACTGCAACTCAAAATGTCACCTCTTAATCAGCCTCTTAATCAAGCTTAACCAGATGGCAACTTTATTGCCCTTACCAAAATACCAAATAGCAATAGAAAAAGGGAAATGAATTTCCAGGTAGAAATCCGTCTCTAAGTGGCAACCTTAGGCAGTTCATTAATAAAATTCAGCAGCATTTGTACTTGTGGCAACCCAATAAAGACTTTCAGTGTCCAATTAGAATTAATTTATCCTTGAAATAATGTGTTCTTCCCATGTGGCTAGTCCAAGGAAAAACTACCTAAGAGCAGAGAACGTGGAGGGGATGTGCCTGGGGGAATGTAAAAATGTGGAGGGCAGATGGGGGAGGAATGTAAGAAAAGGGGGAGTCTGTAGCCAGGCAGCGAGGAATGGAAAGGCTATGGGAATCTGGAGGAGTATAAGGCCAGCCAGCTGAGAGGAGGGCAAGAAATCTGAGCTAGGGAGCGAGGGCAGGTTGGATGTGAAGGTAAGGCTAAATAAATGAAAGTAAAAAGGGGAGTAGTTAGATCATACTGTCCCTGTTCTGAAGAAGGCATCCTGTCCCCTTATCTAGATGGTAGGAAAAGGTCCAGCAGGATTGGCATAGAAATATTCTAAACAAATAAATAATAAAGATGGAGAACCAACTCAAGATGGTGGGGCTTGGGCAACCCTTATATACCACTGCATGTGTCTCATGCCATGTAAATGCATTGGGAAGTGCCAAGACCCTTGTGGGGTACCTGTAAGACTGTTATCATTGGCTGGAACCCCTTGTGAGAGGGACTAGATATTACTCATGATGGACAGTGTTGGGGCTCTTGTACGGCAATCTGTCTGACTAATGTCCAGCCTTGGAGAAAGCAGATAGGTCAGGAGAGGAGGCTGTCTTGTCTAGCTGAGTGTTTGGTTAGTTTTTCAGAGACGCTCACTTTGTGAAGGATATTTCTAAGTGTCATGGAATGCTGAGTTATTGTCCTGTAAAAATGGGTTGATAATGATAGCCTGGGTGTGAGGGAGAGTTACAGAAAAGAGTCTTGGTACTGTGTCAGAGTTTCCATGGGAATTGGGCTGTTTCCTCTCTAAACTGCCTTTCATTGCATGTAGCCTGATCATAATTCTCTGGTTGGATATATAAAAATGGATTCTCTAGTCATGTGTGGTTGCACACATTGCTTGATAACCTAGGGGAAGCTCCAAAATATAGTTCCCAGCAGTGGAGGGTCTTGGGGTAACAGCCCATCCTGTTGCCTGAGGTGGCTATCAGCCACTCATTCCTGCTGTCAGTGGCTGCTCATTTGGCATTGGGGTAGCAGTTGCTCCACACTGGCCAGCTGCTCACCTGTTTGCATCCTCTAGGTAGCAACTGACATCTATACACTCACTTGCCTGACTGGGTCCCTGTAACATAACACACCAAGGAGGGCTTTGGGACCTGGAAGATGGAAGCTGCTGCCGTGGCAGCCACCCTACAAATGGAATGGTGGTGGCTGGGGACCCCGTTAGAGGTGGTTTTTGCTGAGCGAAGGTATTTTGTCTGACACTGCCTAGCACTGAGAATGCTGAGAATCTTACAAGGCTGTTCCTGGAGCCATTTATTTGTTGGCTTATCCTCTTAGAGATGCCACATGCTGCTTTCATCAGAGAG
The DNA here is from genome assembly GCF_029931775.1 of Euleptes europaea. Lineage (NCBI taxonomy): Eukaryota > Metazoa > Chordata > Lepidosauria > Squamata > Sphaerodactylidae > Euleptes > Euleptes europaea. The sequence continues at coordinate 38,050,116 of NC_079318.1, read as the reverse complement.
TTGCTGTTTTATGTTGAGGTGCAGCGGCTATTTTTCCTCAAGAATAGAAGTGCCAGTAAGAAAGCCACTCTGGTTTCTACAGGGAGTGAAAAACTGGTGGATGTTCCCAACAGCCAATCCAACATGGGTATGGGTACAAAAAATGGCAACACCAATGCAATTTCTTTATATCCCTCCCCATCATTTAGATGCAGTTGCTACACTGAAGAACTTTGACATATTGTGAGTGACCATGTTCCTGCTCGTGTTCCTGATGGAGGCTGACTGGAGAGTGGCTACTTGCAACATAATGTATTTGAGATGGTGGATTATGATAGGATGTCCAGGTGGAGATGACACCAAAGGGATTCTACTTCGGACATCCTCATGTAACATGCATGAGCTCTTAAATCTGTACATTCCTAATGTTGCTTAATCCTCACGGAGTCTCATTCAGTCATTTGCTGGCCATTGTCTAGGGGGCACCATGACCCAGTAAATTCCTTTTCATAGTCTGGGCAACATTTTCATTCCTTCTCACAAGAATATGCATATAGTCCCAACAAAGGATGCCAAGCCCTTCAGGGGGCATAGCAAAAAGCTTTTAATTGTCAGCTACTGTTTCCTGCAATGAAATATTCATTGGAGGTCAGGGAGCATTTGTCATCCACTCTATATGGTTCCCAAAATTAAGGATTAATTATTTTGTAGTATAGCAGTCAAACCTGGGGCCAGGTTTAACATCTAGCAAATGATCTGTACAAGACACAGACAGATTCTCCTTCCTGATGCTGCTTTGTGGGAAGGGATTTGACTTTTCAGTACAATTGCTGTTTTGGAAATTGAAGAACAGTAGAAGTAGAAAGGGTTTTTTTTAAAAAAATAATCTGATAAATTGGCATGGATATCTCTGAAGCAATTCTTTATCTCTGTAGTTGCAAGATATAAAGGACAACTCATTCTGAAACATGCTAGATTTAGGAAAAGGGCTGGCAAAAATGGTATTTTTAGTGCACTACAAAGATTCGTATTGAGGAAATAATAGTTCTCATTTATATATATATATATATACTCACGTATAAGCCGAGTTTTTCAGCCCAAAAAAAGGGCTGAAAAAGCCGACCTCGGCTTATACGCGGGTCAATACGGTAAGCGAGGGGAGGGGGGAGGAGGGAGGAGGCAACTTACCGCCGCCACCATCGCCGCCACCGCTGCCAGGCCCATGCGGCTTCCCCCGGCCAGGAGCGCCCTATGAGGGCCTCCTGCGGCCGCTGCAAGGCTGCGCGGCCGCCGCTGCCGAGCGCACCCGGCTCCCCCTGCCCTGGAAGGACCGGGGGAAGCCTGCTGCGGCCACTCCAAGGCAGCGCGGCTGCCGCTGCCGGGCGCGCCTGGCTCCCCCCGCCCTGGAAGCCTCCTGCGGGGGGGCCGCCGCCGCCGCCACCGCCTTCGCCGGGAGCCCTGTCAGGTAAACCTGCGGGGGGGGAGGGGTTATAAGCCAACCCTCGGCTTATACGCGGGTGCCTAATTTTTCCCCATTTTGGGGGAGAAATTAGGGGAGATGGTGGTGGTAGCTGAGGCTGAAAGAGAATAGTTCAATTTAGGCTACTTGTAGTTCAGTCCTAAGCTTTGGATTTCATTTAAATAGGCCTACTGAGCCCATTGACTTCAATGGACTTAGAAGAGTGCAACTTTGTTTAGGATTGCACTGCTAGTGAAATCATGACACTGGATTATAACTCTTATGCTGCATCAGATCCCACTGATTGATTGAATCAAAGAGCTCACAATAGAGATATGCACTGGGACCAAAATCTGGATTTGGAATTAGGACACTTTGGTTTGGAATTTAGAAAATTTCCAAATATCCTGAATTCCACTGAAGTCACTTGGGATAGTCATTATCCCCTAAACAGCAGATGGAGAGACAGTGGTGGCTGGGTGGGAGCTACCCCATCAGCACTGGGCACAACACCTCGTTCTGGAGTAGCAGTGGGAGGAAGGGGGGGAGGCAACAGACTGAAGCCTGGTTTACCTCCATACTGTGCTGTGGAATGTGCCATTTTCTTTTACTCAAAGTGTACCTCAGGGAAACCCAAGCAATGTTCCTGCAGCCTTCCCCATGTACCAAGTTCCTCTATCATGGCCATGCTGTTGGCAGACTCTCCCCCCAAAACAACAGTATCTGATCCTGCTACAGCGCAACAGACCAAAAAATTTTAAAAGAAAAGCAAATCATGCACACGCTTTTTTGCCATCAAAACACATGGGCAGAATAAAACCAGTTCTCTAAATCCGTCCATCCGTCTATCTATCTATCTGTCTGTCTGTCTGTCTGTCTGTCTGTCTGTCACAAACCTTATCCTTATGCCTGATATATCCCAAAAGGAGCTAAATTTAACATAAAATTTCCCTATTTACAATCTAGCTAATCTATCTTATTCCTAATATACACTAAGAAGTAGAGAGGGAAACAAATATAGGCCAAGATACTTAGTAAGGGATGCAGGGAAGACTATTTCAGTATGCAGAGCATTAATCGACAGTGAATGGTCAGGGGACAGAAGTGGAATTATTTAAGCAGCTATGCCTGCCTTTCAGTTGGAAAAGACTAGTGTAAAAGTACCTTCTGGTGTCTATGCCTGCTTCAGGATTTCATAAGTGCAAGCAGACATCACTCATAGGCTTTGCTCTCATCCCGTTCTCCCTATACCTGGCAACACCATGGCAACACCAGTCAGGTGACACTGAGCTCTCTGCCCCCACTACCCGTGGTTCCAGGCTGTCTGAGCAATGTTACAGCTTTTTTTCTTGAGAAGCCAGACCAAGCTGTTTGAAGAATAGGTTTCACTTTCTTCCACTTGCAAAGCAGCCTAGCCTTCTTTCTATGGGAGTCAATGGGACTCCAAATATTAGCAATTATTCCAAACATCTGGAACTATAACATTCATATCCAGAATTATTCATGTTTATTTTTTTAAAGTTTATTTACATTATTTATAGGACATCTGATAAACAATGCAACAGGACTTTGGACTGTAGATTATCTGGGACCAACCAGAAATCGTAAACAGAACCGAAGCTAAGCATAAGTATTAGCATGATGCATTAAACAATACAAAAATTACATGGTAGGATCCTACTTATAGCAACCAACAGTACAAACTATAGACAGTAGTATAGACCACAGTCCCTAACCCTTTCCCAAGTAACTTTCTGCACCATTTTATTATAGTACAGCCCTATTATCTGTGTGGAAAAGCCATCTTGATTAATTCAGTTTTGCATGGTTTCTGGGCAGGGTATTCTATAAGGTGGTGTCCACAGCAGAGAATTCACATGTATGGGGAGTTGTTAATTTTGCCCATTTGCAGGATGGCACCAGTAGAATGCCTTGCTCAGATGAGCAAAGCTCATCTGTCAGGGTGGAACATAAGGGGAGACGGTCCCTTATATATGAAGGACCAAAAACATGAAGGGTTTTGTATGTGACAGCCAACCTTGAATTGAGCTCAGTAAGTGATGGACTGCCAGAGGAGTGACTGCAGAACAGGAGTAATGTGCATGCTCCATCTAGCTCCTGATAATAGCCGAGTTGTGGTGTTCTGCCCCAAATGGAGTTTTCAGTAGATTTCATGGGAAGACCAATGTAAAGTGTATTAAATTAGTCTAATCTTGATGTTACTGTGGCATGGATCCAGGTGATCAGATGGGCCATATCAAGGTAGGAGGCCATCTTCCAGACTGGACTGAGTTAGAAGAAAGCATTTTTTTTACAGCTGCATTAACTTGCTTCTCTAGCAGCCAATCCCAAAACTACTAGTTTGCAAGCATTGATGCACTGTAGTGTCTTGTAAAAGCTGAAAAAATTGATTGCAGTGTGGGCCCATACTTGAACATATTGAAAAATTTTAGTAGTTTAGTTTGCAACTTCCAGAGCTGATATTTAGCTGCTCTAAGACAACCTGAGGCCTGGTTCAAATAAGCCCCTGGATGCACATAAAGAAAGCACTAAGTGAAAAGATTTCTGATGTAACCCCACAGATATCAGTGGGTCTCATAATGTCAAGATTTCTGAGAAAGTATTTTTTTGAGATCCATATCTGTCTTTAATTAGGGTTGCTAGGTCCCTCTTCGCCACTGGCAGGAGATTTTTGGGGCAGAGCCTGAGGAGGGTGGGGTTAGGGAGGGGAGGGACTTCAATGACATAGAGTCCAATTGCCCAAGCGACCATTTTCTCCAGGTGAACCGATCTCTATCAGCTGGAGATCAGTTGTAATAGCAGGAGATCTCCAGCTACTACCTGGAGGTTAGCAACCCTAGTCTTTAATGAGCAAAAATTCCAGACGTCTGAGTAAAAATGTGCAGTTTAAGAGACAGAAGGATTAAGAGGACATCATTCTTATTTGTTCCTCTAGAACCCCAAGTTGCCTGTATATCAGCAGCACCCTCTGATATAAATCAAAGGAAGCCTAGACAAAACATTAAACTCATTTTTATCAAATGGCAACGTCCAGTCTTGGTGGGTATTATCACTATGTGGTATCCACAAAAAGCAACTGATTGCCCATTCTCTTCTCCACAAGTTGATGGACGTGTTAATTAGTGAATCCCAATCCTAGAACTGAACTTGGTTGTTTATAAATTCTTCTCCAGAAGGCAATTGAGCATTTGTTTCTTCATCTTTTCATGCCAGCCAATTTTTGATTCACAACATTATTTCTTCTATCACACTACGGTGGCTTACATTTTCTTATAGTTTCTAGAGAAAGGTTTAATATAATATATTCCCAAATAAATGTTTCTTCTTCATCTGCTTTTCGACTGACATTTTCATAGATCTCTGATAAATTTGTAAGCCAGCATTTTCTTCTCTGTGTTGTAATTATGTTTCTAATTAGCATCATGTACTGTTTACTTGGCATTAAAAGAAAGCCATCTTGGTATTTATTTCCTAGCTTATGCCTTGCACGAAAAGGACCTTTCATGTCCATCTAGTTTTCTTTGCAGGCATTAGAAGGCTAGCATCTCCTTTTAGAGCAAGGAAACAAAGATATTACTCTGAAACCTTTTCTGGGGTTTAGTTTATCCTATGATGAAGTGGCATTTGCTGGAAGTTCTTTGGGATTTATAATCAAAATTAAACAGAAGTCCAGTGATACTTGAAAGACTAACAACATTTATTCAATAAATATTTTTGTTAGTCTTTAAGGTGCCCTTTTCTACTACTGCAGACAGACTAACACGGCTACCCACAGTGAAACATTTATTCCAGCATGAGTTTCCATGAAGTGAGTTCTGACTCATAAAATCTCATGCAGGAATAAATTCTATTAGTCTCTAAGGTGCCAACTGGATTTAAATTTTATTGCAACAGACTAAATAGGTTAGGGCTATTGAAAAAAAAATTAAGTAAAATTCGGATTCAGCAAAACTCAGCCCATTTTTATTCGGGAAATGCCGAAGTCTGAACTCCCCCTATTCGGATTTGTGGAATTTGGCATGAAATTCGGCGTTCCCGAATAAATTTGGCTGAATAAAGCCATTTAAAGCACATTTGCGGCTTTCTGTGGCTCCGGGGGGGGCATTTTTGGAGTTAGAGGTCCCAGACTTTCAGTGTAGCTTGAGGGGACTCTTCTTGCAAGAACCACCAAGTTTGGTGCAGATTGGGTCAGGGGGTCCCAAGTTATGGGGTCTGGAAGGGGTCCCCCCTTCGTCCATTGGAATGAATAGACCTTTTGGAGTTGGCGAACCATGCAAAGCAACACGCAACCTTTGGAGTTTGCAAACCATGGAAAGGAACAGAGACATGCTAGCTATGCATATGCTATTAACTCAGCAAACAGGAACAAAGGAGCAGGTGAGTGGAGGGAGTGGAATTTCTCTTTTTGGCATCAGACTCGGGACCATGCAAATGCATTTTTAAAGTCAAATTTTAAAAACCAGTTTGGAGCGAGCATCAAAATAGACCATGCAAAAATGGCCCCAGAGTATTTTCTGCCCTGCTCCTTTTTCTCATGGAGGGGCGCCCCCTTATGCAAACGACCCCTCCAAATTTGGTAAGTGCTGATTTGGACACCCAAATGACACTATAGAGTGGCAAATCCACACCAGCAAAACCTTCCTCCGTTAATAAATGGCCTTTGTGTTCTCTATCCTGATAACGTTTGTGTCATCTGCAAACTTGGACACAGCACTGTGCTCACTCACAGTTTCTGATAATCTATGACCACTTTAAAGGGCCACAATAACAATCTCTGTGGGACCCTACTTCCTTCCACTGAGAGAACTGTCCATTATTCCTGCTCTATGATTCCTGTCTCTGACTGAACCCATTTAAACCCATCAGAGGATCCCTGGACTGCCAAGCCTACTCTTGAGTCTTTGGTGAGGTGCCTTCCTTGTCAGAAGCCCCTTGAAAAACCAAGAATATAACGTCTGCTGGGTCACCATCATTGATTTGCATTTCTTTTGCCAGATCTTGTGCTCCCTCCCATTCACCTGACTGGGGCATACATTCTACTAATTAGGGATTTTTAGCATTTTATGCCTCTCTTGTCATGAGTCATTAGCCAAATTGTTGTGGTTTTTTTTGCCATCCTCCAGGAAGCTGCTGAAGTTCTCCTACTAATCTCAGTCCAACTTTCTCTTTTTCTTCCTACAGTGCCAGGAAGCAGCACCACTGTGGTGCAGGAGGCAGGGCAAGAGGTGGTGTTTGAAGTACCCAGTGGAGGTGAGTGAAACGTGCAACTCCATCAATGCAGAACTTCCCAGACACACACTCAAGAAATACCAGGCTGTGTTGCCCTGGTGCTAGCCATCTTTAAGAGGGGTGGCACAAGCCTCTGGCAGAACTTAATGCATACCTTCAGAAACACAGTGGAGGGGAACCAGTATGGAAGAATGCCTCCACACACCAGCTCTTCCTGCATGCATGCATGCCTTCCAGAGTCCAAATTGGGGGGGGGGTTGCCAACCTCCAGGAAGCAACTGAAGATCTCATTTTATTCCTACTAATCTCAGCCCAACTTTCTCTTTTTCTTCCTACAGTGCCAGGAAGCAGCACCACTGTGGTGCAGTAGGCGGGGCAAGAGGGAGCTGTGGCCAGACCCAGTGGAGGTGAGTGAAGCGTGCAACTCCATTAATGCAGAACTTCCCACAGTGCAGGCTTGCAGAACAGGCCCGAACAACCCTGTTTGAGAGCATTGTGTAGGGACTGTGATGGATGTCTGCTCTCTGCTGTGTCAGTGCATCTATCTCTACATGCCTGACTAGGGAAGAAGCCACAGCTGTTGCAGTCCCCGATGACAGAGAGTCATACTCGCAACGTCAAGTGGGCATGAAATGTCCACAGCCTTAACCTCTGGTGCTATTAAGAAAGCATATTTTGTGCGGCACACCTTTGATTTCCCCCGCTTTTATTTGCCTAGCATCAACTGCGGCGGCTCCAGGACCAGCCCCAGAGGCAATCGTGGTGCCAGCGGACCTGGTCCACGATCCAGGGAGAGGTTTGTTGGGGACCCTTGCCAAACCCAACTTGTGTTGTGCCACCCATGGGATACGCGTGAGTCTTTGGGTGGGGGGAGACCCTCTTCCAAACAGAGGGCATGTAGGTGAAAATCGTTGGTTTTGGTCTTTTCCAGATCCTGGCGAATCGCCCTTGCTGGCAAGGGGAGAGGCTGGCGTCTACCTGGATCTGGTCCAGGCACTGGAGGAACACTGTAAGTTTAATGAGGGATGGGCAAGGGTGGGTCAGGGACCAAGATCTTCCTCCCCCTTTTATTTCCTTTTTGGAAAAGCCATGCTGGAATCACATTCCCAACCTCCCATGCCCCATCCACCACACTGGAAATCAAATGACGAGTCCCTTGTAATGCTTCCCCCAGTGTTGCTGACCAACCCTTTCCTTCTATTGATTAACCTTTCCTTTTTCTCTCCCCCCACACTCTACAGTTGACCAGCAAGAGGAGCGCATAAGGCGGCTTGTGTTTGGGCCAAGTTGATGTTTTTTGTTTAAAAAGTTTAAATGGTTGGATATTTTTCTAAAAAGTTAAAATGGTCGCATAGTTTTCTAAGCAGTTTAAATGGTTGTATTGTTCTATAGAAAGTTAAAATGGTTGTAAAGTTCATTAACAGTTTGTGTTCTAAATTGTTTGCGCTGTGGGTTATGTGGGGGTAGAGGTCCCAAACAGACAGGTGAGGCAAGCACAGACTTCAATAGGAGGCAAACAGAGATCACCAAAGTTCACCTGTTAACTCAGTCTCAAGTTCTCCCGCACAGCCCGCAAAGTAGTTTGCAGGAAGCTGGCATTGGCCACCCCCCACCCCCAAACAGACAGAAACCCAATACTAAACAGGCAAAGCCCCCCCTCAAACCAGTACGGCTCTGCTTAACCCCAAACAAATGAACCAAGGAGGAGGCGGAGTGGGTGCCGAGCGGAGGGAGACTCATGCCACACCGCCGCACTGACTCAACTCCAGGCGAGGGTGGCAATGGGCAGAAAAAGGCAGAACGCACACTCCCGCAGAGGCGAGCGGTCACCCCCCCAGCAGAACAGGCAAAAGCCCCTCTTTGGCTTCCCCCCAACCACAGAGTCTGCTTCCCCCCCACACACACACACACTCGAGAAAAGGTATAGAGAAAAGCCCCAAAAATCAAACTGTGTGGATGTCTTTCAGTAGGAGCAGGGAGGAGAAGTAAATCCAATCCTATTCCAGCAAGCAGCAGCAGGTCAACTCAGCTCAGGATCTCTCAGGAGCAGCAGCAAGCCAAGCAGCACCACCAAAATGGAAGGAATACAGACTCGAGACGGGACGGGACAGGATTTTTTAATACTCTTCTCCTGGCCAATTCAAAAGGGAGAATCCCTGCTCTGATTGGACAGAAGAAGACCCAGCTTGGCCACCATTGGCCGAGGGAGAATGCCGATTCGGGGACGCTGAATTTTCCTGAATTTATTCGGCGTCTGCCCAAACTCGCCGAATTCGGTTCGTCGTTTTCCCACCTTTTTTTACTTTGGCTCTATCCGAACTGGAAACCGCCAAATCGGGGAAAATTCGGCTGTTTTTCAGTTCGGAAGGAACCGAATCGACAGCCCTAAAATAGGTACCCCTTTGGAAAGATAAAATAATCAGTATCACTGAATTTGTCTCCTGCCTCAGTTGGATTTTCTTTTCATTTCCTTATTTCCTATCTACTAGCAGGGCCAGATCTTAAGGGGGGGCACTTGCCCCGGGCGCAAGGAGGGGGGTGCCAGCACAGGCATGGGGAGAAGGAGTGTCGCTGCACCGAGGCATGGGAGCAGCGGCCTGCCCATGGCTTGGCTTTTGCATGCATTCCCCTCTCGCCCACAGCTTGTACCGGCCACTGCTCTCCCTCTCTTTTGCAAATGGATTTAGGGGGAGATGGAACTTGGTTGGCCACTGTGTGAACAGATTGCTAGACTTGATGGGCCTTGGTCAGATCCAGCATGGCTTTTCTTACGTTCTTATGAGTTTACAGATATGGAACACAATTTCAGGCAAGGTGCCAGCTGATCTTAGCCTGGGCACGAAAACACAGAATCCATTCAAATAGGTATGGCTGTAGAGAAGGAGGCTAAAGTCCCCTGGTATCTCTGAATCCATGCATGGCTAAGATGCTTCAGTACCACATATCAGGAGGAGTTATTGACAAAAACTGCCAGTTGCCATAAACAGAAGGGTCGGTATGATGCAGACTGAGCTTGGCATGTTTCGGTACAATTTGCTTTGATAATTTGTGAAGTTCAGATACAGACCTTCTTTCAAACATTGTCTTCCTTGCCTTCCAGAGATAGCAGTCCATTCCCTTTCCTTGACCTTTTTATTGTTAGCCAGCAAACATTTGTACAACCCACCCAGAGGAAAGGATATAACAATAAGTAAATCATAAATAATAATGTTTCATTGAAGGGGAAGTGTTTCTTTTTAGTACCATGCTGTAGTGCTGGTAATGAGTGAAGGGAAAGCTGAACCTCCCTGGCCTGTTGCAAGACTTTTAGCAGTAGAGCCGCACTGTCGTATAATGCTCAGACTTGCTTGTAGATTTTCCATCTGTTTTACAGTGCTCAGGGCAGAGTAATAAAACACCCAGAAGCAAATCAAAGCCATATTTCTGCTTTGCTTTCATATTATCAGCTATGTTTAGTGCAAGGTACTTACAGCTCCCTAGAATACATTACAGTGCACATGATGGCAAATTTAACTATCCATTCTCCTTTCTCGAGATATCTTATCTTTACATTTCTGTAGTCTTTCAATCATTTGGAGAATGGAAAGTGCCACGGAATTAGTGAAACTGACCAATAAAAAGCTTTAGTTATTCTTGAATCTTCCAAATCTTATGCAGGAAGCTCAAGTGTTGCTTATTTGGAAACTGAAGTAATTTTGATACTGCAGTATTTTGTTTTGTTTGCATAATTTCTGCAATTTGGACCAAATTTAGTTCCAAATCAAAGGTTTGGTGAAATTTCACCAAGGCAAGAATCCAGCAAGTTTAGAATAGCCAGTTTAGAGCTGATGTTGTATAGAAATAAAACTTGACTTGACTTGAATAGCCAGTTTGGAATAGGAATTAGTGTGGACTAGGAAGATATAGTTTCTAATCCCCACTCCCTGGGTGACCTTGGACCAGTTGTTTTCTCCCAGTCAAATTTACCTCACAAAATTGTTGTGAAGACTAAACAGGGTGGAGAAATCAAAACTACTCTGAGCTCTTGGTAGGAATGGCAGGATAAAATTTAATAGACAAATCAATCAATCAATTGAAGTTCTGCAGCGACCATTATGTCCATTATCATTAGTTGCAAAATGCATTTTTATTTATTTAATCAATTTAGCAAATTTATAGGCCACATCTCCAGAGATCTGCTTGGGGCAGCCAACAATGTATTACATTGTAATACATTTTAATAATAAAATTATAGAACAAAAAAGCATAAAAGTAATAATGTTATTATTCCAAACAGGTTTTTCCACATAGTTTTATGTCAGTTGCACATTCTAATATTATGTTGAGATGCAGTGGCTATTTTCCCTCAAGAATAGAGGTACTAGTAAGAAAGCCACACCGGTTTCCATGCTGAGTGAAAAACTGATGGATGCTTCCAACAGCCAATCCAACATGGGTGTGTATGGGTGACAGATTACTGTGTGTGAGAAGAGACAATCATGGCATTAGTGCTGTGGATCAATGTACCCTGGCCCATTCTTTCAAGACAGGCATGAGGCTGTATTGGTCAGGACTGAAGAGTCGCTGGCCAATAGGGAAGGAGTGGTTAGTAACTATGTAGAGACGCTACACCCACTCCATTGTAGATTTTGCTTCTTTGGATGACCCACCCACCCTCCTATGGTATATCACAGGATTAGCTGGTCACTTTTATAGGGCAAAGCAGGAATTTGGGGGGTTTCACTGAATTGGCTTTTGGGGAAACCTGTTTTTTGCCTGCTTGGCAATGTCCCTGAAAAAGGAGTTTTTAGATAAATAGGGCTAGTCTTACACTGGTTAGACTCCAACAAGTTGGCTGAAATAGAACAGAGTTGCTCAAGATAGGTAGCAATAACTGGCAAACAGCCTGAGGCATCAGGCATTATGGAGGGTGTGTCTTGAACAGGCCATCACATGCCCTACAGTGGGTCATGCTGGAAAGAAGCTCCCTTGGGGCCAAGCAATATTGTTCTAAAACCTGGTAGGGGCCTTACGGCTCATCAGGGGAGTGGGGATGAGGTTTTTTCCCTCTCAGTTCATAGTGCATGTGCAGGTGAGGAGAAACAAGGCCAGCAGAAGCACTGGCCAAGTTTGGAGCCAGGGTGGACCTCCCCATAAAAGGCAGCCATGGTTGGCTGCCTAGTACAGCCTTCCCTTAGATAGATAGCTTATTATAATAAGCAATGATGTACACCAGCAATTTAAATAAATAAACTAGTTGAACCCATTCAATTATCTTGTGTCCTCATTAGGGGGTCTCGGGGCAAAGATTGCTTATTTTGTTGCATTTACATCATGCCTTTGTTCCATCAAAATGGCATATATATCAGTGTCCAAGGTGGTCTCTCATTCAGACACTGATCACTCCCAGACGTGTTTAGATTCACCAAGGTGACTAGTTCTTGTGGCTTCAGACCATCCTCTATGACCTGAAGATGACTACAGACCTACAACATTCTGATATACTGAAATAGTTATTGCTGGAAAGGGAAGCTGACTAGAAATTAGTTTCAGAGGGTAGCCATGTTGGTCTGCAGTAGAAGAGCTAGAATCAAGTCCAGTAGCACCTTAGAAACCAACAAGAATTTCAGGATATACGTTTTCTAGAGTCAGAGTTCCCTTTGTCATGTACCATCTGACAAAGGGAGCTTTGACTCTTGAAAGCTTATGCCCCCAAAACCTTGTTGTTCTCTAAGGTGCTACCAGACTCAGTTCTAGCTGACTACAAACCGAGACAGTAGTTCAAATGATCTACTTAGTGGTGATGGTGATATAGGAAGGAAAGGTACCCTGTTGTCCTTTTGTGTGGTTAATGGTGACGCATAATGGTGTAGCATTAAAAAGACTGACCATCACATAAAAAGTTATCCCCTTCTCCATGTCAAAATGGAAATAGCAGATACGGTAGAAGAGAGATGATCTTGACAGGCTGGGGAATTGGACTAAAACTAATAAAATGCATTTCAGCAGAGATAAATTTAAAGTTCTGCATTTAGGTAGGAAAAATCAAATGCATAATTAAAGGATGGGGAGAGTTGTCTTAGCAAGTAGTGTGTGTGAAAAGGATCTAGGGGTCTTAGTAGACCAAACACTGAACATGAGTCAGCAGTGTGATGCGGTAGCTAAAAAGGTAAATGCAATCTTGGGCTGTATCAACAAAAGTATAGTGTCCAGATCACGTGAGGTGATGGTATCACTTTGCTCTGGTTAGACCTCACCTAGAGTATTGTGTTCAGTTTTGGGCACCACAATTTAAGAAGGATGTAGACAAGCTGTAATGTGTCCAAAGGAGAGCAACAAACATGATTAGGGGTCTGGAGACCAGGTCCTATGAGAAAATGTTGAAGGAGCTTAGGATGTTTAGCCTGGAGAGGAGATGAGTGAGAGGTGATATGATAACCATCTTCAAGTATTTGAGGGGCTGTCATATAGAGGATGGTGTGGAGTTGTTTTCTGTTGTCCCAGAAGGTCGGACCAGAACCAACAGGTTGAAATTAAATCAAAAGGGTTTCCGGCTAAACATTAGGAAGAACTTTCTAACAGTTAGAGTAGTTCCTCAATGGAACAGGCTTCCTTGGGAGGTGGTAGGCGCTCCTTCCCTGGAAGTTTTAAAGCAGAGGCTAGATGGCCATCTGTCAGCAATGCTGATTCTATGACCTTAGGCAGATCATGAGAGGGAGGGCAGGAAGGTTTGCATCAGTGTTTGGCTTTCGTGGCCCTTTCTTGCATGCCTAGGGTAGTGCTGATTGCTACTTTGGGGTCAGGAAGCAATTTTCCTCCAGGCCAGATTGGCCAGGGATCCTGGAGGGGTTTTTTGCCATCTTCTGGGCATGGAGTGTGGGTCACTGGGGTTGTGGGAAGGAGGTAGTTGTGAATTTCCTGCATTGTGCAGGGAGTAGGTCTAGATGACCCTGGTGATCCCTTCCAACTCTATGATTCTATGAGTAAAACCAAGGCTGCCCATTGGCAAGAAATGCTAATAGTAAGAAAATGAACTCTAGATTTTCTGCTTTCTTTCTACATTAGCCAAATACAAAGCTATTTTAGCAGAATAAGCATAACACAAACCCTTAAACCTAAGGTAATTTCACACTGCACAGAGTGTTCTTGTGTTGACCCAATTGGGAAGTGTCATGAGGCTAATTTTCTTTCATGTGTATTCACTAATCAAGTAACAAATGAGTATGACACTAGCAATCAAGTGCTGGATAGGTATTCATGAGCAATGTGATCACCTCCATTAATCCATCAAATAATTGCTATCTTTTCAAGTATTTGCCTTTCGTTTTATATATATATATGGCATGAAATCTGAAAATACCTTGGCAGCCTAATCCACTGGTTATGCAGGCTTTGCAATGAGAAGAAGCGTTGTGCTAGACGTTTTCCCCCTGCCTTCCTCCTCCTGGTAATGGAATCAGAGGAGTTCTTACAAATAATTTTAAAACATGAAGCTGTAGTAACAGTCTCCTACAGGTCCTTGTGATGCCAATGTCCTCTCAGAATGCCAAACATTTCTAAATTCATGTCTGTGTGACCAGACTGATTAATTAATTAATCAATTAATTAATTATACCTCACTTTTCTCCCCGGTGGGGACACAAAGCGTTTTACATTGTTCTCCCCCTCCTCCATTATCCCCACAACAACCTTGTGAGATAGGTTAGGCTGGGAGAGACCTTGCCTAAGTTCACCCAGTGAACTTCCATGACAGGGATTGGAACCTGGATTTCTCAGATGTAGTGTGTCTATAATTGTTACATCCACTGTTGCATCCAGAAGACCAGGGACTCCTAAACATGAGAATCAGGAGGCAGCTCAGATCCAGAGCTTTGCGGTGAGGTTTATTCTCTGCATCAAGTGACAGCAACAAACTCAACCAACTTCCCTCTTGAATTTGTCTTTACTTCTAGTTCACTGTAAATCCTAGTTAACCCAGGATGTGGATATACCAGGGCAATCTGTGAGAGTGGACTGAATCAAGAAATGAATTTATCACAAACAAAACAAGTATTAGTGCCTCCCTTTGGCTCTGAGAGATGGACTAGCATGGTGTAGTGGTTAAGAGTGGTGGTTAAGAGCAGTGGACTCTAATCTGGAGAACCGGGTTTGATTCCCCACTCCTCCACATGAGCAGTGGACTCTAATGTGGTGAACCAGGTTGTTTCCCCACTCTGCATGAAGCCTGCAGGGTGACCTGAACTCTTTCAGTCCCACTTATCTCACAATGTGTCTGTTATGGGGAGGGGAAGGGAAGATGATTGTAAGATGATTTGATTCTTCCATAAGTGGTAGAGAAAGTTGGCATATAAAAACCAACTCTTCTTGTTGTTGTTGTTGTCTAGAAAGCAGAGTGGAGAAGGATTCAAACATATTTCCTAATGGAAGTGATTTTCCATAGTTAACGTATACTCCAGACTTAACAATATTATTTCCTCAGTGGACATTCCTAAGAATGTCCAGTTCCTATCAATCTAATGCATTTTCATTGTGTTGTTCTGCCAAGGAACTCAGTGCAGCATACCCTGGTCCTGATTTTATCCTTGCGACAATCCAATGAGGTGGGTTAGGCTGAAAGAATGTGATTGCTCCAAGGTCACCCAATAAGTTTCCTGGCAGTACACGGGTTTGACCCCTGGTCTCTCAGTTCTCAGTCCTGCGCTGTGCTACACTACTACACAGTTTCCTGCTGTGCACGTATGTCCAGCAACACTGTTTTTGATGAAAGGAAAGGATAGGAAAAGTATTTCTTGTAGCAAAGAGTCAGAAGGGACTACCTAGCTCAGGGTAATACCTATTCTACCCACCTAAGGTAGGCAAAAGCAGTGACTAAACCCTGCAGCTGTCAGATGGCTGTTTAGGGGCCCATTTGAAATCAGTTGATGGATCTTGGTCCACAGGCATCAATACTGTCAAGACGCCATCATGGTTGCCACTAATTGGTTCCCATGTTGGCTTTCACAGCCCAAAGTGTCTAGGATTGAAGGGAATGAATTTGCCCCAGGGGCAGTCCTGAGGTAAAGATTAAGGCTGCCCTCTACAAACCACACATGTCGAAATGGGTACAGTGACATAGATGGGACTACTCTTCTGTAAAACACTTTAGGGTTCTTATTCTGTGGTAATGTGTACATTTGTGTGTGCCTGTCCATAAAGAGCCAAAGAGACCGGAATATTCTGTGTGTGTGTGTGTGCTTGGAATTCAACATGTCTTTCACCTGCTTTATCATCATTCCCGCAATGAAATGGTAGGGGTAAGACTGTGGGGGGACTTTGCCTTTAACTGTGTAATTCTTCTAAGCCGCCGTCACTGCATTTCTAAATGGAGGAGTTTAGTCAGTGCTAAATTTTGTTACGCTGCTTTTGTGGTGAGGCCTTACGTTATCCAGGAGGCAGACTTACATTTATGAGGTGACAAATATTTTATCAGCAGGGACACAATATACACATTGCAAAGGAGGGTCTAGAATAAAGTATCTCTCTATTTCATGGGGGGGAGACATGTTTCCTATGCAGATGGCTGGAGTAAATCTGGCCTTACAATTAAAATCTGTTTAGAGTTTGCAGCGAAGTGACTGATGGATTAGGCTCAGTGCTCCATCAATCCCCCGCACACTCCTCTCTGTAGAGTAATATTGACGGTGCATCATAAATAGCCATTTGTACAAAGTGCAGGGATCTTTTAAGCATATCACTTTATGGCTGGTGTATATATTCCAAATGGTTGGTGAAATGCAAAGTACTTGAGGTTTCTAAGTAACAAGGGCAAAGGAGGGGAGCTGCACCCACACCGAGGATGTACGTACTGATGCAAGTATTCTGCTGCAAACAAAACAAAAACCGAAACAGTAGCCCATCAGTTCTTGGGTGTGGAGTAATGGTGGCTCAAGTCCCTTCTGTTCCTTTGGATAGGTCCCCAGAAGGTCAGAAAACCCCATGGTTGTCCCAAGTCTCTGCTCAGTGGTACCACCCCTTCCTAGAGTTGCCAACTGCCAGGTGGTAACAGGAGATCTCCTGCTAATTCAACTGATCTCCAGCCGATAGAGATCAGATTATCTAGAGAAAAATGGCCACTTTGGCAATTGAACTCTATGGCATTGAAGTCCCTCCCCTCCCCAAACCCCGCCCTCCTCAGGCTCCACCCCAAAAATCTCCCGCCGGTGGCCAAGAGGGACCTGGCAACCCTACCCCTTCCCCTTTCTCCCTGGGGTGCCAAAACCAAACTGAGTAACCCTCACTGCTGCCAGCAACTTTTAGAGTATCTTCTGTTAAATGGAGTCACGCAGCACTTGGTACCTGTGTTGCTGTTTAGAGGCTCTGCCTAGTTCCTGCACCTGGAGGAGGATGGCCTTCTGCTAGTTATCGATGGGACTTTGCTCATCAGTAAGGTAGCCAGCTCCAGGTTGGGGAACACCTGGAGATTTTGGGGGCGAAGCCTGAGGAGGGCGGAGTTTGGGGAGAGGAGGGACTTCAATGCCATAGAGTTCAACTGCCAAAGAGGCCATTTTCTCCAGGTGAATTGATCTCTATTGGCTGGGGGCCCGATCTCTAGCTAGAACCTGACTCAAATGCCATGCTCCCTATATAAGGACAAGCTTTCCAGCTTGCTGAAAGCACCACAGCTATTCAAGAGCAAAGTAGGTCTGTGCTTGTTGGGCAATCTGGACAAAAAACTCAAGACAGCATGTACATGTTCAAAATCCTTCACTGGAGAGTTATCAGAGGCTTCTGGTGCCTCTGGGAGAAAATATAGGTATTTACAATCCAAGAAGGTATTGTGGAGCTTCAGTAGCTAGAACAGGACACACCAATTCTAGCGATGAAAGTAATTCAGGCCCAAGAACCAAAGTTCACACAGTGCTTTCTTTCAAGCATCTCCACCAATTGTCTAAGCCAGCAAGCTGAAAACTCATCCCCCACACTTCTGTATCCAACAAGAAATCCCACCTTGTGATACTGAGGAGAGCCATAGGCATTCTGTGTGGCTGGCCAGCTAGGGTTGCCAGCTCCCAGTTGGGAATTACCAGGAGATTCTGGGGATGGAGTCTGAGGAGGGTGGGGTTTGGAGAGGGGAGGAACTCCAATGCCATAGAGTCCAATGGCCACAGTGGCCATTTTCTCCAGGAGAACTGATCTCTATTGCCTGGAGATCAGTTGTAATAGCAGGAGATCTCCAGCCACCACCTGGATTTGGGCAACTCTATGGCCAGCCAAAGACACTGAAGGCCATTTTGTTCCAATAACTCCAATCAGTGGATCCTAGCCTACCTAGACAGGATACAAGATGGCCATGGTTTCCCCACCAATTATTGAATGCTGTAGTCTTGCCATGACACTTTTGAAAGAGGGGTCTCTGTCCCACCCCAGGCCGCTTATCAGCCAACTTTCAGGTTCTTACAATAATGAGGAACACCTGTGCCAAGGTTAACGTAGTTGAAGAAAGTTGGCTGATGTGATTCTCCATCTCCAAGAGACATGAATATTTCAACAGCCATGGACAGCTGTAGGAATGGGGTTTGGGGGTACATGCTTTCTAGCACTAAAGAAAAGTGTAAGCAATTCCTTGGGTGCATATTTTATTGATGAAAGATCCATATAATTTGTAATCCATTTTTCTTTCAACTCAAAATTCTTAAGAAGAAGAGTTGGTTTTTATATGCCAACTTTCTCTACCACTTAAGGAACAATCAAACCAGCTTACAATCACCTTCCCCTCCCCACAACAGACATCCTGCAAGGTAGGTGAGGCTGAGAAAGCTCTAAGAACTGTGACTAGCCCAAGATCATCCAGCTGGCTTCATGTGTAGGAGTGGGAAAACAAATCCAGTTCACCAGATGAGTGTCTGCTGCTCATGTGGGGGAGTGGGGAATCAAACCTGGCTCTCTCCAGATCAGAGTCCACTGCTCCCAACTACCACTCTTAACCACTATACCATGCTGACACCCTTCATGCCAAAAGGCATCCTTACACAGATATGAACAGACTCCATTAAAATGCATTTGCTAGAAATGATGTGCAGTGATGAAATGTTTTGTATTTATGATGGTCCATTCGGAGATGCAAGATCACAATGATGAATGCAGATGGGAGAACTATAGCCCCAACTGTAGAACAATCAAATACAGGAAAAACATCAAGTAATGTGTGTATAAGTGTGAACCGGTTAGTTAGTTTGTTTTGTTTACTGCATCTATAGTCTACTTTTCTTGTTGAGACTCAAGGCAGATTACAACTATAAACAGTGCACTAAGAACAGTATAATACACACAAGCAACAAAATTACACGACATTGCACTAAAAACACAATAAAGCAGGAATTATAAGATTGGAGGACAATGCAGTGAACATTATATTGCATACAATAAACAATGTAAAGCTGGATTACAAAATTAGAGAACAATGCAATAAACACAGTATAAATGTATACAATGAAGATTATCTTAAATTCCACAGACTTTAATTGTGACCTCATTCACTATATAAAAATGACCTCTATTCCGAAGAGAAGACACAAACCAAAAATTGTAACCTGTGAAATCCACTAGGTGATCCCTGATCTGAGGCAGCTCTAGCCTATACCTAATGGGTAGAACAATAAGACCTGTTGGATAGAGCTACCCTTTTGGTAGATCTATAAACTAGCTGAAGGGTTCAAATGGCCACATTTTTCTCCATGCGATCCCTCCCTGGGAATGTAGCAGTTGCAGAAATGGCTGATGGTTGCTGTGAGCTGTAGCTGAGAACCTGCTTTACGCAAAGGCATTTGACCACCCATTCCTGTGTCTGGGGAGGGGGTGCATTATTTGAACATCTGGACTGACCTTATAACTGTACTTGTGATGAATTTGTGGTATAGGAGGAGACGTCCTTTCTATTATCTGATTAATGTTTCTGCTAATTATCTTTGTGATCATATTTTCTGTTGGACGTAGCAGAAAAAAGACAAGATTTTTCAAAGTGAATCATGAAGATGTTAGCATCAAACGCATTTTGATGCGCCATTGGCATTTGTTACAGGATATCCCTGGATGCAAAGAACCCCCTATTTTGGGGATGAGGAAAACTCGTTCCATACGTGACATCTTAATTAAAACAGATTCTTTACCATCTACCTCCACTATGTCTCCGGGACACCACAAGTGTGGTCATTGCTCCATGTGCCCCTATAGTCTACCCATCAAAGATGTACATTCTAACAGTTCTAAGTTTTCTTACACTCTCAAACAATTTAGCAACTGCGGCACGGCCATGTCTGTTTACGCGGTCCTCTGTCCGTGCCGTTTGATGTACATCGGCTGTTCATCTCGTCCTGTCCGCCTTAGGATCGGTGAGAACCGAACGCGCATCAGGGCGCGCAATTTAGAGGCACCGCTTGTTCAACATTTCATTAATTCTCATCATCTGGACACTGACATTCTATTTTTTGTTTTATGGCAGTTCAAACCTAAACCATTTCATCTTCAGGATGCCAAAAAACTTTTATTGCAACAAGAAGCTCGCCTAATCTATGCCTTTCGGACCCTTACCCCCCTGGGTCTCAATAATGAGTTTGATTTGTCCTGCTTTATCTAAAACTGTACCATCTTACTTATAATTGTACCATCTCTTTAAATATGCACCTTCTGCTATCAGACTGCTATAAAAACGCCCCACCTCCTGTTTGCAGTACCGCTCACATGAGGATACATGCGCTTTTGAATTCCACATAGACGCATTCCCTAGGTACAGCTTATAACCTTCTGTTGTATCTGTTATGTCCTTTTATATAATTTATATTGCAATAATGTTTTCAGCATGCCATATATAAGATGTTATTTATTTCCCAGCTGACGGTCATTTGAACCCTTCGACAGACCTCATAGCCCACGTGCTGATTAATGCTAACAACGCTGGAGCTGAAGAAAGCCTTTGAAACGTGATTTACGACTAGCCACGCGTTCTCCTTTTATGTTGGTTCCTTGGCTGCACTTCTTGGATTTTCTTATCTCATACTTTTGGACCATTGATGTTTGACTTTATGTTTTGGACTGGATACTCCTATACCCGTTGTGGATTGTATTTAGTCTAGAGCACTAATTTGTGCCATATATTTGCTTGCTCCACTGCATGATGTAATGCTTTTCATTTCTTTTCATTTCATTTCATTTCATTTCATTTATCATTGTGCTTGTTGACTTTATGCCTATAAATATTGTCTACACATTCAGAAGTGCTTATATGATTTTTTGCACAGTTTGCATGTTCATTGATTGTATCATTATTTTGTATTTTTTACCCAGTGTGGTGTTATATTTTTGAGCCCTCGTGCTACCATTTTCTTCAACTACGTTAACCTTGGCACAGGTGTTCCTCATTATTGTAAGAACCTGAAAGTTGGCTGATAAGCGGCCTGGGGTGGGACAGAGACCCCTCTTTCAAAAGTGTCATGGCAAGACTACAGCATTCAATAATTGGTGGGGAAACCATGGCCATCTTGTATCCTGTCTAGGTAGGCTAGGATCCACTGATTGGAGTTATTGGAACAAAATGGCCTTCAGTGTCTTTGGCTGGCCATAGAGTTGCCCAAATCCAGGTGGTGGCTGGAGATCTCCTGCTATTACAACTGATCTCCAGGCAATAGAGATCAGTTCTCCTGGAGAAAATGGCCACTGTGGCCATTGGACTCTATGGCATTGGAGTTCCTCCCCTCTCCAAACCCCACCCTCCTCAGACTCCATCCCCAGAATCTCCTGGTAATTCCCAACTGGGAGCTGGCAACCCTAGCTGGCCAGCCACACAGAATGCCTATGGCTCTCCTCAGTATCACAAGGTGGGATTTCTTGTTGGATACAGAAGTGTGGGGGATGAGTTTTCAGCTTGCTGGCTTAGACAATTGGTGGAGATGCTTGAAAGAAAGCACTGTGTGAACTTTGGTTCTTGGGCCTGAATTACTTTCATCGCTAGAATTGGTGTGTCCTGTTCTAGCTACTGAAGCTCCACAATACCTTCTTGGATTGTAAATACCTATATTTTCTCCCAGAGGCACCAGAAGCCTCTGATAACTCTCCAGTGAAGGATTTTGAACATGTACATGCTGTCTTGAGTTTTTTGTCCAGATTGCCCAACAAGCACAGACCTACTTTGCTCTTGAATAGCTGTGGTGCTTTCAGCAAGCTGGAAAGCTTGTCCTTATATAGGGAGCATGGCATTTGAGTCAAAGACCTGCTGACCCTCTGAATATAATTCAGAATAGGAGTCTACTGCTTTTAAATCCATCCATAGGAATAGGCATCTTTAGCAGGAACTGCAAGAAGGAGCAAATGGGAAATATTTATACCCAGCAAAAATAAAACAGAGACTAAGTAATTATCATGGGGATAGACAGATTGGCTTCAGTGTGTTTGCTGCAAAATATTTCCCCATGAGGCCATCTTGCACAGATGTTCTAATGTGCGCAATTGGTCCTCATGTGGGTAAGCCTAATTGTGTTGTAAACTTCCATACCAGAGGTTCTGAGGGAGGCATGAGACCTGGATGGGGACTTACAAACAGACTTGTCTTTCAGAGGGAAATCAAAAGTGTACATGGCCCCAATTCAGACTGGGGCTGCATAGGGAGGAGAGAGTGACTTTAACCCTTCAGTTCACACTTGGTCTCATTAATTGACAGCCTCTAGTACTGTTAGTAGCACTTCCAAAGAAACAGAGAGAAGTCCTTTAATGATATTGTCAGACAACGATACAAGTGAGAAGTGGAAGTTAATATTTTCCAGCATCCCAGGAAAAATTCATGGAAGAATTAATGAACACGTCTTCCAATATCCAGAAACATTTTTAGTAGTTGACACCCTACACAATAATGTATGAAGCCGGGTGAAGCCTTTCTTTTAATGGCCAGCACATCAGATGGACTATGGGACAGAATTCATTATGAGACTAACAGTCTGAACCTGTCCTAGGTGAGTAGCTGCTCAAAAGGTATTTCAAGAAATTAATCAGGACCCCAGACTCTCTTTGCAGTTAGCTTATTGAGTGGGAAAAGGCCATCCTATGAAGCCACCTCTCACAGATGTCTTGGTCACAAAAGGTTAGAGGATTGTCCATCTTGTTCTCTATGGAACATGCTGATGTCTTCAAACACAAGCCCTTTGTAATTTCATGATGGGTGTATGAAAGCGATGGGCCTCTAGGAGAATTGCATTCTGACTTCAGACGGGAAGTTCTAGGTTCATGCTCAGCGGCAGTTCTAAGTTCATGGTCAGCAGGGCATGGGGGGGGACTGCCTGAAAACAGCCATGGGAGGTGTTTCTGAACTTTGGCAAATACTTGCATCCAATGCTGATGGGGGATCCCAGGACAGTCATCATTCTAGCATTAATTTGGGGCTGTAACCAGGATGCTTGGTGTGTGTGTGTGTGCACGTATGCATGTACTGCTCCATTTGAAGCACTGGTTGGTTCTCCCTGTTTTTTTTTTAATAACAGATTTGTAATTTGTGGCATGACATCTTCCGCTTAAAGTTCGAGATCTTCTTGCTAGAATTCAGAAACTCCTGTGTTTTTTGAAAGAGCAGCTGCTGCCCCCCCACAACATCTATCGCCCCATAATCCATCCACCTGACCATCTGTCAGGCTGCTATCTCGGTTTCGTTATTGCTTTCGTTAAACTTTGCTCTGCCATTTCCGCCCGTTCCAGCATTAACCTCTACTGCCCCAGTACCACCGGCTCTACCCGCTGTATACCGGGACTTTGAAGATGTCTTCGACCTTAGGGAATGTGATGCCTTACCCCCCCACCGGGCCTCAGACTGTGCGATTGAAGTAGTAAAGGACTGCACATTAACCAAAAGTAAGATTTACCCTATGAGCGCTTCCGAGCGCACTGTCCTCCGGGACTTTTTGGACAAAAACCTCGCCAGAGGGTTCATTCGCCCTTCGAATGCCCCAAACTCGGCCCCCGCGTTTTTCGTCCGGAAAAAAGAGGGCGACCTTCGCCTGTGCATTGACTTCAGAAAGCTCAATGCGGTTACCCAGACCAACGCCTATCCTATCCCATTAATATCGGATATTTTGGGACAATTACAGGAAGGCCGTGTGTTCTCTAAATTAGACTTGGTGGAAGCCTACTACCGAGTCCGTATCCGCGAAGGAGATGAACACCTCACTGCCTTCTCTAGCTGTTTCGGAATGTATGAATTCCTTGTAATGCCATTCGGATTAAAAGGGGCCCCGGGGGTCTTCATGCAACTCATCAATGAAATCCTACATGACCTTCTATATCGTGGGGTGGTGGTCTACTTAGATGACATTCTCATTTATTCGAAAACTGTGGACGAGCATGTGACTCTGGTCAGGGAAGTTCTACAACGCCTGCGTAACCATCAACTGTTCGCTAAACTAGCTAAGTGCGAATTTCACCAAAGCAAACTCACGTTTTTGGGATACATCATCTCCCACCAAGGTCTTCGCATGGACCCCGCCAAAGTCCAAGCCGTCCTCGATTGGACTCCCCCCACCAACCGTAAGCAAGTACAGCAATTTCTGGGATTTGCAAACTTCTATCGGGGATTCATCCCTAACTTCGCCCAAGTGGCTCTACCCATTACGGACCTGCTGAAAACTAAGGGAAAAGTAAGCTCGGCTGCCTTGCCCTCCGCAAAAATCCTATGGACTGAGCAATGCCAAGCCGCCTTTCTGGCCCTCAAACGCCTCTTCACTTCGGAGCCGGTGCTACGGCACCCAGACCCAAATCAAATGTTCATTGTGCAAGTCGATGCTTCCGATGTAGCCATGGGAGGGGCTCTCCTCCAGCAAGGACCAGACGGTCTTCTTCACCCTTGCGCTTACTTTTCAAAAAAATTTGCGCACGCTCAATTAAACTGGCCCATCTGGGAGAAAGAGGCCTCTGCAGTTCATCATGCACTGACTTTATGGCGGCAATTCTTGGAAGGGTCTAAAGTACCCTTTGAAGTTTGGACCGATCACAAAAATCTAGCTGCCCTCACGGGGTCCCATAAGCTATCGGCGAAACAACAACGGTGGGCGGAGTTCTTTGCTCAGTTCCGTTTCACCCTGAAGCACGTCCCTGGGAAGCAGAACGTTCTCGCGGATGCCCTCTCCCGTTTACCACAATATCCGGTAAAACTCGAAAGACCCACCAACTCTCTGTTCACCCCTATGCAACGTGGGGCCCTACCTATGCTGGCTGTGCAAACCCGATCCCAGCATCAGCACACCTTCCCTAACTCGCAAGCTCCGCCAGCCCAACCGGCTGCCCAGCCGCCACCGCAACAGACCGGAGTTCCCGCCCCTCCTACCCCTCCGACCGCTCAGCCGCCTGCAGTCTGCGCGCCGCCGCACGTAAGCACTAGCCCTATAACTGTTTCTCAGATCTCCATGACCGACGGGGGGGCTCCCTCCAAAATCCCCATCTCCGAATCCTTTTTAACTGTCCTTCGGGACCAGTGCCTTTTAGAACGTTCCGCTCATACCCTACCTCCTGGTGTTTTGGAACAAGGGGGGTCCTGGTACAAAGACTCAAAATTGTATGTACCCAAAGCTCTCCGGAAGGACGTTTTACATTTAGCTCATGGAGCCAAAACAGCTGGGCACTTTGGGTTTCTGAAGACCCTTCACTTATTGCGCAGACAGTTCTGGTGGGGGGGAATGCGTTCCGACATTGACTCCTTCATCCGCAGCTGTCCCGTTTGTGCCGCTGCGAAACGATCGCAGGGCAAACCCCCGGGACTGCTACAACCTCTTGAAACGCCCAGCAGACCTTGGGAAGTGATTGCTATGGACTTCATGACTGATCTCCCTCTCAGTGGGGGTAAAACTGTGTTGTGGGTTGTTACTGATTTGTTTTCTAAGCAAATACATTTGATTCCATGCGCAGGGATCCCCTCTGCTCAGAAACTGGCCCGCCTCTTCGTGACGCATATCTTTCGTTTACATTCGTTTCCGCGTAAAATAATTTGTGACCGCGGAAGTGGTTTCGTTTCTAAGTTTTGGAAAGCTTTCCTCAAGTTGGTGGGGGTGGAACAGGGATTGTCTAGTGCATACCATCCTCAAACTGATGGTCAAACTGAACGTGTCAATGCTGTACTTGAATGTTATTTGCGTTGTTATGTTAACTACCACCAGGATAACTGGGTGGAACTGTTACCTTTAGCAGAATATGCCTACAATAATGCCATGCATCAATCCACAGGTTTTAGCCCGTTTTTTGCTGTGTATGGACAAGATTTCAGTCCCATCGCTCCTACAGATGATGTAGAGGGGGAGGGGAACCCCGACATTGCCTCCTGGGCACACGCCCTCCGTACCACTTGGCCCTGGCTCGTTAGCAACCTCGACCGGGCCAAACGTAAATACAAAGCGCAAGCTGACAAACATCGCTCCCCCGGGGGTGATCTGCAAGTGGGTGCTTTGGTTTACCTTTCCACCAAAAATCTCCGTTCCACCCAACCGTGCCATAAGCTCAGCGCCAAATTCATTGGCCCTTTCCCCATTACTCGGGTCATAAACCCTGTCACAGTGGAACTGGCTCTCCCCAAATCCTTGAGGCGTGTGCATCCTGTTTTCCACGTAAGCCTCCTCAAACCCCATGTTGCTTCTCCACGGTGGCATCCGGACCCACCGCCTGCGCAACCCATCATGGTGGGGGGGGAAGAACACTTCGAAGTCTCCAAGATCCTTGACTCCCGTATTCACCATGGCAATCTGCAATATCTAGTTCGTTGGAAACATTTCCCCCCTGCCTATGACGAATGGGTGCGCGCACGGGATGTCTCCGCCCCCGACCTCGTCGACGCCTTTCACATTGCTTACCCGGACAGGCCAGCCCCCTTGCGAACTGGGAGGGGGCCTTGAGGGGAGCAGAATGTCAGGCTGCTATCTCGGTTTCGTTATTGCCTCTGTCTCTGTGCTGTATTGTCTGCCCCCCAAGGTCGCATACCTAGGCCTGGGAACTCAGCTCCTGGGAAACTGTATTCATGCGTGTAATCTCCCGCCTTTCCTGCCTTATAATATCTCCCAGCTAGTGAGCCTCTCATAGCTGTCATTTTATTCGTTTGCACTGTATGCCTATTTGATCAGTAAAAGCCATCTGTTTGGACTCTATATGACTTTGTGGTGATTTCTGGTTCTGTGGGCCAAGGGCTGACACCATCCAAGTTTTTCACAGCCATGATTTCCTCTAGCTCAGAGTGGCTTTTTCACTATTATGCTTTTCTTGATCATGTGAGCTGAAAAACTCCCCCTTTTACTACTCTGAAGGTGGTAGAATACTTAAGGAGATATAAGAAGGAAGCTAGTTATTTAAGAAAAGTGTTTTACTATAAGCTGATACAAGCTTTGGAGTTAAGAAATATTTGTTCTTATTCAGAAGAAGAAGAGTTGGTTTTTATATTCTGGTTTTCTCTACCTTTAAGGAGTCTCAAACCAGCTTACAATCACCTTCCCTTCCTCTCTCCATAACAGGCACCTTGTGAGGTAGGTGGGGCTGAGAGTGTTCAGAGAGATCTGTGACTGGCCCAAGGTCACCCAGCAGGCTTCATGCGTAGGGGTGGGGAATCAAACCTGGTTCTCCAGATAAGAGTCCACTGCTTTTAACCACCACACCAAGCTGGCTCTAATACAATAGACAAGTCAGCTTGGAAAGAAATAGGCATTTATGTTGGTTCTGAAACAATCACCAATTTCCCATTCATTTCTTTGAAGTCCCATCTCAAAACATGGCAGCCCCATCTGGCAAGGCAGAGTGGCTGAAGGTCTACTCTGATTGCTAACAAGTTCCGTTTGTTCTGAGCTCCATCTCCTAATTCAGTAGAACTGAGGAAGACAAAAAAGTGCCAAAGATCTGAAGTTTAAATGGGTCTGCACTTGGATTCAGGAAGAATTTTTCTGCTGTCAGGTCAGCCAGCGATCTGGGGTGATTTTGCCTTCTGCTTAATATATGGCTTGGTTTGCTTACTTGAGTCATCTAGAGCGATTTCCTCCACCAGCAACTTTACTGTAATTTGGTTGCTCTCTGCTAATGGCATATTATGTTTTGTAAATTGAACTGGGTGAAAGCCAGGAATGGTAGAATTGGAGGGAGATGGCCTTTCCATTGGGACAAGGGATAGGACCGAATGATTCTGTGATTTTAACTAAACGCCATACATGAAACAGCTCCCCTTCTACTGATTTCCAATTTGTTAATCAGAGAGATGGCTGGATGCCCGTGACCACTAATGCAGTTTTATAAAAGTGCCAAAATGAAGAAAGCTATGAGAGAGTGACCTTTTTATCCAGATCATGATGGGGAGGGGGAAACTGCACTAATAGGACTTGGCAGTCAAAGGGTTGTTTCATCTACCACAAGTTTTTTGACAGTTCCTTGGCTGTGGCTAACACACTCTTGCTTCTGTCACTCAGAAGCCCAGTTCCCACAAACAGCAGAAGAGGTTTCAACAGGCCTAAATAACAAAGTCGAACCAGCACCAAAACTTCAGCAAATGCATGGGCAATTTGTGCCAAAACAACATAAGTTGCTGCCTACATTACACAGTCTCTTTCCGTTACATTTATTAATAGCCAAGGAAAAAGACGCAATGCCCAATATCACTAAGCCTCACCAAGTTGGGAGAGACCACTTCACCTTTCCACTTCAATGCAAAACTAATACTATATTTTCAAAACTAATACTATATTTATGATATGAAGGCCCCAAGATGTCAATGATTTTGGATGTGTGCTGCTGTTAGTTCTACCTGTCCTGTTACTGTTGTCTGCTTTGCCTTCCTTGGAGTTCCATGCACTGCCTCTGCTCCTACTGTTGCAAGTGGGTCTTCCCCAACCCTCGTGTCTCTTAAAACAGAGCTACATAAGGTCATTTACTAGTGAAACCCAGCAGACTTTTTACCACCCTGGACAGAAAGCTTTCTGAGAGAGAACAAGACTAGTGGATGCAACATCTCTTTTATTCTCCCACAGCACAATTATGGTTCTCAGTACACATACATTTCTTAATAAGATTCCTGTTTCGTTATCTAACTCCAAATGTATCCTTAACATACAAAACAATTGGCTTTACCACAAATTTTTATCTTACATCTAATCACAAACATTGGCCCAGGATGTGGATCAAAAAATCTACACAATGGGAACAGGTATGGATTGGAGACAGGTTTGCAGAAAAATCTCAAACTTAACAAAAATGAGAGGGGGAGAACATAAACATAAAATAGTTTGGGCTAAAATCTTGCAAGACTGTCTCATGAGACTGGCAGTTATTTTTAATTGCCTATTCAACCAGACAACATTGGTTAACTAGGCAATCCAAAATGGCTGCTGAGATGTCATCGGGTGGTCTTGCATGATATCAGTGGTCATTTACTGCACTTTAAAACAGAAAGAAGGTTAAGGGGGAGCATGAAGATGGGGAGCAAACAGCAGGGGAAAGAAGAGCCAGTAGGAAGTAGAATTCTATTACTTGTTTGGTCACTGACCACTCAGATGATGTAGTTTAGCTCTCCATGTAATCTGACAAAGCTTGATCCTTACCCAAATTCATAGCTTTTTAGTATCTTGTTGGACCCATAAAATGGTGTCATTTCTTGATTGTTCACTAGCCCATGCACTGAGTTCTGGATTCTAGAGTATGTGATCCCCAAGTTATACAACTTGTTCATTCTTTTACTCTAATACGTCATGTATTCTACTCTCTTTATCAGTCTTATACCTGTACACTAAGCGTACTCATAGTGTATGACTTCAAAACACACTGATTGACCAAAACATCCCATGATCATATGAGAGGCATAACTTGGCATTTCAGCTTGACATATTCTTATCAGAAATTTAACAGAGAATTTAATATATGTTCATATATTAATATATGTTCAATATATAAGTGATGTTTAAAGCATTACACACATTTGACACACTTCACCTGTATTTCAGAGGCTTTTCCACATATTGATCTATGGTTTTCTCTGCTGAGCCTTAAAGTTTATTCTTTGCGTGTATGTGTGAAGAAGTGCTGTCAAGTCGCAGCCGACTTATGGCGACCCTTTATGAGATTTTCAAGGCAAGAGACTAACAGAGGTGGTTTGCCAGTGCCTTCCTCTGCACAGCAACTCTGGTATTCCTTGGTGGTCTCCCATCCAAATACTAACTAGGGCTGACCCTGCTTAGCTTCCGAAATCTGACTAGTTTGGGTTATACCATGCTGCCTTCCCTTCCCTCTCAAGTTTATTTCTTTAGTTAAATTCTTATCCCACAATTTACCAGGCTTTCTTGCAATGTTTGACAGATCAATTAGCCTTTCCCTGGCCTGTGCTGCTTCAAATGCCTGCCTGACTTAGGGCACTCTAGGGCAGTGGTCCCAGTGTAGTGCCCGCAGCCACTATGCTGCCCACCGACACCTTTCCTGGTGCCCACCAAGTGTTTTTAGAAAGTGGGTGGGGCCAGGTGGGGCTTTTGCCCAGCAAGGCTTTTAATTGGCAATTGGAGATTTGATTGGCTGTGCTGGTTTAAAAAACAACAGCATTGCTTTGACAATAGCTACCACCACAGCACAAGGATCTTTAAATGTTTGATTGAAAGTAAGCCGTGGCAGCCCTTTTGTGGCTGTGTTCACCATGCCATGTCAGAATTCCAAAGGTGCCTGCAGGCTCAAAAAGGTTGGGGACCCCTGCTCTAGGGCCAGATGTGCCTGTATTGGAATTTTCACTGCATTATGTAACGGCACTTTAAGAATGAGAATAATGTAAAATAAAGGAAAGTTATGCCCACTTGGCTGCTGCTTGCCTGCCTCAAGCTGTGGCTAGAATAAGGAAGGGCAGAACTTGGGTGGTGGCAGAACTTAGGTGGTACCAAACATGATAGCAGGGAGAGATAGGGCTGGGGATTGCCAGACCCCCACCTCCCACACCCATAGATTCTCTTCTACCTCTCAGGCAATGAGAGGGAGGAAAGGAGGAAAATGGTTCCTTGTGGGAAAGCCTGCCTGAGGAGATCAGAAAGTGCTATCTCTAGGGAATGTATAAAACAGAAAGTGTTCAGGAGGGCATTCTTATAAAGGAAATAGGGCTGTAGTATGATGGAACAGTTCAGGAGGGTGCTCCTTCTATAAAGGGAATGGGATTGTAATCTAGTGCACTATTTATTTCATGTATTATCTTGCTCTTTCTATAGTGTCTTCTCCTTTTGTAATCCGTTCCCTACATTGTTTATGCCTGGTATGTCATATCTTATGTTTTTATTTCTATTGTTTTCTAATTGTGCAATTCTAGTCCTATTGCATTGTTTATTGAATGTTTTATACATTGGTTTTATGTTTTATAGTCTGCCTTGAAAGGTGGGCTGTAAACAAAATAAGTAAATGAGCTGGGCAACAAAAAAAACATGTCTCCACTTGAAATCAACAGAGAACGAAAATGGAGAATGAAGGAATGAAACAAACAAAAAATAAAGTTACAATGAAACAAAATGCACGTTTCTTCTTTGGGTATATTGTTTGCCGCACATAGACTGAGAATCTGAACCAGCAGCACTGAAAAGCACCGTCGCAACAACAAAGGAACTGCTCTCAATCCTAACAGCTAGTTTTATGCTAAGCTGAAAATATTTGGATTTTTTAAAAAGAAAAACGATGAGTGATTTCATGCCTATGTGTAAGCAGTAACAGCTTGAACGGCGGTGCACCTGAAACAAACAAAAGGTAGTTAAAATGTCAGACCCTCCCATTCTCCTGCCCCCCCCCACCTTTTTGGAGTGGAGCTCATTTTAAAACCAGTTTTTAAACAAATAGCTGGAGAGTAGGAAAAAATACTCTGTCCACGGAATCTACCACTTGAAGCAACTGCTTTACATTATTTGATAATAACGTTTGCTTTACATGGAACTTGTATTCTCTGCCCATTGGTGCTGAGGTACAGAAATGACTGAAGTTCTTCAGGGCATTCTTTACATGGTCAGAGGCACTCTGTTCTCAGTCTAGTATGTGCACAGTTAAGCTATGATATCACTCAATTTGCAATTAAATTGACTACATAAATGTGGAAGATTCTGCTTCACTAAGTGGGGATCAGCCAACAGAGTGTCTTCTGTGTACCGACTTGCTCATACACACACACACCCCTCACAGTTGCAACCATATATCCCCCTGAAGCCTAAATTTCTGGAAAATATGCTAACAGAGGCTAAAAGATTATCCTTCTTTAATATTTGCTTCGAAATTCCACACTACATGTTCAGAGGAGGTCCCAGGGATTTAACAGCTGTTGAATCTGGCTCATATTAATCCCTGGGGTAACGATCCATTCTAATGGCTTGCCTTCATTATTAGCTCCCCCATAATTCGAGGATACCATTTATTGAGCACAAATATCTTTTCCTGTGGAGGAGGAATAGCCACAATCGCCAACTTGCCCACATTATAGTACAAGGGAGAGGCTTTGCAGCCAATTCGGAAACATCCCAGAGTAGTCGCGGTGGGAGGCAGAATCCTGAGCTAGAACAGCTATTGGCAGTTTCTGTGTTAAGAGACAGGAGTGCTGGCGTACAATATTCCGGCAGCTTTATTGCTTCCCCTTTTTACATTCTGTATAACCGATGGTTGTACCGTTAGAGAAGGACAAATGTGATAAATAACCAGGGAAAACAGATCTAGTGAGATGGATATTCTACTGTAAACCATATGTCTCTGTCCAATGCCACTGCAGAGTCATTACTAAAAATGGCAGGGTATTAAACAGCGAGATTTCCTATGTTTCATGACCATCCAACATAACAAGAGATGGGGGACAGCCAGAGCTTAGGCTTAGAAGTGCAGATGGAAATGCCGTATCTTAACCCCCGCAAACCAGATAATGTGGAGGTTGTGTATAGCTCTTACTCACCTAAGGAAAACCCTCTTGTACTGTCCTACGTGTACCTTGCCTATCTTGTACCTTGGCATGAGGACTGGCAAAGTGCCCTTACTATGAAGAGTTTCCTAGCAAATTTATTTGGACTAACAGGCTCTCGGATAACTTGGAGTTGAAGAGGGCAAGGAAGGTGCTCTCAGTTGAAAATCCAAGGGTTTCTGTTGACACTGCTAAATTCGTCTGCAGTGTTTTTTATACTTGAAATTCCTGGTTTTAATGTTTAATGGTTTTTTTTGTATATGTTTGCCTATGTGCCGTATCAATAAATGACTGACTAACTGGCAAAGTGAAGGTATGATTGAACCAGTGGGGTCAATCTAGTCTGAGTCATCTGCAGAACCATCTGCAAACCTGTGTTTTTTTTGGGGGGGGAGTTATATGATTCTCAGTCAATTCACACAACTGCTTCGTGAATTTCTCTTTGGTTCCTGGTGGGCTTTTTCTTATTGGCTTGCACAGAACGAGGTGTGGATAAGAGTGGGATAGCAATGCCTTGTTTTCCTTAACACAGAAGGTACACTGACTTATGCTCTGAAAGGAGATTAAATGCTTTGCCCACCCATTTGTCAGAAAGGTAGAATCCATTGGAAGGTCAAAGTCACCTTCATTCAGCAGACTGAGAATCAAGGCCTAAAGACTTTGGTTGGCATCTGCACCGCATGTGTTCATTGCAGGGTACTCCGATATAACTAGAATGACATATTTGCTGCATAAAGCGTAGGGCTACCTTGACAGTCATAAATGTAGGATGTAGGGAAGTTTAAACTCAAGTATTCCAGCTACAGCATTTTGTGGGTTAGATTATGCAGATGTGTTGTGACACCTAGGGTTGCTAACCTCCAGGTAGTGGCTGGAGATCTCCCGCTATTACAACTGATCTCCAGCAGATAGAGATCAGTTCACCAGGAGAAAATGGCTGCTTTGGCAATCGGACTCTATGGGATTAAAGTGCCTCCCCGCTCCAAACCCCGCCCTCCTCAGGCCTCGCCCCAAAAATCTCGGGGTAATCCAAACCCAGAGCTGGCAACCCTACTGTCCTACCTCACAAGGTGCCTGTTTTTTTTTTGGGGGGGGGTGATTGTAAGCCGCTTTGACACTCCTTTTGGTAGAGAAAAGTGGGGTATAAAAACCAACTCTTCTTCTTTTTTCTTCTACTAAAATTACACAGAGGGAATCACATAGTTACATACATACATACACAGGGGGAGAATTATACTCCCACCATCACTCCCCACAATGCAGCCCTATCAAAACTGGTCCCCTCTCCACACGGCTGCTATTTTCCTTTTAAAAAAGGAACTAACTGGGAAGGCCTGTCCATGACTTTCACAGCATTATGTCAAGCTGGGTCCTTGGACACTTTCCTTTTTGGAATAAAACATTTCATTTACGTTCATTTATTTGTGTACTTTATAGTCTGCCTTTCTCGCCAAGATGCGAAGTGGCTGGATATTTGGCTGTCCTTTGTGCAAGCTTTCTCTTCTACTAGATTTCTCCTTCTCCAATTATTGTATTTCAGTGTCTGTATTCTGGTTGACCTGAGCTTTTCCAGCTTCCCCCTGTAGCCGTTGTCAAGTCATTGCCCTCATTCACTTTTAACCCTAATTGTGACAGCACTTCTGAGTCTCTTCTGTGCCATGCTTGGCTTTCAGCTCTTTAGAGAAGATCACCAGTTATCACAATGGAATGGGGGGGGGGGGTTGGAGGTATTTAGAGGAGAAAGCTCAATGTCTCTACCACCCTGCCATCATGCTCTTATTTCTCTGTCTTCTTGGAATTGCTTCTCTGTCACTGTGTGAACTCTAAAAAAAACTATATAGGAGAGTGACATGGCATCATAATTTTTCCACTCTAGCTCGCTGCCTGCTACGGGAGAGAACACAAGAAAAGTAAACCTCCTACATGATTACAGGCAGCCATCAAAAGCAAAGAGCTTGTTTATGAAAGAAACATCCAGGTAGGTTGATCAAGCCGGGAGACGAATGGAAGTGAAAATAAATACTCCTCCAGGGTAGAAAAACACAAACCAATCAGTTACTGAAGCGACAGTCCTGCTTCTACAACAAATCTCCAGGGAAGCAAGGCTACAGCAAGACAGCCCGTGCAAAGAGGATACTTGATAGTTGAGTAGAATTGCCGGTGCACTGTTTGTTCAGCTGCTTGTGTAGCGGGGTGAGGCAGATAGCCAGAAAAGATTACCCAGCATATTCGAGACTTATTCTTGAGTAACTCCTTGTAATTGATTGCCAAGCCCTGAAAGCACTACATGCATTTCAGACCACTTCAGTGGAGAAGGGTCTTGGCGAAGTTCAAGCCACGCGTTCAAGTCACATACTAGATCGAGCTTAGCACAGAGTCTCCATCAGAAAGTCAGCTTCCTGAGAGATCAGCTGGGCAGGATGCTTCAAGTGCAAAGTTCAGAGTAGGATGGTAGAACATTGGTGAGGAAAATGAGACGGAACACCTGGATGTCCTGAGGAAGCTGGGAAAAGCAAGGCTGCAAGTAGAAATGGGGAGAGAGATAAGACGACAGCAAAAAAAGAGTATGTCACATAAGCACAAGAAAATTTTTGGCTCGCATGAGAACTAGTAGGTGACTTACAGCCCATTTCTGAGCTGGGAGGGCAAAAGTCCTAAGGAGGTGTTTAAGGGCCCAAGCCAGCACCCGAGCCGCTTACGCCAACGCTTGTGCCACTTGCGCCACCAAGAGTGGCATGGAGGCTGCCGTTGGGGCGCTCATGCTGGCCTTACTGTGCTGAGGCTGCTGCAGCGCAACCCTGAGACTCTGGCTCGGCCTCCAGCTGGTGTCCTGACAGCGTACCTCTGTGCACTGTTGTCCTAGGGGGTGTTCCCGGGATGGAGCCGCCTTTAGGTGGCTTCCTAACCCCCCTTTAGGCCGGGAGCGCCCCCTTTGCCCTTACCTGGAGTTACGCCACCTTTTTAGGTGGTGTAGCCCCATAGAACACTATGTAGCGGTTCCACGGGGCTCACAGGTAAGGGCAGCTTCCCGGCTTCAGTGGGGGGGGGGGGCTGAATCATCCTTTGGAGGCAGTGCGGCTGCATTGCCTCCAGCCACTGGCTCAGCCCTCCCCCTCAGGAATGGGCTGCCCATTCTATTCATTTTCAATGAAGATTATGAAGAGCCACCTATTACGCCAGGCAGCGCTGGTTCCAGGTTTTGAGGGGTACTGGGAAAAGGATGCTCAGGGGCCCCTTCCCTCCTTTGCTCACCACCAGGACTCCTGCTCCTCACCAATGTTTGTGTGTGTGTGTGTGTTCGCGTATGTATTAAAACATTTATATCCTGCTTTTCCTCTTGGTTCAAAGCAGCTTACAATAATAGTTAAAACATCCCCAGCTAAAATCAAATCTCTAGGAATTTTCCAGCCCAGCATTGGAAATGTTATCTGAGGCCCAAGCCAAAAGGCCCTCCTGCCTGTCCTCTGTCTCTAGAGGGGGGACATTTTTGACAGAGAAAAGGTACAGAGAAGACTGTTAACACCCCTTTCTACAGTATCATGGCCCTGATATGGACAACGGGTGCCTTGCTGACTGTGTTTTAGGGACACGTGTCACTGTAAATGCCAATCATGAAACTCTAGCATCACTTGTAATTGGCCCTCAGCCCTCAAACCAGCAGAAATTTAAGGTGTTTTCTTTTTTGAAGGGGGAAGTTGGGGAGGGGGAATCATTCTTGTTGGGATAATAGGATAAATCACAGAATTGTCTGCCATCAGATGACTGTCCAGAAGGATTGGGAATCTATTCCTCCTCCTCCTCCCCACAGACAAAATTACTACATAATTAACTAGGTGCTTGATGGAGTTTTCCCCTTTCTTCTCAGCATGAATTATTGATCGCTGCTGGCCTATCTTTCACAGATATTATAGACTCCTAGGCTCAAGAGTACATTCTATGCTTCATTCTGGTTTCAGGTACATGAGTGTAAAGCTGATGCCAAAGTTTGTTATTCAGGTCTAAAAAGGGCACTGTGTGAAAGCAAAACCAGCAGGCTTTGTGATTGGGCAGAGGTAGTAATAACAGCAGAAGGGTATTTTTGGTTCCAGAAGGGAAAATGCGTTTGGAAGGATTCAGTGCATTTTTGTCCAATGAGTAAGGTTTGCAGACCCACATCTCAGGCACATGGGTAGGCATTGAAATAGTTGGCTTTCTAGTAGCTTAGAAGTTTTTAAAAGAGCCAGTCCTACATCTGCTATGCCAAGGCCATATGCTATTAATACACAATTGCGTGTCATGTAACAACTTCAAGCAGCATTGCCACTCTGCACCTGTTGTTAGCTATTCTAGATGAAATAGCCTTGGTTTTACCTGTTGTGCTCACATGACAGACAGCCTGGAGTACTTTGAGAGGACAGCCCTATCCAACTGTTTTGACATCATTCTGGGGTAACAATACATCCTTAATCCTAAAAATTCATTTCAGGGCATAGCAAATCATAAGGGCGTGCAATGTAGAAGAGGTCCTCTGTGCTATAAGGTGAGCTTGGAAGCATTCAGCAATAGTTTCCTCCTTTGTCTTCATCCTCAACTTTATGAAATGAACCTGGACACAAATATAAATCCATTGAAAGAGGCTTCTTTACTGGTCCAATTGAAGTTGTCTTGAATGATAGGTGAACTCCCATTTATTTGATTCAGAACTAGGCTTGAAAAACGAGGTCTTTGTTAAAAATGGAAAACAGGTTTTTTTTTAGCTCATATCTGACATTTTGAAAGCCAGTTACACTTCCAGTAACATCATTTGGACAGCCTCAGAGTTTCCAGATGTCTCCCTGGATCCCCCAAACTTTGCCAACAGAGTTACAAAACTTGTCCTTGTGTACTCCCAAAGCTCCTGACCTTTTGGCAGTGGCAGGTGTTGCTACTGCAATTATAGACGGAAGAGAATGAGATAACCATGTCTTTCTCTTCCCCTTCCCCTCCCTGAGACCATTAATGCTGCTTCAGTAGCACTCCAAGCATCAGGGATCTTGGGAAATGTAGTTTTTGCCAGGACACCTGCCATCTGTACCAAGGGCATCAAGTGCTCTATGGAAAACCATATATCTTAATGTTCTTAGCACCTGGGCGCTAGTGTAGTGGGGGATGACATCCTTTCACCCTGCTGCAGGAGCTGTGTGAGTAGGTAGGTGAAGGGTAGGACGAAGGGAAGGAGGAGCTCTTCCATTTGGATTACAATCCAAGACAGAAAAGAACTCTTGGATTCCCTCCGGTTGAAGGTGAATTGACAGTTTGGACCTAGTAATTACAGACTTTGGCAACATCCCTTTTTCACCGCTTTTGAGTCAGAACTTGATGCTGTGCTAAATCCCTGCCTGACACACACCTCATGCTTCATATTGGGGCTTGGTATCAGTGTACGTAATGGTACGAGTATCAGAACAGGACCAGAGAAACCCGGGTTCAAACCCTTACATAGCTATGAAGCTCTCTGGGTCAATTTGGGCCTGTCATTCCCCATCTCTCAGACTAACCTACTTCATGGGGTAGTTGTGAGGATAAAATGGAGCAGAACCATTTACACAACCCTGTGGTCCTTGGAGGAAAGATCAGTTGTTTGTAGGGTTGCCAGGTCCCCCCTGGCCATTGGTGGGGGTGATCTTACCAGGATTAAAATGAGGCCTAGGCCTTGATGACTCTTGCGTGATGTTGTCATTTCTGGAAGTGTTGTCATCACATCGACAACAATGAGAGAGACACTGTGGTATTTGGGCAAAAAATCTATGGTAGAAGCTATTTTTACCATAGAGTTTTGCCCAAATGCCAGAGCATCTCTCCCTGTCATCGCCTGTGTGAAGACACCACGTCTGGAAGTGACATCATCATGCCGGCAATGCCAAGGCCTAGGCTTCATTTTAAGCCTGGTAAGGCCCATGCCAGCCAGCTGGATGGCATGGGGGAAGGCCAAAGTGGGGGATCCCCTGCCCCTGGTGGGGGTCTGGAAACCCTAGTTGTTTGCGTAGTTTCAGTGCCCTGGAAAGTTCCACCCCCATCTGGACTCCCCTGCTATTGCTATTTCTTCTTGCCACCATCTCCATTCACTGAGCAAACAGGTGAGTGGCAGTTTCAGTAAGAATCAGCAGCAGCGCACACATGCTCACTTGCCCACTCTCACTATGTAGTGGTGATGAATGGGTAGGGTTGACAGCCCCCAGGTACTAGCTGGAGATATCCTGCTATTACGACTGATCTTCAGCTGATAGAGATCAGTTCACCTGGAGAGAATGGCCGCTTCATCAATTGGACTCTATGGCATTGAAGTCCCTCCCCTCCCAAACCCCGCCCTCCTCAGGCTCCGCCTCAAAAACATCCCACCAGTGGCAAAGAGTGACCTGGCAGGTAAGGAGTAGGAAGGACAGCTGCTTCTCCTTCTCACCTTGCCATTGTCTCCTGCTTGCTTTTCCACCCTCTGGCTCTCTGGACAAGCAACCAGGAGGAAGACTCACTGATACAGGCAATGGCAAGGTGAGAGGTTGGTGGCATTGCTTCATGTTCAGAAACCATTTGTTGGTGGCATTGCTTCATGTTCAGAAACGGTTATGGGCTGAAGGCCTTCCACCTCCTGTAATGAAAAAAGGAGAGGATGTGGTTTTACCATGTAGAGTGGAGAAACAGATGGAATGTTCGGCATTATTAATAAAATGTCCCAGCTTGTTGCCATAGCAACTGGGGGAATATTTTTTAATTATTATTTGAAATTCTTCGTTGTCTTCATTAAAGGTAACAATAATAGCATTCAGTAAACAAAGCACAGCCCTGCTGTGCAAATCAGTTCCTCAATAAATAACATTAAATGTTTTCCATGTTTTGAATGCTGATCATCACAGCAAGGGCAAGATGGACTGCTGGTTATCTAGGCATTTTTTCTCAGAAACGTAGTGTTTACAACAGGTATGGACAAAGTAAGTCTGTGTTGTAGTTCCAGCCCATATGCCTGGCAATAGAACATGACAAACCCCAGAATGTGGCAAATAAATCCAACCAATATAAATTGTAGAAGACAAATGGATCCTACAACATCCATTTCTACAAGTAGATATGAGAATCATTTCCTTTAATACATTTGTGCCCTACCTACAGTGTGGGATGTACTTCCCTATAGCTAAATTCCATGAAATTCTAGTGATGTATGAGTAAACGACACCCCTAGCCTTTTTTTCCATAGCTGGGAGTGTATATGTAATAGGAAGTCATTAATGTGGAAACATTTTTTTAATGATGAGACCTATTTCGGAACCCATGTGAGGGCAAATGAAAATTGCCGATACGTCACAAATGTTTGCCTCATTATGGACTTCGGCACTCAAATGCCTCATTCCCCCCTTCCTATGCATACTAAGGGAAAGGGCAGCTTGAGGGTCTCTTCCCCTACAATCTGCTTGCTCCCTCATTACTTAGAGTAATCAGCCTTTAAATGTTCAGTAAACATGCCCTAGAAAACAATAAGGGGAATCCCTGCTCCATTTATAATGAGCAAGAAGCTATTTCAAATGTATTTCCCCCCCTAGATCTTCTCTATTGGAAGACAATTTTGCTGTCTCTCTCCTGCAACGTGGTGAGTGATTATGGCTCTGCTGGAGACCAAGACCGAGGCAATACATTCTGTTTTTAAACTTGTTTTTATTTGACCTTCTCTGTTTTGAAAGCCAGACAGCTTAAAACCCATGTTGCCTTTGAATGGCTCTTCTTTTCCAGTACCAACATTTTCATTTTCACTGGTGTATAGCTGGAAGCCTGTAGGATTATTACTTGGATGTTTTCTGACCAGTTAGCCCAGTTTTTCAGTGTTCATGTCAGTAGCTGGTCAAAGCTAGAAGTTAGTGGTATAAAAACCAGTTGCCTGGTGAAGGTTACTGTACCAACTAGCACTGTATAGTAGGGCTGTGAAGAAAAACAAATTCATTAAATTTTGGGTTTATTGGCTCCGATTTTTTTTCAGGAAACCTGAGATAAGCCAAATACCCATACCGGTAAATATGGGCATTTGGCTTATTTCCGGGTTTTCCGAAAAAATTCAGCTCTGGGGTCATTTCGAGGCAGAGCCTCCAAATTCACAGTGTAGCTTGAAGGGACTCTCCTTGCACGACCCCCGAAGTTTGGTGAAGATTGGGTCAGGGGGTCCAATTTTATGGGGTCTGGAAGGGTATGCCCCCTCCTCCATAGACAACCATTGCAAAAGGAGGAGGGGCGACCCCTTCCAAACCCCATAAAATCGGACCCCCTGACCCAATCTTCACAAAACGTTTGGGTTTATGCAATAACAAGCTATGCTGTGAATTTGGGGGCTCTACCTTGAAAAATGATCTCCCTAGGACCCAGAAAAAGCTGAATAATTATTCAACTTTTTCTGGAATTGCCTATTCGGCTTCAGCTTTCTCCCCAGGTTTGTGCATTTGGTCAACCTGAACTTGAAATTTACCGAAATGGCTAATTTCAGGTTTATTTTCAGTTCGGGTTTATCGATATGCATACACCTACTATATAGTCCAAATGACCCCATATAGGCCAGTATCTCCCTAACCTGGAGCTCATGCATTCCAGGAGAAATCCTTGATGATTTTAACAATATATATTTAGCAGGGCTCTAGAGAGGCAGCATATGTATTCCCCAAATAAAGAAAAATAAATATGATCTTACAGAGATGGCATTCCTAGCTATCCAAGCCACCTGCATGCACATAGACAAGGCCTACATTTGAAGAAAATCAGGATATAACTGTTTTCCATAAATTAGTAAACATAAAATCCCATGGCAGCTAATCCAATGAGCTGTCATCTTGAGCCATCATCATGAAAAGCTGCCAGTGGATTGGGAATGTTGTTAGACAGCTGAGACAATGGGAGTTGTTAGGGTGGTCAGGGCTAGCAAGGTGAAAGAACTTTGCCAGCAAGGACAAGAGAGCTTGGCCAGCTCATACTTTACTACAATAGTGTAGAAGCCACTTAACACCCATGTCATCCTGGTAATGCATGAGCGAAGTAACCACGCCCCTCCACCTTTTAAAATATAAGGCAGAACAGTGGATATGCAAGTGATTCACACTGGCACTTTTTGCAGCTTATGGTTCTTGCTAAAAATAAAAGGACAATTGTGCATATTTTCTATGGAGGGATGTGTGATTTTTGCTCAAAGGCTGAGGTCATGTTTGATCATGGATTAATGAGTGGGATACTTGTGCATGCATTTCCATTTTGGATCCATGTTGCAACATGGGACCCAATGAAGGAGCTAAGATGTGGAAGCAAGGGGCTCCTTTACTTCTGTCTCATCTGGATTGCATTTTAATTAGCTTAGCTGCACTGATTCCCCCCACCGTCCGTGTAAACAGCCAAAGGTGTAGGGTCTGGGTCAGATAAAGAAATGACAGAGCTAGAAGCTACCAACATACTGTTGATGATCCTACTCATATGCTTGATTGTTACACAAATCCACTGAACCCAAATTCTCAAAATGCCCCTTGAGCCATTTGCATCAGAAGCAATAAACAGATGTTTGAGACACTTTGGGAAATTGTCTATACAGGCTATATGGTTGCTAGTTTTCTTCTTATTTGAATCAGCCTCTAATTAGAGTCAACCAAGATTTTTCCAGAAAACATCCAGCAACTACCACCGTCTTCTGTCTGACAGCTATCAGAATGTAACACTTGTTTGATGTAATAACTTGCCCATCCTTGCTGAAGAGATCTAACAAATATGATGAAATAAAACAGTGACAGAGATGCTTCCCAAATTCTCATTATCTCTCTCCAAATTTGGGGGTTCCAAATGAACTTATTTCCAAATAGAAATTGGTGCAGTAGAAATCCTCTATTGTTCTGTTTTTTTATTTCTGAGCTTTGCCATGCCTCAGCATTCAGTGCAGTGTTCAGTTCCTTCTGCTCATGTGGGTCTTTCCTTCACCCCCAAATTACTCATAGGCACTTGCGTGCATGAACACATTGTTTTATGGCAGCCCTCTGTAGATATCATTACATCTGCCGAAATCAATGGGCATACAAAGTCTCCTTCCCAATGATTGGGCATGTAAAAAAAAAAAAAACCACCAGTGTTTCCAGTCATGGGGATAGAACCTATGCATTCAAAATTTGTACACATATACATTCCCCATTCATGAGCTGATGGTTGCATGTAGGTGATGAGCAGGACCAGCGTGCTGATGCCCACTCTTTTTTGTGTAGATTTCAGTGCGTACAATGTCATCTGAAGAGGGCTCGTGAGTCAAATCATTGGTCTATAAATTTCAGTGTTGTCTACTCTGACAGGTAGCAGCTCTCTGGTGTCTCAGGTTGGGTGGAGGATTTCATAGTACCTTCTACCTGATCTTTTAACTGGACATATTGAGGATTGAATCTGGAACTGTCTGCATACAAATCACACAGTCTACCGCTCAGCCATCGTCCCATCTCAGCAAGGGTCCATGCTGATGGATCATAGTGCAAAAACAATCTTGATACAATCATACCAGTGCAAGGTTGACATCTGGGACATCTGGATTCA
Source organism: Euleptes europaea (assembly GCF_029931775.1). Taxonomy (NCBI): domain Eukaryota; kingdom Metazoa; phylum Chordata; class Lepidosauria; order Squamata; family Sphaerodactylidae; genus Euleptes; species Euleptes europaea. The sequence continues at coordinate 38,006,995 of NC_079318.1, read as the reverse complement.
AATTGTCCCAGTGCCATGAAGCTTGCTGGGTGACTCTGGGCCAGTCAACGAAACCTACCTCAAACATTCATCCCCAAACACATATAGGGAGACAGAATATAACTTGTGTTTAGGTTTCAACTTAAAAGGATTTAGTTTTCAACATCAATGAATATGGTGAAAATACAGCAATGACACTGGCTACCAATTCACTCCCGAGCCCAGTTCAAGGCATTGGTTTTGACCTTTAAAGCCCTACATGGCTTGGGACTGCAATATCTGAAGGATTGTCTTCTCCCATATGTCCCTGCCCAGGAATTAAGATCACTGTGACGGGCCCATAAATCAAAGAAGCTCATTTGGTGGGTACATGAGAGAGGGCCTTTTTAGTGATAGCCCCAAATTTATGGAACAACCTCCCCAGGGAGGTGCACCTGGCCCCTTCCCTTTTGATCTTTATGAAGCAGTGGAAGGCAGTTTTAGTAAGGACTGCATTTGATTCAGTTTACTAGCAGTCTCGAGTTGTGACTTTAAATTATGGGTTTTATGTTTTTAATGTATTTTATTTTAAGGGTTTTATGGGTGGTGTAGTGGTTAAGAGTGGTGGACTCTAATCTGGAGAACCGGGTTTGATTCCCCACTCCTCCACATGAGTGGCGGACTCTAATCTGGTGAACTGGGTTGGTTTCCCCACTCCTACACATGAAGCCAGCTGGGTGACCTTGGGCTAGTCACAGTTCTCTCCAAACTCTGTCAGCCCCACCTACCTCACAGGGTGTCTGTTGTGGGGAAAGGAAGGGAAGGAGACTGTAAGCCAGTATGATTCTTCCTTAAGTGATAGAGAAAGTCGGCATATAAAAACCAACTCTTTTTCTATGCTGCAAACCACATTGAGCTCTGAAAGGAAGAAAGGCGGCTAACAAACATCTTAAATAAATAAATGGTTGTTGTGAGGATAAAATGGAAAATGGGGACCCATGCATAGCACCCTGAGTTCCTTGGAGGATGGGAGGGGGTAAAACTGTGATACATACAATCACTTCAAGACCCCCCCCTCCCCTTTTGTGGAGCAAAATTACCAGCTCAATAATGGACAGAAAGGGGGGATCCACTGATCTCTAGGTAGTGATCACTTCTGCACATGTTGAGCAATGAGAAAAAAATATCTGGGAATAGTGTATGCATTAGCTTCACCGGCAAATGTTTTGCTTCTTTGCTGCTGCAAAGGAGCATCATCATCATCCCTACTCAGCAGTTCTCTTGTGGACTGAAAACACCACTTCTGGGTAGCATCCTTGCCCTACTTTTTCCCTCCCTGAATCATGGTATTTATTGTTGGCAGTGAGAAGCAAAGTGAATGGGAAGAAAACACTTTAGGTCTCCGCGCTTCCCTTCCAAATTAAAGAAAGGAGCTGCTTTCCAGAGGGCAGAACACCTGACCTCTCTAATTTTGTCTGGGAAGGTGCAGATTTATCTTTTCAAAGCTGTTTTCAAAGTGACTCTGATAAGAGAACTGCCTACAGTTAGGGCTATAATGATTATTCAAAGCATTAATCAGTGGGAAATTATGCCTGTTACTGATTAGCTAATTACTGCAATCAAATATTCTCTCTGCTCTTTTGGAACAGTGGATACGGCATGGGGAGAGAGTTGGGGAGGGAATGCAAACGGAGAACATGTAACAGAGAGACACGGATTAACCACTTTCATGTCTTGATTTGAGGGGATCCTCAGATGGGAGTGGGGGGCAGAGGGGTATGCAAAAAGGAAATAGTCTCTTGGTCTTTCTCTCTACCCTTTCCCCCCAAATACACCACCATGCTGTAGATTGCAGGTTAATGAAAAGCTGGGGTGGGACAGGAAAGATTCATTAAATGGCAAGCAAGCGACAGGAGCAGGAAGTGATCCTTGCTAGGGGCGGAACGTTGCAGTTTTAATAATGTCACTCAGTCCTCTGCTTCAGGGGCCGATCTGCCAGCCTTTTCCTTACTGAAACTATTGGGAGTGGCTGTGCTCGTGGGATAATGAGTGAGGAAAACTGAAAAGGAGCCTTCCTGCTCTAGATTCACCATGAAAGGCATATGCACCCAGGATATGGTTGCCAACCTCCAGGTACTAGCTGGAGATCTCCTGCTATAACTGATCTCCAGCCAATAGAGATCAGTACACCTGGAGTAAATGGCTGCTTTGGCCAATGGACTCTAAGGCATTGAAGTCTCTCCCCTCACCAAACCCCGCTCTCCTCAGGCTCTGCTCCCAAAACCTCCTTCCATTAGCAAAGAGGGCCCTGGCAACCCTAACCCAGGACCACGAGCAACTGGGAAGCAGATGCTCAGATGAAGGAGCAGAAGGATGCCCACCTGGACGTGTGAACTTTTAATTCCCTTAAACCAGGGGTGTCGAACTCATTTGTTATGAGGGCCGGATATGACACAAATGTCACTTGGTTGTGTCAAGGAGTTCCAGCCCTCAGTGCCTAGCTCCGAGTAGTGGGAGGCTCCTATCTGGGTCAGAATGCAAATAACCTTGCCGCTTGCAGGGCACCTTGCCAGCCTCTGCCAGGCAAAGGGACCCAACTAGGCAAATAGACAAGAGTTGCTGCTTACACAAGACGCCTCATTCAGAGAGCTTCCCCTCTGAGCTTAGAGGGTAGATCTGCCACCAGCCCTTCAAAAGGATTACACTTAGCAGAGCCTAAGGGCAAAGCTTCTGCCAGCTATTTAGCACCAAAATAGCAAACTCGCCCTGCAAGGTAGAGACCCAGCAGGGGGAGGTTTCACCTTCAAAAATGTTTTAGGTTTTGGTAGGTGGTTTCACACCCACACGCACAAGGCACTTAGATTTAGGCTTGGAATCCCAAAGGCAAAAGACACAGCCAATTAAAAGGCTAATGATTTATTTTATGCTGGTTACAGGAAAGAAAAGGTTTCATGGAGTGTTAAGCAAGAAAATAATAAAATAGTTTAGCATAGCTTAACTTACACATTTAGGTTTCTAAGGTTCCAAAGATTGGCAAGGCTTCTCAAAGCAATGTGCAGATAGTTACCAGTTTCAAGAGTTCTTTCAGCATACAAGAGTTTCAAAAGGTTGTCCAAAGGTTTCTCCAAAAGGTCAGCTTGACCAGAGTTTCCCCCTCAAGGGCCAAAATCAAATGGGTTCTGATGCCGCCAGCACAGCTCTCCTGCTGTACCCCAAAGCATGCATGATTTGCTCAGGACTGGTCTGTCCTTATATTCGTTTTCTCAATGGCATGAGCTCATAGAGGCCAATTGAGAAAACGAAAGTAATTAGCTGTTAATTAATCGCTTGGTCAGAATGCTGACTCACTAATTGACGCATTCAGGTGGTGAAGCCTGCAGAACTCCCTGCACCTGAATGTTGTCACAAACATTAAGATAGTTAAGATGACCGATTAGTTACCGTGACAATGCACAGCCTTGCATTCCAAAAGGGGAGAGCAGGCCTTAACAAGAACCAGCTGGGGCCTATCTTGCTCCCTCCACCAAAGCAGTTTTCAAAAAGGAAACATTTTTACTGTTTCAATTTCACAAAAATCATAGGCGTATAGCCTGAACCAAGAAAATCATGAAACCCAAGAAACGGAGGGACCTCAACTTCTTGACAGGTTGGGCCAGGCCAAGCCTTGCCAGCCCAGATTGAGAATAGGGGGGATGGCTGCCTCAACTGCCTTGCTGGCTGGATAAGAGCTCTCAAGGGGCCAGATCCTCCCCTCCCCAAACCCCACCCTCCTCAGGCTCCACCCCCCAAAACCTCCCACTGGTGGCGAAGAGGGACTTGGCAACCCTACTCCCATCCTGTGGAACAGCCTCTCCAAGGAGGTGGTCAGGAAGGAGGCCAGGAAGGCTCCCACACTTCCATCATTCCATAGAATGTACAGAACAGAAATGTCCGAGAGGGCATTTTTAAAAGCCACTTTGGCCATTGGACTCTATGGCATTGAAGTCCCTCCCCTCCCGAAACCCCACCCTCCTCAGACTCTGCCCCCCAAAAAGGGACCTGGCAACCCTAATTCAGCTGGGAGACACTCCTTGTACTCAAGCACTGTGAATCAATGCTAGGATTAGGTGCCAATAGCCAACACATTGCACTGACTGGAAAGTCATTTTCTTAGAGGAGGAAAAATACTAGTTTCATGGGATAGAAAGTTGTGCGCAGGATAAAGTCTGGATAAGAACTAAAAAAAAAATCACAAACTAGAAACAATACATATGTTTCATATTTCCCATTTCTCAACCAGTGGGACTTTCCAGGCCAACTTTACATAGGTATGTGTGGGTCCTTAATTTTCCATGGGCCCTTCATGACTGCTCCTTACTTAACCTGTCCCACCTGAATCACAGCTCCACCGGAGGGAGCAGTGCACAGCATTTCCTGCATTCCTCTCAACCCATTGGTGCTGTCAAGGCTAGAAAGAGCACACCATAAAACATTTGCTGTTCCCCTGCCTCCCTCAAGGCCCCTCCCACTGGAAATGGGAGATCTCCAGACGGGCTTTCTCCCATTTCCCAATGGAAGGAGCCCTTGAAGGAGCCAGTGGACCCTGGTTCTGTTTCTTCCATCATTCCATTGCCAGGTATTTCTCTCAGTAGGAGGTGGGGGCAAGTCTAGACTGCAGATCTTCTTCCTTCCTTCCTTCCTGAGGGAAGTAACTGGAGACTTCCAAAATACCTGGACTAATTACCCATTTCTTTTTTCAGGGACCACATCCCATGCTCAGACAGGGCAAACACAGCTTCTTCTCACAATCAGGTGAGTTATATGGCCATTAAAAGGGCCAAGGTGATCTGCTTGCCCTGCTTGGACATTAATTAGCCCTCACTGTTAGTGGACAAGTCATGCCCAAGCTAAAGAGATGCTTTGGATAACAAAGCAGCAAAACTGATCTCTCTCTCTCTCTCTTTTATACACACATGTAACATCTGTGATCTGATTCCAGTTTTTGGTATATTGTCTCCTCGCACTTGTACAATGCTCTTTTTTAACGCAAATACCTTGACTCCGAATTTTTATTGTATTTTAACGCATGCTTTTCACACATTCACAAACACCTATTGGGAGACAAAATATATTTTTTATTTAGTTTTCAACATTGAGGGATATGGTAAAATAACTAGAGCCAACAGGAAAGGAGGGTGCTTTTTGAGAAAAGGCTTTTGCCAGATGTGAAAAGTTCTCCCTTGGTAATTTTTTGGAAACTACAAAAGGAGGCAAAACTGCCTATCCAGTAAGGAATGATGCTGAACCAGCATTTACCTCGCTCTGAACTTACTTCATTGTGTAGCCAGCCATAAGATAATATTGTGATGTCATTGTGTTCATTTTGTGTTCCCCAATTGGCTAGGAGCACTATTCTAAGGAGGAAGACCCAGTATGAAACAACACTGGCACAGAATGAACACTGGGGAGTGAACGTTGGGGGATGAACATCCAGGGAGCAAGAAGACATGTGGTGGGCAGGCTGGACAACATTTCAGTTCCTCTGGAATCATCCCACAGCCAGTGTGGTGCAGGGACAAGGAAGAGATGGGTTCAAATCCTCACTAAGCCCAAATGTTATTAGGTGATCCTGGGCCAGTCACGCCGGCATTAGTGGCCCCAACGCTGTCGGGAAGGCTTGGACGCCTGTCTCGGGGCGCTACCATGGCAGCTCTGGCCCGGGACACCGACGGGGCCTTCTGCCAGCGTCTGAACGCCGTCAAAGGCCGCACTGGCGTCCTGGGAGGCGTTCCCGGGGCGTCCCAGCGTCCCAGGAGGCCTTCCCAGGGTGTTCCAATGCCAGGCTAGGTGCAGGGCCATCTTTAGGTGACCTCCGAAGCCCCTTCAGCCTGGGAATGCCCCATTTTATTTTTGCTGAGATACGACACTACTTTTTTGGTGGTGTATCTCCCATGCAACCCTATGAGGGTTGCACGGATTTTTGGCCCCAGGAGGAGGCAGCGCAGCCGTGTTGCCTCCTAAGCCTGGCGCAGGCATTCCTCTCGGGAATGCACTGTGGGATCTTCACTGATGTCTTTGTGTTTCTTTCCCTGAGAAACAAAGCCCCCAGTGTTAAGCAAAATAAGAAGTTAACTTTTGTTTATGGTATGAACATAACATTGAAGAAAGTCAGGTAGAAGTTACAATGTTTCACTTCCATGGAACATTTGAACTGTTTTCCTATTCCCTCAATTGGGACCCTTTGTTACAATTTTACTCTTTTCAGCCAGCTCTAAGCAGCTCTTCTACACAGTTTCACTCAATCACACTTCTTTATTCTCATGACTTCCTAATTCCCAACTCCCAACTGCTGTTCTTAACTGTGGTTTTTCAACTTTCAACTACCCAACATTCAGCCAGCTCCCACTGGCCACTACCAGGGAGAGGCAGGACCTAGCCTGTCCATCACAGGTCTCTTAACTGATAGCACTCTACAAGAAAATAAAAATTTAGCTTCTTGCTAGGATAATAATCACTTGAGCTTATATAGAATGCTTTTAGGGTATTTTAGAGTATTCAGATTGTTTCAAATAAATTATCTTATCAACATCACAACAACACTGCAAGATAAATTGGTATTATTATTTCTGTATTGCAGATGAGGAGAAATTAGTATGATATTGTGGTTTGCTTGACCCCACCTTGTAAGTTCTCAGCAGAGGTGAGAATCAAACCTGGGATTTCTGAATTTATGCCTCAGTTTCTTCAGAAGACAGAGAGTGGTATAGTGGTTAGTAGGGCTGTTGAAAAAAAATCGTTAAAATTCGGGTTTGGGTTTATTGGCCTTTTTTTTAATTCGGGAAAACCCGAACACCGAATTTCCTATACCGGTAAAGGTAGGAATTCGGGTTTAAATTCGGGTTTCCCAAATAATTTGGCCATTTAAACCCATTTGCGGCTTTTCGTGGCTCCTGGGGGGCATTTTTGCAGGTAGAGGTCCCAAATTTTCAGGGTAGCTAGAAGGGACTCTCCTTGCAAGAACCCCCAAGTTTGGAGGAGGATGGGGCGACCCCTTCCAGACGCCCTGACCCAATCTTTACCAACCTTGGGGGTTCTTGCAAGGAGAGTCCCTTCTAGCTACCCTGAAAACTTGGGACCTCTACCTGCAAAAATGCCACCTCTCTAGGAGCCGCGGAAAGACATTCCTGAAAAAGCCAGATTTTTATCCAGCTTTTTCAGGAATAGCAAATCTGGCTTTGCCAACCTCCCGGATTTTGCTGACTTGGTAAACCTGAAACCGAATTTTACCAAATTTGCATTTATTCAGTATTTTTCTGGTTCTGTTTTTACCAAAGCAACAGCCCTAATGGATAGGGTGTCTGATTAGGATCTGATAGACCCAGGTTCAAAACCATACAATAGAAGCTGGCTGGGTGACCCTGGGCTGGATGTTGTGAGGATAAAATGAAGAATTGTGTAAGCCATTTTGAGCCCCCATTGGGGAGAAAGACATAGATAAACAAATAAGATACGGTGGGGAGGGACTGTGGCTCAGTGGCAAATCATCTGTTTTGTAAGCAGAAGGTCTCATGTTTGATTTCAGCATCTCCATTTAAGATGATCAGCTGGTAGGTGATGTGAAAGACCTCCTCCTCTCAGGTCCTGAAGAGTTGCTCTCAGTCAGAGCAGAGAGTACTGACCCTGGTAGTCCAAAGGTCTGACTCAGTATAAGGGAGCCCCAGGTGTTCATGAACATTTCACATGTATAGGTGCTGTCAAAGGCAGCCTAAAAAGAAGTACCTTGAGCTTACTCTGAAGCTATTCAAGAGAGATATGTGTTGGCACATGAATGTATGAATAATCACTACTGGGGCAGCATATACCAAGTTCTTTTTTAAATAATGAAGGGGAGAAACAGACTTTTTATTTTTTTTTATTTTTCCCCATGATTTCTGACATATAATGGCGGAATAATTGCATTTTAAATTAACGTAGATTTTCTACCCAGGAAGAATTTTTTTAAAAAAGAATGTAAATGCTAATTGCTGTTTCAAATTTTGAATGCAAGGTCTGGTGAGAAAGATTCATATGCATTCAGGATTTTTTTTAAAAAAATAATTTAGCATAATATTAGCTTTTATTTTAAGCCTCTAGAATTTGTCCTCCTCCTGCTCAGTTTTCTTGCCTCTTCCAGCACTTCAGAAATCACTGCAAATGTTTGCATGGGGTGCAATTCACAGAGAATTTATTCTGCACAAGGAATATTGGAACAAGACTGGCATGTGAGATGATCCCAGGGGAAAATGTACATAGACATCAGTAGGCTTGGACTGAGGTGCTTGATAGATGCACCTGGGAGCAGAACTAATACTGCACAAATGCAGATATAGCTGGCGCTTCCTAACATCGGAATATTTGAATTCACAGCTCATCACTGTTAATTTAGGGCACTTTTTGTTGGGAGTTGCTACTTATGTAGTGTGTTATGCCTACAGTAAAAGTCTACTCTAAGGAACTGTTCAGTGTGGAGAGCCAGCTTGGTGTAGTGGTTAAGAGCGGTGGTTTGGAGCAGTGGAGTCTGATCTGGAGAACCGGGTTTGATTCCCCACTCCTCCATATGAGCGGTGGAGGCTAATCTGGTGAACTGGATTTGTTTCCCCACTCCTACACATGAAGCCAGCTGGGTGACCTTGGGCTAGTCACGCTCTCAGCCCCACTTACCTCACAGGATGTCTATTGTGAGGAGGGGAAGGGAAGGTGATTGTAAGTCAGTTTGATTCTGCCTTAAGTGGTAGAGAAAGTTGGCATATAAAAACCAACTACTACTACTACTCCCCCTCTTCTTCTCCTTCTCCTTGAATAGGGGACATAAGATCCTGCTTCAAGGAAATAATACATTGTCCAAATAAAGGAAACTAGGGTCTTTTATGCATGGCTGTTTCACTCGCTGTCACCCCTCCAACGACTTTGGGTCTTTGTGTTGATTATGCATGCCATTTCTGACTGTCAGAGGTCGTCTCGCTCTCCCTGCCTTTTCCCGCATTTTGATCGCATTTTCAGAGACCTGTTTTATCTCGAATTTGAAAACATAAACAAAAGGCAGGGAAAGGCAGGGGGAGAGCGAGGCGACCTCTGACAGTCAGCAATGGCATGCATAATCAACACAAAGACCCAAAGTCATCGGAGGGGTGTCAGCGAGTAAAACAGCCATGCATAAAACAGCCTTCCATAAAAGACCTAAATCAGGCAATCAAAAGGGATAAAGCAATGGTGTTTACTTGGCAACTTTGTTTAATGCTCTGAGATAGAAATTAATACAGCAGAAGTTCCTTCAGTCATTTACTAGTATAAACCTTGCTGTATTAATTTGTTGTCTTAGAAACAGTAAAGGTCTATACATTCATTTTGTCTTAAATGCAATCTCAAATTACCTAAGAGCTGACTCAAACAGGATAACACATATGGCATGCCATGTTTGATTTTGATCTGAAGCATTTCAAAATGCAAGTGTGAGATTTCCTTTTTGAAATCTCCATAGCAGAGCATATACATGGACAAACACACACACCAGTAAGAATGTTATGGTGGGCTTTCTTTCTCCCTGCTGCAGAGTCCTCCACATGTTGAGAATTTTTATGTGCAAGGAAGAATTTGAGCATGTTCTGCTTTGGATGGGAGGAAGGTAATCTGGGGATATTAGGGTGGTTTTTTTTTTTTTTTTAACTATACCTGGGTTATGGACACATCTCCACCTGGTATAGTTTAGACTATGGTGTATATAAAAACCTACAGTATGACCTACACCAGGACACTGATAGAGTCAGTGCTGCCCTATTTGTACCCCAAAATCTCTCAGTGGCATTTGATATCATGAACCTTCTGCAACTCCTGGCCAGGCTGCATCTGAGTGGCTCCATCTTGCAGTAGTTCCATTCCTTTCTGGAGGAAACATAGAAACATAGAGCTGGAAGTGATCTCAAGGATCATCTAGTCTAACCCCCTGCACAACGCAGGAAATTCACAATTACCTTACTCCCCACTTCCCAAGTGACCCCTGCTCTATGCCCAGAGGAAGGCAAAAAATCTCCAGGATCCCTGGCCAATCTGGTCTGGAGGAAAATTCCTTCCTGACCCCAAAGTGGTGATCGTCGTTACCCTGGGCATGTAAGACAGGGCTACAAGAGCCGAGCACTGATGCAACCATTCTTGCCCTCCCTCTCATGAGCTGCCTAAGTTCACAGAATTTACATTGTTGTCAGATGACCATCTATCCTCTGCTTAAAAACCTCCAAATAAGAGCCCACCACCTCCCGCAAAAGCTTGTTCCACTGAGGAAACACTAACTGTCAGGAAGTTCTTTCTAATGTTTAGCCAAAACCTCTTTTGATTTAATTTCAGCCCACTTCTTCTGGTACAACCTTCTGGGACAACAGAAAACAACTCTGGACCATCCTCTATATGACAGCCCGTCAAATACTTGAAGATGGCTATCATATCTTATCTCAGTCATCTCCTCACCATCTTCATTGCCCTACTTTGGACATGTTCCATCTTATCAACATATTTCTTAAACTGTGGTGCCCAAAACTGAACACAATACTCCAAGTGAGGTCTAACTAGAGCAAAGCAATACCATCACTTCACATGATCTGGACACTATACTTCTGTTGATGCAGCCCAAAATTTGCATTTTCCTTTTTAGCTACTGCATCATACTGCTGACTCATGTTCAGTCTACTAAGACTCCTAAGTCCCTTTGGCAGGTAGTACTGCCAAGAAGAGTCACCCCCATCCCATAATTATGCATTTAATTTTTCCTGCCTAAATGCAGAGCTTTACATTTATCTCTGTTGAAATTCATTTTATTAAGTTTAGCCCATAATGGTTTCCTTAAGGCCAGCTCGCAGGGATGTGTAAAATAAAAGCTGGACTTGAAGTGGGATCATTTGCCATTCTACAAATTGGATTCTTTAACAAAGTAAGATGAGTAGGATAGCTAAGTTCCTTTGACCCATTTGATCCCATTTTGTTAAAAATTAGACCCAGATACCTCTTCTCTTTGTACATGAATTGGGGAAAGGGGGTTTGCCTTAAGGCTGTCGATTCGGTTCTGCCCGAACTGAAAAACAGCCGAATTTCCCCTGATTCGGCGGTTTTTAGTTCGGGACGAACCGAACTAAAAAATGGCGGGAAACCGGGGGAGCCAAATTCAGCGAGTTCGGGAGTTCACGAATAAATTCGGCAAATTCAGGGCGTCAGTAAGCAGCACAACTGTCAGTAAGCAGCATTCTCCTCCCCCGGCCAATCGGTGGCCAAGCTGGGTCTTCTTCTGGCCAATCAGTCAGGATTGAGTACTGGAGGAATCAGCTGCTGCGCGGCCGGGCAGAGAGAGAGAGTGAGAGAAATCCTCATGGGGGGGTGCTTGTGCACATTCGCTCCTTTCCGTGGCTGCAGGGGGTGCATTTTTGGGGGTAGAGATCCCAAACTTTCAGCGGAGCTTCAGACGAGCCTTCTTAAGAGACCCCCCAAGTTTGGTAAACATTGGGTTAGGGGGTCCTGAGATATGGGCTCCACCCTTTTTCCCTCCCCCTTTTCCATTTCCATGGCTGCAGGGGGCGCTTTTGGGGGTGCAGCCCCCAAACTTTCAGCATAGCTTCAGACGAGCCTTCTTAAGAAACCCCCCAAGTTTTGTAAAGATGGGTTCAGTGGGGGCAGAAATATGGGCTCCCCCCTTTTCTCTTTCCGTGGCTGCAGGGGGTGCAAATTTGGGGGTGCAGCCCCCAAACATTCAGCATAGCTTCAGACGAGCCTTCGTAAGAGACCCCCCCAAGTTTTGTAAACATTGGGTCAGGGGGTCCCGAGATATGGGCTTTCCCCTTTTCCCTATTGGGATGAATGGATCACCCGATACTGTATGCATCTCCAGAGCCGCAAAACCTTCCGTGCTTAAATGGAAACATATTGGATTACCCAGTCCTCCCAGCCCCTCCTGATGGAACAGAAGACAGCCACAGTAAGACCCCTTTGGGGGCTTTAATCTATAATTTTTCTCCTGTGTGTGTGTGGGGGGGAAGCAGAGTCTGTGTGTGTGTGGGGGGGGGAGCAGTTTCTGTGGGTGGGGGGGAAGCTAAAGGGGGCTTTCGCCCATTCTGCCTGGGGTGTGTGTGCCCCCTCGAGTCTCTCCCTGGTTTGAGGGGGGGCTTCAGTTGTGTGCCCTCAGGTTTTCCCTCATTCATAAGATTGGTTAGGTCTATTTTGATGCTTGCTCAAAACTGGTTTTCAAATGGTTACTTAAATAATACATTTGCCTGGTCCTGGGTCCAATGCAAAAGGGGAAATTCCACCCCCTCCTGCTCATTATGCATAGCTAGCTGCCTCTGTCCCTTTCCATGGTTTGCAAACTCCCAGGTGTCAGGTGTTGCTTTGCATGGTTGCAGAGGTGTTGATTTGCAGTTGTGGGTGTTGCTTTGCAGTTCTGTTGCTTTGCAGTTCTGTTGCTTTGCAAACTTCTTAGCACCTGCCCCGCCCTTGCTCTCAGCTGTTAGTCGGGGCTGGGAGCTTTGTGCCTGGGCGGCAAGCTCAGAGATGCATATTAAGGGTGGGGGACCCCTTTCAGGGCCCATATCTCAGCCCCCCCTGACCCAATCTTTACAAAACTTGGGGGGTCTTGCAAGAAGGGTCCTTTGAAGCTCCGCTGAAAGTTTGGGACCTCTATCCCCAAAAATGCCCCCCTGGAGCCACGGAAAGGCGCGGTTGTGTTTTTAATGGCTTTATTCGGCTAATTTTTTCCCCAAACTTTGAATTCGCGCCGAATTGCACGGACCCAAAGCGGTGGAGTTCGGACTTTGGCATATCCCAAACCCAGACGGGCTGAATTCGGCAGAATCCAAACTATGCCGAATTTTTTTTTTCAACAGCCATAGTCTGCCTGATTTTCTCCAGAACTACTAGCACCTGGGGTGGGCTGATTTGCATTGAGGAAAAGGTACAGCTACGTAGTGCCTTTGCATGAAATGACAGGCGTCGAGAATTCTCAGTCCTGAAACAGCAGTTCTCTCACACACAGAAAAAAATCATCTGATCTTTCCTTATTATTGATCGCCGAGTGTTCACTGTTAGGGGTGGCAGCTTAATTTGTGCCCTATCTGTCTGCCTCCCTCAGCTAGCACAAGCGAAGCATTTACCTCTGCCTTCTGCAGAATGTGTGATCTGGCTAGGTCTGCCAACTTAGCAGGGGATGGGGAGGAAGTCATAGCCTCTGTACTTCTGTTCTTTCAAAGCTGTCCCCCTGTCTGCCAGCATGTCTGTTTCCTGTGAAGGCAAGCAGGCTGGCTGGTGCTGTCTATGACTGACAGATGGGAATTGCAGCCTCATCTCTCCCCCCCCCCCCCCATCTTGAAACTAGACCAACTGCCCATTGTGGGGCAGGAGCAAGCCATAGCTTCTACCTCCACCCCACCCTCCAGCCTGACTTGCCTTGCTTTGAGCAAACACGAGCAAAGCCTGACCACTGTCTGCCTAGCATGCTCCAGGTAACACAACAGGCAACTCAGACCTGTAGATATCATCAGAAAGCCCTCTAGAAGTAGTGATCTTGGAAAGAGAGATAGTAAAAGTTGAGCGAAAACATGTTAAGAAGACAAATAAGACTATAGTAGAAATACTAGATAAATATTACAATTCTAAATATAAAACCTAGAAATAATATATAACAGCATAGTGCAAATAGAATAGAATGATTATACAAATTATCCTGATGACTATGTACCGTGATTGTAAGAACTGTTAAACATTAACCCTGGAAGAAGCCTAATCTGTGTGTGAATGGGTATGTATACAGTATATGTTGTGTGTATGTCAAGTGTTAAAATATAATAAAATGCATTATATAAAAAAGAAAGCCCTCCCCAAATCAGTGTGCCAGTACAATGATGGGTGAAAATAGAAACATTCTGTACAGAGATGCCAATCAAGATGAGCTTCTGTGGCAAGAGCTCTTCCAGTGGGATGGCATCCTTGTCGGGTACATCTGCAGAGGCTGAGCCCCTCTCTGCCCTTGTGTGGCTCCAATCTTTCTTACCTCCCTTCCGAGAAAAAAGAAAGGAGACAATGAGCCTTCATAATAAGAGGCAGAGTGAAAGACTAATTGTGCTCACTCCTGAATGTCAGAAAGAATTTTGTTTGGATTGGGAACATGTATTATGTTTCCAAATAGTGTGTGGTTCATGGTAGAACACCGCACATCTCTGTGACCTAGTCTGGTCTTGGCAGAGTTAAGATTTGAACTAGCAACCTCCATGATCACTGCTCATTCACACCCACTATACCATACACATCACAGACGCTACACTGTTGGTTCAGCTGTGGTTTTATGGTTCAGCTGTGATTTTATGGGTTGTTAACTGCCATGATACTGATTAATGTGCTTTTTAATTATGTGGTAATTGTTTATATTGTTGTGAGAGACTAAGGGCTGCTTTTGGCTTGTTCTCATTTTTATATAGTGTTTGTGCTTTTAAGTTGTTTGGAAATTTGTTTTAACCCACTCTGAAGATCTGTTCACGGATGGAAGGATGAGCTGTGTAACACACCCAAGACAAAATCCAGGATGAAAGCTAATATAATAACAACAGCAAAGAACAACTTTCATTTTGTTCGGCATTTGTACTTTTGCAGTTTGACTTTGCTGGGTTTCCACGTTCTGCAAGACGGCAACCATCATCATCTGGCCTACATAAAATATCACAGACTCTTTCACCTGATTGATATTTGATTTCTGTCTTCTCGGAAGCTAAATCTATACCCTGGAAGAACCAGTGAGAATTTGAAAAAGGAAGCACTACCGTCTCTTTCTTTCATGTACCAAAATGCGAGGTTAATAAGTGTGCTTCAGCGCAAGGAGTCTCAGCAACTCAAGCAAGATGAAACAGAAGGAAACTACAGTGTTGTGTAAGTAAATGAGAGATTAACTCAAGCACAAAGCTTGGATCGTCTTCAGATTTGATACGGGTGAATGGAAGAGCACTAGAGGAGGGGTAAGTGGAACAATCCATTCTGTAGCAACTAACCCTTATTGAAGATGAGCACGAAAAGTTAAGAGAGGGGAAACGGGGACATCAAGGAAGGGAATAAAAAGAGTAATATGTCACCATAGGAATAAAGGGGGGGAGGGAGAGAGAGATGAAAAATAAAGCCACAAAGAAGGATGAGACGAGTTCTTTAACTAATCAACTTCTCCAGCTGAGCCAGAAGGCTAATCCGGTTAGGGCAGAGTGAAAACAACTAAATGTACAACATGGGGAAGCTCAGCTGTTTGACCTTCTTTTACTTCTATCAGTTCAGTAAGGGGGTTGGAAAGGAGAGGGATTAAGACAAATTTCAGACAACTCAGAGATTCATCTCGTAGCATCTGGAACAAAGGCTCCCTTCAGGGTTTCAGACAGAGCCTGTCTGTCACCAATCCAGATGGAACAGTTAGACTACATTTCCACATGCTACACCTCAAGCCACCCATAGAAGGCCTGCTGTGTACCTGAATGTAAGCAAGGCTGTATTTACTTTCTACTACTTCCCCTACCAAGTGTTAAACACTGCAATTGAAAAGGTATTAGTGAACAGTGGTGGAAATTTAACCTCTAATTGGAGCAAAATTTCTCTAACATTTAATGATCTCTTTCATGCGAACAAGAGAATCTGTGCCTTTAGATAGTTTTATTGTTTGTTTGTTTTACATCCCACTTTTCTCCCCATGGTAATACAAAAAATATATATAGATAAACAAAAGGAGAGGAGCTTCAAAAAGCAAAGCAGATCCTCCTCTCTATTTTTCTCCCCCTGCTGGCAAATCTTCTTCACAGCTTTGGGCACACACAGACCTTAAAGAACTATGAGAAACAGAGGAGAAACAGACTCAACTAGATGTTATTCAGCAGCTGCTAGCAGGATCTTCTTCAGCACCTCCTCTGCCAGATACCTTGACCTCTTAGAATCACACTCATATGCTAATTTATACTCTTTGGTAAAAGCAAGAACAGGCTTTTTCTGCATCCTAATAACCTGATCTTAAAGAAGTTCTTCTCTCAGGTACTGAGAGAAGATGCTTGAGAAGGATATCATTCCTGGGCAAGGCAGCCAATCACCACTATGGCCCCCAACAAAGATTCTTTATGCCCCCACATGCTACTGGGATCCAACCCTTAGCAATATGAAAACAAATCATGTTACTTGCCTTGTTCTATGGTCCCTAGCCCTGACCTGAATAGCCCAGGCTAGCCTGGTCTCGTCAGATCTCAGAGGCTAAGCAGGAACAGCCCTGACTAATATTTAGATGGGTGACTTCCAAGAAATACCAGGGTTGCAACGCAGAGGCACGCAATGGCAAACCACCTCTGAATATCTCTTGCCTAGAAAACCCTACCAGGGGTCACCATAAGCCAGATGTGACTTGACTGCAAAAAAAAAAAAGTCCCTTAGGGTGACTTAAATATTATCTGTACTATCTGGTGGTACTTCTAAATAGGATAGCATCAGGATTTATGCAAAGTAGTTCAACCCAACTCCCAAACCTTCAAGAGAGCACAGAAGGATTTCCCAGGGTTTGGTAGTTTCAAGAAGAATGGAAGATTTTGTTCTACAGATCTGTTTCCCAAAAAGAACTGAATGGTCTCTCTCATCTCTACTAGCTATTGCTATTTGTATAGCAAACAGTTTGTATAGGTATAGTTTTACTGTATACTCAAAAAGAAAGTAACATCTTTTACCTTTTTGGCTTTCTAAAAAAGGGAGGTCATCTTCCACTCAGGTATACAGGTCAGCTGATTGTGAGAGGTGATTCATTGCCTACTCAGAGCTTTGGAGACAGCATACCAACTCATTCTCCAGCAGAGAGGAGTGGGGATGAAAGTGACACAGAGACTTGCAAAGACTCCTTTTATTTCTGCATGGCTGTTTCCTCATGGTCACCCCGCCGACTGCTTTGGGGCTTTGCTTTGATTATGCTCGCATTTTCCAACGGTCAGAGGTCGCCTCACTCTCCCCATGTGTTTCCATGCATTTTGCCCACATTTTCTGGATTTGTGTTTAGCCAACATCCAGAAAATGTGGGAGAAACATGCAGAAGTGCATGGGGAGAGCGAGGCGACCTCTGATGGTTGGAAAATGCAAGCATAAGCAAAGCATAGCACTGAAGTAGTTGGCAGGGTGACCACGAGGAAACAGCCATGCAGAAATGGCTCTTGAGTTTCAAGGGGAGATAAAAGGAGTCTAAGTAGACTGGCTGGCTTTAAAAACAGCAACTTATTTTCTGGCAAATGATAAGAATTAGTAGAACAGTGGGGGTGGATTTGCTTTTCTACCAAACCATGTTTCTGGCCCGAAATAGTACTCCACACCAGCTTTTGCTTCTTCCCCTGTGCTTCAGGCCAGAGTTGCCTAGTAGTTCAGCTCTTTCTTTCTTTTTCCAGAAGAGAGGAACTTGTGAGTTTACAGCCGTTTCTCGCAGTATTAGCTACAGCCGTTAGGAGTTTGTAGACATTTTAGTTAGGGAAGGATAAGGTAAGTAGTTAATTTTAACAGTCCTGCTTGATTGGAGAAATAACACCTTCTGTTGGAAAAGTGTGCCTTCCTAGCCTACAGAAAGCATTGTGAATAGAGGTGGGAAGGATTCACAGGTCATTTCTAAGGAAAGTTACACCCCTCTGAGATCACTGATTTCAATGGAGTCTGTTTAAGGTTGTACTGTAAGGCAGTCAATTTCTCTAAGCCTTAGCCTAGTACAGTGATGGCGAACCTTTTAGAGACCGAGTGCCCAAACTGCATCCCAAAATCCACTTATTTATCACAAAGTGCCAACACAGTTAGAAGTCCACATGGGGCTAGGGGTTGCCAGGTCCCTCTTTGCCACCTGTGGGAGGTTTTTGGGGTGGAGCCTGAGGAGGGTGGGGTTCGGGGAGGGACTTCAATGCCATACAGTCCAATTGCCAAAGCGGCCATTTTCTTCAGGTGAACTGAAATAGCAGATCTCTTGCTATTAGCTGGAGGTTGGCAACCCTGCATGGGCGGCTGAGCGGGGGAAGGAAAGCAGCTGGAGCTTAGCCCCCACCCCTTCAGTTTGGTTCTTTTCCCAACTGTTATCTTCATACAAATTTAAAAAGACTGTTATGCGGGGGGGGGGCTGATGGTGGGAACAGCACATGCTCAGAGGCACCTTCGGTTGCATGAACGAGCAGAGTGGAAACCCGAGCTAAGCAAAGGGCTAGGCTCCAGCCCAAACACCTGGCGGGCCCCCGTTCGGCCCTCACTGCCAATCCCCCCGCGCTGCAGAAACCAACCAGCCTGCCGCAGACGGCTGCCCAGGCGTCCCACTCTCGGTCCAGCCCCGTCCCGGCTCCACCCCTTCCAGTCCTCAGCAGAAGGCTCGTCGTTGTCTTCACTTCCGGAGCGCGCAGCCAGCGACTGCGGAGAAGGCGCTGGGAAGGAGCCCGGTGCTTCCCGGAGGAGCCGGGAAGGCACCGCTGGTCCCCAGCCTCCTCAGCTGGGGGAACGAACTCAGGCCAACTCTGTGCTGGGGCAACGGAATGCGTGCCCACAGAGAGGGCTCTGAGTGCCACCTTTGGCACCCGTGCCATAGGTTCGCCACCACTGGCCTAGTAAGATTGACTCAGGAGGGGAGTATAACAGTCAGTTTCTTGCCTCTTTAAATCTGAAGCAAATTGATCCAATGCTGCTTGTGGACAATTACAGTGCGATGAGGTGCAAAAAGTAAAAGTAATATTTTCTTCAGTAGCCTATATTGTATATTGATTACTATTGAATTAAAAACTTTGTTTATAGTGTTACCTTTTTTAGGAGTTGTTTTGAATTCAGAGCCGTCTACTTTCATGCATAGCCACACCTGTCCCATCCACCTGGAGCTCTTGTAGCTGAGCTCTTTACTCAGCAGCTGCCGCTTGTGCCCAATCTGTCCAAGGCTCCAGCCGCTGGCTCCCAGCGACAGCTCCCACTCACCTCTTACAGGGCGAGGACTGCTCCTTCCTTGGCCACGGTGTGTCTGTGCATGCACACCTGTGAGATAGCTGTGATTAGGGTTGCTAGCTCCGGGTTGAGAAATACTTGGAGATTTTGGGATTGGGGCCTGAAAAGGGCGGGTTTTAGGGAGGGGAGGGACTTCAATGCCATAGAGTCCAATTGCCAAAGCAGCCATTTTCTCCAGGTGAACTGATCTCTGTCGGCTGGAGATCAGTTGTAATAGTGGGAGATCTCCAGCTAGTACCTGGAGGTTGGCAACCTAGTGGCGATTCTGAGGTTCCATCCTGGACTTTTGGCAGGGCCCCCAGAATCACTAAGACCTCCCCTGCTCATCTTGAAATATAAAAATCTGAAACTACGTCATCTGACAATGCTTGTTAGGAGTCCTTGAGAAGTACACAAAAAAAGAAGATACTAGCACAGCTAATTTGCACTATACACCATACAACTGAAACCAATATGCAAAATTAAGTCCCTACCAAAGGCTTTTACTGTAATAATCAAGTCCAAAGGGGATAAAGAATGTGTGAGAGAAGGAATGTGTAAAAAAAAAAAGCCCTACCAAGATTGGTGGAAACTTGTATGGATTTGTAGGTGTGATAACTGCTTGCAGAGAAACCATGCTTAGTCCAAGAGATGAACTGACTGCCATTTCTCTTGAAGTCATAAAAAATCATAATGTATCAGCTGATCAAAATATGGTTGAAAATTGACCATTAGTCCATTGATATGCCATGGGAAAAAATTGTTTTGGAAGCTGTCCTACCTGTGTTCTATTTTTAATGAACTTTATGACTGAACAGGGATTTGAACTTGGGTCTTCCTCATCTTAGCCCAACATTGTGTCCACTGTACTGGTTTCTGTATTAAAATTAAAATGCTATCAAAACATTATGAAAATGCTACTTAGACTAGAGGCCTGCTTCCATGTAATGTTGTTTTATTAGATTTTTATTCATGTTTTCTTGCTTAAAGGGTTGTTTGTTTGTTTTGGTCTTTTTGTGTATTGTTCAGTGAGAGATAGAAGATGAAAGACCTGTCTGCAGAGAAAAAGGTCATAGTGTTTACTGGGGGGCATTATTCCTAGTGTAGCCTATATAAGCTTGTTTCTTGTTGCAGGCTCCCAACAACTAATGCATGCCTCTTCAGAAGTAAGAGTTAGAACTGCCTAAAACATGTCAACATTTTTGTAGTTCTGTAGTTTTGTAAGAATAATCCCCTCTTCAGCAGGAATGGTTTGGTGTGGGGTCTTGTAGTCTCAGCACTCCTGCGATCAAAGGCAATTGTAGCTGTCTCGTATGTAATAAGCACCTATGATGAATCTTTTGCAAAAAGCTGAGGTGTCCTATAGATTACATGATAAAATCAGCCGCAAGCTAGTGTTCTCTCATTTGCTCACTGAGTAATTCTGGGTTGTGGGGAAGGAACACTCCCATATTGCAAGCGGTTTGTGAGAGCACTGGTGTGTGAGTTTCATGGCACATCTGCAAAGAGATGTCGCTAAACGTGTTCAAAGGAATTTTGATGTCTGTGCAGCCCTGCAGGACACTGACATGGTAAGGCTGGTGCCCATCCTTGATTCCCATTTTCAAAACAGAAGGAAAGTACTTTTTCTTTCTTTCAGAAGGCACTCTTCTTAATGTGAAACCCTATATGAAGGTGTCTGGCGTGCATGGCTTACAGGAAGAGAAGAATGTGAGGGGTCTTAATGATCCTGAAAGGCATGAAAAGCTGCCTAAGGTGGAGATGGATCGCATATTCTCCTTGTCTGAAATGAACAAGACAAAAAGTAAAAGGCAAAAACTGCAAGATAGAAGATTTCGGCTGAACTAGAGTTGGCAGGAGGGCTGTGGGCAGAGATACAGGGGAGGGTGTAACACTGGCCGTGGCGTCATGTCACTTCCGCTAGGAAAAGCTGTAGGTTTCTGAGGATTCCTAGAGCTACCCCTTGTCACTTCTGGTTTTTATCAGAAATGATGTGACACTGCAGCCAGTCTCCTTTAAAAATTTTTTTGACATCCTGTGTTATGTCAGGGCTTGCGGGCTGGACTGTGCCTGGAAGGGCGGGGGAGTTGCCTTTTCTGTTGCATGGGTTCCTATGGTCTACATTTAGGGTTGCCAGGTGCCTGTTAATGACGGGCAATTGCCCAACAATTAACAGGCCTGCTCACCGCCCCTTAGCTGGTTGGCAGGGAAAACAGCCAGCTAAAGGGGGGCACAATAATGCCCCTTCTGAGGTAAACCTGGAAATGATGGGGACGCTCTAGCACATTCCTCCCAAAACTCCATGGTTTCCATAGAGTTTGTTAGGGACATGCTAGAGTGTCCTTGTCACTGGGCATTTGCAAATTGGCTGTCCCACCAAATCTTCCACCAATGGCAAGGGGAGAGCTGGCAACCCTAGTTACATTGCAATGGGAAAAGGGAGCAATGATTCTTGCCGCTACCTGGCTGAACACTAGGAGTAACTTTCTATCGGATTGCAGGGCATACTGCTGGGTGCAACTGCCTCGGTTGCCCCTATAAGTATACACCACTAGCCTTGGCTGTGGGAACCTGCTTTGCTGAGGCAGTGCCTGGGATGCCTGACAGGGAGAAGGGGGTGCAGACTCCTGGGCAGAGGCTGCTGGATCCCCACCCATGCTCACCTGTCAGTGTGTGACTGCTCCTTTGATGCACATCTCCAGAGATGGGGTACCTGTAAGGGTTCTGAAACGAGACATCAGGTTACATAGCAAGATTTGCTCCCTCCCCTTCAGGTGTGAGTGCTAAATGCCCCCTCTGGGGTGCTAAGTGCCCTCTGTGTGCATTTCCCACCATCAGCATGAAATGTGCACTCTAAATGTGCAAGGAAGAGATCTCAGTGACAGAGTCCTGGGCTGCCCACCCTATCATCTGAGCTACGGGGCCATCCTAGCTCAGTTTTGTGTAGCCCAGGAGGGTTGTGATTGGATGCAGGGGAGGGGGTTTGGCTGCCACTGAAGAGGGTGTAATTGGCCGAGACTCTAGTCAGCATCCTATGCTATGCTGGGTTTTTTTGTCAGAGCTGTGCCTGGGGAGAGCATTTGGCCTTTTCTGTTGCATGAATGCCTATGGGCGACACTGAAGTTGGTGTTGGCATAACTTTATGCCAATGCTGGGGAGTGTTCCCAGGGTGGGGCAGCTAAATCCTGCCATGCCCCTTCCCCTGCAAGCACAGAGGGCTGCACCGGTGCTGCTTCAGTGTGGGTCTGAAGCATAGTTGTGCCATTGGCCAGCAGTGGTATAACAGCCACAGGGTGCTGTGCCAACATATCTCCAAGATACCAGCGTAGCAGCTGGTCCGTTCCCTGAGAGACCCCCACCCGGATTGCACCTGTTATATCCCTGCTTATGTTCTATTCTACATCCCTTCCTTCCTTTATTACCTAATGTAGATGAGAATTTACAAATTAAGCTTTGTATGTGAACTGGAGTAAGAATGAGGCGTGCAAGACCTTCAACCGAATACTCCTGAGCTTCAAGCAAAATGAAACATATGGCTTCCAGCCCAAATAAAGTCCCTAATTCCCTTCTGTTATTAAATCAGTCACCCCCCCCCTTTAATTTGATGCTAGGAGATTTTTTTTAAAGCATTTCGGTTTAATGCTGGAGGTCTTTTTAAAGTCTTATGTTTTAATGCTGGGAGCAGTCAGAGTATATCTGATCTCTCCTAGACGCAGCATATAACTTGCTTGGCACTTGGGAGGTCACTGGGTGGTCAAATTTTCAGGAGAGTATGATTGCTAAAGAGTTTGTCCAGTTACATCCAATGTTTATATGAAGTTCTTTGGCATGCAGTGTATGAGCTGGTTTAATCCTCATGAGTCGTTATGTGGAAGCTCCCAAATAAAGGAGAGGCATGTTGTATGCTGCTGGAGGAAAAATCCCTGGGGAAACTGTTGGGCCTTTCATGCATGGCTGTTTCCCTCACCATCACCCCTCCAATGACTTCAGGTCATTGTGTTGATTAGGCATGCTGTTTCCAACCGTCAGAGGTCGCCTCGCTCTCCCCCTGTGTTTGCTTGCATTTTGCCCACATTTTGAGAGACCTGTTTTATCTCAAATTTGAAAAAGCGGGCAAAATGCTGGGAAATGCAGGGGGAGAATGATGGTTGGAAATGGCATGCATAATCCAAAAAAAGACCCGAAGTCATCGGAGGGGTGTCCACAAAGGAAACAGCCATGCATAAAAGGCCTTGGAGTAAAGGTGACTCAGCATGCCTAGCCACTGGGGCGCGCTATATCTCCTTTTCTCTAGAACAAGACTGTTTATTTGTGTGATACCTCTCTTTGTCTATGCTTCTCTCTGACTTCTCCCTCTCTTTCCCTGCTTTGGTTCTCTCTTCTGCTGGTGTTGTAAGAGGCAAGATGCTTATGTAGATCTCTCTTGTACAAGCAAGTCAGTATCAGACCCATCATCTCATATTTGCAAACATATGCTGGTGGATTAGCTAACCACAGGTAATAGGGAATAGTGTTATTTAGGTTGGGCTTCTGTTTCTTCTTCTACTACAAATTGCATGTGAATGTGAATAAGCTTAAATAAAATTAAGTTCTTTATTTGTTGCATCATACTTGCTTGAAGGGTGTTTAACCATGTGTGATTCAACACTTTCTTAACTGTTCAACTTTGTTGTATGTTAACCAATACCCATACCCAATAGAAACAGCCATTGTTTCAATATTCTACAGAGCTGAAATGAATATTCTCAGAGTGAAGTTCCAAATGTTTCAGTGTTGCTATTTAAATCTTTTAATGTTTTTAATTTGAAATTTGAGCACAATTCATTTGCTGCCTTTCCTTGATAGTTTTGATTCTGGCAGGCTTCATCTAATCTAATAAATTACTTGCTGTTAAAAGCAAATTATCATTGCATGCTGGGCATCAAATGCTGTAAGATAAAAAGTCTATTGCATGCCAATTGTTATCTAATGTTAAATATTATTGCATGCCAACCATCTAAACTTCCAAATACTATATATTACTGCTAGGGCTGTGCATATCGGGTTGACTGAACCAAAAATAACGCCCCCCCAAAAGGCCTTTTCAGCTTCTTTCCAGTTTAATTTAAGCTGAATATTAAAACTGGGAATCAAGCCTAAGACTGATAGCCAATTGCCAAAAAAGCCGAACAGGTATTCAGCTTTTTTCAACTTCGGTTTTCCCTATGGGAATTTTTGTATGAGCTCTGGGTGGGGGCATTTTTGATAGAGTCACCAAACTCACAGTGTAGCTGCAAGGTACTCTCCTTGCATGAACCACAAAGTTTGATAAAGTTTGGGGCAGGGGGTCCAATTTTATAGCCCCCTGAAGGGTTCACCCCCATTCTCCGTGCCAGCTATCAAGTATCAACTATCAGGCATCAAATATTGCAATAAAATATTATGAACTATTGAGCACAGAGAATGTAAGAGAATGTTCAAATATTCAGTGAGTGGCTAGAGAATATTCAAAATCAAAATTCATAAAGAAGGAGATTTTGTTTTAGATGCAAACCTGTTTTAGCTCTCATAATCTACAGAGGCATTCGGAAATAAACTTTAACCATAGCTCAGTCTGATTTTATTCATTACAACCTGATAATCACAGCAAGTCTGTTGATTCCCCACTGAATGCAACAGCTCTGAAGAACCATAGTTATCTTCCCTCTGTTCACTATGCCATGTTCACTATGATAAGTATGGTTGGGTTATGGGCAGGGGTGTCAGCACTGAATTTACTCCTCTGGTGCATATTGGACACTAGTTTCAAGATCTTCTAACATATACAATGCTTTCAAAGAAGGAACAGAGTGCCTTTCAAAATAAAGTAATTTCAACTAGCCCTCACATACACTGCTAAACCACGACACCATGCTGGCTCTCAATAAAGATGACCGAGATGGACAACAGGGATTCATTGAATTTACATATGTATCACTCCATCTGAATCAACCATGGCATGAAAAAGGTGCAGCAAATGCTAGTTAAAAGTTAATAAATCCCATGAAAATGAATAGCCTGTGATCCATGTGTTTGGATCAGTCTGCACTGCCTCACTGGGAGCATTTTTTGACAATCTGAAATTTAGACTGCTAGATTCTATCAATACATGTACAAAAATAGCCAAAACATAGCTATAAATACAGAGCTATTAATATAACGACTGGGCAGCATTCCAATATATACAGTTTTCTGAAACCGACTGCCGCTCTCCATGGTCCTTCAGTTTTTGGAATTCTACTGAAATGCAAGCAGGGCAATCCTGTGGTTCTGCTGTGCCAGCAGCTGCTGCAACACGCCTGTGTTGATATTACACCCACATAACACTGTTGCCATCCTAAGCATTCCCAGCAGCAAAGCAAAATCCAAACAATACTAGTAGAAACAAGAGATAACGTAGCAACACTGACAGATGTTTCCACAGCATCCCTGCCAACTCCACTGCCACCCACCAATCATGATGTTGTACATCAGAGTCAGTCTAAGTACCAAACTGCAATGCTCCTGCAACAGCAGCATAAATCGACTACATTAGCATAGAGTTCTGCTGCACGTTAGAATTTAGTGCCAATCCTGTCCTCACTCAGCAGGTACAAATTGGAGATAGGATCACAGTGTCAGAATTATAATCTCTGTCTTTTGTCTTTATTCTCATGCAGTCTTATTAAATGTATAAATTTTTAAAAAGTTATCTCCTCTGCAATGGGTATGATTCGATGTGAAAGTAATTGAACATACATCCCAGCATTCCAGACTAGAATCGATATCTTTCTTGTTGTGACGTTGTTGCTGGTTGCCAGAAGGGTGCTTCTGAGAAAAAAAGTACCACAGGACACATAATTTTTAGATAAACAAAGACAATGACTTCTATTACCTGATTCAATTGCTCAGTTTCTTAACTTTATCACCAGATCCCTATTTTTTAGGGGAAGTCATAAAATACACATAGAAGCCAAAGCAGGTCTTGGAGCTATGACTTCACAGCCAGGTCAAGCAACTGGGATTGGAGTAGAGGGTTCAGGTTGATTCAAAAAGCCCAGGGAGTCAACTGGTGCAGACACAAGAGACATTGTTTTTGAAAGAAGCAACAGGTAAAGACTTTTCATAAAGAGAAAGCAATACTAGGCTCATGTCTCAAAAACTATGCCTCCCAAATTTCAGGTTAGTTCTCCTTGAGAAATTGAGTTTAAACCTCATTTGCAGCCTTGGCCATGGAGCAAATTGCAGGCAGAAAGGTATCGGTTGGATATTAGGGTAACATTTTTGACAGTAAGAGTTGTTCGATGGTGGAATCAGCAACGTGGGGAGGTGGTGCACTCCTCCTCACTGGCAGTCTTTAAGCAGAGGCTGGACAAGTGCTTGTCAGGGATGCTCTAAGCTGATCCTGCATTAAGCAGGGGGTTGGACTAGATGGCCTTATGGCCCCTTCCAACTCTATGATTCTATGATTCAAACGTGTTGTCCCATATCCAAAGATTCCTGAGTCACCACCACCATCAGTTTTGCACCAAAATGGAAAGGTACTCAGTATGATTTTGGTCATAAGCTGATTTATATGCATGTCTATCAGATCCTATCAGATCTCAAGGGTCTGTCAGAGCCCAAGGGTTGCTGTTGAAGCAACCAGGATAGGGAGGGTGGAGAAACAGCAGTATGTTCTCAGACAAGTTTCTTTTTATCCATATTTGGTTATATGATCTTATTTCTTTTTCTGGGATGCCTTTCCTCCTTGCCAAGCCCTTGCTGCCGCCTGCATCTCATACATAGAAAGACCCTCATCACATCAAGAATTCATAATCATCCAAAAATATTCAATAGGAATATGAAATATTTACACATGAAAGAATGTCAGATGGAATGAAGCACCTGTGATACTTTATAACTGTTCTCTTTGAGATAGTGAATGAACTATATGCATTGAGGGGCTACACTAAAGGTGGACTAGAAAGTGAGATGCGTGTAATGGGAAAGACTCTCTGGGTTTCCCAATCCCCTGCCGAGGGCTGAGGTTTAACATGCAGAAAGAAAGACACCAAGTGTTTATTTTTATTTATGTTATTTATAATCCATGTTTCTTGCTGAGACTCAAGGTGGATCACACAGTGTAAAGTCAATACAATCATCAGAATGGGACATCTAATAAACAATACAGTAAGATTTCGATTGTAGAAAACTTAAACTAAGCAGAAATCTGAAAACAGACCTGAAGTGAAGCATAAGCATTAACACGGCAGAATAAGCAATGTAATGTTTACATAGTAGAGTCATTCTTACACCAACAGACAGATTGTACATTACCCAGTAGCACAGTCCGTAGCCCCTGTCCCTTTACTAAAGCATCTTTCTGAATCATTCCATTATAGCTCTGTTAACCTGTGTAAAAATGCCCTCTCGAATAATTCAGTTTTGCATAGCTTGTGGAATGCCAGCACAGTGGGAGCCTTTCTGACCTCATCAGAGAGGCCATTACATAAGGTGGGGACCACAACAAAGAATGCAAGTGTACAGGCAGTTGTTGGTCTTGCCCAATTGCAGGGCATCACTTGCAGAAGGCCCTGCTCCAGGGAGGAAACATGTCATGGCAGAGCATAGGGAAGGAGGCAGTCCTCCATATATGAGGGACCAAGGCCATGAAGGGCTTTGTGTGTGATAGACAATACCTAGAACTGAACCCAGTAACTGATGGGCAGCCAATGGAGTGACTGCAGAATGGGAGCAATATGAATGCTCTTCATAGCTCCTGATAATAATCAAGATGCGGCTTTCTGCACTAACAGGAGTCTGAGTTGACTTTGAATAGAGACCTATAATGTTAACATTGCCATCTAGCACAGGTTCGTGGTGTCTCTGTGTGGAAAGCCCAAGTTTGTTTGGTTTTGTCCTCTCTGGCTTCCACAGCTTGCATTTGTACCCTGGAATCTCAGGTCCTTCTGCATGACTCTCGTACTCTTTCCCCCACACAGCTTTTGTTTCTCCCAAAGACTCCATCAGAGCTTCTTGTCACAATGTTGTTGAGAAATCCTCTTAGCAGAGCTTGTCTGATTATTGTGAGGAGGAAAGATAAGATTGACAATGAACACATCTATGCGGAAGAGATGTGTATGGCAACTTTAGGTATTCTTTGAGAAAGAAATGTACATACTGTAATTCTTATGTCACTTTTTCATCAGTCATGATGTGACATGAAAAAAATTTTTTTAAAGTAAAACAAAGCCAATAGAGGAAGCTGCCCTGCACATCTTCTGTTTGTCAGGATCAGCTTAGGGCAATAGATTTCCTGGCCAAGTACTTTTCCCTTCCTGAATTTATAGTATTCAGGAAGGAGGAAGAACTATAGGGAAGCCATTTCAGAATTTGTGTGAGCCCAACATAGGTCAGAAAAGTCAAGCACGTTCTCATTTTAAAACTGATTAAAATTCTTTCAGTTCAAGGGTGAGCAGGGAATGAATTAATTGCTTGTATTAATTTCCCCCCTGTTAAGTCATAGACAACATATGGCGATCCTGTAGGATTTTCAAGGCAAGAAATATTCAGAGGTGGTTGGCCATTGCCTGCCTCTGCATAGCAACCCTAGGCTTCCTTGGTAGTCTCCCATCCAATAATAACCAGGGCTGGCCCTGCGTATGTGATGAGATTGGGATAGTCTGGGCTATCCAGGTCAGGGTGGTGTTAATGTATATGAAGTAATATTGTCTATGTATGAATCAAGGTTGTCTTAATTAATTTTAAATATTGAAGTGAGGGAAGAAGAACTGATTTGTGCATGTACCATCATGTCACAACTGAGTTATGGTTACCCCAGCAAGGGGCTTTCAAGGCAAGTGAAAAGCAGAGGTGGTTTGTCACTGCCTTCCTCTGTAGAGTCTTCGTTGGTGGTCCCCCATCCAAGTACCAACCCTGCTTAGCTTCCAAGATCTGATGAGATCAGGCTATACCATACCAGTCTACATCCCAAGAACTGGTGTACTGTTGCAATATTCTGTGCATATTACTTTGACAAATGGAAAGACAATTTAGAAATCTAATAAATAAATATCGTATTGCAGGTAGCCCATACATGAAGATTCACCGTGGACTGCAGCTGTGGTTTTCCAAGGCTTGGGACTGGGTACTTTCTCCCAAATTTCCATCAGATATCACGGATCTTGCTTAATCTATATTATTAATAATACGCCCCATCCCCATTCTATCTAGGGATGCTCAAGCACCTCCAGCTCTATTGCTGTGAAGCCAGCTGTTCAAATAAAGAGTGAGCAGGCTGGCCAGTCAATCATTGTGTTTTTAACACTGTGTTTTTAAAGACGTCTTACTGTTTGTTGCTCATCCAAGTCAATGTTAGCAACATTATTTCATGCACGTGCATTTCTGTTCATCTTTATGAGACCCGTAATTTCCCTCCCTCCCTCCCTGTATCATTTAACTACCTGACCCAGCAATTTGTGCTCATGGAGGAAAATAGATTTCGCCTGCTGTGTTGGTGTAGAAGTGGCCGCAAGGCAACACAACTCCTCCACCACCACTACTGCACAGCTGCAAAGTTGTTTGGCATGCTGTTCAAGTCAGATAGCAGAAAGGCAAGGAGATCCAACGTTCAGCTCACAAGCGACTGCAGGTCGTGAAAACAACATGTCCATCTGCCAAACATGTTTGCTGCAAACTTTTCACATCCTTTAACCCCATCTCAACATGATGATGACTTATCAAGATGTCACAGGTCCCATTCAGGTCACTAGAAAAGTGAAGGCCCCTAAATATTTTTCAGGAAAGTATTAATTATGTGAAATGTGGCAAGTGCTACAACAACTATATTGAAACACACCACAGGTGAAGATAAAGCGAATGGGAGAAATAGCATGTGTAGAAGGAAGTGAGAGTTAAGGTTAACCTTGGATGCTGCAGGGGAGCCAGCGTGGTGTAGTGGTTAAGAGCGGTGGTTGGAACGGTCGAGTCTGATCTGGAGAACCAGGTTTGATTCCCCACTCTTCCACATGAGCGGTGGAGGCCAGTCTGGTGAACCGGATTGGTTTCCTCACTCCTACACACTAAGCCAGCTGGGTGACAGCTCTGTTAGAGCTCTCTCAGTCCTACCTACCTAACAGGGTGTCTGTTGTGGGGAAGGGGAGGGAAAGTGATTGTAAGCCGGTTAGAGTTTCCCTTAAGTGGTAGAGAAAGTTGGCATATAAAAACCAACTCTTCATCTTCTTCTTCTTCAAAAGGACTGGCAGTTCTAAAACTGTTGCCTTCTTCAAAAAGGTATATGTGTGTGTATGGTAGGCTAAATTCCATTCCTTCTGGAAACCTGGCAAGATTATAGCACAACTCCTGCAGCTCTTTTGATCTCTACCACTGATGGGGAGTGGGAAAACGTACAAGGGCACCTGCAGTTCAACCATCTTGTGGTGGGCTAGCCAGCAGCAGCTTTTAAAATGTTGTTGGTGCCTTCCTCGCTCAGCCTGAAAGTTTTCCAGGAATGGCCAAGACAGGGGCTGTAGGGGCCTAGAATGTTGTGTAGACAAAACGCACCAAGCAGCTTCCTAATTGCCAGAATGAGTCCCCTTTTCTTTTTCTTGGCACCTCATCTCCACTCACCTCACATCCACACTCAGTCTGAGGCCTTGTTAGAAATAAAGTAGAACTTCCACAATGACACAACCTAGTCACAGTTCATGAACGGTGTCATGCCATTAACCTCACAATCTACACAAAAATTAGAGGTACTTTACAGCAGGGCAGAACACAATGAAGCATCCCTGTCTGGCACATTCATCTGCAGTGAGGCACCAGACCATAACTAAATTAATGCATGGAGAACACTGCGGAAGATCTTGAATAAATGAGTGCAAGGTTTCCTGAGAGAAAAGCATATCAGGGTGGATCAACCTGGATTAGGTATATGTTGATGAATATCAGCTAAACAACCTAATCAATGGAAGATTGTGATGCTAACCTGACCTCAGAATAGGTCACCACTATATTCAGACTGGCTCATTCATTCCCCCCTCCCCCCCATGTTTGGACTGACAAGCCCAGATGTTTTACTTCTGGCTATGTGACTAGATAATCACAACCTGCTAAGGCACATCAGCTGAAATGGGCAGTGCTTGGTAGTTTGAGCAATGCTAGTTGACTCTAAATATGATTATGTCCCTACTTTTCTTAGTGATAGAAAGCACAAACATTTTGCCTGTGTTCACATATACACCCACACTAGGGCTGTGCATATTGATATACCCGAATTGAAAATAAACCCAAAATTATCCATTTCGGCAATATTCGGGTTTCTGGTAGACTGAATATCAAAACTTGGAGCTCCCTGTGATGTGCAGGAAGAGCTCCATATCAATGTGTTTACCCTGGGAAGCAGCCCAGCCCTGCCTTGGACTTAGGGTTTCCAGGTGGGTGATATCGGTGGACAATTGCCCGCCAATCCACCCAGCCGCTCCAGAGCTGGGGCAGCATGCACATGCACACATGATGGCAGCACTTCTGGTTTTACTTCCAGAAAGTTTTACTTCCAGCTGCATCACCGCGGCTATTTTAATACTTAGCACCCCCAAATTTGGGGTTTTGAGTGTTAAATCGGCCACAGTAATGCGGCACTTCTGGAAGTAAAACTGGAAGTGCCGTCATCACATGTGTGCGCCTGTGCACATGGCCAGTGCAGCCCCATCCCCTAAAACTTCCCGCCAGTTGGGAGGGGGGACCTGGCAACCCTACTTAGACTCAGACTTGGACCCTGAACCCTCCACCCAGAGCCTGCTACCTCCCCAGAGGCCTTTACCCAACCAACCTTCAGTCTCTCCAACTCCTGTACAGCCCCTTTACAGTACTCACTGCCATAACCAGGCACAACACCTTTTAAATACTCAAAGCCTGCTCCTGGAGGGGAGGGCCCTGTATCTCCATATCCATAGTATTGGTGGCCTTGATTCACCCAAAGCCTTTGTGGGAGCAACATCTATGATACTCTGGTGACTCCAGTTCCTGCCATGACTTGAGCAGCACAAGAATGGTTTCTCTTTGCAACAATTCCCCATTTCCATCTTTCTATTTTTTGTAACCAGGTATAAATATATCTCCAATGGACATGCCATGTATCTGAAGAAGCGATTTCTTATTCCCAAATTCAGTGGCAAAACACAGTATTTACTCAACTGCAAATCACAGGGGGTTGTCTTACATTTACATACACGTTACAGTTATGTCCAATAATAATACTAATACTAATAATAATAAAATAACATTTTAAAGGGGCTCATCTTACATTCAGGGTCATCTTCCTTTTGAGTTAATACAGTACATTTTATTAATCTTTAAGGTGCCATTGAACTTCTGTTTCATTTTGCTACAGCTGACCAACGTGGCTACTCCCCTGGAATCGTCATCAGTGAGTTCCATGAAAAAAAAGTACAGAAACCGTCCAACCTATAACAGATTTGTCTTTTGAAAGCCCACAGCTATGCACAATACTTGCACAGCAGTTTGATTGAACGAGTTACTCATGGAAGTCAAAATGTAAGGTCCAAATGCCACTTAGCCCTCAGCTGCTCAAGCCGTTCAGGTCATCAGAACTGAACAGCCGTTTGCCCTCAAAAAACCCTCACAGCCCATGAGGCTATGAGCTAGTGAGTGCGTGGCAGGCAAGCATTCCCACATAGTCACACCCACGTATGTTTCCCACTCATAATGAGGAAACACAGAGATAACATAATGAGGAGGAAAGAACTCTAGGAATCAATATGTAACAACTTGCATTTAAATCTGCAAAGAATGTTTCTCAAGATATAAAACAGTGGAAAATCCTGCCTTATCAGTGGCATGAACTGTGAGCACTAATAAAAAAACAGTTAAGATCCCCCCCCCCACATCTATAGATGGAAGCATTCTATTTTGTGACAGAGCTGTCAATCCAGCACTCTTTCTCTAGCACAAAACTGTCTCAAAAATAATCTTCATGAAACGGAGAAAACCTCAGTTAAGCGCTTGCCTAGGGCAAATAGAATGAAGCCAAGAGGCAGGTTGGCAAATAATTAAATATTCACTTTTAACTCTTCAGGTGAAAGATGCCTTGCTTTCACTTTTCTCCATTAACATCATTAAAACTTCCATTTGAGCTCTACCTCTGGCACTCTCAAAACTGTAACATGGGCAAGTCATACCTGGCAGCCTTGTTCCCGCCGGGCAGCTCAAAAGTCAACATTTGAAAAGCACCAAGAAAACGCTGATTTTTTTAAAAATGCCATTGTTCAGCAATGGTGTCAATCACTTTAGGGATGGGCCAGAGGCCACTAAAACGAGCCTGAGACTCAGCCATTGAAGATCCAACTCTTGTCGACCAGCCCCGTAATTCTGTTTACAGTGGAAGGATCCCAAACTGAACTGACAAAGATCATAGATCCCCACTAGTCTGTACATAGCATACACGTGCATAGGGCTTTGTGGAAAGGGAAGAGGGCATTTAAGTTTCTAAATCTCTCTTGGTTCTCCTACTGAAACAGGGCACTGTATGCTATTATTTGCAGTTTTAACGGGGAAAATATGTGTCATTTTGAAACTTCTCTCCCCTCACACTTTAACAGTCCAATTTTAATTAGCAAAACCCAACACAAATTGAATCCCTTCTTCCCTTCCAGTGTAGCCTTGATCTGAATTGTGATTGTGCATTAGG
Organism: Euleptes europaea; assembly: GCF_029931775.1. Taxonomy (NCBI): domain Eukaryota; kingdom Metazoa; phylum Chordata; class Lepidosauria; order Squamata; family Sphaerodactylidae; genus Euleptes; species Euleptes europaea. The sequence continues at coordinate 37,973,382 of NC_079318.1, read as the reverse complement.
GTTGACAACTCTGGGTTGGGAAATACCTGGAGATTTTTGGGGCGGAGCCTGAGGAGGGCAGGGTTTGGCGAGAGGAGGGACTTCAATGCCATAGAGTCCAATGACCAAAGCAGCCATTTTCTCCAGGTGAACTGATCTCTGTCGGCTGGAGATCAGTTGTAATAGCAGGAGATCTCCAGCTAGTACCTGGAGGTTGGCAACCCTATTGTGCATACAATTTACCTTTTATAGACTAATACAGGTCCATGATCTTCATTTCTTCTGTTCTGGCCCCTAGAAAATATTGCGGACCACCAAGAAACAATGGGCTCAGTCCAGTCAAAATTAAATACTTTCAACTCGCATTGATTTCACAGGGAGAGGGGGGTTCATGGGAAAATTCTGTGTCTCCCCCTGCAGGGCCAGCAGAACTCAGAGGAAGAGAAGGAGGATGTAGGTCTTCTAAGGGCTAGCCATTGCAGTCAGGTGGTCCAGCCAAAATGTCTGAAGGAGAAGTAAAAGAAACCCCCCGAAGTACTAGGCACAAGCTGAGATCAATTTCAGAAGTAGATGGAGGATGAAGCAGATAGTAGGGCTGGGACAAGTAAGAAATTCATGGAAGGTTTGCATGGCTGGAGAGCAAAGTTGCAATGGATAGGGGGAAGTCAAGGAGCAGGCTGTGAGTTTCAAACAAATGTTTATTGCACAAAATCTGTTAACAAGAAATTTGTATAAGGGTAAGGAAGGAAAGCTTATGGTTTTCAACAGAGATGGGTAAGGAGCAGGCTTCCAGTTCATGTCCCAGATGGTTTACAGTTCACCAGTCTCCCATGGAAAGCAACTGAGCACATGAGAGCCTGCATGGTATAGTGGTTAGAATGTCAGACCAGGATCTGGAAGACCCAGATTCAAATCTCCACTCTGCTATGGAAGCTTGCTGGGTGGCTTTGGGCCAGTCACAGACTCTCAGCCTAAACTGCCTCACAGGGTTGTTGTAAGAATAAAATGGAGGAGGGGAGAATGTATTAAGCCCCTCTTGTATTTTTGTCCAGAAATGTCTTGCTTAATGGAATTTTACACCATGTATATTTTTAATCCTCTCATCTACATACAGAGAATTTTAATATCCAGAGAAACATCTAATCTTTTTTTTAAATCTTCTATTTCTGATTTCAATGATATCCTGTGACAGAGTCCCAAGGGTTAATTGTGTATTGTATAAAAAAGAGAGAATTTTGTTTGATCATTGCTTCTTCCATTTCACCACATGCCTCTCCGTGCATAGACTACTAATGAAGATAACTAAGAGTTCTTCGTTTACTCTTCTATGCCATTAATTTTGCTCCTTCAGCACGTCTGCTTTCATTCACCTCCTCTGTAAAGCAAACAGTCCCAATGTTTCACTCTCCCATTTTACAACAGGTCTTTTCGTGTCTTTAATATTTTTGTCAACTGTCTCTGGAGCTCCGTCATTCTGATATATTTTTGTTTGAACTGAGAAAAACTGGAACTAAAGACACTTTACTGGAAAGAAATAGAACATTGGTTCAACTAAATATCTTATAATGTTTTAATGTTACTCTATACACTATTTTCAGTGTTCCTTAGCATTTTGTTTACTGTCCAATGGACCATCTAACATGGCACAATAATCTTGTCCCTGAATGATTGTATTATTCATTTACAAATGGGTAGCCATTTACTGGCCCCATTCTCCCCCCAACCAAATGGCACCTGAAAGGACACATCTTAAGCCACAAACAACAGGTCATAATTCACAAAACATCATAAATGAACCCAACAAAATATGTCCAGAGCCAAATTAAAGCAGAAGCAACAAGTTAAACTAATTCAATAAGGCAGGAGGAAATGCCAAATTGAAAATGCCAAGTTTTTCAGTTAGCATGAAAAGTCATCAGTAAAAGGGCTATGCAACTCACATCATATTACGATGTGAGAGCCATCCTTTGCTGAAACATGATTGTTCCAGTTTTCATAGGAATTTATAATGTATAACTTTTTTCTGGTCATGGAGGCTTATATACCACATATCTCTCAGGCTTTTTGATGAGATTTTATTGAAATTGTATATTCTCTAGCCACTGTTTTTTATCCTTTGTCTTAACCTTTTCGATGCTCGAGCCAGAGCTCTGTACCCTCCTCACCTCAAAGGGACAACAAGCAAAGGGGCTGCCCGTTGGTTCTAAGGGAATGCTCAGGTATATATGAAAAGAGGCACTCTCTAAAATATCCCAGCTAAGAGGATTAGAAAAGTTAGCACCATCACTTTAAGCTGGGGCCCAGGTAGCAGTGTAGTTGAGCAAAGAGTAATCAGTTCTCTGACTCACCCTTCAGGAGTCCAAAAATGGCATTCTGCATTAAATGCAGCTTCTGAACTGCCACCAGCTGCTACATGCATAGCTACATCCATGACTCCGAGTACAGCATATTAAAGGTAAAGGTAAAGGTCCCCTGTGCAAGCACCGGGTCATTCCTGACCCATGGGATGACATCACATCCCGACGTTTTCTAGGCAGACTTTGTTTATGGGGTGGTTTGCCACTGCCTTCCCCAGTCGTCTTCCCTTTACCCCCAGCAAGCTGGGTACTCATCTTACCGACCTCGGAAGGATGGAAGGCTGAGTCAACCTTGAGCCGGCAACCTGGAACCAACTTCCGCTGGGATCGAACTCAGGTCGTGAGCAGAACTTTGACTACAGTACTGCAGCTTACCACTCTGCGCCACGGGGCTCTTTTTGTACAGCATATTACAACAATCTAAATGGGAAGTTACCAAAAAAAGCATATCATATTCAATCACATGGAAAACTCGAAGAGATCTCCAGGCCCCACCTGGAGATTGGTACTGTTAATTAGGAAAGGGGTTGAAGATAAAACAGCCAATATTCTAATGGTATGCTAGAGAGTTTGATATGCCTGCATCAGGAGTACTGTATATAGTCCTGTTAGCCACATATCAAAAAGGATATCGTAAAAAAAAAGGTGCAGAAAAGGGCAGTTAAAATTTGTTAAGGGCTGGAGCTCTTTCCTTATGACAAAAGCGAAAGGATTTTGGAGATTTTCATTTTTGAGAAAAGATGACTGGGGAGTTATAGGGATTTATAAAAATATGTCCGGGATAGAGAGCATGGACAGAGAACTTTTTCTCCATCTTTGGTAATGCTGGAATAGGAACCCAATGAAGGTGATGGGCAGTAGCTTCAGGACAGGCAAAAAGAAGTACTTCTCCACTCAAAGAGTAACTAACTTGTGGAATTTACTGCCACAGGATGTAATGATGGCTGTTCATATATTTGGCTTTAAATGAGAGGGGTCAAACAAATTTCCATCAGTGGCTATCGGCCATGATGAGTAAATAGAACTTCCATGTTCAGGGGCTATAAACCCCTGAATACCAGTGTTGGGAGACAACAACAATGGGAGACCTTGGCCTCCGTGCCCTGCTTGTAAACCTTCCAGGGTCATCTGGATGGCCATTGTGAGAAACAAGATGCTGGACTATATAGACCATTGGTGAGATCCAGCAGGGCTGTTCTTATGAGAGGAGTAGCCAGCCAACTCAGTAGCCTCAGCTGATAAAAGGCACCTCTAGCCATTAGGACTGACATTTAATATTAACCATTTTCAGCACGACAGGCTGAAATTCTCCACAGAGACCAAATGTCCCCCAAATACCCACCACCCCAATACTCACCCCTTTCAGGCTGGTTTTGTAATTGTACAGAGCCCCAATGTGCAGCTGAGCGGGCACCATTTTCCTTTTAAAATTATATTTCTTTCCATTCCTTCCCCCAAAAAAAGTGCCACTGTCACATAGCCAATAAGATTTGGCAGCATGCCCACATCACTGAGGGCAAATGAAGCTAATGCAAAGTAAAGGATCTGTTACTTTGTGTTAGCTTCGTTTGCCCTCAGTGACATGGGCACACAGCCAAATTTTATTGGCTTTGTGACAGCTCCACTTTTTGCCGGAACAGAAAGGCAATTTTAAAAGATGGGGGAAAGCGCCAGTTCAGCAGCCAATCAGAACTGCAAACAGACTTTAAGTGCCTGCAGCGCTGCCCAGAAGGCACTGTGGATGGGAAGAACCTAATGCCGAGGAGTGGGGGGAGGGGTGGTAAAAAAGGGAGGGTAGGTAAACATTTTTGTCTCCTTTTCATGATCCTTGGAAAGGTCTCTGGACCGAAGTGCAATTTACATGGGGCAAAGTTCCTCATGGATTTCCCTTCCCATATGGTACAGCCCTACAATCTACTCCCACCCGGGGGCCAGTTTTCATGTTACAATGCCCATGTAGAGGAATATGGCCTCTACAAGGACTTTGGATCAGGTTGGTATGTTCCGTTCTGGGAACTCAGTTCTCAGGTACACGCAGGCCCAATTTGGATAAGAGCCATAGCACATTTTCTCAGCTTGAAATGACTCCAGGGAGCCATTTGCCCATTGAGAGGTGTGAAGAATGCAAGAATCCAGGAAGTTGTTCTAGCTTAGGAGCCAGTTGATTGACAGCTAAGGAATTCTGGAAGTGGCCAGTGAAATGGTAAAATTCAGAACTCAGGGAGAGAGAGAGAGAGAGAAGATGAAAACGCACGGTCGCTCTAGCTTCTTTTATTCCCTGTTCCAGCCAGGATTCAGCCAAGATCGAACGCAAGCATTTTGCCAGTCATGAGTTCGATCCTGGCTGAATCCTGGCTGAAACAGGGAATAAAGGAGCTAGAGCGACCATGCGTTTTCACCCAGAGTCAGTTCAGCACCAGAGTTCAGTACAGGCAGAGCTCTAAGCAGTTAGTGAGAGCTGTGGGCTGTCTGAGGAGGCTTTGTCCTCAGGAGTTAAAACCAAAGGAACACTACTTAAGTTGGTTCTTGTAGGCTATCCAGGCTGTGTGACCGTGGTCTTGGTATTTTCTTTCCTGACGTTTCGCCAGCAGCTGTGGCAGGCATCTTCAGAGGAGTAACACTGAAGAGACAGTGTCTCTCAGTGTCAAGTGTGTAGGAGAGTAATATATAGTCAGAAAGGGGTTGGGTTTGAGCTGAATCATTGTCCTGCAAAAAGTATCAAAGGTAATGTGCTAATCATTGTCCTGTAAGTATCAAGATAATGTGCTAATGAGGGTGTGGTATGTTAATGTGGAACCATTGTATCCTGAAGTGATCTGTTAACATGTGGAATCCAAAGCTAATCCGCATGGCTATTGTGGACTGTAGTCTTTGTTAGTCTGGAGGTTTTCAGGACAGGAAGCCAAACCTTATTCATTCTTAAACTCTCTTCTTTTCTGTTAAAGTTGTGCCATTGAAATTCATAAACATCAGCACAACTTTAACAGAAAAGAAGAGTGTTTAAGAATGAATAAGGCTTGGCTTCCTGTCCTGAAAACCTCCAGACTAACAAAGACTACAGTCCACAATAGCCATGCGGATTAGCTTTGGATTTCACATGTTAACAGATCACTTCAGGATACAATGGTTCCATATTAACGTACCACACCCTCACTAGCACATTATCTTGATACTTACAGGACAATGATTAGCACATTACCTTGGATACTTTTTGCAGGACAATGATTCAGCTCAAACCCAACCCCTTTCTGACTATATATTACTCTCCTACACACTTGACACTGAGAGACATTGTCCTTCAGTGTTACTCCTCTGAAGATGCCTGCCACAGCTGCTGGCGAAACGTCAGGAAAGAAAATACCAAGGCCACGGTCACACAGCCCGGATAACCTACAAGAACCAATGAACTCTGACCGTGAAAGCCTTTGACACTACTTAAGTTGTTTGACCAAGACAGGGTCAGCAACTGGTTCACAAGGACGTTAACTCTGATTGTACAGAGTGCGTCCTGGTATTGAAATTGGGGGATAGCTCTGAGAGAAAGAGAGTTCTCAAAACCAGGGAGAGGGAAGTAAACTCAGGTGTATTGAGGGATCCCTAAAGGGTTGATGAGAACTATTCTCTAGAGTTCAGAGTGAACCCAGTCCAATTTAAGTATTAAACTGGTGAAGTGATTCGTGTAGTTCTTTACTCCAGAAAACTGAAACAACCTTGTGCTTTAAGTAAACTCGAGGGAAATCTGAACACATAACTGATAAAACTAAAGCAAGCCTCTCAATGAAAACAGGTATCCAGCATTTTGAAGTGAATTTAGTGTTACCAAACACAAACAACCAATCCTCTCTTGAACATATACTTAAGTGTGAAGTGCCTACTCTTTATTGGTTTGTGATCAACATTTTACCATTCTGAAACCAAGTTTGCCTGTTTAAATCCTCATCCTATGTTGCTGTTATTAATAAAATCTGTTGTTTTGAACTTTTACCTAACCAAGCCTTTGTGTGCCATCCATTTCTGACTGACATAATTTCATTGAAAGATCATTCTCCCCCTCGATTAGGGTTGCCAACTGCCAGGTAGTAGCAGGAGATCTCCTGCTAATTCAACTCATCTCCAGCCAATAGAGACCAGATCACCTGGAGAAAAATGGCCGCTTTGGCAACTGAACTCTATGGCATTGAAGTCCCTCCCCTCCCCAAACCCTGCCCTCTTCAGGCTTCGCCCCAAAAATCTCTTGCCGGTTGAGAAGAGGGACCTGGCAACTCTACCCTCGATTCATGACAAGGAGACTTACAAGTAGCCTACAGTACATGTAAGTTTCCTCAGCAGGCAACCACTAGTGGCTTCCAGGAGCCATTTCAGGTAAGAAAAAAAGGGGGGAAGGTTGAAGCCCCTTCTCCTTTCCACAGTCCCAACCCAGATTTGGCCCCTGTGTGCCTACAAAATAAGTTCCCAGCTGGGAACTCCCAGAACATATCCACATGAGGGACCCGTGGGCTTTGTAATGTGTGAATTGAATGAAAATCCGCTAGTAGCAGTAAAGGGTTCAGGAGTATCCTTAGGATATGAGTCTTATTGTTCAGAGAGATTATTCAGCGTGATCTCCATCTAGGACACACAAAAACACAGTCCTTCCAAGAAACACATAGAATCATGATGCTATTCATTATGTTCACTGCATAATTCCAAATTGGCTGAGAGCTTTCTTAGCAAGAATAAGATGCTTGGATTTTTAAAAACGCTTTTTATGAATTGTTAAAACTTCCTTCTTATTTTCGTTTCCTTATGTGCTAAGGCGTAATATAATATATGCAATAAAAATAAAATAAATGTCAGGCAGAGAACAGCAGAAGGGGGGCATTTGGGGACCTCCCTCCCCGCAAGCACTACATTGTACCCAAAATGTCCACAGGCATTCAGCACATATATATGTTATATATATTCTGAAATGTGGCTAAAAATCACTTGTTTTCTTTAGCAGATTTTTAAAAGATTCTGGCTAAAACAGCATCTGGAAAACAAGGGCAAAACACATGGGGAGAGTGAGGCGACTTCTGATGGGTGGAAAGGGCATGGGCATGCATAATCAAAAGGGAGCCCCGAAGCAGTCAGCAGGGGTGACCGCGGGGAAACGTCCCTGCATAAAAGGCCTAACTAGTTGGTTACCTTTGCCTTATCATGTACAAAACTACTAAGCTCACCTTCAGAGCAGTCTTCCTTCCTTGGTGTTTAAATTTATCATTGATTCTTAAATACTGCCTGCTAATTTTTGCATAGTTCTAAAGGCCTATCAAGATGAGAAACTGTGATAATCATGACTGGATCTTCTACATTAAAAAAGGAGAAGGAATAGCTATTTTATGTGGTCCCAATTTGGATCAAGGCTATGTCAGGGAAGGGAAAGTGCAAGAGTTTCACTCTTTCACCCCATGTGGCTTTGCCAATCAACCCTCCCCCTATCTTTCCCCCCTTCTAAGGCTAATAACCAACCATCAAGGTTGGTTTTACTTAGCAAAACCATTGCAAGGGTAGAATTAAATAAACTCTGTCTTCCCCCACTTGTGGACCCAATCTGAAGTGTAGCCCTATGTGGCTGCAATTTCTGTTTTTAAAATGTGGGGAATATCCAATTATGGGTTTCCCACAGTCCTCTCTAGTGGACCCTTAGATCCTGGACAATGCTTAGCTATATAACCTATGTAAAGATTTGTGCATTAAAAGAGCCCCTTTGGCTGCCATTGGGGCTCCACTAAATAAACTCATCAAGGTGGTAACCATGCTACCAAAGTTATGATAAAGCTATGGTCAAACCTCCCGACTAACTTCCTGTTTAGGAAGAACTGTAGAACTTTGAATTCAGTACTGCACTATTCTTCATCATAGTGATAGCCTGGAAGTGGTGATGGCTATGTTATGAGGATGGCATCTGATTGAGCCAGACTGTCATATAAAAAATAATGTAACATCCCACTGAAAGTGTTAGTGAGCTCCACCATTGGTTCCACTTACACATTTCAAGACATTGGCTGTGTTTTCTTCTAGAAGCAGATGTCTCCCACTGAAGTAAACCTTACAGAGTGAAGCAGAGGCTGGAAACTCATCTGCACTATGGGTACTAACAGTGCCTTCCTAAACTGAGTTACACCATTCTACTGTAAGTCCATTTACTTCAATGGACTTAGAAGGGTTTTTAACTCTATTTAGGATTGCACTGTAAGGCACAGAAGCCCTCTGTAGGTCAGGAGCTAGCAAGCCTATTCGGAAATTTCACTTCGATGTTTTTTAAAGTAATTGAATTGCACACAGACTGCTATTATTGCCTTTCTTTGGCTGGGTGCTCTGGACTAATTGTTTTATGCTGCTTTTCCCCCCTTGCAAGCAAGCCATACATATTAATAATGCATAAAGCAAGGTTGGTAATGCCAAACCATCTGCATATAATCTTGATTTTCTCCTGGTACTTTTTCCAAGTGCCAAACCAGTTAGGGTGTGGGGCTTGTTCGTTGTTGAAATTTTCACTGAGGTGAAGCTACACAAGCAGTATCATTACTGCTTTGTTTGTGCAGCAGGCTGTCTCTGTGGGACTGGCAAAAGGCCAGAACCAGCCATTTTTTTTATATTAGGAGACCATTCCCCAATCTAACATATTTCATTACGGCAAGGATAGGAAGCGAGTCAAAAGACCAGCATGAGCTCAACCAACTCATGGGATGTATGGGTTGCAGGGACTGGATGCTCACATAAAGTCCTTCTGAAAGGGTTGCCAACCTCCAGGTACTAGCTGGAGATCTCCTGCTATTACAACTTATCTCCAGCCCATAGAAGTCAGTTCACCTGGAGAAAATGGTCGCTTTGGCAATTGGATTCTACAGCATTGAAGTCCCTCCCCTCCCCAAACCCCACCCTCCTCATGCTCCGCCCCAAAAACCTCCTGCCAGTGACCAAGAGGGACCTGGCAACTCTATCTTCTGACCACCAGGAGAAAAGCCCCAGACAGACACACCCACTAAGAACTCATCCCTTTATAAACATTCAGATTGTACCACCTGAAATCATGAAATCCCTTTACAAGCATTCAGATTGAAATCACCTGAAATCTGTCCAGTTTTCACTGTTTTCAACCCTCAACTGTACCACAATAATCTTTTAGTATTCAAACTGTATTACTGATTTAATTCTTAATCTTTCCTCACAGTTCTCAGCTACCAGGCTAATATTTATTGTTCTTTTTTTAACAGTCTTTCCTTCTGCTTGCTGATATCGACTTGCTCTCACAGGCATGTTGTATGAAATAATGAACTGATATTAGGGCCAAGCTAATGTTGCATGCAATTGGATGTCAGAATGCCACCAAAGCCCACCTCATGAGTCTTCTGGGTTTTGAGTGGCCCTCGGCAAGATGGCTTCCAGTAGTTCACACCCACCAATCAGATCAGGAAGAAAAACATGCCTCCTTTAGGCTCCTTAAAGTCCTATTGGTGCCAGCAGAGCCAAAAGGAGCACAAAAGAGCTGTGCTCCATTGCTTTCCCAAGCACCCTCTGATGCTGCATGGCACTGTGTCTGGGGTAGGTGGTGCAGGGGCTTGTGGGGCCCCAGGAGCTGCCTGATCATTTCCAGCCCTGGCCTACTTTTGTGCTAAACAGAAGCATTAGGAGGGGAAATTTTTCAGGAGTGAGGATAGGATGGGGCTGCCAGCTCTGGGTTGGGAAATACCTGGAGATTTGGGGGGCAGAGCCTGAGGAGGGCGGGGCTTGGGGAGGGGAGGGACTTCAATGTCATAGAGTCCAATTGCCAAAGCGGCCATTTTCTCCAGGCGAATTGATCTCTGTCAGCCAGAGTTCAGTTGTAATAGCAGGAGATCTCCAGCTAGTACCTGGAGGTTGGCAACCCTAGGGAAGGATGTTACGCTTAAGGGTTTCTACACCTACCACTCTTCCACTGCAACGCCTTCCAAGTTACTTTGCTCCCTCCCAGGTACCACACACATTACCCTTGCAAACATACATGTTGAACACTGAAATGGAAAAAAAAATGTAAACATTCACAATTTGGCATCACTTCAAAATTCAAAGTTTTGTAAAATGATATATTTCATTTTTGAAATTTGAAGGTTTCTTTAACTAAATGATATCCTAAATATGTGTATTTATTCGGTGCTTTTATACCTTGTTCCCAGTTAAAGCCATTAAATCCAATCATATAGTTAAGAATGCTGAAACAACTTTTATCCCTGCATAGCTTTGCTAGTTGAAACTTTCCCTTCTATTCTTTTTCTTCCAAGGCAACTAACAGAGCAGGAAGGCTGGTTTCCAACAGCAAAACCATGTGGATCAGAAACCTCATCTTGCTTCCCCCCCCCCCCGCCGGGCCTCAAATTGGAATTAAAATTAGGGAAAAAATGAATCTCTGCAAGCAAATCAGAATAAGTGTGTGAGAATACTCTGCCCCCACCCCAAATTTCTTTTGGTTCTTTGTCATGTACATATTTCAGTTACTTGCCAAATGAACCTATTCATAAGATCACAGTGCCCATAAAACCTCCAGCACCAAGCCACTTTGCATTGTGGGAAGTATATCAATCAAATGGTGTCCCAGGAGAGTAGCAGCCCTTGGACCCCAACTAAGGTTGCCAACCTCCATGTACCAGCTGAAGATCTCCTGCTATTACAACTGATCTCCTGCCAATAGTGATCAGTTCACCTGGAGAAAATGGCCGCTTTGGCAATTGGACTCTATGGCATTGAAGTCCCTCCCCTCCCCAAACCCTGTCCTCTTCAGGCTCCACCCCAAAAACCTCCCGCCGGTGGCAAAGAGGGACCTGGCAACCCTAGCCCCAACAACTGCCTGTGACAGCTGCCTCTTGAATCCAGCATTCCCAAATTCAGCTCCCCAGGAATTTGCCTGAATCACTTGACCTGAAATGTGGCCTTACCCAAACCTTCATGGCAGTGGTTATCATGGGCTTCCAGTTCATACACTGCATGGGGCAGCAGGGACACTAACTCTGACAACAGTGGCCAAGATATTAGTTTTTTGGACCAGAGCACCCCACAAAATGAGGGCTTTTTCATGCATTATCAACAGAACTGGCCAAAACTCTTCAAAAATGACGCGGAACAAAAAACAAAATGCTGCTGTTGGGGCAGTACTATTCATTGGCTTGTGTCAGAGAGTCCAGGTGACATGACTGCTGGAAATAAGAATAGGAAGCAGGTAAGAAAGTGTGAGATGAGGACTAATCTGGCCATTGGCACGTGGGCACTCAGGACTCTCCTTCCTCCTCCTTGAAGCTTCCATTCTCTCCTCTTCCTGCTTCACCAATCCCAACATTAGTCATGGTTCATTCACAGCTCCCAGCCAACTTCAATCAAGCATACTTTCCTTCATCAGATAATTTAAAACAAGCATAACAGTTCGGGCACAATGGAGGATGGTACATTAACTACTTAGCCTTGAAGACAGTATCATACCTTGCAACTTTTTGCTGTGACAGAGTGAAATTGCTACACTTATAAATTCAGTCATTGATTTATACGTTTCCTTCTCTCTCTTTCCTGAAGGCATCAAAACAAGCGGCCTTTGGAAACCCAACATTGTGTAGAAATGAAAGAGAAAATTACTCCCCTCTGATTACCCAGGGCCACATTCCCCATGGTCTGTATCTCCAGTGCTTTGGGGTCTGTATAGTTTTCTATGTTCCACAGATACCTCATGACTCTGCAAAAGGAACAATTCCAACCACTATTCTTGAGGAACAACCAATAGCCCAGCTCCTGAGTGGCTTTAAGGAAGTCACTGTAGTTTCCCTTGAAGTCTCCTTTGAAGTGCTCTTGAGGAAAGATGTTTCCTCCTTTCCCGCCTTGTTCTCCCCTCCATTCCTCAACACGTGGGCTGAATGAGGCCCGAAAGAGCCAGGTGTCTGAAGCACCAAGAGGCAATTTGAGAACTGCGGGTATTTTGTCTGTTTACTTGAAAGCACAAAAATTGTCACTTGTGTGAGTAATTTGCTGCTAATTATGAGCTTACAATCTGCAGATAGGAAAATCAGAGCCAATGTGAGTTTTCTGAGGAAAAGGAAAATTACCCAAAGTACCATATAATTATGCACTTAGCTTAGCTTTGCTCCTGGATCCTTTCTAGCATCGTGTTCCTGCTTTGCATATCAGGACATCCACCATCACCTATATGCTGCTAAACATATCATCAGTGTAGTCAGAAATACACTACCTTCAATTATCTTGCTCCCACACATCTTGCTAAACATATATGTGGGATGTAAAGAAAATAAAGGGCCATTTCCCACATTACAAATGAACAAACCCACATTTGCCCCAAGTGTAAATTTGCTAATCTTCTGGATCTTGGCCTTGATTTATGCCTTTTTTTCCCCTCTTGAAGGCAAATTAAGAGACAAGGAGCTTATTAATGAGAAATTAGCTCCATGTTTTCTTAATAAGAGCTGCTACGCTTACAGTGTACTCCTAAGCAGAGTTACACCCTTCAAAGCCAATTGATGGTAATGGGTTTAGAAGGGTGTAACTCTGTTTAGATTGCACTATAAGGGTACCACCCAATAGAGAACTGCAGGCAACCCCAGCTGTCTGAATTGTTCTTATGCAATATATGTATTTATAAATACTTGTTTACTACAATTCCTACTTTACATTTTTAGGATATACCTAAAAATATACCTAAAAATGTAATGTGTGAAGGAGACCCTTTCCCCTTACATTCTGTCAGTGTATTTAGTTCTGGAATGTACATATTCATGAGCAGTAAAGGGCTCCCCTTTTCCATCATGGCTGCCACCAGCAGGTACTTACCAGGTTTTGCTGTTCACCCCCAAGTGCACATTAGCAATCCCCATTCTTGGATATCCAGGCCGCCAAATGTGGATAGCACCAGAAAAGCCTTTGGAATAATGTATAGGGGGAGTTTGGGCTGCAGGCATAGCAGTGAACAGGAGGGATGGGGCAATTGCTTGTAGGGCCTGACTCTTGCCCGCACATCTTGGAGGTAATATGCTAGGGAAAGCTTTACTTGCTCCATTTATGCCTATCATTAAACTACTAAAAATGCAGTGGGAAATAAGTTGGCAATCCTTCAGGCATTATATTCATACAAACTGGGTGCCCACTGGCTGGACATATCAAGAGCACAGAGTCCCTGCAATGCAGCTGATACACATGATCAACATTTCATGCAAACTGGGCAGTGCTGCATGTACAGCTTCCATGCACATGCAAACCAGAAATGCTACACAGCCAGAGGTCTTGTTCATGTGTATGGAAGGTAAATTTACCATATGGTAAATTCACTCTTTACCTAAATGATATGAAATATTCACCATACATAACAGGTGCATCATGAGCCTGATAAGCATAGTCAGTGGGTTTCAAGTTCTTGTGGATGTAACATCTAAAGAGCCCTCTTCACTGCGCTTCTTTCTTTGCTTTGTTGTTCCTGGATGAAGAGTACCAATAAAAAGCAGAAGAAGCTCCAAAAATAAACAGGAATCAAAATTGGGTGATAAGGAAGAACTGTGGGAATGAGAACCAGGACTTCATGTTTGCTCAGCAATCAATAAACCCTAATCTCACCAGCACTGTTTGGCTTACCTTTAGGGTTGTGAAAATAAAAAATGTGATAAATTTCAGGTTTGGGTTTATTGGGCCAAGGAAGGAATCCAACCCAAGTAGCAGGTTGTAATCCAGCAGGTCAGGATGAGGCACCAGGATCCAGGATTGCAGAGGAAGAATCAGGCAGCAGGAGCTAAAGCCAAGCTATGCCACTAAACTCTCTCAAACAGCCTGGCCTTGGAACCAGACCTGCTTTTATCATCTTTGACAAAGCACAGAAAAGTTTGAAAATAATTCCAGCCAAAAAACACCTTCTGTGATTGGTGAAAAAACACGGTTTTTCCTTACCTGCGTTCCTCTTGACCACTGAGAATTCCTGGCCCTCCTCCCTCCTCTTCTCTAGGTTGTCCTCTGTTGCAATCCAGGTAGATTGCACCAGCTGGCTTTGCAGCAATTGGACTCTATGGCATCGAAGTCCCTCCCCTCCCAAACCCCGCCCTCCTCAGGCTCCTCCCCCAAAACCTCCAGCCAGTGCTGAAGAGGGACCTGGCAACCCTAAGGGTGTCAGTATGACTATGTTTTTAAAATTTATTTCTTTATTCACAAAATTTGTATTTTCTTTTCCTATCCAACAAGGGCCACCAAGGCAGCTAACAGTTAAAACCAAACATTATAAAACATAATTAAAAAAATTAAAACAAAACTAAAAAGCATAATAAAAGCACATAAAACAATTATTTTTTTATAAATTTTTATTTTTTTAAACATAAAACATATAACATAACATAAAACTTAACATAAAACATAAAAACATTATAAAATATAACAAATATAACAATAGAGCACATATATTCCAGTTCTACATCTACTATTATAATATTATGCCTTAACCAGTGCCCTAAACCCTCCACCCACCTTATCCGTGTAACCCACCACCAGTTGACTTCCGGAGAAGTAGTCTGATAGTATTTAAACTTAACTTATACTATTTTTATCCATGTAAAATATGTTAACTATAATTCATTAACTATACTACTAAAATTCATTTTTGCCAGTTCATCCCAGAATGCGATGGCCTTTGACCAAGTTATTTTATACTGTTCCATATCTTTACCATGTAAAGAATCTGTTAATTTGGCCATCTGCATATACATCCACAGTTTCTCTCTCCAGTCCTTTATTAATGGTTTACTTACTTGTTTCCATTTCTTTGCTATTGTAATTCTTGCTGCTGCAAAACTATATTGACATACCACTCTATCAGATTTATCCATATTCTTTTTTGGAATTCCCAGTAAACAAAATGTGGGATCGTTTTTAATCTTTGTATTTAGTTTCTTATTAGTTTAGAAACTTATTAGTTTCCAATATTATTAACCTCCAAAATTTTCTAATTTTCTTACAATACCACCAGGCATGCATAAATGTACCCTTTTGAGCTCCGCACTTCCAACACAAATCACTTTCATCCTTCTTCATTTTACTCAACAATATCGGAGTTATATACCATCTATAGAACATCTTATATAAATTTTCCCTTATTTCATTAGTAATTGTAAATTTATACTCTCTTTTCCATAAATTTTCCCAAATTTCTAAATCTATATTATATCTAATTCCCTCATCCATTTAATCATAACTGGATTTATTCTTTCTTGTTCCAAATTCATTTCAATTAATAATTTATACATTCTTCCTATCATTCCTTTATTTCCCTTAGATAATATAATTTCGAGCTTAGATTTATTTTGATTAAATCCTCTTATCTTATCTTTATTAAATATATCTTTTAATTTATAATATGTAAACCAATCTGTAATTTTTAACTCTTCCCTAGTCTTTAATATCCATATCCCTTGTTTACATTCTATAATGTTTCTATAGATATCATGATTTAAATTTAACTGAACTCCTCTTTTCATGAAAGCTTCTAATGGGTTAATTCATCCAGGGGTTTTAAATTCCAAAACTCTTTTATATTTTTTCCAAATTTGTAATAATCCAGCTCTAATAACATGACGGTGAAACTCTTTATTTACCTTTTCTTTTTCATACCATAAATATGCATGCCACCCAAATCTTAAATTAAATCCTTCTAGTTCTAATATTTTAGGGTTTTCTAACAAAATCCAGTTCTTTAGCCAAGTGAAACAGGCTGCCTGATAATACATTATCAAATCTGGTAGTCCAAGGCCTCTTGTTTCCCTTAGTTCAATCAAATTGTTATACGCTATTCTATGTCTCTGCTTATCCCATATAAAATTTAAAATATCTTTTTTCCAATTTATAAATATCTGTGATCCTTTCAATATTGGTAAATTTTGAAACAAAAATAGCATTTTTGGTAATACCATCATTTTGATAACTGCTATTTTACCCCATAATGACAGTGGTATCTTCTCCCAATTTGCAAAATCTGTTTTTATTTGTTGCCATTGCTTTACATAATTATTCTGAAACAAATTGAGATTATTTGATGATATCCATATACCTAAGTATTTTACTTTATTTTCAATATTAAATCTTGTCTTTTTTTTTATTCCTGTTGTTGGATCAAAGTCATATTCTTAACCACTATTTTAGTTTTATTTTTTTTATTTTAAAGCCAGCAAGTTTACCATAAACCTCTAAAATTTTGTTCCACTTATCTATTTGTTCTAAAGGGTCAATCAAAAAACATACTAAATCATCTGCAGATGCTTTGATTTTATATTGATTTCTCCCAATTCGAAAACCGTTTAATTCCACTGATTGTCTAATCTTTTTTTAATAAAACTTCTAGTACTAAAATGAACAGCAAAGAGGAGAGAGGACAACCGTAAAACATACGGCAGAAAGGAGGGATCATCAAGAGAATGCCAGATGAAATACAAAGTCTTCACCTACGGGGAGAATATCCCTGGGGAGAGAGTTCTATAGTTTTGGTGCCATGGCCGAGAAGGCCCTTTCTCAGGTTGCCACTGCCTAATATCAGAAAGCAAGGGTACTTAAAGCAGGGCCCTGGAAGTTTCTGAACATTTTTCAAGGGAGACCACATTTAGAGTGCTTTGTAGTAATGTAAGCTAGATAGGGTTGCCAACTGCAATTGGGAAATCCCTGAAGATTTTGGGGATGGAGCCTGGGAGATTGGGGTTGGGGAGGGGAGAGATCTCAGTGGGATATAATGCCATAGAGTCCACCCTCCAAAGCAGTCATTTTTTCCCAGGGGAACAGGTCTCTGTAGTCTGGAGATCAGCTGTAATTCCAGGTGATCTCCAGCTAGTACCTTGAGGTTGGCAACCCTAGACACCCTGCTTGAGGTTCACTCAATTTCCTACCTCCCTGAAGGTCGTGCCCGATCTCTACTTGATTTTCTATAGCAGCATCAGGCCCTCTGCATGCCAATATGAGCATAGGCACAAAGGCTACCTTGGGTAAACAGATGAAATTACAAAGATTACAGAGAAATTATACATATGCCCAGAAGGCACCTACCCTCACCCAGATGCTTGTCTTCCTTCTTCACTGCAAAGCACCACTTGTATTACAGATTGCCTGTGCAAAACAGAGTTTGTGCCCCTGCTGAATGCATAGAGAAAACAAATATTTCTATATGTTACAGCTGCGAAAGTACAAACTGCTCTAGACCGCCACCTAGAGTTTTCTATGTGTAAGGCAAGCTGTCCATCCAGACTAGACAGGCATCTCGATTTGGGTCCCCAAGCAGCATTCCGACTCTCAGTCTTAAACTGCGGTACTTCATGTTGTGGAATTCATATGAATAAATAATTCCTGTCTCTAAAATTTTGTTGTGCGTGATTATTATACAGAGAAAAGGATAAATGGATCTCATTCATTTTCATTGTGGTGCTAATGTGAAGGTAATTTGCATGAAGGTCTCCAGAGGTCAAAGGGCCCTCGACTGATTTGCTGCGCATGATACTCAAAGCCACACATTAGCCAGGCTAATATGTGGCATTACAACTTCATTTTGCCTAGAGTCTCTCCCATAAAGAGGAAACCCAAAACATTTTAGAGAATTAAATCATGCAATTACTGGGAATAATAGCATAGGGGGAGTGAAACATGAATAAGAGAGAAAAGACCGAGTCAGCTGAGATTTGAAAAGAGATGAAGAGTCAATGAGGCGGAGAGCTACAGGAAGGAAAATGTTAAATACTTAATTAAATTCACATGTGATTCCTTAATGATAGGCTATGGAGAGGGTTGGCAACGTTAGATATGGAAAAATATATATTGTTGGTCTGCCCCCCCTCAAAAAAAAAACAATTTTGCTGTTTGGTTCCATCATAAGACCACATCAAGTGTTTTTAATTATAGTCCCTCCATCCCCAATCATACAAATGTAATGTTGAATTAACATTTTGACAGCTGGATTCTCTAAACTGTTGCACCAGGTGAAGTAACAGAATGTCATAAGTTGTGATAGTGTCCCATTAACATTAGCTCTTGTTATCCTGGCAACCCTAATCCACTGGCAATAGTCACTACTGATAACCAGTAACATGACACAAAAATCTTGTGATAAAGAGTAGATGCAAGTGGGAATCTGCAAGGACTTGCGGGAGGCATCTCTCCTCCTCTGTTATTTCCTTTCCCCCTTTCCTAAAAGCCTCCACACCCTCTCCCCTTTTCCTGCTTCCTTCTCTCCTTCTAGGGTTGCCAACCTTTGGGTGGGGCCTGGAGTTCTCCTGGAATCACAACAAATATCCCAACTACAGAGAGAAGTTCTCTTTAGGGTTGCCAGCCTCAGGTTTGGAAATTCCTGGAGATTTGGGAGGGTGAAGTTTCGGGAGAGAAGCATCCTCAGCAGGGTATAATGCCATAGTGTCCACCTTCTAAAGCAGGCAATTCATCCAGGGAAACTGATTTCTGTCATCTGGAGATTAGTTATAATTCCAGGTGATCTCCAGACCCCACCTGGAGGTTGGTAACCCTAGTTCCCCTGGAGAAAATGGCTGATTTGGAGGATGAAGTCTAGGAAATTATGCCCCTCTGAGGTCCCTCCCCTTCTCAAACCCCACCCTCTCCAGGTTCCACTTCCCCCAATCTCTAGGAATTTCCTAACCTATAGTTGGCAACCCTATCGCCTTCCCACTAGGGTTGTGCATATCGATATACCCGAACCGAAAATAAACCTGAAATTAGCTGTTTTAGTAATATTCAGGTTTCGGGTCAACTGAATACCAAAACTGGGAATCTGCCCTAAGAAGAATAGGCAATTCCCAAAAAAGCTGAATAGATATTAGGCTTTTTCAGGTTTCGGCTATTTTCCTTTGCTCAGATACACAACTTTGTGCTTTCTTCCATTTTTCTATCTTTGACTGATTTTGTTAGAGCCCCATAGTTGGGGCCCTTTTGAGGTAGGGGTCATGTAATAGGAGCCAACTTGGTCTGACCAAACTATCCATTACCATTCAGCAGGTTAATCTGGATCAGGGTAGTCTGCATAAGGGTCATTTAAAAGACTGGGGTCATCCAGTCCTGTCCAGAGGGATATACCCTTCATCTAAAAAATGCCTGCTTCTATAGCTACTTATTTGGCTTTTGAAGAAGACTCCTCACCTGTGTGGATGAGCAATGTCCTTCACAAGAGCTGCCTTGGTCATGACTTCAGCTGGCTCCGATATCACCCCCCCCCAAAAAAAAAAACATGCTGTCAAACTGAAGGTCGCCCTGAGTAGAGGTTTCCCCGCACTGTGACCATCTCTTGAAATTAGATTTTTGATTACTATAATAAAGGACTGTTCAAAGGATGTCATTTGCCACCAAAAGAAATGTTTTCTGTGCCTTATTTTTCTTGTATTTAAGCCATTTTCCTCAGTTTGAAAACTAATTTGCATGGACATCATGCTATGTGCCCCAGATACAAAGGGACCTCTCCCCCTGACTTTGAGGCACCAGTCTGCCAGTTGGCTCTTTCCACCAGTCCTCGGGAGCACTGAACTTCTGAACCTGAAAACCGATGGACAGCTTGGCTCGCAAATGCCTGGAGAATGGGGGCGACCCCTTTGTGGGCCCATAAAACTGGACCCCCTGTCCCAACATTCACCAAACTTTGGTGTCCATCTAAGGAGAGTCACTTGCTGCAAATTTGGTGACCCTACCTCCAAAAATGCCCCAACAGGAGCTTCGGGGGGGAAATCCCTATAGACTATAATAGGCCCAATTTTTTTGGGGTAAACATGGAAATAAAGCCAAGATACCCCTTTACCGGTATGGCTATTCAGATTTATTTTGGGTTTACAAAAAAATCAGGCCCAATAAACCCGAAATTTATTTTAAATTTTTTTGCACGAGCCTACTTCCCACCCAACAGACAACCTACCTTTATCTGCCTTTATCTGCCCCTCTGTCTTAAGCTTTCCCTCCCACCAGCAGCCTCTACCTAGGAAAACTGTGTCCCAGTTGTGTGGTGCTGTCCCCTGGGCCAGTCTCACTTGCATGGTAGGGAACCCTCAAGGACTTGTGGGGTGGCACCTCACTTTCCCCTGTATCCCCCTCCTATACTATTTCCACTTTCCCTCCTCCTGGCAAACCCCACACCACATCAAGTTGAGACAGCAAAGTCATCCAGAGGTTGCTTCCAGGCCTTGTGTTGCCAACTTCTAGGAGGGACCTGGACATCCCCCCCCCAATTACAACTGAACTCCAAGCAACAGAGATGTGTGTCCGTCTGGAAAAAATGGCTGCTTTGGAGGGTGGACTCAGAGGTGGATCTACTGTGAAACTAATGAAGCTTAAGCTTCAGGGCCCCCAATCCTGGAGGGGGCCCCGAAGCAACTTTTTTTTAATGAGTGAATTTCTCTACAAAATCGATGGAGTTTTTTAGTGATAGAATCATAAGCCAATGGGTTGAAGTACTTAATATTGATTTTAGAATATGCTCTAATACCCATTTCACATGGCCTCAAAATGTCCCTGTAATTGGTCAAATTTCAAAATTTTCTTGGAGGCTTGCAGTGCTCGAACCCCCAGCTGTAAGGGCTCACTGAGCTCACCAGAATCTATTCATAGTCTACATTTTGGCATCTGGATCCTCAAATCCTTCGTTGGTGCATGGCTTAATAATTCTATAGCTCAGCCCTTAGGCTAGAGCCAATCAGAACCATAAAAAGACATCTGAATTCTCAATTCAGGCTGCATTCGTCTTGCTTGTGCATTTTAACATCAAAAGATCAGATTTTCACCTCTTTATCCTAATGTGCCCACTCTGGTGACCCCCTCCCTATTATTATTATTTATTAGTTAAATTTGTAGCCCACCCTCATTCCCGGTCAAAGCTGGGCTCAGGGTGGGTGTCGTGATCCTAGGCCTCAAGTGCAGCCTACAGGCTCTAGGGAAGCCTATATTAAAGTAGTTACCAGGCCCACATCTCCCAGGTACCCTCCGGGCCTTGTGATTGGCGGAAGAGGATTTAGAGGGAAGGCTAGGGCCAATCAGGGGTAAGGGAGTGGTGCCTGGGGAGAAGGAATAAAATGCCTCGCCTGAAAAGGGAGGGGGTTTACTCCTAGGGAGCAGGGCTGGGGAAAGACTGCTGCAGATGGAGGGATCCTCATCCAGGAAGGGGTGAGTTAGCCTGAGGCCTAGTGCCAGGAGAGGGCTAGGGACAGTAAAGATAGATGTGTTAGGGTTTTTATTTGTTTGATTGCCTGCCTTTACTGGTTTTGTCGTCCTATTGTGACTTGAGTTATCATTCTTATTAGACCTTTTTAATAATTGTTACTCTGCCCTGGGTCCTCATGCCTCATTTGGTCACCTAGAAAGTATACCCTGTTGGGAGAAGCAGCAGCCAGGGGCAGCCAGGGTGCTCTGGGCCTTCTTGAGTTAGGCTCACACCAGAGTGGTGGCAGTTACTGAAGATCCCCATTCCTCTCTCTTACCTGACAGCAGGTAACAACAATCATAATAAAATCATATATATATAAAATTCATAAGTAATCAATAAAATTCATAAAACCATTCAATACAGTTAACAAGATGGTACTCGTATAATTACAGGGCCATTAGAGGCCCAGCCAAGCAGCCAAATCCTCATATCAGAAGCCCCGAGGGAGAGGAGAGGGAGGCCAGTAACAATGACAACCTGTGGTTGCCCTCAATTGTAGGCCTGGTGGAAAAGCTCTGTTTTACAGGCCCTGCAGAACTTCTGAAGGTCCCTTAGGGCCCTGATGTTACTTGGAAGAACATTCCATCAGGCTGGGGCCAGGGCCTTGTTGGATGTTGTCCTATTATTGCTGGTTGCAAAGGGGCCCCCATAACAGTTCAAGCTTCAGGGCCCCAAAAATGTGGGTCTGCCACTGGGTGGACTATACCCTGCTGAGCCCTCTTCCCTTCTCAACCCATGCACTCCTCTGACTCTACCATAAAACCTCCAGGAATTTCCCTACCAGGAGCTGGCAACCCTAGCCAGGCCTGGCCACCGTGGTTCCTCCCTCAAAGGCCAAAACAGCCATAGAAAGGGCCATTCCCTCTTCCCATGCCTTTTACTTACAGAAACTGAAGCCTGGAATGCTGTGGTTGCCTAGCAACAGCCACTGAGGAAATCCGATGCTTAAAGCTACAGGCCGTCCATTTCTGTATTTTTTTAAAAAACCCAATGTATTTTTTTTTTAGATTTCACATTTTTTTGCACACCTGGGGCCATTTTTTGGTTTGTAGAAAGATCTGTCTTGTTCACAGCTCCAGTCACAGATTTGGCTCCTTTAAGGAGACTAGCACAGAGTTTAAAAGTTCTCCTGTCTTCCCTTTTATTTTCCCAATACAATCCAGCCTAAGTAAATTAGGCTGAGTCAGAGAGACAAACCTTAGGTCACTCACAGAGCAATCCTAAACAGATTTATACCCTCCTAAGCCTATCAGCTTCAACGGACTTTAAAGCGTATAACTCCATTTAGGATTACACTGCCGGTCACCTTTATGGCTGACTGGTGATTTTAACATGGGGTCTCCTCAGTCCTGGTTTGGGAGTGTAACCACTACACTTCTCTGAGGCATAGGGTTGGTATTTTATCTAGTACGGTCTACTGTGGCAATGGGACTGCAGGCTATCTGACAACGAGAGGATTTTGCCAGCTCTCCTACTGGAGATGCCAGAGACTGAGTCTGGATATAGATTGTGCTCTGCCACTGAGCTGGGGCCCCTGCCCTTACCACAGCATCATAACATTATTCAAATCAATTAAACACATAACCAAAATGTCTGGAAAAGTGAGATGGTGAGACAGGGTGATGCACTCAGCACGGTTTCATCCTAACAGCCTTTACATCACCACAAAGTAAGGTACACACACATATTGAAGTAATTGCTGTTAATGAGATTGTGGCTGACAAGCCAGATAAGAGGATGGAGTCTCCCCCCTCCCCACACTGTTGCTACTTCCTGCCCCTATGAAAAGCAGACAGCCCACTTTTTAGAAGGTGCAACAGACATTCCGGAACAGGTTACCAATTATCGTTGTTTTCAGTAATGAGAGATGTTCCAATACCTGAAACTGGGGGGCGGGAGAGGGTTGTTTAGTTATTCCAGCAGCTTATGTCTAAGTGCACATCCCTACATTTTATAGACCTAGTGCATAACATTTCCTCCAAAGGTCACTTCTCAGCTTGGCTTCCTGCATATATGAAGAATAACTTATTAACTGAGTCGTCACTGTTCTATTATCATAGAAGCATTAACACACAAACACCCCTGCCCCAATCCAGTTCTGAATCTTGTACCAGAATATAATTATGAAAGAAAACACAATAGTTGCTTTTTGGTAAAGAAATATTACATTGTGCACTAACCTACTACTTCCAATTGATGTTAGATGGATCAAGAAACAAACTTGTTCCAAATGTCCTTTGATTTAGTTCTTCAGTTACAGTCCGCCCATCTGACTTCTCCTCTGACTTGACAGCTATCAGAGCTTCAGCACATTTGATCCTCTCAGTATGTGTTAGCAAGGGTCTTAACTGGGACAGATCCAAGACCAGCATAGGCAATGAACACATAGTGGGCGTTCTCTTGTAAGTAGTGGGCATGGAAGGGGGAAAGTAGCTATTTTCTGATCTCCAGAAATAGGATTAGTGCACAGTACCCTCTGGACATTAATTTACTGCCTTCTAGCTTGTCAGTGCTGCTGTCTGTGTGTTTCACCGTTTTTAATGCACACCATCCTCATCATTTGGTGAACTGATGGTTTTTTCCCCGTTTTGAAGAAACAGTACCTGAGAGTATTAATTTAGATTTGAGCCAAGCAGGTCAGACAGTTTAGGCCAATGGCGTCCAACAGACATATTTCATATCATATCTGGCCTCCATAATTGTTTTATCTGGCCTTGGTTGCCACTTGCCTCTACCAAATTTTCATCAAGGTATAGTATTGGGTATTGTTTGTCCAGTGTTTTTTATAATAAGTAAAAGAGAAATGTTGTCAAGTCATCAGGAAAAGAAACATTCCACAACTCTTTTGGATTTTGTATGAGACAGGCACATGTATAAATGCATGTATTTATATGAATACACATAAAGGTACTGTGTAAAACCATGACTGCTAGGTGGCACCATCTGTATTATGGACCCTGACCCTTTATGACATGGTCAGATGGGAGCAAAATAAACTTCTGACCATTGGATCACTGTCTGAGGAATCAAGTGTCACCCAAGAATAGAGAAGCTGACCATCCTTGATTTAGAGTATCTCACCCCCCAGGGGCTAACTCAGTTAAGAGAGCCAGTGCAGTACATAGTTGTGGTTTGGAGAGTGTTCCATGTGAAAATGTGCTTGAAAAGTACGAGTGATCTTAGCTTCACCACTGGCTATAGAGAACCCAAGAAAAATGCCACAGCTGTCATTTTCCTTATAGAGCTATTAATAGATTCTTTTCTTATCCCCAGCTGGTCTAATATAGCAAATAACTTTTCATGAATAATTGTTTGCATTTGTAAACAAATTCCTTTCGCCTGCATTCACACTTCTGCCTGTGTGTATGACAAATTCCTTCCCCAATGGATTTTAAATAGAACTCACAACCCAGTACTCACACTGCAATGAGCCCCTCCAATAACTTAACCCAGGAACATTGCTTGATGCTCAACTGCAGCTGACAAATTAAAACGTAAACAAACTAAAATGGTGAAATGTAAGGAACACTTACCACATTTCATTGGGGTCTGGTATTCCAGGAAATGAAGGGATATCAGGCAAATTTATATCTCACAGTTAAGGTTGGTTAATATGGTCACTGAGTTTGCCACCAA
Source organism: Euleptes europaea (assembly GCF_029931775.1). Taxonomy (NCBI): domain Eukaryota; kingdom Metazoa; phylum Chordata; class Lepidosauria; order Squamata; family Sphaerodactylidae; genus Euleptes; species Euleptes europaea. Next base: position 37,948,221 of record NC_079318.1, on the reverse strand, counting down.
ACACTACAAAGACATTTTGCTAGATTTGGGGGTGCATTTCAGATCAGATGAAAGTCTGTCTAAGGATAAATCAAAAATGCATTTAGAGCATTGCCAGTTAAAGGGACGAGGCAAGTAGGTGATGGGAAAGACCTCTGCCTGAGACCCTGGAGAGCAGCTGCCGGTCTGAGTAGACAATACTGACTTTGATGGACCAAAGGTCTGATTCAGAATAAGGCAGCTTCATGAGTTCAATGGTGGTGTTACAGAGGCCAGCCAGGGTGTGAATGTCTTCCTTGCCCATTCTGAGATATTTTTTTGGATTGGAAGCAGGGTGATGGAGAAGATATAACTGATAGCATGAAGGCCACAGAAGTGGTACATCTAGAAGTGGCATTATGAAAAATTAGGCTGCAATAATAAGAGCTCTTTTCTAGGAGAAATCCCATTGAGTAAAATAGAATTTACATCCAAGTCAACCTTCTTAGGGTTGCTTCCATAATCTCCCATGGTTTCCCCAGACCAAATCTGGACTCATTCTGAGTTAATCTTAAACATATCCATCCAGATGTTTTCTGGAGTAAATTTACAGAGCTGCAAATCCTCATGGACATTTTTCCTGAGATGGCAGTCACTTAACTTATTTCACCCTCGTATTTGTTTGCACAGTCTGAGATATGGACAATTTTAAACAAGGAAAACAATATACTAAATAATTCTGTTGCCCCACACAGTGAATGAGCACAAAGCATCTTGTTTTTCTAGTGACTGATACAACGCTTTTCCAGTCTGTTTAATATAAAGTGGGTTTCCTGCAGTATATTCAGAAAGAAACCTCTCTTCTGTGTGCACACTTCTACCAGGAGTACAAAGTTCTGGCAAATGCAAAACAATTGTGCAGTGGATTCTCCTAGGCCAAATTTCAACTGATCTCCATAGTTAGCCATTTAAGCAGAGAAGACTTCCTTTTCATCTTGAAGTCTTCAACATCCAACTATTATTTTGTGTACACAATTCAATGTCCTGCTTGTGACCATTAAAGCCCATTTACAATTCACATAATGAACGTGTGTTATGTTGAGAGACAATATCCTGTGCCACTACTAGTCTACACAAAGTAGCATGACTGACATGGGAGGCAAAGCTGGTATGCTGAAGAAGTCACTGTAGCCCTAACTTCCTATAGCAGGCAGCACCTCTTTCATGAGGTACTTCCTGCATCACATTCTATCATTCTACCAAGGGTACTAAGGGTGGCATATGGAACTGCCTTGAAAGAGAGGATTCCTTGAGCCTTTATATGTTCTCATTACAGTCATACAATGAGAGTCCCGGCCTGTGTTACTTCACAGGGTGATTGTGAGGCGACAATACCTGAGCTCCTAGGGTGGGTTACCAAAGCAATACATTAAATGTCTAGATGGCTACAACACAGCTATAGAACTCCCTTTTCGGAGTGGTCAGCATAATGGAACTTGCTTTTATCTGCCAACATTAGCAAGTTGTGACAACATTTGTATTCATGCTTCATCTGCTAATGTAAACCATTTTTTAATATACCAGCCACTTGATCTGCAGACAAGCAAAGTAAAAAGCTATCCCTTCCATTGGAAATAAATCCCACAATGTTCTATTGTTTTGAAACTAAAGCAGTGTTATATCATTCTGTTTTTGTGCGATGTAGTGGGCCGAGTCAGGTGACAGTTTCATATGAACAATGATCGCAAAAGAGGCCGTTTGCTTCCATTGCAGGGAATTGAGGAAATTCTAACCCTTAACTGCAAGTATCAGGAGGCAAGTGCAGAGGTACAAGTGAGCAGTTCCTGGCTGGATATATGGCATAGGCAGCTACCATCAGCAGCTATCCAGTCAGCAATAGGGTTGTGCATATCGATATACCCGAACTGAAAATAAACCCGAAACTACCTGTTCGGCAATATTTGGGTTTCGGGGAGACGAATATCAAAACCTGGGAATTTGCCCAAAGCCAAATAGGCTATTCCTGAAAAAACTGAATTTCTGAAAAAGCTTTTTTGGGTCCTGCTATTAGACTTTGCTCAGATGCACCACTTTTTACTTTCTCCTATATTTCTATCTTTTGACTGGTTTTGTTAGGGGGGCATAGTTTGGGTCCTTTTGAGGTAGGGGTCATGTAATCGAAGCCAACTTGGTCTGGCAACTATTCAGTGTGTTGATCTGCAATTCTGCATCAATAAAGGGTTATTTAAAAGATGGGGCTCACCTAGTTCTGTCCGGAGGGATATACCCTCCAACTAAAAAACGCCAGCTTCTACAGCTACTTACCAGATGATACTAAATTGGGAGGGGTAGCAAATATGGTAGAATACAGAGCCAGGATATAGGATGATCTTAGCAGGCTGTAAAACTGGGCTAAAACTAATAAAATGAATTTAAATGTAGACAATGTAAAGTTCTGCATTTGAGTAGCAAAAATCAAATGAATAATTATAGGATGGGGTAGATTTGTCTTGGCAGTAGTATGTGCAAAAAGGATTTAGGAATCTTATAGCCCATTCCAGAGAGCTGCTGCGGCCAGGGAAGGCGTGGCTGCAGCACTGCCATGACACCTCCAATGAGATTTTCCTTCTGGCTGCTCCAGAAGGAAAAAAGGGCTATACAGAAAATGGGGGTGAAAGCCCCATAGAGAACCGCAATGCTGCACCCACAAAAAGGTGGTGCAGCACCACCATGACTTTAGGGGACGGTCTGGTCTGAAAGGGGTTAGGAAGCTGCCTAATGGCAGCTCCACCCTCTGGAACACCCTGGGAACTCTTCCCGGGTTGCCTGTGTGAGGACTTGCACCGGGAGGATGCCAGCAGAAGGCTGAGCCAGTGTCTGAGGGCCGCGCATCTGCCGCAGTCTAGGGGGGCGGCGTAAGTGCCCCAAAGCTGGCGTCCATTCCAGCTTAGACAGTGCAAGTGGTACAGACACCGGCATAGGGGTCATGCTGTCTCCTAAGCCCATTCGACCCCCAACCTCAGGAATGGCTGTTAGTAGACCATACACTGAACATGAGTCAGCAGTGTGATGCAGTAACTAAAATAACAAATACAATTTTGGGCTGTATCAACAGAAGTATAGTCTCCAGATCGTGCAAAGTTACGGTATCGCTTTACTCTGCTCTGGTTAGTCCTCACCCAGAGTATTGTGTTCAGTTTGGGGCACCACAATTTAAGAAGGATGTAGACAACCTGGAACATCTCCAGAGGAAGGCAACGAAGATGGTGGTGGAAAGTCCTATGAGGAAAGGTGAATCTGGGTCAGAAGGAAGACCTCCAAGGAAGACTCTGCAGAGGAAAGCAATGGCAAACCAGCTCTGCTTAATCATTTGCCTTGAAAACCCACCAGAGGTCACTGTAAAATTGGCTGCAACTTGATGCACACGTGCAACAAGATCCTTTTAATTGGTAATTCAGGGAATCAAACCTGTGACCCATGCAGGTTGGCTCCCTCTTCATTTTATTCTCAGGTTTTGTATGTTACAATCTAATTTTATGTTTGTTTTCTCTGAAGTAAGTCTCACTGAAGTCAATGGAATCTACTGCTAGGTAAGTGTGCATGGGACTTTATAGATAGGGTTGCCAACCTCCAGGTATTAGCTGGAGATCTCCTGCTATTACAACTGATCTCCAGCCGATAGAGATCAGTTCACCTGGAGAAAATGGCAGCTTTGGCAATTGGACTCTATGACATTGAAGTCCCTCCCCTCCCAAACCCCGCCCTCCTCAGGCTCCGCCCCAAAAACCTCCCGCCGGTGGCGAAGAGGGACCTGGCAACCCTATTTATAGAGGAAAAGAGATATTCCGTTCCTCTGCTGCGGAGGCTTCAAACTTCTAATCCCAGGAGTTCCCTAATAACTTTACTTTATGTAAATGAACTGTGAATGAGGTTAACTCAGGATAACAAGCTTGAATTACCAGGCTTTGAAGCAACCCAGGAAGCTGTGATTATGAGCTTGCTGAAAGATCTGACACAGATTTTAGATGCTGGACATTTGCAACATTATATCTCAGTTGTTCCAGAAGTCAGCAATAGGTCAGTGTCCTTGATAACAAGGCCGGTCAGCTTCCCTTTTCCAGAACTATAAATTAAAAACAACAACCAGTGCAGCCTATGAAGCAAACCAACAAGAGGCAAGTTTCACTGAACACAAATCAGATGCAAGATTGGTGTGGGCCCGATCCTTTGGCTCCTCTCCCCATGTAATTCTTATTTAATTCCCCAGGAGAAACTCCTCCTAGACCGTGCTCTGTTTGTCCATTTTCTAATAGGATGAAAGGGTCACTAATGGTAGCATTAACTCTTGCTCCTTTAAAAACCTCTTGTTCCTTATCAAGAGGTTTTCCCCCATTCTGTAAATGGTGTATTTTTTGTTTGCTAGAATTATTCATATATTGAACTAAAAGTATTGGCTGTGACTCCATCCCATCTGCCTCTCCCTCTGTGGAAAAAAATGTTATTTAACTTAAGGTGGCAGTTATGTAATTTAGTTCTTATGTTTCATTATTAATGAATTTTATCATGAAATATTTAAGTTCCTCCCTTGTACTGCCTTTTGGAGTCTTGGTCATAATTATGTCAGCTCAGATTTCCTCCTCTTCTGCAGAGGCATTTATTAGCAAATCTGTCCGCTGTGGCCCTGGCACGAGATGTTTAAATAGAGCAGTATTTTGTCCTCCTTCAGCTTTAGCTCTTTTTGGTATTCTGAGAAACTGACTCTCACCCCCTTTCCCTCCAGTAGACCTGACCCAGCAGACATTTTCAGTTCTTACCATAAGCCAAGTCTCAACCTTGGAAACAATTTTCAGAGCAAGGCGTAATGGGTTATCATCTATCTCTCTTTTTTTAATTGCTTCTGTGCCTTTAATGACAACTTGGTCTGTGCATACATTAAGGGGTGAAGCTTTGGGTGGAGTGAACAGGTGAGCTATCACTTGCTGAGGTTTGCAGATCATGCTCACTGTTAGAGTACAAAGGGAGGGCCAGTAAAAACAGTTGACAAGCCCTGCCTTATATTAGTCCTGTTCACATATACAATCCATGTACTGTGTACATTTTTAAGCATGTGCATTGAGTGATTCTCGTGTTATTTTCAACGCATGTACAGCTGAACATGCGATGCAAACCCACATTTATCCAGGTACTGTGTGTGTATGTGTGTGTAAAGTGCCTTCAAGTCGCAGCCAACTTATGGCGACCCCTTTTGGGGTTTTCATGGCAAGAGACTAACAGAGGTGGTTTGCCAGTGCCTTCCTCTGCCCAGCAACCCTGGTATTCCTTGGTGGTCTCTCATCCAAATTCTAACCAGGGCTGACCCTGCTTAGCTTCTGAGATCTGACAAGATCAGACTAGCCTGGGCCATCCAGGTCAGGGCATCCAGGTACTAGTCCCTCGTTAAAATTGCAAAGTGAATGTGCATTGGCTGTTTCTTCTGTTTCTTACAAACAGATGTTTGCACATACATGAGGGATACACAAGCATTCACTGTAACATGTGAAAAGGGCTACTGAGTCAGATCATTAGTTTATCAAGTTCAGTTCTGTCAACTCAGACTGGCATAAGCTCTCCAGGGTCTCAGGGAGAGATCTTTCATATCACCTACTACCTGGTCCTTTTTAAACTGGAAATACCAGGAATTGGAGGTATGACCATTTGCATGCAAAGCAGATACTCTACCACTGAGCCATAGTTCCTTCCTCCTGTGAAGTAACAATAAAGAATCAGGTGTTTCTGAGTATGTGCAGATTGTTCTTCCTGTCACTGCTAAGTATCTGTACCGCCCTCTCCCAGAATTCAGCTACCCAATTTAATAAACTGGCTTCACAGCAGGCTTGATTTCTAGTACCCGGTAAATTTTATCCTGGCCAGGTATTCTGCATAGTGCCAGGAAATCCTCCAGCCAGTGTGGTGTAGCGGTTAAGAGTGGTGGACTAGTATCTGGAAGAACCAGGTTCAAATCCCCACTTGTGCCACTTGTTCAGTGAACTTGGTCCAGCCACACACTCTCAGCCTAACCTAACTCACAGTGAGGATAAAATGGAGGAGAGGAGAATGATGTAAGCCATTTTTGGGTCCCCACTGGGGAGAAAGGCAGGGTATAAATGAATTAACCAAATAAATATAAATAATATTTTAAGGACATGGTGTTTAGGATCTGAGCATCATTTATGGTTGATAATTCTTTGTAAGAGAGGCTTTGCCTTTTCCCATACATTTCACCCTCTAGCACTGTACAAATATTAGCTATGCTTTGTGATAGATCAAAGTATTAAAACCTTGTAAGTGATAAACATTATTTCCCCCCATTTTAAACATGAATAAATAAGGGGGTGATATATTACAAAGAGACAAAATGTGTGAAAGAGACAGAAATCTTGACCATGATCTACAAGGAACAGTGTTTACGCATTTAAATGATTCTGTTCACTTGATTCCTGGTTCCTTTCTTCTCACACCTGCATTTCTAGCTTAGTTCTCATGAGCATCAGATGAAATGATAAATTTGTACCTAGACTGTTCCACTATAAACTGGAAGGATGGGGCTCATTTGACTGAATACACTATCCACCCCCCCAAAAAAAAAAATCCTTCTACCACATGATTCCAGGGAGAGTTATCCTAGTACAGACTTCTTCTATGTGTTTACATGTTTCTCTCCCTACCCCCACAATGGGCAGCATCCCATCATGGGAACCGCCAGCTGTAGTCTAGTAGTGGTACACCCCAGACACAATTGTACCACTTCCTGTGCTGTTTTTGAGAGCCACAGCTTCGTCCTGATGACCCCTATTCTGATGACTCCTGTGATGTAACCCCCGAGCTATGTCATTGCCTGTCTCTCCCTTGGTTTCTGGTGTGATTATTCTCACTCCTGTTTGCACACACAGATGGAGCTCAATGGGTCCCTAATAGCATACTTTACTTAATTAACATGCAATTAGCTTAATGAATATTTTAACCTCATTATGTAGTTACTCATCTTTATCTGTTGAATAAGCCTGGTGCCCAGCCCTAGCCCATTATAAAGACAAGCCAAATTAGGTTTTCATTCAGCAATTGCTTCCAAAGGACCTGTTTGTATACTGTGCGCTTTTCCTGCTCTTTGTTTGATATTGCTGTGATGGAGGCATGGAAGGGGAAAGAGAAACAATGGACTAATTCTGTACTCACATGAATGCATAAATCACTCTTAAAGCAATCCAGAGACTTTTCACAAGGGGAGAAATTGCTTGGTTGTCTCACGGTACAATCCTAATGCAGAATTACATCCTTCTAAGCCCATTAGAAAGGTGTAACTCTTTTTAGGATTGCACTGCCAGTCTCCACTGTTGTTGCTGTGGGGTTTGTTGTGCATGTGAGGTTCCTTGGATGTTGTGGTACAATCCTGTAAAAGTTTACCGGGAATTTAACACTCACTGGCCACAATAGGGGTTGCTTCAGAGTAAATGCAAGTTTATGTTTATGTACTTGTAAGTAAGACTGCAATTCTAAGCATGCTTACTAAGGAATAAACTTGGTAAGAAAGCCTTTGGGAGAAAGCCTTTGGGATTCAGCTTTAAAAGAATCATGTTTAAAAATCAACCATATAATGTCATATTTAAATGTGTGTATGAATTAAATTGGGCATTAGCTAGCATTACATGTAAGCTTTTTTTAAAAGAGATTGTTTTACAGTCGGACAGGTGACAGCATGTTTTGTTTGCCTTTGGGGACCTTGGTCTTCTGTATGCCAATCTGGGAGCTCTTTGGGGGGAAAAACAAGACTGGTTAGTTGACCTTTGAACTCTCCACAAAGTGGTTCAGCAGCCCTGCATTTGTCTCTGTCTCCTGTTAGAGTCAAGGAAAGGACCAAAGGAGAGACATTTTCACAGCGAGGCTTTCAGTCATTTTCAGCCTTCAAGGTAGGTTTGAATTTGTCTTTTGCTACTAATGCTCTCTTCTTTTAAAAGGCCACTTGTAGGTGCTATGCACGCTATGTCTTGCTCCAAGGTGCATGAGTAGCCTTTGTTCAAATCTCAGTGCACAAAGAGCCGTAGAGAGAGAGCTTATAGAGTATTTGGCTCTGGTCCCATTTCTGTCTCTTTGTGCGTGTGCTTGGTTGACTGGGGAAGCAGCAGAACATTCAGTTTAAATTGTGTTTCGGGCCTTGGCAATCTGATCCCGTGCATGGTTACCTTGAAAGTAAATCCCACTGGGTTCAAAGGTTTTACTCCTTGGTGTGTTCCATAGCAGGGCTTAATTTATGCTGGAGGGTGTGTGTGTGTGTGTGTGTGTCAGCCCTAGCACCTTTTTCAGTACCCAGATCCAGCTCATGTTTTTAGGGCCTCTGACGTTCAACATAATATTGCAAACAAGACTCCGCCATTCCCTTTGTGCTGGAGAAGGTATTTGCTAGAATGGAATATATCATTGCCACTGGTTACCTGAGATCATATTTGTAAATTCTTTCCTTGTTATGCACCTCTAGTGAAAATGGATTTAGGACTGAACCGATGTATGTGGTGTAACGATACCATTTTGTTTCTGCTGAGGGCTGTTTTCATCGCTCCGTCTCTCCTGGTTCATCCAACGATACGCTGTTGGCCTGACAGACCCAGGAAGCTATTTCTTTCCCTCTGATCCCACCCTTTTCCATCTACACCCGTGTAATGCAGGCATCTAGTTCTGAGGAGCGCACTGGGAAAACTGAAAATCCATGTGTTGAAAGCGAGAGAGGGTGTAAACAATATCCAGGCAGGCATCTGTCAGCATTGATTTAAAAGACCTTGTAAACTGAGACAGCAGTTGTCCTTAGGTAAGTCTCAAACAGGTGAGTCAAGTCCAGTTTTGGCCTACAGAAGGTTAGGCAGTGTAGAGAAGAGGTAGTAGACACTCTAAAAAAAGGTAAAGGTCCCCTGTGCAAGCACCAGGTCATTCCTGACCCATCGGGTGACGTCACATCCCGACGTTTACTAGGCAGACTTTGTTTACGGGGTGATTTGCCAGTGCCTTCCCCAGTCATCTTCCCTTTACCCCCAGCAAGCTGGGTACTCATTTTACCAACCTCGCAAGGCTGGAAGGCTGAGTAAACCTTGAGCAGGCTACCTGAACCCGACTTCCATCAAGATCGAACTCAGGTCTTGAGCAGAGCTTGGACTACAGTACTGCACCTTTCCACTCTGCACCACGGGGCTCCTCAGTAGACACTCTACTAAGAGCCAAATACTCTATAAGCTCTGTCTCTGTGGATCATTGGCCCTGTGACATCACCCAAAACTGTCTTTGCATAATTTTGCTTTGCAGGAATACTGGCATGAATCATTGTCTATACCTGTAGCTTCAACAGTCAGTATTGCTCTGGGAAATGCATATATGCAAATAGCTCTGTTGAAGTCATGGAGGAAACTTGCATGAGATGTTTGTAAAGGGCAGTGATAGTCATAAAAATTGAGTTATTTTCAACTGTTATGGGCTAGAAGTCGAGCTATTTTAATGCCCTATTGACGCAAGCCATGCCAGAAAATTATACAGTGGCTTCAACTGCACTTTTCTGTTGTTCAGAGGCTACTACTGAAAAAACTCAGGCTCATTACAAAAGCAAACTTACACTGATGCAATATGACATCACCAGGTATGTGTTATCCCTAATGCAGCACACTGATAAAAATGCACAAACTTAAAAAACTATGAACTTACTATGGGAAAAGCTTGTGGCCTAACTGTTGTCATTTGGACAGTCCTAAGAAAAACTAGATTCACATCCAGTAGCTTCTTAGAGACCAACAATATTTTCAGGGTGTAACCTTTGAGAGTCAGAGTTCCCTTCATTGGTTACGGGACCTTTGACTCTCGAAAGCTTATACCTCAATAAACTTGCTGGTCTCTAAGTAGGGTTGCCAACCTCCAGGTACTAGCTGGAGATCTTCTGCTATTACAACTGATCTCCAGCTGACAGAGATCAGTTCACCTGGAGAAAATGGCTGCTTTGGCAATTGGACTCTATGGCATTGAAGTCCCTCCCCTCCCCTAACCCTCCCCTCCTCAGGCTTTGCCCCAAAAACCTCCTGCCAGTAGCAAAGAGGGACCTGGCAACCCTATCTCTAAGGGGCTACTGAACTTGAATCTAGCTGTTCTATTGCAGACCAACCCTGCTAACCCCCTGAAACAGTTCTAAGAAAAGGAACCTTAAGGAGAAAGAAGAATGTAAACTGGGGCATGATAGTATATACTGGGAGAAGCAATTTGATAAGTATGAAGACCCTAGGCCATTCAGTGGCAATAACCAGCACTTTGAATTGGGCCTGGAAATAAATGGGTATTTGGTGCAGTTAGTGAAGCACTGGAGTTATATATTCCAAGCAGCTGACCCCAACAAACGTCTTGCTGCTGCATTTAGTACCAACTGAAATGTTTGTAAAGGGCACTGGTAATAATAAAAACTGAGTTTACTTTCGACTGTTGTGGGCTAGAAGTTGAGCTATTTTAATATACCTGTTGATGCAACCCATGCCAAAAAATTTTACAGCGGCTTCATGTATTTATAGGCAACCCCATGTAGAGAACACAACATAGTCCAATCTGGAGGTTATGGTAGTGTGGATCAGCGTGGCTAAGTAGGCAGAGACTTGGTAAGGAACGAGATTATGAGCAAGATGTAACTGAAAGAAGGCAGTCTTAATGACTCTCCTAGTTGCCAATCACAGTTATTAATGCTGATTCTTAATTCAGTCATGAAGAAATCTGGAGGTAATTTGCCATTATTTTCAAAAATAATTGTGAGGCAGGCCTAGACAGAAGAATGGAGACAGTAGTTCATGTTTCAATCTGTCAGATCATGAGGGCATACATGGATCCCCCCCTTTATTTTATCTTCACAGCAACTCTGTGAGGCAGGTTAGGCTGAGAGAGTAACTAGTAGGGTTGCCAGGTCCCTCTTCACCACCAGCGATAGGTTTTTTGGGTGGAGCCTGAGGAGGGCAGGGTTTGGGGAGGGGAGGGACTTCGATGCCATAAAGTCCAATTGCCAAAGCAGCCATTTTCTCCAGGTGAACTGATCTCTATCGGCTGGAGATTAGTTGTAATAGTGGGAGATTTCCAGCTAGTACCTGGAGGTTGGCAACCCTGAGGCCAAGTCATCATACTGGGAGGCCATTTTGCCAATGCCACCCTGGAGGTTGGCAGCCCTAGTAACTAGGGGTCAATTGTCCATGAAAGTTTGCAGCTGAGTATGGATCTGAACCTGCATCTCGTCCACTCCTGCTCTGACAGTCTCGCTACTACACTGCACAGGTTATCACGTTTTAGACAGGAATGTTTATTTTATTTTATTGTTTATACCCCACTTTTCTCTCTGCAGGGACTCAGTGTGGTCCTGCTCTTTCACAGAAGAAAAACAGCCAGATCCCAGACACAGGGTCTGCCCTATTTGTGGCCCCTCCTCGTTGCCTCCCTGTTGGTTTGAACTTGAGGGAGGCAGTGAGGCTCCCCAACCTTCAGCCTGCAGAAGCTCAGTTGTAAGAGCCGAGCCTTTCCTCGTCTCGCCGGGAACCTCTGCACAGAGAGCATAGGACATCAAAGATCTTTACAGAAAATCTCCAGCAAAATGCCACTGGAAAATGAAGAAAGAAGCCCGCACTATTTCCTCCCGGCTACATTTTTTTGTTGTTGTTGTTTCGAGTCAGCAAGGTTAACCAGAGAAATAGAGCAGAAAGGTTTTTTTTTTTTTTTATAAATTTTTTTTATTTTCATAATAAACACAAAAAGAAAAAAAAAGAAAAAAAAAGAAAAAAATACATATACATAAAAATAAAAATAAAAATTACATGTTCAGGACACAATTTATCTACTATTACAATATTCAAATCACTTTATAAGCCATGTGCCCTAAATCCAAAACCCATCGCCCCACCAGTGCCCTCCACCATTGGACTTCCGATGGAGTGTTATGACATATCAGAAGAAAAAATCTATTATTATATCATATTAAAAATCATATTATACTATAATTCGTTAACTATACTTTTAAAATCCGTTTTTGCCACTTTATCCCAATATGCGGTGGCCTTTACCCACATACATTTAAATTCCTCCATATCTTTATCATGTAAAAATGCTGTAATTTTGGCCATCCGCATATACATCCATAATTTTTCTCGCCACTCTTTGATTGAAGGTTTATTTATTTGCTTCCATTTTTTAGCAATTATAATTCTTGCTGCAGCAAAACTATATTGGCATATGACTCTATCACCTTTATCCAGATCTTTTTTTGGTATTCCCAATAAACAAAAGGCGGGGTCTCTCTTAACTTTTGATTTAATCAATTCATTTGTTTCCTTCAAAACTAATCTCCAAAACCTCCTTATTTTTTTACAAAACCACCAAACATGCATAAAAGTGCCTAATTCTGTACCACATTTCCAACATATAGCTTCCTCATCTTTCTTCATTTTACTTAGTAATACTGGAGTTATATGCCATCTATAAAACATTTTATACAAATTCTCTCTTATTTCATTTGAAATTGTAAACTTAAATTCTTTTTTCCATAACTTTTCCCAAATTTCCAAATCTATATTATAGCCTAAGTCTCTCATCCATTTCAACATCACTAATTTAATCCTTTCTTGTTCCAAATTTGTCTCTATAAGTAATTTATAAACCCTACCTATCAATCCTTTATTTCCCTTAGATAGTATAACCTCAAATTTTGATTTGGTTTGATTAAAACCTAACTTATTATCTTTGTTAAAAACATCTCTTAGTTTATAATACATAAACCAATCTTTAATCAGAATTTCTTCTCTTGATTTCAGTACCCATATACCATCTTTATATTCTGTTATTTCTCTATAGTTATCACAATCCAGATTTAAATGTACACCTCTTCTCATAAATGCTTCTATAGGGTTAATCCAACCGGGTGTTTTACTTTCAAAAATTTCTTTATATTTATTCCAAATTTGCAATAGATTTTTCCTGATGATATGAGAATTAAATTCTTTATTTACTTTCTCTTTATCATACCACAAGTAAGCATGCCACCCGAATCTCAATTTAAAGCCTTCTAGTTCTAATAATTTCGGATTCTCTAAAAGAATCCAATTTTTAATCCAGGTAAAGCATGCTGCTTGATAATACAATTTCAAATCTGGTAATCCAAATCCTCCCGTATCTCTTTGCTCAATTAAATTATTATATGCAATCCTGTGTCTTTCTTTACTCCAAAGAAATCTCATAATATCTTTTTTCCAAACATCAAATATCTGTACACCCTTAACTATTGGGAGGTTTTGAAACAAAAAGAGCATTTTAGGTAGTAACATCATTTTAACTACTGAAATTCTTCCCCATAGCGATAATGGCAATTTTTCCCAACTTATCAAATCCTTTTTTATCTGTTGCCATTGATTCACATAATTATCTTGAAATAAGTTAAGGTTATTGTTTGATAACCATATACCTAAATATTTAACTTTATTTTCAATATTAAACCCCGTCTTTTTCATTAATGTTTGTTGTTGTGAGAGAGTCATATTCTTAGTTATAATCTTAGTTTTAGTTTTATTAACTTTAAACCCTGAAAGCTTTCCATAAACCTCCAAAATTTTATTCCATCTGTCAATTTGTTCAATCGGATCAGTCAAAAAACATACTACATCATCCGCATATGCTTTAAACTTATAATGATTTCTGCCTATTCGTACACCAACTACATCACTATTTCTAAGATTATGCAATAATAATTCTAATACTAAAATAAACAATAAAGGGGAAAGAGGACACCCCTGTCTCGTTCCCCTTTGAATTTCAATTTTGGGTGATAATGACCCGTTTATAATCAAGTTAGCAGATTGTTGTGTATATATACCTTTTATAGCTGTTTTAAAATTCTCACCAAAATCCATAGAATCTAATATCTTAAACATAAACTGCCAGTTAACATTATCAAAAGCTTTTTCAGCGTCCAAAAATATCAAAGCTATTGGTGTTGTATCTTGCTCTGCATATTCTAAAAGATCAATTACTACCCTCACATTCTGACTCATCAACCTTCCTGGTAAAAAACCAGCTTGATCCTCATGTATTACTTGATTTAGTACTCTTTTTAATCTTGTAGCTAAAACTGTTACAAATAATTTATAATCAGTATTTAACAATGATATTGGTCTAAAATTTTTAACTTCTAATATATCAGAATTTACCTTTGGTATTAATGCTATATTTGCCTGTTTCCAAGTCTGAGGGATAATCCCTTCTTTCAATCCTAAATTCATTACTTCTAGTAGAAAAGGGGTTAACTGATCTTTAAATATTTTATAATAGGATGCATTAAATCCATCTGGACCGGGAGATTTATTTAATTTACTTTTCTTTATTGCCTCTTCCAACTCTTCTTTAGTTATTGGAAGATCCAAAAAATCTTTGTTTTCTTGTGTTATTTTCCCCCAAACTCCTTTGGTAAGATACATATCCATTTCTACCTCTGGAGATACCTTTTTACCGTATAAGTTTGTATAAAATTCTACAAATGTTTCAAGTATCTCCTCTTTTATTCTTGTAATCTTACCCTTCCTTTTGATTTGCATTATTGGTATTTTTTTCTCCTTCTGCTTAAGTTGCCATGCTAACATTTTTCCCGGCTTATTTGCATGTTCAAAAAATCTTTGTTTATTGTACATGAGTTTTCTTTCAATTTCTTCTGCAATTAGAAATTCATATTGCTGTTGCCAGTTTCTAATCTTCACCTGCTGTTCATATTTACTTGCTTTATCTTGCAACCTACTTAAATATCTTTCCCCTTGTTTTATTTCATCTAATACATATTTTCTCTTGTTCTCCCTTTCCCTATACCATCTTGTATTTTGTTGAATTAATAATCCTCTAATTACTGCCTTACCAGCATCCCAAACTATATCTTGACGAGTACCCTTATCTATATTTTCTTTAAAATAGTTCTGTATTTCCATCTTCAATTTAGCAACTATTTTAGCATTTTTTAAAAGAAAATCATTAATTCTCCAGGGTTTATATCCTCTATTTCCCAATTGAATTTTAACTGAAACAGCATTATGATCTGACAAAACTCTGGGTAAAATTTCTGGTTCTTCTGATTTCTCTATTAGGCCTTTCGAAAGCCACAGCATATCTATTCTGGAATATGTTAGATGTCTTTGTGAAAAGAAAGTATAACCTTTCTTATTTCCATGTGCCAATCTCCAAACATCAAACATATTCCATTGATCAGTAAGAGCATCAAAGACCCCTGGTAATTTTCCTTCATTAGCCGCTTTTTTCTTTTTCCCAGATCTATCTATCTTAGGTAGTTTAACACCATTAAAATCCCCCATCCAAATCATTTTTTCTATAGCATATTCAGCTAGTAATATTGCTAATTTATCATAAAATATTTTTTGGTTTATGTTAGGAGCATATATTCCCACAAGCATTATCTTCTGTAATCCAGATGTTATTTCAACCAACAAAACTCTTCCCTCCGTATCTTGATAAACAACTCTTGGCTCCAATGAGATAGGTATATACATAGCTATTCCATTAGTCTTTTTAGTATTATTACACGTCGTGAAGAGTGTACCCAACCTTACATGCTCCAATCTAAATATGTCCTTTGGGAGTATATGAGTTTCCTGTAAACAAATAATGTTAGCATTACTTTTGTGTAGATGGTGAAATATTTTCCTCCTTTTATTAGGAGAATTCAATCCATTAATGTTCCAAGATAGAACCTGTAACATATCAAAAATCAGTTAGATCCCATAATTTTTCACATTCAACATAAACAACCATATCACTTATTGCCCCCCTTCCCCCCATTCTTTGGTCTTCAGTCATCAATTGGAGAGTCCTCAGAGGAGTCTATTGACAAATCTACACCTCCAGCTGCTTCAGATGCCTTTTCTTCTTCTGGGGATTCTCTAGTTGGAACTTGTTTGCTTGGTTTAGTAGGTTTAACCAAGTCTGCCTCATATCTTCTTAGAAACTGCTCCGCCTTGTCCACTTCTGTATACTTAAACCTTTTTGCCTTGAAGGTAAAGGAGATACCCTGTGGGTATTCCCATCTGAATTGGATTCCACTTAGTCTTAAACATTGAACAATCTCCATAAAATCTTTCCTTTTCCTCAGTAGTCTTGCCGGTATTTCTTTCATCACTCTCAAAGGCTCATCATCAACTTTTAGTGGAGTCTTGTAGTGTGTGTTTAGTATCAGATCCCGATGACTCCTTGAAAATAATTGAAGCAGGCAATCCCTAGGTACCTTATTTCTGGTTGCATATGCAGAATTGATTCTGTAAGCTGTCACAATCATCCCAGCAGTTACTTCTTCAGTTTCCTGTAGAAAATCTGCCAGAAGAGTTGAAAGGTATCCACGTAAATCCCGATTTTCCACTTTTTCTTTCAAACCACGTATACGCAACGAAGATTCTTTTATCTTAAGTTCAATCATCGCCATCTGGTCTTGTTGTCTCTCGTCTCTTTCAGATGAGGATGCTATTGCCATCTCAAGAGTATCCACCTTCTTCTTGGTTTCTTTAATTTCCTGTGTATTTTTCTTAAGTTTGGTTTCAACTCTATCTTGCCTGATGGTCAGGGATGAAATTGTGTCTTGCAAAGTAGCAATTGCAGCAGAATTTTGAGATGTAGTTATTGTATTCTGGGATAACTCCTGCTTCATTTCTGTAACATCTTGATGAGTCTTAGTTAAAAGTTCAAAGACAGAGGTCAGTGTTACTTCTGGTTTCACTTTTGGAGGCATCTTGGCAGTAACAGATGTTGACGTGACTGGAGACGTTGTCTGTTTAGCTGGGATTTGAGTTATTGAAGGCCTTCTCTGAGGCAGCTGTACCACCAACTTTGTATCTTTAAGAATGTCTTTGGTATGTTTCTCTTTTTCTCCCATTGGTAAGCTGTGAAGACTGAAGACAAAACAGCTGGCAATTGTAATCCAAAAAAATAGAGGAGAGTGGGGGGGGCAAAAATTTTCTTTTATCTCATTGCACAAATATTATTTCAGATGAAAGAATCCCAATCAGAGAAAGCAATCACTATGACATCTTAGGTGATATTATTCCATGTCACTTGATTGTTCTCCAACTTTTTACTTTTATTTCCAAGTTCTTGCTTTAGTGAGGAACTTTTTAAAGTGCGTCACACAACTGGCAAAAAGCCAAAAGTCTCAGAACAGAGCGTAACTGAACTATAGATAGTTCTAAGTAAAGTCTTTAGGAGAAAATACTGCCACACACCCCAAGTTGATACTTTAAATGTAAAAAAAATTTATTAAGAACAAATTATAAAAAAATCGGATCCCACCTCGCTTGCTTCTTGCTGCTCCTTTAAGATGGCGCCGGCCATTCAGCAGAATCCCGTCAGAGCGACCGCCGTCGATTGCAAGGCGGCTATCGCTCGGATGACGGGTCTGCCACCGGCACCCGAGTCTGCATCCCCTCTTACACCGAGGGGTGCCGCTTGCCGGATCTTTAAGGGGCTGCTTGAACGCCCCGCGGCAGCGAGGCAGCAAGAGCGCGGCTCCGCGCTTGCGGCGGGGGGGCCGTCCGACCCGGAAGTGATCAGAAATAGAGCAGAAAGTTGAGATTATTGGGAACAGCTGCAGCCAGATTTCAAAGCTTTCCCAAATACTTCAAAGAAGAGCAGCAAACTTTATTTACACAATGTGTGTTGCTGCCTTGCCGACCCAGAAATGGCACCACCAAGAAGAAGAGAAATGGCATAATACAGGAGAAGAAGCAAAAATATACATTTTGGAGTGGAGAGAGGGACTTCAGTTAAAAATAAAAAATATTACACCTCTCTCTCTCTCTCTCTCTCTCTCTCTCTCTCTCTCTCTCTCTCTCTCCCCCCCTCCCTCCCTCACCACATCATGGCAAATTAAAAAAATTCATCCTAAACAGGTTGATTTTAAAGGATGTACAAGGGTGTAACTTTATTTAGGATGGCACTGTTTCCTTTTGCCAGTTGTACCCATTATTTTATTAAGAAAATTTCTATGCTATGTCTGCAGAGAACCTGCTCAGGGCAACTAACAAAATGAAACAATATGACATAACCCATCACAAAATCTGCTCTGACTCTATGCGACTCATGCGGACTTCAATGGCCTCTTTCATGATTTCCGAAAATGGTCTCTAAGATGTTGAGCTCCTCTTGAGAAAATATCTCCAATGAATACCAGCAATAATTTCCACTGCATAGGTTGGTGTATTACTTAAAACTGACCTGCTCTATGAAAAAGGTCACACAGACCGGTAGGAGATTTTTTCTTCATATAAACAAAGTCTTTACATTAAGAGCCCAATCCTGAAAGGGAGGCAGTTCCACAGTGGCAGGGAGTGGCACCGAGGCTTCCCGGCTGCCAGGGAAGGAAAAAGAGACCTAATTTTTTTAACTTTAAAAGGGGGGAATCCCCCATTGCCAACAATGAAGCTGTGCCATCAAAAAGGTGGCACAGCCCTGCCACCACTCAAGGGGGTGTTCCCGGGGCGAAAGGACTGTGGAAGCTGCTTAAAGGCAGCTCCACCCCTGGGAATGCCTCTCCAGGCCAGTGTGGTTGCGATTGCAGTGGAGGCCAGTGGCGCCTGGATGCCGATGAATTTGCCCCCGCATTGGTGTATTTGCCCACTGGTGTATTTGCCCCCGCACCTACACCGGTGTGGGGTCAAGCTGGATCCAGAGGAGTTTTGGCCCACTCCTGTAGGAATGGGCTCTAAGACAATTGCTTGTACCCTGGCAGGCCCAGTTTACAAAGCCAGATTGCCACTGCTTCTTTGCTGGTGAAAATCTGACACTTCGGGCAGGAGAAGAAAGGAGAAAGAGGGAGTCATCCCAGAACTGGTTTAATTCTTTTTGCTGGCCCAAGTGTTGGAAGCATGGCCCAGGAGGAGGTTCCCCATACTCAGGTCACTGCTGTCTGGCTGACAGTGGCGCATGAAGGAAACACGGCTGCTCCTGTGCGGGGTACCGCACCAGCTCCAAGGTGGGCTGCAGTCAAGAACTAGCAGCACTAAATATGGAGGGAATGCATGATCCTGCCCCACTCTCTGAGGCCCATTGGAGCCCAGCAGCAACAATGTACTTGGGGAGAGCATGCATTCCTCCAGCCATGCTGATGGTGGTCTGCAGCCTGCCTTGGAAGCAACAACAGCCACAAGTCATGCCTGTTGCCTCCTCCCAAGTGACACCCACTGCCAGTTTGTTACCTCAAATGACTGCTTGGGTCACTTGGGCAGTGAGTTGGGTGGGAACAGGGCTGGCTTCACCATAGCTGGGCAGTTTGAATTCCTTTCCCCCAAGCCCATGGAAAGTGGGCCAATATATTCTTTACCACTGGTTCCAATGGGAACCCATTCCCATCTGTAACTTTTTCTGCATCCAACTGGAGCCAAATGTCCATGGATTGTTCCCCTCATTCAAAGGAAGGTGTAAATTGAAAGCAAAGAGAAGGATCTATCCTCATTGGACTGGCCATTAAATGTCTCACTTGCAGGGTGTGGGCACAGTGCAGGGATGAAAGTAATTAAATTTCTTAAGATTTTGGAGAAAGCAAAGCAATGACACCACCGATTTGCACCACAGGCAATGTTTTCACGAGGCAAAATGATGCTGCCCAGTTAGCCTGCTATAACTACAGCCTGCATTGCTACTCCATATCAGATGACACCCAGGCTGTCCCCATGGCAGGTTACAACATTCGTGTCTGGGTGTTTAAGCATGACACTGCACCAGACAGGCAATTAGTCTCCCAGTCTATATTCTCCCCGTGGTTTAAACAGTTTAAAAGGGATCTTGTCAGAACTTCGTATCTGGTCAGAATCCCCTTCCACAATCTCAGAATAGCTTTCACCTCAGTCCGGTTTCAAACCATGCCAATGGCTTTGCTAACTGGACATTACTCCCAAACACCATGGGCCTCTCGTCTATGCATTTGTGGAGCCACAGTTCCAGAGGACCTAATGCATTATATTCTATTCAGTCCTCTTTATACAGAGCCCAGGACTAAATTTGTTACAGTGCTTCTAAATGACCTAAATCAGATTCTGAGAAGCTGCTCTTTTTCCTCTCAAATGCCGATCCCGTTGTCTCCTATAGAGTGTTACTCTTTGCCTTAGCAGCCAAGAAAATTTGAGCTAAACCTGTATTTAATAAGGACATTTAATGCATTTAATGACTAGCATTTTTGGTCAGACTGTTTTAATGTTATTATTTATCACTGGGTTTTATATGACAGATTGTAGTGGCCTTCAGCTGCAAACAATAAACTTTATCGTATTGTATCTTACCAGTATGGTCTCTTGGGGGGAGTGGTTGAAGCAGAGGATAAGAATTTGGGGCACTTTCTTACCAGTACTCTGTAGCAGGCCCTGACCTGGATGGCACAGACTAGCTTGAGCTTGTCAGATCTCAGAAGCTAACTAGAGTTGGTCGTGGCTAGTACTTGGATGGGAGACCACCAAGGAATACCAGGGTCACTGTGCAGAGGAAGGCAGTGGCAAACCAACCCTGTAAGTCACTTCCCTTGAAAACCCTACTAGGTTGCCATAAGTCAACTGTGACTTGATGGCACTTTACACACACACACAAACACACACTCTACTGGCTTACTTTCACCTGCAGCACAGGAGAACATGAAAATATTGGTATGAGAGTGGGTTTTTCCTTCTTTCTTTGGATCCAGGGAGTGCTATTGTACAACAAAACTCAAGTATGCAGCGGCATCCTTTAGATTTGTTTTAATTTAGACCCACCTCCCACTCCTGCTTTTTTTACACAAGAACGGGAGGTTACCTGCCTTTTTTCTTCTACCAGGAAAAGACAATCTGCTTAAAAGGTGATCTGATCCTTCCTCATCACTGTTTTTTTGCATCTAATGTATTGGGTATGTGAAAAATGAAGCCTTGGCCTCTAATTCTGTTGTCTCCCAGGCTACGAACAGAAGGGGGGAAGTCTTAGTCTCTGAGTGTATCCCATCTTAGTGTCCATAGTCTTGTCTGCCTGCCAGCTAGTACAAGCAAAGTATTTGCTTCTGTCATCTCACACAAGAGCTGCCCGTTACTGGAGGAGGGGATTGGACTTCTGTCTTTATTCCCCTAAGTCTGTGTACCCCTGCATGCCAATAAGTACAAGTGAAACTTTGCAGCTGGAATGATTATATGAACTGTATTAAAGAAAAGGGGTGATTCAAGGAAGCTGTTTGTTTTGCATTATCTAAATGAATATCCCTACCCTTTTATTGCTGTCCATCATGATGGAGAAAAGTTGCATTGAATATCCTTTTGCACTTACATTATTTAGGAAATTCCTTCACCCAATCACATCCTTCGGATCTAGAAGAAGCCTACCTCCCACCTTTCCCAGACTGGAGCTACTACTCAGCAACAAGCCCATCTCTCCATCCTGAAATTTATCTTAGGGAATATTTTCCTCGTTTAGGAATTTTAAAATAATTTTAAAGGCTCTAAGAAATAGATACATAGCTATAATTCTGCAATTTTTCAGATGTTGTTATTGGAATCCGTTATTTTTTGACAAATGTTCAAGTTGGACATGGCTTGCCAGCCCAGATCAGGGCTGGGGGGAGGTGACTGCTCGCGGGCCGGATAAGAGTTCTCAGGGGGTCAGACCTAACCCACGGAATGTATGTTTGACACCCCTGTTTTAGCCATTTGATAAAGAAAGGCATGGAGAAAGGATTGTCATCTCATTTTCCCAACACATAACGTATTTCCAGACAGCATGATACATTTATTTTTGCCTGTGACTGCAGTTCTTTAAAGGATATGGGGAAAGCAACAGGGAAGCTTAAGTCAAAGGTGGAAGAGTATGTCTGCTCACTTTGAACTCAGTGTGACACAAGTAAAAGAAGCAACTGGTTTCTCCAGAGACTCCCAAGCAATACATGTAAATCTGACTCATCTCTCCTGGCACAGACGGAGACCCTGCTGTCAGATGGGGGAAAAGACAGAGTAGCAGCAGTTATGGCAGCAGAGGATGTCGCAGCAGCAACAGCAGCAGAGAAACGTCCTGTGTCCTCTTTACACTCTGCCATCTGCTTCTTTCTAATCATGGTCCACAGCTTGTTTATTTCCCTTGTCCAATTTTTTTAAAATGCCCCAGCTTTATTTGTAGCAGATATGAATCAAGTTCAACTGCAGTTTACAAAGACACACCTCCCTTCCCTCATTCTACTTCACTCTCCCTCCCAAGTCTGCTTTGTGCCATAAAGAGCCATCCATATGTATGGCCGTAGGACTCCACAAATGAGAGTCAGAGAGCTGGTGCCATGAGAGGAAATGCTGATGTCCAGATGAAATTAGTGTGCACAGCCAAGCGACATGGTTGTTCGGGGAGAGAGCAAGCGATGGAGGTTCAGCACACTACTTCCTTTCGGTCAGTGATTGATAGTCTCAAAAGGTTTTCGTAGAGAGGGGGAAATTAGAATTCTGTATTTTGATCTGATCTCAGCAAGTCCTATTCTTACAAAACAGCACACTTGCTTGTAATATAAAATCAGGCCAAAGCAGATTCCAAGAAAGAGCAGTCTACAATGCAATTTCAAAAACATATTACATTATTACCTATTACAGGATAAATACAATTCACAGTGATGACTCCTGACCTCTTTTGATATTTTGCAGATTAGCACAGATTACATATTGTGCAAATCTGCCCTGGGGTACCGCAGCTACATTTTACTGTCACAGAACTCTTTTGACAGTATTTTGTGCCAGCTGAAATATAACTCATACATGCATGTGTGTTATTACATATCTCAAGAAGTATTCTTAGAATTACACAATAGGAGCGATAAGGATTTTGCGATGGAGTTGATCTTTGTCTCTAGGGAATTTCCTATTTTAAGTAAAAAAAAATTTAAGTACAATAATATTTGTTTTGCTGTAAAAAAACCACTGTTTGTAAACTGGAACTATACACTTAAAACCTGATTATCAGTAATGTATCCACATTTATTTTCATCTACCTGCCCTAGCACTTTCTATATAGCATTTTGGTAAACTTGACATCTGCTTAACTGAATGATTTATCTCTTCCTCTCTCACAGGTTAAAGAAATGAATATGTGACAAGGATTGATACGTAGATAACCAGTGCTGGGGAATCTGTAACTGAGTATGTAACTGAGTTGCCAACTCCAGGTTCAGAAATGGAAATCTGAGGGTGGAACCTGGGAGAGTGGGGTTTAGGGAGGGGAGGGACCATGGTAGGTAGGGTATAACAGTCCACCTTCCAAAGCAGCCATTTTCTCCAGGAGAAGTGGAATGAATATTTTAAATAAAAATAATAATTAATACATTAGTGATATATGTAGTCTGGAGATCAGCTGTAATTCCAGGAGGTCTCCAGCCCCTTCCTGGAGGCTGGCAACTCTAGTAAGTTATTGTGTGTGCCTTAACTCAAGAGCCTTCTGCAGACACAGAAGAGAATAAAGATGTGCAACATCAGTCCATGTGATTTGTAGACCATGTTAAGCCTCACTGGATTGGTCATAGGAGCTTGAGCTTCTATTCTTGCTTCATCAACAGGCCAGACCCTTCAGCCTGCCTCACTTAAGCCCCTAATCACATGGACCCATTCAACTGGTTCCAGGTGCTTCCCTGGAGAACTTCAAAAGCATCCGTTCTTCAAAGAAGAACTTCACAATCAGTCTAAATCAGTCTTTGTTATGATTGGGATCCTTGAACCCCTGTCAACTGTTTATTTTCCCAAGAGGGGGAGAGTCAGAGAAAAAACAAGAACTTGGGTTCAGCTGGAAAACCAGACTATTTGGGCCTACCTGCCAAAGGGATCTGGTGGATGGGCATCATAAAATTCAAATAGAGAAAGACACAAGGGTTATGTGCCAGAGGGCCTCATTGGCAGAGGGCTGAGCATCTCCCATGAGGGGCAGGATTCCTAACACTGGATTAGGGGGAGGGGAAGCTTTCACCTAAGCAGGCAGAAGTTTTAAAAGGTGGAATCTTCCTTTGTTCTGGGTAAAAATATTTTGCCCAGATGCAGTGACCAGTGGGTCTCGCCTTCTATAACTTTGCTCCATCTAAGATAAATCTCTTGTAATGCAACATAGTTAGATTGTTGTTTTTCTTTTATTTCCTTAGATCTGTATTCTCCTATTATGATAGCTATTTCCATGTATGTGCTCTAGTTTAATCTTTTAGTAATAAAGCTTCTTTCCTGTTTAAGCAAGCACACTGTGTCTAAAATCCCACCCACACTGAAGACCTCTTACATGCTAAACATGGGGGAGCTAAAGTAATTGGAAGCTCTGCCCTTTGTACTTGCTTAGAGGCAGCCTTAGGGTTGCCAGGTCCCTCTTCGCCACTGGCGGGAGGTTTTGGGGGCAGAACCTGAGAAGGACGGGGTTTGGGGAGGGGAGGGACTTCAATGCCATAGAGTCCAATTGCCAAAGTGGCCATTTCTCCTGGTGAACTGATCTCTATCGGTTGGAGATCAGTTGTAATAGCAGGAGATCTCCAGCAACCACCTGGAGGTTGGCAACCCTAGGCAGCCTTACCAGCGTACTCCAAGGCACTGGTTACTTGAAATGCTGGGTTTGTTATCTTGGGGTGTGTGTGTGAAGAGGGAACACACTTTTGCATGCAACATGCATAAGAACATAAGAGCATAAGAAAGGCCCTGCTGGATCAGACCAAGGCCCATCAAGTCCAGCAGTCTGTTCACACAGTGGCCAACCAGGTGCCTCTAGGAAGCCACAAACAAGACGACTGCAGCAGCCTGTGTTCCACCACATCCAAAATAATAGGCATGCTCCTCTGATACTAGAGAGAATAGGTATGCAGCATGACTAGTATCCATTCTAACTAATAGCCATGAATACCCCTTTCCTCCATGAATATGTCCACTCCCCTCTTAAAGCCCTCCAAGCTGCCAGTGTGAGAACACACAGAACCAGAGCAGGATTTTGAAAGATTTCACCTGGGATCTAGTCACACAATGGCCATTAATACATGGTCTGCTTTAGGGAGGGTTTATCCCTCCTCTGAAGTGCCCCTTTGGATCGCGCAATCAAAAAATTGAATGCACAGACCAATAAGGCACTCTATCATGGAGTGAGAGAGGTGTGTGGTTCTGGTGGCGGGTGGAGGCAGGCGGCATGGCTCTGCACAAATCCACCGTGCCATCCCACCGTGGGGTGGCCTCCACCTTGTTGTCCCACGGAGATGAGAGGAAGCCGGCGGCGGGGAGGCAGGACAGGCGGCGGCGGCATGGCTCTGCATGCCTCCACTGCGCCATCCCAACAGAGACAGCAGGATGGCTGCCTCCTTCCTGCGAGAGGTGAGGGGAAGCCAGCACTGGTTGGAGGTGGAGAGTCAAGGAGTCAACTCGTAAGCTTGCACTCCAGCAAGCTCTCGCATTTGTAGCGGGGCTTGCTTAAAAGTTACAATAACAGAGGAACTTGCAAACTTGGGGAAGCTCTGGGATGGGATGGGCCGAACACGCAGGCCATTTGTGTTTACAGAGTTAAATCGTTCCATGCCGGGGAGATTTCCGGATTAAACGGCCATGCGTTAATGGCCAATAACAGCTGCTCCAAAGATATATCCTGGAAAACAAGCTGGTACAAATGCATCCAAAGAACATTGCCTGGAAAGTTTGAGGAGAGCTTTAAAAAATTGTTTTCCTGTTACCGCTCAGGTTTAAAAGAAAAACTCTTCCTCTTTAAAATTCTGCCTAGTATTTCTTTGAGCCCATCGAGCATATAAACATCTTGCTTGCTGAATCTCATTGACAATAGAACATTTTCTGACATTTTTGAATAAATTGCGTAGGCATGTTTTGAAATTAAAATAATTTTAATGGTCTCCTTTTCAAAATGTTAGCAAAAGTGTCTGATATTTCTTTGTGTTGTCCTATGTGTCCAATAAAAACAAATGCTAACATATACAGAATCTGGATCATTTGTGGACTTTTTTTAAGTATTGGATGTATACAAACAGGCATAAACAATATCACTCTGAAGGCTTTGGTTTTGTTCACTATTCTCTCAAAAATGTGTGCGTGGCCTTGTCTGTATATTATTGGAAGGGTCCTTTCTCTATAATTAAAGTAGTTAGTACAATATATATCCCCTGGGCAAGGTTCGTCCTGCCCTCTCTTCTTACCTGGGAGTCCTATTGCTTAGATGGCTTCAGGGCCAGTCGTTCTCAGTTTATCTGCATGTTTGTAAGCTACTGATGACTGACTCCCCACAAGGGTATGAACATCATATGGCAAGCTTTTTGTTGTCTGTTCCAGATTTTCTGAATTCACCATGAGCCAATATAGTAATATTGTCTGAAGTGAACCATATTTCAAACCCAGCATAGCCAAATGTGCATTTCCACTGGGGTTATGATAGCTAAATATGGCATCAGTATACAGCACCTTTGGGCAAAAAAGGAAGCTGAGACCAGAGGATATAGAAATTGTTTATTCACTGTTTTTAGACTGTTGGGAAACAAAGAGTGGGATCTTCAAAAGACTGGGGCCAATATTAGTTAACTCATCCATGAATTATCTGGAGTTGTAGTCAATAGTTGGAGAGTGGAGTGAGAATACCAAATTATTCAGGTTGGAAAAATCCAAAACAGCCTAGGGAGAACTTAAAAAGATTTCTTCAAACTCACTGACAGCAAAGCAATCCTTTGCTGAGATACTCCAGCCTAAACCTAAATCCATTGATTGCAGTTGGCTGAGGCCTGCCTAACTCTATCTAGATTCATATTTTTATCTTGAATTTCCACAAGGAGCACAGCACGACACTTGTCTTTCTTCCCTCCTTCATGTTATCCTCACATAGGGTTGCCAGGTCTCTCTTCACCACTGGAGGGATGTTTTTGGGGTGGAGCCTGAGGAGGGCAGGGTTTGGGGGAGAGGAGGGACTTCAATGCCATAGAGTCCAATGGCCAAAGCAGCCATTTTCTGCAGGTGAACTGATCTTTATCAGCTGGAGATCAGCTGAAATAGCAGGAGATCTCCGGCTAGTACCTGGAGGTTGGTAAATCTATCCTCACAACAACTCTGTGAGGTAGGTTAGGCTGACAGAGTGACTGACCTATGGTTACCCAGAGAGCTTCATGGCTGAGTAGGAATTCCAAATCCTAAACCAATACCCAAAGCACTACACAGGGTGTCCATAGAATAGCATAGGATTGCACTGCAATCTTATACACATTTACTTGACTATAAGTCTCACTAAAGTCAGTAGAATTTACTTCTGAGTAAACAAGCATAGGATTGGGCCCTTTGTAACAGAATGGTAGATGAAACTCACAATAAGAGATGTACACTGGGACAAAAAGAATCTTGACTTCTCATGCATACCAATGGAGGTTAAATTAGATATCATTCCTCAAGAAACAGATATTGGGTTCGTAATAGAAAACTCACTGAAAATGTCAGTTCAGTGTGCTGTGGCAGAGAAAAAGGAATTGCTATAGGAAGAAAAAGTTAGGAATTGCTAGGAAAGAGA
Organism: Euleptes europaea; assembly: GCF_029931775.1. Lineage (NCBI taxonomy): Eukaryota > Metazoa > Chordata > Lepidosauria > Squamata > Sphaerodactylidae > Euleptes > Euleptes europaea. The sequence goes on along the minus strand of NC_079318.1, from coordinate 37,920,720 downwards.
TTGAAAAGAGGTACCATAATGGCATTCTATAAATTTACGGTTTGCTTATATTCAGAATATTCTGCATCCGTTGTTCCATCTTAAAGAGAACATTGTTGCACTAAAGAAGGTATAGAAAAGGAAAACAAAAAAGATAAAGAGATTGAGCCATGAACACATGAAGCTGCCTTCTATGGAATCAGACCCTTAGTCCATCAAAGTCAGTTTTGTCTACTCAGACCGGCAGTGGCTCTCCAGGGTCTCAGGGGTCTTTCACATCACCTGCCTGCCTCGTCCCTTTAACTGGAGATGGCAGAAATTGAACCTGGGACCTTCTGCATGTCAAGCAGAGGCTCTACCACTGAGCCGCAGCCCCTCCCCTGGCATCTTAATAAATGTTTAAGAAGTTTATGTGTTTTAATTTATGAACAACATAACTGTGAACACAACAGAAATGTATAAAATTAGGAACACGTGAAGAAGAAGAAAAAGAGTTGGTTTTTATATGCCGACTTTCTCTACCACTGAAGGGAGACTCAAACCGGCTTACAATCACCTTCCCTTCCCCTCCCCACAACAGACACCCTGTGAAGTAGGTGGGGCTGAGAGAGCTCTAGGAGAGCTGTGACTAGCCCAAGGTCACCCAGCTGGCTTCATGTGTAGGAGTGGGGAAACCAACCCAGTTCACCAGATTAGCCTCCGCCGCTCATGTGGAGGAGTGAGGAATCAAACCCGGTTCTCCGGGTCAGACTCCACAGCTCCAAACCACCGCTCTTAACCACACCACCACGCTGGGGTAGAGAGAAATTCTTACCCTGGGAAACTTTAGAACTCAAGTCTGCCCTGTGAAATGGAATAGTGATGTTATAACTTTGCACCTGAGTAATTATCCTTGAGGATATATCAGATTTATAAAGAGAACAAATACACCCCACGGTTCTATTCTTCTAGCCAATTCACAGCTTTCTCCCACTTTCTGGGCCAAACTAGACTTGATAAGTGTTAGTATGTACTTTCTCTGTTATGTGCTTTTAAAAAACGGAAAAGGAAAAAGCCAATATCATCCTGAAGAAACCGCACCTTAAAGTGAAGATATGGCAGGGAGGGCCTGCTGATCCTTTTCTCCTCCAGGTGTTTCTCTCCCCCCTCCACTCGAAATCCCCACTTCATAGCTACTATTCCAACTCAGGGGGAGGGTGAAAGATTTAAGTATCTGCTCCTTATCCTCCACAGGAAGAGAAGTGACCATATGAGACTGGCTTCAAAATATTTATCTTTGAAGGCAGTAATTGACAAAGATACAGAGGCATCACTTTCCCTCAGATTTTCACAATATTCGCAGACAGTAAGACTAGAAAGGGGTTACCACAAGAGTAGGCAAGCTGGCCTAATAGTTCGTTAAACTATTAAATGCATATCTTTCTACTTGCTTGCCTATTTAATCACACCGTTAACCACCTAAGAAAAACATCAGAACATAAGAAGAGTCCTGCTGGATCGGACCACTGGTCCATCTAGTCCAGCATCCTGCCTCACGCAGTGGCCAGCCAGTTTTTCTGGAGGGCCAACAACAGGTCATAGAGGTCGAGGCCTTCCCCTGGTTGATGTTGCCTCCCTGGCACTGGTATTCACAGGTTTACTGCCTCTGAACGTGGGTGTTCCTTTTAGTCACCATGGCTAGTAGCCACTGGTAGACCTATCCTCCATGAATCTGTCAAATCCCCTTTTAAAGCCATTTATGCTTGTGGCCATCCTCTGGCAGTGAATTCCACATTGTAATCACTCATTGTGTAGAGAAGTATTTCCTTTTTTTGTCCTTAATATACTGTTCATCAAATGCATTGGATGCCGTCAAGTTCTAGTGTTTTGGGAGAGGAAGAAAAAAGTTCTCTTTCCATTTTCTCTACCCTGTGCCTATTTTTAGAAACCTCAATTGTTGTCTCTTTAGTTGTCTCTGTTAGTTATCTCTTTTCTAAACTGAGAAGTCCCAGGCTCTTCAGCCTTTCCTCATAGAAAATGTGATCCAACCCCTTACCAGTAATTATCTTGGTTGCCCTCTTCTGTACTATTTCCAGCTTTGCAATGTCCTTTTGGAGATATGGTGCCCAGAACTGCACACAGTATTCCAAATAAGGCTGCACTATAGATCTATAAATAGACCCCACTAGAGTGTACTTAAAGTTGGGATTTTTTTTTTGTTCCAATATACATCACCTAACACTTGCCTACATTGAACTTCATTTGTCACTTTGTTGCCCATCTACCCAATTTGTGGAGATTCTTCTGGAGCTCTTCATGTTTGGCCTTGGTTTCTACCATTCAGTATAATTTTGTGTCATCTGCAAACTTGGCCACTACATTGCTCACCCCCCAGTTCTAGATCATTTATAGACAAATTAAATAGCACCAGTTCCAATACCTATCCTAGTGAGACCTTATTCCTTACTTCCCTCCATAGCTAGAACTGTCCATTTATTCCTGCTGCTCTCTGCTTCCCATGGTTTAACCATTCTTTAATCCATAAGAGGACCTGTCCTCTTATCCCATGACTGCTAAGAGTCTTTGATGAGGTAGCTTGTCAAAAGTCTTTTCAAAGTCTAAGTATATAATGTCTGCCAGGTCACCATTATCTGCAAGTTTGTTCATGTTCTCAAACTCCAAAAGGGTTGTGAGGCAGGACTACCCTTTACAGAAGCCCTGGTGATTTTCCCTCAACAGGCTTTGTTCCTATGTGTACCGAATAATTCTGTCTTTCATTATGGTTTCTACTAATGTGCCTGGGATAGAAATTAGGCTAACTGGCATGTAATTTCCTGGTTCACCTCTGGATCCCTTTTTAAAAAAATGTCTAACATTTTTTACTCTTCAGCCTTCTAGTACAGTGGCTGATGTTAGTGACAAATTACATAATAGAACAACAATCTCACATTTTAGTTCTCTAAGAACCCTTCGGTGTATGCCATCAGGACCTGGAGACATTGATTTTTAATTTCCCCAAGAAGTCTAGAACTTCAACTCTGACCTTCCCCAATTCTTTTTCTTTCAGAATTCAGGATTTTATTGTTATGAAATACGCATTCCTTTTAAACTTGCTCAGGATAATTTGGCTTATACAGAGGTAGCATGAAATTTGTCATATCCTTACCTAGCAATGTGTGTCTATTAACAGTAGGGTTGCCAGGTCCCTCTTTGCTACCGGCGGGAGGTTTTTGGGATGGAGCCTGAGGAGGGCAGGGTTTGGGGAGGGGAGGGACTTCAATGCCATAGAGTCCAATTGCCAAAGCGGCCATTTTCTCCAGGTGAACTGATCTCTATCGGCTGGAGATCAGTTGTAATAGCAGGAGATCTCCAGCTAGTACCTGGAGGTTGGCAACCCTAATTAACAGGCTTGAAGTTTATATAGGGCCTGACAAATTACTCTGCTAGTCATGAAAGAAATTTTTGAAAATGAATGGAGGGGGTGGGGTTGAGTTTCTAATATTTTGTAATAGGCCTTTTATTTGTTTCCCAAGGTTTTGGTTCCCTTTAGGCGTAATAGTGCAACCAGTTTTTAAAAAAAAAATGCTGGAAGGAAGCTTAAAGGTTTCGTGTGAACAAAAAAAAAAAGACTTTAGTCACTACAGATTTTGGGAAAGAACATGGATTGATTGTGGTCACTCAAATGGGAAAAATGAAATATGCAGGCTGGGATTACTGTACCTAGCTTACCCTCTTTGCTCCCATTGGGAGAATGTATGTTGATGGAATCTATACCTCTATTATGAAGGCACTATAAATATTGTTAAGTAGCTTGTTACAGTGTCTCACGAGACTACCACCCAGGGAGAGGGTTCCATTATGTTCAGAAAGCAATTACTTAACTAGGAAAACATGCCTTTGCTATGTGAACAATGGACCCTCAAGAGAGACCGAAATAGAGGGCAAATGCATATTCATGCCTTGGGGGAAAGAAAGCCTCATATGCGACAGCTATGGGGAATTAAGAGTGGCCACTATTGTTATCAGGAACTATTTGTCCAATAGACAGATCCTATGCACTGATGTATGGTCATGCAAGTTTGCAGGCTTGGGTACAAAGACTGCTATTTAGTTGTTATAGCGTATAGTACTGTGTTTGTGATGTGAGCCAACCAAATCATTGTGTTTGTACAACAGCATGCTCAGATGCTAATGACCTGGCAAAATCAGTCATTTTCACATGAGGCACACTGTACAAATAAATACATTTTTATTTGCGGCAGCTATTTCTCTTTTTAGTGGCAGTCAGTTGTCGTGAGAGGTTCACAGGCAGGTATGATTCTATTTACCCTCAGGCAAATACACCACTCCTTTTCATGGTTTCTAGGATCATGACCATTTAAAAAAAATCATTTCATTTTCCTTAGAGATAACTAGATTAGCTTTTGGTTATCATTTGACATTAAAGGTGTTTTAACTATTCAGTTCCATTTTCAATGGGAACGACAATCCAGTGTTCTGTCTCCATTTACAATTTGAATCTTAAGGGGCCTCTCTGGTCATCACAGTACTGGTCTCCACAGGCAGTATATTTTGGGCTGGCACTTACCAGTCTGCTTGCCGTCATTTCGCTGGATTTCAAATGCCTTACCACAAGCAGCTCAGACTGTGCAGCTTTCTAACAGTGACGCTCATATCAGAGCTTACACCTTTGGCTGTAGCCATCTGTTTCAGAAGGGAGCCAGCAAGGCAGAGAGCTTGGGCCTCCAATCATCCAGGAGCACTGAAGAGCATTACAGCCGACATGCCATCTGCTGAACATGGCAGGGTTGGGCAAGTAGCAAAGAATCACAGTCTGTACAGATCAGGAACACCAGTCTGGGAGGCTTACTTTCCAGTGCCAAGATCACTATGAAATTATCCCTACCAATTACAAACCAATATTATCTGCTGTCAGGTAAGCATCAAAAATAACAAAAAGGAGGCATCTGAATGAGAGCTCTTCCAATGTTCTGAGATTTGACCTTTGATGTAAAAATTATCGAGTGGGGTTGGTGTGATGGTCAAATTGCTACCTTTAATCACCATCCCCATCTTCTCCCTTTTGGTATTATGCACTTTGAGATTCCCCACTGTACCGGGGTGCGGGGGAGAGAAGAGATGCTATAGTCACAGAGATAATATCCATTCCCTGTATGAGCCAGCGTGGTGTAGTGGTTAAGAACGGTGGTTTGCAGTGGTGGAGTCTGATCTGGAGAACCGGGTTTGATTCCCCACTCCTCCACATGAGTGGCAGAGGCTAATCTGGCAAACTGGATTTGTTTCCCCACTCCTACACTAAGCCAGCTGGGTGACCTTGGGCGAGTCACACTCTCTCAGCCTCAGTCACTTCACAGGGTGTCTGTTGTTGGGAGGGGAAGGGAAGGTGATTATAAGCCAGTTTGAGTCTCACTTAAGCGGTAGAGAAAGTCAGCATATAAAAATCAACTCTTCTTCTATTAGATACAGTGGAATTCTGCCTGCTGCTTCTCTTTATGCTGCTTCATGTGGCCAAGCTTTGATCCTGTAAAGCAAAAGGGATCAAGAGTGGTTTGGCCAGGTATATGAGGATTGTGTTCATACTGTAATGTGGCTGTAACTCTGTTGCCTGGTGGAAGCATACCTGCATCAGTGGTTTCATGCTCCTCCATTCTCTACATAGTATATACATATTCTATGCTCCCTGTGTGGGAGACAGACATGGGTATCTGTTATTGAGGAAGGAAGGGTTATTAAACCAACACCCAGTAACCATACATTACAGTGAATAGTGGCACCAATGCAAGTATTTTGATTTATGCCACTCCTTTTTTTCCAGTGTGATGGTATGCCAGAGCTAGGACTTTAGCCTGGAAGGGTTTGGGAGCTCTACCATAGTACTAGAATTTATAAATCAGAGCCATGTTCAACAGTGTTAAAAAAATGGGCAAGTTGACTACTTGCCCTCAGATCACATAACCTTAGTTTGTTCTCAGAAAAAGACTTATAAACTATTATACAAAATGTTTTAGTTGTTCTTCATAGTACATTTGCTTTAAGCCATTCCTCATTCTCTTAGTCTTGGCCCAAAATACTAAGAAGTCCTTATCCTCCCCCCTGGCCAGTACCCAAATCAAGAGTGCAAGCAAACTATTCTAGCATTGCAATGTCACTTCTTGAAAAGTATGAGAAAGTGGGCTGGATTTATATATTTACTTTGCAACAGATGCTGATTCTAGCACTTTGGAATGGTATACTACTATTGGGTTATTATTATCTGTTTTTCACTGGAAGACATATGAAATAGACAGTTAAAGGACAGGAAGCAAACTGTGACAGGGCTTATGTTTATTAGTTCTAGGCTTCAAGTTTCCGTACATGAATCTCTAGCTTCCCAGTTCATGTTTACTTCTGTGATTCTTCTAGTTACTTAAATGTCTTTTGCTCGACTTCCTTCTGTACCACTGTGCAATCTTTTAAGAGTTCTCACATTCTTATGACATCTTCAGTTGGGCCCTAGCTGCAGCCTTCTTGGAACACTTTACACACACACTTCCCCTTCCCAGTTGCATACACATATATCCTCTGTTGCTCAGCAAGTGCTTCTTCTGATTTTTGTTTTGAGCTGTGTTCTGCTCCATGCCTAGAATGCAAAATGAGAAAAGGGATAACAGACTTAAGAGTCACTTGATAGAATCTTAGGAATAATGCGGAGAGGGGGGAAATATACCAGAGACAGGTGATGGAAATTCTGGTTTAGAAGATGGCTGCTGGGGCACAGAGATAGCAGCTTCATCCAACTGCCACTGAGCAAGGAAGAGTGATGGAGTGCCCTCGGTTATAGCACAGAAATACCAACACAAGAAAATTAATAGTGTAGTAACTGGACCTTGGCGTCCCCCAGTTCATCGGCAGTCTGTTGTGCAGTGACACTGTCAAAGGTGTATGAAGGATTTTCTCCCTTTGAACATCATATCTGTTGCAGAGGCCGTGACCTCAGCATGTTAAAAATATGATGGAACGGAAGTATTTATAACTATTTTAAAACAAACGTGATTCAACCTGATAAGTATGGGTTTAAAACCAATGAAATGTAAGCAGTTGTTCCCAGCTTGGGGGGTGTGCATGACTAAAATGTACACAAATTAGTGGCAGGAGAAGATAAAACCTTTATAACATGTGGAAACTGGCAGGATTATAGTTTTCTTCTAAATGTGCAAGGAAAAAAACGATGTGACAAAATTTATAAGATATCTAGCTTTGCAATGGGAACAGTGAATGATAATACTTAACAAGTATTCCAAAGTGATAGACCAGAGCAATAATTAATAACTTACTTAACAGCAAATGTAGTCATTTTACACCGCCAAGAATAAGTGCAAATGGAGCAGTATCTTTTTATAATTCTATTAATGTTGTGTTGATAAGAGGTGGATTGTGAACAGTTCACTCCAGCATACTATGTGAAAAAACCCACACATAATGAAACAGTTAAGTCTGTATGGTTTTTATTTTTCTTGTCTGGGTGAGTACACAAATACCTCTGCCACAAATATTCACGTAACAGAATACAGACGTTTGGTTGCTGTATGTGTGTATAGCTTTTAACTCCTTTCCCACTGTCATTTTTGCCTTTGAAGCCTCAACAAAATAGCATAAAATTGCTGTCAAAGGAAATTAAGTTTAAACTTTCCCAATTAATATTGGTTCAATTTATTCCTTTAGCATTATTCACCCAGATCAGTAACTTGTTTTTAGCCCCTGGGCCATTCTTTAAGAATTTAATTTGGAAAAACACAGAGTTGAATATTTATATGGCAAAACCTTAACAGTCCATCTTATAATAGCTAGATCTTCAGAACAACAGACTCATAAACTGAGTATCTGGAACGTCCCATTTGAATGGAAAGGTGGAGTACAAGTTTTCAAATAAACAACAACCTGAAGCTTGGCGCCATATTCCCTTGTGGCACTTTAGTACGCTTTGCACATGGCATGATTTTAAGCTTTACTTGCTTGCACATTCTACCATACACAGTTAGGATGTGGACTGCCTATTGCTATGCTCGTATGTCACAAAACATGTTATACTGCAGGTGCACACAGTGTCTGGTAACAACTGTGCCAATAAACTTGCAATTCTAAATAATGTCCATTGATATCTATGGGGCTTACATCTGTATTAACCATGCTACAATCAGGTTGTTTTTATATCAAATTACTGTTGCACAAAGCTGCCTAGGCAAGAACATGAAAACAGATTACTCTGTAGTAAATGTGGTACATGAACAGTGCAACCCTAAACAGAGTTATGCCCTTCTATGTCCACTGAAGTCAACTGGTTTAGAAAGGCATAACTCTGCTTAGGATTGCTTTGTTAGTAACTAGCGGTAGCCCTTTTGCTAATTTTTAGAATTTTCCCAGCTTTGTTTGTGGCAGAATGCGGTCCCCTTATGTGTGCCACCTCCCACATGGAAGTAAAATTGGTCATTTTGTCAGAGCTTGTCTGTCAGCTCTCGCTCGCCCTGCCACCGATGTAAGATAACTGCTCCTTTCCACGGCCGAATGCCATTTATAATAGAAATAACTGCTTACTAATTAGCAGCTGTACCTGTTCACTGCCTATCCGTTAGAACGTAAAATCGTAACCAGCCTTTGACTGGGCTATAACTCTTTGTAACTCTGGGAATGATTCTTGTTCATATAGCAAATCAATACCTGCCTGCCTACCCTTTACAAATACATTCCACCCCCACCCCCCCCAGGGTATCACATCCTCTTTGCAGTGTGCTTTCTCATTCCAGCGGGATGAAGCAGACTGTTGGTGGTGACAACCTCATAGCGGGTGGTCCATTGTATGTAGTGATGTATTAATGGGTGTGATTGTTGAGGCAGCTACATTCTTTAATGATACATTGCACAGCCTTTTATAAAATTGCTGATAACTACATAACAGATGCCGCTGCTATAAAGGAAAGTGACTAAGGAAAAGGCCGTAGAATAATTATCCAGTGAACACTAAGCACTGCCTTGGAGTAAAACAGAATCCAATATACCTCTCTTGATTTCTTCCAGCTACATTTAATGGCTGTACTTCACTGAACCATGTGCTGAGATTGGACCTGGGTGCAAATCACAGCTTAGCCACTACGCTGTAATCTGCCTGGAGTCTCAGTGAGAAAGCTGGGCGGTAAATAAGCTAAATACATAAATAAGTCACTACAGCAAGGGACAGCTCTCTTTCTTCCCTGTAAAATGGATATAAATGAGCTACCAGCACATAAATGAACCTGGCACATTTTGAGAGCTCTATAAATGACTAATTCTGGATATTGCACATCTCCTGTTTCCTGCAAATAAATTGTCCGTCTCTCTCCTTAACAGAAACTTGTGTTCTGGCAATGTTCAGTCATTTCAAGGGGAGATATACTGCGATTAGACTTTGCTAGAGAGTTATGCCAAATGGCACCCTGCAGCCATTTGGCACCTGGCAATTTGGCACCCTTTAATAGTGCCCAAGACCTGCTGCATGAGGCTGCCTCTTCACTATACCTAGTTGTAAGAATGATGTATTTGGTAAGGACAATGTATTTGTGGTAAGGCCAGGTTGGCCCTGCCAGGGAAACACATACATTCTGCTTCTGTTGGTTCTAGCCAGCCTGTCTGTGTCTCCTTACTATATGAAGCCTGGTGGCTGAAGCCCCACTCATACAATGAAAAAGTGCAGTAATGGCAGTAAACAATCAGTAGTCAAGGTTCACAGCAAAGACAGCACTGGCCAAGGGCTGCTGCCTTGCAAAGTGTCATAGAGCCCCTCCCTCTCCCCAAGAACCCTCTGCTGAAGACAATAAATAGAGACAGACAGGTGGGAACAAATCCTAGAGGGTCAATGTGTGTGTGTGTGTGCGCATGCATGTGTGTATGATTTCAGATGGACGGCTAGATGGAGAAGACCCATGCAAAAGAGGAACATTTTCCCTGTGTAACTTACACACTTCCTGATACTCAGCGGCATAATGATCAAAACAGCAATCAATGTCTTCACTGTCAAGAGTTCAGGAGGAAGAATAAACATTTACCATGGCAGCCCCATTTCCCATCACCACCAAGTTTTTGTGCCGAGATATACATTTCCCATTACTTGCAGGTAGCTCAAATCTTTTTAACGTACTGGGATAAAATAATACTTTACAAGCGCTATTTTAAGACTGGGATGGGAGCTCGATTATTTCAGGAAACGTATTTGGGTTGAGTAGAGAGTAAAACTTAACTGAACTATTCTGTGCCATCATATTCTGTAAGGCAAGGCACTTCTCCATTAATATTTTAACAGCCCAGGTAATATTCCTTTCACAATTTAACCCAATCTGTCTCAAAAGAGGGGATCTGTAAGAAAAGAAAATATCAATGCCAAGATTAAAATTAAGGGCTTGTTCCTTCAGGAAATTTTAATGTAACACCTTTCCTCCTCCACCCTCTCTCCCACAATGTAAGGAAATATATATAGGAAGCTTTTAATAGAGTTGTTGAAGGAAGGAGAGTCCTCCTGACCTACTGAACAAAAAGGAGAGGAAGGAAACCTCCTCCCTCAACCAGACAGATACTAAGAAAAAGAAAGTATGATTTGGACACCAGGGCTGCAGGAGGCATAAAAAGCGCCAGATAAAACCCTCATTAGTAATAACAGCAGCAACAACAAAATAAACCACATAACTGTTAGTGTCTGAAACAAGGGTGGTGCTGAGCATGCGACTACTCTCTTTTGAAATGAGGACCGTGAAATCCCAGTAGAGACCCACCACCTACAAAGAAGGGGATGACTCTTAGTATAGGACCTTGTTCTTTGAATCTTCAGAATCCGCTTTGTAGACTATGGGGTGGGGAGGCCTATACCTGGAAACACACACATGCGGGGAAATGGTCGGCATCGGTCTCCTTTTGAATTAGGATTTACGGCAAAGTAACAGTTGCTGTTTTGGAGCACCCAGCAAACTGCGCTGGTTCACCTGGCTGAGGTGCACAGCCAGATGCATGAACTCATACTGTTTGGGTGCGAAGGTCTAGGAAGGTTCTGCAAGGCTGAGCAACAGAATGTGTAAACACAGGTACACATACTGAGCAAAACGCATCGTCCCCCCCCAACCCCGGGGATGCACTCATCTTGCGTTACTAACAGGCATGTAGTAAGCACGGATGCTCTGGTTTCCTGGTACATCGCATATAGATGGCCAACAGGTGCAAGCGCACATTTCACGACTGTGCACCAACATATGCACACAGGGCATGCTTATAACACACTGGCACATCGTGCACACACCCACGGGGTCCACGTGGCCCGAGTGATACCCTGCAAACCTACAGTTTGGGTTGGCGGTCCCAGAGTCGTTGCGCAGCCCGGGAATGCTGGCTCTGTTCCTCCGCTCGCTCTCCCTCCGGCTCTCTTGCAGACTTCTCCCCGCCAGCTCTGCTTTGCTTAGAAGACCGAGGCTGGGTCTGGTGGAACCGATCACATCCTTCGGGTTTCTAGGATGGATGAAATCCCGACTGGTTTCTGACATTTCTTTCCCGGGGAAAGCGAGAAAAAAGAAGAAAGGAATGCCAAAGAAAAGGAGGAAAAAAAATAGCCAAACCAGCTCCGTTTTCTCCTAAGCCTTGTTTTGTTTTCTCTAATTGGTCCTGGGGGAGGCAGGGGGATTGGGCAGGAGGCAGGACTCTGCTCAAGCACAGCTGATTTAATTGGCTCCCCCCCTTTCTTTTAACTAGAGAGGAATCGAACAGCCGAGAGAGGGGGGGCGAGAAAGAGAGGGGGAAGTAAACAGAAGGTGCAGACAGATCTGGAAGGATTATAGATTAAATTCGGCGCAGAGGCAAGCAATTAGAAGAGGATCTCGTCGCTGTGTTCACGATCAAGAGATCTAACTCTCCAAAGGACTGGTTGGGGGGGGGGGTGCTGTGATCGACAGGCTGGGCTCTTAGTGCTGAACGGCCAGCTAACTGGTCAAGTTTGCGGGCGCCTGAATTGCCTTCTGAAGGCCATCAAAGCGAGCAACGCCATCCCACCTATCACTGCATTGTGCGCAGGGGGGCTTAAAGCTTCCCCAAGTGGCATCAAACTCCCGATTGATTAGCTGCGGGTCCGCTATTTTTTTATTTATTTAATATTTAAAGCACCAGTTCTTCTAGGAAGGGGCGGAGCGAGGAGCTACCCAGCCTTTTCCCACCGAGCATCTTTTTGGCTCTACATTGCAACGCCAAGTTCCTCACCCCCACCCCAATTTCTAAGGCAAGCTAGAGAATTTATCTCCCCCGTCTGCAGAAGGGGGGTGGGAAGAAACTGCTCAGTGGGGCGAACTCCCAGAAGAAAAAGAGAGAGAACTTCTAAACTGGTACAGTGCCAGTTGAGAACAAGGGGGGGGGGTTTGGCTGCGGAAGGCGGGAGAGCGAGAGAGCGAGCGAGCTCTGACCTGCTAGCTGGGAGGTCGCAGGAGCGAGAAAGCCCCGGCAAGGCGAGGGGCTGTGGTGCCTGCCTGGTCCCGGATCCTTCGTTTCCCGGCCGCGGGCAGGATGTGATGCGCTGCGGCTGCCGCCGGCCAACTCCAGGCGGGAAAGAGCGACGCCGGGCAACGGGGAAAGGACCCGCAGCGTTGCTTTGGCGAGGCGCGAGCGTTACCTAGCGGGCCGGCAGCTGCGCCTCCGTCTCGGGCTCCCCCCTCCCCTCGGCCCGCACCCCCTCCCTCGCTCGCTTCCCGGGGTTGCAGCCAGAGGCTCCTCAGCAAGAGGGAGGGCGGGCGAGCGAGGGCTCTCCCGGCTGCTCTCCCCCCGACGCCTCGCCCGCTCTCAAGTTGGCCGGCAGTTTGGGGAGCCCCGCAGGCGCCTCTCGCCCACCCGCCCGCCCGCTCCAGGGTCCCGGCCCGAGGAGGGAAAAGGAGGCGCGGGAGTTTCGGCTGTGCCTGGCTGGGGGGGGGGGGCGGCGCGCCTCGCCCGAAGGGCAGGGCTCCGGAGCCGAGAGGCCCCCGGGAGGGGCGGGCAGGGGGAGAGCCCCGGCTCGCGCGCCCCCTCCTCCCCCACTCCCCCCCTCGCCCCTTTCCCACTCGCGACCGCTGCTCGCCGCTCTCCTTCCTTGCCTGGGCGCGCGGAGGCGGCGGCGGCGGCGGCGGGCGAGCTTCCCCGGAGGCGCGGGCGGAGGGCTCGTCCGGAGCCGGCTCATCCCTGCCGTGGGGGGGAGCGGGGCGCGGAAAAAGAAGAAGAAGAAGAGGCTTCCTCGCCTGTGCCTGGGACTAACCGCCCGATGCTGCCGGGGCTTTTTGGGGTCTGGCTGCTCTTTTTCGCCGGCTATGAAGCTTCTGCCTTGAAGATGGAGACTATCTGGGTGTTGTTCCTCTCTCTGGTCCCCGTCTACACCAGGGGGCAAGGGGCCTATGGTAAGCGGCGCCGGGGCCAGGATTTCCTGGGAGGCGGGCGGCGGCGGGAGCCAAGTTGCGGGGTTGTTGTTTTAGCACCTGCAGTGGAAGAAAGTGAATGAGGGGGGCGGGTGTGTGTGTGTGGGGCAATTGTCGGGTTTCCACCGGCCCCTTGAGCCGCTTCTTAATTCCTCGCCCGGGTCCCCGCTGTTGCCGGCGCCCCCCCCCCCCCCCCGGCCCAGATTTACGCGTCCGAAGAGATGACGCCGATTAACCCTTTCGGAGAAGGGAGAGAGGGGAGGCGGTGTCTCCGCGGCTCACCGGCTCCGGGAAAAGAACCCAACTTCCCGTAAGAGAAAAAAGACACTTCAGGAAGCCGGTGTGTGTGTGTGCTGCTAAACTGGACTTTTGCTTTGGCTGGCGGGTGGGGGGCTTGTCGTTCCAATGCGGCCCTTTTCCGATCCGCCCCCAACCCAGCGGCTTCTTTGGGGTCATTTATGCACGGGAGGGTTTGCCTTGGATTTGCTGCTCTGTAGAGGCACGTTTCCCCCACCCGGATCCCCAGAACTCAACAATAACCCCCCACCCCCCCTGCAGGGTTCTGAGGATTCGGATGGGGGAAACGTGCCTCTAGAGAACTGCAAATCCAGGGCGAAACCTCCCGTGCATAAATGGCCTTGGTCTTTTCCTGGGGTTGCCCCTTCCTCTTCAGCGGAGCCGCTTGGCCACAGCTTGCTCTTGCTTTATTACCTGTTGAGGCCGGTCCCATGCGGGGTGATGGGGGGTAGCTTATGTGTGCTGCTGCCACCGGCGGCGGCGACGACGGAGTGCCGGGAGGTGTAGATTTCCTTAACGGCTAGTGATTTAAAAATAAAAGGCCACCCCTCATCGGTTCTGACAGCTGCTTGGACCGAGCCGAGGCCCGCCGGGCCCGGGGAAGGAACCTCCGCACCCTTTTGCTGCACCGAGCGGAGCGGGTGCGAAGGACGGGGGCGCGCTCGAACATCTCGCTGTGAAAAGTCGCCATCGAGCTCTTGCGATTTTGAAATGAAGCGGGATGCGAGTTAAGCTCTGCAAAGTGGCACCGCGCATGCACGGCCGATGCCGAGAGCTCCCCCTGGAGAGGGTTTTTTTTTGGGGGGGGGGGGGGGACCAGAGATCACAAAGGCGCAAACTAGGAACCGGAGCAAGAAAGCATCCTATCCTTGCCTTGTAGAGTTGTTGAGATGCGATCAGGAAAGGCTTCGGGGGTGGGGGAGACATGTTTGGTACCCAGCGACTGTGTTCCTTTTCGCACACATTTTTAAACGATCGGGTTTTAGCGCGGGTTTTGTGCGGTGGAAAGATCAGCTCCCAGGGTAAAGGCTCAGCTGGCCCGTTTGCAAATGGCTGCGGGTGCGGGGTGGGGTGGGGTGGGGTGGGGTGGGGGGAACTTGCCGAAAACCACTGACACACCTCGGGGTGTTCTCTAGAAGAAGCTGGGATGACTGAGCAGTGGGGCAAGCACCCTGCCCGGTACACAAGGCAGGCGCATCAGCAGATGGCACACGCCAAGAGGCTGGTTTCGCTTTGGCGGGGAGAAAGGCGTTTAAAAATTCATAAATAAACGTGTCTCCTTTTTAGAAGGGACCCCTCAGGATTTAAGAAGTCCGGGCTATCTTCCATTCCAGCCCCCTTGTTTATTGCTATAAAGTCCCTTTGGAAAACTGGTCCCCTCACAACCCTCCTTAGGCATAGAGAAGGGGTGGGGTGGGATGGGGGTCAGAGGAACAATAGACCTCCAGTGAGTTTCAGAATCCCCCACCATTTAGCTTGTGTTCTGTATAAGTGAGCTCTACAGACTTGAGTTCAACTCACTGTTGACCCAGCTACAAGTGATGGCCTTGTAGGTCACTTTAATGATGTATTCTTCTTTTTCTTTTTCTAAAGGGAACTGATTTCCCTTTTCCTCCCTTAGGGCCGGGATGTTAATTCAAGTTTAGATGTGTTTTGTGAAACAGCTGCCTTAAACAGATGCAATTTTGCTTCTACTCTCCTCCTCTCTACATCCACGTGCCTGGCAAGAGGGATGGAGGGATTTAAGGTCCAGAGGGAAATTAGAAGAAGCACCCAAGAGCAGTGAGATGGGGTGTGTAATGTCCTTGTGGCAAGAGAAACAGTGTGTGTGTGCAGGTTTTTACATCCCCCTGGGTGTTTTATATGCTCCTAGGCAAACTTTTTATTTTTAATTAGCCGACTGCTGCAGTCCAAGCAGAACTACTGGTAGGTTTGTTTTCAAGGGCCTCTTCAGACTGTCAGTCTTCTGGCACCTTTAGCTTCCTTTAGACCTTGCACCCTGGTTTTACATAGATACCTATAGATAGCTAGATAGATATGAACTCTTTAAATACACACACAGCACAAACCTAGCTCCTTTTCTAGTGCTTTCTTTCAGAACTCTAGATGTTTAGAATAAAAATCTGATGGCATTTCAGGGGAAAGAACAGGAAAAGCAGTTCATAACAGAAAGAACACTGAAATGAAGCCATTGTTTAAAGCTAGCATAGTCTACAACTCCTGTGTTTTCTGTTTGATGCCTCCCCTTGTATCAACAACCATCTAAATGCCTTCTCCCCTCCTCTTTGAGAGAATAATGGTTTTAATATAAAATTGTTTCTCTGCATGTGGCTCAGACCACTGACACTGGCACACCACAAAATTTCCCTCTCCCTCCCCTTGGCAATCCTTCCTTGAGCTTCTTCTCCAAAGCTGTCTCCAATCACAGCTGTTTGTTTAGATGGTGAAATTGCAGCTATTGAAGGCTTGTGTGGTGCTCGAGCAAAGCTGTTATTCTTGCAAGAAAATTTAAACTAGGATTACAGAGGAGCTCCCGGTTCCCCCCCTCCTTTTCTCCTGCTCTGAATGTTGGTCTTAAATTGTAGCCCCAAGCTATATATAGTAGGACTATTTCATGTTCTCTGTGTTTGTCTCCTGTGGCATTTAATGTGGAAATGTTGGGAATTCAGATGCTATGTTTCAGTCCACTTTTATTTTTGCTTTCTTTTGAGCATTAGAGTGCTGAGAAGAGGGCTATGGGAGAGGACATACGCGCACTTGTATGAAGGCTATAAATATTATTATTTTTTTACAAAGATAAATCTAGTGAGATTAAATCAGATTAAGCCAGATGAAATAGCCATGTGATGTACCCTTTAAATAATAACCCTCAGGGACATTCATAAGAGGCCTTGGCCTGGGTTTATTGAGATGGATGAAACAAATAAGGCATGTATTAAAGGAAAATGCTGGGAGTAGAGACTTGCTTTAATTACGAGTCAAAGTACTTCTCTCTTGCTACCTGAAGAGGCTTGTTACACAAATTGGTGTTTGATATAATGACTGAAGAGTGTCTGAAGCCCAATAATCTTCCTTCCCTTCATTATCTGATTCCATCCATTCAGCCCTATTTACCAAAAGGACACACTTAAGCTGGTCACAGTGCTCCCCACCCCCAAGAATACAGCTGTTAAGAGAACTGTCAAAAGTCAAGTCTTACTAGACTCCTAGTGAAATCGTAGGATCCTCTTGACTTACACAGTCATGTTTACAGAGTTGCCTTGCTTTTTAAAAACCTCAAATACAATTTCAATCATACATTTTTTATCACTACAGGCTGGTCTACAATTGCTGGAGGGCACTTGAGGTTGCCCCATGTGTGTGCGTGTGTGCAGGGGAAGGGGGAAAGGATGACCCCATATCCCAAGGAGGGATTTGTGCTGTCATATCTGCATGCCATGTGATAACGGCCCTGTGTGGTATGACTTGAAGAGACATTTATGTGGTGTCTGTAACATATAAATGGGGCCTGAAAGAGACACTGAAATTAGACAACCTAGATTTGAGTCCAGTAGCACCATAGTGACCAACAAGATTTTCAGGGTATGCTTTTGAAGCCCCCTGTCTCAGATATTAATCAGCAATTCGACACACACAAAAAAACAGGAGTACAAGCTCTTTTAAAGAGAAGCTCTTCAAACGTTTTTTCTTGTGAATATTACCATGAACTGTATTTATGTATTCAGATTTTTATGCCCCACTTTTCTCCCTAATGGAAACTCAAAACAGTTTATAACATCATTCTCATCTCTATTTTATCCTTACAACAACCACCCTAAGGTCACCCAGAACCTTTCTTGGCAAAGTGGGGATTTGAATCCGGGTCTCCTAGATCTTAGTCCAACACTCTAAATCAGGGGTGTCAAACATAAAGCCCGGGAGCTGGAGACAGCCCCTTGAGAGCTCTAATCCAGCCCATGAGGCATCTGAGGCAGCCACCCCACAAGTCCCGATCTGGGCTGGCGAGCCCACTGCGGGCTTACCAGTTGAGGAAGCTACTAACCACTCTCAACCTGGGCTGGCAAGCCCACTGCGGCCTCGCCAGCCACCCCTCCAGCCCCAATCTGGGCTGGCGAGCCTGCTGCCAATCTGGGCTGGTGAGGCATGGCCCGACAAAGTAACATTTATGTCATATCCGGTCCTTGTAACAAATGAGTTCGACACCCCTGCTCTAAATATTATACCACACTGGCTGTTTTCCACTCTTATCCCTTTACAACATCCTGTTGAGAAGGCAGAACAGATGAGAATTCTGGAGTATTGTCAATAATCACTGTCATCTGGAGTTGTTAACTTTTAAAAAATAATAGGCACACCAAAGAAGGCTTGGTTTGGAAACTGGCACATCACGGACAAGCCAGGTGGGTTAGAGGAGGTGTAAAGTCAGTGTGTGTGTGTGTTATGTGCCGTCAAGTTGCTAGAAAGGGTTTTTGTCAACCTGTTTCTGAAGCGTGCTGGGTTTTCATACACTTGATAGTAGTAACTATCCGTAATAAGAATTGATGTTCAACTCACTGCATCCTTCAACTGCAGCAGCAAAAGCAAATGTAGTAAGGTGGGTTGAGTGCCTGTTCTTGCTCCATCCCAGATCTTATTTGAAAAGTTAGGAGCACAGTGTGGCTACAGCGGCATAAGAAATATGACTAGTACGTATGATGGAACACCCACTGGTTCAGCTCATCTCCTGCTAATGGGTTGTGAGCAGGAAGCCAACTGTTTGATGAGCTGTTTGGGTGTGTTCAATGTCGATATGTCTATCTCACTTGATTAGTCGTTCTTACTACCCCCACCTCCAATTGTTAAAATGGCATTTAGTATAACTGGGGGGTGGGGGATTAGTTTCCGATTTCTGAGTTGAGACTTATTACTTAGTATACAAATGTCTACCTAATCTTGCAGTCAGTACTTCTGATTACTTCTTGAACAGATGCCTGCATTTTGCACCTATGCAGTCAGCAACATATTCTATCTGTTGCTTGTTTAAAGGGATCCTCTGAAGAAGAAGAGTTGGAAATAGTGTCGAAGGCTTTCACGGTCAGAGTTCATTGGTTCTTGTAGGTTATCTTAATACCTTTAAGGAGTCTCAGACCAGCTTACAATCACCTTCCCTTCCTCTCCCCACAACAGGCACCTTGTGAGGTAGGTGGGGCTGAGAGAGTTTGGAGAAAACTGTGACCAGCCCAAGGTCACCCAGCTGGCTTCTTGTGTAGGAGTGGAAAACTAATCATAGAATCATAGAGTTGGAAGGGACCACCAGGGTCATCTAGTCCAATTCCACTAATGTGGTTCACCAGATTAGAGTCTGCTGCTCATGTGGAGGAGTGGGGAATCAAACATGTTTCTCCAGATTAGAGTCCACTGCTCTTAACCACTACATCACATTGGCTCTGATTGCACAAGTGCAAAGAGGGGATGAAGGCTAGTGAGTCCGTGTTTGATACAAGTTGTTTAATTTAATTTAACAACCATGGCCTTTTATCCATGGCTGTTTCCTCATGGTCACTGCCCCCCCCCCACTGCTTTGGGCCTTTGTTTGATTATGCATACCTTTTCCGACCATCAGAGGTCACCTCGCTCTACCCATGTGTTTCCGTGCGTTTTGCTCATGTTTTCTGGATGCTGTTTCAGCCAGCATCCAGAAAACGTGGGCAAAAAACACAAGGGGAGAGCAAGGCGACCTCTGATGGTCAGAAAAGGCAAAGCCCCGAAGCAGTCAGGGAGGTGATCACAAGGGAAACAGCCTTGCATAAAAGGCCCGTGATCCTGGGGCAACTGCCTCTTCTTCAGTTAATGTGACTATTTCTTGGAACTGGGCAAAAGCAGCCACAAACTGTGGCTCCTGCATGGGTTAAGAGATGAGGGACATGGTGCTATATTTGCTGCAAACAGTGCCTGGGAACATTGAGGTGATCTGGTCAGGTGCTTGCCTGCGTGTAATCAAAGGAGTTCAAACAAACTGTGTTCACCCAGTGAGCATATTTGCTGCAATGTCTACTGGTTGTCTAATGAGTAAATCACATTAGTATGAACAAATCTTCGCCAGGGGTTGCATCCTTGTTCTGCAAGCCCTGTTGCTCCAGAAAATATACACGGTAGTTAAAGTCTTCATAGAAATTTCAGTAGTGCCAATGATTAAGACCAGGAGACTAATTTTTATTTTGAAATGGTGAGGTGGGCTAGCTATCTAGTTCCAAAGAATAAAGTCTTCCTGGTGTGTGGGGAGGCTACAGCTCAGTAGCAGAGCACATTATTGGAATGCAGAAGGTCCCAGGTAAATCCCTGACATCCTCAGTTAAAAGATCTCATGTGGCAGGTGTTGGAGAAGACTTTTCATCACCTAAAGTCTTGGAGAGCTGCTACCCTTCACAATAATAGACAGTACTGAGCTAGATGGACCAATAGTCTGACATGATATAAGTCAGCTTCATACCTTCATCTAAGTGGGCGAGAGCAGTGCACAAACATTGGTTCTTGTAGGTTATCAAGATAATGTGCTAATGAGGGTGTGGTATGTTATCTTGATGCTTACAGGACAATGATTAGCACATTACCTTTGATACTTTTTGCAGGACAATGATTCAGCTCAAACCCAATCCCTTCCTGACTATATATTACTCTTCCTACACACTTGACACTGAGAGACACTGTCCTTCAGTGTTACTCCTCTGAAGATGCCTGCCACAGCTGTTGGCGAAACGTCAGGAAAGAAAATACCAAGACCACTGTCACACAGCCCGGATAACCTACAAGAACCAATGAACTCTGACCGTGAAAGCCTTCAACAATATAGTGCAGAAACAGTTTGTTAACAATAATGAAGTAAGGAACCCCCACAGGAATACACTGTACATGTTTGTCCATATGAATGCAGTCACCCTTGCTCAGCCCTTGAAAGAGTCTATGACAAAAGTTTGTAGCTAAAGGCTGAGACAGATAGTGTTTTAATACAGCATTTAGCAAAGAACATAACAAATTGGAGAGAAAAGATATTGGAGACAGAGTGTATTGAGAGAAACTATATTGAGACAAAGTGTGCAGATTTGACCAAATAGTTGATTGCAAATAATTCATTCTCATATTTGTTCCTGTTCTCTCCTCGCTCTCTGTCTCTCTCTGTGTGTGTGTGGCTTTATCTTGGGCTGTAGAAGGTGGGCTGCTGCTTTGTTTACTTTACAAACAGGATTTAACAAGGCTTGATAGGAGTGCTTTATTGCTAACATGGAGCCGCTGACAGCCCAACTTTCTCTTCTCGTGCTGAGAAAAAGGCTGTGAGTTGGCAGTCCCCCATCATCATCTGCTTGCAGAAAACAAATCAACACCTTCCAGGAATGTACCAGAGTGGAAGATAAAAGGGGCTAGAAGGTGGAATGATGAGTTTCAGAAGAGCACATCAGTTGACTATCTGGGAAAATATCCTTGATGTGCAATCAGATAGAAACCACACAGGGAAAGTCTCCATTATTGGAAATACTATAAATGTCGACTGAACAAGCACTGCAAGGAGCAATTCTCTGCAAAAAAAAAAAAAGGAGGGGGGATCTGGACAAGTAAACAATTTCCCACTTTCTAAGAATATGGGGTCAGTTCTATATTTCTGAAGTTGACGGGGTATATACAATAATGATTTGCTCTCATTTGAATATCATGAGAGATGGGAAAGGAAAACAAGCCTTTAGCTTTCTTTTTTCTGGTAGTGTCTTAATAACTTTGCTTTCTTTGGCCCTCTGGTTTTTGAACTTTGTCTCCCTATTTCAACAGGACTATTTTTTCCCTACAAACACCATGTCTGGATTTGATATACTGAGAATAAATGACATTCTCAAACCTGACCTAGCAGCCAATATTGATCCACTGCCATTATCCAAATATTCTTCGGGACAGAATGTAGACGGAATGTAGGCACCTTGCCATTTGGTCTCTCCTTTTCTTGTAAAGCTCTTTTCATAGAATTTACTTTTGTATCCATCATAGTTATGAAATCACCTCTGTAGCCTGGAGAAATCTCATCACTAAAGAGTGCTTTCACACATGCTGAAGAATGCACTTTCAATGCACTTTAGCAATCTTTGCAAGTAGATTTTTCTGTTTCACACAGTAAAACCCAGTTGCCAAGTGGATTGAAAGTGCATTCTTCAGCATGTATGAAAGTAAGTTTAAGAACCTACTAAGCTGTTGAATAAGTATAACGTTCCTTGTCACAATATATAACATTCCTCCTGTGTTCATTAATTTTTGTTGCGGTTATGATCTAGGGATGCAATCCTTCTCTTATAGCAGTAACTCTCTGTGTAAATTGTTGGTGCTGCATAAATGTATATAATTTCGCTGAGAATCCCTCCTGCCCTTTCCTTTCTATCGGATTTTCATTTTCTGTGAACTGTACATGCCCAGCATCAAACATGGATTTTAGCTTCCCTTTTTTGTTGTGAATGAAAGGTGCTGTCCTTCTTTTTGTTGTATAACCTAATAATTCCTCCCCTTTGCATAGCCCAAACCCAGTGTTAGGTCAGTAGAACTTCACTCCAAACAACCCTCAGGCAACTCATGGAACAATCTTAATATGCAGTACTTGGAAACTGACATTATCTACCTGACAGGTTGTTTGCAACTTACTGGTAGAAGTCAAAATATTTCACTAGAGGTGACATCAGAAACCACTATCCTATGCTAATTTTTGTGGGAACATGGAGACAGATGTTGAATAATTTGACATGAGCAACATAGCTTAGAAAATTATCACCATGTCAAGTTTTTATCAGATTTTTGTGGAAATACATATTTCAGACAACTTGAAAAGACAGAGTGAGAAAGGGTGTGTGTGAGAGAGGACACATAAGGGGTACCACCACCACCACCCCAAAAAACCACAGCAAACCTTGAGGCATTGCAGATAGCAGCTTGGGCAATTCAGAAAAGATGCTCTTTCCTAAAAGCAGAATTTATATATAGCTCCTCCAGATTGAGTTAGGGCTTATTTAGGTAACTGAATACTGTTAAAGCATTTCAGAGGTTGCTTCGGGTTTGTCAATAAATTTAGTTTGCACAGGAAAGTGTCCCACAGAGCCTCACCCATGACCTTCTGCTTACTGTTTCAATTCACTGCATGCTTGCCCTGAGATGTCTACTCTACCTGCATACCTAAGGTAATGTTTGTCCTACTGTTTACATGTGTACCTCTTCTGAAGTAAAAAGAAAAGGCAAGATCCCCGAAATATTTGGAGGCTGTTTGTTGCAGCCACCAACTTCTTGGTTGTATAAACAAGCCCGAGATTGAAGTGAGTTCAGTCTCCCCTCCCCCCCCCAAAAAAAACACCCCTCCTTGTATGAAAGAATTCTGAGGAAACTGGCCATTTATGTTTAGTCTTTACCCTTTCGGTCCCAGCAGATGTGCCCCGTGGCTTTTTAAAGTTATTCATGCATTTCACCTCCTTCAGGGGTCACTCCGCGGCCACCCCACACTTGCCCCGCAGTTTCTAAATCCTCTTTTATCATGAATTTAAATTTTGCCTCAAACCTAAAGCAAAGCTAATAGAGGCAATTCCAGTGAATCGTGTTAACTTCGGGTTTCTTTCCTCACACCCATTCCTGCTTGTCCCTCCCCCTTCAAACCCCCTTCCCCTTGAAGCCATGTTGCTGATTTTCAGGAAGTGTGTTTTAAGATCTTTGGAATGGAGCAAGGTGTTTCTCACCCCTTGCCTTACACATAACCTTTCTGGTCAGTTTAAACACCCAGAGTTCTTTAAAGTTTGTCAGCTCTAGACCCCTGCTTTGAGATAGCCAGAAACAAATTGGTGGGGAGGGGGTTCCTTCTCTGCTTTGGCTGTAAAGTGGTGCACCATGCCCCCCGTTCCCCATCTGCCCACCCCCGCTGATTTTTTTTGTTAGCAATCACTCGCAAATGGAAAAAAGGGCTTTATGCCTTTAAGAGGGTGTGTGTTTGTGTGGAATCTGCCCAGCTGTGTTCCCTCCAGAGCACAGGGATTCATTTTTAACTGAGTCACAAACAAAGCAGAGAATCACACCCAGGACAGAAGCCTGTTAATTTTTTTTGTCTAGCATATTCTTTTTACCGATAAATCTATAAATAGAAATGAAGACCAGAGCAGCCAAGGGGAAAACCCACTGTTCCCCCCTTTGGGTATCTTTGTGCTTTATTGCTTGATTTTTTTTTGGGGGGGGGCGCTGGGTTTTCCCCTTGGCTGCTCTTGTCTTCATTTCTATTTATAGATTCATTGTTTTATTGGTAAAATGAATATGCTAGACAAAAAAATATATATTAACAGGCTTCTGTCCTGGGTGTGATTCTCTGCTTTGTTTGTTAAAATGCTATGGTGGCTCAGTTAAAAATGAATCCCTGAGATTGGGAGTGAACACAGCTGGGCAGATCCCCCCACCCCACACATCCTCGTAAAGGCTCAAAACCGTTTTTTCCATTTGCAAGTGATTGCAAATGCATTGAGCCAGCCTGAAACAAATTGGGTTTTTTGGTGGGGGGAGGTATTTTTCCAGACCCACCTCTGCTTTGGTTGTAAAATGACCATGTGGTTAATTACAAATGCAAGAATCCCTCAGCAGGGCTGGCAGGGTTGGTGACGTATTTCAAAGAACACACTATAGCCAATTACACAGCAGCACTGACAGGGGGGAGGGACTCAGAAGCTCCGTATTCTGCTGGGGATGAATAACTGAGGGCAAGGTCCTATAGGAAGATCTTTGGGGCAAAAAGACCCCGCGAAGAACAGTTTTTAGAATTCGGATCAGAAAGCTGAGCGGCAAACTCAGCACAAATTTACCCTGCATAAATGGCCACTGTGTTGAACATAAGATGTGATAGGAAAAGTATTAGTGATGATAAAGAATACTCTGTGTGTACACCTTGTAGTGTAACCCAAACAATTTCTACATACGTTCTTCATCAGGATTTGGGTTGCAGAGTAGAGTTTAAGTCCAGGTTCTGAACATATGTGCCCATTAATTACTTTGCTTGAGGTGTTCCACATCACCTATTAGATAACTTCTTCTGTAAACACATTTTGTAGTATGTTGAAGACTCCATTTTCATATCCATCTGATAATGCTAGTGCCAGATGGAGAATTGGAAGAAAATCATATAAACCTACCACTTGTGAAATAAGCTACTTTACTTACAAACAACCATTAATGCAGCAAGAAGGCCTATTATTAAAAATAATCTTTGCAGTTTTCAGAAAGTGGCTGATATTATAGGAGCAAGAACAAATGTCTCTAAACTGAACATTAATTTATGTTGGAGTGTGAATTTCAGAGATGTTATCCATTTGACAGTTTTGGGACCAATGAATGTTGCTAACTGTTAAATTTTAGGGATATCATTTGAGTATTAATGTAGGTACATCAACTGTCATTTTCTTCCCTGGGCCAGAATGGGATAACAGGTGGATTGAGAATGCAGTTTGCTTTCGTACTTGGATTCTAAGTAATCACCATATTTTAAGTTGTCGACGCTTGGTTTTTTTCACTTCCCTGTAGTACAGGTCATGAGATGGAGCTATCCCCCTTCCCCAGTCTTATTCTTAGACGTGGAAGCAGCTCTCACCTGGGCACTATATGTGGTTTCTTTGTAGCACAACACACTACTGTCTGTACTGTTGCAGCTAATCATTTTGAATCAGAAGTATATTAGGCTGTGGTGGTACTTCCTTCAGTGCAGGTTCTTGTAGAAGGCAATCTTTGTGCCTCATTCTGTCTTGCAGGTCAGTGATTCTTTTAAAACATTAAACAAATGTGGCTGAGGTTGGGACTCAACTTGCATGCTTGTAATCCTTTGGGGATTAGCAATTTATCACAAGGGATTTCTTGAATAGCAAGAGCCAGGGGTGGAGTTGCTGTGAACAAGGTTTTTTGTTCACCTCCAGACAAAAATAATCTCTCTCTCCCCCCCCCCCCCCACCATGACATTAGATTTTGCTTTTTTGCTGTTAAACCTAGCTAGGTGGAATTTGTACTTTTAGCAAGTGCTGTCTTAAGTAATGAAATGCTGAATAAACATTCCTCCTTTCTATAGAGATGTGAAATCTGAAACGACCTTCCCTCTGATTGGGACATGTATCTTCAGTGAGCTGGCAGCACTAGTTAATATCTAGCAAGAAAGGCTAGATATAAATAAAATAAATAAATTTGATACTTGTTTTCATCTTATGGGCAATCAATCACCTTCCCATGCTCAACTGGCCATGTATTAATGTATCCCTAGTTGGCTCTTATAATGCCATCCTAAGCAACGTTACACTCTTCTAAATCCATTGAAGTCAGGGGGCTTGTAATGCTGTAACTCTGCTTAGGACCATCACACTGTTAGCCTCTGTTCGACACCAGGTGATTGCTAATGATGTGAAAAGTCCTGAAGGATTTGGACTATTTGGGACAGATCCATTGTTTTGGTCTGTAAAGAAACTGGATTAACTGAACCAGTATTATGATGCAAAATAATTGTTGCTTTCATAAAAGTAAAATTATTGCTAGCATGATAGAATGTAAATATTTACATTCTTTGGATATATGTCCTCTTGCACATAGAGTGGATGTAGATACTGAATGAGCATCTCTTATACTTTTATTTTTAGCATGTTCACTACAAATGAAAGCGGGATAACCACTGAGAAGACCAAGTCAGTTGCTAGTGAGGCAGTTTAGCAGACAGTATTTGATACTGATATTTTCAGTATGGAATTCTGAGCCATCATCTAATCATGAAAAGGGATCTTGTTATCAATAGCATGGTTATAATGGGTTGTATCCTATCACACTACTCAGCTAAGTACAGAGCTTTCCTCTGTCCCAAGAAACCCCCATTGAAGAAGTTCCACACCTAGCTAAATTGAGTGATAGGATACAAACCATTGTCTCTTGCTTTCCCATTCTCAAGCATTGGGAGCATCTTAGTGCGCTTTTCCTTTAGGAAGCGTGTCTCCTCCAGACCAACCGGTGTCCACCCAGTTCCTTTCCAGAGTTGGCTGCAATGTAGTGGTAGTACAGTGATAATCGACTTCCAAAACACTTTTCTGTCTAGATTCAAGGGATCACAGACACATTATTGAAAATACAGGGAGAGTGGTGACTGTCCCTAGAATGCATGTCTGTATTTGTCTAGATTTGACAGTATTTGGCACTATGATCAATCATGTTTAAGTGAGGGGAGCTAGTCCCGCCTATGCACCACTTTACTATGCCAGCTCTTATAAGTCTATTAGGATCCGCTGGGACCCAGAGCTGAGAGAATGTGTCAGGGATTGAGATATATTTCAAAATGCAGTCGTGTTTAATTAGAATGAACTATCAAGGAAGAACCCAGAGTGCTTGTTTAATTTTTAAAAATGGCTTCAATCTTCCTTTTTTACTGAAGAATCTCACAAGTTTGTTTCTTTAGAACAGTGAGCTTTTATTTGACATTATCAGTTCCTCTGTGGAAATGATATCAAAATCACACTTCAAATGAGTTAATATTTGGAATTGGGAAAGAAAAACTCACGGCAAGTCGAACAATAGTTTAAGCAATGGTGGCTACGGAAATGACAAGTAAATGGGAACCTTACTGAAATTAGACTTAATTTTTATTGAGAAAGCTAGGACTTGGATTGTATCTCTTCAGATCACAGGTAAAGTCTCATGAGACAGAACGTTTTCCCATGCACCATCCCATCCCTGTACTTCAGAACTTTACATGTCAGGGAAAAGCCTGGGTTGCAAACCTTTTCCCGTTTGTAGTTTTCCATATGAAGGGTTAGAACCATAGAGTTGGAAGGGGCCATACAGGCATTCTAGTCCAACCCCCTAGTTAATGCAGGATCAACCTAGAGCATCCCTGACAAGTGCTTGTCCAGCCTCTGCCGGTGAGGGGGAGCTCACCACTTCCCTAGGTAGCTGATTCCACTGTCGAACAATTCTTACTGTAAATTCCCCACCCCTAATATCCAGCCAGTACCTTTCCGCCCGCAATTTAAACCCATTATTGTGAGTCCTATCCTCTGCTGCCAACCGGAACAGCTCCCTGCCCTCCTCTAAGTGACAGCCCTTTAAATATTTAAAAGAGAGCAATCATGTCCCCCCCCTCAACCTCATCTTCTAAACTTTCACTAAACATTCCCAACTCCCTCAGCCTTTCTTTTTTTAATGGAGGAACATTCAATCAGGTGAGACTCACCAGTGTCTGGAGATAGTTCCAGACTGGGGGCTGCCTCCCGTGCTTGTGCTGTCAAAACCATACCTGGGTGTGTTTTTCCTGGTGGACCAGGGGGCAGAGGTCAAAACAGCCAAGGGCAGCCTCACCCAACAAGACCAGCAGCAGGACCAGGACTGATGGTCTAGGCCTGGTGCAGCAGGGGCAGGGATGATGCCACTGGGGCAGGCTCCAGCGGTAGACAGTCCAACCAGAAGGTGGAGCTTGCTGGAGGCAACAGGAGAGTGGGGTCACAGCAAGACAGGAAGGACCCAGAGACACAGCAGCCCTCTGGCTATCCTGCCTGGATGTGAGGAGGAGGCGGAGGCCGGAGTAAGAGAAGGGTGGGGGGAAGGGTCCGGTGTGAATGAGGGGAGGAAGTAATGACCATTGGTAAGCTCCTAGGCCATGGTTTGGCTGAGACAACAAGAGCTTTGAAAGGAGGGTCCCAATGACCCAACACAAGGGGAGGAGGAGGAGGCTCAGCTTAAGGCTGTGGGAGCTGCTGCCTGTGGAAGAGAGGTACAAGGTGAAGCAACTCCCTGTGTTTCCAATAGTGAGGCCTATGGAAGTCACAGGATTCGTGGCAAGATGGGAGAGAGGTGGCCAGGGGAAAATGGGCAGGAGGAGCATCACAACCAGAAGTCTGCAGTGGTACACCTAAGGGTATGGTATTTTTTGGATTTGGGTATATGGAACCTGAAAAATATCAGTATTTGATTTGGTATTCAGGGTTGGGGGGGGAATCTGAATTTTTTGGGTGCATTATTCCCTATGGGGAAAATTTCTGGGTTGCTGAGGGGGTTGTTTTTGAAGATAAAAGCAGAGCTGATAGTGCCTGTTCTTTAAATAACTCCCAGATTTTAAGTAGATTGGACCAAGGGGTCCAATTCTATGGGTCCATGAACTGGGTGCCCCCAACCATCCTCCATTATTTCCTGTGGAAGAAAAAGCAGCAATCACTAGTCCAATCATGGAGGAACCAGCACAAGCCCAATAGAGCCATTGCAGAACTGAGTAACCCCAGTAGAATCACAAGCCAATGTGCCAAGCCAAGCAGAACCACAAGCAAACCAGAGAACCTCCACAGTGGAAACTCCTGGTTGGGGGGGGGCACTTTTGCAATCCAAGCAGAACTCATGACAATCAACGCCAGTGCCATTTTGGCAGTACAAGCCCAACAGAACCAATGTCAAACCAGAGAATCTCTGCAGTGGAAACTGTAGGTTTTGCAAGTCCAGAAGAGCCAATTACAATGTGCACAATGCTCAGAAGACCCCAGGGCCACTCTAGCAGTGCAAGCTTAACAAAAGTAATGCCAGACCAGAGAATCTCTTCAGTGGAAACTCCAGGTGGGGAAGGTGCTTTTGCAAACCCAGCAGAACCAATGACAGCGTACTGATACCCAGCAGAACCCAGGGTCGCTGTGGCAGTGCAAGCCCAGCAGAATGAACTGCAATGTACACGATGCTCAGCAGAACCCAGGGGCACTCAGGCAGTGAAAGCTCAACAGGACTAATGTCAAATCAGAGAAGAAAAATCCCAGACGTATTAGGGAGACCCCAAATATACCCGAAAAATATCAATAAAGTATTTTCCAGGTATATTTTCAGCTCGGGCATTTCCAAATGCACACCCCTAAGTACAACCCAGCCACAGACTTACGACCTCAGTGAGAACTAGGCTTTTGTCTTGTGTGGTGCACTCTGGCAATAACCTTCTTTGAGTAGAATTATACAGATCTGGAAACAAATGGTCTCATTCAAAGCACTTATGCTTACCACTTTTATACGGATGAAGCTCTACAAGCTTCAGTTGCATAACACTTTGTAATTTAGCTTCCCAAAAAAAAAAAAAAAAAGGATTTGGGGAGGCAGTGATTCAGTGCTACCACATTGCGTGCAGGAAGTCCCAGGTTCATCTCCAGTAAAAGGATCAGGTAACAGGTGAATTGAATGACCCTGGAGACCTTGCTTCCAGTCAGAGTTGATAGTACAGATGTTGATAAACCAGTGGTCTGACTCAGTATAAGGCTCCTTCATGTGTGTTCAAAAAGAGGGTTTTGCACTTCTTATCTGTTGCTGTCCTCATGAACAACATGAGTAATATGGAGAGGTTCCAATTAGAATCAATCCTATGGCAATGTATCATCAAGTTCAAGCATTTGTTTTGTATTCTGTCCCTTCAGTCCTTTTCTGTCCTGATTTTGGGTTTGACTGATTTGATTTATTGTTATGCAAGGTGGTTTGCTGCCCACAGGTTGGGTGGTGCACATGGGAATGGAGTTGGATTCGCTGCCCCTACTCTGGCCAGCTGGGGGAGCACTTGTCCATATCATTCTTCAATGTGACCCTTTATTGAATTCTGAAGGCTAGTTAAGTTTACTGGTCCTAAAACTTCATCTTCCAATAAACAGCCATTCCAGTTTGCTCTTGGTGTTCATTTTCACTATCTACATTAAACTCGCCCTGGAATGTGATTGAAAGAAGGCACATACACATTCCATAAATATATTTATTTTGTTGATAAAGAACTATAATCAAGCAGTGGAATGGAGGCTACAGCCCAGGCAATATAAAATTGATGGAAAGCTAGAGTGAGAACTATAGGGTGCATAGAGCTGAGTTGTCCAGTTCTTTGCTTTCCTGTTCTTAGAAATACATGTAAGTGGACCTAAGGAAGTGGTAGTAGGCCCATGTCAGAAAAATAGTGTAGTGGAGGCGCTTAAAAGGGGAAATAAAGGTATACAAAGAAAGGGAAAGGGCTTGGTGAGTACCTGAGTTGGCATTTGTAGTGTTTCACACTGGGGGGATAACCTGTTGGGCTGCAACACTATTATTGCCTGGCACTCTAATTGTAAACCTATTTTTGGGAAATAACTTCTGTTGATTTCAGTGGGTCTTTCATGCTTTGCAGCCAGAGAGGGGGTGGGTGGGACTGGTGGCTTTGAGAATGGTGGGAGAAGAAGTGTCTCCAAGTGCCTGACTTGCAGAGTATTTTAGGAGAGTTGCAGCAGACCATCTCTTTTCTATGTGGAAGATCCTGAAAGGGTTACTTGCAGCAGGACTGGGGAAGAACTCTACTTGGGTCCTTGGGGAAGCTCTGGCAATCAGTGTGGATATTACCAAGGATTTGACTCCGTATAAAGCATCATCATATAAAGGGATCTATATGTCCTCCTTACCTTTCATCCTGTTCTTCAATAGCACAATGCTGTAAGATTGCCAGATGACATTAACTTTGAATTAAACGTTTTTGTTGCCACCATCACCACTGTTCTACACACACACACACACAGAGAGAGAGAGAGAGAGAAGCAAAATGCATAGCTGGTAAAATGGAAGGGGGGAAGCATTGTGTGACACAGAAGTAGCTATCAGGTTTACAGGAAAATCTTGGATGGCTTGATCCATATCACACGTGGGAAAGCTGATTTCTTATTTGCCCCTCCTTCCCCCACAAACAAGGTCAGTATCTTATTAAGGCTGCAGGAATGCAGATGTATTCAGTCTGGTCATTTGAACATGCTGTCAGAGTATAGAGTTTGATTGTGATTAGATACTGTTTTATTTAAATCTAGTATAATTTTGCATGTTTATGTGCACTTGGAAATGTATTTGACATATGCCGTTGCCAATGTAATAAAACACGAATTCAGAAAGCTTTTAAATAAAGCTGTATTAAATAATATTCTCAGGTATAATATATTGGGAATCCCATGTTCAAGCTCATCCACAGGGCCCTAGAACTGGAAAGCAGCTCCAGTGACCCACCATGCTGCAGGGGAAAAATGGGTAAATAGGGGAGGGACTCATAGACACTGGAAGGATGCAGAAAGCTCCTGCAGGAAGGGCAATTCCTGGAGAGAGCACAGTTGAATATGTAATGCCCTGTTTTCATGAGAACAACACCAAATGAAAGCCCTAGCTGAGACGTACGGAGAACTGGGGCTTTGCGGACAATCCCCCTCTTTTTGCACAAAATCCTAATTGTGGTGCAGTGAAGAACAAAGCCCCAGTTATTTCCTATATTTGGAGCATTCTTTATGATGAATTAGTCAATTAAGTTATTTAGCTGTAGCTTTAAAGTTCTGAGATGGCCATGAAAACAGGGCCACAATGTCTTGAATTGTGCTGTTCCTTCCTGTACCCCCCTCATCCTGCCTGGAATATCCTCTGGAAATTCTTGTATTATCAGAAGTACATTTAGAGTAATGCAAGTTTTATAGAGTAGTGGAATGGGTGCCACAGATCAAAGAGAAGAAGGGGAGGATATAAAAACAGGAATCCTGTATCAGGCCAGGGGTCTGCTGCTTCCAGCATCCTGTTTTACAAAGTAGCCAGCCAGATGCTCCTACAAGCAGGGGACAGAGGCTAAATCCTCCCTTGTTGTTGCTCCTACTGCTATTCAGAAGGGTAGTATATTTCAACATCTAGGTTCCATTTGGTCATCCTGACTAACTGATAGATGCAACCTCCCTGAATTTGTCTAATCCCCTATTAAAGCCAACTAAAGTAATATCCCTCACTACATCCTGTGGCAGTAGGGTTGCCAGGTCCCTCTTCGCCACCGGTGGGAGGGTTTGGGGGCAGAGCCTGAGAGGTTTGGGGAGAGGAGGGACTTCAATCCCATAGAGTCCAATTGCCAAAGTGGCCATTTTCTACAACTGATCCACTGGAGAGCAGTTGTAATAGCAGGAGATCTCCAGCTAGTACCTGGAGGTTGGCAACCCAACATGGCAGTGGATTCCACAAGCTAATTATGATTGGAGTGAAAAAGTGCTTCCTTTTCTCAGTCCTGAATCTACTGTCCATCAACTTTATTTTTCCGGTGCATGTAAGTTCTAGTATCATAGCGCAAGGAGAAAATGTTTTCTAAAGCTCTAACATGTCCCCAGTCAGTCATCTTTTTCTAAACTATAAAGCCCCAAATTTGGCCTTAATTATATTGCTTGCTTTTTTCCTAGCTCTACAATATCTTTTTTGAGCTATTGCAACCATAACTGTACACAATCTTCCAAATGTGGCTGCACAATAGATCTATATAAAGGCATTATTACACTGTTTTGTTTTCAATTCATTTAATAATAATTTTTGGCACTGAATTTACCTCTTTCACCACACTGAGGCCCAAACCAAATTACACTTTATAATATGAAGAGTCTGAGGTCCCCTGTCCTGACTTTGGCTCTAACACTCAGACTTCAGGAGTGGGGGAACTTGTGTTGCAAATGTGTGGGGCCCTGATTCAAATGTGGATCATGGTACATGGGAAGAAGGGGTATCAGCCCCCACCCCCATACAGTTTTCCTGACCTGAAATGCTCCCTGGGAGCTTTATTTGCTCCAGTCACCAGCGTGAGCCAGTGTGGTGTAGTGGTTAAGAGTGGCAGACTGTAAACTGGGTTTGATTCCCCTCTCCTCCACATGAAGCCTGTTGGGTGACCTTGGGCCAGTCAGAGTTCTCTCAGAACTCTATCAGCCCCACCTACCTCATGAGGTGCCTGTTGTGAGCAGAGGAAGGGAAGGAGATTGTAAGCCAGTTTGATTCTCCTTAAAAGGTAGGGGAAATCGGGGTATAAAAACCAACTCTTCTTCTTCAATCAAGTACCTGCACATGTAGCCTTCCCATGGAACAAATGATGCCCCCATTGGTAATAGCAAACTATGGCGTTTTCCACAGGGAGATAGGCTTGTGTGGTTTTCTCACTGCTGCAGTGGCTGCCAATGCAATGCAGTAGTAATGGGACTTCCACATAGCAGGTTTCACCTATTTTCTCTGTCCTAGTCCCCCACAGCTGCTTTGGGGGAGGTTCATATTGGCAATTGATTATATCAATGAAGCATTGCAATGCAACAACTGTGTATCTGCTAGCTCTGAATTCCAAGCTTTTATATATCTATATCTCTATATCTATCTATATCTATATCTATATATGAATGATATTGTGCCCATGTGGGTGGGACCAAGAAGGCCCAAACTTTCCTATCCATGTGTATCAACCCAGGTTTGCAGTTGACCTTACTCAAAACATCACAGCAAAAAAAAGTTTGGGAAAGATGGGGGAAACCTGGGAGGTGCACAGAAACACCACAATGCTGTGGGGAAGCAGGGAAAAAACAAATTTCACAATAGCATCCAAGATGGGCTAACAATCCACATCTAAGTGACCTATGTTATGAAATCAACCTGCCCTAAAGGAAGGTTACATTGGTGAGTGTTTCTAAAACCTAAATATATTGATCAAAACCATAACTTCTTAAAGCTGTTCCGTATTGAAAATATCCCAGTGGCAGAGGTCTCTTCAATTTCAGAAAATAAAAGTTGCTGATATTTCGTTAATAGAAATTGATGTAATATTGAAAATTATAGTCAAAAAGATGCAAGATAAAGGTTTTAGGATGTTTGCAGATGAAGGCAGAATGCAAAGGTAGCAGTTTGCTGTCACTATTCATTGTTACAGAAGGAAATGGTCCTTCACTAATTGGCAGAAATTGACTTAACAAGATAAACCTGAATGGGAGTATTGGACATCCTTTTTTTTTTTTTTTGCAACTGCTGTGGAAATGTAAAGCAAAACACAAATCTGTTTCCATATAGACATGAGTTCAGTGAACAACCCAATAACAAAACTGTCTTGTACTTAAAACGCTATTCCATGTTCCCTTAAAATCCATTCTGTGTCTTTTTGTTCTTTAAGGAGTTTGTAGAAAGGAAAAGGACAGCATTACACAGAAGAAACTACCAGGTTCTCTGTGGAGATCCTAATGAGCGAAATGTGCTAAACGTGGATTTGTAACAGCCAGGAGCGGATTTGTAACACATGTGAGACCAAAGTGATTTCTTGTGGGTGCAGGGTGTTGAACTGTAAACAATATCACAACTGATACAAAAGTACACCATGTTGCCTTTCAGGCAGGATGACTTAAACCAAAACAACACACAAAAACACATGAAAATGATAAAAAATAGCATATTCCAGAAAGCAGTTATTTTAAATATGAATTTAGAAAAGTACCAACTTTGAGAAAGCATTTGATAGATGGCTGTTTTCTTCCTCACATGAACAGATGCAGCCTTACAGATCTTATACATCTGGTCCACTGTTATCGACCACCAAACACCATTTTGTCACACAGCAACTGAATTTGTTTGTGGGCCAGTGGTTATGGAGAGTAGTGCTGAGGTGCTATATGATGTGCTGGGAGCAAGTGATAGGAAAATATTACCGTTTGGACATGCATAGTATCGGTTAGTGAAATAGTGTAGTTGTAGAAATGCCAATTCAAAAAAAAAATCTTATGAAGATGGCTATTACTTGTTGCATGTGCCTTTGATTTTGCTTAATGTGAAGTTGAACACATATGGTCCCTTACTAGGGGGCAATTTACCACAGTATGCAGGTAACTACTTGGTCAGCCATTAATCTTTCTTGCTCTGCCCAAAGTGATGAGAATTTTGCTATTCTACGCATTTCTTGGATTTTTATTGGGGCTCAGACAAATGTTTTTGATGGACATTTTCCATTCAAAAAGGAGTATAGGGGTGCATTTGAAATGGCCACACAAAGCCAGCTTTCTAAAAACCTGTTTGACCACTGTACGCTGACTCTCTGAGCACTTTTTTAAATTTTAAATGAGGACTGCTTCTTCCTTAATACATGTCCGTTTTGTGAACAGAATCACATCACAATGCCAAATGATAACATCATTGAGGGCAAATGTAGTCAATTTCATTGCCCTCACTTTAGGTGGCAGCAAATGGGGTAGAAAAGAGCATATTTGTCATTAAGATTGCTGTTGTCTCCTGGGCAGCTGTCAGTTATGGGAGGATGGACAGTGTAGCTCTACCACTGCCAACACTGGGGTGGCTACCAGTTTTGGGCAGTGGGGAGAGGGAGAATAGTCTAGCTGTCAAGGCAGGCAGCTGCCCTTACAGCATGTGACTAAAACACTGTTTGCAGAAACCTCTAAGAATTGCTGGGAGGAGGGGTGTCTGTCATTGCTTCCATTGCTTGTGAATATGGCTATGAAATTTGGAGGGGCTGTAGACCACTGGCACTGGGCGGTAAATTTAGCCCTTGGCAAATGGTAGCATGTTTTAACTTCAAATGGTCTTATATCGACTGTGCAATCCTATTTTCATTTTATGCCAGCTGGGTGGGATAGGATCATGCTTGGAGGTGTGCCAGATGTGGGCACAGATGTGTACCCACAGTGATTATAGGCAGGTTGTGAGCATACGGGCACCACAACTTCAGTTCTCTCTTTTCTTGGGTTGCTGCAAATTGCTGCTTGTCTTATCACAGGATTGCACCTGGCCAAGGGTGGCTATCATGCCCTCAGCACAGGATCAGACTACCGTGCTTAAAGGACTTCTCGTGTGGTAACCTTACACAAACTGTTATTACATGCCATCCTTAAATATGTTCTCCAACTGCAGTAATATCTGAAACTCTGACATTAATCAAATCATTTCTCTTCTTTGCAATTCTAATTCTTGGGAGTGAGGGGGAGACAGAAGGGAGCTATTTAAAAATATGGACCCTAGATGTCTGCCGATTGCCTTGCCCTAAGGCAATCCCTTTATATTCCAAGTAATATTTAATTTAGCTCATTGGTGGTTTGATTCTACATGCTAATTAGCAGATTTTCATATCAGACAGCGTAGGCATAACTTTAAAAGATGGCATCATTTTAGAGTTGAAGCTGAGAGAGAAATGTGTTTCTTTTTACCTTTTGTATTTAAAGGCTAGCATAGATCGTAATCTCCCTAGGGTAGAGATTTCTCTTTTACTTATGTTACTCCATAAAAATCCCCATGCACTAGGGTTGTCAACAGGCCTGGACTAAAAAATGTCCTATCCCTTTAATAGAAGCTTAATGTGTGGAAATGGGCAGCTGAAGATTTCATGGCATGGAAGTAAATAACATCCTATAAACCTCTATTAAAGGGACAGGACATGTTTCTCCAGGTAATTGGTAACCCTACCATGAACATATTTACCTTTTAAACAAGACTAATAAATACAGTATTCTTAATTGTAACATGAGTTTATGACTGCATCCAAGAATGTTTGAGTGAGGATCATTTTTACCTAGGTTAAAGCAATGCAAAAGGTTTATTCCCAATTTACCTGCTGTAATAAACCTAAACAATGCCTTGGGCTGTTGAGATTGGCAACATAGTAGTTAAAATATATATGTGAGTAATGTGAATACGGGCTTATTTTGGATATGTTGTAAATCTCAAGACGGTCTTTATATCACAAGAAAACAAATGTTTGTTACCTAAGATTGTGAGCGGATGCAGCAGTATCTACCTGGATCTGCTCTCAAAATGAAAATTAATTCTAAGACAAGTAAATACTACTCAGTGAGGTACCCCTTTGCTGGCCTACAACTGTGATGTTAACTCTCTTTCACACTTGGTCTAAACACATAAGCTGTGCATGGTCATAGTCTGAAGACAAGGGAGAAAGCAGAAGGGTTAGCTGAACTTCTGAAGTTTTAAGGAGGGAGGCAAATGTCAAAGGGACATCAAAACAAGCACAAAAACCATTTATGAAACCTGATGAGTAGAAAAGGAATGGAGTAAGGTAGGATGTGAAAGCAGAAGAAGAGTGAGGAAAAACAACATGGACAACTTAATTTTGTTTGGCTAAGGGGAAGAAAATGGATGCCATGTGGACCCAAGGGGTGGCCAAACTGTTCAAGCCAGGACTTCTGGACATTGATGAAAGAGCTGATGCAAAACATAGATGTCCTCTTTGTCACGACCAGGAAACAGACAAGGCGGTACTGGGAGCAGCACTCAAGGATTTAGGACAGAAAGACTAGGTTCACTAGGGGAAAAGTAAGTGCAACTGGGAGCCCAGGTTGGAAAGATGGAGAGGTGGATGAGGCATAGAAGGAATCCCTTCTTTCTGACTGTTTTCAGGGTTATATACATCTCCTCAGTTAGATTACCTAACATCTTATAAAGTGGACTGTGGTTAGGGTTGCCAACCTCCAGGTTGTAGCTGGAGATCTCCTGCTATTACAACTGATCTCCAGCCGACAGAGATCAGTTCACCCAGGGAAAATGGCTGCTTTGGCAATTGGACTCTATGGTATTGAAGCACCACCCTTCTCAGGCTCCACCCCAAAAACCTCCCGCTGGTTGCGAAGAGAGACCTGGCAACCCTAACTGTGGCTCATAAAAACATATATTTATTTTATTTTGACGATATCACAATATTCTTTGTTATTTACACTGATACAGACAACATAGTTACTTCTCTGTAGTCTGAAATGAATTGAAGTTGTGTTAAGAGTTTATATCCCACAGATTTTAATAATGCTTGTCAAAAAGAACTTCTGGATGAAGCATGCTTGATGAGGGATAGATGTGCCCTAGGTTGCCTTCAGGCAGCTTCTGCTTCATGTGTATATGAAGCAAAATAGACACAGTTGTGCATGCAATCATCACGTGACTACCTACACATGGTTTGCATGCTTTCTTATAAACAGAAGTTTTTTATCACTATGAAACAAAGTTTCAAAGTTAGTCAAGGATTATTTTGGCAGCAAAAATATAACTCTCTTTACTGCATGAATGTTTGGGTTGTGATTTTCAACATTTACATAAATGAAGGAAAAAAGAACTTCAATAGTGAGCATTATGGAAACTTTAAATACATAGAATACTAAAAATAGAAACTTTGATTCTTTGGTGTTGAAATATTTCAATAGTAATTATTTGAAAAGAAATACACCTTGTGCTTAGATCAGGGCACTTTAGGTAAAATTAAAAGATATTGTATAGGAAAACCTTCCACCCAAGCCCAAATTGCTTGAATGGAACATGTGTAGTCTTCATTTATTAAACTTCCTTATATTTTAAACACTTTAAGTCTAAACTCTGGAAAAACACCACGTCTAATAGGTCCTGCTATCTGACGTATGATACTGGGGAGGGGCAGCAAAGAAGCTCTGGGGAGGGGCAGCAGGCAGCACAGCAACTGGGCAGCACCTCTAAATGGCAATGCTAGGCTCCATTGTGCAGGAGATTCTCACCAGAGTCATTGGTAGCAGTTAGTGGTTACCCAGTTTGGAAGAAGAAGAGTTGGTTTTTATATGCTGACTTTCTCTACCACTTAAGGAAGAATCAAATTGGCTTACAATCACCTTCCCGTCCCCTCCTCACAGTAGGCACCCTGTAAGATAGGTGGGGCTGAGAGAGCTCTAAGAGAGCTGTGACTAGCCCAAGGTCACCCAGCTGGCTTCATGTGTAGGAGTGGGGAAACCAACCCGGTTCACCAGATTAGAGTCCGCTGCTCATGTGGAGGAGTAGGGAATCAAACCCAGTTCTCCAGATTAAAGTCAACTGCTCCTAACCATCGCTCTTAACCACTACACCATGGGGTGTAACTGGCACCCCATGGGTTCTTTTGAGCTCCCAGGGGTATAAACAGAAGGAACAGGGAATGGCTTGCAAACCTGTTCTTATGCAGGTGTTATAAGCCAACAGCAGTTGCAGCCAAGGTACAAACATGAACTTTAATGTTAGCTAGTGATTGGACAGATCTAGTCAATTTTGTTCAGCAGTGTTTTAAAGTTTATGGGAAAGATGTGTACTCTGAAATGGAACCCAAAACATCTGAAATAGCTGTAGGTCCTCCAATGAAGCAGTCAGGAGTATAATGCCCTTGGAATTTACAGTGCCCCTCCCAAGATGCATCAGCCCACCTCTGCTACCCCCTCCCCAAACAATATTTCTGTGGGTAGTAGGGAGAGGATGTACAGAGGCCCACCATACACTGGGAGAAGCACAGCAAGCTTGGAAGCCTCAAGGCCCCATCATGATGTTGCCATAATATCAACTAGAATGCATCGATACCTAGAGGTTTTGCTGACTTGAAACAAACCTATTAAAATTAACACCCTGGTTAATTTTAGCTTTCCAGCTGACCTTAATTAATCAGTTTCAACAGATCAATCCTAAATCACATGTAGTTGGTAGGGGACGTCTATCTCTCGCTGATTTTAGCTGTAGTTAGCGTGATTTCTATATTTCCAAATCCTTACCATTTACAGTATCAGCTCTGATGGCAGATGACAATACCATTTTGCTATGTATACTTGGAAATATAGTAGAAATAAGAAACTGGAGAAATGTTTTCAAACTACTTCTTGGAAGAGAAATACAAACTAATAATACAACTTCTGGTGTGTTTGAATGCTGTCATGTCAGGTTTTTGCTAATCAAAAAGAATTGTACGTACCATTTTTTGATTATTCCTATGGGGGAGAAAGACTGTTGATTTTGAGAGACGTAATGAAATCATGCATACAAAATATTGGCTGAATTGAATGGCCACCATTAACACAAAATAACAATTAACAGCTTGTTTTGCATTTTTTAAATAGTCAAACTATTATTGCTGAGATGAAATATTCAGTATTTGTTATTGAAACATGCAACTGTTGGTAGTATGGTTTATTTCAATATACGGATTTTGCAATAGAGTCTAAGAAGAATGCATACTGACTCTTACTTAACACTTATTCCAGGTGGTCAGCAGTGATACATACTTCTCCCCAAACAGTTGAGTTGCTCACGCTGCTGAGGCATTGCAGACAATGTCTTCAGCATATGCCTTTGCTTAAGAGATTGCCTATGATAAGAGAAATATTCTGCATCAGCTGCTTATCTCTACTTAACATGGGACCACAGAAAGGTTTTTGCAAAAATGACAGCTATTGGAAGAACGCTGAGTAGAAGCAATGGGCCATACTCTATATGAAATTTGTTTTCATATTTTTGCAGACTCTTATCAAGGGTTCTTGAATTTTGAGTTGAAAACCTCACACTCTGTGAATATAAAAAATGGAAGTCCATGATAGGAAAATGTAAATGTCTATCCATTTCAATGCCTAATTCAGTTCTGTGTTGTCATACTTCAGAATGATTGATTAACCAAAAAATGGGATCAAATTGACCCAGAAGGTTGAGGGGAAAATGATAAAAATGATGCTTTCCATCTTCTACAACTCCACACTCTGTATGTATTCTTCAAGCTTTATGAAGTCAAGTATTGCATGGTGTTTCATGCTCTCGTCCACTTTAATTTTGTGTGTGTGTGTGTAAAATGCAATATACTTTCCGATAATATTGAGGTCATTTTACTTCTATTGCATTGAAACTAAAATTACCATGTAGAATGAAATTGACAAATACTTTCTTAATTTCTTATGTTTTATCTCCCTAATACCTTTGTTGTTCTTCTAGTCCTTTACTATAAAAAGGGAAATACTTAATACAGATTTTTTTCTTGACAGCTGGTGACAAGCTCAATCCAAGTGGCAAAGTTTTTTCTCTCTAAAATTTACTGTGGGTTCTATTTGACACTCAGGCCAGATTAGTAAAACACGCTCTTTGTTGAGGCAAAGATTAAGGAGCAGGGTTATGCAGATTGCATAGGTTCATTTGAACCTGATTTTCACTAGCTGTTGTTGGGTGCTTTGAGATAAAGTAAATGGGCTGCCATCAGCAGTGCATTTGTGTAGCAAAGAGATAAAACTTTCCCCATCCACAAGAGCGCAGGGGGCAGGTTTAGCCCACAACCCAATAGTAGCTATTAGACTAGAAGAACGCTTTATAGTTGCTGAGCCTGAGAGATTGGAGCTAACATTCTCCCCTTTTGAAAACAGATGGATTCCGATCACATTTAGAAAAAGTAATTGATTATGAGGAAGGGGGATGTGCATGTGAACGCAAACACACAAAGAGATGTATGCAATACACATAGGGTTGCCAGGTCCCTTTTCGCCACCAGCAGGAGGTTTTTGGGGTGGAGCCTGAGGAGGGCAGGGTTTGGGGATTGGAGGGACTTCAATGCCATAGAGTTCAATTGTGGCCCTTTTCTCCAGGTGAACTGATCTCTATCAGCTGTAATAGCAGGAGATCTCCAGCTAGTACCTGGAGGTTGGCCACCCTAGATACACATAATTTGTGTTTCCTTAATGTCCAGATCAAACGGTTCATTTTTGGTAAGGGAGCCTCCTGGAAAACACTGCGCAAGACAAGTATTTGGGCCAGTGACAGACCTAGAAAGGTAAATTGCAAAATGATGGAGGAATATCATCTGGCTGTTGCTGCTAAACAGTGGCTTGGAAAATAAAGAAGGAATTGATGGGGACGGTGTAATTATGGAGAGAGGATGTTTATCCATTTTACGAGCTGAGTGGTGATATCCATGACAGTGTTACGATGGAAAACAAATTTGAAAATTAAGAAACAGAGCAGCCAGCATTCTTCTTGGCAGGGATTTCTCATTCAAACAATCCCAGACCTCTACACAGAAATGCCTATAATATTAAAGATTATTTGGGAGGTGCATGGTATAGAAGATTTCTGGAGGCTGGATGCACCAGCACCTGTATGTTTGAAGGGACTACACCCTACTTTGCAGCTGCCCTTTAAAAGGTGCAAGCCATAAACAGCGCAAAGCTCGGAGGCAAGGAAGGACACCGAGCTCAGGGAGCAAGGGAGAGTGGGATGGCTATAGATTGCAACCCACTTACTTTGCTAACTCGTCTTATTCTGCGTGCTTTTGTTCTGATCCAATTAAGGTTGCTCTAATTAGTTTGCAAGGCATATTTGGCTTATTGGATTTCCCAAGATATAATGGCTTGCTACTTGCAATTCTTCAACTTGCACCTGATCACTTTAACTGACACAAACAAGTTTTTTTTTTAAATTCTCATTAGCCCTGCAGGAGCTGAAATAGCTATAGAGGAATGAACTGGGAATAGGGTTGCCAACCACCAGGTACTAGCTGTAGATCTCCTGCTATTACAATGGATCTCCAGCCAATAGAGATCAGTTCACCTGGAGAAAAGGGCTGCTTTGGCAATTGGACTCCCCTCCCTGAACACAGCCCTCCTCAGGCTGCATCCCCAAAACCTCCTGCTGCAAAGGGGGACCTGGCAACCCTAACTGGGAGCTGTGCTGGATTGGTTATTGTTGAGATAAGCACCAA
This sequence comes from Euleptes europaea, assembly GCF_029931775.1. Classification (NCBI taxonomy): domain Eukaryota; kingdom Metazoa; phylum Chordata; class Lepidosauria; order Squamata; family Sphaerodactylidae; genus Euleptes; species Euleptes europaea. The sequence goes on along the minus strand of NC_079318.1, from coordinate 37,877,772 downwards.
CTACACTGTGTCTTTCTGTCAGATAGGGTTGCCAACTTCCAGGTACTAGCTGGAGATCTCCCCCTATTACAACTGATCTCCAGCCGATAGAGATCAGTTCACCTGGAGAAAAAGGCCGCTTTGGCAATTGGATTCTATGGCATTGGAGACTCTCCCCTCCCCAAACCTCGCCCTCCTCAGGCTCCACCCCAAAAACCTCCCGCGGTGGTGAAGAGGGACCTGGCAACCCTAATGAGAGATGATGATGGCAGCACCAGGGAGCACCAGGGAGGATGGTTGGAGGTACAGATGTTGGCTTGATTTTGCATGAATGAATATTGTTGTTTTTTAAATCCCCAGGAACAGATTCCAGAAGAGAAACTATGTTCTGTGTAGATGCCAGAAGGAAAAGAGTACAGTGACACCATAGAGAACAGCTAACTTATCAAGCATAAGCTTTTGTAGATGATGGTAAATGTACCTGATGCTTGAAGTGGATTGAGAAAGAAGTAGCTGACACATATGTATGCACAGGTTCAACCATACTGAAGGATAACCTAAGTTAACAAGTGAGCCTTGGAGCAGTTTGGGATGTTACACAGAAAGGCTGACAAGAAGACTCACATCACAAGTGATTCAGCTTGTTCACCCTCTCCAGGTCTTTCACACGCCCAAAGGAGGAGAGCAGTTGAGCATCTTCCTTGCTTATGGAATTCATTCATCTGTCTGCCAGGAAGGTGTGTAAGTCCCCTCTTGGAGAAAGCACAAACATGAGTCAATTACACATCCTCTATTGGTGCTTCTTTTTTACCCACCCCTTTTTTTGAAAGACCCAGAGCTCTCTCTAAAGATAAAACAGACTACATTTCCACTAAATGTATTCTGAATACAACACATAGCCAAGTCGGACATACATATGTGACATAAACAGGAATTATTGCAAGCTGGGATTTTGCAGGGCTGAGTTCTGGAACATGGCAGAATGACAGAGATTAACCTTAGGAAGACACGAAGGGAGAGTAAACATATGATCTCCTCTGACCACGTTCTCCCTTTGCTACTGAGGAGCCACAACCAGCCCCCAGACATCTAGGCAGGGGCTTTGAAGGGAGTGCGGAGCTGTTCAAAGCCCCCCCTTCCCTGAACTCCCCGCCACCTGGCTTTGAAGGGCCATTGGATTCTATGGCATTGAAGTCCCTTCAAACCTCGCCCTCCTCAGGCTCCACCCCCAAAATCTCCAGGTAATTCCCAACCCAGAGCTGGCAATCCTACCCTCAACAAAGGCTACAGTCTTCTACTGGAAATCTTTCCCAAGGCGTTACAAAACAACTGTGTTGCAGTGATATAGTGCAGTTGTACTCAAAATTCAGACAAGACGAAGATGTGTTTTTGAAAATGCAAAGTCAAGACTGACATTATGTTCTTCAGAGAGAAGGCCCTTTGTTCTTCCTTCCCATGACATGCTCCCTTCCCTCCCCCAACCATCTGCAAAACTTGGTTAATCTTCCTAATATCTAGCACATTTACTTCCCCAAAGGATTGGTATTGTTATCTTTATAATTTAATCAGTGCGCTTACAATGGATCATTATTTTGATGCCATACCATAAAACCATTCTGCATATCATACTGATTGCAGCCCACATGCATCTTGTGGAAACATACACCAGATTGGGAACTGTCATTATAATTGCTATTGATATAAAATTGATATGTTGAAAATCCCTAATGCAATTAATTTTCCTGGCTATTAAGGAAGCAGAGTACCTATTTTGGAAGGTCTGAATATCATGCCTGCCTTTGAGGCACTTATTCCAGTGAGATGCATACTAAATAACCAGGGGGAAAAAACCTTAAGCATGGGGTTAAATTGTCATGTTATCACTAAGGGAAGATTTGAGTTTTTTCTCAGCTCCTTCAGATCCGAAGGCCTTCTCCAATTGTCAAGGTTAAGTCTCAATCACTGAATGGGGTGATTTATTTTGCTTCCTTTATAGTTTCTTCTCTGGACAGATGGGAATAATTGAAGGGCTGGCTTTTTTGTGGAGGTTAAGAGGATGCTGAGCCTCATGTCGCAGAGTGGTAAGCTGCAATACTGCAGTCAAAAGCTCTGCTCACAACCTGAGTTCGATCCCGATGGGAGTCAGTTTCAGGTAGCTGGCTCAAGGTTGACTCAGCCTTCCATCCTTCCAAGGTTGGTAAAATGAGTACCCAGCTTGCTGGGGGTAAAGTGTAGATGACAGGGGAAGGCACTGGCAAACCACTCCATAAACATAGTTTGCCTAGTGAACGTCGGGATGTGACGTCACCCCATGGGTCAGGAATGAGCCTGTTGCTTGCACAGGGAAGCAACTTTATCTTTTAAGAGGATGCTGCTAATACAAGAAAGTCCCTTTGTAGGTATGGGAAGGCATTTTCAACTCTACATGGACATTTGAGAGATTGCCTTCTCCCATCTCAACAGTATATATGCACATTCCAAGAACTGTGATTAATCTTGGAAGCTCTACTGTGCTGCTGGAGCTACAGCTCAAAAACGGGATAGTTGAGTACTAGGAAATATATATATATATATATATATATATATATATATATATATATATATATATATATATATATATATATATATATATTTAAAAAAAAAAACCTGACTGAAAGCAATGTATGTCTTGTTGAATTAGTGCTGCAAAACTGCTGTAAAGCTGCCATAAAGCAAACTGCTGGAAAATGTGCTAAGGCACAATAGATGCCACCACTAGATTCCTCCTCAGAAGTAACACTGATCATATAGAACTGCTGGAAGGGAAGTTTTCCAGAACCACACTGTCTCTTGCCAATGTACTGTAGTTTATGACTGCTATTTATTATTGTTGGTTTTAATAATTTTTAATTGATATTGATGTCTTAGTTTTAATTACTGTTAGCCACTCTGAGGATCATTCAGGCAAAAAAAAAAAGCATCTGAATAGAAATAAACAATTAGCTCTATAATATTCTCACGCTGTAATTTCTTCATTCAGGCAACATCACCTCAGACTGATTGCATGGCCCTCCAAATTTGCCTTAGAGACCAGCCCTTGCTTACAGAGCTGTGCACTGGAGATCAAAACCATTATTGCCACAGAAGCATACTTTGGTGGTCCTTTCTCCGTGGCTGTCCTTTGCCCTTGCTTGTGCTGTCAGAATAATGGAGAAAGGAGACTTGCTTTTTTAAGGCTCAGAACATGCATGACATTTGAGAAGAGCAGACTTTTACAGCATCAGGCACCAAATTTTGGGAGACCACAAACTCAATTGAATATAGGGCTGCAATGAATTTGCTCCCCTAAATCCCACTTTACAAATTTCGACACAGAACATTCTAATTTGTATGCCACCCTTCTCCAGGGAGCTCAGCATGGTGTATGTGGATGGGGTTATCTTTAGGTTGCCAGCCTCCGGGTTGTAGCTGGAGATCTCCTGCTATTACAACTGATCTCCAGCCGATAACCTCCCGGTGATAACCCTAGGTTATCTAGTTTATAGGGTTACCAGTTCCAGGTTGGGAAATATCTGGTGTGACGGATAAGGGGTTAACCAGCAGCAAGAGCTGACAGGCGAAGGGTGGGCAGAGCCAGAGAGCTGACACTGAGCTGAGAGAGAGAAAGCATTCGAAGCTTGGGACCCAGCCTGACAGTAGGGCTGTGATAGGATTCAAAGCTTGGAACCAGCCAAAGAAGGCTGTGTTAGATTCAGAGCTGGGTGAAAAGACGAAGAAGAAGCGAGACTATACCCTGTGAACCTGAGGGTTCAGTGAAAGCCAAAGCTATTGACACACACAACCTGTGGTAGTGACAGGAGTGAGAATTGGGTTAGAGAGGGCCCATTCTCAGGTCACAAGGGGAATTAGTCTCTGAGGTAGAGCTATTCCAGTGGCAGGAAGGTGTGGAGGATTACAGCCACTGAGGTGGGCTAGTCGGAGAGAGAGCTAGGCTGGGGACAGAGATGAGAGTCTGAAGCTGTATGGCAGTTTTGAAAGCTGAATCTGAATAGTAGTTCTAAGGGGTAGAACTGAAGCTGAAGCTGAATGTGTATAATAGTTCTGAGAGATAGAACTAAACTTGAAACTGAGAACTGAAGTAACTTGAGTAAAGGGAACATCTAAGCTATTTCTCTGAAGCAATCTTGTGTATATAAATCTAACTCTGAGTTTTCCCTCCAAAATATCCTGCTTTTCTTGAAAACCATTCACTTTAATAAACTTCCCTGTTTTCTCTGTTTAAGTTGAAAAGCCTCTTGTCTCCTATTTCTCACTGAGATAAATACGGGTGTGGGACTGGAGGAGAAGAAGGAAAATAATTCCCCTCACAAACATAGGCCAATGCCTTTTCCCCTCAGCATATACGGCCGGGCTGAGTAAGTGGGATAGTGAAGTGGTTGGAAGGGGGGTGCGTCATACCTGGAAATTATGGGGGTGGAGCCTGAGGATGACGGGGTTTGGGGAGGGGAGAAACTTGAATGCCATAGAGTCCAATTGCCAAATCAGCCATTTTCTCCAGGTGAATAGATCTCTATCGGCTGGAGACCAGTTGTAATAGTGGGAGATCTCCAGCTACCTCATGGAAGTTTGGAAATCAAGAAAGTAGCACAAGACAATTCTTTTTATAATAAGAAGACCAAACTATAGCAATTAGTGCTATTAAGCTTAATAGCACTAATTGCTATAGTTTGGTCTTCTTATTATAAAAAGAATTGTCTTGTGCTACTTTCTTGATTTCCACACTCCCTACTTAGCACTTGCAAGCCGTTTTTTGATTACTACCTCATGGAAGTTGGCAACCCTACTGGTTTACCTCCTCACTACCACTCTGTAAGGTAGGTTAAACTGAAAGAAACTGGCCTCAGATCACCCAGTGAGCTTCAAATCCAACACCCAACCACTATACCATACTTGTATTTTCCAGCTTGTCTGTAGAACCTGAATGCTTTTGAAAATTATGAATCTGTATTTTACACTCAGAAATATTTGAACATTGGCATTCTGCATAATCTGATAGTTGACATACAAGTGTATTTGGTATTTGACAGTACTGATAACTGATGAGCAACCTTGACTGAATGATTTACACATTGACAACTGGGGCATGACCTGAGGGGACCTCTCAGTTTGCATGAGGCAGCAGGACTTCACCCTCACCCTCTATACATTGAGATTGTGTCCTAGAACATACTCAGTGTGCCACTGTGGTGGTCGTGTGTTGTAGAGGAAGATCAACATTCCGTAGAGTATTATACATTTGTCCTGCCTTGCCTCTCAAAGAGCTTGGGGCAGTGCACATGATGCCCCTTTCAAAGCCCTATGAAGTAGGTTAGGCTGAGAGAGAGTGAGTAGGCCAACAACAGACTTTATTTGTAGTCATAGACCATCAAATATCCCCAAAAATTGTAATTGAATATATACATAAATAGTTATGAACTGATAATACAAAAGATAAAGACGTAAAGGAGATTAAAAACTGGAATAAAGGGATAAAATCCTCCAAAGTATACATAAAACCGTAGAGATTCTAATCATAGATTGGTTATTCTAGAGCCTTAAGTGCATTTTGTCTTATTTTAGTTGCCAGCCAGGCAAATCTAGCCATACTAACAGATAAATTTGTTATTGTGTCTGACAAAAGGAGCTCTAGACGATGTTTTCTGAGAGGGCTGGGACAATCCACTAACAATGGAATCAGAGGGCTCAATAGTATATGATCATATAATGTGCACTCAAATGGGACGTGTTCAGTGGTTTCTAATGCGTCCTCGTTACACATACATTTTTGTGCATCCATTGGCCTTTTATTATATATCCCTTCGAGAAACTTAGAGGGAAGAGCATTATATCAAAAGAGCATAAAAGCTATATTTGATTGTCTATGACTACAAATAAAGTCTGTTGTTGTTGTTGAGTGACTAGGCCAAGGTCATCTAGTGAGCTTTTTGTGGGTCAGCAGGACTTGAATGTAGATCTCTTCAATCCAGTACTCCACGCTGCCTCTTAGTAATATTTCACGTGATGTCTTTTCATAGAGGAGCCCTTAGTGGCTGGACTAGGTCTGCATTTAAATTATGTTGCTAGATCCTGGCAACAGGCAGGAGAGCTGTGGGTGGGGTTATGGGGAGGCAAGACATTGGCTTTTTGCCACCACATCACTTCCATAGTTTCCAATGATGCCTGGAGTTACCCTATGTCACTTCCGTTTTTTTTACCAGAAGTGATGTGGCACTACATGTCATGCTGTGGGTTTTATTTTTCTCCTGCTGCCACTTTGGGTGGTGGTGGGCAATGGGAGTGGGGGGGGGATCTCCTGCACCTACCAGGGGGGGGGGGGACCCCCTAGTTGCCAGCCAAGCTCTGGCAGTCGGTAGGAGGCTTGGGGTGGGGCAGTTCAAATCTCTGTCACTTCAACAACGTGACATCCCTTCCTGAACAGCCATGATGATGTTATCATGGCAGGGTGACACTCAAGGAGTTTTACTTTGCACTGGAAGTGATGTCATGTGGTTGGAATGCTGGCAATTTCCCCAGTATTCTTTCCACCCACCCGCCACTTTCCTACCACTATAGCAGGAGACCTGGCAGCCCTAGTTTAAATCCCTATTCAGCCATGAAACTCACTTGGGTGGCTTTGTGCCCATTGCTCTCTGTCAGTGTAATCTCACTCCCAGGGTTGCTTGGAGTATGAAATACAGGAGGAGATAGCCGCGTGGGCCACCCAGGGTCCTTGTAAGAAGGGTGATATAAAAATGTAATAAACTGATACAGATTATGTGAAATTCGAAAGCTGACATATAGTACTTGTAATGGCAATTACTAATAGTTATTAGTACGACCACTTGGGCAGTTCCATATCTGATTTAGAAGCCTTGCAAAATCAAAACTATCCAGTGATGTTAACAGGTCTAATGCATTCAAATTTTAATTTTCAGTTTTTAAGAAATCACATTCAGAATGCAAATTCAACTTTTGCCATGCAATTTCTTATGCAAAAATTTACCTAGTAAAATTTTTCAAATTTGGCATCTTTGTGAATATTTCTTTGTTTCAGACCTAATTAAATGTTGAATGGCTGTGCATCTCATTTCTTTAGATCAGGAATGGCCAAATTCTGTACTATCGGGGGAAATTCTTTTCTACAGTCAGTCCACTGGTACAGAAATATATTTTGCCTCACAAACTGACGATCTCATTAATAGTCAGACTTTATAATATTATTGCCACCATCTAGCAGTAAGGATAATGATAGATTGTTTGCTTTTTAGCTCTCCCAAGTTTTTTTTTAACTCAAGCCTTTCTGAGCTTTATCCAGAAAAAAAATATCAGCCAGCCAGCCCCCTTCCAAACAATTTTACCCTTGAGAAGGGGTGGAGAGCAAAGAAGAGGAGTGCTTGCTGGATCTAGGTGCTCCTGGACATGCTTAGGGGTGTCATTTCCTGGCAGGTTTAATGGGATTTCTGTGTCCTTATTCATTGAACTTGGCCAGGAGGCATAGAAAACAATAGATTCTGTGAATTCTAGTATGCAATTAATATTAGTGTGGCAGGCTCTTCTAGCAACGCATTGCCCAAGTTGTCCGACCGTGCCATTCCCCCAAATTAGTGAAAACAAGCTCATAGGCTTCCTGGGTCTTTGGGGTCTTTTCCAGCTCTGCCTCCACATTGGCTACCCCATGGGAGTGCCTGTCCCAAGCCGTCAGTCTTTTGAAGAGTACAAGATTAATTATAAACAGGATCACAACCTCTTTTTATCCAGTACCTGAGCTGACCAGCTCAGTGTGCCATCTGATAAACATCCAAGGCTTTGGGCCAGTTCTCATGCCTCTTCAATTAGCATCTTGTCCGCCCCCAACAGAAAGGAGGAGTTTCTCATCCTCCTTGGCCAAAGCAGATTCCTGTTGCTTGAGAGCACATCTGGAACTCCCTTTAATCATTGCCCTTTCAGTGCTAATAAGGCTCCGCCACTGCCCATCACAGTCTTACCTTCTAGCAGCCATTGGCAGCAGCTTCTGTCTTCTTTGGGGAATGCAAACACTGCCTGGAGAAGCCAGTGATGGTTGGGAGGGGAGGGAACGGGAAGGATTAGTGGCTGCTGTGTCAGTTGCTCACTTCAGTAAAAAAATAAAATTGGGTTTTTCTACATATGCATGTTTTGCATATGGTTGCTCTGTGCTGTAGGGTTTGTAGTAATAGGGTTGCGTATACTATCAAGCTGATGTTTGATGTGCAAGTAAACTAATGCAAGAATAAGTTAAAATACCAAAAGAATGCAGATACACAGTGGCCATTAATGTAAGCATAGGGTTGCCAACCTCCAGGTAATAGCTGGAGATCTCCTGCTATTACAACTGATCTCCAGCCGATATAGATCAGTTCCCCTGGAGAAAATTGCCAATTGGACACTATGGCATTGAAGTCCCTCCCCTCCCCAAACCCCGCCCTAAGGCTCTGTCCCCCAAACCTCCCGCTGGTGTCGAATCGGGACCTGGCAACCCTATGTAAGCATGACTCAAAAGCAGATTCATTGGAAACAGCAAATTTCAAAATGGCTGCCAGAATTTTTGGCTCAAGATTTCGAAGCAACACAATTATGCCAGGAGGGCACCTACCTGTGTAAATACCCCAGTGCATGTATATGCATGTGTGTGTGTTAGTGTGCATAACTTTTGTTACCAGTTTCTTCCTGCAGTTGTCTTTCCTTGTACCTGTGCCCATGTTCCTTTTGGAACAAGGCCACTTCTCTGCCTAAGCCGAATAGCCATTTTTATTTGTGATCCTTAAAACCCTTTCTCCTGTCAAGTCTTTAAGTTTTTTGACAAGGTAGGGAAAGACCACTCTCTCTCCCTGCCACAGCAATATGAACAAATGCCTGTCTGTGCAGTCTTTGTTTGTGTCAGGCTTCTCAGGCAGAATGTATATGCATGTGGTGAATCCCACTGCTAACTCCTGGTCTCTCCTCTCCTCAGGGAAGCAGCAACCCTGCTATTTTGCCAGGAAATATTAATGCATGTAAACATTTTTCAAAAGGCATTACATCTTCCTGTGTGTATTTTATTATACTCCCACAAATCTGACTAGGCTTGATAGATAGGTGAGCAGGGAGCAAGGAGGGAGAGGAGCGGCAAAGAAAAGGGAGAGAGCGAAACAGTCCCCCTATGCCGCTGTAATTCAGAACAAGGCAAAAATCAGATTGTGTGCTTTGGCTAATTTTCTTATTCAGCTATTGATCCGATGGCTGCTCCAGAGTCTATTAGCAGTCAGCCAGTGAAAATATTTCCCATCGGGGGCTCTGACCTGAGACGGGGGTGAATCTATAGCAATTTGTTCAAACAGAGGAAAGCTTTTCCCTCTGATTTGTATTCCAATTTGCACCATGTACAGAAGGGGCATTTGATGGAGAGGGTTCTGTTGGGTGGTGCCTGTCAGGCTTGAGCTAGGTAAACTAGCTGAACAAAGCCCAGTTAATACCTGGAGCTTTGCACCCCTCTATTCATCCCTCTTCATTACAGAGCCTCGGCATCTGAAAGCCGTGTCTCCCGGCAGAGCATCAAAGCTCTTGGATCAAGCTGTTCCCACCTGGGCAGAGGCTGTTTCCCACTCACTTGGGAAACCTCCAGATAATCTAAAGGCACTCACTCGTGATGCGGATTTAGGATGGCGGTTCCAGGATATGCTCCCACAGTTCATGGTGAGGTACCACACTCCTGGATCTTCCAGAAAAAACATCATAAATCTCTTGTTTTATGTCGAGTCTGTCAACTCCTCTCCTTACTATCTTTTACTCTTGTGAGCATTCTAACATTGTGCTAACAGAAGATAAGGCTGAGTAAGGGCTAACTGCATCTCAGTCAGCCCTGCCCTCTGCAGAAAGGTTACCTGTTCTTAACAGTAGGTCTTTGTCCTTTTGTGAGGGGTAACGATAAAGACAGGACCAGCCGAGTAGAAACCACATTAAACAACATGGAGGATACCTCTGGGTATTAGGACTAGAAAATCCAGGTTTATGGTACCACCTGCAATTTATTTTTATAGACCAAAAGGCTATGGGTTGGATCCACCAGAACATTTCTGAGAACAGAAGGATTTGCATCTGCAAAGTGTGACTTTCTATCCTCACCCCCCCACCCCGCAGCTCAAAATGTTCCTTGAAATGCTGTTCCTGGTGCATCTGTGAACATTCTAGGGGCACTTTGGGCTGCAGTGAAAGGAGGAAGCGAGAATGCTACACTCTGTGAATGGAAATCCTTCCTTGCATGGGAACACTCCAGTGGATCCAAGCCTTGGAAGAAATATCTCATAGAAAATATATAATCAACATTGAATATTGATTTTACACACTTTGTTTCTATTCTTTAGAGGAGCATTTTTGAAAGTCAAGCCACAGAAAATAATAGTCCTTGAAGGATTTGTGTTTCTTTCCATTGGGGATGTGGATTGAAGTTGCATGTCCCCCCCAACTCCAATTGCAGGGCTGCATTTTTGTGCTGTGCCATTCTTATACAACTCTCTTTGCATACTGTCTCCATATAGAGGATATGGGGAGAGGCAGGCAGGTGGACTCCAGGCATTTTGGGTATCAAGGACTTGGGGCATTTCATTTCTCCCCCACCCCCAAATATTTAGCATCGGTTTAGTGCCATACTTCATGACACGTGGACATATAAAAGAAAATTGTGGATGGGAGTGGGAGGGTACATAAATAAGGACTTTAAATCCTAAGTCCATTCAATTTTTTAAATCACAAGTTTATATTTGACTTAGCTATAACTTTCAAGGAACGGGCCTAAATTCCAGAGAGAGCTGTAACTCTGACTTCAGGAAAAAGAGTATGTGAGTTTACGAGGTTTTAAAGCAGTCAAACAGAAGTCCCTACAGGGGCTGATGTGAAAAGAGTAGTGGGAGAGCTGACATTTTGTAATATTTAAGGGGAGTATTTAACAGTGTCAGATCTGGAGACTGTGCTGTTGCTGCTTTTATAGGCCACTGAAGGCTCATTTACGGACGTGTTTGTGTGTGTGCGTGTGTGTGTGTGTGGGGGGAGTACACATCTCTCTCTGTGTGAAAGCTGGGATGGAGGACTAGTTTTACCAAGAAAAGCTGCATTCTCTCTGTTCGTCCAGGAGCAATGTTACATCTGGTGGATACCAAGGAGAGAGATTTGCTCTTCATTTTCTGCTCACTCCCAGAGTTTGGGAATACGGCAGAGTTGCAAAGTGCACTTGGTACTCTGAAAGCAATAGGGAACAATGAAACTCCAAGCTGATGCTTGCTTTGTAAGTGCCATTGATTACATCCCACCAGGAGTACAAGCTTATGCATTGCTTGCCACATAATTGATCCAATAACTCTTAGAATCGTGCTTTGAGAATGACCAGTCCCTAAAGTTTTAATGGAAAGTGGAATGACTTATGTGCCACAGTAGGAAATAAAGACGCTGAGCCATCTTTGTATTCTATTTTGCTGTGACTATCATTTTATTTATTTCTGTGCTGGGAGAAAGAAGTAAAGAATATTTCCTGTTTTCTCAATAATCTAAATCCCATCTATAGACCTGAGTTCCTCAATTCAGAAGGGCCCCCTGTTATTTCCTAGCTCTCCACTTCCCCATAAGATGTTCTTCCTTGTGAGGGCAGAAGACTGGAGACTCCTGGCTGGCATTTTTATTTTATACATACATACTCTTACATACAAGAGGAGCAAAAGAGAAATAGGCTAAAATCCTGATGGACAGTATTGGTTTTTCAGGATTGGATCACCTCTCCCCAAATCAAACATCATATGCCCTGAAAATCTGTTCAGCTGCTAAACTCGGATATCCATATCAATTTCTGGCTATGTCCCAACTGCCAAGTGTTCCTCTCCAGCCCTTCCTTAAACAGGTAATATGTGTTTGATACCTTGTAACTACCAGCCATCAAATGCTAGTGAGCAGGCAAGCATCTTCTGTTATCAATATCCAGTGAACAAGCATTGAACCATTATCCAAAGGGAAAAAAAGAGCTGGCGATCCCTTCATTTGATACCATAGTATTTCTGTTGCTACAGAGCAAGCGAGAACATCAAATACCAGAATGAACCATGAAGAACACTGTAATCAGAAGAAGTAACTTTTTCAAAGATAAGCAGGAGATAGCATTCAAGGGGCTGATCTTGCTGCAGGCAAAAGTATGGGAGGAAACCTGTGGGGCATCTCCAGGGAACCTCTGGCAGGAGCCAAGATTGATAGTTTCTGGACTCTGATTCTTTTAATACCTACTGTTCATCGAGCAGTATATATTTATCATCATACCCTTTCTTGGTTTATTCCAGTACGTCAACTGAGAACCATAGACAGAAGAACCATTTCTGAACTTCTGTGGTTTTGATCCATTACTCCTCTTTCTAAAGTCCTTTGTTCCACACATGCACTTCCATCAAGGATATATTTACTGGTTAACCTGGAATATCAGGCAGGGATAATATAGCTGCTGGAGGGTAGCCTTGTTGGAGGCATGTAATGAAGTGGTGCTAAACAGGGCAAACAGAAAACCTTAGGGAAAAATTAGAGATAATGGAATCCAAGAGAACAGCTTTAAAGATAAAAAGCTGGACTTTTTGATATGCTATACATAACCAGGAGAGGCACTTGTGACATTTCTTCCACCTGCTGAAGTCATCTAGTCATCCACCCAGCCAGGACACTCGTGTCTCCTTTTTGACCATTCTGAAGGTCTTACAACATTTGTGCTAACTCGGAGCAGGACTTACAGTTAATCAGCAGCTCTAATAAAAGATGTGATTGCTATCAGACAGCAACAGGAGCCCCACCAGTAACAGGACAATTGCTGGGGCTCTGAGCCTTCATCTAAGACCTGGTAGGGAACAAACTGAAGTCTTGTAACACAGTTTCTGTTATAGGCATGGAAAGAATTTCCTTTGCATATCATATTGGGATTTTAAGTTGTTTCTTGCAACACTAGAATCCCGCTAGAAACACAAGGCAAGATTTAAGAGAGATCAGCCAATAACATTTCTTCAAAAGAGGTACTAAGGACCAACTCACTCATTAGTTTTATTCATGAGAATAGCCTAGTTGTGAGCAGTGATCCAGGGAGCCCATGAGTCCAAGCCAAAGTGACAATTGGAAAGCCATTTTTCCTAATCGGAGAGCTAATGTTGGGGCTAAGCTTCAGGGTCACTCAATGTCTCTCTTTCATAGAAACTTATAAATTGGCCCTTTGTTTGTTCAGGGAGAGTGACTTGTGGATTCCCTGGGACTGTTAGGCAGGGAAGTAATAATGATAGCCCTGGCTTACTTCTCAGCCCTTTTTGTCCTTTTATTTTTTTTTAAAAGGTGTCTACTTTGTTTGTAAGGGAAACAAATGAACTTGGAGGGTCAGTCAAAGTATCAGAGCCAGGCAGGAGCGATCAGGCCAGAATGCTTCTTGACTGATCTGATACTCTGCCCTGGGGTCATTCAAGGCCACAAGAGGATGAAGTGCTAAGACTATAAGTTTGTCTGCTCTCTGAACTGTGATTTTTATTGTGTTTGCAGCCAGTCATCAAGAGGTTTTGGAGGCAGGCTAGAAAAGTAACTGGGTTTTAATGAGCTTAAGCCAAAAACACCTTGAGGCGGATTCTGATATTATAGACAGAAAAAAGCTCTTCGTGCCTTATCCTTGTTGAACAAACCCTCCAGTGCACCACTGACAGAAACAATGTGCTCTTCCCAATTTTATCTGCCCTCTGTCCTCCTCCCATCTTTGTTATGAGTTTTTAAAGCAAAAAATGACCGTGCTTCTTTCCTTTTCACAAATTACTACACCCCATCATGAAGCCAGATTGGTTTCATCTGTACGGTGACTAGGGTTGCCAGGTCCCTCTTCGCAACCGGAGGGAGGTTTTGGGGGGCAGAGCCTGAGGAGGGCAGGGTTTGAGGAGGGAATTCAATGCCATAGAGTCCAATTGCCAAAGCGGCCCTTTTTCTCCAGGTGAGCTGATCTCTCTCGGCTGGGGTTCAGTTGTAATAGCAGGAGATCTCCAGCTAGTAGCTGGAGGTTGGCAACCCTAACGGTGACAACCCACATTATCAGACTGATTCTGTTAGAACCCCCTTATATTTTTGTCTCGCCTTTCTTCCAAAGAGCTCAGAGAGGCTCCCATGTAAATAAGTCTGTTTTGGTAAACAATTGGGGTGTGTGACAGGTCCACACCTTTGGTTAGCATATGAATAGATGTTACTGTATTCAGAGACCTTTGTGGGGGCCAACCCCCCCCCCCACAATGCTCATGCGATCTTGCAAAGTACATGGTCTCATCTTGAAAGACTCCATTGCTTTTGAGAACGTTCCTTGTTCAAGCATTCACAGTATGTGACTAGGAGACTTTGTCTCTATTAATGTCAACTGCTTTCCCAACTGTTAAGGCATGCCACCCATTAGAAAACTCGGAGATGAAAAACTGTACCTAACATCTTTCTTTAAAAGATAGGTTAAAGGTTTGCACCTAATGAGAGCCAACGTACAGAAGCTATGATAGGATAAATGAGCTGCATTGCAGGAGGAGACAGACTCTTTCCCAAGCTGCTTCCATTAGGGTAGGGTCTAAATCAGAATTCAGCATTTCTGTTGATGTAATTTGATCAGTCCCTTGTGGTTTCATACACCTTGTTTCTCATTTATCTTTATGTAGTTCTTTGTTGCATTTGAAGTCTTTGTGTGCAAAAAGCAGCTGTGAAGGACAAGAAACATCAAATCAGTTCACTTGTGTACAGGTGCATCAACTTGCTGGGGGTGAGATGGTGTGTAAGTCTGTGTATTTGGCTAAAACAAAACAGGAAAAAACCCCTGAAAAATACCTTTTTGTTATTTTTGCCCCCCCCCCCAATGACTGCAAATTTAAATGGTGCCAAAAAGTAGATCCCTGAATCATGTTGAAAAAGTTTGGCACGATTCGGGCTGCTTCAGCCCTGTTGCCATTTTTCAACAAAAAAGACTCCCTCTCCCTTACTTACTTGCTAGGCCGCCGCCACCTCCGGGCCCCATGTGGAGCCCAGAGGGGGCAGCCATTGCAGCTCTGCCCAGGCACCCGCCACCACATCTGGGTTCAGTGTGGGACTTGGAGTCAGCTCTAAGCCCGCCGCTGCAGCTCTGCAGTAAAGGTAAGTGGGGAGGAGGGGGTAGTAAATTTTGGATTCGAATCTAATAGACCCAATCTGGATAATCTGGATATTCCCAATATGGAGATTTGGGAATATCCGGCTTTACCAAAAAATTCAGGACCATTAGACCCAAATCTGAAATTTACCGGGGTTGTTGTTGTTGTTGTTGTTGTTGTTTGCACACCCCTAATGGTGTGTCTACTTGAAGACCATTCTTTCTGGCTAAGATTGTCAGATATAACCCTGCCCAGAGCCCTGCAGGGCTCTCCAAACAAGAGCAGACAAGTGGTCTTGAGAACATCTCCACCCTCCTTTGTTTTTTTTTTATATACATTCAGTGAATAGGGTTGCCATACTCCAGAATACAGATAAGTTTCCCTGGAGAAAATGGCATTTTTAGAGGGCAGAGGCTACAGAATTACATCCCTGCCAAGCTCCTTCCCCTCTCCAAATTCTGCACTCCCCGGGCTCTGCCCCAAAATCTCCAGGAATTTCTAGAGAGAGAGAGAATCTCTGCTCAACATGTGAACTAGCTACAGAGCATTCCATGTTGACTCCTGATGAAGATTTACCTAAATCGAAACAGGAGAATACCGGATCCCTGTACCCATAAATAACATCGGGCTCACAGGAATTACGGTGTCCAAGTGGAAGGTCACTGCACCTGATTCAGAGTCTTATTTATACTCCAGGGAGATTGATACAGAATATATGCCTCACTCTCAAGGAGTACCTTGTTCTATGGACTCTATCCTTGGACTTCTGTTACATTGTTGAACGCATTGAAACTGTTACATTGTTTAAAGTATTGAAAATTGATATTGTGGATTATTGTCTGGTTATAATACCACTAATAGCACTTTGAATGAATTTCACTTTTGGCATATATTTACTATTTTGCTTGTGTATTTTGTCCTTACTGCTGTTCATTGGATCAACCTCCAGGTACTAGCTGGAGATCTCCCTCTATTGCAACTGATCTCCAGCCGATAGAGATCAGTTCACCTGGAGAGAATGGCTGCTTTGGCAATTGGACTCTATGGCATTGAAGTCCCTCCTCTCTCCAAACCCTGCCCTCCTCAGGCTCTACCCCAAAAATTTCCCGCTGGTGGCAAAGAGGGACCTGGCAACCCTAGGAATTTCCCAAGGTGAAGTGGCATCCCTAAAATCCTGTCCATTGAAGCATTCAGGAGAACTCAAAAGATCACACACTAGCTTTATGCCATTTTCTTTGACCTTAATGAAAAGTATGACATGGATTTAGGATTTGGATTTTTTCGATCAATGCATCTCCCTAGAACAGGGGTCCCCAGTGTGGTGCCCATGGGTGCCATGGTGCACGCTAGACCTTTCCTGGCACTCACCAAGTGTTTTTAGGAAGTGGATGGGGCCAGATAGGGCTTTTGTCCAGCAAGGCTTCTTATTGTCTATTGGAGATTTGATGGGCTGTGCAGATTTTTAAAAATATTGCTTTGGCGGCAGCTGGAACCACAGCACAAGGATCTGCACTATGTTACTGTAGTTAAACTGTGGTGATCTTTTTTGCGTCTAGGTCCACCTCCTACAGCAGCCATTTTGCGGCAGCCATTTTGTTGTTGCGCCCACTATGCCATGTGGGCTCAAAAAGGTTGGGGATCCCTGCCCTATAATTTCTGTTACTTGCAAATAGGCATTCTGACCTATCACATGAAATGGCTAGCCTGAACATTGGATAAATATGCAGACTCTGTTCACATTTTCCTTCTAATTCAGAGCAGAAAGAACTAGATCAGGGCTCCTTTTCATGGGGAAGCAGCTATATTATCAAATTTACATTTAATGAGATAGTCTGTGAATTCCCAATTAGTAAGAACCCACACGCCATGACCTGGATGGCCCAGGCTAGCCTGATCTCATCAGATCTCGTAAGCTAAGCAGGGTCAGCCCTGGTTAGTATTTGGATGGGAGACCACCAAGGAATACCAGGGTTGCTGTGCAGAGGAAGGCAAACCACCTCTGATAGTCTCTTGCCATGAAAATCCCAAAAAGGGTCGCCGTAAGTCGGCTGCGACTTGATGGCACTTCACACACACACACACACACACGAACCCACACAGAAGAAAAAAGTAAATGAGATTCAGGTAGTGAGAGACAACACATAAGAATACAGAATGGAAGAAAAAACCCAAGTTCTGTTCTCTAACTGCATATAGTCCAGATCACTTTCCACGGATGAGTTATCCCTTTAACACTAACTGTCCTTCTTCCATAATCACAAAGAGTAGCTAACACTGTGTAAAACTATGGAACCTTTTCCATGCAATATAAAAGATGAAGTGTGATGCTTACCACTGGCAATGGAGTGGTGGTTAGCCACAAGCCTGAGTGGAAAGGCGTGACTTTGTATATGTGCCAAGTTTTGTCCTTGTACTTGTGCACCTCCCTAAAACACCCTTCCGGAAAGTCAGATCAGTGCGCTGTCTGAAATTTTGTCATTTTTCTCCTTTCTCTCAGAGTCCCCCCACCCTGATATTCCACCATCATCGTTGCTGACAACTAATAAAATTATGCTGTTTGGCTAACATGTCCACTAAACAATGTAATCTCCACACAGTGAGAACAATGCATCATGCGGGTCCGCAGGGCCCAGTGATATTGAGTTACTGTTAGTCAGCAGAGGAGGGACGCTGAATTGAATGCAATAACATTCACTCAGCACTCTCTGGGGAGCAGGGGAATGGAGATTCAGCCCTGTGAGGAGGGACATGAATTATATGCAGAATCTCACTCAAATGCTCTTAATTCATCCTCCGAATTCCTGGGCTGAAGGCCCCGTTGCTGCAAAGGACGCTGGGCGGCTTGAGGGAGACTGTTCCACAGCAGCCCAATCCCCTTTGCTGAATGCGCCTCCCTTTCCCTTCCCCCACTCCTGCTGGAAGGCAGCAACGGCAGAAACAAAACTGTGCTTTCCAAACTTGTTGTGAGTCATATTAAAGTGTGCGATCCCTTTGATGAAGACTTGGAACATAAAACATTTCCCTTGATAATCGCTCAGGCTTGTGTTTAATCTGCTTTACTGAAAAAAGTGAGCCGGGAGCTCTCCGTTTGTCGACTGTTGCTTTTGCTTTGCTGCTGTGCAGCCCCGTCAGTAAATCACGAGTTGCAGGAATGTCATCTAGCATTCTTTAATAACAAATCGGTAATTAGGAATGTGTATATACCTAATATTGAAATGGCGTGTTCTTTAATAACAAACTTAATGGTATCAAAGGAGATATATTATTTGGGGGTGAGAGAGCCGTATGGGGTAGAGATTATGAATAAGGATATTGGCTCATACATCACTCGTGGGGAAGGAAAGTCACCGGGGATAACTTTGTTCTGGTTGTATAAACACTTCTGAAAGTTTAAACAGGCTAACAAAAGCCCCACAGTTGTGGGAAAGGCCCACTCACCTGACACCCACATGGATGCCCACCTGCTATTTGCAGGGCCAGTGGAACGCCAGTGGAAAGCCACCATGATGCTTGTACCATAGAGCCGGAGTGGTTCCACACCAGTCAATAGTAGTCCGATTGCCATCCATCACCGGCACAGTTAAAATGGTGGTTCCAGACCATCTGTGATTTTGCCATTCTTTTCCCATTACATTCTCATTTTTTTAGGGTCAATTTGTTGTGATTTTTTTTTCCTGTGATGTGGCTGGTCTTTGTGTTTCTGTTCACCACATGTGCAGAACAACATGTACTTTGACACAGGTTGGGGGTGTGGTGCTAGGGGAAGGGTGCCAACCAATTCCCCCATGTCCGGGTTGATCCTTTGTGTTCATTACAACTTCCTGCCCTGCCCTATTACCTGTTGCTTCCAAGCAGCGCAGCAACAGCTGTTGTAGATGCCTTTAAAAATTCCACTGGTATGGTAACACCATGAAGAAATAGCATTGTTTCACACCCTAACTGTAATCTCCAAATAGTCAGTGACAGCAGCCACAGGTAGAATTTAATTTTCCATTTGCACTTTAATGCTTGGAATTAGTACTTTTTTTAAAAAAAAAAGTCATTTGTTAGGAGGGAAATTTAAATTTGAGAGGGAGAACTTGGGTTTCTGGCTACACCTAGCTAAAATGGTGTGATGCCTTATGGGGTTTCAAGTTACTTCAGACAAAAACATACTTTGGACTAATTGTGGTTAACAAACCAACTTCAGATCCTGGCAATGGTCAGTAACTAAGCACAGTTAGTGTAGCATGATAGCCAGCGTTGTATAGTGGTTAGAGTGTTGGGCTTGGATCTGGGAGACCCAGGTTTGAATACCCACTCTGCCACGGAAGCTTGCTGGGTGACCTTGGATCAGGCACACACTCTCAGCCTAGCTTCCCTCACAGGGTTGTTGTAAGGGCAAAATGGAGAAGGGGAGCATGTTGTAAGCCACTTGGGGTGGCTTTCTGGCCAGCTGTCAGAGAATGGGACCTTAAAACTCTTAAGACAATGTATTTAAAACCGGGTAAGAGCTAAATAGGCATGGGAAGCATCCTCAAAAGACAGTGTTCCCATAGATACTGATCCTTCACCTCCCCTTTTCTCCTGTACCCATACAGGGTCCATTTTAAAATGTGCACCAAACACACATAGCACAATACATTATGAGCAGAGGTGGTGTGGGCAGGATGGCAGCAAAGGAGCAAAGTCTGAGAAGTCCCAAGTCTAAGGGCAACAAGGAAGTAATCAGCATGAGTACATGGCTGCTGTAATTTTAGATGTATCAAGCATACCTGCTGTCTGTATTAGGTACAGCTAGGGTTGCCAACCTCCAGGAACTAGTTGGAGATCTCCTGCTATTGCAACTGATCTCCAGCCGATAGAAATCAGTTCTATCAGCCGATAGAGAAAATGGCCTCTTTGGCAATTGGACTATATGGCATTGAAGTCCCTCCCCAAACCCCACCCTCCTCAGGCACTTCCCCAAAAACCTCCCACTGGTGGAGAGGGACCTGGCAACCCTAGGTACAGCCATGGTGGGACAGGTGGGACAGGGGAATTTGTAGAGGGCAATGGGATCAGCAGCACTATTGAGCTATACTTGAGCACTGAGATAAATACTGGGGTTCGTGGTCAGGGCCATTCCATGGGAGCAACCTAGATCTAAAGTCTGATTCTTGACCTTAGCCTTAATAGGTCTCCTCTGGTCCTGACCTTCAAAGTCAATGCAAGAGTCTCCCTCTTTGCATGTAAACAAAGTCGATCCATTGCATTCAGGCACAATGCGGGAGAAATCTCGCTCATTCACGGAAGCTGGAGAAACTCCCATTAAACTCTGAAGCAAAGCTTATGTTTGAGGTCCCTGCTGACAGTGTAGCCTTCTCCTCCATGTATGTTTTTTAAATTAGCTTCCCCTTGGATTTTAAAAATACACCTAAATAGCCCATATTTTGTTTTGCTTTTGTGTTGGAAAAGACTGCATTACGACGTGGGGTATTCTGAAAGAATTTCCAAGTGGGAGTGCTCCCCAGGTCCTATTAACAAGCTTTCAATTGCTTCACCTCTTCCCCATTTCACATCACCAAAGCTATTATCAAGCACAGCTCAACAAGTAATCTGTGTTGAATAATATTGTCAAGTATTTCCCCCCCTTTCTTTATTCTTTTTATAATCCTTTAGGGTAGAAAGGGATTTCAAGTCCAAATGCTCTTTCAGGCTTCCATTCAGCCAGATACTTAAGCATGCAGGTACCTTGCACATGGAGTCTTGCTGACATCAGTAGGACTGTGCTTTGCTGTGCAGTTTGCTTGCATTCCTTTCTCAGACCTTTTCTGCATGCTCAAGTTACTCTTGATTTTTCTGGGACTCAATCCACAAGTATTGGAATCAGTTTGGGCAGGGTTCTTCTGCACTTCTGCCCTCTGTGTATTTTTACAGTTGTAGAGTTAGTTCATTTTCTTCTGCACATGGCTTTAATAATGAGGATTTTCAAGAAAGTCTATTGTTGTCATTGGTGTCATTATCGGTGCTGTCACAGAACCCCCTTATTTTATTTTTTTTAAAGGCCCTAAATATCAATAAGTGAAATCAAACATCTTTGGAGGGGGAGAGGGAGTGATTTAACGGAGATGACAGTCCAATAATTGAAAAGTAGGCTGAAGATGGGTGGGACAAAGAAACCTGATCATGCACAGAAGAAACCCGGGGATGGGGGGACAAAATAACCAAAATGAAAACTAAAGGCAGAAAAAATCATGCAGGTATCTGAGGATAAGCCGAAGCAGCATGGGGCTAGAACGCATGGGGAAAAAACCATGCAGAAAAGAGCTCAGGGATGCTGCAATAATGGCCATGGTTGTGCCCAAAGTATTGCATACTACTCTCTAAGGATGAGACACTAAACTGTCCTCAGAAGCAGTATGGTGGTGTGGAAATCAGGATGACTTCAGGAGGCTTCATCCCAACCAGATTCCATGGTTTTATTCATTCAGATTGATTCTCAATGTTCATCTTCATGGCCTCTGTGTAATCCCACATGAGAACTGTGCATGCACAGGCCAGCTGCAGACCTCTACTGGAAAGCTTCTTCAAGTTTGCCCGGCAACAAGGATTGCTCCCCCATCCCCTCCACCAACGGTCCTTCCTGCCCTTTTGGACACATGGCAGAGGGGCGGGGGAGCATCCTTCCCTCAGTTCTCTTTCTGCTGCTGTTGTTAGAGAATGCTCGGTTAGCTTCGTCTGTGTTTTCGAGTTTTTTCATCAGAATTCTTCAATCTTGGTTGTCGATTCTCTTGGATCTTCATCATCTTTCCAACTATGATGGCTCTTTTCCAGAAATGCAAGAGTTGCGGGACCAAGATGGCAAAGATAGATGACCATGAGGATTGTCTCCTTTGTCTGGGTGAGGGCCATATCCCCTCCACTTGTCGGGCATGTGCTCTGTTCACCCCCAGAGCCCCCCAGGAGCATGATCTGAGGCTCAAAGCCACTTTGTGGGAGTGGGCGATGAAATTTCCTGGGGATTCGGGAGCAGTGGCTAAAAAGATAAAGTCCCTGTCTTTGATGTCAGTGCTTCCACTGCAAATGAATAAAAGTCTCTCTTCAGGCGGGAAGAGAGCTGGGTCTGAACCCCCTATGGAGTATTTTAAGAAAAACAAGCTCTCCTCGTTGTCGAAACATTCAAAGAAGTCAGGCTCTAAACCTTCAAAAGGTGGGTTGTCGGCCCCGTCAACCTCGAAGGCATCCTCGTTGGCAGAAAGGAGGGGGGAGCAATCCTTGTTGCTGGGCTAACTTGAAGATGCTTTCCAGTAGAAGTAAGCAGCTGACCTGTGCATGCACAGTTCCCATATGTGCCTGCACAGAGGACCACTCAATGAAGAACAGTTACAGGTAAGCAACATTGTTTGCTTTTATTAGGTTTGTGTACCACTTGTGCAGGGATAATGGAATGGGAAAGCCTCCTGAAGACAGGAAAACCCTCCCCTCAGTCCCTCTTCTACACTAATCTTTGAGGCATACATGGCCTGTTCTCCTTTGCATATTAGCACCCAAACAGACGACTAAAATGGCCAGCAGCCCAGCAAAAAGTTTGTGTGGCCTTTTTACTGGAAAAGGTTGATCTTAGGGGAAGCAGAGAAGCCCTGAAGCAGCATTTTTGTCAAACTTCCTCCACAGCCCGCCTCAAAGCTTCCCACCTTGTGCTGTTTCAAAGTATAAATGATTTCTACCCCGTAAAAGGTCAGGAGAGATTCAGAGTCACGGGAGAGAATGCACAGCAAGGTTGTTACTGGATGCCTTAGAAACCATACTGGCAATGTACATAAATCAAAGAGACATGTTCAGTGCAAGAATTTTGCATCAGATGAGGACTTCAATGTGTGAATGGGCTTTTGTAGACTTGACTCCACAGATGGAACTTTCATATCACATCACGTTATCTCGAATACAGTGTTTTGTCATGAATTCAGGTCACCCATTCAGATTACCTATTCATTCAATAGCCCAAAGCGGGTTAATCACTTGATAACTGGCATGTGTGAATGGCCATTAGCAGACAGAACTTTCAAATCACCTCCACCTGCAATGGTTTCAGTGGATTCAGTTCACACATTCAGCTACCAATGATGAAGTGCGGTGAAATCAAATATTGTATATGCATATGTGACACAGCACCATTGTTTGGCAAGTCAATTAATCCCTTCACGATGAACTTGCAGGAGCAGAAATTAACAGGTTTTTTTAACAGACAGAACAGCCTACCCTGTGCCATATGCTTAAAACGTCATCACAGTCACTGCAGATTACCGTGTTAGAGAAATCTGTCGGTTTCTGGAGTGTATACTGTAGTACAATGTGGTAGCAAAAGTACAACATAGTTTACAGATTACATTTTTGTCTTGGGACTAATGGTATCATTCTTAAGTGTCCTTCAAAGATTAGTACAATACCCTCCTTTTGTATAAAGCTAAAGAAGGTATGTAGAGCTGAAAGCTCACTCTGGGAACTGAGTTTGTGTTTTTGAGGGGGCCTGGATTAGGGCCCTTTTCCTACCCCTTTTTCCTAAGGGACTTGAATATTACTTGAATGGCATGAGAGTTGTGGTATGGCTGCTTCTCATAAATTCATAAGAAGAGCCCTGCTGGATTAGCGGTCTAATCCAACATCTTGTTTTACACAGTGGTCAACTACTTACTGTGGAGGTTCAACAACAGGGTATAGAGGCTGAGGTCTTTCCCTGATGTTGCCTCCTGGCACTGGTATTCAAAGGTTTACTGCTTCTAAATGTTGTACTTCCCTTTAGTCACCATGGCTTGTAGGCACTAAGGGTGTGTATAACAAAATTCCTGAGCTGAAGATGTACATGAAGATTGCTGTTTTGGGTCACTCTTAGTGAAACGAAACTACCCCCCCCAATAAATCCATGTGTTTTAGTTTGGGTGCTGCTAGATGGCTACAGCACATGCCTGTGTTTTTCCTTGATTCTACTGGTTTATCAAGCAATGGCATTTCCCCCTTCCAAATAGATCCTTGCAAGGAAGGATCACAGAATGTTTCCATCCAATCACCTTTGGAGACAAGCCACAGAGAGCTGCAGTTGTTTTCTCTCCCTCCTTTGTTCTTTTCAAGTACTATAGCTGGCGCAGCTTGTTCTGTTTGAGATACGGTGACCAGACCTGCACACAGTATTCCAAATGAGGCCGCACCATAGCTTTATACAGGGACATTATAATATTGGCTGTTTTATTTTCAATTCCTTTCCTAATAATTCCTAGCATAGAATTTGCCTTTTTCACTGCTGCAGCACACTGGGTTGACATTGTCATTGAGCTATTCACTACTACACCGAGGTCTCTTTCCCTCTTTGTCTCAGAAAGTTCAGACCCCATTCACATGTACTTAAACTTGGGATTTTTAGGCCAGTCACAGTTTCAGCCTTACCTACCTCACAGGGTTTTGTGCATTTACTTATTTATATCCCACTTTTCCTCTAGTTTGGACTCAAAGTGGCTTTTAGAACATCATTCTCCCCCTCCTCAACAACAGCCCTGTAAAGTAGGCCAGGCAGAGAGTTTGTGATGGGCCCAGGTCACCCAGCGAGCTTCTAAGGCAGAAGTGGGGATTGAACCTGAGTCACCCAGAGTCCTAGACCGCTACTCTGTCCACTACACCACACTGGCTTTTGTGTGTGGATAAAATGGAGGAAAGGAGAACAATGTAAACTGTGTTGGGTCCCCATCGGGAAACAAAGTATAAATGAAGTAAATAAATAAATAAATAAATAAATAAATAAATAAATAAATATGATTGAGGGAGGGGTGGAATTGTGCAGAATATACCACACCTGTGCTTAAGAGACTACCAGTTTGCATCAAAAAAGTGAAGACTATAGTGATAGCTACTCATTCACTTGCCTGTGATGTGTGAAAACTGCCTCTAGACAACTGGTGAATTTTCTTGTAAACAAAGTTTGCCCTGTTTCCTCCGCCCCTTTCAGGCTGTCATTGTGCCACAAATGGCATGTATTGATTTATGCAGGTAGCTGAGTGAGTAAATATTTTCTGGGCTAATTCTAGGGTTATCACCTAGGGTTATCACCTATTTCCCATTCTAGGGTGGGAAATATCTGGAGATTTTGGGGGCAGAGCCTGAGGAGGGTGGGGTTTGGAGAGGGGAGGGACTTCAATGCCATAGAGTCCAATTGTCAAAGTGGCCATTTTCTTCTGGTGAACTGATCTCTACCAGCTAGAGATCAGTTGTAATAGCAGGAGATCGTCTGTCACCACCTGGAGGTTGGCAACTCTAGCTAATTCCTTTAGTAGACTTATTTGGGGGGCTGCTTAGGACCACTGACAGACCGAATAAGAATCATCGCTGTCGTTCTGCACTGGTACTTGCCACTTATGAAAATATTAATCTGGAAGCACCTTTAGAAGGTGGCATGCAGAACAGTAGTTCCGCTCATGCTCCACAACTGAGAATACCACAAAAAAGAGGCCTCCCTGAGCCAAGAAAGTTTCCCCAAGTTCCTCATTGCATAACAGCACTCTCCCCCATATCCCCCTTGATTCTTATTGGTTCAATCATTTTACTCCCAAATGCAACAGTGGCGTTGTGTCAGTCTACTTGGCAGCCCGCCTGAGACAGCTGCCATCAGAAGGACTCATGCACACACACACACAGCGAAAGCAAACAGGGTTATATTTTAATAGGTTTTTGAACTCCATCGTCGTATTCATAAACCCTGGATGTGTATCCATAACTAGGATTCCTCATGATGGCTTCTTGAATTGCAGACTTGGTACTGTACATTGTGTACATCTTTTCCCAATGAACAAGGAGGGTGTTATTGATGATTTGTGGCATTCAGTGTCCAGAGGGCTATTTTGTTTAGTTTGTGCAGTGAAGTTGTTCAGCTTTACAGCATCTGCTGTGTGGGGGAGGCAGCTGGTACTCGAACAGCTAATGGAATTGCCAGCGATTTCCTTTCTCTGATGAGAATAATTCTCCAAGAATCTCCCAATAGATTCTCTAATTTCCCCCTCTACCCTCCTCCTTCTTTCTCATTCCCCACCACCGCCCATGCTAGCTTTCCTGCATGGCAGTTTTTTTATCTGTCTCTTTCAGTTAGATGGCGCTGAAGCTGCTGCCTCAAAGCCAGATAATTCAGAAATTCTCCCTTGTCAGTCTTGGCCCAGTTTCACCTACAGCCCACCTCTCCAATTTGTGGTTGCAGACCCTTGACCAAGCCATTTCCTCACTCTCGTCCACTAAACCTCAACGTAAATATCTTATGCAACTCCCAAAACCTTTTTTTTTTTTGTGGGTCAGCAGTTATGCTGCTGAATGCTTAGTAGGATCCACTGACTTATGCAGTTTATTGCTGAATGAGTATGGTAGTGTTAAATTCTCCAGTTTGTGAAGATCAGCACTCCTGTGTCTCACTGTTGGCCATTACAACTGAGAAGACTTCTCGTAAGGGATTCAGAAGTCTCCTTGTGGTAGTTATGGAAAGGATATTGGGTTGGATCCGATTGTTCAGCTGAGTGTGGAGCCTTCTCCAGTGCAAGAAACCTTCCTCTGGAGAAAGAGCCTCATCCACTGGAAGAACACTCCTTACATTAGAGGAAGGCTTCACATTTAATTGACTGGAGGGGCAGGATCCCTAACCTGTTGTTAATTATTTATGGCATGCATGCAGTTGCCTTCGGTGTGTTTAAGTGTGCTGTACTCTACTTGGAGGAGAAACACGTAGGGCCAGGTATGTTACCTGAAGGAGTCCATTGGATTAATTTGCGGGGGGAGGGGGTTGTTCATATCCCTGACTGCGCTGGGCATTTCTATTGAGTTCGCATGCAGAAATGTCCATCTTGCATCATGTTCAGTATGAGTTTCTGAATGATTAACAGAGACTTGGCAGGTTTCGGTGGGTCATTAACTTGGGCTGGTTTTAAACACTTTAGCTTAAAAGTGACAGGTTTCTTACAATAAATCTTAGAATTCCAGAACTGTATATGACCTTGAAGGCAGAGCTGAAGTTGCCCAGAATTCTCTTCTGAAAATGTTGATCTTGAATATTCTAAGAATACTTGAATTTTCAGTATTTATATTTTATATCAGTATTTTACCATGAATGGTATTTGATATTTGATTTCATTATTTGACATTTGACAGTATTTGATAGTTGTGATACAATAATGTCTTTTTGGTTTTGATACTATTTAGTTGCTGACATATCTGATACTCTTCGGGGGGTGGGAGCCAGCGTGATATAGTAGTTAAGAACAGTGGTTTGGAGCAGTGGACTCTGATCTGGAGAACTGGGTTGATTCCCCACTACTCCACATGAGCAGCAGACACTAATCTGGTGAATAGATTTGTTTCCCCACTTTGGACTAATCTCCAACTACTGTATGTGGGATGTCAACTTCTGTCTGGACTAAATTTGCTGTTGCTCATCTTCTTGTCAGCTACAATTTAATGGACTGCTGTGTTCACATGGATTTTGACAACTTGTTTTGTGGTAGCTTTATTTATGAGCTGAATTTATTGTTTAAAATGTTGTTAGCTGTTTTTATAACTTTTAATTGAAAACCAGGCAATACGCTGTAATATATTGTATTACTACATAAATCTTTTAAATTGATGAAATACATGCCTTCTGCAAACTCATGCAGAGTGCTTCTTTGCTCTGGGCAAAGATGTGCAGAAACCTTAAAACCATTTGGGGTAACTAAATATCCCAAACAGAATTATTCTGCAATTAAAGAATACAAAACAAGTCGAAGGAAACATTATACAATGTTATGCTGCAATCACTGCCTGAGGTATTGAACTGCAGGTAGCGAAAGAGGGATGATAAAACTGACAATTATTACAACCCAGCAAAACACAGGAGACTTCTGAGCAACCTGACTTTTAGCTATTCTCCAAGGTCTCAATTTTGAACTAGTGAACTATGAAAGTGGAGCAGCGTTAGGGCTAGCAAAGAACTCCAAGGTGAGCTCTCCTGAGTGATATAAACTGAGCAATCCTGGAGCCCAACTGCTTCCGTTTCTTTTTCATTTACTAGGATACACAAGGCCAGCCTGAATATATGTCAGCTAAGGACACAATTGACTATGGCTTGCTGATATGCTACAGCTCAAAGATGCAGCCAGCTAGGTTATGAGACTGGGATATGAGAAGATAGCTTTTGCTTCCATCTGGAGACTCATCCAATTATTATTTGGGAGGGCAGGGAGATTTTTGTTGTTGTTGCTCTCAGTTCTCAGTGGAGAGGGTCACTGTTTCTTCTTCTAAAGGGCAAGTTAGAGGATATAGCTGTAGACAGACGTGTACCAAACAATATATCAGGGACCCAAGTAAGCTGTATTTCAGTCCACCAGATCCTTCAAAGCAGTTCAGAACGTATCCGTTTATTTGTAAATCACGCTTCAGGTGTTTCCATACTGCTTTCTCTGAAATAGACATTATTTGTTCAGTCCTACATGGAATCCAGATGAAGCCTTCGGCAACCAACTGCACTCCCACACATTCGGTGTTGTTTTTCCATCTTTTTGGGGAACTGATTGTGGACATTTCCCCCCCCCACTTTAAAAATAATTGTGGAATCCTCATTGCCTATGTGAACTGACCAAAATGCTATTATGGTTTTCCAAACAGCCTATTCCTTTAAAATGTCCTTCTGTTTTAAAATATTTTCCATTTCTCTGGTAACTTACAGTTCAGTCCTAAGCACAGCGGCATCTTTCTAAGCCCATTGACTCCAATTGATTTAGAAGAGTGTAACTCGGCTTAGCGTTGCACTGTTAATTACATGCTGTTCACTCCTTGTGGCTGTGATTTTATCCCTCACCTTTCTTTCTTTTATTTTTCAGGATCATAATTTTATAATTGCAGAATTATGATCCTAAAAATAAAATAAAATTAATGAGCAATGCTTTATGGCTGCAAAGACAAAAGTAGTAATTAAAGCTTCCCTCTGCCCGCTCAAATCATTAAGAAGCCATTCCAGAATGCCAAAGCACAGCAGTCTCGGCCAGGTTGCTCTGCTCTTTGGTGCTTGTAACCTCCCCCAATTTGGATCTCCCCCTTTCCAAGCTAGCCAGGGGCTAAGGGGAAGGAAGGTGCTCCATTGGACATGGGTGCTGGTAGAGACAGAGAGGGCCATTGATTTACAATACAATTACCTTTATTGGCAAATGATGTAAAACAATAGATCGTCCATACAGATAAAAAACGGACAGAGGAAACAAAAACATATTAAAAAGCCATCAATCATTAGGCCTTATCCAATCTGTTTTTGATTATTGAGCTTAAAAAAACAGCTACTTTCCCAGTTATTTCGGGGGATAAATCATTAAGATGATAAAGGCCATTGATTTGTTGGTGACTGGAATGATTGCAGTCCATATCAAAGGGCTCATATGCTACACCTCTATATACACCTCTTTTGGAGTAAGTCCACTTAACTGAAAAGGAAGTTACTTCTGAGTAAGGACTGAATCATGTTTGTGGGGACACGTGGCATGTGTTTATTCCAGGGAATATGTTAATAAGGAATTCCAGTTTATTCAGTTATAAGGCAGTAGTTTGCCAGTGTCTTGTGTGGAAGAATACTTAGCACAGTGTCTAACATAACCCTGTCAAGAATAATTCTCTTAGACAGCTGTGTTTTTAAACATAAGTATATTTAGTGTCCTGCAGGTACTCTCCGTGTTTAGCATGTTGTTCACTCCTGCTTTCTGCTGTTACCAGGATGGCATAGTCTATTCAATTAAAAATACTTCATGAGTTGTTAGAGGTAACCTTTTAGGTCAGGAAGGTTCAATTCACAGGACAGGGTTAAAAAACCAGCCTTAAAATAGAGCTGAAGTGAAATTTTCCACACACAAAAATTAAACATTTTGAGATTTAAAAAAATGAAATCAGATGCCAACGTTTGAAACGTGAGACGTTCATACTTGTCATTTATCTTCTATATCTATATAGTTTTAAAGTTGCTTTTTAATGTTTTTAACTCTTCACCATCTTGAAGTTCCTAACTGGGTAGAAAGGCGAGATAAAAATGTGTCAAATTGAAATTAGTTGATTTTTGTAGGTATCAAAGGCTATATGCTGTTAAATATCAACTACAGTCTGTCATTGTTCAAAGAAGGATTTTCAGTGTGTCTAGGGATGCTAACTCCAAGCTGGGAAATTCCTGGAGATTTTGGGGGTGGAGCCTGGGGATGGCAGGGTTTGAGAAGACGAGGGAGCTCAGCAGGGTTGTCTGCTTTCCAAAGCAGCTATTTTCTCCAGGGGAACTGATAGAAGGAGGAGGAGTTGGTTTTTATATGCCGACTTTCTCTACCACTTAAGGTAGAATCAAACTGGTTTACAATCACCTTCCCTTCCCGACAACAGACACCCTGTGAGGTAGGTGAGGCTGAGAGAGCTCTAAGAGAGCTGTGACTAGCCCAATGTCACCCAGCTGGCTTCATGTGGAAGAGTGGGGAAACCAACCCAGTTCACCAGATTAAAGTCCGCCGCTCATGTGGAGGAGTGGGGAATCAAACCCTGTTCTCCAGATTAAAGTCCACCGCTCTGAACCACCACGCTTAACCACTATACCACTATACCACGCTGGTTCTTATGCTTTGCTTCAGTTCTGCTTTTAGATTTCTGATTGGTTCTACAACTCAAATCCTATTGTATTGCCTATTGAATACTCCACCCTGTCAATTGTGTTGACTCACTCTGTGTAATCTGCCTTGAGCCCAAGTAAGAAAGGCAGACTATGCATTACGTAAATTAAAAAAAAGAGGACAAGTTCTCTTATGGATTAAAAATTGATTAAATGACACGAAGCAAAAAGCAGGAATAAGTGGACAGTTCTCACAATGGAGGAAAGTAAGCAGTGGGATACCACAAGGATTGGTATTGGGACCGGTACCATTTAATTTGTTCATAAATGATCTGGAACAAGGGGTTAGTAGTGTAGTGGCTGTGTTTCTAGGTGTCACAAAATTATTCAGGATGGTGAAAACCAAATATGACTGTGAAGAGCTCGAGGAGGATCTCCACAAATTGGGTGAGTGGGCAACATCTGGTTGGCAGAGTGTGAGACGGGATGCTGGACTAGATGGACCACTGGTCTGATCCAGCAGGACTTTTCTTACGTTCTTATATAGGAGGCAGTACACAACAAGACCCACATAATGTGTTTTGCAATAATCTGATGCATATTTTATTAAAGCATGAGTGACTACGGCTAGTTTTATTTAAATTTGGGTAGTGGGAATGAAGCTTTCAGAAGCAGAGAAAGTGTGAGGGTCTGCCTTTTACAGGATCATGTGATGCACTTGACTTGCCCTCTTCATACACCAGCAGAACCAACACACCTCCTCCTAGCTCTTTTTTTGTCCGCCATCTTAGATTTGCATTTCATCCTCTTTTCTTTTTCAATTAAGCACTGCACAGAGAATTAAAGCTCACAGCAGATTACAGAGCTCTTTAATCCTTTGCACTTCTCTAGTGCATTTGATTTAATGATCTGGGATTGTTTTACAAACATTAATTATGAAGCACCATAATCCCCCTGTGAGGAAGTTAATAACAGCAATACTACTAAGCAATTTATACAGCACTTTGCTTGTTCAACAAAAGGCGTTCCAACAATAAGCTTTTAAATCTCGCCGCAGATAGGAATTGTGTGATTATTCCCCATTACCCACATGGTAAAACTGAGAACTGTGGAGTGAAAAGGTTTGCCCAAGGATGAACGCCGAGAAGTCAGTCATCAGAAATGAAACTCTGGGGAGTCTTTGCTGTATTTGTTTGGAATTTGCAATCATTTGGGTAGGGATGCTTCCCTTCATCTGATGTCTAGCCCGATTTTGGAGTTCTGAACGACCTGGTATAATTTTCAAAGTGGAAGCGTTTATTTCTGAATTTTGTACCAAGCATGTACATTTTATGGAAACTTTTAGTGCTTTCCAGTTACTTTTTGGACCCTCCTCCATGCATATACACACACATGCGTTGTGTGCGTGCATTGATAAAACATGACAAAACCGTGCTATCTGGACACCCTCCTCCATGCATATACACACACATGCGTTGTGTGTGTGCATTGACAAAACAGTGCTATCTGGACACAGTTGTATGGGTAGAGGTGTCAAGATTTTTTAAATTAGCATTTTACCACTACAGACATAAATCTATATAAAATCATATATAGGGTAAAGCACCGAGTCATTTCTGACCCATGGGGTGACATAACATCGTGACATTTACTAGGTAGACTATATTTACAGGGTGGTTTGCCATTGCCTTCCCAGTCATCTACACTTTACTCTGGGTCCTCATTTTACCAACCTCAGAAGGAGGCTGAGTCAACCTTGAGCCGGCTACCTGAAACAGACTTCTGTCGAACTCAGGTCGTGGGTAGAGCTTTGACTGCAGTACTGCATCTTACTGCTCTGTGCCACAGGGTTCCTACAATCATATATACAGTCACATTAAAATTAGGGATTCTCAAACATCCACAGATTCAGCTCATACTCTGTTTCTTGGACACCATCACTGAGCTGATTTTTGTCAGTTTGACTGTTCACAAACACTTCGAGCTTGTTCATCCAGGTTTTTTTTTTCATGAAATCAAATGACACAGACTAATACAGTGCAACTGGCAATGTTTCACACATGCACATTCTCACACAGCCTCACGGGAGTTCTGACCGGCCTCCCCAAAAGCACAGAACTATTGTTACCACATGCTACTGGAGAAGCAACGGTATAAATAGACAGTGAGCAAATCAATCAGTCAGCCCGTGACTAGAAATGCTTACTTTTTCATAAGTCTTACAATTTTGTATTTATTTAAGTCTGTATTGACTCAGCCTTCCATCCTTCTGAGGTCGGTCAAATGAGTACCCAGCTTGCTGGGGGTAAAGGGAAGATGACTGGGGAAGGCACTGGCAAACCACCCCGTAAACAAAGTCTGCCTAGTAAACGTCGGGATGTGACGCCACCCCATGGGTCAGGAATGACCTGGTGGCTTGCACAGGGGACCTTTACCTTTATTATCAATGTTATTTGTACATGTGCATTGTCACCCAGCCTTATGGGAGGCGTAGCTGAAAAACAATGTTTTGACCTAGTAACGTGAATGACCTGTCCCAACTATTCATGACCCCTGGTAGAATCGTCTCACCTACTGCACAGAAGCAAAAGCCCCCACAAAGCAAGTAAATGAAACTCCACCGTCACATTTATTGTGCAGCTGCAAAGCTGTTTGAGAGCCACATAAGGTGGACGGTGGGCAGGCAAACAAATTTGATGTTCAACCCACTGGTGGTTTTGGCTGTCCAGCATGGTATGTTTGCCTGTTGAACAGGTTCCCCATGAAGCTCATGACACCCCTAATCAAAACTGCTGTGACGGATAAGAGGTTAACCAGCAGCAAGAGCTGACAGGCAAAGAGCCACTCTGAGCTGAGAGAGACAGAGAAAGGATTCGAAGCTTGGGACCAGCCAGAGAAGGCTGTGATAGATTGAGAGCTGGGTGAAGAGACGAAGAAGAAGCGAGACTATACCCTGTGAACCTGAGGGGTTCTGTGAAAGCCAGAGCTATTGACACACACGACCTGTGGTGGTGACAGGAGTGAGAACTGGGTTAGAGAGGGCCCATTCTCAAGTCACAAGGGGAATTAGTCTCTGAGGTAGAGCTATTCCAGTGGCAGGAAGGTGTGGAGGATTACAGCCACTGAGGTGGGCTAGTCGGAGAGAGAGCTAGGCTGGGGACAGAGATGAGAGTCTGAAGCTGAATGACAGACTGAGGGTCTGAACGTCTGAATAATAGTTCTGTGAGGTAGAACTAAGCTTGAGAACTGAGAACTGAAAGTAACTTGAGTGAAAGGGAACATCTAAGCTATTTCTCTGAAGCAATCTTGCTTGTATCAATCTAACTCTGAGTTTCCCCTCCAAAATATTCTGCCTTTTCTTGAAAACCATTCTCTTTAATAAACTTCCCTGTTTTCTCTGTTTAAGTTGAAAAGCCTCTTGTCTCCTATTTCTCACTGAGGTAAATACGGGTGTGGGACTGGAGGAGAAGAAGAAATAATTCTCACAAATATACTCATGCCAACGCCTTTTCCCCTCAGCATATACGGCCGGGCTGAGTGAGTGGGATATTGAAGTGGTTGGAAGGGGGGGGGGTGCGTCATAACTGCTTTTTGCAGTGTTCTAAAAAGCACACAGGGTTCAAACATCTCTTCTTCGTACAGTCGCAGCAATGCAGAGGTGAGCCTGTCATCTCGTGAAAGACATTGTGTGTGCCTCAGCTTATTCCCTTACAGTCAATCCAGATTCCCTAATCAGAAGAAGAACCTTTTCTTCAAAAGAAAAAGGGGCTTTTTTTGAGGGGGGGGGAATTCATATATGCAGAGAGATTGTTTTTCAGATTTTTTTTAAACCTCCCAAGACTTGTGCCCATCAGCACTACAAGGTCTCACAGCTTCATTTCCTGGATGTCACTGATCTTCCTGCTTTCTTTGCACACCTGTCAGCTACACCTAGACGTCTTCCTTGATGGAGCCAACTTAGTCCCAGAGTCATGAGAGTCTTGGCAATAATGTTTGCACAAGTGAACTCTCTTTGGGAGAGAATTTATCTCTGTCTTCTTTCTATTTGCAATGAGCAAAGTGAGAAATGTATTCCTTTTAAGCATTGTTTTCCTGCCTTTCCATATTTAAACATTTCCCAGCTTTCTGTTGAAGTCTCTGGCCTTTAAATAAGACATTTAATCCTCATTAGGTGATTCATAACAAAAGCGATCCTTGACTTGCATAGACATGGAGGTCAGTGTTGCATTTACCATTGTTATCACCAGTCAGTATAATATCTGCTTACTAAATTTGGTCTCAGTAGGAAGCAATTATTTCTCGTCATAGAATCATAGAGTTGGAAGGGACCACCAGGGTCATCTAGTCCAACCCCCTGCACAATGCAGGATATTCACAACTACCCCCCCACACACACACCCAGTGACCCCTACTCCATGCCCAGAAGATGGCCAAGATGCCCTCCCTCTCATGAACTGCCTAAGGTCATAGAATCAGCATTGCTGACAGATGGTCATCTAGCCTCTGCTTTAAAACCTCCAGGGAAGGAGCACTTACCACCTCAGTTCCCCTCTAACTTGGTGCATATCCAAAAATGTGTCCTCCTCCTTGAATGATGGGTCATCTCTGTTCAGGTTGAATCATGTTAGATTCTCTGATCACCTTCTTTTGGTCAAGGTATATCTAACTCCATTCTGCCTGTTTGTGTTTGTGAATGGAGGAGTTTTTGTTTTGTGTTTTTTGAGATTTAGAAAGCAAGAGCTGGAAATTCAGTTTGGAAAAGTCTTTCACATCCCACAATAGCCCAAAGCAATTTCTAGTTACAGAACAGATCTGCATAGCTTGATGGTACACCATTGGACAGCAACTCCACTTACACCAAGCAATAGCCCTAGGTATGGGTAATGATTACAGAAGGCCAATTCAGATAAATACCTCTTTAAGGAAGTGGCAAGCTGACCATGGCATTGTCATATCAGACATCTCTTGGAATAGCTACTTATCCACACGACATTGCTCTCTCTTGGGGGGGGGCAGAATGTTGACCAGCAGGGATACAAGAATGACTAGCATCTGCACAGTTTTTGCAGCTTGGCCAGCTGTCCTGCACAGCTGGAAGAGCATATGGAAAATCTATTAATGGTGCACAACGTAAACTGTTTGTTATGGCGCTGAAGATGTTTCACCATATGATCACACAGCAGACGCACTGAGAGCTGTACACAAAGATGAGGAAGTTTAATGCAGAAATTTCAACTCTTCATTGTACACAAAGATGAGGAAGTTTAGTGCCCAAATTAACAAGCTGGCTTGTATGTATGTATCACTATCACAGGTGAAACAGAGTGCAGTGATAGAGCTGTCAATACCATAGGTCTTTTAAAGACCCAGACACATTGTCCTTATATAAGGGATCAGATGTATTGTTTCAGTTCATGCAGTAACCACACAGCATGTGGGAAAGAGGTTCTGTGGCTTTCCACATGACTGGCTCAGCTTAATAAGGGCTACTCTCCCCATACATCTACTAGCCTGCTGTAATGACAGAAAGAGGTATTTGGCTGTATCAGGACATTTCTGCATCCTGTCAGAAATGAGCCCCAGAAATCCAGCATCTGTTTTTTGTGTTTTTAATTGTAAAGTCACAGCTGACTTATGTCAATGTCAGTGGCATTTTCTAGGCAAGAGAAGTTCAGAGGTGGTTTGCCTTCACATGCCTCTGTGTTGTGCCCCTGGTATTTAGGGTTGTCAGGTCCCTCTTTGGCACCCACAGGATGTTTTGGGGCAGAGCCTGGGGAGGGTGGGGTTTAGGGAGGGGAGGGATTCAATGTCATAGAGTCCAATTGCCAAAGCGGCCATTTTCTCCAGGTGAACTGATCTCTATCGGCTGGAGATCAGTTGTCATAGCAGGAGATCTCCAGCTAGTACATGGAGGTTGGCAACCCTGCTGCTATTCCTTGTTGGTCTCTCATCCAAATACTGACCAAGAGGGACCCTACTTAACTTCTGAGATCTACTGAAATTGGACTAGCTTAGGCTATCCAGATACAAGCCTTAAAAAAAAGAAAAAGAAAACCCTCTTTGGGGCTTTTATACACAGCATTTTTGAATGCTTAAAGCAGGGGTGTCCAACTCAATTGTTACGAGGGCCAGATATGACATAAATGTCACTTGATCGGGCCAGGCCAGATTGAGAGTGGGGAGGGTGGCTGCCTTGGCTGGCTTGCAGGCTGGATAAGAGCGCTCAAGGGGCCGGATCTGGCCTGCGGGCCTTATGTTTGACACCCCTGGCTTAAAGTTTGTAAAGCAACTTGGGAATGTGAGAAGCTAGAACAATTCTGGTATCCGTTGTATAGGCTATAAATGTGACTCATCCTTTATGGTCATATTTGCAATATGGACAGGCAGGACAGTAGTGTGGAATGGAATCAAAGGCAGCTGCAGACCACAAGGATTAGACTTCTTTTCTCTTTGGAAACTGCCATCCAGAAGCACTTGCCGTATAAGGAAACCATGCTCAGAAAGCTCCACATCTGGGTCATATTATGCCCTGCTTGGTGCCTGTTTTCTCCACAGCATTGATTTGTGTGCACATAATCTTAATGTAAAGCACATGGATTTGTACTGTGGCTATCTTAAATCCCACTCAGCCAAGAATATGGCTCTTGCGAAGGAGGATTTCCCATTATTGTTGTCATAACAGCAGAAGAAAGTGCTATAGAATGCCTAATAGGCTTGAGCCAGGTTGCTGTTAAATCAAGCAGACACAAATCAATGTTTCCTTGATTCGCTCTCACAGGCACATATGGAACTCGATTAAGGGTGGGGGTAGTAACTGGAGGAGAGTTATTTGGAACAGAATAGCAGCAGGCGGGGAAAGAGTTAAGCACCCGCTTCTCCCCTGCCACTTCTTTGCTCAAAACCATCCCCCTCTCAAAGTGTGAGGTTCTCAAAGCTGCTTTTCCTGAAAAAA
This sequence comes from Euleptes europaea, assembly GCF_029931775.1. NCBI lineage: Eukaryota > Metazoa > Chordata > Lepidosauria > Squamata > Sphaerodactylidae > Euleptes > Euleptes europaea. The sequence goes on along the minus strand of NC_079318.1, from coordinate 37,840,100 downwards.
GAGGACTGTTGGGATACAGTTACATGTGTCGCCATGAAATTTGCACTAAAACCCTTATACAGGCAGCATAGGAGGGAGGCTCTGTTAGCTTCCATCAGCAAATGGCAACTATGTCTACTCTACAACCTTTTGAGTGATCTCTAGTTTACAAGATATATGCTTCATTCTTCAAAAAATCTGCACAGGTTTCATAGCAAGTGTAAATGGAAATATAAATGCAAAATGTTTGAATGCGGTTTCTGGAAGTGTTTACCTGCATAGTAGAATCCCCCTGTGTGAAAAAGAGCTCAGAAATTGTTGTGACTCATAACTCTGTGCTTGTTTATGGAATATGAGGCAACCCCCTAGCTTGTTCCAAACTTGGGAAATATTTAGCATTTATATAGAACACTTCTGGTTTTCAAAGTACATCGCATATATTCTTTCAGCGATTATTACAACAACCCTCTAAGGTTAGGCAATATTAGGGTTGCCAACTGCCAGGTAGTAGCAGGAGATCTCTTGCTAATTCAACCAGGGCCGGATTTAGGTTTGATGAGGCCCTAAGCTATTGAAGGTAATGGGGCCCTTTATATGTCCAGCTGTCCTTTGTCAACAACAAATTGTCGCTGTTTTTTGTGTTGAATATATGCTATATGGTAATTTATGGACCTAATAGGTATCTAAAGCCATTTGCACATAACAAAATATGTATTTTATCAAAGTAATTGTTGAACTGAAATACAATTAACACTGTTGCTGTATGTAGGTTTTATTTTATTTGTTTTTTATCTTATATTTTGGAAATGTACATCCAGTTTTTTTTTCCTTTAAATTTTCTGGGGGGCCCCAAGAGAGTGGGCCCCTAAGCTATAGCTTGTTTAGCTTATACGTAAATCCGGCACTGAATTCAACTGATCTCCAGCCGATAGAGATCAGATCACCTGGACAAAAATGGCTGCTCTGGCAATTGAACTCTATGGCATTGAAGTCCCTCCCCTCCCCAAACCCTGCCCTCTTCAGGCTCCGCCCCCAAAATCTTCCACTGGTTGTGAAGAGGGACCTGGCAACCCTAGGCAGTATTATTGTCCCCAGACTGGAGGGCTGAATTGGAGTGACTGAAAGCTTGCCTAAAGTCACCTAGTGAGATAGGGTGAGATACAAATTGGGGACAACTCACCCTCACAGTTCACAGACAGAACACTGCACTATTTCTTAATAAGATGAAGTACATTTTAAGATATAATGGAAAAATAATGTCTTCATAAACAGGGGAGGGGCTGTGGCTCAGTGGTAGAGCATCTGCTTGGCATGCAGTAGGTCCCAGGTTCAATCCCTGGCATCTCCAATTAAAGCAGTGGTTCTCAACCTGTGGGTTGCGACCCTCAAGGGGGTCGCGACATGTTTTCTGGGGTGTCGCCGCCACTGTCCTGGGACAGCCCCCATCCTGGCGAGGAACCGGCCAACCGACAGCCAGAAGGAGAGAGGCGAGGAACCGGCCGACCGACAGAGAGGCGAGGCGAGGAACTGGAGAGAGAGAGGCGAGGAGAGAGATGAGGAACCGTCCAACCAACAGCCGGAAGGAGACGGGCCGCACACCAGCTGTAGCCCTGCAGCCCAGGGCCTGCCTGCCTGCCTCTCAGCTGGGTGGCGGGGCTACAGCTGGTGTGCGGCGGCACGCCGCCACGTCTCTGCAGCCCGGCTCCTTCCGGCTGTTGGTCGGACGGTTCCTCGCCTCTCTCCTCGCCTCTCTCTCTCCAGTTCCTCGCCTTGCCTCTCTGTCGGTCGGATGACGCGGCGGGATGTGTGGGAGGCCGAGGAAGCTCCCCTGGCTCGGCCCGTTCAGGTCTCGGAGGAGAAGAGGGAGGTCCCCCTTGAGGCCGCCGGAGGGTTTCCCCAAGCCCTCCCCGTGTACATATGTGTGTACTCGAGATCCCCAGGCCGCTGGTGAGTGCGTGTGTATGTGTGTGTGTATGTGGGGAACCTCACTCCCTCTCTTTCCTTCCTCTTTTTCCTTCCTTCCTTCCTTCCTTCCTTCTTCCTTCCTTCCTTCCTTCCTTCCTTCCTTCCTTCCTTCCTTCCTTCCTTCCTCCTTCCTCCTTCCTTCCTTCCTTCCTTCCTTCCTTCCTTTCCTTCCTTCCTTTCTTTCCTTCCTTCCTTTCCTTCTTTCCTTCTCTCCCTCCCCTGCATAGCCTTTGCTAGGTTTGCAAACCTCCAGGTGGTGGCTGGAGACCTGGCAACCCTAGCCTCTTCCCCCCCCCACGCCGGGAGATCAGTGCCCGGTATGGCCCTCGAATGATGTTATAAATGTGCAAATGGCCCTTGGCAGGAAAAAGGTTCCCCACCCCTGCCCTAATGTAATCAGGTAAAACCAGCCCAAAGCATAAAAATGTCACCATGCTCGCCTTTCAAGTTTTAATTCCATTTGCCTCTACATATCTCTGCGAGAGTGGATTTTCAACGCTTCTTCATATCAAAACACTCTTCTATACCAGGGGTCTCAAAACTGCGGCTCCAGAGCCGCATGCGGCTCTTTGGCCCGTTGAGTGCGGCTCTCCGAACTTGGTTCGGAGCCCCTGCTCTTGCGCCCACTCACCACCGTGGAGAATGGCCGGGTCCCCCTTTCCCTTGCCCTCAATGGTTGGCTAAAGCCTCCCCTCTAGCCATGTGATTGCTGGGCGGGCGGCTCAGCGGTTCCTGCCCCCCCGCCTATCAGCTGTTGGGCAGGGCGGGCTTCCTTTGGTAGACCTGGCCTCCGGCTAAATCCCATTGGGAGGCCATGTCTACCCACTGGCTTTCTTGGCGGTAGACCTGGACTCCGAGGAGGGGAAAAAGTCCCCCTTCAGAGGCCCGCTCTACCAATTGGCTTCTAAGGGCCTCAGGAGGCCAGGTCTACTGCCAAGACAGCCAATGGGTAGACCTGGCCTCCCAATGGGACTCAGCCGGAGGCCAGGTCTACCAATAGGTTTTTATGGTGGTAGACCAGGCCTCCAGACGAGGACTCCGGACGGGGAGGGGGAAATGGCAGGGACTTACAATTAAATTTTTATCAATAAATATGATCACTATTAAGTATGATATCAAGTTTTATTCAGTGTGCCTATAGTTTAATTAAGACTTAAAACTTTAAGTTTATTAAGTTAATAAACAATGTACCTACCTATATAGTTTAAGTTTAAGAAATTTGGCTCTCAAAAGAAATCTCAATCATTGTACTGTTGATATTTGGCTCTTTTGACTAATGAGTTTGCCGACCCCTGTTCTATACCATCCCTGCCTGCTTCTCTCCTGCTCTGAGCTTGCCTTTTTCTTTCCATACCCTGATCCCTAGGGTTGCCAATTCCAGGTTGAGGAATTCTTGCATATTTTGGGGGTTGGAGCCTAGGGAGGGCAGGGTTTGGGGAGGGGAAGAAGCCCAGTGGGATATTATACCATAGAGTACACTCTCCAGGGGAGCTGATCTATGACATCTGGAAATCAGTTGTAATTCTGGAAGATCTCCCCACCAGGAGGTTGGCAATACTACATATTTATTTGCTCAAAGACAAGAAACAGACTAAATGTTGAGGATGACATGAGGTTGGCTTTAACAAACACTCAGCCACGAATTTTGAAGCTGGTTACCCAGATGCAAGCACAACCATCACAATAAATATTAATTAATTAGTTTATGAAATTAGTTAATTAAATATTATGTTGGAATTATATTCTGAAAAATCTATTTGTATTGTGTTTTCTTTATCCTATTGAAAATGTAATTTATGGCTTTATTATGCAAATGTAATTATGACTTTATTATGCAAATGTGGTGTGGGTCGCAGGTTACTTGGCAATTGTAAAAGGGGTCACGACTCGAAAAAGGTTGAGAACCACTGAGTTAAAGGGACCAGGCAAGTAGGTGATGTGAAAGACCTCTGCCTGAGACCCTGGAGAGCCACTGCTGGTCTGAGTAGACAATATTGATTTTGATGGATCACGGGTCTGACTCAGCATAAGGCAGTTTCATGTGTGTTCATATTTTTTCCTTGGTCCTGATGTCACCATTATAAGAGACCTAGTAAATATGATGTGGCTAAAAGTTGTGTGTGCAAGAGGGAAGGTCTGTCATCTAGCAGGTGCTCCTTCCACAACCCTTTGTTTTTGGTAGTGTGGTGTCATCAACAAACCTGAAGTGAGCTTGTTGATCTGGGGATAATAATCTTAAATGAATGCCTTTAACAGCCTCAAGAATATAAAAAAAGAATGGTCCATCATCATATTTGTATCTCTTCTTTTCTCTCCAAGGAGCTCAGGGAAGTGTGTAAGGGTCTCTCCTCCTTCATTTGATCCTCACAACAATCGTGTGAGGAAGATCAGAATGTGAATGAATGGCTGGTCCTGAGGATTTATTTATTCATTTTATATATATTTTAAGTGCTTTCTGCCTTGAATTCAAGGTGGTGAACAATTTGAATCAACGTGTAGGATATAATACACATAACACCAAAGGGAAAGGGAAATAGCAAACAAGAAAATTTAGGTAATTCTTACAGGATATATGTATAAAGGAGAGGATCAAGAGGGTGAAAAGGAGTAGAGGTTAATGATGTAAGCCACTTTGGGTCCCCATTGGAGAGAAAGGCAGGGTATAAATGAAGTAAATAAATGCAACATTTAAAATAACCACAAGGAATGGCTACTGAAGGAAACAGTTCTAGGAGGGGCAGAGCTAGGGTTGCCAGCTCTTGGTTGGAAAATACCTGCAGATTTTAGGGGCGGAACCTGAAGAGGGTGGGGTTTGGAGAGGGGAGGGACTTCAATGCTATAGATTCCAATAGCCAAAGTGGCCATTTTCTTCAGGGGTACTGATCTCTGTCACCCGGAGATCAGTTGTAATAGCAGTCTCATTGTTGCTTCACTGAATTTATGTTTCGACACTGCTGCTTTATTCCATATACTTCAATGGACAATTTGTATAGTTATTTGACTTGACGGACTATATTCCACCGTGTAATGTTGAACACAGTATAACACTTGTTATTAGTCTTGTGAGACTTCATTATATTTTTGTTGCTCCATTTAATTTACTTCTTTGGGTCTTTTCTTGGCCTCTGTGCTGGTTGTTGAGTGACTGGTGATTTTTGTTGTTTTTACCACCTGGAGGTTGTCAACGCTAGGCAGAGCCAAATGATAGTGAGCCCCAAACAGGCCAGCAGAGGAAACCTTACTTTCCCATCCCTCCCACTGATCCAGCCAGGTAGAATCCCAAGCTGGAATCCAAGCATTCCAGTTAGGGTTGTGCATATCGATAAACCCAAACTGAAAATAAACCCAAATTTAACTGTTTCGGTAATTTTTGGGATTCAGGTTTACCAAATGCAAACACCTAGAGATAAAGCCGAAGCCAAATAGGTGATTCCTGAAAAAGCCAAGTAGGTATTCGTCTTTTTGGGTTCGCCTATTCTCCTTTGCTTAGAGGCACAGTTCTGTGCTTTCTCCCCTTTTTCTTTTTTCTTTTTTGGACTGGCTTTGTTAGGGCCCCAACAGGCTCATATAATTGGAGCCAATTTGGTCTGACCAACTGACAGCAGTAAGCTTACCTGATCTGCACTTTATAAGACAGGGCTTACCCAGTCTGGAGAATGTTAGTTTCTGTCATGGCCTTTCTGAAGAAGACTCCCTCATCCGCACGAATAAGCAATCTCCTTAACATGAGCTGCCTTGGTCATGACTTTGGCTGGCTCTGATATCCGAAATATAACCCGAAAATAAGCCGAATACCCATATTTGCCGTTATGGGTATTCGGCTTATTTTGGGTTTACTGAAAAAAATTGGGCTGAAAAAACCTGAACCTGAAATTTACTGAATTTTTCCCCCTGCACAACCCTAGTTCCAGTCTAACTTTCTAATCACTATACTACACAGGCTCCATACAAGTTCTTTCATATCCTGTCTGAACTGTTAAAGAATAACACACACACACACACACACACACACACAGGTAGGCTTATTCATACTAGAGTTGAAGGAGCATAAGAACATAAGAAAGGCCATGCTGGATCAGACCAAGGTCCATCAGGTCCAGCAGTCTGTTCACACAGTGGCCAACCAGGTGCCTCTAGGAAGCCCCCAAACAAGACGATTGCAGCAGCATTATCTTGCCAGTGTTCCATGGCACCTAATATAATAGGCATGCTCCTCTGATCCTGGAGAGCAGCACATATATTAAACGAGTTAAACTGGAATAAATATTTAAGAACATTCTGCCATTTCCCCTGAACTGCGACTGTACTACATGGGATGTTTTGGTTCATGGAACGCATTTGTGGCCGTTTAGCTAACTTAAGGAGCCTTCACAGTCTGTTTGGACTGGCTGCATAGAACACATAAGGCTTTCCTGGAGAAAACCCAGGGCTATTACTGGGGACTGTGGAAGCAGCATGTTGATTTTTCAACCAGTCAGGTTAGATGTTGGAAGCCGAGCCTTGGAGAGACAGCTGTGTGTGCTCAATGTTTATTGGATTTTGGGTATTGCACTGATTGTTGGGGACTGCCTGCTGCATACTTATTATACCTTCTCATCCTGAAAACTAGTAAATAAATAGGAATTTCCAGAGACATCATAAGAACCAATTGTTCTTCCCTTCTAACAGTACTTCCAAATTATCTGAGAGAATGGTTCTGCAAAAAACTGATGCATGAAATTCAACAAATAAGTGAATTTAGTAATAGGACAGACTTTTTTTCTTCTTTTTTTTTACAATGGCACCCTTTCATAGCATACAAAGCCTGTCCCCTTTGCAAGGAAGCCCTGAAAATATAAGTCACTATGGATATACTAATAACTTTTGAAAGTATTGTCATGCATGTAACGTTTACAGTTCAGAGTAATAGATTTGTTGTTGTTTCTTTGGAGATTATAATCTGAAATCAATGTCTTTAGCAACCCCAGGGCCTTCAGAAATGTGCATATCTCTGTAAGTTCATCACTGTGTCACTATTTCCTTTCTCTATCACTTGTCAACCATTTTTGTACTCTTATCAGTTTGTTTAGTTAATTGTCTTTTGAACTAAACACACACCCTTAAAACAATAGAAGCATGTTTTTTAAAAATCCCAAAGGCATCACGATTCGCTCTTTTGAAAAGAAAATGTATGCAGAAAAGCCTTCCCCGGCCTTCCTGTTTTTCAAAGAAGAGGAGGCAAAATAGCGCTCCATAGTTTGTCATTCCAAAGTTGCGTTGAAGAATACATTATAGGAAGCCAAGCTGATTATATCTGTTCTGCTAGGAGGAAGGTTTAGTTACAGAACCTTGCACGAATGATAGAAGTCCCTTACTCCAGTTCCCTTTTTGATTTTTTAAAAAGAAAGTCTATAAAATAAAAGCATTGAGCAAGATGAATCAGCCCAATGAGGCTAAAAAGCCTTTGGAAAAGCTTTAGTAACTCACTACTGAGAGTGGCTCCTTTTCGTCTTCAGCTGTGTCCCCTTAGATTGAGGCCCCAATAGGATGCTAAGAGAGCTCCCCTTTAAGCAAATACGCTCCTGGCACTCCTTTGTTGCCTGTTGTGCTACGGCTAATTAAAAGAGAAAAGTCCTTTAATATTTAAGCACCATTAACTTGGTTGAATTATTAAATGTCAATTTGCATTATGTGCATAAAAGGATCAATAAACATAAAGAGAATAAAACAATGAAGATGGCCAGGGTTAGGGAGATGTCAGCTCCTCTTATTGGTGCAGAAAGGAATTGTTTGGCTGCCTGTCTGGCTAGGATTATTTAATTACTAGCATATGAGAAGAGAAGGGATGGGGCAGGGTAGGACCTGTTCACAGCAGAAGCTTTGTAAGGACTTTATTTGGCAGGATATTCAAAGGTGCTGAGGCACAAGCATTCTTTAACCACTTTGAAGTTCTGTTCCTTGCTCCTGTAGTGGGAAAAGAGCTTGGCTGATGAAACTTGGCTGGGGTATTTGACTTTGCCCATCCCCTTCCCACCCCAGCTACTAGACACTTCTGGCTCTTTGGGGTTAACTGTGCTGCAGAGGAAAGCAGCAGAAATCCAGGAGCAATAAGCATTTGTTTGTTAGGTAATTTTCAAAATCCACAGGCACATTTTTCCCCACCTGGGGAGCATGAATGAAGCTCAGGTTGAAAATCCCTGGAGACAAAGGAGAGCCATTTGATTAAGGTCATTGCCTGCTTTGTACTCAAGGTTGTGGAGTGTAGAATGTCAATGTTTTTAAAATGGTACTTAACGCTGTTCTCATGTGTGTGCAAGGAAAAAATATGAATGGATTTAGCCTTGGAAGCACACATGTTGATAATACATCAGTCACAATCTAGACAAAGTTTGGCACTTTTAAAGTATAGATTTCAACAAGAGAAATTTAAACAGCCACTGAACTCTCCCATTACAATGAGCGGTACTTGAAAGTGGCTTAACTTTTACTGGATTGTGCCCAATGTTTTAAATGATGGTTTCCAAAGCAGATTAAGCAACAAAAGACAGACAACCAAAATGAGTGCAGCATATGGGTATCCAAAGCTCCTTCCTTCCTTATTTCTATTAGTGTCTTATAACTACTCAGGAATTAGCAGTAGAAAAGAGCAAGTGTCTAGTAGCACCTTAAAGACTAACAAAATTTCTGGTAGGGTATGAGCTTTCATGAGCCACAGCTCACTTCATCAGATACAGCTAGAATGTCATTCTCATTCTCATAAGAACTTGCTCATTCTTAAAAGTCATCCTAAGAGGTTGTGCTCTCGGTGTTCCACTATCTGAGGCTGGATAAGTAGACCAGTGGTGGATCTACTATGAAACGAATGTAAACATGTGTTTGTCAGTTCATACAATCTGGATCCTAGATTTGCCAGATACTGGTCCCAATGTGAAAAATCAGTATGGTTGTGCCATCAGACATTTGCATGGTACAATCATGTGAATACAAGGCTTTTTTGTGATACTGGTGCCTTTTTTCTGGGCTCTCACAAACAGCCTAGTGGGGATCTGAAGAGGGAGAGGGAAATCGATGGAAATTGATAAAACCTTATGTGAGTACGGGCAACTTTTTTAACAAAACAAAAAAAAGCACTGTATGGGTGTGTGTGCGTGCCATGTAGTATGTAAAAAGCCCTTATTACAGCTTAGACTGGGAGAGACACTTGAGAGATATTATGAAGACTACATAGCGGAATCTGTGAATGCCAAAGTTTAGCCATACCTATTCAGGCAAACAGACACCGCTTTGCAACCACTTCATATTTATAGCCACAGCAAGCTAGAATCATGTTTCACACACTTTTTTGTAACCAAATAGTCCTCTCACTTCATCCTTGAATCTCCTTAATCCCATGTGTTCCAAGAGTGTTCTGCTCTGCAGTGCGTTCTTACACTGGGACGTCCTGTCTCTTTGAGGACAGGAGTTCTGACACTTCTGTGGCATTCTATATTAGGAACTAGAGAGCAAGGAGTTGAAACCTGAAGTATTTTGATGGCTCAAGTCTGCAAACTACTTTCTCAGTCCATATGAAGACCAGGACACTGATGGAGGAAAAAGCTTTGCAGTCAGGAAGTGTTTGGGAGCAAGTTTCTGATGTACACAGACATGTTTAGGCTAGGCTTCCCTACCCCCATCAGTGTTAAAAGTTGTGGGGGCATCTGCATCTTTGCAAATCCCTAAGAACACATGAATGTACATTAGATAGTAAAAGAAGCAGGTTTTATAACCTTCTTTTCTCTACCTTTAAGGAGTCTCAAAGTGGCCTACAATCACCTTCCCTTCCCCTCCCAACAACAGACACCTTGTGAGATAGGTAGGGCTGAGAGAGTTCGGAGAGAACTGAGTAGCCCAAGGTCACCTAGGAGGCTTCATGTGGAGGAGTGGGGAAACAAACCTGGATCTCCAGATTAGAGTCTGCCACTCATAACCACTACACCACACAGGCTCTCCAGAGTGCAAGGTCATTGGATTCTTGACTTATCTTGACCCCAATAAACTAGTGTATACCTTTCACACAGTGGTTGGTAGGGCTGTCGATTCAGTTCGGCCCGAACCGAAAAACAGCCGAATTTCCCCTGATTCAGCGATTTTTAGTTCGGGACGAACCAAACTCAAAAATGGCGGGAAAACAGGGGAGCCAAATTCAGCGAGTTCGGGAGTTCACGAATAAATTCAGCAAATTCGGGGCGCAGCAGCATAACCGTCAGTAAGCAGCATTCTCCCCTGGCCAATCGGTGGCCAAGCTGGGTCTTCTTCTGGCCAATCAGTCAGGATTGAGTACTGGAGGAATCAGCTACTGCGCAGCCCAGCCGGGGAGAGAAAGAGAGAGAAATCCTCGTGGGGGGGGGGGGTGCTTGTGCACATTCGCTCCTTTCCATGGCTGCAGGGGGCACATTTTTGGGGGTAGAGACCCCAAACTTTCAGCGGAGCTTCAGACGAGCCTTCTTAAGAGACCCCCCAGGTTTTGTAAACATTGGGTCAGGGGGTCCCGAGATATGGCCTCCACCCCTTTTCCCTCCCCCCTTTTCCATTTCCGTGGCTGCAGGGGGCGCTTTTTTGGGGGTGCAGCCCCCAAACTGTCAGAATAGCTTCAGATGAGCCTTCTTAAGAGACCCCCCAAATTTTTTAAACATTGGGTCAGGGGGTCCCGAGATATGGGCTCCACCCCTTTTCCCTCCCCCTTTTCCATTTCCGTGGCTGCAGGGGGCGCTTTTTTTGGGGTGCAGCCCCCAAATTTTCAGCATAGCTTCAGATGAGCCTTCTTAAGAGACCCCCAAGTTTTGTAAACATTGGGTCAGGGGGTCCCGAGATATGGGCTCCCCCCTTTTCCCTCCCCCTTTTCCATTTCCATGGCTGCAGGGGGCGCTTTTTTGGGGGTGCAGTCCCCAAACTTTCAGCATAGCTTCAGACAAGCCTTCTTAAGAGACCCCCCAAGTTTTGTAAAGATGGGTTCAGTGGGGGCAGAAATATGGGCTCCCCCCTTTTCTCTTTCCGTGGCTGCAGGGGGTGCATTTTTGGGGGTGCAGCCCCCAAACATTCAGCATAGCTTCAGAGACTCCCCAAGTTTTGTAAACATTGGGTCATGGGGTCCTGAGATATGGACTTTCCCCTTTTCCCTATTGGGATGAATGGATCACCCGATCCTGTATGCATCTCCAGAGCGGCAAATCCAAGGCAAAACCTCCCGTGCTTAAATAGAATCGTATTGGATTACCCAGTCCTCCCAGCCCCTCCTGATGGAACAGAAGACAGCCACAGTAAGACCCCTTTGGGGGCTTTAATCTATATTTTTTCTCCTGTGTGTGTGTGTGTGTGGGGAAAGCAGAGTCTGTGTGTGAGGGGGGAGGGAGCAGTTTCTGTGGGTGGGTGGGGGAAGCCAAAGGAGGCTTTTGCCCGTTCTGCCTGGGGTGTGTGTGCCCCCTCGACTCTCTCTCTCCCTGGTTTGAGGGGGGGGCTTCAGTTGTGTGTCCTCAGGTTTTCCCTCATTCATAGCTCTATTTTGATGCTTGCTCAAAACTGGTTTTCAAATGATGACTTATAGAATGCATTTGCCTGGCCCGAGTCCGATGCAAAAGGGGAAATTCCACCCCTCCTGCTCATTATGCATAGCTAGCTGCCTCTGTCCCTTTCCATGGTTTGCAAACTCCCAGGTGTCAGGTGTTGCTTTGCATGGTTGCAAACGTGTTGCTTTGCATGGTTGCGTTGCTTTGCAGTTGTGTTGCTTTGCAAACTTCTTCGCACCTGCCCCGCCCTTGATCCCTGCAGCTCAGCTGTTTGTTGGGGCTGGGAGCTTTGTGCATGAGCGGCAAGCTCTGCTCAGAGATGCACATTAAGGGGGGACCCCTTTCGGGGGCCATATCTCAGCTCCTCCTGACCCAATCTTTACAAAACTTGGGGGGGGGTCTTGCAAGAAGGGTCCTTTGAAGCTCCGCTGAAAGTTTGGGACCTCTACCCCCCAAAATGCCCCCCCGGAGCCACAGAAAGGCACGATTGTGTTTTTAATGGCTTTATTCGGCCGAATTTTTCCCCCGAACTTTGAATTCGCGCCAAATTGCACGGACCCGAAGTGGGGGAGTTCGGACTTCGGCATATCCCGAATCCAGACGGGCCGAATCCGGCCGAATCTGAACTATACCAATTTTTTTTATTTCAACAGCCCTAGTGGTTGGAATGTGTTCTTTCTAAGAACTGAACTGAGACCAACCAATTCATTTCAGATAGGCCACCAAATAGCCTTCGAAGTAGCAGGTTCTGCACAATTTTTTTTGCAGTTCCTTAGAATGTATTTCCTTTCACACATGGCTTCTTATCAGAAGAGCCTGCTATTCATGGAGAAACTGGTGCTTCCATACTTCTCAAACTGCACTGAGGATAAATATGAGCCTTTCATGATATAACAGCAATGAAACATTTCCGTTCATTGAATCTTTCTGCGAAGTCTTACCTTGCAAGATATTTTGCCTAGCATCCCCACCCAAAGCACTTATAGGTAGAATCCCATGCTGAGCTCTTTCTTTACAATCTATTCTTCTCTTTTTGGCTCACTCTTCTCTTTTTGGTTCACTCACAAGTCTCTCCTTGTGCCCATTGGTAAATGTGTTTACATGCCCCAGATTTCTCTGTCCTGCTGTCTAACTGCCCATCTGCTTTCATCAAACATCACCTGAATGCTTAAATTCAGATATTTCACCATCGAAACCAGGGAAGGGCAGCTGGTGGTTCATTAGCCTAATCTGGCATATTCTTCCCTGCTGCTTCTCATCTGACAGGTACTCTTCCCAGCGGGAAATGAAAGGTGTTGTCATGCTCTTCTAGAACGAGCACCTGCCAGATGATAAGCAGCATCTTGTATACTTTCTTCAGCCTGGCTAAGGCTATGCCTTGAGCACTCGGTGCTAGATGGAAGAAGTGGCACTCTGACTACACATTACTTCTGACAGATGCCTCTGGAGCGGCCACTGCAGACTAGGACCAAAACAGCCAGCCATTGTAGGCGCAATTGCTCCAGGGACAGTGTTAGAGTAGACAGTATAAAAGCACTGGGTGAGGTACTACTTCTCATCCACCAGCAGAAGCCCTCCTCTCCAGGGAAATGCATGATTGCCCCAGAGACTCTTTTGCAGGGCACCTCTTCTTTGCTAATGCGACTCTTGTGATCTGTGTTATATCCGCAGACTAGGTGCCAGTGAGTGGCTGAAGAGTAGGACCAGATACCCTTCTGGACACTTCACCTTTGAGATTCTTTTACCTGGGGGAGGCGGGGAGTATCATTTACTATAGCCAATGGAAGAGGATTGTTCACTTGTACCACTTCATTGCCTTACTATGGTAATAAGCTACTTTTGTACAGCCCAAGAATACATATGTTTACATGGAAGTAAATCAGTGTGTGCTCAGTGGGATCTATTCCTAAGTAACAGTGAAATCCTCTATATGTTTAACATAAACACATGCCTATTTTTAGCAGACCAATGGAGTAGATTATTTTAAAATTTTAATTGTAAGGCTTCTGCTCCTCTTTTGTTAAGTCCAGAATGTGTTCCGTCCTGCTTGCCAGGGACCGCCGTATGGCACACGCCACACTCTGTCTTTGTGTCTTTCTTCCAACACTGAAGCCACAGCTGTTGCCCAATGGCTTTTGATACGAAAAGGCCTCATCGTGCTTCATTGATCAGGGCACTCATATGCACCTTTGCAACAACTCCAGTTGACAGATGATTAGCAAATTGACATTTTTCTCTTCCCTTTGAAGGGATAAATCCTGTGTTTCTGGGCTCTTTCATGTCCTCTGTGGAATAGTCCAGCAATAAAATAGCTTCTGAGTTTCAAAGTACCCCATATTCTGGATCCCAAGACCCAAACATCTTTGTAGGAAAAGTCACTGTTTGTTGTACCAAAGCTGCAAGAGAAAAAAGGAAAATAAAACACGCAGCGCTGACAGTGACCTTGGGAATTATCTGCTCTCCAACACAGGCATGAGAAGAGACAGAATGACAAAGCACATGGGGTGGTGGTAGTAAAAATGTTCACCTGCAAGAGATTGTGAGCAACATTTTTTTCCTGATTAGTAACCAGTTTACCTGGACAACTTTACGACATGAGGTCACTGGAAAAAGTTCTGAGGAAGAGACAGCAAGATATCTGGGTACACCTCTTGGTAAACTTCTGTGTTTCAGTATTTGTATGATTTTTCCCATTTAGTATTTTTGTGATTCTGCTCTCTTTCCTGCTGTCTGGTGCTGAAATTCCCCTTTTATCTGGATACTTGGTAGCTGCACAGTTCATTTATCCTTGCAACATCCGCAACATCAGATTGTCATAAGGATAAGTTAGCACTGGGGGATGAGGGTATAGCTTAGATTTTAATATAGTTGCTTTTCCCCCTTCTCTTTGCATTTTTAAAAGGAAATATGGTAACCAGCCATAAGGTAGAGGGATAGGGCAGGACAGAAACCAAACAGATAAATAAATGTACCATTATCTCTCATTTTACAGATGTCAGATTGTAGCATAAAAACTCTGCATATAAACCAAATGTCACCTTTACTTCCTGAAGCTGACATACTCATGGTGTATTAGGACTTAAAAAAAAAAAACCCACTGTGTTAGATCATTATAATAAGCTTCAAAATACATTCATTTGTTAACAGGAGCATATACGGGCAAAGTATTGTATTTTATTGTGGATGCAATGCACTGAAATCAATAGCAAGATCACGTACTTTGGTGCCTTTGGCTTTGTGGTTCTCTTCTAGATAGAAGTTGCAGATAATGAGGAATATTCTGGCAGTCTTTCAGAGACACATTCTGATAGGACTTTGAAAATATTGTGATGATTTAACCCAGTGTGCATCTTGTCAAGAGTCTGTTGCAAATATTTTGAGTTAAAAATTACCATTAAATTATCTTAAAGCAAGGTACCTCCCCTTTTATGACACCAAAATATACCAAATGCATGATGTGCAGGGGGGAGGGGATCCATAAGACAGTTAAACACATTAGGGAGGAAGGCTGAAAATATCTCTTATCTGACTTATGGTGACCCCAGGTGAATGAAATCTGGGCTGAGCGTTTGTCCTTCCTCTGTTAAGCCTGCATGTGGCCAAAGAAGCAAGGCTTTGGTGCAAGCTGAAGGGCAAGAGCCAGAGGGCTCTTGTCCCTTGCCTTGTCCCTTACGGCCCTGAGTGAACTGAGTCAGTAGCCTAGCCCAGAATGCTATTTATTGTACTTTTTCCTGGTTGTTTTATTTAAATTATGTATATTTTTTTGTAATGAGAGCCAGCATGGTATAGTGGTTACGAGTGGCGGACTCTAATCTGGAGAACTGGGTTGGTTTCCCCACTCCTCCACATGAAGCCCGCTGGGTGACCTTGGGCCAGTCTCTCGGAACTCTCTCAGCCCACATGGAGGCAGGCAATGGCAAACCAACCCCAAACGTCTCTTGCCTTGACAACCCTATGAGGTAATCTTTTTAAAATGAGAAATAAGCACGCCATGTTCCTGAAGATAATACAGTCCTCATTTAAAGCTGAAATCTCACATACCGTATATACTCATGTATAAGCCGACCCGCGTATAAGCCGAGGTGCCTAATTTTACCCCCAAAATGGGGAAAAATTAGGCACCCGTGTATAAGCCGAGGGTCGGCTTACACAATGCCCCTGCCCCAGGTCGCCCTCCCGCCTGGCCTCCCGACCCTCCAGACCCACCCCGACCCCAGCTCCACCCCCTCCCGGGCCCTCTACACCCACCCTGACCCCAGCGCCACCCTAGGGGGGAGGGAGAAGAGCCCCTGAACCCCTTACTCACCGGGAGGACGAGGCCCGCTGATCAGCTGGAGGCGGCGGCAGGGAAGGCACGCAGGCCGGAGGCGGCAGCGGGGCCCTGCCTGAGCACAGGCAGGCCCCGCTGGCCTCTCCCAGGCTGCAGAGAAGGCGTGCGGGATGGCGGCGGCGGCGGTAAGTTCCCCCTCTCTCCCCCCTTCCCTTGCCTACCGTATTGACCCGCGTATAAGCCGAGTTGGCTTTTTTCAGCCCTTTTTTTGGGCTGAAAAACTCGGCTTATACGCGAGTATATACGGTATGTACATGCACACATTATATATACTGCGTTCTTTGTTCTAAAACAGCTGGAGGTGGCAGCCATTTTGTTCATGTGGCAGTAAAGAAGAGCACACATAAATGAGTCATAGGTAATTTACGTGTGGGAGTTTTACCTGAGGTTCGTTGCTCGCGGGACCCACACTTTCCTGTTGGGAATCTATGCCCAAGCAGTCTCTAAGCTCAAATCAAGTCCCCACCCCTTTAAATGCTGCTTTGTAATTGGCTTACTTTGTAGAGCTTACTGTGAGAGAAAATCCTCCCAAAAACCCAATTGCTGCATAAAAATGCATTTTAAGAACAAAAAACAAAAAAACGGAGCAATTTGTAAGGGGGGGAGAGAAATCCAAGCCTCAGTTTTAAAAAGCCTTTCTTCTGCTCAGAATGAGCTCTGAGGAAGCAGGAAGCATTTGAATTCCCACCTCTTTACATGCTGCTTTGTAATTGGCTGAGAGAGAAACCAAGCTTGCATGTCCCGCACTTTGCCTTATGCACCAGGATTTCACCCGGGCTGAGCTCAGGGGAGAGGGAAGAATCGGGTTAACAGAGGAACAGGAAGTCCCAGGATTTGTGAGGGCTGGCAGCAAGGTCATCTCTAATGGACAGAAAACTCATGCATAACTCCAAGGAACAACCGAGACAGACCGGGAGCGAACATGAGTGAAAGTACCCATGCATAAATAACTGTAGTGACTGTCCCTTTCTTAGACAGTTGATCCTTAAAAGTTCATTTACTTGGCTCCAGTGCCTAGGGCTTTCTTTTTTGGTTTAGTTCAAGAAGTGTCTGAACTGATTGAACCAAAATCCTAAAAGTGTAAAAATGTCAGGACTTCACCTGTAAACTGCACATAATGACAGTAACGGCATATTCTGTCAGTACAAAAACATCAACAGCCTTGGTCATTTACATGCTTCCTGTTGCCTCCTCTTCCTTCCTCTGTTTGTGTTGTGGTGTTAACCGTATCGACGGGCACAGAATGGTCTTTCTCCAGCCATTAATACACTATCGATCTCTACCCCTCATGATGGAGTTAATGGACACTGATCGTGTATTATTATTTCCATAATCAGCCTCAAGCTGGAGTGAGTTTCCCATTGCAAATGCTCCCATCAATATCTTGCCTGCTCTCCAGGCTGAAGGGGAAGAAATCTGATTATTTGTTTTGTTTCAAATTTCAGTGGTGCCTCCAGCCTTCATCCTTGATAGGGTAATGAATGTCACCAGTGGAATAATGAAAGAGACCTTCTTGCAGGTTTCATCCACCATCTTTTCCTAGAAAGAAATAACCCTGCCTTCTCAAAATGCCTCTTTTTCAGTGCAATTGTAAGGATGCTTTCCTGGGAGTAAGCCCCGCTTTGTGGAGTAGAATTCTGAGCAGACTTCTTAGGATGACACTGTTGGTACTGGAGATGCTTCCTCACTCTGGTGGTGGAAAGTGCCGTCAAGTCACATAGGAGTTTCAGGGCAAGAGATGTTCAGAAGTGGTTTGCCATTGCCTGCCTCTGCATGGGCTGAGAGAGTTGTGAGAGAACTGTGATTGACCAAGGTTACCCAGCAGACCTCATGTGGAGGAGTGGGGAATCAAACCTGTTTTCTCCAGAATAGAGTCCATTGCTCTTAACCACTACACCATGCTGGCTCTCTAAAAATAATATTTGTGTGTGTGTGTGTGTGTACCGTCAAATCACAGCTGACCTATGCCAACCCTGTAGGGTTTCCAAGGCAAGAAACGTTCAGAGATGGTTTGCCATTGCCTATCTTCATGGGCTGAGTTCTGAGATAACTCTGACTAACCCAAGGTCACTCAGCAGGCTTCTATGTAAAGGAGTGGGGGATCAAACCCGGTTCTTCAGGTTAGAATCCACTGCTCTTAACCACTACACCACACTGGCTCTTGTCCTCACTCTATTAACTCTTTATTCTTTGGCATCTGAGGACAATTTGTTAGTTCCTCCATGTGCTCCTTTCATTCAGATAGGTGTTAACCATCTAATGTACCATCTTAATCAGACCTTAATTCTGTCTTCTAGAATGGAGAGAATTAGTACACTTTGTTTTGCCACTGCTTTGTAATCTTACTATGCAGTCCTAAGCAGTTACACCTTTCTCTTTTGGATTGCACTGCTGGAGTATAGTAGTAACATAAAAAGTTGACGCATTAACATTATGAAGGTTCCTTACATGGATCAAACTATTGGTCCATCAAACCTAGCCCTTTCTACTCTAACTGGCAGTGGGTCTTCCAAGATCTTGTGCAGAAGTCTTTCTCCAACTTGCTACTTTTAAGCAGAGGTGCCAAGGAGTACACCTAGCAAATCTTGCATGCAAAGCATGTGCTCTCCCACTGAATTATGGCTCCTCCAGAGTATTACTAGAATTGTGTTACCCTCTTGACAGCATGGTGTGCACCCCAGAAATGATCAGTAGGTCTCAGCAATTTCCTTCTACATGGTAATCATAGTTACAAGTTCATCGGCATAGATTTTTACGGCATTTCCTATTTCCCATCCTCCCGTAATTGAGTTGTGGATAATTTAGATACAGAGCCAGCTTCTTCTATATATTCCTTGGGAGGCAGTAGAGACCTTTTATTCTGCATTATGGAATATAACCCAAAGATCCCTTTGAAGGGAGAAACATTGCCATATTTTGCCGCATTATTACCAATGTAATAAGAGTATGCCTGTACAGTAGTCACATATATAAGGAACGAGTGGGAATCTGCAAGGACTTGCAGGAGGCATCTTGTTTCCCCCTCAACACTATTTACTCTTTCCCTTTCCTGAAAGCCCCCATAGACTCTCACCATTTTCCTCCCCATAGCCTCTCTCCTTTAGAAAACTGTGCACCTGCAGAGCGGCAATCCAATCCAGGCACAAACAGCCCTAGAGTTGCCAACCTCCAGGTAAAGCCTGGAGATCTCCCAGAATTACAACAGATCTCCAGATGAGAGAGATCTGGCCACATGGAGAAAATGTTTTGGAGAGTGGACTCTATGGCATTATATTTGGCTGAGGCCTCTTCTCTCTCCAAACCCTGCCTTCCTCAGACTCCACCCCCAAATCTCTAGGAATTTCCCAACCTGGAGCTGGCAACCCTAGCCAGGCCTGGCCCCAAAGGCCAAAACATGCCTGGAAAGGACCCTGCCCTCTCCCCCTGCCTTTTGCTGAAAGCTACAGTTTCTCCTTTGATCATTTTCGGTTTTTTAAACAGCCAAAGTATTTTTTTTTTAATTTCTCATTTTTCTGCAAACCTGGGGCATTTTTCAGGTTTGTAGAAAGACCTGTCTAGCCTGTTCACAGCTCCAGTCACTGGATTTAAGTATCCTCAGATTTGGCAGACTTTGCTATTAGTATATAGATGATGCTACTGGAATTCTGCCAGATGATTTATTACTTCTTTGCCATGAGATTAACAAGACATCTGAATGCAACCTAAAATATCAACCCAGGGATAAAAACAAAGTGGATTTTATAATTAAATGCCAAACCCCCAGGATTTAGGATTTACTTTTTCCTGTTGCCAGAAGCAAAGCACGTATACTGGCTGCCTCTTGCTTCAAATCCAGAATGTAGGAAAGCTGGCAGTCTAGGTCTTCAGGGCCTGAGCTTATGGTTCTAGTCCAGCTGGTATAGCAAGTTCCCCATATTCTTCCCAGTTTTCACTGCGGTTGTCATCTTTTTTATGCTTCTCTGTTCTTTCAAAAGATCCCAAATTATTAAGTGAATCCTGTGTTTACATAGTGACAGCTTATACTTGAGGTGGGTGACTTTGTCCCATCAGGTTCTCTTCTGTGTCTTTCCTTTCCTTACTGGGTTCCCTGCTTGTGTACACTTTTCATAGATCACAATTTCAATTTCCTTGTGATGCGGAAAATTTAATAATTGTGAGAACCATAAGGACAAATCTCACAGAGAAAAAGAGCACAAAATAGCCAACTTCCTCCTCTTCCAGTTTCACTGACTAGGTAGAGAGTACACTTCCCTGGAATGACCCAATTTGAATTGACAATGAAAGAGGAGATAAAGCAAAATATAATTCTTTATTTAGCGTGGACAGATCTGTAGCATAGCCCTCTGAAGCCTGATTTTGCATACAAGGAATATTTGAGATATTAGTGATGTGGTAGGTTAGACTTTGATCTGGGAAGCCCACCCTCCCATGAAGCTTGCTGGGAGATCATGGGCCAGTCACATAGGGATGCTAGGTCCCTCTTTGCAACTGGCAGGAAGCTTTTGGGGAGGGGAGCCTGAGTAGGGCGGGTAGGGTTGCCAGGTCCCTCTTCACCACCAGCGGGAGATTTTTGGGGCAAGCCTGAGGAGGGCGGGGTTTGGGGAGGGGAGGGACTTCAATGCCATAGAGTTCAATTGCCAAAGCTGCCATTTTTCTCCAGGTGATCTGATCTCTATTGGTTGCGGATCAGTTATATTAGCAGGAGATCTCCTGCTACTACCTGGCAGTTGGCAACCCTAAGGGCGGGGTTTGGGGAGGGGAGGGACTTCAATGCCAATGGCCAAAGCAGCCATTTTCTCCAGGGGAACTGATCTCTATCAGCTTGAGATCAGTTGTAATAGCAGGAGATCTCCAGCTACTACCTGGAGGTTAAATTAAAAACAGCACGATAGCTCAATTGTATTGCATAGAGATCTATTTTGTATATGGATATAGGTAGTGAGGAGCCCCTTGGCGCAGAGTGGTAAGCTGCAGTACTGCAGTCCAAGTTCTGCTCACGACCTGAGTTCAATCCCGACGGAAGTTGGTTTGAGGTAGCCGGCTCATGGTTGACTCAGCCTTCCATCCTTCCGAGGTTGGTAAAATGAGTACCCAGCTTGCTGGGGGTAAAGGGCAGATGACTGGGGAAGGCACTGGCAAACCACCCCATAAATAAAGTCTGCCTAGTAAACGTTGGAATGTGACATCACCCCATGGGTCAGGAATGACCCGGTGCTTGCACTGGGGACCTTTACCTAGTGATAGGATTAGATTCTTTAGTGGTAATGTAGCATATTGTGGTGATATACAATATATTATTATTCAGTTGAACTATTGTGCAGTGTTTTTTTTTATTTAGCCATACATTGTTGCAGCACAGGTTCTTGTGTATTTCAGTAGATAACTACCTGGAGGTTGGCAACCCTACAGTCATGACTTTTCAGCCTCACCTTCCTCCCAGTGTTGTGTGCATAAAATGAGGAAGAGAGAATCGTGTGTGCTGCTCTTAAGTCATGGAAGGAAGGGTTGGACAAAATTGCACTAGATAGAAGAGAATGCTTGAGCCATGTGTTGTTGTTGTAACATTCCATTATCACTACTTATCAACATTAAGTGTTTGGGATTAGTGTAAAGTCTTCCAGGGCACAGTTCAGATAGGCACAAGTCCTGTCAATTCTTCCATAAAAACTTAATTGCTAAATGAGAACATATTCTACCTGGTCGGTTCCAACAGTGCCAGTCTAAATCCCTCTGGAACAAAGGTGATGCCCTTCTGTCATTTTTGCGGGGGGGAGGTACCATCATTTGGTACTCACAGGTATATTGCATCTATACTTCATATTTAATAAATTCAGCTCTGGGAAGGGAGAGAGAGAACAACGAGTGTGCTGATCTGCTAGCCCAGCCCTCAGCCCCACAATGGCCAAGCATAGGGCTTGAATCAGACCTGGTTTTCTGTCTTTATTATTTTTTATTTTTTTATTTTTGCTTGATTCTGATTAAGTTTCAACAGGAACATTGGCTGCTTCTCAACGCAACATAACTTTAATATTGCAAAAGCAACATCTGGTAGTATCTACATCTGACTGCCAGATGTTTTGAGCATAGTCGGTTCATTTCACTTTAAGAAATAAACTCATAATTTAAACAAGGTCTGTAACTTAGGAGCAACCTTTCGTGTAGTTTTCAGGTTACCATAGGAGCACCATCACTGGCTCGAACATCTTATTTTCATGCTTCTGCATAATGTCTGAAAGGAGGGATAGTGCATCATCCCTGGGGCTGAATGAGTATGCTTTTGAAGAAGATAAAGCTTTTTATAACTTTTACAGCTAAGTGGTCCCAGTTCTATGTTTGTGAGGTTAAAAACAGGTCTGTAATGCTGTCCTGGAAAAGTTAAGCACTCCTTTTCCCTTGGCCCTTCTGTGTTGAAAAGTGCTTCTTCCCAACAACACTTTACAAGGGAAGGAAGCTATGGAATTTTATCACATGTGGCAGCTATATAAAATTCAGGTTTTGCGCCCCACTAAGATGACAGCTTGTGTTTTTTTTTCCTGAACACTGCATTCTCCTTCTGAAATATCCCCAGCTTCAGTACATGGCAGAGGAAAAGTTCAGCTGTGTGACTTATAGTGCAATCCTACACAGAGAAAGAGCCTGTGGAGAAACACCCCCCACCCAAGAATTTACCCCAGCATTTCAGCCATTGGGAATACACCCAGTCCATAAGCAGCAGCCCAGGCGGAAGCTAGTCGCTAGCAGAAAGGACAGGGTTGGGGAAAGGAGGCATTAAGCTCCAAGGTCAGAGAATTCAAGCCAAAACAGGATGATGGTTTACCACCCCACACTTTGCTGGACGGTGACATAGCAAGACTGACACCAGGGAAGGGGAAGAGATAGACTTTCCCTAAGTTAATTATAAATTCCCATGGACACAGAGAAGAAGCTCTCTTACTCACTTCTGTGGCTTCTGATCAGGGAGCCACATGCCATGCCTGGCTAAGCATTTACTTAGGAACTCCATCTTGTCCACATGGCAAAGGACAATGGGGAAAAGTCTTAACTAAAGTAATGATGAACTTTACTACAACTTCAAGTAAAGCTAGCCTATTCTAATTAAACACCATTTAGAAAAAAAAGAGTTGGTTTTTATACCCCACTTTTCTTTATACCCCACTTTTTATACCCCGCTTTGAAAGGTGGTGTTGGAGGAGAGTGTTAGGGATACCCTGGACCTCCAAAAAACAAAAACAAATCAGTGGGTTCTAGATCAAATCAAGCCTGAACTGACCCTAGAAGCTAAAATGACTAAACTGAGGCTATCTATTACAACCGCCTCTGGTGTCAGGTTTCAGCGTCTCTCTTCAGGATAAGCGTGGTCAGGAGTGCCAGGGTCCACAGGGAGCCAGAAAGGTTTGTGAGGTCAGTCACAGTCCAAGGTCAGAATTCCAGGAGTTCTCAGGTCAAGTATCAGACAGGTCAGAGTGAAGTGAACTTGTTGCGTCCACATCCACACACTCTTTCTCCACAGGCTTTTATACCACGCCCTGGGAACGTACTGGCTGCGTCTCTGGCTGGGTCCTGCAATTAATTACTCTCTAGCTGTAGCTCCGCTCGCTGCATCTTCTATCTTGAAAATCCTCTCTCAGCCCTTCCTGTGTGCTTCCAGGGGTGTTAGGGACTTGGGGTTCGGAGGCTGATCCACTGCCCTGAGGTCAGGGGGTACCTCTGAGCTAGCAGGCTGCTGTGTCTCTGGGAGTGCCTGTACTTGTTCTTCAGACTGGGTGTCTGGACTTGGCTGTGGTCTGCTTTCACAGGCCTCCTCCTCGGGGTCCTCGCTGGCACTAAGCCCAGGCTGGGCCATGACACTATCATACTTTGGTCACTTTATGGGAAGACAAGAGTCACTGGAAAAGGCAATCATGCTAGGAAAAGTTGAAGGCAGCAGGAAACGAGGAAGACCCAACAAGAGATGGATTGACTCTATAAAGGAAGCCACGGCCCTCAATTTGCAAGATCTGAGCAAGGCTGTTAAGGATAGGACGTTTTGAAGGACATTGATTCATAGGGATGCCACAAGTTGGAACAGACTTGACGGCACTTAACACACACACACACACACACACACACACAAGGAATCTCAAAGCGACTTTCAATCACAATCCCTTTCTCCTTGTGAGGTCAGGTAGGGTTGAGAGAGTTCTGAGAGAACTGTGACTGGCCCAAGGTCACCCAGCTGGCTTCATGTGGAGGAGTGCGGAATCAAACCCAGTTCTCCAGATTAGTCCACCACTCCTAACCATTACACCATGCTTGTTCTCAACTTTAGGATAAGTTCTGAGTGTAGGGAAAGGGGACTGCGTATTTTCACCTTTTCTTTTTACCTATGCTCAGCCTGAATGCTTGAACAGAACATGTGTATTATTTTTATTCATTTATTAAACTTCCTTGTGTTTCCAATCTTCCAGGCCTGATCTTGGGAAACACACCACACCTATTTGGACTTGCTATCTAAAGTGTGGTAATGAGGTGGGGGGAAGGAGGTAAGGTCACCATCCCTGGAGCATGATAGATCCAAATTGTGAAATTGCAATAGATCACTCCCATGCCAGCTTGTATGAGTGAAGTGGTCAGTCACGACAAGTACGTGGAGCCTCTACATGGCAATGCAGGTACAGAGTCTAAATGCTCAACTCTGTTTAGCAGGAGGGGCTGTGGCTCAGTGGTAGAGCATCTGCTTTGGCATGCAGAAGGTCCCAGGTTCAGGGCGCCACTGTCTATATGACTTCTGTATTAATTTGGAGGGGAGAGAGCAGAAGCTCCCTGGAGAGAATTGCATGACAGAAAGGCCCTGCTCTTAAATGAGGTTTCTGCATATGTGAATCTGGCTCCTGCAGAGTCCCTTGATTATGCCATTTCTATCAGATGACCCCACAGCAGAGTAAAGAAGTAAGATGTTTTTAACTCTGTGGAATTTTCATATTATTGGCTGTGATCAATAGCCAGTGGTCAACTGACAATTTTTGATCGATCAGTTAGGCTAGTATTCTAGCCAACCCTACCCCAAACAGTCCAAGGCTATGGTTAATTAACTTAATTTTAGAAACAAACCACGTGACAAATCCCACAGGAGACTGCACTGTACAGAAACTGCAGAGTTTGTAAAAAAAAAAAAACATTAGAAAGCAAACTGACCATTGTGGCTAGGCTTACCAGGTCCCTCCTGTCCTTCAGCAGAAGGTTTTTAGGGTGGAGGTAAGGTGGGATCGTGCGCGCGCACACGGCTGCGCCGATGCGATTACATTACTTCCGGTTTACAACTGGAAGTGCTGCATCAAGAGGCCTTTTCCACTCAAACTAGGAGTTTGAGTGGAAAAGGCCTCTTGCGATGCAGCACTTCCAGTTTACAACCAGAAGTGATGTACTGCTGCGGGCAGGCGTGCAGGCATGTGTTGCCCGCCGACCCTCAGCTGGTCGACGGGCAACCAGGTGGATTGGTGGGGGTTTGCCTGCCACCACCCGGCACTTAGCAACCCTAATTGTGGCTGATAATGGGGCTGGTGTACAACGTAATTGTTTTTAAAACATTAAAAATGAAATGAAGAAATAATCAGCTTAAATAAAATAGCCGCTCACAGAGAATCTGGCTAGCTTAGCTGTGAGGGAAGAGGTTTTAAAATAAATCCATGGTGAACAGGCCTCAGCTGTGAATTCTTGCTAAGTGAGTCTCCTTTCATGTTAATGCTATAAGATGTTCCAAAAGTCATTTTTTTGAGGAAAGAGGCTCTTAATGAAGAGCTTACATCTGGGTCAGGGATTTGGGGGTTATATTATGGAACCGGGGGCAGGATTGCCATATTTTCAAAGGCCTTTTAAACCAGCTAAATGTTTGGCAGACAATAACAGCTTTTTCCAGCATGGAGCTGAAGTAATAGAGAAAGGTTCACCTGATGAATTTGTTGTGCCATAAAAGGGGGGAATATCAGAAATATTCAGGCACAAGATTCCACTCTTCCTATTTTGTTGAATATTTCCACAAGATTCCACTCTTTCTATTTTGGGAAACAGCTATATTATGTCATACTAGGCACCAACAGTTCTCCACAGTCCGTGTGGAAACCTGAGCCACAGCACGGACCACAGTTCCCTATCTAAGTGGATGGGGGATCCTGACTGGTAGAGCACAATAACCATGTGGCATATAGGGATTATGAGCACCTCCATGTGGACATGCTCACAGCTGCATAAAGCACTGATTTAATGTTGGTACCAGATAATGAGGTGGGTTCTGGCCTGAGAACAAATTGATTAAAGTAACAAGTGGTGGTAAAGTAGTAAACTCAAGAAGCACTACCCTTGGGGATTTGTCTTCTCTTTATTGCTGCCCCCTTCAATCTGGACACTGGAAGCATACTTTTAAGACCTCCCAATGGTCCAAACTAGCTTGATCTCATCCGATCATGAAAGCTAAGCAGGGCTGGCTCTGGTCACTATTTGGATGGGAGACCTCCAAGGAAACCCAGGTTTGTTACATAGAAGCAGGCAATGGCAAACCACCTCTGAACGTCTCTTGCCTAAAAAAACCCATGAGGGGTTGCCATAAATCAGCTGTGACAGCACTTCCCACCACCAATGCAGCAGGAGAGAAGGCAGCTGTAGCTCCTACTGCCCATGCCCACCCCCACTGTCCATCCCCCACCTAGGGTTGCCAACCTCCAGGTGGTGGCTGGAGATCTCCCAGAATTACAACTGATCCCCAGGCAACAGAGATCATCTGGAGAAAATGGCCGCTTTGCCAATAGGACTCTATGGCATTGAAGTCCATCCCCTCTCCAAACCCCGCCCATATCAGGCTCCACCCCAAAATCTCCAGGTATTTCCCAACCTGGAGATGCCAACCCTACCCCCACCAGCGGTGCAGTGCTCCAGGAGGTCTTTGTGCCCTAGCCGGTGAGGTCAGGGGCAAATGGTAACCGCAGGGAGGGAATGGGCAGGAGGAGCTGTGGCTGCCTCATCTCCTGCTGCATCAGAGGAGATGTGTCCAGCATTTGAGCTGCAACAGGTCACACCTAAGCAGGTTACTGTATATACCCATGTATAAGCCGACCCGCGTATAAGCCGAGGTGCCTAATTTCTCCCCCAAAATGGGGAAAAAATAGGCACCCGCGTATAAGCCGAGGGTTGGCTTATAACCCCTCCCCCCCAGCAGGCTTACCTTCGCTCCAGGCCTGCGAAGGCGAAGGCGGCGGCGCCCCCCCCCGCGGCTGCAGAAGGCCCTCCCAGGCCTGTCGAGGCCGGGGGGAGCCAGACGTGCCCGGCGGCGGTGGAGGCGCGGACTTCCCACGGCCGCAGGAGGCCCTCCCAGGCCGGTCCAGGCCAGGGGGAGCCGGGCACGCCCGGCAGCAGCAGAGGCGCAGCCTTCCCGCGGCCAGGCCGGGGGGAGCCAGGCGCGCCCGGTGGCGACGGAGGCGCAGCCTTCCCGAGGCTGCAGAAGGCCCTTCCAGGCCAGTCCAGGCCAGGGGGAGCCGCACACACCTGGCGGCGGGGCCTTCCCGCGGCCGCAGGAGGCCCCCCCAGGGCACTCCTGGCCGGGGGAAGCAGCGCGGGTCCGGCGGCGATGGCAGTGGCGATGGCAGAGGCGGTGGCGGCGGTAAGTTCCCCCCTCCCTCCTCCTCCCTCCCCCCTCCTCTACCCTACCGTATTGACCCGTGTATAAGCCGAGGCCGGCTTTTTCAGCCCTTTTTTTGGGCTGAAAAACTCAGCTTATACGCGAGTATATACGGTATGCATTGCAGGATGCGATCTAATATTATAGGCACTAAACAGTTGGCTGTTGAGGAATTTGTCTCCTACATCAAGTTCCTTTTCAAACTGTTAATCCTGGATTTTCCTTTCTCTTCTAATTTAATCTGGAAAATGCCTGCATTCTGATTACACATTTACCTTTGACTGGAGGTATTATGCGGAATAAAATATTATAGTTTTGACATTATATAATTAAAGGGTTGTGGGTTTTTTTTTAATCATTGTCCCAATTCCCATTTCTTTCCCCAGTGCTGCTTTTATGAGAATGGCTATCCAATAGCAGAAATCTTATAAACCTCACATATTATGGTGATAATAATACTGTACAGTACATTGCTTTGGGCATAAAGATATTTTATTCTCTTTCCTTCCCTTTCATTTTAATGTATAAATACATCAAACAAAGGGCTTTGTAGCAGCCTTGCTGTAGAGGCCAAGTGAGCACGAGAGGCAGGCATTTCCACGGGTTGTGTGGCTAGGGTAGCAAGCGCCCCGGGCAAGTGAGCATGAGAGGCAGGCATTTCCACGGGTTGTGTGGCTAGGGTAGCAAGCGCCCCGGGTAATCCTGATATGACAATGTGGGGATGAGAACCAGAGTCCCTAAAGTGAACACTAATTGAATTGGGTGCTTAAAATTCTGCAACGGTCTCTCTTGACCAGTGGTGACAGCAAAGGACTTCATTAGCTAGAAAACCAAAACTGTTGATCAATACCTGTATATTGATGAGTTATAATGTGGCTCATCAATTGTTGGTCTCCCCATGTGCCAGAATGAGATGTCAGGTGCAGTTTGCTTTCATACTCAGATCCTAAGTAATCACCATATTTGAAACTGGGAGGGAGTTTCTCCAAGTCTAGTTGACTCTTGTGGGAGGGGGTATTCATCCTCCAAGAAAGGTCACATGCTGGATTTGCCTTCGTCCTTCTAAACTTTTTGTTTGTTTTTGCTCTGGAAGTAGCTTTGGCCTCATACACAGTTCCCCCACCTGTTCTCTGTTGCTCAGCACACTGGATCCTGCAATATGATGTCTAAGGTCTTTGAAACAGAATTGTAGTAGCTATGGTGGTATCTACCTTCAGTGGGGGCTCATGTCCTCCACGGATGTAAACATAAGTTCTAGCAGTGCATTGGCATGACTGCCAAAGTCCCAGCTTCCATTTTCTTTTCTTTTTAAAGTAAGTTTCTCATCCCTTCCATTGTGGAGTTACAAGAGAAAAGGTGCTGCCTATACTTGGAAGAGAGGTTTTTTTTGTTTTTGTTTTTTAAAGAAAGCTGGGACTTCTATGATGGTCTCAAAACATCAATAGAATGTCAGATCACGATAACAAAATAGCAATTACCATTTTTTAAAAAAACCTTCCTAAAGCTTTCCAGTGGCGTGATAAACACAGTGGTGGCAATGGCTGCAGGAAAAGCCAATCATGCCATGGTTTTAGGAAGGAATACAGTAAAGCAGCCTGTCGACCAGCCATGAATGGGTTGATGAACAGTCAAACGGACTACCAAAAAAATTGGTTCCTTCCGTATGAAAAGGACATGAACCAAATTGGTAGGTGTTTGAGCATCCCTAGCTATAATTCTGTAGCCAGCCATTTATGAAAGAGTAATTCATGGAAGCTCAAAAAAAAAACAAAAAAAAAAAACCCTTGGGTGGAAGAAAATTGTTTTAAAAATTAACTGGTATATGTCTAAACTGACATCTTTGAAAGGATTTGGAAGACAGATAATAACCCCCAACTTTGGGTTTTTGTGTTATTACCCTCCCTATGTTTCTAGGAAATAGCTATTTCTTCTTACCTGAGTCTCCATCCATTCTATTAAACCAGTGTCTAGAATAGCAATAGTTTGCAATAGTTCTGTTTGCAATAGTTCTGTTATTTTTCACCAGTGCACTGTTCAAGGCTTTCAAAATGTAGCTTAGAATAAATATCTGAACTGTGCGTTAAAAGGTACTCAGTCGTCGTTCCTCTACTGCCTGTCCCACCCCATGAAGTCTCAGATCTCTTTAGCCTTGCAATAGGAACTAAGCTCCTGCTAAGACTCTTTTACTTCCCTGGAAGCAATTTGTCTGCTGATGGCTCTGTTTTCCCTCTGAAAGGGGCAGCCTGCTGCTAAAGTTAAAATCAAGCCACCCCACAGGGGAGCATATTCCTCATTTTTTTAACTGCTGTGTTTCCTACTCAAACATTTGTATGCCTGTGTTTTTCCTGTGGCACTACCCACATAGTTCATTCAAACGCTGAGTGTCACCTGTCTACCCACTAATTATGAAATTTTACAACGACGATGCCCCCACATTTCCTATGCACAGATGGTACGTATACCGATGGGCTATGCCATGATATTACCCTCTGTATATCTCCTCATGCACATAATGTCCAAACAAGGTGCCAGAAGCAACTCACGAAAGACCGTGTGGTCCACTTTTCTGGTTCTGGTTCACTGGTGCCTGGATTGCTTTTATAGCAACATTTCAGGCATCAAAGAGGAGGGAAGACGGGGAGGGAGAGACCTCCATTCTTCCCTCTACCGGCAGGCGTTTCCAGGTGAGATGGTTTTGGGGGGAGGTTCTGGGGATCCACAGATGAGAGGATCCAATCCCACAGTGCTCCCAGTGATGTTTCTGGGACAGTGATGAGTCTGGTATGGGTTGTAAATAGCTCAGAATAAATCGAGATATTTCCCCCATTTTGGGGGGAGAATATTGCTTTAGTTTGCATGAAAAAATGGAAGGGGGCTTGCCAGTTATTAATACCTTTGTGGTACCTGCAAAGCACCTCCTCACCAAAGTTTCCATCCCACTTGTGTAGTCTGGGTTCTCGAGACATGACGGAGTGATGTAGCCCTTTGCTATTAGGGTTGCCAACTTCTAGGTGGTGGCTGGAGATCTCCCGCTAGTACAACAAATCTTCAGGCGACAGAGATCAATTCACCTGGAGAAAATAGCCACTTCGTAAAAGGTTATTCCACCTCCATCCCCTTCTTCAGAAAGTAACCTTATCAAATCAAGTGGCCATACATTATAATGATAAGAGTGGTCTGAGAAGAGTATTCAACATAGCTTGCTCTTGCTGGTGTGTTCGTGTGTTGTATAGCATGTGTTACTCTTGTGTAAGTATTCAGGCTGCACTTTCAAGTGGAACAACCCATTCTGCTTACTTGTTTACACATGCAAAATCTTCTGCCATATGATTCTGTGGGTCCTAATCCAACCAAAGAGAGAACTGCAGGTTCCTAGCATTGATTCTCATAATGTTAGGTTGCAGTGATGCAGTAGTCATTGCTGGGGTTTTTATTTTTTTAAACAAACCTTCAGAAGCCTTCCAGAGGAACATCAGTAAAAAAATGCAAGGAAATTGGTGTCTCAATATGTGGATACAGTCATAGATAGTTAAATCAGTTATAAATAAAGGCTGTGTTTAAAAAAAATCTACACTTCAGTGATAGTTTAAGTAATCCTTAGTTAATGGCTGCAGTCTGTTTGAATAGGCTGCACTTTGCACATGCTCAGTTTTGACAAAAAAACCAATGCAAACCTTTAGCAAGCATTCGAGTAGTTTGCTGCCATTTGATCAGACCATATGATCAGCTCACATCTGATTACTTCATTCAAACATGTTAAGTTTGATTGTTGAACACATTTGACACCGAATTCGGGGCATCCCTAATTATAGCTGCTGATCCACGCTACATTTAATATAGCATTATATTCCCTTTGCCATGACCTGGCTAACCCTTGCTAGCCTGATCTCATCAGATCTCAGAAGCTCAGCAGGTAGGGTTGCCAGGTGCCCGCTGGTGGCGGGCAAACCCCCAGTAATGTGCCCCTCTGCCTGCCGACCAGCTGAGGGCCAGCAGGCAATCATGCACGCGTCCGCTGTTTACAACCAGAAGTGCTGCCTCGCGAGGAGCCTTAGACCACTCAAATGGTCTAAGTTGGTGCGCGCGGACAGAAGATCGGGGAAGAAACCTCCCGCCGAAGGTGGGTGGGGACCTGGCAACCCTATGAGCAGGGTCAGCCCGGCTTAGTACTTGGATGGGAGACCACCAAGGAATTTCAGAGTTGCTGTGCAGAGGAAGGCACTGGAAAACCACCTCTGAACGTTTCTTACCTTGAAAACAAGCCGCCACCATATTCCCTTTCAAATCCTGAAGTGTCCTATCCCCTCAGACCCAAGATCCTGTTTCACCTTTCTGCCCCAATGACTATAGCCAGATCCCAGGGCATGACACCTGGAGCCTGCCCTGCCGTGGCAAGAGAGGGCAGAGTGGCAGGCAAAGGGTAGGCGAATGTGCAGGTACTCCCATTTTTGCTGAAATAAATGTTGTTAGTCCTTAGGTTGCCACTGGGCCTAGTTCCTTTGCCCTGCAACAAACTAACATGGCTGGCCCACTAGAAAAACTGATGTCTACCAATCAGTTTGCATATTAGCAGCCATCATGTGAAGGTTATTTTTGGCCACATGATGTGGTGGCTTAGGGTTGCCAAGTCCCTCTTCAGGAGGATTTTGGGATGGAGTCTAAGGAGGGCAGGAACTTCAGTGCCATAGAGTCCAATTGTCGAAGCGGCCATTTTCTCCAGGTGAACTGATCTCTATCAACTGGAGATCAGTTATAATAGCAGGAGATCTCCAGCTAGTACCTGGAGGTTGGCAACCCTAGTGGTGGCTGTTGTCACATAGCATGAGTCTGTATGCAGTTATTCATTCAACAAGTCAGAACATTTCCGTTATGCCGCCAGGGGGGAAATGGTTTGTGGCAGACAACGGAAAATTGCTAGAGCCATTTGGTGAGCTGCTTTATTTGAATGGCCCGCCATGTATTAACAGCTGTCAGATGGAATAACTTAAAGTGGCCTGTCAGCATAGTAACTGAACCACATAAAAGTGCCCCTAAAACCTGTGATGGCGCAGCTTTAAATCCCAGAATGGAACTAGTTGGATGTTGACAACCACAGACTTCTAACTATGGAACAGAGGCTAAGAGGGGAATACGGTGGTGGTAGAACAGTGGAGCTATTCTATGTGGACTTTCTCGTCTCATAGTTTAGCTTTCCCCAAGCCCTGAACACCTTTTTCTAGGTTTATATGTTTCATCCTCCCACTACTGGCATGCAGCTACAAAGCTTTACTCACTGTCTCGGGCATGTTAGTTTTTTTAATGGCAACAAGGGTTTTTGTCAGCAAAATAGCAGGAGGTCTCTGCAGATGTTGAAGGCAGGGGGAGTAGGGGCAGAGATGTGCTCTGACATATTTGCTGTTAACACATTCTAGTAAACACATTGACTCTATTAATCCACAACTGTTTGGCTAGTACTTGTCGAATAATCCTGCCAGTAAATCACCAGTCAGATGGAAAGAAACGGGGGGGGGGGGGGATGAAGCGTCTGTGTAGCAAATGTGTGATGATCCACAGAGAATGGTTGTCCTTTCATAAAGTTCCACCTGTTAGAATAGGCTACCTAGTTATTAAAATGCAGGGCAGTTCTCATCTCATGTTTCATATCACAGACACTCTGAATATAGCCAGTCTTTTTTCCACATAATTTGGTAAAGTATTTCTATTTTGGTTGGATAGTTTATATAATTGCTCAGCCCACACCTGGAGTATTGTGTACAGTTCTGGAGGCCTCATTTCAAAAAGGATGTGGACAGAATCGAGCGGGTGCGGAGGAGAGCGACGAGGATGATCAGGGGCCTGGAGACTAAGCCCTACGAGGAAAGGCTGAGGGAGTTGGGAATGTTTAGACTGGAGAAGAGGAGGCTGAGGGCAAACATGATTGCTCTCTTTAAGTATTTCAAGGGTTGTCACTTAGAGGAAGGCATGGAGCTGTTCCTATTTGCAGCAGAGGATAGGACTTGCAGTAATGGGTTTAAATTGCAGGCGGAGAGGTACCAGCTGGATATTAGGAAAACGTTTTTTACAGTAAGAGTTGTTTGACAGTGGAATCAGCTACCTAGGGAGGTGATGAGCTCCCCCTCACTGGCAGTCTTTAAGCAGAGGCTGGACAAGCGCTTGTCAGGGATGTTCTAGGCTGATCCTACATTAAGCAGGGGGTTGGACTAGATGGCCTATATGGCCCCTTCCAACTCTATGATTCTATGAATGTATGAAACACTGGATAGGTGGGATATCTATTGCAAGATTCAGCTTCTACAGGACAGGTCTCACAGGGAAGGAAATGGTACACCACTGGCTGTCACCTACATACCCCAGGTACAATCTTTAAACTAGGCCATCAAGCAAAGTAATCCTGGGTTTGGCTCACCACAGTCGCTCCCCAAAATGTATGGTAAGTTCACCCGACAGACACATTTGTGCCAAATTTGCACCTCATTTCCTCATCCCTATGTATCCAGTAACAGATTTACATTACCTTACTTCAGCAACCAAGTTTCAAAGGGAAATTCAGGTGTGAAGTTGCTGAGTTGGGATTCATATATACATTTGATGCTATCAGGTTTGGGCTCAATAAGAACCTGCAGGGGCTAGTTCATGAGAAAACTAATTGTCCCTTCATATTGGTTTATGCACACTATTAATCTTTTCCAGTTTATCAGTGTGGTTGCTTCATTTACTCTTGTGACTCGATCTTGTTCATATGTGTTCTGCAATGTAATGTAAAACACCTAGGTTTTTTATGCATAACAAATCATGCTGCTGATTAATTGGGCTATGGCTAGGGTTCCCAACGTTGGATTAGAAAATTCCTGGCGGTGGAGCCTGGGGAGGGGAGGGAATTTAGCAGGTTATAAGGTCGCTGAGTGCACCCTCCAAAGCAGCCATTTTCTCCAGGGGAACTGATTTCTGCAATCTGGAGACAGGTTGTAATTCTGGGAGATCTCCAGGCCCCATCTGGAGGTTGGCAACCATTGCTATGGTTCATGGTGGATTTTATGCCACAGTATATTGATTAGTTTTGAAAGTGTGCAGGACTTTTTGTAATTCCAGTAATGTGCAACTCAGTTGGTGCCTAGTTTATAGAAAGAACTGATTCCCCGGTATGCCTCCTAGCAGGATGCCCATCCTAGATTTAAATATTCTCTCCTTGACACTTTCAGACTCTTGTTTTGTACTAGAGGACCACCATAGTTTTGGGGAGTATAAGAATATAAGGTGCGTGTGTTGCAAGGCAGTTATGCTCTGGAATTAATTTACGATTTCCTGGATGCTTATTTGTACAATCTGGTTGAGTCTCATACACAGTGAGATCCCCCCACCCCCCGCAATCAAGTCACAGCCAATTTATGGCAACCCCTGGTGGGGTTTTCAAGGCAAGAGATGTTCAGAGGTGGTTTGCCATTGCCTGCCTCTGTGTACTGACCTTGATATTTGTTGGTGTCTCCCATTCATATACAAACCAGGGCCGACCCTGCTTAGCTTCTGAGAACTGACGAGATTGGGCTAATGTCATACAGCCTCATTCATAGAAAATTTCACAGAATGAACTTCTTAAAATAGACTAGGCGCTGGGGGACTGCAGCACGATCCTTCTAAAGAAGCCCTCTCCTAAATATGTTTTCTTGTAAGGATATCAGCTTCTAGGGCTGTGTGGTCTCCCCCCTCCCACCTCAGCTGGGGAAAGATCAAATGCTGCTCAGTAACTCCCCTGTAGTTGTTCTCCCAGAAAAGCAGGGATAAATCTCAACTCTGATCTTACTAAGAATATGGCAGGATTAGGGCTGCTGACTCTGGCCGAGGAAATTCCTAGAGATTTGGAGCAGAGTCAAGGAAGTCAAATTTTGGGAAGGGGAGGCAGCCATTTTCTCCAGGGAAGCTAATTTCTGTAGTCTGGAGATCAGTTGTAATTCCAGGAGAACTCTGTGCCCCACTTGGAGGCTGGAAACCCTAGGCAGATTTGGAGCTCATCCCATACGCTGGTAGTCTGCTTTGATTCAGAGACTTCTGCCTCTAGAAGATTTTCCATTATCCATACTTTAATAAAAGTAAGGATAATGGAAGATCTTCTAGGGGCAGAAGTCTGAATCTAAGATTACTTAATCAACTGATTTCACCATGTGTTTTTATTAAGTATTTATAGTGTATCTTCCTTTTTAAAAGGTGGAAAAGAAAGCACCGGTATCTATAACGGACCAACATATATAACAGCAAATAAACTACAACAGGCATAATTTAAATAAAACTACCAGAATCACCTTATTTATAGTGCAAACTTATGCAAAATTGTCAAGTCCAGAGTCATTGAAATAAATGGGATTAAATTAAGTATATTTAGCTATTCTGCATTATGGTATTACCTCTTTTGATGCTGGATTCCTCCCAGGATACGTAAACATATGGTATTATGCTTATTTTCTTATTTGGGGATGTGAGGGCTTTATCTGGTAGAACTGGGGTTAAGCTTTATAGGATCCTGTCATGCATTGCATGGTTGTATTTCTGTAGTTTTGTGGTCATGCCTCCCAAGATCTTTGTCCCCACCCCTTTCCTCAAAACCCATTCTGTTTAAATAGCAAGCAGATGCCAAAATTAAAGAATGGAATGGGGATATAGATTAAGAGCTATTCCAAACAATCATTTTTGATGGATGATTATCACCCCTTTTACTGCCATTTGCTGCTGTTTGACTCATGTCAGAAACACATAATCCACATGTCCCTATGACCAGTGTGAAGTAAAGAGTGCCTATTTACATTTACCTTGACAGCTCTATTTTCCATTGCCTGTCATCAACTTCATTCTGCCATTTTTACTATTGTTCGGCTTTCTTTTATATTGCGAAAGTGACAATGTTTGCCTAAGCACCCCCGCCCCCGAGCTTGGACCATCCTTCCACTTATTCAGTGGAAAGTCTGTTTTCTCCATTTACTGAAGTTGCTTTTATTTTGTACAATTGCTCCAGTTCAGCAACCTGTCAGTGGTAGAGCACAAACCTTGGGTTCACAAGCTTCCATGTTGAAATCCTGATATCTTTACCTTTAAAAGAATCTCAGGTAGCAGGCATGAGAAGGTCCTCTGCATGGGCCCATGGAGAGTTGCTGCAGTAGTCAGACAGTGTTAGGACCAGTGGTCGGAAAGTGTAAGTTAGGTTCAAATGTTGCCATATAGTAGAAGTGTTGGTATCTCTTTGGCATTACTGTCTGGCAATGGAACACAAAATTGAATATTCAGTGCTAATTTTTTTAATGCATATTCTGCTCAGGTAGGGTTGCCAGCTCCAGGTTGGGAAATACCTGGAGATTTTTGGTGTGGAGCCTGAGGAGGGTGGGGTTTGGAAATGGGAGGGACTTCAATGCCATAAAGTCCAATTGCCAAAGCAGCCATTTTCTCCAGGGGAACTGATTTCTATCAGCTGGAGATCAGTTGTAATAGCAGGAGATCTCCAGCTAGTATCTGGAGGTTGACAATCCTATGCTCAGGGTTGATATCAGTTATGTTCTTTTCTGGATGTTCATGTTGTTGTGATCTCTAGCCTTTGTGGCATTCATTCTAAAAGGCAACAACTGGTCAGCCTCGAGTCTGTAACAGTCTCTGAAAACTTCAGACTCCAGCAGCAAGTCCAAAAAGGCAGAGACGCATCTGAGTTAGGGTTGCCAGGTTCCTCTTGGCCACCGGCGGGAGGTTTTTGGGGTGGAGCCTGAGGAGGCCAAGGTTTGGGGAGGGGAGGGACTTCAATGCCACAGAGTCCAATTGCCAAAGCGGCCGTTTTCTCCAGGTGAACTGATCTATATTGGCTGGAGATCAGTTGTAACAGCAGGAGATCTCCAGCTAGTACCTGGATGTTGGCAACCCTCATCTGAGTAGACATAAGTCCCATGGACAGTCAGTGGCTTCCCTAACTCTTGCTTTTCTTCCCTAGCTCCTTCTCAGGCACAGATCATCCATGCTGGACAGGCATGTGTCGTAAAGGAAGATAACATCAGTGAACGAGTGTACACTATTCGGGAGGGCGATACCCTTGTTCTGCAGTGTTTGGTTACAGGGCACCCACGGCCACAGGTAACCTTTCTGGCCCATTCTGTCATCTATGGTCCCTTTGTTATGTTGCCAGAAAGGCTGTTGTCTTCTGAATCATTGTTTAGTTCATAGAGCCCAGAAATGGCCAATGTCCCCATTAAGTGAAACATTACACACTTTGCTGGATCAATTTCCATGCTAGCAAAACTTAAAACTGATAGCATTCCATCAACAGAATACAGGGAATCTGAATAGTGCAAATATTCCCCCTAGCAGAAATGTTGAGTCTTCTTCAACCCATTTTTTTGGGGGGCTGCATATTCATTTGAAGCTTTCTGATGTAGATACTTGATTGTACTAAGTTTCACTAGCTCATCTGCCAGATTGGCCATCACATAGCTGCCGATGGACGTTGAACTGCTGACATTTAGGAAGTCCCACTGTACAGGGGTGAGAGATGTTCCTAACATAGCAGGTGAAACATGCAGGCAAAACTCTCCACTTGGGAATACCATCTGTAAAAACCCAGCAAGGACTGCCTAAATGGCCCTGGAAGAGCATGTTAGAATGAGAATAGGAGCCTCCAGGGAACAGAGTACATTAACAGCAGGAAAAAGCCACAGTACTTCTTCCTGCTGTCTTCATATCCTCTTCCATAGCCTCACTACTCACACAAGCTGAAATGCAGTGGCTGTCAGCATCTAATTTCTCCATGGAGTCACAGACAAGAAAACTATTTGACATAAGATATAGGACACACCAAATGAAAGAGAGCAGTCCGGCCCCCAAAGGTAAAGTTTTGAGAGCTATTTGTCTAGCAAACACCCATTCCCTACTGCCTAATCAAACCTACAAAGTGTCCTCAAGATGGTGTTTTCTAGTTCCTTATTAATCTGAGTTAAATATCCTCCCTGACCTCCTGTTGTCACAAAAAAATGACCACATATTATGACCTCTGTGCATTAGGGCTTGTTCTAAAGGCCAGTTAATGGAAAGTGGCTGTCCCTTAACAAATTTGGTTCAGATTGTCTCCAAGGAGACATTCATGAGATCACTCAATGATTAGTTCCTTCTCCGAAGCCAATGTGATTAAGGTATGGCAAAACTGGCAGAGAGTTTCCCTTTCTTCCCAAACACATATATAGAAGCTTTCTCAAAACCCTGTATTATGCCTTTTTTACCCCAGTTTATTTAATCTGCATATATGTGCCTCACTATGATGAGAGTAAATCTGAGAAAACCAGAGCACAAATTTTAGAATTTACATTTATTCAGAGCATACATTACAAGTAAACATATTAAGGCTGTAATCATAAAAACTGAAGCAGCCATCGTGATATAGTGGTTACAGCAGGACTTGGGTAGGGTTGCCAGGTCCCGACAGAAATCAATTCACCTGGAGAAAATGGCCACTTTGGCAGTTGGACTCTAAGGCATTGAAGTCCCTGCCTTCCCCAAACCCCATCCTCCCCAGACTCCACTCCCAAAGCCTCCCAACAATGGCTAAGAAGTACCTGGCAACCCTATCGTGCAGGCACCATTGAGGCCTAGGCCTAGGGTTGCCAGGTCCCTCTTTGCCATTGGTGGGAGATTTTGGGGGCGGAACCTGAGGAGGGCAGGATTTGGGGAGGGGAGAGACTTCAATTCCACAGAATCCAATTGCCAAAGCTGCCATTTTCTCCAGGTGAACTGATCTATACCAGCTGGAGATCAGTTGTAATAGCAGGAGATCACCAGCTAGTACTTGGAGGTTGGTAATTCTAGACTTGGGAGACCCAGGTTCAAATCTCCACTCTGCCTTGGAAGAGGCAACGATCTCTTTCCTCCACTCTGGGTGCCCCCGGGCCAGTCACATACTCTTACGCTAACCTAACTGACAGGCTTGTTGTGAGAATAAAATGGAGGAGGGGAGAATGTCATAAGCCACTTTGGGTCCCCGTTGTGGAAAAAAGTGAGGTATAAATGAAGCAAGCAAACAAACAAACAAATAAATAAATATGAAAGGGCCAAATTAGACATGGCAGAGGCTGAAACTAGACATTACGACTTTTAACAAGTTGGGTCCTGGTTGTCAGGGACATTTCCTAGGACAGGTTAGTTAGAAGAAGGAGGATTGTGCAGCTTTGGATACAAGTTTGTTTACTCCTCCTGCATATGTAAGTAAGCTGGTCCCACGAGAATAATAGCTGTGCTGAACTAACATGCACATTATGCTTAGAGCACAGCTATACATACCTTCATGCCATAGAGGCACAGCACTTAAGAGAAAAAAGAGATTTTGTCTATTATAGAAGAGCACAGATAAACCATAGGTGCAAGTTGAGCATGTAACACAAAAAATGCTCAAACATAAAAAAACCTTGTGCACAGAGTTAGAAAAAAGGAAATTATGCATCCAGATACATTCAGTAGACCTCGGAAAAAAGGAAATTATGCATCCAGTAGACATCATTCCCTGGTCTCTGTCTCCCTCAGTTTTGTTTCTTTTCTATCACTTATCTCCTTAGGTTTCTTTGGCATTTTGCTAGTTTTTGGTCCAAGCTAAAGTTCCCTGTACATATACCTACTAGCAATATTCCTTTCTTTCTTTTATATACTTCTTTTTTGCTACTTAGATGGGCAGTTTTAGTAAAACCTTGACACTGGTCCATGGGTAGTTTTGAAATTACAGTAATATAGTAGAATACGGTTGCCAACGCTGGGTAAGGAAATTCCTGAAGATTTGGAGGCAGAGCCTGGAGAGGGCAGGGTTTGGGGAAGGGAGGGTATAATGGGGAAGGGCAGTGGGGTATAATGCCATAGAGTCCACCCTTGGAAGCTGCCATTTTCTCTAGGGAAACTGAAGTAGTCTAGGAATATGTTGTAATTCTGGGAGATCTCCAGGCCCCACGGGGAGGTTGGCAGTCCCAGAATGACTGGTGGCTGGTTGGTCTGTAAGTGGGGTTGCCAACCTCTATGTACTAGCTGGAGATCTCTCGCTATTACAACAGATCTCCAGCCTATTGAGATCAGTTCACCTGGAGAAAATGGCCGCTTTGGTAATTGGCATTGAAGTCCCTCCCCTTCCCAAACCCCACCCTTTTCAGGCTCCACCCTAAAAATCTCCAGGTATTTCCCAACCCAGAGCTGGCAACCCTATCTGTGACAGACACTGGCAGCCCGATTTCTCTCTTTTTCTTTCACACACAGACACACACACACACTGTCCCTATTCTATGTTTTTCTAAATCAAAGCTTTATCTCTTAACCTTTGTTTAATCTTCTTTCTTCTCTCAGTTAGTAGTTAAAGCGCCAAAATGTGGTCAAACTAAATAAATGAGGCTAAAATGAATAAAGCGGAGGAAAGATTAAAGAACTGACTGAAGTAACCATGCAGACAGAATGCTTTCTGAGAGGCTTCAGGCTCCTAATGAGAGGACAAAGGCTAAATAAATCCCTCATGGGCCACCATTAGCTCTGAATAGTATGGAGGCACTGGGCGGAGGCCGTCGAATCCTATTTTCTCATCTCCATAAAATACTATCTGCACTCCATCTTAGTTGGTAGAGGCCATTAGGCAGGGAGAGGATCTGATTAAGGTTGATGCCTTGCGGTAGTTATAATGCTGTCTGCCTTATTCTCAGCTAGGGTTGCCAGGTCCCTCTTCGCCACCGGTGGGAGATTTTTGGGGTGGAGCCTGAGGAGGCGGGGTTTGGGGAGGGGAGGGACTTCAATGCCATAGAGTTCAATTGCCAAAGCGGCCATTTTTCTCCAGGTGATCTGATGTCTGTTGGCTGGAGATCAGTTGAATTAGCAGGAGATCTCCTGCTACTACCTGGCAGTTGAGCAAGCCAAAATCAACACCACTGCACTAATACCAAAGGTAAGGAAGGTAGTGCAGGAATCTTAGGCAATAACTAATATAACACAGACTGGTGAAACATCAAGGTGTATTCAGTGCATATACAAGTGAAAGAGGACTAACAAATAAACAATTATGTACAAAAATATTCTAATAGTCCACAATGGTACACACAATAATGTTCAAATAGTCCACAAAGGTACACTGATCCAAAGAAGACTCTAATAGCTGGTTATGAGAACTCACAATAATAAATACTTGGACCACAGTATAGAAAGTTAGTCAAAAAGATGTAGTCACTATGTTTATATGAAATTGATTATCTCTGTAAAAAGAACTATATTATTTTGAGTATTCCTGCAAAAGAAAGTGGTCTGTATGATTCTATATATTATGATTCATGTGAAGTAACATAATCAAATTGAAATACTTACCATACATTTGTTAAAAAAGAATATTTGTGTTATTGGTTTTTATTAAGAGATATAAGTTTTGCCATAGTGGTTATGAGAACTCAGCAGATATGTAGAAAATAATTATAAAAAGGAAGACGATCATGTCTTTCTTCATCAGTTCCATTCAATTCATGTAATTCAATATGCACACAATGCGTTCAAAAATTCATTTCTTCCCATTTGGGATAGATCCTTCAACTATATCCATTTACAATTGCAGCCTTTGTATCCCTTGGGGAATGGCTACTTTTGCAACGACGTCTGTTTATTTTAACTATATCATCTATATATTATAATCCACATGGAATGCTGCAATTGTAAATGGATATAGTCCCACGCTTAACGCAGGCACATCAGTTCCAGGTCCCTTTTAGCCATTGGCAGGAGGTTTGGGGGACAGAGTCTGAGGAGAAAGGGGTTTGGGGAAGGGAGGGACTTCAATGCGATAGAGTCCAATTGCCAAAGTGGCCATTTAGGGTTGCTTAGGGTTGCCAATCTCCAGGTACTAGCTGGAGATCTTCTGCTATTACAACTGATCTCCAGCCGATAGAGATCAGTTCACCTGGAGAAAATGGCTCTGCCCCAAAAACCTCCCACCGGTGGTGAAGAGGGACCTGGCAACCCTAACCCTACTGCATGATGATGTCACTTCTGGACACGACGTCATCATGCAGGCGACGTCAAGGAAGGCACTGGTATTTGAGCAAAAACTCTATGATAGAAGCTGTTTTTACCATAGAGTTTTGCCCAAATACCAGAGCATCGCCCCTGTTGTCGCCTGTGTGATGACCTCGAGGTCTAGACCTCATTTTAAGCCTGGTAAGACCCCCACTGGCCAGCTGCTACAGTGTTGCCCCTACACAATGATGTCACTAATGTAATGCACCAGAAGTGGTGTCATCAGTCCCCAGTTGAGTGTCCTGCCATAGGCTAGCAACCCCATGTCCCACATACCAAAAGTTTTTGGATAAAATAGTTTTCTTGATCTTCCAGCACACTGTACCTGAATAGTCCCGCAATATTTTACTTTTTCATCTCTCTGCCCCACTTGGTTCACAGGTTAGTGTGGCAGCATAGCTGCTCAGAGGAAGCCAAAGCATGTGTGTATGCACTACATTATAGGGTTAACATCCTCAAGGTGAAGCCTGGAGTTCTCTGGAAATTACAATAATCTCTGGACTTCAGAGATCAGTTCCCATGAAGGAAATATTCACTTTGGAGGGTGGACTCTATGGTATATCATAGAGTTTAGGACAAATGTAAGACCTAGAGCAGGAATGTTGAACTCATTTGATGTGAGGGCCAGGTATGACATAAATGTCATTTTGTCAGGCCAGGCCATGTGTATCAGCA
Organism: Euleptes europaea; assembly: GCF_029931775.1. Taxonomy (NCBI): domain Eukaryota; kingdom Metazoa; phylum Chordata; class Lepidosauria; order Squamata; family Sphaerodactylidae; genus Euleptes; species Euleptes europaea. The sequence goes on along the minus strand of NC_079318.1, from coordinate 37,796,953 downwards.
CATGTGTATCAGTGCAGCAGGATTACTAGCCCAGATCAGATAGGGGGTGGGGGTGTCTGCCTCCGTTGGCAAGCCTGTAGCAGGCTCACCAGTCTAGAATGGAAGTGGGGTGGCTTCCTCGGCTGGCGAGTCCACAGCAGGCTTGCCAGCCCAGATTGAGACTGGGTGTGTGTGTCTATCTCAGCTGGTGAGCAGGGAGAGGGGGTAGCTGCCTTGGCTCGCGGGCTGAATAACAGTATTCAAAGGGCCAGATCTGGCCCGCGGGCCCTATCTTTGATACCCTTGTCTAGAGTGAGATTACATGCCTCCTAAGCTCCTTCCTCTACCAATACACTGTTCTCCCCTGGCACCATCCCAAAATTTCCAGCAATTTTGCAAGCCAGAGTTGGCAACCTACTACATCTGTCTAGGGTTGCCAACCTCCAGGTGGTGGCTGGAGATCTCCCACTATTACAACTGATCTCCAGGCAACAGAGATCAGTTCCCCCTGGAGAAAATGGCTACTTCAGAAGGTGGACTCTATGGCATTATGCTCCATTGAAGTCTCTCCCCACCTCAAATCCTGCCCTCCTCAGGCTCCACCCCCAAAATCTCCAGTTATATCCCAACCTGGAGCTGGCAACCCTAGTTGTGTGGTAGCCATCTGTATTAGGGTTGCCTGCCATACCAGACAACCAGCCAGAGCTTTGGGACAGGGCGTGGGAGATGCGTCATCATCTGTGCCATGACATCACTTCTAGCGATAACAGAAGTGACACTGGGTAGTTCTAAGAATTTCCAGAAACTCTAGAGTTTCAGTTGTAATAGCAGGAGATCTCCAGCTAGTACATGGAGGTTGGCAACCCTACTTAGAAGGAATTAGAGAGGGTCATAACGTGGCACGGTTGCCAAATCTGTGTTGGAAATTTGGGAGTGGAGCAAGGGGAGGGGAGGGTTTCATGAGGCGGAAGGACCTCAGAGGAGTGTAATGCTGTAGAGTCCACCTTTGGAAACTGCCATTTTCTCCAAGGCAACTGATTTCTGTAGTGTAGAAGACAGTAGTGACTCTGGCAGAACTGCAGGCCTCACCTGGAGGTTAGCAACCCAATAAAGTAGTGATGTGGAAGATGGATGACTTGATAAATCTCTGAGGATTGCAATTTCAGCAAATGCTGGCCTCTTTTCCTCAGGGTTTTGTTTGCTACAGTAGACATTGTGTTCTGTTCTGTGCATGCAGACTGGAAGCCCACCAGCTACACGTATGAAAAACACAATAGGCACAGTCCCCATCTTGTGTGACTTGGGTAATGTGTGAATTTTCCATGTGATACAACTTCCATTCATGGTTCCTGTTCATGTGAATGGAAGCCGTATCTGTATGGAAAATCCACACATTGCATAATTCACCCAAGATTAGCAACCATGCATGTTGCACTCCCAATACACACAGCTGGTTGGTTCCTGGTTTGTGTGAATGGAACAGAACATAATGTCTGCAGAGTGCTTAGGAGAAAGGGAAACGTGCTATGTATTAAAGAGAAAAATAAGCAAGCTGGATTTTCAGTTCATCATGGTCATGAGCGGCAGGTTCTGGATTTTGCACTAGCGTAATGGAGATATTGAGAGGTAAATGGGCGGATCTGGGGGCTGTCTTTGTATAGTAGACTTGCCTTGGGCAAGGATGTAGGGAGTTATGTGATTATGACTGCACCATATAGAACATCATTTGCTGTTTGAATGGTAAAGCTGACATTTATTTAAAATCATGAGATTCTTACCAACCATGAGAAAGAGAGAGAGAAAATACAGTGTGAGAACATATTTTGCCCTTATGGCTACAAGAAAAATGCTTGAAATATGAAGGAAGTGTCTGATCAAGATTTGAAAATTTCAGTGGTACATAGGAGATCTGAGCTGCAATGGAGAAAGAGTTCTGCAGTCAAACAGCCACTTTTCTTGGGTGTCCTGCCACATATATTTTATGAATCCCCACTATCTTAGACCCCACCTCATTTTCTACCATCAACATCATTGTCTTCATCATCATCGTCATCATCAAGTGTTTATTGCATTAGCAAAAAAAAAAAAAAAGCCATAGCAACAATACAGAACAAGGTGGAAAATCCCCCAAAACAAAATCAATAACATTAAAAAATAGTAACATAATTTAACATAGGTTTAAAAAGAATTAAACATTTCCCATAAAATATTAAAATTCAAATACAAATTCATCATTAAAATATAATAGGAAGGAAAGATCATACAACCCAGAGCCAAAAGAAGACGACAAATGACCCAGAGTAGAGCAGCTATGGGTTAGAGATATTATGGTCAGCATGTCCCATCATCTTTTTATGCTTCATATTTTCTACCACAACTATTCAGTCCTGCACTTTGAAACAAATTTTATGAGTAAAATATACCAAACCAAGCTAACAGTCTGAGACCACATATGTTTACTGAGAAGAAAATGCCACTTTCCATGGGGGCTTACTCCCAAGAAAATATACATCACATTGCATTTGCAGCCTCAGTACCTTTCTGTACAGCAGGGTCAGCAACCTTTTGTAATTAAAAAGCTAGTCACTGGGAAGTGATTAACAAACAGCAAGCATAAGAAAGCCTATTTGCATAAATGAAAATATACGTAACGCTACTGATAACTGATATGTTGATGAATCAGAGTGGCACACACATGGTCTCACAATAGGTAACAAATATACACAGGAGCATGTTGCGTGACTGTTTTAGTTCACTGGCACAAATCTGTGCATGGTTCACCCTTGGTTTACAGGCAACTGTTAACTTCTACCATGTCCCTTTCTGTGAAATATCCCAAAGAAGCCCTTTAATCCTGTACAAACATTTTTTTGCTTGGCATTCCTTTCACGTATTGCTTATTCTAAAATCCCATCCACACTTCCAATATACCTTAACTTCAAGATTTCATTTTCTTTTTTAAGAGCCACGTTTGGTTCTGTGCTGAGCCATATTTGGCTCTAGGTTGCAAACCCCTGCTGTAGATGTTTAATGCTTAGTACTTTTCTGAGGCTCCAAGCTTATGTAACATTCAGGTTGGTCAGACTTGTGTATTCTCATGAGTCAGTTCAGAAAAGCTTTTGGCTAGAGCTGTGGCTACCTTCCCAGCAGTGTTTCAGTCACTGATGTCCATTTTGCCATCAGTTCTAGCAGAAGGGGGAGGCAACATCTTGTGGTTGGCTTGCCCAGCAGTCTTTTTTCATCCTTTCCATGCTTGGTGCCTCTGTATTTCCCTTCCATCCCTCATTTTGCATCTCTTCTTCCAGTGACCCCACCCCTTCCTGCCTGCCTGTGTTTATGCATCAGGGGTGCAAAGACAAACCTCTGCAAGATGAAGGAATCTTGAGTAAATGCACTGTTCCTTTCTCCATGATATTTTACAGGTTCACCTTTTTACAATCTTGCTATTCACTTATTTGTTCCATGAACAAATCACATTGAATCTAGGCTTGAGAAAAACAAACAATAATTCAGAGGACTGCCTTTTTTCACATACACTCTTATGCAGACACACAGTCATAGAGCCACAATACACAAGGGAAGACAAAGGGAAGCTACAGGGTAGCAGCAATTTCTGCATCTCTCCCTTCTGAAGTTTAACAGATTAAATATTCCCAGTGTCCAGAAAGGCAGAGAGATGAAAAAGCACTGAAGAGTGATGAAAGCTTTGTAGTTGTGAGCCTCCTTAGTCACTTCACACCCTCTGAGAATCAGAGCTGGAAAGCCCAATTAGCCTTGTGCTACCCTTATTTGGCTGATGCGCAATGTTTGTCTAATGGGACCTATCACAGTTGCAAGATGGGACAATGTAGGTTAGCTGACAGCAACCTGGCAGGAGTTATTGCCCATGGCAAACACCTTTGGGAACTCTGGAGGATACTTCTGAGTTTCTGGATGAAGGCCATGGCAGGAACATATCTGGGTCAGTTTTTAAAAATCCATAAACCATGAAGCATCCTGCTTTGGCAGATTGTATGGGAAACCCCAGATGAGAACTGGGAAGAGTTTATTGTCTCCGGCCAAAGCCCCAGGCCAGTTCTAAGTCTGTCTGTGTCCTACAGCTGTGCTTTCTCTCTCTGTTCATCTGTCTTTCTCATTCCTCTCCTCTAGGTGAGGTGGACCAAAACTGCCGGCAGCGCCTCGGACAAATTCCAAGAGACATCGGTGTTTAATGAGACGTTTCGGATTGAGAAGATCCAGAGGCTGCAGGGGGGCCGCTATTATTGTAAAGCAGAGAATGGGGTTGGGTCCCCTGCCATCAAGTCCATTCGAGTAGATGTGCAGTGTAAGTCATTTTTTGGCCAACCAACGCTTCCCACAGTTCTACTGCGTGGCTGAATCTGATTGCTTGGCCAGTGAAACTCTGCATTGACCTAGAGCCATCCTCATATCTCAGAGGCACAGGGACATGCAGCTTCCCAGCTTACTGTCCTTAAAATGCTTATCTTGAATTTCTAGAACGGGGGGTATTCCTAGTTAACTAATGATAACATTGTTCACAAGGGACTATAGATGGAAGCACCCTGACCTAGAAAGCCCAGGCTAGCCTGTTTTCATAGAAGTCATAGAATCATAGAGTTGGAAGGGCCATCTAGTCCAACCCCCTGCTTAATGCAGGATCAGCCTAGAGCATCCCTGACAAGTGCTTGTCCAGCCTTTGCTTAAAGACTGCCAGTGAGGGAGAGCTCACCACCTCACTAGGTAGCTGATTCCACTGTCGAACAACTCTTACTGGAAAAAAAGGTTTTCCCTAATATTCAGTGGGTACCTTTCCTGCTGCAATTTAAACCCATTATCGCAAGTCCTGTCCTCTGCTGCCAACAGGAACAGCTCCCTGCCCTCCCCTATGTGACAGCCCTTCAAATACTTAAAGAGAGCAATCATGTCCCCCCTTAACCTTCTCTTCTCTAGACTAAACATTCCCAACTCCGTCAGCCTGTCCTCATAGGGCTTGGTCTCCAGGCCCCTGATCATCCTCCTCGCTGTCCTCTGAACCCATTCAGATCTTGGAAGCTAAGCAGGGTCAACCCTGGTTAGTACTTGGATGGGAGACCTTAAAGAAAGTCCAGGGCTGCTCTGCAGAGGCAAACCACATTTGTTTACGTCTTGCCTTGAAAACCTTATAGAGTTGCAATAAGTCAGCTGTGACTTCATGGCACTTCCCACCAACATAGATGGAAGCCAGTATGGTGTTCTGAATTCTGTAGGCCTGGCAGATGAGAATTCAAATCCCTGGCCAGCTATGCAGCTCACTTGGATGGGCTGGAGCAAGTCAGTATTTATCTCTCTAACCAAGCTCACAGGGTTGTTGTGAAGATGAAATGAGATGGCTTCATACAGTGAGGGAAAAAAGTATTTGATCCCCTGCTGAATTTGCCCGTTTGCCCTCTGACAAAGAAATGACCAGTCCATAATTTTAATGGTAGGTCTATTGTAGCTGTGAGAGACAATATAACAACAGGAAAAACCCCAGAAACCCAGAAGACAAAAGTCAGAGATTGATGTGCATTATAATGAGTGAAATAAGTATTTGATCCCTTTGCAAAAGATGACTTAGTACTTGTTGGCAAAACCCTTGTTGGCAATTACAGAGGTCAGACGTTTCTTGTAGGTGGCCACCAGGTTTGCACACATCTCAGGAGGTACTTTGTCCTGCTCCTCTTTGTAGGTCCTCTCCAAGTCAGTAAGATTTCGAGTCTGATGTGTAGCTACTCGAACCTTCATCTCCCTCCACAGATTATCGATGGGATTAAGGTCTGGAGACTGGCTAGGCCACTCCAGGACCTTAATGTGCTTCTTCTTGAGCCACTCCTTTGTTGCCTTGGCCGTGTGTTTTGGGTCATTGTCATGCTGGAATACCCATCCTCAACCCATTTTCAATGCCCTGGCTGAGGGAAGGAGGTGCTCACCCAAGATTTGACGATACATGGTCCCGTCCATCGTCCCTTTGATGCGGTGAAGGTGTCCTGTCCCCTTAGCAGAAAAACACCCCCAAAGCATAATATGTCCCCTCCATGTTTGACGGTGGGGATGGTGTTCTTGGGGTCGTAGGCAGCATTCCTCCTCCTCCAAACACGGCGAGTTGAGTTGATGCCAAAGAACTCGATTTTGGTCTCATCTGACCACAACACTTTCACCCAGTTCTCCTCTGGGTCATTCAGATGTGCATTGACAAACTGCAGACGGGCCTGTACATGTGCTGTCTTGAGCAAGGGGACCTTGCGGGCTCTGCAAGATCTCAGTCCTTCACGGTGTAGTGTGTTACCAACAGTTTTCATGGTGACTATGGTCCCAGCTGCCCTGAGATCATTGACAAGTCCCCCCCCCCTGTGTAGTTCTGGGCTGCTTCATCACCATTCTCATGATCATTGCAACTCCACGAGATGAGATCTTGCATGGAGCCCCAGACCGAGGGAGGTTGACAGGGTTAGGGATAGGGTTGTCACCAAGCTGCTTGGCAATAGTCTTGAAGCCCAGTCCAGCCTTGTGCAGGTCTACAATCTTGTCCCTGACATCCTTGGACAGCTCTTTGGTCTTGGTTATGGTGGCTAGTTTGGAATCTGATGGATTGATTGCTTCTGTCGACAGCAGAACCCTAACCCTAATCTGGCTGGTTGATAGGGGATCAAATACTTATTTCACTCATTATAATGCACATCAATCTCTGACTTTTGTCTTCTGGGTTTCTGGGTTTTTTCCTGTTGTTATTCTGTCTCTCACAGCTACAATAAACCTACCATTAAAATTATGGACTGGTCATTTCTTCGTCAGAGGGCGAACGGGCAAATTTAGCAGGGGATCAAATACTTTCCCCCTCACTGTATGTGCCGTCTTGAACTCATGTAGAAGTGGCAAATAATATAATCAATACATATGAGACGCCAATAAGAGTACTAGCTACCCCAGCATTTTACTCCAGACAGAAAGAGGCCTTTCTTCACATTTCTGTAACTTCTCATTTTCTTTGAGTATTTCATATTTCACACTTTTTAGTATAATCCTAAAGAGAGTTATATTCTTCCAAAGTCCATTCACTTAAATGGATTTAGAATGCTGTACCTCTGCTTAGAACAGTAATGCTAACCTCTTAGGTTACAACTTTTTCACATTACAATTTTTATATAGTGAATTCACCTCAGGTAGACTCTTTGAGAGGAATATAGTCTGATCTGGTCATGCATGTGATGATGCTTGATCAAATTGATCCCAATGGAGCTCACTGTGTCTTCAGAATATACATATTTAATTCAACACACGCCCCCCAAAAAGTTCAGCCTTAGCCCTGATAATAATTGTTTTCAAATAGGTCTGGTCCTGATTCAAACAGTCAGATCTGATCACAAGCATGCCCTTGGATGAATTGAGTGGATGAATGGATTGAAGACCAGCTGTCTTTGTCGTAAATTTATGAGCTTCTGTAGGAACCTTTCAGGATTCCTTTTCTTTTTCTCCTCCTGTAACCGATGTCTCGCCTAACTTCTCTGGCCTTGAAGGCTTATGCTGGGTTGTGGAAGAATTGAGAAGATCTCCCTCAAAAGGGGATTTATTTCTCGTGGGGTGCCCTTTGCTTCTAGGATGCAGTTTGGATCTAAGCTGATGCAGAGTCCTGCTGTTCTTCCTGGATCTCTTACCTTTAGAGCTATGGGGTCAATTGGGTGGCCAAGGGCTTTCCAATACTAACATCTACTCTGCAGATGGACTTGGTAACATGTCTCCTCCTTTCGGTTCATTTGTCTTTCCCCATACTGGAGAAGTATTTACCACTGCTGGCCTTTAACTGCACAAACCATTGACTGACATCCTGACTCCCCCCCCCCCAATCCTTAACATGTAACAAGGTAAATATCCACCCACATTCACTGTTGATTCTAGCTTTTATGTTATTAGTGACCAGAGACAATGCTCACATAGGATGCCCTCTGGAGCATATAGTGTGATGTAGTACAGAATGCATATGGATCTCCTTTTGACACAGAAGAAGGACCCTCAGAGTAACTTGTGGTGAGTGAATTCGTTGTGAAATGTTGGACATTGTCTCTTTAGCCCTAGGCCGTGGATTCTTCTATGACTTCACTGAAGTCACAGGGATGGTGCCAACTGTAAACGTGGCTTCACTCTGACCTTATGACCATCCTGGCTCTGAAGGCAGTACTCTTCCCACAAAAGAAAGAAAGAAAGAAAGAAAGAAAGAAAGAAAGAAAGAAAGAAAGAAAGAAAGAAAGAAAGGAAGGAAGGAAGGAAGGAAGGAAGGAAGGAAGGAAGGAAGGAAGGAAGGAAGGAAGGAAGGAAGGAAGGAAGGAAGGAACGAACCCAGGAAGGAACCCAGGAAGGAACCCAAGAGCTAAAAGTGTTTGAAGGCTGAATTCCTAAGTGACTCTCAGCTGATGTAAGAGCATAGGTCATGTGTTGCCATCCCCCCCCAAATCTGTTTTCAGAGTTTACCATAAATCCCTGAAGATGAAAGCCAAGCAGTGGGTCGTTGTGTTGCAATTGATTCCAGCGAGGCAGGTGTGCTGGGGATTGAGGAAGCTGCTGCCAGTAGCAGCAAGTCCCCAGATATCAGCATTAATCAGGGAAGCTGCTGCTTGGAACCTTTCCACTTTGGGAGGAAGAGAAAGGAAAGCCAGATGGGAGGAAGGGACATTTAAAAGTTATGTTGGTATTGAAACACCCCACACGGTTGCATCAGTTGGCAAGTCCCCCAACCGTGGGCTGAATTCATCTGTGATGTAACTTCATTGTTGCAGGCATATGGATCTCTTGTAAGAGGTCGGTGTTTCAAACAACCTAAAGCAGAGGACACATCTCTGAAACACCTTAATTTATAATGCTTATGTATACTCAGAGAATATTCCAAATGTTAACATCTTACCCAGTGTTGGTATCATTTACCCGCTCATGGTAGTCTTTGGTCAGTGAAGTGCCCACAAGCGGAAAGAGTATCAAAAAGTGGGTTGCACAATGGCTGCCGCTGTGTGATCACTACAGTATAGCACATTTTTTGTTGGCTTGGGGCATATTAGAAGCTGTGAGAAAGTCAGGTGTTCAGCTGAAGAATGGGTGATCTAACAGCAGTAAGGGTGCCAAAGGTAAAGGCTGCAGGCATTTATGGTACTGATGGGCCTGACTTTAACACAGACTCACATTTCAACTGCCCTGTTGGATGCAGGGAGGGGCCCTGGCTCAGAGGTAGAGCATCTGCTTGGCATGCAGATGGTCCCAGGTTCAATCCCAGCATCTCCAGTTAAATGGACTAGGCAAGTAGGTGACGTGAAAGACCTCAGCCTGAGACCCTGGCGAACTGCTGCCTGTCTGAATAGACAATACTGACTTTGATAGACCAAGGGTCTGATTCAGTACAAGGCAGCTTCATGTGTTCATGTGTGTTCATGCACACCTTAATGTGTGTGTCAGCAAAGCCGGGAGCAATACTGTAAGGGTTCTAGACTCTGTCAAGAGGCTATACTCCTAGCAGATTCACTCAAGGCAGTGTGGTCACAGCTGTGACAACAGACTAAGATGCGTCCACCCCCTTCTGGGATCAATGGCCACATCAGGAGAAGAGAACAGACAGTTCCAATGGTGATGGGGTGGTGGAATCCTTGAAGGGTAGCTACTGGGCAGCAGTGGTAGTGGAAGGTGACACTGGTGGAGGATCTTTCATAGACAACGGCAATGCCACTTCAGCTAACACTGGTTAGTACTGTGCAGAAGGGCAATGCTAAACCACTTCTGACCAACCCTTACCTTGAAAACCCTATAATGAGACAATCCAAAATGAAAAAAAGATGTAGTGCTGGAAGATGGTACCCCCCCCCCCACCCCAGGTTGGATGGCAATCAGTCAGCTACTGGGGAAGAGCGTAGGACATGTATGAGTAGCGCTATTCTTAATTATGCAACTGGACTAAAGCCAAACGGATGTTCAGTTGTTGACGTGAATGGATGCAAAAGGGAAGTCCAAAGCTGTTCGACGCATATAATAGGAACATGGAAAATGAAAAGCATGAAGCAAGGTAAGACAAGACTCACTGGAAAAGTCAAAGGCAGCAGGAAAAGAGGAAGATCCAACATGAGATGGATTGACTATATAAAGGAAGCCGCAGCCCTCAGTTTGCAAGACCTGAGCAAGGCTGTTAACGATAGGATGTTTTGGAGGATATTGATTCATAGGGTTGCCATATTTCAAAAGCAACTTGACGGTACTTACCACACACACACACATTTCAACCAGCCTCTTCTGTTGCTCCTTATATCTAGAGGCAAAAACTTCTTCAAAGGAAGGGGTGAGGGGTGCATATGTGCTGTCTTAAGCATTGGAGAAGGATTCTCATATTTTGAACTTTACTTGTGACCCAACTGCCAAAAAAATCTGGCCACCACTGAGAAAAGACAGCACAATTATCATGGTTAGGGTTCAATATGACATTACCCACTAGTTTCTTTTTCACCACGTAGAAATTAAAACACCCAAATGTACACCCAAGGGCAACACAGATGTTACTCCTCCTTGATATGTTATAAGGTTAGAGCTATTAAATGTGGCCTTTGTAGTGGAAAGATGGTGAAAGATAGTTGGGGAGTGTGGAAACCTGCAGACAGTGAGAACTGATGGTGTGAGATCTGGGACCGTACAAGGACTTTCCTTGGGCTTCCAGCATCTTCCCACAGACCAGCTGGAAAGCAAGGGAGACCGGAAGCAGTGTTTGAGTTGAGCTTTGATCTCTTCAGAGCTCCAGGAGTGAGGATGCTTTCGTTTTCTCACAAACGTCACTGTGGAGATGGAGATGGCTTAGTTTCCACACTGTTCCCTGGCTGAGTGGCGTGGGTATATGCAGTGGGCAGTTGCCAGTGGTAAGAAACAAACAGAATATCAGGGTTGTTGCTTTCTCAGCAGACAAAGCCCACAACAGTTTGGAGTGGCACTAGCCCATTGGACTAGAAGTACACAAATCTGGAGGTTCAGGCTCAGTTCTCACATTTATTTTTGATCTGCTGAAGCAACTACAACTGCACTTTTCTCTGCCATCTTGGCACAGTGAGGTCCCCCCCGCACGTACCCACCAAATCCTCCTCAGTATGGTGAGTGATCGTAGTTACAAGACCTGAAGACTGATAGAAAACTCAAATTCTCCAGATGGTGGTACACACAAAATCTCACCACAGTGTGTGTGTGTGTGTGTTGAGAATAAAATATTGTCAGGCAAAAGTCACCTTCTGCCTGCCTTATCATGCCAAAAAAATTAGCCAAAGAATTGGGCTGTAGTTAACTGAGATTTTCATCAGGTGATTTCTATTGTAGCCTCGCTTGCACGTCATCTCAAAAGCCCAGCAATGCCATTTCAGCTGTTTAATTGTTGCTGATGATTTCAGAAAGTGGGGCAAGGGAGAGGGCAGGCCTGAAGCCCATCCAACGAGGAAGTACTGCAAGGAAGGAAAGCAAAACGCAGTGGCAGTTCTGGGAGAGAAATAGTGATGAGCCCAATGGGAAGCATATTTTCTCCCCTGAATGGCAAATGTGATCACAAAGCACCTGAAAAAAAACCTAATAACTGAAAGTTTAGGTACCATACTAAGGTCGCATTCCCCCATCAATATAAACAAAAATCCCTCTGCACATTGTAGTGAATAGTGATTGTGTACTCTGGAATTACAGAATTTCATGGAGATTTAATCATCCTTCCAAATAGGTTTGCAGCCTCAATCTTAGATCATTGCAGGTTCTCAGAAACAAAGATTCATGGAGGAAGGGAGAATCTTGGCACTTTAGAAACAAGGGAAGGTGGCATTAAAAGGCTTAAACTGGAGGGATTAGGGTTAGCGTATATCAGCCAGATCGCCTACCAAAACATTCAGGAAGGGCCTTTTATCTTCGTCTGCATCTCTTTGTGTTCCTTCTCTTTCCTTGTTTCTGCCGCAACTCAGCCAACAGCTCAGCTTTTGAGCTTCAGGCCTCATGTTATCAGCCTAACGAATCTCAGCTTCCATTACGAAGGCTGTCTCTTCAAAACACACTCCTCATTAAAATATGCAAATAGTCTGGTCCAGGCATACATCTCGATGGGAAACGTCTGCTTTAGCAGAAAATAATTTCTTCTCTTGAAATCAGATTTCCAGACTTAGATATTTGTGGATCAATATTTTACATTTCTCATGGAACATAACAGCTGGTTGGAAGAGAAGGATTAACTGGGACATGAACACAGACACTGGGGTAAAGTTCTCTGTGGACAGCAGCACCAACTTCAATGGTGCAAGTATAGATTTTCATCTTAAAACAGGAGAACTGATTTTGCCCTTTGAGTTCAATGGCTGTCATCCTCCCCCCTCCCCACAGTCTAGAAGCAGGGTCTTATGGAATGTGATGACAAGTTTCATTAATCTGGTTTAGCTCTGGCTCTCCTTATTAGTGGAACATTAAATGGAGCGAGAACATAAATGGATTACAAGAATCATAGTGTTTGATTACCCATTCAAGGGCTCCTTGCTCCTCTGTCTACTTGAACTTGAGGAAAGCCTGGGCCTGGACCTATCAAAAAGACTCAACACACAATGCAAGAGGGGACTACCATTCTGAATGCTTCCTCTATCTAAAAAAAGTTCCTAGCGTTAAGAAAACTAGCACATCAGTGGAAAAGGTTCCAGCCTAACCTGCTTTCCAATGTGCTAAATTTTTATATGCAGAGAAGTTTTATTTTAATGTGAAGGAAAATTCAGTAATGTGCTTCCCTACCTGCAGTTATTTTAGAGACTACTAAGAATTCTGCAGTGTGATTGGCTTGGAAGAATAGATCAGTCCTGTTTCTAACAGAATAGAAACTACCACACAAGTCACCCTTTGAATGTTAGGTATATTCATTATAGGAAAGAGAAGGATATGTTTTGTTTAAATGGAAGGTGAGTGTTAATGTACTTTTCCCAAAAAGGGGTACAGATGAACCATAATAGTGTAGGGAGAAGATGGGTCTTCTCATTTGTGGCTTGGTAGAAGAAGCAAGAATCCTCATTTGGATTAATGCTGCCTGCAACCAAGGAACCGGGGCCAAAGGAAAACAAATGGGAGATAATGACTATTGGAATTCATTACTTCCTTCGAAATGACTATATGAATTCATTGCATTTCCAAATGGCCACTGAAAAGCATTAAAGGGGAAAGGATTGGTTGCTTACAAGGTGATCTTTAAGAGCTGTCTCCAAATGGCAGATTGAAATACCTTGGCAGACCTTCATGCTTTTCCCCAACATTCATAGAAATTCTGAAAGTATTACACATACACGCAATATGATCATTCTTTTAAAAAACGGTAAAGGTAAGCACCAGGTCATTACTGACTGGGGCTGTGCATATCGATATACTGAAGTTTTAAAAACCCGAAAAATACCTTTTTGGTTTGGGGGGGGGGCTTTTTATTGGTATGAAAAAAGGCAGCAATAAAGAGAGCTGAATAAGAAGATCGGCATCATTCAGGCACTTTGGTCCCACCGCCATTTTTCCACCTCCCCTCTTCCCCTCTTCCCTCCCCTTTACTTACCTGCCTCTGAATGAATTCTACGCCACCCCAATTCTTCTGGAGCCCAGAGAATTGGAGTGGTTTATAATTCCTTTAGATTTGTGCTGTGAGCCTTCTCCGGGGATGGAGAAAACCCATGGCACAGATACAAATGAATGACATGCTGCCTCCGTTCTATAGAGCCCAGAGAATCAAGGCAGCAAGTCATTCATTTAGATCTGTGCTGTGGGCCTTCTCCAGGGCCCAGAGAAGACCTTCAGCCCAGGTCTAAATAATTTACACGGCACCCTGATTCTCTGGAGCCCAGCAAATCGGGGCAGCATGTAACTCCTTTAGATCTGTGCTGCAGACCTTCTCTGGGCCCTGGAGAAGACCTGCGGCATGGATCTAAATGAATTTCACACTGCCACGACTCTCCAGAGCCCGAGAATCGGGGCAGCATGGATTTCTTTCCAATCCCGTTTTCGGGTTTGGGTATTTTTCAGGTTCAGGTTAATTAACCTGAAAACTTGGATTTTTTGAAAAATTCCGGGCTTAATAAACCCGAACCCAAAAAATGCCGACCCCTACTACTGACCCATGGGGTGACATCACATTTACTAGGCAGACTATGTTTACGGGGAGGTTTGCCATTGCCATCCCCTTACAGAGCATAAAAATTTCAATAAATAAGTGTGTGTGTGTAAAGTGCCGTCAAGTCACAGCCAACTTATGGCGACCCCTTTTTTGGGGTTTTCACGGCAAGAGATTAACAGAGGTGGTTTGCCAGTGCCTTCCTCTGCACAGCAACCCTGGACTTCCTTGGTGGTCCCCCATCCAAATACTAACCAGGGCTGACCCTGCTTAGCTTCTGAGATCTGACGAGATCAGGCTAGCCTGGGCCATCCAGGATGACAAAATTCATTATCCAGTTCATAGTTTCTTATTTATTAAATTGTTGGTCTCTAAATGAGATCAACATTGCATCATTTAAACAGCATATTTTGAAGGTTGTTAATTTTACATTTTGTTTTCTCCCAGACCATTCATTGTTAGAAGGTTCTGAGTAAAATGGCAATGCACAAGACTATTGCGAGCACAGTTATATAATTTTATTTCTACATTATTAAGAATGAGGGGTGTGGAATGGTATGGTATACCCTGATCTCGTCAGATTTTGGAAGCTAAGCACGATTGGTACTTGGATGGGGGAACCGCCAAGGAAAAAGCTGCAGAGGAAGGCAACGGCGAGCCACCTCTGCTCATCACTTGCCATGAAAGCCCCTTGCTGTGGTTGCCATGAGTCAGTGCAACTTGACAGCACAAATCTACATAAGAGAATATGAACAGGATTCTTATTGATTGAAATGTTATATTCAAAAAAGAATGATTGGGGAGATAATAAACTTAGTAAAATTAATATCATGCCAAAACGTGTCATTTATAATGTCTTAGAAGTTTTATTAATGTTGAGGGAGTCTGCGAAAGCATTTTGGTCTGCCATTCTTCGAGTCCATAGAAGTCACCTTGAAAGCAACCAATCACTTTTCTGTTAATGCTTTCCAATGGCCATTTGGACATGCAATGAATTCCTATGGTCATCTGCAAGGGACCAATGGATTCCAATAGTCTTTCTCTGTCATTTGTTTTAGTATGTCTCCAAGGGATTATTTTGTTTCCATTATACTGTGGCAAAAGTGTGCTAACATCACACTAGAAAGCAAAACCTGGTAATGGTGGATGGCTTTGGCAGAAAACAAGCACACCCTTGACTAAAAGTCCCTCATCTACTTCTGTGCTAACCATGAGAGGTTTCCTTCCTACCTGATGTATGTAGACAAACTACAAGTCATTTGAATTCCACCACTGGCACAAGACTAGGTTGCTTAAACTATCAGGACCTGAAGTTAAAAATAATCCAGTTATTTTCTTTTTGTTTTCTTTTGCCATCTGTTTAGTTATGGGGCAACAAAACATCCAATCCGCTAAGGGGAGGAAGTTACACTCCCCCACCCCACTCCCAGCAGAATCGCCCTTCCAGTCCACTAGGGTGAGGCAGCCAGCCTAGACTCCTGGGCCTCAAATCTAGTTAATGACCGATCTACTGGACCTGACTAGAGATGTGACAGATATAGGGGAGAGGAGGAGAGCCTTCAGAGGAATGGAAGGCATGACCCCACTGCCTGAGGAAGAGGAGAACAACAGAGTAGAAGAGAGAAAATGTGAACAACTTCTAAAAAGAAAATGGACAGGGGAGGGGGAGAGAAACGTTACAGCTAAGCTGCGATTTCATACTTTGCAAAACTTTCAGTTTTTGAATCTGAGTTTTTCAAGATCCAAATACAAAATTAGGTTTTCTAGGGTCTGTATGTTTAACCAACAGAACAGATTAAAGATTTAATGGAGCTTGAGAGAAGAGCAGAAGGCAGGCAAGTTCTATGTTTTCTCGTGTTTCCCTTCTCATAATTTACATGGTCAGTGATCCATTTCATTCTTTCCTGCCTATAAAATGAATTTCCATTACAGTCTTGTTTTCTGCCCCCCCTTCTAAGTTTTACCTGATTCTTGATACTAATTTTATGTGTGTGTGTGGGGGAGTGATCTTAGCTTCAGTTAAGCAGCTATCTCACAGCCTCCTTAAGGAAGACATCAGCTTGAGAATTACAGAGTGATGATCTGATGATCCCACATAAACGCATTTTAGAGCCTACCTGTTTTTATTGCCTGACTGACTGGGAGGAAGGCTCCCCTGAAATGTCCCTTTACTCTTGGAGTTCTGGCTGACTATGTGCATTCTTGCTCACCTTTCACTAACAGCTGGCATGGCTACCTTTCCTTCCCTGCAGATTTGGATGAGCCTCTCCTCACTGTCCACCAGACCATCAGCGATGTACGTGGCAGCTTCTACCAGGAGAAGACAGTCTTTCTCCGGTGTACAATCAACTCCAATCCACCTGCACGGTTCATTTGGAAACGAGGTTTAGAGACGCTCTCCCACAGCCAAGACAATGGAGTGGATATCTATGAGCCATTATACACACAGGTGAGAGGGACGTTATTTGTCCATAAGCTATGTTCACTATGGCCTCTAGCTGTGCTTGCTTCCTATGTAAGATAGCGAGCACATTTGCAGATAGCAGCTGCAACAGTTGCCACTGAGAAATTCCTAGAGATTTGGGGCTAGGGTTGCCAACTGCCAGGTAGTAGCAGGAGATCTCCAGCTAATTCAACTGATCTCCACCCAATAGAGATCAGATCACCTGGAGAAAAATGGCCGCTTTGGCAGTTGAACTCTATGGCATTGAAGTCCCTCTCCTCCCCAAACCCCGCCCTCCTCAGGCTCCACCCCAAAAATCTCCCACCGGTGGCGAAGAGGGACCTGGCAACCCTATTTGGGGCAGTGCCTGGGGAGGGCAGAGTTTGGAAAGGAGATCCTCAGTGGAAAATAATGCCATATTCACCCTCCAAAGCCATTTTTTTTCCAGGAAAGCCATCTGTTGCTCAGTTGTAATTTCAGGAGGTCTCCGGGCCCCACCTGGATATTGGCAACCCTATTAGCCACCAGGCTACCATTAGAAGAGGAACAAGAAGTAGGTAAACTAGAAAGTATTTCCTCACATGGGATGGGTTTCATTGGTGCAGTTGTTGTTTTGGTGGAACTATTTATTTGTTTGTTTTTCAGATTTATGACATCATATTCGGGTATTCAGTATTCAGGTGCTGTTCTTGTCTAGTTGTATTTGCAGCAATGTTGGGACCAGCATTTTAGTAGCACTGATTCAGCATTCCTGATGCATGAACATCTCCATCTGGAAGCATTCCTTACCTGATTTGTCATGCATGCTGGGAGGAAGAGGCACAAGAGCATGGAACATATGCAATGTCGCCAGTCAAAACTAGCTGCCTTTAGATACTAAGTCAGGGCTACTGAATTTCAGTATTCTCAGGGGCCATTCTTCTCTCCAAACAGGAATCTTAAGGCCAGAAGCGTAAGTCAATCTTTGTTATGGACTGTGACCTTCTATGAAGCAAACATTTTTCTTTACACATAGTCAGACTCCATAATAATGGTGATGCCTCCAAGAGTAAGGGTTTCCCAGTTATGGAGAACATGAGCTCCAGCATAGTGTTATTTACAAATACATAAATACAAAATGTTGCACGCAAAGAGAATTGTAGCACTGAAATCTGTTTCTTACCACTTACAATACATTTCTCTTATTTATAAATAATACTAATAAGGCAAAGTTTTCAGCATGGGTCTGATGCGCAGGAAATGACAAAAATTCACCCCCGTCTGCCCAGCTTGCTGGGGTAAAGTGTAGATGACTGGAGAAGGCAGTGGCAAACCACCCTGTAAACACAGTCTGCCTAGTAAACGTTGTGATGTGACTTCATCCTATGGGTTGGTAATGACCTGGCGCTTGCACAGGGGACTACCTTCACCCTTTTTACCTTACCCTATTATACATTGCATGTTGTAAGGAAAGTGAGCAGAACTCATTCACATGTCCTCAGCATAGCTCTTCTGCCCTGTGATCATTTTCAAAGATGCTAAAGTGAGACATCTCTCACCTATACCACACCTCCATTCATTGAACTTAGACCAAAAAGAACTTTTTAAAATAGATTTTTATGAAATGCATGTCCATAGGTGTTGCGATAGAACTTATACTTTCAAGATATCCCCTTATATTAGTCTAGTGTGTTAATTTGAAGACCTTCCCTGAGGTCTCATGTTCAAGTAGGCCAGTTAGTTGAGAGTGCCTGCATTAACCTGTTAGAGTTGCTCCATAGATTAACTGTTTGCACTACTCCTCGTTCTTCTGGTCTCTGTTTCAGAACTCAGAAACATTACAATATGTAGCCCTGTATTGCATACTGTGAAAAAAGGTAAAATAAGCATATACACAAAGCAGAAAATATTTTTCATGGAGCTACTGCTACTAATGGCCATTTTGGAAGGTGGACTCTATGGCATTATATCCCTCCCCTCACCAAACACCACACTCCTTAGGTTCCACCCCCAAAATCTCCAGGTATTTCCCAACCTGGGGTTGGCACCCCTACTGCTGGTTGACCTTGGGCCAGTCACAGTTCTCTCAGAACTCTCTCAGCCCATGCGGAGGCAGACAATGGCAAACCACCTCTGAACATCTCTTACCTTGACAACCCTACAGGGTCACCTTAAGTCAGCTGCGACTTGACAGCACTTTACACCCACCCACACACAGGTCATAGTCTTCTTGCCTATGTGATTGTTCTTGGTAGTAGAGGAGTTTTATGGGTCATTCTCACTGCCCGAGAGAATGGTAGGAGATCTGTTGCAGGATCCATGTTATTCAGAAAAGATTGTATGGCAGCCCATACAATCTGAAAACCTAGTAACTTACGAATGGCAGGGAAGCAGCAGACCGACAGTAAGGGCCATGGTAGTCACAAAGCCGAATTGTGTCATACCCAGCAAGGCTAGGAACTGACCAATCTGCTTCTACCAGGCTTCTCTTTTCAGTCATGAAGAATCCCAGTTCACAGTTCTGTGCCAAGACCTCAGCCACAGCTCTTTAGCCAAATTCTAGGAAACCCATATGCATTCTGTTAGGCTTGTCAACCAAAAAATCAGAAAGGCTCCTTTTCAGGCTGTTTTTGCCATTAATGAAATTGTAGCATCACACCTTCGGACGGGAAACAGCATCTGATTATCTGAACACATAAAACTGCTGCTTCAGATCTGCTGCTATCGCAGGTTCCTCATTTTGATTAGTCAGTGGAGCAAGGTCTAACATAATAATAATGATACTCAGTTGACAGGTTAAGATAGTAGTACAGAATAGTAGATGAGTTTCAGGGGTTCAGATGATCAGGAGATAGGTACAGGGATCAAGGAAATTATACCATGTTAAATACACCCTTTGTTAACTAATATTTTTGACAACAAAGGTGAAAGAAAAGCTGGGTCACAAAGGTTGATAAATCACAAAATAAAGGGAATTTGTATCACGTCCACTTTTGTGGTCGTTGGAGCTGCATACACTGGTATTTGAGACAAGGCTCATATGGTGGTTTACATTAACAACCGAATGGTATACTTAACAGCTTGGGCTTTGTAGACTTTGTACATTCCAGGTTTCTACACATTTGCTGATCAATAAATTGGATGCATACAAGCCATGCATAAATCACCAGTTGACAGGCAGGCTTTAAATGTGATTGTTCATGCAGTATGGCAGCTATTCTCTATGGAGTTTTTTTTTACCCCCACAGGGGTATTGTGTCCTAGATACTTATCTTATTCACCCAGCTCACATTCTCCCTGTCCCCTTACATATTTGCACATGAGCTCCATGTCCTGATCTGCATAAGTGAATCTGTATTATTGACGAGTTTTCATGAGACCATTCTTACCAACGATATCTTCTAAAACAGATTTATTCCAAGCAAAACAGCAGGTCTGAGCTCACCTGTACAACTAGGAGCCACTCATAGTATGAACAGTGTGGGAAGGTAATTCTCAGAGCTCCCTGTTAGCATGCCACTTCAATCAAAATATCGACATATCTTAGGTGGCAAGACTAATGGCTTGACAGCCTCAAGAAGTTAGTAAAGTATGGAGGAAAGGTAATCTAAATGGAAGAAAAGGTCACGAGGACTAATAGGCTTTGGAAAACCATACCCATGCAGGGGGAAGAAAGAAACAGATAAGTGTAAACCAGTGGGACTTTTTGAATTACCTCAGAATTGAAACAGAAATTTAAACAAAGTGAAATGAACTGCACGTTCCCAGAAGGGCAGTATTTGCTTGGCATAAGTAATTTGTGACCAAGTCAGAAAAGTTAAGAAAGAAAACGTTGTTGTTAGTGAAAAGTATTAGCATGCTTTCCTAAAATGCTTTAATCCCAGAACTATCCATGCAAGTAAATGCTAGTGCCCATCATCCTTAAAAGGGAATTACAGTCTCCATCATCTTGATTTCTGTATATAGGAACATATTCAAATACAGGTTGAGTATCTCTTATCTGAAAATCCAATATCCAAAATTATCCAAAATCCAAAACTTTTAAAGTACCCACTAAGGGTAATAAAATGGCACATGCCAATTCAGGTTCCCCACAATGCCAAACATGAACAAAATTATTTAAAATATTGTATAAAATTACTTTCAGGCTATTTGTATAAGGTGTATATAAAACATAAACGTGTATATAAAACATAAATTAATTTTCTGCTTAGACTTGGGTCCCATCCCCAAGATATCTCATTATGTATGTGCAAATATTCCAAAATCCGATCCAAAATCTGAGACACTTCTGGTCCCAAGTATTTCGGTTAAGGGATACTCAACCTATAGTAAAACAGTTTGTAAGAACCTGGAGCCCTGACCTGGATGGGCCAGGCTAGCATGATCTCATCAGATCTCAGAAGCTAAGCAGGATTGGCCCTGGTTAGTATTTGGATGGGAGACCACCAAGGAATACCAGGGTTGCTGTGCATAGGAAGGCACTGGCAAACCATCTCTGTTAGTCTCTTCTTGCCTTGAAAACCCCATAAACGGGTCGCCATAAGTCGGCTGCGACTTGACGGCACTTTATACACACACACACAAGAACCTGGAAAACAATAGAGTGAGGACAAGCAGCCAGCATTATTTTTTGTTATTGAAACAAACTATACCAAATCATTTGTGATAGTTTCTATTTTTGATGAAGTAACTAATTCTGCAAACAAAGAGAATTCCGTTGCTATAACGCAGTTGGGTCTTAGTAATTTTGTTGGACCGAGTTTCAGGTTTGTCAAACCATAAGAAGTCCAGCCTTGTCCATTTTTTACTTATGTTGAAGACACAAGATAAGATAAATTAAGAGGAAGAAAAGTCCCATTTTATACCATTAAAAGCAATCACAAGAATTCTTGAACAGAAGAAACAGGGCTTTTCTGCATACTTCACTTACTCCTGATTTTCTTGGCAGTCGATCCATAAAAGCATGGTTCTTCCGCATGTCATCACTCCTTCTGCATTTTTACAGTTGTGGAGTCTGTTTATTTTCTTCCACATATGTGCCTTAAATAATCAGGATTTTCCAGGGAATGTGCTGTTGTCATCACAGCACCCCCCTTTTATTTTTGCTCATGTTTATATCAATATGGCTGATTTTTAAAAGAAGGCACTAAAATATTGTTATATTGATATCCCCACAAGGGAAAGAGCTAGAGACTTACTTTTTTAAAATGAAAGCTGGGAATTCAGACGACCTGCTAAACTTATCACTACAAGGGCACATTGGTTTTTTAATATAAGGGTTGTATTTTTTTTAATTGAAAATGAAACCACTCATCTTTAGGGTGTGAATGGGGGGGAGGAAGTAATTTGATGATGACAACAGTCCAGTCATCAAAAAGTGGGGTGAGTTAGGGTGGGACAAAGGAAACCAACAGAAACATTACAGATGAGGACAAAGGCAAGTAAACATCAGCTTCCAGAAAAAGATCAGGTAGTCTCAAATGTGAAAACTGGGAGAGGGGGGACGACACCAAAAATTGGGCACAGAGGTAAGGGGATAAACTGAAGCAATGTAGGGCCAGAGCCACCCACAGTCATGAAATGATTGTCCCATTGACTGGAAAAATCTCAGAGCATAGTAACAAATCAGTCGAAGCTGGGATAGAAAGAAGCAACCTGCTGTGTGCCTCACGAATCTGTTCACAGTTCAGCACTATATACCATGGAATCCTGTGCAGAACTACTCCAGTCTAAACCCATTCATCTTAGACAGGAGTAACTCTGCTAGCATTGTACGTCTGTGTATTTATTTATGGTGTTGATGAAGTGGTTATATAGTATACATATAAAACCTGTAGATAATGAAAACGTTTGGGGGAGACATTTTATGGTAACTCAAAATGGGAAGGCTAATTCCTGCCTCCCCGTTGCCACAAACACACACACACACACACACACACACACACACAACTGTCAAGAGACCCTCAGGGCCCTTATGGAGTGCAATGCGAGGGTCTGCAGTGGGAAGGAAGAATTGGCAAGAATCATTCCTCACCCGTTTGCGTGAGCAGCAGAGAGACTTCAAAGCCAACCCTTTATGCTTTGACTGTTTTCAAAAATATGGTAGAAAGAACAGGGGGACGACTGTTTATTTAATGAGGAAAGGACAATAAGTACAGGTATTTACACTTCAAAGCAGTTCAGCAGAGGCATAAACGGTGTAGAGAGACTGTAGAGGCTGCTTTTGTCAAGACTGGAATGCATCTGCCAGGAATTAAGTAAATTGTTTTAGGAGAAGGAATTGTAGTAGTTGATCCATTGATTCTATTACAAATCTGTGAATGTGTCTCTGTAACAGGCACAATCTGATTTGGGTAGCTCCATGAACACCTGTTAAAATAACCTGGATTTAGATTGGTCTGCATCTGAGTAGAATCTTAAGCAAACTAAAGATCTGATCATTAATTTCAGTGCTTTTCTTTCTGCCTCATTCTGTCAGCCTTATCTTTGTATGTCTTTGCAGTCTAATTGCTGACTCTATATATAGAGTCATACTGGCTATACAGTATTTAACTGTGTTTTTAAAATATCTAATGCTGTTTATGTGAGTCTGACCATCTTGAGATCCCAGTAACTGCATTATAATTGTTTTCAGTATCACTGTGTGAAAGACAAACCTCTGTTGTGAAGGGTAGGTCAGATTATATAAATAGATCCAGAGAGCAAATTGTTGATGAACCATCTGCAAATCTTTTCAGTGATCTTTTCAGGTCATGTGATGGTCTACTAATTTATTTCCTGACGATGTAAAATTGTTAGATGCTGATAATATTAGCAGATAGAACTTCTTGCCTCATCTAGACAGAGGATTACGTTCTGATCTGCTTTGCATACTAAGATACTGTTGATTCTCAACATCTGTTCAAGGGGTTTGTTTACTGGGAATCATTCACATTATCTAGTAGTTTGTTGCCATTTCCATATACAACTCTTTTGGCAGATTTCTTTCATGTGTTATTTCAGGCTTGCAATCAAGTGTACTAGAAATAAACAGATATACTAGTACACGAGAAGGCAGTGGAACACAGTAATAGAGGGGACAGATGAATCTCCTCTTTGGAACCTGTAATGATCACAAGAACCACATTCTTGTGTTACTAATTCAGACACTGTATTTTCTCTGTGTGATCGTGGGCACACATGACCCTATGGATAGATGCTGGCAAGCACAATATGATCACATGGAGACAACTTATTGGCACTGCAGAATGTATGAACCAGTTCTAAGATTGTTTAAATAAAGAACTGTTGGGGTCTTTTCAAAGGGTTGAAGCCACCAGATGTTCATCATTCTTCTTCTCTCATCCCATTTCCTTCCAAACCCTCCAGGGAGAAACCAAAGTCCTGAAGCTGAA
The DNA here is from genome assembly GCF_029931775.1 of Euleptes europaea. Taxonomy (NCBI): domain Eukaryota; kingdom Metazoa; phylum Chordata; class Lepidosauria; order Squamata; family Sphaerodactylidae; genus Euleptes; species Euleptes europaea. The sequence goes on along the minus strand of NC_079318.1, from coordinate 37,773,033 downwards.
AAATCTACGACCCCAAGACTATGCCAGTTACACATGTCAGGTGTCTGTTAGAAATGTCTGTGGCATTCCTGACAAGTCAATCACTTTTGAGCTTACCAACACAACAGGTAAGTGAGGGAATTCCTATAGGTTATGTCATTAGGAAATGCCTCTCACCATATGGGTTGCCATCCACTAAGATCAGCAGGGAATTCCCTGTTAAGGATTCTTTGTGAAGGGACCTTTGGGCAAGAGGGATGTATGTGCACAATCTTGGACTCTTAGTTTGCCCAGTTGATTGATATTCCTATAAAAGGAAACAACGAATTCCAGCATCACAGTTCCACATGCTTAGATCCAAAGGATTACTACAAAAAGTGGATTTGTGAGCTTAAAATGTTGTGTTGGAAGTGCTCTTCATGTGGCTTGCATCAGCTGAGTTTCAAATTAGGGGTCCCTTATACTGAGTCAGACCTTTCAAACACGTACAGTAGTTGTGTTTTCCTCTAATTGGCAACAGGTCTCCAAAGTGTCACTACATGTGACAGTGGCAGGTCTTTTTTTTTTTTTAAACCGGCTCTGTTTCAGTCACCTACAAAGCATATGAATGTATGAAGGGGCCTTATAGACAGATGAAATATTATATTTTGATCCTGTCCTTTCCCCACGGAGTCCGAGGTTCACTTTTTTTTATCCTCAAAACAAACCTGAAAGGGCTGAGAGAGAATGACTAGATCAAGGCGCCCAGTAAGGTCCATGGCAGAGTAGGGAATTAAATCCTGCATTTCCTCAGGTCTAGCCCCAAAACTCTACTGACTGGAATTCTATGCAGCACAAACAGAGCTGTGCCACATAAACACCAACTTTCCTGGTTCCCTCTGCAGCCTTTTATGTTCCCCCAAATTTGGGCCCCCACGCATCAGTGGAGCCCCAGGAAGAATCTGGGGACTGAGGTGGGAGGACTGTCATGTGTGTGTGTGGGGGGGGGGAATCAGTGACAATCACCCATCCCCTCTTCTGCTAGCAGAAGTGCCTACCACAAACAGAAAGGGATTAGCATCCAAGAAGCTCTACTACAGAGGTACAGCCCCTTCCAGAGGTAGGGTAGCCAGGTCCTTCTTTGCCACCTGTAGGAGGTTTTTGGGGTGGAGCCTGAGGAGGGTGGGGTTTGGGGAGGGGAGGGACTTCAATGCCATAGAGTCCAATTGCCGAAGCGGCCATTTTCTCCAGGTGAACTGATCTCTATCGGCTGGAGATCAGTTGTAATAACAGGAGATCTCCAGCTAGTACCTGGAGGTTGGCAGCCCTATCCAGAGGGGTGGGAGTATCCAAATTTAAGAACAAAAAAGGCATACTGGAGGGGAAAGGGTTTTGGATCCTGCCCCAATCTTCAGAGTATTTTCCTGTTGGAGGGTCTCCTGAGACAGACTACTTCTCCCTCAGCTGGGCTGAATCTAGCTGGGAGAAAACCACCTTGGAAGAGAGACTGTAAGCGAAGGGTTTTGTGCCCCGAGGCACTCCTTTTGATTGTAAAATCCCGCCTCCCCCCCCCCTCCGCTTGATCCACAATTGGGCCAAACTAGAGCTTGGTGCAGAGGACAGCCCCATATGTTCACTGAACGTTCAAGAGTGAGACCAGATGCGACTCGTGATGAACCCACCACCTGCCTCTGCGCAATCACCTGGTCAACTGTAGGGTACGACTTTGCTAAGAAACGGCTGTGTGTGTATGCCCCTTCCTGCTTTCCAAATGTCGCTGATAACGGGGAGGGTGAGTTGGTGCAGCCACCTCCTCCACGTGGTCACACTTGCAGACACAGGAGGTGGGTGGGACCAGCACGCTCATGTCCAGCCTCCCTCCTGTTCTGTAAACACCTGGGGCTGTCATATGTGCCAGGCTCTAGTTTTGGATAAATGATATCAAACAACTATGCCTGGTTTGAGCGTAGGGTTGCCAGCTCCGAGTTGGGAAATACCAGGAGATTTTGGGGTTGGAGTCGGAGGAGAGCGGGGTTTGGAGAAGGGAGGGACTTCAACGCCATGGAGTCCAATTGCCAAAGTGGCCATTTTCTCCGGGGGAACTGATCTCTGTCACCTGGAGATCAGTTGTAATAGCAGGAGTTGTCCAGCCACCACCAGGAGGTTGGCAACCCTATTTGAGCTAGTCAGAGAAAGGTCTTTTCCAACTCTTCACATAATTAATTTAATGGCCAGCAGGAGGATGGGGAAAGGGGAACAATAGTGCCTCCCCTGTTTTTTAGACTACATGTGAGTATTCCTCAGGTGCATTTTTGGTATTGAATGAGTAGCGTTCTAAACGCTGCTCGTGGGCCTATGTACCAGGTAACTAAGCCCCAGATACAAATTCCTTTTACTTGCAAAGGGGGGAAAAAGGCTTCCTTTTTGGTCACCTCATCACTTTAATTCTTGTGAAGTCTAAAAAAGAAAGCAGTAACAACCAGAGCTCACAAAATGTACTGCTATTTTTCTCAAGTTAATGTTGAAAACATTGAAGAGTAATCTTTTGGACCTCACTGAATCTCTCCCCATTCAAAAGGAGATGGTGCTTAGGATAGGTAGGACTGAAGCTAAGGCCTTATAGATGCAAGGCATGCACTCTGCTGGTGTGCTCTGTCCTTTGGGGGATAAACGGCTTGGTAGTGGCATAAGTTAGAAGGCTTTAGGAGATAACAAACAGAATACAAGTTAACAAGGTGATGTTGTGGTACGAGAGGTGAAAAGGCCAATGGAAGGGCATTTTTTAAAAGCACCTGATTTGGGACATAGGAAGGAGCAGTGCCTCTCTACTGAGCCATAGATCGATTGCACGTATTAGGTTCAATTTTGAAAGCTCGCCAAGAAGAATGTTAACACATTGGGAAGGATTTACAGAACAGCTGTAGGAAGGGGGGAGGGGATTTAGAGTACAGGTCTTGAGAATTAAAATAGAAGCTGAGTTGTGAACATCATGGTGGGCCTGGGAGATCCATACTCAGATCTTCCTAGAGTATTTAAAAAGTGTATTTCAGGTGTGTATTGCTAGAGTTAAATTGGGTACTGTCAGACACCCTTCCTCCAAAACACACACACTGCACTCCTATTACCATTGGAAAGGGAAAAAAAACAGGTGTCTACCTTTTCCCCATCTAGGGCTATTGGGAGGGAGTGCACAACTGTCCCAAGGATTCAAGGCATCCTAGGCTAGGGTGGGGAAGCCACCCTGCACTAGGGTTGCCAACCTCCAGGTAGGTCCTGGAGTTCCCCTGGAATTACATCTGATCTCCAGACCACTGAGATCAGTTCCCCTGGAGGAAATGACAGCTTTGGAGAGTGGACTCTGTGGCATCACATCTCCATTGAGCTCCCTCTCATTCTCAAACTCTACCCTTCCCAGGTACTGCCTCCAAATCTCCAGTAATGTCCCCAGCTGGAGTTGGCAACCCTACCCCCTCCCTGGCACTGCAGAGAGGCCACCACCTACTGTCCTTGCTTTTCCCTCTGCTCACTGTGAGGAGGTGAGAGTCTGTCTAACCTTCTCACCCAGTGCCACACTGTGGTGTGATGGAAGTCTACCATAAGCCCTCCTTGCCCCCACCCCAATGGCTGGCAGGGATGGAAGAGAGGGAAGGAGGAAGCAGGCCATCGAGGGTTGCCAGGTCCCTCTTCGCCACCCGCAGGAGGTTTTTGGGGAGGAGCCTGAGGAGGGTGGGGTTTGGGGAGGGGAGGGACTTCAATGCCATAGAGTCCAATTGCCAAAGTGGCCATTTTCTCCAGGTGAGCTGATCTCTATTGGCTGGAAATCAGTTGTAATAGCAGGAGATCTCCAGCTAGTACCTGCAGGCTGGCAACCCTAAGGCCCTCCCCTGAAATCAAGGGAAGGAGGGAGCAGCTGTCCACTGGGGCCAGAGTGCCTCCTAGGGCTGTTGCTTGCTGTGGCAGAACCCAACACTGGGGATGGACAGGGGGTACCCCTCTGCCTCTAGCATCCTAGGCAATCTCCTAGGCCTGCTTCGTGAACAGAATGTCCCTGGTGGTTGATCTCAGTAGATAAATCTGTGTAGGGGTGATAAAACCATTTCTCATCTTCTCAAATGGCCCCAGTCTGATTGAATGCCTGATATTTTCCTTCAAAAGATGCTGGGAAAGCTGTGATCTCCATGTCATGTAGTTGACCCCCTCCCCATTTTAATTGGGCAAATAACATTGATGTACCTTACAGCCTTGTCGTAAGAATTACTTATATAACATATATATAAATAAAAGAGGCTTGTGGTACCTTAAAGACTAACACATTTATTGGGGCATAATATACTTTTGTGGGCTAGAGCCTACTTCATCGGATGCATAAACTGAATATCTGAGTCAGTGGACAATACACACAAACCCCCAAGAGGAAATGGGGCGAAAAGTCCATGAAATGCAAGAGGTACAGTCTGTGACGTTCTACATTCTACTGTGCCGGGGAGCTGCTGCCACTCAGTGCAGAAGATAACTAAGCTAGGCAGACCAGTAATCTGACCCAGTATAAGACCCCCATGGGACTGGACACCTCTGAATGTTGTAAGCGCAGGATAGCCTGCTCTGGAATATGGGGCTGGATGTCCGTCAAGGATCCTTTCCAATGCTAAGAGGGTATATGCTCCAGCAGACACCTCCTTATCTCACTTAAATTTATCTGGAAGAACTGTCATTCCCTCATTACAGCCCCTAACACCATATGAATCACATCACACACACACACCCCAATAACCTTTCATTGAGAAAACAGATCGGCTTTTCCCACTTTTTAACTACCTTGCTTGTGAATGCAACCAAGCGTCCGTTAAAGGGAGCAACTGACTCTTGTTAAGTCCTTTCTGTGTAGGCAGCATCCTGTGTTTCTTAGGCTTCTATTATTAATGACTGTATAGTTATGAGGTGTCAAAGGTCAGCCACACTGCTGTTGTCAGTACAGCAGACTGTCTACAGCACAGCGCAAGGTATACTATATCCTCCCTTGCTCTCAGAGAAGTTAAGCAGCCCAGCCAGCAAATTCTCCTGCAGTTTTACTGCTGCAAATTGGACATCAAAGGGAATTGAAAGCGACTCTTTGTTTTTATTGGCACCCCCTCCCCTACACACCGAGGCGCGTGCGTGCGTGCGCACACGCACACACACACACACATCCACAGCCGACTTAGCCAGCAAGTTTTCTGAGCCGAGAACAAAAGGAATCGCCACAGGTTACAAATAAATGAGGTTCATCTCCTGCATAACAATGGCTGCATATTGTTAGGCTCCATCTTCTGGCCAAGGGGGGATGGAAGTGGTAGCCCCCGCGAAGCTGCGCTTGTCTAGCCAGAGCTCAGTTGCCTAGAGAAGTGCTGCTGGCACTTTTACAAGATGCAGGTGGCACTTTTACAGGTTCCCTTCCTTCCAGTTATACATATAAACAAGCTGCCCCAAGGTAGCTCCAGTCCTATCAGGTCACATTTTCTGACATTACTGAGCAAAATAAAAATAAAATGTTGTTGCTCAGCAGGATTTTAAGCTATTAAGGCTTAGAAGCTGACATAAAATAAAAAGAATAGTTTTGAATTCTTGTCCAGAACAGGGCTCCATGGGCCTTTAATGCTTGGCTGTTTCCCTTGCAAGTCACCTCTCCGATGACTAGGGTTGCCAGCTCCGGGATTGGAACTACCTGGAGATTTGGGGGGGTGGAGTCTGAAGAGGGTGGGGTTTGGGGAGGGGAGGGACTTCAATGCCATAGAGTCCAATTGCCAAAGTGGCCATTTTCTCCAGGGGAACTGATCTCTATCGGCTGGAGATCAGTTGTAATAGCAGGAGATCTCCTTCCACCACCTGGAGGTTACAAAATATCAATTGTCATGCAACCCGATGACTTTGGGTCTTTGTTTTGATTATGCATGCCATTTCCAACCATCAGAAGTCGCCTTGCTCTCCCCCTGTTTTTCCCCACATTTCCCCGCATTTTCAGAGACCTGTTTTATCTTAAATTTGAAAACACGGACAAAACGCGGGGAAACGCGGGGGGGGGGAGCGAAGCAACCTCTGACGGTTGGAAACGGCATGCAACAAAGACCCGAAGTCATCGGAGGGGTGACCATGAGGGAAACAGCCAAGTATAAAAGGCCATAGACTTTATTTCAGAGCAAGGCCCAATACATCAAGGGGGGGGGAATAAATTTTGAGCCTATGGCTTTCGTATTGCAGCCATAAATGGCATCTTGTTCGATATCAGTCATTGGAAGTGGGGACCAGCTGTGAGGTGGAGTTATTTTAATGAAGGTGTGCAATCAGGGAACCAGGTAGTCAGTAACAAACAGAAGTATTCCCACTGGCCCTTAATGTGGTGTGATGTTAGTCCACAGCTGGGGAGGAACATGTTGAAATCCCCCTTCTGCTATGGACGTTTGCTGGACAACCTTGGATCAGCCATTCTCTCTCGGCCTAACCTACCTCACGAGGTGGTAGCGAGCCTGGTTATAATTCCAGGAGAATTATAACTCCAGACCCCTCCTGGAAGTTGCCAACCACATGCCTTGAGGACATCTCACTGGAAACAACTGGAACCAGTTCTTTCTTGCCATGCGGTTGCTAAAGTTCTTCCTTGCGATGCGGTAGCTAAAAAGGCAAATGCGATCTTGGGCTGTATCACAGAAGTATAGTGTCCAGATCATGCATAGTGATGGTACCGCTTTGCTCTGGTTAGACCTCGCCTAGAGTATTGTGTTCAGTTTTGGGCACCACAATTTAAGAAGGTTGCAGACAAGCTGGAACGTGTCCACAGGAGGGCAACAAAGATGGTGAAGGGGTCTGGAGACAAAGTCCTATGGGGAAAGGTTGAAGGAGCTGGGTATGTTTAGCCTGAAGACTGAGAGGGGATATGATAACCATCTTCAAGTAGGGCTGTCATATAGAGGATGATGCCGAGTTGTTTTCTGTTGCCTCAGAAGGTCGGACCAGAACCAACGGGTTGAAATTAAATCAAGAGAGTTTCCTTCTAGATAGGATCCAGGAAACCCATGTTTGAACCCCCATTCTGCCATGGAAGCTCACTGGGTGACCTTGGCCAGTCTCTTTCTTTCAGCCTAACCTATCTTACAGGACTGTTGTTATGAATATAAAATGAAGGAGGGAGAGCAATGTTGCAAGTCACTATGGGGCCCACTGGGGGAGAAAAGCAGGGTGTCAGTCTTTTCAATGAACAAATCAATCCGGCCCAGTATATGGAGAGAACTCATTGCTGGAAGAGCCACATTAAACTAGACATGCTTTGTGGTCCAAAAACTCCAGAACAACTGTGAAATATGTATATTGCTAAAATTCTGTACCTTTGCTGAGAGAACAATCCTCCCAGTTGTGTTTGCTTGAGCTGTAACTTAGAGATTCAAGGCAACCCCAGCACAGCTCATTAACAAGGGTCCAAGGAGAGGAGAAGGCAGAAATAACGATGCCATTAAATCAAGCTTTATGAATATGTAACAACACCTTATTTTGCATTATTACGGCTGTTACTTAAAACATGCGGCTCAGCCTTTGTGCCAGAGTTGCTTTCTGAGCTTTGTTCGGAGCCTCTGGTGAGGGCTGACAAGGGGCTTTAAAGGACCTTTGAGAGATTAAACAGAGAAGAGCCTTTTGGAGCTGCGTCTGGGGATGTGGGAGAGGAGGAATTAATCAGAAGGGTTGAGGTTAAGCATTTTAAAGTGGAGGAGCTGCCCATTCATAATAAGGACTCCTTGCTTGAAGTGGGAGGCTCAAGGATTTGTGGCTAGATATCGGTAATTGATATGTACACTAAGCAAGAAAATGGGCCTGAATGGTTTGCACAAATGGCTAGTAGGGGGGAAACCACACGCTGTGAAGTCCTAAACTTTCTTTGCTGGGAGATGAACTAATGGGAATTAGCTCGGCAAGGAAACAGCTTTCGATGCCGTGAGTCTGCTTTGAGAAATGAAGTAGGGTGTGGGAATTTTGGGCTACATTCGAGTTGCAGAAGTGTTCCAGAGGACCATTTCCATCATGGGCACTAACTGAGCTAACTGGTCTGATCAGAGGAGATTCCAGGGTACTCAGAGTGTCTGACTAGGACTTGGGAAACGAGGTTCAAACCCCACTCAGGCATTGTTCTCTGGATGGCTCTGGCCAGTCACTCTCTCTCTCTCAGCCTAACCGCCCCTGCAGAGCAGGTGTGGAAACAGAGAAGGGAGAACCATGTATGCTGCCCTAAGCTTCTTGGAGGAAGGAGGGGGAAATATGCAATAGACAGATATAAACTACTTGTGCAACTTTCCAGTCAATTTTGGTCCCCCTTATAAATGAAAGTCAGGGTGTGTTTTCATCTCCCTTATCAAACAACAGTAGCAGTATCTTCAGCAGTACAGCACTTCACATTCATGGTGCCTCTTTCATTAGCCATAAACTACTGTTGTTCACCCCTACATCACCTGCAGTGGAGGAGAAAAGCAATGGCAATGCCATAATCCCTTGCAAGAACTAGTCACAGAGAGAAGATTCTGCTTCTCAGAAGGACATCTGTCCGGTGAAGAGTGAAGGGAGACTTAGTTTGAGAGGATTCACAATGGTCAGTTATGCATGGCTGGTTTGTCTTGCGATTCTCCAGCGAAACTCCCGATTCTCTGCGGGGATTATGCATGATGTTCCCCTCCCTCGGGGCTCAGCTCGCTTCCGTTCCCCGGGTTTCCCAATCCCTTTTCTCAGAGTAAGCACTACTGCTGATGACAATGCAGCATTTAAAGGGGCAGGGACTCAGACACTTCCTGATTTCTCCTAGTGATTACGCTGTGCTCAAGACACTGTCCAGGACTTTCTTAACCACAAGCAACACCATGCATAAGGTTTCCCAATCTCGGGATATAAAAGAGTCCACCTTCCAAAGTGGCCATTTTATCCAGGGGAAATATCTGTTGCCTGGAGATCAGTTGTAATTCCAGAAGATCTCCAGCTGCCACCTGGAGATTGGCAACCCTACCTCCCTTATTGGTTATGCCGGGACTTGGGTGGGATAGGCTGCCAGCCCTTAGTCTCCACCCCTGTTTTTTCCTGGCCTCTGGGCCTGGGCTGATGTTGGGTTTACTTGCCTTTGTGTATGCCTTTGTGAGATTGTGTTTACTTGCCCTGCATCCCCTCCCTGGCTTCTGCTGAAGCTTGTGCAGGCCTCTCTGGCCCCACACTGGCTTTTGCTGAGGCTGTGGAGGCTGCGGATACTGCCATCCTCTCTGGGCCACTCCAGCATTGGGTCCCGGTGGGTTCTTCCGACTGTGTCTGGAGTTGTGCTGTCAGCTAAGGGCCCTATGTTGTAGAACCTCGAGAGGCTGCCAGGCTCTCTTTCAGTGGAGTGGGGCCACTGGGAGTTGCGTCTCTCACAGCAGCCGTGGAGGGTGTGGTCCTTAGTCCAGAAGCATCTCCAGACATGAACATCCAATGGTAAATCAGAAGTCTACTGCCAGGGCCGACATGCTCTTAACTGGGGCAATTCCCAAATAATGGCCTTTGCCAAAAAGCACATTCCCATCTCTAACCGGAGTAAAGGGAAGCTGGGACTCCAACAAGCAATATAAAGTGGGCTATCTTGCCGCTATTCTGGAAGCTCACTGAGAAAATGTATGTGCATCTTTTTAAGTGTAACAGTGAAGTGTACCTCTGATTTTAATCCAAAAGTGAACTGTGCTCTTTGTAACAAACTGCCATGAAGACACAAATTTGCTTTATACCAACCAATCTCCACCTAACTATACTCTAACTTTTTGCTTTAAATTCTAGAACACAATCAAATATTCTTCTTTAGATATAGAACACTAAAGTGACCTGTTCATCTCAGTAACTGGTCTTTATCCCCTTTTTTCCTTCTCTTGTCCAGCTCCACCAGCCCTAAAGTTGTCTGTGAATGAAACCTTAGTGGTGAACCCTGGGGACAATGTCACCATACAGTGCTCATTGACTGGTGGGGACCCGTTGCCCCAAGTGATTTGGTCCCACTCACCCAGCCCTATGCCTCACAACAGCCTTGTTCAAAAGGGTAAACTCACCATCTGGGGCATCCGTGTGGAAGATTCAGGATACTACAACTGCACAGCTATCAACAATGTTGGGAATCCAGCCAAGAAGACAGTGAATCTGCTGGTGCGATGTACGTCATTGAGCCAACCTACTTGGAGATAAAGTCTGGATTCCCAGTGTACTTTTGTTGTTCTTTTAAAGTTTGGAATAGTATTAATAGCATGGAAGAAAAATATGGTATTGTTTAACCTACCATTTTACAGTGCTGCTTATTCCCTCGCACCTGACCCTCAATCTTCTTTCCCAAAATACACACATGCCATTCCAGTCTGGGTGGCTTTCACCAGGTTCCTTATGTCATTGCTGAAATGCTTCTTCTCTTGTTGTTCTTATCCTATCTCCTGACTTCAATCCATGTCCAAGGCAGTTTGTTCTTGCCATGCTCCTTTTTGCTAGAGGATACAAAACCCCATTACTCTATGTGTTTGCATTAATTGGCTTGGCATTTTTATCTCTTCCAGCCATGAGGAATGCAACGTTTCAGATCACTCCTGATGTGATCAAAGAGAGCGAGACCATCCAGTTAGGTCAAGACCTGAAGCTCTCCTGTCACGTGGATGCTGTCCCACAAGAGAAGGTTTTTTACTTCTGGTACAAGAATGGGAAGTTGGTCAAGTTTTCGGACCGACTTGTGGGCATCAGGAATGACCCTGAACTCCCGTCGGTGACCAGCAGCCTGGAGATAATTGACCTCCGCTTCACTGACTATGGCACATACCTGTGTGTAGCCTCCTTCCAAGGGGCGCCCATCCCTGACCTCAGTGTCGAGGTGAACATTTCTTCAGAAACAGGTGAGCCTCCCCTTCAAGACTTCTTGAACAGTGAGGCAGCGCATAATAATTAAGCAAAACAAGTTTATCCTTAGCCAGTTTTTTAAGAAGAAATTTCAGAAATCCAGTCTGGGTAATAAGTCTCTTTATTGATCAGATCTGTACATTCACTTGAATCATATGTTAACATTTATATCTAGTGCATTGTAAACTGGAGGCCTGAAAGGAATAATGGAAGGGAGAGTATAGTCGGAAATTTCCTTCTGCTCCCAACTAGGGTTGTGCATATCAATAGACCTGAACTGAAAATTTCGGGTAGATCAAATACCAAAACCTGGGAATCTGCCTGAAGCCGAATAGGCGATTTCTGAATATTTTGTTTTGCATGACCCTACTCCCAACACACACACACTCACACACACACACTCAGGATCCCCTCCTGGATTCTATAAGCTTTCAGGACCTTGAGCAAATTAATTGCCTCTCCCTGCTCTTGATCTTTTGATTTAACTGACTCTCAGCTGCTCCCAACATTCTTGGCCTCATCAGGTTGGATTTGGGGTGGGGGTGGGGGAACAGATGTTTTGGTTAATTTGCAAAGTCCTATCTTTTTGCATATCGGATGTTCCCTTGGTATGTGGAAACCTCTGCTTTGTCTGAGGGTTGCCCAGTTTTTCTGCTTCCACAACCGCGGCTGGCCACTTTACCTTTAGAAGACATGATAGCTGCACTGCTAAAACAGGATTTCCAAATCAAGGTAGTCCTTTAGCCATCATTTATGCAGAGAAATTCAGAGGCTGATGGTTGGCAGAGCACCACCTTAAATGCTTCCTTGAGTACCTTTAAGGCCTGACTAGCGTTTGAACTGTGGGTCTTTCCCTGGATGGTCTGAGGGCTGGACCATGGGGCAAAACTAGCCAGATGGAAATAGGTCTGTTTTCCTGGGCTGTCTGCTCCCATCCGGCAAGCAAGGCTGCAGCTCTCCAAGATGACTGTGCACAGTGGGAGGCACTAGAGATATGGCTGTAATTAAACAATCCTCCAATGCAATTTACACATTCTTCCCATGGAGAAAATTGTCTCTTGCCAGGTAAGCAACTGCCGGCAGTGCTGAGCAGTGAGGGTGCAGCTCTCTCTTCACACCATGGAGGAAAGGATCTGATGAGATTCCACAGCCCACAGGAGACCTGTAAATTGAAAAATTCACCTCCTCATTGCCTAGTGAGGTAGTAGCCGGCAGATTTGCCAGCAGCTAGGACCAACCTAAATATCCCTCTTGAGGCAGCAATGTATTCCTTTGTGTGTTAAATCATTACATTCTCCCTTGCTCCCCTGACATACATGGGTCAGTGTGAGCCATGACAGGGCAGTGAAGGTCAAAATTAGTTCAGAATCATAACTTGGTCATTAATTCATAGGGTCACCATAAGTCAGAAGCAACTCGACAGTACTTCACACACACACACAGAAGAATAACATGGAACCCTTCTGTATGTGAAAGCATCACTTTTGGAGAAAAATATGGAAAGAGAGACAACTTGAACAAAGAACACTTAGAAGAGCAGGAGTCACCCCATTACTGCCTATGATGTCAATTGCTCCTTTCTGGGGAGTAGCAGACAATATAGGCAGCAGAGATGGTGTCACTTGCCAGCTCAGGGCCTGACACTGAATCTGATCTGTGGGCTCATGAGTCCACCTCACTTATGATAGACAGCTCTTGGCCCTTGAATCCATGGATAACTATGAAAGCACAAGGGTAGATTTTGCTACTGGATCCACTTTCATTTTTTAAAAAAGAAAGCTTCTGCCCCTTATGGCATCCAAAGCACACTTGTAAATTGATGGGCAGTGCTCTGCAAAAACTCAGAAACTAGAAGGAGGCTGAGCATGGTTGAATGAGAAAAACTTTCCCCCCATAGCTTACTGGAAAAACTGAATAAATTCTACAAAACAAGGCAGCTACCGGTACATTTGTTTTACGTGAATAATTTATTCTGATTACAGAATCCCACTTCTTTTGTCTCAGAATTTCTTGACCCTTGAAGAGAGCTTGGATTTTTTTTCAGCACAGTGTACCCCCAGCCCTGACTGTAGAGCTTCCACCTCCAGGGCTGCCTTCCCTTTTTGCAGTGCACTTTCCCAGCCGTCTCTCAAAGTCTGCTCTTTCAAGACAGAGCACAGTCCCTGAATGGGCCTCTCTTCTCCTCTTCTCCTTTCAGTGCCTCCAACCATCATGGTGCCCAAGGGCCAGTCTGCCGTCACGGTCCGCGAAGGCTCCAGGGCAGAGCTCCAGTGCGAAGTCCGAGGAAAGCCCAAGCCCCCCATTATCTGGTCTAGGGTGGATAAGGAGGCCCCCATGCCCTCAGGCGCAGCGACAGTAGAGACCAGCGACGGAAGGCTGCATTTGGAGAGCGTGACTCGAGAAATGAGTGGGACTTACAAATGCCAGACAGCCAGGTACAACGGCTTCAACATTCGACCCCGAGAAGCCCTGGTTCAGCTCAATGTACAGTGTGAGTATTGCCATAGATTTCCATTGCTGTTTGCTGCCGTGCGATTTAGCAACACTGACCGGCGAGGGGTGGGGGTGGCTGTGGAGATGTATGTGTGTGTTGATAGGAATGACATCCTTCTTGGACTGAGTTGCGCTCTGTTTCTCCTTGAGGGTTTGTGTTGACACAGTTCATAATCGTGCAAGACATGGATACTGCGGAGGCTCTGAAACTAGAAACCACCCACATATTGCTGTATTCTAAGCAATGGTGAATCATAAAATACTATCCTTCCTATCACTAAGAACTGAATTAACTGGACTACCACTGAAGGAAATTTTCTTACCCCTCTCTTTCCCCTACCTTCTTGCTGATTGCCGCTTCGCCGGTTGCCTGTAGCAAGTAAGAATTGCCTGACACATGAACACGTGAAGCTGCTTCACATTGAGTCAGACCGTTGGTCTGTCAGGGTCAGTACTGTCTGCTCTGCTTGGTAGCAGCTCTCCAGGGTCTCAGGCAGAGGTCTTTCATTCCGCCTAGTACTCTGATCCTTTTAAATGGAGATGCTGGGAATTGAACCTGGGATTTTTTCATGCAAAGCAGATGCTCTACCACTGACTGAGCTGCAGACCCTCCCCAAGTCTGATACTCTGGGGAACTTTTAGAAACAGTGATATTATCTTTTTTTCCCCTTTCCGGCCATAACTGACACAAATGGTTAACTCATATTTATGTGGGCAAAGTCTGTGTTTTGAGGACTAGTAACATTTGTTCTTATCTGCACCCGGAGTCACTCCTTCAGCTTTTTGGGACTAGGGGGCCGTTACTGATTGGCATGGACTTGCCTTTTTGTTTTGGTCTCAGAACTTTCACATACCCATGAAAAGACTTGGCTAGCCGAGTGGAGCTTCTCTGCATTGCTTAGAGAAAACACATGGCCTTATCGGCAGTTGAGCTAACTCCTTTAAGGTCAATTATGCATGAGAGTTTTACCTGAGATTTGTTGCTCCCTGGACCCACACTTTCTTCTATGCACCAGCAGTCTCCAAGCTCAAAACAAGAAGCCCGCCCCTTGAAATGCCGCTTTGTGATTGGCTGTAGTTCTTTCTTTGAGAGAGAAGTCCCCGTCCCCCTGCAGAAATCCAAGTGCCCAGCAAAAATGCATTTTAAAAGACAAAAACAAACGGAGCACCCTAAAAGGAACTGGGGGGCGGGAACCCAAGCCTCATTTTAAAAGTTCATTCTTCTGCCTAGAAAGAACTCCCAGGAAGCAGGAAGTATTTGAATTCCCACCTCTTTACACACTGTTTTGTAATTGGCTGTGAGAGAAACCAAACTTGCATGTCCTGCAATTTGCCTTATGTGTGAGGATTTCACCTGGGAAGAATCAGGTTAACAGAGGAATGGGAAGACCCAGAGTTTGTGAGGGCTGGCAGCAAGGTAATCTCTGATGAAGGAAAAACTCATGCATAACTCCAAGGAACAACCGAGACAGACTGGGGGTGAACGAAAGTGGAAGTACCCATGAATGAATGACCTAAGTGGACCTTTGTCACCCCTGCTCACCCCATCCTCTCATCCCTATGAACCTGACAAAGCATTTCTTCTGTTTACTCGTACAAAAAACACTCAGATGTTTAAATGTTCACATCTCAGAATTGTTTTGCAAACAGGTAAATTAGTGTATTTGAGACTTTGTTTTAGTGGCAGGCTTATCGAGGAGGCAGCAAAGCAGGCGACTCGTATGTTCCCCTGGAAAGAGAATCAAAGTGGCGTCCTAGTATATGGCCGACGGCAATTCTGGAAAGCTCTGGTGAAATCCAGTTTACAGCCCATCTGCCCATCACTAAGAGATGCTATTTACTCTGTGTTCCATAAACATGCAATTCCTTATGACCTTGACTGACACAAGTTATTTTTGGGTCAGCCAGAAGGCAATGTGAATCCAACTCTGTTGTGTCGTGGCTGGCCCAAATCCAGCATACATCTGACTTGGATCAGTTACAGCTGCAGAGAATAGCAGTGTGTGTGTGAGTGCACGCTAGGGTTGCCAGCTCCAGGTTGGGAAATACCTGGAGATTTGGGGGGGGGGAGTCTGAAGAGGGCAGGGTTTGGAGAAGGGAGGGACTTCAGTCCCATACAGTCCAATTGCCAAAGCGGCCTGGAGATCAGTTGTAATAGGGGGAGATCTCCAGTCACCACCTGGAGGTTGGCAACCCTCATGCACGCACATGTGTATGTGTTTTAACGATGGATCCTTCCCTAATGCTCATAGCATCACAGCTTTTTGATAGCTTCTGTGAGTAATGGACTGTTTTCAGGTGATCAGATGCTGAACCAGGCGGGATTTTTTTTAATACCAGAGGAAGGAGGAAAGCAATTTGGCTCTTTTACTCTCTAGGTTTGGGATGAAGTCATTGCTTGATATTATTAATGGGAGTGGTGAATCGAAGTCATGTGGCGATAACTCTTATTGCAAAGGTAGCATCCCGTCAGGAGAATATTTCTGGACCAATTTCCTGTGGAATGCAGGTTGCGTTGGGAACGTGAAGCTGGCAGGTGTGGGACTGCGAGAGAGAATGTTAATTTACACCACCAGGCACCATCCCTGGGCTGTCACCGAATAGCACGCTTATACCACATGTAGCCTCGCTCATTACCAACCAGATACTCTTTCTGAGCTCTCCCTCTTCCCCCCTGCAGAAAGACAGAAAACTGATCTGAAAACCTGGACATTAGGGAACAGATGCCTTCAATTTTAGTGTTTAAATAACCCCAACAGTAATACTACCAAGCCAATAACTAGGGTTCCTTTCTACAATGGTGGGCTTCTACTGCAGTGGAATTCTAAAAGGCATATTCTCCCCCTTCACATTACCCCACAATATTTTCTGGATCAACGGAGAAAACATGCACCGAATGCAGCGCAAGCCCGATGCAGATACTATACTATTTCCCTGCAAACCAAGGCTTGCAAATTAGGACACAGCCATAGGGACACCCATCTTTCCCCTCCTTTGTCCCCTCTCTAGAGCAGTTCCTGCCACGGGTTCACATTACATCATGCACACTGATGCAAACTCTGATATAAACCAGAGATTGATGTGGGCTTGCAGAACATTCTTTTGAGGGAATGTTGGCATTCGTGTGATTTATATTGGTGCATGTCTGACATAAACCATGGTTAATGTTATAGAAGGGGAAATAGTTCTAGACAAGGCAGGAAAGAGGAGGAGGGCATGTGCATGCTCCAAACCGGCTTCTGATTTATAAACCATGGTTTGCAGGACTCACAGAAACAAAGTACTCTGCTCTTAGGACCCTTTCCAAATTCCTTATCGTGAAGTCATCCCAAGCTGACTTGATCAGAAGAGGAGGGGTTATGTAATGTGAAGTCTTTGATGCATCTCTAAAGTGCCGCTCACCATGTCCATGTTGAAGCCTTCCTCAGAACCTTTCTAGGGATGTCTGAGTTGTGGTTTGAAGATGTATGGAGACCCCCCTGTGCTGTCTCAGACAAGATGTGGCACAGTTCTTTCTTTAGGACTGCCATAGAATCATAGATATTGTCGAAGGCTTTCACGGTCAGAGTTCATTGGTTCTTGTAGGTTATCCGGGCTGTGTGACTGTGGTCTTGGTATTTTCTTTCCTGACGTTTTGCCAGCAACTGTGGGAGGCATCTTCAGAGGAGTAACACTGAAGGACAGGGTCATCTAGTCCAACCCCCTGCATAATGCAGGAAACTCATAACTACCTCCCCCCCACACACCCAGTGCCCAGAAGATGGCCAAGATGCCCCCCTCCCACGAACTGCCCAAGTTCATAGAATCCGCATTGCTGACAGATGGCCATCTAGCCTCTGCTTAAAACCTCCAAGTAAGGAGAGCTTACCACCTCCCAAGGAAGCCTGTTCCACGGAGGAACCGCTCTAGAAAATTCTTCCTAATCTCTAGATGGAAACTCGTCTGATTTAATTTTAACCCGTTGGTTCTGGTCCAACCTTCTTGAGGAAACAGAAAACAACTCGGCACCATCCTCTATATGACAGCCCTTCAAGTACTTGAAGATGGTTATCATATCCCCTCTCAATCCAAATCTTTCCCAACCCTTACATTCTTTAAAAGTGAGCCCTCATTGTGTGGGGAATGCAGCAGCCCCTGGAGCTCGCCCTCCTTCCTATGCCAGCCAGCCTTCATTTCTCCTTCTCCTGCTCCTGCAGGGCGCCAGGCATCATAGAAGGGAGGGTGCGCATGTGCTCTGGCTAATTGAGCTGCTGCTCTCCAGCCCGAGAAGCTCATTAGCTTTGTGACTTGCTCTGGAATTCTAATCTTGTCGGAAATGGGAATCGTGTAGTTGTCGAAGGCTCTCTGATGAGAGCGCAATTTTTTCCCTCCGCTTGTACTTTCCAACTGAGAATCCGGTCTGATGATGAGTGTGTTTAGGTGTATGTTTGTGTATGTGCATGCCTGTGACTTGCTTTTGAACTGGCTCTCTTTGGGGAAGTGAATTCTGGGTGATAATTTGGTTGTTTTTCTGATTTGTTCCAAAGCTAAAGTTGCAAAAAAAAAATCAATACGGCAGATCTGATTAGATGTCAGAACCTGTTTCTCTCTTTCTCCTTTCTTCTTCTCTCTCCCCCCCCCCCCCGCCCTTTTCATCCACCCATACTTAGTTTTCTATTGCACTGCACCGGTCTAGAAATTAGCTTTGCCAGCAATACAGCTACACGGTGATGGTCAAAGAATGGGGGAGGGTAACAAGCTCATAATCTCTTAGATATGGTACTGTAGTTAATGTTGTCGTCTATATCTTTTGAAAACAGAGAAAACAAAATACCTTTCATGTTATTTTCAGGAATGGGCTAAAGACGAAGTGTCAAGCTTTACCCGAAGCCAGTTCACACATTGTTTTTCAAGTGCATATTTAAAGGTGGTTTTTTTAAGTGTATGTGAATGAGCCAACCAGCTTTGGAAATGTGCATCAAATAGCAAACTTATCAGAAAACTAAGATTGGCTGCGGTTCTTTGTTAAGTGTACACTCAGGCTAGGGTTGCCAGGTGCCTCTTCACCACTGGCACGAGGTTTTTGAGGCAGAGCCTGAGGAGGGCAGGGTTTGGAGAGGGGAGGGACTCCAATGCCAAAGAGTCCAATTGCCAAAGTGGCCATTTTCTCCAGGGGAACTGATCTCTGTTGGCTGGAGATCAGTTGTAATAGCAGGAGAACTCCAGATAGTACCTGGCAGTTGGCAACCCTAACTCAGGGGCACACTTGCCATCGCTGCTGTGTAATGTGTATGATGTGGTAGGCACTCAACACTGCACTGAAGGTAGGATCTACTCAGAAATTACTCAGATTCACAGATCCAAGATTTCTTTTTCTGGCCTCAAAAGCTGGGGTGGGGGACACCTAATGATAGCATAACATTGACTCATCAGACGTAGAGCTACTTCCCATATATAATTGCTAGATATAAAAAGCATAACATGTGAATAGTAGAAATACATATTTGCAAGCATGAGGAAACCCAGAGTGACTCTGGTTCCTTATTGAATATTTGCCTGGTGACAAACCCTGATTTGCCACCTTGTGCTGTGCCCATGGGTAGCTGACAAATATATGTCCCAAATACATAATATTTTCTGCATGTGCTGTGGGTTCCTGATGCCTCCATTTCACAGCTTCTTCCTAGCTTCAAGGAAACTCTTTCCACGCAGTAATAATGCTTCCTTTTTAGGACATAATTTTGCTTTAGGAATCATAATAACCATAAATTGTACCCTGGGACACACGTACACACACACATATGCAGGCTGTCTCACACATTCCCTTAAAAGATTTGTTAGGTGTTAGGAGGGCTGGCTCAACACATCCCAATTCTACAAGCCACAGAGGGCCCGAACGAAAGAATTGCTTCTTGCTGGTCTAAGTAGCAGGATGAGAATCAGTATGAGTTCTACAGTTAGGTCAGAGATGAAGTGAGAGCCCCCTTCGGGTGATTTTTCTGGGGAGTCTGCAAAAAGGGATGTGATTTTTGTCCCACTTACTGCTGTAGGGTGTTCCCTCTCTATTTTAACCCATTATTCACCAGAGTGTGAAAAGAACCTCACTCTGATTTGGCTTCCTACCCAATCTCTGGTATCTTGAATGTAAAAAGATTGAAGAAAAAATGTCCCCTGTAATATTTATGTCATTTATTATGTGTATCTAGGGTTGCTAACCTCCAGGTGGGGCCTGGAGGTCTCCTGGAATTACAACTCGGCTCCAAACTTCAGTTCCTCTGGAGGATCAGTTCCCCTGGAGGTTGGCAGCCCTACTGTTATATCCCTGCTGAGTTCCCCCCGCTTCAAAGTCTGCCCTCAAATCTCCAGGTATTTTCCAAGCTGTAGTTAGCAACTCTCTATATATCTCAACCCAGAGACTCCCAAGGTAGGTAACAATAGATTAAAAATTATATCAGTACATTAAAAGGTACAGGTGGTCCCCTGTGCAAGCACCGGGTCATTACTGACCCATGGTGTGAAGTCACATCACAGCATCACATCACAATGTTTACTAGGCAGACTATGTTTACGGGGTGGTTTGCCATTGCCTTTCCTAGCTGTCTACACTTTACAACCAGCAAGCTGGGTACTCATTTTACCAATCTTGGAAGGATAGAAGGCTCAGTCAATCTTGAGCTGGCTACCTTCTGTTGGGATTGAGCTCAGGTCATGAGCACAGGTCTGACTGCAATACACGCACACACAGAGAGCAAACAATATAAAAACATTAGTTTAAAAATGGCAAGTAGCTTAAAAACAACTTAACAGCTAACTAAAAAAACAACAACAACATTTTCAAAGACAATAAAAACAAATACCATTAAAAGTTCAAATAGCCAACATCATACAAATACAAACAGACATAGCTTTCAAAAACAGATAGATCTATAGCTTTGCACCTATAGCAGAGGATGCAGATCCTGCTGTTGCCAGAAGAACCACAAAATAGCTGTGATAAAAGGCAAAAGTGGAGGGGGCTTTCCTCCTGCCTCCCAAACAAGTCTATTGTTCAAGCCAAAAGATGCTGTCCTGAGAGGTTTTGG
Source organism: Euleptes europaea (assembly GCF_029931775.1). Classification (NCBI taxonomy): domain Eukaryota; kingdom Metazoa; phylum Chordata; class Lepidosauria; order Squamata; family Sphaerodactylidae; genus Euleptes; species Euleptes europaea. The sequence continues at coordinate 37,752,625 of NC_079318.1, read as the reverse complement.
CTCAACTCTAATCACTGACAAAGTTCCATAGGAATAGTACCAGCTAATCCAAGGGCAACCTCATACTTATTTTTGGCAGGACAGTTTCCTTTAATGCTAGTTTAGTTTTAGATCATGCAACCAGCAATATGTAAAGATGCCATCTGGATGCAGCCTGTGCCTCTGTGTCTCTTTAATGACACCCCTGAGTCAGCTTGTGGGCCTAAAGGTGAGCAACAAATCTCCAAATCGGAATCTCTATCCATCTCTCCTGAGAGGACAGGTAGGCAGGGACAACTTCCCCCATGTCCCTGGATCAGAGCTGCCTTTTCTTCATTTTCTAAGCAAACTGGAAAGGTGTAGGGAAACTGAGCCAGAGTTACTATCGTTTTCCCCCCATAAAGTAAAATAAGAGGCGCAACCAAAGCATCTGTCAGAATTTAAAAGTAATTTTAATCAGATTAGCTACCTGTCTCATTGGGGTGGGGGATGAGCTACACATCTTTTACTGTGCAGTTTGGCAAACGTCTTGACAGCTGCACTGTAGGATTGCCAAACTCCAGGTGGTGGCTGGAGAGCTCCTGGGATTAACCCATTATTCACCAGAGTGTGAGAAGAGTTACCCTCACTCTGATTTGGCTTCCGACTTATTCTCTGGTATCTTGAATGTAAAAAGACTGAAGAAAAAAATGCCCCCTGTAATGGCTGCTTTGGAAGTTGGAATCGCCAGGTATTTCCTAGCCCAGAGCAGGCAACCATACTGCACTACAATGTCCCCAGAACACGTTCACAACCAAACAGGATTCCCAGAGCAATTGTGGTTCTCAGGATGAAATCATGAATCATATAGCAAGGATGACGAGGGAGGAAAGTCATCTGAATCTTAGACTTGGTTTGGTCTGTTTTAAGATGCAAGTCGTCCCTTGCGTTTTACTTCCCTTATCTTTAAAGTGAAGAGAAGTCTGACCCCTCTCACCAGAGGTTTGTGAGACTTAATTAGTGGTTGCAGATCGCTTTGAAATCCTTTAATAAAAAGCTCTAGATGAAGCGAGCATTATTATTGTGAATGCCATCCATCAGACGCGTCAGGTCATGGAGTCACCATGGAAATGAAACGCATCAGCCACCATGATGCATATTAAACCAGGGTCAGACAGGTGAGATCAGATGGGTTTCAAGGCCAGCCTGCAAAGTTTCCGTATGGTAGCGCTGGAAATCATCTCCATTTGAGAAAGTGGCAGGCAGACAGATGGCCCATAAATAGGTTTTGTCCATGCAATGCATTCCATAGACTATGAGATGCTAACTCTGAAAGCATCTTTGTATGTCTTTTATTGCTAGAGACTCTAAGGTCTTTCAAGGCCACTTTCACAAAAGCAACTTACGTTGATGTTTGTATTTTTCAACATCTGTATTATAATTCCACAGAAGTATTAGTAGGGTTGCCAACCTCCAGGTACTAGCTGGAGATCTCCTGCTATTACAACTGATCTCCAGCCGATAGAGAAATGGCCGCTTTGGCCATTGGACTCTTATGGCATTGAAGTGTCTCTCCTCCATCAAACCCGACCTCTTCAGGATCTGCCCCCAAAACCTCTTGCCAGTGGCGAAGAGGGACCTGGCAACCCTAAGTATTAGACATGTTTAAATCTTAATGTCTTGGCCCATCTACAAATTACAGTGCCTCAGAGGATGGCTTTCCAGGCCCTCGCGGATCTCCCGCTCTAGGCCCCTGCATGTACACACTGCAGTAATTCACAATTGGATTGTCTTGTCCACACAGGATGACTCAGTTGTAATTGATTACTATAGTTCGGGTTGCCAGCTCTAGGTTAGGAAATGTCTAGAGATTTTTTGGGGGTACAGCATGAGGATGGTGGGGTTGGGGAAGGGGAGGGGCTTCAGTGGGGTATAATGCTACAGAGTCCACCTTTCAAAGCAGCCATTTTCTCCAGGTGAACTTATCTTTGTTGCCTGCAGATCAGTTGTAATCCCAGGAGATCTCCAGCCAATACCCGGAGGTAGGCAACCCTAGCTATAGTGCAATGATAGCACAATGTCCAGTGAACCATAAGAGCCACATTATACTAGGGATCTATGATACTGATCTCCCCAGTGTTTAATTTAGCCTTACAAAGCAGTAGCATGAGGTGGAGCGATATGGATTGGGGCCATATTCTTTCCCCCCATGCCGTTTTTCTGATCGGCACTGGGTCTCCTGGCTGCTATTAGGCTGGCCTCAATAAAGAAAAATGACGTGAAGAATGAGTGCCCATTTTCTTCCTACCAAAAAGTAGCCTGAAGTGACCAGTTTCAATTGGGGAAAGGGTGCAGGGGGGAAGAGTTAACTCGGGTTGCCAACTTCCAGGTACTCCCTGGAGATCTCCTGCTGTTACAACTGATTTCCAGCCAATAGAGATCAGTTCACCTGGAGAAAATGGCCGCTTTGGCAATTGGACTCTATGGCATTGAAGTCTTTCCCCTCCCCAAATCCTGCCCGCCTCTGGCTCTGGCCCAAAAATCTCCTGCCGGTGGCAAAGAGGGACCTGGCAACCCTAAAGTTAACCTTAGAGTTAAAGATGGAAACTGTGGCCTTATATGCAGGGACATTTCCCCATGGTCACCCCTGCTGACTGCTTCAGGGCTTCCTTTTGATCATGCATGCCTTTTCTGTCCATCAGAGGTCACCTTGCTCTCCCTGTGCATTTTGCCTGTGTTTTCCAGATGCCGTTTTAGCTAGAATCTGGAAAATGTGGGCAAAACATGCAGGGAGAGCAAGGCAACCTCTGACAGGAGGAAAAAGCATGCATGATCAAAAGGAAGCCCTGAAGCAGTCGGCGGGGGTGACTGCAGGGAAACATCCCTGTATAAAAGGCCCTTGTTGCCAAGTAAACCCTGATCTCCTGAGATCCAAAACAGGCCTTACTCTGCTATAAGCACAGGCTGAATTTCTGCAAATGAAGGGTAGTAAATAATGAGTAGCTAGTACAGGAGAAAATAAAACAAACGCATCAATTCAAAACAATAAATAAAACAACATATTAAAACAAGTCAGCAACAATGGATAAAAGCAGAACTTGGAAAGCCAATGCAAGAATGAAGTAACAAGCAGTAGTAAAACAGCACACATGAGAACAGCAGTAAATATAAAACTCTTCAGTGTGAGAAATAAGTTAACTGGTGCCCAAAGGTCCCTTGCAATAGACAGATTTTTAGGCAATGTTGGAAGAGGTCAAGAGGGAGGGGGCCTGAAGGACTCAAGGGGTAAGGAATTGCATAGTTTGGGGGCAATGGCTGACAGTGCCTTGACCTGAGTGCTTGCCATCCTTACCTGTGTTCATGAAGCCAATACAGGTTCATGCAGAGGGAATCCGTCATTTAAGCTGGTGTCAAGCCATGTAGGTTTTAGAGATAAAAAACTAGCACTCTAAACTGAGCCAAGAAACAAACTGGAATCCAGTGTGGCTGAATAAGACAGGATGTATGTGTTCGTTACAGGCAATTCTGTCTTCAAAGGTAGTGTGTAACTGCTAGGGTTGCCAGCTCCAGTTTGGGAAATACCTGGAGAATTTTGGGGCGGAGCTTGAGCAGGGTGGGGTTTGGGGAGGGATGGACTTCAATGCCATAGATTCCAGTTGCCAAAGTGGCCATTTTCTCCAGGTGAACTGATCTCTGTCAGCTGGAGATCAGTTGTAACAGCAGGAGATCTCCAGCTAGTACCTGCTGGTTGGTAACCATAGTAATTGCAGCCAGGTAGGCTGTTTCCAGGAAAGCCAATAGCTGGTGTTATATTATGGGCAGTTGTGAATTTGTTGACATTCCCTTATTGTATGGTATAGTTATTTAACACAATCCCTTAAGGTAAAAAGCCTTTGCTTTAGTTTCACTTTTTACTTGTGTTGTCGGTTGCTGGCTGTGGCTGGTTAAAGCCTAGCAGGGCCCAAACCAGGCCTTGCTTATGTTCTAATAAAGTTCTGTTTTGATACCAGGTGCTGTCAAATTATTACGTCTGGCAACCCAATAAAAAGCAGTCCTGGCTGCATCTCTTAGCTGAGTACCACTAGCTGCAAGCTTGATCTTCCAGAGGGAGTATATCATCATCCAAAACAGGTTGTCAATTTATTCCTGAATTGGTTTTGCCACCAACCTATAGCACTTCTGTCTTGTCTGAATTAACATTAAATTTGTTCACGGCCATCCTGGCCTTCATTGACTCCTGAGACAAGTTCAGGTTTTCTGCCTTCTCCTGGGAATTAGATGGCAAGAAGAGATATTAATTGAATCTTATGAGCCAGTTGATGACAACACACTCCAAATCTTTTGGTGATAGGGCTGCTAACAACCTGGAGAAAAAAATGCCCTACCCCCTTAATCAAGACTTTATGGGATGCTTACTAAGTGATGTTATTTGCCTTCATGCCATGCAAAGCTACACACTTCTACACATTATGCACTCTCCTCTATTAGAGGGAAGGATGACTTCCTTCAGTAATAAGGTTGCCGACCGCCAGGTACTAGCTGGAGATGTGCTATTACAACTGATCTCCAGCCGACAGAGATCAGTTCACCTGGGCCATTTATTCATGGTAATTAGCAGCACGTTCCAGGCTGAATTGCCCCACATATTGTTTTGAATTTTACAATTCACAAAATGGCGCAGACCAGCTTCGCATTACTAAAGAGCTCACTTAACGCGATATTTGGAATCCTCTTCAAAGAACCATGCAAAACAACAGCGACACATTAGCTATACACATGCTAATGATTCTGCAATCAGGAACAAAGGAATAGGCATTTTTAAAGTCGCCTTTTTAAAAAGAGCTTTGAGTGAGCATCAAAATTGACCATGAATAAATGGCCCTGGAGAAAATGGCCTCTTTGGCAATTGGACTCTATGGCATTGAAGTCCCTCCCCTCCCCAAACCCTGCCCTCCTCAGGCTCAGCTCCAAAAATCTCCCGCCGGTAGCGAAGAGGGACCTGGCAACCCTACTCAGTAAGTCCATGTAGGTATAAAACAGCATAGGGGATGATGGAATCTGGAAGCACTTTTAGTAGCCCGGGAGTGTAATAATATTCTCCCAGTACCTCCTTCTGAGACCTGCCCATCAGAAGGGAGCGGAACCACTGCAGAAGTGTGCCTCCTGCCCCCAGAAGGGTACCCTGGTTGATGGTCCAGTGAAAACTGGCAATGAGTGATCTAGGAGAACCAGCAGGGACAAAATTCTCTGTGAGCAGACCAACTACCAGGGTAACCAATCAATTTCTATCCCACTCAGACTAGAAAACAGCTTGAGAGGATTCCAGATAATCAGTTTTATCCAGAAATACCCGGAGCCAAGACGTCACCACCCCTTTGAGCACCTAGCTAAAAAAAATGGTGTGTTATAAATTGGCGAATTACTCAACTCTTGGACATCCTGAATGTTTTCTTAAATAGAGGATTTGCAACAGCTTCCTTTAGGGCACGTTCAAATCCTTCTATTAAGGAGGCATTTATAACATAGCTCATCCACTGGGCTATGTTGCTCTGACATATTTAGCCAGGATGGGCAAGGATTGAATGAACAGATGGTGTACTTCACAAATACAAATATTCTGTCCACATTCTCAGGCCAGACAAACTGAAAAGTATCCATGGGAACCTGAAAAGCAGCAGCTTCAGGAACGTTCATAGCATCATTTATTACAATAGAGTCCAGATGACAGTGAATACAACCAATTTTATCCATTTAGTGCTTTGCAAATTGGCTACAGTGGGTTACTGAGGGATACACTATTTCTTCCTAAGGTCAAGATGTTAAAGGCCTCTTGCTACATGGAACTGTTACTAGACAGCATGAACACATGAAGTTGCCTTATACTGAATCAGACCCTTGGTCCATCAAAGTCAGTATTGTCTACTCAGACCAGCAGCGGCTCTCCAGGGTCTCAGGCAGAGGTCTTTCACATCACCTACTTGCCTAGTCCCTTTAACTGGAGATGCTGGGGGATTGAGCCTGGGACCTTCTGCATACCAAGCAGATGCTCTACCACTTAGCCACAACCCTTCCCCACTGTGACATTGTCATGGCTATGAAAAAGTATGGTTTCTACACTGTAATCTGAGCTCTACCCTGTGTTTGATAAGCATTAGCATAAGTCTTCCTCTACTGCTATTCTAAACATTTTATATTCACCAGCTACTAAAAAAAAAAAAAAAAGGGAAGCTGATTTTGATCCTTACATTCAGGAGCAATTGTGTCTACCATTTAGGGTTGCAAACATTCCCATGACAAATGGAGAGAGATTTTGAGCATGGTGCTCAGGGAGGGTGGAATTTGATGAGGATGTAATGTAACTTCTAGGTGATGCTCTAGAAATTTACCTTAATCTCTATGGTAAAGACCATAGAGATATAGGGATATTATTAGATCATCACTATGGTGGCCATTTTCTGGCCACATTTTCTCCCACTCCTCAGTTTCTCAAAGGCAGAAAATGCCAAACTAGCTAGTGAAGCCAGGGCTTCTTGTTACTTGCTTCTTAATAAACCCCTTAAGTAGATACTTAAGTAGATGTGTGGTCAGGGCTCAGTATGGAGAGTTTGTCCACTTTGTCATCCTAGTCAGAAATTAGGCCTACTGGAATCCAAGAAAAAGAGCAGGCAGCTTCAGAAGCATGTTCATGTAAGCATCAAAGCAATTATTAGTCACAGGGCTAACATGTGGAGGATGGAAGGGCTGGCCATAGGTCTAGAGGAAGGAAATACTGAGACCTGGACCATGGCGCAGTACAGGAGGTCCAGAGCCAGTGGTGGCAGAGACTGGGAGAGAGTGATGATTAGAATGGAAATCTGGCTTTTGGTCCTATGAAAAATTCAGCCCCTCTAGTCTACCATTCCTTTACAAATCTACAAATGTTATTTTGGCCTGGAAACAAATGTTTAATCCACTTTGGTATCTGGCTGAACAGCTTGCAGTGCTGTATGTCAGGCAAATAATAGTCTCCATCAATTTAACCTGTTATCTACAGAGGAAACATAAGACCAGAAACAGAGGATACGGAAGAGACAGTAAATAAGCATGATGGATCAGTGGATCTACATCACTGGAAATGGAAATGCACTATATTCTGTTATGGCTGGCAATTGAAGCTATCGTTCAAGGGCTTGAGTTTTACTAGTGCCCTGTTCTCAAACCAAGAGCATGGCTATTAATTGCTGTGTTAATAGTCCCCTGAGTCTTACTGAGGGAGAGACTTGCTAGAATTGTTAGGTTGACAAGTATGCCTGTGACATTTCTAACTGTTATTGATGCTAGTCTGAGAAGGAGACCACTGATTTTCTCTAGGAAGCTTGACTGGTGCACAATGGTTGATGCCCATCTCCATTGCAAGTGGCTTATTTTGCTTTACTGCATGTTTGGAAAAACCTTCTAAGAACTTGAAGGAATTTGTATAGATCGGTTGTATAGACCGATTTATTAACGGTGGATTGAGATTACCAGGAGCTGAGTGTCTGTAACCTAGCATTATTCTCCATAACCACTCACAAATCTGAAGGGGTGGCAACTGGAGCTTAGCCTTGGAAACTGCAGATGATTAGCAATGGGAGGCAGACTATGTTTTCTAGCAGCAACCCAGACGATGTTGACGGGTCAGACAGGGCTTGATTAGCTAGCCGCCAGATAAATAAACTATAGAATGGAGCCCCTGTGAGGCTGAAATTATTCTGGAGTCCCCTAGCGTGGTGGGGTGCTTACATTCTGTAAAATCTCTGCTGTTCAGAAAATGGTGGCTATTCCCTTGTTATAAACCACAGGAGCCGTGGCTAGATCTCAAACTGGGAAAATTTTAATATCTTGGTCACCAAGCCAGCATTCATAATAGAATGGCTGTATTCGCTATATGATAATATTTGTACGGGTTGTTGTAGATACAGGAAGCAAAGAATTTGCTTGTGTCTGAATCTATCTGATATGGCCCTGAAAGTTAAGGCCAGGTCCCAGAGAATGATTCAATTCTAGGTCCTTAGATCCACTCCTAAGGGTAAGATGGGACATATACTGTATGTTAGAGGCAGCATTCTCTTCATTTTGCTCCCCTGATCTACATTTGCAGTTATAGGGATACCAGGACTCCCGCTGTAGTGGGACACCTCCCACCTCCCACCTCTGGTCCCACTGTGGCTCAGTGGGGCAAAAGGGAAAAAACTAATGCAAAACTCAGAGTCATGCTAATGGTACAGGGTCACTTCCAGTGAATAACCAGAAGGGAGGTCACTGTGTCAGCATGACACTCTAGGATTCCACCCCAAACTCAGTGGTTTTAACACAGAGTTTGGGGAAAATCATAGAGTACCATGCTGATGTGGTGGTGTCACTACCAATTATTCACCAGAAGTGACATTGTGCTATCGGCACAGCGTCATTTCCCCCATCCCTCCCTCTCTTGCTGGTACCCAGACAATGGTTGGCAACCCTAGGCAGTTCCCAAGATCCTAGAAACATCTGCCCTGTAGCCCACAACAATGCCCTGTAGCCCACAACAATGGCTGCCATCTTAGAAATGACCTCATTTATGCATATTCCAACTATGAGACTTCTTTAAAAAATGTTCTAGTCCCCCCTTCTCTCCATGGCCAAATGTGTAGATATTTAAATCCAGGGATTGAAGCCAAGAACAGACAAAACTGATCTTTCTGCAAATTTGAAAAACACCTTATGTTTGCAGAAAAATCTGGAATATATGCTGAGGTCCCTCCCATTTGCAAACCTGACCCTCCCCAGGCTCCACCCCCAAAATCTCCATGTATTTCCCAGAGCTGGAAACCCTACTTGCCTGGCAGCATACAGTCACGGAATCTGAAGACGCGAACAGCTTCCCCCCCTTGCCCCTCACAAGGGCCCAGAACAGATATATGAAAACTAGGATGGTCAAACTCCAAGTAGTGGCTGGATATATCCAGGGGTTACAACTGATCTCCAGACTACTGAGATCAGTTGCCCTGGAAAAAATGGCTGCTTTGGAAGGTGTACTGTGTGGCAATATAACCAGCTGAGGTCCCTTCACTCCCAAACCCTGACTTCTCCAGGCCCCACCCCCAAATACTCAGGAATTTCCCAACCTGGTGATCCTAAAGCCCTTCTGAAGGGTGAGACACCTCTCTTCCCGCTTTTTCATAGTAGCAACACATATAGGGTTGCCAGCTCCAGGTTGGGAAATACCTGGAGATTTTTGGGGCGGAGACTGAGGAGGGCAGGGTTTGCGGAAGGGGGACTTTGCTGCCATAGAGTCCAGTTTCCAAAGCAGCCATTTTCTCCAGGTGAACTGATCTCTATCGGCCGGAGATCAGTTGTAATCCCTGGATATCTCCAGCTAGTACCTGGAGGTTGGCACACAACCCTAAACACATACCACAACAACCTCTCTCCCAATCTTGTTGCATGGCTGTAGTTTGAATCTGGGGTTCACGAAGCCTTGTCCAATTCTAGCTAGAGTTCAGAGCTGTGTTTGTTTTTTTCCTGTTGGAGAAAAGGGAACTGTCTGAAGCCAAATGAGGCCTTTCCTTCACAATCTGCTTGAGGGCTCTCACAGACGTCCAATGTATGTTTTCAGAATATCAACACAAACAACTTCAGTGGTATGTATGAGGGGATTTTGTAAAGGGAAGACCTCTTGGGACAATTCCAGTGGTGAACAGAAACCCTAATAGGAAATGCGTATGCAGAGTAGTTTTGAATTCTAATGAGCCATGACCACTTGTGACCCACAGTTCTGGAGCTTCACCAATTACTGCTGACAAAGGGAGATTGTTTGCATAAGAATTGTGTTCTGGGATGTTTATGGATTATCTTGCCTTTATAGTATTCTGAACACTTCCCCTCTGAGCCCTAGCTATTCTGTGAGGGAGGTAAGAATTATAGCTCTTCTCAGAGATGCTATCTGACAAAGGAGGAAACTCCATTTTGAAAGGCATCCAGTATTTTCCTTTTAAAATGGACATCAAACCCTGCAAAATTCTGTGAATTGGGCTTCTAGTCTACTGGCTCCCCTGAATGGGTTATTCTGAAAACCTTCTATTCAGTGTTTCCCTTGCCCTCAATACATTTTGAAAATATTCAGATTACAATGTCTATAGCTGCTTCCACATGGGTTTTTTTCTAAACAGAGTTTTCCCCCACACATGGTAGAGTTAGGGTTGACAGGTGCCCGGTGGTGGTGGGCAAACCTCCGGCCATTTACCCCTCTGCCCGCTGACCAGCTGAGGGTTGGTGGGCAAACGTGCCTGCGTGCGTGCACACCGCAGCATGGAACTTGGGTGGGGCCAAGGAAGTGCAGGAGGATGGCACAGGTGTGGCAGAGCCCTGCCCCAGCCCCCGCATGTGTTGGGCGCCATTACGCGGTGCCACGAGGAAGGACAAGTGCTGCAGCGGCTTCCCCACCACCCCAGGATGCTCCCGCTGCCGCCTCCCGCCGCCCCGCCACCCAGCTGGCCGGCCCAGCCCTGCTCCTCCCCCTGGGCCACCAAATCGGCTCCCCAGGTGATTGAAGAAGGTCCGTGCTTCCAGTTGTAAACTGGAAGTGGCTCTCACATTGGCGTGTCCGTGCACATGCGATCCCCGAGCTCTGCCCCCAAAGCCTCCTGCCGGAGGAGTGGGGGGACCTGGCAACCCTAGGTAGAGTTATTTCTACACATGGTAAAGCATGGCCTTGCAACCAGCAGGAGATCTGGGGGCAGGGACATGGGGAGGGTCTGTCAGTGACAACATGACATCACTTCTGCAAAACACTGCAAGTGATGTCATGCCTCTCTAGGAATCAATGGAAACTCTCTGGTAAAACCATAGAGTAACCAGCAATTCCTAGAGAGGATGACACACTGCTGGCCCAATGATCCTTTTTCTTTTGTTTTTCTTCCACCACTGCTATGAGCAATGGCAAGATATGAAAGGCAGGGGATCCCCCGCTCTGGCAAGCCTAGGTAAAGGAGAGTAGCTGGACAACGTTATGCACAATCTGTGCCAGATCTCATTTGGCCCCCATTTTTCCCCTTTGCGCAGGAAAAAAAATAAACTTCATTTTCTCAGAAGTTCAAGGAGAAACTTCAGGATGGCTGTGGATGAAGCATTCATCCGGATGCTCCCATTGTAGCCACCATGGGGAGGGGGTGGAACTAAACTCTGCCTTCAAAATGGTGAACTAAACTCTATATTTCCCCCCTTTTCAGCACCTTAAAAGAAGCTGTGCACTTGGGAGGGGGCGCTGCACAATGTGCAAGTGTAGGGTTTCCAACCTCCAGGTCATGGCTGGAGATCCCCCACAACTGATTTCCAGGTGACAGAGACACTGCCCTCGTGTTTGCACACTCCTGGAAACAGTCTTTGTTTCTGTCAAGAGATACTTGCTCACTGTTCTGCATGTCATCTCTTCCCTTCTCTTGCTAGAAGGCACACATAGCCACACTGAATGGCAGATATATCATATTTATAAGGGCAGGTGTTGATTTCTGTCAAGGTCAGAACAAACAGGACACTCACCTCCCCCCACACACCATCCCAACAGTAAAAGGGTAGGTAGGGGAAACACTAGCAGGGAAAATGAAACACAAATTGATCCCAGGGCCACAAGAGCAATAACTCTACAACTACAAAAGGCAACCTGCTTAATCTCCCATTATTTTCTCCCCAGCTATGCTCTTCTCCAACCATAGGCAGCCTAAAGTTGATAAGGAAGCACAAGGGTTGTAGCATTGCCCTTTTCACATTTCTCTAACATCTGTCAGATTGAAATAGGTATATTTAAGTCCATAAGAAATGCCTTCCTGCCTCAGACCAGAAGTACAGTCAAGCTCAACATTCTGTCTCCAACAGAGTGCCAGTCAGATGCCCCATAGGAAGATCACAGAGCATCAAAGTAATGTCTGTTTCCTGTTCCTTGACCCACAGTTGAAGATATCAGGGACCTCTATATACAGAAGGCTCGATATTAAGCTGGCATAGCTAACGGCCATTGATAATTCTGTTGTTATTTAATGTATCCTATTTTAAAGCTAATGGTCATGGAAATTAATTGCATAGGATTTCTTGGATGAGCCAGAGGCCTAGCCTACACCTGCAGCGAAATGAGGTGTGAATGAAATGGTGAGGTCATACTTCAGACTACAGGAGGATTATAGTTTAGAAGAGAGGTCCCCAAATGTTTTAAGTCGTGGAGCACTTTTCAGGAGAGAAATTCCTCACAGAGCACTAATTTCCACCTAGCACCTATATGCTAAACAGAATGACAGTAGTATTTGTCTTTCCAATCCCTTCACGGAGCATTAGGAGATGTTTCGTGGAGGACCAAGTGCTCCATGGAGCACAGTTTGGGAACCTCTGGTTTAGAACATTCCCCTCTGTAGGTTAAAAAAAGCTTCCCTTCCATAGAACAGTAGCACAGGAGGGAGCAAGCTGTATACTTTCTCTTTGACAATGTTGATTGTTTATATGCAAGAAGGATTTTGTGTCTGTTTTTTTTTACAAAAACCAAGTTTCATATTAACACAGTGGAGTGTCAAACGAGAGGCAGATGAAGCCATCCCCTTCCATTTGGCCCAGTAACCCACACTCCCTGTCAAAGAATTACAGAAATCTAGAAGACAAATTGTACTTTCCTCTAAGAAATTCATTGGGTTTCATCTTTCATTGGGTAGGCAGAGTACACACACATGAGGAGAGATGGGATCCCTCTAGGGCTCAATAAAGATCCTTTTTTCTCCTCCACCCCTTAAGTGCATATCGGGGTAGTCCAGGAAAAGGGAAACTTCCCGTATCTCCATTCAGTCTCCTTTTCTGGTCAGTCATGTAATTTGTCCTTCTCTAGAATTAATGCAGTTTGACTGAGGCTGGGCGGGTGCATGGGTGTGGTCTGAATGGGGTGTGGGAGGCACACACATACCTCCCAGTGCCTCAAAACAGCCTTTCCTACTGTCTGCCCAGCATGAGTGCTGAAGGGGGGAGCAAGAAAACCTATAGGGATACCTCCATGAGGAAGCTTTGCATCTTTTCCGGGAAGGACTGGATCCATTTTTTTTTTCATTTTGATACTATAGTATTTCCTGAGCATTATATACATGCAGTTCTCAAATTCTGTGATTCCTTGAAGGTCAGTATATAATACCAAAACAACACATGAACACATGAAGCTGCCTTATACTGAATCAGACCCTTGGTCAATCGAACTCAGTATTATCCATTCAGACCCGCAGAGGTTCTCCAGGGTTTCAGGTAGAGGTCTTTCACATCACCTACGTGCCTGGTCACTTTAACTGGAGATGCCAAGGATTGAACCTGGGATCTTCTGCATATCAAGCAGATGCTCTACCACTGAGCCACTGCCCCTCCCCTAACATATCAGGTACTCAGCCAGTGATGGATTTGGAGATGGATATGCTGTAGCTAGAGTTGTCAGCCTCCAGATGGGACCTGGAGAGTCCTTGGAATTACAACTGATCCCTATACTACAGAGATTAGTTCCCCTGGAGAAAATGACTGCTATGGAGGGTGACTCTAAAGCATTATGATATGCTGAGGTCCCCTCCTCCCCAAAGCCCATCCTCCCCATGCTCCACCCCCAAATCTCCAGGAATTTCTGAGTCTGGAGTTGGCAACCCTTGCTGCAGCAATAGGTACATATTTAATAAACACCATGAATGGATGCAGATAACAAAAAAATATTCTGTTAGTTAAATCAGAACACTGAAGTGTATGTATTCACATTGTCCAGAACTCTACAAGATAAACCTCTTAACCTCCATGTCCATTTGATCACGCCAGGTGTTGAGATTGTGAGCTTACTATCCTTCACACACAAAAACGTGCCCTGTTCTAATTTTGTTAGGTGTTTTGAGCAGGAAAGGGTCCTCCAAATCTCCAGTAAAGCTGCCAGGTGCATCCTGAGAACCCTCTGATTCTCCACATTTTTCATCTGATTTTTGCTGCAGGGCCATCAATCAGTCAATGGACTTGCAACTATAAATCACTGCAGAGAACTTCATATTTATAAGGGAACCTGTTATATTTTATATGGATTCCAATGTGATTGTGAATATATATTTTGTCTAGTTCTGATGACAGCAGTAAACTTAAAATTGAGACAGTTTCTATGTAGGATTTCCTGTTCCTGGTTTAGAGTCTTTTCTTCTAATTGATAAGGGGCTGTCACAGAGGTCTTGTTGTTTTGCTCAAACCCGTTATTAGGGTTTGCCAGCTCCAAGTTGGGAAATATATGGAGATTTTGGGGGTGGAGCCAGAGGAGGGTAGGGTTTGGGGGAGGGAGAGACGTCAATGGGGTATAATGCCAGAGTCCACCTCTTAAAGCAGCCATTTTCTCCAGGGGAATTGATCTCTGTTGTCTGGAGATCCGTTGTAATAGTGCGACATCTTTAGCCACTACCTGGCTGTTAGCTACCCTACCTGTGCTTGCCCACTAGGGCGGGGTGCGCCTGTAGCAGCACGGTGCTCTGAAGAGGCCTGCAGCAGGCAGGGCAACAGGCTGGGGTTTCTGAAGCCTAGGCTTCTACAGCTGGCAGCTGTATTAATTGGGAATGGGAGTAATAACGCAGTCCAGTAACAGTCCAAGGTCAGTCAGGGTGAAAGGCAATCCGTCAGAGCGAAAGGCAGAGTCAAGGTCGGTCCGGTCCAAGGTCAGGCAGGGAGTCCAGAAGAATTCAGGGTCGAGAAAGCAGTCCAAGTCGATACAGCGTCAGCCAGAGTGGAGTGCCGCAGGTTCGCCAAGCGTTGCTTCCACAGCTTCTGCTGACTCAGCCCTCCTAAATACTTGCAGCTGTCTGGGGGAGGCAGCTTCTGTAAAGACTCACTCACTATCTTCATGACTGTCCCGGTTCCTTCTTTGTTGTTCCAACCTGGCTGAACGCCGGCGTTGTTCTGCCAGGATCCGGCCCATTTTCCTTCGACGAGTCCCAGGAGACATCTGTTCCTCATGGTCTCTCGGCTCCCTGGGCAGCTTCCTTGATGTTCCTGGGTCGGCCGGCGTCTGGTCTTCTTTAGGCTGCTCTGTAGCCGGTGACTTTAAGGTATGTCTTGGCAATACATCGTCATCAGCTGTTTTCTCTGTCAGTGTGGGTGGGGAAGGAGGACTCTGTCCCTGGATCTGGTCTCCGTCAGAGTCTGAATCTGTTGTCAGGCAGCCTCTGACACTACCCGTTGTAGAGAACCATCTTGCCTAGGCCAGGATATAGGCCCTTCGGGCATGGCTGGGAAACAGGGCCAAATTTTTTCCTAACCCAACTTTCAGACTTTCAGATAGATCGATGGGCTATATGTAGGGTTGCCATCTCCAGGATGGGAAATTCCTGGAGATCTAAATAAGAGCCTGGAGAGGGTGGGATTAAGGAGGGGGTGTACCACAGCAGTGTATAATGCCATAGAGTCCAGCCTCGAAAGCAGCCATTTTCTTCAAGGGAACTGATCTCTGTGGTCTGCAGACCAGTTGTAATTCCAGGAGATATCCAGGCCCTACCTGGAGGTTGGCGATGCTAGCTACATGTGCAGTGCTCTCCCCCCACAGGGAAAATAATGCCCCTCTGGGAATGGTGTGGGTTGGGAAAACAGCATAGGGTGCTGAAGCCCTGTCTCCCCCTTTGCCATAGTCTTGGTCCAGATTGGGCCCCTGGGTTCTTGGGAAATGGGTTCCCAGCAGTGTAGCATGTAGTGTTGCCAACTGTGGATTGGGGAGTTCCTGGAGAGTTGGGGGTGAAGCCTGGCGAGGGTGGTATTTGGGGAGGGGACGAATCTCAGCATGGTATAATGTCACAGAGTCCACCCTCCAAAGCTGGCATGTCATCCAGGGGAACTGATCTCTGTAATCTGGATCTCAGTGGTAATTCCAGGAGATCTTCAGGCTCCACCTGGACGTTGGAAATCCTACTGGCAAGTGACTGGTGATCTGAAAATTCAGTCTGGGAACCCAACCAAGGAAATGTCAAGTTTGATCATAAGAGAGTTTATGGGGCAGCCTGGAGGTTATAGATGTGGGCAGTGGCTTCTGTTTAATGATCTACTATAATGATTGTATTTTTGTGTAGTAAGTGCTACTGTTATCTGCTTTTAGACCTAGGCTAGGAGAAAGGCAGGATATATAAATATATCCAGGTGACATTAGGAAACTGTCTGGGTCAGTCCTTTGTAGAGGGAAATGGAAGCAGATCTTTTTCTGTAACTCCAACTTAGGTCTGGGACAGCACTTGGGACAGGGCAGAGACAGGGCAGGTTGGAGAACTGGCACCAAAGTATAGGGAGGCAAGAGCCAAGAAATGGGCAGTTAAGGAGATCAATTGACTTGAGGCTAAATGTGAGTCAGCCAAGGCTTATGGAAAGCTGTGAAGGTGAAGGTTGGGGGATGGACAGATGAAGCAAGCTCACTGGAGGTTGGAAGGAGCTACAGAATCCAAGATGCGGCAGACTAGCATTTTTATTGTGTAATGTATCTTCCTCATCAACCAAAAGGGAGACCACAGTCAAGAAATCAAAAGGAGATTGAGACTAGGAAGGGCAGCCATGAAGGAGCTAGAAAATATTTTGAAGTGTAAGGATGTGTCACTGGCAACCAAGATCAGGTTAATTCATGCCATCGTATTCCCTATTACTATGTATGGATGTGAGCGCTGGATAATGAAGAAAGCTGATAGGAAGAAAGTAGATTCCTTTGAAATGTGGTGTTGGAGGAGAGTGTTACAGATACCCTGGACCGCCAAAAAAACAAATCAGTGTGTTTTAGATCAAATCAAGAATGAACTGACCCTAGAAGCTAAAATGACTAAACTGAGGCTGTCATACTTTGGACACATTATGAGAAGACAAGAGTCACTGGAAAACACAATCATGCTAGGAAAAGTTGAAGGCATCAGGAAAAGAGGAAGACCCAACAAGAGATGGATTGACTCTATAAAAGAAGCCACGGCACTCAATGTGCATCTAAGCAAGGCTGTTAAGGATAGGACACTTTGGAGGACATTGATTCATAGGGTCGCCATGAGTCGGAAACGGCTTGACGGCACTTACACACACAATGTATCTTCCAGTTTTAGTTTTGATTGAATCTTGTGGCACGATTATTCCCATCTTGTAGTAGTCCAGAGAGAATTATTTGCCCAGTGATTCAGATTAAAGCCTCTTTCCCCAGGGCCACTCTGGCACTGCTTCTCCTAAGGTTTCAACCTTTTAAGATCTGGGACTTATCTTTAATCCCCAGACCCACCAAGATACAACCACATTATGCTATGGTCACATTACAAAACAGTTATGACTTCATTTGTGTCAACAGAGTGGGTGCCAGCGAGAAAGGGAGGGGTGAACAGGGGAAGTGACATCACCGAACTGATGTGATGCTCAATGATTTGCCCAAACCATAGAGTTTGGCAAATCCTAAAGCATACTGGTGTCGCTCCCATGTGTGAAATGCCAATTTCCTCAGTCATTTTCCAGAGGCCCTGTTCACCATGGGGATCCACAGAGCTAGACAAGTAGTGTGATTTGCTTTTATGCTGAAGCTAGTGAGAGATTCAAAATAGACAAAAGAAAGTATTTCTTTACACAACACATAGTTAAATTGTGGAACTCTCTGCCCCAGGATGTGGTGATGGCTGCCAATTTGGAAGGCTTTAAGAGGAGAGTGGATATGTTCCTGGAGGAGAGGGCTATCCATAGCTGCTAGTCAAAGTGGATACTAGTCATGATGCATACCTATTATCTCCAGTATCAGAGGAGCATGCCCAATATATTAGGTGCTGTGGAACACGGGCAGGACAATGCTGCTGCAGCCATCTTGTTTGTGGGCTTCCTAGACACACTTGGTTGGCCACTGTGTGAACAGACTGCTGGAACTCGATGGGCCTTGGTCTGATCCAGCATGGCTTTTCTTATGTTCCTATATGCTATTGACATTAGGTCCAGGTGGCTGGGCGGTGGGGGGGGGGAGAGGGAATTTCTTGGGGACATCAGTGGCTTTCTGCAGTCCTGATGAGGTTAGAAAGCACAAACCAAACACTAGAAGGTATACCATCGTGAGGAACATCACAGCTTCTCCACCACTGAGTGATCTCATCTCACCATCCTGTATGTAGGGTTGCCAGGTTCCTCTTCACCACCGGTGGGAGGTTTTGGGGCTGAGCCTGAGGAGGGCGGGGTTTGGGGAGGGACTTCAGTGCAATTGAGTCCAGTTGCCAAAGCAGCCATTTTCTCGAGGGGAACAGATCTCTGTTGGCTGGAGATCAGTTGTAACAGCAGGAGATATCCAGCTAGTACCTGGAGGCTGGCAACCCAAATAAAGAGTTAGGAGGTGTGGAGCCTTAGCAGTCTGTGCAGGTACAATATCAGTGAGCCCTTCCAAAATCTGGAGCCCAGATGCAACCAAGGAAGCTTTTTGATTGTTTTTGTGGGGTTTTTTTTCTTTTGTTTCCTTTATGAATTGGCTTTACTTGACTTCATTTTTGAAAATGGGAAGGAAAGAAAATGTCAGAAAAAACAACCCTTAAATAGCTTTTGAATAGTAAAACTGTTCTATCAAACTTTTCTCCTTTGTCTGTCAAAATCTCCCTTCCCCTTGTTACAGCTGTGGTTTTTCTCTACTCTGCCCCCCAGGCAATTTCCCTCTGCAACGTTTTATATACAGTGTGTTGTTTTTAGACCTGGATTGGCATTTAAAAAAAATAATGATAAAAAATAAAAAAATCCCTTTCTCCTCCACCTTCCCCCATGAAACTATTTTCCGTAGAGCTTTCCCCACACCCTTGTATCATTCTTCACCTTTTGTATTTAATGTTGAAGTTAATGTACCTCAAGAAAGCTGGATGCAAGATAGATACTATATTAAAATGTATTTAAAAAACCCAAAAGCTGCAGCCCAGCTGGGGTTCCCTCCCAGCCCTTGGGTTAGGGTTATCAACTGCCAGGTAGTAGCTGGAGATCTCTTGCTATTAAAACTGATCTCTAGTCGATAGAGATCAGTTCACCTGGAGAAAATGGATGCTTTGACAATTGGAATTTATGGAATTGAAGCCCCTCCCTTCCCCAAACTCCGCCCTACTCAGGTTCCACCCTAAAAACCTCCAAGTATTTCCCAACCTGGAGCTGGCAACCCTACATTGGGTTGAAGAACACTATCCTAGGGCATCAAGCTGGAACCCTTCTTAGAAGCAAACGTGACTGAACTGAGGCTGTCATACTTTCGTCACATTATGAGAAGACAAGAGTCACTAGAAAAGACAATAATGCTAGGAAAAGCTGAAGGCAACAGGAAAAGAGGAAGACCCAACAAGAGATGGATTGACTCAGTAAAGGAAGCCACAGCCCTCAGTTTGCAAAACTTGAGCAAGGCTGTTAATGCTAGGATGTTTTAGAGGTCATTAATTCATAGGGTCGCCATAAGTCAGAAGCATCTCACACACACATCCTAGGGCATCTGTCTTATTCTACCCCACATCTCTCTTTTGTGTTTCAGTCTGTACTTCGATCTTCAACAACTCTCTGTTTTTGTTTTCTTTCCAGGTGTTAGGGTTGCTAGGTCCCTTTTCGCCACCGGTGGGAGGTTTTTGGGGAGGAGCCTGGGGAGAGGAGGGTTTGGGGAGGGGAGGGACTCCAATTGCCAAAGCAGCCATTTTTTCCAGGTGAACTGGTCTCTGTCGGCTGGAGTTCAGTTGTAATAGCAGGAGATCTCCAGCTAGTACCTGGAGCTTGGCAATCCTACCTTGTGTGCATATGACTTTACTCTCTCCCTGCTCTTTCATTTACTTTATATAGTTGTAGCTAGCACTTCCTAATGCTTGTTTTGCTTCCAATTACCTTTCAGTTATATCTTAAACTAGTGCCCATCAAATGCATTTGGCCTCTTCTTCACATTATACATTAATCTGATGGCAGTGTAATGCCTGAAGTCCACCCTGGCATGGCCATCTTTCATAGCAATCCAAGAGAGAGTTGCATTGACAAGCAAGTGTAAGGGCCTTCCTTCCAGTCCTCCAGAGAGAACGCTGCTTCCTCAGAGCACATTACAGCTAGGCAAAATCCATAAATCTTATGCCTCGTAGATCCATAGAAGTTTTGGCTCCAGTCAAAACTGTGGCAGAAGTCATTGTCTTCCTACACCAATATAGCCTGAACTATAGTTGAAGACTATGTCATGGGACAGTAAATGAAAATCGCATTTGTGCTGATTGGGGAGTTCCATATTGGACATTTATAATGAAGATATATTTGGCCATCTTAATTGTAAGCCAGAATATAGCGGCTAATAAGGGTTTAATGCAATATAGATGGATTTAATGGCAACAGTCCTGCTGGGATTTCCTTTAACAGTTCATAGCATATGCATAATACACGACCTCCTGGCCAATTGCTTGCTGTGCCGTGAAATGGGAGACTGGGGCTTTGGGGAAAGATGCATTCGGCATAGGAGATGTTGTTGGAGAGGTGATGCCCAAGAATTGGGGAAAGATGAAAAATCGCAGCAGCTAATTGGCTCTAAAGAAAATGATGATATCTTGAGGCATATTTCCAGCAGGTTTGCAC
This sequence comes from Euleptes europaea, assembly GCF_029931775.1. Taxonomy (NCBI): domain Eukaryota; kingdom Metazoa; phylum Chordata; class Lepidosauria; order Squamata; family Sphaerodactylidae; genus Euleptes; species Euleptes europaea. Next base: position 37,732,102 of record NC_079318.1, on the reverse strand, counting down.
TGATAACTATATCACTCACTTTTTTTTTGTATGCATACCTTCATGAATGCAAAACCTACAATTTTTACCTTGGGGTATGCAGTTTTGTGATTTAATCTGCTTCCTTAGCAACAGCTGTGCATACTTCTATGTGCAACAGAGGAGCTCAGTTTTATATTTTTAAAATGAGGCTGTGTAAAATGTTTAGATCAGTTTGGGAAGCCGGCTTTCCCCAGTCCAGCTGCTTCCAGAGGGGATGATGTCATTGCCAACAGTTCCATCCCCAGAGCTGCTTGGCAGGAAGGAATCTCTCCCCCCCCACACACACACACACCAAAACTGAAGACCTTAGTCACCCTTGATTTAGGGTATACTGGACAATCGATTGTATCAAATGATTTAACACTGACCTTTCTCAATTGCTATGATGTTGCCTTGGATAATTAATCAAACTACCATTTCTAATGGTACATTGGTAAGGTTAGGAGGTGAGGAACTCTAATAAAAGAAATAATGTTCCTAAAAACTTGGCCAAGATGGAAAGAATTCTAGCATCTGAGGACTAATTTTCCCCACTGAGACACAGAATGGCCATAACTCTTCCAGTGTCTTAGCCCTGGCAAAGGGATGAGGAATGGGCCATGGGATAAATTGTGTGTTTTCTCTTCATCAGATCCACCCAGTGGCAGATCTACTATGAAACTAATGAAGCTTAAGTGTCAGGGCCCCTAGTCCCAGAGGGGCCCTGAAACAACTTTTTTTTTAATGAGTGAATTTTTCAACAAAATCGATGGAGTTTTAAAAATTGTTATTAAAATAAGGCTATCTTAGTGATAGAATCATAAGCCAATGGGTTGAAGTATTTAATATTGACCTTAGAGTATGCTCTAATACCCATTTCATGTTTCCTGAAAATGTCCCTGTAATTGGTCAGATTTCAAAATTTTCTCGGGGGCTTGCAGCGCCCAAACCCCCAGCTGTATGGGTTTGCTGTGCTCGCCAGAATCTATTCATAGCCTACATTTGGGCAGCTGGATCCTCAAATCCTTCGTTGGTGCACGGCTTAATAGTTCTATAGCTCAGCCCTTAGGCTAGAGCCAATCAGACCCACAAAGAGATATCTGAATTCTCAATTTAGGCTGCACTCGTTTAACACCAAAAATAAGGTGTTCACCTCTTTATCCTAACAAGCTTCCTCTGATGACCTTCTATCTCTCTTTTAGAGACTGAATCAATACATCTGCCATAGAACAACCCCACTGAAGAAGGTAACAGCAGTTATCCAGACCTCATTGCTAGTGGGAAGGGGCTCATTGTATGGCCCATTTTCAAGGTCTCCACTGCCCCACCACCCTGGTCTCCACCATTTGGGCCTTGAGGTCCTTGCAAGGGCAGCAAGGCCCTTTGGACCTTGTTGGATGTTGCCCTATTGTTGCGGGTTGTGAAAGGGCCCCCATAACAGTTCAAGCTTCAGGGTCCCAAAAATGTTGGTCCATCACTGGACCCACTTCTGTCTGTGATAAATTCTCCCAACCCTTCCTCTGTTAGCTGTGATCAGGGCTTTTTAGTGACAGTACTCACAGGTACTGAGTACCAACCGCTTTTTTCAAGGCTTCCCCAAGTCCTGATCCTCATGTACCAGCTTGCCCCACTCAGCCAGAGAAAAAGAGACTGGGCCTCAGGAACAGCCTAGTAGGAATCTGCAGAGGAAGAATGGGTGGAAATCCATGCAACCTTCTATAAGTACTAGCACTTTTTTTTTTTTTTTACAAAAAAGATTTTTTTAAAAACCATGGGCTAGCAATGGTCACTATTTATTGGAATCTTGAAAGTTGCTGCAAATTTCATTTCAAATCCGGGTTGAAATCCTTGGTTAAGGTAAACCATGGTTAAGAGGAAAGGGCAGGGAGGAATTAACTTGGAGAGGAGACCAGCTGAGGAGGGAACCTGGGCGTCCATGTCCTCTTCCTGGTTCCTAAACTATGGTTAAGGGCCATGCTGGGTAGCCGTGTTAGTCTGTCAGTAGCAGTAGAAAAGAGCAAGAGTCCAGTAGCACCTTAAAGATTAACACAATTTCTGGCAGGGTAGGAGCTTTCTTCAGATACTGCTGAAGAAGTGAGCTGTGACTCATGAAAGTTCATACCTTGCCAGAAATTTTGTTAGTCTTTAAGGTGCTATTGGATTCTATGATTAAGGGATGAGCTATGTCACATCTGTACTGGCACCTTTCATGGACTATGGGTAGGAAGAACATGAGATGGGGGGTGGAAGAAGGGCTTCGGTTTGATGCTAGGAACTATGTTTCCTGCCACTGGCTTGAGAAGGTCCCGTCTTCTGCAGGCAGATGTTCTCCAGTTGACATTAAAATGGTGATTGCATGGGGGTGCTGCTGCCTCGGCGATAACTGGAATCAGCTCCTTTGAGAAGTTCCTTTGATGCGAGCCTGCTGGATTGAAGTCTGTTGCCAGAGAAGCCTGAGAAATCAAAATGTCAGGATATGTTTATCTTCTGCGTGGGTGAACTTATAAATCCTTCTCTCTGAATCAGAGTCCAGATGAAACAGGGACCAAACTGTTGTGCAGATGGGGAAGCTGGGGGGGGGGGCAAGGCATGGGCAGCAGATTACAGATCTTGTGCCAGCCTAGTCGCTGGCCTCTTTTCTCACACACACACATCCTGGCTGCAAAAGGAACCTTGTTGTTTGGGAGAATGGCTTCTGGGGGCAAAGTAGACAGCTGTCAGGAAACACAGAGCACTTAATGATGCAGTTAACCATAAATGCAGAAGGAATACTCCATAGGGTTCAGCCTACTGTCTTCTGCTTTTTTTATCAGTCAAGAAGTGCAAGAGAGAAGCCTGGAAAGTGTCATAGCGTAGTTCTATGTCTGCTGCAATAATCTACCTATAAAAATACCTGGAGTCACACAATGGTTGATTGGAAGTACAGGACAGAAATAAAAAGGGAATTTAGCTCTGTGACAGACATTATTTGCACGTGTAAGGTTCAAGGTTCTGTCCTTGGCATCTCCAGTTAAAAGACCAGTGTGGTGTAGTGGTTAAGAGCAGTGGAGCAGTGGACTCTAATCTGGAGAACCTCCATGTGAGCGGCAGAGGCTAATCTGGTGAACTGGGTTGGTTTCCCCACTCCTCCACATGAAGCCAGCTGGGTGACCTTGGGCTAGTCATAGTTCTCTTAGAGCTCTCTCAGCCCCACCTACCTCACAGGGTGTCTGTTGTGGGGAGGGGAAGGGAAGGTGATTGTAAGCTGGTTTGATTCTTCCTTAAGTGGTAGAGAAAGTCGGCATATAAAAACCAGCTCTTCTTCTTCTTCCAGTATAAATAGGTAATGCTGAGCTGGATGGACCAATGGCTGGACCAATGGACCAATTGGTTGGATCCGACCCATGAAATTCCTTACACACAAAACATGGCAGTGCCCAGTAGTGTGGCAGCAGGACCCAATGGGTCTGGGTGGCTGGGACCAGAGGGGGGTGATGGCAGCCATTGCAGGGCCTTTCGGACCCAGGGGTGCAGAACTTCCCAAAAGTCAAGAGAAGTCAACTCGGGCAGAGTACTCAGGATTTCCCTTTATTGGGCAGGGCTTGGCCTGACACCCATTCTGTGTGCACTGTTGGCTGCTGGTGCTGGCTACGGTGGGTGGGGGGAGCGAGCTGCTGGGACTACCGGGGACCAACTAGATGCAAGGGCCAGTTGGAATGAAGGTGATGGGGTGTGGTCATCTGTTGGGCTACACCTTAAAGGTGTGATGAAACACACATGGGGGTGGTTGGTGAAGGAGAGTTGTGTAACCAGGGGTCGGATACAGCTAACCACACACCCTTCAACAATGCTGCAATAAAAGAAGTCAAGTGCCGTGGCTGCAGCTCTATGAGTGATTATTTTGCACCTAGGGAGGTGGAACCATGCCCATTGCCCAGTCTACAGCATTCTCCCATGCTTCAGGTAGCCTAGGGGGTCACCATCTGACGACAGATGGGTAACATCTTCAGAACTTTATTATGACTTTCCAGGGGCATCTAGCCACTTTTTTTAAAAAAATCCTAGATCTCAGGTTGACCATGGAAACTGGATCCTCCTCATGCAGCGCAGCTGGACGACATGCCCTGGAGGTTCTCTTGCTATCTTTGCTATATTTACATTGCTCTGAGATCACTTACTTTCTAAATGCCACAATTTCTCAGCCTGTAAATCTCTTGCTTCTGAAGGAGATTAATCAGAGCTGGCCTTAGGAATATAGATCCCCTAAGCAGAAAATGTTTAGGAGCAGTCCCAGGAACAATAAATAACCCTATTATTTATTTATTATTATCTGCCATCCACTTACCAGTTGACACTTGAGGCACTCCCTTCCTGTGAAAAATGGTGTCTTACAATTTATACAGAATATGGGTGATTAATGTGAACATTTTGTGGCATAGCGGCGGCATCTTGAGAAGCTCCTCCTCCATCCTGCAGCTGATTCTTGCCTTTAATTTGATGCATCCCTCCTTTCTCATACAGTAGTTCATGTCAGCCTCTGGCTGTCCTCCTTCCTTTCCCCGTCCGTTAGGGAAGCAGCTGTGGAGGGAATGCCTCATGCTCCCAATTTGGCTCTCGGGCTGCAAGCAGACGGCAAGGTAGCTCTCTGGCCCAGCTGCAACAGAAGGCTCTGGCCACCTGTGGCTTTGACGATCAGCGCACTGTACAGCTGTGCGTCTTCTCCTCCCCTTGGACAGGCTTGGCTGTCTTCAGCGTCACTTTACCTGCAGCATTAACTGCTTTTAACTTTCAATTACGGCATGGGAAGAACCAAATGTACGGATGAGACTGGATTGCTCCGACAGCTGTTGGCAGGGCGCGGTGCCTTTCTCTTCCAGACTCTGACTTTGAATCCTGGCCAGTGCAGCAATGACCAAGAATCTTGCCACGCCGAATGGCTGTTCCGTTGAATGTGTGAAATGAGCGGCCCGGGAGCAAAGGTCTCAGTGCAATTCCTAGTGAGCAGCTTTGTGCATTGCAAAAAATAAAATAAAAAAATCAAACCCCAAAATGACACTTCGGGGGCAATCTGGGCAGACAGGTTTTGTCATTTGGCTGATCCTGTACAAGCAGCTGTGCTACCTTCTATCATCTGAACCTTTTAAAATCATTTGCAATGGAATGGCTGGGAGGGGAGGAAGGGAACTGAGCACACCGAAGACAGCCTCCCGTGACACTCAACGCCGAGAAGCAATAGCATTCATTGATGATTATTTATGAAACCAAGGCATCCCAGTTGGACTTCAGATGACTTGTATTAGTCATAGTCAACAACAGCATTCGTTATCTGGAGACAGCAGTAATTAATCTTGAAAATGCATGGAGATCAAGGGCTTATGTGCACAAGTAGTTTACTTCACATGAGGCATCTGTCATATTCATTTGACCCCAATTACCTGCGCTGGCACCAGGCCAGCCAGCATGCAAAAGCAGCTCACGCGTGTTGCCTGACTAGTATCAGGAATCCCAGGGAGATGTAGCAACAGGCAGGCCTTTCCCTTTCTGGGGTTCCTCCCCTCAGACTGTCAGATGTGTCTTGATTCACCTGCTGTGCTGTAGTTAAGTCATCTAGCGTGGCTCAGTGGAAGAGAGGGTGTGGCTTAGTGGTAGAGCATCTGCTTTGCCTGTAGAAGGTCCTGGGTTTAATCTCTGGCATTTCCAGTTTTAAAAGAACCAGGTAGTAGGTAGGGTTGCCAGCTCTGGGTTGGGAAATACCTGGAGATTTTTGGGACTGAGCCAGTGGAGGGTAGGGTTTGGGGGAGGGAGGGACTTCAATGCTATAGAGTTCAATTGCCAAAGCGGCCATTTTCTCCAGGTGAACTGATCTTTATTGGCTGGAGATCACTTGTAATAGCAGGAGATCTCCAGCTATTACCTGGAGGTTCATGCAAACAAATAGCACTGGGCTCATATGCAAGTTCCAAATAGCAGATCTCCAGCTATTACCTGGAGGTTGGCAACCCTAGATGTAGGTCATATGAAAGACCCTTAGCTGAGACCTGGAGAGTCCCTACTAGTCAGAATAGTCAGTAGTGACCTTGACAGACCAACAGTCTAATTCAATGTAAAGCTACTTCATAGGTTTGTGTGAAGGCTTATGAAATGAATATACAATTAAAACCTCAGCTCAAACAGTTTAAAATCACATTAGCAATGATAAAACAAATCTGAAAATATCCACACAAGTAGTTTAGCAAAATCCATCTTGTGCAAAACCCAAGTTTTCATCTGGTGCCTGCAATAAATGTGGCTGGACACACACCAGGTAAATAGATGTGTGGAGGGAGTTCCACAAGTGAGGCACCATTGCGGAAAAGGCCCTGTCATGGGTGATCTCCCACCAGACTTCTGATACCAGACCTTTGATACTTTTTGCAGGACAATGATTCAGCTCAACCCCCCCCCCTTTCTGACTATATATTACTCTTCCTACACACTTGACACTGAGAGACCCTGTCCTTCAGTGTTACTCCTCTGAAGATGCCTGCCACAGCTGCTGGCGAAACGTCAGGAAAGAAAATACCAAGACCACGGTCACACAGCCTGGATAACCTACAAGAACCAATGAGAAATAAATGTTCAAATGTGCAAAAAAGTGATTTATAAATTACTTATGAACAAACACATATACATACATATACAAGACCTTCAAACAGACAATTATCCAAAATGACTATAGTGCAGTGCAAACAGTTTTTTTTAACAAGTCTCTTGAAAGAGTACAAAAAATATTCTTGAAATGCAATCTTTTTAAGTCCAGAAATATGATGAGGATACGGCCGTTTCAAATTCATAGTTCTTCATCAGTCTTTCAATCAATATTCTTATGACACTTTTACATATGCATCACTAGGTTACAAGTTGCATTCCAGCATACATCAAGTAGTTATAGGTTGATTCAAACGTCCCCAACAGGGTAAGGATACATAGTGTAGCAGAGGTGCCTATTTTCTCTCCACTACCTGTCAGCCTTGTTCACTGTCCAACTTTCACACCCATACATAGTAATGGGGACTACTACAGCATGAATTAACTTGATCTTGGTTGCCAGTTAAGAATCTTTTCTTGGTTGCAGTCTTCATTTTGGTTGATGATGGAGCCAAGGAATAGAAAATCCTGAACAATTTCAGCCTTAAAATGGTGTAATTCCACAGTAGTAATTTCTTTTTGTGTTCTTGAAGTTCAGCTGCAATCCTGTTTGGGCACTTTTTGCTTTAACCTTCATCAGGAGTCCTTTCAAGTCTTCACAATTTTCTGCCAGTAATGTGGTGTCATCTGCATATTTCAAATCGTTAATGTTCCTTCCACCAATTTTCACTCCATCATCATCTATGTCAAATCCAGTTTTTCTGACAATATGTCCTGCCTATAGATTGAAGAGATAAAGAGATAAAATACATCCTTTTCCAAATGGAAACCATTGTGTTTCTCCACATTCTGTCCTAACAGTAGCCTCTTGTCTGGAGTGCAGGTTGCACATCAAAACAATCAGATACTGTGGCACACCCATTTCTTTTAAAACCAACTGTAGTTTTTCATGATCCACACAGTCAAAAGCTTTGCTTTAATCTATGAAACACAAGCTGATTTTCTTCTGAAATTATCTCATATGCTCCAGTAACCAGTGTAAATTTGCCATATGATCTCTAGTACCTCCCCCTTCTCTGAATCCAGCCTGAACATCTGGCATTTCTCTTTTCATATATGTAACAGTCTTTGTTTGTGATATTCTTTCATTTAGCTTTCTTTGTGATGATGTGTGAAATTTCACGCACTGAATTAGGGAATACTTTGTCTTAGATTAGTGGATGCTATTCTTCTCTGACTTCTAGCACCAATTAAAATTGAACCTAGGATTAGGCCCCACAGAATGAGACTGGATAGTTTGTTTTACAGTTGTGTCCCTTCATCCATCTCTAACTTGGATTCTGGTCTTTCTTCAGGTAGGAGACAAGAATGCAATTTTGCTTGTATGTGACTTTGCGGATACTTAGAACTCGGGGCACCATTTCTCCCCAGAAGAAATTAAACCTAAATGTAAATCGTTGTACTCTCGGGTGCTTAAGATCAGAGAAAGAAGACAGGAAAGCGAAATGTTAAGAGCTAGAATAAACGCCAGTGTGTTCTTGTCAAGGGCTCCTTTAGCGAGTGAAATGTGGCCCAGAGCTGCTTTTATATTTCTTGTTAATGCAGAAGAGGTGCTGCTTTCCATTGGAGCAACATTACCTGCTAGTTTAGTTTTGCCAAAGGTAGAACAGAGATCAATGATTGGGTGGAGACTAGCTAGGTTCAGACATTTCCCGTGCACTTGATGTGGGTGTATTTCTGAATATCCGATGAGGAAGGTGATCTCAAGGCCAAAGCTGGGCATTCTATCATACAATCTTCTGCATTATCTAATACAATTTATCCAAGTCCGGACATTATAGTGTTGCTAAACTCCAGTCTGGCAATCTTCTGGAATTAAAACTGATCTCAAGACTGCAGAGAACAGTTCCCCTGGATGACATAGTGTCTTTGGAGGTGAGCACTATGGAATCAGATCCCCACAGAGCTCCCTGCCCTCCCCAAACCTTGCCCTCTTCAGGCTCCACCCACAAGTCACCAGGAATTTCCCAACAAGCAGCTGGCAACCTTATCAGATGATATCATGTTTTGCAATTCCCTATCCTTGCTCTATTGCCTGTCACTGGTGGGAGGGGCACACAGTGCTATGGTATCAGGCATGTACATTATAGCAGATGTTCTGGGAGGAGGAGAAGGGAACTAATTGCTTAGCTGCCATTTTGGTGGCTGCTGCATGTATAGGGTTGCCAGCCTCCAGGTGGTAGCTGGAGATCTCCCCCAATTACAACTGATCTCAGCAGTGTTCAGTTCCCCTGGAGAAAATGGCCGCTTTGGCATGGAACTGAAGTCCCTCCCCTTGCCAAACCCCACCCTCCTCAGTCTCCACCCCCCAAATCTCCAGGTATTTCCCAACCTAGAGCAGGCAACCCTGTGCATGTATATAGTCATGATTAATTCTGGCTGAAATCCCCACCAGGGCTGGCGCCAACATACCCTGAGGTGGGGCAGCTGCCAGGGCCCAGGGTTTGCTGCAGAGCCCCCCAATCATATGCTCCCAGGGAAGGAAGTATACAGTGGCTCTCCCGGTAGGCCTAGTGATGCTGTTCCTATCTGCACACATGACCCAGCACCATCAGGGAAAGGACATACGGTCAGTGGGAAGGAAGAACACACAGGCAAGCAGGGATGTGTGGGCTGGAAGGACAGTGCAAACATGGCTCCTGGTGGTGGTCAGAGGAGGAGAGGGGGTCCCTGAGCAGTCTGAGCTCAGGGTAGGGTTGCCAACCTCCAGGTAGTAGCTGGAGATCTCCTGCTATTACAACTGATCTCCAGCCGATAGAGATCAGTTCACCTGGAGAAAATGGCCGCTTTGGCAATTGGACTCTATGGCATTGAAGTCCCTCCCCAAACCCCACCCTCCTCAGGCTCCGCCTCAAAAACCTCCCGCTGGTGCTGAAGAGGGATCTAGCAACCCTAGCTCAGGGCCCTCCAAAACCTGGTACCGGCGGCCCTAATCCCCACTGTGCTGTGAAGCTTTCTGGGTGACCTTGGAGCAGTCACTCTTGCGATACTTCCTACATAGCAGGGTGGTTGGGAGGATAAAATCAGAAAGAACAATGTGTGTCGCCCTGAGATTCTTGATGGAAGATTGGGATAAGAAGGTACCAGGCAGATAGATTTTAGGGCTTATTTCAAGCAGCGGCTTGTTTATTTGTCTGCTAACCTGGTTTCATTTTGCAAAGGGTGACTAGTTAGGAGAGCAGATCACTTGTGCAGACTCTCTTTGACAGCTTTGATTGGACACATTGGTATTCTAGGAGCGTGGTTAACCTGTTTCTGCAACAAATTGCCACAGGCTAATTGAAAGCATATTAAGGGGGGAAATGTGGATCTGTCTGAAAACAAAGGGTTCTGGGAATCAGCCCAGGGTTTAATTTAGACTCTACATCTAAATATAATGTACACTCACTGCCTAATTTAGTAATTGCCTAACTGCCTGCTGAGGTTAGAAAACTGTGATTGTGCCCCCTGATAAATAAACTAACAAACACAATTGCTAAAGGCTCCTGTGAGTGAGCTCAAAGTACCCATTCACAGAGGAGGCTGCCTGGCATACCTCTGCATGATTTAGTACTCTGCCCTTCCCTTCCTCTACTCATTTAGAGTATTGTGTTCAGTTTATGTGCACCGCAATCTAAGAAAGATGTAGACAAGCTGGAACGTGTCCAGAGGAGGGCAGCAAAGATGGTGAGGGGTCTGGAGACTAAGTCCTATGAGGAAAGGTTGAAGGAGCTGGGTAGGTTTAGCCTGAAAAGGAGAAGATTGAGAGGGGACATAACCATCTTCAAGTACTGGAAGGGCTGTCATATAGGGGATGGTGCCGAGTTGTTTTCTGTTGCCCCAGAAGGTCAGACCAGAACCAATGGGTTAAAATTAAATCAAAAGAGTTTCCATCTAGACATTAGGAAGAATTTTCTAACATTTAGAGCAGTTCCTCAGTGGAACCTTCCTCGGGAGGTGGTAAGTGCTCCTTCCATGGAGGTTTTTAAGCAGAGGCTAGATGGCCATCTGTCAGCAATGCTGATTCTATGACCTTAGGCAGTTCATGAGAGGAAGGGCATCTTGGCCATCTTCTGGGCATGTAGGGGTCACTGGGTGTGTGTGTGGGGAGAGGTAGTTGTGAAATTCCTGCATTTGCAGGGGGTTGGGCTAGATGACCCTAGTGGTCCCTTCCAACTCTATGATTCTATGAGTCATCCTGTGCTGCTGGTGGGGAAATCCATTGTGTCTCTACATCAGAGGTGTTTAAAATAGTAAACTACTCTTTATGTAGAGACAAAGTATTATTAGCTTCCCTTAGGTCAGGCTTCCCATTGTATCTCTGCATGAGTTGCTGATCAGAACTTGCCTCTTTCTAATAAGGATGCATACCCACACCAGTAACTTTGGCAGAAATATGACAAATCCATTGAAGGTGGATAATTCTTAGTCATATTCCAAAAGCAGCACATTTAAATGGCTCCGATTTTAAGTCGGGGGGAAACCTCATCTATCAGAAGTTTGGGGAACATTGAATTAATCAAATAATAAGTAGGAGGGGCTTATTTTCTTATTTGAATGTGAATATTTTGTCTCCCTCTGTACCGGCTCCAACTTTTCCATCTCATGTTTTTCAATTAAGGAAACATAGTGTGCTGAAACCTGAGACTTCAAGGTAGCTGAGAGAAGGGCTGCAAGGGAGAACGTTTCTTTGTAGTGCCTTGTTAGCATGCTTTAATTGGGCACAGAGTCAGAGTTAAATTTCAGCTCTTGGCTGCTTCAAGGAGGGGTGTTTGGAGGAGGGGTGGCAAAGAGGTCAAAATGAACCCACCCAGGGTGAAATTTGTGAAGCAGACACTGTGGTATGATGGATTAGTCATTGCGGAGAATCACAGAGAGGAAGTAAATCACTAAGTGCTCCCTTCTTTTCCTGAAGAAGATTTGGCTAAGCATGTTAATTGGCTTGGGAGATTGCAAGGGAAATGAGCTCTAAAGTCAAGGGCTATTCACCGTCCTCCTCTCATACTTCTCTGAGAAATGGTAATGATCAGTCTTTTTTGACCCAAGCCCTACTCATAAAGTGCATTGTCCAGCCAAAGTTAAACAGGGTTGCCAAGAGAAGGGTAGTGGGGGTACTAAGTTCAGAGGGCCGAAACCAGCTCCAGGGCCTGTTGAAGCCAGAGCAATGCTGCTTTCAGCGAATGCACTTTAATTATATTTTATTTTAATGCAGTTCTGCTGTGCAGCCACTAGTCTTGCAGGAAAGACAGAGCGCAGCAAACAGCAGGAACTCTAGCTGCTTGCCATGCCTTTCCGCAAACTTCACTGCAACGAGGCTGAGGCAAACACTTGCCTATCATGAGTTTAGGGTCGCCAGGTTGCTGGAACCGTCGGGCAATTGCCCGCCAATCCAGCAGGCTGCTCAAAGTGGTGGCCGTGTGCGTGCGCAGACATACTCAACGTGTTTATGTCACTGCCGGGTTTCCTCCCAGAAGTGCTGCATCATGACGGGATGCTTTACCACTCAAACCCTGGGGGTTTGAACATCCTGTCGCGATGTGGCACTTCTGGGAGTAAACCCGGCAGTGACGTAAGCACGTTAAGCGCAGCTGCCCAACCTTGCCCCCAGAAACCACATGCCGGTGGAGAGGGAGGACCTGGTAACCCTTCATGAGATGCTGCTAAGCCCTTCCACCAAATCAGCATTGAAGCAAGGCAAGACCATCAAGCCCAGCTGATGGCTGATACAGTAATTGACAGGCTGCAGCCTCCTAACACAGTTATTGTTTGGGGCAGTCTGTTTCCTTCTTTCTTTCCTTCCACTCAGTTCCATCATTTTGTCTGCTCAGTCAGATCTTGCAAAGGGGAAGCTCTGTTAGTGCGCTGTAGCAAAATAAAACAACTTTTCCTTCTCTTCTCCTTAATTTCTCTCCTTCTTTTCCACACTTTTCTCCTCCTTCCTTTTGCTGCTTTCCTTTCATAATCTGCCTTCATTTGTCTCTCCCCAAAACAATGGAATTAACGAAAAGGGAAGAACAAAAAAAATTCAACCCTAACTAGACAAAGAAGCTAAAAGTTGAGCTGAAAATTATAACAAAATACTGATATTATTTATTATGCAGTGTTTCTATCTCCCTCCTTCTAAATTTCCTGTGCTCCCTCTTTATTTTCCAGTCATGGGCTCAATTCCTTCTCCTCCATATCCTGCTTGGCAACTGAGAATGTACTTGGTAGTAGTATAGCAGGAAACCATTGTTAGTAATATAAACAGAAGTGGGAGTCAAGTTAATATTTCCCCATGATCTATCAAAGTAGTAAAAGGATGGTCCCCCCACCAACCTTTTCATGGATGATAATGGAATGTTAATCTGTTTTAGTGGTTATAAACATGAGAACAGAAGTTAGAACTCCTTCTTTCCCATTCTTTAATTACATTTTAAACACTGTTCAAATAGTGGGTGTTGTTATTGTATCAGTGGGAGGCCTTTACCTGGAGGGCCCAGACCAACCTAACTTCATCAGTTTTTGGAAGCTAAGCAGAATTGGTCCTGGTTAGTCTTTGGATGGCAGGCTGCCAAAGAAGTCGAAGGTCACTATGCAGAGGCAGGCAATGGCAAACCACCTCTGAACATCTCTTGCCTTGAAAACCCTATGGGATCACCATAAGTTGGCTGCAACCTGATAGCCCTTTTCACTACCATTAGTGGGACATAATACCACTTCATAAATGCTACTTTGCTACTGCTGACATTATGCTTCATTGTATGATAAATGACATTGTCTTTTCTTAGAAGCCACTTCATCAGACGTAAGACACATATCCTGTATTGGTAAACATATATGTTTGTGTAAATATAAAATTAATTACAAAATTAAACACATGGCTATAGAGAGAAATATTGAGAGGCACAGGCTGTGCAAGTGGAAATGATGAGGAGGGCATTTTTGGTAGGAATATCTTGTCTGGAAAGAGGGAGGAAAGCTGTTCCTGCTTTTTTCCACAGTTATGGTGGCTTCTGTAGATACTAGGGGCCTGCCCAGATTGCTGCACTCACAATATTTAATTGTAGTTTAAAGGCTGAATGAGCAGTTCTTCCTCCTGCCAAGAGTTGCAGCAATACTTGATGAAGCTACAGCATTAGCGATCATCCTTTTTTGGGGGTGAACTGTAGGCAAAATTAGATTTATAACAAATAGGGTTGCCATCTCCAAGCTGGGAAATACCTGGAGATTTTTGGGGTGGAGCCTAAGGAGGGTGGGGTTTGGGGGAGTGGAGGGACTTCAATGCCATAGAGTTCAATTGCCAAAGCGGCCATTTTCTCCTGGTGAACTGATCTCTGTTGAGTTCATCTCAAGTGAAGCAAGGCTGCAAATATTCACAGACCAGAAAATTGCTATATTTGTCCTAATTGCTGAACTATCCTCTTATTTTGGGTTTTTCCTATGGATCAGATTCAGTTGTGAATACACTGACTGGAACGTCAGTGCAGTGCTTTACTCAGAGAGACTCAGCGAGAACTCCTGTGATATGTCAGAAGAGCATCCTTAACGGATACTCCTGGCTTTCGTCAAAGTCATGTAGAAATCGATATATATTGCTAGAGTTCCCGATGACTAGGAATTAATTGGGGGTGAGAACCAGGAATGGTCACAGTTGAATTCTGATATGCTGCAGCAGGACATCTGTCTAAATGTGTTCTCAGCATGTAAAACATTAAGTTGCAATTCAGGCAAAATTAATCTGGGAAGAGAGTGTGAGTATGCGCGGGCAAGTAAAAATTAATTTGAATTTTTTAGAAACCCAAAGTTCACATTTGGACTCAGCAGAAAGCTGTAAAGCTACAATTCCTAGATGCCAGCACTTAATTTCTAGGTCCTTGGGCAACCAGGCTGCCTGCGTTTTGTCTCGCTTTGGTGTTAAGCACCCAGAGATGCTCTCCGTGAAAAGCGAGGTTTCTCCCTTGCCCGCAGCTGAAGCAAAAATAGACTTTTAAAATGGGTATTAGAAGTTGGCCATGCTCCAGTGACCCTTATGTTTCCGAGCATCATCTCTGTTGAAGAATAAATCCAGAACTAGCCAATCTCGTAAAGCTGGGAAAGTGAAAGGTTACTTGAGGCACAATGCTACATGTCTCACACTTGACAATTCCTGCTCTTGTTTGCTTGGCTCTTGCCCTCGTTGCCATACACTCAGTATTACTTTTCCTGAAATAGACCTGCTGTGTGTGGGTGGGTGTTTTCCTGTGGCCAAACTCTCCGGCCTGCTCTTTGCAACAGTTACGCTGACGCATGAACTCGCACAAGGTGCAAGATGAAGTGGGCCGCACCTAAGTTTAGTTCATCGTTTTATTTCTTCCAAGGAGCAGGTGAATGATTACAGTTTGTGTTGCGGCAAAATTGTTTTAGTGCTGGGGCGAACCACTCTGCCCTCTGTTTTTGAAGTTGCAGAATGTTAACAAGTCCGAGGGAGGAGCGGAGCATTGTTTGCCGAATGCAGGCTGCGGCTCTGACCTCTTCACCTCTTTCATAATGCCACTCGCCACATTAACGGGTTTTATGGTTTTAATTCATGAACTAGAGAAGACAAGCGAGAAGAATCAATGACACTTGAATAGTAAAAGAGCTCATGTGTAGGTTCCGTATCTCGGCTTCAGAATATCCAGGCAACATAATTTGCACATTATGCACATCATTAGTGAAGGGGCAAAATGAGCAGACTCCCTTTGTGTAATTTCTGATGGATGCTTTATCTAAGTGCCTGCCAAATACCAGGGAAGGAAGGGCCCGCTGGGAGGTCTGTATCTGGCCGTTTCCCACTCATGGAAGACAGAATTCTCACACTATCCCGGCTAATGTTCTAGAGTTTGAGATGGAGGGAAGTCACAAACAACTCTTTCGGAGCCTGCTAGGCCCGATTTATCTCTTGCCCAATTATGCAGCAGCCAGAAGACCCACATTGGACACCCCCATCTTCCATGACTCGCCGTAGCCAGTGTATTCCAGAGGGCCTCATGCTATTGCAGCAAAAACACAGAGTCCTGGGGCACCTCAAAGACTAACATAGTCGTTGTATCATAAGCTTTCTTAGCTGTGAGCCCACTGCATCACAGGCGTCACTGCATCGAAAGCTTATGCTACAGTAAATTGGTTAGTCTTTAAGGTGCTGTGCCGCAAGACTTTTTAAAAAATCCTGTCCAATGTAAGAACCATTGAGTTCTAGAACTGGAATGCACCTGCATCTAGTCCAACTCCCTGTCTTAAAGCAAGAACTTTCACACATACACATACACCCCAGCCAACATGCAGAATGTTTCCATTGCCCTCTTCCCTCTCGCAATATTGGAAATAGATTCAATGAACTCTTTGGGGGAGGAAGATATGGGTGGGACTCAGTTCTGCTGGGGTTCAGAGTGCTTTTGATTAGTTTGGCTGATGCATCAGCTGCTCCCTCTCCTGGTCTAGTCTGATCTAGCCACAGTGATCCATGCTTTAGTTACATCTAGACTGGGCTACTTGGGGCTCCCCTTGAAGAGTGTATGGAGGCTGTAGCTAGTGTAGAATGCTGAGGCTAAACTGCTGGTTGGAGCCAGTTACCACGATCATGTGACCCCTTTATAACAGCTGGCTTCCTGTCTGCTCTTGAGCCCAATACAAGAAGCATTGTTTTTGGTCATTAAAAGCCTACATGGCTTGGGACTAGGGTTGCCAGGTCCCTCCAGGCAACTGGCAGGAGATCTGGGGGGGGGGGACAGGTACAGGGGGCAGCGATTGGTGCATGATGACATTGCTTCTGGTGTGATGCAGAAGCAATAGCATTGCACCAGCTGGATGCTCTAGCACTTGTCCCCTAAACTCTATGGTTTTCATAGATTTTTGGGGAGAGTGATAGTGTGTTCCCCCAGTGCAATGCCAGCGCTTCTGCATTGTACCAGAAGTTACTTCATTGTGCACGTGTGCTGATCACTCCCCCCGCCCCGCTTTTGGCAGGCATGCTTCCTCCCATCAATCAGGTGAGTGTTGGCAGTTACTGGCAGGAATCAGCGGGCGATTACCCACTATTAGTGGTCACCTGGGAACCCTACTTAGGACCAGGATATCTGAAGGATGGTCCTCTCCTATACATTCCTGTCTGGAAGTTACAATTATAGGGATAGGCCCTTCTGATCATCCCGTCTATCAAAGAAGCTCGTTGGCATTTTCAGTGGCAGCCCCACAATTATAGAACAACCACCCCATAGGTATGTGCCTGGCCCCCTCACTTTTGACCTTTAGAAGGCAGCTGAAGACAGTTTTATTCATGATAGCATTTGATTAGTTGCAATTCTTTTGCCTACCATTGGGTTGCCAACTACAGGTGGGACCTGGAGATCTCCCGCTATTACAAATCGATCTCCAGACGACAGAGGTCAGTTCCCCTGGAGAAAATGGCTGCTTTGGAGGGCAGCCTCTGTGCCATTGTACCATGTTGAGGTCCTTCCCCTTCCCAAACCCTGACCTCCCCAGGCTTCACCCCCCCCCAAAAAAAAATCCCCAGCTATTAACCCACACAGAGCTGGCAATCCTAGCCTACCAGCAGTTTAAATAATTGGTTTTAAATTAGTAGTTTTTTAATGTATTTTATATATTTTATTGACTTTTGGTGTTGTTTACATTGTAAACTGCCTTGACCTCCTGTAAGGTAGAAAGGCGGCTGGGAAATGTTTTAAATAAATAAACAATAGACCTTCATTTACTCCAAGACATCAGACGATGAAGCTGACAGTGCCATGAAAATGTACTGGCACAATGTGTTGCTGTTTTTTAAATCTGTGCAGAGGAAGGCACTGGCAAAACCACCTCTGTTAAGTCTCTTGCCATGAAAACTGCAAAAGGGGATGCCATAAGTCGGCTGCGACTTGAAGGCACTTTACACACACACACACACACACACAGAGTGGACACAGACATTACCTCTGCAGTATCCATTACTTGTAATTTTAAACTGGAAAAACTCAAGAACACTCTTGCGTAGTTCTTTTCTTAACAACAACAACAAAAGAGCATAGGTTATTAGGAGTTACTTCTCTTTACAACCCATGGCTAGCAAGTCCCTGGATGCCCCTTTGAAGGTGTTTTTTGTTCTCTTTTCTGAACACTATAATTGCATGAAATATGAGAGATTTGCCTATTTTAAAAACCATCTCAGCTCTATAACACCTCATTATTTTTACATTTTTGATTTTGTCACCTCAGTGGTCTCAATGAGCTCTTGCCCTTTAGAGAGAGCAGAGTTTAATTTATTGTAAAAAAAATACATACAGGAACCCCTTCTCCCCCCCCCCTTCATACTGGAAATGCCATTTTCCCGAAACAAAGCTATTTTTTTCTTTAACATCTGTACTGCAAGCAGGAATTCAGCAAGTTAGAATTTTTCGGGTACTCCATTTTGCCTATTGCATTCCCATTGCTACACTGCTGTGAAAAGCATAGAAGCACTGTTAAAGGAAAACTTGGTGAGTGATCCTAATACAATAATCCTGCTGGAGCTGACCAAGAATTCCTCCCTTCTAAAGTCATATTTTCTGATTTTGGCCAGCCAGATGCATCTGGGTTGCTCACGAGCAGGACATTGAAGCAACAATCCCTTTAACTGTCATCCCTCCCAATCCTGATCTCAGAAGTTAAGCAAGAGTAACCCTGGCAAGTATTTGGATACTCCAAGGAATACCAGGGTCGTGATGCGGAGGCAGGCAATGGCAAACCACCCCTGAATGTCTCTTGCCTTAAAAACCCCACCAGGGGTTGCCATAAGTCAGATGCAGTATGACAGCAAAAATAATAATACTGCAGTTCAGAATCTGAAGGCACATTTAGCAATCATGGCTTTCACAGACATTTTAGCCCATTAATGTTGTCTAATCACCTTCAATTTGACCTCAAATTCTATTTCCTTCTTAGTTAGCAGCAGTTAAAATGCTAACAGTGTATATACGAGGAATTAGGAATGTTTTGTTTTCCCCAGTGTGCATCTTTTCACTTACCTGTACAGAATCACATTTAGCATTTTGATATCAATTCAACCAATTTGGAGAGCTCTCTTTAGAACACCTTGCAGTTTTCTTGGGTCTCTGCTTCATTATATACAATGGGCTACATTTTTTTTCCATCTGTAAGAGAGGAAAAGGAAAAGGTAAAATATTTGTCTCCTGCTGATCCCTTCTCCACTCTGTACAGAGCAATTAAAGAGGAAGAAGGGGTACATGCATCCTCTAGCATGTCTGGGGTGTGCCGAAAGGGCTGGTATACCACATATTCCTTAATTACTTTGAACCATTTTTTAATGCTCACAAATAGGGTAGCTGAAGGGTAAAATGTTGTGGGCCATTAATGATCAAACAATAAGAGTTATCAGCTTTTTTTTTTTTACTTGCCTTTGCTTCTGTGTTAAGAACAGCAGGTTCTGAAGTCATTAGCAAGTTAGTTATAATGTTCCATGTAAAGCTTCACCTACTAATTCCTGTATATCAAGAAAAAAATAGAAAAAATGAAAAAAGCCCTCTTACTTTTTCATGTTATACTTTTGGAATAAATGAAATTCTTCTTAAGACACAGTTTTTCTGTCTCAAACAGAGAAAATGTTTTATAGGATGATAGTTTGTTTTATTTTGGTGTTCCCCAAAATTTTGCCATTTTTCCACTGGAAAACTTGAAGTCCTCACGCTGTTTTCATGTTGTACATTTTGAGAAAGTAAAACCTTGCCTCAAGAAGCATTTCATTCACTCTAAAAGATAAAATATTTCATAAGAGACTTGTTGTTTTTTCAATGCTCCCTGAAATTTTCCAAATTTCCCTCCAGGCTCTTACATTTTTTTTTATCATGAGGTGGTTTAACACAGACACACACTCAGAGCACAGTATACTCCTATACACTAGCAGAGATCTGTATTTTATTTGCTTTTAGATAAGGCACAGTGTTTAATAAATTACTTCAGGCTATGAACACCTAACCGAGTATTCCCTTCCTGCTCTCCCCATCTTAGTAACCAGGCATGTTGGTAGGATTGCTAACTGCAGATTTGGAAAGATTATGGGGG
This sequence comes from Euleptes europaea, assembly GCF_029931775.1. Classification (NCBI taxonomy): domain Eukaryota; kingdom Metazoa; phylum Chordata; class Lepidosauria; order Squamata; family Sphaerodactylidae; genus Euleptes; species Euleptes europaea. The sequence goes on along the minus strand of NC_079318.1, from coordinate 37,712,404 downwards.
TGAGCCTGGGAAGGGTGAGGGCTGGGAAAGGAGTAGGGTTGCCAGGTCCCTCTTTGCCACCGGCAGGAGGTTTTTGGGGCGGAGCCTGAGGAGGACAGGGTTTGGGGAGGGGAGGGACTTCAATGCCATAGAGTTCAACTGCCAAAGCGGCCATTTTTCTCCAGATGATCTGATCTCTCTTGGCTGGAGATCAGTTGAATTAGCAGATCTCCTGCTACTACCTGGCAGTTGGCAACCCTAGAGAGGAGAGACCTCAGCGAGGCATAATGCTGTATAATTCACCCTCCAAAACAGCCATTTTCTTCAAGGGAACCGATCTCTGTAGACTGGAGATCAGTTGTAATTCCAGGAGCTCTCCAGGCCCCACATGGAGGTTGGCAGGCATAATTGACTGGCTGCCTGACTGACCATAGTTGTTGTGTCCTTGTTAAGTTCCTTCTCATCAGACTGATCAGTACCGTTGTTGAAGTTCTGGACCCACTTCATGTAAGAATCAGATATAACCCCACAAATTAGGCAGCGGCTAGGGATGGAGCTGACAGATCCATAGTGTTAGGTGTAATCAAACAACCTTCTCACATCAGAATGTTGTAAACTGAGAGATGCCTAAACCAAAAGCAAGTAATTGTGTGGAGTGCCTGCTGAGACACAGCTGTGATGAGCTGAACATGGCAATACAGGGTGTAAAGCAAGATCAGCCCTGGGCTGGCTTTGATTAATTGTACTGCAATGACAGATTCTAAGGCAGGAGGCCTGCATAAATATTGCTCTCAAAGCAAGGTTCCTTGACAGAGGAAACACACACCTCCAGGTGTGCATAGCCAATGCAGCACAGTGCTCAGAATGTTAGTCTCCCCACACATTCATCTGTGAAGTTCCCTGGCTGACCTTAGACCAGTCATGGTCAGTCAAACTAACCTCCCTCACAGGGTGGTGTGAAGTGACATTGGTGGAGGGGAGAACTATGTATGCCTTGTAAAATTGTGGAAGTCCTTGCCCCAGGATGTGGTGATGGCTGCCAACTTGGAAGGCTTTAAGAGGGGAGTAGATATGTTCATGGAGAATAGGGTTATCCATGGCTACTAGTCAAAATGGATACGAATCATGATGCATACCTATTCTCCACTATATCAGAGGAGCATGCCTATTGTATTAAGGTGCTGTGGAACACAGGCAGGATGCTGCTGCAGTCGTCTTGTTTGTGGGCATCCTAGAGGCACCTTGTTGGCCACTGTGTGAACAGACTGCTGGACTTGATGGGCCTTGGTCTGATCCAGCATGGCTTTTCTTATGTTCTAAAGTACATCATCCCAAGAGCTTTAGAGGAAGGACACACACATATATATGTGCGTGTGTATGTGTGTGTGTGTACCTAGAAGTTACAGCACATATTTTCTCTTTATGTGTACATATGATAATAACACCAGTGCTTCATAGAGGAAAGAGTCAGAAGTAAACTGAGGACATACAGATGGTATATTTATGTGCCAGTTGGCAAACTGGAGCTACTGTTTTTTTTAAGAATTACAATTCTTGGGGTCATTTGCCCAGTAGCTTTTACAGGAGAAAAAGGCTTCTAATTAAAATAAATAAGAAATGGAAATGAAAACATACAAATATATGGTACATGAGATAATTCTATGATCCTATTCTATGATAGCAATGGTTATTCTAGACTGAAACCAAGGGCCAAAACAGGTATTAGAGACACCACAAATCATTATTATTCTGTAAAAGGTAAATTATGCATGCAACCACAGTTTGAGTCTGGATGTCATGTGGGAATGAAACAGTGGTTATCCTTCGAGTCTTGATCAATTTTTTTACATCAGAACCAAGCTTCGCACACAATCAATAGGATGAGGCCCCAGCATGGTATTGTGAGTGGCGGACTCTAGTCTGGAGATCCGGCTTTGATTCTCCGCCCCTCCATGTGAAGCCTGCTGGGTGAACTTGGGCCAGTCACAGTTCTCTCAGAACTCTCTCAGCCTCACCTACCTCACAAGGTGCCTGTTGTGGGGAGAGGAAGGGAAGGTGATTGTAATCCAATTTGAGACGCCTTAAAGATCGAGAAAATGGGTTATAAAAACCAACTCTTCTTCTTCTAAGTAATTGGACTAGGACCATTAAATATAGCCATTTCTGTTGATATGTGCTTCTGTCCTTTGTCCTCTAGTTCCCCCAGTGGTGGAGCCTGTTTCCCTGGATATCCGGCAAGCCTTGGGCCGCCGTGTCACCTTTCGCTGCACCATGCTTAAGGGGAGTCCTATGAAAGTGGCTACGGCTGTCTGGAGAATCAATGGAAGTCTGCTGACTGTGCCTCCTGTAGAGCAACAGGAACACTCTGAATATAAGGTGGACAATGTGAGCCGGGAGACTAGTGGCAACTATGAATGTAGCATCTCCAATGACGTTGGAGTGGCAACCTGCCTCTTCCAGGTATCTGGTAAGTCCCACAGATAGCATCCTCCTGGATTTCTACTTAGTAGATTTCCGTGAATGAAATTGGTTGGAGAAATGGAAGTTGTGCTGGCATAATTGAAACCAGTGGAGCTTGTAGGAAGCGTCTTCATACAAACAACTTCCATGTGATTTCATAAGCAATGGAGAGTCTGTTGCAGAATGAATGCAGTCCCAGGTATTTTTAATCATGTGCTTTATAGTCCAGCCCACCCTGGTATTCAGGACCAACAAAAGACACTACTGAATAATGACACTTCAGGCAAGCTGGTATTTGATTTACATTACTAGCTAGATTAATTTCTCAATTTGTTTTGTCCCCAAATGGGACTATGCATTCATTCAAACATTCTAGAGAATAGTATTTTGTTATTTTCTAAAAAAAGAAAGAAAAATACATTTATTGACTGTACTTTTGCTGATTCCTTGCTTGTTGCTTATTATATGATGGGGAGACACTGAAGCACAAGGAGCTATGAAGAAATCTGAACTCTGAAAATTTTGGAACAAAACTGGGCACCAATTTTCTACAGTAGGATGAGATCTCTGCTAAAATTGCCAGCAAAAGTGGTCACTTAATTGTTTTAGTGGTTTCTAAGGGCACAACCACATGGTGGCTTTGAAAGGGAGGGCCTGTGGCTCAGTGGTAGAGCATTTGCTTGTCATGCAGAAGGTCCCAGGTTCAATCCGTGGCATCTCCAGTTAAGGGGACTAGGCAGGTAGGTGATGTGAAAGACCTCTGCCTGAGACCCTGGAGAGCCACCGTCTGTCTGAGTAGACAATACTGACTTTGATGGACCAAGGGTCTGATTCAGTATAAGGCAGCTTCATGTGTTCAAGGAGTGAAATGATATACCTTCACTGTATCTCCTGTCCAGCGTTCCTCACTTCTTTGAGACTTCATCTTGTTCTGATCCACACTTGTCTCAGCTAGTCCATTTTGAAGGCAGCAGTGGTGCATGGGAGACCAGAACAGACTGTCATGCAACAAGCTCACCCCAGGGAGACAGATACCTTGTTTACTTCCCCATTTCAGCACATATGCCCAACTGAGAGAGTAAGCAATTGCCTTAAAGTGAATGGGCTGAAATCTTGATTTTGCCTTCTGTGGTCTACTGAAATTGTTCTTGCTTTGTCTTTATGTGATTCTATTCATGGCAATAGATTTGGATAGTTGTTCTTCTGAGAACTCTCAGATCTATTTTTTCTGTCCTTCTGCCCAGCATCACATCTTTTAACTAACAAAGTCAATATTATCTACTCAGACTGGCAGTGGCTCTCCAGAGTCTCAGGTAGAGGTCTATTCACATCACCTACTTGTCTAGTCCCTTGAACTGGAGATGCTGGGGACTGAACCTGGGACCTTCTGCATGCCAAGCAGATGCTCTACCACTGAGCCACAGCCCCTCCCCAAATCCAGCCAACATCCATTTTAGCATATTACTCCACATATACAGAAGTATTAGCATATGTGGGTTGAGCAGGGGTAGCTCAGCAACCATTTGTTTCTTCCTTCCTGTTGGGAAAATGCTCCATGGGTGACTTAAATCTCCAGGAAGAAGGTAAAGGAGCTAACGTAGTTGATTATTAAATCACAGGACATGGAATCCTCCATTTTGGGAATGAATTTTTTTTAAAAAAAATTGATATTATGCAAGACAATGATTCTAATCTGTTCTGATTTTATTTCTGAATCTGTTATGAAATTTGACTTCACAGTCAATACAAGTTGAATAAGCAACAATTAGTCTCCAAGGTGGCTCTTACACACAAATGTAAGTCGATAAAAATAATAAGAAAAAAGGGGCTCGGAAATAAACATCAATATTACCATTCTGAGTTAATAAAAATAAACATTGAATCATTCCCATTTAATTATAGCTGAAAAGAATGGCTGTGCCAGTAATTGGAGTGGGATGAAATGGAATGGAAAAAATAGGGGCACTTTGGGAATGAGGAATGGCATTGTTTTTGGGCTCCTGCCAGTTGTGTGGTTGCTCCAGGTTTTGGTCTGTCAAGTCTTAGCAAACAAGAGATGTGTGTAACAAAAGAAATCTGTGTGCTGAGCAGTGGGGTTGATTTGATGAAATAGTTCACTACAAAGGCAGACCATAGAATTGATCTTAATCTAGCAACAGTCTTCAGTCAATTCGTTTCAAACCATCATTTCTTCAGATCTCAAGGCAGTAAATAAGTACTGTTTTTTGGCTTCTCATGTATGAGGTGATTAATGTTCATGCTGCCTATGTTATTGAAGGCTGATGCTTCAGACCACAGTTACGTACTGTAACTGAATTTACTCCCTGATGTTTTCAACAGAATTTTCAGGATGCCTCTCAATCCCCAGCCCCTGCCCACCTCTCCGTCACACTCCTTCTCAACCAATCAAAGTTCATTCTGCAGCACTCCCTTCTGCAACTTGTGTTGCTGTCGTCTCTGGCTCATTCTCAAGCTTTGTTTCAGACCTGGGGGCCTGCCTTACCTTCTTCCTCTCTGACATCCCACACGTGTACCTTCCTTCTTGGCAATTTCAGTATTCGTGTTGATAGACACCCCCGCCCCCGACCCAAATACTTCCCATCTCTTTCCCTCACCTCCCCTAATCTCCACCATCGGACTTCAGTCTGCTGGTCCTCCATAATAAATGGTGGGCCGCTTTGTGAAACAGGATGCTGGACCAGATGGACCACTGGTCTGATCCTGCAGGGCTCGTCTTATGGTGCATGGTGTAGTGGTTAAGGGTGGTGGTTTGGAGTAGTGGACTCTAATCTGGAGAACCAGGTTTGATTCCCTACTCCTCCACATGAGCGGCAGATGCTAATCTGGTGAACTGGGTTGGTTTCCCCAATCCTACACATGAAGCCAGCTGGGTGAACTTGGGCTAATCAAAGCTCTCTTAGAGCTCTTGCAGCCCCACCTATCTCACAGGGTGTCTATTGTGGGGAGGGGAAGGGAAGGTGATTGTAAGCCAGTTTGATTCTTCCTTAAGTGGTAGAGAAAGTCGGCATATAAAAACCAACTCTTCTTTATGTTCTTAATTATTTATTTTAGCTTTCATGGACTAGGTGAAGTAGGCTTAGTCAATAAAAGCGTATTCTAGAGTAAAAATCATTAGTAAGCTTTTAAGGCTTCACAAGACCCTTATTTGTTTTTGCCACCACAGTCTAATGCAACTACCCCTCAGGATTTTGTCACCTTTAAGCTTTTTGTACCACACTCTGCCTTTAGGGTTATTATGTCCCTCTTTGCCACCGGTGGGAGGTTTTTGAGATGAAGCCTGAGGAGGGCAGGGTTTGGGGAGGGGACGGACTTCAATGCCATAGAGTCTAGTTGCCAAAGCGGCCATTTTTCTTACCTCTACTAACAACTTAGTCTTTGCATGTTCTGCCTTCAACTCATCCCTGTCCTTGAGATGTTGGTCTCAGTCTCCTTACGAAGTTTCTGTCCTGCTTATGCTAGGGTTCCCAACTTTCAGGTGGGGCCTGGAGGGGTCCTACTATTACAGCTGCTCTCCAGACAATAGAGATCATTTCCGCTGGAGAAAATGGCTCATTTGGAGGGTGGGCGCTATGGCATTGTACACTGCTATGTTCCCTTCCCATGCTCAGTCTCTAAAATCTCCAGGTATTTCCGAACCCAGAACTGGCAACCCCAGCTTATCCCCAGCCCTGACAACAGGTCACTTGGACATGTTGTGACCCTATCCCAAACGCATTATGCCAAGATTGAACTTTTCACCTTTCTTCCCAAGCCTTCCTCTCCTACTGTTCTTGCCATATCCATCAACAGTAACCTTGCTGAACTGGCACAAAGCCTTGGATTTTTCTTTGATTCATGTCTTTTGCTCACACTCCCTCTAGTCAGGCCATTGCCCCATCCCATTGCTTCTTTCTTTACAGTACTGCAAAAATGTGACCCATCCTCTTTACCCTCTTGGGGAGGGAAGGGACCTGCAGGGTATAAATGCAAAAGCAGTCATTTTCTCCAGGGGAACTGATCGCTGCTGTCTGGAGATCAGTAGTAATTCTGGAAGATCTCCAAGCTGCACCTGGAGGCTGGTAATCCTACAAATGGAATACTTTTATTTATTTAGTGCATTTTAATCCCTCCCTTCCTCCAGAAAGCTCAAGGAAGCCCCATTCCTCCATTTTATCCTCACAAAGCCCCCCTTTCAGATTGCTCCATTTTTTGTTTCTAAAATGCCTTTTTATGCAGCAATTGGGTTTTTTTTGTGGGGGGGATCTCACGGTAAGCTCTTACGGTAAGCTCTACAAAGTAAGCCAATTACAAAGCAGCATTTAAAGGGTGGGGGCTTGATTTGAGCTTGGAAATTGCTGGTGCATAGATTCCCAACAGGAAAGTGTGAGTCCAGCGAGCAACGAACCTCAGGTAAAACTCCCATGCATAAATGACCAATGACTGGCCGATTGTCAGCCACAAGTTGGATTTGAACCTGGATTTCCTAGATCTCAGGAAATCCTGAGATCACTCTAACCACTGTTGGCTCTCTTTATTATACCCAGCCCATTTCTACACACCTAGTTTAAATTCAATGGAGGTTTTTTTTTTTGAGGGGGGTGTATTTTACGTGGGTAGTGAGAAAGCTGGACAATGAAGAAAGCTGACAGGAAGAAAGTAGACTCCTTTGAAATGTGGTGTTGGAGGAGAGGGTTATGGATACCATGGATTGCCAAAAAGACAAATCAGTGGGTTATAGATCAAATCAAGCCTGAACTGACCCTAGAAGCTAAAATGACTTAACTGAGGCTATCGTATTTTGGTCACATTATGAGAAGACAAGAGTCACTGGAAAAGACGGTCATGCTAGGAAAAGTTGAGGGCAGCAGGAAAAGAGGGAGACCCAACAAGAGATGGATTGACTCAATAAAGGAAGCCAAACCCTCAGTTTGCAAGACCTGGGCAAGGCTGTCAAAGATAGGACATTTTGAAGGGCTTTTGATTCATAAGGTCGCCATGAGTGGGAAGTGACTTGACGGCACTTAACATACACACACAGTGAGAAAGGTAACTGGCTACTGACATTGCAGAGACTGTCTCATCTTTTTAAACCATCTAGTTTCTCCATGCATTTTATCTGTGTTCCTTGTCAGTAGTTGCCTCCTTATTTTTTCCTTCCTTGATGTTTCTTTCCCCCAGTTGATGTCAGAATTTTCTGTGGGGTGTCTTAATTGCTTTGGGATAAATTTTTGTGTTACAAAGGAAGCTTTTAACCTGAGATCAGCAGCATGTCCCAAGAGAGGCAAGTGTTTTCAAGGCAAGGTCACTACCCTTTCAATATGAATATACTAACAAAGCAGTCCTTTAGCATTACGGTTACAAGTAGGAGAGAGATCAAGGTAAGTTCAGCTCTAGATCTAAAGACATGCCCATCGCGAGATGCTTTGTGTCCTGGGGTGTTGCAGTGTTAGGGTCACTGGGCTTTCTGTGCTGTTTCTCCCAAAGGTTGAATGATGGATAAAAACTAGGGTTGCCAACCTCCAGGTACTAGCTGGAGAGCTGCTATTACAACTGATCTCCAGCCGATAGAGATCAGTTCACCTGGAGAAAATGGCCGCTTTGGCAATTGGACTCTATGGCATTGAAGTCCCTCCCCTCCCCAAACCCCACCCTCCTCAAGCTCCACCCCCAAAACCTTCTGCCTGCGCCATAGGGTGACCTGGCAACCCTAATAAAGGCAATATATGGGCTGTAAATGGATGCAATGCAAGTGAACGGCTACACAGTATGATAGCTATCTGTGACCTTTATACTCTGTACTGTGCGAACTGATGACATGAATTTTTTGGCTCTCCCAATAATTTCCCTCTTCATTTTTTTCTCTCTCCCTTTCTCAGCTAAAGCTTATAACCCAGAATTTTATTATGACACCCCTAACCCCATCAGGAAGCAATCGAAGAATTACTCCTATATCTTGCAGTGGACACAAAAGGACCCTGATGCTGTCGATCCCGTCCTGAGTTACAGGCTGGATCTCCAGCAGGTAAGACCAAGCAGCTCCTCTATCAACTTAAGCACCAAAGCCCAGCTATTGAATGAGGAGTTTACGATGGTTAAAGCTAGAATGTTTGATACGCTGTTTAAGCTGAGGTTACATTATCCTCCCCTTGGAGACTAGGGGCTGCTGAGTGCCAAACAGCTGGAAAGGAGGGCATGGCCCTTCTTTCCTGATTAGCACAGCGGAAAAGCCAGTCTTGTGGCTTGGCCTTCATTTTAAAGCCTGATGCTGTAAACAGTTGAGAACTACGAAAGCCTGCTGCCTTCCCTTTGAATTTTCACGCTCAGCCTTTTGAAAGGAGCCACAACAGAACAAAAGCTCGTAGTCATTAGTAGGGATTGTAGCCTTTACAGGCCAACCATTCAATTAAGTGGAATTTCAGCCTCTGCACTTCGAACAAATATGGATCGTAAGTTGGAGGGCTCGCCAGGCTGGAGCTGCAGGGGGAGATCGTTGTCTGTTTGTATTGCACAAAGACCTCATGAAGTTGTCATCTTAATAGTGGGATTCTGAAGCAGCAAAGTGTGGGATATAAGGACTATTGAACATGACATGGAACTATGAAGAATACAATGGAAATGGTAGATCAGGACCTAGAGAGACAAATGCTCTGTTCAGCAAAAGTGTGTGTTTTGTAAGCATGGAATTGTTAATATGACTTAGAATCAAGAGCCCTAAAGATCTCTGCTTTAATTCTTGTGTTTCAGTTAGAGCTGTCGATTCGGTTCCATCCGAACTGAAAAACAGCCGAATTTTCCCCGATTCGGCAGTTTCCAGTTCAAATAGAGTCGAAGTCAAAAAAGGCGGGAAAATGACATATCAAATTTGCCAAGTTCAGGCGGATGCCGAATAAATTCGTATAAATTCAGCATCCCTGAATCGGCATTCTCCCACGGCACCTTCCTGAAAAGAAACAAACAGCGAGCGAGCTGTCTTCTGGAAGGCAAGCAAACTTGCCTTTCAGGAGAGACAACCGTTACCAAACACCAGTGGCCAATAGGTGGCCAAGCTGGGTCTTCTTCTGGCCAATCAGAGAAGGGATTCTCCCGTTTGAACCTCTCTGAATTGGCCAGGAGAAGAGAAGAAATACTCGCTGGCTGCCATGAGTCTTGCTGCTGCTGTGCTGCTGATCCTGAGCTGAGCTGACCTGCTGCTAGAATCGTATTGGATTATTCCCAGTCCCTGCTCCTGATGCAAGAGAAGACATCCATAGCTTGACCCATTTTGGGGGTTTTCTCTATAACTTTTTTCCTGTGTGTGTGTGGGGGGGGAAGCAGATTCTGTGGGGGGGAAAGCAGATTCTGTGGGGGGGGGAAGCCAAAGGGTGGTGGGTTTACCTGTTCTTCTGGGGGGTGGGCTTGCTTGCCTCTGTGTGGGTCTACTTTCTGCTGTTTTCACCAGTTGCCAACTTCGTCTGTCGTTAACTGTGGGTCAGTGAGTCTCTCTCTGGCTGGCTCCTATTGTTTCCAATGGGCTGTGCAGCCACTCCTGTTGTTTCTAATGGGCTAGCCTGTCATTTGTTTTAGTACATCCAATGTCAGTGAGTCTCTCTCTGTCTGGCCCGTTCTTCTGCTGGGGGGGGGCTTGATTGCCTCTGTGGAGTGTGATTTGGGGGGGTTTCCTGTCCTGGGGGGAGCTTGATCTCCTCTTTGCGAGTGTGATTGTTGCTGTAGAAGATTTGAATCCAGCAGCATGAAATATACCAATACTGAAGATATGCAATTTGCGCAGGTCGCACTTACGCTGGTAGCCTTATAAGATGCACTTTGGCTGTGCTGAAATGAAAAGATACATTACCCATGCTAGTTACGCTGTTTACTTATGCTTTGAGCATTGTTGGATGCACTTTCGGTGTAGTTACATTGGCTCTTAGAAGCTATGGACTGGCTTCTACTGTGTGTGTGGGGGGGAAGCCAAAGGGGGGGGTGACCTGTCCTGGGGGGGGGCTTGATCTCCTCTTTGCGAGTGTGATTGTTGCTGTTGAAGATTTGAATCTAGCAGCATGAAATCTATCAATACTGAAGTTACGCAATTTGCGCAGGTCGCACTTACGCTAGTAGCCTTATAAGATGCACTTTGGCTGTGCTGAAATGAAAAGATACATTACCCATGCTAGTTACTCTGTTTACTTATGCTTTGAGCGTTGTTGGATGCACTTTCGGTGTAGTTACATTGGCTCTTAGAAGCTTTGGACTGGCTTCTACTGTGTGTGTGGGGGAAGCCAAAGGGGGGGGTGACCTGTCCTGGTGGGGGGGGCTTGATCTCCTCTTTGCGAGTGTGATTGTTGCTGTGGAAGATTTGAATCTAGCAGCATGAAATCTATCAATACTGAAGTTATGCAATTTGCGCAGGTCGCACTTACGCTAGTAGCCTTATAAGATGCACTTTGGCTGTGCTGAAATGAAAAGATACGTTACCCATGCTAGTTACACTGTTTACTTACGCTTTGAGCGTTGTTGGATGCACTTTTGTCATACTTACATTGGCTCTTAGAAGCCACGGACTGGCTTCTACTGTGTGTGTGGGGGAGCGGGGGAGCCAAAGGGGGGGGTGACCTGTCCTGGTGGGTGGGGGATTGATCTCCTCTTTGCGAGTGTGATTGTTGCTGGAAGATTTGAATCCAGCAGCATGAAATCTATCGATACTGAAGTTACGCAATTTGCGCAGGTCGCACTTACGCAAGTAGCCTTATAAGATGGACTTTGGCTGTGTTCAAATGAAAAGATACGTTACCCATGCTAGTTACGCTGTTTACTTACACTTTAAGCATTGTTGGATGCACTTTCGTCGTAGTTACATCGGCTCTTAGAAGCCACGGACTGGCTTCTACTGTGTGTGGGGGGGGAAGCCAAAGGGGGGGGTGACCTGTCCTGGTGGGGGGGCTTGATCTCCTCTTTGCAAGTGTGATTGTTGCTGTTTTCACTGATTGCTGCCTTCGCCTGGAGGTCCATGTGGGTCGGCGAGTCTTTCTCTGGCTGCCCCAGAAACAATGGGAGGTTTTGCCTTGGATTTGCCACTCCCTAGATGCACACTTCCCCCATCCAAATTTCCAAATCTCAACAATAAGCCCCCTCAGAGTTTTGAGAATTCAGATGTGGGAAATGTGCATCTAGAGAGCGGCAAATCCAAGGCAAAACCTCCTATGCATAAATAGCCAATGAGAAACAATGGGAGGTTTTGCCTTGGATTTGCCGCTCTCTAGATGCACATTAAGGATTGCTGGCTCCCATTCATTCCAATGGGCGGATGGGGGACCCCTTCTAGACCCCATAACTCGGAACCCCCTGACCCAATCTGCACCAAACATGGGGGTTCTTGCAAGTAGGGTCCCTCCAAGCTACCCTGAAAGTTTGGGACCTCTACCTCCAAAAATGTTCCCCTCCAGAGCCACGGAAAGCAGCGAATGTGCTTTAAATGGCTTTATTCGGCCAAATTTATTTGGGAACACCGAATTTCAAGCCAAATTCCACAAATCCGAATAGGGGGAGTTCAGACTTTGGCATTTCCCAAATAAAAATGGGCCAAATTTTGCCGAATCCGAATTTTACCAATTTTTTCCCCAACAGCCTTAGTTTCAGCTGATGCAGAGTTCTTGGATGGTTAGCCAGTTGTTGGGTATAAAGCCATTGAGATTAATTTGGTTTAAATCTAAAAAAAATGGGCTGTGGGATTGTACAGTGGGATTTGTACATTGCTTGTAAACCGGATTTTGCATTTACAGCAAAAGCATTCTGGTCACCTCTTGTGACTTGAAGCCAGAGTGAAAAGAGCAAGATTTCCCAATGGTCAGAAGCTTATCCCAACAGAGTTAAAGCAATTGATGCCTCCCCGTACTACTTACCCATGCACAATTCTTGAGAGTCCTTGAGAGAGAGAAATTGAACACTAATTGTGGAGGGCTTAGTGTTGCCAACACCTGGTTGGGAAATTTCTAGAGATTTGGGGGTAGACCCTGGAGAGGGCAGGGTTTGGGAAGGAGTGGGACCTTAGCAAAGTATAATGCCATAGAGTCCACCCTCCAAAGAAACTTTTATCCAGGGGAACTGATCTCTGTCATCTGGAGACTAGTTGTAATGCCAGGAGATCTCCAGGCCCCACCTGGAGGATGGCAACACTAAAGGGGTAGCATCCACGAGAAATGGTAGCCGGAACTGGGGTACCAAGAGCCACTAGAAGCAGCAGGGGCAGTGCACAATATGATGGCCCCAGGGGTCCAAGTCAAGATGTGGGGTTGGTCCGCTCTCCAATTTCATTGTGTTTACTGTGCAAGTGGCACAAATCCGCTTGCAGGCTTCAAGACCCTGTAAGCCTTCTCGAGCCATTTCGATTGTTGTTTTACTTTATTAGGGATGATGCCCGCTTCACTACACAGACAAGGATGAGGGGTTTAAGGCTGGCGCTTTTAATGGAGTTAGAGTGTGGAGTGACAGGTTAGGCTGGTGCCTGAAAGCAAAAGATTATTTACTTTATATACAAAGCAGAGTAATTTCAAAAGATCCGAGCGCCTCCGTTCTCAGAGTCATGCAGAATGCCATCCTTGGCGTCTCTCTTTGTAACGGCTCACTCTCCCAGGTGTAGCGTCTGTCTGTATATTCGTTTCTCAAACAGCGCAGAGCACATCATCAGTACTTAACAAATAATAACCCATTTTTACCAGTACGGTACACAGGAGAGCCTCTTATAATGAATATGCTTCATCAGGAAGCACCTTCACTATATGCGGAGATGCGCCGGTGCAATTTCCATCTAACAGTGCGCTAACTTAAAAGAAGATTGTATTCTCAGAAGGGCAGCTTGGACTATTATTTGGATTCCAGACTCTGGGCAGATGGACTTGATTCTCTTGGTGAACAGGAGCCTCTCTCTCTCTCTCTCTCTCTCGTTCTCTCTCTCTTATTCTCGTTCTCTCGCTCTCGCTGACTCTCTTTCTCACCTTTTAGTGAGCCACCTTTTGGTGCTATCCAAGAGAGATGCTACGGAGAATTTAAGTACAGCGCCCACTCTTTTTCTGCAGATATGCCAGATATTGGAGTGTAATAAATCTGCAGCTAATAATAGAACAAAACCTTCAACCATACCTATTTTTTTTGCGTGCAATCACATCTTTTTCTTGCTCTCGTGCCCAGGGTTTTACCGCACTTTTCAGAATTTCAAAGATTTGGGAGTAAGTTTTGGTATTTCTTTAGCTCCTAAGGAAGGGACTGGTCTTGTTACTTGTTCTGTATACCACCACAAGGAACTACTATTTGTAGGCAATATAAAATAATTAGTTGTTGGCACATGATCCAGTCCATGGTCTTCATGCTGGTCCATCTCTTGCAGGAAAGTGGCCTTTTTCCTGAACTCAAGTCATTTGGTGCATTCATTCTCTAGTCTTTGGTGTGGAAGCTCATGTTTTCCATGGCCTTTAAAAAAGTAAACAGCCAAAAAAGAACGTTGCTGTCTTCCCCGGAGTGTAAGACTACTTTCCATCCAATACGTAGAAGCAGAAAATTGTCAAAATGCAGGAGTCATGGGGAGCAGATCCACTCAGAAGTAACTCTTGTGTAATTCAGTGGGGTTTACTCTCAGGAAAGTATCCTTGGGATTGCAGCGTCTGTTGCCTGTGGCTTAACATGAAAGAAATTTCCTAACAAAAGCTGAAAGTAAAGAATAGACAGAAGAAGCAGCTCTGGCCATAGGAACGGGAGCTGCTCCAGAAAAACAAACCTGTCAGGGTGAACCAGTAGGGGGGGCGGGGAGTCAAGCCAAGATTGATTCGTAAATCACTACGGATGCTGGAGAGGCTTCAACTTAACTTTGCCAGTTACCGTGAGACTTTGGCAGCAGTAAAAGTCTGGCTTCCCACTGGATTATTATATAGTAGTTGAAGCAGTGAGTTAGGAAAATAAGAAAAAAGCAAGAGTCCAGTAGCGCCTTAAAGACTAACAAATTTTTAGGCAGGGTAGGAGTTTTTATGAGCCACAGTTCACTAGATAAGAAAGGAATGGTTCCATTTGTATAGTGGTAGTAATAGTACTGTATTAATTTCTAGACCAGGTTTGAGCAGAAGGTAGGCCCATTGGCCAATGGCTTTTAGACCACTTTACATAAGCTAGTTTCTATGGATTCTTGTAGGGAATGCTGGACTAGTTGAACCAGGGACGGGTTCTGCAAGGCCTTTCTTAATTACCTACACATACTCAAGGTCATTTAACAAAGATTCGTTACACCTTAGGAGAGTCTGAGTATGACTTGCAAATTTAAAACCTGCTGGTGGACTATGGGCATTTGAAGAAAGAAGAAATGATGACTCAAGGTTGATGTCAGCCTACCATTAGGGTAGACCAGAAGTCAAAACAAAAGGATCCATTATGTGTCATTGAGCCCTTTCTCCTGATAGTAATGAATCCTTCCCTCCTGGCTGTTTGCCTTTTACCTGTATCAAGATAGAGGCTTTATTTTGCCAGTGCCTATACAACCTGGCCTGATCTTAGTTGGTTCATCAATACATTCTTCCATGGTGCATGTCCACCTGTTCATTGTCAGACTGAAAATAGCACAAGGCACTGTGGAAATATCCTGGATCTCAGAACATCCCGTTTCCTGTCATTCATGTTTCCGGATTAATGCTCCACCTCCCTGGTGTCTTCATGAGAAAGTCCATTAAAGTGGTACTAACTTAACCTTGATTAGTTTGCAGAAATGTTGTGTCACATCTAAATTATGGCCAGCTGTGATATTATTAAATTAAAATATCAGCTGTAATTAATGGGGTTTAGCATACGGTTTGCTGGGAGATATAATCGGAGGAAGGAATAAAAAAGGACTCTGCTGGAGCCTAGTCAGATTTGATACCCAGCCATCACCTATTATATAACCTGTATCTTTGTAATGGGTAAGCTTCTTTGCCATCCACCCCATGCCAGTGAGCATGCTCAGTAGTATACCAGCAGTGGCACAGACCAAGGTGCCCTGCTTGCCTAGATGACTGTATAAAAGATGCCTACAGTGGGCCAGGCTCAGAGAATGTAATGGATTTATGATCTGTTAGAGTTTTAAATATCTCCTGGTGGGAAAGCTGTGAAAATGTATCCTTTCTGGTTTGCTTCTTGGGATCCAAAAAGGGTTGCACTTGCACCCTGGACATCAACCATTCAAATGCAAATATCTGGTGTTGCCCTGCCGTAAGTGTGTGCTTTTCACAGGGTGGGCCAATAAGATGTAAGATGTTGCAGCCTAAGCACCATGCAGACAAATTATAATTTTCTTGTTGTTTCCCATACTGTGTACTTTGATGGAGCCACACTTGTTCCTAACAGGAACATCAAATCCCTCTCTGCCCATATTTAGATAGCGATATCGTCGAGGGGAAGGATGTCCAAAATTATCATTGATGTCCAGATGAATCAACCTCTAGTGTTGAATTCTGCTTGGCAGAACAAAAGAAAGGGTGAGATGCAGGATGACAGGAAATATTCTAATTGTGTTTAATTCTGTGCTGGTGAATCCTTTCTGTCCCTAATGGATCACCTTTAGGTTCCTCTGCAACTTGACCTTAGAGCAGATCTCTCATCATGAGCTAGCATACAACAAAGCCAAAATAGAGCTCCTATTGAACCCTTTTCGGTTTCTAATTGAACCCTTTTCGGTTTCTAAAATACCACTGTCTTTCATGTTGCAGAGGTTGGTAACCATGGACCTTTAAATCCCTTTTTCTAATAAGGTAGCACAAAGTCTCTTTTTGATCTTCACTTTTGCCTACCTTCTGAGTGCCTCTCTTCTGGTAGAATACAGGAGCGTTTGCAAATACAACTGGGAGAAACATAGACTGCCCTGAAGGCTTCTGCTGAATAATCTTTAGCTTGAAAAAATACTTTCATGAGAACGTCTGGATGTGTAAATGACTCACATGCATATTTTGGAATGGGAACTCTTCTCGCAGCAACTTGAGTAGCTTCAAAACACTACCCAGGAAAGGCAGGGCATCGTATTAAAAATCTTCACTCCTTTTGCTGCTGTTGTGATGGTGGAACATTTTTCCACCAAGCAGTCATGGCTCCTTCATTCATCCATTCTCAACATATGAAACTGCCTTATACTGAACCAGACCCTTGGTCCATCAAAGTCAATATTGCCTACTCAGACTGGCAGTGGCTCTCCAGGGTCTCAGGCAGAGGTCTTTCACATCACCTACTTGCCTAGCCCTTTAACTGGAGATGCCGGGGATTGAACCTGGGACCTTCTGCATGCAAAGCAGATGCTCTACCTCTGAGCCACGGCTCCTCCCTCTCAGTATTGGGATAAGCCTACGCCAGTTTGAATCTAACACAAGATGACTATTGGTCACTAGACTGACATTTTGGACCTAAGAGAGAACCCTTATTGGAGGGCAAATGACAGTTATAAACATAGGTTCAGATATCAAGATGTTACCCAAACATCTTTCAGTAGCCAAAGTCCAGGACCAGGGCCAGATTTAGGGTTGATGAGGCCCTAAGCCATTGAAGGTAATGGGGCTCTTTATATGTCCAGCTGTCCTTTGTCAACAACAAATTGTCGCTGTTTTTTGTGTTGAATATATGCTATATGGTAATTTATGGACCTAATAGGTGCACATAATAAAATATGTATTTTATCAAAGTAATTGTTGAACTGAAATACAATTAAGAAGAAGTATATTAATAGTGTAATAATTATTATTTCCTTTAAAAAAATTTGGGGGGCCCAAAAGAGTGGGGCCCTAAGCTATAGCTTGTTTAGCTTATACGTAAATCCGGCACAGTCCAGGACAGGAGTTTTTGGTCAGCAAGTCCCACTAACAAGACAAGATTCCAGGCACAGCGTATGTACCTGGGCCAAAGCTCAGGACCATGCAATGAGCAAAGACAATGCTAGAATAAAGGATCTAAGCTTTATGCTCAAAGACCTGCGCTGGCTTGATCCTAGTTAGCCAATCAAATGTATGGTCAATGATGTCACTTGACCAACGAAACCTGTTGCTGGCCATGTGACCTAGGGGATCAGAGGAATTTGCCAATGTGACCGGACCCTCTGCAGCTGCACCAAACCCCCTCAACAAAGCCTCACTCCGGCCAGATGAGCTCAGGCATAATTAGAAGGGATGCACATTCTCAGCTCCCTTGTTCTTGGAGCTGATCACACTCCTTGCTGTGAACTGCACCTGGTTCTCATCCCCTTATCTAAGTTTCTGCAAGTCAACAATTTGCTGAGTTTCTGTAAGGAAACTTCCATTTTGACTAGGCCTCCAGCCTGAACCAACATTTGAATAGAACAAGAAACTGCATTAAGAGACCAGTTTCTTGACACTAGGCTCAAGGGCTATCCTGTGCCAATCATCATGGCCTCCACCTCTGGCCAGATGCAAGCAGAACAACCTGTGCAAGGATGCCAGCATTGCCGCCGGGGCTGTTTGCTCCTGGGCATTTTGGTGTTCCAATCCCCCTGGTCCTTGGACATATTGTGTTCTCTGCTCCCACTTTATTGGTTTGCTGTTTGTAGCTGGTGAATTACACTGCAGTGCTAAACAGAGCTGTAACGTTCTACGCCCATTGACTTTAAAGGACTTAGAAAATTATAACTGTGCTTAGGACTGCATTGCTAACTATTTATCTTTTAGTTGGCACAGCTACTTCAAACCCAGAATGTAGATTTTGCATTTTTGGTTGAAAGTAATACCACACTTAGGGCCAGCCTTGATAGCTAGAGGCAAAAGATACCGTTCAGTTTGTTTGAATAACTTGAGATGCCTTATGCATTACGCCCTACCTAAATGGTAGAGAGTGAACCTTCTTCAACCAGATGCTGGATTTGGTATTGATTCAGAGGAAAGGACACTCTTCATCGAAGAACCGCCAAAACACCTACAGCATCCTACTTTGTTTTTCATTGAGACATCTTAGTCCAATGCTGATGAGGCTTCTTAGCTTATGAGAGCTTATAACTTACAGGCACTGGGCTTTCTGCCAGTCGATAATTCCAGGGATATTTGTGGATGTTCCCTTAGCATGGAAAGACACTTGGCAGGTTCTTCAAGCACTTGGTGATTCTAAGCCGCCAGCTCAAACCAAACCTTGCTTGAAAACAGCTTCTTTAAAAACGGGGGGGGGGAGCTTTTAAGGTGTTTTGTCTTTCTCTCGAGTTATGTCGTGCCTTCCTGAAGATGTAATCAGAAGTACAACGGAAAGCTCTTTGATATTTTCAAGCAGAATGCATCCTGACGGAAGGGTCACAGCTGAGCTGGTGGTTACGGTTACAGGGGACAGGGTAGAGTCGCTGTACGGTTAATGAGCTGGAACCCATCTGTAACCCAAGGCTGTGGCAGGAAAAGGCAGTAGAAGGTATTCATGCGGAAGGGATGCTTAATCTATGCTCCGGCCCTTGAGGAAGCCTGAAGCAGTTATTTGCTTCTTGGATTCTCCTGCACAGATTCAAAGCTGTGCCGCTGCCAGGTATACGCATCCCTGCTGTGCCTCCCAAGTTGGAACCAACATCGTTTTTACTTAATAAGTTATCCCTCAGATCCACACCAGGCTGTAGCACAAACGGAATGGCTCCCCTTTTATTAAAATGAGAGAAGTCTCTGTTCCGAGCCCGCTCGCTGAACCAGATTGTCACTTCAGATTAATTCCTACCAGAAGACCCGGTGTGTCTTTAATGAGAGAAATGCTAGAGTGACTGGGGGAGTTGGAGGTGAGTGAGCGATCTGCTTTGTTTTGCCATTTCTGTCCCCTTCGTATTTGATAAACATCCCCTGCTGTCTACAAAACGGCTGGATTCTGGTGCCGGCTGCTGCTGGCCTCATCAGCCCGCCAAGCTGGCATTAATGAGGCCTGAGGCAGTGGGGAACCTGGCTGGCCACATTGAGAGGTGACAGGTAATGGAGCTGTTGGGACTTGTACGGTGGGGAAAGGAGGGCGTTAGCAAGGATTTACTGGTGATAATTAGAGCTCTTTTGATGGCCACCGAAACACACCAAGGAGATTTATTCTTTTATGTGGGGCAAGGTTTCATAGGTACAGTAGGAAAGTATGTTAAGCCAGTATACAAAGTGACATTAGTAGGTGCAGTACTTGTTTTCTAATTGTGCATACGAATTGCTGCTGTCTACTATATTGGTGCCTCATAGTCATTTACCTGGAAGCTAGATATATATCTAGGGTTGCCAGCTCTGAGTTGGGAAATACCTGGAGATTTGGGGGAGGGGTGGATCCTGAGGAGGGCAGGGTTTGGGGAGGGGAGGGACTTCAATGCCATAGAGTCCAATTGCCAAAGCTGCCATTTTCTCCAGGGGGACTGACCTCTGTCACCCGGAGATCACCTGGAGGCTGGCAACCCTATATATATATATCACTGGTACAATTCTGCCTGTCCATTTTGATAGCTGGATCCCAGAGCTTTGAGATGAAGCCCTTTTTATTTCAAAATTCCAAAGATGTTAATATTTTGAAAGCAAGGTATCTTCTGAATCAGGCAGTAAACAGATATAATTGTGTGCCACACCAGTGTGAAAATATGACTCAAAGGTTGGAGGAGAAAACATTTTGAAGTTAACATTCAGGGGATTCTTGGAGGCATGCCGCTATAACTCACAACAGAGGCTTTTCACATTGGTTTGTGCACCCCCTATCTCTGATAGAATACTCCCTTTAAATTAGCATATTTTACTTAGTTGAACCATGTATCACAAAAGCACCAGGCAAGCCACACACTGACGTTGTGCGTATGCTGTTGGGTGCCCTTTTGCTCCCCAGGTAGCTTCTGCTCCATGATGTCAGTTTTTCCTCTATCTTTGGTCTAAGCAGGCTCATTTCATAGCATATGTAAATTGTAGTTATTCCGGAGGGCATTTTTTAATAAAGGGAATGGTGTTTTAGTTTTAATGTCTGTGAAATTTTCTAGATCGTGTTTTTTGGGGGGCAGACTGTAAACAAAGAAAATAAATAAATTTGGCTTCACTGCCAATTAAACTGAGAGGTCAGAGGTCCCCGACCTTTTTCACCCAGTGGGCACATTTGGAATTCTGACACAGGGTGGTGGGCACCCTCACAAAAAGACTGCTGAAGGAGGTGGAGGCAGCCACACTGAGAAAGCCCAAGTGCAGGGGAGAAGAGGAATATATTTTTAAAAAACACACTGGGGAAAAGGTGTGAGAGAGAATAAAACAAACACGGTGGCAGTAGCTGCTTCTGAAACAGTGTTATTCTAATCTGCACAGCTAATTGGATCTCCAGTGGTGTCAGAAGCCCTGTTGGGCAAGAGCCCCACCTGACTTTACCCACTTTTAAAAAACATTTGAGAAGGTGTCTGTGGGTACTATGGTGCCTACAGATACCACATTGGGGACCCCTGTGCTAGGATCCTGCAACAAAGCTAAACTGAAAGGAGTAATACTTTTCTTCAGGGCTGTAATGTGAAGGCCAGGCAAGTGAGGCATCTGCCTCAGGCGCATAAAGCTGAGGGGTGCAGAAAAAAATACAAAGTAGGCGTCTACTATCCCAAGCCACCGTTCCATTAGGAAAGGGCACATTCTGTCAATTCAAACTGAACCAACCAAGTAAGGGGCAGCTGGTCTATTAGGGGGAAAGAGGGCGTGCCCCATGAAGCCCAGCTCCTTGCTGCTCTTTCAGGGTAAAAGTAAAGTAAAACAAATCCCTTACTGAACTCAAAAAGAGAATTTGAGGAGTGGATTGCTCTTCAAGGAGCAGAAAACCAGCCAGAAAAGCAGTTGGGCCTTTGGATGACCAAAGAATAAAGGGATTGCTAAAGGAAGATGGGGAGACCACAGAGAGCTCAATGAATTCTTTTCATATATATGTTCACTGTGGAAAGTGCAGGGGCATGTACCTAGGACACAGCCACTGTATGCAGTAAGGGTGTCTGAAGAATGGACTCAAACTGAGGTGATGAGTGATGAACTTGTAGACCTACTGGAGTAATTAAAAACCAATAAGTCTCCAGGTCCTGATGGCATACACCCAAGAATTCAAATGTGAGATTGTAGACCTATTGATGTGTATACATAACTTATCACTAAAATCAGCCGCTGTACCAGATGACTGGAGAGCAGTAAATGTTACACTGATTTTATAAAGGGGCACAGAGGGGAACAAGACCTGGTAAACATCATATGCCTGATGGCATACACCCAAGAATTCTTAGGGAACTCAAATGTGAGATTGTAGACCTATTAATGTGTATACACAACTTATCATTGAAATCAGCCACTGTACCAGATGACTGGAGAGCAGTAAATGTTACACTGATTTTATAAAGGGGCACAGAGAGGAACAAGGAAAAAGACCTGGTAGACATCATATATTTGGACTTTCAAAAGATTTTTGACAAGGTACCTCACCAAAGACTCATGAGTAAGCTAAGCAGTCATGGGGTAAGAGGATGGGCCTACTTATGGATTAAAAATTGTTTAAACAGCTGGAAGCAAGGAGTAGGAATCAATGAACAGTTCTCACAATGGAGGGAAGTAAGCAGTGGGGTCCCACAAGGATCAGTATTGGGGCTGTGCCAGGAGGTGAATTAGGAGAAAGCCTTGCCCTCTATGTCTTGTTGTTGGCCCTGTGGTTGGTCACTGTGTAAGACAGTATGCTAGTCTAGATGGGCCACTGGTCTGCTCTTAACTTACTGCCAATCCAGATCTTGCTGGCTATCAGCTCTCTCATTAATCAAACTTAGTCTTCTTGGACCTCAGCTAAATTCCTCACTACAGTGAGGCTAGAGGCTTTCCTTAGGGCTGTTGGAAAAAAAATCAATTCGAATTCGGCTGAATTCGGCCCATTTTTATTCGGGAAGTGCCGAATTCTGAACTCCTCCTATTTGGATTCAGGGAATTCGGCTTGAAATTCAGTGTTTGCGAATAAATTCGGCCATTTAAAGCCATTAAAAACACATTTGCACCTTTCTGCGGCTCTGGGGAAGGCATTTTTGGAGGTAGAGGTCCCATATTTTCAGGGTAGCTTGGAGGGACCCTACTTGCAAGAACCCCCAGGTTTGGTGAAGCTTGGGTCAGAGGGTTCCGAGTTATGGGGTCTGGAAGGGGTCCCCCCATCCACCCATTAGAATGAATGGGAGCCGGCAATCCTTAATGTGCATCTAGAGAGCGGCAAATCCAAGGCAAAACCTCCCATTGTTTCTCATTGGCTATTTATGCATGGGAAGTTTTGCTTTGGATTTGCTGCTCTCTAGATGCACATTTTCCCCATCTGAATTCTCAAAACTCTGCAGGGGGGCTTATTGTTGAGATTTGGAAATTTGGATGGGGGAAATGTGCATCTAGAGAGCGGCAAGTCCAAGAAAAAACCTCCCATTGTTGCGGACTGATAAAAGGGGGCATTGTTTACAATTCGCTCCACTTTACCTTGGGAGCAAAGCCCCACTGTGGCTCTTACTTCCGAGTAAGCAGGCTGGAGGATCAGGACTGCCCGCCCTTTCCTCTACATTTTGCTTCCTCCTGTCATCGCTTCCTCAGCCCCGGGGCACCCAAAAACAATGAAGATGGGGGGGTTGAGGGAGGAGACAACGTGGCTGAGCTGTCACTGTCAGGGGAAAGGAGAAATCCTCAGCAGGGACACCCATGGGGGGCCGGGGAAGGGGGGAATAAGCAGGATGCTGCATTGTATGGCACACGACACCTCTGGAGCATACACACATGCAGCCCACTACAATCAACCCCCCCAAGACAATCAACCCCCCAAGACAATCAGCCCCCCCCCCCGCAACAAGAAGACGCAAATTCCAAACGAAGGAACAATGGGGCAGCCAGAGAGAGAGAGAGACTCACCGACCCACACTGACCTCCAGGCAAAGGTGGCAACCAGTGAAAACAGCAAAAAAACTAGCACAGAGGCAATCAACCCCCCCAGCAGAACAGCCCCCCCTTTGGCTTCCCCCCCACACACACACACAGAATCTCCCACACACACACACACACAACAAAAAAAGTTATAGAGAAAAGCCCCAAAATGGGTCAAACTGTGGATGTCTTCTCTTCCAGCAGAAGCAGGGGTCAGGAGGAGTAATCCAATCTGATTCCAGCAAGCAGCAGCAGGTCAGCTCAGCTCAGGGTCTCTCATGATCAGCACAGGAGCAACACAGGAGCAGCAGCAATGGAAGGAATACAGACTCACACACACAGACTCTCTGGCCATTTATGCACGGGAGGTTTTGCTTTGGATTTGCCGCTCTCTAGATGCACATTTTCCCCGTCCAGATTCTCAAAACTCTGCATGGGAGCTTATTGTTGAGTTTTGAGAATTTTGATGGGGAAAATGTGCACCTAGAGAGCGGCAACTCCAAAGCACAACCTCCCATGCATAAATAGCCTCTCTTTCTCTCTCCCCCCCCCCCCGGGCTGCACAGCAACCCGGGACCACGCACACACCCACGCCCACATGGGGATCTCTCTCTCACACACACACAGACACACTCTCCCCCCCCCACGGGCTGCACAGCAACCCAGGACCATGCACACGACCCCCCCCCACATGGGGATCTCTCTCTCTCACACACACACAGGCAATGTTCACTACAGCTGTACATAGCAGGTATTCATGACATCATCATATTATATATAAAGTTGTGATATCATTGACAAAATTACAGGGGCTACCACATCAAATTAGATTACACAGCAACAGCAGCGCACGAAGCTCAGGATAGTGAGGGTGAGAAAGAAGTATCTCCAAAGGAATAAAAGGATTGACTATTGAAACAATATTCAATATAGGGTTGCCAACTCTGTTGGGAAGTTTTTGGAGATTTTTTTGGGGGGGGTGGAATCTGGGGAGGGGAGGGAGTTCGGTGTGGTATAATGCCATGCTCCTCACCTTCCAAAGCAGCCATTTTCTCCAGGGGAACTAATCACTGTAGTTTAGAGATCACCTGGGGGATCTCCAGGCATCACCTGAGGTTGGAAACCTAATTCAAGATATTTGCCAAGAATGTCAAAACTTGTGGGAAAAAAATGACTCAGAAGTCATTAAAATAACATCAAACTAGGTATGTAGCTTTGAGGCCCTACTTAATATGAAACAAGTGTACTTATTTTGTCAAATACTAGAGCATATGGTCATGGTTGTATGTAGCACTATGTATGCTGCTTTCCATGTGTATCCTAATCCTCTAACCTTCTGTCCATTGAGGCCTCTTCCAGATGCCTCTCATTAATATTAGCACAGAAATCAAAAGCTCCAACAAGAACATGAAGGCAGGTGCTGTAGATGGGATTTGTCACATTTCATTTCTAGTTGCTGCCAACTGAAAGAATAGCAGCTGAAGGGAGAGGTAAGGTTTCACCTTTTAAAAGTACAGGTCTGGTTTGCCCATCACCAAAGATCCCATGTGATGTGCTTTGCCTCTCCCAGGGGGCAGGGGGGGGGATACATTCATACAAAGTGTGAAAATAGGGTGCCAACCTCCAGATACTAGCTGGTGATCTCCTGCTATTACAACTGATCTCCAGCCAACAGAGATCAGTTCACCTGGAGAAAATGGCCACTTTGGCAATTGAACTCTAGGGCATGAAGTCCTTCCCCTCCTCAAACCCCGCCCTCCTCAGGCTTTGCCCCCCAAAACCCCCTGGAGATGGTGAAGAGGGACCTGGCAACCCTATGTGAAAACAAGCCCTCCTGGATGCATAGTCCTGGTATAATTTCCCAGCATCACAAAGACACACTTTGCACTTACCGTACTTGCAGGAAATGCTATTGGGACAGGATGGTTCGATTCCTGGAGGATTATGTTCACATGCCACCCATTTCCATGCAGTTATGTCCCAGGCAACAATGGGGTGATACTCCATAGAACCTGGCTCCATGTGCTTCTAAAATCAGGAAGAGCGAGCTCACAAAGAGGAAGATGAGAACCAGCTGGGCAGGAGGGAGTCACCAGGGCAACCATTTGAGCATGCCAACGCCCTCACAGCTGATGTAGTGTCTTGAGAGAAGGCATCTGTCTTTTGTTCAACAATTTTAGTAAAAACACTTAGGCAGCTTATGGAGCACAGTGAGATGGAAAACGTCTGCATCCCGGGGGTTCTGTCTCAGAAGACCAACTCTCACAAGTATTTGGAAGCTGGTTTGTTAATGAGAGATTATTTGGGTATGCTGGAATGCATCAGACACAGTGATGATAAACCTGCACGTTTTACTTAACCCATGAAAGAAGGGGATAAAAACTCCTCAGAGTGAGGATGGATGGGTCAGAGCAATTGCCCCTATAGGCTGGGAAATGACTCAACCCCCCACCATTTCTCCAAGTGCAGCCACTGCTTTAGGCAAAAGTGCTAGGGAAATTGTTGTAGCTGAGGCCGTGATTGTTGTTTTTTTCTTGCCTCCAGGCAATGAAAAACTGAACTGCTTCATGGGAAAGACTCAGGTGATTGAATTTGCTTTGCAAACAAATAGGTTAACATTTTGTCAGCTCATGGGGATTACATGCTGTCTGTGTGACTCCATGATCACCAAGGAAACAGCACCACATGGGACTGTTATGACAGACCTGTGTCCATAACAGAGTTATTTTGAGGCTCATTGCTTGCGTTCATATTGTGCTAGACGTTACTGGCAGCTGGCTGGGATTTTCAAGGGGTTTAAAGCTGGAGGCCATTGCTGAGTTTCTGTAATCTGTCGTATACAGAGCTGGGCAATTGGATTGTCTTCCAATTGCTAATTTATCAAAGCCCAATTATTTCAATAAAGATGCTTTCCTGATAAGAAATGTCATACGTTTTAATGAATACAAGTCACAGCAAGCTGCTTAGCCCTTTTCTTTTAGCTCATTCTAAGCAGTCTTTAGTTTATTAATAACTGGCAGACTTGCAGTGGTACAAAGGAAATTAACTATTTTTCTGACTTAAGTCTTTTGTTTTATTGGAGAGCCATATGAGGGGGAAAGGGTTCTTAACATTTTCCAAGCCATTTAAAGCTGCAGCCAGATAGAACAGCGGTGTCAGTTCTGTAATGATACGGACAACCACAATATAAATACATTTTTTCCCCTCTCTCTGCCTGAGAACTCCAATCAAACTTGTTCTGTGAGTTTTCAGTGTTTTCAGGTTGACTTCTCCTCTCAGGAGGACAATGAAGGTTGATCCAGTTGTCGTGTCTGTGACTGTTACTTACTTGCCAGGTCCTTTTACATGATGGACTCAAGCAACACATGTCCCTCTTCTCAATCCCTGGAGCATTTTATAACTGCTTTTAATTTTATTTACAAAATTGTAATATGGAAGTGATATACCAACAGCCCATTCCTGAGCTGATGGCGTGCAGAGTCGGCGGGGAAGAGGTGCAGCTGTGCCCCTTCCTAAGCCGATTCGCGCACACCACAAGAACGTTTTGTTTTCAACGAGGCTAAAAGCCCCATTGAAAACAGTGAGGCTGCGCCGCAGGCGCAGCAACACCATTCCTGCCAGCAGTGGCTACGGCCAAATGAGGATAGGAAGCCGCCTAACCTGCGGCTTCTCCCCCGCCCCAGGAATGCCCCCCTGTGCTGGCTCGGCCACTCTACGCCATGGCCTGCACCACGGAGAGGCTGCGCCAGCCGAGGGGAGCGGTGCGGCTCTGAGGCGCTTGGCCACCGACGGAGCCGCCCTCCCCGCCAACGTAAGTGCGTGTAATCGTGTGATTACACACACTTACACTGGCGGCAAAGTCACGTTTCCTCCTATTGAGATTCACAATGAATCTCAGGAATGGGCTGTTATACTGCAGTCCTAGTACTTATAATGCAACCTAGTCAGTTACACTCTTCTAAACCCATTGGATTCCATAGATTTAGAAGGGTGTAACTACATGAGACTGAACTGGCAGACAACTAATGGGTTAGTTTAACTGATCAAAATCTTAAAATTGAAGGAAAGGGTATACTTAATTAATCAGGCAACAAAATAATTTTATGCTCATATTTTTTAACATAGGTCCCTATGCAGTGTGGTGGTTATGAGTGTCAGACTAGTACCGTGCCATGGAAGTTCTCTGGGTGACCTTGGGCCAGTCATACTCTCTCAGCCTAACCTACCTCACAGGATTGTTGTGAGGATGAAATGGAGGAGAGGAGAAAGAAGTAAGCCACTTTGGGACCCAATTGGGGAGAAAAGGTGGATATAAATGATTTAAATAAATTAAATAAATAAAAATAAATAAATAGCAACGGAGAATGGCAAGCATGTTCTGAGAAGAGGCATCGTCCTTTGTCTCTCACCCAGGAAGGGATTCCTCTTCCAAGATGATGCCTGCTGCCTGCAACACACATGTATCATCTAAAAGCAAGAAAAGTTTTTTTTTCTTCAAAACTACTGTTTTATTCATATGCAATTTGATGCAAATTTGATGGATCAATCAATTAAAATGTATATGATTAACCAAATGCCACTAAGTTTTTCTTGGTGTCAGATTCAGGCATGAAGAGGAATGAGATACGAGTAAGGGAAAAATGAAAGATAACCCCTCAGCTTAGGTGGAAAAACGCATTATGTAGATCTGTAATTATTTTTCCAGATTTTTCACTGTATGTCTATTCAAATTTTCTTCCTGTGAGTTCAGAAAATAATTCCTATTGATTTGTTTTCATAACTTGGAAAATGTTCAGACATACAAGGCACAAATCACAGATGCATGCTCACATGCATACTATTTCCAGAGGCTCAGTAGAGTCCTACTTTACCTTTTCCCCTCTTCTTCTATGGTTCATTCATAAGAGCGACATGCTGGGTTAGAGGAGCAAAGGGAACATGGGCCAAAGCAGGAAGAATGCATGTTAAACTTTAAAATCTGTCTCAGAGTAAAAAAAAAAACAAAAAAAAAACAAAGAGCCAGGCACGTAATCCCTGCTGCAGAAGGTATTCTTATTGTTTTTTTTCCTGAGGGTTTATTTTGTGACAGAGCAAGACAACCAAGTGCCTCAGGGAGGCATGTATTTGGTGGCTGTGATTTGTTTCAAGAATCCACTGTCTTGTCAGAAGGAAGCGAATATCCCCTCTAGAGCTTGGCGGTGAATGGCAGTAGGCCAAGTAACCAGAATCCTAAACTATCACACTCAGCCACAGCAGACTGAGGTTATTGCTGGGGATTTCATAATCTTTGAGGTGTTGTTGTCGGGTGGTAGTGACTGTTTAATTTGAATTTCTGGGCCCATCTAGCCACAAGTGTCTGAGCAGCATATAATAAAATAATATGCACAACAGCCAGTTTTTTAAAAAAAGATACACAATTAAAATGTTAAAATCTGGATGTATACATTTTGTTCTTGCCCCAGTTTCCACCTGCTCATCCACTTGCCATCTGGGCGCTCTTGGATTCCACTCAAGTTAGGTCCCCTGTTTCATGGGGGAGGGCATAGCAGCTCCCACATCAATCTCTTGTAGGCTCACCAGCCTCCCAATTGAGGGATATCACTTCAGCATCGGGGTGACACTGTAAGATTTGCCCAAAACTATAGAATTTGGGGTGAATGCTAGAGCAGCACTCTGATGTGTTGTCATCACTTCTGGTTTGTGCTGGTAGTGGTGTTGAGATGAGGGAGGGGGCCAGTTTCCCCTCCCCATTTCCCCCCATGCTGCCTGTAACGTTATAGCAGGGAATGGGGAGCTCGGCCAGGCGTTTCCTGATATAGTGGGAGACCCGCAACCCTACAGGTACCAGGTGCTGAGAAATACTTTTCTCAGCCTGAGGCACTGGGAAACTACTGCCAGTCAGTGGTCTGACTCAGTTTAACATGTCCATATTCAATAGGACTGTGATATGCTGGAACCAAAAAAGCAACCCAAAATAAGGGCTATCTGGAAGTCCAATATGAACACCACCATACTACCCAGTGTGCTACAGTGTCTTTCAGCTTTATGTAAAGCCTCTTTTGTCTTGGGAGCATTTCAACAACAGTGAAATTAAGTGAACACATAAAGCACAAAGCGTGATAAATATCACAAGCATGTTTGCAAATACATGTAATCATACAGGTCAAAGGGCTTGGATTGGCAGTAGCTCCCTGACAAGAGTACAGTTGTTGGCAAACTCAAGATTGCTACCCTGTAATTTAAGATACAGCCCTAAGAGAGACAAGGGAAAACATCTGCCCTTGGGAAGATTCCTTTAACAGAATTGTGAATGGGAACTATGTTGCCCTCTGGTTATACATTCTTGGTCTCTTGTGTCCTATAGATCATTTATGTATGGGAGTTTTACCTGAGGTCTGTTGCTCGCTGAACCCACACTTTCCTGTTGTGGATCTATGAACCAGCAATCTCCAAGCTCAAATCAGGAAGCATTTGAGTCCCCACCCCTTGAAACACTGCTTTGTAATTGACTGTAGTGCTTACTATGAGAGAAAAGTCTTCCCTCCCCACAGAAACCCAAGTGCCCTGAAAAAAAGCATTTTAAAAAACAACTCTCTAAAAGAAACGGGGGGGGGGAGCCAAGCCTCGTTTTTAAAATCCTTTCTTCTGCTCAGAAAGAACTCCCAGGAAGCAGGAGGCATTTGAATCCCCGCCCCTTGACACACTGCTTTGTAATTGGCTATAGTGCTTTCTGTGAAAGAAACATCACTCCCTCAAGCTTTTGTGTCCCACGCTTTGCCTTATGCATGGGGGTTTCACCCAGGGTGATCTCAGGAGAGATTGAAGTATCGGGTTAATAGAGGAATGGGAAGTCCTGGGATTTGTGAGGGCTGGCCGTGAGGTCATCAGTAATAGATGGGAACTCATGCATAACTCCAAGGAACATCCAGGACAGACCAGATGCGAACGTGAGTGACCCATGCATAACCGACCAAAGTCTGACTTACTGCCTTATGCAAGCACTAGGAAATACAGAGATCTGGAGTTAGCCTTGGTTGGTTGTTACCAGCAGTCCTAATTTGGCTTAAATGCAACTGTATAAAAGGTGGGAACATGGAATCAAAAGATCACTCCTTGCCTCTCCCCTCCCCTTGTCTGCCTGCCTGTTTTGGCACGCGCTGTAACTTCCAATGCTCGCCCTTGCCTCAAGAGCACAACATTTCTCTTCTGATGCCCAGTTCAGCCATGGGCCTCAAATGGCTAGGCAATATGCCTTGTCTCAACTGCAGATTTCACTCTCTCTCTCTCTCTGACAAAGTGAAGATTAGATCTGTTCTTCTTACATGGTAGAACATATGCTAATAAAATACACATTGCTTTCTTATCATCCCCTAATGAAAGACATTATTGAAGTGTGTAGAACAAGCAGTTACAGTAATTCATGACAGCGCCAATTTGGCTTCTCTGGGAAGCTGTAAACTGCTGTTCTCTGAACCTAATGAGGATGGGCAGCTGATTGTGCACGCCTATGAAGTGGGCGAGAGAAAAAGCAGCTTCCCTGTGGCTTAGGAGTTTTAGACTGCCTCGGTTGCCCATCTGAAGGTCACCCTCTCTTTCCTGAAAGGAACTGGGTATTTCCTTCTCCCATAGAAGATAACCCCTTTGATAACAATAATAGTAATTTACCGCTGGGTAACATGCCCCACAGAAACTGTTCAGGGAGCAGCAGTTGGTTTTGTTTTGCTTGTAAAGAATGTGCTTTGCTTGTAAGGAATCATCACATTTTTGCCACAGCCAGAGTTTGCAGAATGTGAGCGCATGAATTTCAAGCTCGCCTGTGTGCGCGGCCACAGTAAGCAGATTTTTATATTTGCAAGTGTGGCTGTTCGCCTTGGAAACCTGTCATTAATCATGCTCTTCCAGAGGATGAGAGGATACATAATTGGACAGAAATTTTCATTAAAACCCACAGCCGTTATCTCCTGACATATCTCTTCCTGAGCTGGTGAGCATGCAACAGAAAGCTTTCTTTGTCAGTGAGAGGTTCACCACCCAGTTTTGTGGATATAAAATGTTAGACCAGAGTCCAGGAGTAGGGTCGCCTGGTCCCTCTTCACCACCGGTGGGAGGTTTGGGGGCAGAGCCAGAGGCGAGCATGGTTTGGGGAGGGACTTCAATGCCATAGAATCCAATTGCCAAGGCGGCCAAAGGGGTGAACTGATCTCTGTTGGCTGGAAATCAGTTGTAATAGAGGGGGATCGCCAGCTAGTACCTGGAGGTTGGCAACCCTATCTAAGAGGCATCCAGGAAACTAGTTTCATACTACAGCAGAATTGGCTGTCTCTTGCCACTGGGCCTCTCCTTTTGCGTTCCCAGATTGGACTTGGTATCAAGCCCTGAGGAAGCAATAAACTCTGCAGAGAAGCATTCAGCGCGGGCAGAATTTCAGCCCAGAAAATCAAGCTTCTTCCTAAACCCCAGGGAAAGTTTCCATCATAGAGAGAATGTTTTTGTTCTCTCAAAAGGCTCTGTGATCAGAGGCCAGGAAAGGCAGGTTTGTTTTTTGTCTGCAACAAAAATCAGATCAAAGCTCTATGCAGGCAGTGTTTGGAGATGAACTTTTCTCCCATACCCCAATCATCATTATTCCATTAACAGTGAGGCCTCAGGGAAGCAAAAATGCAGGCATCCAAACCTAGTCTTTTGGCAGGTTATTTTCCCTTCTCTTTGGTTTTCTTCTTTTTTTTCCCTACAAGGCCTTGAAATATCTTGCAGCCAGAGTAGAAATTGGGGAAGCACTTTCAATTCAGGTGCCTTTTATTTTAAGGCACCTTCAATCCTTACTTAGTAGAACAAAACAAAATAGGTGAAACGGATGCAAACTTCAAAAATACTGTGATCTGCTCTCTATTCGTCTTGCAAATGAAATTGGTGATATCAGTTACAGAATGGATGCCACTACAGCAATTCAATCACAGAATTTGTCAGAGGTCTGACTAACCACAGATGCTTGGATGGGCTTCAATTATCATATCCTGAGGATATGGCCAAGTTTCTTGGAAGTTGTTCTAGTCCTAATTACATTCCCTTTGAAGGAGCAAGTCCACAGTTTGGACATTCTATTAGACCCATGCCTACAGAGATAGGGGGAGGGGCTGTGACTCAGGGGCTGCTTGGCATGCAGAAGGTCCCAAGGTCAATCTCCAGCATTTTCAGTTAAAAAGACCAGGTTGTAGGCCATGTGAAAGACCTCCGCCTAAGAAGAGCCACTGCGAGTCCTAAACACATAGTCCTGACCATAATAGACCAATATGCGTGTGTGTGTGTGTGTTAAGTGCCGTCAAGTGGCTTCTGACTCATGGCGACCCTATAAATGAAAGTCCTCCAAAATGTCCTATCTTTGACAGCCTTGCTCAGATCTTGCAAATTGAAGGCTGTGGCTTCCTTTATTGTGTCAGTCCATTTCTTGTTGTGTCTTCCTTTTTTCCTGCTGCCCTCAACTTTTCCTAGCATGACTGTCTTTTCCAGTGACTCTTGTCATCTCATGATGTGACCAAAATGCGATAGCCTCAGTTTAGTCATCTTAGCTTCTAGGGTCAGATCAGGCTTGATTTGATCTATAACCCACTGATTTGTTTTTTTGGCAGTCCATGGTATCCATAACATTCTCCTCCAACACCACATTTCAAAGGAATCTATTTTCTTCCTATCAGTTTTCTTCACTGTCCAGCTTTCACACCCATACATAGTAATAGGAAATACGATGGCATGAATTAATCTAGTCTTGGTTGCCAGTGACACATCCTTACACTTCAAAATCTTTTCTTGCTCCTTCATGACTGCTCTTCTTAGTCTCCTTCTCCTTCTGATTTCTTGGATGCAGTCTCCCTTTTGATGGTGGAGCCAAGGAATAGAAAGTCTTGAATAATTTCAATTTCCTCATTGTCAACCTTAAAGTTGTGTAATTCTCCTTTAGTCATTACTTTTGTTTTCTCGATGTTCAGCTGTAGTCCTGCTTTGGCACTTTCTCTTTTAACTTTCAGCAGTAGTCGATTCAAATCTTCACTATTTTCTGCCAATAATGTAGTGTCATCGGCATATCTCAAATTATTATTAATGTTCCTCCCTCCAATTTTCACTCCACCTTCATCTAAATCTAATCCAGTTTTCCTAATTATGGACCAATAGTCTGATTCAATATACGGCAACTTCATTGTGTGTGTGAGAGAGGTGGAGAATCAAGTCTCTCCTGTGGCATTTAGGGCACTTAGCAAATTTAAATTGGCCACAATTATCCATTCTATTTAAGAGTTACTTAAAAGTGGGAATGTACTATCACCCACCTTGTTGTGATAGAACTTATTCTTTCAAGATGTTCCCTTATATTAGTCTAGTGTGCTAATCTGAAGACCTTCTCTAAGGTCACATGTTCAAGTAGGCAGTTCAGTTAGTTGAGGGTGCTTGCAAGAACCTGATGTAGTTGCTCCATAGATTAGAAGAAGAAAAAGAGTTGGTTTTTATATGCCAACTTTCTCTACCTCTTAAGGGAGACTCAAACCGATTTACAATCACCTTCCCTTCCCCTCCCCACAACATACACCCTGTGAGATGGGTGAGGCTGAGAGAGTGTGACTTTCCCAAGGTCACCCAACTGGCTTCATGTAGAGGAGTGGGGAAACAAATCCAGTTCACCAGATTAGCCTCTGCCGCTCCTGTGGAGGAGTGGGGAATCAAACTTGGTTCTGCAGATCAGACTTCACCACTCCATACCACTGCTCTTAACCACCACACCACACTGTTTGAACTTCTCCTCATTCTTTTAGTCCCTATTTTGGGAGACAGAAAGATTCCACAGTGTCAGAAGTAGGGAATGAGGAGTGTCCTGGCTTCGGCTGCCATTTGTTTGGTGAATTAGGAGCAGTGGATGCCCCACCTGCAGCAAGTGAGACAGCCTCTGTAAGTAGCCCATGTTCAACATGGATATGTTGCAACCACCATCAGGCCTGCAGATCTCTGGGGACATTGGAAACAATTAGAAAAAATTCGACAGTGATTTGAACTTTATCTGGCAGCTATCAGAGCTGATGAGAAACCTGATAAGATCCAGGCATCTATTTTTCTGCATGTTATAGGAGAGGAGACTTTGGACATGTTGTTTAATATCTATATGTGCCCCCTCACTCAGCTGGTCCAGGGTTTCAGGCTGGGTTGCTGTCAGTATGCTGATGACACCCAGCTATATCTGCTGATGGATGGCTGACCGGAAGCCGTCCCAGATACTTTGGCCAGGTGCCCGGAGGCCATGGTGAGATGATTAAAACAAAGCTGGCTGAAACTCAGTCCATTGAAGACGGAGGTCCTGTGGCTGGATCAGGAGGGGCAGTGGTTAAGGTACCTGCTGCCAACTCTTGACAAGCTGCAAATTACACCTGCACCTACTGTCAAGAATTTAGGTGTGATGCTGGATACCTCCCTTTCAATAGAGGCACGGGTTATACATGTAGCCAAGGCAGCTTTTTTCCATCTGTGCCAGGCTAAGCAGCTGATGACCTATCCACAGTGATCCACACAATGGTCACCTCCAAGCTAGAGGTGACCGTTGTGTGGATCACTGTGGATAGGTCATCAGCTGCTTAGCCTGGTACAGATGGAAAAACACTGCATTTTGCAAGATGCTGCCAGGCCAGAGTCTGGACAAATGAAGTGTGTACAGTTGATGACACTCTGAAGCATGAGTTCTGGGTGGACACAGTGGATGCAAAAAAGAGTAGAGATAAGGACCGGGTTTTGTTACTGCATGTGAATGGAACTGTTATTCCATTTAAATTGGACACTGGTGCTCAAGTTAATGTCTTATCGGAGCACGATTATACACATTTATCAATGCGGCCAAAACTGAGAGCTACAAAAATCAAAGTTGCTGGTTTTCCAGAATTAATATTCCAGTAACGAGCAGCTGTGTTTTACATGTCAAACACAACAGCTCTGTGTATAAGCTCTTTTTTTATTGTTGTGCCAAAGAAGGTTGTGCCCATATTAGAGTTGAAAGCCTGTGAAAAACTGAACCTTGTAAAGCGTATATTTGCAATACAGGCACAGGCTGACCAGGGCTATGGAACGCTCATAGAGCAATATATTTGTTTGTAGGCCTAGCCTGTTTGCCTGGTGAACACTCCCCCTGTCTTCCTCCCATGCGGAAAAGTGCCATTTGGTCTTAGAGATAAAACTTAAGCCTGAACTACGAAGTATGGTGGACTTAGAAGTAATCATGCCATTTGAGGAACCAACAGATTGGGCAAGCTCCTTAGTAATTGTGGAGAAACATAAAGGTCAGTTCCACATATGCCCAGATCCAAGAGACTTCAATAAAGCAATCATAAGGGAGCATTTCAAATTGCCAATTAGGGAGGGGAATAATGGCCCAGTTTGCAAATGCACAATTTTTTTTAGAAAGCTGGATGCATTCTCAGGATTTTGGCAGTTTAACCAAAGAAAGTTTGAAACTCTGTATGTCTAACACTCCTTTGGGGTGCTATAGATTTCTCTGCTTCCCCTTTGATATTGCTTCTGCCCCAGAGGTTTATCATAAGACCATACGTATGATTTATGAGAACATCAGTGGGGTGAACACCTATGGATGACATCATTGTCTGGGGTTCGACTAAAGCAGAGCATGGTCAATGGCTTGGGAGGGTCTGAATGCTACTAGGGCAGCAAACCTAAAACTGAACAGAGAGAAATATGTTTTTGGGGTCACTGAACTTACATTTGTAGGATATGTTATTTCTGCTGAGGAGTAAAACTAGACAGAAAAAAAGGTACTAGCTGTAGATAGATGCCACATCCACAGTCCAAGAAAGATGTTCAGCGGTTCTTGGGAATGGTGAATTATCTGGGGAAATTCATCCATCATCTGTCTATAATGGCAGCACCTTGTTTGGAGACTTTTGGAACCAAAAAATGAGTGGTACTGGGATGCAGCACAAGAGGAATCCTGGCCAGTTTTAAAGAATCACCTGATTCAACAACCAGTGTTAAAGTTCTACAACTCTCACAAGTCTATTAAATTTTCAGCAGATGCATATCAAATGGGCTTGGGCACAGGTCTTTTACAAAAACATGATGCATGCTGTCAACCTGTGGAATATGCATCCAAGTCTCTCACTGATGCAGAAAGTAGATGTGTGCAAATTGAGAAGGAGCTCCTTAGGTATCTATTTGCTTGTGAATGATTCAATCAGTACATTTACGGACAGCTGGTGGTTGTGGAAACGGATCATAAGCCTCTCATAGCTTTATTCAGCAAACCTCTGAATGATTGTACATTGCGGATCCAACAAATGATGACCAAACTCCAGAAATATGATTTGGCCATGACTTATATACACCGTAAACGTTTGTTTGCTGCTGATGCACTTTCACAGGCCACTACTCCCATGGGAGACAAGGAAAAAAACGATTGAGCACGAACTAAACACATATCTAGGCATGATTATTCCCTTCCAGTGTCTACCAAAGCATGGCATTGCATAAAAAATGTGACTGCTAAAGAGTCATCTTTACAGATTCTCATTTAAGCTGTCTCTGGTCAGAGGCCTGAAACTCGAGATACCTGAGACCTGATTATCAGTGCTGGATTTACCTATAGGCTTGGCAGGCTGAAGCCTAGGGCCTCAAAATCTAGGGGGCCTTCAGCCAAGGTGTCATAGGCCTTTTTGTTTTGGAAAGTTACAGTGCTATCACTGAGGCCCTCAGTCATTTGTACTCTGATGTCAATGAGAAGGGCGACACCAGGCTTCAAGCAAACAATCTTTTGCAGAAAATGGAAGAACTGGAATTTGTATTTATTTTGCATTTTTTGACCCCTGCGCTAGGTCATTTTCACAAGGTCAGCAAAGCCATTCAGAAATCAAAACTGTTCATGAGTACTTGTGCATGTTTGTACAGTTCACTTCAGGATTTTAAAGCAAAATCAGACAAGGTTTTGATGAGTTTGAGCAACAAGCAAAAGCTACCTTGCCAAATGTTAACTACAGAACTGTCACAAGGAGACAACGAGCAAGGAAACAGTAAGGAAATGCCGGAAGTGCACCTGTTCCTGATGCCATAGATGAACTCTCTTCAAGAGATAAGCTTAGGATAAAATACTTTATTCCTATACTAGATGCACTTGAAGCCAACTAAAGAAGAAAGAGCTACTGTGTACAGTGATGTTGCACAAATGTTTTCCTTTCTTGCTCATCTGACAGCATCGAAGCAAGAAATTCAGCAAGGTGTTGAACTGTTGATGGAACAATACTCAGAAGAGGTTGACTTGAAACTTACTGATGAACTTTTGCACTTTTACTTATACGTGAGACAAAGCCATCGGGCTACGGAAGAGTAGTCACTGTCTCACACAAACCTTTATGAAATTATATACAAGGAAAAAATTCAGATGGCTTCCCTAATGTAGAAGAAATTTTGTGGTTATTTCTTAGCTTAATGGTCACTAACCGCTTGGGAGAGAGGTCTTTTTCAAGCCTCAAAAGAATTAAAAATAAATTAAGGGTTGCAATGTCTCAAGAGAAGTTGTCCACACTGAGCATTCTGTGCATTGAAAGTCACAAACTTAGACAAACATGTTTTGATGAACTTTTGGATGATTTTGCTATGAGAAAGGCTAGAAAAAAACTTCTTTAGTCTTACAGCGCATTCCTGACGTCTGAGGACAAAAGTCCTCAGGAGGCCAGGAAGGGGCTGTGCCGGTGTTGGGAGACCCCCCACACACACCAGCGTCTGGATTACTTACGCTGCCGTAAGTGGCCCCAATGCCAGCGGGGAGGCCTGAATGCCGGTCTCGCAGTGCTGCCATGGCAGCGCCACCCCGGATGCCAACGGGACCTTCTGCCAGCGTCGCACCAGCATAAAGGCCCGTGTCAGCGTTCTGATGGGCGTCCCGGGGGCGGGGCTGCCTGTAGGCAGCCTCCTGTCCCCTTTCGCCCTGGGTATGCCAGCAGGGAGAAGAGCGAGGCTGCACCTGCTAAAAAGGCGCATTTGTCAATGGGGCAAAAAAAAACCATTTTAAAAGCTGTGAAAAGGCTTTTTTCGAGCTTTCAGCAGGCAGGGAACTGCTAAGGAGGCGCCACAGTGGCACGTCCTTCCCACCATCCCCACATGCTGAAATCTCAGGAATGCACTGTTAGTGTATTTGATTATTGTCGTTTCTTTATTTCTTAATATGTATTTTAAAAGAATATATGTATTTTAAATAATATAACAGTAAACTTACAAATTCATTTTCCTAAAAATTCCTGCTTAATCCACAAAATGTTTACAAAGTTCGGTCATTGCAAAGGTTTTTCACACAGAGTTAATTTTAACATTTATTCTCCGCCCCCCGCATCACTACGGTATTTAACAATAACATGTCCTTTAGAGGAAGAATTGTGAATTGCGGAATTTTAAACACTGTCATCATCCTCAGCTTCACTGAATTTTGCTTAAATCACTTTTCCATCTTCCTCTAGCCATGAGGGTGGGGGATTGTGAGGGGCCTCACAAGTGGAATAGCCTAGGGCCTCTCTTCATCTAAATCACTAGGGGTGTGGAGGGGGGAGGTAGTTGTGAATTTCCTGCATTGTGCAGGGGGTTGGACTTGATGGCCCTGGTGGTCTCTTCCAACTCTATGATTCTATGATTCTATGAAATCTGCCACTGCTGACTATCCATCATTGTTGGAAGGTAGAGGCACCAAATTTGCAGCATAGCTGTTGGTTACCCCCCCACACACACACACACACACACTTACAAGAACCCCCAAGTTTGGTAAAGATTGGGTTGGGGGTCCAATTTTAGATACTGTTTGAACTACTCCTCATTCTTTTGGTCTCAGTTTTGGAACCGGGAAACATTACACACCTGATCAAACCCTTGCGGCTGATCTTGAGATGGAGAAGGAAACAGGAAGGTGATTAAAGCAGATAATGTTGTGATACTGGGAGATTCCAGCTACCCTCGCATTGACTGGGAACATGCTCTCAAGCCATGCTGTAGAAATGAGATTCCTACACATCATCAATGATTGCACACTGGAACAGTTGGTCACAGAGCCAACAAGAAGGGACTTGGTTCTAGGTTTAAGACCTGGTGTGAGATGTAGATGTTGTTGCACCAGTTGGAAACTGTGACCACAATGCTATTCAGTTCAGCATTCATATCAATGGAAAGTTACCCCTCAAGTCCAAAACTGTAACATTTGATGTCAAAAGAAGGAACTTTACAAAAATGTGGGTGATAGGAAGCTGAAAGGGAAACACAAGAGAGTCAAATCCCTATAGGATGCTTGGAAGCTATTTAAAACCACACTAATTGAAACCCAGATAGAACACATCCCCTACATTAGGAAAGGCACTGCGACGTCTAAAAAAAATGTCTGTATGGTTAACAATGTAAGTCAAGGACGCTATAAAAAGCAAAAAAGTTTCTTTTTAAAAGTGGAAGACCTGAGCCCTTTTTTCCAGGGGAACAGGTCTCTGTAGTCTAGAGATCGGTTTTAATTCTGGAGATCTTCGGATCCCACCTAGAGGTTGGCAATCCAACCTCCCAGGCACAGTTCAAATTGTTGGCACATTTCCCTAAAGCCCTACGTGATCTGAGGCCAAGAAATGTGAAGTACTACTACCTACTGCTATACGAACCTGTGGCAGCTCAAAAACGTCTACACAGATCCTTCTCTGTTGGCTTCCACCTTTAAAAGTAAGGTGTGGGGTGACCCGAGACAGGACCTTTTCTGTGGTAGTGCCTCATCGCTGCAATTTCTTCCCCAAAGTAGTATGCACTATGTCAAGTCTTCTGTGCTTCAGCCACCAGGTGAAAACTTCCTGTTATCTTCCTGTTATTGGTTGATTAGTGGCCTGTGGTTTTATTGCTGTTTTAGGGGTTTTTTTGCTCTGTTTTTATCATCTGAGATTCTGTTTTTTTCTGCTGTTGTTGATGTTGCTTTTAACAGGAAATTATACTACCTGCTGTTTGTTATGGTTTAGACTTTTAAGCAGGTTTTCATTGTTTTTACTGGGATGGACTTTTAATGATTGTGGCGTTGTGAGCTGCCTCTAGTGTTTTTTAACAAACAGCGTGGTTTATAAATATTTTAAGTAAACAAATCAACCTTATTCCTAATGTAGATTCTTCTCAATTGAGTTCTGTAGAATTCACCCCCCCCCACCATGTCTTTTATAGGAGCCCTGTGGCGCAGAGTGGTAAGCTGCAGTACTGTGGTCAAAAGCTCTGCTCACGATCTGAGTTCGATCCCGACGGAAGTCGGTTTCAGGTAGCCGGCTCAAGGTTGACTCAGCCTTCCATCCTTCCGAGGTCGGTGAAATGAGTACCCAGCTTGCTGGGGGTAAAGGGAAGATGACTGGGGAAGGCACTGGCAAACCACCCCGTAAACAAAGTCTGCCTAGTAAACGTCAGGATGTGACGTCACCCCATGGGTCAGGAATGACCCAGTGCTTGCACAGGGGACCTTTACCTTTTAATGTCTTTTACATCTTGCAGCCATAATCTCTGACCCCAGCATACTTTCCATGAGCCCTGCCTTTGCCTCCCACCCCCAGTTCAAGTGAACAGGGCAACGCATTGCCAGCCTTTCCCACCAAGAATACTGTATTGATTCAGCCTCTTTTCTCCAAGCTCAAAGATTTGTACTTAACATTCAGCATACACCAACATCTGTCAGATGCAAATAAGTGCATTGAAGTATGAGCAAAAGCTCCCAGAAGTGGAGTAGCAAACAAGTAATCTGAACAAGTCGCTTCCATCGGATCTGGACTGCATGTTCTAAAAGAGCTTTCGGAGCAGTCTGGGTCTAAGCAAAAGGGAGTATATTTTTTTTAACTGTGCTTAAGGTATTTTTAGATGTATGCCGTCCATGTAATTTTAATGTATTTTACATTTGTTGTTTTAATGTTTAATTTTTTCATCTCTGTGATTGTATACAGTTTTATATTGTGATGGTCGCCTGCCTTGAGTCCTGAGTGGGTAAAAACAACAACAAGGGCATATAAATATTTCAAATTAATAAATAAAATGTGTGTTTCTCTAGTGCCTAGAAATCATATGCTTACCTTGAAATTCAGATCCATTCTTTGATTTTAGTATTACATATGGATTGAACTAGCAGTTTTCTGGCACCAGAACAAAATGCATATACACACAACTGGGTACTTAACCAGGAAAAGGAAATTAACATTTGAAGGCATTGTGTAATATTAGGTATAAATTCTGTCCATACTAGCTATTGATACAATACAAAAGTAAGTGTTCATTGTGTATAGTAAATTGTAATTGAAGGGGGATATGGCATGTGATGTCATATGGAAAGACAAGAGAAATGGGAACCACTTTATTCCAGGAAGAACATTTTAAAGTGAGAAAATGCTGCAGTGTTGGATTTAAAGATGAGCACTTGCATGGGTGGCTTGTAGCTGAGTTGGAACTTCCAGGCCCTATAGATAGGGTTGCCAACCTCCAGGTACTAGCTGGGGATCTCCTGCTATTACAACTGAACTCCAGCCGATAGAGATGAATTCACCTGGAGAAAAATGGCTGATTTGGCAATTGGACAATATGGCATTGAAGTCCCTCCCCTCCTCAGGCTTCGCCACAAAATCTCCCGCGGGTGGGGAAGAGGGACCTGGCAACCCTACCTATAGACCTGATGGTGCTTATTGCTCTGTATTGCAGGGGTATATGTGCAGAATTAGGCACTTGACATGGTGACAACCTGCAAAGTAGCCAGCCTCTGACACTATGCCCAGCGTCTAACCCAACACCTGTAGTATCTCTCTTCTGCCATTAAGCTAACTGGATGACCTTGGACCTGTCTCTCAGTCTAATCTACCTCATGGAATTGTTGTGAGAGTAAAATGTGAAGCGGTAGGGTGGGCTAAAAATGTGGTTGATGAAGTCAGTAGGTGAAGAAAGCTCTATGTAGGAAAGTGGTGTGCTCCAATTTCTGTACAAAAGTTTCCCCTGGATTTGTGAACATTGCATGAGTCAATTTTTGCACAAAACAGCCTGTGCATAAACAGTGTCTCATCTGTGCCTTCAATGGTTTTGGATGCCTGAATCAACATGAGGAAGAATAGTTGTCATAAATGTGGAGATATGGAGCACTGGCAGCCATTAAAACTGGCTCCTGTCTGCAGTTTTATGAATGCATTTAATTCTGTG
Organism: Euleptes europaea; assembly: GCF_029931775.1. NCBI lineage: Eukaryota > Metazoa > Chordata > Lepidosauria > Squamata > Sphaerodactylidae > Euleptes > Euleptes europaea. Next base: position 37,669,925 of record NC_079318.1, on the reverse strand, counting down.
AAATGTAAAAGACTAAACTAGTGAAAGGAATGTGGCAACGAAAAAGAGATCAGTTATCCCTGTGCCAAATGGAAGAATGATCCAGAGCAATGAGAAGCTGTTCCTCTGCCCTCCCCAGACCCTTAATCTATGAAACCCCACAAGAGCCAATCCTCTGTCCTCTAATTTACCATGAAAAAAATCAGACTCAGACCTCAGTCTCAGTAGTTTAGTGAGATGACTAGGTTTTTGTTCCCCCAAATTTTTTTTTACTTATAATCTGTCTTTCTCATTGACAATGCAGATTACACAATTTTAAATTGCAATTAGAGCATAAAATACATGCACTAAACAATGAAATAAAACTGGATTACAAAATCAGAGAGCAATGCAGTAAAAACAGTATAGTACATGTAGTAAAGGCTGGTTAGAAAATAGGAGAACAATGCAGTAAAACAGTATATTACATACAAGAAACTATGCAATAAAAAGGATTACAAGATTGCAACTGGGAAAATAGATTGGTTGTGAGAAAATGTGATAACCTTTATCAAGAAACCTTTCAGTGTAATTATAAAATGGAAATGTCCATTTCTATCAGATTTCTATTCTTATTATCCCGCCCCTGATTAATCCAGATTTAAGCCATATTGTAACACAGCACCTAAAGAGCACATGCTCAACACATCTTTTGTAAAATGAAATAATCTCAGTTTTTACCTCTTCCCCATATTGCCATTCAGCTTCTCCCACCAACTGATAGTGCTAGGGTTGCCAACCTCCAGGTAACAGCTGGAGCTCTCCCACTATTACAACTGATCTCCAGCCGATTGAGATCAGTTCCCCTGGAGAAAATGGCCTCTTTGGCAATTGGACTCTATGGCATTGAAGTCCCTCCTCTCCCCAAACCCTGCCCTCTTCAGGCTCTGCCCCAAAAATCTCAAGGTATTTCCCAACCAGGAGCTGGCAACCCTGGATAGTACTCAAGCACAAATAGGAGAAATTATACCTGATGGAAGAGGAATCTTGTAGCACCCTACAACAGATGTTTCAGATCATATCATCTGTGCCAATCCTGTCATTCCAAGGAACTATTGCTGGGAGCTAGGGTTGCCAGATCCCTCTTTGCCACCAGCGGAAGGTTTTTGCGGTGGAGCCTGAGTAGGGCGTGGTTTGGGGAGGGGAGGGACTTCAATGCCATAGAGTCCAATTGCCAAAGTGGCCATTTTCTCCAGGGGAACTGATCTCTGTTGCCTGGAGATCAGTTGTAATAGAAGGAGATCTCCAGCTAGTACCTGGAGGTTGGCAACCCTACTGGGAGCAGTAGAAATCAACAGAGGGTCAGCATAATCCTTATGCAGTTTATACAATGTTGTCAACATTTGCAAGGCCCTCTGCCTGAAAGCACCCTTAAAAATGTCCAGGATATCTTAACATAGGCCATTACACTAATGGCGATCCTATTTGGCTTGGGAAAAAAACACTTCAGGGATCCTGAAATTTCTCTTGCTCTGTTTGACTGCTCAAAATACTGATGGACGGGAGCCCCCTCCCCCCTCAGAATTCCAAAGGAGGGTTCCCATTCAATGCCTTAACTGAGCCATACCAAACATGGCACTATTTCCACTCCTCTGCATGTGGCCATGGGCAAGTTGCTTTCTGTATGTCTGTTTTCACTTCCTAGAAAGTGTTCACCCAAAAACTCCATCAGTGCCTTCAGTAAAGACCTTTGGTCAAATGGCCATCAACAGTTATCACTAAGGGCTAGAGCACACAATCACCCTGACCTGTGATAACTGTTAAGGGTCATCTGATTCATCCACCATGAATAGAACTTCAGTTTGTCTTTATACACAGGCTGTATACAGACAGCCCACAGGTTAAGGTATTATTGGGGCACTGTGGTCCATGATTCAGTTATTCTGTCTTGCTGGGATTTCTGGTCAAATAGGTTTTTCAGTTTTAGCAAGAGGATACCTGGAATTCATTCCCAATTTACCGTACTCTCCCATGATGTGTGCAAATAAATAGGATGCTTGACTGAAACTCAGCTCCATTACTGGACATATAGGAGAGAGAAAGAGAGATGGTCTGTGTCAAATGCTCCTTAATTGGCTGTTGTTTAGCTAGCCTGTCATGTGAGGAGCCATACCATTGAATGTTATTTCCTCAACCCATAATTCACTTGCAAAGCTCTTGGCATCCTGTAAGAAAAGTACATCCCAATTACAGTCTTTCCCTGTCACCAGGGCTTTATCTTGTTCCTAGTTCTGTTATTGCTAAGCTCAGGGAGAAGATCACGCTAGACGAGACAGACAACTCGGTGCACTTCTCCAGGCTGCTTATTAACCGTTATCACTAAAGCAGGCTGGGGTGCATGGTCTCCACGTCTGAGGTTTCTCCACACTTGCCCAGAGTTCTCTGGTCCAGCACCAGAGACACCATTGCTGTTCTGAAGACGTTAAAACATATACAGTTGTAGGCTAGCTGCTTACATGGCATTCTGAGTTATGTCCATCAAGTTATGTCCATCAAGTTATGTCTATCACTGCCTCTTTTTTGTGCTAGCCACTGATATTATACATCTATGTACAGAGTTGTGTGTTGGTGTGGAGGTTAAACTACACTTGTTGTTTTGAATCCTTTAAGTGGTCCTAGAGTATAGGATAGACCTACTTAGGTCATTTATGCATGGGTACTTTCACTCACATTCACCCCTGTCTGTCTCGGTTGTTCCTTGGAGTTATGCATGAGTTTTCCCTCCATTAGAGATGACCTCGCTGCCAGCCCTCACAAATCCTGGTCCTTCCCGTTCCTCTGTTAACCCGATTCTTCCCTCTCCCCTGAGTTCTATTAAGCTAGGAAATTTGATGTACTAGCTTTTGGCTGGTCAAATAGACCGTATTAATACATTCAATTCAATTCCCTGTTCCCTGAGCTCAGCCCGGGTGAAATCCCCGTGCATAAGGCAAAGTGTGGGACACACAAGCTTAGATTCACTCACAGTCAGTTACAAAGCAGCATGTCCAGAGGCAGGGATTCCAGTACTTCCTGATTCCTCTGAGCTCTTTCTGAGCAGAAGAAAGGCTTTTAAAACTGAGGCTTCGATTTCTCCCCCCCCTTTTTTTTTCAGATGGCTCCGTTTTTTGTTTTATGTCCTTAAAATACTTTTTATGTGACAATTGGGTTTGGGGGGGAGGGAACTTTTCTTTTACTACAGCCAATTACGAAGCAGCATTTCAAGGGGTGGGGATTCAAATACTTCCTGATTTGAGCTGGTGCATAGACTCCCAAAAGGAAAGTGTGGGTCCAGCAAGCAACAAACCTCAGGTGAAACTCCCATGCATAAACAACCTTAGTGTGAAATCATTTTTGCTCTTTTTAGTAAATTAATTAGCAAATTATCCAAACATTCAGATGTCAGCAGCTACCCCACAAACCACAATAATGCTGCTTTGAGAGTTGAGGTTACTCCTTAAAAAGTACATGGCATTATTGGATTACCGCATCTTATTATTTCTGCTAAAATTGTCTTCTCAACTTGATTAAGTCACTGGCTTCCTTAATTTTCTACATTCACTGTGAAATCCTGAAAGGAGGAGTCGGCATAACCCCACCGCTAATGTCCGTGCTGCTAACGCCATGCAAAGTGGCACGAACATCGGTGCAGGGCAAATTATGCCGGCTCCAGCGTGGTGTAGTGGTTAAGAGCGGTGGTTTGGAGCGGTGGACACTGATCTGGAGAACTGGGTTTGATTCCCCACTCCTCCACATGAGTGGCGGAGGCTAATCTGGTGAACTGGATTTGTTTCCCCACTCTTCCACATGAAGCCAGATTTTGTGATAGGTCTGAATCTGTTAAATTGCCAGGCTAGTGTATTCTCTCTCCGAGCTGACATTTTCAGAGCTATTCACCACAGGTTAGAGGGGTTTGCCCCAGTGTGTATCACTTCACACTTGCCTACTTTGAACATCATTTGCCATGTCATTGCCTACTCACCTGATTTGGAGAGAACCTCTTCATGGTGTGCTTTGTTTCTCATCATCCTGTGCAATTTGGTATTCTCTGTGAGATTGGCTACTTCACTGTTTATTCCCCACTTCCAGATTGCTTCTGAACTATATAAATGTCATCACTCCTAATACAAATCTTTGTGGTATCTCACTTCTTGCTTTCCTCCATTATAAGAATTGTCCAGTTATTCATACTTGTTGCTGCTTTTTGTTAAACCACTTTCTTATCTATGATCTTTTTGAGAGCCTGCGTGGTGTAGTGGTTATGAGGGGTGGACTTTAATCTGGACAATCAGGTTTGATTCCCCACTCTTCTACATGAGCAGCGGACTCTAATCTGGTGAACTGAGTTGGTTTCCCCACTCCTCCACATGAAGCCAGCTGGGTGACCTTGGGCTAGTCACATTCTCTTAGAGCTCTCTCAGTCCCACCTACCAGGAGTCTGTTGTGGGGAGGGGAAGGGAAGGAGATTGTAAGCTGGTTTGGTTCTCCTTAAAAGGTAGAGAAAACCGCCATATAAAAACCAACTCTTCTTCTTCTTCGTGGTGTGGTGGTTAAGAGCAGTGGTTTGGAGCGGTGGATTCTGATCTGGAGAGCCAGGTTTGATTCCCCACTCCTCTACATGAGCGGCAGAGGCTAATCTGGTGAACTGGATTTATTTCCCCACTCCTACACATGAAGCCAGCTGGGTGACCTTGGGCCAGTCACACTCTCAGCCCCACCTACCTCACAGGGTGTCTGTTGTGGGGAGGGGAAGGTAAGGTGATTGTAAGCTGGTTTAATTCTCCCTTAAGTGGTAGAGAAAGTTGGCATATAAAAACGAACTCTTCTTCTATCCCAGGACTGCCTTTGGTGAAGTACTGTGTCCAGAGTTTAATGTGTAACTTGATATTGCCTACCATGTTTTTAATTTTTCTTTCTTTTAATGTTGTGGCCACATCTTACCTACTGTTGGGATTTTTTAAAATTGTGGTTACCTAGTTTGTTTTTATGACTGCTGGTATTTTTGGAAGCAAGCAGGGTCAGCCCTGGGTAGTAGTTGGATGACCAACCACCAAGGAAGTCCAGGGTCACTGTGCAGAGGCAGGTAACGGCAAACCACATCTGCATGTCTCTTCCCTTGAAAACCCTACAAGGTCACCATAAGTCGGCTGTGTTAGCACTTTCCACCAACAATAACAAGAGTTTCTTTTCTCCAGCCATCAGATATTTCCCCCACCGCAAGTTAGCTGACTGATTTAAAAGGTTTGCTAGGTATCTTTTCTATTTCATGTGTCAGCTATTTTTTTTTTTTAATATCACTTAGTGGATATCTGTTCTACCATTTAAACGAATTAAGAGCTTTGACCTTGAGCTTTTCCTCAAGTTCAGAAGCATTACAATCCAGTTTCCCAGTCCTGTGTGCCTCTAGCTGTCTCTCAATTTAGTTTCGATTTTAGTTCAATTTTGCATGCACGCACACACACACTCTAAAGTAAAAACGAACCAAAGCAAAGTGGTCTTGAAGTGTTTGTGCCATGCCTTATCAGTCTTGAATCTCCTTTTAATACTTGGCAATCCTTGCTGTCTCTTTTTGTGCCTTCTTATCTATATATCAACATTACTGTATGTAATAGTAAGACATGTGGCTTGGTCTATTCATGAAAGCAGCAAAGCCAAGCACTACCAGAAAAAGTAGGGTGGGGGTCTTTCTTTGGAGATTTTTCAGGTTTCCATAAAAATCTGAGTTTGAGAATTAACCAAAAGAAAAGAAAAAAGTGTTCTGGTAAGGACTAAGCGTTCTCCATGAGGCACAAGGCATAGAATGTTCCTGTAAGTTAAAGTGTGGGGAGCAGAGGGAAAGGGGGGAACTGGCCTGCTCAAGCCCCTGAGATGGGCAGCCTAATCTTGAAGGGGGGGTAGTTTGGCGATCATTGGGGATGGCGCAGCCGCACCACCACCTCCTGAGAGGCTTCCCCGGCCATAAATAAAGTTGAAAAATACACTTTTGAGAAATCCCTGTGAAACTCTACAATGGAGTTTCACGGGACTACTCTTATCTATTTTGCTGGCTTAGCTTCATCGTAGCATTAAGGGGCATTCCCAGACCAAAAGGAGTTTGGAGGCTGACTAATGTCAGCTCCGAGACTGGGAATACCCCCTGAACACCTGCGGGGCCTCTTATACCAGGACAACAGTACCAGGGGGGCAGCACCAGCACCTGAGGCCCCCACAGCTGTGCTGTTCCAAGGGGCCAGCGTTAAGTTGCCCTGCACTGGTGTCCATGCCACTTTGCATGGCACAAGTAGCACGGATGTCAGTGTGGGGGTCACGCCAGCTCCTATGCAGCTCCACCCCCCCCTTCAGAACTGCCCAGTAAGACTCAACAGGTACTCAGAAAAATAATAGTTTGTAATTTACCAGAAAAAGGAGTGGGTAGTAAAATGACCTGAGGAGGGCAGAGCCTGCTAAGTGTTTTCCAAGAGACATAGAAATCCCTGCAGAGGAATAAAAGACATCAGTCTGAGAATTCAATAAAGAAGAGAAAAAAGGTAAAAGCCTAAGTATGGCAAGAGTGACCTAGGGTTGCCAGGTCCCTCTTCACCACTGGTGGGAGGTTTTTGGGGCAGAGCCTGAGGAGGGTGGAGTTTGGGGAGGGGGGGGGACTTCAATGCCATAGAGTCCAATTGCCAAAGCGGCCATTTTCTCCGGGTGAACTGATCTCTATCGGCTGGAGATCAGTTGTAATAGCAAAAGATCTCCAGCTAGTACCTGGAGGTTGGCAACCCTAGAGTGATCTCACAGAATTAGGTAATCTGGACAGTTAATACTCTATTGCCTCCTTTTTGGAGACCAGGCTTTTAAAGGTCAATGAAGTGTTTGCTAATTGTTCTGAAGCCATTGTATACTGAGTAATTTTTTATTATGTTACATAGTAGCTGCAGAAGGGTGTGTGTATGCATATGCTTAGGCTTCCAGACCCAACAGCAGGTGAGAGCAATTATCTTCATGCCTTGATTGTGGGCATTTCCTGAAAGCATCTTTTTGGCTCCTGGGAAACAGGATGCTGAGCAAATAGTCCATCAGGGCTGCACTCACTCACTCACTCACTTACTACCCCACCTTTCTCCCCAACAAGGGCCCAAACTGGTTTATATCATTCTCCTCTCCATTTTATCCTCACAACAACCCTGCGAGATAGGTTATGCTGAGAGAGTGTGACTAGCCCAAGGTCACCCAGCAAGCTTCTATGGCACGAATGTGGATTTGAACCTGGGTCTCCCAGATACTAGTCCCCACACCCTTAACCACTAAACCACACTGACTCCTATGTTTTTATGATCTTCAGCACTAACTTCAAGAGCAAAATAGGAAAGTCTGTGCAGCTTTTGTATTGAGGTGCTTCAGTCTTTTGATGAAGGACAGAGGAACCTATGTTTCTACATAATTTTTCTGGTAATTTTCTCAAGAAGTGTCAGATGCTGGATCTGCATTTCAGATTACTGGCTCTAGTAATCAATAGGTTGAGACAGTTTATTATTTGCTCTTTCTCCTCCTACCCACCTCTGCTGTGCTTCCCGCTATTTTATTGTCTTGTTTTGGTGTTTTGGTGTTATTCTACTATTTGGTAATAGATCACTAAAATTGAAGATTACTAAAATTGAAAAAAAGCTCCTGGGGGTTCCAAGCTGTGGCCTGGCAACCCTAGCAGATGCATGAAATACACCTTCCTTTCTGGAATGTAATATTCAGTGAATGAGCTTTTTTCCAAGTCACTTTTTGAAATGGCAGCATATATATGTTGAAAGGCATTGGAACTGGCTACTTAGGCAGCTTTTTCTGGGATGAATCTGTAACTAGGATGTGTCAGGAATAAAGGCTCCCATGGGCTCATCTCCTGACCATCAGTTTTGATATCACAATTTAATCATAGTATTGCTTCGGAGAGTCATCCCACGAGCTCCAAGACTGTCAGCTGATTTAAGAACAGTCCAAATTTTTCCCTTACAATGCGCATTCATTTGCAGGTATGTCAGCTAAGGTGGGCATGTTGAGGATCATGCTTGCCACCTGAGAAATCCACCACATAAATCAAGTGATAATGTCACATGCCATTCTCCCCCCACCCCCCGTGGCACTGTGAATGTTTGCATTATGTTTCTGTGTGATGTCGCTTTGAGTGACATTATGTGTCTGTCGGAACTGTTTGTGCAGTTGCCAGAGTATCTGTACAAATGGAGACTTTCCTTCTATGTTTCCGTGGCTGTGCTTGAAAGTACTGGTACAAAGATTTCTCTCACTCTGTGAGGGTGTCTTTGTGCTTCACAGTGAGAATAGACTTTCTTGCCAGACATTCTATTAAATCATGGTTAAGGCTTCCAATTTAGAGGGACAATTGCCATGTTAGATAAGGGCAAAAGTTTTAGAAACAGCTATGTCAGCTTCCATTGGAGTGCTACTAAAGACTCATGGGGCATGCCTTCCCAAGGTCACTAGAGGAGAGACCTCTACAGTGTCCTGAGATAATTTTTTTATTCTGAAAAACTCACCACAAACAATAGATAGCCTCTCCATCTTCCAACACATGTGGTATTATGCTAGATACCACATCTACCCACACATGGGGTTTACAGCTTCTGGACAGACCTTGGCCTGGTACCTTTTACAGCCCACTTTTCACCTAGTCAGCTGTTGGTTTTTGAAAGTTTCAATTCTTTTCTGCATTCAAGAGCAAACAGTCCACTCCTCTACATTTTTATTCAAAAGAAACTTCAGTGAGACAGCAGGGCTTAGTGTGCATAGACTGTAACTTTTGTTTCTGTGGTCCAGCTCACCTGAACCTTCTTCACTTCTCAAAATTTGTCATTTAAAATAAAATAACTTCTTTGTAGTTTGGCAGGGTTGCTGGAAGGGGTAGGGCCACAGGGATAAAATTCCAGGGAGCCATGTCACTCTGTGGGTCTAGGAAGCCATTCAAAGTGCCACAGGTCACTGTGCCTGTCAATTCTGCCTTTTTAACTGAGCGAAATGGAAGAAAACAGAAACTTTGGTCATAAGAACATAAGAAAAGCCCTGCTGGATCAGACCAAGGCCCATCAAGTCCAGCAGTCTGTTCACACAGTGGCCAACCAGGTGCCTCTAGGAAGCCACTAACAAGACGAGTGCAGCAGATAACAGGCATGCTCCTCTGATCCTGGTCTTGAGTCAGTGACGATTTCTCATCTTAATCTACCTCGCAGGGTTGTTGTGAGTGTGAATATTCTAGCCTGAACTTGTTGGTATAATGCTGGATATAAATGTAAAAGATGGAATGGAAAAGTATGTTCCTTATAGAGAGAGCCAGTTATTCTAACAGCAAGTCATATGCTTTGTTTTGGTTAGGTCTGTGTGGCATGAACATCGTGGTCCCTTGATTCAAGATTATTATTACTAACCATTAGGGTTGCCAGGTCCCTCTTCACTGGAGGTTTTTGGGGTGGAGCCTGAGGAGGGCGGGGTTTGGGGAGGGGAGGGACTTCAATACCATAGGGTCCAGTTACCAAAGCGGCCATTTTCTCCAGGTGAACTGATCTCTATCGGCTGGAGATCAGTTGGAATAGCAGGAGATCTACAGCTAGTACTTGGAGGTTGGTAACCCTACTAACTATCGTATCTATTAGGCTAGCCAACACCAAAGCCACCATAGTATCCTGTGCATTAAGTGACAACTTAGTCATGAGTGCCAGTTAGAACCTAGGTGGTCCTGTTAGGAATTAGAAGTACTAGATTCAAGTTCACCTCCACTCAAGGCTCCCTGGGTCAATTTAGAAAGACAAAAATGGGCAAGTGGCTACTGTTTAAAATGTGATTGTGTTATAGCTCTCTCAGCATGCTGTAACACATTCACAAGAATTGTATACAAACTGCAAGCAAGCTGTGTGGGTTTTTCATTTGACTGGCATGCGTAATCTTGAGAGCCTCCACACAAACACATTTCAAACACTCTTCCCTTGTCTGGTACTCATCTGATGTATGACATGATCTCCCAGCCTCAGTTGCTGATTTGCACAGCTGAACACATTGAGCAGAATCATGCACAAGAGTGCTTCTTGGACTGTATCTGTGGAGAGTGCTGGTGACATTCTCAAGGCAAAATATTGAATTTTTAGTGTGTTTTTAAAACCACATGCAGAAAACTAGCAAACCAAGAGAAAAATTCTAGTTCAACTTTCTGTCTAAGTTACTAATTTTCTAGGTTCAGTGAGGGTTTTTAAAATGTGATCTGAATGTGATCACCATATTTTGAAGTGGCACATTACCTGAAGGATGCAACCATATTGCTTTTCTGGATATGTAGCTGATTTTTCAACCTCAGTTGCATATGTGTGAAATGCACACACACACACACACACACAGAGAGAGAGAGAGAGAGAGAGAGAGAGAGAGAACGTTTCGCCGAACGTGCGTTCGATCCTGGCTAAATCCTGGCTTAAACAGGGAATAAAGGAGGCTAAAGCGACCATGCATTTTCGGGGGGGGGGGGAGAGAGAGAGAAGGGTGCCAACCTCCAGGTAGTAGTTGAAGATCTCCTGCTATTACAATTGATCTCCAGCTGATAGAGATCAGCTCACCTGGAGAAAATGGCCGCCTTGGCAATTGGACTCTATGGCATTGAAGTCCCTCCCTCCCCAAACCCCACCCTCCTCAGGCTCCGCCCCAAAAACCTCCCACCAGTGGTGAAGAGGGTCCTGCCAACCCTAAAAGAGAGAGAAACACTTTGACTCTCTATCAACAGTACAAGATGGTTAACTATGAGAAACGAACACTGCACTTTAAAAGTGCTGTAAGTAATAAGAGTTTGTGCCACTGTTTCAAGGCAGTGCTTTTTAAGCACGCTCATATTTTTGGTTGTAAGAAACAGTCATAGGTGAGGCTTAGAGGGGAATATTCATATTTTAGCTCTAAATGTAGATTATAACTGTACATTGAAAAGATTTTTAAAAACATTTTATGGATTTGTAAATAGAAAAGTCAAGCCTTTTAGTAGATACTTTATGATGCTTACAGGGCCAAGTGAAAAGTATATCCTCACATGTCATATTAATTGTGTTTGTTTGTTTTTTGTCTCCACTGAGGTAAATGTGGCCTTGGGTCTTTGTCATATTTTCCCTTGGTAACCAACAATAGCATAAGATCACAAAGGGAATTGTCGTTCTTTATAAAACAAATAGCTCGTTTTTAAATACCCAAGCTAGACAACGGAGCGGTTGAAAATACTGGGTGGAATGTAATTGTTCAATTGTGTTCTTGTTTGAGGAATTAATTTTTGTGATCCTCACTCAGGGAATGTAGTATTTGGAGATCTCTTCTAGGATTTCTTATTTAAACTGCAGTGTTCTCTGGGGGAACTATGTAATAGTAAACCCAGAGAAATGATCACCATCACAGTTTCCTTTTAGGTGCTTTTGCTGGTTTGCATTTGAGGAGGAGTGGTCAGAAACTCCCCTAAGAGCCCTACCTCCAGATCCTCAATAGCTTATGCTGCCCTGTTTAGCGACTGCCCGCATTTCTGATTTTCTGAGGACTCTCACAGTGGTCACACACTCCACAGATTCTTCATGAAATGTGGCCCAAGATGCCTCCAGGTGTCCAGGCACCTCTAGCTGTGTGGAGCATGACTTGGTTGTGCTGGGGAAATCCCCTGTTACATATGTTTTTGATATGCTGGCTAAATACAAATTAAAACTACATTCCAAGATTTCCAGGAGAGCAGGCTAATGAGTTTTCTTTTTGGAAACAGCCAATGAGTCTCAGAGGCTCACACATCTACTCTCTCCTCCAACATTGTGCATTTCCTGCCCAGCTAATATGTGCCTTATTAAGTTAAAAAGACAATTCTGGACGGGTAGTTCTTTCTTTCCCGCACCCTGTGCCTTTAGTAATTGCCAGATCACTCAGAATGGCCCACTTTAAAGCTAATGTTCCCATTGGTTGGTCCTGCAAATGTCACTAAACCAAACTCTCTAGCACTGATTGGAAAAAAATTCCATTCCCAAAAGGCTGGCAGGATTGTTGTGGTTGCCTAGCAACTGACACAATGGCTGCTGCAGAGGGTATTCATTTCTTAAAGCTACAGGTGCTGCTTCTATTATTTGGGGGTTAACCCAATGTATTTTTTTTTAACATTTCAGGAAGTGGGCTGTTGTATTGGTGGGACATCTAATATCCCTTTGTAAATCTACATCGCTAACATAGGCATTAAGCTTCCTAATCTTTTTAGAAAGTATGTCAGCAAAATCAGTCCCCATGATCCCAGTACTTCTCATCCAGCACCACTGCATAACCCAGTTTGCCATTGCTTCTGTGCTTGTTAAAGGAACAAGGGTAAACTTAAATAGACTTTTCACTGATTTATTTGCTAAAGATTTTTTTCAATATGAAGTTTTTGTAAACTACAGCCCACTTCATCAGATGCAAGAAGTATGTCCTATACAAGTATACAATTACAAAATTAGACACATGGTTTAGATCAGGGTCATTCAGGGGGGTGGAATGTGTCCCATGTCCCATTCCCATTCTGGTGCTCGGCATTCGTGTTTCCTAGAGCTATATGCTTGCAGCAGGCCATTGGCAAATGAGGGAAATGGGGTTTGTTTTTGTTTTTTTGTCTTGCTCTTATTATTTGAAATGGAAGAAGGTGAAGGCAAAGAGATGAGACTGAGAGTTGTGCTGTGCTTCTGCTCTAACCCCGCTGGCAGCTTACTGCACCCAGTGATGAATGAGCTCATTGCTGGGTCCTGCACAAGCTCCTCCGCTGAGGATTCAGAATCTCTAATAAGGCAGTCTGCCTTTTCCCAGCCTTGGTGGCTGTGTATGTTTTATTAACTGTACCAGAGTAATATTGGGCCACAGCGCTGGGCCAGTGTGATCAGGAAGAGAAAGACATTTGAATTGAGGCCGAGCAGCACAAAACGCATAAAGAGGGGGCAGGATAGGAGCTGGTTGTCATTGGGGGCCATATGAAGAAAAATCTTCCCAATAGAGGTATTCAGTGCTGTTGCTCCACTACAAAGCTACCCCCATCAATCACAGATGAGAAAGATGTGTAGGGGTCCTATCCCCCCCCCCCCGTCAAGTCACAGCTGATGTATGGCAACCCGTAGGGTTTTCAAGGCAAGAGACATTCGGAAGTGGTTTGCCATTGCCTACTTCCTCATCACCCTGGTATTCCTTGGAGGTCTTCCTTCCAAATACAAGCCAGGGTCAGGGCTGAGAGTGTGTGACTGGCCCAAGGTCACATAGCAAGCTTCTGTGGTGCAAGTGGAGATTCAAACCTGGCTTTCCCAGGACCTAGTCCAACACCTTAACCACCACACCACACTGGCTCTCAGGGGTCCTACAGCTAGAGCCAAACTTCAACCTTAATGTATGACCCAATGGGCCATTGCAAATATACACATCTGGAATCCTGGTTGGGTCAAGGAGCACCCTAAACACAATCTGAGAGCAAGCCCCTGTCGTTGCTCCTTCTGCTTTTTATTACTCATATCTTCCAACTTCCTATCATTGGTTGATTCTCATAGTGTTATCTGGCTTCAGACATCTGCTTAGGGTAAAGTTATCCTGGGTAGATTTTGTTAACAACAGGGCTTGGGGAGGACTACTTGGGGAGTGGATACCGGTGCCAAAATGGGCATGCAGTGTTTGTCCATTGCAAATGGATTCCAGACACAGGATTTATTTATTTATTTATTTATTAGATTTATATCCCGCTCCTACCCAACCGAGGTCGGGCTGAAGGATGGCATTGTTACCTTGGATAGGAGATTATTGAAGGCTACAGTTCTTTCTATTTAAAACAGATGGAATCTTCCCTATTGGCTGACTTTTCTTTTCTTTTCTTTTAGAAAAAGGAGTTCTGGGCTCATACACCCTCATAGAGTGTATTATGGCCGGTACTAGACATCCAAGATCCCTTTTTCTTTATGCCTCCTCTAAGGGCCCAAACATTGAAGGGGAGCATTATGCCAGGGTTTGGGGGCAGGGAGGGATGAAAGTCTGGGTTGCGAGCCTATTGCCATGATATCATTATTTTCAAAAATAAAATAAGGTTTTTTTATATAATGTCTGAGGGAGAGTATATTTATTTTACTGCTTTTGTATACCACCTTTCTGCTACTGCATTCGAGTCAGTTTGCAGTTCAAAACTAGTGCCTAAAATATAATATATATGACACAAAAAGGATTGAGAAGGGAAGAGGAAAACAAGCCAACTCAGATACCAACTCATACAGCTATGGGGCGGGGGGTATGACTGGGAGGAGGACATGTTACACATTAATGCTGGACCCACCATCTTGTTACTTTTATATGATGTTCATTTATGCAGCAACAGAACAAATGCAGGTTCTCTTTTGGCAAAGGTTGGAAATTATTAAGGGGAAGGGGGCAGGAGAAACATAATTCTGTACCCTCATCAGCTCATACCCTACCAGAAAATATTTTTGTTAGTCTTTAGGGTGCTACTGGACTCTTGCCCTTTTCTACCCTCATCAGGGACTTTCTCAGGTTTTTTCCAGTATTAAAAACATCACCTTCTCATGCCTACAAAAGACACCATTGGGACATGACACAACAAAGCAGGTTGAAAGAGACAGCCTAGGAAGGAGGAGAGGTTTTTGAAAGGCTGTTTCAAGCAACAGTAATGGGTTTAGTAGCCTTTTTCTTGGCTAGAATGTATTTTAATTTAAATGGCTTTCTTCCATTTTCTATCCCACGTTAACAATAGGATGGGGGAGACTTGTCTGAGCAGTAGTGTGTGTGAAAAGGATCTTGGGGTTTTAGTAGACCAAACACTGAACATGAGTCAGCAGTGTGATGCAGTAGCTATAAGGCAAATGCGGTCTTGGGCTGCATCAACAGAAGTATAGTGTCCAGATCATGCAAAGTGATGGTATCGTTTTACTCTGCTCTGGTTAGACCTCACCTAGAGTACTGTGTTCAGTTTTGGGCACCAAAATTTAAGAAAGATGTAGACAAGCTGGAACGTGTCCAGAGGAGGGCAACAAAGATGGTGAGGGGTCTGGAGACCAAGTCCTATGAGGAAAGGTTGAAGGAGCTGGGTATGTTTACCCTGAAGAGGAGAAGACTGAGAGGGGATATGATAACCATCTTCAAGTACTTGAGGGGCTGTCATATAGAGGATGGTGCTGAGTTGTTTTCTGTTGCCCCAGAAGGTCAGACCAGAACCAACGGGTTGAAATTAAATCAAAAGAGTTTCCATCTAGACATTAGGAAGAATTTTCTAATAGAGCGGTTCCTCAGTGGAACAGGCTTCCTCAGGAGGTGGTAAGCTCTCCTTCCATGGAGGTTTTTAAGAAGAGGTTAGATGGCCATCTGTCAGCAATGCTGATTCTGTGACCTTAGGCAGATGATGAGAGGGAGGGCATCTTGGCCATCTTCCAGTCACTGGGGGTGTGGGGGGGGGAGGTAGTTGTGAAATTCCTGCATTGTGCAGGGGGTTGGACTAGATGACCCTGGTGGTCCCTTCCAACTCTATGATTCTGTGAACAATACTCACAGGTGCATACAAGTAATACAGGACAGTTGTAAAGTATGTCTTGTGTCATGTTGGAAAGTGCACTAAGCGTTGGATAATATGTGAAAGCCAGGTGGCTTCCAAGGATAGATTTATGGATGCCAGTGAGTCATATGAATACTTCATACATGCAGTTTGCCACTCCATGGGATCATGAACTGTGCCTTTTAAGAATCAAGGCTGCGGGATTAGTGGGAAACCATTTGTCTCTATACGAGTCATTCATACCGTGCATTTGCAAGTGTGACCAGCCAAAAGATGCCACCAATGTTATAGGAAATGTTCTGGGATGTGTGTGATGAGAGTTGGCCCTGAGGCAGCCTTGGAATTGCTGTCCCCGATCAGTGCTCCTCGGTCCAGCATTTCAAATAACCTTATTTCCTTGGCACCAGTCTTCACCTTGATTTTGCCATCAGACCTTACATTGTTTCCAGGCAACTGGTACCGCATTGCATGCCAATGTATACGAGGGGGTTTTACATTGGGAGATGGATATGTTCTTGCTTAGTGGAGGTCATGAGAGACCTTTAGAGAAATGGGATTTCAGAACTGCGGGGGCCGTCGTTTGAATCAGTACCCACTGTTTGCATATGCAGATGGGGCATGGCTGATTAAAATTGGATCCTGGCAAGATACCAGAAACAAGATTATTATCTTTAAGTCAATCCGGTTGAAACTATCTCTGTCCTAGATCTCAGTTATACACTCAGAGTAGTTCCCTGGGCCCTGCTATAAAGAGGAGAGGAAATAGGCGAGGAGAAAGCCGTGGTTTCTGCGATCTGCTTTAAGGTGCATGACTGCGTAACTGCTAACTCAACCTGGAGTTTAACTAGCTTGTTTCAGTGAAAAGAGAAAGGGAGAGTTCACCAGCTGACAACTGGATTTCAGGGTTAGTTGAGTACAAAAATTGCTTTCTGTATCATTTGACCCAGTTGTCACGTTCTGGTAGGAATCTGACAAAAATCTTTTCAAAAATCCCTGTCAGCGGGGGAGAGAAACAAGCCTCCCCTTGTCAAAAGTGGTCAACTGGCAGATTCACCCATAGCCTCCCAACTAGGGTTGCCAACCTCCAGGTAGTAGCTGGAGAGCTCCTGCTATTCCAACTGATCTCCAGACGATAGAGATCAGTTCACTTGGAGAAAATGGCCGCTTTGGCAATTGGACCTTATGGCATTGAAGTCCCTCCCCTCCCCAAACCCCGCCCTCCTCAGGCTCCTCTGCAAAAATTTCCCGCTAATGGCAAAGAGGCAACCCAACTCCCAACAGAAATCTCCCTCCACTCTTCAGTAATTGAAGTGGTTCAGGTGATTGGTGAAGAGAAGAGGCTGAGGCATACATGAGCAAGTGAGGCTCCCTTCTGTCCTGACTACGTGCTCCTGTTTGTCTCCCTCCCTTTGTTCCCTTACTAGAAGGGTGGGATGACTGTGTCAATGCCCTTTCTCTCCCTCACATCATCTTAGATATTTGTGATAGAGGTCCCTCAATGCATCCCAATATTTCTCAATAGAATCAGAGGGAAGGGGTACAGGAACAGCAAAGGTAAGAAAGGAAGGGAAAGGAACAGATGGGGGGCAGGGAGGAGAGTGGGCAAGAGGATTTGGCCAGGAACTCTTGGCAACTGAGTCCTTACATTATAGTCTTCTGCAAGAAACTGTAGCCTGTCAAATGTGGGCTGTCAGAAACATTACAAAAAAAACCCCGGAGAACCAAATTAACTATTTTGTTTCAGCCCTGGTCTTTAACCCTAACTATATATTCACACATTGTTTTTTGTTACAAACAGACCTATAGTGTGACAGGCAGTTACTTGGCAAATTACTGGCAGTTACAGGCGCCCTTATCAAAGAGCCGGGATCATCTGGAGCACTCTGTTAAATGAGCACCCTCTCCCTGTGCGAAACCTGGCTTTCTTGCTATGTAATGTGTGAAATGACCCTGCTGCAACAAGTGTGACATTCTTACATTCTATCCACTACAAGCGTGACCCAGATCCTTTTTGAATTCTGAGGGAATGCCTTTAGCATTCCACATTTTAAATATGAAGACTGCCGATGTCTTCTTTTGATAACTTCTGAGAAGTCTCAGAATTTAAAGTCCTGTTTCAGACTTTAAGGTTTTGCCCTGTGTTGGATATCACCATGCTGAATATCATCAGAAGACGAGAGAGAAATCACTGGAATGAGAGAGCCTGTAAGAGTTCATCAGTCTGGAGATTTCAGAACAATGTCCTTTGTTTGACCAAGCCATGATCTCTGTCTCTGCAGCTGAATCACAGGCCCTTGCCTCCCAAATATATTCCCGTGAAGAAGATTGAGAAAGGCATGCTGCTAGAACATATCCTGACTGACCTGAAGGTGCCTCATAGTTATGAGGTCCGCTTGACACCTTTGACCCGCTTTGGGGCCGGAGACATGGCTACCCGTATCATTCGCTACATAGAACGTAAGTGTCTCCTCTAAGTTGCTCAGGGCTCTTTTTGTGCTCCGCAAGACATGAATACATTCACCTGATAGGGTGGAAATCTTCGTTCTGTTCAAAGTAATTCTAAAAGATGTTTCAGAATAACTCAGACAGATTTGTGGGTTTTATTATACTTGTACCCTGCTTTTCCTTCAAAGAGCTCAGAGAAGCATATGTGTAGTGCCCGGGCCATTTCTCATCCAGGCAGAGCACAGAGCCAGACCTCTGTAGCAGCAGTCACAGAACCGCAGCACATGCTGTCAGATAGATTTACTCCCAATCGCTAAAAACTTTGGCCTTTGTAGCCACAAATCTTTTGTTTGTAGAAGGAAATATACATAGGCAGGACTTCATGTATCAATAAACTTGCACCAATATGGCTGCTGTGTTTTAACTTAGGCTCAAAGGGCTTCAAACAATGACTTACACTGCCCCATGTACTTCTATGTATGAGCTTGGATCCTATGCCCTCATTCTATGTGCACTTTCTCTTTGTCCATTGCAGAAGTGGTCATCCACTGTGGATTGCATTCCTATAGCGCTTGGTAGTTCGGAGCTCCATGAAAAGCATTGGTCATGTGCAAGCAGAAGTGCCTAGCATGAGAGAGTGGGCACTCCACAGCAGAGGGCAGCCTGTGCTGTGGCAAAGAGAAGCACATGCGGAACAAATGCATAGTATCCATGCCATGGTCTCATTTTTGGGATAAACTGGATTCTTGATTCCACATCTCTCAAATCTTACTTCATATCATCAGGAGCATCTAACTGGTTTCAGTTAACTTATGAGTTTTCACTAGGGTTGCCAACCTCTAGGTGGTGGCTGGAGATCTCCTGCTATTTCAACCAATCTCCAGGCGACAGAGATCAGTTCACCTGGAGAAAATGGCTGCTGTGGAAGCTAGACTCTATGGCATGATACCCTACTGAAGTCCCTCCCCTCCCCAAACCCTGCGCTCCTCAGGCTCCATCCCCAAAATCTCTAGGTATTTCCCAACCCAGAGCTGACAACCCTAGTTTTCACTGTCTGAGAGTGAAATATGAAGCAGACTATATTTTGCATTTCTGTTTCTGCCAACAATTTTGGTGGGATCACACAACACCTCAGATTCCCCCAAAAGCTTTGAAAGCTTGCATTGAAACAAGTGTGCTTGTTAAGACTCAAACTAAACGGGACTGAGGAAGACTTGAAACAATCGTATCCCTGTTTACCTTCTCTTCTTTTGAAGACTTCCAAGCTGGATTAACTGTGACTGTTACTCTTTTGTAGACACTCACCTTTGGATTGATTGTTACTCTCTTGTAGACACTTACCTTGGATTGATAGTTACTGTATATTATGTGATGTTTGCTTATGCTTATTACACTTTTTGAGTATTTGGCTATAGTGATTTGTTCTGTACTTATTTTCTAACCTTAGGTACTAGTACAGAGGTATTAATCTTTGATTACTTAACCTCCAGGTAATAGCAGAAGATCTCCTGCTATTACAACTGATTTCTAGCCAATAGAGATAAGTTCACCTGGAAATAATGGCCGCTTTGGCAATTGGACTCTATGGCATTGAAGTCCCTCCTCTCCCCAAACCCTGCCCTTCTCAGGCTCCGCCCCAAAAATCTCCCGCTGGTGGCGAAGAGGGACCTGGCAACCCTATATTAAAATGTCCTATGGTTTTCCAATCCCAACAATTGGTGTCTGTTCTCTCAGTTACCATTAGACTTCATGAATGAATAAGGTAAGTTTATCAAAACTAACTTTCCCCCCCTCAGAACTTGGTATGGCCAAAAGATTGTGTGCACCAGTTAAGAAACTATATGCTGAATCCCAAATTCTGATCCAGGCTGTTCAGGTATAAAGACATGGCTTTAATCAAACATATTAGTAAAATTCTGGACATTTTTTCTGTTGAGTCGTTGAGTGTGTTCATATATGTTTAGTGATATCCTAAAACCTCTGTTTTCTCATTCCTTTCCCAGCACTCAGCTCCCCCAACCCAATAGGTAAGTAATGAGACTCAGTTCTTTGCTTTTTAAATGTCTAAAATCATCCTGTGTTCTGTAGGCATGAGCCATGCATTAACAATTAAAGATATTTTTAAAAACACTCTGAAAGTACCTAAAATGTACAGCTAAAATAAATATGAACATACCCTGCATACATAATCCCTTATATCCTCACTATTAATTTTTTTTTTAAAAAATGGCCTTGCATTTTCTACAGAAGATGTTTAAGAAATTGAGCAGAATTTTGGAAGAAGAGAATTTTAAAGTGGGCAAAAGCCTCTGAGATTGTCTCTAGACATATCTGGTGGATGGAGTGGACAAAAGCAAGGAATCTGCTCATTTCAGAAAGCACAATGGGACTTTGAAGTAGAGGTGGTCTTTATTGTATGTAGTGCGTAAGTTATGTAAGGCTCCGAGATCAGATTTAGTGCCTTGACCTGTATCCCAAAGACCATACTAAGTCAAAGACCATACTACGTCAGTGAAGAAGATTCATTTGCTTCTTTGCTTCTTCCTGTAATGCAAGTGCTGTAATCTGATACTTACAGCAATTAAACTGGAGTCTATGATCCTTTAAGCATCTTAGCACTAAAGGCTGGCATGACAGGGTCTGAAGATGTTGACCGAGAAAATTAGCTTTTTTCCCTTTTTAAAAAATTTTTTTGTAACATCTAGCCTGATGTTCTGAGTTCTGATGAGCTCGAAGACTTGCACAATGTTTTGTGTCATTTTGTTTGGCACTAATAAAAGGGCTTCTTGTTTGTTTGTTTGTTTGTTTGTTTTGTGCTGGGTTTTGTGTGGGCCAATATGGCTATTTACACCTTTTTTTGCTGAGCCATGGCCCTTCGCAAAGGGAAAGATGTGTTCAAGTCTGCTTCAGTTTCTTATTGTTATTATTTGAAGGCTGCTGCAGATCTACTCCTGAAATCCCATTAGGAAATGGTAAGGAAATAGGGTGGCCAGCGGGCAACTTCATGTCCTCAATCTTCTTCCCCCGCCACCACTTAATATGGTCTTCATAGAGTTTTGGGTGAACCCTAGAGCACCCCATAACATGGCGATGTCACTTCCAGTTATACAGCTGGAAGTGTTGTCACAATATCATGGGATGCCTTTAGGGTAAGACCTGCCCTGTCAGTCTTCCAGGGGGTTCTAGCTGAACAACCCTATAAGGAAAATGCTCATTTGGTAGCTGGTACACAGAGATGGTTCCATATTGGAGAAATAACATTTTTCCTTTTTCCATCTGAATTTTTCCCCATGCAACTGTCTATTTAATTAATTTATTTAATTTTTATTTATTATATTTATATCCCACTCCCCTGCTAAAGCAGGGCTCAGGGCAGCTAGGACCTTCCCCTGCCCTTCCACAAGCATTAAAACCTCTCCAGCAATGGATAGGGTTGCCAACCTCCAAGTACTAGCTGAAGATCTCCTGCTATTACAACTGGTCTCCAGCCAATAGAGATCAGTTCACCTGGAGAAAATGGCCACGTTGGCAATTGGACTCTAGAGTGTTGAAGTCCCTCCCCTCCCCAAACCCCGCCCTCCTCAGGTTCTGCCCCAAAAACCTCCTGCTGGTGGCGAAGAGGGACCTGGCAACCCGAGCAATGGAATACCCCTGTCCATATGTAACCATATGCAATCACTTGTCCTGTTATTCAGCTTCAGGCCTGTTATTCAGGCCTGCTTCACATACGAAATTGTAAAGGCAAGAATTAATATGAATTGGAGGGTATCCTCAGACTATTCTTGATGCTTAATCGTATATATCTTTCCCTCCCCCATTATCAAAGAAAGCCTCTAGAGGCTACATGTTCAATCAGAGGAATGGTAGGTCCCTTTCTCGTAGGCTTTCCATTTCCACACTCAAAATCATACCACTAGGCACTGCTTTTCCCACCATGGGGAAAAGTTATGGGTACCTGCTCCTGCCTCCATTGCAGCACAGGACATCCAAGCCTAGGGGATATGATACTCAAGCAGGTGTGAGCCCAGCTGCCATAAACTAACTACTTTATGAAAGCAGCTATAAGTCAATCTCTTTGGCTGTCCTGGTGGTTGAAAAAAGCCGCATTGGAACTGTTTAAAAAGCGAAATGTAGCATGATGGACTGTCAGTAACTTTATGGCTGAGCTGTGTAATTCAGCCAGAATGACCCCCTTTAGCACTCAGCAGTATGAAACCCTCTGCGTTTATCTCTCCCTCTTATCTCGAATTCCACAGCGGCTCTTGGAGGGGAATTGAGAGGCTGAGTTATAAGTGCAGAGGAACCATCACACATGATTGCCCAAATAAACCCCACCCGTGAATGTCCCACACTCTGGAGTGAAAGGCAAAGATTGGATGATTAATGCCAGTGGCAGCCTGATATAGGGGCACATAATGTTGATTAATTTACAGGCTCAGAGAATCATTTAGTACAATTATTTCTTCATTCATTTTCTCTTTGGTTGTTAAGATGTTAATGCTTAACGCTATCAGGGTGTGCACGCACGTGGAATGGGTAGAGAGCTAGGGACTGTACCTGTGCCAGTGAGACTGCCTGGTGAGGGAGTTCTTACTTTCCAGGCACATTAAGCTTATACAGCAACAGCCCTGACCATAATAAACTTACATCTAATTTTGCAAAATCAGATTACTCAAATCTTTGTTTGACTGTCAATAAAGTTCCCCTCCCCTCTTTTTTTAAATAAAAAAATGTATCCTTTTTATTTAGAGCGCCAACACTAGCCACCTGATCAGATTCCACTTCTGATTATTATGTTCTGCTTTGTGACATTTCCTTTTTATGAAGTATTTTAACTTTTCATTCATGGTTCCTATGTGATATTAGCTGGATCCCATGCTTTGGCCAAGGAAGGGAAGGAAATGAGATTCTTGCATAGCACTTGCCACTGTCCAGTCCAGCTAATTCAAAATAACCTGTTGTGAAGCAAAATTCTGATAATGTAAAGCAGATCCCACTCTGAGGGCTTCACGAAATGAGACACTTGGTGATCTGTAATGTAATCACCTGTGGGTTTCTTTTTTAGTTCAAATGCCCCAATTTTGATGAGGGAATTGTCCTGAAGGAAGAAATATTTAAGCCTTTCTTGATGCTGCTTTCCATGTCTAATCACCCCCAACTCAAGCTGATGTTTGCTCCAAACGGGGAAAAGTGCAGACATCTGTATCACATGAACACATGAAGCTGCCTTATACTGAATCAGATCCTTGATCCGTCAAAGTCAGTATTGTCTCTACTCAGACCAGCAGCGGCTCTCCAGGGTTTCAGGTAGTGGTCTTTCACATCACCTACTTGCCTAGTCCCTTCAACGGGAGATGCTGGGGATTGAACCTGGGACCTTCTGCACGCCAAGCAGATTCACCACCACTGAGCCACAGTTCACCCCTAATCATACTTGGGGTTTTTTTTCTACCCAGGGAACTGGTAGCCACTTGTAAGGTGGGTGGCATAACCTGGATCAGGAAATCAGCTCAGATCAGGATTTAGCACCCCGTCCCACAGCACCACTTCCCTGATCTGAACCTCCCCTCCCCAACGGTTGCTTTGAACTAAAAAGAATAACACAGAGATCCCCCAGCTCCTCTACTAGTTTGGTGATATAAGCTTGAATGAGGCTGCTGACTATGTGAGGTACGCACAAGCCTCAACTCAACGGGGCCTATGCACAGCAGTGAACTGCTTCGTTGCAACCCAGCTAGTTGTCAGCGGTGGGTCTCTGAATGGAAGCCACCACCCCCACTTCCAACAGACGATTGGTCGTGTTCATGCTGACCGCACTAGCCTTCTGTTCAGTGCTGTGTCTGCTGTACCTGGTCTAATTTTGAAAACTGCACATGCAGCATCGCTTGGCTCTTGCAATTTCCGAGCCACGTGAGGTAGGGAGGAATGAACGGTGTTGATATATGCTGCAATCACGCAGTGCCCAAGGTTCTCTAAAGATCATATCACTGGCTGTTTTAATGATGACACATGATTTTGGCCTTGCATGGGATTGCACTTCCGTAGTATACTGTTTTAACTGTAACTTTCATGGTTTTAACTGGTTGTGGCAAGTAAGTTTTTAACAAGGAATAGCTATCTATCAGGAGCCCCGTGGCGCATAGTGGTAAGCTGCAGTACTGCAATCCAAGCTCTGCTCACGACCTGAGTTTGATCCCGACGGAAGTTGGTTTCGGATAGCTGGCTCAAGTTCGACTCAGCCTCCAATCCTTCCGAGGTTGGTAAAATGAGTACCCAGCTTGCTGAGGGTAAAGGGAAGATGACTGGGGAAGGCACTGGCAAACGACCCCATAAACAAAGTCTGCCTAGTAAACGTCGTGATGTGACTTCACCCCATGGGTCAGGAATGACCTGGTGCTTGCACAGGGGACCTTTACCTTTTTTTAGCTATCTGTACATCTGATGCAGGTGTGGACTATTTTGTGGTGAATCCTGCCTTAAATGGAAGAGAGAAGCCAGGTGTAGACGACTTTTGAATCCATTCTCCCCCTAGGATTGTACGGTTTCTTCAACCTCTGGCCGAAGTTAAGCAGTCAGGTGTTGGAATTACCCAGCCTTGTGCACCAGCTCCTTCTGCCATTCTCTGCTTCAGACTCTGTGTCTCTTGAGAAACACTGCAGGAACTGGAGCAAAGCCATCTCATTCACGTGGCCCCTTGGAAGAGCTGCTAAGCAGCTGCCGTTGCACCTCAGTTCCTGCCTCTCAGCTCTGGACAAAAAAACCCACCACAATTCATATACACCGTAGAGTCTGTCATTGCAATTCCCTGCTTCTCAGATGTCCTGTGCCCGCTTGTCCCTCTTCCGCAGCTCCAGATGCTGGGCAGTCCCCAGCATTCAGCGTTATGAACAGCGGCTAATTTGGATTAGGATGCTAATTAGAAATGAATGGACCGAGCTGAGAGCACTTAGTCAGGGTTAATTAGCAGTTAAGTGGGCAGCCAGGCTCCCTTTGGCTGTGTTCACTCACAGGAGCGCTCCAGCGGAATCTCCACGGGGGACTTCATGCTCCAGCACTCAGCAGAGCTTCAGCGAGGGCAACCCTTCAGTTCTGGTCACTGGGTCGCAGTCAGTTCTTCCTTCAGGTGCAAAGCACCTGTGGAGTGGGGGGGACACAGCCAGGACTCTGTGTAGAGTAAGATATATTATAAAATCTGTCCTGTGCCCTTCAGTATCAAGGGCTGAGGATAAAGGAAGCCAAAGGGAGATAGATCAAGAAGAAAAAAACTCCAAACAAACAAACAAAAACCTATATTTCACACATATTCAACTGCGCACAAGGACCACTTCCCCAAGAGCATTGCCCTTTGTTTTAGTGGATGGACTCAGTCCTTGAATTTGTCCCGGCATATGTTAATTGAGTCCTTTACTGAAATGAAAGGGGATCTTTGTGTATAAGCGTGCTTCATATGCACACACAGGCTGATTTGACTCAAGGCAGATGCCTACAGTCACTTCACCTGCCCTGGGAAGCCTTCCCGTTGGCTTCCTGTTGTGCTATGCATCTGTTTCCTAAGGTCTGCCCTCCCCTTCTTTCTAGTCTTATTCCTCTTGTTTAATCTCCCTTTATTTTCTTCAGCCATTTCCTGCATGATCATTGGTTGTAACATGAGTGCACATTTTCTCACTCTTGTTTATAAATGTGAAAATTTCACCTTTCTGGGCGGGGGAGAGCTTGAGTCTGCAGAAAGGTCTGGTTCAGTAGGTTTGCTCTTTTGTTTTATGTGCGATGATCCTTATTTCCTTATTCATAAACAGCAGCCTGTGAAAAATCTCAGGTATAATAGGAAGCTTGAACAACTGGAGAGCCAGGGACTATGTCTGGCCTTTTGAACTCCCTAAGCCTTCTCTCGCCCAAATCATGAATGAGCACATACACTCTTTGCGCTCTGGCTTTCCAATGAAACTTCAGCAATTTTTGACTGGGGAGTACTGAAGACTCAAAAACCCAGGGAATGCATGTTGCCATTTAAGGTCTCCAGCTCAACTTTATTTTTTGGGTTTTCTAAAGACAATCGTGACTTTGCTGCTGGAGAACTGGAGAATGAAAACAATGGGCATCATTTGGGTTCTTCGCTGCTCTTCACTTCTTAAAAATATGAAAATATATTTGGACATATAGGTCCATGACAGGCAGCAAGTTTGTGTGTATATATATTTCAGTAATTCATCTTGGGGAAATGCTATAAAGCTTTTTGTTTATGGAAATCTATGTGTACTTTAATTGGACACAACAGTCATACCATATGATCACAATGTGTCAAATTGTGGAACTCCCTGCCCCAGGATGTGGTGATGGCTGCCAACTTGGAAGGCTTAAGAGGGGAGTAGACATCCCCATGTTTTAAATGTCAGATACCAAAAATATGTACAGGATGATGGTATCTTGGTTTGGATTGGAGTGGATAATTTTTTCTACTATTTTTTTAAATCACTCTATCAGTTAACTTTTGTTTTCCCACCCTTCACTCTTTGTTTCTACTCCTCCTTCCCTTTCGTTTTCCCTTTTTTTTTTTTTTTTTTTTTTTGCCTTTCCCTCCTTTGTCATTTTCCCTTATTCCTTGTTCCCTTTACCTGTTTTTATCTTTTGGAGGACCTGGGAGTTTCTGGTTGATGTTGGTCTCCTGAGACTCACTTTAGGCTATCCTCACCATGGAGGACATTCTTGTTATTTTCTAAGGAGCAGTTAGGAAGATAGGATGTCATCTTGTTAAACTAAACTGAACAGTTGGTTTAAAATTGTATGCTTTAATTTTATATTTATTGTAATTTATTGTGAGTTGTTATTGTTATTATGGAATTTAGAGAATTCTCTTTAATAGAGTCAATTAGAAGTTTGTATGTTTTTCCATAGCTCATGTTTTGCGCCTTGGTATCTTTCATTACTTCTAATAAAAAGTTTAAAAAAAAGAGGGGAGTAGACATATTCATGGAGGAGAGGGCTAGCCATGGCTGTTAGTCAAAATGAATACTGTTAATGATGCATACCTGTTCTCTCTAGTATCAGAGGAGCATGCCTATTATATTCGGTGCTGTGGAACACAGGCAGGATAATGCTGCTGCAGTCGTCTTGTTTGTGGGCTACCTAGAGGCACCTGATTGGCCAGTGTGTAAAGAGACTGCTGGACTTGATGGCCCTTGGTCTGATCCAGCATGGCCTTTCTTATGTCCTTATCTGCACACAGACTGTGAATTCTTCTTAGATATACAGAATTTTCACTCTCTCACACATTTATTCATTGCTAAAAAATGAAGTTTTGGGCCTTCTTCTGGGTTACTTCCTTGTGATGGAAGATGCTGTTTGTCTTCTTGAATGAGAATCCCCTCAGTAGTATAAATGTAACAGTGCAATTATTTTTGCCTATCGCCTACTCCATCAGATAAAGAAGTTTAGCAAATGGCAACTTATTAGCCTCCATTCTTGCCTCCAGATAACACCTGCCACTTCGAGGATGAGAAGATCTGTGGTTACATGCAGGACACAACAGACAACTTTGACTGGATTCGACAGAGCAGTCTTACCTATGATCCCAAGCGCACTGCCAACACAGGCCCAACACTGGATCTCAGTGGCACACAAGAAGGTATGTAGGTCTCAAGCTTTCAGTGTTTTGGAGCTTTAATCCTCCTGTACCCTCCTTAGCCCCCCCCCCAGCAAGATTCTTGGCAGGAGACACAGGGGAAGGGAATAGGGTTGACAGGTCCCTGTTTGCCACTGGCATGAGGTTTTGGGGGCAGAGCCTGAGGAGGGCGGGGTTTGGGGAGGGGAGGGACTTCAATGCCATAGAGTCCAATTGCCAAAGCAGCCATTTTCTCCAGGTGAACTGATCTCCATCAGCTGGAGATCAGTTGTAATTGCAGGAAATCTCCAGTTAGTACCTGGAGGTTGGCAACCCTAGAAGGGAAGTAAGAAAGAAGAGACCTTGGTTAGAGAGCCTGGGAATAAAGCTTTGTTGTGTCACTTTGGTATAGGGTTATGATTGCCAGGTGCCCGCTGGTGGTGGGCAAACCCCTGGCAATTTCCCCCTCTGCACGCTGACCACCTGAGTGTCGGCGGGTAGATGTGCACATGCGCGTGCATACCACACGCGTCACTTCTGGTTTAGAACCGAAAGTTCTGCCTCGCAAGGGGCCTTTTACCTCTTAGTTTGAGTGGTAAAGGGCCGCCTTACCACTCAAACTAAGAGATAAAGGCCCCTTGCGAGACGGCACTTCCGGTTCTAAACCAGAAGTGACACATGCACGTTGATGCGTGTGCACACACACTTAACAAGAAGAGCCTCCCGCCAGAGGAGGTAAGGTACCTGGCAACCCTATATAGAGTTGCCAGGCAGGGCCTGGCAATCGGTGGGGGGACTTACTTGTAGCTATCCAGATTTCCCCCTGCAACATGCTGACATCACTTCTAGGTGCATGGGGAGTAGGCTTACCAGGTCCCGTTGGTCAATTGGCAAGAGGTTTTCTGGGGTGCGCGGGGCGCGTGCGTGCCTGGCTTGATGCCAACGCACCTACATCACTTCCGGTTTACTTGGAAGTGATGGGGACTCTCAATCTTGGCCGAAACGCTATGGAAACCATAGAGTTTTGGCTGAACTTGCTAGAGTGTCCATGTCGCTTCAGGGTAAACCCTGAATTGACATAGGTGCATCACATGTGCGTGCATGCACGGGATGCCCGCTGGCCCTCAGCTGGTCGGCGGGCAGCCCGATGGATTGGCGGTAGTTTACCCGCCACCACAGGCACTTGGCAACCCTAATGGGGAGTGATGTCAGCGTGTCAGGATGTTGCCTGCCCTCCCCCCAATTTCCCACCCTTTTCCTCCCTGCCGGCAAGCTGACTGGTGGGCGGGGAAGTATGGGAGAATTGCATCCCTACTTTGGTGTTTTTTACCCAGGGACAGTTTAGTGTGATGTCCTCATTGCTGCTGCAGCTGCTGATGCATGAATGGGCCACAATGCTGTGAGGAAGAGGGACAAAACCCTGCTTCCCAATAGCATCCAGGCTGGGGCAAAAAACCCATGTGGAAAAGGTCTTACATTCAGCGTTCTGTACTGACCTGGGAAGAAGCTCCAGATTAAGAAGCCTTAATCTGATGTGCTCATCTCCTCCCTGCTTATTTACTCACTGCACTTCAGGCCATTTTAGGTTTCCATCTTCTGCACAGGCAAGTCCTTCAGCCTCTCATTTCCATGATTGAAGTTGAATTTGCTGGGTCCAAATGCCCTAGAGTTTCATCCTCCTCTGCCCCTTCCCAGCACCTCTCAGTCTCATAAAGCAGAGATTTCCCCATGACAAGCATTGCTGTGAGAGCTTGAGGAAGGTAGGGAGCCATTGTGTCTTGATTTTTGCCAAGCCCTCTCCAAGAGCGATTTAGTTCTCTGTATTTTGTGTGCCGCCTTGGGACTGGGGGATGAAATAGATTGGCTTTCCGTGTACTCACATCTGCTCTGCATTGGGCATGGGGAGCAGGCGGTTAATTTGCATGTTTCTTATTCGTATTAAATACCCAATTAAAACTCCCACAGCTTTGTTTAGGGGAATCAGGAGAGCATTAGTCCTTGTTACTGGCTAATTGCCTGCTGCCAAATGTCCTTGTTCCATTGATGCTTGCTTTGAAGTCACGGAGGAGAGAAGCAAGTGAAAAGTCATGCTTCATGTTCAGAAATGGCTGGCCTGACTTCAAGCATCTTTCGAAGCAGAAGCCCATTCAGATTTCCAGCCCACTGCTGGGATGTATTCCATGAAGCTTCTGATTGAATATTATTATATACAAAACAGTGTTAACCTTCAGGACTTCTCGGTCTGCCTCCTTAACCTGTAAGTCCAGGTCTGACTTCCTGTCCTGTATGCTATCACAGAGATCTAAGCAGAAATATGGAGGAACCATTGCTAGTCTTGACTAAAAACCATGGCAGAATCTTCTGCAGACCAGAATCAGGGCTTGCCTGGTGTTTCAAATAAATATGCCAGATAGGGTAGTCCAGAGATCCAGAATAAAATAGGCTTGGAAAGGAACAAAGGAGTAACAGTCTAATATGGCCTCGAGTTAGGGTTGCCAGGTCCCTCTTTGCCACTGGTGGGAGCTTTTAGGGGCAGCCCCTGAGGAGGGCAGGGTTTGGGGAGGGGAGGGACTTCAATGCCACAGTTCCAATTGCCAAAGCAGCCATTTTCTCCAGGTGAACAGAACCCTATTGGCTGGAGATCAGTTGTAATAGCAGGAGATCTCCAGCCACCACCTGGAGGTTAGCAAATCAAAAACAAGGCCACCTCTGTGCCTATACCATAAGGTTTGGAAATTAGCATGGGAGAAATGGTACAAAGAAGCACATAGACGGGATACAAAGTAGCAAATATATAATAGATGACAATGATAGAAAAGACAGAAACAAGTGTACAACATAGAATCTTAACTACTAAGTTGCTAGATATATACAAAGATACAAGGTAAGTATGAAGTAATTTTTTGGTGTAGATCAGGAAGCAAAAGTCCTCTTCTGGATTTCAATGATAACCAGTTCCTTTAGGATATCCAATCACAGGTATAAATCCAAGAAATGGGGGACGGCCGTTTCACATTCTTTTCTTCAGCCCCATAACATGTCCTATATTTAGATATATTATTTTAAAATAGTACCAGTGTAGTTTACCACCAACAGCAAAATATAATAAAAAATACATACTTACATCCATTTTGTAGTAAATCAATTCCATAGAAAAATAGTCTGTTTCAATTCAATCTTCTACAGCAGCAATGTAAACCAGTTCCCAATGGGATACAAGTATGGCAGAAACTATTCCTTTTGCCTCCTGATCTACACCAAAAAATTACTTCATACTTACCTTGTATCCTTGTATATATCTAGCAACTTAGTAGTTAAGATTCTATGTTGTACACTTGTTTCTGTCTTTTCTATCGTCACCTATTATACATTTGCTACTTTGTATCCCGTCTATGTGCTTCTTTGTACCATTTCTCCCGTGCTAACCACCTGGAGGTTGGCAACCCTACCTCGGGTCAGTTAGAGATAGTATGTCAATATATACAATATGTGTCTGGTCCCAGGTATGAGACGTGCCTGAGAATGGCAAGAATGTCCCACTAAATATAGAAATGAAGATATAGTTCAAAGTGGGGGATTATTGGTTACAGTCCAACAGATACATAGAGAAAACATGTAACCCTTATTTTTGATATTTTTTGTTGTGGTAAAAAGTGGCAAGAATGAATTAACACAGGTGTTCATATAATTTAAGAAGATATTCCAGTATAGATAACTTTGTATGGCATTTGAAGTTATAAAATAATTAGTTAGCCAAGAATGTGTGCCCTTATCAGCTGGAACAGCTAGCTGTTGTTGGAAGATGATTTTCGAAAACCCATAAATATTGGAAACTGAATTGATCTGGAATGTCTTCTTTGAAGCTGTCCTTGTCTGTAACCTGATTACTTTTGGCAAGAAATAATAAAAGGGCTCAAGTAATCACTTTCCTTTAACTAACTATGTAAAATCAATGGATGGTATTATACTCTCTTAAGTTAGTCAATGTTAAAGTGTAAATAATTATGTCCTTATGTTTTAATAAAAGGTAAAATAGAGGCAAGATTCTCTAGTAATATTTTCTCTTGTGTGCTGTAAAATAAACCTAGAAAAATCATTGAGATGTACCTCTTGCCAGGAGAGGAAAGATCTGATATGGGAAAGCTAGCTAGACTCCTAGGACTTCTTCAGTGCATGCCTCTATCTGAATCAGGCCTGACCAGAGTTATCTGGAACAAGCTCATGTTGTTCGTGGAGATACCAGGAACTTCAGTCCTGGCCACGCAGTATTAAATAATACACAAAGGACTGTGGCACCAGCAATCACTGGAAGTAACAGAGAAGCTAAAAGGGCAGTGGACATCACCAGAAGATTAAGGAAGCTGAGAAGTTCGGCCAGAGAAAAGTAGCAAGCCTGAAGTAAACTGCTGAACACTTGTTACCAGATAGGGTGTTTGCCCATTCTATTGGGGCTTGCTGTTACTCTGAGTAAACAGGGAGTGCTATCTAGACTTCATCCAATTTATATATTGGGCCAGTTTATAAGTCACCTTTCTATTATAAATATGCCCAAGGTGGCTTAGAAGTCAAATGAGCTAAAATACAATAAAGTCATAGAACCACAATAAAGCTGATAGCATATACAACTGGAAGCACTTAAAAAAAAACAATAAAAGTCAGGAATAAAACAAATCTACTTGAAGTCCCTCTGAAACAAGGAGAACTTTAGATAGTGCCATAAGGCCTGTAGTGTGGGGGCTAAACGGAGTTCCCGGGGAACAGCTGCCAAGAAGCCTTCCTGTGAGTCATAACCAAACAAATCTATGTGAAAGTGGGTTCCCATAACAGCCCCCCCCCCCGGCTGACCTCAGAACACAGACTGTGAATGTGTGGTGATCCTTTTAGGCTTGCCAGGCCCCTGATGGGAGCGGGAAATCCCCTACCCCGGAGCCCCTCCTCCCTCCATCGATCAGCTGGCTGAAAGGGGGACTTACTGGCAGCAAAGGGATGCCTGGCCCAGCATTGTCAGCAACACAATGATGTTACTTCCAGCATGCACTGAAAGTGATGTTATTAGGCTTGCCAGCCTCCAGGTACTAGCAGGAGATCTCCTGCTATTACAACTGAATGCTGAGCTTCAGTTGTTGCCATGTATTTTTTGGGTTTGGGTTTAGTAAACCTGAAAATTTTCACATTTTCAGGAAAAGCCAATATTGACATTCAGCTTCTTCTTTTTTTTATTTTTCTTTTCCCCCAAAAAATTTCAGATCTATTAAACCCAATCCTGAAAAATACCGGAAAAAATTGTGCACAGCCCTACTCTAACCACTATACCACATTGACTTGCATATACTTGTTGCAGCAACCCCCAGTTAACCTTCCAGCTGCTGCATTTTGAATCAACAGATATTTGGGGACTGTCTTCAAAAGCAGCCCCACACGGAGTGTTTTACAGTGGGGCTCTAGGAGAAGGTGAAGGTCAGAACACAGTTTTTTTTGTTTTATTATTTTATTTACATCATTTATATCCCACCTTTCACCCCAATGGGGACCCAAAGCGGCTGACACCATTATCCTCTCCTCCATTTTATCCTCACAATAGCCCTGTGAGGTAGGTTAAGCTTAGACTGTGTTACTGACACAAGGTCATCCAGCAAAGCTTCCATGGCATGAGTCCAACACTTTAACCACTACACCACATTGGCTTCCAGTTCAGCTTCCAGAAGGTCCCTGTTAAACGCCTCCCCTATCTAAGTTCTGGTTCTCACCAAATTTATATTTTACCATCCCATTGACATGGAAAGAAATGTGACAGTGTGTTGCTTTATTCCCACCTTTGTACCTTTAGGCTATTACATGTTTATTGAAGCCTCCAAACCCCGAGTGAAAGGAGACAAAGCCCGGTTAATCAGCCCGGTGTACAACATCACTGCCAAATTCTGTGTCTCCTACTACTACCACATGTACGGGAAGCACATTGGTGAGTAAACATGACAGCAATAAGGGGTGGGATAGGGAAAGAGCACGCTGGAGTTCAGAACTGCTTGATTTGACTATGTATTAGAGGGAAAGATCTTCTAGTGTTTGTCAGATCTGTTCATTGCTGGTGATAGTCAACGTGTGGTTCATCATTCTGGGCACCGAAATTTTGTTTTAGTAAACAATTCCGTTCATTTTGCAATGTGAAAAGGAAAAGTGAGGTGAGGTGCTGCATCATGAGCCAAAAAATCTTCCAGCTTCTAATAGGATACATCGGCACAGTAACAACCACTGGCCCCATATACACACACAGTGCTACAGCACGCAGCTGAAAGTATAGAAAGCACCCACAGAAAAGGTAGGTACTTTTTTCCATTACAACACCACACCAAAAATTGGAGTGCAGCCAAGTATACTGCCTCTGATTTCTAAGCATTTATATTTAAAAAAATCCTGTGCATTTTGAGATATATTTTTATACTGCCATGGGTTCTAGAAACTTCATTTTGGTTTGGGTATGTTTAATGAATAAACTCAATAAAGGAAGCCACAGCCTTCAATTTGCAAGATCTGAGCAAGGCTGTCAAAGACAGGACATTTTGGAGGACGTTCATTCATAGGGTCGCCATGAGTCGGAAGCAACTTGACGGCACTTAACACACACATGTTTAATGAGACTTTATATTTTCATAAGTACATGGCAGCCATTGGTTTCTACATTAGAGGCGAGATTCTGAACTAATTGTTTCTATTACTGTCTGATTCTTGTTCTAATTTTTGTCTCAATAGTCTAGGAAAACACAAAGAGTCTTCTAACATTCTTGCCTCTTTTATTGAGATGCTGGGATGTGATCTGGGTGGGAAGTATTTTTAGAGAATATCTGCAGGGTCTGGTTTGGAGAGCAGTCAGAGTGAATATTTCAGTCAGGGGCAATACAGGTATCACTGTGGTCTCTCTAGTTGCTAATTTCATTCAAAGAGAGTAAACTAGACCCAGGAAGACAGCAAAAATAATGTGCAAAGGAGGGAGTCATTCTATCAGATAAAGTCATTCAGAAGGGCATCTCCCTCCCTCTCTCTTTCTTCACCTCCTGTCTGTGACTGTCGAGATGAAGCCATAGCACTCTGCAAATGCCACAGAAGGGCCTAATGAGTTTCCACAGTCAAGGAGCAATTGCTAATTTGTCACCTCTTTATTATAATTTCATTAATTTGAATAATAAATGCACTCTTTCTAAAGCCCACCAAGTTATTAATCACCTGCTGGATTGGAGCCTGACTGAGAAATTAGTCAGGAGTGTGTCCGCCTGTTGGTAAACAGGGCTGGTAAATGGTGTTAATTAACGTCTTTCTGTACCTCAGCATGTGAGATTTGATCATGCTAGATGCTGGTCCTGTCTGAAAGAAACAGATAATCCTAGGTGTAAGAACCAGGGAGTTCTATGGCTCCAGACCAGAGCAAGCTATTTCCAGAATCCCAAGATTCAAAGTTCTATCCTCTGGTCAATATAGACATTGTTCTCACTAATGGTAACTCTGATTTGCCATACAGAGTTAATGTTTTGGTGACCTGCATGGGTGTTCATGCCTGCCCTATTGGTGCGTGGACCGACTGAGTACATTCTCAGTGACAACGGGGGGAGATTACATTGGTCTCACTTTACATTATATCATAAGTGCCTTCTATGTTTATCTAATATAGACAAGAACCAGTGCTATGTATTAATCTCATTGTTACCATTTCACTTCTTAGCTGACTAATTTTGGCTTTTCCTTGGCTACTCCCTAAATCAACTCTAACTTTAAGCGGCTGTTCTTTTGGAAAAGATTTTTATTCCTGGCCTTTTTATGTCTGGAAAAAATGCCTAATTAATGTAGAGCACGGCAGAGAGAGATAGAGAGAGAGGTCTTTTTACATAGTTCAGAATGGTCAGTGTGTTTTGTATAAGGGAATACTATAATAACTTAATCAGGGAGAAGGTCAGGCACCCTCGTGGTCAAAAAATTTCTCGAGAGTACTAAATGTTGAAAGTCAGATGGCTTGGGACAATTTAGGACTGGCAGCTTATTTAACTTTGATTTTAACTACCACAAAACCAAGTGAAACATTCTGTGACTCCTCTGACCCCAAAAACCCACCTGCTCTCGTATTCATTTCCAATCTTTCAGACCCTTTTAGATCTGGCCATTTAGACAGACTTCTTCATCCTCTGCTCCCATCTAATGGTACTGAAGGGCTGTAATTCATGCAAGGTGACTGCATTGTACAGTTTTAAAGTTGCGTTGAGATTTCCCAGGGAGGGTTCTAAGGACAGAGTGAACACATTTTGAATCATTTAAAAATCACATTGAAAGTCAGAAAGGGCGAAAAAGAGAATGATTTTCTGCCAGTAAAATTCAGCTCCCTGCAACAAGGGCCACTAATATGTCCGTCCTAATGTCCAAATTTGGTTTCCCCCCCTCCTCTCACTCTTTTTAAAGCTTTTCTACAGGACTTATCACTTCTGTTTTTCATCTTTCTTGCCCCCATTTCATTTGCAGAAGCATCTAGCCAAGATAAAGGCTGTTCTCAATAAACTAAGTCAAGAGGCCCAGAAGTGAAATTCCGGATCGCTTCTCAGCTTTCCTCCTGTTCGACAATTGTCTAAGGTGATAAGTGAGAGAGATTTGTGACAGTAATTTCACACTCTTAAGCAATAGCTGCAATTATCCTGTGCTAAATGGATTCGTGCTGACTCCGTTAAAAAATTGGTATATCTTACTAGATAAAGGTAAAGGTCCCCTGTGCTAGCACCGGGTCATTCCTGACCCATGGGGTGACATCACATCCCGACGTTTCCTAGGTAGACTTTGTTTACGGGGTGCCTTTGCCAGTGCCTTCCCCAGTCATCTTCCCTTTACCCCCAGCAAGCTGGGTGCCCATTTTACCGACCTCGGAAGGATGGAAGGCTGAGTCAACCTTGAGCCGGCTACCTGAAACTGACTTCCGTCGGGATCAAACTCAGGTCATGAGCAGAGCTCTTTGACTGCAGTACTGCAGCTTAAGACTGTAAATTTGTTTTCTGTATTTTAGGTATTAGAAAAACTAGTTCATAAGTGACAGGAAGTTTTGGGATTGCACCTCTCACAGAGTCCATTTCCATAGAATGATAGGGCTCATGGGAGGCTTACGGTGTCTTCGCAATACCTCTTTGCCTAAAAACGTTGAAGCGTATCGGAAGCAAGGAAATACAAAACAAGATACTCATGTGACACCTGGAAGACTTAACAGATTAACTGGGACATAAACCTTTTGTGGATTAAAGGCCTCTTTACCAAATGAAGTTATTTATTTAGAAAATGTATATGCTGCTTCTATGCTTGATGCATCCACTAATAAAACCATACAATAAAATCATAAAAATAGCATGGAAATCAGCCATTAGAACAAGCCAGCAAAAGGGGCTGCCCCCTCCTCCACTGAAAACCATTGTACATTTTGCAATGGTTGTCAATGGAGGAGGGGGGGCGACCCCTTCCAAACCCCATAAAGTGGACCCCTTGACCTAATCTTCACCAAACATTAAGGTTTGTGCAAGAACTGTCCTTTCAAGCTACGCTGTGAATTTGGGGGCTCTACCTCGAAAAATGACACACACACCCGGGCTGAATTTTTTCAGGAAACCCGGAAATAAGCCGAATGCCCATATTTACCGGTATGGGTATTTGGCTTATACATGTTTCCCCCCAGAAAATCTGGCCCAATAAACCCGAACCCAAAATTTAACGTTTTTTTTTTTGTTTTTTTTTTTGCACATCCCTACTCCTATTCACATAGACTGCACATACTGACATATTGTTTTTTCGGATGCATTGATCCATAGGTGAACTGTGGAAGGAAAATACTAATTGAAATTAGAAGAGATCCAACAAAAAGTTCCGTATTCTGATCATGGGGATATTAAGCAGAGCATCTGGGGACTTTCCAGGAATCTTTTGCCACAGGACCAGTCTAGACATTATGGCACTCTCATGTCCATCACGGAGGCAGCCATTTTAAAGTCTAAAATGGGCCACTAAAAAAATGCCACGAGAGCCCTCACAGCTGTTTTAGCACTTTAAAAGGGGTGGATGGGTGGGAACAACACACCCCACTGTGCTGCAGACCCGAGCAGGATCAGGCACTTGTGGTGTTTCTAAATCCCCCATTTTAGGCTTTAAAATGGCAGCGGTATCCGTCTGGTGGAGACAAGGATGCCATCACATCTAGTCTGGCCCTCAGCCTGCCTAACAAAACTAGGGTGGGGGTAGATAATTCAGCCAGGGGACGTCGAAGGGGTTATCAATTTATTTGATGACCCTATACTCTATTCAGGGGACCAGCTGATACGGCTCCTCAGAGAACAAGGTTTCCACATCTCATTAGCCACTTGAAATATTGAGAAGTATATCAATTCCAGCGCAACCATTCCAAGCTCAGCACAAGCAAAGATATATGGCCCCGCAAGCCAACTGCTTATATTCTTTTCCTAGCACCATTATAATGTAACAGGCAAATCTTCTGGTCTCCCTTGTTGGGGTTCACACACAGCACCGGCATGGTGCTGTCAACTCCTATGACACTATGAAAAGAGACCATGTAAAATCTGACTCGAATTTATTTTTTTTAATAACCAGTTTATTACCTTTTTCTTCTCCCATTCTGCGCTGTACAACTCAAAAAGCTAGTTTACTCCCTACAATTTGACTATAAAATATCCATAGCCATCCAGGCAAATCTTCCCTGGGAGAGTTCCCAGACACTGCTCGTTTATAATAGATATGACGAAAGAGAGAAACAGAATACAAATGGAGCATTTGTAGCTGGAGTATAAAATATTCAGTAACTAACAGAGTAGGGTGATGTTGCATCTCTCTCAGCTGAGCAGACAGCCGGATGGGGGAGAGCTCTCTGGAGGCCGTTCCCATTCCTTTTAATTTATTTTGCTGTTTTTGTGTGTGTGTGTGTGTGTGTGTATTCACACACTAACTCTCTCTCTCTCTCTCTCTCTCTCTCTCTTTCTCTCTCTCTCTCACACACACACACACACACACACACACACACACACACACAAACTGTCTTCTCTTCAGACTCTCCCTGTCTGCTTCTCTTACCATTACTGAATCAGATTTTTCTTTAACTGGTAATCTTCAGAGATGCTGAAATACCAGGGGACTAAGGGCCAAACTACTCATTATGTTACACGATTAATCTCCCAATTCTTAATTAAATTGTTTTTATTATATGCAGCCGCAGTGAGGGAGCTGATTTGATCAAGGAAGGGTTATGGGGTGGAATTATTTAACCTTTTCTCCTCGTGCTGTTTTTCCTAATACCCCCCCCACACACACACACACACAAATAAGCTATTTCTTTGTTTGGGGATAGGGTTGCCATTCTCAAGGTGGAGCATAGGGTTCTCTAAGAATTATAATTGATCCACAGACTGCAGAGATCAGTTCCCCAGTATAAAATGGCAACTTTGGAGGGCAAATATGGCATAAAAAAATGGTAAAGGTCCCCTGTGCAAGCACCAGGTCATTCCTGACCCATGGGGTGACGTCACATTCCGACGTTTTCTAGGCAGACTTTGTTTGCGGGGTGGTTTGCCAGTGCCTTCCCCAGTCATCTTCCCTTTACCCCCAGCAAGCTGGGTACTCATTTGACCGACCTCGGAAGGATGGAAGGCTGAGTCAACCTTGAGCCGGCTACCTGAAACCAACTTCCATCAGGATCGAACTCAGTTTGTGAGCAGTTTTTTTGACTGCAGTACTGCAGCTTACCCCTCTGCACCACAGGGCTCCTTATCAAATGGCATACAAGCATAGCTTCTAAGTGAAATCCCTCCTTTAATCCCCTGATCCACAGGAATTTCCCAGGTTGGAGTTGGTAACCCTAGAACTGGAGGGAAACATAGGTATTACAGTTATTTGCACATTTTCTAGTACAAAGCAAACAGCAGCTAGAGATGGGCAGTTTAGACTTAGAAAACACTCACTGGGAATGAACTTAATGCTACTAGAAGCCACCACCACCCCGCATTGCTTTCCTGATCAGCTGAGTGGCTTCCCTCTCTCCCCTGGAGCTGCTTGAAGCAAAATAAATAATCCAGGTATAATGTGAAGTTTCACTCTGACAGGATGGAAGCTTCTGGGGATCTCAGAGTCTGTACTGAAGAATGGCAGCCCTTACATGATCTTTCTTTGTTGGAGCAAAAGGGAATTTACAAACCCAAAGCTAGTCAACTCCTGAAGAGTATTAGTGTCCCTGCTACTGTTATTTAGCATATATTTAATGGTAAAATGTGGCCATTTCTCTACTTAGAAGTGACATAGTCTTAGGGTTGCCAACCTCCAGGTAGCAGCTGGAGATCTGCTATTACAACTGATATCTGGCCGATAGAATTCAGTTCCCCGCCACTTTGGCAATTGGACTCTATGGCATTGAAGTCCCTCCCCTCCCCAAACCCTGCCCGCCTCAGGCTCTGCCCCAAAAACCTCCCACCGGTGGCAAAGAGGGACCTGGCAACTCTACATAGTCTAGAGAGCTTGAAATCTACATGGGAGTTAGTACAGGGGTAGATAGGCCTTTTAATAGGTCTTTGAACTTACCTAGGGTTGCCAGGTCCCTCTTCATCACCAGTGGGAGATTTTGGGGGCGGAGCATGAGGAGGGCGGGGTTTGGGGAGGGACTTCAATGCCATAGAGTCCAATTGCCAAAGGGGCCGTTTTCTCCAGGTGAACTGATCTCTATTGGCTGGAGATTAGTTGTAATAGCAGGAGATCTCCAGCTAGTACCTGGAGGTTGGCAACCCTAAACTTACCGGAGAAGTTTCCAGTGGGCCATTGCTCCAGAGGGCCACTGGCAGCCCAGTGTAAATCAAGCCTAGCCCCAGCAACACTGTCCACACCATAGGGGACACTTGCCTCAGACACAGCAGGAGGTGGAACTGGAAGAGCCTTTGCAAGCTATTGTCCTTGCTACTGGCCTAGTCTGAGTTCAGCAGCCCTTTTGCTCATGGGCCATTTTAATGTTCCACTCTGTCGCACACCATGATTCCACCACACCCCATAAGACCCTGAACCAAACCAAATATAACAAAACAAATCACTTGGCTAAATGTCTGCCCATCTGTCCATTTCTTGTAGAGATAAGTCATCAACGAATAAAGCTAGGAAATTCAAAATTGGCCACCAGCTTCAGGATGATTGTGGATTTTTTGTTTCAGAACCAAAAATGAAAGGCACAGGAATATCCTGGTCCATGTTATCTCAATACACACGCACAGCATGCTATTTGCAATGGAAGCTAAGGGTCTCTGTTATGGCTGGCATACCCATCAGAAAACAACACTACATGTTTGAAAATTGTCCACCAATTTTCACTGGCTCCGGCCTGGTGGAATGCTCTTCCTAGCAACATCAGGGCCCTGCCGGACCTTAAAGGGTTCAGCAGGGCCTACAAAACAGAGCTATTCCACTAGGCCTACAATTGAGGGCAGCCCCAGATGCCATCAGTGTTGGCCTACCTACCTGCCTCCTTATCTGTATTTGTTTCTTTATGAACTAGGGGGGGGGGGGCTTGTCTGTTGGCTGTGCTCAGCGGGTACTGTGTTTTAGCGCCATCTGATGTTTTAGATTATATTTTAGACTATTGAGCATTGTATCATTTTTAAAAACCATTTTAGAAGTCTTATGACTGAAACTCAGTCCAGACAATGCAGAGGTGCTGTTGGTCAGTGAAGAAGCTGCTCAGAGACTGCGGAGTCAGCTTGTCTAGAGGGATTTATATTCTCCCTGAAGGAGCAGGTTCATAGCTTGGGAGTACTACTAGATCCTGGCCTGCTTTGGGAGACTCAGGTCTCCTCCATGGCATGTAGTACCTTTTATCAGCTCCAGCCAGTTTTTTAGCTATGGCCATTTCTTCAAAAGTGTGATCTGGCCACAGTGATCCAGGATGTGATCACATCCAAGTTAGATTCTAGTAATGTGCTCTACATGGGGCTGCCTTTGAAAACTGTTGGAAACCTCATTTGGTCCAAAATGCAGCAGCCAGGCTACTTTCAGGAATTGGTTACAGGGATCATATCGTCCCTGGGCTATCTGCACTGGTTACTCATGTGTTTCTGGGCACAATTCAAAGTACTAGTTCCTTTAAGGCCCTAACTGGCTTTGGGACAGGGTGCATGAACTGTTTTCTCTCATACTGTACAGCCTGCTGGTTAAGATCTGCCTCTCAAGTCTTGCTGTCTGTGCCCCTGGCTTCAGAGGTGCAGTAGGTGGCAACTAGAAAAGGGGTTTGCAAAAATAGCTCCCTATATTTATGAGATCCTATTTTGTGAAGTTTTTGATTCTCACTCTAGGGCTATTAGAATTAGAGAATATAATTTATTTTGTAAATTACTTTATTTATAGCCCACCTTCCTCGCTGTGAATAGAATAGAATAGAATAGAATAGAATAGAATAGAATAGAATAGAATAGAATAGAATAGAATAGAATAGAATGTTACCAAGGATTTCACAACAAAAACACCCTCTTTCTAAGTTTCTGGAGCATCATCATATGTGACAGGGGGAATACTCCAGTTAGAATTTTTTCTCTGTCTTCTGTTTTCATCTTGTCATTTTCCTCTTCCATCTATGTTGTCAGTGCATGCTTGTGCGCGTTTGTGTACATGCTGTTAAGTTGCAGCCAACCTATGGTGACCCAGTAAGGTTTTCAAGGCAAGAGACTAACAGAGGTGGTTTGCCATTGCCTTCCTCTGCACAGCAAGGAATTCCTTGGTCGTCTCCCATCCAAATACTAACCAGGGCCAACCTTGCTTAGCTTCAGATAACTGATTAGATCGAACTAACCCGGGCCATCAGCATGCAGAATATTTATTAATAACAAA
Source organism: Euleptes europaea (assembly GCF_029931775.1). Lineage (NCBI taxonomy): Eukaryota > Metazoa > Chordata > Lepidosauria > Squamata > Sphaerodactylidae > Euleptes > Euleptes europaea. Next base: position 37,627,476 of record NC_079318.1, on the reverse strand, counting down.
GCCGCAAGGGTGGACCTTCAACGAATTATAGAGGATGTGGGAGAGTTCTTCCTTGGCCCTTCTCTCAGATACACACATTACAACGCATGTCCACACAAGCACACTCAATGACAGATACACCGCAACACAGAAACGTGGATATGCGTACCATTGGCAGAGTATCTGCTTGGCATGCAAAGGCCCCAGGTTCAGTCCCCAGCATCTCCATTTAAAAGGATCAGGTAGCATGAGATATGAAATACCTCCACCTGAGAACCTGGAAAGCCATTGCCAGTCAAGAGTAGCAAAACTATTGGTAGACCAATAGTGTGAGTCAGTATATGGTAGCTTCTTGCATGTATGTATTTATTTCTTTACTTACTGGTGGGCACTGATGAGCTGAGTTATAGCCACTTAGCCAGTGGTACGTGAATCAAGTAGGCCTATCACACAGGCCCAGTTCAAGCCCTCCCATGCTGTTTTTGGCAGCTGGATTGCCTGAGTGCTCATCCAGTCTAAGTTCTCAGAACAACGACAGGGCCTGGCTTGAGTGGAGACAAGGAGTGCTCTTTCCCTTCCTCTCAAGCCCAAACTATTCCACCGCTTGCCTTTGGTTGAGGATTAGCTGAGCATTCAGCTGAGCTCTGGCCCCCAAAGCAAGCTGTGGGGCATTATGTTAAACAGAGGGGAAGTGAGTGCTTCCTCTTAATTGCCATGTGACTGTCCTCAGCATCAGCTCCTGATTAGGGATCTGTATTTGGATATTTCAGGTCTGAATATGTATACAAAAATACTTTATTGGCATTTTCCAGATATGTTTGGGTGTCTGGATGGTATCTGGGATTTTCCAGAATACTGGTAAATGGGTCCTGAAAAATTCTGGAAGTATTCAGGAATAACCAGGAATATTGGGTGGTCAGAGATTGAAGGCTCCCAGGACTGTTTTTCTTGAATTTTACTGTGTATCTATGTCAGTGTCTTCTTGCCAGGGCTTGGTATCAGCTTGCCAGGTTGATTTGGCTTGAATTCTGTACTTTGATGTTGGTTCTGTTGGTCTTACAACATTGTGTTCTTTGTTCAAGTTGGCTTGCATTGGATTCAACATTGGCTTGGATTCTCTGGTTTGACATTAGTCATGTTAGGCTTGCCATGTTGTGCCATGGTTCTGCTGGGATTCTCTGGTTCTGTGTTGGTTCTGTTTGCACTAAGATACTTTTGGCCAGTGGTTGCTTTGCTTGCTCTTATGCGTGACTGTGTTTATCCTTGGAGAAAGCATGGAATTCCCCCCCCCATAGAAAGCAATGGAGGTTGGCTGGGGCACCCTGTTCAGGGGCCCATAGAATTGGACCCCTTGGTTCAATTCACTTGAAATTCAGTGATTAAGTAGTGAACAGGCACCACCAACTCCACTGCAATTTTTGTGCCATTTACTCAAACCCCCATAAATATTCCCCATAAAGAATAATGGAACCAAATTATATGGGAATCTCTCCCCCCCCCCCAAAAAAAAAAACCCGATCTGAATACCAAACTAGTATTTGGAACCCAGACAACCAATATTTTTACACTACCTGATATCTAGATCTGAAAAGTACCAATTTTCCCCCTGGTGCACACCCTGACTGCTCCCTGGATGGTGATCTGTGCTGCTCCAGACATTGCTGGTAGATTGAAGGTATCACATATATGCCACCATCTTGCTTCTAGGATGCAACATAGTTGATGTATGTATAGGGCTTAATATCTCTTGGCTATTGTATATATTTTACACTTTTTTAAGAGCAGACTACTTGCTAAGAAATGATTTCTAATTATTTTCCCATGTCATTGTCTAGTTCAGAAAGAACTGATGCTAAATTAAGAAGGAACTGGGGGTTTTTTTTTCAGTGAAGAAATGTATACATGGCACTGGAGGGTAAAGAATTTGGCCATCTAGCCCAGTTTAGTTTGACAATACTGCTATAACCTCTCTACATGCCTTTTCCCCCTTTCAATGGCTTTACCCAGTGGGCCTCTGTCAACTCATTCATTTAGACAATGGTTCCATTTATGTTTCTCTGTGTGGCCTGGCCTGGCTTCAGTGTACATTTTTAGCACTTAGTATTATCTGTGTTTTTAGTGTCCTTCTTATCACAACGCACTTGGGAGGCAATATCTGTCATATGTGGTGATAACCCGCTGCCTGCCACGGGCATCCGGTTTGCTTTACTTCCCAACACTGAACACTGAATTTTCTGGAATGTAGGGTTTTATGGCACTTGAGAATATAAAACAGTGAAAGCTTGAATTTAATGGGATGGGGTTACTTTCCTATGTTAAGCAGGTTTTAATTTTTAATGGTGGAATAGCTCCTTTCCGGGCCATATGTAGTGAAATATACACATTTGTACCATAAAAAAGCATACCATTTTTAATGTGAAATAAGCCTTTTTAATTACGAAAACAAAACAGCCTCTTCCTGCTCCTTGCCAATTGCTTGCCCCATTGTCCCTTCGATTCTTCAATGTATAGTAGTCTGCACAGCAACACTCAAAGACATACAAGTGGGCACCACTATATCACAGCACAGTGTGTAGGAGCTGCAGATTCTCTGCTCTGTACTAAGAAAATTCTGCATGTTAAGCAACTTTGCATATATATTTTTCAGTTCTTGCTTCCCACGGGGGCAGTGGCAAAGAGCTGTTTAAGGCACTGAAGCCAGTCCTCTGACCACAAAAAAAAATCCTACTCAGCCCACTCCTCTTTTGGTTTCCATGACATGATAGAGGTCTATAAAATTATGCATGGTATGGAGACAGTGGACAGGAAGAAGCTTTTCTCCCTCTTTCATAATGCTAGAATGCGGGGTCATCTGCTGAAGCTGGAGGGTGACAGATTCAAAAGGAAGTATTTCTTCACACAACACACAGTTAAATTGTGGAACTCCCTGCCCCAGGATGTGGGAATGGCTGCCAACTTGGAAGGCTTTAAGAGGGGAGTGGACATTTTCATGGTGGATAGGGCTATTCATGGCTACTAGTAAAAATGGATACTAGTCATGATGCATACCTATTCTCTCCAGGATCAGAGGAGCATGCCTATTATATTAGGTGCAGTGGAACACATAATGCTGCTGCAGTCGTCTTGTTTGTGGGCTTCCTAGAGGCACCTGGTTGGCCACTGTGTGAACAGACTGCTGGACTGGATGGACCTTAGTCTGATCTAGCATAGCTTCTTATGTTCTTATGTCTTGACCTATTACCAAAACATCAGTACAGGTGCAAACAGATATACATGGTTTGAGCAGAGAGCCCACCATAGAAGCATACTTATCACTTGTTTGAAATGTACACCATCATTCTTCCCCCATTCGGGCTGAGCAGTAAACTTTTCTTATAGTTTCCAGTTGATATGGCTGTGTACAGAGTGGATTGGCAGGCCTTCCTGATAATCAAGAAACACCTTCCCCTCTGCTGAATTTCTCTGGGTGGATTTTCATTAGAAAAATAAGATTTTTTTAAAAAGTAAATTATAAAATATTGAACAAGCAGACAGACATGCCAGGCACTTGAAAAGCCCATGTGGTACGATACATGGCTGAACTAGGGCTTAGGAGCCCAGCTCACTCAAGCACTTATCTCCTGATTTATAGCCATTCATGGGGCATCAGCCAATCATTTAGAGGGATCAAGATAACAAAGGAATGATTAGCCAACACAACCATCTATTTGTTTGAATCATTTATATATTTGCCTTTCTGCTAAACATCTCAGGACCAAAGGCAGGTAATAACAATATAAAAACAATTTGATAAAACAACAGATGTAGGAACATTAAAAACCAAATATCTGTTGCTCCTACCAGCAAGGTGTTTCTCTTTTTGCCCAGGCTCAAACTATCTCCAAAACCCTCCAGAATAACTCTGTTTTACAGCCTCACTGGACAGCCAGGAGCCTGACTTCTTCCAAGAGGTTGTTTCACAGATATGGGGCAGCTAGGGTTGCCAGGAACTCCCTGGCTACCAGTATGTGGGGGCAGGGGTAGGGTTTCCTGATCCAGGTTGGGAAACTCCTGGAGATGTAGGAATGGCGTCTGGGGAAGACAGGGACCTCATTGGGGTACAATGCCCTAGAGTCTACTTCTAAAGCATCCCTTTCCTCCAGGGGAACTGATCTCTGTAGTCTGGAGATGAGCTGTAATTCTGGGGGATCCCCATGTCTCACCTGGAGGCTGGCATCCCTAGGGGCAGCCACTGAAAAAGCCAAGCCCTGCCCAGACTGTTGCAGGACATGTGTTAGAAAATGGCAGGGGTGGGGGGAATTTGCAATAGCTACAGGCTGGGGGGGGGGGGAAGCTACTGAATCTCAGAACAGGGATTCAGTTTTTCTGAGTCCATTTGTAAACCGAATGTGTTGAAAAGCACACTTTTGTCCCTCATTTTAAAATTTAGACTTGATCCTTCATAGTACAAGTAGAGCCAGAGAATGTGTGAAATTCTTACGCTTTCATAGAGCAAGAAATATGCAAGACACAGAATGTGGTTAGGAAAGGTGTTTAATTGATACTGTCTGCGTGTCAACATCATGTTCATTGAGTCCAACTAATCCTGAAATCTCCCATTTCTGATCTTCTCTAAATTCCCAGTCCTGCATTCCCCCATTTTTATCATATATAAATAATAAGAAGGTGGGGCAACCCCTTACCTGAACTTTAGTCAGGACTCCATCACCTTTTTATTCATCTGGGCATTTAAATTGGAGTTAAATGAAGTTAAACTGCAGTTTACTGTAGTTATTTAACTTCTTCACTGTTGCTGATTTCACTACTGTTTTATTGCTGGTATTGGTTGATGTTTTATTGTACATCATTACCGCAGTGTCTTTTTAAAACAGAAAGGTGATTAAGAGGTTTTTAAATAATAAAAAGCTGGTCATTTTTGGCCTCAGTTACCCACCTTTGTGTCTCATACAAATATTCCTAGTGAGCCTAGCCTGGACTATTAAGTCTCGTCCCCTGCTTCCCTGGCTAGTCAGAGTATTTGCAGAGCAGTCACAACTAAGTGGTCTCTTCCAAAGGCTGCAGAAGCTTTTCGGAAGGCTGAAGCAATGGCAAAACTTTGATAACTACAGCCTGGTTTTCGTGCTCCCCAACTTACCTTGCTCCCTCCAAGGTAAGATACCAGCTGGCTCCTGCTCAGTATATTCATACTATAGAAGTAAACAAGCAAAGGCGAGCTCTAACCCTCACTAGAGGTTCCGTACTTCCCTCAGCAGCTTTGGAGGGAAAATTTAGAAAACTCCCAAGAGCTCAGTGGGAATGTCCTTGTGGGGCCAGAGAAATTGAAGACTCTGGCCATGTTATTCTTAGATGTAATTATTATAAGGACGTTAGACAAAAGTTGATTCATCCACTGGTGAACCTAAGGGAGTTTGATTCAGAAGAAGAGGAAACGAAATTTCTGCTGTGGGAAGGGGACATCTTTAGTCTTTCCCAAGTTGTTAAATTTTGCTCAGTGGCTATTAAGGTCCGTTTGAGAGAGACCACTAATGGTAATGTCAATATTGGTCACAACTAACTTTTAGGTAAATTTTAGTATAATGTATTTATTGCAACTATTTTTGCATTTTAAGGTATTTATGTTAAGCTATGGAGATACTTTTGATTTGATACCTACCCTTTTAAAATCCTTTTAAAGATTGTAGTTGTATACTATGTTCTGGCAAAAGCTGTAAATAATAATAAATAAATAAAGCACAGCCTGGTTTTCCCTGAGAGCTTGAGGGATTTCATTGCCTATCCAGTCCTTGAAATCTCTGGTTGCAAAACTTTATCAGGCACTTAGGAGAAATAAAGAGGGAAATGGACGTTCTGAATCCATGTCCACTTTTCCTTCCAGTGTTTTCAGGCCACCTCTCCATTTTCTATGTGGGGCATTAACTGTTCCACTGCTTGCATAACCATCCAGGCATATTCCTCTGCACCTCTTAAAGCTGTTGCTTAATGCAAAGAAATAAAGGCATGGCCATTGAACATTTGCAGTGGTTAATCCATTTCAATGCATGCTGTCAGGAAACAGTCTCATAATCCCTGTTTGTATTCATTAGAGAGCTCAGAGAGTTCCATGGTGACCCCAGGTCTCACCCCAGTGACTAGGGTTGCCAACTTCCAGGTACTAGCAGGAGATTTCCTGCTATTACAACTGATTTCCAGTGGCTAGAGATCAGTGCACCTGGAGAAAATGGCTGCTTTGGCAATTGGAGTTTATGGCATTGAAGTCCCTCCCTTCCCCCAAACCCTGCCCTCTTCTGGCTCCACCCCAAAAATCCCCCGCCAGTAGTGAAGAGGGACTTGGCAATGCTACCAGTGAATGTACCCCCTGCTCTTACTCCCAGAGTACCATTTCTTCTCTGGGTGTTATCTGCTGCCACCAACAAATCTGGAATAGTATCTCCTGCTAAAAGGAGTTCTACTTCCTACACTCTTTACTGTGTTGCTGTTAAAAGGCTCTACCTTAGTTGCCGCTTCTCATGATTCTCTAGTACTAGCTTATTCAGGGACACACGTCCATGTGTCAGGAATGGCAAGCCTAACCACAGTCCCTTTCTGTACTACATCTTGGAAAATGGGACCAAATTAGGTGTGGTGTGGTTATAGAGATCAAATTATAAGATCAAACAAATAAAAAGTGTATACATGGTCTATACAGCATCAAGCAATCAAGCACAGAAAGAAGTGGTGTGAACACACAGTCCTCTAAACCCTAACTCTATACTTATCCTAAACAATGTTAATTTAGAGTAGGCTAATATCTCTTAAATTTGTGGCATTTAGAATTCCTCTGTTTTCAGAATTTGAGACTACTCCCCATTGATCCTCGAACAGGGCCAAGATGGAGTCCCATTGTAATGCCTTAATCTTTCATGACTTGAGCCAAGAAGTAAGAGTCAGTATAAGAGATAAGAGAGCTTCTTCCTCCTGCCCAGGGAATTTACAGTCTGCCCTTTGAGAGTCCATCTCCCTCTGGCTTCATTCCCAACTTCCTGTTCCAAAAGGAAGAAATATGATCTAGCCTCTTGGTGTTCCCAGTCTATGTTCCTTGGATGTGACAATCTGGATGAGGTGTTAGCTGATAAACTCCGTAATATTCTTCCCTCCATGAGTAGGAGAAAAATGTATACAGCATTATGTGTTAAAATTATGAGTCTATTTTGTCATGATTGCATTGTTTGGAAGCTGCCACTCTGGCACTAGAAGATGTCCTATGTAACTATAGCTAACTCCAGAAGGCTTTTTTTCATTCCCCCCCCCCGACTCATGAATTGAAAACTCTTAAGACTCAGCATGAAAGTGAACTGAGCAACCAAGTACTCTTTCTTGCTTTCTGTCTTGTTCCTTTGAACCGTACTGAAACCCTGTGAAGTTGGCTTCTAGTTTAGTTCGATGGAAGCTGAGTTGAATGCAGTGCTCTCACATAAGGATAAGGGGACATGAATAGGAGTGGGCTTTTGCTCTGGCTGTCTCCTGTGGCAGAGATGAAAGTTATACAAGCAGAGGAGAATGATGGGGCAGAGAAAGGGTTGAGTGGCTCTGAGAGGAATTCTTTGGGTGGAAATAAAGTGTGCCGGAGAACTGATACGAGGTAAGCAAAGAATGTCAGGCTGTGACAGATATTACCGCCCAGGTTCTAATACCTCCAAGTATATCAGAAGCTTATCTGGAAATCTAAAGCCTCTCTTTAGCAATATCTGTAGAAGATAGTTCTGTCTGGAATATTTTTTTAAGAGAAGGTATGAAGCAAGGAGGAATTTTGGTGTTGTTGTCCCCACCCCCACCCCCCACCCCCATATAGCTGGTCCCTATGATTTCTGAACCTATTTACCTATCCTGGTGACTGTGGAACAACTCTGGAACCAAAATTTCTACATGTGCTTAACATTTCACAGGGAAAAGTCAGAGGCTTCAATAGCCTTGCCATCATCTTGCAAATCATCACTGAGGTTTTGCAAAAAATGTCCATGGCTATAATAAATTATTGATTGATGGATACTATAGAAATTCTCCTTCCAGACTTCCCTTTTATATCATATGGCAATAAAGGTCACATCTTCAGGATGACAGGGAATTCGTTTTTTTTAAAAGTCATAATAATTGGAGAGGGCTGGGCTGTGTGGGGTAGTTATAGCAACAAAAAGATCTTTCTAATGGGAACTGTGGCCCAGGTTCTAGTGAGCTCTAAAAAGAGGTGCAGGAACAACTGAGGCCAGTGTCAATGGAGAAAACTATTTTAAAAATTTGAGAGTTTACACCATGGAGTTTGCATTTAGAGATTTCTAGAAGGATGAAACAAAGTGGCATTATCCGTGGCAAGATTTACAGCAGTTGGGCATCTGGTTGCCAACAGGCACAAGGGATGGGAGCAGATTAGACAAACTGGTGCCCTGGTCCACCCAATACAACAAGCAGAACTTTCACAAGCAGAAGGATACTGTCAAAATACAGCTTTACAGTGCAATCCTAAACAATGAAATCAATAGGCTTAGAAGTGTGTGACTTTGCATAGGATTGCTCTGTCTGAGTCTGATTAAAAGTACCAGTTGAAGTGATTATGCTTCTCTGTGAAGATAGTTTAAGAGGGTAGCCATGTTGGTCAGCAGTAGAAGAGCTAGATTCGAGTCCAGTAGCATCTTAGAGATCAACAGGATTTTCAGGGTATATAAGCTTTTGAGAGTCGAAGCTCTGACAAAAGGAGCTTTGACTTTCAAAAATTTATACCCCAAAAATTTTGTTGGTCTCTAAGATGCTGCTGGACTCAAATCTAATGTTTCTCTACCGTATATGTTAGTTCAAACTGAACAAGCAGGGAACCTACAAAGAACATGCAGGAGAGCTGAAACACACACCCCTCTCTCTGGTCCCCATTTCTTTGTCACCCTCTAACTCCTTCCCTCCAACCCTTCTAGCATTGCTTTCTCCTGCTCCAATGAGCTGCTCTTTTTTTAAAAAATGCCCAGCTAGGCAACCCCATACTACCAACCAGGACCTTGCAAGATCTTGGGTGACTTTTTAAAGTTTCGTTTTCATTTTTAGGGGGTTAAAACTCTTTCATTTGTAACTTTTGGGGTTTTTCTGCAAACTAAGATTTGTGGAAACGTCTTCCCTTTTGGTACCTGGCCCCACTGTGAAGATTTTTGGTCCTCACTCTGAAACTAAGTTCAGAAATAGATATGTGATTATTATCTCTTGTTTTAGCTGGAATTCCCCATTGGTCAACTGAAAAAAAAAACTAGAATACTTCTTAATGGGAGTGATCGAAACAGCTGTACTAGTAAGTTATACTAACAACTGATATGTTTATAGTTTCCTTTATTTAGTGTATAGTTATAGTATTATTTTAGAGAGTTTACATGCTGCCTCTCCAGCGTCCTACTCTGTGAAAAACCAAACTGAAAGATTGTCAGATAGATCTGATAGAATAAGATATACTTTTGGTTTGTGCATATCCTGGATATTTATTGTTATATCTTTCAACTAAGATATTAAATACTGATTATGGTGGTGCAGAAGGAATTGGCTAAAATACATATGTTTGGCATTGGCAATGGAATAAAAGCCATCAAAAGCCGAGGACCTGAGGGCCTTCTGGTTGTCTGGTCAGAAGTGGAAAGTGCCATTGTATATCAGTAGTTGTGTCTTTTCAGTCAGTGTGGAATTCTGAGGCTGTATTCATAACATGGGCCGGGGGAAATGGAAGAGAACAGTTTATTTTAGTCCTGCAGCATACATCCTGGTTATCAGCAAAATGTCCCCGTCTTGCTAGCTGGTTTGGAAAGTGCATTGCTGTCCCTGCAAGGACAAGCAGAGCTGTGATCATAATTTCCATCTTTCATCACAGAGGGAGGGAGAGGTTCAATAGACTGTAGCTGTTAGCAAACTCAGTTAATTCAAACCACTGTTTGTTTTTCTCACCGCTGGATTGTCAATAAACACACATCCCACTGAGAGGAGTGGGTGAGACAGGCATTCCCTCCATTTGCTTTCCATATGTGTCCTAAGGATGAGAGGTGCTCAGAAGAGGCTCACAGACTAAGGGGTTGTCTACACACTCCAGCTTACCATGGTACCATTCTGCCTGGTGATTTGTAGGACTAGCACTATCCTCATAAGCCTATGGTATACTTTTACTACTGAAATCAAATTGGGTGGGTTGAGCACCGTCAAATCGTTTCCGACTCACAGCAACCCTATGAATCAACGCCCTCCGAAACATCCTATCGTTAATAGCCTTGTTCGGGTCTTGCAAACTGAGGACTGTGGCTTCCTTTATAGAGTCAATCCATCTCATGCTGGCTCTTCCTCTTTTCCTGCTGCCTTCAACTTTTGCCTAGCATCACTGTTTTTTTCCGGTGACTCTTGTCTTCTCATAATGTGACCAAAGTACTATAACTTCAGTTTAATCATTTTAACTTCTAGGGACAGTTCAGGCTTGATTTGATCTAGAATCCACTGAATTTTTTTTTGGTGGTCCACGATATTCATAACACTCTCTTCCAACACCACATTTCAAAGCAATCTACTTTCTTCCTGGCATCATGATCTACTTTCTTCCTGTCAGCTTTCTTCACTGTTCAACTTTCACACTCATACATAGTAATAGGGAATACTATGGCATGAATTAACTTATTTTTGGTTGCCAGTGACACATCCTTACACTTAAGAATCTTTTCCAGTGCCTTCATGGCTGCCCTTCCCACTCTCAATCTCCTTCTGTTTTTGTTGATTTCTTGGTAGGTGGTGTTTAATAGCAGTGGAGTTTTGCTAGTCTGCCATCCTCTTAGATAGCCTTTTTTTAATCTAATGGAAAAATTACACAGCAGAAGGCACAATTTCTGCTAATCTTTGCTATATCATATTCTCTCCATGCTGCTTACCATGGTTTCTGTCAAGTTTTTTGGCTATCTGGCCCCTTCTGGCTTCTTTGCTGAAGTTGTAGAGAAGCATCTAGTGCAACATCCTAAAGTATCATTCAAGAACCGTATCGAAATGTCAAATCATAACACCAGATTTCAGACTAAGCCCTCTCCTCTCTACCCTCACTATAAGCAGGACTACAAATGACACTTTTTCCTTCCTCCAAATGGAATTGTGCTTCTTCAGATAAAATTTAAAAGAATCCCTTTATCCATGTTTGAATTTCCTGCACTTTATCTCCACCTAAAGCGACAAGAGAAATCTCATTCCTGTGGGAGAAGATAAAGAGTTCTTCTGAGGTGTCCAGATAGGACTCAAACTAAGACTTCCCATCACCCTACAACTTGCCCTGCAAGGGCAGTATAGAAGGCAGGGAGATTCTGGAGCAGCCCAACAGAGCTATTTGGGTGGTAATCATTCCAGCTTCAGGCTTCACCTGACTGGGCCTCAGCACATGACACCTGGGACCAATCATGATACCTCAAACTATCTCTTCCATCTGCACTATTTGGTAAATTATGAACAAACCTAGCACAGATTCAGCTTAATTTTGCCTGTTCTACCTATTGCCTCCCAGAATATTGGACTTTGCCTATCTAATATGGTTACACCTGCTGCCTGTGGCCCTTGGAACTTCATCAAACTTTTCAGAAACATTGACCACTCACTTCCTACTCTTGATCGCACCTCTTTCCATGGGCCTCTTGACTTCCAGACTGAGCCCTGGAACCATGACAGTTCTGTACAGTCACATCAATATTCTCCAGGCATACAAACCTTTCCTCACATTGTGAACTGCCACTGCTGTGCTACCCTCTTCTAAAGCCTCACGGAGGAGCCCTGAACGTGTGTAAATAGGAACTTACCTTACAGCATTCTAGGACAGACATTCTTACACTGCAGTTTATGGGCAGTCCCCGGTCTACAAGACCCCTGTGAAAATAAAAGAGGTGGCAGAGATGAACATTTGACAAACATAAAGGATTTGGAGCAAACAAACAAGATCTGTAGCAGGGCCTGTTATGTTTGTTCCACAAGCAAAACTGCAAATCTGTGGGATTGTTTTGGCTAGCGAAAACAGTGTTCAAGCCCCTCCCTCCACACTATAGTCCTGATCCAAATTGGGATTCCATGTGCCAGCTATTTTTTAAGAAAAACTCATAGCTTCTACACAGAACTCCCAGAACCTGAGCCTGTTTGACCATCAGAGAGACACTGTAGAGAGCCTTGACCAGATGTGACATTTTTTATGTGTGCACGTACTTGTAAGGTCCTTATAAATGTCATGGCCATCTGGTTAGATCCTGAGCATGTACCTTTGCATCAGTTAGCAGCCAGGAGGGCAAATTGCCACCCCCACTGTCACCTTCATCAAGCATGTCTTCCGCCACCTCTGCTGTCCTCCCTTCTTTTCCTATCCATGTGGTGTTATGAGAAGGCCTTGAGAGAGGAGAAGCAACCCATGTGCAACTTTTCTGCCCTTCCAGCCAGCGTGGTGTAGTGGTTAAGAGTGGCAAACTCTAATCTAGAGAACCGGGTTTGATTCCCTACTCCTCCATGTGAGTGGCGGACTCTAATCTGGAGAACCAAGTTTGATTCCCCACTTTTCCACAGGAAGCCAGCTGGGTGACCTTGGGCTGTTCAGTTTTCTCCAAACTCTCTCAGCTCCACCTACCACACAAGGTGCCTGTTGTGAGAGGGAAGGGAAGGCAATTGTAAGCCACTTTGAGACTCCTTACAGCAGAGAAAAGCGGGGTATAAAAACCAACTCTTCTTCTTCCCTCTCTACCTCAGCCCAATCCAACAAAACCCAGTTCAGAAAAGCGGAGTATAAAAACCAACTCTTCTTCTTCCCTCTTTACCTCAGCCCAATCCAACAAAGCCCAGTGCAGCAGAGGGATCTGGGCTGCTCACTTGAAGATGTTTAAAATTTCTGTATATGTGCAAGTGTACATGTGTAGGTGAGTCTTTGTCAAGTTGAGATTCCTGAAAAATCAGGGTTGCAAAACATGGGAAGAGAACCATATGCCTTCAGTTTACGTTTTATGAAAAGAGTTTCTTTGATTACTGATACGTTGGAACGCAGAAGGAGTTAAGTGTTAATTGGATTCTTTCAAGCTGATTCCTACATAGCAACTACAAAGAGAAAACTTATGGGCCCCCCAAAAAACAAGCTGTGTAAAACAGTGGTTCACAACACAAGAAAGTTTAACATTTGCTGCCCCAGGAGTGTCTTTTTACATGCATGTACATAATAAACCAGATCCAGGTTGGGAAATGCCTGGAGATTTTGGGGGTGGAGCCTGAGGAAGGCAGGGTTTGGGGAGGAGAGGGACTTCAATGCCATAGAGTCCAATTGCCAAAGTGGCCATTTTCTTCAGGTGAACTGATCTCTGTCGGCTGGAGATCAGTTATAATAGTGGGAGATCTCCAGCTACTAACAGGAGGTTGGCAACCCTAATGACAAATGATCAGGTGACGGCATCGCTTCTCTTCTGGAGAAAGCTGAGTTGTTGCAGACACCACAAGAAGAGTAAAAAAACTCCCTACAATTTACCTGTTGATTTGAGGGATTTCAAAATATTGATTTGCATGACCCCAAATCAACCCTAGGCGTGCAGTGAATCCAATGTGAGGTGAATCCACAGTTGGCTGTGAGGTGAAGCAATCATATAATTTCTTCAGCTTACACCCAGATCAATTTTCACTGCACAATGAGATGAGTGGAAAAATTACCTCATTGTGTGCTGGAAGCTGTTCTGTTCACATGAAGAGTAATCAATGACCACTTCGCTACATGCACTGCACACGCTTCAAACAATATGGGGAGCATTTATTCTTCTCTGAAGGGCATTTGCAAATGATGCACGCCTATGAATACACACACACTCTATAAACACACTTTAAGTGCAATCTTGTGCAAAGTTTCTCCAGCCTAAGTAATGAGAATAAAGTAACTGTGCAAGATTACACTGTCTCCCATACATGTGAATATGCAAAGTATAAATCACATTTTATCCCAGGGTGGTTTTTATCTGCCCTGATAATTACTATTTGCTGAATGCAGAAGTAGAAGAGCATTAACGTTCTGCACACGAACATACCACTTTCACCTTGTACAAATGCAACCTCAGTTTCCCCTTTGCATCTCTTAGCCTTCAGAGAACAGCAGTCTAAAGACACAAGTCAGTTAAACAGAAATACTTTGAAAAGAAAATTACCCCGCTGAATGAGAAAGAAGTCAGTTAGCTTTTAATCTAAGACTTTTGCTTTCACTAGATTTTGAACTGGATTGTTAATATGTACAGAGATCATACAGTTTGGGATGCTTGACAGCATTTTGTTTATTGAGTATTTTTTCACTCATTTATTTAATTTTTATCCTGCTTTTCCCCCAAGGAAGCTGAAGGCATGCATCATATATAGGGTTGCCAACCGCCTGCTGGTGGCGAAGAGGGACCTGGCAACCCTAATCATATATCGTCCCCTCCTCCCCGTTTATCCTCATAACACCACTGTAGTGAGGTAGGTTAGGCTGATAGAAACAAGTCACTCACTGAGCTTATGATAGAGTGGGAGTCTGAATTCGGGACTCAGTCCTCTAACCAGTACACCAAATTGGGTGTCTCTTGAGGTTTTTTTTTTTTTTTTTTTTTTTTAAGAAAAACCTCCACAGCATAAACCAGTGCAGCTTCCAAGGGCCAAACCCAAAGTAACTGCGTTGGGTGTTTTATTCGTTTGTTTGATTGATTTATATCATGCCCCTCCCAGGTAATGCCAGCCTCGGGGTGGCTCACAACAACATAGTACACAATTTAAAAACATATAATTCCAGTTAAAATTCTTTAACGTCTTAAAATTTCTAATAGCATGAGTCCCACAGAAGGAAGGTGCCACACAGTGAAACATGGCTGCCTAGATTATGCTTAGATTATGACCGAAACAAGTACGGCTGCAACCCAGACCCTTCTATTCCATAGAGGGGGGAAAAATTCTGGAGCTTATTTTCCAGTTTGAGTGAAAGGAGAGCTGCCAGCAGCTCCTAACAGTACAAAGTGTATAGGAAGCGGCATCCCCCAGAGGACCATGTTGCTAGAAGAGGATAGCCAGCACAATATACTGCTTTCCCATTACACAAGTTCAAGTCACATAAAAAACCCTTTGAGATCCTGCTTAAAACAAATGCCGTCCAGAGAGAGAACAAGCAATTTTATTCTTATAAAGGATGCCGTCCCGGTGTTGAAGCGCCGTTGTGCGTAGCTGGCAGGCTGTCGTTGTGGCATTCATTAGGCCTCCGAGCAAGGCCGCTTAGAAAGCGTGACCCGAGCCGGGCTGCGGGGAAAGTGTCCCCGTGCGCTGTGAGCCGCCGTACGTGGTGTGAGTGAACTGCCAGACAAGACTAGCGTCTGGGGAGTCCAGGCGGAATATCAGCTATTAAGAGTCAGCAAAGCAAAGCACTGAGTAGGTGTGGGACTGGGAGGCGGTCGAGGGCCTGCAATTGTGCTTATTACACACATGTTGCTCCATAAAGGACCATTAGAAGCAAGCGAAGAGTAAATACATCTTATCGTGGCATGGAGACAAATTACATTCTTAAAAATTACAGCTCGGAGCAGCTTGATATTTTTCTTTCTCCGTCAGCAACAGGATGCCCCCCCCTTCTCTTTCTTCCCTGTCTTAGAATGGTAACTTGCCACTACAGAGCCCATAATTGAGAACACAAGCTTGCCGCTGATTGCTTTTCATTATCATTCATTTAAATGAGGGGAAAGAGCGGGCCATATTTGTTCTCAGGATTATGAACAGTAATAGATTCTTTTTGAGGGCTTTAGCTCGCTCCTGGGATTTTCCTGCAGAGAGCGTTGGACTTGTGCTTTATCACCAGGAACATTACAATAAGCTTTCCTGGAGATGCAGCCGGGGCAACATGTATAACAAACGGGGCGGTGGAAGGAATATATCCATAATAGGAGGCGGAGGGTCTGCCATAGGAGCCTCAGGTTTGCAGCTTGGGAGAGCTCCTGAATTCTGCCTGGAAACGCACGTTTTAGCTTAAGCCAGGAGTGCTTTTCCACCACTCCATCTGTAGGGTTGCCAGGTTGCGATCATAGAGGCCCTTTTTCTTCCTCCATATCCCATTGCAATCTTTATGATGAGCCAGGAGCAAATTTTTGGTAACATTGTTGTGTGCTGGGTTTGTACCATATACACAGATGCACACACACACACATAATTCTCCTTTCATTTTATCCTTAGAACAACCCTGTGAGGTAGGCTAGGCTGGGAGTGTGTCACTGGCCTAAGGTCACCCAACATGCTTTCATGGCAGAGTGGTAGGGTTGCCAGGTCCCTCTTCACCACCGGCAGGAGGTTTTTGGGGCGAAGCCTGAGGAGGGTGGAGAGGGAAGGGGCTTCAATGCCATAGAGTCCAATTGCCAAAGCAGCCATTTTCTCCAGGTGATCTGATCTCTATTGGCTGGAGATCAGTTGTACTAGCAGGAGCTCTCCAGCTAGTACCTGCATGGCTGTGTTTAAGCAAAGTATGGGGTGGGTCATTTTTGTATTTAAAAATCTGATTCTTGCATATTTTAATACATGGAATTGCATTTTTATTTTAATATTATTTCCCTTTGCAATGTGGCTGGTTAAATTTATTATTACTATTAGTTCCACAAAAATCAAAATCTTATTATTCAAATTGTGTCAGATTTTAGGCTGTGTGTGCCACATAACTTCTCTCTCCTCTCTTTCACAACAATTTATTTCATAACGCTGCTCATGATAACCTCCTCTTTGGTCTCATTCTTAAAAATGCTATGGGGGTCAAGTGTTCTTTAATTTCCCTTTGTGCTTTTCTCCACTGCACCAGCATACTTTGTAATTTGTAATGCTATGATCAGTTGATCCTGTTGTCTGAAAAAGAATGACAGGGAAATTAGAGATGTGGTCTGTAGGAAAAAAAGTTGGAAATTCTCAAGGAGGGTGTATATCCCCGCTGACCTCTTTTGCTCTGGTTTTTGTTTTCAGGGTTTTTTCCTTCATTTTTTGCTATGAGGAGAAACATTTTTTTCTTGATTTCTGGGAGTGTGTGACTGGCCTAAGGTCACCCTACATGCTTTCATGGCAGAGTGGTAGGGTTGCCAGGTCCCACTTCACCACCGTTGGGAGGTTTTTGGGGCAGAGCTTGAGGAGGGTGGGGTTTGGGGAGGGGAGGGGACTTCAATGCCATAGAGTCCAATTGCCAAAGCGGCCATTTTCTCTGTCGGCTGGAGATCAGTTGTAATAGCAGGAGATCTCCAGCTAGTACCTGGAAGCTGGCGACCCTAACACACACACACATACACACAACCACCTTGGCTTCACATCTCTGGGTGATTCTTTCTAGAAGGCAATTGTGCTTAGACCAAATGGTATGAATTGTGTGGTGAAGACACTACAGGGCTTGTAACACAGCTATGCCTGTGTTCTAGGGTAGGAAAAGCTATGGGGGTTGTGCTTTGAAGGAATTATGGGCAAAGAACTGTAGAACAAAACTCCAAGGGATCTTCTTCATATGCATCTAGACATAACCAATAACATAAGGTGGACATCGCAAATGCTTTGATGGCCTCTTTTCCTGTGCCCTGAATTGCAGCCTCACCTGCAAAAACTAAGCAGGTAAAGCTTTTCCATTTTTCCATTTATAAAAAGCTTCTGCTGAATGTCTACATCCCAATCTACTATTAAGGCACACAAGAGAAACTGGCATTGAAGCTGGGAACTCTGCATACGGGACTTGCATCTAACAGTACAGTCCTATGCGGAGGAACTCCTGTCTAAGCCCACTGAATGCGTGCCTAGTGTGATTTGTCTTTATTCACAGCCACATATGCATTTCACCTTTCTAAACTATTATTATGATTGCATTGTTGTAAGAAGCATGGGGGGTGCAGATACTGTCTAAGGAGAGTCCCTTGCAGCCATACTGCAAATTTGGTGACTCTACCTCCAAAAATGCCCCCACAGGAGCTTCAACAAAAAATCCCCAGAGACTATAAAGGACCCGAATTTTTTTGGTAAACCCAGAAATAAAGCCAAAATACCCTTTTACTGGTATGGATATTCGGCTTATTCCAGGTTTACCAGAAAAAAAATCGTCCCAGAGCTCTTATTTTTCAGTACTGAGAGTTTGCCTGAATATTATTGCCCCTCATCATTTGGCCTTTCATAGTGAAGTATTTCTGCAGATAGAGGATCTGTAGTTTAAACCTCTTTATTATTTTATCCCTAATCCCAGATTTGGGGGCAGATGAGGACAGGAATTTGATAGTAGTTATTCACTGGTGAGTGAAAGGCATTTTGACATTTTCAAAGGTACTTATTTTTTCACACAGGCAAATGGCAGCAATTAATGATTAAAAACAGCTTCCATGCAGAGTGTAAAACCAGGCCCTCAATTTTCTACTCCTGCCCTCCCTTGCCATATCCCCACATCTCCTGAGGCAAATTCTCCAACGCAAAGAGGGGAGGCAACTCAATATAGTTACAACACTGGATGAGGATCTGAGAGACCCAGGTTTGAATTCCCACTCTGCCATGGAAGCTTTGCTGGGTGAACTTGGGCCAATCACACACTCTCAGCCTAACCTGCCTCACAGGGTTGTTGTGAGGATAAAAGGAGGAAAAAAGAGAATGATGTAAACTGCTTTTGGTCCCCGTTGGGGAGAAAAGCAGAATACAAATAAAGTTTAAAAAAATGACACCCCCCCCCGCTTGCATGCCTGTAATTTCAGATCTCCCCCCTCTAGCATGATTTACTATTGTTGCTCCTTGCTGCAGTATTGCTGCCCCTCTCTCACTCATTGTACATATATAGGATATTGCACTATAATGGGAATTTATCAGAATTTTTGTGGAAAAGATAAAATGCAGTTGGAGCACATATGACTAGTTAAAGCTTCAGAATGAGCTATATTTTACATGTAAACATGTGAGTTCTAAAACCATTTTTAAAAAGGAAGGAAGGAAGGAAGGAAGGAAGGAAGGAAGGAAGGAAGGAAGGAAGGAAGGAAGGAAGGAAGGAAGGAAGGAAGGAAGGAAGGAAGGAAGGAGGCAGCTTTGAGAGAATAAATCCAAGCAAAGAAGGAGCAGGCAGAGATGTTTAGGTTTTTTTCTCACAGGCTGTTTCACTTCTTTAAGTTTACCCCCACCCCCAAAGAAACACCACAGCCCAGGATTCAAACTATGTTTTCCCTTGTCATGTTCATATTAACACTCCTTCCTAAACAGAGTTAAACCTAAGTCAGTAGGCTTTGAAGGGTGTGACTGTAGGCCAAACTATGCATAATGGCATCCTCATGGCCACCATGAGGACACCGCTACCATTTTAAAGTCATTTCAAAATGTTGTGAAGGTCCCGACAGCATGGCACTCTTGTCCCCCCTCCTCTGAAAAAAGTTGTGGGGGGTGGCCATTTCAGCACTTGATAAGGAGTTGGGGTGGGGGACAAGAATGCCTCAGCCTGACACACTACACATGGCATTTTAAAATGACTTTAAAATGGTGTCAGTGTCTTCATAGTTGGTTATGAGGATGCTGTCCCATCAATTTGGCCATGTTTAGGATTTCATTGTAGATCCCTCAAAGCAATATGCCATTTCTGGAGAGAGTTTGATGCACAGAAACCACAGACAGGGTAAAGATTAAGCATACATCCCTCCATGTTTAGCCACTCACCAATTTGAAAGGCTTTTTTCTTTCTTTTTACAAACAGTGTGCACAGCTTGCATGTAATGTATAGTTTCAGTCCTCTGTCTCTCTTCTAGGTCAAGAACAAATCTAGTTGTACATATCTTTAAATGAATTAGTATTTATTAATAAGCAGCCCTTGGTATCCTTTTTCACCTGGCAGAACTATTGTATAGCCAGCCTTCTAGCACTTCTGAAGTGCCTTAAACAATTTCTGGTTCCCGAGCTAGTTAGTCTCAGGCTGCCTATATCAAAGCCCTTTTTAATGGCCTTCATATGAAGCACTGCTTTTGCATGACTTGCGCCACTAGAAAGCAAAGCGGCAGATCACTTGCCCCCATAAGTTCCACTCACTGAAACTAGCTCTGACTTAAATGCTTGGAAAATTGCAACCAGACAAATCCCCAAAGAACCCATTCCAGAACAGAGACGGATAAATATCCTGATTAATTTATAAACATCAACACATGAAGCTACCCTAGACCAAATCAGAACACTGTTCTGTCAAAGTCAGTATTTTCTATTCTGACTGGCAGCAGCTCTCCAAGGTTCAAGGAGAGGTCTTCCACATCACCTCCTAACCTGATCCTTTTTCTAACTGGAGATGCTGGAAATTAAACCTGGGAGCTTCTGCCTACAAAGCAGATGCTCTACTGCAGAGCCTTCCACCTGTTACACAGCATGACCTTACCACTAAGCAGTGTGGGGCAACTCGCTCCAGTCGCAGTTTGAGGGTATGATTAAAAGACTCCAAATTGTCAATTGCCGCCACTCTTAATGTTGAATTTTTATTACCAGGGGCATCATTTGGATTTCTTGTCTCGGGTCATCTCTACTTCTGCCCATTCCTGGTTTTGACGTTAGGGGTGCGCCTTTGGCTTTGCCAAACTGTAAAAAAAGCCAAAAAAACAACAACACACCTTTCCAGCGTTTGGAGGGCTTTTTTAAGGCAAAAATGGTGCCCTTTAACAGCAGCAAAAAGCCAAAGCCCCTCCCCCCAAGGACTTTTTCCAGCTTTTCAGGATTTCCACAGGCTTTGGGGAATCTTTTCAAGGCTCTGGGAGGCTGTTTTTTGAGGTAGAGGCATAGCTGCCGGTGACTCTCCTTACAAGAACCCTCCAAGAGTGATATAGATTGGGTCAGGGGGTCCAATTTTTTTGGCCCCCAAATGGAGGGGGAAAATGAGGGCTAATAAAATTTGGACACCCCCCTCCTCCCCGACCCAATCTTTACCAAACTCTTCTAAGGAGAGTCACCTGCAGCTATGCTGCAGATTTGCAACCTTAAAAAATGGGGTCTCCAGAGTTCTTGAAAGATTCCTCATAGACTATAATGGAGCTGAATTTTTCAGGATTCTTGAACAAAAGCCAGAAAAAACCCATACTGGTATAGGGATTTGGCTTTTTTTTTTTTAATACCAAACAAATTAGGGTCTAATATACAGGGAGCCCTGACCTGGATGGCCCAGGCTAGCCTGATCTTGTCAGATCTCAGAAGCTAAGCAGGGTCAGCCCTGGTTAGTATTTGGATGGGAGACCACCAAGGAATACCAGGGTTGCTGTGCAGAGGAAGGCACTGGCAAACCATCTCTGTTAGTCCCTTGCCATGAAAACCCCCAAAAGGGGTCGCCATAGGTCGGCTGCAACTTGATGGCACTTTACACACAATATACACGAATCTGAAAAATTCCAATGGGGGGGGCACTTCCCTATTTGACTTTGGAAAATTCATGTTAGCTTGTGAGCCAGGCTATAACCTAGCCACCTGGAAGGTTTTGAACAGGAAGGCAGGGTATACATCCTTTAAATAAGGAGTGGGGAACCTTTTTTCCGCCAAGGGCTATAACCTAGCCACCTGGAAGGTTTTGAACAGGAAGGCAGGGTATACATCCTTTAAATAAGGAGTGGGGAACCTTTTTTCCGCCAAGGGCCATTTGGATATTTATAACATCATTCACGGGCCATACAAAATTATCAACTTCAAAATTAGCCGACCAATACGTTTCTCCACAGCCCAGGTGGAAAAGGGTTAACACAGTTTCTGTTGCGTACAAGCAGGTCTTAGTCTCTGCTTTCCACACAGCAATGGATCGGTGCTGAAGGAAGCAGAGCCTGACACGTATTTTACTCTTGCCGGGAGGGGCCGGCAGCTCCTTAATAAGGACAGAAACAGTATACTCACTATACAGGAACAAGGTCACAGACAGACACAAGCTCCTCGCCCTTAAGGTCTTGGCTGCAGGCCACGGCTTTCTTCCAAGTTCAACAGCACAGCAAACCAGACTCCAAATGAAGCTTCTCAAGATAAGAGACAGGCGGCATATAATAACATTGCTCCCACGAGGCGCTTAACGGTCAGTCTTGCTTATATTGCCTTCGTGACTCTCCAGGTGTTTCAGCTCAACTGTCGGCTTCAGACTCTGATTCCTCCTGCGCCAACTTACATCTTTTGTCCAAAAGCCGGGCCGACTTTCTCCTTTGCTGCAATGCCATTCTACCTTTTACTCTTCTTCTCTCCACTGTTGGAGGAGACCCTGAAGGTGAAAGGCTTTCTCTTCCCTCTCTTCTCTTCTGGCTCAGAGGCCCCGTCTTGCTGTTCCAGCGTTATCTCTTCAGAGGGAGTGAGGGCTTGTTCTGCCGCCTCCTCTTCTTCTGAAGAGTAACTCTCAGGTTGACTCATGACAGTTTCTTGGGTGGTCCTAGCAGCTCCATAGCTAAGGACTCTTTTGCAAGGAGGGAAAAAGGTTCCTTTTCTCAGCAAAACAAACTCACATCCGCCTTGAATAGAGGCTATTCCTGTCCGCGGGAGGGGGCAGATCACCAGTCTTAGATCCTTCTGAGCTAGAGATCTGCCAGGACCCACGAAGGGTCAGACCAAATGATTTCGCGGGCCTTAAACAGCCCCCGGGCCTGATGTTCCCCACCCCTGCTTTAAATAAACAAATAAGTAGAGAGAATCCCTGTATCATGAAATTAGTGACTGTAAAGAATGAAATGACCTGGGAATGATCTATCTGGCTATCTGTTCTACCATCCTTAATAGCTCTGGGCTGCAATGGGGCTTTAAATGTTTTCCTGATCATCAGCTATTCACCATCCTCATGGCCCAGGCTACGCAAGTCAGGCTTCCGTTGAGCAGAAACTGAAATCAGACCTTTTCATCCAGAAACAGGTAGCATTTAGATGTATCCTCCTGGGTTACTGTGTCTGGCATCACAGCTGGTGCTCTTTTGTGTACCAGCCACTCTTCTAAAATGCCAGCTCCGGTCTTAAAGGAGCCAGCAGAAGGCACGGCTCGCACACTGAATGATTCCTCACTGCTCATTGTGAGGCTTCATTGGATTTTCTGATTAATAGTCACCTTAATAACCATACAAACAACAAGACAGATCCAGAGGTCATTCCCATAGGGGGAATGATAGAGATGGGGAGTGCCTTGGGATTCCTACTGTTCCTCGGCCACTGTTGGGCTTTGATCTCTGGAAGGAGCTGGCAATAAGACACCTGCCTGACCCCTGACCATGCATTACAAGCAGTTTTGGAAAGACCAAATGCAAATCAGGTGGGGGAGGAAGTGGGCAAATAGGAGGAGGTAATAAGAACTGCCAACGAGAAGCTAAATATTAGAAAAAAGGAAATTTGCCTTAACTGAATCAGAAGAGTCTGCCGGCCACATGCCCACATCATGCTGCAGGTGATAGGCTAGACTGTCCTTTCCACTGTCTGATATTTCTGGAGTAAGGCCTAGCAAATGGATCTCAGATGCCTGCCACAGGGCTACTGAGAAATCAATAAGTCTACAACAATTACCCAGATGGTTACACACAAAAAATCCCCTATTGGTCCACTTCTTCCTGCTGGATCACTTCATCAGTGCAAGCAGGAGATGTGCCATCAGAACGTTCAGAGAAAGGGGAAGGTCATAGACTTTGAGAAAGCTTTTCCCTAGGAAAGAATACCCCCAAAGTCCCATCCCTCTAGGAACAGCAGCATGGAAAATGTTCTCTCGATGTGTACTTGAAAGTGATTGTGAAATGAACACAACCATAGATCAGTCTTCTGCCATCTCCCCAGTTGAACATTCCAAGCTCCAATGAAAAGTTAGACCATGTTTCAGATTTAAACTTTTCCTACTAGTGATGATGACTCACTACTTATCAATATTCTATAATTTATAGTCAGTATTCTGTACCCCCATACTTGGACCTCCAGAACCAATCAGAACCACCCTCTTGCTAATCTGTTGCTCCTAACCACAATAAACGCATGTAAATCAGGATGCAGTGGTATCCAAACATTTCAGGCAGTCCCCTGACATTCAGATGAATGAGGCTGTATAGCGTGCAAAGAAGCGTAGATTAATCATCCTAATATACAGGACAGCTGGGTCACTCACTTTCCCGATTTACAGAACTCGGAAAAATCCCCTCCTATTTGTGCAAGTCAGTTTCTCACTCCATGATAGAGAAGGAGCACTGAGATTAATCTGCTTCCCTGAGACTCGCAAGCCTTAATTGCTGTTTGCAAAGTGATCTCTGAGCCCCCATTGGGGGAGGGGTGGAGGCAGTTGACATTTTGTTGGCTCTTGCTCTCTTCCCTTGTCTTTGCTGACCTTGAGGCTTGAAGCTCATAGCAAAGAGTACATGCTGGATTGGTTTGGTTATTGGCCAGGAGATCAAAGCGGGGTTGCTTTTGCATTCCAGATGCTGCCATGCGACATCTCCTTTTCCATTTTGACTTCTCCTTTCTGGGGGCACCAGAGCTCATCTGCTGGATAATTTGCCCCACTACTGGCTGTGCAGCTGAGGGGTTGCTGACAGGTCCTAGCTGCCATCGGTTGGGGGTGGGGGTGTTGAGATCAGAACAGAAGGTGGTGGGCTTCAGTCCTCGCTTATTGGCACTTCCTTGCTCATCTTTTCTTTTCTTCCACTTCTTGCCTTACAAGCTCTGACAGATGTAATTAGCTGCACTGAATGTATGCTCATTGGTGTTGATCTATGTGGTTATTAATTGTTGTTTGGACCATTAATTCCCTCCTTGGCTTGAGTGAGATTCAGATGTTGTTATTCTTCAATTAGGCATTCTTGCATGTACTTTCTGAGGTCAGTGGGCAGAGAGAGAGAGAGAGAGAGAGAGAGAGCATGCCTAGGGTCCAAAGCTGTCTGTCATGGAGGCTCCCCCAGGAGTTTCTCTGATCTGGGAACTCACTGGGAAGTGATCCTATGCACAAAACAAGACTCTGAGAGATCCATGATCAGATCTTCCAATTGTCTTTTTAAGAGGCTAACTAGATGTATAAACTACACTCAGTTCACCATCGGGACTAGCAGCTATCCTGTAGCTCCTAGTTCCTGGTGGCAACTTGTGAGTAAATCTGCAACAGGGCCCAGTTAGGATCAGGACTAGGGTTGCCAGGTCCTACTTTGCCACCAGCTGGAGGGTTTGGGGGTGGAGCCTGAGGAGGGTGGGGTTTGGGGAGGGCAGGGGGCTTCAATGCCATAGAGTCCAATGGCCAAAGCAGCCATTTTCTCCAGGTGAACTGATCTCTATCGGCTGGAGATCAGTTGTAATGGCAGGAGATCTCCAGCTAGTACCTGGAGGTTGGCAACCCCTAATCAAGACTGCTGTGCAGGAGGAGGAGGAACTCCTGCCTTCTCCCAGTGGTGTTTTTGGTGGTCAAGCAGCTGAGGGGCCATGTGAGGGGAGCGATATTTGCTCCACTGGGAGCCATCATGTGTGCGGTGCGCTGGATGCTTGCACATGCTGACTCTCCACAGAGAAAATAACGCTCACCCTGGGGCTTTTGGGCTGTTTGGGCTTAAAACAGCACAGGGGAGAAGTCAGGAATTCCTTCTTCTCTCGTGCAGTAGTCCTGATCCAAATCAAGCCCTGCTGCAGGTTTACTCAGGAGTTGCCACAGAGAACTAGCAGCTGCAAGATAGCTGCAAGTCCCTGTGGTGAACTTATGCAGTTTTGTTACATCTAGTTAGGCTCTAGGTTTAATTACAGCTACCAGAAGCAGAGAAGGGCTTTAACTATTTCACACACACACACATTGAAACTGGGACACTGTGCAGCTATAGTCTTTTAAAGAAAAAAAGATGCCCAACCTCTTCCCCCCCCCCTTTAAAAGACAGTGTTGGAGGGCAGTTTCAGTTAGCAAAATCATGTCGGGATAAAAGGATTCAATCCCTTCTGCCCTCTCTGAACAGCTTTGCCTGGATTGGGGCCACCTACACAGCTGTCCTATGCCTTTAAAGACTGCTGGAGATCTGTGAACTCTATCACATCTAATTGGACCCAGCTCTGCAAGAGATGATGCTTCTCTCCATTGCTCATCTTGATGAAATAGGTTCTTTAAAGGAAGGCACCGTGGTACCTTCTTGCATCTCAGAAGGATTTCTTTTCAATCCTTTTTGAATTTCTTAAACATAAGATGCCTAAGAAAACACTAGAGCTTTGCTTCTCTCTTCCTCTACTAGGGCTCAGTGTCAGAGTATCACCAGAGTAACTGAGTCTGGAGCTTCCACTCCTTTCATCAGAAATTATTCAGAGGCCATAGGTTTCACGCTGTATCGTAATTTCCTCTAGATTTCTGGGCTAGTCTGTACTTGCGCTTATTCAGGGCCAGTGCAGTACAATAGGCTGGTTGATTTAACCAGTAGCTAGCTTCGGGTGCCTAACTCCTAAATAAATAAATATCTGTGCATCAATATAGGCACAGATAGTTGTATTTGCACATGTCATATCACATCAATCGCAAGAAAGGCAAGCCTTCCTGCTCAAGTTAGCATTGCCTTCATGTTCTTGCTGGATGGTGTGTCCTTGTGTCCTCTCTCAGCTTCCTTTCTGCAATTTTATTGTTCATCTAACTGATTGAGAGCCAGCGTGGTGTGGTGGTTAAGAGTGGTGGTTTGGAGCGGTAGTCTCTAATCAGGAGAACAGGATTTGATTCCCCACTCGTCCACATGAGCGGCAGACGCTAATCTGGTGGACGCTAATCTGGTGAACCTGGTTGGTTTCCCCACTCCTACACATGAAGCCAGCTGGGTGTCCTTGGGCTAGCTCTCTCAGTCTCAGCTCTCTTCCAGCTCTCTCAGTCACAGCTCTCTTCCAGCTCTCTCAGCCCCACCTGATCACAGGGTGTCTGTTGTGGGGAGAGGAAAGGAAGATGATTGTAAGCCAGTTTGATTCTTCCTTAAGTGGTGGAGAAAGTTGGAATATAAAAACAACTCTTCTTCTTCTTCTTAAGTGGTAGAGAAAGTTGGCGTATAAACCAACTCTCCTTCTTCTGCTCTTTGCATAATTGTGCCAAATGCACAGGTGTGAGTTGGGGCTATTATACTGCTTCACTATGGTAGAAATGCCCAAGTGTTCATTTTCTCTGTGTTTAAAACATGTTTTCAAAGGACCATGTATGAGAGTGGCAGACAAGCAACCTACCTATGCTCCACTTAGGTGCAGGCAACCGTGTCTTGGGCATGACATAATTCACTGCATTGTAAATATGGGGCTCGTTTATAACTTGGTGGCACTTGGAAAGTGAATTGTCACTGCTGGCCCTGTAAAACAAACACTTTCCAAATTTGAGCAGCAATTCTGTACCTCTCTATTTTCTATATTGGAAGTCTCTGCTTCCTCTTTGGATGAAGCAGGAGTTGGGTATGACAAATCCTTCAAATATTTAAAGAGGAAAAGTGTTACATGGGGCAGAATCACACTAGAAATACAGACATGACCTACATTAGCACCATGCACAGACCTGGCTGCAGTACAGAAGAGAGCTGGGTGTGGCAGAGCTTAAACAAGTCATGGGAGCATCTTGTGCACTTCAGAACTGTGGTTCTGCACTTCTCACAGGCACAACTAGCTTCTCAAATTCTGTCTCGCTGTGTCTCATTAATGCCATAACACTATTAATTTGCCTAGGACAATAACCGTTGTCACTTGTTTGCCAAGCTATATAGATTGCATTCCATTTTACACCACTCTTCGCAGCTCAGTCACCTAAAGCCTAGACATTCATCATTTTTATTATACACCTCTGAACTCCTTCCAGTTTATCTATGGCATTATGACAGCACACCAGAGCTACATGCAGTGTCCCAGATGGACCACTTCCAGAACCAGAGAAAGAGGATGTTATGGTAGGAAGGGGGAAATGGTGTATTTTATTGCTGGGAAACTCCCTGAGAGGAAGGGATCCCTGAAAAGCACCCTGGTAACCAGCTGCCTCCACTCAGGACCTCCTGAGAACATCTAGATTACCCGCTGAGAAGGTATTCTTCCAGCACAGTACTAGAGCAATAACAAAGTGACAGGGTAGAAACCCTAGAAAATACCTGATCATTAACTATGTAGCGCTCATGCCGTCTAGCATGTGGGGAAGAGAAGAAGAAGGAGGAGGAGGAGGAGGAGGAGGAGTTGGTTTTTATATGCCGACTGTCTCTACCACTTAAGGCAGAATCAAAACAGCTTACAATCGCCTTCCGTTCCCCTCCCCACAACAGACACCCTGTGAGGTAGGTGAGGCTGAGAGAGAATAACATGCCCAAGGCCACCCAGCTGGCTTCGTGTGTAGGAGTGGGGAAACAAATCCAGTTCACCAGATTAGCCTCCGCCGCTCATGTGGAGGAGTGGGGAATCAAACCCGGTTCTCCAGATCAGACTCCACCGCTCCAAAGCACAGCTCTTAACCACTACACCACACTGGCTCTTTTAAGAGAAATATCCCAGATCAATAAATTGTACTAAACAAAGCCCCCCAAAAAGTCTTTATAAAAAGGTTTATTATAAAAGACCAAAGAAAAAGGAAAGGGGTGATTGGTTACAAAAAGTGGTCAGAAAGGGGCAAAAGCAAAAATACAGGAAAGGCATACAACAACACAGTTCAAATGAATAGCAATACAGTTGAATGAACTAAGCTAAACATGTTACGTAGTTTGTGGCAGGTTCCTCAGAGCATGTGCTGAGCCATTAACCTCTGTGGGGTCATTAACCCAACCTCCAGTGGACTAAGTTTCTGCTGAAGACTGAAAATTGAAGACAAGGGAAAATCCCAAATCCCAGCCTCCTTTCTAAGAGTGACATGCTGCTTTACCGAATCCCATGCAAACCTCCATCTCTAATGTCAAAGGCTACTGTTACCAATCAGAGCCGTATAAAATATAGTCCCACCTCCATCAAGCATCTGGTAATCACTCTGAGCTTCTAAGACAAATAGGTGGTCTGGTCCAGTCTGGATTGTTCTTTGTCCAAAAGGGATTAAGTCTGCCAGGATAGTCCATTGCGGAAGGGAAGTGAATAGCTCATTTTAATGTAAACCTCCAGGGGTCCAAGATCCAGGATACTTTAGGTGGCACTCTTGCCCTAGTAAGGTGTTAGGTTTTGTGTCACAGAGGAACACTCTCCCACTTCCTAATGTTACACGTTTTAAAAAATGAGATCCATGTTTTCCATCTGATTGTTCTTTGCAGGTTTTGTTTGCTGCTATGCAGGTTTTATGTTTTTTGCTCTTTGTGTGTGTGTGTGTGTTGCTCCTTTATTGCAGAATATGTTATCTGGTATTTCATATGACTAACATCACCAAATAAACCCTGACTGTTTCCACACTGAGTTTTTTCTTCTTTGGCCTCCAAAACTAGTTTTTTTTTTAAGCTTCCACATGGCATCATGCTTCAATTGTCCTCTTTCCAGGTATTCTCCATCCTCAGTACACTCTTTCCAAAATGCTGTTGTTTTGCACTTGCACAGGAGGATACCACGATCAAGGACTATTTGTGTAGTTACATAGAGGCTTACTCCTACCTGTCATTCTCCTTGTAACCTCTCCTTCAGCTCAGCATGGTGTAGTCAAAGCAGCAGACTAATCTGGAGAACCAGATTTGATTCCCCACTCTTCCACGTGAAGCCTGCTGGTGACCTTGGGCTAGTCACAGTTCTCTCTGAACTCTCTCAGCCCCACCTACCTCACAAGGTGTCTGTTGTGGGGAAAGGAAAGCAAGGCAATTGTAAGCCGCTTTGAGACTCCTTGCAGGTAGAGAAAAGTGTGGTATAAAAACCAGTTATTCTTCTTCTCAGGGCCTTAGGGCTGCCAGGTCCCCCCTCTCCTCCAGCAAGAGGCTATGGGACTGAGGTCGGGACTGTGTGCACGCATGCGCATATGCACGTCACTTCCGGTTTACAACTGGAAGTGCCGCCTCACGAGGGGCCTTATACCTCTTAGTCTGAGTGGTAAAGCGGCCTTTAAAGTGGTAAAGCGGCCCTTAAAACTAAGAGTTTGAGTGACATAAGGCCCCTCGCGAGGCAGCACTTCCAGTTGTAAACCGGAAATGATGTACGCGCGGTGTGTACGCACGCGTGCACATTTGCCCCCCGACCCTCAGGTGGTCGGCGGGCAGAGGGGCAAATTGCCAGGGGTTTGCCCGCCACCACCGGGCACCTGGCAACCCTGCAGGGCCTTGTATACCCAAGGACAGTGTTACTTATAGCAGCCAGGTGCAGCACTGCTTTATTATCATAAATTTCTTTTATATGGATCACCCCAATGAAGAAAAGGCTGAATGCAAAGTTAGACAACAGTTGCAGAAACCATCCAAACACAGTGGAAATCAGAATGTTGAACTTGCATTTCAGTGTGTAGGCCCAATTCCTTCCATGAAACCCTCTTTTAGTAGACAAACGTCTTGACTGGTACAATTAAATACTATGGTACTAGGGCATGGAGTTTATAGAGCTAGGAGACAAGAAAAGACAGCACTCGGCCACAGTAAATCATCATCATTACTATTATGAACCTGCTTGCTAGGCTCTTTGAGTATTCAAAGCAAAGGCGCGCTGGATAATTCCTTGTGAAGGAAATATTTTATTTGCTGAGCCGATATGGATTAATTTAAATCAGTGATTTAAGTCACCAAGCAAAAGTCCTGGTTCAATGCATCAATTTTAATCAAGTTTTCCATTTAAGGAAGTCAGTCGAGGCTATCCATAATGCAGAGTGATGGAATTCTTCTGGCAGCCTTTGTTAGTCTCTCCTCACCCCCCAGTTTCATAGGGGCTGTCCTCTTATGGTATGGTATCTACAGCCCCTTGCTCAACCACAGCCATGTGGTGACCAAAACCAGAATGGATTTGCCTGTTTGAACATTAACACCACAATCTGCAAATAAATACTGCCACCACCATAACCCATTTTGACTCCCAAGGGGGTAGTTTAGGGCAGATTATTTCCCGCAAGGTAGGTTTTTTTTAAGCAGATTATATCCACAGAGACTGTGATTTTAAACTGATGTGTAAGGAAACTCTTTTTAACTCTTTTTTCTCTTGAAGAAGACTTTCGGGGGGGGCAGATGCTTGGGGTGGTAGTTTTCAGCAGGAAAAGGGCTCAAGGAGAAAGAGTGGGACAGCTCCTCTCCCACCCCACACACACACACACACACACACACACACACACACTTGCCTGCCTCTTTAAAACACAGCCCCTTCATTCGCAATCTATATTTTTTATTTTTAAAAACTTGGGGGAAGTAACTGCAGAACAACACGTAACATGCCATTCCACCATTAGCATAGTGGCTGAGCTACAAATCAGGAAATCTCTGATTCACATCTTACTGTGCCCCAAACTCAAAGTTATTTTAAACATCAGTTCTTGTAGGCTGTCCGGGTTGTGTGACCGTGGTCTTGGTATTTTCTTTCCTGACGTTTCGGCCACAGCTGTGGCAGGCATCTTCTGAGGAGTAACACTGAAGAACAGTGTCTCTCCTCTGTTACTCCTCTGAAGAGGTTCAGTGTTACTCCTCTGAAGATGCCTGCCACAGCTGTGGGCGAAACGTCAGGAAAGAAAATACCAAGACCACGGTCACACAACCCGGATAACCTACAAGAACTGATGAACTCTGACCGTGAAAGCCTTCGACAATATTATTTTAAACAATTCACTTTCTTTCTCTCCTCTCAGTCCTGATTCTGTAAAGTGGGCATGACAAGAATGCTGATTTAGAGAACTGAGTCATTGTAAGGACAATGACAAGATAATGTATGTGAAGTGCTTTGAACACTGGAAAGTATTATATAAATGTTTATTATTATCATTATCGTTATTGATATATTTTATTTTAATATCATGTTATGAAATCTCGGCATACCTCTTTATTTTAGTATTTGCCCCTTGAAGGCTCAGCATCCACACTTTTTAAGTCAGTTCTGAAGGGTTTTTTTTCCCAGGTCAATCAGAGAGTTTCTAGGGCAGGGGTCGGTAAACTCATTAGTCAAAAGAGCCAAATATCAACAGTACAATGATTGAGATTTCTTTTGAGAGCCAAATTTCTTAAACTTAAACTATATAGGTAGGTACACTGTTTATTAACTTAATAAACTTTAATTAAAGTTTTAAGTCTTAATTAAACTATAGGTACACTGAATAAAACTGGATATCATACTTAATAATCTTATTTATTGATAAAAATTAAATTGTAAGTAAGGTATCCATAAAATTAAATCATGACAATGACTGACAAACACTTAATGTGAACAATGGCCTTGCAACTCCCCGACCCCCACTGACCTCTCGGCGGCTGCCCTGGCGCATCCCGGCCGCCTCGGCCTCTTGCGCTCGCCTCTCGGTCTCCTCCTCGCCTCCGCCACCTGGGCTCTTTCCTTCCTTCCCTCCCCGGCCGTCCTGCCGTTCGCCCGTCCACCCCTCCTCAGCACCTCGGCCTCCGAGGAGGAGGAGGAAGAAGAGGAGGAGGAAGGCGGAGGGGTGTTCTCCCCCCCTCTCCTCTCGCTGGCATTCTCCAGCGGCGGAAGGGAAGGGCAGGCCACGAGGGGGACGCGCTGGAGCTTGCAGGTGAGGAAGGCGGGAGAGGGTGTGTTGCTGGATCGGGGCCTCCCTCCTTCTACCCGGTGCTCGGGCCAGCACGTTGCAAAGATCCACACACCCCCCCCCCCCAGGCACGGCGGCGGCAGCTCTGGGCTGGCGGAAAGGCGGAGAACTTTTGCGGGACTTCTGCGTGTGTGCAGAGCCTGGTTGGGGCAGGGAAGGGATGCCAGGCTTTCCTCTGCCGCGACGTGCAGCCCCAATTATCCGCCGCAGGAAGGCAGCCCCCCGCGCCCTCCGCGCCCGGGGAAGGTGGCTTCTCTCAGGTGGGCGGCCGCGATCCTGCAGCCCAGAGCCGCACTCAAGGGGCCAAAGAGCCGCATGCAGCTCTCGAGCCGCAGTTTGCCTACCCCTGTTCTAGGCAAAAGCTTTAAAGCAGCCCACACCAGAACCATTCAGAATTTCCATTCCAATGTCACCTTGACTTAAAACGTAAGTCAGAGAAAACATACAATTCAGACATTTAGAAATAAAAATATGGAAACGTACATTCCTTTCTTAAAACACTGTCTTGTCTTGAATGCTACCTAGGAACATACTATAAGACTTCATTTGCCAAACAGGTGTTCCTAAGGTTGCCAACTCCTGGTGTGGAACTTCCTTGGGATTTGGGGGTGAATCCTAGGGAAGGCAGGGCTTGGGAAGGGGAGAGACCTCAGCAGGGTATAATGCTATACAGCCCACCTTCCAAAGCAGCCATTTTCTCCAGGGGAACTGGTTGCTTTTGTCTGGAGATCAGTAGTAATTCTGAGAGATCGCCAGGCCCTGCCTGGAGGTTGGCAACCCTGGGCTCCTAGGGCCCACCCCCTTCATTCAGGCTTACTTAGTTCCTAGTCAGGCTTGCAGCCTGGGTCACACACTTCATAGGAAGCGTTGCTAGCAATTTGAGAACATTGACGTCATCCTGGTCATGTGACCTTGGGCCAATCTTTGTGCATTTCCCCTGGTGACCATGCAGGGAAACAAACGTAATGAGGCATTCATATCAGGAGAACAGGGGATGGAAGCCAAGGCAGGCAGTACATTTTTCTCTTTGTGGGAGGACTATCTGGAAAGGATCCTGCTGTCGAGGTCTTTGATTGGCTCATTAACTGCCCAGGGCAAGAACATAATAACTGTAGCTTGATTGAAGGCAAGGGCTTGTACCAAGAAGGTGACTGAGCTTGAATTCATATTTCTGTTGACCCTGTAAAAATGGGATGTAGCAGCCCTCCCTTTCTAGATGCTTTCAATTTGGTTTGCAAGCAATTCAAAAAATAGCATATAGAATGCAGTATCTAATATAGCATCATTCCTCAATCTATGTCACGTCTTGTTGGTGCTGTAGCAGAACCAGGGAGAAATGGAATTAACTTGGTCCAAGGGGATATTCTAGGGGAAAGCTCTCCACAGGGTGAGAAACCTCCTTTTAAAATTATGTTTGTCCTTCCGACTTGCCTTAATGAAAGGCGTTATCAGTTTTGACATATCTGGCGTTCTCAGTCATATGCCCAGTGTGGTCGGAAGGACCAGCGTGCAGGGGGCAAGGCTTCGGCTTGGTTACAGATGTAGATGGACCCCTGAGAGAAAGGAGGAGATTGCAGTGGAGAAGCAGTGTGATTCCAGTGTCTGGTGCTGCTCTCTTACAGGCTTCTTAAATCTCTGGGTTCACGTGAAGAATAAGCAGCCCACTCTAGCCTTGTCACTCAGTGGGAACAGAGGAAATACCTGGCAACAAGCACACGTACCTATCAACCCTGCAGGACCTTTCCAGGTAAGCAGAAACGGGGGGCCCAGAAGACAAACGGCAGCAGAAGCCATGGCAAAAGACCCCTCAGGCTTTTTTATTCCTCATACAGTGAGGTAAAGAGACCAGAGTCAAAGGGTGTGTACCAGCTCATTAACATGAAGGCTGTTTCCCTCCTGAATTATTGCCTGAACATAGAGGACCTTTACCTTTTATAAGGTTGTTATTGGGCAACAACAATTCTGTTATGGATCTCTTCTCATAGGCTGGTTTGTGAGACCCAAACAAGTCTTTATCCCCCCCACTACCAGTACTTCATGGTGACATTTAAGCGAAATATTTGAGTGTCGGACAAGCATCTGGAGGACCCAGGTTCGAATCTCCACTCATACTATGGAAGCTCACTGGGAGATCTTGGGCCAGTCGCACTCTGTCAGCCTAACCTACCTTACAGCGTCGTTGTAAGGATAAAATGGAGGAGAGGAGAAAGACAAAAGCCGCTTTGGGTCCCCATTGGGAAGAAAGGCGGGGTATAAATTAATATATTAAATAAATAAAATAAATGTACGGGTTAAGGAGTTGTTTCAACTATTTATATATGTAGCTGTTACTGAAAGCAGCAGCCCTCTTCCTCCTTTTCCTCCAGCAATACATCTCATGACTGCTCTGAGAGTTTCTCCCACAAGCAGAAGCCACGTGGAGTGGGGGAATACATAGCATAACGATGCCACGTCATACTTTTTGTATTACTGGACCATATCAGGGGAGACACGAGGCTGCAGTTTTCAGAAGCAGCTGTGTGTCTCCTGTAATATTTGGTTCCAACATTTGGGTCATCCGTGTAGCTATGTTAGCAGAGGGTCCTGCATGACATTTGTTCTTATTTATAACCGTTATATATTAGTCAAGGAATTGATTGAGAGGCTGATTTGCTGTAAAGTTGACTGTAGGTACTATATTTTGTGCCTCATAGAGCTGGCACTTTTTATTTTTTAAGCAGCCTTGCTCTTGTTCCTATGACACCCAGAAACTTAGTGGGAGAAGGTTTTGAATGGTGTGTTGGTAAGAGGAAGGAAAAACTTCACCTACATTGCTGTTTTAAAGACAGTGAAGCAGGACTAGGAAAAAAAGATGGCAACCCCATGTTGCTAGATGTTTGAGCTCCCCTTCACTGGCAGTCTTCAAGCAGTGGCTGGACGAACACTTGTCAGGGATGCTCTAGGCCAGAGTTTCCCAAACTTTTTGAGTACTTTTCAGGAGAGAAATTAGCCACGGAGCATTAATTTTCACCTAGCACCTATACTAAACCAAATGACAGTAGTATTTTTCTTTCCAGTCTCTTCATGGAGCACTAGGGGATGTTTCGCGGAGCATCAAGTGCTCTGTGGAGCAGTTTGGGAACCGCTTCTCTAGGCTGATCCTGCATTGAGCAGGGGGTTGGACTGGACGGCCTGTGTGGGCCCCTTCCAACTTCTATGACAGCTCAGACTTTAGCAGCCATATGCTGTTCTGCAGTTCTGTTCTTCTCGCCATATGCTAGAATGCAACTAAGGCTGATGCCAGTTTGTGTTCTGTAGCACTGCTCTGTGTGAATGCTATGGCCCACCTAGGCTAGGTTTTTAATGTCTGTTTTATTGTGGAGATATGCTACATAATGGGCAGGCTATGTAAGTTTGTTTTTGTTTTTAAATCATGGCAAATTTCACTCATAAGGGAGTGGGATAAATGTGTCATTATCCACTTGTGATTTGATGTCTGAGATGTGGTCCATTAAGATTAGGGTTAGGACGTGCATAGGATATTGGGCACACACACTTCTCCCAGGCAGCCACAACTACAGACAGGATATTTTGGTAAAGCAAAGTAGTAACTAATAATCTCTTTGGAGGATTCTTTGCTAAATGGGTGCGGTTTAGTGCTCAGGACCTGACCGAAGCGGTAACTTTGCAACCCAGAATACTGAAAGGATACCTTTAAATACCCCACAGACAAGGCGGCAGCAGCTTGTATGGTTCAATGGTCAAATCTACATTACTGACTTAAACTGGTATAACCTTAGGTTTGCCAGAACACTGAATAAACAAATCTGGTAAGCTGCAAGGCCCTCTCACCTGGAGGGGCGGGGAGCAAAGATGTCAGAGAGTAGAGCCATTAAAGAATACTAATTTATCAAAGTTGTACAGCTGTTTCTATCCTCTCCCTCCCTTCTCTCTGGCTGAGGAGGTAATCAGTAAAGAAAGGATTCAAAAAGAGATAGCTGCAGTATTTAGAGAAGCTGCTTTTGAGGTCCAGAAAATTCTGCGCATCCTTGGCAAAATAAATTTCCTAAGATGGGGGGGGGGGGGCACATGGTAGCTGAGCTGCTTTAAAACCAATATAAGTTTGTAGCATAAATAGATTATGTGTAGATTGTACTAAGGTTGCCAGCTTCCAGGTGGGGCCTGGAGATCTCCCAGTATTACAATCTATCTCCAGACTACAGAAATCAGTTTCCTTGAGAAAACAGCTACTTTGGAGGGAAGCATTATACTTTGCTGAGGTCCCTCCCCATGCTCCAATCCCAAATCTCCATGAATTTCCCAACCCAGAGTCGGCAACCCCAAATCCCCACACATTTATTACTTTGTACTTGGTTATGTATACAACAACCCACAAATTATATTCTGGGAGGGTTTTTCCCCCCAATCTGTTTATTTGATTTGGGGAGCGGATTACAATAAGGAAGAAAAAAATCAACTATTTCCCATATATAAATTACAAGAATAACACAACAATAATGCCATCGACAATTAGCAGTGATGATACCCCTATCTTATAAATCAAGTGTGTATTGAATGCTAAACTCCAAAATGCCTCGGAATATCAGTGCTTCCATAGGAACACTCTGATTTGAAGATCTCTTCCAGTAGTCTAAAAACGGCTTCAAAAAGATTTTATAGTGAATATTATGTCCTACATTTTATTTTCTTTGTTCAGTGAATAATTTCTTATGTCTGTACATGGCAAGGCTGTGCACATTTGCTTTGTTTTTACTTAGCTCTGAAGTGCATAGCATGCTTTGGGGTGCCATAAAATAAGAATCTAGTTACTTGTGAATGTGCTGTTCATTGCTTGTACCTCAGTTATTGCTGTGTTCTTAATGACAGCAGGGATGGGCAACTAATTTGTTATCATTCACTGGCTTATGAGCCCGCTCCAGCATACACATTGGTTTGACTCGCAAGCTGGACATGAGTTCTTCACTGCAGCAGCAGTGTGTCTGAATTCTGGACCATTTAGACTTGACAGTGATTGTAACGTAAATGACAGTACAAAACACAGCGGTGCAGATGAAGTCAGGTTTTTTTTTCAGAACCACATTGCCTTTGCCATTTGGAGATGTGCCATGGGGTTTATACAGTTCAGTGGTGGGGGATTTTCATCTATCTGCCCTATCTGTTTTTTGGCCAGGCCTCAAGAACTGGAGATGAACTTGGAGCATTTCCATGCAATCACCGTCCTGTGAACATATTTGAGCTACTGCTTCACTTTCCCACATGACTTTTCAGTATGGCAGTTTGCACATAATAGATAAATTGGTGGAGGGGAAGATCTTACTACAGAGGAATAACCATATAACTGCTTACCATTTTTATTATCTAGATCAGGAGTGTTGAACTCATTTGTTACGAGGGCCGGATATGATATAAATGTAATTCAGTGGGGCCATGCCATGTGTACCAGCCCCCAAATCAGGACTGGGGGGGATCTGCCTCAGCTGGCAAGCCCTCAGCAGGCTTGCCAGCCCAGATCAGGACTGGGGGAGGGTGTGACTGCCTCAGTTGGCCTCCCCAGCAGCCCCTGATTTCGGGGGTGGGGTGGGTGATCTCATGTGCTGGGCTAGAGCCTCCACCTTCCGATCCCTGCTACTTGCGAGCTTGAACCTCTATGTGGAGGGGGGTTGGCTGCCTCAGCTTGGCTCTTGGGCCAGATAACAGTGCTCAAAGGGCTGGATCCGGTCTGCTCACTTTATCTTTGACACCCTTGGTCTAGATATTCCTGTTTAGGAGAAGCATATTAGGGGGACCAGACAACCCTTTGTTGAATTTCTAAGAACAAAAGGTTTCCAAAATGATGACAGCAAGTGAGGAAGAGATTCATGTCACAAACAATATGCAGTATGTGCCAGGTAGCCATCACAATGATACTATGGGGAAGGGAGGATTTACATTTCCCCCAGTACAAAATATTAAGTTCAGCCAATGGAATATGCCCATAACAGATAAACTACCTTGTGGGAAGATGTGCAGAGTTTACACAGCAAGCTGGGAAACCCAATAAAACATGTCTTTATTGTACAGTAAGGCACCTTGCCTTGAAAAACCTGGATATTATTTTCACAATTCCCACTCTCCTTCCCCATGATAGTATTACACTTCCCTGAGCACCAGGCAGTGGTAAAGGAACTAGTATTGATTAGGAGTATTGAGGTGGAGGTGGATAGTGAGAAATCCCTTTTCTGTCTTACAAGGAGCAATGCTAAGCAGGTCTGCTCAGAATTAAGTCCATTTATTCAGCTGGGCTCATTCCCAGGAAATCTTCTTCTTGGCCACAATCTCTGATTTCAGCATGTGAGACGCAAGAGAGCTGACCTTCGGATTGTGAATGCCTGGACAGTGGACACAGGCTTTATAGTGCAGGGCTTCATGTCATGTGAGGACAGAGAGTTGCTGGCCGGTAACTTTCCCTTGCATAAAGGGATATGAATGCAGAAGTTGGCTCTGCTCCTCAGGGGATGGGAGGTGAATGGGGCTGTGCCCTTAGCTGCCCCTGAAATCTTGTAACCATGGGAACAGCATGAGTGGCATGGGCTAATGAAGCTGTAAGTGTCGGGCTTTGAGGATAAAGGAGACGCTTAAGAGTTTAGCGTCAGGAGGATAGCATATGGAGCATTGCTGCAGCTTTCCAGAGGTAGGACAGAGATATTTGAGCACTGGAGTGAGCATCTCTGCCTCTCTCCTTCCTTAGCCTGTGTCTTGGTGATCTAGCTCATCTCTTAAGGGATGGGGCAAATAATAATATAAAAATATCCTATTAAATTACATACAAGAATGCATGAACACATACACATGCTTCCCTATTTAAAACTAGAAAGCCCAGTTCCCATTTTTTTTTTTAAAAAAGGTTGAATCATAAGGACACTTTCCAGGCAGTAAGCCCTATTGGATAACATGGGACTTGCTTCTGAGTAGACCCACTTTTTTTGCCAAGTCACGTATGACTTATGGCCACCGCTGATGGGGTTTTCAAGGCAAGAGATGTTCAGAAGTGGTTTGCCATTGCCTGCTTCCACCCACATCACAACCCTGGTATTCCTTGGAGGTCTCCCATCCAAATACTTGCCAGGATCAGCCCTGCTTAGATTCTGAGATCTGACAAGATTAGGCTAGCCTGCTTATGGTTGCTCCCAAAGTCTGTTACAAAGTCTTGGCATAATGCTGTGGCTTCAGTTTGAGGAGAAGAAACTTCACTCTCCAGGAGAAGAAACTTCAAGCTGATCTATAGAATGGGAGGCCGACGAGACTCATGGGGGGGAATCCCATCTCCCCCCAATCATGGCTCCAGGCCCCCACCACCTACCTTAAGCCTGCTGCCACTGTGGGCGGGCCTGGAGCCACTCCAAGTGTCCTGGCAGCAGCCATTTTAAAAGGTAAGTGCATTTTCTGCACTTGCTTGGGAGAGGGGAATTCAACCCCCCAGTGGTTTTGTTTAAATGCCAGATTTTTCTGCCAATTTAGGAGGTCCCCCAAGTCTGCAGAAACATCTGGGGTAAGTGTGGCCCCAATCTGCGGATTTAGATATCCACAGATGGGGGGCACACTTGGCAATTAGATATATAGATACCACTTCAGGCTGCAGATGTGGGGGGTGTCCATTTTTTTTAATGCTCCTCCATGGGAGATACTGCCATGCCCACACTAGCAAAACAGATAAAAAAGTTTGGTATATCTGTCTCTTTGATGGGTTAGTTAGTTTACTACATGCGCAAAGCTTGTTGCATGAGATAATGGGATGTAGTCCAGAATTCAGCCACCTTCATGCTGCATCATGTGTCAAGAGATGCTTTCCCATCGTTGTTAAGTGAGGGGGTCATTTGTTCATTCATCACGTGTCATTGGGGTGGGCAGGTAGTAACAAAGATGAGATGGTAATCTGTGGTAAGAGCAGCAGGGGTGCTGGTTGAAGTGTGATGTCGTGCTCATGTGTCTGCTTTTCCAGCACATTTAGTATTAATTTATTCCATGAAAACAGGTGTGTTTCTTTGCTTTCCCTTGATATCATCTTTTTTCTCATTAATCTTTCATTTTAGTCTCTGTTCCATTTCCTTTCCCCTGTTTGTCTTCCCCATGTCCCGGTCAACATTTGAGCTGCTCTGATTTCTTCTATCCCCCTCACCTGCCTAGGGATGCCAGCCTCCATGTGGGACCTGGGGATCCCCTGGAATTACACCTCATCTCCAGACTCCAGAGATCAGTTCACCTGGAGAAAATGGCTGCTTTGTTGGGTGGACTCTATGGCATTGTAGCCCACTGGGGTCTCTGTCCTCCCCAGGCTCCATCCCCAAATCTCCAGGAGTTTCCCAACCTGCATCTGGCAACCCCACCCCCATACCCCACCGGTGGGCAGGGGGAAGCTGGCAACCCTATATCTGCCCCAGCATTCATCTTACAGCGTGAGAAGCTTTACCTGCATGCAGAACTCTGTGGCCATACTGAGGATAAGGCAAGATTAAAACAAGAACATAAGAAAATCCCTGCTGGATCAGACCAAGGCCCATCGAGTCCAGCAGTCTGTTCACACAGTGGCCAACCAGGTGCCTCTAGGAAACCCCCAAACAAGACGACTGCAAAAAGACAAATGGATGAGCACTCGTTTTGGAAATTAAAAGATTTCCTTGCTAAGCATTTACATCAGCAGTGTAACTATGAACAGAAAAATATTTTCCTTATGTGTAATAAATATAGTCATAGAATATAAACATGAAAGTATATGTTGGGGTCATGAAATGTGTGAAATACTTCGTGGATATAATTTTTTTCTGGAGAACTCTGGGAACTGTAGTTCTGTGAGGATGAGGGACTAAGGACTCCTAACAGCATTCTCTTCCTCTCACTAAACTACAGTTGCCAGGGTTCTTTTTGGGAAGCCATTACAGTTAAAGTGATATAAAACCATGTTCCTAGTGGAGATTTGCCCTCTGTGCAGTCTGAAGCTGCCAAATGGATCATCAGCCTAAGAACTTGTTCTCAGTGAATACTAGAGATCATGATGGGATCCAGTGAGTGCAATGGGACCAAGAACAATTTCATTTCAAGTCAAGTTTTATAATACGGTCGACTGACCAATCACGTGCCAACACATCAAAATGTCCAGACACAATAGTTTTGCACCGCAGAATCGCAGACTGCCCGTACATATAAAGGTGTAAGGTCAATAAGAGCAACCCCTGGTTAAAATTATCACATTAAAATTGATAAAATTGTAAATTATTCTAACAATCATTCTCTAATAAAGCTCTGCGTATTTTAATAGCAACAGCGCAGAACTTGGCAGTTTGGAGCGTAAGCTGAGGGTCTTCTCCTAATAGGAGCTTCTTTGCCAAAAGCTCAACTTGACTAATCAGGGAATTTACCAAGAAGGGGGGAAATAAGCTTTGATCTAACTTCGTGGTAGAACGGGCAACATATCAGTGCGTGTTCGATGGTTTTAGTGTCCCCTGTTCCACATGGACATAACCTCTCTGATCTAGGGATCTTCTTCTATTTCCCTTCTAAAACAGCCGATGGTAGGGCCTGGCATCTGGCAAGGGTAAAGGACTTCCTATAATTGACTCAAGATGATAAGAATAAGCTGCAATTTCATTTGTTTTTTCTCTGCTGTCATTTGTTTTAGCTGTATGAGCGTCTGTAGAGACTGCCATATGTTAAGGGAACCCAGCCACTGTGCGGGGACAGGACACTTAGCTTGCCCCTCAAGATCTTTTCCCACTCTAATGTTCTCTGCCTGCAGATCATCTTTGAGGGTGTCTGTGGCACAGGCTTCGAGGGAGATATTGGCCTTGATGATGTCACCCTTAAAAGGGGGGAATGTCCAAGGAAGCCAATCGTCCCAAATAAAGGTGAGTGGTTGTGCTTGGTGTACTAGATGCATATATATATGCACACATTGGGAAAAACTCTGCCTACTGACTGGACTCAGAGCGTATGTGTATTGCTTCTCTACGTAGAGTTCTGAGTGTGGGCCGTTACTGATTGAAAGTCAAACTGGATGAGATGGCAGGAGAACCATCACTGGATCTCCCACTTTTTAAAGTTCAAAACAGCTGCAGAGTGGGATAGGAGTTTTGGGGAGGTGTTTGAACCTTTCTCACAGGTCGTTTATGCATGGGAGTTTTACCTGAGATGCGTTGCTCGCTGGGCCCACACTTTCCTGTTGGGAATCTATGCACCAGCAGTCTCCAAGCTCAAATCAAGTCCCCGCCCCTTTAAATGCTGCTTTGTAATTTGCTTACTTTGTAGAGCTTACTGTGAGAGAAACCCCCCCCCTCAAAAAACCAATTGCTGCATTAAAAAGCATTTTAAGAACAAAAAAGCAAAAAACTGAGCAATCTGAAAAGGGGGGAATTCAAGCTTTGGTTTTAAAAAGCCTTTTTTCTGCTCAGAAAGAGCTTCATTGAAGCAGGAAGCATTTGAATCCCCGCCTGTTTACACTCTGCTTTGTAATTGGCTGTGAGAGAAACCAAGACTTTGCCTTATGCTCAGGTATTTCACCGGGGCTGAGCTCAGGGGAGAGGTTAACAGAGGAATGGGAAGTCCTGGGATTTGTAAGGGCTGGCAGCGAGGTCATCTCTAATGGATGGAAAACTCATGCATAACTCCAAGGAAC
This sequence comes from Euleptes europaea, assembly GCF_029931775.1. Lineage (NCBI taxonomy): Eukaryota > Metazoa > Chordata > Lepidosauria > Squamata > Sphaerodactylidae > Euleptes > Euleptes europaea. The sequence continues at coordinate 37,584,296 of NC_079318.1, read as the reverse complement.
AAATGTGAGTGAAAGTACCCATACATAAAAGACCTCAGTGATGTTTATTTGATCTAAATCCCATACATAATTCATCAAGCTTCTGTTTGCCCAGAAAACATGTATGGAACAAACAGCAGCTTTGTGATTGAGGGAAACAGCATAGGGGGAAAAGCAATCCACGCTACTATGACAACACTGTGCCTACCACCTTTGATAGGGAGAACCAGTCACAGATCTCCTGCTGTCTCCTCTAAGGCCTATCTCAAATTACAATAGTTTGTGAGGATGCTGGATAAGCCTTGGCAGAGCAAGGACTGGTGGGGGGGAAGGTCATGCAATCCCAAGGTTTTAACCCCTTCACCCCACATTGAACACTGTTGCTCTAAACCTTTGGCACATTAATTAACTAAAGTAGTTGTTCTTTAGAATCTTCATCTGCTGTGAGGCAGGGAGGTGATCACTTCAGCAGGAGTAACAGGATACAGCACAGAACATTTCTTTCATTATTACTTACTTTTATTAATTTGTTACTGAATTTGTGTACATTTGTAAAATGTATGAAATCTGCCCTGTGTGAAAAATCACAGAACTACCCACACCAGAGAAGGCTAGTTGTTCATTAATGTTTCATTGAGATATAGAATACAACAGACATAGATCACTGCTTGATATTTATTTGTTAATTCATGCATTCTTAAATGCTGCCCTTTAGCCTTATGGTTTGTATTTGGTCTCCCAATGCACCTCATAATTTACCATTAGAGAACAGTTTAAAATTATTTACGCCTAGAAACACTAGATACATTAAAACTAGTGGGCACACTGTATTATTTGTACAACAACCATGGCCAATTCCTAGATGCTTTTTGAGATGATGTGCCCAATGAGACTTCCTCCAAGGTCAATAAGGGCAGGACCATGGTAGGAAGAAGTCACTCAGATACCTGCTGAAGTGTCCTTGAAAGAACTGGGAAGTCATATGGTATGTTTGTGCTCTGCTATTGCATTGTTATGTGTATAGTTTTGCCATGATCTGTCCTATTCTTTTTAGATCATCCCTTCCATTTGAGATGACTTTGGGCGAAAACGTATGGTTGCTTTAGCCTTCTTTATTCCCTGCGTTTTGCCAAACATGCGTTCGATCCTGGCTGAATCCTGGCTGAAACGGAATAAAGGAGGCTAAAACGTCCGTGCGTTTTTGCCCTTAGATAGCAAAATAAGCAAGTTTTCCGTGTCTAATCCTTCTCTTTCTTTGTCCTACAGCGGTTGCCCTTCCAGGAAACAGTGCCCTCACCCTACAGAAATCTTCCCTCTGTGGGCTGCTACCTTTCTTCCTTTATGTGCTGCTCAGATGATAGCAAGCAGTGGCTCCTGTCTTCTAACCGAGACATTCCTCCTCCTTTCCTATTTGGTCACCTCTGTTCCTCTTCCTCCCCCTCCTCACTGGCACACCAAAGTGTCCATATGTTACCAAAGACTAACAAGCATGACCATGCAAAGGGGATCCAACACAGATCCTGAAGGATTCCTGGAGGAAGTCATAACGTGTGAGAACAAAACAAAATGAAAAGAATAAAAACAAAACAAAAAGTACAAGAGACAGAGAAAGCGGGAGGAAACAATGGAAAGAAGAGATACAAATGCTGGATTGAAAGGCAAAGATGAGAATGGGAAAAGATATTTAAAGGCTGAATGAAACGAAAAAAAGCCACGTTTCCTTGGGAACGATGGATGGGACTTCCTCAGGGAAGTGGGAACTTTGTTTTAAACAAAAAAACAATATATTAAAGCACAAATTTCTACCAGAACTGTTACCTTCTTTACTGCGGAGCCACGGTTTAGGAGACCTTCTAGCTCAGAGCCTCCCTTCCGGAAGTCTGTGCTATTACTTTCCCTGGCTGTCTCTGGCAACAACCTACCTGCTGCAGCACCGCCTCGCCCTTCCAAAACAGCATCCCATTCGTCTCCATTGGGGGGCCACCCCCTTTCCCATGTGCTGGTGACCATACAACCTTGCCCCCCCCCCACCTCTGCATGTGCTTCTGAGTATCCATATGCATTTTCAAGATTATCATGTATTTACTAGTCCATGTGCCGTTTGCTTTCGCCCATCCGACACACCTTTTTTGCTACCAACTTCAGCGCCAGGAACAAAGCAGAGAAACAGACCCGTTGTGGAGATGGATGGGGGAAAAATCTGGGACAGACATTAGCTGCTGGATCAGCTGTTGATACCCCCCACCCACCCCCAGTATTTTTGTTTGTTTGTTTGTTTGTTTGTTGCTTTCTCAAGCGGCACTCAGCTCTCTTCCTTTGCTCTTAGTTCTTTTCACCACCATGGAGGCGAGCCAGCACCAGGTCTGAGAAAGAATGCCTTAGGGTTGGGGACCAAGGCCGGGTGAATGTTGACATCGAGTCAGTCAGTGTCAAAGCGTGAGCTACAGAAGCCTTGGGGCAAAGATGTTCTCTCCATATTTGTTTTGTTTTTTCTCCCATTCCCTTTCTATAACTCTGCCCCCACAGACAGGATGAGGTGTGTGTGTGTTTTTAATCAGAGAGGGAATCGTATACTACCTGTTATCATCTTCTATGCCTTGCCCAACTTATCCCTCATGACATCTGAAATTGCGACTGTTGCTTGTTAACTGTGGCATTTACCTTGGCACATTATTAATAATGGGGTGTGGATGACACGGTGTTTGGTTCAGCGCTGAAGGAGGAGACAGCTGTATGTCAGTTGCACTATTATACTATAGGAGAGACAGGAAAGCCTCCAGCGAGAATTGGGGAAAACGGACTGCGTTATGTCGAAAAGGAATATGTTCGCTGGGGAAAGGAGTGCAGATGAAGTCACGCTACTGCTATGAGAGAATAATAGAGGTCTCAGGAAAGTCAGCTTGTTGTTTTCGTCTTGATCTGGGCATTATTGAGCTTTGAACACTAGGTTTACCTGTACATTAGGGAGGATAATGTCCTCTGTTGTTCTAGCAGGTAACAACAAGGCAGAGCTTTGGATAATAAACTGCTCTGCATATATCTTACTTATCCTTTAACATGTGACGTAGCGCATTTCAGTCTGAGTGTGTGCATTATCCCAGTGCATCAGTTACTTTTAGTTGGTGTATTTCAGGAGCAAAGTGGTATTATTTTAGGCATAGAGACCCCAGCATATGTCCTCTCTGCCTTCTCAAAAATATGCCAGCCGTGCTTAAAATTGGGAGAAGGTTAAAATAACCTAGGAAATGCTGAGGGACTTGACTCCCCAGTGACTGAAAGAAGGAAATGTGTGCTAAATTGGTAGAGAAGCATCTGGATACACCAGTTTGTAAGGAAGCAACATTTTGCAGTTGTTGTAACCTGACTCTTTTGATGATTCTCATTGTAGCAGATATGCTGGTTCTACTGCTTACAGTGGGCTCCTTGCCACTGAAAATGTCATGACTGTTCTTACCCAAAGAGCCCCTACATGAAGGGAGCATTTAACTGGTCAACAGGAAATGCACTGCTGCAGAGGTTTTCAAAAGTACACTTGGGATATATGGGCATAACAGAAGATGTATGTGGGAGTAAGGTGGTATTTGTGTGGGTTTCCTTGTGTAGTTGATTGCTGGCAGAGCAGAAAGGATGGTTTATGGAAGCCCAGGACTTGGATGGCAGAGGGTCCACATATCACTTAATCTTGACCTGTATAGGTATTTTTTTCCACCCAGAAGACAGAGACGAGATCTTCATTCTCACAGCAGTAGAATTGTCCATTGCCTATCCCTTTATCAGTCTAGGAGTAGTGCTAGCCTGCCATCTCTTACTAAAAAGAAGATACTGGACTGTCAGGATGGAAGAAAGAAAAACCATCTAGTTAGAAGCCTCAAATCCTCTATCCCTCTCAGCTATTGGTATTTATTTTCCCTCTTAAAAGTAGTGTTCATGTGTAATCTCTTCTGATTCTATGACCTACTGAAGCCTTATAATTAGACAATAGGATGCCCTGCTTGAGCCAAGCACTTAGACATTAAACTCTCCCAGCTATAATCAAAGATAAAGGTGAATTCCTGCAACTAGGAGCCATACCATAGTTCATCACGTGTGGTTATCATGTGTAGCCTCTGCTTACACTGCCTAGTCCAATGTAACTACGCATCCCTTCCTCATCTGACTTCATCATCTAGAACATTAGCCCTATCAGTATGGAAAGACTCCTTTGGAGTTTTGGTCTAAGAAACACAGATAGTCTGTCTAATGGGTTGTCCTTTTTTTGTACACGAGCCTCAAGAATCATACTGCAGTAACAAAAAGGCTTTCTGGGTTTAAACCTGGTCCAAAATAAGCAATTTGGCATTCAAAAGGGAGAGAAACAATCTCGATCTTATCACTAGTTGCTATCCTGGGTCAGCTATACGTTCTGATCATTAAGCAGGTTTAGATCCACTGGGGCCAGCATCCTAAGAGGCCATGTTTTCTTTTAGTCTTGATCAACTCTGTGTGTGCGCACGCGTGTAAGTAAGTAAGTAAGTGAAGTGCCGTCAAGTCGCAGCCAACTTATGGTGATCCTAGCAAGGGGCTTTCAAGGCAAGGAAGAAGCAGAGGTGGTTTGCCATTGCCTTCCTCTGCAGAATCTTCTTGATAAACTAAGGGTAGAGTAAATAGCGGGGCATGGGATTTGGAGAGTTTAAATTGCAAATGGACATTGCTTGTGTTTATAAGAGTAAAAGTGAAAGGCTGACAATGTGGAGATAGAAATCAAATGCAAATAATGGACAGGCACTACAATCATCTCTATCAGTCTTCTGCATCAACCTCATTCTTTACAATTTGTTATCCATGTACGTGAGAACGGACAAGGGTCAACGAAGTACCCACCTATGAGCAGGGGTGATATTTGATTCTTTTGTGTAAGCAGAGGAATTATTTCCCTTGTCATTGGCTCAGATATCTTCCAATTAGGTATCAGTCATTAAGTCATCATAGCAATCTCAGGGAGCTCCATTTACCTATCCTCTTCTTGGTTTCATTCTTTTTTCTGTGGCTTAAAAGCGGTAGATGCCCCTTTCCTTAGGGAGAGTTCCTACTGCAAGTGCCTTGGGCTGTCAAAATCATGAAGACTAAAACAAAAGATTTCATGTAATTGCCAGGATTGCTAAGAGGATGAGTGAAATAAGATGGTACAGTACCAGGAACGCCTGGCTTATACAGGACAGGGCAGAGATGTGCATAAAGCTTAAGCCTGGGATCAAAATAGCTCATACTGGGAGCTCATAAATCCTTACAAGTAAAACAGGGTTGGGTTGCATTAGTGCTTGAATGTTTAGACCTCCAAGTAAATGTCAGTTACTTTCAGAGAAGGGATATTAACCACTTAGGAGTCAACAGCTACTTACCAGCTAATGGCTGTCAGGTGTTGCGCTGTTATTCCAAGTACATATAAAGCAATTGTTCTGATCTATTGGAGTGGTACTTTTCATGAGTTCATGGAGCTTGGAATCTAATTCTCTAGCTGCATGAGCTTTCAGAAATGAGAGTCTCTTCAGCTGCCTTAAAGGAGTCCTGCCATTTCAACTAGATGTAAGAGCGTGCCATGCTGCCCCCCAAGAGGTGACTGCATCTCAGCCGTGCGAGAAAGTAGTCTGTGAATAGCAGTATAATCCATCACAGAAGTTACCACAGATGTGTAAGATGCTGTTATTTTCTGATGGATGTTTGTTGGAAGAGATGCCGTGAAGCTATGAGTAATCTAATGAAATATTCAGTCATGTGTGCATATTGGATAGCTGGGCAAATATATACATACCTATATACACACATATTTGATACAGAAAAGTATTAAATGGTCTTTTTGAAAGGATTAGACAAATTCCAGGACAGGAAGTTTATCAAAGGCTACAGCCATGATGTATAAATCCAGCCTCCATGTTCACAGTCAATATTTATCTGATTACCGAATGCTGGGGGAAAGCAGCAGGGGACGACTATCGTAGTTTCCAGTTGCGAGCATCCAAGGGGAATCTGGCTGATCACTTCTGGAGGCAGAACACTGGGCTAGATGGACCCTTGGTAACTCTGTGCATTCATTGCATTCTGGAGGGGGAGGGGAAAATCCTTATTACTTAAACTTTCCGTGCTTCTATAGTCAAAGTAGTCAAGTTAGTTAGGGCTTGGATTACAGCCAAAAGGAGAAGAATGTGTCTCTTATACTGAAGGAGAATTGGCTTCACAAAGAGTGATCAAAGAGCAAATGTTTTATTATGTGATGTAGCCACTGGAGAAAGGTCATTGTGAATTGCTGTAGAAGGCATTGAATCAAACATGGAAAAGAATCATTTTAGAGTATTAAAATCCTTGTGCATAAATAGCAAAAGAAGGGGGGGACATAAAAAATGTCCAGATTTTAGATGTTTATCCCTGGCTGCAGATGTGTGTCCCTGGCTATATTTGTGCAAAACAACAATCCCTTGCATCTATAGAATCATTCCTGGAGTGCAAATGGCAGTACATGTGAACTAATTCTTTGTGGGCCCAGTTTGGTAAACATTGTGAAAGGTTTGAAGGATTGATTGAAGGTTTCATGTGGCCTTATTATTTATTGTGACACACAAGATATAGCTAAGTGTGCAATACAACAAATTGAACTTAATCTGCAGTTGTGCTGCAAGACTATACATGTTGGGAAAGCGTTGCTGCCTAGCTGGAAATTATACCCATATTGTTCAGTGCCTAAGAGTAGGGTTGCCAGCTCTGAACTGGGAAATACCTGGAGATTTTTTTGGGCAGAGCCTAAAATAGACTGTTTTGGGGAGGGACTTAATTGCCATAGAGTCAATTGCCAAAGCGGCCATTTTCTCCAGCTGAACTGATCTCTATCAGCCGGAGATCAGTTGTAATAGCAGGAGATCTCCAGTTAGTACCTGGAGGTTGGCAACCCTACCTAAATCCTCCATACCTGGTCCAGATGCTCCTCTTCTGGGGGACAAGGAGGCACTCAGGCTGCTGAGACCTAGATGCCCTTAACCCATCACAATTGCTGTTGGCTGGAAGAAGGAAAAGGTTAGAATATCCCACATATACTCATGGTGCAGCCGTTTGCCTCTAGCCTTGCCCTCTTCTCCCCTAAGACCAAACAGCAGCTGGATTCTTCTCATCCTGGCAGCATCATTCACAGAGTGCCTTATTTCCCTTAGATACCCAGAGCATGACGCAGCCGCTAGCAAGCATCCCAACAGCGGGACTGGCGTTCTCCGTACAGGAGCTGCCAATCTTTGAAGTACCGCCATCGCATCCCAATGTTTTTCATTTGCCCTGTTTGGCCTTGGATGATGTTTAATAAACGAGCAAGACATTTACAGAGAAAGATCTCCCATAGTGCTTTGGAAGATTGCATTTTAACGAGGATCAATTTACGCGCCGTGGCAATAAACAGCAGTCTAGAGGCTGTGGTTATCACAGGAAGCTCACAGTCTTAGCCTGCACAGCAGCCTAAGAAGGAAGCAAGGACATTGGAGTCCTCCTTAATTTTGTCCTAAGAGAAATGGGTAAGGTAGACAGTCGGTGGCCTGTCCTTAGTGTGACTACAGTGGGGCGTGTCCTGTTCCACATGGGAGAGTAAGTAATCAGCATTTCCTTCTCCTTGTTCATTCAGGCCTGGGTCTACACAAGATTGGACTAAGATGAAAAAGTCATGAGATAGTAGAATAGATGGTACCACCATAGGCTGAAGAAGAAGAGTTGGTTTTTATATGCTGACTTTCTCTACCACTTAAGGCAGAATCAAACCGGCTTACAATAGATGGTACCACTATAGGCTGAAGAAGAAGAGTTGGTTTTTATATGCCGACTTTCTCTACCACTTAAGGCAAAATCAAACCGGCTTACAATCACCTTGCCTTCCTCTCCCCACAACAGACATCCTGTGAGGGTAGGTGGGGCTGAGAGAGCTCTAAGAGCTGTGACTAGCCCAAGGTCATCCAGCTGGCTTTGTGTGTAGGAGTGGGGAAACTAACCTAGTTCACCAGATTAGCCTCCGCCGCTCATGTGGAGGAGTGGGGAATCAAACCAGGTTCTCCAGATCAGACTCCACCGCTCCAAACCACTGCTCTTAACTACTACACCATGCTGGCTGCAAGTGTGTGTGTGTGGGGGGGGGAGGAGTTCACCATTTCAGTGTTCTGCTATGTTAAAAATAATTCCCTGCCAGTAGAGGTTAGCACAGCTAGAAGCACACTGGGCTAATACCATATTTCCTGGCTTGCTTGCTTGTTTACTGGCAGGGATTTTTTTACCTGGAGGAACATGATGCAGTCACCCCCACCCACAGTCTGAAGTGATACAGTCCATTCTACAGCCTCAGGAATGTATCTGTTGAATCTGCTGCAGCACCAGGCCCAAAATTCAGAATGTCTCCAAATGAAAACACGATGCCAAGTAATTGTTGTTTAATGCATTGGCAGAGCTCGCGTTTTCCCCAAGCTCCTTGCCAAGCATCAAAACCTCAATTACCCAAATGCTCCCATTATCCAGGCAGAGTCCTATATCTGTTCAGGTTTCACCCAAGGAGCTTTCCTATACCACATTTACTAGAAAGGAAGCAAAAGTGTAACACACACACTTTAAAGAGTAAAACACACACCAAAAAACATATTACTGGACATAGCTGCAATGTGTATGTGAATGTAAGATGACCCCTCTTTTGGGGGCGTGGCATGGCATTAGGGTTGCCAGGTGGAACCCCTCTCCACCGGTGGGAGATTTTTGGGGCAAGGCTGGGGCAGCAATCCCACGTGTGTGGCCACATGTGTTGCGATTAGGTCACTTCCAGGGTAAACATCGCAACAGGATGCTTTAGCGTTTGGGGGTTTGAGTGCCAAAGCGTCCTGTCGCGATGCAGCGCTTCCAGAAGTAAACCTGGAAGTGTCACACATGGCTGTGTGCGTGCGATCACCACTCTGAGAATCCCGGTGGATACGTGGCATGTATGTGTGTAAAGTACCATCAAGTTGCAACCAATTTACGGCGACCCAGTAGGGTTCCTGGGAGGAAAACTAGTCATGCATTTGGACAAATACTGTATGTAGATTGTGCCTCAGAATAACACCAATATAGTTCAGAAACATTCTGGTGGCTCTCATCTCACTGTGGCGTTCCTGTGGGTTTGATCTTTGAGATCTCTTCCAAATCTTAATTGCCAGCATTCTCCAGAATGATAATGCAAGAAAAGTGAAAGGATTATTTCCACAGGGCTTTCTTAATGTAAACTCCTAGAGGAAGCCATGTATGTAAATGACACCTACCCTTTTCTGCTTCCCCTCCCATTCAGTGCAACTATGACCTATTAAATCATTTGGACTTAATAGTCCAGTGCCATTAGACAGGGCCAATTGGCTGGCTTCAGATGGCAGATTCTGGGGTACTATTAAAGGACAGCAGATGGCTGCCAGCTCCAGACTGGGAAATACCTGGAGCTTAGGGACAAGGAGCCTGAGGTGGGCAGGATTTGGGGAGGGACTTCAATTGATTATAATGCCATCGAGTCAACCTTTCAAAGCGGCCATTTTCTCCAGGGGAACTGATCTCTGTTGCCTGGAGATCAGTTGTAACAGTGGGAGATCTCCAGCCGCCACTGGGAAGGTGGCAACCCTAGTTGACATTGTCTTCCTTCAGCACCAAAAGGCCACGAATAATCTCTGGCCTTTGCCTCTAATGAGATCAGGTTTACTCCTCTCTAGTACTAAGTAAGGCACAGCATTTCCATAACAAGCAGATGGAGCCACTGGACACTGCAGGGCACAGGGAGCTTCTATAGCCCCACATGTCCAGAAGGTCTGTCACCTCCAACTGCATAGTCACTTCATTCAGGTATTTAGCTAGGGCTGCCAACCTCCAAGTGGTGGCTGGAGATCCCCTGCTATTACAACTGGTCTCATAAGAACATATGAAAAACCATGCTGGATCAGACCAAGGCCCATCAAGTCCAGCAGTCTGTTCACACAGTGGCCAACCAGGTGCCTCTAGGAAGCCCACAAACAAGACAACTGCAGCATCACCATCCTGCCTGTGTTCCACCACACCCAAAATAATTGGCATGCCCCTCTGATACTGGATAGAATAGGTATGCACCATGACTGGTATCCATTTTGACTAGTAGCCATGGATAGCCCTCTCCTCCATGAACATGTCCACTCCCCTCTTAGAGCTTTCCAAGAAGGCAGCCATCACACAACCTGGAGCAGGGAGTTCTACAATGTAACTATGTGTTGTGTGAAGAAAGCTCCAGGTGACAGAGATCGTTTCAGCTGGAGAAAATGGCCACTTTGGAAGGTGGACTATATGGCGTTATACCCCATTAAAATCCCTCCCCTCCCCAAACCCCACCCTCCTCAGGCTCTACCCTCAGAATCTCCAGACATTTCCCAACCCAGAGCTGGCAACCCTATTTTAGCATGATATAAAGCTCTTGATGGTGCTGCATACATGTGCTTTATTGTGTTGTACAGAACTGTAGTTCAATTTGATCCAACTTGCACCACTGACATTGTGGCAAATGCAGCTGCTGCTGTTTTGTGAGTGGTTGCTGCCAGTATGGTACTGTTTTGTAAGTTTTGTGCCCATTTTAAACTTTTGCAACATGTCATAGCAATTAAGAAGCATTCATTAAGCGGAAGAGGCAACATTAAAGAACTTCAGCACATATGCCTCACAAAACATTCAGCTTCAGATGCCTGGCCTGCTGAACGCTGACCATGCATGTGCAGAACATCATTGAACACACTGAGCCGGGTAGATCTGGGTGAAACAACACTCATTAGTAATCCAACCAAGCGTTACAAGCTGGGCAAGTTCACATAGCGAACCACGTAATTACAAACTTCAGTGCCATTGCTAATTATAACTGCAAAGAGATGTGGAGCTTAGATCCCAAGCATAGAAGTTCTCCCTTTCACTCTGCTTTCTTTTCCAGTGTTGGTTTTTGGTGCGGGCTGAAGAACAAAGAGGCTGACAATCTGTGTGTGAGTCTGTAGACGCAAAAGAGATGAGGTTTTCCTCACTGCAGGGGAAGATGTGAAGGCATTAGGAGTAAGCCCATCCAAAGCTTAGGTTTGGCATGACTGCAGGTGTGCCACCATGTTCGGATGCATCCTTCCATCCCGCATACTGTTTTAACTTCCTGAATGAGAGACTGCAGAAGGGCTAACCTATCCCTCATGAAGAAGTCGGGTGCTAGTAGTTCTAAGTGGTGGGCTTAGTGAGCTTCCAATACTACTGTGTCAATGCAGAGCACTGGGAAGTAGAACAGAATTGGCAAGGGCCAGTCCCAGATGAATAGGGTTGCCAACCTCCAGGTACTGGCTAAATCTCCTGTTATCACACAGTATTTCAACACGCAGCCACAAAAATTCCTTTTGTTATTTTTATAAATATTTTTCTTATGCTCACATAGACAAGTACTTCCAGTTCACAGAATCATCATTATAAACAAAGAAACCTTGTAATATTACAACTAACACAAGCTTATCAAATAACTATAAAGAGACAGGATCAAATTACTGTTCATCAGAGTCACACAAGTCTCTACAGCAACACATTCACTTGCTGCGATCCTCTGTGTTGTATAAGCACTGGGCTCCTCCGTAGTCAGCTGATGGTGGCTGACCAATAATGTCTCTTTCTCTCTTTCTCAAGGCTGTATTGTTGTCCGTGTGCAGCAAGCACCGTGGTAAAAATCACAGCCAGAAATTATGTCAACAATATGACAAGCCACCGGTTTAAGCTTTGTTTCGCTGGTGATTGCTTCATCAGATTAATAATTTCTACATCCGACCATCATTTTGTGGTTCACACATCCAAATCTGTCTGCCTTGTAGATAGGTGCCTACAAGGCAGACAGATTTGGATGTGTGAACCACAAAATGGTGGTCGGATGTAGAAATTATTAATCTGATGAAGCAATCACCAGCGAAACAAAGCTTAAACCGGTGGCTTGTCATATTGTTGACATAATTTCTGGCTGTGATTTTTACCACGGTGCTTGCTGCACACGGACAACAATACAGCCTTGAGAAAGAGAGAAAGAGACATTATTGGTCAGCCACCATCAGCTGACTACGGAGGAGCCCAGTGCTTATACAACACAGAGGATCGCAGCAAGTGAATGTGTTGCTGTAGAGACTTGTGTGACTCTGATGAACAGTAATTTGATCCTGTCTCTTTATAGTTATTTGATAAGCTTGTGTTAGTTGTAATATTACAAGGTTTCTTTGTTTATAATGATGATTCTGTGAACTGGAAGTACTTGTCTATGTGAGCATAAGAAAAATATTTATAAAAATAACAAAAGGAATTTTTGTGGCTGCGTGTTGAAATACTGTGTGATAACAGGAGATTTAGCCAGCTATTATATGCAACACGCCCTTGCTTAATAGTTAAACCTCCAGGTACTAGCAGGAGATCTCCTGCTATTACAACTGATCTCCAGCCAATAAGAGCTCAGTTCACCTGGAGAAAATGGCTGCTTTGGCAATTGGACTCTACGGCATTGAAGTCCCTCCCCTTCCCAAACCCTGCCCTCAGGCTCCACCCCAAAAACCTCCCGCTGGTGGCAAAGAGGGACCTGGCAACCCTACAGATGAAAGAGAGAGAGAATGGTCTACCAGTGAACGACTGTTTATCCTGAGACATTAAAATGGCAAAAGCAAGAACTAAGTTGCAATTTACTACTCTACCAAATATCAACTCAAGTTATATGGAGAGTTTTCTTCTTATGGATGAGCCCTGAGAAATAACAGAGGCTGCTCCAGACACCAGGATGTGGATCCTTTTGACTCCAGTAATATAAGCCGCACAGCCCTGTTGTCCTGGCAATGTTTATATGGAAAAGTAAGAACATACTAAGTCGTAGATCTGGCTAATGGGAATCAAAGGCTGGAATTGGTTTTTGTTGTACAAAATTATTTTAAATTCTATTTTAAAACATCTGTTGTGTGGCTAGCTGCTTGTTAGAATCCAAATCTGGGTGTACAACTCTGCTATTCTGAATGTCCAGTTATTTTCTGATGGGGCTTCTCCTTGTCAGCAGAAAGATGTAGAATGGCCTCTTTTTTTCATTCAAGGTTTACAATTCCAAGATAGTAGTTTTTTTGATTGAGCACATAGATTACCAGTGCTTCCACTTTAGCTTTAAAATAACAATTTCAGCTGAAAACATTATTTTTTTAAATGTAAATTATATATTTCCCTGCTCTTAAAAGCCAAAATATTCATGGGAAATAATTTCTGTATTGAGACTATTTTAATCACCAGAAATAGCCGTGTATTTTTTTTTTAATTTTGCTTAGATCCCTATTTAAACTCTGCATATACATACAATAAATAAGCAAACACTTGTGTCTTGGAAATAATGAGTTTAACAACAACAACAAAACAAGAATGGGATTTTTTCAGCTGGGATAAAATGACCTGAGAAGAGAATCCGTTGATACTAGGACTTTGTGCCCCTTGCTACGAAGTAATACTAATCGATTTGGCTACCATTGACTCTTCACCTAGCGCATCATCTAAATTAATCTCCAGTATTGTTTATATAATGGCTACATTTTTCCTCTGCTGTCATCCTTTTAAAGGGCCTACGTGCGCCATTTGGTGTCCGAGAGAAATAGATCAACTGCTCGTTTTTATATTTTCAGTTGGAGGCAGCCATCGTCCCCTTCTTCTGCCCTGCAGGCCAAAAGTGCAATATAGGTGTTTTTCACACAGGGACAGGCTTCTGTAGTTTCCCCGCTGCTTCTGCAGCTGCCAACACAGCAGCAGAGTTGCCACATAGCAGTTTTCACTGTTGTTTCCCTGCTGTGGTCTCCCATCTACTCCCCCACACACACCACCCGTGCTTTTTCAGTATTTCTAAAGCCAGCAGTTGAATATCATTACAACAATATAACAATCTATGTATCAGATTCTCTAATTTCCAGCATTCGTCTTTAAATGTCTCTAACCCTTTTTGTTGCAGAGATATAAGGGGAAAGGCACATCTCCACAACAAAAGGGGCTAGAGTCTTATTGTTTTAATGAAAGCTTCGGATTCCTAGAACCAGTTATACAGATTGTTAAATGATTATAAAAATATAATGATATTCGATTCCTGATTGGAAAAAAAAGTGCCCTCATGTGGGGGGGGGGGGTAAGGAAGTAGCCATTGTGGGGAAAGGGGAAATGGCTACTATGTGGCCAGGATCAGGAAAATCCAAACTTTCTTGCCCACACAGTAGCCATCCAGATGGCAAAGCAGGTTTTGAAAAGATCAGAAGAAAGCAGGGGAAACTCTTGTAGGCACACAAATGTACCACAAAGCTGTGGGGAAGCAGGAAAAAACCCTAATTCCCAACAGTATCATACCCAGGGCACAGAATCCATGTCGAAATGGCTCTGAGAATATCAGCTCCCTCCAGTACTGCATCATCTTTCCAGATCTAAGTTGATTCGTCCTAATAAACGGTGTTATTGCCCAGCTTTTGTTCTTAGGCACTTGCATGTTTATCTTACATGTACAAATACAGATGGACTTCAGACAATTTATTCCTACATAGAAGCAACTTCTGTTTAGGAAAATCCAGGTCATAGGGCCATAGATCAGTGGCAGTGTACAGTGTTTGCATAGAGATGGTCCCCGTCTCAGTCCCTGGTTTTTCTAGTTAAAAGGCTCCCAGGCAGCAAGGTACAGAAGGACCGCTCTCCGGTGGCAGCCCAGAGAGATGCAAGTCAGAGTAGATGGTCCAGGACAAGAATCCTCATCCCACTTCCAAACACCGCTCCTGTTGCTGGAGCATTGTGCTCTAGGTTGCCAACCTCCAGACAGGGCCTGGAGTTCTCCCAGGATTAAAACTGATCTCCAGGCTATAAAGATCAGTGCCGCTGGAGGGAAATGGCTGCTTTGGAGGGTTGACTGTATGGCATTATGACCTGTAGAGGTCTTTCTCCCCCCCCCACCCCAAATCCTGATCTCCCCAGGCTCCACCCCCAAATCTCCAGGAATTTCTCAGCCCAGAGCTGGCAGCCCTGCCTAGTTATACTGTGCGGTTTTTGCAAATCACAGCTTCAAACCTGTGTCTTAAGATGAGTGGAACTGTTATGTTAATGTTAGAATTTCATGCCTAGCAAAACTTGGAAAGTCAGTGAGAAAATATGTGCATCTTTGCTGTAAAATAGACATGCAAAAATACTTGTCTATGGTAGGTGCATTCCTAAACCCCTTGGTTTATGCTATCTCGTTTTTTAAAAAAATCTTGGCTCTCAGAAGGTGTCAGAAATGTATGTTGCATTGCCCTCTGCTGACTGGATCCAGAATTGATTAAAAGAGAAAGGTACAATGGGGAAACTTACTCACTTGGGCTGGCTGCTTGAGTGTCAAGCTAGCTTTGGACTGCCATTTTGAAAACCCCATCAGTCCATCTCTCTGGAAAACAGATTTTGGAGGAGCAGTTTTGAGCGGAGAAACCAGGTGGTGTGGTTAACCCTTTCCCCACATGATACTCTTCCATAGCGACTTTCACTCTCCTCCTATTACCACTGATCTCCAGGTGACAGAGATCACTTCACCTGGAGAAAAAATCCACTTTGGAAGGTGGATTGTATGCCATTATACCCAGTTGGAGTCCCTCCCCAAACCCCGCCCTCGGGCTCCACCCCAAAATCTCCAGGTATTTCTCAACCCAGAACTGGCAACCCTACATCCTTACAGTCTCAGAAGTGTGTTTGCGAGGAAGCCTCTGGAAGCCTGTGGGGTGCTAAGCCACTGAAAAGCAGTTTCAGCAGAAAAGTGGCAGTCAGGAGGGAAAAAAAAGAGTAAATTTCCACCCCATCCCTCTGTTTCTCTGCTCAGAATTGCCTCCACCCATGCTGCTTTTCAGCATACAGGTGGCTCTGGAGGCTTTCTTACAGGTAAATGCGCATACGCTGTATTTTGGCCCTAAAATGCATAACAGACCAGGTGTCTCTGGCTCAAGAGAGTTCTAAAGATAGCCCCCATTCTCCTCACCTTTGTTCATTTGCAATTCTGTGCTCTCATCTGTGACAGTTCCTGACACTTCTCTCTGTGACAGAGGTAGCTGAAGGGCAATTGCTTTACCCCATGGCCCATTTAAATCACAAAGCACGAGGGAAGAGAAGAAGGGAGAATCTGGAATCAGAATATATTCTCTAACTAAGGGCTGCTTGTGAAGTACATGGTCCCCTGCAGGGCTCAGCAACAAAGTGTGCCCTGTCTTGTGATGCTGGTCCCTGCCATGGGTGTTTGAAAAACTATTGTCTTTCCAGCTGCCTTGCACCTGTGTCCCTCTAATAGGGAACAAGTAGTGAGTGCACATTTAAGAACATGTGAGGAGGCCAATAGAGTACTGTCAGAGACAGGCCAGGCTGCCTGTGTGGTTCAAAGGAAGGCTAGATTAATTTTCTGTATCCTCTAAGCACTAGAAACTAAGCCAGTTGCAAAACTGCAAGTCCTTCTGGTGTATAAGGCTGAATAATCACAAGACAAGCAAGGCGGCAGCTTGAAATGGAAGGACTTCAGGTAAGCATATAAGAAATGCAGAGGTTGGTTGTTTGGACTTCAATCATACAGGGAAGATTCAGACATCAGAAAGGCTGGTTGTGGAAATTCTGTAAGCTGAACAGGCATTGTGCCTTTCACAACTACATAGATAGGGAGCTGGCAACATTTACACAATGTTGGGGAACAGAAAAGCATCAGAATCTTCTCAGTAGACCCCCTCCACACACACACACACACATATACACACACTTCAATTTTTGTAAAATTAACCCTGGTGGTCCCTTCCAATTCTATGATTCTATGAAATCTCCTGAGGTTCCCTGGCCAAAATAGGTTGTGACCATGATGATGGTGTGTCTGTGTGTGTATGTGTGTGGAGGGGGGTCTCAGCCAGAAGCTGCTGTAGCCAAGAAGACCACAGGCCTACATGCAATGATGTTAATGAGTCTAAGAAAAGCCACTCTTCCCATTATTTACCAAGTTGTACACGCTTGAGAAGCTGTCATGCCACACCTAACTGGGAGTGGTAGGTCAGATCAGGGAGGAATAAGGGACCTGCCTTCTGGCCATATTTCACATGTGTGAGTGTGCAATTGGTAGCCAGTTTACTTCAGATCAGTGAGATGTGATGGGAGCCATTTGTAGCACACTCTGCAAAGAACAGTCACAGCAAAATCCTCAACTTTGGAAGAAATGTGAAAGGAACAACAAGCTCAGGCCTACCCTTACCAGCTTTCCTGGAGCCTTTTGCTTCTCTGAGGCCAGCTCAAAGAATAAAGTGAGCTACTGAAGCATTCAAACACCCCAAAAGAGACTCTGGGTCAACAGACTGTGTGGGGTTTCAACGTCTGTTGTTTCTCTCACTGGGATCCTGAGGAGAACACCCAGGAATCAGGCTCCGTTCCTTCCCATTGGTTTCATCTCCACCTTCTACTCTGCTCCTCATGAGGCATCTTTCATTGTTGTTACACAGGGCAAGGGGGGATGTCGATTCTCTTTGCTAGCAAGTGTTTGACATTTAAAAAAATTTTAAAGCACAAAAGACAAAAGGGACCGGAAGGAACCTTTGAAACAGGGTGAGATGTTTTATAAACTTTCCCCACCCCCAAGCTCTCCATCCACTATGGCGTTCTCTATAGAATCTCGACATGGACTGTTTCATTCAAATAAAGCTGCAGTATTTAAAAAAAAAACATGTGGTGTGTTTCAAGCTGTCGTATTGCAAGCTTCGGCTTAATACTACTAAACGCAAGAAACTAGCACTCAGGTGGGAGGGAGGAGAGGTTCCGAAGTGGCCTTAGAAATATTTCTGGGTAACCAGCGCAGTACAGGGGGGCCTGGCCCTCTAACCTGTGAGGAAAGCCACTGGCAGACCGATGCAAGTACAGTCAAGTCTAGGGTTGCCAACCACCAGGTGGTATATAGTAAAAGAAAACCTATGCTGGCAATAGAATACAGATAAATCTAATTAATTAACAGCACGTGGGCTCAGAATCTAAATACAATAATCACAATGCAAAAAAGTAATAGTTGCACAAGCCATTAATACATGATGACCAACTGCCAATAGAAAAACAATTATATTAAACAGGCATTCAAGGCATGCCAATTTTAAATGAGGAAACAAATGTATAAGTAGGCATAAGTTCTGCCTGCTACAGGTGAATAAAAACAAGTGGGGAAATGAACAAATAGTACAAAGGCGTTCAGCACATGCCACTATACATAGACCCCATAAGCTGCACAGTACCAAAAGGAACTAAAGACCCCGCAAAAGCGGAACAGTATCAGCAATCATTAGGTAGCAGGAGATCTCCAGCAGATAGATGTTAGCCGAATTGCTCTTTTAATATGGGGAGTTAGCTTAAGCAATCGGTAACTATGTATTTATAAAACGGGTTCGCACTCAACTATACCAGAATCCGTTTAATGAGACCTTGAATAAAGACAGACAATGGATTCCAAATTAAATAGTGTTTATGTCTTTTTCATTCAAATCAATGATGCATACAATCATACAGAGAAATCTAGGAAATTCAAAAAGAGAGGAGTACAGGTACAGTTGCCAACGTGGCAGGAGATCGTTGATTGGGAAATATTTACTTTTCAGATGCGGTGTTGTCCAAATTCACGTAGACTAAGACAGATTGAAAAGTAAAAGCCGAGATGGGGGCAGGGGTTCCCGTAGACTTGACCAGCAAGGCAGAAGGGAGTGTGGTTAGGCTGCGCAAAACCAAACCAACAGAGTAACGGCAAAGGTGCCAGGAAAGACCTAAGGTGACATAATGGGCTGGGGGCACCCCAGATATACTGTTTTTCTGGGGGCGGGGAGAGGGGTTTCACCCCTCCTAGGTTCCCAGGTGACAAAAGGTGACAAAAGGATTAAGCTGTGGCTACCGGGGTAGGGTAGTGAGAATTTGGAAATCTATTCTGATTCCGATGGCTTTTGCAACCCGGGAGGAACTGGAAATTCTCTGCTAAAGTGATTAACGTTCAGGAACAAAAGGCGCGATCTGTGCAAATGTCCAGGGATCACTGTTGCATAACTGGAAGTCCGACTCATCGCTGTTATCAGGATCGCTGCTGATTTCCCATTAAGCGGTGGATGTTGCAATGGGAGGGGGGGTGTTGGCACTGGCTACGTGACTGCATGCTTTTCATGACATGGCTGCAGCTGGAACAGGCTTTGCACAGGAACATGGCTTCCCTCTGGTTCACTGGAGGCTGCCCTTGCTTCTGTTTCCAGGGTGCAGGATTGCACGGGGCTCGCAAGAGCGGCCGTGTCTATTTCAAACGGACCGCGCAGCGACCACCCAGCAGTGTTTGGAGTGGGCGCACGGCTGGAAAGTAGTCTTGTGCCTGCATAGCGGGTTGCCAGGTCCGGTCCGAGAGTTTTAGGCAGGCCCGTATGCTATCATAGAGATCAGTTCATCTGGAGAAAATGGCCGCTTTGGCAGTTGGACTCTATGGCATTGAAGTCCCTCCCTTCCCCAAACCCCGCCCTCCTCAGGCTCCACCCCAAATCTCCCGCTGGTGGCGAAGAGGGACTGGCAACCCTAGCAATCGTGTACATGGAGTCTTTTGCCACTAAGAGTTTGCCTGCAGTCACACAGGCTGGCCCAGTTGTAGACTCTTCATGGCAAAAGACTACATGTACATGATCCCCTCCAAATACCCCACCCTCTTCAGGCTCCACCCCCAAAATCTCCAGGTGTTTCCCAGCCCAAAGCTGGCAGCCTCAGCCAAGGCCCAGGTGCTCTACCAATGCTGGAGGGGCCACTCGGCTCAGACCTAACTCACAGCGCCAACTGTGGGTGTTGGCTCATAAGTTGCCTCCGCTTGCACCCCCATGAACTGTCTTGCCACTCTTAGGGTTGCCAACCTCCAGGTAGTAGCTGGAGATCTCCTGCTATTACAACTAATATCCAGTCAATAGAGATCAGTTCATAGGGTTGCCAGGTCCCTCTTTGCCACCGGCAGGAGGTTTGTTGGGGCGGAGCCTGAGACTTCAATGCCATAGAGTCCAATTGCCAAAGCTGCCATTTTCTCCAGGGGAACTGATCTCTATTGGCCGGAGATCAGTTGTAATAGCAGGAAATCTCCAGCTACTACCTGGAGGTTATGCAAAAAAATACTCACAATACTAGAAACCACAAGTAGCAACAAACAAACTAGCACGACTCAATAGGAAATTCCAAAAGTTCATTCAAGTGCTAACAATGGAAAACCACCAAAAGTGTGTAATACAAAACTATATAAACACTATATACAAAAATACCAGGAACAAATGGAAAAAGTCCAAAGTCCAAAGGTCTTATCCTATTCCATCATCTTCAGATGTAAACGTAGAAATAAAGTCCACAAGGGTCCACAGGTGGTAACAAGACAGTGAAGAGAGGAAACGCTATTCCGGATATCTTTAGCGCTTTCACAAAAGCACAGCTTCATCAGCCTAGAAAAATTTTTTATACCATTTTAACATTTTTACATTTTCCAAATAAATAAATAGTTAGTCAATGATAAATATAAGGATAGACAACAATAATTATACAAAAAAGCTTACCTCTAAGTGTATTGAAAAAGCAAACTCACTGGGAGTAATTAATCCATATAGTTCAATTTTTTCTTATTCTTTTATTATCCAAACGTATTAGTTTTATATAATACTATATTTTTGCAATTTTTTAATATTTTTTATGCTCCCAAAAAGAAGGGCTGCTGAACCTTCCGGTTCTAAGTTAGATTGTGAAAATACTGCATACGCAGATATAGAGCTAATGGGTCACGTGCTACCGTTGTTGCTGAATTCATTAAAGGCACAGTGTCAAAAACAAAACTCAACTCATAAGAAGCAGGACAAATCAAATTCATTATTTAACCCGTTGGGGGCCAGGGTGTTAAATAAATGTATAAAGCGCATTTCATTTTGAAGGAGCACTTTCTGTACATCCCTATGATCATGTGGATGGTCACGATAAACCCATAATACAAAGAAACGCATGTCAGTCTCAGAGTGTTTGTGTTCCACAAAGTGGCTCGTTAGTGGAGCCTCGAAATTCAAAGAGCGCAACCTAGATCTGTGTTCTCCTATGCGCAACCGAACTGGGCGCATGGTGCTGCCAATGTATAATTTAGAGCATTTACATGTGACCGCGTAAATTACGCGGCTTGTGGCACAGTTAGAAAAGTGTCTTAGTTGGAATCTGAAGTCTGAAGTTGTTGAACGAAATTCCTTAACGGGAAGACTCAGCGGACACACAGAGCACTTTCCACATTTAAAATGGCCAACGGCTGAAACATGTGAAGCAAATTTCTTAAGGGAGTCAGAATGTACTAGACGGTCCCTAAGAGCTTGGGTCTTACGCATTCCAAAAATTGGTGGAGAATTACATCCAGGAATATCCTGGATGATGTGCCAATGTCTTCTGATGGCTTGTTTTATAGCAGAGGAATGTTTACTATAAGTTAGAGAACAATACACATTTTGTTTTGGAGTTGATACTTTTTTTGAAAACAGAGATTGTCGTTCTCTTTCGTTGGCTCTATTCCAGGCTTGAGAGACAACATGCGGTGGGTAACCTCTTTTTGTTAAAGAGACAGACATTTTCTCAGAGGCTTGCTTGAAATCATCAGTACAAGTTGCGTTTCTCTTTAATCTAAGAAAGTTACTAAAGGGGAGATTGTTTTTAAGATGAATTGGGTGATTAGACGTATAGTGTAACCCAGAGTCTTTAGACATACTTTTTTTGTACGGTCTTACAGCTAACCTTCTGTCAAGTCTAACAAAAACTTCCAAATCCAAAAAAGGTATACTTACAGGGTTACAATGGCCAGTAAAAGTCAGGTGTTCATTGATGGTATTTAGCCACGTGGCAAATTTATCAAATGTTTCAGAACAGTCAAAAAGAAAAAATAAATCATCAACATAACGTTTGTAAATAAATAATTGTGATGCAAAAGGGTTATTATTAATAATGTGCGCCAATTCGAAATCAATCATAAAAAGATTCGCAATAGCAGGGGCGCACGCAGCGCCCATTGCTACGCCTTTCGTCTGTAAGAAAAATTGGGAGCCAAATCTAAAAAAGTTATTTTCGAACATGAGATCAACCAATTGTAACAAAAATTGTGTGGGGGGGGAAGGATCGGATCTAGCATCTAATCTATCTGCAATGATGTTTCTGGCGTCTTCCAGGGGAACGTTAGTGTATAAGGCACTAACGTCAAGTGTGGCCATAACTCCCCCAACGGGCAAAAAATAATCTTCAATATGATGTATGAAGTCTCTAGAGTCTAACACATAAGATGGGGTAAGGGTAACAAACGGTTGTAAATAATAATCAAGGAATTTGGATATCGGCTCAAGTAAAGATCCGCATGAAGACACAATCGGTCTTCCCCTGGAAGACGCCAGAAACATCATTGCAGATAGATTAGATGCTAGATCCGATCCTTCCCCCCCCACACAATTTTTGTTACAATTGGTTGATCTCATGTTCGAAAATAACTTTTTTAGATTTGGCTCCCAATTTTTCTTACAGACGAAAGGCGTAGCAATGGGCGCTGCGTGCGCCCCTGCTATTGCGAATCTTTTTATGATTGATTTCGAATTGGCGCACATTATTAATAATAACCCTTTTGCATCACAATTATTTATTTACAAACGTTATGTTGATGATTTATTTTTTCTTTTTGACTGTTCTGAAACATTTGATAAATTTGCCACGTGGCTAAATACCATCAATGAACACCTGACTTTTACTGGCCATTGTAACCCTGTAAGTATACCTTTTTTGGATTTGGAAGTTTTTGTTAGACTTGACAGAAGGTTAGCTGTAAGACCGTACAAAAAAAGTATGTCTAAAGACTCTGGGTTACACTATACGTCTAATCACCCAATTCATCTTAAAAACAATCTCCCCTTTAGTAACTTTCTTAGATTAAAGAGAAACGCAACTTGTACTGATGATTTCAAGCAAGCCTCTGAGAAAATGTCTGTCTCTTTAACAAAAAGAGGTTACCCACCGCATGTTGTCTCTCAAGCCTGGAATAGAGCCAACGAAAGAGAACGACAATCTCTGTTTTCAAAAAAAGTATCAACTCCAAAACAAAATGTGTATTGTTCTCTAACTTATAGTAAACATTCCTCTGCTATAAAACAAGCCATCAGAAGACATTGGCACATCATCCAGGATATTCCTGGATGTAATTCTCCACCAATTTTTGGAATGCGTAAGACCCAAGCTCTTAGGGACCGTCTAGTACATTCTGACTCCCTTAAGAAATTTGCTTCACATGTTTCAGCCGTTGGCCATTTTAAATGTGGAAAGTGCTCTGTGTGTCCGCTGAGTCTTCCCGTTAAGGAATTTCGTTCAACAACTTCAGACTTCAGATTCCAACTAAGACACTTTTCTAACTGTGCCACAAGCCGCGTAATTTACGCGGTCACATGTAAATGCTCTAAATTATACATTGGCAGCACCATGCGCCCAGTTCGGTTGCGCATAGGAGAACACAGATCTAGGTTGCGCTCTTTGAATTTCGAGGCTCCACTAACGAGCCACTTTGTGGAACACAAACACTCTGAGACTGACATGCGTTTCTTTGTATTATGGGTTTATCGTGACCATCCACATGATCATAGGGATGTACAGAAAGTGCTCCTTCAAAATGAAATGCGCTTTATACATTTATTTAACACCCTGGCCCCCAACGGGTTAAATAATGAATTTGATTTGTCCTGCTTCTTATGAGTTGAGTTTTGTTTTTGACACTGTGCCTTTAATGAATTCAGCAACAACGGTAGCACGTGACCCATTAGCTCTATATCTGCGTATGCAGTATTTTCACAATCTAACTTAGAACCGGAAGGTTCAGCAGCCCTTCTTTTTGGGAGCATAAAAAATATTAAAAAATTGCAAAAATATAGTATTATATAAAACTAATACGTTTGGATAATAAAAGAATAAGAAAAAATTGAACTATATGGATTAATTACTCCCAGTGAGTTTGCTTTTTCAATACACTTAGAGGTAAGCTTTTTTGTATAATTATTGTTGTCTATCCTTATATTTATCATTGACTAACTATTTATTTATTTGGAAAATGTAAAAATGTTAAAATGGTATAAAAAATTTTTCTAGGCTGATGAAGCTGTGCTTTTGTGAAAGCGCTAAAGATATCCGGAATAGCGTTTCCTCTCTTCACTGTCTTGTTACCACCTGTGGACCCTTGTGGACTTTATTTCTACGTTTACATCTGAAGATGATGGAATAGGATAAGACCTTTGGACTTTGGACTTTTTCCATTTGTTCCTGGTATTTTTGTATATAGTGTTTATATAGTTTTGTATTACACACTTTTGGTGGTTTTCCATTGTTAGCACTTGAATGAACTTTTGGAATTTCCTATTGAGTCGTGCTAGTTTGTTTGTTACTACCTGGAGGTTGGCAACCCTATCCGTTCGCCTGGAGAAAATGGCCACTTTGACAATTGGACTGTATGGCATCGAAGTCCCTCCCCAAACTCTGCCCTCCTCAGGCTTTGCCCCCAAAACCTCCCGCTGGTGGTGAAGAGGGACCTGGCAACCCTAGCCACTCTGGCTGGCTTGTTGGTGGGCCAGTTTTATTTCCCAGTCCATCCCAGAGCACTGGAAACTCGCATGGGCCTTTAATTTCCCCAGATATTTCGCCTTTGCTCCCAGCCCCCTCTGCTGTTTATTGGCTCATCTATTGCCACATGGCAGTTGCCTTTAATATCAACCCTCACCCCCCTTCTCCTAGCTAGAGGCTGCGGAGGTTGTTGCTGCTGTGTTAAGCATTAGCAAGCCTCCCCTTCCTTCTCTCATGCAGGACTCTCCCCTGAGGGACTGGGCAGTAGCCTGAAAACAATTCCAGTTGATGTGAAACAGGCAGCGAGAATGAGCGTCCTCTTAACTTACCCATCCGGTGCTCCGCACCTGTCTTCTAGCCCTACAGCCCATCTGCTTTCCCTATATCTAGGAGAAGGGGGGGGAGAGTTCTGATTTTCCCAGGTCTGCTTTCTTTCTGGCTCTCCAACGCAGATATAGCATGGTGTTTACAGCAGCCTCAGGCTGGACGCTCATTGACTCGGCAGTCCCCCCGAGGAAAGAGAGAGGCTTTGGAGGCTGGCCCAGCCACTTACTAGGTCCGTGCTGATTCATTATGACACCATTGGTAGAGGGTCGTTCTGCCTTCTGTGAGACGAGAGTTTGATTACCGGCCCTGAACCTTTGACACGAAGGCTGGAAGGTGCGGAAAGTATTGAGGATCCTCCTTTAACGGAGCAGAATGGGTGGCTGCTAGGCTGTCTGAGCCAATGCCGCTGTGGGTATCTGGATATCACAAGGTCAGGCCAGATAGGACAGCGGCAGACCACTCAAGTACAGAGAGGATGAGGGGATGTTTTGTACAACAAAGGAGGCACACATGTTCACCGTGGCACAGGTGAGGAAGCTTCTATACAAGCACTGCTTGCCTCTCCTCGGCCTCTTCCCCCCCAAGCCCTTTACTAGGGTTGCCAGGTCCCTCTTTGCCACCGGTGGAAGGTTTTGGGGGTGGAGCCTGAGAAGGGCGGGGTTTGGGCAGGGGAGGGACTTCAATGCCCTAGAGTCCAATTGCCAAAGCAGTCATTTTCTCCAGGTGAATTGATCTCTATTGGCTGGAAATCCGTTGTAATAGCAGGAGATCTCCAGCTAGTACCTGGAGGTTGGCAACCCTACCCTTTACTCCCATTTGAGCTCACTTCCAGAACTGAAGGCTGGGGAAAAGCATCTGGGGGACTCAAACCACACCCACCCACTCCTTGTACTCAAACAAAAACTGAAGCTCCCCCACCCACCCACTTTATATGAGATTGGGACCAGTCCCATCTACCACGTTCAGTTTGGCCCATGGTCATAAGCCAGTTCCATCAAGATGCTTGTTGTTACTGTTAACACCATTCAACACAGCTTTGTGAATTAGTACCAGCGGGAGGAGAACTGGGCTCATCTAGGCCAGAAGAACAAACCCTTGCAGTTTAATCCCACGTGAGAGAGATCAGATCCTTGTTCTCTGAAATATGTTCATATCATACACTGAACTGACGATTCACAGGTTAACCTGTCTGTTCACACAGTGGCCAACCAGGTGGCTATAGGAAGCACACAAGCAAGATGACTGCAGCAGCATTATCCTGCCTGTTCATTTTGACTAGTAGCTATGGGTAGCCCTATCCTCCATGAACATGTCCACTCTCCTCTTAAAGCCTTCCCAGTTGGCAGCCATCACCACATCCTGGGGCAGGGAGTTCCAAAATTTAACTATGCATTGTGTGAAGAAATGCTTCCTTTTATCTGTTTTGAATCTCTCACCCTCCAGCTTCAGCGTTCTGGTATTATGAGAGAGGGAGAAAAGCTTCTCCCTGTCCACGCTCTCCATACCATGCATAATTTTATAGTCTTCTATCATATCTCCCCTTAACTGCCTTCTTTCTAAACTAAATTTGTAATTCTGGAAGATCTCTAGGACCCACCTGGAGGTTGGCAACCCTGCCCAGAACTCATAAGGACAGACAGACAAGGTTGAAACTGGCCTTTATGCCATACTGTTACTCCGATTCATGAAGTCATTCACTTCCTCCTGAAGAATTTGTACTTCTTCCTACCAGGCTGCGCATGTGAGTGATGGCATGTATTAGCTGATAATGTGATGTGCTGTAGGCAGGTGCTTTTGTTAGTTGGTCAGTTAATGACCATGTGTGCAGCAAATACCCACATAAACCTCTCTTTTTGCTTTCCCCAAATCCCAAGCATTCTTCTGGATCTTCTGAACTCAATTTACAGGAAGAAAGTGTGGCGAGGCAAATCAATCTCTGAAAATGAAACCAACCTAGATTTCAAACACTCTGACCCTGTTTGCTTAACAAGCCCAAGAGAGGAAAACTAAGTGACTGGGAGACACAGGGAAGATTTATGAGCCATGAGATAGCACTGGGATTTGCAGAGTCAGAGTAAAGTGACCTAAAAAAACCAGAGAAGATTTATAAATGTGGCATGTGCGTTCAGCCCCTTATGAGCAGAAAAGGGATGCTGGGCCTTGGCTAGTCCCAAATACACTCTCTCTCTCTCTCTCACACACACACACACACACACAGCATTTATGTTTTCAAGGTCCCGACTACTAAAACAGAAAGGGATGACATATCAGAGTTGCTGAGAAAATTCTGCCTGATGAAGCTTACAGGATAGTCAACAATATTAAGTACATGGTAGTATCCTGTCCCTTGTCAAAACAATCTCTTTCACCAGTTACAATCACATTTTCTGCTTTTCTTTTTCACATAAACACACACACACACAGGTAAGAATGAACACATAAGTTTTGTCGAGACATGAAAGCGATGTTGCAAAAGGGTTCCTTCTTATTAGGGATGCCAACCTCCAGGTCATGGATGGAGATCTCCAGCTGACAGTGATCAGCTCACCTGGAGAAAACGGCCTCTTTGGCAATTGGACTCTATGGCATTGAAGTCCCTCCCCTCTCCAAACCCCACCTTCCTCAGGCTCCACCCCCAAAGTCTCCAGGAATTTCCCAGTCCTTAGCTGGCAACCCTACTTCTTATGGGCTTCTCCTTTGAATGTACTGCATCCCTCAATTTAGATAAGCCTTTATTTATTGGCCTGAGAAGATGCCTAAGGGTTGCTTACAGCCTTTTGTGCAAAGAAACACACTATAATTGCACTAGTATAGATCAGTTGTATGATACCCTGTCCTCATATAGTAGAAGAGGGGAACCTTACTGTATGGGAAAGCCACTGATAAGTCTATTCTATGTTTTTTCCTTAATGAAGGGAGATGTATGTTCCAGTCCTGGACAGGAAGGATACAGAACTTTCAAAGAATGACATTCACGATAGCATGTATAGCTGTAATTGCTGCAGGGGGACGGGGTAGCCTTGCTCATTTTGTTAGGGTAGGCTTACCAGGTCCCTTCCCTCCTCCAGCAGGAGGTTTTACAGGTGGAGGTGAGATTGCGTGCGCAGCCATGCCAACGCGATCGTGTCACTTCCGGTTTACACCCAACACTCAAACTGGGAGTTTGAGTGGTAAACAGCCCCTTGCGATGCGGCACTTCTGGGTATAAACTGGAAGTAACATGGTGCCATGGACAGGCGCTCGTGCACGCATTGCCCGCCAACCCTCAGCTGGTCGGCGGGCAGCCAGGTGGATTGGTGGGGGGTTGCCCGCCACCACCTGGAACTTGGCAATCCTATGTTAGGGTCCAAACCATAGATGACTGCATCCATGCTGTAGCACCAACAGTGCAATCCTATGCAGAGCTATTCCAGTCTAAGCCTATTAAACCACTAAATAGAATTGCTCTTTAAGCCTCCAAAGAAGTGGCAATAAAGCCTTTTAGGTCATTTATGCATGGGTACTTTCACTCACGTTCACCCCCGCCTGTCTCGGTTGTTCCTCAGTCGTTTCTCAGTTGCATGAGCATTCCATCCATTAGAGATGGCCTCCCTGCCAGCCCTCACAAATCCCAGACCTTCCCGTTCCTCTGTTAACCCAATTCTTCCCTCTCCCCTGAGCTCAGCCTGGGTGAAATCTCCATGCATAATGCAAAGCGCAGGACACCCAAGCTTGGCTTCTATCACAGAAAGCATGCAGCCAATTAAAAAGCAGCATGTAAAGAGGCGGGGATTCAAATGCTTCCTCTGAGCAGAAGAAAGGCTTTTTTAAAAAGGAGGTTTGGATTTCTTCCCCCCCCCCCTTCAGATTGCTTTTGTTTTTTCTTCTTAAAATGCTTTTTTATTTGGCATCTGGGTTTGGGGGGATTTTCTCTCACAGTAAGTATCTACAAAGTAAGCCAATTACAAAGCAGCATTTAAAGGGGCGAGAACTTGATTTGAGCTTGGAGACTGCTGGTGCATAGATTCCCAACAGGAAGGTGTGGGGTCCAGCGAGCAACGAACCTCAGGTAAAACTCCCATGCATAATTGACCCTCGTCCCTCACACTTTGTTGCAGACATGGAGGAGGGGAGGTGTGTTGCTCACTGCCAACGATGTCACAGTCACTGTCAAAGAGGTATCCATGGCACTCATGCAACTACTTACTACCCAGTACGCCCTCCCAAAGCGTGGACAAGCAACATGGATTAAAGAACACATTTTCCCAGGGACAAAATATTGCTCTGCAACTGCTGAGGAAATTCAATACCCTACAAGAGAAGCACTAGACTGAAAAAAGATGTCTTGTCCCCTGCAGCCACCACAGCAGTTAGATTTATTTTGCTGAAATGTGACCACCTGGAAGTACCTTAAATGTTAAAAGAATAGTCTCTGAAAGACTTTGCCACAGATTGATATAAAATGTGCCAGAAGCTTTTGGCTTCTGTTGCTTCAGCTTTCTTGCTCAGCGGGCATCTATTCATCTTTTCAGACCAAGGCTGCTCCAGGGTCAGGATGCTGTGATGCTCCCGCTTTCATCAGAAACACAACCCCATACCTGGAATCTCCTCATCTTGCTAATTTACACCTGTCCCCCACATCATTTATTTTCTCCAGTCCCCATCCTGATTCCTTGCCTCCCATCTCATGTTCACTAATGTCCATCTGTCCTTTCTAAGTCTTTGTATCCCTAGTTCCCAAACACCCATCTGTTGTTATGAATTACCTTAAGTATGTGGCTTCCCAACATAATCCCACCTTGCACTAGTGGTAAGCCTGTCTTCTAGTGAAGACAGGTATGTGGTCATCTTCTCTAACATCTCATGGGTAGGAGATCCACCACCTAGTATGAATTCTCAGTTTAATTCCTTGCTGAGCTTTTTGCTCAGGGAATTTCTGAAGAGAAGTTACATCCATGCGTTTCCCCTCCCAATACCCTTCAATCCTCACTGATGCCCCCATGCTCTCTTCACCAGCTATTGGGGAGGGGCCGTGGCTCAGTGGTAGAGCATCTGCTTGGGATGCAGAAGGTCCCAGGTTCAATGCCCGGCATCTCCAGTTCAAGGGACTAGGCAGGTAGGTGATGTGAAAGACCCCTGCCTGAGACCCTGGAGAGCCACTGCCAGTCTCTGCAGACAATACTGGCTTTGATGGACCCAGGGTCTGATTCAGTATAAGGTAGCTTCATGTGTATTGCAGTTCCTCTTTAATGAGGCCTCTCCTGACAAAACCAGCCATTGGAGACTATCCAAAGTCCCTAGGGAGACATGAAAAATCATCCCTCATCCTAAAAGGGGAAGGTTGAGCGGTACACCTTATATACATGGAGAAAGGTGGCCATAGAACTAATGAGGCATGAAATTAGAAGTGCTGCTTTGGAGCTGATCTGACAGGTTTTGATCAGGAAACTGGATCTCTGGAAAGTCTGTGTGCTGCAGTTATGAACATAGAAGGGCTTCAGAAAGGCTTTGGGAAAGATGCCCTTCTCCTTGCGGTAGCAGCCCAGAACTCAGCATGAGAAATGTCAGGTGCGTCAACAGAGCTAATACATGGTGGGTAGACTTCTCAGTTTCCCAGGGGGTGGGGCACGGCTCCTCACAACTTAGGCTGAGTGTGTGACTGGCCCAAGGTCCCATAGTGAGCTCTGTGGGCAAATGGGGATTTGAACTCTAGTCTCCCCAATTTTAGACCAACACCCTCACAACTATGCTGCTCACATTTTGGATACTCAGTACAAATCTCCAAATACATCTCAGAATCGGCAGCAAATAATGCCTTCTCAGATGCCCTGACCTGAAAATAGGGGAGCATTTGTTTGGTTGAAATAAGGTCAAAGATGCAGAATCACCTCACTTTCCATATTTGGGGAACCAGTTTTATTTTTCCCAGCACCCGCCCCCTGCACAGATGCACAGAGACACCCCCCCCAAAAAAAAGGCTAAAGAGAGGAATATTCCTGTCTCTTCTATTTCTTTTTCTCTAAAGCTGCAAGTCCCAGGATACCAAAATCAACAGCTTCCACCATTTGGGCCACCGGCCTATGCTCCCCGCCCCCACCCCAACACCCATGGCTAAAGACAGAAATATTCCCATCTCCTCCATTTCTTTTTCTCAAAAGCTGCAAGTCCCGGGATATCAAAATCACTTTAACTTCTGGTATGTTGTCTGTTTCGATGAGCCGTAGGTTGAGAGCAGGCGGTTTTAGGCAGAACTTCCAAGAATCCCAAGGGGAAAATAAGGTAAAGCAGAGGAGGGGTTTTCCTGTGTGGCAAGGAAATGTCCCAGAGTCCCAGAGAAAGAAAAGCAGAGTTGGTAGCCTCTGTGCAAGTGGAGAGGAAATGGCTGCCAACCTCCAGGTACTAGCTGGAGATCTCCTGCTATTACAACTGATCTCCAGCTAGGGTTGTCAGGTGCGTGGTGGTGGCAGGTAAAATCCTGCCAATCCACCGGGTTGCCCGCCAGCCAGCTGAGGGCCAGCGGGCACAGCAGGCCTGCGCGCTGTGCACCCGTCACTTCCGGGTCACTTCCGGGTTTACCCAGAAGTGACGTGGTCACGTGGACGCTCTGGCAACATCGGATGAAATTCTATGAAAATCATAGAATTTCGGCTGGGATTGCTAGAGCGTCCACATCGGTTCCAGGTAGACCCGGACGTGACGCAGGCACATCGTGCGGGGTGCGCATGCATGCTATGCCAGGCACACGCATGCACCGTGCATGTCTGCTGCAACCCTGCAAAGCTCCTGCCGGTGGAGCTGCGGTGTTTGGGAAGCCTATCTCCAGCCAATTGAGATCAGTTCACCTGGAGAAAATGGCCACTTTGCCAACTGGACTCTATGGCATTGAAGTCCCTCCCCTCCCCAAACCCCGCCATCCTCAGGCTCTGCCCCCAAAATCTCCCACTGGTGGTGAAGAGGGACCTGGCAACCCTAGGAGAGGATGAGAGTGCACAGTTTTGGCTGGCAGGGCAGTGATAGTTAAAGGAGCCAACACACGAGAATTTCAAAGGCATAAGGCCCAGGAATTCAGGGTGAGTCTAGGGTGAGAATCGATGGATTTCCTGGTTCTGGCTGAGTCAAGGGGGAGAGGGGCTTCCCAGAAAGGTGACAAAAGGAGATTGCATCCAGGCCTGGGTGGTCAGAAGGGCTGGCAGGGTGGAGGCTTCCCCCATGTCTGAAGCAGGCTGGTAAGCTAGAAGACATTCAGGGAAGCTCAGCAAAAGGTAATCAGCTCACCTGGCTGCTTGATAGTAATTAGATTTTGCACTTGGGAAGACTTGCATTTGCCGATGAAATTATCTTGATAGAGGAAGATGGGTGTCTGGCTTTGCAAGACCCTGGGCCAATGGCTAGGCATGCAGATGTCCCATCAATGAATCAGTCTCCTGCAAAGGTTTTGGCCACTCATTAGCATAGCCTGAGGAGAGCCTTGACCTCACCTTGTCCAAAGCAAGGCATTGCTAGCTCCTAACTTGGCTGCCAGGGCAAATTTAGCCAAGAAGGAATCGGGGCACACAAGACACATCTAGGTAGGAAGGGGGGCCTTGGTAACACTCCCCCACACAGATAGCTAAAGATAAAATGGCGATGGGGCCATTTTTCTCTGAGGCAGGGCCACCAGGAGATAGTAATAATGCAATTATTTGTATCCCATCTGTGAAGGCAAACCATAATTCTCTTGATCCATTATTTACATCAGATAGTTTCAAAGGGTAGCTATGTTGGCCTGCAGTAGAACAGCTAGGCTCAAGTCCAGTAGCCCTTTAGAGGCCACAAGATTCTGGGGGTATAAGATTCTAAGAGTCGAGGCTTCCTTCATCAGATACCAACAAAGGGATCTTTGACTCTTGAAAGCTTATAACCCCAAAATCCTGTTGGTCTCTAAGGTGCTACTGGACTCGAATCTAGCTGTACTTACATCAGAGTTTTTGCTTTGCTTTGGGTTTTTTTATTGATTTTAAAATAATGCTTACTTACATCAGAGTTTGTGTTGCAGGCCACAGGAGACACATTCTTCAGTCCAGCCACTGGCCCCCTGGTTGCTAGATGGATTGATCTTCCCTTCCTAGGGTTGCCAACTGCCAGGTAGTAGCAGGAGATCTCCTGCTAATTCAACTGATCTCCAGCCGATAGAGATCAGATCACCTGGAGAAAAATAGCCGCTTTGGCAATTGAACTCTATGGCATTGAAGTCCCTTCCCTCCCCTAACCTCGTCCTCCTTAGGCTCCGCCCCAAAAATTTCCTGCCGATGGCAAAGAGGGACCTGGCAACCCTATCCCTTCCCCCTTCCATGCTAGCTCTCTCTCTCTCTCATTCTCTCTCTCTCATTTCTTCACAGACAGTATTATCCGCTGAAGGTCCCCTCTTATCTTTACAAAAACAAACAAAACCAGCCCTGTGCCTCCTAAGAACTTGGCAAGGTACTACAAACACTAACAGGACTGACTGAACCAGAGAACCTGACAGTAGAGTTGCCAGGTCCCTCTTTGCCACCAGCAAGCCTGAGGGATGGGGTTTGGGGTCGAGCCTGAGGGATGGGGTTTGGGGATGGGAGAAGCGTTCTATTGCTAATATTTACATGCAGATCTTGGGAAAACTGAAGCTTTTGCCAAAATTAAAAAGCGCATTAAAGAGCTCAATTATAACAGCACTACTTTTCGTGCTCGTCGTGTCTGTTCATCGGAATACCCCCTCCACGTGGTCTGCCTGCCTATACATATTATCTAACAACTCCTCGTCTCTGTAGAGCTTTTTGCTTGGCTAGATTGAATGCTAACCCTTCTATGGTAATGCAGGGCAGAATTCTGAATATACCATACTCAGACAGGATCTGCCCTTGCTCTTCTGGCTCTATTGACTCATTAGCCCATGCCCTTTTGGAATGCCGCTTTTACGAGGAACTTTGATCGCACTATATTTCCCCCCTTTTAATATACAAATCCAATGCCTCTGTGACTGACATAATGCCTTTTTTACTAAGTGATAGGGACCCTAAGGCTACATTGTCAGTGGCAAGATTTGTTTCAGTCCTTATATCCCTCCAACACTAGATATGTGCTGCTCAAGATCAATTGATCAAGGAGCTTCTAAGGGATAAAAGGAAAGGTATATTTACATGATCACATTTGAAATGGATTTGTTTATTTGTCATCACCTTTTTCAGGATCACGTCTTAACCTATTTTAGGTTTACTGATGATTTGTTTTGCATCCTAGATTCGGCTTCAGTGTATGATTCTTTTTTAGAATGGCTCAATTCTCTTAATCAGCATCTGCAGTTCACGGGACAAATGAACCAACTAGCTATCTTGTTCCTTGATGTGACAGTCTTTAGGACCCAAGAGAACACCGTAGCAGTGAAATCGTATCGGAAGCCTACTGATGTGGGAGCAGGGCTTCATTTTCATCTCACCACCCACTCCACCTCCAGCGGAATCCGCCTTTCAGTCAGCTTTTAAGATTGAAACGGAACGGTACGTTCCAATAAGACTATATTTTGGCAGCACAGGATCTTAATAGGAAACTTACAAAGAGAGGTTATGACGATTCTATCATTACAGATGCTATGACTAAAGTGGCCGTGAAGGATCGGGAGATGTTACTCCGCCCCCAAATCCAATCGGGAGTTAGACCCTCTAGAATACATGCCTCCCTGGAATTTAATCACTTCACGCAGGAAATACAGAAAATCATTCGCCGTCATTGGCATGTCCTGTATAATGTGCCTGGCTGTTCTGAGCCACCAGTGTTTGGCCTTAGGAAAACTAAATCATTTTGGAATTATTTGGTCAAAACAGACAAGACACTCAGCAAAGAAGGAGCTAACATCCGAGGGCACCATAAATGTGGCGCATGCGCGTTATGTCCTTTCAGTCTACCTATTAAGGAAGTGAGCTCTTCTAGCTCCAATTTCAAGTACACGTTACAGCATTTCACCAATTGTTCATCCAAAAATGTCATTTATGCCATTATTTGTCCATGTTTTTTAATATACATTGGCTTGACATCCCGCCAATTAAAATTGTGCATTGGTGAACACAGGGCGAGAATACGTTCAAAGACCATGGACGCGCCTTTAACAAGCCACTGCCTGCAAAAAGGACATTCAGACACTGATTTATTATTTTTTGCGCTATGGCAGTATAAAACATGTCAATACCATCATGAGGACGTGACTAAAATCTTACATAGACAAGAAATGAAATTTGTGTATCTCTTTAAAACACTGACCCCTGCAGGCCTTAATAGTGAATTTGAATTAGCTAGTTTTCTTTAGGAAAAACATTCCTATTTGATGCAATACAGCTGGATAGCCTTGAGTTGAACCAATTTAATTATGAGAACCCTTAGGGTCGGCTGGTCAACAACGGGTAAGCCTGAACTGGTTTGTTACGGGTATATTCATGTTTTGTATTTTATCATGGGTTAATATTTATCATTATCTATTTTTTGCAGAGGTCTTTGTACCCACTTGATTAAATGCTAAGTGCATACTGAAATAAGATTAAAAAGAATAATCAACTGATGAAGCAACTTTATTGCGAAATGTACATGAATCCGGAAGTGTCGTTTTGGATCTTTCTTTGTTTGGATTTTCCTTGATTTTTGGACTGGTTATACCATTGGGACCTTTCTTGTTCTGGACTGGGATTCCATGCCGTCAGGTGAAGTAACCGGGCCATTGGATGTTTATGGACTGAGTGAGCCATACTGGCAGGTGATGTAACAGGACCTTGATTTGGGACTTTGAGTGATTTGGGACTTTGATTTGAATTGTGGAAATCCGAAGCTGAATTATTTTGCAGTTTGCTTTGAATCCCCAACAAGTAAAGAACATTTATAAGGAAAGTATACCTTGGTTGTCTTCATATTCGTTATTTGCATTCTGTATTTTTATTTATTTGTTGAAAAAGAATTTTTATTAACTAGAAATATTTGGTTTAATATTGGAGCCTGGGTGCTGCAGTTTTCTTCAACTAGTGTTTGTTCAGCATAAGTGCCAGTTTCTTTAGATTTAACCTCCAGGTACTAGCTGGAGAACTCCTGCTATTGCAACTGATCTCCAGCTGATAGAGATCAGTTCACCTGGAGAAAATGGACACTTTGGCAATTGGACTCTATGGCATTGAAGTCCCTCCCCTCCCCAAACCTCGCCCTCCTCAGCCTCTGCCCCAAAAACCTCCCGCTGGTGGCAAAGAGGGACTGATGAGCGAGTCTCACAGAACAGGTATATCAAGAACAATCTCAAATGCTCAAAGAAGTCATATCCATCTGTGGGAAACTCCACATTGTTTTCCAGACCAAGCCATTAATATTCCCATTGAGCGAAACATTGCCCACATTTCCCCACAGCACTGTGACCTGGTGGGAAGACAGGAAGGCAAGTACCAAGCCTGGGGGAAAACAAGGCACCTAGGATAGGGAGAGGAAAGTCAACAGAACAAAGGAGGGCACACGAAGAACTCACAGGAAAGCAGTGTACCATAGCTGCTTGCTTGGGGGAGATCAATAAGAGGGTCTCTACAGGGAAATGCTCATTGATGGCATAAAGCTGAGAAAAGAAGATTTCTTTCCTGAAAACCCTCACACGCCTCCAGGAACTCAACACACTCCTTGGGGATTAAAAAAAAAAAATCCAATGACATGCAGCGCCTGCACTTGTCTCTTGGGCTGGGTATGTTGCAGGGAACAGCTGCAAGAAAGGAAGTTTCGAATGTACATTCAGTCCCTGGGAACTAACTGTGCGATTCTAAACAAAGCTACTTCCGTTCTTCAGTGGGCTAAGATGGGTGGAAATCTGTTTAGAATGGCACTGTCAGTAGGGTTGCCAACCTGCAGGTACTGGTTAAAGGGAAAAACAGCACCAGCTCCTTTTGACAACACCTCCGGATTTGAGTGTGTTTCGCCTGGAAAGAGCTTCTTCAGTTGATTAATCAATTTTCATAAGGGTACAACGACCTCAACTTCTTCAGTTGATTAATCAATGCTCGGGGGTCGCATAACTAGCCAATAGAAATCAGTTCCCCTAGAGAAAATGGCCGCTTTGGCAATTGGACTCTGTGGCATTGAAGTCCCTCCCCTCCCCAAACCCTGCCCTCCTCAGGCACTGCCCCAAAAACCTCCAGGTATTTCCCAACCTGGAGCTGGCAACCCTAACTGTCAGTCTTAAACGGGCCCTGGAAGTACTTATGAATACCTCTCTGTTCCTTTCCCAGTTTGATCACAAATTGAGAACAGATCTCTCGAACACTGCCCAGCACCCTTGGGAGGTGAAAAAATAAGGTTGCCAACTCCAGGTTGGGAAATTCTGGAGATTTAGGGATGGAAACTGGAAGGCAGGATTTGAGGAGGGAAGGGACCTCAGTGTTTTAATTAGCACTGTCTTGTATGCAAAGAAATGAAAAGAAGACCGAGCAGGGGGCGGGCAAGTAGTCAGCTAGATAGGCATTTAGGTTAGAGACCTTGCTCCCTTTTATGGCACCTCTTGTCTGTCCTTAGACTGATACTCTTAGGTCTAATTTCCTCCTCCAACTCAGAAGTTCTTTCTCTTCCTCATTAGCCAGTTAGACACTTAGAGGCTATCTCTGTCTCTTAGCTTTCCTATCTAAAATATAGTTCCCTAATAAACCTTTAACTTAAACTTTAATCAGTGAGTCTGCCACTTCTCTGTGTAACTAGCACTCTGCCAACACTCAGTGGGTATAATTCCATGGCGTTCACCCTCCAAAGCAGCCATTTTCTCCAGGGGAACTGACCTCTGTCATCTGGAGATCAGTTGTCATTCCAAAAGATCTCCAGGCCACACCTGGAGTTTGGCAACCACTGGGAAAATACTCCACAGGGAAAATAGGGGGGAGGTCATTTCTCTCTCTAACATTACAGCCTTAACTAATTTGCATGCTGGACTCTGATGGCAGAGCAAGTCTTGTTAATCTAGTGTTCTAAAGGGGATCAAAATAGTTTGTATCATCTTGTCTCGCCATCTGGGAACTGCTCCTGTAAGTTCTGAGCACATGGCTACAAGAGGAATACCGTAGACAGAGAAATGTGGCTGACTATATGGGCGCAAAAGAGCACTTTGGTGCATTCTTGAACTGGCTCTTGGGAACTGTAGTTCGAGCCAGGCGATTCCCACCAATGTGATGGATGCTGCCAAAGAATAAATGCCACTGACTGCACAGTTTGAAAAGCAGCACGTAGGCTTCAAATTTTGAATGAGATGCCCATGAAAACCCTGGGAAAGTTGTAGTCCGAGAAAGACAGCAAGCTGTGAGCATGTATCAGCAGCAGCTACCTGGCTAGCTGTCGTGCTGAACACCACCACTGTGCGAATGCAAAACTATTTAAAATGCTACTTGTTTTGAATTGCAAGCCAATCATCAATGCAATCATAAGAGATGCCTTATTTGCAAAAAAAAAATTGGAATTATCTGTGCATACTGTGTGTGTGTAGGGGAGGGTCTCTCAAATATTAAGAAAATATCCATTTTTGGAGGGAGTCCCTGCCTTTTTTGAAAACTTCCAAACCAGATGGCAGCATGAGAGCAGCGCAGACAAGCCAGCCCCCCACATGCAGGAAATTAAGCTGAAGAGAAGTAAGTTGTTTGTTTAGAGGTAGACGAGAGACAGGAGGCTAGGCTTGCAGGACAGGTACCACCTGGGACCCAATTTCCAGTGGGGGCCTTAGTATCCTTCAAACAGCAAGTAAACAACATATCTCACAGCTTTAAGAAAGGGAAGGAAATTGTTACCCGGAGTCTGGCAATCTTGTGTTTGTTCAGTGCCCTCCTGCCCAGCCCATGATCCAAAAAGGGAAGACTTGTGCCCTTCAATACAATGAGAATTGGGCAGAATAACCTCTCCTTTTGATAGATCAGAGGAGCAATTGGATAGGTTGGGAACCCCTGTCCCACCCCCTTCTCCCCAATGCCAATACCCCAATCCAATAAGGCAAAAGGGTTTTATCTATGGGATTTTATCTGCTTGATCCGGCAACGGCAACATTCCCCCCTGAGAATGCATTGTTTCCTTATGCAGAATGTACTAGTTCTTCCCTTCCCTCAGTAAGATGAAGTATAGCAAAAAGAAAAACATTGAGAAGGTCAGATGTACATGCGATAGCTTTCTTGAATTTGTGCAGGCAGACTGGAAAC
Organism: Euleptes europaea; assembly: GCF_029931775.1. Classification (NCBI taxonomy): domain Eukaryota; kingdom Metazoa; phylum Chordata; class Lepidosauria; order Squamata; family Sphaerodactylidae; genus Euleptes; species Euleptes europaea. The sequence continues at coordinate 37,545,180 of NC_079318.1, read as the reverse complement.
ACTGAAAGGAAATACTTGGTTATGTGCAGAGAAGAAAATTATGGCCGGGAAGTCTGGCCAAAGTACAGGTCACGTTGAGCTGGTAACAGCTGCTTTGACAGTTGAATACATTTGAAAACCTGCAGCTAATCCTTCACGGTCAACAGATAGTTTGTGAGAGAAAAGATTATAGAAATAAAACCAGATACCAATTTTTTTAAACTGAAAAAGAAGGGAAGTACAATTGGGGAAAAAACTTGTAATGCACATAACCCTAAGGCAGGCAGGATGCATGGCTGGGGGAGAAAAAATGTCCTCCTCTATGCTTTGCTCTTCTTTTCTCTCTGTTTGACATTTTGTTATGGATTTCCACTTGTTGTCCAAAGCGCATTCTGGAAAGGCAAAGGACAACTAGCAATTTGCTTCTTCTCTTGCGGGAACATTTCAGGGTAACACATGTATACCTTAGCCTTCCAGTCCATTATAGCATCTAAGCCTAGATGATATATTCTATGAAGCCCTCATTGCAAGATGATGCCAGCTTGTTTACACAACCCAACTGTAGCTGTATGTATTCAGATATTTATATGCCACTATTGTTTCCAGTGGGGGACTTACAAGATCATTCTCCCCTCCTCACAACAACTACGCTGTGAGGCAGGTTAGGCTGAGAGTGACTGGCCCATGGTCACCCAGGGAGCAGGAAAGGCAGTGAGGATTCAGATCTGGGACTCCCAGTTTCTAGTCCAGCACTCTAACCGCTACTCAATGCTGGCTCTCTCTTATCTGGTCAGGGTTCAGAAAATGCCAGGCTCCAAACTAGTGCCTTGAAACCAGTGGCCCCAAAGAAAAGAGCAGTTGGCCCTCCCTGGTCTAGAACTATCCTAGGGTCAACCTCAGGAATATATAACCAAGGAGAATACTTATTAATGGGAAACAGAAGGAAATAAAATGAAACATATACAAAAAGCAAAGTATAGCAGATTAATTCCAGACTCTGCCTTAGCTATAGAGGGAAGACAAGATAGTTGAATTACCATTAGGTCCATTTTTCAAAGAGGAGATATTTCTTTCCAGGCTGCTTGGCAAAAGTCAGCCCTCTTCCATCACTCCACGTAGGCAGAGCCCCTCAGAACTGACAACAGCAGATAACCGGACATTTTATGGCAAAAGGGAAGGAGATGGACTCCCAAAGGGTGAAAGTAGCTTAAATGTCTTACCAATACAGTCAGTCAGTCAGTCAGTCAGTCAGTCAGTCAGTCTCTCTCTCTCTCTCTCCCCCCCCCCCACCCCCCCTCTCTCCCTGAGCTTAAAGTAGAAGATTGGAGGAATCACTGGCCATTTCCCCTGACGGACTCACATCTCAACTACGATGAAAAGCTTGCATGCAGATTTGCCCCAGGAGGAGCCCAAGATGAGAATGCAAAAGTGATGACCTTTCAGCATCCAGTAGGTAACGTCTGAACAAGGTAACGTTTGAATACACAAAGGAAGAAGATTTTCTTTGTCTGCTAAAGTAGATTGTGGCACCAGGCGGATAACATGGATTCCTAGAGAGAGAGAGAGAAGTTTTTGTAATGTACAATGGCTACACCATAACAGACATCACTAGCATCTTCCTATATCCAAGGCCATATGTTCTCCGCCCCCTCTATGCCATAATGAAAGAGCCCTGCTCCTTCAGTTTAGATTCTTAACAAGCTATGCACTCAACCTCTCTAGTGCGCTCTGGTGCTTGATTGTGTTTGGCGAGCAGGTACAACCTGTTGCTCCCTGCATCAGCTCCAGAATAAGTCTCCGCCAGAAAGGACTTGGCTTCCTATACTTATGAAGACCGATTAGCCCACATCACAACAAACTCTGAGTGTTTGCTGTGTGCTGCAAACCGATGCCAATTGCAATCACAGCAAGAATACTACATGTCTCCAGTACTCACTGACATTTCCGAAGAAAGCGGCCTGGCATTTCTCATACAGTCACCATTAATATTTATGCTACATCTGTGGCTCAGCATCTGATCTTGTATGGTAGGGAGGAAGCAAAGTAAAGGCAAGAAGATCCCAGAGAACTTGAGGTGCACCTCGAAATGATACACATATCCCTTTACTGAAGTAAATAACTAGTGCAGCATACGGAGTTGGATCCAATCTCAGCTCAGTTTTGTGAACAAATGAAAGCTATGGTCTCTATCCCTTAGCTTTAATAGGTAAATAGCATTACTGACCAATGGGGTGATATCACAACATGACGATTACTAGGCAGACTATGTTTACAGGGTTGTTTGCCATTGTTAGGGTTGCCAAGTGCCCAGTGGTGGCGGACAAAATCCTACCAATCCACCTGGCTGCCCATCAACCAGCTGAGGGGTGACGGGCAACACATGCACGCGTGCCCACACGCCACACCCACGTCACTTCTGGGTTTACCCGGAAGCGATGCGGATGCTCTAGCAACCTCCGCCGAAACTCTATGAAAACCATAGAGTTTCGGCGGAGATTGCTAGAGTGTTCGCGTCACTTCCAGGTAAGCCCAGAAGTGACGTAGGTGCGGCATGCCACCCACAAGGTTCCTGTCAGCCCTCAACATAATGCGGCCTCAAAGATTAACAGTGCCAACCTAAGTAGAGTTACACCAGTCTAAGTGCATTGAAATCAATGGGCTTAGAAGGTGTAATTCTGCTTAAAATAGCTGTCAGTGTACCTCACTAACTCTCCCAAATTCAGCTGTATGAGTACTAGTAACAACTGAAAGCACAGCATTGTTAATTATCTCTCAAAACTCAGGTGCCCTTTAAATGTTCTCCCAGCCACAAGGGAGGTGATTGTCTGGGCGAATGACCCAGCCATGTGGGCAGAACCTGTAGAATCAGACTCAGCATCACCCTCCCAGTGGAGAAGAAAATCCATGGGAAAGAGCAATGGAACCCCTGTGATCAATTCTAACCTATGAAGTTAGGATCCAGGGTCAGATCCCTTGATACATAATTTAGTCTATAAAAGGCAGCCAAATAGAGACTAAAATAGCATCCCAGGAAAAGGGAGGGGTTAATCGGGGACACAGCACAGAGTGGGGAGTTGCAGTGCCCTCTTCAGCTGAGTTGTACCCTTCTAAATTAGGGTTGCCAGGTCCCCCCTGGCCACCAGTGGGGGATGGGGGGTAGGGTTGCCAGATCCAGGTGGGGAACTTCAAGAGGTTTAGGGATGGAGCCTGGGGGGAACAGGGACCTCAGTGGGGCACAATGCCATAGAGTCCACCCTCCAAAGCATCCATTTTCCCCAGGAGAACTGATCTCTGTAGTCTGAAGATGAGCTGTAATTCGGGGGGATCCCAGATCCCACCTGATGGCTGGCATCCCTGATCTAAGTCCACTGAAGTCAATGGACTTAAAATGGTGTCACACTCTTTAGGACTGCACAGTTTAAACTCCAATTCCCTCAAGCTGCAGCCACAAACATCAGGAATCCCTGTCCTATGTTTTAAGGCTAAACTGTGCTTTAGGGGAACTGATTGCAAATCCCTAATGTAATGTATATTTTGGCTCTTAAGTGTAGCTGCTCCCCCCAACTACCAGAGACCAGATTATGGATAAGTGGCTATGAAGAGCACGGAAGCCTCTTAAATAGGGTTGCCAGCCTCCAGGTGGGGCCTGGAGATCTCCAGCATGACAGCTGATCTCCAGATCACAGAGATCAGCTCCCCCTGGAGAAAATGGTAGCTTTGGAGGGTGGACTGTATTGAATTATGCCCCAATGAGGTACCTCCCCTCTCCAGCCCTGCCCTCCCCAGATTCCACCCTGAAAATCTCCAGGAATTTCCCAATCCAGAGCCGGCAACCCTAGGGTCAGCAGTGAACAAACCAAGCTGCAATGTTAGGCCATAGAAGCTGGAACTATTACATGGTGGCAAGCATCTTTAGTATAGAAATAGGCCTTTTATGCAGGGACGTTTCCCTGCAGTCACCCCCGCCGACTGTGTTTTCCAGATGCTGTTTTACCCTGAATCTGGAAAATGGGGGCAAAATGTGTGGGGAGTGTGAGGTGACCTCTGATGGGCAGAAAAGGCATCCATAATCAAAAGGAAGCCCCTAAGCAGTTGGCAGGGGTGACCGTGGAGAAACATCCCTGCATAAAAGGCCATATTCACATTTGCCAGACTCATCTCTCCTTGCGGCTTCCCATCAGATAGATATATTATATCCCATCGTTCCCCGATCAAAAGTGGCCAAGACAGCTAAAACACATATATGCACAAGCATTGAAGAACTCAGAAAATGTTTTTGCAAAAATCAACAACAAAAAATTACCAAGCAGCAAAACAATCACAGAGCATTAAATAACTCAAACTATCCAACAGTGTACAGATCTAATGCCACCAACGAAAAGGCCTCTGAAACAAAGTTGTCCTGCTACACCTTGAAAACAAGCCAATAAAGAGAGCACTCTCCTCTTGTAATCCATTGCAGAAGGGTGTGAAGATGACTGAAAATGCCCACAGTCTGGGATGGCACAGCATGCACAGAGGAGCAAAGCTGGCTCAGAGATTCATGCCAGGAGAGACGGCCCTTCAAAGTTTCCCCTCCCTTCATTCATGCATCTGATCATGGCTAAGGAACTGCGGCAAGATAAAAATTCACCATTGCCACAAAGTTATGAATGTGATCAGTGCCTCACAGGCCTCTACATTAACTCTCAACACCAAGTTTATATGAGGCAGTTTTCCCATGCAAAAGAGGAGGAGGAGGAGGAGAAGAAAAGGTGGTTTTTAAATGCTGATTTTCTCTGATGTAAAGAGAATCAAACTGGTTTACAATCTCCTTCCCTTCCTCTCCCCACAACAGACACCTTGTGAGGTAGGTGAGGCTGAGATAGATCTCAAAGAGAACTGTGAGTAGTCCAAGGTCACCCAGCTGGATTCATGTGTAGGAGTGGGGAAACCAACCCGGTTCACCAGATTAGAGTCCGTCGCTCATGTAGAGGAGTGGGGAATCAAACCCAGTTCTCCAGATTAGAGACCACCGCTCTTAACCACTACACCACACTGGCTCTTCCATTGCTGTGCTTGTTTAATCTACTGTGTTCCTTCCTCAGTATACAACTCCTCCTGACTCCTCGTCATCTTTCTAGCTCTGCTGGGCGTTCCACACTTTCAAGCAACTTTGCTCAGCCTCCATCTTTAGGAATCAAGCAGGCTGAAATCTCTCTCTTTTTTTCCTCTGGCAGGAACTGACAGCATGGTCATAAAAATGAAAGATTCTTAAAATAACATGCAGCATTGAGAAACTGAGCAACTTCATTGGCCGCCGCCCCTCCCTCCTTGCAGCCTGCACCAGCCTCGTCAGCCTTGCTCAGGACTGTCTCCATGATTTATGGCGTTAATAACCCAGCCTGAATCTAGCCAGACCCCTGGGGCTCATAACCAGCCGCTCGCATCATGTAGTGCTCCGGTGTGGCACAAGTGAAGCTTTGCTTCAGAGCAGATTCCCACCCCCCAATCCTTCCCCTCAAGGAGTCTTAAGCTGTCTCGAGAGAGACGTCTTTGACAGGCCTGGTGTGTGCGCATCTTCATTATCTGCTGTTGTTGTCATCCTTCACCCATTTGATACGTTTATGGGGAGGTCCAGCTACGTCTTGGAACCATTCCAAGATGGACACATTCTCCGTAAGTCACTGGTTGGATAATATCAGTACTCTCTGTTGCCCTTCCCTTTAGGATTCCAAAGATATGAAAGATATTTTTTTTTTACTTTATTGGCAAAGATGGCACCTTATGGTGAGTTGCTGAGAACAGCAGTTCCAGGAATCCAAAACAGACAGGGTTATCTTTCCCACTCAGTCATGGGTGTCAGTTGTTTGGGAACACCAAAATCTTAAGGAGTAGTACATAAGAACATAAGAAAGACCATGCTGGATCAGACCAAGGTCCATCAAGTCCAGCAGTCTGTTCACACAGTGGCCAACTAGGTGCCTCTAGGATGCCCACAAACAAGATGACTGCAGCAGCATTATCCTGCCTGTGTTCGAAAGCACCTAATATAATAGGCAAGCTCCTCTGATCCTGGAGATAATAGTTATGCATCATGACTAGTATCAATTTTTACTAGTAAAGAGAAAGAGTCCGGTAGCACCTTAAAGTCTAACAAAATTACTGGCAGGGTATGAGCTTTTGTGAGCTGCAGCTCACTTCTTTAAGGTACTACTGGACTCCTGCTCTTTACTACTGGTATTGACAGACTAACATGGCCACCCATCAAAATCTTAAGGGTCAGTTTGCCTGGTTGTGCTTACCCAGGAAACCGTACAGTCATAAACTGGGATACCAGGAGCAGCCAAGGCAGAAAGCAGACTTATTGACATCACAACGGCAAACTGCTTACCAAATAGTCACAATGTATATGGAAATAGGGTTGACAGAAGGGAATGGCTCTTAGATATAAAACACTGTGACAAGAAAAACCCTCAGACACCTTGTCATAGGGATGTCCCATGTGGCTTGTTTCCATACAGAGGTTTTTATTCCACTTGGCTTCCAAGCTGGAGTGCTTTGAGCCAGCATGGTGTAGTGGTTAAGAGCAGTGTAGTGGTGGTTTGGAGCAGTGGTGCGGTGGACTCTAATCTGGAAAACCGGGTTTGATTCCCAACTCCTCCACATGAGCAGCGGACACTAATCTGGTGAACCATGTTGGTTTCCCCACTCCTCCACATGAAGCCAGCTGGGTGACCCTGGGCTAGTCACAGCTCTCTTAGAGTTCTCTCAGCCTCACCTACCTCACAGGGTGTCTGTTGTGGGGAGGGGAAGGGAAGGTGATTGTAAGCTGGTTTGATTCTTCCTTAAATGGTAGAGAAAGTCAGCATGTAAAAACCAACTCTTCTTTGGGGAGAAGAACAAAAGGGTGGGTGAGATGCCATGGCAGCTATGACAGCCAATAGGGGGTTGCATGGAAGGGAAAAGTCCGGGAGAAAGGCACAAAAAATTCCCTGGTGTGGAAGTTCTGTGCACGAGTCTGTATTCACAGAAGTGAGGAAAGCAACATAATGAATCCACACGTCTAGAAGCTGCCTCCATTTCCCAAGGCAATCCACCATAGGTGATCCCTCTGTGAAGGGCACGTGCATTTCTTCCAACAGCACTTACTGACCCGTATAATATTGGCTGTCTTACTTGGCTACTTGCCCTCTCACTTGGTTAACGAGTGCCGCTACTGAATTTCGAAGCAAGGATTTCGAAAGTGATATTTTGTGTAACATAATGGAGAATAATTGTTGCTGCATTGGTCCAGAGATGCAGAACAGGGGAAATTATTCTACTATGTAGGTTGAGAGATAATTGCACTTTATGAATACAACATTAATACAGCAAAATGTGAAAGAGTTGCTTAGATTAAAGGAGAACACTGGGACAGGAACAATGGATATAAAGTGCCCATTAATTTAGGCTGAAGATTGGAAGTAAATGTCTTAACTGTTGGAATGAAATTCCAGAATAATCTGCCCAGAACAGCCACAAGAGCTAAACATTTTATTAGTTTTTAAACTGAGCACAGTAAATGTATAGGTGGTGTTTTATGACTCTTTTGAAGGTGGTGCTTTTGTTTTCATTAGAGCTAAGCACAACTCATTTCCTCTAGATCAAAGGCAGAATCTGCAGCAATTCTCACGGTTGCAGTAACTGGCTACAGGAACCACCTCTATGAGAACTGTCATAGAACTCCACCTGTCTCTGTCTCAAAGATTTGTTGCATTTGCCATTAAAGCATGGGCCTGTTTTACAAATGCCTGGGCATCAGTTGAGGACTTCCTTGTCAAGTGATAACACCCATGTGCGAAATAAACCATGACAGATGATACTTTTGTAGCACCTCCCATATCCTCAAACCATAGAGTCACTTTGCACATTCTGCTGTTAACGTGAGTTTTGAGTAATCTCTCTGTGTGTAAAGTGACCTCAAATTGGAGCCAACCCAGTAGGGTTTTCAAGGCAAGAGACTAACAGGGGTAGTTTGCCATTGCCTTCCTCTGCATAGTGACCCTGGTATTCCTTGGTGGTCTCCCATCCAAGTACTAACCAGGGCTGACCCTGCTTAGCTTCTGAGATCTGATGAGATCAGGCTAGCCTGGGCCATCCAAGTAAGGGCATTGAGTAATCTAAATCAGGATAAATTAAGTGAGGTACATGCATGTGGGAATCGGATCTTTGATCCCTTATCTTGACAAAAATTTATGTTTAAAATCTACTATAGTCATAGGAAACCACTGAATGGATTATACACACATCTTTCTGAATGGCCTAATCAGGTAACCATCATCCACATCAACTGGCAAATAACAGCTTGAGTCAGTAACAGCATAAACTGTAATTTCATGATGAATGAATCTAGATTAGTGGAAACATTAGTCTTCAATCTCACCCTCCAGTGCCTCCGCAGAGCTCAGGGGCCATCAAGTTCATCTCTAACCCCCCCTACACACACACACACACACACACACATGTTGTCTCGTTTATCAGGCAGTGCTGAAGAATTTCATTCTGCAATCCCCCCTTTCTCTGCACTATTTAGGAGACAACCCCCCTCCCCTACTAGAGATAGGGAAGATATAAAGGAAGGAAGGATGGTATGGTCAAGGATTCAGCCTTGTTATCCAATTCGAAACACAGCCAAATGAGATAATTATAGTGAGATATTGATTCGCAGCAACATGATCAACTAATGCCAAAGCAATAACTCTCAGTTCAATCACAGACACTTCCTGAGCCTTTTGCCAGCCAGAGTCTGTCTCTTGCATGCTTGACTTTTATACCACAGATTAAAAGTGCTGGGCAGAGAATCCTGGAAGCTAGCCTATGCAGGTCAAGGCTTGCAGAACTCTACCTGTCCTTCTGATCCCCATGAGCTACAACCAACACACTCAACCATCACCTGATGACAAATGTGCAAAAGCAAAGTGGAAGCCTGATGGTTAGATTATAGTGAAGGCTCTCTGTTGGGCCTCCATAGCTTTGTCAAGGGATTTGTCTTTTGTGAAATGGGCAGGTTGCTAGGTGTCATTCTGCTGCCAAGAACCAACATGGACCATGTGTAGAACTATATTGGGTTGCTTAAGTGCATGGTGGATTAAGTACACATAAGGTGAACTGGTGTCTCCACCGACTTTGGAATGAAAAACCCTTCTCAAAGGGCTCAGAGAAATTACAATGCAACCTGACATCAAAGACACCAATTTATGTCTACTTACCCTCCGACATTGAGCACAGGGACGTGGGTGAGAAAGGGCCTTTAAAATCATGGCCTGGAACATCTCTATTTCTCCCTCCATCTTTAAAAAAATTTTTTGTAACATCCAGCCTGAGGAGGGGTCCGGAGAACTCAAAAGCTTGCATCCTGTTTTTGTCATTGTAGCTGGTTCTGATAAAAAGTAATATGTGGATTGTGGTGTGGTTTTGGATTCCATGTAGGGTTGCCAGGTCCCTCTTCGCCACCAGCAGGAGGTTTTGGGGGCGGAGCCTGAGGAGGGTGGGGTTTGGGGAGGGGAGGGACTTCAATGCCATACAGTCCAATTGCTAAAGGGCCATTTTTTTCCAGGTGAACTGATCTCTATTGTCTGGAGATCAGTTGTAATAGCAGGAGATCTCCAGCTAGTACCTGAAAGTTGGCAACCCTAATTCCATGCTACAGGTCTCATTTAACAAATTCTGAATTTTAAAAAGCAAGCAAAACCCCAATGTAGATCTCAAATAATTGACTGTTGTGGCTAGGCATTTTATGACCACCTTGGCATATGCTGAATACACTACAACTAGAGCAGTTACCATGATTTATTGACCCTGGTGTCCAGTTCAGTAACATCTGGGAGATCTCTCTTAGGGTTGTCATCATGTAGTCTCTCAGCCCCATTAATGCCATGTATTTGACAGACATTATGATGATGACAGCCAAATAAAGCCAAAGGCAGACTTTGTGTTTCATCCTGCTGGTTGGTGATGAATCTTCATGGGTTACCATTTCTATATATTTCAGAGAAGCCATGTTAGTCATGTTAGCAAGAACAGCCAGGAATGTTGTAGAACCTTAAAGACTAACTTTTTTATTTTTAAGAATTTTTTTTTAGTCTTTAAGGTGAACAAGACTCCTGACCACCAATGAGACCCTGACTTGACTTTAATGTCTTGAACTTTCTCTAGTGTTTTCTGTACTGGCTTTTTTGAATCCTCGTCCTAACTTCTTTTTCAGACACCTGCTCTAGCAGAAATTCTCCTTGGGATGAGCCATTCACCTGGAGGAAATGGCCACTTTAGCAGCTGGGCTCTATTGGGTCCCTCCCCCCCCCCCAAACTGCCCTCCTCAGGCTCTGCCCCAAAAAACCTCCCGCTGGTGGTGAAGAGGGACTGGCAACCCTAACTATTAAACTGGTGGGCCAACAAAGTTTACAAAATACATTGCAAATGCAGCATTTCAAAGATAATGAGCATTTCTTCACATGTTAATGGGCATTTGTTCACAAAAAAGGGGGGGTTCTTTTCCTATGTACAGAGTAGGAGTAAGAACAAGGACAAGATAAGCCCATTGTGTGGACCGAAAAGTGAAATTGTAACAGGAGATGAAGAGAGGGCAGAACTCCTCAATTCCTACTTTTCCTTGTGAGGGAAATGGTGCTCAACATGGCATAAACAGAACATGTGATGAGGGAAGGGATTTGCAGCCTAGAATTGGCATTGGGATAGTGCACAAACACCTGGTTTCTTTAAATGAAACAAAATCCTCTGTCCCAAATGAACTGCACCTAAGGGTACTCAAAGAACTTGCAGATGTAATTTCTGAACCTCTGTCCATTATTTTTGAAAAGTCTTGGCAAACAGGTGAGGTGCCAGAAGAATGGAGGCGGGCAAATGTTGTCCCCATCTTCAAGAAGGGGAAAAAGGAGGATCCGGGTAACTACTGACCCATCAGCTTGACTTCTATACCAGGAAAAGTGTTCGAACAAATCATCAAACAGTCAGTCCTTGAGCATTTAAAAAGGATGGATCTGATCACTAAGAGCCAGCACGGGTCATGTCAGACTAATCCTATCTCCTTTTTTGAGAAAGTTACTTCCTTGCTGGATCAGGGGAATGCTGTAGATATAGTTTATCTAGATTTCAGTAAGGCTTTTGATAAGGTTCCACATAGTATTCTAGTTGACAAATTGGGAAAATGTGGTTTAGATCCTATTATTGTTAGGTGGATCTGCAACTGGTTGACAGATCGTACCCAAAGAGTGCTAGTAAGTGGTTCCTCATCCACTTGGAGAGAAGTGACTAGTGGAGTTCCTCAGGGATCTGTGCTGGGCCCTGTGTTGTTCAACATCTTTATAAATGATTTGGATGAAGGAATAGAGGGGATGCTTATTAAATTTGCAGATGATACTAAATTGGGAGGGGTAGCAAATACGGTAGAAGACAAAGCCAAGATGCAGGATGATCTTGACAGGCTGGAGAAGTGGGCTAGAACTAATAAAATGCACTTCAACAAAATGTAAAGTTCTGCATTTAGGTAGGAAAAATCAAATGCATAATTATAGGATGGGGGAGACTTGTCTGAGCAGTAGTGTGTGTGAAAAGGATCTTGGGGTCTTAGTAGACCAAACACTAAACATGAGTCAGCAGCGTGATGCAGTAGCTAAAAAGGCAAATGTGGTCTTGGGCTGCATCAACAGAAGCATAGTGTCCAGATCACGCGAAGTGATGGTATCGCTTTACTCCACTCTGGTTAGGCCTCAACTAGAGTACTGTGTTCAGTTTTGGGCACCACAATTAAAAAAAGATGTAGACAAGCTGGAACGTGTCCAGAGGAGGGAATAAAGATGGTGAGGGGTCTGGAGACCAAGTCCTATGAGGAAAGGTTGAAGGAGCTGGGTATGTTTAGCCTGAAGAGGAGAAGACTGAGAGGGGATATGATAACCATGTTCAAGTACTTGAGGGGCTGTCATATTGAGGATGGTGCCGAGTTGTTTTCTGTTGCCCAAGAAGGTTGGACCAGAACCAACGGGTTGAAATTAAATCAAAAGAGTTTCCGTAGACATTAGGAAGAATTTTCTAATAGTTAGAGCAGTTCCTCAGTGGAACAGGCTTCCTCGGGAGGTGGTAAGCTCTCCTTCCCTGGAGGTTTTTAAGACGAGGTTAGATGGCCATCTGTCAGCAATGCTGATTCTGTGACCTTAGGCAGATGATGAGAGGGAGGGCATCTTGGCCATCTTCTGGTCACTAGGTGTGTGGGAGGAGGTAGTTGTGAATTTCCTTCATTGTGCAGGGGGCTGGACTTGATGACCCTGGTGGTCCCTTCCAACTCTATGATTCTATGTAGCCTATCAGAATGTATGCAGACCCCCCAGGGCAAATAGCACCCCCATGCCATTTCAGGTCAGGAAAATAAAATGGATGTGGGGAGGCTGAAGCCCTTTCTTCCACCATGCCACCATCTCAAGATGAATTGGGGCCTTACATAACTTGGAAAATGAGTTCCCTCACACCTGATACTGCCCAATACAGGGCACGCTGCTTTTATCATCTGGTGCATTCTCTTTGCATGTAGTTTAGTTTCTGATTCTGCTTGTGACACATTTGAGTTTGGATAACTTTGATGAAACCTTTGTTCATGAAACCACACTGCTAAGCTGCTTGCCCCACCCACTCATGAAAATGAGTGTTCCTGTTTTTACTTGTGAAGTACTGGAGGCCACTATCTGGAATGAAACTGTGATCATCTAGATTCTAGAAACAGATTTAATGCTTTCAAATGCTGAACGTTCTTTAAAATAAGGGAGATGTAGATATTTCATTGCTAAAAACCTTTATATTCCACTGTGAAACCAGTCACATCAAGTGGCCACATCTCTCTGCTTATTTTTTGCAACTTGTTAGGGAGGTTTTTCCCCCTGCTTCAGATAGTTTGGGCCCAACAGTGATTCACAATGAAATCTCCCATCAGGCTATTGAAAGTGCTGGCTGATTGTTATTTGAAATTCAACGCCTCCAAATGCCAGTTACAAACTCTTCACCAATGGAGAAAATATTTGTTTAGTTTGTTCTAATTTTATTAGACATTAGACCTAATTAAAAGTTCCAATGTGTAGTAAATGCTTTTTTAATTGCTGCAAGATGAGAACATTAGAACTGTGCCTTTGACGAGAAAGTACAGCTAATTAGGTGGGTATAGTTAGAGTACTATTTCTACCTTTTATTTGAAATACGCTGCGCTTCCTCAGCACTACTTATTCAGTCATGGCTTTAAAACAATTTGCTCCAATTTAAAAATAATTTCTGTTAACTTTTCTTTCCTCCCTTTTTGAAAAGGAATTGACTCCTGACTGAATGAGTTAGATTGAGTTGCATGATGCGAAAGGCAACCTTTTGTTTTTCCTACCGAGTTGGCAACACTGAGGTAGACCTCCCACACACCACTAAGGAGGTACCTTCTGCAAAGGAGGGTGTATGTGAGAGAAAGGCAATGTTTTAGGCCATCTAGGACTTTTTAAAAAATAAATGACATGATGCCAAGAACATTTTTTGTAGTTTATAAAGTACCTCTTGGGAATAATAATAAGATGTAGAAAGCAGAAGAGAGCAATTATAAAATAAAATGTCCATCTGGTCAATGTAGCTTTGCATTCCATTTACAGATTTGAGAAACAAGCTGGAATGATGTTTTGTTTTGAATTTTCTCTATATGCTGACCACTTTTTCCCCTGAGGAACAGAAATTCAAGAATGCAAACATCTGGGAAATCTCCCAATCACATGTTCCCTTATGGACCCAGAGAATAATGGTTGGTGTGCTATAGTGACTATGACCCCAAGAAACGAATGGAAATGAACAAAGATTTACCCTTTTTAACCAGGCTGTGAATTGTAACCTGCCTGTTTTTCACTCTAGCTTCTGAGCAAATGATCTGAGTCACTGTCCTCCTTTTGCCCTTGACTGGGGAGAATTTACTTCAGGGCTACATTTCAATATTTCAACATTTGGAGTTTGCAAAAAGCCCACACCTAGTTTTAAAGGTTTTCCTGTTGGCAGAAGACAAGTGGGAAGGGAGGAGACAATTTTTCCCTAATATCACCCACCTTATCAACTGCTCTGATGAGAGCCTAGCCACAAAATCTTTATACATACATATGGCTCTCCCTGCTGAAGAAAATGAAATGGCCAATGCATACCTTACCTGGAATCTGACACTTAAAAGACAACAGTGATTTGGGATGCAGAAAGTTAGATTGTATCTCCAGGAGGGAAGATTTGACCTACAGGGGAGTAGACATACAGAGGAGATAAATTCCCATGGCATAGAGGGAATGGGATCCATTTTTGGCTGATTGCAACTGGGGATAGATTTCAGGAAGCAGTTCACATATCAGGATCCCTCTTGGATGGTGGCAATTGCCATTTGGAGGTGACAAAGGACAAACAACCCAGACAAATGGGAAGCTTTTAGAATGCTGTAACTTTTCCAGTTTAAGGAGCCTGCCCTAGAATAAGACCAGCCAGATCATGAATAGATCTGAGAAACACAGCACCTTATGAGCACCTTTTCTTTGTATTCCTTGCTTGATCTGTGCCTGTGCAGAGTATGTGTGTGGACTTTTCTTTTTCAACAAATCTTTTTTTAAATGCTGTTAGCTGCTCTCTGTACCACATAGACAGCCACTGTTTGAACATGCTATCTAAAATGGGCACCAGGGGAAGGGAGGCAGTTGGTTTCTAGATCACTATTGCCCCGGGAGTGTGCAAGTGCAGCAAGCCATCCCCATGGTAACCAGCTGTTTAGTAATGGGAGATGCAGGCGAAGCCTTTAAATGGCAAAATGGAGTGGAAGCTAGCAGTGAGGCCTCTTGGCAGAAATTTCTGAAACTGACCAGCTGGCGGCAGTCTACGCAAGAGATGTGAAAGAACCCTTCCAAGAGTTGGGAGGACTGGGACAGCAACACATCACTGGCAGAGACTTGAGGTGCCCAAGGAGTGTACAGAAGCCTCAGATGACCAACAAAGAACTGGGCTCATGGGTAAGAGGGACCGTTACACCAAACTGGTGGTGGTAGTTCTTTAGGCTCAAATCTAGCATGTATCAAAGTATTATTTGATATGTATTTATTTCATTTATACCCCACCTTTCTCTCACAACAACAACCACGTGAGCTAAGTTAGGCTGATAGAGTGTGACTGGCTTAAGGTCACCCAGAAAGCTCCCATGGCAGAGCAGAGATTCAACCTGGGCCTCCTCAATCCTAGTCTGACACTAATCACTACACCGCTCTAGATCTCTCTGCAAATTTTGTACCCCACCTATAGGTTATGTGTTATGGGACTTTGCAAGACAGCACAATGATGGAAATCCCTTCTACTGTTAACAAGAATCTCTGGATGCTTCAAATTATGGTATTTTCCATGGGAAAGAAGTAGTAGATCAAGGGAGGGGGAGGGCCCATCTGTGCAAAACTGCGAGTTTTCACCCAGGCCCTGAAATGGATTTTACTTCAACTGGGTTTGTAAAGTCTACATTGGAAAGCGCACTCATTCACATTACAAAGCCTTCTCCTTCGCTTTTTTCCCCCCACATGAAAAATGATCAGAGAGGCTGCGAGGCAATTTAAGCCTCATGTATTTGAAACACTCTGTTTCAAAGGCACAGCAGGTGGCAGTCACAGGGCCAGGACGTCTGTCTCTGCTTCGCTGGTGAACAACCGAAGCAGAAGGCTGCCCTCCTTTGGAGTAAAATTCTCTTGCCTAAAGGACGCTCCAGCTAAGTTTCTAGTCTGCCCTGGCGGCAAAAGGAGGATTATCCCAACTGTTATCAGGTGCTGTGTTGAGCAGGGAATGTAGTCTGTTCGGTTTATTAATTTGGGCATTTTCTGTAATCAAAGTAGAGAAAGGCTTTTGTAATGTCAGGTCTAGCTTACAGCCAAGGTTTAGTTTCCAAAGCAGAACACAGCAGAACCGGGGCGGGGGGGGGGGGGGACAGACTAAGCCTGTAAAGGCCTTTTCCATCTCAAGCCAGTGCCGAGGACGACCGGCAAGGCATCTGCCCTCCACGCAAGAACTTCCTCCTCTGGCAAAGCTTCTGAGATGAACGCTCCAGCTTGGATTTGTCTTGACATCTCTGACGAAATGTCAACGTGGAATGAACACAATGCTCAGGATCAGAAAAGTCAACAAACAACCAGCATTAGCATCGATAAGCAGCTTAATGATCTGTACCAAGATCTTCATTAAGAGGATTAAGCTCCTGTTATCCAACACCCAAAGCAGCCCACACTGTCTCTCTGGTGGCTTCTTGCCCTTTTTCTAACTGGCATTGCCTGGCTCGCTCAAAGCATCTCTCTCTCTTTCTCTCTCTCTCTCTCCCTCCCTCCCCCTCTCCCTCCCCGTCAGACAAAAACATTGCAAAGCCTTCGACAAGTGCAGCAACTTTGATTTGTTGCCAGTCAGCTGTTGACAAGTATTAAGAAGCCCTTAAGGAGCGTCCACAGTCAAGCTCCTCCTGCCAAGCATTTCATTTACTTCTACGGAGGTGATGTTAATGCTGCCCTCCTCGAGTTCCCAGCAGGCCCTCTCCATTCCTTGTGTGCCATTTCTTGCCTCCGGACAGGATTTCAGCAGGACCGAGAAGGGCGAGGACAGATCAGGCTAGCCATTCGGTGTCACTGAAATCTGCCCCCTTCCTGACCTCAGTGCCGCTTGAGGGGCACTGATAACAGGACAACATTTAATGCATAGCAGCTGAATGAACACATTAATACTTCTCAATCCACATGGAATTACCGTTGCTGTGTGGCATTTTATAGTTGCAAAACGCTTTACAATCGTTTAGCAGTGTTTTGTCTCACATTGACACTGTACAATAGGTCAATATTATTTCTGTTTTCCAGGTTAAGAAGATAGGCTGAGATTTATGGTTGCCAATAAAGGATGATATGACTGACTGGTTGCCAACCTCCAGGTGGCATGGAGATATTGTGGAATTACAAGAGATCTCCAGAATACAGTCATCAGTTCCCCTGGATAAAATGGCTGCTTTGGGGGGGGGTTGGCATTATACGCCCCCAGAGGTCCCTCTTCTTCCCAAACCCTGCCGTCCCCAGGCTGCGCCCCAAAATATTCAGGTATTTCCCAATTTGGAGTTGGCAACCCAGCTGAGAAAGCATTACTATTCCATAGATTAGTATAGAGGGCCCATTTTTAGACACCACAGATTGATTCCTGAACAAGTGGGAACCCCAAGGGCATGCCGGAGGCATCTCGTTTCCCTCTCCCCCATCGTTTCCTCTTTCCCTTTCCTGACAGTCCCTATAGCCTCTCCCCTTCCCTCCCAACAGCCAATCTACATTTATCTGACCCTTTGTCTTCAGGTTTCCCTCTCCCCCCGCCCCCCAGCAGCATCTGCCTAGGAAAACTATGGCCCAGTTGTGTGGTGCCAGCCACTGGGCAAGGCCCACTTGATAATAGGGAACCTTCCAGGGCTTGTGGGGGTACCTCACTTTCCCCTGTATCCCCCTCCCCATATTATTTCCTCTCCCCCCCGCAACCCCCACATCCTCTCCCCTTTCCCTGCCTCATTCTTGCCTTCTCAGGCATTCACCAACCTTCCTTTTATCTGCCTCCTATCTTCAGCTATGCTTATTATTTATTTTATTTATATGCCACCTTTCTCCACAGAGGGGACAAAAGCAACTTACATTCTCCTCCTTTTTTCTCCTCACAACAACCCAGGGAGGTAGGTTAGGCTAAAAGTATGTGACGAGCCCCACATCGCTTAGTGAGCTTCCACAGCAAGATGGGGATTTGAAACTGGGTCTCCCAGACTCTGCTCTAAGGTCTAACTGCTACACCACACTGGCTTTCATAGGGTGGCTGCTGTTGAAGAGTAGCAAGCAGCCAGGCCTAATTGAGTCATGCAAATCAGGTGGCATCAAGTCACCCAGTGGTTGCTGTCAAGCCTGGCTCCAATGAGTCTTCCTTTCTTCCAAAACAGCCTTGGAAATGGCCCTGCCCCCCCCTCCTGGCTTTTACTCACAGAAACCAAGCCTTGAAATGCTGTGGTTGCCTAGCAACGGCCACGGAGGGGATCTGTTTGTTAAAGCTACAGGTGTTCCTTTCATCATTTGGGGTTAAAAAAAAACCCAATGTATTTTTGTTTAGATTTCAGATTTCTCTGTCGCCAGATTTCTCAGTCACCAGATTTAACTATCCTCAGATTTGGCAGACTTGGCAATTTTCACCCCAGCTGGGATTCATTTCTGTTAAGCCCAGGGCAAAGAAAAATAGTGATGGTGAGGGTTTGGGAAGGGTAGGAAGATGAAGGGTTCAAGGTCTTCCTTCCACCTATTTCCCACTTAAAAGCATTCCCTCTCCCTTTTATTTTCTAGCTATTTGGCACCAACCCAAACTCTAAGATGCAGGGGTGCTGGGGAACATGAACTCTGGCCCTTGTAGGTTTATTATTATTACATATGCTGCTAGTTTGTGATTCTGAAGTTTGGAATATGAATCTCAGTGGCTCATTTTGCTCACCTTTAGGATGAAGGCAAGCATTACAGTTCCAAGTTCCTCTCCAGCGGGATGTAAGCATGCCTAAATCCTCTTTGCTTTCACTTAGGATTGCCAACTCTTGGTTGGGAAATTCCTGGAGATTTGAGAGTATAGCCTGGGGAGGGTAAGATTTGGGGGTGGTAGGGAGCTCAGCGGGGATGTGATGCTATAAAGTCCACCCTTCAAAGTAGCCATTTTCTCCAGGGAAACTGATCACTGTACTCTGCAGATCACTTGTAATTCCAAGAGGTTTGCCAACCTCCAGCCCCACCTGGAGGTTGGCAAACCCAACTTTTACCTTCTTTCTTCTCATGTGCGCTAGTCTGCCTTTCTCTCCCTCTCTTCTCTCTTCCCCAGTAATGGCCACAGCAGAGAAGGAGATCTTGGCCCCTGTCCTACATGTTGTTATGTCAGGTAGCCTGGTGAAGAAAACTACATTTCCGAGTCTCCCTGAAACTCTGAATGCTGTTGTAACAACATTCAGGGAACCAGAGGAAGAAGCCAAAACATCCTTCCTTATACCCCAGGGAGAAGAGAATGATCTCTCTGTTAGCAGAATGAGTTTTTTATTCATAAAGATCTGCACTGAAAGGCATAGCCAGTGAAAGTGAAATAAGTATTTATTTAGGGATGTTACCCTATCAGAGACAGAGAATTAAGTGGTTATCTGATTGACAGGAACAAACACACACAGAGAGAGAGAGAGAGGAGGGCTTACCAGTGTCACTGGTAAATTGCCAGGCCCTTTACATCTTGAGCCCGGGAAGTTTTCCTCTCACTGCCACTTCAGTTGTCTTGGTTTCCCCTAAGGAATTCTGGGGATAGTAGTTCAGCTGCTGGTAGAGAATCTGGCTCCCCAGGAAACCTTTCATGTAAATTACATTCCATTAGTCTGATCAATTCAGAAAGGCGTAAAAGCATAGAAAACCTGTAATTTGCTTATATTCGGAGGCAGATCTGCTATTTTAGAAGGCCAGATCATGCAAATCTTTAGACTTTGTCAAGCTTTACCTATTTTTATTCCATCTTGTCCACATTTCTACTGGGCAGTACATAACTGATAGATTTATATGCCTAGCATTAAAAAAATACTAATCAAAATACAAAAACGATGGATCTGATATCACGAATTTTCTTAGCTTTTAATAAGGAATTTATTGCAAGTCATAGTTCAAAATTCTCATTTATTCATAATTAAAATAATTAAAATCAAATAAAGACATTTTAAGCATATGTGTGTATTTTGTGACTGCACAGTTATCATTCATCTGATTGTCTCTGTGATGTCTGTCCCCTGTGTATCAAAGAACCAATCCCATGTGAATGCCTGAGCCAGTTTGAAGGTTGCAGCAATATCCAATCAGCTTTCAGAGAGCTTAAAATACGTTGGCAAAAGTGCAGGCTGTTGACAGTGGAAGTCTGACTCTTGGAGAGAGCAGGTGTATTATAAGGAGCGACTGACTGGGGTGGAGCAGGCTGAGTAGATTATGGCCATTTATGCATGGCTGTTTCCTTGCAGTCACCCCGCCAACTACTTTGGGGTTTTGCTTTGATTATATTTTCCGACCGTCAGAGGTCGCTTCATTCTCCCCGCACGTTTCCCTCACGTTTTCTGGATGCTGGCTAAACACAAATCCAGAAAACCCGGTCAAAACAGGAGGAAACATGCTACGTACTTTAGACATGAAAACATCTTTATTGTATTATTTACAAAGGACATAATGCTTTTGCAAGGATTTGGCTTTATTTTTTTTGTCACTCAGGCCCTTGTAGGGATGCTGCTGCTGCTGCTTCCCAGACTATTTCATGTTGGATCATTCAAACTATTAAACTCCGTTACCAACATGCTGGTGTTGTGTGTCCACTTTACATATGAGCCCATTTCACCACAGCCCTGGCTTCCTTGGCTGCCTTCCTTCGGGCATGTCCCTTTCAGAGATGTCCAGTAATACATTCATCCATCACTGTGTTGTGGACATAGATGCACAGCAAGATTCAGCAACAGGAAAAGCTGTTTTACATTCTCTATTTGACTGAACCGCTCACCCGCCTCTGTTGGTGAGTAGCTTGCTAGTCTCCTAATGCAGGACTACACAGAAGACTGAAGACAAAAACAGGGTTTCACTTACCTATAACTGCTGTTTGTTGTTTTCTTCTGTGTAGGCAGACATTCCATCCCTTCTACCCTGCTGTGAGCTCTATATATATTATTTGAGTTCCAGTGGCTCAGTAGAACCGAGGGGAAAAAATAGTGTTTCTCCCTCACAGTTTCAGTGGGAAGATGTCACCGCATGCACCAAGGGGAATGCCTTTTCAGTCACTAGAAGCTAGAAAGTTCTTTCCAAGCCGGGCCTGCGCATGTGCAATCCCAACGTGTGCTTGCACAGAAGACAACGCAACGAACGACAGTTACAGTTAAGTGAAACCCTGTTTTCTTTTTAAAATCTTGCCTCAAGAGCCTCGGTGTCCTGAAAGGAAACTAAAACTTACTTCAAAATAGGGTAGGGTTGCCAGGTCCCTCTTCACAACCGGCGAGAGGTTTTTAGGGCGAAGCCTGAGGAGGACAGGTTTTCAGGAGGGGAGGGACTTCAATGCCATAGAGTCCAATGGCTAAAGGCGGCCATTTTCTCCAGGGGAACTGATCCCTATCGGCTGGAGATTAGTTGTAATAGCAGGAGATCTCCTGCTACTAACTGGAAATTGGCAACCCTACAATAGGGGAACCCACTATTTTATGGCCATTGAAATAAAACTTTAAATACCTTGCCATAGAATACCACCTTGGAAGTGGCAGGAGAAAGTTTTTAACAACACACCTACATTCCTCTGAAATGGTAGGAGTCCATCACAGTCTCACTGACTTTTTAAAATTGACTATTTTAAAATGGGAATGTAATTTACAGAACAATACCCTGGTTCCTGACTTAATTTGGCCAGAAATTTCCAAGTTAAAAAAATCATACACACACACACACCATGGGCATAGCATGCATAATATAAAACCATCCACTAAACAAACAACCCAGTAAACTTAAAAATGTGTGTGTGTGTTAAGTGCCGTCAAGTTGCTTCCGACTCATGGCGACCCTATGAATGAAAGTCCTCCAAAATGTCCTGTCTTTGACAGCCTTGCTCAGATCTTGCAAATTGAAGGCTGTGGCTTCCTTTATTGAGTCAATCCATCTCTTGTTGGGTCTTCCTCTTTTCCTGCTGCCCTCAACTTTTCCTAGCATGACTGTCTTTTCCAGTGACTCTTGTCGTCTCATGACGTGACCAAAATACGACAGCCTCAGTTTAGTCATTTTAGCTTCTAGGGTCAGTTCAGGCTTGATTTGATCTATAACCCACTGATTTGTTTTTTTGGCAGTCCACGGAATCCGTAACATTCTCCTCCAACAACACATTTCAAAGGAATCAATTTTCTTCCTATCAGCTTTCTTCACTGTCCAGCTTTCACACCCATACATAGAAATAGGGAATACGATGGCATGAATTAATCTAGTCTTGGTGGCCAGTGACACATCCTTACACTTCAAAATCTTTTCTAGCTCCTTCATGGCTGCCCTTCCCCATCTCAGTCTCCTTCTGATTTCTTGGCTGCAGTCTCCCTTTTGGTTGACGGTGGAGCCAAGGAATAGAAAGTCTTGAACAATTTCAATTTCCTCATTGTCAACCTTAAAGTTGTGTTATTCTCCTGTAGTCATTACTTTTGTTTTCTTGATGTTCAGCTGTAGTCCTGCTTTGGTACTTTCTCTTTTAACTTTCAGCAGTAGTCGTTTCAAATCTAACTTAAAAATAGGAAATGGAAATTTTAAAAAATAGAATTGTAGGCAACATGCTTGCCTTCCCTCCCAGCTCCTGCACTACAATTCCAAAGCAGTAATTCCCAGTATGGGAAATGATGATGATGATGATGATGATGATGATGATGATGATGGAAGCCAATTTTGAACTCAATAAAAAGTGAGCCTTTTTTTTCCTTTTTGGAGTACTATTTCAGATCAAGGGGAATTTTCCCATCACTAGTTAGAAATGGAGGCCTGGGATCAACAAACGTACTGTTTTATTTCCAAGGATGTTGGCAGACAGTAAGCACTGACTAACTTGAGAAAATCTGGCAGGGTTGTACTGTCTCTTAATGTTTCAATATTCCTATGAATTAAAGGCCTAAACAGAACAGACCACCGCAACACACTTCTACAAGGATACGTAGAAGACATTATCTGCTCCAAGTCTTTCACCATTCTTCTTATGTGCGTACTATTATGAATTTGGTCTCTAAAAAGATAAAAAAGAAATATTCTTCTTAGTTACATTCAGTCTTTGTAGATTTACTGCCTAAAGACAATGTTCTGAACTTTTTTTTGAAAATGGGAAACAGACAACACAGATTATTCTCTTACATTCTTAAAGCACAGCATTTTGTTAACCAGAAAACTATAAAGTCACAAATCAAGAGACGACCCACAAAATTTGAGCAGTTGTTAAAGAATACATGTATGTAAACAGAGGAATCCAGCACTGCTGTACACAAAATATTGCTAAAGGCATCAATACACTTAATTATCAACATGGCCACATCTGTGGATACTTAAATCTGGAGACTGAAAACATGAACAGACAAGACAGATCTTTTTATAAACCCACTTAGTCCCTGGAGGAGTACGTCTATAACTTGCGCTAGTATTATCCAGCAGTCTTATCCACAATGAGATTGCTATGCCTCTTTCCTTTAAAAGGATCTTGTTGCCCTATACAAGGAAGCACAGTTATAGTTATACCGAGGTATGGTACAAGAATCAAATTATCACAACAGACGCTCTTACAATTTACTGCACTT
The DNA here is from genome assembly GCF_029931775.1 of Euleptes europaea. NCBI lineage: Eukaryota > Metazoa > Chordata > Lepidosauria > Squamata > Sphaerodactylidae > Euleptes > Euleptes europaea. The sequence continues at coordinate 37,521,812 of NC_079318.1, read as the reverse complement.
TCACAATTCAACCTCCCACAGTTGTGGCACATGAGCGCACTGCCTCCCAGTCAGCAGTTATCAGCACAGAGAACATGAGGCATCATTAGTGGAGGCCAGCATTCTGTCAAGGCTCTTTCTTCATCCCTTTGGTCTGGGGACTGGGATTGCCCCCCAGCTCACTAGGTTCAACCCATCACAAATGATTTCCATTTTCACCTTTGGGTGTCCGGTCTGAATCCTTTTGTTAAGATGTTGGAAAACCTGAGAACAGACATGGGAATTTTTTGAACTGGAGCACTGACTCCTGTCAGAAATAGATATATTCAAGCGCCAGCAGAGTAGCTATCATTCATAGAGCTGAACAAGCAAAGGAGAGTTTTTACACTAGTGGGATGCTCCGCCTTACCTTTGGCAATTTTACAAGGCAGATTTAAGGAGCTACCGATAGCAGAATGGGTGTGCCCTTTAAGTCGGGGGAATTGGAGTCTATAGAGCATGTTTTGCTCAGCTGCTCCTACGAGGAACCTCGTTGTAAGTTAATCATTCCCCTGCTCAGCCAAATCACAGTCAGCTCAGATGAAGGGAGAATTAAGAGTCTCCTCTGGGAAGGGAATGCCCAGATGGCAAAACAGGTAGCCAAATTTTGTGCAATTGCTTATAAAGTTTGATGCCTAATGTTGGGCAATTCCTATAATTTTTTACCTTTTGTATAAACAATACATGTGTTTTACTGGCTTATACTGTATCAACAAATCTGAATCTGAACACTGACTGGAAACCAGAGAGAACAGAAATCTTGGCACAGTAGATATGACAGGTTGCAAAAACTGTTTCCAGGAGAAGGATGGAAGGCCGACAAACATATTTACAGGGTATTGTCAAAGGCTTTCATGGTCAGAGTTCATTGGTTCTTGTAGGTTATCCGGGCTGTGTAACCGTGGTCTTGGTATTTTCTTTCCTGACGTTTCGCCAGCAGCTGTGGCAGGCATCTTCAGAGGAGTAACACTGAAGGACACTTGACACTGAGAGACACTGTCCTTCAGTGTTACTCCTCTGAAGATGCCTGCCACTGCTGCTGGCGAAAAGTCAGGAAAGAAAATACCAAGACCACGGTTACACAGCCCGGATAACCTACAAGAACCAATATTTACAGGGGTTAAATTCTCAATAAAAGATTATGGGAATGATATTGGATGTTTGTTTTTACACTCCTTCCCCCCACACACAGACACACACTTGATGCCAAAAGCAGGATGTGGGTTTAAATGGACACATTAACAGCCTCAGCTATACACATTGAAATTCCTCAGAAGGAACAAAGTTCACTGCTTGTCAAATAGAGTTTCAAGAATGAACTTTTAATAAAGAAATTAGAAAGCAAACAAGTAATGTTTTAGTCATATCCTGCAACAGACATAATTGACTCTCATGCTTCAAGGCATAGGATGATCACCCAGCGAGATCAGGAGAGTATTATTCCCATCTCTAATTATTAGCTGCTCTTTTCCATTTATAGATCTGAAAACACTTCATCAAAGTGAAGGAAAATCAAGGACACTGTGGCTAAGTGCCCTGCCTGCCTCCTCGTGTTTTGCCCAGGAAAAAAAAGTCACAACCCCCTTTTAATACCTTTATCCAGTACCTTCTGCAGCCCCAGTTGCTGCTATTTCTCATTGGTTTGCTCTCAGTCTGTATTGCAATCTTAATCTGCAGGATACTTTATAATCTGCATTGAGTTTTTGTTCTCCTAATAATCCTGATATTATTTATTAGAAATATGTCTATGAAGAATGATGGACAGTTAAGGCCATTCTGGCACCCTATTATATTACACAGGGATATTGGCCTGTTGAGGATAGACTCCCTCGCATCAGATAAAACTAGAGGCAATTCTTTCTTTCTTTCTTTCTTTCTTTCTTTCTTTCTTTCTTTCTTTCTTTCTTTCTTTCTTTCTTTCTTTCTTTCTTTCTTTCTTTCTTTCGTGGTATAATACTCTCCATTGTACCACAGGCTTTGTGGTTACTGAGTGGGTTGGAGAAAGATCTCCAGATCCGCAGTGGCTTCTTCCTTCCTTCCTTCCTTCCTTCCTTCCTTCCTTCCTTCCTTCCTTCCTTCCTTCCTTCCTTCCTTCCTTCCTTCCTTCCTTCCTTCCTTCCTTAAATAAGTGGTATAACACTCTCCATTGTATGACAGGCTTACACCCTTTTCTTCTCTATTTTATCTATTTTATCCCCACAACAGCACTGCGAGGTAGGTTAGGCTGAGACTGTGTGAGTGGCCCAAGGGCACCCACCATGCATCCATGGCAGAGGGGGATTTGAACGTAGGTCTCCCAGATCCTAGCCCAACACTCTAACCACTACAACGTGCTGTCTTTCCAGTTCTAAATAGAGCTCTGAGAGAGCCAGCATGGTGTAGAGGTTAGAGTGTCAGACTAAGATCAGAGAGGTTCAAATCACCGCCCTGCCACAGAAGCTTGCTGGGTGACCTTGGGCCAATTACACACCACACTCTAGCCAACCTCACAGGGTTGTTCTGCAGGTCAAATGGAGGGTCGAACAAGGTATGCTGCCTTTAGCTCCATGGAGGAATGGTGGGATAAAACTATACTAAAGACAACCAATAAATAAATAGTCTAAATTTACGCAGACCAATTTCCCTTGTCAGAATTATACAGTGTGGCCCCTTCGGCACCATTATCATCATCACTAGAGTCTGAACTTCAGAGATGATCTCTCAGAAGCAAGCATTCTTCTCTACTTTCACTCCAGCACTGCATTTCAAATCATGAGGGCACCTTATTAGAAATATTTTTCTCAAAAATCCTTTCCCCCATTGCCATGTTTCCCCTCCCCCTCGCATACACATAACACTCAGCACTGTCCCCTGCTACCTTTTCAAAAGGGAGAAAAAACACTATTCAGGCAATAACAATCTCCCACATCTCAGGCGCCTTTTTAGCTTCCTTTTTATTCCATTTCTGCTTGGAACTGAAAAGAAAAACAAGCAAAAGTGTCTACAAAGGCTTCCTAATGTGTCTTGCTGCCAACAAAGCAGTTCAATTTGTTTTGCTTTCTCTAGCATCCTTGACACGCAACATCACAGAACGCTGCATGGCAGGATCCAGTTGTAAGCTAATGAGAAAGAGAAGAGCTATTAACTTGCAGGCTGCAGGCTCAGATCACCTTGCTTTCCCAAGGGCTTGAAGCACACAGTATGGTTACACTATCGCTGTAGCTTTGCCAGCCTGCCTCAGCTGAGCTTCCTGCCTCCTAGGTTCCTGGACATTTCTTTAGGGACTTTTCACCCTAGGGTTGCCAACCTCCAGGTGGGATTCAGTTGAGCAGATAGAAAAAATATTTTTACAAGTGGTCTAAATTAGACCCAATATGACGACGCAAGAGCGTTACAAGTAATGAATGGAACTATACCGGATTTCCATTGCACCACGTCCGGTTTCCGCTGCCTAACTGTTGCATCTTGCATTTTATATGGATGGACTTGAAATGAACTGAGCAATTGTGCCTATATTTACTTACTTGTAACGCTCTTGCATCATCATATTGGGTCTAATTTAGACCACTTGTAAAAATATTTTTTCTATCTGCTCAACTGAGGTTGTGTTAGTAAGAATTTATTCTCAATATATTTTCCAATAGCAATTTTGCATTGTAGTTACCTTATTGGGTGTATTTTTGCTAATGCCTTTATTTTGAATTACCATTACCTGGAGGTTGGCAACCCAATACACAACACAACTTTAGCAAACTGACAGTGTGTTGTTATAATATTGTCAGACAAGTTCTGATTCTTTGGCTTTGTGCTATTTGATTGAATTCCCCCAGTACCTGGAGGTTGGCAACCCTATCTAAGGGCCAACTGACACATTTGGCGGCAAACAGAAGTCAAGGAACCTTCAGTAACCACTTCTTTGAAGCAAAACAATGAATGGGTTAAATTGATAGAGAGCTACAGTGGGTGGGAATAGGTGTTTAACCATTCTCCCCCCCCCCCCCCCCGTTGTCTCCTGGCAATCCCCTTCCCCAGCCAATTATCTCCTCCCCAGTATTCCCACTTTTGAAAGTATAGATCAGTTATTGGATCATCAGAATGGCAGCACCTCCCTGGTAGACAGACATCAACAAACATTCCAACACTTTCTTTAAAAAAGCAAGAGCAGAGGTACATGAGACAGTTTTGAGGTGTTATATCGTGATGACTGGCCAGCATCTGGAGTACAATATTCAGTTACCTTAAATTCTTCTGTGGATAGCCCAAGTTACAAGTGTAATTGGGAAACATCAAATTAGAGATCATTAAGTAACTGACATGACCAATAGCTCTTGCAGGGACTACACCAGGCTGTGTAAAGCATTAGTACCTTTGATCGATTCTAAAACAACCTCTGCTAATTTCACCATCACAAGCCTCTTTGTTCTCAAGGTGCTCCTCGCAATAGCCGATGAATAAGATTGAAAGCCAGCCTCAAGTCTGTCTCAGAAGAATTCTTGTTATAACACACTTCTAGGAATAAAATAATCCTCAGAGTAATGATCTTTACTCTATGCAAATGAAATTAACCATCTATCAAACAACAGGTATTTAAGTGAAAATTGCCTTCGGATTCTTCTCAATGCTGCATGAATCTGTTGGCATACTCTATGCACGGGGGGGGGGGTCTCTCCTCTGACGATCTGGCGCATGAGTTCCGTCAGGGATGCAGCCTACCCCACTATCCCACTTCTTGCCCTCCCGTACATTGTCTGCAAGAGACAAATGATGCAATACAATATTAAAAATGTTTTGCCTGGAAATTGAAACCACATGGCATTCGCAGGCGGGGGGGACAGCAGCTCAAAATCCACCAGAAAGAAAATTATTTTCTCAAGATAGCAAAAAATAACAACAAAACAATTCTCATATTTGCGTAGTGACAGGATTCTAGAAGTTACCAAAAGCTCTTTATTTATTTGATTGTTTATTTTGCTAGACTTCTAGCCCACCCTCAATCCTCGGCAAGGCGGGCGTGGGAGGGTAACAAGGAATAAAACCCTATACATCTGTACTTAGCAATTAAAACCATAATACGCATTAAAAACATTGATAGCACAACCAGCATTAATACAATCAGATGGCGCCAGTTCAGCCATGATCACTGTTGAAAGGCCCTGCTAGGGTTCCCAGGTTCTTCTTTGCCACCGGTGGGAAGTTTTTGGGGTGGAGCCTGAGGAGGGCAGGGTTTGGAGAGGGACTTCAATGCCATAGAGTCCCATTGCCAAAGTGGCCATTTTCTCCAGGTGATCTGATCACTATCGGCTGGAGATCATTTTTTTTGCAGGAGATCTCCAGCTATTACCTGGAGGTTGGCAACCCTAGGCCCCGCTAGGCAGTCAATGCCCCCACATGACTAAAAGATAGAAGTGGGTGGGAGGGGAGGGAGGCCTGTACAGATGACAACCTGTGGCTGCCCTCAATTGTAGGCCTGGTGGAACAGTACAGTCTGGCAGGACCTGCGGAACTCCTTAAGGTCCTGCAGGGCCCTGATGTCACCAGGGAGTGCATTGCACCAGGCTGGGGCCAGGGCCGAAAAAGCCCTGGCCTTTATCGAGGACAGCCGCAGACTCCTTGGGCCAGGGACCACCAACAAGTTATTATTCATCGAACGTAACGCTCTTTGGGGCGGGGGGTATACCAGTCATGCTGGTCCTAAATACAATTCTAAAAGCAAATCACAGGCCACAGGATGCCTTAAATTACCCAAAGTGTGCACGCTTTCAAGTTCTGCAGAACTCTTTCCCAGGCTGGATGTTACAAAATAAAAAATTTAAAACATGTTGGCAGGAAAGATGTTTAAGACAATGATCATAGGCCTTTAAAATCTCTTCCTCCCCAATTTTGTAACATCCAGCCTCAGAAAGAGTTAGAGAGAACTCAAAAGCTTGCATGCTGTTTTGTGTTGCTTTGGTTGATCCTAATAAAAAACTCTGGGTTGTGATTTGGTTTTGGATGCGCATTTTGGACCAGCACAATTGTAAACAGCTTTTGTCCACTTTGGAAATACCTAAATGCAGCCAACAGGAATGTGTCAATTGGAAAAAGATGAAATAGCATGAGAGAACACATATGGGAATTGACCCACAACTAGGCTTGCCAACTCCAGGATAGGAAATTCCTAGAGATTTGGAGGGTGGAGCCAGGGGAGGGAAGGGTTTGGACAGGGAGGACCTCAGTAGGGTATAATGCCATACAGTACATCTTCCAAAGCAGCCATTTTCTCCAGGGGAACTAATCTCTATTGTCTGGAGATCAGTTGTAATTCTGGGAGATCTCCAGGCCCCACCTGGAGGCTGGCAACCCTACCCACAACACAAGGTAAAATTACCAGATTTGGTCTTATTTGACTTTTCACCTCATATCACCTTAAATTTACTTGCAAAAAAATTAATTCAATGACTATCAATAGGGATGCTAACCTACAGGTTCTAACTGGATATCTCCTGCTATTACAACTGATCTCCAGCCAATAGAGATCAAAATATTGTCGAAGGCTTTCACGGTCAGAGTTCATTGGTTCTTGTAGGTTATCCGGGCTGTGTAACCGTGGTCTTGGAATTTTCTTTCCTGACGTTTCGCCAGCAACTGTGGCAGGCATCTTCAGAGTAGTAACACTGAAGGACAGTGTCTCTCAGTGTCAAGGGTGTAGGAAGAGTAATATATAGTCAGAAAGCGGTTGGGTTTGAGCTGAGTATTGTCCTGCAAAAGTATTGTCCTGTAAGTATCAAGATAATGTGCTAATGAGGGTATGGTATGTTAATATGGAACCATTGTATCCTGAAGTGATCTGTTAGTGTGTGTAATCCAAAGCTAATCTGTATGGCTATTGTTGAATGTTGTCTTTGTCTGGAGGTTTTTCAGGGCAGGAAGCCAAGCCTTATTCATTCTTAAACTCTCCTCTTTTCTGTTAAAGTTGTGCTGATGTTTATGAATTTCAATGGCTTCTCTGTGCAATCTGACAAAATAGTTGGTAGAATTGTCCAGTCTTTCAGTGTCTTGGAATAAGACCCTGTGTCCTGTTTGTGTCAGTCCATGTTCAGCCACTGCTGATTTCTCAGGTTGGCCAAGTCTGCAGTATCTTTCATGTTCTTTTATCCTTGTTTGTATGCTGCGTTTTGTGGTCCCGATGTAAACTTCTCCACAGCTGCAAGGTATACGATATACTCCTGCAGAGGTGAGGGGGTCTCTTTTGTCTTTTGCTGATCGTAGCATTTGTTGTATTTTCTTGGTGGGTTTAAACACTGTTTGTAGGTTATGTTTTTTCAAAAGTTTCTCCATCCTATCAGTGACTCCTTTAATAAATGCAAGAATACCTTTCCTATGGGAGACTGTTTTTCTTGAGTTTTCTGATTTTTGTTTGGTTTAATGGCCCTTCTGATTTCATTCTTGGAGTAGCTGTTTGCTAGCAGTGCGTGATTTAGATGATTCGTTTCTTCCTTGAGAAACTGTGGTTCACAGATCCGTCTTGCACGGTCCATTAATGTTTTGATTATTCCTCTTTTCTGTCGGGGGTGGTGGTTGGAGTTTTTGTGTAAGTAGCGATCTGTGTGAGTTGGTTTCCGGTAGATCTTGTGACCTAACTGAAGGTTTGATTTACGGATGACAAGGGTATCAAGAAATGGGATTTTACCCTCAATTTCCTTTTCCATGGTAAACTGAATGTTTGGGTGGATATTATTAAGATGGTTTAGAAAGTCCATTAATTTTTCTTCACCATGGCTCCAAATGGTAAATGTATCATCTACGAACCTGAACCAGACTGTAGGTTTGTAAGGTGATGATTCTAATGCTGTCTTTTCAAAATATTCCATGTAAAAGTTTGCTATTACTGGACTGAGTGGACTTCCCATAGCTACTCCATCAATCTGTTCATAAAATTCTTGATCCCATAGGAAATAACTTGTTGTCAAACAATGGTGAAATAAGGCTGTTATATCTTCTGGAAAAATCTGGTTAATCAATGAGATTGTGTCTTTTACTGGAACCTTGGTAAAGAGGGATACAACATCAAAACTGATTAATATAGCCTTTGGATTGAGTCTTAACGGACTGATTTTGTTGATGAAGTGAGTTGAATCTTTGATGTAAGAAGTGGTTTTTCCAATGTGGTCCTGTAGGAGGAGGGTGGTCAAATATTTAGCTAATTCATATGTTGGGGAACCAATGGCACTCACGATGGGTCGGAGTGGAACGGAATCCTTATGAATTTTAGGTAGTCCATATAATCGTGGTGGTTGTGCTTCAGTCTTGCATAGTTTTCTGTGTGTGTCGGGATGAAGAGTGGAATTCTTGATCAGAATGCTAGTTTTCCTGGTAATTTTGCAAGTTGGATCTCGTTTTAGTTTTTTGTATGTGGCAGGGTCCAGAAGTTCCTCAATCTTCTTTTTGTATTCTTCTGTTTTCATGATCACTGTGGCATTGCCTTTGTCAGCTGGTAGAATAATGATTTCTGGATCTGCATTGAGGGTCTTGATGGCGTTTCTCTCCTTGCGTGTTATATTGCTAGCAGGGGGCTTTGCTTTTCGTAGAATTCTTGCTGTCTCTCCTCTTATTTCCTCAGCATCTTCTTCAGGTAGATTACGAATGGCAGATTCTACATTTGCAATGATGTCTTCCACTGGAATTTGGGTGGGAGTGACTGCAAAGTTTCCTCCCTTAGCTAAGATGGAAGTTTCTTCAGGTGAGAGTTGTCGGTCTGTCAGATTGAAGATAATCCGTTTGTTGTCAAGTTTTGGACTGTTCTGTCTTCTTTCCTGTAATTTGTTAAACTTTTGCTTCTGTCTGGAAGTATGGCTGGTTAACCCCTGTTCCATTTTTCTGAAGGTGAGATTATCAATCTTGTCCCAATCATGGCTTCTCATTTTGTGGCTAGTATTGATATGTAAGGAAAACAACTCCTTGTCTGTGGCAGCAAGTTCTCTGCGGGTAGTGTGAATTCTCTCTCGTAAGAGAATTCATTAATCAAATTCATCAGAATTCATTCATCAAAACATTAATGGACCGTGCAAGACGGATCTGTGAACCACAGTTTCTCAAGGAAGAAACGAATCATCTAAATCACGCACTGCTAGCAAACGGCTACTCCAAGAATGAAATCAGAAGGGCCATTAAACCAAACAAAAATCAGAAAACTCAAGAAAAACAGTCTCCCATAGGAAAGGTATTCTTGCCATTTATTAAAGGAGTCACTGATAGGATGGAGAAACTTTTGAAAAAACATAACCTACAAACAGTGTTTAAACCCACCAAGAAAATACAACAAATGCTACGATCAGCAAAAGACAAAAGAGACCCCCTCACCTCTGCAGGAGTATATCGTATACCTTGCAGCTGTGGAGAAGTTTACATCGGGATCACAAAACGCAGCATACAAACAAGGATAAAAGAACATGAAAGATACTGCAGACTTGGCCAACCTGAGAAATCAGCAGTGGCTGAACATGGACTGACACAAACAGGACACAGGGTCTTATTCCAAGACACTGAAAGACTGGACAATTCTACCAACTATTTTGTCAGATTGCACAGAGAAGCCATTGAAATTCATAAACATCAGCACAACTTTAACAGAAAAGAGGAGAGTTTAAGAATGAATAAGGCTTGGCTTCCTGCCCTGAAAAACCTCCAGACAAAGACAACATTCAACAATAGCCATACAGATTAGCTTTGGATTACACACACTAACAGATCACTTCAGGATACAATGGTTCCATATTAACATACCATACCCTCATTAGCACATTATCTTGATACTTACAGGACAATACTTTTGTAGGACAATACTCAGCTCAAACCCAACCGCTTTCTGACTATATATTACTCTTCCTACACCCTTGACACTGAGAGACACTGTCCTTCAGTGTTACTACTCTGAAGATGCCTGCCACAGTTGCTGGCGAAACGTCAGGAAAGAAAATTCCAAGACCACGGTTACACAGCCCGGATAACCTACAAGAACCAATAGAGATCAGTTCACCTGGAGACAATGGCCACTTAGACAATTGGACTCTATGGCACTGAAGTCCCTCTCCTCCCCAAACCCTGCCCTCCTCAGGCTCTGCCCCCAAAATCTCTAGGTATTTCCCAACCCGGAGCTGGCAACACTATCAATTCTAGAAATTAAAGATCTGCTTTCCAAAGTCAAATCTAGACCGCTAACATCCTGCATTAGGCTCCAGCCCATGTTCTCCAAGAGGCCAATAGAAGAACAAGCAAGGAAGCCCATCTCATTACAGCACTGAATCTCTCAGGCAAAGCATTCAAAAAAAGGCTACCTTCTCTGCTCCTTCTAGAGACTGAAACCGATCAATATCACAGAGGAAGGACCTTTGAAAGACAATCACAGAAGGCTTATGCAAATAGGGTTTTCAGTCTCCTGGAAATTAATGTGATGGTTATAGGAGAGATATCAATTAGCACCTCTGCAAGTTGGTTGAACAAAAAGGGAGAAATTCATTTAGAGTAACTCCTAGTAGTTAAAGGTGACAGGGCAACAACAATTAGTTAGCAGGTCTGAAAGGGAGAGCTCTACTTGTCTAATGACAAACACAGATCTGTAAAAGAAAACATACATAAATACTGGTTGGAGCTAATTGCTTTGACAACATATGCAATTTCTGTAATGGAATTTGGGCCCTGGAGATGATGGAAGTTGACCAAACCTTAGAAACCAGGGGAAATATAGATCTGATTTGTGGCAATCCCAAACTTGTTCCATCCCTAGAGATATTTAATTAAACAGATTAAAAGTGGCAGGGGATCTCCTGGGATTACATCTGATCTCCAGGCAACAGTAGGGTTGCCAACCTTCAGGTGGGAGCTGGAGATCTCTCAAGATTACAACTGCTCTCTGAACAAAATAGATAAGTTCCCCTGGCTACTTTGGAAGGTGGGCTCTATGGGATTATACCCTATGGAAGTACCTCCCCTCCCCAAACCCTGCCCTCCACAGGCTCCACCCACAAAATCTCCGGTCGAAGCTGGTAACCCTAGCCACAACAATCTAAAACTTTCCTACTGTTAACCATTAAAACCAATCATTAAAAGTCAGTCTCATAAGATGTTCTTACAGCACTTCTTGAAATCATCCAGATTCCATCTTGGATGATTTTCTAGGAGCAGGAAGTTCCAGGGTTGTGGGTTGGCTACCAAGAACTCTTCTTTGGGGGTCTTCTTCTCTTTTGATTCGGCCAAGGAGATGATAAATCAAGCTCTTAGATGCTAATGGATCATATGAAAAACAATGCCTATATTTAAATAAGGCCTAACTCTTATGCAAATGTAGAGAAATGGTTTAGTAATGTTTTTCCTTCTTTTTGAGGTGTGTTTTTTTTAACATGCAGCTTAAAGGAGCTCAAAGAAAAATCCTGTGTGCTTCCAAAACTTGCACCTTACATCTTCAATAGAAATTAGTCTGGCTAAAAGCCCTCATCCCACTTCCTCTGTATAAATTATACTTAAGAAAACACTTCAAGGAGTTTGCGGAAATGGATCAAAAGTCACATGCAAATTTAGCTGTCTTATATATGGCTGCCAGACATCACTTAACAGAAAACAACAGAAACATTTGCTTAACTACATACTCAAGATCACTTCATAAACTCAGTTACTTCTCAACACCCCTTTCGGCAATTACAGTTACATCATACTAATGTCATTTACCTGGTATTGACATTTACATGCTATTGTCATTGGGTGTGTGAATTCACTCTTCTCTACTTGAGGATAAATGGATCCACATTCTAGCTGTATTTGAAGAAGTGAGCTGTGACTCACAAAACCTCATACCCTGCCAAAAATTTTGTTAGTCTTTAATGTGCTACTGGACTCTTGCTCTTTCCTACTTCTACAGACAGACTAACACGGCTACCCATCGTGATTTACTCTCATGCTCTTGTCACTTGATTTCACAACATTCAGTAATGACTTGCATCTGTGAACGGGCCACAACTAGTGTTGCCAACCTCCAGGTACTAGCTGGAGATCTCCTGCTATTACAACTGATCTCCAGCCGACAGAGATCAGTTCACCTGGAGAAAATGGCTGCTTTAGCATTTGGACTCTATGGAATTGAAGTCCCTCCCTTCCACAAGCCCCGCCCACCTCAGGCTCCACCCCAAAAATCTCCAGGTATTTCCCACCCTGGAGCTGGAAACCCTAGCCACAACAATCTAAAACTTTCTTGTTAACTCACAAAAATCCTGTTGGTCTGTAAGGTGCTAGTGGGCTTGAATCCAGCTGTTCCATTTTCTCCACACTATGATATATTGAGTTGCCAGGTCCCTCTTCGTCACCAGTGGGAGGTTTTGGGGGTGGAACTGAACTTCGAAACCTGAAAACCAATGGACAGCTCAGCTCGCAAATGCCTGGAGTATGGGGGTGACCCCTTTGCGGGCCCATAAAATTGGACCCCCTCTCCCAAGTCAACCAAACTTCAGTGACCACAGGAGCTTCGAAAAAATCCCCAAATACTATAATGGATCTGAATTTTTCAGTAAACCCAGTAATAAGCCGAATACCGATATTTACTGGTATAAGTATTCGGCTTATTACTGAAAAAATCAGGGCCAATAAACCTGAACCCGAAATGTTTTTTTTTTTTTTTTTTGCACAACCCTATGGCTGAGCTGAAAGTGAGGCAAGGGCCAAATGGCCCTGCTGCTTAATAGCCTATTACAAATACAGACTGCGCAGATATTCTTTCATTCTGAGGCAAGGCCACCTCGCTTGCAACCACTGTACATCAGCAGCAGCAACCGGCACCTTTCTGTCGCATACATGGGATACCTGAGAAATAAGCCAGCCTTTTGTCCTTGTTCTACTGCAGGACACTTATACAATGTGGCCGGGCTTCCTAATTACAGGGTCCTCTGGGGAACTGAAGGGTTTCGCTACTTAATGGAATGGTACTATTAATACGTCAATACTCAGATGATATATCTATATAACAGACCGTATTGAAATCAATCGATAGGCCTTCCTCATTTCCCCGCTGCCTACCTAATAGAGGAAATAGCTACTGACCAAGTCCATGAATACCTTTGGTTATGGGTTTTTTCCCCTTTCCTGCCTTCTACGCAGTTAAGGATTAGTTCATTAAATATACTATTTGCTCCTTCTCCCCCTCCCTGACAGCAGGATATTTATTGTACGTCAGTTTCCTTTAGAGGCAAGAACACAAGAGTGGCTTAATAATTATACTGTATATGATATTCACTTACAAATATGCAGGACAAGCATTCTGCTCGGTGCATGGGAGCAGAGGAGCATGTGAAGCAACAAAGGTGTCTTTCGGGAGAAGCAGAAGCAGACAGGAGAGAAAGAGATGCTGGGGCAAAGGACATTTTGGTAATGTGTCTGCTTTCCACCTTCATCGCCTCCCACTTGAGTGCCTTTGGCTTGGCCTTTCAGGCTTGTTTGCTGTTATGCCTATTTAGTCTAGAAAAGGAGAGAGAGATCCTGGCAGGAGATGTCAGGAGGCCAGAAATGCAACTCCCTTCCTGCCCCTTCCAAAGACACTGTACAATCCTCCCTGCCTTACTTTCCGCTAAAAGCAAAGGATAGGAAATTAAATAAAACAAGGCTACCCAAAGTAGTTTTGGTGCCCCAGCTGTCTCCCCACCATATTAGGGCATCCAAGCCCCCCAGTGGGGGCAGGGGATCCCCCACAGCTGGCTCCTGTTGCCCGCTACCACTTGGAGTGGCAAGAGGGAGAATTTTTTTTAAGGTAGCATCACATGCACCACTACATCACTTCTGGCAAAAATCCAGAAGTGACATAGTGTAGCTCTAGGAATCACCAGAAACTCTATTACTACAGCTACATCACTTACCATTTTATCGCTTCTGAGAAAAACCCAGAAGCGACATAGGGTACTTCTAGGAATTGCTGGAAACGATGTGGTTTTCCATAGCATTTCTGGCAATGTCTAGAGATACCATAGGAATAACCAACATCACCCCCCTGTCCCTGCCCCCAATCCTCCAGCCTAACCCTACCCTCAATAGATGGGTGAGGCAGGGCATGACAGTGCCCGCCTTCCTTACCACACATCAGGCCACAGAAAGGCAAGAAACTGCCACCTGCTCTCCTCATCCCTGCCACAAGCGGGCAGCCAGGCAGAGGGCAGCCAGACAAGGGGCAGTACGGCTGGCTGGCACCCTTTTACCAGTGCTGCTGTAGGTAATCATCTAGGGTTTCCTAGTGGATAGGTTTCCTAGGGTTGCCTGGTCCCTCTTCACCATCTGTAGGAGGTGGAGCCTGAGGAGGGCGGGGTTTGGAGAGGGGAGGGACTTCAATGCCATAGAGTCCAATTGCCAAAGCAGCCATTTTCTCCAGGGGAACTGATCTCTATAGGCTGGAGATCAGTTATAATAGCAAGAGATCTCCAGCTACTACCTGGAAGTTGGCATCCCTAAGGTTTCCCCTGAAATAAAATCATTCTGTCTGGGCCTGTGAAACTTACATTGTAGTTCCTGGATTGCCCATTGCTGCTTCCTCCCTTGCATTCCCATGCCTAGGGTTGCCAACTCTAGTTTTGGAAATTCCTGGAGATTTGGGGGTGATGAGTGGGGAGGGCAGAGTTTGGGGAGGGGAGAGAGCTCAGTGGATATATGATGCCATAGACTCTTTCCTCCAAAGCAGCCATTTCCTCCATGGGAACTGGTCACTGTTGCTTGGAGATCAGTTGTAATAGCGGGAGATCTCCTGCAGGTTGGCAACTCTACCATGCAGAGGTGCATGAATGTTTTGTTTCTGTGTTCACTGTGGAAAGTGTGGGGCATGTGCCCAAGCCACCACCACTATTTTTAGGAAGGGAGTCTGAAGAACTGAGTCAAATTGAAGTGACAAAGAGACCTTGGGCAAGTTACAGCTCTGTTAGAGCTCTCTCAGCCCCACCCACCTCACAGGGTGTCTATTGTGGGGAAGGGAAGGTGATTGTAAGCCGGTTTGATTCTGCCTTAAGTGGTAGAGAAAGTCGGCATATAAAAACCAACTCCTCCTCCTCCTCCTCCTCCTCTTCTTCTTCTTCTTCTCAGAATCTCCCAGCATTTGCTGAGGCAGTGCTGGCAACCCTATTGTGTACTTTTTTTTTTACTGTACCCATATAGGTATGCCCATGGGTACAGTGAAAAAAATGTGTATAGTACTGTCAAAAAGCTATGAAATGCAACAAGTAGTCCAAGAATTACAAGATAAGAACAAAGTGGGCCATTCATAACATTCTGTAGCGATAAAATGATTTTTCTTGCTGTGTTAATTGAACACTTAGGGGCGATGTAGTGAGAAAGATTACCCTAGGCACAATTGAGGTCAAATTGAGTAGAGCCAAATTTCTGTTAAGTTCTAGTTAATCAGTCTCACGTTAGAGTCTCTCTTGGAAGCCGTTTCTGTTGAAATATGGCAAGTTTCTGTGTCAGCAGCAGAATCTCATGGGAAATCGAGCATTCTCTCACTAGTTTCCGTTGCCATTTTGATGTCTGATTTGTGTCCCTTTATTCTTTTACAGAAACTGACCTGCTTGTCCTATATAAAAAGCAGAAGGGCATTGCTCACAGGCTATGAGAGAGAGATAAACAGAAAGTATGCTGATCACAAAGGTCTACTTTTTGTATATTGTTGTGCAGCTTTATGCAAGGTTATGAAAGCCACATGAATTTTGTTTTCCATGTGGAAGAAATGAACATTTTGCCACAACCTTGTACAAAGCAGCAAATTAGACAGTTGTAAAGCTGAATTGAGGCCAAAGGCCAGCAACTAGGTGTTCAACGTACATTAAGAGCTGGACCTGTAATGTCCCAAGAAATCAAGGTATGTATCATCTTCTTGTTCACATTTAGCAAGGTTATGCATTTTAATTCCCAGCATATCTGTTTATAATCATATATTTTCTGTTATTATGCTGATGTTCTATTATTTGAAGTCATGAACAGAATGATCACACTGGGATAGGTGTATGATTGAAACTTTATGTGGGTAGGGGTTAACCTCTTCCATCGGCGTCCCTCGGGGAACTTGGTGATACATCAGCCTATGTCTGCTGAGTAGGAAGGTGGTGCTGTTGTAGCCTCTATTCTTCACCAGAGAAACATCTGGTTTGGAGGCTGTGTATCTAACGTTGGGACTGAGGGACAAGACTAGGATTCTGTTGGTGTACTGGCCACACTGCTGCCTAATGGTCTTCCTGCCTGATGGGGTTGCCAGGTTCCCCCTGGCCACCAGCAGGAGATGGGGGGTAGGGTTGCCAGATCCAGGTTGGGAAACTCTTGGTGATTTGGGGATGGCGCCTGGGGAGGAAAGGGAATTCAGTGGGGGTACAGTGCCATAGAGTCCACACTACAAAGCACCCATTTTCTCCAGGGGAACAGATCTCTGCAGTCTGGAGATGACCTGTAATTTCAGGGGATCCCCAGGTCCCACCTGGAGGTTGGCATCCCTAATGCCTGAGCTGACAAAAGTGGTGTCGGGGTGGTGATGAAGACCCCTAGGCTGCTAGTCCTGGTGGACATCAGCATTCATGCTGAAGCTATCTTGTTGGGAGCACCTCAGGATTTCATTACCTCCATGACAACCAAGAGTCTTTCTCAGGAACCACCTGGTCCTACACATTGTGCAGGTCACACCGTTGATCTGGTATTTTGTTCTGGACAGGATGAATGTGACCTGAGGGAGGAGGAACTCATGATAGTTTCTTTGTAATGAACAGATCACTATTTACTGAAGTTTAGATTTACAGGGATACCATCTCTGCAGGGGTGGGGGAATCTATTAAAATGACCCAGTCCTAAGACTGATTAAGCTAAAGGGCTTTCCAACAGCTTTAAGGGATTTTCCTGTTGATATGGTTGGAGCTCTCACTGATGCCCTGGTTGACCTGTGGAATGAGGAAATGAGCTGGGTTGTTGACACAATCGCTCCCAGGTACCTTCTCTCAGGTGTTGGAGCCCAGGTAGTTCCTTGATATACTGATGGGCTGAAGGTGATGAAAGGACAAAGGAGATTGCTAGAGTGGATGAAGACTTGGGACAAAACCTATAAAACATGGGCTAAAGCTCATTTTAAAGCATACTCTATGGCAGTGATGGTGGAAAAGAAACAATACTTTTCTGCCACCATTGCATCTGCACAGTGTAGGCCAGCAGAGCTGTTCTGGTAGGCCAGAGGCCTGTTTGGATCTGGCCTGCAGGAGGAGGTGGACTGTTCAGAGGCCTGCTGTGACTATTTTGCTCAACACTTTGCAGATCTCTTGCATCCATACCAACTTGGACTCTTGCAGATCGAGTCTCTTGCATCCATACCAACTTGGACTCAACAGTCCAAGTGGGATATCACTCACGATTGGAATATTAAGATTGAGGGGTACCACTTGTTTAGAAGGGATGGACAGATAAGGAGGGGGGGAGGAGCATTGTATATCAAAGATGTGTACACTTGTGAAGAAGTGCATGAATCTGAACATGGTAGTTCAGTCAAAAGTCTATGGGTAAAAATAAAAGGATTAAGAAATAAACGTGATATTATGGTGGGGGTCTGCTATCGACCACCAAACCAGGCAGAGGACTTGGATGAGACACTCCTAGACCATATTACAAAGTTAAATCATCTTCCTTCAAATTGAAGAACAATAAAATCATACAATAATTGCATAGCAAGAAGAAATGCCATTTCAGTTTTTGCTACAAGCATTTGAACATGTAGGTTGGCATTGTATGTAAAACATTTGTGCCTTTACACCACAATAATCACCCCTATTTCAGGACCTGCATCCCATACATCTCAACATACCCCTGTTGCTTCAGTCTAAAGCATACTGCTGACTTTAAAAGCCAAACTGGAAATACATTTTGGTCCTTTTGGTGACTTTTTCTTTTTTAAATAATATGTAGATCACATTATGCGTGAATCCTTTCAAGTTTTTCTTAGATGTTTAGATCTCTTTTTTTAAAAACCCGATGTAATTATAAGCCATTATAAGCAATCTTCCTGGATTCTTCAGTATTTTCTCTTATGAGCCTGATCCTCCTTCTCTCTCCCTCTCTCACTTGCTCTCTCTCGCTCTTCTGGGACCATCATTTCTCTAAGCTAATTAAACATACACATTTCTGAAACTCAACTGCCTCTGCTACTTTATTACACAACTGTGTGCAACTCAACTGGCCTAATTTTTCATTTTAGCAACATAACAAGCAAAGGTTTAAATATTGCCCCTTGTGTGGATGCAGTTTCTTGTCGAGCTGCTGCAAACGTGCAAGAAGTTAGCTGGAGAAGAATGAGAATCTGAATAAAAATTGCTTTTCTTATGGATGCTTCATGCATTGCATTTTGAACTTAGAAACCGAGAGAAAATGCATCTATCAAGAATATTTTTATTCCACCCTTTCTCCAAGGAGCTCAGAGTGTGTATGTGTCTCCTAGGGTTGCCAGGTCCCTCCTCGCCACCAGCGGGAGGTTTTGGGGGGCGAAGCTTGAGGAGAGTGGGGTTTGGTGAGGGAAGGGGCTTAAATGCCATAGAGTCCAATGGCCAAAGCGGCCATTTTCTCCAGGGGAACTGATCTCTATCGGCTGGAGATCAGTTGTAATAGCAGGAGGTCTCCAGCTAGTACCTGGCGGTTGGCAACCCTAGTTTCATGGCAGAAAGTGGGATGTGAACCTATTTTATCTCCCCCTCCAGTCCTGATCTACCACTCCAGCCATGGAACTACTTTTTTTTACATGCATATATCATCATGTACAAATGGCGCACACATCCACAAATCCCAGGATTTGCTTGCAAAATGGAAGTGACAGGGCAATCAATATTTCCAGGATTGCCACTTGCCAATATTTTGCAGTCAACAACTATGGTACTTTCAGGGGTCTCGGGGCTTGACGTGGGAACATCACAATCTGAAGCTGAGCCCCAGGCAAATATTAGATGTAAAGTGTAGGAAGACTAAAAATTCAATTGTAAATCAGCCTTCTTGTACGACAACCATTTGACTGACATATTAATTTAAAACTGCCTGCCTGTCACGTGCAAAGCAACAGCAGGAGATGTTGAAAAGCCTTTTAAGTAGCATATATATTAATTAAGACCCAGTATAGTGATTATCTGTGCCTAGGGCTGCATTCACATGGGCACATGGATCAGCCAAAAGGGGGAAATAATCCCACACACACGTGTTGTTTCAGGCCAGAAAAAGGTGCATAGGGGAAGGCAAGCGCTCCTCTTCCTCCCATGCCATAGCTCCCAGCACAATTAGGCTCTTTATTTTTAAACTGACTGTTCCTGCAGCTGCTGTAGGGAGGGAGGGAGGGAGGAGAGAGAGAGAGAGAGAGAGAGAGAGAGAGAGAGAGAGAGTCAGAGAGTCAGAGAGTCAGAGTCAGAGTCAGAGTCAAGTCCAGGTTACCTCTTTAAAAAAAGTAACATCCAGTTTGGCTCTTTGCTATAACTGGATACATTTCATTAGGGCACTTGATAAGCAAAATTAGTTTAATAATCAAATTATATATGAAGTTATCTTTAATACCCTAATTCAGGCATTAAACTAGCCTTAATGAGCATAAGAAGATATTGTTATCTAGTGCATTTGCACTGAAATCTCATCTATTGCTGTTGGTGTGAACAAATGCTGTACCTATTTTGTATGCATTTCTTTATTGATTAAAATACTTCTACCTAGGGTTACCAACCTCCAGGTAATAGCCGGAGATCTCCTGCTATTACAAGTGATCTCCAGCCGATAGAGATCAGTTCACCTAGAGAAAATGGCCACTTTGGCAATTGGACTCTATGGCATTAAAGTCCTTCCCCACCCCAAACCCCACCCTCCTCAGGCTCTGCCCCCAAAATCTCCAGGTATTTCCCAACCTGTAGCTGGCAAGCCTACTTCTACCCCACACCGCCCTCCCAAGCTTCAAACTTTGCATAGAAATGTCACAGGCTCCCCTCTTACATGGCCTTGCCTTTGGATCCCACTGTTTCCATTTTCTCCTCTATCAACTGAGTATACACTTCACGCATCTGATCAAGAGGGCTCTAGCTTACGACAAAATAATAGTCTCTAAGGGACTACAAGAGTGTATCAGTGTTTGGTATCATATGCCGCAAAAGCCATCTTTTTCAGCATGCAGATGGTCCTGTAGCATCCTCAAGGCCTCTCTCTTCACTGGGCTTTCCTTTCAGTGGCATGGACCACTATTTTGTCTCCTCTCATCACAGCTTTAAAGCCAGTAGGCGACAAACATATTGTTTGTTTGGACAGGGTTGGTTTCCTTAAGTCTCCCATTACTGCTCTAGTTAAGACATCAGACCTAGAAGTGAGATTTGTCAATTAACCATCTGGAATGAGCAGGCGCTAGAGGTGGCAGTTCCTCAGTCTGTCACGCTTTCAAACTGCGCTGATATAATTCAGATGTTTTACAAACCAGCAATGACAACCAGGCATGAAATTAAAATGTTTGCAGAGCTCACTGGGTGGAAAATGACAGCTGGGTAAGAGAAAGGCAGGTATTGGGATGGAAGACGGGCCACTGAGGGGACTTTGTCACCAATTGGCTGCCTGGAGCTCCACTTTGCTTTCTCAAGGAAAGGATCTTGTAAAAGTTGTCACCAAGTCAAGAGGGAAAGCAAGAGAGAAAGAGAGAGAGATTTTGCCTTGGCAGGAACATGAAAAATGAATCAGTTTCCCCTTCATTTTTTAGCATACCTCATGTTTTATCCTACTGTCCCCAAAGCATCCAAGCAAAAGATGTCATGACTTCTTCCAGGATACAAGTTCCACTCAGTGGCTAAGAGCACTTCGTTCTTGTAAGCTGTTCCTCTCCAGATGCCTCTTTCTCTTGCATTTGAAGCCCTCTTTCTGCCCAGTCTAATGGCTAAGGGACTGTGGCTTCATGAGAGTCCACTGCTTGCATCTTACGGAAACGTGCCACCACATGGGGGGAATGATTTATACAGTCTTGGGAACAACTGCCAAGCCAGTGACAGCCATCTTGCCCCTGGTACCTGTCACATAGAGTTTATTCCAGTGGGCAGTGGGGTACATTTTGTGCAGTGCGGAAGAAGTTGTGCAGCAGAGACTAAATGTTTCTGCAGATGTGGTATAATAAGGGACTAGTTTGTTTCTTGAAAATAACAAGGTTAAAAATAGAAAATGAAGAGTAGTACCTTCTGTCTTTTGCCCTTTCCTCCCCCTTCCCTCTTCTCTGCATTCTTTTCTTCCTTTCTTCCAGAGACAGTAGGGTTGCCAGGTCCCTCTGCGCCAGGTTTTTGGGGCGGAGCCTGAGGAGGGCAGGTTTTGGGGAGGGGAGTAGCCGGATTTACTCAGAAGCGACGCAGACGCTCTATCAATCTCGGCCGAAACTCTGTGGTTTCCATAGAGTTTTGGCGGAGGTTGCTAGAGCATCCGCGTCACTTCCGGGTAAAACCGAAAGCGATGTGGGCGTGCACCAGTTGCCCGCAGTGGTTTTTAAGCTGTTATGTTTTATTGAAGTTTTGCATAATGCTGACTTTCTCAGTGACTTCTAGCCTCTCGGAGCCTGGTTATAGCCAGGAAGAAAGTGGGTTATAAATCTAATAAAATCATCATCACCACCAACAAATGGTTCATTGGAAGCAACTAGGGTTGTCAATCTCCAGGTGGTGGCTGGAGATCTCCTGCTGTTACAACTGATCGCCAGCTGATAGAGATCAGTTCACCTGGAGAAAATGGCAGCTTTGGCAATTGGACTCTATGGCATTGAAGTCCCTTTTCTCCCCAAATCCCGCCCTCCTCAGGCTCCACCCCAAAAACCTCCCACCAGTAGCTGTGCTGGTCTATGACCGTAACAATTAAACTAACTAACTCCTGCCAGTAGCAAAGAGAGACCTGGCAACCCTAGGGGCAACATTATTTTCTGGAAGCTTTCTGGCAGTCTGGGGTAAATGAACTTTTATGCTTCTTTTTTATGCTTCTTCTTCCACCCTAGGAGAGAACAGTGCTTCTTTGGAGTGTGGCCACAGCAGAAAAGGAAGCTATTCCTATGAAGAGACACAACTGGAAAACATGCTGTTGTGCCATACATGTTACACATGAAAAGGAAAGGTGCTGCACTGTGGCGCAGTTTGAACAGAACATTTTGTGCGTTCCAAAGAAGGCACTGAAACAACTGAAGATGATGCTGTTTTCTATTTCACACCACAGGGCATTTCTATCGGAGAGAGAGAGAAAAAAAAAATAAGAGCATCTTTTAAAATATCTTCTAATTAAGAAGTGAGACTGCCTTGGGAGAGCAATTAAGCTGAAACTGTCCCTCGTTTACTGTGGTTCACGTTGCAGAACTCCAGAAATCTTTCCAAGTCCTGGCAATTAAGCCATGCACCACTTTCTCCCGGAAGGAAATTTCTTTCATTTGTAGCCTCCACAGCACCCTCTAATGCCAATAACGAGAAGAAAAATAGTGAGATGCAAGCCAAAGAGTGGCACCAAAAAGGGGCACATGAGCGAGAACACGATAGTTATATGCACTTTAATTTCAGTTCTACAACAGCAAAATGATATATTGGTTTCATTAATTGCCTACAAATCACATTCCAGAGTCACTTAAAAACACAAGCAGCTGGAACGTAGACACCTCAGAATCGATCAGTATTTTGCAGCATTTCAGGGCCATATTTTACAGTATTTTAAGACTGAAAAGTGCATGTTGCTTCCAAATGAAATCTCATATCAGAATTAGATTGGAAGTGTTATATATACACTCACACATCAATATACCAGGCAACATAATAATGCAAGTTTAACACAGTTATCAAGAACATGGAGACTTGATACTAGGGCATAAATAAAACTGCACAATACAGTTAGAGCAGTTCCTCAGTGAAACAGGCTTCCTCGGGAGGTGGTAAGCTCTCCTTCCCTGGAGGTTTTGAAGAAGAAGTTAGATGGCCATCTGTCAGCAATGCTGATTCTATGACCTTAGGCAGATCATGAGAGAGAGGGCATCTTGGCCATCTTCTGGGCATGGAGTATTGGTCAGTGGGGAAGTGTGGGGGAGGTAGTTGTGAATTTCCTGTATTGTGCAGGGGGTTGGACTAGATGAACCTAGTGGTTCCTTCCAACTCTATGATTCTATGGGGAAGTGCAGGATAATAAGTACCAGATTAAAATTTAACCCCACGGTCCACGAAAGGCCAAACATTGTTCTCAATTAGCAGGTAATTACCACAGATCTGATTATTGAAATGAACGTATCTGGAATGTTGAGCATGCCCACTTGAAGTAAGTGGCATTGAAACTACCTTTGTCTAACACTGGAACTGGAGTTTGGTAAGGGGAGGGGGGCGGTAAAGATCTGCTGCCGTTTTGCAAGGTGCTGAAGTGGCCGTTTTCAGAGTGAGGTCCTTTGCAACAGCCCTCCAGCTTGCATCCGGTAGTCTTTGCCGGGCCTTGAGTTGTGAACGGTTTGCTGATCACCAGTAGGGGAAAGATTACACAGTGATATCTAAGAGGCGCTGTGGCTCAGTGGTAGAGCATCTGCTTGGCATGCAGAAGGTCCCAGGTTTAATCCCCGGCATCTCCAGTTAAAGGGACTAGGCAAGTAGGTGATGTGAAAGACCTCTTCCTGAGACCCTGGAGAGCCGCTGCCAGTCAGAGCAGACAATACTCACTTTGATGGACCAGTGGTCTGATTCAGTATAAGGCAGCTTCATGTGTTCAAACCTGTGCGTTCCTCCAAACTGAGGAAGAGGAAATATTAGAATACTGAGAAAAACAAACTTGGAGTCTTGTGACACCTTAAGGACTGATGCATTTTCATTCTTGAGTAAACTGTAATAGACTCCATCAGGTTCAAGAATACAAGAGACCGCTGACTCCAGCTGTCAATACTCTTAAAGCCTAGTTAAATTGTGGAACTCCCTGCCCCAGGATGCCAACTCGGAAGGCTTTAAGAGGGGAGTGGACATGTTCATGGAGGATAGGGCTATCCATGGCTACTAGTCAAAATGAATACTAGTCACGATGCATACCTCTCTCCAGGATCAGAGGAGCATGCCTATTATATTATGTGCTTTGGAACACAGGCAGGATAATGCTGCTGCAGTCATCTTGCTCATGGGCTTCCTAGAGGCACCTGGTTGGCCACTGTATGAACAGACTGCTGGACTTGATGGGCCTTGGTCTGATCCAGCATGGCCTTTCTTATGTTCTTAAGGGAAGCCTCAGGAGAGAGAGGACTTAAATTCAACCATCAGGGGCATTACTCTGTATTGGCCATTATGACAAATCAGACAGTGTGGCCTTAGTACAGCCTGATTTGTCTATGCTTTCAAATGTTAGTTTGATTAAATGTAGCCACAAAATATGATTTTTGTTAGCTAATACTGTCAGGAACATTACTAAAAAGGGTAGCTTCCTTTGCATTTGTGGTTTTTGTGTATGTACATAAAAATTGTACATCAGCAAAACTGGCGGATTTTGTTTAACAACAATTGATTTTCTATTTATATGATGGTGTATTCTGTGCTTGCAAACTACAGCTTTGCTATGATCTGTGGTTTAAACAAACCAACAAAAATAAAGCATCCAGCTCTGCAAATAGGGTTGCCAGATTCCTCTTGGCCACTGGTGGGGGATGGGAGGTAGGGTTTCCAGATCCAGGTTGGGAAACTCATTATATTGAGATGGGCAACCTGCATTGGGAGAGATGGATCAGCACCAGGATGTGGCATAACAACATAAGAAGACCCTGCTGGATCAGACCATTGGTCCACTTAGTCCTGGATCCTGTTTCACACGGGGCCAACCAGTTACCCTGGTTGCCAGTGGCAGCCCAGGGAAGAGCAATGCAAAATTTCCTCTGAT
The DNA here is from genome assembly GCF_029931775.1 of Euleptes europaea. Classification (NCBI taxonomy): domain Eukaryota; kingdom Metazoa; phylum Chordata; class Lepidosauria; order Squamata; family Sphaerodactylidae; genus Euleptes; species Euleptes europaea. The sequence continues at coordinate 37,496,951 of NC_079318.1, read as the reverse complement.
CCAACATGCATTAATTCCCTTCTGCACCCCACCCATTCTGCACAATAGGTCCTATGTGCAAAGAACACCCTATTCCTGTGGAAACGGTTTGTTGGTCCAGTCCTCCTTTGCCAGGAATTCTCAATGAGCACCCCAGTTTCAGACTGGAACCAGAACAACTCTCTGCTTCTGAGGCAGAAAGTCTGTGTCACTTTTTTTTTTTTTTTTTGCCAGTCCCTCTTCCAGCTGCCTGCTGTGGGAAAAGTAATATGTCTCGAAGGGGAGACGTTTAAGTCTCATAAGTTTTATGTAGCAAGAAACTTTAAAAAACACTTCCTGTAGTTATTTCCCTATTAGCTTATTTGTGTGTGCATAGAATAAAAACCCTTTCTTTCCATTTGTCTTTTGATTCTAAGAAATTCTTCAGATTATTTTCCCTCATGCGCCTGAGGCTCAAGCGCACTTTGCCAACTCAAAGAGAAAAGGGGGAGGCAGGATCCTTTTCCCTATCTCATGCATGCATGCAGACTACATTCAACAGCAGAGTTATTGGCTAGCCTAGAGCAGCCTATTAATATACTTAAATCTCCAGGTGGCGGCAGAAACTGCTAAAGGGGGCATTTAGGACCTAGAGGCTAGGCTGCACTTATAACACCTCATACACACACACACACACACACACCTTAGCTAATCATTGGAACCAGGAGCCACCTTAACAACCTGAAATCTGCCTAGATAAGAAAGGAAATGAACGCACAGTGAGGTGGAAACTTTTTCTGACTCATGGGCTGGTCTCTAGTTTTCAGTGAAGTAAGAAACTGAAATAAAACACGTGTCTAATGGTGCATTTGGCAGCAAAGCTGGCATAGCTAAGGCATACAGTGGGTGACTGTATAGAGGTTGAGGCCATCAAGTCCTTCCGGCTGCCAATCCCAGAAGGAAATGGGCTGCAGCATGCAGAGCTGGCTTTACTCATTTTCTTTAGCCTCACAGGAAAGCAGAAAGAATATAGAGCCAGGATGGAACAGTGGAATAGGCTTCCTCAGGAGGTGATAAGTGCTCCTTCCCTGGAGGTCTTAACGCAGAGACTAGATGGTCATCTGTCAGCAATGCTGATTCTATGACCTTAGGCAGTTCATGAGAGGAAGGGCATCTTGGCCATCTTCTGGGCATTGAGTAGGGGTCACTGGGTGTGTGGGGGGGAGGTAGTTGTGAAAGTCCTGCATTGTGCAGGGGGTTGGACTAGATGACCCTGGTGGTCCCTTCCAACTCCATGATTCTATGGTGTAGTGGTTAAGAGCGGTGGTTTGGAGCAGTGATCTGGAGAACCAGGTTTGATTTCCCATTCCTCCACATGAGTGGCGGACCCTAATCTGGTGAACTGGATTTGTTTCCCCACTCCTCCACATGAAGCCAGCTGGGTGACCTTGGGCTAGTCACAGCTTTCTTCAAGATCTCTCAGCCCCACCTACCTCACAGGGTGTCTGTTGTGGGGAGGGGAAAGGAAGGCGATTGTAAGCTGGTTTGACTCTTCCTTAAGTGGTAGAGAAAGTCGGCATATAAAAACCAACTCTTCCTCTTCTTCTTCAGTATAGCCGTCAGATTGGGAGACTGATGTTCTAATCCCCATTCAGTCATGAAGCTCATGGGGTGATGCTTGGGAGAGAGCATGGCTGGGTTGGGTAGCAATTACCCCCATTCTCCTCCAGTATTTCAAAGGCTGGCAATGGAAAAACCAGGGGAAAATGGGAGCAAGCCCAGATGATGTGAAAGCATGATGTTAGGGTGACACTCTAGAATTTGCCCAAAACTCTATGGTTTAAACATAAAGTTTTAGGCAAATCCTAGAGAGTATTGCCCTTACATCGAGCCATCACTTCTGGTTTTGCATGGGAAGTGCAAACACCAGTACACCTGTCTCCCACCATCTCCTCCCAGCAGTTTGCCGACAGGAGTTGGCAGCCCTAATCATAGCTCAGTGGTAGAGCATCTGCTTGACACACTGAGGGTTCCAGATTCATTCTGACATCTCCAGTTAAAAGGATCAGGGAGCAGATTATGTGAATTACCTCCACCTGAGGCCATGGGGAACCTCTGCCTGTCAGAGTAGAGAATACTGACCTTGATAGAAAATTTATCTGACTCAGTATGAGGCAGTTTCGTGTGCAGTCTCATGTTGGAGCCATCATTCTCTCTCAGTCTACCCTGCCCCACACGGTTTTTGTGAGGATAAAGTCATGTGCGGCATCCTTAGAGGAAGCATAGAATAAAAAAATAGTAAATAACTGATAATATGAATAAATACATTTAAAACAGTATCCCACCCTCAATGTCTAGAGTTCTAGCAAGTTGAAACTGTTCATGGTGGCTCTAGTTTGGCTATTACAGGATTAGGGTTGGAAGGCACAGGGCACAAAGGGGCTATGCCACTTCCCCCAAGGAAGTCTTCCACCGGAAGCGCCACATCGCAATGGGCCTTTTACCACTCAAAGCGGAAGTGATGCAATCGTGTTGGCGCGGCCGCGCACGCGCTCAATCTTTCCTTCACCTCCGCCACAAAAACCTCTGCCAATCCATCTGGCTGTCCGCCAACCAGCTGAGGGTCAGTGGGCAAGGCATGCACACGCGCCTGCTCGCAGCACCATGTTACTTCCGGTTTACACCCGGAAGCGCCACATCACAATGGTCCTTTTACCACTCAAAGTGGAAGTGACACTATCGTGTTGGCGCGGCTGTGCACGCACTCAATCTTTCCTTCACCTCCGCCACAAAAACCTCCCACCGGAGGAGAGAGGCAACCTGGCAGTCCTAAAGCACATTGTTTATGACATTGCTTATGTCCTTTCAGAAATGAAACAAAGTTTTCTTTCATGACTAATGAGATGGTTCTGCACAGGAGAGGATCATACATCTGCCTGTGCCTGTGTGAGTCCCACTTCAAAAAGATCGAGAGAGCCAGTGGGCTAGGATGTGTTTTTTTTAAAGTACAGCAAGATGGCTAATAAGGGCAATGACATCAATTACAGAGAATGGCCTCTGGTGGCTCCCTCTTGGTATTGCCATTCATCCTTGAGATGGAAAGGCCCAATGGCCTGCACAGATTCTTGAGCCAACAGTGAAGGAGTTTCAAGGAAGTTGTTGAGACACCTTTGACACCAACTTAATGTGCCTGCCATGGCCGGTTTGCTCTTTAAAGGAGCAGGGGTCATTAAGAAGAAAGCCCAAGAGATGTCACAAGGGAAAACAGATGCAAATCAGGCCACAGGGTTTTTCCTTTCACATACTCCTGATGGGCAATTAGAGCTCATTGAAATTCCTCGGGAAAGCTTGTCAGAGGAGCCAGGCCTAACAAGCAGACTATGCCAGGGAGGCTGTCTACCTAGCACTTTCTAGTCTACTTATGCCTCTGCAGCACAATCAGGGACCTTTAACCAATATTACAGAATAAAACAGGCTTCCACAGCTGCTCCCTCACATACTTAAGTTCAATTACTTTGTTAAAGATTAGAGGGCCCAGCCATGGCAGTGAGTAGGGTTGCCAGGTCCCTCTTCTCCACTGGTGGGAGGTTTTGGGGGCCCAGCTGTCGCGGTTCGGGCCGTTAAGTGCCTACACTCTTAGAATGTACCATTTACTGAGAAATGGAGTTATCTATTCAGCGAGACACCACTAGACCGGAATCAACGGTTCCTAGAAACTTGTTATTGCTTCTAAGACATCTCTTGAACACGCCAATAAATTTATAATAATGGACAAGAGTAGAAGTATATATAAAAAACACATTTATTTACATTATACAATATATGCTTTTTGGTTGCAAAGCCTTAAAATATCATATAAGGATAGACATCATTAGTCTTTAAACATGTTTATGTAGCAAGTAATCATTCACATTCTCTATGCCTCCATAAAGGAGTATCTTAGTCAGAATATACTCATAAAGTATCCTTAGTGCAATGCACCTTCATTCAGAATATAAGGTTACAGAAATCCTGTCAAAATATGGTTAATTCTTTGGAGAAAGATTTGGTTAGAAGCATCCTAACTTAAATCAATTCAAAACATCATAACATTTCTGTACAGAAGACACACTATACCTTGCTGTGTCATCTGTGTCACCTGGAGTCCTTTAAAGACTTCTATTAATATCCTTAACTGATCATCATTAAGATCAGGCATTGTGTATGTACATGCTATGCATGCTCTTTCTAGTTTTAGACAGCAATGCTGAATATATAAATACTATGTGTTAGCTTAAAGCTGTTTACAGTCTCTTTGACTGTGCCAATCTGTGTATGTGCATTGTGCATATCTCACAGAGTACAGAGAGTCTCCTTTCCCTTCTCTGGTCTCTTGCTCTGAGGAGGTTCAGAAGTCCCTCTGTTAAGTAGAGGACGTTCTGACACAATCTCAGAGGTCTAGCTATTAGCCCTGTATTCAGGATGCTTCTTAGCATTGGTAAGCCAAATAGGCTTAGTTTGTAAGAATCCATAAATCTGATGGACTCTCAGTGTTCCAATACATGGAAAGATCACTGCACTTAGATTCCTATTCAAAGAATAGGAATTCGAAGGGTCTCTATCCTCTTCTAGGAATAGAGCAGTCTCACAAGAAGACTGTAAGTAAGATATGTTGAAATATCCAGATCTTGATACCTCAAGATATCTCTGATAACTACTGTCCACGCAAGAACAGAGTTTCAATGTTTTACATCTCAAGCCTTTTGAGATGGAGGTGCTACACCAGACAGCTGCAGTCTGCCAGCCATAGAACTCTAAAGTGCCAGCTGTACTGTGGCTGGTATTTATACAATTTCTAGACCCATTAAGAGTGAAGAGTGTTCCTTTTCCCCTCTTCCTTAGTCTTCAAAAGGGTACCTTTATTCCCCTTTCTTATCCGATACCAGGAGCTTAGTGGCTTCTGCTCCTGTCCTCTGATATCTTATTGTCCAAATATGGACATCCTTCCCTTTCAGTCCTCTGTGCCTAAAGTATAAATACTCATTTCTGAGTTACATGATCACGTTACATATTTAATTTCTATACCATCCTCTTCGTTAGGACTATACGCATTAAATGAGACTACTTAGAGATCTGTAGCACAACGTTTAACTATATAACTAACAGAACACAATTTTAGCTGACATTGTCACTTTGCAAAGTGTTTTGTTTACATTAGTTAGTAGGATTGCATCTAGCAAGATTACAGTAGAGCAAGGAAGCATATTACTCTTATCTTGAGAGAACTTATAATGCCTTTAGGCTATATTTTAAGCACAATTCCAACTATTAATGCACTCTTAGTACATTAAGATATCTTAAGACCTTGAAAAGGCCATTTAAGATTCTGACATCTGGCAGCTAAGTCAGAAAGATGACTTTTACGCTGCCCCTTCAAGGGAAAGCCAGAGTAACTTTAGTAGTTAGCTTTGATAGAGCTAACCTTGAGCTAGCCTGTCAGCATGACACAGACTTTCATTATACATTACACAAACCTCTGTATGTGCATGATGTGTTTAAGCTCTATATGGAATTAATTCTGCACATGTTCACAAGATACCATGATCATGTCAGGGCCTGTCATACAGCCAGAGGGGGGTGGGGTTTGGGGAGGAGAGAGATTTCAATGCCATAGAGTCCAATTGCTAAAGCGGCCATTTTCTCCAGGTTAACTGGTCTCTGTCAACTGGAGATCAGTTGTAATAGCAGGAGATCTCCAGCTAGTACCTGGAGGTTGGCAATCCTAGCACCGAACTGTTGAGAATGTGACCGTTTGCTGGGGGATATCTGGCTTCTATCAACCCACATTTATTTCCTCCCAATCTGCACTACATACAGGGAATAACTATAAGGCTGTACTTCACTCCAGTGGTTCCCTCTATTTTGGGTATGGCGAGCCACTTTAAAAACTGGAATGTAGAAATCAATAAAACCACAAAAGCCTTGGAGTAGGTTACCAAGCCTGCCAGCACCTAAAAGCTGGTGGCAGAAATGGAGGCAAATGTGGTGGGTGGGTGGCACATTGGTATTATGCTGGCACATTATATCACTTCCATCAGAAAGCATAAGTGATGTCATGTTGTTGGGTAAGACACTAGGATTTGCCAAAAACTTTATGGTTTACCCATAGCATTTTTTAAAATCCTAGATCATCCCTTCTCCAGACATCATGACGTCACTTTTGGTTTTCACTGGAAATGATGTCATGCAGCACTGGGGTGTCGATGCACCTGTCCTTGCCCCTGGGGAGTTCCAGGTTGCAGCCTAGCACCTCTACCTGGGACTAACTTTAAAAGGCTTTGTAATCCTCTGGATGGGAAACAGTGCTTTCCTCCAATATCACCCCCCCAACTACACAACATTATAATCTAATGGCCCTTATTGATTGATTTATTAACTGCAAAATGTCCACGTACATTTCTTACAGAGGCTACAGTTGTCAACCTCCAGGTACTAGTTGGAAATCTTTTGCTATTACAACTGACCTCCAGCTGATAGAAATCAGTTCCCCTGGAGAAAATGGCCGCTTTGGCAATTGGACTCTATGAAGTCCCTCCCCTCCCCAAACCCTGCCTTCCTCAGGGCCCACCCCTAAAACCTCCCGCCGGTTGCCAAGAGGGGCCAGGCAACCCTACAGACAGCACAAGGGCCCTCCTCACCTTCCGGGGAGGGTGTTCCATAACACTGGGGCTGCCACCAAAAACAGCAAGACTCCTGCAGTGATGGAACGGAGAGCCCAGCCAGGAAGAGGAATTAGGAGGCTCTCAGGTGGCAGACAAGCTCTTCACAAGTAAAGCAAATGGACATCTGAACAGCACCCCCGAAAGGCACCTTTATTAATATTTATTTATTTATGCATATAATACACAGATCTCAGGCACACATTCAATAGGGTTGCCAGGTCCCTCTTTGCCACTGGCAGGAGGCTTTTGGGGCAGAACCTGAGGAGGGTAGGGTTTGGGGAGGAAAGGGACTTCAATGCCATGGAGTCCAATTGCCAAAGCGGCCATTTTCTCCAGGTGAGCTGATCTCTGTCTGCTGGAGATCAGTTGTAATAGCGGGAGATCTCCAGCTAGTATCTGGAGGTTGGCAACCCTAACGTTCAATGAGACCCTTGTGTCTGGTGCCACTACCCAGTCAACCTCAGAACAAACCTCCATTTGTAATCCTAGCTTTGATTAGCACCTATCTATGCCTGCATAGTGCTAGAAGTAATACACAAGGCAATGCTTCTTTGCACATCCTTGTAATCATGTCCCATTCTTTGCTTGCATGCTGGTGGAAAATGTCATCAAGTTGCAGTTGAATTACGGCGACCCCGTAGGGTTTTCAAGGCAAGGGACGAACAGAGGTTTACCTGCCTCTCCATAGAAACCCTGGAATTCCTTGATGGTCTCCCATCCATCCGAGTACTAACCAGGGCCAACCCTGCTTAGCTTCTGAGATTTGACAAGATCAGGCTAGCCATAGTAGTTAGGGATTTCTGTCTTCCATAAAAACTGCATTCATTTTAATTTTTCTCTCTAATCAGAAAGATATCTTTTTGTCTCAGGAAATCATTAATTGTGGTTCAGACAATGTATTAATTATTCATTATTAATTCAATTTTTATGTTCTTACACTTCTTTGTTGCTGAGGATTCCAAGTTGCTGTTTTTTACCCCATCTTCTTAAAATCAAGGCTGCTCCAAATGGAAATTAACAGCAGCAGAGTCCTCTGGTATTGTAAGACACCATACTGTCATTTGAACTTAGCTCTACAATCAAACATATTTTTTTCAGTAAATTATTCTGTCTCTCTGGGTCCCTGTAGCATGTAAATGATGCAAGATAGCCATTGCAACTTATCGTTCATGTTTTCTTTGTAATCCAACTTTTTTCTGCCTCTCATTCATTAATTCTTTCCTGAACATCTTACTGTAACCATTACGTTCTTCCTGCTGAAAGCTGCACTCTGCTTTGCAAGACTCCTCCAAAAGTTGTACCTAGGGTTGCCAACCTCCAGGTAATTCACAATAAAAGAAGGCTTGGATTGCAATATTAGTTATTCAAAATACAAACAATCTCTATGGCTGTATGAAAGTTTAACCCAAGACTCATCCCTAGTGATCAAGCCCGCTGATAAGGGCGGAGCTACCATCATTCTTCGAACACAAGATTATGAAGGAGAGTGCTTAAGACAGCTGGGACAGTCTGAATTTTATGAAGAAATTGCACGAGTATTAAACATTGTTAAGACTGTAATTTTTGAGGCGTTGTCTTTGGAATATATTACCAAAAAGGAGGCTGAGTTTTTGTTCAACCGATATCCAAGAATGCCAGTATTTTATATATTACCGAAAATCCACAAGACCTTACAATCCCCACCTGGGAGACCAATTATTTCTGGTATCAATGGAATACTTGACCCAATCTCTAAATACTTAGAACATCATCTGCATGATTTTGCTTCTGAAACCCCGTCATACATACTTGACACGGGAGATTTTATACAAAAAATTGAAGGCAAGAAATTTCCAGGCAATACCATTCTAGCCACCTTTGATGTGGCGTCCCTTTACACCAACGTTCCACTTGCTGAAGTTAGAACAATAATTGAGGACAAGTTGAACTCCTGGATAGACAAACATCCACCCACTCATTTTTTGATGGATCTTCTGGATCTTCTTTTTGAAAACAACTATTTCAGATTTAAAAAACAAATTTATAAACAAGTAAAGGGAGTTGCGATGGGATCTGCCGTTGCCCCTTCAGTGGCCAATATTTTCATGAATGAATTTGAAAAGGTACATATGTTTTCTAACGCCTTTTTCTTACAACATACCTTACTCTACTTTAGGTTTGTAGATGATCTGATCATATGCATAGATGATATTAGTAATTTTGATGGTTTGGTAAATATACTGAATAATGCTGATTCTAATATTAAATTTGAGTGTAAAATGCACCCTAATTGCATTAATTTCTTGGATATAAACATTAACAAAAATGATGATGGTACAATTTGGATTTCTCCATATAGAAAACCCATGGACAGGATGGCATTACTTCATTTTAACTCCAACCATCCTATGCATTTAAAACGGAATTTACCGTATAGCCAGATGTTACGGCTTAAACGCAATTCTACTAGGGAAAATGATTACAATAGAACAGCCGCCCATTTAAAGGAGACTCTCCGTAAAAGGGGATACCCTGAACACTTGATAGATGCAGCTAAGCAAAGAGCTGATGCGCAACCACGGGATCAATTGTTTACACGTCCTAAAATAAATTCAAAAAGAATAACAACATCTTTTCAATACACTCCACTTGTGGGAGGTATACGTAGGATTATCAATAAACATTGGCACATGCTGATTACATTTCCTGGTTGCTCAGAACCGCCCCTTCTTGGCTATAGGAGAACGATGTCCCTCAAGGACAAATTAGTCCACACAGATAATATCGAACGCCCCATTAGTAGTCTTAGAAGGGGCCATTTTCGTTGTGGTCATTGTGTTATGTGCCCGTATGCGCTTCCTGTCAAAAGCTTTACATGTATGAAAACCGGACTAACTTTTGAAATTAAATGCCACACTGACTGCAGCTCTGTTAATGTTATTTACGCCGTTCTGTGCCTGTGCCCTCTTGTCTATATAGGCCAAACTAATCGATCCCTAAAAATAAGGATCGGTGAGCATAGGTCGCGCATGCGCAATGCAGTTTTAGAAGCTCCGATCGTGCCCCATTTCATTCAAGCAAAGCACCGGGACACTGACCTGAAGTTTTTTGCTCTTTGGCAATATCAAAAAAGACCATTCCAAAAAGAAAATGTAGATAAGATCTTAAGCCAGAAAGAATCATACTTTATAACACTGTTTAACACCATGATCCCGCACGGATTAAACTCGGCGTGTGATTATTCAGCCTATCTGTGAAGTGGGTGTAACCTCATGTGAAATTTAACAGCGTTTCTATAAATACTCTCTTCCACCTCACCCTGTATCCCGTTGTGAATTGAGTCATTGACTTGAAATCATTTAAACTCATGTTAGACGTGAAAAAGTTGTCAGTAAGTATCTGTATATATATATATATTTATATTCTTGCATGTTATAGCACCTACTTAATTTTTTACAAAATTATTATCCAATGATACAAGTTAAAATAATAATGAATTTTATTAGAATAAGAAACATCGTGGGATAGCCTTATGAGCAGCAAGTCTTCTATATTCTTCAGCAAAGGGATCTGAAAAAAAGAAGAAGAAAATTAAATAAGAAGAGAATATATATTATTTATGGACTATTATGTTGTACTGATGAAAAATAGTATGAAACAGGACATTTACCGGAAGCCTGTCTGTATTCTGTCCTAAATACTGTGACCTTTTGGTACCATATGCTTTTGTGAAGAAACAAAAGATATAAACATTTGTTGATTATTATAATATTGTCATTGGATTAATTATACCTCATACAGCCATAGAGATTGTTTTTATTTTGAATAACCTCCAGGTAATAGCAGAAGATCTCCTGCTATTACAACTAATTGCCAGCCGATAGAGATCAGTTCACCTGGAGAAAATGGCGGCTTTGGACGTTGGACTCTATGGCATTTAAGTCCCTCCCCTCCCAAACCCTACCCTCCTCAGGCTCCACCCCAAAAATCTCCTGCCGATAGCGAAGAGGGACCTGGCAACCCTAGTTGTACCAGTCATGCGAGCCGTTGCACAGATCAGGTCCAGCCTGGTTTCCAGCTCTCACTAGTGATTGCACATGTTTTGCATCCCATTAATGCAAAGAGGCCGTTTTACAATGGGATTAGAACAGTGGTCTAATGGAACAGCACAGGAGGTCACTTCTGTAAGGGAGAGTCTATTACAATATTTATTGTTCATATCACCTCTTTTTTGTTACTGCAGTGTCCTCTACCTTTGTAACCTTATTCTTTATTATGGTAGTATCATGCCTTAGAAAGTTTTTGTTGCCATGGGCAGTTTTTCATTCATGTTGCTTTCAAGTTCTGTAATCCTAGTCCTACTGCATTGTTTATTAGAAGTCTGCTGTCTGATTGAATTGTATTTTATATTGTGAAATGTGCCTTGAGTCTCAGTGAGAAAAGCAAGCAATAAATGATGATGATGATGATGATAAATCAGCTAACTCATTAATGTTAGAGTTGATTCCTGTTTTCCATGTGCCACTTTTTGTAAGGACCCAGGGGATCCCCAGAGTGGGGTGAGCAGTGGGGGGGAAAGGGAGGTAATTAACTTGCTGTCAAAAGCCTTTGCAAGTAGGCAGAAGAGATTGCCTAAAACCCCAAATGCCCTCATTTGCCCCCCAACATTCTAAACGCCCCACAAGGGCATGTATGACTCTGGTTAAGAATCACTGCTATAAACACTTGTGATGATAACTACGTCAAGAGATGGTCACCCTTGTATAAATCAGCCTTACAGTTTAAAAGCCTGTATTTGGTCAGGTCATAAACTTAGAGCAATATCCTGCTTCCTGATCTTACTTGCTTTGTCTTATATTTAAGCCTTAACCTTTTAAAATAATCTTGTTAATAAAGTCTGTTGCTTTTTATTGATCTGTTCTACTGCGTGTGCAAGAGTCCATACCTAGCCTCAGTCAAGCTACCAGAAGGGGAATTATTCCAGGTCCAGGATAGGGGAATTAAATCACCCAGCTGGTTTGGAAAACCTGGCTACTTCACAAACTACATAGCCTGTGCTGTAACATCTTTATTTTTCTGTAAATGAGCAGTGTGCAATGTGTTATTGTATAAGATTTGCTTCTGCACAAAGCAGCTCCCTTCAGGTCATTTTGTTGGGGCTCTGCAGAGGGCAAAAGTCCTCATATGTGACCCTTACCTTGAAGCAGCAGTGTGCGAGAGAAAACCAGGGCAAGGAATTTATGGTAGCATACATGAAATGGTTATTCCCATTTTACTTTCACCAGAGCCCTGTGTAGTAGCTGAGTCTGAAGGACCCAGAAGAAGTGACATACTTTGTTGTGCAAGATCTGGAAAATTCCTAGAGCATTGCGCAACACCGTGACATCACATCACTTCCAGGCTTTCAACCTGAAAAGATGTTGTGACATTGCAATGTTTCCTTGTCCCTTTTTGCTCCTGCTGCTTGTAGCGGCAGCGGGAGGAAGACAAAGGATAGGAGGTTGCCCGCCAAAGCAGTCCTAGGCTAACTACATGTTTGTTTGTTTTCTGCAGGGATGTCCGTGAATCAAATGGAGAAGCATGTTCTGAAGTTCCAGGCTTCCCAGGTACATGCATGTCTTATTTGGATGAAAACCACAGCATTGTTAGCGCCACCCGCAGGTCACGCTAAGTATTCGGCTCTTGGTGCTTTGTCCAAGTACGAAATCACCGCAGGCAAAAATAAAGTAAAAATCTTGGGTTTATTGTGCACAATAAAGGCCACTGCTAGCAAGCAAGGGTTGCTGAATGCAGAGAGCATTGGACATGAGCATAATGTCACCTTATATACCTTTTTGCTGGTGTGTAGTAATACAACATTATGACAGGCATGTGACATACTACGTGACATACAGCAGTTGCCTCATATAATACTAAAATGTATTAGTAACACAAGAAATAGTATAATCAATATTGGAATGTGGATTGGGAATACATTGGTTGTTGGGGGTCTTCTTTGAAATGAGTAGACAACCTTTGGAATGTGTGTTCTACTAGTATGCATAGATGTCAGATTGTCATCATTGCTTTAAGACATACATTCTTCTAGCATAGCCTCCAGATACTCACTGTCCTTGTGATGTTCCATAAAAAATAGACATTAGATCTCTGTTGGCGCTTCAGGCTTTCTATCTATGCATATCGTTCTTGTTATTTACACCAGCTCCCTTCAGCATTTTCTCAAGGAACCTTGCCTGTCAGCATTCTTTCCCATAACATTCCAGCCCAGTAGGGCAGAGTGTAATCAAAGCATGGATTAATACAAAATCTAATACAGAAAAGGATTGATTCAAGATCTAATATGGCATGTCCCATATCAGCATGGTGCGGACTTAGGAGGGTTATCACCCACCTTGCAATTTCCTAACCTGGAACGGCCCTGGAGAGGCACTATTTGCCCTGCTTTGGGAAACATTATAGTTAGCTCAACAGTACACTTTCTTTTTTCTTTTTCTTTCTTTTTTTCTTTTTAATTGATTTTTCTATAGGATACAGAAAGAAAAAGAGGGTAATGGGGAAAAGTACATCATATATTGTTTTTGTGTACACTTTCAGCCTCCAATGTGCAAACAGTACCTTTTCAGATCAGGAAAATGGTATACATATGATAGAAATCAACAAAAGGAAAAAATAAAACAGTGTTTTTATTTTAATTGTAGAAACATCTCCAACAGAAAGCTTTTTATTACAGAAAAAGAACCTTTTTCTTCCCAGAGTACCATGCCTGATGGATAAAAATCTTTAGAACGTATGTTTTATATTTCCTTTTTGTGCATTTTTTTGCCCTTTTCCCTTGTTATTGAGCAGAAGAAATTGCACTGATATGCAAAAGATTGAAATCAACAGCTCCCCTTTACTCTTATGAAGACCTTTCCTGATTGGTATGTGGTAAGACTTTCTCTTATCGTTCCCTTTGGAAACATTTTGAAAAGGCTTTTAGGCATTTCCTTTTTTTTCCCTTTTGTGCTCGAATTCGCCTTTTTTTAAAAACATCCAAGGCATCAGAACAATGAATAAAAGATGCAGATGAGGAGAGAAAGGCAGGGATGCCCCTTCTCAAATCTGGCTTGGACAGGCTGCAGTGACTTAATAATATGCACAACCCCCTCCACACTAACCCCACCACAAGAGCAGACAGGTGTCACTCATAGTTTACATGATCAGCAAAGCAAGACATTTGGAGGCTTCTGCGTGACTGCTCCGGCACGGAAGGTGTAATGCATTCTGAAAGAGGGGCTCAAAATGAAGGGAAGAAGGGGGTCAAAAACCACCCAACGGTGACTTATACTATGGAAAGGTTAAAAAAAAAAGAATCCTAATTTCAGAAGCTCATTGCAGTGTAATTATCAAACAGCAACAGTAGGCTGAGATGCTTGCTAATTAAGGCCGCATTCTTTATGACTAGTTATTCCAAGTTGTCACTTAACAGACCGAAGGGAGGGGGGGCAGCGCACATAAAGTTGTTTTTAATTACATTTGGTATGCTAATTTCTGATATAAAATAAATATTTACCGGGAGCGATATTTCTTCATTTCACGCTGGCTGCACCATGGCATTTATCGAGGGTTACAAACAGGCTGCTATCGCCCGGCCCTCTCTGCCAGCACCCTCGCACTGCTTTCAGGATAGGACATCAATGCAATCTGGAGAGATCGGGGTGACGCACCAGGTATCAGGGAAGCACAGACCCACACGTGAATTGAGAGCAGGAAACAACAGGAAGGGAGAAGCTTTCCCCCACAAACTTTCTTTCCTCTCCCAACCAGAGCATTAGTGCCATAAGTGTCCATTCTCCCCCAAAAGTAAAGCTGACTGCAAGAAGATTTTAGCTACCTAAACCCTAATTAAATCTTTCTTGTAAGAAAAGAGGTGCAAGAATGATGAAGCTCCCTGACACACATACCCAACGTACCTGTGGCTGAGTGGTAGAGCATCTGCTTGGCATGCAGAAGGTCCCAGGTTCACACATGAACACACATGAAGCTGCCTTATACTGAATCAGACCCTTGGTCCATCAAAGTCAGTATTGTCTACTCTACCTACTTGCCTAGTCCCTTTGACTGGAGATGCCGGGGATTGAACCTGGGGCCTTCTGCATGCCAAGAAGATGCTCTACCACTGAGCCTCAGCCCCTCCCCAATTCCTGGCAAGTAGGTGATGTGAAAGACCTCTATCTGAGACCCTGGAGTGCTGGAGCCAGTCTGAGTTAGGGTTGCCAGTTCCTTCTTTGCCACGGGTGGGAGGTTTTTGGGGCAGAGCCTGAGGAGGGTGGGGTTTGGGGAGGAACTTCCATGCCATAGAGTCCAATTGCCAAAGTAGCCATTTTCTCTAGGTGAACTGATCTCTATCGGCTGGAGATCAGTTGTAATAGTGGGAGATCCCCAGCTAATACCTGGAGGTTGGCAACCCTAGTCTGAGTAGACAATACTGACTTTGATGGACCAAGTGTCTGATTCAGTATAAGGCAGCTTCATGTGTTCACGGGACGTATCTTGGGTAGCAAGCAATACATTTTTGCACTTAAATAATGTGCACACATCATACAGAAAATCTCACCCAGTCCTCAGTTTGGGAAGTGATGCCCTTCTGGGACTCTGGCACTCCTTCCCCCCAATCAAGGTGGAGTGCAAATCTCTTGGTTTCATTGCCCCACTCAAGTTATCCAATAGCCATCCATCTTGCTCCTTCCTGGCAGTCGGACAAATGGTTATCTCCTTGCAAGAAACTGATCTCTGCTCTGCTGGCAATTTGAGCATTTTATGGCCCTCCACTCTGGGAAAGAGCATTATTCCCAGAACTTTGGGGACCCTGGGTGACTTCAAAATATCTTACATCTCCCAGTCATGATAATATTCTCAAGAACAAACAATGACGGAGTTAGTATATAAAAAAGAATAATATCCAGTGTTCTCACATCTGTCGATATATATACCATCCCCTGTTTATCAGACATGTTCACTATTTCCTGGTCTCTGGTAAAACACTCTCTATTTTCCCCATTTTGGCTTTTGGTGGTGTTTTTGAGAGACACTGTTAGTGCACAAACTCAAGCACTACAGTTGCCATTCTTTAGGTTTTAGTCACTCCCAAGGGTTTCTAGAAATTAAGTAAAGGTCTTTAAACTCTTCTACATACTCATTGAAACGCATATATGGATGAAAATGACTGCCCTTTTTCCTTTACGCACACATACAAAACCAACAATCCTAATAGAAACACGTTTCTTAATGTGTTGCAGCTGTTCTATAATAATCCCACCCTAATTTGTTGTGGAATACAGCACTCTATTCTTAAGGGGTTTCCCCCCAAAGGAAACTATTATGGTCAGTTTATTATTTATGGGGCAAGCTAATCAGGGATCTCCATTTGTTATTAAAAGCTCTTTAGAGGTTCAGTTACAGTTGTGCATGGCCCTGATTTAGATCAGGACTATTCAGGGACAAGGTTTGATCCTTACACCCTCACAGGGTTTAATTAATTGAAATCAGTTCCCAGGTCTATTAGACCTTCAAATATGTCCAACTGAATAGAGCAGTATGAAGTGGATGTTACAAGACGCTATCCTTAGCCCTGCTCTCCTGCTTTTCTCTTCTTTTAAGGAGACTCAAACTGGCTTACAATTGCCTACCCCTTCCTCTCCCCACAACAGGCACCTTGTGAGGTAGGCCAAGGTCACCTAGCAGTAGGGTTGCCAACCTCCAGGTACCAGCTGGAGATCTCCTGCTATTACAACTGATCTCCAGCCGATAGAGATCAGTTCCCCTGAAGAAAATGGCCACTTTAGCAATTGGATTCTATGGCATTGAAGACCCTCCCCTCCCCAAACCCCACCTTCCTCAGGCCCCACCCCCCAAATCTCCCATAGGTGGTGAAGAGGGACCTGGCAAACCTACCCAGCAGGCTTCATGTGTACGAGTGGGGGAAACAATCTGGTTCACCAGTTTAGAGTCCGCTGCTCATGTGAAGGAGTGGGGAATCAAACACAGTTCTCCAGAATCAAACCCGGTTCTCTGCTGCTCTTACTTAGGATTTCCAGGTGCCTCTTCGCCACTGGCAGGAGGTTGTGGGGGCAGAATCTGAGGAGGGTGGGGTTTGGGGAGGGGAAGGACTTTAATGCCATAGAGTCCAATTGCCGAAGCAGCCATTTTCTCCAGGTGAACTGATCTCTATCGGCTGGAGATCAGTTGTAATAGCAGAAGATCTCCGGCTAGTACCTGGAGGTTGGCAACCCTACTCTTACTACACCACGCTGGCTCTTAATTAACCTTTTGTCTGGTCAGGGTCAGAAATGGTGAGCCTAATGAGTGCCAATTCCAGGTTTGGGAGAGGACCTGAGCAAGATGCCCTCCAGTAAATTCCTCCATTAACCATGCCACATCATTGCTTGTACACATGCTTCCAGAGGAGGAAGTGCATACTGGCCCATTCTCTTGCATTCTGGGAGTGTTCCATTAAACTCCGTTGGTGCTGGCAAAGCTAAAAGGAGCAGAAAAGAGATGTGCTTCCCTCCCTTCAAGCTCTTTTCCATTCCTGGTGGGTACAGATGGGCCAAGTAGCTCCAGTTGGCCCTGTTATACTGTAGGTAGATACTAAGTCTTGAAGCAGCCTCTGAAGCAAGTAGCAGACACTGATATACACTTCAATACATTTATAGAACAGTTTGAAGAAAAGGAAATATTGTAATGCTTGTAGTAATATGTGCATAAGTTATAAATGTATAATGTACTCAACTTCCTGGCAACAACTTTGGTAAAATATATGGAAAATATTTACATACATTTGAGTGCAGAAATACGGCATTAAACTTTTTTTTCCCATTAACCATTCGGATCTTTTCAGCTAGTTAGCCTAATTTTTTTAAAAAAATCTTGGCCTACAGCAGAAAAGAGAAAGTTCAAGTCAAGAAGCTCAGTTTTGTCTGAAAGCTAACTTTTTGTCTGAAAGCCAATATAATCTTTGGGGGGAAAATTGTCTTCTTAAGCAGAAATGCTCAGAGAAAGAAATTCTTATATCAGCAGATATTCACTTTCTACCTTGAATGCCAAATGCTTCTGACGCAGATTCATTGCTGATACCCTTCCTTCCATCTTCCATTTTAGAATTATTTTAACCAGCCTTTCAGGGAAGCTTAAAGTTGCAAAAACTTCAACCAGTCTCACAATGCTGAAATGTATAGGGGATTTTCATCTGTGAGGCTTAAAATAGTGTTTGCTTTATTTACCACAAATGTAGAACTTACTTGGGTTTTTGTTTCAGGAGGGTTTACAGGTCCCTCTTCACTATCAGCAGGAGATTTTTGAGGCAGAGCCTGAGGAGGCCCATCAAGTCCAGCAGTCGGTTCACACAGAGGCATCTGGTTGGCCACTACGTGAACAGACTGCTGGACCTAGGGTTGCCAACTGCCAGGTAGTAGCAGGCGATCTCCTGCTAATTCAACTGATCTCCAGTCGATAGAGATCAGATCGCCTGGAGAAAAATAGCTGCTTTGGCAATTGAACTCTATGGCATTGAAGTCCCTCCCCTCCCCAAACCCTGCCCTCCTCAGCCTCCGCCCCAAAAATCTCCTGCCAGTGGCGAAGAGGGACCTGGCAATCCTAGCTGGACTTGATGGGCCTTGGTCTGATCCAGTAGGGCCTTTCTTATGTTGTTATGTTCTTATGAGGGCGGGGTTTGGGGAGGGGAGGGACTTCAGTGCCATAGAGTCCAATTGCCAAAGCGGCCATTTTCTCCAGGTGAACAGATCTCTATCGGCTGGAGATCAGCTGTAATAGCAGGAGATCTTCTGCTATTACCTGGAGGTTCAAATAAGACAGTAGTAGGCTAAAGAATATAGAATAATAAAGCAATAGGCAATGGAATGCAAGCAGCAAAAACAGCAAAAGCTGTCACTATATTACAAGTGAAATGAAGTACAACGAAGCTAAGCAACCGAGGTTACAAAGCAGGAGAGTGACAATAAGAAAAGGAACCAGCATGGTGCTGATAAATAGTTACGAAAGTTCATAAGATACGTTGAGTGACTGTCTAGTCAGTTTCAGTTTGTCTTCAGACAAGGGAGATGCTGATGGTAACGCGGCTCCGGACGTTTTCCAGCGTTTTCGCTACAAAAGTAGCTTCATCAGCCACAAAGGCTAAATATTTCTATTCATAGGATTAATATGGAGCTCCCTAACGGGCTGCTATCTTGATCAGATAGTAGCTCGTTAGGGAGCTCCATATTAATCCTAGGAATAGAAATATTTAGCCTTTGTGGCTGATGAAGCTACTTTTGTAGCGAAAACGCTGGAAAACGTCCGGAGCCGCGTTACCATCTTCATCTCCGTTGCCTGAAGACGAACTGAAACTGGACAGTCACTCAACGTATCTTATGAACTTTCGTAACTATTTATCAGCACCGTGCTGGTTCCTTTTCTTATTGTCACTCTCCTGCTTTGTAACCTCGGTTGCTTAGCTTCGTTGTACTTCATTTCACTTGTAATATAGTGACAGCTTTTGCTGTTTTTGCTGCTCGCATTCCATTGCCTATTGCTTTATTATTCTATATTCTTTAGCCTACTACTTATTTGTGCCTATACTTCTTACAGTAGAGTGAGTTGTTTGCATTACCTGGAGGTTGGCAACTCTAGAGGGTAGCCACGTCAGTCTGCAGTAAAAGAGCTTGATTCAAGTCCAGTAGCACCTTAGAAACCAACAAGATTTTCGGGGTATAACCTTCCAAGAGTCAAAGCTCCTTTGTCAGACAGGGTTTTGGTGCTAATGTTTGGAGTTGTAAAGAGCCCTGCTGTATCTAGGTAATCACCATAGAAAATGGGTCTGTATGTTTTGGTTTTGAAATGGCTCGTACCCATTTTCTGTCTTTTAAAAGCATTCACACATCCAAAAAACATGAGCACTTTTTATTCTTGTGTCCAAATGCCCTAAGCCAACCCAGTTTTATTTTTTTGCTGTTGTTGCTGTGGCCTTGATAAGAAAGGTCTTTCATACCACTGACAAATCGTTTAGTTGTCATTCTAGGCAGCAGCAGAAGGTACTCAGCTGTGTACCTGCTAGCCAAGGTCAGGATATGAATTTCCCCAAACACTTCCTTTCTTTAAGGTGCATTTACAGGATCTGATTGCGCCCTCTGAGCAAGTTCAAAAGCTCGTATGCTATGTGTCATTTGGTTGGTCCTAATAAAAAGTATTATTTGGACAGTGTTCTTTGTTTTGGCTGTGGCTTTTGCGCAAGCATGGCTCTAAACAACCTTCTACTTTTATGGGATGTGAATTCAGCTGATTAAAAAAGGCATGTGACAACTGGAGGATAATGTGACCAGCAAGAGACTGCGTATGAGAATGCAACATGAGGTAAACTACCCAATTTAGCCTTATTTGTCTTTATACCTTGTGCAACATCTTAATTTTTTCTCCTGAGGGGACTACCAATGACTACCAGGTGATATTGAATGCTCTCTTTAGCAAAGAGATTGTGAGCGTCACCAACTTTAGAGACTCCATGGAGTATGTGCAATTTATTGGCTCTTGTTCTGAGAAACACTAAGGGTATTAACGCATGGCTGTTTTGTCTCGCTCTTCTACCAGGAATGAAGTGAATCTCCCTTGTCTGAACACATGGGTGTCTCCCTCCCTTGTGCTACTTTACCAGGTTTTCAAATTCCTCAGATTTTCCGATTTAAAGCTCAGTAGAGCTGCAACTCAGAGCAGTGGCGGACCTACATTTTTGGGGCCCTGAAGCTTGAACTGTTATGGGGGCCCCTTCGCAACCAGCAACAATAGGGCAACATCCAAAAAGG
The DNA here is from genome assembly GCF_029931775.1 of Euleptes europaea. Classification (NCBI taxonomy): domain Eukaryota; kingdom Metazoa; phylum Chordata; class Lepidosauria; order Squamata; family Sphaerodactylidae; genus Euleptes; species Euleptes europaea. The sequence continues at coordinate 37,476,481 of NC_079318.1, read as the reverse complement.
TCCAAAGGGCCTTTGCTGCCCTTGCAAGGACCTCGAGGCCGAAATGGGGGAGAACAGGGTGGTGGGGTGGAGTCCTTGAAAATGGGCCATACAGTGACGAAATAAAACTACAGAACTATTAAGCCGTGCACCAACAAAGGATCTCAGGATCCAGCTGCCAAAATGTAGGCTATGAATAGATTCTGGCGAGCTCAGTGAACCCTTACAGCTGGGGGTTCGAGCGCTGCAAGCCCCCAATAAAATTTTGAAATTTGACCAATTACAGGGACATTTTCAGGCCATATGAAATGGGTTTTAGAGCATATTCTAAAATCAGTATGAAGTACTTCAACCCATTGGCTTGAGAAATTAACTTATTAAAAAAGTTGCTTCAGGGGGCCCCTCTGAGATTAGGAGCCCTGAAGCTTAAGCTTCATTAGTTTCACAGTAGATCCGCCTCTGACTCGGAGCACCAGCTGTGCATTTCAGCATGAGCAGGTCAACTCCACTTCCGGTGTCGCTTCTTCCCCGTCCCCTTGGCAGGTGCTCTCCTCACCACCGCCTTCACCACACAAGCGAAGGAGAAGGAGGCAAAGGGGCCGAGAGAAGTGGCGGCGGTGGACCAGCCTCAACCACAGCAGCCGCCACCACGGTAGAAGGGAGGCGAGGGGGCCAAGAGAAGCAGCAGTGGCAGACCGGCCACCACCCCAGCAATTGCCACCACAGGAGAAGGGGCCAGAGGCGCTGAGAGAGGAGGCGGCAGCAGAGACCTGAGGGCAATGGCCTGGCCAGCAGCTGCCGGATGGCCTTCCCCGGTGGCCAGGCTAGGGTTGCCAGGTCTGTCTTCGCCACCGGCAGAAGGTTTTTGAGGTGGAGCCTGAGGAGGGTTTGGGGACGGCAGGGACTTCAATGCCATAGAGTCCAATTGCCAAGGTGGCCATTTTCTCCAGGTGAACTTATTTCTATCGGCTGGAGATCCATTGTAATAGCAGGAGATCTCCAGCTACTAACTGGAGGTTGGCAACCCTAGGCCGGGCCCTCTACCAGCCGTCGGACACCGTCTACAAGCGGAGAGTCCCTCTCATGCGTTCGGTTTTTTGGTTGCGGCTTACCAAAGTGTGAGACGTGAAAGGGACAAAGTAACAACTCTCCAGCCATGCGTTAATGGCCAGTGTGTAACTTGAAACCAGAACTATTTGAATCTTAATAGGATTTAATATCAGAGTTAACATCCTCCAAGGAACCTTTCTCCAACTTAAACTGCTCTTCCTCCTTAGGCTGAAGGAAGGCTTCATATTTTGCTCTGTGGGGTGGGAGGATAGGGATAGGATCCACCCCATTAGGCCCTGAGGCATCCCCCCCCCAAAAAAAAACACTACCAAAACCTTTGGTTTTTGATTGTTTGGTTGATTGTTTGTTTGTAACATCCAGTCTGAGGAAGAGTTCTGGGGAACCCAAAAACTCACACACTGTTATGTGTCATTTGGTTGGTCCTAATAAAAGGCATTACACATATGGTGGGTTTTACTTAGAAGCCTTACTGAGCTCACTTGGGTTCTTAATCCCCAGTGAATGCACTTAGAATAGCAGCCTTAGCATCCAAACATAATAATCTAGTATTTCGTTTCACCTCATCACATCTGGATTTATTTCACTGCATATTCGCGCCATTGAGGCATCCCGTTTGGGGTGGCAGGGTGCTGCCATCAGCTTCCGCGTGTGCTGCAGATGGACTCTCTCATGTAGAACCACCGCTGGCTTCCCCCATTTGCTAGCACACCCCATTAGCTTATGAGGCAGCTCGTGGTCTGATTTCACTATACAGCAGAGCCCATTTCTGTGGCGATTGCCTGGAAAAAGCAGAGCCCTTTCCAGCAGCAAGCAGCACTGCCAAATCCCCCAATTTTCTGAATCAAAGATAAAATAGAAACATTAGCAGATGCCCTGTTACTACAAAACAAATGCCTCTCAAGCAGAAAGAGGGACAATTGATACTCCTATTTGCTACTGATTGGGAGCTCGGCTGCTCTGGGCTAGCCCTCCGCTAGCACGTTGCTGCCTGAGTACAAAAAGGATGCCTTTCGTTTGTTCTGAAAGACATAAATGTCCTTGATCCCCTCACCACTTAAATGACTTGTGCTCGACCCACTTATGAATTTGGTGAGGTACAACAGTGGGGAACAAGGGTCGTGAGAAGCATGCATAAAGAACTTCCGCCTGGAAAGGGACGTTTATTTTGAAGGCTGAGCATGCATGCATGCATGCACAGACTCGCACATATTCAAATTACTCCTTTGAGTGACAAGCGCAAATGTGCAGGAAGCCTGTGGCGGGTTCAAAAGACCATGTAGTAATTCTCAGAACACTCTCATATCGATAAATCTTATTTTGGCCACAGTATGTTATACATTTCCTCCCCAGGGCACAGAAAGAACTTAGCAGTACTTAGGTAAACCCAGAATTTCAGGGCTGCTCCATTTCTGCATTGGCCTAAACAGAGTGTTCCCTAAACAGAGTATTTGCCTAAATAGAACTTACCCCCACAAGTCTTATGATTAAATAAAATGGTCCTGCCTTCGAATTTCAAAAGCAACATTTATGTTCTCCATAAATTGCCAAGGGTCTCCTGCCATATGTTAGAAGTAATATGGATTAGTTCCTTTCCATCCAAGGTTTTCCTCAGATGCTATGCAGTAATGACAGAAAATCCCCGAAGCTTCACCTGGCAGAGAAGCAATTTGTTGGTTCTTGATAAAGCCTCTCCCTTCCAAAAAACCCGGTGCACTCTCATTTTCTTCTTCTTTCTGTGAGGCAGTGCATTAGCATTCACCATCAAGGGGACAAAAACAGAGAACATAAGAGTCTAGCTGGATCAAACCAAGGGTCCATCTACTCCAGCACCTTTTCCCTATTGGTCGCCAGCCAGATGCATCTCAGCAACTTTTAAGCAGGGTACGACGCTTACAGCCTTTTCCCACTGTGTGTCTGAAGTATCTGGTATTCAGAAATATACTGTCACTGAAGATAGGGGCTCCATTGAACTATCATGGCTGATAGACCTATCTTCTATTTTTTTTTCTCCCTCTCCCTAATACTAGAACTTGAGGGCACCCAGTGAAGTTGTTGAGAAATAGCTTGAGACAAAAGGAAATACTTCTTTACACAATGAGTAATTCAGCTGTGGCATTCACAGCTCTTAACCACTACACCACACTGGCTGATTACATCCTCTGGCTGTGAATTCAATAAATATTAATTTATGAAATAAACCTTCCTTTAGTGTTTTCTTAACCTATGGCCAATTATTTTCATTATGCGACCCAAGTTCTACTGTCCATTATCTCCATATCATTCTTAATTTAATAACCTTGTTCCCCCTTAGTCATCTTTCATTCTAAGCTAACAGACTACAAATTAGGGTTGCCAACCTCCAGGTACTAGCTGGAGATCTCCTGCTATTACAACTGATCTCCAGCTGACCGAGGTCAGTTCACCTGGAGAAAATGGCCACTTTGGCAATTGGACTCTATGGCATTGAAGTCCCTCCCCTCTCCAAACCCCGCCCTCCTCAGGCTCCATCCCAAAAACCTCCCGCCAGTGGCAAAGAGGCACCTGGCAACCCTACTACAAATGCTTTACCCTTTCCTCATATGGAAGGTACTACAACTACATGTTCATTTGGATTGCTCTTTCCTGCATTTTTTTTTCAGTGTTCTGATATTGAGATGGGGCAACTAGACCTGTACATACTATTTCAAATGCAGCTGCAACATAGCCGATTTTAAGGGTATCATGATACCAGCAGTATTTGTATAACATTTATATAAGAAAGTCATCACCTGGAAACCTTTAAAAATGGCTTATTTGTAGCATTGACATAACTTCTAGTACTCAAATTTTTAAAAAAATCACAAAAAGTTTCTTAGGAATTTATGTTTGAACATCATATGCTCGAGCATGTCATTGGTAAAAGCAGGCCTTTGAACAAAGATCACCACACCTGCGCATAGGAAAAAGCATGAAAAGTGGATGTAGATCATGGATGCGTGACAATTTTGTAAATTGATTTTTCATGCTTCTTTCTGCATAAAGCAAAAGATAATCTGTAAAGCAGCCCTGTGTGAGAGAGAGAGAGGGAGGAGGGAGAGAAAGAGAGTGAGAGAGAGAATGTGTGTGTGAGAGAGAGTGAGTAGTGGACATCTTGGCTGTAAACAAGCACTGAGCCATTTCTAAGACAGAACATTTCCCTGGATCGTTTTGAAATGTTAAGTTCACATTCAGAATTCTTTGCAAACTTAGGGCTGGTTCACATGTACATGTTCATAACTGGATGACATCCACATCCCAGAGTGACTTGCACAGGTGAATGGACTACCACAGCTATAACATCATAGATAGGATGTTCATGTTTTCTCTCAGCCTCTTGAAGAGTAATGTAGATTCTGCAAAAAGCAAGAAGAGTTCTGCACACAGAATGAGGCTTTCTCAACTTTCACTTCCAGCTGCATCCCACTGTAACCTCCCTTCAAAGCTGTTGCTGAGGATTGAGGAATCCTCCAGAGAAGAATGGGATATGGCATGGGGTCTGCAATGGAACTGGCAAACATCAAGGATTATCATTCTTGAGTGCCTTCCACTCATATGTTGGCACCTGTGGATCCAACCCTCCCCACCCCCAATTTAGTCACTCCACACATTCAGCCACAAGTCATCAAGGTCCAGTCATTGAATGAGGTACATACATGTGTGAACCAGACTTAAAAGGCCTACTTTTACATGTCTTCCACATATACAAGTACATTTGCTCTGGAAGAATTTCATAAACAATTAATCAAGCAGTTAAAACCACCAGTGTGGTGTAGTGGTTAAGAGCAGTGGACTCTAATCTGGAGAACTGGGTTTGATTCCCCACTCCTCCACATGAGTGGCTGACTCTAATCTGGTTAACCCACTCCTCCACATGAAGCCTGCTGGGTGACCCTGGGCTACTCACAGTTCTCTCGGAACTCTCTCAGGCCCACTTACCTCATAAGATGCCTTTTGTGGGGAAGAGAAGGGATGGCGATTGTAAGCCAGACCAGTTTGATTCTCCTTAAAAGGTAGAGAAAATCGGCGTATAAAAACCAACTCTTCTTCTTCTAAAACAATATGAATGATAAAAGGATGAAAGCTGGTCAGATGCATTCAGCAGCATATAATAAATTAACAAGTGAATATACAAGATAAGCATTCTACCATAAAACTTCACATAAAAACAGAGAAGCAATACATGCCAGTGCAGTGTCAGACTAAATAAAAGCAGAATAACAGAAACAAGCATAAAGACAATCAAGACAAAAAGTATAGAGATAAACATCAACAAGTGTCTAGCAATGTACACTCGGGAATTTACTGTTCATGATCTGAAGTGAGCAGTTCCCATTCACAATTATAGTAAATGCTTCACATGCTAACAATTGTTTCTGATATATGAGAGTAGTCAAACACTGTCTGTTTTCATTTTAATTTTTCTGGACCGCAGAAAACAGGAATGGCAGCAAAGATGAGTGATTCAGTGGATATGTGACTGATGGGGATGTAGTTCAACCAGAACAGTTAGCTGGTGTTCTCACCAGCATGTTGTAGTGGTTAAGGGTGGTGGTTTGGAGTGGTGGACTCTAATCTGGAGAACCGGGTTTGATTCCTTACTCCTCCACATGAGCAGCGGACGCTAATCTGGTGAACTGGGTTAGTTTCCCCACTCCTACACATGAAGCCACTTGGGTGACCTTGGGCTAGTCACAGCTCTCTTAGCGCTCTCTCAGCCCCACCTACGTCACAGGGTGTCTGTTGTGGGGAGGGGAAGGGAAGGTGATTGTAAGACAGTTTGATTCTTCCTTAAGTGGTAGAGAAAGTCAGCATATAAAAACCAACTCTTCTTCTTCTTCACCAAACAGGACGGCTCCAATAGATTTTACAATGCAAGTCATTCCATTTTCTGCCAACCATTGCACCACCTCACTGATTTTGAGAAGCTTTTCTGATTCTCTGTAAATCTGGATCTTGTTTAGAGGAACACTTTCATTCGCTGGTGCAGTGCCCACTGCTTGCTAGGCAGGAGTAAAAAGACTTTGCTTGCACACGCTATAAGGAAAGGCAGAAAGAAAATTAATGTGGTTAATCATGTAGGATACAACCTTTCAAGGACTTGATGGGCAGGCTTCCACCCCTTCAGCCTGGATGTTTTGAAAGATCATCCATTATCATCTTCTGGCTTCTACGGCCTGTGCTAAAGCTATAATTCTGCTCTGCATAAGCAGTCAATTCCGTTCCTTCCTTGAGCTGGGCAATAAGAAAGACAAGGGAAATAGTGTCTCCCAAACAATCAATCGATTGTATTTAACTGGACCTGTCATAAGAAAAACAAAAGGGTGTTCCTAATCCCAAACTGCCAAGGCTCATTCATGCTTCCTATAAGGCTTCCTTTTGGCTTACCTAACAGCAATAAAAGCAAATTGCCACAACAGCATCCCTCAGTAAGGTCATAACTGGTTTTAACTCACTGGCTACTTCGCGTGGTGCTGGTTCAGTATATTTGGTTTGCTTTTATATGTAAACAATTTGCTGCAAGTACTCCCACTGTAGAAACACATCCCTACTCTCCTACAGTGTTGAGCTGTAAGGAGCAAATAAATTTTTCCAGGACAACTATGTAGATTACACAACAATCCATATTGATCAGGTAACGGCTCCTATGCACGATTAGGGTTGCCAACCTCCAGGTGCTAGCTGGAGATCTCCTGCTATTACAACTGATCTCCAGCCGATAGAGATCAGTTCACCTGGAGAAAAAGGCTGCTTTGGCAATTGGGCTCTATGGCATTGAAGTCCCTCCACTCCCCAAACCCCGCCTTTCTCAGGCTCAGCCCCTAAAACCTCCCACTGGTGGTGAAGAGGGACCTTGCAACCCTATGTACAATGTAGATGGATGGTGGGATGGGATGGGATGGGATGAAGACTCCATATGCATGGGCTCAAAAATACATTTATTTTTTTAAAAAAATGTTAACTTCCAATAGATTGCACCATGCGATACAAACAAAAAGAAGTTTAAATATTTACAAAGTTCAAAATTTGTTTTAAAAGACATATCTTCCTCAGATGAATCAGAGCAAACCAATTAAAAATAATACAGAACAATGCAAAAAGAAGTGGATGTATTATATCAAACCCCTTTCCATGCTGCTATCTAGATACTGTATGTAAAGATAAAAAATTATGCAGGACTTTGAATAAAGCAACTGGAGCAGAAGAAGGTTTGAAGTCATGGAATGGATTTTTAAAAATAGAGCAACGGCCCAAGAGGTGGCTGTTTTATAGGAGGGGACAATAAAGCAATCCCAAGGGGAAGATGTGCCAAAGCTTGTTTTCGCTGTAGTTAAGCGTTCCCAGAATCTAGAAGTAGAATAGAGCTGTTAGCTCAATCACACCGTTTCCCCAGGGGCTTGGGCCCAATTGCTCCCAATTTATGTGATCTTCACCAGGGTTCCCTTCAGCTCCTTTGAGCCACCTTCCCTTGAGAGAGGACTCCGAGTGATCTTGCTGTCAGGAAAATGTTCCCATTGCATGAACCCCTCTGAAAATCTTGGTCACCTTTCGAGGTTTAGCTTGTCCCTGTAAAGCTTGCGGAGCAAGGCCATGCCAAGTTAGGCCAACGTCCAGGAGCAAGAAGTGAAAGTGAACAGCGAGACTTTGCCCACCCAGTTGAATAAAAAGGAGAAAATAAAATAGGGCAAAGCAAAAGGTATAAAAGAGTTCAGATGCAAGGTTTTTCTCAAAGAAATTGCCTCTTTTTTGCCAGTGGGGTTTTGGCTTTAACTGTTTGGCTTTAACTGTTATTAATTCATTTGAATGTCTTACATTTAAAAAGAATTCAACATGAGTTATACAGGTATGCAATAAACAAAACTTGCAAATATGCATAGAAATACAGAGTACTAGGTTAACAAGTGATATCTACAAATTGTTATATCATTGAACTGAAATGTGACCTCTTTTTGCGACTCAGGTTGAAATCCATAATGAAAGAAATCAGCTTTTAAAAAATCTTTGAAGAAATCATCTTTAAATAAATTAACCATTGATTACCTTTCTGACTTTCTGGGCACAGTGGGGCTGGAAGCATCTGTAGATTTAGGTAAATTATTCCCACAATTAATCACACAGTCTTGAAGCTCGCTGGGTGACCTTGGGCCAGTCACACTCTCTCAGCCTAACCTACCCCTCAGAGTTGTTCTGAGGATAAAATGGAGGAGGGGAGAATGATGTAAGCCACTTTGGGTTCCCATTGGGGAGAAAGGCAAGATATAAATGAATTAAATCAGGGGTGGGGAACCTTTTTTCCGCCAAGGGCCATTTGGATATTTATAACATCAATCACGGGCCATACAAAATGTATCAACTTAAAAATTAGCCGACCAAGCCCCAAGCAGGCAGTTGCCCCAGATGACCCCCCGGCGTGGGCAAGCAGGCAGGCATCCAACTGGTGGCGCACTCGCCCACCTGGTGGTACAGGATGGTCTGTTGCACCAGCTGGGCTTAGCTGTCCAGCCACACGCCGGAGTTGCTCCTGCTCCGCATGGTCGGGGCCGGATTCTACAGCCAGCTCCTGCTACCTCCGCCTGCAGGGATGAAATGAGGACACACCGGCTAAGAACTCCCCCCCCCCAGCGTGCGCATTCTGGCCCTACCCCCTTTAACCCCTCCATTGTGGCCACTTCCACCCCCAGCCCTCTTGTATTACGGAGGAAATACGTTTCTCCACAGCCCATGTGGGAAAGGGTTAACACAGTTTCTTGGGCAGTCCTAGCAGCTCCATAGCTAATGACTCTTCTGCAAGGGGAGAAAAAGGTTCCTTTTCTCAGCAAAACAAACTCACATCCAACTTGAATAGAGGCTATTCCTGTCCGCAGGAGGGGGCAGATCACCACTCTTAGATCCTTCTGAGCTAGAGATCTGCCAGGACCTGCGAAGGGCCAGACCAAATGACTTTGCAGGCCTTAAATGGCCCCCGGGCCTGACGTTCCCCACCCCTGAATGAAATGAATTAAATAGACAGAGATAAGGTCTTTTCACCGATTCCTAGGGTTGCCAGCCTCCAGGTGGTAGCTGGAGATCTCCCGCTATTACAACTGATCTCCAGGTGTTAGAAATCAGTTCCCCTGGAGAAAACAGCCGCTTTGGCTATTGGACTCGATGGTATTGAAGTCCCTCCCCTCTCCAAATCCCACCCTATTCAGGCTCCACCCCCAAAATCTCCAGGTATTTCCCATCTCGGAGCTGGCAACTCTACCCATCCCTCTGTAACCACTACATTACACTCTGTTCTGAAGAAGGGAAAGTACTCACAATATTTTTTAAATAAAATTTATATAATAATAAAAAATACATTTTAAGCAGTGAAAGAGGACAACAGAAGACCATCCTTCTCTGGTGACATAAAACAGATAAATGGGAGACGCTTGGGGGAAAAATAAGCAAATGCTATTGTCACATGCATGTTAAAAAGAAAATCCAGTATTTAGAATTCATGGAGTACAAATAACATTTGTTCAAAGTTAAAATTTGACATGATATTTGATCTTGGGGGGGAACTAAGGTTGATAATACCTTAATAAATAACAACCTAAACTAGAAACCAGTGATTTGCTGCTCACAATATTTTTGATTCCAGGCTCACTGTATAATCAGTGCAGGTGAGTGCCATTTCTACTCTACCAGAGTGGGGGTTTTGTAAATACCCTTCCCCAACGTTTAGTTGTTAACTCTGTCACCCACCCACCCTTGCAGCATTCTTAACAGGGCTTCCAGCCTTGATCAGGAGTGGTGCCCAGTCCACCCCCAGTTCTTTGTGGCAGCTTGATTAAGAACAATACAGGTAAGTATGCACCCCCCATGTCTAATCCTACTACCTTCCATGCGAACAAAGAGCTCAAGTATCAGCAGCTCCCAAACAAAGGAAAAATATATAAAAGCTTTGTTTAGCTGGCAGTGTGGAAAGCCAGGCAGCATGCTAATTGATTCGAGAAGCAACAAGCTAAATAAGAATCCAGGAAAGGAGGTTAAAGCAGAGATTTTATGCTAATTGCTTAGACAGTACAAAATGCCTTTTGATGTCTTGCTTGTTTGTTTTTTTATGGAGAAGATCATAAGGGGTTTGAATGGATGGTGCCAGTATGGTAAACACCCTAGTCTCTGAGGAGCTGTTTGGCTTTTTTCTCATTGTTCCTGCTCAGCTTGTCCTTGCACAGAGAAATGCATCTGGGTAGAAAAAAAGGCCAGAAGCAAAAAAAAATAATAAAAAAAGATGCTACTGCCTATGATTCGGGGCACACAAGATAATGGGCCTTTGAAAATTTCCTATTCCCCTTTCCTGGAAAGGACAGGAGGTCACCAAAGTAGAGGCTCTTTTTGCAGTCAGTATATTTTACTGACAGATGTTATTCAGGAGAACAGAAAATTGCCCATGACCTTTGCTGGCATGTCACTCCTATTCTAATACTTGGTTTTTCCTGTCCACCAATTGCTTCTCTAAACACAACTAGATGTCAACCTCACTTATCACGCAAGATTCAAATGAAGTTGCGGGAACTTCTCATGGTATGAACTTGGTTAGTTGCCCTTGACACATAATGTGGAAAGACTGTCCGTCAGCACCCTCACTTTACAGCCAAGCTTCTTGTTAATAATAGCAATTTCTCTCGAGGTCTCTTTTGTCTTGTGGGATGTGGAACAGAGAAGGAAGGTGGCATGGTATAGCCTGACCTCATCAGATCTCAGAAGCTAAACAGGGCCGGTACTTGGATGGAGGTAGTGGTTAAGAGTGGTGGACTCTAATCTGGAGACGCGGGTTTGTTTCCCCACTCCTACACATGAAGCCTGCTGGCTGACCTGGGGCTAGTCACAGTTCTCTCCAAACTCTCTCAGCCCCACCTACCTCATAAAGTGTCTGTTTTATTTTATTTATTTATTTTTCATACTTTAAGCCCGCCCTCCTCCAGCCAAGGCTGTGGTGGGGAAAGGAAGGGAAGGTGGTTGTAAGCTGGTTTGAGACTCCTGCTGCTGCTTTTGCTTCTTCTGCGCTTGTCTTGAAAGCCCCTTGCTGTGGTCGCCATAAGTCAGTTGCAACTTCATTAATTAGCCAAATTGATGAGAATCATACAGAGCATAGAGAAATGACCCCTCCATACCAAATTCATCCTAGTACCAGCAGCCTATCTCCACTATTTAGAGATAAATAATTATAGAAGGGCCTTTACCCTGGCCAGATGTGCAGTCTTACCTTCTGCTATGCTAGAGGGGAAATATAAGAAGACACCCTGGGAAGAGAGATTCTGCCCCTGCAAATCAGGGGACTTAGAAACTGTTGAGCATGCCCTCCTGAACTGCAATTTCTATACATTACCCCGTTCAAAGTTTATTGGGCCCCTCTTATCGAGATTGAGACCTGACAGGGCAAGTGAAAGGTTTGAGATGCTCCTACAAGGGGGTAATCCTTCAACCACTCTTCAGGTAGCGAAATTTTGTTTAGCAGCAATGAAAACTCGTCGCCTTAGAACAGCGCAATTGACAGATGTGTCCCAGCTATAATTCCTTTTTTAAATGTTTTAAAAATGTTTTAAGACTCGGACTGTAATTCTTTGATTGTAAGAATCTATTAGCCCATGCTTTCCGTTTTATCATGCTTTGACTGGCTAAGTGCCACAAATAAGTTATCTATCTATCTATCTATCTATCTATCTATCTATCTATCTATCTATCTATCTATCTATCTATCTATCTATCTTAGAGAAATGACTTGGGAAATCCCAAAAGCATTAAGTACAAACACCAGTACTGCAACCTGTCATTCCATCACACTAGGTTCTGAAGTTACCCCTCTACGCCCATTGAAGTAAATGGGCTGAGAGGGGTGTAACTCTCTTTAGCCCTGACCTAAATAGCCCAGGCTAGCCCAATCTCATCAGATCTCAGAAACTAAGAAGGGTGGAGCCTAGTTAGTATTTGGATAGGAGACCAACAAGAAAGTCCATGGTTGCTATGCAGAGGCAGGCAATGGCAAACCACTTTTGAATGTCTCTTGCCTTGAACACCGTACAGGTTTGCCATAAATATGCTGCTTAAACGAGAACTGGTTAGCCCACTTCATCTTGGACTGTGTCACTTTTAAAGAATGTGTAATTCCATCTTGCACTTGATCAGGAGCTTACATCAATCTAACTACTGATAAGACTGATTGATTTAAAGTGTGCACAGGGCTGTCGTAGCCTTTAATCCTGCAGCCATTCGTACTGCTTTTTGGAACTGATGTGTTTGGATATCGCTTAAATGACTTCATTCTCCCAATGTGAGATTGACCCGGAGTGGGCTGTATCGGTTGACCTAATGAACAAGAGAATTCAAATTGTGATTTGAGAACACAATGATATTTGTCTTCACAACACAGGAATGCAATGGGCCTCCAGCCTTTTCTGAAGGGAGGAGATCCAGCCCTAAAGGAGAATGCCCCCACCCTCCAGGAATAATATCAGATAATTTTTAACCAGCTGAACGAACACTATCTTCAGCAGTGGCCGTCTCAAGAAATTTAGTGTTGATCTGTTAGGAATGACAATAGGAAGGGCTGCTGCTTTAATCAACAGTCGGAACCCAGTGGGGAAGCTCTTCCAATTTGCTTTAGGCTGACAGCTTACACAGCCATTTCATGCAGGCGGAGCAGAGTGAAATCTAATTCCTCCTCCAGCATCCCCTGCAGGAGTGATGATGAGGAACTGCCCAGAGAGGAAGAACAAGAATCATCTGGTGTCCTAATGATATGGACAAGTAGAATTCTTCACCCTGCAGGACATTGCAAATATTTTGGAAATGACGTGCTCCATACCCTGACACTTCCGTGGTTTTTTTCCTCTTCATCAACCACCTCCTTGCAAAGCCTGCTGCTAGTAATGCACAAGATGGGAATGGAATCTTGGGGTCAGGTTATTGTTAGGGAGGTATTTCAACTAAATCGGAACATATATGTGCTGTTGTTGATCATTCTCATAGGACAGATTAGATCTAAAGTCTCCTTTTGTTACTTTAGGGGAGAAGTAGAGGAACTCGGAGGAGAGACTCAAAGTTACAGTGAAGTTTTCAGTCCATCACAGAGTTGAATAAAAAGACACACGGGGTTTTCCCCCCACAGTTTTTAACAGAAGGGAAATGTCAGGTACCTTGGGACTGTATAAAAATACGATGCAGGGTAGACTGGCCAGTGGAACAACTGTTATAAGGAATCTTAGTCTGTACCGAAAAAGACTGGCAGATAGCCAAAGCTGAGACCTGCTGAGATCCACCACAGACCCCCCCCCCCAGACAATCAATCCCTCTGGGCCCCTTTTCATGCTACCCAGACCTAACACAATCATATGTTAAACAAATTATGCAATTTGTCCAGCTCCGTGGGCTCCGAGAGTGACCAGAGCTCCCAAATTTGTCTACCTAGCACCCCCCCCCCCCGGAACAGTCCTGAGGATGGCAAAGAATACCCCCGCTTGTGCTAACAACTGGTGGGATCTTGCATCCTCTCCCTTCCGGCACATATTCAGTCCAAATTCATAGATGTTTTCTGGTTATTGCAAAAGGCAGTGGCCTACATGGGGAATTTTGATTAATTATTCGGGGGGGGGGGTGTCTATTTCTTGCTTTCTTTGTCTTCTTTTTAAAATGTAAACTTGTGAGTGGCTGTCTGTGGATGTATGCGCACAAGCATATATTCTTATAGCAGGAAGAACTCATACAGGGAAAGCCTGCATCGGTTCTTGTAGGCTATCAGGGCTGTGTGACCGTGGTCTTGGTATTTTCTTTCCTGACATTTTGCCAGCAGCTGTGGCAGGCATCTTCAGAGGAGTAACACTGAAGGACAGTGTCTCTCAGTGTCAAGTGTGTAGGAAGAGTAATATATAGTCAGAAGGTGGTTGGGTTTGAGCTGAGTCATTGTCCTGCAAAGTATTAAAGGTAATGTGCTAATCATTGTCCTGTAAGTATCAAGATAATGTGCTAATGAGGGTGTGGTATGTTAATGTGGAACCATTGTATCCTGAAGTGATCTGTTAACATGTGGAATCCAAAGCTAATCCACATGGCTATTGTGGACTGTAGTCTTTGTTAGTCTGGAGGTTTTCAGGACAGGAAGCCAAGCCTTATTCATTCTTAAACTCTCTTCTTTTCTGTTAAAGTTGTGCTGATGTTTATGAATTTCAATGGATTTTATGAATTTCAAAGCCTTCGACAATATTTTGAAAGCCTGCATCTTTGCATAAAGGCAGGTAAAACGAATGGGAACCAAAGAGGAACTTTTTTTCCTCAGAATCTGATAATGTAATCTGTGCAAACATGTGTAATAGAGGCTCAACACACTCGGTTTTTTAAAATGAAAAACAGCTTCAGGAGAGGGAATTTTTTAATGGTATAATGGCAAGGGAATGGTGCTTTTTGAGCCCCTTCCCTCTCCTGCCATTTTTTCACTCAAGAGTTGCCACCCAGTTTTAAAATGCATGTTTACCCATATTTTGAACACCATGAGACTGAAACCACTGAGTGGGGAGGATCTGGCACTTAGAAGTGGGCAGTGGGGAAAGGATTACGCAGTCCTTCTCCCCTGCTGTTTCTTTGCTTAAAAGTGCCTTTTTAAGTAGCATTTGGGATTCCATTACATGCTACTGTGGGTTTGGAGTTTGACAGAGATAGAGAGAAAAGCAGACTGACTAGGGTTCCCAGGTCCCTTCTGGTCACCGGCAGGGGATGGGAGGTAGGGTTGCCAGATCCAGGCTAGGAAACTCCTGGAGATTTGGGGATGGAATCTGGGGAGGGCAGGGACCTCAGTACAATGCCATACAGTCCACCTTCCAAAGCATCCATTTTCTCCAGGGGAACTGATCTCTGCAGTCTGGAGATGAGCTGTTATTCCGGGGGATCCCTAGGCCCCACCTGGAGGCTGGCATCCCTATTGGTGACCCTAACAGCCAAGCACAGCAGCCAACCCTGTGCCCATTTTGAAAAGCCTGCCTCACCTCCAGCTGACACTGGCTGGTCCAGATGGAGCAGCAGTCATGTGCTCCAGTTCAGCGAGTGGGCCTGGGCATTTAATCTGGAGTGGAACCTCACTGCCCTGTTGACAGGCCTGGGAGAGAATTCAGCACCAGTGTGGTGCATCCAGGGACACTGGGGCGGGCTCTGGACACTGTGTGACCCTAGCAGAAGAATGAGCTGGGAACGAAGTGGAAGAATGCTGAGGTGATAGAATGGAATCCACTACTTGGTGCAGTGGTGTGGTAGTTAAGAGCAGTGGTTTGGAGCGGTGGAGTCTGACCAGGTTTGATTCCCCACTCCTCCGCATGAGCGGCGGAGGCTAATCTGGTGAACTGGATTTCTTCCCCCACTCCTACACATAAAGCCAGCTGGGTGACCTTGGGCTAGTCACACTCTCTCAGCTCCACCTCACAGGGTGTCTGTTGTGGGGAGGGGGAGGGAAGGTGATTGTAAGCCAGTTTGAGCCTCCCTTAAGTGGTAGAGAAAGTCGGGATATAAAAACCAACTCTTCTTCTTCTTCTTCTTCTTCTTCTTCTTCTTCTTCTGGGTGCAAGTGGTGGATTCCAATTCTGATTGTTTCTTTCCATTAAAAAAAAACTCAGTGCAAAGAGAAAATCCACAAAGAAGTGCTAAAGGTTCTGCTCCCTGCTAGATTGTTTTTCTAAGTACAAAGAATTTTGGTTGAAGCTGAGCAATCCAAAATGTTTTAAAGAAATGTTATTTTCCACACAACACTTACATACATATAAACATAAAGATGTAAACATAACCAATAAGATTATTATATTATATTGTAGCTTACTTTGAAATTGCATTTCAATTAACTTATTTGACTTACACTTCTTTATAATCTCATTATAATTTCATAACTAAAGATACATTTATTCTTAAGCATTGGTTACTTAGAATTTAATATTCTATTTCTATTCTCAAATTTTTACTATATGGTTAAAGAATACATTCAATTTTTCATAAAATTCAGAATTTGATCTATTATGTATTAAAGATGTTAATTTTGCCATAATTGCATATTCTGTAAATTTATTTATTCATTCAGTTAACTCTGGATGTTCCTCTGCTTTCCATTTACTACATATATCACTCTTGCCACTGTCACCATATACTTAAATAGTTCCTTGTATATTTTTGGCATGTTGTTTGGCAAGGTATTTAATAACATGTTTTTTGGATCCAACGCAAACTTAACTTTCAATATTTTTTGCATTTCATTATGTATCCAATATTTTCTTGCTTTCCTACAAGACCACCACATATGATGAAATGGTGCATCTGTGTTCCAACATTTCCAGCATTTCCCATTGAAATCTTTGTTGGCCTCTGCTATATCTTTAGGCATAATATATCATCTAGAAAACATTTTGTACCAATTCTCTCTCAATATTTGGCATTCCATGAATTTAATTTCTTTAGTCCATAAATTATCACACTGATTTATGTTTATACTTCCTCCAAAGTTTTGCATCCATTTTATCATACAATCTTTTACTTGCTCTTTTTCAGTTTCATTTTGTAATAACAATTTGTAAATTTTCCCTAGTAAGTGTCTTTAAGTCTCCAGAGAATCATCTTTCATAAGTCGTTAGGGTTGCCAACCTCCAGGTACTGCAGGAATCCTAGGAAATAATCAATACAACTCGAACTGGTGAAACATCAAGGTGTAATAAGTGCATACAAAAGTGAAAGAGGACTAACAAATATACAAATATATACAACAATACTCCAATAGTCCACAACGGTACACACAAATATGTTTCAATAGTCCACAAGGTACACTGATCCAAAGAAGACTTGAACAGCTGGTTATATAAACTCAGCAGGTAAGTAGAAAATAATTCTAAATAGGAAGACGATCGTTTCTTTCTTCATCAGTCCCATTCCTATGTCAAAAAACATTTAATTAAAATATTGCTAATAAGCATAATGGATCAAAATAGTGAAAAATTCATATACTTACAATCCATATAATTCAATATGCACACAATCCGTTCAAAAAATTCATCCTTCCCAATCGGGATAGAACTTTCAACTATATCCATTTGCAATTGCAGCATTCCATGTAAATTATAATGTATGAAGGATATAGTTAAAAAAGATACTATAAAGATACTAACTATATCCTTCATACATTATAATTTACATTATAAGTTCCACAGCACCTATTGACAGACTAACACGGCTACCCGTTGTGTTCTTTCTACTAGGACAGCATTCTACTACCTCACTACCCTGTGTGAATGCACCTGGCCTGTAATGACCCATCTCAGCTGAAACATGAAGGTCTGGCCACCTCCGCTTTAAGGAATTTCCATTTTCGAAGATGCAAAAGCCCTTTATCTTGGCAGCCACAATTTACAGAGCAGGGCATCCATGGGGATTAGTTGTCTGACGCTGAATAGTAGAAGCCTCCTTCTCCCTCCCACCCCTTTCTGCCCAGATGTTGTTGCTCAACAGTCAGAGTGTCCTTTTAGGTCCTTTAGAATTTTTAATTGCTGTCAGACTGCCCCATGGAGGGTGAAGCATCACTGTGTTTTGCCTGAATATAATTAATCACATCATTTAAAAGTGCTTAATTCAGATGATGCCCAAAACTTGTATTCCCTGGGTTTGGAACTCAGGCATTCAGAGTTGCAATCCCGGAGTTCAATATAAAAATAGAGATCAGTTCACCAGGAGAAAATGGCTGCTTTGGCCATTGGACTCTATGGCATTGAAGTCCCTTAACTCCCCAAACCCCGCCCTCCTCAGGCTCTGCTCCCAAAATCTCCAGGTATTTCCCAACCTGGAGCTGGCAACCCTAAGTACATAGCTCGGGAAGGCTAGCCAGCCAACATCTACAAATTACCCTTCCTTTGCATATGGGGTGGAAATAGGGTTGCCAGTCCCCACCCCCGGTCTCCAGCGGGGGTCAGGGGGTTGTGGAAACCTCAGAAAGACATCTCTGGCACTCGCCTGTCCAAGACTGGCAATGCCGTATATTAGATGTTGCTTGATTAGGATTGCCAGTTCCAGGTTGGGAAATACCTGGAGATTTTTGGGGTGGAGTCTGAGGAGGGCAGGGTTTGGAGAGGGGAGGGACTTCAGTGCCATAGAGTCCAGTGTCCACTGTCCAAAGCGGCCATTTTCTCCAGGGGGACTGATTTCTATTGCCTGGAGATCAGTTGTAATAGCGAGAGATATCCAGCCACCACCTGGAGGTTGGCAACCCTATGCTTGATCCACTTCCCAAAAGGGGATTGGCCTATGAGACTGGCCCTCTTTATTAAAGGGCAGGGCCCAAGACATTTGAGGGAGGTTTTTTTTCAGTTCAGTTAGAAGGAGCTGCTGACCATGAGTTGGGTTCGTTGTTTCTTCTTGACCCTTTGTTTTGAACAACAGTGACATATGTGTCTCCCAGACCTTGCGATCTGATTGTGGCCGATGCACTTTGATTTCTAGAATCTGCAACTATGAAAGTGTTGAGCCTTGTCTTTTTGATCATGTCAAGACAGATGGCCTTTCATCCTGTTTAGAAATCTTTTTTCTTTTAATATATGAATGTTATCAAGTTCTGATGTGCTTAAAAATAAATACCTTTGTTTTTAATTGCAACATGTTGCCTTTGTTTTGTGTCTAATGCTTTGATTTTGCTACCTGAAATTTTGGCCACATTTTTATGAAAGTGTTGGCATCCACAGGCTGGTGATGGCAGTAACTTTTTTCTCCCTAACTGGGGACCTTTTAGGGGAAACTGGGAGGAATACAAATAGGGTTGCCAGCTCTGGGTTTGGAAATACCTGGAGATTTTGGGGGAGGGCGGGGTTTAGAGAAGGGAGGGACTTCAATTTGCCAAAGCGGCCATTTTCTCCAGGGGAACTGATCTCTGTCGCCTGGTGGTCAGTTGTAATAGCGGGAGATCTCCAGCTACCACCTGTAGGTTGGCAACTCTAAAGTTGGGAAATTCAAGTTGGGAAATTCCTGGAGATTTGGGGATGGAGCCTTGTGAGGATGGAGTTTGTAGAGGGGAGGGACTTCAGTGTAGTCCATAAAACCCACTCTCCAAAGCTGCCATTTCTCCGGGGGAGTGAAATCTATCTGTAGTAAGGAGATCAGTTGTAATTCTTGGAGTTTTCCAGGCCCTATCTGGTTGGCAACACTAAATATATGGCATGGTTGTTCAGACAAACACTAGTGGGCCCTGGGTTACCACAATACTTATCAGCTAGCATATCAGTTCAAGTTATAGATAGGAGCAGGGGTCTTAAAATTTTTAGTTACCTAGGCATTTGTTTACGCGTTAAATAGTGTGGTACAATAACCAATCATATTGTTACATGCTTTCACTTCCCCAAGCAGCCAGAGGTTCGAGGTGTAGTACCTAATGAGATGGTTCTGCTTTGGAGGAAAGGTGACTAGAGGCTTATGTCTTATGTAAATATCTTTACGTATGTAAACATAATTTTAAAACTCTGTGGTAACTTGACTGATTCAACGGACCTCTTGGATACAAGTAACAAAGCTTCTGGTTCTTCATGAACATTTAGCTCTGTGTAGGACATCACAGGGAGTCACCACTTTGAGTCATGTGGTTCCTTTCTGAGGTCAATGATGGTGACCTTGCTGCAAAACAAACACCAATGGCAAAAATGGTGTCATGGCAAGAGATCCAGCAGCAAGAAAAGGACCTGAAAAGCCCAGATGAGATGTGATGCTTCCCCAGAAGGGGAATGAAACTAAAAGTATACCAGGCAGGTGTTGGAAGTAATGGGAATGAAAGGTTAATGAAAACAGGGCAGTGGACGGAATGGATGGCACAATCGGCCCAGGCAATTATCTAATCCTTGCAGGCCATCTCAGCATGAGGAGAGCTCCGTTGAAGTGTGCCTGAATAAAACATGGCACAGTGCAAGTGTGCTCCCAGGGGTGCTGGATCATACATTATAAAAGCTGAAAACACTTAAACTAGAATGAGCAACAGCCTGAAAGGAAGACCTTGCTGGCTTCCTGGGATTAGTAGCCTATTGAAGTGCAGATAGGTTGGCCAGATTATACCAGTCCTCCGCCTGGGGGGAGGGAATGTCATTTTAAACCTCAGGCATATAGAACAGAGCAGAAGTGAGGCCTGGGCTGCATCCACACGGAGGTATTGCCCATTTGGGCTTCAAAACGGTGGGGATTTTTGGAATATCATACAATGCTGGCCTCTAACTGCCCACTTCTCAGGCTTTTCCTGCCCTCAGTACATTTGTTCCCTAAACTGATTTGGTACAATGTCTCCAGAAATAAGGCATTCCAAACATGCCATCTGGATGGGAAAGCGCACATTTTATTAGATCTTGTGTACATCAGCACTATTTGCCTTGCCTCAGACCCTCATTTCCTCCCTGCGGCACCCTGCAGCACCGCAGGGTTTTGGGGAGAGCACTTTTTGAGGGGGGAAATCACAATACAACATTACATTATTGCACAATGCAATAGCAATAATCAATTTTTTAAAATACCACTGGAAATAAAAACCCCACTGTTCGGGGTTTTTTTTGCTGTCAAGTCACAGCTGACATGTGGTGACTTCATGGGTGTCAAGAAATAGACTTCCACACATGAATCAATCTAAACCGATCAAAAGTTACAACCAGCATTTGGTCAAATCATAAAACTTGAGTAAACATCATTTTTATTTATTTATTTATTTAATAATAAAAACAAAACATAAAAGAAAAAAAGCCAGGATTAATACAGGAAGGAATCATATCATCATCTCATTTACAATGAAGACAGTTAAGATGATTATACAAAAGGAAATTAAAGATATCTCAATAATAGAGCTAGACGTAAAGGCAGTTGAAAGCAATATTTAATAAGATAGCAGGCAGCATTAACAATTATCCTAATATTTTTTATCATAAATCAGGGGGTTACCGCACTTTGTATTCCCAGCGATGTATTAAGAGTTTGAAAATGTTTTAAAAAACATCGCTTTAAAAGGGTTTTTGGATACCACGGCTTATAAATGGTTGGACGACGTCTTCACAGCTAAAGGGGCCAAACAAAGTGCGAACAGTATTTTTTATAACGTTTTCAAACTCTTAATACATTGGTGGGAACACATAGAAAGTGCAAACAGTATTTTTTATAACATTTTCAAATTCTTAATACATCGTTGGGAATACAAGTGCGGTAACAGCCTCATACAATTCTTTGTTTGACAAAACTTGAGTAAACATCCTATTGGATGTGAGGAGAGCCTGAACCTACTTCAAAGCCTGGGAGATCCCTTTTGCACAACAAAAAGATCTGGCCTGAGGGTTAACATCCTGGACCGAATGGCAAAGGGGGGGGGAGGAGAGAAGCCCATTTCTATAAAACAGGCAGAATGAACAAAAAAGTCAGCTCTTGCTCGCTCGCTCATACATGTGCGCACGCGCGCACACAAACATGGAAGCCATGGAGCTCCCTGTGACTTTATTTATGCTTATCATCATGTATGTGAGTATTAGGAGCTAGATTTTATTATGTTTACCACACCAACTTACTTGAATACTGCTCTTACCTGAACCTTTTATTTTATACTGAAACAAAGTCCAAAGCTTTTACAAGTGTGGTTTTGTGGTTTTGCTGTTTGCAAGGGCCCAACCCAGACTTGGCCACGGCCACCTTCAAGTGGGATTGAATTCCAGGGTCCAGGAACGTGACAGGGGAATTAAAATCACCCAAACTAGTGAGGTACTACCAGCAAGGTTTTGACAGTGGGGTTTTCAAGGCAAAAGGCATTCAGAGGTGGTTTGCCACTGCCTACCTCTGGGTTGCAACCCTGGACTTCCTCAGTGGTCTCCCATCCAAAAATACTAACTGGGGTTGACCCTACTTAGCTTACAAAATCTGACGTGATTGGGCTAGTCTGGCCTATCCAGATCAGAGCTCCAGTGACATGGCAGGGGAAAACAGCAGCTGAACTGACGGAGAAAAGTGTGCACAAAATTTTGTGTGGATGCTCTGATGCCAGTACTAAGGCAATGAAAGCTGCATTGAGATTCATTTTTCTGTAGATGCAATCTACAGCCAACTAGATAAAGTTGCTGACCTCCAGGTATTAGTGGAGATCTCCTGCTATTTCAACTGATCTCCAGCCGATAGAAATCAATTCACTTGGAAAAAATGGCCAGTTTGGCGATTGGACTCTATGGCATTGAAGTCCCTCCCCTCCCCAAATCCCGCCCTCCACAGGCTCTTCCCCAAAAACTTCCCGACGGTGGTGAAGAGGGACCTGGCAACTAGGGTTGCCAAAGCGGCCATTTTTCTCCAGGTGATCTGATCTCTATCGGCTGGAGATCAGTTGAATTAGCAGGAGATCTCCTGCTACTACCTGGCAGTTGGTAACCCTACTGGCAACCCTATAACTAGAGCTGGTCTTAAATAAGCCACTAAACCAGAGGTGTTGAACTTATTTGTTACAAGGGCTGGATATGACATAAATGTCACTTGGTCAGGCCGAGTGGGGCCATGTGTACCATAAAATTTAATGCCAGGTACCAGAGATACAAACTTTATAGAAGAGACACAGGCAAAGCCAAATAATGATATAAAATGCTTAAAACAATGGGCGAAAAAGCAGGGTCGCTTTGGCCTCCTTTATTCCCTGTTTCAGCCAGGATTCAGCCAGGATCGAACGCATGCGTTTTTGCCGAACTGTGTTTGATCCTGGCTGAATCCTGGCTGAAACAGGGAATAAAGGAGGCTAAAGCGACCATGCGTTTTCGCCCAATAACACTCTTACAATATTTTCTTTTATTTAACTGTTTTTGATCATTGACACCTCGGGACTGGGGTGGGGCTGCTGCCTCAGCTGCCTCGCTGGCCGGATAAGAGCTCTCAAGGGGCCGTACCAGCCCTCAGGCCGTATGTTTGACACCCCTGCACCAAACCATTCTAGGGTTTGGAAATCAGAATATTGAACGACAGGCTGATCTTTCTTTGAGATCAACACTTCTAGAAATATTTTATTGGATCTCAAAAGGAAAGACTCAGAGGTGAAGGTGGTATTTTCAGAGCATGGAGGAGGAAAATGAAGAAACGGTGACAGCTAATTGCAAGCCAAACGAGGCAATGAAAGGAAGTCAGAATCTGACAATTGAAGGTCAGGCTATGCACAAAGGTCAGGCTGAGAGGTTGCGCTGTAAGAGAGGAGGAGAGAGTTCTCAGGCTAGGGCTACACAGTAGGAGACCTAACCACCATTAATTATATACTAACCAATCAGAATGTCATTTGGCTTTCTGAACAGAATACAGAGTTAGTTTTGTATACACTTTACACTTCACATATCCATTAATGTTGTCATCAGTAATTAGATTTATACTGCACCTTTCAATCAAAGAACTCAAAGCCATGTTTTAGTCCCATAACAATCTCTGGCAGATAGCTAGACTGAGACAGAGTCAACCAGTTAATTCTATGCAGCTGTGGTTTGGACGCAACTTCACTGCTTCCCAGTTGGTTCCTGGACCCAATTCAAAGTTCTGCTCTAAAAACTAAAGGATTTTATTTATTGATTATTTAAGAAGACTTATATCCTGCCTCTTGCTGAACTAGGGTTGCCAACCTCCAGGTACTAGCAGGAGATCTCCTGCTATTACAACTGATCTCCAGCCAATAGAGATGAGTTCACCTGGAGAAAATGGCCCCTTTGGCAATTGAACTCTATGGCATTAAAGTCCCTCCCATCCCAAAACCCTGCCCTACTCATGCGCTGACCCAAAAACCGCCCGCTGGTGACAAAGAGGGACCTGGCATCCCAATGCTGAACACAATCAGCCCTTGAGGCAGCTAACACAGGCCCTGTTTCATGTTCCCTCAAGTTCAGAGGTAGGGTGGGGGTCAGGTTGCCAGGTCCCTCTTTGCCACCAGTGGGAGGTTTTTGGGGTGGAGCCTGAGGAGGGAGGGGTTTGGGGAGGAGAGGGACTTCAATGCCATAGAGTCCAATTGCCAAAGCGGCCATTTTCTCCAGGTGAACTGATCTCTATCGGCTGGAGATCAGTTGTGATAGCAGGAGATCTCCAGCAAGTACCTGAAAGCTGGCAGCCCTAGGTGGGGGTGGGGGTTTCCACATTTTTCCATGGCAGCACTCAGGCTGAAGAACCTCCTCTCTGAGGAAGTCCCCCTCAGTTAGCCTTCAGTTGTCTGTCTGCTACCGGTATTAGTTGCCGCTACAATATTTTGAGGCTAATTACCTTCACTGAATGGGTTTTTTGCTTTATTGTCTGACCTTTTAGTGCTCGCTAACTGTTCTTATTTTTATATTTTTTAATATTTCAATTTTTGACTTAACTATAACACTTTATAACCCACAAGTACTGACATTGTTCCAAGAAATGTCGAAAGACTGTTCATGTAACTGGCACTCCCATAATCCTAACAGATTAACACCCCAAGAGACACCAAAGTCCTGCAATATCATAAGGGGGAGGGTTCATGTGCATGGTTCTCAAAAGGGTGCATGAAGATTTCGTTTGGACCATAAAACGTTTTCACTTGACAGATGTCCAATCGGGCCTGATTAATAGTGCAACCTAATGAGGCTGGAATACGGCAGTAGAATGCAGAGGTGATAGAACAGACTATATCACTTCAGACTGAGTGGAACATCATGGAAGCTCACATTTTTTCAAAACAGGTACAGCAAATGTAGAATGGGTAAAAGCTTTCTCCCTTCTGTGCTACATTGCTATGGTCATTTTTGCATGATCGTTTTTGATGCTCACTTAAAGTTCTTTTTTTTTAAATGCGACTTTAAAAATGCCTTTTCACGGTCCCGATGCAAAAGGAGACGTTCCTCTCCCCCCACTCGCCTGCTCCTTTGTTCCTGTTTGCAGAGCCATTAGCATATGCATAGCTAACGTGCCTCTGTTGTTTTGCATTGTTCCTTGAGGGAGTTTCTTCGAGGCAAACACCAAAGGTCGCGTTAAATGGGCTCTTTTGTAATGCGAAGCAGGTATGTGCTGGCTTCGCAGCCACTTCCGGAATGACAGTTCAGCATGCAAAATTCAAAAAAATATGCGAGGCAATTCAGCCTAGAACAAGCTGCTAATTACCATACAAAAATGGCCTATATGTAATTGGATAAAAAAGATGCTGGAATTGACTGAGATGGTGAAGCTTACAGCTTTGATAAATCGGAATGATAATGTACAATTTTGGGGGGAATGGGAGGCGTGGAGACCACTGCCCCCTTGATTCCACAAACTCAACCCCAGCGCCCCCTACCCAATCCAACAACACAGTTGAAGGGGCCCACCTCTAGCACCCCCCTGCTGCCCCCTTGCCTCTTAGTGCCCCCCTAGGTAATCCCCCCCAGGGGGAGGTACTGCCCACTTTGGGAACCACTGATTTAAAGGATATTCTTTGATCTAATCCCTTATCTATACTTTGTATTAATTCTATATTAGGTATTGATTTAATATTGTTGGATAGGATAAGAACAGGTTAAAATAACATCGGGATTAGTTCCGTTAGCAAAAGTTTAAACAATTTATTTTTATTGGTTCTTGTAGGTTATCCGGGCTGTGTAACCGTGGTCTTGGAATTTTCTTTCCTGACGTTTCGCCAGCAGCTGTGGCAGGCATCTTCAGAGTAGTAACACTGAAGGATTAAATTGGTTCTTGTAGGTTATCCGGGCTGTGTAACCGTGGTCTTGGAATTTTCTTTCCTGACGTTTCGCCAGCAGCTGTGGCAGGCATCTTCAGTACTACTCTGAAGATGCCTGTCACAGCTGCTGGCGAAACGTCAGGAAAGAAAATTCCAAGACCACGGTTACACAGCCCGGATAACCTACAAGAACCAATGAACTCTGACCGTGAAAGCCTTCGACAATAATAATAATTTATTTTTAGACGGAAGAGGGAAAGGGGGAAGTCAATTTACTGTTAAATTAGTGATATTATTTGGTTTTTTAATTTTTATTATTACTATTTACTATTGGGTACTGTTTCTATGTTGACATATTAAATGAAGAAAATAAAAAAATATTTTTTTTAAAAAATGGCCTATATGTAGAAATGCAAAGTAACACTCAGCCCTAGGGGCCATGAATTATTGTCTGAAGTGGTACCTCTCATTCTTCCACCTCATTCTCTGGCTTATGTTAACAAGGCCTCGTATTCCATACAGCTAGCATTGTGTGTATAGGAGGGAAGTATTGACTTTAGATATACAACATAGTGTTTTGATTTTCCAGAAAATGTGATAGACTTGCAGCAGAAGTGCAACCTTCAGGAAAGAGAGCTGACCTTGCATTTCTCATTCTGTAAGGTCAGAGAGTCCAGCGACACACTGGTCAACCCAGCTTGTTCAGGTAACTGGATAAATTTGCTCCTGATACATTAGCCGCTGGTTCATCCACATCTGCCACTCCAGATTTCCTGTTTCCTGAACAAACATGGATTGCAGTGGCTGGGGTGAGGGAGGCTATTACTGAGCTTTCTTCCGATCTCTCTTTTTCTCTCTCTGTTCTCAGTCAAACATTCTTCATTATGGATTTTCTGCATAATTGGTCAACTCCCATTCCCAAGGGACCTAAAGATATGTAATTATTCCCTCTTGCCTCGTTCACCTTCTTTTCATTTTGCTAATGGCATTTATGGAACAGCTTGCATGTGTGACAGAAGGTATCTTCAGAATAAAGCATGAAGTAAGGATCATCATCATCATCTATATATCTAACAGCAAAAGTGTGGCCCCACTTGTGGATATCTAAATCTGCAGATTGAGGCCACACAGAAAGAAAACAGATACTTCTGCAAACTTGGCTGACCCCGCCCCCCAGGTTTACAGAAATATCTAAAAACATAAAATATAGATTGAGGGGTTTAATTCCCCCCAAACCAGTAGTTTTGTCTGTGTACGCGCAGCTCTTACACTTCTCCACCAAACATGCCACTGAGGCGCAAAGCTGCAGGTAGTTGGGGGAGGAGTTGCTGTTGCTGTTGAAGTACTAGCAAAGAGGCCAGACAAGTAGCCAGGTGAGTGGCCAAGGTGCCTCTACCCAGGGGGCAGAGGGTGGGGGGTGCTTCTGCCGAGGCAGTGAAGCTACCCTGGGGGTTGAGGAAGCCACCACCACTGGGCAGGCGAGAGGCTACCACCACCTCAGCATTGAAGAAGCAAGGCAAGCCACCAAGACAACCAAGAGGTCAGGCAAGTAGCCAGCAGAGCTGCTGAGACAGTGAAGTTGGCAGGGGGGGGAGCAGGCAACCTGCAGCCACTGTTTCAGTGAAGTAGGGTTTCCAGGTCCGCCTTCACCACCGGCAGGAAATTTTGGGGTTGGAGCCTGGGGAGGGCGGGGTTTGGGGAGGGGAGGGACTTCAATGCCATAGAGTCCAATTGCCAAAGCAGCCATTTTCTCCAGGTGAACTGAGCTTTATCAGCTGGAGATCAGTTGTAAATGCAGGAGATTGCGAGCTATTACCTGGAGGTTGGCAGCCCTACAGTAAAGTGGCTGGTCGACTTGAGTCCTTGCCCAACAGCCAGCACCACATAATTGTTGCATAGTTTTTCTAGGTAGAGGCTGCCAGGGGGTGGAAAACTGAAGACAGAGGAGCAGATACAGGTAGTTGTGCTGTTAAGTGGGAAGCAGAGAAGGAAGCAGAAAAAAGCTATGAGTGCTTTCAGGGAAGGGAAAGAGGAAATAGTGAGGGAGGGAAAAATTAGATGCCCTTCCATAAGTTCTTGTGGATTCCTGCTTATAGACTATATTACCCCCATTACCAACTTCAGCTAGCAAACTCCAGAAGAGCTATCTGCCACACCTTTGAAACAGGACATTCTTCAAACTTTGATGTTTCCTGGGAAGGTCAGCTATCTTGTGTCATTACTCTTCTGAGCAACTCACATTTTGCAGTGTTCTTGTGTTGTGAAAAATCCAGGGCCTGGCCATTAGCAGAATATCTGGAAAGAAATGTAGGGGCTGGCATTTATCAAAGGAATTTGGGTTGCTATTCCCAATCCCAGGAGAAAACCATCCTATCAGATTAATACCATACTCGGGCAGTTAAAAAGATCTGCCCAGGTTCTAGCATGAAGCCATAAAACTTTACATTCAAATTAAATAAAATGTGTTAAACTGCTGCTTGCCATTTTTTTTTCAATTATGTTTCAATTTAGCTCAATTACTTTCCCATTAGTGTTCGGTGATTCTTTTTTAATTGAAGCTCCGTGTTATTGTCTCCTTGATTTCCTTCTGCTATGTGATTCTCTAAGGAGTAGCAGAAACCAGCTCCTAGGGAGGACAGTTACCTGGAAAAACAAACCAAGAGAAGAGGGTGAATTGCAGGGCACTCTGGAATCTAGGGCAAGGGTACACACCTTAATACTTGATAACTACTCCAGACTTTAGGACTATTTTATGACTATGAGATGTTGACAATTTTATTTATGGTAGGCTGAAATATAACATCCCCTCATTTAAGAGGGAAACACACACGGGAATTAGTTTCCCATCTGTATGGAAGCCTAAAATAGAGGAAGAGGTTTTGCAGTCATATAATGTTTGTTATCCTGCAAACACAACGCACATATAATCATAAAGAATTTTAGAAATTTCGACTGTGCGGGGAAAAGCCAAGAAGAGGTATATCTTTTCTTCTTTGTATTGTTTTTTTTCCTTTTCTTTCTTTTCCCCTTCCCATGTTTTAAACTTTTTTAAAAATAGAAATTTATGTATATATTTTTTAGTCTGGAATGGTGATTGTTTAGACCACTGAGGAAGGCTATATAGCTGAAACGCGTATCATCAGAGTCTAATTGTGTGATTTCATGTCTAATTGTGTTACATGAGTATGTTTATTTGGTAGACTTTTGCAGGGCCTTATATGTGTTATATGTGTTATTAGATTTTAGCCTGTAATAAATACATACATATTTTGTACGGACATAACTTTTGGATTGTATAACTTTTAGCTTTGGATGTTTATTTTTTTCTTGACCTTTGGATACTTAATTCTGTTGTTTTTTAGGTTTTTCCCCCCTTTGTTGTTGGTGTATCAAGGGTGCACAGCTACATAATAAAAAAATATCTTGTGGGATTTGAAGAGTTGTACAATTTTACGAACAGGTTCCATTTTAGTTCCTGTGGGAATAATGCTGCGTTCTACCCTAGCTGGAGTCTGGATTGGAACCCTGGTGGGCACAGAGCAAACAAGAAGAGGCCAAGGGAAGCCAAAGGAGGACTGTGGTAGGTATTGGCCAGTCTCCTGTGATACCAGTGTTGGAGGTCTCAGTGTGTTAGATTCAATACCTTCAAGCATGAGCACAAGCCTAGCTGTTCAAGAGACTCTGGTCTTTTATGCATGGCTGTTTCACTCGCCATCACCCCTCTGATGACTTTGGGTCTTCGTGCATGCCGTTTCTGACTGTCAGAGGTCGCCTCACTCTCCCCCTGCCTTTCCCCGCATTTTGTCCGCATTTCCCCTCGTTTTGTCCGCATTTTCAAATTCGAGATAAAACAGGTCTCTGAAAATGCGGGCAAAATGCAGGGAAAGGCAGGGGAGAGCGAGGTGACCTCTGAATGTTGGAAATCACATGCATAATCAACACGAAGACCCGAAGTTGTCGGAAGGGTGACGGCAAGTGAAACAGGCATGCATACAAAACCTCTCTTGTATAACAGACAGAGTGACTCCAGATTCACTCAGGCAAATTCAGGCAATTACAAGCTGTTGTAGGTTTTCAATATATTGATAATAGATATTGATATATCATGGCCTTAAATGCATATAATTCATTGTCCTCAGTTCTCCTTCATGTTGTGGCTATGTAACTAACACTGTCTGAGACAGTAGAAACAGCTGTGTGACCACAGAGAGAAGCATTACTCAGAGACCTGCTGATGGTCTAGGCGGTGAGCCAACTGATAGATAGCAAAGTACAGAAGAAAAAATGAGACACCTTTTGAATTCGGCTTGTCTGCCTTTTCATCTGGCCAGACGAATGTCTTAGAAATTCCTTTGCTTTAGAAGTTAATCAAGATGCAACATATATATAACTTTAAGATAGAAGATGTTTTGACTTAAGAGTGGACAATGGGTGTGAAACTTAGAAATGCTATGTGAACCTTATTTGTTTATATGAAAATGTCCTGATGTCATCAAGGTAATTGATGACATCAAGGTTAAAGTAGATGCTTGAGAACAGACATTTAATCTGATTCCATGCATCACAAGTCCTTTGAAGTTCCTTTGAAGTCTGGGAAAATGACATTCCCAAGACACCATCTTATTGGTTCCCGAGACCAGAGCCCCCTAAATTGTATAAAAAGGGCTTGAAAATTGAGAGAAATTGGGACTCTATCTCCCAGACAAGCTTGCGTGCTTCCTGTATGGGAAACTCTCTACCAGATTTATTGCTGACAATCTGTAAGAGAATTTCTTGGCATGGTCATTGATGGGTTGGTTACTGGCTGGTAACTGATTTGTAACTGTATTTCCTATTAGATCTATATTCTTTTGTTATATTCTGTTGTATATATTGTGCATATATCTTTTCATTTTACTATTTTCTGAAGTATTTACAATAAAAACGAATTGTTTTACAATTCAAAATATGTTGTATCATCACTTACAGTGACTGGTTTACTAAGGTAACGTGGTTTTTAGTGAATCATAAAATCTAAAAATCTAGTCACAAAAGTACAGTGATTTCACAATTGAAATCCAGCTCACAAGAGGAATGGCATTCAAGCAATTTTATGTAGCTACGCAGCTACCCAAAACAATGGCTACAAGCTTATAGAAGGTCATTGTTACCAATATTCTCTGTCAGTGGAACCAATGCATTCAATTCTTGTATGACCAATCCTCAGTTCTTCCAGTGGAAATCCAGCCTGGGCTGCCTCTCCAGACTCCTGAGAAACGGCATGGGCTGGATTGCTGGCAGATTCCCCCCACCCCACCCACCACCACCACCACCAAGCCTCTCTGGGGTCCAGAGAAGCCTAGCCGGGGGTGGGGGGTGGGATCTGACTGGAATCCAGCCTGTGCCGCCTCTCTGAAGTCCAGAGAAGTGGTGCAGGCTGGATTGCTGTCAGATCTCCCCTGCTGGGTCTCCCCAGAGTCCAGAGAAGCCTGCCTGGGGGGAGGGGATCTGACTGAAACTAGCAGAGCGTGCAAATAGAAGAAGAGTCAGACTTCCAAGAAGAACCAGGATATTGCTCTAAGAATATAAATCTGGGGACTGACAGACAAGGAATGACACTTAAAAGAGAGAACCTCACTGTTGTATCTAACTCCCCACTTGCTGCCCCCTGCAGTGTCTTCTCATCTTTGTACACCAGACATTGTCTATTCCAACACCCCTACTCAAGGTCTAGTTTACAAAGTCCATAAGAGTCATCCTTCTTACATAGACTTTCAATAAGTAAGAAGATGAATCTTATGGTCTTTGCACACTAAACCTTGAGAAGGGGTGTTGGAATAGACAATGTCTGGTGTACTACGATGACACCAGACATTGCCTATTCCAACACCCTTTCTCTATTCCAACACTCCCTTTCTCAGTTCAAAGAAGGAGGAGTGTTGGTTTTTATATGCCAGTTTTCTCTACCACTTAAGGATCAAACCG
Source organism: Euleptes europaea (assembly GCF_029931775.1). Taxonomy (NCBI): domain Eukaryota; kingdom Metazoa; phylum Chordata; class Lepidosauria; order Squamata; family Sphaerodactylidae; genus Euleptes; species Euleptes europaea. Next base: position 37,444,794 of record NC_079318.1, on the reverse strand, counting down.
GCTTACAATCACCTTCCCTTTCCCTCCCCACAATAGACACCCTGTGAGATAGGTGGGGCTGCAAGAGCTCTAAGAGAACTGTGACTAGCCCAAGGTCACCCAGCTGGCTTCATGTGGAGCAGTGGGGAAACCAACCCAGTTTGCCAGATTAGCGTCTGCTGCTCATGTGGAGGAGTGGGGAATCAAGCCTGGTTCTCCAGATTAGAGTCCACTGCTCCAAGCCACTGCTCTTAACCACTACACTACACTTGTGTATGTACAGGGAACTGGCTGTCACTGTCCTGTGCATTTCTTTGCTACATCTGGAGGATGCTGGTTGCCAGTTCCAATCCTAATGCTAAGCTTCGGTTTCTACATGATGATGTGCATATATATATCCTGTGTGCTATGCAAAACAAGAATATATGTATGTAAACAAGCATGGCAGCAACCACAAACATAGGGTGCATGATGGGAGCAATCTATCTGGTTGGGTAGGTATGGCATTCCCAAAGTACTAAATGAGTAACCCTTCCATAAAACACAGTGTATGTACAAGGAACATACATATGGGAGGAAGAGAGGGATCATACCCACAGGACTCCTCCCTTACACGTGTTTGGCATAACTTCTGAATGAGCTTATACATGTACAAATTGTAGGCTTTTTACATGGAATAGGGACCCTGCAATAAACAGGGTTGTACAAACAGAAACTACGTGCATACAGTTTGTATGCACACAGGCTGTTTTAGAAATTGTGTTGAATGCATGCAAAGACAATGGTGAGGTCAGAAATCCCATCCCTCCATATCTGCATACACTGGATACCCATGTAATCCTAGGTAAGCACAAAGATAGCTTCAGCAACCACCTGCTTCAAATATAGTCACACCATCTTACCATAGCTGGCCAAGAGAGTGACCTCATGAACCCATGTCGTTTTCTGCATGAGCTGGCAAAAACGCATTAACAAAATTAACGTGCAACTAGTTTTTTGAACACATTGGCAACCCCTGTACAAGCTACTATATTAAGTTCAATTAATTAACACATATTTAAATGTCTCTACACGGGAAAAATTCATAATATATTTCTAGCTAATGTATTGAAAACACACTCTTAAATATGTGTTATGCCTCTCAACATGCTCATTGGTACACTGCCAGCACCATATGCACATACCCACTACGCCATCAAAAAGCCACCGAGAACCAATTTGAGTACATAAAAACACGGACTCACACCTGACGCCCACGGAACATAATGAGACCTGGTTCAGTTTTTAGCCCATCTGTCGTGAATTCTCAGAAAGCAGTATGACCAGCACAAGTGTTCTGGCGCTAAGGGCCATGCTCCAGCCTAACCTGCCACTTAGCAGGGGGACATTTCCCATCTCTGTAACAACATTGCCAGTACCTGCTCCTCCCTGAGTAGGGCTCCCATTTTAGTAACTGTTAGGGCTCCCATCTCTTTTAAAATTGTGTTCCTACCAGCAATCCTAGCAGCTGTGCCACTGCCCCATCCTCTGAACCTTCAATGCCAGTCTGGGAGGAAGGAGGAGGAGGAGGAAGAAGAAGAAGAAAAGAGTTGGCTTTTATACCCCAAGTTCCTCTACCTTTATAATCACCTTCCCTTCCCCTCCCCACAACAGATGCCCTGTGAGGTAGGTGGGGCTGAGAGAGTTCTGAGAGAACTGTGACTAGCCCAAGGTCACCCAGCATGCTTCATGCGTAGGAGTGGATAATCAAACCCGGTTCTCCAGATTAGAGTACACTGCTCTTAACCACTATACCACACTGGCTCTCTTCAGCTAGAAGAAAGTTCTAACTGATAGCATGGAAGAGGGAGAAAACTGCAGTTGCCAGGATTATCAATAGCAACATGCCTTATTAGGAGCAGAGCTGAGAGCTAAACCTCCAAGGGAGAGAGAAGATTTAGGAAGTTTGTGGGCTTCCTAGAGGCACCTGGTTTGCCACTGTGTGAACAGACTGCTGGTCGTGATGGGCCTTGGTCTGATCCAGCAGGGCTTTTTCTTATGTTCTTAAGATCCCTCAGCCTTTTCCCTCTCATACACACATACACACAAATACACAATTCTACACACACACATTCACACACGCATCATTCTACCAGGCTGGGGGAAGGGATGGGGAGAAATGTACTGACTTGTTCCTCGTTGTCCCCCGATGGAAGTCATGTTCCCATGTTACAGTGAACGCACATATGTTCTGCATGTATGCATCTGTCTATAAGAAAGAGACGCCCTGACCTGGATGGCCCAGGCTAGCCTGATCTCGTCAGATCTCAGAAGCTAAGCAGGGTCAGCCCTGGTTGGTATTTGGGTGGGAGACCACCAAGGAAGTCCAGGGTTGCTGTACAGAGGAAGGCACTGGCAAACCACCTCTGTTAGTCTCTTGCCTTGAAAACCCCATAAGGGGTCGCCATGAGTCGGGTGCGACTTGACAGCACTTTATACACACATACCTAAGAAAGAGACAATGTACATTCAGTTTACAAATGAAAGTGGGGACCGGTACCTGGGTAAATGTGGGGTATGTGTCACATATTCAGCTGTATGTGCTCTGAATGCAACATGAGAATTACTCAACACACATATTAAAAAAAAAATCCAGTGTACACTGTACATGGATTGTGTGTGTATTCACTGTAACTTGTGAACAGGGCTGGAAAGACAGTACAGTTGCTGATGTGATTTTACCTGTCTTGTAATAATACATGGACGTAATGACTGCCACACCAGTCAGAGAAGAAGATACTAAATACCATCCTGAATGCTCCCACCCATCCACACCACAGACCTTCCATGAAATATATTAGGTTTCCAATGGTATCATTTTAGAAACACTCTTTCACGGGATGTTCGTTTACCTCCCTGAGTCAATGATGTTCCAGAGGCAAGTGAGCTTTGCAGAATTAACTCTTAAGAGCCCTTTACTGCCATTTATGGTTGTGAAGGAATGGATTTGCAAGCCCTCCCCTGTTTCTTATGACTGGACCTCTCTGATTGGCAACACACACCTTCTCATGCTCCCCAAGGATGTCCAAGGGTACCAGTTACAAACTGGGTGACCACTAACTGCCACCAATAACTCTTATGAGTATCTCCTGCCAGACAGAGACATACATAGAATCATAGAGTTGGAAGGGGCCATACAGGCCATCTAGTCCAACCCCCTGCTCAGTGCAGGACCAGCCTAGAGCATCCCTGTCAACGGATTGTCCAGCCTCTGCTTAAAGATTGCCAGTGAGGGGGAGCTCACCACCTCCCTAGGTAGCTGATTCCACTGTCAAACAACTCTTACTGTAAAAAACGTTTTCCTAATATCCAGCTGGTACCTCTCCGCCTGCAATTTAAACCCATTACTGCAAGTCCTATCCTCTGCTGCAAATAGGAACAGCTCCCTGCCCTCCTCTAAGTGACAGCCCTTCAAATATTTCAAGAGAGCAATCATGTCCCCCCTCAACCTCATCTTCTCTAGACTAAACATGCCCAACTCCCTCCACCTTTCCTCATAGGGCTTGATCTACACTTCTGTTGCCATTTAGAGGCCCTGCCTAGTTGCCACGCCTTCCACTATAGCTCTATCCCCTGAGATGATCTACCACAAATTTAGAGCTATTGTGCTCCAAGGATCATTTGTACACTGCTTTGGGGATCAGTTGGTTTAAAAAGCTATCTATAAATCAAGGAAGAAAGACAAACAAGCACAGAATGGTGTGATTTACAAAAGAAAAAAGCCTTCTTTATCTTTATCCCAAACAATTTTAGCATTTGTCTAGATAAATGATCTGAAATGATACGAAGTTAGAAAATCAGGCTGTACAAACAAGAGTTATTTGTTTGCCAGAGAGGCTATACCTTTCGGAGGATAGTGACTTCTGTTTCTCACAGGCACACACTTGAAAACTTCACGTATTCATGCAGGGCCTCAGAAACCATATACAGCATCAGAGGGCTCACCCTCTCTTCAATCTACCATCTTACTAGAAACACATAAGCACACAATTGTAGCAAACTGCAGACTGATAGGGTAGTAGTGTTGCCAATCTCCAGGTACTCGCTGGAGATCTCTTGCTATTACAACTGAACTCCAGCTGATAGAGATCAGTTCACCTGGAGAAAATTGCCGCTTTGGCCATTGGACTCTATGGCATTGAAGTCCCTCCCCTCCCCAAACCCCGCCCTCCTCAGGCTTCGCCCCAAAAACATCCCGCCGGTGGTGAAGAGGGACCTGGCAACCCTAGAGGGGAGCCAGCTTCAGGTTGGGAAATGCCCTGGAGAATTTGAGGGTGGAGCTTGAGGAGAGCAGGGTTTGGGAAGGGGAGGGACTTCAGTGGAGCATAATGCAACAGAGTCTACCTTCCAAAGCAGGCATTTTCTTCAGGTGAACTGATCTCTGTCACCTAGAGATCAACTGTAATCCCAGGAGATCTCCAACCACCACTTGTAGGCAACCCTACAATAGTGTAGTTTGTACAGGGTCAGCCACTGTGTCTCTGAGGATAGTTTCAGAGGGTAGCCATGTTGGTCTGCAGTAGAACAGCTAGATTTGAGCCCAGTAGCACCTTAGAGACCAACAGATTTTCTGGATATAAGCTTTCGAGAGTCAAAGCTCCCTTCGTCTGATATGAGGAATCGTATTGGATGAAGAGAGCTCTGAACCTTGTAAGCATATACCCTGAAAATCTTGTGGGTCTCTATGTGCTACTAGACTCAAATCTGTTTCTCTGAAGGTACTATTGGCATAGAGTGATGATTGAAACTTTTATCTTAAAGCAAAATTGAAAGTAGATTTAGTGGTGAAATATATGCAGAATTTCAAGGGGAACCAAAGAAGTTCTGATAAGGTTAGGGAAATTCCTCAGAAGGCGGTGATAATTCTAGATTACTGCTGTAGTGTGAAGCAAATATGGAAATTTCTTCTCAGGCAAAATATCTACCACTCATCTATGGCCTGTACCATAACTGTTATTAATAAATAAATAAATGTATCCCCCCCCCCTTAATACATAGGTCTTTTATGAATTTCTGCAGGGACAGAATTTGAAATCCCCACCAAACACACATGCCATTCTACATGCACAAACTATGTGCATGTGGAGGTCATATATCAATGATATTAACATGCTACTTTGCATGCTTGTCCCAGTATATCTTTAAGTCCACTATAACTGGGAAGAGTTTCCAGCTTCTCTTTGAGCCATTCTGAATATAGACCAAAGGATCATTGCAAAATTTAGGACTGCTTCAAAGAGCTTCCTTAGAGGTAGTATATAATCCCTCCTGACTGGTATTGTGCCCTCTGTACATCTGCAACATGCTATTCAAAGGAGACCCCTGTCCCTTCCTTTGAGGAAGGGCCCAACAACCTATCCGAAGCACAAAGCTTGCGCATGTGTGCATGTTTCAGACATTTTTTTTTTCATTTCATATTCTCTTTACTTTCATCCCTTCATTTTCATTACTTTGTACAACCGTTAAAGGGACCCGGTTTCAGAATTTGTTCTGGATTCACCTCTACACTGCAGGTTAGTTAGGAAGTTAGCCATAGACTGTGGAATGCTAACATCAATGAATCAAAGTTTAATACATATGATTGTAATGTTAATTTATATATTCATTGTTCAGAAGCCAATCACACAATGGTTAATCAGGATGGATGATCTGGGGCATTTGTATGGATGCCAGCCTCCAGGTGTTAATCTCCAGGCTACAGAGATCAGTTCCCCTGGATAAAATGGATGCTTTGGAGGGTGGACTCTATGGCATTGTACCTCAGTGAGGCCCCTGTCCTCCCCAGGCTCCATCCCCAAATCTCCAGGAGTTTCCCTACCCTACCTCCAATCCCCCACTGATAGCCAGGGAGGGCCTGGCAACTCTAGGCATTTGGGCTTCAACTCCCCCTCCTTTTGATGCATTTGTGATTATGTAAAGCTCATCTTGATGCTGAGAACACACTGCATGGTATAAACTACCAGTGTACAATGAGTATTACCTCAACTATTTAAAATTCAGGAGCAGATGGCAGCAGACTAACCCACTAAATAAAATCCAGGCCCTGCCTGTAACATTCAGAAGTCCATGCTTTGTTATAGAATCTGGAGTAGTTCCAAGCCAGGTCATACTTATAGCTGGATACATACAGGCTGGATCTTAGCAAGGTGCCATGAAAGACTGGTGGGCCTCATTCTCCTTTCTTTGTATATGTTAATTTGTTCTGAATATAGATGTACTCTGTTTACCTTTGGCGTATTCCTGAGTGACTGCAGCTTCTTACACCGCCTCAGCACTATAGTAAAACAGAAATTCATTTGCTAAGTACTTCATGACATGAAATCTGATGTGAGAAATATGGGGGTGAGCTTTGGCTCAGTAGTAGAACACGTGCTTTTTATACAGAAGATCCTTAGTTTAGTCTCTGACATCTGGTTAAAGGATCTTGTTAGTTAAAGGGCACCTGGTGTTGAGATGATCTTCTTACCCTGACACCATAGACAACTGCAGCCTCTCAAAGACAATATTAGTTCAATGAACCCATGGTTTGACTTTGTATAAGACAGCTTGGTTTTTGTGGAGGGATTGTAGCTCAGTGGGCAGAGAACATGCTTTGCAGGTTGAAGGCCAAGGGTTCAGTCCTTGGCATCTACAGTTCAAAGATCTCAAGCAGGAAACTACCTTAAGATCCTGGAGAGATGTTGCCTGCTAAAGCAGGTAGTACTGAACTAGAGGGACCAATAACATCCTGCCATATTCAATACTGTGTGTAACTCAGTGTAGCCAGGATCACCAGATGACAGAGAAGCACCTCAGTGAGTCGGAAAAATCTGCATGATGGCCCATCCACACACGGTGAAAAGGCAGGCTAATTGTTCTTCCTTGCTACTCAGTGGCCAGACTAATCTGACTCCTATCCTGACGCTAGAGCAAGGATGGGGAACCTCAGGCCCGGTTCCCCCGAGGACATTTTTTGTGGCCCTCGGGAGCTCCGGGGCCCTGCCTCGGAGGGGGGTTCCAGGGCGGACCTCCCCGAGGGTGTCCCTGGAGCTGCGGCTTACAGGGGCGCTGCAGTGCCATTTGGACCTCCTCTCGCTGACTGTTGACTGTTGGTCGACGAGAGGGGAGGGGGAGGGATGCTTCCCCCAAGGCTGCCCCCTACAGCCGCGGCATACAGGAACGCCGCGGCACATTGTAAGCCCCTCTCTCTGCCTGTCGGCTTTTGAGCAGCGAGGGGAGGGAAGAGGCCGGTGGCTCCCGGCGGCAGAGCATGCATGCGGGAGCCGATTGGGCTTCAGGGGGGCCTTTTATGGACTCTGGGGGGGGAGGGCACGGAGACTGGGGCCCAGTCGCTTGGGGCTCCGTGCGCCGCAGGGTGTGTGTGGGTGGGGGAGGTGGGGAGGCTGGGGCCTGGTTGCGCGGGCCGGTGTGCGCGTGTGTGTGGGTGAGGCTTTTCTCTCTTTTCTTCCTCTTTTTCTGTCACTTTCTCCTTTCTCTCCCCCTCTTTCTCCCTCTTTTTCTGTCTCTTTCTTTGTCTCCCTCCGTCCTTTTCTTTCTTTCTTTCTTTCTTTCTTTCTTTCTTTCTTTCTTTCTTTCTTTCTTTCTTTCTTTCTTTCTTTCTTTCTTTCTTTCTTTCTCCCCCTCTCTCCATTTCTTTCTTCCTTTCTCTCTCTTTCTCCCTCCCTCTCTTTTCCTCTTTCTCTGTTTTCCTTCCTCCCTTGCTGCCTGACTGTGGGCTTCGCCCCCCTGGCGCCTTGTTTGCTGGGGCCCACCGCTGGCTGCCCTCCTGCCTGGGAGGGGGGAGCGGGGGCACCCTGCAGGCCTTCTCTGTGTGGCCTCCCCTGGGGTTGCCAACCTCCAGGTAGTGGCTGGAGACCAGGCAACCCTAGTCTGTGTAACCGTGGTCTTGGTATTTTCTTTCCTGACGTTTCGCCAGCAGCTGTGGCAGGCATCTTCAGAGGAGTAACACTGACACTGAGAACACTTGACACTGAGAGACACTGTCCTTCAGTGTTATTCCTCTGAAGATGCCTGCCACAGCTGCTGGCGAAACGTCAGGAAAGAAAATACCAAGACCACGGTTACACAGCCCGGATAACCCACAAGAACAAGTGAACACAACACAATTGAGGTGTGGATTTTTAACTCCTCTAATACTACTGCAGCAAATAGAGAGAAAGTCTCTTTACGCCTGGGTTCTTCATCGTTATTGAACTATAGATCAGGGTTGGAAACATTATTTCATCTGGATCTGACTATGTCCTCTGTCTTTCCATGGGCACAATTTGCAACTGTAGGAGGAAAAATGCACACTTATTTTTCAAGAAGAGGTGTGTATTAAATTCATAAGAATGAATTCATTTTGTAGAATTCATAAATAGTAACTTATTTACACTGAAATCAAACAGAGAGTAAGCAGGCAGGCATTTCTGCTAAAATTATGCACAAAGGCTTGGCAATATCATTTACTCCCCAATGCATACTAATAGAATTCAAGTTCATAGAATAATCTTGGTTTTTTAAAAAAAAATATTTCATTTATATCAATCAAAGACATCACCTGTGGATCTCAACATTCTTTAGCAAACATTCTGAACCACCACTAGAGTCATGAGGATTTCTGTAGAATGTCCATATCTTGACTAGTTGTTCACTGTCAGTCAGTGCCTATTACTTTAGCCCCTGTCAAGAAAGATTTAAATTCACATGAGGTGGCCAGAACCTAGGAGGTAGATGGGCAGGGGGAGAAACAACATGTAATTTCCCCCAACCCACTCTTCTCTTTTACAAATGTCTGTTTTCATGTCACAATATTGCAAGGTGAGAAAAGCTGCATGTGTCAGAATTCTCCTTTCTGCCTAATTGCTGAAGTTCTGGTTGACTTCTTGAATGGAGAAATGACTAGGGTTGGTAGATCGCTCCTAAATACCTTGTCGCCTGGATCAGGACCTGTTCAATTTGATGTTGTACTTGAGGAGCTGGAGGAGATGGTGGCAAGAAACTGATATGGTCACTGTAGCTAATGATATATGCTGGGAGATAGACAGGGAAGTACATCCCTGTTGATTCTGCTGGACCGCCAAGCACTGTTTAATAGTTTCAGCCATGGAATCCTTTTGGATCATCATCAGAAGAGTAAAAATCTCCAAAGAATTCAGGAGACATCACATGATGCCAGAGAGAACTGCTTATTATATTTCTTCTGGGGAGCTGAAAAAAAATACACACATACTTCTACATTACCAGGTCTGGAAATACGTAGTCACGAGTGCAGATGTGTCCTGGCTCAGGCTGAATAGCCCAACTAAACTTGAGCTCATCAGAGACTGGAAGCTAAGGAGGGTTGGCCACAGTCAGTATTTGGACAGGAGACCACCCAGGAAGACTGGGGCCTGCTATTGCAGAGAAAGGCAATGACAAGCCACCTCTGCTCATCTCTTGCCTTGTACACCCCATGGATGATGTCACCCTGAGTCGATTGCAACTTAACAGGGGCTGTGGCTCAGTGGCAGAGCATCTGCTCGGCATGCACAAGGTCCCAGGTTCAATCCCCGGCTTCTCCAGTTAAAAGGACTAGGCAAATTGGCGATGTGAAAGACCTCTGCCTGAGACCCTGGAGAGCCACTGCCGGGCTGAGTAGACAATACCGACTTTGATGGACCAAGGGTCTGATTCAGTATAAGGCAGCTTCATGTGTTCTACAATGCATTATGCATTCATTTTCCTGTGGAACTCCAACCTTTGCCTAAAACACAAGCTTTTTGTCATCTCTCCAATATTATTTGGAGAAGTACAGGGACTATTATTCTCATTATGACTCTCTGGCACAATGGTTAACAAAGGGAGTTAATAGAATGCAGGCTCAAGGAGGCAGAGAGGACTGGAAGTGACCATCTTCATTAGGGAATGTGAATTGGGCTGGTTGGAACCATTTCACAAATGAGTTGGTGACTAATGTGAAACAAGGGGCAAACTCTATACTCCGCAGTGATAAAGAGCTACTTAATGCAGACCTGTTCTTCACTCACTGCCCTCTTTTGCAGGCTCCCTTTGTTTTCAGCCTCGCTGGCCCCAGCTTTGCTTCTAGCTAATGCTTCTACTGGCAAGTTCCCTTCAAAAGACTGCTTTCAGTCACAGAGAAAGAATAAACTAGGCACCAGGAGCTGTGAAGGAAGATTAAAGAAAAAAAGCAGAGAGGGCACAAAAAGGGTTAAGGGATGGGAGATTAAAAAGCGGTGGGGAAGCAGGACAGACAGGAAACTGGGAGGAGGGATACACTATGAGTGGTAATGAAAATAAAGGGGAAAGATGGAAGAGCTCCTGGTTATTCTGCCTCATGCAACCAAATATTCTGATAAAGGCAAACAAACAACTTGACAAGGACACCCCAAAGAAATCCCCAAGTGCCTCAGCGTTGGCTAGAAGCAAGGGTTTGTGTACTCTGAAGAAAATCAAAATCTCTGCCAAGTTCCTACAAAGTCAGCACCAAGAACAACACTTAGCAAACTGCAAAAATAAACCCATTTACACATATTACACATATTTTGCATAATTTTTCCCTCTTCTGCTTGCCATATGGAGAGACAGACTAAAGCCTCATCCTGCTGTCAGCTTCCAGCTCTGGCTTCTAAAATTTTGCCCAAAACTGCCCGTACAACAAAAGGAAAGAAGAGAGGGAGCTGTCTTACTGCACTCGGTTATCTGTAGTTACGGTATGTGTAGAAGATACTGTCCTCAGCTCAAATCTGCCAACATTTGAAAACTCAAAGATGCAGGTACAGGTTGTCTCCTGCCCATAAAGTTCTGGTCCTAAATCCCATGTATTCCTCTTCTTTAAATCTGAAAAAAACAGTGTTTTGTAGCTTGATGCAGAGAAAAAGTAGAGTCAAGGCAGGATCCTAAACACAAAGTTTTAGTCTTCTGTCCCTCTCTCTGTTCTACTTTGTCCTCCATCTTTCTTTCTTCTCCCTACTCTGTTTTTTCCCTTTTAGGGAACAACAGAGGACAGTCTCCTAAGTGGGACAAACTTCTAAACATCAACAATGAACACATGAACACATGAAGCTGCCTTATACTGAAATCAGACCCTTGATCCATCAAAGTCAGTACTGTCTACTCAGACTGGCAGAGGATCTCCAGGGTCTCAGGCAGAGAGGTCTTTCATATCACCTACCTGCCTAGTGTCCCTGGCCACCAAGATTAGTTTAATTCATGCCATTGTATTCCTTATTACTATGTATGGGTGTGAAAGCTGGACAGTGAAGAAAGCTGACAGGAAGAAAGTAGACTCCTTTGAAATGTGGTGTTGGAGGAGAGGGTTACGGATTCCGTGGACTGCCAAAAAAACAAATCAGTGGGTTATAGATCAAATCAAGCCTGAACTGACCTTAGAAGCTACAGCAACTAACTGAGGCTATTGTATTTTGGTCACATCATGAGACAACAAGAGTCACTGGAAAAGACAGTCATGCTAGGAAAAGTTGAGGGCAGCAGGAAAAGAGGAAGACCCAACAAGAAATGGACTGACTCAATAAAGGAAGCCACAGCCCAGGAGGCTGAAGTTGGTTCCTTATTCCCAGTTCGTTCCCTATTCCCAGTTCCTTATTCACATTTCCTAATTCCTGAATGATTTTGAGGACATTTCAAAAGCTCTGCACCCCAAGATATGAATTGGACCACCACATATCATACACCCCCACATTCAGGGGATGGCATATGCTGGGTCCTGGTCCAAAGTCCGGTTCGTGTGCCAGGGGCTCCCAAGTGAGGTGCCCCCAGGACCAAGGCACATGCAGACCCTGCACCCCAAAATAATCTTTGGACCACCCAAAATGACACATCCCCACACTCCAGAGACTGTCCCCTCCAAGAAGACATACAGCGGTGCCCGGTCCAAACACTGGTTCTGGTGCCATTGGCTTCTTTTTGCCCCCCCCTCCCAGAAACCTGTATTGCAAAGAGGTTTTGAATAAGGAACTGGAGCTCTGCACCCCAAAATATGGATTGGACCACCACATATCATACACCCCCACATTCAGGGGACTGTGCCCTTCCAGATGGCACATGCTGAGTCCTGGTCCAAAGTCCGGTTCTTGTGCCAGCGGCTCCCAAGTAGGGTGACCCAGGACAGATGCCCATACAGACCCTGCACCCAAAAATAATCTTTGGACCACCCCAAATGATACATCACCACACTCCAGAGACTGTCCCCTCCAAGAAGACATACAGCGGTGCCCGGTCCAAACACTGGTTCTGGTGCCATTGGCTTCTTTTTGCCCCCCCCCCAGAAACCTGTATTGCAAAGAGGTTTTGAATAAGGAACTGGAGCTCTGCACCCCAAAATATGGATTGGACCACCACATATCATACACCCCCACATTCAGGGGACTGTGCCCTTCCAGATGGCGCATGCTGGGTCCTGGTTCAAAGTTCGGTTCTTGTGCCAGTGGCTCCTAAGTGGGGTGACCCAGGACAGATGCCCGTACAGACACTGCACCCCAAAATAATCTTTGGACCACCCCAAATGACACATCCCCACACTACAGAGACTATCCCCTCCAAGATGACATATAGCGGTGCCTGGTCCAAACACCGGTTCTGGTGCCATTGGCTTCTTTTTGGGTGCCCCCCCCCCAGAAACCTGTATTGCAAAGAGGTTTTGAATAAGGAACTGGAGCTCTACACCCCAAAATATGGATTGGACCACCACATATCATATACCCCCACATTCAGGGGACTGTGCCCTTCGAGATGACATATTCTGGGTCCTGGTCCAAAGTCCAGTTCTTGTGCCAGTGGCTCCCAAGTGAAGTGCCCCCAGGACCAAGGCACATGCAGACACTGGGGCTCAGCTGCACCCCAAAATAATCTTTGGACCACCCCAAATGATACATCACCACACTCCAGAGACTGTCCCCTCCAAGAAGACATACAGCGGTGCCCGGTCCAAACACCAGTTCTGGTGCCATTGGCTTCTTTTGGGGTCCACCCCCCCCCAGAAACCTGTATTGCAAAGAGGTTTTGAATAAGGAACTGGAGCTCTGCACCCCAAAATATGGATTGGACCACCACTATCATACACACCCACATTCAGGGGACCATGCCCTTCGAGATGACGCATGCTGGGTTCTGGTCCAAAGTCCGGTTCTTGTGCCAGCGGCTCCCAAGTGGGGTGACCCAGGACAGATGCCCATACAGACACTGCACCCCAAAGTAATCTTTGGACCACCCCAAATGACAAATCCCCACACTCCAGAGACTGTCCCCTCCAAGAAGACATAAAGCGGTGCCTGGTCCAAACACCGGTTCTGGTGCCATTGACTTCTTTTTGGGTCCCCCCCCAGACACCTGTATTGCAAAGAGGTTTTGAATAAGGAACTGGAGCTCTGCGCCCCAAAATATGGATTGGACCACCACATATCATACACCCGCAGCCATGATGAGAGAAGGAAGAGCTATGTAAGAACTTGAAAACACTGCTATCTGCTTAACTGCCAGAAGGTCTGGCTGTTGCATGTTCAAGCCACAACCAGTGCTGCCACATAGGGTTAGGGTTGCCAGCCTCCAGGTAATAGCTGGAGATCTCCCGTTACTACAACTGATCTCCAGCTGATATCAGTTCATCCGGAGAAAATGGCCGCTTTGGCATGTGTACCCTATGGCATAGAAGTCCCTCCCCTCCCCAAACCCTGCCTTCCTCAGGCTTTGCCCCAAAAATTTCCAATTTTTTATATATTATTGCACTTTGTATTTGACAAACTTCCTGGTGAGACCTGGAAATCTCCCAGAATTACAGATTTATTTATTTATTTTGTGATTTCTAGCCCACCCGCCCCGGCCAAAGCCTGCTCAGGGCAGGTAACATCATACAAGACACATTAATACAGATAATAATCTCCAGACGGGAGAAATCAGTTCCCCTGGAGAAAATGGCTGCTTTGAAGGCTGGACTCAATAGCATTATACTGCATTGAGGTCCCTCCCCCACATTCCACCCTCAAATCTCCAGGAATTTCCTAACCCAGTCTTTGCAACCCTAAGGGCAGACATAGAAGTTAGGGTTGCCAACCTTCAGATACTAGCTGGAGATCTCCTGCTATTACAACTGATCTCCAGCCGATAGAGAGCAGTTCACCTGGAGAACATGGGCGCTTTGGCAATTGAACTCTACGGCATTGACGTCCCTCCCCTCCCCAAACCCCGCCCTCCTCAGGCCTGCCCCAAAATCTCCAGGTATTTCCCAACCCGGAGCTGGCACCCCTAGCTATTACTAGCATAATCGATAAAATAAAAAATAGGAGCAGTAGTTTTGCCTTGCTATAAAGTAAAAAGCGGTACACATCCCTATCAAAGAAACATAAGCTGGTATTTAACTATTTATTCATGAGGTGGTGTGGTGGTGGAAGAACCAGCTTGCTAGGACAGAACAGGAAGTACTCAATTAAACTGAAAAGGCAGGAACAAATTGGGGCTTTTGTTGAAGGAGACTTGTTTCCAAAAAGATATGAAGAAGAAACTTGCCTGCAGGGATGATATTCATGGAATACAGAGCTCTATTAAACACTGTATATATTAATCCATTTCAGTTCTGCCTGCAGCTGATTGTCGAAAAGGAATCCTTCAGCATGCAAAAAGATCGTAGTTTGGATTGGAACTACTCTATATTTAGGGTTGCCAACCTCCAGGTAGTATAACAAACTAAAGTTAGCGTGCTGACAATAATTTGGCAAACAAAAGACAGCAACTTATGCGAAAAATACAAATGGTATTAATTTATCATATCCACTGTTGCATAGGAAAATTAATTCTATAGAGAGGCAACCTTGCCCATTACAAAAATTAGTACAAAAATAATACAGGTATAATTATTCAAAAAGTACACTGTGCATCATAGCATGTGTAGTTCATCACTTTGTCCAAGAGGAGTGTTGCAGGTTCTTTCTTCGACAGGTGTCTGGTAACCATCTGTTTCGGCTTATATCAAAGCCTTCCTCAGGGACCAACGCTTGCTGTTAGTAACTTGCTTGCGCGTTGGCCTCCAGGTAGTAACTGGAGATCTCCTGCTATTACAACTTCTCAACCGGCAGGTGTGAGGACTTTGGACCGGGGTCCGGGATTCCGCCCTCGTTGAGGCCCTCGCTATCCGTTCGAGAGGAGCTTCCTCGGCCTCAGATCACTCAGCAGGCGAGTCTGAGCTGTCCTCGCCTGCTGTGTCAGCCAGCGTAGTAGCTTGCAGAGCTTGCTTCAGCCCTGCAGCACACCCAACACTGGCTTCCTCACTCTTTCTCGGCCTCCGCTCTCTCTCCCCTTATATCTCTCAGCTCCGTCCTTCCCCTACCTTATAAGGAGTTAGCCTACTTCCGGCTCCACCCCTCTCCTTTCCTTCCTCCCGTGCGGGCCGGGGAGCTCGGAGGTTGCTCCTCCGCGCTCTCCCCCCCCCCGGTGGTTTCGGCTGCCCTTGGCCCCCTTGCCGGGACCCGCCTCTTCCCCCCTGTCTGGGCGCAGCCCGTTCCCCGAGTCCCCGTCCACCCCCTTCCCAAGGCCGGAACGGCCAGCCAGCGGGGCCCCCAGCGACGGCGCGCTTCCCCACCCCTTCTCTGCCCGCCGGTGCCGCCGCCGCTGTGGCTGGCAGGGCTGAGGCGCCGGGCCAGCCTGCGGTCGCCACTCAGGCGCCGCCCATCGGGGCCTCGACTCGCCCCCCCGACGCGGCCCTCATGGGCCCGAGCCGCCGGTCCGGTCTCGCAGCTTGCCGGGACCCCCCGTGCCGCGCTCCGCCCACCGCCGGACCGGAGGTGAGTGCGGACGGAGGGGGCCCGCTGGAGGGTCTCCGGGGCGAGCCCTGGGTTGGCTCTGAGCCCGCCCCAGGACAGCAGGAGATTTTGGGGGCGGAGCCTGAAGAGGGTGGGGTTTGGAGAGGGGAGGGACTTCAATTCCATAGAGTTCAATTGCCAAAGCGGCCATTTTTCTCCAGGTGATCTAATCGCTATCGGCTGGACATCAGTTGAATTAGCAGGAGAACTCCTGCTACTACCTGGCAGTTGGCAACCCTAATTACAATTGATCTCCAGCCAATAGAGTTCACCTGGAGAAAATGGCCACTTTGGCAATTGGACTCTATGGCATTGAAGTCCCTCCCCTCCCCAAACCCCACCCTCCTCAGGCTCTGCCCCAAAAACCTCCTGCCAATGGCAAAGAGGCACCTGGCAACCCTATCTATATTGTACCGGAACCACTCTATATTGCATTTAACTCCTTGAAGACAGCCCAGCCTCATTACTGCCAACAATAAGAGGATAAAGTAGATTAAATGGACAGAACGTCAAACACGTAGATAGGCACACAGAGTCACCTACAGTCACATACCACACAAATAAGTCAACTGAACTGAGACTCTCTAAGGTTTGTCCAAGCAGAAACACTCCCTAGGGAAGAAGAAAGATACTGAATCCTGGCTTGGCTTTTTCTTTTCTCTGCTTGTTATTTTCTCTCCTGCTGTGTGCTAATGTGTTCTATCAGGTCCTGGCCATGGTTGACTGAGGATGCTTGAGGTCATTCCATCTTTCTTTTGTTTGGGCTGGTGGCCAAGAATTGGTGGCAGAAACATTGGTTTTTCTGCAAATTAAATTTGACTCAAGCTTACCCAGGGATATGCCCCAGACAACATGATATCTGGTGCTTTGGAGGGGGAACCGTGGCTGCTCTAAACTCCTCAGTCCAGTGCTAGAATGAGGCAGCCAATATGGGCTAGAGACTGTCTCAGCCTCTTTCACTGGCAAACATGATAATGGTGTGTGTGTGTACATGCATTCTTTCACAATACTTGGTCATTCATTGCTCATTTTCTTGTGTGGAATTTTTATGTCTTACGCAAAATAGCATTTTTGTTGCAAGGAATTAATATTTCCCAACATTTAAACGACAATGTTTGTTACTAAGAAAATATAGTATGGCCTGCTGCCCAGCTGGCACACATTGCAGCAGCGATGGGTGCCTAGAATATGAGTCTCAGGCAACCATTGGATAGTGTCCAATATGTCATTGGTAATGAGCAATACAGCTTGTTTTTCCCATTCATGACCATACCTTTTGCATCACTATTTTCAAAGTGATTTCAAAACAGCTGACAAATGCTCATGCCATATTTGAAGAAAAGAATAACAAAGTGGCAAGAACCAGCCTCTCTAGTAACACTCCATTATGTGTAATTGCTTAGTGTATATTTAAATGTTTTTTATTAATATTGTATGCTCTTCCTCTCCTGAATTACATCTCTCCTGAATTAAAAAAAGGTAAACATGGCCACTCTTCCATTACACTGAGACAAGATAGCTGATGCTTGATTATGAGTTGTTCAAATATCACACTAAACTGGTTGGTTGGTTTTGTCATCCACCTATGGCTGAAAAACCTCCCTTGGCTCTTCTTTGGAAAAGTGTTACTGATAGAAGATCCCAGAATGTGACAATTTTCTGTGGATATCAAAAGCCTGTGCTGATCTATTAAACAAAATGTTTTAAGAAAGCAGTTATTGTTACACATAGGGTTGCCAGCTCCGGGTTGGGAAATACCTGGAGGTTTTTGGGGCGGAGCCTGAAGAGGGCGGGGTTTGGGGAAGGGTCCAATTGCCATTTTCTCCAGGGGAACTGATCTCTATCGGCTGGAGATCCTTTGTAATAGCTGGAGATCTCCAGCTAGTACCTGGAGGTTGGCAACCCTAGTTACACAGGTAACCATAAAAACGAACAACATGCGTTCAAATTCAGTTTGGTAGTTGCAATAATTTTTGGATTGAATACTGATTTTCAAGTAGCCCAGATTCTGTGTACTTTATAAGGGCATCAAAATTCGGTGCTGATGTTCTTTGAGAGGAATCTAAATGCACTGAACAGGAAGTCCATGGAAGACCATGAAGTGAAGTGAATGGCAACCAGAGATAGGACTTTCTCAGTATTCACATTCCTCATGGAACTTGCCGGGCACTTAGTTTCGAGCTTTTAGGCACCAGCTGAAAATGCCTTTATTTGCCTGGGATTTTTTTTTAATGTGGTGTGGAGAGTCCTAGCAGAAAGTCTTTTCAAAGGCAGGAACTGTTTTGCGTTGTTGTTTTATCTGCTCTTTGTTGATTTGTCCCTGCTGTATTTTTCTGCTGCTTTTTATATGTCACACCATTGTTTTTATGAATTTCATTAATTTTACTATTAGTTCAGTAGGGTGTGTCTTTTTCTGTTTAATATTTTTGCATCTCTAGGGAGTCACCCCAGTATACAGAAAACACAACCGTGTCTGTGGGTGGCCCCATATCACCACCTTTATCATAGTCACTTAGTTGCCAACCTCCAGGTGGTGGCTGGAGATCTCCTGCTATTACAACTGATCTCCAGCCGATAGAGATCAGTTCACCTGGAGAATTATTGCTGCTTTGGCAATTGGACTCTATGGAATTGAAGTCCCTCCCCTCTCCAAATCACGCCCTTCTCAGGCTCCACCCCCAAAATCTCCAGGTATTTCCCAACCTGAAGCTGGCAACCCTATCACTTAGTAGTCATAAAGTTTTCTATTACAAGGAACAATTAGGATTGTAAAGCAAAAACAAGGCTAATATTTTTAAAGCACCATTTGAGTCAAGTTTCCCCACACACACACAGATGTTTTTCATGCATCTCTGCAACTATACTTGTTGCTGATTAAGACAAGGCATGAACAGGATTGTCGCTCTGGGCTCTCACCTTGGTCACAAATGACTCCTTATTAAGCATCTTTATTTTCCATGCTCTGTTATCCAGAACTTTTGCCAGAAGCAACTCCACGTGTTTATGCTGGGGGCCAACTGACTGGAAGCGATTTCCTCCTCCAGGCTTCTCTGCTCCATGCCGACTAAAGGCCCAGAGTACAATCCAGCAGTCTCTCAGACAGATCGCAGTTTGCAAAATAAGCTTGTTGGCGCTAGATTCTGCCATGGAGTGGCAAACAGCGTGATTTTACCATCTGCTTATCTCAGACAAGAATACTTTGCTTCCTGCAACAAAATAAGGTGGGGCTGGGGAATTGGATAGCAGCATTCTGTCTATCAAACCAGAGATGACCTTTTCTTTAGTCTTTCGGTAATAGCTAAAGAAAAGCTGGAGCCTGTGTAAAATTGCCCGAAGAGGGTATAAAAATTAGGTAATCCCCCCCGCAGCATAACACTGCTGAGCTCCTGGGCTACATAAATAGCTTCCTGTTCACCTAAATCTCAACAATTTAATAATATAGATTAATTCTCTGGATAGTGTGCCAGGCTTTGACAGAGAAGACCAGGTCCAAATAGCTGCATAGTAGTGTTGCCAGGTCCCTCTTCTCCACCAGCGAGAGGTTTTTGGGGCAGAGCCAGAGGAGGGTGGGGTTTGGGAAGAGGAGGGGCTTCAATGCCATAGAGTCCAGTTGCCAAAGCAGCCATTTTCTCCAGGTGAACTGATCTCGACCGTCTGGAGATCAGTTGTAATAGCAGGAGATCTCCAGCTAGTACCTGGAGGTTGGCAACCCTACTGCATAGCCATGATGTCCAATGGGTGGCTTAGGCAAGCGGCTCATTGGAGCCTTACCTACTTCACAAGGTGGCTATGGGGGTGAAAAGAGGGCACACACACCCCTCCATGCACAGTGCTTTCGTAGGAACGGTGTGCTGCAAGCGTGATGCAGAAAGTAGCCTCCCCAGAGGGGCCTTCTGTACAATCCCTTGTGTGATCATTATAACCTTGTATACATGAAGTCACAGCTGTGCAACTGAGCATCGCTCAGGCCCACCCCTCCTATTGACAGGGATTCTCCCCAGAGATCCCACTTAATATGCTTCCCTTCTATTGATCCTCCCAGCGAGTCACCATTAGTGGTGCCCCCCTCCTTTCTCTGCTTCCTCCTCCTTATCTGGGGGGGGGGAGAGAAAGATGTACAGAGGCTGGAGACAGTAGGAACGGATGCCAAAGGCAGTGCCCCTCGCCCTCCACTCCTCCCGAGGATGTTTGAGAAATAAGGCCAACAGCATATATGTGATTAGCACATCCTTTCAGCTTTCCCTCCCGGCCCGGAGGAGGGTATCGATTATCTTTTGTTCTTGCTTTATGAACCCATTCGTTAATGGGCTGGGAGCTTGTAAATGCTCATTGGATTTCCTATCAAAGTGGTCTGAATGAACGAATGCAGGCGGTTTTATGAGGAGGAGAGTTAGGGACCTGCTGACACCTGCTAGGAGGCATCAATAAACACACTTCCTCGGTTACATGCCCGTCTCACCAGCTTTGCATCCCCTCTGACTCTTCCCCCCCTTAATTCTGACTTATTAAACTACATTTGCAAGGAATTTTTCCTTCTCGGATTAGTTGATATCGCCTAGGGGAGCAAGGGGGGATGATAGGATTTGGGGTTTGAAAGTGCCACCATTTCGTTCTACTATTTATTATTTGTGGCTTTGTGGTTAAGAGCCAGAGTGGCATAGTGGTTAAGAGTGGTGGGACTCTAATCTGGAGAACCAGGTTTGATTCCCCACTCCTCCACATGAAGCCTGCTTGGGCCAGTCACAGTTCTCTCTGAACTCTCTCAGCCCCACCTACCTCACAAGGAGTCTGTTGTAGGGAGGAGAAGGTAAGGTGATTGTAAGCCACTTTGAGACTCCTTTAAGGTAGAGAAAAGCAGGGTATAAAAACCAACTCTTATTATTATTGTTGTTGCTGTAGTGCAATCCAGTTTAAATATATTGGTCTCTAGAGCCTGGTGGAGAGTACATGCTTAAGCAAGCTTGCTGAAGCTAAGTAGGACTTGGTCTAGTAGTCCATGCCTTCTGGCAATCCAATGTACTTCAACTTGATGCAATCAATAAGTAGATATTATCATTTTTAAAGGTTTAAATGTTTTGGCTAAGCAGTAGGGTTGCCAAGTCCCTCTTCACCACCGGCGGGAGATTTTTTGGGGGGAGCCTGAGGAGGGTGGGGTTTGGGGAGGGGAGGGACTTCAATGCCATAGAGTTCAATTGCCAAAGCGGCCATTTTTCTCCAGGTGATCTGATCTCTATTGGCTGGAGATCAGTTGAATTAGCAGATCTCCTGCTACTACCTGGCAGTTGGCAACCCTACTAAGCAGAGAGTGAGGCCTGTTCTATACTGGCAGAAAATTGACCACATCACTTCAGGTGAAGCTTTATATTTTCAAATTTCCTGTGCATTAATAATGCCATGCAAGTGGGAAAAGTAGTGCAGCATGTGAAGGGCTAGGCTTAAACCATTTCTTCCTGATAGGCCGATGTTTTATTTTATGTGGGGGAAACATTGAGAATGTGATACCGTCCCACACATACACACCCCCTCAGCCTGAAATGGTTAATTTCATTCTGGCACCTCAGAATCCTCCAGGGCCAGGGGTGATTCAAGGGTGTTTTATTTTCATCTCAAGCAAGGTACCTGTGTTGCCTGCTCCAACACCATCAGCTAGGGTTGCCAGGTCCCTCTTCGTCATCAGCGGGAGGGTTTTAGGGCAGAGCCTGAAGAGAGCGGGGTTTGGGGAGGGGAGGGATTTCAATGCCATAGAGTCCAATTGCCAAAGCTGCCATTTTCTCCAGGTGACTGATCTCTATCAGCTGGAGATCAGTTGTAATAGCAGGAGATCTCCAGCTATTACTGTGGTGCCTAGAAAACACACACACACACACACTGGCGCCATCAGGCAAGACAGCGCCAGAATGTGCATCCTCTGCTAAGCTCTCCACCTTCCCCACCCCTTTAGTCAAGGACGCGAACCCCTCTGGCCCTGCATAACAAAGGGTTCTCTCTCTTCTGAACAGCACCACAGCAGGATACTTAGATACGCTTGCGTAGAACGTTAAGGTGTTGTGCTGACTCGGCACTAGTCACTGGATTCTTCAAATGTAACATTTACTGATGTGTATCTGCCTTCTTCTGTATGAAGTATAAAAAGTTCTATCTCTCCTTTGTTCTGGGTGGCAGCTTCCCTCTTTGTTGATTGGGTCAGTCACCCGGTTCTCTGCTTGGCCAAATAAAAGAACTGTTTCTCTACCCCAACCTCCTCCCTATTGTCTTCATTGGACTCTACGGATAATTGGGTCACAACATGACCTGGAGGTTGGCAACCCTACCATCAGCTGGGTCTGAGCCAACCTCCTGCAATTGGTGGCAGTACCACAGGTGTAGAGGTTAAGAGCGGTGGCTTGGAGTGGTGGAGTCTGATCTGGAGAATCGGGTTTGATTCCCCACTCCTCCACAAGAGTGGCGGAGGCTAATCTGGTGAACTAGATTTGTTTCCACCACCACCTTATCATACTTCATGTGTGGACCAGGCATGAATGGTAGCAAACAGACCAGGCTTTCAAAACTGCATCTGTCTTAGCCTTGAGGCTTCCAGAGGAATTTCCCCACAGAGAATGCTCCAGCTAGTCTAACCTAGAAAATGCAAGATAGCTGAATGGGAACCCAACAGATACAATATGAAATGTCGGGGGGGGGGGGGGGAATGCAGCAACTAGGGAGCTCTAGCCAGACACTTATTAACGCATAGAACAGGGTGCTTAATGATATAGCAGCAGACCCCAGAGCTAATCAGTTTAAATCTGGGATAACAGCATTGCCAGCTGTCAGTAATGCATCTTTTGAAAAGCCCTCTACGGGCTTCTGCCAAGAAGACAAGAAATGAACTTGTAGCGTTCTCCATCCAAGTTCGTCTATGTCTTTGGGACTTGCTATGAGCCTTAAAGGAACCTAGGGAACAAAAACCTCTACTGAAATGATAGAAATTCTATCACAGAATATCTCATTCAGCCTTGCTTTTCCTACCCTCACCTGAATGGAAGAAGTATGAGAATAAAGCAAACAATAATAATAAAGTGGGGGGGGGGGAGAGAAAGCGAGAAAAACCACACTTTATATCCTGCAGAAATGCTGAGAACAGGTAGTGTCTTCTGAAGCTAAGGTGAAAGAATGTGCGTCTTCAGCAGCTTCCAAAACTTGGTTTCCCATTGTAAAACAACTTATTGACTGGAAGCTGCACCAAAGCGCATGAAGGGTTTTCTGACTGAGTGGGAATGTTTTAAAACATCTTCCATGCGGGTGGAGGGGGGGGCAATTCCATCATTTGAGGCCTGCATCCTTAAGAGGCACCATCCATAGATAGGTTGCTTATTAGAACAGAGCCTCTGTGCTACTTAAAAAAAAAAAACACCTTCAGTCCTGAGCGAAGAGATACCATGATTTTCATTTGAGAAAATATCTGGGAGGGAATTCATTGTAGATGATGTTTGGTTAGTATGGTAGTATGAGAGCCAGCAAGGTGTAGTGGTTAAGAGCAGTAGTTTGGAGCGGTGGACTCTGATCTGGAGAACCGGGTTTGATTTCACACTCCTCCACATGAGCGGCGGAGGCTAATCTGGTGAACTGGATTTGTTTCCCACACTCCTACACACAAAGCCAGCTAGGTGACCTTGGGCTAGTCACAGCTCTCTTAGCGCTCTCGCAGTCCCACCTACCTCACAGGGTGTCTGTTGTGGAGAGGGGGAAGGGAAGATGATTGTAAGCCGGTTTGATTCTCCCTTAAGTGGTAGAGAAAGTCAGCATATAAAAACCAACTCTTCTTCTTCTTTTTGTAGCTAAGTGTACACTTGATGCAGCTTTTGAGCTGCTATATAGATCTGGTGATTTTTACTTTGCCATTACCTGGCGTATATTTCATACATGTTTAGCAAGACACAAACCTTGGGTTAAAAGTCAGAAGAAGGTTGCTCCGACATCCATTGGGACAAGCCATCTCCTCCCACCCTTTGATATGTAAAACCCTGAAGGTGGCCTCCAACATACAAAGCCTCTGCCTGGAGTCTGAGACTTCATTGTTCCTCAGATCTATTTGCCTTTGATCTAAAGGGCTTGCTTTCAGGTAAGGTTTTCAAAAAATCTGGGAGGGGGGGAATCAACCTATGAGCTTGTCGAAAGTGCAGTATGATTCTGTAACTTCAGGAGAGGCTTCCTGAGGCTGTGAATGTAACTGACAGTGCAGTCCTAAGCAAAGTTACACTCTTCTAAGCCCACTGACTTCAGAGGACCTAGAAGGTGAAGCTCTGCCTAGGACTGCACTGCAAATACAATTCTGTACCATAGAGCTTCTGCAACTGAAGTAAAGAAACTGCAGAGGGTGAATAGCTCAGGGGTAGAGCACATGCATACAAAAAGGCCCACATTCAATCAACTGGCATATCCGATAAAAGTATCTATGGCAGTACACTCAGCCTGAGACCCTGGAATCTGCTGCTATCAGATTAGACAAACTACGCCAGAGTGGGGTACTGGTGTATACACTATACATCTCTTTAACTGACCCCCACTAGATGCTGCCCTCTCTATTCTAGACCAACGCTTGTGCACCATGGTCCAATGGTTGATGGACAGCAAGCTGAATCTGAATGTAGATATGATGGTGCAGTTGCTAACCAGAAAGGCTGGATGATGAAGAAGAAAAGTTGGTTTTTATATGCCAACTTTCTCCACCACTTGAGGAAGAATCAAACCGGTTTACACTCATCTTCCTTTCCCCTCCCCACTACAGACACCCTGTGAGGTAGGTGGGGCTGAGAGAGTGTGACTAGCCCAAGGTCACCCAGCTGGCTTCATGTGTAGGAGAGGGGAAACCAACCCGATTCACCAGATTAGCATCCGCTGCTCATGTGGAGGAGTGGGGAATCAAACCTTGTTCTCCAGAGAAGACTCTACTGCTCCAAACCAATGATCTTAACCACTACACCATGCTGGCTCCTTGGTATTACCCACATTTGATTCCCCACTCCTCTACATGACATGGTATTACCCACATTTGATGGAGAATATTTGTTTTAGAGTCTGTGGAGGACCCTGGGTGTTCAGATGGACCCAGTTGAAAAACAGGCAAGTTTGGTGGTAACAAGTAGTATTTATGAGCTTTACCTGGCATGGACATAGGCCACACATTTGGATCCATGGTCATCCATGCAACAGTAGCCTCAAGGCTAGACTATGCTGTACATGGAGTGGCCCTTGAAAATGACATCAGCTGATGCAAAATGTTAACTGGAGCAAGCTAAATTGAACATCTCATGCCTGTGTTGAGAGCATTCATTAGAAGAAGAAGAGTTGGTTTTTATATGCCGATTTTCTCTACCTTTTAAGGAGAATCAAACCAGTTTACAATCTCCTTCCCTTCCTCTCCCCAAAACAGACACCTTGTGAGATAGGTGAGGCTGAGAGAGTTCTGAGAGAACTGTGACTAGCCCAAGGTCACCCAGCTGACTTAATGTGTAGGAGTGGGAAAACAAATCCAGTTCACCAGATTAGCCTCTGCCACTCATGTGGAGGAGTGTGGAATCAAACCCGGTTCTCCAGATTAGAGTCCACTGCTCTTAACCACTATACCACGAGGGGTCTCCCAGATGCCATTTGGTTTCCAGATCCAATCCAAGGTGCTGGCCTTTACCTTTAAAGAGCTTCATGGCTTGAGACCACGTTCTTTTAGTTACGAGCGATCTGTCTTCCTTTGTATCCCCTTGTTCATACCTAAAAAGAAATCACGACGTTTCTGTCTATCTTTATCTTTAACCTTTGCGGGGGGAAACAAAACACTTAGATTCCCCCCTCCCCTTTCTCCCGCGTCCAGTCCAATTTAGAACATTAATTAGTGATGAATTACCAGCATAAATCCCATCCAAAGCCTCCGACTCACTGTGATGAATTCCTGTGAGGGACCTCAAAAATCTTATGCTAATATCTTCCTTTTCTTCATCAAGCAATTACTTTGCACTTGGTTTGTCGGCAAATGCTGAGTGCCCCCCTCAGCCGCAGTGTTGGAATGCAGAGTTGGGACTTCATCAATTAATTATTGAATGGCTTATTTCACTCTGATAGATGATTAAACATACAGACTCTCTTTCACACACACAACTCCTTAATTATTCAGTTTCCACAGCGGCAGGCAGCAGTGCTCTTCCAGGTGCCTTTAATTTCCCACCTCTCATTTTGTTGCTGCATCCCCAGCGCAAGCACTTCTGTGGCTCGGATTCCTGATCTTAACTACTCTGACTTATGAGGGCCTCCGTAATGCAGGATCACTGAAGTCACTGGGTGACCATTGCCTCAAATACTGGTGACCTCTGGTGACTTTGTGTAAACTGCATTCTTCCTGCCTGTGTGTTTCCTCTTGGCTGAGACTGAATTCTGGAGGCATAGATGGCTTTATTTGCATAATGCTTTTCTTGTATACATTACTCAAGCCTTAGGGATGGGTTCGGCAGGATTCTGGCCATGAGCCCTGCAGCTGAGAAGTCCTTGTGTTTGGCGGGGCTCCATACAGCTGACTGGCATGGTTGCTGTCTGAGCCCTCGAACACTGGAACATCTGCTCCCATATGAACCAACCTGTCCACTCCAATCGTCTTTGGAGGCCTTGTTTTGGGTGCCCCCTGCAATTTGAGGCTGGACGGGTGGCAACTCATGGCCCTGAAACTTTGGAACACCCTCCCCAAGGAGATACATCCATTTCCCTCTGTCATTGTCTTCTGCCAGTAGGGGAAGACTTTTCATTTAGTTCGGTGTAGCCTCAGTGAACACTCCTCCCTGGTTCTGTGTTTGTTTTTATTATATTTGTATTTACATTTTAAATGTTTATTTTTAATGTTTATACCTTTTAATGCCTGATGTTCTCCACCTTGGAGACCCTATTTGAGATAGGTAGAGATAGAGGTAGAGCCCCATGGCGCAGAGTGGTAAGCTGCAGTACTGCAGTCCAAGCTCTGCTCTCAACTTGAGTTCAATCCCGACGGAAGTTGGTTTCAGGTAGCCGGCTCTAGGTTGACTCAGCCTTCCCTCCTTCCGAGGTTGGTCAAATGAGGACCCAGCTTGCTGGGGGTAAAGGGAAGATGATGAGGAAGGCACTGGCAAACCACCCCATAAAAAGTCTGCCTAGGAAACGTCGGGATTTGACGCCACCCCATGGGTCAGGAATGACCCGGTGCTTGCACAGGGGACCTTTACCTTTACGTTACCTAGAGATAGAAGTATGTACCTTTTGTCTAAGGAATCATGCAAATGTTATACAGTAAGGGGTGAAACACACCTGGAAAAAATTTAGAATGAAAAATATGCACCTTCTCTAGAAATAATTTCAGAGGGTATGATGCCAATAAAGGTAATTGTATTGTAATTTCAGAGGGTAGCCGTGTTAGCAGTAGAACAGCTAGATTCAAATCCAGTTGAGACCAATCAGATTTTTGAGGTATGAGCTTTCAAGAGTCAAAGCTCTCTCAAAGGGTATCTGACAAAGGGATCTTTGACTGTTGAAAGCTTATACTTCAAAAATCTGGTTGGTCTCTAAGGTGCTACTGGACTCGAATCTAGCTGTTCTCTGGAAATAGTAATGTTTCAACAATGGACCACTGCAAAGGATCAGTCAAAGTTGCAATTATAAAGAGATAGTAAAGGTAAGGCAAAGATCCCCTGTGCAAGCAACAGGTCATTTCTGACCCATGGGTTGACGTCACATCCCAACGTTTACTAGGCAGACTTTGTTTATGGAGTGGTTTGCCAGTGCCTTCCCCAGTCATCTTCCCTTTACCCCCAGCAAGCTGGGTACTCATTTTACCGACTTAGGAAGGATGGAAGGCTGAGTCAACCTTGAGCCGGATACCTGAAACCAACTTCCGTCGGGATCGAACTCAGGTCGTGAGCAGAGCTTGGACTGCAGCACTGCAGCTTACCACTCTGCGCCATGGGGCTTCTATAAAGAGATAAGCTATCACTTAATATTTACAGTGAGGGGGAAAAGTATTTGATCCCCTGCTAAATTTGCCCGTTTGCCCTCTGACGAAGAAATGACCAGTCCATAATTTTAATGGTAGGTTTATTGTAGCTGTGAGAGACAGAATAACAACAGGAAAACCCCCAGAAACCCAGAAGACAAAAGTCAGAGATTGATGGGCATTATAATGAGTGAAATAAGTATTTGATCCCCTATCAACCAGCCAGATTAGGGTTAGGGTTAGGGTTCTGCTGTCGACAGAAGCAATCAATCCATCAGATTCCAAACTAGCCACCATGATCAAGACCAAAGAGCTGTCCAAGGATGTCAGGGACAAGATTGTAAACCTGCACAAGGCTGGACTGGGCTACAAGACTATTGCCAAGCAGCTTGGTGAGAAGGTGACAACCCTAACCCTAACTGTCAGCCTCCCTCGATCTGGGGCTCCATGCAAGATCTCATCTCGTGGAGTTGCAATGATCATGAGAATGGTGATGAAGCAGCCCAGAACTACACGGGGGGAACTTGTCAATGATCTCAGGGCAGCTGGGACCATAGTCACCATGAAAACAGTTGGTAACACACTATCCGTGAAGGACTGAGATCTTGCAGAGCCCGCAAGGTCCCCTTGCTCAAGACCGCACATGTACAGGCCTGTCTGCAGTTTGCCAATGCACATCTGAATGACCCAGAGGAGAACTGGGTGAAAGCGTTGTGGTCAGATGAGACCAAAATCGAGCTCTTTGGCATCAACTCAACTTGCCGTGTTTGGAGGAGGAGGAATGCTGCCTACGACCCCAAGAACACCATCCCCACAGTCAAACACGGAGGGGGACATATTATGCTTTGGGGGTGTTTTTCTGCTAAGGGGACAGGACACCTTCACCGCATCAAAGGGACGATGGACGGGACCGTGTATCGTCAAATCTTGGGTGAGCACCTCCTTCCCTCAGCCAGGGCATTGAAAATGGGTCGAGGATGGGTATTCCAGCATGACAATGACCCAAAACACACGGCCAAGGCAACAAAGGAGTGGCTCAAGAAGAAGCACATTAAGGTCCTGGAGTGGCCTAGCCAGTCTCCAGACCTTAATCCCATCGAAAATCTGTGGAGGGAGCTGAAGGTTCAAGTAGCTACACATCAGCCTCGAAATCTTACTGACTTGGAGAGGATCTGCAAAGAGGAGTGGGACAAAATACCTCCTGAGATGTGTGCAAACCTGGTGGCCACCTACAAGAAACGTCTGACCTCTGTAATTGCCAACAAGGGTTTTGCCACCAAGTACTAAGTCATCTTTTGCAAAGGGATCAAATACTTATTTCACTCATTATAATGCACATCAATCTCTGACTTTTGTCTTCTGGGTTTCTGGGGGTTTTCCTGTTGTTATTCCGTCTCTCACAGCTACAATAGACCTACCATTAAAATTATGGACTGGTCATTTCTTTGTCAGAGGGCAAACGGGCAAATTCAGCAGGGGATCAAATACTTTTTCCCCTCACTGTATAGTTGCTGTATAGATGCATTGAGTCACTTTATGCTGTGAGATAATATAGCGCAGGCTACTGGAGCATTTTTTTTAGCAATTAAAATCTGGATAGATGTGCAGTCGCATTACAAAAACAGTGAATGCCAGCATTAATCTGGTTACCCATATACCCAAATTAAATCAAATGCCAGCATATGTTAGCCAGCTTGTGGAAATTCTGTGGGGGACAGATGATTTTAAAAAGCCAAACTAATCTCAAGGCTTGGCTTTTGTTTTCTCTGTCTGGCGGGGATAGTAGGACTGCGAAGCCTGAAAAGCTGTTGTGATCCTTGATGCAGCCTGGCAAATGGCAAAGTAGAATCTGCAAAGCGGTATGGCTGCCACACAAGTGCCACTTTAGTTTCATAGGAGTATGACAGAAAGCGCAGCGAAGAAGCACCTGACTGCTAAGCCCCACAGCTGTTTCATTTGGGACCCGTGCACACAATTATTGAGCACATCGTAGCTGCTTGACAATGCAGTGCTCTCTCTTCCATGCAGCAGCAGTGGTTGTCTATCACATGTTGGCCCCAAGAAATTAGGTATCGCTTCAAAAAGGATGTGGACAGAATCATTTGGGTGCAGAGGAGAGCAACGAGGATGATCAGGCGCCTGGAGACCAAATCCTGTGAGGGAGTTGGACATGTTTAGTCTGGAGAAGAGGAGGTTGAGGGGGGACATGGTTGCTCTCTTTAAGTATTTGAAGGGCTATCCCTTAGAAAAGGGCAGGGGGCTGTTCCTGTTGGCAGCGGAGGAGAGGACTTGCAATAATGGGTTTAAATTGCAGGCGGAAAGGTACCTGCTGGATATTAGGGGGGGGATTATAGCAAAAGTTGTTTGATGGTGGAATCAGCTACCTAGGGAAATGGTGAGCCCTCCATCACTGGAAGTCTTTAAGCAGAGGCTGGACATGCACTTGTCAGGCATGCTGTAGGCTGATCCTGCATTAAGCAGGGGTTTGGACTAGATGGCCTGTATGGCCCCTTCCAGCTCTATGATTCCTCTGGGAGAAGGCACATGCACTCCTCCTGTGCACCCAATGGTGCAAGAACTGGCCATAGCCACAATGCAGAAACTGTATGCAGTTTTAAATTATGGAATTCTATTTTATTGAAAGAAGCAGGCAACTAAATATAAATAGGGAATACACATCAGCTACATCAGACAGGGAGTACTCACACAACTCTTTTTATTTCAGCTTGGCCTGGGTTTCTGGGGTCAGGAAAGTGATGCCAAGTCTTGAAATGGGAATTCTGGTAGATAGTTGATGTCAGGGGTTGGTGCCCAGAACAGGTCCCATGGAAGAACAAGGGCAGAGAACTCGGTGGAAGGGGGTTAGTGGGTCCAATAGTAGAGCCCAGCACAAAAGCAGTCTAGTTATCTAAGGGGTCCAACTTTTTAAAAAACTGAAAGGGGGAGACTTTAGCCCTGGTTTTTCTGTCAGCCTAAAAGCAACAACAAAAAAGCAATTTTTTCTAGCTAGTTTGCAGCTGCACTATAGACCTAGTGCAGACCCTCTAGCTTGCAGATATTTTGGCAGCTTCACAATTGGCTCAATAGGTTTCCCCATATCTCATAGGTAAATCATGTAAATCCTGCCAAATACCATACCTGAACAAAGCCTTGAGGCTGGGAAAAGTTCTCATGAAGCTGCCAGCTTAGGTTTTGTACGTATTTCCCTAATATCCGTTTCTCTCCTGATTTTCACAGGTGTTCTGCTTAACTGTGAAAAACTTCCTTCCAGCACCAAGCCACTCTTCCTCCTACCAACTATGGCTGGGGTTCCAGCCACTGATCTGGCTTGTGGCTTTCGGTACCTGGAGTCCATTGCCAGAACCCAGTTGGAAGGGTTAAGAATTTTGTTTCTGAGTGACTGTGGGCAGGAGAGCACAAAACCTTAGCCAATCAAAATGCACTGTGTCTGCATATTTCTGGTACCAAGGAGCCTGTGTCCATACACCCTATCCATAGCAGTATGGCACTGTGTGTGTGTTAAGTGCCGTCAAGTCACTTCCGACTCATGGTGACCCTATGAACGAATGGCGTCCAAAGTGTCCTCTCATTGACAACCTTGCTCAGGTCTTGCAAACTGAGGGCCGTGGCTTCCTTCATAGAGTCAGTCCACCTCATGTTGGGTCTTCCTCTTTTCCTGCTGCCTTCAACTTTCCCTAACATTATTATCTTTTCCAGTGGCTCTTGTCTTCTCATAATGTGGCACTGCTCATTCGCAGTCAGTGCTGTGTAGCTTTGGGGAAAGAAGCAGTTCAAAAGCTCCTCTGAATATAGTTTAGAAGCAACCTAAATGGAGCATACCAACACCACTCCAAATAGAGATAAATTAGCCTGCTATGCAGATATGAACTTAAGCCATAGGGACGGGAACCTCCACATTCAGAAGCAGTAGACCTGTGGTGGCAACATCTGGGGAAGGCCTTGGCCTCTATGTCCTGTGTGTCAGTCCTCCAGGGCAACTGATTGACCACTGTGTGATACAGGATGCTAGACTAGATGGAACACTGCATTGGGCCAGCAGGGTTCTTCTTATGTTCCTTTGCCACTCCGGTGAAGTTGAGTTTCAGAGAAGGTTTAGAACTCACAGGACTTCATCCTTCAGTTTTTACATGACTGTGACAACATTCACAAAGATTCTGTACTTTTTCAGCAGCATCTACAATAGAAAAAAACCTGATATATCTGGAGAGGGTCTATAACTCTTCTAAATGCATACTACATCACTCTAGACCTGGAATACAAATATAGTTGGATGAAATGGCATACATTAAAACACAAGCCAAAAATACCCATATGTATTTGCATGCCTTCTTCAGCGACCTGTGGCCTGGGGCCAAACTACACATGAGTGAATCCCCTGGTATGGAAAGAAAAAAAAAGCAGTGGAAGGACCCAATCTGAATCAAAGCCAAGGTGGTAGGGAACTGGGGTTAAGATGGATCATGATCTGGTTTAAGCCTGGTAGGGGAAAAGATGTACTACTCACCTTGCCCCTCTCTGTTTCCCTTATTGGATGTTAAAAGCAGCCCAATGAAGCCATTTTTGATCAGGGAAATAGCACAGGCGAGATGAGTTACACCTACCTTTTGCAATCATAGCAGCCCTTAATGATATTGCCTCCTCTCTGCCTTTTTGTGTCTCGGCTGCATGTCAGGGAATGTGATGAGAGAGCCCCATCATCCCATTTAGTCCGGCTGATAACATAAGCGGAACTAGAGTCCACTACAGGTCTCCACTTCAGTGAATGAGCCACCCAGGTGGGTCTGAGTAGGTCTTTTCATTCTTAGACTTCCTGTTGACAACTACTTTGCAAGCCCTAGCCTGGCCTGTCAGAGAAGAGTGAGCTATTAAAGAGACAAAGTACTGAAAAAGGCATTAACAAAAGCCCTTCAAACAGACACAAAGAGCTCCAGGAATGAAGCTGTCACATGTTAATGATGAACATGTTTTTGGTTAATTTTTAATGCGTCTCCCCCCGCCCCCACTAAAGTGATGGATCTGATATATGAAGTGGTGTCAGCTGGAGAGCATTCCTGTTTAGGGATAAGGCCTTCTCATTCGATATGACAACTGCTGCCTCCTTGCACTGTTATTCTCGAGTTCACTTCTCTGATTTCAACAAGCTTTCAGGGGACATGGCTAAAATGGAATTCTGAGGTTTCTGTCACTTCTCATCCAAGCTCCTCACAACCAGGAGGGCAGCATGGGAGCCCCGAGGAAACTCTAACAGACAACATGATGTCTTCCATCACATGTTTTCAAGAACTTCTAGTCCACAGGCAGCCGCTGCTTAACCAGCTGGATTTAACAAAGAATGCTCCTATCCTTTATGCCTCCAGTGAAATCTGTATTTTCTTTCTCATGGAGGGGCATTGCTGAAGTGTGTTTGTTCCATGGTCACATGAACATATTGGCAGGTGGATGAATTCACACAGATATCTTTCCCAATATCAGGCGATTGTTTGAATGCGTGACGGTTTTAGAGGGTAGTCATGCAGTAGAATAGCTAGATTTCAGGCTAGATTGGACTGCAGTAG
Organism: Euleptes europaea; assembly: GCF_029931775.1. Lineage (NCBI taxonomy): Eukaryota > Metazoa > Chordata > Lepidosauria > Squamata > Sphaerodactylidae > Euleptes > Euleptes europaea. The sequence continues at coordinate 37,411,432 of NC_079318.1, read as the reverse complement.
AATAGCTAGATTTCAGTCTAGAGGCACTTTAGACACCAACAAGATATCCAGGGTATGAGCTTTCGAGAGTCAAAGCTCTCTCGTATCTCAAAAGCCCGTACCCAAAAATCTTATTTGTCTCTAAAGTGCTACTGGACTTGAATCTATCTGTTTGAATGTGTGAAACAGCCATAGTTCAAACACGATGTAAAGAACTTTCATGTGATTCATTACCCTAAACATACATGAGTGAGTGACTGAGAAAAATGCAAGGCCTGCCTTATCATTAGGTCCAAAATACATTTTATAATTTGTAATGTGAAGGGTTGGTGTTCCCCTGAACTGACTTTGAGGCTGAAAATCAGACAGCAGCAGTGAAGAACTTGTTTTTCAAACACTCTGGGCCCCGATTCAGATAAGAAGCATGGAATGCGGGAACATAAGAAAAACTATGCTGGATCAGACTAAGGCCAACCATGTTCCAGCAGTCTGTTCACACAGTGGCCAACCAGGTGCCTCTAGGAAGCCCACAAACAAGACAACTGCAGCAGCACCATCCTACGTGTGTTTCACAGCACCTAATATAATATGCATGCTCCTCTGATCCTGGAGAGAATAGGTATGCATTATGACTAGTATCCATTTTTACTAGTAGCTATGGGTAGCCCTATCCTCCATGAACACGTCCACTCCCCTCTTAAAGCCTTCTGAGTTGGCAGCCATCACCACATCCTGGGGCAGGGAGTTCCATAATTTAACCGTTATGTGAAGAAATACTTCCTTTTGTCTGTTTTGAATCTCTCACCCTTCAGCTTCAGCAGATGAACCCACATTCTAGTATTATGAGAGGGAGAAAAGCTTCTCTCTGTCCATTCTCTCCATACCATGCATAATTTTATAGACCTATATCTTAACCACAGTCCTAAGCATTTTAACCACTCCTCATAGGGCAGTTGCTATCAACCTCAGAGCTATTTCCCTAGATAACTGGTTATGGATCCTTCCTGATCCAAAACCCTATTTTGTTCCTTTTCACTCCAGAAGAGAATCCTCCACCAGACAGTTTGCAGCTCACACCACTGTCTCCAAGCTCTGTCTCCAAACTTCTCCCCCAGTCAACTATCAGAACTCTACAACTGCCATTCTCAGAATTGTATTCAAACTCCCTGTCAATCACAGGGTTCTATGTCTGGGACAACTTTGTAGAATGCAGCTCTCTATCACCGCCCTTTTGGGGCTCTGCATGTGTAGCCTATCAGTGCACTGCCATCCCCCAATGGGGCAAATAATGCCCCCAGGCTGTTTCTGGTCCAGAAAATGGCATAGGAAGAAGACTGAAGTCCCTTCTCCCCATGTGCCATGGTTCCAATTTGAATCAGGGTCCTAAGCCCTTGAAAAACAAGTTTCTCAGTCCTTGATATATGATTGTCAGCTTCGAAGACAGGTCAGAGGAACCCCGACACTGCACATTAACACATTACAATGTCTAGTTTAGACCGTCTCATCTGGTGGCAGGTGGCAGAGTCTGAGGGGGGCACCGTTAAAAGGCAACAAACTGACAATTATTTAGTTCATTAGAGTCTTACTTCTGGGGAAGGTGCCATTTGGATTTTTTTGCCACGAACTCCAAAATGTCTCAACCCACCTCTGAGGAAATGCCTCTGCGGAATTGTCCCTTTGATTTTTATTCACGGGGAAATCAGTTCTATTTAACGGTGGCAGGGAGCACTGTGAACATCTGTAAACAAAGCTGGAGAGAGCAAAGAAAAATTACCTCAAGGGCAGAAATGTTTGCATTTGTAATTATACAGCAAGACCAACTCACTACAAAGGGGGTCAAGTGGATTTGAAGTAATCGTCATTGTAATAATTCATTTACCTAAAATCACTAGAAACGGTACTAAATATAAAACAGGATGTGCCCAAAGGCTTTCAGCTGAAAAAGGTAGCTGGTAGTGGGTTCAAGGATTCAAGTCTGGCTTCTGTCCTGGATTCATTGTGTGGTCTCTGGTTCATCTTTGACTAACTACATTGGGATTCAAGCAGCACAACTGTGCAGTAGGAATGTGATTCATAGGATACAACCCAAATATTTGCAAATATAGTACGTGCTCCAAATCTCAACACAATTACTGTCAATATCCAGGAGATCACAGAAACTTTCTGAGCAGGAATGTCATCCAACCAAAACAATTAGCCCACCTTCCTGCCAAACAGAACCATGCCAGCTGGCATTTCTGTGCCCAGCATTTCTGTTTTCTGCCAGTCACTGCATTGATTCATTGGCTTTGGGAATGCTTTCAGACGTGTTTGTTTGCGTGAGCTAGTTGGTCTTCTGGGGACGCATTTAGTAGACAGAGACAAAGGTGGTCTCAGGCTACCTCTCCCCTTCCTTGTGATAGGAAGCTCGACTGGCAATAAGTAGCACAGCTGCTCTACAATTGGGGGAGGGATTACAGCAGCAGATGATTATGGCTCATCCCCCTTTCCATGATAGTAAAGAACAAACATACACACACGTGCACCCAGACACAAGAGGAATTAGTGATCATGAAGGACCAGATCACCATTCTGCTTGAGAACAGAACTGCTGATTCAGGATCTTGTATGTATTTATTGCATTTAAAAGGACTGTAGATGTGTGGACTCCAATAGGCAAAAGTTCACTTGCTCATGCATAAATCATGGCCAAACTACATGTTACAGCATATGTGATTCTGCCACAGGGGCTCATAGCCACACGGCAGCTGTGAGGTCCCGGTGGGAACCCCATTTAAAAGTGCCATGGGGACCCGATTCAGGTTGGGGCCACATCATGGGGGGGGGAGGGAGTGCCTTCTGCCTCTCGTCCTTGCTGTTTTCCTGATACAAAATAGCCCTGGGGGGCATTATTTCTCCTGTTGCACAAATAAGCTCAAGAAAACAGCATGGAGGAGGAGGAGGAGGAGAATAATTGATTTTTATACCCTGCTTTTCTCTACCTTTAAGGAGTCTCAATCACCTTCCCTTCCCCTCCCCACAACAGACACCTTGCGAGGTAGGTGAGGCTGAGAGAGTTCTGAGAGAACCGTGACTGGCCCAAGGTCACCCAGCTGGCTTCATGTGGAGGAGCGGGGAGTCAAACCTAGTTCACCAGATTAGAGTCCACCACACTTAACCACTACACCACACTGGCTGGAGGGAGGGAAGGGTACCATCTTCCCTCCATGCCACAATCCCAATCTGAACCAGGCCACTGTGGCGCTTTTAAATGGAGTTCCCACCAGGAATTCACAGTTGCAATGTGGCTTCAAGCCCCTATGGCTGACTCACATGTGTTGTAACATAGAGTTTGGCCATCACAGGTCTGGGTGTTTGGGGGGTTTTTTAGCAAAAGAGTGAGCAGGTGAGAGGAGCTAACTCTGCTCCTCTGCCCCCACACGAGCATTACCTTGCTGTGCTTCACTGTTTGAAACACATTTTCTCCTAGCCAGGCTCTGACATTGGGACAGCTGGGCAGGAGTGAAAAAGCTGAAAGCCACCAGGCACAGGGAGGTAATGCTCAGGAGAAGGCAGGATTGAATTCCCTTGACACACACATTCAGATTTAAAAAAATCCCTTCCACCTTTCTCCTGCTTGAGGATCCTAGAAAAGAAGAGGAAAGTTCATTCATGCACCAATTCATGCCTTCCATACCTGCTGTGCAAGTGACTGTTTTATTTGCTTTTAAATACGGGTTGCTTTCTTCTGTCTTCCTGAAATTTGGGAGGGAGGATTCCCAGTTAGAGGAGTAAAAATCCTTGAGAATTTTATCCCAGTCTTATGGGTAATGGAAGAAGTTACACCCAGAAATGTGTTTCCCTTTGAAACCAATGGAAACGGCTGCTTTTGATATCAAAGAATCTGACTTAAGTATGTAACATGACAAATGACCTAAATCCAACTCTCTCTCTCTTTTTCCCCCCCACACACCCCTGTTGGGCACAGGATTGCTGCCTTAATTAGCACCATCAATCTGCTAAATGCTGTACTGAACACAGATGCAATTCAGTCCTTTTCCAGAAGTCTTTCCATCTTGTCTGCCATTCTTGCCCACAGAAGTATCTGCTCCTGCTTCAAACCCTGGCTGTTGTCTCTTAATGAAATTCACCTTCTCATCCTAAATGACAGATCACACAGCGACATATCCTGGGGGGGTGGGGAAGATGTATGTAGCCAGCATATTATGCTATTTATGCATACATTTATTGGACGGTTGAATTCTGTCCTGCTTTCAAATCTCAGTTTTGCTGTTGGCTTACTCATTGTTTAGGTGGCGGAAGGGTTTTTTGGTTCCGCTCTGTCTGATTTCCTCTAGGCAGGGCCCTGGTCGAGCACACTTCTGGTACTGAATACATAATGACTAAATAAAAGGGACCTGAGTCTGTGTCTCATGGAGGTGTGTCAGTCTTTATCATGACAAGTGATCTCCGTGCATCTTTCTAGATGATAGAATATGCGATCATCTAATGAAGCCACCTGCAACCTAGTATCACAGCTGCAGGCACTCATAATTGGTGTACCACATTATTTCATAATAGATGGTGGAGAGAAAAAAGAACTACTTTTTTTGTACATTGCACTTGTAGAGAGCTGAGTGACAGAATCAGGACCTACTATTACATCATACTGTATTCATCTGTCCTCCACACAAGCAAAAGATCCAAATTGTCTTGCAATACCTTAAAGAGTAACAGATTTATTATGCCATTAGCAATCATGGACAGTCCACAAAGCCTATCTCATAATAAATCTGTTGGTGTTTGAGGTACCCAAAGGGTGGCCAACAAGCCATGGTTTGACTGGTCTAATCAGACTTCTTCTTTAGAAAAATATCGTTAGATTCTACTGTCCTAAATAGTTATAGACCAGTGTCCAATCAAGATGCTCAAGTAAGGTTGCCAGCTCCAGGTTGGTAACTGCCTGGAGATTTGGGGGATGGGGCCTGAGGAGGGTGGGGTTTGGGAGGGGAGGGACTTCAATGGGGTATAAATGCCATAGACTGTAGCTTCCAAAGCAGCCATTTTTCTCCAGGTGAACTGATCTCTGTCGCCTGGAGATCAGTTGTAATAGCGGGAGATCTCCAGCCACAACCTGGAGGCTGGCAACCCTATGCTCAAGAGGATGGTGGCTGATCAATTCCAAGTGCTGTTGGATGAAGCTGAATATTTGGATCTTTCTTTCTTTCCCAAGACTACTGACCAATTTATATGGAGTTCTATGAGGACTGGACCACATGCCTAGTCCCATTGTACTCTCACAGCTAGGGTGGCCAGGTCCCTCTTCGCCACCGGCGGGAGGTTTTTTGGGCAGAGCCTGGGGAGGGTGGGGTTTGGGTAGGGGAGGGACTTCAATGCCATAGAGTCCAATTGCCAAAATGGGTATCTCTGCTGGGAACTTTGGAAATGCTGGAAGGAATGCTTATTGTACGTTGAAGAAATGAACATGAGAAATTAGGAAGGGTCATGAAGCAGAACTGATGAAGAAATCCGAAATGGCAGTCTTCACTTGCTGATCTTCCTTCTTCAGGAACATCTGTCTGCTGGTTTTCATACCTGTGGTAATGAAAAGGTAAAGAAAAAGATAGGATTTTTCTAAGCACTAAGATTTGATATCTATTTAATAGTTGGGTTTGATCGTTGCTGTACATATAGTTGTATTGTTTGTTTTTTGCATGACCGTATAATATAGTTCTTGTAGAAAAGAGCAAGAGTCCAGTAGCACCTTAAAGACTAACACAAATATTTTCTGGCAGGGTATGAGCTTTCATGAACTGTGGCTCCTACCCTGCCAGAACATATTTTTGTTAGTCTTTAAGGTGCTACTGGACTCTTGCTCTTTTCTACTACTGCAGACAGACTAACACAGCTACCCACTGTGAATTAATATAGTTCTTGTTTAGTTTGATATATTCTATAGCCCTTCTGAGTCAGATCTGTGTTTGATTACCTGGAGGTTGGCAACCCTACTCACAGCCCTTCCAGAAACACATTGTCATACAGACATCCAGTAAACAGGTACAGTACAATCACTACTACAGGAGTGAATAATTACAGCAACTAAAACCATTGCAAAACATGTTCATCTACTTCATATACCCTAATTATGTATTAATACAGAATGCTTCCACCAGTTTGGTGCCAGGAATTATACCATGTCACAGAGTCCTTGCATCCTTCTGGGTACACATCAAGGATTTTTTATTTTTTTTAAATTAACTTAAAAACAAACCGAATATTTAAAAAAGGATCTAAATTGCAAATTACTGAATACAAAACTGCTATCAACATCAAATTATACAAGCTCAAATTTAACTTCTCATTCTGGACAGAAAAACACTCATTTTTTCAAATGTTCCGGACATTTGGCTGCATAATAGACATGTTAGTTTACACATATGAATGCACTCCGCTAATTTCTCCAACCATTCCTCCTTCTTCAGGATTATATTCTTCTTCCAATTTTGGGCAAGTATTAACCTTGTTGATGTTACAGCATTGAGCACAAATAGACCTCTTCAGGAAGAAAACCCACACAATTCAACAGGAAAATGGTAACTTACAGGATAATGGTAACTCTTTCCTTATACCTTGAGAGATCACCGTATCAATCATATTCCAGTATTCTATCACTCTACTGTATTCCCACCATATATGTATAAAAATTTGCCTTGACAGCTCCACATATTCAAAAATCCCACATCAAGGACTTTTGGTCAAGCATGCATTGCAACTTCGGTGCTCAGAATTCAATTTCAAAGTGCTCAGGAGACAGGCAAGGAAAGGGGGCTTAAGCCTTCCCCCCAGAGCCATTGTCCTAACCTAGCCCCAGAGAGCTGCTATTTGCCCCATGAGCTACACTTGGTAACATGTAAGGTCCAAAGACAGCTCACCCACATTATCCCAACCTAAGGCAGCCCCAGGCCCCACTGCCCCCATTGCTGCTCAGCGGAGCAGCAGGAGCAAAATTGTAGAGGAAACAGGCGTTGTGCTGACACAGTGATGTCACTTCTAGAGGAAACCCAGAAATGACGTCCCTGCTTCACATTGTTGCTTTAGGGTTCACTCACAGCTCTTTAATAAAAAACACAGAGTTTTGGATGAATCATAGAGAGTCACCCCAACATGGTGATGACGCTTTCAGGTTCACACTGGAAGTGACATCGCAACAGTGATGCATAGGGTTGCCAACCTCTAGGTGGTATCGTACACAAAAATTAGCGTGCTGTACAGTTAGTTGAGCAAACCAAAAACAGCAACAGTCCAAACAAATTAAGTGAAAAAACAATATTATTTTGCATGAGCAATAAGAACTCAATTACAAGGATGAAGCAAATTGTCATCACATGTGAGAAGGAACACAAAGAGAACCTGAAGATATATTGTTCTTCATTCGTGATAACAGACAAAATAAAGTCCTGATCCAACTCAGTAGAATAATATGTGGTTCATGAGGTTAGACAAATCCAATGTCCATGAACAGAAGCCCGGTTGTCTTTCTGTTTCGGCTAATATATAGCCTTCCTCAGCGGCCACTGTATCAAAATATACAATTAAATATATACAACAATGCGGCATACAACGTGGAATCAGCAAAAATAGTAACAATATTAGACTATATTATACAGTAGCAATGCATACTTACACGCGAGCTGATAGTACAGGCTTTCGCGTTGGCAAATTGCGCTCTGACTCAGCGGCTAATTTCAAGCCCGCTGTCACGTGATGCGGAGCAAGCTCCAAGCATCAACTTTTAAAGAGACAGATACAAGCAAGTATATATCAATTGATTATTACAAGTAGCATGCCAAATCTAAAGATGTATTTAGCCCATATGGATGTAACGAATTAAACAGGTGGATATATTTGGTCTCTTGACGCCTGAGTATTAATTCTATATCAGGCTTCTCATGTCTGTGTGTGTGGGTGAACCGCCACAACACAAAAAAAGATAACTCCTCATCTGTATGATTTTTTTCAATAAAGTGGGAAGTCAGGGGGGCTTCCAAAATACGATTCCTCAATCTCGATCTGTGCTCACTGATCCTGTATTTAATGGGTCTCTGTGTTTGTCCGATATACCAAAGCGGGCATGCGCACCGGATCACGTAAATTAAATTCCGTGAGTCACAATTATTAAAACTGTCAATACTAAACGTGCGGCCCGTAACGGGATTAATAATTTCCCGAACAGTCAGCATGAATTTGCAACTAAGACATGAGCCGCATTTAAAATTCCCTTTAGGTAAGTTAGATGTAATGATAGGACGTGATACATTGTGTATTAGGATGTCTCTAAAGGATCTAGTTCGTTTGTATGCAATTCTAGGTGATTGCTGACATCCGGGCAGGTGTTGCACCAGGTGCCAGTGTTTGCGAATGATCTTACTAATTAAGGAGGACATAGACGTATATTGTAACACAAAGGTTATCTGTGTGGATTTTTTAGTTGTGGATTCTGTAAGTATGGCATCCCTAGGTCTCATTTCGGTTTTTTCCATGGCTTTTTGAATGATATATTTCGGATAGCCACGTTGCTGAAGATCAGAATTCAGTTTGCATGCAGCTGAAACAAAATCAGTATGCATAGTTGAGTTTCTTTTTAGGCGAAGCAACTGGCCATACGGAAGATTATTTTTTAGATGGGATGGATGGAAGGATTGATAATGCAATAAAGCATTCCTTGCCATCGGTTTCCTGTACGGGCGAACGCCTAGTCTATTATCGGGCTTCTTATAGACAGTCACATCTAGAAAAGGGATCTCTGTTAAATCGCACTTTCCATGCAGTTGGATGTTTGAATCCTGTTCATTAATCCATTGATTGAACCTGTTGAAACTATGAACATCCTTCATGGCCATACAAACATCATCCACATATCTAATAAAGAAAAATATATCGTCCTGAAAGGGGTTGTTATGTAAAATATAGGATGATTCAAATGCAACCATGAATATGTTTGCTATTGAGGGCGCGCATGCGCTTCCCATTGCTACTCCATGTATCTGAAGATAAAAGTTATCTTCATACATAAAATAATTCTTCTCCATGACAATGTCAAGGAGATTCAACAGGAAGTGGGTGGGAGGTTGTACATTAGCTCTAGAATCAAGAAGGTCGGCAATTATAGTCTGTACAGCATCTGTAGGGACGTTAGTGTACAGGGCTTCTACATCTAGGGTGCAGAGCACCGCAGTCGAGGGTACGGAGAATTGTTCAATCCGTTCTATAAAGTGTCTAGTGTCCTTGACATAGGACGGAGTTCTTAAAGTGAACTCATGTAGATAGTGCTCTAAATATTTTGCAAGGGGTTCTAAGACAGAAGAAATACCTGCCACTATAGGACGTCCTGGTGGTGGATGTGTTTGTTTGTGGATCTTTGGGAGGATGTAAAAGTGTGGTGTTCTAGGGAACTCATTGATAAGATAGCTAGCCGTTTCTTGGGGGATGTAATCACAGGCTAGTGCCTCATGAACCACAGTGCGAATAATTAGTTGAACCTCTTCAAGAGGGTCATGTGTGAGGCGTTGGTAGAATTGTCTATTTTCAAGTTGGCGTCTCACTTCACTGTGGTAATCCTCCTGTGTCATAATAACGGTAGCCCCGCCCTTATCCGCTGGTCTAATAACTATGTCTGGTTGCGAGGCTAATTTATGTAGAATGTCCCATTCCTCCTTAGATAGGTTGTTTCTTCTATGCATCTTATGGCGTTCTAGCTTGCTAATGTCACGACTCACTACCTCATTAAAGGTTGCAATATAGTGATTGTTCGAGGCAGGGATGTATCTAGATTTTGGTTTAAATTTGGTATGGGTTTCCACGTTATCACATTCTCCAAATTATTCTTTCAGTTTCAACAAGCGAACAAGTTTAAACACATCGATCTTAGTTTGTAAAGATGAGTATTGGGGGGTGGGCACAAAGCCTAAACCCCGTTGTAAAACTTGATGTTCTAACTCAGTAAGTGTGTAATTGGAGAGGTTGACCACTATCTCGTTGTCCGTCCTCCCCTGCGCCTCTGAAAAGGACGGTAAACAACCGGGCTTCTGTTCATGGACATTGGATTTGTCTAACCTCATGAACCACATATTATTCTACTGAGTTGGATCAGGACTTTATTTTGTCTGTTATCACGAATGAAGAACAATATATCTTCAGGTTCTCTTTGTGTTCCTTCTCACATGTGATGACAATTTGCTTCATCCTTGTAATTGAGTTCTTATTGCTCATGCAAAATAATATTGTTTTTTCACTTAATTTGTTTGGACTGTTGCTGTTTTTGGTTTGCTCAACCTCCAGGTGGTGGCTGGAGATCTCCTGCTATTACATTACAACTGATCTCCACGCGGCAGAGACCAGTTCACCTGGAGAAGATGGCTGCTTTGGCAATTGGACTCTATGGCATTATACCCCACTGAAGCCCTTCCCCAAACTATACCACACCCTCCTATGGCTCCGCCCCAAAAAATCTCCAGATATTTCCCAATCCAGAGCTGGCAACCCCAGTGATGCAACACTGATTACAAGGACGGTGCCCCCTCCCTGGGTCTCGTTGGGCTTGCTAGCACTGGACTACCACCTGTATTAAAACTATTACTTTTGTTTGTCAGTATGTTTCCATGCCTACAAAGGCCCAAACAATTTGGGATTTAGGTGTGCCTGTTCCCATATGAACCACTATGAAACTGATCAGTTAGGAAGACTCTCCCATTCAGGTTCCTCTAGAAACCTCTGATTTCCCAATGACCACCCGACCCCCACCTGGCCTTGCCCTGTATTTCAGTCAGACGTTGGGAGCTCTGGTGATCCCATGCAGTGCATTGGAGGGCTAGTGTGGCCACGACACAGCGTTCATCTTGTAATCCGCTCAAAAATATTTCTTATTTTCTCTGCTCAGAAAATGTGTTGTGTTCCAACCCCTTACTCTTCCTCCCTTTTCCACCTCCCAATCCCGGCTGCACGACAAATTGATACCAAAAATCCAGGGGAGAAAAATGTCACAGGAACTGAAGATTAGCCACAAGACTTAGGGTGGGGGAACCTGATTTTAAAAAACGACTGCAGCCCTCAGTTTCATGACATAACATGCCACTTAGCAATAACTTAATCAGTTCCCTTCTTGTCACCCACAGACTTGCCTTCGTTTTTGTAATATGAAAATACCAAGAAGTTGCAGAAACTTTGATTATCTCCTCAGCAAGCTCCACATTCTGTGTGCCCCTCCCTCCCTCCATGCAAAGCAAGGACTTCCATAGAGGAAAAGGTGCCCGGCAAAGCTTTTCTCCCGCCTACCACCTCCTTATTAACGTTCTCTGTGTGCCTGCTACCATAGCCAGGTGCCCAGGAGAATGGACCCGCACCTGTCGCAGGTGCAAAACACTCAGGAAATCAGAACCACAGCAGGACTGCTATGCCTCTGTAATTATTACAATTTTAAAAAATCATTTCTTTTTAATAAAAATTCTCTCCCTTAAGCTATCTTGCAATGCAGAAGCTGCCACTGCTGCCATGGTTACGGTTTCCAGCTAGCCAACACCAACAGCAAAACGGCAGCCTCCAGAGAATGGTGTATTCTGGGAGCCACGCAGCCATGCAAGCTCCAAATGCTGTGCTGGCATACTGGCTGAAGTTGTTCTTCTGCCATACCGTTTGTTTATTAGCTTAGCACGGTTGTGTGCCATTAGCATACCGATCACCCTCTATTCCCAATCTCTGGATGATCCTCCTCTGCAGTTTCGTGTAGCCCTGTGTTACTCCATAGCACAAATGCCAAGGAGTTGAGCATTAAGACCATAACGTTAGAACATAAGAAAAGCTATGTTGGATCAGACCATGGTCCATCAAGTCCAGCAGTCTGTGCACACAGTGGCCAACCAGGTGCCTCTAGGAAGCCCCCAAAGAAGACGACTGCAAGAGCATCCTGCCTGTGTTCCACAGCACCTAATAGGCACGCTCCTCTGATACTAGAGAGAATAGGCATGCATCATGACTAGTATTCATTTTGACTAGTAGCCATGGATAGCCATATCTTCCATGAACATGTCCACTCCCTTCTTAAAGCCTTCCAAGTTGGCAGCCATCACCACATTAAACCCCCACCATCTCCTTTGGGAACTGCCAGTCAGATAGGAATGGAACCCCAATGTGTAGTGCCCCTGGTACCCATCTCAGCTGGCTGGTCCAGAAGAACACCATAGTCTGTGATAAGGTGAGAAGACTGCATTCCTCCTCCTCCCTCTCTCTCAGCAAACCGCTTCCATCACAGTGACCAAACCAGTTTAAGTTTCAAAACTCTGTCTGAACCTTGAATGAAGGGAGTCCAGCTAATGGGTTGGATCCAGCCACATCTTTTTACCCAGTCTCACCCAATTTCCTTTCTACTTCAGTTCCCATTCCACATGGTTTTTGTACACACAGGTCCTATGATCCCCACATAACCTTTTTGGATGTTCAGAGGGGACCTGTCCTTGCTTTTTCACCAGCAGAAAATCTAGTTGGATCCAACCCAATCTAGTTTATCCAAGAAGCCAGAACTTGAATTGCCACCACACATATGACACTCTACAGCCCTTATCAGATATTCAAAGTATGCATATTGAATGCACATGTGGGAGCAGGATCACTACAGCAAATTGCTTCCACATCCTATTCAAGAAAAAATAGCAGCTACATCACCCCGACACTGCAATCAAACCCCAAAATACAAAAGAACGTGGCTGAGGGACAATACTCATAGATTTAATTATATACCAACATTATAACTACCTATATATTCTGACTGAAATACATCCAAAGTAACAATAAGCAATATTTCTACTGACATAGAATCAAGAGTCATTCATTAAAAAGTATGCATCTGTAACATATGAACATATGTTCTCTCTGCACAATAGGAAGCCTTGTTTTTTAGGATTCCCCAGCACATGGAAAAAGCCATATGTGTGAAGGCTCTGTGGATCATTCTAATGAACTCACATAGGTCAAGCTTCTCTCTGCTATCCCACTTCTTCCCCCACATGTATTCATTATACTTTGCATATCTAGAAAAGGTTTATGAGTTGCTATTAGCTCACATGGTGGTCATTTCTTCCCCATTTCTCCCTTTGTAGTTTCTCCTGCTCTCATGGAAATTCTGCTCATAATGTCAAAAACAGTCCTGGTTCTGATCAGGAATATTGTGACATACATACTTAAGCAGAAGAACATGTCAAAAATAAAATTGTAATAATGTTGTCTCCATCATCTGATATATTGAATTTTCATGAAAGTATCTATTTTATGATACAAGCTCACAGTGACATGTTTTCAGGTTTAATTGCTTATCAATGCCATGTTAATAAATACAATAACTTTGGTAAAACAAAACAAAAAAATCAACCTGTATCAGGAACATTAATATTTGAGAAATCTGAGGGGACTGAGGAAGAGAGTTCTGGAATATTAATGGCCAGAGCTGATAACCTTTTAAGATTCAAGATTACAAAAAGACAATGATCAGGTAAATATGAAGCACACAAGAAGCTGCTTTATACTGAATCAGACCAATGGCCCATCACAGTCAGTATTGTCTACTCAGACTGGCAGCAGCTCTCCAAGGTCTCAGAAAGAGATCTTTCACATCCCCTACTGCCAGATTCTTTACCTAGAGATGCCGGGGATTGAACCTGGGACCTTCAGCAGCCCAAGCCGATGCCCTGCCACTGAGCCAAAGCCCCTCCCCTAAATATGGAGATTCATGTGTATGGATCATGACAATCTTTACCAATGTGAGGATAAAATTCAGGATAAATTGCAAGGTGCCAGAGAACTGTACAACAGATTCCTTGTGCTTAGGGTTGCCAACCTCCAGGTAGTAGCTGGATATCAGTTGTAATAGCAGGAGATCTCCAGCCATTAGAGATCAGTTTACCTGGAAAAAATGGCCACTTTGGCAATTGGACTCTATGGCTTTGAAGTCCCTCCCCAAACTCTGCCCTCCTCAGGCTCCACCCCCAAAACCTCCCACCGGTGGTGAAGAGGGACCTGGCAACCCTACCTATGCTCAACGGAGCAATGCAAACACAATACTCCCTTGAGCATAAGGAGCTGGTTGTGCCACAGCAGCCCCTCCCTCATGCTGTGAACAAACTGAAGGGCTCCAGAGGAGTCTGTCATATGGCATGGGTGTCATATGGCACAACCCCAAGCCATGGGTGTGCTTAAAACAGTACCTATGAGTAGTGTTTTCCCATGAGGGGGGAACATTTTAACCTTCCAAGACATTCATTTGCTGATTTAAGAGTAGCAGTTCTCTCTCTTACAAAGGGATTTCAAAGGGAGATGAGAGAGACTGCTGAATTAAAACTAATAATGACTCTCAAGACTATGCATTGTCCAGGACTTAATAGAAATCTGGGGTTCCTGTCTCATTACCAATGCTAATTTCTCCACGCCTACTACACCTCTGCATTTCACACTTAATCCAATCATGCCCACTGAAGCGGGTCAGTGACTTTCGGTTGACTATGCTCTTAGAATCGATCCCTTCCTGAGGAGTGGTATGTTATCTTATTCAGTTAGTCACCTACTAAGCAGGACTCAACTACTTTACTCACTTAAAAAGTAAGACTTTTTATTGATGTCCTCCAATGAAATTATTTGTATATATGTGTATATGCAAGTTTTTCAGTCTTAAAATTCAGTAACAATGTATACAATAAAGCAAGCAAGTTCTACATACTATTCAGTTTTAAAATCCAATACTTAAAATATAACCGTCTGATTTAGTTCAAAGTATCTAATTCACATTCTAGAATAACATCTAAGTAAATTCTAGCCCTTTCTCTACCCATATTTATACTGATTGTGGAATGGCATTGCTGAAGAAGTGAGCTGTGGCTCACGAAAGCTCATACCCTACCAGAAAATATTTTTGTTAGTCTTTAAGGTGCTACTGGACTCTTGCCCTTTTTGACATATTTATACTGTTTCATACTGTAATTTCACTGTTAAAAGTCACCGTATTCCGACTTAGCTGGGTTTCCATGGCTAGATTTATACCATGTAAGGACTTCCTCTCTGTATTCCAGCCGGCCTCCTTATAAGGATTTCCTCCTTGTATTCCGACAGGCTGCCATATAAGGGTTTTCCTCCTTGTATTCCGACAGGTTACCATATAAGGGTTTTCCTCCTCCAGCTGGCCATTTGCCTATTTCTTACACAGTCACTTTTTAGCTTTAATATACCTCCACGACACCCAACATTACCAGCAACCTCATCTCTCAAAGAGTACGGTCAAAATGAATCTATTCTATAGTAATACTATCATATTTAAACTTTAAAACACAATCTTACCTTTATACAATACTATGTTATAACGTAGATGTGTTATAACATAGTAGATGTGGCAGACTGAATTTCACAAGCTTAGTTGGATTCCAGTAAATTCAGTTAGATTCCAAAAGCTTATCTTTCAAAAGATTAGGGGTTTTTAAAACAGTAGAGGAGTTTTCTAAAAGTGGCTCTTAGCCAGGCATGTTCATTTTAAATGAAATACAAGCCTCTAAATGGTCTTTATGAAGAATAAGGTTTCATATTGAATAATTCTGCATATGTACAACACTAATATAACAGTTTATATTCTCTAATATATCAAAGCCTGTAACACCACTAATGTCATTTACTTGCTTTTGACACTTACATTGCCGTTGGTCATTTATGCATGGGTACTTTCATTCATGTTTGCCCATGGTCTGTCTCGGTTGTTCCTTGGAGTTATGCATGAGTTTTCCATCCATTAGAGATGACCTCGCTGCCAGCCCTCACAAATCCTAAAACTTCCCATTCCTCTGTTTACCCAAATCTTCCCTCTCCCCTGAGCTCAGCCCAGGTGAAATCCCCACGCATAAAGCAAAGCACGGGACACCCAAGCTTGGTTTCTATCACAGCCAATTACAAATCAGCGTGTAAAGAGACAGGGATTCAAACTCTTCCTGCTTCCTGGGAGCTCTTTC
Organism: Euleptes europaea; assembly: GCF_029931775.1. Taxonomy (NCBI): domain Eukaryota; kingdom Metazoa; phylum Chordata; class Lepidosauria; order Squamata; family Sphaerodactylidae; genus Euleptes; species Euleptes europaea. The sequence goes on along the minus strand of NC_079318.1, from coordinate 37,395,443 downwards.
TGGGCAGAATAAAGGCTTTTTAAAACCGAGGCTTGGATTTCTCCACCCCCTTAAGATTGCTCCGTTTTTTGTTCTTAAAATGCTTTTTATGCAGCGATTGGGTTTAGGGGGGATTTTCTCTCACAGTGAGCTCTACAAAGTAAGCCAATTTCAAAGCAGCATTTAGAGGGGTGGGGACTTGATTTGAGCTTGGAGACTGCTGGTACATATATTGCCAACAGGAAAGTGTGGGTCAAGTGAGCAATGAACCTCAGGTAAAACTCCCATGCATAAACAACCATTGTGTGTCTAATTCACTTGTCTCTACTTAAGGATAGATGGAATCACATTCTAGCTGTATCTGAAGAAGTGAGCTGGAACTCACAAAAGCTCATACCCTGCCAGAAATGTTGTTAGTCTTTAAGGTGCTACTGGACACTTGCTCTTTTCTACAGCTGGTGACAGACTAACACTTCTACCCTTCGTGATCTTTCCCCATGAGAGACTGTCTTTTGTTTCTCTAGACAAAGATGAAACAATGGAAACAGAGAATATATTTTTAGTCACAAGAGAGGTTTGTATCCTGCTGCCTTGGGGTCAAACCATTTTGGTAAGCCGCGTTTCCATATTAGCTTATAAAGCTTGAGAAATATTATATTTCAGGGACGGCATACATGCTTTCCACTCTGAAGGTTGCCCTACTCTGTCTTCTGCCATGGGAGTTTGTTAGTTGACTTTGGGCCAGTCACATACCTCACAGGATAGTTGGGAGCCCCCAAGGTTTTGTTTTCTGCCTTTTCCTTTTGTTTTCCCCCCCGACCTAACTCACATATCACACATATTCATATCTTCTAGTTGAGCCCTATGTTCATAATAGGAAAGGGGTGATCAGAATACTAGATAACATCAACAGCTGTTGCAAGAAGGATTTTTAAAAGATCCGAGTCTTTAGGCTCTGAATATGATAATAGGACACCCTCATTTGAGGACATGTTAAATTATGAAAAATTGAACTATATGTTTCTGCAGGGTTCAGTTTGTGCATAAAGAACACATACACATTGTGCATGCAGGTGCTTGTTGCATCCAAAAAATGAGGCATTAGAATCAGAATGCCTCACAAGCTTAAAATAGATGCCGAGTTTAGTAAGAAGGGTACTTCTGTGCCAGAGTTACAGTAACAGCCAGTTTAACTAGCTTTTTTTCTTTTTCCTTCTCATCCACTGTAAATTCTGGAGTGGACTGACATGTGTTGTTAACCCAGGAAAGTGTGGCTTCCCTCAAAGAACAGAATTAATACAGACACCACAGGACTCTGTCCAGGAAGGCCGATCTATTTGTGCCAGTTGATGGTGTGGGGCATGTCCAGGACTAGCGTTGCCAACCTCCAGGTGGTAGCTGGAGGTCCCCTGCTATTACAACTGATCTCCAGCTGAAAGAGATCAGTTCACCTGGAGAAAATGGGTAAATTCAAGTATATGTTAGAGAGAGAAGACTAGATAGGTGGCCTCACATCTAGTTTTCATCACAGCTCTGCAACCAGTTTGTAGGACTTCAGGAAAAGCAAAGCGATGAATCCACCATCTATTGCCCCCGGAGAAAAGCCACTGAAATGTTCCATGCCTTGCTTCACCCTTCCAAACTCCGTCACAGCATCTAGGACCTTCAGGAAGCCTGGTGCTTGTCTAACACTTAAAATCCTCAGCTGCAAAGCTTGCCCAGCTTGCCCAGGCAGCATGGTGTAGTCGTTAAGAGTGGTGGACTCTGGAGAACCGGGTTTGATTCCCCACTCCTCCACATGAGCGGCGGACACTAAACTGGTGAACTGTGTTGGTTTTCCCACTCCTCCCCATTCCTCCACATGAAACCTGCAGGGTGACCTTGGGCTAGGCACAGTTCTCAGCCTCGCTGACCTCACATAGGGTTGCCAGGTTGCTTAGATTGGCGGGCAATTGCCCTCCAATTCAGTGCCCAGCTTGGAAGCGGGGATTGTGTGCGCTTATGTCTGTGCCTACGTGATCATGTCACTTCTGGTTTACAGTTTGAGTGGTAAAAGGCCCGTTGCGATGCGGCGCTTTGGGGTGTAAACCAGAAGTGACGTGGTAGCATTGGTGTGGCCACGCACATGAGATCCCTACCTCGGTTTCGCCCCAAAAACCTCCCACCAGAGCCAAGGGGGGACCTGGCAACCCTAACCTCACAAGGTGTCTGTTGTGGGGAGAGGAAGGGAAAGAGATTGTAAGCCAGCTTGATTCTCCTTCAAAGGTACAGAAAGTCAGCATATAAAACCCAACTCTTCTTCTTGTGCCATTGCTCGAAAGTTCCTATTGTTAGGAAGCTATTCCTCAGCCATATGCTTGTATGAACTATTTCTATTAACTAAGACTCTGTGGCTGATTAATTATTAAGCATTTTGAGCACGGCTTTATTAAGTCGACACAGCACGCCCTCTCTAGGGAACAGCAAACTTCTCTCCAAGAAGAGCTTGGGGACAGAGAGGGAAGAGTCTCTTGATGTTTGAACCTGAAGAGTTTAGGGACAAGGTAACTCGGCTAGCTTATACCTACCCAAGGTCAGTGAGCCAGGGAGGACAATGATAAAAGACCCAATTGCCCTCTATAACAGAGTATACAGCAGCACAGTTACAAAGAGTTTATTTTGTTGCAGATTGGCTGCACCTCATTGGGAAGGCAAAATACTGATGGGCCATGAAGCTTTCAGCTCTAAATTGTCACTTCAAATATGTCCCAAGTCAGCAGTGACCTAAAATTGTTAGCACAGTACAACCTGACGGCTGTTAGTAGCTTGGAGAAATGGTATAATGGTTACATGCGGACCAAATCTACAGTAAAACATCTGAGCGTGAAAAACATATTATTTATTGATATTGTGCACCACTTAAACAGCATGCAAAAAAATAAAATAAAACATATATAGTAATATATGAGCCGATATATTAATTTTTATGACACTAAAGAAACAAAATGATGGAAATACAACTATATTCGTCGGCATATTTATAGGAATACTTAGCATGGATTCAGTGATTTTTGTGTACTGAACATGTTTCTTGGACATTACTCTCAGCATTCCGTACAACAACTGAAGTAAAGAATTTACCAGCTCATTCTCTTAGACAGTAAGCTACATTTTCTTATCATCCTTTTCTTATTTTTCTTTTCCTGTGTTTTTTGTTCTTACAGGAACTGATGTAAAGTCATGATTGCTGCTGGGTACAAATGACCCCATTCACAGATTGACTGACCATGCAGAGTAGGGAGGGTTGCCAGGTCCCTCTTCACCACCGGTGGGAGGTTTTTGGGGCGGGGCCTGAGGAGGGCGGGGTTTGGGGAGGGGAGGGACTTCAATGCCATAGAGTTCAATTGCCAAAGCGGCCATTTTCTCCAAGTGAACTGATCTCTATTGGCTGGAGATCAGGTGTAATAGCAGGAGATCTCCAGCTAGTACCTGGAGGTTGGCAACCCTAGTTCATTCCCACACCTGCAGGATGTTGACAACTATTGCATAGCAGAGCAACAACACCAGGCTTCCTTAAATGAATGGTTTGTTTTTTAACAACACTGAAAACTTCAGGACAGACAACTTGGCTTGGAAAGGAAATTTAACAATACTTAACAAAAAACTTTTCTGTTTTTTGTCCAGAAAGTTGGGGGTTGTCCTGGCTTGATTTGAACAGTTTGTATAGGGCTAGCATCCTGTTTCCCTCCTACTCTCTTGATTGCACTGGATTTTTCTATTAAAGAGGCTGTACACAACAATAAAAACCTATGTTATAGGCCTACATTATAGGGCTGTTGGATGACAACAAGATGATTTATGTGGCCACTATAGAGTAATATAAAAATGGAAAGAAAAGAAAGTGTTGCAGAAATGCTCTTCAGCTGAGCAAACCATTTATTTCTTTGTGTTTTGTGGATGTTTTGAGCCCCTGAGGGTAAGCTTTGGCCCTGAGACTCAGTACTAGGGCTCATTTTCAGGGCCTCAGGGAGAGGGTGAAATCCCAGGGCCTTCAGCTACCCCACTTGATGCCGTCCTCTAAGACTTCACTGCACGCCTGGCTTGTGGTAATTACTGAACAGGTAAATTGAAGACTGGGGGCAATAATCTGGCACTACCTACATTGTACATTTAGCTAGGGTTGCCAGGTCCCTCTTTGCCACCGGCGGGAGGTTTTGGGAGCAGAGCCTGAGGAGGACGGGGTTTGGGGAGGGACTTCAATGCCATAGAGTCCAATTGCCAACGCAGCCATTTTCTCCAGGGGAACTGATCTCTATCGGCTGGATATCAGTTGTACTAGCAGAACTCCAGCCACCACCTGGAGGTTGGCAACCCTACATTTAGCACAGTTAATTTCCATTTTATTTCTGTGGTTGTGGTAAAATGGTAAAACAGGCAATCTCGTCAAGGCCACATGATTGTGAATTCACATATTTACAAATGCTTTGTGGCACAATTCTTAGTGATATGGGAAAGAACTGCCATTAGTACTGCTATTCAACGTGACATCAGGCCTCAGCCCATGAATGTCAGGGTTTGGGATGGCGAGAGTCTTCACCACTTATCAGATAGATCCCCCACTTTCCAGCTTTGAATGTACATCAAGCACTCATTTAGCCCAGTTTCCCAGCCTGTAAAAACTCTGATTGACAGGATTAATTTAGAATTTCATGAAGTATAGTGATATTTCAACATATCAATAACAGCATCGCAAGGTTAATGATTGAAAGGATGTCTTCTTACCGCAAAGAGGTTAAAAATGTTGCCACTTTTAGAGATAGATCAATGTCAAGTAAACAAAAGAAAATGAATATGATAGCCCAAACTGAAGAAATAAACGTCGTATTTGAAGTGAGAAAAGAATACCTAAGAATATAGGACAATATGAGAAGCCAGTGGGGGAAATGTAAGAGAAATTTCAATAACCAGAACCAAGTGCTAGTGTATTAAAAGATTAAAACATATTCTGTTTGTCTGGCATGAACCAAAAAACAATATAACATAGTTTACTACCTCTAAAGCAATAGCTGTGTTACACCGAGGCATCCTCTTATAAGAGGAAAATAAGTGATCAGTGCTTTGGTCTTCCTTTTGTGGTTAAAAGCCACAAATTAGAATTTTCCAACTACTGACACTACCAAAATAAGCCAAATTGTATTATTTCTTGCCAAACCCAGATGCCAAAGTAAATCTGTACTGAAGGAAGAGAGCGCCATCAGTGGGGTGGGATTTACTTGCCTCCTCCCCTTCGCACTGCATCCCAGGGTTCTCCCCAATATGCTGTTCCTGAGGGTCAGAGGACACCCAAGAACAACTTGAGAGGGGAATCAGAGGTCTTCAATGGGGGCAGGGAATCAGCAGAAATACCCTCCTTCTGGTCACAGAAATTTCCCACAGGACCTAAGCCACAGCTTCCTACCTGCATTTGACTATTAATGTCAATTGCAGGTGAAATGTTGCTGGAACTTTTTGAATGGACATACTTTTAGAAATTCTCCAAGCATGAATCATCTTCTCTGAGCTTCACTTTGCAACATAAGCAGAATCACAATCGCTAGATAGCTATCCTAAACCCCCCTAAAAAGACTGAGCAAAACTGCCAGAATAAAATTTAGCCTTGATGGCACAAATAGATTATTGTCTATTCTAAAGTGCCCAGGTAAGAGATGACAGTTAGGTTGGACTTTGCTCTGAAGAAAATGTATGAGTACTAAGAAACCTGAAATGAAAACGATGTGACTGTTTCAGTGACCTGGAAATCAGGGTGATTTTGAGTTTCCCATCTCAGCTGATTCAACTCAAAAATCCCATTTCAGTTTGTTTCTCCCTTTTGCAAATCAAACCTGGTGACTCTTTACCCATACGCTAATATTTCTCCTAGAAAATGAGCACTTTGCAATAATATTGCTCATTAATAAATCGTCCTTATACCTTTTCCATATATTGTCTGTATAAATGAACATATAAATACCATATAAACTACATATGAACACCATACAACATATGTGAATACAAACAAATCTACCAAACTAACAGCAAAAAGAAAACGGAGAACTAAAGACACTGACAAAAATAAGAATAGGAAAAGAAACAAAATAAGGAGCACCCATTCATCCCTACCCAGAAAGGTTGGTAAAGGGTCTCCAGTTGCCTAAGGCAGAGTCTGTGATTCAAGGTGGTAATATCCCTTTGGGAGTCAGGCCAGCACTGATTTCTGTATATTTTTTTACACACCTCAGTGATATTTGCTCAATCGTACATCTGTAATCTGCCTACAGAAGCCCACAGTAAAATATTACCCAGAATGCCCCACCACTTAGGGACAGGGGAGGCAGGAATTAGGGCTGCCAACCTCCAGGTACTAAGCAACCAAAATGAACACCTCTGTACTACTACCACAGGTAAGGAACTAAGTACAGGAAGGGCTAATGATATTCAAACATCCTATTATGGGATGTTTCCTCTCTCTCTCTCTCTCTCTCTCTCTCTCTCTCTCTCTCTCTCTCTCTCTCTCTCTCTCTCTCTCTCTCTCTCTCTCTCTTTGGCCAACTGACTTATAGCAACCCCTGATGGGGATGTCAATAGGGCTGCCAACCTCCAGGTACTAGCTGGAGATCTCCTGGTATTACAACTGATCTCCAGCCGATAGAGATCGGTTCACCTAGAGAAAATGGCTGTGTTGGCAATTGGACTCTATGGCATTGAAGTCCCTCCCCTCCCCAAACCCTGCCCTCCTCAGGCTCCGCCCCAAAAACCTCTCACTGGTGGCAAAGAGGGACCTGGCAACCTTAGCAGCAATGTATTGGCCAAATTACAGCTTTTTAAACTTTGGACTACTGAAAAAAATGTTTCTTGGAAAGAGAAAGGGTAGAAATGGGACCAGAAGGGACAATGAACAGGGGCAGTTCTAGGGCAGAGGCTATCCCTCTTGGGCTTCTTCAATTCCTCTTTCATGCTAATCACTGTGGAACATTTGCGACCCATGTGTGGCAAGTCTTTGACCCCACTTCTGGATGGGTTGACAGGCAACCAGAGAATCTCACCGCGTCGCAAACCCATCGGAGCTGTATTCAGAGCAAGCTGGAGTGAAGCCAGGACACCCCTGTGCTCATACTGGTTCCTGCCAATTCAACTCCAACTTTGCCAGCGTCTCATTCATCTCCAACTGGTCTGTAGATGAAGGCAAAAACATCCCTTAGCACGTCTGCTCTTGTCCCTCTGAGCCGGAGGAGCAGTTCCAGATGCTCCCCAGTGCTAAGATAATGCCCTTCTTCCAGGGTCCCCTCAGCATTCCACAGTCCAATAGGGATGTCACATTTGTCACTACATCCTAATCACATAACCAGCACTCTGTGGAACAGGCACTGCTCACTTAAACCTGCTTATTTGCCCTGATGTTGGGTAACTATGGTAACCGTCATTGGAGCTCCATGTTTACTTTCCCCTATTGGTCCCAATAATTTCTGTTGCTGCACAAACCTCTTTCTCTCTCTTGGCAAAAGGAACACAGCACGGTGCAGGTGAAAAGCCTGGCTCTCCTTCCCTGCTGGCCAGTTACCCAAGTTATCAGTTGAGATTTACACAGCCTGCTCACTATATATCCTCAAGCCATTCTTGGACCTTTCCTTCCTCCTCAACCATCTAGCAAGAAGAATCTTTAGCCTTCTATGATGCTTTCTATGATGATGCTTCATGATGCTCCTTGCGTTTATCTTTAGCACATCTCTGTGAGATACATTACTGTTGTTCCCAATGCAGAGATGAAGGACTGGAGCTGAGTGTGTGCAGTGAGACTGCAGCAGAGGTGAACTTTTAATTCACATCGCCATGTCCCAAAAAAAGCTGTCCACCCAATCACATTTAACTAGTGGCTCTTTGAGATAATTTGTTTTGAACATGCACAGTTGTTACCTATTTACCTGTTTCAGCCCAGACAGAGAGAAAGCTAGACGGACAGATAGATTGCTGTGATATGAATGGTGACAAATGACACAAGCTTCTATTCCCTCTATCATGACCACACCAATGTGTGTGTGTGTATGTGTGTGTGTGTGTTTTAAATCAAACGTTTCATGAATTTATGGAAGAGAAATTAAGTAGAGAGAACACTCCCCTCCCCAAATACTAGAAATTGGTGGAAACCAGTGATGCTGATGGGCAGAATATTCAGGACAGACAACTACTTCTTTACACAATGCATAATTATTGCTTGCAGCATTCACTGCCGTAGGAGGTGATGATGACCACTGGTTTGGATATCTTTAAAAGGGAATTAGACAAATTCATAGAAGGCAGGTCCATCAGTGGCCATGAGCCATAATGGCTGACTGGGACCTCCATGTTTAGAAACAATATACTTCTGAAACCCAGTTGCTTCTGTGGGGTGGCAGGGACTTGTCAACCACTGCAGGAAACAGGATGCTGCACCACATGGCCTATTGGTCTGGTCCAGCAAGGTTCTGTTTATGTTCTTATGTCTCTGACAAGGATTTCCAAGATCTAGTGGATAAGAATTCCAAGCAGTCTGGCTGAAACTGCAGTAAGTGCTACAGAGTTTCTCTTCTCCCCTTCACCAGTAGGCAAATCCCTTGCACAGGTAGAAGAGACTGTGTTGCTGTATCTCAGAAGGTACTCAAAGGATTTTTGTATATGTCACAGAACACCTCATTGACTGAAAGAGCTGTTCTGCTTAGGGTCCACCAAAAGGTTGAGACAGTCAACAGCTGTCCCGGTTCTCTGCCTGGGGGTGCGCCCCTCTCCTGACCCCACCCGACTCCCAGACATGTTCTTTGCTTCTCTCTGGGTATCCATGCTGCCACCAGCTGGTTGATTGGAGACTTCCCCTGAAGAGGGCCAGCACTCCTAGCACACTGTCCGCGTTGCCACTTAAAAGCTCTGCCTCGTACCACGTCTCCTGGTTTCCCCCCCCCCATTCTGTTGATAGCTCTCTCAAGATAGATAGATTTCCTTTTTTAGAATGAATGTGGTAGTTTTGGAGCCTCCAACCTTTAAATAGTGTGATGCAGCCTAACGTGCAGTGCTTTTCTCCACAGCAATTTGGGCTACCTTTGAAGGGTCAGGTACAGAAGCCTGGAAAAATAGTCTTCTCAAAACAACTTTAAATATGACATATACTACAATAGAGCGATCTCCACTTTTAAAGTTATTAATAATGGCTATTCTGCACACTTGGAATGCAAAACCATGTTAACAGAAGGAGTCATGACTTTCCCTATTACTCTTATTTTTCAACAAAATTTCTGACATTTCCCATTTTTTGCCTTGACAAACAACCGGCATGGTGCCAGATGGAAACATCTGGAATAGTTCCACTACGCACCAAGCCAGATGCCTTTTCGCATATTTCCTCAGGCTGTGAGATATCTATATATATCAAAAGTGATTGTCTCTCTCCACTAATAATCTGTTATCTGAATAAGTAATTGCTTGTGGCTGAAGTCTGGATAAGATGCATCCTTTCCACCTTTGTTTGATTTACATGGTTTTTTGTTGTTTTACACTGCATCTCATTTTTCTTTTTATCCTTTTTGCAGGGGGGAGGAAGTTTGAGTATTTTTAGGTATTCCATCATAGTCAGCTGTGCAGCCGACCTTTTTACCTTGTAACTTTGTAGGGAAAGGATATAGAAAAGCAAGAGAGAAAACGTTTTCCACACATAAAAATAGATGAACAATCTAGTCCATTATCCTGTTTCCAAAACTGACAGACCAGATGTTTCTAGACAGTCCACAGCTGAACATGTAGGTTATCACTCTCCCCCATAATTTGGCTTCAGCATCTGGTATGCAGCTATACTGCCTCTGAACATGGAAGTTCCAATTAGCTATCATACAACAGCCATTGATAGGCATCTCCTCCATACATTTATCTAATACTTTTTAGCACCATCTAAGACAGTTGCTGTGGTGGAACAGTCCTGTTCTCACGTACAGGCCCTATTCCACCATGCCCTCTAGGGTTGCCAGCTCCAGGTTGGGAAATACCTGAAGATTTTTGGGGTGGAGTCTGAGGAGGGCGGGGTTTGGGGAGGGGAAGGACTTCAATGCCATAGAGTTCAATTGCCAAAGCGGCCATTTCTCCCAGGTGAACTGATCTATATTGGCTGGAGATCAGTTGTAATAGTGGGAGATCTCCAGCTAGTATCTGGAGGTTGGTAATGTCAGGCCTGCTCTCTGTGTCTAGAGATAGTTTCGCTTTCTCACAGACTCCCGTTCAAGGACTGTTTCCCTAACGATCGCATTCCTGTTCCCTTTGAAGCTAGCGGGTGCCCATGGGAGCCTTGGTGTTTCTAAGCTGTTTGGTATTATCTCATGAGACTGTATTGCTCCTGCTTTTGTAGTGTTCTCATATAATCAAGTGCATGCCATTTCCCCCTCATTGCTGCCTTTCGATTTCTAAGCTCTGCTTACCTGTGTTACCAATAAACCAACTCTTTTGGACTACTAGTCTCCTGGTGTGGCTATTGGGAAATCTATGGAACAAGTGCTTACATTAAGGCAGCAATCACTTCTCTTTCACCTGTCAGGCTAGAGCCCCGGAGGGTTCGCCTGGCGCTCGGATTGGAGCTGGGACGGTGCTCTCCGAGTTACCTACCCGTGGCTGGAGCCCCGTGCGGTTCGCCCGGGACCTGGGTGGGAGCAGATTCGCTCCCCAAGTGGTGGGTTCCTGCCCGGAGCCCTGGAAGGCTCCCATCCTTGGTTCCTTCCCTTGGGGACAGCGGACGACGACCCCGACTTAGCACGGGACGTTTTAGCTGAGATACATCGTACTGACGCGGAAGTCAACCGCCTGACTGGACTTGTTCGAGCTCAGTGGCGTTCTCTGGCCGTGACAGTTCCCTGGACGTCCGAGGTCGCGGATGCCAGTGCTCGCCAAGACCTCCACACCCTGGACTGGTTGGTGGAGGATGCTCGATTGGCAGCGGAGGATTTACAGTTGTTAACTAGCCTGTTGGCGGGACTAACCTCCAGTGACACGCAGTTGGATCAGGCAGGGGTCCCGATCCGTCCTGCTGCATCACCAGGCATGGCGACTCCAGCCATGCCGGACCCCCAGCTTTGCCAAGCGGAGGCAAAAGCGGTGGCAACACGGGTGGCTGCGTTCTTGCAGAGCAAGACCTTGGCGGTGCAGATCCAACCGATGCTGGATCTTACCGACCCCTCTGAACTCCTCTTGACTTTGGAACTGGAGGCTCTCCCCCTGATTACCACAGCCCTCACCGCTAAGCTTGCGGCTGACCAGACCTTGGCTGAACGCAAGAGGGCTGAAGATCAGGCACGGGCAGCAGCGGATGCCGCGGCCAAGGCTCGGGCTGAACAGGAGGAGAAGGAACGCTTGGCTGCCGAACGGGCGCGATCCACCACACGCCCCCGACACCCCGGGGGCTATGAATTTCCCTCATTCTCCCCGACTTTCGTTCCGTCTCGCAGCGTCCAACGCGCCCGTAGGTTCGCGGGACCTTTATCCGCTGTACTGGATGAGCCCAACGAGGAGGACCTATACGGTGGGGAGTCCCTCTGGGCTACTAACCTACGGGCCAGCCAATCCCGGCGCACTGGCAGTACCGTCGACAATGTGTTTTCGTTGCGAAACCAGAATCTGGACCTTATGGAACAGGTGGCGCGCTTACAAGACCAACTGGCCCTAGTACTCCGTGACAATGACCAGTTACAACGGGCCCAAACCGCGCCCGTTGCCCCGGCTCCAGCGACCCCGCAGCAGCCACTGCAGCAGCCGCCACAGCAACCGCCACAACAGCCGCCGCAGCAGCCAGCTGCGCCAGTGGTACCTCCCAGGGGAGGACCCGTTGCTCCTGGCGGAGGGCCCATTGCCCCTGGTGGAGGACCCATGGTCCCGTAGTGCCAGGAGTCCCTGCCCTACCATTGCTACCGGTGCACCGGGAGTTCCAGGGGCACCAATTCCTGGACACCCACCTGCACCCCCAATGCCATGGAGGCAACCCAAGTGGAAGATTACTTATGACGGTTCGGTTGAGACTCTGCCCCGATTCTTGCACCATGTGGATAGTTACATGAGGGAGCAAACTGTAGTGCCCTCCAAGGTTTTCCCAACACTTAATGAAGCTTTTCTCCCTCTCTGTTCAACCACCACCACCACCTGGCTTTTGTAGGAATTGCCCACTGGGAGAGCCAGGACTCCCAGCTTCCCTTTCATGTCCTGAGGTGTTGTCTCCGTGTCTCCTGCTATCCAGCATCCGGTTATCATGGGGCAGCTTAATGCCTTGTGCACCACTGGGTGAGTAGCCACTCAACTCTCCTCTTCCTTCTGGCGCCCCTTGTAAAATAGCATGTCCAAATCAGTGGAGGTTTATGTGGTACAGAGAACCACTACCAGTATCAAAAGTTATAAAGTATTTATTTTTAAAAAGTGCAAAATATTTTCTTCTGTCTGCCCTAAATCTCCTGCCAATCAACTTAATTGGGGAGCCCCGAAGTCTAATATTAACAGAAAGAGTGAAAAAGTTCTGCCTGTTTGATAACTAATCTATTCTCATTTCAAACTGAATTTCTATGGAAGTGAAGGCCAAGTAGAGTACTTTATCATTCCCAAATCGTACAAACCTGTTGCCTAGTTTTGAGGTGTGAAATTAGTGTTTCTAACTCTATCTCCTTCGCACTCACACATTATTATTTATTGCAAGAATTTCGTCATCCATTCTCTTATCCTCAAAATACCTTCAGCTTGAATATTATGCAGGGAGCTACCTCTACAGGAAAAGTTAAAATGTTGTACCTGCCAAAGTTGAAGAAGCCCCAAAGATTGTCCTGCACATATATTTGCATAATTGTGGACAAATATGCATAAGCTTATATGTGTTCTTTTAATGGCTTCATACCCTCTACCCTTTTAGTACACCTTTCATGCAGAAAACAATGAGCTTATTTATTTGACATGTCAAGACAAAGGACAAGGAATTAAACAGCCAAACCTGGATAGCAGGAGATCTCCAACTATTACCTGGAGGTTGGCAACCCTACCCCACACACTATATACCTTAGGGGAAGAGACTGCTTCTGCACCAGATTCAGCCATTAAATCTGCTCCAAATCACTGGACTCTGGACCCAGAACCCTCCAAAACGGCACTGCCCCAAAAGGCCGGGCTTCACACATTTGCCGCACTCAGGCATCAGAATTTTGTTTTAATTTCAAGAGTTTGCAATCCTCGTCTACTGCCAACGTAGAAGGCTGTCTGAGACCAGCATAAGGTAAGCCCTTGGCATGACTGGCTTCTCACAGTGAGCATGAGAGTCAGCCAGGGGTAAAGGTCCCTCCCCGCCTCTTGCTGGAACTTTTCCTGTACTCCAGATCATGCCTGCATCTTGTAGCACAGTAAACTTCCAATCCATATACATTCACCATATGGTGAATGCGGAACTGAAGTTATATAAATGGATTCTAATGCCCGTAAATGTATACTTTCAGTGTTGTGATATATGAATGCACCTGAGGCAAGGTTTTATTAAAGCTGTGTGTGTGTGTGTTTTAAGCTTTGTTTTGCCTCATAATGAAGGAAGTATTTCAGGGAAATGTTCTTCTAATTTCTGCAACAATCCAGTGACATATTAAAAAGACTAATGAGTTTATTGTGGCAGGCATTTTCCTCAGCTGCCTCCTAATTCATCAGATGAGTGAAGCAGCCTTATATGAGATAAAAAGTTTTATGCAACAAAGCTGAAAAATGCACACACTACAAGAGATATAATATTTCATCTAATTAGAGTTAGGTACCGGTTTGTCCCATCAGTACTTTGAGTTTCTCAAGCCACTATAGGCAATTTGCTATTTGCCCTTTTTCATCTCCTAAGCACCTCTGATTTCTATCTGTTCCAAGGCATAAGCAAGTGACTCCCAACCAGACCTGGAGAAAAGGAAGGAAGGAAGGAAGGAAGGAAGGAAGGAAGGAAGGAAGGAAGGAAGGAAGGAAGGAAGGAAGGAAGGAAGGAAGGAAGGAAGGAAAGAAAGAAAGAAAGAAAGAAAGAAAGAAAGAAAGAAAGAAAGGAAGGAAGGAAGGAAGGAAGGAAGGAAGGAAGGAAGGAAAGAAAGAAAGAAAGAAAGAAAGAAAGAAAGAAAGAAGGAAAGAAAGAAAGAAAGAAAGGAAGGAAGGAAGGAAGGAAGGAAGGAAGGAAGGAAGGAAGGAAGGAAGGAAGGAAGGAAGGAAGAAAGAAAGAAAGAAAGAAAGAAAGAAAGAAAGAAAGAAAGAAAGAAAGAAAGAAAGAAAGAAAGAAAGAAAGAGAAACTCGGTGGCAGCATCCATGGCTTCCATCCAGAAGATTCCAGGTTCAATCCCTGGCATCTCTAATTAAAGGATCAGATAAAAGGTATTGTGGAAGACTCCAGAAAGCCCTGGAGAATGGATAACACCGAGCTGGATAGATTAACTGACTCAATAGAGGGCAGCTTCATGTGTGTTCAAAGAAAAAATGGCTTCTGGTTAACCACAGCAGCCTTCCCAACCATCACTACCAGGACTTCATCCCACGCTTGACCAGTTCACCTCTGTCCCCCACTGCTGAACTGCACAATGTTTCTTGGTCTATGGCAATGAATAAAAAGGCTTCGTTGCAGAGAGATCTGTTAAAACAGGATAAAAGAAGAATGCTGAACACGGCATGCAATAAAATGGAAAGACTGCACAGTTCTTTCAGCTGCAGAACTACAATACCTTCCAAATGGATCACTGTCCCCTACCCCCACCCCACATCAAGTTCCACCCCAGCCTTTTTCCTAGCCTGCATTCAGATGCCATCAAAAACTGCCGGCCCCTACACCATGCCTTCGTCCGTGATATCCTAAACCCCCCTCCCCATCTCTAACCCTTTCCCTCTATTTCTCCCAACTCCATCCTTTTCTCCATGTCTCCTGGTTCTCACTGCTGGAAACAAAGTTAAATCAAATGTGTTTCACAGCTCATTCACCTACCTGTTCAGATGTGAAGCGCTCTTGAAGCGCGTCGTGCTGTTCAGATGACAGGCTCTTACAATGTATCACTTACTGAGAAGTGAAGTTATCTTATTCAGCCAGTCATCGAGTAAGCAGGACTCAACAACCTTCCCTACTTTTAAAAAGCAAGTCTTTTTATTGAAATACTTCTAGTAAAATATGTGTAAATGCAGATTATCAACACTTCTATAAAAACTCTTGTCAAAGTACAATGTATGTATTTACAATGTATGAAGTAAAAGCAAGCAAGTCTTACATACTTATTCAGTTTCAAAATCCAACTTCTAAAATATAACAGTCAAATTATTCTGATTCAGTTCAAAGTATCTAATTCATAAAGTCTAGAGTAATGTATTTAAGCCATTCATACCAGTCAGCCTTTTCTTGAGAGCCTTTGGAAGGTTCTAATTCTCTGGGCTTACTGTGGCTGTATTTATACTGTTTCAGACTCATTAAGAGTGTTGATTTTACCATCAGGAGGGATATCTTCCTCCCCACTTTCAGATAACATTAGCAGTGCAATAATGTACAGTTGCAGCTGTTCAGGTTATTAGCTTCTCCCTATGACCAAATATGGGCTTCCTTTCCTTTCAGTCTATTTTGCTTAAAGTATAAACAATCATTTCTGAGCTCCATGATCACTCTATACACTCAATTTTCATACCATTCTCATCTTCAGTACAATACGCATTAAATGAGACTATTTAGAAATCTACAATACAATATATAACTATATAAATCATAAAACACAACTATTGCTCACATTGTAACATGTAACCATCTGGTCAGTAGGAAACATAGCCTTCAGCAAGGTTATAGAAAGCAAGAAGCTTACTGCACTTATAGCCTTGAGGTCTTTGAGTAGACATTCTCAAGGTTTGAGGATAGCAGGACTTTTCTGCTCTTGAGATATGAGCAGCTGGCAGCTGGCAGCTGAATCAGGAAGGGTAATTTCAGATACACCTTTCTGGCAGATAGTGAAGAATGACTCTGTTCTTCTCCCTTCAAGGACAAGACCAGGGTAAGTTAGTTAGCTCTTGAAAGAATTCAGACCTTGAGAGAATTCAGTCAGCCTGTTCTAAGGACATTTGCATTTTGCAAGCTGTTGCCAGGGTTTTCATTACACAAACCTCTGCAGTTTGTGGTTCAGTTTGTATGTTGTGTTCAAGCTCTACATGGAATTAATTCTGCACATGTACACAAAATACCATAATTATGTCAGAGACCGTGACACTCTGCATAGCCAATGAGTGTCCTGGAGATGCTGCCATTTGTCACCCCAGAAAAAGCATTAGCTCTGGCATGAAAACCACGGCGCAAAGGAAGGCATGAAAGCCCTCCCCGGAGATTAATCAAAAAGGGCTTTTAAAATGCACACATCAAATCTGAATATTCGTTTACTTGGATGGGAACACCTGAAAAGTCAAAGTTCCACAGCGAACATTTGTTTTACTTCTGTTCCTGACAAATGGCAACACTTGCCGTCATTATCCCCATATCCCAGATGGCTTGCCTGAGGGAAAACAGAAAGCTGGTGAATATTTTCCCCTCCGGTTCTCTTCTAGAACCTTCTCCGGAGCTTCACCTATCAGCACAAAACAGCAACAACATTAGTAAAGCCAAGACAGAGCCATGCCATGAGACAAAGTGAATAACAATACCAGCAGAAAGCAGGTAGAAGTAGCTGGAGGGTTGGGGAGTGGACCTTGATTCATATCTGCCCCCCCATACTGCTTTTGCTGCTGCTACAGCTAAGCAATGGAGACTGATTGGTTATATAAGCCGTCTGTCATTTGTAGTGGGAATCTTTCAAATTTCCCTGCTGTTATCTCCTGCTTTCCTCGGGTCATGTCATCATGTCAGTTGGGCTTGGGCTGTTCTCAACTGGCTTCAAGTGACATGATCACGTGTGTGTGTTTGTGTTTGTGTGTGTGTGTGTGTGTGTGTGTGTGTGTGTGTGTGAAGTGCCATCAAGTCGCAGCCGATTGATGGCAAGCAACCCAGTAGGGTTTTCAAGGCAAGAGACTAACAGAGGTGGTTTGCCATTGCCTTCCTCTGCATAGCGACCCCGGTATTCCTTTGCGGTCTCCCATCCAAGTACTGATTGTGGCCAACCCTGCTTGGCTTCTGAATGCTACCCACTAGTCTCCAGATATACATGGTCACCATTTGACAAAGGGGAGGGGCTGTGGCTCAGTGGTAGAGCATCTACTTGGCATGCAGAAGGTCCCAGGTTCAATCCCTGGCATCTCCAGTTAAAGGGACTAGGCAAGTAGGTGATGTGAAAGACTTCTACCTGAGACCCTGGAGAACCACTGCCAGTCTGAGTAGACAATACTGACTTTGATGGTCCAAGGGTCTGAATTAGTGTAAGGCAGCTGTGTGTGTGTGTGTGTGTGTGTGTGTGTGAAGTGTCGTCAAGTCGCAGCCAATTAATGGCAACCCAGTAGGGTTTTCAAGGCAAGAGACTAACAGAGGTGTTTTGCCTTTGCCTTCCTCTGCATAACGACCCCAGTATTCCTTGGTGGTCTCCCATCCGAGTTCTAGCCAGGTCCAACCCTGCTTAGCTTCTGAGATCTGACGAGATCAGGCTAGCCTGGCCCATCCAGGTCAGGGCATAATCATACATACATTGGAGCAAGACCATAATTCTGCAGAATCAATTGAGGAAGGAGGGAGCAGTGGTAGAGCATCTGCTTTGCATACTGAAGGTCCCAGGTTCAATCCCCAGCATCTCCAGTGGAAAGGATCAGGTAGTAGTTGATAGGAAGGACCTTGACCTGAGACCCAGGAGAGCCTCTGTGACGGACCAAGGGTTTGGTTCAGTATAACGCAGCATCATGTGTGAGGAGCAGCATCCTATTCTCACTTCTAAGAAACAAAAGCCAGCTTCCCCAAACAAGTCCAGTCTGCTTCTGAGGGAGACTATGTGTGAATATCTTTCAAACTGAGGCCCATTCCTTTGTCCTGACCTACATCATGTTGAGTCATTACTTTGCATTCAAACCTTCCCGATTTTCTTCAGATCATCCATCTTCGCTGTGATGAAAACTGACACTGTCGTCTGATGTTGTCAGAACTGCGGGACATGATAAATTTGTCTACTGATCTGTCTAGAGGCCTTTCAAAGAAGAAGTGCACCTGAGTTGTCCTGACCTTCCCCACCCCTCCCACCCCTCCCACCAGGCCAAAGCCAGGGTCTCCACTGGAAGTGTATCGTATCTTCGGTTGAGGGCTTTGCAGGAAGTAAGAGTCTGCTGGAGAAACTGGAAGCAAATTGGGTGACACTGATGAAATTAGAAAGCAGCAGCTTGGAAGACCTTTGATCTTACATTGCTGTGAATCTGTACCCACAGAAGAACAAAGGGGCAAGGAAAGGAGGAGGCTGCTAGCAAAAGGGGTGAAAGCAGCAAACTGCTTTCAAAAGTTGTTACCCCTTAGAAGGATAGTCTGTATCCTCCAAGGGCATTTATTCAACAGCTACAGCAGCCATGTCCTATCATGGGATGTTTCCTCTCTCTCTCTCTCTCTCTTTGGCCAACTGACTTATAGCAACCCCTGATGGGGCTGTCAATAGGGCTGCCAGCCTCCAGGTACTAGCTGGAGATCTCCCGCTATTACAACTGATCTCCAGCCGATAGAGATCAGTTCTCCTGGAGAAAATGGCCGCTTTGGCAACTGGACTCTATGTCCCACTGAAGTCCCTCCCCTCCCCAAACCCCACTCTCCTCAAGCTTCGCTTCCAAAATCTCCTGGTATTTCCCAACCCAGAGCTAACAACCCTAGCTGACAAGGCAATAGACTTCAGAGGTGGTTTGCTATTGCCTGCCTCCATGTCACGACCCTGGTATTCCTTGAAGGTCTCCCATCCAAATATTTGCCAGAGATGTCCCTGCTTAGCTTCTGAGATCTAATGAGATCAGGCTAGCCTGGGCCATCCAGGTTAGGTTATGCTTTCTATAGGTAGTATAATAAAACAGGGACTCAGAGGAAGCTTGGAGACTTAACAGAATTAATTCCAGAATACATTTCCATGAAAAAATCTGTGGAATAAATTATGTTAGTCTCCAAATTGCCTCTGGACTACTGTTTTATTTTGCTGCTACGGACTAACAGGGCCACCCGTCTACAATTCCTACAGGCAATGTAGAGATTACAAAAGTAATCTCTACATTGGAAAAAAGTGTGTACATTGCCAGTTACAAAGGGAACTCTGAATCTTTCTTTCATAAAACTGCAGAAGTTAAAAAGCTGCAAGAGAAATAATCTTTCTGACCCATGTATTCTGCCCTCGTGCCATATCAGACAATTTACATTTTCATTCCTATGTTGAGAAAAAATTGTGGGAAGGAGGTGAAATTCACATGGTTAATGCCATGTTGATGCAACCTCTGTACCAGCATAGAAATGGATGGCAGAAGCTGCTCAGATTACACAACCTCCCCATCATTCCTGGTGGTGTTTTATGAGTCAAGCACAAGGGATGGAGCACAAGGTTGCTGGGGGGAAATAGCGGTATTTTATTTATTTATTATTTACAGCTTTTGCTAGAACAACTGGGGAAAAATAGGAACAGGTGTTGATAATAAATCCCATGAATGCAACTGAGGGAATGTACGTGGGGAGGGGACTGCTGACAAAAAATGACTGGCATGTGGAACAGCAGCCAGTCATCATGAGGGCCTACCCAAAGATGTTTTGTTTAATGGAGTAAAACCTCTGCTGTACCTAGGGTTGCCAACCTCCAGGTGGCACCTGAACATCTCCCGCTATTACAATTGATCTCCAGATGACTGAGATCAATTCCCCTGGAGAAAATGGCTGCTTTGAAGGGTGGACTCTCTGGTATTATACCCAGCTGAGGTCCCTCCCCTCCCCAAACCCCACCTTCCCCAGGCTCCACCTCCAAAATCTCCAGGTACTTCCCAACCCAGAGTTGGCAACCCTAGCTTAATGTGGGGCTTGAGTATAGCTGCACTGTGCCATGCCTTTGTCTGCAGTCTCCCTGCACTAGAACATATGGCTGTTTTGACACCATGGCTGCTGAGGGATTCCTAACGTCCTGTGCTATGTCTGTCATATGTGTGTCCGCTTAGGTGTGTGGTTAGTCCCTGCCCAGACAAGACTTGAACCAATGTGTGGGAGAGGTTTCAAGTATTCTACCAGGATCACTTTTGCCAAGTGAGCTGCAGAGGCATGTGGACGATGTCGTCAGCATGGCCATGGCTCTTTCCCTGTACGTGTGCCTGGAAAAGGAAACATGGTTGCTAAAAGAGCCTTAAACCTATGTCTGCTTAGCTTCATGCAGTGTATTCATTCCAGGACTCTTACCGGTCACACCACAGTCTTTGTTACGGTGGAAAGTGCTGTGTTTCCTTTGTTCCTTCAGCATGTGTTCTGCATGTGGGTGGTGGCAGCCTGACATTACGGAGGTGTGTCAGCATCAGCACACATTGGTTGGCTGCCTCCATCTATGGTTATCAGAAGGATATTGCCAGCATGCTGATTCATGATTGGTGGATTGGTAGGATTGGGCTCCAGTGCAATTGCTATGCCCTTGGCACCTTGGAGTTTGGTCTTTTTGTACATATTTCTCCTCTGTTGAGTCAGCATAGGATATCAGCCAGTGCAATACTGCTATACAAGCATCAGATGTGCCCTGATGCCTGGAGTTTAAAATTGGGTTACTAGTCTCCAATATATTTATTAATCACATTGGTGCTTACCTTCAATGCAGTAAACATTTATTTTTCCCAACGACATATGCCCTTTATGAAAATCATACTTCTTTGCCAGCGGAAGTGGGGGTATAAATTGAATAAAATAAAATAGATAAATAACATTATTAACTCTGGTCTTAGGTCTATAATACCTTTAAAAGAATACATTAGATAAGAATGCTTGGACTCTGTGCTTTCATTTTCCTCTAGGCTCCCATGGCTATTGTCACAGGATGAGCATGTAACTGATATGCCACGCAAAGGTTTTTGTTTTGTTTTCACCCTAATAAACTTGTCCTGGTTCATAATTCTATATTTAAACATTTGCCGCCACGTTATACTGGCTATTCATACATAATTTGCAATCCCACCAAACCCCCGAAATCCTGTTCACACATGCTACTACCCAGGAGAGTATCCCCCATCCAGTACGTGTGCATAACATTTTTACTACCCAGATGCAAAGCTTTACTGTTTTAAACTGCATCTTGTTCACATCTGCCTATTTTTCCAGTGTATCTAAGTCTGATTGTATTTTATCTCTATCTTTCAGAGTGTTTGCTGTCCCGTCCAATTTGGTGTCATCTGCAAGTTTAATGAGTAGTTCCTTCACATCCTCATGTAGATCATTTATAAAAATATTAAAAAGCACTGGGCCCTAAATCGAGCCCTGCGGCAACCCGCTGGATAAGGAGCCATTAACTACCAATCTTTGGGTGTGATTATCCAACCAATTCCTTATCCATCTAACCATCCACAACCTTCCAACTTGCCAATCAAATCATCATGGGGAGCTTTATCAAACGCCTTACTAAAATCCAAATATACAATATCCACGGCATCCCCATGCTCTACCACACCTGTCACCTGATCAAAAAAAGGAAATTAAATTAGTCTAACAGGACCTATTGTCCTGACCTGGATGGCCCAGGCTAGCCTGATCTCGTCAGATCTCAGAAGCTAAGCAGGGTCAGCCCTGGTTAGTATTTGGATGGGAGACCACCAAGGAATACCAGGGTTGCTGTGCAGAGGAAGGCACTGGCAAACCACCTCTGTTAGTCTCTTGCCATGAAAACCCCAAAATGGGTCACCATAAGTCGGCTGCGACTTGACAGCACTTTACACACACACAACAGGACCTATTAGGGACTAATCCATTCTGACTGTCGCGGGTCAGTGCGTTTCAGTGCCTATGCTCTTAGAATCGACCCCTTCCTGAGAAGGAGTAAGTTATCTTATTCAGATAGACACCTAATAAGCAGGACTCAACTGCTTCTTACCGAAGTAAGCTTTCTCTTGAAGTGCGCCAATAAATTATGAAAAGGGACATAAATGTATGTACAATTTATTTTACATAATGTAGTATATGCATGTAGATGGTTACAAAGTCTTAAAATATTACACAAGTTCAGACATTATGAGTCTTGAACATGTTCATGTTGCAAGCAATCTTTAACAATCTCTATGCCTCTATATGAGAGTATCAAATCTTAAAACAGTAATAATATTTCATTCAGAATAAAAGTTACAGGAATCTTGTAAAAATGGTTAGTTCAGTACATAAAATCTGATCTAGCTAACAGTATTTTAATTCAAAGTATCTAGAATATCACAATACAAGTAGACATACTTTACCCAATCATGTCAGTTGTTGTGAACCTCCCCAGGGCTTAGAGAGATTTGAAAGTTCCCACTCCGTATTAAGGATGAACAGACCTTTTAAGGTCTTCTATTTATTATTTTAGTATTTAAGTATCTTCGGTGTATGCAAAGGTTAGAAAAATATCTAAGTGTTCTCAGCCTATGAAAGGCCTCTGATCTATGCTGAAATCAGAGAGATTTGTGTGTGTGTGCAAAGCTAAAGTAAAAGCTAAGCAAAGCTGAAGTCAGTCGGCTATATGTGGCTATGTGAAAGCTTAAAGCTGTGGAAATGTTCAAGAGTTCTGTGTCAGACTCTGTTCTGAAGTCTCGCTGATTGTGCCAATATTAGAGAGATCTGTGTGAACCTTTAGTTCAACGCAAGAGCCAAAAAGCTCCATGGATCTTAATCCATGTATAGACCAAAGAGTTCTGTGTAAGAACTGAGTTCAGTAGCCTCTCTGGTTGTTAGAGAGATTTCTGACTCCATGCAAAGAACAAGAAACTCCAAGTATCCCCAGCTCATAGAAGAACTAGAGAGACCCGTGAATCCATGTCTGTAAGGACTGAAATGCCTATGCAAAGACTAGATAGACCTTAGTAAACACTTCTCAATACATTAAGAAGTGCCTCCATACAAAGGATGGAGAGATCTAAGCTCTTAGAATCCACCCAAAGGTTGATGGTTTCTAAGAGTCTCCATCTTACTTAAAACATGGAGATGTTTGTAGGTATTCAGCCCAGCTACCCATTCCTAGCAAGGGCTGGCTATCTGAAAATAATCCCCCATTTAGAGAGTTCTCCAGTCTCACAGGAAAGGGACCTTTTTAGGCAAGAAAGTCCTAACCCATATGGAAGGTCTGAGAGCCTTAATCCACGCAAGAATCAAAGTCTCAGAGCCCACATCCCACACAAGGGATGGAGAGATCCATGCAGGCCAGTGGGTACTAACCTGTCAGAGACTCTCTCTTTTGGCCAGAAGAGCCTCTCCTTTTATATGTTTTGGAGACCCGGTTTCTCCGGATTTGTTCTTATTTTGCCTACAACTACAGCCCCCTTTCCAGATTCTGCAGTTATGCACTATTGTGTGGATTCCACATGGACACCATGTAAGAAAAGCCTCTTCCTGGTCCATATAAGGAAATCCTATTCCTGGTCACCTGTTGATCATAGCCTCACAGCCTGTTCATGGCCGTATTTTACATTTTATGTTGTATCTTGCTTGTGTCGTATCCTGCAGTATCCTGCTTAATCAGGTAGGCTACTGTTTGGATTCCAGGAGCAGTTCACCGAGTGCTCTTGCCTATATTTTAAACAGGGTCAAATGGTCAGACATGTCTAGGCTTGCCAGGTTCCTACAGTAAGGATTGTAACAGAGGAAATCTTACACAAAGCCTAGTATTTTAAAGAAGAAATCATTTCTGTCGCTATTACGAACAACTTATATACTAAATGATTTAGGCCCAACATTCTTAACTGAGTATTCTGTTATTGCATTTAAACTTTAAATAGTGAAAGTCTGCAAGATACATGTGCTTCTATTAGCCTAATTGTCTCATAAATGCCAGAGCCCATAACAACTACTACTTATCACCAAATTATCCTGCAGATGTTTACAAATCAGCCTTTTAAAATCTACTCCAAGATTTCCCCTGGGTCAGAGGTTAAACTGGCTGGCCTATCGTACCCCACATCATCCTTCCTCCCCTTTTTAAAAACTGGGACAACATTTGCCCTTCTCCAGTCATGTGGCACACCACCCATTCTCCAAGAGGCTGTGAAGATAATGGATAACAACTTTCCCAGCGAGTTCTATAAGCATTCTTGGGTGGACATCACCTAGCCCAGGAAACGTACACCCATCCAAAGCATCCAGATATTACTGAACAACCTCTGTACTTATATCCACATACAAACCTGAATCCTGCACACCATTGTCCCCAAGTTGGCCTCTACTCTGCTTTTGGAGAGAAGGCTGAGACAAGATAGGCTTTAAGCCTCCCTGCCTTTGCTTTATCCTCTGTCAAGATTTCTCCAGCTTCACCTAATAGCAGACCTATCGCCTCCTTCTCCTTCCGTTTATTCCTCACATAACTAATAAAACCCTTCTTATTATTGTCAGCTTACCTGGCCAATCTTAGCTCATTCTGAGCTTTGGCCTCTCTAACAACCACCCTACCATGTTTAGCAACCTGTTAGTACTGATCCTTAGTAATTCACCCTTCCTTCCATTTCTTAAACATAACCTTTTTTTTTTCCAGCTCACCATAGAGCTCTCTGTTTATCCACATTGGGTTCTTGGATCTCCTACCATGTTTCCATCTTGTCAGAAGAGCAACTTACCGGTACATTAAAAAAGATCCCACCCTTCGCTTGACCCTTTCCCTTCCAACATTTCCCCATTTTTAAAAACAGAATGCAACTGCAGGAACTGCAATATAAAGGGGGACATTGTCATGAGGGGCAGGGGGTTTTTTCTGCCAAAAACGACCACCTCTCCCATCTCCAAGTAACTTACTGTGGGGAAAATACAGGCACACATTCATTTTCTCCAGAGAATTATAAAAACAGCTTGGGGTAGAAATTTATGGCAGGGAAAATTAATTAAATAGCTCCCCCCCCCATATACACACAACTCCTTCTTTTAAAACAGTGGCCCCTGTGGCTGTATTCTGTTTTTAAAAAATCATCTGGAAAGATAAAATCCCAGATCTACAATGTATAATGTGAGGTTCTGCCCTGAGTGAGTGGCTATGATGTGTTATCAGGAGAGGGCTCCTTCAAAACTTCTGTTGCTGGTCCCAGTGGGAATTCCTTTCCCCGTTTCCTCAGATTGGTCCAAGAGAGAAAAATGGAGATTTGGAAATGAGGGAGATTGGGAGGTTATGCTGGGAGGCAGATGGAAAGCTCTGCATGGCCAGATTGAACCCTTGGTCTCCTGGTTGTCTACATCTCTGCTCTATGGCTGCATCAGGGCTGCCAACCCTGGATATCTCCTGCTATTACAGTTGATCTCCAGAGGACCAATATCATATCCCTTGGAGAAAACGGCTGCTTTGGAGGATAGGGATTCTATGGCACTATACACTGCTGAGGTTCCTCCCCGAACCCTGCAATCCCTAGGCTCCACCTTTTTGTCACTTGTTGATGTTACAACACATCTGGAAACAATTTTTTTTGCCCCAGACACTTGTATGAGCAAATTACCAAGCTGAAAGACCTATGATTGGTGTTCTTAATTCACATCTAGCCACACAAGATATAAGGTTTATAAATTTCTAATATAATACCTTGTAAAGTGCATTTCTGGATTTTTTAAATAATCATGTTTTATATAAATTGACCACAAAGAAAAGCCCAATACGCCAAAACACATATGGTCCATCTCATGTTGGGTCATTTATATTTTGTATATCATCAACGGTGTTGATTATTTTTGTAACTGTTTATACTAGTGGTTTTTTATGCATCCTGTATTCCAGGCCCAGGGTTTTAATCCATTTTATTGTGTACACCTAATAATATATGACTTTATACGAATTTTTAGTTTCCAGCTCAACCCTTAGGTTCCCTCCACCTCCAAAATCTCCAGGGATTTCCCAACCCAGAGCTGGCAACCCTACCCATCACATGCTACTTTTTAAAGACACGGGTAAACAATAATCAGACTCATCCATATTTTAAAAAGAAAAGAATGTAATGAAGGAAAAGGGTAGCACTGGATGTTAACAGAAATTGATCTGAACATCCATCTGGCAACACTTTCTATAAAGGTCAAAGTCACAAGTCTCTTGGAGAAGCAGAAAAGCTGAACAAGAGTCAAGACATTTTGGCACTGGTTGTTCTCTCAAGGCACAAAATGGATGAAGACTAGGCAGTTTTATTTTGCAGCAGCTTGTCTGGATTATTGCACTATTAGATGTTTGCAAATATGTGCTGTTCTAAATTGGTGTCTTTATTTAGATAGTTTGGGATAAATGTGCTAATTTTACAATCCTCGTTTGAAAGTGAGAGGAGGCTGATATGTTACCAGGGAATCAATCCTTCTGCTGTGCCTAGACTCACAACCCTCCCAATCTCTCTAAGCTGTTTATAACAAGGTTAAGGTTATTTGAAATTCCACATTTGTATAAAGATTCTGAGCAGATCACAGGAATCTGCGACTGCAGAGCAATATGCATGTCTCACAATTTTGAGGAATGGGCATAATTGCACACCTGGCCAATGTCTGGCACCTGTCAATCACAAACAAGACAATTCCCATCCGATTGCTGATCAGCCAAATGGATTAACACCTTGATCTTCAGTGAGTAGGCCATGAGGCACAAATGGGCTGCATCCCAACCTAAGCTGGGATGTGACTGCCTTTTGACAAAAGCCATATAGCTTTTGTTGTGTGTATGTGTGCATGTTAAACGCCATCAAGTCACTTCTGACTTATGGCGACTCTATGAATTCATATCCTCCAAAACATCACGTTGTTAACAACAGCCCTGCTGAGGTCTTGCAGACTGAGGCCCATGGCTTCCTTTATAGAGTCAATCCATCCTTACACTTAAGAATCTCTTCTAGCTCCTTCATGTCTGCCCTTACCAGTCTCAATCTCCTTCTGATGTCTTGATTGCAGTCTCCTTTTTTGGTTGATGATGGAGCCAAGGAATAAAAAATCTTGAACAATTTCAATTTCTTCATCATCAACCTTAAAGTTGTGTAATTCTCCTGTAGTCATTACTGTCATCTTCTTGATGTTCACCTGTAATCCTGCTTTGGCACTTTCTGTTTTAATCTTCATTAGTAGTCTTTTCAAGTTCTCACTATTTTCTTCCAGTAATGTGGTGTCATCTGCATATCTCTAATTGTTAATGTTTAGGGTTGCCAGGTCCCTCTTCACCTCCGGTGGGAGGTTTTTGGGGCGGAGCCTCATTAGGGTGGGGTTTGGGGAGGGGAGGGACTTCAATGCCATAGAATCCAATTGCCAAAGCGGCCATTTTCTTCAGGTGAACTGATCTCTACCAGCTGGAGATCAGTTGTAATAGCAGCCGATAGAGATCAGTTCACCTGGAGAAAATGACTGCTTTGGCAATTGGACCCTATGGCATTGAAGTCCCTCCCCCTCCCCAAATCCCACCCTCCTCAGGCTCTGCCCCCAAAATCTCCAGGTATTTCCCAACTCAGAGCTGGCAACCCTAGGTAAGAACCAGCTCCTGTAATGTATGGTGGCCAATCACAGCTGAGCAGCCCCTAGCAGATCACAATACCCAGCTGTGGGGTGTAGGGTTGCCAGATCCCTCTTAGCCATTGGCGGGAGGTTTTTGGGGCTGAGCCTGAGGAGGGCAGGGTTTGGGGAGGGGAGGGACTTCAATTCCATAGAGTCCAATTGCCAAAGAAGCCATTTTTCTCCAGGTGAACTGATCTCTATCGGCTGGAGATCTGTTGTAATAGCAGGAGATCTCCAGCTAGTACCTGGAGGTTGGCAACCCTGGTGGGGTGACACTCGCTTTGGTGACTCACAAGTTGTGCTGACCTGATTTAGAATCTTGTAAGCGTACTTTTAGCTGGATTCCCAAGAGAACTTTGTTTAAATGAATACGGTCCCCATTGTAAGTTCTGTTTTCTAGGTCAGTTTGAAAAATGAATTCTGGAATACTCACCGAAACAGCTGTTTCTGACAAGCTTCTTTTAATCCTTACCTTTATCAGTTCCTTTCATCAGAGAGAACAAGTCTATTCCTCCTCTCCCTTACATGGCAGGACAAAATCTAATGTTTGAGCGGCTGCCAATTTGCAGACAGATACACAAAAGACAAATTAGGCCCACCAACTGCTCTGGGAAGTGGCATAAAACTCTAAAGGCACAGTGTACTGGGGAGAACAACCCCCCCCCCCAAAAAAAAAATCCTCTCAGTTTCTTGGCCCCCACAAACCCCAGGTCTCAGTCCTGAAGTCTGGAAGAAGAAAAAAACAAGATGGGCCTTCCTGACTTACCAGTCACCAAAGACCCACGAGGGCTGTTTGGCTGGCTCCTGACAATATAAACCGGGTGGGGATTTTTGCCAGAACAATTAACAGATGCCTGCAGTGTCACATAGAGAGAGTCTCTGGCAGTTTGTTCAACACTCTGACAGCAGCAAGCGTTTCAGAATCCCACACATAAAACAGTTGGCCAGCAAAGTGTGTTGACGGAGTGTGAAGGTTGCAGACAGAGACGGCACTGTGGGACTAATTCCAGGAAGAGCTAATAGCTTTTGCTGGGGTAGAATTGCAAGTGGATCCACTGCTGAAAAGATCCGTTTGGGGCAGGAGAAGAGAGAAGACAGGGTTAGGGAAACACACGGGTTCACCATCGCTTTTCAAACGGTACACTGAGATGTCCACATCCCATCCACAGCCTGGGTTGCATATAATGACAAGATAACCCAGCAATTGCCACTAATACCATATTATAAACACAAGATCAGCCCATTCATTGGACTGGACACTTGTCCTGACACCTCTAATGAAGGCAAAAAGCTGCATTGCCAGTAAGAGATGTGGTGGACAGTTCTGGATGGAGATACAAGAACAGACAAAAAATAGCCAGTAAAGAACTGGAGATGAATAGAGCTAGGCCCAGTCTATGTACTTCATTGGCTAGAAACTAACTGGGGATGTCAGCCTCCAGGTGGGACCTGGGGATCCTCCGGAATTACAGCTCATCTCCAGAGATCAGTTCCCCTGGAGAAGACGGAAGCTTTGGAGGTTGGAGTTTATGGAATCATCTCCTACTGAGGTCCCTGTCCTCCCTGAGCTCAATCTGCAAATTTCCAGGCATTTCCCAACCTGGATCTGGCAATCCTACCCCTCTCCCCCGCATCCCCACCAGTAGCCAGGGGGACCTGGCAACCCTAAAACTAGCCAGTAGATAAATACACGTTGCCCACTGATGCCAAATCAAATTACATAGGAGATTTATGACAAGATTTCCTTAAATTTTAAAAGACCCAGAGGGGCTGCCTTTTGGCCATAGCGCATCGCACGTTCATGGGGAACCCGGCGCTAAATCATTCATAGACTACCTGGTTTTGGGTTGGGGTTTCATAAGTAGCAGAGCAGCTCCTTCGCTGCAATCTATTGAAAGACAGCCCTCGACACAAGCTTTTGTCTTCCCTAGACTAGGAGCTGAGAGACCCAAGTTCAGATCCCCACTCTCCACAGAAATTCACTGGGGGACTTTGGGGCAGTCATTCTCTCTCAGTTTAACCTACCTCACAGGGTGGTTGTTGTAAGGATAAAACAGGGGGGAAGAATGGTGCTATAAGACACTTTGGGTCTCCATCCAGGAGAAAAGCAAGGTTATATGTGTGTGTGTGTATATATACTGCTATTTTTCCTGAATGGGTGTGTATGTGTATACACAAAGGTCTTTTATGCATGGCTGTTTCACTCACCGTCACCCCTCTGATGACTTCGGGTCTTTGGATTATGCATGCCATTTCCGACTGTCAGAGGTCACCTCACTCTCCCCCTGCATTTCCCTGCATTTTGTGGGACCTGTTTTATCTCGAATTTGAAAACACAGGGAAACAAAGGGGGAGAGTGAGGTGACCTCTGATGGTTTGAAACAGCATGCATAATCCAAACAAAGACCCAAAGTCATTGGGGGGGGGGGCGGGTGACTGCAAGTGAAACACCCATACATAAAAGACCATACAGAGACAGAGTCGAAAATCAGCAGCAGAGGCTTTGAATTTGATTGGTGCAGCCGCAATGGAGGAAAGGTGGTTAACCTGTATCTTTTCCCCCAAGGGGCAAGCAGCAGCTTTGGAGAGATGAATTAGATGTGGAAAACAGTGTGTGAGGGGGAAGAGATTAATACACCGCTCTCCTTACTCCACCTTCCCCGCTCCACCTACTTTTAAGTAAATATACAAATGTCCAGTCAGGCATCTCCTGCATTACATAGTCCACAAGCCACATAATGAGTTCATCCTTCAACTAAATTCAGGGTGGATCTCTTACACAAAACTGGCATGGGTAGATCCTCGCTGCCCAGAGCTGCTGTCTTGCTTTGTAACTGGACACTTGTGTCTTAATGGCTGCATAAAACTTCAGCTGCAGCTTTTCCCTACGAAAAAGTCTGTTGAACTGCTGCCTGATATGATTAAAGGACCAAGAACCCTACCAAAAAAGAAGACAGCAAGATAAACCCTAGGAAGAGCAGTCTTAGGAGAAGCCTGTTATCAAGGCCAAATTTCAGCTATTTTTATTCTCAGCCACAGCCCTGAAGCGTAGGAATCCTTGCGCTGATCTCATCACTAGAACTGAAACAAGTATTTCTAAATATTCTTAATCGGACAAACTTTTGACTGTCATCTAAAGCTGATTTGCAACGTTTTAAATTTAAGTTCAAAATGTTACATTTACTTTCAAGATTTGAGTAGCAGACTTAACATAAGAACATAAGAAAGGCCCTGCTGGATCAGACCAAGGCCCATCAAGTCCAGCAGTCTGTTCACACAGTGGCCGACGAGGTGTCTCTAGGAAGCCCACAAACAAGACGAGTGCAGCAGCACCATCCTGCCTGTGTTCCACTGCACCCAAAATAATAGGCATGCTCCTCTGATACTCCTCTGACTTATCAGCAGCACTTGACTGATGCCCGCCAAAATAAAAACAAATGGGAACTCTTACCAATTCAGCAATCAGCTATCAAATGCTAAGTATCAGTGTACAGTGTTTTGCACACCCCACTTCTCCAATAGTTATAGGAAACAGTGCTTACCAGGGTGGGTTCCTTCTTGACAAGAGAATACTAGAAGCTGGGGGGAGGTGTCATCTCCTACCAGCTATGATGGCTGCTTGGCCAAAGCTCAAAGGCGCCCACTGAGGAGATATATGTGATCATTAAGAAGTACTACCATTTCTCATGTCATAGGTAGGATTGCCAACCTGGAGGTGGTGGCTGGAGATCTCCTGGGATTACGACTGATCTCCAGGTGACAGGGATCAGCTCACCTGGAGAAAATGGCTTCTTGGGAAGGCGAACTCTACAGTATTACACCCCGCTGAAGTTTCTCCCCTCCCCAAACCCTGCCCTCCTGAGGTTCCATCCCAAAAATCTTCAGATATTTCCTGACCTAGAGCGGGTAACCCAAGTCATAGGCTCAAGTTCTTCCAGGCATGCCACTTTAGGCCAAGGCTGTACAGTAGAGCTATTCAGAAAGCCCGAGTTCATTACTGTACATTATCAAATAATGTCAAATACTGAGCACCATTACATGTTGAATATCAAATGTCATCAGATATGATGCATCAGAGATCAAATGAGTGGTGAGCATTCAGGAAATACAGACTGTCTGGCAGATATTTGACTTCAAAATTGCAGGAGAGTTTGGAGGAATAAATATATTGCAGCTTTACATCACTAATGGATTACTACTTCTTCAACATGTAGAAACTGGAAGCAAGGTCTCCCTTGCTCCCCTCCCCTATTCCTCCTTTTCCTTCCCATTTTCCCCTCCCTGTCCTGACCATTCCTCCCTGTCTCCCATATTGTTCCCTTTCCCTGTCCATCTTCCCCCCTCCCGCGGCATGACATCAATCCAAACTGAATGAAGTGACAACAGCCATCAGAACATCTCTCCTTGTAGGTAGAGTTGCCAACTCTGGATTGGGAAATACCTGGAGATTTTAGGGGTGGAGCCTGAGGAGGGCGGGGTTTGGGGAGAGGAGGGACTTCAATGTCATAGAGTCCAATTGCCAAAGTGGCCATTTTCTCCAGGGGAACTGATCTCCAGCTAGTACCTAGAGGTTGGCAACCCTAATCATAGAGGGAAACTAATATGGCGCCTTTTATGATTATTTTATAGTCATTGATAAAGTTATAAATATCAGTGTTGCTTAAAATGTTTTAAAATGCTTTTAAATTATTTATGTATGTATTATATTTATGATATGAACCGCCCTGAGCTGGCCGGGAGAGGACGGGATATAAATAAAATGCTATTCTATTCTATGAGTTACAGAGGAGCCTCGGTCTGAAATACAATCCTTGTCAGGTGAGTTCAAACAAGCAAACAATTGTTCTGCGAAAGGGATCGTGATTCTGTGCTGAAATTAGCTGGGGTCAAGCAACCTCGCTTGTTTCACCAGTCTTATGCCAGCTGCTAAACCCACACCGAAAATTACAAATTGTCAGTTTCATAGTGACATCTCAGTGGGACTTTTTTCGCCCTCCGGTATGCCTCAGACGCTTGTTCAAAGCAGGCACATTTTGCCCATAACTCGGTTTTCTCACAGTATCACATACACTTGGCGTGACTGACTTTGCGATCAGCGAGCGCCTTCCCAGATGGTGTTTTCCTCTTTCGTCCTGGCCCTGCGTGGCTACTGCCGGGCCACATGGGTCAGGGAGAGAGAAAGGTTTCCCGGCTGTCCTCCGGAGATAATTTTCACCCTCTGTTTTTTTAGGCTTTGCCAAAGAATAAACAGCATAATCTGACAAGACAGTGATGAGAGCCAATTACCAGCTTTAAAAATTAGCCCCCAGGTGAACAGGCAGCCCGGCAGCTGTCAGGCTGATTTCAGGTTAGGCTGGGAAATTGTCAGCCAGCTGACAGAGCCCTTGTTTAGTCAATTCTCCACTGGCAAGGATCCGCCAGAGCTTTAACTGCAACAGGAGCTCTTATTTTATTCCTCAAGCTTGGAGTTTTCTATCCTCCCGTCTGCAGAAGAAAGCCCTGTAAAAGAGTACCCGAAAGTCAGGTCCGCTGAGCTTAATTAAATGCTCATCTATGCAATGTTTCCAAGCTCAAGGTCCCACCCTTTCCCCTTTGTTTCCAGAGGAAGCTTTTTAAAGAGATCAAATAGGGAAATGGAGAACACCCGGCTTTCCAAAGAGGATAAAGACTGGTAATGCTATGGGTAGGCTGACTTACTGACACCGGTGTAGAATGAGGTAGGGAATGCAAAGGGCAGGTTGCTGGCTAATAGTCTGGGATAAGGGTCCCTTCATCACTAAGAGCAAAGAACATGAGATGGATGGTCTCCTGACAGATGAGGACACATTCTTGAGCATTTTGGAGAGACAATCAACCCAACAGAAGGTGATAGATTCCTTTCCAGCGGGTGAGATGAGAGAGATACAGCAAAAAGCTGCTGTCTGCAATTGGAATGGACAGAGACGGTTAAGCAGGCTGAAGCTTTTCTAGACTTAACTGGAAATGAGGGTTCAGCTTTGGGAGAAAAACTGGGAATCTTCTGTCTGACTGGCTCCATTTTTGCATTGGTTTGTAAATAAAACAGTTACCGTGAATTCCATCACTTTTCTAGAAACAAAACTCTCATAATGACACTCTTCTTACTAAGAAGTGGAGCGCGCAGAACAATACATCAGGGGTCCCCAATCTTTTTGGGCCTGTGGGCACCTTTGGAATTCTGGCACAGGGTGGTGGGTGCAATCACAAAACGGCTGCCGCAGAAAGCAGAGTCAACCACAAAATGTCAGGGTTGCCAGCTCTGAGTTGGGAAATACCTGGAGATTCTAGGGGTGGAGCCTGAGGAGGGTGGGGTTTGGAAAGGGGAGGGACTTCAATGCCATAGAGTCCAGTTCACAAAACGGCCATTTTCTCCAGGGGAACTGATCTCTGTCGCTGTAACAGTGGGAGATCTCCAGCCACCACCTGGAGGCTGGAAAAACAAGGCACTTGGTACTAACGGGAATTGGAGGAAGAAAAGTACCAAAAACAACGTAGATGCAAACACAGTTTAGTGCAATAAACAAATGCAAAATAACACAAACAACAGACACAACAATGACGAAGATAATACGTTGCTCTCGAGGAGTCTTCAAGCAATCTTCTTATATATAGTTAAGCAAGTCCCGAAGACTTCAGTGCACAAAGTTCATGAAGAACACGATGAGAATAAACGGATTGTGAAACGCAGTCCGGATTAACTTTAACTTTTTCACCGCCGCATCAGCGGCTTCATCAGCACACCGTTCAATCAACGGGAGACAAAGCTCCTTGAACCAGGATTTATAAACTCTCAACTCAATTCTAACCGCGCTATGAAGCTGCTCCGAGGTTCACAAAACGGCCATTTTCTCCAGGGGAACTGATCTCTGTCGCTGTAACAGTGGGAGATCTCCAGCCACCACCTGGAGGCTGGCAACCCTAGTTGAAGTACAGCTTTACCACCACCAGGAAGGGGAAGGTACCCATGATGCTGGAAGCGAAAACAGAGCAGGTCTGAGAAGGCGGTGGGTGGCTGTCTAGGCTTTATTTTAGCAGTAAATTTTAGCGTGCCCTTTACAGAGATATTTTATCTTTCAGTGTTATGTGAGAAGCAATCTTTCATGATGTAATATTAAGTATGCTTGATCTTGCAATGTTGTCCATAAAAGCCCTGAGTCTTTGCGGAGCTCTTTGAAATAAACAAAAAAATAAAATGCGTCTCCTGCTCCGCCTGAAACAGCTCCTGCTTTGCTATTTATTTGCCTCCAACCTGTTAGCTCAGCTGTTTGTTGCTATAATGATAGAGAATTACGCTGAGGTAGAGAAACGCACCTTTCTTAATGTGCTGGCCACCAGAGTTTTGTGCGGCGCTTTAAAGATCTTACGGAAGGTCTGGTAATAACAGAAAGCAGCATCCTATAAACAGGCAAGCGGAAAGTGAACAGGAAGGGAAGGGGTATCTTGTCAATAGGGCAGGGCTATGCTGTGGTTGGAGGGGGATAAGGATGGATGCTGTTTAGCTATTATGGTTTATGACTCTTGCCTGCCTTCCCGCACTCTTTTCTCAGGAGACCCAAAAGTACAGCAGGCATTTTAATGTTGCATTGGTAAGTGCAGCAGCCATTGTATTAAAAGCCCAAAGCCCGTGCATGGAAGAGATAAAAGTCTGGCCGTTTGTCAGTGGTGCTGCACACCCAGCAGGGTAATACATCATAAATCCCAGCCGTTCCTACGAAGCCAGTCGCCTGTCAGACTTACTGTGTAGGGATTTCTGTTGCAGCTCTCCTTGATTCAACTTTTCTCTCCAGATAAAGTTATTAAGGCAAATTTGATCAAAATGACACATGGATTAGAGCACATGTTGCAGAATCTAATTCTGTTTACTGTTCTGGGGGAATGGACAATTATTACAGAAGCTGGGACAGAGTGTTTTTAATAACATTTCTTGTTAAGATTTAATTACAGGAAATTGTATTTTCTTAATCACTGGAAACTCAACTGCCTGGCAAAAATTATTTTATATAATTTTGTTTGCAGTTTATTAAATCCTTTAGGATATTCCTTTTCTGACATTGGGTTAATAGGCATATGCTAAGGATGCATTAACCCCTTGGGGAGCAAAATGTTTTGAAGAACAGTTATTTCTGAGCATGGGAACCGGTTTCTAAAGGGAGATAACGTGGCTTCAATTCTTTGCATCAAACTGAGGCCATGTCAGAACACATTGCCAGGGAAAGAAAGCATGTTTGCTACATTGAGAAGGAGCAAAAAGATAAGGGAAATGTGTCTTTTCGTTGGTGCACTGTCTGTTTGAGGCATTGCATGTGGCAACTTTCATCTCCTTGGTTCACTCTCCAGTATGGGCTACTGCCTGAGTGGTATAACATCTGAGCTGGGAAAGATGGATATCAACAATGGCTATTTCTACAATCTGCAAGGCATCCTTTTGCTCTCTGGAGATCATGGAAATTCCCAGTGACATAACTAGTTATTTCTATGCCTTGGGCTGACTTATACTTCTGCATCGCCTTCTGTCCTCCACTCCCATATAAGTTCTGGACCCAAGTTAAGAATGGCTGTGGAACTTAAAAGTTACAATTACTGAAACTCCGAAGTAATCTCTGCTCAGACTGTTCCCACCAAGAAGGAGCTGCACAAAATACTGATGGGTGTAAATGTCTATTGACATATGTCCCCTGTTTTCTTCTACCCTAATGGCTGAATGTGCTTTGCTATGTTAAGTCGCTGTCACAGTAAGAAACTGTAACAGTGCCTGTGTCTAGCCTGCTGCCTTCTGTGTGTGTGTAAAGTGCTGTCAAGTCGCAGCCGACTTATGGCAACCCCTTTTGGGGTTTTCATGGCAAGAGACTAACAGAGGTGGTTTGCCAGTGCCTTCCTCTGCACAGCAACCCTGGTATTCCTTAGTGGTCTCCCATCCAAATACTAACCAGGGCTGACCCTGCTTAGCTTCCGAGATCTGACGAGATCAGGCTCGCCTGGGACACCCTAGGCAAGCTGAAATCTGGCTGTTCACCTGCCATCTTGGGAGGGAAAAAGTTTAATTACTCCATCTTCAAAAAGAAACATAACATCATTTCTCTGAGACATGTCTTTTAATCTCTTTCCCATGTGCTAGACTGCTACCAGGTTGGTTGTCAGTTGCTTTGTTATTGCTCCAGTGCTGCGCTGGAAGACTGCCTTCTCAGCAGGTCAGTCTAGAGGTTCTCAGGAGGTCCTGAGCAGTGGCAGCTTTTTACCAGGGTGCTTTCCAGGGAGCCCTTGGACTAAGGGAGTTTCCCAGTGAGAAAAGGCACCATTTTCCCCTTCCTACTGTAACACATAGCTGCTGCTGCAGATCAGGCTGGGCGCTGGCACACAGCTGCTCAGACCCAGGTTGACGCACACCAGCTGCCCTCTCCAGTCTCCACCCCTTGCCACCGCTGGTCCATACTGCTCTGAGTAGAGAAAAATGGTTAGATCAGAGGCCAGTAGCTCCTTAGAGACATAAGAACATAAGAAATGGGTTAACATTTTCATCAAGCTATCAACTACCACCCCAAGATCCCTTTCTTAGTCTGTCGCTGCCAGCACAGATCTCATCAGTGTATATATGAAGCTGGGATTTTTTGCCCCAATATGCATCACTTTACACTTGCTCACATTGAATCTTGGGCACCTTGCTGTTCACCCCCAGCTCCATGTCACTGACAAGTTGAAAAGCACCAGTACCAACACAGACCCCTGAGGGACCCCACTGCTCACATCCCTCCATTGTGAGAACTGACCATTGATTCCTACTCCCTCCTTCCTATTTTCCAACCAGCCCTCAATCCATAAGAGAACTTGTCCTCTTATCCCATGACTATGAAATTTGCTTAGCAGTCTTTGGTGTGGGACTGTGTCAAGAGCCTTTTGGAAATCCAAATACACAATGTCCACAGGTTCGTTCCTGTCCACATGCTTACTGAAACTTTAAAAAAAAAACTCTAAAAGCTTAATGAGACAGGACCTACCTTCACAGAAGCCATGTTGGGTTTTGCTCAGCAGGGCTTGCCCTTCTATATGCTTGACAATTCTATCTTTCATAATGCTTTCCATTAATTTACCTGGAACAGACATTAAGCTAACTGGCCTGTAATTTCCTGAGTCCCCCCCCCCCCCGGAGCCCTTTTTACAAATGGGTGTTACATTGGCCATTCTCCAGTCCTCTGGTACAGAGGCTGATTGAAGGGACATGTTACATATCTTTGTTAGAAGTTCAGCAATTTCCCATTTGAATTCTTGAACTCTAGGATGAATACCATCTGGTCCCAGTGACTTGCTAGTTTGCAGTTTGTCTAGATGTTCAAGGACTTCCTGCCTTGTTACCACTATTTCCCCCAGTTCCTCATTCTCCCCTCCCAAAACATTTGTTTAGGAGAAGGTATCAACCAGCTTACAAGGTCAAAGATCGCGTCATCAGACACAAGTAGAAATGGAGATCTCTGAGTCCTTTTATTTTAATCAGAAGGTGGCAGAGAAGTACCTGTGCAAGTTTTTTTGTGTGGCTGATGGATTTCCATTCTATACAGCTGAATGGGGTGCCCTCAGGAGTAGAGGAGACAGCAGAGGCCAGCCCAGCAACAGCTGTGTCAACAATGAAGTCACCACAGTGGCTTCTGCCCTGAGACCACCCTCGGCATCCAGAGGTGAGGCAGTAAGGGATAGATGGAAGCTGGGAAGCCCCCTCCCAATGCTGCTGTTACACAAGGGCTGGAGTAGCCCAGTGGCAACAAGAGAGAGAGGCTAGAGGGATCTCAGCAAAATCAGCTGGTGGGTGGGTGAAAGCCCTGCCCTTATTCCTCACACATACACCCCTCCATCCTTTGTCGCCCTACACCTACTGCGAAGAAGAAGAGGAGGAGAAGGAGAAGAAGAAGAAGAGTTTGTTATTATATGCCAACTTTCTCTACCACTTAAGGAAGAATCAAGCCGGCTTACAATCACCTTCCCTTCCCCTCCCCACAACAGACACCCTGTGAGATAGGTGGGGCTGACAGAGCCCAAGGTCACCCAGCTGGCTTCATGTGGAGGAGTGGGGAAACCAACCCAGTTCACCAGATTAGCGACCGCTGCTCATGTGGAGGAGTGTGGAATCAATCCTGGTGTCGTGAGTCAGCCTGAACTCTCCTCGGAAGAAGAGGAGGAAGGAGTGGCAGAGCAGGGTGATGCACCGGGGGAAGTCTTACCAGGGCGACTGGA
The DNA here is from genome assembly GCF_029931775.1 of Euleptes europaea. Classification (NCBI taxonomy): domain Eukaryota; kingdom Metazoa; phylum Chordata; class Lepidosauria; order Squamata; family Sphaerodactylidae; genus Euleptes; species Euleptes europaea. The sequence goes on along the minus strand of NC_079318.1, from coordinate 37,356,648 downwards.
CCATAGGTCTGAACCAGCAAAGACGACAGATGCAGAAGAAGGTGGTACATATGGGGAGGAGCAGAGGGACAGAGAAGGTTATCACCTCCAGACCCGCCCAGCCCAGTTAGCCGTCAAAGATCAAAGGTTCGGCTCAGTTTGCAGGAGAGGCGTCGAAGCGAGATTGCAGGCAATTGGTCATAGGTGTTTGCAGGAGCCAACACCAGCGAGTGATGCAGGACAGCTGTCCCGGGAAGGGAGTGAGGAGGAATAGCCATAAATCTTAGGCTGGCCAGTCAGTCAGTGTGGGAACAACTTTGCTAATTGCTGCAAGCTCTGCTGCTCGTGCTGAGATCTCTGTGCTCAGTATTATTTTGCGTAGGTGCCAGCTACCAGCTCCTGCCCTTCTGGTATCCCTGCAGAACGTGGGAGGACTGAGCCTAGACCTTGATGCAAAGGAGCTCGTTCTGGTGAGTAGACCTGTTCTTTGTTTAGAGTGCGGCCTTGGTTACGCACTCAGTCCACCCATACTACCGGGAAGAGTAAACCGTGACAGGCTCTGCTCCCCCCCAGTACTCTCCATTGCTGGGAGTGGAGTCAGAGGCCAAGCACCTCCGCCTGGTCCCTGCCTGTACGCAACACCTAGATTTCCAGATTAGACTCCACCACTCCAAACTACCACTCTTAACCACTACCCCCAGGTCCACTGTTGACTTCTACAGAAGATTGCCAAAGCCACTGTGACTGCAGCTCAGGAGGCACATTGACCAGAAACAGATGGGAGCTTCAGGGTAGTCAGGGGGCAGTATGGGGGCCCCTCCAGTATGGGGCCCAGGGCAGCTGTCCCACTTTCCCCATGGCTAAGATCTCCCCTGATTCTTGGTGCTCAAGCAAATGGTGGCTAAGTAGATTCAGGTAGTCTTGGAGAAGATAGATGATCTAGATCCATTTTGGTCTTTATTCAGGCCTGGTTTGGGGACAGAAATGGCCTTGGTAGCCCGGACTGATGATCTCAGAGTGACAGGGAAAGTGATAGGGTCACATTATCCATATTAATTATCCTGGAATTCTCAGTGGCTTTTGATGCCACCAGCCATGGTATCCAACCGGAGAGGCTGACTGCGCTTTCAATGTTTTTAGCAAATCCACAGAAGTAAATATCTCAGCATTAAATGAAAAATAAGAATATCAAGATGGAAATGGCCACGTGATTCATGATTTCTATGAACAAGTGGAATAAGGAGATGGTCAATAGGTGTCAAGTCTATAGAACATCATTCTTTCTGAAATGTCTTCTGAAGACCTTCCGCAAATCAGGTAGGAAGTTCCAGCCCATCATCGCTGTGTCCTCTCTCATTGTTTTGAAATTACCGATGTGCCAGTTGCTGGGGAAGGAGGGCAGAAAGCAAACTTTTAAAAAGTGAGAAAATTAATCATTTTCTTTTAAGTATCAACTATCTTGTCAGTCTCAGAAATGCAAAATTGCCAACAGCAAGGTTGCACTTTGTGGAACTTGAAACTATGTCCCCGAGACCTCGTATTCTGGAAAACAAGCCGATTACAGGAAGAACTCAAGGCACATTTTAAAAATATATATCAGAGCAACCTAATTAGAGAGGCATACATCATTTAGATGCAGAGCAGCACAGCATTCATCAGTGATGCTGGCCATCAAAACGTGTTTTCCATCCTCAGCAGCATTCACTAATATCTTTCTCTTGATAATTACTGAATTAGATGTTACCCTAAAACGTGCAGCTGCTTCCACAACATCCTGTATTCCTCTGCTCCATAGCATTTGCTGATGAGAGCATGGAGTAGGAAAACATGGGCCACCGAACTACCACAACATAGGTTCTACTAGGTGTTACAGAGAGGAAGGAGGAATGCAGATTCATGGCCACTATTTTTGGCAGCATCCATACATTTAGGGTATGGTCTAATTTAGCCTCCAAAAGACAATGATCAGTGGCACTTGGTAGCTATGAAGAAAGCTTTAAGGCTGTCATTGTTTATGACAGACACTCTATAGTTACTTTAAAACTCCAAGCCAGGGCTGGGGGCCCAGGAAAAGCTGCTCTCCCAAAAGGCTGCAGCATGGTCTGAAAGGAAAGTCGCTTACTCCATTTGTAAAATGCAGGGTTATCATTTAATCAAAGGCAATGCAGTCAGTTATTCATATACATTTTAGTTGCTTAATCAATTATTGATAAATCAAATCTGCACAAATTAGCCCATTATCAAACACTACAGTATTTCAGAAGGGGGGAAAATCTTGTGTTTCCATATGGCACGTGCATGTTATAGCAGGTATCTTCTTAAGAAGAGGTATTCCCTCATGTTTGAGAAAATGGGGATGCCTCTTCTAAAAAGATGCCTGCAAATCACAAGGTGGTTTTTTTTCCTGTTAAAATAATTTTTAATGAATAACTCTGCTACCCAAGTATTCGGTGGCTATCAGCCTTTACAGTTTAGTGCAGGCAGCATAATCTTAAACAAGAGATTGCTATGCAAAATCATGAACACTTTTGTGCCTCTGTTTTTCCCAAGTATTTCCCACACTTCATCTTTAATACTAAACCATGTGACCACCAATAGCACTCTCCAAGTGACATATTCAGGATGAAAATAATATGTTTAGAGGTAGAGCTGGCAAACTCCAGGTGGGGCCTGGAGAGCTCTCAGAATTACAGAGTACAGAGATTAGTTCGACTGGAGAAAATGGCTGCTTTGGAGTGTGGACTCTATGGCAATATACCCTACTGAGGCCCCTCCCCATGCCCCGCCCTCCCTAGGCTCCACCCCCCCCCAAAAATCTCCAGGTATTTCCCAACCCAGAGCTAGCACCCCTAGGGTAGGGGTATAAATGCCCCAGATTCTGTGACTGGACAGCATAAATTCAGGAAATGTTACTGAATTATACAGCCCAAGCTTTCATTAGCTTCCAGTCCTAAACTCAGTAAAAAATAGCTTCAAAAGATAGAAGGGGTAGGGAAAGGGGGCTCCTAAAACCTCAGCCCAAATCCTACACAACGTATATATGCTTCGTTAGACTTGCAATCAATAGGGATGCGGACATTAGGCTTGCCAACTTGTACTTTTTTCATCTGAAAAGCTAGTACATTTCAGATCTTGTGTCTTTTCTGTTTGTTTTTGTGTTTGTTTTGTATTTAGCATATAGACAGACTCTGGCCACCCTATCTGTGTCCGTTCTGCAGAGAGTACTTTGCAAGTGCTCAGTCTGTCTGCATGTTGACTGAGAAGATTACTTTGAAAGAAGCAAGCTGCTAGATCAAACCATAGCTTCTCTCTAGCCTTCTTTGGTGAATTAATCATGAAGGAAAGTGAGTAAAGGTTTGTTTCCAAGTCAATTAAGAAAACAACCAACTGAGCAGAACAAACACATTTAAATCTAAATTTCAGCTTTAAAATATGCAAGGTGAGTTGATTGGCTTTTTGCTTTAAATATCCATATCAGAATGTGATCTGAATGCAAATCATAAAATCCTTAATGTAGATTTATAGAAAGATTCTTCTGAGGGCCAAAGCATACAGGACACTAGAGTGTCATGATGGAATCGTTTAAAAGAGCCCCGGAGGATCAGTATGGATTAGAGGTGACTTCATTCCCCTACCCCACCCTATGTGCATGCCATTTGCCCAATCAGAAATACCTCACCTCCATGGCCTAGTTTTAGCCATGGTAGAGAAAAAAAGGGAAGGTACTTGAATTGCAAATGGCCACCAGCAGGGTGGCCATTTGCAACTGGGAAATGACGAGGTGGAGGGGTTAAACACCCTCATTTCCCCAACACTGTCACCCCAATCTATATTAGCTCCCTCCCCTGACTGTTCTACAGGGCCAACTCTCATGTCTAGGACATGGAAAGTCCAAAGTCATGTGGATCTTCAGAGTCAGAAGTATAGACTTCGACAAGGAATGGAGCTTTGTGTTTAGGTAAGAGCCTGTAAGTCCATGTGTATTTTCACACATGCTTGGAAAAATCAGCTAATTTATCACAGGGAATACCACTCCTTTACAGATCATTTACATTTCCTTGAGTTCCAGCTGAAGGCCTGTAAACATTCCCACATATTCTGTAATATGAGGTGGACACATGACCACACATCCTCTTCTCCAGCCAAGAAAGTAATGCAGTTCTACGGTGGTAATGGTAGTTTTAAAATGGGCTGGAAATATGGTTGCCAGCCTCCAGGTAGTAGCTGGAGATCTCCCGCTATTCCAACTGCTCTCCAGCTGACAGAGATCAGTTCACCTGGAGAAAATGGCTGCTTTGGCAACTGGACTCTATGGCATTGAAGTCCCTCCCTTCCCCAAACCACGCACTCCTCAGGCTCTTCCCCAAAAATCTCCAGGTATTTCCCAACCTGTAGCGAGTAACCCTATCTGGAGATGATCCCTGTTCACTAGCAGCAGCTAAATTCAATCCATGAGGAAAACTGGAAAAGTACAATTCTGATACCAAAAAAGTATCCACATATTTTCTTATGGGGGCTGTTGTAGGATTGATATCACAGTATCTATCAGATGGTGCTCTTGACGTCATTGCCAGGCATGATTCTCCTTGCTTCTCCCCCTCCCCCATTTCCTGAGAATGTGCACTAATACTCTCCAGTGTGAGAATGCACGCCTACAGCAGTTTTTTTTTTAGGCACCCCAGTATGGTCCAGGGCTGTTGGATTATTATTAGGCCCATGGAATCGTGATTGTGGCTAGAAAGAGTCAGGTCAGAGCACACAAGAAAACAGAGTCAAATGCTTTCTCTTTATCAAACAAAAATCCTTTACTTTCCTAAACAGGGTAGGTTACATGGGATGAAAATAAATAACAATCTTTACTATCTAGTTCCCTATAAAACTCGCTAGAGATTCTAGCAGGTACTATGTCTTAAATCTCTTTGTTTGTGTCCCAGCTCAAGAGAGCTGAAACAAGCATCTTGCATCTGTGAGATTCAAACTGCTAAAAAAAGGTCCTGCCCTAAACTTTTACTGCCTTAACAAAGGAACAGGGCAATAAAGACAATTCTGACATCTGTTATTACATCATCATCTTGAGACTAACTAAACCGTTGCTATAAACAAATTGAATCCCCAACAAGGGCAACGCTTTTCACCGACAGCTAAGCTAGCTCCACCTCTTTCCATGTTGTGGGAATACAGATATTTCGGAGGCTCCCTTCCTCATCCCAGAAAACTATTGTGTCTGACAAGGCCTGTAAGGAAAGTTGGCCTTGCTTAGTACTTTCAAATATACCTAGGCTCTAAATGGAGAGGGAGAATTCGTGCTTACGTTGCCCGACTCATTTGCTGTTTTGCTTCTGAAGTCAAGGAGGCCATAAAGACATGCTGCTCAGAATGTCCCCTACCAGCTCTTTTTAGCATTGTGGGTGAAAAAGACAGTTGAAATGAGTGAAAGAGCCGATTGTGCTGTTTAAAGGCCAGGCCACCTCGAGTGTGCAGGCAGAAGCAGCCTCCCTTTGTACAGAGGGAGATTGCTGAAAGGACAGCTCTTGGGGGAGATGAGCAAAACAGATCTGCTATCAGTGGAAGGCATCCAAAGTGTCAAGAAGCTGCAAGCCTGGTAAATAGGATGCAAGCGCTATTCACCCACCTCCAGCATTTCAGAAGGCACCTCAGTCCTGTCAAACAGCCATTTTATCTATCCTTGGGAACATAGGGCGCCTTGGTTCTGAGGTGAATAGGCTTATCACAAGCTTGTCTTTAAGCAGACAGGCGACATTCTGTGGCATGCTGGTATTCAGGCTCTGCATGCCCATTGTCTTATACAAAACCTGATTATCCTATCTGTTGGTCGTTCTTTTTTTAAAAAAAATTGTTTTTTGTTTTTATAGGGTACAGAAAAGAAAAAGGAAAAAGGACAAAAGAAGAAGAGGGGACATACATGTCATGTCGTTCCATTCATTATCCGTGCCTGAAACAGTCGTTCTGACACAAACGCTGCCAAACTGAGATGTCTGCGGACATGCATGCAGCTGACTGTGACCCCACAAAGCCAAAGAGAGCGGTTGGTGTGGGTTTGTCCCCATAGACCCATTGCACAGTGAGATCTTTTAACCATGGCTGTTTCACTTGCCATCACCCCTCTGATGACTTCGGGTCTTTGTGTTGATTATGTATGCTGTTTCCGACCATCAGAGGTCACCTCGCTCTCTCCCCGCATTTTTTGCCCGCCACCACCGGGCACCTGGCAACCCTACACCGGTGGGAGATTTTTGGGGGCGGAGCCTGAGGAGGGTGGGTTTAGGGAGGGGAGGGACTTCAATGCCATAGAGTCCAATTGCCAAAGCAGCCATTTTCTCCAGGTGAACTGATCTCTATCGGCTGGTGATTAGTTGTAATAGCAGGAGATCTCCAGCTAGTACCTGGAGGTTATCAAAAATATGTTAGCACGTGGGCTCATTCAATAACATCAACCACTTACTGTGTATTCAATTTTATATTTTTCTTAAACAGAATCAATCACAGCAAATATTCTATTGCCTGACTGTCTGACTAAACCTAAATGTATTGTGACATCAAAATTGATACAGCTCAAGATTGATACAAACGTTCTAAAGGATTGATACAAACATTACAAAATAGTAGAAACGAGTTCTGCATGCAAATGCAGCAAAAATGAAAGTCCATTAAGAAATGAAACCAAGGACATCGTCCTATAAAGTAAACATCTCCCAAGCTGGAGAAAATTACTCAGTGCGAATCAGCAGTTGCCCATATGGTCCAAGATATGGGAAGGGAACCTCCTGGGCTGGAGATGGCAAGGACAGGTGGTCAATCCCAGTTTACATGTTTCAAACTTTCTTCAGCTTGCCAGTTAGCATTTATTTTTCCTTAGGAATAAGACTGCTCTTCCATGCTTTGAGTCAATTTAACTTAGTCGTTCTGTACAATCACGCATTGTGCTGCTAGTCTGGCTGCAGCTCTGTGCACACACTTTGCTGTGTCAATTGGTGTGACGGGTGGAATCCTCCCGGGAGGATCTCCACACGCCCATACAGGCCAGCAGGACATTGTTAGAGAGTCACATCAGCAGCAAAAGCAGCAGCTGGAAGGGGAGCAGGGTGAACCGAGGCACAGAGGAGCCCATGCCAGCACGCCCAGGGAAAGCTGGCGAGGTGACACAGCCATCACAGGCCATGGGGGCAGGAGCAAGCCAGGGCGGGGGTTGCCAGCTCTGGGTGGCACCTAGGGTTGTCAGGTCCATCTTCACTACCAGCGGGAGGTTTTGGGGGCGGAGCATGAGGAGGGCAGAGTTTGGGGAGGGACTCCAATGGCCAAAGCAGCCATTTTCTCCAGGTGAACTGATCTCTATCGGCTGGAGAACAGTTGTAATAGCAGGAGAGGAGGTTGGCAACCCTAGTGGCACCACAGGCACCATATTAAGGATCACGGCTGCTATAGTCACTGAAATGTTTTTAAACAGCAGACAACAGCTGTTATAGTGCACTGCTTTTAAAAAATATATGTTAATATATGTTAATCTTGAAAATGGCTAAGAGTGGGCCTTTATACCTTGCTGAGAATCCACAACCACAAAATCTTTTTCTCTCCACTTTGGAAATCGCATCCCTGACTAATTTGCATGTTAATTAAAATAACTTTACTGTCTTAGGGCCAAACAAGATGTGACATGGAGTTCTGCTGTGACTCTTCCCCCCCTGCTGTTTTGATTCAGAAACAGGGGCAGTGAGGGGAGGGCCTCCTGAACTCTTTCTCTGCCTGCCATTCTGCCTCCTAAAAATGCCCTTCTCCCGCCGCTTCTCTCCCCACCAGGGAAAGGAGATAAGGTCCAGTTCCCGCAGGTTGTGAGAGGCCTCTTTTAAAATGGGCAAACAGCAGGAGAGAGAAAGGTCAGGCAGCCCCTTCTCCCAGCTGTTCTCCAAGGCCGTTTCCATTTTAAAAATTACAAAACGGGAGCAAAAAGGGCAGGGAAACCTGCATGATGTCTTGCTTGGCTTGACTGTCTTGATTTATCTGGAGCCTTTTCCCGAGAGGCAGGCTGCAAATCGAACTCACAGCCTGACACCAGATTGTCCGCTGCCACTGCTCAGCACCTCAGCTGAAGCAAGACTGGCTTATTTACGTCAATTAATTAATTAATTAATAGCCCAGCTCTCCCACTGAGACCACGAGGTGGATTACAGAATATAAAACGATGCACAGGCATTGGGAAACAATCAGTAAACAATGCAATAAGACTAGGATTACAGAATCAGAGAATGATGCGGACAACCAAACACCTAAGGGAACGTATCCTACAAATAGCATTGCCAGGTCCCACTTTGCCACTGGTTGGAGGTTTTTGGGGCAGAGCATGAGATGGGGAGGATTTGGGAGGGGAGGGACTTCAATGCCATAGAGTTCAATTGCCAAAGAGGGCATTTTCTCGAGGGGAACTGATCTCTATCAGCTGGAGATCAGTTGTAATAGCAAAAGATCTCCAGCCACCATCTGGAGGTTCGTAGGAAAAAACAGCAAGGAGCTCAGAAATTTGAATACAAGTGTTGTATACTAATAACAAAGACAAAAAACATTGCTCACAGTGTATAAGTGAAAAAACACCACCAAAGTGCAACAATAGCGATAGCTTTGAACTACGACTACAACCATTCCCGAGAGGCAAGGTTAAGACACGAAGCCCTTTGGGGCAGATAAAAGCTGATTGTGCCATTAATATGCTGAAGAAGCTTGGGTGGACTACAATATCAAGGGAGAAGGAAACATCTCTGGATTTTTAAAAATAAGCTGCTTTTTAGATGGAAAGGTGAGGTAGAGCTGACGAAATGAAGTCGGAGCTGCTCGAGATTTCACATCCAAGGTTTTGCAAGCAGAACATGTCTGACTTTAAACATGGGCCACATAGCCACGCAGGTTAAGCAATGTTTCTTAATTAGCTCCTCTGCCAATAAATGCAGTCTTTCAATAAGTGTGCAGCTTCAGAAGTGCCTGTCAGGATTCCCAGCCAGCCTTCTCCTCATCAGATTGGGGGGAGTAAGGGTCCAATGTGGCATAAGCACAAATATTTCCAAAGGAAAATAAATGTAAGAAAATCAGGAAGAATTACCTGGAGGACGTATGTACAATCAACTAAGAGGGAGAGCTCACTGCCTTTTGTTGTAGTTTTTTGCTTTTGCCTCAATTGACCTTTCCTTGCCTCACACCTCACTGGCCTCAGTTTCCTGTACCTACCCATAATGCTTACCTTATGGTTGGACTCTGTTCCCCCTTTTTTTTTCTCTTACTTTTGCATTTTCGAGAGCCCGTCTGCTACAGTGTAGAATTGAGAGTGTGAAACCGGGCTTCAAATCATTGCTCAGTCACGACTCTCACGGGACAATCCTCATAGAATTTGTTATTTCTGAGCCAAGCCTACTTTGCAGAGATGTTGTGAGGATATTTTCTCCATGGTGGGAGTAACACACTCAGTAGAAAAACTATGGCCCCTTTCAAACTGCCCTTATAATCCGTTTGAGCAGCTAGTTGCTAACAGATTTTTTTTTTTTAACCTGTTCAGACAAAACCAGTTGTGTCCCATTGGCATTCCAGGGCTCAGCCGTTTTTTATGAAAATGATTTGTCCCCGTTTTCTGTTCTTCCTTGCGTTTCTGAATCACTGCAGTGTGCTGATTAAAATGTCTGGAGCGCTTCCAAAAGGACCACTTTTTCCTTGCCTTTTTTAGCAGCACTTTTGGGGACTTTTTTTTTAACGTTTAAGATTAGCGTTATAGTGTGATAGCACTATAGCAGCATAGCAACGAAATGCATTCGAATGCTGGTGATATAGCAATTCAGTGCTACGTAACCAACTTTTGAATGCATTGCATTGCTATGCTGCTATAGTGCTAATCTTAGAACTTAAAAAAAAAGCCAAAAAAGAATGTGTCACTAAAAAAAGCAGGGGAAAAGCACAGCACTGTTTGAAATAGCCAGAGCACTTCAGAGCACTTTAGAAATGGCTCACAGACAGATTGAACTGAGCTGTATGAAACACCTGTCCCTATATCACTTTACCTGGGATCAGGCCATCCAGTTCAAAATGGCAATCTGGGAAAGGGGCCTGTGTCTTCAGTGGACTATTAAAATTATGAACTGAAGAACAAAATGTTTCTTTCTTCTCTTTGCCTCCAAAACATGGCAACATGAAGAATCTTCAGTCTATAGTGGCTGTCTTGTCTTTAAAAGTGGAGACAGTATGGTATGATTTCTCTATCTGGAACTGGGAACTTTGCCTTGTTGACTGGAAGGTATGACTATTCCCCAGAGAAATGGCAATTCAGGCTAGATCAAAACACCAACATTGCAAGAACAAAGCAACTTGTAAAGGGAGAAAAAGAAGGACATTTATTTTCCTAGGGAAATTATTGCATGTGTTCCTTACAGACAAAACAGGCATACGGTATACAGCAGCTGTAACGTTTCGTTTTATCCACCCGTTTATCTATCTAGTTCTTGCTCTCCCACCCTCTGTCTCTCTCTCTCTCTCATCCTGTTGACAGTATTTATCGATCTGACTGTACCATCTATCTTTCTACAAAATCTCCCTTTTCTTACCACCAGCTTTCTGAGGTACTGGATTATTTTTTTTAAGTGTTTGAGAGACAGACAAGACAGCTGTGCATTCATCCTCCCCTTTTGATATGCTCCTTTGATAGCTTTTGTTTTCTGTTTGGGTTGACTGCTCAGAAAAGCATGCGTAACCTGATCAGAGAGAGTCACATCCAAGAGCCAGCAACAATTGAATGTGCACTGATTCACATAATAAAGGACTTGCAAGCAAAATGGGAGGACATGCAGGTGACAGAGATGCCACAATACAGGCAGGGGACCGAACGCTGGTCTTCCTTTTTTAACCCTGACTTCCTGCATTAGAACTCTTCCACCGAATGCAAACACTGAATTTGAATAAACTTTCTTCATTCTGTGCACATACAGAAAAAGGACAGAAGCAGGCATTACACTCAGAATTTAGCCTCTTGAGAGTCTGACATTTCATTTTTAAAAAGAATAACTTCCTAGTCCTATGGCTGCAAGAGCAAGCTTGGGTGTGTGTGGCCTTTGCCTGATGAAATCTCTAATGTCAAAGATGGGCACAAGTGAATTCATAGCAAATATGGATATGGCAAAACATGTACGGCATCAAAGAGATCTTTGCAACAACGAGATAAAACCGTACTGTTTTAACTACTTGAATTATTAAAATATGAATGGAAATTTCCCTGACTGGCAACACTGCACCAAACTAACATGGATGGTGACATAGGTGATGGTGATGTAGACCACACCACATTACCCATAGTGGACAACTGGATTTAGAGTTGCGAGGCCTGGCTTGGTAAGCAGAGGGAGATGGGTGGGGCAGGGATATGGGGGTGGCTATCGAAGACAGCATGGTGGCACTTCCAGGAAAACTGAGAAATGGTGTCATACTTCTATAGGAATCGCCAGAAACTCTATAGTAAAAACAGCATTTTTGGCAATTCCTAGAGACAGCTGAGTTTCCTGCATGTCCTAGAGGTGCATGACGTCACTTCTGGGTTTTCCCAGAAGTGATGGCATGCAGTCACCAACAGCAATTTTAAAAAAAATCCTATTCCTGCCAGCCATTGGTGTGCCAGCAGCAGAAGGCAACCCTAAATGGTTTGTACACCATCCATCTGAATGTTGAGTTCACAGTCTATGACTCCTTGCCCCTGCAAAATTTACTGTTATCCAGTTGGATTTAATTTATTTTGAGAAAGAGCTTGTAACAGCAACAGAAATATGGGGCGAAAATGCATGGTCGCTTTAGCCTCCTTTATTCCCTGTTTCAGCCAGGATTCAGCCAGGATCGAACGCATGCGTTTCGCCGAACATGCGTCCGATCCTGGCTGAATGGCTGAAACAGAGAATAAAGGAGGCTAAAGCGACCGTGCGTTTTCGCCCATGGACAACTTTCTACTTTTTTAATGAACAATGGTCTCACAACAATACATACTCGATGGTAACCTAGGACCCAGTAGGAAGATAATCCTTACGGACTCACGCCAAACTGGACAGACAGCCTCCGATGGCCCCCAAATCTGCATCCTTACCTCGAGTGTCAAAAGAAGAGGTCTTGAAAGCGGTGGTTTCCTTCTGGATGAGACAAGTGTAGGCCTTAATCATTGTCAGTGTATTGACAGCAGGCATGCAGCAGCATCTACTGCTAATGCGAGAGTACTACAGCCTCCTTAATGAACAGAGGTGACAGCAGCATCAGGGAGGACGTGTGGCACCCTTTCAATATACATCAGTGTTACAGATCACCACCTTCCTGTGGCAGCCAGCAATGTGAGAGACAGATCGCAAGCCCAAGAGCATAGAGCGGTAATTAGAAAAGGTGAGATTTAGGTTTTTTCTGCATTCTGTGTATCAGAGCGAGAAAAAGTGAGCGAGCAGGGGTTTTTATGCTAGAGGATTTCAAATATACAAGTGGGGACCCGCAATACAGTCACGGAAGTGATCTCTTCTCCCTCTTACCTTTAACCCCCCTCCCCAACATCATTGCCAGTGGTCCATTTAGGATTGCAAACCTCCAGGTACTAGCTGGAGATCTCCTGCTGTTACAACTGATCTCCAGCCGATAGAGATCAGTTCACCTGGAGAAAGTGGCCGCTTTGGCAATATGACTTGATGACATTCAAGTCCCTCTTCTCCCCAAACCCTGCCCTCCTCAGGTTCCACCCAAAAAACCTCCCACCAATGGCAAAGAGGGACCTGGCAACCCTAGGTCCATTGCAGCTTCTACTTTAAATTAAATTTAAATTAAAGCTGAGAGCAGGAAAGGATACCCCCATGAGTATTGCACCTCCTGCCCCCTCCCATGGTCGCAGCTGCCAGAAAGCCCAGTATAGCTCCCAGCCTCTGCTGCAAGGCCTGCTGCGCTCCTACCCACCCACCCACTCCTTAATCTCAATGCTGGCCAGCCCTGCTTGGTTCTTGGCCTTTGCTGCCAGGACTGCTGAGGCTCCCCAAGCCTCTCCACCCTCGCAGCTGCTGCCGGTGAGCTTGGCACAGCTCCCAACCCCCCTCACTGATATCAATGCTGGTGAACCCAGTGTGGCTTTTGGCCTTCACTGCAGGGCCCGCTGCAGCTCCAAAACCCCTCCACCCTCACAGCTGCCACCAGAAGCCCAGTACAGCTCCCAGCCTCCCCGCCAGGCACACCGTTGCTCCTGTCCCCCCCACACATCACTACTGAGAGTACACTAACAGACATAAGTACATTGCTTGCATATGTACAGACAACACTTTTCTTCTGGTGGATTTAAACCCCCCAAATGTATTTTTTAAAGTTTTAAGATTTTTCTGCAAACCGGAGGAATCCCCGAAGTTTGGAAAAAAAGCTCCTTTTCCTCAGTGTGAGTCTAATCCGCAGATTTAGGTATCCACGAAATAGATATATAGATACTTCAGTAGCTGGGGTCCTTGCACAAATTCATTTTCTGGAATACTAGAATTGATGAACCAGGATAGGCCACGGAGTCATCTAAGCCAGAATGGTGTTTTTGATGGTGTTTAGGAAAGCTACATAACAAACTCACTGAGATGAACAGCCAGATGGGATATCCCACCCATTTCTTTTGAGTATTTTGAGATAACTGCACCTGATCTGACCAGGCAAGACAGAGGTGGTTCTGTTTGGCCAGGCTGGAACCCTGTAGGGAATTTTGCTATTTGATGGGATTACGCTGTCCTCTGGGACTAGGTTAAGAGGACCTGGCACTTCCGCTAGAAAACCAGGTGAGAACGATAGCAATAGATGCCTTCCATCAGTTTCATCTAGTTCAGAAACTGACTGCCCCCATCTAATCAGACAACCTAGCCAAGCAAATCTATGCAACAGTAAGCTGGACTGTGGTCTACATGGCGCTGCCCTTGAGGGCAATTCAGACACTTCAGCTGATACAAAAGGCAGAAGACCCTTTATTAACTGTTTTGGCCATTATCATGCCTAGTTTGAAAATACTACATTGACTACCAATGTGTATTTCACAGTTCAGTTCAAGGTGCTGGTCATTACCTTAACATAAGAATATAAGAAAGGCCATGCTGGATCAGAGCAAGGTCCATCAAGTCCAGCAGTCTGTTCACACAGCTGCCAACCAGATGCCTCTAGGAAGCCCACAGACAAGACAACTGCAGCAGCATTAGAATCATAGAATCATAGACTCGGAAGGGACCACCAGGGTCATCTAGTCCAACCCCCTGCACAATGCAGGAAATTAACAACTACCTCCCCCCACATTCCCAGTGACCTCAAACCTCCCCCCACCATGCAGGATCCCACAATCAAAGCACTCCTGACAGATGGCCATCTAGCCTCTATTATTGTGCCTGTGTTCCAAAGCACCTAATATAATAGGCATTTTAAAACACTTCATGACCACATACTTGTACAACCACCATTCCCAGTATCAGCCCATACAGCAACTTCACTTCTCATTCTCAACCATCTCCTTTTGGTTATTGCCTCTGAGGGGATTTATTACATTGGGCACTGCTAGAACAAGGGCATTCCCAGCAGCTGCACCGACTCCCTACCAGTAAGGCACCCACTTTGTGAATGTTCCACAAATTGTCCAAGGTGGACTTATTCGGGACGCTATTCAAGACTGACCTTCTAGCTGTGTACAAAGCACCCTGTAACGAGTTGATACTATTTTGGATTATATCTGTTGTTAACTGTATGTTGTTTTATCATTATAACCTTCCATGAATCTGGTCACAGAGAAAAGCCGGTGAAAATGCTGTAAATAAATATCTCGAGTCACCCTGAATTTTGCCTTCAATTATAGACTCACAGAGTACCCAACTTTCGTAGAATTGGTGAGGGAGAGACCTGAATATCATGGCCATATTGAGCTGGTCCTGGTTGCAGACTCTCTCACTTTTCAGTACAAATATTAACTTAAATACTTAAGTCAATGGAACATTATTTTATCCCTTCTCACTATGCTGCTGGTGCAATGTGTCAGCCATTCACTTTATCAGCACCATGGATATCACACCATATTCTCCACGTTTAATTCCAAGTGCATTTGAGTTAACTGTACAACACTGAAGTACATTCAAATATAATTTGTGGTGAGTTTTTTTGGGGGGAGGGGGTCATCTCTTATCAGATGGAGATGTTGCTTTACATACAAAACTTTAAAAAGAATGATAGTGGTTATAAATTCTGGGGTCCTTGGATGGATGCCTGGAAGACTATCTCAGTGTGGTTGGACCATCAGTAAAACAGTGTGTATACCATCCATGTATATAGCCTTTTTAGATAGGGTTGCCAACCTCCAGCTACTACCTGGAGATCTCCCACTATTACAACTGGTCTCCAGCTGATAGAGATCAGTTCACATGGAGAAAATGGCCACTTTGGCAATTGGACTCTATGGCATTTAACTCCTTCCCCTCTCTAAACCCCGCCCTCCTTAGGCTCCACCCCAAAAATCTCCAGGTATTTCCCAACCCGGAGCTGGCAATCCTATTTTGAGACTGTGTCCAAGTCAGGCCTGAAACTGCCTTAAGGTAAAGGTCCCCTGAGGAAGCACCGGGTCATTCCTGACCCATGGGGTGACGTCACATCCTGACGTTTTCTAGGCAGACTATGTTTACTGGGTGGTTTGCCAGTGCCTTCCCCAGTCATCTTCCCTTTACCCCCAGCAAGCTGGGTACTCATTTTACCAACCTCGGAAGGATGGAAGGCTGAGTCAACCTTGAGCCGGCTACCTGAAACCAACTTCCGTTGGGATCGAACTCAGGTTGTGAGCAGAGCTTGGGCTGCAGTACTGTAGCTTACTGCTCTGCAGCTGCTATTTGGGTGCAGCTTTTGCCAAAAGAGAGAGGTAGGGATAGGAAATGCTTTACCCCATTGAATTTTTGCCTGTTGCATAGTCTTTACAAGAACAGAAACAGTGCCAGAAGGAAGGTGGCAATCCTGTGTATAAGGCCATTATTTTATTATCATGTTGGACTAGTCTCCATGGCTGGCTGTGCCTGTCTCTATCAGAATAGCTGAGGATGTAATTGCTCTGTTGGGCTGACAGGATTAGAGAGATGTTATCCTTTATTGAACCAGACATTTTTCTTCCCCACCCCCAAGCAGGGCAGCCTGTACAGTACCCTTCGGGGGGGCGAATATAACAGCCTTATGGTGTCTGTGAAAATCTGTTTATTTACAAATTTACAATCTGAGAATAAATGGCAGGCAGGCAGCAGCCTGCAACGGGCCGCACAGAATGAAGGCAAACTCTACCGTAAGGTGGAGAGGTGCCAGCCAAACCTTTGCTTCCATAGCAGGCACTTCTAATGCATTAGATGTTTATCTGCAATTTTTTTTAATTCTAGAAAAGAGGCAAGGAACCTCCCTTTGGCTATTAGAATATTGTGATACACATCTGTCTGCCCTTGAAGAGAATCTGGAAACTCAGGCAGGCACAGAAAACCACAGCTGGATTACTATTGGGAGCTAGGTAGAACAGGCATATCACACCCATTCAGAAGTCACTCCTTTGATTACCAGTTAGCACCTGGGTTCAATTCAAGGTAACAACTATCACCTACAAAGCCCTTCATAGCCTAGGACTGCCTCTCTCAATATGCCCCACTGGGATACCTTCCTAGTATGTACCTATGAGACATCTTATCCAGCTGTCCATGCATACTAGGAAGGTACACTCCTTTACTTCATGAATGAATCCTTTGGCATACGGAAGGACTAGAAGCTTGAAAAAATTCTTCATGAAATGGGAATTTTGCCAGAAGCCCATTGCACAGTGTCTTTGTTCCATTGCTTGTTTGTAATAATTTATATGTATGGACTTATATGTTTCTGAGCGCTTTGCACCTTGCTCTATCTCAGTGGTCGGCAAACCACGGCTCATGAGCCACATGCGGCTCTCTGGCCCCTTGAGTGCGGCTCTGCCCATCCGGGTGGCACTGCTTCGCTCCTCCCTGGCCTCCGCCCCACAGCCACTTATTATAGCCGTCCATCCTCATCCCACGCCCCTTTCCCCTCCTAGGCTCCACCCCCCGAGCCCACATAAGGGTGAGAGAGGCTTGCATCAGCCTCCTCCATCCTCCCAGCCCGGTTGCTCCAATCTCCCCGTCCCTGCCCCGGGCGCGCCTGCCCTCCCGCATCTCAGCTGGTTGTCGGGGCTTTGAAGAGGCCGCAGTAGAACGCCGCGCACCAGCTGGTTCTCTCCCGGCTCTCGGGTGGCTGCATGGTCGCTGGCCGGGTTATCTTCAGGGGTTCTGCTCTTCCCCCCACTGGAGATCCTGCTGGGAAAGGGTAGGTGGTAGCTGGTGGCCCCCTCCAGTCCCCGGCGGGATTGGTCACCCTTCCCGCCACACCGGCTGCGGCGCAGAGGTTTGGAGTGGACTCTCCCTCTCCCTGTCATACCTCTCCTCCTCCTCCCCCTTTCCCTCCCCTCACAGCGCGGACGGGTTTTGAACGCGGCGCTCGAGGGCCAGCTGCGCCAAGGCAGGTGGCGGCAGCCAATCAGCGGGCGGGATTTTTCACGCTGGTTTTGGCTGGCGGCGGAGGCGGAGGCGCTGAGGAGGGGCGGACAGGCAGACGGCAGGCCGGCCAGGGAGGGAAGGAAGGAAGGAACCCAGGCGGCAGCAGCGAGGAGGAGGAGGCCGAGAGGCGAGCGTGGGAGGCCGAGGCGGCCAGGATGCTCCAGGGCGACCGCCGAGAGGTCAGTGGGGGTCGGGGGAGGCCACGGGGCCCGGGTGGGCGAAGCCATGTTTGATTCATTTGTACTCTCTTTTTGGGATTTGTACTCTCTACATGCACATTTTCCCCATCCAGATTCTCAAAACTCTTCATGGGGGGTTATTGGCCATTTATGAATGGGAGGTTTTGCCTTGGATTTGCCACTCAGATGAACATTTTCCCCATCCAGATTCTCAAAACTCGGCATGGGGGGTTATTGGCCATTTATGAATGGGAGGTTTTGCCTTGGATTTGCCACTCAGATGCACATTTTCCCCATCCAGATTCTCAAAACTCAACAATAAGCCCCCCTGCAGAGTTTTGAGAATGCAGATGGGGAAAAAGTGCATCTAGAGAGCAGCAAATCCAAGGCAAAACCTCCCGTGCATGAATGGTTGTTAAAAGGCGTTTTGGCTCTCAAAAGAAATCTCAATTGTTGTACTGTTGATATTTGGCTCTGTTGACTAATGAGTTTGCCGACCACTGCTCTATCTTATTGTAACACCTTGTGCATTTTTTGTATCGTGTTAAATATCAGCCCGATTGGTCTTCTCTTTTCAACTGTGGTTGTCCCTTGTGAGGTTTTGCCTCTCAATATATTTTTCTAAATAGCAATATTGTGTCTTATTAGCCTGATTTTGGGCTTGCTTTCTCTTGTGCTCTACTTTTGAATCCAGACTTCTGTTTAGCACTTGTAGCCTTTGTTTGACTACGACCTCCAGGTACTAGCTGGAGATCTCCTTCTATTACAACTGATCTCCAGCTGACAGAGATCAGTTCATCTGGATAATATGGTCATTTTGGCAATTAGACCCTATGGCATTGAAGTCCCTCCCTTCCCCAAGCCCTGCCCTCCTCAAGCTCCGCCCCAAAAAGCTAACACCAGTGGCAAAGAGGGACCTGGCAACCCTACACGATACTCATGCATTCTGTCGGGGCTTCCACTTTGTGGCATGGCCTGCCTGGGAAGGTGAGGAAGGCTCTCATACTTCTATCATTCGGCAGAGTGTGTACAATGGAATTGTTCCAAAAGGCATTTTTAGAAAGGGATTAGGGCCATATAAAATTGTTCAGGAGGGCGGTTTTTCAAAGTAACAAGGGCTACAGTTTATGGCAGTGTTTATTGTCGGCATTATCTTGTTTTTACTGCATTGTTTTCTAATTTCTGTCATCTAGTTTTTCCATTTCTGATATTTCATGACACACTGTTTTTATTGCATGGTCTTCTGACACTCCAGTCTAACCTTATTACAGTGTTTATTGAATGTCTTATATGGTTCCTATTGTATTGTTTTGAATTGTGTAATCTGCCTTGAGTCTCAGCAAGAAAGATGGACTTTACATAAATGAATATATATAATTTATTTGAACTGCGTAAGGTATAGGGTTGCTAACTCTGACTTGGGAAATTCCTGGAGATTTGGTGGCAATGCCTGGGGAGGGTGGAGTTTGGGAAGGGGGAGGAGCTTGATGGGAATGGAATGCCATAGAGTCCACACTCAGCAGCTGCCATTTCCTCCAGGGGAACTGATCTCTGTGGTCTGGAGGTTAGGTGTAATTGCAGGAGGAGGAGGAGGAGATGGAAAAGGAGAAGAAGAGGAGGAGGAGGAAGAGTTGATTTTTATATGCCGATTTTCTCTACCTTTTAAGGAGAATCAAAACAGCTTACAACCACCTTCGCCGGGGAGAGACTCACGCAAGCCGCACTGTCGCACTCAACCCCAGGCTAGGGGCAAAAAACAAAAGCACAGCACAGCACACACTCCCACAGAGGCGAGCGGGCACACACCCTCTGCAGAACTGGCGAAGCCCCCCCCCCCCTCAAACCAGTATGGCTCGGCTCAACCCCAAAAGGGAAAAAAACCAAGGAGGAGGAGGTGCGGCCTGGGTGCCGAGTGGAGAGAGACTTGCTAGCCGCCGCACACTCAACTTTGAACTTCAAAACTTTAAAAGCAGAACACACACTCCCGCAGAGGCGAGTGGTCACACACCCTCTGCAGAATGGGTGAAGCCCCCCCCCCTCAAACCAGTACAGCTCGGCTCAACCCCAAACGGGAAAAAAACCAAGGAGGAGGATGCACAGCCTGGGTGCCGAGCGGAGAGAGACTCGCTAGCCGCCACACAGACTCAACTTTAAAACTTTAAAAGCAGAACACACACTCCCGCAGAGGCGAGCGGGAACACCCCCCTCGGCAGAACGGGTGAAAACCCCCTTTGGCTCCCCCCCACACAGAAACTGCTACACACACACACAGAGAGAGAAACTCTGCTTTCCCCCCACACACACACACACACAGAGAAAAGGTATATAGAAAAAACCCCAAAATCAAACCATGTGGATCTCTTCCAGCAGGAGCACGGAGGAGAAGTAAATCCAATCTTATTCCGGTAAGCACCAGCAGCTCGGCCCAGTCGGGTATCGGATCTCTCAGCAGCACCGCCACCAAATTAAAAGGCAATGAATACAGTCGGGACAGGAGGGGAGGGACAGGACGAGACTCTTCTCCTGGCCATTTCAAAAGTGAGAATCCCTGCTCTGATTGGCCAGGAGAAGACCCAGGTTGGCCACCATTGGCCGCAGGAGAATGCTGCTTACTACCTGACGGTTATGCTGCTGATTCTGAGCCCCTGAATTTGCCGAATTTATTAGGCGCACCCCAAACTCGCCGAATTCAGCTTGTCATTTTCCCACCTTTTTTTGAATTCGATTCCATTCGAACTGAAAACCGCCGAATCGGGGGAAATTCGGCTGTTTTTCGGTTCGGGACGAACCGAATCGACAGCCCTACTCCCCCCCACCCAGTATGGTGGACTGAGAGGGAACAAGTGGCCCAAGGTAATCCAGTGGGCATTCATGTTTGAGCAGAGATTTGGGTAAGCTTTCTTTTACCTCTCCAGCAATACTTTGAAATGCAGTCTCTGATGCAACCCTGGGGAAATCCTTTTAGAAACACTGTGAAGCAGAATCACAATTATTGTCACAAAAGGCTTCTCCAGTGGCAGATGGTAGAGAACTTGTTGTCGGCACAGGGGTAAACCCACAAGTGTGGCACTTCTTCCTGTATTAATGAATGCTGACCATTCACTTATATGGGAGAAAGGAGCACTTTTATTGAACTGTCCCAGTTTCTTGAGATAACAGTAGGATTCACCCTTCCTGTATCAGTGTAGCTCATTTACTTTGTCCCGTAGAACTCAATAGGTAAGAACCCCTGAAAACCAAGACTGGCTGGTCCTTTCTGAACTCTTGCCCTCTAAATTGTTCTGGATAAATAGATTCTTCAATCAAACGTGGTTACTGGTAAAGTTAATGCAAACATTAAAATTGTATGTGTTACAGGATAACAAAGCTCAATACGGAACAAAATGTCATCCATTTTATTGTATTTTGACCCAAATAGCTATTCTAGATGATGGTGTTCATATGACACAATAACTTGTAATTTGGCTCAGATAAAACTGATCCACTAACATATACCATTTGAACCTATTCTGTGTCTCTAAAACAGAATAGGTCTTTTTTATTTCAGATTTCTCTGTTTTTTGTTCCAGATAGGAGTCTTAAGTCTGCCAAAGAGCCACATCAAAGGAAATGGGGTCTGTTAAAATTATATAGGGTTATAAAGAGGAATGGAGATCTAAAATCGTATTTGCCCTGGAAAATGGCATGCCCTGGGGACTTTTGTGTAGAAAGGCTGTCAGATGTCTTCAAACAGGCAAAGAAGAATGCAGGGGTTAATAATGTAAGAGTGAGTGCGTCTCAAAATAAAAAAAAACTCCTGTTATTCTTTCTTGAATCACAACAAATTAGTTGTTCAACAATCAGGGCAAATTAATGCCTGAGATTGAATAGAAATATTAAAATTCTGCCCCAACTTTAAATGAAATAATTAACTTTAAATGAAAAGGTAATATTTCAAATTTAAATTGAATGAGGGTGTGAGCCCTCCCATCCCTGTTTCCAAATATAAGTTATTTGCTTCCACAATGTTATATAACTTACCTGCTGAAATATATGTTTTCAATCTATCAGGCAAACTATTGCTGGCAATTCCAGAATTTTCAGCATGTAAAATGTGTCAATAAAAAGCAAGTTCTCCAAAGTTCAACAGGGGTAACTCTCAACTTCATGCAGGTCATCTTTGGTTGCGGGGGGGGGCGGGAATCAGTGACTAGGGTTGCCAGGTCCCTCTTCACCACCAGCGGGAGGTTTTTGGTGCAGAGCCTGAGGAGGGTGGGGTTTGGGGAGGGGACGAACTTCAGTGCCATAGAGTGCAATTGCCAATGTAGCCATTTTCTCCAGGTGAACTGATGTCTATCAGCTGGAGATCAGTTGTAACAGTGGGACATCTCCTGCTAGTACCTGGAGGTTGGCAACCCTATCAATGCCAGCATTACTTTAGAAATCTGTTGTCTATAGTAGTGATGAACAATATGATAATGTGGAACAATCAAAAGCGATAAGAAATTGGGCTGCCAATAATGGCATTTGTGGCCTCTTTGTTTCCCAAATGAAGTATTCTATTACTCCCTTGCACACGTTCCCTGAAGACGTGAACCTGGTGAATGGATATGCTTGCCTAGAAAACACAGTTTTAAAAAATCTTCTGAATTGTGTGCAAGCTGATAACTTTCTAACAATTGAGATACATCCATCTCTAATACCCAACAGCAAGCTGGTAGCACTAGCAACACAGCCCAAATAAATTACTGTAACCTTTTAATTTCCCAGAAATGGAAGTTACTGCTGCCTAAAAAACCAGGGACAACTCTGCCAAGGCTGCACTCTCTAATATATATCTTGCAAAGTCCACAAGAAGGAATGGTGTTGCAATTTATGTGTTTATGGTGTTGCAATTTATGTGTTTATTTACTTCATTTTGAGTACCTGGGGGAAAATCTCTTTAAAAAACGGAAAACTGATGCTGCCTTATGTCGAGAATACTCTGTATATTCCAGGTAGAAGAGTTGGTTTTTATATTCTGCTTTTCTCTACCGAAAGGAGTTTCAAAACAGCTTACAATCACCTTCCCCTACCCACAACAGACAACTTGTGAGGTAGGCGGGGCTGAGAGAGTTTGGAAAGAACTGTGACTAGCCCAAGGTCACCCAGCAGGCTTCATGTGGAGGAGTGGGGAATCAAACCCGAGCAGGTTCTCCAGATAGAATCTGCTGCTCTTAACTAACTACACCACACTGGTGTGAATTACTTTACAAAAATATTTTAGAACTAACTGGTTACCACAAAAATCTTAGACTGTAATATGTAAATCAGAGAGGGGAGAACACTGATCCTTCTATAATCTGAAAAATATGGATTAGAAGAAGGAAATGCACAGGAACTGTTTTTCGTTGCTAAAGTGTCCAAGGTCAAGAAGGTTTCTACCAGAGAGCTGTTACCAACTTAAAGAATACTGGGAGGATTGTGGGGCAGGGACTATGGAAATCAGTATCTCATGATGCTGTGACATCACTTCTGGTTTCTCTGATAGAAATCTTCCTCCTGGAACAACTCAAATCCATACAGCTGTAGGGGGGTGTTGCTGTTAAATACTGGGAGATCTGATTACAGGACTCCTATAGATTGTGTGGTTTGATTTTGTAATCCGCCTTGGCTCTCAGCAAGAAAGATGGGCTATAAATTATATATATATATATATACACACACACACACACACACACACATACATACATAAATGGTCCAAGTCAGCATAAGGCTGCTACTTATATATTCATATGAACAGAGTTGCCATGTGCCCACCAGCACTCCAGTGGCCAACAGGAGACTTTTTTTAAGCCTTTCGCAACAGCATGACATCACTTCCAGGAAAAACCAAGAAGAGATATCACGCCTCTCTAGGGATCGCCAAAAAGTCTAGAGAGGCATGATTTCACTTCTGGGTTTTCCGGGAAGTGATGTCATACCACTACTGATGGTGGGCCTGGCAACCTAATCTACCCTAAAGCAGAAGACTAGAATAACATTCTTTTTTTTTCACATTCTGGCTCTGCTAAAAGAGTTTGCTTGTGTTGGGGGTTAGAAGCTAACAGTGTCTTGCAAAAACATTGGGCTTAGTTAATATTTTCACTAGGGCAAGGGACCTTGAAGAGAGGTAATCGGAAGTGATGCTAAATGTATCACCTGGGAGTTTGTAAGGAACCAAGGAAGTTATTCAAAGGCACACACAGGAAGATTCAGTGTTAAAAGGTTAAAGCTTGATTTGACAGATAGCGAGCATGAGAAAATGAAAAGTAAATGGGTTCCTAAAATGTTTTACATTCATACTCATCACGGGCAAGGGGAGTCGCCATTTTAATGAACAGAGATGTATCATTTCACTTATAGAGCCTTCGAAGGGATGATAAAGAACCACACATTAGACCTGGAGGATTAAACAGCCTGCAGATACAGATTATAAATTGTCATGCACCAAATGGGAACAAATTGCCCTTAAAAGTCATTCTTACATGGATAAATCAGCAAAACTGCTGAAGAATACTTGGCAAGGGCAGGGGTGAGGTGACATCCTGGAGTGTCTTTTTAACTAGAAAGGCCCTTGACGATCCTACAAAGCAGCGGTTTTCAAGGCTTCCTTGGGAAGGCACAGACAATTTCCAAGTGAGATACAAGTTGAATTCAGCTACTTCCAAAAGTATGGAGTCCAGAGACTGTTCTAATATCGCCTTGGTACAGTCCTGGAGGAGATATGGCTGCAGCATGTTCTTTATTGTTAATATCAGTGTTGAAAGGTCAAGAAGGCAACCCTCCCTTTTTATCCCAAGACATTTTGTAACCTTCACATCCCTCCCTCCTTCATGCTAGTGCCTCTGTGCCAACGCGCAAGCAAGTTATTAACAGCAAGCGTTGGTCCCTGAGGAAGGCTTTGTTACAAGCCGAAACAGATGGTTACCGGACACCTGTAGAAAGAACTCTTACACTCCTCTTGGACAAGAGACAAGCTACACATGCTATTATGCACAGTGTATTTCCAAAAATATTTAACATGTATTAATTTTTGTTATTGACAAGTTGTACAAGTTCGTACTTCTGTATATCAGTATACCAAGTGTTGTATACAGAACTTATTGTTTATTTATACTACAGTGGATATGATAAATTAATACCACTTGTATTCTTCGCATAGGTAGTAGCAGGAGATCTCATGCTATTACAACTGATCTCCAGCCGATAGAGATCAGTTCGCCTGGAGAAAATGGCCGCTTTGGCAATTGTGCTCTATGGCATTGAAGTCCCTCCCCTCCCCAAACCCTGCCCTCCTCAGGCTCCACCCCCAAAACCTCCCACCAGTTGCGAAGAGGGACCAGGCAACCCTACTGTGCTCCCTTGTTAGGGTTGCCAGGTCCCTCTTTGCCATCAGCGGGAGGTTAAACCTGAAATTTAGCCCCCAGTCCATTTCTTTGTTGGCTTGAATCCTGAACTGGAACAGAACTACCTTTAAGGTTTGTTTGTTTTTGTTTTTTTAATGAAAGATATTAGTGATTTAATGTTTGATGTTTTAAGTAATGGTGTTAAGATACAAACAGATAAGGAACGAATTATGACTATTTAGAAGAAAAATTATGCATTATGATTGACAAAATAAAAG
Organism: Euleptes europaea; assembly: GCF_029931775.1. NCBI lineage: Eukaryota > Metazoa > Chordata > Lepidosauria > Squamata > Sphaerodactylidae > Euleptes > Euleptes europaea. Next base: position 37,331,287 of record NC_079318.1, on the reverse strand, counting down.
GTACAACACAATAATAAGACAGTATAAGACAACAACAAGAAAAATGCATATCATGTAGAAATAAGGATGTTAACTATAATTATTAACTGTTGTGGATTGTGAAATTGAATATAATTAGTAAGGCTGGGCCCTGAGCTAGATGGCCCAGACTAGGAACGGGACCAGCTCAAGATAGTGAGCCTCAGCTGCCCCAAACAATCTCCTCACAAGCCCCCCTACACACACAGGATCCAATGCAGGCTACAGAGAAAGGGCCTCCGGAGCCCACCATGGAGCTAGGGTTGCCAACCTCCAGGTACTCAGTATAGGAATAGCTGTAAATAATGCCAACAAATTTGTGGCTATATATTTTCAGTATGTGGTAATATACCCACCAACATCTCATATTACCAACAAAAACATGTATTTATTTCTTTTGCACATAGAATTTTTAAACAGTGAAATATTTCAGCAATTCCTATAAGAGGTAAGTATTGCAATAGTTTAAAATGTCCCCTATAAGGTATATAATGTCCTATAAGATGTATTTCTTTTCTTTTGCAGCAGCTGGTTGGTTGAAGGAGAAAACGATCGTTTCAAGGCACAAAGGCCAATTCTTCTTCAGTTCTTCCTATATGATACAACAAATAAAGCTTATTGATAATTATACATATCTTTAAAAATTATTATTCTATATCAAGACTGCAATAAATAACAATTCCAACACTCTCATTAATAAATATATACTTACAAAAATACGTCCTATGCAATTACTCATCATCATCCATAGTAACAGGTTTCAGTCGAATAACCATTTATGGATATAATATACAATAAATCCCACACAGGGTAAGTGACAGGAATCGATCCACTCCGGTAACGATCCTAATGGCGTTATTACAATAGTGCAAGCTAGTTACCTAAATAGCTCTCCGGTGTTCGCTCCTCAATGCAGCTGATGTACATCGCCTGTGAGCCAGATTCTTAAAGTGACAGTACTCATTTACAGAAAACAGGACAAATCGTTCTCTAAGTTTAAACCATGTGGCGCCATGGTATTCAAAACATGTATAAAGTATGCTTCCTTACGTCTAAGGATTCTTTCATAGTCACTCCTATTAAATCTGTTACTTTGTAGACGCCAAATCACAAAGAATCTTAGCTCATTCTCATTGTGTTTTAATTTTAAAAAATGGTCGACGACCGGGGCTGTAGTTAAACCTGCCCTAATTCTAGATCTGTGCTCTAAGATCCGTGCTTTTATTGGCCGTACGCTAGAGCCAACATAAAAAAGTTGGCAGGGACAAATGAGGCAATAAATACAATATTTGGTATTGCAATTAGAAAATGAGCGCAATTTGAACTTGAAATCTGAATCTGTTCTTTTAAATTCCTTCACCTCCAATGCCAAGTTGCAGGCGAGGCACCGATGACACTTGAAATGTCCCACAACAGATGGTCTTTTAGTCTCCCTGTATATATAAGAATGAACCAGTCTATCTTTCAATGCATTGGTTTTTTTAAAGCCTATTTTTGGAGGTGCTGCACATCCGGGAATATCAGACAATAAATGCCAATGTTTCTTTACAATCCCTGCAATCTGTGCTGATAGGTGACTATGCTGTAGAGCGAAAGCTAAAGGTTTGACCCCTTCTCTATCCTTACAATTCCTATAAATTAAAGTGTCCCGATCCACATTATTTGCCTTCCATCTAGCTTTTTGGATGACTTTCCTGGGATACCCCCTATCCTCCAAAGCAGTTTCTAGAGCTGCTGCATGTTGCTGATAGTCTGGTGGACACGTATTATTGCGTTTAATGCGCAAAAATTGTCCGTAGGGTAAATTCTCCCTCATATGCCTAGGGTGAAAGGATTGAAAATGTAAAAGAGCATTCCTATCTGTCTCCTTTTTATACAAGGTCACCGCCAGTTTGTTTTTATCCTTATATACCATTGTGTCCAGATAAGGGATGTGCTCCCTATCCGATTTCCCAGTAAACTGGACACCAGCACAGCTATTTAACCAGTCCAAAAATGAACCAAAATCTATATCCGGGGAAAGCAAAAAGAAAAGATCATCTATGTACCGTCGATACCCCCACACTTGCTCTTTAAAGGGGTGGTTGCCATAAATATACTTTTTCTCAAAATCAATCATATAAATATTCGCGACGGTCGGGGCTACCGGAGAGCCCATAGCGATACCACCAGTTTGTAAATACAGTTGCTTGTCAAATCTAAAGAAATTATTCCTAAACACAATGTCAATAAGGGAAATTAGAACCTTTGTAGATGGTATAGGATCTATTCGGGACTCTAATAAGACTTCAATGATATGACGAGTGTCATTTAAAGGGACATTCGTGTACAAGGACACGACATCTACGGTGGCTAGAATACAGTCCCCTGGTAACTGAACGTTCTCAATATATCTGATGAAATCGGTAGTGTCTTTTATAAAGGATTCAGTATCCACGGCAAATTGCCTGAAATGGAAATCTAAATATTGCGCAACCGGCTCCAAGACACTCTGTGATGCTGACACTATAGGTCTTCCAGGTGGGATCCGCCCTGGTTTATGTATTTTTGGTAAGGTGTATAGGACCGGCATTCTAGGATATTTATTATTAAGGAATTCAGCTGTAGTGTTGTCAATGTCACCCTCCTGTAGAGCTACCTGTATTGCTTTATTTATTGCCTCGCCTGCAACTTGGCATTGGAGGTGAAGGAATTTAAAAGAACAGATTCAGATTTCAAGTTCAAATTGCGCTCATTTTCTAATTGCAATACCAAATATTGTATTTATTGCCTCATTTGTCCCTGCCAACTTTTTTATGTTGGCTCTAGCGTACGGCCAATAAAAGCACGGATCTTAGAGCACAGATCTAGAATTAGGGCAGGTTTAACTACAGCCCCGGTCGTCGACCATTTTTTAAAATTAAAACACAATGAGAATGAGCTAAGATTCTTTGTGATTTGGCGTCTACAAAGTAACAGATTTAATAGGAGTGACTATGAAAGAATCCTTAGACGTAAGGAAGCATACTTTATACATGTTTTGAATACCATGGCGCCACATGGTTTAAACTTAGAGAACGATTTGTCCTGTTTTCTGTAAATGAGTACTGTCACTTTAAGAATCTGGCTCACAGGCGATGTACATCAGCTGCATTGAGGAGCGAACACCGGAGAGCTATTTAGGTAACTAGCTTGCACTATTGTAATAACGCCATTAGGATCGTTACCGGAGTGGATCGATTCCTGTCACTTACCCTGTGTGGGATTTATTGTATATTATATCCATAAATGGTTATTCGACTGAAACCTGTTACTATGGATGATGATGAGTAATTGCATAGGACGTATTTTTGTAAGTATATATTTATTAATGAGAGTGTTGGAATTGTTATTTATTGCAGTCTTGATATAGAATAATAATTTTTAAAGATATGTATAATTATCAATAAGCTTTATTTGTTGTATCATATAGGAAGAACTGAAGAAGAATTGGCCTTTGTGCCTTGAAACGATCGTTTTCTCCTTCAACCAACCAGCTGCTGCAAAAGAAAAGAAATACATCTTATAGGACATTATATACCTTATAGGGGACATTTTAAACTATTGCAATACTTACCTCTTATAGGAATTGCTGAAATATTTCACTGTTTAAAAATTCTATGTGCAAAAGAAATAAATACATGTTTTTGTTGGTAATATGAGATGTTGGTGGGTATATTACCACATACTGAAAATATATAGCCACAAATTTGTTGGCATTATTTACAGCTATTCCTATACTGAATTTCTCATCTTAGGATAAGTGTATAGAGGTGTCTGATTTGTTTTCCAACTTCCAGGTACTAGCTGGAGATCTCCTGATATTACAACTGATCTCCAGCCGATAGAGATCGGTTCCCCTGGAGAAAATGGCCACTTTGGCAATTGGACTCTATGGCATTGAGGTCCCTCCCCTCCCCAAACCCCACCCTCCTCAGGCTGTGCCCCAAAAACCTCCCACCAGTGGCAAAGAGGGACATGGCAACCCTACATGGAACCCAGATGGCAGCAGCACCAGTAGAGGAAGAGACAGTAGGTGCCAACCACACCTGCCACCCACCTCCCACAACAGCACCTCCTTCCGGTTCCCCACCCCAAGCAGTCACTTGGGCAGTGAATGGAGGAGCAGATAAATTTGACAAGTCTAACCAGAAAAAGGCTAACTGTTTGCTGTCCAATATGTGGCCGGATCAGTGACATGGCTGTCTGCTCAGGCTGCTAGAGATATCCTATTCTGCCTCCACCAGAATCCCTTCTATTGCTTGGAGAGTGCTATGTCAAATGCTCCAACATTTCACAGATAAAAATAAGGACCAGCTTGTGACATCCGTTACCATACCATACCAGGAAATGCTGCCTGAGCACCTTCTCCTCTTTTCACTTTCCTAAAGGCTCTACTCTGTCTGCTTTACTCTGCATCCCTTTACTCTGCAATAGCTTGTCTTACACTGTTTTAAAAGCCAAGAAGGTCACTCTTTATGTGAAAGACATGCTAGAAAAACATAATTATCCTGCAATAATTGTCAACGCTTCAACATGAGCATCACCAGCATGTGAAATGGCAAGTTAACCTAGGGTTGCCAATCTCCAGGAGGACCTGGAGATCTCCCAGAATTATAACTGATCCCCAGACTACAGGGATCAGTGGATTTGGGTCACACAATAAATTAATAGAGTCACGGAGTTGGAAAGGGCCATATAGGCCACCTAGTCCAACCCCAAGGCTAACGCAGGATCAGCCTAGAGCATCCCTGACAAGTGTTTGTCCAGCATCTGCTTAAACAGTGCCAGTGAGGGGGAGCTCACCACTTCCTGAGGAAGCTGATTCCACTGTTGAACAACAATACTGTAAAAAAATGTTTCCCTAATATCCAGCCAGTACCTTACTGCCCATAATTTAAACCCATTATTGTGAGTTCTATCCTCTGCTGCCAACAGGAACAGCTCCCTGCCCTCCTCTAAGTGGCAGCCCTTCAGATACTTAAAGAGGGCAGTCATGCCTCCCCTCCTCTTCTCTAGAATGAACATTCCCAAGCCCCTCAGCCTTTCCTCAAAGGCCTTGGTCTCCAGGCCCCTGATCATTTTCATCGCTCTCCTCTGCACCCGCTCCATTCTGTCCACATCCTTTTTGAAGCGAGGCCTCCAGAACTGCACACGATACTCCAGGTGTGGCCTGACTAATGCAATTCAAAGGAGCACAACAGTGTAGTATATATTAATAGCTGCCAGGTGCTATCAGTATGTGACTACAATCTGGGTCAGTCTGATATGCACTGCTGTATTCCTACAGAAATGTCCACAGTGCACCTGTGCAGGTATAAGAAGCCTTTCAAAGAGCTATCAGGGGATCTTCTGCATCACCACTGAAGAAAGAGAGCAGGTGAGGGGATATGGGACATAAGTGGCCATCTATTTGCACATTTAATAGCTAATAGAAGAGAACCGTGCAGGTGGGAACTCACCCAATTCCATAGTAGCAACATCTATAAGCGGTGGGCACAGGGAGACAGAAAGAAATTCCCTATTCACAGAAGTTGCCGGCTGCTGTGGTATTATTGTCTTCATTACACTGCTTATACAGAACACTCCCATTAGATGTGGTCAATTGCAGCATATTAATCGCTCCTAATTTCTCACAAGTCTCCCGCACAAAGAGAGCTTTGAGGGAGGGGGAAAATAAATGCCTTAATAAGACCTGTTTATTACAGGCAATAAAGATGAAGCATTCTCCAAGGCTGAGTTGTTAAAGCCAAATTAAAGTGAAACAAGTGACCGGTTTCTAAGGTGTCCATCAGCAACAACGGTAGGCGTGCTCTCATTATACCCAGGTCTTTTTTCAGTGAGGGACTGGATAAATACAACAATGTCTTTGTGGCTATTGTCTTTGTTTCACTGTGTCCCGAAATAGAACTTATCCCCCAGTTCTTTGTCACTCAAGTCAACTGCGGTTATCTGATTAACACAATGGTGTGGTCACCAACAAAAGCATTGAAAGATGCAGTGAGAAAACAGAATGTTTAGAAATCATGGTGACTCCTAGAATATTTAGGCCTCAATATGAAAGCTGAGAATTCAGAGAATCTACTACACCTATTATCAGTATAATGATATCCTAGTGTCGATTTTAAAAATATATTCAAAGCCTCCCAGTGACAAGGGGAGGAAATGGCAGCCGCAGGGACAGGGTCAGGAAAAATGGCTGCCATGGGGGCCAAAAAATCCAAATCTTCCTGCCCACACAGCAGCTGTCTGGATTTTATTGCCGTCTTTCCCTAAACTTTGGAGCAAAGTGGGTTTGAGAAAGATCAGAGAAGACTTATGGAAACCCCTGGAGGTGCACAAATACACCAAGATAGTGTGAGGAGTTGAAAAGCATTGAACTCAGGGTAGATAGCTGGTGCAGAAATGGCCCTGTCTCTATTTTCCCCTCCTAATAAGAAAATTAACCCTGTAAATCTGCTCTTGGAATATCCTGCAGCTCAGAAAAGCGGGGATTTCAAAGCAGTAGGATGCAGAAAATGTGGTATTTTAAGCACCTATTGCAAATATAAAGAACCAGTGTGTCTGGTGTAGTGGTAGAATTTATTATTTAGAGACATTTCCTTATATTTAATAGCATTAAGGAACTGGTCCTTTGTGGACTTGCCCTAAGATCACTTGACCTTAGCTAATTCTCAAACAAGTCTGAGACTGCTATACAAGATCTTTTAGTTGCTGTTCATATTAGATCTCATTTAGGCCATTACTCCTTCTGTGAGTCTTTATTTGTGGACCCAGAAATATTGTATGTGTGTCGTCAAGTCACAGGTGACTTATAATGACCTTGTAGGGTTTTCAAGGCAAGAGACATTCAGAGGTGGTTTGCCATTGCCTGCCTCTGCGTCACAATCCTAGTATTCCTTGGAGGTATTCCATCCAAATTCCAACCAGGGCTGACCCTGCTTAGCTTTTGAGATTTGACAAGATCAGGGTAGCCTGGGGCTATCCAGGTCAGAGCCTTATAAATATTACACCTGTTTTCACCACAGGAGCTTGTCTGTTAGGAATATGTGTAGGACGCAGAAAAACGCCCTCTGACTACAAAACATTCCTTGATGCCCATATTTCTCACAAAGGCTTTGTCCTAAGCCTGAGGGCTTACCCCAATCAAAACGAACGTGGTTTCCTTGCTGCCCCTGCCCACTTTAACCCTTCTCTGTTGTTCATTCCCCTTGGATTGCAAGCTCTTCAGGCAGAGGGGGCTTTGTTGCTGTTGCTTATGGGGCTTTGTAAAGTGACATCGAAGTTGATGATGCTGATTAATAATGGGGATGATGATGATGATACATTTCAAATTATAAATCACAAAGTATGAAATGGGTTAGATGTAAAGTGACATGAAGAACTCTCCGGAGCTTGTTGCAAAGCAAATCAAACCTGCTTTCCACAAAGTACAATTAAATTGTAAGGAGGGTGAACTTTGGCTAGATTATACGGTACAGTATATGATAAGCACAGGGAATACTACAGCATCTATGAAAATGATGATAAACCAAGGGGGGTTATGACTCTATATAGTGAAAATGGAACCAAGAGCCAACATATTCCTCTTGGACAACTTAAATTAGAATGTTTATTACCCAAGGAGCAAGGTGTCTGTGATTTGGGGGGCGTGAATTACCACAGGCAATGATATAGCGAGGTAGCAGAAGAGTTTTGATATCCCGCTGGGACGTTATAAATTAAAGGGATTTTAAAGAAGGAATTAAAAAGTCCAGGCAAGGATGTAAAGAGGCATGGGAATACAGGAAGCTATCTGGCTTTTGCATTCACGTAAGTGTTACCCAAGGATGTTATAAAGATATTAATTAGCTGTTTAACCCTTTTATCAGCTGTCCTACAAAGTGAAACACTCAACAAGATACTTATGCAATTCTAAACAGAGTTACACTGTTCTAAGCCATCTGAAGTCAATGGGCTTAGAAATACCTAACTCACTACTACCTAGGGTGTCTCTTACGATTTCACTGTTAGTCGTCTGCAGTGGGGTTCCGTTATGAAGCTAACAATAGAACGGCCAGGATTATAGAGTTTAACCTCCACAATCCTCCAGCTCTGACAAAGAGAAGTTCTTATTTACCATCTTCACTGAGACAAATGGCTTACATGTAAGAAGATAGGTATCAGCCGGAGGTTAGCTTTTGTCTCAAGTTGCATGCTTCTGGATTGTGTTAAAATGTACTGTCATGACAAAAACAATGAGAATCTCTGCTTTCCTTCATTTAACTCTAAATTTGTAGCATTAGAAGTGATAGAAGGGCTTAGAAAATGTGATTACAATATAACCTCAGGTCTCAAATAAATAAATAAATAAATAAATAAATAAATAAAGTCCTCAGATTCTTTCACTTGTAGTTCACTAACTCAAAACCGTGAGGGACTCACAGTTCTGCTCTGAACCCAAATAAAAGGGGAAAGAAGAAGGAAGCATAAAAGAAGCTACTATTGGAGGCTGGATATAGGGATCATATCACCCCAAGGCTGAAAGATCTGTACTGGTAGCCCATAGGATTCCAGGCAGAATTCAAAGTGCTGGTTCTTATTTTTGAGGCCCTTAATGGCTTGGGGCCAGGATACCTGAAGGACCATCTCTTTCCATACTATCCAGCATGGTGTAGTGATTAAGAACGGTGGTTTGGAGCGGTGGACTCTAATCTAGAGAATTTGATTCCCCACTCCTCCACATGAGCGGCGGATGCTAATCTGGTTAACCAGGTTGGTTTCCCCACTCCTACACATGAAGCCAGCTGGGTGACCTTGGGCAACTCACAGTTCTGTTAGCGCGCTCTCAGCCCCATCTACTTCACAGGGCGTCTGTTGTGAGGAGGGGAAGGGAAGGTGATTGTAAGCCGGTTTGATTCTTCCTTAAGTGGTAGAGAATGTCGGCATATAAAAACCAACTCTTCTTCTATCCAGCCCACCACTTAAGCTCTGCCTCCCAAGCCCATGTCTGTGCTCCCACTTTTAGAGGTAAGGGTACCTGTGGAATGCCCTTCCCCTTAAGGCTCACCTGGTGACTTTGGGGCTTAACGCACGGCCAATTTGTCTCGCTTTTGTGCCTTAATAGTAGCGAATCTCCGTGGTCCACACGCACGACCGTCCAAGGGCTGCGCATCGGACCCACCTTAGTCGCGAATTAAGGCAAAAAAACCCGGGTTAATCAATCCCTGTTTTCTAGCGATCTTTTCAGTGCTAAACCGCTACTTTTTTTTTATTCCGCTAGATTACCGGAACGCCGACGTGCGTGTAATTACTCGGCTAGCTCGCTACTAATGCCCTTTACCGGTCTCCTCCGTCCCGCCCCCTTCCCTGCGCGAGCAAGTGCCGCTTCCCGTCCCCCGTCCCGCCCCCTTTCCTGTGCGAGCAATTGCTGCTTCCGGTCTCCCGTCCCGCCTTTTTTTAATTGACAGGTTGAGACGATGGTATACCGGAACGCTGGTGTTCCAAGAAAAAAAAAAGGGGGAGAATCGCCCTTTGATTGGATAAGTCCTCAGCCAATCCTTGGGCGATGTCACTCCCCTGCTATCCCGCATTGTGAACTATCCCACATTATATGGTTGGTTCAAACGCACGGGGAGCCTCCAGCAGCTACTTGTTTCAGACTTAATGTGGGATAGGCTGGCGTCATGCGTTTGATTATCCAGACTTAAATATTGTGGGATTAAATATTGTGGGATTATTGTGAGATAACAGAGGAGCGAACCAGGAACATTCTGCCCATGCGTTAATGCCCTTTCTTACTTTTTTAGACACCAGGCCAGAATATTTATTTTTACCCAGGCTTTTAGTTAAAAAGTTTGAGCTCTTAACATTGTTTTTATGATCTGTTTCTAGGACTATTTTACAAAGTCATTTTAGGCTGTTAAAAGAGCTGTGCTGTTTTTACGCTCTGGCTAGTTTTGTTAATTTTAATATTTTTAAATGCTTTTTTATAATTTTATAATGTTTCGAACACACATGAACACGTGTAGCTGCCTTATACCGACTCAGACCATCAGTCCATCCAGGTCAGTATTGTCTGCTCAGACTGGCAGTGGCTCTCCAGTATCTCAGGTGGAGGCCTTTCACACCACCTACTGCCTGGTCCTTTTAACTGGAGATACCAGGAACTGAACCTGAGACCTTCTGCATGCCAAGCAGACGCTCCGCCACTAAGCCATGCCCCCTCCCTTAGTTTTGCTTTTGCAGGCTGCCTCTAGATGTTTCTCTGAAAAGGTGACATATAAATGTTCTAAAGAAAGAAAGGAACAGCCAAAGGGATAGCTGGCAAAGAATGGAGATCAAGGAGGAAAGGAAGACATGGGGAAATATGGAGGGACAATGAGAAGACAGTGAAATGAAGATGGAGTTGACCGCCTCAGAAGAAAAAATTTACTCTGCATGGCCGAAAAGGGACAAAGACCAAAGAACAGTTGCCATGGTGTCAGCTGCTACTCTGCAGGTAGTCCATCTGGGACTTATGACAATTAGCAGCGTTTTTTGCTGATTTGTTTCCTTTGATTGGTATTCTCAACATCTCTGGTTTTCTAATAGACTTTTGGTACCCTTGGATTTGCCCTCAGCAGGAAGTACCGGTAGCCATTTAAGCTCTTAGGCAAGAGAGTGAACATTCCTACAGTCTGATCTCAGGTCATAGACATTCTTCTTTACCTCAGTTTCCCCTTCTGCAAAATGGAGCTAATCATCATCCTCAGTTCAGGACTGTGAAAAAGTAATTAGCTTCTACCGTGTTTAGGAAACGAAAAGAACCAGTGTTCTATGCAGTCCTTTGAAGATGAAAAGTTCTGAGTCTTAGCAGCAGTGGAAATATTCCCAAATTTGGTATCTTAGGCACATACGGCAGGGTGTTTTTTTTTTTAATCTGCTGTTTGTCTACTGTTGTGTGGTATGTTTGAAGTGTGTAAAATTAATTACTTAAAAAAAAAAAAGACCAGTCCTGTGGGGAACAGGAGAAGGAGAAAGTCTTCATTTAACTCAAATGCAAGGGAAGAAAGTGTTTCTACAGAGAAAAGTGGGTACAACAGAGTCACTAATGGAGTTTTGCCGTTTCCCCATTGGGAAGGAGGGAATTTTTTGTCATGGTCTGAATGAAGTTAACCCTGAGCTTTTGTTAAAGTGCCCTGTACATATTCAGCGATTCTACCTGTGGGATTTAAAATCTAGACCCAGGACGGTTTTCTTTAATTTTGTGAGGTCTGCAACGTGAAAAGCGGGGCTTCCAAATAGAGCGTAAAAGTAAATGATGAAACAAATACACATTGTAATGGGGGGGGATAAGAACCCTCCTCAGGCTCCACCCAAAAACCTCCCACCAGTAGCAAAGAGGGACCTGGCAACCCTAGAAATGAACCCCAGAAGAAGAAGGGTCTGGATTAGTGCTAAGGCTGCCAATATTATTTAAGGCAACATGACAAAGGCAACATGAAGGCTTTTGATTGTTCTTCTCCTCATGGCTGTTCCAAACGCACTCTGTTGCCAGTTCTTCCATCTGCAGGGTGTTCTAACAGCATGTTTGTGTCCCTGCTTCTCATGGTGCTGGCAACTACTCAAGAGCTATAACACCAGCCATAAAAAAGACTACTTTCAATAATTTAAAAGCCAGCTCTACAGCTTAATATATTCAGTGTTGGAGGGAGACCCTTTCCGAAGCACACGCAATTAAACAAACAGGCCGAGGTTCAGCTGCCTTATCCACAAACACTGCTTGCCGAGAAGAGTTGTGCGCCAGGGATAGAACACTACCATGGGTTTTCCTTACTGGGAATCCGAATACATTTGGCAAACCTTAGCACCAAACTAAGAACAGCCTGCTATCAGCACCAGCCAGGCTTGAACTCAAAACATTGAATTTGTCCCCAGAGACTGCATCCCACAGGCTTCCTAGCTAACTCCATCCCTAAAGACTGTCAAGTGCTTCCATATTCCTTATCTTGGAATTATCCCTGGGCCCATTGTGTACAGAAGCCTTGCTGCTACCTTTCATGCCTTACTTCTGTCCCACCCAGCCTTACCTCCCCCTTACATCAGGGACCCCCAACATGGCACCTGGGGTCACAATGGCACCTGCCATCGTATTTCCTGGTGCTCACTTCCTTCTTCCCCACAGTATCTCGTCTTCAAACAAAAAACCAATCCTGACTTTCTTCTACCTGATTGGAGCAGGAGATGCTTCAGAACAGTCCAGGAGCACCCATTAGGGAAACAATGCCTCTATCATAGGACGGAGCTTGGCTTGGAACTGCCCAGTATTTTATGGTTAGCCACACCCTCCACGGCAACCATTTTGTTGTAGCCTCCAATAGTTGTTTCTCAAAATTCCAAATGTGCTCAAAAGTTCAACAAGGTTTGGGACTCCTGCATTATGTCATCTCCTGTAATCCTACTGCCTCCCCCTGATCTCTCCTCACATTCCTAGCTACCATTCCACCCAGATGGACAGCATGACTATTTACCCCTACTTAATTCCTGATGGTCCTGACCTGGATGGCCCAGACTAACCTGATCTTGTCAGATCTCAGAAGCTAAGCAGGGTCAGCCCTGGTTAGTATTTGGATGGGAGACCACCAAGGAATACCAGGGTTGCTGTGCAAAGGAAGGCACTGGCAAACCACCTCTATTAGTCTCTTGCCATGAAAACCCCAAAAGGGGTTGCCATAAGTCGGCTGCGACTTGACAGCACTTTACACACACACAATTCCTGATGACACCCTTCTGGCTTTCAAGTTATGCTGGGTCGGAAGGGAGAGTGCTCATGTCAAATTTTAAAAGTGTGCCCAAACTTTAACCATGGTGTTGGGTACTCCATCATGCTTTCAAGGTTATACCTGCTGCCATTTCATGGCAGCTAGGAGGCTCCTAAGTGAGAACGTTTTCATAGGAACATAGGGTTGGAAGGTACCTCCAGGGTCATCTAGTCCAACCTCCTGCACAATGCAGATTCACAACTACCTCCTCCCTTCACACACCCCAGTGACCCCTGCTCCATGCCCAGAAGATGGCAAAAAACACTCTCCAGGATCCCTGGCCAATCCATGGGAGTATCCTTCATCAATACCAATTACTCCACATTGCAGAAATCAGCCATGGATGCTATCTAGCTTCCTATTACAAAGTCACAACAGCTCAAACAAGAAAGTACTACCTACAAGTCTTCTTAGGAAAACTCCTATACAAGTAGAAATGCTTCAGTATATCCCATAGATAGCAATAGCTGACTGTTATATATTCTGTGTATCCTACAGGATAATATTGGTTCTCATCATTGCATCAAATATAGGAAGGGTGTTCTATGTATTAAAGATTATAAAGGGTCAGACTGCATAGTCTTAAGAAGGCACAAATGCAGACGATGGGAATCTTTAATGCTTACTCTTCTAAGGTGTTTGGTAAGTTTGTTGTCACTGGTAATGATTATTTCTTCTTTGCATAACACTTTGCAACACAAATAAAATAATCCTCCAAAACACTATTTCCCATCTCAGCCATCTTCCTCTCCCCAGCTTTTGGTAAGTTTGTCTCTGAATTTGATCTGACAAAAGCAGATTCTACTAAAGGATGTAATAATTGGGCGACAACAAAGTTAATTATTCTCTGATGAAAGAAACAAACTTGAAAAAAGCAAAGTTTCAGCTTGACTGTTTTCCTTGTTGTTTGTTTGAACATGTTGTAGTGTGAGAAAGGGTCAGAATATTCTGGCAACAAACTATGGATGCTTCATCTTCCTTATGTTGTGTGATTTTATAGTCAAGAGGCAGGCCAGAAATGGAAATAGTCTATTTCTCCCTTTTTCCCTCCCCTTCCCATATCAAAGTATAAATGCCAATTCCTCTAGCCCTTTTTCCTCACCTGTAATATAACCATTTGGAGTCATACCTTACTTGTATAGTTTCTTAATCTCAAACATTATATCGAAAGTGATCCATAGGGTTCATAGGGAAATTATCACATTTCTGTGATTCAACAATAAGCACCAAATAAGCCCCAATAAGCACCAAATAAACTTTCTTTAGCTTTCTTCAGAGAGAGGTAGCATTAAGCCTTGTCTGCACGTTTCCGCCATTGAAGTTACCTCAAGGAAAACAGACATTCAGCAAATTGTTTACGTCCTTTGGATTTTAGATACCTTTAAAAAGTTCTTTGCTAGACCTAACTAGTTTCCAGGTGACAGTTTGGTCGGTTATGCATGGCTGGTTACAATTCTCCCGCGAATGTCCTGATTCTCTGCGAGGATTATGCATGACATTCCCCTCCCTCAGGGCTCAGCTTGCTTCCGTTCTGCGATTTCCCCAGGTTTTCCAATCCTTGTTTTATCCTGAAAATAAGTTTACTTCCGAACTTATCTTGAATGTAAGTAGGTGCATAGTTCAGCTGCAGGTCGATCTTCCCACATCCCAACACACACACACCCATTCTCCTACCCCTCCTCCAACTCCTCCTTCAGCCAGCCTTCAGCCAGCCCCTCCGCAATGCCCCAGGAAGCCATATTGGAGACGGAGGCAGCCATGGTCAGTTCCTTCTCTGTGCCCCCCTCGCCGCGGTTTTTTTTCCCTGCTGCTCCAATGGAATGCCAATATATCATCATATCATCCAAAATACTATTAAAATTAAAAATCGCAGAGAGAGCCAGTGGAGGCTAGGAGCATACATTCGCTCCACCCCCCACATTTGGGTGATGACTTACCTATAGAGGGGGGAGTGAGTGCACAATCCTAGCCTCTGCTGGCTCTCTCTGTGATTTTTAATAGTATTTTTTAATGATATGATGATATATGGGTATTCCACCGGAGCAACAGGAATAAAAATTTAAAAATACGGAGGGGTGGGGGAGAGAAGGAGGCTTCTATTTTAGTGATTTTCAGCAGTGTGTGTCCAACCACGATTTCCCCGCCCCCTTTCCTTTTGTGCGATTCACAGGGACAAATGGCGAACTTGCCCGGCTATTCTAGTCAGTTTCAGCAGCGTGTGTACAAAGGAGACTCTCCCCCATTTTACTCTTGCGGATGCAATTCTGTACTCCATTTTGGGTTGTGAAATGGCCACTAGAAGGGGGAGAGGGGAGGGGGAGGTTTTTGTCCAGGTAAGCACTACTGCCAATGACAATGGAGTGTTTGAAGGGGCGGGGACTCAGGCACCTACTGTTTTCTCCTTGTGATTATGCTGTGCCCAAGAGACTGTCCGGGACTTTCTTAACTACACGCAACACGCATACACAAGGTTTTCCAGTCTTTTCCAATAAAAGTGTGAGACAAGAGAGGGACGAACCAAGGACATACTAACCATGCGTAAACGACCTCTGACTGTTTTCCTTGGCTCCACACCAAATCCCCTGGAATTTTCTGACCTGTACCTGGCACCCCTGTGTTTGTATATGGGTTTTGTTTTTTTCCCCATAATGACCAGTAGCACACTGAAAGAGAACACAAGAACCCTTGAAACCTGAAAGGAGAGATCGTAGCTTCAAAGCCCGTTTGAATTTACTGTCACTTTCTGGGAAGTTGGAAAATGAATTCTTTGGAAACAGGTGGCTTGTTGGCCAGATCATCAGGAGAGGTCGCAACTGGCAGCGGCTCAGACATGGCCGGCATGACCAAAATGTTAGCACAGCACGCAGTCATGGAGCAGAAGCGCATTTACTTCCTTCGGCTTGGCGATAAAGCCTCACCAGGCCCTATGTCTGGCAGCTTCCAGGTCAGAACACAAAGTAGCTTTGTCTGTCTTGGCGCTCTGCTTTGCATTTCTCCCTTGTTCCGCGCTTTTGTTTTCCATTCCCCTCCAAGTCTTGACAGCTCCCCCTCCCCAACAGCATTCTTGATGTCGTTTCAAGGACTGGCCATTGGAGGCTGAAGCTAACTAGCTTGGCTTGTTTTGTCCTTTCTCTCGGTTGTAAAGCCTTGGCTCCGAAGAAGCTCATTTGGATGTCATTATGATGCATTCAAATCCCACTTGCCTGTGCCGTTCATAGTTCAAATCCCAAATTAGAAAAGAAAATGCATGCCTCGTACACAGGGCCCTTTTGTCGCTTGCCTCTTGCCTTCCATGCCAAAGTGTCCCCATGGTTTCCTCATGTCGCATTTTCAGAGTAAGGCCTGTCTGAAAGAGATGCTCTGTAACAATAAGGAACACACAGCTGGGCCTGGCTATATACTAAAGGCTCACGGAAACTCTCAGTCCCTGAGCCATCAATGGGGGAAGAAAAAGGGCCCAGCCAGGAACCAACATCAGTTTCATTAGCACACACCTGTAAGATTAGGAAACAAACAAACAAAAAAGATTAATAGTCCAGTTCCCTTTCCATTTTCATCTGAGCTCTTAGTAATCCCCAAGGTTTCTACTAATTGGGCCACTACCAGTTTCTACCCTCCTGGTCCCAGCCTCATCTCCAGAGGACAGGATTTCTAGAGATGCTATCACAACATGGTAAAAAGAAGCTTCTTGAACACGTGAACACATGAAGCTGCCTTCTACTGAATCAGACCCTTGGTCCATCAAAGTCAGCATTGTCTACTCAGACCAGCAGCGGCTCTCCAGGGTCTCAGGTGGAGGTCTTTCACATCACCTACTTGCCTAGTCCCTTTAACTGGAGATGCCGGGAATCGAACCTGGGACCTTCTGCATGCCAAGCAGATGCTCTACCACTGAGCCACGGCCCCTCCCCATTCTTGAAGGCTGCACATGGTGGTTGGAGGAGTCTTGCTAAAGAGGAAGCTTGAGCCTAAAAACAGAACATTTCCACTCTTCTTATGACACCGTCATTTATAATAGGATTGGTTCTGGAGACTGGGGGTATTTGTGTGTGTGTGTGTGTAAAGTCACAGCCAACTTATGGCGACCCCTTTTTGGGGTTTTCATGGCAAGAGACTATACAGAGGTAGTTTGCCAATGCCTTCCTCTGCACAGCAGCCCTGGTATTCCTTGATGGCATTTGTGAGAATCGTTAGTCACCCTAGGAGTGAAAACAGCAGAGACAGCACGTATAAATAAGTGCTCTTTTATTCACAGTGTCAAAGTGCTCTGCAAAGCACCTCCTTCTCTTAACCCACACCAACTATACACATATAGTACACATATATACCCATCTGGCACAGTTTCCCAGCCAATGAACTGTTGGCTGCCTAGTTGCCAAGACTATCTTGCTCAGTCCAGTTTTGGCCAGATTTTCTGCTCAGTCATTGAGCGATCATGTGACACCACCTATCACCTGGCTGTCACTCAGATCATTGCAATCTGCTTGCTATGTGCAGTCTTAAATGTCAACACTCCCATCCAAATACTAACCAGGGCTGACCCTACTTAGCTTATGAGATCTGACGAAATCAGGCTAGCCTGGGCCATCCAGGTCAGGGCTGGGGGTATTTACTTTTGTTTTAAGTTACTTAGGTGTTGTACATGTATGTGCCTAAATATGCACATGAGCCACCTTGAAGGAACGTTGTGGAGAAAAGAGGGAGAGCCACAGTTTTTTGAGCATAAATGATGGTTTAGGCCAGTCATTCAGGAGAGCCCCCATTGAACTCCAGAAGAAATGTCTGTATTTCCAGTGTCAGAAGAGGACACTTTGGTTACAGCTTCTGGTGGTCAGGAGTAGAAGAAGACTCCTTCTGAATTCCTGTGTTGCTTCTGCTTGCCTGAAGTAGGGAAACATTCTAATGCCAAACTGTATCATAAACTAATTGTTATTTAGCAAGGGAAACGTCCCATCCTTGAAAATAATATATAAATAATATTCATAATTGGGGTTGTCAACCTCCAATTGGTGGATGGAGCTCTTCCTCTATTACAACTGATCTCCTGCCGATAGAGATCAGTTCACCTGGAGAAAATTGCCGCTTTGGCAATTGGGCTATATGGCATTGAAGTCCCTCCAAACCCCGCCCTCCTGAGGCTCCACCCCCAAAAATCTCCAGGTATTTCCTAACCTGGACCTGTGCAATAAATAGGAGAAAATCAAGAACACCAACTGAAAACTGAAGGTGTCAGAAAATTGTGTGAGGAAAACAGGCCATGTCCAAAAAGGCCAAAAAGACAAATAAGTGGGTTGTAAATCAAATCAAGCCTGAACTCTCCCTAGAAGCTAAAATGAATAAACTGAAGCTATCATACTTTGGTCACATTATGAGCAGACAAGACTCACTGGAAAAGACAACAATGCTAGGAAAAGTTGAAGGCAGCAGGAAAAGAGGAAGACACAACAAGCAATGGATTGATTCAATGAAGGAAACCATGGTTCTCAGTTTGCAAGACCTGAGCAAGGCTGTTATCAATAGGGTGTTTGGGGGGACATTGGTTCATAGGGTCGCCATAAGGTGGAAGAGACTCAACCACAATTAACACAAACAATGTTGCAAGCAAAGGACAACATCTCCCAGGGTCATCAGTCAATCAGACTAGAGGGAGAAATTCTTTTGAACCTATTAACATTCCTCATGAAGAGTCTGTACCTGCTAAGAGATATTTGTTGCATATGTGTCTCAGAAAGCTGAGTGAAGGAGGAATGTGACTGAAAAAATGCACAACAGTGCCGAGACACAGCATGAACGGTGGAAGAAGCTTTAGGCCTAGGGGAAACCCATCCCCTTTCTGAGGGCAATTTCACCTGCAGGGTGTCCATGCTGTTTCAGATGAATCTCCGCAGCAATTGACAGGGAGTATTTCAATCAGAAATCCATCTCCTTTAAGGACTGCTTTTGGGGATGAGCTGGGGAAGCAACCTGTAATCTGCTTCCTAAGGAGGAACAATAATGGGACCAGCTTGGGCCAAGGAAAGCCGTTGGAGAAAGAGCAAGCGAACCCCTTGAACACAGCCTGGAGCCAGGAAACAGCAGAGTATAACCTATTGAAGCGCCAGCCAATTCCACTCTAAGGCTCTCTACAATAATAACCTCAGCCTCCTACTCCACTCTCCCCTGACAATCAGCTAGCGAGGAAACATTATCTTAGCCGTGAACTGGATTCCGAACCACAGTGGATGCAGCCTGCTGAACTCGATGTACTTGTGTCTGTGTATATTACTCCATTCTCCTCTGACTGACTACAGTTTGCTCACAGACTCGCTCAGGGCTATAACATCGTAACAGTATCCTGAGGAATCAAAAGCACGTACCATATCCAGCTTGACCAGGCATGCACTGATAAGACACGGCGGGAGTTAAGGTTGCCAACCTCCAGGTGGTAAGTAATCAAGAGAGGCTACAAGTGCTTAAATAGTAGATTGAAGTCAAACAAAATAGCACAAGAACAAAAAGCCAAACTAAGGCACATTAATGCCCAAATTGGAAATTTCTAAAATACACTTTGTTAGCAATTTCCAATTTGGGCATTAATGTGCCTTAGTTTGGGTTTTTGTTCTTGAGCTATTTTGTTTGAATTCAACCTCCAGGTGGTGGCTGGAGATCTCCCGCTATTACAACTGATCTCCAGGGGACAGAGATCAGTTCCCCTGGAGAAAATGGCCGCTTTGGCAATCGGACTCTATGGCATTCAAGACCCTCCCCTCTCCAAACCCCGCCCTCCTCAGGCTCCACCCCCAAAATCTCCAGATATTTCCCAACCCGGAGTTGGCAAGCCTAGCTGAAGTCTATCTGAAGAATGAGATCTTAATGCAGCCACCTATTTGCTTCTCATGCATGTTAGGCTATGCCAGTAAAAGCAGACCAGCACACTTTGTCATCCAGCATGCCAAGCAATGGAGAAGGTGAAAGAACACTTCCTTCCTGGGCTGAGGATGGGGGAAGCTGGCAATAGATGACAAACAGCAGAGGGAGGTCTTAAGTATACAACACCCCTTTAACCTCCTTGGACATCCATCACTCCTAAGACTGGAGGGGCTTCCCACTTCCCCTGCCCCTGATTGCCTTCCATATTCCCACCCTTTACCACTTCCGCCCTTCAGCATTTCTCCCTGCCCTACCTCCTCTTTTCCAGCCTCCAAGTTCCTCTTTGACCTTCCCAGTACAGTGACATTTCTGTGTCATGATGTTCATCTATGAAACAGTGAAATATTACCCAAGAGATATGTTTAAAAAACAAACACCAATATTCATATCCAAAAGCCAAGCCACATTTCTGCTTCCTGTCGTGAGGATAGAGATTCATACTTATATGTGGCCATTCTAATGTTACACTCTATCAGTATTAATCTCTATGTCAGAAAGAATTCCATGGCAGTCTGTCTTTGAGGTAGTGACTTCTGTATTTTTGAGATGCCTGTATTATTGTATCAATTCCCAATGACAATAACACAGTAGGAGGTTGATAGTTCAAAGCCGTTTGTTTATTAGGCCCAATATACACACCGGGTGAAAATTGCCCAAATGCACAGGACAATTCACACCGACATCAAAGGAGTGCAAGCACGGATATAATCTTTGGTAATGGGAGGTACAGAGGCGTAATACACACGTAAGGACCCAAATGCCCAATACTCGGGACCCTCAGATTAGCATAACCTATTACAGAATTGAAGGCGGCTACAGAGAAAGTGATGACCTCATGCTCACTAATGAGCAAGAAGATCCTACAGTGTCAGGTGCTACTCTGTTTGATCCTAAATTACTGCAGTTCTTCTTAGCTTGGACCCTGGCAGCTGCCAAGGGTTCCTAGCTGGTTCTTATCTCTGGAAACCAGCTTATGCAAGCATACTAAGGCCTTCTATGGATTCTTTAATTAGCTTCTAACTAAGGAGCAACAGTGGGCCTCTTATACTTGAGGCCTGTAACATATGCAAGTGCTTGGTGTAACTATACAAGCCACCTCTAATATGCTGAGTGTGGCATGTTCATGAGTGCAGATATACTTTATTGAGTACAAAGAATATATTTCAAATCAAAGAATACATTTCCAATACATTTCCCATAGCATATAATGATTTCAGGCATTACATTTTGAGGAGGGGGGCTGGTGGATGGTGCTCGAATAAACATATGTCATTAGTGGATCCCTTTTGTGGGGGGGGGGGGGAAACTGGAACGCCTTGATAGACTTTCCTTCTTACAGCACAACCCTAAACTAGACTATTGCAAAGATAGTCCCACAATGTTCAACAGAGCTTACGCAGAGGTAAGTTTGCTTTGGATTGCAGCCTTAATTGTGGGGGGGGGGGAGGCTTCCTTCATGTGGCATAACGTAATTAAGCAATTCTGATTAACAGCAACTAACAAACCAAAATGTCCTGCCCAAAAAGGACTGTCCTCATTCAGCAAATTATACAAAATGAAATGTTCTAGGATTGTTTTATAATAATCGCCCAACAAAAGATATCTACCACAGTGTCCACATAAAGGCTATTGAGCACCAGCAAAAAGGGATAGTTCTGTCTCTGCGACTGAGGCACACGTGAGAGTTCAGGGGCCACTCTGTTCCCATTGCAAAATGGTCCCTTGTTGGCCTTGCAGAGAGGGGGGGAAAGATGGGAATGGAGGAATACTGGCAGGAACCACTTTGTTAATTAAACTATTAATAGCATAAAATGGCTCAAAAGAGTGGCCTGTATCCAGCCACACACTCTGAAGACTTAAGACTCTCCTTTGAAGGTTTTTAAGCAGAGGCTAGATGGCCATCTGTCAGCAATGCTGATTCTGTGAACTTAGGCAGATCACAAGAGGGAGGGCAGAAAGGCATGTGTCAGCGGTCGGCTCTTGTGGCCCTTTCTTACATGCCTAGGATAATGCCAATCACCACTTTGGGGTCATGAAGCAATTTCCTCCAGGCCAGTTTGCCCAGAGATCCTAAAGGGTCCCCCCCTCATCTTTGGACATGGAATAGGGGTCACTGGGAGTGTGGGGGGGGGAGTTGTGAATTTCCTGCATTGTGCAGGGGGTTGGACTAGTTGATCCCAGAGATCCCTTTTAACTCTATGATTCTAAGAGCATTTCGGTTTTCCTAAGAGGGGGCAGCAATCTCAAGCAATCCCCCCTTCCCCTTGCAGAACCCTGTTTTGACATCTATGCTCTATTCTCTAGCATGTGTTTGTTCCAGGATTCCTGCTGGACATGCCACAGTCCTTCTTAGTGGGGGGAGAGGTGCTGTGTTCCTTTTATTCCCTCCCTTGTTGTGTCCTGCATAGGGGTAGTAGTGGGAATGACATGAGGGCCACAGCTGCACCAGCATGCAATGGTTGGTTCTTTCCATCTCTGCCTGTCACAGAGGCATTGTCAGCATGCCACTCTGTGGTTGGTGGGTGTCCGCAGAGTTGCTATGGACTCTCTGATGCAATTGCTATGCTCTCTGTGTCTTGGCATGAGGTCCTTTCTGCACATATTGTCTCTCAGCAGAATGAGCAGAGGATCCTAATAGCACCAGCACTGCACCAGTGTTAGCATTGTGTCAGGGTCTTGGGGTGGGACTGCTCAAATGGCAACCAAAATTCATATTTTCATTTTTAAAGGTCTTGATAAATAAAAAGGTTGATCCGTCATGAAGAGGCAGCCAATGAAGAGACCTGATGGACTTCACTGAGGACATTATTACATAGGATATGGCCACTATTGAAATGACCCTACTCACAACCCAGCAGATTTCACTTTGCATCAAGAACCACAGAGGGGAATCTCCTCCAGCGGCTTTACAGAATGGGAAAGTTCACTTGGGTACTTCCTAGGGTACTATGGGACTGGTCCATAAAATATTCTGTCAAATGTGTGGGGACTTTTAAAAGAAGCATGGAAATGCCCCCCCCCCAAAAAAATCTGGTTAATGAAATCTTACACACACACACACACACACACACCATCATTACCTTCCCCAGTGAAATGTATTTAAATAGATCCACATGCATAACCAATGTGTATCAATATAATTAATTTCAAGCACTATCCTCATTCAAGCCCCATTGATTAAGCTGGAAGCATTTTGTGATGTGGCTTGTGCGCATTCATCAGGGCCACTAGGTGTTGCATGTGAGTAAAACTGAATCAAGGCCAGAGGTTTTAGCAGGCAATGCCTTCATCTTGTAATCTTTTAATCTTCATATCCATAGGGCAAGATATCATGGGCAAAATAGAACCTAATATTTCTGAGATAATCATAGCCGTACAGAAAATCAGTATTTCTTGATTGCATGAAACATCATGGGCATAACACAAAGAAAATAGAATGCGCTTGTGACCTATTGCAATCAATAAAATTCTAAGTATATAACAATGTAAATCTCATTGATTTCAGCGGAGCTTAGGCATGCCAAACTTTTCCACCATAGCTACTTTTCTGCTCAGGAAACATATATGGGGTTTCCAGATTCTTTAATCGTACCAGTTCAATGCATTGGGTCTTAATGCTCAGATCACATGAAGCTGGCTTATACTTAATATATGGGGCTGAGCCTCAGTGGTAGAGCATCTGCTTGGCATGCTGAAAGTCCCAAGTTCAATCTTTGGCATCTCCAGCTAAAATAATAGGATAGCAGATGATGGGAAAGGCCACTGTACCTGAGACCCCAGAGAGCTGCTGCCAGTCTGCATAGACAACACTGACCTTGATAGATCATGTGTCTGACTCAGTATAAAACAGCTTCATGTGTACCTGTGAAACAGATCAGTGATCCCTCCAGGTCAGTGTTGTCTACTCAGAATGGCTGCAGCTCTCTGGGGTCTCAGGTGGAAGTCTTTCACACCACCTATTACCTGATGTTTTAACTGGGCTTGCCAGGGGTGGACAACAGCAGCCTGTGTAATTCACCCTTCCATAGGCTTTGCTGGACTTCCAAAGTTTTATTACAGCTCGGAGCTGGGAAGGGGGCAAAACCTGCTATGTGTTCTATGTAATGGCTTCTTTTGGTGGTTCCAAAGCTCAGTCAATGATTTGGAAAGAACTGTCCTCCTGGAAAATGAGTATCAAGGGCAGGGGTGGGGAACGTCAGGCTCGGGGCCGTTCAAGGCCCATGAAATAATTTGGTCTGGCCCTTTGTGAGTCCTGGCAGATCTCTAGCTCAGAAGGATCTAAGACTGGCGATCCGCCCCCTCCTGCGGACAAGAATAGCCTCCATTCAAGGCAGATGTGAGTTTGTTTTGCCTAGAAAAGGAACCTTTTTCCCCCTTGCAGAAGAGTCGTTAGCTATGGAGCTGCTAGGACCGCCCAAGAAACTGTGTTAACCCTTCCCCACCCGAGCCGTGGAGAAAAGAATTCCCTCTGTACTACAAGAGAGCTGGGGGTGGAAGTGGAGACAATGGAGGGGTTAAAGGGGGCAAGGCCAGAATGCACGGGGGAGGGGGAGTTCTTAGCCAGTGTGTCCTCATTTCATCCCTGCAGGTAGAGGTAGCAGGACCTGGCTGTAGAATCTGGCCCTGACCATGCAGAGCAGGAGCAACTCCAGCTTGCAGACCATCCTGTGCCACCAGGTGGGCGAGTGCACCATCAGTTGGATGCCTGCCTGCTTGCCCGCGTGGGGGGGTCATGTGGGGCAGCTGCCTGCTTGGGCCTTGGTCGGCTAATTTTTAAGTTGATAATTTTGTACGGCCCGCGAATGATGTTATAAATATCCAAATGGCCCTTGGCGGAAAAAAGGTTCCCCACCCCTGATCAAGGGCATAAGCCAGCCACGCACACAATCCAAACTGATTTTGCATGGGACGTGGCACCGCCTTACCATCTCGTTTTCCAAACACAGTTTCCAGTTCTCCTCTCTTTGTGCAGCAACTCAAAACTGCCACAGCCGCCGCAGTGAGCTTAGCCTGGTAAATAATGCATACGGTTCTTGCCGCTATGCAGACAGACAAAGGCAGGTAGTGTATCAAAGAGTAATATTGTACCGCAAATTGAGGCATAATAGCAGTAATTTAGTGCCCTGTAGGTGATCAGAGATTCAGAAAGTATAGGAGCCCCATGATCTGTGCTGACTGGCAAGGTGACTGGAGATATAGCTTGGAGTTTGACCTTTGGATTGTCTCCAACCTAAGTGAAGTCATAAAAAATTAACAAGACCACGCTGTCTCCTAGCAAACGGGTGGTGGGATAGATAAATAGATTTTTAGTTAGCAACCGTGTATGAAGATCAGGGCAGAGAGATACGGAGAATCCACCCGGTATACAATGTACCTTACATCCGTCATCTATCAAACTGTTGATCTATTTGTGGCCCCACAGCTCATTCTAGCGAGTGTGTAGAGATAATAAAAAATAGCCGATCAGGAAGCAAGTTAACAGCAAGACAGCGGCTGTGTTTGGGGCAGCGAGAGGGTTGCCTAGCTGATTTCATACGGCTCGCAGGCTAGAGAACAGGAAGGGGGTTTTCATTAGAGCTGTGGCAGGGCGCTGGCTGGGGGATTCTCTCAATTAATTTCACAAGCAAGTTCACGGATAATGATGTGACCGTGCGCAATGGGGAGGGGAGGGGAGAGAGATTTCAGCCTGTTAAGCCTTTGCGGAAGGGATGGCATTAACATTCTTTGTCAGGTTCCCATTTTCCAGGGGGTTTGTCCCGGCTGATCGTTCGAGTTGCAGCCATCCTGAGTCAGAGAAATGATATCAGGAGAAATATGCTATTTTCAGGCTCCCTACTAACTTCTTGATCAGAGACAGCTGGAAGCACCGAGCCATGTTTCCCCATGGAGCTCAGCAGAGGCCTGGAAGGATGTAATCACTCGCCCCTATTTAGAAAATATGAAAGGAGCCTGGGTGGGGGAAATCTGTCACTTTGCATTGGTGGAGGCCTCGGCAGCGTTGCAGGAGCTGCGTCCCTCCGTGTCCGCCACAGCTTTTTAACCCTCCCTTGTTCCACTGCTATTTCTCACACCACACTCAGACTTAATTTCCATAAAAGAGCACATTCAGATGGCAAAACTGTTCCTACACTCTTTAAGCCCACAACTGTCCTAAAGCAACTGGGCTGGACAGCCATGATTTTACTCAGCCCTCCGTATATTCCTTTAATTCATTGGTATACTACACCAAGACAAACATTAAAAATACAAAGGAGCTTTATTCTACAATACCAGAGTTTATTAAGGCAAAAAGCATTTCATTTTGTAAGTTGCTAGATCTGAATCAGGCCCCCACACACCTAGGACATCCCTAGGGAAACACTGGGGGGGTGAGGCAGCTACAGCTGCACAATAAGGAGGGGTCAGCATTCTGTATATGTTCAGAGACACCTATTTATTATTATTTAACTGTTCTTTGTGCTTAAGAATTCTCTGCCATGGAGTTACAGACTGATCCTGGGCTAACCTTTAGTTGCTCTTAGTGTTGCCAACCTCCAGGTACTAGTAGCCTGGAGATGAGCAGCAGTTCCGGGGGGTCCCAGGTCCCACCTGGAGGCTGGCATCCCTAAAATTATGGCACATTTAAGTCGCAATTGTGTGGGCCTCATTGTTGTCTGCCAGACCATGGTATCAGATGGCTGCCAGACTCTGCCTCTATGTACCTGTTCAGTGGAGAAGGCAGTCAACAGGGTCTGTTGAGATGAGTTCACTTGGCTTGTGGTCTCTCAAATGCGGAGAGGTATGAGGGTTTAAAGGTAAGAACTAGCTCACTGAATTGACCCAGGAAGCCCACAGAACTGCTTCAGAACAGGCTTAGCATTTGTAGGCTGTCCAACACCTGCAAGGAACTGGCTCTGGAACCCACTTTATGTCCACAGATGAGCCCAAGTTAAAGAGCTGTATTCTCAAGAGCACCTTCTCCTCAAATTTCTTGCATTGTCCCCATCCTGGCATG
Organism: Euleptes europaea; assembly: GCF_029931775.1. Taxonomy (NCBI): domain Eukaryota; kingdom Metazoa; phylum Chordata; class Lepidosauria; order Squamata; family Sphaerodactylidae; genus Euleptes; species Euleptes europaea. The sequence continues at coordinate 37,304,566 of NC_079318.1, read as the reverse complement.
ATATCCCCCATATAATGGAGAACATCCCTGTCACATACCTTTTTGAAGCTACCCCAAAACAACAGTAAGAAGTGTGGTGTTTTATGAAGTGAAATCGTGAAGCTTCCTTCCTTCCTTCTTTTCCTTTTTACCCTCTCACAGCAGCAGCACAACTCTTTTTAATACATATAATTTTATACATATCCAGCAGTATATCAGTAACATCACTATTGTAATCCTGAAATTAGATTTTTCTGTGTCTATTGAAGCTCTACATCTCCAAAGAAAAACAGAACACAGCCAAAAAACAAACAAACCCCAAAACCCTCCAAAAACCAAAAACAAGACAGCATTATCTTGAGATTGGCTATTCCAGTGCATCACAAACCTTGCACATGTCTCAATAAATCTGTTCCTTTGTAAATTATTACTTGCTCTTCTTTCCTAAGTTAATTTTAACATCAGTGTGATACTCTGAATCCTTTTATATTGCTCTACGAAAGGAAGGGAATATATTTCTTTCCAAAATGAGGCTATGCACATACAAGATGCAGTAATTGAACATGCTGATGATATCTGAAGAAGTGAGCTGTGGCTCACAAAAGCGCCTACCCTGCCAGAAATTTTGTCAGTCTTTAAGGTGCTACTGGACGCTTGTTCTTTTCTACTGCTTCAGACAGACTAACACAGCTACCCATCGTGATACTGATGATCATATGAAGCTGTGTTACACCAAATCAGATCATTGGTCGATCTATTCTGACTAGCAGCTGCTCTCCAGAGTCTCAGGTGGATGTCTTTCACATCACCTGCTGCCAGATCCTTTTAGCTGAACATATTGGGGATTGAACCTGAGACCTTCTGCATGCCGAGCAGATGCTCTTCCTCTGAGCTACAAACCTTCCCCATTGAACCAAACACATCTTCCTTATGAGCTGTATTTTTTTTAATCCCACTAAAATTACAGGTCAATGGAAGATTATTTGTCATGTTCATAACAAATTCCATGCTTCCTTCCCAAACATTTCTGTTATTGAATACATGAATATATGTAGATGGCTTGTTAATGTCTTGTTTCATTTCTGATATTGTTTTTACTTTATGAGCCACTTCCAGAGAGGAGGCATATACATTAAAAAAAAAAAAAATACAATCTGCCCCAGGGTGGCAGTGCAACAAATGTCCATAGATGGAAAATATATACAGCTTAGTTTGTAACACGTCAAATATCACTGAAATTGGGATTTGTAGACTTCCCCCCTAAATCAGATGATATGAGGTTAGAGAAGGCTTCAGACCAGATCTACTCCCAGTTTTCCACTGATATGTCTCGGTTCCATTTTCTCAGAAGCTATGAACATCATCTCGAGTCAAACAGGAGCTCATCAGTGCCTAAATAAGAGTTACACCCTTCTAAGCTTATTGACTTCAAGGGATTTAGCAGCATGGCACTACACATAATTTACCTTTCAGCCATTTTGTAACATTACCTTCCACCAATAATTCAAAGTAAGATTTGACCCTCATTGGTCTATATTTTTTTCAAAGCCAGTACAATACTCCTAATTTGAAAATATTGGAATAGAGGCAGTTGGGACCCTTTGATCATGTCTGCTACTTCTCTAAGAGAGAGAACCTGATTATTATGCAATACCATCTACCAAAGACAATCCAATTGTTTTTGTTACTAGCATCCCTGAAAAATCAGCCCTTAAAGCTAATTCTTCATTATAAAACACTGAAGTTAAAGGGGAGAAGCCCACAGTTTTGACTTCCACTTGTACAAGACTTCCACTTGTACAAGACTATGAAAGAGGAAAAGGGATCCCCAGATTTTTCTTCATCCCCTTTTTGGGAACCAAATAAGGTTGCTTAAGATGTGACTGAAGATCTTTTGGGGACCTAAGATATGCTTGTCTCCCTCTTTCCAGTCCTTTAATGCAGCCAGTTTAAGTGCTTGATAGTACCATTTAACATTTTGTGTATCTAAACCTCCCTGCTCTTTTCTTTTTAGCTGAAATTCTAAGATGCTTATTATTTGAGACGAATGTAAAATTAGTGTTCACCAAATATCTAGTATGGATGCCTTAATCAACAAGGGGAAGTTTATAAGATTTTTGCAAAATATTAATTGTAATAGCAGCATTTCTGCCTAGCCATGACAACTTAAAAGCTAACCAGGTTAAAAGTTTGTTTCCTCAGCTTCCTCACTGAGCTTTTTAAGATGCTTCCCATCTACTCTAAATTGCCATGCATCCAAATCCCTAAATATTGCAAGATTTCAATTTTCCGATCTTGCGTCCATCCTAGTGGAAAGACTGTTTAACAATTATTTGAACACATTAAATCAATAAAGAATGCTTCACCAGACTGGATGCTAAGCAAAATAATAATTAAAGATAGGGAGAAGAAATGGATACTGCTGGACTTGCTGGAATAACCCAAGGCTGCAAATTATAACAGCCTTAAAATGGAGCAAAGGAAGTGTGGTGATGATTTAATTGGCTAAGATTGTATTGGATGCGAGAAACAACACAAAACAAAAACAGGGCAACTGGGTTGAATTTACAATGGCAGCTCCTCCTTTCAAAATATAAACCCCGGCAGTAATTTGGATCTGTTGCTTTTGGATTATTTTGCTCTGGACCAACATGGCTACCTGCAGTGCCTGTCTACTTTTTGATGCGGCGGAGGTTCAGCCCTCACCCCAGATGCCAAACGTACAGGAGACAAAACCTCATCAAAATGAGAAGTGCGTGTTGACAAGCATGATGAGCATCAGCCCTAGCGATGGAAACCCGTCTTAAGAGAATTGCTCACTTCACGGAACCAGGCAGCCTTGTGGTGGGTGTACTGATTAATTTAATTCTAATTAATTCCGTAATCTCAAGCTGTTCCTGAAATCTGTGCGGAGCTGTCAAGGTGGAAGCATGGAAGGTGACAGAGACAAACCAAAGACAGAATTCAAAGGGTTGGTTTTTTTGGTATATTTATCTTACTGGGGAGGGGGGGAGCCAACAGTGGCGTCATCCAGCCTGCTGGATGCTGATAGCATTTTCTGCCACCCCCACGCTCACTGGATGCACTGAATCGGCACAGCCCTGGAGCCAAGCAACATCGGAAACGTGGCTGTCTCTGAGGTTATGTTTCCCAAGACCGAAAAGTCCGTGATCAGGGTCATTCCTGGAATGAGGTTTGCTGGTTGCAGGAGCTGAACAGGCAGGATATAGAACACAAGAAGAAGAGTATACGGGATGAATTCATGACAAAATGGCAACCTTTATATGATTATTACTCACGTGCCATGAACACTTATTAAAAATAAGGAGTTTAGAGAATTATTCTAGAAACTACTTAGCGAGTGTTTATAACAATGGTTATACATTTAAGGCGACTGACGTTATTTTGACTTAACAATAGTTTTGACTGGGTAATGCTCAGATGTAGAAAAAAAATCTGATCCTTTCCCCTTTGTTTCCCTTCTTATTTTCTGTATCCCTTTATAAACACAATAAAATATTTTTTTTAAAAAAAGAGGAAGACCCCAAAATAGCTGTAAGCAAATTTAACTGTTTCACTGACTGATAATTACACTGTCAGCCCCTGTATGACAGAAATACCGCATTTACCCTAAATGGTCACGTTCTGGTAGTTAAATGGCAATGGATTTGCGTACCCCTGCCAATTAAATGTCACAAGCATTCAACAGTTTCTCAGCCTAGCTGTGGTCAGTGTTGCTGTTTGCTCCCCAAAGCATTATTTATAACAAGATGCTCTAGGAATGGCCTACTGTGGTAATACACAGGATTGGACCATTGGTTCTTCCATGAAAACAGCCTCTCGTTGTGCTCTGAAGGCAATTTGTACTTCAATTCCAGGGGAAGAAATTACAGAACCCCAAACAGGGCTTTGTAAGAGCCCTTTTTAATCTCGGTGTGAAATCTCATCTTCTGTGCAGGGGCAGAATAGGAAGTTAACACAGATCTGGAACAAGCTGAGCCAAGGGGCCACGGGTGTACCAGCAGTGTCATAGAGGCTATGCGGTCAACCACAGGGATAACGGGTGCAGGAAAACTCCTGGTAAGCTCAAAGGCCAGCCTGCCCCTGCCTTTAGTCTATGTTTTCAGGGCTTTATTCCATACAAACTAGACCACCTCATTTGCCATTTGTTTCCAGTGTGGTGTAGTGGTTAGGCATGGCGGACTCTAATTTGGAGAACCGGGTTTGATTCCCCACTCCTCCACATGAGCGGTGGTCTCTAATCTGGTGAACCAGGTTGGTTTCCCTACTCCTACACATGAAACCAGCTGGGTGACCTTGGGCTAGTCACAGTTCTCTCAGAACGCTCAGTCTCACCTACCTCACAAGGTGTCTGTTGTGGGGAGAGGAAGGGAAGGTGATTGTAAGCCGGTTTCATTCTCCTTAAAAGGTAGAGAAAGTCAGCATATAAAAACCAACTCTTCTTCTTCTTCTTGCTGCAATTGATCATCTGCAGGACTAGTTTTCTTCAATAAACCCCAATTCCAGGAGGCCAAACATTACAGGCTGAATGTTTTCTTAGACAAATAGATATCAGGAGCAATCAAAATTGTCCACACACCTCCTCCCACCAGCACCTGTTCTTACACAGGTCTATTTATACAGTTTCCATTACATGCATTAAAGCTCCAGCCGTCGGGAGCCTGCTGCCATTCCACAAAGGATATTTAGTCATTTTTCATGTCGCATATCCATACATTTTTAAATACAGGATTTGAGGCCCTTGTTTGCCACAGAAATTGCAAGCTATTACTCAAGAATCAAGCTGGAAAAGTGACAGGCGTTCCTCAGCGCCACAAAAACAAAACAAAACCATCACCGCCTATCCTTGCTATATTTACTAATTAGCAGAAAGCTGAGGAGCATAGATAAAGAAATTTCTAATGCAGGAGACATGTTATCCCCAAGGAAGGGCCCAGGGTGAGAGCCCTTGGGGTCTCACCTGAGAATTAGAGAGCAAGATGTAAGGAGAGTTTGAGGGTAATGATAGACACAACCAAATTAAAACCATTAATCTGTCTTGCAGATGTAGCAATCTGTGCTTTGATAGTACAAGTGACTCCTCCTCTTCCCACTCGCATCCCGTCAGAAACAGACATGGCCTCAAGGGTCCCGTGTCTTTGCTTTTACTGGGGGTCTTCATCACCCTCAAATAAATACATACTTTTCTAAGACTGAAATTTCTTTCTGCACAACTGAGAAATATTTTGAACCATGACAGATGGGTTGAGTTCACATCTCGGTGCATTTTAAAACTGCATTTACACTCGATAAACAAACGAGTCATGTTTGAAACAAATCCTTTTTTTTTTCTCTTTCTTTCTTTCTTTCTTTCTTTCTTTCTTTCTTTCTTTCTTTCTTTCGCTTGCTCCTTCTCTGCACACTGTGCTTCAAAGGCACTGTTGGGTGGTTTTGTTTGGTCGTAGCACTCGACCTGCTGAGCAGCCCTGCATTTATTCCATTTAACCCTAGCTTTTGCTAAACTAAGGAAATGCTACAAATTCCTGGAATTTATCAACAAGTCACAAATGGTAAGTCTCTCATCTGATCTGGACCCAGTTTGCTCATATTAACTTTAACAGTCTTATTACAACCCAATGCTGTACATGTTTTCTCATAAGTAAGTCTCATTTACTTTAATGGGACTTACTCCCAAGTACATATACATAGAATCATAGACATCGTGCTAAAATCAGACAGATTTTTAATCTGGAGGTTTATTTTAATACTGTGAACATTGTTTTTCTAACCTTTATGGAAGCAAAAATAGGATGCATGGTGCAATAAAAGAAGAAGAGTTGGTTTTTATACGCCGACTTTCTCTACCACTTAAGGAAGACTCAAACTGGTTTACAATCACCTTTCCTTCCCCTCCCCACAACAGACACCTTGTAAAGTAGGTGGGGCTGAGAGAGCTCTAAGGGAGCTGTAACTTGCCCAAGGTCACTCAGCTGGCTTCATGTGTAGGAGTGGGGAAACAAATCTGGTTCACCAGATTAGCCTCTGCCACTCATAAGGAGGCATGAGGAATCAAACCTGGTTCTCCAGATCAGAGTCCACCACTCCAAACCACAGCTCTTAACCACTACACCACACAGAACAACAATATTTAGCAGTATATGGCCATGCTGTTAGCCTTTTTGCATTTGAAACTCCCTCAGAGCTGATTCACAGGTGACATTTTTAGGTGTACGCCTAAGGTTTTAAGTGTACCTGTAAAAAATTGTGAACGAGGCACACGTGTTTGGAAACAAATGAAGTGTATTACTGCACTAAGCAATGCAGTCCGAAGCAGTTGCACCCTTCTATGCCCATTGACTTTAATGGACTTAGAAGGGTGTAACGCTGCTTAGGACTGCACGGTCTGAGAGCTGTGGTTGGCTACAACTCCATATCAAATGTATTGAGTTGTAAATCTATGCTCACTGCCATGTAACATGAAGGGTATATGATCTCATGAGAGAGTGAATACCATAAGAGCTGTTGCTAAGTTTAATGAGTATCGGAGCATAAAAAGAGGCTGAAGGGAGAATGTGCAGCCCTCCTGCTTTTTCTTCCTCCGTCCTCTGCTTATGCTCTGGTGTGTATAGGCACAGAGACATGGTAGGAGATGCTACAGAGAGTTCTGTGGTAGTATAAAGGGGAGAAAGAATGGTAGGGTATGCTGTGGGGCAGAAAGAAAACAGGCTAACAGAAAAATAGAAAGGGGGGGGACAGCTGAGGTGGGAACCAAGAAATCTCTGAGGTGAGAAAAGGGAGAAAAGATGGGTGTGCCAATATGGTGCAGAAGATAGAGTATTGCAGTAGGAACTGGGAGACCCAGGTTTGAATGTGCCCAAAATGTTCTTCTGCTGATGATATAGTAATGTGGCCCTCTTGAATTAATACAGTGGAAAAGTGGTCCTCTGAGGGCTGTGAATTGCTGGGGGTAAAGGGAAGATTACTGGGGAAGGCACTGGCAAACCACCCCGTGAACAAAGTCTGCCTAGAAAACGTAGAGATGTGATGTCACCCCATGGGTCAGGAAAGACCCGGTGCTTGCACAGGGGACCTTTACCTTTATATTTTAAGAATGGTGGATAGCTACATTTTGGCAGTCCTCTTAGTTGTATCTCAGGCTCCTTCTCTATTCAGTTTGCCTTAACAACTGTCTGCTCTACCCTAAGCAGTTCAGCTGCCTTTATTTCCTTTTCAGGCTACTTTGTCTCCCTCTGTTCTAACAGATTATTATGTTCCACCCAAGAACACAAGATGCTTGTAGTTCAGTGGCAGCTTGTGTTGTTTTGGATAGATTTAATAGACTTACCCAGGGGTGCCTACTTGTCTAGTTTAATTATAAGACTCATAATTTTCAGGGTTTCTAGGTGCCTGAGATTATAAAAATCTGTTACAGGATGGTGGGGAGTTTAGCTTTCCTTTAATGTATTTAGAATTTGGTGTTGCACTGGGTAAAAAGGTACAAGCAGTGCATACTAAAGGCTAAGAACTGAAACAGCAAACATAAAGCACTGCTCTTTTTTAAAAAAATCAAAATTTCAATGCAATCTTGTGTCTTTTAAGAATGAACACAGTTTGAGAACATTTGGAGTCTGTACTCAGCAATCTTTTCCATTCCATTTGTCTTGCTGCAGCTATTGATAGGATACCTATGTATGTGTATGTAAAGTGCCCTCAAATCACAGCTGATGTATAGTTTTCAAGGCAAGAGACATTCAGAGCTGGTTTGCCTTTGACTCCCTCTGCATAGAGACCCTGGTCTTCCTTGGTGGTCTCCCATCCAAATACTAACCAGAGCTGACCCCGCTTAGCTTACCAGATCTGACAAGATCAGGCTAGCCTGGGCCATCCAGGTCAGGACTAGGAGACCTAGCAGTATTTAGTTATTTAAAACATTTATAAACCTTTCTTCCAAGCAACTGTGACCCAAGGTAGGTAACAGATTATATGTGCAATTCTTCTTAAGATTGCACTGTAAAAACATATAAATCACAAAAAATTAAAAACACCAAACTATCAAAAATGCTAGTAGAAACCTTGTAAATAAGAATCCCCTGCCCTAAAAATCAACAGATTACAAAACCCATCTAGAGATGCCAGCAATACTCTTTTAAGAGCCTTTGGCAGGGCACTTGGACCAGACAGGTCTTTGTAAAAATCATTGTCTTGGTATGTCTCACACCCCTCTCCCCCGCCCTCACAGGTACAATAAAAATAATGCATCATGCTGCTCCCACCATAGTATGAAATGTTAGATCCGGGTCACAGGTCTTCATGATATTTATATGTAGATGCCCCCACCCACCCACACACACTGGGGAGTTTGGGGAGGGGAGAAACTTCAGTACCACAGAGTCTATCGGTTGGAGATCAGTTGTAATAGCAGGAGATCTCCAGCTACCGCCTGGAGGTTGGCAACCCTAACTCACTCCCGTCACTGAAGCGTATTGTAAACATCACAGATCCAACCCTTCTAAAGATCACAAAAACACAAAAAAACAAACAAACTACAACGTTAAAATTATGGATGCTCATGCTTGTCAATGCATTCACCCTATAACACCTCACTTCTTCCCTAGCTGTGCTTTTAAAAAATAAAAGTGTGGCATGGGAACAAATTGTTGCTAAAGACAAAACTGCCAATAAAAAGGTTAATAAAACAGATCGTTTTCTGCGTTTAATTCATCTGTGCCGGAGGATTTAATTTTAGCAATTTTTCAGACCAAAAAACGACACTCGTTCATAACTTCACCGGCTCCTTAACCCTCTGCAGCCTGAAAACTTTGGACCAAACAGCCACGCCCCTTCCGAACTAGACTGTTCGGCCCCTATCAAACATGGCGTTGTGGGAGGATGCTGTGCCCCTGACAAAGATGGCCGCGGCAGTTTTCCAGAGCCTCACTTTCCTTAAGACACGTCGCCAGCCCGCGCCAGAACGGAGGGGAGGGGAGGGGGGGGGGAGAAGAGAGAGTCTGTGCGCATGCGCTCGCGTATGCAACGTGGAGGGAGAAAATGCCTAAGCAGCCGGAGTCTTTCAGCGTGGCTCAGGAGGTGAGGTGTGTGGCGTGTTGCTAGGCAACCGCAGACTGGGGGAGGGCGAAGGAGGAGGTCAAAGACGAGAGAGGCGGAAGCAATGGGAAACGAGTGAATTAGGGTGGGTGGGGTGCGGCTGAGGGAGGCTCAGCAGTGGGATAGAGAGGGAAGCAATGGAAGATTAAATAACTCGGGACTAGGGTTGCCAGGTCCCTCTTCGCCGCCGTTGGGAGGTTTTGGGGGCGGAGCCTGAGGAGGGCGGGGTTTGGGGAGGGGAGGGACTTCAATGCCATCAAGTCCAATTGCCAAAGCGGCCGTTTTTTCCAGGTGATCTGATCTCTATCGGCTGCAGATCAGTTGTAAAAGCAGGAAATCTCCAGCTATTACCTGGACCTCCAATTACCAATATTACCAATAGCAGCAGCACGCTGGCTCACAATAAAGGATACATTTACTTGACGCACAATTCTTTGCAATTTTCTAACATGCTTCCTATATAATTCACAGTGGGTAGCCGTGTTAGTCTGTCTGCAGTAGAAAAGGGCAAGAGTCCAGTAGCACCTTCAAGACTAACAAAAATATTTTCTGGCAGGGTATGTATCTGAAGAAGTGAGCTGTGGCTCACGAAAGCTCATACCCTGCCAGAAAATATTTTTGTTAGTCTTGAAGGTGCTACTGGACTCTTGCCCTTTTCTACTACTGGTATCTGAAGAAGTGAGCTGTGGCTCACGAAAGCTCATACCCTGCCAGAAAATATTTTTGTTAATTTTTAAGGTGCTACTGGACTCTTGCCCTTTTCTACTAATGCTTCCTATATGTACATTCCTATTTACATATTGGAAGCATATGTTAGAAAATTGCAAAGAATTGTGTGTCAAGTAAATGTATTCTTTATTGTGAGCCTGTGTGCTGTTGTTATTGGTAACTATGTTGTTTTCAGCACAGGTTATTTTGTTATTTGAGATTACCTGGAGGTTGGCATCCCTACTTGCTGGATATTAAAATTTGAGTCCAGAGACGCATTGATGACCAACAGTTCCCCCCCCCCAGGGTATAAGCATTTGTGAGTCAAACCACACTGTCAGAAGGAACTGCAGTGCATTGTAATACTTCATTTATACCCCATTGTTCTCCCCAGTGGGGGACCAAAGTAACATGCATCATTAAAGTTGTCAACCTCCATGTACTAGCTGGAGATCTACTGGTATTTCAAGTGATTTCCACTGATAAGAGATCAATTCACCTGGAGAAAATGGCCACTTTGGCAATTGGACTTTATAGCATTGAAGTCCCTCCCCAACCCCCCTCCTCAGGCTCCGCCCCCAGACTGCCTGCTGGTGGTGAAGAGGGACTGGCAACCCTATACATCATTCCTCTGTCCTCCATTTGAACTTTTGAAGTGGGTAGGGCTGCCAGCTCAGGGTTGGGAAATACCTGGAGATTTTTGGGGCGGAGCCTGAGGAGGGCAGGGTTAGGGGAGCAGGTGTGGTGTAGTGGTTAAGAACGGCGGGCTCTAATCTGGTGAACCAGGTTGGTGACCTTGGGCTAGTCACAGCTCTCTTAGAGCACTCTCAGCCCCACCTACCTCACAAGGGTGTCTGTTGTGGGGAGGGGAAGGGAAAGGTGATTGTGTGTGTTGTGTGCCATCAGGTGGTTTCTGACTTTTAAAAACCCTGTGAACTAATAACCTCCAAAAGAGCCTATCATGGACTGCCTTGCTCAAGTCTTGCAAACTGAACAGCTGTGTTGAGTCAATCTGTCTCATGTGGAGTCTTCCTCTTTTCCTGCTTCCTTCAACTTTTCCTAGCATTGTTGTCTTTTCATGATGTGACCAAAGTATGATAGTTTCAGTTTAGTCATTTTAGTTTATAGTGAGAATTCATGCTTGATTTGTTCTAGAACCCACTTATTTGTCTTTTTGGCAGTCCATGCTATCGGTAAAACCACATTTCAAGTAAATCAAGTTTTCTTCCTGTCAGTTTTTTCATTGTCCAACTTATGCATCCATACATAGTAATGGGGAATACCATATCTTAATTGGTCTCTACTGACACTTCTTACACTGGAGGTATACTGACCCTGAATATGGAAGTTTCCTTTAATTTGTGGCAAGGAATTGTGTATTCTGTGTCTTAAAAACAACTTCCTTCTGTCTGTTCTGATCATATTGCCGGCAACATTAGGACTGCATTCCTGTGCACATAGTTGGTGGTATGAACTCAGTGGGGCTTGCTTCTACTTGAACATTCGTAGGGCCAGGCTGAAAAGGTTAGCCATCCTTGTTTTTCTGCTTATGACTTTCCTGTGCAGGTTATGTCCTGCATGTCTTTGGCTATCAGCACTAAAGAGGAATTGTGGGGAACATCTTTTATAGAGGAAGGGACTGTTTGGCAAAGAAAAACTCATGACAATATCACTCTTGTCAGGCGGCCAGGCTGCATCTCCTGTGAACTACCAGCTATGCTTTCATGTTGATTTCTCAAATTTGTGGTAGTGAAGATGGGACACCAATATTATCTAAAGATTGATGCACTGTTTCCTGTAAGAACTGAATACACTAAAGGAGCACATCTGGTCCCGGAAAGAAGCCCAATGGCCATTTGCATGTTGGAGAAGATAGGTGTGAAGAAGGCCATATCTTTGTGGGAGATGCTTAATATGGAGAAAGTCTCCTGTTTAAATTCTTGGGGTCTCTGGCTGAGAAGAAAATGTTTGGCCTACAAATTCAGGAAGCTGCTGCTAGTCAGAGTAGATAGTCATGGGCTAGATGGGCCAGATTTAACTGGTTCATATATCTATAGGAGTTGAGTAGCGAGGTTATGCCATGGTGACTAAAGAGAATCTCCACTTCCAGAAGCAGTAAACCTTTGAATACCAGGACTAGGAGGCAGCATCAGGAGAGAGCCTTGACCTCTCTGCACTGTTAGCCCTCCAGGGCAACTGGTTGGCCACTACGTGAAGCAAGATGCTGGAATAGGGTAGAGCTTTTACAGCCTGCTGTGGTCTTATTAACTGTAAGGCCTCTGATACTGTGATAGCTTACATGTTTCTGTGGTCTCATTGTGGAACATTAGCTCTACTTCCCATATACTGGAACTAGCTTGCTGAATTATTTGTGTAGCAGTTGGGTGAGATTCCTTCTGGCAACCTCATGTGATAGCCAATGGGAAAAGAGTAGTGTTTAGGAAGAAGCTTGTCTCTGTCCTTGCAACCATCGGTGTCTCCAAGGGAAGAAGAAGAGTTGGTTTTTATGTGCCGACTTGCTCTACCACTTAAGGAAGAATTAAACCGGCTTACAATCACCTTCCCCTCCCCACAACAGAAACCCTGTGAGGTAGGTGCAGCTGAGAGAGCTCTAAGAGAATGTGACTAGCCCAAGGTCACCCAGCTGGCTTCATGTGGAGGAGTGGGGAAACCAACCCGGTTCACCAGATTAGCGTCCGCCACTCATGTGGACTGGGAAATCAAACCTGGTTGTCCAGGTTAGAGTCCACCGCTCCAAACCATTGCTCTTAACCACTACACCACAAGTCCATTTCTTACTTGAGGAGTGGTAGTATTACACATTGGGAGGGTTATCTAGTATAATGATTTCTTAGGTATCCAATTGGATTTGTCCCATCATTGAAACAAACCTGTCCCTATTAAAAGGTAAAGGTCCCCTGTGCAAGCACCGGGCCATTCCTGACCCATGGGGTGATGTCACATCTTGACTTTTCCTAGGCAGATTTTGTTTGCGGGGTGGTTTGCCAGTGCCTTCCCCAGTCATCTTCCCTTTACCCCCAGCAAGCCAGGTACTCATTTTACCGACCTCGGAAGAATGGAAGGCTGAGCCAACCTTGAGCCGGCTACCTGAAACCAACTTCCGTTGGGATTGAAGTCAGGTCGTGAGCAGAGCTTTTTGCAGTACTGCAGTTTACCACTCTGCACCATGGGGCTCTTAGATGAATATAGATGAATTAGATGAATATAATTGTTCCATATTTGCAGTCCATGTGGTCCTGGAAGTTTTCAACCTCTAAGCTTGTAACATATTCCTTCTCTGTACCTTGGCCCCTTGGCTTTGATTTCACCTGTGTTCTCTGGCTAATGAGATAAAATGCTACATATGTCTGGGTGATGAAAAAAATTGCATATTCCTAGGGGCCAGCATTTGTTCTTAGGAGCCAGAGTTAATATAAAAATCAATGCTTGGGTGACAAACCACCTGGGACCTTTCCAGAATCCATATGCACTACCATTGTTTTTCCACATTGCTTGGCTTATTTAGCACTGTCTGCTTCCCTTTCCAGGATATAGAGGCTGGATGAAAGAGAGCTTTTGGAGTGTGTTGGTTCTGCTTCTGCCACGTTTCTGTTCCCTTCTCCATTTCCCACTTTATATATTTACCTACTACCCAAGAGTCATTCACAAATGTGTTTTTTCCTTGTGTTGCAGTCTTCTGGCATCTGCAGTTATTTTGATCTTATTAAAATTCCCCGGGCTCAGAGGCAATGATGTGTTGATTTAATCAAAAATATCGGCTAGTCTGAACAGTGCAACAAAATGTTCACAAGTGGGAAATCCTGGAGTAGAAGATCTCGAGCTCCAATATCATAAGTGCTGCAGCCTGTCCAACAGCAGCTTTAGCACTGGGTAGCAAACACCTTCTGTCTTTGCCTGGAGATCTGCCTGGGGTAATGCTGTGGACTGAACTGCTTCCTTCCTTTTCTGCAGTATTTTACACAAACCTTGGCTGAAATTTCTAGATTAGCTAGCCTCATAGAGTGGCATAGTTCATATATACAAGCAATTTTATTGAAAAAATCTCAGTTGTTACAAGGAGAATCTGTTTTAATGGAGGGCTCTTAAGGTGTGGTGTCTACTCCAAAAGCAGGACAAACTCAAATAACCAAATCCCTATGAATTATAAGGTAATGAAACATTAGCAGGATTTATGGCGATAATCAAATGTGCGTGGCAGTACATAGACAATTCTACCCTACTCGCTCAATATATGACTGGTCTAATTTTTAATCAGTTACTCTAGTGGGCACAGAGAACAAGAAAGATGAAAAAGTCTTTAGGAGGAGCGCAGGGGCCGGCGCCCTGCCCCGTGTGCCAGTGCCCATGCCCCTTGCAAGACTGGTTCAGACACCGGCATCAGGCCTCTCATGTTGCCCTCGCTGCACTGCTGTGGCAGCGCACCCCTGGGACGCCAGCTCAGCCTCCTGCCGGTGTCCTGACAAGTGCGCTTTCTTCCCAGGGGGTGTTCCTGGGGGGATTCAGGGGAGGAGCTGCCTTTAGGTGGCCTCTTAAGCCCTTTCAGGCCTTTGCCCTCATGTCGATTTATGCCACCTTTTTAGGTGGCGTATCCCCGTGGAACCCTATGGAGCAGTTCCATGGGGCTCGAGGGTGAGGGCATCATTTTGGCTTCGGTGGCGGGGGGGAATCCTCCTTTGGAGGTGGTGTGGCGGTGCCGCCTCCTGCCACCAGCTCAGCCCTCCCCCTCAGGAATGGGCTGTTATTACACTGTTTTCTATTTGTGTACAGTAGATCGTAGAAGCTTTCTAGTTACTCAGTACTGTTTGTGTAGAAGAATGGCATGGCATCTAAATTTTTTTTGGCTATATACAGACCAAGGTGAGTTGTTAAAGCAAATACTGTAAATGCTTAAGACAGGTACCAACTAAATGGCAAAATGATTTGCAGTTCAAACATATGTTATATGCTGATCCATGGGAAGTAGCAGGTTATTGCCGTGTAGTTGAACGTTAGCTGCCATTCCAGATTTATTCTCTGCAATTCAAGCACACCAACAGCAGCTGGTTCATTTACTTATTTTGCAGAGCTTCTTACCACTTCATAGCAAGAACTTTCCAAACAGTTCCCATCAACCATCACAACATTAATATAAACAGGAATAAAATCTTCATAAGTCAAAATCAGAAGCAGCAAAGCAAAAATGAACAGCGTAGCATTCCAGCTCATCTCATTTAACCTGGATTAAGGATCTGACTACGAGAGGGAAGGTGGCATGGTATAGCCTGATCTCATCAGATCTTGGAAGCTAAGCAGGGCCGGTGCGTGGAAGGTGGACTACCAAGGAAGATTCTGCAGAGGAAGATAATGACACACCACTTCTGCTTCTCAGTTGTCTTGAAAGCCCCTTGCTGGGGTCACCATAATTCGGCTGCAATTTGATGGCACTTTACACACACACACACACACACACACACACAAGGATCTGACTACCTGCCATCAAGTGCTTGGCAGAAAAGCTCTACTTGCCCCTGAAAGGAAGTGGGGCAGCCAAAACTCAGGGGAGAGAGTTGCACAGTGTTGTGGCAACCATTGAGAAGGCCCAGTGAATGTTACAGTATTGCCTATTAATGTATTAATAAATAGCTATTGAGAGAAAGTTAAGAAACACTTCTCAGCGACAGACAGTTGCTGCAGATGTATTCCTGTGTGTATTATCTGATCTCCAGAGTAGTGGGATTTCCCTTTTGTCACAAGGCTTAAACTAACGGTCTTAATTCAAATGGACACTGTGTGATTGCACACACACAGGTCTGGATCCGATGCTAATACTTAGAGTTAACCTTTTTTTTTATAACTGCTTATGATGCAGCGCAGAAGCCGTGATCTGTGCAGGTTAAAGAAGCTTTGGAGAAGAGCTGAAAATTACCGTGCTCCTTAAATTGAGTCCAACTAGAATAAGAAATGGGAAGTGACAGCATTCGTGAACAAGTCCTTAAAAATTAACGTCTGTAGCCAAGCAGGATTTTGAGGGGGGCGGCACGTGGGCCGTGTAGCACTGTGACCAAAAACACATTATTGTATTAAAATTCACTCACGGGACCAGAACCTGTGGTCGTTTTCTGCTCTAGTTAGCTCTGGCTAGTGTTCCACTGAAGATAAGCGCTCATTTCTGAGTCGAATGTTCCAATGAGAACAGACAGATTGAAAGCAAAAGAGCCTTGTACCCTAAGCAGGGATTCTTGGGTTGTGTCATAGCGAACCCCTCTGTGGGAATGTCTGCACCGGAGGCTTTCGCTGATGCCTGGCATGTGTGGCCCACATTCTTACTTCCCCTGTCTGAACGCTAACACAGCGTCTGCTTAGTCGAATCCACACTGATAGCCTACGCAAGTTCTCGTAGGCGTTTGGGAATTGGGACAATGGTGTTTCGGATTGTGCTGGGCTGGAAGGAGCCAGTTTCCCTGCCGTAAAAGTGTCTGGACAGAAATCCGGTAAATCATATATGCTATGACGCTTGTCTCCCGCTTGATAGTTCAAGATGACATATTGAAGAACAGTACATAACATTGTGCATAATGCTTCCACATTAATTGTCACCGTAGTTGTCAGTTCAGTATCCTCACATTCCTCCAGCCTTTGTTCTCATTGGCCCTCAGTACTGCCTTTCATCTTAAGAAGGTGGTGATTGGGTGAGATGCGCCGGCACTCTGCTTCTTGGCCCTCAGGTTGTACAACGGACCTAAATCTTCCTTCCTCAACCATCACGTTCTTGACAGATGTTTACTTTTCAAGGAGTCAAGCGACAGAAATCGTACAAGCCCCTAAGACGGCTTGTTCTTTCAGAAGAATATTTCTTTCTGGCCCTTTTTAAAAGGGACTAGGCGGCTTTAAATCTAGGCCGCTGCAAAAAAAAAGAACGGAATAACGCCGCCAGTCCCGTGACCGGTCTTTCAGCTACTCCTAGGAACTTTGCAGGTGGCCCTTTCATTCTGACACAACTCTCCCCACAAAAGTCAAAAGCGAGAGCTATATCTGTGAGGCAGAAGAGACAAGTGTGGTGGAATACGGGTTTCTCACTGGGGGGGAAACAAAGAGTGGATGAAGTCATCTCTGCATTTAATGGAGCCTCCAGCGTGGAGATGCGAGCGAAACATTCTGGCAAGGAAGCTGCTAGCGAAAGCTTGGCTTTGGGGCACGTTGCTGTGACTGGTATTGTTGGCACAGTCCAAAAGAGGGTTTAATGTACAATAGCTAGATAATTAGAGGAATTGATTGAGGGGTCAGCTCTGGTGGTCTCTTTATCAGGCTAAAATGCATATTGTCTACAAATAGCAAAGGCAGGTTGGCTAAAGTGCCCGTGAAAAACATGACAGTTGTTGCCGTCGCCTTCTGACTTGGCTTAGCCTCCCCATATAATTCTTGGATTGTCACAAGAATGTATGAATTTCAATGCAGTCGGGTAACCAGTGGCTGGGAAATGATGCTTCTGGCAAATGACAAGGGAGGAAGGCAGCTTAACAGGGAGGCAATTTAATCGGTCTCCTCCTCCCAAGCCCCACCGCTTGTGTTTGGCTCCGATCTGTTTTATGGGGGTCAGGAGATGTAAAACCTCATTATCTGGCTCCATTGGTGGTCCGTGCATGTGTGTTGTGGCCGAGCGCCAGGATTTTAATTAGGGAATTTGTAAAGACAGAGGGCGGATGCCGCTTCTTGAAAATTGCTTGTAGCCTTCTTGCAGGGAAGAATGCTTTTTTATTAATTCATTGCAAAAAACAACAACACATTAATATAAAAATCCCGCCAAAAATCTAGCCCACCTCAAACGTCTCTGTTTTTCAGACTTCCTCTTGGCCTCCTTGCCTGGAGACCCTAGGAATAAATGAGAACAGTAAGAAGCGTGTATGTCTCTTTGAATTGCAGCCTCTTACCCCCTAGCTGTGCCCCCCACCCCCGGGATCTGTGTTTTGGAAGTTCTTCAGACTGCACAGAAGTGAATCTAAATTTCAGTGGAAATTGGTGTTGTTCCTGGTAAATGCGTCTCCTGATAGAGGATGCTGCCGGCTTTACCATTTTTAGAAAGGATGAAAGCGCTTTCTGTTTTCAGAGCACACTGAACTAGAAGCTTGTGGGAAGACATCGATGGCATGGGGGTTATGGGGGCACCTCTTTTTGTTTCATTATGGTGCTGGATATTAAATACTCTCTAGGAAGCGTATGTTCGATGTGAGATGCTGAGAAATCCTCTGAGTTGCATTGGCTTTGTGACAGTCACCTCTGTTGAGGGTATACTAATGTTACATGAGGGGGTTCCTGCAGCAAGCATCTAAAGCGTGAATGACAGTCATGTGTCATTAAACACTGGTGGATGCTTGTCAGAAAGCCAGAGCCATCAGGCCTCCCTAGGGTGTGCACATGAGTATTCAAGGATGTGTACCTTGC
Organism: Euleptes europaea; assembly: GCF_029931775.1. NCBI lineage: Eukaryota > Metazoa > Chordata > Lepidosauria > Squamata > Sphaerodactylidae > Euleptes > Euleptes europaea. The sequence goes on along the minus strand of NC_079318.1, from coordinate 37,286,335 downwards.
TTTCACAGTTTATACATTTGCTGTGGGAAGCATTGATATAAAATTGGTGTCCTCACGGCAAACATGATTGTCTCAGTGGAGTCGGTCACATTCCTTAAAAATTTCCCACTTCTACAAATGCAAGGCCCATTCGCTAACTCAGATATCATTCTGTACTCTCAATACTTCCCTCTCCCATGTTTCCAAACCCCCCTGGCCAAATACCTTGTCTTTATTTGGTCCCCAAGCCATTTGAGTTAGGAGGGAAATGAAAGTGACCTGTCCTTTCGGTTCAGTTAGCAGATTTCCCCACCCCCACCCCCAAAAAAGTGCCTGGAATTGCTAGTGAATCTGAATTTAGGGGACGTGTCTTCCTGACCCCGAAGTGAGTGAAAGCAACACTTTTGTAGCCTAGCCCTGCCTCAAAGCGGTGGCCATTTCAGATGCCTGAGGGGACGGTTGCTGGTGATTGGTAATGGTCTGCTTTCCGTATATGTCTCCTGTGTGCCCCATTTGGGGGCTGGCTTATAATCTGCCTTTGGCTGCCATCCTGCACTCACTTAGGGCGAAAACACATGGTCGCTTTAGCCTCCTGGCTGAAACAGGGAATAAAGGAGGCTAAAGCGACCATGCGTTTTTGCCCTTAGTGAATTCAGCAGGGTTTATTTCTAAGTATTGTTCATGTCCCATTCATTCGTGGGCTGAGGTTGCCACGAAGGTATCTTGTACAAAAAGTTATATCACAATTATTCTCCTTTTCCTTTGCCTTTCCTCTCCTTGTTTCACAGTATTCTACTCTGACACAGTATTCTACTCACAGTATTCTACTCTATTCAACAAGTAAATAAATTGTGCCACTCACAGCCAGAGAGAGCCACTGAGGTGTGGTGGTTAAGAGCAGCAGACTCTAATCTGGAGAACCAGATTTGATTCCCTGCTCCTCCACATGAGTGACAGACTCTAATCTAGAGAACTGGGTTGGTTTCGCCATTCCTCCACATGCAGCCTGCTGGGTGACCTTGGGCTAGCCACAGTTCTCTCAGAACTCTCTCAGCCTCGCAGGGTGCCTGCTCTAGGGGGAAGAAGGTAATTGTAAGCCAATTTGAGACTCCTTTCAGTAGAGAAAAGCAGGACATAAAAACCAACTCTTCTGCTTCTTCCAGTAGAAGAGCGTATGTACATACATAAGTGCCATCAAGTTGCAACCAACTTTTAGTGACCACAGCAAGGCGCTTTCAAGACAAGTGAGAAGCATAGGTGGTTTGCCAGTGTGTTCCTCTGCAAAGTCTTAGGTGGTGGTCTCCCATACAAAATACCAACACTGCTTACCTTCCAGGATCTAATAAGATCAGGCTACACCATGCCACATTCATTCTGCTAATAGCAGAGATAGCTTTATAAGGAGATTAGACAGATTCATGGAGGACAGGTCCATCAAGGGCTACTAGCCATGGTGACTGAATGGAACCTCCACATTCAGAGGCAGTAGACCTCTGAACACTAGTGTCATGAGGCTGCATCATGGAAAGCCTTGGCCTCTCTACCCTGTCTGTTACATCTCCAAGGCAGCCAGTTGGCCGCTGTGAAACAAGATTCTGGGCTCCGTAGGCCACAGGTTTGATCCAGTGAGTCTGTTTGCAGACTGCCCTGGCAATTTGCTTGTCTTTTTTGTTTTTTAAGAGCATTCATTCCTTAATAATAGCAAATGATTGCCCATCTACAGCAACCTCAAATGTTCAGGTGCTTCAAGGAACACTCTGTGGAAAGCTGCCTCTGGGGAGCCTGTGGAAGTCTTACTGTTTCTCAAACTCTGTGTGGGTTTTTATGTGCACACTTAAGGCCCTTGGGAAGCTCTTCAGCAGTCTTGAGAGTTGAGTGCTAACTCTTGTCCAAGTGCCCTGAATCCTTTGCCCATTCCATTTCTCTCTGTCTCTCAAACATACATCTATTGTACTGTGAAGTTATATCAATTCTCAACTAATTAGTAGCTCTCAAATTCCACCGTTCAGGCTTCTCCCGCTCATGCACTCATAAATAAGGGAATTTTTATGAACGCAGCGTGTCACGTAACAGAACTTTGGGCGTGCTAAAAATCTGTACCTGCCCAAACTCCCTTTTCTGTCCCTGCCTGTGCTGCCTCACGAATCAGATATGACCAAAGTTGTACATAGATTTGAAACAGAGGGATCATGTCTGCAACTATATCCTTTTTACCAGATCTCATGCCAGGGGTCCTTTACGTACAGCCCCTGAGGCTGGAGTGAGGTTCTTCTTGAACTTTTAAGAGCTGCGTTGACCTTTTGCAAAACAAACAAAAAGCAAGCCTGCCAACCCCCCCAAACCAAAATCATATTCTTGTGGTACCTTAAAGTCTAACAGTACAGTAATAATGGGCGCTTCCACACATACCAAATAATGCACTTTAACGATCGTTTGCAAGTGGATTTTGCCATTTCACACAGTATCATCCAGCTGCAAAGTGGATTGAAAGTGCATTATAAGGCATGTGTGAAAGTGCCCAATATTTAGCATTTCTATAGCAAATTTCAAACATTTGATGCGCTCTGAGTACGTTGCGCCAGGAAGATAGATTGTGCCAGGAAGCCTTACAACAACCGTGCATGGTGTGCTGGCATTCTTTCTCACACAGTAACCTGCTGATACTGTCATAAACTGGCTACCTGCACCCTTCACATTGAAACCTGTGATTTAGTGTTTTCTCCCCCTCATGCCTTGCCTGTGGCAATACGGTGGTTGCTTTCCTTGAGCAAAATTTGAGAGTTACTAATTAGTTGAGAATTGAGTCATAAAGTGGTTAATCAGGGGATCAGTACAATTGATTTCCTGTATAATTATTGGAAGGAGTGCCCTTCCTTTTCACACACACACACCCTCCAGCGGGCAACTAGAATTCTCGCAGAAGTGGAGAGCATGGTAGGAAATGTCTCTGGATTCAGCATCACATCAGGCAAAAGGGAGAGCTGATCCAGAAGGACATTTTGGTCTTTCTCAGCCTGGCTTCTTCTTGTGTATAACATGGCATGCAGTAGAAAGGGAAATTGGAAGAGGAGTTAGTACTGATTGACAAGTTTTTCCTTAGCTTGTCAGTCAGGACGAGCTTCCCTTTCAGTTCCCCTGTGTGTGGGGAGGGGCCCTAGCTCAGCGGTGGAGAACTGGCTTTGCGTGCAGATAGTTCCAGGTTCAATCCCTGGCACTTCCAATTAAAAGGTGTCAGGCAACAAGGCTGGGAAAGATTGTGACCTTGGAGAGTTGCTGCCTGTCTGAATAGACATCACTGACCAGACTAGATGGACCATAGTCTGATAGCATGAAGTAGCTTTGTGCACGACCTGCAAAGGACACTTGCTTCTGTCTTGATACCTTTGTGCCCTTTTCCTGATGGATTTTCCCCTGGACTCCGAGCAAGCAGGGTTCCTTCCTCCATTCTTCCCCAAACTCAAAGTCACCTGCTCTCCTGTGCTTCACCTGTTCCTCTCCCTCTCTTCGCTTTACTAGAAAATAAATTAGCAGACTAATTAGATGACTGTCTTAAGCAGCCGGCGGTTCCTTCCTGCCGCAATTCCAGCTGAATACAAGATGATCACAGCAGTTAAAAGTATCCGCTTGGGACTCAGAATTGCCCAAGTTAATTTGCCTGCTCCACCTGGTCCAAGTCACTGGGGCACTTCCAAAGCCAGTTTTTGGAAGACAGGACTGCCAAAGAGGTGATGCGCGTCTTATGTCCTGGAGACATAAGTGCAAGATCTGTCTATCGGCATCCAAAAGTTGGCTCCAGCTGTGTTTTTGTCTGAGATGTGGAAGTGTGTGTTAAGAGTCTTCAAAGTGTTTTTTAAATCCATGGGAGTGTGCTCTTCTGTGGTCTTTTATGCATGGCTGTTTCACTCTCCGTTACCCTCTGACGACTTTGGGTCTTTGTGTTGATTATGCATGCTGTTTCCAACCATCAGAGGTCGCCTCGCTCTCCCCCTGCATTTCCCCACGCTTTGCCCGTGTTTTCAGAGACCTGTTTTATCTCAGATTTAAAAACACGGATAAAACGCAGGGAAACGCAGTGGGAGAGCGAGGTGACCTCTGACGGTCGGAAATGGCATGCATAATCAACACAAAGACCCGAAGTCATTGGAGGGGTGACAGCGAGGGAAACAGCCATGCGTGAAAGACCTGTGTTTAAAGTCATCTTTGTGGAGGGGGGAAGTGTATACACTCTCAGTTCTGCAGTGCTTTGTCAGTTTTGCTGGGAATACCCAGATTGAAAACACTGCCATTTGCTTCCCTTCTGGCCAACAAAGACTCTTTGCTCTGATCCAGCTCTTGCCATGCGCAACTGTGAGTAGCCACAGGTAGATGATTCACAGCTCGTCTGCATCAAATGATACGTGCATCCTGCTCAGTGGAGCCTGGCTGAGCTTCAGAGTGCAGACCCAGATTTGCATCTCCGTTAGCGGAGTGTGTTGAATCTGGTTGCATGTAGCTGAATTGGGGCATCTCTCTAGGTTAGGCACGATGGTGTACACAGCTGTGTACTATGAAGCAGCCACTAGTTTATTAAAAACTGCAGGTGGCATCTGATGCCAACTTCAAGTTGTTTTTTATAGGACACATGTAATTTGTCGTAATGCCTTTGTAAATATGCCCCTTGACACAGGGATTCCAGGAATACTTTACAAACAAGAATTCTTCTTTGTATGTGAGACATCTTTTCTCTGGCCCTTGTGCTATATTAGCCCATGCCTCTGTTTCCAGGACGACTATGGACCCACAACTACACAAATTCTTCAAACGGGTTGTGTGCATAAGCCCGAGCATTTCAGGTTTTGTTCATCCCATAAATAAATTGTGATTTGCTCAAGAATACTTCTTTGTATTTGAGATATCTGTTCTCTGGCCCTTGTGCTATACTGTCCCATGCCTCTGTTTCCAGGACGACTACGGACCCACAACTATGCAAATTCTTCAAGCGTGGTTGTGTGCATAAGCCTGAGCATTTCAGATTTTATTCATCCCATAAACAAATTATGATTTGCTCACGATGCCTGACTATAACCCCGGAGTCCCTCTCTAGAAGGAAGATGCTTTTACCTTTCTGGAATACTCTTGATATATTGCAAAGTACTCTGTATTAGATGGAAAGTACTCTCATGTTAGCGTCTCAAGCTCTCATTGGCAACCAGGGGTTTATTGGGGGGGGGCATAGAAATTAAACCTTGTCGGTCTTCAAAATTCCTTGTTTCCCCAAATAATAATGTTGAACATTTGGTGAAAAGGCATTTAGGGTATTTTTTTTGTATGTGTTTCAGATAGACAGACTGGAGGAGAAGCTGTCCCAGTGCAGAGAGACCTTGGAAGAAGTGGATTTTAAACTACGGAGAAAAGAACTGACTCCAGAGGGAAGGTACTGGTGGGAATTCCAAGAGTACATTCATTGCTTTGTGGAGCTTCAGACGTCTGTTGCTCATGCAAACCACTGGTGGGCAAGGTTAGAGACTGCCCCGGATAGAGCATAGTTGGTGAGTTTCCCAGGCTGCAGTTTGTTTTGAAAGGAGCTGGCCGTGAATGGGGGAAGCAGAAGAACAGCTAAACTTGAGTCTTGCCCTTCGCTACCGTGCAAACCCATACTGAGAGCCCTAATATGCATTTTTCACCGGTGCGTGTTGGACTATCCTGCTGCTGCTTTAGTTATTTTGTTCCCATTAACATTTGGAGATTGCTGATTAGTTAAATTTAAGTGCTTTTGTCCACTCCGCACAAAAGCAATTTCCCTCTCCTTTGTAACCTAGTGAATTACCTTTTATCTACTGATCTCTTGGTGCCTGGAAATGCCAAATTTTGCAGCATCCCTCTTTGTTGCCTCCATACATTACCATTAGTCTTAAGTCTATTTCTGTATATATCCAGCACCATAGCATGCTAATTGCTGAACAGAACGGAGCCTTGATTACTTATCGTGAAGGCTCCTTCTCTCCTGAGGCAAAGGGCATCTTGAGCAATGGTGCCAAGTCAGGTTTCAGGGAAGGAGTAGACATGGAGAAACGATACCCTGTATTCATTTCTGCATAATTTATTCTTGGCCTCCTACATGGGGGGGGGGGGAAGAGCTGTGTAGCCACCCAAGTCCTCCCAGGGAATCGTAAGCCCGACCCTCTGCCAGACAAATGCCCAATGGCTGGCAGTTTGCAGCAGAGAAGCGACTGGTGAAAAGGAGAGCTCTCAACCTTTCCCCATGCCTTCTGTGAGCGTCTGAACTATGGCTTAGCGCCTGTGGCTTGGTTCCTCCCACTCTTCTCTTAGGATGGAAAGAGAGGGACATGCGGTTACCACAGTTCCACATCCTGCTCCCTCTTTTGTTCTGAATATTAACAGAATGAACAAATGAATGGTTTTATTTGCATTTAGCCATAGGCCATTCCAAGCATGTCAAGGATACCACCGATACATAATAAAAGGAAATATTAGGTTAATAAAATTTTGGATTAATAATAAATATACATAATAAAACTATGCTAAATTGATGCATACAAAAACAACAACAACAAAATAGTAACTAAAAATTGTGGTGGTGTCCCAATCGGCCAATGGGACCAACTGACCATTAAAATCAACTTGAAGGATCAGTTCCCTTAGCAGCCATATTGGCCCTGAATATTAACAGAGAACGTTAAACACGCTGTCATTGCCCTTGCCTGAGTGCCTGTTGGCAGCAAGGACAGAGCAGTGCTGTGTAATGCCATGTCTCACACCTGGTATTAAACTCAGTGTTGCAAGGAGTAGGTGTGGGGAGATCCTTGGTGCAGCAACTTCATGTCTCTGGTAACATCCCTTCCACCTTCAGTGAACTGCAAGGGAGAGTGCTAGAGGCTTTGGTTTCCAGCTGAATTGGTTGGCTCCATCTCTTTCTAAACCCTAAGGCTTTCTCTTGTGTTACCGTTCCAAAGTTTCCCCCACCCACACAGTCGCGGTTCAGTACTGCTTTAAAATATTCTAAATTTGGCTTGCTCTAACACACTGATGTCTCCATTTCCTCTTCCTCTGAAGTACTTCTAAGAGTCTTTCTACTTTTGCTTTATCCAGTGCTAGTGCATCCCGCGCTCTTCCCTCAACTCGCTCCGCAGTCTGGTTTGGCTCCGTTTCCACCCTGGCTGCTGCTTTGCTCTCCAGGGAAACAACAAACCCTATTACGCTCACTGCCTTTCCCCGCTATCCCACAGTGCCTGCTTGGAACTGGCAGATAATTTGCTGGTGCATGTTTATTTCTAGCCACACGAAAGCTGTTATGTCCTCTGTGCAGTAATGGAGCCGTGGCTGCAGGTGCTGCTTTGGGGCAATTTGTTTTGTTCTTATGCTTATAAACTATGGATTAATTAATCATCTTGCACAGCTAACAGCACAGGCTTTGGGTTTGTTCTTCTCCTTGGAAAGCATAAGGGAGCAAAATACTGCAGCTGCTTCGCTAGATCTTCTACTGGAACAAGGCCCACTTCGCACCAAGAAGATGCAGCATTGGTGAAATGGGGGTGTGTGTTTCCGTTCATGGCTCGTGATGAATCACACATTCAATTCAGACCTTTCCTAGGTAGAAGTAACTTTTGTGTTTGAAATGTCATATTGTGTGAAGCGGCTCTGAGCCCAAGACACAGATTCTTAGACTCAAGAGCAAAGGGTAAGAATATCTCCTCAAGAGATCTCCAAATACCAATTCATGTGTTAATGAGAGTATATTATGAACCCACACACACACATCAAGAAGACAAAAGTAATGACTACAGGAGAATTACACAACTTTACGGTTGACAATAAGGAAATTGAAATGGTTGAAAACTTTCTATTCCTTGGCTCCATCATCAACCAAAAGAGAGACTGCAGCCAAGAAATCAGAAGGAGATTGAGACTGGGAAGGGCAGCCATCAAGGAGCTAGAAAAGATTCTGAAGTGTAAGGATGTGTCACTAGCCACCAAGATTAGGTTAATTCATGCCATTGTATTCCTTATTACTATGTATGGGTGTGAAAGCTGGACAATGAAGAAAGCTGACAGAAGAAAGTAGACTCCTTTGAAATGTGGTGTTGGAGGAGAGTGTTACGGATACCATGGACTGCCAAAAAAACAAATCAGTGGGTTATAGATCAAATCAAGCCTGAACTGACCCTAGAAGCTAAAATGACTAAACTGAGGCTATCGTATTTTGGTCTCATTATGAGAAGGCAAGAGTCACTAAAAAAGACAGTCATGCTAGGAAAAGTTGAGGGCAGCAGGAAAAGAGGAAGACCCAACAAGAGATGGATTGACTTAATAAAGGAAGCCACAGCCCTCAATTTGCAAGACCTGAGCAAGGCTGTCAAAGATAGAACATTTTGGAGGACGTTGATTCATAGGATTGCCATGAGTCGGAAGCGACTTGATGGCACTTAACACACAACACACACACTTGTTATAGAAGCCTCTGGAAGGGAGCATACTTAGGCCTAGGTCTCCCTAATAGCAGACAAAGTGGGAAAGCTATATCTGAATGGCACCGTTTCCGACTGCAGGAGTCTGTACCAGAGGGGACCACAAAGGCAGGGGTGGAGAGATGGAAAGATGCTTTCTGGAGTGTCTGCTCCCGCCCCCTGAGCATCTAACAGCCTTCCTTGCATCTTTGCAGAAAATCACTGGAGAAGGAGAAAAACCTGCTAGCAGCCGAAGCTGAAAACTACGGTAAGTGCGGGAAGGCAGTTACCAGAGATACTGCTGTGCCTCAGGGTGCACCCTAAAATCAGTCACAAGGAAGCAAGGGGGTATAAATCTGAAACCGTTCATTCATCTGGTCTTGAGTTGGGAGATGGCAGTTTTTTAATAGACAAACCCTAAACAGAGTTTTACCGCACACCTGGTGGTTTGGGCCATAGAAGGTTGAACTGTTCCGCAGCAAGAGCACACACCCTTTGCAATAACTTTCAAACTGTATACAATTCCACTCAGATAATGTAGCTTGAACGGAGGCTACTTCAAAAAAGGGGTGGGTGGGAGACAAACATTCAATATTTTAACCCAGTGAAGTAAAATGGGAGTGAGGCGTAACAGGTAAGTAGAAATAGAGCACGTCAGTCATAGAAAGGGACAGAAGTGATCCTTTTGTGTTTGTTTCAGAGCGTAGCCATGTTGGTCCGCAGTAGAACAGCTAGATTCAAATCCAACAGCACCTTAGAGACGGACAAGATTTTTGCGGTCTGAGCATTTGAAAGTAAAAGCTCCCTTTGTCAGATGCTTGAGTGTTGACGTGGTTGGACGGTTTAGAAAACGTGCTGAGCATCCTTTACCAGCCTTACAGCGCAAACGGAATAGGTCATTATTACCATCCCAGTGCTATGACTGGGTGCTGAGGCTAAGTGATGCTCCTTTAAGGTCAGCTACTAAATGCGGGAGCCGATAGGAGCTTTGCAGCAGGTGCGTCTTTCCCCCCAGACCCTTCTCTGGACCAGGCTGTTTCACTGATCCAGAATAAGCGGGGGCTATAAAAATCTGATGCAATCAACCCTATTTGCATGGGATAAAACCATACTTCCTGTCTCTTTAGCGATACTTTATTATATGCCACAATATGCTTTTAATTCCAAGATTTGCTGAAAGTTTAGAAGGAAGAGGGAATTCTCTTTTAATCAAGGCCATTCACCCTTTTTGAGAAGACTGCCTGTACATCTCCTCCACTGTGCCCTGTTAATCTCAGGGAAAGACCGTCTTACATTGCCTTGTACTAAACAGGAATGCAGAACAACCTGTCAAATTTCCATACTTCGCTTGTCCATCAAAAGGGGGCTGATTGTTCAGTAATTGGGGGCTGGGGGCTGTTTTGTACGTGATACATTTCCGTAGGCCTTGATCTGGTATAAAGTCAAGATTCTGAAGAAGAAGAAGAAGCAATTTTACAAACACTAGTCTTACAAGTTTTGGGTGCCCCCTGGTGAGAAAAATGAGATGCTTACAGTCATGGTAGCTGTGTGTCAAAACAAACACTAAAGTGTGACATAAAATAGCCTCTAGATAAGAAAAATTCCCCTTGACATCGTAATGTTTTGTCTTATGAGAGCTGGAGAGGAATGGATGTGCGTCAGGGAAGTAATTTGGATAGACCTTTTGGTGGAGATGGCTCCAACCATTGATTTAGCAAGCAAGAGAAGCTGCTTGTGAACTCTGGGTACATGCCTGGTCTAGCATTTTGAGGTCTGAGATATACTCGGCAGAGCTGAAGATCATGGCCCTAAAACATCTTTCCTCTTCTTGCCCCTCCCCCTATTTTTTCATACCACAACTAGCCTGATGAAATGTACAGCACTTGAAAGCTTGCACGCAGTTTTGTGTCATTTTGGCTGGTCCTAAGGAGTGGTATCACATGGCTTTTCTTTTGGCGCTTGGGCGGTAAAATTTCAATTAATAATTAGCTGAAGACAGCAGCAAGTAGCACCGTGGCAAAGTTTGATGCAGCCTAATTGTGAGAAACAGAGAGTCCCAGATATCAAAACCAAATGTCTTTCCCCGTATAGTTAGTATCCATAGTGGAGGAAATGGTATCTTCACAGCACTCAATATTCCATGATTGCACCAGCAATTGCTGGGAATGCTTGTAGTTGCGCCAAGAGCAGTGCATTACTTCCTTTTCATTGACTTTGCCTGGTTATATTGTGAGCCCTCCTTGCTTTCATACTTTATTCTTTTAAAGTGTAATAAAGGGGAGGGGGGGAATCCTGGTGCAAACCCTGCAAGGATAATTTTTTTCTTTCCCGCTATCTGCCCAGCTTTTCTGCAAAGCTTATTTTTTGCTTAGTTCTATACAGTGCACAAATGCTGTTAGACAAAAGGAGCAAAGACTTTTCTCTCATTACTCCTCTCCCCCATGGACACAGTACTGCACCACTGGTCCCGTTTGAGCTAGTGCTACCTTTATGCTCGCTTCTTACCTGTTGTCTCAAAAAACACTGAAAGTTACTGGATCAGCAGACTACCTCTTGGCTATTTAAGTTGTGCTGCCACCTGCTGGTAATTCTTCAACATCCCACTCCGGTTTCCTTTCTCTGGATTATAGAAAATAACTTCAGTGCGAGATCTCTTAGACCTATAAGGGGAGCTGTGATTTAGCCTGTCCTTTTCCTATGAATGACTTAGGGTAGCTAACATAGATATCCACAACAGTATCAATTTGCTCCTATTCTAACCCAGTATAGCTAAACAAATGATCTCCTAAACAGCTTTGTCTTATGCTGCTTCCTCAGGCTTAAGAGTGGGTGTCTTACTAACACATTAAGGAAGGCCATTGCACAACTGGCAAACCTTGTGATGGAGAAGTGGCAGATATTATGAGCCTGCAAAAGGGGATGGGCAGAAGGCCCTGACCAGAGGATCAGAACTGCCCCATGGGTTCATATTGGGAGAGACAGACCTCTGGACAATAATTTGCATCATCTGAAGTTTCTGGGTTGCCTTCGAGAGTAGTCCCATGAAGGACACATTTCAGTATTCTAGCTTCAAGGTCACTGTGGCATGGAGCAGCCAGGCCCATAAGAGGACCTGGAGCAGCCAGGCCCATAAGAGGCTAGTCACCCTCGATAAAATTGGGGGTGGGGGGTAGCCACCACACACTTATTTTTCAAACAAGAGGACTAGGTCTAACAAAACACCCAAACGCTTAACTGAATCCAACAAAGGTAACCCTATCGAGGCTAAGCAGCAAAATGTTATTCAGACTATTCCCCTCCAACCAGGACCACATCTGACTTAACTGAATTCTACTTGGTTTTTTTCTGTTACTTGACCAGAGCTGGCAGATAGCTGCTGAGGGCTTCATTAAAGGGATGTATAGTTGGGTGTCATCAGCATAGTGTCGGTGTCCTAATGCCGAGCAGTCGGCTAATCTCATTCAGTGGTCGTACAACTCATGAAGCATGGGTGATAACGCTGAACCCTGCACGCTAAATTCCATTCCATTGACTCAGAATCTCCCGATCACAACCTTTTTTAACACGGTCCGCTAATAAACCATTGAAGCTCTTTGCCCTTAGTCCCCACACCGTACTGTTAAGTGCACCCGTAAAACTGGGCAATCAGCTGTGTCAAAGGCAGCTGAGAGCCTGCAGACTTAATAGGGAGGCACTCCTTTTTACACGTCTGCAAGCGGAGGTCAGCCGTCAGAGCAACCCAAGGCTTTATGGGCTCCAAAGCCTGATAGATAAAGAGCCAAGGATAGACAAGTTGTCCAGAAAACCCTGGAGCTGCTCTGATGGCAGAATCAGGCTTGCCTCTTGTGTGAAAGGGCCCTGGATGGAAATTCCCCTACCGCAGCCAATGTATTTAATTTACTGCGTTTTTTGGCTGCCTTCATACAAATATATTCAAAGCATTTAAAGATCAATTTAGCATTGTGAAGTTCTTCCAGATATGTAACCTCAAATAATTCCCTGCCCACCTGATCTTGGGTATTATAAACAGCCAGTATTCAGGGTTCGGGTCGTAGTGGGGATGGGGTGGGGAGGAGAAGGAGTTGGTTTTTATATGCCGACTTTCTCTACCACTTAAGGGAGACTCAAACCGGCTTACAATCGCCTTCCCTTCCCCACAACAGACTGGAGGTAGGTGAGGCTGAGAGAGCTGTAACAGAGCTGTGACTTGCCCAAGGTCACCCAGCTGGCTTCGTGTGTAGGACTGGGGAAACAAAAGTTCACCCGATTAGCCTCCGTCGCTCATGTGGAGGAGGGGGAATCAAACCCAGTTCTCAAAGATCAGAGTCCACCGCTCCAAACCACCGCTCTTAACCACTACACCACGCTGGCTGAATGAAAGTGTCACAGCAGCACAGCAGTGAAAAATGCAAACACTATGCTGGGGATTATTAGGAAAAGGATTGAAAATAAAACAGCCAATATTACAATACACCTGTACAGCTCCATAGTGCAATCTCAGGTGGAATGCTGTGTGCAGTCCTGGACACTGTATCTCAAAATGGACATTGCAGAGCTGGAAAAAGTACAGAAGAGGGTACCCAAGGAGTTGAAGCCCCTTTCCTATGAGGAAAGGCTGAAGCGTCTGGGACTTCTCAGTTTAGAAAAGAGACGTCTAAGGAGGGATTCGATAGACATTTATCAAATCATGCGGGAAGAGAAAGTGGACAGAGTGAACTTTTTCTCCCCTATCCCGAAATAATCAAGATCATCCAGTGAAGCTGATGGGCAGTAGATTCAGGGCGGACAAAAAGAAGTACTTCTTTACAAGATGAGTGATTAAAATGTGAAATTTGCTGCCCATGGATGAAGTGACGGGCACGAGCATAGACAGCTGTAAAAGGGGATCAGGCACATTCATAAAGGATAGTTGCAGAGGGTGGCCACGTTGGTTGGCAGCTGAAGAGCAAGATTCAAGTCCAGTAGCGCCTTAGAGACCAACAAAATTTTCGAATATAAGCTTTCAAGAGTCAAAGCTCCCTTGATGAGATGAAGTAGAAATAGAGATCTGAGTCCTTATGTCACAGTCAGAAGACGGGAGGGATGTTGCAAAGAAAGGGGCCAGGATGCAAAGGTACAACATAGAATGTATTCTGCTTGATCAGAGCAGGAGAGCAATGCTTAGGGGCGTGTGTAACATTGGAAGATGAAGAAGTGAATGAACCTGAGAGGGTATGGTATTGTTAGGTCCTGTGATTGCGTTGTCAGAGTGAGTATGGGGACAGAGTTGGTGTTTTGCAGGCCCTGGTCCCAGGCTCTGTGTCTGTGTTAGGAAGGGGATTGTTGTGAGTGAGAAGTATTTTAAGATTAGGATCAGATCTGTGGCCGGGAAAAGGTTTGCCTCCCAATGCCTGTGAGGAGTATTATTATCTAGCATGGGTTGCAGGTCATTAAGGATGCGTTAAACTGTTTTGAGCTGTATGTGACCACTAATGATGTTCTGTTGTTTCGTTTGGGCCTGTCTTGTAGCAGGTTATCCCTTGGTGACATTCTGATTTTGTTGATTTGTTTTCTTACTACATCCAGTTGGTGTTGTACTTCCAAAAATGTCTATGGTAGATCCTGCAGGTGAGAGTTTGCCAGAGGAGTCAGAACAGATGTGGCTGTAGAGCAGCACTTGGCGGTAGACAGTGAATCATTTGGTGTGTTTAGGATGGTGACTGGAGGTGACAAGATATGTTCAGCAATCAGTAGGTTTCCAGTATAAGGTGGTTTTTATTCTTGCATTACGTATTTGTACAGTGGTGTCTAGAAAATATACTTCTTGCACGGATTAATTCATGTTCAGGTTGATGATAGGGTGGAAGCTGCTGAGGGCCTGATGAAAATTCTCCAGCGCTTCTGTCCCAGGAGTCCCGACGATAAAATTGGCTTCAATAAATCTCAAGTACAAGAGGGGTGTTAATAGATGGGAGCTGAGGAAGCACTGCTCCGGGTCAGCCATGAAAACGTTGGCGAACTGTGATGCCGTTGACCTGAAGGAATAAGTCATCACCAAATCTGAAGTAGTTGCGGGAGAGGACAAAATGGCAGCGCTTGGTAGCGAGGTGAGCTGTGGTGTTGTCGAGATGATATTCCTGATGGCTTGTAGTTTATCTTTTTTGGGGGGGAGGGGGGTTGTTGGTATATAGACCCAACAGCTGTGATGGCCAGAACAGTGTTACCTGGAAGACTGCCAACAGACTGTATTTTTCTCAGGAAGCCTGTGGCGTGACGCACATTGCTGGGAGCAGTGATGGCATAGGGTCTGAGAATGAAGGATAGGTCTAACAGTGGAGACTAAAGGGAACCTCCACCTTCAGGAACCTCCACTGGTATCTGAATACCAGTGCCAGGAGGCAACAACAGGGAACGCCTTTGTCCTCTATGCCCTGCTGTTGGCCCTCCAGCAGGGGTTGCCTTACGTTCTTACGCTTCACCTTGTCACAGCAGCATTATGGTTGTGATGAGCTACCATCCAGCCAAGGGGTAGGGTTGCCAGCCTCCAAGTGGTGGCTGGAGATCTCCCGCTATGACAACAGATCTCCAGCCGATAAGAGATCTGTTCGCCTGGAGGAAATGGCCGCTTAGGCCATTGGGCTCTGCGGCATTGAAGTCCCTCCCCAAACCCCGCCTTCCTCAGGCTCCGCCCCAAAAATCTCCAGCTAATTCCCGAGCTGGAGTACTGTTGTCCGTGCTTTAAAACAGTGGGCCCATTCTCTGTAAAGCGGCCTCCCTCGGGGAGCTAGCAAACGCAAAGGGACAGCTGTCTGAGCCATCTTATTGTCACCAGCAGCTTCCCCTTAAAACTGGCTCCTCTGGCAGCCTCACGCTGGGCTGCGCTCTGACCTCTGCCACCACCGCGCATGGCAACAATGATCCTATTGTCAAGTGTGCCGTCCTCACAGCCTAACCTCTACCGAGCAGTACAAAAAGCAGTGAAATTGTCTCCGAGTAGCCTTGTTGGCTGTATAGCGAGAACAGCAGCAGGCTGCGTAGCCTTTGAATGAAGTGAGACTGCGTTGGTTTGGTTTTTTACATTTCAGTCCCCACCCTGCCTTCAAGGGATTTAGGGTAGAATACATACGGAGATTCCGTGTGATGCTCACAACTCCCCTGTGAGGTAGGTTACACTGAAAGACCGCAACAAGCCCTAGGGACACCTCCCACACACCGTTTAGTTTGTGACTTAGATTATGACACAGGCACGGACAGGCTTTGTCAAATAAGCAGGAAACACCGCAGCCGCTTCTGAATATGTAGCAAGAGATTGCTGCTCTCTCCAAGGCATCTGAGCGAGGAAGCGGCGCAAATTAGCACAGCACACTCTAGGCTTTGCGATCAGTGAGGTCACTCGGCAAGGCACCGGCATCACATAACAATGCCTTTTGAACCAAGAGGTGTGCAGATAGGCGAGTTATTCAGATAATTGTGGCCAGGATAAAGAAGCAAGCTGCTGTCCTTTATCCAGCGTGGTGTAGTGGTAGAGCCAGCGTGGTATAGTGGTTAAGAAAGGTGGTTTGGAGCGGTGGAGTCTGATCTGGAGAACCGGGTTTGATTCCCTACTCCTCCACATGAGCAGCGGAGGCTAATCTGGTGACCTGGATTTGTTTCCCCACTCCTACACACAAAGCCAGCTGGGTGACCTTGGGCTAGTCACTCTCTCTCAGCCCCACCTACCTCACAGGGTGTCTGTTGTGGGAAGGGGAAGGTAAGGCGATGGTAAGCTGGTTTGATTCTTCCTTAAGTGGCAGAGAGAGTCGGCATATAAAAACTAACTCTTCTTCTTCAACAAGTAGGCCGATTTAGACTGTCGGTGTAAAAGGCATTTTCATGAGAATCTTCTGAAACGCTTGCAACCCCTTCTTACATGTATCTTACACTTGGCCATTTGGGATCCTGTCTGAACGAGTGTGCCATCACGCAACAAAGCAATCCTACCACCATGATCCTGTCCCGCTCACCATGTGGGTTAAATTAAAGCACATCATTGTGTTGGTGGGCAAAAGCCACCTTTCTTTCAATTCTGTTCCCCGCCTAAGAGCTAAACAGCAAACAGCCACAGGATGACTATGAAAATTACAGCAGCAAGGTAGGACTAATTGTATACAGAGACTTCGAGCTGCCTCTCCATAAAATGAAGATTTTTGTTCCCTCTTTGTAAAACCATATGGAAAGTTCAGCCAAGTGGAAAATGAAAACTCACACAGTGCTTTCTTTTATAACAAGGCCTCTGGGCTCTGACGTGACCTTCCTTCACACTGCTGACTAAACCTAGACTCTGCAGCCTAACCTTTTCTTCTTGAAGAAGTGATCGACCTGCAAGGCAGGGAGCAGACAAAGAGAAGGCAGGGGGGGCATGCACCCACAGTTGTAGGCAACACAGTCAAAGGACCAATACAAAGCTTATCTGTTGCCAAAAGCGGTGGAGGCCGCACAGAGGAAAATAAATCTGTAGCGGTCCAACAGCTGCTGCTTGAGAGATTTGTCTAAGATCCCAAATCTGAAGGATAAGAAGTTTTAAGCACAAGATTACCTTTAATTTTGAGGTTAAAAGAGTATCTCACTGTATTTTCCCTCTTCCTCCCAACCTTCTTTCAGAGAAAGAACTGAAAATGCTTCGTCAGGCAAATCGCAAGAACGCAGCACTCTCGGTAGCCCTTGTAGTTTTGGTGGTGGTGATTTACACCTGCTGGACTATGTGAGAGATTTCACAGATGCCTCCCAAAGGACTTGACTGCAGGAGCCTCCTTTGTTCTTCCTTGGCCTCTCTCAGGGGTGCGTTGCTCTCTCACCTTTCGCGATCTAGGCCATTCTCACCTTGGATACCTCGAGAAAGTTAATAAAGCAACAGCAGTCCTGGAGACAAGGCTCGTGTTTGATAGAAGCCCAAAGACAGTAATCTGAATAAGCTTATGTGGGTGGTGAAGTGTAAATGTTTGGATGAATTAAATAACTAAGAAAAATGTCAGGTTTCCCTGATCTTAAATTATCTTAAACCTGTGCACTATCAGCTTCTCAAACTGTTCCAGCGTCTCAGGCATTTGGAGAGATTAGCTCTTCTTCCCTGCTTAAAAAGGTAAAGGTCCCCTGTGCAAGCACCGGGTCATTCCTGACCCATGGGGTGACGTCACATCCCGACATTTACTAGGCAGACTTTGTTTACAGAGTGGTTTGCCATTACCTTCCCCAGTTGTCTACACTTTACCCCCAGCAAGCTGGGTACTCATTTAACCAACCTTGGAAGGATGGAAGGCTGAGTCAACCTTGAGCCGGCTACCTGAGACCAACTTCCGTCGGGATCGAACTCAGGTTGTGAGCAGAGCTTGGACTGCAGTACTGCAGCTTACCACTCGGATGCTTTTCCCCACTACATTTGGTCCTAGGTAGAATAAGGAAGTGTCATCAAGTCGCAACTGACTGACACACACACACACTTCCATAGCTTTAAAAAACTCCTGCTTCCATAGAGCAGCCAATAGTCAGCTTTCATACGCTGGCTGGGACTTACATCAGGTTCTGCATAAACTTATAGATGGCACAAGATTTATAATTTTAAAAAAATGGTTCTTTGAATATATGCCATGGCAGATACATTTTGTGTCAATCTGTTGCATTTACTTTGGTCCATGCATTTTCACCAGATGGCTAATTGCTTTTCTATTGAATACAGCAACCCAAGAAGTTGTTCACATGAAACGGTTAACAAAGCACTACATTAATCTCACTGATTCAGTGGATGACTTTGAGTAGATTTTGGTTTCCCCATTTCTCTATACAGTGTTAAGGCCAGAACACAATTTTTCTTCTTCAGATCAGAGCACAGTGCTTGGAAAGCCATTTAAGTCAAGAACAAAAGCACAGTTCTGAATTACAAGGACTGTATTGCCAATACACAGACAAATAAAGGGAAGGATAAACAGAAAATGATACACAGCTTCGCAGAACTGATGGTATAAACATTTTTGTAGCAAGACATCTTGCCCCCCCCTCCCAACAGGAGAGGGCAGTTGAATTATCCACAGGGTCAGACTAATCTTTATAATACCCTGGAATGATAAGGTCATGTCTGCACTTGGATTAAGCTGTTCTAATTTTCATTAGAGTCTTTGTCTTCTTCAGGCATGTGGCTTTCAGTTGCTAGTTTTAAAAAAAATGCCTTTAAAATGCCAAAGATCCTCATATCCTTTCAAATGGAAGGCTCTTGATCCCAAGATGACAACAGAGCTTTTGCTAACAGTAATTACTGTCACAGGAGAACAATAGTTACAACGCAGGTGACTAGTGGGACAGGAGTTTCAGAATTATCGTATCCCACTAATGCCCTCCCACAAATTTCTCCCAAATAATGGACTAATAGAAGAGAAATCTAGTTTTTCTATACTATTTTCCCTCCTGACCTAAGATTCAGCCTCAAAAAAGGTGTCCCCTGTCAATCACAAAAAAGTGATCCAAAAGCTTATTAATCTTACAAGCTGCCTTCCATTGAGCTCACAGGGGAAAGCAGCTCAAATTACACCCAACTTCTTTTAAAACAAAATACTTCTTAAAAATTAAACCATGAAGTTCAAATTTAAGGTATCAGCCGTTATTTATCCACCTCTGTCCCGTCTGAAATAAGTGTGATTGAGCTGTATAATTTCTATTATTCTGCCCAGTCTTTGGGACAGGAAGCCATTTTTGACAGGGAAGGAAAGTCAGTTTGAAGCCTGCACATTCCCTGCCCTGCCATAAACACACTGCAAGTAGTGGTTTTGTGAGTACATACTAGACCTCAACAGTGATGCCGCATTACAAAGTAACCCTCCTTCTCGTCCCTAATCCACCTTTATACACAGCAGCTTTTAACACCAAACTACAACTCCCTTTAGTACCAGTTTCCGGTAAAAAAAAAACCTAAACTTTAATCTATGTTTTGCAACGCTGGTCAAACTAGGGAACTTCTGTAACTAAACTGACATTCATAGGTTGGATTTTCCAGTCACAAGGACACCGGGCTCAAAAGACGGACTATTCCCTGTGCCTGAGATTAAGTCACACAAGCCAAAAATAGGCACAAGATTTATGTACCGCTCCTAAGGAGGCTTCTGAGAGTTTAAAAGTGAATTTTACAAATGGACACGGGTCTGTGCTGCCTAGTGTGAGTGAAAGCGCACCTCACCCAGAATCCAATACTTCCTGTCACAGACAAACTGGTTCCCTTTGCGTAATTCCTGCTCTGACTGCTTTGGTGTGTGAGAGGGGCTGAGGCCTGTTTGGTGCCTACCGTTTTAGGAGGTCTGACAGACTTCTTTAAGGCACAACCTCAGCAACCAATACCCATCCCCCTCCAATCAATACTGTCCTTTATTGGCAACCTGCGAATGCTTAATTGACTTCACTGCCTAAGCCACAGCCCTTCTTGCTGCACTATTAACAAATGGCTCCTATTAGAGAACAGAAAGCAAATACCTTCCCATAGATCCTACACAAAGTCCCAGCAAGGGGAGAGCACAGCTGTGCACCTTCGCACAGCCTTTTGTTCCCAGCCCGATGGCCAGGCTGAACAAAGGACAGTTCACAAAAGACAGGCTTATTTTTCATTGTTATCGGGGAAAACGTGAAAGATCCCCTATTCACAGTTCTGTGCCTTCACTCCAGACAGGATTTTTGATCCACAAAGGTAGATGTTTTTATGCCTATTTTAGGAATTCAAAAGGCTCAGAAAAAGTTCTTTACGAGAGGGCAGTTGCATTACACTAGAAGGATCACGCCGAGGTCTTTTCAGCCTGTCAACCAATCCACAGGCTTCTGAAATCTCTCTATGGCCGCCAATCCTATCAGTCTCAGATCTCCCCCTCTCTCTGAATTAGGGAAAGCCATAGGCCGGGCATGCCTCAAGCACACAGAAAAGGCAAGACATCGTCCTTCTAGGACTAGTAAGAGCCAAAGGATGTCAAAAGAGGACACGACTCAGGGCGGCAGCCTTGTATATTTGCATAGAACCATGAAATTCGGCTTGAAGCAGAGTCACAAGATCACTGCTACCTACGCTGTTACGATCAACGCTTGCCTGACTTCTGCTCACGAAGACACCAGCACCCAGAACTCCCAGGGCCGAGGCCATAAGCAAGAGACAATTTCCCAATGCATCACTTGCGCTAGAGGCTTGCCACACAGAAAGGCATCACAAGCCAAAGTGAAGCTGTCCAAAATATACTCTGCCCTCTGGCCACATCCCATTGAACAACTCCGGCTGCAGCCACAGAGTCCTCCAGTCTTACAGGCGCCACTGGAGAACAGTGCACGTCCTCGTTTGCTGTGTTAACCTGTTGCCGGGGGAGGGGGGCACAAGCCAGGCTATGTTCAAAGCATGGGTTGAAAAAGTCTCAGGAGGGGTATGGTGGGGATCAATCCAGAAGAACGTCCTCTGCTCCGGGAGTCTCATCTCTTGCGCTCCTTGAAACAAACGCTGCCAGGATCAAATACTTAGTATGTACAGTGCTGTTTTGCAGTCTGAAAACCTTGTCCAATTTATTTCACTCTGAGCGCCCTACCACCCCACTGCCCGTCCTTGACAGCAGCTTCTTCCCAATGGCTCACTGCATAGGGTTGGAAGAAATCCACTCTGATCCTCGGCTGAAGAGTCCAAGCCAGGCTCCACCCCTGCCCCCCTAGGACTTGATGAGGGACTGGTCAGAAGGAGAATGGAGTCTGATGAAGGACAAGACGGCCTCTTTGGACAGCTTCTCCGGATCTTCCCTTTTTTGAGAGTCATGCACTTTGACGCCTTCCCCCCATTCCCAGAAAAGGCGGTTGAAGTAGCAAATGCTGTGGACAGAGAAGACAGAAATCAGCACAGAAAGCCAACCCAGGTGATGAGGCAGGAAGCCTGGCAGATATTAAGATCTCTAGCTCAACTCCAGGCCACTTCAGTAAAAGGTTTCCTGGTAACAGGGCTGATGCTTGCTCAAGACCCTGGAAAGCAGCGT
The DNA here is from genome assembly GCF_029931775.1 of Euleptes europaea. Lineage (NCBI taxonomy): Eukaryota > Metazoa > Chordata > Lepidosauria > Squamata > Sphaerodactylidae > Euleptes > Euleptes europaea. Next base: position 37,264,923 of record NC_079318.1, on the reverse strand, counting down.
CAATCATACCAAGTTAGATGTTCTTGGCAGCTGTTGGCATCTACCTCTCACAGACTATCCAAACACACTTTTCAAAGACATCTCATAAAATACAGGAGGATTTTCAAGAAGCTTACAGTTCATTTTAAATAATTTATTGGGTTTTTTTTAAACTGAGCTGGATACCAAAAGCAAATCTAAAATATGTACACAAACACTGGGTATGACGTTATGCAAATTTAACATACTGTATATACTCGAGTATAAGCCGACCCAAATATAAGCCGAGGCACCTAATTTTACCCCAAAAAACTGGGAAAATTGAATGACTCGAGTATAAGCCGAGGGTGGGGAAAGGGGGGGAATTATATTCTGAACAACGGTGAAGGGGGGGGGGAATGGAGCAACAAAAAAAGGTTGAGGACCACTGCACTGGATGGTCTGTCTCTCTCTCTCACACACACACGCACGCATTACCTTCACACAGGTACCCGGCCAGCCCCCAGATGAAGTCGGTGGAGTAGTGGCAGAAGGTGGGCTTGGTGAGGGTGACCCACCTGAAGCCGTGGCCGGGCGTGCTCCCATGCAGCGCCGCCGCCTGCGGCGGCTTGGCGGACAACGGGGTGGGCAGCGAACAGCTCTTGCCGCCCCTGGTCGGCAGCAGGCTGGACACTGGGCTGGCGCCCGGCGCGGGACAGGGGGCTCCGTCTGCCATGCCACTTCTCCTCCTTCCTCCCCCTCAGAGGCGCCCTCCTTTCTCTGTGTGTGTGGCGGGGAGATGCTGGGGAGAAGCCGGGGAGACTTCTCCCTGGATCGTGCCCGGGTGTTGCTTGTGTGTGTGTATATGGGGGGGGGGGAGAAGCCATGGAGACTTCTCCCCGGATTGCGCCCGGCCGGCCCAGCAGCCAGGTGCTTGTGTGTGTGTATGGGAGGGAGATGCCGGGGAGAGGTCGTGGAGACTTCTCCCTGGATCGTGCCCGGGTGTTTGCGTGTGTGTGTGTATATGGGGGGGGGGGGGGAGAAGCCATGGAGACTTCTCCCCGGATTGCGCCCGGCCGCCCCAGCAGCCGGGTGCTTGCGTGTGTGTGTTTGGGGGGGGGGGGAGAAGCCGTGGAGACTTCTCCTCGGATCGTGCCCAGTTACGCGAGACTTCCGCCGCGTTCCCAAAAGAAACTTCCTTAGTTTCAGATTACCGTATATACTTGAGTATAAGCCGAGTGGGGCTTTTTCAGCCTAAAAATAGGGCTGAAAAGCTCGGCTTATACTCAAGTATATACGGTATTTCATCTCATTGTAACATTTATATATATTGCAACAAAGTCCCACCCCCACGCCCCCACCCCAAGCATGATCTCCTCCCTTTGCTGCCATCTTGGGCATTGAAAAGTGTACGGGGCGAATGACTGACATGGAGCAGCTAGTGTGTGTCCCCCCCCCCGCCCCCACAAGTTGCCCAGCAAAAATTGAGCCCAATGCAAAATCTATTTCATCTTCAAAGGCAGGAAACAGTGTGGAGAATTGGTGAAAAACCAATTTCTCTGGAAATCACTGCAGGTTGAGTATCCCTTATCTGGAAATCCGGTATTCAAAAATACTCCAAAACCTAAAACTTTTTGAGCGCCCACAAAGTGTAATGAAATGGCACACGTGCAGGCCAGTCGCACCAACAGCAGGTTCCCCGCGATGCCCCACGTGCAGAACATTATTTACAATCTTGTATAAAATTACCTTCAAGCTATGTGCATAAGGTGTATATAAAACATAGATTAATTTCATGTTTAGACTTGGGTCCCATTCCCAAGATATCTCTTTATGTATATGCAAATATTCCAAAATGCGGAAAGATCCGAAATACGGAACACTTCTGGTCCCAAGCATTTTGGATAAGGGACACTCAACCTGTACTGCCCTGCTGGAGGGACTTGTTGAAGAGCTGTCTACCCAACACATTGCTAGGGAAAGAGGGAAGAGGGTATGTCACAGAAAGAATCAGGGGAGGAGAAGGGCTAGAAGCCACACCTGTGGGCAGAGATTTGTGAAGGGACAGAAAACGTATCCCCCTACTGGAAGTCCGGCTTAATGCCTTGCTTTGTCTCTTCAGCAACATGTTTTCAGGTTTTTTGACACAGAGGGAAGCCAAAATACTTGGAATGTGAATTCTGAACTGGATTCTCAACAGAAATCCTACACCATGTTGTACAGTTAAGGCTCAACCTGGCTGAAAGTATCTGAGACCCATAAGGCTGCAGCTAACTGCTGGGCATTTTTTTTTAATATAAATTATGCAGTTTTCACAGTTGCCTCCAGGATAAATGTTCAGGCAACCCATACAAGCTTACCCTTCTGCTGCCTCCAGTGACTGGAAACTGCTGATAAGGTATGTCCTTGACACTACGGCTGTGTCTCTGCTGGGCTGATGTGGCTGGCATTATGGCAGACTTAGCCAGACAGAGAAAGGACATGCAGCCAAGCTCAGATGTGCAGAATGTATCCAGTGCTGGCCATGCAGCCTCCCCCATCAGAAGTCACTGTCTGCCCTTCGTGCAGTAAAGAAGTTTGCTACCTATACAAGAGTGCCTTAAGAGATGGCCAAACTTTGCAAGATCATCAATCATTTCTCCAGGATTCAAAAACCTACAGTGTTCCTAGTGCAACCACTCTGGTCAGGTTTGTAAAAGGAAGCTGTTTTAACAGAAACAGACACATTTGTGCCTCAAGTCAAAGCACTGAGCAGAAAGGGGAAATCAATGTCTATTGTGATCCCCCCCCCTTTCTCACACAAGTGGATTTTTTTTAGGCTTCCAAGAGGTAAGGGAAATGAAGTAACCTCGCCAGAGCCCATAAAAGGTCTTACAGGAGTCCTCTGAAAGGTCCAGCAAATAGAATGGACACAGCAGGAAATGCGAAGAGTTGAACTGTTGAAGCTTGACATTTTAGACAAAGGCATTTAAAAAAAAACTCGGAATGGTACTAAAGAAAAAAAGAACCCTTCTCGGCTTAACTTGTTTAGTCAGGAATCCATTCCTGAGCTCAGATTCTCCCTCTTGTTGAAGACTGCTGTCACAATGGAGTGGGGGTGGAAACAGAGGAGCTGATTGCCACAGACACGGCAGCCGTCGAGTCCAACAATTGCTGGCATTTAATATTCACAGCCTACTTAGCTGCACTGTTCCAAACAGAGCGATATTAGCATTGTGACAAGAAAATGTATCAACGTCTAATTACAGTCACATTAGCGCTCACAAATGATAATGCAATGCATCAATTATCAAAGTCACATATAAGCCTCTTGCCTTCCCGTTGTTCTTAGAGCCGTTCTTAAAGTTTTCTGCCAAAATGCTGTTGCAAGAAATACGCGGGGGGATGGGGATGGGCAGGGGAGTGAATGCTGGAGTTTGTAAAGAAAAGCAGCAAGTTGTCTCTTGCTGCCCACACAGCCAGCTGGCAAACGAAAGTTCAAAGGGCTCCCCTAGTTTCTCACTCCCCATCGTACCAAGAGAAAAGGCGAATTAGAAGCAAATCCACTAACGCTCTCAGGTCTCCGGCACACTCAGAGATAAGGAGGAGGCTCGCTTGCCTGATAGGTTAAAGAATGTTCCCGTGAATGGGACAGATGAAAAAGCTGCCAGTCTCCCCACTGCCAGTCAGAAAAGGTGGAAAATTCTTCCCCTTGAACTCTGCGGGAAAAGTCTTATACGTTCTTTAAAACTACAGAAAGACAGAGCAGTGTGGTGGGTATTGGCAGGGAAGAGAATTCAAAAGACATGGAGCAATAAGGGGGGGGGAGATGGATGCATAGGAGAGAAGAGGGCACACGGAAAGTTTAGTGTCAAAGTTGAAACAGGTCCCCTTCTAGTGAACACCCCTACACATCCAGGGAAAGCCCAGCTCATGGGGGAAACCCCACCCCTCACTTCTCTCCACAGAGAACCTTTGGGAGGAAAGGAAGGGTGTTCTCTCGTGCTGTGTTCTGAAGGAAAGGAGAGAAATCACCCCCTGCTTTCCTTCACCAGATGCAGGAGCAACAGAAGAGCTGTTTTTCTCCCTTCCTCCTGAGCTTCTGCAGAAGACAGCAGTGATGACAGGCTGCTTGTGCTTTCTGCAAAGATTTAGCGCTAGGACAACGTCTCTTCCCATCTTCGTGGTCTCTGCATGGGCCGCATGACTTGGGTAAGAGCGGAAGTGGTAACAACCACACCAAGCCAAGATCCCTGTGGATCCCGTGTTAAAAACAAAATCTAGGAAAGGGTAGGAAGACAGAACGAGGGGTCAGAGGGAACTAGAGACTAAAAGCACAATCCTAAACAGAGGTATACTCTTCAGTTATGATAATGGACTCTGAAGGATGTACTGCTGCTTGGGATTGCACTGGAAGATACTTCAAATATGAGCTTTATATGCAAAAAAAGAAATATCAAGTGAACTGAAAAACAAGGGAACATGGTTGAAGCTGCAAACAAAGCACATTCAACAGGTGGAAGAACTCATGGACTAAGGGCAGAAGGTAGAAAGACTAATGAAATACGAGAATTACTACAGTCAATGCAAGGCAGGTTTAAGGAATAAGAGTTAATTCTATTGTACTTGTCACAGAATCCAGAACCTGCACGTTACTTCTTCTGATCACTCAGGACATACTGTTTTGGATTAAACTGGTGATGTTATACTGTGCTCCTCACTTTTTTGGTGCTGGTACAAGGAATGCTTTGCAAACTGTGCAAAAAAAAAAAAAAACCTGCCACATGCACCCAGAGTTTATCTTCTTTTATCCCTCCCTTTCCCATAGGCCTTAACACTGCGCGCTGCCCTTTTCTTAGATTTCTAACCAGTTTCTTCCAGCACCACTAAACTAATCACAGGTCCTTACAGTAGGCATGCATTTCTATCCTGCAATGTTTAACTAGCTCTGAACCTATTTAACTGGAATCGATGGAACTGTACTTTAATGAAGGGGGCAGAGAACTACCAGCACCCCTTGCAAACTTCAGAGTCCATATGAACAGGAAGTAGCTGCTGGATGGTACTCACTGAAATGGAGAGACAGATTCAGGAGGAAGTTCATACGTTGACTTCAGCGTTAACTTGTTGTAGAAGAATTTCCTGTTACAGTTTTTGCTGATTGCCATGGTCCAGGGATCTTGGGGAAAAGCCAGAGATCATATCAAGGAACAGACATAAGAAAAACTGTGTTTAAATCCATGCTCTGGAATTCTAAATCAACCTCTCTTGTCAGGTTATTCCTTATCACTTCTTTCAAAGAATCCTACCCAAGGGCTAAGCAGGCATCACGTATGCCCACGGAGGAATACGCATGCAGGTAGTGAAAGATGTTGGCTGGATCTTTGCTTCCTTTTCTTAACATGCAAGTGAGGTGGATGTCTCAGGCTGGACTCCCTTAATTAAGAAAGGACTCAGAGAACTTTAGAGGTAAAACTTTAATAAACGCAACAAGGGATCCAAGGAAACAGACAGCATTCAAGGAAATGGCGGATATGGACAAAGACAAAACATACAACAGAACTTCTGTGCAGAAGGGAGGGAGATATGTCAATGAACTTTAGCACAGTGCCAGTCTCTCCCTCAACCTACTACTAAATTACAGACCCCTTTATAGGCTAAAGAGAATACAGAGAAGTGGTAAACACATTCCATTGTCATGAACTTTTGGAATCCCCCTAAGTCATAATTAATAGTGTCTAGAAACTAGGATGTCAAGCTGACCCTCTTTGGCAGAGACTTGCTCTAGTCCAGGGGTGGGGAACTTCAGGGCAGGGGGCCGTTTAAGGCCCGCGAAATCATTTGGTTTGGCCCTTTGTGGGTCCTGGCAGATCTCAAGCTCAGAAGGATCTAAGACTGGCGATCCGCCCCCTCCCACAGATAGGAATAGCCTCTATTCAAGGCGGATGTTTGTTTTGCCAAGAAAAGGAAACTTCTTTCCCCCTTGCAGAAGAGTTGTTATCTATGGAGCTGCTAGGACCGCCCAAGAAACTGTGTTAACCCTTTGCCACCCGAGCCATGGAGAAACGTATTTCTTCTGTACTACAAGAGGGCTGGGGGCAGAAGTGGCGACAATGGAGGGGTTAAAGGGGGCAGGGCCAGAATGTGTGGGGGGGGCGACTTCTTAGCCAGTGTGTCCTCATTTTATCCCTGCAGGCGAAGGTAGCAGGAGCCGGCTGTAGACTCCAGCCCCGCCCATGCAGAGCAGGAGCAACTCCAGCATGCAGCTGGATGGCTACGCCCAGCTGGTACAACAGACCATCCTGTGCCACCAGGTAGGCAAGTGCGCCACTGGTTGGATGCCTGCCTGCTTGGGGCTTGGTTGGTTAATTTTTAAGTTGATAATTTTGTATGGCCCGCGAATGATGTTATAAATATCCAAATTGGCGGAAAAAAGGTTCCCCACCCCTGCCTCTAGTCCCTTTTGCCAAGTTCTTTTGTTTCTCAGAAATGTACTCATATTTGTTCCTTAATAGGATAGAGGTTATTAATATGGTTTAGAATATGTTAGAGAGGTCTTATGAATCTTCTTGCAAAGCATTATGGTTATGGATATGTCTTAGCCTTACTTAGGCCTTTTTGTCAGGTTTCCCTTCACAAGGACGGGCAGTTTTGCCCACGTCATGTGGCTTTTTATCTATGTGGGTCTCCCAAACCCTGGCAATCTCCCAAACCCTCTGAGCACCAAACCTTTTTGGTGGGGGGGGGAGAGGCAAGAAACATCCAACTCCCCCACGGCCTCCCATAGGATCCATCCTGTTACATCCAAGTACAAAATCCACGTGTATTTTGCTGAATCAATCTGCGAGCAGGAGCCGTAAAGTGATTAGCCTCCTGTTCCTTAATCTTCCCTGCCAAGCCCATGCTGACCGTGCACTGTGTCCTTTTAACAAATATTCTTTCATAATGGAAGAATTTCTAAACAACGGTACACATCTTCTTCTACGGTAGTTCAGGACAGTTCCCAATGGCATCACTTTCTCTCAAGAACCCATCATTGGGCTGGCTTAAGAGATAAATAACATAAATATGGCTTGGAGGAGTATACGGGGACAGCATTTGATCCTCAAGAATCAAAAGATGCCAGACGAAATTCACACAAAGCAAAAGAAGTTTTGTTCTTCAGTGCAGCAGAACGCTGAACCTCTGTCCCGGAATGTGGTAATGGATTAAAACAATGACTAGAAAAACTCATGGCATGCTAATAGCAATGGCTATTAGCTAAAAATGAGCATAGAAAGTCAACCTAATGTGCCAGATGGCAGACACGGGACACTGAATGAAACTGGTAATTGGCCTGCCCGATGTTCTTATTCAACTATTGTGTGTCTCCTACCCATTTCAATAGAGCTAGAATGGCATTAGGAAGGAAAGGAACACACATTCACAATGCACTAAATAAATACTTCTAATGGCTCTGGGGAAAAGAAAAGCAGAGGGGTGACAGGGAGAGTCATACACCCACCACTGCAGTAGGTTGCAGCAAGTCTCCAGCAAGTGCCTGGCACTGTTGTTTCACAACAAGGAGGGAGGAACTAGCAATTTCTCCTCAGCCACCCCTGCCCCATATTTCTCCTACACAGCCAGCTCCAGGCTACCCCAATCAGGATGGCCAGGTACAGACAGCGCAACAAAGGTAAGAGAGCCCAAAGGAAAAATAATGCTCATTTTAGTTTTGTTTTGAATGAGACAAAGAAGAGTCTCCGATCCAAGCAGAACACACGCGCCCCCAACCATGGGCTTGACGTTCACAGAGAAGGACCTACCGCTGACAGTCCGAACAATGTACAATCCCGTGGGTACAAAGTGCCTGTCGTCTCGGCCGGTGTACGACAGCCGTGGTATTCCCCCTGAGCTCTTGATGATTTTCATCTCTAACCTGAGCACCCAGAAAAGGGAGAAGAGGAGGTGTTCACATGCAACACAACATTTATTTAAGCAGAGGCTGGACAAACCCTTGTCAGGGATGCTCTAGGCTGATCCTCCATTAAGCAGGGGGTCGGACTAGATGGCCTGTGTGGCCCCTTCCAACTCTATGATTCTATGACAATAAGTACAAATCTTAAATCGTCAGTGGGTGTTGGGAAATCCAATACAGCTTAGCAGCTGAAGCATGAAATTTGAAAACTATAGGCTAACTCAGCCTCTAGGTTCAAGTCCTTGTTCAGACAAATGGCTGTCATGTGAAGCCAATTTAGAATAAGCCAGACCACTTGTCTATCAAGGTAGATATCGTCTACTCTGACTAGCGGCCATTCTCCAGGGGCTCCAGCAGAGGGCACCAACAACTTGATCCTTTTAACTGGAGATACCAGGGACTGAACCCAGAATCTTCTGCGTGATGCTGTACTGCTGAGCCACTGCTATTCCCCCATTGCAAATTCAACTTAAGTTCCCCATCAAAAACAACCACCACCATCTAGCTCAAAGGAGGAGTTGCAAAGATGGGTAAAAGTAGGCCTTTGAATGGACTTTGTACACCAAAAAAAGTGCTACAGAAACAATTTATTTCAGTGAGACAGAATAGGCACAGCAGCCCAGTGGACCCGGTGTTTTCCCACAGAGTTAAGGGGAAAAAGCCAGAACTCCTATGCGAGGCCAAGGAAGCAGACAGATTTAAAGAAGGGGATATTATGACGGCTGACCCTTTCCCCACAATCTATTGATTCCGTTATGCAAAAAAAAAACATTGTACTAATCTTTTTTTTTTTTAAGCCAAGCCTTTTCTCAGTGTGGAGCCAGTCGTGCAATACTCTGCCATGTCACCGAGAGGGAAAGGAGATGGAACTCTGCAGGCCTGGCAAGGACGACACTGGAGGCTGCAGACTTGGCGGTCGTAAGCCGACAAATTTCCTAACGCTAGCCATTAGGCATATTTTGGGCAGGCCGCCATCTCTCCCTCCCCGTCAATCCAGAATTTGACAGGATACACTTTGAAGAGCCTTTTCAAACACTAACGGGACCCCTCCTTTTTCATTCCACGGAATGAACCCTAGAAGTGCAGGTTTTCGGAGGACTCACCTTAGGAAAATCTTTTCCATGTCCTCTAACCGGTACACTTCTTTCACTCTGTGAGAAAACGAAACCAGAAAGCTGAATTATATGCAGGCCCAAACTCACCTGGAGGATTCTAAATCAAAGGTTCTCAAAGGGTAGATAAAACTATGAAAGGATGTTGTCGACTCTGCTTTTAAAGACCTGTTATACTACCCAGGGCTTTATGTCCCAATCGTGCATAGGAGACCAAAAAATCCCAGCCCTCGAGAATATCAAAAGCTTGAAAAAATAACCACGAAAACTGATTTTAAAAAAATGCAACACTGATTGTGTTTACAAATATAATGATTCCTATGTCCACTGCTTCCATGATCTGAAAAGTACAGGTTAGCAATGCCACTGTAGAGCCCTTGGATCATTTCAACTGCCTGATTTGAAAACTCTGGTGAATAAGAATACCATATTTTTCGCTCCATAAGACGCACTTTTTTCCTCCTCAAAAGTGAGGGGAAATGTCTGTGCGTCTTATGGAGCGAATGTGTGTGAATCCGCCCCCCGGGGAGAAGGGCAAAGCTGCGAGAGGCCCTGGGAGCCACGGCCGACCCCCGGCCGCGGCAGCCCAGCGCAGAGCCGCCCAGCACAACGGGAGCCCGGTGCGGAGCCCACGCGCCCCAGGAGCCGGCTTTAAAGCCGCCAGCCAGCTGGGGGGCAGAAGGCCCCTCCAAGCCGCCCAGCGCAGCCTCGGGACCAGGAAGCACTGGGGGGAGGTTAAACTCCTCCGTGCTGCCATTCCAGACAGCGCAGAGCACTTTCAAGACCGCCCCGCCCGGCTTCTAGGTACTCCCTGGAAGCCCGCCGGGGGGGGGGGTCTTTAAACTCCTCCGCACTGCCATCCCAGGCAGCGCAGAGCACTTTGAAGACCCCCCCCCGTGCGCCTGCCTTTCCCCGCCTTTAAAGTCTGCCCCGCCCGGTTTCCTTGGAGTCCCAGGAAACTGGACGGGGCGGTCTTAAAACTACTTCGTGCTGTCTGGGCAGGCAGCGAGGAGCAGTTTAAACCCCCACTGCGCTTCCTGGTCCCGAGGCTCAGCTGTTAGGTGGGGACCTGCCCAACAGCTGAGCCTCAGGACAGGGAAGCGCGGGGGGAGGGGGGAGGTTAAACTGCTCTGCGCTGCCTAGGCAGGCAGCACGGAGGAGTTTAAAGACCCCCCGCCAAGCTTCCAGGGAGTCCCTAGAAGCCGGGCGAGGGGGGTCTTGAAAGTGCTCTGTGCTGCCTGGGATGGCAGCGCAGAGGAGTTTAAAGACACCACCCCCCGGGCTTCCAGGGGCAGTACACCATTTGATTTAGAATATATTTTTTCTTGTTTTCCTTCTCTAAAAACTAGGTGCGTCTTATGGTCAGGTGAGTCTTATGGAGCGAAAAATACGGTAGGTGTTGCCCTGCCGTGAATCGCTGCTGAATCACCATTTTTTTAAAAAAGCCCAAGTGATGTGTGGCTTTTTGCAAGCAAAGTTGGGTTTTTAAAATGTGCTACTGACCAGGAAGTTTATTCAAATTAAATTCAATATTCCCAAAGAGGAAACAAATAAGATGAAAACTGCTCTCTATTACATGGTATTATATGGGATGCTTCCAGGGTGACTCTTAATGCTAAAAAAAACTTTTTTCCTGCCCTGGCCGCCCTCCTGCAATCACTGAGCCCACAGGAACAGAGGGAGAGATCCCCACAGGCAGCACATGCTGGATTTTTCTATCCAGGTCATTTTGAACCTAATGTCTTCACCAATGGATTGATCAGGAAAAGTATTTCTCAGGAAAAATAGCCCTACCTGCCCACAGGTCACTCTTTGGGGATAATAATAATAATATTTATTGGTATGGTCAATCAGGCCAGTAAAAACTATACAACAATAAAATAATACAAGAGGTCACTCTTGTATTTTTAACATACAGAGTAATGGGCTAGTTGGTTATAGCCCCACTGCCCACTATTTACGTGTCACAATCCAAAACAGCAGCAAAAATCCAGGAAGCCTCGCTCACCTGATGGGGTTCAAATTGGGCCGGCTAGGTTTAGAGACCGCTTTTACAAACTTCTCCGATAACTGAATTCTAGAACCAAAGGAAAAGAGTTGGGCTGTTTAGGTACCACTTTAGCAGGCAAGTAGACACAGCTCACAAAAGGAGAGAGAGACGAACGCCAAGGAGATATAATAGCTGTATCTGAAAAAGTGAGCTGTGGCTCATGAAAGCTCCTACCCAGCCAGAAATTTTGTTAGTCTTTAAGGTGCTACTGGACTCTTGCTTTTTTCCCCTACTGCTACAGACAGACTGACACAGCTACCCATCGTGATCTATCTCATAAGAACATAAGGAAGGCCATGATGCATCAGACCAAGCTCCATCAAGTCCAGCAATCTGTTCACACAGTGGCCAACCAGGTGCCTCTAGGAAGCCCACAAACAAGACGACTGTAGCAGCATTGTCCTGCCTGTGTTCCACAGCAACTAATATATTCGGCATGCTCCTCTGGTCCTGGAGAGAATAGGTATGCATCATGACTAGTATCCATTTTTGCTAGTAGCCATGAATAGCCCTCTCCTCTATGAACATATCCACTCCCCTCTTAAAGCCTTCCAAGTTGGCAGCCATCAACATATCCTGGGGCAGGGAGTTCCACCATTTAAAATCTCCTTGCTAATGGAGTGGTCTTCTCTGCCACAGGCTTCTCTGAGGTGCAACACATGGAGAGGCTGGACTGCTGCTCTTCCTTTTCAAATCTGCTGGGGGGGGCTGGCTGATTGGGTCCAGGAGACAGTAAAATGCCTCCCCCGAGAGAGGGGGTGGTCCCCCCATGCCTTGAAGTGGGCAGTGGTGTGTCCACTTCTAAAGAAACCTGCTCTAAACCCAGGAGAGCTGAATGATTACTCTTCAGCTTCAAATGTACCCTTCTTGAGCAAGGTGGTGGCAAGGCTACTTCAACCATTCCTGAACGAAGCTGATTGTTTGGATCCATTCCAATCTGGTTTCAGGCCTGGTCATGGGACTAAAGCAGCCTTGGTTGTCCTAGCAGATGACCTCCGCTGGGAGACAGACAGGGGAAGTGCGACCCTGGTAATTCTCCTGGACCTCTCGCCAGCTTTCAGTACCATCGGTCATGGTATCCTTCTGGACCGTCATTGGGGACAGGGAGGCAATGCTCTGTGGTGGTTTTGGTGCTACTTCAAAGGAAGGTTTCAGAGTGTGGTGCTGGGGGACTGCTGCTCTGCCTCCTGGCCTACGGGGTCCCACAAGGCTCTGTCTCGTCCCCCATGCTTTTCAACATGTACATGAAGCTGCTGAGAGAAGTCATCTGGAGATCTGGGCGGAGCTGCCACCAATATGCAGATGATACTCAGCTTGATCTCATGCTTCCAGCATATCCTAGAGAAACTGTGAACAGGTGCCTGGAAACAATTTTGGTATGGATGAGGGCTAACAAACTGAAACTTAATCCCAACAAAATGGAGGTGCTACGGGTGGGGAGAAGGTTTGACCCAGGAACTGAGGTATCTCCTCTTCTGGATAGAGTTGCACTCCCCCTAAAGGAGCATGTCTGTAGCTTGGGGGTGCAGCTGGACCCAGGCTTTCTGTTGGATACACAGGCAGCTGTTGTGGCAAGGGGTACCTTTCATCAGCTTTGACTGGTAAGCCAGCTGTGGTTGTTCTGGGCAGGGGGGGAGGAGAAGAGTTGGTTTTTATATGCTGACTTTCTCTACCACTTAAGGCAGAATCAAACCGGCTTACAATCACCTTCCCTTCCCCTCCCCACAACAGACACCCTGTGAGGGTGGGGCTGAGACAGCTCTTAAGAGAACTGTGACTAGCCCAAGGTCACCCAGCTGGCTTCATGTGTAGGAGTGGGGAAACCAACCCAGTTCACCAGATTACTGCCCACCGCTCATGTGGAGGAGTGGGGAATAGAATCTGGTTCTCCAGATCAGAGTCCACCACTCCAAACCACCGCTCTTAACCACTACACCACACTGGCTCTCACTCTTACCTCTGGTGCGAACCCTAGTAACATCCAGATTAGAGTACTGCAATGCGCTCTATATAGGGCTGCCCTTGAAGAATATTCCGAAACTATAGTTGGAACAGAATGCTGCAGCCAGAATGTTGACTGGAGTGGGCCCTGGGGGACCATATCACACCAGTCTTGTACTAGCTACGGTGGCTTTCAGTTTGCTTCCGGGCCCAATTCAAGGTGCTGGTATTGACCTCTATATGGCTTAGAGCCAAGTATACTTTAAGGACCACATTCTCCCACATGAACCCACTCCAGTCATCATTGGGAGGCCCTGCTTTGGGCCGTGCTACAATCGGAGGCTAGACAGGTGGCAACCCAAGAAACAGCCTTCTTGGGTGTGTCCCAACATCTGTCTCCCTCTATCGTTGTCTTCCACCAGCAGGTGAAGACTTTTTTGTGTGTTGCTTTGGCATACCCCCAATAACCGCTATTGGCCATCTTCCCTTGTGTTATTTATGTTTGCTTATGTATTTTAATTGACTCTTTTATTCTATACAAACTTTATTTGAAATGCTGTGTTCATGTTTTGATGTTCACTGCCTCGGGGACCCATTCAGGTGTAAAAGTGACATGGAAATGCTTTAAATAAATAAAATTTAAAAAGTCTTCTGAAGTCTAATCGGAGTGGTCAAACAGTGCGAGCTCCAAACTAGGAAGGTTCCCAACTGCTTTTATCAATAAACAGTCAAGGACATCTCCAAGCTCTACTTGCCTCTGATTGAAATGTTGTTTTCGGACATCGGTGCCATTCAGCACTAGGGCATCCAGGATGTGGATGGCACTAATTTTCCGCTGCGCTTTCCCCTAGGGGAGAAAAGGAGGCAAATAATAAACCGTGGCTGTTTTGTGTAAGAGCCACACATTACATGTACGTTGGCTTGTCCCTTTTCAGTTTGCCTCAAAAAAAAAAAAAAGGAAATGGCTGAATTTTTAACACCAAATAAAACAGTTCTCTGTTTCAGGACCTTTCCTCCACCACAGCCACCCATACACTTTCTTCCATGAATGACACAACATATGCATATACGCATGCCATCTCTGGCTTTAATGTTCACTTCTCTGTCCATTTAAGTGATTTCCAGACAGTGGATGAGCTGCCAGCGCATGACATCGTGTAGAGGAAGTAACCAAGCAATACTGCAGACCACCAACAGTTCGTGAAGAGCGACAAAATCCTAGCAGTATATCCTCAGGAAAAAGTCTAAATCAAGCGAATTCAACTCAAGAAGTGCTGGTGGGGCTAAAGCAGAGGTCCATCTTTCAGCCTCTAACCGTGACCAGTCAGATGCCCCAGTGAAGCTCATGGGCAGGTTGTGACGGAGAGAGCCTTTGGATCTGGTATTCAGAGGTCTATTGCTTCAGAACATGGAAATTCCATTTTTAGTGGACAGCCATTGAAAGAGGCCTGCTTAATCCTATTAAAAGCGATTTTCGCTAGCAGTCATTACCACATTCTGTGGGAGCAATTTTTTTAAAAAAAAATTAAGCATTGCATGTCACTGATCCCAAACCTGCTGTCGTTGAATTCCACAGCATTATCTTGGCCTTTAATATCTGTGTGTGTGTGTGTGTGTGTGTGTGTGTGTGTGTGTGTGTGTGTTAAGTGCTGTCAAGTCACTTCTGACTCATGGCGACCCTATGAATGAAAGTCCTCCAAAATGTCCTATCTTTGACAGCCTTGCTCAGATCTTGCAAACTGAAGGCTGTGGCTTCCTTTATTGAGTCAATCCATCTCTTGTTGGGTCTTCCTCTTTCCCTGCTCTTTTCCTTTAATATCTAGAGAGTCTTTATGCTGTTCATTATTTTACTAAGCCTTAATGTTCCTCTACCCTGAAGATGTTCCCTCAAAGCATTTTTGGACTAGGCGAACAGATCACCCAGCTCTACTGGAGGGGCTGTGGCTCAGTAGTAAAGCATCTGCTTTGCACACTGAAGGTCCCAGGTTCAAACATGGCATCTCCAGTTAAACAGGACCATGTATTAGATGATGGGAAAGACCTCTGACCCTAGAGAGCCGCTGCCAGACTGAGTAGACAATACTGACCTCGATGGACTAAGGGTCTGGGGTTCAGTATAAGGGAGCTTCATGTGTGTACTCTTTTCTTTAAATGCAGTGTCAAAAGCCATAGAGGAATCACACAATTCAATCATAACGTAACAGCTTATACAGAGAAAACAGATTTGCTCCTAAGTGACCGTGTGGCCGACCATCTTAAAGCAGCTTTTGTTCCACAAGCTTTGAAATGCAGTAAGCCAACTATGAATTGACCTTCACCTAAATTCAACCATTTCCTGAAAGAACAGTAATGACAGTAGCGTGAGGCTACAATGAGCATGTTATCTTTGAAGAATAAAAACCATTGTTTATCGGGCAACTACGGAGGAGACAGAGAACATCAATGCAAAGCAGACTGATGTCTGATACTATCTGCAACTTGAAGCAGTCTGAATCGTGAAGGGAACTTAAACACCGACACACTAACCAGAAGCCCCAACCTGAAAGGTCCCTCCTCCCACATGTCAAATGAATTAAACAGATGATGGAAGACATCAGCCCCCTTCTGGAGGAAATCTCTGACCTCTCCTTTCAGCTCATCAACAATCTCCACAGACAGAAGGGTGTCCCTTGGCAATTCAGTTTTCAAGTCCAGTCTTGTCCAGCGATCTGACGGGCGACCACCCCAAGTATATATCTGAGATTTCTGCATAGAAGTGAACGAGAAGGCTGCCAGGTTAACAATCAAAGGAGTTCACACAAAGGAAGCCATACACCCTCGAATGCCCCTGCTTCTAGGACTGCACACAGAGAGATTTCCATGGCAGGCTGACATTTATTAGGAGGCATCTAAAAAGAACCACACCTGCAGTCTTAAGAACAGACACAGAACATTTCAGCTTGTTTTTGCAAGCTTTTCTCCCATCCTCACTGCATACTTTGAAGCTCACAGAAGGGAAACAAATCATCAGAATGACAGAATGGAGCAGGTATTACTTAGCTTGAAGTTGGCAAAAGAAGTCCACAGGACAACCAACAACCATGATACCATCACTCGCAAATTTTAATCTGCCTTTTCCAGAGCATAAACTGCAGCAAAGAGGGACTAAAATAAAATTATAAAACAAGCTCTTATATTGCTTAACAGAAGTGTGTTTTTTCCTACATATTGGAAGCCATAGATACATTTGTTCATTTATTATTTAATATATATCTATCTTGTCTTATTTCCTTTGACTCAAGGCAGCTAATAATGCAGCGACAGATTTAAAAACACAGTTAGATCTGCCGAAACAGTTCACTCTCCTCCAGACGCCCTCTGACATAGAACCGTCTTGCATGCCTTCCTAAACCTAGCCAGTGAAGGCACCCAGGGTATCCACTCTGGTAGGCCATTTCAGAGGACTAGATTTACCATGGGGGGGCGGGCAACACTGGCCTAGTCGTTTCTGCATGGACAGTCCTAAGAGCTTGCCCCACAAAGAGAAAGCTGTTTGAGGAACACAACCAGCACCTGGGAGTATACTGAGACATGTGGTTCAATAAGTAGGAGAGCTCTAGACCATAGAGGCTTTAAAAGTAATAACCAGCACTCCGAACTGGACCTAAAAGCAAAGAGGTAGCCGATGCCATTGATGCGAGACATTTCCAGCAGCTGCAGGAGTCTTGCCAGTGCATTTCGCCCCAGTTGAAGCTTCTGAGCTTTCTTCAAAGGTGGCCCCCGCAGAGAGCATATTACAGTATCACGGAGCTGCATGGCGAGGTCTCCAGATTCTAAATAAGAGGTCAGCCTGAGAGCAAGGTCTAAGCAAAAGAAGGCACTCTTAGCAACAGCCTGCTTATCCGTCAACATGGCCAGGTACAAGAACAACACCTCTTAATTTGTTCTGCCAAAGAAATCTTCACACACACACCCATCTACATTTGGCAAATCAGCACCGGCCCAACACTCTGCCGTCCCAACCAGCATCACCTCTGTCTTCTTTGGATTAAGCCTCAGTTTGTTAACCCTCAACCATCTGACCACAGCCTAAAGCTACTGGCCCAGGACCTTCACACAGCTGCTTCTGCAGCCTTGGAGAGCGATTTAGAAAGCTGGGTGTCACACACGTATCGGTGACAAGCCACTCCAAAGCTCTTAACGATCTCCGTCAAAGGTGTTACATACAGGTAAGATGGCACTGGGGATAAAGCAGACCTTTGGGACACCCCAGATCCCAACTATCCTTTTCTGCCTCTCCCATGGAAATACTGGTCCCTGCCAGCAGGAAAGAAGAAACGAACAGAGAGAAATTAATGGAGGGCTGTCTCTTTTACCCCAAAGGTAACTGAGCCATCAAAATATGGTCAACTGTATCAAACACTGTTGGCACATCTAATTATCAGCAGTAATGGACTGACTTTGCCCAGCTGCAGTTATTGGTTATCCACCAAAGCCAGTAATGCTGATCCACTCCCAAATCCTGACTTGAAGTCAAAGTGAAATGGGTGAAGGGCTATCACTGCTTACCCCTAGTCCTAGAAGGAACTTCTGTTCACTTCCCGATACCATACATCTGTAATCCAACACTGACCGGAGCTTCTCCTTGGTTTTTGAGTTGAGCGGGGTTGGTTTGTAACTGAAGATCTCTATGTCATCACCCTGAAACAAGTAAGTAGGAGAGAGAACGGTGATGCTATATAAGGTCTCCTCCATCGGCTGGCATTCATTTCATTTATTTGCTTCATTTGTGCCCCACCTTTTTCTACAATGGGGGATCCAAGCCAACTAACATCATTCTGCTCTCTCCTCTGTTTTATCCTCACAACAACTCTGTGAGATAGACTAGGCTGAGAGAGAGTGACTGGTCCAGGGCCACCCAGTAAGCTCCCAGGGCGGAGGGAGGATTTGAACCTGGATCATCAAGATTACAGAGCCAGAGGATTGAGAGAAAATCCTATGGAATATTACATCATTGAACATGAACTGAAGGAAGGAATTAAAAGTCATAATATTAGAGATATGAGATTGAGTTGGGATAAGTTAATATCCGCAGCTGGACAGAACGATTCTGAGGCGTTATTTGTGATGGATCTGCTACGTCTTTTTTGTATGTGCCTTAAGCTTATGGCAACCCTTTAGGGTTTTCAAGGCAAGAGACATTCAGAACTGGTTTGCCATTGCCTGCTTCAGCATAGCAAGCCTGGTATTCCTTGGTGGTCTCCCATCCAAGTACTAACTAGAGCTGACCCTGCTTAGTGTCTGAGATCTGACAAGATCCAGCTAGCCCAGGCTATCCAGGTCAAGGCGCACTACATCTTACTCTCCATTAAATTATCACATGACCGCTTCAGG
This sequence comes from Euleptes europaea, assembly GCF_029931775.1. Classification (NCBI taxonomy): domain Eukaryota; kingdom Metazoa; phylum Chordata; class Lepidosauria; order Squamata; family Sphaerodactylidae; genus Euleptes; species Euleptes europaea. The sequence continues at coordinate 37,246,553 of NC_079318.1, read as the reverse complement.
GGGGAACAACATTTTGCAGCTCTCTTTTCAACTGCAGTGCAAGACACTGGATCTGCTTCAACTGCAGCCAAATTATTAGATTGGCTCCCAGTTTCAATTATGGGTATAAACATTAACTCTAAGGTTAAAAATTAACAAACCTCTGGGAGATTATTATATTCCTGCACAAATGCTAATTTTTTAAAAAGACAAATGGATGCCTTTACTTGCCCATTTATTCACTTTAATAAATGATTCACGGATAATGCTGATTGTCTGGTGGAAACCCATGCATTTATAGACCCATCGATTACAGAGAAACCTTATGCATCATATGATCTTGGGCTTCTCTAAGACTGGGCTGAATCTGTATAGTAAATCGAGAGCAATCAGGATTTAGAAAGGGCAGATCAACTATTGCTAATTGCTACATGTTAAACTTCCTTATCTGTAAATATGTTAAAGGCCACAGAGGTGTCTCGCAACTGGCCTTTATCAGCTTTCAGGCTGCGTTTGACAAGATGTATGAAAAACTGTGGTTTAAGCTCCAAAAGTATAACACAGACTCTATTGTTTTTACTTGAGTCACTTCATCATAATACAACAATGCAAGTTATGCTATAATTATTTTGGTCATCTGACTTCTAACATCCCTGTGCATAAAGGAGGATGGCAGAATTGTGTACTGGCTCCTCTGCTATTTAATTTGTATTTAAGTGATGTAATCCAGATTTTTCAAGCAGAGAATTGCCATTCTCCTAAACTAGGTCCTGAAAGAATATCTACATTGTTATTTGCATATGATATGATAATTACTTCATCAACAAAGGTGAGATTAAAGAGAGGTTTGAGGGCATTTTTTATGGTATTGTTCTGAAAATGAAGTGACTATTAATATTGATAAAACCCAAATCATCTTTTTTGGAACCACCTCTCACCAACTTATTAATGTGGAAATGGAAAAATATAATAGCAAACAAGTTCAGTTCAATAAATATTTAGGGGTTATTTTTTATAAGTTATGTTGGAAATTGCATATATAACTCTGCTAACTCTAGGTTAGGCCAACAGAGATCAGAGCAATTTTAAAATTCTTTTTTATGATAAGGGCACAGTATAACCCTGCCACACTTCAGTTATTTGCCACCAGGATTATGTTTTTATATGCATCACCCGGTCTGAATACAAGCAGTTGTTTCTTCTATTGAAGTAAAATTTATGAGAACAATTTTTAAATCCCCTAGATGAGCATTCTCCATGGCTTTTAAATTAGAACATAGTTCTACATCACTTATACATTTGGCCTGGCTAGTAGCATGTAAATTTAGAATTCAACTTCTGTTTATTAATGATCAGAATAACTTTCTTTATAGCTTAATGACTGATCTTCATAGTCAAACTTGGCTTACAGAATCATAGAGTTGGAAGGGACCACCAGGGTCACCTAGTTCAACCCTCTGCACAATGCAGGAAATTCACAACTACCTCACCCCCAGTGACCCCTACTCCATATCCAGAAGATGGCCAAAAAAAATCCTCCAGGATTCCTGGCCAGTCTGGCCTGGAAGAAAATTGCTTCCTTAAACCAACAGATGAGAAGTTCACCGCACTCAGTATTTCCCCTTCTCTTTTAAAATGTGCAGGGCTATGTACAGCTATTTTAGTAATTAATGACTGCATTATCAAGAAATGCTGGCTAAAGCCTGCAGAGTGTGTTATCCTCTCTTATTCAATTTAGCTACAATGATTCCGTTATCAATATGCATGTTATTTATCAACATTAACCATTTCAAGATATTGCCATGCTTTTATGCTGGACAGATTTAATGTTTTACCATCTGCATTGATGACGGGAAGATATAAAAATATCCCAGCTACTCATAGCTTTTGTCCCTGCTGGATAATTTGATTGAATCACTGGCTCATGTATTGTTTCATTGTAGTTTTTACAGTCAAGCATGGCTGAATTTACTGGAACCCGTTTTGGCAGATAAAACCTGTTTTCTGAGCAGAAGAGTCTAAAAACGTTATTGGCTGGGTTTGACCAAAGAATCGCTCTACAAATAGCTAAGTTTTTGTCCTCTATTATGAAAATATGGGCTGAAATAATGCCCTGTGTATCATTTTCATTGATAACCTCTAACTCTTTTCATTGTCTCATGTACTAGGATGAATGATGTACGTTGAGATAGGATTTTAGGAAATTAATTAACATTGGGTGGTCTCCTTCTATATGGCGTGTGGGCCGTAATAAAGACTGGCTAATTGACTCAAACCAGGGTCGTTCCAGATTATCATCCAACACTTTAACCACTACACTGGCTCTCATACATAAACTGCTTCAGAACTCTAGGCCCTGAGGGAGTATCATTTTCATCATTCATTGGCCAGCTGATGTTTCATAGAATCATAGAGTTGGAAGGGACCACCAGGGTCATCTAGTCCAACCCCCTGCACAATGCAGGAATTTCACAACTACCTCCCACACACCCCTCTAGCGACCCCTACTCCATGCCCAGAAGATGCCCAAGATGCCCTCCCTTTCATGAACTGCCTTTGAACTATATAAGAAGCAATTTTAGCACAACAATGTTTTCTGTAACACTCATTCTTTCAAACAGGTGGTATAAGAATACATTATTGTTGAGGGGAGTCAGGGAGAGTCTCTCTTTCTCACACTCACAAACTTCATCACGATTTAAGAGTGTAATTCTTTAAAAGGGCATTTTAGTGCACCAACTATTGCTAAATTGAACAGCAGCTGAGGTAAAGCCTAGGGACAGGGGTGCTTTCATCTTTGCTTTTTATGGATCCCTGACAAGGGGGCATGCATTTTGCCTGGGCACACAGAATAAAAGTGAAAAGTCTCACCTGAATCAATTCAAAAAACTTGGACTTGAGATCAGAAGAAGATGGAGCAACTCGGGCCCGGTCCGGGATCTAAAGCAACCAAAAAGTTGATTAATCCAGATGAATCTGGCTCTTGGGTTACATTTATTCAGTCACGCCTCACCTTTTGCTGTTAGCACCATGTATGGATAAATAGTACAAAGGGAAACAGAAAAGGCAAACTCAAGTTAAAAGATTATGAGAAAGAACAAAGCTCAGAAGCCTGACTTTGCCCTGAGACTATTGTCTGACTGAAATTTCCTAGTACCGTGGGGTTTCCCAGTATTTTTCTCCTCCCACACTTCCTTCCTCATGAATGACAGAATCCCACAAGCAGCTCAAGAAAAAGTAGTGGGGGTTTTCAAGCGTTATTACAGGCTACCTGTGCAGCTTTTGTACTTGCCTGTAAAATGTCCAGCCGGTTTTGGCAGTTCACGCAAATGCGAATAATGGAAACATCAGTTCCTTTCCTCAGAAATAAAATACTTTTTCCCACACAGCACTTAATTAGCATATAAAATATAATGCCATAAAAATCCCCACAATCCAAGAAGGATCAAGCAGGGAAAACAAGTTGCAGCTGAACCGGTTTTCTTTTTTTCTGAGCTCTCAGTGGTGGTGGCCGTTGTAGCATCTGGGTCCATCTATGAGGCAGTTTCGCCAAATGGTGAGGAAAAGGTTTGCTTAGGCCTACAGTGGAGTCTCTCAAGGGCTCAAAATGTCCATGATGTTCTCTGGGAGAGCGAAAATGCTCCCAGTTCGGAGACTGTATAATTACGCATCTATCGTATCGCTCTCTTTTATTCTGAGTTAATTCTTTGAGTTCCGTTTCACTCACTTCAATACGCATTTCACTTCCTTGAATTCTTCTCCAGGTTCAAATGCAAACACAGACCAAAGAACTTTTCCCCACCTTCCTCCAACCCAACATCCCTGGCTGCTGAAACACGTGGTGGTGGCAGCCAACAGGCCAGTGGACGAAAGGAGGGAAGGGTCTCGGCCTCAAATTGGAGGGGGGGGGAGAAACGCACACACCACCCAGAGGACTGTTTTGATAGTAGGCAAAGCACCTGGTGTACTCTGGAAAATACAGTTTCCCATTCCTGGCCAGGCATCCCTGGAAATATCACTTCTCCAGCTGTAACAGGTACCCAGGCTGCTGCTAAACCAGTGTCTGAGTCACTGAGGGGGAGGGGATGTGGAAAGAAGGAGGGCAATGAGAAACTTTTCCTCCTCCTGTCCATAACAGTGGAGAAGGGATGTAAGAAAGACACTTCTCTCTTTCCATCAGTCTGCCCATCCCCAAAATATGAGGCAAGTTGGGTCAGGAAGCTTTTGGCCATCGCCCAGAATGACGTGTGCTTCCCAAGAAACTCCAAGCTCCTCCTCAGAAAAGGGAAACGGGGTGGCCATTTTAAAATGGCAAGGGCTGCTACTTGAGCACTCAAACCAGACACTATGAGTCTAAAGGTAAATACTATTTCTTAAACAATGTTAATCAAGTCAAAGTTAAAATCTTTGCTCGAGAAAATGTCAGGATTAGCAATAACCAGACATGTCACCTTATCCCACTGTGAAGTATGGGGAGAAAACTATCCCATACAGTTTAAGATAGCAGGTCGAACATGAAACAAAATTCATATGTGTCAATAGAAGTCAAATTTTTAAAGGCTTCCGTGTCAAAAAGCGGTCTTGAAAAAGCATTACTAGATGTTAAAAGTTAGCATCAAGTGATCTCAGCATCTCTTTGTTTCGTATCAGTTAATATATCAAAGTCTAATTAGACGTAGACATTCCGTGTGGAAATTATGGCTGCCTAAATTATCATGTAAATCCGTACAAGGCAGGAATATCAATTGGAAAGTGAGCACAAACGATAAAAGAAAAAAAATAAAGACTCAAACTTCCTTAATTAACTCCCCTGAAGTGTTCATTTCATGAAAGGGGAGGGAAGATCAAGGATGGGAAGGAAGACTCCGCCCTGAATTAAGTATATGATGCAACACTTCAAGGAAAGGAGAGTCTGCAAGAAGTGTGGCACATAGTTACATTGTGAGTAGATGGACAAGTCATATTGAGATGGGAACACCCTTGATCAAAACCCTATTGTAATAAGCTGCATCATGTTTTGAGCAAAGGCACACTTGTTCCCAAGATAATTGTATAGCCCAATTAAAACTTCTTTCCCTAGATTTCTACTGTGCCTTGTATGAGTCCGGGACTGGTGTATAAAATACAGATAACATAGGCAGCTGCTTGCATTAAGTGGGCTACACTTAATGGAGAAATGCTTTTACAATCAGCTTAGTCCTAACGAAGATTTCCATCCTGGAAATCACTACAGTTAACATTTTTAGTTTGACCTTTGGCAAAAGCAACTGTCAGGCAGCAAATTCAGAAGAGACAACGGGAAGTTCTATTATTTACAATGTATAACTGACTTCCAGAACGTGCTATTACGAGGTGTACTGATGGCTGCCAGTTTAGTTAGTCGGATTCACAGAGGCCAGAGGTCTGTTGGTGGCTATCACCCACTGAATCTCAGTGCCAGGGGGCAAACAACAGGGGGAGGGGCCCTGCCTTCATGCGCTGTTTGAAGGCTTGCTGGAGGTACCTGACTTACTACTGTTAGCAGCAGGATACTGGACCGCAGGGACTACTGGTCTGATCCTCCACTGGAATTCTTATCTAGGACATCAACCGACTAGCAGGGTCTCCAAATACAGAGCCCCAACCATGCTTCACAATCGCTGCAGGTAAGGACCACCCCCTGTGACAAGGAATACCTTGCTTGGGATGCGAGACTTGCTCGGGACTTGCCCTTGCTTGGGATGTGAGACTTCCGCACCCAGATCAGGTCTCGAAATGAAAGGGAGGTACAAGGGAGACGTTGCTGCAGTTCTGTCACGCGGTGATACTCACCTCCCAGAGCAAGAGGCATTCTTTGCGGATGTCAGCTTGTCGAGGTTCACTCAAGGTCCTAGGAGAATTTTTTTTTAATTCGCTAAATGTTGCGGCAGTAATATAATCCCAGACCATGAACCACCCCCTGCAAGAACAGACTCTACAGTCCATTCACACAGCAATTTCTGCACAAAACTTAACCACGCTAATGAGTTTCCTTCCTCACAGACAGGTGTTGCTTTCATGTTTTAAAAAGACTCCCTCTCATAACAAATGGCATAATCCAAATGTAAAAGCATCAGCACTATCACATTATAGATTCAAACATAAAACATACTGCTTTTATCTTTTTAAAAACTTTTATTAGACTTTTATCCCACCCTCTCCTGACCAGGGAAAGACCACAATTAAAAAAAAAAAAGTAATGTGACAGTCATGACTTACTTGACCCACTGATTTTAACAACTAAGCTCATCTCACTTTCTGTTGAATGAAGCCAATGTTATGCAAGTCCCTCCCTATGCTTGATTTTGGGCAACATGGACAAGACGCAAATCTAACAAACCCATGAAGCTGCCTTATACTGAACCAGACCTCCTACCAAGTTCAGGACTGTCTGCTCAGACAGGCAGCAACTCTCCAGGGTCTCAGGTCAGGGCCTTTCACATTGCCTACTCCCTGATCTTTTGAACTGGGGATGCTGGGGTTGAATTTTGGACCCTCTACAAGCAAAGCAGATTTTCTACCACTGAGCCATGGCCCCTCCACCTTCAAAAGGAAGGCTCTATTCAGTGAATGTGATTCTGTAACCCCTCGAAGAACAGCACACACTCAAGTTTAGTCTTTGCCTAAAGCAGGGGTCTCAAAACTGCGGCTCCAGAGCCGCATGCGGCTCTTTGGCCCGTTGAGTGCGGCTCTCCGAACTTGATTCGGAGCCACTGCTCTTGCGCCCACTCGCGCCGGCAGCCAGGCTGTGGAGCCGGCGCGCCTGAGAGAGAGAGAAAGCGGGCGAGCAGGCTCGCTGTCTCTCCCCCACCACCACCGTGGAGAATGGCCGGGTCCCCCTTGCCCTTGCCCTCAATGGTTGGGAGGCTAAAGCCTCCCCTCCCCTCTAGCCACGTGATTGCTGGGCGGGCGGCTCAGCGATTCCTGCCCCCCCCCCCCGCCTATCAGCTATTGGGCGGGGCGGGCTTCCTTTGGTAGACCTGGCCTCCGGCTGAATCCCATTGGGAGGCCATGTCTACCCACTGGCTCTACCAATTGGCTTCTAAGGGCCTCAGGAGGCCAGGTCTACTGCCAAGACAGCCAATGGGTAGACCTGGCCTCCCAATGGGACTCAGCCGGAGGCCAGGTCTACCAATAGGCTTTTATGGTGGTAGACCAGGCCTCCAGACGAGGACTCCGGACGGGGAGGGGAAATGGCAGGGACTTACAATTAAATTTTTATCAATAAATATGATCACTATTAAGTATGATATCAAGTTTTATTCAGTGTACCTATAGTTTAATTAAGACTTAAAACTTTAATTAAAGTTTATTAAGTTAATAAACAGTGTACCTACCTATATAGTTTAAGTTTAAGAAATTTGGCTCTCAAAAGAAATCTCAATCATTGTACTGTTGATATTTGGCTCTTTTGACTAATGAGTTTGCCGACCCCTGGCCTAAAGCGACATACTTTAAAAAATAAAAACCAAGTTACTCACGTGTCTTGAACAAAGGAGTGAATTTTGGCTAGTGCTTTGATCTGAGCCTTACAGAACCTGGAAAATTAAACAAGTCTCGGTTTTAGAGTGGGGTATCTACCACCAAGACCTGACATGCTGTTTGAAGGTCTTGTAAACCGCAGCAACATCAAAAATAACCCCGGGGGCACAGTTTCTGGTGCATCATAACCTAATTACACCACCACAGTATTGTCAGAGAAATAAGAAACATGTCATTTATATTCTTCCTTGAGAGTTGCACTTTCAAAAAAACAGGCATCTACGTTTTGGGAGTTAGGCTGTGTTCAGAAAAAATATATAGAGCATTAGTACTGCTGTATGTAAGAGCCTCGTGGCACAGAGTGGTAAGCTGCAGTACTGCAGTCGAAAGCTCTGCTCAACACCTGAGTTTGATCCCAAAGGAAGTTGGTTCCAGGTAGCCAGCTCAAGGCTGACTCAGCCTTCCATCCTTCCAAGGTTGGTAAAATGAGTACCCAGCTTGCTGGGGGTAAAGTGTAGATGACAGGGGAAGGCAATGGCAAACCATCCCATAACAGTCTGCCTGGTAAACATTGGGATGTGATGTCACACCATGGGTCAGGAATGACCCTGTGCTTGCACAGGTGACTACCTTTACCTTTACTGCTATATGTACAGGATAGGAATAGCTAGCCAAGATTATATAAATTATATAAAATTATTTTAATGTACATAAAGCTTGTTAATTCTGTAAGAACCTAATTATACTACATCTCGCTCATACAGCACTGCAAAATATAGAATGCAATCAGCCCTCTCAGGGACAAGCACTTGGGAGTTGTCAGGGCTCAGTGAAAGACAAAAGCAGAAGAGGGAAGGAATACAAGCCATGAGTTACTTGACTACTCACACATTCCAAATTCACACATTGAGAAGAAACTAGGTCACTGTACTACCTTGCTGGCCAGCGTTCTCTTGCACACAGATCTACCATATAAGGCCTTGGAGAGGAAGACCCTCGTGAGGGGGCTGCTTCGGAAAAGCCACTTGCAAGAAGGCTGCCACAACCGCGTGCCTGCAGCCCCGCTAACCACCGCCACAGACACTGGCTTCTTCTCGTTGCTGTTGAACTCACCTTTCATTTGACTGTACCATGTAATCATAGAACTCATGGTCGCCCTTGATTACTTCCAGGGGGACAATGAGGTTAACGTCCTGGTCTGAGTTGCGCAGCTGGTTGAGTTTCATGTTCACCGCAAAAAAATAGTCCCTCACCTCCTCAATGCCAGACTTCAATCCTCTGCATACCACATACCTGCAGGGCAAGAGAGACTCCAGTTACTCGCATAAGACGACAACCCTCTGACTGATTGTGGAGCGGAGCCTTCTTTGACAAAGACTGCAGTGAAGGTGAAAGATACGCTGCTTGGGCGTTCTTCTGACGTTGCCATACTTGAAAATATTCACAAGGCATTTCAATTAATTAACAAGAACCAGAATTGTACTATACACTGTTTTGCTGTTTGTCTAAATTATAAAGTTTGTGCTTCTTGGTAAGCTGCTTTGAGTCCCCTGTGGGGACAGAAGCGGGATAGAAATAAATAAAAGATCTGACTGCTTTTCTCAGGGTCTGTCACGGCACAAAATAATTGCCTCCACTTGGTGCTACAGCAACTGCTGACCATTTACAATCTGATGTGCCAACAAATTTTAAATCTCGTATTGCACTAAAGCTCTTCTGCTAAGCTCTCATGCTAGACATGAAAGAAAAAGAACAAAGGGAAAGTAGTTAGGTGGTCAACAGTCCAGTAGCCCTGTCAAATACTTTTTTTTACTCCTCCAGCCCTTAAAATAGATCTTCCTTGTCTTCCAAGGGAGGTTTCTGGTCACAGACTTCGTATGAGGCCAGCAGAAACAGAAATCCTTTTATAGTAGTGTTTAAAGAAACAGCTACTTCAATCCTGACCCACTTCAGCCTCACCTCTCAGAATTGGCAGGACGGCTCGTCACGGGTTTGCAGATTGACACGCGCTCAAAGCAGCAGTAGAGCAAGTATACCAGGCCGACGCTGAATGGTGTGAACAGGTCAAAGGTTTTGCAGACAAAATGCCCCCCTAGAGCAGAGAGGGGGGAAACATCCCAGAAGTTAACAGCCCACAAAGAATGAGGTGAGAGGCATAGTGTTTATTATTTACAACTCTATACCCCACCCTTCCTCTAACGCACACATGGGGTGGACAGGGAACTACCACCTTCCATTCCCACAACTGCATGTGATGTCAGTCAGGCTGAGAGCATGTGCCCCCGTCAGGGCTATGTATGCAATGTACTTTGTGGCTGAATAGGAGTTTCAGCACCCACGACGCTGCCTTATACTGAGTCAGACCATTGGCCTATGAGGATCAGCAGTTGCTCAGGGTCTCAGGTTTACCACATCAGGACAGTTTACCACTAAAAGCAACTCACCCAACTAGATAAACTGGATGTGGGAAGAGAAAGGGAGTGGGGCATGGGGCCAGAGACACAAAGAGACCAGTTGAAAACAGTAGAGTAAGCAATAAAGAACAGGAGGGTGACAGTACAGAGAATTTCCTAGGAACACAAATAAATGCTGGAGAATCAAGCATGGATGGAAGGTAGCAAGGGCACATTTCAGAAGAGCAAGACTGGAGAACGTCAGCTTGACCCTAAATAGGTTTGCTCAGAGTTAAGTCCCTCCGAGATCAGCAGAACATTGCCTGCGTAATATGCTTAATATTACCCAGTGCTCCAACCTTGGAAGCTCCAGACTTCGGAGGTTTAAGAACAGTAAACATGAACACGAGGCTGCCTTATAAAGAGTCAGACCATCTGTCTATGAAAGTCACTATTTTCCTACTTTGACTGGCAGCGGCCCTCCAGAGTCTTGGGAGGCGGTCTTTCACAGCATCTACTACCTGATCCTTTTAACTAGAGATGCTGGGGATTGAAACTGGCAGTTTTCTGCATTCAAGGCAGATACTCTACCAACTGAGCCACAGGCCCTTGTCAAATGTCTCCTGCATCCAAATATTTTCAAAACCATTCAACCAAGGTACATATACTTGCTCCTGTTTAGGAAGGGATGCCAGCTAAAATGTATGGACACCAGAACATGCGGGCAAGAAGATCTTATCTCTTATTAAACATTTTCAAGAGAGATACCTCACAATGAGATAGCTCTAAAGCCACTCTAAAGCCACCCAGCTCTAAAGCCACAATGAAGACGGAGGAAAATAAGGTGCTATAGTCACCTGTCCTTATAACAGAGAGTCCTGTGAGGAACTGGCAAAGCGTCAGCTGTTTGCTTAGAATCTCTTGGATGTTTTCCTGCCCCTCAACAGAAAAACCCTGAAATACAGATAAAATGAACAATGGTCCTTAGAGCATATTTGCCCAGTACCACATTCTGCATGACCAATAATTAAATGCCACCTTATAATTAAATCCCCTTTCACAAACCGCTAAAACCACCACCATCTAAAAAACCCTCCAAAGTTTAAAGGTTAAAGTTTTGTTAGTTGTAAATGATTAGTGGAGTTTATGTTTTGCTAATCACACATGTAGGGTCTGTCCCTACAATAATTACAAGAGAAATAACAGTATAACAAGTACAGATCATGAAAACTGCTGATTGTCAAAGACCTGTTTACAAAGTTGTACTCTGTGAAACTGTATATAAGAGGTATTGGGTTTTGTATTTCAGTGCTAATAAAATCAATTCATTAACCTCCTAGAAAACAAAAAACGAGCTGATCCCATGTATTTATTTATTCACATATTTAAACATCGCTTTTCTCCTCAGTGGGGGGGGGGGCTCAAAGTAGCTCACAACATTCTCCTCTCTTTCATTTTGTCCTCATAACAACTCTGTGAGGTAGGTTAGGCTAAGAGAAAGAATGAGTGGCACAGGGTCACCCAACAAGCTTTTGTGGCGAAGTGGGGATTCGAATCTGGGTCTCTCAAGTCCTAATCACACATGAACACACACATGAAGCTGCCTTATACTGAACCAGACCCTTGGTCCATCAAGGTCAGTACTGTCTACTCAGACTGGCAGCAGCTCTCCATGGTCTCAGGCTCAGGTCTTTGACATTTCCAACTGCCTGGTCCTTTTTAACTGGAGATGCCAGTGATTGAACCTGGGACCTTCTGCCTGCCGAGCAGATGCTCTACCACTGAGCCACGGCCCCTCCAGCATTCTAAACACCACCATTTCCAGAGGAAAACTAATGTTGATACTTTTTTTCCCCCAATGAGCTCAGCGCACCACCACGTTTATAATGAGCAAGGCGTTACAGCACACACAAAGCAGAGATGTTAGTCTTAGTGACTCAGCAAGAAAAAGGAAGAAACAGGAGGAACCTACTCCATCAGCCATCAAGAAGTGCACCCCCTTGCGATCTGTGTTGTCCAGCACAAAGTTCTGGAAGGCAGTGATGTTTTCGGGACGGGTGATGTCTCCATCTCCCTCAACTCCTCCTTCACCTATGGGTATAAATGTGTGACTGCAGTCACTTGCCACAGAATAACTTCTAAAGACTTCCTAAAGGTAAAGGTCCCCTGTGCAAGCACCGGTTCATTCCTGACCCATGGGGTGACGTCACATCCCAACGTTTACTAGGCAGACTTTGTTTAGGGGTGGTTTGCCATTGCCTTCCCCAGTCATCTTCCCTTTACCCCCAAGCAAGCTGGGTACTCATTTTACCAACCTTGGAAGGATGGAAGGTTGAGTCAACCTTGAGCCGGCTACCTGAAACCGACATCCGTCGGGATCGAACTCAGGTCGTGAGCAGAGCTTGGACTGCAGTACTGCAGCTTACCATTCTGTGCCACAGGGCTCCTTAAAGACTTCCTACCACATTTATTTTTAGAAGCCAGACTACTTTATTTCATAGAAAGCATTCTAAGATGCTGGTCTGCATCGACTACTCTACTAAAGCCTCTCTCCAGCCTAAACAACCTTCCTCCAACTTAAAAGGCTCTTCATCCAGCCACAAGTGAGAAGAAGGCTCCTTAGGAAGCAAGAACTTCCTCCAGCTGAAGGCTGGATGCTGCCCATTGTATTGTACAATACATGCCACTTCTTAGAATCTCTTGGATGTGATCCCAGAACTATAAAGTTTTGCTGCTACTGAATATTTAATCTTCTTGACCGTTTTCAGATGAGCAGTATCCATTATGCCATGTAGAAATGGGATAAAGTGGCCTCGGGTCTGGTTCCTACCCGTCTACGAGCAGCATCAAGACGGCAGCCAATTCTCCTCATATGACCTACTATAAGATGGTGTATAAAATACTCCCAAGGTTGTCCCCAAAAACATTACGGGGGTAACAACGATACTGTCCAGCATTCAGAATTCTTTCACCTCTCACTGAAAGTGAAACAGACGCTTATGCATGAACACACTTCATGTGCATGCTTGATACACATACCATAATAAGGTTCAAAGAGCTCACTGGAAGCAGCATAGAAATCCTCCAGCTTGAAATCGTTTGGTCCTTTTAAGGTCATCCCAAAACCCTTTGCATGCCACTTCCTCCTCCAGAGGACATACTCCGAGAAGCCACCAGGACCAGCACATACATCGGCAAAGTATAAGAGTTCGGCACCATGTTCCTTGATCAGAGGCTTCTGCAAAAGCAGAAGGGAAGAGAGTCGAGCACCCCTACAGAATCCTCCTGCGATCCAAGACAATGGTTACATCCCCCTAGCTACACGCCTGCTTGCCAGACCAGTATTTTGAAAATGAAAAGCGGGGATTTTCCCCGCCCACTTCTCCATTCAAAGGCACCAGTGATTTTGAAATATAGAGAAACCCTCACCCCATGAGAATCCTTGGGATTTGTAAACATGTAGTCGAAAACATAGTCTATGTTTGCCATCTTCATTGCAGCTCTGTGAACGTAAGACGGACACCTGTTAAGAACCTGGTCTCCGCGGGCCTAAGGGCTGCAAACCAGAGAACCTCCATTGACCTGTTTAGGAAGAAAGCTCCTCGGATCATCTCGTAGGGGTTGGATCTTGTACGAGCTCTGCGCATCTCCTCTCCATTCAGCTCATCAAACAAGGTCTATAAAAGGAAGCAACAAACCTGTTATAACAAGGAAGACACAGCCAAACAGGATGGTTTCAAGCTCCCCATAACTAATTTTGGCCTTAGCAAACAGCCACCTAGTTATGGGAAACAGGGATGGTCTGATCATCCCATAACCCAAGGTCAGCAAAAATTATAATTACAGTAGCAGAAGAACGAGTATGTACTCATGCTACAACAACCTTGAGGGTGCAATCACAAAGAGAGCCCAAGTTATTTCTTCTGGACCAGATTGTTATTTCAGCCAGCAAGAAAAGAAAGACTCGACTTCTAGCAGGATCTAGCTTCGGTTATGTTTCCACTTCTAACAGATGACATTTACCTTACGCTGCAGCATATTGTGCAGGAGTTCTTCTCCACAAAATTCTGTTTCATCTTCAATAACCAGTTTCCTCTACATAACAAGGAAAAAGCATGAATCAATAAACTGAACCTGTCGCCCTGCTCACACCCAAGACATTTTCCAGAGCACAGAGCCAAGCAAATGAAAGAATTCAAAAGATCTAGAATCAGCCTCACAAATTCTTTCTCAAAGGCACACGGATCAGTGGTGGCAAAATATGGAAGTGCCACTGCTACCTCTCACCATGCCTGGAAAGCAAAGCACAGTGAGGAAGAAACAGAACATCTGCCTCTCAGGTCCTTCAGTTCCAACAAGGGCAGATTAAACCCAACAAAGAAAATAGTATCTGCTCAGACTGAACAAATGAAGCTGCCATATACTGAATCAGACACTTGGTCCATCGAAGTCAGTATTGTCTACTCAGACCGACAGTGGCTCTCCAGGGTCTCAGGCACAGGTCTTTTCACATCACCTACTTGCCTGGTCCCTTTAAATGGAGGTGCCAGGGATTGAACCTGGGACCTTCTGCATGCCAAGCAGATGCTCTACCACTGAGCCACAGCCCCGCCCCTTCTTGTTTATTTTCTTAATTTATGCCCCACCTTTCTCCCCAATAGGGAACCAAAGCCATTTACATTATTCTCCTCTCCTCCATTTTCTCCACACAACAATCCTTGGAGGTAGATCAGGCTCAGACAGAGTCACCCAACCAAGGTCACCCAACCAGACTCCAACGGCAGAGTGGGGATTTGAACCTGGGTCTCCCATGTCCTAGTACAATCCTATACCACACTTGCTCAGATTGCCAACAATGCTAGTACAATTCACTCGGTCCAACACAGAAGAGGCTGTTGGTGTAAGTCACAGCATCAACCACTGCCACCTCTTGCACAACAAAGAGGGATTTTGTCCAAATTATCTACAAAAAGATGCTGCATCATTTGTAAAGCAGGTCTCCTCTGGGTGGATGTGCTGAGCATCATAAAGGCATTAGACGAAAGGTGTATGTGTGTGTTAAGTGCCGTCAAGTCGCTTCCGATTCATGGCGACCCTATGAATCAATGTCCTGTCTTTGACAGCCTTGCTCAGGTCTTGCAAATTGAGGGCTGTAGCTTCCTTTATAGCGTCAATCCATCTCTTGTTGGGTCTTCCTCTTTTCCTGCTGCCCTCCACTTTTCCGAACATAACTGTCTTTTCCAGTGACTCTTGTCTTCTCATAATGTGACCAAAATATGATAGCCTCAGTTTAGTCATTTTAGCTTCTAGACGAAAAGGAGGACGCCCCAAAATATGAAGGAAAACCCTGCTTAAACCACCAACACCCTAAAAAAATACCTGATTGTGATCAAGGGTTTTTTGCATGCACCACATGTTCATACTTGCTTGCAAATGCTGGCAGCAGACAGTAGCGTGCAGATGCATGCCCCTGTCTGTCATAGCTGCAAGTCACGTTGAAGGGGATTATTTTTTACATTTTAGAAAATGCCCTTATTTCAAGGGGCTCAGGACAGGGTACGTGGTTCTCCACTTCCCATTTCATGTCCAAATCAAGTACGTCAAGAAGGCTGGGATGAGACAGAATAACTGGCCCAAGGTCAACCAATGAGTTTTGTGGTGAGTAGGGATACGAACCTGGGTCTCCCTAGTCCTAGTTCAACATGGTCTTAACCCACAATAGCAAAGGACAAAGTGGCTTTTCCTCCTGGCTGATCAGCGCCCCTGTATTACAGAGGAGGTAGCAAAGTTTCTTTTAGTTGCTATGAGGATTCCAGGAACTAAGAGTAAACCTAGTTGATTGTTGCCATTTATTTACATATAAACTGTACTATTTTATCTGAATACAACTATATTTAATTATTGTAACTGTAATTCATATGCCATTGAAGGTTGGTTGATTGGTTGAACACACAATAGTGTGCCTCTTGACTCCAGGGCTTCACAATGTGTGTGCGCTGGGCTTAAAAGAAGTGTTCAAGGAACTTTCTTTTCCTAAGACAAATTATGAAAAGGGTTCTCTCCCACCTTCACTAAAAACAGCACCTCATTTTGTTACGACTCTATATTTATCTACCCCTCCCTGTTTTGATTGAGAAATTCTGGTTCTTCTCTCTGTTTTACCTTTGGTTTTAGCTGGGGATGTTTTAACTATTATTGTAAGCCACCTTGGACCAAGAGGAAAGGCAGGATACAATTTTTAAATAAATAAATAAAATTAACTTTAACTTTTAAAAAATCATGGTGATTTCTCTGTTTATACTTTAATATGTCATTTCACTCGCGGTTATCATTGTAATCCTGCTTACTCAATCATATTAATATTATTTTGAGCAATTTGACTTTTACTTTGCAGTTCTACCTGAGAAAATGCACTCACAGTACACTGGGGATTCCTCCGCATCGTGAACAGAGCTGAGGGGCATCAACATGAACTTTCCCACAACAGTTGCCTAGCCCCCCACCCCACCCCCAAACTGTGCCCCCTGGGTCACTGGACCTTCTGGAACATCATGGGGTTTAAGTCAGGAATTGCAGCGAGAGGCGGGGATTCATGAAAGTTGCCCTCTGTCTCTTCTGCACGCAGAAGGGCCTACTGTGAGTAGAAAGGGAGCTTAGGATCTATGCCAAGGTTTTTTCTGCAGAAATATACACATAGCACCTCAGGACTCTATCCCCACATTTCCCCCCCTTGTTTCGCAGTCTAAATACCTTTCCTATTGTCATCCAGTCCTTCACTTCCTCAGCATCTGGAATTTCAGTAGTGCATTCTGGAAACCATTCCACTTGCTCATAGGCACCAGCCTGCAAAGACATGAAAGGACAATTTGAGCTGAGAGCCATCCATTCCAACAAGGTGAACACTCTAACATGAGGATTCAAAATAACAACTTCAAAGGATATTTGTGTGTGTTTTTAAAATTAATAGAGAGCAAAATATTTTTTTACTTTAGCCAGCATCCCGGAAACCTGAAGCCAGCTGCCAGATGGATTTCCAAACCATTAACTCTGAAACGGAGGGTTTGTCACCAGCCTCACCAGCACGTAGCAAGAGGAGGACATGCCAAACCCCTCTACTCCTACCTCTGGCTCATCCTTCCAGTTGACGGTCAACTTCCCATCGAAGCCTTTCAAGGTCAGCCCCAAGCCTCTTCTTCCTTTCTGTTGGGAGGCCTCAACGACCTCTTGTCTCCCTTGGCCATACTTCCCAAGGCCTTCACCTTCTTTAAATCCCATCTTGGCCTGAAAAGCAATGCGCAATAAACATTTTGATAATATCTGGAAACAAACTTACACACTTTTGTCCATGCTTAGGCTGACAGGCAATTATGTAGCTTTGGACTACAGGGATTAAAAAGTATTGAGTGTACTTAATGTATCCTACAGAAGACTTTCTTTACTCCCTGTCTAGCTCATTCCACTTATCATGCAACTAGATTTACAGAAACTAGACACGCTGTGTGTAACGATTAACACTGCAAACAAGCAAACATGTATTTTCAAACTGTATTCCAGGGAACCCTGGGAATCTTGGAAGCTTATCAGGGGTATTAAGTAACAGATCAATAATGGCTTATAAACTTTCCTGCAAGACAACTTGCCGATGACTGTCAATCACTGTGCGCAGAGTGCAGTTACAGGAGAGCTGGAGACAAATTCTACGGTACACTATCAATTCACACACAGCAATAGTGGCCAATGTCCCATGCAAACAGTGCGCAAGTCTGATATGCCCTGCGATTCCCTGGAGGTCACAGGGGTTCCTCAGCAAACAAGCTGACACGAAAAGGGTACTGTGAAAGTAAACATTTGGAGACCATCAAGTTACACCCAACCTCTCCATCATTATATCTAATGTGCTGCATTTTGCGCAAAATAAACGTCATTTAACAGGGATCTTGTTATCACAGAGAAATGGTGAAGGGAGAGGGAAAAGGTGGTAAAGATTTGCCTTTGAGGAGGTGAACAAACCTCTACTCCTCAGCTTCCATTCAGAAGAATAAAAAATAGCTGAAGTGAAGGCCCAGCTTGTGTCACGTCTCTTGGCACATTTCACTGAGCAAGCGCTGGGTCTCTTTTATTCCCAGACTCTTTAACAGATGCATGCCCAAATCCTCCCTTACAAATGTTTTCAGGACGCAATATTTTAATGACCACAGTTTGGTGTGTGAACTGAAATTTTCTCATGTTTGTAACCTACAGCAATTTACAGTAGTGCTTTTATTGTGCTTTGGGTTCTACTGTTTTTATTTATTTAGAATCACAGAATTGGAAGGGACCACCAGGGTCATCTAGTCCAACCCCCTGCACAATGCAGGAAATTCACAACTACCTTCCCACACACACACACCCAGCGACCCCTACTCCATGCCCAGAACATGGCCAAGATACCCTCCCTCTCATGAACTGCCTAAGGTCATAGAATCAGCATTGCTGACAGATGGCCATCTAGCCTCTGCTTAAAAACCTCCAGGGAAGAAGCACTTACCACCTCCCGAGGAAGCCTGTTCCACTGAGGAACCACTCTGTTAGAAAGTTCTTTCTAATGTCTAGATGGAAACTCTTTTGATTTAATTTCAACCCATTGTTTCTGGTCCGACCTTCTGGGGCAACAGAAAACAACTTTGTTACATGTCCCCTTGGGCAACACAGGAAAGATGGCTGATTATTTCAGAATTTACATATATCAGCTGTTTTCCTTGGCAGCATTCGTGTTTAACCCTAACACAGGACAGGGAAATCAAATAAGAATAGAGGAACAGCAGCTAGTCGACCAGGACTGTGCTCTGTGTTTCAAAGAAGCAAAAAAGCTACTTCGAAATACAGTGGAGCAGAGGTTCCCAAACTGTGCTCCAAGGAGCATTTGTTGCTCCGCGAAACATCTCCTAGTGCTCCATGAAGAGATTGGAAAGAAAAATGCTACTGTCATTCAGTTTATTATGTAGGTGCTAGGTGAACATTAGTGCTCTGTGACAAATTTCCCTCCTGAAAAGCGCTCCGTGAATCAAAAGGTTTGGGACACTCTGCAGTAGAGGGCTTGGTGCCCTAGCTGACTTATAGCACCAATTAATCAAAACAACAGGAAGAGCACAACTCCACAACTCACTAAGCTCCTGGTAATATAACTGTTGGTGGCTGATACACTGAGTCCTCAGCTCATCAACACAAATGCATGCAATCACAAAGGGAGTTTGGAAGGACTTGCCTGTCTCCTAGCAACTGTCCAGGCCTCTTTAGGAAACGCTGCCTCACACCCTCAGAACCGTGCTTTGAGTGCAACCAGTGTAAGGCCAACCTTGCAACGGGAGGGCAATTACCAAATAAAAACGGATTCAAGCTGTTCAAGGACAGACTCGAGTTAGGCTGGCGGCTGTGACGCAACGGCACACAAAAGAAATAGTGCCAAGAGCCAAGTTACTCTCACATGGGTTTAAGTTCTTCACTCAGAAGGACAGCGCTACAGACAACTGGGGTCTTTACGCCAACCCAGTACTCGCGTAAGCCACAAGGCGGGGTTGTCTTTTTTGTTTCCTGATGAGGATCCCGCAACTTCGACATCTCTGCAATATGCTGAAATTCAACGAGTGATGACTTCCTAATCACTGCATCTCCAAGCTGAGCATTTCATCTTTTTCTGTCAAGGTGTTGAGTGTGAACAGCTGCCAGGGGGTAGGAAGGTCGCAACCCTAAGTGAAAACACAGAAGGGTCTTGGGGGGGGGGGCAGAGGCATTGCATCCATGTCCTCAGGGGGCACCACCATCTCTGCACCTTCCCTGCTGACCTTTGGGCAATTTCTGAAGCCTGCATACAACGCAGCTGCAAAATGAGTCTGTTAAATCACAAGAAGCTCGGTAAGTGTCATTATAAATGCAAGATTACTTTTTGCAGTATTTGGAAAGTCAACTCAGAGGTTCTGACGAAAACAAAGCCTGCTTCGCACTTCGCTGAAATTTCCCACACTCGCCTACAACAACATATTCCATGTTTCAAAAAGGTCACTTCATTCATATATC
Source organism: Euleptes europaea (assembly GCF_029931775.1). Taxonomy (NCBI): domain Eukaryota; kingdom Metazoa; phylum Chordata; class Lepidosauria; order Squamata; family Sphaerodactylidae; genus Euleptes; species Euleptes europaea. The sequence continues at coordinate 37,226,628 of NC_079318.1, read as the reverse complement.
TATTTATTATACAGGAATTCACATGGCGCCAAACAGCAATATGACTTCAGCACCCTAAACTAGGAGTTCCATTTATATTTAAATCTATTTCAAAGAGCCACTGAACAGAACTTCATTTGAAATTCTGATAGCCTAGAGCAAATAAGGGGCATTCAGAGTATAAGGAGTAAGAAGGATCCCAGAACGGGAACATAAATAGCTGCACGGGATTTCTTCCATTTGCTTCAAGGAAAAGCATATATCAACCTGGGTTACAGGGCTATAATTCAGATTTGTTTAGCCCAAGATCACTATACTTCTACTTGTAAAGTCAACACTAAAGCTGGGAAGCAGGGAGGAAATCCTCTCTCTAAAATAGTTAGCATACTGAAAGACCCAATTTCTCTGACTGTAATTTTAAAAAGACAACAACCAAGGCTGGAAAAGCCCCGAGAACCCAGGAACCCTGAAACCGTGGATGCCTACGGAGGTGATAATAGGACCTAGAAATGTCAAGTATTTGTCTAGCTTCTCTACCTTGAGCATTTCTATTAGGCTCCACTTCCTACCTCTCCATACTTGCTACTTGTGAATGTATGTGGGAAAGTATGGTGATGCTAACAGGGCAACATGAGTGATAAGGCAGGGACTGGAGCCCACAAGGAGTACTGGGTGGCGTGCAGCATGAATACTTTTCATCTTCTGGCCATTGAATGTCTATCCAAAATAACCACTCTATGGCCTTTGCTTTTTAAAGCTTTCTTTCCACAGATGCTGGAGACCGAGTCCAATTCACAAAAATAAAGCTAGAATTCAACAGCTGAAGCCACATTCTCTAAAGTTTGCAATGTGATCGTGACCGTGCAGATTAGCAGTTCCCCCAATTAAAAAAAAAAATCACACTGAAAAAATCATGGGGATTCTAATAGGGACAGCCAAGGGAATCAGCCACAGGGGACAGCACTGAAAGTTGGACAAGGGTTTTGCAGAAGCTCTGACCTACCATGATTTTCTGGGACACGCTGCTATACATCGCGTAACGGGAGCGTGTGTCCTCCACAAGATGGTCTGCCCCGAACTTATCGCCAAAAGTGCCACCGGCACGCCGCCTCTCATTGCTCTCGCTGTCAGATTCGCTGCTGCTTGCGGTGGAAGACTCTGGTAACGAAACAGAGAGAAGAACCAGAATTTCTCAATCAATGTGAGACCATAATGTCCTCAGAGACTTACAGCTCAATGGATGGCTGGGAACTTATTTCAACAATCCACAAGATGCCGTGGTGAGCAGACACGCTTCCACATTAACAGGAAAGCCATTGAGTGTTATGAATGTTATGACCAAAACAGTGCCCCCACCCCGGGGGCATTCCATTACACATTAGCAATGACCAATAGCGTGCTCTACAAAAGCTGATTTGGTTTACTAAGCAAACAATCTCTGGTGAGGCCAGTTCAGTATGAAAAGCTCACTGACTTAAAAACCTTCAGGTCAAAATTTGACCACATATTCCTAATTTTGTTTGGGAAGTTCAGTCCCTCCTCAGACTCTCCTCTTCACACTGCCATCAGGCCACTGCCCCTCTGGTTACGTAAGGTTTTATCCGTGCCTCACCAAACTTCTTTTATGGCACCTGCATGGTTTTCCAACCAACTCTCAGAAGCTGGGATGTGCGTTAATATGCTGTAACATCAGAACAGTTCTGCTAATGGCTAATTGATATGTGAAAATCAATTCAATCGTAACAAAAGGCTTCAGTTCTTAAACAAATTGAAATAGCATCATCATCTGTTCAACCTATTCCCTGTATGGTGCTGGTACCCTGACTTCACAGAGGTATGAGGGCCCTGGGCAGGGGGAAAGGGGCTTCTTTTCCATTCTTCCAGTGGAAAAACTGGATATTTTGAGGAAGCACTGGGGGGGATTTTTTTTTTTTTTTTGAATGAGTGAAATTTATTATTTATCTTTATTTTATTCGATTTCTACCCCACCCTTTCCTGGCATTTCATTAAAGACAAGGTTGTAGTTATTCAAAATATGTAGCATGGAGATTTTATGTCAGACAATGTGCAGCATTACATAATGTTAACTCCTGTGTACGCTGGAGACACACAACCTATTTTCAAGCATACAGTCATTGTTTAAATGTGAATACTTTAGTATGCAATGTGCTATGTGTATATAAACACATTACTGAAATGTTTGTTGCTTTTAATGTTATCAAGTTTAACTCAATATTCAAATATGCTGCTGGCCTTATTACACTGGGCAGGAGTCAGACTAAACTGGTAATTTCAGTGCTCTGAAATTTCAGTACTCATGAAATCCCTTTCATGCTCCAGATGCCCTCCTGTCAATCCTCAGGGTCCCCTCGTCCCTCAGAAGCAACCTTCTGTGGAGATCAGCAGGCTGCAGATGGAAGGGGAAAGCTCTGTTCCGGTGACGGAAAATTTAGTCTGAATTCAGCCATATGAGAGTATAAGCCTGTTTCTGTACAGATAAGATATTTTCTTTTCAGGATGTCAGATTATCTGTTCTAGGATATCTGTCTGTGGCACTCCTGTTCTCTGTCTGGTATTGGGTATACTCAGTTTGCTTGTAGAAAATGAAGACGTTTATAAAATTAAATTTCATACATATGCAAAAGAGTATAATTTTTATATGCTAAATTATAAATGGAGCATTTTACATTGTTAAAGCAGTAAAATAAGTTTAGGCTTGATAAATAAATATTGCATATATTTCACTCTTCACCTCCACCAATTCCTATTTTTTTCCCCATGGCTTCAACATTTCTAGAAATCGTACATCTCTTACACAGTATTCATGAGTTCTCTTCTATAGAAATTAGCAGCGGGGAATTTCACTGCCACCAGCTGATCTCTGACCCCATTTTATGTCCAATGCAAGTTGGTTGCAGACCCAAGGCGACCAAGTTCAGATATAAATTGGCATCAAGGTCAATAGCGGACAAAGCACAGCTCTGTAAACATAACCTCAGTAATACAAAGAACAAAAGGAATTAGATCAAACCTCCTTGGTCTACAAGGGATGAGTTTTTCCTACAGCACTTGCCTTTGGCAAGTCCTGTGTGAAGACTTTGCTCAGATGATGTGACAGATCTTTAATCCTTTCAAGAAGCAAGACTTCTTTTTCTGAACTTTTTCAAGCAACAGAAGATTTTGTTCCCTGATATGAAAAAGCTACTGCACCAAAAATGAAGAAGCTGAGCCTCAGCTGGTAAAGAATTCTTTGCTAAGGAAAAACTGTGATCCCTCTTACCCAATCACAAATTCCAATAATCTGCTTAGTTGCATAAATCATAGAATTTATATATAAACTCTCTACATATAAGCAAAGAAAATCAGTCCCTTTAAAATAACTATCATCAACTTCTGTATATGAATATAAAACACCAGCCTTGGCCATTAAAATAGAACGGCTGAAAAATTAGTCTGGCTCCTAAATTTTTTATCTGGCATCTAGAGCCCCCCAAAAAATTGTCAACACCTAGGCTAGAAGCAAACCATAAAAAGTCGACAGTCCTGTGTTTTCAACACAGGGGTATTCGGCTCCACATCCTAATGAGAATCAAGTGTTTTGGAGTACCTTGAAGAAGGCAGCACACATACCATGTTAGCCTGGCAGTCTAGTCTAGCATGTTAGCCTAGAAGACAGCACAGATACCATGTTAGCCTAGCAATATCGGACTTTGACATAGCTGACAGAACATCAAAAATTAGTGGTGTTTAGGAGAGAGGGCAAAACCAGCCCACCATCTGTCATCCGTTACTGGAGTTTAAGAAGGGGGGACAATGCCATCATTATAGGACAGCTGAGATAGTAACACTGTACTGATTATGGAGATTTACTTGCAAGGCCGTGATAACCATATTTATTATCAAGTGCCTGCCCGAAAAACACACAAACACTGTACAAACCACATATTAAAAGACCCGATTGAATGTATGGTATACAGGGCCCAACAGTAATGGAGCTTCCTTCTACATCTGCTAGCCTAGTTCTCACTTAAACGATTTGTATGGGCTGCACCACTTTGGAATGCAAGAGGAGGCTCACATCACTGAGTGCTTCTCTGTACTAAAAAAACTCCCTCCCTATACATGGCAGGCAGAAGGATTCTAGCCTAGCCTTCTCTTCGATGTACCAGTTTCCAACGTGTAGGCATGGAGGATGGGGTTACCTGTAATCTGCACTGACCAAACACAGACTTGCCATATCAGTAAAAACTACACCAGACAGCAGCCTAAAACATCAAAAAACAAAAACAAAACTTCTCTCCTTCTTTGAAGTACAAAAACAGTGACAGGTACCCATCACAAGGAGCCTCCAACAAGAATTTCTCTCACTGTCAGTACCATTTCTACCCTTACCTTGAGCTGCATGATTACTAAGTTGAGTTTCATCATCTGATGTGGAGCTGAGGGTCAGGCCCAGCTCCTCTATCCTTTTCTTCTGCCTCTTCTGCGGGCTGCAGTATTCAGGTTCTTCTCTTCGCTTCATTTTCACTGCAAGCAGGGAAATAAACAGTAAACAGTTTCCATTTCACATGTGCACCACTCTAAGGCAATGCAACAGCCCAGTCTGGGCTTTCATCTGTGCATTGCAAGACTGAAGGAACAGAAACAGGAAGGTGACACAATTTCCACTCTAGTGTGTTAAAAAAAATTGAATGGGGTCTTCATTCATTCATCAGTTTGAAAATACTTGTTCAGAGAATATACAGGAGCCATGTTTTCATTCTAGTGCATCTGTCATAAACTTATTCTCTTTTAAAGGATACTGATTTCAACGTAACTTGCTTACAACTCAAGCCACATTCCTAAGCATAATTATAAGAGAACAAGGCTCACTGAAATCAGTAGGACTAACTTCTATGCCCACAAGGACTGTGTGGTTCTGGCTTTAAGTATGCTTATGATCACAGCAGGAAGAGAGGAAGACTCAACATGAGATGGATTGACTCTATAAAGAAAGCCATGGCCCTCAGTTTGCAAGACTTGAGCAAGGCTGTTAATGACAGTACTTTTTTGGAGGACATTGATTCATAGGGTCGCCATGAGTCGGAAGCGACTTGATGGCACATAACACACATACAGGATCACGGAAAAGTAAAAAGGAAGGAGGCTTAAGGACCATGAACATATAACCAGTTTAGAAGGCACTTTTTGTTGATAACCTGCAAGGGAAGAACCAATGTCTGACTAGTTCTGATTCTATAAATAAAAACTGTTCCTCCATATTTGAATAATTCAACTGGTAACCAACACTTTGGCATGAGGCACATATTGGCAAAGTTAGATAATTATGGTTAAAAGATCAAGATTATGCAAGGGCTGTGTAATATTTACTACTCCTGGAGAACACTAATTTGGAAAATGCTAAAGAATTAGGGAGAAAAACAACATTTACTACGCTGCATAGGATGTCCTCAGAATAAGTGAAGAAAGCAGGAACTGCACTCTAGTACAGTAGTTCTCAAATGCAAGACTAGCAGTAGCACTTTCACACATGCTGAATAATCCACTTTCAGTACACTTCCAGTACACTTTAGCAATCATTTGAAAGTGGACTTTGCCATTTCACACAGTAAAATCCAGATGCAAAATGCACTGAAAGTGGACTGAAAGAGCATTATTCAGCATGTGTGAAATAAACTAGTTTTTTTTTCCAGATATGCCGTCGATAAAGAGAGGGGAGCATGTTAAAACTGCATTCACATTACAGTTGCATCCAATACTAAAACACTTTTTTGGCATAATATTTGGGGGGAGGTCTTACATTCAGAGTTGTCCTTTCGAGTAAATACAGGTTTAATGAAAGTGAAAACCAATTGTGTTCATTTGCAGCAGAAATAAAACCAAGTACATGAAGAAATGAAAGCAAAACATTTATTTTAAATATTTATATACCCTCCTTTCTCCTATGCATCTCAGGACCGACCATGCCTTCCAGCACAGCCTAATTCTAAGACTAAACCCCAACCAATTAAGAAGACTATCATCTGTAATATTCCAATACAAGTTCTTCTGTGGTACACTTTTAGCTAATAAAATCATTGCAATCCCCCCCAATGGCACTGAGCCCAGATATTTATTAGCTCACAAACCTATTTCCAATTATATAAAGACCACTGCAATTTATAAACAAACTTGGAAGGTCTCAAACTTTATTCTGAAGCTGTACCAAGTACTCCATGCAATGTTTAACCTTTCAAAAGGAAAGGATGCTGTCATAACATACAGAGCAACCTAAGCTACTTGGAAATCAGTTCAATGTTATTCAATGGAGTTTACTCCCAGGAAAGTTTCGTTAGGACTTTTTTATTCAGTGGATTAGTGTTAACAGAGCCATTGATGTAGAACAAGTCTCCACTTTTTTGGAAGATAATTGTCTGATTTAGAGGCCAAATACTGTTGGGAACACTTTTAAAGGGCAGGGAATGGAAGAGAGCAATCACCTTACAAAAGACAGTTCTGTAACTGTTTTCAGGTTTATCACATCAGGAAGGATTACTGCTAAAAGCAGCACAACCAACTAGACAAGTTTGACAGGAAAAGATCATGGAGGTGGGCTACAGACACAAAGAAACACACTAGAGCAAGCAATAAGGAACAGGAGGGTAACAGTGCAGAGTTTCCTTGGCACACAAAATATATGCTGGAGAAGTAAACATGGTAGGAAGGTAAGAAGGGCACATTTCAGAAGCCAAGGAAGAGCAAGACTGGAGAGTGACAGCCTGACTCTAAGCAGGTGTGCTCAGAATAAGTATCACCGAGTTCAGCAGAACTTGTTGCCTAAGCAAGGTGCTTAAAACGCGAACCTTGGAAGCTTAAGCAGAGCACACACGAAGCTGGCTTATACTGAGTCAGAGTCCAGTAGCACCTTAAAGACTAACAAAAATATTTTCTGGTAGATATGAGCTCAGTATGTATCTGAAGAACTGAGCTGTGGCTCACGAAAGCTCATACCCTACCAGAAAATATTTGTGTTAGTCTTTAAGGTGCTACTGGACTCTTGCCCTTTTCTACTACTGCAGACAGACTAACAGAGCTGTGGCTCACGAAAGCTCATACCCTGCCAGCAAATATTTTTTGTTAGTCTTTAAGGTGCTACTGGACTCTTGCCCTTTTCTACTACTGCAGACAGACTAACAGAGCTGTGGCTCACGAAAGCTCATACCCTGCCAGCAAATATTTTTTGTTAGTCTTTAAGGTGCTACTGGACTCTTGCCCTTTTCTACTACTGCAGACAGACTAACAGAGCTGTGGCTCACGAAAGCTCATATCCTGCCAGCAAATATTTGTGTTAGTCTTTAAGGTGCTACTGGACTCTTGCCCTTTTCTACTACTGCAGACAGACTAACAGAGCTGTGGCTCACGAAAGCTCATACCCTGCCAGCAAATATTTTTTGTTAGTCTTTAAGGTGCTACTGGACTCTTGCCCTTTTCTACTACTGCAGACAGACTAACAGAGCTGTGGCTCACGAAAGCTCATACCCTGCCAGCAAATATTTTTTGTTAGTCTTTAAGGTGCTACTGGACTCTTGCCCTTTTCTACTACTGCAGACAGACTAACAGAGCTGTGGCTCACGAAAGCTCATATCCTGCCAGCAAATATTTGTGTTAGTCTTTAAGGTGCTACTGGACTCTTGCCCTTTTCTACTACTTCAGACAAACACGGCGACCCACTGTGAATTATACTGAGTCAGGTCATCTGTCTGTGAAAGTCAGTATTATGGCTGGTAGCGGATCTCCAGACGGAGATCTTTCACATCCGATCTTTTAAACTGGAGACATCAGGCACTGAACCGAGGGGCCTTCTGCAAGCAACCCAGATACTATACCACTGAACTGCGGGCCATACGCTGAAAGCAGAGCAGGAGATGGCAACGAGGAGGAAGACGAACGAAGCAAACGGAGAGCAAGGACCGAGGGGGACGCGGGGAAGGGAGGGAGGAAAGGCCAGAGCCAGGCAAGAACAGTACAAGGACCTGGGACGAGGAAAAGGAGCGAGGGGGCAGCAAAGAATACTCATGCGGGGTACAGACAAGGGGAGAAACGGCAGGTGAGGGAAGGCGCGGGCGAGGGGACCCTCCCCATGGGCGCTCTCCCCGCCTCCGAGGGCCCGGCTGCACTCACGAGGGAAGGGAAGAGGGGGCTGCGCCTCAGGCCTACAGAAGGAGGAGGGCAGGGCAAGGCTTCGAGGCGGCCAGAAGCGGGCCCGGGCCGGAGAGACAAAGACTGGCCGAGCCCCCCCAACTCTCCTCCTCCACCACGCTTCGGTTTCGCTTCCCGGCAGCTTCACTGAGGGGCGGGGCCCTTCCTTCGCGCCCGGCGCGCTCTAGTGACGCCAGAGGCTCGAAGGAGGGGGGGCGCGCGGCAGAGAGCAGCGCGGGTTCTCTGAGTTGCTGCGCTTCCTAGCGGAGGGCAGCTTGGAAATGGTGCTGCGCTGCTTTGATGCATCAGACTGATAATGCACAATTTTGGGGGGGAATGGAGAATTCATTGTGAAAAATATTTTTTAACGGGATCGTTTAAGGGATATTCTTTGATTTAATCTCTATTATAGATTTGGTAAAGTGATTGCACACAGCTTTAAAATTATTATGCATAGTTAGGATAAGTTTTATACTTTAGGGATTAAAATGTGCATTCAAAAGTGTATACAATTAATTATTGGATGGAAGAGAAGTAGAGGGAAGTCACTATACTTTCTTTTTTAACTATTTGTATTAATGAAGAAAACAATAAAAAAAATTAAAAGAAATTGTACTGCGCTGAATGACAGCAGGCAGTAAGACACGGCGGACGGGGGTGGGGCGGGCAACTTTATTTTTCTGCCTTCCCCTCCCAGCTTGTAGATAAATGCTAAATAGAGTTATAATTACGGCTGACACACAAAGGCGCTTACTGGTTGATCTTAGATCTGCTGTGTATTACTATCAGGTTTTATATGTGAACACACCGATGCCTGGCCGAGAGGTGGCTTCTCGAACTCTTTTGCCATTTATGCATGGGAGGTTTTGCCTTGGATTTGCAGCACATTTTATTCTCACAACAACCCTGTGAGGTAGGTATACTTATTTTGTTGTTTGTTTTTTGGAGGCTGCAGAGAAGAGACGAAGGGAGGTATTTTTAGAGATGGGTCTTATTTAAGTTTTATGGTGGGTAGCCGTGTTAGTCTGTCTGCAGTAGTAGAAAAGGGCAAGAGTCCAGTAGCACCTTAAAGACTAACAAAAATATTTTCTGGTAGGGTATGAGCTTTCGTGAGCCACAGCTCACTTCTTCAGATACCAAGTTTTGTGGTTTCATTGTTCAAGACCTTGGTCTAAGAACGGGGAAAGAAAAGAACACGAGCAAAAGGATGTCAAATTTGCTGGGCCTGCCTTATACCAGTAGTAATGGCAGTGAGGGAGGGGTCCTGTTAGCTGTTCAAGAAAGGGAACTGTCCAAAGATAACAACAAAAGGTCTCTTTCCTTCAAAGGCAGAAATCAGAAGTGACAAATTAGAAAAAAAAAATGTGTGTATATTTGTTAAAATAGAACAGCCAAAAAAATGTACAACATGAATACAAAAGTAAAAGAAAACCCTTTGTGCTCTAGAGGTCTCCAAGGTATAAGGAATTGGCTCTTGTGGTTTTTTTTTTTACAGAAAGTACCAGATTGGTGTCTGTGTGGTTGATGCTGGAAGCACCACACAAACCCCACTAAAAGCCAAGTGGTAAGTGTAAGCCCATTATTTTAACTCAATGCATACACCAAGAAAACAGTTAAGAATCAGGGCTGATCACACTACAGGCCAAACTAGATGCTGCACTTGTTCCCTGCCCCCTTCCCCTTTAAAAGGTTAACAGCCCTTTCCCCAGCTCTGATTCCCCCAATCAAATTAGAAGTTCCACATTACTGCTTTGAAATAATCAAACAGAAAAACCACAGGAAATCCTGTTTACTAATCTCCTGCATTAAGTCTGGAGTTTGGCCCTAAGACCATGGAAGAACACAGTATGCCAGCTGATTACTGAATAGCCTGTATTGGTTCCTTGAGCAGATGTTCGATCCCCTTTTGGTTAAGCTTGTTTCACATATTACGATTTTCTCCAAAAACATCAGTTAATTGTACAAAAACAATGTTCTGTGACATATAACTATTACACTGTGAGTCACGTGAAAGGTCCATATAAGCAGCAGTGGCTTCTAACAACCCAGCGCCCACAGTCACGTAGTGGGAGGGGACATTTGAGTTTTCCTCTGAAGGGGTGATATCAGTGTAGGAAACAATTGCAGAGCAGAACTTTCGGAGAAGCATCCCCACCCTTCCCCTCCGAAATAAAGGTTGACTTTTCCAGTTTGTATTATACGCATTCGCGTAGTTTGTCATTTACTTGACCCTAGACTTAGTGATAAGAGTCCAGAGCAAAGGGGCTGTATGCCATGACATCACTCACAGGCACTTAACACCATAAACAATTTCAAGGACATGTTGTCCTGAACTAAATTCTGGGATTTATGAACATGTTCCAATAATTTATTGACAATAGTAAACTCCCAAGAGACTGTTAGGTGACACTGAAGTAACCAGTATTCATATTAGCGTTTGGAAGTTCTTAGCATGAAAACAAAGAGGGGACAGCCAGACAGGCTGTACAGATGGCAAGGATAAGCATGTATCCATTTGTTTCCTTAGCAACGGATATTAGCTCGTGAGAATGTACAAAACAGAAATAAGAACTTTCTTCCTTTTACACATTTTAAATAAATAACAATCAACCTCTGGTTACACGTAACAAGCAAATAAAGAAAGGTTGCCTACCTAGTAGGCCTACCTAGTTAGTTACTTGCTAGTTTGAAACTGAAACCTCTGAAATGGATTGTGGGTCGCTACAAACTTATTCCAGAAATGGTTTTTGAACACTGATAATTATGTAATTATCATCTTTTAATTGGTGGAGATACAGCTTCTTCACTCTGCCATCCCATCTACTAAACAACATTTCTGCAAAAGCCAAACCAGTCCACCCACACAAACACTGCTAACCTTTTTTTGCTGTTCATCTTTGGAAACAGGGCTAGAGGGAAACCAGTTGAGATGCTTTCCTAGGAATTTAGGCACAGGATTCTTTGGAGCTTAGGGAAGGGTTAATTTAATCTCGACACCTACTTCTACTTTTTAAAGTAATAACAGCCAGGTAGACTCAACGTTTTTATGGGCCATAAGGAGACTTAATCAAATGAGCTCACTATCATCAAAGCAAACTTACCTTGCAAGATGTGAAAACTCAGGATGGTACTACACAAAAATGACAATTCCAAAGAACATGGGCTGCCAAGCATCAAGTTCCACACCCCCTTCCATAATTTCTACTTCAACACAGGTCACACCATTATGATGTGTTGCTTTTCTCCTGCAAGCAGCAATAAAGGGTATGGAGGAAGGAGAGAAACACACATCTTACTGACATCAGGCCTGGGTTGAAATAGATCGGGACTCAATACTGGGCTGCTTTTTCTGGCAGCCACCACCTGTGCCTTGAATTGCATAGTTCAGGTTTTTTTTGGGGGGGGGGGGCAGGAATCTTAGGACAGATTCTTAATACAACTTCAGAACAACAATATGTAGAACTGCAAGACAAGATTTCCGAAGTCTTTCTGCAGGTCACACCAAAGCTGTGTCCAGTTACATAAAATATTTGCACCTGGTTTTGAACACAGGAATATCTTACAGGAATCTTCCTAAATCTTGCAGTTTTAAGATGGTGGTGGGAACTGATGTCCCACTGGCCAAATATGTCCTGGACATATCCCACACCTGGCTTTCAACACACTTAAACTTGCCAAAAAAGCAAAATGGAGCCAAAAACATACAAACTGCCCAGGTCACACTATTCCTCTTCCCTACCTCTCTGTTCCAGAAAAAGCAAGTTGCTGGTCTCAGTCTTATAGCCTTGTCCCGCTATGGCTACGTTTGCAGAAGTGAGTAAGGAAAGTAACTTTGTCCATCGCCACAGTGGTGTTTCTATTGCCAACCCACTACTATAAAGTAAAAGCTTCCTTCAAACTCAGCTGCTTAAGGGGCCACAGCCCCTGCACGACCAACAGATATGCTCAAAATAGGTATTCAGCTGAGGTGAACTTGATGCCTTCAAGCTAAGCAGTATGTAATCTTCCTGAAGTAGTTGAAGCAAGAACAGAAACAGAAGTTTATAGTTGCCACTGGTCTAGGATGAAAAGTGGGTTTTGAGTCATACAGCGTTTGATGATACGCTTTGGAGATATTATACATCCATTTAAGAAAAGAAAAAAACCAGGACCCCGCCAAACCCTTTTAATCCACAATTTAAACTCCAGTCTCTTCACTGTCCCAAACGTCCAGTCCTTTCTCCCAGCAGACTCCACCAGGCTGCGAAGGCGCAGCCCATATTCTTCAGATAACGTGCTGACTATCAGAGTCCCCCTCGTAGTCATCACTTTCATCGCTGCTGATTGACAGGATGGAGCGAACAGAGGTAAGGCTGCTAGTCTCACTGTCTAATGTTGAGGTATCACTACTGCTCTCACTGTCTGAGAAAGAGGTGATACTACTGCTTTCACTTTCTGATGCTGGGCTCTCCAGAGCGACTTGCTTCCCTGCAATTAAAAACACACACACAAAGAGTGATTAGCTGAAAACAATGCCAATACTTTATTTAGGCCAGCAGCTTGCAAATGAGAATTTTCTTTGGCAATCCCACCTGGAGTCAATTCACACTTTACTATTTAAACTCCTAAGAACTGAGGCCTAAGTCACTTTCACGCTATGAAGAATCCCAGCTGTCAAAGATGTGTACACCATTGAGAGCCAGCGTGGTGTAGTAGTTAAGAGTGGCAGACTAATCTGGAGAACCGGGTTGGTTTCCCCACTCTTCCATGTGAAGCCTGCTGGATGACCTTGGGCCAGTCAGTTCCCTCTGAACTCTCTCAGCCCCACCTACCTCACAAGGTGCCTGTTGTTGGGGAGGGGGGAGGAAAGGTGATCGTAAACCACTTTTAGACTCCTTACAGTAGAGAAAAGTGGGGTATAAAAACCCAACTCTTCTTCATTCACAACTTATAATGCCATGGTTCTCTTCTATCCTTTCAAATTCAGGTACTTTTTCTAACGTGTAAACCAACTCATACCTTTCCATTCCAAACAAAGATGACTTACACAAACTGTTGGGCTGCAGAAAACAAAGCAATAAGATAAGAAAGCAGCAGCATCCAACTTCTGGTGTGATTTTCTACCAGCAAGGGGGAGAGAAGCAGCTTTCTCCTAGCTGGCAGAATTTAATATCAATCCTTTGAGGGCTAGGGACAAAGGTCAGCCCCTAGCAAATGCACTTCAAAGTGAAGTTGGTTTCTGTTTGAAGACTGTGAGAGCGGGGGAAAGAGCTCCTTCACAACTACCTTTCCTCTGAAGCTTCCTCACTGATTGTAGGCCATAACCGCCCATTTGTTTCCAAGGTGGCACATCTGTCACACCTTAGTTGTCTCTGACTCTGAGAACCTCCTGGTGATTTGCATTTACTGCAGGGATGCAGATTACCTCATGTCTTCAAAGAGCTAGCGACGACATGGCCGATATTAATGTGGTCTATTGTTTTCCTGACGACTACATTGGCTGACTGATCACCAGCTGATGAATTCGGAAGGTATAAGACTGAACCTCTTCTGATATAGAACTATGGAGTTTTGAGGATGCGCTGGGGTGTCCTCATTCTGCATCACTTTGCCCCAGGAGGACTCCCTGTGGGACTCACACTCTGCAAGATGGAAATAAGCCTTGCATTTGGAAATCTGGTAATAATTTTGAAGCAAATCCTTTTGTCGTTGTAAACTCTTGCAAGCCTTGCCTATTGCTTAAGAATTAATGTGTAGTTAGCAATTGTTAGACTTTCTTGTTTTCACGCTATTTTGCTTCCACAAATATTTTACTTTCTGTAATGAGCACATTTCTTTAGAATAAATCTTTGACTTTACTTTGGAGTCTGTGAAACCTTTTTGGGCTTCAGGGCTAAATCTAAGTGCCTAAGTGTGTGTGTGTGTGTAAACCACCTACCTTTTGTAACGTTTGCTGACAGCTACCCTCCCCTGACAATCTCTACTCTGCAGGGCTGGCGCGGTCTTTTTGGTCTTTTGGGAACTAGCTGGGGAAGAGTTGCTCTCAGCTCCTCCCTGTTAAGGCTAAACCTTTTGGAACAGACAGCTGGTGGCAGACCTACCTACACTGTGTACACTGTGCTATAGGAGAAATTCTGGAGCCCAGTGGGTGTTTTGGGTTTTCTTAGGAAAACATTTGGTGACTTTTGACCCAAAGAGGAACCGGCTTGCTGGTGAGTAGGCCGGACCTCCTCTGCAATGTCAAGTAAGTGCTGATCAATACATCTTGTTGTATAATCGTTTTTGAAATGCTGAACCCAAAGCAGTCTTTGGAATTGTACTGGACATGTTTTAAAAAAAAATTTTTTTTAAAGCTCTTCATGCGGACAGAAGCCTTTGCCACTGATATATTTCTAACTGAGCAATACGATAAGTAAGTGTTGAGCAAAGTTCAAATGCCTAAGAACGGAAGACCCACCTCTCACCTTTTCGTTCTTTGATGAGTGCCAGGCGACGGTGCTTCATCTCAATATCCAGGTTTTCCACCATCCTGTCGATACAGTTGTCTAGAACCAGCGATCGGGTCTTGGACAATATTGTCCTTCTACAGATTGGACATTCCACCTTGCGCTTCATCCATTCTTTGATGCAATAGGAGCAGAAGCTGTGTGCACAGTTCAGAGTGACAGCCTGCAAAAGCAAAAATGGACTAGTTATCTGAGCACTCTCCCATTTATCACTGGAAAAAGTGAGGTGCTTTATTTCCTTGCTTGTGCAGAAGAAAGTATATTTGGGTGGGAAGAATACAATGGGAAGAAAATGATTAAGATTTTGTAGGGTTATTTCTTTCATGCAATGTGATGAGCTTTTCTAATTTCTTATGGTGTGCACCTTCTCTGTATAGGTGACACTTTGGTTTGAGTATTATTTGACGACAATTTGTGGCATATATCCTCCCACTCTATTTTTGACTTTAAAATAATAAAAAACAAAGCTCTGTACTGAAGACTGTTTCTCTCTCCCTACCCCCCACCCAAGGAATAACCCTGGTTCTACCTCTGAAAGGTGTGGTGGGCTAGCTAGGCTTGTATTCTCTTTCTTTCTCTCTCTCTGTAAATTATCAGATTTTTTAAAAAGAATGCAATCTTATTATCGATACCTTAGATTTTATCTAATCTTCAGGAAGTGTGGGGGTGAGACTTGTGGCAGAGAGGACTCACACCACTGTTGGAGCCAGGTGATCAGGCTGAAACCCATGCCTGCATTTGGTGACCTTCCCCATTTATTAGTTAGTATGAAACGTCATTAGGAGACTAATTACTTCTTGAACGAATACTAGAATGACTATGCAAAGATGACTCCACTGGTAGTTTCTCTGTAAACTGCCCTATGCTACTGAAAATTCCACATTTAAAAAATAAACTCTACAAAACAGCACAGACCCATTTATCATCAAGATTCTCTTTAATACATGAAAAGCAACAGATCAAGATACAGAGCTTCCTAAATTTACTAAAAAAAAAACCTGCACATTCAATAGCTGTAAAAATTATAATCCAGAATTATAACACAACATTTTGGTGTTTCTTCAATTAGCCATTAACTCATGCCTTCCTTCTCCTCCCTTGTTTCATGGCAAACAAACCAGAGCTTACTGTCAAACTATGGTTTGCACTTGTCCTCCACATCCATCTTGAAATCAGTACACCAAGGGAGGAATGCTCACATCTGGTCAAGGCTCACTCACGTACTGCCAAATCAGACATTAAAAGTAAGCCAAGAAAGCCTCTTCATACTTTTGTCTTGAAAGGGTTTACCAGCAACTGTACTTCCAGTGAATGGAAGTAACTAGTTACATTGCCAAAACTTCAGAAAAAAATAATTCTCAGACAACAGCTTCAATATGTCCTAATGTTGTACAAGAAAGCTCTTAAAAAGAATTATAGAAAGAGACAGGTGCTATCCACGCTGTTATAGCCAAACAGCACCAAATATATCAGTGTACTCTGAACAGGGAATAGGCCCTGCAGAGAGCTACAGAGGGGAATCCATATTTTGTAGACATACAGGTCTGGAGAAGAGAGCTACATAAATACAAGACCAATGAATTAAATTGGGTAGGGCAACTTCAAGAATGGATTCCATAAGGAACAAAATATTCGTGCTATTATAATGCTTCTTGAAACTTTGCCATTCAGTCTCATGTTTTAATTGTTTTTTACCTCAATAAAGTGTTCAGAGCAAATTGTACACTGCAACTCATTCTCCAGCACATCATTCATCTGGTTCAAAGCCTCCTCCTTCTGTGCTCTTGCCTTCTCTTTCTCCTCCTGTAATCAAAAACACACAAGATCAACAACTGCAGAGAATGCATTAGATATGAGAGACAATGTATTGGACATGAGAAACGTACTTTCTAAACAGTGAGAAGTAAGAAGGTGTCAACAATATGAAGATGCCTCGGAAGCCACATCCATCCCAAACTCAGCCCCATAAGCAAGCAGCTTCCTTAAGATGCAAAACAGATGCTTCAAAGAAGAGGACAACCTTGTAGCAAAGCCTGAACCAACTTGTCTCATTATACTGCATCCTACTTCTGTTCAATACCTTGGTTTCCTTCAACTCCCTATCCTTGGCTTTAATTATTTCTTCAAAGTCCTTTTTGCTACGGCTCAGTTCTTCCATCAGCGCACGATGCTGAGAAATAAAAAAAAAATAGATAAAATTTGAATGAACAACTCTGAACCATGACATTCTACTTGATACTCCCCCCATCTATCAACTCACTAATCAATCTCTCTAAATAAATGTATCCCTTGAAAAGGTACAAAGACTTCAGTGTTTTTATTCTGGAAAAATGTAGAGATATTATGGCCCTTGGGCTATCTTCCAAATGAATTCTAGTTGGAAAGGTGCTGAACAGGCCCTTTGGACCACTAGTAGCTTCCTATTTTCTAGATTCAGAGTGTAAACCAAATCCCCAACCAAAGACATCTAACATGTTATTAGTCAACATTCAGATCAATTTAGAATGTGCAATAGCTTAGTGTTTGTTCTTAAAGATGCTGTCAAGCTTCAGTACCCCATTGCGTCTCAGCAATAAACTTTACTCCAGACGTAGCAGAGAGTTTAAAGATTTATTAAGAAAAGCTAACGGGTCAGTAGGTCTAACGAACAAGGTCAGAATGCAGGTATGGTGAATACAGGGCATCTTTATAGGGAACATACAATACATTTGGTTACATCATTGGTAGGACATGAAAGGGTAAGCTACATCAAAGGAAGAGTATTTGTCACCTCGAGAGCAAATAGCAGTTTTACCATTGGACGGCTTACTTTGAAGTGGAGATCGCTGCCTCCGGTCTTCACACCGATACCTCAACTTCCCACGGAAAAGGAAGTGGCTTTGATACTAAACATATGCTTATCCGGGGTCCGAATGGATGCCCTGGATGACACTCTGCCTCCCCAAAGATCCCTCCCCGGGACATCCCGGTTTGGTGGGGTAGAGCCGATGGAATTCTGCTACCAGGGTGGGGGCTTTTACGTGCATAGCGGACACCCATTCATCGTGGCTAGAGTTCAGATGTTTCCAATGCACGAGATACCCCAGCTGGCCCCTCCGCACCCGAGAATCTAATACCTTGGAAATCTCAAAGTGTTGTTCCCCCTGCACCATGATCGGGGTCGCAGCTGCGGGTTCAGGGTGCCATTCAGGTGCCAGTACAAAAGGTTTTAACAGACTTACATGAAATACCGGGTGTACCCCCTGTAAAGTTTTTGGCAGTTCCAACTCCACCGTAACTTCATTGATAACCCGGGAGATTGTGAACGGCCCCACAAACTTCTGACTTAGTTTCTTGCACGGACGTAAAGATCTGAGATTCTTGGTGGAGAGGTACACCTTCCCTCCGACCTTTAATTCCCATTGGGGTGCCCTGTGTTTGTCTGCCTTGGGGGGACATAATCAAACCTTGGGGGGACATAACATATCTGAGAAAAGACAACTGGTTTTGGTTGAAAGCACACTTGGACAGCTTAGCATATAAATGATTATCCCTTAAGCAACGCAAAACCTCCCGCACCAAACCCCGGTGTTCCTCGGGGTCCCTGGAGTATATCAGAATATCGTCCAAATAAACGATTATCCCTTTAAACAGTAGATGGAGGATCTCATTAATTAATTGCATGAAGCATGACGGTGCCCCAGAAAGACCGAACGGTATTACCATAAATTCAAACAATCCGTAACAACAAGAAAAGGCCGTCTTTGCTTCATCCCCCTCTTTGATTCGGACCCGGTAGTAGGCTTCTGCCAGGTCAAGCTTCGAGAACACACAGCCCTCCTGGAGAGCACTCAGGAGGTCCGGAATTAAAGGAATGGGGTAGGCATTAGTCTCTGTAATTGCGTTAAGCCCCCTATAGTCTACACACAGTATGAGATCAGAGGTCCCCTTTTTCTTCACAAAGAAGCAGGGAGAAGAAAACGCAGCCTTGGACGGCCATATGAAACCCTGCTCCAAGTTCTTGTCCAGGAATTCCCGCAGTACCGCCTTCTCTTGGGGGCTCATGGGATAAACTCGGGCTTTGGAAGGCTTAATGTCTTTAAGTAGTTCTACAGTACATTCCGTCGTGCGGTGAGGGGGTAACAGGTCACAGTCCGTCCCCTCAAACACATCCGCAAAGTCACTATACTCCAGGGGCAGCGCGTGGGTCTCAATCGCAGCGGCATCCCCCCCCTTCGCCTCCGGGAATGTCGTCCCGGCCGTGTCTCTCGCACTGGGGAGCCCGAAACACAACCCGCCTCTGTTCCCAATCAATGCTCGGGTTGTGCCCCGCCAGCCAGTTGCTGCCGAGAACTACTGGGTAGGAGATCTTAGGTACTACCGTGAAGTGGATCTGTTCCCAGTGGTTTCCCACCCCCAGCAACACTTTCCGAGAGCGCAAATGGACCGCCCCCCCCCCCCGAAGATCGCTCCCATCCATTTGATGGAAATGCAAGGGCTGGGCCAGTTCTCGAGTTCCGACTTTCAGGCGCTCTACCACAGCCTGATCAATCAAGGTCCAGGAACACCCGGAGTCTAGGATAGCAACAACAGCCACAGGTTCCCCTCCCCGGGGGTTCTGAAACAACAGGTAGCAGCAGCGTTTCTCCCTGGTCACTCACCCTAAATGGAGCCGGTTTGGTTTCTTCCGAGGGTGCCCTCCGTGCCGGCTCACTCACAGAAGGCTGTCCTCGTTTTTTGCCGGCGAGGGCTCACTGTAAAGATCCAGAAGATTATGGTCGTCTGCCGGTTCTGCTTGCAGAGCCGCTGTCCCGCGCCGGCCGGTAGTCCCTTCAGCCGTCTTACGATCCTGGGCCTGAGGTGGCGTAAACTCTCGTTCTCGGATCGCCCGGTTGCCAGACCCTTCCGCCAATGTGCCGGGACATTTCGCCGCGAAATGACCCATCTTTCCGCACTGGAGACATGCTCCTTCCCTGAAGCGGCGCGCCCTATCCAGGCTAAAAGTCCCTCGGTTCTTTCCGTCTCGCCACAGTTCTGCTGTGTTGCCCCTTTTGGTGGGAGCCGCGGGGTTTACCTTTGACGGGCGATCCTTAGAGAACTGGAGGGTAAGCTTGCGAGTCTCCACCAAGGCCGCCAATTTAATCCAGTTCTCCACCGACTCCGGATCTCCCAGGGTCAAACAGCCGTCCAGCACTTCCCAACGCAGTCCTTCTCGGAAGTGTTGGACTTTAGCGGCCTCGCTCCATTCCCTTATCTTACAGGTTAGGGACTGGAAGTCCTGAGCGTACTCACGGAGCGGGTACCTTGCTTCAAACGACGCATGGCAATCTTAGCCTTTTCCCCACTGTGGGGATCCTCAAAACGACGGCGCAACGCAGACATAAATTCCGTCAGGGATTTCAAGGCCCCAGGCATAGTTTCGGCCGCCGTTACTGCCCATTCTATCGCTTCCCTCTCCAGTAGGCTGATCATGTATCTGACCCGGGTCTCCTCTGAAGGAAAGGTTTCCCCTTGATTCTTCATAAACCCGGACACTTGGAGTAGAAAGTATGGTAGCTGAGTGCTGGATCCGTCAAAGGACACCTTCAGATCTCTGGTGGTAGGTCGCCTGAGCGAGGGTGCCTCTCTACTGATGGGAGTTTCCGCAGTGGCCAGAGAGCCCGCTGGGGGTTGCTGCGGGGTCTGTCTGAGCTCCCTCACTTCCCCCAGAACAATACCCAAGTCCCTCTGCAGTGCGTCCATCCGTGTCTGCAGGTCCCAATTCTGTAGAACCAACATCTGGTTCTGGCCGTGAAGCAGGGCAACTTCCTCCGAGGCGACAACAGCCGGGGTGACCGGGGAGTGGGTGAGCGAGGGCTCCTCCAACCGTTCTGTAGGCACGGCCTTTCGGTTTCGTTCCCCCTCCTCACCGTACCGGGCGGTTAGTGACCCCCGGTAGAATCCACCACCAGGGTCTGACGCCACCAGTTCGTTGGCCCCAACTCTCCGTCGCTGCTCTGCTTGGTGGGCAAGGAGGTCCACGTTGGCATCCCGGTAAGCCCAGACGGGCGCTGCTCGGGGGTCGTCGCCTCCGGACCAAAATCAATCAGGATTTTCTCCCCTGTGAGGAGCGAGTGCGTGGATCGCGTGGACATATTAATACTATTTCCTAAACACAAAAATAAAAAAGAAGGCTTGGAGATTCTGACCTACTGTCAGGCTTCAGTACCCCATTGTGTCTCAGCAATAAACTTTACTCCAGACGTAGCAGAGAGTTTAAAGATTTATTAAGAAAAGCTAACGGGTCAGTAGCTCTAACGAACTTAAGGTCAGAATGCAGGTATGGTGAATACAGGGCATCTTTATAGGGAACATACAATACATTTGGTTACATCATTGGTAGGACATGAAAGGGTAAGCTACATCAAAGGAAGAGTATTTGTCACCTCGAGAGCAAATAGCAGTTTTACCATTGGACGGCTTACTTTGAAGTGGAGATCGCTGCCACCGGTCTTCACACCGATACCTCAACTTCCCACGGGAAAGGAAGTGGCTTTGATACTAAACATATGCTTATCCAGGGTCCGAATGGATGCCCTGGCTGACAGATGCCACCAAAATAAACATTCAGACTGCAGATTAAACTTATGATCAAACATTCCTCCACACTAAAAAGTTCCCCACACAGATGTCAGGAAATAAAGTACTCCCTGGCATGTCAGCTTTCTATGTGCGGGGAACACTTTTCATGCTAAGTATCAATGTTACACATTCCAATGGGGTGCCTTCCAGATACAGATTTGCTCTTATCTGACCCAGAGCAGTACTTCCTCAGCTCCCATCTGCTAACACCCCTCTTGTACCAGAAATTTATGTATTTATTTATGACATTTTCATCATTTGGACACATGGGAAAGAAGCACTGGAGATATTTAAGCAGGCCTTCAGCAACTTCCACCCCACCACCAACCTGATCTGAACCAATCTACCCAAGAAGTACATTTTCTAGACAACACTAGAAATACATAACGGAAGCATAAAAACCACCTTATACTGGAAACCTACTGATCACCAAATATATCCACTCGCCTCCAGTCATCATCCCAAACACACCAAACGATCCATCATCTACAGTCAAGGTCTACGCTACAGCTGCATCTGTTCTGATTCTTCCGACAAAGGTTCTCACCTGCAGGATCTCAAACACACATTTTTGGAATTACAACACCCACTGGGTGTAGTAAGGAGACAGATCGACAAAGCCAGAATGATCTGAAGGGAGAAACTGCTACAAGATAGGCCCAAACAAAACAACAACGGAAAACCACTGGCAGTCACATACAACTTTCAGCTCACACCGGTTCAACACATCATTAACGACCTACAACCAATGCTGGACAATGATACTCCTTCCTCACAAGCATTGGAACGGAAACCTTTTCTTGTACACAGACAGCCTCCTAACCTTAAACAGCTTTTCACCAACAATGCCTTCCCTAACATGGACACGGACTCTGGGACCAAGGCCTGCAACAAACCAAGATGCCAACTTGGTCCCCATACTCACTCTGACAATAGTCACCAGACCCAACAATACCAGCTATACCATCTCAGGTTCATTCACTTCTTCCAACGTTATACATGCCATCAAATGTCAGCAATACCCTTCTGCTCTCTACAGAGGACAAACAACTGCAAAAGAATAAATGGGCATAAATTTGACATTAAAAACCACAACCCTCAAAAACCAGTGGGAGAACATTTCAATCTTCCAGGTCATTCCATTTCTGACCTAAGAGTGGCAGTCTTAGAACAGAGAAGCTTCAAAGGGGAGGTTTTAAAAAAAAAAAGACTACTGAACTTGAGTTCATTCACAAATTCATAACAATGGACCCCGCTCCCAGGGCTGAATTCTTAGGATTATCTCGCTACAGATGCTAATTTTCTGCCCCTAAGTATTTCTTCCCTGCTCTAACCAAGCTGAAAACATTTTGCATTGTACCTCTGCATCCTGACTCCCTTCCATGCAACACCTCTCCCATCTTCTGACTGGGATATAAGGGCTCCAGGACCCATTCTAATTTGCATCTCATGAAGGGAGCTTTGACTCTCAAAAGCTTATTCTCCAAAAAACTTGTTGATCTCTAAAGTGCGACTGTACCTGTTCTACTGCAGACCAACACGGCATCTCTCTGAAACGCTCATCTTTTGTTTTTCTAATTATGCCTGTGTGAGGGTAGAATGTGCACTAGAACACACCATACATTGCAGTAAAAGATTGGCGGCGGCAGGCAAGCAGCCTTTCATTGATGCTTGTTGACTATTACTAATTTTCCCATTTAGGTACCCTCAGCAGCTCTTTATTCATTCTTATCCCCTTTTGTTTGGTGTCTGTTCCTGGTCCAATGCATCACTGATGAGTCCAATATGGGAGCCATCATACATGTGAAGAAAGTAGCCTCCTTTGAAATGTGGTGTTGGAAGAGAGTGTTATAGATACTGTGGACCACCCAAAAACAACAAAAAATAAGTGGGTTCTGGATGAAATCAAGCCTGAATTGTTCCTAGAAGCTAAAATGACTAAACTGAGGCTATTGTACTTTGGTCACATTATGAGAAGGCAGGAGTCACTGGAAAAGACAATAATGCTCGGAAAGGTTTAAGGCAGCAGGAAAACAGGAAGACCCAACATAAGATGGATTGACTCTATAAAGGAAGCCACAGCTCTCAGTTTGCAAGACCTGAGCAAGGCTGTTAAAGATAGGATTTTTTGGAGGACACTGATTCATAGGGTCACCATGAGTCGGAAGCAACTTGACGGCATTTAACACATTTGCTGAGTCACATTACTGATCCATCTAACCTAGCACAGCTGACAATTGTTCAGCTAAGATGACTGTTTCTGATTACCATAGCAATGTACCGGTTTGAAGGAATACATTGTTAAATAAATCTTAAATGTTTCAAATGAAGAACATATGCCAATAAGAGCCATAATTGGAAAGACAGCAATCAGCTTCCAAATGATGAAACCATGAGATTTTTCTGCAAACCTGGATGTTTCCTCCACTTGGAAAAATATCCTACCTTTCCATACATCACCCTGTTGTGTGGATGTTTTGATGTGCACTCTTGGGATAAGTTCAGAATTAAATATACGGGAATAGCCTAGCACTGTACTAAGTTACCTGCACCAGGACCTGGGCCAGTTGTTCTTTCAGTTTCTCTTCTCCTTGTTCCTCCGTTCCCTAAATGACAAAAAAGAGGCTGTCAGTCAGGTATAAAAAGAACTAAGAACTTGATGGATGTCAGGAGAACACAAATCAACTATGTATTGGTTCCTTTCTAGCAAAAAAACTAAATAAGCTGCAACAATAACTGTGAAAAGCCACTGGCTTTCTTCTTGCTAAAAAAAAGAGACGCTCTCTGCCACAAGCAACTGTAACGCCTGCTGGGACTTCTAGTTACAGGGTGGCTTTTTTAATCTGTTGTATGAATAGTTGAACTGTGCTATTTATTAGGTTCTTATATGAACAGTCTTTACAGAAGGCCAGTTCATAACGTGACAAGTTTTGTTGAGTACAGATTTGAAAATAACTTCTAAAAAAGGAAATAACAGTTGCAACAACTTGAAAGAACAAGAGGCCTGGCTGCCAAAAAATTTGGCGGGCAGATTCCAAGCAATGTTTGATAGTCAGCCCTCTACAGCTGCAGCTGATCACTTTGAGTTTTACAGCCCAAAGACATCCAATCTCTAATATTTCTCATGTGGGCATCTTATGTTCTTATCAGCTACTAGCCATGGTAACTAAAGGGAACCTTGATATTCAGACAGTGAACCTCTGAACGTCAGGCCAAGGCATTAGACAGTATTCCCCATTTGTCAGTCCTCCAGGGCCCTTCTGAACTCACTGAGGTTATCTTACTAGTCAAATCTTACTAGTCAAAATGCACAATACTGGGCAACTGCATAGAGGGAGGAATATCAAATTATTCTGCCGGCAGAGGACGGGATGAAGCGGAAGATGTTGCTTTTGATTCTCATGGCTTGCATTCTTCTCATTGCCTTACCCTCCCGATGGTTACTGCACCTGTTAACAGCCACATCTAAAAGGGGGAGCAGAAGAGAAAGTGGCATCCTGATAGACTGACAGGGCACAAGAAGCTGCTCAGCTCAACTGGGCTTGGACTGTGTCTTTGTCGGTTTAGGAGCCTACCAGCGACCATGGAGGTCGAGGCACAACGCCAGGAATCTGAAACCTCGGGGGGGAAATCAAGGGGTGAAGATGAACTGAGACGATGTGGAGACCGCACTGGAAGTAAGTGGGCTATAAGAAGAGCCTTTGAATCCTTCTTGTGTAAATTACACTTGTTGTAATATTTCTGTTCCTGTGTGTACCTGATGGATGCTGTAGTAGGAATAATCAGACTCCTGCAACTAGTGTACCCGATACAGGCTAGCCAAAGAAAATGGAAGCCACATCCTGAGATCATTCCAAGGGTAAGTGATTGGGACATGAGGACAAAAGAAAAAAATGAACAGCAGCTTTGTAGTCCCCCATGAAACACCGGTGGAAATGAAGTGTTTTAGAGCCAAAAATCAATGAGGGATCAGTGGCAAGGAAATTTTTCTTCCTGATGACTATCTTTTAAGGCAAAGGAATTTGCTACATTATGTTTTTATAAGGTTGCTAACCTCCAGGTGGTGGCTGGAGATCTCCTGGGATTACAATCAATCTCCAGAGGACAGAGATCATTCCCCCCCACCCAGGAGAAAATGGCCACTTAGGAAGGTGGACTCTATGGCATCATACCCCACTCCTCCCCAAACACCCCCTCTCAAGACTTCAGTCCCAAAATCTTCAGGAATTTCCTAACCCAGAGCAAGTAACCCTATGCTTTTAAGAGAATTGCTGCTCTAAGTCTTACAGCCAATTTTTATTTCATTTTCAGCCCAAGTACCAGCACAGAACCATCACAAAAAGTACCCTTCCTGTCTTTATGCTATCTATCAGGTAAGAGTAGATAATTTTTTAATGGAAATCAGATTTGTAACTGATTTCTACTAAACATTTTTCAAACCTAGTGGCCAGGGAGTTCCAGCAATATCCATTCTGACCACATGTATATTTACTCAGCAGTGAGTGTTACTAGGTTTAATGGGGCTTATTCTCAAGTACATGTGCCCAGGATTACACCCTTGAACATGTAAAAAATACATAAAGCTGCCTAATCAGACCCTTGGTCATTCAAAGTCAGTATTGTCTACTGAGACAGGCAGTGGCTCTCCAGGGTCTCAGGCAGAGGTCTTTCACATCACCTACTTGCCTGGTTCCTTTAACTGGAAGTGCCAGGGATTGAACCTGGGACCTTCTGCATGCCAAGCAGATGCTCTACCACTGAGCCACAGCCCCTCCCCAAGCTGTTTTATACCACGTCAGGCCACTGGTCCAGCCAGTTCAGCACTATCTATTCTGAACAGCACTGAACAGGAGGGTGTTATCCACAGATCATTTCCCTGCCTGCTACCAGAGACAACAGAACTTCAACACAGGGACCTCTTGCATGTAAAGCATGTGCTCTTCCACTAAGCTCTCTATACACAGCCCAAACCCCAGGTTCATCTTGAAAAAGTATTATCTGAAGAGGTGGACTGTCCTGCGCGAACTCTAGGGTGCCACAGAACATCTTGTTCTTGTGACACTGGCCAGTTCTTTTCACTTTTGTAATAAATTCTTTTGGAAAAGAATTTGCACATTTTATTGGCTCTTAACAGCAAATCTGTAGCCTTTATAATAAGACCAAGTCCTATACACCATGTATGAACAAATTTCCCATGTATAAACAAATGGCCCAAATTTCTTCACAGCTTATGAAAGAGGATTCCTTCACAAGCAATTGTACATGTTGTACAGTATTTGGGCATATGTATAATTATGTAGCTATTCAAAAATAACTTGAAAGGGCAAACTAGTCAACATTATGAAATTAACCACAACATGAAAGTAAAAATAATTTCATGCATACATTAGATTATATTGAAGGTAGCAAAGCACAGAAGATAGCAAGCTTATTTTAAAGAACTGTTTTCCTTTTATTGAGACAGTTTGCATAAGGTCCAGTAAGTCTAGGAATTAGCATATTTTTACAGGTAACAAACTTAGCTCATTCTATTGCTGACCTAAGAATGGCAGTCCTCAAACAGAGAAGCTTCAATGTGAGAGTGTTGAACTTGAGTTAATTCGCAAATTCAGAACAATGGACCCTCCCCATGGCTGAACAGGGACATAGGATTCTTATCTCACTACAGATGATAATTTTCTGTCCCTAAGCATTTCTTTCCTGCTCTAAGCTGAAAACATTTTGCATTATAGTTTTGCATCCTGACTCCCTTCCTTGCAACACCACTCCTACCTTCAGACCGGGATATAAGAACTCAGGGATCTCCATTCCTACTTGTATTTGATGAAGAGAGCTTTGATTCTTGAAAGCGTATACCCCATAAAAACATGTGGGTCTCTGAGGTGCTGCTAAACTTGAATCCAGTTGTGATAAGAGTCACTCTGTCCACGAAAAAGAGGCCGACCTCTTTCCCAGTCATTCCTTTTGGCTTATGCCTGTCTTTAAAGATCATTTCCAAATATAGTACAGTGCCAGGTACACGGTAGTGCTTACCTCTAGTTCCTCATAGGTCTTTTCCAACTGTTCCACTCTCTGCTGCTGTTGCTCCTGCTCAGTGCAGAGCTGGTCCTGCAAGTCTTGCAACTCCTGCTCTAAAACCTGGATGTCTTTTGGAGTACACTTCTTCTTCTTCTGCCTCACGTTCAAGACAGCTGTCTGCTTCTCCTGCATCTTGGCTTTTAACTTTGTCATTTCCGCCAGTGTTTTCATTATTTCTTCCAAACCACTCCAAGACTGTGCCAAACTGGGAGCTTTTAGGTCCTTAGAGATGGGAGATGCAGCATTCCCAACTTGCACAACGCTACAGTGATTTTTCTTCTTCTCCTTCTTGCTCGGTCTTGGAGGAGGTAGCACTACATCCATGTTTTCTGTTGGTTGTTTGGACAATTCTGTACCGACTGCCTCAGATTTCCCTAAAGAATCAGCATCAGAGGACAGCCTGTCTCTCTTAGACCTGAAACTGGAAGGTCCTTCCACACCTGAAGAGTCTACTTCCTCCAAGCTAACTTTACGTTTAGCCCTCACATCTTTCATTTTCTCAGTCAGCTGGTCATTTTTCAATGCTAAAAGGGGACTAACTTTCTTCCATTCATCCTTTATTAACGTATATTCATATTCAGCTGTTTCTCTATGTTTTAAAGGCACTCCTAACTGAATAAAGTCACCTTCTTGTAGAAGATAGGCCTTTGATGGATCAATGCGTTCAAAATTTAGCCAGACACCATTCAGACTCTGCAGATGGAAGGGGGGGGAGAAAGAGTTGTTTGTTGTTGTTTTTAAAGAAAACTACAGAAGCATATATATTTTTGCAAAAATAAAGTACTTTCAGGGAAAAAATGCAATATAAACTGGCATTCCTTAAATAATATCAAAACTATAAGTGCAGTAATCCACTTTGCTCATAGCTCTAGCACTTTTAGAACAACAGTGATTGGCAGGCTTATTGTGCCTAGTAATAAGATATGAGGACAAGCAGTTTATTCTCTGCTTTACAAGTGAATAGGAAATAGCTGAAGAAGCCATTAGAGAAGACTTTAAATCACACTATCATATACACTCCATACTGATGAAGCATTTATTCCAAAAAGCTAAATAATATTGTTACTGGATACTTGAGAATATGACAATAAAAGTTTTTTTAAGAGACAAATGGAGAAAACGTTGCAATACCAACACCTGTCAAATCAAAGAGTACAATGTTGTACTCAGGCATGCTGAGTATTGTAATATCAATGGAATTACATACACGTACAGCAATCAAAAACAAATGGAGAAAGACTTAAATGCACAAAGCATTATTTGTTATCCAAATGTATATAGTACATTAAACACTACTGAGGGGAGCGCCTCATGGGATGTAAGCTCGGGCCAAGGAGGAAATATCAGAAACAAAAGCAAAAATTGGGAACCCAAGAAGTTTACATCATTCTGCTCTTCTCCGTTCTATCTTCACAACAATCCTGTGAGGTATGTTAGCCTGAGAGTGTATGACTGCCCCAAGGTCACCCAGTCACCTTCCTTGGCAGAATAGGGATTTGAGCCTGGGTTTCCCAGATCCTAGTCCAAAACTCTTACCACTATGCCACACTGGCTTTTGTGGGTTGGCTGCTGTTGAACAGTAGCAAGCAGCCAGGCTTGGGTGAGTCATAAACATCAGTTGGCAGCAAGTCACCCAGTGGTTGCTGCCAGGCTTGGCCCCAATTTCTACCTCAAAGGCCAAAACAATCCTGCGGCTAGCAAAATCAGGTTGCGGCTAGCAAACCCCTTCTAGACATTTGTAAAACCATCATTTCTCCATAACTTACTTCCACTGCTGATTGGCTGACTGTCAGATTACTGCCATTGTAAACCATATTAGGAGCCAATAGAAAGTCACCAACAGTGTTGATTGTGGGAAAGCAGCAACTCTGTATATTTATACTGATGTTATCTATCAGCTGGCATAGTTCTCCCTTTCTCAAAAAATATTAACCATTCACCAACACTAAGAAGACCCTGACCTGGTTGGCTTAGGCTAGCTTGATCCCATCAGATTTTAGAAGCTAAGCAGGATCAGTTCTGGTTAGTACTTGGATGGGAGAACACCAAGGAAGTCCAGGGTTGCTATTTAGAGGCAGGTAATGGCAAACCACCTCTCTTTTTCTCTCCTTGAAAACTCTACAGGGTTGTCATAAGTCGGCTGTGACTTGATAGCACTTTCCACCACTGGACAAACAGATATCACATTGCCCAAACAACCTATAACATTGGTTCTTGTAGGTTATCCGGGCTGTGTAACCACGGTTACACAGCCCGGATAATCTACAAGACCCAATGAACTCTGACCGTGAAAGCCTTCGACAATAACCTATAACATGCTTAAAGGCCCACGGGGGGGGGGGGGGGGCTTTTCACATCACCTGTTGCATAAGAGGCTCTAGAATGGAAAATGGAACTCTTAATACCTTTATGGGTATTTCCTGTTATATTTGTGATCAAAAACCAAAACAGTACTGCTACAAGAATTAGCAGACAGGCTCCTGTATACATTAACCTGAAAAACCTTTCAGAAGAAAATCTAAGCACAACTATCTATTACAAACTCTCCTTTACTTTTGGATTAATAAGTCCACAGGTATTTGTTTACAAATATATGCACAGTCAAAGGAAGACAACCTGCTTTAGAATCGAATTCGTATGTTGAGATGCTGCCCCTCTCATCAGCTACGTTAAAACACAAAGACATCAAAGGTTTCGGTTAAATACAGTTCCCCAAAATAAGTCAATATTTAATATGATTCCTCCTACAGCAATACAAAATACTTTCCAAATCAATATGAGAATGCCACATGAACAGAAAATGAAGGGAAGTAAGCAGTGGGGCCCCACACGGATCGGTATTGAGGCTTGTGCTATTTAATTTATTCATAATAGCTCTGGAATTGGGAGTGAGCAGTGTAGTGGCCAAACTGGCAGATAACCAAGGCCGACTGTGAAGTGCTCCAGAACAGTCTCCACAAATTGGGTGATGCAACAACATGGCAAATGAAGTTTTGTTAGTAAGTGTAAGGTGATACACATTGGAACCCAAAATCCCCATGTTAAGTACATGCTAATAGGGTCTGAACTTGCTGAGACTAAGAGGGAAAAAGACCTTGGGGTCGTAGTGGATAGTTCAATGAAAGCGTCCACCCAGTGTGCTGCAGCAGTGAAAAAGGCAAACTCTATGGTGGAGACTGTTAGGAAAGGGACTGAAAATAAGACAACCAACTTTGTAATGCCCCCGTACACATCTATGCTGAGGCCTCATTTGCAATGCGGTATGGAGTTCTGGTCACCATATCTCAAAAAGGACATGGTAGAACTGGAAAAAGTACAGGAGAGGGCAACCAAGATGATTAAGGGGTGGGGGGCACCTTTCCTATGAAGAAAGGCTGAAGAGTATGGGTTTTTTCAGTTCAGAAAAAAGATGATTGGGCACTTGATAGAGATGTATAAAATTATGCACGGGGTAGAAAGAGTGGGTTCTATAATCAAATCAAGCCTGAACTCTCCCTAGAAGCTAAAATTACCAAACTTTGGTTACATTATGAGAAGACTAGACTCCCTGGAAAAGACAATAATGCTAGGAAAAGCTGAAGGCAGCAGGAAAAGAGGAAGACGCCACATGAGATGGATTGACTCCATAAAGGAATCCACTGCTCTCAGTTTGTAAGAACTGAGTAAGGCTGTTAACAACAGGACATTTTGGAGGTCATTAATTCATAGGGTTGCAATAAGTTGGATGCGACTTGAGGAAACAGAGAGAGAGTGGAGAACTTTTTTCCCTCTCCCAAAATATTACAACTCCATCCAATGAATTTGATGGACACTAGATTTAGGACAGACAAAAGGAAATACTTCTTATGGTGGCAAGAGTGATATATGCGAGAAAATGGAAAACAGAGAAATACCCAGATTTAGATGAGTGGATTAATAAAATAACAGAGTATGGAACCATGGCAAAACTGACATCTTTTATACATAATAGATCAATTTCAGAATTTCAGGGGAAATTTTTTTTTTAATTATACAGCTAAAAATTTGGAACAGAATTAAACTAAATTAAAACAGAATAAGAAAGATTTGACTAATATATGTCTAAAACAAGTAATAAATATGTTATTATATATGGAAAAATATGAGAACAAAGAGTAATGTAATTCAAAAAAGTTGATAACTGAGTTGTAATTTTGAAGCTAAGCTCCACGTGTATTGTTATATTGCATTTATGCTTTAATGTTTTTATGTTTGTGTTTCTTAAAAATAAAACTTCTTTAAAAAAATACTTCTTTACTGAAGGAGTGATTAAAATGTGGAATTCACTGCCAGAGGATGTTGTGATGGTCACAGGCATAGAAAGATTTAAAAGGTGATTAGACAGATTCACGGAGGATAGGTCTACTAGCGGCTACCAGCAAAGGTGACTGAAGGGAACCTCCACATTTAGAGGCAGAAAATCTCCTGAATACCAGCGCAAGGAGGCAACATCAGGAGAAGGACTCGGCCGCTATGCTCTGTTGCTGGCTCTCCAGAGGAACTGGTTGGCCACTGTGTGAACCCAGATGCTGGACTAGATGGAGCACAGCTCTGATCCAGCAGGGCTCTTCTTATGTTCTCATGCCAGTTTAGTGAGGTGAACAATGTTAGAACAAGGAAGAGCTAATCCTTACTAAGGCCGAAGCCCCATACCAATGACTAGCTCTCAATTAACCAACCCCACACATTTAATGTGTGGATAAAACAGGATAGCTTCAATTTATGCAGCCCTCACCTGCATGAAGACCACATGCTCTTCCATCCTCAGCAATTCTCTCAGAAAATAATTCCACTTTCTGGAGGTAATTCTCAATTCCAGACAGAAAAGTTACTCGGTCAGACCCAACTGATTATATTCAAAATGAGCACGTTTTTATAGTTAGCCTGATCCTCCAGATCATGGTCAAATCTAGACTGTATTTTGCTTCAGTGGAACAGAACTTTCCTGCCTCCCCATTCCAGCTCACTGATCTCCACAAATGCCACTCCTCGGGGATGGGGACCCTGAGGAACTACTATGGAGGGTATGCAGCAGAAAGGGGAAATTCTGTGTAACCTGCCAATTTAGTCTGGATCTAACCCCATGCTTTTGAATTGGATTCCACATTCAACTTCTTTAAAGTCATAATCCGTTATAATAATTTTCTGTACCTTATTATCTGTCACTGTCCACTGGCCATCAGTATTTTGCTTGAACACACAATGGTTCCGTGAGATCATCAATGGACAGGATTTTGACATCAACTGGTACGTGACACCAGCTCCACGACCTATAGTAACCTGAACATAAAAATAAAAAAATCCTAATAAATTCACTTTAGAATAAACTGTTATGGAAAGTATGCTCACTCTGAATTAATTACTTCCTTACCATAATTCAAGGAAATACAGTAAAACACCATGCAAATATTCCTCTAGGAACAGTATTTCACTGTGCCACTTTTTAATCTCATAGTCAAAACATAATAGAAACCCTTTGAACAAATGATTATTTTGCAAACAAGGTAAAGAACATGTCTGTTTAAAAAGAGGACTGTGCTGAGTAACAGACAAATCCTATGTAGCCATCTGTACCAATACAAGTAAAAACTAACCGCCAGTAAGTATAAGAGAAAGCCATTGTTATTACACATTCTCCAGAATGCAAATTAATTTGGATAGAGGCTTATCAGGTATTTTGACATTAATTCTTGTTTTCTATAACAATTCAATCTGCATCAACATGGGATGTTAATACCTAGACTGTAGTGCCCAAATATTTTCATTGCACTCCCTTCAGGTCTCAAGACATGTACCATTTTTTCCCTCTTTCCCAAACTTCCCAAACACTGCAGTTGACACAGCTTCCTAATGGCTCACAAACTCTTGAATGAGGCCAGACTCCTCAAGATCCTTCAGAGCTGTGTCATCCCCACGCGTGGAGGGGCTGTGGCTCAGTGGTAGAGCATCTGCTTGGCATGCAGAAGGTCCCAGGTTCAATCCCGGCATCTCCACTAGGTGATGGGAAAGACCCCTGCCTGAGACCCTGGAGAGCCACTGCCGGTCTGAGTAGACAATACTGACTTTGATGGACCAAGGGTCTGATTCAGTATAAGGCAGCTTCATGTGTTCAGGTGAGCAAGGATTCCCAGAGAATCTGCTCACAATAAGGCTCAGCCTCACAACCACGTGGCTTTTGAGATCACCATGCTTCATGTGTGTAGAGTTCTAAGGAACAATCACAGTTTCCAAGTCATAAACTTTCCCAACCGCCCTGTGACTTCAATGTTCTTCACACTGTTCTCCCTAAAATTATACAAGCCTTTGAAAAAACTTCTGACACATTGTTTGTTGTGTGTGTGTGTGTGTGCGCGTAAAGTGCCATCAAGTCGCAGCTGACTTATGGTGACCATTATGGGGTTTTCAAGGCAAGAGACTAACAGATGTTGTTTGCCGATACCTTCCTCTGCATAGCAACCCTGGTATTCCTTGATGGTCTCCCATCCAAATACTAACCAGGGCTGACCCTGCTTAGTTTCCGAGATCTGACTTCCCTCCCCATTATTTGTTATGGTGTCTTAAATGTTTTTGTTTCCAGGAGTATAATCAGACTGAATCAGGCCTACATTAATTGTGACTCTTCAAGTCCATTCCAACCATGTATTGTGATATGTCACATGCCCGATAATCCTCTTGCTTTTGCCATCCCAAGCAGAGAGCAAAATCACGTATATTGAGATCAATCATTTATACTATTGTAGCATCCAAGCCATGCCTAGCAATCTTGCCCAGAACATCTTCAAAGAAATCTACTATTAACTAAAACCCAGCACAGTGCTAGTTGAGTTAGTTCAATCTTAATTCACTTCTGCTTAGGTTTGTTTTACACTCTGATACGTATTTACAAGAAAAACACAAGAGGCAGCCATTTCTACTGATGCATCAGACCACAGTTCTCTTGGAAAAAATATAGGTGAACAGCCAAGACGTACATAGCTACTAACTTCTGCTAAATTGGAAACATTTCACACAGCCGTAGTCTGTTAAGACTAGTGGAACTCAAGAGCCAATGTGCTGTAGTGGTTAATATCAGCCAAGGATCAGGAAGACCCAGGTTCAAGTCTCCACTCTGCCATGCCATGGAAGCTTAATGGTTAAGCTTAGGCCACTGACATGCTCTCAGCCTAATCTACCTCACAGGGTTATTGTGAAGATAAAACAGAGGAGAGGAAAATGATGCTAGCTGCTTTAGGTTCCCATTGGGGAGAAAGACAGGATACAAATGAAGCACATAAATAAACAGAGAGACTACTGAACTACTCTCCACATACTTTTAGAATTTGGTTCAGGGGAAGCCCTGCTTTGGCAGCTGCACATAAATTATGATGCAAAAGACAAAATGAGAACAAGAGGGGCTGTGGCTCAGTGGTAGAGCATCTGCTTGGCATGCAGAAGGTCCCAGGTTCAATCCCCGGCATCTCCAGTTGGGACCAGGCAAGTAGGTGATGCGAAAGACCTTTCTCTGCCTGAGACCCTGGAGAGCCATTGCCGGTCTGAGTAGATAATACTGACTTTGATGGACCAAAGGTCTGAGTCAGTAGAAGGCAGCTTCATGTATTTGTACCACTCTTCAAAGTTGTTTTTTTTAAAAAAAATATTAATCAACATGATAAAACAACAAATAAGAGCAATCTCCAACAGAGTAAGAAAGATGCATTACATTTTAGAGTAAAAGCCAGAATTGAAAACAGCAGCCAAAGATATTAAAGGGAAATCTATAAAACAGCGGGAATATAGGTGTGTGTGTGTTAAGTGCCGTCAAGTCGCTTCCGACTCATGGCGACCCTATAAATGAAAGTCCTCCAAAATGTCCTATCTTTGACAGCCTTGCTCAGGTCTTGCAAATTGAGGGCTGCGGCTTCCTTTATTGAGTCCGTCCACCTCTTGTTGGGTCTTCCTCTTTTCCTGCTGCCCTCCACTTTTCCTAGTCTTTTCCAGTGACTCTTGTCGTCTCACGACGTGACCAAAATACGACAGCCTCAGTTGAGTCATTTTAGCTTCTAGGGTCATATAGGGAATATAGGTACAGGAATGTAAAAAAAACTACAGTTAGATTAGAACTAAACAGCCCTTTGAACGAGGAAGCACCGGCCAAGGCCCATGTCCCAAACCCCTCAAGGGAAGCAGGCTTGAAAGTTGCCATGCCCCTTCTTGGAAGCGCCAAGTTTCCCCTCCCGCCAAGCCCGCTCGTCGCCCCCTGATTCTTCGCCGGCTCCCCCTCCCTCAAACCCTGGGGTCGAAGACCACCACCCCCCCTCTCACCTCGCTGCCGGCCTCCAGCAGCAGCCACTCGTCGCCCATCCCCGCTCGCTTGAGGCACCACACCTGCCCCGAGTCCCCTGAGGGACGGGCCGCTCGGCCGTCGCCGCCAAAACTCTCCGCCATCTTCCCCGACCCCAGCGACCCGCAGGCAGAAGCAATCGCCTCATGGGGAGTCGGCGGACCAGCACCGCCCAACTGAGGGGAGGAGGAGCAGGAGGGAGGGGGGGAACTGCCAGGCACTTAAACGCTTCAGGCGCCCGTCACAAAGATGGCGCCTGGCTAGGGCCGCCCACAAACGCCGCTGGGCCAGGCAGGATCAATCGATGCCAGGGGCAGGAGGGAACGTTGGGCGCAACGGTCTCTGGACTGAGAGGCCTGGGCTGATCTCCTTCACTGCCCAACCCTACTTCACAGGACTGTTGTGAATGATCCAGAGAGAGTCCTCTAAGCTGCCTTGAGCTCCCTTCCCTGGAAGAGTAGGATAAAAATGTTCTAATCTAGATGGATAGGGAGTGGACATGGAGGAGAGGGCTATTCATGGCTACTAGTGAAAATGGATACTAGTTATGATGCATACCTATTCTCTCCAGTATCAGAGGAGCAGGCCTATTATATTAGGTGCTGTGGAACATGGGCAGGGTGGTGCTGCTGCAGTCGTCTTATTTTGGGGGCTTCCTAGAGGCACCTGGTTGACCTCTGTGTGAACAGACTGCTGGACTTGTTGGGCCTGATCCAGCACGACCTTTCTTATGTTCTTATACCAACTACTGCCAGTCATTTTTATTATTATTCTTTCCTTTACTTTCATTCTGGTCTGGATTTCCCCCCTTTTGCTCTGATCATAGGCAGCAGCATTGTTGAGGGAGTGCATTAAGGGCAACTGATGATCTTATAGCCTGAGGGCAGAGGTGGGTTTTCCTAAATCCTCTTGCTCTAAGTCTGCCCATCCCTTGTATGCCCTAGGGTGCTTGGGGATAAGCGTATGAATGATGTGGCACACGGACACTTTTGGATTTGTCCTCCTGGCCAGGGTATCAGCAGCTCCTTCTGTATGGAAAACAGTTCAAAGGCATTATTTTGTTTCCCATAAGGGTGCTAACTGGACAGACCTATTATTAGAAAGCAAGAAAATGTGTGTGGGGTTGCAAATTTAGTTTGCCACTCACATATTGTGATTTAATCTCCTGTATGTCTGCCAGCTTTAATAAAACTACCCTGAAGTCTGTTTTGTGCATTAAGGCTTGATAGTCAGCACAACAATGCTAGTACTAGAAATCTGACATTACCACGAGGTAATGAGCCTTGCTGAACTCGTTACTGCCGTGGTACACTGGACCTTTAATTTAATCCCAAAATAAGGCTTGTACCGCCACAAATCATACATCCTCAGCTTCAGCGGACTCTGCCCTCCAAGGGGATTTATTCTGTTTCCTGGTCCAAAGCCCAGTTCTTGTGCCAGCTGCTCCAAAGTGAGGTGCCTCCCAGGACAAATTCACATGCAGACACTGGGGCCAAGCTGCACCCCAAAACAATATTTGTATCAACCCAAATTAGTTCTTGTTTTGCACGGCTGGCTTGTGCATGCACACATTCCCAATGTGGGACTGCACAGAAACCACGATGATGAATTGGGAACCAACTACGGGGCCAAGCCATGTTTCTGGACCTCTACCACACCGCCAGATTTGGATAAGGATATATAAAGCTGAGGATCATCAGGATATCTCTGACAACCAACCCCAAAGCTTTACACAGAAATTGAAAAGCAAGGTAGACAGGATTGTGCCCTGTGGAACTCCACAGGATAAGTCCCACACCGATGACAACTAGTCTACCCCAGCATCCCTTTGAGTCCGATCCATGAGGAATGATTTGAACCAGTTCAAAAGACATCCCCGGATACCTACTTTTGATTCTATTTAGACACTTATTAATTTTGTCTCCTTTTTTACGCCCCATTTTGTATTTATGTGTTGTCTCTTTTTATTTTTTATCCCGGCGAGGTGCCTCAAAAGCTGAAAGTGGTTTGGGGAAAATATTACGGCCATTTATGCATGGGAGGTTTTGCCTTGGATTTGCTGCTCTCTCCACATTTTCTCCACCCGAATTCTCAAAACTCTGCATGGGGGCTTATTTTTTTTATTTTATTTTTTTGCCCTTTATGCATGGGAGGTTTTGCCTTGGATTTGCCGCTCTTTAGATGCACATTTTCCCCATCCGAATTCTCAAAACTCTGCCCCGGGGGGGGGGGGGCTTATTGTTGAGTTCTGAGAATTCGGACGGGGGGAAACGTGCATCTAGAGAGCGACAAATCCAAGGCAAAACCTCCCGTGCGTAAACGGCCTTTGAGTTTTAAGAATTTGGACGGGGGGAATGTGCATCTGGGGAACGGCAAATCCAAGGCAAAACCTCCCGTGCATAAACGGCCTTTGAGTTTTAAGAATTTGGATGGGGGAAATGTGCATCTAGGGAAATCCAAGGCAAAACCTCCCGTGCATAAATGGCCTACGTCCCAGAAGGGATCACTTGCTGTACAGTGTCTGTCACAATCCCACCATCCTCTGCGGCAGTTTCGAATCCGCGTCGCCCCGAATTCCGCCCACAGTAAAGATGGCGGCGGCGGCGGCGGCGGCTTCCGTGCGGCCTGTTCTCCGGGCATCTCCGGGTCGGCATTGTGGCGCCTGCCTTGCCCGCTCGGCCTCCTCCTTCTCCGCCTCGCGGGCGCGACAGGCTTTCCTCCGGTTCTTCCAGGAGAGGCATGGGCATCGAGTGGTGCCTTCGGCCCCGGTGCGACCGCGGGGAGACCCCAGTCTGCACTTCGTCAACGCGGGCATGAACCAGGTACGGCCTTGCGAAGGAGGAGGGTGGAGAGGCGCCCTGGAAGGGTTCCCGCGCAGATACGGGCGGGACCTGTTGGCCCCCCGGGGCTTATCCTGGTCTGTGGATCCCGATGCTGTACGGCTTCACGTGCAGCCTCCTGAAGGGAGAGGTCCTCAAAACTGAACTCGCGTCGTGTTTGCAGAAAACGTCACATTCTCTGGACTCAAAAATAAGCCCCCGTGCAGAGTTTTGAGAACTCGGGTGGGGGGGAAGGTGCATCGAAAGAGTGGCCTGAGCAAGGCTGTTTATTAAAATAGAAATTAAAAAAAAAAAAAAACGATAGGGAGCCCAATGCATTTGATTTTAAAATTCTAACAGGGGCAGTTTTTAAAAGAGCTTCTGTAACCGTGGCCCAAAAGATCTCCCGGTAACAATTGGCATCCAGACTGCCAGGGAAGCTGGGGGAAGGAATGTCTACCTAGATCCAGGCTTGCTTTAAGTAAGTGGGTTAAGAGTCATGGAGTGTCAGCGTGAACGACAAACAATGATAGGAGAAACTGGATGAAACGGCAACTGTCCTGAGTCGCCTTTCTGTCTGTAATACAATCAGATAGGCATAACTTTCTGATGTATCGTCATCACTTGAATTTGGATAAATATCTCTTTCCCCAGTATGATCTGGACTCCAGAGATTTCTGCCCATTAGGGCCTCTGGGTCGCAGCTGCCAGAATAAACTGTTTTCTTGAAATAACGGTTCAGGTCTCTATTTCCCCCACGAACCTCTGGTTTACCATATCACTTTAATCAAAAACCTGAATTCCACCCCTAAGCTGGAAGATTTCAAATCGAAATACAGGAGGCTTTCATTTGATTTTTATTCTGCTGCAATAAACCTTCAGCAGTAGCCGGAGGTTTACTTTTTGTAGTGTAGAAGTTACCATTCATACTGTGGAGCCCCACATGTCCTTTGTGTGCTTTGCTACGTGTAAACAATCCAAGAAGACTCAAGTTGACTGCGCTATCTGAGGGTGGACTGTCATATAAGATCAACTACAGATAGAATGCACATTAATTCTTATGATTCCTGTGTAAGAACTTTGTAAAGTGATGCTGCCATTAGACGGTCTTGTTGGTAACATCCTTGAAAGCCGCTCAATGACAGCAAGACAACCAAGGACCAAAAGTGGTGGGGTGCTAATCACAAACTGTCAACCATATGAGCGACTGATCCATGTTCTTATGGAGCAGCAAACTTGACATATACTTGCAGTGAGCCAGTGAGCCATCATGTTGTCTGGGGAAAAGATGTATGAATATAAGCAGGGTTTTGATCTCCTGTGCTTTGTTTACCAACTCTCCACTGTCGGAGCCAGCACTTAAGACTGCAGTAGGTACCTGATTGAAGGGAAAATGGCTATTTGTCAAAGAGCATCAAATTAACTCTAAAGAAATCTGAGTGTACCTTATTCAAAACCAGGGCAGCAATCAGTGGCCTATACAATCTGTTTACATAAGAAATTGGATCATTTCAATATTAAGAGTTGTTCATCGATTAAAGATCTTTTAGTAATGTATATGTTAATTCTAAAATCACAAGATCAAGAGTTCCAAGTACGCATGCATTCCTATGCACCATTAATCGATTGATTGTCTAGCTTTCAACATTTAATTGATCAGTTGACTGATTAAAGATTAAATTACATTCACATTGCAACCACTAATGTGTTTTCCTGAAGATTCTGGAGACAGTTCTAATTTTGTCACAGTATAAGAAAAATTTTTCATGTACCGTAATCTGGAGTAGTCCCACTATAAATTAGTCTAATTTTCACTGTATTAATTTGAGGCTTTTTGACAGTGAAGACTTCCAATGTGAGATGGGGCTGTGTTGTTCATGCATCGTTCTGCTTTCTTGTGTACAGCAGCTTGTGTAGGTAACAGTCAAACAACAGTATATGAACACAGGACTCCCAGCAGGTGTTGGAAGTTAAGGGCCTTTTCTGGCCTTTCTGCCTGGGATACTAGGTGGAGATACTGGGGACTGTACCTGGGATCTTGTGGAAGCAAAGCATGTATACCACCACAGAGCTAAAACACACTCACTGTAGCCTGGTGAGAACAGGAAACCAACCCCTGCAGCTGTCAATCCACAGATTGAGTTTCACACAACATCCAAGCCTTAGTCACTCCCTGCTCAGATCAGGACAGTTACTATAATAGTTTTATATACTGAGCAGTACTACATTTCTCATCAGACCTCTGTTGAATGTGAAATTTGTTGGGTGTTTCTTTTAAATTTTGCAGTTCAAACCCATTTTCCTGGGCACAGCAGACCCCCGGAGTGAACTGACGCGTTATCGGCGGGTAGTGAACAGCCAGAAGTGTGTACGCGCAGGCGGGAAGCACAATGATCTGGAAGATGTGGGCCGAGATGTTTATCATCACACGTTCTTTGAAATGCTGGGGAACTGGTCCTTTGGAGATTATTTCAAAGTAAGATATCAAAATATGCTTTCCCAGAAATGACACTGGGACATTCTGTTTGTGCTACCATAGAGACAGACTTATATTTCATACCCTAGGGTTTCTTTTTGATAACTTCAGTTGTAAGCCACTGACTCCTTAAAGTCAGTTCCAACATGCAGAAATAGGATGCGGTCAAGCCCTTCTTAGACTGGACCACTTCAGACTGAGGTGGGCAACTGCATGTTTGAATACTCCCCCGTGTAAAGAATCCCCTGGAGTCATAGATGAGCTGATATTGGATTTGCAGGCTGGACCTGAAGCAATGTTACAGGATGGAGTCTGGACTGACTGCAACTCAGCTGAAAATCCAGCCTGGAGAAAGTGACCTAGTGAAGGGGAGGATCCTCCTGGATGCCAAAGGTTTTGCAGTGAATCTTGGGAAAGAAGCAGAACCTGGTGCTCCACTTCAATCCGCGCTTCGACTGTCATGAGGACGTGAATATCATTGTGTGCAACTCCAAGCAAGACGGGATCTGTGGGAGGAAGAACAGCGGTACAGCAACTTCCCTTATCAGCAGGGCAAAAAGCCGAGGTCACCATCTCCTTCAAAAAAAGGAAGAAGAAAAAAGAACCCCCTGCACATGGGAAACTAGCATGTAGGAGTAAATAATTTTAGCTTAGTCGCTTCTCCCTGGTGGATTAACCGTCTACATACAGGGTGCTTTGTATGTGCTGCCAAATCTGATAGTTCCCTGTCTGAAATGGTCCAGACCCAACAGCATAGTGTCATAGTCTGTTTCTGCGTGTTTGAATTGGTCCTTGGAAAGCTGTCTTAGGGGCTTGAGGGGGGGAGAACGAGCATCCATTTTCTGTAACATGGGTTGAAATGTAGAAGGCTGCTTGTAGACTGTATGCTGTACAAACCATCTCAAGAATTGGCACTGTTAGATCTGAGGAATGAATGTTCGTAACTGGTTGCCATACTGCTGAAAATAAGATTTGCTTGCTTTTCCTGAGAGCAGGTATAATGTCACTGTTATCCTCTCTGTTGTGAGAACAGTAAGTCAGGGGGGCTTTGTTGCAGCATGAACCACAGGACATGCACTAATAAGGTTCTGGTTTTGTTGGCGTTGTTTTGTGGAAATTTGGCTTTATGAGGCTTTCATCTTTTTTAACGTTTAACTGAGATATTTGTGAATGAGAGAATCATTTGAAATCTCCCTCTGTTGTCAATAGCAGCACAAGAAGCCCAGCTTAGCCCAAGCCTGTGAGAGCTTGGGAGCTAAGCAGGGTTGGCCTCTGTCAGTTCTTGGGTGGGAGACCACCGAGAAAGACTGGAGCTGCTGCGTGGAGGAAGGCAATGGCAAGCCAAAACCACCTCTGCTCGTATCTTGCCTGGAATGCCCAGTGGATGGGGTTGTCATGAGTCATTTGCAACTTGACGGCACTTCTTCCTCTTCTTCCTCTGTTGTTAATGGTGTTATTTATCTGGGTTTTTTTTTTAACCTGGTTCTTCTTCCAAAGAGTACAAGTGGTTTTATCCCCATGACAACTGTGAGGTAATTTAGACTGAAAGACCTAGGTTACCCAGGAAGTAGGGTGACTGAGTAGGAGCATAAATCCAGGCCTTTCCATTCCCACAGTATCCTTTAATTTTGAGACAAAGAAAAGTTATCCAATGCATCACCCTCCCATCCACTGTAACAAGGCAATTCCTTCCCTATTAAACTATGCTTGCTTTTTTCCACCCACCCACCCATTTCCTGTTTAGGAGGAAGCATGCAGCATGGCATGGGAGCTCCTCACTCAGGTCTATGAGATTCCAAAGGACCGTCTCTACGTTACCTATTTTGGAGGTGATGCAAAACTTGGGCTAACTGCAGATGAAGAGTGCCGAGAAATATGGCTTAGTCTGGGGTAAGTAAACAAGAAAAGCTGTTTGTATTCCACATTCTTTCATTTAAGAGAAAGTTTCCAGCTTTTACAGGAGAACAGCTTGAAAATGTGCCAATAGTGTTGGTTTGATAAAATGGAGGAGAGGAGAATGATGTAAGTTGCTTTGGGGAGAAAGGTTTGGTATATAAATAAAGTTAGTTAATTAACTGAAGATTTGCAATGCAGTCCTAAGCATAGTTGCACCCTCTTAAGTCCATTTAAGTCAAGGGGTATAACGCTGGATAGGATTGCACTGTTGGAAACTAACATAGGCCTTACTTGCTGTTTCCAGTCAACAGCCATTGGGTATCTGTACCCAGCATAGTTCCATGTTCCTTCCCTGCTTCCCATCTCGCCATCCCTTCACCAAGGTATTTGGATATATACAAATAAATGCTGTGGTTTAAATAATTTATGTAAAAAATGTGTGTTCTAAATACACATGACTGTTTTGACAAGAGTTATGCACCCACGTGCCCAGGCGCCTTCCTCCGGCCGGCAGGGGCCTTCCTTGGCCGGCAGGAGGTTCCTGCCGGCCGCGCCGCCGCCACCCACGCGCCCAGGCGCCTTCCTCCTGCCGGCAGGGGCCTTCCTTGGCCGGCAGGACGTCCCTCTCGGCCGCTCCGCCGGCTCTCAGGCGCTCAGGTGCCTTCCTCCGGCCGGCAGGGGCCTTCCTGGGCTGGCAGGAGGTCCCTGCCGGCCGCGCCACCGCCATCCATGCGCCCAGGCGCCTTCCTCCGACCGGCAGGGGCCTGGAGGGGCCTCCTGCCGGCCCAGGAAGGCCACGCCGCCGCCGCCGATTCGCCACGTCTCCCGGTAAGTAGGGGGTTCAGGGGCTCTTCCCCCTCCCCCCCTTGGATGGCACTGGGGTCGGGGTGGGTCGGGAGGGCCCGGGAGGCCGGCAGGAGGGCGACCTGGGGCAGGGGCCCTGCGCTCTAAAATGGCGGCCGCCATTTTAGGGCTCAGCATTGCCGGTAAAGGGAATTTCTTATTGACCCTCGGCTTATACGCATGTCAATAAGAAATTCCCTTTTCTGGCTCAAATTTGGGGGGTCGGCTTATACTCGGGTCGGCTTATACCCGAGTATATACGGTACAGCCTGTCAAATGTTTTCTGCCACCAGGCCCAGCTATTGGCCAAGTTTTAGCTGTGAGACATGTGCCACAGTCTGTAGTGTTGTTTTCTTGTTATATCAGCCTTCACTGATGAAAGCAACAGTATGGAGAGGGAGCACAGCAGCACCAACTCAACACTGGTGCTGCAGCTGCTTGTAGGGGATGACGGGTCAGCAGGATAGAGAGTGGGAAAGGAGGAAAAGGAGAGTGGGAATGGTTGTCCCAGCAGTGTCCTCTTTTCCTTTTCAGCGTGCCTCACCACCATGTGCTTCCTTTTCCATTAAAAGACAACTTCTGGGAGATGGGGGATACCGGTCCCTGTGGGCCCTGCACTGAGATTCATTATGATCACGTGGGTGGTGGCAGGAATGTGGCAGCCCTGGTGAATCGAGGCAACCCTGACGTGGTGGAGATCTGGAACCTGGTTTTCATGCAGTTCAACAGGTATAGAATGGGGAAATTACTTGGGCCATGGGGTTGTGCCAGAGCCAGAGCTTCCATACTACTGAACATTCCCAGACTTATCTTCATTGATTTTTCCAGAATCTTATAACCTGTAAGGCAAACTTTCTGATGCCACTTCCAGACACCTTTGCTGCCCTCTGCTCCATTAGAGCCTTTTTTTAATGCATCTGCTACTCTTCTCTGTGGTTTTCTTCATACGTATAAATTCTGTCCTTCCCCCTGTCTCCTTTTGCCTTCCATCCAGACATTGAGCTCACCGAGGTGAG
The DNA here is from genome assembly GCF_029931775.1 of Euleptes europaea. NCBI lineage: Eukaryota > Metazoa > Chordata > Lepidosauria > Squamata > Sphaerodactylidae > Euleptes > Euleptes europaea. The sequence continues at coordinate 37,181,920 of NC_079318.1, read as the reverse complement.
CCGTTGGCTTCTGTACCTTATTGGACTTTTTATGTGCTTTTTTTCCCTTTGTCTGTTTCTTGGTTGATGACTGGTGTGTCGCCAGAGAAGCTGACGGAAGTCTGCGTCAGCTGCCCCAGCGTCACGTGGACACAGGAATGGGCTTGGAAAGGCTGTTGACGGTTCTGCAGAGCAAGCACTCCAATTATGACACAGACCTCTTCACCCCTCTCCTGGACGCCATCCACAAGGTGAGACTTCAGCAGGCTGACACACCAGGCTCACTTTGTAGTCTCCAGGTTGTGTTGCAAGCACTCTGGATATGTTGTGGGTGGTGTCATGGGGTTGATACTTCCTCTGAGAGGGAGGTGAAAAGCATTACCAGCTGCTCACCAGAGAAGAATACTAGAACGCGGGGTCATCTGCTGAAGCTGGAGGGTGAGAGATTCAAAACGGATGAAAGGAAGTGTTTCTTCACACAACACATATTGTGTTAAATTGTGGAACTCCCTGCCCCAGGATGTGGTGATGGCTGCCAACCTGGAAGGCTTTGAGAGGGGAGTGGACATGTTCATGGAGGAGAGGGCTATTCATGGCTACTAGTAAAAATGGATACTAGTCATCGTGCATACCTATTCTCTCCAGGATCAGATGAGCATGAATGTTATATGAGGTGTTGTGGAACACAGGCAGGATGGTGCTGCTGCAGTCGTCTTGTTTGTGGGCTTCCTAGAGGCACCTGGTTGGCCACTGTGTGAACAGACTGCTGGACTTGATGGGCCTTGGTCTGATCCAGCATGGCCTTAAGAGTAGCTGTTGCTTCTGGGTAAGCAGATGAATGTCTTCACCACCACATTTTGTTGTTGTTTGGCTGAGAAGAATACACGTCGGTTCTTATTGGCCTGGCCAGAGTGTAATGCAGTGCAAATGCAGCGACGCACTGCTGTCCATCAATCTCTCTAAACCTAGAAGAGGTGGAATGCCTCAGAGTACTCCTTCCGCAGGAGAGAGATGGTGAGGGCTGTGGCACTGTTGCTCAAACACTGCGTGGGCCATGAGAGCCAACTGCAGCAGCCTGCCGGTGCTTCTTTTCCCCCATTGCAGCTGGCCCTTTAAAACTGAAAGGATCCCCACTAAGGGAACTGACGTATTCCCTGACTGTAACAGCACAGTCTTCAGGAGCTGAAAGAAATGGCTGCAGTGGCACCGTGGCAGGCCTTCAGTTGCTGGGGAGGAGTTTTCTGGCACTTTCCCAGCCGTCTCCTCAAACCTTAAAAGGGTGGGAGAAATGTCTGTGGTTTGACCCTCGGTGTTCATTTCAGAGAGATAAGCAGAGCTGTGTATGATGAAAAAGCAGGGAATAAAGGGACACCCAGACAGGCTTTACAGATTTATTAGCAAAGAGGAAGAAGAGTTGTTTTTTATATGCCGACTTTCTCTAGCACTTAAGGAAGAATCAAACTAGCTTACAAACACCTTTCCCTCCCCACAACAGACACCCTGTGAGGTAGGTGGGGCTGAGAGTGTGTGACCAGCCAAGGTCACCCAACCGGCTTCATGAAGAGGCGAGGGGAAACAAATCCAGTTCACCAGATTAGTGTCCGTCGTTTATGTGGAGGAGCAGGGAATCAAACCCGGCTCTCCAGATCAGAGTCCACCACTCCAAACCACCTGTCTTAACCACTACACCATGCTGGCTCAAAGAACATCTATATAATAACCAATGCCTTAGTTTGAGGGGGGGACAGGCATTAACATTTGAAAACAATGTTGGAAGAACTTTGAACAGAAAAGTTAAGGAAAAGTGATGCTGTTTTTTGGGGGAGGGAGTCATTTGAAGAAACTATGTGCTGTATTTACGGTTGCAAACTTTCCAGCATGGCTCTGTCTTTCAGGCTTTCCTAAAATATTTCTGAATTTCTCTTTCAGGGTTGTGGCAAGCCCCGATACCAGGGTTTGGTTGGGGAGGCAGACCCTGGAGGTGTGGATACGGCCTACAGAGTGGTGGCAGACCATGTCCGCGCCCTGTCTGTCTGCATTGCCGATGGTGTTTATCCAGGCATGTCTGGTGCCGAGTAAGGAAGCTGCATGGTAACAAGGGCTGGTTGGGGACAGAGAGGTGGCTGATCTTAAAGAGCCTGAGTTGCTACAGGATGCGGCCTACCAGGGAATCTTCTGAGGGTGTTTGAAGATACTCTGAAAGGGAAGAAGTGGAGACTTAGGATAGGTTGACTCAGCCTTCCATCCTTCTGAGGTCGGTGAAATGAGTACCCAGCTTGCTGGGGGTAAAGGGAAGATGACTGGGGAAGGCACTGGCACACCACCCCGCAAACAAAGTCTGCCTTGGAAACGTCGGGATGTGACGTCACCCCATGGGTCAGGAATGACCCAGTGCTTGCACAGGGGACCTTTACCTTTTTTAATATTCCAAAAACACATAACAAACTACTTAACTACACGCTGATGGCGGCAAGAGTGATATATGTAACAAAGTGGAAACCAGAGAAATATCCAGATTTGATTTGCGCAACAATGCCAAACTAACATCTCCTGTACATAATAGAACAATTTCAGAATTTCAGGAAAAATTGAATGTTTTCTTGAAGTATGTAGCTAAAAATTGAGAACCGAATTAAAGCAAGTTAAAACACAGTAAGAAAGATTAAGGTAATTTACGTTTAATAATAAATACTTGATCAGATATGAAAAATATATTGAGAACGAAGAGTAATGTAATTCAAAGAAGTTAACAATTGAAATGTAATGTTAAAAAATAATTCAAAGAAGTTAATAACCAAAATGCAATTTTAAATAGTAAGTTCCGTACATAACATGATGTTGTGATTGTGTATGTTTTAATGTTTATGTTAAAAATACAATTTTGAAAACTAAAAAAAAGAAAGAAAGAAACTGGGTGCAGAAGCGAGAGAGAAGTACAGCTGTGGATGTGACGAGCACATGTAGGAAGCTGTACATGTGGTAGTGCCCGGGGGGTAGGAAGGTGGCAGGGTACATGCTGAAGGAATTCTACTGCTGGGCTTTGTGAAGGTGGTTGGGAAGGGTGAGATGGCATCAAGGGGTGCAGCACAGCTGACTGAAGATGGCTTTTTTCCCCCTTGCTCGCAGGCTTGTTCTGCGCCGTATCTTGCGTCGGGCTGTGCGGTTTTGCTCCGAAGTCCTCCAGGCTCCACCTGGGTTCCTGGCCAGCTTGGTTCCTGTTGTGGTTGAGATTCTGGTAACACAGAAATTATTTTCTTGTCTATAGCTAGCATGTCATATAGAAGTGAACACTGTAATGGCTTCCCTGTTTAAGATCGCGATCCTAAAGGGGGGGGAGGGTGGATCCGCTGTGGCCAGGAGTGTCGGAGCTGCGCTGCCTCCTCCAAGGTTTTCCAGCCACCATGGAGGCAAAAAAAAAACCTTTTTTAATCATTTAAAATTTTAAACGGGGGAAAATGCCCCACAGTGAGCAGCGAGGCTATACCACGAAAAAAGGTGGCACAGCCCCGCCACCATTCAAGGAGGCATTCCTGGGCCAAAAGAGCTGTGGAAGCTGCCTAAAGGCAGCTCCACCCCCACCCCACACACACTGTTATGGGCTTTCCCTTCCAGGAAAGCACTGCCACATGGCTGTGTTGATGGTGGCAGCCGGCAGCACCCAGATGCTGGCATTGTTCCCATGCCGATGTACGTGCCACCTTATTCCGTGATAAGGTGGCACCTACGCCAGCACAGAATCAATCTGGCTCCTAAGGAGCTTTGCCTCCCCCTTTCAGGAATGGGCTGTTAGTACTTAGACCAGGAGTCCATGTCTAGTGATACTGGATGGCTTCCTACAACGTTCAATAAGAATAAGGGAGCTTGTTTCTTAACTGTGCAAATTTTAAACTTGGATTTATTTTAACTGTTCTGATTATTCCTTTTTATGCCAATAAAGGTGATGATTGATTGATAAAGGTGATGATTGATTGATACTGGATGGCCAGATTAGGAATGTAAAGCATTTACAATAGGGATTCCTTTATGTGTGTAAAGTGCTGTCAAGTCACAGCCAACTTATGGCGACCCCAGCAATGGGCTTTCAAGGCAGGTGAGAAGTAGAGGTGGTTTGCCATTGCCTTCCTCTGCAAAGTCTTCGTTGGAGGTCTCCCTTCCAAGTACTGACCCTGCTCATTTTTCAAGATCTGACAAGATAGGGCTATCCCATGGTGCCTTCCCTCCAAGGATTTATTTACTCTTTATACACTACTGTAAACAGTTAAATGTTTTCCAAGGCTTGGGAAATTGGCAAAGTGCTACCTGTGCAGCCCAATATTGTTTGTGCCTGCCGAACAAGCTTTTTCCAGTGCTGGCTTTACTGTTAATTGTCTGCGCGCATGACTGAAACCGGACAGCATTAGCATGTTCATTTTGCGTACAAAACCCAATACCAGAATAGAAATCTGTACGTGGGCTAGATAGATTGTGAACTTGTCAATGTTTAACGGATAGCAATTTCGATAGTTTAAATGGGTGTTCTATTTAATGAAATGCACATCTCTACGCCGAATGTGGTTTGCGGTGGCCTCTCTCTTTTCTTGCTTCACACAGAGGAGGAGTCTGCTTAGGGGGTCAGTCCTACAGTAGTGTGTGTGTGTGGGGGGGTACTTTTTCTAGCAAGGAAAAAAATCCTTCTATTATGGGAAAAAACATTTTCCTAATGTTATTCTTCTAGCAGTTGCTGAGCTTGCAATGAACATATCTAAAAGAAGGTGGATGAAGTGAGAACTAAAGTATCGTTGGGAAGGCAATCTAATACATGATCTCCCCTATAAAAGGGGAAACATTGATTGGTGCTACTGTTCTCCTATTCTGCCCATCAAATGTAGCATTCGAACAGAGGGACCAGCCTCTGCCTAGAGGCTCTGCGAAATCTTCAGAGTAGTCCTTGTCAGAGATGTATGGTGGAGAGAGATTCCGATCAGGAGGCTTGGTGGGGAGAAAGGCATATGGGATGAAAAGCTGTGCTGTGTACGTCCAAGCGTAAGCTCTTCTTCTAGTGTGTCCGATTCATCCAAAACAATTGCGTGATATGACCCCAGTTTCTTTTTTAATGTTTTAAGGAGCAGAGCTGTTCTGTAGTAGAAATGAGGTGTGTGTGTGGTGGGAGGGAGGGGGGCAGATCTGCGCAGTAACATCGCTGATGACCTGTGACTCCACCTTTGCAGGGAGATGCCTATCCAAACCTGAAGAGGGAAACGGACATGGTAAGCAGCTTGAGCTGGTGGCATGAAAGCTGCATCTAAGGGCTTATGAACGGAGCCAAGTCACTCTGTACATAGGATGGCACCCTACCACTCCTGCTCTACCACTGAGCAACGTTTGAAGCTTTCCCTTAGCCTAAGGAGCCTTAAGTGGGTCTTCCCTTGGAGGAAGAGATGCTTATGTTGGAGGAAGAGATGCTTATGTTGGAGATGCTTATGTTGAAGGAAGGCTCCTTGGAGGATGGTTGGATCCACTCCACTGTCCCTATTTAGAGGACCTTACATTAGCTGCCTGTTTGTTTCTGGGTACAGCTCAGAGTTCTGATTCTTACAGCCCTTCACAACCTGGGATCCTCCTAGCTGAAGGACAGCCCTCAAGAGCCTACCTGGCAGCTCCAAGCAAGGCCTTCCTGTGCATAGACTGATTAGATCCCCCACAACCTCTTCTTGGCCTCTGCTGTGGTTGTCCCCCGTACACTTTGGAACAGGTTGTTAGGAAGGCGTTCTTGACTTGGGAAGAGCTGCAAAGCTGAGCTGTTCAGAAGGACTTTTGAGGAGAATTGAAAAATACGGAGGCTGTTCATTTGTCTTGTATCTTTTTATTGTGGTATTATTGCCTTCTGCAATTTATGTTTTTAGTTTGCTTTTTAAAGCTGCCTTGAGTCCTTATGAGGAGCAGGGTGGAATAAAACGATGCTGAATAAATAAATAGTTATTCCATGGTGCCTGGAGGAGGAGGCCTCTTGTGAACACAAGAAGCTGCCTTATACTGAATCAGACCCTTGATCCATCAAAGTCAATATTGTCTACTCAGACTGGCAGCGGCTCTCCAGGGTGTCAGGCAGAAGGTCTTTCACATCTCCTTACTGGAGATGCCGGAGATTGAACCTGGGACCTTCTGAATTCCAAGCAGATGCTCTATCACTGAGCCACAACCCCCTCCCTGCTACTTTATTCTGTGGAACAATCAGCAGAGCAGCCACCTGAGTTACTGTGGAAAAGAAGGATGCTGTTGTCTTTTTTCTCAGTGGGGAAGAGACTCTGCCTCTTTTCATACTAATGGAAGAGAGGCAGTGGTTGGTATTAACACCACACGTCGAGCAGGTTGTGTGATTTATTCCCATCTCCCGTTTGAAGGGAAGTCCTATAGGTCACTTCTGTGCCACAGCTGGCTGCGCGTAATGAAGCCAATCACTCCCTCTGCTGATCTGATGTACTTAAAACCCGGAACAGTATCAATATTCTTACCGAGATTTCTCTCCCAGAATATACCGTAGCTGCTTTTTGCTCCTACAGTTCAAGCTAGTTTGGGGAGTTCTAATATTTCTGCAAGCAACTGAACTCAGGTGATTGATAGGCGCAATGAACACAGCTGCATTCCAGCCCATCTTCCTCACTGCCCAGCTCTGCTCAGTCCTTTTAATCCTGAAGCTTTTCTGCACTTCCTTTCTCATCCTTTGCTCCCTGCTGTTCAAGGGATGGGTTTTTTCCCCTCATACTCAGTTTGTTCAGTGAATTTCCAATTTGAATTTGTTGCAGCTGCTCCAAACTCCTTACTGTTAAAAGAATCTAAAAGAAGGGGGTCAAAGAACATGCAGCGTTCACTTTACCCCCCTCTTTTTTCCACTTGCTTGTGTCATAGGTCTGTGTGAAGGGCAGTGTTCTAGCAGATGGCCCCCAGGGGCTTGCTCTCTATGACCACACTGCAATTATGCCTGGCGCTTTTATCAGAAACTTGACGCAAAGGGATGAGTCTGCACAGTTTTCTTTAGTTTAAAGCTTATTTCAAGTTCTCTTTATTTTACAAGCATGCAGAAGAAACACATCTCCCCTTCCTACAAAGCCTCCACAGTTTCTGGTGAAATCTGTAGATGCAACATTTTGCCTACTTTCGTATCTGTTGCCTACTTTCGTATCGTATCCCTTCCTACTGTGTGTGAGTGTGGGCGGTGGGGGGGGGAAGATATCTGAACCTGGCTCTGTTCTTCCTTACAGGTTATAAATACAATCAATGAGAATGAGAATGCATTTCTGTCCTGCCTCTTGCAAGGGCGTCGCGTTATAAACAGAACACTCCAGCAAATGGATCACTGCAAAGTCTTCCCAGGCAAGTTTTTTTCACTGATGGCCAAAGGAGAATCCTAGAATATAGTAAGAGGGAGGCATCAGCAGATTATTTCTGGCTGGAAAAAACAGAAAACCATAGAAATAAACGCACATTGACTTCTAAGTCAATAAGAAGGATGTAACTCTGCTTAGGACTGCACTGTCAGGCCTACTAGACATCGTAGTGGGTTCTAGAACAACCCTTTTTGGACTTATGGCACATTAGCCAAAGAGGTTGCCCCTCCCACACACACACACACACACACACTGCAAAAACTGTTTTACTTTTGGCTCCACAAGATGTCATCCCAGGGGAATAAAATCTCACTGCCATCTGTTTAACATTTTAGTCTACTAGCAGAGACTATTCTTATTCAGCTGCCACCTTCAGAAGTCTTACTGGTGAAGAAATAATAAGGATCCTGCTAGATGATCATAGAGTCTCCAAGAAGTATTCCGTACTTCCCACTCATGGTTTTATTCCTGTCCACAGTGGAAGTCGCTTGGGGTCTTTACAGAAACTTGGGATTCCCGCTGGACCTTATTGGCTTGATGCTTGAAGAAAAGGGGGTCCAGTTGGACGCTGCTGCTTTGGACCGGCTGGCTCAGGAGGATACTGAAGTAAGACAAAAACCTTTTCCTGTTTTCCGAGTGTCCTTAGTGTGCTTCACACTCCATTGCCCCTGACTGCTGTCCTTGGGGTGGCCATTTAAGGGATTACGGCATCTTGCCTGTAGAAGGCCTGCTATAATCGTCCCAAATCCACAAATGAGTTTAAACGCTAGCTTTAAAATCCAATATCTAAATTCTGTCCTAAAGCAAACCAAATTTCAGCATTCAAAATAAATATGACCTGCTCTTTGAATGTCTGCTGTATTGTCGGGGGTGTTGGTGGTGTTCCCATAGGGCTGTCAGCGGCAGCAAGACAAATTTGTGTGAGGACAGTGAGCAGGGGCAGCACCTCAACAACCGGCAAAGATGCTGCAGCTCCATGGACCGTATTGGCAAAGCAGATGTGCTTAAGTTGTCTTTCCCACTTTTCCACATGTGCAGCGCAAAGCTCCAAAACAGCAGGAGGAGAGCTCAGCGATGCAGCTGGATGTGCATTCGCTGGCTAAACTGCAGCATGATGGTGTACCTCTTACTGATGACTCTCCCGTGTTTGCCTATGAACTTGGGCCAGATGGGAAATATGGTAAGGATGCAGCCATGCCAGGAGAAGTACCAAAACGGGTAACTCGGGGAAGAAAGAGGTTAAGATTCATACCCAGGAGACTCAGGAGCAACTCCCTCCTTGTCTCCAAGCAGAAGTCTGGCAAATTGATGAATCTGTTGTACCAAGCATATTATCTATCCATCTTGGAAACTACTAATGCCTACCTCAGCCTGAACCCAGACACAAAGTGCTTATCTTACCCTAGATCACTGAACCAGAGTCCATGTGTAGTGTGATATACTGTGATTTGCATATATTCATTCTCTGGTTTTCTCCATTGAGGAAGGAATTTTATATGCACGTAAGAGAGTTCTGTAAAATGTGTTCCTCTAAAAACCCGGAGTTTAAAGGGCAAAGGTTTGAGGGCGAGGGGTTTGGGTTTTGTAGTATTTTTCCTTAAAGCCTTAAATACTTGGATTTTGCATGTTCAGTAGTGTTCTTTTCCAATTCTGGAAAAGCATGATTATAAGGTGCCAAACGTTTTAAAGTGTTGGCTTAGTTTTAATGATGCATCGTTCTTTTATCAGAGAGCAGAGCAAAGTGCCAATTTTACTGTTCTGCTCCTGCTAAAGGCCAGTTTTCCCATTACATTTTCCTGTGTAGGAAATAATGCTCAAGTTAGAAAAAGAATACATGCTGTCATGTAACAGTGGTGTGTGGCTTCATTATAAGCATTAGGAACCTAATAGTGGTTCTTACTATTTCATAAAGATGGTTAAATTCAAATCCAGTAGCACCTTAGAAGCCCTGACCTGGATGGCCCAGGCTAGCCTGATCTCGTCAGATCTTAGAAGCTAAGCAGGGTCAGCCCTGGTTAGTATTTGGATGGGAGACCACCAAGGAAGTCCAGGGTTGCTGTGCAGAGGAAGGCACTGGCAAACCACCTCTGTTAGTCTCTTGCCGTGAAAACCCCAAAAAGGGGTTGCCATAAGTCGGCTATGACTTGATGGCACCTTACACGCACACAGCACCTTAGAAACCAACAAGATTTGGGGGGGGGGGTATAAGCTTTTGAGTCAAAGCTCCCTTCGTCACAGACAGAAATCTGGTTGGTCTCTAAGGTGCGACTGGTCTCAAATCTAGCTTTCTACTGCAGATGAACATGGCTATCTTCTAAAATGATAAATATGGTTGTATCTGGTTGTTAAATTCCTGCTAATGTCAGCTAGATACAGAGCAAAGAGACAATATAAGATGGAGTGTAGAGAGGCAGCAACTGATCATATAATAAGTTTCTAGCAAAGTGTTTCCTAGTCCACTGTATAATTTGTTGGTGATCCTTGCTGTCTGACTGACCCTGTTTTTAAACTTTTGTACTCCCATCTTCTCAGTGAGAAAGGCAGGCTATACATGAAGTAAATAAAAATAGGAAGGAAATTTCTTGGTTATTGTATACATGTCATTATTGCAGCAAGCCTCAAGGTGTCGCTGTTTCATACCTAGCATAAAGTGGATGTAGACTTTTGGGTGGCATAAGCTTGAATGAGTCCACAGCAGTTTACATTTACCGCATTTCTGTCCAGCTTGCCTCTCATAGTTAGATAACCGGCTGACATGTGAGAATGGTCTACTTGCTAACTGGAGAGACTAGTCAATAACAGCCACGCCCATGATGGCAGTTTCACACAGTTAAGGAATGGGTATAAACACCCTGTGCAAAGAAGTCTCATGGCCTCTGAGAGCCAGCGTGGTGTAGTGGTTAAGAGCAGTGGTTTGGAGCAGTGGAGTCTCATCTGGAGAACCAGGTTTGATTCCCCACTCCTCCACATGAGCGGCAGATGCTAATCTGGTCAACTGGATTTGTTTCCCCACTCCTACAGATGAAGCCAGCTGGGTGACCTTGGGTAAGTCACGCTCTCTCAGCCTCACCTACCTCACAGGGTGTCTGTTGTGGAGAAGGGAAGGGAAGGTGATTGTAAGCCAGTTTTATTCTGCCTTAAGTGGAAGAGAAAGTCGGCATATTAAAAACCAACTCTTCTTCTTTAAGAATTAACGTTTACTGCAGTATATCTTTTAGTGGGGGCTGTCAGGCTCTTGGTTTTGCTGAGGTGGCTGCATAGAGACATTCTCCAGTTTCAAAAAGAACTACATTGGCTGTGGTTTAATTTCTGACCATAATCCAGAGCGCAGGTCCATATCTTTTAAATCCTTAAATGGGCTCCAGCCAGAGTTCTTGAGGGACCACCTGCTCCCATACAGAGCTGACTGTCTGTTCAGATGCTCTACAGAGGCCCTGCTTAGTTAGTGTACCTCTGAGGTGAGTTGGGTGACAACCAGAGACAGGGCCTTCTCTGTTCTTATGACACCTCAGCTGTGGCATTCTCTTCCTTCCTGCAAGCGGTCTGCCTGCCATCAAGCTTATTAAGCTTCAGGCAACAGGTAAAAACTGTTATTTTCCTAGGCATTTCGCTGAATCTTTTCTTTCCCTTTCACCCAATTGTTGCTATGTATTTCTCTGAGTTGTTTTATTGTTAGAATTTCATGCACTGATGTTTTTAGATATTTTTCTGCTCTGTTTCTAGTTATGTGAGATTTTGCTTTCATTATATGCTGCTGTTTAAATAAGGATATTTGTTCTGGGCTATTAACATTTGTACTGGTAATGTATCGTACTGATTTTTGTTGGGAGCCATCTCAGGCACTTTCAATGAAGAAAGCAATATATAAATAATTTAAATAAGCCAAAGTAGTAATGCACATTTTCTCTCTCTCTCGTTGGACTTATTTTAGTAACTTCGTGGATAAGGGAATCACAAAATTTGGTTAGCGTTGGTAGACATCCAGTATCTGGGGTTGGCGCCCTTCTCCGGGGTCTTTTCTCATCAAGCTTTAGACCTTGGAGCACCACCAAAGCGCATGGGTTTTGTGACCTTGGTGAGTGTGTGGGAGGGTGGTGGAATAATCTCTGCTAAGATGCTGTACCTTGGAAGCACATGGGCAAGCTCCTGCCCTCCTGATCTTGGTGGGTATAGACTTACCATCCTCGCAGACAGAAAGACACTTTCCACAGACAGTCTGGTGAGCTCCTGTTCATGTAGTCGCTCAATACACTTAGTTGTGTGCTGGACTGCATTTATTTTAAGTGCACTCCCATTAGAATCAGAGGTACTGAAGTGCACTTAGCGATGTGTAAGGTTGCAATCATTGTCACAGAGACTAGCAAGCATCTAAGCAAGACTATTATCGTTTATAAACAGGAAGCATGAGCAGAGCTAACCCCATAAAGGCTCCCTACCTGTTAATCAACTGAAGAAGAAGAAGAGTTGGTTGGTATATGCCAACTTTCTTTACCTTTTAAGAAGAATCAAACAAATTTACAGTTCCCTTCCTCTCCCCGCAACAGATACCTTGTGAGGTAGGTGAGGCTGAGATAGTTTGGAGGGAGCTGTGACTAGCCCAAGGACACCCAGCAGGCTTAATGTGGAGGAGTGGGGAAACCAACTCAGTTCACCAGATTAAAGTCCAACACTCACATGGAGGAGTGGGGAATCAAACCCAGTTCTCCAGGTTAGAGTCCACTGCTCTTAACCACTACACCATGCTGGCTTAAAACACACTTTAAACTTGGGTGATTAGGCCTGCTTAGAAAATGGATTTTTCAAAATTACTAGAGCAGAATATTGGTTGGGATGACAAAAGAATTGTCCCTTTTGCTGTTATTCTTGCCACAGAGTGTATCTTAGCCTTGGAAAGGTAGCACAACATAACTGACCGTCTTGAGACTGAAGGTCTTCAGAAGGTCCCATCAAATTGGCCAACTAGCGGACACGTCAGATGTGATACTCTTCTTGTTCTTTGCAGTCTTCAGTCCATGCCAAGCCACTGTTCTAGCACTGCATAAAGATGGGTCTCTCCAGAAGGAAGTTGGTGGGGGACAGCGCTGTGGTGTCCTCCTGGACAGGACCTGCTTCTATGCCGAGAAGGGTGGCCAAGCATCTGATCAAGGCTACATGGTGCATCATGAACAGCAGGTGAGTTTCTTAACTGCCCAGCTGTGGAACTGACACCCCTTGTTTTCCTGCCTGTGTTCATAGGCTAGACAGGACTTTCTTGAGTGGGATTATCCATCTCAATTTCAGTAACTAAGCAACTTTGCCTGTATTGTCTTATTCCAGGCCTTCTTGTGTTGCAGCCACTCTTATCTGACAGAAATCAGTGAGAATGGGCAAAGTATTTGTTTGACAGAAGAATGGTGGGGAAATTCTAATTTAGAAGGAATATTCACCGTGAAGTTAAGTAGTTGTGCCATCATCAGTTCTGTAATGGAGTGAAATATTTCCTCCGTTCCATCCGCCCCTCAACCATCTCCTGTTGTAGATGAAACTGTCCCAGCCGAGGAAGACTGGGTGAAATTATTTCAGTAGATTCATCCATATCATCCCTTACTGAGCCAAGCAGGTCACTCTTAAGTACAAGGCATATGAGATCATCACACCACTGATGACTGAGAGACTAGAATTCATTGGTTGTGAACTTGAAACAAACTGACTGGTATAGTGTTGACGCTGAGCATAAGAAATCTGTTGATGTTGTGGGGTTTTTTGCATCCCATCTAGTATGTGTCCTGTGGTTAATCTAGGAGTCTCCAGGTCTGGCAAATTGATACCTTTTAAAAGTCTATCATGAGGCCCGTATTAGATTCATTGCTCCCCTGATCAGTGAATTCACCGATAAGCCAGTAGAATTCCTGACTAAGAGACTCCTGATGGGTGAAACTCCATACTTTTCACTCCCAACTGCCAAATTCTGTGCCATTGCAATTAAAATTCGCAAAAATAGGATGGAAAAAATTACAAAACCGGGGAATACTTTTAGAAATATTAAGTTGTTAAATTTAATCTTGTGATTTGTTTTAATATCCTACATTTTAACATCATAGTCTTTTATCTAATTTTGTAATTTATACTAGTTTTACAGTTTTATTAAGTCAGATAATTTTATGTATTAACCTTTGGCTGGTTGAACAGACCATATCAATAAATATATATATATCTTTTAAAAGGTGTTAAAGTGATTTGAAGTCCCTGCATTCTTCTCAAGACCTACTATGAGAAGACAAGCGCTCGCCTGTGCTAAGCCTCCCTTTTATCTGTTTCTGTTTTGAGGATGTGCTTTTCCCAGTGGTGTCTGCACAGGTTTCTGGTGGCTATGTGCTCCATGAAGTGATCGTTCCGGAGACCTTGAAGGCTGGGGACCAAGTACAGCTCTTTGTAGATGAGGTAACAGTCGTTGCTGGGTGCTGCCTGGAAATTTCTGGGTCTGTGCTGTGCCTTGTGATTTTGCATTTGCTGTGCAGACCGACCAGGTTTGATGGAAAAGGAATGAAAGCACGTTGCACCCTAACTGAAAGCTGATTCTGGGTACTAGGATCAAGGGTTCAGATTTTATGTCATTGACTTTGACCACTGTCCTTTCCACTGCATTTCCCTAACTCTTCTTAACGAGCAGTAGGATGTTGCAGAAAACTAGAGCTTCTGTTCAACAAAGACAAGAATACAGATCCCCAAGAACTCTCCTTGGCATGTCCCATTGAAATGAATGGGAACAAGGTGTGCAACAGCAGGTTTAGCTGGGTGTCCCATCGTGCAGTCTTAACTTGGGGGAATTCCGTGGGACTTGACTGCTGAGTAAACACGCATAAGACTGAGCTGTTATTAAGGCATTTTGCTAATGTTACAATGTGGGCTGGGAAGCTGGGTTGCTAATTAGAAAACATGCTTCGTTTAAGAGCATAAGAAAGAAGATGGTCTGACACAATTAAAGTCCATAAGATGGTCAGTGGTCTGATCCAATTAAAGTCCATTTCAGATGCAAGTTCGTTTATGTGTTCAAACAATGACTTTATAAAAAAAAACGCTCTTGTTTCTCTTCCCTTTTGACTGTTAAATGCTGCAGTGTCCTCTGGTCTTCCCTTCCTACCCAGATCATTGCTTTTGCTTTCAGGCTCAGCGGCTGGCTTGCATGGTGAATCACACTGCCACCCATCTGCTGAACTTTGCACTTCGCCAGGTCTTGGGAGACGGCATAGAACAGCGGGGGTCCCAAGTGACAGCTGAGCGGCTACGGTTCGATGTCAGCACCAAGGTGACTGGGATCCCTAAACAGTCCATACCGTAGCAAGGCAGGACGGAATCAGACCGCAGGGGGAAGCCCAGCATTTTCTATCTTCCCTGGAAACTAGGGAGCCCTTCCACTGGTGCCTTTGAGTGTGCTGTGAGCCCTAGCCTAACTGGAGTTAGGGAGGGGCCGTGGCTCAGTGGTAGAGCATCTGCTTGGCATGCAGAATGTCCCAGGTTCAAAGGGACTAGAAAGAAGGTGATGTGAAAGACCTCTACCTGAGACCCTGAAGAGCCGCTGCCAGTCTGAGTAGACAATACTGACTTTGATGGACCAAGCGTCTGATTCAGTATAAGGCAGCTTCATGTGCTCATGTGTTCTCACAGTGGTGAAATTATCTGAGAATAGCTCTGTGACGTGAATACCCAGCTTGTTCCCTACAGTGGGATCCTCTAAAACTCATCACATTTTAGTGGTGGGTAAACATATAATGCTGGTAAGCCTACCATACTCCATGTACCACCATGTGTTCCCTATGCGGCTCTCTGCCTAGAAAGTGGACAGAATCTAATAATAACTAAAATGTGGCTTATTACTATTAAGTATTGGCTTCGCCTTCTGTTCCACTCAAATCCTTCTAGTTATGTGTTTCAATTCCTCTTAGACTCTAACGACTCGAACTGGATCTCTTATATAGAATCAAAAATAAGGTCTCTCAGCATCACTATAGATTCCCTTTTTCTACTTACTGAATCTGCGGCCTTTTCAATTATAAGAGCCAATTTACTTCAGCATGAGCTCCATTTATTATATGAGTCTGCTACTAAGACATGCTCACCTCTCCACCATGGAATATTCCCTAAATCTGGTGAAACTTCCACGTATTTATATCAACTGTACACTCCGGAAGTGCGCAGGGCTTTTTCACTAGCCAGACAATGTATTACCATCAGCCTTACTAACTGGCCGTTATCCTGGTGTCCCCCTTCCCGATAGACCAGGGGTGGGGAACGTCAGGCCCGGGGGCCGTATAAGGCCCACGAAATCATTTGATCTGGCCCTTCATGGGTCTTAGCAGATCTCTAGCTCAGAAGGATGCTGCCCTGCCTGAATCTCTTGAGCCCAGCTGGGGATGGCAGAGCTCAAAAGCGAGTCGCTCTATGTGGTAGACACTCTCCGGTCGTGCCTCTTGGCTAAATGTTTGACCAAATATAGCAGGCTAATTTTTAAGTTGATAATTTTGTATGGCCAGCGAATGATGTTACAAATATCCAAATGGCCCTTGGCAGAAAAAAGGTTCCCCACCCCTGCGATAGACGGTGTCCTTGCTCTATGGAAGAGACGGAAACCATTCAACATGTTCTCCTTCGGTGCCCTTTGTATCGCAGATTACGATTAAAACTCTTAAATACTAGTTTGATTCAGTTGGAGGGATTTTCTAACTGTTCAAAGGTTCTTACCCTTCTTAATAACCAGGACCCTAAAATCATAAAAATTGTGGCTAATTTTTTTGTTGGTGTGATGGCAATTCGCTCTTCCTTTTAATAAGTTATGTTATGTCCTTACTGTACTTGGATGAATGTTGGATATGCCAATAAACTGAACTGACCATACTCCATTCTAGCAGAATTCACGTATGGGGTTGGGGAAAGGTGCTTTCCTCTTTGTTCGATGCTTCCCTCCCTCTGTATGAGTAAAGAAGGGAGATGGGCTGTTTGCAGAAAGATATTGTTCTAGAATATGGAACTGTGGAGATTCATCTTGCAATGTAGCAATTGGTATTCCAGAGAGAGAGAGGCTTTGAGTAACTACTTGACCTGAACTGCTTTAGTGGATATCCTGTTCTTTTTGATAAAGCAGGTAAAAAAGCCTGGCTGATAAAGTCCTGCTAAGTGTCTTTTATCTAGGATCATCATGGGTGTTGGGGAATGAACCTTGGAAGTAACTTGGTTTAGGGAGTCCGTTTTATAGATGTGGAAACTAAGGCATAAAAACAGGACTAGTATTAAAACCCAAAATGAACTCTAGAGGCCGGGCATAAGTTCTTTGAAGACCCTAGCCCTCTCACAAACTTTTTTTAATGTCATTTAATGCTGTATCTTTCTGATTGATCTCCTTTAACAGGCCCCTGTAAAGACTGAACAGTTGCAAGAAATAGAAGATGTGATACAAGAAATAATCAAACGGAATGAGCTGGTCTACACAGCTGAAGTCCCCCTCCAGCTGACGAATGGTGTGCAGGGACTCCGGAAACTAGATGAGGTAAGACAGGGACGTAGTGGGTGAGGCAGGTTTATTGACTTCGGGGGGTGGGCGTTGTAATGCCTGGGAAATTTCTATGTAGTTTGCCTTTTATATTCCTGAAACGTTCCTCTTTTTAATGTAAACTTCCAGTCCTTTTGGTCACAAACCTGGTAACAAGCCTACTAATGCTGGAAGCAGTTGGGAGTTCAACATGCTTTCCCATTAATGTGAAACCATATCCAGTGCTTTTCAAAGAGGCCAAGTTTTTGCCTTGGTTGGTAACTCTTCCCATATGGAGTCGTGATAAACTAGCCATGTTCTAGTTTGCCTCCATTTGCTTCTATCACATGCAGACCCACGCTAGCTCTCGCCCCTGGTATGCCCATGTCAGCATGTTGTTGCCAGCTGCGTTGGTTAAAATGTGGTTGCCGGCAAGGTGTTGGTGAAAATGGGCTCTAGTGAAACTGACTGGTTTGAAGATCCAGGAAAAAAGTAGAGGAAGTACTTCTCCACGCAAAGCATAAACTGCCAGCCATCTGTGACCATGAAGCAGTTTTTAACCCCTTCCATTCAAGTTGGTCTAGAGAGCCAGCAGGGTGTAGTGGTAAAGAACGGTGGTCTGGAGCAGTGGACTCTAATCTGGAGAACCGGGTTGGTTTCCCCACACCTCCACATGAAGCCAGCTGGGTGACCTTGGGCTAGTCACAGCTCTCTTAGAGCTGTCTCAGCCTCACCTACCTCACAGGGTGTCTATTGTGGGGAGGGGAAGGGAAGGTGATTGTGTGCCGGATTGATTCTTCCTTAAGTGGTAGAGAAAGTTGGCATATAAAAACCAACTCTTCTTCTTCTCTCAAAACTTTCAGCTGATCCGGGCTTTGTTTTCCCCTCAGGTGTACCCTGATCTGGCACGGGTGGTGTCTGTGGGGGTCCCAGTGGAAAGCGTATTGGCTCCAGAGTCTCAGGATGCCTTTCATGCTTCTGTGGAGCTCTGCTGTGGAACGTAAGTGCTGTTCCCCTGCTGGTTTTTTCCAGTTCAGAGATTTTGCAGATACATTTTGTGAGGAGAATTTTGCTTTCTCTGTGCAAGGTGCAGATTCGAGGTGCAAGGAGAAGACACGGTTACACCGTTCCACTGTGTACCTTGTAATAATCCAACAAGGTTAATAACCAGAGTGCTTTGCCTAGCAGTTACCACACGAGTGCTTGTGGATGGGCATTGTAGCCTCATTAGTCATACCAAGTGCACCCTGCCGGTCTGGGAGGAGACTCTTTTAACAAAAGATGATTATTTAAGTGTGGATTTTTGTTCTTATTCCACCTTGGCCGTTCATCGTAGCTCCTGCTCTGTGAATGAGTTACATGACACATAAAATTCCTGATGTATGTATGTATCTGGCAGGCACTCACTCAAAACCCAGTTGGGTCATCTGCTGGCCTAGAGGGGCACAGAAAGCATTACACATACACATAAAGCTTCCTTATACTGAATCAGACCCTTGGTCCATCAAAGTCAATATTGTCTACTCAGACCGGCAGCGGCTCTCCAGGGTCTCAAGCAGAGGTCTTTCACATAACCTACTTGCCTAGTCCCTTTAACTGGAGATGCCGGAGATTGATCCTGGGACCTTCTGCATGCCAAGCAAATGCTCTACCACTGAGCCATGGCCCCTCCCCACTGACACGAGCTTCCACCTCCCCCCCCCTCCATTCTTATTTTACTAGCTGTGGCTGCCCAAGGTCTCAGCTTGGAGGACTTTCCCAGCTCTGTTACTTTTAACTGGCAAGACACCAGGGGTTGAACTTGAGATTTTTTTGAATAAATGCAGAACATGCACCCTAAAGCTATGGCTCTTCTTCAAACCAAAAGAGTAGATTTAGTGGAGATTCTGGCACATGCATCGTTTTCCTTCTCCTTTCCAGGCACCTTCGGCATACAGGAGCCATAGAGGACCTTGCTATCATCTATGAGCGGCAGCTAGTCAAAGGGATCAGCCATGTCATTGCAGTGACTGGAGAGCAAGCCAGGCAGGTAAGGTCCATGCGCAGCTTGCTTGTCTTGATCCGATGTTGCCGGAGCCCTGTAAGCATTCCTGTGGGTCTGCTGATGGTGGTTTTTTAATTCATAGGCACTATATAGTCTGCAGGTAACTGAATGCTTCAGCTACCTAATGTCTTCTCCTTCCTTAACACTCCTTGGTCTTCCTCACCTGTTGCCTACATTGTCACAGGGTGTCTGTTAGGAGGGAAAGGGAAGGTGATTGTAAGCCGGTTTGATTGTTCCTTCAGTGGCAGAGAAAGTTGGCGTATCAAAATTAATTATTATTATCCTTCTCCTGGTTGCTCTTTGCCAGGTTACTCAGCGTTGGTTAACGTGGTTAGGCCTTAGGAGCTTGCTTTCCAGGTAAAAGAACAACTCATTTCTCTTCGGATCCAAACAAACTGTATTCTTTAATATTTAACACCAGCTTGATAAGAAAAATAGAAAAATGCAGAACTGGGTACAGGAGAACTGGCTTTGTTCTTATTCTATGTTAATTCAACTTACAGTCTTCTTGGGCCTTTTCTGCCGGCATTCTTATGGGGAGAGGAATCTCTTCTTCCCAGGACTTTAGCGTAACAGCTCCCTTTGTGGACTTTGCCTTAAGACTGGCTGCAGTCAGGCGGTTGGGGCCTAGCTCTCTATTTGGTCCTCCCTGGTCTTCAGCTCTCTTAGCTCTCAGGCTCCTTCCACCTCCTGAAGGAATTCTCTGCTGCAGGTATCTGGACTTCAGCTCTGTCCCTGTTTTCTGAAGTCCTTCAGAGCTCTTCCTCTATCTCCTCTTGCTGACTAAGCTAGTTCTACTTATACTTTGAAGGGGGATTGAAAAATCTAACTTGTGATTGGCTCCTATCAAAGGTTGCTAAAGGTGCCAATAGGATTGCTACATTCTCTCTGCTGTCTGGTTCTTCTCTAACCAGGCCAAGGGACCAATACAGTAGCTCCATTTTCCCTCCTTCTCTAATTGGTTAGTGTTACAAACTCTGAATTTGCATGGTTGTTCAATATCCTAATACATATATAGTCCTTAAATGCATTCTAATACATATACTTTTCTTTTTACAATTTTATATTTATAAATACATAGTTTTTTTTAATTTCTTCACACTCTTCAATCTTGATTTAGCATTAGAATTGCCAGAACATAATGCCTCTTTGGTTCTTGTAGGTTATCCGGGCTGTGTGACCGTGGTCTTGGTATTTTCTTTCCTGACGTTTCGCCAGCAGCTGTGGCAGGCATCTTCAGAGGAGTAACACTGAAGGAAAGTGTCTCTGCTGGCGAAACGTCAGGAAAGAAAATACCAAGACCACGGTCACACAGCCCGGATAACCTACAAGAACCAATGAACTCTGACCGTGAAAGCCTTCGACAATAATGCCTCTTGTTGCCCTGCGCCCTTCAAATTCTGCATCAACAGAATGTCATTTCTGCAACTCAGAGTCAGTTGTGCAAATTTTCCTTATGTGTGAAGTCATTCATTGTTGCTAGCACTGAGATTATCGAGGAAAGGGGACATTCTTTAAGGTACTGTAAGATCGAGTAGACGGGGGGGGATGAAAACAAGTCCTTGTAGTGGGGACAAGCTGTGCAAGGCATTGCTGCTTCAGGGGACATTCTTTAAGGTACTGTAAGATCGTGTAGACGGGGGGGGGGAGATGAAAACAAGTCCTTGTAGTGGGGACAAGGCGTTGGTGCTTCATTGCCTGATCCCTGGAAAGCTCCTCTTGTGTACTGTCTACTTCTGACCAAGAAACAGAAGTATTCCAAAGTTCTCTAAGCTCGGTTTCTGAGCTGCTCGCTATCTTGAGTGACGATGTATGGAGTCACAGATGGATCTTTTGAAGCATTGTTGTTTCCGTTGGGAGTTGTGCTCCTTTGCATGATATTCAGATTCCCTTCTTGAACAGAGTTACAGCTTTTAACATAGCACTACAGCTATAACTTTTGAGTACTGGTCCCTTGTGCGTCTGTTACTCTCATTATTTCCCCCCCTCTCCTCGCAGCCCTCTGTGGTGAGTCTTCTACTCTGGCGTTTGCTAAGCAGAAATCTCAATTCAGGGTCTAGGCCAGTTACTCGGGGTACATTATCAGCTACCTTCTCTTAGGCTAGAATGGGGATTCCATTCATCAAATGTGTTCTGCCCTGGCGCTTCTGCTGTTTGTCGCGTCGTCTTCTATGTGGTTACATTTCTGACAGGGCTCTGCCTGCCACAGAGATGCGAAGGCTTCAGGGCAGCCTTGTCCAGTCAACTGCAAGCATTGACCCGAGGCAGCCTCATGTCAGTGCTTCATGTTCACCTGCAGTTTCCTTTTATGTTCAGCTCTGAAGGGAGTGGTTCTCACTTGAGGCCATGTTTTCTAAGCCGATGAGGCAGCATCTCTAAACAGAGGAAGTGAGAGACAGAGTTTGATTCCCTGGTTGGCCACAGTGTAGACAGGCTGCTGGACTTGATGGACCTTGGTCTGATCCAGCATGGCTTTTTCTTATGTTCTTATGTTCTTAAAGGATGGCCCCCTCTGATACCTTTTGAGAGGTTATAGAGGGTTTAGCACATACAGCTTTTCTCACTCCTACACGACAGGCTGCGTCTGTCACAGCTCCCTCTTCCATGTACCTGTTTAATTTAGCAAAGCCCTGCGTTTCCTTTCATCTGGTTACCAGTGAGTCGGATCGAAAAGATGAGCATAGGTGGTTAAAAAACTGAGCTGGTCCCACATTTCAGGTTTTGTTTAAAGATGGGTTTGGTGTAAAACAGTGACAGGACTGTATACGCTGACAGGTAGATTGAGGGGTTTGTAGACAGGTCCGCTGACCTGTGGATGACCCAAAATAGGCACCAAGGGGGTACAGTTTGAACCAGCTGAAATTTGTACGTGTAATGCAGTGGCAACTGCACACGTGAATAGGGTTTGCTACCTTAGGGCATGAATTTGTATTGAGCAAACCATTCCTGAGTTCTGAAACGGCTTCTGGAGTAAAAGGCAGAATGTCCTATTTCGTATTTTTCAATTCCATCTTTCCATCAAACTATAGTAGCTAAAAAGAAACTTAAGGCAAATGCACAGGACTGTTCTATGTGAGCATCAGGATCCTCAAGATATAGCAAATGTTTATAATAGCCTATATTAGAGCCAGCATGGCATAGGGGTTAAAGGCGGTGGTTAGGAACGGGTGGACGCTAATCCGTATTCCCCACTCCTCCACATGAGTGGCAGACTCTACTCTGGTGAACCGGGTTGGTTTCCCCACTCCTCCACATGAAGCCAGCTGGGTGACCTTGGGCTAGTCACAGCTCTCTTAGAGCTCTCTCAGCCCCACCTACCTCACAGGGTATCTGTTGTGGGGAGGGGAAAGGAAGGAGCAACTGAGGAGTTGCTGCTGCATTAGAAGAAGAGCTCCTTAGGATTCAAGCTTTACTGATGAGATTATCAAGGTCAGCTATCTCAACTGAGGCTTATGGGCTTTCTGATGGCCACCCTCAGGGCCGAACCAGCTTCCTCACCGATACTTCGTCCACTGGCTATTTCTTTGTCCCTCCCTGATGCTAGAGGGCCAGATCTGTCCAATTCAAAGCTGCACTGAATCTCTTGTGCACCAGTAACACCCCTATGTGTATAAACGGCCAAAATTCTCCTTCCTTTGCATATTGCAGGAGTCCTTTTGTTTATAAAGGATGGTAACCCTAAGGACATCACTTGGGCAGCCTGGCTGTAGGCCAGATGAGCTAGTAAAGAGGAGCAGGAGAGAAGGAAACCTCTTTTCCCACAGTGATTTCCCTCCAGGGTTCTTTGCCTCACCACATAAGCAAGCACAGAATCCCCTGAGGAGCACTGAGCTCTAGCAAGAATTCCTAGGGCTGCACTGGACTTTTTACGGCATTTAGTTTTTTGAATGGGCAGTCATACGGCCTGTTGAATCAACTGTAACACTCTATTGTCAGTGTGATGCAGAGCATTTTCTGACTGGCTCCCATTTCCTTGGCTTCTTACCTTGTATATTTTATCAGGGGTGATAACTATCCAGAAACATTTTTTTCTTTCAGCCTTCTAAGTATCTTTTTTTTTTTTAAAAGAACATCTCGGTTAAACTCAATCCAGGAATTGTATGATGTGAGTCTCTGGCTCCTGAGTCAACCACACTTAGGCATCTTGCGCCTGAGAACTCTTCAGTCCTGAAAGGTTTAACTCTCTGAGTCATGAATAAACCCCTCCTTCCTTGGTATATTTGCTTTTATAAATCCTTTCTCCTGAAAGTCTTTGTCCTTTTATTGCTCTTCTAGGCCCGGGAAGCTGGCCGGTTTTCGGCAGAAGAAGTGGACTCCCTCTCCGTCCGGGTGAAACAGGGAGGGGCCTCTCTAGACGGTGCGCAGAGACTCTCCAGGGAGGTGGGCCTTCTGATTGATGTGAGTACTGCCGGTGCTTTTTCTCCAAAGGGACCCAAGAAAGCTGTCAATACATGTTGTTGTATTGCGTGACCATGTTCTCTGCCCCAAGCTAGTTGCCCCAGAAAGCTTGTATTCTCGGATACCTGTTGAATGAAATGACAACAACAGCACCATCCCTTAGAGACATTTAGTTAACCCAGAGGTTCCCAAACTGTGCTCCGTAGAGCACTTGGTGCTCCGTGAAGAGATTGGAAAGAAAAATGCTACTGTCATTCGGTTTAGTATACAGGTGCTAGGTGAAAATTAGTGCTCCAAGACTAATTTTCTCTCCTGAAAAGTGCTCCATGACTCAAAAAATTTGGGAACCCCCGAGTTAACCTATTAGTGGGCAGCATCTGGCTGGTTGAAACTTTCACTGCTATTTGGTATAAGAGGGCAGGGTGCCTACTTTGGGACTGGGTGCTGTGATCATTTAATCCATAATGAAGCCTGAGCTCAGGTTACTTTGCTCAACACACATGCCTTGGTTGCCTGGCTGGTCAGATTATGTGCATACCTAATGAGCCCCCCCCCCCATCCTCTTATTTCCACTGTCTTTCCCTTCCACCCTTCCTCTTCTCTCTTGATGGAGCAAAATGGGTGGCTAAGAAACAGGAGCTGTCTGTCAGGGGAATGTGACAGCATTATTGCTTGAAAGCTTGCGCACCATTAGAATCATAGAGTTGGAAGGGACCATAAAGCCATCTAGTTGAACCCCCTGCTCAATGCAGGATCAGCCTAGAGCATCCCTAACCAGTGCTTGTCCAGCCTCTGCTTAAAGACTGCCAGTGAGGGGAGCTCACCACTTCCCTAGGTAGCTGATTCCACTGTCAAACAACTCTTACTGTAAAAAGTTTTTTCCTAATATCCAACCAGTACCTTTCCACCCTCAATTTAAACCCATTATTGTTAGTCCTATCTTCTGCTGCCAACAGGAACAGCTCCCTGCCCTCCTCCAAATGACAGCCTTTCAAATACTTAAAGAGAGCAATCATGTCCCCCCCTCAACCTCCTCTTCTCCAGAGTAAACATTCCTAACTCCCTCAGCCTTTCCTCATAGGACTTGGTCTCCAGGCCCCTGATCATCCTCGTCGCTCTCCTCTGCATCCGCAGTCCCCCAGGTGTTGTTGAGTTGGTCCTAATAAAGGCATTACATGGATTGCGTCCTTGGCTTTTTGGATTTTACTTTTGGACTTTTACAATTAGGCTTACCACCCACCATCAGGTCCAAAGCGGTCCTGCTCAAGAAAAGCTTTATTCACTAAGAGAGAGAGACACTGCAGTCCTCTGGTCTTCCCTCACCGGAAGCACCCCTCTGTTCTTTGGTTTCCATTCCCCTACTTGTGCAGCCATCTAGTAAAATGTTAAAATGGCATAAAGTACTCGGGGAGGACTAATTTAGATACTTGGTTTTGTTTTCCAGACGGTGGAGAATACTGCAATGCCGCAGGGGCTGAAAAGGGAGCTGCACGCCACTCTCAAAACTCTGCAGCGAGTAGCCAATTCTGCCATTAGAAAACGGGAAACCAAACTGGTAAGGATCCAGAAGACCCATCCCGTATGCTGCTGGCATGGCAAAAACGCCACAAACAACCATGCATAGAAAGAATGTATTCATTTTGGAGAATGACTTTTCTGTGCAGGAGAACAGTGGCAATCAATTACATGAGCTAATGCGCTAAATGAATGACCTGGAGGTTTTTGCACCCCCCAGTGACCAAAGAGTTCTGAGCTGGAATTTCTGTTAATGATTCAAAAGCAGCTGAAATCCTCTAGCTAAGTCAAAAAGATGCTAATTTTAGTAATGATGACAGGTCTTCGCCAAATGGGAATATAATGAGAAACAAAATTCTCATGCACTTCCCCACAATTCCATAAGCCATAAGCCATGGTGATATATGCAAGACCTTTACATGCATGGAATAACTAAGCAGACAGAGCACAAGGCTACATGGAAAATCAGTGACAGAAGCAGAAATGGAAATCAGGATTTCCAGCCAGACTATTGCTGCTTTCTTATATACTTTATATACCTTTCTTATATACCTAGGCTGAATTTCTGCTAGATCTCGTGGTCTGTGAAGTATTTCTAGCCACTCTGTTTTAGTTATTCATTCCTGTCTCTTATTACAAGAGTCTTGTTTATAGTAAAACCTGGGCCAGAAACCAAACTTTTGTTTTCTGGGCACCCAAGAGCTGTGTGCTGGTCCACTAGGATTTTTGGCTCCCCGTTCCTTTGAACAGCAAATCTCCAAGCTCATCACAAACTACATCTGCAACTCCCCTCAGTTTCCAAAACCCCCGGGGTAAATGGAGCATGATCCTTGGAATCCTGGCCTGAATTAACTCCAGCAGGAGAAAGGAATCCCTCTGCCAGGGCACCATGACAGAGCTTTCCCCATCTCCAATAGCCCCTCACCTATCTTCTAAAGGCAGGGTCACCCAGGAAGACCTTGTTGAAAGAGATAACCAGCGTGGATCCTGTGGCCAGACATTGTTTAGTCACCATTTAAACCTTTTTTCTGCCAAGGGCCATTTGGATATTTATAACATCATTCGGGAGCCATACAAAATTATCAACAAAAATTAGCCTGCTATTTTTGGTCAAACATTTAATTAACTCACCTCTGTTCGTTTCTTGCCCATCCTGGCAATGCCGTGGATTGAACCTGGGACCTTCTTCATGCTAAGCAGATGCTCTAAGACTGAGCCCAAAGGAGAAGTGGGAGTCACACAGCAAGGGTCCAGATTGGGGAGGGGCACAGAGTACACAGAGAGAGATGCTGCACATTTGCATCCTGCACCTGGGACCTTCTGCATGCCAAAGATGCTCTACCACTGAGCCACAGCCACGAGGAGGAAGTGGCGCCCTGGAGCTCCCAGTCTCAGCACACGGGCCGCAGCAAATGATCTCGCTGGCCGGAGGCTCCCCGCCCCTGCTTTAAGCTGTGTGAAGTAGTGATGTGGGTATGATCTTCTCTGGACAATGTTCCCTTCCCTGTTGCACAGGGGCAGTCTCACTGCATTCAGCCATACACAAGTGTGTCTTCTGACCCCGCAGGCTGCAGAGAAGGTGCCCGACCTGGTGGCAAAGCATTCCAACCAGCCAGTCATAATCGATACCATCCCTGTTGAGTCACCCTCGGTAAGTTTTAACCAGGTGTGCCTTTCTATTAAAATATAGCTAGGATGGATGAGCACCCTGTGATGAGCAGGTCTGACCATCCAGTGGGTTGACCTGAACTCTCTCGGGTCTTGAGAAGGTAAGAATGTATGGAGCAGTGGCAGGATTACTTATTAATTATAAAAAAATCTGGAGTGCTATATGTAAACATTAAACCCAAAATACAACCTGAAATCCAAAATGACATAGGTATCCCAGTATTTCATAAATCATTTAAATATTTGGGAGTAACTGTTGCAAAGAGTTTAAATAAACTTCAGCAGTTAGACTTTCTTACAGTGATCCGGCAAATAAGAAAAGATGTTAAAAGAGAAATCTGGGACTATCATGGGCAGAACCAGTGCTATAAAAATGGTAGCGTTGCCAAAATTAAACTATTTCTTTCAAACACTCCCCACAGTAATTGAACCAAAAGACTTGGCAAAAATACGCACTAGTTTTATTTATCGAGGCAAAGGACCACGACTTACAAAGGCTTTAAGACAAAAGAGATTGGATCAAGTGGGGTGGGGAGAACCTAGTATAAGTAAATTTTATGAGACAAACCAGTTGAGAACACTGGTATCATATCTGGAGGAAGCCTCTGATCAGCCATGGGTAGATATAGAAGCAACTAGGAAACATCTAGAATTAATTGAAAAAAATATAAAATGGGTTGAGAATCCTTTTCTATACACTGATCATTTGGAATAAATGGAAAAATAAATTCATTCCAGAAATATCTCCGCTGCTTCCATTTATGCTACATCCCAGTTTTTCTTGTGTAGACAAGACTCATAAATTAAATGGAAAGAAAAGGGAACTTACAGATTGAGAGACATTTATGGAAATAGAACTGCCCTTACTGTAGTACATTTTTTAAAAAACTGCAAGGAGTGTCAATGAATTGGATTCTTTTTCATCAATTACACTACCTAATTATGAATCCTAAGTAAGGCAAAGTATGACCAGAAAAATGATGAGATTTGAACAGATCCTAATGGGACGTATGAATGGCGCAAAAGGATTAATTTCCAAAATACATTCTCATTTAATTAAAATAGACACAAGTATGTCAAATGAACTGAAAACAATATGAAAAGATGATATTGGGATAAAAATGGGGAGGGGAGTGGAATGGCTAGCTCTGATCCCCTTTGCAGAAGAGTGCTTTCCTTTGCTGTCATGCTGCTTGCCCTGGTGCAGATCATCCAGGTAATCAACATTCCCTTTTTTGCCTGCCTCTGAATGTAACTGGTACTTACCCTGCCTTTAGTGCACCACAGAAGCCTCAGAAGCACCAAGATACATTTTTAAAAGGTCAGCCACTCAGATGCTTAAATTTCATAATCCAAATTGTTCTGCAGGATTTTAACGGCCGTGAGTTTTAATGCTGTAAACTTAACATCTCAATGTTAACCTCATCTTTGCCACACTCTTTCTAGATCCTGATGAAAGTGGTCAACCAGCTGTGTGACAAAATCCCAGGCGCCTCAGTCATGTTGTTAAGCCCACAAGCTTCTGGCCAGGTTTTCTGTGCTTGCCAGGTACCGAAGGTAAGCTGGATTCTGCCTGCTCTTCATTTCCAGAGGGCGCTAATAGCTCACTTTTCTATGAATGACAGAAAGCAGGAAACCGGAGCACGAGGGGAAGATGCAGTCAGCCTATTTGAGGACACAAGTTTTGTTTGCTCAGTAGCTAAAAATGACTACACATCGTCACTGCCGTTGCAGTTTAGAGGAACCAACAGAAAGCGTGCCAACTTCTTGGCGGCATTTACTTGGTGGCATTTACTGGGCAAGGTCCAGAGCAGAGGCTTCCCCAGATCTTTGTATAACCAGGACTGGGCCCCAGTCAGTTATGTTGAACCCTGCACCTAAAGCCCCGAACTGAAACAGCAAGGAGCACATGAACACATGAAGCTGCCTTATACTGAATCAGACCCTTGGTCCATTAAAGTCAGTATTGTCTACTCAAACCGGCAGTAGCTTTCCAGGGTCTCAGGCAGGGGTCTTTCACATCACCTACTTGCCTGGTCCCTTTAACTGGAGAGGCCGGGGATTGAACCTGGGACCTTCTGCGTGCCAAGCAGATGCTCTACCTCTGAGCCATGCCCCCTCCCCTAATCACAGTCTGGAATTAGATGGCCACAGAGGGTGAGGAAGACAGCCGTAAAAAAGACCTATCTGCGCAGAACAACTAAGCGCCCCCCGCCCCCCCCCCCGGCTCTGATTCAAAGTACTGCCTGCCTATTCTTTGGTTTTGAGCTTTCGTAATATTCGTGTATCATTTCAGTCAGGAGGATTCAAGATATGCTTGGTTTTAAAAGGAAATCTAATGTTTCGGGCTGAAAATGTAGATTCAATATTTGTGCAAAGATCCTATAGGTGTTTGTAATATGTACAATTCATGACCATGAGGCTTTGCATCTGTGATTTTGCAAACAAAGCAGGAGCTTGAGGAAGAAAAGTTCCAAGATACAGGAGCATAATGGCACCCATGCTGTACCAGACCAATAGTCAATGTAGTTGACTATCCTGTTTTTCACAGTGGCAAACCAGATATCCCCAAAAGACATAAAGCAGGGGGTGGAAACTAAAGCCTCCTTCTGCTGTTGCCCCTCAACACTGGAAGTCAGGCAGTTACTGCCTCTGAACATGGAGGTTCTACTTAGTCTTTGCAGTTAATAGCCTTTGATGGTCCTCTCCTCCAGGAATTTGTTTAATCCCCTTTATTATTTAATTCATTTGTACCCCACCTTTCTCCCCAATGGGGACCCAAAGCAGCTTAAATCATTCTCCTCTCCTCCAGTTTATCCTCACAACAACCCTGTGAGGTAGGTTAGGCTGACTGAGTGTGACTAGCCCAAGGTCACTCAGCAAGCTTCCCTGGCACGAGGAATGGGGATTCAAATCTGGGTTTTTGAGATACTAATCCTTTACTTTAATGATACTGTTCATATGGCCAATTTGGCCCTGAACAGTGTCACACTGAGATCAAAAATTAAAGAAAAAGAACTATCTAGATAACCCATAAGAAAATTAGTATTTTTTTTTTATCTTGATTGACTGGGGGTGGAAACTTGGCAACTGCCAATGTAGTGTTAAAATCCACCCCTGCTAAAAGAACCCTCAAATTATCTAATTCACAAACAGATTCCCAAATAAAAGGCTTTATCCATCTGTCTCTAGCTTCATCGAGCATGTCGCAGGTAAACAAGGAAAGCTGAAGAGTGTCTTATTTGGCCAGAACGAGATACTAATCCAACACTCTTAACCACTGCAGCACACTGGCTGCTGGTATACAAAGGACTGAAGCCAGGGTGCCTACGATTGCTCTGCTGGCCTGCTCTTTGCAGCCGGAAGTTCACTTTAACATCTGTATTTCCTGCTCTCTCTCGCCAGAGTTTGTTGCCGGTGTTTTCTGCCGCTGATTGGGCCCTGGCTGTCTGCACTCTAATGGGAGGCAAGGCAGGCGGTTCTGGAGTTGTCGCCAGGGGCTCTGGGAGCACCGACAACTTGCAGCTGGTCCTAACTGCAGCTCTGGAATACGCAAGGAACAAACTCTGAAGTCTGCCTGGGTGGCCAAAGGAGCGCAAAGGACACTGCAACAAGACAATCCTTTGGTGGATGAGGACTCACTGGAGAGAAGCACACAGTCACTCAGCTGCTCCTGTTGGCACCGTGGATTTATTCTGGACTGCAGTTTTCTGATGGAATGTCTAGGTGTCAGCGTGGTCTACACAGAGATTGCTGTGCGTCTTCATTTGTACACGCGAGGATTATGTTGGAGGAGGAGCAGGCCTGTTTTGTCCTACGAGCATGAAGGAATGCTGTGGACGTTGACACGACTTTCTCACTCTGCATTGTTGAGGATACCCTGGGTAGAAGGACTGTGGAGCGCTACCATTCTGATAATAAAGAACAGTCAAAAGATGTGCGCTTGTGTCTGCCTGTGGGGTTATTTTATCTGAGTGAGGTGGGAGATCTCTGTCTCTGAAAACCTGTTCTCGATGTGGTAAGCCACAATCTGGAACATGAGCCCAAGTTTGTTTATTGAGAAAGAAATCCTAACTAGTTCCATGGACTTTACTCAGAGGTAGATGTGTGTAGCATTTCTGTATTTATACTGTATATCTTGTGAAATATTTTGAGTGTTCATCCCCTCATTGACTGCACCGATCTTGGGAGTTAAGCAGCTGGTCCACACAACACACTTTCCCTACAGGGTGTAGTGGTTAAGAGCGGTGGTTTGGAGCTGTGGCCTCTGATCTGGAGGACTGTGTTTGTTTCCCCACTCCTCCACATGAAGCCAGCTGGGTGACCTTGGGCTACTTGCAGCTCTTTTAGAGCTCTCTTAGCCCCACCTACCTCACAGGGTGTCTGTTGTGGGGAGGGGAAGGTAAGGTGATTGTAAGCTGGTTTGATTTTTCCTTAAGTGGTAGAGAAAGTCAGCATATAAAAATCAACTCATTCTTTGTTGTTTGTTGAGGCAAGTTAGCTTTCAGGCCCTGAATTCTGTTATCACTGCTCCAAAATCTAATCCTTTGCTCTGCTATGAAAGATTTCTGTCCCTGTGATGGTTCATCATGGCTACATTCACAAATCAGTAGCCAGTCACTCCCATAGCGGTGGGATATTTTATGTGGTACAAAGAGGGATTCTGGTGCGTCTGAATAAGTGATGGCATCCGCCTGCAGCTCTTGCCTCAGCAGCCGCCGGAGGCAGGACTGTGAGGAGCAGTAACACAGCCCGGCATACCTGGAATGAAGCCTACTGCTTACCTTTTCATTTGCTCCAGTACATAAAAGGTAAAGGTCCCCTGTGCAAGCACTGGGTCATTCCTGACCCATGGGGTGACGTCACATCCCGACGTTTACTAGGCAGACTTTGTTTACGGGGTGGTTTGCCAGTGCCTTTCCCAGTCATCTTCCCTTTACCCCCAGCAAGCTGGGTAATCATTTGACCGACCTCAGAAGGATGGAAGGCTGAGTCAACCTTGAGCCGGCTACCTGAAACCGACTTCTGTTGGGATCGAACTCAGGTCGTGAGCAGAGCTTGGACTGCAATACTGCAGCGTTCCACTCTGCGCCATGGGGCTCCACTCTGTGCCACGTACATAACATAGATATCAATACACTTGTGGAGGGTTTATAATCTACATTAAAAAATAAAAGTTGCTTTGCTGTGTCCTGTGCTCGCTCACTGTGCTGGACACTACAGGCATAAATATAATCAAATGCCCCAAAAAGTTTATGAATTTCCTTTTGAGGGGGAATGCAAAGTGGATAAAACGGAGATTTACAGAAAGTGAGGGGGAATTTTAAAAAATAAGAGAAGACACTATGGTAATTAGAACTAGCCACGCACTGCCTATGAGTATCTGACAAGCTGTTGGTAGCATGGCTGAACGAGTTTGAACTGACTACATCCCTCATTGGTTCAGTTCCATTTGTACCACGTACAGTTCCTGCTCACGGTTGCCACAAGCCAGTAAATGTTTTGCCGAGGACAGCCCTTCTAAGGCAAGAGCCAGATGATTAACTGCCCTCCCCTGGCTTTATTGGCCAGTGAGGAGAAGAGCATCAATGCCTGGCAGCCCCATTCTGGCCTGCCAAAGACCACACAGGGTTGACTAGGAGGAGGAGGGCTTTATGGGAGGAAGGACAGTTGTAATTAGCAAATGTGTGTCTGCCTATCTGCAGGCTATCCAAGCTCAGGCTGGAAATGCCGTGTTGACTCAAAGCACAGCTGCAGAATTAACGTCTAGCAAGGTTTTACTACTGCGGTCTGTTGACAGCTTCTAGCTGTTCCACAAATGACTTTCCTAAGGACAAAAGGGCCGGCAACTGTTAAGTGACTTGAATATGTTAGGGCAGGAAATCCTCGGGGGTGGGGGGAGAATGACCCTTCCCTAAAGGGAGAGAAAGCTGTCCTTTTTGCAGCTCTGCGCTTCCCAGAACCACCCCTGTAACATTAGTAACGGGAGCCAGAAGAAGAAGCAGAGTTGGTTTTTATATGTTGACTTTCTCTACCACTTAAGGAAGAATCAAACTGGCTTACAATCACTTTCTCTTCCCCTCCCCACAACAGACACCCTGTGACGTAGGTGGGGCTGAGAGATCTTGACGAGAGCTGTGACTAACCCAAGGTCACCCAGCTGGCTTCATGTGGAGGAGTGGGGAATCAAACCAGGTTCTCCAGATCAGACTCCACTGCTCCAAACCTCTGCTCTTAATCACTACACCACACTGGAAGATAGCACCCATCTCCTGGATGGCAGAAATTAATCATGATTCCCTGAGCATATACAGGGACCTGGCTTGGTAAAGATTGATAGCATTGAGAAGAGCGTCCAGGCCCTGGTATCTTGGCACCCAAAGGATCTTCAGCAATTTAAGTCACATATAAGTGCTTTGCATTATGGCTCTGGCCAGTAGGTATGAGTTGAGCCACCTCTTGGCTGTTCAGTTTATTCTTGTATGCTCCTATGCTAAATCAAGCTAGCGCTTTCTCAAAGCATGATTGTAAAACACTGCGGGCTGCTTCAGGCTGCCACTCAGTGTAATGATATCCTCCTTCTTCCTGCCGCAGATCAATGCTGGCACATTGGAAAGTGATGGAAACTGAAATCCAGTTGACCTCTTCTTGTTTCCAAACACAGGACTAATTTTTACGGTGGCTCAGGCCTTCTTTGTTGATGTCCTAAAAAAAAGAGGGGTTTCTGTATTAGAATGCTATTTTCTTCCAGCTTCGTTATACTTGAATGTAACAAGACTTCAGAAAGAACTTCAGGGAAACTTGTGAGCAGTACCCTTATCAAGACTGAGAAGTGGTTATCCTTCCTATAATTCCTACTTCTACCACCAAGGGTTAGTCTATGGTATTTCAATTAGCTCTTCTTGCTGAGTATCTTGGATCGCTTGCTGGTCATTGTAATGTGCAGAGCTACAAATACATACCAGCTACGACTACTTCTGTGTAGAGCAATAACTTTTTACTGGCTTTAATCCATACTGAAATAGTAACTTTACTGTAGCAAAATCCAATGAAGTCTTAAATCGTTCTATAGAAAGCCAGCATCAGTTTTGGAGTTGAGTACATTATCAATAAAACCTGCATCTAATGATGTCACCTAGTGTCTGTCTTAAACATGGTACTGGCCATAAGCAAAGCACCATTGTAGTGTCTGACACAGCTGCCATCTTGTTTAAACACACTTTGCAAGCCAGCAGAATGACCACTTAAGTCGCTGATCTCTGCCATGCTAATGTAACACACAAATTAAACAAATCTGGAAAAAAACAGCTGCCTCAGGGACCCCTTGCACAGGTGAGTTTTTCTTGTGGCCAGTGTCGCATTTCAGGAGTGTGTGTGTGTGTGTCTTTCAAGAAGCTACAAAATCACTACTGGCCCTATTCATAATTTTATATCTTCTTGTCCTGTAAGTTCTTTCCGCATCTCTCTTTATTATTTTGAGACTATTCCCTCTTACCTACAATTAATGGCTTATTTCCAACAATTATGCACACTCATTCTGTGAATCCTTGTCAATCTCGAAAACAGCAAATTACATTGATTCATTGCAGTGATTTCTTAACTTACCCTCAAACACTGATACAAAGCAGAGGCTGTGTAGTTGCACCAGGTCTTCAGAGTCACCCAAATATAAAAGAAAAACCTGGATCATTTTACAAGTTCAGCTAGCCACATAGAGTGTGCTTGTTTTAGCCTGCAGTTCCCAAGAGCTGACTCCCAATAACTTGGCTATACTGATTCCTTGGCACATTTCTTGTGATGATTAAGTGGGCTGCTGAGGAAGATGTCTTCCCCTAGTCAGGCAGCAGTGTGGGGGCTGCCCGCAGGAACACCGGCCCAGAGTCACCCAGTGGGGAAAATGCACGGCTCTGGACAGGATGGTTTTATACTGGTCCCCTTCAGGACAGGCTGAACTATTAAACTCTAAGTGAATGTGAAGCATGCAATACTACATACTGACCTGCAGCATGAGGCCTCTGCTAATGGAGAAGGTGTAGGTAAAACCACCCTGAGCCCTCTGGACATCCACCGGAGGCTGAAGTGGGGGTAGCAGGAGTGCGTGTGGTGGCCGCCATGGGCGTTCAAACATGGCTCGTCTCTTCTGGAGGAGCAGCTGATTCCTCAGCACTGTAGAGAGAGAGAAGCTTTGATTTATCCTGGCTACTTCTGACCTCTTCTTATTGCTGATGGTGGTGTGGAAGGGGCCATATTTCCATGGTAGAACACCCATATGCCTCTCCCCCTGTGCTCCACCACAACAGCTTCTCTCATCGGAGCAGGGTCTTACTGGGCTCAGTTTAAGGTATTAGCTATCACATACAAAGTCCTTCATGGCCATGGACCCTCATATCTGCGCGACCACCTCTCCCACTCTGCTCCGCCATGACAGATTTGTAGATTATAAATAATGTAAGAAGCAGTATTTTTTCTTCATGCTGCTGTCCCCTTGGAGAGTCAACAGAGCCAGCCTTGATCAAGGCTCTGAAGGCTTAAATGTCTCTAATTCTGCTGGAAAGTTCAGAAGCCAAAGTGAGGCTGGGCAAGCTTTTCGATCCTCAGGCAGATTGCTTATTTCTCAAAAAGCCCAATTTTTGCAAAAGCTCAGAGTTTACCATCAGGCCAGCATCCTGCATCTGTCTGCTTTGTAGAACTGATCCTAACATGGTATCATGGGCACTCTTGCATACACATGCTTCAAAAACTAGATGAAGAATAAAACCAGGGATTGGATCCAACAATCTGCCAGCAGAAGGTGCTGATGGATATCGATCTTTCCTTTGTCCCCCTAACCCCAGAGGTCTTTTACAATCCTCAGAAGGTTTATTCCCAGGGGTGCAGAGCCCACACAGACTAGGCTACATTGGGGAGGGGATGAAATTTCATATTTTCTGGCAGCACCACTTTGGGAGGGGCTGGAGGAATCTGAAGTAGAGAAGCAGTGTGGAGAGAAAGTGTTTAACCATTCCCTTGTCCACTGCATTTCCATTCCAAACCACACCCACACACAGTGGGTTTTGCTGGGGGGGTTGTTTGTTTCAGTTGGAGAGCCTGAGTGGTGGTATGGTTAAGAGCGGTGGTTTGGAGCGGTGGATCTTCGAGAACTGGGTTTGATTCCCCCTCCTCCACATGAGCGGCAGATGCTAATCTGGTGAACTGGATTTGTTTCCCCACTCCTACACATAAAGCCAGCTGGGTGACCTTGGGCTAGTCACAGTTCTATTAAGAGCTCTCACAGCCCCACCTACCTCACAGGGTGTCTGTTATGGGGAGGGGAAGGGAAGGTGATTGTAAGCCGATTTGAGTCTTCCTTAAGTGGTAGAGAAAGTCAGCATATAAAAACCAACTACTACTACTACTCCTTCTTCCATGTACTTAGGCTTTAAGATGAAGTCAAAGAACAAGACTGGTTTGCTTAGATAATCTCTTGCCTGTGGGGTCATGTGACTCCTGACAAGGGAGAAATGGTAGAAGTGCCTCTCTTCCACTGACTTGGACATATAGTCCACCTAGCCCAGAGCCAGTCACTCTCGAAGCAGCTCTCTCACAGGCCTTTTCTAGTTCTGCCACTGTGTGTGTGTGTGTAAAGTGCCGTCAAGTTGCAGCCGACTTATGGCGACCCCTTTTTTTGGGTTTTCATGGCAAGAGACTAACAGAGGTGGTTTGCCAGTGCCTTCCTCTGCACAGCAACCCTGG
This sequence comes from Euleptes europaea, assembly GCF_029931775.1. Taxonomy (NCBI): domain Eukaryota; kingdom Metazoa; phylum Chordata; class Lepidosauria; order Squamata; family Sphaerodactylidae; genus Euleptes; species Euleptes europaea. The sequence continues at coordinate 37,145,718 of NC_079318.1, read as the reverse complement.
TATTCCTTGGTGATCTCCCATCCAAATACTAACCAGGGCTGACCCCACTTAGCTTCTGAGATCTGACGAGATCAGGCTAGTCTGGGCCATCCAGGTAAGGGTTCTGCCACTAGAGATTCTTACAGTGGAAATGCAGGGGGTTGAACCTAAGCCCTGAAAGAAGCTGTGCATGTATTCTAGCACGATAGAACTGCAAACATTGCTACAAGGCATGTGTATGTGAACACGCGCAGACATTTTCTCTGCATGTTTCTTTGTTATTTACTTTCCTTGAGTTTGGGAGAGGCCGTGAACCCACCTGGAGCTTTCTGCGCGCTTGCAGTGGAGCGCTTGAGCCAGTACTTTTGGAAGGCAGCCCAGAAGGGCAGCAAGATGTCGAAGACTGACTTCTTCAGTTCATCGAACAAGCTTGGAGGGGGCACTGGGATCTCCTCCTGGAGGGCCTTCTCAGCTGCCTGGATGGCTCTCCTCAGCCTCTGAGCATCCACTGCAACCTAGAGGACAAGCGGCACGCAGTCAGCATCCGGGGATCATGCTACCCACAAGAATCTCATCTTCTCAGAAGTAAGCTCATGGAAGATTATAAACAAAAACGGCAGCCATTGTTTGACAGATATGCATGATAGGGTTGCCAACCTCCAGGTAGTGCAGGAATGGCTGATAACAACAATATTTAACAATTAAGCCACATAAACAACACTCGTGGTATAACAAGGTGTATTCAGTGCAAGAAGAAACAAGGTGGAACACACAAGCTATATACAATAATGTACAAATACGATTTCAATAGTCCTCTTGGGTACAGAGATCCACAGTTGCTACATAGACATTGTGTTCAAGACTTCATAATATCAAGGTGAAAAGGAAGACGATCGTTTCTATTTTCTTCTTCAGTTCCGTTCAATCAGATATTTCAAAATATGCACCCGTACTTCCAAACACAATTTCGAATCTCCCAGTCGGGATGCAAACCAACTATGTAGACTTCAATTTTTAGGTTCCAATAATAGGATATTCTCATGACCAACATAGTTGTACAGATGTTTCAGCTACGTTAACCGTTCCCAATGGGATACAACAAATGAAACGATCGTCTTCCTTTTCACCTTGATATTATGAAGTCTTGAACACAATGTCTATGTAGCAACTGTGGATCTCTGTACCCAAGAGGACTATTGAAATCGTATTTGTACATTATTGTATATAGCTTGTGTGTTCCACCTTGTTTCTTCTTGCACTGAATACACCTTGTTATACCACGAGTGTTGTTTATGTGGCTTGTTAAATATTGTTATCAGCCATTCCTGCAGTAACGTTCTTACCACTGGTAGCAGTGCAGAGTGTTTATTTGGGTTACTCAACCTCCAGGTAGTGGCAGAAGATCTCCTGCTATGACAACTGATCTCCAGCCGATAGAGATCAGTTCACCTGGAGAAAATGGCCACTTTGGCAATTGGACTCTATGGCATTGAAGTCCCTCTCCTCCTCAAACCCCGCCCTCTTCAGGCTCCACCCCAAAAACCTCCCACCGGTGGCAAAGAGGGACCTGGCAACCCTAATGCATGATCAAGCTATGTACATGTAAGACTAGAGGAGTACATAGAGAAAAAAAGAAGGATAACAAAATTGAATGAATGTATAATCAGGTTGGGCAAATAAATTATTACTAAAGAGCATGCAAATGAACTCAGATTAGAAGTCAGAACTGGTACATATTGAGTGATTGACAAACATATGAGGTTACCGCACTTGTATTCCCAGCGATGTATTAAGAGTTTGAAAATGTTATAAAAAATACTGTTCGCACTTTCTAGGTATTCCCACCGATGTATTAAGAGTTTGAAAACGTTATAAAAAATACTGTTTTTCGGCCCCTTTAGCTGTGAAGACGTCTTCCAACCATTTATAAGCTGTGATATCCAAAAACCCTTTTAAAGCGATGTTTTTTACAACATTTTCAAACTCTTAATACATCGCTGGGAATACAGACATATATGATGAATGGAGAGATTGGGGATAATTGAATTGATGAGAGCTAAATGTTTTCACTGGAGATTTAAATAGGGTATTCTTAACAATTAGGAATAGTTTAGGAGTAATGATAGAATTTAAGAAATTAGAATAAGTTTTATAATACAATACTAGGTCTTAATGTGGGGTGAGGCAAAGTAAAGATCAAGCGTGGGCACAGAGGCTACAAATGACATGTTAAAGTTTCCGTATTTGTTTCCCCTTTCTTTTTTCCTGTATCCTCTTTACTATGAAAAATGAAAATAAAAACTTAAAAAAAAAAAAAAAAAATCACTGCTTTCTTCCCCTGCTCTCCAACAGCAGAATAAAACAGACGCAATAATTGGAGGTCAAGCGTGTGTTCTGACTCACATTATTTTCATGCTCCTTTGGCCTCTAGTTGGGTGTCGTCTGGTTTTCCAGCCCAAGTACTGAGAAACAGCAGCTGTGCTCAGGCAAGGCACTCTCACCAGATGAAACAAAGCAGGAGCCAAAATAAATTCTACTAGCAGGAGGCTGAGAACGGCATTTAATTGTTTTGGCACTGCTGCTCTGCTGGGAGTATAGACGACTAGCTTAGTACAACAAGTTCCACCTTGCCTGAAAAAATGCTGGCGCCGAGCTTCTGACTCCTCCCTCCCTCTCCTCCCCATCTGGTTTTAGACAAGCAACCATTTTGGTCAGAAACGGACTTCTTTCACAAGACTAAGCCTGGTTTGTTTGTGAATACTGATGTTTACGGGATGGTGTGATAACTCCAATGGTGATGGAACGCATGTGGAAGAGGAGGGCCAGCCTTCACAGCTCCAGAGATAAGCTTGAAAGTGTGGACAAGGCCTGGGGAACTGATAGGTACCAAGTTAGGAAAATCTGTGCAAGAAATCATGCATTGTTGAGTCAGGTCAGAACTGGAGTTCCTTTGCGCAGAATGCAGATTTTTAAAACAAGGGCATCCACTTACCACTGATGATACCCTGGCATTTTATGTAGGGACAGTCACCCCCATGGTCACCCCCGCCAGCTGCTTCGGGGCTCCCTTTTGATTATGCATGCCTTTTCTGCCCGTCAGAGGTCGCCCTGCTCTCCCTGCGAGCGTTGCCCACATTGTCCAGATTCTAGCTAAAACAGCATCTGGAATATACGGGCAAAACATGCAGGGAGAGCAAGGCAACCTTTGATGGGCGGAAAAGGCATGGATAATCAAAAGGAAGCCCTGAAGCAATCGGCGGGGTGAGCACAGGGAAACGTCCCTGCATAAAAGGCCCCTGTTAGAGATATAACCATAAGCACATTAAGGACAGTCCTGCTTGATTAGGTGAAAGATCGACATAGTCCAGCATCCTGTTTACAAAAGTGACCAAATGCAGAGCAAATCCATCAACAGACCATGAAGAATCTTACTGCTGGGTGTTAGGTGGAGTTATAAATCCTCCCAATTTAGTCCACTGGAAGTAGATATAAGTTTGAGGAAGGGAAACAATACTAGTGTCTCTTCTTCTTTATAATGGATACTATTTGGTTGCATTCAAAGGGGCTCTGTTTCTCCTGCTGGCCCTCAAAAGGCATCTTTGCCACAACGCTGTGCCCACCAGGCAAGGAGTGTGAACCGTACCTGCAGCTGGGGTTCGACCTGAGAAGCGAGGAAGCAGTCGCGTATCACCACGATCTTCTTTTTCAGTAGAGCGAAGTCAGGCCAGGCGTGATGGGCGTTCTTGAATTTCTCCACCTCCAGAAGAAAATGCAGGCCGCTCTCCAGCACGGGAGGGCCATGCACCTGGAGGTGCTTGAGGAAATGGAGGATCTCCAGGGTGGGCCAGCCTTCTGCAGCACACCTCAGAGCCTGCCAAAAAGAGGCTTTGTCTTCCTTGGTAGGTTTAGCGGTGGCTGCCGAGCCATCCTTAGCTTTCCGTTTCCTTAAACGCCTCAGAGCCACTTTGGCAGCTACCAGGTGCAGGAACGGCTCCAGCTCACACCAGCGCTCCTCTGGAACTCGACAGGGCTGTACCCCGTGCTTCTTCAACCCCTCGCTCACCTCCTCCCAAAATGTCTCAAAAGCAGGGGCAATGGCTGAACGCAAGGCAGTGCTGATTTCATTCCAGCTGCGGTCACTAATTTCTCCCTGGGCCACCTCTTGCTTCAGCCTCATCTTCAGGTCCTCGGGGAAGCAAGGTTTTGACCCAACCATCCCCAGCTGGTCCCAGGTGTTTAGAAGTTTCAGCCCGCAGGCCAGACTCTCCTTGCTCTGCGCTTCATCCCGACAATCCTCCACTTTCTGCAGCAGCCTCAGAATCCTTTCCAGCTCCACATCCCGCATTTTTTTAGCTGCCTTTCGATAAACCTTTAACACAACAGGGTTGCCGAGGAGATCGAGTGCATTTTCAGGGGCTGGTGATTGTTCTCTGGTTTCATGGTCAGCACTGCCTCCATGCTGAGATTTGGGGGTTGGGTCCCTTTCTTCGGTCTCTTGGTCACTACTGCCTACGGGTTGAAGATCAAGGTCCTCCCTGTGCCTTTTCCTGTGCAGCCCTCCGCCTTTTGCGTCATGAACCCAACCGTCCTGCCTCTGCTGCTTCTTTATCCTGAAAGACGTTAAGCAGAAATCACAAAGGCCATTTGGTCTTTTTTGATGCTCACTCAAAGGTCAATTTTGATGCTCACTCAAAGCTCTTTTTTAAAATGTGACTTTAAAAATGCCTGTTCACGGTCCCGACACAAAAGGAGAAGTTCCACTCCCCTCCCCCACTCGCCTGCTTCTTTGTTCCTGTTTGTATAGCTATTAGCATATGCATAGCTAACACGGCTCTGTTGTTTTGCATTGTTCCTTGAAGGGAATTCTTCCCCGGCAAACACCAAAGGTCGTGTTAAATTGGCTCTTTAGTAATGCGAAGCAGGTCTGTGCCGGCTTCGCAGTCACTTCCGGAACGACGGTTCAGTGTGCAAAATTTAAAAAAACATGCAGGGCAATTCAGCCTGGAATGCGCTGCTAATTACCATGCAAAAATGGCCAAAGGGTTGAGTGCAGCACTGAAACTTGACCCAGGAATCATGGCCCATGATTAAGATAAGAGACCTCCCTTCTAATGAAGAGTTAGCAGTGAATTTAACAAATATACTTTACTCTCAGAGTATTTAATAACTACTATACCCCAGTGCTGTACAAATTAAATGCAAATTATAATTTCAGAATAAATCATGCCGATCAAACAACTATGGACACATAAGCAAAATCCATACTGATTGCAGGACTGACAGTGCCATCCTAAGCAGAGTTATGCACTTCTGAGTCCATGGTAGTCAATGGACTTAGAAGGATGCATTTCTGCTTAGGATAACACTGAGATTCATGGAATATTTTGGCAAGGATGATGGCACAAGGTAGAGGAGGAGGGAAAATGTGAAAAACCTCTGAGCAGGAGATAGAAACCCCATCTCCCCCACCCCCGAGCCCCTGCCTAAGCTCTCTTTGCCTGCGTTTATCTCAGCAGATTCTGTGTATGTCTTTTAAAGCCTTTCCTCCTAGGGTTGCCAACCTCCAGGTGGTGGCTGGAGCTCCCCTGCTATTACAACTGATCACCAGCCGATAGAGATCAGTTCACCTGGAGAAAATGGCCGCTTTGGTAATTGGGCTCTATGGCATTAATTTATACATCCATGTAGCTCAAAATTTTATCGCTACATCATTCACAACAGAAAGGTAAACGGGCAGCACTAAATAGTACTTTGTTGGAAGTAATTTCAGGCAAAATGAAATTTTATCTGGGGTGTCTAATCTGCAACATCTGCCTTACAATTTTTGCAGTAGTGACATGTGTGAACTTGTCCTCAGTAATGGCTGGAAAGGTTCTAAACCTGATTGGGGAAAACATCTATTCTGGACACGCAACCAAAGACCAAGGTGTCAGTGGAAATGGAGGAGTCAAGTGGATGCAAGAATCCGACGTAGTTGGGAATGAAAGTGTCTCCCCCCAAAAAAAATATAATAAAGGGTGCTCATCACTAACCCACACCCACTTCCTTCCAGGAACACTGTTTTATGCATCCTGACTTTCATTACAGTGTTCCTCTTTATAACATGACCCATGCCATTGAAGTCAATATTGTAGATCATCTGCAATTAGTCAAGAAAGGTGGGGTCCTGCTGCCTCTTCCATCTGAGCCCCATACCAGGTAATGGCAGCAGTTTGTAGAAACAGCTCAGAGTCCAGTAGAACAGTAAACTCCAGATCTCCAGTAACAGAATTCAGTGCCTAGCTTCCTAAGGCAGCCCTTCAGTTTCAGTACCTCTCGTTTGTCTCCAGTTTCACTGAACCATTTTTGCTCCCAGTACTTTGGGTATCAAAGCACGATGCCGGCACACAATACCTGCGAGAAAGAGAATTAGAGAATTCATCGAACGAAAATATACTTCTCTCACAAGTTGAACATTTAAGCACTTTTTGCCAAGTTTTCCGATTCTTTCAGAAAAAGACAATATTCCAAGTTCTCCTTGAATTGTCTTCAGTGATTAAAAATAACCATTGTTCGTATCCATCCTCTCAGACTTCACTGCCTTATGCCATTGCCTGACAATATTAGGGATGTTTAGGGTACGGTTGGTCTTGTCTAAGGTCGATTTTTCATGGAGCTTTGCTGCGGTTTGAAATCTGATTTGCGTCGGTGCAAATTTTGGATTATTCATGGCAGCTCCGAATTTTTCCAGTTTACCAAACTGTTGGAAATGCCATAAAGAAGTAGGATCTTTCCACCATGTTTGATGGACTTGTGAAAAAGCTAAGAAATTTTGGGAGATGATATACAACGAGATAAGGAAGATTTTACAACAAAATATTCCTAAAACACCTGAAATGATGCTATTAAGTATACCAGATACTATTTTTATTCATCGAACTTTCTTGATATCTGCTACCACTACTGCACGTGTGATATATGCAGCTAAATGGAAGTCTGGCGAGATACCGACTAAAAATGACTGGATCAATAAGATGCTGGAACTGACAGAGATGGCAAAATTTACAGCTTTGATAAATCAGAACGATAATGAACAATTTTGGGGGGAATGGGAGGCGTGGAGAATTTACTGTGAAAATCAATTTTTAATGGGACCGTTTAAAGGATATTCTTTGGTTTAATCCCTTTTTTATACTTTGTATGATGGTTATATTAATATACTGAAATTACAAATTTTAACAAGATAAGACAAGTATATTTTAATTAAACAATCTGGGGGTTAATTTTGTTAGCAAAAGTATATACAATTTATTTTTAGATGGAAAAGATTGAGGGGGGAGTCCTTTTAAGTTTTAAACTTAAACTATTATTATTTTTGTTTTTTTTACCACTTTATTAATTTTTTAGCAAATAGATGTTGATGTTATGTTGTATGTTAAATGAAGAAAATAATAAAAAAATTATATATAAAGAAAGAATTTTTCCGGATTGAGCAATAAAAGCCGCATTATAACCGCAGCAAGTCAAACCACTTTTGCGACGTTCTTTCCTGTTGCTGCACAGTTTTTGGCTCAGAGCTCCATGAAAAATTGTTTGCTTCGGTTCATTTGCCCCTGCCCATGACGTCTCCTTTCCCCTCCCACAAGAACGGCAATTGGCTGGGGGAGTTTCGTGCTTGGTTGAAAACACCGCCCCTTTTGCTGGGATTTGTGCGGCGGCCAGCAGGTGTCGCTTCCTTGCTCAGTCTTCTGACTGCGCTCCAAGGCATAGGGATTGGTCAGCCTTGAGTTACTATTTTCATTTCTTTCCTTTGTTTCAAAAGTCCTGCTTGATTGCTGGCGGATTCGAGCCAATCGCATAAAGGGGCCAGGTCACATGCCCCCAGTTGGTCAATGGCGGACAGGTTTTGCGGCTCGCAGCCATGAATGTGGTTCGTGTTGGAAGAGGCAGACCCATTCATTTTATTACCTCATAGGCCAGCAGGCTCAGCTTACCTGAATAAACTGTGTTTTTTAGCGATGGAGCCAAAAATCGACAGGTGGAACCCTGCCAGGAAAATGTTGCCAAAGACATCTGACCGGGACGCCGTTCTGGAGGAGGCGTTGCAAATTGGGGGGGAGGGCAGTTGCAAATTGCATAGGGGGCACTGCAAATTGCATGGGGGAGGCGTTGCAAGTTGCAATGGGGGCATTGCAAATTGCAATGGGGGGCGGGGACGGCGGGACGGCTGGCGTGCTTACTCAGACGTTAGCCCTACAGGGTGCGATGGGAGCTGGGCTCCGCCACCCTTGGCTGGCTGGTACAACCCAGGCAAGTTCGGTGCGGGCCAGGGAAGTGCGCGGGCGCGCAGGGCTGGCTGCTTCTGGGTGTGTTTTACTCCCGGGGAAGTCTATGGGGAGGGTGTCTTGGAGCTGGGGTGGGGGGCAGGCCGGGTAGGCAAAGTTGGGAGCCGAGGCCAGACGAGGCCTCGTTAGGGCAGCGCAGAAGGAGAAAGGAACTTTTTGCAAAGTGGGTGGGGACTCGGCGGCAGGGAGCCGGAGCATGGCGGCAGGCGGAGGTGAGCCGGGAGGGCTGAGTGGAGCCGCTGCGGATTTCCCCGCTGGGGGGAGGGGAGGTTTTTTGGGGGTTGGGGGAGGCGCCGGGCATGTGATGCTGGGGTGATGGAGGTCAATGCAAAAGGGGGATGTCTGCAAAGGGGGGATTTTGGGGGGGGCGTCTTTTTGTCCAGGGGGGGTCCAGAAGGGTCGCCACAGCCCCGGGGGAGTTGAGGAGGCATGTGAAGGGAGATCTTCCAGTGCAATCTTGCGCAGTGCAATCCTGAACTCAGTGCAAAAGTGGGGGGATTTGGCAGTTTGGGGGGGCAACTATTTGGCCGGGAGGTCCAGGAGGGTCGCCGCCACCACCCCCATGGGGAGTTGAGGAGCCGTGTGAAGGGAGATCTTCCAAGGCAACCCTGTGCAATGCCATCCTGAACTCAGTGCAAAAGGGGGGGATTTAGGGGACGTCTTTTATGCTGGGGGGGTACAGGAGGGTCACCGCCACCCCCAGTAGTTGAGGAGGCACACAAAAGGGAGATCTTCCAGTGTAATCCCGCGCAGTGCCATCCTGAGGTCGCTTTCCTGGGAGTAAGCACCACTGACCAGACTGGAACAGGATTCCGAGGAGACCTGTGTAGGATTGCATTGCTACTCCTGTCTAAGGCTCAGTGGGCTAAGGATGGGGGTGACTCTACATAGCATTGTGCTATTTGGGTACAAGGGGAAGGGGTGGGGGGGCTTCTGTGTGAGGAAGGTTGGGTGAAGGGCGATTTGAAGTGCCAGAGGGATCCAGGGGTGCTTGGAAGGCAAAACCGCCTCGGATCACCAGAGCCAGACCCCTCCTCATGAGATGCAAAGGAGGCGCCGATCCAGAGAAGAATCCTTTTATATTGAGAAGTTGGAAGCTGTGGCTCAGTTTGTAGAGCATCTGCTTGGCATGCAGAAGGTCCCAGGTTCAATCCCCAGCATCCCCAGTTAAAGGGACCAGACAAGTAGGTGATGTGAAAGACCTTCTCTGCCTGAGACCCTGGAGGGCTGCTGCCGGTCTGAGTAGACAATACTGACTTTGATGGACCGAGGGTATGACTTAGTATAAGTTAGCTTCGTGTGTGGAATGGGGCGGGGGGTGGGGAGAGCGGAAAAGGACAGCTTAAGCGGGGTGGGAAGGGGATCGCGGGACGGGAGGCTCGAGGGGCGGCACCGATCCGAGCTGGGCAAAGTTTGGAGGGCTTTGCAAAGAGTTCCCCCCCACACGGGAAAGGGAAACTGCCCCCCCCCCCGCCAGCCTGACAGCTGCTTGGCTTGGTGCGCCTTCTGGTAAAAGGATCGTGGGTGCGAATTGGCCAAATGGATTGGAATGGGCCTTGGCGGGGGGTGGGGCAAGCTGGAACCTCCTGTGGACTTGGCCAGGGCTGACCGAACCCCCCACCCCACTGAACATCTGTGCTCCCAGGCTCGCTCCCTGCTGAGCTCAGAAGAAGCTGTTCTCTCCTCCTCCTTTTCTTCACGTTGCTGCAACTATTTTCTTGAGCAACTCGCAGATCTTGAGTGTGGTTTGGCAGCAGAAGCCCTGCGGAGTGGAAGGGGCAAATCAAGATTACCCCCCCCCCAAAAGCAGGAACCTTGCTGTAATGATGCATGAGAGGGTTTGCCTTGGATTTGCTGCTCTCTAGATGCAAATTCTTCTCTGCCAAATTCTCATAAGTAAAAAAAAAATAAGCCCCCAATGCAGAGTTACGAGAATTTGGATGGGGAAAATGTTATCTAGAGTTCGGCAAATCCAAGTCAAACCCCCCCCCCCATAAATGGCCTTGCAGTTTGTGTTAATTGGTAGTAAATCCCGTGCTATTCAGGGGAGCATACTTTTCAGCAAGGGTGTCCCCAGAAATAATTTTAAGGGAGGGGTCACTAAGAGATCATCCTGTGGACCTCTTGCTGACTAGTTGGAAGGGTGTATATTTCAGGGTACCTTTAAAAATCAATAAATGTAGGATTCCATATGGGGAAGCAAACTCCCAGACATGTAACAAGGGCACTTGGTGTACAAAGCCGAGGGGTGAAGAAAAAGTCATAACTGAAATAAACCTGGTGTAGTTGTTATTACTCTTTGTATTGACATTTTTACCAACATAACAACTATGTATAGTAGGGGGGTGCAGATTTATATTCTTGCATTGAGTGCTAAAGTGGCTAGTTACAGAAGAAGAGTTGGTTTTTATATGCCTGGAGAGATGCATGCCAAATGCAAACTTTTACCTTTCAATAAAAAGTTGCCTGTATCATTGAAAGTGTGTTTTGGCAGCAGAAGCCCTGCGGAGTGGAAGGGGCAAATCGAGATTACCCCCCCCCAAAAAAAAGCAGGAACCTTGCTGTAATGATGCATGAGAGGGTTTGCCTTGGATTTGCTGCTCTCTAGATGCGAGGGAGCGACATCTAGAGGCCAGATGGAGCGAAGCGGCATTATGGGCAAAGTGGGCAGAGTTGAGCGGAGTTGGGGCGGTCACGAGCGGAATGGAAGGGGAAGGACAAGGGGACAGAGGTAAGCGGTGCAGATTGAGGGGGAAGGTCCGCTGTCATGAAGAAATAATTTAAACCGGTGTGGTTTTTTTTGTTTGTTTTTTTTTTGCTCCACGGAAAAAGATTTTTCTACCGTGAAAAATCCCCCCTAAGTGTTAAGAATAGGATAGCATGACCCTGGAAGCTCCGTTAAGCTGAAAATGTGGAACTTTACTACATTACTAGGATTGCCAGCTCTGGGTTGGGAAACACCTGGAGATTTTAGGGCGGAGCCTGAGGAGGGTGGGGTTTGGGGAGGGGAAGGACTTCAGTGCCATATGGTCCAATGGCCAAAGTGGCCATTTTCTCCAGGTGAACTAATCTCTATCGGCTGGAAATCAGTTGTAATAGCAGGAGATCTCCAGCTACTATCTGGAGGTTGGCAACCCTATACATTACAGTCCAGAGCAGAACACCTGAGACATCTCAACACTTACTCTAGGAAGGTCGCTACTTCATGACGAATGTACCGGAGCCAGGCCCCACCCAGAACAGCCAGCACATAGTGAGATAGCGGTTCAAAAGTGGCAGCTGTCAGGTCTCCACAGTCAAAGCAAAGCAGCCTCTCAAGAGTCTGGATATATTCTGGCAGACTGGAGCTAAGCCCTGGAGGGAAAGGAGAAACAAGCAAAAGGCTGGCAAAAGATTGGCCATGCAGGTTTGCGAGGCTGCTGGAATTCTCCCAAAGAACCGTCTAAGCACCTGTTGCTCCTCCTGACCTCTCCGGATGCTCCGGATGCAGTAAATTAATTCAGCGGATAAGAAGCTGGAGAAAGTGACTGGTGAATCCACATGAGCGGCGGATGCTAATCTGGTGAACTGGATTTGTCTCGCCACTCCTCCACATGAAGCCAGCTGGATGACCTTGGGCTAGTCACAGTTCTCTTAGAGCTCTCTCAGCCCCACCTACCTCACAGGGTGTCTGTTGTGGGGAGGGAAGGTGATTGTAAGCTGGTTTGATTCTTCCTTAAGTGGTAGAGAAAGTTGGCATATAAAAACCAACTCTTCTTCTTCATTTCAGAATGACAGCAAGAAACATTTCTCTCCCTCCCCCCCTAAACAAATGCAACCAAGCCATGAGCAACTCCAATGTTACACATAAGGGTTTTTTTCAGAGTTGAATAGGATAAAGCCATCATTGTCTGTGGAATGCACACCCCTTTTTCTGTTCCACTCTTTTCTCTGATTAGGTAGACTTGCAGGCTTTTGTGATATTTCCACAAACCAGCAACACCTGTTTGACCAGCAACAATAGCAGGAGAAATGAGTACGGGACAAGTTACGTAATTCGCACCCAATCTAGGGATCTGCACCAAACTCAGCTCTGGAAAAGCTGGCCTTGTTAACTGAATGCGGCTGCAAAACCAATTCTTGGGTCTGTACAAGACAAAGAGGTGCTAATTAATCCAAACAATAAAGAAAAAACAGCGCAGGCAACAAAAATCAGGTCTCCTAACATATCCCAAACCCAGCTAAATACATAAGATTAAGGTAAATCAGGTATCAAGATGACAGGCAGAGAGTGAAAGCAATTAACATATGGCACTTTTTGGAAGGTTTGATATACTGTATGTATGGATTTCTGTGTGAGTGTGTATTGTATGTCAGAAGCTTTTCTCCCTCTCTCATAATACTAGAACGCAGGGTCATCTGCTGAAGCTGGAGGGTGAGAGATTCAAAACTGATAAAAGGAAGTATTTTTTCACACAACACATAGTTAAATTGTGAAACTCCCTGCCCCAGGATGTGGTGATGGCTGCCAACTTGGAAGGCTTTAAGAGGGGAGTGGACATGTTCATGGAGGAGAGGGGTATTCACGGCTACTAGTTAAAATGGATGTTAGTCATGATGAAGGATCAGAGGAGCATGCCGAATATATTGGGTGCTGTGGAACACAGGCAGGATGCTGCTGCTGCAGCAGTTGTCTTGTTTGGGGGCTTCCTAGAAGCACCTGGTTGGCCGCTGTGTGAACAGACTGCTGGACTTGATGGACCTTGGTCTGATCCAGCAGGGCTTTTCTTATGTTCTTATGTATTTAGTTTGTCTTTGTAATTTCTTTGTTAATAAATAAAAATGTTTTTTTTTTAAGATTAAAAGTCGTATGTAATTAAAGAGCAATAAATCTGCTATTTCTTCAACGACAGTAATAAACCGGTTGACATGTGGTCCTGTACTTTTCCTGACCTTACAGAGGTTATGAAGCTACATAAGAATACATGGATTGGCATGCATACATATAATCAAAGTAATGAATACACAACAAATATACTTGTCTTGGATAATGAAGGCCTGGTGGTCATACCCAAAAAAGGTTTTGCCATCAAATCACAGCTGACCTATGGTGATCCTGTAGGATTTTCAAGGCAAGAGATGTTCAGAGGCGGATTGCCATTGCCTGCCTCCTCCATGACCCTGGTATTCCTTGGAGGTGTCCCATCCAAATACTAGGCAGGGTCAGGGCTGAGAGTGTGGGACTGGCCCAAGGTCACCCAGCAAGCTTCCATGGCGTGAGTGGGGATCTGAACCAGGGTTTCCCAGGTCCTAGCCCGACACCTTAACCACTACACCACGCTGGCTCTGTCATACCACTTTACACTCTCCTAAAAACTATTATCTGTCTCCAGAACTACAAGACTGTAAGACCAATGGAAAGGGTCCCCGTTCTAGAAGATGGGCGACTTCTCTCGAATCTTTGCATTTCTGGCTATACGATGCTTAAAGTATCTGAACTAAAATCCACCAGGGAAATTGCTGGCTCAGTTCAGCATTGTCCAGTCACCTTGCCCCCACTCTTGAGGTACCAGAGAATTTTGTGCTCTTCTCCTCTTACTGCAGTGCTTTATTTCAGCATCTCTAGAAGGCTAGATTTGGATCCTACAGTCCATAAGGACACTGGTAGCAATCTAGAATTCTGCACCAAAGTGATTTGAATAATAAAATGAGACCAAAGGTGCACACCATATATTAAAATAGAGTGATAATGATCACTGGGAATTTTGCAAAACTTTGACTTACCTGACACAGGTTGATATAATGTGTAGAATAGGGATATAATGTGGGGGATAGGGATACAATGTACAACAGAAGGAAGACAGAGACTACAGATAGGTTGTTGTATGAAATATCAGAATCATGCACATAAGGCCACTGGAAACTACACTGAGGATTTAGTAGCAGAGATTCAGGATTTTCTCTGCATCTATGAAAGCAAGAATCAGATGTTGAGAGCCAGCGTGGTATAGTGGATAAGAGCAGCGGACTCTAATCTGGAGAACCGGGTTTGATTCCCCACTCCTCCACAAGAGCAGCAGACTCTAACCTGATGAACCAGATTTGTTTCCCCACTCCTACACATGAAGCCTGCTGGGCTAGTCACAGTTCTCTCCGAACTCTATCAGCCCCGCCTACCTCACAAGGTGTCTGTTGTGGGGAGGGGAAGGTGATTGCAAGCTACTTTCAGACTACTACTACTCCTCCTTCTCCTCCGTCTTCTTATCTTTAGAATCAAGGTTCTCTTTCCTAAGGTACCCAAAGCCCTGAAAATTCCCTGTGTGCTTATTTTACAAGAAGCGTTATGAATTCTCTCATTGTAAGGTGAGCTTGGACGACAGATTCCGATTCCCTGTGCTCAGCATTCTGACAGAGCTCACCTGTGTCGCATCCAGCATTGGGTACCAGAAATATGTGAAATATCTGCCAGGCAATATGGTGGAGTTCAGGCTGGCTTGCCTGCTGCTCACAGGCAGACTCATATAACTTCAGTTTCCTCCACAGCAACAGGTTGTGAACCTTATCAGGATCTTCAAACCTGAAGGGAAACCAAGGAAAGAACCTAACTCAGCTTGGAGGAGCATGAAATTCAATGGCGAGTTGGAAAAATGCAGCCGATAAAACCAAGGATACAGGCAGCCATCTGATTGGGCTGCAGTGGCCTCACAAACTAATCTCTCTCTCT
The DNA here is from genome assembly GCF_029931775.1 of Euleptes europaea. Taxonomy (NCBI): domain Eukaryota; kingdom Metazoa; phylum Chordata; class Lepidosauria; order Squamata; family Sphaerodactylidae; genus Euleptes; species Euleptes europaea. Next base: position 37,130,712 of record NC_079318.1, on the reverse strand, counting down.
TTGTCATAGACAGAAACAAAACTCAACCACCCCTGACATGACAAAGGAAGCTTTCAGGAAGCTAAAGAGCACACAACTCACCGAGTCAAGTAATGAAGAAAGCTGTCTCCATCCCCCAGGTAACAGAGCAATACCTGGAGAAACCGGGTGGTCATCAGTATTTCAAAGGGATCCAGTGGGAAGTCGGGCTGCCTAGTAGATCCAAATCTGCTTTTTCCTTTCTCCTTAGATAGCTGGACCCATGGTGGACAGATATCATAAGTGGTTAATAGCTAAACAATCATTCCGGGCCTAGCTGCTAAATACAGTGCAGGGGGGATCAGATCTGGGTGCAAATCCTCTAAGGCCATTCTGAGGCTCCCTCATCTCATAGCATGAAAAAAGAATTTGGCCTATTTAATCAGCCCCATTTAATAAAACGTAACATGTTAGTATCAGAGACAGAACAGATAGACTGAGGAAGGGAAGAGGCTATTTAGACTCTCCAAACAGGTAGTCCTCAACCATTCCTTATTGGAACTCTAGAACTTTCACTCATCCCAGAGATGCAAGGATAAAATGACACCCCACCCACAGAGAATCATAGATAATGAGGTCTTATCATTTTCCTTCTTGAAACTCGCATTCTGGTCTTGTCATTGTATCTTTCCCAATGTGCGTCAGGGAATTTTATCATTCTTCGAGAGAGGAACTGGGGGACATGCAGGCGGGATTGTCATTTTCACCCTCCTCTACAACTGTTATCTCTCTCTGGGGTGGGGGAGGAACAGTCAGAAAATCATGTATTCCAAGCACACATATTTTCAGAGTTGTAAGAAGAATGTTTCTGGAAGAAAGATGATCAGTTTAACAACAGCAATTTGACAATGGTCACTCTGCTCTTACCTCATAGATAGAAATGACATAGATTTCTACTGCTTGGGTTTCACAACTGTTTGCCCCCAGAGTCTGCAAACGTTTGTTCTCAATAACACACTCACACCCATCTGCTAAAGTAAATTCTAGCTTTGAACACATATGCAATAAACTGTTTTGGTTTTTAAGGTTCAGCAAGATTCATATTTTTATCCCACCCTTCTTCCAACAATTTAGGGCAGCTATGTTAACTGTAACAGACTAACAGAGCTATCATTTTGTAACTTACTTAGGCTACCCATAAAGTTGACAAATCACTGTTGGTATGAATGTGATTTTACCTCTAGCTGATGGAGTCAGAGGAAGTTCATAGGAATCCATGCTCAAGCAAAATGGTTCCCCCCTCTCCTTCTCCCCTCCAAACTGGCAAAAATACGATATTTTTACTTTTGTTCCTCAACACAAGGCCTAACATTTCTGCACGATGTAACATGATCAGTAAAATGAAAAATATATATTTATGCTTCATTCTCATTCATTGAGCATATGAAGTATGCATTCCATTGGGAATACAATACAGCTGATGAACCACTGATCAGCAGCCAGAACCAGTTTTTCTACTGCAGACCTCTTCTAATGGTTTTACTAATTCACATGGGCGTTTTCTACTTTGAAAAGACAGTCAGTCCCCTCATTCCAAAATTATAGATGCATTCATCTGACTAAAGCACAAATTAGTAATTGCTTGCCTTTGTTTTTAAAAAATCACAACCATTTAAAAAATAAACTGGTTCAAGTTCTGTTGACAGTTCAAAGGATCACTTTACATGTTGAGGATGAAAACTGCCTACTGTCTTTTTGAAGCCTCTAGATGTAACTGCCACACTGCATGCACAACTAGGAGATGAGACTGATGACGCCAAGCAGCACATGCACAATAGATGCACACACACTGAAATAAATCTATGAAGCTACTTGAAACATGATGAACATCAGGTGAGTATGTAAACTCATAATCAATAAAGTCTGAAGTGGCCACAAAATTCAAATCTGTGTTGTATAATATAATATTAGCCACTGAAAGTCATCAAGCAGACAAAGTAAGTAACCAAATGCTCAATGGTCTTAAGGATTAGGACTTACATGATCATGTCTCCAGTCTTTCTTTCTTTTTATACAGTTCATTGCGCCCCTTTGGCTACTCACATCAGAAAAGGATGCTGCTACATTACAAGAAGACAGGAATCCAGGACTCAGCAGCGGCTCCTCCTTGATCTGGGAGTCTGAATCATCTCCAAGCCTACAGCAGAGTCAAAACGAACAAAGCGCATTGTTTTGTTTTATACACATTTTAACCTTCCCACTGAAAGAGAAGAAAACTGAGATGGAAAGAAAAGGCAAGCCTTTCCCAAGCTCCTATTCCATTTGAACAAGATAAAGTACACAACAGGCATCTGAAGGGCTCGTTTGCAAATTACCATCGCTAATTTCCAAAACTCCCTATGAGAGGATCATAGGGACCTGTCTGTCCATGGCCATTTATGCAGGGCTGTTTCCCCATGGTCCCACCCGCCAACTGCTCCAGGGCTTCGTTTTGATTATGTTTGCCTTTATGCTCGCTCTCCCTGCATGTTTCTGCACATTTTGCCCATCCTTTCCAAATTCTCGCTAAAACAGCATCAGGAAAACACATGCAAAACGTGTGGAAATCCACAGGGAGAGCAAGGCAACCTCTGACGGTCGGGAAAGGCAGGCATAATCAAAACGAAGCACCAGAGCAGCCAGCAGGGTGACCACAAGGGAAACAGCCCTGCATAAATAGCCTATGCGTAGAGGCTCACCATAGATAGGACAATTTTTCCATGGCTGCAGAAGTATATATATAAAAAGAAAAGTTCACAGTGGTGGGGTGGAAATGCTCCAGTGTTCAGGGTAAACCACTACATGTCAGTAGGTCACTCTTTGGAAACAGCTATGTGTAGAGCAACTTAGCTTTTTCCCCACACTGCAATCATAACATATGACCTGTCCCTAAAATTAAAAAAAATCCAGTGGCATCTTAAAGACTAAGAATATTTATTTCAGTATGAGCTTTAATGTAATAAATGTTGTTAGTCTTGTAAGGTGCCACTGGTAAAAGGTAAAGGAAGTCGCCTGTGCAAGCACCAGGTCATTACTGACCCATGGGGTGATGTCACATCACGACATTTACTAGGCAGACTCTGTTTACAGGGCGGTTTGCCATTGCCTTCCCCAGTTGTCTACACTTTACCCCCAGCAAGCTGGGTACTCATTTTACTGACCTCGGAAGGATGGAAGGCCGAGTCAACCTTGAGCCGACTACCTGAACCCGGTTGGGATCGAACTCAGGTCGTGAGCAGAATTTTGACTGCAATACTTCAGCTTGCCACTCTGCGCCATGGGGCTCTTAACTTGTAAGGCACCACTGGACTTTTGTTTTATTCTCCTACAACAGACCAACACGGCTACCCCTCTGCAATGACCTGTCCCTAACTTGGTTCTTCTGAATGGCGCCACTGCAGAATTCACCTCTCACCAGGACCAGAGAAAGCCAGTCGTAATCCCACCTCCTGGTTACCTGCTCAAAGTGGTAGAGCTCTACTTGTCTTCCAGTTAAAGGCCTCTTCAACTGCTGGAACATACCCTTAGAGGAAGTTAGTTCCTTGTGGTATGTCCAGCCTCATGATGCCTCACAGCACAAACCTGAGATGCCTTGTCCTCTGGTGGTGGATGAGAAACCGAGGGACCCAGTAGGAGCGCAGGCGTCTCAAAGCATCATACTGTTTCCTGCTTAAGGCAGCAAAAGCTGTCTCCTGAGTGCCTGCAGCTTCACCCAGTGGCTCCTACAAAGCATAAGAACAGCAAGGCTGCAACATTACAGAAACAGAAACTTTGGCCAGCTTTACAAGCACCAATTGCCAGGCTGCTTTCACACTGAGCAGGTCCAAGTAGTCTTCCACCTATGTAGTCTTTCTTCAGTATGTCCAGCACAGAGCATTCCACCATAGGGGGTGGTGTTCAGGTTCAGTGTTGCTCATGGGCATGCTGAACACTGAGGAACTATGTGATGAGAAGCCTTCAAACAGAAACCATGCCTTTTGGGGGGTACATATAAATGGGGCTTCAGAGCTTGGTTCTCGTGGCCCTTTCTTACATGCCCAGGGAAATGCCAATCGCCACTTTGAGGTCAGGAAGCAATTTTCCTCCAGGCCAGTTTGGCCAGGAATCCTGGGAGATTTTTTTGCCATCTTCTGGGCATGGAGTAAGGGTCACTGGGTGTGTGTGTGGGGGGAAAAGTAGTAGTGAACTTTCCTGCATTGTGCAGGGGGTTGGACTAGATGACTCTGGAGGTCCCTTCCAACGCTATAATTATGATTTTATATAAGTGAAGCTTAAATCATCTGTGACTTGTTGTAATGTCTTATCCTTGTACATGTAGGAGAGAAAGCACAGAAGAGGCACAATCATAAGGGAACACTCTTGCCAATGTAGCTTTATATTCACATTACAAACCTGTTCGAAGCAACAGTCTTTAAAAGTCACCTGTGTGAAAACACTTTCGATCTATAGATTCACCTTGTCAGGTCAGACATGACTATTTTGCTTCCAGGTTTTTTTTACGTTAACTTGTAAATTGAGATGTTTACATTTCTGCTTGAGGCCATCAAGACAAAATTGGTATAAAATCAATATTCATTTGAATACTTATATTTGACAGTGAGGAGTCTAAACAATAAATTTTATTTCCCACAATTGCTTCCTGGTTTGAACTTTTTAACAAGCACAGTCTAAAATTACCTCTCCCCATGAATTTTTCAAGACAAAGGGGTCAGGTGTTATTTTTCTTCAGATTATATATTGTAGATACTATTGCAGTTTTGGGGCAATTTCACACTTCCATCAATCAGTGGTCAACCAGCCCCAGACTTCTCTATTGCAAGGTAATGCAGAGGGGAAAGCAAACATTTCCCTAGTGATAATATTTTGATATCAGACCCTCACACACAAGGTAGGTAAAATCATAAGAAGCTTGGTATTGGGAATAATTCTTATATCAGAGGATATGGATCGTATGATTGTGGCTGGTGAAAGTCAAATAAGGCACGCACGCACAATGAATAGACAAAGTCCTTTGTCTTAGCAAAAACAAACTTTACTCACTATAATATGGGGTAGGGTAACTGGAGGTTAAAAACAATAAATCCCTGCTACATATCTAGTTCCCTATACGTGCCAGAAAAAGTTCTGGCAGTTACTAAACTTATGCACATGGCTTCTATAAATTACAGAGTTGCCCTGTCTTCTCAGGTTGAGATCCAAAAGGTAACTGGGTACTGCTTTCACTTTTAAACAAAGGCAAGCAGTAATATGCAGATTCTGGCTACGTGAGCAATAGCTAATTGACACATTGGAGATTACATCACCTTCTAGAACTGACATGTAACCAAGCTCGCTATCTAATCCTCAACACTTGGAAACAGAAAGCTGGAAGCAACCCACCCCTGGATTTTGCCTATGATTAATTCATCAAGGACAAAAGTGGTAAGAGGAAAAGATTAGTTCCCTGAGGTTCTGTTTTCTGAGCTGCACAACTTGCAACATTGTCGTTTTCCCCAGAGAGACCAAGGATTCAGCGTTCTAAAGCCATGGGACCTGGGCAAAGGAAGGGGCACCCGCCCAGCATTACTCACCTGAGAAGCAGGAGGCACCGTCACCTTGTACTTGGCCTGAATGCTCCTGCCAATGAAAAAACAGCATCCTCACCTCCAAGAAGAACTGGAGCAGCCAAAGGTCTAGGCTCAAGCTTGTCAGATTTTGCAGCTAAATGCTAGCGAGCATGCTCCCTCTACCACAGAGCAGAAACTGAAGCCCTTTGACCAACTTCAGCCACCCTATAAGAAAATGTGGTCAGTCTAAATTTGAAAGGTAAGGTAAAGGTCCCCTGTGCAAGCACCGGGTCATTCTTGACCCATGGGGTGACGTCACATCCCGACGTTTACTAGGCAGACTTTGTTTGCAGGGTGGTTTGCCAGTGCCTTCCCCAGTCATCTTCCCTTTACCCCCAGCAAACTGGGTACTCATTTAACCGGCCTCGGAAGGATGGAAGGCTGAGTCAACCTTGAGCTGGCTACCTGAAACCGACTTCTGTCGGGATCAAACTCAGGTCGTGAGCACAGCTTGGACTGCAGTACTGCAGCTTACCACTCTGTGCCACGGGGCTCCTCAGTCTAAATTAGGGGAAAGAAATGGAGAGAATATGCTATTTTATTTTACTGCAAAACCAGGCAAAAATTTGTAGATAGGGAAGAGTACAATTGTATTATGAAAAGTCTGCCATGGTGTAAAATAGCTCCAGAACAGGGAAGAATAGGGCATGCTCAGTCTCTCCCACTATAGCCACTGCCCTTACATGCCCACACTGGTTATGAAAAACTGCAGCCATATTGTTGGTGAGGGGTTAACCTTGACAAGAGGCAGTTTTTGTTGTTACATCAGCAATGTTTGGCCCCCAGGGACATCGGGGCATAAATTCTAGGATCCGTGTGTTGCTTACATTTCACGGCACCAGACAGACGTTCTGGCGATTGTCAATTTGGTGCTACACCTGAGGTTTAGGAGAAGTTTTCCAATAAAAAAACAAAGGAGAGACAAAGTCTCTTAGGGGAGAGGCCGTTGCTTAGTGGCAGAGAGTCTGCTTGGCACGCAGAAGGTCCCAGGTTCAATCCCCGGAATCTCCAGTTAAAGGGACTAGGCGAGTAGGTGATGTGAAAGGCCTCTGCCTGAGACCCTGGAGAGTCGCTGCCAGTCTGAGTAGACAATACTGACTTTAATGGACCAAGGGTCTGATTCAGTATAAGGCAGCTTCATGTGTTCATGTGTACAACAAAACTGTACATTGGCATGGTACCTTGGGCTGTGCAGGTTCACAGCACTTAAAGGCTCCTTATGTGTGTGACCAGCACAGGCTCATCTGGTCAAAGGTCCTATGAGGCTCAGATATGCAGAGAGAATACATTTAATCACCACCGCCCTAAGGACTTCTGTGTAAGCGTTTTCTCAGCAAATAAAAGATTTCAAAGCACAATGCTGCAAAAACTGGGCAGAAAATTCATCGTCCTGAGAAAGTCAGCATTCATTTTTAAAAAATCAAGTTTGTGGCCCTTAAGAAAGTGAAGATGGACATTAAAGCTTTTCTCTCTGTCATAATACCAGCTGGAGGGTGATTCAAAACAGATAAAGGGAAGTATTTCTTCACACAACGCATAGTTAAATTGTGGAACTCCCTGCCCCAGGATGTGGTGATGGCCACCAACTTGAAAGGCTTTAAGAGGGGAGTGGACATGTTCATGGAGGAGAGGAATATCCATGGCTACTAGTAAAAATGGATACTAGTCATCATGCATACATATTCTCTCCAAGATCAGATGAGAATGCCTATTATATTAGGTGCCGTGGAACACAGCAGGGTTAATGCTGCTGCACTCGTCTTGTTTCTGGGCTTCCTAGAGGCACCTGGCTGGCCACTGTGTGAACAGACTGCTGTACTTGAGGGACCTTGCTCTGATCCAGCATGGCTCTTCTTATGTTCTTAAGATGGACATGAAAATGGGCAGACAAGGCTTGATGAAGCACAATGAGACAGCAAAGAGATCCATGTTTGATAGACAAAGAGGTGGCCTCTAATGCTCTGATCAGCTTTATGCCCCTCCTCTAGACTAGAAGGAGCAGAAGAAATTATGCAAACAAACAAACAAGTTTAATTTACATATTTTATGCTGCTTTCCCTGATGCAGAGTATTGTTTTTTTAAAAGCACAGCATACAGACTCAAGGCAATTAGCAGTCAGTGAGGCAGTGATTTGACAGGTGCTCCATCATTCCTCAGTGCCTGGAAAGCGGGCTATGTAAAATAGGTGACCCACCCTCCTATACTTAGCTCAATGAATTCATTTGCATCCTTACCTAACAGAGCTGATAGAGAACAGCCAGATCTCTTGGGCTGTAGCTCTGGCCTCCAAGTGCCTGGTGTGCTCCATGAAGTCCTCACAATCAATCCAGAAGTCTAGGAGGTAGATCCCTAGTGTGCCATGGAGGAACTCCCTGAAATTATCCATACCAGCCTTCTGGAATACAAGAGGGAGGGGAAGAACAGCATCGTACAGGTGTAAGTACTTGAAGAGGACAGGAGTATTAGGTGCTCTCAAATACTCACTTCAGTGTGGTGTAGTGGTTAAGAGCAGTGGAGTCTGATCTGGAGAATTGGGTTTGATTCCCCACTCCTCCACATGAGCAGCGGATTCTAATCTGGTGAACTGGATTTGTTTCCCCACTCTTCCACATGAAGCCAGCTGGGTGATCTTGGGCAGGTCACACTCTCTCAGTCCCACCACAGGGTGTCTGTTGTGGGGAGGGGAAGGGAAGGTGATTGGAAGCCGGTTTGGTTCTTCCTTAAGTGGTAGAGAAAGTCGGCATATAAAAACCAACTCTTCTTCTTCATTGCTCTCACATAAGAGAGGAGGGAAGAAATCGCTTACAAACACTTCTTGTTAAAGCTCTTCCAGCATCAATATGGGAAGCATCAATATCAGAAGGACTGGAGTAACAATGAACATTGCAGCAAGGGATAACCTGTATCTGAAGCAGGTCCTCTCAGTCTCCATGTTGGGCTGTCCTCATGCTATTCAATGAGCATAGCTAGCTTTCAAAGGGGCATGCAATGATAATCCAACTTGGGGCTGCCAACCTCCAGGTGGTGGCTAGAGATCTTCCGCTATTACAACTGATCTCCAGGTGACAGAGATCAGTTCACCCGGAGAAAAATGGCTGCTTTGAAAGGTGGACTCTATGTAGGGTTGCCAAGTGCCAGGTGGTGGCGGGAAAACCCCTGCCAATCCACATGACTGCCCGCCGACCAGCTGAGGGTTGGTGGGCAACGCGTGCACACGTGCCTGCCCATGGCACCACATCACTTCTGGTTTACACCCGGAAGCGCTGCATTGCAAGGGGCCATTTACTACTCAAACTCCCAGTTTGAGTGGTAAAAGGCCCCTAGCGAAGCGGCACTTCCGGGTGTAAACTGGAAGTGATAAGATCACGTCAGCACAGCCACGTGCACGAGCGATCTCACCTCACCTCCACCCGAAAAACCTCCCGCCGGTGGAGGGAAGGGACCTGGTAAGCCTATGGCATTATATCCCACTGAAGTCCCTCCTTACCCCAAACCCTGCCCTCCTCAGGCTCCACCCTCCAAACCTCCAGGTATTTCCCAGGTCAGAGCTGGTAACAGGGAAGACATTTCTGCAGAAGCTGCAAAGAGTGGATATCTCCAAACAAAATTCCTGGCGAGATGCAACGTCACTCACCGTCCCTAGGAGGTCTTCTTTCAGCTGCTGCAGAACAGCACTTCTAACGCCGTAAGACAGACAAGGATCCAGCTGCTCTTCCTCGGGGTTGTTTGCCTCATTCAGTTCAAACTGCAAAACCTTCCTGGGTGCTGAGAATTTCTTCTCACGACTCCTTAAAGAAGAGAAAGGACAGATCAAAGTGCTCAGTGTGTTAAAATTAGGCACTACAAGGGGGATACGTACCTACTTGTAGTACGTACCTACTTGTAGTACATACCTACTTGTAGCAAATAAATACAAGGGGGATACGTACCTCTTTTGTGGGTCTGTTTGAGACACTCCTGTTTCATTACTGAAAGCAACATGAGACAACTTCCCAGGATGGAAAAGGGGATTTGCATTCACTACTAAAAGTGAGCTGTGCCATACACAACATGAAGATGACATCAGGTTTTACAACTGAAATGTATACAACATGAGGGTAAAGTAAAGGTAGGCCCTGTGCAAGTACCGGGTCATTCCCACGTTTCCTAGGCAGACTTCGTTTATGGGGTGGTTTGCCAGTGCCTTCCCCAGCCATCTTCCCTTTACCCCCAGCAAGCTGGGTACTCATTTTACCGACCTCGGAAGGATGGAAAGCTAAGTCAACCTTGAGCAGGCTACATGAAACCGACTTCTGTTGGGATCGAACTCAGGTTGTGAGCAGAGCTTGGACTGCAGTACTGCAGCTTACCACTCTGTGCCACAACATGAGGAGTTTACAAAAATAAACCTCTAGAAAAAATTACATAACCATGAATCCATCTTATTGATCCTGGGGGAAACCATTATTGAATTAGTGTTGTTGATGTATAGACCTGCCTTTCAACAAGAAGTCTAAAAGGTGGTTTCCAACACATTAAAATTCAATAAAAACAATCAAAACTATTAAAATACCTCAAAATCAATAATTATAGTAAATAGTGTCATAGCGCCAGCCACACTATTTCTCTCTGATATAACTCAAAGGCTCTCTTGAAAAGGCATGCCTTCAAAGCCATCCCAAAGGTCTTTAAGGAAGCAGCCATCCTCAATTCCTGCATAGGGTTGCCAACCTTCAGGTACTAGCTGGAGATCTTCTGCTATTACAACTGATCTCCTGCTGATTGAGATCAGTTCCCCTGGAGAAAATGGCCGCTTTGGCAATTGGACTCTATGGCATTGAAGTCCCTCCCCTCCCCAAGCCCTGCCCTCCTCAGGCTCTGCCCCAAAAACCTCCCACCAGTGGCAAAGAGGGACCTGGCAACCCTACTCCTGCAGGACCAAGTCCCAAGGCTGAGGGACAGCAGCTGAAAAAAACCTCCACAAATTCTTACCAGCCAAATCTATACCATCAATTTATGCAAGATTGTGAAAATATGCTGGGTGGAATCAGAAGACCACTAGCCATGTTTAGAGAAGCAATCATATCCTCTGCTCGCATGGCAATGCAGTCCATTACCACACTCCTTTATCCACCTGGAAATCTAAGCAAGCTTGAAATGTGGCTACCACGTAGTTAGTGTGGTCATCAAATGCCCTCATTTTTCTAGTAACCTAGATCATGTGATCCCATTCCCTGAGCAAACACAAGCTCCGTTTGCAGTCAAAATGTAGACCTTTGTTTTTCTAGGTAGCAATCCCTGCCACAATTTTCTGGAATAAGCTGAACATGAGATTTTGAAGGCTGATTCAATGTTCTATTTCTGGCATGGTATAGAACTCTCATGGGATCATTTTGGAACGTCTTGGGGAAGTTGTTTGCTTGAAAGCGGCCCTTTGCCTCCCTCAATATACCAAAATCTCCATATATATGGAAAAGTAACCTATCTCCCTCTGGTATGTTAGTTTTTACTTACAGGGAGATTTTGATGTAGAGACATTTTCAAGCAAAGCATTGCCCCTTACATGTATTCTGAGATGGTAAAAGTTTGTGAGTGGACTGTACCACAACTGCCCATTTGATTTGGTTCCTTTAGGCCCTATCATAAATCTTCAGATTCATTAAGACTATACAATCAAGGTACCAAGACAACTCAGTCTGTACAAAAGAACAGTGTAAGTTTCCCCTCAGTACCACGTCTCTCCCAGCTGTAAAGAGCACAGTTGGGATATGTAGTCGATGTGTGCGTAGTTGGAATATGTGGATCCAGATGAGGGAAGTTCCTCAAGGGACGTGGGGAAAGCCTATATACGGTTACCGGTATTCTAGATGGAGAGTGCTGTTTGATTCCTTTCCTATTGTAGTGGTTAAGAGCGGTGGAGTCTGATCTGGAGAACCGGGTTTGATTCCTCACTCCTCCACATGAACGGCAGACTCTAATCTGGTGAACTGGATTTGTTTCCCCGCTCAAACACACAAAGCCAGCTAGGTGACCTTGGACTAGTCACTCTCTCTCGGCCTCACCTATCTCACAGGGTGTCTGATGCGGGGAGGGGAAGGGAAGGTGATTGTAAGCCAGTTTGATTTTCCCTTAAGTGGCAGAGAAAGTCAGCATATAAAAACCAACTCTTCTTCTTCTACCTGTAAGGGTGATCATTAACAGAATAGAGCAGGGATGACAAACATAAGGCCTGCGGGCCGGATTCAGCCCCTTGAGAGCTCTTATCCAGCCCGCAAGCCAGCAGAGGCAGCTACCCCTCCAGTCTCGATCAGGCAAGGCATGGCCCAACCCGACCAAGTGGCACTTATGTCATATCCGGCCCTTGTAACAACTGAGTTTGACACCCTTGGAATAGAGGGCGATAGATTGACTACTAGTAAAGCATGGCCACTTGCCCCTCATCTCCTGCATCCAGGCTTTAATACCAATAAACACAGGTTAGAACATCTGTTCTTATGTCTGCAATAGCAAAATAGATAGAAGGAGAATCAGCCTTGACATGGAATATCAGCCTTGACAAATGGTGGAATCAAGGCTTTGCAAATGAATGATATTGGCATCAGAGCCACAGCTTGTACCACACTGCAATGAGCGCATGAAGAAAGTTTCTCTCCAACATGCACACAGATGCAGAACTCTAGGACAGCTGAAACTATGGTAGCAGAGGTGGATGTGTTAAGCTTACCAATCCTTTTGAAGCTCAGTGAGCTCTTGATCAGGTAAGGAACCAAGGGCAGCTCTGCTCAGGGGAACTGGAGACTCCACTGGTTCATCTGCATTAGTGGAGCCACTCGTGAGCCTTCCTGTAATGAGGACATACATTGGAACCAAGATCAAATGTCTGAGCCTTGAAGGAACTTCCATCCAGTGGCCATGGCAACGCACCTTTTCCCAGCTAGCTATCACCCAAGTAATTAATGGGTCTGAGCAAGAACACATTTGACTGTTGGAGGAGCCCTCATTCTGCCAGCAAGTCTGACAGGTGCCAAGGACTACTTTGTCTAAATTAAACGTTAAGGACTCTTTTGGAGAATGAAATACTGATCCCCAGGGGCAACCCTGTCAACACACTGCAAAACACCTGGTGTTCCTTCGTGACTATCACAGAACATCTTGGGCCCCATTCATATATCACCTGTGATGTGTGACTGCTGCCACAAGGTAGCATATGAATTGGTCCTTAATGTGATATATTAATGTTGTCCACAGAGGTAACACATGAACTGGGCCTTAATATGAGAGCTCACTAAAAAGGCAAGACATCTAAAACATGTGACTGAAGCCCGTACAGGCTCAGAAAGAGGTGGCGCACTCTTGGTGTTCACCAATGTTGGCTTTCATTATTGGCTTTTGCACACTGGCTTGCAATGCTTAGAACTATTACAGAACAAGTTAGGGTCCACAAGAAATATCAGGGTAGGGGAAACAATTGAGAACTCCTTCTGACCCAAATGCTTTATTCCAAGACAATATAAACTCTTACAGCCTTGAGCAGGCCGATTTCCCCTTACCCTCCATTTCCTTTCCCTTTATCTGACTCAGTTTTCCAAGGGCAATGAACATATTCGGCCCTTATCATGCCTTGGGGTGGAGCAAGGTGATTCTCCACCCCCATAAAGCAGTAGTGTGACACTGCTAAATGAGGGTCACCCAACTCCTGAACCCAATATATTGTTCTGGAATATTATAAGGGATCAGGCACTCTGGCAGGACATCTCCCCCTCCCTTGCAGACATCACTATTTATAATAGGTGGCCCCAATTCATTGCTCTGCTGATAGAAGGTTCTATGACAGATGCTTGCCCTCTAAAGACCCTTGATTAGATCTGATAACAATTCCAAATATTTATGTAAATCATTCTATAGATACAACAGAAACCCCATTCCATATCACTTTGCTTCAATGCCTTGGAGCACTTATTGTTGAATCATTCACAGGACATGAGATTTGTAAGGATTTCCACTAACAAACCAACTCTGCACAACTATGTACATGTTTCTCCCATATAAACACTGCTCATGAGAGAGTAACAGACTATCTGCATAAGTAGTTATTTAAAGGTAAAGGTCCCCTGTGCAAGCACCGGGTCATTCCTGACCCATTGGGTGATGTCACATCCCGATGTTTCCTAGGCAGACTTTTACGGGGTGGTTTGCCAGTGCCTTCCCCAGTCATCTTCCCTTTACCCCCAAGCAAGCAGGGTACTCATTTTACCTCGGAAGGATGGAAGGCTGAGTCAGCCTTGAGCCAGCTACCTGAAACCAACTTCCGTTGGGATCGAACTCAGGTCGTGAGCAGAGCTTGGACTGCAGTACTGCATCTTACCACTCTGCACCACAGGGCTCTTTCTTTATTTAGTTATTTAGCAAATCATAATATGGTGTGGGCCAGCTCCAAGTAGAGTCCTTAAGTTTATAATAGTAGTTTAAAAACAGATCATGTTACCTTACCCTGTGACTATGAGGAAATGGGGGGGAAATCTGAAACCTGTGTATCTACTTTCAGCCTAAACAATAGGATCTTTATTATTAGGCATCCTTATCTGGGGTTGAATGACACTTCTTTACAATAGTAAAAGGTCATCTGACCTATCATAAGTAAACAGAAGGATGTCAACTCAGGACAGCAATGAAGTGATTCACCACACTTTGCCAAGAATTAAATGTCTAAGAACAGTTTTAAAAAGAAGCGATCAATTTCCACTCTTCCTAAATTGTGCCCCTGACTTCACCATTCATAAAAAAAGTATCCATCCAGGGAATCTTTCTGCACATGCCCAGAAAACAAACTCTTTCTGCTGGTACAGAGCCTCTGTTTCCTTTCATCTAGCTGTAGGGTTCTTACCGTTTGTCCTTTCTGGACTGGAGTCAGACAGCAGACTCCGGAACTGCAGCCTACTCATATGTTCTGTAGCTGGAAACAGGCCCAAACTCAAGATGCCGGGAAACTCCATGGAGATCTGAGTGGAGATTTGGCCAGAAAAGCTTGTAAAGCGACCTGTAAAAAGAGAATAGATAGAAGGTCAGAGGGATCAGAAATAAAATCTCCTGAGGATACGTGGCTGGAGAATGAACCTTGAGTTCCCACCCTGAGTGTGAATGGGAAACAAGGGCACAGCAGGGTCATAGAATCATAGAGTTGGAAGGGACCACCAGGGTCATCAAGTCCAACCCCATGCACAATGCAGGAAATTCACAATCACCTCCCCCCCCCCACACCTAGTGACCAGAAGATGACCAAGATGCCCTCCCTCTCAGGGATACAAACACTTTCTGGGTCATGAGACAGCATTCCGGCTGTGTTCCTAACCCCCACAAAAGCAGCTTCAAGGTTGTTTCCCAAATTCACCTTCCACACGGTCAAGTCATCAGAGATTATTTTACTATGTCAATTTCATGTTGTTAAAGAAAAGCACCTTCCCCCTTACCTTCCCTAACACGTTGGTCATTTATGCTTGGTAATTAGCAGCGCGTTCCAGGCTGAAGTGCCCTGCATATTTTTTTGAGTTTTGCATGCTGAACCGTCATTCAGGAAGTGACTGCGAAGCCGGCGCATACCTACTTCACATTTCTTAAGAGCCCCTTTAACGCGACCTTTTGTGTTTGCTCCACCTCCACACCAAAGAATCCCCTCAAGGAAGCATGCAAAACGACAGCCATGCGTTAGCTCTGCAAACAGCAGGCGAGTGGGGGGGTGGAAGTTCTCCTTTTGTGTCGGGACTGTGAATAAGCATTTTAAAGGTCACATTTTTAAAAAGAGCTTTGAGCAAGCATCAAAATTGACCCTGCATAAATGGCCGTTATGAACATTCCTTATGAATCCCACTTAGATGTAGTGTTTTTTTTTAAAGGATTAGACTACTTCACGTAGGATAGAACTATGAGCCACAATAGGTAAACAGAAATTCCATGTTTGTTTGTTTGTTTGTTTGTTTAGTGATTTATAGCCCGCCCTCCCCAGCCAAAGCCAGCTCAGGGCGGGTAACATCATACAAGATACATTAATACATCAATAATAAAATTAACTGCAAAATCTAAATTTAAAACAATAAAATCCCAATTTAAAACTTAAAAAACTTAAAAACTACAGAACTGCAGATGGCGCCTAAACACTACTCTTGTTGCCAGATATACGCAGCAGGTTACCCCTCAGTTAGCATCAATAATATAACAAGAGAGGGGAGAACAGGGAGGCCAGCAGATTATATTCGTGGCTGTCCTCAACCATAGGACTGGTGGAATAGCTCTGTCTTGCAGGCCCTGCAGAACTTCAGTTTCACTCTGAATTCAGGGGGCAGAAACAACATGGGGAAATCTTGTGAAGGTCCTGCAAATATCTGTCTGATCACAGCTGGAAACAGGCGGCTAGACTAGTTGCCCTTTGGTGTGACTGAACGTGATTCTTCGTAGTTGCTTATGGGTGAATGCATCTTTCAGCCCCGGGTGTTATATTTACCATGCCACGTGCAACAGAATTAATAGGCCCTCTTATACAGTAAAATACTAGCTATATTACTTTCCAGTTCATTGAGGGCTGCCCTTACGTCATGCATATTTTATAAAACACTGCCACACAAGCACTAAAAACTAATAAACGTATTGTGGCATTAACTTAACAGAGGCTCAAGCCTTTGTTAGATTCATGAAATGACATGAAAGGTTGCAAGCAAGTACATACAAGAAAAATGCAAGTGACTGAAGTTCATGACATAATACGGGCCAAGAATGTTGAAGAAAGGAAGGATGCATTTTGTAGGTGGCTTTACATTCAGCCAAGCAGCAACCTTTGCATCACACAATCAGGTTTGTAGTCCACTTCCCAGCAGGGGAAATAGAGACACGCGGACAGGCCCCGCCGTAAAGGTCGATGGGTAAGTACAGAGCGGTTGCAGGAGGCTTACCTAGGCAAGCTGGGCTGCTCCGAGTCTGACTAGGAAGTCTGAGTAGCACATGACTTGGGACCCCAGTGGGCCGCCCAGCAGTTGATGGATGACTGGGGATACTGGAGACGGCAGCACTGTCCGATTGGCGACTGTAGCCACCAAGTTCATAGCGGCTCTCTGGGAAGTTCTCATCCAACGGACATATCAGCAGCTTTGCCAGTTTGTATTCCAAGTAAAAGACCGTCCTAGAAGGAGATGGGCAGCAAACAAAAGCTTCAGAGAGTAAGCAGAATTTGTGACAGATGGTGATTTAGAACAACAAGCCACCAGCAGGGACCTGAAGCCCAAGGTTCCCAAAGGGTAAGGACCAGTTTAAAGGAACTGACAATCTAAGAAGAAGAGTTGGTTTTTATATGCCAACTTTCCCTACCTTTTCAGGAGAATCAAACCGGTTTACAATCTCCTTCCCTTCCTCTCCCCACAACAGACACCTTGTGAGGTGTGTGACGCCAAGAGAGCTCTAACACAACTGTGATTAGTCCGAGGTCACCCAGCTGGCTTCATGTGTAGGAATGGAGAAACCAACCCCGTTCACCAGATTAGAGACCGCCGCTCATGTGGAGGAGTGGGGAATCAAACCTGGTTCTCCAGATTAGAGTCCACCGCTCCTAACCACTACACCACGATGGTCAAGAAAGAGAGATCACTGAGGGAATGCCAAATTGAAGTCTTTTTTTTTTAATGATTTTTATTGAATTTTTTAACAAACCAATACAATATGAAAAAAAGAACAAAGAAAAAAAGAAAAAGAAATACATTACTAAAAAAAATAAAAATATAAAAGGGTATTTTTACAAATATTCAATGCAGTTATCAATCAAGATATTCAACAACAAATACCCTTTCTCCCCCACCCACCAAAAAAGTGACCCATCACCAGACTTCCGAAGAAGTGTCTGGTAGTTTTATTTATTAATTGTCTAAAATTTAATTTTACTTAAAACAATATTTTCTATAACTCACTAAATAACATAGTAAAATTCATTTTTGCCATCTTATTCCAATTTGAGGTGGCCTTAGACCATGTTTGTTTAAACTCTTCCATATCATTTCCGTGCAAAGATTCCGTTAGTCTGGCCATCCTCATATATAACCATAATTTCCAAATTGAAGTCTTCATATAGTGGTGGAAGACAGCAACAGAAAGGGACCCTGTGGGAAGTTTTGATGCCCCCACTAAAAAAGCCCTCTCCTGGGTTGCCAATTCCTGAGTCTCCGAAGGCAGGGGCATCTGAAGCAGGGCCTCTGAAGATGACAGTAGTGTTCACTTGAGAGTAGGTGGGCCTTCAGGTATGTTGGCCCCCAAAGCATATAGGCTTTAAAGGTCAACACCAGCACTTTAAATTGTGCCCGAAAGCAAACTGGGAGCCAGTGTAAACGAGCCAAGACTGGAGTGATATGGTCCCTACAAACCACTCTAGTCAACATCCTGGTTGAGCATTCTGGACCAACTGAAGTTTCTTAATCCTTTTCAAGGGCAGCCCCACGTAGAATGGATTGCAGAAATTTAATCTGGATGCAAGAAGGGCATGCACCAAAGTGGCCTGATCTTTTTCGGCCCCTGGAAAGGCAGCAGCTACCTAAACAGTCGAAGCTGGTAAAAGACACTTGTGGCCACAGCTTCCACTTTTGAACGGAGATTCTTGTTCTTTAATCTCAGATGCTAGAAGACTGGCTGTCACACGCTAAGGAGGGAAAGGCCTCTATGCATGCTCAACAATAGCATCGTCTTTAGTTGCCGGTGGGTGGCGGGAGTACTGGTTTCTGAAATCAATTTGGGGCCCAACTGCAAAGAAAGAGGGGGGCAACCCAAATAACAGATCAGGTAAATCGGTTGAGAGCAAACAAACCAAAAAAGACTACAAAAATGCAATTTTATTGAGCATATCTGAAAGTCACTTCAATAATATTTCTCACATTAAATCTACTACTAAATAAGTATATCGTACAGTAATACAGATATCAGTAAGTCACAAATACTAACATCCTCCACAATAGTGAACAAAAATACATAAATATCAATATATATATGGTATGTCCAAACCAATGTACGAACAAGCATCTTGCACAGTAATATAAACAAAAACCCAAACACATTTCAGTACAGTTGCTTTCCTCCGCGGTCACAAAATAATAGATTATGCAATAAGCAAGAACTGCTTGTATAAAAACAATATACCACCTTATATGGTCCTGATGAGGTTAAACAATAAAAATGTACATCTGTGTATCCAAGAGTCTCCTCTTAAGTTGACAGATTCTCCATGTAACTCAAATGGTCTATCAGCAAGAATGTCATAAACCCAATCAAAACAGACAGCTAAATACATCTATTTGTAACCAGTGGCTAACATACCAAATGAATCCTTTTGTTTATTATTGTGCAGGATTTTGTTTGCACATTTGTGGTTTACCAATACCTGTATTATCGTATGATTTTCTTATTTGGTAGTTTTAATATGAGAAATATTATTGAAGTGACTTTCAGATATGTTCATTAAAATTGCATGTTTATAGGCTGGTTTTTTTTTCCTTCAGTTGTTTGCTCTCAGCCTTTTTATTTACCTGATTAAATTAAGCATGGAAGATTGCTCTGTTGTTCTAGCTAAAAAAGTGACTTGGCCAAACAAACCAATGGCAGTTGGTTTCAACAGACATCCAATGGACTCAGCACCACCACCACCCGTCGTTAAATGTGTAAATTCCAAGTCCAACCCAACAGAATGTAACCAACCCACAGGCATTCAGAAATTCATAGCAGCAGGAGCAGAGGCGTAACTCCCACTCCTCAAAAGGCAGAAGCCAAGGCATAGCGATTATCTGCAACTTGGCTGCTCTCCATAGAGAGCAAGAAATAGCCCAGACAGCCCGGTAGAAGGCAAAACAAAAGCACAAACATCCTGGTGTTCAACCTTTTAAATGGAATGAAGCGCTCTCTCGATAGCCAGCCCAGGGCTCTTTCCCTCTCTGCATCAGTTGCTCCATAGCAAAGAGAACTTGGCCCAGCATCCAAGTGACTTGAAGAGTTCAAGAGGAAGCCATCCAGCTCCTGCAGCCGCCCTGTGAGTCGATCATAACGCAGTCGAAGAGGGAACATCTACTTGAAAGATAAAAAGCTTCTCTTAGGCAGGAAAGCAATCAACATATTACATAAGTGCCAGTATGCAGATGTCACCTTCTAATTCTAAGAAGAATATAGGTGAAGATACAAGGTAGTTGTTGTTTTTTAGTCGTCCCAGCAGCTTCTTCAAACGCAGTATGCATCCAGATTCACTACTCACAGTACAAATACATGCACCAAACTCAGAAATAGAGATCCAGCTTTGCATGCAGAATGTCCCAGGCTCAACCCCTGGCATCTGCATATAACTCAGGCACCAGGGGTGGGGGGAAAATGCTTGCCTGTCACACCTGGACAACTGCTGTCAGTCAAAGTAGACAATGATGAGCTAGATGGACAAGTGGTCTAATTCCATATGGCATATTGAGGTGGAATGCTGGATTGGCAAATGAGTCAGCCCTCGGTTTTGCTGTTCCCGGTGTACATTGACAAGGCTGAAGTGTGTTGTTGTTGTTTTTAAAGCACACACATATGTTCAAACACATACACATTCATGATTTGTCATAACAAAATAACTTTTTTAAAGAAACTGCTATAAAGACAGAGACAGGTGTTGGTGATGTTGCCAGCACTAGCCAATAGGTGCTTATCCCAGCATTAAAGCAGTCCACGTCAAAAGGGGAATCACCTTTTTCCACAGCAAAACTAGATGTTATGGCAGCCACGGGTCTGACCCACGGCCGCCAAAGCCATTTTAGAGAAGAAGTTGGCCATCTGAAAATGTCATGAGGGATCAGGCCCATGGTGAAGTAGGACAAGGTGGTCGCCCTTCACCCTGCACACCTTTTCAAGGGTCAAAACAACCACAAGGAAGCTATTTCAATCATAAACCATGCCAAACTTTGCAGAACTGATCCCCCCCCCAGAGTTTACCCAAGAACTGTGGACCTTAAAAAATGGGTGTAGCAGCAGAAACACAATCTAATCACTTCTACTACTCTTAAAATATTTCTGTCTTGAATCACTACCAAGCTACCCCTGGAAAAGATACTTCCAAAGCTTCTTTCAGTAATATAATTAGTAGGATATGATAAATCTACCATCCTGATTCACGATAGATACCCTTGCACAAAAAAAACAATTTCTTCTCCCCCACACCTTTATTTATTTAATTCTATTTTTTATTCAATTTCTATCCCACCCTTTCCCAGCCTAAGCTGGGCTCCCGGCAGCTAACAACGTATATAATTTACATCATATATTAATTTAGACATAAAACCACCAATACATAAACATTAAAAATTAGTTGCTTTCAACAGCGCCGTAATAATACTTCCCTCATTATACACAATTTTAACATATATAATTTAAATGGATCCCTTGTATGGGTGAGGTTAGTTAGTCCCAGGGAGAAACAGTAGGGAGACTTATGGGACAACAAGGCACAGGAAAAAGAGAAAAAGGGGAGGGAAAAAGGAAAGGAAAGAAAAGGAATGAGAAGAGAGGGAGGGCATCTTTCCATTCACGACCTTCTGTGTATTTCCATGCATGGGCCACCCCCATTAACGTTCTCTATAAAGCTTTTGTTATGATATGGAGGCCTCCATTTTACCCAAGGTTCTTGGAATTCACCACACTCAACAAAGCTAGAATTTCCATCAATTAAGAGTTTTCAGGAGACTTTTCTTCCAGGTGACCCGAGCTCCTGTGACCTCCTTTTCACAGAACCCTTTCCCTGCCCCTGTAGGGAATCCCCAGCTCCGATTTTACCCACACACCCCTTCTGTTCCCCCCCTGTCCCTAGCCCCCTTTCAACAAGTTTTGTGGCCATCTGGTGTGACTTTATTATCTCCTGACCACCTGCCTCCTCAGCCACTGCACTACTCAATGAGCAAATCGAAGTATTCATTCAAATGAAGCCACATATATACATAAATAGTGACCCAGTTTCTCCCTCTGAAAAAAACAGCAGCCCACAACTTGGCAATTACTCTTCTGACCCAGCTGAGACTAGATAAGAGGCAAAGGTTAGAGTTGTTCTCACAGGCAGAGCCAGAAAGGCATTGAAACACTCCAGGAAAAGGTCATCATAAGTCAGCAGTTCTTCTAGCAGCTCATGTCCTAAAACAAGAACAATGAAGAAAACAGTCTAAGTAGGAAGACAGTAAATTACTGACCCTTGTCCCTGCAGGATTCAGGAGAGAATCCAGACCCAGGGGCTCAGACAATTACCCTATCGCCACAACGTGATCGCTATCAGCAGCATGGCAAAGTATACATATCACACCACTTCTGCTGTTGCTACACCGGCTACCAATTAATTCCTGGGTTCAATTCAAGCTTCTGGTTACCACCTATGAAGCCTTTTGTGGCCTGGACCCGCATATCTAAATGATCATATCTCCTTATATGACCTGCTATGACAGCTGCGCTCATCTGTTGTAAAGTCTTCTGAAAATGCCGCCTGCAAATGGGTACGAAGAAGAAGAGTTGGTTTTAATATGCCGTCTTTCTCTACCACTTAAGGAAGAATCAAACCGGCTTACAATCACCTTCCCTTTCCCTCCCCACAACAGACACCCTGTGAGGTAGGTGGGGCTGAGAGAGTGTGACTAGCCACCCAGCTGGCTTCATGTGGGTTGCGCAAACCACTATTCTGAATAGTGCTTTCTACAGAGTAGGGGGCACTGAGGATGAGTTTACCATGGGGACAGTAGCCTGAAAAGGTTTGGGAACCACTGGAGTAGAGTGATGACAGGTGGAGGCGAAGGGACTTGACCAGTGATCTCTGCATGAAAATGTGGATGTTACAAGCATGTTCCAGTTTTATCTGAAATATTGGGGTGTACGTTCCCACTGCAACAATTCAACCTCATCAAAAACTTGCTTTTGACAATTCAGTTAATTGCCATATTTAACTACCAGAGTAAGCATTCTCATTGGATACTTTCAGACATAGAACTCACTCTCCACTGACAACCATCTTTGGGGGCTGGTATTAGGCAAGAGTTAACATAATAAATTGCTATTTTAATCTAATATCGAATCTTTTTAATTTAATTTTTTTCCCTCTAGATTTGGAAACCTTACTCTGAGATAGGACAGTTTACAAAATCTGGGTAAGTTGATCATCTTTGGATAAGTATCTTAAACAAGTCTGGGAATGCGGTCATCAGATTTGTGGGGAAGCGGGCACACAAGCTGTTGCACAGATCAGGCAACCAAGTCCATCAAACCCAGCAATTGTTCAGATCTAGATTTTGCTGCCTATAGAGATGTCTCTGTGTTATGTAGAAACATGCACTATTAAGCCAATCACAGAGGAAACATATGCAATGTGCCGCAGTCATTCAGATGTGCATTGTGAAAATGTCAGACCTGTACTTGCAGATAAATTCCCAAATAGGATGCCGGTGTGAGAGGGTGAAATATTCACAGAAAGAAGCTAGCACGATTTCAAGGTATCAGAGAAAGGGAGCTTTGACTCTCGACAGCTCATACCCCCCAAAATCTTGTTGGTCTCTAAGGTGCTGCTGGACTCAAATTTAGCTGTTCTACTGCAGACTAACACGGCTACCCTCTGAAACAAGTTTTGTATCTCTCCTCAAATTATCTAGCTAATGATGCTTAATCCTAATATGCTGGGCCAATAAGGTTGCCAGATGTTCTGCAACACATAGCCCCAGGGTTGCCAGGTCTCTCTTCTCCACCGGCGGGAGATTTTTGGGGCAGATCCTGAAGAGGGTGGGGTTTGGGGCGGGGAAGGACTTCAATGCCATAGAGTCCAATTGCCAAAGCAGCTATTTTCTCCAGCTGAACTGATCTCTTTCGGCTGGAGATCAGTTGTAATAGCAGGAGATAAACTAGTACCTGGAAGTTGACAACCCTACATAGCCCCCATTTTAGAGTCCCACCGAACACCAAAGTCCCATCAAATATAATGGATTCCCTTTGAGTTTTCACACCTCCCTAGAGATCACTAGCATGAACATCTTGATCTGGCATCCCTAACCCAAGTTCCCTTAAGACTGAAGCTGGATGTTCGGTAATGGCCTCAACATGCTACTGACGGCTGTATTCTGAACTGTTACCTCTCCAGAGCTAGAGGGGAGTTGCTCCTTGCTTCCATGTTAAAGTTTTCAGGCCATCTGTAAACAATAACATCCCATTCTGTCCTCAAAACCATACTTCCAGATTTGAAAAGGAGGGCATCAGCCCTTCCTGTGCCTTGTGTATCATCCCTCTTCCTTTTGAGTAAACTAGATTACCAGTACTCTTTTCAAAAGCAATAGTTTCCTCCAGAAATACATTTAGCTCTAACATACTTCATCTTAGAAGATGCAAAACTAGAACAGAAGCAAAAAAGAGCAAATGACTCCACTGAATTCGCAGTGAGGACAGATCAGGAATACTTCCCATTGAGACTGTTGAGGTGGTTCATTCCTGGCTGTTCAGGAGGGGAGGTACAGAGGCCTTCGTAACACTATCTTGTTACTTCTTCCTGCCTGCTCTCGTATCAAGGCTCAGGCATCTCAAACACACTGAAGATGTTTTTGGACAATGTGTCCAAGCAACAATATGTGATCACCTCTTCTAAGCCAGGATTGTCAGGAGACCAGTGGTGGCAGGCCACCAGAAAAGAGGTATATGCAAATGAGTTATGAATTTTGTCTTCTGTGCTGGGAGAATATTTTACAAATAGATTGTTGTGCATTCTTCACAGATGAGCAATCCTTTCTGCATCTCTCATCCAATATAAGATATCCTACTTTCTCCACACCCCTAGAAGAAAGGACCTTAAAAATACAATTGACACACATGATAGGGATAATTTGATTGCATTGTGAAAGGTGCAATCATTATCCAAAGACTTGTTTGTGTGTGTGTTTTTGCCATCAAGTCACAGCTGACTTAAGGCTAGGGTTGCCAACCTTCAGGTACTATATGGAGATCTCCTACTATTACAACTGATCTCCAGCCAACAGAGATCAGTTCACCTGGAGAAGATGGCCGTTTTGGCCATTAGACTCTATGGCATTTAAGTCTCTCCCCTCTCCAAACCTCGCCCTCCTCAGACTCAGCTCCCCAAAACCTCCCGCCGGTGGTAAAGAGGGACCTGGCAACCCTACTTAAGGTGACCCTGTACAGTTTTCAAGGCAACAGAGGCTCACAGGTGGTTTGCCATCACCTGCCTCTTCGTGGGTTAAGAGAGTTCTGAGAAAACTGTGACTTGCCTAAGGACACCCAGCAGGCTTCATGTGGAGGAGTGGGGAGGGGAATCGAACCCGGTTATCCAGATCAGAGTCTGCAGCTCTTAACCACTACACCATGCTGGCTCTCAGAGACTTGTTTACATGAGAACTTTCCCTTACAGCCCCTTAAATACATGTGTTTCCACAAGCAAGATATTAATCCAAGGCTGAAGAAAGTTAAAAGCAAGGAAAAGGAGCTCCTGGTTAATTTTTGTTGTATTACGGAAGTGTCGTTACCATTAGTGCCCCAGGTAGGCTATGATGGGCCCAGTTAATTCCTGACTGCATAAAGAAGCCTTTATCAGAAGGTGAACTGAAAAAAAAGTAAAGGCAGAGTAACGCTTCTGAACCATAAGGGACAATTAATCTTTAATAGATGCTCAGGAAGAAATTCACTTGTGGACCCCTCCCCATCACCTAATGCCTCCATCATAAATTCAGTACTTCCAGCTTTATAACATCATCCATCAAACATTCACCTGGAGGGAACTCCAAGACCTGGGTAATAAGGCTTAATGCAATGATTAAAAGGGGGAGATTGATTAACTTAATAGTCACAGAGGAAAATGTAATCACAGCTTTCCCATATGAAAAGTTGTTCAGCGTTGCAGACGTTAACAGTAAATGTTTTTCTCGCGATTTAGGCAATGTCTTTGAGATGATATTCCTAGCAATAAAATTGGCCAATAACTGTTTATTGAAAGAAGGTGCCATTGCCGTTATCCTCAAAAGCATCATTTACACTGCAAGAATTTGCAATGGTAAATTAAAAGATGAATCGCAAGCAAAATGCTTAATAATCTGAAAACAAAAAGCTTTTAAGGAAGAGGCAGCCATCAGATGTGTGAGCCTCTGAACCTGCTATGGGACATCCACTGGGGGAAAACAAAGCCCAAACACACAAATGGGCAGACTGTGCTGTTGTGGCCATGGCCCCATTCCAGCCCTATACACCAATATGAAGTTAACTTTAGAAAATTCATCTCCAACCCATCTGTTTATTTACTGATCACACCTTTATCTGGAAGAAGTCATACTAACCTTCTCCTGGGGAGCTGGGCATTTCGTCGGTTACATGCATTTCAAGGGAGGCTGTTCATGGGAAAGGCTCCTAGCTGCTCATTTTCTCTTCCTCTCTCTTTCTCTCTCTGTCCCCTCCCCTCTCTTTTGTTTGCTTATGCACAACAGAGGCTGTGTTTACTGGACAGGTATTTACAGTTGGTGGCAACTCAGTCACTGGGTGGGGCAAAGTAGGTTTCTCAAGCTTACTAAGGATCTGGTCTGCCCACCTCGTCCCCAGCAGCGACTGTGCCCTGCAGTTGGTTTGTAGGTGATGTGAAGAGCAGTCCATTGTGCTAGAGTTTTGGGCACTTCCCCCCACCCCGTCAAACAGAAGTTGCTAAGCTAAAGAGAATTTACTACCGTTACCAGGGAAAGTAGATGGGACAGAGAAGCAAGAGGGCTGGAAATATTGGAGAAGGCCTCACCTAGTGGCAC
This sequence comes from Euleptes europaea, assembly GCF_029931775.1. Classification (NCBI taxonomy): domain Eukaryota; kingdom Metazoa; phylum Chordata; class Lepidosauria; order Squamata; family Sphaerodactylidae; genus Euleptes; species Euleptes europaea. The sequence goes on along the minus strand of NC_079318.1, from coordinate 37,104,337 downwards.
ACCAGTGATGTGTGTGTATTTCTATGCACACACTACTTTTTTTTAGGCAAGAGGAAATTTGCTCCTCTACAAGCTGTAGGGTTGCCAACCTCCAGGCAGCGGCTGCCGATCTCCTGCTATTACAACTCATCTCGAGCTGATAGAGATCAGTTCACCTGGAGAAAATCGCCGCTTTGGCCATTGGACTCTATAGCATTGAAGTCCCTCCCCTCCCCAAACCCTGCCCTCCTTGGGCTCCGCCCAAAAAACGTCCTGCCGGTGGCGAAGAGGGACCTGGCAACCCTAACAAGCTGGTCCTATTCCAGTGTAATACCCACCTAGTGTCTATGTTTTCAGTGCAGGCAACATAAATCAAGAGTTTGTTTAGAGTCACCATTCACCCAGGGATGGGAAAAGAAGTACACAGCTCAATTGCTCTGTCTGTGGAATAAAGGTGGTTAGATCAGACATCTGTTGGAAATCACTTCATTCTACTGCAGCCTAATCTGTCCTGAAGACTTCCAGTAGGGGGCAGCCTTGACTCTTCCAACTTCAGTCTTCTCCATCAGTGGATCAGTGTAATACTGGGATAATATTGGTCACTGGTCTGATCCTACTCTTTTCTGAGTATTTTACCTTTCCAGAATTCTTTCAAGCATGACAGAAGTTTAATCGTTTTTGTTTTTTTCAAAAATCGATATAGCAAATATATTTTAAAAATACACAGCCGAAACAAGGGAGGGACAAGCTGGGTAAAGAGAATAGGTATGCATCATGACTAGCATTCATTTTGACTAGTAGCCATGGACAGCCCTATCCTCCATGAACACGTCCATTCCGCTCAAATAAATAAAAATGTGCCTTCCTACAGGCAAATAAATCCAGAGTAGCCATGTTAGTCAGCTGCAGGAAAAAAACAAACAGGAGTCCAGTGACGCCTTAATAACATGTACTTTATGAGGAGGTTTTGTGGATCAGAGCTCACCTCTTCAGATGGTCTGAGTAGATCCTTGCCATGCAGACATTTGAGGCTGTGCTCTTGTGTCTAAAGAAGCAGGCTTGTGTCCCAACTCAGAGAAGTTCCTCAGTTAAAGGAACAGCTGTGGATGTCAGTGTCTATTGTTTGTTCTCTCCAGGATCTGAGAAGCGTGCCTATTATATAGAATCATAGAATCAGAGTTGGGACCACCAGGGTCATCTAGTCCAACGCCCTGCACAATGCAGGAAATTCACAACTACCTCCCCCGCAAACCCCCAGTGACCCCTACTACATGCCCAGAAGATGAGGTGCTGTGGAACCCAGGCAGGATGCTGCTGCTGCAGTCGTCTTGTTTGGGGGCTTCCTAGAGGCACCTGGCTGGCCTCTGTGTGAACAGACTGCTGGACTCGATGGGCCTTGGTCCATCGCATCCAGAAACATAATGGAAGTAAATGAAGATTTTTAAAAACAGGCATTATATGCTCACTGTACAGTGTAGCCATTAACGCCTTAACCACATCACTTTGGACCAGTCAGTTTCTAAGAGGCCTTCAAGGATGGCCATACATTGATTGTGTTACAGTAATATAATTTAAATGTACCGTAACCAGAACATGGATATCTGTGGCTAGTCAGTGGTACTCCCTCCATGGGGGGTCACAGAGAGCCATTTTCTCAATTATTGTCAACTGAAAGAATAGAGTTGCCAACCTCCAGGTAGTAGCTGGAGATCTCCTGCTATTACAACTGATCTCCAGCTGACAGAGATCAGTTCCCCTGGAGAAAATGGCTGCTTTGGTAATTGGACTCTATGGTATTGAAGTCCCTCCCCTCCCTAAACCCCCCTGCTCAGGCTCTGCCCCAAAAATCTCCAGGTATTTCCCAACCTAGGGGTGGCAACCCCATGAAAGAGCCACATTTACACCTATCCCTGGCATGAGGCCTACGCTTCAGAGAGGCTTGTAGCTTTTCCATTCATCCAGCAGCTATTTCAAGGTGAGACACAACTGCCAACCACAGTTCCCACGAGGCAAGGGCCTTACCCACCTTCCTGAAAAGTAAGGTAGATGCCAGGTTGGCAAGTGGTGCTCAGAAAAGTCACAGGTGGCATGACAAAGTGCAACATTTGGCTCCCATGCCACTGAGTATCACTGGCCTAGATAATTTCTCTCTAGGAAACAGTGTGGCTGATGCCTCAACCGAAAGTGGCAAAAGGCTTTTCCAGTTACAGATGCCAACTGATCATTCAAAGACAAGGCTGGATCTGGCCTCATGAGCGCTGTTCTCTGGGCCGCAAGCCGAGGCAGCCACCCCCACTCCCAATTCTGACCTGCGGGAGCCTTCCAATCCACGCTGCTTGCTGGTTGGGACCCCCATGTGGAGGTCTGAGCCCACAGGCAACAGGGATCCGAAGGTGGAGGCTCCAGCCCAGCGCTTGAATCGCCCTTCCCCACCACCCCTGAAGTAGGGGGCTGCTGAGAAGGGCGATGTATGTGCTGGGCTTGTCAGCCGAGGAAGCCCCCCCCCCCTCTGGTCTCTGCGGGCTTGTCAGCCGAGGCATTCATCCCCCCCCCCCTGTCCCAATCTGGGCTGGCAAGCCTGCTGCGGGCTCTCTATCTGAGGCAGCCACTCCCGTACTCGATCAGGGTTGGTGAGCCTACTGAGGGCTTGCCAGCCAAGACAGTCACACACACACACACACACACAGTCCCGATCTGGGCTGGCAAGCCCGCTGCAGGCTGGTACACATGGCCAATCTGGGCTGGTACATATAGACCTGCCCAACCAAATGACATGTATGTCATATCCGGAGTTGTTGAATTTAAGTCTGATAAATTGTCCATACAGTAGATTATGCCGTAAATGCTTAGGTTGAAAGGACCGGAAATGCAACAAAGCATTTCTATCAGTTGTTTTTTTGTATAGGGTCACTGCCAGTTTACTGTTATTAGCCTTATAGACTAAGGTATCTAGAAAAGGTATTTGTCTACTATCAGATTTACCAGTGAATTTAATGCTGGCACAGTTATTGAGCCATGAGACAAATTGATCAAAATCAACCTGGGGGGACAACAGGAACATGAGATCGTCTATGTACCGACGATACCCCCAGATGCCATCTTTAAAGGGGCTGGAACATATGGACCTGCCCAACCAAATGACATGTATGTCATATCCGGAGTTGTTGAATTTAAGTCTGATAAATTGTCCATACAGTAGATTATGCCGTAAATGCTTAGGTTGAAAGGACCGGAAATGCAACAAAGCATTTCTATCAGTTGTTTTTTTGTATAGGGTCACTGCCAGTTTACTGTTATTAGCCTTATAGACTAAGGTATCTAGAAAAGGTATTTGCCTACTATCAGATTTACCAGTGAATTTAATGCTGGCACAGTTATTGAGCCATGAGACAAATTGATCAAAATCAACCTGGGGGGACAACAGGAACATGAGATCGTCTATGTACCGATGATACCCCCAGATGCCATCTTTAAAGGGGCTGGAACATATGGACCTGCCCAACCAAATGACATGTATGTCATATCCGGCCCTCGTAACAAATGAGTTCGACACCCCTGCTCTATGGCATTGGAGTCCCTCCCCTCCCCAAACCCCGCCCTCCTCAGGCTCGGCCCCAAAAACCTCCCACTAGTGGCGAAGAGGGACCTGGCAACCCTACTTACTGGAGCAGTTTCAAGAGATGTTTACAAAGTAAGAAACTGCCTTCAGTTTAGGGGTCTGAGAAAGATTTTGCTCGTGACCAAGACAGATAGATCAGAGATTGGCTCCCTGGCACGGCTGTTAGTATTATACCAGGCAATGTGGTTTGGCTGTGGCTGCTCCTTATATTCCAATGTTCACAATTCTTCACCAGTTACATTGTTACATTGCGGCAGGAAGTGGCTAGGGCAAAGCTGTGTTTTTCAAAGGGTCCCAAGGCGACTTGTCTTACAAGCATAGATTCAACCTAGATTAGCGTCTAGACAGACTCATCTTTTGAGGCTTGCCCCATGAATGGATTCCTCTCCGTTGACTTTTTGGTTCAGTCAGAGTAGAGATATACAAAACCAGGGCTGGAAGCTGTCGCCAGCAACTGTCCATGCCTCCCAAGGAACACTTGTTTGAGCCTCCCACTTTGAGAATTATGGCTCTAGCCCAATGGCATAATTTGTCATCTGAGGACCATGATGCCCCTAATCCCTTCCTCCAATATGACGCTCTATTCAGGGCCGTTTTAACAGCATTATGGGCCCCTGGGCAAACCAGTGTGCTGGGGCCCCTACGACAACCACTCACAGGAATAAAAAGTAAATGGTCGATAATCAGAGACAAATCACAATGTCCATTTGTAACACAATAACACTGCAGCAAATATTATTTTATAGTTTAGTATAGTCTAGACTACTGTGTAGTTGTATTTATTTATGGCAAGTCACTTAACATACACAGATTAGCATAGGGCCCCTATGCTCGTGGGGGCCCCGGGCAAGTGCCCATCGGGCCCATGTGTTAAGATGGCCCTGGCTCTATTCCATCCCCACACTGTCTGCTTTCTTTTAAGCCAGGATCCTAAGAGGAAACAATTATACAGGTGTGGACAGAGTGAGGGCAGGGCTGGAGCTTCAACTCCTGGTTTCCAGAAGCAAAAGCAGGAAGCAAAAGGGTGTTATGGGGTAGAGTGGTCTCCCTACCTGTGTGAGTAGACAACACTGCACACCAGAGCATTACTCCTTTGGTCCCTGTTACACCTGAGAAGTTCTCTGTGGTGCTCTCCTCATCCCCCAGGAGGCAAGTTGCTCTCAGATTGTGGATCCCAGTGTGCCTTTTTGGTAGGGTTGCCAACCTCCAGGTGGTATTCAAGAAAAAAAGGAAAAAAACTCGTGCTGAATTCAGAGTTGAATAAAAAACCAACAGCACTAATGGCTAATCAAATGACCTGCTTATTAAGTCAATTTGTTAATTGATTATTTCAAAATTATTCTTACTATGAAAAAAGATAGATGCAACATATAATGACATGTCCTGTCTGTTATTATTGAATCCTATAAGCATAACCAAATAAACATGTGCCAGCCGATAGAGATCAGTTCCCCTGGAGAAAATGGCCGCTTTGGCAATTGGACTCTATGGCATTCAAGTCCCTCCCCTCCGCAAACCCCTCCTCAGGCTCCGCCCCCAAAAAAAATCCGCCGGTGGCGAAGAGGGACCTGGCAACCCTACTTTTTGGTCATGTTGCCAAATGAAACAGATGGGTTTTTCATCCAATCACCTTTCCGGCACAGACTTCTGGCTCAGTTTCCAACAAGCTGTTCAGTGCTGGCTGGCACTGCAGACCCAGCAGCAGCTGAGCAAAGTGGACTAAGTCAGAGAGGGCTCATTGAGTATCTTGAGCATCAGATAGCCCGTCATTAATTCTAGGAAAATGCTGTTTATTTAGAAGTTCAAGGGGGCCAGATTTCAATAACAAGATTGTTGAGGGCCATCCAAGAATTCCCTCACATTCATGCAGAAGCCCTGCTAACTCCTGACAGGAGTATGTTCCTTTGTTTTTTAACAGCTTTATGGAAGGAGGAGTTTTGCACTATTATGGAATTTTTTGGCCTGAGGGCTTGAACGTATATTGTACGTTCTATTGTACATTGTACGCCCGGTGATTCCAGAGGCTGCATAGTGTAAGAAAATGCTAGGTTAGTTAGAAAATAAATCAAACGTGCAGCTAAATTCTCACAGTTCTTTCCTTACAAATATCTTCTTGTTTCAATATAAAGTCGATGCAGTGATTCTGGGTGATTTGCAGCACTCATGGTTTGATAGGCCGGGCCCAAGTACCATGCACATGATAAAGAACGCTGGCCGGTAGGACTCCTAAGGAGACAGGGGACCTGGGCCATATGGGCATCTGATGAACCGAGATCTCCAGTCAATATGAAACAGACTACCATTTCTGCTACAGTGTAAGGCAGAAATAGTGTTGTGATGTGCACCCACAACTTTTCAGGCCTTGAAGAAATTGCTTGCCCTTATCCATGCCAGGCTCAAGTAGTGAAATAGGGTTGCCAGGTCCCTCTTCGCCACCGGCAGGAGGTTTTTGGGGCAGAGCCTGAGGAGGGCAGGGTTTGAGTAGGGGAGGGACTTCAGTGCCAAAGAGTCCAGCTAGTACCTGGAGGTTGGCAACCCTATCCTTATCCAATGCTGTAGATAGTCTTAGATAACATTTTCATGCTATACATTATGGCTAGGATTTTCAGTTGCAGCAGCAGCTTTTCTGTTTGCAGTGGAGAGGAAGATTGTCTCCACTTTCCTCTTTGTGCTGCTGACTCCCAATTTGCCCTCCCACGACACACACTGTTACTTCAGGCCCACGTACCTCATCTGAAGGAGCATGAGAGGGGGCAAAGGTGACTGCAGTGAGTTGGGGGAGGAAGTAGGAAGGTTGCCAACCTCCAGGTACTAGCTGGAGATCTCCTGCTATTACAACTGATCTCCAGCTGATAGAGATCAGTTCCCCTGGAGAAAATGGCCACTTTGGCAATTGGACTCTATGGCATTGAAGTCCCTTCCCTCCCCAAACCCCACCCTCCTCTGGCTCTGCCCCAAAAACCTCCCGCCAGTGGCAAAGAGGGACCTGGCAACCTTACGGGGAAGCTGCCTCTCCATAGAATGACTGTGTTAGGATCCAATCCTTTCAGTAAAACATCTTAAAAAGCATTTCACTCATTCTTCCCCCAAAAAAAACACCTTCATAGGAGGGTTTGTGTGTGTGTGTGCTCCACATTTTAAAAAAAATCCTTCAAAATAAATGTTAAAAAAATGATTTTCCAAATATGGTTCTGGGGGTTTTCTCCCCTGGGCCTTCACATCTTTAGTGGCTATAACATGGCATGTATATAAATTGCTGAAAAAGCTAAGGCAGTATTGAAAAAGCTAAGGTGGTATACTTTAGGTCTGCTGTAAAAGCTAGGGTGGTGTGGGAAAGGTGCTTTCTCAGGGATCCGTCTGGGTCCTGCAACGAGTTATGTTTACTACCCCTCTGAGAAATATTTTCCAGTACTCTCTGGCTCCTAGCTGCCTTTGCGTCAGTCTACCGTGCAAGCACCAAACAGTGCCGGATGAACGGGACACATTGAAAGCTACATGTATCTCATTTTCACATGTACAGGAATTATTTCCACTTGGTTTGGAATTTGCTGCTCCACTAATTTTGTTGTCTCCTCAGTTGCTCGTTGTCCCCCATTTCCGGAGGCGTGCCCTCCCTCTTCCCTTCTCCCCGCCCCCTCCCTTGGGACCCTGGCAGGTACACAAGGAAGCCAATCCATCAGCTCAAATATCACTGAGTTTTACGGAGATGGGAGGGAAAGAGATGCAAAACTGACTGACCTTTCGAACCACCAAGCGCTCCGGTTCCTTTCCCTGGCTGGAAGACACGCTCTCTCCCCCCCACATCTCCCCTTTCCCCTCCCTCATAACCTTCTCTTCTGTGCCCCTGCATTTATTTATAAGCTCTATCAATAATTGAGAGGTTGCCTGCATGTGCACCTCTAGTCTCGGCCCCTGGCATTTCCCCGTTTCAGGCTGCCTGTTCTAGTTATTTAAGCTTTTCATCTTCTCCCTGCGGCTAGTTAAAAAGGCCTGAATCACTAGCCTGGAACAAACCAAAAACTTACCTCTCACCTTATTGGAAAGCAAGAGCAGCCTGCTGGCTCACTGACCTACCTTCTTCTAACCTAAGACGGAATGGGTAAAGCCTCAAATGCATCTCATTTTCAGACTTTTTTTCAGGCCCAACTGTAAAATTACTATACTTCTCAGAATCTACTTCTAGGGTTGGAAGGTCCCTCTTTGCCACCGGTGGGAGGTTTTTGGGGCAGAGCCTGAGGAGGGCAGGGTTTGGGGAGGGGAGGGACTTTGAATGCCATCAAATCCAATTGCCAAAGTGTCCATTTTTCCCCAGGTGAATTGATCTCTATTGGCTGCAGATCAGTTGAAATAGCGAGGTTGGCAACCCTATCTACTTCTAACCTTACTGTATTTTTCAGAATCCACTTTCCCCCTCCGTAAAATAAAATACAGAAATTGTGGAGCAAGATAACGCTGAACAAGTTTATACTTAATTTTTTGTTGTTTTGATAAATACAGCATTACTGAGCAATAATAGGCAGTATTTCATACATTGTGTGTGTTTAAAGTGCCGTCAAGTCGCAACCGACTTATGGCGACCCCTTATGGGGTATTCAAGGCAAGAGACTAACAGAGGTGGTTTGCCAGTGCCTTCCTCTGTACAGCAACCCTGGACTTCCTTGGTGGTCTCCCATCCAAATACTAACCAGAGCTGACCCTGCTTAGCTTCCGAGATCTGACAAGATCAAGCTAGCCTGGGCCATCCAGGCTTCATACATTACCCAGATGCAAAACTAAATTTGCCACCCGGTTTCAACTCCCAGCTCACCTGTTCCTACTCATCCCTCCTGCCCTCACAGCCCACCAGTGGAAGTCTGGCAGAAGGGCAGGTATAAGATCTTGGGCAGGTTAAAGCAAAAAACAAGCCATGTCATAACTTCATTATTGGGCAGGGAGAAGCCAATTCTGTGAATGTTACTAAGAAAGGAGATAAAAGAAGCTTTGGAAGCGCTTAGAGCACACTGTGAGGAAGGTAGATAAGTCCCTTTTTATTTTTCATTCTTATAACCTATTCTAATCCAGCAAAGCCGGACTCAGAGCGGTTCACATAAACAGCAAATATACAGTAAATGTAAAATAATCTAAAACAGTAAATTAAAACGACCATAACAAGTTAAAATCACATTTACTAGATGGTGCATGAAGTTGTGATATACTGCCACAGTATGGCCTGCAGGCAGATCGAACATACATAATCTGTACTAAGATAGCACTCAGCTATTGATGAGACGGGTAGTTGTAAATGTGGACTATCGAAAGGTGAATTGTAGCCCCCTTGGTCTCTGAGACTGCGCTCAACATTGTGCTGGTCCATGGCAAAGCATACATTCTAGACTTGCCTTCATACTTCAAATTCCATGGCAAGAGTACAAAAGTAAAATATTTGCATAAATTTCTTCATTTGCACAGTACATTTGGCATGCAGAAAATAGATACATGACATTTGGAATTCTGCCACGCATACGTTTAAAAGGCCAGGCCACATCTCCTTCGCGGAAATAAACATCCTGCAAAGTGTGCTGCTTGAGAGTTCTGTCCCACTGCCCTGGGCTTGACTGTGAATCCTGTAGGCTAGAGCAGCCGGCGCGGCTCCTCAAGCGTCAGAAATGCCCAAACGAGGCCTGACATGCAGCTTTCCATCCAACTCTTTTCAAGGAGCAGTCAGTTGACAGCACTATTACTTCTGGCTGTGGGCTTTTTCCTTCTAGTCTGTCCCACCTCAGGAAGGAGTAAGGACTCCCTGCCAGTCCATAGACTAGGGTTTCCAGGTCCCTCTTCACCACCGGTGGGTTCACACTGCCTGCTATAATACTAACAGCCATGCCAGATCTATCTGTCCTGGTCCCAGGCAGAATCTTTCTCAGACCCCTAAACTGAAGGCTGTTTCTTACTTCACAGACTTCTCTTGAAACTGCTCCAGAAAGTAGGGTTGTGAGGTCCCTCTTCGCCACCGGCAAGAGGTTATGGGGCTGAGCCTGAGGAGGGCGGGGTTTGGGGAGGGGAGGGACTTCAATGCCACAGAGTCCAATTGCCAAAGCAGCCATTTTCTCCAGGGGAACTGATCTCTGTCGGCTGGAGATCAGTTGTCATAGTGGGAGATCTCCAGCTAGTACCTGGAGGTTGGCAACCCTACCTTAGTCCCTTGCTGCAGTGCTCTACACTACCTCTTAGCTCTGTAGGGAGCCAGGAACAGAAAGCTGGTTAAAGCAACAGCGGGGGATGGCTTCCCTTTGTCGGGACAGGGATGCATAGCTTGCAGGCCCCAATGGGTCTGTCATCATTATTTTCAGCTGCCATTGGAAGGCTGAGGGTGGGGGGAAAGGGCACCCCAGGACAGTGTCAACTCAGCAGCCCTCTTTTAGCACAAACTCTCAGGCTGTCGTACCCAGTCAGCATCTAGCCCATCATCACCCCCAGCCTAACTAGCATTGTCCTTGCCAAGCTGGGTGGATGGAGCTACCTTATCTCATCGCCCCGGGGCCTCTTCGTGATGAATGAGTGTTCTTCAGCTGAAACAGATGCAGCAGACAAGTCTCCGTGACATTAACCCTCTTTCTTGTACCTTCTTGGGAAGGTAAAAAAGGAGACAGGGGAGTTCAATTCATGAACTCATAGATACAGGCAGGATGGTGCTGCTGCAGTCGTCTTGTTTGTGGGCTTCCTGGAGGCACCTGGTTGGCCACTGTGTGAACAGACTGTTGGACTTGATGGGCCTTGGTCTGATCCAGCAAGGATTTTCTTATTATCATAAGCCCATCCTTTCAGCTTCAGCGCAACTGAGATCTTAGGCCAACACAGACAGAAACAGTATGGAGGAAAAGCCACACACTTTCCTAGCTTTCACCCTTGCTAGGTGCCAGGTATTGGAGGGAAGATATAAGAAGAGTTGGTTTTTATATGCCGACTTTCTCTACCACTTAAGGGAGACTCAAACCAGCTTACAATCACCTTCCCCTCCCCACAACAGACACCCTGTGAGGTAGGTGGAGCTGAGGGAGTGTAGCTTGCCCAAGGTCACCCAGCTGGCTTCGTGGTAGGAGTGGGGAAACCAGCCCAGTTCACCAGATTAGCCTCCGCCACTCATATGGACAAGTGGGGAATTAAACCCGGTTCTCCAGATCAGACTCCGCCACTCCAAACCACTGCTCTTAACCACTACACCACTCTGGCTCCCTATAACAGAAAGGCTTTGCCCTTGTGGGTCAGGGGATATAGAAACTTCAGAACATGTCTTGATCCGCTGCTCATTCTACCAAGAAGTCCGCACAAGGTTTCTTTCCCCTTTGCTTAACATTTGCCCTTACCAACCAGATGAGTTTCTGGCTAAGAAGCTCTTAACTGATGAAAAATCACAGTTTACACTCTGGACTGCTAAATTCTGTGCTGCAGCTATTAAAATACGTCGTACCCTGACAGGATAAGAGTAACATAAATATTTTATTACTCAAAATATTAAAGGGGTCACACCAAGTTATACGATGTTTATATAAATTTTATTCATAATATGTAATTTTCAGGCTTGATTATTTGTAGTAGTGGTAGTAGCTGTTGTGGTGGTTTTCTTATTATCTATTGTGGCTGTTGTTTGGTTGTTTTTGCTGGTCAGTGACCGTATTAATAAATTATTCTTCACTCCATTTTCTATTTACTTCTGTAAAAAGGTAATAATTTACAAATTGGCTCCTATCCATCTACAGTTTATTATTCATACAGAAGATGAAAGGTGTCCTGTTTGTACATTTCACTCAGCACCAAATCACTACACACCCATTCGGGACTGGAGAAAAAGTTTCCCCTCCCCTCCAAAGAAGGCAGCCACCAAGCAGGCTTGAACCTTGGGACTTGTGGGGGGAAGTGGGGGGTGAGAACTGGAGCATGAAAGCTTACATGCAAGGTTGGATTGGGGATTGACTTGTACAGCAATCAGTGTATGTCATATGGGATGATTTGCATAACAACGGATCGGGTCGATATTTTATCCTCTAGACATGCCAAAAAGAGCTGAAGATGAAATACGCTGCAGAGGGAGAGAGACTGGGTATTATGCTATACCCAGAAGGCTTTCCATCTTGAGGATGCTGGAAGTGCAAGCTGGCTGGTTATTAATACTTCATATTATTGTCTGAATAAATACATAACAAAAACCACAGCGAGTTTCCCCACCAAGACCACACTCTTTCTGAGACATATACATCCCCATTCTGCCATGGAAGCTCACAAAGTGACCTTGGGACAGTCACTCTTTCTCTCAGCCTAATCCACCTCACAGGATTGTTGTGACAATAAATGGAAGAGGGGAGTTGGATGTTGTAAGTTGTTTTGGTTCCTTATTGAGGAAATCACTGGGGCGTAAATATCTAGTAAAAGGTAAGGTAAAGGTAAGGTAAAGAGCCCCGTGGCGCAGAGTGGTATGCTGCAGTGCTGCAGTCAAAAGCTCTGCTCACCACCTGAGTTCAATCCCGACGGAAGTCGGTTTCAGGTAGCCGGCTCAAGGTTGACTCAGCCTTCCATCCTTCCGAGGTCGGTGAAATGAGTACCCAGCTTGCTGGGGGTAAAGGGAAGATGACTGGGGAAGGCACTGGCAAACCAAACAAAGTCTGCCTAGTAAACATTGGGATGTGACGTCACCCCATGGGTCAGGAATGACCCGGTGCTTGCACAGGGGACCTTTACCTTTAAAGGTCCCTTGTGCAAGTACCGTGTCATTCTTGACCCAAGGGGTGATGTCACATCCCAACGTTTACTAGGCAGACTTTGTTTGGTTTGCCAGTGCCTTCCCCAGTCATCTTCCCTTTACCCCCAGCAAGCTGGGTACTCATTTTACCGACCTTGGAAGGATGGAAGGCTGAGTCAACCGTGAGCCAGCTACCTGAAACCGACTTCCGTTGGGATAAAACTCAGGTCGTGAGCAGAGCTTGAACTGCAGCACTGCAGCATACCACTCTGCCCAACGGGGCTCCTGTAAAAATCTAGAGGAATAAATAATAAATTTACAGGGCTGTCTGTGTGTTGGAGAGGAGGAGAAGGAGGAGAGTTGGATTTTATATGCCAACTTTCTCTACCACTTAAGAAAGAATCAAACCGGCTTACAATCACCTTCCCAAGAAGGTACAAGATTTTTTAAAAAATCTTCTGAACAGAAGTTTTAGGACTTCACAATTGTTTAATTTCATTATTATTTCAGATGTTTGTACACATGAGGGACACAAAGGGCACAGGCGCCCCAGCCTCTGGGCAAATTACCTGAAGAGTAATGCCATACTTTTCAATATACACCATTTCAACCCAATCATGATTGCTCAGAAGCAAGTTGGACAGAATTTCAATGTGGCTTACTCTCGTGTAAGTAGGGTTGCCATGTCCCTCTTCACCATCGGCAGGATGTTTTTGGGGCGAAGCCTAAGGAGGGGTAGGGCTTGGGGAGGTGAAGGACTTCAGTGGCATAGAGTCCAATTGCCAAAGTGGCCATTTTCTCCAGGTGAACTGATCTCTATCGGCTGGAGATCAGTCGTAATAGCAGGAGATGGGTAGGTGGGGCTGTGGCTCAGTGGCAGAGCATCTGCTTGGCATGCAGAAGGTCCCAGGTCCAATCCTCGGCATCTCCAGGTAAAGGGACTAAGCAAGTAGGTGATGGGAAAGACCTCTGCCTGGGATCCTGGAGAGCCGCTGCCAATCTGAGTAGACATAGACAATAATGACTTTGATGGACTGAGGGTCTGATTCAGTATAAGACAGCGACATGTGCTCATGAGATCTCCAGCTAGTACCTGGAGGTTGGCAACCCAACAAGTAAGTAGCTCAGGATTGCAGCAGCACTATTTCCTGTTTTGGCCCACTTATCCCAAAATGTATTTTGGATTGACAAGGCATCTTTGATGGCTTTTTAAAATTTACTCCACCTCTGATAGTTGCATAAATTGGCCCTGCTGCTTCCACAGTCCTTTCTTGCATGCATATTTGTGTTGCACCTCCTGTTGCTGCTGCACATTTAAAGGCCATCTTTCCCACTGGGCATCCCCACCTCTGCTGGTACAAAGAGAAGGCGCTGGTAAGTGCCAGCAAGAGGCCCCAGTGCGACACACCCCTTCCTGAGCTGTTACGCACTACTCTGTGCAGAACAATTATAAGCAGCAGACGGGATTATTTCTGAGCTATCATCTCTCTCACTCGATAAAGAGCAGGGAGGAGGGAGGTGGAACCAAATCCAATCTAATTAAGGATAATTGCCATTCATCTCACAGAACCATAGGAGCCTGAGCCTACTTGCTTCTCCCAGCTATTAATAGTTATCAGCAGTCACACAGATCCTGCTGGGATCCAGGCACACTAAAAAGCCTTGGGGATGTGGAAAGCCAGTGTCCAAGGTAGGGTTGCCAGGTCCTTCTTTGCCACCAGCAGGAGATTTTGGGGTGGAGCCTGAGGAGGGTGGTGTTTGGGGAGGGGAGGGATTTCAATGCCATAGAGTCCAATTGCCCAAGCGGCCATTTTCTCCAGGTGAACTGATCTCTTATCGGCTGGAGATCAGTTGTAACAGCAGGAGATCTCCAGCTAGTACCTGGAGGTTGGCAACCCTAGTCCAATGTGATTGGCAGCTTATACCAGGCCAGCAGAAGATTCATCAGGTATATTATGTTCCTCCCTCTAGGATGCATTTTAGAGATGCCTGCCTCCTTTTTGACCAGTGGTCCTCACTTCCTGGCTCGTGTAGCGCCACATCCACAATTTCCATCAACCCAAACAGCAGCATGACGACTGATTGCCCTGTGTATCAACCCAAAACACACACACACACACACACACAATAATTATCTAATATTAAATATATAACTGTGACTATAACTTTTTAAAAAATTATCAGAGTACTTCTGAGCATGCAGGGTTGTCTCTCCCCGTAACTGTTGAACCTTAGGCAGCTCTTGTGTCTCTGGAATGAGGGGAAAGGCTTCCTTCTCTTTTCGTTTTCTCCTCAGAATGAGACAAAGCAGCTCAGGCGAGAAAGAAAGTGCTACGGTGCCCAGAGGATAACAAAGCTGGCCACTGAGAAGGGGGAGTAAAAGCACCACTACTCCACCAGGGCCAGCTTGCTGCGGTGGTGGTATTACTTTCTCTTCTCTGTGGCCAGCTTGCTCTTCTCCCAGCAGCCACTTGGGTACTGGAATGAAAACATGGTGGCTGTGGAGAATGGTGGGAGATTATTGGAGAGGACAGGCTTGCTATGATATGAAATGCAAAGATTGTGTTTCAGAAATCAGCTTCCACTGAGCTGACAGCAGGTTAGTCCAAGCGGAGATTGCTTCAGGTTACCACCTTGACTTGTGCAGACAAGATGGCATCCTTTTTTTAATCAGCATCACACTCGGAAGGATATTTCGCAACTCAGAGACAACATTCTTTACGAAGAAAGCTCGGTTTCCATGGCACAGTTACGGTATGCAGCGAATTCAAAAAGAAAGGCCACTCGGTGACAATTTATGTGGCTGCATTATCTCATTATACATGCAACTTTGCCTGCAGTCTATTTCCCAGGGCTGTGTCCCATCTGCTTTCTAGGGAGTCAAAGGATGGGGCTCTCCCACTTCTCTAGGAACAAAGTTTTACATTAGATAGGGCTTTGTATTAGAAGCCTTTTCTTGAAGTTAAGCCTAAGGCTGATAATGAATGGTTGTTTTGTCTTCCGTTTCTCCCGCGAATGTCTAGATTCTCGGTTGTCGTAACACATAACTACAAAATAAGTGGCATGATTCACCGCATCCTACATACTGCATCTTGTATGAACAGCTCCATGCTTGAAATTTCCCTGACAACCACTCCCCCTTGCCTTCTGTTGCCCTTCTGCAAGGGCAGGGGGAGCTGAATCCACCCAACAGCACTACCTGGATCAACTCTCCAACATTTATTGCTTCAATAATTTATCCTTAGCCTTCTAACTAAGGTGAATCTAATTTTGTCTGGGATTCACCTGTCAGACTCACCCACAGCTCTGTCTAGTCCTACTTTTTCCTTCCAGATGGCCCTGTGCTGTTCCAAAGCCCCAAGCCTTATTGGAGCTAAGAGAGTCTGCTTTCAATGCCAAGGCTTCAGCAGAGAGAGAGAGAAAGAGAGAAAGAGCCTTGCCCAAGGCTACATGGCAGGAATTGGAACCAGCATTCACAAATGCAAACTATCTAGTGAATGGACAGATCCTAGCTCATCATTTTTAAAACACAGGTGTAAAGAACAGACATATCAGGCAGGGGGGAAAGTTCCATAGGGCCTGTAAGACAGAGCTATTCCGCCAGGCCTATGGTTGAGGACAGCCGCAGGTGGGATTAAGTGAGATCCGTGCTGGCCTCCCTACTTCTCACCCCCCAGTTTATGATCTATTTTGAGGGTGGATAGCCGAGCCAATTATATGTTATGGTTGGCATCATCTGCCACAGTGAGCACTTATACACAGCGAACATCTTTTAAATTAATTGGGGCTGTTTTACGGTTTTGATGGTTTTATATATTTTATTGTTTCATTGTAAAATTTTAATGTTGTAACCTGCCCTGAGCCCAGCCTGGCCAGGGGCGGGCAAGCTAGAAGTACAAAAATAAAAAAATGAAATAAAAAATAAAGATGTTTCAGACAAGGTGGAGCGGTCTGTGATAAAGTGAAAAGCAATCTAGATGTCTTAGGAAGGGATGTAGGGTTGCCAGGTCCCTCTTCGCCACCAGCGGGAGGTTTTTGGGGTGGGGCCTGAGGAGGGCGGGGTTTGGAGGGGGGAAGGTAGAATGGTATGGCCCAATTTCATCAGATCTTGGAAGCTAAGCAGGATCAGTACTTGGAAAAGATACCAGCAAGGAAGACTCTGCAGAGGTAAGCAATAGCAAACCACCTCTGCTTCTCACTTGCCTTGAAAACTCCTTACAGGGGCCGCCATACGTCAGCTGTGACTTGATGGCACACACACCAGCTGTGACTTGACGGCACATACACTTAACAATTTTAAGTGCAGATTTTTTTACTGTTCTGTCCTCTCACCCTCCCCACTTCCTAATCTATCCCATATAATTCCACAGAAGAATCTAAAAATGTAAGAGCAGAATAGTTCAGCACATGACTAACGCATCACAGAATTTGACATACAAAGAGTTACCGAAGGTATCCAAGAGATTCAACTCCAGCCTTTTAAAAAGTATGAATTTCCAGTCCTGAGAGATGCCAAGAGAAGCTTAAGGAAGTGATCTCACAAAGTCACCATGGCCTAGCCCTGGAACCTGATTTCAGTTGCAGGGATCAATTTGCAAAATTTAAAATAACAAATGGGGACCAGCAACAAAATGTTGCAGAGCATTACAGTTTTCCCAAAGACGGCTACAAAGACGACCTCCTCCTTTCCACCACCCTGCCATAGCACTGCCTCAACACCCTCTTCTCCCACCTCTGCTTCCTCCCACTCTCTTCAGCCAATCTTATTGGTTTTAGAATGCCCAGTTGCAATACCCACTGTGATCTTGTGAGATCTCAGCCAACTTTTTATAAAAGCTATAATGGCAGTACTTCTCTAGTATGGGATTTCTTAACTCATTTTTTTTCACTTTTTTTTTCACTTAAGTGAACAATTTGAGTTCCCCCCCCCCCACTTAACTCATTTTTTTTCACTTAACACACACATTTATAGCACTACCTATAAGTGTGTGTGTTAAGTGCCATTGAGTTGCTTACGACTCATGGCGATCCTATTAATCAATGTCCTCCAAAATGTTCTGTCATTGGCTTCCGGTTCCTGTGCTGATCGCCGTGGCAGCTCAAGACTAGAGCTCCGGGCTCTAAAGCGGAGTGGGGGGAGGTTCCCCCCCCCCCGGAACAACGACGCGGCTCCCCTGGAAGGAGAGGGGAAGCTGAATAGGCTGCCGGCTCGCGCCCCGACCAAGGTGCGCCCGCTGCCTCAAAATCGGCAGTGAGCGCCAGGAGGGGAAAGCGGATGAGTCAGCACCATTAGATCTGCAGGAGCCCGGGTGGCGGCGGAAACGGCACGGAGCAAAGTAAAAAGGTTTTTTTTCCTCTAATGATTAACATTTGCTAACAACTAACTCACGGAGGTGTCTAATCTGTTATCTAAACAAGGAGAAGCATTTTTGATTCTGTTTTCTACACTCGCTAACCCTAACAAAGTGAAACTTGGCTTTTTGCCAAAGTGTTGTGCATTTAAAATTCCAGCTGTGCCACTTCAGACCTGAGAAGCATCTGACCAGGACTGAAAGCAAGTGAAACATTGGCAATGGAGCATTGAAGGAATATAAATGCTATATCCTCTCCAGAATTGATTCTTGACTTTTGATTTTTTCTGCTTGAAACTGAATGTTGTTTTGAAATAAAAGACGTTTAAACAAATATAGCTGAACTAATGTTTTAAGCAATAATTCTCACCCCCCCCCCTCACCCTCCCTGGATTACAATAGCAGCCACCTCAAGTTTTTTACATGGAAAACAAAGAAGACAAAGTCAAAAAAGACACAGAAAAACATCCTAAAGTATTAATAAAAGAGACCAAACAGCTTCAGATTCAACAATCACTACAATTTAAAAGAAGAGCTTCTGTCACCAGTCCTGCTCTTTCACCAGCTTCTTCTCCTGGAACAGAGACATCAATAACAGCAAAGATGACTAAAAAACCTGATGCCACTCTTAACTCTCTACAAGAACTGCTGACTAAAACACTCCAAGAGGTGACATCAGTTAAACAAGAGGTGACAGAAGTTAAACAGGAAATGGTCTCAATGAAGCAGGAAATGGAATCTGTTAAGCAAGGCCTAAATCAAAATGCAGTGGCTATTACTACACTTCAAGAATCCATCTCATCTTTAGCAGTAAAACAGGATAAGCTTGATGCAAAAGTTCAAAAGCAAGCAAAGGATAACAAAGAAACCAGAAAGAGGGTTGATGCTCTTGAATTGTCAATGGAAGCCTCCCAGAAACGTGAGGAATTGCGAGATGACAGTACTGCAATGTTGGAGTTGAAGATAAAGGAAAGTTGGATTCGTTTACGTGGTTTAAAAGAAAAACAGGAAGGTACAAACCTGAGAAATTATTTGAAAATATTGTTGGCTGATTTTTTACAGGAAGATGATGCTGTGGTGGAAGGTATGATAATTACAGCCTACAGAATGAACTCTGCTTATGCTACAAAAAATAAAGTTCCAAGAGATTGTTTGATTCAGCTTTTTTCCAGAAGTCATCGTGACCTAATTTTGAATAAACATTTTAACAACCCACTAACAATTGATGGGAATCCGGTGAGATTGATGAAAGAAATCCCTGGAAGACTGCTGAGGAAAAGAAAACTTTTTGCAGAGTTTGTGGAAAGACTGAAATACAATGGAATACAACATAGATGGGAATACCCCCAGGGAGTTTCTTTTATCTTCAAGGCTAAAAGAGTTAAGATCACAGATACTGTCAAAGTAGAACAATTCTTGCGAAGATATGAAGGGGAGCGACGCAAACCACCAGGCCAAACTTCAAGAGAACATGATGGAAAGGATCGTGCTGAAGAAGAAAAGGCAGAAGAAGCAACTGGGGGGGCATCATCCTCAGATGAGTGAGGAGTGGGGAGATGACTGAACAAAGGGGGGGAAAAAGGGGGGAAGAGGGGAGGGCGAGAAAAGGATAATGGAAGTCTTTAAGAGAAAAAGAGAAATAACTATGGAAATTTGAGTAGGAGCTTATATTAATAATAAAAATGCTACAAATTGTATCTTGGAATGTTAATGGTTTGAACACTCCAATTAAGAGGAAAAAAGTGTTTTACCATCTACAAAAGTCCAAAGCTAATATTTTTTGTTTACAGGAGACACATATATTACCAAAGGATATTCACAGGTTGGAGCAAACAAAAATGGGCAAATTATTCACTGCGTGTAATGAAATGAAAAAAATCAATGGTATTGCTATGTATGTCCCTTCAGTATTAGAACCTAAACTTTTATATAAAGATGTAGATGGGAGGATTTTAATTGTGGAAATTGTAATGGGATTTCAGAAAATAATATTAGTGGGTATTTATGCAACTAACATAAATCAGAAATTATTTTATTCTAATCTAGCGTCGATATTAGCAGAATACGTTAATGGGAAAATGATTTGGATGGGAGATTTTAATGGGGTAATGGTACCAAGATTGGATAGATCTACAAAGAAAAAAAAGAGTAAATATGAGGGTAAACTTCCAAGTATTTTTAATTATATAACAGATCAATGGGAAATGTTTGATATATGGAGATTAATGAACGGTAATAAAAAAGGGTATACTTTTTATTCATCAAGACATTGTTCCCATTCAAGAATAGATATGTTTTGGTTATCTAAAGATATTACAAGTTTATCTGAGGCGCCTGAAATTTTACCTAAGGTGTTTTCTGATCATAATGCGCTAATGTTAAGGATTAATATAGGTACAAAAAAAAATAAATCTTGGGTGGTAAATGAATATTTACTTAAAAATAAGAAAATTGTGGATAAATTGAAAATAGATATACAAAACTATTTTTTAGAAAATATTGATAAAGGGACATCAGATGATATTGTATGGGACGCAGGTAAAGCAGTACTAAGGGGTTTATTGATACAACAAAATTCGAGATGGTATAGAGAGAGAGAAGGTAAAAAGAAGAAATTGTTAGAACAGATTAAACAAGAAGAGAATCTATTGAGAAAAGTACAAACTAAATTGCTTAAACAGGAATATAGAGATAAGATTAAAAATTTGCAATATCAATATGAATTTTTAATAAATGCGGAAATAGAAAAAAAAATTATGTATAATAGGCAGAAATTTTTTGAACATGCAAATAAACCAGGTAAACTATTAGCTTGGCAACTTAAGCATAAAGAAAAGAATTTACCTATAATAAGAATAAAGAGAGATGGTAAGGTTACAATGGATAAATGTAAAATTGTAGAAACTTTTGTGGACTATTACTCAAATTTATATAGACAAGGAGAGGTTTCAGAAAAAGAAATAGAGACATATTTGAACCAATTAGAATGGACAGGAATTTCACAAGAACATAAAGAATTATTGGACGCTAATATAACCTTGGAGGAATTAAAAGCAGTAATAGGTAAAAGTAAGTTGAATAAAGCACCAGGAGCAGATGGTTTTACAACATTTTATTATAAAGTTTTTATGGAACAAATCTCTCCACATCTTTTAAAAGTGATGAATAATTGTTTGCAGAATGGATCTATTCCAAATACCTGGAAACATGCAAATATAGTGTTAATTCCTAAACCAAACACAGACTTATTAGATGTTAAAAATTATAGACCAATCTCATTATTGAATAATGATTATAAATTTTTTGTAGCGATTCTGGCAAATAGATTGAAAAAAATACTGAGTCAGATTATTCATAAGGATCAAGCAGGCTTCCTTCCCGGAAGGCTGATCAGCCAAAATGTTAGAGTAGTAATAGATCTTTTAGAATGTGCGGAATTTAGCACTATACCTTTAGCAATGATATTTTTGGACGCAGAAAAAGCATTTGATAATGTAAATTGGAAGTTTATGAAAAAAGTATTAGAATATATGGATTTTGGAAAGAAATTCCAACTAGCTATTGAAAAGATCTATACTTACCAATCTGCTAGATTGTTGATAAATGGGAATATAACATCACAATTTGAAATACAAAAGGGCACCAGACAAGGTTGTCCTTTATCACCCTTATTGTTTATAATAACGTTAGAAGTTTTATTGAAAAAGATTAGAAATAATGTAAATATTATAGGTTATAAGGTTGGGAGAAATCACTTTAAGCTTAAAGCATATGCAGATGATTTAGTTTATTTTTTAACTAACCCTATTAGTCAGATTGCAGAATGGAAAAAAACGGTGGAGGTTTATGGAAAACTTGCAGGATTTAAAATTAATAAAAACAAAACAAAAATATTGGTTAAAAATATGACACTCTTGCAGCAACAAGAATTATCAAAAAATACTGGTTTTACTATAGAACAAAAAATAAAGTATTTGGGTATTTGGTTAGCTTCAAATAATTTTAATTTATTCAAAAATAATTATATAAAAACATGGCATCAAATTAATACAGACTTGAAAAACTGGCAAAGAATACCTTTATCACTATGGGGTAGAATTTCAGCTGTTAAAATGATGGTTTTACCCAAAATGCTTTTTTTATTTCAAACTTTACCAATAATTAAGGGGGTTAAAATATTTAAGATATGGAAAAAAGATATTTTAAACTTCTTGTGGAACAAAGGAAAACATAGAATAGCTTATAAAAATTTGATTCAACTAAGAGATATAGGTGGATTAGGCTTACCAGATTTAAAAACGTATTATGAAGCAGCATGCTTTGTATGGTTGAAATCTTGGATAATGTTAGAGGATACTGAATTATTAGAATTGGAAGGTTATAATTTACGTTTTGGATGGCATGCTTATTTATGGTATGAGAAAGAAAAAGTAAATAGAGATTTTAATATTCATTTTGTTAGAGCTGGTTTGTTTAAAGTGTGGAAAAAGTATAGAAAGATATTAGAAAATAAAACTCCTGGATGGCTCAATCCAGTGGAAGCTTTTATGAGAAGAGGAACTCAGCTGAATTTAGAAATGGATATATATAGAAATATTATTAACTGGAAAGAAGGGATATGGATTCTAAAAAGTAGAGAAGAACTGGATATAAAGGATTGGTTTCTATACTACAAAATAAGAGATATATTTAATAAAGATAACCAAATTGGATTCAATAGAAATAAATCAGAATTAGAGAAAATATTAATAAAAGGAAATAAAGGACTGATAGGTAGAATGTATAAATTGTTAATGGAAATTAATTTGGAACAAGAAAGGGTTAAACCAATTATGATTAAATGGATGAAGGAGCTAGGTTTTAACATAGATTTGGAACTATGGGAAAAATTATGGAAAAAAGAATTTAAATTTACAATAACCAATGAAATTAGAGAAAATCTATATAAAATGTTTTACAGATGGCATATAACACCAGTGATGATTTCTAAAATAAACAGAGAAGACAGGGGTCTGTGCTGGAAATGTGGTAAGGAAAGAGGAACATATATGCATGTATGGTGGTTTTGTAAAAAAATAAAAAAATTCTGGAAGAAAGTTTTGAAGGAAACAAATAATTTGATTAATGGTAGTGTGAAAAGAAAACCATTATTTTGCTTATTGGGAATACCACCAAAAAATATCAATGATGAAGACAGAATTGTCTGCCAGTATAGCTTTGCTGCTGCAAGAATTGTGATAGCTAAAGTTTGGAAGCAAGTGAATAAACCTTCAATTAATATCTGGAGAGAGAAGATATGGATATATATGAGGATGGCCAAATTAACAGATTTCCTACATGGGAAAGATATGGAAAAGTTTAAACAAACTTGGTCAAAGGCCGCCTCATATTGGGATAAGATGGCAAAAATGGATTTTATGGTTATAATTAACGAGATGTAGAAACTAGAGTAATTTTATACCTTTGTATTTTTAATAGTAAAATCTGATTAGACACCTGCTGCGGAAGTCGGGTGAAGGGTCACTGTTAATGGTGGGTGGTGGGGGAAGGGGTATCTTTTTCTTTCTTTTTTTTGAATATAAGAACTTTGATATTTGAGATTGTAATAAATGAGATATATGGATACTCCTCCAAGTTTGTATTATGTATTTTGTAATTTTTGTTACTTATTTTTTTTGTTATTGTTGTTACATGTATTGTTTTTTTTTGTTTGATATTTTTTTATTGTTAAAAAAATCTTAATAAAAATTTATTAAAAAAAAACAAAAAAAAAACAACCAAATGTTCTGTCATTAGCCTTGCTCAGGTCTTGCAAATGGAGAGCCGTGGCTTCCTTTACAGAGTCACTCCATTTCGTGTTGGGTCTTCCTCTTTTCCTGCTGCCTTCAACTTTTCCTAGCATTATTGTCTTTTCCAGTGACTCGTCTTCTGATGTGACCAAAGTACAATAGCAAAATACAAAATGCCCTTTACATGTACCTTGCCTAAGCTAAAATACAACCAATTCTCATATATCAGAGAAAGGATTTCCAGTTGTGACAGACTAACAGCTCAATCCCAAGTATAGTTACATGCTTCTAAATCCACTGAACTCAGTGGTCTTAGAATAGTGTAACTCTGCTCCAGACCTTACTGTTAAGAAGCAATCGTAAACCAGTTACTCAGAAGTAAGTCCCACTGTATACAGTTTGGTTGACTCCCAGGTAGTTTTAGGACCACAGCCTCTATCACCCAACAGACTTGACCCAGTAGAATATCTGGCTTAAATTTTTAAAGCATTCTCTTTTTTATTGTTTGCTAGCAGAAGACATTTGCTTCATAAACATTCATGACCACAATGGCTCGTAACAGCTAGACACACATCACTTACTCAATTAGGAGCTGAAACAGTTTAGCAACTTGGAATGTAGCCAAAGGAAAGCAAAACCAGCCTGGAGGAAGCAGCCTTTTAAGAGGATGCCAATATGTGCTATTTACTTCTGGGGGAACTGATGTAGCTTTAAAGATTCACACACACTCTAAGCTTTCCACTATTCCCCACAACCAGCACATTATTCAAAACAGGGATTTCTGGACCTTTTTGAGCCTGCAGGCACCCTCAGAATTCGGACATACTGTGATGGGTGCAGCCATAAAATGGCTACCACAGATAGTGACGTCAACCATACAATGACTGCCACAGTTTACCTTCCATCACGCAATGAAGATCTGTTTGCTTTAGCGGCAGCTGCTCTTGCTGCTGAAGCGATTTTAAAACTCTGCACAGCCAGTCAAATCCCCAGTGACCAATCAGAAGCCCCAGCTGACCCCACCTACTTTAGAAAAACACTTGGCAGGCATCAGTAAGGGACTAGCAGGTGCTACATCATGGGGGGGGGCACACCATTTTGGGAACTCCTGAAAGACATGAATGGCAAAAATTGGGTAACTCTCCAATACTGATGTTATAAAGGAGCTGACCTTATAAATGAGTGCCACTGAAGAAAGCATTGAAACTTTCCCAGTTTGGGAAATTGTGGGTGGGGGTAACCCATGATGCATGTTCTAATTAACAGTAGGAAAAGGTCCTGTGTATACGTACTGCTGTGTGCACAGCTTGGGATCCCCTCCAACCAGACTATCTGCCCCTAGCACGTGCTGTTGCAAAGCTTGCTTTGCTATACTCTGTAGATGAGGGAGGCCTTGAATATGACAACCTAACATGTGAGCAGTGACAACAGTCCTCACATTCTGCCAACAAAAAAGCTACACCAGTCACTGTTGTAACAAAAATGATAGTATGTGAATATTAGGGCAGTGGTAGAGCGGTGTTCACAGGTTCAAATCACAGCAGGGTTGCCAATCTCCAAGTGGAGTCTGGAGTTCTTCCAGAATTACAACTGATCTCCAGACTATAGAAAACAGTTCTGCTGGAGAAAATGGCAGCTTTGGAGGGTGGACTCTGCCACATCGCATCCCTCCTTAGCTCCCTCCCTTTCTCAAACTGTGGCTTGAACACATGAAGCTGCCTTATACTGAATCAAACCCTTGGTCCATCAAATTCAGTACTGTCAACTCCTCAGACGGGCAGTGGCTCTCCAGGGTCTCAGGCAGAGGACTTTCACATCACCTACTTGCCTAGTCCCTTTAACTGGAGATGCCGGGGCCCGAGGATTGAACCTGGGACTTTCTGCATGCCAAGCCCCTCAGGCTCACCTCCAAATCCCCAGCAATTTCCCTATCAGGAGCTGGCAACTCTACACCATGAACTTGCTAGATAATCTTAAAGGTAAAAAGGGTAAAGGTGCAATTCTGGGTCATTATTGACCCATGGGGTGATGACATCAGTCACATCATGATGTTTACTAGGCAGACTATGTTTATGAGGTGGTTTGTCATTGCTTTCCACAGTTGTCTATGCTTTACCTCCAGCAAGCTGGGTACTCATTTTACCGACCTCGGAAGGATGAAAGGATGAATCAACCTTGAGCCACCTACCTGAAACCGTCTTTGTCAGGACTGAACTCAGGTTATGAGCAGAACTTTGATTGCCGTACTGCAGCTTACCACTCTGCGCCATGGGGCAAACCACAAACCTCCCCCCACCTATGGACCTAATGAGCAAACCAGTGATATTTTAGGGCGCAGGCTAGTAGGCGGGGCCCACTACTTACATCAGAGGAGCCTACACAACACAAAACACTGTTGCTGTATGTAGGTTTTATTTTATTTGTTTTTTATCTTATATTTTGGAAATGTACATCGTTTTTTTCCCCTTTAAATTTTTTGGAGGGCCCCAAGCTATAGCTTGTTTAGCTTATACGTAAATCCGGCACTAGTTGCAATACGTGTGCAGGCTTTTGTGTATGGAGAGTGACAAATGCTGTTCTATCCCAAAAAGGGTTGCCAGTAACCCGAAGAAAAAAACATCCTGCTCCGTTTATAGCAGGGGTGGGGAACCTCAGGCCCGAGGACATTTTTTGTGGCCCTCGGGAGCTCCGGGGCCCTGCTGCAGAGGCGGGGCGCAGGGCGGCCCTCCGAGAGGGTGCTTACAGTGGTGCTGCGCCGCCCTTTGGACCTCCTCTCACCGACTGTCGGCTGTTGAGCAGCGAGAGGGAGGGGGAAAGAGGCTGGCGGCTCCCGGTGGCAGAGCATGCACCAAGGAGCCAATTGGGCTTCGGGGGGGCCCTTTGGTGGACTCTGGGGAGGAAAGGGCATGGAGACTGGGGCCCAGTCGCGCGGGGCTCTGTGCGCCGCCGGGTGTGTGTGTGGGCAGGGGAGGCTGGGGCCCGTTCGCGTGAGGCCAGCGGGTGTGTGTCTGTGGGGGGGGAAGGCTTTTCTCTCTTTTCTTCCTCTTTTTCTTTCACTCTTTCTCCTTTCTCTCCCTCTTTTTCTGTCTCTTTCTTTGTCTCCCTCCGTCCTTTTCTTTGTCTCCCTTCATCCTTTTCTTTCTTTCTCCCTCTCTCTCCATTTCTTTCTCCCTTTCTCTCCCTTCCTCCCTTTTCCTCCTTCTCTGTTTTCCTTCCTCCCTTGCTGATCGACTGTGGGCTGTGCCCCCATGGCACCTCGTTTGCTCGGGCGCACTGCTGGCTGCCCTTCCGCCTGGGAGGGGGGAGTGGGGGCACCCTGCAGGCCTTCTCTGTGTGGCCTCCCCTGGGGTTGCCAACCTCCAGGTGGTGGCTGGAGACCTGGCAACCCTAGCCTCTTCCCCCCCACCGGGAGATCTACCTGGTATGGCCCCTGAATGATGTCATAAATGTGCAAATGGCCCTTGGCAGGAAAAAGGTTCCCCACCCCTGGTTTATAGGAATAGGCAGCTGAAGTTTTTCAAGTCAGAGATAAATAACATCACCTGGTATATAACATCCTATTACGCCTCTGTTATGAGGGCAGGGCATTTTCCCCCGCCTCCTCCAGATTGTTACCAACCCTAACTCCAAACTATTTTGTGATTTTTTTTTATTCCCTGAGCTTTTTAGAAAACCATTTGCCCTCGTGTAGCCCAATCCTATGCATCTTTCCTCAGAATGAAGTCCCACTGAGTTTAATGGCACTAATCCCCAAGCGTTGTAACTATGGAAACAGGAAAGCACCCGATTGCTCCTAATTGCTGCCAGGCGTGTAGGTAGGAGGGCACTGTGCCGCTGGCGCTGCTTGGAAAGACGACGGTCATTTATGCATGGCAGGTTTTGCCTTGGATTTGCCACTCTCTAGATGCCCATCTTCCCCATCTGAATTCTCAAAACTCAACAATAAGCCCCCATGCAGAGTTTTGAGAATTCATATGGAGGGAAATGTGCATCTGGAGTAGGGTTGCCGTTCCCTCTTTGCTACCGGCGGGAGGTTTTGGGGGCGGAGCCTGAGGAGGGCAGGGCTTGGGGAGGGACTTCAATGCCATACAGTCCAATGGCCAAAGTGGCCATTTTCCTCCAGGGGAACTGATCTCTATCGGCTGGACATCAGTTGTAATAGCAGGAGATCTCAATCCGCTACCTGGATGGAGTACCTGGAAGTTGTACCTGGACGCTAGTACCTGGAAGTTGAAGGAAAAAAGCAGCACCAAGGCTCTCAAACTCTGTGTAATATTTACATGGACCACAATAAATCTAAAACAAACAAAGATACAACTCAGGTAAGTACTTAACTTGCTATAATATTCAAAGTAGAATTGGTTACAGGGATGAAAAGTCCCAGTGCCCGGTTGCTCCACCTATCAGCACATGATGTTGTATCCAATTCCACAATCCAGTCAGTTCATAAAGGTCCAATTCCCAAGTCAGTCCAAGGTCCAATGTTTTCACAAGTGAATCAAATCGAATTGTCAATTCCAAAAATCAAGAATTACACAGTAGTACCTGGAAGTTGGCAACCCTAAGCTAGAGAGCAGCAAACCCAAAACAAAACCTCCCATGCATAAGTGGCCTGCAATTGACTTGAACTTTCCGGATAGCTAGCGCGCGACAGATGCGTGATTCTTATCTCACGCCGGAGAAGAGTACCTGGAAGGAGAGGCAACCTTGCACCCAGCTCGTTCGAAACCACGTGGACCCAAGCTCCGCCCCTGGGCGTTTCTTGCCGCCATTCCCTCCCCCCCCAAGGGAGCGGGTAATTCCCTCCTCCTGATTGGAGGCTGCGCGGAAGTCCCGCCCAGGAGGAGGCTTCGCTTCCTTAGCAACCACGTCTCCCGGCCCCTGACGACGCTTCGCTTCCTTAGCAACCTCGTTTCCCGGCCCCTGACGACGCTTCGCTTCCATAGCAACCTCGTCTCCCGGCCCCTGACGACGCTTCGCTTCCTTAGCAGCCGTCGCCGGGCCCGAGCTGCACGGCGGGGCGGTGGCGCCTGGAGCGTTCGTGTGTTTGGGATAACTCGGTGAGGGCAGAGGGGGAGCCCCCCGGGGCTTTGGAGGTGGGGGGGGCGGCCTTGGAGCAAGGGTTGCCAGGTCCCCGAAGAGGGCGGGGTTTGGGGAGGGGAGGGGCTTCAATGCCCTAGCCAGTGGCGGACCTACATTTTTGGGGCCCTGAAGCTTGAACTGTTATGGGGGCCCCTTCGCAACCAGCAGCAACAGGGCAACGTCCAACAAGGTCCAAAGGGCCTTGCTGCCCTTTCAAGGACCGCGAGGCCCAAATGGTGGAGAACAGGGTGGGGCGGTGGAGTCCTTGAAAATGGGCCATACAGCGACGAAATAAAACTACAGAACTATTAAGCCGTGCGCCAACATGGGATCTGACAATCCAGCTGCCAAAATGTAGGCTGTGAATGGATTGTGAGCCCTTACAGCTGGGGGTTTGAGCACTGCAAGCCCCCAAAATTTTTTTGAAACTTGACCAATTATAGGGACACTTTGAGGCCATATGAAATGGGTATTAGAGCCTATTCTAAAGTCAATATTAAGTACTTCAACCCGTTGGCTTATGATTCTGTCGCTTTAAAAAAATCGATTTTGTTGAGAAATTCACTCATTAAAAAAAGTTGCTTCAGGGGGCCCCTCCGGGATTAGGTGCCCTGAAGCTTAAGCTTCATTCGTTTCACAGTAGATCCGCCTCTGGTCATAGAGTCTAATTGCCAAAGCGGCCATTTTTCACCAGGTGAACTGATCTCTATCGGCTGGAGATCAGTTGTAATAGCAGGAGGTCTCCATTCGCTACCTGGAGGTTGGCAACCCTACTTGTAGCTGAGTAAAGCAGTTGACGGAGAGCTGTAGCGTAAGAATATCTGAGGCTCCGCATTAAGCTTTATTTCCTGTTTCTAATGTATTGTGGATGTGGGGGAGGAGGGAGGATGTTCCATAATCAGACTTTTGTTTGTGGGGTGGTTTGCCAGTACCTTCCCCAGTCATCTTCCCTTTACCCCCAGCAAGCTGGGTACTCATTTCACCGACCTCGGAAGCTGCAACGCTTGGATAATTATAGGCTGTTAAGGGATAATTTAGAGTGTTTCCTTACGATCATTTCCAAGAGCTTTGATCACTACAGTGATAGAGGCTGCAGTCCTAAAGCTTCACTTAATAGGGTCTGTTCACCACTAAAAGTAATGACATATGTCCAACTCTTGAGTGCAATTTATGCTTTCAGCCAAGGTTATTGAGTCCAAAATGTTAACTGAATATGGGTGGCTATTTCATAGAATCCGAGTTCTTGGAAGGGACCTCCAGGGTCATTTAGTCCAACACCCTGCATATGCAGGAAATTCACAGTTACCTCCCCCAACACCCCCAAGTGACTCCTGTTCCATGCCCAGAGGATGGCAAAAAAATCCTCCAGGTTCCCTGGCCAATCTGTCCTGGAGAAAAATTGCTTCCTGACCCCAAAGTGTTGATCAGCATTGACTTGGGCATGTAAGAAAGGGCCACCACGAGAGCCAAGCACTGATACAGCCCTACCTACTCTCCCTAAGTTCACAGAATCAACATTGTTGTTAGATGGCCATCTAGACTCTGCTTAAAAACCTCCAAAGAAAGAGAGCCCACCACCTCCTGAGGAAGCCTGTTCCACTGAGGAACCGCTGTAACTGTCAGGAAGTGCTTCCTAATGTTTAATTTCAACCTGTTGGTTCTGGTCCAACCTTCTGGGGCAATAGAAAACAATTCTACACCATCCTCTGTATGACAGACTTCAAGTTAAAAATGGTTCTAAGAGGTATCATCTCTTAGTCGTCTCCTCTCCAGGCTAATCATACCAAGCTCCTTCAACCTTTACTCATAGAACTTGGACTCCAGACCCATCACCATCTTCATTGCGCTCCTCTGGACACATTTCAGCTTGTCGACATCCTTCTTAGATTGTGGTGCCCAAAACTGAACACAATTCTCTAGGTGAGGTCTAACCAGAGCAAAGCAATACTATCACTTCACATGATCTGGACACTATACTTTTGTTTATACAGCCCAAAATCTCATTTGCCTTTTTAGCTACCGTATCACACTGTTGACTCATGTTCAGTGTATGATCTAGATCCTTTTTGCACATACTACTGCTAAGACAAGTCTTCCTACCTAAATGCAGAACTTTACATTTATCTCCATTGGAATTCATTTTATTTGTTTTAGCCCAGTTTCCCAGCTTGTCAAGATCATCCTGACTCTGTCTTCTACCATTATTTTCTACCCCTCCCAATTTAGTATCATCAGCAAATTTAATAAGCATCTTTCTATTCCTTTGTTCAGATCATTTATAAAGATGTTGAACAACACAGGTCCCAGGATAGACCCCTGAGGCACTTCATTTGTCACTCCTCTCCAAGAGGATGAGGAACCATTAACAAGCATTCTTTGAGTGTGATCTGTCAACCAGTTGGAGATCAATCAGTTACAACCGTTGGCAGATGATAATATGTCATTTTGTGTGTGAGTTTATAAAATTAGTTGGTTAACTGACTGTCTATATTACAAAGAGATGAGGGGAATTTTAACACACTTCTCATCATGTTTACCAAGTGGTTATATATGTACCATGTTAACGGATGGTAAGTAGTTGTCTGTTCACCCATCGGTGTTAATGAATGTGAACCCAAAATAGTGCAACAAGATTTATGTCTACGTTTGCAGAATAAGAAAACGAAGGTATTTAATGAAAATGGTGATACATGATTATCACATCAGAAGGTAGTGTCAATTGATTCAGCGTGATGAATGACGCACTGCAGGACTTGGCACCTCAAACTTCCTCAAGCACTTGATCATGGAATTAATTCAAAGACTGTGTGGAATAGTTATTTCGCCACAGAAACTTAGCATCTGATACAGTCACGATCACACTGAATGCTCAGTCAGGGCAGGAGATAATTAGAAACACGCATGCTTTGTAATAAATATATAAATGTCTAGTCTCCTGCCCATATTTCCTGCAACATTGCTATTCTTCCCTTCATTTTATACTCAGTTTATACTCTGATGTTAGTGCTAAAGAAAACTCCTTGTAATGGACAAATCTTTGGCAATAAATGGCAATTGCTAAAGCTTATTTTGTATTTATTTTAGTTTTCACACTTACTCTTGCTACAACAGGCCCTCAAGATATACATATTTAATGCATGTATTAATAATCCACAACATTGGGCAAAATGAATGTGCATCAGCTTGTCTAGGATGGGAAGAGCGCACTGTGCTCTTTACAGAAGGAATTCTCAACCATTTTTTATCAAGCCCCACGTAAAAGATTCAGAGCCTCCCTTCTGCTTCACCAATGGAGAACAATCTCCTTCTGGCACTCTGTTCATAAATAGCTGGCAGCTATTGAGGACCAAACTGCATGTTTAGGTTTTTAACAAGTTGGGTCTAGGTTTTCTGAACCCACCTTGGGTTTCCCACAGCAGCTGTGGAGAATGTTTTAAAAAAATAAAAAATAAGAAGAGCATATTGGGCTCTGAATGCAGCTGCAAGGAGAAGAAGGGCTATTTGAAGCTTAGGCTTTCCCCCTCTAGCTGTCTCACCTAATTTTAAATTCTGAATGGCTACTGGCTGTGTGTGAACAGAGTGCCAGAAGGAGACATGTTTCCGCCTGCTTGGCAGAAGGGAGGGGGCTCTGAACTTTTAAATAAGACGATATACATGTGAGAATTCCTTGCATGAGGGAGAGCGTGCACCTCGTTCTCTGTTTCCATAATGGATAGCTGCCATTTTAAAGATCTGCAGGGTGGATTAGGAAGGTCAAGTTTTTACTTCTTCTGGTACTTCTGCATTCTGCCTATATAGCCTCCTGGAATCTTGCAATGGAGAGGAAGGATGCCACTGCAGGTAGCAGGGTTCAGATAGCATTAGGGTATATGCAATGTCGTGTAGATTGTAAAAATAGTGTGGGGAAGGGATTGTGGTGGATGAAATGCCACAAAACACTGAAAATATGCATGTAGGGGCACCATCATAGCTGCTAGTATCCTCTTGATTTTAGAACTCCATGTTTGGAATTTGATGGAATTTGCAAAGTTCTCAAGACATATCTAGAGTTGCCAACTCTAGGTTGGGAAATTCTTGGAGATTTGGGAGATAGAGTCTGGGGCAGCAGGGTTTGGGGAGGGGAAGCTAGAATGCCATAGATTCCACCTTCCAAAGCTGTCATTTTCTCCAGGGGAACCAATCTCTATCATCTATGGATGAGCTGCAAGTCTGGGAGATCACCAGGCACTATCTGGAGGATGGCAACCCTACACACGGCACAGAAATTGCCTGATATGTGTGTATGCTGCTGAGGGAATAAAGATACACACTGAGCCTTTTTATCTTAGGTGATTACTAAGAGTCCTTTATTGTTTGGGACAGGATAGAAGAGAGAGGATTCTAATCTAGTCTAACTAGGATGGATGGAGATGCAGGTGTGTCCTGCTCTCATGGCAGCAAGATGGACAAGCGAGAGAGAGAGTTAGCCAGAAGGAAGGAAGATTCCCTGTGAGCAGCAATCTACACATAAAAGGGATAGCAGCAGAAGGTAGAAAGGAAGGATGCACAGGTCCCGACCTATTTATCTCACTGGCTGGCTGTAGTCACCCTTTGAAGTCTGAGGCGAAGAGGCAGCACAAAGTCCTTTACTTCCAACAGATTTTGCAGAAAAATGCTGCAACAACCATCCAATTTTTCAACACCTGTCAGATGGAGCAGAGGTGTATTTCCGCAGAGAGATAACTATTTGCTCTACCTGCTATGAAGGGCAAGATGGATAGCTGATGTAAAACATGATCTGGGTATTGAGGTGTGCCTAGTTTGATTGGGAGACTGGTGTTCACCTTTCCATGTGGGAGTGAGTTCCCTATATCTGGATTGGGGTTGATCATGATTCAGCTCAACCCAACCCCTTTCTGACTATATATTACTCTTCCTACACACTTGACACTGAGAGACACTGTCCTTCAGTTTTACTCCTCTGAAGATGCCTGCCACAGCTGCTGGCGAAACGTCAGGAAAGAAAATACCAAGACCACTGTTACACAACCCGGATAACCTACAAGAACCAATGAACTCTGACCGTGAAAGCCTTCGACAATACCAAAGTATCCGTTCGTTGTGGCTTTCCCCTGCATCGCCAGTTCCCCACCATCATAGGGTATCATTCTCTTGAAGCAGCTGCTGTTTGCTGTGAATACAGTCTAGGAAGCATTTCCAGGCGCATTATCTTCAACATAACATGAATCATTTATCTTTGTTCCTTCAGTTCTTCTTAGTGTTCGCAGGTCTCCGCTGTTATGATTTAGCTGGCTGTTTTATCAGCACTGCCTCAGACAGTTTGGAAGCTGGATGGATTGTCAAAGCCCTTCCCTGTTATAAAGGTTTCAGTGTTACAGAGCTTTGGCATGGTGAAAGAGCCAGTTCTTGCTGCTACTGAAAGCAAAATAGAGCAACCTCATGGAGGGGAAAGAAATAATGAGCCTGATCTATGCAGCAGCATCTGCTTCGCTCTTTGCAAAGGGAAAGAACTGTATAGGATCAAACTGCTATTCAGCAGAAGTGTCCAGGATTGTAGCATGGGCTGTCACATAGCTAAAGGCTTCTTTGCTCAGGTTGTTAGCTAAATCTTGGGGAATAAACATTGTGTGAGAGAGACTAGTATTTATGCTGGTGTGGTAAAAGAAGGACCCATGACAGAGCAATTGTATATAGGCTGACAAAGAAGAGGAGGGTAGATGCACAGCTAAGGTTGCCAACCTCCAGGTAGTAGTTGATCTGCTATTACAACTGATCTCCAGCCGATAGAGATCAGTTCACCTTGAGAAAATGGCCGCTTTGGCAATTGGACTTTACGGCATTGAAGTCCCTCCCTAAACCCCGCCCTCCTCAGGCTCTGCACCCCAAAATCTCCAGGTATTTCCCAGCCAGAAGCTGGCAACCCTATGCACAACCCAGCCCACCCCAAGAACTTGTACCCTTGTGCAGGAGCAGGATTGGGCATGCAACTGGGTTCCCTCTGCTAAGTGAGATACAGAATTGTGAGTGTTGTGGTTGGAGTGATCATGCTGCTTTCCCTATGTGTGTGCCTGGGAAAAGGGAATGTGGTTGCAGGAGAGGACTCAAACACACATCTGCAGAGCTTCCTATAGTATGTTCACTTCAGCGCTTCTCCTGGTCTTTAAAGAATCTTATGCTCACAGAATAGACAAACACTATTTTGTATGTGCCATGGAGGAACTAATTATCGGCAGCCCCATATCATGATTTAAAACCATGCCAACCATTTTGACAATCTACCTTTCCACACCTTTTAGCAAGATAATCTTTTACACTGAATGCTTTATTAGTATCAGTAAGCAAAGCCGACTTGTATTTAATTTGTAAACTCTTCTTCTAGGAACAGTAACTACAGAACTGTCGGTGATCTCTCCTGTGCAGAACTTTCCTTCCTTTCCACTTAAGGGAGAAAGAAACACTAGCGGCATTCCAATATGCAGGAGCCAGTTGCCTTAGAACCCAATGCAGTCCCTCCCCCAGCCTACACACCGGTAATAAACCCCGCAGCCAACACCAGGCGAATGCGACGGATTATCTCTGAAGATCCTGAGTGGAGTCTCGCCATAGTCCCACAGCTCACAGAACTCTGCATCCAGCATATCATCAACAACTTTGAAAGTAAGTCAGATCTCTCTCCCTGTGAGAAACTTGCCGAGGAAGTATCAGTCGATTATAACATGGAATTATATCTAGTATTTTGAGTGATCAAATCTTTATTTAACAAGCTGGTGACCCAGCAGTCTTGGACAGAACCAGTCTTGCAAATACCACTGTCTATTTCCATCTTCGCATAGAAGGATCTAGTATTGTGAAGAGATTTTTTTTTAATGAAACCAGTTGTTAGAAAATGCCAGGCAAATGCACCCAGATTGAATGTCCACTGCAGTTGCTAAATAACCAGCTACAGTTGTACCTTCTGCAGCATAATGTAAATATATATATATATAATGCATACTTAATCTGGTTTAATAGTTATTCCCTCTCCCTAAGGAACTATATTTCTGCAAGAGAGCTTACAGAGCCTTCAGATCCTCACCAAACTAAAATCCCCTTAACTTGGGGAAGGGGGATAAAAAGGATCACGTTTAAATTGGTACAAAACCAACAGAAGTGTGTAGTGTAGATATAGTGAACTGATCTCCATACAGTTATAAAAAGCAGCAAGTCCAACCCCCCCAAACAAAATTCCAGTAGGTTAAAACTTTGAACATTGCTCCATATTATCAGTTGGAAGGTGAGTTAAACTGATTTAGGAAATAAATCACTGAATGTTCCTGAATTGCAATAGGCTCCACAGTTCCCTACAGTATTAACGTATTTTCTTTCCCACCAGAAAATTCTATTTTGAACAGCCTCATTCCTGAGCATCAAAAGAAGGTGCTGGAAAAGCTCTCCACAAATCTGCCCCTCACAGTGACAGCCAACTTGGTTAGCGACGAAGGCTACTGGAAACGGTGCTGCACTGCGAGGTGGGCTGTCTGTGATGTGTCCCAGTATGGCGGTAGCTGGAAGCGGATGTTCTTTGAACGGCACCTAGAGAACATCCTGAAGTTCTATATTCCTGACACAACCAGCCCCAACCAAGTCCTGGATATAATCCCACTCTGCAAGGTGTATGTGAGGAAGCTGGAGATCAACCAGTTCCTCCCACCTGTGAAACAAGACCAGAAGAAGGAAGATGAAGATGTCTCTGATACTGAAAGTGATGCTGGAATAGATGAACCATCCATGGATCATTTTGATCTGAGTATGCTTGTCCCAGCGCTCTGCCACCTAGAGGAGCTGGATCTGTCTTATGGCGTTAAAGATTGTGGCATGAATTTTGAGTGGAATCTATTTGAGTTCACCATTCGGGATTGCTGGTCATTGGCCACGGCTCTCAAGAAGTGTCCAACTCTAAAGGTAATTTCCCAGATCGAATTTTGTAATGTTTAATAACCTTAAGCATAGTAGAATGATAATTTCTGAAGGTCAGAGACCAGTTTAATGATCTTTTCACTCCATTAGGATTTCTAAATTATTAAGAAATATTTGGAATTTCTTTGGTGGGCAAATGAAAACCAGGTGGAAACAATGTTCATAATGATTTCAGATCTTTTTTTTTTTTTTTTTAAATATTTTTATTGATTTTTAAAGTTATCTGGAGATACAGGAAAGGAAAAAAGGGGAAGGGAAAATATTAACATAAAAATACATTTGTTACCCCCTAACATAGTTTATTTTGAGTTTGTGGTTGGAGCACTTCTGTTAGATATTTTTGATATTCTCATTTTTTTGATAGGCTGTATTTAATCATTGATTTTATTTTAATAATAAGGTATTTTGTTATTATTTTTTTGTTTTAATATATTCATAGAAAATTTGCCATTTGTCTTTGTTTGATTTTGGAGTATCTGGCTGTAATAACTCTGTTAGATGTGCCATTGTTATAAATTCATATGCTTTGTCAATCCAGAGTTTGATTTTTGGTATTTTTTCTGTCTTCCACAGTGATGCTAGCACCATTCTTGCCGCGGTTATTAGATATTTTAGTATAATCTGGTGATCTTTACTATATTTGTCTGGTATTTTACTTAAAAGAAATAGCTTAGGATCGTATACAATAGACTGACCGATTATGATTTCCATGTCTTTGTGAATCTTTTTCCAATATTTTTGTACTAATGTGCACGTCCACCAGCAATGGTAGAAGGTGCCTTTTGCTTTCCCGCATTTCCAACACAAACCGGATGTTGAGCTGTTCATGTTTTGAATGTCACTCGGTGTAATATACCATCTATGTAACATTTTCAGCCAGTTTTCTTGGATTCCTTGGCTAAGAGTGAATTTGAGATTTCCCCGAAATAGCTGTTCCCATTCGTCCGTAGTTATAATCTCATTAAGGTTTTCCATCCACTTAATTTGGCACGATTTTATTTGTTCGTCTTCTGTGTCATATATCAGCAGTAGCCGATAAATTTTGCCTAGTAAGTGATCTGTTGATTTACTTATCAGCTGTTCAAAGTCTGTTTTGCCTTGCAAAATTCCACGGGTCCAGCAATCCTCTTTAAATCGTGAGGTTAGTTGGTAGTATACCAACCAAGACATCTGCGGATAATCAGTTTGTAATTCAGTTAACGTCTTAAAAGATCCATCTATTTTTATCAAGTCCTGATATTGTATCGTCCCATATGTTTTCCTCTCAATTATTGACCCATAAGCATTAAATGGTGCCATCAACAACGATTTTTCAAAACTTAGTCTGGGTTTCAGTTTTTGCCACACCTCCACCATATTTTCTACAGTGGGGTGGCCTTTCAATTCTTTTAATCTCTTCTTCCAGTCTTTTCCCCATAGTAGTTGATGCGCTCCGCCCTGTAAGCTTGCTAGTTCTAATTTAGTGGTTCTTCCGTTATTTTGCAGTATCCAATCTTTGACCCGCACCAAAGTCGCCGCTTGATGGTAAATCTTTAGATTTGGAAGAGACATTCCTCCTCTTTTCTTTGCATCCGTCATAATTTTAAATTTTATTCGGGGACGTTTTTTATCCCAGATAAATCTGGTGATTTGTCGTTGCCAGGATTTTAGTACCTTTTCAGAGATCTTAATAGGGATCGTTTGAAATAGAAAATTAACTCTCGGGAGTATATTCATTTTAATTAGGGATATTTTGCCTAGCCAAGAGATTTTTAGTTTAGCCCATCTTTGCAGGTCACCTTCAATCCTATTCCAGTTTGTTTGATAATTGTAGTTATATAAATCATGGGATTTTTTTGGAAGATTTATTCCCAAATACTTTATTGGTTTAGTTGAGTTTATAAATCCTGAAATATTTGTTATTTCTAGTTCTTCTTCTTTAGATAAGTGCTCTAAGAAGGTTTTTGTTTTAGCCTTGTTGATTTTATAACCTGCAAGTTGTCCATAGACATGAATATCCTTCATAAGTTCTTTGATGCTAGATTTTGGTTGTGATATTGTTAGTAAGACGTCATCAGCATATGCTCTGATTTTGAACTCTTCACCTTGAACATTTAAACCAGATATTCTCTGATTTGTTCTAATTTTATTTGCCAATACTTCTAAAGTTAGATTGAAAAGTAGAGGTGATAATGGACAGCCTTGCCTGGTTCCTTTTTCAATATTGAAGTCTTTGGTTAAGGTGCCATTTATTATTAGTTTCGCCTGTTGCTCTGTGTAGATGCTAGTTATCCAATTAAATAAATTACCCTCATTACCTATAGTGTAGACCACCTGTCTCATAAATTTCCATGAGATATTATCAAAGGCTTTTTCCGCGTCCACGAATATAAAGGCCATTTTTTCTCTTCTGTGTTTTACAAGTTCTCGCGCATTTATCACAAATCTAATATTGTCCGCCATATGTCGTTTAGGTATAAAGCCAGTCTGGTCTGGATGTATCAGTTTATCTGCATGGGCTAGCAATCTTTGTGCAAGTATTGTAGTAAATATTTTATAATCTGTGTTAAGTAAAGATATTGGCCTATATGAGGAAGGTAACATCCGATCCGTTCCTTCTTTAGGGATAAGTGTTATAAATGCTTCTTTCCAAGAGTCCGGCACTTTCTTTCTCTTTTGTATTTCATTCATGACTTTCACTAACATTGGGGCTATTTCTTCCCTGAATGATTTATAGTATAAGGCCGTAAAGCCATCAGGCCCTGGTGTCTTTCCACTTTTTAATTTCTTGATTGCCTGTATTACTTCTTCTAAGGTGATTTCTTGATTTAAACAGATTATGTCCTCTTTGGAAAGATGATTTAAGTAGCTCTGCTGAATATAGGTTTTTATTTCTTCCATTTGTTCGTTTTGCTCCTTCTCTTTATATAACTCCTCAAAATAATCCAAAAAACACTGTGCAATTTTATCATCTTTGTATGTTATCTGCCCTTTCAGTTTTGCCGCCTGTATTATTCTTTTCTGTTTCTCTGTTTTAAGCATGGCTGCTAAATGTTTGCCCGGTTTATTTGCATAAGCGAAATGTTTTTGTTTTATAAATTTTAATTTTTTTGCCATTTCGTCCGTATAGAGTATATTAATT
The DNA here is from genome assembly GCF_029931775.1 of Euleptes europaea. Taxonomy (NCBI): domain Eukaryota; kingdom Metazoa; phylum Chordata; class Lepidosauria; order Squamata; family Sphaerodactylidae; genus Euleptes; species Euleptes europaea. The sequence continues at coordinate 37,064,727 of NC_079318.1, read as the reverse complement.
TCGTGTCTGATCTTTTTCAACTCTTTTAAAGTTTTTTTGCTATTTGTTCGTATATAAGTTTTTTCTAATCGAGCAAGGTTAGCTTGAAGATCCATCAGATGTTTTTCCCGCTCCTTTTTATTTTTTGAGCCTAATGAAATATAGATGCCTCTCATATAGGCTTTTGAACAGTCCCAGATCGTTGCTTGGCTCATTCCTTGCGTTTCATTTCTCAGTAGGAATTCCTTAAGTTCTTCACGACCTGTATTTAGATCCCTCTCTTTGTTCAATAATGCATCATTTAGTCTCCATCTAAATGATTTCTTCTTTTGATGGTGCCATTTTAATAGTATTGGGTTATGGTCAGATAAGATCCGAGGTAGTATTTTAATATAATCTAAATTTTTTACTAAATTAGTCGATGTCCAACACATATCAATTCTTGAAAATGTTCTATGTCTGTCCGAATAGAATGTATATTCTTTGGCATTAGGATTTTTAATTCTCCAAATATCCACCAAATTAAGACGCTGCATGTCTAATTTTACCTTTTTTGGCAGTTTGCCACTTTTTTGATTTTTTGATCTATCCAGTTTGGTATCCAAGACTCCATTCATGTCCCCAATAATGATAATCTCATACTCCAATTGTTCTTCCAGTGATGAAAAAAGTTCTGTGAAAAATTTTTCTTTTGACGTCAACGGCGCGTATATAGAGGTTAATATTTTTACTTCTCCTGTGGAAAGCTGCAATTTCAATGTTAACCGCCTACCTTTGGTGTCTTTTATAGTTTCCAGTACTTTAATGGTGGGATCTCTAATATATATGGCAATGCCCCTTTTCTTTTCTAACGCTGATGATGTGTACACTGTACCAAGTCGTTTGTTATTTAGTAAGTAATTATATCTTTTTTGTATATGTGTTTCTTGCAGACATATTATGTTCGCTTTGTATTTGGAAAGTGCATGAAAAGTTTTATTTCTTTTTTGAGGTGTATTTAAACCATTTATATTAATAGATATTATTTCTAGGCCACTTGTCATATTGTTTTTTATTTGAAGGCTGCCGCCTCATCCATCAGTTCTTCTTGACTTGTCGCGGAATTCTTCTTTTTATTTTGTGGTGAGCTTGATCCATCAGTTCTATAACCTTTTCTTTTAGTCTTTATTTTAATTTCTTCTTCTAAATCATGTGCTTCTTCTAATGTTCGTATTAGGATTCTGCCGGTAGATAATTGAACGCTTAGAAAATGCGAGCCCACCCATCTGTACCTTATCTCTCGTTCACGTAATAGCTTGCGCAAAGATTCCAGCTCACGTCTTTTTTTCCTTACTGAAAAGGGTAGGTCAGGAAAAATCTGTATCTCTTTTCCTTTGTATAGTAGTGGGTCATCTCTTTGTTTGTTCAATATATCCTCTTTTATCCGTTTATCTGCAAATTTTATTAAGATTTCCCTTGGCAGTTTTTTAGATGTTGCGTATTTGGAATTAATTCTGTAAATTTCCCTAATATCAACAGCTTCTTTATCGATCTCTAAATAGGTAGCGAGTAGTTGAATCATACTTTCTTCCAAATTCTCTTGGGGCATATCTTCTGATACATGTTGGAAACGCAAGTTGTTCTCTCTTACTTGCATTTCCGTCGTAGCTAGTCTATTTTCCGTTTCCTCTGTCCACACCTTATGTTCCTGTTGTGTTCTCTCTGTCTTCATTTGTTTTATTTTAAGTTTCTTGATGTCTTCTCTGTTATCCAGAATATCCTTGGCATTCTCATCTATTTTTTGCTTAATGTCCTGGAGACCGGTCGCCAACTCCTGTTTTACTGTCTGCACCTCAATCTGCACTGTTCGTACATCTGTTTTAACCGAATTACATTCTTTGGTCAACTTTTCTAAATCCTTGTTTACTTTATCCATTTTACTATTTATTTGGTCTACTTTCGTTTCTAGTTTTTGTTCAGTTCTTGTTAGTTGGGATGTTAACGCTGTCAGTTGGACTGCCAATTTTTCCAATGCTTTCTCCATATTATTCTGTGATCTGCTAGGCTTTTCTTGTTGAGGGTGATAGCTTATTGATTCTTCACTATCAATCTCTTCTTCTTTTTCCTCTTCTTCTAGATTTGTTCTTGAAGTCAGATTTCCAGCTTTATTTGTTTTTCTGTTTTTTTTCATTAGATTGTATCTATATATTTTTCTTCTAGTTTGTAATTCTGTGTAATTACCAGACATGCACGACTATAGAGTGTTAAGAGTAAGGATTTTATATGCTTAATTATTTAGTTAAATATTAGTCACTCTTATTTTGGATATTCAAATCAGGTCACCCAAACCTCATTCAATGCACTACAACCCAACTCAATTTCAGCACTGGAGTATAAATATTTTAACTTTTTTTACATAAATTAGGCTTAGTAATTATTTGTAACATCCCCTGTACACTTAATGTTATATTAAATACCTCCACAAGTTTTTCGTTGATACAAAAGTAAATATTTTCCCCCTCAGTTTAAATCTGTTAAGGCACACGACTAGGAATTCTGGGAGTTGTAGTCCTGAGTGGCACCGGTTGACGTCACCGGAACTACCTAGGAGCGGGCTTGCTTTGGCCGCAAAGTTCAACTCCTTGCGAGTAACCCGTATAATTGGCCGTCTGAGCCCTCCTTCTGTGTCAGGAGATCCCTTTTTTGGGCGCCGTCAGAACCCCCCTTCTATATCAGGGGTCCCCTTCCAAGCCACTTATTTCTCGCCGCTCACTCCGCCCCCTGGCCGACTCTTCTCTCCCGCCGGTCCGTGGCCCCGTCCTCGCTCCGTCCAGATGTCGCCCGCTTCGCCGCCGCCTCCGCCGGTCTTGCCGCCTCGCCTTTACCGCCGCAGCCACCGGTCTTGCCACCTCGCCGCCGCGGCCACCAGTCTCGCCGCTTCGCCGCCGCCTCCGCCGGTCTTGCCGCCTCGCCTCTGCCGCCGCCTCCACCGGTCTTGCCGCCTCGCCTCTACCACCGCAGCCGCCGGTCTCACTGCCTCGCCGCCACTGCCTTCGGTCTCGTTGCCAAAATTCCGGCACCTTCCTCCTCCCCCGGGGGGGCCACACCGCCACTCCCAACACGCCGAGGCAACCGGTAGAAAGGGTGGGGAAAGGAAAAAGAGAAATTAGTAAGTTCTTATCGTTTAATAATCTGACTATATTTTTATTATTTATACAGCGAGTTAGGGGATAGTAAATTGAGGTAAAAAAGGAAAGAAAAAAGAAAGAAAGAAAAAAAAGGGAAGGGTTTGGGGGGGGTGATCAGTTGGGAGGTCGGAGCTTTATAGGACTTGCCTGAATTTCGCCTGCTGGGACGTCCAAAACCCCTTTTTTCCGGGGTAGCGACGTTCCTCCTCTCATAGAGAGTTGAGATTCAGAAAAAAGATTTTCTGGCTCAGGGCTAAAAGTATTTAATTTTAGCCACAGCACCGGTGAATTTCACTCCCGCTCCTAAAGGTGCGGCCGCTCCGCCATCTTGCCCAACCGGAATCCCTCAATGATTTCAGATCTTAAAGAATTCCGCAGGGCCTGTAAGGCAGAGCTTTTCTGCCAGGCCTATAGCTGAGGGCAGCCGCGGATATTACAAATGCTGGCCTCCCTACCCCACCCCCTTCCTACGTGATATGCTGGGTTGACCTGAAGGGGCGCCTGCCTGTTTGTCTTTGCCAATATGATTGGAATTGAGCACCATCTTGGGGTTTTGTTTGAGTTTAATTGGGACTTTACTGTTTTAAGTTTTAGTATTATTGATGTAAATTTTAAATGATGTGACCCACCCTGAGCCTGGCTTTGGCCGGGGAGGGCAGGCTAGAAATCACTAAAGCCAGTGTGGTGTAGTGGATAAGAGTGGTGGTTTAGAGTGGTGGAGTCTGATCTGGAGAACCAGGTTTGATTCCCCACTCCTCCGCATGAACGGCGGAGGCTAATCTGGTGAACTGTATTTGTTTCCATACTCCTACACACAAAGCCAGCTGGGTGACCTTTGGCGAGTCACTCTCTCTCAGCCTCACCTATCTCACAGAGTGTTTGTTGTGGGGAGGGAAAGGGAAGTTGATTGTAAGCCAGTTTGATTTTCCCTTAAGTGGCAGAGAAAGTCGGCATATAAAAAAAACCTCTTATTCTAAATAAATAAAATAATTTATTACGTTCTTTAAGATTGAGTAGACTGGCAATTAGCTTTAAAAGTAAATTATTTAAAAATTCTTTATATAAGGTGGCTAGTACTTGTCCAAAAATTAAATCCTATCCCTCCAGTTCTAAATTTTCAAGGCAAAATTATCAGCATTGCTGAGAACTTCTATTTGATTTGAACATGATAGCCAATTAACTTACCTTGATTGTACTTCCTCATTTATATGCAAGGCAAGCTGTTGATCAAATTGCCTTAATGTCTTTGATTGAAATTCATCTTGAGCACCATGCCCAGACAGGACCAGGTAGTGCCTTGGGAATAAGTGACAAGAAAGTTGTAGCTTAAGACCACAATTGCATAGTCTGCAAACTAAATCTTTTCATTTACTTCTTGTCAGCCATAGAATTATTTGCATTTTATCCCTCTTTGTGCCTGTGAACTGAGCCCTTCCTTTAAATGATTGACATTGCCTGCTTTTTGCATGTTTGCAATCATCAGCATCTGTTTATGAAGTGATTGATCAGCCACAACAAATGATCACAAAATTAGATAAATGAGCAGATATCTAAGGCACACAGATACATATAGGTAGTAAGTGTCAAATCAAAAATCTCTACTATAATTGTTTTTTCTTTTAATTATGTGCCTTTTAACAATTGGAGGCAGTGTCAGCAGATTGGTGGTGGAGGGATGGCAGCTGTGAAAGCAATGTTATGATGCAGACTCATATGAATTTAATTAGACACATCTAAATGGCTCAGGTCAGCTCCCTGATTGCAACCAGTATGCAGGAAGCAAGATGAACCAACATATGATTGAGCATCCTTGATTATCATTTAGTAACCCCCCCCTTTGATAATAGAATTTAGCAATATTGCACCATATGGAAGGTTTTAGCATAATATTGGCGAAGGCTTTAGCATAGTTGCCTGATACATGAGGTTTACTAGGGAAAACATCACCTGTGCTAACTGGAAGTAAGCAGTGTAGCAGAGAAAGGTCAATTGTACTGTGATAAAGTAATATAAAGTAAGATTGCTTTGTAAATGAAAAATCACTTTTAAAATGTCCAGGACTGACACATGGACCCATGGACTGTGGGAGAGGTGTGTTGTACTCCACTCTTGATGGCTAATCTGCTCTGATGGGCCAGTGGTCTTGGCCAGACATATTGGTCACCACTTCCCTGGCTGCCCTTGGCTCACTATCCTAATATTACATACTTAGCCCAGTTTATATCTCAGAGTAACTTTTAATTGTTGGCCTCCCTAGAAGCAATGAAGACATTTTTTAATTTTAAGCTCTGTGAGAAACCTACGGAAAACCAACAACAGAATTACTTGTCTACATACAGGGGTTTAAAAATGAAATTTGAAGGTACAAATTGTTTGAGACTTTGAAGGAATACACAGATGCCTTTAATGCTTTGTGATATGTGAATTAAAAAAAAAACCCTGAAGGAAATGGATTGCCTGAGTCATCTGGTTTTACGTGAGAATTGAATGAAGTAAAAAAAAAAAAAACCTTGTCTGAAATATGATTTGTGCTTCTGTCGCAGGTCTTCAAGCTAACTCGTAGCAAAGTGGACGATGATAAAGCCCGGATATTGATCCGACATTTATTAGACCACCCTTCGCTGATAGAACTGAACTTATCCCACAACCTGCTTGCAGACCGGGCTGCCCGAGCCGTGGGCAAACTGATCAACTGCAGCAAGTTGGTGACTCTCAACCTGTGTGATAACAGGATCCGGGCTCAAGGAGGCCAGGCTATTGCCCATGCCTTGTCCAAGAATGCTGTTCTGACATCCCTGAACCTGCGCCTCAACTGCATAGAGGATGAGGGAGGTCAAGCCATTTGCCATGCCTTGCTGGCTAACAGCACCTTGACAACACTTCACTTGGGTGGCAATGAATTGTCGGAGCCCACGGCCACTCTTTTCTCTCAAGTCCTGGCCCAGAACACGGCTCTGACTCACATCAACCTCTCCTGCAACCACATCGGCCTAGTAAGCAATGTTCTTTCTTAAAATAGGAGATTAGTAGTAATATATATATTTTTGCCATCAAGTCACATCTGACTTATGGCTACCTCTGGTAGGGTTTTCAAGGCAAGAGATGTTCAGAGGGGGTTTGCCATTGCCTGCCTTTGTGTCAGAACCCTGGTATTCCTTGGAGGTCTCCCATCCAAATACTTGCCAGGGTCAACCCTCTTAGCTTCTGAGACCTGATGAGATCAGGCTAGCCTGGGCTATTCAGGTCAGGGCAGTAATATATAGCACTTATATATTGATAGAGATTGCATAGTGCTTTAGATTTATAAAAATTCTTTATATACATTGTTCCAATAATTCTTACAACAAATTTTTAAGGTAGGTTAGATGGGCATGAGGGGAGGTTGCATTTGAGACACAGGTTGTTTATAAATGGTTAGTATGTCCCTGGTTCGTCCCTTTCTTGTCTCACACTTTTATAACCTGAGATTAGAAAACCTAATGCATGGTGTTGCCTGTAGTTAAGAAAGTCCTGGACAGTCTCATGAGCACAGCATAATCACAAGGAGAAATTAGGAAGTGCCTGAGTCCCCGCCCCTTTAAACGCTGCATTGTCATTGGCAGTAGTGCTTTCTCTGAAAAAATGTCGCCCCCCTCCCTCCATGAGAGGACATTTCACAACCCAAAATGGAGTACAGAGTTGCATCCACAAGAGTAAAATGTGGGAGATTCTCCTTTGTACACACACTGCTGAAACTGACTAGAATAGACAGGCAAGTTCTTCATTTGTCCCTGTGAATTGCACAAAAGGAAAGGGGGGAATCTCCGTGGTTGAACACACACTGCTGAAAATCACTAAAATAGAAGCCTCCTCTGTGCCTCCCCGCCATGTTTTTAATTTTTCTTTTTTGCTGCTCCAATGGAATACTGTTATATCATCATATCATCCAAAATACTATTAAAAATTTCCAAGAGGGCCAGCAGAGCTGAGGATCGTGCACTCGCTCCCCACCCCCCGCCCCGGGTAAGTCATCACCCAAATGCAAGGAGGGAGTGAACATATGCTCCTAGCCTCCAATCGCTCTCTCTGCGGTTTTTAATAGTATTTTGGATGATACAATGATAGATTGGTATTCCATCGGGGCAGCAGATTAAAAAAAAAATACAGCGAGGGGGCACAGAGAAGGAACTGACCATGGCTGTCTTTCTCCGATATGGCTTTCTAGGGCAGGGGTCGGCAAACTCATTAGTCAAAAGAGCCAAATATCAACAGTACAACGATTGAGATTTCTTTTGAGAGCCAAATTTCTTAAACTTAAACTATATAGGTAGGTACACTGTTTATTAACTTAATAAACTTTAATTAAAGTTTTAAGTCTTAATTAAACTATAGGTACACTGAATAAAACTTGATATCATACTTAATAGTGATCTTATTTATTGATAAAAATTAAATTGTCCCTGCCATTTCCCCCTCCCCGTCTGGAGTCCTCATCTGGAGGCCTGGCCTACCGCCATAAAAGCCTATTGGTAGACCTGGCCTCTGGCTGAGTCCCATTGGGAGGCCAGGTCTACCCATTGGCTTTCTTGGCAGTAGACCTGGCCTCCGGAGGCCTATAGAAGCCAATTGGTAGACCTGGCCTCTGAAGGGGGACTTTTTCCCCTCCTCGGAGTCCAGGTCTACTGCCAAGAAAGCCAGTGGGTAGACATGGCCTCCCAATGGGACTCAGCCGGAGGCCAGATCTACCAAAGGAAGCCCACCCCGCCCAACAGCTGATAGGCGGGGGGGCCAGGAACTGCCGAGCTGCCCGCCCAGCAATCGCGCGGCTAGAGGGGAGGGGAGGGAAAGGGGCAAGGGAAAGGGGGACCCGGCCATTCTCCATGGTGGGGGGGGAAGACAGCGCGCCCGCTCTCTCTCTCTCAGGCGCGCCGGCTCCGCAACCCGGCTGCCGGCAAGAGCAGGGGCTCCGAACCAAGTTCGGAGAGCCGCACTCAACGGGCCAAAGAGCCGCATGCGGCTCTAGAGCCACAGTTTTGAGACCCCTGTTCTAGGGCATTGCAGAGAGGATGGCTGGCTGGCTGGCTGAAGGAGGAGTTGGAGGAGGGGTAGGAGAATGGGGGCATGTCAGGACATGGGAAGATCGACCCACAGGTGAACTATGCACCTACTCACATCCGAGATAAGCTTGGAAGTAAACTTATTTTGGGGATAAAACAGGGATTGGAAATCCCTGTGGGGAAATAGCAAAACAGAAGCAAGGTGAACCCCAAGGGAGGGGAACATTATGCATAATCCTTGCAGAGAATCAGGACATGTGCAGGAGAATCGACAGACAAACCAGTCATGCATAACTCACCATAGTGGCTTGTCATTATCACTTAGTGATATTTTGGCTAAGGTGAAACTTGGGCCAGTCTTCATATGCAGCAGAATGATGCGGTATAATCCTGAAGTTGGGAATGCCCGTTTGTAAACTGGGAGAGCATTCCAAAGGAACAATAAAACAACTTCTTGCAAGTAAAAGACCAGTACATGAGAGATTCTAGCAAGAAACTCTGACTCATAAGCGGGGTGGAGGCTGTTTCATCTGATTCTCCCTACTCATTGCAGTTCTCCGTGCCTGGTGACTTTTTGCCCATGGGATCCCCTGACCAGATCGATGCCTCTTAGGTCTTGCAGATGGGCAGCTGCAGAAAGGAGGTTGGTGGGGAAGGCTCTTCACCACAAGCAACTCACACAACTGTAGGATCTAACAATATTTTATGCTGGACCAGCATGTGGGCACAAGCCTGAAAGCCTTTAACATTCACAGAACTCTCATCTGCCTGAAGAAAAGCTTTGTAAAAGCCCCAAAGTTTCTGCACTTTCATCTACAGATGTTGCCACATCCAGGATCTCTTTCAGTCTCTTGTAGCAACATGGCAACCATGCCTAAGGAACAAGTGTTCCTTCAAGGAACAAGGCAGAGACCACATCTCCTGAGGTGTTGCAGTTTCCTCTGTATTTATTTTAAACAAATGTGGGTCTGTGAAACTCACAGGGGGGGGATCCCACCTTTCCCCCATCGCGGCTCCAGGCCTCTTTCCTCCCCCCGCCCCGTTCTCTTGCCAGCTCACCCGACCGGATCCAGCTCTCTGTGGTGGCAGCTGAAGAGCATGTGCAGATGTTTTTAAAAATTCAGGGGGATTTAAACCTGCATCATGTTGGCTCTCACACCACTTGCTGACCTTGGGCCATGACACTATCTTTCAGCCTAGCCCATCTCACTGGATTGCTGTGAGGATAAACGGCAAGTGCTATCTATGCTGCCCTGAGCTTTTTGGGTGCAATAAAAATCTAATGAGAAAACCCTAGATTGGCACATTTCCAGTATAATGCCCCATGAAAGGGGAAAACCCAGCTGTGAAGAGTGCCTGTTGGGTTACTACCAAAGGAAATTAATGCACTATCAACATGCATTTGAAATTAAGGGAGCACTCTTGAGTAAGGGTTAAGTGCCCATCTCTGCTACCTATCACTTCTCCACTTCATATCACCTCCTCCAAAACGGTCTAGATGACAAGGGCTATGGGATTACCACTGCACTTGTAATGTGTCAATTGTTTGGTTACACTTGCAGAAGAAATGGTATGCATGAATTTGTACACAGGTTCATATGCAGGAATATGCAGGAAATACATCTGCGCCTTTCCCCAGTCTTCCTTAAGTATTGAAAGCAAGCTAAGGAACTATGGACCAGTGTGTTTCAAAACAAAAGTTCTTTCCCTTCCCTTGTTGATAGCCTTCAGTCTCATCTCTATTGATTCCAGGATGGAGGGAAACAGCTACTAGAAGGCATGACTGATAACAAGACTGTGGTGGAATTTGATTTGAGGTTGGCAGAAGTGGGACAAGAGAGTGAGTACCTCATTAACCAAGCCATAAAGACCAACCAGGAACTAGCACGTCTGAAAAGCCTTCAGCGCCAACCATCTGCACCTGCCCCAAGCAATGTTGAAGAAAAACATCCAGAGCTAGACTAACATTCTCCGTGTTTCTACCTTCACCACTACAGTCTTAGATTAAAAGTTTATTTTTGGTGGAGCATCCTGGTCAGAAGTGATCATTCATTCTCCTTGTAGGGCTGGGTTTCCATAGGTTTCATTCTGGGCAGGCCAGTGGTCACTCTGCCACTGGGAAAAGAATATAAAGATACAGTAGTAGCATTATAAGCATGACACATGATGTTTCTAGATTTTAAGAAAGGACTGTGATGTACTCTATCAGATACAAGAATCTTTTCTTCTAATTTAGCAAGATCATAACTGGCAATATCATAATATGGGATGGGGTAATATAGCAACATCAGCCTGGGCAGACGTGATAGCATACACAATGAATTATCTTGTGCAGGGTACATACATAGAACAGAGAAGATGAGCAAAAGCCAAATGAAAGTCACATATGTGAGAGGTTATATCTCAGAGTAAGAATAGGGAAGCCAATATATGCACACATCCAAAGAGTCATATAACTAAGGAGATATCTTTGGCTATAGTGATATATGGGAACAGAGGAGGGATAAATAAGGGCCATGCTAATTAGTGATCAGGCAGGAAATACTGGGAGTAAGATGTGTTTTCATCATGGCAATGGACAGCTGCTTCAGCATGGTTTTGCTGAGGCCAGCACAGTCTTTCAGAGATTAGATACATTTCTCTATTTGTTTATTATACTGACACTTTCAGCTGGTAACTGAAATGAAGGCTATGTTAGAAATACAAGTTAGCTGAAAACTCGCCACAGGATATTAGAACTGCATGGTGGACAAAACAGGGGAGCTGAACCTTTCTCCTGCCTGTGCTTTCCCCCTTTTCCCCCTGATGCATCTCTGAGACTACAAACAACTCCTTTTATTTATGGGTTTTAAAAGTATTTGTGAGAGAAAACATGAATAGGAGGGAAGATTTCAGCTCTCCCTTCCCATTCTGCATTTGTCATCCCCAGGGAGCTGTCCAGTTAACGGTGCTGAATCGTGGTAGCAGTCCTGAGGCTTATTAGAGATACATAAGCAGGCTCTCATCACAGAACTAGACATCTGGCTTGTTCTCTAACAAACCACCTATTTTATTAACTCCTGTCACCCTGCCTTGTACACATGATAGTTAGTTGTGTCTCAGCTATTAAAGGTTGGGGGTGTATTATAAATGTCCAAAGTCATTTATGCTTGCATGTAATTGTTCATCTTAGGTTACGTTCCATATATATGGAAAGGAGGCGCAGAATATTTTTTTTCCATCTGCTGTGGGAGTATAAACAATTTTGACAAGACCTTGGTTAACACATCATCCTAAGAAAATGAGCAACTCCTCTAAACCTTGTGACTGGAAAGATGTCCTTGCTTTTGCTAGCAGGCAGCGCTTCTGAAATGTGAGTTACTGTGAGGGCAGTGAATGGATCTGCTGTGACTTAAATAGTTTCCCAAATGCAATTTGCTTTTGAATGTAAGCATCAAAGCACTCCAAGACCCAGTTATGTCTTCCACTGTGTTATCTCCCCCCCTACCCCCCCCCCCACTAGCTAGGAAAACCGTCATAACATGGTCATGCATAGATCATTACAGGGAGTGCGGGCAACACCCTTGCGAGTGAAAGTTGTCATCTGCCATTTTTGTTTTCAGCATCAAAGGATGTCCCAGATCTGACCTCTGAAGGATCCTGCTTTTACAGCTGTTTTTGAAGCGGTGAGAACATGAAGGGCCATGTCAAATTAAACAGGGAAATAAGGGAGAGGATGAGAAACCTCTAATTTGTATCCTTCCCCAGTTTAGCACAGCACAGTGTGGTCTTTTAAAAATTCCAGTAGGTATTTAGTTGTGTATGTAACCTGAGATTCTAAATATGCCTGCTGAGCATCCCTTATCTCCCCTTATTCCTTTAAACTTGGTCTTTACAGCTAGGTTCAAGTCCAGTAGTACCGTACAGACCAACAAGTTTTTGTGGGTATAAGTTTAGAGAGTCAAAGCTCCCTTCATCAGATACAATGAAGCCTTTATATAGAAGTCTTTACATAAAACAGTAAATCGTGCCCTGTAGCAGATTTCAAAACGCTGTTATTTGGATAACTAAAACTTAATATTGAAAGGCTTACCTTTTTAAAACTTTCTGCCGTAGCAATTAACTCAGAAGTTTACTAATGATAATTGTGCTATCACTGTTTTTAATTATGTCATTCTCTGTGCAGAGAACAGTGTCACCATTTATCACTGTTTTTAGTTATGGATTTTACTGTGGGCAATATCTTATTCTAGTTTCCACCAGTGTTGAAATACAGAAAATGCTACAGTAGTTTTTATTTCTGAAGCCCATTCCAAAGGTGCCCCTATTAGGGGAACACAAAAGCTTATTATATCATAGTTCTGCCCAAATAAACCATAAGCAGGTCTCATTACAGTCAGACAAAGCATTAATTAGATCCTAAGTGTCTTACAAAAAAGATAAAATGATAACCATCTTCAAGTATTTGAAAGACTGTCATATAGAGGATGGTGCGGAGTTGTTTTCTGTTGCCCCAGAAGGTCGGACCAGAACCAACAGGTTAAAATTAAATCAAAAGAGTTTCCATCTAGGCATTAGGAAGAAATTTCTAACAGAGTGGTTCCTCAGTGGAACAGGCTTCCTCGGGAGGTGGTAAGCTCTCCTTCCCTGGAGGGTTTTAAGCAGAGGCTAGATGGCCATCTGTCAGCAATGCCGATTCTATGACCTATGACCTTAGGCAGTTCCTGAGCGGGAGGGCATCTTGGCCATCTTCTGGGCATGGAGTAGGGATTGCTGGGTGTGTGGAGGGGAGGTAGTTTTGAAACTCCTGCATTGTGCAGGGGGTTGGACTAGATGACCCTGGTGGTCCCTTCCAACCCTATGATTGTTTCAATAACTTCTTTATCCTCATCTTCCCAAAGGTCTACCAAAGTAAAAATGCCTTATATTAGTCTGGGCAAATTATCAAGTTCAGTCTATGGGGGATGGTGTAATGACAAACAGCCACCAAGAATGCCTCTTTACCACAATACATAATCTGTACTTCATATCTGAAAGACTATGGCTATTCTCATTAGAAAATAAAGATTTGTGTGAGGACATTAGTATGGGCAGGTCATTTAACACACATTCCTTTTTTTCTAACTCAAACCAGAGACTACAGGTCTGTACAGACATGTTTTAAAATAGAATGTACTTAACAGTAGGGACAATCGCAAAACCCCAACAAACTTTGCAATCAAATCTTGGCCTTCCACTATCAGACTGCTCCTCAGACTGAAACCTATGAGATCTGATAAACAGTCCAAGAGATGCTTGCACTTTTTAGTGTTTTTAATCCCCCCCTTTTTTTCCTGGTGTTCACAGCAAATCACAGATACCAGGGAGATATATTTTTTCTCTATAGTCCCACAGATGTGCACTTCAACCATGAGATTCTGGGATCCCAGTATGGTCACATCTGTGTGTCTTAAAGAGAAAAACAAGCCAAAGTTAATTTTAAAAATCCAGAACTTTCCCTTTGTGTGCTAAAGGACATATTTTTAAAGAGCAGTTTTTCAGCATATAAAAGACTAGTTTAGAAGAAGAGCTAGTGTTTGGTATATGGTAGTTAAGTATATAGGTGCATCCATAACCCCTTCAAAATTTACTCATTGCATGCAAAATATCTTACATTTTTAACCTTTGGGAAAGGATAGTTTTGAAGAGGCTTGCATTATGTTCATGTTACAAAATATAGATGCATTTTTCCTACGATCCCGTTCTTGACACTGTGGAAGTGCACATCCACATGACTTGGATCATTCCTTCCATACCTGGTCTGTGGTCTCCAGAGACCAGGAAAATAAGAAGGAACATTATCTCTTTAATTCCAGAATTTTGCTCCCTGAAGTTACATCTAATTTTGTGGAAGATCATCAGACAGAATCCCCTGCTTTAAACATGGAACAAATCCCTAATAGGGAAGCAGCTGGAGCAATCTGCTCATCTCCTATCTCAGAGGTCTGCAAACTGCGGCTCCCGAGCCGCATGCGGCTCTTTGGCCCGTTGAGTGCAGCTCTCCGAACTTGGTTCGGAGCCTCTGCTCTTGCGCCCGCTCACGCTGGCAGCCGGGCTGCGGAGCTGCGCGCCTGAGAGCAGGCGAGCGGGCGCGCTGTCTCTCCCCCCACCCGCCAGGGAGAATGGCCAGGTCCCCCTTTCCCTCAATGGTTGGGAGGCTAAAGCCTCCCCTTCCCTCTGGTCGCGCGATTGCTGGGCGGGCGGCTCGGCGGTTCCTGCCCCCCCGTCTATCAGCTGTTGGGTGGGGCGGGCTTCCTTTGGTAGACCTGGCCTCCGGCGGAGTCCCATTGGGAGGCCATGTCTACCCACTGGCTTTCTTGGCAGTAGACCTGGACTCCGAGGAGAAAAAGTCCCCCTTCAGAGGCCAGGTCTACCAACTGGCTTCTATGGGCCTCCGGAGTCCAGGTCTACTGCCAAGAAAGCCAGTAGACCTGGCCTCCCAATGGGACTCAGCTGGAGGCCAGGTCTACCAATAGGCTTTTATGGCAGTAGACCAGGCCTCCAGACGAGGACTCCGGAAGGGGAGGGGGAAATGGCAGGGACAATTTTTTTATCAATAAATAAGATCACTATTAAGTATGATATCAAGTTTTATTCAGTGTACCTATAGTTTAATTAAGACTTAAAACTTTAATTAAAATTTATTAAGTTAATAAAAAATGTACCTACCTATATAGTTTAAGAAATTTGGCTCTGAAAAGAAATCTCAATCGTTGTACTGTTGATATTTGGCTCTTTTGACTAATGAGTTTGCCGACCCCTGTCCTATCTAATAGGAGTTCCATGCTAAATTCCACTGTTAGCCATCCCAGTGTACACTGTTTCAATTCTACACAGTGCCATTTGTATACATAAACAACTCAAAGTTCAAACAGGTCTTACTTTTAAAGAAAGTGAATGAGTTTTTAAAACACGGCAAAACAGCTGTAGGGAAGGAGGGAAGACATTGTGATTTCACAAGCACCAGCGTTGTACACTGTGGGCCTGCTTCTGCAAACTAATAAAACTGGTTTTCCCAGCCCTTGACCTTGCAGGGGATTAGTTACAAGCGATGCAATGAATGTACTGCTATTTTTATTATATCTGTACACATCCTGTATAGAAATTCAGACAAATGCAGACATCGTGAATCATCTGGAACTTTTATTACATTGATTTGGTTTACAATCTTTGTACTTTATTTCCAACAAAAAGGCAACATTGTGATATACCTTTTGTACATACAGAGAAGACAGAGCTAGATCATACTGACATACTTAAAAGTAAAAACTGTACTCAGTGCTCACGGAAGAGGTCTGTCAGAATCAAATCTATCCCCATGATTATTTCACTGTGTGATGGGTACAATTGTCCACCCATGGCTTTGCTGCCTGCAGGCCCCTTGGCCAATGGGGCTTTTAGCTGCTTGATGTCTTGGCCGTAATAGATCAGAAAGGATTCTTTTGTGAGGTTATCTCAGACGGCGGCGGCAGCTGAGAGGTCTTGACAGCACCACCTCATAGTCCTCACAGGCCTGTATGTTTTCTCGTCTTGGATGCTCTGGTGGTTTTAACTACAGGGAGATGCACCATCATGAGAAATATGTCAATGGCAGCAGCTACAAAATATCCCCGAGACGTACCTAGAACATCAGGTATTCACCATCAACCACACAGTTCTTGATGCTGAGGCAGACTTTATCTTATTGAAAGTACAAAATCATTTATTACTTAAATTATACACCTGAATTAAAGATCTTTTAGTTACTCAGGAAAGGGCCCACAAGCCAGAATCAAACAAGGTAAGTGCATCTCCTCACAATGTGGATGAGGCCTGTTACCTTAGAGCAGGAGGGGTTTGTGTCATTATCGCTTTCAGGACATGTACTCCAGATGGATGTTTTCAGGAAGAAATGGCTCAAATAATCCCCTAGAGTGTCCAACACTAAGGTCTCCTGGGGCTGGTGTTATGTCACGTATGAGAGCCTATGTGCAAAGATGGCAGGTAGGCAGTAGTTACAGAAACATTTGCTTTGAAAGTATACCCTTGTTGCCGGTCACAGAAATATGAACTATTATTATATTGCTAACCTCTCTCATCATCTATGAGTAGTTATTTATATTTATAGTGCAGGTTCCTCCACAGAGCTCAGGCTGGATAGGAAGAAGCTTCTGCGCACATGGTTTTTATGGCATTTCCCAGTTTTCTCCTAGCTGTACATTTGGATTAACGTCTTCATATGATGCTGGAGATAGACTAGAGATAACCTCTGATATATCCCAACAACTTAAACCACAGTTAGTTTAAGATACAGCAGCTAAGGGATACATCATAATATAAGCACAAGCTCTAATAAAGTAACCAGTTTTAAGCCAGTGCCAAAAACTGTAGAAGAGCGGGCTTCCCCCAGGAACTCCCCAGCTCCTCTGCCCTGTGTGGATGGGCAGACACTGTTTGAACTCCATCATGATTCTTTGAAGATACATTGCTGCTGCTGCTGCAATACATGTGCACTGACTCACCTTTCTGTGCACACAGGCTGCTAGAGGAGACCGAGTAGCAGTCACGGGAAGGTGAGGAAGACAAGAATCCTGTTGTGTTTGTCTGCTCACCTACAGGTAGCAAAGACCTGCCAGTCATTTCCATGGTAACATAACAAATGAGAAGACCGGTCAGAAGCTGTTCCTGCATTTAAACGAACTGATGAATAAATGCAAAGCTTGTAAAATGAAGGATTAATATAGTTATTTTGTACAGGCAAAATTTATTCATCTTGCTATGAGACCCACTGCCACTGCCCTGATCCAGAGTTTCTCCTGTTCCTAAGTCTTGTTTTCTTTTTCTACCAGTACTACCTGTTGTCTTTTGGTTTACGCATGCAGGAGAATGAGGTGGAAATGAAATGACCGTGCTCTAGGGTAGTGGAATGGTTTGCACTACTTCAGTCTGCAAATGGAGGAATGCATTTGCAATGCTCCTTTGTTTTTGTTTTTTAAAAACCTCCCTGCAAATAGAAAACCAGCACAGCAATTAAACAGCAAGGCTAAAACCTTTCTCCCTGCTCTGATTTTGTTTGTGAGGTCTTTTTATATATTAAGAACAATCCAGCCTGCAGTGTATTTTACCAACCAAGGGCTTTGACATCTTATTCTCCTGCATACATGAACTAGGCCTCTCTACAACTTTTCTAAGCCAGTCTACTTCAAATCAAGCTTGAAATTTTACACATGTGAATTGTCAAACCACCTTAGCGTGAGAAAGCCCAGTGTTCCTAGCACAGGGGTATAGCTACCCCCTCATTTTAAGATGCTGTGTGATAAACTGTCTTTTCTATCATTTCAACAGCTCTTTAAAATCTCTATATGTTTTATCTTCAGCTAGTTATGATCTAAATAGAAACAACTCTTTGGAAAACCCCCCCCCCCATGGATGCTAGATGAAGACATTCAGAATCGCTACCTTACGCTATTTGGTAAGGGTCCCAAGCCAAAGTCCCAAGGAGAGCACCATCAAACTTCGTAAATGCTTAAATCAAACTAATTGTTCGGCTAGACAACTGAGCACTTCAGCTGCCAGAGGTCTGACAGTGCCCTCCTGCCTGTTCTTGATGGCTTATCTCATTTACAAATGTTTGGACAATATAATCATTAGGCTGGGAGCCTCATGAGATTTGTGTGTTTGAACTGTGGAGGAAATGCCTTCACCTGATGGTCACCTCAGGAACAAAGAGAGGCCTCCCCTCCCCTCCACAGTGAACTCAGGGGGAGGATGGGCTTGGCCTCTGAACTGTCTCTGAGCCCAGTCTCACCCTATCACTTCAGATGCTTTACAGCCAGTCTCGGTGGTTTGACTGTCATATTTGAACCTGGGAGATCTGTGATCAAATCCCCACTCAGCAGCAAAACCCCTTAGATTACCTTGGGGCCGGTCACTTCTCAGCTTGACTTTGCAGGGTTGTTGCGGGAGTGAACTGGAGGCAGGGAGAACTATATACACGGTCCTGAACTTCTTACAGAAAATACAGGGCAAAAATGCAATGGATGGATTGTTCAACCTCCCTTTGGTCTGAAGGTTAAATTTGGGCAAAGAGAATCAAGTTCAGGGGCTGTGACTCAGAAGATATGTTTCTGAGACCAATCCTTGCTCTGCTGCTTCAGAGAAGAGTGGCTCAGCTTCTATTCACCCTTAAGGGAAACCATTTCAGTGAGGAATTTGCAGTAGTTGTAGCTCACTTACTTCAGTCTGCACAACTAACTCTCATTCCTAATCAGAGTTAATACTTGTGTACTGCCCTATGCTGCTGTAGATATTTTCTGTTGGCAGAGAGAAGTATGCATGCACCATCCATGACTCCAGATTCTTTTTTTTTTTTTGGTGGGGGGAGTATATCATTCAGCCCTCCTTAATATTTTCTTCAGCAGTGATGGTGCAGTTGGTAAAGTGGTTCTCTAGTGGGAATTGCTGGCTGCAGGGCAATCAGTGGGGTGGGGGAATGCCTAATATTTATGTGTCTGGAGATAGCAATGAAAACGGGGGCATCTTACTCAGCACTGTACAAGCATTTGGTTGCTGACTGGCTAGCTGCTGTTGCCAACGTCAGCAGTCCACACCTCTAGTAGCTGCTATCTGTTCACTTGCTTGATGATACCTAACACATACCCTGCCTTCAAGTACTTGAAGACTGAGGGAAGGAATTCCCTCCCCTAGACTGTCCCGCATTGGTGGCCAGCAATTCCACCTAACAGTTCCACCAGCTATCACAGGGTAGTGACTGTCTTCTCCTCCAACTGGTTGTGCTCCCAGCATATTCACATGCAGGGACAGGCTTCACTGGTATGTATAGGATAAATTAAACAGCTGAGTCCTCTTCTGGATGTACAATGTAGATGCATCTAAGCAACCGGGGGGGGGGGGCTATTTCTGTTGGGGAAAGTGGGGAAAGGGCTAACCCCTCACAGTGGGGAGACCATTTAAATTGGTCTCCCCACAGATCTCTCACATGCAGTTTGGCAAGATGCATTGCATTCAGTATTTGGCCCATTTGAGCCCAGTAAAAAATTTCCTGGGATGTGTTACTGAGATTCGAACAGCTAAATCCCTGCACTTTGAGCCCAAATAACATCAAGGGACACAGGAACGCAAGCAGTCTAGGTTGTGTCCATCAGTGGGGTTTCGAGACGACAAGCCTGAAAATGCACAAAGTGTGGCTTAAGGACAAGCTGTGACTTGAGGGAAATGATTGTGTCTTCAGAAGCTGCTGATTCAGTGCTGCATGTTGCAATGACTACAGTTCCCAACATGCATGGCTCCAGCTGGGATATGGAAAGAACTCCCATGAATTCTGCCATTAGAATACACTGTGCATATGAAGTAGATTGGCACATATTTTCTTAATTTGTATATAAACCTGCTACCAGAATTCCAGTGACAGGGACTGCAAAAACAGCGGCAGGTAGAAAAGGAGGAGGTTAGTTGGGAAGGAACAGTAACCCTAGGCTAGGCATCAGGAGAGGTGCATGGCACTGCCTTCTAACCAACATAATTCCAAACCAGATCCTTTCCAGTATCTGAGAATTTATCAGACATTACGTATGTACTGACAAGCTTTTCTTCACATAGAAAGAATGTGTGTGTGTGTGTGTGTGTAGGTTGTAAAATCTATTACCAATTACTCAAACATCTGGTCAGATTGGTTCTAGTTGTAATACTGGTTAGTATATGTCTCTCATATACTATGTGTACAGGTATCCACCTAGTAGATAGATTGGTAATAGATTTTACAACCTATACACATGCCTGGTTGGGTTTGAACTGTTTGTATATGTATTTATTTCTGTAAATGTGTGCAGGCTTAACATGGGTTTTATTTAACCACTGATGAAGGATCAATAGGCCGAAACGCGTTTGGTATGTGGTTACAGATATCAACCCTAGGAAATGCCATTGTGCTATTTTAATGTTTAAGTATTTTTAACCTTTACATGGCGCTTCTAATAAATTATATTTTCAGTATTTATATACATATATATATATTTTTTTCTTTCTACCCAACCTTGGATACCCAGCTTCTGTTTTCAGGCTGGGTTTTATTCCCCTCTTTTTTCTCCCATGCTTTTCTTCACAACAACTATGATGAACAGGGATTTTTGTTTTTGTTAAATTTGGAGAATCAGATTATCACAATGCCACATTCTATTTCTGATATTCCTATCAGATAATAGATTGCACACCTGCACAATGAACTGTCTGATGCACAGAACGTTATTATGTATTACCGTGTATTAATCACTAGGACTATAATACTGAAAGTGAACTTTTAAATGCAAAATATTCTCCCAATGGCTAAGGAAGTTTTGATATTGGAAGCTGTCAAAGTCAAACCATTATTTTACAACTGTAAATGAGGACTTTCATTATTTAACACACTTGTACAGCAACAACTCCATCTCCATTTTAACTTTACTTGTACAGCAACAACTCCATCTTCAGTAAATACAGAACTGCACCCTGTGTGAGCAGACTTTGATGCTCACTATATACTCATCAGAAAAATGGACAGCATTTTCATTCATTGGAATGAACATATGCAATAAAAAAATAGCTGGCTAGCATAATTTGATTATTTATTCACTAAATCCAATAGTAAAGTGGGAAGCTCATGCAGAAAAAAATAGGACTTCATAAAATAACTGAAGGAAAAAGTAAATGGCACTCTGGAATGGCCTGTTGAGGACTGAGCATCCTCCAAGAAGCATGGAATACTGAGTGCTGCTGAGACAGTTTTGCTTTAAAAAAAGCAGGAAATTGGCCTGTTCAAGCTAAGAGAAGATTTGGGTCAGAAAGCAGGGAAATATCCCAATCCATATCCCCCTGTAATTCCTCACAGGCCCCAACTTGTTCCTTCTCGTACCAGATTTCATGAACAAGTATCTAATGCTAAGGGGAAAAAAACCTTAATATGCCCTGATGAAGACTGCTGTAAAAGGCAAAGCACGTTGAGCGAAATGGAGCATCAGTTAAAAGGGTGGGAAAAGGCAAACTGATGGAAAAAGTGAAATTGGCCTCCCCTCCCCCCTTGGCCTCTTCTCCTTACAAATACCTAACGTCAGCGTTTCAAACCCTCATACTAAAGAGTGAGACTCTTTTTTAATCTGATATGTCTGTGGTTATTTGATTTTGTGCAAATTCCCAGGATAAATGTCTACTCTGCCTTGCAATACCCAAATGAAATGCCTTCAAGTCAACAACCTTAAATTACTGTGTTCTTTTCTTGTTCAGGCCTTGAAATTTAACAGAGATGGCCAGAACATTCCACATGCCATTTCCTATTCATCTTATTTTAAATGAAAAATTAGCCTTTTATGAGGAATTTGTGCCAGCTTCTACTTAATTGTCTGTGTTAGATATACTTAAGATTCTGAACATTTTAACCCTGATTTTCTGTCCAAATTTTGTAATCACAATTTTCTAGACCTATGATAGGTAGATGTGGAAAATGCTCTTTTATGCCAAGTCACACCCACTTCCTTGGGCATTTTCCTTCAATACTAGTGTTGTTCAGTGAAAAAGAAAAGCAAACCATGAAAATCATCTCTTATTACTTGGAGAGAAAAAAATGTATCTTTCATCACCTGGTCGTAAGCATCTGCTTCTCTTGCCTCTGGAGATTTCTTTATACATCTAGGCCCTGGTGTGTGTTTTAAATAACCATTTTTCACTTTGATTGATTAATGGGATGCCATCCAACATAAGTATTCATTAGGTATCAACTGACGGTGCTGCTAGGGAATACTTGGACCATGTGATTGATATAGATCCTAAATCATCTCGACACATTCTAGCTATATTTTCCCCAACTTACTGAGTAACCAAGATTGCAATAGAAGCAGCTCACGACAAAAAAATGTGATTTTCCAAGTGTACATATGCATTTTTCCTCACTTTGCTATACAAATCAGTTCACAACAATAAAACCACAGAAGGTGAGCTAAAGAACTCCTGAAGTTTTAAGAATGTGTAATGATTCAGGAAAGGCTGTTTCCAAACTTTAACATTAAAAAAATAAGCAAAACTAAAATGCAAGAGGTTGTGCTTATAACTGAAGTGTGCTTGTTAAAATGGCACCCACTGAAGAGCAACCTGGAGTGACAGATCCTCAGCAGTTCCTGGAAATGTTGTATAGATGGGTAAGTGTTGTTTTGCCAGAAGAAGCTGTTGCTGATTGCAGAAAGATTTTCTCCATGGGATCCTATAATGATGCAGCTTAAACGTAAGACAGACAAGGTGAAAAGAGAAGAGCAAGTTATGAGAAGCAGTAATTCTTCTATGTTTGTCTCTAATCTTGGAGAAACAACATAATGGCTTAGAAGCCTTGTCATCAAAAGACGTTGTGACCCTGCTGTTGATCTCAGAATCGTTTTCTTTCTGATGGTGCTGGCAAGATTAAGCTCTTGGGCACCCACTTCTTCATGGTGTGATCAAAGACTCCAGGGAAACAGAACAGGTTGGTCAATGGGATGATTGCGTGCCAAGAAGATGCCAGAATACAATTAATAGAGGAAATAAACAACCATGAAACAAATGGTAACTACTTACAGTGCAATCCTAAACAGTTATACCCTTCCAAGCCCGTTGACTTCAATAGACTTACAATGCATTCCTAAGGAGAGTTACTCGTCTAAGCCCATTGAAATGAATAGGCTTAGACCTGAGTAACTCCCCTTAGGAACGCACTGTTAGAAGGGTAAAACTCTGCTTAGGAATGCACTATTAAAAGTTTAACTAACAGTACTTGAAACTGCATGGAATAGCAACCTGAAGCCTCTGAATGCCCTAAAAGTGTGCCATTAACACTACTATATTCTGCATCTCTGGAAAAGCAGTATCACAACACAGCTCAGAAGATACAGACAACTGCTGATTCACAAAACAGTCAGTATTGTCTGTGTTGTTAAGAAACTATTCATGGTTCCTGGTAATTTGCTTCTATCAAAGTATGGCAATGTTCTGTTATTACTAAACCAATTATCTCACAAATATTGCAAAATATTGGTTAACTTGGAGTTAGATGAAAAAATGTTTTCAATTTCTGTGAGCTTCCAGTGGCTTAAGTAGAATAAATATTTGTGAAATTTAATTCCCATCAAATTGATTTTTCATTGAAATAAGCTTATGCTGGTAAAATGGATCCATGATAATTCCATAGGAAGTCCTTTAACAATATCTGTAAGATCAGGCAGTTTTATAATACTTTATTGCAGTGGCGCAGACTGCACAAAATGTGCATAGTTTGAGAGCGTTATCCATTAACAGAACTGCCGCAATGAGAGCTCAGTGCTTTAGTAATATGAGCTCTGTCTATTCTTGTAAGCTTTTCATATGCTGTGGTTATTATTTGACAAGTTGGATAATCATTCAGTATTCTAACGTCAGTTTCGTAAAGCCCAGCAACAAAAGATTCATCCTACTCTCTCATATACACACCTCTCAAAAGAAAAACAAAACTAACAATGCATCCATATATTGACTATGTCAAGCACGGTAGATTGGTGGGTGGTGTCCATAAAATGGAGTATCTCATTACAGGGAGTTCTATATGACTGATTCTCCCAACATTTTAATGTCAAGTTGCACCACAATTCACTCTGAGCCACAAGGCGGCAGTATGTGAACCTGCACCATCGCAGAATGTTCATCCTGGATAGTTCCTACTTCACACTAAAGTGCCAAATCAGAATAGTGCAAAGGAGTATCCTCCAAAAGACGACACAATGTTAGGAAAGATTTAAGTATCCATATCCTGGGCAGATTACTTCAAGGTTTCTCTAGCATGCTGTATATCAGGGGAACAATATAGGCAAAGTATCTAACTGAAGTTTTCCTTCAGTGGAATGCCACCTCCCTCAGCAGAAGGGAAGCAAGTTTTGCCAGTTCCCCATCCCACAGCACAATATTTCCTAACCCGGGAACAGACTTCAGGGGATTTTACTCCGCTTGCATTTTGTTGGATACAGCCAATGTATGCCTATTATATTAGGTGCTGTGGAACACAGGCAGGACAATGCTGCTGCAGTCGTCTTGTTTGGGGGCTTCCTAGAGGCACCTGGTTGGCCACTGTGTGAACAGACTGTTGGACTTGATGGGCCTTGGTCTGATCTAGCATGGCTTTTCTTATGTTCATATGTGTGCCATATGGCTTATTGATACTAATCAATAAGTCACTTTCCCCCACCCTCATGCAAACTTAAAAAAAATTATAATATGATGTAGTCTTAGAGGACTAATCTATCTAGATATGGGCAACAGAATTGGTAATATCAGCCACCAAAATCAATGAAAAAACTCTTAGTACTATTAGTCAACTATTGTCAGGATGGTGAACCAGCAGCCAACAGATCTGTCTCCACCACACGAGCACTTAGTAGGTTAGAGGCGTCCTGGGTAGTGCCACATGGCCAAAAATTGAGTGTAAAGTGGTAGAATGTAAATCACTTGGCCAGCAGCACCTTAGCCTTTCTAGCACTGAAAATGCTGCACCACAGCACAATCTAAGGTACTTCTCCGTTCACTGCTGAGGGATACTGGAAAGCTACAAAAGTTCTGTTCCACTCTCAAGCCTTCTGCCCAGTTGTCTGACACTCCTCTTAGCAAAAGCCTCTGAGACACTCTCTCCTTTAGCACTAAAAGGATTCTTCTGCCTGGGGAGGGGGGCACACTAGTTAAATCTGCCCTATAACCCTATTGAACTGTGTGATTAAGTCTGAAATCCTAGATGTACTTACTAGGGAGACCCATTACATTGAGTGGCACTTACTAATGAGTAATGGAAATTAATATTCGGCTGCTAGTGCTCATCTCAGCTGCCTCTAAAGCAATATCTTGTGATTATGTTTAAAAAGACATAGTCATTAAAAAAAAATCTAAGGAATTAGCTCTTCTAACATCTGAAGGCCTAATCTTAAAGGTATTTTGTTTGGGAAAGAATAAAGAAAATTGATGCTATTTCAGTTAAACCGCAATGGAAACTGAAGACTGCATGAGCATCATACTCAGAAGAGGCATTATATCATTGATTGTCAGACTGTTTTTTACTTTAGGATTTCATCTGATTCCACTGTACTCAGGTAATCACACTCAACGTTGATTACCTTAAATTTAAAATTTTCTCATTTCAAATGTCTTTAAAGCACCTTCAGAATAACTCCCAAATTGAAATTCAGTATTTTTTCTAACTTCACTATTGCAAAATTCAAATATACATTTTTTACTCAGACATGTATTGCATGAAATTTGAGTTTGGGGTACTAAAACTCAAACTTCAAGTGTGAAAAATGAGATTTTTCTGCTTGGCTCTTTCATATTTGTCATGAATAAATATCTTAACTACAATCTGTGCCTCTGTAAAGCATATAGTTCAGTTGGGGGGTGGGGGATTTAGAAGACCAAATGGTTCAAGTGATCCTATTGGTAGGCCTAAAAAGCCTTATGCCAATTACAATAAACTGGTAACATTTGATAAACATATGAATTTGCTTTATGCTAAATCCATCTAGAGCAATATTGTCTATGCTGAGAGGCAATGGCTCTCTGGGGTCTCATACACAGAAGGGTCTTTCTCAACACCTCTCTGTGATCCTTTAATGAGACGTGCCAGGTGCTGAACCTGGTATCTACTACATGTAGCAGGCCAGCATTTTATTGTATGCATTGATCAGAAATATACAGAAGGATAAATATACAAAGATCAGAAATATGCAGAGAGTGAATTACTTTGTCTGAAGTGCTGCTCTTATGTCTTATGTGGCTTCAGGGGCATTTAATGATAATGTTGTATGTTGGGTATGCTGTAGTGGATTAAAGGTTAAAAACAGCTATCCTAACCACTATAGCACAATGGTTGGCAACAGCCATTTTTTCACTTTACTTTGTGTTTTACACAGAGATTAGACAGGGATTTGGGTGCTCTAGAGGAAGAGCCCCTTAAGTTGGAAGAAGGCTCCTTGCAGGATGGTTGGATACAACCTAGTGTATGATCAAACAATACATTAACCACACAGAAATGTATTTATATTGGGGGGTATGTGAATGCTACTCTTCTAAGTAATCATTCATGTGGTAATTACACCACTGAAATGGTGATAAAGTATTACTGCAGAAGCATTCCAAATATACTCCCTGTTGAGAAAATAAGAGATACTTATCAAGCTAATCTTTGCTATTGGACTCCTTGCTTTGCTACTCAGATGTGTGCAAAGCTAGGTTCCTTCTCTCAGGGTTTAACCACATGTTGTTTTACATGTGTCCACCACAGAGGTTTTTAGTGAGACATCAGCGGTGAAGCCCCTTGCTAGAACTCAGTTCCCGAGTGATTCAGATTGGGACCACAGCAGGGAGTGACAAGGGACTCCTGCCTTTCCCCCTGAATTGTTTTCCCAACCCAAAACAGCCCCTGGGGAACACTATTTGCCCCACTGGCAGCTGCACTTTGTAGCCCATCAGTACACCCCCTGGGGCCATTTCAGGTCAGGAAAACAACGGGAGGGGAGACAACAGGAAAACCTCTCCATGTGCCATGTTCTCAATCCGAAATGTGACTCTGAGCACTTGAGAACTGAGTTCCCAAGAGGGAACACACAGATTACATCTGACTAACCGTCCCCGTGATGGACACATACAGGCCCTCAGTAAAGCATCTGTGAGTGGCCTTGCATTCAGTCTCCTTTAGAGAGTATTTTCTGATTCCCACTTTATCTATGCCAGAGATGGTGATTCATTTAGCAACAGGCTTGATAGCCTGATCTGCTCCTACACTAACAGTCTGTTCCTTCATATCTAACCTGAATTCTCTCAACTGCATCTTAATCTTGTTATTTCTCTTTCATTGACTACAGACACCAACTGACCCCTCCGCCTCTGCTTGGCTTCTAGCTGTGCACAATCTTTTCACCTGTGTCTTTATCAAGCTGAAAGAGCTCACCCTCTTTCCCCCACCCCAATGAGTGGACATCTATTGACATTGGTCGTATGAAGGTTCTTTCTGCTATCCAAAAGATCATTTATAGAAACCAAAACAAATACATATATGTTCTATTATCCCCCCCACGCCGCCCCAATTTGCTGTTTACAGAATGCAGTCAATGGGGCTGTGATTTGAATGATGAGACTAGTGGGAGAAAGGAAGACGTATTTAACCTTTCCCCTTATTCTATTCTGCTGCCATTTTTTGTAGAGCTCAAAAACCTCTACTGCCAATGGACATTCAAAAAACCCTTTCTGGTTTTCTGAGCCTGACTTCGGCAGACACTTCTCACATATTTTAAAATATTTTTCTATGCAACCAGAGAGCTGGACACATACTCAAGACTGAAGTGAAAATCACATCCTTCGGGGTAGTCATATTACATGTCTGAATTCACTTTGTGCAGGAAATATGCAGTGCATATGATATAACTGCTGCAAGTGATTGGCCTATATTTGATTTTGAAGCAGGTATCCCATATTGCTTGTACTACGGGAAACATTTTTTTTCTAATTTAGACTGTTTTAGAAATAATCTAAAATACAGAAATACAACATATTCTGCCATCTACATTACTGCAGCACCACTTCTGTGTTGTTGCAAAGGATACTCGCAGTCAACATCTAATATTCTACTGATATTAACAGGAGATTAATGGGAACCTAAACACAAGGGCTTGGCCTGACTGAAGAGTTAAGTGAAACATGCAATAAAGACGAGCAGACCAGCAATTACTTCCATGAAGCTTAAATATGGCAGAGCTCACACACAGTTAATGAACAACTGGAAAACGATGCTAAAGAGGCTGAAAATATGATAATTAACAGGGTCAGTATTGAGCAGTATACCAAAATTGCTCAGAATTGCAAGGCATTGTTTTCGAGGAAAAGAAAATGCCAGCAAGCCAGAATCTGAGCACAAATTGTCTTTTTAAAAATAAAAAGGTCAGCTTGACTTTGTGTTTAAATCAGCTCCCATCTTTGTTACATTACAAAATGCTTGAAAAGCAAAAACTGAAGGGCTTATTTCACAGAATGAACAAGGAATAGATGGGGAGGGGGGAGGGATTTGGGGCTTGTTGTATCATCTTTGGCTTGGGATGTTCTAATGACTATTGTAAGCCACCTTGAACCAAGAGGAAAGGTGGGATATAACTATGTTTAAATAAATAAATAAATCTACCAACTGAGGCCCTATGGTCAAACATTTATTTATTTAAAACATTTTATGCCACCTTTCTACCCAATCAGGGTCCACCTCCATGTAGGTGGTTCATGGCATAAGCAACCCCAGCGGCTGTTTGGGGTGCCAGATCACCAGCAGGGGGCACATGGAAAGAGGTGACAGATGTGACTTGTATCCGTTCTCACCTCCTGACCCTGCTGCTGCCAGTTCCAAGGTGGACTGCAGAGCACATCTGCAGCCTGTGATGAAATAACACCTTCAGCCAAATAGCTGCATAAGTATTTTCTACTTTACTTTGTGAATGCTGAGTTTACACTTTGTGAATGCTCTGGGGTTAAGCTCAAATTTCTCTGACAAGCAGGCTGGTTAAAAAAAAAGTGTTAAGACTCCCTTCCCCTTTCCCAATTCCAAGATGAAGAAGGGGCAACAACACAATGTGGCATGGTAATTACAGCAACCCAAGAAGACAAAGAGAGAGAGAAGGATGCAGGCTTGGTCATTTCCTGCCCCTGGAGTTTTGACAAGGGGGGCTGTCAGCAGAAGGAGACTGCCCTGTACAAGGGATGAAGCCCTCCTGGAGCTAACAGGGTGGCACAGATGGAGGACAGTTCAGAGGTGATGTTCATTCAGCTAGCCCAGTCTCTGTGGAAAGCATAGCCCAGTCTCTGTGGAAAGCAAACAGCACTAGTGGTATTATTACTGTATCCACACAATGAGGATTTCCGTGCCTCTCCACTGAGAATGCAGAGCGGTTTGCATTGGCAATGGAGGGTCTTGTGTACACTTTCTTCCTTCAGCTACCATTTCCCTTGAATTTTTCTGCCACTAGACTAATGGAGGGCTTTTTTGTGCTCCTTTTTTTTTAAAAAAAAAAAAGATAATTGCTGTTATGCTATAAGATTATATTATTATAATGGTCTACTGCCATGATCTACTAGTTTCACCGAATCCCCAGCTTTCACTAAAAAATAAAATCTTTAACCCTTTTTGCTGCAACCACCAGAAAGCATCGGAAGGGAGGAAAATGGCTGCCATGGGAGGGAGCTGAGGGAAGGAAAATAGCACCAGGGTGGGCAGAACTTTAAAAAATGCACATCTTCCCAACCACATGGCCTGCAAACATGCTTTGACTGCAATCTTTCCAAAAAGATTGTATCAAACCAGGTTTGGGAAAGATCAGAGCAAGGGACTGACGTCATGTGGAAGCTCCAAAAAATCTGCTGAAGTGTGGATGCCACATGAAATCCTTCCTGTGGAAACAACCTTTGTGGTCTTCCATGCTTTAGCAGAAAATAAAAGAAGCTCCAGGAGTCAGACAACACAGAAGATATCACAACAATAAATGCAGACCAAGCCAGTACAGAGGATGCGTGGCTGGATTTTTATGACATTTAATTAAGGATTTTTAATTTCATTTTCTAATTAATCCCGCTGTTTTGAAAGCTATTGTGAAAGGAACTATTTTGACAGCTCTGTAATCTAATGTGCATTTCAATTTTGATCACATCTTTTCCACCCACTCAAAATTAAAACAGATCTATTACTGCAAACATTCTGTCACATGAGAAGTCTTAACAGTATTGTGAGGAGTACTGTTGTAATAAAAGATTTTATGAATCAAGGCTTCTCTATTTGCAAGTGAGTGGGATCACTCAGAAATATGTAACATAATAAAGGGGGGGGGGGCTTCTAATTGGGCACAGGTAGGCCATCCTCTGAAAGACTACAAGAAAAATGACAATCCAACTAGAGAGCAAAGGCTACTGAAGGACAAAGGAGTGTGCCATCTTCACCCTGAGTCAATCTACTGTACATCACTGGGGGTTTTTCTTCAGTACTTTCTGCTCTTTCCTGAACCAGCTGCTCTGTATTGCTTTCTAAAGAAAATGCCTCATTACTGCTTGTAACACTCTATAGAAGGGTGTCAAACATAAGGCCCGCAGTCTGGCCCCTTGAGAGCTTTTATCCGGCCCGTGAGCCAGCCAAGGCAGCCACCCACCCCCACTCTCAATCTGGGCTGGCGAGGCATGGCCCGACCAAGAGGCATTTATGTCATATCCGGCCCTCGTAACAATCAAGTTCGACACCCCTGCTCTACAGCCTGAGGTGCTCACAGTTCTCTGTGTCACCAAACGTTTCTCTTCTCCCCTTCCCTCCCTAGAAATCTACCTCCACCTCTACAAGGCTGGATAAAACCTGTCTTTTTTGTCTGATGTGTTCCCCATGATGTGCAAGAAATTAAAGTATGAAATGAGTGGAAGAATGAGTGAAGACACTGCAGAGGGGATGGTGACTTACATAGTGTGTTTATATCAGACAGGAGCACAAAGCTCCTTAGATTCCCCTGTCAAAAGGGACAAGAATGATGGAGTGTTGTTTCTATTGCTATGTCCCTTTTTTCCAGCAGGACATAAATCAGAAGGCTTAAGAAATCTCTGTGTCACACACACACACACACACACACACACACTTTCCCACCCCAACGCAATTTCTCTTCCATCACTACTCTCAATTAACTCTTGCCTCCCTTCATATTCCAGACAATATTAGCAAAGAGGTGGCTAGACCTTAAGTAAAATTCACACACGTCCTTGTCCCTGTATTATTAATAGATAAAAGGCAATTGAACTTCCCTCAATCCCAAATCTCAGGCCTGGCTGAATTCATTAGGACTAGGTTCTGCTCAGTTCAGATCTCTCAACTTCCTAACACTCCCCTCCTCTCCATCATACTCATTCCCTCCTCTCCATCATACTCATTCCCAATGCCAACAAATACAAGGCAGATTCTGCATCTTATTTTGTGGATTGGGCCTTCTCCTGGGCATTGTACCAGAGTCTGGGCTTTCCTTTATAAATTCCCAGTTCATTCTTGCTTTCCACTGCCACAAAAAAAGTGATCTAGAGTTTTCTGTCACCTTAAGGACTAATAAATGCACTGTGGGTGCCACAAATTTGTTAATCTTTAAAATGTCAGAAGACTCTTTGTCATTTTGGCCGCAGCAGACTAACATGCTTACCCCTGTGGAATGTATCTTCATAAAAATGAAGTACTTAGAATAAAGTTTAAGCTTTACCTATGGGATGCTGATTCCCAGATATGAAACACCAATGCTTTCCAAGGAGACATCCAAAGACCTTATGTTCCCAGCATCTGAGAACAGGATAACAGTCGGAGAGTGGTCTAGAAAAAGGAAGAAGGCCTGACTTGTAGCTGTTTTCATGTACCCTTCAGCTTCTTGTGATCTGTGCAGTTATTTGCCTTGCTGCTGAAGGGGACAGGCTACACTGCCGTGGACTCATCTGGAGTATGACTTTACAAGGCTGGGAGAATGGTCCCCCACATGATGCATGGTAACAGACATGTACTGTTCTTGTTAGATATGGTCAAAGTGGCCTAGTTGTTGGAGACAGAGCTGAGAAGAAACAGCCCAGCTTCTTGGTGCTGTCACTGTTTCCTCCTTTCCTTTTTTACTTTTTTTTTTTTTTTGCATGTGGCTGTCAGTCTGCAGTTCTGTGTTGTAGTTCTGATGGTGGTGCTGGCTGCCTGTCTCAAGTCAAAGCCATTACAGCTCTCCAGAACTAGAAGAAGACCCAGAAGCTGTTGAGACCCCTATGGGATGGTGAAAGGGATCAATCCTCTCTGATTCACATACATAGGTAGGTACCTCTACTCGTGTGTTGGCCTATCGGCTCCCAAAGACCATGTCTGGCGACAGGGTACTTTCTGTAGCATATTATTCACACCCTCACAGTGAGGTCTCCACACAGGACCCATTCCGATGGAGATGGCGGTGATCGTGGTTGAGGCAGCCCTCGTTTCGATGCACAATGAGGACGGGGAAGTAGAGGGCATCCTGGTAAGGAGGGGGGTCTTCCTCCTCCACAGTGACTTGGCTGGACAGGCGGGTCTGCTCGGTTGGGCAGCTCTGCTCATTTAGGCTCCCACTCCGGCTCTGCCACAGGCAGCTGCGCCGTGAGCCGTAGAGACGGCCCAGTGAAAAGCGGCTGCTGCTAAAGGGGATCCTGGGGCTGCCATTGCAGATACTGAGGGCACTGCGGGAGAAGATGGAAGAGCTGCTTATAGTCCTGTGACACTGCTCACAGTTCTGTCTGTAGCTCCCATAGTGGCACGAGGAGTAGGTAGTGCAGCCAGAGAGCCCCACCAAGTCCATAAGGACAGCCTCGGAGTAGCTGGGAACCAGCTGCTGGTTGGACCGGATGTGCCACTCTAGCTCCGTACTGTCCACGGTATTGACCCGGGGCATCCTTCGGCAGAAAGGGCGCTCCTCAGCTGGTGTTACTGCCACATAATCAAACCCAAAGAGTTTTTCCACATGGTAGTGAACATAGGAAGTACAGTACTCATTCAAGACCCGCAATGGCCAGGACAACGTCAAGAGAGCAGCCACCCAGAAGACATAGTGGGAGACATACCAAGGTAGGTTGTCTGGGTCTGAGAAGGCCACCATATACTCTTTGAAGTCCACATTCTTGAGATGCATGCCTTCTCTTGCCTCCATATAATCATCCAATCCCTCATTCTCTGTGAAGAAACGGGCCCTCTGGGTCAGATAGGAGTTCTCAGACTCCACATTGGCAAAGCTGAAGCACTTGGTGAAGCGAAGTCGAGTGGCTGGGAAGTTCTCCAGGTCAATCAGGTCCTTAGAGATATCTTTCACCCCGCAGTTGGAGTAGTCAAACTCTGCTTCTGCCACATGGGTATTGACCCTCTCATGGTACACTTGGGTGGTAGTATAAGCATCCCCGTTGCGATAACGAGTAACCTGGCGAGTCCTCCTGACATAGTGGTAGCTGATAGCTTTCCACCAGATGCATGGCGTGGCTTGCTGCATCCTTTGGACACGTTCATGTACACTCTCCACATCCACTTTGTACTGGAGCTCATTGCGGGTATAGCAGTGCCAACATTCCACCAGGTAGACCACGTAGAGCATCACCAGAAAGGCCAGAGGAATGTAGACATAGCCATTAGAACAGGGACTATCGTGGTACATCATTGACTTTCTGTTGTAGGCGCTATCAAATGTCAGCCGTGTCACCTTGGTAACATGGCACCAGGTCATGGCTCCCATGCAGCCATACATGAGAAGGGAGAGCACCAGGCATTTCCAGTGTGATTCCCTACAGAGTGACTTGCTGAACGACTGCTTCATTGGCCGCTGCTGCTCCACATTCCAAGAGGAAGCCAGGGAGATGGGGGGGAAAGAGAGAACAAAAGGAGAAATTACTATATAGTGGAAGAAAGGGAAAAGGCACAGAATAATGTTACTGTCTGGGTTAATACTAGCAACTAACTGGCTAGAGAATGAACCACATCTGAATATCTCCTAGGACATCAAATTTCACTCAGAGGCTACTCCTTTCAGCTGGCAAGCAAGAGAAGAAACAGGCCTAAGCTCATTCATGCCTCGTGTTAGACAAGATCACTTTCCATAATTCAAATTATATGTCATCAGGTTCAGATCAAAATACGAAATCCATGTGACATGGGTTAGGTCACAAGTGCCCGACTCAACTTGTAGTCACACCTATGATCGAGGGAATTCTTTAAAGCTTTCTGTCGCTCTGTTTGGCGCAGGAGAATAGCAAGACGGGTAGAGGCGCTTTTGTGCCATTTTTGCCAGAAGAAAGGGCCATTGGGGGGGGGGCTGTGTGCCCCTTCCTCGGGATCCAGACAGAAGCTTAAAGCCCCTCCCCCCCTACAGTGATCCTGAGCTGAACTGAGTAACTAAACTCTTTGAAGGGGAGTTTCCTGACCTCATGTGTGACTACAACTCAGGTCAGGCACCTTTGACTTGACTCATGTCATACATACCATGTATTTTGGCCTTTACAGAAATGGGAAACCAGTGCCCACTTCCTGCCATCCAGGGGCTGCCATATATTCTTTCTTCATATGCTCATGAGACCCATGGCATGTTGACCTGGCCTGGAACCTATGAGCATATTATCATCTTTTTACATTCTGAATGAAGTAGCTAAATGGCTGCTTTGTCAATTAGTTCATGTCACATAGCAAGATTGCTCCCCCTTGCCATATGCATAAACTTCCCCTCTGTCATTTGAAGCACATCTGATGTATGCTACTCCTAGGAAATTACAACTATGCCTACATCTTCAGTCACAATTTGCTAGTGACACCTATCTTCCTTATTCAGTGGTTTCTGCCCTCTGCTTGAAACCTTCCTCTCAAGACAAATTATTTGTATTTATGGAATCCAACTATTCACCTGCCAGGTCTAGATATGGCCCCTTTCCCTTTTATCAGTGGAAAGCAATCAGATGAGATTTAAATCTTTTTGTTTTCTATACCACTTATATTCTAGAATAACTCAGAACAAAGAAAAGTAGTATAACAAACTTGGAACCAGCCAAGTTCTCTGGTCAAATACATATATCAGTAAATCCATACGAAGTAATATCTTTGCACAACCACACATTTCAGTTATGAAAAACAAGAGATGCACAGAGTTTAAACACTAGGGAATGACAGCAGTTGGAAATCCTCCATCATTCTCCAGTACTTAGTATTTCTATTCCCACCAGCTTAAAGAGGGAAGAAGGGGTTTCCCTTTCCTCTTATGGACAGCACAATCCTAAGGGGGGGGGTAGTTGCAGGGTACCTGGGGACGGCACAGCCGCGCCGCCTCCTGAGCAGCTTGCTGGCCTGGCGCAGCAAGCTGAAAATGTAATTTCTCCCAAACCCTGTGAAACTGCTCTATGCAATTCCATGGTGCTGCGCCACCATTTTTGCTGGGACAAGTTCACGCCAGCAAAAGGGGGCATTCCTGGGGTGAAAGAGCTCAGGGAGCTGACTAAATTCAGCCCTGCCCCCAGGAACGCCCCCTTTGGCACCTGTCTGAGCCCTTGTGCGCCGGTGCCCCTGCCTTGCGCTGCCATGCCACTCCCCAGTGCTGGCGTAAGTGCCCCTGCGCCAGTATAAATGCCCATTTGCACGGCACAAGCAGCATCTACACTGGTGCAGGGGTCACACCGGCTCCTAAGGTCATTCAGTCCCCCCCCCCTTCAGGACTGCACTGTAAATGTGCTGGATATGTCACAACAAACAATAAATGCTTCTGATGTGCAGCCATGGGTAGGGAATAGGATTCAGTTTACACAGCAAATGCCTGATGCTAGAAAGTGTGTGATGATTAAGGATGCTTTTTACTCCTTACTTTGTCTCTGTCCAGCAAAAGCCATTGTCCTTTCTACTGCTGAGAATACCTACTGCATACTGAACAGGAGAGCTGGAGTCTCTGTATACTCTGGATGTGTCCACAAACTAAAAGGTGATCTTTTACACTGAGAATGATCTAGAGCAGGAGTGTCCAATCTTTTGGCTTCCCTGGGCCACATTGGAAGAAGAATTGTCTTGGGCCGCACATAAAAGACACTAACACTAACTTGGGCCGCACATAAAAGACACTAACACTAATGATAGCTGATTCATAATGTTTTAAGTAAGTTTACGATTTTGTGTTGGGCCGCATGCGGCCCGGGGGCCACAGTTTGGACTAGCCTGATCAAGAGGTTGAAGTAATTCCTGTTGCTACAGGTGAAATTCCTGCACTTGCTTATCTGAGCCTCAAAGTCTGATAGGAATGTAAAACAGTAAAGATGTGGTAAAGATATATGTAAAGGATTTGCTTTAATCACTACCGATGTGCTGCTTACAGAACTGCAGGTGGCTAAAAGCAGAAATACATTACAAGTCACAGTTTCTCTCCTGCCTGGATGCTGCTAGTTCTATTTTTGTACATCTCACATTTTCTGAGAGTAACTTTAGACTAGCCAGCTTCACGTTCTGAATCTTCCACATTACTAGGAAGCAAAAGGAAACCTTTCCACTGACATAGTTGGTATCCCTGAAGTCTTTACCAAAGTTTTTTTTTTAGATGCGTCTGTGTTTTCAAATTTTTGAGTGACTGTTTTTTCTAAAATGTAATTTATGTTTGCTTTTATCACTATGTATCCTATTTGTAAGGAGGAGGAATCTTGAAAGGCAAATCTCCAGATTTCCCTCATTAGGGCCTTTTAAACTGCAGGTTGTAGAGATTATATGGCCTGTCTTCATAAAATGGTCCTTATGATGTGGAAAGCCTGGTGAGGGAGAGCAAAGGATAAGGACGTACTAGAAGAAACTGCAGCTGCTTAGCCTAGCAGCAGCATCAGAAATCTTCTTACAGAGAAACTTGAGCAGATGTTCCCTAAAGGAACAAAGGACACTGCATAATGTGATGGTGATTTGGCTCGGACTGAGGTCCTGAACCTCTGAAAGCAGGTTGAGAAAGGACAATATGTTGAGAGCATCCACACTATTATCAGTAAAATGGTCTAATATTTTAAAACTCTACTACTATGAACCTTCTGGACACTCTGTGGTTTTCAACTTGCAAGGAGTTTTGTTTTATGGGTTGGTGCTCAAAAGTGATATGCCCCATTCCACAACCTCATTTGGCTATACATGTTGACCCACCTTCATACACAGAACCCTTACAGCTCCAAACCTTGATATAATCACCATGGACCAAGATGTGTATTGGGACTATAGTAATAGCGACATAATCTAGATTTCTAAATAAATTGCATGCTTTCCTGAAACATGGGGCATGTGCCACAGGGAACAGTGCTCAGAAGAGCCACAGGTGGCAAATTGAAGAGACACTTGTGGCTCCCAAGGATGGTTGCCAGCTCCAGATGGGGAAATACCTGGAGATTTTAGGGGTGGAGCCTGAGGAGAGCAGGGTTTGGGGAGGGGAGTGTCTACAATGGGGTATAATGTCATAGAGCCCACCTTCCAAAATGGGCATTTTCTCCCGGTAAACTAATTTGTTGCCTGGAGATCAGTTATAATCCCAGGAAATCTCCAGCCACCACCTGGAGGCTGGCAACCTTACAGTCCCGAGCCACTGAGTATCACTGCACTAGCTGCTCTCAAGATCCACTGCCGTAAGGCATTACTTATTGTGGGGACATTATGGACTATTTAAGAAAATTTAATTAGGAGGGGGTTTAATGTACATTTCTAAATATTTGTGTAAGATGTTCTGAACCTTAAAGTTGGAAAGGGATATAACCTACATGAATAAATAAACAAGGAAATAAACTGATCCAAACCTCCTCCTGAGTACATTCTTTTCCTAATTGACACAGAAAACCTGCCAAGCACCACAGCCTTTAATTTCTCCCAAGGTATGAAGGCCAAGGCAAATCCCTCTCTACACTGCAATCCTAAGAGCACTTTCCTGGGAGTAAGCCACTGAATAGGCCTTGGTATAATTTTGCTTAAGATTGCTCTCCAAATGTATACAAATGCATCTCTGTCCCTGAACAGAGCAAGTTTTAGGAGTTCTTCCTTGAAAGCAATAAGATTTTCACCCTGGCATCAAAGCAGTATTCACAACTCTGCCACAAACAGAAAGACAGAAGGCTGGATATAAACACTCCAGTATTTCTAGTGTTGTTCAGTTTCAAAAGTATCCAATGCATTTCAACAAGCCAGATTGCCAGGTGTCAGGGCCATCATTAACCCTCAATATCAATGCAAAATAGGATTGGCCTCTAGGGTTGAGTTAATTATGTCTCCCAACAACATCCTCCTCCCAGAAAGCAGGTGGCTTTACACTATAAAGGGCACTGAAAGAAGGAACGAGACAGATGGAGAAAATGAGAGAGCACTTAACATTAACAACTGATCTGATTTGTGCTGAGTAGCTCAGACCCTCCTCAGTACCAGTTCTAGTCTCTTTGAAAGGTGAACACAGCTATGCTTGATCTCCCATCATGATGGAACACTAAATGCCAGTGTCTTCTTTTAGCTTTCCTACAATTCCTACTGCCCCCCATAGCTTTTGCCAGTGGAACATACCGATTGGAAGGGTTGCCAATCTCCAGGTAGCACCTGGAGATCTCCCGCTATTACAGTTGATCTCCAGACTACAAAGATCAGTTCCCCAGGAGAAAATGGCTGCTTTGGAGAGTGGGCTCTATGGTGTTGAACCCTGCTGAGGTCCCTCCCCTCCCCAACCCCCCCTCCCAGGCTCCACCCCCCAAATCTCCAGGTATTTCCTAACCCAGAGCTGGCAACCCTACCAATCGGGGATTTGACTTGTTTCCCATGAATAGTGGCTATGAATTTCTAAGGAAGCATAACAGGGACAGTGGAGCTTCCTGCACATTATAGGTAAGACAAGATGCTGTGCATTCCTCATATCCAGTGCTAACCCTGGCTGATGCCCAGTACTAGTTCCCTAGTATCCTTGTCTGTCTGCTCTCAGTCCAGCAAAACTGCAGGAGTGCCCTGTTTACTTTGCAACTTAGCATAACAACTCCAAGGAACAGAGTAGCCTCCCATCATATTCTACTATTAGTTGTCCTTACAAGAATACCCCTGTTGCAAAACAGGGACTTTTGACTATACTGAAAGGCAAGAAACTATGGAAGGCACAGAATTTCAGACTCCCAAACACAAAAGTCCTTATCAAGCCTGTCTTCGATTTGTGAGCATTCAACATAATTTATTCATGAATTGTTAATCTTTTCACTGCAGCCCCGAGGTCTACTCACATGCACACAATATTCCCCATGGGACATCTTGCAATTCACAGTGACTTGATCTCTAGCCCTAATTCTAAATTCCCTACTATCCTCCACCTCCTTCTCTTTCAAATCATTCCCTTTTCCTTCCATCTTCCAGCCAGTTCAGTCATCGCCAAAGTATCCCAAATTGTGTGTGTGCGTGTGTGTGTGTGTGTGAAGTGCCGTCAAGTCGCAGCCGACTTATGGCAACTCCTTTTTTTGGGGTTTTCATGGCAAGAGACTAACAGAGGTGGTTTGCCAGTGCCTTCCTCCGCACAGCAACCTTGGTAATTCCTTGGGCTGACCCTGCTTAGCTTCTGAGATCTGACGAGAGCAGGTTAGCCTGGGCCATCCAGGTCAGGGCCCCAAATTCTATAAAATCCTAAATATTACAATTATGCAAATAACAGTTATAGTACAATGCAACAAATTACTCTAGACATACTAAGCACAAGTGTGGTAGAGGTAAGACCATTAGTGCCTATGTAAACAGATTAATCAATCATGAATTAATCTCCTAGTTATGCATTTATACACTGCAGATTTATAGGGTCTTATTAACCCTGCCAGCAGGTTTTCAGGAATTCAGTGTTATTGGCGATCGTTTCAGAGAGTATAGTTAAATTATAAAGAGGATTTTTTAATGACTTTCTGCTATGTCAGAGAAACCAACACCTTTCACGATGCAGTCAAATTATCCCTATCATGTGTGTCAATTGTATTTTTAAGGTCCTTTCTTCTAGGGGTGTGGAAAAACTAGGATACCTTATATTGGATAAGTGATGCAGAAAGGATTGCTCATCTGTGAAGAATGCACAACAATCTATTTGTAAAATATTCTCTCAGCACAGAAGACAAAATTCATAACTCATTTGCATATACCTCTTTTCTGGTGGCCTGCCACCACTGGTCTCCTGACAATCCTGGCTTAGAAGGTGATTACATATTGTTGCTTGGACACATTGTCCAAAAACATCTTTGGTGTGTTTGAGATGCATGAGCCTTGATATGAGAGCAAGCAAGAAGAGGTAACAGGATCGTGTTACGAAGGCCTCTGTACCTCCCCTCCTGAACAGCCAGGAATGAACCGCCTCAACAGTCCCAATGGGAAGTATTCCTGATCTGTCCTCACTACGAATTCAGTGGAGAGTCATTTGCTCTTGTTTGCTTCTGTTCTAGTTTTGCATCTTCTAAGATGAAGTATGTTAGAGCTAAATGTATTTCCAGAGGAAACTATTGCTTTTGAAAAGAGTACTGGTAATCTAGTTTACTCAAAAGGAAGAGGGATGATACACAAGGTACAAGAAGGGCTGATGCCCTCCTTTTCAAACCTGGAAGTCTCATTTTGAGGACAGAATAGGATGTAATTGTTTACAGATGGCCTGAAAAACTTTAACATGGAAGCAAGGAACAACTCCCCTCTTGCTCTGGAGAGGTAACAGTTCAGAATACAACCGTCAGTAGCATGTTGAGGCCATTACCGAACATCCAACTTCAGTCTTAAGGGAACTTGGGTTAGGGATGCCAGATCAAGATGTCAATGCTAGTGATCTCTTAGGAGGTGTGAAAACTCAAAGGGAATCCATGATATTTGGTGGGACTTTGGTGTTTGGTGGGACTCTAAAATAGGGCCTGCATATTAGGATTAAGCATAATTAGCTAGATAGTTTGAGAGAGATACAAAACTTGTTTTAGAGGGTAGCCGTGTTGATCTGCAGTAGAACAGTTAGATTTGAGCCAAGCAGCAACTTAGAGATTTGGAGGGTATGAGGTGTCAAAAATCAAAGCTCCCTTCGTCAGGTATCTTTGATTCTCAAAAGCTCAAACTCCAAAAATCTTGTTGGTCTCTAAGGTGCTGCTGGACTTGAATCTAGTGTTACTGGCATTTACCAATGCACAATTTTTCCATCATTAACACTGAAAAAATGCTGTCAAAGGGCAGATTTTAATCCCACTAGGTACTGGAGTGATTTGCCTTCTCTCTCAGAGGTGCAAATTACTCCCTGCCAGAAAAAACAACAACACCATGACAGCTGTCACTGCAAGTCAAGAGGGATTTCTAATTCAGCTGCCTCAGGAAGGTATCAAGGGAGGCCTCTTACCATGATATGGTCTGGAGGAGATAAAAGGCACTACAGATTGCACAACATGCAAAGCTAAGCTGGAAATGTGCTGAGACCCATATAAAGGGAATTCTGTTCTAAGAACTGCCTCACTGGATAAGTAGTAGGGTTGCCTTGCTGTCCCATAAAATGAAATGAAACAATAATCTTGTTCTGTTTCATGCACCTTTGCTCTGTCCTCATTGTCCATAAAGGAGCCCCGTGGCACAGAGTAGTAAGCCGCAGTACTGCAGTCCAAGAACTGCTCACGACCTGAGTTCGATCCTGATGGGAGTCAGTTTCAGGTAGCCGGCTCAAGGTTGACTCAGCCTTCCATCCTTCCGAGGAAGGTGACTGGGGAAGGCACTGGCAAACCACCCCGTAAAAAACAAAGTCTGCCTAGTAAACGTCGGAATGTGACGTCACCCCATGGGTCAGGAATGACCCGGTGCTTGCACAGGGGACCTTTACCTTTTACCATTGTCCAGAACCAAACATCTCTAAAGCTTTTTAAAGTGTTTTTTGAGAAATAGGGGGTCAGTACTCTGAAAGCGTTTGTAAGTTAAAACAGCATTTTTTCCTATATGAAAATTTAAGTCAGAGAGAGGACTTGCCTTAAGCCTCACAACTCGAACCAACTTTCAGGACTATGACATGTGACTCTTCTGGGGACCCACCTCAGTGACACTATGTTTGAGAATTGTCATGTAAAGTAGAGGCAAGATGCTGATGCGTTAAATTCCTTGACAGACAGGACAATAAAAGAGCTGCTGGGTGTGAAGAAGGGAAACTAGGTAACAAGCAGGCACAAGATGCACTTTCCAGAGTTCTGTCATACACAATCATTTGGTCAAGATACAAAATATAATCAGCTTTGTTCCTCCTCCCCTTCAGCAACTATATCTTAGACTGGAGACATGGTGGCTTCATTTCTTCCTAAATCAATCCTAAAGAAATCCTAGCTTTTAGTCAGCTTGCAAAGAATGGATCTGTTGTGTCAGGCTCTGTCCAAGGAAACTGAATTACATAATCCTAGGTCCACAC
Source organism: Euleptes europaea (assembly GCF_029931775.1). NCBI lineage: Eukaryota > Metazoa > Chordata > Lepidosauria > Squamata > Sphaerodactylidae > Euleptes > Euleptes europaea. The sequence goes on along the minus strand of NC_079318.1, from coordinate 37,022,595 downwards.
ATGCTCCCCAAAGGTCACACCAAGGAGGAGGAGGAGGAAAAGTTGATTTATATGCGCCAACTTTCTCTACCACTTAAGGAAGAATCAAACCAGCTTACAACCACCTTCTCTTCCCCTCTCCACAACAGACACCCTGTGAGGTAGGTGGGGCTGAGAGAGCTCTAAGAGAGCTGTAACTAGCCCAAGGTCACCCAGCTAACTTCATATGTAGGAGTGGGGAAACCAACCTGGTTCACCAAATTAGCGTCTGCTGCTCATGTGGAGGAGTGGGGAATCAAACCTGGTTCTTCAGATTAGAGTCCAACGCTCCAAACCACCGCTGTTAACCACTACACCACGCTGGCTCTCTACCTACTCCTTTGCAAATTGAGCAATGCTTCTAACTGCAGAAGGAAAGAGAGAGAATGAGCTACCAGGGACCCAGAGAAATGCTCTGTTGAGAAGAATGAAGGTGTGCCACTGACTCGGGGGCTCAGAAACTGTCCATTTCCTGCCATGGCCCACCTTAAAAGCACACCAAGCTAGACTGTATGTAAATCCCTGTTCTAATCTAACCTATATGGCCTTTGCTGTCATCAGTTCCTCCTCTATTAAAAAAAAATAACAGTGACGTCCCTCAGGATTATTGAAAGGACAAGCAAAGCACTCCAAATATTAACATTACAAATGTAGTTTAAACTATGCAAAGCTTTTTAAATTCCATAGTTTGTTTCCTAGTTTCTATGGCAAACCAACCACTATGGGGTCACCATAAGTCAGCTGTGACTTGACAGTAAAAAAACAGACCTGAGTGATACCATGAAGGGGTTGAATGAGTTTCAGAAACTGCTAATCTGAGCTTCACCCCATTAAAAGGGTGCTTGAATCAGTACTTATGTACCTCTGTGTGTGTGAGTGCGTGCATGCGCATGTTGAGAAAGGGAGGGGGTAAGCCAAAGGTAAAAATGGACCTTGATGAAACTGCTGTGGAGCTGCAACTCTCTTTATCTAGATGGAGACAATGTGATGGCTTACATGTCCTAATGATACCTCTAGACCATTCAAGCCTTACAGCAGCAGCAGAGAATCTGCTTCTGAAAAAGTAGTGCTTTCAGTGGCGCTGTTGACAATTCAAGGCACCTCCAAGGAAGGAAGAATGACAGCAGCTTCTTCTCAGCTTCAGATTCCTATTTTCCAGGTTCCTGGTTTTACTTTGCAGTTCCCTACAGGTCTTGACCACAAGGGACTCCAGCTCCTGGCTACTATTTACAAACAGTGAGGAAGCTTTTCCAGTACTGTCCATAGGGGATGAGAATAGGAGGAAAATGAGATACCAGAATCGCCTTGTTACACAGTCAACAATAGTGTGGTGCTAGCAGAAGAACTTCACAGCTAAAGGGAAGATGTCATTGAATCCTGCACCCAGTTACTCATGAATATTCCATTTAACAGCCCATTCCTGAGCATTGGGCTGAAAGTGTAGTGGAAGCGGCATGACCCCACCACCAGCGTATGTTCCCTCTTATTATGGAATAGGAGGGACTTACACTGGCGGCGGTGGCAGTTCCGTTGGCGTCTAGGTGCTGTGGAGCCTGCACGGTATTCCTCTGATGTTGCAGCCTCTCCGGGACCTAAATCCCAGAAGAGAAATGCAGCGCCAATGGGGGGGGGGCTTCCCAGGGGCAGAGCTGACTGTAACCAGCTTCCTAAGCCCCTCCCAACTGGGAATGCCCCCTCCAGCAACAGCGTTGCTGCACCAGATTTTTCTTGGCACAGCATTGCTGTGTCAATAATGCTATTTTCCCCATTTTTTTTTTTTTTTTAAAGGCCTTTTTAAGCCTTGCAGTGGCCAGGAAACCTCTTTGGAGGCGCCACAGTGGTGCCTCAGCCACACCGTCCCCGGCCGCTGCAAGGCTCAGGAATGAGCCGTAAATCAACAGGATTTATATACTGCATGTGATTTGTAGAACTGCATGTTAATTGAACACGACCAATGAAGTGTTCTCTACCAACATGGTTCTCAAGGTGTGAGGCAGGCCTCCAGAAGAGGAATCAAACAATTATACTGAAGACCTCAGCACCTCCTAACCACCATTTCCCTCCCACAGCCAATAATTATGCATGCCTTGATGGATTCAGTCTTTCGAGTCCACACCTCAAGGATTCTGGGATGAACACCCCAGTCAGCACCTAAGCAATCTTCAATGGTTTTTGTGCTACATTTGGACATTATCTACATCCTTTGCTTAAGAAAACTGGTACCAATACATCTGGAAACCTTTCTCTCCTTGATGAAACAATTCCTTTCTTTTATACTAACATGACCTAAATTCATACCCACTCCCTGTCAGCCCACATAGCTACTCCGGCGGGGGGGGGGGGGATGACACTGGACTATCTTCTCATATTCCAGACAACACAGGGGACTGAAACACAAAACTGGGGAGTTAGGACATGCTGTCCCTATTCTGTATCCAAAGGCTACCTGTCCTGAAGGCTGCAAGACCAGCTGTTATCATCAGGCACTGCATTTATGTGAAAACATAACTGAGTAATAAAAACATTTCATCCAGGAATCCAGGTTTCTCTATGGTGCTCACACTGAGTAACTTTCTCTTTTGCAGTCCAATGTCTACCATACGCTGAGATCAATACTTTGCCTCAGCCCTGAATAAGCACTAGGCTATGTTACAAAATGACCACAGAATTTGAATTGTTTTTAAAAAGAGTTCCTTTTCTAGAAATTCACATGCCAATCCTATGAAAGCTAAGTCCACCTAAGCCCATTAGAAATTATCGGTTTAGGCAACAGACCTAACTCAGCAGAGGTCAAAGCTGTTACAGTCCAGTGGAAGTAACTGTTCAAAGCCCTACTGGTCCTCTCCCACACTACTGCCAATTGTCTTCTGTCTGTCCCTGCCCAGTCACACATCTTGGTCCTCTCACCTCTATTCAAAATGCCAAAGCCAAAATAATTTACCTCCCTCATAACCACATCCATGTAATGTTCCTTCTCTAATCCCTACCATAGTTTACCAACCACAGCATTCTCCTTACTGTTAAAGCTCCCCATGGATCATACCATTCTTCTCTGTGACATCAAGACACTTCCAACTCATGGAGACCCTATGAATCAATGTCCTCCAAAACGTCCTATCTTTAACAGCCTTGCTCAGGTCTTGCAAACTGAGGGCGCTTTGGCAAACTGAGGGCGCTTTGGCTTCCTTTATAGAGTCTATTTCTTGAGGGGTCATCCTCTTTTCTTGCTGCCTTCAACTTTTCCTAGCATGATTGTATTTTCCATTCTTCTCTATATGCCCTTATTTCCCATCATATCTTTGTCAGTGACTTTGACAAAGCTCTACTACCTTCAATCATAGAAAAGTTGATTTTTATATGCCGACTTTCTTTTACCACCTAAGGAAGAATCAAACCAGCTTACAATCACCTCCACAACAGACACCCTGAGGTAGGTGGAGCTGAGAGAGCACTAAAGAGCTGTGACTAGCCCAAGGTCACCCAGCTGGCTTTATGTGCAAGAGCAGGGAATCAAACCCAGTTCACCAGATTAGCATCCGCCACTTATGTGGAGGAGTGGAGAATCAAACCCAGTTCTCCAGATCAGAGTCCACTGCTCCAAACCACTTCACCACGCTGGCTCTCATACAAAAATTCCTGATCTCTTCAATAACGCTACCCACTCTCTCTCACTGCCCCAATACCTTGAATTCCCTTCCAGTACACCTATAAGTTACCATATTTTTCTCTCTCTTAGTTCAACCTCCTCCTCAAAACCTATACTTTGTATGAAAGGCTTTGGCTTAACCCATCAGAGTGCATCCCTGCAAACATAATTTGAGTGATTCCACTATGGAAACACACTTGCCATTTTTTATCAAACGTACAATATTGTCTCCCAAATCAAGCTCAAAGGAAACCTGTTCTTCCTATCTGAAGGCAAAAGAGATGTGCACAGTGCTCATTGCCTGGCCCTCATGGCAATCACAAAGCCAGTCTCTCCCCTTCCTCCAAATTGTTTCTCAACTTTTTTTAAAAAAGTATTATTAATTATTGAATCACATGCAATGCAGTGAAAAAAATCCTCACACCGGAAACATGGGGAGGCATGGAAAGTACTGCTTAATGTGGAGCAACGATGTGTGTCATTTGAGGAGTGAACTCAAAGAGAAGTCGAGCTCACTGTCAACAAAAAATCACGCATACAGATCCTTCCCTGTGAGTACATCTGGATGTGACCTTAGACAACTGAAATGTATAATATTCAAGTACATTTCCAGCATTCAGCCGTTCCCCACCTTTCCTTTGTTCCCACTCCTTACTGTCAACATTTAAACTGTAAGCTATTTGAGACAGAGACCTATCATTTTTGCATATGTAACTATGGAAGTGCAGGGAAAATACAATAACAGCAGATTTGGTAATGATAATAATAACAGGAAGGGTGACCTTGGGCAGGGCAGCTGTGGATCATAATTAGAAGTAGAGCCAAAGCTTTGTAAGAGTACCTCAATGGTAGATTAATACTGCAAGAGAGATGCTGGTCAGCTCTGGTTCTTTGCAATGGAGAGCAGAAGTTAAGTAAGAAGGAGGGTTTACAATCCTACGCATGAAAGAACAAGCATGGGGTGTGTGTGCTGGAACAAAATTCTTATGAAAAAACTGTGAAACCAAAACAGTAGGGTAAACAATAAATATACTGAAGGGTGAAAAGGACAAGGAGAAATTGATCTGGATTAACGCTCAGCATTTGGATGGAGATGGGAGTATTGGATTGAATTTTCAAGTAATGGAGCAACTAGAGGGAAAGATTACTTTGGTAACTGATGCCCATATTCTCAAAGCCTTGTCTAACCTTCAGAATCAACAATAGATACAGTAGATCCACCAGCAACATCAGCTCTCTACCAGACTATAGAACTTTTATGATGTGGCCTTACCTCACTTGCATTGCAAACCTAAACAAAGTTCCACACTTCTAAGCCCACAACGGTCTGTTTAAGATTGCACTAAGTCCTCATTTTTTAAGTCCTCACTTCCACCCCTCTCTTTGGAGAGATACTTCCCAGGGGAAAGTTCCCTCAGTCTCTTTTAGTTACTAATATTATTCTAGATTAATTAAACTGACGTTTTTCACATCAGATTAAAACTACTGTCCCTTACTTAAACTCCGTCCTCTCCCTTTAAAGCATGAAGAAAAACCTACCCTCTAACCATCTTGAACTGTTGCAGCATAGTGTCCAAGAGACTCAACTACAAATGAGGAAAGTCCTAAATCTCAGCTCTACCATTAAATCACAAGGCAGAATTAGACAAACCTCTCTCTCTTTCTCTCTCTAATGGGTTTAATAATTTTAACCTACCTTATAGGGTTGCTGAAAGGATTGTAATGTATGTGAAGTGGTTTGAACACTTCAGAGTTAATTGTTAATTATGGTTATTATGATTATTGTTAATGAATATATGAGAAAAAACAGCTAGAGCTTAACAACTACACCAGTAACTGCTTATTAAAATGCTTCTGAATTTTGAACAGCAGTGAGCTGCTGTACAGGTACCTTTCAAATCCATTTACACAAATTCTGGCAAAAAAACAGGTAGTAGTAACATAGTACTAACTAGCTAAACACGCAAATGCTACCAAAACTATACATGCTGTCCAGAAAGAAAAAAAGGCCAAAATAGAGAGATGTGGCTCTCTTCTTCACTCCAATGAAACAGGGAATGCCAACAAACACACCAGTATTATTGACATCAGTTCTCATGCATAAATTCAGTGGCAGGAGACCAGGGGAAAATGCCCACTGACGCTTGCTATTGTGGAAGACAACTGACTGCTATCTACCACCTGCCTTATCATAATAAACCTTCTTCTCATGTGTGTGCAGAAATTCAGGACATGGTTCCTGCTATAAACCATAAGAAAGTCAATGTTCTCTTTGCCTGATACCTGTCAGGACAAACCTTTCAGCATCTTTTCTGACATCCTGGCTTCCTCCGCAGTGTGTTCTTAGTGTTTACCTTAACAGCAGCCCTCTCGCTCTTAAGGTTTGTTTACATGGCAGAGATCATGATTTTCTCTCTGCAAAAAAAAAAACCTTCACGGTTTCTGTTTAGCATTCACATGTTGCAGTGTTGTTTTTTAAGATAGTTTTGTCACGCTTACAGATTTTTGAGGGTAGGTAATTGCTACAGGCAATGAAAATCACTGATTTTTATAACGCAACATGAGAAAGGGGACCACATGTAACATAACAAGCAGAGTGGCATCACTAACTGAAGCATATGAACAAGCAGCCTCAGCTCTGGGGCAGATGGTTTGTTTTACTCTTTCACTGCCATAGAGCCTTGGCTCTTTTGGGTTCTCCATTTGTTATAAAAAGGAAACACAATCACTGCCCTTAAGGAATGACAAAACGGCATTTTAAAGACACTGGGCTCTGGATCACAAAAGCTTTTTGCCACAAAAAACGTATCAGCCTTTGAAGGTACCAGGAGACACTTTGTCATATGGGCTACAACAGACTGACAAGGATACCCCTCTGGAATGTGCCTCGATGGAATACCTGCTGTTTACAGAGGAAATCAGCCACGATTTTCCAGACAAATTCAGAGTTTGTGTACACACACATAGTTCTGCCCCTTTATACCAGATTTATTGAGCCAGAACCATAACTACGACCCCCTCCTTCAGGCCTCTCAATCATGGACGAAAATCCCAGGCTCCTGCATATGCATGCCCCGAAGTGGTGGTGGTGGGGGGAAATCTGTCCTTTTAGGGATCAAGAGGTAACAACTCTGTGTCAAGCGATTCTTAATGAGGATAGATTTCCCCCCCTTAGCTTTATTTAGGGTCAAATCTGTTAGCAACAGCGGGGACGGAAGAGCCCAGCGAGGGATGTGACTCTCTGGAGAAGAACCGGCATCACCACTCCTTTTACCCGGGGGCGATTAGCGAGGAGAGCCGCATTGCAAGCCTTCCAGGAAGGGTCTCCTCGGCCATTTATGCACGGGAGGTTTTGCCTTGGATTCGCCGCTTACTGCATGCACATTTCTCAAAACTCTGCACGGGGGTTAATTTTTGAGTTCTGAGAATTCGGATTGGGGGCAGGGAAAACGTGCATCCACAGAGCAGCAGATCCAAGGCAAAAAAAAAACACAAACCACCCCGTGCATAAACGGCCCTCTAGAGGCAGGCGAATGCCCGATTGCTGCGGCGGCGGCTGGGGTAGGGAGAGCAACGGTGCGAGCGGAAGATTGCGTACCTGTGAATGCAAAGCGCACCGGCCCGGGGTGCAAGCCAAGCCCCGCGCCGGAGCGGAGCCTCACCGCGACGGATGCAACGAGCGTGCCATGCAAAAGCCGGTCGCATGCAGACGGGGGGGAGCAACGTGTTTTTGCAAGGGGCTGCCCGGGGCGGGCGGGCAGGCAGGCAGCGCCGCTCTCTCTCTCTCGCTCTCCTCACCTCCTCTCGGGCCGCCTCCGCCTCCTCCTGAGGCACCGAGGTGCTGCTGCCTCTCTCGCTGCTGCTGCCGGCCGCGGCCGCCGAGGCTGGGGGGGACATGGCGGCGGCGGCGGAGGCTCGGGGCCTCTCGGGTGGGCGACCAGCAGACGCGGCGGCGGCGGCGCATTATCCCGCCACGGCGAGCCGGGCAGCGCCACCCCGGCGGCCGCGCCAGGGCCGGGGGCCGGGCGGGGAGAGCCCGGCAGCCGGCGGCGCCTCCGGCATGGCGTCCCCCGCCCCGAAGCCCAGGGGGCGCCCCGGCCGGGAAGAGCCGGGCGAGGGCGACCCTCCACGGCTCGCCTCAGAAGAGCCGTTGGCTTCGCGCCTGAGGGGAACTCCCGAGCCGAACCTCGCGCGCCACCCGCCCGGGTGCGCGCGCACCGAGGGGGGGAGAGGGGGCGGGGAACTGAGGGGGGGCGAGCGAGGGAGCGGCTCGCAGGTGCAAGGGCGGGAAAACCGTTAGGCGCGTGGAGGGAGGGGGGAGGGGCCGGCCTCCTCGCCGCGCGCCCCTTTTCTCTCCCCCCTCGTGCGGGGAGGGGGGGGGAGCGTGTGACCTTGAGGCTGCCGCGCTCGCCCGCCCCCCTTTGTCTGCACCGCTCCGTGTGGCGGCGAGCAGCCGCACGCTCCTCTCCCTCCAACGCCCCCCCCTCTGCATTTCAATCTGTGGGGGAGCTCCCTTCCAAGCTCCAAAAACGGTCTCCATACGAGCAGCGGCGTTTGCAAGAACCTGGGCATTCCCCACCCCCGCCACCTTAGAGCAGAATCATGGAGTTGGAAGGGACCACCAGGGTCATCTAGTCCAACCCCTGAAAAAGAAGAGTTGGTTTTTGCATGCCGACTTTCTCTACCACTTAAGATAATTCGCAGTGGGTCGCCGTGTTAGTCTGTCTGCAGTAGTAGAAAAGGGCAAGAGTCCAGTAGCACCTTCAAGACTAACAAAAACATTTGCTGGTAGGGTGTGAGCTTTCGTGAGCCACAGCTCTGTTAGTCTGTCTGCAGTAGTAGAAAAGGGCAAGAGTCCAGTAGCACCTTCAAGACTAACAAAAATATTTGCTGGCAGGGTGTGAGCTTTCGTGAGCCACAGCTCTGTTAGTCTGTCTGCAGTAGTAGAAAAGGGAAAGAGCCCAGTAGCACCTTCAAGACAAACAAAAATATTTGCTGGTAGGGTATGAGCTTTCGTGAGCCACAGCTCTGTTAGTCTCTGTGCAGTAATAGAAAAGGGCAAGAGTCCAGTAGCACCTTAAAGACTAACAAAAACATTTGCTGGTAGGGTATGAGCTTTCGTGAGCCACGGCTCTGTTAGCCTGTCTGCAATAGTAGAAAAGGGCAAGAGTCCAGTAGCACCTTCAAGACTAACAAAAATATTTGCTGGTAGGGTATGAGCTTTCGTGAGCCACAGCTCACGAAAACTCATACCCTACCAGCAAATGTTTTTGTTCGTCTTTAAGGTGCTACTGGACTCTTGCCCTTTTCTACCACTTAAGTGAGACTCAAACCGGCTTACAATCTCCTTCCCCTCCCTGCCACAGACACCCCGTGAGGTAGGTGGGGCTGAGAGAGTGTGACTGTCCCAAGGTCACCCAGCTGGCTTCGTGTGTAGGAGTGGGGAAACAAATCCAGTTCACCAGATTAGCCTCTGCCGCTCATGTGGAGGAGCGGGGAATCAAACCCGGTTCTCCAGGGCTTAAACCTTTTCCCCCTCGCGACCTCTTTTTGCCCAATAAATTTTTACATGACCCCAGGTATATAGGTATATAAAATAGGTATGCAAATCATATTTACTGATAATAAATCATAAACAAATTTATTTTAAAACAATTCTTTGGTATACATATAATTTTACCATTTACTGTTGCCAATTTTTTTCGTGACTCCCACATTCAGTTACACAACCCCCCATATGGGGTTGCGACCCACAGTTTAAGAAGCTTTGCCTTAGAGCATCCTGGGCTTTCTTTCTTTTCTTTCTTTCTTACTTTATATTTTAGGGGGCTGGAAAGAAATTCTAATACTAGGCTATTGTTTTTAAAGCTGATCAGTTGCCTGTTCCCGCCAAAAATTCACACACTTAGGAGGCTCCAAAACTTACTTTCAAAGGCTGCCTATCCATATAACCAACCCCATGGAATCAGCTCATGTTCTAAATCAGTGAGTGGATGTGATTTGCTGCAGACAATTAACGTTCCTGCCAGAGAGATGAGAGGATGAGTCTCAAAGGCTCCATTAGTGGCCAGGATGAATAGCTGCTGTCCAGATGTACACACAAGAGTCAAGTTGAAATGTATTGAGGTGGAAGGTCGTGAGACCAGCAAGGATGCATTTCCTATGAACTTTGCAACACTTATCTTGAGTTCTGTTCTGGCTTCTAATCTTTTGGAATTGCTTTGAAAATGTCCAAAGAAATGAGAATCTCATAGCTGGGATTTTTCTGTGCTTTCCCCAGTCTATTTCTAAATTAATATTTGTGGCTATTAACCAAAATGGTAAGGGCAGGCTTTCCTTTAATCCAGGACTGCCAAAATGCTGGAAGCAATAAATTTAAACTTCCCTCTACAGTCCTGTGCATTGTGATTTTAAAATATGGGTTGGTAATGTATGGCTTGTGAGTCACAGAGCTATTTTCTATATTTTGTTGGCTCTTCTTAGAGAAAATTAGCTTTCATTTAAAATACATTTCTAGTTCTCATGCTTGTTGAGATGTGCTTTCAAATATACTGAAGATTATGCTGAAGAATGAGAGCAAAGACTGTAGGGGAAAGCCCAGCATATATCTATAAACATAGTTGCTTTGCAATGGCCTTTGACTACTATCAATAAATAAACCACCATATACATATCTGAATTGTAAAACGCAGGAAGAAGGTAGGAAGAAGGCAGGAACCAATGTGAATTGTAAAAAGGCAGGAAGAATACTAGTGTGAGGTAAGGGAAGATGTCCCCTATACAGGACTGAGGGCTTGCGGGAGGGAAATCTGCACATACACACTGAATGCTCAGAGAACTCTTAACACTTTACCGGACCTTGTCCATAACTCTTTCAGGTCTGGCTTGTGTTTAGGCCGTGGGAAGAGTAAGCCTACACTACAGGGCTGCCACTTCCCTGAATGCTTGTCAAACCAAGTCCTTCTCATTTGCACATTCTAATTATTTTAGTTGTATATAAATGTAATAAAATTGAGTATGACCGAAGGTCACATTTTGGACTAATGTAATATAGGACATGTAAACAACACTCTGCCCCGTGGTGCAGAGTGGTAAGCTGCAGTACTGCAGTCCAAGCTCAGTTCATGATCTAAGTTCGATCCCGACGAAAGTTGGTTTCAGGTAGCTGGCTCAAGGTTGACTCAGCCTTCCATCCTTCCGAGGTTGGTAAAATGAGTACCCAGCTCTCTGGGGGTAAAGGGAAGATGACTGGGGAAGGCACTGGCAAACCACCCCGCAAACAAAGTCTGCCTCGTAAACGTCAGGATGTGACGTCACCCCATGGGTCAGGAATGACCCGGTGCTTGCACAGGGGACCTTTACCTTTAAACAACCTAGAAAAAGTGTGTCCAACCAGGAAAGCACTGAGGCAGCGACAATCAGCTGGACCCAGGCATCACAAACAGGAGTCCCATAGAGCTTACTGGATTATATAAATTGAGGCAGTGAAAGAAAAGGAACTTGCGACAGCAAAGGAACCGGAGGAGAAAGAATTCAGCATATGATACCATCAAGCTCACCACCCACATTTCTCACTCTCAACAAGCACCTTCTTGAATCCTAGGTTGACATTAAGAAGTCCTCTGCCTGCTGCAAAGGCAACATCACTGAATCATTTTAATTTCCCTTGAAAGATTCTATGTACCTGCTGCCGCATGGACACACTTAATTCAGGATTGCTACCTCCTTTCCATATATTTAACTAGGAAGGTAAAGATTCCTGATCAGCAAAAGTGTTTGGAAGCAAGTTCTACGAAGACATTTTCAGGTTCATTATGCCTAATATTTACATATTTATTTAGAATATTTCTGTGCTGCCCTCTGCAGAGGCCTGCTCGAGGCTTCTTACAATGAAAACAATATAGCAATGTGAAACAACAAGCCATTAAAACAAGCCATTGGTCATAAACACCATAAAACTATTCATAAAACAGACCTCAGACCAGAGTCAGACAATTTTAAAAAGCTGGTAAGATAACCCCCCAGATTAAAAGCCTGGGTAAAAATATGTGTTTTGGCCTGGTGCCTAAAAGACAGTAAAGCAGGCTCCAGGCAAGCCTCAAGGGTGAGAGTATTCCAATTGCGAGGTGCCACTGCAGAAAATGCCCTGTCATTAGTGACCACCCATCTAGGGTTGCCAGGTGTGTGTCCCCACAGCCACCAGCGGGTGATAGGGGGGTAGGGTTGCCAGATCCAGGTTGGAAAACTGGAGATTTGAGGGTGGAGTCTGGGGAGGATAGAGACCTCAGTGGGGTATAGTGCCATAAAGTCCACCCTCCAAAGCATCCATTTTCTCCAGGGGAACTGATCTCTGTAGTCTGAAGATGAGCTGCAATTCTGGGGGATCCCTAGGTCCCTCTTTGCCACTGGCAGGAGGTTTTTGGGGCGGAGCCTGAGGAGGGCAGGGTTTGGGGAGGGGAGGGACTTCAATGCCATAGAGTCCAATTGCCAAAGCGGCCATTTTCTCCAGGTGAACTGATCTCTATCAGCTGGAGATCAGTTGTAATAGCAGGAGATCTCCAGCTATTACCTGGAGGTTGGCAACCCTATAAGAACCCTGACACCCTCATATTTATTTTGCACAACTTTCTCTTTCTTTATGAGCAGCGACTCAAGTTGCTTGAGTTCGTACACTGACCTTATAACAGTTTCTTATATTCTATTTCATTTCTCTTCTGCTATACTGAGCCTCCCCCCACTTTTACAGTCACATTTGTCTCTAACCATTCCTCCAAGGAACTCCATATGGTATTCATGGTTCTTTCTTTCCAGTTGATCCCCATGACAGCCCTGCAAGTTAGATCAGGCTGAGAGAGAGTGGTTGGTCCAAGGTCACCAAGTGAGTTTCATGGCAGAGTGTGGGTTTGAACGCAGGCCTCTCCAATTCTAGTCCAGTTCTCTAGCCACTGCACCATACTCTTACTATGTTTGGCTGCTTATTCTTGTAGCCCACTTTCTCTTTTTGACTTTCTTTGTTGGATTCGATTGGATATGCTGGGGAAGCAGGGGTAAATTATCTAGCCCATGGACTGGATCCCACAGCAAATTCTGCTAAAGGAAGAAAGAGTATTTTCTGATTCTCCCCCACCCCACTCCACACACACTGCAGACCTCCAACTCTTCCCTTAAGCTATTTTTTTTTGGCGGGGGGAGGTGAGGCTGTCCTCCAGTAGCAGTATTTCTAGGGTTGCCAACCTCCAGATACTAGCTGGAGATCTGCTATTTCAACAGATCTCCAGCCGATAGAGACCAGTTCCCCTGGAGAAAATTGTTGTTTTGTCAATTGGACTCTATGGCATTGAGTTCCTCCCCTCCCCAAACCCCACCCTCCTCAGGCACCGCCCCAAAAACCTCCTGCTGGTGGCGAAGAGGGACCTGGCAACCCTAAGTATTTCAGGGATCATTTGGGTCTTCAGCAGAAAAGGGGAGGAAGAAGAGTTGGTTTTTATACCCCGCTTGTCTCTACCATAAGGAGTCTCAAAGCAGCTTACAATCGCCTTCTCTCTTTCCCCCCCCCCACAACAGGCACCTTGTGAAGTAGATGGGGCTGAGTGAGTTCTGAGAGAACTGTGACTAGCCCAAGGTCAACCAGCAGGCTTCCTATGGAAAAGTGAGGAATCAAACTCGGTTCTCCAGATTAGAGCCCGCTGCTTTTAACCACTACACCATGCTGGCTCTCATGTCCTATACCACTGACAGGGATTTACCATGAGATCCAAACTCGTATATATTGTTATCTGATTGTTTGAATAAGGCCAGTAAAAAAATCTTAATTCAAACAAGCAAACAGAAACATACTAGAATGTTGAGAATAGGCAAGAAAACATAGGGATTGGCTCATTAAATATTAATAAAGTATGTCTCTAAAGTGAATACAAGCATATTTTTTATAGTGAGCCTTATTACTGCTGGCACTTCTGTACTTTTGAAGGCTGAAGAGAGAGAAAGCCCCCTGTGGTAAACCCAGAGAGGCATGTGTACACTTTATGTCAATTATCTTCTTGTTTGTGTTCATTCAGCTTCTCTATCCAGGGTTGGTTTCGCTGCCCTGTGTGAATTAAAAGTTTGCAAACATGCCAATTCTCCTTGTATCTTAAAGTATGCTGATCAACATAACAATAGGACACTCAACTATTAAGAGTTGGCAGGAATATTATTTCCTTGTTTTTTAATGTCACTTCATCACATCTTCCTTTTTTATAACTTCGTCTGTGCCCCTGGCAACCAGTAGAGGTTAGAAGGCCTTTGCTCATGTTCCAACACATGCAAAGGATATCAACCCATTCTCTGTGCACCTCTGTGCACCAGCATGGTGTAGTGGTTAAGAACAGTGGTTTGGAGCGGTGGAGTCTTATCTGGAGAATCGGGTTTGATTCCCCATTCCTCCTCCACAGGAACGGCGGAGGCTAATCTGGTGAACTGGATTTGTTTCCCCACTTCTACACAGGAAGCCAGTTGGGTGACCTTGGGCAAATCACATTCCCTCAGCCCTACCTAACTCACAGGGTGTCTGTTGTGGGGAGGGGAGGGGAAGGGAAAGTGTAAGCTGGTTTGAGTCTCCCTTAAGTGGTAGACCATATAAAAACCAGCTCTTCTTCTCCTCCTCCTCCAGGCAGCAACTCACATATTTTTCCAAAGGGTGTAGGTACTGTAGCTGAGGCAGGTTTTCTTGGAATTTTTGGTGTTCCTCCCAGGCAGTTGTTTGGTTAACCTCTATGGCTGCACTGGATATAAATCTGTAGTAGACATGTGGTAGCTACTGTTACTTAAACACCAATGTTAAAATTGATTTGCTTACAGACCAATGAGATAAGGAACTGGTGAATCTGTGAATGGATCTCTAGTGCATTGTTTTATTGCTAAATAGCAGTTGAAGGTGGTGCAATTTGGACCAGGGTTGAGGTGTAAAAAGAGGAGTTAACTCTCCTGCTCATGCCATTTATTTTATCTCAAAGGCTACCTAGAGCTGCTGTTTGCCCTGCCAGGGAAATATATAGGAAATGTCCAATGGACGAAGAGCAGCTGGGTATGGGCAGAGGTTGAAGAACAGCATGTGGGCCCCATGGGTGCTGTATGGCAATTAAACAATTTATTGGTAATCCATTGGTAATCCATACCACCTTCCCGAATGGTAAGAAGTTCTAGGTGTTGCATTTAACCTGGGCTGGGTTCTCTTTGGAGAACACTGGAGACCTATGCCAATTTTGTAGTATTTGCTTCATTTATAAAGAGCATAAGTAGATGCTAAGAGGCACTCCTCCAAGGCAACAAATCCATTACCCAAATCAGATCCCTTGAGAAAGGGAGATGCTGCACCCCCAAAGTGCATTAGCCAACTCAAAGCAATGGCTTTCTCCTCTCTCTGTGCCCTCCAGCATCTAAACTGCACTTTCTTGTCACACCCTCTGCTCCTTCCTTCCAGTTAGGTCAAGGTAACTTATTCTAAATTCTTGTAGTCATTGAATAAAACCATCCCATTATATCCATGGCTGATGTTTGTTAAAACATAATGCCCTTACTTTTGTAATGTGGTATAAACTGCTCCATGGATCACAGACTAAGCCCACAGCAACAAATTGTCCAGCATCACATCTGGAGTTGCCAGTCCTATGCTGGTAACCTCCATGAACTTTTGGAGGATGGAGCATGTGGAGGGGGAGTATTGCTGACACACTAGGAATTCCCTCAGATGTCTATGGTAAAAGCCATAGAAAGTTGGGAAATTCCTAGAGTGTTGTGGGTGTGGCAACCAGAAGTGATGTCTCGGCAGTTTCACCAGCGACTACCTCATTTGCTCCCTCTGTTCAGCAGATGAGAGCCAGCAAGAGTAGGCAGGGCTGGGAAGCCTAATTTCATCTGATTTGGCTCTTAGGCTGCAGCCACATAGTGATTGGTTATTGTGCTATAGCAGTCTTTCACAAGTGGTCATGGATTGTCTTGCCCACCCAGGGATATCCAGTTACAAATGATTGCTATAGCACAACAGAAGCACAATATCCAGTGATGCTGGATGAAATTTTAAAGTGGCTTAACTAAACCAGTGATCTTCAACCCAAGGATTAGGCCCTCACATGAGTTGTGTAGCCCTACCAACTGGGTTGCGAACCCCTGTGGAGTTACAATTTTTATTTTGATGCTTTTTAGAAGGACTTGTTGCAAGTGGGCCTGCATGGAGAGTAAGGACGCCACTCCTTCTGCCTCTCTTTGCATGCAAACTAAGAGGAAAAGTGGAATGGTGATGCAAGAACATTCAGTGGTTGGTAGGGTTGCCAACCTCCAGGTGGTGGCTGGGGATCTCTTGCTATTACAACTGATCTCCAGGTGAGAGTGATCAGTTCCCCCGGAGAAAATGGCCGCTTTGGCAACTGGACTCTATGGCATTGAAGTCCCTCCCCTCTCCAAACCCCGCCCTTCTCAGGCTCCATCCCCAAAATCTCCCTACCTGGAGCTGGCAACCCTAAGTGGTGGGGAGGATTCCTTCATGGTTCTGATGCTTGGATTGTTCCACACAGTGGTGTACCTCCTAGTGCTCAGCCTGTGTTTCCTTACCTTGGCACTCTTGGTGTGCTCTTGGGTATTGTGGCCTTGACACAGGTAAGGTCATAGCTCTGGTTCCCCCTCTTCTGGCCATGTGACTGTGACGTCATATCCTTGCAGTGTAATGGATCTCATGCTGCTGCCTAAGAGTCCAAGGTTGGTCCTGGATCTGGAATGGCTGCTAGTTGAAACTATTACCTCATCTACAACATCTTTTTTGTCCGTCCCCCACGTCTTTTTCTGTCTTGTTTAGCAGGAAGCCTGAGGAAGAAAGCTGTAAAACTCCAAAGCCTCAATTAGATTTTTTGCCCTAAGAAAACTAAACTACATCTAATATGGCTATCTGCATTTTTGTCTACTTTATAGGGAACATCACCACTGAAGGGAAGGTGGGGCTGCAGTTTCTCTCTGCCTTCCCCCGTTTCCATGGAAACAGCAGCAAGCTGGAGGAGCCTTTGTGAATTTTGCAGCCTGCCAGAAAACTACGTTCTCTCACCTACATAGATATAGCCTAGATCCTGTAAGGCCGAGAAAGAAGGGCAGGGCAGGCTCTGTCCTTAGGCATCCTGAAATGAAAGCACTTCTGTGCGATCTAAAACTGAGAAATGAGGACAGATCCATTTAAAGAGCTCTATGTATGATATACTTCCCCTGAATCTGCCTATTTTAAATAATATGCATGTTATCTTTTTTTTAAAAGATATATTCATAAGTCACTGGAATGTTCACACTGAGTACTTTGAAGGGGTGGGTGGAGGTATGGATCTCAAAACACTACAAAGCAAGTACTCCAGATGATGGGTATTCCTGGTATTCCTAATTCAGTGTTTGCTGAAGATGACCCCAACCATATTGATGTAGAGATGATGCCATAGATACATGCTAGTGGAGGGAAAGGTCAGAGGGCTTGTTCTTTAAGAACAAAGAAGTAATGTGAGATAATGTGACATAAAACATCATAAGATATGGAGAGCCAGTGTGGTGTAGTGGTTAAGAGTGGTGGTTTGGAGTGGTGGACTGTAATCTGGAGAGCTGGGTTTGATTCCCCACTCCTCCACATGAGGTGGGGAGGCTAATCTGATTAACTTGGTTGATTTCGCCACTCCTACACACAAAGCCAGCTGGATGACCTTTGGCTAGTCACAGCTCTGACAGAGCTCTCTCAGCCCCACCTACTTCACAGGGTGTCTGTTGTGGGGAGTGGAAGGGAAGGTGATTGTAAACCGGTTTGATTCTGCCTTAAGTGGTAGAGAAAGTCGGCATATAAAAACCAGCTCTTCTTCTTCTTCTTCTTCATCGCCATTTGCCAATACATAAAATTCTCCCCACCCCTCTCTCTGCCTCTAGTGTCGTCTATACATACACCTCATCATTTGCTGACTTCTTCCAAGAACAGCCCCCAAGCACCTGGCTGTGCAATGATAATACAAACATCCACCCCAGTGCCCAGCTAATCCCAGTCTTGACTTCCCTTCCTACTTTCATCCACCCTGAGTGCCATTCTCCTCAACTCAAATGAAAACATATAAGCTTCAGTGTTGCTCGCAATTTGAAGATGAAGAGGACTAGGGCTGACAGACCACAGCAGAAGTATGGATACAAGTACCATAAGTCGTAAGAGAACACAGAACATGAGATTACATGTTTCCTGTTTCCATGGTGTGCAAGATAACCCTTTGCTTAAAATTTTCATGATTTGGGGAATATGTTTGGGTTTCTAAGAGCATTAATTCCTTTAGATTTTTTATTAGAATTTGCAGTTTTTTAAGGAAATACATTGAGGAACTGACCTCAGCCTTGTGCCCCATGTCTAAAATAGACTTTCAAAATTTAAGGGGAGCACAACTCAATGAGTAATGCTAAAAGGTATGACAGAGAACGACAGTTGTGATGCACTGGTTCCTTCCAGATGCCTATAGGAATGCGCTGGTTTCCTAAGACCATTGGAAACTAAGATCATTAGAAAGCACAAAGGGGTTGGTTGCTGACAAGTATTCAGAATCATAGAGTTGGAAGGGGCCATACGGACCATTTAGTTCAAACCCCTGCTCAATGCAGGATCAACATAGAGCATCCCTGACAAGTGTTCATCTAGCTGCTGCTTGAAGACTGCCAGAAAGGGGGAGCTCACCACCATTACCCTTTACATTTTCTTAAACGTTGACAACTTCATATCTTTGCCCATTCAAGAAAAATAGTAGGAAATATCTCGAAGAACCTTTCTAACTCCAAATTGAAAACTGCTATATCTGGACCAGCTTTCATCTTTTTTTTTTTTTCTTTTCAATGTCTTTCACCTTTTGGAATATTTGTATTCATTACCCCAAAGATAGGATATATCATCTTGATTCTATATTAACTAGAATTGTCACCGTTTTTTTAATGGAAAAAGGACATGCCTGAACTAAAAGCTCTACAATGTGCCTATACAAATAAATAAATACTTGAACAAGGAATAGATGCTAAGAGTCTGAAATAGCCCTTGTGCATGGTTCCGTTTTGAAGCTGTCCTGGGGAATGCACTGCATTTTTAAACCAGTGCTACAGCAAGAAGTGGAAACCTGAGACAACTGCTGATGTGACTGCCAATCTGCAGTCTGCACAGGGTAAAGATGTATGTTCAAGGTTGCTGCCCTTTTTGCAAGGGATAAGGAGACCATGCCCGATGGATCACTTGCCCAAGTTGTAAATCTGCACTTTGTAATGTTAGTGTGTGTTCTCTTTTGTAAGAGGAGGAACTCTTAATATTCTGTGTATTTTATATACCGTATTATGAAACAGGCTTTATGCTAGAGCCATTACACAGTTTCCTTAGCAACAATCTCATACATGTTCTTGTGGAATTGCATGATAATATGCTGCAGTACTCTAACAGATACATCCCACCCACTGTTGTGAATGAAGTCTTTTGTTACATCATTGTGCGGATAGACACTCCAAATGTAACTGCATCTTGAGCTTTCGAGTTGCAGGGATTTCTTTGATGGTGGCATTTATCTTATAGTTACTGATCAGATTCTTGGTTACAGGCCTGGGAACAGGTGGTGTTGTGTAGGAATTTCTACTTTTCAAGCACTATATAGAAAAATCTCTATACAATGAAAGAAATGAGGAAATCACACCACTATCAGAAAAAACTGGATCCAAAAATTGATATTAAGTAAGGTCACCAACTCCTGGTTGGGAAATTCCTGGAGATTTGGGTATAGATTTGGGGAGGGGAGGGACCTCAGGGGAGTATAATGCCACTCTCCAAAGCAGCCATTTTCTCCAGAGGACAGATCTCAGTATTCTGGAGATCAGCTCTCTATGTCCCAATGAGAGGTTGGCAGTCCTAAATTACTAGGAGTTACAAAATGGAGGGAAACAGAGGGTTGCTCCTTCCCACATACCTAAAAATTCCTAAATTGGGAGGACTGTCCCCTCCAAATCTGCCATCATCATCCACTCCTGACATTTAGCTATGATTTCTCCCTTAATTCCCTTGTTGGTATACTTCTAAAGTATTGAGGTCCAATAGCTTTTTATAAAGGTGGTTCTGAAGTAAGCCAGAGACCACCTTAGTCCTGAGGAGAAGAGTAGCAGGCAAGGTATTTGGTCATTGGATGTAAGGAAGAAATAATGCCTATGTTGTTTTTAACGATGGAACAAGATGGGGGACTTATTGGATCAAAGTCTCAAGCTGCCTGCTCTAGACAAAACAGGGGGAGAACCCTATGGGGTGCCAACATTATGATAAATGTAATGTTAAGACCAGTTCTTAGAAAACATTTTTAAAGGAATTTGATAGGTTCTTGGAAGACAGGTCAATGAATGCTGATTAGCCATGATAATTACATTCAACCTCCATATTCAGAGGCAATGTACATTGGGGGAGACAAACAAGTGAAGGGCAAAACCTTCCTGTCCTGCTCATGAGCTTCCCAGGGGCATCTGACCAGCTGTTTCCAAAGATGGAACACTGGACAGATGGTTTGATTCAGCAAGGCAATGCTCTTATAAGATTGTAGGAAGGATGGTGCTTCTCCCAGAACTCCGTGAAACACTTCTGTCTCATTTCTCACATTTATCTTGACTTTTTTTGTGTACGGATGTTGGAGCTGAATAAAACTCAAAATGGTGCTCATGCAGGCCTTCACATTTCAATGTGGGAAAGTCCAGCCCAAATGTATGGGTAACATCCCTAAACATGGTAGATGAAAATGGCTAGTGAAAAAACATGTATATTTTGGAAACATGCATGCTAGGATGAAGCCAGGCTATTTGTTCATCTAGCTCGGTATTGTGTTCTTGATTGGTAGACACGTGCAGTAAATGTCTCTGCCAGTCCAGCTTCCAGGGCTCTTTAACTGAAGACACCGAGGACTGAACCTGCAACCTTCAGGGTGTAAATCATGTACTCTGCAATGGAGCGCCATTTATGATTCCTGAAGCAATTAATTTGCCTCCAGCCTGCAAATGGTCCTTTTGCTCTCCTCCTACACAATCCTGTCATTTCTGAAGCAGAGGCAGACAGGTGCCCAGATCTGTTACTGTGAATTTCCTGGCAAAGAAAATAAGGATAATGTTAATGAGTAAGACCCCACAGCTGAATTGTAAAAAAAACAAAAACAAATGAATCCAGAGCTTCCAAAAGGCAGACCTGGGGAATGAGACCCACTTCGTTGATTGACTCTCTTCTACCTCACTGTGGCACCACTGTAGCAACACATCTGCCAATGTGGTCAGCAAAGAATGAACATTATTGGGAATAAACGTGGGCACAGAAGGCCCTTTAAATGGTGTCAGTGCCAGGAACAGCTGGTTACCTGGGCAACCCGTAATAGCTCATCACTTATTCATTAAGCCTTGGAGAGGCTTGCTTTGCAGCCAGTGCCTAGCCCAATTCCTTCTGAACCTCCAGAGATAGCTGCCTGCCATCTTCACAGCTTCACATTCTTTTAATCTATTGTTTTAAGCAACAGATGCAACTCTCTTCACTCCCACCCCCCCCAGAGTGGTCACTGCAGTGAAGCGCTATCATCCTCTACATCTGTTATATTTCCCAACCATTTACGAAGGCCCCAGTTCAGTGCTGAGGATTTCCCATGGGTATAGATTTGCCTATCTGAACTGGGGCCAGCCCTTGACTATTAGATAACAGATATATCATAAATGCATTTTATGCTAGTGGATTGTTATAGCCCAGTAGATTTCGAATGCTAGGAGGGAGGGTACTAGGAGGGAGGGTGTCGGGAGTTTTAAGAGTGACTCTGTAGAGATCCTGGTGGTAGCCTGGAATGTTGGTTTGTCTGGGCTAATAGCCAGAGTTGCTCCCTGGGATGTCCCCACCTCATTTCAAAGAACTCCTGCTTCCTAGGAGTCCAAGAAGCTTGCAGATTTCCAGTAGGTTGGGAGACAGCTGGAGCTTTGCAGATGGTAGACTCAAGCCCAGTCACACAGACATGATGCACAGCTCAACTGAAAGTCTCTGACAGAGTTGGGCAGCTCTATAGTAACTGATATGCTTCTCTGGCCCCATTTACGACACGTTCCTGGCTATTCTCAAAACCATCATACTGTAACCAGTGGTATTTCAATGCAGTATATTGGATGGAGGCTATCACATTTTGGTCACATTATGAGAAGACAAGAGTCACTAAAAAAGACAGTCACGCTAGCAAACGTTGAGGGCAGCAGGAAAAGAGGAAAACCCAACAAGAGATGGATTGACTCAATAAAGGAAGTCACAGCCCTCAGTTTGCAAGATGTGAGCAAGGCTGTCAAAGGTAGGACATTCTGGTTCATAGGACATTGGTTCATTCTGGTAGGACATTGATTCATAGGGTTGCCATGAGTTCGAGGCGACTTGACGGCACTTAACACACAAACATATTGGACCAAGGCCAACTGTAAAATAATTGATTGGTTCAGGTGTGCATAGGCCATATCCTGACCATAAGCTTCATATTCTGCTTGTATTGAAAATCCAGTCATGTAGACACCACTGACTTTGACAGACCAATGGTCTGACTTGGTGGTATAAGGCAGCGTCATTTGTGTAGTAGTAAGGATATTTGTGAATGTTTCTCCTGTGGTCCAGTCTTAGCATGGGGCGCCATCTACTGGGCTATAACAATCCACTAGCATAAAATGCATTTATGATATATCTGTTATCTAATAGTCAAGGGCTGGCCCCAGTTCAGATAGGCAAATCTATACAATGGGGCCAACCACTACTATGATTGAGGGTGGTGCAAACCTAGTGGGAGCCCCCAGTTTTTCAGAGAACTCTTGTCTTTAAAAAAAAACACCCTAATGTAGGTGTTAGAAAAGTTAATAGCAGTATTTCTGCATGCACTGAGGTCACAAAAGAATCCTGCTGGGGTTTGGGTGGCCTTTTGGGTTCCCATGGCAACCCAAAATGTTGTGTGAATACTGTCAGCAGCCAGGATGCAGTAAGCAGAGGGAAGTGAGGATAGAGGAGCTGGAGGGGTGAAGCTGGGAAGATCCTGCTAGCTTGCTAGCAGCAGCTGAGTACAATTTGGTCTGACGGTTATTTCAAGGAGACCAGTCACAGGGGATTAAAAAATATAAGGCCAAGGCTGCAAAATAAGGTAACAATATATTTTATTACTCAGTTAAAATCTCCCAGATTCACTACACATTTTGCCAAGAGGTTTCTTCAGGGGAATCGGTTAGCCTTGCAGTAATTTTCCAAAAAGAGTACAAGATGCTACTGATCTTGAACTCTTTTTGGAACATTACTGCATTCCCCTGAAGAAGCCTCTTGGTGAAACGCATAGGGAATTTTGGGGATTTTAAGTGAGTAATAAAATATATTTTTACCTTATTTTGCACCAGCAGCATTAGCCTTATTTTTTCTCCTGACTTATTTCCTCTGCCTGCAGGTACTTAAACCATGGCATGGCTAGGGGCCTACAACAGCCAGCCCAGTGAATCAGGACTTGCCAAGAATGTGTTTTTCTTTATTTAAATAATATTGTTTTAAGTTGGTTGTATAGAAAGCTTCTGTAAGATGCTTTGAGCCCCTTTGGGAAGAAAAAAGGTAAAGGTTGTGATTGCACCAGGTCATTACTGACCCATGGGGTGACATCACATCACAATGTTTACTAGGCAGACTATGTTTATGGGGTGATTTTTCATTGCCTTCCCCAGTTGTCTGCACGTTACCTCCAGCAAACTGGGTACTCGTTTTACTGATCTCGGAAGGATGGAAGGCTGCATCAACCTTGAGCCGGCTGCCTGAAACTGACTCCCATCGGGATCGAACTCAGGTCGTGAGCAGAGCATTGACTGCAGTACTGCAGCTTACCACTCTGCGCCACAGGGCTCGCTCCTTTGGGGAGGAAAGTGGCCTATCAATGGCCCAAAGGTGACATATAAATGGCCCTTACCAAGAGGTAAGAAGCAGCACAGTGGAGGGGGAAGGTGGGGGAGGGAGTAGGATTTCCCCTCCACCATGAGTCATCGTAGGGCCCTCTTTGTACTTTCTTTAAAAAAACCTCTCTGTGTGATATACTTCTATTATTTGCATTTCACAGATCAGGAAGAGGAACCATAACAGAGAGATTTACCACCCCAAAGCTAAACCGTGAGTGCATGGCAGAGTCAACGCTTTAACCCTGGTCTGATATTTTGTCCACTATAGCCATATAGGGTTGCCAACTCCAGGTTGGGAAATTCCTGGAGATTTGTGTGCGGAGCCTGGGGAGGGCAGGGTCTGGTGTAGAGAGGGAACTCGGTGGGGTATAATGCCATCGAGGCCACCCTCCAAAGGAGCCATTTTCTCCAGGGGAACTGATCCTTGTCATCTTGAGACTAGGCTCTACCTGGAGGTTTTCAGCCCTGACACACCAGCCAGATAAATGGTATGTAACAATAATACTTAGCATTTGTAAAGTGTTTTCTGATATCAAAACATATCACCTACCACATCACAATTCTTACAACCGCTTTGTAAGGTTGGCTAGTATCACTACCATCTGTTTTGCAAATGAAGGGCTGAAAGGAGTGGCTTTCCTAAGAATACTCACAGTGTAATCCTAAGCACTGTTATACCCTTCAAACTCCATTGAAGTCAATGGGTTTAGAAAGGTGTAAGTCTGCTTAGGACTTCACTCTTAGCGTGTTTGTGGCTAAAATGAGGTTGGAACCAGCAATTCCCTCAATCAGAGCTTAGCCACCACTCTACTCCATCTCCAAGATAATAACAAGTCGTGATGAGTGAGGAATTGGTGTGTTTTACGTTGTAAAATGTCCAAGCTCCACTCCAATGGGTTTTACGCTTTTATTTGCCAGACAAGCCCTCTGTGATTAGGGAGCTATGGCAGCATGCCTGAAATAGCAGCTTATTTTGGATGATGACCATGCTGGAAAAGCTGGAGGTAGCATGTTTTCTTGGATATTGTATTTTACCTCCCACTCCTTTACCAATGTATAGTTAGTTAAGATCACAGCTCTGTATAGTTGCTCTAGACAGGTTACAATGATGTGCTGTTTGTCTTACTGCAACCTCAGTTTGTCGCAGTAGCAATGATCTCATCCCCAGTACAAGGAGACACCTGTTAGTTATGTCATCTTTTGCTTGCAGTTTCTAGGCCTGAGAAAGTATTTTAGCTGAGAAAGTTATTTTGATGAGACAGCTTAGGGCCTTCTACCTAGGTATTTCAGAAATGTGCTCGTCAGTATTTGTTGAAGTGAACAGATGTGTCTGTGCTGATTTTGCTTATCACAATAGCCAACCAGCTACTTAGAAATAGCCACGTGATCATGTTAAGTGATTTCAGAGATTAATCAGATAGATACGTTTTCTCTGTTATACCGTACATGCTTGTGCAGACCAAATCAGATTTCCTTGGACTGAAGCTCAGCAGTCAGAGATTGAAGGACCCCTGCTTGGTAAGATATAGGGACCCTTTTGGCTTATTTGATATTCCTTAAGAGCATTGAACAAGAGACTGAATTCTGATTTTGTTCTAACAGACAACTAGTTTTTAATATGCATTAAAATAATGTTAAGATCTTTGATTGTACTTGCCTGCTTATCTACATTCTGTGTAAGTCAATAATTTTAGTTCTCTGTTGTACACTGTTGTTTAATAAAAAGAACCTTTCCCTTTTTCAATAAAGGATAGAAAGATTCATAAAGGTGTCAATTCATTTGCTGATTAGAGAAACAGGGCCTGCAATCCTAGAAATAAAATTGTATTATCAAAAGTTGGAAGGGGTGAAAGCCTTTTCTGGCATGATAAAGCAAGGACATGATACTGTGAATCACAGCCAAAGGCAAAGCTTTGGAGAATTTTCAGTTCATAATCTCTCTAAATGTTGCGAGTGGGAAAAGCCGAACGTTCCAAGTTGTCCTGGGAAACAACAAGGACAATTTTTTCTTCTCCAGTTTATCATTTTACTAGCCATGGATGGGTCTATTCTTCATTAAAAAGAAGTGATTTGCACACACACTTGAATTAAATTTAGCATTACATCTTCTTGGGAATTCATATCCGAGCAGGATGTTTCCTAGAGGTGGGATGAAAAAAATTAATATATTTTCCATATATGGAGCAAGGAACACAGGAATTGTCTTGAAGATCAAAACAAAGTCTATCTAGTTCCAGATTCTGTTTCCAACAGTGGCCAGCCAAATGCCTTGTTATTTGTCTTGGTCTCCCTGTATACAGATTTCCTGTGGGTATCGTGTTGTATCCTATCATCTCTCTGTTTACTTCATCTAGACCTCTCCCGCCTCTCTCCTCAACCGGAACCCAAAGCAGTGTATATCTTTTTCCTCTCCTCCATTTTATCATTTTTTGTTTTGTTTTACCAGCTATTGGTAGATCTATTCTCCGTTAATATATGATTGTGAAGGAGCATTAGCTGTACATGTGCACTGGAAGCAGAAACAAAGAGAGAGTACCCTAAAGAGAAGGGGAAGGAGGTGGGTGGGGAGAAAACAGAAAGATTAGCTCAAGCGATCACAAGGAAAATGACTCAGAATCACAAGAATTACTTCTTTTTTATTTGTAATTGTTCATTTATATCTCTTTGTGGTTGCTGTGCATGTTTGGTTGCACCTGAGAGGCGCTGCAGAAAGGTCTGCTGGGCAACTATAGTATAATGCCAGCATGATATAACAACTGACAAGACGTAGTGGGATATCAGTGATACAACCAGATGCCGGTCAATAGTTTCATCCAACATTTCTCCAGCAGTCAAGTAATGATAGTAAATCGACTGGTGTAATAGATATGAACACCGTCAATTATGTGAACCAGCTGCTTCTAAGAAGAGCCCTGCTGGATCAGACTGGTGGTCCATCTAGTCCAGCATCCTGTTTCAACCAACCAGATGCCCTTGAGGGCCAAGGCTTTCCCATGATGATTTCTCCTAGCAGCTTCTTTATTTTCACTGCAGAGATAATCGGTCTGGGATTAAACCACATATTTCTGTCTACAACCCACTCACACCCTCCTGTCAGGAATCGGAGGAAGTTAGACCATGACTAGTCCACATTTCCAGGGCCTGCCTTCCCTTAACAATACCTAGTCTTTCACTTTCAGTGCAGGTGATTTGGGGGAAAGACAGGTGAGAAGGGCAATCAAGATTCATAGTGGTTTCTTGCTGAAAGAGGACTGGCGCTCATGCCTGCTTACTTTCTCAGGTATGGAAATTTGCCTTTGTGCCTGTTGAAATCTA
Source organism: Euleptes europaea (assembly GCF_029931775.1). Taxonomy (NCBI): domain Eukaryota; kingdom Metazoa; phylum Chordata; class Lepidosauria; order Squamata; family Sphaerodactylidae; genus Euleptes; species Euleptes europaea. Next base: position 36,995,657 of record NC_079318.1, on the reverse strand, counting down.
TTTGATTTTATTTTCAGGCCAGTTAAAAGATAACCAGTTCCTTCTTCCACCTTCCAGAAGAGGGATATGTCCTACTATTGTCAGGAATTTATTGGTGACTTGTTTTCCATGTAGTCTTTCAGTCTTTTTTTTCACAGTTGGTTTGTGGTGATATTTTTGGCTTTGAATACCATTGCAGCACTAACTTGTCCAGCGTGGACTGAAAAACTCCTACTGATGCCCTTAGAAGGAGAAATGGACAGGCAGGTGACATGATTGGAGACTCCTTGTCATTTCCTAGTTACACTGACATTTTGAAATGGTCTGCAATGTAGTCCATTCTCCCATTATTGTAAAACAGGAAAGTAAAAAAGAGATTTTAAATTAAAGGGTCAACTAAGGGCGATGGGAAATAGAAGCATGAGCTTGTTTTTGCGTGTATGTATGTGTGAATTTTTTTAAAAAACATTGTCAGTTCTTGTGGTTTGCAACTATGAAATATTTTGACTGATGGACAATTAAAAATAAAGAGCAAATAGTGAAATTACAAAGGAAACAATATTAGGAAATTATTGTTTAAAGGGCTGCTGATGGAAAGCGGAAACATGAACTTGTAATTGTGTGTATGTAGATTTTTTAAAAGGTGATTCTCAGTTCTGTGGGCGTGCAAAAAATGAAGCAGTGAAACTGACAGATCTATATTTTTTTCTAAATAAAGAAAATGTGGGATTGAAAAAAGGAAATGACATTATGGTATGATTAACGAAAGGCTCAGTTGCAATACTGCCGGAACCAATTCATCCCCATTGCATCAAATGGGACTTACTCTTTCTGCATACTTAGGATCTTGCTGTACGGAAACAGAGCACTGCAGGATTTTAATAAACTACATTTACACTAGTTCTAGCTGATGGTGGAGTATAAAGACCCTTCTTGAGCAAAGCAGACTGTGGCAATAAGAGTCTGTAATGCTGAAGGGATGATCCCAGAGAGTACATTGACACTCTGGTATGCTGGAAAGGCCTAAAAGTAGTCTGGTGCGCCATTAATTGAGAGGCAGATTACACAGGGTTTGGTCCTGGGGGTTTTGCCTTCCCCACAGCAAAGGGTATATACTGTGTATGTCAGATTGTACTGTTATGAAACAGCACAACCATCACAGCACAAATGTTGGCATTTAGGCACTAACGTCCTCAAATCTCCATCTAGAAAAAGCTCTCCAGGACTCCACAAGTGCATGTAACTACATTTCTAGACATCCTCAGTGACTGTGCCCTCAAAGAGTTGGTCATGGAACCAACCAGAGGGGAGGCGATCTTGGACTTAATACTCTGTGGTGCTGCCAGTGACTTAGTGCGGGATGTGGATGTGGTTGAGCCAGTTGGCAATAGTGACCACAATGGCATCAAATTTAATGTATATGTATGTGGGAAAGTGCCTGAGAAATCTCACACAATTACATTTGACTTCAAAAGAGGGAACTTCTCTAAAATGAGGAACCTGGTAAAAAGAAAGTTGAAAGGAACAGTTAGGAGGGTTAAATCTCTGGAAAAGGCTTGGAGGTTACTCAAGTCCTCAATACTAGAGGCTCAGGTAGATTGTATACCACAGGTCAGGAAAAGTAGTATAAAGTCCAAGAGGTCACCGCCATGGCTAACAGGTAAGGTGAAGGAAGCTACTAGAGAATAAAAGGCTTCCTTCAGTAAGTGGGCGGATTGCTCAAACAAGGCAAACAAAAGCAAACACAAACTTGCACAAAGGAAATGCAAGCAAACAATTAGAGATGCAAAAAAAGATTTTGAGGGACATATCGCTAAACACATCAAGACCAACAATAATAAATTCCTTAAGTACATTAAGAGCAGGAAACCAGCTAGGGAAGCAGTGGAACCATTGGATGACAATGGGAGTAAAGGAACAATAAGGGAGGGTAAAGCGATTGTAGAGCAACTAAATGAATTCTTCTCATCTGTCTTCACTGTTGAAGATAAAGGGCCGATGCCTTTTCCTGAACAGATGTTGTGGGGAGGGGAGAATGGGGAGCTGGAGCAAATAGTGGTAACAAAGCAGGAAGTTCTATAACATCTCGACAAACTGCAAACTAACAAGTTACCGGGAACAGATGTTATTCATCCTAGAGTTCTTCAAGAACTCAAATGGGAAATGGCTGAACTTCTAATGATGATATGTAACATGTCCCCTTAGATTAGCCTCTGTATCAGAGGACTGGAGAATGTCCAATGAAACACCCATTTATTAAAAGGGTTCCAGGGGGACACAGGAAATTACAAGCCAGTTAGTTTAACATCTGTTCCAGGTAAATTGATGGAAAGCATTATGAAAGATAGAATTGTCAAGCATATAGAAGGGCAAGCCCTGCTGAGCAAAACCCAACAAGGCTTCTGTAAAGGTAGGTCCTGTCTCACTAACCTTTTAGAATTTTTTGAAAGTGTCAATAAGCATGTGGACAGGAATGAGCCTGTGGACATTGTCAAAAGCCTTTTGGAAATCCAAGTACACAAAGTCCCCCACCAAAGACCGCTAAGCAAATTTCATAGTAATGGGATAAGAGGACAAGTCTTCTTATGGATTGAGAGCTGGCTGAAAAATAGGAAGCAGAGAGTAGGAATCAATGGTTAGTTCTCCCAATGAGGGATGTGAGCGGCAGGGTCCCTCAGGGATCTGTGTTGGGACCGGTACTTTTCAACCTATTCATCAACAACCTGGAGCTGGGGTGAACAGCGAGGTGGCCATGTTTGCAGATGACACCAAATTCTTTAAGGTGGTTAAAACAAAAACGGACTGTGAAGTGCTCCAAAAGGATCTCTCCAAACTGGAGGAATGGGCATTAAAATGACAAATGCGATTCAATGTGTAAAGTGATGCATATTGGGGCAAAATATCCTCGTGAGGCGCCCTGGCTGGGGTTTTTGGAGGGCTAGGAGGGTTGCGATTGGGTGCTGGCGAGGGAGGTGATTGAACACACCCGTAGTGAGTATCTAGAGCTGCTTGGGACTTCGTGGATGTGGCAGTGGGCACTTGTTTTTCCCCATTCCATGGGCATCTATGGGCTGCACCGTCATGTTTTTTTTTTGGGGTGCAACTTTGAACATTTCTCAGGGGGTGTTCCCGGGCTGAAATAGCTTAGGGAGACAACTAGCTCCAGCCACTCACATTGATGCTGGCTCAGAGCCCTGTGCCTCAATTGTGCCAGCACCCAGCTGCTGCAAAAGCTGGGCCAGAGCCCGAGAGCTGTATAGCAGCGCTAGGTCTTACACTGGCGTAACTGGCTCTTACACCAGCTTATCTCAGAGATACGCCAGTGTATGGGTCAGTCGGCTCCCTGAGCCCATTTGAACCCCTCCCCCCTTAGGATGGCACTGTAAAATTACAAAAGTCAGGAGAGCAAAAGAATGGTCAACTGGAATCATTGTATAAACGGTCATTCTCTGTTCCTCAACATGCCTAAGTACACAAAAATATTTTTGAAAACATTCCAGTGATGAAAGAAGTCTGTGTCACAGCATGTACATTTGAAGCATGTCAAAAGAAAAATCAGTCACAACTTTGTTAATTTATTGTTACGGCCATTGGCCAGCATAAAATAACAAAGCAGTACAAGTACCTATATAGCATTAATTAAAAATAAAAGAAAAATGGAAAAATGGAAAGCAAAGTAACATGGCTTAAAATAAACTGATTAAATACATTATCAGCATAATAGAGTACCAAATAAACATTGCACATTATACATTACTTCACCCGTCATCACCTAATGCAGTGTTTCCCAAAGTGGGCAGTACCACCCCCTGGGGGGTGTGGGATTATGTAGGGGGGCACTAAGAGGCAAGGGGGCAGCAGGGGGGCACTAGAGGTGGGCCCCTTCAACTGTGTTGTTAGATAGGGTAGGGGGCGCTGGGGTTCAGTTTGTGAAACCAAGGGGGGCGGTGGCCCGAAAAGTTTGGGAACCACTGATCTAATGTATCACTAATAACATAACCCTTTTTATTTTGGACATTCCTTTTGGTAATGGCCTTCCAGCAAAATTTAGCTACATTGAATGAAATAGCAGGGGTTTTATCTTCAAGCAGAAATTGGATAATTTAGCTTTCTTCAATTGTGGATTGATGCAAATGACCAAATCGTTGTAACCAAGGATCAATTGTAGTTCTTCTAAATTCCGCATAAAATTCACAGTATAATAGAATGAGTCAAAACTTTATATTCTGTAATGTTCCCAGTAACCAAATCACTAATACCCATTCCCCAAACATTTATATTAGATCAATTATTGTAGGAGAAAAGTCCTGAATTCATCAATTTCTGATTTGTAGACTCATCTGCCAATCACAAAATCTTTGTTGGTTAATCGTACGGGTTTCAACTGATTAAATCTACCTGCATCTGCACATGTACACTCTATATACCCAGTGGTGTGTACACAGTGTGCCAAACAAAAACGCATAAGTGCAACAAATCAGACAAAACGTGATGTTGACACATGATGGTATACACAGATTTACATAGAGATCAGCCGACAGAGGTCAGTTCCCCTGGAGAAAACGGCTGCTTTGGCCATTGGACTCTATGGCATTGAAGTCCTGCCCCTCCCCCAAACCCCGCCTTCCTCATGCTGCGCCTCCAAAACCTCCTAAGAACATAAGAAAGGCCGTGCTGGATCAGACCAAGGCCCATCAAGTCCAGCAGTCTGTGCACACAGTGGCCAACCAGGTGCCTCTAGGAAGCCCCCAAACAAGACGACTGTAGCAGCTCCGTCCTGCCTGTGTTCCACAGCACCTAATATAATAGGTGTCAGGAACCACACCATGCTTAGTTCTGTTCAAGTGTATCCATTGTTTGCTGTTCATGTGTCTCTAGGCCTTGTTTCTCTGAGTGGTTCACACTGCCGGGAGTCTGGCTGTCCAGGCAGGCTCTTGACATGAGTTAGGCCCATCTCTGTCCCTGTATTGTTTTGGGTTTGTTCCTGTGCTGTACCTGCTCCTTTCCTCACCCCCTGCTCTGACCTTGAGTCTCTAGCAGGCACTTCAATATTATGGCTTGCTCACTCCCTGCTTCCTACCAGGCACACTGTTACCTCTAAACTCCCAGGCCGCTTGGTTTTGCACCTGGGATGACTCTATGCTTAAAACTATGCTTCATTGTTTGGTTCGCCATTAGCAGCTTTGAAACCGTGGATTGCTCATGTTGTACCTGTGTGTGTGTGTGTGTGTGTGTGTGAAGTGCCGTCAAGTCGCAGCTGACTTATGCCGACCCCTTTTGGGGTTTTCATGGCAAGAGACTAACTAACAGAGGTGGTTTTGCCAGTGCCTTCCTCTGCACAGCAACCCTGGACTTCCTTGGTGGTCTCCCATCCAAATACTAACCAGGGCTGACCCTGCTTAGCTTCTGAGATCTGATGAGATCAGGCTAGCCTGGGCCATCCAGGTCAGGGCATGTGTACCTGTGGCTCCTAAATAAACGTTTCCCTGCTTTAGACTGCCTGTCTGAGCGAGTGGCTTTTTGGGATTGCCGAGGTCGGCTGAAGAACCTCACAATAGGCATGCTCTTCCTCCCGCCGGTAGTGAAGCGGCAACCCTAGCTGTGCAACAGAATTAATTACAACGCCTCCCAAAACATTTTGTTCACCTGCTTTGTGTGTTAAGTGCCGTCAAGTCGCTTCCGACTCATGGCGACCCTATGAATCAAAGCCCTCCCAAATGTCCTATCTTTGACAGCCTTGTTCAGATCCTGCAAATTGAAGGCCGTGGCTTCCTTTATTGAGTCCGTCCACCTCTTGTCGGGTCTTCCTCTTTTCCTGCTGCCCTCCACTTTTCCTAGCATGGCTGTCTTTTCCAGTGACTCTTGTCCGTGCCCAAAATACAACAGCCTCCGTTGAGTCATTTGAGCTTCTAGGGTCAGTTCAGGCCTGGTTTGATCTAGAACCCACTGATTGGTTTTTGGGGCGGTCCACGGAACCCGCAACCCTCTCCTCCAGCACCCCATTTCAAAGGAATCTATTTCCTTCCTATCCGCTGTCTTCGCTGCCCAGCTTTCACCCCCATACATAGTAATAGTTCACAGTGGGTCGCCGTGTTAGTCTGTTTGCAGTAGTCAAAAAGGGCAAGAGTCCAGTAGCACCTTAAAGACTAACAAAAATATTTTCTGGTAGGGTATGAGCTGTGGCTCACGAAAGCTCATACCCTACCAGAAAATATTTTTGTTAGTCTTTAAGGTGCTACTGGACTCTTGCCCTTTTTGACATAGTAATAGGGAATACGACGGCATGAATTAATGTAGTCTCGCCTGCTTTGCTTCGGGGCATTTCCTCGGCTCGTCGCCAGGGGGCGCCGGTGGGCGGAGCTCCTGGGCGCTCCCCCTGGGGAGAGGCGGAGCGGAGCCGCCGCAGGCTGGGCGAGCGGAGCCCGTCGGGGCGGGCTGGCGAGCGGTGCTCTTGCTGTGCCTGCCGGCATGCAGCCTGCGCGGCTTCCCCCGTCGGGGCTCCCTGGGCCGGCGAGGGTCTAGGCGCCGGTGGCCCGAGCTGCCCCTGCCCCTCGGTCTGGAGGCGCTGCACCATGTCGGGGACTCGCGGCGTCGAGGGCAAGGAGGCGGGCGGCGGCTCGGAGCTGGAAGACGGGCAGTGCGACTCGGGCTTCGGCTGCAGCCGCTCCCTGCCCGGCGAGCCCCGGTCGCCCTCGGCGGCCCCCGGGGTGGGAAGGGGCGCCGGCCCCCCGGGCCCGGGCCAGGCAAGGGCGGACGCCTCCTCGGAGGCGGAGGAGAGGCTCGACTCCAGCTACGGCTCCTCGTCTCTCGTCGAGGCCTTGCGGGGGCTGGGGAAGGCTCCCGAAAAGGAGGAGGAGGAGGAGGAGGAAGAAGAAGAAGAAAGGCTCCGGCGGCCGCAGCTGGAGACTTGCCCTTTCGTCTCTGAAGACGGAGACACGTGAGTGGCTCGAGGGCGCTCCTTCGCGTGCACGCGTAACGTGGCACGCTCCTCTTCCGTGAATAGCTGAAGCTGCCTTCTACTGAGTCAGACCCTTGAGGGTCCATCCAAGTCAGTCTTGTCTACTCAGACCGGCAGCGGCCCTCCAGGGTCTCAGGCAGGGGTCTTCCACATCACCTCCCTGCCTAGTCCTTTTAACTGGAGATGCCGGGGATTGAACCTGGGACCTTCTGCATGCCAAGCAGAGGCTCTGTCACTGAGCCACGGCCCCTCCTTTCTTGACCTTCGTTTTTTTTTTTTTTAAAGGAACACAATTCCTGAGAGGGGAGGCCCAGGTGGGGAGTCCATGTAACATGCCCCCGCCCTTCCTTGCCACCCTCCGGCCTCTGGGGGTAGAATGAAGGGGACCTAAGTCCCTTAGGGTGGGTGGAAGGAGCGAGGCCACGGCTCACATCTATGATGCTGTTCCAAATAAAGACGATAATTTGCTGTATTGGGGGGAGGAGTCATGTCCTGGACATGGGGCCGCACTTTATAATAAGGGGGAGCTGTGCCCAACTCACACAGTGGGAAAATGCCTGTTGGTCCACTGTGTTAAGTTGTGGAACTCCCTGCCTCAGGATGTGGTGATGGCTGCTAACTTGGAAGGCTTTCAGAGGGGAGTGGACATGTTCGTGGAGGAGAGGGCTACTAGTAAAAATGACGCATACCTATTCTCTCCAGGATCAGATGAGCATGCATGTTATATGAGGTGTTGTGGAACACATGCAGTTGTCTTGTTTGTGGGCTTCCTAGAGGCACCTGGTTGGCCACTGTGTGAACAGACTGCTGAACTTGATGGGCCTTGGTCTGATCCAGCATGGCCTTTCTTATGTTCATGTGCATATGTAACTGGGAGCCGGTTGGATGTGTGTGTAAAGTGCCGTCAAGTCGCAGCCGGGTTATGGCGACCCCATAGGGTTTTCAAGGCAAGCGACTAACAGAGGTGGTTTGCCAGTGCCTTCCTCTGCATAGCAACCCTGGAATTCCTTGGTGGTCTCCCATCCAACAACTAACCAGGGCTGACCCTGCTTAACTTGTGAGATCTGAGGAGTTCAGTAGGATGCACATGGTTTTCAAAGTGTTATCTCCGGCGCACTATTCACTTTAAGGTGTCCTTATCTTCATGTTTGGCATCTGGGACTAGAGGGGTTATTTCATTCCTTCCACAACTTTCTGTGAAGGGCATTGTAGGATATATCAGTGTGTTCGTTTGTTTGATGGGACTTACTTGGCTACTTACTACTAATCTCATTATTAATTTAAATGTCTAGCTTTACTTGTTAGGGGAGGTTTACCCCCTTCCCTTCAACATAGTAGACTTTGAATCACATTAGCTCTTCTGAAGAACTTTTGAAAGCTAAAGATCTGTCTTTGCATTGCAAAGCTACCTGCATCCCTGCTTCCAAGCAAAATGAACTGGATTTGTTTCCCCACTCCTACACAGGAAGCCAGCTGGGTGACCTTAGGCTGGTCACAGTTCTCTTAGAGCTCTCAGCCCCACGTACCTCACAGGGTGTCTGTTGTGGGGAGGGGAAAGGAAGGTGATTGTAAGCTGGTTTGAGTCTTCCTTAAGTGGTAGAGAAAGTCGGCATATAAAAACCAACTCTTCTCTACCATAGGGGAGTCTCAACGCAGTTTACAAGCACCTTCCCCCCCCCTCACAACAGGGCACCTCGTGAGGTAGCAGCAGCTGAGAGAGCTCTGAGAGAACTGTGACTGGCCCAAGGTCACCCAGCAGGCTGCGTGTGGAGGAGCGGGAATCAAACCCGGTTCTCCAGATTAGAGTCCGCTGCTCTTAACCACTACGCCACGCTGGCTCTCATAATCTTTATTTCCATTGCTGTCATACCTATATCTCAGAGCAAACTGGTTTGCTTGTGCCAATCAGGAAAGCAACCAAAGCCGGCCACCCACAAGCTAAGACTGAGGTTGCTAGCTACACATGTGAGGAACTCCCCTGGTATGCAGAAAAAAAATTACTTTATAAATTAACCAGAAAATAACGCCTCGATACAGACTACATGTGCTGCATGAGAGCAGTTGAGAGAGTTTTTTTTTAAGGGGGGGCGTTAGGAAAATTGGCATAAGAGTTTGTAGAGTCCCAGGGAGGGAAATCTCTGTAGATCTGTGGAAATTTCTCAGTTTTTCCACTCCCAGTGATTCCTTGTGGACCCCCCGTTTTTCACTATATCTAATAGTAAAGTGGGTGGAAGCAAAACTAGGTAAACCACAGACTGAGTAGGTGCTTCTGCATACTCAAGGGACTCCCCAGTATGCAGAACAATGACTTTGTGAGAGGGAAACCCAAAAACGGCCTGATGAGGCTGGAGCAAACTCCAGGAAGTGTGGGGTGTTGACAGTCAATGGGGAACAAAGTCAGATGGAAAAACTAGCTTACTCAGGCCCCTGGAAGCAAGTAGTTTTCTGGAGGGGCATGCATGTGTGTGTTAAGTGCTGTCAAGTAGCTTCCGACTCATGGAGACCCTATGAATCATTGTCCTCCAAAACATCCTATCTTTAACAGCCTTGCTCAGGTGTTGCAAATGGAGGGCCGTGGCTTCCTTTACAGAGTCAATCCATCTCTTGTTGGATCTTCCTCTTTTCCTGCTGTCTTTAACTTTTCCTAGCATGATTACCTTTTCCATATATGTGTATAATTTCTAAATTGTTTATTTGTCCCCCTGCAGTGATCTTTTGTATGTCTTAGCTTGTCTCTTCTCTTGGCAAATATGGTGGGCCAGTAGCTATCAGTAGGGCAATGAAATGGGGGCCAGCCACAGACGAGAATGGGGTTGTTGCATGCTGGGGGAATCCAAGGCATGTGGGAAAAAATGTGCTGTTGTAAATTTACACACACACATAGCTTGATAAGATCTGGACATATTCTAGGAGATACGGGCCTACCGAGGGCAGTTGAGCATCAGTTAAAGAAGCAGTAGACTGAGCAGGTTGTCGAAATTGACATGCTCAAGTCCCTAAGAGTTTATAATGTCTTTTAGGGAAGGATTTAGGCAGGGGTGGAATTTCTCAATATTTTATTTCCTCTTCTTGGGGGGCCCTATGTGTCATGCTTGGTATTGTAGCTGATTGTCTTGGACATACATTACAAACATCTAATTCCATTGGTCATACCAACCTTTCCCATGCTTCTGCAGCTGTGGAGGAAAAGCTTGCTTTTTGGGACAGAGGGCTTGTGACTGAAACAGATTTTTCTAGTGGTGATGGTGGAGTGAGGTGGTGAGAAAATCACGTCACTTTGCAAATTCTCCTGCAACTTCCCGGTTTAGAAACCTGGGAGGGGAGGAGGGCCAGACACACTTTGTCTGATCGAGCCATCTTCCAAGGAGCCTTCCTCCAACAGAAGAGCTGCTTAACTTGGAAAAAGGGTCCTTAGGCTGAAGGAAAGCTTCAGACGTTGCCCAGTGGTGTGGTAGGGTAGGAGTAGGATCCACCCCAAGGGCAGCTTCAGGTGTAGCACAGCAGGAATCTGACTGTAAAGCAATCCCCTTTTCCAGAATGTGGGGTCCTTGAATATGGAGCTCATTTGGATGAATTGGGTGGGAGCATTAATCTTTTCTCGAAACCCGGCAAATGATTTCTGTGTCTTCCGTTGCCTGGTGAACAAGAACATGCGTTAACTGGAAAGTCTGCATGTGCTGTCGAGAGTCGTCTTCAGCCACATTGCTTCCCCCCCCCCCCCGCGCCTCCTTCTTCTCCTTCTGCTAGAAGGAGCACCGGCTAGGGCTGAGGGCATTTTGTGAAGCAAAACTGGGAATGTTTTATTCACTGTTTCTCAGCAGTCTCCCCTGGGCAATATCACTTCCTTGTAACAATTCTAATGATGAAAGAACAGAAGTTCGTGGCTGCAAGATTTCTGCTTCCTGTTTCTTACAGCCACTGTAGTGGGATTGGGGGCTGCTTCTGGGACAGATTGTTACCCCCGCAGTGCCTTTTGGTCACCTTATGCAAGCGTGGATATCAGCTCTTACATAGGGTTGCCAGTTCCCTATGCCATAGCATTGAAGTCCCTCCCCAAATCCCGCCCTCCTCAGGCTCCACCCCAAAAACCTTACATAGGGTTGCGAAGAGGAATCTGGCAACCCTATGTAAGAGCAATCCCATCAGGCTTGGAAGTAACTTGCATTTCTTACTAGTCCTGACCTGGGGCCTTGAAATAGAAGATAGGAGGTACCGCGTCAGCCACTTTCATACAAGTACCCATGTGACTTAACCAGCCACGGCTGAGGGCATTTGGTGAAGCAAAACTGGGATTTTGCCCATTCAAAAATACCTGTGGTCTCTTCTTTCCAATGATGAGAGTGTGAGCAGATATTGTCCTTATCGCAGTGGGATGCTGGCTGACTTCCTGCTCTCAAAGACTGGTTACAGAAGATCATTTGAGCATGGCCGCCATTTTCGTTTACTTCATCCAAAATGCATTTCCCTCGTAGTTCTTTGTTCTGATGAATCTCGGGGTTTCCCAGCCCAAGCTGCTGCCTGAGAAACTGCTTTTTGTACTGGGTGGAAACAGTCGGATCTATTTTAGTAGTGTTGGGTGTGCGTGTGGTCTCTAGTGGAAGGAAGAGGCGGCAGGGGAAGCCTGCGCTGTGTGGTTGCCACTATTGACTGATGAGAAATCATGTGTCAGTGATGTGGACTGAGCTTAGATGGATGAAAAAGATGGGAAGTTCAGTGAGTTTATTTAAATCTATCTGGAAGGGGGTCCTTTCCTGGTGCCAGTAGGTGAGCAATCATTAAAGCTGTGTAGTCTTTCTGGCCTTATCTGGGGCACCGGGCTTTGAACACATGAAGCTGCCTTATATTGAATCAGACCCTTGGTCCATCAAAGTCAGTATTGTCTACTCGGACCGGCAGCGGCTCTCCAGGGTCTCAGGCAGAGGTCTTTCACATCACCTACTTGCCTAGTCCCTTTAACTGGAGATGCCGGGGATTGAATTTTGGACCTTCTGCAGATTCTCTACCAGTGAGCCACAGCCCCTCCCCTTTGACTAGTTTGTGGCTGTTTGCTACCTTTCAAGATGAAGTTTCCAGGATAGGAGAATGTCTTTGTTCAGTGATGACATGCTGAAGACTTTGCATCCCTGATCCTGGGAAGTCCCGGTAGAAGAACCAGCACTGCTCAAGAACGAAACGTCCCAGTTAAAATGGTTGTACATGGTTGGCATAATTACCATCTCTCTAGCGTAGTCCCATAGCACTTTGCTAGAAGCTTTATAATGCAAATGTTACTGTGCTTGGACAGATTGGAAATAGCAGTCTTTCAGCAGAGGAAGCAGTGGCCATTGTAAAGTGCAGATACTGTGGGCAAGATGCTCTTTGGTCTGCATTACATGGTGTCTGAGTGTTTTAGCATGTGAGAGACCAAAAAAGATGAAAAGAAGTTGCATTCATGCCTGTGCGGGAGGTGGAGTCTGATCTGGAGAACCGGGTTTGATTCCCCACTCCTCCACATGAGCGGCAGACGCTAATCTGGTGAACTGGATTTGTTTCCCTAGTCCTCCACATGAAGCCAGCTGGGTGACCTTGGGCTAGTCACAGCTCTCTTAGAGCTCTCTCATCCTCACCTACCTCACAGGGTGTCTGTTGTGGGGAGGGGAAGGGAAGGTGATTGTAAGCCGGTTTGATTCTTCCTTAAGTGGGAGAGAAAGTCAACATATAAAAGCCAACTCTTCTTCATAATGCAGAGAGGATTGTGATTCCCCTTCCCCATGATTGGAGGAGGAATTTAATTTGCTGTTTGGTGCATACAAAAAGATGAATGTTACAGTGTGTGTGTGTGTGTGTTTGGGGGGGGGGGAGATCCTTCAGAATATCTTCCTGACTTTTCCCGAGAGGCTCGGTAAAAACTTCATTTCATGAAAGTTAATCATACCTTAATATGGTAGAATAGCATCACAAGGTGCTTAAAAGACTAATTTGTTAATGTTTTGATTTTCCTTTTTTTTAGTCAGCTGTGGGGTTAAACTCTTTTGGACTTCAGATCCTGAATTCCAACTTTCATTTTGAAGACTCATGTGTCCTATGGTGGCTCTCAATGCAACTGTAAAATGGCTCCATAACCAGAACTTCCTAGCTGTTGTACTTTACGGGGAAAGAAGTATTTTCTTAATGTGCAATCTTAATTTACCATTCCCGGCTGTGAATGCTTGCTCTTTCCATTATGTAAGCAGGCCTCACTTAGGGTTTGCAGTATAATTTTAGCTGAACTGTGAAAAGTTCTCAGAGCAGTTTTGCTATTAAAATGAACTTCGCTAAATTAAATTACGGTTTTCTGGAGCACCTGCTCTTCACTTTTGATCTCTGGGCATAGATAGAAACGGAGCTGGAGGAAGTGTTTTGCTTGTCACTCTGTTTCTCACAGATGTTGCAGAGTGACTTTAGGGAGGTTGAATAAAATCCACTGCATACCAATGTAACTTGTATAGCACCTGTGCCCTCTCACACTTTACACATAAAATACTAACAGGCTTTTTATACAGCAAAGGTTAGATACTGTCAGTTCATCTCTGAACACAGCTAAAGGACAAACATGTTTTTGAGCACTTAGTAAAGGTCAGAAGGGAGGAATAAAGACTAATAACTGCAAAAAGAAAGAGTTTGCACAACAGATGGATATTCCAATTGCTGTTGGTGCCTTAAGTACAGATACTTCCCAGAGTATGGATACCTTGCTGGGTGAGATTCTAGGGAAAATCTCAAATGCAGGCACAGTATATTGGGGGTGGGCCTTGAATACCACCAACCATTATATCCTTCTGGTATAAAATGCGGTGGCCAGGATTTTAACAGGAGTCTGCCACTGTGGACATGCAAGACCAGTACGCTGTCAATTGCATTGCCTTCCAGTTTGTTTCTGAACCTGATTCAAAGAGCAGGTTTCGACTTCTAAAACTCCAAAGCATTTGGCAACCAAGTTCCTGAAGACCTTGTATTAACCTGTCTGAGTTTCAAGGTCAGCTGGTGACGCCCTGCCATGGAAACCTCAAAATGTCTGCTGTAAGGCTGGTTGGGAACTCATGAAACCCTTCGCAGCCGCTATCTCCAATGTGTGGACCTCCTTCCATCCGTGGCAATACAATGAGCACCACCTTTGTAGGCCTTTAGGCATAACTTCACCATAGTCCTGGCAGGTTGGAAATGAATTAATCATCTAGTTTGTTTCCTTAGATTCTGCCGTGTTGTTTTGTTTTAGGGCTGTTTTACACTTATATTGTTGGTATGATTGATAAATGATGTAGTATTTACTACTGCTTTACTTGATTTTTCAAGGTAACTATTGGTAGCCAATTGGGAGATTCTTTTAAAAAGGAAAGGTAGGGTGAATCCAGAAAGGCAGGGAGCCAGCGTGGTGTAGTGGTTAAGAATGGTGGTTTGGAGCGGTGGACTCTGATCTGGAGAACCAGGTTTGATTCCCCACTCCTCCACATGAGTGGCGGAGGCTACTCTGGTGAACTGGGTTGGTTTCCCCACTCTTCCACATGAAGCCAGCTGGGTGGCCTTGGGCTCTGTTAGAGCTTTCTCAGCCCCACCTACCTCACAGGGGGTCTGTTGTGGGGAGGGGAAGGTGATAGTAAGCCGGTTTGATTCTTCCTTAAGTGGTAGAGAAAGTCAGCATATAAAAACCAAATCTTCTTCTTCTAAATAAGTATACTCAGGGCCACAAACTATAACAAAACAAATCCGTATATCAGTCAGGTTAGGATTGCCAATTTGGGCTGGGGAATCCCTGGAGATTTGGGAGTGAAGCCTGAGTAGGGAGGGGTTTGAGGAAGGGAAGGGCCTCATCTGGGTATAATGTCATGGAGTCCATCCTCCAAAGCAGCCATTTTCTCCATGAAGTTAGTTTCAGCAGGTAGCCATGTTGGTCTGCTGAGCTAAATTTGACTCCACTGGCTCCTTAGATACCAGCACGATTTTCGGGTCAAAGCTCCCATTGTCTGCCGAAGGGAGCTTTGTCTCTTAAAAGCTTATACCCCAAAAAACTTGTTGGTCTCTAAGGTGCTATTAGACTCAAATCCAGATTTTCTCCAGGAGGACTGATCTCTAGTCTGGAGATCTGTTGTGATTCTGGGAGATCTCCAGGCTCCACTTGGAGGCAGGCAACTCTACAGTCAGATGCAGTTTGCATGGAAATATATTTCCCCATTCAGTGCAGCTATTTCTATGATCATGACTCCTGGTTATTTTTACTTACTTGACTGACGCTGTATGGAGCAATTTTGCATTTTTCCATTGCTGGTGATTCTAGATCTTGATGTGGAACAATGCAAATACTATTCAGCAATATGGCATCCCTAAGCAGCTCAGAGGTTACCAGATGCTAATGTGGCAATTGTGGCTCATAGCCAAATAAATATAGCACTTGGGTTCATGGAATTATTGACTGGCCACATTAAACCACTCTGGCATATTCATAAGGGAATGTTCTGGTGCAAGCGGTGGCATGTGGAGGTACAAAGAGATACATGGTGGTTATATAAACTCTCCAGTTATCTAACCATGGAAAGGCAGAGTACTCTAGGGTTCAGATTATTTGGACCTGGGAGACCTGGCTTCATGTACTGCTTCTCTCCCAGTCTCGTTTATATTGCCTTGGGAAACCGTACGTACTTGGTTTGGCAAAAGGTATCTGCTTGTATAAATGAGGAATCTATAAAGTTTGAGTCACAATATTTGAGACAAGTATAAACTGAATAGTCCCAGTAATACAATGTGCAAGAATATTTCTAGTTCCCTTTTCAGTTACTTGATCTGACAGCCATAAGGATAAACCCATGTGATATAAGTAATTTGCAGAGGAAGTATTATGAAGGAGAAAACCTGTTTGCAAATTATTGTTTTTTTAAAAAGTATTGCATTTCTATCCTGCCATTCCTCCAGGGAGCTTGGAGTGACATGCGTCTCTTCCCCCTCCTCCTGCCCTTCACAGTAGGCGTGAGAGGTCCATTCGGCTGAAGGACAGAAATGTCCCCAAGATAATTATACACTGGCCAGATGTGCAGCCCTACTACCATCTGCCATATTAGAAGGGAGATTTAAGAAGATCCCCAGGGTGGAGAGACTTTGCTTCCAGGGGAGCTGGAAACCGTTAAGCGTGTATTTTTTTAGATGTCCCCTCTACAAGTCAGCCCTCTTTAATATTATTGATTAGGGAAATGGGCTCTGGTGAGGAGGGTGAATGGACCAAAAGGATTCTGCTGGGAGATAGCGCACCAATCACCACCCAGGTCACAAAATACTATTCAATAGCAATGAAGCTATGTCGCCTTAATGTGCTTCCTTAATCTGTGGACATGTAAAATTGGGTGATTCCTAATTTTGTTGGCCTTGGTTGTAAACATCTACTCTGTATGGTCAGTTTCTGTTTTATCTGGTATACTAGCCACAAATAAAATTTATTTATTTATGTCTGAATAAGAATTGTGTCCAGGTTTCCTATTACTCCATACTGGTTCTCATGCACGTACAGAACTGTAGGTATTCTTAGCTTACATGTATTGGATTAGGCCTTTGCTCTAGCAAACTGATAGAAGGCATTAGTATTGTCCCTTGAGGATGGGACAGTAGGATTCCCCTTTGCCGGTGAGAACCCTGGTCAACTCCTCTGCCACTGTCATTGGGGAGCCCCACTGGCACACAGTGGTACAACAGGAATAATGCCGGCAATGTCAAGTTGCCAGTGAACTCCTGGGTTAGCTCCATGGGCTAACCCATGGAGGTACTTGACTACAGGTACTTGACACACATTCTTCCTACATCCAAGAAGGAGCAAAAGGTGCTGCTCATGCTAATGCATGAGGAATGGCTTACCTGGGGCTGCCCAGTATTGGTAATGATGGTTAAAACAGACATTTGTGTGTTCCTTCCATCCTGGAGTGTATATTTTTTCTATGTGGCATATCTCATAAGAGAAATATGGTTTCCTGGGACTGGCAGTGAGGGCACCCTGAAGCTCTGGGAACCTTGGAAGAAGCTTGTTGAGATATCTTGGGTTTGTGGTCTCTGAGCAATTGTACAATTCTGAACTGCACATAATAAAAGAGGAAAGCATGAAAGACATATTTTTTAAGTAGTGGGGATGATCCTGAATGGACTGGACCCTCTCCCCCCCACACCAGAGCTAACAAACACACATATGAAGCTGCCTTATACTGAATCAGTACCCTTGGTCCATCAAAGTCAGTAATGTCTACTCAGACCGGCAGCGACTCTCCAGGGTCTCAGGCAGGGGTCTTTCACATCGCCTAGTCCCTTTAACTGGAGATGCCAGGGATTGAACCTGGGACCTTCTGCATGCCAAGGAGATGTTCTACCACTGAACCATAGCCTCTCCCCTCAATGTTATCTGAGTAGTGAGGTTCCCTCTTCCAGAATATAGCAGCGTGAGACCCAGGGGTGTCCCCCCATGAATGTTATTTTATGTTTATCCTTGACAGCTTCTCCTGCTGGCTTTTGTCATGTCATCTTTGTCTTTTGCTAAACTTTATGGCAAAACCCTGCAGTGTGAGAAGGCTGGGAACTAAAGTCATGGACATGAGATGCAATGTATCTTGGAGATTTTGGTTGAAACAGTTCAGAAGTGTTAACGACAACCCCCTTTTTAATACACATTCAGGGGTGTATTAAAATTGCCCAGGGTTGAACTGCCCCTGCCAGTGGTGATAAATGTCGGTTTGCTCATTGCATCCTCCCAAGTTGCCTATGGTGGAGTCTGATCCAAGCAGCTGGCCAGGCATCTCTGCTCCTTGTGACAGCCAAGGAGGATTAAACCAATGAGACGTGCCCACTACTGGGCAAATCTGAGCTGAGCAGGCGCTGATACTGCTGGGGCACGGCTTTGCTTGCTCCTGGCCACCAACAAGACCTCTGGGGCAACAGGACACTGGGAACTTTCCCAGTAAATTAAAGGGCTAGTTTGCCCCCAGCCACTTGACCCCGGGGGCTAGCGTAACTTCCACACTTTGCCCTTCGGACACCGAACTCTACAACAATCCCTCCCCGCCCCCTGGCTAATATAAGGCCATCTGATATAGTTGATTAGTAAAGTGTGTGTTGGCATGATTCTGCAGTAGAGCGGGAGAGCTGGAATAGCAAGGAGAGAGCTGTTGATTAGGGGTGTACTAGAACAGAGGTAATGCCAAGGTTATTGCCGTTCAGTTCTTTGTGAAAGATTAATTAGGGCAGTTTAAAGGGCCTGCATGGGCCAAATGTGGAATTCCCCTCTTCTTCATTGTATATCCTCCAGGAGGAGGTTGTTTGAATCCTTGATTCCAGCAGTGTTTCCTTCCACACCCTCCGTTCTTCCTTTTTGGGGGAATTTCCTCTGTTTGCTTGAATTGTTGATCCTTCCAAATGCTGGGTCAACAGTTCAATTACCCACATGTCCCATCTCCCTCACTTGAAAACAACAGAATACATGACTGTGGGTGAGTGGAAGGATTTCTTTGATCTGTTCTGCTTCTGTATGCTGCCATTTCTTTGCCCAGGCGGCTACAAGCAGTACTACTCGGGAATCTTGGTACAAACCATGGTTTGAAACTCTATTCTGAAATCCCGGTTTGGTTCCAACCAGTAAATCACAGGTTGCTGGGCTGTCTGCATTCAGATGTCACAAATAACTAGGATTCGATAAACCAAGGTTTGTGATGATTTCTGAATGCAGCTAATGGGTGGAGAATTCACACACTCTATCACATATTCCCATTACTGTTTTTGCGCCGTTATACGTGGCTTGTGTGTGTGTGTAAAGTGCCGTCAAGTCGCAGCCGACTTATGACGATCCCTTTTGGGGTTTTCATGGCAAGAGACTAACAGAGGTGGTTTGCCAGTGCCTTCCTCTGCACAGCAACCCTGGTGTTCCTTGGTGGTCTCCCATCCAAATACTAACCAGGGCCGACCCTGCTTAGCTTCCGAGATCTGACAAGATCAGGCTACAGGGGGGAAATTGCCAGGTGATGAAGATGTGTCTTGAACTTTTATTTTGATAACTTCATATTTGCTGTTGGATTGTCTCAAGGGTAGGTAGCTCACTGCTAGACTGAGGAGACAGGAGCGGAGAGGTGGAGCTCTGTAAGAGGTTCTTGCTTAGCAGGTGAGACTAAGGTTGCCAGCTCCAGGTTGGGAAATACCTGGAGATTTGGGGGTGGAGCCTGAGGAGGGTGAGGTTTGGGGAGGGAAGAGACTTTAGAGGGGTATAATGCCATAGAGTCCACCTTCCAAAGCAGCCCTTTTCTCCAGGGGAACTGATCTCTGTCACCGGGAGATCAGTTGTAATAGTCGTAGATCTCCAGCTACCACGTGGAGGTTGGCAACTCTAGGTGAGCCCCTAATCTAGAACTGAACCTTTCCTGTATTGTTTAGTTTTTTTCCTAACTGCCTTGAGTTTGGGAGAGGGTGTTGAAATCTTGAACAGCTCAGAAGTATGGTTATTCCCTAGCAGGCGTACACTTAGTAGTTCTGTGAAGTAATTGAGGCAGGGAACAGTACAAAATCCCCACACTGAGGCCAAGTAAACAGCAGCTGAGTCTTCCTCCTCGCCTGGCTTCATGACGTGCATGATCAGGGACTTCCCACTTCAGCACCAAAATACCTCTGCTCCCTCTCAGTGTAATTGCATATCAGACTTTGCGGTGACTCGGCAAAGATGCATTTCTCCCATGAATCATGTGCATGCTCTACATCAAATAAGCACATGTATTCTGCAGCAACAATGAAAAGCTTGAAGGAGAAGTGGATTATGTGATCTGTATACACTCTGCATGTAAAATGTGTAAAATATGCATTCATTTATAGTGTAGAAGCGGAGCCTCCCTGCTCCGTGTCCTGATCCCCTTTCTTCCATCGTCCAACATAGTGTACAGAGAGGTCCCAGGAAGCCTACCATACAGGTATCGACCAGACCCAAACAGTTTTAGCAAGAGGGCTGCATCATGTGCCTTTAGACCGTATCCTGGACCTTTGTGTGCCCCCCCCCCCATTACAGATCTGTCAGCCACATTGCCTATTCATTTTCAACCCTGTTTCTAGCCATAAGGGCTAGCCACCTCACCTCTGCATGTTGCCAAAAGGGCTAGAAACTAGCTTTTTGGTTTTTAATGAAAGTTTATATTCTCAAGATACTAAATTCTGTGCTTGAGTAGTGCCGTTGTGGAATGTATATAGCCCTTGTGTGATATGGCATGTATGGGATATACTCCCTTGGCTGTTGGAACAGGGAAGTTTCTACCTAAAAAAAATCTCACAACTGCAAATATGAAGGTGTAGCTTTGTTGCGTTTTTTGAGCTTGTAGCTAGCAAACATCTTAATATGGACTGCCACATCTTAATATGGACACAGTTTTACATTGCATGCAGAGCTCCTTCCTCTTAATATGGACTGCAACATCTTAATATGGACGCGATTTTACATTGCATGTAGAGCGCTCATGTCCATAGCTCAGAAATCCTAACATGGTTGCTGTTTTCATACATCCTTCGGTGGCCTGGGATTGGTCCAGGACAAAGCAGCTTTTGCTCGGAAAAGGTACCCTTTGAGTAAGGCCAGCGGAATCAATATTTGAAGAAATATTTCTGTTTCCCGAAGCTGCTAAGTATCTACATCTTGTTGAAGCTCCTGAAGGTCAGACCTCCCCCTGCAATGAGAATGATTGCTGTTGCTAGCTGTTGTGGGGAGTTCTTAAGGGAAGTGGCTTGAGAGGCGGTCCAGAGGATTCTGTTATTTCTCACGCGGCTGCCTCTCTGTCCTGAAAGCTGTGCTTAAGCGCTGGCAGATAAAAGCGACAGTGGTTTAAAGTTCACTGCAAACTGCCTTGGAAAGTCCCTGCCCCTGAGAGCCCTTATCTGTAGCCCAGTTGCTGGAGAGCAGGGATACACCTCTAGCCACATGAGAACGCACAGGGTGTGGAAGACTGGCAAAGATAAGCTGACAAACCGTGTGCGTAGGGAGAACCCACGGCTTCCTGAAAGCAGGTGAAACACAGAACTCTGCCACTGGCATGGTTACTTGTATGAGAGGGATGTGGAAGCAGCTGTCAACGGAATAAGAGACTTTCCCTGGTTCCCACTGCCAGAACTCCCAGGTGCAAGTACCATGCAGCAAATCGTCTGGCTTTTCATTCAGCCAAGAATACCCTAATCCAACACCCTTAACTGCTGTCTGGTCTCTTAGCTCTTTGGTAATGAATCCTCTCAAAGGTCCTGGGATTTCTCATGCTCGTTTATGTTGACGCTTGTCTTTGATAACGCTGCACAAAGGTTTGCTTGGCATCCCAGAGGTGATAAACCGGAAGACATGTGAAATGAAGTGTTAGATTTGTGTACATGTTAATTGCTCTAAAACCAAAGCTTTCCCTGCAGTCTCAATGTCTAGGTTTTCTCTTCTTTTTTTTCTGTTGTGTGATGATAAACCATCATAACCCATACTTTCCAACATGGAGATCTGGGCTGGATACAGGCTGGTTATAGTGTGTACAGATCCCATAGAGAGCCAGCATGGTGTAGCGGTTAAGGTATTGGACTAGGACCTGGGAAAGCCAGGTTCAAATCCCCACTCATGCCATGGAAGCTTGCTGGGTGACCTTGGGCCAGTCACACATTCTCAGTCCTGACCCTGCCAAGTATTTGGGTGGGAGACCTCCAAGGAATACCAGGGTTGTGATGCGGAGGCAGGCAGGCAATTGCAAACCACTTGAGAACCCTACATAAGTCAGCTGTGACTTGAGAGTAACCCCACCCCCCAAAACAGATCCCATGTTCATCTCTGTTAAGCAGGTTTGCAGGGTTTTTTTACATTTAAAAAAAAATCTGCCTAACCTGTTTGACCAGATCTGACAGTAGGATTAAAAAAATGTATACAGTACAGGAAGCAAAGCCTCTCTCAAAACACATTCACGTCTTAAAAACTACTGGCCACTATCAACCTTAGACTTGGACCATAAATTTGTATCTTTTGCCTCTTGGTTGCTGCTACAACCATCATAAGAAAATGAAAGGTAAACATATCCCACTTGATGATATATATTTAGGAATATTCTATAAAAGAAGAGAGCCAGCATAGTGTAGTGGTTAAAGTGTCAGACAGGTTCACATCTCCACTCTGCCATGGAAACCTGCTTGGTGACCTTGGGCCAGTCCCATACACTCAGCCCTGACCCTGGCTAGTATTTGGATGGGAGACCTCCAAGGAATACCAGGGTAGAGATGCGGAGGCAGGCAATGGCAAACCACCCCTGAACATCCCTTGCCTTGAAAACCCTACGGGGTGGCCATAAGTCAGCTGCGACTTGACCGTGCAATAAATACATTAAAAAAATAAAATAAAGGTATTTTATATTGCCATATATAAGAGCCCCGTGGGACAGAGTGGTAAGCTGCAGTACTGCAGTCAAAAGCTCTGCTCACGACCTGAGTTCGATCCCAATGGAAATTGGTTTCAGGTAGCCGGCTCAAGGTTGACTCAGCCTTCCATCCTTCCGAGGTCGGTCAAATGAGTACCCAGCTTGCTGGGGGTAAAGGGAAGATGACTGGGGAAGGCACTGGCAAACCACCCCGTAAACAAAGTCTGCCTAGTAAACGTCGGGATGTGACGTCACCCCATGGGTCAGGAATGACCCGGTGCTTGCACAGGGAACCTTTACCTTATATTGCCATACAAGGAATTTTATATCGAATTTAACAAGAAATCTAAGATACTAACTGTGCAAATTGTAGCCTAGGCTTTTTTCTGCTTTGTTTGCTGGGAGAGGAGCTAATTCAGGAGCTAGCTAGGAATTTACTATTTTTCTTTCTTTCCTTTAAGTCTGTCAAATAACAAGTGTTAGATGGTTGAACTCAGTGGAACATCCAGGTAAGGGATGCGTGTGATGAAGCCCTATAAAATCAGAGGCCTTGTATGCAGGGACATTTCCCCGGGGTCACCCCCGGCGTCTGCTTCGGGGCTTCCTTTTGATTATGCGTGCCTTTTCCGACACTCAGAGGTCGCCTCGCTCTCCCCGCATGTTTTGCCCGCATTTTCCAAATTCTGGCTAAAACAGTATCTGGAAAACACGAGGGTGCCGGCGGGGATGACCCCGGGGAAACGTTCCTGCATAAAAGGCCAGAGACCGAATAGTGAAAACAAGCCCCAGGAACAACCCAGCCTGCTTCTCCTCAATTTCTCGTTTCCTACATGCCTTGGCCTGGCAGAGCTAAACTGTGCGCAGCCCTGTGCTGGCTATGGCAGCTGCGCATGAGCCTCCCTGGCCCTCCCCCAGCTGTTGCTGAGGCAACTGTGGGTGGCCACTGCTTTGATGGGTAGGGAAATTCCCCATGCCCATGTGACCTTGGGCTTCCCCTGGAGCCTAGCCGGCTTGCCGAGCCACAGACGCTCTTCCGTCTAGGCTGCAAAGTGTGCAGCAGTTCTCTGCGCTGTGAAGTCTAGCTGCTATGATTTCAGCAGCCCGGGTAGAAGTTTCCAAATGGCTCATGGGGCCACAGCTTCCCGTCGCAACAACCCCGACTAGGGGCGATTGGTGCTTTGGAGCCTTGCCCGGCGGTGGGCCTGTGTTCAGAGTTGTCCTTTCCCACCTCCCCCTTCTCTCCAAGGCCTGTCAGTGCTACCTCCCACATCCCTTCCTTTTGCTTCCTTGGAAATCCCCTTTATCGGCAGGCAGAGGATGCAGAAGTGGTTCCCCGTTCCCTGTCTCAGAGATTCTCCAGATTTAAATATCTGTTTTTTAATTGTAACTTTGAACCACTTGGCAATGAGGGATCCTTACCAAATATATAGTGCTAAGTAAAGAAAGGCCTGTTGAGATGACTTGGTAGATGATGCTGGTGCATTTTGCATTTCTTCTGAAATTAATTCTGAACGAGGAAGGCAGGCAATGACTCCCCAATTTAAAATTATATGAAAATATGCTTGTTTTTTAATTGAGCTACTTTCCCCCTTCCCTTCCAAGCCTCTAGTGCACATTTAGAACATTAACTTCCACAACTGCGACAATTAGAAAGTTATCTTTTTGACTTTAGTGAATGTTCAGTATGTTTTATCTCTTGCATCAGAGCTCCTGTGACTTAGAAGCATAGAACTGGAAGGGACCTCAAGGGTCATCTAGTACAGCGCAGGGAATTCACAACTACCTACCACCCCCCATTCTCCAGAGACCCTTCCTCTATGCCCAGAAGATGGCAAAACCCCTCTATGATCCCTGGCCAATCTGGCCTGGAGGAAAATTGCTTCTTGACCCCAAAGTGGCAATTGCCATTACCCTGGGCATGTAAAAAAAAGGCCACAAGGGCTGACTACTCACTCATCCCTTCCTGCCCTCCTTCTCATGATCTGCCTAAGTTTGGGGAGGGGCTGTGGCTCAGTGGTAGAGCATCTGCTTGGCATGCAAATGTCCCTGGTTCAATCCCCGGCATCTTCAGTTAAAGGGACTAGGCAAGTAGGTGATGTGAAAGACCTCTGCCTGAGACCCTGGCTAGAGAGCCGCTGCTGGTCTGAGTAGACAATACTGACTTCGATGGACCAACAGTCTGATTCAGTATAAGGCAGCTTCATGTGTTCATAGAATCAGCATTGCTGTCAGAGGGGCACCTAGCCTCTGCTTAAAAACCTCCAAAGAAGGAGAGCCCCACCACCTCCCATGGAAGCCTGTTCCACTGAGGACAAAATTGGCCCTGGCTTTTCTTCTGGGTCCACCTTTGGCATAGATGCCAAGTTTGTGTCATGGCAAAACTATGCTTGGCTTGTGAGGATAGGACTTCATTAAGCTTGTGGGACATTGGCTGCTATTAATTTTGCCCTCAGCATGTTTGCAGGTGCATATTTCTCCTTTACTGCTGAGCAGGAAATATGTGGTTGGCTGACTGCAAGCGACAAACTCCTTTGCTGTGTAAAGTGTTTGTTGGTCCTGCCCATCCTGTGAAAAAGTGTAAGGATGCAAAACTGCTCTGGAAGAGGCGTGACTAACTAGTGTTTGCATGCTTAAATCTAATTGAACTTAGTTTCCAAGCAAATGTGTTTAATGATCTGTTCCGATGGAGATGTGTGAACAAGGAGGTGGGTAAAGACTTGTTCTTCAGGCTTGTTGGGGTTTTTTTTAAGTGTTTTTGGGGATGGTAGGTTGGCATTACTTGGACACTGCAGCACAGACTAACCCCTTTCCCCCTTCCTCACAGGCTACTGCACCTGGCGATCATCCACGGTATGCACTCTATAGCACTCTGCTGCATTGCCCAGTTGCCCATGGAAGTCTTGGAGATGCAGAATGACTTATTCCAGGTGTGTAGCCTCGCTGCTTCTTCCACTTTAGTGAAAGGAAAGCCTCTGCTAGATGATGAGGATGTAAGTCAGAAGCTGGGTATTCCCCTCCTTTTTTTCTTCCACGAGGATGTAAGTCATTCAGCAAGCTGATGACAAGTGACTAGTGTTTTCTTTGTTGGATACATGAATCTTTTCCTTGTGCTTCCTGCTGCCTTCTTGTCAAGTGTGAAGCGCACACACAGAACTGTTATCCTGCTAATCTGGGAGGCTTTCCTTGGCATGTGTTTCACTGCTTCTCATATCCGTGTTCTGGACATTCTCGCTGTCTTTGGGCCAATTGAGCTGTAGTTACATGCACCGTCGTGTTTTAAATGGGGATGCATCACCTTTTCTGAGCTGAAAGACTCATCCGACTTGTTGACTGGGGGTTGCATCTGCATCTTGCAGGACACATGGCATCCCAGCTGTGCCTGTCCTGTTACTGGATCAGAAGGCTTGTTGTATTTATTATTTATAAGGCACCTGACATTGCTGTGTGTTGTGCAGAAATTACAACATTCCTTGCCAGCCAGTCAAAGAGTTATATAGAAAACTGGCATCCATCCTTGATTTTGATCAGAACTTTGTGTAATCTGTTTCATAAGGGTAGGGGGATCGTCACCAAAGTAATCCAAATTCTGCCAGGAAAAATGAAGTGAAAAATCTATGTTTTCCATTGATTTTTCTATTAGTCAGGAGAAGGAGTGTGAGGCAATGCAGAAGACTGAAGCCATGTCTCTTAGCTAATGCTTAGTCTACTAAGACCCTGACCTCTGGCTTCTGAGACTTTACTAGGCATTGTCCGCATGCTTTCTTTACATGAAAGCTGAGACTACCAGGATGCTGAATTCAGCATCCCTTTCCGAATTCTGCACTTTCGTAGTGCGGTTACGGAAAACCCACAGCTGTATTTCTGTCCCTGTTTCTCCCTCCTTTCTGAACTGCTTTTGTTTTTTGCTGTGTAGACCCCGCTACATCTGTCCGTGTACCTGCAGCAGTCTGATGTGGTGCAAGAATTAGTTCTGAAAGGGGTGAACACAGCATTACAGGACCGCAATGGAAACACCCCACTACACTTGGCCTGTGAGCAGCAGAGCCTGGACTGTGCCCTGCTGCTGCTGCTGCAGCCGGAGCCGGTCTTTGGCAGGCCCTCGGAGTCCAGGAGAGCCCTACAATACCTGCAGCTTCAGAACTGGCAAGGTGAGAAGCATCCCCGTTTGATTGGGGGCATGTGCGTTTAGAGTATTTATGCCCCAGTTCTAACAACTCCCTGGTTTGTCTCGTTCTTTAGGCTTGACCTGCCTGCACATCAGCACCTTAAAAGGCAATCTGCAGCTGATGGCACTGCTGGTGAAGAACGGGGCTGACATAAACGTTCAGGTATGGCTGAGCCCGAGGGCAGCTGGCAGAGCAACACACCCTGTGTATGTCAAGGCAACATTTGGGCTGTACTTTTGATGACACCCATACAGAATGTGGTGTTGCATTGAATGTTAATGTCAGCGTGCTGAAAGCTTTCGGCGTTGGCTTGAAAAAAAAACGTTTCTGCCCATTGTGTCTATGAAGATTAATACTGAAAATGTGTGGGCAAGGGCTGGTAAATTCTCAAGGTGCAGAAACTGGGTTGAGCAGGGCTTAAGGGGCTGGAACTTTGCATAGCTCCTTGTTCCTATGCCTGCCCAGTCACAATCAGAAAGCTTCTATTCAAACGAACGTTCGCTAAAGCTACTTGATCTGTATGAATGGTTCCAAGTCACATCGTACAGCTTTCCTAGGAACAAATTTGGATTTAATTTGACCAGGTCATAAATTGCCTTTGGTTCCATTACGCTGGTGAACTGAAAAACAAATTGCAGGTTGTGGTTTTGGGTTAGCACTGGAACTCCAAGGGGCAGGATGTTTAATGGGTTTGGACAGGAACTCCCATGTCAGTGTGTTTCCTGCCAGACATCCATATTTTGCATACATGTTGGTATGGAGATACTCTGACCCAGCATTTCTCAACCTTTTTACCCTTGAAATAATATTGAATGTCTCCCCTACATAGAATTACATATGATTTACATATTATTAGCCTAGCCATCACTATTTCTCGCAGAACCCCTAGCAATTTCTGATGGAACCTTGGTTGAGAAACACTGCTCTAACCCTTCCAAAAGCAGTTTGATACTTTGAGAGCCAGCGTGGTGTAGTGGCTAAGAGCGATGGACTCTAATCTGGAGAACCAGGTTTGATTCCCCAACTCCTCCACATGAGCGGGGGACTCTAATCTGGTGAACTGGGTTGGTTTCCCCACTCCTACACATGAAGTCACCTGGGTGACCTTGGGCTAGTCACAGTTTCTCTGAACTCTCTCAGCCCCACCTACCTTACAAGATGTCTGTTGTGGGAAGAGGAAGGGAAGAAGCTCGTAAGCCGGTCTGATTGTCCTTAAACTTACTTTAATGATACTGTTCATATGGCCAATTCGGCCCTGAAAAATGTCACACTGAGAGATTGTCCTTAAAAGGTAGAGAAAGTCGGCATATAAAAACCAACTCCTCCTCCTCTTCATTCTTCTTCATTCTTCTGATTTGGAGATTGAGTAGAATGTATGATCTAACATTCTGCTCTCCTCGCTTTCAGGATGGTACAAGTGGAAAGACGCCTCTTCACTTAGCGGTGGAGAACCATGACGAGATGGCTGTGAAGCACCTTCTGCAAATGGGAGCCCAGGTGGATGCTCGGATGTACAACGGCTGCACCCCGCTTCACCTAGCTGTAGGCAGGAGAGACGCTACCATTGCTGCCATCCTCTGTCACTCGGGGGCAGACACCTTGCTGAGGAACATGGAGGACGAGACAGCCCAGGACCTGGCTGATGGCAACGATGATGTGAGTTTGGCTCAGCACCTGGCTGCTGCTGCCGCATAGGGACCTGTAGGAGGATGCTGAGCAGGATGGGCAGAAATCAAAGTCCAGTCAGAGGACTGGCTCCTGCAAAAAGGAAACATGCTGAGCACATGTTCTAGCAATCTATAGCACTTAATGGCAATATTGATCCACTCAGAAATGCCTGGCACATCCAGAAATTTAGAGATAGATCCAATAGTTTATTTTTAGCTGGTTCTTGTGCACGCACAAGGTCTCTGTGGGAATCCACCCCTGGACCTGGAAGAAAGGCAGGGATACAAGTTGTGTGTCAGAGTTCTTCAGGGGCTTTTCTGCCAGCAGAACTCCATGAATAAGACTTGAAGTTCTGGCTATGAGTGATTCTGGTTGCTCTTCTCTCTGTACCTGTGACTGTCAGATCCCAGGTCTGCTGAGTCGGCTACCCTTGCATTCATCCAGCAGGGAGGAGCTGCTAAACCGGCTGGCCTGCCTCATTGCTGCTGCTCTCACCTCTTCCACGGCAATGTTGCGGTTCCTTCAGTGCAGGCGGATCGCAGTAGTTCTACTCTGCTTCAGCGGAGCAGTTTAGTAACTGCCCTCTTTCCTTGCTCTGGATGTATACAAGCAAACCAGAGCTACCTGTAGGTCAGGTCATGGTTAGGCAACGATTTTTATACCCAGTAATGGTCTATTCTGGCCTTCACTATCCACACAATTAAGTGGTAAAACAGGACTATAATAAAGAAAAAGTAGAACACTATGTTGGACGGAATTCTGCATTTCCACACATTTCAAAAGCCACTGAGTCACCTTTAATCTGTGCTTGCGGATGCAGAGACAAACCTGCCTGCGAAGCAGGTTCCTTCCCTCTCACTTCTGAAACTGGTTGCAGTGCTGAGAACGTGGCCGTTCTGTTCTGCCAGTGTGATGTATTGGACAGTTTGGAATCGTGTTGAGGAAATCTGGGGTCAGGTCACCACTCACATGAAGTTCACTGGGTAACTTTGGGCCAAGTCCTTCTTTCTGTGGCTGACCTACCTTACAGGATTGCTGTGAGGATAACACAAAATAACCCTTTGAGCTTCTTCAAGGAAAGGCAGGATACAGATGTGATACTCGTGCTTCCTCCAGCTTGCAATAGGATTAATATCTCCTGTTGTGATGACTGGTTAATCAGTTACCCAATTCAGAGAGCTTTAGAAGAAAACTGAAGAATTCCTATGTATTGGCACCATGTTAGAGACCTAATTAAACTGGGAGTCTTCTGTGTATAGTATTTGGGGTAATGATGAATCCAGTCCTTGATATATATGCATGTACTTGTATCATGCTGAAATTAAAGAGTTCCCCGCCCTGTACATGGTAGTCCCCAAGTCTTACATAAATGCATATGTACGGTAACATGCCTGGGAAGGCCATGTTACCAAAAGGATGTGGTATCCCTACAGATTATCAGACTTATCCTTTCATATAGACAAGAGTTTAATGGCACCTTAAAGACTTTTTTGTTCTAGCATAAGCTTTCATGGGTTACACCCAGGCTTTGTCAGATGCACTGTACACATGAACACATGAAGCTGCCTTATATTGAATCAGACCCTTGGTCCATCAAAATCAGTATTGTCTACTCAGACCAGCAGCGGCTCTCCAGGGTCTCAAGCAGAGGTCTCTCACATCAGTCCCTTTAACTGGAGATGCCGGGGATTGAACCTGGGACCTTCTGCATGCCAAGCAGATGCTCTACCACTGAGCTACTGCCCTTCCTCCCTCTAGTGGTGTCACTCTACTTAGTCTGCAAAAGCTTTTGCTGGAACAAAATATTTGGTGCCATAGACCAACAGCACATTCCTGAGATCTAAGGGCGAAAGCCCTTAGGAGGCCAGGAAGGTGCTGTGATGGCATCCGGGGGCCCCACGCCAGCGTTCGGGCAACTAACGCCGGCGGGAAGGCCTGGATGCCTTCCGGGGCCTTCCGGTGGTGTCCGAACATCGTCAAAGACCGTGCCGGCGTCCCAGGAAGCGTTCCCGGGAGACGTTCCGGCTCCAGGCTGGGGGAGGAGCTACCTTTAGGCGGCCTCCAAAGCCCTTTCAGGCCAGGAACGCCCCTTTTTATTTTTGGCGGCGTATCTCCCATGCAACCGTCTGAGGATTGCATGGATTTTTGATGCTGGGAGGAGGCAGCACAGCCGCGTTGCCTCCAAAGACTGGCTCAGGCATTCCTCTCAGGAGTGCACTGTAATACAGCTACTCTTCTGGAATTATTGCCATGAAATTCCCTCCCATATGTGTAGCTATGGCTAATGATTGGTCATAAATGCCCCCTTGGGCATGGAATGTACAACGCTAACGTGAGGGATCTGCACTTGAACGTAGCGCTGTTTGTGCCCTATCCTTCCATTGTGCATTCGAACAGTAATACAAGTGCTTTAGTGTGCTCTTTGTGGCTGTTCCAGTACCAACCCTGTTGTTTTCTTCTCCTTCCCATTAACAGATACTTACTCTCCTGCCTTTTGATGACTTGAAGATCTCTGGGAAGCCTGTGGTGTGTTCCAGTTGAGCATCCTAAGACTTGAATTAGGTCGTCACCTTTTTGGGAGATGGTGGGCCAGAACACTGCTGCTGCTACAGGTTGACCAGACCAGAGCTGGCTCCCAGAAAAATAATTCTGCCTTGTAGCAGAGGCCGAGGGCTTTGTGCCTCCTTCAGACACGTCTTGATAGCGCGCTGGGCTGTGGGAGCTGCTGCTGGAGGAAAACTGCTCCATGTACATTGATTTTATTGCCTGGAAGATGAAATGGAAGTGTCTCCCTTTTGAAGGACACCGGTTCAGATAGACGAAACCTATATTTGCTTCACCTGCTTTGGCTAAAAATTGGAATAACATTTGGACCAGAGGCCGGAGATCCTGGAGGGCTGTCCCCCCCCCCCCCCACCACACACACTGCACTGTGCATACAGATAGCAAATTAGCTCTGCTTCCCCCAGAAGCCTGTGATAGGAGTTTGTCTCAAGTCAGTACAGCTGGTGGTTTTTGTTTTTAAGAAGACTTTCCTGACCTAGCTGCTATTGCTTAGGTCTCATGCATTTCCTTCAATGGCCGCTGTAGTAGGCCCTGGTATTCTGGCTTGTATATCTGTGGTGTTGAGAGCTGCATGATAGCCCTTTCTTTCACTATTGCCCACATGCTTCCTCCCATGGAGGAAACCTCATTGCAAACAGATCGCCAGGACAGGAGCCTGCCTTCAGTTTTGCCCAGAACAGGCAGAACTTGAGGAGACCTTGAAGGCTAAGCTCATAGAGAGAGAAATGTGCCGTCCACTATTTCTGCTTGGAAATGACTGTTGTCTTTGGGGTCAGACCTAGGGAGATGTGCTGTTCTGCTTCAGTTCTGTTCAGGTTTGCTAGATTGTTCTGCTCTCTTGGGAAGTGCCAGCTTCTGTATTAAATTGCTGTACTATAAATACCATATTTCCCCCAGGCAAAGGAATACTGGCAAATTGAATTCCTGCTTGCAGTCGGAGCTGAGCTCATGCAACAAGGAAATGCCAGGATCTGTCCCACTTCATCAGGGATTACTGGCTCCCCTCCTGGAGTATTGCCCTTCTTCGTTTTTTGTAGTAGCTGTGTCAGGAGAAGGCTCTCGCCTCTTTGCAACCCTTGTGGGAGAAGCTATGTCATTGGAACAGCTTCCTGAGTCCTAGTTCTTAGCATTTTAAAAGAACTTTTTTGTGTGTGTGACTTGTCAACCTCAGCCTGTGAGTAATCCATTCCTGTTGCTTCTCTCCCTGCCTTCTGAATTGTAGGGCTAGTGACCCAAAGTCATCTGTTCCAAGAAATTAACAGAGTGATTTGGAAATAGTGACCAGCAAAATGAGGAGATGTAGGATTGTTGTGTCCGGCATTGATTTCTCTGTTGAAGGTTACTGTGCTCTACCAAGAGACTACACTTTACACTCCCCCTCTCTCCCCCTCCACTTGTTGCAGCTGATGAGTGAAGCATTTTAGGTCAGCAGACAAAGGAACAGGAGTTGCTTACATGCAACCTTTACTTTGCTGGACTGGGGAAATTCCCAGCTCTCTCCCTCCTACTATTGCTGGCTGGGAGCGGCTGTTTGTAACGTGGCAAGTCCTGGGTGGCGCAATCAGCTGGGATATTTTAGGGAGAGGCTTTCTCCTCTTCCTTCCCTGTTTCGGGTTTATTTTATTTTTAAAAGAATGGGCTGAGAAGCTGCAGCACCTTAATAGGCGTAATTCTCCACTTGTTTCTTTTTCCATTATGTGTATCTTGCTTGACTTAATTGAGGACCTTTGCTTTCTCTTCTTTCTTCCATGTTTCATTTTGTTTCCCAATAACAAAATAAAGATTTTTCAGCTGGATACAGTCTGCTTACTTTGTATGTCGAATGGTATTGTTGGCCCCAACACAGACTGTTTATGGTAGCATAGTTTCCAACTAATAATATCCTTTGTTCAATATATTTAGAAAAGGCTTTTAGCTCAAATGGCAAGACAGCTGTAGGTCAGATCTGAATCACAACACTTTGGGAGTCCAAGCATGAGAACAGCAGTGGGGATTTGGACTGCTGAAAAGGGGAAGTTTGCAAAAAGAGTAAGCTTTTTTTTTTTAAGTGACTTCATAAACTCTGCACTCTGCTTATATTTAAAATGTGCTGCCACCTTGTGGCTGCTGTTAACTGCAGCTCCTCTGTGTAATTCCATCCTGCAATATAACAAACCCTCAGAAAATCTGTTCAGGTAGCCGGCTCAAGGTTGACTCAGCCTTCCATCCTTCCAAGGTCGGTAAAATGATGACCCAGCTTTCTGGGGGTAAAGGGAAGATGACTGGGGAAGGGACTGGCAAACCTCCCCATAAAACAAAGTCTGCCTAGGAAACGTCGGGATGTGATGTCACCCCATGGGTCAGGAATGACCCAGTGCTTGCACAGGGGACTACGTTTACCTGTACCAGAAAATGTGCAAGGGTAGGATATTTATTGTGCCTTTATTGTCACTGACTGCAGGCGACAGTGGGAGAGGTGCAGTTAAAATACTTTGATAGCACAAAGTCCAGTACCCTTTCCAGCTGCTAGCGCTTTAGTGATGAGCTTCTTGGCCCGTGACATCTAGGCAAGCACCTAGAACAGGGGATCCCCAATGTGGTGCCCGCCAAGTGTTTTTAGAAAGTTGGTGGAGCCAGGTAGGGCTTTTGCCTAGCAAGGTTTCTGATTGACTATTGGAGATTTGATTGGCTGTGCGGATTTTTTAAAATGTTGCTTTGGCGGCAGCTGCCACCATAGCACAAGGATCTGCACTGCGTGACTGAAGTTGAGCTGTGGCAATCATTTTGTGACTGGCTCCACCTCCTGTGGCAGCTGTTTTGTGGCTGTGCCCACCACGCCCTGTCAGAATTCCAAATGTGCCCGCAGGCTCAAAAAGGTTGGGGACCCCTGGCCTAGAAGAAGAGGTCCAATCCAGCACTATGCAATTTCAGGCTACATTAACAGAAACTAACAGTATTGTATACTTCCCTTTGGAGTAAGGGTTGCTCAAGATTAAAGGGTGATTCATACACTGTACATGTTATTTTATTCTCTCCCCCTCCACACAAACAGAGGGCTGGATTCAGGGTAGGGTGGATATCCTGGGGGAGGGGGGTTCCTAGAAAAAAACAGTCTTTCCTGTTATGACATTATGGGTATTCTACTTAAATGTGAGCAAAACAATTCAGAATTATAATTGCCTCTTTACTAGTGACACCTGCTATCTCTTCATGCCTCACTGTCCAGTTTGAAGGCTATTTAATATAGCATTATGAAATCAGCAGTCCATATATAACCCATTAGTAAAGTACCTAGGAGAGCCAGCGTGGTGTAGTGGTTAAGGTGTCGAACTAGGACCTGGGAATGGGGTTCGAATCCCCATTCACCCATGGAAGCTTGTTTTGGGCCAGTCACACACTCTCAGCCCTGACCTTGGCTAACATTTGGATGGGAGACTTCCAAGGAATACCAGGGTTGTGACGTGGACCACCTCCTAAAGTCTCTTGCTTTGAAAACCCTACAAGGTCGCCATAAAGTCAGCTGTGATTTGACGGCAAAAAAAGCTAGTTTTGGATTCTTGCAAGGAGGTATAATGAAGCACAAGGTACTTAAGTAGACAGCTCTCAGTTTCTGTTTTCACAATGAAGATGGTCCTTTTTTCTATTGTTCTACGATGCCATAAATGAATGCCTCATTTTGGAACCGCCTTGTTCCACGGAACAAACATGGCTTGGTGATATTAAAATTAAATAAGTCTTATGCAGAGTTTACTCAATAACATTTTAAAAGGTGAAAACACTACAATTTTTGAGAGAAGGAGTATTCCATTATACTGCCTGAAGATTTGGGATACAGGAATATGGGGCAGAATTTTCAGAATTATGAAGCAAATGGCAATCTGCACCTTATGCTAGCCAGCCATACTTAATGATCGCTAGAGCACCTGAGGCTTAATATGACCTTGATTTTTTTCACTTTTTTTTTTAATCCCCTTGGGGGAGGAGGGGGTTTAACCTATGGACTATGTGATGAACTTTAAACTTAGGCAGCACATTACAGCAGAATGCTCTCACAACTGTTGCCAATTTCATATTTGAAAGTCACCTCTGTAATTGTGTGTGTGTGTGTGTGTGTGTAAAAGACTGTCACATTGCAGCTGAGTTATGGCAACCTCATAGGGTTTTCAAGGCAAGAGACTAACAGAGGTGGTTTGCTATTGCCTTCTGCATAGTGGCCGTGGACTTCCTTGGTGGTCTCCCATCCAAAAACTAAGCAGGGCCAACCCTGCTTAGCTTCAGAGATCTGATGAAATCAGGCTAGCCTGGGCCATCCAGGTGAGGGCTTTTTACTCTTCTTCACTTATAATGGGAGATGTGTGAATTGTAGTGTTGGTGGTCATCCCATATTTAGATATGATTGCGACTCCCAGGAGTTCACCTGTTTTCTTTCAGACATCATGACAGAAGTAGCCCACACACTTTTACATATGCCTACGCATTGCTTTCAGGAAGGTCACATGCATCCTTGCGTCACTCTGCAGCAGCAACGGCAGAGGAAAAGCTTTGGTTCTGCAGCCTTGCCTAGAAAGCCCAAAACATCAGCAGGAAGTTGTGCTTTCACCCATATCAACAACTGCCTCTTTGCAGTCAGTGTAGGAAAGTCCCAGTCAGCTGCTACTATGCAGGTCTGGTGTGCTCTGTCCTGGAACTGGGCCCAGGCCTGCAGACTCTGCCGATGTTAGTACCCAGGCTAGAAGAGGCCCATAGACTGTTAAATCTAGTTTACGCCTCCCTCAACAAGAGTCGACTCTCAACACTCCAGCTCACTACAGTTTAGTCTATCTATGCAATCAGGCTATTGTGTGGCATAAACAAGGAAGACCATATCAAAGTGCTGTGGTTCAGAGAGCTCTGGCTAACTTGAGCAAGTGAGCTAAACCACCCATCATAGCAAAGCCTACTGACCTGGATTTAAAAACCAAAACCAAAAACTTCTTTCTGACCCTAAATGGCGCGACCAAACCAAAAGCTTTCCACTGAATCTCAGCAATGAAATGTTAAACATAGTGGCTTAGCAAAGAAGAAGAGTTAGTTCTCTGCCACTTAAGGGAGAATAAAACCAGCTTACAATCACCTTCCCTTCCCCTCCCCACAACAGACACCCTGTGAGGCAGGTGGGGCTGAGAGAGAGCGACTAGCCCAAGGTCACCCTTTGTGTGGAGGAGTGGGGAAACAAATCCAGTTCACCCGATTAGCATCCACCGCTCATGTGGAGGAGCGGGTTCTCCAGATCAGACTCAAACCCGGTTCTCCAGATCAGACTCCACTGCTCAAAACCACCGCTCTTAACCACGACACCTCGCTGGCTACACCACCATATTAGAACCTATGGCAGAGGTTTTTTAAGGATCTTGTTTGATGCTTTGGTCCATTTTCAAGCCGCGTGGCATCCATGCACTGCCAGTGTTTATCAGCTGGTAGGATGTTAACCTGCCATATTCAAAATCGAGGCATTAACAGAATAATAATCTAGGATCAGCACTCTGCATTTAAAGTTACGCTGTTTCTAGTGTCAGAGGTTTTCTTTAGCTAACAGCCATTGATACACCTCCTTTCTGAATTTTTCTACATCATTATGGTAGTTCTGGAAGAAACATTTGCAGTGATGGTTATTGAGAACCAAATACCTAGATGGATAACTTATAACTTTGCTTTGGCTGGAGAATTTAAAGCTTACCTCTTAATACAACTGCTGTAATTTGAAAATACTTCAATTATTATTTTTGACGGAGTATCTTTGTACCCTTGATTCACCATTCACCCATGAGAGCGCAGGCTGGTTGAAGGTGTGGCTCTGAGAGGGGACGAAAAGTGGGGGAATCACATTTATTTATTTTACTAACGCTATTTATCATCTGCCTTTCTCACTAGGACTCAAGGTCGATTACACAGAGAGAGTCAATACAGTGAACAGGATGAGACATTCAATAAACAATGCTATAGGATTGAATTGTAAATCCAACCGGAAATTTAAAAATAGAACTGAAGGGAGCTCTCTAGAGAGTGGAGAACTTGGATCCCATGCTGGTGCAAGAAGCTCCATATGTGGGTGGTGATCCTTTGTGGGAGGACTGCATAGAGCTCCCTGCATAGGGTCAGTTCACACATATGTATGTGTGTGTGTCTCTATATATATATATACACACACACACACACACACATACATATATACATACATATATATATATATATAAATTTGTATGTATATGTATGTGTGTGTGTGTCTATATATAGATAGATATAGATATATATAGATAGATATAGCACTGTTGTGGTACTCATCATAAATTTTATATATATATATATATATAAAATTTATGATGAATACCACAACAGTGCTATATCTATCTATCTATCGATAGATCTATCTATCTATAGTGCTATCTATCGATAGATCTATCTATATATAGTGCTATATCTATCTATATATATATATACACACACACATATATATTTAAAATTTATGATGAGTACCACAACAGTGCTCTATCTATCTATCTATCTATCTATCTATCTATCTATCTATCTATCTATCTATCTATCGATAGATCTATCTATCTATCTATCTATCTATCTATAGTGCTATATCTATCTATCTATAGACACACACACATATATATATTTAAAATTTATGATGAGTACCACAACAGTGCTCTATCTATCTATCTATCTATCTATCTATCTATCTATCTATCTATCTATCTATCTATCTATCTATCTATCGTGCTATATCTATCTATATATAGACACACACACACACACATATATATTTAAAATTTATGATGAGTACCACAACACTGCTATGGAATATTATTACTTATATTGACTTATAAAAAGTTTTGTGCTTTTATGTTTCTGCAAGACATCTGTTTTTGAAAACGGGTTAGCAATGGGGGGGGGGGACGGGACGACGACACAAGTAGTTCGCCTTGCCTGGGGCGCAAAAACGCCGGGCCCGGGCCCTGCCGGCGCTCCCTCCCCGGCCCGCTTCCTGCTCGAGCCGCCCTCGCTCCCGCTCCGAGCCCGGCCTTCTCCGCAGCGGACTCCTCGGCTCGGAGCCTCCGGGCCGGCAGGGGGCGCTGTGGAGGCCCCGAAGTCCCGGCTTGGCCGGGGCGAGCGGCCGGTTTCTGGTCCTGCGGCGCCGGGAGGGAGGGAGGCGCGGCCGGCCTCGGAAGAGCGGAGGGGGGGAGCAGCAGCAGCAGCAGCAGCAGCGCGCCCCGGCCCGGCCGGCATCATGGGCCGCAGGTAGGTCTCGCCGAGGCGCCCGGCCGAGCGGGCCGGGCCAGTGGGATGAGGCCCCCGTGGCGCGCGCAGGGAGGCGCCCACGCGCCTCTGCCGAAACGGGGCTGCGGATTGGCCCGGGCAGGCGGGGCAGGGGCGAGGAGCGGGCGGGGGGCTCCCCGGAGAAGTTTGGGTGCTGCGGGGGAGGGGGAGGGGGTTTCTTCAACTCTCTGGGTCGCTGTCGGGGGAAGAAAAGGGACAGGGTTTCCCCTTCTCAGGACCGCCTTGCCTGTAGGTGGCCGAAGAGCTTGAAATAGTATTTGGCGGACCCCGACTAGGAGGAGAGAGAGATGTCAAACCTATCCTGAGTGAGCGGCCCGTGCGACACGCTGAAATTGGTGTGTCGAAGGGTTTTGGGGCTGTAGCTGGATGAAGAAAGCGGATAGGGAGAAAACAGATGCCTTTGAAATGGGGTGCTGGAGGAGAGGGTTGCGGGTTCCGTGGACGGCCCAAAAAACAAATCGGTGGGTTCTAGATCAAACCAGGCCTGAACTGACCCTAGAAGCTCAAATGACTCAACGGAGGCTGTCGTATTTTGGTCACGTCATGAGACGACAAGAGTCACTGGAAAAGACTAGGAAAAGTGGAGGGCAGCAGGAAAAGAGGAAGACCCAACAAGAGGTGGACGGACTCAATAAAGGAAGCCACAGCCTTCAATTTGCAAGATCTGAGCAAGGCTGTCAAAGACAGGACATTTTGGAGGACTTTCATTCATAGGGTTGCCATGAGTCCGAAGCGACTTGATGGCACTTAACACACACACACAGCTGGATGCCCACCTGCTTGAGTGTAAGCCCTATTGAAATCAAAGTGGCTTTACTCTGAGTATAACCGTAGAAAAGCGCAAGAATCCGGCAGCACCTTAAAGACTAATAAAATTTCTGGCAGGTTCTGTATGAGCTTTCGTGAGCCGTAACTCACCTCTTCAGATGCAGCTAGAATGTGATTCCGTCTATCCTTAAGTAGAGATGCATGAATTAGACAAGCAATGGCAGTGTAAATGCCAAAAGCAAGTAAATGACATTAGCAGGCCTGATTGGGTTAGGTGTGATATGCAGAGGGGTCACAGGAGTGGAGAAATCAGCATTGGTAATGAGACAGGAATCTCCGATCTCTATTAAGTCCCAGAGAATGCATGGTGTTGAGGTTCATTATTAGTTGTAATTCAGCAGTCTCTCTTTCTAATCTCCCTTTGAAGTCCCTTTGTAAGAGAACTGCTCCTCTTAAATCAGCAGCTGAATGTCCTGGAAGTATAACTATGTGTAGGCTTGAGCTGGTAGCCTCTTATTTTATAATGATACTGTGAGGTAGGTCACAGCTCATGGGGTTCCCTCCCCCCCTCCCCCCCTTTTACCAGACTGGACAGTTTGAAACCAGAGAGGATGACTTGGCCAGGGCCACCAGTAGAATTGGCATCAAGGTGTTGAACACATGAAGCTGCCTTATACTGAATCAGAACTTTGGTCCATCAAAGTCAGTATTGTCTACTCAGACCGGCAGCGGCTCTCTAGGGTCTCAGTGTTCTAAATGCAAGCTGCTATCAGTGGCTTGTAATTTGATGAATCGTGCATTAATGAATCTAAAATGATTATCCTACTCTGATTCTGTATTTTAACATATAACATTTGCAGTAGTTTCAGTTAGTTAACCCATAATGCTTTTGCCATGCTGTAATCATTGCTAGTTTGATTAGAGAGGCAAAAGGATTCCCCCCTTCACTTTCTCCATACGCATGCATGGGTAGAATATGGATTCTGTTGCACATTAATCATTGCAAATAATTTTTTTAGGGATGTGGGGAGTTATTCCACAACAGTGTATTTAGAATGAAGTGAGAACAGCAATTTAACTAAAGTAAAAAATTGCAATTTTCCAGACAAATATGCATTGAAAGTGGGAGGTTTGTGACTGAAGGTGCAAAGAGGAGGTTAAAATGTATTCAGAGTAACCGGTTATTTAATCTGATATCATTCGCTGGACCTTATGACCTCTCTGTGAGGTCATGAGTTTTCCTTGAGAGGGAGCTGAAACAGACAGCAACAACAGAGAAAAGATCACTGGTCCAAACCCATCCAGATCAATTGTCCCCCAAAGCCTGGCTATGTTACTATCATTCTAAAAATCTGTAGTCAGGTTTAGAAAGCCTCTTTTGGGAGCAGATTCCACAGCCTAGATGTCATGTCTGAAAAGGCCCCACTCCTAGCCTTTGTGCATTTCACTTCTTCTTTTGATGGAATACAGAACCGAAGATCTGAAGATCTTCCTTGGGGGGTTGTGGGGATTGAGATAATAACTTACCTTAGTCATATGAGGCTTTACAGATAACGGACACCAACTGGAACAGTGATTAGAAACTAACAACAATTGATGTGCTTTTGTGGGGGAAATTCTCCGGGTTTCACTGGCTGGATTCAAATATTAACTCAGAGAGTATTTTGGAATCTACATATATTGTTTATTATAAAAACAGTATTTGTCAACAAACAACCTCATCTGTGCAGAAAGGAGAGGCGGTGCTGTCCTCCGGGGGGTCATCACTAGTGGCTAAATTCCTGTTGGCTAAGGACAGAAATGTCAAGTTGACCTCTTGGCTGTACACAGTTCATTTCTTAAGAAGAAAAGTTCACTTCCTCCAAATGTTTCCATCTGCTGCTTTGTACACGGATGCTTGCACGAAGTGTAACTATTTGGTAATATGTGTTATAAGGTACAGAGCTTATACTAATGCTTCTAACTACTTTGGGTCATGCATAGAATTCTGGGTAAGATAGGCCTCAGTGTCACAAATCCCCTTCACTTTCAGTGCCTTACTCCATTTAAAGATTTGGACCAGCTTTGAGATGCTAATTTTGCATGTGGGCTGGAGAAGCACAGCTGGTACGCAGAACCGTCCTCTAACATTCAGTTGACGTCTGCCACCTCAATCAGATTGACTGCCATAAAAATTCAAGGAGAAACCAGTTGTTTTGTTCCACAGCTATGTGATTGGGTAGAAGATAGGTTTGAATGGTATACCTGGTTTCACTTTTCTGGGTAAAGGCAAGGTAAAAATCTGATACGAAGGATGTCTAATACTGGAAATGATGCTGATCTTTGCTTATGTGAGGATTGAAAAATGATTTGATATCACCCTCACTGAATGGCTTATGCATCTTCCTTCGAAGGTTTTTGAAATCTTTCAGGCAAGTAGGTGATGTGAAAGACCTCTGCCTGATACCCTGGAGAGCTGCTGCCGGTCTGAGTAGACAGTACTGACTTTAATGGACCAAGGGTCTGATTCAGTATAAGGCATGTTCATGTGTTCAGGCTAGTAATGAGGGATGGGATATTAAGCTAGATAAAATGGAGATGTGATCCAAATTTTGAAAAGCAAACATCACTGGTATTAGCAGGCTGCTAGAATGTGCAACGGTCATAATAGTCTGAAGAAATCTGTCTGGGATAGGAGACACTTGTGCCTACCTCAGAATAGATGTGTTTAACAAAGAACACTGGAGCTGGCTGATAGGTAGAGGTGTCTGGGATGTGTAGTTCTGATCTGTAAGGCCCTTTGAACTAGAAAGTTGAGCTGTATTTATTTATAACTGTTATTAGCTGTCTTTCTGTCTTGTGGAACTCAAGGTGGCTTACAGTGTTTAAAAAAAACTGTAAAAAATACACAGAAGACCACAGTTTTAAAATCACAAATAAGACTGGCAATAAATGAAAAACTCAATTAGTCAAGTGCAGTTCTAAATGTAATGTGATTTCAGATAATGTAGTTTTGGGTATTCAGTGTCTCCCTGCCCCCACAGTGTGTGTGTATGTATAGAGAGGCTTTGTAAAATAGTTGTAGAAGCTGCCTCTAGTATTGCCCTCGCATACTAAACACTAAAATGGTTAAACGTAAGATTGAGAATGTATACTTGAAGGACACACACTGTACCTCTCCCCGAGCCCTCTACCAAAGTGAAGGAAAGAATGCGGTTGTCATATTTCCAGATATTGTTTAACACAGATTAGTTGCCTTTATCCATTCTTTTGTTCACTTGGCCTGTGTGGTCAAGGGTCAATATTTTCATTCTTCTCATATGTGTTTATGTGTGAGATGTAATCTGGCCTTGTAAATGAGGATGTAGGGCCCCACCACCCAATGCCTGGCTCCAGATGTCCTTCCCCTCTTTTCTTCCTCTCTCCAGCGTTATGCGTGTGGACGTGCTCTTCATCTGATAGCAGAAGAAAGAAAAGGCAGATACAGCAACTGTGATGTGGCGCTGTGTTTCATTGGCATGGGAACCCATCTTGGGTATTGTGCCCGCTCTCGGTTTTGGATCTTGAGTTTTCTCTCTCCTGCCAGGACACACAGATGCAGCAAATACCCTAGCTGGGGGCACAGCGTAGTTTCTATGTCAGCAGTGATTGTGACATGAGGACAATGGATTGCAAATTCCTGGGTCTGGTATTTATCCTGGCTACTTGATCAGTATTACAAGTGTTACTTTGTCCTCTTCCGTGGAGAAATAGAAATAGATTGGTGGTGTGGCTAGGATCAGTTAGTGCCCCAATTTTATAGTGCACTTTGTAGATTTTGTTGTGTATATAGAAAGCTCTTATTTTAAATGCATTCAGTTCTGGTCTTGGAACTGTATCTTCTGTGGCAGGCGGGTAAAGGGAGGCCATGGAGACTTTGCACTGAAGTTTGATCTGCAGTCAAGATCCTTCGTTGAATGAAGACTGTTTATATGCGAGTCTTGCCCAACCATTTGCCTACAGTAGATACAAAAGAGAGTGAGAGGTGTGTCAGAAAAATTATCTGAGTGGCTAGCTTTTCCTGGTGACATATAATATTCTTTACAATAATGTTCAATTCTGACTAGATTTTCCCATACACTCAACGTTGTCCTTATCTCTCTGTCTCCAACAATTTGATGCTGTTCTCCTTCTGAAATGCACGTCTGTGTCCCTTTCTGTGCTTTAGATCTGTTACAAAAGTTGGGTTGGAGTTAAGAGGAAAAGGGAAGATTTGGCTCTTTTGTACATAAATGGAAACAGAGACCCTTAAGTACATCCTATGCATTTATACAGTTGACCAGATGGACCCCTGGTCTGATCCAGCAGGGCATCTCTTATGTTCTAGCATTTGTTTCCAAGGCCAGTTGTCTAATTAATTGACTACCTGAACATCTCTCCGCAGGCAATGAAGGGCTCTTATACTTGATCAGGGTCCAGTTCATGGCTCAAAAGTGAGCATCATCCTCTTGTACTGATGGTATGTGGGAGTGGCCTGTTCTGCATGTTCTTTAATGATTACCGGGTGCAAAAAAAAAATTCATCCCTTGGTAAACTCCAAAGGCTACCTGGCCAGCATCCCCTGCTTATTCTTGGCTCTGTGCTCCAGGAAGTCCTTGGATGAGAGGTGCAGCTAGAACAACAGCTCCATGTTTATAGCATTTGCCTGTAGCTGGCAGCTAGGTTTTATTTATTTATTACCATTTTAAAATTGTTTATTGATGACAGCTGAAGAAGATGTGCATAGTTAGTTGTCAGGTCAGAAGTGGCAGGTAGCAACTGTCCCCTCTTAACTGGTACTGGGCAGAGCTAGAAATAAAACACAGTGCCATGTTGGTTGCTGTGTGCATATCTGTTGGCCCTTGAACATAAAAATGAAAGAGGAAGCCATGGGCATATCCGCAGAGAGGTGGGGCCTGCTGGTCCCCGGGAAAATATAAAGAGAGGCTCCCAAACCAGCAGGGGGGCATTTTGAGGCAGGGAGTAGATGCTGAAGGAGCTCTTCGACAGTGGTTGTTTTCTTAAAGAGGGGGAGACTGTGGGAAGAGGAGGAGAGCTGAGGAAGAGTAAAGGGACCCCTGAGGAGGCTACAAAAAGGCCTGCTATCTTAGGGGGTTCATCAAGATAGGATTCCCATGTGAGGTAAACATGGCAAGAGATGGACTATTGGGCACTCCAGCATTGAGCGTTGAGGGACAAGGAGAACT
The DNA here is from genome assembly GCF_029931775.1 of Euleptes europaea. Lineage (NCBI taxonomy): Eukaryota > Metazoa > Chordata > Lepidosauria > Squamata > Sphaerodactylidae > Euleptes > Euleptes europaea. The sequence continues at coordinate 36,951,670 of NC_079318.1, read as the reverse complement.
AATAATAAGGTAAAACTCTTATGCTATATGAGGGGTGTGTTGGGGGCAGGGTTAGGTGTCCAGTAAAGAGTTTCTCCCCAAGGTCAGGGAGGCCAACAGAGACATCCGAGAGAGAGAAAGACAGAGAGAGGCCAATACGTGCTGACAGGCTTCTTAAAAATGATCTTCATACATGTCCTTCTGTCTCCATCACCCGCAGAGTCTAAACATTTTTGGAAGCCCCTAGGTGAGACATAAGCAGTGATAGGTAACCAGCGTCTGACATTTTCACTGCAGGAAGAAACATGCACAGGAAGTATTCCTTTATCAGAGTTGGGAGCTCCTTGTTCTAAGACAGGATTGGAAGGGAGGTGAGGAACTGCCTCTTCATTCCTTATTTGAAAAGCTGAATTAGTTATTCAGTGCAATGCATCCAAGACCTTACCCTTGTACCCCACTTTAAACAGTTTAGAGTAATTACACTATACATGCTCTCACTGGTGCCTCTTAGAACCCACACATTAAAACAATTGAATAAAACCACCCACCTACCATTGTTATACTACCCTGTGAATAGTTTCAGGAGGGTAGCCACATTGGTCTGCCGTAGAAGAGCAAGATGCAAGTCCAGTGGCACCTTAGAGACCAACCAGATTTTTGGGGAATAAGCTTTTGGGAGTCAAAGACCCCTTTGTGAGATACAGGTCGAAATGGAGATCCCTGAGTCCTTATAGCCAGGAGGTGGGAGAGGTGTTGCCAGGCAGGCAGGCAGGGTACAAAGCTACAATGCAAAATGCCACCAACTTCACTGGAGCAGAGGGGAAATGTTTGGGGGCAGAAAATTAGCATCCGTACTGAGATAAGAATCCTATGTCCCTGTGCAGCCCTGGGGGTGGGGGGCGGCGACATTGTTCTGAACTTGTGAATGAACTCAAGTTCAGCAATCTTGCTTTTTAATCTCTCCTTGAAGCTTCTCTGTTCGAAGACTGCCTCTCTTAGGTCAGCAATGGAATGTCCTGGAAGATTAAAATGCCCCCCACTGGCTTTTGAGTGTTGCAATTCTGAATTGTGAATATGGTACTGTTGTTTAAATGTGTTAGTTCTTTCTAATACCTTAGCGAGTGGTGGGATTTTGGGACTGAAGATCAAAGCTGAAGAGGGTGTCCACACAACTGTAGTTAACAGGGGAACTGCGAGTGAAGGGTATTTTCTCCAAGTATTTTTCTGTGCTTTGCTTTGCTGTGGTTTTATTTCAGTTAGCAGCCTACAACTGGATTCTCCTGCTTTAGACTCAGCTTTTGCATTGCCTCAGGGGCTGAAATCAAATGGCCTGCCAAAGGAGGCGTTGTCCCAGATCTGTCTTGTCCTAGCAGAGAACAGCTTATCTATAGGGATTTGAGTGTGTGTGTACAAAAAAAAAAAAAAAAAAAAAGGTATGCTTGTCCAGCATGAATGAGAACAGTAGAAGTGTATATATGAATTCTGGCTTCCTGGTTACTCTGTGGGTTTGACACTATGAAAGGTTCTTTCATGCCTCGTTCCGATGCTGGTGTTGCTTGCCTGGCAGAAATGAGAGCACTAGATGTATCATAAGCTCTATCCGAAGGTAGCTGGAAGGGTGGAATACCACATATGAAGGAGCCTCATTGGCCAGGGAGCTCCTGACCCAAAATGGAGAGAGAAAATGTTGTTTGGTTGTTTTATTCCTCGATTGGGTAGACCAGGATTGCTGCTCCAGCCTGGAGCTGTCTCAATGCAGCCTTGCTGAAATTACTCAACCATGTGGGTGTAGTGGTTAAAGTGTCGGATGAAAGGTAAAGGTCCCCTGAGCAAGCACCGGGTCATTCCTGACCCATGGGGTGACGTCACATCCCGACGTTTCCAAGGCAGACTGTTAGCTGGGTGGTTTGCCAGTGCCTTCCACTGTCATCTTCCCTTTACCCCCAGCAAGCTCATTTCACCGACCTCGGAAGGATGGAAGGCTGAGTCAACCTTGAGCCGGCTACCTGAAACCGACTTCCGTCGGGATCGAACTCAGGTCATGAGCAGAGCTTTTGACTGCAGTACTGCAGCTTAACACTCTGCGCCACAGACTAGGATCTAGGAAACCCAGGTTCGAATCTCCACTCTGCCATGGAAACTTGCTGGGTGACCTTGGGCCAGTCACACACGCTCAGCCTTGATCCTGGCAAGTATTTGAATGGAACACCTCCAAGGAATACCAGGGGCGTGACATGGAGGCAGGCAATGGCAAACCACCTCTGAACGGCTCTTGCCTTGAACCGCCTCTGAACGGCTCTTGCCTTGAAAACCCTACCGTGTCTCCATAAGTCAGCTGTGACTTGACGGCAAAAATAGTAAATGTGGGCAGTGCTAGACTAGAGTGGCTAATCATGCTGAGAATCTCCTGTGCAATTTGTGCTCCCAGGAGCCATAACTGCTTTAAAGGTAATGTTTGAAATAATAATAATTGTTCTGTCAAGTCTCAATGGACTTATGGTGACCCCTGGCCTGTGCTGTTTTCAAGACAAGAGGAGAGGTGGTTTGCCATTGCCTTCATCTGCATGGCAACCCATTTTTCCTTGGTGGTTTTCCATCCAAGTACTAACCATGGCTGACCCTTCTTAGCTTCCAGGTTCTGACAAGATCAGTCTAGGCCAGGCTGCTAATGATGTTTGAAGAGAGCCTTATTTGTGCCTTGGGAATAATACAGGCCAGTTTTGGTGGGTGTCTGTGTAAGACATCTGTTGCCATCTTGATGAAAGGCACAGGGCTTGACATAGCCTTAGCCACCCAAGGAATTGTAGGCGGGATTTTGAAAACCCATTGCTTTGTCCCAGGTGGCAGTGGCAAAATCTTTGCTGCAAATGCAGGAGGCTCTTCAATCAGTTTTCCCAAGTTAGTTAGTTACTGGCTGTGTGGTACTTCTGAGTTTGCAAAATGCTTTGCATTTTGTTCCTGTTTTGTCTTCACAACAACCCTTGAAATGGTTGCCCAAGACTTCTAGGGAAGTTTCTTGACCTGAATGTCCTGCAACCAAGCCCTACACTCTGTCTATGCACCACAGTGATTCAAACCTGGATAATCTTGAGATACTCCTTCAGCAGTGTCAAGCCCCAGGTGTTGTAAAGTAAATCACAAACTGCACCAACAGCAGGCTGAAACAGCCATACTGTCCAAAGTTTTGTGAAAGCCATGGTTTTGAGTTTTGGATAGTTCCCCAAAATCTGATGGTACGAGATGCATATTTTCTGGTAACAAAATTGGCATTTTACAGTGTTCTCTACCCATTTAACATCCCACATAGGTGTATATTCAGAGATGAAAACAAAAGGTTTGAAATTCCTGAATGTCGAGATTTTTATGTAATGAGATGCGGGGGATTTTTCCAGGAGTTATTTCTGTAACTTTGATCATATTTACCATGGCATAAATAAGTAATCCCAGATGACAAGGCATTGAAAGTGACTTCAGAATGAAATAGCCATTTAAATTCCTCTTTAGATCTTACTAAAACTGATCTTCTTTGGTTTTATATTTTGCAAAGGATGTTGCAAGATTTGGCTGCTCAGTGGGGTATCCCCGCACAAGATAATTGGAAAGAAGGAGGCGGGATGAACAGTTGAAGGGTTTTGTTAAAGAATAGCAATCTAATTAGATTCTCAGTGTTCTGGACGCTCATTTGGGGATTTGTAGAAACCTACTTCTGAGTAGTTGTGCATAGAATAGGGTTGTTAGAGTTAGATGTGTAAAATTTCCAGAAATGTTGAAGCCATGGTGTGTTTGGGAGGAGGGGGGTTATTTTGGGAAAAACTGAAATTATAAATTAGCATATAACATTGCTCTGTTTGGAATGTTTATGAAATGTAAAATTATAAATACCTTAGTTTTCCAGTGGAAAAACTGGGGGGGGGGGAGTGCTAGGTAAAAACATTTCCCCACATTTTTTCATTCCCCCCGCCCCCAGGCTTTCACAATTGAAGATCAACCAAGCTTGAAGATCAATCGTCATTACTTGTGGCATTAAAAATATTCCACATTGCTGCAAACAATATTTTGAAAACGGTAGCTTTTTTCCCCTCTGTGAGAGGGCTCTGGTCACCATAATTTTTAATTTATTTGCCACATTTACTGATTTGCTATATTTATACCCTGCTTTTTCTGACAGCCATCTCCCAACTTGCATCAGTAACAGAGCTGTCCTGTCTTCTGGCCTACAGTCTTAAAAAGACTCACTGGAAGGAAGATGGAGGGGAGGGAGATTAGCTTGATAGTTAGACTGTATATGCCGTTGAGCCAGGCCAATCTTCCCTTGCTGGCAGTCTTGCTTGTGGGACTATCCTATTGCCTTTACTCCACTGTCTGGTGGCAGAAGCCAGAGCGCCCTTCCCTTTCTCTTTCCCCAGGCAGAGAACAGCGTGTAAATGTGTTGAATGCTATAGTGCCTTTTAGGCTCAGGTAATCCAGTTGGGGCGCAGAGCAGCTGCCCAAGTAGTCTGACGGCCAGAGCGTGGGTCTTCCGGGCACTGCCTCTCATGGCCACGATTCCCTCCCCCACTACCTGCCTCTTCTGAATTTCTGTACAGGAACGAGCTGCAGCGCTCTCTCTTCAAATGTGGGTTAAATCTGAGATGTGGAGTCGGTTAATGGGCCGAAGAGGCAATCATGAGGGCTGTCGGTCATTAAACTGCCTACCTGACTCCATTGGCTCTTTCCCTGGACGAATGTGTACCCTTTACGATTTCCTCTAGGCAGCAGTGAATGGCGCTGTTCTGCTTTCTCTGCCGGCAAGAAGGTGGTTCGTAGAATATTTGTTCTCAGGGAGTCGCCCTTGCCATATGGCAGCACTGTTCCTTTCTGTAATAAAATTCCCAGTGAAACCCACAGCTGCTACAGTTGCTTGCTTTGTGGGAAGGCCAGTCTGACTTCATTGCTAAATAAATACATTTATTTATAGTTAAATAAATGAACGGGTCCAGAGGAGGGCAACAAAGGTGGTGAGGGGTCTGGAGACCAAGTGCTATGAGGAAAGGTTGAAGGAGCTGGGTAGGTTTAGCCCGAAGAGGACAAGACTGAGAGGGGATATGATAACCATCTTCAAGTACTTGAAGGGCTGTCATATAGAGGAGGGTGCCGAGTTGTTTTCTGTTGCTCCAGAAGGCCGAACCAGAACCAATGGGTTGAAATGAAATCAAAGGAGTTTCCATCTAGACATTGGGAAGAATTTTCTAACAGTTAGAGCGGTTCCTCAGTGGAACAGGCTTCCTCTGGAGGTGGTAAGCTCTCCTTTTCTGAAGGTTTTTAAGAAGAGGCTAGATGGCCATCTGTCAGCAATGCTGATTCTATGAACTTGGGCAGATCATGAGAGGGAGGGCTCCTTGGCCACCTTCTGGGCATGGAGTAGGGGGTCACTGGGGGTGTGGGGGGGGAGGTAGTTTGGAATTTCCTGCATTGTGCAGGTGGTTGGACTAGATGACCCTGGTGGTCCCTTCCAACTCTGATTCTAAGACCTGTATCCACTAGTTCCAGCTTCAGTGTTCTGTTTTATTTGGTTAATATGCACAGTTTGGTTGACCTACAAAAGGGGATGATGATTAGAATTTGCTGTCATTGTATAAAAGGCCCAGGCTTTGACATATCAAAGCTCATGTAGGTCTCTGCCCTGGATATCATGCCAGGTTGTGAAACAGCTAGTAGTTTCTCTTGGCGCTTGGTTGTAAATAGGGAAGTGCTTTGTTCTCTGGGGAAGCCACAACTTCTGGTGCATTTGGTTTGAAAATCCTGTGCATAGAGATGTAGCCATTTTGTTCTTGGTGTCCTGATTTTGCAGGTTGCTTGAAGGGAAGCAAGGAAGGAGCGATGTGGAGGGAAATCTTGCATGTTCCCCACGTGTGATGGGAGGGGCTGTGGCTCAGTGGTAGAGCATCTGCTCAGCATGTAGAAGGTCCCAGGTTCATTCCCCAGCATCTCCAGTTAAAGGGACTAGGCAAGTAGGTGATATGAAAGACCTCCGCCTGAGACCCTGGAGAGCCGCTGCCGGTCTGAGCAGACAAGACTGACTTTGATGGACCAAGGGACTGATTCCGTAGAAGGCGGCTTCATGTGTCCACGTGTCCCTTGTTGATTTTTGGCAGGCCTCTGAATCCCCTTTTGCTTACTGCCAGCTCTTTCTCTTGGCAGGTTCTGCCTGGCTCTTGTGCTGGCTGCTCTCCCTGCAGTGTCTGCCAGTGAAGAGGTACCTGTGGCCCACCAGGACTCCTGGGGAGACTTCTGGCTGTTCCGTTTCTTGCTCAATGCTGCCGGCTATGCAAGCATTGTGGTGCCAGGCTTCTTGATGATACAGTATTTCAAGAAGAACAATTACCTTGAGACAGGTAAGAAGCTGTAATGGCAGGCCTCTCTTTGGAAGCATGGTGCTTTCCTGACACTGCTGATGAGGCACTGAATGAATCATAGAATCGTAGAGTTGGAAAGGGACCACCAGGGTCATCTTGTCCAACCCCCTGAACAATGCAGGAAATTCACAACTACCCCACACCCCCAGTGACCCCTACTCCATGCCTAGAAGATGGCCAAGATGCCCTCCCTCTCGTGGTCTGCCTAAGGTCACAGAATCAGCATTGCTGACAGACGGCCTTCTAGCCTCTGCTTAAAAACCTCCAGGGAAGGAGAGCTTACCCAAGGAAGCCTGTTCCACTGAGGGACTGTTCTGTTAGAAAATTCTCTCCTTCACTCCTTCAGCCATGCTATCGCAGGGCCGAAACTCCCAACAGAGTTAATTCGTTGCTGAAAATGCTGGCGAAATTCATGCGGTGCCCAGCTTCAAAGGTCCGTCGCCTTAGCAAAGCTCTGAAACTGTGGCTGTTCCCATCGAGTAAATTTGGGGAGCAGCGAGCAGCAGCCAAATGGTGGCCTTGTCAGACAAGCTGCAGAGCCTCTGCATTAGTATATGTGCAACTTCCTGTATTGCTGGGAGCTAAACTAGTTCCTCGGTCGATTCTCTTAGCTGCAGCATGCACTGGGCACACAGTGGGTTATAATGGGCTAGATAAGAGGCAGGTGGTGGTTAGAAGTGCCGTTGATCGTCCAAGCTGGGGTGGTACCACTTGTGGTCTGTTTTAATGGATGCAGTTTTCCCTCACCGCATTGATGAGCTTGACTCCAGTGGCTAATGTGCTTTTCCTTCTACCTTTTAGGCCGAGGTATTTGCTTTCCAGTTATCAGATCGTGTGTTTTTGGCAACGAGGCCAAGTCAGGACCCCAGGATGACGCCTTGCTGGCAGCTCGGAATGAGACCGTAGAGTCCTCTACTGCCCGGCAAATTTTTAAGCTGCTGTTCTGTGCGACGGGCCTACAGGTAAAAGAACGGATGTGTTTTGCAGCGCCCGGCCTCAAGAATGACTACGAGCAACTTCTGTGATAATGAGGGAAGGGAATTGTTGCTCTGCTTCAATTGAGGCTGCCGGGTGGTGGTAGGAATTATTGTTTGCGTAGGACTTGCATTGTATGAAGTGCTTTGCAATCATTATCTCGTCACTCTTCACAATAATCCTGTGGTCATTTTATTTATTTATTTCTTATTCAATTTATTGTACTTCGCCCTCCCCCGTAAAAAACCCCGGCTCAGGGTGGCTTCCAACAACAAATACAATCATAATAATGACTTACGAACTTCACCTTCAACAATACTCTACATATTACGATGATAAAATCACTTCTAATTTAATGTCTGATTTAAAAACTCAACATTTTGTTTGTACCATCTCTGTAAACTGTGTGGCACACCCAATGTAGTGGTAGATGTAATTTCGGGGAGGGGATAAAAGTGGGAGATCCAAAAAACCACTAGCTGGGGACCATATTTATTAGAGGAAATGTGGGGAGGGAAGGGAAGATGGAAAGGGAAGAAAGGAAGGCCAGCTTGTGTACAAACCATTACTGTCCTCAACCATAAGCCTGAAGTAACACCTCTGTCTTACAAGCCCTGCACAACTGAGCTAGGTGCCGCGGGGCCCAGGCCTCACTAGAAAGAGAGTTCCACCAGGCTGGGGCCAGAGCCAAAAAGGCCCTGGCCCTGTTTGAGGACTGCCCGATAACTCTGAGACCAGGGACCACCAGAAGGTTGTTTCCTTTAGAGCGCAACGCTCTCTGCGGGGTATATCGGGAGAGGCAGTCTCGCAAATGCAAGGGTCCCAGACCGTTTCGGGCTTTAAAGGTCAGTACCCAAAACCTTGAACTTGATCCGGTACTCAATTTGGAGCCAGTGCAGCCAGCAGAACACAGGTTATATATTTGCTATCCATGGGGTCCCTGTGAGGACCCGTGCCACAGCATTCTGGATCAGTTGCAATTTCTGGAGCAGCCTCAAGGGAAGCCCTGCTTAGAGCAAGTTACAGTAGTCTAACCTTGAGGTGACCATTGCATGGGTTACCTCACTGTTGCTACATTTTTACAAATGGGTAACTGAGAGAGAGAACCCCTTGCTGAAGGTTTTGTTCATAGCTAAGCAGGCCTTGAAGTTGGAACCAAGTTCCCTCTAGTTGTACTCTCTCTCTTAGTGGCTGGTTCCTTCAGTCTATGCTGCAAGCTCAGTGCTGAAGTTTGCTGACTTAGAACCTAACTGAAGGCTTTAGAATTGTGCCGTTTTATCTTTCGCACACAATATATCAGTCATTTACGTATCAAGATAGAACTTCAGGTTCAGTTAGATGGGAGATTTCGGATTCTTTAGAAAGACAAATTGTTCCGCTCTGTGAGTGGCTGCTGCTTTGGAAACTGTGTGTGTTTTGCCTTATCGCTCTGTTTCTGCAGGATATGGATAAGAATTTTGGATGGTTTATGAGTTGGCTTTTTAAAAAATAGATATTGTTCCAAAATTAGAATCAAGGCACTGGGTAGGTACAGTTTAGCAAGTTTAGAATTGTGGCAGTCCTTGGGTTCTGTATATTTCTCTCTGTGTCCCCCCCCCCCCATTCTTTTCTTTTCCCTCAGATAACTGCAGATAGTGCTTAGTATATAAACTATTATGGGTCTCTGGGGTGAAATGCACTGGTTGGGTCTGCCTCTCGGTTACCTTTTAGATGTGCAGGAAAAAGCTTTTTGTCAGCTCGCTTGGTTGACAGAGTTATTAGAAGAGCTAGAAAGTTCATATTGGTCAAACTCTCCATCTTTCTGTGTGTCATGGTTGTTTTTGCTTTCCTGAACTTATTTTTTTCCTCTTGCCAGCATGGTGTAGTGGTAAAGAGCGGTGGTTTGGAGCGGCTGACTCTGATCTGGAGAACCGGGTTTGATTCCCCACTCGTTCACATGAGCAGTGGAGGCTAATCTGGTGAACTGGATTTGTTTCCCCACTCCTACACACGAAGCCAGCTGGGTGACCTTGGGCTAGTCACTCTCAGCTTCCCCTACCTCACAGGGTGTCTGTTGTGGGGAGGGGAAGGGAAGGTGATTGTAAGCTGGTTTGTTTCTGCCTTAAGTGGAAAAGTTGGCATATCAAAACCAACTCTTCTTCTTCTTGCCTTGCAGATCTCCTACTTGACATGGGGTGTCCTCCAGGAACGTGTGATGACCAGAACATACGGAGCAACCGAGTCAGACCCTGGCGAGAAGTTCAAGGATTCTCAGTTCCTCGTCTTCATGAACCGGATCCTCGCCTGCACTGTAGCCGGCCTGTACTGCGCCCTGACCAAGCAGCCCCGTCACGGTGCCCCCATGTACAAGTATTCCTTTGCCTCCCTCTCCAACATCCTCAGCAGTTGGTGTCAGTACGAGGCGCTCAAGTACATCAGCTTCCCCACCCAGGTGCTGGCCAAAGCCTCCAAGGTGATTCCAGTCATGCTGATGGGAAAGCTGGTGTCGCGCAAGAGTTACGAATACTGGGAGTACCTGACAGCAGCACTTATCTCCGTAGGGGTCAGCATGTTCTTGCTTTCCAGCACACACAACAAACACCTCTCCACCGTCACCACCTTCTCTGGCGTGGTCCTCCTGGCGGGCTACATTGTCTTTGACAGCTTCACCTCCAACTGGCAGGACGCACTCTTCACCTACAAGATGTCCTCCGTGCAGATGATGTTTGGGGTGAATGTCTTCTCCTGCCTCTTCACTGTGGGCTCGCTGCTAGAGCAGGGCGCCTTGCTGGAGTCGGCGCGCTTCATGGCCCGCCACTCCGAGTTTGCCGCCCATGCTGTGCTTCTGTCCGTGTGCTCGGCTTTCGGGCAGCTGTTCATCTTCTACACCATCAACCAGTTTGGCGCCGCAGTTTTCACCATCATTATGACGCTGCGGCAAGCCTTCGCCATCCTCCTCTCCTGCCTCATCTACGGCCACGCGGTCACGGTGGTGGGCGGGCTCGGGGTAGCTGTGGTCTTCATGGCGCTTTTCCTCCGCGTCTACGCCCGCAGCCGCATGAAGAAGAGAGCAAAGAAGCCGCCTGCCGAGACCACAGTGCAAAAGGTTTAGGGGGCTGGAAGGCAGTGGTAGCCCCCTACCCTCTGGGGCTGTCACCAAACTCTTAAGGCCTTGGCTCGGAGGAAGTGACAGGACCTTTCCTCCTGTTGCCTTACTGTCTGAGCATTTCAAGCCTGCCAGGGGCGCTGTGCTAAATGAGACTAGAGGTTAATAATACTTTAGGTTTCCTCTGCAGCCTCTTTCTTTGGAGAAGGCTTATTTATGAACGGAGTACGTCGGAGCTTTCTTGTCCTCTGCTGCGGTGCCGTTTCTGCTTGTCACCCTGGAACTGCATATAACACTTTTAAATTTTCTATTTTAAACCCTCCTCCACCCCAAAAAAAAAGACTGTTGGTGGAAAGGGGAACTGGGACGGTGCTGCAAACTCCAGCCTCTTTAACAAGGAAACAGCACTGACTGGAGGCGGCTTTGGGCTTCAGAACGGTCCTACTGTGTAACAGCCCCTCATAAATCAGAGCTTCCTCCTTTCAGGCTTGGAATACCCCCGTGTGTTCTTTTACCCCCCCCCTTGCAACGTTTTCCAGCTGTGTGCCGTCCCCCAATGTCTTTTGGCTCTTGCTTTTTTTGCTAGGTGTCTATTGAACATCCTCCCTTCTGATTGAACTGCAATCCCAACCTTTTTGAGACTATTCTCAGGACTTTCCTGGGATGCCCAGTTGCTGCGTACAGTTTAGAAAAGCACAAATGTTGCCTTCTTGAAACATCCCTTTTCAGAGCTAGCTGAAGGTATTTGTTTTTACTGCTCCTCGCAGGTTGGCATGGGAGGAAGGCATCCTCACACAAAGAGAATGTTGCTTTCCTGACCCTCTGCATCTTTGAAAGGGACTCTGTGGTATGCGCTTGGTTCTCACTGGGATTGATAATACCTGGAAGCCGTGTGTGCCTCTGGGCTCGATTTCTGCTTCCAGCTCAGCTAGCTCCCCCTGTGAATGTTGAGCGTGCTGCAGAATTCCTCGCAGAGTGGAGGGAAGTTGCAGAGAGTTCGGGGGCATGCCGTTTGTAGAGGAAGCTAGCTATGTTTGAAGCAGCACCGTTGGGGAAAGGCTTGCCTATCCTACTTACACTGCCTGGCGTCCCTGCCCTTTTATCCTGTTTCCCTAGGGGCAGGATACTTTGGGGACGTTTCCGTGGCAATGCAGAAGCTGGACCGTTTTTGCCCTCTTCTCCCCATTCAGCGGCTCTCAGTCCTGGATGCGAGGCTGGAGCGATGTCCCTGGCTCTGAAGCCTGGGTTTTACCCTCTTAATGCCAAGTTGACATTATAAAGGGAAAAATGTGTGTTTCCGGTACTTTTGAAACAACAACTTCTCCTTTTTATTAAATTTAAAAGACGCTACAGGTAGGCAGCCTGTTTTGTATCTTTCGTGGGTCCAAGAGGGAAGGCAGGTTAAGAGATCAGCCTCCAGGTTCCGTAGTTCGTCTCGTGAGACTCGTACATTCTGCACACGTGTCAATTCAGCACAGTATTTTACATTCTGAAATCCTGACTTGTTAAAAAAGAAAAGTGAGGCTGTCATTGCCGTGAACTAATTTGAAGGGAGTTGGTGTTTCCTAGTGAAGACTTAAACCAGTGGTGGGCATGGAGGAATTGTGACTGCTCAGAAGGGTAGAGCTTCTGTGCCCTGCACAACTGTAACTCTCCTGTTGCCTTGCCCTCACGTTCATCTGGTGGGGAGAAAACACCAGGATTTGCAAATATAAACCAATTGACTTACATTGCAATAGCCAGTACAGTTTATTATTATTTCCATTAGCTATTGGGCTTTATTACTGGCCTGTGTGTCAAAAGGTTGATTTTCAGGCTGCTTGAACAGCAGTATGGAAAATGAGTTTTTGCAGCCACAGGATAAGAAATCACAAATGGAAATGCTAGTGGAGGTTGTATTCTGCCCCACTTGGTACTGTGACTCACCCAGAGGTGGGTATGTGGGGTGTGGTTGGCGCAGGCCTCTCAAAGAACAAGCACCAGTTATTTATGTGCCAAGACAAAAAGGAGGGTCTACAACTAAATGGGAAAGCTTCTGGCATGCAGGAAGTCCCAGGATCAGTCTGCAGCATCTCCAGATAAAAGGTGATGTGAACAACTTCCCACCTGAAACACTGACCTTGACAGATCAAGGCAGCTTAAAATTTGTTCAAAGTGTGAGATAGTTGTTGGACAGTTTTGTTCAAGATTCTGCCATTCCATCTCCAGATGCAAATGGGCCTTTTGCGCAGTTTTAGAAATACCCAATGATGTAGACAAGAGTTTGGGAATGACTGGTTAAGTATTGAGTTGAAAAGAAGCCTTGTGACAAAGTTCCTTATGGTATTTTCTAGAAAGAAGACAAAAAGGGACTACAGATTGCTTTGGCTAGAAAACCAAGTGGATGGGTTCAAAATATAATGTGCAATCTTGAAATTTGGCATTGGCAGGATTTGGAATTTTTCTTTCAAGTATTCGTGTGATGAGTAGAAAGAAGTTACGCCCAGCATGGATATGCTGATCCTCACACACCTGTTTGGTACAATTAATACTTGAAAAGGAATCAATTGCATTAGTCACAATACAAAATACCTATATACATTTCTTAAAGGAAGGGTAATGTGTGTTCGGTTACACTAAATCCCATTGAAAACAAGAGGGCTTAAGGGCCAAATAAGTATGGATTCTGGAACTCCCTGCCCCAGGATGTGGTGATGGCTGCCAACTTGAAAGGCTTTAAGAGGGGGGTGGACATATTCATGGAGGAGAGGGCTATCCATGGCTACTTGTCATGTATACCTATTCTCTCTAGTATTGGAGGAGCATGCCTATTATATCAGGTGCTGTGGAACACAGGCAGGATAATGCTGCTGCCGCCATCTTGTTTATGGGCTTCCTAGAGGCACCAGGTTGGCCACTGTGTAAACAGACCGCTGGACCTTGGTCTGATCCAGCATGGCTTTTCTTATGTTCTTAAGAATTCTTCATGTATTTTCATGGTGGGAGATAATCAAAAGCAAAAATTGTATTGGCAGGCTCCTTTGGTTTTTCCTGGTTAGTCAAGGGCAAACATCTTATCACCAAGCATCAAAGTAAGTGAGGTGCTCTTTCAGTCTCCTTAGCAACCTACATATGGTTTAAGAGCTCTTGACACAAATAGTTTTACACGAGCTGCTGGTACTGGCTTTCTCCCGAAGGAGACTAAATTATGCTTGCGTGATGTCTCAGACCATTAGGTAGGCATAGTACAAAAGGAGCACAGGGGTAATTCCGAACTACCATTATAAGGATGCCATTCATGCCAAAGCAGCCGCAAGAAAAATCCTGTACCATTAATCACTAACCAGATTGCCTCCTCTACGAAACAAGAGTAGAATTCAGAATAATCTGACTGCAGACCGACAATATGGAGCAGGGGTTGGACATGTATGGTCAGTAAGTGCATTTTTATCTGGTCTGCCATAGTCGGCCTATCGAGTTATACAAATGGCAAGACAGGCAAGCTTTTTTAGCATTTCAGTGGAGAAGAAATACTGATGTGCGTTGCTGTTTTTCCTTGCAACATCACTACAGTGCTAACATGCACGCTGGAACAGAATACCTGACCAAGGGACCCCCATGTCTGGCTACAAGCTTCCCTTGGATTGTAAGGACACCCTGCTGGCTTGAAACAAAAAGAAACAAAACACCAAGGTATCACTTCATTGTAAACCACATTCTTTGTTATTTTAATTCCAGTAAAACAAAAACCAAATACAAACAGCCAACAAGATTACAAGTCCCTGCTCTCTGGATACAAAGGGTGGTGGCAAGGGCGGGATGCTAGGAGCTAACTCACTGCTCCGTGACCGGGAAGGACGTTTGCTGTTTGCCTCAGCTTGGGGGGGAGGGAGAGAGGGACAACAGGGTCCCCCCAGCAAAACATAGGATAAACCCACCGTGGTGGAAAAAACCCAGAGCCAGTGTGTGCCAGCCCCCTTCCCCTGTTTCTGAATAAGCAGAAAGACAGGCCAGGTGGCGGTGGGAGGTCCCTCGCCAAACTGGCCACTGATGAAGGAAGTAAGGAGAAACCGCCTTGAGGGGTGCCCTCAGCGCTGCAGGGGCCGGGCCTCCCTGAGCGAGGCGGTGCAAGGGGGAGGACGGGGCAGGACAGGAAGAAGAGCAGCATTCCCTTTAATCCACTTCCTCCATGCGAGATGCATCTTCGTCTCCTTCCAGCGGAGGGATCTCTTCGGAGACGGTGGCGCTGGGCTCTTCGGCAGCCACTTCGTCTTCATCGATACCTAGGGATGGAAGGATCGAGTACAGGCACAGTTCTGATTAGAAATCGCCTCACTAAGTTTATGCGCGTAGCGGGAATAGAGGTAAAGGGAAGTAGGCTACTGGCCTCATGAAACGCTCTTAGGGGCGCAGAGGTAAGCTGCGGGGCCGCAGTCCAAGCTCTGCTCGCGACCTGAGTTCGATCCCGACAGGAGTCAGTTTCAGGTAGCCGGCTCAAGATTGACTCAGCCTCCCATCCTTCCGAGGTCGGTAAAACGGGTACCCAGCTCGCCAGGGGTAGATGACTGGGGAAGGCCATGGCAAACCGCCCCATAAACCTAGTTTGCCTGGTAAATGTGATGTGATGTCACCCCATGGGTGAGTAATGACCCGGTGCTTGCACTGGGGACTACCTTTAGGGGGATAGCACACTATTCTTAGCAGTCCTCACACAACAGCTACCTGTACAGTAGGTTAGTATTATCCCCAAACTGCAGAAAGAGCGCTAAAACGTAATAAGTGGATTGTACAAGTGTACTGAGTTATTGTTCGGGGCCAGCAACTTCCTGACTCCCTCTTAGTACACTACATCAGCTTTTCAAAGCTTTGCCAGCCAGTAATACAGGCTACAATCCCATTCAGATATTCCTGGGCATTTGTACAAGTACAATCCACATCAGTTACTCTTAGCCTCAGACAGAAGTGTGGGTGTAGTAGCACCCTGTCTTCAGAGCAAGGCGGAGGAGAAACTCAATCCAAGATTCTGCCTCTACTGATTGAGATGCAAGCATTTCACACCCTTCTCCTGCCTGTGGCTAGAACCTCAAGTGGATCTTTCTTGCTGCTGCGCTTCCCCCCACCCCCCGCAGCTGTGAAGTCACAGTGCTAGAAGAAGAGCACTATGTTTTCTCCAAGGATAGGGTTCCACCTGTGGGTTAGTACAGTAAGTGCACATTCAGAGGGCGAGCTGGCTCTGCACACCAGGTACTGAACATGTGCATGGACTGAACACATCAGGCCCAACCACAAAGACTGGAAAACACTTGATTAACAAGGTTCTGTTGCTTTAATTTAAAAGAAAGCAGGCTCATACCCTGACACTCACCTAACCCCAGCTTGATCATCCTATAGATACGGTTGGAGTGAGTCTGTGGATCCTCCAGGGAGAAGCCGGAAGAAAGCAGAGCTGTCTCAAAGAGAAGCACCACCAGGTCCTTGACGGCCTTGTCATTCTTGTCTGCCTCGGCCTTCTGCCGCAAGGTCTCTACGATGGGATGGTCAGGATTGATCTCCAGGTGCTTCTTGGCCATCATGTAGCCCATGGTGGAGTTGTCTCGCAAAGCCTGGGCCTTCATGATACGCTCCATATTGGCTGTCCAGCCG
Organism: Euleptes europaea; assembly: GCF_029931775.1. Classification (NCBI taxonomy): domain Eukaryota; kingdom Metazoa; phylum Chordata; class Lepidosauria; order Squamata; family Sphaerodactylidae; genus Euleptes; species Euleptes europaea. Next base: position 36,935,614 of record NC_079318.1, on the reverse strand, counting down.
TAGGTGCTGGTGACGATACAGCAGGGGGAAGAGACCAGCCGGTTTGAAACAGTTACCTAGAGAAACATCACAAAAGGTTTTTTAGTACAAGTATGTGGGGCCTTGACAGTATATGGTAAGAGTATCTAACCTGACCTGCGTGTCCCAGGCTAGCCTGATCTCATCATAACCTAAGCAGGGTTGGCCCTGGTTAGTATTTGGGTGGGAGCCAACCAAGGGAAGTCCAGGGATGCTATGCAGAGGCAGACAATTTTATTTATTTTTCGTGCTTCTAACCTGCCCTCCCCTGGCCCAGCTGGGCTCAGGGCAGGTGACAACATTAAAATTTACAAATATAACAATAAAACATATTAGCCATAAAACCATTCCTCAATTATTAAAAAGACATCATATATCTATATATACACACACACACTCATATACATACAGTGTCTACTGCAGCAAAATATGCCAAACCCAAGACAAACCAGCTCAAAACCAGGTCGGCTATCCACCCCCAGTAAATTGACGGTAAAATAAAGGGGGGGGTAAGGGAGGCCAATATTAATCTCACCTGTGGCTGTCCTCTTTAATAGGCCGGGCGAAAATAGCTCTGTCTTAAGGGCCCTGCGGAACTCTTTCAGGTCCCACAGGGCCCTGATGTTGCTAGGCAGAGCATTCCACCAGGCCAGAGCCAGGGCCGAAAAGGCCCTGGTCCTAGTCGAGGACAGCAGCACACTGCTAGGGCCGGGGACCACCAACAAGTTATTATCAACAGAGTATAACGCTCTTCGGGGGGGGGGGGAATATACCATGGGAGGCGGGGTCCTGAAGATTTATTCTTTATGCCCTATTCCTCTGCCTCTGAAAAAGGCAGTGAAACTTCTGAAAGCGACAGAATCCTACACTCATTCCCAAAGTAAACATATTACACGCTCTGAACTCCTGGTTGTGTCACACACATGGCAAAGGCACCAGAGATCCGCAGTCCAAGGCTGCATACAAAGGGGGGGGGAATCCCTCTCCAACTAACTGGCAGTACAAACCACTTATGTTTGTCTCTTGCTTTGAAAACCCATGGGTTTATGGCAACCATAAGGTTGCTTTGAAAACCCATGGGTTTATGGCAACCTTATGAGTTGCTATAAGTTGGCTGTGACCTGATGGCCCTTTCCACCACCACAGGTATGTACTCAGGCACCGAAGGCAATATCAGGAAAAATAATCAAAAGAAGGTCATGAAGTGGCTTACCTTCTCCACTTTCTTCTCTAAGATTTCCTTCATGAGTTTGCAAAGGTTCTCAAACTTGGCCTTGCTCTCCTCCATCTTCTTCTTCTCGTCCTCATCCTCTGGCAGTTCCAGTCCTTCCTTGGTGACGGATACCAGGGTCTTTCCATCAAACTCTTTAAGCTGCTGGACGCTGTACTCGTCAATGGGCTCTGTCATGTACACCACCTCGAACCCACGTTTCCGCACCCGCTCCACAAACGCAGAGTTGGCCACCTGCTCCTTACTCTCACCTGCACCAGGACGAGGCAGCATTTACTTATTTGGAAAACCTGTATGCTGAACCTGCTCAAGGCTGTTCACAACGGATCAAAATCAAGCCCCACAATAAAAAAAGGTCATGAAACAATCTAGTCAATAATAAAAAAATACCAATAAAAAGCAAGCTGAGGTATCTCAAATGATAATGATAAAACAGTCCTCAGGCTAGAAGCAGAGCATAAAACAGACATCTTCCGTGTTCATTAGATCATTCTGGAGTTTGCCTCTGTAAATGAATCCAAAATCCTAACTTGCTGCATTTTTGTAAAATGCTCCAAATATGTGAAAACCCTACTTTGTCTGTGGGTGACCGGAGTTCACTGCTTCCGTGATTAGCACGAGCCATCCATTCGGCTATTAGACACAGAAACATATCACAAAGGCTCAGGCCTTACTGTTGGGGGCATTCACTCATTCACAGGAATACTCAGACTGCTAGAGAACATACTTCTCAAAGAGCTTCAGCCCTTAAATTTGGTATACATGTATAATTATTTTTATTGTTTTACAAATTGCCAATTGATTTACAAGATCTGTACCATTATGTAGCTAAAAACCTTTCAATGAGCCTGACAGCACAAGCAATAACGTTAAAAGAATACGATGATCATCATTAAAGCCAGAAAAAAAAGAGTAGAAAAATTCTCTAACTCCAGTATTGAATGCCCAGTGAAGAAGCACTCTGACCTGCCTCTGAAAAAAGGTATTTGGGGTGGGGTGGGGGGTAACATGCTAATTACTAGTAAGGTCTGAAAAGTGAAACATCTGGAAGTGTCTTAGGAACTGGGCAAGGAAAGAGTATACCTTCAAATGATTACAGTCACTGATTAGTAGCACAGTCACAAAATTAGATGCGGTTCGCCTGACAGACAAAACATGAAGCACGGTTTCTGCTTTGTAAGGCACACCGGTATCCCAACACAGAACAAGCCAAGCAAACCATGGTTGTGGGCAGAATGTCTGGAACAGGTACAGGCTTGCAGAATGGATGCTTGATTTACTAGTATGCATATAAATGTCTGCATAAATTATGTGGATTAAGCTATAGATCTGAAGAGTGTTTCCAATTCGTCTTGAAAACCCTAAGAAGTGTTCCAGCTTTTCAGTACTCAGCGATTGCTTATTTTCAGGTTTGAGCTCTTAAAGCACCATGCTTGGTTTCCCTCCCTCTGCTAAGCAGTTTAGGAACTGACTCAAGGATCATGTTGGTTAAGCCGGAAGACCATCTGCTGAGGGAAGTTCACCAAAAACACACACACAGCTTCTAGGGAAAACCCTGTATCAACCAAACAGACAGGCATCAACCAGTAATAAGGTGGCAGAAATAAATTTCAGATCCTCTCCGCCCGATAAACTCCCAGATAAAAACAGTCCCTCCAAGGGGCAACAGGATTTGATAGTCCTGTCCTGCCAAGGAAGACTCAGTCACCTGTAATGTAGTAGATGCTCTTCTGGTTGTCCTTCATACGGGACACATACTCTGAGAGGGAGGTCATCTCATCGCCAGAGTGGGATGTGTGGTAGCGCAACAGCTCTGACAGGCGCTTCCTGTTAGTCGAGTCCTCATGAATCCCCAGCTGAGGACAAAAGAGTTTTGATAGGCATCTACTTGGGTTGATAGACTGTCCTGTTTCCAGGGCGCCAAGAGGATTAACATCAGCCATAAGTGGGGGGGACCCCGCTCTTAGCCCCAAACAGCTCCTATTTTTTTCAAAGAAAGCACTGACCCTTAATATGACAACTTACCCCAAGAACCTATGAAAAGATCTACCTTTCTTATGAAAGCACTACAGTTTTGTTTTACAACCCCTCACCCCACCCTGAAAGGACATTACTTAAACTCCATCCCTGGAAATAAGATGGCTGAGTCCCATTAACCCACCCACTTACTTTTCTGCCCTGAATGCTACAGCATGCAGGTTTTTTTAACCTTTCCAAGATCATAAAGTTTTTTTCCCCTGAAGATAAATTATGACTGTTGAGATTTTGAAAAAAAAAAAGGCAGGACGGAGCAGCTCTCACCTTGAGGTTTTTGGAGAAGGCCTCATAGAACTTTTTGTAGTTCTCTTTGTCCTCCGCCAGCTCGGCGAAAAGCTCCAGGCATTTCTTCACGATGTTCTTGCGAATCACTTTGAGGATCTTGCTCTGCTGCAGCATCTCGCGGGAGATGTTCAGGGGGAGGTCCTCTGAATCCACAACGCCCCGGATGAAATCTACATTAAAAAAGCACAAGTACGTTAATTCAGAAAAGCAAGTCCCTATGACAGCTGATGAACTTGGAGATGTGTGTCTGTGTGCTTGGATACTGGGTTGATAAAAATGGCGAAAACAAACACCCAAAACGGATCTTTCCATGAGGAAAGGGGGGGGAATGACAATCTAACTCAGTGGTTTTCAAAGTGGGCAGTACCACACCCTGGGGGGCGGTGGGATTACCTAGGGGGGCACTGAGAGGCAAGGGGGAAGCAGGGGGGCGCTAGAGGTGGGCCCCTTCAACTATGTTGTTTACTAATTTACAATATGGCACCATGCTGGCAAATCTGGTGGGAACTATCAGAATTTTTTCCCAGACTTTGAAGGGCTGGTACCACTGGATCAAGGTCATTAGTTTTATTGAATAAATTTCAACTGAAAAGTTTTAATTTGATTTTGAATAGATGTGCAGTTAACTGTTACGGTTTTGAAATTTTATTATTATCTTCTTTAGTGAGTCCTGCAAATCCCTATTTTGAATAATGCTTTTTATAGAATAGGGTAGGAGGAGCTGGGGTTGAGTCTGTGGAACTAAGGGGGCGGTGGCCCAAAAGGTTTGGGAACCACTGATCTAACTGGATAAGGACAAGACGCTTACTCAGGTACTCTGGAATGAGCTCGTCACAGCTGTCCATAATGAAGACTCTCCGAACGTAGAGCTTGATGTTATTCTTTTTCTTCTTGTTTTCAAAGAGGTCAAACGGGGCCCGGCGAGGGATGAAAAGAAGCGCCCGGAATTCCAACTGTCCCTCCACGGAGAAGTGCTGTGGAGTTTGAAAACATCAGAGGAAAGAGTAAGGGACTGGCAGCCTTCGACAGGCATGTTGCTTTAGGGCCTGCTAGGAAAGATACCCAACAAAGACTTCTGTGGAGACTGGAAGAATATTCACAGCTGACCTTTTAAGAGATGGAAACTCCAGAGTCTGTACTGGGATTTCTTTGTACCATGCTATGGATGCTCCATCCTGTCTGTCCTTTTAAAATCTCCAAAGCAATAAAAAGCTCCACAGATACTGTTTTTCTCATTAGTACTTAAATGGCAAAGAAGCTGCAGTTGGCCAGTTTTCAGGTACACAACAGGGTGGTGTTGTCAGGCCAAGAGGGACCAAGCCAAACACCAGGATGGAATATGGCAAACCAAGCCATTTTTATTATTTCCACTCTCAAAAGCACCATTCCCCTCTACCGTAGCCCCTACATAGTCAGCTTTAGGCCTAGTCATTTGCAGACTGGCAGTACTAAGCAGTGGTAATGGAAGTCATTTCCCTTTCAAACATATCAGCTCCCCACATGATCTACTCATGCAGTACTTAATCAGCACCTAGAAATACTATAAAATATTCCCTAGTGTTCTTGCAAGAGGGGGGGAAAGAGTGGAGGAAATGGGCAGAACCAAGAACACGTCACAAACTGAAATCCAAGCAATTCAGTGCCTTTAAGAAGAAGAGTTGGTTTTTTATATGCCGACTTTCTCTACCACTTAAGGAAGAATCAAACCAGCTTACAATCACCTTCCCCTCCCCACAATAGAGGTAGGTGGGGCTGAGAGAGTTCTGAGAGAACTGTGACAAGCCCAAGGTCACCCAGCTGGCTTCATGTGTAGGAGTGGGGAAACCAATCTGGTTCACCCGATTAGAGTCCACCACTCACGTGAAAAAGGGGGAAATCAAACCTGGTTCTCCAGAATAGAGTCCACCGCTCTTAAACACCATGCTGACTCTGCATATAGCTGCATATTAGGAACAGTATCAATAGATGTCCTGTATCGCCCCCATCATGGGAGAGGGTGCACCTGCCTCCACTTCTCTTCATTGGGCAGCCAGTGGTTGGTATAGAGATACTCTCTGGGTATGGAATTGGCAACCCTTAAGAAGCCCAGCAGCGCATGCTGATGGACCATATATTACAGCAGGTTGTCACAAGCATTAACACTTCAGTCCTCGAAATGCATCATGCAACTATTTATCATTAAGGATTCTGCTTCTCCATTAGCAAAAGCAGCTGCCAGCTTAACCCCTCTGCCATTTCTATGGGCCTTAGAGGCCAAGCTGATTCTGTGGAATGGTCTTCAGCACAGACTGAATCGCACCTTGACAGCCAGGTGGTCTTCCCAGTCATTAGTGAGGCTCTTGTAGAACTCGCCATACTCCTCTTGGGTGATGTCATCGGGGTTTCGGGTCCAGATGGGCTTGGTCTTGTTCAGCTCCTCCTGATCGATGTACTTCTCCTTGATCTTCTTGGTCTTCTTCTTGCTCTTGCCACCTTCCTCCTCCTCATCTGAACCTACATCTTCAATCTTGGGTTTCTCCTCATCCTTGGGGGCAGCCTCCTCATCCTCCTTCTCAGCTTTTTCCTCCTCTGCCTCATCATCGCTGATCTCCTTCTCACGCTCCTTCTCCAGCTGCAAGAAGGGAAACCTGTCACTGAATGTTTCTTGGCAATGACGGACACAATGACATGAAATCACCTGTGTTGAGCCATATTCTCCCATCTCAACCACTGTCCCATGCGCAGTGCTTGTTTGCACGGGCTCACACGAGGACACGCGCTCTTCCCTTCAGACAACGTGGCCATTTTGCTCTTTGTGCTAGATAAGTTCCCAGTTTCTTAAACTCCCTGACAATCTAAAATTTGGCTACTACTCTGCCTTGTGGCATGTGGGCAAGATTGCCACGCCCTGAGGTGTAGAGCCCACCATAGGACACACCTCACTCTACAGCAGTGTTTCCTCAGATTTCTGACAGGAAAGGCATGTCTTTTCCCTCAATTAAAAATGGAATGCATGCTTTTATACCTGAAATAGTTTAAAGTGTCAAGAGAATAATTATGCACCCTTAGGGAAACCCAGGGTCTATTTCCACATGAGTCACTCACTGGGCGTGCCTTCTGACTGGAACGAGCAAAACCAAGAGCAATGACTCATGCTGAAACACACCGGGTAGCCTCTTGTGAGGGTCACTCAAACTCACTTGATGCAGAAGCACAGAGTTACCCAAAACCTCCAGCGGAAGCTGACTGAAGAGAGCAGCAGCCAGAGCAACGGATCCCTGAGACATGCCTTATTTTTGGATTGGTACTTTGGGCTCAAAGGAGTCTCCTATTATAAATTTTATTTGCGGCTAGTGTGCCAGGTAAAACAGAAACTGACTATACAGAGTAGATGTTTACAACCAAGGCCAACAAAAGTAGGAATCACCCAATTTTACATTTCCACAGATTAAGGAAGTACATTAAGGCAACGTAGCTTCATTGCTACTGCACAATATTTTGCAACCTGGGTGGTGACTGGAGAGCTGTCTCCCAGCAGAAACCTTTTGGTCCATTCACCCTCCTCACCAGAGCCCATTTCCCTAATCAAAGGATCAATAATACTGAAGGGGGCTGACTTGTAGAGGGGACATCTAAAAAATACATGCTCAGTGGTTTCCAGCTCCCCTGTGTTACACGGGCAAAGTCTCCTATTATTTAATTAAACTGATTTCTCATGGTATTGTGAGGAAATTCCTTTGTTGAAAAAACAGCCTGGGTATCTTACCAGGCAGTAGCATAAAATATTAAGCTTCAGTAACACATCTGCCGACAGCAGAAAATACAAGACCCCGGAAATCTAACATTCTAGAACCAAAGGACCACCTAACAAAAACCTGGCATTTAGTGGGGAAATTTTTTTAAATCTGTAAAGGTGGGGCTGGATGTATGTGGGAAATGATGATTTATCAATATTCTTCCCCATGTGAGGACAAGAACAGAGAAATGTTGTAAGACGAAATAGAAGTGAAAGTCATGACTCAGAAGTCATGCAGAGTTTGGGCTCTACCAGACTCTAAAATAGTTATCACAGAGGGAGCTGTGGGGATTAAGGCCATCCTTAACTAGAACACCTCCTCTGGCATACATACATAGAGGGTGATGGGGTAGCCAATGAACTGGGAGTGCTTCTTCACCACTTCCTTGACACGCCGTTCCTCCAGGTACTCGGTCTGATCGTCCTTCAGGTGCAAGATCACCTTGGTGCCACGGCCAATGGGCTCACCTGAAACGCAGAGCAAGAGGAAGTGGTTATACCAGCTGAAAACACTGCGCAGCACTGGTTGTGGACTCTGAATAAGGCCAGGATTGCTAGTCTGGAGCTTATGTCCAGTGGACATCTCACATCAATGCAAGTCAGAGCTATATTTTCAGCCTTCCATGCTGGCTTTCTATTTACATAGTGCCTCTTCACTCCAGGCTACAAGAAGCAATGACTATCCAACAGCTGCTCACTACGGCTGAGAAAAGCTTTTTAGCTCGGATTAACCTTTATATTATATCAACCAGAGTTAAGGATGTCACTTTACAATCTCATTCAGCACTTCTGGACAATACAAAGGCAGAGAATCCCAACAATGTGTAACTGATGCAGGGAGTCCTCTCCATGTAGTGCAGGGACTGGGGGGGGGGGCAGTATATGCTGACAAGCTATGCTTGATATCTCAGCCTCTGTGCCATTTCAGTACTTCTTGAAAAAGCTTCCAGGAATAGAGAGGAGGTGGCTGTCCTGCTCACTGGTTACATCCTCACCTGAAGATAAATGCTGAAATGGGGATTACTACAGTCCTTAAACTTTAGTAGCTCCACTAGCTATGCACAGGATTGCCACCTTTCCCTACCACTTGTGACCTAGGGCAATAATTTGTTTATTCAAATATTCAATTGATTAGTCACTTTTCTACTTCAAAAAGCCTTCACAGGAGAGAGGGAGAGAGAGAAGAAACCGTAACCCCACTTAGCATTTCTACTCTGAACAGACTCATGTGGGTTGGTTGGGTGTAGGGTTGTGCCAAAAAAACAAATCGGTAAATTTCGGGATCTGGTTTATTGCCCGACTTTTTTCCGGTAAACCCAGAATAAGCCGAATACCCATACCGGTAAAGGTGTATTTTGGCTTTTTCAGGAATTGCCTATTTGGCTTCGGGGAGATCCCCAGGTTTGGCTTTCGGTAAAACTAAAACCCAAATATTGCCGAAATGGCTAATTTTGGGTTTATTTTCGGTGCTGGTATATCAATATGCACAACCCCAGTTGGGTGTTCTAGAGCCAGGAAGCCCTGCCTAAGAACCGCTGCTCATCAGCATTCTCCTTGGATAGTGGAGGACAGCAGATGGCACTGGAGGCGTCACATACCATGATCGGCTTTAACTGTGAACGAGCCCCCTGCGGAGGACTCCCAAGCATACTGTTCATCGTCGTTGTGCTTGGAGATGACTACAACCTTCTCAGCCACCAGGTAAGCAGAGTAAAAGCCAACTCCGAACTGCCCAATCATGGAGATGTCTGCACCAGCCTGCGGAAGGAAAAGAAGGCGTGAAAAGTGTGGGAAGGATGACAAGTCACCTGGTGTATTACCACTGGAGTGCATGCACAGAGGACTTCCGAACGGCCAGGAAGAGATGTTCCACTGGCAAGAAGGAAATAAGGCAACACATAGGAATGGGAATGGAGAAATATCCAAGTCAGTTTTTTCAAGACTTGTCACTTTTGTGATAAAACTGCGAAAGCGTACAGAATTCAGCATACTAACAATGTGTCCATTTTTATTTTCCCTGAACAAAGCACGTTTCTAGTCTTCAAGACTATGAAGAGCCTAGATTCCAGTCCTTTAGCATCTTAGAGACCAACAAGATTGTCAAGGTATAACCTTTCGAGAGGAAGCTTCGTTTTTCAGATACTTGATGAAGGGAGCTTTGACTCTTGAAGGCTTATACTATGAAAACCTTGTTGGTCTTGAAGATGCTACTGGACTCAAATCTAGCTCTTCTACTGCAACAGTGGCTACCCTCTGAAGCCTACAAAGGTGTACTTCAAAGTGGGTGGACAAGGCCTGGCTCATACAGTGGTGGAATGAGGGCTTAGCATAATTTTCAGGATGACCCTGTTTTTCACAGAATCAAGTGAGGGTCTTTTTAAAAGCACACTTGTGGAAATCCCTCAGTCGGTCTGCCTCTTGGGTTTCCAAAACACTACACTGCGTAAGAGCCAGTGCATTGGCCAGTGTTTGACTAGGACCTAGGACACCCAAGCTCAAACCTCTACTAGGCCATTAAACTTACTGGGTACCCATGGGCCAATCCTTCTTTCTCAGCCTAACTTTCCTCACAGGATTGTTATGAGGATAAAATGGGGAGGAGAGCACCACAGATACCACCCTGAGTGTCTTGGAGGAGAGATATGATAAAAATGGACTTGACAGATAGAAAAGACCTGCAGGCAGCTACTGGGTTGGTTATTTCAGACGAATGTGAAATCCAGGCATGCCTCTCCCTCGCAGATTGCTTGCCTTGTCCCATCATGCCACCAGACCAACACCTAGAATATTAATGAAAGAAACAGCACGATGGCTCAATATAAATATAACAATTTACATTAACAAAAATGGACAAAAACATGCATACAAATAAACGCCATCAATCACATACATCCAGTGTAATAACCAACAGTCCACAAAAGTCCCAATTGCCAAAGTCGTCGGATATTGTATAAGCTTGTAAGGATATTGTATAAGCAATTGGGACTTTTGTGGACTATTGGTTATTGCACTGGATGTATGTGATTGATGGCGTTTATTTGTATGTGTATGTTTTGGTCCATCTTTGTTAAATGTTAAATTATTATATTTATATTGAGCCATTTTGCTGTTTCTTTTATTAGTATTCTAATTGTTTTCAGCATTGTTTTCTTTCTTCTGTTGACCAGACCAACACCTGACATTTTTACATCCCTACGTTCTGTTTCAATTCCCTGCCTCTTGCAGCCATTCTTCCCTCAGGTCTGTATTTCTATGCCCACTGCCTTTTCCATCCCGCTTTGCTTCAGACATCAAGCCTCTCCCATTTTTTTGAACACATGAAGATGCCTTCTACTGAATCAGACCCTTGGTCCATTAAAGTCAGTAGTGTCTAATCAGACTGGCAGCGGCTCTCTAGGGTCTCAGGCAGGGGCTCACCTACTTGCCTAATCCCTTTAACTGGAGATGCTGGGGATTGAACCTGGGACCTTCTGCATGCCAAGCAAATGCTCTACCACTGAGCCACAGCCACTCCCCTCTTCTAATCGTTGGTGTTCACCCATGCTCCTGCCCCCCTCTTCCTGCCAATGGCATAAACAGCTCCTCTTCAGGATTATCAGAGATCCATCTGCACAAGGCCTTGTGCAGCTGTCAAAGTTTAGCCTCTGATTATAACAAGATGTTACACACTGTGAGGTATTCTGATAACGCAGACTATGTAACTCAGAGGAGAGTCCGAGCCCTGAGGATGCTAGATGCCCACCTGCAGGGCTTCCATGAAGGCTTTAGTGCCAGACTTTGCAATGGTGCCCAGATTGTTGATGAGATCTGCCTTTGTCATTCCAATGCCAGTGTCTATCAGAGTGAGGGTACGGTCATGGGGATTGGGGATGATGTCTATCTTCAGTTCCTTGCCACTTTCCAACTTTGAAGGGTCTGTCAGACTCTCATAGCGGATCTTGTCCAGTGCCTAGAAGACAGGGGGAAAAACAGGTAAGTCACGGGTGCTCGACCCAACCTTCATTTCCAGTCAGGGGACTGCATTACTTCTGTTTCTTCAGAAAGATTCTTAAGGCAACAAAAGCAGTTCAGCAAGAGATGACATCTTAGAGCATCACAGAACAACAAGTCTTGCTAAGGAAGACTTCAGTGTCCACACAGACAGCAGCAGAGTGTCCACCTAAGAGCTGTGTGTCTCTTGTCAGATGCTATTTCCCCTGCCACACCACCAAAAAGCTTTTTAAGAAATCAGATCTTGCAGGACTGCTACAGGGCAATAATGCCATAGCCATCTATTGCCAGGATCTACTAGCCCCTGATTGCCCCACAACAAAAAAGTTTCATTTAAAAACAAAAGCTGAGAATTCAGAGGAATCAGTAAATCATGGTGATGCATCGCTATAACATTATTTTGTTTAACAAAATAGAAATTACCAATTCTTTTTAAAAACCTAAAGAAAGCCTGCCAGTGGTGGAGAGGAAAATGGCAGCTATTAGAGCTGAGGCAAGGAAAATGGTGTCACTGGGAGGGAGGCTTCCAAAATTTGCACTTTCCAGTCCAGGTGGCTTGCTAATATGCTTGGACTGCATTCAAGATCATATCAACCAGGTTTGAAAAGGCCTGGAAAGTGGACAATTAGAAGACCAAATCAGACGGATGACCCTTGCCTCCGTCTCCAAATGCTGCAATTGGGAAGCCAAGACAAAGAAAAACCTCTGAGCAAATGTAGCCTTAAAAAAGGGCATTAAAGATCAAGAAAATGCAGAAATGGCCAACCAAAATGACCTAAAGTTTGAAGCATATTCCCTATAAGGCAGGATTAAATCGTTTGGAGATTATTACTTTAGGGGGGGAAAGGAGGGACGCTCACCGTAAAACCAACATACCTAATTCTCAGCATGGCCCCATCCGTGGATACTTAAATCCAGAGGTTGGAGCCATGAACAGATGAAGCAGATCTTTCTACAAATCTGAGAAAAGGTCTGGGTTTGCTGAAAAATCTGAAATCTATACACACACACACACACACACACACACACACACACACACACAGGGAGATTACCGTAATCCCTCCCCACATGCACACAATAGAAGCAGTCCCTGTACCTCAAAAAAATGAATGCCCTGAGATCTCAGTGGCCTTTATGGGGCTTTCTAGGCAACCACAATATTACCAGCCTGCAAATTTGGTTTCCTTCAGTAAAAGGCAGGAGAAAGCAGGGCTCTTTCCAGGGCTACACTGGCCTCCCAGTCCTCCCTACTCCTCTCCCTCCTGCCCTGGAGGGAAGACTCATCAGGGCCATACCCAGCAGCAACTACTAGGCAACTTGCTACTATGCAATTTGCACAACTCACCCAGGTGTGAAAATACCTACATCTTGATGCCACACAACTTGCCTGGGCCCAGTGGCAGCCTTCACACGACGTTACTCAACTTGGCCAGACTCAACAGTGGCCTCCACACAACTCACCTGAGCAACCTGCTACCATATTACTTGTGCAAGTTGACCAGGCTTTTCTTGGGGAGAGGCTGCCACAGGGAGAGGGAGGAAGGATAGCTGAGACCCTGTGTAGTGTAGTGGTTAGAATATCATAGGATGAGGTTCCAATCCCCACTCTGCCACAGAAGCTCGCAAGGTGACCTGGGATTGGTCATTCTCAGAACATTCTTGTGAGGACAAAATGGAGGAAAAGAGAATGATGTAAGCTGCTTCAAGTCCCCATTGGGGAGAAAGCTGGGGTATAAATGAGGTAATAAATAATCAAAGCTGAAGACTGGGGCGGGGGCAGGTAAAAGAAAAGCTGGGTGGGGATTGGGAAGGAGAGAAGTAAGCAGGGACAGGGGAAAGGATAATAAGGGCTGCCAGGAGCAAAAAGAAATAGTGTGATGAAGGGGATACAGGGGGAAAGGAAGTCATCCCCATAAATACTTGTGGGTTCCCCACTTGTATTATGCATAACCTTAGAGAAGTAGATATATATTTTTCTGCTCTAGGACTCAGGGTCACTCACTAATATTTATTGGAAACAGACTCAAGCCAGGCGAAATCAAGTTCTTTACACAATGCATGCTTTTCTTGTGCTAGCATGGTGTAGTGGTTAAGAGCGGTGGACTCTGATCTGGAGAACCGGGTTTGATTCCCCACTCCTCCACATGAGCAGGGGAGGCTAATCTGGTGAACTGGATTTGTTTCCCCACTCCTACACACCAAGCCAGCTGGGTGACCTTGGGCAAGTTACAGCTCTGTTAGAGCTCTCTCAGCCCCACCTACCTCACAGGGTGTCTCTTGTGGGGAGGGGAAGATGATTGTAAGCTGGTTTGAGTCTCCCTTAAGTGGTAGAGAAAGTCAGCATATAAAAACCAACTCTTCTTCTGTTTACTTTCCTAAGATGTGATGAAAACTTCAAATGGCTTTAAGAAGGGATTAAATAAAAAACCATGGATGATACTTCTATCAATAGCTATTAGTCACAAACAGAACCTCCAGATTAAGAGGCTGTATAACTTTGAACACCAGGTGTGGGGGGTAGGATTGCCTTCACAGTCAGCTGGTGTGCTTCCTGGATGCATCTGGCCTGCTGCTGTTAGAAATGGGAAGCTCGACATGCAGGACTTTTGGCCTGATTCAGCAGGATCTGTCTGAAGTACCTAATGACAGGCCCTCATCAGCGCAACAGGTTTCCTTGTTGAGTCTCAACAAGATGGAGACCTTCCTTAAGGTTCAAACATCCCAGTGGAGGGTGGCAAACGAGGGTTCAACCCGTTATTACCAGCGCAGCTGCTTTTGCCAGGCAACTGCCCTTCTGCTAGGATGATGACAGGAGTCGTATCCCTCCCTCTGCCCCAGACACTTCCACCCCAACTCACATCAGAGGCATTGGAAATTATCTCCCGCATAAAGATTTCCTTGTTGGAGTAGAATGTGTTGATTATCAGGGACATGAGCTGGGCGATCTCTGCCTGGAAGGCAAAGGTCTCCACCTCCTCTTCGCCATGCTGGATTTCTTCAGGCATCTAGAAGACAATTCAAGATGTTAATACCTTCCTCGCTCCTCTGGAATGATACATTAGTAACAATACCTTGCACTTCGTCCATTCTAAATGCCCTCCCCTCACCTGCAATTGAGTTTGTGGGAAACTACAGGTGTGGTACAGACTCCAGGCCCTTCCAGCTGTTGGAGAGGTGTAAGGCTGCTTCTACAAGGCAATAGTTTTCTGTACAGTTCTCGCTACAATAATTGAGGGTAGGGGCCATGGCTCAGTGGTAGAGCATCTGCTTGGCATGCAGAAGGTCCCAGGTTTAGTCCCCGGCATCTCCAGTTAAAGGGACTAGGCAAGTAGGTGATGTGAAAGACCTCCGCCTGAGACCCTGGAGAGCCGCTGCCTGTCTGAGTAGACAATACTGACTTGGATGGACCAAGGGTCTGATTCAGTATAAGGCTGCTTCATGTGTTTAGTACCACTGCAAATCCCTCTGGTATTGGAGCATCCACTCAACAGTTTTCTCTGCACTTTCCTCGCCTTGTGCTTGCTATTCCTCCCCCAGGACTTTTTAAAATGGAAATCTGTATCGCTTTGGCATTATTATTATTATACAGAAATTACTAATTTAAAAATAAACCATATGGATGATCCAAATAAACCTGCTCCAGGTTCTACCCCAGACCAAAGCAAAACCTCTATGTGTGAAAGCAGCCTTTATTAGATCAGGGAGAAAAGGATGGTTAACTGAGCCCACAGCACCCCTCACCTGCACTGGGGGGAAAAGCAAGATGAGTTGTGGATGACCTAGCATAATACACTGTTTGTCTCTACCTCTAAAACAACCTGTAAGGTAAATCTGTAACCCATGTTACAGACAAAGGTTAAGATCTGGGCCAAGTACCTCCAGGTTCACAGCTCAGTCACTAGTGCAACTGCATGTTACAGAACTGATGCTGGCTGAGGCTGGTGTAGACACCCAGCAGAACAAAGGGGTCATGAGGTGGCCCAAGTGTTGCAGCCCTAGCTGGGCTGGACTGTACTATTTCAAAATACAGGTGAGGGTGGTTCCCAATCCTCAATAATCCTCTAAGTGGGAAACTAGCTCAGCGCTTGATTTGTTAGGATGCAGACCTTCTACTCAATGTGCTTGGCTTTTTTAATTGCAAAAAGTTTGTAGGATGTGATACATGCCCCTACACCCGAGCCATGGAAGCTTGCTGGGTGACCTTGTGCCAGTCACACGCTCTCAGCCTCGACCCTGGCAAGTATTTGGATGGGAGATCTCCAAGGAATACCAGGGTCAAGACGCGGAGGCCGGCAATGGCAAACCACCTCTGAACGTCTCTTGCCTGGAAATCCCCACCAGGGGACGCCACAAGTCAGATGTGACTTAATGGCAACCCCCCCCACACACACAAACCACCAGTCTGAAGTCTTACAAGCCACTGTTCCACCTGATTGTGCTGCAGGCGTAGACCAGATCCGATTAAGCTGGAAGTCTGAACTCCAGGCTGACCAGCAGATACCCGGATTCACAGGGTGTCTTTGGGCAAATATTGATGCTGGGTTTTATCATAAGGATGCACAAAATCAAGGCTGCAGAATGTTATATCATCAGTGCACGACGCTTGTTTTGTGATACCCATTGTATTTTAAGGTGATTGCATCAAAGAGCGATGCTAACTGCAGACTGAGTCATGTTTTAAAGGAAAATGGCCAGAAGAATTGGCGGTCCACTTTTACAACATACCAAAGCTGTAAACATATATTTAAAACATCACGGTAATATCTGAAATAAAGGTCATTGCCTGGCAGCAGCTATTTTTCAGTAATAAAGAAAATCGCTTTTATGAAAGCATTTCATCATCTTTAAATCTGCTGTTTAAATTCCACATAAGCTAACTTCTGATATCAGCAAATATAGAGATAAATATATAGTAGGTCAACGCAGTATTCACCCACCAACATTATGTTGTGTGAGCATTTTAATAGTTCTGTAACAGTTTAGGTTAGAAAGATTACCAACCCATCCCAGCTATTCACAAACAGTAACTTGTCCTAGAGGTGTATTAGTAGAAAAGGGCAAGAGTCCAGTAGCACCTTAAAGACTAACAAAAATATTTTCTGGCAGGGTGTGAGCTTTCGTGAGCCACGGCTCACTTCTTCAGATACAGCTAGAATGTGAATCCATCTGTCTTTAGGTAGAGGAGAGTGAATTCAGACAAGCATTAGTATGTAAATGTTAACAGTATGTAAATGTGAATAGCAGGCGTGATGGGATGAGGTGTGGCTTGCAGAAGAGCCTGTGATGTCCAGGGGAGAGATGGGTGTGGAGAAATCAGCGTTGGTACTGAGCCATGAATGCAAGGTCTTTATTCAGCCCAGGTAAATGCATTGACTTTAAGTCTGAATATCAACCGTAATTCAGCCGTTTCTCTTTCCAATCTCCCTTTGAAATTCCTTTGTAAGAGAACTGCTACTCTTAAATCTGCAACAGGGTTGTATTGACAAGGCAAGAATTACTACGTCGCGTGGTGGGTACGCTTTTTTGTTGTTATGTTTTATAACACGTTGAAAATCAATTTAAATTAAAAAAACAAAACAAAAAAAAAATGAGAAACTCGCCTTTAATGCAAGGATGCCGACGCTCTGCCCTCTACGGAGGCAGCCTTATTGTTAAGCAGGCGCTCGACGGTGCACCGCGTGTTTCTCCAGCGGCCCTGATCCACGCCTGAGCACAAAGCTCGCGCCCGGCCTGGCGAGGGGAGGGGATCTAAGGCCGGGGCGCCAGGAGGGAAAGAGATGCGTCCCCCCACCCCCCCCCACCCAGAAAGGAAAGGAAGAGATGCCGGCCAACCGCCCTCCCACCCGGCACGCGGAAGCCGCCGAGGACTTCTTTCTGCACGTGCGCTGCGGGCCCCGGCATCAGGCCCGACTAGGCCGGCAGCCGCGTTGAAGCCGACGCGCCAGCCTACGCAGGCATCCCCGAGGTGGGATCGGGCTCCGGGCCGGGTATTTAGGGGGTGGGTGGGGGTGGGGTCTCCCCGCCACCGATGCGGGGCAGCGCATGGCGGCGGGTGGCAAATGGCTCCCCCCTCCCCCCCCCGTGGCCGTTTGCACCCTAGCAGCGCCCCCGCCCCCCGCCGCCGGGCATTCAAGGGCACGCCGCCCTTTGCCCAAACCGCCTCCCCCACCCCCACTTTTGCGCAGGGTCCTCTCCCCCCCCCCAACCCCCACTTACTTTGGTCGGCAGCGGGAGATCGGCCTGGAGCACGGCCTGGTCTTGACGGCAGAGATCGCAGCACAGTCAGGAGAGGATCTGGGACCGCCTCTTCCAGCCTTATATAGGGGCAGAGTCCGGATCCAACGCGTCCTCTCGCTTCCTCCGCCTTAAAAGGGTCGGGTGTGCCAGTGAGCTGTGTGTCAAGTGCCGGCAAGTCGCAGCCCACTTACAGCAACCCCGGGGGGGGGGGGGTTCATGGCAGGAAAACAACAGAGGTGGTTGGCCAGAGCCTTCCTCTGCACAGCAACCGTGGACTTCCTTGGTGGTCCCCCATCCACATACTAACCAGGGCTGACCCTGCTTAGCTTCTGAGATCTGACGAGGTCAGGCTAGCCTGGTAGACCTGGCCCCTGGGAAAAGCCATCCGCTGGAGGCCAGGTCATCCGAGCTGGTAGCCCTGTGTGTGTGTAAAGTGCCATCAAGTCATAGTCGACTTATGGCGACCCCTTTTTGGGGTTTTCATGGCAAGAGACGAACAGAGGTGGTTTGCCAGTGCCTTCCTCTGCAGAGCAACCCTGGTATTCCTTGGTGGTCTCCCATCCACATACTAACCAGGGCTGACCCTGCTTTAGCTTCTGAGATCTGACGAGATCAGGCTAGCCTGGGCAATGAGCTAGCTGCACTATTATGGCCGTTTATGCATGGGAGGTCTTGCCGCTTTCTGTATGCATCGCTTCCCCATCTGAATTCTCAAAACTCTGCATAGGGGGTTTATTTTTGAGTTTTGAGAATGTGGATGGGGAAAAAATGTGCATCTGCAGAGCAGCAGATCCAAGGCAAAACCTCCCATGCATAAATGGCCTATGTCTCAATGTCAGGTGAGATCCCCCAGCACCCCTCCCCGGGGGCTCTTGTATCCCAGTTCTTAGTGCCTTCGTTGCCTTCTTGAAATCCATTGTCTATCATGCATAGGTTCACAACCAGCATCATCTCTGCAACGGTGGTGACGATCTTAGCAACGTGGAAAGACTTTGTCCCCGATCTGCAACTAGAGACCGGTTATTTGAGAGAAAACAAAAATTATTTGTAACATACAGAACCTGCCCAGGCCAGGTGTTAAGAGATCAAATTTGGAAGGTCGTACATGGAGCCTGATGAAGAGTTCTGGGGGACCCAGAACCTTGCTATTTTGCCATCTTTTGGCTGGTCCTAATAAAATGTTAATGCATGGCTGCAGTTTTTGGAACTTTTCTATGGACCGAGAGTGTAGCTACATCTTTTGACAAATATTTGAAAAGACGTAATAGGTTATAAAGATGAGAGGCAAATTCTTCATGCTTCATACACGAGCGTTTTGAAAGTGTTCTGAGTTTCCTGGAAATTTATCAGTAGGTCTTCAATTATATCCGAAGACAGCTTGTTCACCACACATTTCCAGCATTATCTGGTGGTTGGAGTGTCAAACAAGGATCTGGTTCTTATCCCCACTGTGCCAGTGAAGCTTGCTGGGCAACTTAGGCCAGTCTCTTTCAGCCTAGCCTATCTCACAGTGTTGTTGTGAGGACAAAATCAAGGCGGGGATAGTGTTGTAAGCTGCTATGAGAAATAACAAATTAACAACATCAGCCCGTTCTCAGTTTATGTGGGGCAACAGAGAGGCCCAAGAGGTCAAAACTTTGGGGCAACAGAGAGGTCAGAACTTTGGGTGAATTCGGTGGGTGAACTAAAAACACTGTGGCTGAATTCGCCCAGGTTTGCTTTTTAATAAATTGTTTTCAGCAGAAGTTTCAGAGATTTACACATATAAATGCTTCAGCATAGGTATGATTTGTGACTTGACCTCACTTGGTCCAGCTCGCCTTTGAAACGCTTTTCAGAATGGGCTGCAATGTGAAGGAAGGGCTCAAACGGAAGGAGTCAAAAGATTATTGATTGTGTTGGCTGACAGTACACTAGTGCTAGACACTCAATGGAGCCAACTCAGCTTGAAAATTGTAAATTAGCTGAAACTTGTATTTAGGGCAACCTGTTCAATACGGCCTCAAATCTGTTCCAGGTGCTTTTTGTATATCACGGCTGCAAACTGCGCTTCTCTCCGCCCTCAATAGAAGAGGATCGGGGTTATCGCGCTTGTATTCCCAGTGATGTATTAAGAGTTTGAAAACGTTATAAAAAAATACTGTTCACACTTTGTTTGGTCCCTTTAGCTGCGAAGACGTCTTCCAACCATTTATAAGCCGTGGTATCCAAAAACCCTTTTAAAGTGATGTTTTTTACCACATTTTCAAACTCTTAATACATCACTGGGAATAACCCCCACGTCCGACATACTATGGTCATTTATGCACAGGAGGCCTCGCCTTGGATTTGCCGCTTTCTAGATGCACATTTCCCCCATCTGAATTCTCAAAACTCTGCCCCGGGGAGGCTTATTGTTGAGTTCTGAGAATTTGGATGGGGAAAACGTGCATCCACAGAGCAGCAAATCCAAGGCAAAACCTCCCATGCACAATGTGTGTGTGTGTGTTAAGTGCCGTCAAGTCGCTTCTGACTCATGGCGACCCTATGAATGAAAGTCCTCCCAAATCTTTTGACAGTCCTGCTCAGATCCTGCAAATTGAGGGCCGTGGCTTCCTTTATTGAGTCCATCCATCTCTTGTTGGGTCTTCCTCTTTTCCTGCTGCCCTCCACTTTTCCGAGCATTATTGTCTTTTCCAGTGACTCTTGTCGTCTCGTGACGTGACCAAAATACGGCAGCCTCAGTTGAGTCATTTTAGCACAATAACTCTCGATATTGCTCGAGTAACACTGTGTGGGACCCACCAGGGCTTTCCCGTTTAAGTGAAAGAGAAAGCTGCAAGAGGAAAAGTCCCGGCTTGGGGGCGGGGAGGGAGGCTCAGCCTCCTCACCCCTTTCTTTTAATAGCTTTAGTATAAATTCGCGTTGGGGGGGGCGGAGGGAGGGAGGGAGGGAGGGAGGGCTATTTCCCAGCATGCAGCGCTTCTGAGGGACGGAGAAGGGGGGGGGAAACACGCATGTTCAAGGCTACCATTTTCCTCCCCGGCCTAAACCTCGGCGTGCCCTATATCTTGTGCGGCTGAGGCCTAGGAAGGCGGTCCCGAAGTAGTCCGCGCAAGCGGCGCAGCACGGAGCAGCTGCTGTGCGGCTCGTTGGTGTGAAGAAGCAGCCGCCTCCGCCAGCGGCTTTCCTTGGCAAGGGGAGGAGAGCGGGGGGGGGGAAGGGACTATTTCCCAAGAGGCTTTGCGAGGCGGCGGAGGGAGACGTTGGGCCGAGGCTTCTTGTCCCCTGCTTCAGCGGCCGTTTCCCATTTCCTCTCCCGCTCGTTTTCCCGCCCTTGGCTTGGGAACGCGACGCCAACGGTGCTGCAGCCGCGAGCCGGCCGCGTCACTGCCGCGGAGCCGAGTGGAAGCGCATAAAGTCCGTCCCCGATCCCTCCGCGCCCCGATGCCGGCCCTAGTTAGGCTTCTGGCCATGGTTGCCTGGGCGGTTTTGCCGCTTTGGATTTGCTGCTCTCTAGATGGGGGAAAATGCTAGGAAAAGTGGAGGGCAGCAGGAAAAGAGGAAGACCCAACAAGAGGTGGATGGACTCAATAAAGGAAGCCACAGCCTTCAATTTGCAAGATCTGAGCAAGGCTGTCAAAGACAGGACCTTTGGGAGGACTTTCATTCATAGGGTCGCCATGAGTCGGAAGCGACTTGACGGCACTTAACATGCAAACACATATGGGGAAGGGCAGCCATGAAGGAGCTAGAAAAGACCCTGAAGTGTAAAGGATGTGTCCCTGGCCACCAAGACTAGATTAATTCATGCCATCGTATTCCCTATTTCTATGTATGGGTGTGAAAGCTGGACAGTGAAGAAAGCTGATAGGAAGAAAGTAGATTCCTTTGAAATGTGCTGGAGGAGAGGGTTACGGATACCCTGGACCGCCAACAACAACAACAACAAATCAGTGGGTTCTAGATCAAATTGAGCCTGAACTCTTCCTAGAAGCTAAAATGACTAAACTGAGGCTGTCATACTTTGGTCACGTTATGAGAAGGCCAGAGTCACTGGAAAAAACAGTCGTGCTAGGAAAAGCTGAGGGCAGCAGGAAAAGAGGCTTTAAGGAACACATTAATGGCGGATAGATCCAGCACAGTTAAAATAAGCCAGGAATACAATTTTGTTGGTTTTTAAGGTGCCACTGGACTCCTGTTTTATTTTACTACTACAAAGTAACAGCTATCCGTCTGGAATTATCATAATCGAGCCGCTCTGAGCCCAACCTTCAGGTTGGGGAGTGGGGGGTAAAAATGCAATACAATAAAATAATTATTTGCATGAATTATAAAATAGTACTGTATTAAAAAAGGTAAAGTAAAGGTAAAGGTCCCCTGTGCAATGACCCATTCCTGACCCATGGGGTGACGTCACATCCCGACGTTTACTAGGCAGACTTTAAGTTTATGGGTTGGTTTGCCAGTGCCTTCCCCAGTCATCTTCCCTTTACCCCCAGGAAGCTGGGTACTCATTTGACCGACTTCTGAAGGATGGAAGGCTGAGTCAACCTCGAGCCGGCTACCTGAAACTGACTTCCGTTGGGATCGAACTCAGGTCGTGAGCAGAACTTGGATTACAGTACTGCAGCTTATCATGGAGCATCCATGATTACAGGCAGTATACCTCTGAATATCATGTTCTAAAGGGCAACACTGAAGGAAGGTTTTGGCCTCTGTGGTCCTGCTGTCAGCCATCTGGGTATGTGGTTAGCAGAACGATGGACCTATTCTTTTGATCCTGCATGGCTTTTTTTACGCTCTGAAGTACAGGCTTGTGGAACATGCTGTAACCCTTAAGGATTGTGAGGCACTCTTACTAACATCAGCTCCGTTAAACTTGGGGGGGGGGCTTTCTTAAAGTAAGCACACTTAGGCACGGGCTTCTTGTTGGGTAGCTTCAAAATACCTTGAATCACAATACCTGCTCTGAGATTACCGAAGAAAGTTGTGGTCGCAGCACTTTCCTGAGATACTTGTTTTCTTTATCAGAGAGGAATTCAACAGGTGTCGCTTTGAACATATGAAGCTGCCTTAAACTGAGCCAGGCCATTGGTCCCTTCAGGCAAGGGTCTTTCACATCACCTACATCTGGTCCCTTTAGATGCCAGGGCCTAAATCTGAGACCTCCTGCATGCAAAGAAGATGCTGTATCACAGAGCCACAGCCTCTCTAACCAGCACCAATGGGCCATGCTGGAGAAAAGAGTGCCAGTTGGATTCCTGCCTGTCAATCAAGGACTACTGTGTCTAATTAAGAACCGCTGCCTATACTGTGGCCGCCACAATGTGACATGAGCTCTTGTAGGTGAGGCATGAGGCTGACGTTGGTTCCCAGCTCCTCGTTTGCCTTTCTTGGAGCCATATTCTTGGGACTGTCCAAAACTTGTTTTGTTTTAAATATTAATACATTCTCTTCTCCTCTATTTGTGTAATTTATTTATTTGCGCTTGATTTGGAGAACCAGGAGCCGTAAAAAGGAGAGGTTCCAATCTGTGGCTAAAGGTGATTCAAAAGCTCCTGGGGGTTGCTGGTACTGACTCTCCTGCCATGGGAAATGCAGACCTGGATGAGGGAATGTTATTCAGAGAATTGTGATGTATCTGTGTTGAAATGGCAGCCTTTCTATGACTATCATTCAGGTGGCAAACAAAACAATTTAACAAAAAAGAAACCAATGATTCATTAGATGATAATCTGAAGTGATATACAAGAAGTTCAAATGTTTGAGACAATTGACAGCAGTTTGGTTAAGATGGCAAAATACCCTTCTCTAGTGAATTCTAGATGTTGTAATATTTAGGTTGAATAATAGAACTTATGGTAATAATTCTCTTTTTCTCTTTAAATTTAAACTACCGTATGTTGAGGCGTGGAAGATGAAACATGTTCTACTTTAACTAGAGATGTTCAAATATGGGTTTGTTATAGAAAAGAATAAGAGTCCAGTAGCACCTTAAAGACAAACCCAATTTCTGGCAGGGTATGACCTTTTGTTATGGATTTGTTAGTTTCTGTGAGGCACAGCAAATATTTTCACACTCCAGACAGAAAACATGAGGAAAGTGTTGAGAATTTTGCTTTTGTGGACAAGTCTGAGATTCATTCTGAGATTCTGAGCTGGTCTGATTAACCATGCTTTCTTAATAGTAAAAGATGACCTGTTTTGGGTCCTGGGGTATTGAAAGCCCTACTTTACTTCAAGCCTTCGTCACAGATGCATCCCTCCAGAATTCCCAAATACTCAGAGTCTCTCCCGAGTTCTGGCCTGTTCCCTTTGGGTTGGCTGCTTTTTGTCCCTTCGAGTAAGCTAGGGGTGACTAAGTAGCCTGATCAGGCAGTAACTTTCCCAACTGGGACTGTTGCTAGACCAAATGGATAGAGCCAGTATGCTGGAAAGGATAGAAAGTTGGGCTCGGATTGGAGGAACGTAAGTCCAAATCCCTTTTCAGCGAGAATGAGCACGGAACTGACTACAAAGCCCAGAGGTACGAGCAGTTGTCTGTCCTTGAAGTATGCCCTTGAACTGCAGTACAAGTTTAGCAAGAAGATGCTGGTTCACCTCACACAATGACCTTTCGGGAATGCCCGGCTGTTTTCTGGAAGATTGTTCAAGCCAGAGGTTGCTGTGAAATTTGTATGGCAAAATGATAACAGAAGTCTTGAACAGCCTAGAAAACACGCTTCTTCTGAGTGTGGTGTGGATTGGCCTTGAAGTATCTTTGGAAATGACTGTGCCCTGGACGGACCTTTTGAAACAAACATGACAAACGGCTGCATTGCTCTATGCCACAGTGCCGAATAAAGTGATCAGAAAACTTCCCTGGAAGGACCTATTACTGGAAAATGTTTCCATGTTCCTTAATCCCACATCAAAGCTGCTGGCGTTGGCCAAAGCTATGGCACACATTGCAGCCATGCTGGAGATTCTACAGAGGAAGCCGGTCGACTGATGGATCACTTTTCAGTGTACCTGTTCCAAGACACAGAGGGCTTTTTTTGCAGGGACCATTCTAGGGAGCTGAGTGCAGGAGTGCGGTGCTCTAGAAGATCGTTTCAACTGTTTAGGAGGCTGGTCACAATCATCTTGTATTTGCCCCATCCCAACACCAAGCCTCAGCTTGCTTTCACAATTTTGAACAAACTAAAAAGTGAGCTAAGGGAGGGCCTTTGCACACTTTTAATGCCTGGATTGCAATTACCGGTAAAAGAAATAAAAGGGCCGCTCCAGCAACAGGAGATAAAAATAAGGCCGATGGTGCAAAATAGGTTAAAAAAATTATTACTCAGAATAGAAATTCCCTATGTGTTTTGCCCAAAAGGCTTCTTCAGGGGTATCTGCAATATACACTATATAATAGAGTTGGAAGGGGCCATCTAGTCCAGCCCTTTGCTTAATGCAGGATCAGCCTAGTGCATCCCTGACAAGTGCTCGTCCAACCTCTGCTTAAAGACTGCCAATGAGGGGGAGCTCACCACCTCCCTAGGTAGCTGATTCCACTGTCAAACAACAACTACTTAAAAAAATTTCCCCCCTAATATCCAGCCAGTACATTTCCGCCTGCAATTTAAACCCGTTATTGCGAATCCTCTGCTGCCAACAGGAACAGCTCCCTGCCCTCCTTCCACTTCTTTCCACATTGTTTAATCGGATTGCATGTACACACAGCAACCTGTTGTAACAATAGTGGTTGCTTTTTGTCAGGATAGCTCCCTCCCTGGGAATGAAATGAATGGAGCCCTTCTAATCCCTCAGAATAGCAAAAAAAGTAGAAGTTTATAGATCTGTGGATGGCTACTGCCAGTGTGGTGTGGTGGTCCTGCCTTGTGGAATGTCCTGTCTGAGAAGGTCAGGAAGGTTCCCATTCCTCTATAATCTGCAGAATGTGCAAAACAAATGTTCTGGAGGGCGTTTCTATATAGGGATTAGAATTGCAATAGAATGGAATAGTCCAGGATGGCACTTTTATAAGGGAATAAGATTGTGTTTGCCCTGACCTGGATGGCCCAGGCTAGCCTGATCTTGTCAGATCTCAGAAGCTAAGCAGGGTCAGCCCTGGTTAGTATTTGGATGGGAGACCACCAAGGAATACCAGGGTTGCTGTGCTGAGGAAGGCACTGGCAAACCATCTGTTAGTCTGTTGCCATGAAAACCCCAAAAAGGGGTCGCCATAAGTTGGCTGCGACTTGATGGCACTTTACTCACACACACAAGATTGTATTCTGTTTAATGCTTATTTGTATGAATCATCTTGTTTTTACTGCACTGTCTTCTACTTTTGTAATCCACTGTCTACGGTTTATGGTTTATCATGCCTTTGACAGTTTTCTGTTGGCATTTTTCTGTAATTCTGTACTCCTAGTCCTGTTGCATTGTGCATTGGATGTCTGATTCCTTAAAAAAATATTTTGTAAACCCCCTTGAGTCTGTGAGAACCTTTGGAACCTCATGGCTTCCTTGCTACCTCCCCACTGAGTAAAGGTGGAAGCCTTCCTCCAGTGTAAGTGGCTCTTCCCCCAACAGAAAAACCACTTATGTGTGAGGAAGGCTCCTTAGGCTAAAGGATTCATATCAGGAAGTTTCCTGATGTGCTATGAATTAAAAAGGTAAAGGTAATCCCTTGCGCAAGCATCGGGTCATTACTGACCCATGGGATGATGTCACATCACAACATTTACTAGGCAGACTATGTTTACGGGGTGGTTTGCCAGTGCCTTCCCCAATCATCTACCCTTTACCCCCAGCAAGTTGAGTACTCATTTTACCAACCTCGGAAGGATGGAAGACTGAGTCAACCTTGAGCCAGTCATGAGCAAAGCTTTGACTGCAGTACTACAATTTACCACTCTGCGCCCGGGGCTTCATGAATTAGGCAAGTTTAGTTGCACCCCCCTTCCTTCTTGAAACCTTTTCCCAAATACAGATATAGTAGACAGATGTGAGTTATTCTGTTGCATAGTTTGTATTTGTGTCCAGGATTTTGTTTTTTTGGCAGTGGGGATTACAGATTCGTAGAAAAAGATGAGCAAGAAATATGTACAGAGAGAATGTGGACCATGATGGAGGACTAGGCAAAGTGGTCTCATTGTGAGCCTTGTAGCTGCATCTATTTATTTAAAATACTTATATCCCATTTTCTCTATAGCGAAATGTTTTAGACAAAGGGGTTCAACCTATGCCCTGGGCAGAAGGGCTTGTGGCTTTCATGGAGGAAGTTTATGTAATACAGGTTAAAACAATAACAAAACTTACTGTACTCTCTAGAGTATGTTTGAGGTGGTTTCCAAATAGACCATGTGTAGCTATATCTCCATCTAGACACTTAATTCTTTAAGAATGTTTCCTATATGGTGAGAGCTCTGCAGAATTCCTGCTCATTCTGTCTGTTCCCTAACTTGATGGTCAGGGGACTTTAAACTTACAGTGCACTGCTGGAGTGACAGGCTATAGAAGCAGAATCTATTAACAAATCTGATGGGATTTATCAGGGTTCAAGTAAGAATTCCAGATTTCTCATTGCTAAAGGCAGTTATCCCAACTCAACACAATGAAAAAAAATCTGCTTGTCTGACCAATCAATGCAAGAATCTGAAATATTTAGGAAGCCACTTAAAAAGAAAGAACTGCTGACACAGGAGGAAGCAGTGGATGAGATTTAGAGGAATGAATCCAAAACCAGGAGGAGGAAGAAGAGGAAGAAGAATAAGAGTTGGTTTTTATATGCTGACTATCTCTACCACTTAAGGCAGAACCAAACCGGCTAACAATCGCCTTCCCCTCCCCACAACAGGCACCCTGTGAGGTGGGTGAGGCTGAGAGAGCATGACTTGCCCAAGGTCACCCAGCTGGCTTCGTGTGTAGGAGTGGGGAAACAAAACTAGTTCACCAGATTAGCGTCCGCCACTCATGTGGAGGAGTGGGGATTCAAACCCAGTTCTCCAGATCAGACTCCACTGCTCCAAACCACCGGTCTTAACCACTACACCATGCTGGCTCACCATGTACACAATTAAAATGAAACAGGGAGGTAAACAACAGCAAGTTGGGACAAAACTACCGGTAAGTCACCAGGTGTGCCAGCCGAGAGTCAAATGGGGTGCATCAAAAGTCGCCTAATGATGTGGGCTCTACATTTGACCCTGGTGGTCCCTTCCAACTCTATGATTCTATGATTCTACAGCAGAGAGCCAGCTTCTTTGAGCATCAGGACGTTCCTTTCCCCTCCCGAATCACAGAAGAAATTTAAACTACTTAAAACATATATTGTATGTTCAGAAAGAGACTTGTGGAATCTGCAACGGCCCACATTTGTAGGGGTGTTTCTTGCATATTCCCTTAGCTTGGGTATTTTGAAATGAGACACGGAGCTGTTCAGTGCAAGGAAGGTGAAACAGGTCAAGTCAGTGGGCTATACTAGCAACTAACACTGTGTTGTCTGCTTCTTATGATGTTAGGAACAGTTTATTGTTACTGTAATGGGAGCCGCACTGTTCAGCAACTTGAAACCCCACACTTTCTCCACAACTGGAAATACTTCAGAGCTTAAACAGCAAGAATTTTTCTTTCTCGTTCAAAGACATAACTAGCAAGTTGGGAGTTACAACTAAGTGTGCCTTAGCCTTCCTCTAGAATTGTGTGGATTTATTTGCTATACTAATGCCTTAAGGTGCGTAACCTGCCTCATAGGATTGTTGTGATGTTAAAATGGAGAAGAGAACAATGTATACTGCTTTGGGTCCCCTTTAGGGAGAAATTGTATTTGTAGTATGCATGGTGTGGTGTGGTGTTGCAGTGAGGAGATAGGCCAACAGATGGCGTTATAACTGCACCATGGCTGTTACAAGCAATTGTGGCTGGAGGTCTTTCTCCGTGGTTTCAACTTCCTGTTGTGTGCAGTCCCTTGGTTAAGCAGGTTTTGGAAACAGTATTTTTTAAAAAAATATGCAATGCTCTTTTTACTGCTGCCTGTAGTGTGTGCACTCACCCCACATTCACAGGCAGCAATTCCTTCTTTCAGATTCCAAATCTCTTGCAAATAATTGCCTATCTGATTGAAGCTGGAACTAGATATTTAATACCTAGCACAAGTACCTTGCTGGGCATCTCCATTACAAAGTAGCTGCAGGGGGAGCCCAATTTGAGCAGGCAGGATAGAGGTATGTATTCATGTTTAACCTTTCTCCGTGCTATCCTCCCTTCCCACTAGGGCTGCCAACCTCCAGGTACTAGCTGGAGATCTCCTGCTATTCCAACTATCCAGCCGATAGCGATCACTTCACCTGGAGAAAATGGCTGCTTTGAAAATTGGACTCTATGGCATTTAAGTCCCCTCCCCAAGCCCCATCCTCCTCAGGCTGCACCCCAAAAACCTCCCTCCGGTGGTGAAGAGGGACCTGGAAACGCTACCCCCCACATAGACAACCTAGTTTCCTCCAACCTGCCACTTATTGGCTGCAAAGCCCTTGTTCCCAGCTTTGAGGTGGAAACAAGAGTTCCATGTTGACCTCTGACTACTTAGTTCCAGACTTGGCACTTCTTGTTCCATATTCATGCAGCCCTGAAGGCATACTGTGGCTCACCTTAGTGCTTCCACACCACCAACCTTTTAATCTCTTCTGCCTTCTCACAGTAATGTCACCCTCTGCCTTTGGTCTAAGTGTCAGCTACCATTCCAACGGCTCTCTTGCCATTTCCCTGCTTCTGAAAGGTGCTGTCACACTTAGAAGAAGAAGAGTTGGTTTTTATATGCCGACTTTCTCTACCACTTATGGCAGACTCAAACCGGCTTACGATCACCTTCCCCTCCCCTCTCCACAGCAAACACCCTGTGAGGTGGGTGAGGCTGAGAGCTGTAACTTGCCCAGGGTCACTCAGCTGGCTTTGTGTGTAGGAGTGGGGAAACAAATCCAGTTCACCAGATTAGCAACGCTAAAGAGACCCAACGTGGTTAGGAGCGGAGGACTCTAATCTAGAGAACCGGCTTTTGATTCCCCACTCCTCATTATTGGCAGACCCTTATCTAGAGAACCTGCTGGGTGACCTTGGGCCAGTCACTGTTCTCTCAGAACTCTCTCACCCCCACCTACCTTACAAGGTGTCTGTTGTGGAGGGGAAGAAAAGGCGATTGTAAGCCCTTTTGAGACTCCCTAAAGGTAGAGAAAATTTGGGTATAAAAACCAACTCTTCTTCTAAATACTTTTACTACTCTGGACTCTTTCTTCTACCTCTTGAAATAAGACTCCAGACATTAGTTTTTTTAAAAAGCCCTATATTTAATTTGCTCTCTGGTTTAAAATACGCACCGGTGCTCCTCCGCTCCTCGGAGGTCTACAAGCTTTCTCTTTTTTAAAAAAAATGACAATGTTTGTGATTATAAAAAAATCAAGAGTTTAAAGAAAACAGCTGAAATACTGAGGTTTACAATCCAAAGAACACATATAACGAGCTAAAAATTGACTGGCTGCTTTGAGCAACCATAAAATAAACTAAATCAATTTTAGCCCTTAAGGCCAGGCCTTGAGCCGGTGGTGGGAGCAGGGTAAGGGGCCCCAGCCTTTCTAGAACTGGTGATGAGGGACATCCCTCACAACCCTCTTCTGTTGCTACACCCTACTGGCAAAGTAGGGTAGCAATCTTAGGAAAGAAGATTCCTAAGAAGGGGAGAAGGTTAAATGTCAGGGGTGTTGGCAGTCTATACACAATGGCACCTGTACATATATATATTTACAAAGTAACGCGGAGTAAATTCAAGCCCGATAACTCGCAGAAAATGTGAGGGCCAGCCAAGAGTTCAATTTACCAAAGCAATACTAGCCATCACTGGCTTGCTCGGTCTGTAAGCACCCACGGCAGCTCCTTCTGCTTGGGGAAACTGGGGAAGGAGTAGCTGGTTGTCTGCCATATTCTCTTCCAGCTTGGAGACTAGGTATGGCCTGGCCAGCCATGTGGCTGGAAGATGCCAGAAATGATCCCCAAGAGGACAGCTGTGTTATTGAGGTGTGGATGCATAGCACTGGCTTGATGGAGTCCTGGATTGTTTCAGAGCTGGCTTTGCAATAACGTAGGGATAAATATTTTCCTTCTGACCCTGGAGCAGATACTGATAAATCTTGGGTACTCACATTGGTTCCGTATAAGCAGAAGTGGGGCTGCAAAGCTGGCACAGGGGGATAAATCCCTTCTGTCTGGTAGTAGAGACCACAACAATGTAAAAAACACAAGGACAGAGAGTTGCGAGCAGCCCCTGCTCAAGCGCAGAGAATGAATGATCGTGGCCTTGGCAGGCATAAATATGGAAACATCCAGATGTACCCCAGAAAGGTTGTATAATGCTGGATTGGTAGAGGTCAAACATTGCTGGCAAGGGAAAAAGATCACACAGAAGAGGAGCTGAGCCATCGGCGCAATAAGGAGAGCCGCACTCCAAGTCGCATGCTACGTGCATCAGCTAAGGCAATGAGTTCTTGGAAAGAAGGCAAGCCACTCCGCCCCTCTCTGAGCAGAGGGCACCGATCCTCTGCCCCTCCTCCCCAAGGTGTTCTTGGTGTCCTGCTAGATGACGTGTCTGAAGAGGAAGGAGGAGACCGCCCCCAAAGCCAGGCCCAACGAAAGGAAGAATGCCATAACGGCTCCAGCAGTCTCTGCTTCGTGTGGTAACACCTTCCTAGTAGGGGGAAAGGAGAGCAAAGAGGCTCGTCAGATCAGCAGCAACAGCCCCTCCATACAAACAATTCACCAGGTCTGTGTGCAGCGGGGTGTGTGTATGTGTGTTAAACTTGGTTACTGTAGGCTATAGATAATGATGGGTAGCCATGTTAGGGAGCCAGCATGATGTAGTAGTTAAGAGCGGTGGACTCTGATCTGGAGAACCGGGTTCGATTCTCCACTCCTCCACATGAGCAGCAGATGCTAATCTGGTGAACCGGGTTGGTTTCCCCACTCCTCCACATGAAGCCAGCTGGGTGACCTTGGGCTAGTCACACTCTCTCAGCCCCACCTACCTCATAGGGTGTCGTGGGGAGGGGGAGCCGGTTTGTAAGCTGGGGATTGTAAGCCAATTTGATTCTTCCTTAAGTGGTAGAGAAAGTCAGAATATAGAAACCAACTCTTCTTCTTAGTTTGCCACTACCAGTAGAAAAGAGCAAGCACTGAGTAGCACCTTAAAGACTAACAAAATTTCTCGCAGGGTATGAGCTGTTGAGTCACAGCTTGCTTCTTCAGAAGTGAGCTGTGGCTCACGACAGCTCATACCCTGCCAGAAATTTTGTTAAGTCTTTAAGGTGCTACTGGACGCTTGCTCTTTTCTGTTGGTTAGCTATGAATGCCATAAATTATCAAAAGGCAAAAAAAAGCTTACCAATGCATTCACACGAATGAATTAAACATTCGTCTTCTGTATTGATGCTAATTTTAAAGTTTTTGATGTCTCTTTTTCCACTGCCCGAGAGGCAATGTACTCAGTTATTGTAGCCTGAGGAACATTCAGTCTGAAAGAAGGAATTGCTTTTAAAAATGGGGGTGGGGGTGGGTTTCTCAGCCTGGTTTTGCTGGCTTCAAGATGGCTTCCTCTCCTAGGCAGCTCCTTGTCCTTTCTGAAGGGGCCATTCTTTCCGATGCCACAAGGCCCTCCTCCTCTGTGCTAAGGGCCCACCTCTGAATGAATGGCCTTCTAGGAGGAACGGGGATGCTTCCTGCCAGAACAAGGGCCGTGTCACATCACACAGAACCAGCAGTGTATGCATGCTGGTAGCCTGGCAGGGTTCAGACCCCTTTGGAGAATTCCCATCTCTCATGCTGGGAGCTACTTCCTCTGCTATGCCCTCTATAAAGACCAGCTGGCCTACAGTTGGCTGTCTTTCCCCTCCTCGTACGTATTGTGTATTCATGGCTCCAAGGTAGGGTTGCCAGCCTCCAGGTACTAGCTGGAGAGCTCCTCCTAATACAACTGGTCTCCAGCCGATAGAGATCAATTCCTCTGGAGAAAATGGCTGCTTTGGCCATTGGACTCTATGGCATTGAAGTTGCTCCCCAAACCCCACCTTCCTCAGGCTCTGCCCCCAAAACCTGCCGGTAGCAAAGAGAGACCTGGCAACCCTACTCCCTCCAGTTTGCGGAAGGGTGAGGGAGAGAATTCAGGGTGTGACGTGAAACTTGGACCAAAGAGTAAGGAAAGTTTGTGGTCACCAGGCTTAGATGCATACTGAAGAAATGTTGGGGAATTCCTGTACCCAAATTAGTCTACAGAAATAACCTGGGGTGGATTAAGATGAGCAGGAGCCACTTCAAAAGCCCAAGATTTTCTAGTGGCTGTCAAAGTTGAGCATCTGCTTGATATGAGAAGGTCCCAGGTTCAATCCCCGGCATCTCCAGATAAAAGGGACCAAGCAAGTAGGTGATGTGAAAGACCTCTGCCTGAGACCCTGGAGAGCTGTTGCTCGTCTGAGTAGACAATACTGACTTTGATGGACCAAGGGTATGATTCAATATGAGGCAGCATCATGCGTTCATGTGAGGCCAGGTGGCTTTTGTTGCTCAGACCTGCCCTCTGAGGAGATACTCACTTGGGCCCAAAGCACATGCAGAGGCTGGCCAGGTAGCCATTGGAGATGGAGAAGAAGATCATGAAGATGATGTACCAGGCATCGTGGGCAAAGAAGACAGGCAGGTTTGCGCGAGGCTGCACATTACACAGCATGAAGAGGGGGATGAAGATCACACGGAGCCCAACCATGAAGGGTAGCAGGTTGCTGTCCTTTCCAGGCTACAGAGGGTGGAGAAGAGAGAACCGATTTCTTTACACACTTTTATAATTAGTACTTGACACGAGTAGATGACCAGCTAACACAGCATGTGCCTGGACAAGTCTCCCCATGTGCTAGATGTGTTTTTTGCCCCCTGTGTCTGTCTGAGAATGTGGGAGTGGGTCAGCTGGGCTTCCAGCACAAATGGTAGGTGTGTGTTTTCAAGCTGGAAGTTGTAGCCCCTTGCTTAAGCCTTCAGCTGGGAGGAGGGTTCCCAACTGTGCATTTCACAAAGCCTCACATCACATTTTGCTTTCTCCTGTTTCCTCCTTTCTGGCACACATAGCCTAGATTTTCTCACCCTGTGGTGGATTTTCCCAGAGTGACGTATGCCTGGATTTTCTCTTCCATGACAGCTATTACTGATCTCCATCTGGTTGTTCTCAATTTGCAAGTCCTTGTCTAAATTGAGATTTCAAGGTAGAATCTTGCTGAGCTTAGTTTTGGGGAAATTTCAGTGAGTTTTGGAAAACAGCTAAGAAATCACACCAGACTCCCCAGAGGTGGAGTTCCCAAAAGAATGCTCCACTGAACTTCACCACCTACTTTTGCAGTTTCAGGCAGGCGGTTGGTTTAGCTTCTGGCAGCCTGAGTACATTTCAGTGGGTCACAAATTGGGCAGGCTTGGTTTGGGTATAGGAATGTTTTATTTATGTAAAAACATTTCAATCCCAACAATAAAAGGCAGCCTAAAAGCAGAGCCCTGATCTGGATGGCCCAGGCTAGCCTGATCTCGTCAGATCTCAGAAGCTAAGCAGGGTCAGCCCTGGTTAGTATTTGGATGGGAGACCACCAAGGAATACCAGGGTTGCTGTGCAGAGGAAGGCACTGGCAAACCACCTCTGTTAGTCTCTTGCCATGAAAACCCCAAAAGGGGTCGCCATAAGTCGGCTGCGACTTGACGGCAGTTTACACACACATAAAAGCAGAGCGTGATATTCAAGGTCCAGTTTAGACATCTTCAGGGTGGTGTCAGGCTTCAAATTACAGGCAGTAGTGTGGGCACCCTTCAGATCTGCCATAACATAAAAGTATTATGTCGATACTCCACACAGAGACCCAGAGTTTCATGTGGGTTCTCTAATGTCTTCCTGTAAAGGATGCGTGGAAGGACATTTATTCCAACATTCTAGTACCATTGTATACATACACAGTTTCACAGAGCAAAGTAAAATAAAGGTCCCTGCCCCAAGGAGTTCACCATCTATAAGCCTGTGTGAAGGTGAAGAACTGTTCAAACAGGATTTCCCCTTTCTTTACTCTTGCTGCTCTGTGTGTGCATGCGTAAAGTGCCATCAAGTTGCAGCCGACATAATGGCAACTTAGTAGGGTTTTCAAGGCAAGAGTCTAACTGAGGTAGTTTGCCATTGTCTTCCTAGGTTTAGTATTTCAGCATCTGGTTCAAATGACACATCATAGAGAACAGTTTGTTCCTCATACACATTCTTGGACTCCCTGTGGCCATCACGCTGACCCTGTCAGCCCAAACACCTGGCAACAACCTGCAGCCAATTTCTATAATCAGAGACAGGCAGGGACTAAAGGCTAGGAGTGTCCATTTGGCTAAAGCCGAACAGGGAACCCCCCCCCCCGAAAAATACCCTTTTGGTAGGGTGTGCTAGGGATGTGCAGCTGGGTGACCTTGGGCTAGTCACAGCTCTCTCAGCCCCACCTACTTCACAGGGTGTGTGGAGGGGGAGGGAAGGTGATTGTAAGCCAGTTTGATTCTGCCTTAAGTGGTAGAGAAAGTCAACATTTCTCCTCACAACAACCCTGTTCAGTTGAGACTGCATGACTGGACCGAGATCACACAGCAAGGTTCCACAGCAGAGATTCAAACCTGGGTCTGCAAGATCCTAGTCCAACACTCTAACCACTATACCACACAGGCTCACTAGTGGTACCTTACTGCAGTGAATTTACTTGTGCAATCTACTGGATTATGTAGCTTGATCTGTACCACCCGATTGGATCAGGGGCTTGGACTCAATTGCCTTTCCTTCCCCTCCATCTATGATTTATAGTATTTGTCTGATCTAGTAAAGCCATTCTTATGACACCATGAGAATCTCCAAACGTCTCCAAAATGGAGAAAAGAATCCCCTGAAAAGGCAGCATGGCATGGCAAAAACACAGATCAGATTATTTGCTGGGAAAATTTCCACTGTGACTAGGTAATGAATCACCAAGAACCGAAATAAACTTTCTGGAGACTTAACTGTTCCCTGATTGTCAAATGAGCTTTGGTCCGCCGTGGGAGCAAGGAAAGTGTTGTCAGTAGGATAGACAACACTGATACCTCCACCCAGTTTGGTATTAACCACAAAGGCAGCCTTCTTTTTGCCAAGTGAAGAGGCAGGAAAGAAGTCTGGCACAAGCCACGCGGCACAAACATGCCTACGCAGAGCTTGTGGCGTCAAACTTTCCACAAAGCTGTTCTTGAAACATTCTCTTACAAGTTCATCTCTCCCCTTGGGATATGGCTCAGGGACTTGGCAAGAAGAGCCAAGTTAACATCGCTGACCCTAATGCAGAGGGAGAGGCAAAAGGGGAGCCTCCTACTGAGGCCTACTGGCTGTGACCGGGGCAGGGCTTCATACAGTTGTATGCTGACAACATTTATTCGAGAGAGCAGTCTTAATCATTTAAGGGGGGCAACGGCAGGGGAGGCAGTAAACAGAAAATGATCATGTCTAATGATCAGGACTGACAGTCAAACTACACAAGACTTTTTAAACGTTGGGTCTTGAACGAATGTGTCACTGTACGGCAGTATGAGGAGCCCCTTGGCGCAGAGTGGTAAGCTGCAGTACTGCAGTCCAAGCTCTGCTCACGACCTGAGTTCGATCCCAACAGAAGTTGGTTTCAGGTAGCCGGCTCAAGGTTGACTCAGCCTTCCATCCTTCCGAGGTCGGTAAAATGAGCACCCAGCTTGCTGGGGGTAAAGGGAAGATGACTGAGGAAGGCACTGGCAAACCACCCCATAAACAAAGTCTCCCTAGTAAATGTAGGGATGTGACATCACCCCATGGGTCAGGAATGACCCGGTGCTTGCACAGGGGACCTTTACCTACAGCAGTATGAGGCCCTGGTCCTAATCAGTTAAAAAGGACCATGCAGTAGGTGATGTGAAAGACCTTTACCTGAGATCCTGGACAGCTGCTGCCAGTCTGAGTTGACAATACTGACCTTGATGGACCAATGATCTGATAAGGCAGCTTCATGAAGTGTTCATGTGTGATACCTGTTGTGCGCATTATGCTTTTTAATAGCTTATGTTTTATACTGTGGTTTTTAATTGCAAGTCGCCTCAAGCAGAACTCTGAAGAGGTGGCACAGAAATATTCTAAATAAATAAGAATTTGTTGTCTCAAAATTATCCTCACATTATGAGAGCTGGGCCATTATTCCATTACTGCCCACATAACGGCATACTCAAATAAAATATTCACCACACAAAATAAAAACTCTCTGTGAGAATGTAACAATATCAATACAAGAACAGAGCCTCAAACTATCCTCCTGACCTCTAGTACTTCCCATCCATCCCAACACATTTCCTCTCAGTTCTCCCTTTTCTCACCACTCCCCCCTCCCGCCCTTCTGCCAATTTCTTCATTATTGCCAACACAAGCAGTACTTTTTTCGGTAATGAATAGCTTAATGATCCCATTTAACTCCTCCAGACCACTGGGGAACGGTTACTGAGTAAAAGATCTTTGCTTTGGACTGATGTCCAGATGTGATGCAGAATATCCAAAGGGACTTGTTTTCTGTCAGATCTCCTCAGCAAACTTGCACCTCGAGAGCTCAAGGGCTGGGGGAGACAAGCGCACCCTGAAGACAATATACACATGCTAGTGCCCTTAGCAAGGAACCCCGTGGCACAGAGTGGTAAGCTGCAGTCCAAGTTCTGCTCACGACCTGAGTTCAATCCCAATGGAAGTTGGTTTCAGGTAGCAGGCTCAAGGTTGACTCAGCCTTCCAAGGTCGGTAAAATGAGCACCCAGCTTGCTGGGGGTAAAGGGAAGATGACTGGGGAAGGCACTGGCAAACCACCCCGTAAAGAAAGTCTGCCTAGGAAACATCGGGATGTGACGTCACCCCATGGGTCAGGAATGACCCAGTGCTTGCACAGAGGACCTCTACCTTTACCTACAGCAGTATGAGGCCCTGGTCCTAATCAGAGCCAGAAGAAAGCCTGGAACCCTTTTTTGCCCCTTCCCAGACCTGAGTTGCTTTCCCCACAGCCACACAGCAGCTGTGGAGAATGTCCATTTAAACCTGTGCAGGGCCCAATTTAGCTCAGTTTTCCTGAGCTGAAACTCACTGTCGGCAGCTGCTGCAAAGAAAGCGAGTGAATGTCTTGGGTAGTTTGGCCTTGATCTAGTGAGTGGGTTGAAGTGGCCAACAGAAAACACATTTCTTGGAATCCACAAGCTCTCTTCGTATTCTCGATCATGGAGCTTGTGCTGGATCCTTTCTCTGATGACTGGCCCCTGTCACTAAGGTGTCTTTGTACTTTCCCAGACAGCTGGCTGCATGTCAGCCTGAGCGCGGGCTTGGTTACTGGGAGGCTGTACATTAGCGTAGATGCGGGGGGGGGGGAACAGAGGGATGTTGGAACATTTAACCAGATCCACATGGACAACAGGCCAGTTCCACCCAAACCCACACTGACTTGGCCAAGCAAAATACTGAAACATCCTTGTGCTTTCCCACTTCTGCATTTTTCTCTCTCCACTGTTGCTTGTGTTTCTGGTAAACTTCAATGATCAAATTCCCACACATTTTCCTTCCCTTCCTATTTTGAAATCTCCTCCATTGCTGTCTCTGTTGCTCTTTAGGTCATGGTCCCTAGCAGACTGTAAATTCAGGCTTCCTTTTTTCACTGACTGTGGTTTTTTGTGGCACCTAAAAAAGAACCCACCCTCATCTCTGAGTTCTCCTTGGGGATCTGCATGCTTGCCTCTCTCTAACATTAGAATATAGGAATTATTCTCCTGTTGCTGGCATCAGCCATCCAGATATGACTCTGTGCTCTTTAGAGGGGCATAGAAGTAATGACCACTCAGTACCTGTAACTTCTTTGTCTCCGGAACTTGAGATATGTTGCTTCTGAACATGGGGGTTCTGTTTAGCTACCACAGTTAATGGCTATTTGTAGACCCTGTTCCTAGCCCATGACTCCTGATCTGCACCCCTTGAAGCCACATTTTCTTGGTCATTCCCCTAGCATCTCAAGAGCATGGGCCTTCGGTGTCTCACACACATCAATTTATCCGTATTTCATAGACCGATTAAGCAACTTGGCCCAAGTCATCTGAAGTGTCAAACAATAAAGCTACAAATGGAAACTGGAACAGATAAGAGTAAGAACTTTTATCGATTTACACTGCAATCCGCTTGGAGTCTCTTTTTTTTAAATAATTTTTTTATTATTTTTCCAAAATTATTAATCACAGTTTAACAATGACATAAACAGTAAAAAGTAAAAACAAATAGGTAACATTGTTAAAAAAATTATATATAATAAAGAATTGTTGACTTCCCCTACACCTCCCTTCATCTTGTGATAAATTAGTAATCTCTTTTGCACCAAATTCTAATCCTAATACTATTGTTAATATTTACTGATCTCTTTGACATATATATTTTTCAAAGGAAAAAAAGATTAATAGTTAATAATATCATATAAAGGAAAGAAAAAAGAAAAAAAGGAAATAAGAATAAAAGAAAGAAGAAGAGAAATAGTAAATCTCACTAATAATAAATGGATTAGTATAATAAAAAGCATTTGATTATTTCCATTAAAAATTAATTATTTTGTAAGTCCTCCATTTCTCCCTAACACTCATTTAATACATATTGTTTTTCTGGTAAGTTGATATCATATATAGTTCTATTTCCATTATAACCAATCCTTTTAACCAGTTCCTTTTCGATCTTAGCCAGAAGAGACACTAGACTCTTTTAAATTAGTCCCTTTATCCAGAATTTCCAGCATTCCTTACTTTCCCACATTAGCAGTAATCGTCGAAGAGCATCCTTGGAGATTGGTGGTAAAGTCTCTTCTGCAGATAGATAATTTCCATAGTAAATCCATGTTGCAATATCTTCCATCCCAAATTCAAAGAAAAAGATCCTTACAGCCCCAGTTTTTTTACTCATTAAGTCCTCCAAGCAGCTGTTGAAAAGTTCATCAAGCAGATTAAGGGGACAGAAGTCAAAATCACTCAGATTCAAATCATTGTTGTCAAATGAGCTATTGCAGCTTGTTTATTGTAATCCCTCGTTTCCTTTGCAGGGTTCTTCTATTCTTCATCTCTCTTGTCAACTAGAGGGCCCTCTAGTATCTCCTCTGATCTCATTGTGATAATTTGGGTTTTTATGTCTTTAAGATCATCTGAGATGATGTCCAGTTTTTGAATAATAAATTGAAATGAAGTGCTCATCAAAGCAGAGAGTTGTTCCATCTGTGTAATCAGATATTCCATGGTTGCTACTTCTGAAAATTTCTGTTGAAACTCAGTTAATAAGATCCAGGCAAATTCCAGTGTAGTAAATAACAAGGAGGTGCTGCAGGAATCAGGGTCATAAACCTTCCGTCTTCTTTGTGGTCAGGAACTTGGGAAATATTTGCCAGTTACACACTAATACCACACTTCCGATTCCAAGTTCTCTGACTCTCTCGCGATGATAGATTGTTTCCGGAAGGACGTGGCAGGAAGGCTTGTTTAGTTAGAAAGACTACTCTTCAGGGTGGGGGGGTTTCCACTCCTCCCTCCCCTTTATACCTAGTAGTTCCTGATTGGCGACTGAAGCGTCTTTCAAAAATCTTAGTTGTTATGTCTTCCCACTGATCAAATTGGTAAGATCCCTGCCGGGTTTTCAGATCTTTTCTTGTTTTTAAAGAGTCATTTAAACATTGAGTGGGGAGATACGGATTTGACTGATGTATTTAGCAGTCTCCTGGGACTTCCAAATCCAGGTAAAACAAAGGAGTTCTTTTAAACTTACTCAGATTTTAGGAGAGTAGGTATTCTTGCCTCTGTATAGTTGCTAGATGGTAATAGGGGAGAGCGAAGCCTAAATTCCAAAGAGACGTCTGCGGCGATTTATTCCTCCTCAAGCTGGCGGGACTGCTACTGAATCTCTGAAGTCATAAAACTCAGAGAGTTTAGGAGTCAAACCGCTCTTCATCGGCTGCAGGAGATTTCCTGATACCTGTTCCACTATTTAGGAATTGAGAGTGGCGCGTTGACACCCCTATTTAAGACGTTTCTTGGTTCCCCCTCCGGGAGCCCCTGGGGAGACGAGTGCTTCGCTCAGCTGCCCTAGCGGAAGTCCAATCCTCTTGGAGTCTCAATGAGAAAGGCAGACTATAAATACACGAACGTAAAATGGGCTGCTTGGCATTTAAGGTGACAGAAAGCATTCTGCACTGCATCTGGGCTGTTAACTGTGTAATGATTAATAGTAAGCTGCAGCTTCTAGCCACATGGACTCAAGGATCACAGATCACAAAACGACAAGTGCCAGGCCCATAAATTGTACACTCATGGAGGACTATGAAATTATGGCCAGTCCACTTAGCAGACCACCCTAACTAGACAGAACAATGTGAGATGATGGTTTCTTCCTTCTACTTTCTACTGATGACTCTCCTTTGCCCTACATTTCTTACCTGAACACATGAAGCTGCCTTATACTGAATCAGACCCTCAGTCCATCAGTCAGAATTGTCTACTCAGACCGGCAGTGGCTCTCCAGGTTCTCAGGCAGAGGGCTTTCACATCACCTACCTGCCTGGTCCCTTTAACTGGAGATGCCGGGGAATGAACCTGGGACCTTCCGCATGCCAGGCAGATGCTCTACCACTGAGCCACGGCCCCTCCACAATTATCTAATTATTTTCTCATTTAATACAACCATTCTTTACATGCACAATGGCAAATTCAGCTACCCTGACTGGAGGGGTAATAATAATATTGTTTTAACTGATGAAAGGACAGGGATTTCTCAGGAAGCCAACGTTGCCTGGCACAAAACAAAGGAGGAGGCCAGAAAGACAGCAGGGGATTCTGCTTCTCCACTTCCGGCTTGAGCTCAGCATCTCTCCACACCCTTCCCCAGCTCTCGCCATGATTTCTCAGCACAAAGAACAGGGCTGTGCTGCTGACCTGTCGAATGTGTGTTAGTAAAAGTAGACACGGGTGGATTGAGTACTGTTAACACCTCACGGCCCCTCACTCACCCACATGCAAACAGCTGTCAGGCTCCGTCCGGCCCAGTCAAAGACATTAAACACCAGGAAACAAGAGACTGGGATGAAATATTTAGCTGAGGAGAGAATGGAGAAGAGTGATCAGTGCCAGGATCTCTGTCTACTGCTATATTCAATGGAGGAACACAGAGAATTATTAGGATGAGACAGACACCTGTGTCCTTCTGTGAGTCACTTATACCCACATCCTCCCGTCTTCCGCCACCATGTAACTCAACAAACATGCAACGAGCTGGGCTGCTGAATTATTCAGTGTAGTGTCCATAATTATACCCAGTCATTACTGCAGCACTTGGGGGCCTGTCAAGCTAGTGAAAAAACAACAACAACCCGATTCTTTAAAAGATATGCAAGTGATGAAATTGGTGTGTACATAACAACATAAGAAAGGCCCTGCTGGATCAGACCAAGCCCATCAAGTCTAGCAGTCTGTTCACACAGTGGCCAACCAGGTGCCTCTAGGAAGCCACAAACAAGTATGTGAGGGGAGGGGAAGAACAGTAAAGTGATAGCAGATGCAAGAATACAAAGAGCATCTTGTAGGCAGGACTGAACGGTCCACGAAACAGCTTCGTTCTCAGCTTTCAACGAGTTCTCACTGCAAAGGTCTGCTCTTTCTTCAGCAAGGGCTGACCCCATGCCCTTCATAAATTCTACTCTCAGCTCTGTGCCAGCCTCCACATTCTTCTCTCCACCCTTTCCTAGCTCTTCTGATTGCATCCTGGCTACGTCTCATCTTCACAGTGGCTGAAGACACACTGATTACAATAGTTTCTTGTGATTTCCTTCCTCGCAAATAAGGACATGGACTTATATGCAATTGCTGCAGAAAACTGAAGGATGTATATACTAGACCTGACTTCTCTCCTGCTCTTACATATCCCTTTGTGGTTTGATTCCTACCCACAGCTTAGACAGTTCCATGTAATAGTCAAAAGCACATGGTGTTGTTGTGAGAATGGAGGACACTTTCATTTTCTGCATTCAGGAAGGCATGCAAAATGGTTGCGTTTCAGAGGGCACATAGTAGAAGGTAAACTGTTTTGATAGGTCTGGCTGTGTTATTAATCCTGCGATGTTTATCTTCTGTATTGTGTTTATCATGTTGCTGGACTGTGAATTATTGTGTCCATGCGTTTGCAACGTGCTGTTTGCTTTGTTAGCCACCTTGAATCCGAGGCGATTAAGGCAGGTTATATTTTTTAAAAAATAAATACATAAAATTAGTTTGCTCAAGGCGAACTGATGTCAATCATGGCAGTTAGTAGATGGGGCCCCGCCTGGGAACCACCATGTAAACTCTTATGAAAAAACCCTACCTGCCCATCTCTTACATGGTTTGGGTGCGTCATTAGTCTTGATCCAGTGACAACCGTGCGGTTTTACTC
Source organism: Euleptes europaea (assembly GCF_029931775.1). Classification (NCBI taxonomy): domain Eukaryota; kingdom Metazoa; phylum Chordata; class Lepidosauria; order Squamata; family Sphaerodactylidae; genus Euleptes; species Euleptes europaea. The sequence goes on along the minus strand of NC_079318.1, from coordinate 36,892,545 downwards.
ACCCCAGATTATTCCCCCAGCAATGGTTGATGTTACTGCAGCGGTGACAGATGGGAAAACTCCAATAGTGATGGTAAAGACTAAGCAGACGGACACAGCCATGACCCAGATCTGGGGAGGAGGACACAAGTATACATAATGTGGACAAATAAAGCCAAGGCAACTCCAGACACCCCTGTTTAGGAAAACACCTGGGTATGGCCACATCTGCATCTCAAGTACCTTTCCGAAGATGCTGAGGACTGAGGACTCGTGGTTTGGCACATTTGCAGGGTTCTTTGGTTCTACACCATTGGGCTCATCTGTAAAGAGAGGAAGTTATGTATAAGGACAGCACTTCAGATTGAGAAGAATGGCCTCATTCATATGTGTTCTGAAGTGTGTTGTTTGACTGCTGTTAGGCCCTGCTGGAGACCCTCCACCTGCACCAAATTAGAAGAAGAGTTGGTTTTTATATGCCAACTTTCTCCACCACTTAAGGAAGAATCAAACCAGCTTACAATCACCTTCCCTTCCCCTCCCCACAAGAGACACCCTGTGAGGTAGGTGGGGCTGAGAGAGTGCAACTAGCCCAAGGTCATCCAGCTGGTTTCATGTGGAGGAGTGGAGAAACCAACCCAGTTCACCAGATCAGCCTCCGCCCCTCATGTGGAGGAGTGGGAAATAAAACCCCGTTCTCCAGATCAGAGTCCATCGCTCCAAACCACCGCTCTTAACCACTACACCATGCTGGCTCTCCACTAGACACATGTACCTCCCTCTTAACTTATCTTACACTCTGGCACTTACCTTTCCTTATAAGATCAACCTTGGTTTCCAGTTCAGAATGGTTCTCATGGGTCTGATACTCTGTCTTGTCCTTCATGGAGTAGTAACGGAAGAAGTCCTGTAGAGAAAGTCAGGACATGCAACTCATATTAGCATGGATTGGGGGGGGGGGGGAAATCCCATAAATCACTACTGCTGGGAAGCAGTTCTGAAACAAGAATTGAATAATCATTCTGGCTAGACTGGCCTGAGGATGAGAAAATCATTCAGGAGAGGCTGCCCTGGCCAGCCCTGGAAATTGGTACCCCCAAGGACACTTGCCCATTAAGAGGAAAACAGAATCCTTACCAGACGAGGCAACACCATATAGGAGCCAATGGCCAACAGGATCACTACACAGGCTGTGATGAAATAACCAAAGGCACAATCTGCTATTTCAGAGCCACCTGGAAAAGATGTGAAGTGGTCATGGTGGAAGCTTCTCTCCACACTTAATTTAGACTGGAAGAGAGGCAGCTGCCCATCCCTCCAAGGGATCTGTGCGTCTAAGAACCTTTAGATTTCCCCCTTCATTGAAGGAACCAGAGATTATCTAGTTCAACCTCTCGCACAAACAGAGGATCACTCACAAGACAACCCACAGAATCCAAATCACTGCTGCTGATGCCTGCAGGAAACTGTTCTGAAATTACTATGACCCCAGGGCTAGCCCATCACAAGTATCACTGGCCAAAGTATAAGGGTTTTATAACACTGTGGCAGTTAAGCCCCAAAGAACAGAAGATCCTACATTTACCCCTTTCCTTTGCCTTTTCAGATATAAAAAGACTGTTTTGGATCTTTCCACCCATCCGACCATCGTATGGTCCTGGCTGCCCCGCTGAAGGGTGGTGGGTAGCTGCACAGCAATTACCATGTGATAAAAGAGGATTACTCACTGGCGATAGCACAGATCATGGCCAGAGCTGCAAATGTCCCCGCAAGGCCCTGGCCGCTCATAATAGGCGTTGTATAACTGGCAGGCAGGAGCCCCGCCAGTCCGAAAAGGCTGCCCTGAAGAATGGCACCAAAAGCTGTCAGGAGAAAAGGCAGACATGTGAACGCTCACAGGGGAATACACGGGTGACCGTCTGCGTGTGCAGTGTATCGTCACAGTTCATACACAGCAGAGCTGATGCTCCTACACACTCAATTTCCTTCTGGCTGGCAAAAGCTGGAGATACAGGGGTTAAGCGTTTCTCTTTTTGACTCAACTTGTGTCCCACATCCTGCAATACCTCCTGTTAGGAGAGGAGCAGCAGTGAATTCTGACATCTTCATTCCCCTCAAATTTAGTATGGAGTAGGGTAATAAGAGTACTGAGACAGACTGTAGTTTCTCAGACTATCAGTGAAGGGGAAGACTTCATATGAGACAACATTATCTGCTGGTCAAATGACCGTAAATAAATAAACTAAACATGAGACAACAAGTAATTGTCTTTATAATCCCTCACCCAACCCAAAGCCACCTTCTATCACTGTGTTCTGCTAGCAATGATCCTTCTTCCTGCTTTATGTTTTATTAGACATTTCTGTGTTGCTATATATACATACTTTCATTTTGGTTATAACTTGTTTCACGACGTGTTTTTATTGTGCTCTGTTTTTAGTGGTTAACCGATCTGATGACTTGGGACCATAAATCTTGTAACTGAGTAAAAAAAATAAACAGGGGACCCCCTCACTTACAATTGATGATGACTATCTTGAGCATGGTGATGGTGAAGAAAGGCAACGGCTCCATAGAGACCTTTACCAGGATAGCTGTTACCATAAAGACCAAGAATATGGCAACCAGGCTGCTTACGATCCGTACTTGCTGAGGGATCCTAATGTGAAAAGGGACAGAGACAAAGAGGAAAACTCACTGCAGAAAACTAAAAACCCAACTAGTATATCCAGAGGACATTCCATGCGAAGGGACGGGTTGTTTACCCTACTGAAGAATTCTAGCCTAATTTAGAAAACTCGGTTTCCAATTCAAGCACTACCTAACCATCTATCACATTTTTTTATCCCACCCTGCCCTCCAAAAACTTCACACAACGCATAGTTAATTTGTGGAATTCCCTGCCCAAGGATGTGGTGATGGCTGCCAACTTGGAAGGTTTTAAGAGGGGAGTGGACGTGTTCATGGAGGAGAGGGTTATCCATGGCTACTAGTCAAAATGAATACTAGTCATGATTCACACCTATTCTCTCCAGTATCAGAGGAGCATGCCCATTATATGAGGTGCTGTGGAACACAGGCAGGATGCTGCTGCAGCCGTCTTGTTTGCCGGATTCCTAGAGGCACCTGGTTGGCCACTGTGTGAACAGACTGCTGGACTTGATGACCCTTGGTCTGATCCAGCATGGCTTTTCTTATGTTCTTACGTCTGGACAACTGTCATCATATTGTTGGATATAATGAAAACTGTTCAATCCTCTTGAAATGACTGCTTCAACTAACAAGGTTCAGTGGCTTCTAATTACATATATAAGCTCCATCCAGTATAAGAAAACCAATGGAGAAAATATTTGCTGCGGACCTCAGAGAAACCAGTTTGACTTCTGGTTCAGACATGAATGAACCTGCCTTGACAAACGACGCCAGTTTCAGTTCTCCTTTAGGTAATACTGAAATAATTACTGTAATCTCTGGTAACAAATTTTTAAATTGACAATGCTAGTTATGAATAACGATAATATTTATGTTTATGTTGGGATACTCTGCACCCACAACTTGATAAATGAAAAGAAACCAAAGAAATATTGTGGGATGAGCTTGGAACAGAGTCCTCCTGGGAAGGTTAAGTTTGGAGTAGATCCTACATCCCCAAACATAATGGCTGGGCCAGAAGAAGAGTTGGTTTTCATACCCCACTTTTCTCAACCTTAACAGAGGTGGTTTGCCAGTGCCTTCCTCTGCACAGCAACCCTGGTATTCCTTGGTGGTTTCCCATCCAAATACTAACCAAGGCTGACCCTGCTTAGCTTCTGAGATCTGACAAGATCAGGCTAGCCTGGGCCATCCAGGTCAGGGCTCTCAACCTTTAAGGAGTCTCAAAGTAGCTTACAATCACTTTCCCTTCCCCTCCCCACAACAGACACCTTGTGAGGTAGGTGGGGCTGAGAGAGTTCACTGTGACTAGCCCAAGGTCACCCAGCAGGCTTCATGTGGAGGAGTGGGGAATCAAACCTGTTTCTCCAGATTAGAGTCTGCTGCTCTGAACCGCTGCACCACACTGGGTCTCAGAAAGGGGAGCAGGGACAAAGCAGGAAAGAGACGGGTGTGTGGGACTCATTTTTGAGGAAGCTGCAAAAATCTCACCTCTGATGGATGAAGGAGTTGAGGCAGGTGAAGATGAGGAGAGGCAACATGGCGCTGATGGTCATCACGTTGTTGAATATGGACTGAAGGTATGTGGGAGGAGGATCTGCCCCCCTCCCTGTGACATTTACATCAGCAACACGGTCGACAGAGGATGTGTTCTGGGATTCCCCCAGGCGGCTGGTAAAGTACTGGAAAGCGGGCAGAGACGGTATCATGAAGGAAACAAACTTCACTGACATAAGAGCTGGCCTGCACTATGCTACTAAACACTTCCACAGTGTAACTGCACCTTGTATTCGCTCATCACAAGACCAGACCAGAGCCCCTCTTCTCATAACTCCACAGGAAATTCAAGGGGTGATTGATCAAATTAAACAGGCTAAGGCTCCCGGCCTCGATGGTTACACTGTAGAATTTTACAAGGCATCAAGTGAAATATTAATACCGCAGATGCAGAAATTATTCAATAGTATTTTAGATGGACTGAAGGCTCCAGAGTCATGGAGGGCAGCTAAGATAGTTGTTACTTTAAGCCTGGCAAAGACCCCCTGTCTCCATCCTCATATAGGCCTATAAGTTTACTTAATCAGGATTACAAAATTTTTACCAAAATTTTAACGAACAGGCTATAACAGTACATGTCAGCTTTGACTGGACCTGATCAACATGCGTTTATTAAAGGTAGATCAATAGCAAACCCTATAAGGAATATTTTAAATATAATAAATCACAGGAGTGAAAGATTAGCCCTTTTGAAGTTAGATGTATACAAAGCGTTTGATACAGTTAAACATCAATATTTGTGGGATATACTATATAAAAGAGGAATACAAGGACCATTTTTTGACAGCATTAAAGGAAATATATAAGGACTGCACTGCTACCGTGTGGGTAAATGGGGCTATGTCTAGGAAAATAAATATTGAGAAAGGACAGAGCCCCTCTTCTCAGTCATACTCATCAAGCGGCCCTCAAGAAGCGAGGACTGCATATATCTTTAGTTTTTTTAATATTCCTGTCTTCCCTTTGCAAAGTCTTCCTTTGCCACACCTTTCAACTCCCTCAATATTTCAGCGACCAGAAGTCAGGTAGAATTGGTCAGATGTGTGAAGCACAGGACAATAGGCATAGCCCAGACTACGGTGGTCGCTCGTAAGTCCTACCAAAATGGAAGATATTACAGCGCTCAGATAATGGACTAATTTCTGGAACTTCCTCACACTTATTGGCTACGGCGCAAGCTGCACCAGAGGATCTTGGCAAATGCTTATTATCTCAAGGAAGTTACTGCCCACTTACTGAAAGAGAAGGGGGTTCAAGGCTGCATTGGAACTCCCTGCTGGAAAGGGCATTGGCTGAGGGATGCAGCCAGCATATGGGTTTATTTCTCAAGGCCCCTTCCAGTCCCTCAAGCAGCTCAGTAGTATTCCTTAGTGTGGTATACCCATCACAGCAAATCCCTTGACCTGGGGAGGGCAACACTATTCCCAACACTTGTGAACTTACCATTGTAGCTGTCATGAAAAAATTCCATGGCAAGAGTGTCCCCAGGCCGAGTATGAAAAAGATCAGCCAGACGGCCCTAAACCTGCAAAAAGAAAAAGAAAACGGGGGGGGGGGAATCAGTGGGGACTAAGCTGGACACTACGTAAGAACATAAGAAAAGCCATGCTGGATCAGAACAAGGTCCGTGAAGTCCAGTAGTCTGTTCACACAGTGGCCAACCAGGTGTGACCCGGGCAGCTCATTCTTAAAAGGGGAGTAGCCTTAAAGGAGGGGGTGTGGCTCCAACGCTCCCGAACGCCGCAGAGAGGGAAACAAGGTAAAAATGGAAAAATGGGGGGAAATTCCCCATTGAAAACATCGAGGCTACGCCATCAAAAAGGGTGGCGCAGCCCCGCCGGTGCGCATGGGGGCATTCTTGGGGCAAATGGGGTTAGAAAGCTGCCCAAAGGCAGCTTCGCCCCAGGAGCACCCTGGGAACGCCTCCCCCCCCACGCCGGTGCAGCTGTTCTCTTCCGGGATTTAGTTCCCAGACTGGCTGCGCTGGTAACGGGGGCCAGCGGAGGTCCGTCTCTCCCGGATGCCGCGTGTTTGCCCCCGCCCCCATGATAAAGCAGCACCTACACCGGCGCGGGGTCATGCCGGCTCCTGTGCAGATCCCCCCCCCCTGGATTGCAGCCTTAGACTAAAAGGTGATGTTTAGTGGTCACATTCATCTGCTACTGCTACTCCTGCCCTGAAGATGAAGACGCGCTGCCCTGGAGATGGGGAGGGGCTGTGGCTCAGTGGTAGAGCATCTGCTTGGCATGCAGAAGGTCTCAGGTTCAATCCCCGGCATCTCCAGTTAAAGGGACCAGGCAAGTAGGTGATGTGAAAGACCTCTCTGCCTGAGACCCTGGAGAGCCGCTGCCGGTCTGAATAGACAATACTGACTTTGATGGACCAAAGGTCTGAGTCAGTAGAAGGCAGCTTTGTGTGTTCATATGTGTCCATGCGAAGCAAGTGGAGCTATCATGAGCGATATAGGGGCTCAGTGACCTCCTGCCCCCTGCTGTTCCACGGGAGCTGCAAAAAGGGGACTAGCCGGCTGCTCCGGTTTTCTTCCAACGCAAAGCACTTCCTTACCATTGCCATTTTATTATTCTCTATTGCCTGCAGTCCAGGGGATTTTCCAAGCAAGTTATGAAACGAGGGGAGAGGGAAGGCCACTCCCAAGCTCAGTCAGATACGGGGCAGGACTGAATGTCCTGGCACCAGCTTGTGTGTTTGGATGCAGGAATGGTTTGTAAGTCACCCGCCTGCATTGGGGGAGGGGGGAGGGAAATCCAGCAGCGCTGGTGGACACTTGCTCTGTAAATGTACCCTTCAGGGATTATACAAACATCGAGATTAATATCCACCCATCACCTCCCTTTGAAATTTACATATTTGCAATCTTTAGAGTGTTTGTTCTCATCTCCCAAAAGAACAATTCCAATAACATCTCCAGAACTTGGGATGAACAGTGGTTAGGACAGGGATCCCCCAACATTTTCAAGTTTGCGAGCACCTTTGGAGTTCTGACGCAGGGTGGTGGGCGCAGCCACAAAATGGACACCACAAGAGGTGTAGCCAACCATGAGATGTCAGGGAGGGAGGAACTTTTACATATTTCAAGCAGAAGCTCTGCTTAACTGGATTCTTTTAAAATGAACATATTTAAAAATATATTATCTTGCATACATATAGCTTACCTTCAGTCACACAGTGAAGATCCTTGTGCTGTGGTGGCACAGATCCTGGCCCCGCTCACTTGTGCAAGGAAAGGTGTTGGCAAGTGCCACGGTGCACATGGGTGCCACGTTGGGGACCCATGGATTAGTGTTTAGGATCTGAGAGACCTAGGATCAAATCCCCACTGCTATGGAAGCTTGCTGGGTGACACTGAGCCTGTCACACACTCTCAGCCTAGCCTACCTCACAGGATTGGTCATGACGGTAAAATGGAAGAAGGGAGAATAATGTTGTAAGCCAGGGTGTTGAACTCAATTGTTACGAGAGTCGGATATGACATAAATGCCACTTGGTCCGGCCAGGCTATGCCTCACCATCCCAGATCGAGAGGCGGGGTGGCTGCCTCGGCTGGCTTACGGGCCAGATAAGAGCTCTCAAGGCCTGCGGGCCTTATGTTTGACACTCCTGTTGTAAGCTATTTTGAGTCCCCACCCCACTGGAGAGAAAAGCAAGGTATAAATAAAAATTATAACACAAGTCCAGATCAGTAAACAAATAAGGGCATGATACAGTCATTGTTAAATGCTGTAGGAGCACTTTTTCAGGTTAGGAATGTGTGCAGCTGGACCATGCCATTAACTGATACAGAGATCGGGAAACAAAATGCAAGATTAAGGGTATGAACAGTAAGCTGCTAGGCTTACTATGTTTCCTCACCATCACAGAAGAACAGAGTGGGAAGGCCCTTGCTGCACCCACTGGGGGGGGGACTGTCTATAAATCCGTACCTTGAAACATATGGGAACAAGTCACATGCTTGGAAAAAAGAGGGGCTAGATGGTAGTTAAAATGACCATGACGAGGGCAAGGGCGCTTGAAAACCGTGACATACACATGAACACATGAAGCTGCCTTATACTGAATCAGACCCTCGGTCCATCTAAGTCAGTATTGTCTACTCAGACCGGCAGCAGCTGTCCAGGGTCTCAGGCAGAGGTCTTTCACATGACCTACTTGCCTAGTCCCTTAAATGGAGATGCCAGTGATTGAACCTGGGACCTTCTGCATGCCAAGCAGAGGCTCTACCACTGAGCCATGCCCCCCCCCATAGGGAGGCCGTGACATAGGCATAGCACATTATAGTGTATAACTTTTTTCCTTCACAGGAAGATTATATCCATGCAGGGGGAAAGTACTAGCTTCAGAACAATGGGGGAAAGTTCTGTACAGTGTTTAGCAAATATTGTGGGGCAAAGTGCATCTTGTCTGCACTTTTCTATCTTCCTTCCTGCCCTTATGCCCCAGCCATACCTGTCCTGAGGGCTGTTGTCTGTCGTCGCAGCATTCTGTGCAAGTGTATAGGACTCTTTCATGTTTGCTGGATTTTCACTGCTTTACTTCACTGCTAGCACCCTGAAGAGTGAAACAGGAAAAAATGAAATTAATGGAGAGCCATAATTAAAAAACAAAACAAAAACCCAACAGAGAGTAATGAGACAGTATAAGATTCATCATTTGGATCTATGTACAATTGTGTGTGTGTGTGTGTGTGTGTGTGTGTATTGGGGCGGGGTATCAGTGTGAATTCCATTGCACAGAATCAAGATGAATGTAGTTTTCTCATATAGTATATAATGTTTAAAGAAAAACCTGACTCAGGTGATTGTTTTAAGTTTCATGTCAATATGATGTCCAATAAAGGCTTTAACCAGCCTCTCTTTGTTGATTTCTCTGGAAACACATGCATGATAAGTGAAGAAAATTATACCTCTCATTCTATTACAACACAATCCTAAACAGAGTTACTTGTCTAAGCCCATTGAAATGAATGGTCTTAGACTGGAGTAACTCTTTAGGATTGCACTGTTAGTTTTACATTGGTGGTATCTGCTGTGTTCTCAGCAGGGATTCACTTGATCCAGCCCACTTTTTCACTCAATCTTGTCTAATTCCCCTCCTTACTATAGCCTGTCACATGGTTTTTGTTCCCACAGGACCAAAGACCCCCAAGCAGTCTTTTTTGGGTGGTCCTTTCTATTTCACTAGCAGAAAAGCTAGCTGGATCCAACCCAAAGCTTCTCGCTAACAGACCTACCCAAAATTTCTGCTTGTTCTGCAGCTCTTGTACATGTAGCCATTTGCACAAAGTCAAACTTATTGTATCCCTTCCTGCCTTTCCATTTGCGCAAGATCTTGTGCAACCAGTTTCTGGGCATTATAACATTTATGGACAAGATACTGAGCAAGCAGAACTGCACTAAGTCAGTTATGTTTTCATTTGCGCATTGCTGGATCCAAGCCATTGTCTTGTGCTTTCATCAACTGCACATAGCAGCCTGCTGCTTGACCGTTGGGAGCCTAGACAAAAATCCGCATTCCCTCCCAATGTCTGCCATTATGCCTCTCCCCACACACATCCTCCAGAGACCCAAGGTTGAAGAGTGCATCCATAATGGAAAAATTGGGGTGAATAAATCCTCAAAAGCAACAAACAAATGCAGCAATGGAAACTCTGAAGTAAACAAAGCCAAGAGTGGAAAAGGCCAAAGGAGGAGAAACCCGCACAAAGGTGTGGATTCTGATCTATTTCCATGTCTGCTCAGATAAGATCCAAGGCTGAAACAGATAAGGAGAAGCTCGAGATCTAAGTTGAAAGACACTAGTACCTCAGATGTCGAGGACAGAGTTTCCCCAACCTGACAGTAAAAAACCAAGGGGAACACTTTGCATTATCTGTTGAGCAGAGTTTTGATGGAGATTCCATCTGATCCACATGAAAGTATGAACCTGGACCCCTTGTCCGCAAAGATCTTAAGAACAGGCAAAAATATAAATCAAGCAACATTTACATTTTAATTTATTTATGCCGTTTATAGTCTGCCTTTCTCGCTGGGACTCAAGTCGGATTACACAGGACAGGTCAATACAATCAACAGGACGGGCCATCAACAGACGATGCAATAGGACCTTGACTTGTAGAACTCTGGAACCAAACAGACATCCGAAACAACGGTGAAGCAAAACACACATATTAACACGACATCTAACAATGTAAAACCCATATTGTGCTTAAATCACCACAGTCGGTATAATTTTTGGCATCTGAAATTTGTTCAGCTTTTGGCCATTCCTATCTTGAGATTTTTTTAAAAAAATCTTACTTGTACTGTATCAAAGTACCACATTTCACATTACGCAAACTCTGATGTGCTATGACTTCAGGCCACTGTACAGTTTATAAATATGTGATCTGACTACAGCATTTTAGTATACTAAGTGCTTTATAGCCCCTATATCTCATTCTTACTGAATTTATATGAGCCCATGTGATCTGGCGCACTCTTTCTCCTTCCTCTCTCTTTTTGTGAGATTAGCACAGCCTGTCCTGAAACCAGAAGACCCCAACATATTCCTGTCTTTTCTCCCCAGGACTCGAAGTGGCCTGCTAATTCCACCACACCATTATTCACAGCTTTCAAGACCCCCCCAGCACAGCCTTTTTTGGTAGTCAAATTGCAGAATGAGAACACCTGCAATCTAGGCAGCCTCTCGCCCACCAGAAACACTAGGTAAAAGGTAAAGGTCCCCTGTGCAAGCACCGGGTCATTCCTGACCCATGGGGTGATGTCACATCCCGACGTTTCCAAGGCAGACTTTGTTTGCGGGGTGGTTTGCCAGTGCCTTCCCCAGTCATCTTCCCTTTACCCCCAGCAAGCTGGGTACTCATTTCACCGAACTCGGAAAGATGGAAGGCTGAGTCAACCTTGAGCCGGCTACCTAAAACCCACTTCCGTTGGGATCGAACTCAGGTCGTGAGCAGAGCTTTGGACTGCAGTACTGCAGCTTAACACTCTGCGCCATGAGGCTCTGAGAAATCACATATTCCCATCCCTCAGATTGCAAAATGGATAGAAGATGGGATATTTATTTTATATAAAACATTTACGTTCTGCCTCTTCAGAGACCAACTCATGGTGGCTCATAAAATAAAAACAGAAAATCATTAAAATTAGCAACCATTTAAAAAAACAACCAATAAAACCCGGAAACATAAAAGTGCATACAAACGCAGAAGGATATTGCTGTGCTTTGAAATAGGCTATTACTCCACAGCAAATATCCCCCCTGCTCTCCAACATCTCATAGAGATGGGATATCACTGGTGCCAGACTAGGTCTGGAGTTAAACACAAAAAATTCTCCTCAGTCTTGTAGAAAGAACTGTAGGTCCAAGAAAAAGAAATGCTGTGTTTTTGAACCACAATGCAAAATGACAATATCCTAAATTGCTAAAAATGCTGGTTTAATTTAAAAATATGTTTCTGGTAAGTGTGGTTGCAAAGTCAAAATCGGACAGCCTTTCAAGGAAAAAATAAACCCAAGCTCAATTTTCAATTGTGTTTTCAGTTTTCTTATTTGTCAAGGTATTTCAAAACTTAAGGGCAAAAACGCATGGTCACTTTATCCTCCTTTAATCCCTGCTTTAGCCAGGATCGAACCCACATTAGGCGAAACGCATGCGTTCAATCCTGGCTGAATCTTGGCTGAAACAGGGATTAAAGGAGGATAAAGTGACCATGCGTTTTTGCCCTAAGTATTTTGCAATCATGATTAAAAAGGCATAATTATTCCAGCAAAAGTCATAGGATTCTGCAGAATGCTCAAAGCAAGCTCTACGTTAGGCCCACGCTGAAGAGTCAACGGGTACATCTGTGCCACAAACAGGGTGGTGCCCAGTACAACATCTGGTGGATGGCTTGAGGTTACTGCTGGTGAGGAAATTATGGATTTTCCAGAGGTACTGGAATGTTGGCAGCAGCTGAGGCTGCCAGATGTGGGATTTTAGGCAACTGAAAGAAGCTCGGCCAGGACAGAAAAGATAATCATGGTCGCAGGACAGAAAAGATAATCATGGTCGCAGTATCAGTTGGATCAGCATGCATTCATCATTAGTAGTGTTTCCTGCCTCCCTGGTCCTATCAGGAGGACAGGAATTTTATTTCCTATGTGAAGTGCATTGCTTTGAGCTAGCCAATGCTAATCCCCTTCCGAGAAGACTTTGTGGCACCTCTAAGGGAAACAGTCTGATGTTCTTTCCAGCATACTTATGACTAAGTAGCTAACACAGAGATTGGGGAACAAAAATTGAAGTCTTGAGCCAGGCACAGTGAAATAGTTCTGTGGACCGATGTCCAGGTGTTCTGGATCAGTGCTTCATCTAGTCCAGCATCCTGTTTCACACTGTGGCCAACCAGATGCTCCCAGAAAGCCTACAGGAAGGCCCAGAGGCAAACGCCTCCCTGTTACTGCCCTGCAGCGCTGCTACCCAGAGTGTTAACGTCTCTGAACATGACGGTTCCATTTAGTTATCATGGCTAATAGCCACTGATGATGGGCTCTTCATGAATTTGTCTAATTCCATTTCTAAAGCCAACTAAACTAGTGGGGATCACTGCAGCCTATGGGGGTGAATTCCATAAGCCAATCACCCTTGAATAAAGATGTGTTTCTTTTTGTCTGTCCTGAATCTGCCGCACGTCAACTGCCTTGTGCGAGAGTTCATTTGTTGCACCAACACTACTTTCACATAACCCCCCAAAACTCACCCTTCTTCTTAACTAAAAGGACCCAACCTTGCCATTCCTCACAGGGAAAGTACTCCAACTCCTAACATATTTTGGTTGCCACCTTCTGTACTTTTTTGGCACTCATATTAACCTCAACATGGGGCCTGGAGTTTTCCAGGAATTACAACTGATCTCTAGACTACAGAGGTCAGTTCCCCTGAAGGAAATCGCAGCTTAGGAGGGCGGACTCAATGGCATCACTAGAAGTCTCTAGGAATTTCCTAAGCCAGAGCTGGTAACTCTATTTATTTCTTCAATTTCTGGCTCGCCCTCCCCAGCAATACTATCACCTTTGAGATGCAATGACCAGAAATGTACACAGTATTCCAAATGTGGCTGCACCACAGATCTATATAGGGGCATTACAGTAGTGGCCATTTTATTTTTAATCCTTGTCCTCTTAGCCACCAGCACAGAATTTGCGTTTTTAAACTGATGATGCACACTGAGTTAACATCACCTACAAACTTGGCAGCTTGCTGCTCACACCCAATTCCAGATAATTTATGGATAAATTAAATAGCACCAGTCTGAATATGACCCCGCAGAACCCTGCTGTTCACTTCCTTCTATTGTCAAAACCATCAATTTACTCCTACTTTCTGCTTCCTGTTAATTTAACCAGTTTCGAATCCATAAAAGAACATGTCCTTTTATTCCTTAATTGCTAAGTTTACTCAGCAACCTGAGTAACAACCAGCCACCCCCTTCAGAACTAGCAGTGAGCCAAAACTACAAATCTGGCCACTTTTCCACATGTTTCCACACAAGGAAGCCAGGGGTTTGGCTCCAGCTCCAAAAAGCCAATATTTGTGAAGGGCTGTTTTGCAAGTATGTCAGAGGTGGTTTGTGGACGGAGTGTGATCATTTTGACTGGCTCTTTTCTTGATGCCATGTCTGGGGCCATTTCACGAGTAACCACAAGGCACTTTCAGGACTTCAGAAAATGAGAAAACAAGTCTATTCTAATTATCAATAAGGACCTGTAAAATCGTTTTTTAAAGGAGAAACTTGGATTGGAGCCACTGGAAAAGTTCACAGTTGAGGAGAGGATCTTTCCCCACCTTCAGCCTTTCATTTGTCCCAGAACTCCCCTTTAAGGATCAGGAGTCTTGTTTCCTTAAAGGGCAGGCAAAATGTGCCACAGGACAGAGTTGCAGCAATGATGAGGAATCAAGTAAAACTGCTGCTTCTTCCCTCTTCGGATCATGGCTCCTGCAAGCAAGCAAAGGGAGACAATTTTAGCTGACTCCTCTTTCTTGCTGCAGCAACCCCCCCCCCCCACACACACACACACTCCGTCCTATGACACAGTTAGCTTGTGAGGCTGTCCAGCTCTTCGGAAAAGTGTGTTTGGACTACTCAAGGCTGCTTGAGTAAGGGGAAGGCAGAGAAAGATCTGCCCCGCCAGCACCTTCCATGAACTTTTCTGTTGGATCCATCCCAGTATCTCCTCCAATGATAATATACCCAAGGTTATTCTATTTTGTCAGGGCTTTTAATAGAATATCAATGGCAGGTATCTCTTGGGAGTTTATTTGGGGTTTGTAGTTTGTTGCTTTCAAATTGTGATGTTTTACATTATGATTTGTAAGCCACCTTGAGTGTTTTATTTAAACAAACAAATAAATAAAAACAGCAGAATGTATTTTTTAAAAATGAGGACATAGATCTTTCCAACACTAATCATGTCCTTGTATTACCTGGGATTTTTCAAGGTATCAAAAGTTCTTGAATGAGAAGCCAAAGAGAGGGAGAAACTAAGCAGTGCACCAAAACCAATGCCAGGGTCGCTCACAAGCATGACACGAGCGTTGTGGCCATCTTTTCTCATGTGTCCCTTGCATTTGGTAATCAGAGGCACCTTGCCTCAAAAATGATGGTCTATTTAGCAGTCATGGCTAATAGCCACTTACAATCAAAAAGGCTAACTATACATTATGTGCAAGCATGTGTAACAAAGCCCCAAAGACTGCTTTTAAAAAAATAAAAACCACTTCAGGAAAAGGACAATTTTGAGAAGAGAAGCATCTATGGGTATATGCAGCACACAGCCCTTTTTCTGCTCCAAATCTCCTCCAACTGGCTTTGTCCTCTGAGACTGAGATATGTGCTTATGCTTGCAGAGGAAAAAGCTGCTGGGAATAATTTGGAGGATGGAAGGGAAAAGGCTAAGCATAAACATACAGAACATTTTTCTGCTGAAAGTCACCCCTACTGAAGCTGCCCTTTTTTATACAAAGAAGCCATCAATAATACTTCATTGCATGAATTTCTGCGTAACATGTAGTTAAGTCCTCAAGTTGGACAGCTAGGACAAAGATGAAAGGCGAGAACATAACTGGTAAAACATTAGCAAGGATGAAGAAAAGTAGTGTTAACAGACCTGCTGAAGATCTGGAAAGGACTTGCACAATAATGAGTTTTAAGTGGAGACTTGAAAAGGGAAATGGCTTAAAAACACAAGGGAACAAATACTTCCAGGGAAAATGTGCTAGAAGGAAGCAGAATGCAGGGAGCAGGTGTGGTGGAAGGAGGAAACCAAAGGGAGTTAACAGAGGAGGGGTACTCAAGAGCAGATCAATCTAGCTAACAAATTTTATCGTTCCCTTTCTCCAAGAAACTCAGAGTGGCATACACTTAAGGGCTAAGCGATTCCTTCAAATGTATCATTCACTAGCTTGTGACAGCTGAAACAGTCTTGCTTATTATAGGGTTGCTTGTAAGAGATGAATGCCTAATTCCCCATCCCCTCCGCTACTGACACCATCTCACTTTTCTTCAACACACCACAGCTTCCTTTAAAAGGAACACAATGCAAAAGCAACCAAGATGAGAACATGGGGCATATCCGCTGTAGCCTGTTTCCACGGGAAAACATTCCAAGAAGCATTGGGTTCTGGATTTGTACCCACGGAACCCCAACATTGTGCGTGACCAATGCCGTCAGCTTTTATTCCCCAATCAGTGAGTTAGAGTGCCTTCCCTGTGAGTTGTGAGTTAAGGTGCAGGGTTAGACCCTGCTCAGGATGCCACTCTTAGACTCCTGGTCATAACTTGGTGGATATCTAGGAAAGCAAAAGAGACAACTTTTACCTTTGGGGTACAGCAACTCTTTCTTTAAAGGAGACAAGAATTTGGTAGCCTAGAGCAACATACTACAAACACACAGAAGATGCAGTTCCTGTCCTCACTGATTAAGAGAGAAGCAGGGCATTCTTAATGATGAACGCAGGTTCATCCACCTGATACTGCAATACCTTTTCTGACCCGGCCAAGCTGCCTCCATTTCAATGTAATCCCACAGTTGGAAGCCTTTGGTGCTGATAATGACCACATGTTACCCACCAGAGTTTGTACCCGACACATACTAGAACCAATGGGCGAAAACGCATGGTCGCTTTATCCTCCTTTAATCCTTGTTTTAGCCAGGATCGAATGCACATTAGGTGAAACGCATGCATTCAATCCTGGCTGAATCCTGGCTGAAACAGGGATTAAAGGAGGATAAAGCGACCATGCGTTTTCGCCCAATATTAACAGGTTCCGTGGTATAAGCTTTCATCAGCTATCTCATCAGCTGTGTGAAATGGATTGCAAAGATATTGACATTTATTAAGGCTGCAACACTAAATGAATCCAGGTCAACACATTATGTTGTATTGATTATTAAACCGTGCAGCCTATTAACTGGGCAGTTTTAAAAATGCTAACTGATTTTAGTATCAATACAAAAAGGCATCTTCTGGAAAAAAAGACATTCCTCTTTCACTTACAGAATGGAATTCAGATGGTGCATTCTGCCATACATACCTGCATCATGTCAAAACATAAATGCTTTTTCTTCAAAACAATTCTTCTATCAAATATAGACAGTAAATCAATCACATTGAATGATTAATCAACTAAGAATTCCTGTTCTGACTGACAGCTTCAACATCTGTACACACGAGATAGAGGATAAGAGGTTTTTTTGTGTTTTTTCACCGTCAAGCCACAGCTAACTTATGGTGAGCCCATAGGGTTTTCAAGGCAAGAGACATTTGGAGGTGGTCTGCCATGCCTGCCTCCATGTCATGGCTCTGGTATTCCTTGGAGGTCTCCCATCCAAATACTACCTAGGGTCAGGGTTGAGTGTGTGACTGGCTCAAGGTCAGACAACAAGCTTCCATGGGGTCTGCAGCTTGCTGAACTGGAGAACAGGACTGGTCAGGAGAAATCCAGTAAAGGAGATTTCTGTCCTGCATATCGCAGCCCTGATCTTTACACCACTTCCCTCTGGGTCTTGCAGGTACATCCTTGTTCTGTGGGGCAGTCATGGGGGTCTTGTGACTTACCCTCATGGGGTGATCTCACCTCCCAACCTTTAGCTTATGCAGTGCTATTTCTTCCTGAGAACAACAGACTCTTATGCCCTACTTTCCACATCTTCTTCCACCCTGGGGAATGTCTATCCCTGGTCTGAGTCCCCTTAAACAATATGGAGATGCCAATTTTTCTTATCCTCACCTTTTGGTGGTGGTCACCCATTGTTGGGTCTAATGTCCCCTATCCATATTCTTCTTCCAAGCATGTTTTCCCCTGGGCAAGGTGACTGATTGATTGATTACAAATCTGTTAAAGCATCAGCAATTTATTTGTGACCTAATTTTCACAGTCATAATATGCACAAGTCCCAGATCCTGTGGCTAGGAGATTCTTCCATCACTTCTGCTTGGCCGGCAGTTCAACTGCTGGGTCTCATCCATTTCTTTAACACTTCTGCTGTTAGTATTCAAAACAGCACTTTACAAACTAGCAAGTTGCTGCACATTTTTTTTCCCAAGAGAGACAAGCATAATCATTAGGTGAAAGATCTTTAATTAAACTACCAATAAAATAAAGACACCTGGATAGATTTCCTATCTATCATTTTGTTGTCCTGGTATTGTAAATACACCAAGGGGGTGCTCCACAATAGTCATATTTCCTAACATACAATCAGTCCACAGCGGACCACAATTACCAAACAAGCAATTAATTTTTCTTGCTATCTTGCAGTTAGCTCTGTCCCCTCTTTTGTAAGAATTCACTTGTATCAAGAGAGCATGGAAGTGCGCATATCATGTTTCTGAGATAAGGCGATGTTTTGTTGGGACATCAAATGAATGCTGAAGCCTCCTGTATCTGTTGCTCTTTCCTGTATACATCTCTCTCTCCCCCTTCCTTCCTTCCCCATTTTTGTGCCAAAAAGCTCCTCTCTGTCCCAGAGGGCACAAACAGCTATCGTCTTTGATATCCTCACGCAGCTGGAGCCTCTCTACCTCAGTGCACAGCCCTTGATGCCTTGACATAAACATGGTAGGAGAATAAAATAAAGAGTTGGAAGGATTTTACACGATGTTAAGTAATTGTTTGTAATCAAACTTTCCTTTTGATTGGCACGAAGGGTTTTTCATGGCCCAATGAATATGAGATCCAGTCTGTAGTCACTGGAAGTCATTTCAGACAGCTTCTAGTGTGGTGTAGTGGTTAGGAGTGGTGGACTCTAATCTGGAGAACTGGATTGATTCCCCACTCCTCCACATGAGTGGCAGACGCTAATCTGGTGAACTGTGTTGGCTTCCCCACTCCTCCACATGAAGCCAGCTGGGTGACCTTGAGCTAGTCACAGTTCTCTGAACTCTCTCAGCCCCACCTACCTCACAGGGTGTCTGTTGTGGGGAGAAGGAGGGAAGGAGATTGTAAGCTGGTTTGGTTCTCCTTAAAAGGTAGAGAAAGTCAGCATATAAAAACCAACTCTTCTTCTTCTTAAATTTGAAAGAGACCAACGTTCATCATTCTACCAAAGAACTGTGTTAAGATTGTTTATTGTTTGTAATAATCCCGATAGAATGCTCTATCTTGAAATGCATTAAGAACTGTCACCTTCCATTAAAGATATCCGATATCTAGTAACATGGAGGTCTTCAGATAACCACCATTGTGAAATGTAATCTCCACATTCAGAAGCAGTGTCTCTATACCTGATACTAAACTGGCTGACAATTGTGTACATAATGAAAATAGAAAAAGCAGGCCACACACAGACAATACACGTGTCTCTACCTGGGGACTTCCGAGGCATGCATAAAAATATGATTTTGTAAATTAACCAAAGGAAAAACTAAAAAGCAATCTGATGAGGACTTTATCTGCTCTAGGAGCATGGAATGTTGACACCTGTTGAGTAGAAAAGGGGGAGGGGAGAGGAGAAATTAACCTGCTCAAGCTCTTGAGAGCTTAAAGATTCCTGGATGGGGAGATTTATGGGGTAGGATTTTCAATTTGTTGTGCACCCCAGGATTTCTCACAAACACCCAGCTTATACGTCTGAATAACAGTTGCTAGAAGGCAAAAACTGGGAGAGGCTCTGGCCTCTGTACCCTGAATGCGGGTCTTCTAAGACATCTGGCAGGCCACTGTAATGGACTAGACAGACGGTGGGTCTGATCTAGCATGGCTCTTACATTGCTTTGTGTGGCTGCCTTCATGTGCAGAATGGTTTGCCATATGGATCGTGTTCAGCATATGAAGAGTTCCATGCCACCACCTACCAGAATGTCTGGCAAAAGGGTGATAACTCTTATCATTATGGCCTCAGAGTGGAAAAGCTGCCATAGAGAGGATGAGGAAACTGAAAGCTAGTTCCATCACTCTGACCAGGGTTGATTGACAAGGATAATGCAGAAAGTAACATTCCTTCCATGCAAAATCACCCTCCCCTCCAAAGATAATAGTCTATTTTGCTATGGGCCAAATATCATCTACTTTCCGTAAAAATTGACACACCCTTCGGTTGTAACCTGCAGTTAATTTCTAGAGGGGTGCCAGAGTTCAAGCTGCCTGGAAATCTTAACTTCTGACACAGGAGATTTGCATTCCAGACCTACATGTGTTGGGATAGGTTGTAGCTACTGAGGGAAGCGCCCCCTTGACATTCTTAGAGGTCATCTTAATCATTCTTCCTTTAGTGTCTCAGAGCTAAGAGGAACTGAAATCAAATTGCAGGGCTGAGTTTAGTACTATCCACTATCTTCTGCAGACATGCATGAAATAGTAATAAATAGTCCCAGCGATGAAAACACACACATTTTGGGACGTAATATAGCCTCTGTTTGGCTTTTTCTCCCTTTCCCGCATGAAACCCTGGAGAGACATGTGAGAATGCCACATGAAACAAACAAAAAAGATACCCAAGAACATGGGATGGTACCTCCCCTACTGTCTTATTTCAGTTGCCCCCTGACCTTGGAGAGAAATTGGGTAAGTAAGGTTCACAGAGCTAAAATGTGCCTTGAGCCACAAACTTTCCCCACTACCTCACAGTTGTAGACATGAATACAGTTCACCACCAAACAGACTAGAAGGATGGCTTAATAATATCAATTCAGTGTTCAAAGTAGCCTGTCATAAACATTGCTGTTATACCCACCCACCTGCAATGCCCTTGCCCCAGAGGACTTGGGATTGCCAAGAATCTAATGCCATTTTACACCTACAGCATTATATTTCCTGGACCTTATCAGGCTTGGACGTTGGCGAATGAGCAAAACAGCCACTGGAATCAGATCCTTCAACACTATGACTACGAAGTTACTTAATTCTTATTTCAATTCACAAAGTCTCTAGGAGAAAAAGGTACATAGGTAATATATTCATTTAAAATTAGTGTAACATTTAAATTCCTCATTTTGTAAAGCTCCATGTACAATGATAGCACTATCTAATCAATTAATCGTTGTTATATTTGACATCCCAATTACTCACCCATCAATATATGTCATATTCCTTTGGGTGGCAAAGCAGAGTTATTTATACGGCTTCTTACTTCCACGTGTATTTGTGAGCCCCGCTAGCTGGTCCTGACTTTGCCAGACTGGGCTTTTAAGCATCTAAATTCATTTCCCTGGGATACCCTAACCTAGGGTTCATTCTGCTGATGCACTCCTCTAAATGATAGCAATGATGCAGCTTTGCAGAAGGCAGCATTCAAAGCACAGACCCAGACATAATTAATCCCTCTAATCCTCACAAGGGCCCCATCACAGCAAAATGCCCAGTGAAGCCAATCTCCCTTGGAACAGATGAACCCGGTGTTCCGCCAATATCCCCAAGACTAATGGGTTGTTTGCATACTTCTCCTGACACCTGTAATATATAGAGATATACACACAATTATCACTCGAGAGAGAAAATACTGCACAGAACACTGTTAATGCCTGAAATTAATTACACCAGTAATGACAGCTTCTTACCATCCAAGCAAACACTGGGGGCCTCCATTATACCCAGGCACAAGTCATTTAGAGGCAACCCCTCCCCAACAGCTTCCCAGCCTGGTGGAAATTGACCTACTGGCTAAATCACAGCTTCCGAACCCAGATCCTGCTGATGGAAACAACTGGCAAGCTCAGGCATAGAAGTCTTTTCTTCCCTTCCAGATCTCAAGATAACATTGAACGGAGAATTACCCACAAGCACAAGCTGGCCGGTCAATTCTATAAATCCTTTAGGCAGCACATGCTGAGAGCTTCACTAGACGGCAGTCCAGGGACGAACCAAAAAGCAGACACGGTATCTGCATCAATCCACCTGCTGATGGCAGTTTTCATGTGGCAGGCAAAATAGATAAGGATTAAACTGGGGCCCCTTTCTTAAAGGCACATTTTGTGACTCCCTATGTGGAAAGCAAGAAGGCAACATGCTTCATGCAATAACTATTTGAGCATGGGATACTTGTTTACTGAGTTGACAAACAGCATTGGTAGGAATTGTTTTTATTATTTCATTCGTATTTTTTTTTGGCACATGCATTCTGGAATACAGCTGCAGAAGAACCCAAGGTTCTGACATTATAAGTTCTGTTCCAGTAAATCGTTCTGGTAATAGAGAATTCCAAAATCCAAGGAAAAAATTTGTCACAGGAGAATTTTGTAAGATTCACTGCTGAATAATTCTTGAGCTCGCACGTGCACCAGTTTGAACAGCATCTGCGTCCAGTAAAACATTTGAAAGTGAACCATTAGGGCCAGCTGAAGACTTAACAGCCAAGTTGTGGTATTTCTGTTCTAGCCCACACCTGAGAACTAGTGTGGTCCAGTGGACAGAGTTGGCCTTGGGATCTGAGTTCAGGTTCCACTCCTCCCCTCGATCTCTTTCAAGGCCTTAGTCGAGTCTCCCTCCCTCCACCTTGGTTTCCCATCTGTACAGTGGGAATGGCAGTGCCTGCACATCATAGCTTGTAGGCATTACATACAAACATAAAGCACTTGGCTGTCCTAGCTATGCTGTCTTGAAAGAAAGCTCCATTGAACTAATTAGGGTTTAATTCCAAGTAAACTTGCATATAAAGCGGCAGGAAAAAGAGGAGGAAGAGAAGAAGAGTTGGTTTTTATATGGCAACTTTCTCTACCATTTAAGAGAGACTCAAACCCGCTTACAATCACCTTTCCCTTCCCCTCCCCACAACAGACACCGTGAGGTAGGTGAGGCTGAGAGAGCTCTTAATAGAACTGTGACTAGCGCAAGGTCACCCAGCCTGCTTTGTGCGTTGGAGTGGGGAAACAAATCCACTTCACCAGATTAGCCTCCCCCGCTCATGTGGAGGGGTGGGGGAATCAAACCCGGTTCTCCAGATCAGAGTCCATCCCTCCAAACCACCGCTCTTAATCACTACACCATGCTGACTTAAACTGTGAGTCCTGTTGAAACCGACAGGACTAACGTCTGACCAAAATGTGCTCCAGACTGACCTGTAAAAATACCATAAGAACGATGAAGAGACATCGCTTCAGCTCCTCCTAATTCCACTTTGCCTACCATCCGAGACCTTGGCTTATAGTACCCTATAACTCACCAAAATATTCAAAGCACCGCAACTGTTCAGAATTTATTCTGAACACAGATACCGCTTTGCTTGCTGCAAATTTTCATTTTCATTTCAGTACACCAACCTTGGGTATAATTCCAGGCCAAGCCCATGGTTTAATCTCAACATAAATAATATCCTCTTTCACCTTCAGACAGATAAAGGGCCTCTTTATTCCCCCCCAGGTTAAACGGTTATGCACAGACTTGCTAAGGTATGTCAGCCCACTATTTTGCTTCAAGGAAGAGGAAGGAAAACATACTTTGTGGTGCTAGGTACAGAGATCACATGGTCTATTGTAAAGTGGTAGTCTAGATCCGGAAGGAAAATTGGAAAAGGCATTACTGGAACTAATATGCCCACCCCACAAATTGCTGAAAGTGGTTTTTGTGGCACTGTTTTGAGAAAATACTTGTTTTTATCCTGCTTCTCATAATCAGAATTCATAATGTATTACGGGAGAGGGAGAAAAAGTTCCTTCTATCCACTTTATCATATCTCCCCTGAGGCATCTTCTTTCAAGACTGAACAGTCCCAGACTCTCCAGCTTTTCCTCCTAGGAGAGGTACTCCAACCCCCCTAATCATCTTGGTTGTCCTCTTGGTTGTTCTTTTTCCAGTTTTGCGATGTCCTTTTTGAGACACAATGACCAGAACTGCACAGAGCATTCCAAATAGGCCTCACCGTAGCTTTATAAAGGTAACGTTGGTCCCCTGTGCAAGCACCGGGTCACCCATGGGATGACATCATACCATGACGGTTACTAGGCAGACTATGTTTACTGGGTGGTTTGCCATTTTCTTCCCCAGTTGTCTACACTTTACCCCCAGCAAGCGGGTACTCATTTTATCTGATCTCGGAAGGAAGGGAGGCTTAGTCAATCTTGAGCCGGCTACCTGAAACTGACTTCCGTCGGGATCGAACTCAGGTCGTGAGCAGAGCTTTGAACGCAGTACTGCAGCTTACCACACTGTGCCACGGGGCTCCTTTATACAAGGAGATTATAATATTGTCTGTTTTTATTTTCAGCTCCTTTCCTAATATTTCCTAGCACGGAGTATGTCTTTTTCACCACTGTTACATACTGGGAGTAGGGCAGAGAAAGTATATTGCAAAGGAGAACGATGCAGAGGAAGCATGTTCAAAATGGTGGGGAAAACTGCCCATTTCCCCGTGAAACAATTTTGATAATTTCCATCCAAAATAATATGTTTCTTTTGTTTTACTTTTCCTGCCGTGTTCCACCTTGGCTTTATGTCACAGGGACCTGCCTGAATTGTAAGAATTGCTGTGCAAGTTGCATTCCCTTCTTTTCAGAGCTGGGACATGATTTACAAATGGGAGTTGTAAAGCTGAGCTTGGAGAGGCTGAGGGCACTTTCCCAGGGTCGATCCCAGGCTCAGAGAGCTGTGTGCTTTTTATTCCTTGGTACAGCTAACAAAACCTCGTTCTCCCATGGGCAAAAAGTGGAATTTGCTCCAGGCTCAGGAAGCTGACTTACTCTTAGTTCACAGAACCCCTCCCTTTACCTCCCATCGCCGCAAGGGATGCTCTTTGGCCCAGAGGAAGTTCTCCGGTTTGTCACATGGGGAGGCTGTTGTTGACCCCTTATGGTTTCCACACATTTGCAGGAAAAAAACAACAGACGCAGGCCACCAAATGAACTGCACTTTCAACCCCTGCCTTTCCCATGTATATGTCAAGCTCTGGGCCAAATTGCAAGTTGAAAGCAAATAGACTAGGGGCCCAGCTAGCAGTTTTCATACAGCTGTGAACGTTGTGTGGGTCCAAATCCCACAGAAAAAGCAACTAATACTGCACATTTGTTCGCCAACTGCATCAGATGCTGTCTGTAATACACAAGCGATGTTATCATCAAAGATGTGATAACTGACATCAAGAATACACAGCAATCCCTGCCGAACCAGAACAAAAGCCCGTCTGGTCCAGTGTTTCCCATAGTGGTCAACCAGATGCCATCAGGACATGGAAGCAAGTTTCCCCGTTATTTCACCCTCACTCACACACACACACACACACACACACACACACACACACACACACACACACACACAGTGATTGTCTCATGTGCACTGCCTCTGAAGTTGGAAATTCCATTTAGTTTTCAGGGCAAATAGTAACTGATTAGGATATCCTCCATGGATTTGTCTAATGCCCTTTAAAAAGCCTTCTAAACTAACTGCCGTCACTACATCCCTCGGCAGCGAGTTTCAGACATTAATTACATGCCGTGTGAAGAAGGCACGAACAAGGCAGGGGTAAGAAGAAAATAACTGAAGAGAGGGAGAATGGTAGCAAAAAAAGTAACTGTGGGTGTGAAGATAAAGTGAGGATAAAGGATGATACCTGCTTCTTCATCAAAGAAGCAGGCCTTGAGCAGGGCCTTCTGTTGGGATCCTGAGGTCTGTACATTTCTTCTATCCAAACACAGCCTTAACAAACACACTCTTAACAATGTTGCTACTGCTCATACTGGGACCTGTTGGGAATTCATAGAAACACAGCGGGCAAAAACACATGGTCGCTTTATCCTCCTTCAATCCCTGTTTCAGCCAGGATTCAGCCGAGATCAAACGCACATTAGGCGAAACGAATGCATTTTGCCTAATGTGCCTACGATCCTAGCTAAAACAGGGATTAAAGGAGGATAAAGCGACCATGCGTTTTTGCCCAGTGATGCATTAGATGTGGACCTAATGAGGTCTTGTGTGCAGTCTTCACACAAGCATCTAAGTCAGTGGTTCTCAACCTAGGGGTCGGGACCCCCAAGGGGGTCGCGAAGTGTTTTCTGGGGGGTCGCCGCCACTGTCCTGGGACATCCCCCATCCTGGGCTGTCCAGGACTAACCCAGACACTCTGTAACCCTGATCCATCCGTGAGGGCAGGGAAGACCCCAAGCAGAGAGGTGAGGAACTGGCCGACAGCCAGAAGGAGCCGGGCTGCAGAGACGCGGCGACGTGCCGCCGCACACCAGCTGTAGCCCCGCTTCCCAGCTGAGAGGCGGGCGGGCCAGCCCTGGGCGCGGTCGCACCTGCGCTGGGCGGATGATGCAGCAGGATGTGTGGGAGGCCGAGGAAGCTCCCCTGGCTCAGCCAGTTCAGGTCTCGGAGGAGAAGAGGGCGGTCCCCCTTGAGGCCGCTACAGCCACGTTGTTTTTACTTTTAGCCGCGCTCGGGTGGGGCGGGAGCTTCAGCCTGGAATCCAAGTGCGCATGTCTGTAGTGTGGCTTCGCTTTTCTGCCCTGAGTCATCAGTTCCGCTCTGCCTTGAGTCATCAGTTCCGCTCTGGCAAGGCCAAGGGGGAGAGAGTCGAGGTGCATGCGCAGTTCAGGATTTCCCCCTCGAGCACACAGGTTCGGTGAGGCGCAGAAGGAGCGGTGACTGGCGGAGGGGAGAAAAAGGCACAAAAAGTCTGAGCGGGATAAGGGCCCCTTGGCTCTTTCCTGGCCCTTCGCTCTCGTGAGGTGATTAAACGGAGCTCCGCTTTGAGGGATAACTGCAGTTCTGTGCACAAGCAATGTCCCAGTCACAAGAGAGGGGGTTTCCTCGCGAGAGCCCTGGCCTGCTTGGAAGAGTTTTTGGGGAGAGAGGGGAGGACAAGGAACGCAGTGCATGCTCAGAGGCACTCTTTCCTCCGTGCCAGGAAAGGTTGCCGCGTCACACAGTCACAGCCGCTGCGCAACAGGTGGTAGTACCGTTTGCTTGTTTGTTTTAAACTTTAAAATTTAAAGTAATTATATATATGGATACCCTGGACTGCCAAAAAAACAAATGTGTTTTCTTTATCCTATTGAAAATGTCATTTATGCAAATTTATGCAAATGTGACGAGGGTCGCAGGTTACTTGGCAATTGTAAAAGGGGGTCGCAACTTGAAAAAGGTTGAGAACCACTGATCTAAGTGCTTAGATCTTTGTGACCCACGACAGAAAATGAGAAATACAAGCAAGCCAAGAGCAGGGAAATGAGAGTGTGGAAGAGCATGTGAACTACGTGGATTTACAATGACAGAGAGAATACAGTTAGGGAGGGAGATGAAAAAAGGGAAAAGGAACAAGGCCAACGAAGGAGAAGGAACGTTTTTGTGTTGATGGACTGAAATAATTCAGTAATTATGGCCATACATGCTAGAAGCCTAGAAAACCAGGGTTCTGGTACATGTGCACTGAGGTAAAAAAAAAGGCATGTGTTGCCTCTTTCAGACAAAATGGTGACCATGCATATCAGAAGGATTGTGTATAGCATGCTCTCCCTATACGTTTGGTAAAATGTAATAACGGAAAAGGCCATAGAGTATTCTGTATTTTACGGCTCTCAGACAGAGATTCTGGTTTGTGGCCCCAGCCTTAAATTTGAGCTGTTACAGAATTAAGATATTTGGTACTTTAATTGTTTTTCTTGGCAAGAACTTATGCCGTAAGTAAAAGAGATTGAAAGAGAGTGTTACTCTAGAGTACACTATAGTACATATGGACCTTAGTGTGGATTTACACCTTGTCTCCTGAGCTGGAAAGCAGACAACAGCATTGCGCGTGAGAACTAGCTCAGGTTATGAGCCAGATCTCCATGAACTCACCCTTCTGTTGGCCACGTTTGTCTGATGAAGGTTGGGTGTCTGTGCTTTATTAAATGTATATTTAAAAGTTTCGGAGACTTTCCTTTGTTATTTTCTGAGCTCCTTAGCTATTCAAATAACGTATTTCAGAGGAGCAGCTATGTTATCCAATTGTTGACAAAAGCATTCATGGACGACAGCCCACCTCGTGAGATGCATGAAGTGTTATCTTAAGTAGACAGGCATATATACACATGGGTACAGAGGAAAAGAAGTCTGTAAACAGGGAAAGCAAAAGTCTTTTTCCATTTCATGATTTTTTGGCCTCGCGGTTGACACTTTTTTTCTTAGTACCCATGTCTGCCAATTGAAGATAACAGCACTTCATGCATCTGACAATGGAGGCTCCCGTCCATTAAGCCTTAAGCCTCAATAAATTTTAGTCTTTAAGATGCCACAGGACTTTTGGTTGTTTAAATTATGGAGACTGAGCAAATCTGGAACACAAACGTGTCTGGAAAAACTTCTATAACTCATGTAAATTATACAGAACCCTCACTGAGCCCCAAACATGGGGAGGACAGTGGATTAAAAAACATTTCATTGGTTACAACTGCAAAGTTATGCAGCAAGAAGGTTTCTGAAAAAATACTGTCCAGTTATAGTTTTTCAAAGGTACCATGGGCAATGCTCAGAAATCCAATTACAAATCACAGGTTCCTTCTGGCTGTTTTGGCTGCATTTCCTTCTGGCTGTTTTGGGGAAGGGCAAAGTTGAAAACAATGAAGAAGCCATATGTGAAGAACAAAAGCTCCTTGGATATATGCCATGTCCTAGAATTCTCCATGGCCCTAACAGAACGCTAGGGCCAGAATGGAAGAAAACAAAGAAGGGCTTGAAAGAGGCTGGTGAGTGTGTCAGTTACGGAATATAGACTGCATGGTTGCTAATAGAATGTGCTCTATGAAATGTTAGTATGTCTGCTTTTCCCGTCTAGTAACCAGCAAGAACTGGGTGCACCCACATTTTGGAGTCTAAGGGGGAAGAAGAAGAAGAAGAGTTGGTTTTTATATGCCAACTTTCTCTACCACTTAAGGAAGAATCAAATTGGCTTACAATAACCTTCCCTTTTCCTCCCCACAACAGACACCCTGCGAGGTAGGTGAGGCTGAGAGAGCTCTAACAGAGCAGTGACTGGCCCAAGGTAACCCTGCTGGTTTCATGTGGAGGAGTGGGGAAACCAACCCGGTTCACCAGATTAGCCTCCGCCACTCATGTAGAGGAGTGGGGAATCAAACCCGGTTCTCCAGATAAGAGTCCATCTCTCCAAACCACCGCTCTTAACCACTACACCACGCTGGGGAAGGATTAGAGAGGTGAAGAAAGAGCAGAGAAGGGTCTACAAGATCATGACGTCACCAGACCTTCAAAGGAGGGAGAAAGGAATGGGGAAAGGAAGAGTTTGACTTGTCAGCGAGAAGAATTCTACTTTCCATCATCATGGGGGCTCTACTGCTCAAGAAGCATGTACATGCACTGAGAGCACAGTTCTACCCTCCCTCATCATCAGAGCCCCCTCCTCATGCAGTGCAACTCTTAGGTTTAGCCTATCTAACATGGGGTGAATGAGGCTAGCTGCGAATACATAAGTCGTTTCAATAGTTTTACTTCATTTTTTAAAAGGTCCTTGCCTAGGACTGTCTGTTCATTGCTAGACCTGAACCCATAGCTTTGCTTCAGGGTCTGAACAGCCCTGGAGTAGAAGGCAAAGGGTCACATGTGCCATCTTGCATGTGATGTGTATGGACCATACAGAACATTTCTTCAAGGCCTATTCGCTTTTGTTTGTTTTGTAAGATGTTTTACTTGTTGATAAGTTAAAAAATTCAACATGAGGTACAAATTTCCTAATTTGGCTTCAATTGACTACATATACTTTGCAACATCGTAAATTTATCTCCTGAGTTTACAATGACCTCCAAGCAATTTCTGTTCTTCCAAAAAGGCACTAAAGGAGTTTAATTGGTTTCATTATCTCTTGCTTTTGTGGCCTCTGGCCTTCAGCAACTTGGAACCTGATATTTCTTTGCCTGTCAGAAGATCCACCATATGCTGGCTTGACAAGTCTTAAAATGACCTGAAGGATCTCCCCCCACCCTCTTTTTTATTTTGTAACAACTGGCCTGATAAAGAGTTCTAGAGAACCGAAAAGATATCCCACTGTTATGTGTCATTGGGAGGGGGAGTCTTAATAAGATATTACTTGTTGAAGAACTTGATACAGATGGCAGAGTACCAACAGACTGAGTGGCGGTGCAAGTCATGTCATAAAACCATTCATTTGGAAAAGCCATTATCAGGTCACGTTGGAGAATGGTTGGAGATGCACACACAGCCCTTAGAACACCAGATGTGGGGAATTTGCAGCAAGAATTCCCATGGACAAATTAGGAAGTGAAACAATAGGGGAAAGCATAATTTCCTACCTCTATATGAAAATTCAAAAGACTATAGAATCTTGATTGTGGGAAATGTCGACTGAAAAAAAAAACGTGGTTCCCATGAGTGCTGGTCCCTTCTGCATACAGTGCTGTGAAAAAGGTACTTTAAGCCCTAAAATTACTACATGAAATGTCAGGGCACCCAAAACACTTGCAATAAATAAACATTAACTAAATAGTAGCAGCCATGACATGCGACATTACCTGCATGTTCTGCAGAAATATATCCTCATGTGTATGTTGAGGCTGTTATAGTAGCAGGACTTACACATTACTTTGAAAGAAAGCCTGAACACATGAAGCTGCCTTATACTGAATCAGACCTTCGGTCTATCAAAGTCAGTATTGTCTACTCAGACCGGCAGCGGCTCTCCAGGGTCTCAGGCAGAGATCTTTCACATCACCTACTTGCCTAGTCCCTTTAACTGGAAATGCCAGGGATTGAACCTGGGACCTTCTGCATGCCAAGCAGAGGCTCTACCACTGAGCCACAGCCCCTCCTGCCAGTTTATTTATTTATTCATCTCATTTATACCCCGCCTTTCTCCCCAATGGGGACCCAAAGCAACTTACATCATCCTCCTGTCTTCCATTGTATCATCATGACAGCCCTGTGAGGTAGGTTAGGCTGAAAGTCTGTGAGTGGCCCAGGGTTACCCAGCAAGATTCGTTGGCACAGTGGGGATTCGAATCTTGGTCCCGCAGATCCTAGTCCAATACTCTAGCCATTACACTACACTGGCTCTCATGTATGACCTGTACAGCAGCACTTTACTTAAATGTTATGGTTACAAACAAATGTCAGTTAATCAAATAACAGCCTTTTCAGCAAGCATGTGACCACACAGAACAGTAGGCAATTAGCGGCTAATCGCAGATACTGAAAACTAATTTGTTCAGCCCTTCCTCCAAGGAGCTGAGGTGGCGTGCAGGGCATTTATCACAACAAGATTAGGCTGAAGATATTGTTACAGACACCCAGTGAGCTTCTTGGCTGAGCAAAGATCTGAATCCAGGTCCCCTCTGCCCAATGTTCTATTCTTTAATCCACAGACGTTTTTCCAATGTTACCTTTCCAATAAGGAAAAGTCTGAATGCAGCTGTTTGTTAAGTTCTGTGTATCACTAGTTCTGATTGCTTTAGTACTGTGGGGTAATTTTTACTTACTCCAGTTGATTCATAAAAGGAGGAGGAGGAGAAGAGTTGGTTTTTACCACTTAAGGCAGAATCAAACCGGCTTACAATCACCTTCCCTTCCCCACAATAGACACCCTGTGAGGTGGGTGGGGCCGAGAGAGCTCTAACAGAGCTGTAACTTGCCCAAGGTCACCCAGCTGGTTTTGTGTGTAGGAGTGGGGAAACAAATCCAGTTCACAAGATTAGCGTCTGCCGCTCATGTGGAGGAGTGGGGAATCAAACCCGGTTCTCCAGATCATTGGCATACTATCTGCTGTACATATATACTCCTAGAGTGGTTCAGAAATTTATTCACCAGGAACTAGGGCTGTCAAAAAAAATAAAAATTCGGTACAGTTCGGATTCGGCCGAATTTGGCCCTTGTGGGTTCGGTACGTGCCGAAGTCCGAACTCCCCCACTTCGGATCCGTTCAATTCGGCGGGAATTCAAAGTTCGGAAAAAAATTCGGCCGAATAAAGCCATTAAAAACACAATCGCGCCTTTCCGCGGCTCTGGGGGGGGGCATTTTTGGGGTTAGAGGTCCCAAACTTTCGGCAGAGCTTCAAAGGACGTTTATTGAAAGACTCCCCAAGTTTTGTAAAGATTGGGTCAGGGGGGGCTGAGATATGGGCCCTGAAAGGGGTCCCCCCACCCTTAATGTGCATCTCTCAGCAGAACTTGCCGCCCACGCACAAAGCTCCCAGCCCCGACAACAGCTGAGAAATTTGCAAAACAACTGCAAAACAACACAACCTTGTTAAACAACACCTTTGCAACACACAACTGAAACCTCCCCCCTCAAACCAGGAAGCGAGAGACTCGAGGGGGAACACACACCCCAGGCAGAACCGACGAAAGCCCTCTTTGGCTTCCCCCCCCACCCACAGAAACTGCTCCCTCCCCACACACACAGAGACTCTGCTTTCCCCCCCACACACACATATACACAGGAGAAAAATTATAGATTAAAGCCCCCAAAGGGGTCTTACTGTGGCTGTCTTCTGTTCCATCAAGAGGGGCTGAAGAGGACTTGTAATCCAAGATGATTCCAATTAGGCACGGAACGTTTTGCTCTGGAGATGCACAGGATCGGCTGATCCATTCATCCCAATAGGGAAAAGGGGAAAGGGGAAAGCCCATATCTCGGGACCCCCTGACCCAATGTTCACAAAACGTGGGGGGTATCTTAAGAACACTGGTCTGAAACGCCGCTCAAAGTTTGGGATCTGCACCCCCAAAAATGCGCCCCCTGCAGCCATGGAAAGAGAAAAGGGGGGAGGCGATATTTCTGCCCCCACTGAACCCATCTTTACAAAACTTGGGTAGTATCTTAAGAATAATTGACTGAAGCTATGCTAAAAGTTTGGGGGCTATATCCCCAAAAAAGCGCCCCCTGCAGCCACATAAATGGAAAAAGGGGGAGAGGGAAAAGGGGGAGAGCCCATATCTCGAGACCCCCTGACCCAATGTTTACAAAACTTGGGGGGTATCTTAAGAACACTGGTCTGAAACTCCGCTCAAAGTTTGGGATCTGTACCCCAAAAAATGACCCCCTTGAGCCATGGAAAGAAAAAGGGGGGAGCCCATATCTCGGGACCCCCTGACCCAATGTTTACAAAACTTGGGGGGGTACCTTAAGAAGCTTCATCTGAAGCTCCAGTGAAAGTTTTGTGTCTGTACCCCAATAAATACGCCCCCTGCAGCCACAGAAAGGAGCGAATGTGCACAAGCACCCCCACACACACACACAAGGATTTCGCTCTCTCTCTCTCTCTCCCTGGCCTGGCCGCACATCAGCTGATTCCTCCAGTACTCAATCCTGACTGATTGGCCAGAAGAAGACCCAGCTTGCCCACCGATTGGCCGGGGGAGGAGAATGCTGCTTACTGGTGGTTATGCTGCTTACTGACGGCCGAATTTGCCGAATTTATTCACAAACTCCCGAACTCGCTGAATTCGCCCCCCCGGTTGCCCGCCAGTTTTGAGTTCGGTTCCTCCCGAACTAAAAGCCACCGAATCAGGGGAAATTCGGCTGATTTTCAGTTTGGGCCAAACCGAATTGACAGCCCTACCAGGAACAGCTACCCAAAGCTGGCTGATAACATATTTTGGGGATAAAACAGCATGAAAGTAGTTTTGAACTTTGAAGTAAAGAAACTTTGGTGCCAAGTGACTGGGTATCTGCCATACATACAAACATCTCCCCTTCATTTTCATTGGAGCACAGCTCCCCACTTAGCTATTTTCATTGCCCATCTGCTCCATTCAGCTATATTTAGGAGACATCTGGTCTTCTCAACTTAGGAGTCTAAACAAGACTTGTAGCTTGTTCCAATGTATAGGGAATCCAGCCAAAGCCAAAATGCAGAACCAAAACATTTCATGTGTTGAATGTCAACCACTTTGATTTTTAAAAAAAAGATACCCAGGGACTAGAAGATAGCACAGCTGTGACCATGCCTGGCCAACTGACACTTGGTTTGACCAATACTTATATCTGGCACAAAGTCAGTCAACATAAATGGTGGGATTTGGGGCTCTCTCTCTACCCTCTTCATTCTATCCTTGGAATATTAAAATATTAGGTCTATTTCAGATTAAGTTGCCCAGCTATTCATTCACACAGCATTAGACCTAGGGAGGGGAATATGTCCACGTCAATCAGCAGTCAAGACCCATAAGAACATAAGAAAGACCATGCTGGATTAGACCAAGTCCCATCAAGTCCAGCAGTGTGTTTACACAGTGGCCAACCAGGTGCCTCTAGGAAGCCCACAAACAAGACAACTGCAGCAGCATTGTCCTGCCTGTGTTCCACGGCACCTCATATAACAGGCATGCTCCTCTGATTTTCTCCTCTGAGAAAATAGTTATGCATCATGACTAGTACTGATGTTGACTAGCAGCCATGGATAGCCCTATCCTCCAGGAACATGTCCACTCCCCTCTTAAAGCCCTCCAAGTTGGCAGTCGTCACCACATCCTGGGGCAGGGAGTTCCACAATTTAATTATGTGTTGTGTTAAGAAGAGATACAAAACACTGGTAAAAAAAAAAACCAGAACACACAGAACCATCATAAAGCAACATGAGGGAATGCTAAAAGAGTGATACCAAATAGCATCCAGAATGCCTCTGGAAATTCTAAATAGGAAAATGATGTTGCCCAGTTACTAAAACCCCTTTGTCCTCCCTGCAGTTCTCCCAGAGCTGCAAGGCTTAAGGCTACACAGTGCAATTCCCAGTCCAGTCAATCCCAAACCCCAAAGTTCATCCTACACAATCTCACATGCACTGAGAAAAGCTTAAAGTACAGCACCTAGCTTGACAGACTCAAGCGAGTTAGCCAAGTCAGCTTTTGAAAGTGGGGGGGGGGGCTAGAATACTACCCAACCTAGGGAAAATACCTCTCCAACTTCACACAGTATTGATTCCATATAAGAAGAAGAGTTGGTTTTTATATGCCGACTTTCTCTACCACTTAAGGAAGAATCAAACCAGCTTGCAATCATCTTCTCCTCCCCACAACAGACACTCTGTGAGAACAATATGCTTTGTAAATAATATATAACAATGAGTCTACACAGCTTTGGCCTTTTCTATTCTACATGCTTCTTATGTTTCCTCTAACCCTTTATTCCTTACTGTCCAGATGTTCTCATTCTTGTTCTCCAACTTCATTGCCCTCTACCATCCCTTTCTAGAAAACTAAAAAGTCTCTAAATAAATAATGCAAATTAAGTAAATATATGCACATATACATAATTTTACTCTGTGCACGGAATTGCCTAACAAGCAGTACAAAATAATGCCTCCATCCCTATTAAGAATAGCATGCACTTCCCACCTCCCTGCTGCTGTCAAAGTCCAGCCATGGCAATGGTAAGAGTTGCAGCCGAGGAACAGGGAAACCCATGAAGCTTAGTGAATGACCTTGGGCCAGCTGCTGTCTCTTAGCCTTACCTACCTCACTAGGGTTTCTGGGGTATAAAAACTGGGGCTCCTTATGGAAGCGATATCACCAAGTAAGTTCACAAATGCTACTGGCCTGCACACCTGCACAGCCAGATTGAGGCATTTGTGGCACACTGGTAGCTTGAAATGGGTGGGGTGAAAGCAAGAAAAAGTACCCACTTTCTTCCAACTTGCAAATGCTTCCATACCTGATGATATAGAGGTGATTCTTGGTGGTGGAAAGTGCAACCAAGTGGCAACTGACTTATGACGACCCCGTAGGGTTTTCAAGGCAAGAGACCGACAGAGGTGGTTTGCCATTGTCTGTCTCTGCGTAGCAACCTTGGACTTCCTTGGTGGTCTCCGATTAAAGTACTACCTGGGTCCAGCCCTGCTTAGCTGCCAAGATATAATGAGATCAGGCTAGCCTGGGCCATTCAGGTCAGGGAAGGTGATTATTATTATTATTATTAATAATTGCCATTATTATCACATCTGATTTATGGCGACCCCTGGTGGGGTTTTCAAGGCAAGAGACGTTCAGAGGTGGTTTGCCATTGCCTGCCTCTGTGCCAAGACCCTGGTATTCCTTGGAGGTCTCCTATCCAAAAACTTGCCAGGGTAGACCCTGCTTAGCTTCTGAGATCTGGCCAGATTAGGCTAGCCTGGGCTATCCAGGTCAGGGCAGTGAAAGGCTATTCATCATCCTGCAGTAAATTGTGTTTCCACATGTAATGTTTGTTTTCTCATTACACTGGTATCCAATACTGCCCCCTTCTTCCAAGTAGTTCAAAATAGTGTGTACAGAATTCTCGGGTAATCTCCCGTTCAGGTAACAGTTGGCCGAAACCTCCTGAATGGCATAGATGGGAAACACAACGGGCATCTTTAAACCTGTTCTCTGGGCACTAGAGAAAGTCAGACTCTCCTTCCTCAGGGCAGGCTGCCATTCAGCTCCCCCAGCAGCATCTCTGAAGCCTTTGTGTTGCAGGAATTTGCATGCATGTTTACCAGCTGAGAAGAGATAAAAAGTCTGCTAGCTGAGCCCTACCTAATTGATGGCTCTCTGGCTGGCATAAGAAGCACCACAGAACACGTTTTGTGTGTGTTTAGATAGTGGAAAGATTTAGTAGGGCTGGATTTTGTCTTGGTGAAAGCTTCTTTCAGCCACAGGGGCAAGACCTACATGGAAGGGTAATTTTCATACACAAGCAGTGTAAAAGATTACTGCCCCTCCCCATGGCTTTGAGTGAGCTGAAAATATCTGATTATCATCCTCAGTCTTTGCCTCACCACCTCTACTTCTCCAGTCAAACTAAACAGATATGCTCTGCTACATACATACAGCAGAAGAGTCCTAAGAAAAGTAAAGGAATGGACAAAGTGATGTGTGTGTGTGTGTGTGTGTTAAGTGCCGTCAAGTCGCTTCCGACTCATGGCGACCCTATGAATGAAGGTCCTCCAAAATGTCCTGTCTTTGACAGCCTTGCTCGGATCTTGCAAATTGAAGGCTGTGGCTTCCTTTATTGAATCAATCCATCTCTTGTTGGGTCTTCCTCTTTTCCTGCTGCCCTCAACTTTTCCTAGCATGACTGCCTTTTCCAGTGACTCTTATCGTCTCATGACGTGACCAAAATACGATAGCCTCAGTTTAGTCATTTTAGCTTCTAGGGTCAGTTCAGGCTTGATTTGATCTATAACCCACTGATTTGTTTTTTTGGCAGTCCATGGAATCCGTAACACTCTCCTCCAACACCACATTTCAAAGGAATCTATTTTCTTCCTATCAGCTTCCTATCAGACAAAGTGATAGATAACACAAAACTTTATAATGGTGTAACCCTGAAGTGGAATAGGTCAGAGCAACATATCTGACCGGAGACTAGAGACAAATAGGAACAGATGGAAATATTGGGAAATAATGCCACTGTCTGAAATTCCCGAAACACCAAAAATGCGCTTGAATGACCATTCAGTGACAAAGGCTGGGGGACCTCAGTACATCCTGGCTGAGCTTCTTTCACCACCCCTTGATTGTCAAGAGATAGACATCCTCACATGAATCAATCTAAACAGATCAAAGGTTACACCGAGCTTTTGGTCAAATAATAAAATTTGAGTAAACATCCTGTTGAATGTGAGGGAGATCCCTTTGCACAACAAAAAGATCTGGCCCGAGAGTTAACATCCTGGACCAAATGGCAAAGGGTGGGGGGAGAGAAGCCCATTACTATAAGACAGGCAGAGGAGACAGCCCTCACTCACGCATGTGCGCACACACACAGACGGAAGCCATGGAACCTCCTGAGACTTTACTTATGCTTATCTTCATGTATGTATTAGGAGTTAGCTTTTGTCATGTTTACTGCACCAACTCATTTGAATAAAGTCAAAAGCTTTTACAGGTGTGGTTTCGCTGTTTGCAAGTCAAAAGCTTTTACAGGTGTGGTTTCGCTGTTTGCAAGGATCCAACCCAGATCCCAGCCTCGGCCACGACTACCTTAAAGGAGGATTGAATTCCAGGGTCCAGATACGGGACAGGGGAATTAAAATCACCTAGGCTGGTGATTTTATCAGCGAAGTTTTGACTTTCCCGCAACACAAACAATTGGCTGTTACCGCACTAGGTATTCCCAGCGATGTATCAAGAGTTTGGAAATGTTATAAAAAACATTGCTTTAAAAGGGTTTTTGGATGCCACGGCTAAAAAATGGTTAGAAGACGTCTTCACAGCTAAAGGGGCCAAACAAGGAGCGAACAGTATTTTTTATAACATTTTCAAACTCTTAATACATTGCTGGGAATACCTAGTGCGGTAACAGCCATTGTGCTTGAATGACAATTCAGTGATGAAGGCTGGGGGAGCACAGTACATCCTGGCCGAGTGTACCCCCATGCTTCTTTCACCACCCCTTGATAGATAAAGGTAGGCTCAGATAGTTCTGAGCAAAGGAGCTTTGTCAAGAGAAATGTTGGGGACCAATATCCTAGTGATGCTTCTCATGCTCAGTGGTAAGCAAGGCACTTTTCAGAATATGGGAGGATTGATTTCAGAGAGCACATTGTTACTACAGACAACCAAGAGAGGGATACAGAAGATGCCATGAATTGGCATATGATGAGGGTGGAGAGGAACAGTGGTAGAGGAACAGGTAAAGAGAGATTGGGGGAATCGAATGGTCAGGAATTTGGCGGCTAGGAACAACTGATAAAGAGAACATAAGAACATAAGCCCTGCTGGATCAGACCAAAAGTCCATCAAGTCCAGCAGTCTGTTCACACAGTGGCCAACCAGGTGCCTCTAGGGAGCCCGCAAACAAGACAACTGCAGCAGCATTATCCTGCCTGTGTTTCACAGCACCTCATATAACAGGCATGCTCCTCTGATTCTGGAGACTAGCATCATGACTAGTATCCATTTTTACTAGTAGCCATGAATAGCCCTCTTCTCCATGAACATGTCCACTCCCCTCTTAAAGCCTTCCACGTTGGCAGTCATCACCACATCCTGGGGCAGGGAGTTCCACAATTTAACCACCTCCTTTCCAAGCTAAAGAGCCTTAAGCTGGGTCATAAAGGAAATGAGGAACAAGCTCTCCTAGTAATGACAGAAAGTCACAGCGATGCAAGTGAAGAAGGAAGGGTACATACGCACTACCATCTGCTGTTCCAGTTCTGTCTTGCTGAAGACCCACCTTCACACTGACTGAATGTGCTATCGATCAAGAAAAAGAGATACTATACCTACCCAAACCCCATCAGATTAGTAAATAAAATCAAAAATACATTCAGTTCTTAGCAAATGCTGCAAGCACATTTTAATGCTTCCTTCAACAAGAGTTTTCATCACATGACCCTGTAGTTTCCTAAAGGTTTCCAGATGCAGATGTATTCAGGACGAAAGAAACATGCATGGTATCTGCAAAGAAACGATCGTTCCAAACATTAACTTGAACTGCTCAGAGTCTTTCCGCAGCCATCCAGCTTACCAAGGATTTTGGTGGAAGGCGCAGCAGAGATAATCTGATTGTACCTTCTTGACATGAATAGCGGTCTTGCACAGCTTCCAGTATGCCAACTGTTCAGATGCTATTCAAAATGTAAAAAAAAGAGAGGCAAATCAATATTTACTAATAGCTCATAAAACTGGAATTGCAGCAGATAGACGCAGCAATCAGTGCTAAATACCCAGTCTGTAAATAGGACTGAGAGCCTTGAACGCAGCAGGATTTGTCTGTAAAAGGCAGAGTTCACTGAAGCAGGCTTAGAAACCTGTACAGACCCTTCTTGCCAAGTTAATGGAGGATCTGAAACAAATCATGCAAATTACTATGCACTGTGGTGTAGTGGTTAGAGGAATGTTTGCCATTCTTCAGTACAGGGAAGTAACTGAAAATTCTGCGAACAGATGGAGGCAGAACATGCCACATAAGCAGGCAAAACCAAAAAAAGGAACTGTTGTGAAGACCTCAGTTTGAAAGTAGGTTGAACAGAGGGGGGTGGTTTTTCAGATGTGTAGTCCCAGGTATAGGTAGAATTATGGAACTATTCAGGAAGCTGACAATCTGAATACATCAACTGCTGATTTATTTCATGTAGGAATAATTATGGAATAATACTGAAGAATGTTCAAGGAATACCCTCCTTTTTTTGAAAGGTAGAACAGGAAATGTAACTGGAATCCCCCTCCATATCTGTGTTTATGCAGCACAATTATCATCCAACTAATTAAATAATGTTAAAATTAGTTGCTGGTCATTGGCAGCTTCCTGTGCTTTAAAATATTTGATGATATTGACATGCATCCTCTTCTTGCAGTTTCCAAACAGAATTCCCTTCCTGCTAAAGGAACTCTGTGAATCAGGAAGTGGGACCTTTTGTTTTGGAGGTAGCAGGAGGGGACTATTATAAAGAGATGGTAAATTCACTCCTTCCTCCCTAATGTTTGTCCCAAAGGTATGATCCTGTCATTGTGTGTGTGTTAAGTGCTGTCAAGTCACTTCCAACTTATGGTAACCCTATGAATTAATGACCTCCAAAATGTCCTATCCTTAACAGCCTTGCTTAGGTCTTGCAAACTAAAGGCCGTGGCTTCCTTTATTGAACCAATCCATCTCACGTTGGGTCTTTTTCTGTTCCTGCTGCCTTCAACTTTTCCTAGCGTTATTGTCTTTTCTAGTGACTTGTCTTCTCATAAAATCCTGTAATTACTTCAGGCGAAGCCAATTTCACCATATGGCAAGTTTGCCATCTTATTATTGGGAATAGGTTTCTCCCAGTGATTTTGATGAAAGTGTATCCGCGTGGAAGCCGGACCTATGACCGACAGTTATTATTTAACAGTAGGGGATGTTTCCCTCAATGGGCAATTCACCTTCAGGGGTGAGGCCTCAGACACCTGCCTAGTAGAGGTTTGTGAAAAAGAACAGCTTTTCAACTCAGAGAGAGAGAAAAACACCCTGAGAACTGTGAGTTGGCTGACAGGGACATCCACATAGGATATAGGATCTCTCACTAGAAATCAGGTGCCCTGCAGAACTGCCTCTTTGCCACCCCTTATGCTCTGCTTGTATATTTGTAAACAAAGCAAATACTATAAAATGCCATAAGCCTTCAGAGCTCTCTCATCAAAAGTAAATTAAACCCAGAGGCACTAGCAGCACACCACAACTGGAGAATCAAAGAGGCACCATGTGCACTACTTACCTCAGTCATTTTTTTTATCCCACTCTTCAAAATCCTGAGAAACATACATAGATCTCCCTCTTTTTTATCATCACAACCACCCTGTGGAAGTTGGTTGGCTCAAGGTCATTCAGTAAATTTTTAAATGGTGAGTATGCATTTGAATCTGGATCTTCCCAGGCCTGATCTAACCGATACACCAAAGTGGCGTACCTCCTCACCTAAGCCCCATTTGCCTGGATCTTTTCTTTCTTTGTATTCATTATCTGCAAGACTGTTAGAAAAGCAAGAGTTGGGTGTCATCATCTATCTGCATGTGACCCAGCAAATACTGCACATGCAAGTCTTCAGCAGGCCGCAGAGCCGAAGCACTGAGGGTGTGGTGAATGTGAACGTGACAAGAGGCAGGGACAGCCTACTGCTGAATCAGGTGTCTCCTAGAGTCACCTGGCTGGATACACAGAAATTGTTGTCACACCTTGCTTAGTTCCACAAGCTGGAAGAATCTGCCAATCCTCAGAGGAAGGCTAAGAAAAAGATTTGGTCTCAACAGGATCATCAAGATATGCTACACTGGTGAAATTAACCACCCAGGAATATGACAGGCCTGCACTGCCAATTTATGACAAGATGATTGGAAAGTATTTTGTACAACTGACAGTGTGAAAGCTGTTTTCTACTTTCCAGTTGCATGCAAACTTCTTTTGTGTGTGCGTGTGTGTGTGTGTGTGTTTGTGTGTGTGTGTAAAGTGCCTTCAAGTCGCAGCCGACTTATGGCGACCCCTTTTGGGGTTTTCATGGCAAGAGACTAACAGAGGTGGTTTGCCAGAGCCTTCCTCTGCACAGCAACCCTGGACTTCCTTGGTGGTCTCCCATCCAAATACTAACCAGGGCTGACCCTGCTTAGCTTCTGAGATCTGACGAGATCAGGCTAGCCTGGGCCATCCAGATCAGGGTTAAAACTTCTTTTAACCACCCATAATTCTGGGATGATCCTTAGGAAAGGCATCTCTAAGAGTATTTCTGCACTGCAGACTTAAAACTGATTTCACTGTCAGGGTTCACAACTCAGGAAATCTGTGGAATTGTAGTTCTGTGGTACATGACAAAATCCTTACCACCATCACAAATGCACAATGCCAGGATTTACAGAGGAACACATGAGGGCTAAAATAATGTAAAACTGTTTTACATTTGCAAAGGAGATGTGGCTTGCACATTACAAATTTGAGCTGTTTCCCTGTGATACCTTCTGCCAAACAACCTTCAGAGTTTGTATCTTTATAAAAGTGCTATTGATTACAGAATTCCTCACAAGAACTTGTTTACCAAAGTTCTGGGGGAGGGGGCAACAAATTTAAACATCTGTATTGTAAACACACTTCAAAGACTTATCACTAGTAGTAGCAACAGAGTTATAATGACAAATAAAAACAACTAAGGGTTCAACTGACATACATAAATCCTTCTTTCTCTTTTGCTCTCATATGGTTTCAATTCAACTACCTCTATGAATGGCATTGGTGGTTAAAGATAAGTACCATTATGTGAGGACTCCAGAGCTGGAAAACCATATGATATACTCGTCCAGAAATACCTGGCTGAAAGCTGTGAGCCCCTGGGACTATAGAGTAAGGTTGTGTCCTTATCCAGAAAGACTAGAAGATATGCATAAAAATATACATTTCCAGCTGTGCAGTCAGACATCTGTCTTCCATTTGCTGATAACTCAGCCACCTCTGAAGTGGAGCCTGACAGCTCTTTAAACAGCGCACAAGCAAAGACCAATAGCTGAATAGCTAATCATTACAATCCTGTTTCTATTGAAAAAACAAACTCGGTTTTGTTTTTAAAAAGGGGAAGCAAAATGAAATTGAAGTATGGCTAAGATTCAAGTACTTGTACAAAGTGCTCTTGGGTTGTCCGTGAGCATAAGTGATTTGGATATTCATTCAGCACAAACAAACTAACTGGGAAAGCTCTGCCAGTGTTTTTCCCCCCACTCAGTATCAAAGCAGGACAGGGCACTGCATTGTGGATGGGGAGGAAAGCCAGCTTTAAGAGACTTCCACAGCCAACGCTTGCAATAGCCTGACAGTTAACCCACACAAACACACACTCTGGTGACCATGTGTCACCTCCTTTTGTAAATAACTCCCCCCCCCATGATAAGCTCTGACAACCAACAGCAGTAAAACTTATTACAGATGCTTATCAGGAAATGAAACTTCAGTGGAGTACATTTCCAAAGACGGCTTTCATAAATTTTCAAAGAAGGATAGACAACTCATTAATTGGATATAATAAAAATTCGGACAAACCTAGTCTTGGTTTCTGATGAAAGAGATGGTGACGACTCTCTCATCTCTAAAGTAATCAGATCCCAGAGCCAGAACAAGAAGAAGCTGCTGGGAAGGCAGAGTTGCCAGGTCTCATAAACATTGGGAAAAAAGCATCACAAGACTATTCTCAAAACTCCTCTGACTAGACAAATCCTTGGCCTAGTTATCAATGTTGACCATGATCAACTTCCTCTCTTGCTTAGTTTCAACATTATGGACCATCTCTCCTTTCAGTAATTCCAAAAGGAAGGACAGCTTGCTGGAACAAGAACTTGCTATTGAGTCCATCCTCAGAAACTGGCTCCTCCCAGAAACTTTCTGAGTGTAGGTGTGATCTTAAAAGCTGGCTGTGTGTGAATGCAAAGTGCCGTCAAGTCACAGCTGACCTTTGACAATCCAGTAGAGTTTTCAAGGCAAGAGACTAACAGAGGTGGCCTGCCATTGCCTTCCTCTGCATAGCAACCTTCGGAAGCCTCCCATCCAAATACTAACCAAGGCCAATCCTGCTTAGCTTCTGAGATCTGACATGATCAGGCTAGCCTGGGCCATCCAGGTCCAGCCTAAAAGCTGGCTAGGTGCCATTAATTAAGAGTATCTGCAGCACAGGATCCCTACAGCGATGAAGATCTTTTTTGCCGAGAGGATTCCGGATTGGGTGCAGCAGCCCAGACTTAATTGGAAGAGGATGTCGAAATATAAAGATCCAAAAGAATATCTAGCTCTGGCAAGGATGCCACATGCCAAGTACAAGAGGATGCCACTCCTCTGAGCCTCCACTGCCTTAATATGGTTTACCGCTAACTTGCTGAGCCAGGAAACAGGGAGCAGCTCAGCACCAGAGAGGCAAAAAGGCAGCCCTGATTCTATGCAACCATCAGCTCATCAACTATGCAACTTCCTCCTCTCATCCAGGGTAGCCACAAACCCTTGCACCTGCCCCACTTGAGGCATCTGGGTCACCGGCTGTCTTGTGCCTGATGCTGTTGCCAAGCAACACACAGCATCCCACCAGCTACTGCTGGGAACAGGATACTGAACTAGACGAGCTATTGGTCTGCTCCAGCATGGGTGCTCTTGTGTTCTGGAACTGCCTGGGCTAGGGCCCTGTTCAGGTATGGGGATATATGGCAGATAATCTCAGGCTAAGAATTGGACCCAACGCTGACTAAATACAATGATAAGGGTAAATTTACACACACTTTGTCAGTGCCTGTTTTACGTTATAACTGAGTGAATGCAACATGCTCCATATACTTGGTACAGGGGGTAAGGGAATTCATGCCAGAACTAAGACCTTGTATCCTTCATTTTTATAATGAAGCACTGACAAGAGATCAGTGAGCTAGACATGTTATGGATCCTAATTCTTCCCATTCAAAGGGCCTTTTTTTGGCCTACAGTCTGCATGTTCTTCCTCTGCAACTGGTCATGTAGGTGAGACTAACAAAAAGAACAATTAGCTGCATGCAGAAGGCTCTGAGCTGTCCTCAGACTTACTGTATGAGA
This sequence comes from Euleptes europaea, assembly GCF_029931775.1. Lineage (NCBI taxonomy): Eukaryota > Metazoa > Chordata > Lepidosauria > Squamata > Sphaerodactylidae > Euleptes > Euleptes europaea. Next base: position 36,847,951 of record NC_079318.1, on the reverse strand, counting down.
CTCAGCAAGGAAGCAGGCCAGGGTAAGTCAGGAACTAGATAAAACGCTAATTACACTCAGCACTCTAGGGACATCTGCCAATGTATCAAATTATCATTCCCCACGCAAATCCGAGTAGGGATACTACATCTTGCAAGCTAGTATATGGTGCAGCACATGAAGAGGGTTATTTAAGGTGCTGTCGCAACACACATACATCTACTTCTTTATCCCATCTCTAAATGTAGCACAGGTCCAGGAGGGAGCCATATTGCATGACTAGGCCATGGTCATCAGCCCAACCTCTGATGAATTCTACAGCTGGAGGGAGGGAGAGAGGGAAGGAGGAAGTACTGAGATTTTCTCTGGCTGCTCTGCTCAAAGTGACTTTCTGTTTAAAAACCATGTGTTCTTTCATGTATTTTTTGTTTGTTTAGTTAAATGGTCTTTTGCAGGTTTCGAGTGTTCATTTAAACTGTATTTTGGCATTTCTGTAAGCTGCTTTGGGTCCCCTTGGGCCTTGAAAAAAGATGAGGTGATGCAAACCAACTTTTCAATTGCTTTGATTTTAAGTACAAATATTCATGTTAAAATATATTCAGAGGTAAATAATTTGCAGCAAGGGATCTGGAGCAGACATCCTCAAAATGTTATCAGACTATCAAAGTTTGCTTCAACCTCTTTGCCCATTGGAAGTCAAGGGTCAACAAAGGTTTCTTGATATGCTTTTTCAAGCAGAAACGTTATCCACCCTATATTGCACTTCTAAAGTCCCAGGAGCTTAATAATTATTGTTTTCTCCATTGAAAATCAGATTATTATTTCTCCATATGTAGGTATGTATGTAGGAGCCCCGTGGCGCAGTGTGGTAAACTGCAGTACTGTAGTCCAAGCTCTGCTCACGACCTGAGTTCGATCCCGACGTAAGTTGGTCTCAGGTAGCCGGCTCAAGGTTGACTCAGCCTTCCATCCTTCCGATGTCGGTCAAATGAGGACCCAGCTTGCTGGGGGTAAAGGGAAGATGACTGGGGAAGGCACTGGCAAACCACCCCATAAAAAACAAAGTCTGCCTCGTAAACGTGGGAATGTGATGTCACCCCATGGGTCAGGAATGACCCGGTGCTTGCACAGGGGACCTTTACCTTTGGGTATGTATGTGTGTGTCACTATGACAACACATACAAATATAAAAACAAAATAATAAAACATACATTCACAGATGATTGGGCTAAATACAGCCATTTAATATTCATACTGTTACAATGAAAATAATTCAAATAGAGATTAACCACCAGACACTTGTGGGGTTGTTGTTTTTTCCTATTCAGGTTTAATCTTTGGTGAGCAGTCAATTTCACAATTTTTAACAAAGGCCTTGACAAATCCCAAGTATCCATGGACATTTCATTGGAGGACTTAGTATATTTTGTGGCAACAATAATTAGAAAATATCATCATACATAACCCTGAAGGCTTAAGAACATAAGAAAAGCCCTGTTGGATCAGACCAAAGTCCATCAAGTCCAGCAATCTGTTTACACAGCGGCCAACCAGGTGCCTCTAGGAAGCCCCCAAACAAGACGACTGCAGCAGCACCATCCTTCCTGTCTGGTTCCTAAATTTCTGAGCTGGTTTCTGGAGCCAAAGAAAATTTGTCAAAGCCTGTGCTAAAACCCCATGATTTTATATTATAAAATAATTCTTGCTTAGTAAGGATTTTCAGCCTTACTTTTTTAGCCCTTTCCAATATTTGGCATACACCACCATGTCTATAATTTTTATATATCAAACCAAATCTTATAAATTTGCAGGAACTGCATGGGTAATAAAATTCAGTTTTAAAAAACCCTCTTTGGACTTAGAGGTATTCCAAGCATATCATTAATAATCATTTTAATCATGTTTCTGAATGTAACAGCTCTCATGCACAACCCCCTCAAGTAAAAACATACCTTTTTTAGATAGAAATACTAATAATCCCTATATTATCCTTCAAGGGTACAGATGCCACTGTATTCTACCCTTTTTAAAGTTGGGAAAATGGGGCTCAAAAACACTGACCAACCCAAAACTGTCCATGGCTGAACAAGGATCTGAGGATGCTAACATGCTACTCCAGTAAAGCCAGAACATTGAACATGTTCCCTCTTAAAAGGACCCATTTTTAAGGTGGGACTGCCTCCTCCAATTTTATGGCTATCTTATGATCCTCCTTCTCCCTCCCCTCTGGGATACAATGTACTGGGATGGGCGCAATGGTGCAAATTCAGTGCTACTCCAGGGGAAAGTATGCCTTACTGTTTGGAGGAGCTGGAGATGCATGAGGTAGACGGTGAGAAATAAAAATGAGGTTAAACATTTAAAAATTGCTGCTTAGAGGACAGAACTATTTCTATATTACGTATGGCCCCTAGGAAACAATAGTAATGACAAATTCCTAGGATTCCCTGGGTTCAGTGATTCCCTCGTTTAACTGAGTCACAATATGATTACAGATTACGAAGACGCAATTTCATTTTGGATCTCAGGTTTCTCATGCACAACTAGTTCCCTCCCCTGTAGTTAATCAGGTCCAGACTGCAAAGAAACTATCAGAGAACTAAACAGTCAGCACATGGAAATACTTGTTCCAGGGAACCTGTGACTCATGGATCCCAATCTCTCGGTAACATCTTGTTCTTTCTCGGTCCCCAGCCCCCACATCTTCTGTGCCTGCTGTTTGCAAGCCTGCCCGGTGCCTGCTTGGCACACTAGTGGCAAAACTATTGTGTGGCAAATAATGAGTAGGAGGAGAGAGTGGCAGAGCTCTGGCAGCGGAAAACTCATGCCTGGCACAGAGCTGCTGGCCGCCGCTCCAAAAGGCACGACTCAAGAGAAAAGAGAAGTGGTTGCCCCAGTCTCAGAGCCACTTCACACACTACTGTAGTAAATGCAAAACAAATTAGTGCCTGTCCCATAATATTATAAGCAACTGCACTTTCACACGTCAGGTATACCCGATACAGAAACATGCACTGGGTAGCTGGAGTCAACTACACTTCCCCGTAGCGTGCGTTTCCAGGGTTCTTATGATGAAAAGGATACCCAGATGTTGTTGACTGAGCTGCCAGCAGAATGGCATGCACGTCTGTTTTTATTGTGTGAGACTGAAGAGCTTCCTAAAAAAAAAAACCTTTTGACAAAATTTGGACTCAGTCCATTTTTTCCCCATTTTCCCCTTTTTTATTTCTGTACCCTATAAAATTAAATAAAATATATATATTAAAAAAACAAAAACCTTTCCTCAAAAATGGGAGATTTGCCACTGAGCGTATCCTTTCACTGAATAGTAGTTAAGTGCTGGACCAGCATCTGGGAGACCCAGGTTCAAATCCCCACTTGTGCCACGGAAGCTTGCTGACCTTGGGCCAGTCACACTCTCTCAGCCTAACTTCCCTCCCAGGGTTGTTGCGAGGATAAAATAGAGGTGAGGAGAATGCTGTAAGCCACTTCTGATCCCCACTGGGGAGAAAGGTGGGGTACAAATGAAATAAATAAATCTTTTCAACAGCCATTACATCACTTTGGAACTATGAGTTGTCAAGCCATGGAAAAATAGTAGTGTCACTCTAGAAGGGTTATAACTGAGAGTAAAATAAAATTCCCAAAGCCAGCCTAGTACGGAGAGAGGAGACAGGACACACCTGTTAAACTTCCATTGGTTACCCTTCACTCTTTTACCTACTTGAGTTTCAATACTGGAATACTTCCAAAACCAGGCTGCCCAGAGATTTATAAGCAACTGCAGAAACACTAGCTAAATAACTGTTCTATTCCAATAAAAGACTTTTTTTCCTGTTCTGTTTTGCTATATTTAGCACGAAGTTTGGTGAGGATATAGAAAATATTCACCTAAAAAAGGAGAAAACTCAAGAGCTAATAATAGCGCTGAACTGGAAACTAGAGGATCAGTTGTAGTAGGAAAGCAGGTGTTATTTATTTATGGTATGTCTACTAGTAATTAAGGTGTAAGGTGCCACACAACTTATTTTGGTTTTGGTGTAACACAACATTCAAGCCCAATAGCATCTTCAAGACCAACAACATTTTCCGAGTATAAATTTTCATGAGTCAAAGCTCACTTCATCAGACATATACCGTATATGAAAAGGATGGGAACTATGAAATGCACTATTGTGTCTCTTGAGGTACGTATGATCCTACTATGTAATTTCTACATTGAACATGTTATGTTAATACTTAAGCTTTGTTTCAACTGTTTCAGATTACTGCTTTCTCAGATTTCTGCAATCCTAATTCCATTTTGTTGACTATATTGATTTACACTGTGGAATCCACCTTGAGTTTCAGTGAGAAAGACAGACTATAAATAATGTAAATAAAATAAAATTACCCTCTGAGATTTCTCCTCATGCATATAAAAGAAAGGCTCTGTTGAAGAAGCTGATATAGAGGACAGCTTTGAAATGAGAGAGCGAATGTCCTAATGAATGTCAGCTACAGCGTTTAAGCAAGCTCTGCAGGTTACTATTTTCCTGAGAAAACGGAATGAAACTTTATGTGACAACTGCAAAATCAAGTTACAACTTGCATGTGTGAATTTGTGACCATCAATTTAACACCACAGGTAGATAGTTCATAAAACACTGCTTCAGACACAATACTTTTTCAGCACTAGATCAGAGTCCAGTAGCACCTTAAAGACCAACAAGAGTTTTGGGGTATAAGCTTTCAAGTGTCAAAGCTGCCTTCATCAGATACCTCATACTTTTCAGTGGCAACTATTCTAACACTCAAGTTCAAAGTCATCTGAACAAAATTCAACTGGCATGTATGTATGGACCAAATCCTGTAAGTAGACTGGACGATTCTACATAGGTACAGTTTTCTATGGGTAGGCAGTTCACATGCTCTGGTTACTTACTTCTTCCCAATACGTGCACAGCCCCACAAATCCCATGCAAGTGAAATTATATTTTACATGTGGATTTCAGGCTATTTCCTACACCTGAGTAATGAAGACATGAACAGATGAAGCTGCCTTATACTGAATCAGACCCTTGGTCCATCACAGTCAGTATTGTCCATTCAGACTGGCAGTGGCTCTCCAGGGTCTAAGGATATTGATTTAGATTAAAAGAATTGTAATTAGATTGATATAAGAAATATATTATAATGAATTAGAATTTAAATGCAAAGGGGGATAACTAAGTTATCAAATAGATTGAGAAGGGGAGAGGGGAAGTCAATTAAATATTAGCATTAATTAATTATCTGGTTAAGAAAAATAATGTTTATATCATATAACAATGTTATTGAACGGTGCAAATCATTGTGATATAAAAAAACCAATAAAAAATTCTTTTTTTAAAAAAAGTGCATTATCTGGGATGTGTAAATAGCACCTCTCTACTAGTAGGAAAAGTGGAAGAAAAGCAGCAGGAAAAGAGGAAGACCCAACAAGAGGTGGATGGACCCAATAAAGGAAGCCACGGCCTTCAATTTGCAAGATCTGAGCAAGGCTGTCAAAGATAGGACATTTTTGGAGGACTTTCATTCATAGGGTCGCCATGAGTCGGAAGCGACTTGACCGCACTTAACACACACACTAGTAGAAAAGAGCGAGAGTCCAGCAGCACTTGAAAGAGCGAGAGTCCAGTAGCACTTCATCAGATCCCTGGCAGGGTGTGAGCTTTCGTGAGCCACAGCTCACTTCATCAGAGACCTGAAGAAGTGAGCTGCGGCTCAGGAAAGCTCACACCCTGCCAGAAGTTTTGTTAGTCGTGAAGGTGCGTGATTCCTCTCTACTGTCACAGAAGCGCTTAAAAAAGAAAGGGAAAGGCCCGCTCCCCCGCCTCTCCCAGCGGGCTTCCCGCCAGCAGTCACACTCCGGCCTCCCCAGGCGTCAAGTCGTAAATTCAGAAATGGAAACTGCCCGGGCGAAACAGAGTTTGGCGCTGCGCCGCCTCCGCTCCTCTCCTCCGGGGTGGCCCCGACCGCCGCCTCTCCAGCGACGCCCGGCGCGGCCACGAGGGGGCGGCCTGGCGCGTCGGTCAGCCCCGCTCCGGCGCCCACCGCCCCAGGCGCAACCGGCCCCGGGGGAAAGGGGCCCAGCGGGCCTTGACGCGCGGGAGGGCTCGCCGCTCTCGACATGCACGTTTCCCCCACCCGAGTCCTCCAAACTCAACGATAACCCCCCCTGTAGTAGAAAAGAGCAAGAGTCCAGCAGCACCTTCAAGACTAACAAAAATATCTGCTGGCAGGGTGTGAGCTTTCGTGAGCCACCGCTCTGTTAGTCTGTCTGCAGTAGTAGAAAAGGGCAAGAGTCCAGTAGCACCTTCAAGACGAACAAAACATTTTCTGGCAGGGTAGGAGCTTTTGTGAGCCACAACTCACTTCTTCAGATACAGCTAGAACGTGAATCCATCTGTCTTTAAGTCCATCTGTCTTCATACTCTAGCTGTATCTGAAGTGAGCTGTGGCTCACGAAAGCTCACACCCTGCCAGCAAATATCTTTCTTAGTCTTGAAGGTGCTACTGGACTCTTGCCCTTTTCTACTATCTGAAGAAGTGAGCTGTGGCTCGCGAAAGTTCACACCCTGCCAGCAAACATTTTTCTTAAGTCTGTCTGCAGTAGTAGAAAAGGGCAAGAGTCCAGCAGCACCTTCAAGACTACACACCCTGCCAGCAAATATCTTACTTAGTCTTGACGGTGCTACTGGACTCTTGCCTTGTTCTACTACTGCAGACAGACTTAAGAAAAATATTTGCTGGCAGGGTGTGTAGTCTTTCGTGAGCCACAGCTCACTTCTTCAGATAGCGCCTACCCTGCCAGAAAATATCTTTGTTCGTCTTGAAGGCGCTACCGGACTCTTGCCCTTTTCCACTACTGCAGACAGACTAACACGGCGACCCACTGCGAGAGAAGCCCCCCATGCAGAGTTTGGAGGATTCGGATGGGGATGTGCACGTCAATGGCGCAGAACTCCAGGCGCCAAGAAGGGATCCCGCCTCCTCCTGCCCCGCCAAGCCTTCCCGCGCGCGGGAACCGTGGCGCGCTTCCCCCGGGGTCGCCGACCCGCCTGCCCGGCGTCCCCTGGGTCCCTCTCCGGGCGGAGCGCGTGGCTCCCTCGCCACGCCGGCGGAAGGAACCCTGCGGCGCCACCCACCTGCTCCGCCGGGCTCCCGTGCCGCCGTCCCCGCCGCGCGCCCCGCTCCCTTTGGGCGGCTGCCTCGTGGCGCAGGCTATGGCCAAGCCGGGGGGCCGAGCCCGCCCCCCGTGGCCCCGCCCCGCAGCCCCAGGGACCCGCCCACTGCCCGTCGCGCCCCCCGCGTGGGCTTCGCCAGCCAGTCGCCGCCTCTCGGCCTTTCCCGCCCGCGCTTGGCAGGCGAGCGGCGAGCGTTGCGGGCGCCTTCGTTGCTCGGGTGTCGGAGAAGTCCGCATGTCAAGTCTGATGTCACTTGCATGGGATTTGTGGGGCTGGGCACGCATTGGGAAGAAGTCAGTAGCCACAGCATGTGAACTGCCTACCCATGGAAAACTGCACCTATGTAGAATCGTCCAGTCTACTTGCAGGATCTGGTCCGTGCCTGCATGCATGCCAGTTGAATTTGGTTCAGATGACTTTGAACTTGAGTGCTAGAATAGTTGCCACTGAAAAGTAGGAGGTATCTGATGAAAGCAGCTTTAAAAAAATTTTTATTGATTTTTTTAAATCAGAAAATAAACAAAAATAGATACAATGAAATTAGCATAAAAAGAAGAAAAAATTACAAATATAACATAGAAGAACAAACAAACAAACAAAAAAGAAAAGAAAATACAAAATACAGAGGGGTATCTATATACCTTCACTAATACAATCTTGATTACCAAATTCCAAAGTTCAAAAAGATACCCCATGAAGGCAGCTTTGACACTTGAAAGCTTATACCCCCAAAATCTTGTTGGTCTTTAAGGTCTGCAGGTGCGCGGGAGCGCTCCCCGCACTGTCCAGGACTGAGCCGGCCTGAAGGTAGGGTGGCCAGGTCCCTCGCCACCACCGGTGGGAGGTTTTTGGGGCGGAGCTTGAGGAGGGTGGGGTTTGGGAAGGGGAGGGACCTCAATGCCATAGAGTCCAATGGCCAAAGCGGCCATTTTTCTCCAGGGGAACTGATCTCTATTGGCTGGAGGTCAGTTGGAATAGCCAGAGGGCTCCAGCTAGAACCTAGAGGTTGGGGGAGAAACAGGCACCTCTATACTAATCCCAAAGGTTAGGAAAACAGTATAGGAGCGAATTTTTTTTACAAACAAGGTGCAATTTTTATATAAGCTACTGAGATTCCTATAAACATACAATGTACAAATACAAGTAACCACACTATAACCAACACATAGTATGTACAAAATATACAATAAAGAAGAAAAAAATCTTTCAAAGGTCTCAGCAGAGTACCAAGTATGTATGTTCAAGTTCAATTTTCAGATGAATAAGAAGCCCTAATCTTCAATAGGATACGGCCGTTTCAAATTCACAATAGTGTAGAATCCTTCTTCAGTCCTTCAGAGAATTGCTTCTAAAGAGTGTATAGTCATACACAATCATTTTCATATCCCTCATAGGGTAAGTATAAATCAGGTAACTATAAGACGTCCAAAAGGTACTTCTGCATGATGTGAAGTACCTTTTGGACGTCTTATAGTAACCTAGAGGTTTATAAGAACCTGGAGGTTGGCAACCCTACCTGAGAGGAAGGCTGCACACACACCTGAGAACCAAGTTCCCTTGAGCTCGGGGCTTTCTCCTCTTCCGAGTCAAAAGCCTGGGACTGCGCTGTTCATCTCCACGCCGCCCTGCCCCTCAAATCCTAAATGGCTTCCTGGAAGCAAGCCCCATGCGCAGACTAATGTTGCAGCCTTGGAACACATGAATCAGACCCTTGGCCCATCACAGTCAGTATTGTCTAAGACCCACAGCGACTCTCCAGGGTCTCAGGCAGAGAAAGGTCTTTCACATCACCTACTTGCCTAGTCCCTTTAACTGGAGATGCCAGAGATTGAACCTGGGATCTTCTGCATGCCAAGCAGATGCTCTACCACTGAGCCACAGCCCCTCCCCTCCACAGCCTTCATTGGAGTCTTGAAGTCCTCTGGGCGCTCCTCTCCTTCCCAGCATCTTTTTGTTTTGTTTTTTTCTTTGGCACAATCTCTCCTCTCATTGATCTGTCTGGCGCTGCTTTGCTTCCCCTTCAAAGTGCTCCAGATTCCTCCCTGGCGCAGGTCACAGGGGGGCTACTTCCGCCACTCAGGATCCACTCAGGACTACAAAGTGCGAACACAAGCCAAGCATGGGGTTGAATCTTAAAATGGTTCTGGAGCCTCCTGTCAGACACAAAGACCTCTTCCCTGCTTCTTGTTTCATCACCCACAGGGCTGTCCCCAGGGCTGTTGGACTGGCAGGAGGTGATGCCAGGATTTATTTATCTTTGCAGAGATTTGCATGGCATTGGCAGCACCTTTGAAACGGCTGTTGGGAAACAAGCTGGCTTCTGTATTGAGTGAAAGTGGTTATTTTCTCTCTTCGTTCTTGACTGATGTCAGGGATTATTTTGAGCAAAGGCTCTTCAAACTAACAACCCCCCCCCAAAAAAAAACAACCCTATGGCCTTTGCAATGTGAGTTTAAGTAAGTAATTTCAATTGAAATGTGGACTCAGTACTAAAACTGGATTCCAAGGCCAGAGGTCAGCCCTGCCACAGCCTGCACCCTGAGCAAATACAGAAGGCACCTTCTTCTTTCACCAACAAATAAAAAAATTGGGCTTCCAGGCACAGTTAAACTGCAGCTCCCCCACTCTTTTTTCTTAGGTTAACCATTTCTTTAGTGCCTCTAGTTTTCCTTTTCAAAGAAGCTGTTAATATAATTAACTGCATTATATTATACACCTGTCTTTGGAACATACACATGTGTATGAACACTGCCATGAACACTTGTCTTCTGTCAGGGATTGACTTAATTTGTATTACCATTATTTATTTATTAATATCTGGCAAATCTGTTATCACAAGATAGGACACCCTAGAAGCAATAATAATGTACTCAACAGCAGCAAATCTCTGCATTTCTCCTCTAAGCTCAAAAAAACTCTTCCCTTTCCAAGCTGTGCACGCCCATATACTTCCAGCTTCCTGGCATATCAATTCTTCTCTCACTCATGGGCAAAGCTTCTTTTGTGGTTAACAGTGTAGACAGTCAGTGGCAGCCTAGAATTTTGCGTGTATTTTTGGACAAAAATGCTGGAAGCTCAGCAAGGAGGGAACGGCCAAGGAAGTCATGCCAGCTTAAATAGGAACCATTCTGCAATTATCTATTTTATGTTTGCACACCCATATGCAAGGGTGGCGTTGTGTGGTCCCGTATGAATGGCAGGCAGTTCATCTGCTGCCACCCTGACTTCCCATCCACCCCAACCTTCACTGCTTGACCTCTTAAGATCTGCCAGTGTGAAAGCTGCAATATCTTACTGTTAATTAGAACTAGTTGCATTACTTGCTTCTGTCCCCTGATCTTGTTTTGTTCTATGGCAGTTGTCACCTATTCAAAGTCAAGGCTAGAGCTTTAGGAATTCTGTTACCAACAGAGATGTAGTGCAGAAATATTTTCTGCTCCTAAAAATGCAGTGTTCCACACAGTTAGTAACATTGAGTATACGCATGAACACATGAAGCTGCCTTATACTGAATCAGACCCTTGGGCCATCAAAGTCAGCATTGTCTACTCAGACCGGCAGCGGCTCTCCAGGGTCTCAGGCAGGGGTCTTTCACATCACCTACTTGCCTAGTCCCTTTAACTGGAGATGCCAGGGATTGAACCTGGGACCTTCTGCATGCAAAGCAGAGGCTCTACCACTGAGCCACAGCCCCAATACACGCCATTGCCAATACTTGCACTTGGAATCACCAGAGCACTTCCTCAGATGGAATGATTTCTACTTGTGAAATGCTACTTTCTAATCTTCCCCGTCCTTCTACAGTCCAGTTCAAGGAGAAGCATGGGGGGGGGGGGGAGCAGATTTGCACTCTGCATCTGAAAATAATTCTGTCTGCAGAAACATTCCAGTAGATCCAATCCAATATTAAGCAAGCTGCGGAATCTCCAAGTTGTAATTAATTTTTTTCAAGTAATTATCCCTTGAAACTGTGGGAAAGAGTGCATTATGTTTTATTGGTTTGTAAAAGGCAGGGGGAATACAACCATAAATAACCTCAAAGTTAGATTCAAGTCCAGTAATACCTTAAAAAAGGTAAAGGTCCCCTGTGCAAGCACCAGGTCATTCCTGACCCATGGGGTGATGTCACATCCTGACACTTACTAGGCAGACTGTGTTTACGGGGTGGTTTGCCAGTGCCTTCCCCAGTCATCTTCCCTTTACCCCCAGCAAGCTGGGTGCTCATTTTACCGACCTTGGAAGGCTGAGTCAACCTTGAGCCGGCTACCTGAAACCAGCTTCCGTTGGGATCGAACTCAGGTCGTGAGCAGAGCTTGGACTGCAGTACTGCAGCTTACCACTCTGCGCCACGGGGCCCTTAAAGTAGCACTTTAGAGACCAACAAAGGGAGGTTTGACTCTCAAAAGCTTATACCCTGAAAATCTTGTTGGTCTCTAAGGTGCTACTGGGCTTGAATCGAACTGTTCTACTATAGACCAACAGGGATACCCTGTGAAATAATCACACCGTGGATTAAAACAAAAATTCAGAAGTACGAAATGAAAGTAGAGCTCATAAGACAATCTGATGTATTTAGCATCTCCCCAATCTAAGGAAATAATCTGATGCCAGAATTTGGGACTAATTCATTCAATCTCTCAGCCGTAATAATAGCCAACTGATTCAGGATTCTTGCAGCAACGTCCCTTCAAATGAAAATGCCAGGAGGCAAATTGGCCATAGTTGCCATCCTAAACACACAGCCTTGAAAGTGAATCCTGTTGAAAGTCAACAGGACTTGCGTCAAAGGTAACAGATTTAGGAAAAAAGTCCAAATTACTCTTTAAACCTCATTCTACAAGTGGCAGCCTCTAGCAGGGTCTTTAAAACCCGGAAATTAAAATGAACTGTAATAAATGGATTAAGGTCAAGCTGACGAAAATAATCCTTACTCAGCCTTCGACATTTGCAAGCATATCCTTGCGAGTAATGTGTGTCACTGCTCATCCCCCCAAATGAATTGTGATGGAAGGATACATATGATATGACCTCAAATCCAAATATAACATTAGACATTACCTCTCATGTGTAAGGGGATTTTTTGGGACACAAAATGGAAAGAATCACACTTGCATCTTGAGACTCCACCAAATCCAGAAACAAGAATGTGGCCTCAAAGGCTGCTTAAAATAAAAACTCAGGCAATAAATGACACAGATCCATAAATAAATACAATAAAATAAGCAGTTGTGTCAAATGTGTTTGCAGTAATAACATCACTCAATTACATTTAAAAAAAAACCCTCAAAAGGTTCAAAGTTTTACTCAATGCTAACTTCCAAGGAATAGGAAATGCCTGAAATAGGATTACTTATTGCACAACACAAAGACCAGTTCTGTCTGCAGAAAGTGACTAAGACCTGAAATGCAAAAAAAAAAGTAGCCGGAATTGCAAAAGACGGGACAGGAAAAAAGATACAGCTTCCTGTAATGAACAGTGTCTCATGAGAGGGGGAGTGAGAGACAATTAGGGTTTAGTAGTAGAAGAGGAAAAAATTGCATTTAGCAGTGAGAGCCAGCATGGTGTAGTGGTTAAGAGCAGCGGTCTCTAATCTGGAGAACCAGACTAGATTCCCCACTCCTCCACATGAAGCCTGCTGGGTGACCTTGGGCTAGTCATAGTGAACTCTCTCGGTCCCACCTACCTCACAAGGTGTTTGTTGTGGAAAGGGGAAGGCTATTGTAAGCAGCTTTGAGACTCCTTAAAGGTAGAGAAAAGCGGGGTATAAAAACCAACTCTTCAACATACAAACAATAACATATTGTTGATAAGAAATTCAATTCTTTCCCTTGCTAGCAGAGTGCGATGCTGTGTACCGAGATACCAACTTTAGCATTTATACGACAATTTAGAGCATTCAAGGCATTTTACATACTTTCAAGTTAGCAGCTCTAAACCACTGTTCCTCTCAAGTAGGTGCATCAGTGTCACACCACCTATCTATGAGAGTGCTTAGGCAACACTGATGATGAATAATATAACTCAGTCCTCAGGATCACACTACACTGTGACCCCTAAAATCAGCTGTTACAGTGCAGTCTTAAGCAGAGAGACATTATTTGTAGTCTGTTGAAGTCAATGGGCTTAGAAGGCTCCTCTAATCTGTTTAGGACTGCACTGTCAAATGTCCCCAAGAATCTGAAAAGGTGTCAATTTCTTCAGCTGAAAAAAACAGAAGACTTTGTTAGTATTGGAGGTGCCACCGACCTTCTATTTTATATTACTGCCACAGACTGACACTGCTAGTCCAATGGAATTATGGCCTTTTATACATGGCTGTTTCCCTCGCGGTCACTCCCCCCCCCCAACTATTTTGGGGCAAAACTCACGGAAACGTGAGCGGAGAGCAAGGTGACCTCTGACGGTCGGAAAATGCATGCATAATCAAAACAAAGCCTCAAAGTAGTCGGGGGGGGGGGGGGAGAGACCTGGAGGGAAACAGCCATTTGTCATGAGTCAGCCTGCTGAGGCTTCCTAGGAGAAAGACAACCTGGAAGAAGCAGACAGTGGAAGGGAAGAACCGCAGCAGACAGAGCAGGAATGGATGGATGAATGTTCCCCGTGCCTACAACCATCCAGGCAGGGGACTCACCTGCGTCCGACAGCAGCCCTCCACAGTCTCTAGAGCAGTGATGTTGAAAATGCAAATCATTCCTACTTGAGCGTAGGAGGATTGCTAGGTTACAAGCACAACCAAGAGCGCTGACAGCTGACAGCAATGAGGATAATGAGCCTCCTCTAGAAAAAGTGCTGAGTCAGAGGAACCAGCAACAGCTGGTTCCTCCTAGGCTTATTTAAGCAGAAGCTTGCATCCAGGTGGATATGGGAACAGCTTGTGTTACCACTCTGTGCCCACTGTGACTTTATCTGTTTCTGAACCCTGACTCTTCTCTTGGACTACGTTTTGTTACTTTGATCTGGACTCTGTAGATCACCTGGCTTTGACCTTGGTCTGCTCCTGACCACCTCTGGCCCTGGGACACGACACCATGGATAAAAGGCCTATCTTCTTGACCTGAGTCCTGATGTAGCACAGCAGCACACACACAGTTTGGAAGCTGGTGCTTTAACTACCAAGTACGCTATGAGAAAGGATCCACCCATCTACTAACTGGGCTTGCTGTTTTCCAGCCTGCAACCATGGAGGGCTGATAACTCCGCATTATCTCTGCGTTATCTCTACTTCAGTTAGAAAACAGAATAATTAGGTTCAATTTGAATGTGACACTGGACAGGCAGAGTGCTTCCTGAGCAACTTTGCACAAGCTCAGCGACTTGCTTTAACTGTGCAGTAGCTACAGATGTTTAGCTAGCATAACAGCACAATTATCTGCAAGGGGTGCTGATCTCTAAGCATGCACGGGTAACAAAACAACTGAGCAAGGCAACACTTCTGCTAGTAGGTTAAGAACAAAAGAGCAGCAGCGCTGGATCAGACCAGTGGTTCATCTAGTCCAGCATCCTCTTTAACGCAGTGGCCAGCCAGTTGCCCCAGAGGTCCACCAAACAGAGCAGAGCTGCAAAGACCTTCCTTCTCCTGATGTTGCTTTCTAGCACAGCTGTCTCTGAAAGTGGGGGTTCCCTTTAGTCATAACAGTTTTCCAATCCCCTTTGATGCTCATGGCCGTCACTATGTCCAGGTGCAGTGAATTCCACAATGTAAATTACCTGATGAATAAAGAAGTACATTCCTTTTGTCTGACCTGAATTAGCTTCACTGGGTGCCCACAAATTCTAGTACTATTGTAGAGGAAGCAAATGTTCTCTCTATCTGCTTTCTCTATTCCACGCATAATTTTATAAACATCTATCATGCTGCCTTAGTCTTTTTTCTAAATTGATCCAGTAGGAGCAACCAAGAAGCATGGCCTTTTTTCTACATGTAGACAAAATAAAATAAATAAAAAAGAAAACACTAAGGTCAAGTCATATATTACAATGTCCTTCTGTGGCCCCTGTGTCTGCTCCAGTGCGGTTGATCAGACATGCTCCAGGAGTTCTGTGCACATAACTTAATTCCCAGACGTGTGGGGGCCAAACTGGCTCAACCCTTCTGTCCTACTCCATTTGGCCATCTTGAAACAGCCTCAGGGAACCACTGGGAAAACTTACAGGTACCAACAGATCATGGAATGCCCAGAATGCATCTGTCAAGAAGCCACATGGGGAACACAAGGACTCTGTAAATCTACCCTGAGAAAAATGCTTGCCATGGTAAATATAGTGATATGGCCTGTCAAGGGGTAGTGACAGGTCAGGGCAAAACAAAACACACAAGACTGGGGAGTGAATCCTCACTGCCCAGCGTAACAAGCCACCACCAGCCCCTCTGGCTAACCCTTCAGCCGTGTATTATCAAGAAGTCAGCCCTGCAAGGTAGGATGCTTGAAAGCCGAGATCCAAAAACAATTTCTTTGGTAGATGCAGCCAAAATAGGCAAAGATACTGGGTTTACACTGAAGCCCCAAAACCCAAATGAGACCACAGAAGTATAATTAATAAGGTTTACTAAAAGAAATGTGCAAAAGGTTATAAAAATAAGAGCAGTGCAAAGAAAGAAGAAAACAATAAAATCTAAACACTTAACCTAAAATACGTATACTGGCTTTTTGGCCCACTGATCCAAAAGTTACCTGACCAGAGTGAAGCACAGAGTCCAGGTAAAGTTGCAAAGTCCAAAATCCAAGAGGCAGATATTCCGGCCATGCAAGGCCCCACCTAGTCAAAAGCATGACCCAAAGGTACAAGCTAGAATGAACGATCTTCCTTTACGCCAGACTGCCCGCAGCTAGCTTGATCCTGTTTGGCCAATCAGGTGTGTGGCTAAGAAACGTGACCACATACTTCTGCAGCTAGTACGTGCCCAGAGTCAAGCAACTCACCCTCATCCAGGATTCCTTGTGCTAATGAAATGGAATGCAAGTGCAGAACTCCCTCTTGGTCTCAGCCTTGAAGCTCCCGTGGTCTCATTTGCACCTGTATCCATCTCAACTCTTATTTCTCTCTCTGAACTTGCAAGTCACTTTGACATTAGTTCCCAGAGGGGCCTTCTGTAACTTACTGGCCCCAAAGCCTGAACTAAAGTTTTGAAAAGTCCAAGAAAAAGCTAGGACAAGGCCAGTTTCTTGACATGGCCAGGCCATCTTAGTAAAAATGTCCCTCAGAATGATTTGTACCCCTGCTCTGTGATATGCTGCTATCAATCACATGCTCAGCATTTTCTCTGACAACTAGAGACTTAGGTGGTTGTTTTTAAATTTGAAATTGTAGCAAAGGCTGGAATGTTATACAGAAGTGTTTCACGAGCCACACCTTATATTGCACTGGGCCACATTCATCCCATGCTTTCCGCAGGAAGATGCACGCAGAAGACTTAAAAGAAGTGTTACTTTGCTTCCGGATGGAATGGGATGGGAAAGAAAAACTGGGTTACAGAAATGGCACCCCCCCCATAGTGACAAAAACATAATAATAAGGCAATATCAAAGGGTAGCCATGTTGGTCTGCAATAGAACAGCTAGATTCAAGTCCAGTAGCATCTCAGAGACCTACAAGATTTTTGCTATATGAGCTTTCAAATGTCAAAGCTCCCTTGGTCAGATAACAAGGCAAATAATTGCAACCCTTTAACGGCTCTCCAAAAACTTGCTGCCGGAAGCTAGCTGTCTCAGCCTAAGTAATGGTAGTGGATTGATTATAAAGCATTAACTTAAAGGCTGATGGGGGGTGGGGAGAGACAACACACACTAACACACTATTTTACTGCTGTCTTGTGAAACTGAAGCAAAAGGAGGAAGGCTTTTTTGCAGCTAATAAATTGCTGAAAAACAAATCTTTATGAGCCCAAGTAACCAATGGGGAAAGGGCATCCAGGAAGGCCAGAAACAAGGCCATATCTTCTGGATTACTCACTTGGCCGTAAAAATAAAAAGAGGCAGTGGTGCCAGTATAAAAACATTAACATGTAATCAATGTCAGGTTAGTGCATGGTTAGATTAGGATTGAGGAGACTGGTGTCCAGTGGGTTGCCACAGGGTTCGGTTCTGGGCCCAGAACTTTTCAATATTTTTATAAATGATCTCAATGAGGGTGTGGACTTTAAATTTGCAGATGACACCAAATTGGAAGGAGCAGCGAACACACCAGAAGAGATAGAATTCAACGAGATTTGAACACACTGGAAAAGTGGGTGGATGTGAAAAGATGCAATTCAACAAGGATAAGTGCCGAGTTCTACATGTGGCTAACAAAAATGAGGGACATGTGTGCTGGCTGTGGGATACACTTCTGGGTAGCAGTGTGTGTGAACAAGATCTTGGGGTACGGGTGGACCATAGGTTAAATATGAGCAGCCAGTGTGATGCAGCGACACAAAAAAGCTAATGCAATTTTGGGGTGTATCAACAGAGGCCTAACATCCAAATCACAAGATGTCATAGTTCTACTGTACACTGCATTGGTCAGTGTTGTGTGCAGTTCTGGAGGCCTCACTTAAAAAAGGATGTGGACAGAATCAAGCGGGTGCAGAGGAGAGCAACGAGGATGATCAGGAGGCTGGAGACTAAGTCCTTTGAGGAAAGGCTGAGGGAGTTGGACATGTTTAGTCTGGAGAAGAGGAGGTTGAGGAGGGGGGGCATGATTGCCCTCTTTAAGTACTTGAAGGGCTGTCACGTAGAAGAGGGCAGGGAGCTGTTACTGTTGACAGCAGAGGATAGGATTTGCAATAATAGGTTTAAATTGCAGGCGGAAAGGTACTGGCAGGATATTAGGATTTTTTTTTTCAGTAGTTGTTGTTCGACAGTGGAATCAGCTGCCTAGGGAGGTGGTGAGCTCCCCCTCACTGGCAGTCTTTAAGCAGAGGCTGGACAAGCACTTGTCAGAAATGCTCTAGGCTGATCCTGCATTAAGCAGGGGATTGGACTAGATGGCCTGTATGACCCCTTCCAACTCTGTGATTCTATGATGCTATGATTGGTAGGAACCATATAAAGCAGGGGTGGGGAACCTTTTTCCTGCCAAGGGCCATTTTCACATTTATAACAGTGTTCGGGGGCTATACCAGGTATAGATCTCCCAGTGTGGGGGAGGGGGGGAAAGAGGCTAGGGTTGCTAGATCTCCAGCCACCACCTGGAGATTTGCAAGAAAGAAAGAAAGAAAGAAAGAAAGAAAGAAAGAAAGAAAGAAAGAAAGAAAGAAAGAAAGAAAGAAAGAAAGAAAGAAAGAAAGAAAGAAAGAAAGAAAGAAAGAAAGAAAGAAAGAAAGAAAGAAAGAAAGAAAGAAAGCGCTTTGGCTTCCCAGTGAAGCCCGAAGTGCTGAGATGAGGGCCTGGCTAGCGACAGCTAGCTCCGTGGAGCTCCCAGCCTCGGCAGGCGGGCCGGGGGCCGGACAAAATGATCTTGCAAGCCGGATACGGCCCGCGGGCCAGAGGTTCCCCGTTGCTTTATCAATCATGTCTGTGTGAATGGTGCTCACCCAAAACATACTGCCATTGGGTGGCAGCTACATTGGTGGAAGGGAGGATGGGACAATATTTCAGGTGAAATGCTTCCCTATGACATGGAAGGGCAAAGTAATGCTGTAGTTTATGGCTAATGCATAGATCAGAATCAAATGTTATGTAAGTGAAGTCTCTGAGCATCACAGAAAGAACTTAATAGTAACTTACCTGGATGCAAAAGACATTGGTTCATCCGCTATGTCTGTTGTCCAGGTCACATGCTCTTTCTCCTTCCTTGGGCCAGCAGTTTAATCATAACTTAGTAAATGGTCTATGACAGTGATACTCAGATGTGCTGTCCACTGGCCTGTCCCTTCACCTGCTGCCTCCGTAGGCACTGCTCTGGCTTCAACCCTCCTGGGGAGGGGGCTCCCATAGGGCTGCTCAGTCATCCACGTTCCACACAATTGCACTGCAATACTCTGGCTCAGAGGAGCCTAATATAGACCATGGAGCTAGTATGTGGCCTGTATACAGAGCTGGCAAGAGGCAACTCTAAACCTAGTTGTGTCTCATGACTGTGCTGCTCAGAGGGTTGGAAGCCTTCAGTATCAAGATGACTGAGATCTGAACCATTTCTGTTCAACCACTGCTGCCCATAACAGATGCAGAGGCCAGCAATTTACTTACATTCTGAGTCATGTGAAGTTAGCTCCCCTATTCAGGTGCCAACTCAGTTCTGCAAAACACTATCTGAGCAGTCCACTCATACGAGCAGTGAAAAACGCTGGATTCTAGTGACAGACCAAAGCTAAATTTCCTAGGTATATATTCATTTTTTTAAATACTCCACTTTTGGTCTGAGAGAGCCCCAAAGCGACTTACCACATACCATCACAAGAACAAGAATTGCTAACAGGCCTGAAGAAAATGTCCTGTCCCTTTAAAAGAGCTTGATGTGTAAAAATAGGCAGATGAAGCTGTCTATGGCACGGAGAGAAATAACATCACCAGTTATATACCAGTCCATTAAACCTCTATTAAAGGAACAGAACATTTTTTTTCCTCCAGGGAGAAGGCAACCCTAACAGTAAGTTTGCAACAGACATTCTTCTTTTGAAGCTTTATCTACATTTGGCGGGGATGGGGGGGAGGAACATTTCTCATTGGCCCCTCTGCTGAAGGTAGAACAATCTCTGGTCAGATGCACCAATGTTATAGAGAGTCTTTCCTCACCCATCCTGGCATTCTCATTTTTGTAGGTGAGGATACCTCAAGTTGCTCAACTATCCTTCCCCAGTCCCAATTCTCATAGAGGGGCAGTTCTACCACCCACATTGTCCAAGATTCTGGGAGGGGCTATAGCTCAGTGGAAGAGCCCCTGCTTTGCATGCAGAAGGTCTCAGGTTAAACCGCCAGCATCTCCAGTTAAAAAGGACCATGCAGTAGGTGATGTGAAAGACCTTTACCCGAGACCCTGGACAGCTGCTGCCAGTCCGAGTGGACAATGGACAATGGATCAATGATCTGATAAGGCAGCTTCATGAGTGTTCATGTGTGATACCTGTTGTGCGCATTATGCTTTTTAATAGCTTATGTTTTATTCTGTGGTTTTTAACTGTAAGCTGCCTCAAGCAGAACTCTGAAGAGGTGGCACAGAAATATTCTAAATAAATAAGAATTTGTTGTCTCAAAATTATCCTCACATTATGAGAACTGGGCCATTATTCCATTACTCGCCACATAAGGGCATATTCAAATAAAATATTCACCACACAAAATAAAAACTGCGTCTTTGTGAGACTGTAACCATATCAATACAAGAACAGAGCCTCAAACCATCCCCATGACCTCTAGTACTTCCCATCCATCCCAACACATTTCCTCTCAGTTCCCCCTTTCTCACCGCTCTCCCCCCTTCTGCCAATTTCTTCATCATTGCCAACACAAGCAGTACTTTTCTCAGTAATGAGTAGCTTAATGATCCCATTTAACTCCTCCAGACCACTGGGGAATGGTTACTGAGTAACAGATCTTTGCTTTGGACTGATGTCCAGATGTGATGCAGAATATCCAAAGGGACTTGTTTTCTGTCAGATCTCCTCAGCAAACTTGCACCCTGAGAGCACAAGGGCTGGGGGAGACAAGCACACCCTGAAGACAATATACACATGCTAGTGCCCTTAGCAGGTATAGCTAAATATGATCCTGCTGTCACAACCCGTTGCAGAGACAAATTCTGTTCATCTATCACACAGATGCTTCTGTGCAGATTTACGTAGACCATATGGGTGCAGAATGTAAAGCTGGCAGGTGAATTGCAGTTCTCTGGGGGATTTCTTAAGACTGCTTACTACTCTTTTTATACCTTTATGGGAATATTTACGCCCTTTCCAAATCCATTAGAAGTATGATGGACAAATGCCTGCATCATTACCATTTCACTGGTGCCAGATTTTGCAGCCTAATGCAACCATACCACGCTAAAGAGACTATTAGCAATCTGGGAGAGTGAAAGCATCATGTTCTGTTACTAAACTCGGCAAGCGTGGTTAGAGACAGGATGTGTGTGTGTGTAGGTGGATAAGAGAAACTGAAGGGAATAACAAATACGGAGCACAAAGAGACTTATCAGATTATAGAATAAAGCACTATAGGATGCAGCAAGACCTGTGGTATGAGAAAAGAGGGTGCAGCAATGCCGAGAGAGAACGAGATAGAGAAGATTGCTGTGCAGTACAGAGAGAAAAAGAAGAAGATGGCAATGAAATGGATGATGAAAGCGGGGGGGGGGGGAATGTCCTTCCAGCAATAGCAATGGCAAGTGGATCTCTTGTGTTATCAAAATGATAACAAATAATAACATTGGCTCTCAGTGTGACTGGAGGTATGCACTGAGCTAACCAATAGGTAACACTCTCTCACACACACCCTCCTTGTACCGATACTAGGCTGGCTGGCTATATTGACTGCTATGTGATATTGATGGCTTTGTTGCCCCACCCTGTGGTACTGGCAAAGAATTAACCAGAGTGACCTGCTGAGCACGTGACACGTAGCTGCAAGGAGCACAGGTCCTTTAGGTCAGGGTAGGAGAAGGAGAAGAGTTGGTTTTTATTTGCCATCTTTCTCTACCACTTAAGGAAGAATCAAACCAGTTTACAATCTCCTTCCCTTCCCCTCCCCACTACAGACAACCTGTGAGGTAGGTGAGGCTGAGAGAGCTAGAAGAGAGCTGTGACTAGCCCAAGGTCACCCAGCTGGCTTCATGTGTAGGAGTGGGGAAACTGGCCCGGTTCACCAGATTAACATCCACTGCTCATGTGGAGGAGTGGGGAATCAAACCCGGTTCTCCAGATTAGATTCCACCGCCAGTTTCCTGAGCCAGTTTCCCAAGCAGAAGCAGAGCTCTCAAGGGAGAGAGAGGGCTGGACCTCAGCCAAGCATCTCACCTATAAAATGAGATGGAGACCAAGGACTAGCTGGGATCCAAGCCCCAAAAGGAAGCCCCAGGCACAGCATGGAGATGCAGGTGCCACAGAATCATCCTCACCTATCATTATTTAAGCCAGTCGTCTCACCTCGAGGCTGTTCCACCTTTGGGCAGGTAGGTATTAAAACCCAACACAAAACTTGCTATTCAATTAAAATGCAATTTGAAGAGCAGAAAACAAAACGGCTGTTAAAAGCCCCACCCACCCCTTGTGCTCTCATAGGTACATTTACTGCTCCCATACGGAAGGCAATCCAAGATCACCAAGCAAGGAAATACAGCAGTGATCCAGATATTCCACCCCCGGATTATGAAATCTCCTGAACTGCCAGGATCATGCAGGACCAGTTGGGAGCAGGTGGCAGCAGCAGGAGACAGTGCAAAAAGACATGCTGTGCCAGTAGAGCTCACACAATGGGGATATGATAACCATCTTTAAGTTCTTGAAGGGCTATCATACAGAGGATGGTGCTGAGTTGTTTTCTGTTGCCCCAGAAGGTCGGACCAGAACCAATGGGTTGAAATTAAATCAAAAGAGTTTCCATCTAGACATTAGGAAGAATTTTCTAACAGAGCAGTTCCTCAGTGGAACAGGGTTCCTCGGGAGGTGGTAAGCTCTCCTTCCCTGAAGGTTTTTAAGCAGAGGCTGGATGGCCATCTGTCAGCAATGCTGATTCTATTACCTAAGCAGTTCATGAAAGGGAGGGCATCTTGGCCATCTTCTGGACATGGAGTAGGGGTCACTGGGGGTGTGGGGCAGATTCCTGCATTGTGCAGGGGTTGGACTAGATGACCCTGGTGGTCCCAACTCTATGATTCTATGACGGTCTGCTGTGCTTGAATGGCAGGGAGCCCATATGTGTTCCAGCCATTACTCATTGCTTGTCTTCAATTACAGGATAGCTCAGAACAGAGCAAGACCAGGATGGGCCTCTCTATATGAAACAGTATTATTCTACTTAATTGTTAGAATGTATTAGGATCTCTTTACTCAGCTTGCCACTTCAGAAGATGTGTTTTGCATCCTAACAAATAAACTAAGTTTTATCACTCTCAGAAGTCCATCTAGTTCTAATTCCTAATGTGTTACCTAACAAATGTAAAAGGTTCACTT
Organism: Euleptes europaea; assembly: GCF_029931775.1. Lineage (NCBI taxonomy): Eukaryota > Metazoa > Chordata > Lepidosauria > Squamata > Sphaerodactylidae > Euleptes > Euleptes europaea. Next base: position 36,824,679 of record NC_079318.1, on the reverse strand, counting down.
CTTTCAAGGAGGGGAGAAAGGTGCTGGTAGGGGCCAGGGATCGGTAGGGTTGCCAGGTCCCTCTTTGCCATCAGCGGGAGATTTTTGGGGCAGAGCCTGAGGAGGGTGGGGTTTGGGGAGGAGCTTCAATGCCATAGAGTCCAATTGCTAAAGTAGCCATTTTCTCCGGGTGAACTGATCTCTATCGGCTGGAGATCAGTTATAATAGCAGGAGATCTCCAGCTCATACCTGGAGGTTGGCAACCCTAGGGATAGGCAACCTATTTGGCTCAAGTACCTCAGCTTCCTTATCACCCATTTTGGGGTCCCAGATCATCTTTTCCCTCGACACTGAGTAGAGGACAACTTCAGCAGGAAGCAGATGTCTTCCCTGATTACCCCCTGGCTGCCAGTCTATATCATTAAGTTGTTCAAAAAAATTACTGCCAAGATTTTTTTTTTAAACCATTTTACTGTTACGGAAGCTTCTTTCCTGTGGTGATGGCTGGCAGACTCTGCAGATAGACAGGTAATTTTGCAACCTGGCCAGTGTGGTGAGAATTATTATTTTTAGTATTAACAGAATAGTTTGGGCTAAGAAGAACCATCTATTATAACCTGCATCTTAGAAATCCCATAAAGCCCCTTGTTGGCCCCAGCTTCAAATTAAGGCCTCTGATCTTAAAGGAAATTGCAAGCTAGGAGCTAGTTACCCAAAGGCACACTAGGGTGCTTGTAATCATTTTCAGGGAGAGAACGGACATTTGGACCGGCAACAATCTATCCACTAGATTGGGGTGGGGGGGAATTGTTAAGGTACACAGACTTCACAGACAAACAATTGTCAGAGACTCTGTTAACTAAGTAACATACTGGGAACAGAAACTTCAAAGCAAGATATGGCAAGCTCATCTCCGGGAGAGCTTGTAAGGAGGGCTGTTGTAAAACTCTTTCTCTCACGATTTAGCCTATAAGAGCCTCCAAGATGCCAGCCCGTCATCCTTCCACGAAGAGACCACAGACCCATTAAGTGGTTGCCATCTCTGTCTCTCTCTTTGGAAGTGACCCAGAGGCCTTTGTAACTGTTTGTACGTCAACTTGCATGTGTGGGTATGTTAACTTCTGTTTTATATATTCAGTCAAGTATTTGCTTCTTTCTTTGCCTTATATTTCTCTTGTAAGTTTAATAAACTGGATGGTTCACTGTTATACGTCATGGTGTATTGTTTAAGAGTGTCTTGCATGTAAAAGGTCTGTCTTTCCTATCACATTCTCTGGCTTTGCTTTGGTAAGAAGCAGTCAGGGAAACTCCAATAACTAGACCCCAAAAGGGGGACTTGAAAATTCTCCCGTCAGCCAGGTTTTTGTTTTAGAACATCAGCCAACATTTATCTCAATCCTGAATAGAGTGGCACAGAGGAGACTTAGGGAGCAATCCTGAGCAGGTGTACTCAGAAGTCCCATTTTATTCAGTGGGGCTTATGAACAGGAAAGTACTGACGGCAGTGCTGGGTCCCTCCCTGTCTTCGGAACTGTCACTGAAAGATGCTTACCACGGTTTTCAGACAGTTTGAAGGAGTAGTTCAGAAATGGACTGTCCCAAGCTTCTTCCTCCCAACATAATTTTTCGAGGTATTAGTTCCATCACAGATTCTTTTGTGTAATTTGCTGTATTTCCTTCCATTTCAGTCCCAGCAAGATAAACCTTTCACACCACAATCCACAGCTTTTAGGAACCTGGCCAGGGCACAAGGCTCTTTGAGGCCAGTATGCAAGAGACTATGTACACACCTTGCTTCATCTGCCGTTGATAAGGCATGAAGAACTTGTGCAATTCATACCTTGTTCTGATTCATTTAGTACATAGAAAAATGAGAAGACATGGAGCTTCTTCAGAATGGAAAAGATGTGGAGCTTCTATGTAACAGAAGCAGTCTGTGTTAAGACAAACATTTGTTGTCCATTTTGGGGGATGCTGTATTTAGCCATCCAAGCAAGTGATTCTACAGCTGAAGGAATACAATTTTCTAATGGGGCTTTGCTTATGGCGGCAGGGGGTTACATATCCCCCCAATGTCTAGTTTCAGAGGGCAGCCATGTTGGTCTGCAGTAGAACAGCTAGATTCGAATCCAGTAGCACCAACAAGATTTTGGGGGCATAAGCTTTCGAGAATCAAAGCTCCCTTTGTCAAATAAGGGAGCTTTGATTCTCGAAAGCTTATACCGCCCCCCCCCCAATCTTGTTGGCCTCTAAGGTGCTACTGGACTCAAATCTAGCTGACCAACTACTAGGTAATGCTACTTGATTGGCTTCTAATGACTTGCTACTTAGTGCATCATCTAAACTTATTCTCCAGCTTTGTGACTATATGGATTACCACATTTTTCTATTGGCCTTGGCCTTACAGGAACCCCTATGTTCCTAATAGTGCTGTTGGAGGGTTCTGATGAACCACTGGCTTTTACATTTTCAAAGCGAGTCTCTCCTTGATTTTCCTTCTCTATCCCATAAGCCCCTGGAACATTTTGAGATCTGTTTTGCAGCTGATGCTACATTGTCTAATTATACACGCAACACTTTCTGGTCTCCATTTAAGACGCTAACAAGCTGCAGCCTTTGGGATCTTCTATCAGGTCATTAAACATCTTTCTCTCCCTTCTTTTGGGGCCTCACCCTCCAGCCTGATGATGAGAATAGGGAAATTCAAAGGCTTGCAGTCATAATTTCTGTGAAATATTTTTACTGGTCTTCATAAAAAGGTATCTATCACACAACTAGTTTGAATGTTTCCCACGGACCATGAGGTTAAATAGATAGCCTAATGGAGATGAACACAACATTGAAAGACAACTCGGGATTTCACAGGAGAATTTATATATTGATTTACATTATTTCTAGCCTGCCTTTCTCAAAACTACTCAAATATATTCCAGGAATTTACGTTCTTTTTGTTGTGGCTTGCTTCCTGAACCAACCAATCCAACACATTCGCACAGTAGCACTATGAAGCTGCTCATAGAGTTATAAGTGCTTATACGCATTTGCTTGAAATTCAAAGCACATACAAGTTTTTGGGTGCAGCTTCCTAGTCAATTTGTGTGTGTGTGTTAAGTGCCGTCAAGTCGCTTCCGACTTATGGCGACCCTATGAATGAAAGTCCTTCAAAATGTCCTAACTTTGACAGCCTTGCTCAGATCTTGCAAATTGAAGGCTGTGGCTTCCTTTATTGAGTCAATCCACCTTTTGTTGGGTCTTCCTCTTTTCCTGCTGCCCTCAACTTTTCCTAGCATGACTGTCTTTTCCAGTGACTCTTGTCATCTCATGACGTGACCAAAATACAATAGCCTCAGTTTAGTCATTTTAGCTTCTAGGGTCAGTTCAGGCTTGATTTGATCTATAACCCACTGATTTGTTTCCTAGTCAATTTAGAACTGGCATAACAGCCACAATCTTGAATGAAGGCTCATCAAGTCCATTGTGGTGCTTTGTGAGATGAGCCGGCTGGCGATGGGTTTTATCTGTTAATGCATCAAGAATAGAAGCTTTTTATACATGTCACAGTATTAATCAGCTGTCTTGTATTTACATGCTTCTGCTCTCTGAAGGGTAGAGCCCACAGTGTTCAGCTATATACCATAACCACCCTCTTGCTGTCAGGAACAGCTAGCGATTTCCCCTGGCCCTTATCACAAGAGGCCAGGCATTCGTAAACTCTCCAAGATCACTGTGAGAATTTCAGAAAGTGGTACTAGATTCCTAAGTGAATTAGCTCCACCTTCTGGTCAGCATATTGCCATCAATATCTGATCCAAGCAGACTTCTGAGAGAACAGGAAGAGATAGGCAGGGATTTAAGGAACCAAACAAATTTGATTTTGGAATACAGAGAACTAAAACAACTCAGGTTGCCTTTAGCAGGAGCATCACTCACACCAGTGGAACTTAGACTCTGTAGGCAGAGGGAAGGAAACTGTATCATTCCCTGGCATGAATCAAGTAATCACATGAGACACATGGCAAAATGGGCTATGGAATTAAATGCATTCAATGGTTTCATGTATTGGAGAGGTGATAGGAAGCTGGAACACTGTACTGAAATCTACCAGGAGGTGATAGAGACAAGAACATAAGAAAGGCCATGCTGGATCAGATCAAGGTCCATCAAGTCCAGCAGTCTGCTCACACGGTGGCCAACAAGGGTGACAATTGAAAATATATATGTATGCACACACTTCCATTTAGCACAAAAAGTTCATATTCATATGACACATTATTTGTGTAGAATAAACCATTCTTGTTCATTTCCAGCGGCTTCAGCTTGTAGCATACCTACCATGTGCATATGCTGACATGCACCAGGTTCAGCTCCAAGCATGCCATACAAGAATGATTTTTCAAGCATCTACAACAGTGTGCCAAAAGCATGACAGCAGAAACACATGATAGACTTGCTCCATATATTTTATCCTCCGCATGATTTATGAAAATTGCCCTCCCATGCATGGAGGAAAACTGCAACTGAGATGTATTTTTAGAGGAATATATGTAAATCCATTCTTGTCCCTGCAACATCCATGTTGGCTCATTCTATAGAACATTAAAGGTGTAGGAGGAGAGATATGAGAAAATGGGGAATGGCTGTGGCTCACTGGTAGAGCATCTGCTTGGCATGCAAAAGGTCCCAGGTTCAATCCCCAGCATCTCCAGTAAAAAGGACCAGGTGGTAAGTGGTGTGATAGACAGTCTGAGATTCTGGAGAGCCTCTGCCAGTCTGAGTAGAAAATACTGAGCTTGATGGACCAACACTCTGATTCAGTATAAGGCAGCTTCATGTGCTTAAAATATTCATAAATATGGCTGAAATTATAAACCAATTTACCTCCAGTGTAATTCCACTGACTTTAATAGATTTCTAACACAGCAACCACATGGTAAAACTGGACAGTTAAAGTGTACATTCTTTGCAGAAGAAAAAAAGTCCGCAGGTAGTGAATGTTAGCTGAACAATGGGAACCGTGGAATTTAAACGCTTTTTGGCTTTGCTGGGCAGGTGTTTGTGCTGCATGTCTTTCCAAGAAGTATAGTATGTGGGCATTATAGTGGGAAGTATAGTATGTGATCTATGTATTCCCCAACAACAGTACATTGTGTAACTACAGACCATACATTCCAATCCCAGTCAAGCTATTTATCCATTGGAAGAGCTCTCAACCTGAGTTCCTTTTTTGTAAAATGGGAAACAGCAGCGATTTTACCTCACAGAGAGCTTCTTATATTCTCACAGGATTGTTCAAGCATTTTGCAATTTTAGATTAAAGTATCAGAAGTTTGGGAGAGATTAGCCAAGGAACAGGCACTAATTGCTACATCCATCCTCAGCTGCCTGGGACTTCCTCAGGGAAAGATCACTTGACTGGTCTCATTCACGAGACAGCTAATTGAGCACAAATCATAACCAGTCACATGACTGAGAGCAGGTGACAGGGCTAGAGATACATGGCAGGGTGGTGAATATTAGACAGGAATAGAACTACCAGGGTATGATGTGCAGAGCTCGCGTATTTTTCCCCTTTGGTTCATGTTTGTAGCTGATTGCATGATTTATGACCCAAGGGACGGTTTATTGATATGTTGACCACATGAAGCTGCCTTGTACTCCGGGCCGCTGCTACCATTAAGGCGAGCTAGGCAGTCGCCTAAGGCGCAGACCTCAGAGGGGCGCAGAACATTTTTAAACAGATCAGTTTCTTGAAAAACTTATATTTTTTATTTTAAGATAAGTACCACAACAGTGCTATGGAATATAATTAATTATAACGTCTTCTTTAAAAACTGTTGTGCTTTTATTTATTTTTTCTTCAAGACATCTGTTTTTGAATATCGGTTACCAATGGGGGGCACAAGTAGTTAGCCTTGTCTAGGGCGCAAAAATGACTGGCACCTGCTTGTACTTATATACGTTACCAAGGAATGCCATGACAAGCATGTAAGCACCACAACTACAGCACATTAGAAGCCTCACATTATTCAAAGATCCATTCATTTAATGGTTATACCTGGCATTGGTACATTGCTCAACACCAGTTCTACCAGTCTCCAGGCCTAAAATCACCAAAAGGCAGCAGGATTAGGAAAGGGAAGCACAGACCTTTCCTCTTTGTGGGAGTCTGGCTTTCCTTCCATGATCTCTGAAGCAAAAAAGAAAAACCTCCTAAACACACACACAACTAGGCTTTTAAACCCCTCTCCCCAATTCAAAACATTGAACCCAGTTAGGCATATTAATTTTATATTATATCTTTCAATGACTATACCACATCAGTCTGCAGGGGAGAGATCATATCGTTCACAGTCCCATTACATTAACAATTCGCTGTAAATGGAAAACTATTGCAGCATGTGAATGCTGGAACCTTTCTCTTGATGTGCTAATTTTAAATTTGCAGGAAGTTTTCATGTGAGGGAGCATTAAATATGTGGCTCCCCCCACCACCTACAGGTGGAAGTGGCATAGCCTATTCTTCTGCATGGCCTCAACACCCTCCTGATCTCAGCTGTCAAAGGTCTTTGTCCGACCACGGCCTGTCCCCATGCTGCTACAGCAAGAAAGTAACCTCACTGTGTAAAATAAACAGAGTCGTGGACAAGGTCACACAGCAGATCTATAACTGATGTTGACTGTAACTTACCGCCAATCACATTTATTTACAGCACACAGGGCCAAATCGAGACATCAAGGGCAGTGATGTATTTGTTTGTTTAAATCTGGGCTGCCCAATCACAAGCAAGAGGCGCGCAAATATAACAGGCTGCAAGATGCCGTCCTGCACCTGTCACTCACTTTGGTGTAACAGAGGATTAATGAGATGTTATTAACCAGGTGATGTTGTTTACCTCCATGCCATGATAACATTCAGCTGCCCATTTCCACACATTAAGTTTCTATTAAAGGGACAAAACCTTTTTCTTCAGACCTGTTGACACCTCCCACTTTGGTCATCTGTATTCCTAAAACTTGTAATCTGCTTGTGATGTGCATGTTATATGTGCCATAGGCCGTCTTTACAAGCGGCAAGACTTCCTGTACTTCCTAGATGGCTGGACGGAAGCCTGCATTAGTAATCTAAGGCTAGCAATACTGAGTAAGGCAGGCATCTCTGCAAACAATAGAGTTTCATGTCCGGATTTTTCTTGAATGGTTTTTCTCTACATTTTATCCATGGTTCCAGATTTGAAAGTATCAGGTACTATTTACTTACTTTGTAATACATACATTGATTTCATGAGTCTCTCCCTCTTCCCCAGCCCCCATCTTTGCATTTTCATTTTTTTGGTGTTTTTGAGAGATTTTTTTTCTTTACTGAAAAAACATACCCCAATTATGTTAATGCATTGTGTGATAAGAAAGTTGGATGGGCTGTTTATAAGTATATATACTTTAATTTTGATTTAAACGTGGAGAGGAAAGCGTGTAGGGGGTTCTCAAGTGTTTTTCCCCATTTCACTGAGGCAATGGTGCACAGTGGCAGTGCAATAAATAATCCACTCTAATACAAACCACCTGCAGAGGCCGTGCATGGTTAATTTAAATTATAGGTACTAACAGCTTGTTTTAATCTCCTACCAACTACTCCTGCAACCAAATAACCAGGATGGAGTGACGAAATACAGGACTTTGACACACACGGAAGAAGAGAGCAAAACTACCCCACTCTTCTCAGGTATTTGTCCCCAGTCTATCTCATTTCCTGTACCAGAGCCTGGCTCAGGAAAAAAGGACTTGGACCATGGAGGAAGCTTTGGGGATATAGGAAGTAATTAGCACTCTCACTCCTTCACCCCTTTTTGCTCTTCAAATTGGGTCCCCTCATGCCTCGTTTTATATGTGATTGGGAATAGGTGGGTTTAAACTGAGTCTGCCACCATAGCTTCGATTGTCTCCCTGATATATCCTCGGAAGAGTACTTATGGTTTTCCAGCAATCTCTCATTGAGATACATTACTAACTAGAACTGTTTAGCTTTCAGTAGCAGAATTTTATCAGATGAGTTAAGGTTGTTCTCTCGGTTGTGCTCTTTGTAGTCCAGAAAATATGGTTTTGCCTGTTGCATAGTGCCCCCACCCCAACTGGCTTTGTAGCTGGATTTCTTTTTACTAGGGGTTTCAGGTCTGCAACCTGAAGGTCATATCTGGCTTTTACTGACCTACTGTTCTCAGTTCCTTCTCACCCCCTTCTCCTTCTGCAATCTGTGGGCAAAACAAGAGTTCTGCTTCCTCAGCTGGTAGAAGATGGACAGAAGGACCAGGAGACTGAAAGGGAGGGGGCAGCTACAGTTGTGTCCTGCTGCGGTTCTGTTGAAAAGACAATCTCTCAATATAGGGGCCCGGCCCCTAGCAACCGCACAGCAAAGCTGCACATTTACAAGCAACACTGTGTCCTTGAGGAGCTGCAGAACTGCGTATACAGCCACCTCTGGAACATGCTATGAACCCTGCCCTCTCTGAGCCTGCTTGACCTACTCCCAGCACAAGCACAGACACACCAGAATAATCTTGTTACAGTAAAAATAAAAGATATGTTGGGAACATGCAGAGACTAAAAACACAGGAAGCCTGGCTGTTAGAGGCAAAGGTAGACGGTTTTGTCCGCATTACAGTTTTAAAGTTTACAATGAGAATGCATGGTCAACAGTTTCTTTGTACCTTACTCCCTGCAAGGTCTCTGGTCCTTGCATCAGACATCCTACATCCAGCACTGTAATTCCTGTACTATGTTATTCCAATCCACCTTTTTATGAGTTAAAATCAGGCAGCCCTCCCCCACAGCGAGTTCTTAGCATATGATCTGTAACTTTCTTCCAGAATGTTAAAAAGAAAGAAAAAGAATGAAATCAGTGCTTGGGAAAGAAGTGAAAAGGACAGGTAACAGACTGTGATTACAAAGATGTAGTGTGAGCACAGCAGGAAAAGTAACAAGCTAGGAGTGGGAGAAAACAACAAGACAAAACTAAGCTTCCTACCTCAGGGGAACTGATCACCTGAGTAATGGGTAGAAGGACACAAATGGGGAGGGAAGAGCAAATTAATAGGCAAGGACAGGAATTGGTTTGAGTGAAGATGTTCACTCTTGCAAACATTTCCCCAGCATTGGGGCCATCAAACTGTGGCAGCTCAACCTAAGCATCACCAACTAGTCATATTTGAGGTCTAAAGGCAACTTTGAAGCTTCTTCTACCCAAATACAGTAAAGATGAGATAATTCCTTGTGTACCCTTTCAGGAAGGGCAGAAGAACTGGGCCACTTTGCGCTGTTACCCCTTAGCCAATGCCAAATCTCTCACCTCACAGGCACAAGATGAAACTGTGATCATTAACCATAAATTACTACCACTCCTGGGATCTGTGTATTCACAATAAGTAGGAGCTAAAAGCCCTCACTTCCCTCAAAACCATGCATCTAAAAGGATCAGAAAATCCACTCTGATCGCATGTATTACACAGAGGGTGAAGGGATAACTGCCCTGACCTAGATAGCACAGGTTAGCCAAATGTCATCTGATCTTGGAACCACCAACGAATACCAGGGCCATTATGCAAAGGCAACGGCAAATCACCTCTGAATGTCTCTCGCCTTAAAAACCCTATAGGGACGCCTTAAGTCATTTGTGACTTGATGACAAAAAGGGGGGAAAAAGGGGGTGAAGGATAACTAAGGGATGTATTTCTGGCAACCAATTAAGATAACTCATACTATAGTATGAGTGGGAATGTTGGCCAATTTTAGAAAGCTGACAGGAAGAAAGTTGATTCATTTCAAATGTGGCGTTGGAGGGGAGTTTTATGGATACCGTGGACCACCAAGCAGACAAATAAGTGGGTTATAGATCAAATCAAGCCTGAACCCTCCCTAGAAGCAAAAACGACTAAACTGAGGCTATTGTATCGGTTCTTGTAGGTTATCCAGGCTGTGTGACCGTGGTCTAGGTATTTTCTTTCCTGACGTTTCGCAAGCAGCTGTGGCAGGCATCTTCAGAGGAGTAACCCTGAAGGACACTGTCTCTCAGTGTCAAAGTATGTTGGAAGAGTAATATATATATAGTCAGAAGGGGGTTGGGTTTGAGGTGAGTCATTGTCCTGCCAAAGAATCAAAGGTAATGTGCTAATCATTGTCCTGAGGCTATTGTACTTTGGGCACATTATGAGAAGGCAGGAGCCACTGGAAAAGACAATAAGGCTGGGAAAAGTTGAAGGCAGCAAGAAAAGGAGAAGACCCCACATGATGCGAATTGACTCAATCGAGGAAGCCAGGGCCCTCAGTTTGCAAGACCTGAGCAAGGCTGTTAACGATAGGACATTTTGGCGGTCATAACTTTATAGAAATGCCATAAGTCGACAAACAATCAGTCCCTTACATGGTCCTAAGTATCCATAGGGCAAAAAAGCATGGTCGCTTTAGCCTCCTTTATTCCCTGTTTCAGCCCGGATTCAGCCAGGATCAAACATGCGTTTGATCCTGGCTGAAACAGGGAATAAGGGAGGCCAAAGCCCTGTGTTTTTGCCCTCTCTCTGCCTTCTGGCCAGGGCCGGATTTAGGTTTGATGAGGCCCTAAGCTATTAAAGGTAATGGGGCCCTTCATATGTCCAGCTGTCCTTTGCCAACAACAAATTGTCGCTGTTTTTTGTGTGGAATGTATGCTAAATGGTAATTTACGGACCTAACAGGTCTCTAAAGCCATTTGCACGTAACAAAATATGTATTTTTATCAATGTAATTGTTGAACTGAAATACAATGAAGAAGTGTATTAATAGTGAAACAATTATTAAGCTCTAACTTTAAATGATTTTTTATTCATAACAAACTTAAGAATGCAAATAATTCCCAGTGGGTCGCCGTGTTAGTCTGTCTGCAGTAGTAGAAAAGAGCAAGAGTCCAGGAGCACCTTCTTCACTGAAGAAGTGAGCTGTGGCTCACGAAAGCTGCCAGAAAATATTTTTGTTAGTCTTTAAGGTGCTACTGGACTCTTGCTCTTTTCTATTAATAATGCAAAGACACTGGCATTTGGCAAATGTATATTCAGTTTCCCCCCCCCCCTTTAAATTGTTTGGGGGCCCCCAAGAGAGCGGGGCCCGAAGCGATAGGTTGCGTAGCTTCCACGTCAATCCGGCGCTGCTTCTGGCACGCGCCCCGAAGCACGTGCAGCGGCGACCCAGCAGAGCCTGCCTTCCCTTCCCTTGCAGCGGACGGCTTCTGGGGGAAAGGACGCCGCTTTCGGCGCGCGCCACGCCGCTCCAACCCGCTCCGCGAAAGCCGCGCCTTTGCGCCACCGTGACTCGCCCTTGCGCGAAGGAAAGCAACGCCCCCCGCCCAGCCCAGCCCACCACTTTCCCGGACTCCGAAGCCCCCGCCGCCCGCCCGCCTGTTTACAACAACCTGTAAACTCAATGGGCAGAGGGCTCAAAGCAAAAGAAGGGCCATTTATTCATGGAAGGTTTTGCATTGGGTTTGCCTACTGGTTCCCAACCGGGGGTCCGTGGACCCCCAGGGGTCCGCGAGAACTCAATTAAGGTCCGCGAAACAAAGTTAGAAACTCGTAATAAATTAATATTTTCAATTAAAAGTTCTCTATTATAAAAATATATACATTCAAATATTATTCTGAGTTTAATGTTTAACAGTTATGATTAAAGTTTATTTTCAAATTCCCGGAATTTTTATTTTGAACCTTGGGGTCCCTGCACCGAACAAAAAAGTCCTAGTGGTCCCTGGTCAAAAAGAGGTTGGGAACCACGATCCCACATAAAGGAAGCCACAGCTTCCTCAATAAAGGAAGCCACAGCCTTCAATCTGCGAGATCTGAGCAAGGCTGTCAAAGATAGGACATTTGGGAGGACCTTCATTCATAGGGTCGCCATGAGTCGGAAGCGACTTGACGGCACTTCACACACACACACACACACACACACACACACGCACACTTTCCCCACCCGAATTCTCAAATCTCTGCATGGGGGCTCATTGTTGAGTTTTGAGAATATGGATTGGGGGGGGGGATGCATCTAAAGAGAGGCAAATCCAAGGCAAAACCTCCCATGCATAAATGGCTAAGGAGACAGAAACCCGGACCGCCGCAAATAGCGCGCTCGCTCACATGCTGCCGCGGGACTTGAATGCACGGGTGCCGCCGCCGGCTTGCTCCGCCTCTCCCGCTGCCGCCGCCGCCGCACCGCACCGGGCGGGCTGCCGGTCCCGGCGGCTGAGCTCTGTCCGGGTCCCTGCCGGGGATTTGCTCCTCCTGGATTTGCTCGCCAGGTCCTAGTGCTCCCGGCTGCCGCCAGCAACGCTCGCCTGGGTTCCCCGGCGCCTTTCGAGAGCCCTGCTTGCTAAGCAGGCCTCGGGATTAGAGCCAGCCCTGAGCCGTGGGAATGGGGATTAGCAAGGCCGTGGGGGCCAGGTCCTTTCTCCCCCTCCCCCATATTTTGGTTCCTGGTTTACCTTCTGGGTATCTCACAGTAATGCAACAACTTTCTTTCTCCTATCCCTGCATTTGTCGATGTTATTTGCCTTCTCTTCAGCAAACGTATGGAGAATCATACTAGTTTTGTTGTTGTTCAATTTGTATCCAGAGTAATAATTCAGTAAATCGATTTGATGCTTGATCTCTGATAGCGACGTCTTCGGATCTTGGCAAATTAATAATACATCGGTTCTTGTAGGTTATCCGGGCTGTGTGACCGTGGTCTTGGCATTTTCTTTCCTGACGTTTCATCAGCAGCTGACGTTTCGCCATTGCAGGACAATGACTCAGCTCAAACCCAACCCCCTTCTGACTATATATATATTACTCTTCCAACACACTTTGACACTGAGAGACAGTGTCCTTCAGTGTTACTCTCTGAAGATGCCTGCCACAGCTGCTGGCAAAACGTCAGGAAAGAAAATACCAACACCACGGTCACACAGCCTGGATAACCTACAAGAACCGATGAACTCTGACCGTGAAAGCCTTCGATAATAATACATCGTCCGCATAACTCCTGATTTTGTATTCTCGATCCTCATATTTCAGTCCTTTAATTATAGAGTTTTGTCTAATCTTGTTAGCCAGTACTTCCATGGCCAAGTTGAACAAGAGAGGCGAAAGAGGGCAACCTTGCCTGGTACCTTTCTCGGTTATAAAATTTTCCGTCAGTTTGCCGTTAATCAGCAGTCTGCATAGCGTATACAGCCTTGACTGCTGTTATGAATTGGTTACTGCAGGAAACCCTTCCAGATGGGAGAAGGCAGGCAGCTCCACTGAACTCTTGGAATTCTCACTTAAGAGTCTTGGGAAATGGGTTACTCCAGTGCAGAACTCTGTTTAGCTAAGCAACCAGTCCTGACTCAGAGAGACCTGAAGTGAAACATCCAAGAAATCCACCAGCACTGCACAGAAGGAAAGAAAAAGAGCAGCTGCAGGCCCCAAAGCTACATCTCCTTAAAGCCCCTTCCCTTAACCCTGCGTGTGTGTGTGTGTGTGTGTGTGTGTGAGGACAGGCGATGGGTTGAGGAACGAGGAAGAAAAGGCAATGTTTACATACTCAAAAAGTCTTACCAACACTGCATCCCGGCCACCTTCGGACAAAAGAAAGATATTTCCATCTGCTGACTGGAACATGCTGAGCAGCCTTCGTTGGGTCTTTAATATGCGGAAGAATGAAAATCCCCTGAGCGCTAAAAGGCTGAGCTGCTTTCAGCTCTCCAGGAAACCGGTGCCAATTTCAGCGTAAACATCAGCGCCGATTACCCTTCTGCAGCCTCCGCTCTTGCCAGGCTGAGCGAAGAAGTTGTCACCACCAGCATGGATTGGACAGGTGTGATCCAGCACTTGCTGATCAAAGGCTTCCCCGCCATATTATGTCTCTTTCATGCATTGCTCTACTCTCTCCAACTAAAATAAACCTGATAATTTAAACAATCTGTTTTTTCTCCCCTGTCAACATCCTTGGGAGGACTTGCTATTTATATTCCTCTCATATATTAGGAAAGAGAAACATGCACACTTAATGATAAAACTAATGACAGTTGGATTTATATAGCACTTTGAAGTGCATCAGATACATTATCTTGTTCCAGCGGTCCTGTAAGGTAGGCTAGCGCTATTACCCATGAGGGCACCTACTGTGTTTAGTATAGAGACAAGATTCAAAGTAGTCGCTTTCTATTTCCTAGCTCAGTTGCTTAGCAACTATACGGTATCAGTTGTAGAATACACATGGAGTACACCAGCTGCAGCGTACAGAGGAATCTATTTTTACCAAATACAGGAATGTTCAAGCATACAACAAACTACATGCAAGATTTGCACTATTTCCTACAGGAGAGTTACAGTCTTCCCACCTTGGTGGCCCTGAGCAGGCAGAAAGGTGGCATAAAACTTTTGTAAATAAATAATAATAAATATTGGAAATTTTGTCCTGTGTGAAACAGACCACTAGAGTGACAGTGCTGGTATGTGTCAGACCCAGCAAGAAGAAAGTAGGACCTGTGGCTGCCGTAATGTCTAGTTTGGCCCTCATGTAAGTGGTCTGGCCCTCATTTAGGTGTTTACTTTGCAGTTAGTGTTAAACCGGGCGCCTGAACTGGGCCAATACCCACGACGGAGGCAGTACAGGAGTGGAAGAACGAAACCGAAGCAGCAGCGAGAAAAGCTAGTGCTGAGATCAAACCAACTACCATCTTTCAGAAGACAGGTCTTCTCCCCACGCCCCCTCCACGAGGCTTTCAGGTCTCTATGTTCAGGGACAAAGTGTGCAGCATAGGTAAGCTCCTTGATCACAAAAACACGGCAGCCACAAGGGGAAATCAGAGGGCAGAGATACTAGAATGGGAAAATCTTTCCGTTCTTCTCATTTCAGGGGTGACTTGGAGCAGAACTTCATGGTATGAGGCAAACACAAGCCTTAAAAGCCTCAAAACACTACTGAGAGTTCAGGGGCATGTTGGCAGGCTAGAAGGGGGGGTTGGGCCTGCCTGCTACCTCTCCCCTGCAAATGCCCCCAGGCTCTTTAAAATCCTTCGAGAGGAGAACGTGGAAGCAGTATTTGAAGGGAAGAATGAATGGGCATGGGAAGAGTTAAATAGCTGCCATTCCTCTCCCTCATCCTTATTTTGTTTCAACAAATAGGGGTTCAAGACGAGGCTCTGCTAAGGTTAAGCAGAGTTTGGCCCTCAGGTAACAGCAGATATTATGTTCTGAGCTCTCTGCTTGCAGCCTGCTGTGTTCATTTTCCCTATGAAGCACTTTCTCTTCTCAGGATTTCTGTTCTTTAGACTGTAAATGTGCCTTGGATTGGTTCAGTAAGAGAGTCACGGTCTTTCACTTTGTAACTCAATTAATTCTAATGCACTTTGAATGAAATCACACAGGAAGCCAACTGGTGTTTTAATGTGATGTTAATGTTTCTGCAAGAGCGGCAGCTTAAAGAAGCCACACTTGCACCTGCATTTGGCATTACAGTGCAGAACGGGAATAAAAGCAGAATGAACATGAGGTTCCTTTAATCAGAGTGAAAGCTCCATTTGTGGGGGCAAAATTGTTTTTGTTAGGGTCCTAAAGTTGTTATCTCCCAGTCCCTTCACCAACCTTCAGCTCTCTTTGGGTCAGATATATGCTAACTCTACATTTGTACAGCGCTGATCTCTCCAGGACACAATGACTCAGAGCGCATAAGGAGAGTCCACGGCTGAGCAGTGTTGCCAACAGACAAGGAAAAATTCTGTTTTTATGGCAGCCCGATCTGCAAAAATCAGGAAATGGCACATGGAATGAGGATAAGCACTATCATTTGCCAAATGTCGGCTGATCACAATGCTGTTATAGGCACAGGAGCAACAGCAAATTTAAAAACTTGGCAACTCTGAGATCCCTGGACCTAAGGAAACGATTTCTTTGTTGATCCTATCACAAATCATGCAATATTTGTAAGGGAGGAAGTGAAACAACATGACTCCCCACCCCTGGAATACAAATACAGTATTAATACATATGTGCCTGGAATCGTATTACCTGAAGCCCTCCATTAGCTTGTGTGTACCACAAAGACTGGACTCTGACATACTTGGAGAAAGGCCCTAGGAACTTGTATCATACCACCCTTCTGCAAAATGACTGAGGAGCTTTTCTATAGGCCTCTGGTCCCATGGGTTGATGTTCCCTACCTCAGCACAGTGTTCCCTCAAGCTTCACTACTAGTTGAGTAGGTGAAGCAAATGCCTGAGGCCTAATGGATTGTCTCATCAACCAGAGCCTCTCTCCCCTTACATCACCCTTCCTGTACTCTCAAGGAAAGGGCAATCCCTAGAGTGCCCACTGGTCGCAATCAGCCCTAGCGCTTGTGTGGAATCACACGTCCCATTTCCAGGTTGAAAGGAATGAGCCAGAATCTCAGTCTTTCTTTCCAAAGAACTTTCTGAAGACAGATTTGTTCTTCTGGCGAGGTGAGACGCCCTGGCTTCTCTCACTTAGACTCTCTCGGATGGCCCCAGGGGTGGCCATGAAGGAATGGCAGCGAGGCCTCAGGACAGCGGGTGCCTGCTCTCCAATGTACAGCGTGACTGAGTAGCTGCTGCCAACCCCCAAAGGCTCTTTAGATACCGACAATGGGCTTATCTTCTGGTAGGTAGCTGAAAGAGAGAGAAAGAGTACATGTTTGGCAGAAGTCAGCAGCAGCAACACATTAGCAGAACAAACGGCAAAAGGATTTCTCCCTACTAAGAGACACATTCCAGTTTAGCCTCAAAGCTGGTTGGTATTTTTTTTGGTTTACTGGTTCTTCTACTTCCAGGAGACCTATTCCTGCTCCAAATAAAGGCAGAAAAGGGGGTTCAACCAGGCCATCAACTGAGCT
The DNA here is from genome assembly GCF_029931775.1 of Euleptes europaea. NCBI lineage: Eukaryota > Metazoa > Chordata > Lepidosauria > Squamata > Sphaerodactylidae > Euleptes > Euleptes europaea. Next base: position 36,807,812 of record NC_079318.1, on the reverse strand, counting down.
GAGGTTTATCTGCCCCAGAACCAAAGCTCATTCTTGGAATGTGTAAAGGAATAAGGAGAAGAAACTGCTTTGCTTCTGAACATTTTAAAAGTTCCATCTACTAAACTGAAGAAAGCAATTCCTTTCACTAATCACATCTAGGATGAGGGATGGAAACACTTCCAAGACAAACAACAACATCGTTTCCAAGAAGATTTAATCCCCAGTACCTATTGTTTCTGAAATTATGCAATAAATTCAGGTATTTCCAAGATACTTGTCCTTGTCTAATGTCTGAGGAATAGCATAGAACACTCTATAAAGTGTTCACAGCAGACATCACAAAGTTGCTTTTCTCAGATCTGATTCCTACAATTGCCTTTGAAGATATATATTTCAAGCAATATGCATGCAAATACCACTTTGGAACTGCTATACACATGCCTAGTTCTTTTTATTGGAACGCAGGATCAAATGCACACCTTGGAAGAGGAAAATACACAGAAGCCATATTCAGCATCAGAGATGTGAATCTGAGGTTAAGGGTGCTGCTGTCATCTAGTGGTGACTTGAAGCAATACACCTGTGACTTTGAGGAGAACCTTGAAAACAGCACCCCCCACCCCAGCACTGAAACTAGCACTATGACATCATGTTTGTCTCAAAAGAACGATAGACTACATTTAGTCCTACACAAGTCAGTGGCACCTGATCAGAGGGAAATGAATTTTAAAGCTGAAAGAGAACAACATTAAGGGATCAAGAAGCTCTGAGTTAGGTGTAGACCTCCTGTTCCCCTATCTAGCAACTCCTTCTCCTTCACAGACGCGTAGAGTATACCTGAGGTGAAGGAATAGGATCTCCTCTTGCTTGCCACAAGCCCATAGTCATCTTCCTGACACATAAAGGGATCTTGTGACCTTGGAGACTCAGCAGGGGAGCACAGCTTTGGACTCTGCTCTGTTGTATAAATGGCTGCAGCTCCCTGATTGTTTCCTAAAAGGTGACAAAAGTTAAAAATGTGATACATGGGCTCAGCTTTAGGATTCCTTCCTTTAAAAAAAAAAAACAGGTTTCTGAATCAAAAATTATGCATATGTTGCACAGTTTGGCTTTTGTATAAAATATTCTATACTATGGCACGGTGTGGTGTGTTACAAAGGGCGATCCCAACCCCACCAAATCTTTTTGGAGTATTGCTGTCTATTGGTTTAGACAGTGGCCTTTTAGTGGACATTTTAAAACAGTCCAATCTAATTTTAGCATTTAGCTTAAAAGACACTAACACCAAGTTTTGACCACCCCAGCAAGGTATATCTATGCATTGTGTACCATATATTTGTGGGCCTGCATCAGGGGAAGGTTGAAAACACATATATACACAAAGAGAATATTTCAGAGTTATTCACATGTTTGTATTTGGAAGAAACATGGCTTCTTGACTGGGAACATTTTCACACACCTTGCTACCTTACCCTGATTTTTCCTCCTTTGCTACCTCATCCTCCTCAGACCAAGGTGGGCAGGGAGATTACAGACAGCATTTAAAAGAAAGAGGGGAAGGGAGGGCCAGCCCTTAAAAATAATGCACTGCAAAAGTCCCTAGCCTATAGAGGCAAAGAAGCCCCTTTACCCAGCTTATTTGTTGTCAAAAGAAGAGTTCAGGTTTGCAGAGGCAATGCCATATAAGCGAACAGTCTGGACAGTCAGTCAACAAATATATTGCACTGAAGAGAAACACGTCAAAGGTGGAAAACCAAGGGTGGGGGGAAAGGAGAACACAGAGAAGGAAAACAGATTTAACAACCAGTGTGAGAAAGGTACAAAAACCCCACTGAACTTTGGCAGCAAAATCAAGGCAAAAAGTCTGTTTGAAAGTACCCTGTAGTACAATCAAGCTGTTTTTTCCCTTGGGTTATGGAGACACTCCACAGCCACAATACAATCTAGATGTCCATCCCCCCTCATATGAAGAGATGGTCTTCAGCATCCCAGTAAGCAAGGTAAGGCCAAGGACCCTGATAACGAAGATGCAGAAGGATGAGGGCCTGGAATGGGCTCAGGATTGCCAGCTCTGGGTTGGGAAATACCTGGAGATTTTGGGAGTGGAGCCTGAGGAGGGCGGGGTTTGGGGAGGGGCTTCAATGGGGTATCATGCCATAGTGTCCATCTTCCAAATTGGCTATTTTCTCCAAGTGAATGAAGGCCTGTCGCCTGGAGATCAGTTTATTTATTTATTTTTTGATTTCTATCCCGCCCCTCCCCGGCAACGCAACAGATCTCAAGAGATCTCCAGCCACCACCTGGTATTTTTACAGTAAACTTTGTATCAATATTGATGGCATAACTTATTGCTGTTCCAGGTCATTATTGTAGTATATAACATTGTATTTGATACAGAACAATATTTTTATAATGGTATGAATTTATGATAATAAAATGCAATTTTAATATTTTTGTATTATAATAATAATCTTTATTGTACATAGAAATTGATCAGCTGATGAAGCCTTGGCGAAATGTGAATAACGATCTAGACAACACGTCCATCTTCATCTTTTCCAGCTGTTCTAGTTGTTCATATGTCCTCAAAACTCTTGGACAATTGCACTTACCTGGAAGTTTGAACTCTGTAAAAGAAATTGTCAAGTCATTGATAAGCAACAACATTTAATACTTACCTTAAATTTTTGATCCTTTGTATTTTGTGTATTGTTTGTTGTATTTGTTTTCACTGTACATCTCTTTGCACTTAATATATTTAATTGCATTGGAAATTTGTGCTGTTTTTGTTTTCTTCATACCACCTGGAGGTTGGCAACCCTAGCTCAAGCTCACTAGCTCCCAAGTCACCTCTGCAATAACATCTTCCCAGACAAAGTCCTCACAAGGCGCTTCACTTACATAGATGCCAGGAGCACATTACCACTCTGGGCTGCAGCCGAGGTGCTGAAGGGGTGGTGTCTGAGGATAAAGAGAGAGTGCTCAAGTGAACTCTGAACACGACACACTCACCTGCCGGTGGCGCTGCAGAATCCAGTGGGTCATCCTGAGTATCATAAGGCAGTTTCAGCCTGACACTTGACTTGGGCTCCTCTTGGCTCTTGCTTGTAAGGGGCTGATGAAGGCCCAGAAAGTGGGAGGGCCCAAGGCCAGGAATCACACTGTAAAGAATGGAAATGGCAGAAACACAGAGCTGGGTTCAAAAATCCCCACTTCCACAGGATTGTGCTGCCAGCCAGCATAAGGTTTAATCCTGGATAGTCTCTCGCACAAAGGCAAGGCATGCCGATTTGTATAGCGCACAAGCTTGGGGCTTTGAATGAGATCAGGTTTGCTAGAGGCCTACGTTTGGCTGAACAATTCCATAGATTACATGAATGGGATGTGCACATAAGGAAGAGGAGGAACTTGCTGTCACCAGAAGAGAGAACTGGAAAGAAAACCACGGTCCACTCAAACAGGAACTCAGTGTTCTAGATGTACTAAGAATGGGCTTTTTTCAAGACCGAGAACAGAAATATACATTGTAAAATTAAAAAAAAAAACCCCACAAAGATTTCAGAATCTGGTTTTTACCGACTATGTTGGAATATAATTAATTTACATAAATGGTCTACTTGAATTACTCGAGTACAACCCTGCTTGCCAATGAACAAGAGTGCTCAGCAGGACAAGTCGATCTCAGGGGAGTCACCAAATTCCATCCCCACCCTCAGGAACTTCTGCCTAGCATTGCTGACAACACTTACCTAACAGCAGAGGTTGTCCTTTGGGCAGCCTGGGAAGCTGACTGGAAATAATCCACTTCAGGTAAACCTTTGAACACAGAAAAGGTTGCGGTTAAAAGCAGCCCCTGGGCAACAGCTCTTAAAAAAGAAACATCAATTTGCTTAATAGTGTTTGTGCCCAGAACACATTTTAATGATTTATATGGGCAGTCCTCTCAAGCACATAACATAGGACCATTCCACAGTAACACACTTGGCCCTGCAGGCATGGTCAACAGAGCTACGGCCTCTTTGAAAGTATATGCATCGGACAAGAATGTTCGTCAAACACTTATTATTCTCAATTGCACTATATATATTTAAGTGTACACTTAAAAAAAATTAGGTGTACATTCGTCACACTGGAAAGTGTGAAGAAGCACAGAGGTCATTATTATTTGTATTTTGCACATAAGGAACTGAGGCCAGGTGACAGCGAATCTGTTGTTGATCTGCAATTTGACTCTTGGCCTCCCTTGTACCTCCCATGAGCAAGTACCCTACAGGACTCCAGGTTTGTCTCAGTCACAATGGGACACATAGCTGATGATAAAAGTTATTGCCTGGCCCTCCAGATACCTATAGTTCCTGAGTGGCAGCCATTCCTCCCTCCCTCCGATCTACCAGTGCTTCCCACTTCTTCCTGAACAGTATCCAGCCTTACCTGAATTTTGCTGCAGTTTGGTAACCCACTCTTTCATGAGTGGTTCAGTCAGAGCTCTAAGGAGATACTTGGAGCCGTCCTTCAACCTGGGGATGTGAAAAGGATGGCAACAAACAGAGTATTTGGATGAGGGACGGATACAAAATCCAGCACCAACTTCATACTCCAGCAGTCTTAGAAATTAAAAGGGGGAGGAGTGTGGCATGCAGCAGTTCCCAGGGTTCAATCCCCAGCATCTCCAATTTTTTTTTTTAAAGGACCATTAGTAGGTGATGTGAAAGACTTCAACCTAAGACCCTGGAGAGCCGCTGCCAGTTTGAATAGGCAATACAGATCTTGATGGACCAATAGTTTAATTCAGTATTCAGCAGTTTCATGTGTATGTGTTCATGTGTATGTGAGGAGTCCTCCCAAATTGCCCCCCCCTCATTTTTGAAGCCACAGTAAGAAAGGAAACTTGGGGTTACTCACTGCAGTGTGAAACAGTTGGTCTTTTTGGTGTACTCTGTTTCCAGGGCGCAGATGGCTCTACAGAGATTCAGTGGTAATGCTACCATGGAGCTCTGCTGTGCAAAGGAAAGCAAGCGATGATGTCTCTGGAATTTGCAAAGAATTATTTCTAAACTACTTCGCCAGCACAGAGAAGCATTTCCAGGAGAACAAGAGTTCATCTGCCTTGCACTGCATCATATAAATATCTTGGAACAACAATCCAGGCATCTGGCTCCAAGTTGGCCCATAATACCCATGTAGCCAATTTGGAGGAAAGATCAGCTCGATTAATAATCAATTTCCTCCGGACCAAAGGGGCACATTTACATTCCAGCAGCACTTAAACTTTATCAGGCGAAAACCCTAGCACAAATGCTATATGGAACACAACTTGATTCTCCACCCTCTAGTCTTACTCCCATTGAGCGTGTGCAATCCAAGTTCCTTAGAGCTGCCCTGAAATTGCCAAGATGTGTTCCAAATGCTTTGATCTGTTTAAAAACTGGCATGGTGAAGGTGGAGGCAAGGATTGTCCTGTCCTCAATTTATCTCTGGCTAAAAATTAACTTTAACCCTAATGGTCTTCTCCCACTGATCCTTTGTGACACCTTTAGGTCAAAATGGGTGATAGCCATAGAAGACAAATTAAATAACTTGGGTTTTACACCCCTAGCACTACTTCAGTTAGGGTGGGAACAAGCTAAGTTAATTATATCCCAAAGGATTAAAGACATTGAGAGACAAGCAGATTTAGCAAGGGCGCCTCTATTCATGGCACCCCTCCATTCTAAATACATCCTAGCACCAGCACCCTATCTCCACTATTTAGAGATAAATAATTATAGAAGGGCCTTTACCCTGGCCAGATGTGCAGCCTTACCTTCTGCTATGCTAGAGGGGAAATTTAAGAAGATACCCTGGGAGGAGAGATTCTGCCCTTGCAAATCAGGGGACTTAGAAACTGTTGAGCATGCCCTCCTGAACTGCAATTTGTATACATTACCCCGTTCGAAGTTTATTGAGCCCCTCTTATCGCGAATGGGACCTGACAGGGCAGGAGAAAGAATTGAGATGCTCCTACAAGGGGATAATCCTTCAATCACTCTTCAGGTTGCGAAATTTTGCATGGCAGCAATGAAAATTCGATGCCATAGAACAGCCTCTTAGCGCAATTGACAGATGTGTCCCAGCTGTAATTTTCTTTTTAAGTGTTATAAGACTCGGACTGTAATTCTTTGTTTGTAAGAATTTATTAGCCCATGTTTTCTGTTTTATCTTGTTTTCTCTGGCTAAGGGCCGTAAATAAATTATCTATCTATCTATCTATCTTGTACTGCATCCCCCTCTGGCTTGTAACAAGGGAACAGCGGCCAGGAGATAAGCTATCATCCCCAAAGGACTGAAACTAGGTACCAGTTTTAATGACACGGAAAGGCGGGTCATGAGTATTGAGATCTGAAAGAGCTTTGAAGCTAGAAGAAAGAAACTGCTGATGAGTACGATATCATTTTCAGGGCAGGCCTGTCTCAATGGCTGCCCCCCACCCTCTGGAATGTACTTCCCCCACTTAGCTGCCTCACTGCTCGTTTTGCTACCCAGGGAACTTGGCTTTATTCAGAAAGGCCTGTGTGGGTTGATTGAACTTTTCTTCTGCTGACGCTCTGTGGGGTTTAAGGTTTGCCAATTATTGCTAGGAATGGTTTTAACGCGATTTTGGATTGTTTTTATTGATTTCAGCATTTACTATTTTGTACACTGGTTCGAGATCTCTTTTGGTGCAGAATGTGATAAATACGTTTTAAAGCCAAAAAAAAAAAAAATCATTAACATTATGTACATGTGTGCTCAATGATCCTGTCAGTGCTAACAGTGATGGCTGAAGAAGCCATCAGATAGAGGACATAAAATGCTGGAGGCATGAATGAAATTGACTTCGTAGAAAAGCAGCAGGAGAAAGAGAGAGTAAGGCCATTTATGCTTGGAAGAAACGCATTCCAGGCTGAATTGCCCTGCATATTTTTTTGAGTTTTTCCACAGTGAACCGTTGTTCAGGAAGTGACTGCGAAGCCGGCGTATACCTGCTTTGCATTACTTAAAACCCCTTTTGTGTTTGCTCCGCCCCCACACTGAAGAATCCCCTGAAGGAACCATGCTAAATGACAGCCGTGTGCTAGCTATGCAAACGGCGGTTGGCTTATGGAAGGAACAAAGGAACAGGCGAGTGGGGTGTGTGTGAAATTTCTCCTTTTGTGTCGGGACCGTGAATAGCCATTTTAAAGGTCGCATTTAAAAAAAGAGCTTTGAGCGAGCTTCAAAACTGACCCTGCATAAATGGCCTAAGTGTCTGGCAAAGGTCTCCCTACACTATACCAGTTTCCACTTCTTATCCCCACCCTTTTGTGGATGCCCCACTGCACACACTTACCTTGAGAGCGTCTTTCTTGTCTTGATAGAAACACAAAGTTTGTCTCATCAGCACTGTATGGAATGTGTTCCAGGAACGACAATTTGCCTAGGAGAACAGAATTAAAGATCAAATCTGAAAAGCTTTGAGAAGATTCCACTGCTCATAAAGCTTCTCATGTGTAAAGCCCTCTTTCGGTTGGAAAGGAGGTCGGGGGAACACGTTCCTCCTAGAAACCAAAAATAGGCAACCACTGCTGGAGAGGTTTTCTAACTCTCCAGAAAAGGAGTGTCCTTGTTTTAAAAAAGCAACAAAGCAGATGTATTATGCAGGAATGGGATATGAAGCCACAGCTGCCAGATAGGAGTTAGCAGTTGCATAATGTTAAGAATAAAATATGTGGGTTGGGTTTGTTTGTTTTTTACTGGAAAGGCCTTGAGCCATTTTCCCCACACGTTGACAAACACACCTATGTGAGTCAACACATGTTGTTAGGTGCTGCTAACCTGTTAGAGGAAAACACAAACGAAATTGCTTTCTAATGATATGTGCTGGATGTCCATCATCCTATGTTAACCCGTGGGGACCCCATTAGTGTAGAGTGAAAGATAATCAGCTTTTCCCCATCCTCAGACAGAACGCCGGCAATACCTTTCTTCCTCCTGCCTGCAAGAGGTGCTTCCTCTCCAGAGTTCCTTCCATCATCTGAAGCTCCAGTTTACTGGGTAGAAGCTGAAAAAAAGACAGACAGCAATAAACAAAAGCCATCCCAGGGAAAGCATAAATGCTGACCTCCCACAACAGAGACCCAATTATGAAGATTTATCTGAACCTCCCCCTCCATACATACTGAACAAGGAAGAGTGAAATTTCTCCTCAAACTGCCAGTGTGCACCGGGCTTCAATTGAATTTCCTTTTGCATAATCCCTGGCCAGTTCAATAATATCTGCATTTGTTCAGGTGTGATTCAACAAATATACCTGATGCTTGAACAAACAATTCGTTCTGCTTGTTCAGCTACACTTACCACTGACAACTAATAGAGCTACTTCTTTGTGTGCTGCCACCGTCTAATATTTACTTTCATAGGAGCACTCTGCTGTGCAGCTGTAGCATTTCCTTTTCCATAATTAGCAGCAAGTGGGATTGAAATGGTGGTACCCTACAGGACTTTATATAGAGCGATATTCCCCATACGAATCCAGCAGGGTCTGTCCCCCACGGCAAGATCCTCCTATCATGTTCACTTGACACTACAGTAAGTAAATCTTATTTCAGCAAAGGTTCCACTTCTCTCTGCAGTTGTCCCTTTACATTTTGGTACCTCCTGCTTGTTTCGTGGTTCAGTTGTGACTGCTTCTGCTTAATTCAGTGGCCTGTATACTCCAGAGCACAAGAGCCCTGTGGTGCAGAGTGGTGAGCGGCAGTACTGCAGTCAAAAGCTCTGCTCACGACCTGAGTTCGATCCCAATGGAAGTTGGTTTCAGGTAGCCAGCTCAAGGTTGACTCAGCCTTCCAGCCTTCCAAGGTCGGTAAAATGAGCACCCAGCTTGCTGGGGGTAAAGGGAAGATGACTGGGGAAGGCACTGGCAAACCACCCCGCAAACAAAGTCTGCTTAGAAAACGTCGGGATGTGACGTCACCCCACAGGTCAGGAATGACCCAGTGCTTGCACAGGGAACCTTTTTACCTTTATACTCCAGAGTAGATCTTTAATCTAGCGTGGTGTAGTGGTTAACAGCGGTGGTTTGGAGTGGTGGACTCTGATCTGGAGAACCGGTTTTGATTCCCCACTCCTCCACATGAGTAGCGGAGGCTACTCTGGTGAACTGGGTTGGTTTCCCCACTCCTCCACATGAAGCCAGCTGGGTGGCCTTGGGTAAGTCACAGCTCTGTTAGAGCTTTCTCAGCCCCACCTACCTCACAGGGTGTCTGTTGTGGGGAGGGGAAGGGAAGGTGATTGTAAGTCTGTTTGATTTTGCCTTAAGTGGTAGAGAAAGTCAGCATATAAAAACCAACTCCTCCTACTCCTCCTTCTAATCATTCCTTTTTGTTTGGTGGAAGGAGGCTTTAATTACTACTTTTCCCATTACAGCCCAAGTAATTGTTCATAGGTCTCAAGTGAACAGGAAGTAATTAATTGGGTGAGGAGCAGAAACTGCTTTAAGCCAAAAGGAAAAAAAAAGGAACATTTAAAAGGACAGTAGCCATGGAAGCTCCAACAGACCTGCATTATAGAGTCTTGCTAGAAAGACATTTGGTTAAGATTATGATAAAAGTTGGTGTTTCCCCTCCCCCCCCCCCCGTCCCTCTTTAAGGGAGGGAAATCTCAGTCTGTACCACCTGTCTCTGAGCCCCTTTGTCCATACAGTCTGGGGATGGGAATTAAAACATTTGGTTTTCAGACAGGAAAATGCCGTCAGAACATACCCGGACAGACAAGGGTTCTGACCTTGTTGGTCTCTCTGCTCTCTTCCTGGAGCTTCAACTGGTCCCCTGGGCAGATGCTCGGAGCCGTTCCCATGGGTGCAGCCTCTGTCTTCTCAGGTGGCTCTGGGCAAGAAGGCAAAGATGCCCAGCTCTTTGAACAGCTCTTCCTACCAAGTCCGTTACTGGACCCTTTCCCCTCTTCTGAGCCCTGAGGCGGCTGGACAGAGGTGGGAAGCTTGATCTTAGCCACCAGCACATTATCTGCTGCTGCCAGGATGATTTCCCCACCGGAACCACCTGGGCTTTGTCCCTTGTCCACCTTTCTCTCTGGGCCAGGGTGGACACCTGCACTCCTCTTGTGCTTCTCCACGTTACTCCATATGGCCTGCAGCTCCTCCTCTTCTTCTTCAAACAACTCGTGGGCAGGGTGGCAAACGTCTGCCCTGCCTGGCAGCTTTGGACCTTTGGCTGCATTTCCTCCTGGAGCCTGGACTAAAACATCTAGCTCTGAAGACGCTGGCATGCCTTCCTGGTAGTCTAGTTCACGTCGAAACAGAGACACCTTAGTGGGGGATTTGAATCCTATGCGGTGCAGTGAAGGTGGGCTTCGTTCACAGCTTCCTTCTATCCCACCCTGACTGGTTTCCTTATTTGGCATCACCTTTGCCGTAGGGTCCTTCACTTTGGCTGTACTAGAAGCTGCATCAACATGGCTTCTCTGGGCAGCAGGGGAGGGCTTGAATTTCACTCTACATGATTCTCCGACTTTGGCTGTGCACTCAGTTGGTTCCTTTTCCTGCAACCCCTCACTGGTGCTGCCGGTTGTACTCAGCGCGGCAGCTAGCCTGTCCCATTCCCAGCCCAACTGCTCATGTAGCACACCGACACAGGACAGCTGGTTCTGCTTGAAATCCAGACACTCGTCGCTGAAACTGCTCCGGCTCTTGGGACTCTGCCTGTTCTCTTTGCCAGTTGCGACGCAATTCACCTTCTGCCGGCTGTAGCTTGGGTTGCAACTCACCTCTTCAAACCAGGTGCCCCTCTCTTTCTTGGGAAACTTATGGTAAACGTCCCCTGTCCCAAGTGGCTTTTGGCACATGGCTGGCTGCACGCCTCGTGTTCTCTTTTGCAGGCTGGTATCATTCTCCTGCACCTTTGCTCCACTGCTGTTCCACTGAGCCACTCCACTGGCCTGGCTGGCTTCCTGTCTATCCGCTAGTCCCTCCTGTGCTACGCTGATGGTATCATGGATGTTCCTCAAGGCAGTAGGATCCTTAGGGAGCTCCAGGCTCAGGACAGAACCCAGAGAAAGATGCTGGCACACATCCATCCTCTCTGGGAGTGCCTGGGAGCTATTGAGACGTCTGCTGTCTCTCACGAACATGCACCACCCAGATCCTTTCCCAACTGAGTCACATTCAGCATCAATAGCCCGTGCCAATGGGTTCTTCACATAGTCCATTGGCTGTCTGCCTGGTGGGCTATGTGAGTGCAAGGTCTGTGCCCTTCTGCTGCACTTAGGGGGCCAGGTGCTACTGTGCTTCTCCTGGACAGGCTGCACATCACTTGGACCTGCTTCCATGATCCCTTGCAAGGTGAGCAGCTGGGCATCTTCTATTGTTCCTTTTCCTTTTCTGGTGAGGCTCCTCAAGAGGGAGCTGGAGCTGATCTTTGGCAAAGTGTGGTGGGTGGCGGTGCCCCACCCTGTACTGGGAAGCAGGGAAAACTGAGTTCTGGTAGTCATTTGCTTAGCAAGTTGTGCCATGGTTGAGCTTCTACAGGCTGCACCTTTACCTCTCTCCTCCTTCACATGCAAATAGGTGCTGACCTGCAGAGAAAAAGAAGCCACTGAGGATCACTCATCCAAATACTCAAGGTCATTGGAGTTCAAACGCCTACGCATCCTGGCTGGCACTGCAAAAAACTTCATTCACACAATTATTTTTTTGCAGACATGCACTGACACATGCTCCTTCTGTCCAGCTTTTGCCTGCACATCACACAAAGTCCTGCACATGCTACACAACAGCCAGTAAAGTGAACAACCCAAGACAGGTCCCAAAGTGCTAGGATTTCTTCAGTTTCTTCTACTATCAGTCCAAAATACCATGATCCAACTTCATTGGGTTTTCTGGGGAAGGGGTGCATAACCAGTTAGCAAACGTCACTGAACTTCTTGCAAAGTGCACCCCACACACTTCAGCACAATGTTCTCTGAAACAGAGACTACCTGTAAACCTCAGCATGTAATAGTTTAGCAGAAGCTCAGGAGCCTGACGTAAGGGGGAGATGCCTTGATAGCAGGTCACCACTACATCCCACCCCAGTGTGGTGTCAAGTAGTGGTTACAGTGTTGGACTAGGACTGGGGGGCAGCAGAGTTCAAATCCTCACTGTTGCCCCAAGGACCCCCCTGTATCCTCTGGCCTAACACAATCAGAGGCTTGAGGATCTCCATCTTTGATATCAAACCATACATACATTCAAGGTATGTGTCACCTTGGGTACTAGCCAAGGAAGTAGTCTGACTGCCATGAGAACTCTGAAGCACACTAATCAAGGTTCTTTTGCATGACTCTCCAAGAAACCCCACATCCTGGCATTGAGTAATAACCCATGCTTGTAGGACAACAACCTATCTTCCAGAATCACCCTTACAATGCATCTTTTTCAGGAAATAAAATCATATGCTTAGTCAGGACCATCTACTCAAAGAATCAGAGTTGGAAGGGACCACCAGGGTCATCTAGTCCAACCCCCAGCACAATGCAGGAAATTCACAGCTACCTCCTCCCCACATCCCCAGTGACCCCCTACTCCATGCCCAGAAGATGGCAAAAAAAACCCAAATCCTCCAGGATCCCTGGCCAATCTGGCCTGGAGGAAAATTGCTTCCTGACCCTGAAGTGGCAATCAGCACTACCCTGGGCATGCAAGAAAGGGCCATGAGAGCCAAACACTGATGCAAACCTTCCCGCCCTCCCTCTCATGATCTGCCTAAGGTCATAGAATGAGCCTTGCTGACAGATGGCCATCTAGCCTCTGCTTAAAAACCTCCTGGGAAGGAGAACCCACCACCTACCAAGGAAGCCTGTTCCACTGAGGAACTGTTCTGTTAGAAAGTTCTTCCTAACGTTTAGACGGAAACTCTTTTGATTTAAGTTCAACCCGTTGGTTCTGGTCCGACCTTCTGGGGCAACAGAAAACAACTCAGCACCATCCTCTATATGACAGCCTTTCAAATACTTGAAGATGGTTACTAATGGGATAATTCAAAACCAGTGCTTGAAAGAAAGGAGGGCCTATGTGCCATGCCCCCCCACCCAGCAAACTAGCTTCTCCTGCCTTTGGCTCAGATTAACTGTAGCACGCTGCAGCCTAAATTCCTGCTCCCCGCCCCAGCAAATCCAGAAGGCCCTGCTTCAGGGAAAGTAGAATGATTGTATTGGAGGGAGGTGGCTCTTCATCTCACTGCACTAGTTATGCATTAAAGCCTAGGTTAGCTAATTTAAATAGGTAGCACTCTTTCCGTGCCTTTAACAGTTGTGCAGAAGACAAAATTTTAGAAGATGCAGCTTCTCCTAGCATGGGAGTAGTATGACAGGGCAAACTACACTGGCCGTAAATTTCTTTTCTACCAGAAGTTTAGTGCTGCATAAAGCAACCTTATGGTTCAACCTGGAGAGTTCACAAAACATTCAACACCATAACAAAGAGAGTTTCCTAAGCACATTTCCCCCACCATCACCACCCAGCAGATCAAGTAAACATTGCTAGCTGTAATACAATATCCAACTTGTTTGCGTTCTCCTATACAGACAGACAGACAGACAGACAGGAAGGAAGGAAGGAAGGAAGGAAGGAAGGAAGGAAGGAAGGAAGGAAGGAAGGAAGGAAGGAAGGAAGGAAGGAAGGAAGGAAGGCATATCTGTGACTTTTGAGACTTGCAAGCTTGCTGGCAGTGCATTTGGGAGCTGCATTTGAAAGGAGGCCTTGAGGAGTTAGTGAAGACTTTTGTTGCACCATGCAGCTATTCTATAAGGCATGCGTCCTGCTCCAGCTATTTTACCTCTTCCACATGCTGGTGGGGTGGCCTTTTCTTTCTCTTTAAACTACCCAAAGTATTTCCTAACAGCCCCTGGCAACGTTTCCAAAAGGTTTTATAGGCTGAGGGTTTAGTTTCACAGAGCTGGATTTGAGGAGAGAAAGAGAGAACAACAACAAATAGTGATGGAGCAGCAAGGATAATCCTACAAGCCTGAAGGAAAAGGAAGCAGGGCGTGATGAGGAGAGACAGCAGAAGGTGCTACAGGTACATGTTGCAGCAGTTTATAAAAAGAAGCCCAGGCTGCAGGGGGCTGATGATCTCCATGATCCAGACTGTGCACATCCTGCTGCTTGTTTGGGAGCTTCCAAATTCTCCTCTGGGAAGTCTTGACCAGTAAGTCTGATCATCCCCGACTGAGATCCCTGCTTTGTCCTGCCTGAGCACTTCAGAACTGCTTTGCATCCCTCAGAAAATCTCATCATGGCTCTAAGGGCATACCGCCCTTGTATGGAAGATACCAAGTGGCTCTACCAATGCTCCACCTAGAACATGACAATACCTCACCTTGCGCAAGCCTTCCTCTTCCACTGATGCCGGTAGTACCACTGATGCCGGTACTCCTGCCTTGTCCTCTCCTTTCTTGCCGATGCTCAAGATCAAATTCACGGTCCCTCCCAGGAGCCCAGTGCCTTGTTGTGGCATCAGAAGCACAGGATTCTCTGTGGGTTTTAGGCCCAGTGTTTCCTCGGGGGTGTCCTTCTCAGAGGGCATGCAGTTGACGGTTCCTTCCAAGTTCTGTTTACGCACTGGGAGAACATCGGCAGTAGACAGGACTGCAGCAGAGTCCTCTGCTCTCTCTTGCCCATAGTGTTGTGATGCTGAACCGTCTCGGAGGAAGAGTAGCGGGAACGGAGGCCCTTCAGGGGCACTGGGCCTTGGGATGCCATCTGCATCAGGCGTGTCTACTTCAGGGGCTACTTTCACCTGGGAAGCAAGAAAATATTGTAAAAAAGCCGAGTTGCAGCAATAACAAACTTCAGTACTTCCTTCCATCTAGGATCCCTCTTGTCTTTTCCCTTCCTTCCGAATAGTGATCTTCACTGAATTTGCCCAGGCTGTATAGTCTTATTGTAGCTGGCAAGAACATCACTGGTTAAATTTCAGCATGTTATAGCTGAACTAGACATGAGGTTGGGAAATGTGTGAACAGATCATAACCTTAAAATGTAAATTGGAGTTGCTGGGGTGGGGGGAGAGAATGGGAATTCAGATTGGGGCTGCAGTGCACCAATTTCCCATCCTGAAATTGCACCTCCTTCCCAGATCCAAATCAAGCCCCTTCTCAGTTGCTAGATTTAGTTTTAAAACAACAATATAATAACAATGGAGATCCTTTCACAATTCTCTTAACATCACATCTAGTTTGTCTCCCAGGCGGCTGCTAAAGGAGGAAGGGGACTTTTTTGTTTTAAGTGGCAGAGTTAGAAGCCATATGAAACAGGCCCGAGAGGCCGGGTGTCAGGAAACCCAGGAAGTGGCCAGATTAACAGAATTTCTGCATGGAAAGGATTTGGAAGAATTTAAGCAAACATGGTCTAAGGCCACCTCATATTGGGATAAGTTGGCAAAAATGGATTTTACTTTGTTATTTAGTGAGTTATAGAAAAATATGTTTTAAGTAGTATTATATTTTAGATAACTATTAATAAAGCTACCGGACACTTCTTCGGAAGTCATGGTGATGGGTCACTTTTGGTGGGTGGGGGGAAAGGGTATTTTTTGATGACTGTATTAAAAAAAATGAAATGTATTGAATATGTTATGTGAATACCTCTTTATATATATATACTTTCTTTTTTCTTTTCTTTTTTCTTTTTTTTTGTATTGAAAAATTCAATAAAAAATTATATATATAAAAAAAAGGAAACCCAGGAAGTGGAGCAACTAATCTACCGGTACTTTAGAACTTGCACTCTGTTCCTTTGTATCCTGCCCTTCTTTCAAGGAGCTCAGAGCAATGCTTTTATCCTTACAATAACCTTGCGATGTAGGTTAGGCTGACAGGAGGATGATCAGACCCATACTATTGAGAGAGCTTTATAACTGTATTTTAATCCTTGGATTTCCAGAGCTCCTGCATCCCATTTGATGAAGCTGAGGTAACAAGTGAACTCAAACATGACTTCCAATATCTGCATGCTGGGAAAGCAGGACAGAGCAGGGAAGCGCGCCCAGTGTAGCTAGCTGGGCGACTTGTTGTGATTTCATGGAGATGGAGTGCTAGGCTTGTGCCAAGGCAGGAAGAAAACTCTCTTTCCTCTCTAGAAGAAGCTAGCTGAAGCTATTAGAAATGCATCTGAGGACAACCCAGTGGACACACTCAGTTACGCTTAAAAATTCAAAAGGAGGAAATGTTCTAGTAGTGGAGGACAAAGACTAAAGAGGTAGTGTGCAAATTCAGTCAATTATCAATGGCCGGGTTCAGGGACTTCAGGAAATATCAATCCAAACATGAGCAAAAGGCATCATGGCAAAGACTGTACATGTTTAGTGCTCTGACTTTCATATGAGGAAAATGGGAAGTGAACTGCTGTTCAGGTGCAACCATGGGATGATGCGCAAACTGTACAACGCTGTTGTGCGATTTCCCATGATGATGAAGAAGAAGAGTTGTTTTTTATATGCCGACTTTCTCTACCACTCAAGGGAGACTCAAACCGGTTTTCCCTTCCCCTCCCCACAACAGACACCCTGTAAGGTAGGTGGGGCTGAGAGAACTCTAACAGAGCTGTGACTTGCCCAAGGTCACCCAGCTGGATTCGTGTGTAGGAGTGAGGAAACAAATCCAGTTCACCAGATTAGCCTCCCCCGCTCATGTGGAGGAGTGAGGAATCAAATCTGGCGAATGATAACCATTTGAGGCTGATATTCCCTTCATAGATCCAGCAACACAAGTTTCTGCAGCTTCACACAAAAAAAGACTGGTTAGCATTCTTTTGCAGATCAGAGAAAGGGAGGTTGAACTGGGATAATGACTTTGCTTTATCGACCTTGATGCATGGAAGGGGACTCAGTCGCCAAATGGCACCCCACACTATTAGTCCACCTAGAGCATCCATCCCAGATCATTCTGCTCTACACTGTTCTTGGGGCTGCTTTGTGAAAGGGCTGTTTTGTCATTTCCTCGCTCTGACAAAGCCACCCGACAGCTTCGTACTAACTTGGTAATTCTTGGGCACACTCTGGGTGTCATCTTGACTCTTCCAGCCGCCATTCTTGGTGCCAGGCTCCTTCTGAGAACTCTGTGCTCGCCAACGCACCGTCACCCATCCCAACATGCTCTGCAGCTCCTCCATTCGCTCCTTTATCTAAAGGTGGGTGGGGGGGAGGAAAGGAAAATAAAAAGGTAGAGGCGTCACATGAGAATGTCTTACTGATATTCTGCCCCTTCTCCTCTTCTCATGGATTCCATAACCTCAAGAGGAGGAATAAGGATGCTAGATTCCTTTGAAATGTGGCGTTGGAGGAGAGTTTTACAGATACCATGGACCTCCAAAAAGACAAACCAGTGGGTTCTAGATCAAATCAAGCCTAAACTGTCCCTATAAGCTAAAATGACTAAACTGAGGCTATTGTTGTTTGGTCACATTATGAGAAGACGAGAGTCAATAGAAAAGACAATAACGCTAGGAAAAGTTGAAGGCAGCAGGAAAGGAGGAAGACCCAACATGAGATGGGTTGACTCAGTAAAGGAAGCCATGGCTCTCACTTTGCAAGACCTGAGCAAGGCTGTTAATGATAGGATGTTTTGGAGGACATTAATTCATAGCGTCACCATGAGTCAGAAGTGACTTGACAGCACTTGACAACACAAGCACTGATCCCCTTGGACTTAAACACCGTGGCTGCCACTGAGCAGTGTTGTTTGAGCTTCCTCCACCTCTGGGTCAAACTAACAAGAGTGGTAGCTGATGTGCCTCACTGAATTAATAACTCACTGGTAAAACTGCCTCACAGGAATCCTCTAAGCCACAGATGGCAAACTGATGTCCCAAAGTACTTTATTTGGCCCCTGGCAATGCCCCGTGGCACAGAGTGTTAAGCTGAAGTACTGCAGTCAAAAGCTCTGCTCACGACCTGAGTTCGATCCCAATGGAATTTGGTTTCAGGTAGCCGGCTCAAGGTTGACTCAGCCTTCCATCCTTCAGAGGTCGGTGAAATGAGTACCCAGCTTTCTGGGGGTAAAGGGAAGATGACTGGGGAAGGGACTGGCAAACCTCCCCATAAAACAAAGTCTGCCTAGGAAACGTCGGGATGTGATGTCACCCCATGGGTCAGGAATGACCCGGTGCATGCACAGGGGACCTTTACCTTACTTAATGTCATCGAATAACAATCAAGTGTACCATAAAACATAAGTTGTGAGAGACAGAGGTATTCTACTCTTGATTATCACCACTGTCTTTAGGATTGCCAGTACAACTGTGAAGCTCATACTGTTATTTATTTAGAACCACATTCCTCAAACTTTAGCAACCTGTGGACAGGATTTTTATTTAAATTGTTTGTGGACCCCACCCTCCCCGCTGCTAGCCACCATGCACTGAAACATCCCTTTTAAAAGTGTGCACAACAGGCCGTGTATGTTCCAGAGAGGCCTCTGTCCTCTCACATCCTTAGAACAATGCAAAGTGAATCATATCAGCTACACTTCAAAAGCGCATATGAGAGAAATATTTGCATTGTTTGTACGTAGCCTACACGGCCAGGTCTCAGAGGGTGGTTGATTCCACTGGGGCCCCAATCAAAAGGCCTTGGTCCAAGTTCTCTCCTTCCCTCTCATGACATTCCTTGCATTTGCAAACAGTGAAATCCAGTTAAATTTTGTATCAGATGTAACCATGAGGACTGCATTAGGACTGCCCCTCCTTGGTGTCACTTGGCCAATTAGAATTCCTGAGTCCTAGCAGTTGGTTCCCAGCAACCAATTAATGTGTTTTCCGGCAAATGCTTTGATGTGATTTGGATGCCAGGTGACTGAGAGAGGCAGCAACTCAGTGGGGGCCCAGAAGGTTGAACATATGAAGCTGCCTTATACTGAATCAGACCCTTGGTCCTTCAAAGTCAGTATTGTCTACTCAGACTGGCAGCAGCTCTCCAGGGTCTCAGGCAGAGGTCTTTCACATCACCTACTTGCCTAGTCCCTTTAACTGGAGATGCCGGGGATTGAACCTGGGACCTTCTGCCTGCCAAGCAGAGGCTCTACCACTGAGCCATGGCCCCTCCCCATGGCAGCAGCCTTCCACACTTACCATCTCGCTGAGGTCATGCTCCTCAGCCGACAGTTCACACCCTGCCGCCGCCAACTCTTCAAACTCCTTCAGCTTAGTTTCAATGTTGCTCTCCAGCTCCTCCCACCGATTCTCTGACAGACCCTGAGCGCCGCTCAGACTCTCTGAGAAGATCTGGGCACGGGTGTCTTCTGTCCAGGAGCTAGGGAGCCAAGGAAAGAGAGGCAGGCTGACCACCGAGGGACGGCGAGGGACGTGACCTCACAAAACTGCAGCGGGCAGGAACTTCATACAAGACTTGGAGCGGGGTGTTACAACGGAGGTTAACATTGCTGGGAAGGCCCTGGAGCCCCAGGAGAGACCGCAGTCACCCCCATCACCACACTGCACTGCCACAGTATTGATAGCTGGATTAAACCCCTCAATGGTGTGGGGGCCTCCTCTGGTTTTGACGCATGCACGGCCATCTGTTTCTCTCCCCTTGTTTCTGCAGGTGCCAGACAGCAGAGGGCAAGGCGACAGCAGCTGCTTGCTGACAGTACAGAGCACCAGGGTACCCAAAGGTTGGGTGGGGAATGGCTCAATTATGTATAGAAATACATTTATTTTAAGGCGCTGATTATCTATATTAAAAACATTACAATATTATATTAAAAGAAAGCACAAATGGCAACTAATAAAGGTTGATAAACTAAAACTACAAACCGAACGCGTTTCGGCCCCCTGCCCTTCATCAGTGGTCTAATAACATCACTTATAATGCACACCAATATATAATATCCAATAATAATTGCCCCAGAAGGTCGGACCAGAACCAAAGGGTTGAAATTAAATCAAAAGAGTTTCCATCTAGACATTAGGAAGAATGATCTAACAGTTAGAGCGGTTCCTCAGTGGAACAGGCTTCCTCGGGAGGTGGTAAGCTCTCCTTTCCTGGAGGTTTTTAAGCAGAGGCTAGGTGCCCATCTGACAGCAATGCTGATTCTATGACCTTAAGCAGATGATGAGAGGGAGGATATCTTGGCCATCTTCTGGGCATGGAGTAGGGGTCACTGGGGGAGTGCGGGAGGGAGGTAGTTGTGAATTTCTTGCATTTTGCAGGCGGCTAGACTAGATGACCCTGGTGGTTCTTTCCAACTCTGTGACTCTATGATTCTATTAATACAACCAAAGCTACGTGGTGTGAGTGGTACAACGCTTTATATAGTTGTGATGCATGTGCATACACACGAACACCCACACTGTGGAGCGGTGATACCAAGAATTTTAAAGCATGTTTCAGGCCATCCTTCAACTAAAGATTCCAGAGATACAAAGTGGCTGCTAAGAGACTACTGACTTACATAATGGCCAAATAATCCCTGAAGAATTGTCGCAAACGAACAGCATGCTGTCCACGGACTGCGTTTTCCAACACCAGCTTTCGCAGCTCCTTCCAAGCCTCTAGCATTTCTTGAATCCCCTTGGAGATGCCACACGTCTGAACCAGGGAGGGCTCCTCCAGGTGAGCAGCTGCTCTCTCCAGGTCCTCCACGTCTACTTCCAGGTCAGACATATCGCTCTGTGGAACACAGGACAACAGCAGCCAGAGTGGTAAGAAGAGCCAGCGATAGGGACCTCCTGTCTCCTTCCCTTGCCACAGTCTGAGAACGCAAACTCTGCCAATCCCTTGACATGCTCCCTTCTGCTTTTAAGAGGCCAGGAGCATAACATCTTTACTGAACTGAAAAGCAAGAGCAGAGAAGGGCCGTGGCTCAGTAGTAGAGCATCTGTTTGGCATGCAGAAGGTCCCAGGTTCAATCACCGGCATCTCCAGTTAAAGGGACCAGGCGAGTAGGTGATGTGAAAGACCTCTGCCTGAGACCCTGGAGAGCTGCTGTCAGTCTGAGTAGACAATACTGACTTTGATGGACTAAGGGTCTGATTCAGTAGAAAGCAGCTTCATGTGTTCATGAGAGCCAAGGGCCAAATGTCATGATCTCTGGGTCACGATCTCTGAGTGTATGCGAGGGTCCCTGAGTGGAAGGACAGATGCTCAAAGCTCTCTCTGGCACTAGAGGTTGTAACACTCTCTGGCTGTTCACAACTGTCATGTGGAAATGGAACTTATATGTGATGTGGTGTCAGATCCCCTCCCCCTGATCTCAAAGTCTACAAGCGCCAAACTGATTCTTTTTTGGTTGCTGCCAGCCATTTATCTGTATAAATGGGACCAATACATCTCAATGCCTGGCTTGGATCCAGATGTTGCCAGACAAATGGCACTCAGAATGCACCTAGTTCTTTGAGCTGCTGTCCACCACAAACCATCAAGAATTCCCACTCTGATGGATCCAAACATGCCAGAATGGGATATTCAAATTAGAGGAAACCTTTTCCTTGAGGATAGTGTTCGACGGACAGCGCCGAGTGAGTCTGAATGCATACAACTGGACCAATGTGATGCAAAAGAAGCCTCTCTCATCCCAAACCTAACATATATTTTGAGGTCAGCTCAAACCCAAGTTGGAGCAACAAACAAGAGCAAGTTAACCCGAGGCCAGAGAGATCAAACTGAAGGGTAAAAGCACAAACTGGTCCTCCTTCGGGAGAAGTCAAATCCAGTGCCTCTCTCACCTCTATCTCTTGCTGCCTCCTCAACAAGCCCTGCAGCTCCAGCAGCTCTAGCTCACTCTTCACGGTGGCAAAGCTCCTCTCTGCCTGGAGGAGGTCCTGAGCCAGTGCTTCTGCATTGACCCTCAAGGTCTCCATCTGGGAGGCGATCCAGGACAGCTGGGAAGAGAGCAAGGAAGCTGAAGGGTCACCCGGGCCGCTGGAGGGAGCCTCCTTTAGCCTTTTCCACAACTCAGACATACAAGCCTCTGTTTAGCCACAGGACAGAAGCTGGTGGTTCCTGAGTCCCATCCTTGAACTCCTGCCCCATGCTAAAAGATGGGTTTTGCCTGGTTTGTACATCTCAAAATGCCCCAAGTGGTTTTTAACTGCATGTACTTCACTACTCTAATTTGTACCCTTCTGCAGGAGGAGGAGGAGGAGGCGAAGAATTGTTTTTTACATGCTAACTTTCTCTATCACTTAAGAATCAAACCGTCCTATAATCACCTTTCCTTTTCCTCCCCACAACAGACACCCTGTGAGGTAGGTGAGGCTGAGAGAGCTGTGACTAGCCCAAGGTTCCCCAGCTGGCTTCATGTGTAGGAGTCAGGAAACCAACCCGGTTCTCCAGATTAGAGTCCACCGCTCCTAACCACTACACTGTGCTGCTAAACCAGCTGGAATATGCTTCATGCTATTCAAGGAACATCTGGTGCAGAGTTTGCATCTCAGCCTAGAGGCCACTCCTGATTGGGTGCTGTTGCACAGTTTGTTGCAGGGCATCAATGCTTCATTAAGGAAGGCAGTTTCCCTTGAAATGCCAGTACAAAGAAAGTGCAAAGAATACCGGGCCCTGCAATTCTTACTCCACAACATAGATCTACTTGGGTAAGCATGCCAGGCTGCTCCTTGTTCCAACACAGTGGGGTGTTTGCTCATGATCAGTTTTTGTGCTGCTACTCTTTGCATGCATGGAAAGCTTGCCAAGATAGTGTATTGAAACAGAGAGGAGCAAACAAAACTAAACAGGAACAACAGGTGGAGTGCTAGTACAGATATAGCCTCAGCACCATATTAAGCACCTAGTAGCTTCGCCCCAGGACTTGTTTTGGCTGGATGAGATGTTCTCTCATGTCCTCCATTTATTGTCCAGTGGCCAATCCCTTCTCCTTCACTATCACACTTCCTTTAAAAACAACAACACATTAATCCAAGTGTACATGTCACACTCTTTCCAGTACTCCTTGCTCACAGAGACTCTGGCTTATTTCAGGGAATGGAGTTCTTCCTGATCTTGCACGACCCAAACAACTACATTCCTTTCAAGACCTCCCCTATTGCCTCATTTGAAGGACAGAGCAGGGACAAACCAAAGCAAAACCAGAAGAGCAGCAACAGGGGAATGCTGGTGTATTATGAACCCTGCGAGAGACAGAGTTCATCCCTGTGAAGCAGGAACAAAATCCACCTCCCAGTTCCTTGCTCCAATAATTACTCCCCTCACCGCTGCAGAAAGGCAGGAACACCTCTAGCTACTAGAAGACACTGCCTTCATAGCACATGGCTTCTGTTAACCCTCTCTTACCCTTGTTTCCTCCCCATCTTTCAAAGCCTGTGCAAAGCAATCCAGGTTATCTGTCTCCACTGCTGCCTCCACAGCCCGCTCCCGTTCTTTCACCACGTCATTCAGCATCTCGACTGCCTCTTGGAGCTCCTCCAGTGGTTTGCACAGGTCCTTGCTGCTCAGCTGCTGCCCACCATGGGCTATGAGGAAGGGCAAAGATTCCTGTGAGCCTGGCTGGTTAGCCTCTGCCTAAACCAAAGCAATGCGCAAACAATATGGTTAGAGATCTGTCTTATGTAATTTTTTAATTCATATTTTATCTTCTTTGTGACTGACTGTAGTGGCCTTTGGCTATATGCAATAAATGCTATCCTACTTTATACAACCCGCGAGATTTATACATATAACCCATGTCCCTGGCTTTATATATTCCCAGAGCAATCTTGAGAAGAAGATTACCATTACTCCCAGGTGGGGGATTCAACATTGAAAACCTCTGATTTTCCCAAGGGGAAACAGGGAGACTTAAATGGGATTTCTACCAGTATCTTTGCAATGAGCTTTAGGCAGATACTTCCATAAGCAACAGTAGCCCTATAGTCGTCCATAGTCTAAACTAAACCTACCCTGCCCCATTATATGAAAAAAACCTTAAGAACAAAACAAGAGTCTTGATGGATCAGATCAGTGGCCCAGCTAGTCCAGCAAGTTCTGCAGAGGTCAAGGCCTTCCCCAGACATTACCTCCTAGTTCTGGGTCTCAGAGGTTTACTGCCTCTGCATATGGAGGTCACTATGACTCTGACAGAAAATCCCTCCTCGGATTTTCCCCACCATCTCACTCTTTCTCCTTCTCACCAGGGTGCGGTTCCTCTGACTTCGCATCTCTTCCAGCTGCACGTTCTGTAAGAATTCAGTTAGAACCAGGGAATCACGCAGCTCTGAGGCCCGGCGCTGGAGGGCTTCCTGAACGCAGGTTAACCTGGTAGGAAAAATATATGGATCTGGGTAGCAATCTGTTCCACAGCACAGGAGAAAGTGTCATCTAAGACTGCTGATTCCATAAAACAGGAAATCTGTCAGGGATGGAGGATAAATATTCAACCATAAGTGTAGCCTTATTAAAATCACCCTGATTCTCAACTTAAACTTCTCTTTCCTGGCTGCCCCCATCCCATTCTTTCCAAACTATGCATCCCTGAGAAACACTGTCACGTTTTTTTTTACAATCTCCTTTATTGGCATAAAATTGAAACATGGAATGTCTGCATAGTAACATAGAATTGTTGCAGTTGAGCATTTCTGACAAGGATAAAGCATAATAAAGGGATGGCGGAATTAATAAAAGTCCTCTACTTAACTTGCTGACGAACGTTCATAGCAAGTCTCAGAAATTGTGCTACTTTCTCCAGTATAGCAGGAGAGTGATTATTCAGCAAGAAAAGAGCATTAAGACAATCAGGTAAGTTTGACTTTTTTGTCAAAATAGGGCCTAAACGTTTGCTGCGAATTTCTGCATAAAATCTGCAGTGGAATAGGACATGTACAATTGATTCAGTGCAATTATTACCACAGGGGCAAAGTCTCTCTGATAGGGGGATTTTACAAAATCTTCCTTTCAAAATCGCAGATGGCATGACCTTGAATCTGGCCAGGGAGAAGGCTCTGCGTTGCTGAGGGTCATAAAGGTGGTACAAATACGGTGTAGGCTCATATATTTCAAAGGGAATCCCTAGACTTAATGGAGAGCAAGTCCTGTTAGCAGCACTATTAAGATTTTGAAATCCAATCTCTAATAGTCTGCGTTTAATTGTTTGAAATGCTTCTGTATCTGAGAGCATAAGCAGCGAGTCCAATGGAAGGCCAATGGATTGGATTTCACTCCCAATGTGAGCACTGTCACATCCTCCACTGCTGGGACCCCCTGCCTTCTTAATCTGATTCCTATGATCCATGCAGAAGCCCCCCTCCTTGGATCTTAGAACTCACTTTTCCTTCACTCTTTCCATTTTTCTCTGAATCATTGCAGCTGCCGTGTGTCCCGGGGAGGGTTCCATCTGTACTTCCTCCTGCAGGGCTCGAAGCTTAATGCTCCAGGCCCTAACCTGGTTCCCCAGACTGTCAATCTTCTGCAGGTCCTCATGAAGGTTATCAAGGCTCTTCACCGCTGTTGGCTCCGAGATCAAGCCTGTCACAGTTCCAAGCCAACACTCAGCCTCTTCTAACTCCCCAACCAGCCGCAGGGCCTACAAACAGTAAGGTGTAATTTAGGCAAAGCAGTCATACACGGCCTGAGCATTGCCCCCGAGACTGAAGACGCTCTGCGGGAGGAAGAGAGGGTACCCCTAAACACGAGGGTTAAGTTTCTTTGTGGAAGAAAAATGGAACTCTCACATCAGAACCAAGCTGGTTCTGGTTTTTCTAAACCTTATACTGAATGCCACACAAGAGCCTCGTCTGACTACAGTGAATAGAGCAGAAGTCCCCAACTTTTTTGAGCTGTAGGCACCTTTGGAATTCTGACACAACGTGATGGGTGCAACCACAAAATGGCTGCCACAAAATGGCTGCCTCAGGAGGCAGAGCCAGCCATAAAATGGTTGCCGCAGCTTACCTTCAGTCACAAAGTGAAGATCCTTTTGCTGCGGTAGAAGCTGCTGCCAAAACAACATTCTTAAAAATGTGCAGTCAATCAAATCTCTGATGGCCAATCAGAAACCTTCCTGGGCAAAAGCCCACCTGGCCCCATACACTGTCTAAAAACACTTGGTGGGCATCAGGAAAGGTGTCAGTGAGTGCCATGGTGCCCACAGGCCTCACGTTGGGCACCCTTTGAATATAGGTTTCCTCAAAAGACACCTCATGAGCAATGTGGTGCAAAGCTTTAAAAACGTTAGCACCTTTTGCTAGTGCATGGAACTACACATTAGATGAAACACAAAGCTTCTGTCAAAAATAGAAGCTGCATGACCTCCCTTTGTAACATCTAGTATAACTCAGCTCGTGGCGTAACAACAAAACACTGTGTGTTTTTCTTTGCCGTGCTCCCCATCACTGTTTGCTTCTGGTAGAGTGGGGAAACACAATGTCATGCCATCGCAGTACATGGCATGTTATACTTCATATATAGAAGAGAAGAGAAAAAGGAAGTCACTGCTTTCAACAGCAACTCATACTCACTGTATCAATCTCCCTCAGGGCCACGCCATTCTCCCGATGCCTTCTTTTCAGCTCTGCCCAGAGATCCTCCAGCTCCTCAAGGGCATCTTCCATTTGTGGACTCCACTTACGGCCAGTATGCAGCAACTGCTGTAGTTCCTAAGAAATACACACAGGTACCATCAAGCCATGTGAACATACGATGTAACTATGTATTGAGCCCATCTAGCCCCATCTACACTAACTGGCTCTTCAGCAGAAACTTCTCCCAGTGCCCTGTTAACCAAGATCCTTTTAACTAAACATGCCATAAATTGAGCATTAGATCTTCTACATGTAAACCACGCACCCCATGACTGAGCTACAGCTTCCAGCAACCTGTTTCTCTCTTAGACATATCCTAAGAGTTGAGCTGATTGTCACTGATGGGGAGCTGCCCTTATCCAACTGAAAAGGGTTGATTTATTTAGATATTTATACTCCATTTTCCTCCCCAATAAGGACCCCCCAATAAGCAGCTTCCAACATAATCTCTTCTCCTCCATTTTATCCTCACAACAGCAGCTCTTTGAGGTAGGTTAGGCAGAGAGAAAAAGAGACTGGCCCTAGTGAGTTTCCATGGCAGAGTGGAGATTTGAATCTTAGTTTACCAGATCATCATCTGCCACTCTAACCACGACACCACACTGGCTCTAACCACTACACCACACTGATATGCCGCTTACAGATATTCACAAGAAGGCTCTCTTCATTCACCTAATCTTTCCTGTTATTCATAACAGCCCTCCTTCCATGAACAATGCAAACTGAAAAACCTATTTAATTCTATTATCTTGGCTCAGATATTTGGGTGCTTAAATCTTAAGAATCCCTATTAACATAAGATTAAAACTAATTAACTGAATATTTTCAGTTAATTCACTGATTAAAACTAATTCATTGAATATAAGAGACTTACAGTTGCAATCCTATCCTTACTCTTGTCTAAGTCTACTGAATTAAATCGCTTTAGACTGGAGAAACTCTGCACAGGATTGAACTTTCAGAATTCCATAAAGTTTGCGCAGGGACATTACCACATCAGCAGTCTGGCAGAAGCCCTGAAAGTGTGCTTTTTGCTGGGGTGGGTCCTTCAATGTGTTTGGCTGTTTGAGAAGCTTCCTGCTCCTGCAGCAGACAGAGAATTAGGGGAAGGTGGTACATTTCGGCTCATCAGTCAACAACGGCAAGATGAAGACCTTTTCCACACACTGGAGTTACACCTAATTTTCTTGGAAGTCAAGCAACAAGCATTAGAATCGGTTTGGGCAGGGTTCTTCTGCACATCTCCCCCCCCCCCCCCCATTGCATTTTTATAGTTGTTGAGTCAGTTTATTTTCTTCCACATGTGGCTTCAATAATGAGGATTTTCAAGGAAGGGTGCTGTCGTCATCAGTGGTGTTACTGGTGGAGTCAGAGTACCTCCCTTTAAAAAAAAACCATCTTAAAATAGCAATATAATGCTGCAGTGTTACAATGATAGTTTAAGCAGGTTCCGTAAATTCCCAGCTTTCATTTTTAAAAAAGTAAGTTTCTGTTCCCTTCCCTTGCGGAGATATACCTTTTCCCTTGTATCTCCAAAAGGAAGGATGCTAGAGACTTACTTAAAAAAAAATGAAACCTGGGAATTCAGAGAACCTGCTTGAATTATCATTGTAACACGGTAGCATTATATCCCTCTTTTAGGACTGTTAAAAAAATGGAAATCACAGCTGGGGGGAGGGAGTGGTTTACCAATGACGACAGTCTGATCATTGAAAAGTGGGCTGGAGATGGGTGGAACAAATAAAACTGACAGAAATATTACACACCAGGAAAAAGCTGTAAGAAAAAGCTAAGTGAGAAGTCCAGTGATCCATGTAGCTATTAATATAAACAAGGTACTGCAGCCCCAGGAGTCAACTGAGAGGAAGGAAACGTGGGAAACATCATGAATGTCAGTCCCGTCCGCTGATGGATCACTGGCTCCAACCCACAGCCTCTTAGGCTCTACCATAAAGCACCACTTTTTTTTTTATTGGGATTTGCAGAATGCAGCCAAAGGGGTTGGGTTCCTTGGTGATACCCAGTTCTGACCTATCTCTTAGGAGCAGCCCCTTTGATGGGAGCTAGGCTGAAACTGTAGCCTACATGAACTTGTTGCTAAGCATTGAAGCAGATCCCAGGAAGGTACCTGGACTGCCCCATAGCCACTTCCCACACTATTCTTTTTGCTTTAGAGCTCTTCTCCTAAGACAGTGTTCTGTGTGTCGATACCTCTTGCTGTCATTGTGAATGGACTCTCTTCCTGCTGAAGCTGGCTTGCCTTCCAGGCCTCTTGCACGTTCTGCCACCCTTCCTAAGACGTCCTTCTGCACCTAGGGCAAGACAGTCATCGCTCAGAATGCTGCTATTAAGGTGAGTGAAATTTGCTGGGATGAGGCAGGACCAACTCCCGACCTTACTGAGTCAATTTCTGGAAATTTTCCTTAGTCCACCACTACCGTCACACACAGACTCTGCAAACAGTTTATCAGTAGCTTGTTCCAGATCATATAAACATTTTATTGTAGCATGAAATTTTTTTAAAATGGGAGGGGTGAATGACACTCTGGACAACTCTGACCACTTGGAACGAAGGTCTTGATTGTGTTCTTGTCACTCCAGGATCCCACAACCAGAATGCGTCAGTATTTATGTTATGGTGATTGAAAAAGAAGACAGGCTTGGTGCCAAGCGTTCGGAGCCATGGTAAGAATATTTTGCATTCTGACCAGGCACTACCTGGTAAGGGTACGGTATGCGGGAGGTAGGAGATTATCACTTCCCGCCCTCAGCTCTTCTCTCCATACCGTTTCATGCTGCAAGCTTATTATGTGAGGCTGAGACCTGGATAAAAGGCCCAGGCTGGCCCTGAAGTCTGTTCTGGGAGGCGAGCAAAGCAGCCAGGCAAGCTAAATGGGCCATTGCCTAGCAACCCTCCAGCCCTTTTCTTCTCTACTGCGTACAGGTGACTCAACCACAGTGCAAGGACAATGTGGCATTTATACTCATTTACTCAACGGCTAAGCTATTATGCTGGTTTAGGGCTTGTTAACCTCACCAAACTGTAAGCAGAAGGCTGCAGCAACAGATGCTCATTTCTTCCCCTGCAGCACCCTGGCTACTGTATCTGGTCCAACAAGACAAAGGCCCCTTCCACATAGGGATCATTCTCTGTGTAGCTCTCATTGTCACTGCAAAATGCAGAGTCTTTCACAGTACCAAAACAGCATCCACACAATAGTTTTCCCCACAAATTTTCTTCCTCAGGCCATTTCCTCCCTGCTTCTACCATATAACTTCAGGGCTTTTCAGGCTTAAAACCAAACAAAACGCCCCAAAAGATAATTCCTTGATCACTACAGTGCAATAATGACCAGTTGCCACCATCAACTAGCTCCTCAGAACTCACCATTTTCATTAATTTTTCAAAAATGGAAATCTCTAGCTGTTTGCATGATGGAGATATAACCGGCATACTTTCTCCCTTATATCTTCACAAGAAAAAGGGCTAGAGACCTTTTATTTCAAAAATGAAAGTTGGAAGTTCACAAGATCTTCGCCATAAATGGTGGAAGCATGGGCTGAGGGAAGGGAAAAGGTGCCATTGTGGGTGAAACCTTCAAAATCCACACAGCATACAAAGATGGTTTTGACTGCAATCTTTCCAAAAAGATCATATCAAACCAGGTTTGGAAAAGACTGCATCAAAGCAGGGAACAACCCAGAAAGTGGATAGTTAGATGACAATGTCATACTGATGCTCCCAAAAAAACTGCTGCAGTTTAGATGTCAAACGGGAGAAAAACCTCCATATGGAAGCAACTGCAGGATTATTATCTTACTGCTCAACTATCCAAGATGTTAGGGATCTATGATTGGGTCTCCAGCTTCTCTAAAGTTCCATTAACAGGGTGCTTTCAATGGAGGCCACAGAGTCAAGAAAGAAACTGAACACATTTTTTTAACCTTTTCACCCATGTCATTTCTCCAACGCAACGTCATTTCTCTTCCTGTGATAAGGTACGACTTACTCTCTCGCAGATTACCACATACACAGTTACTATCAGTTGACCTTTAAAAGAGAGGGAGATCCAGTCATGTAACTGAGCCCTGAGATCAATTAAGTCTGCTACCATGGATTCACAGTAACACCAGCATTGTGCTTCTGCATAAACTGGGCCTTGCAAAGAAGTAATGCAGATTTAATTAGGCTGATGATTAATATGCGGATCTGACACACAACAGAGGTATTTGCTTACCCCCCATCCTGAGACTATCCTTGGTTTTTCTTCAGCTTCTCTCCCTGCACCGTTTGTAGCGATGGCCTTCGCCTTCTCGGGACCTAGAGCAGTCATTTGTCTTGTCAAAGCCACTGAGGGGGGCTTTTCACTCCTATTAAGTAAGTGACAACAAAAACGAAGGAGAAAAGTGGCTGTGATAAGGTGTGGGAAAGGGATGTTAAATGAAGGAGAGGGATCTCTTCCATTCCCATGTGACTTTTGCCCAACTGGCAGAGAGGAAGCTACTGTCTGCACTCATTATACACACACATAGAGCAAATGAACACACATGAAGCTGCCTTGTACTGAATCAGGGCCATCAAAGTCAGTATTTTCTACTCAGACTGGCAGTGGCACTCCAGGGTCTCAGGCAGAGGTCTTTCACATCACCCTACTGCATGGTCCTTTCAACTGGAGATGCCGGGCATTGGACCTGGGACCTTCTGCGTGCAAAGCAGAGGCTCTTCCACTGAGCCACAGCCTCTCCCCAGTCCCTTTAAAAACCACAGTACTTTTAGAAAACCCACACTCAGAGGAAAATTTATGTTAATCTTTTGTATATTGCGTTCTGAAAGACAGAAGCTTTAACATTTCCCCTATTTTTCTACTGGCTCGGCATTTGTGCCTTTAAATTAACAACAGACTGACTTGCAGAAATCTAGCCATGCTGGCAACACAGGTGAGGCTCTTTTGGCATGACAAAAGTTTCACTTACTTAATTTCTGCATCCAACACTCCTGATAAAAACACAGTTAAAAAAAAGGTAGACAATTGTACATTCAGCAATCCCCCTACTAACAGCAGAGGGAGTTCTTATTCAAACTTTGGGTAAATGGAGTTTATACCCAGCTCAGAATCTACCTCCTGCAGAGAAACAAGTGTGAGACACTCAACAATACCTTAGCAGCTGCTGGAGCTGGGCCCAGCTCTCCTTGACATCTTGGTGCTTGAGAGAGACTCGTGCTATCAGGCTGGGATGCAGGCTAGTGAGCTGGGACACAGTGACATCCAGCATCTGGAATTGCAGAAGAGGCACCCGGTGAGGAGTTCATAAGAACATAAGAAAAGCCCTGCTGGATCAGACCAAGGCCTATCAAGTCCAGCAGTCTGTTCACACAGTGGCCAACCAGGTGCCTCTTAGGAAGCCCACAAGCAAGATGACTGCAGCAGCATTATCCTCCATTCAGCTGGTCATCAAGCCCACCCAGATCAAGTCCGAACAACCTGTGACCACCCAACTAAGCACATCCCACCTGCAATATGTACTGGCATATGCTTGACAATCCTGCCCTGCTTCACAGTCCCAGGCTGCTAGCAAAAACAGGAGGTTTATCCATCCCATGACGGGCTACCACATATAGGCGATTGCCATGCATGTCTGTTTTAGTCTCCAAACAACAGTGTTGGATTAGCCCTTCAGGTACCAATGAATGGCAACACTTTCTTGGAGATCAGCTGTTGCTGCCAAATGCCTGTCTCAGGGGTGTTTAATTCATTTGTGTTGAACTCAATTATTACAAGGGCTGGATATGACATAAATGTCACTTGTTTGGCCTGGACCATGCCTCGCCAGGCCAGACTAGGACTGTGGGAGGTGACTCGCAGGCCCAGACTGGGACTGGGCAGGGGGGCTGCCTCGGCTGGCTTGCAGGCCAGATAAGAGCTCTCAAGGGGCCGGATCTGTATGTTTGACACCCCTGGCCTATCTCCTTCCAGAATACCAGGGTAAACTCTTAACTCTGGATGCAGCTGCTCTTGAAGCCGAGGGCAAGGCACATACCAAATACTGGCACTTTAAATGGATACAAGTTTGACCTCCGGTCATCTCATTTAATTAACAGTTACAGGCCTGAGAATCTGCTGTCTAAACAGATGAACGAGAGGGAGAGGACTCGAGAGAAGGATCTCCAACGATGGCTTCTCACTCTGCTATCTTTATGACACTGCTCCTGGGGGGGGGGTGCCCCCTACTTACCATGACCTGGCTGGCAATATCCCTAACGTCTAGGTCCAGGCCGGGCTCAGGTTTTCTTTGCTTCCCCACTCCACAGTGACTCCTCCACTGCAACAAAGGAAGAGAAACTAAGCTCAAAAAGGCATTTGGGCCACACAGTCTTAGTCTGGAAGCATTTGCCACCTTTGCTTACAACCTACAGTAGCCCCAGACAGAGCATTCTAGGATCACAACAAATGTACAGCTATCATAACATTTATTTCATTTGGCAATAAAAGGAGAAAAGGGGAGAGAGCCAAATGAATGGGTCTAGGAAGGAAGTACCCAAATTTGGGCACCATCACTGAAAAGCCTCTGTTCATAGCTGCCTTCTGCCTTACTTCAGGATGACGGGCCACCTGGATGAGGATCTCAGCAGATGGAAAGGTTCATATGGGAGAAGGCAGCCATTCAGATACCTTGGGAGATTTGGGACTAAAAACTGGCACAAGCATCTTGAATTGTGCTCAGAAATCAGCGAGGAAACCAAGGAAGATCTTTCGGTGGCACAGTGATGAGATCAGATTAGCAAGGTCTGGTGAACAATCTGATTGCTGCATTCTGGACTTCCACTGTGTGTTGATGGCAATCCCCCTCCCCAGTATGAAGCCCACACAGGACAGCAATTTAGAAAATGGCAAAAGTTTTTTAATGCTGAGAAGCTTATTGGGCAATTCTGATATAATTCCACAGTATTCACATTATGCTTTTTAATGGACTGCAAGTGTTCTCAGGCCCTGACCTGGATGGCCCAGGCTAGCCTGATCTCGTCAGATCTCAGAAGCTAAGCAGGGTCAGCCCTGGTTAGTATTTGGATGGGAGACCACCAAGGAATACCAGGGTTGCTGTGCAGAGGAAGGCACTGGCAAACCACCTCTGTTAGTCTCTTGCCATGAAAAACCCAAAAAGGGGTCGAGCGACTTGACAGCACTTTACACACACACACACAAGTGTTCTCAGGCAACTTTATAAGGGATACTTTAAAAAATGGAAACTATGGGCTTTTTACTCTATAGAAAAAAGGAAAAAAACCAGCATAGCCAAAAATGCACATCCATGTAACAATATGTGATTATGATAAAATTAAACAACATTAAACAGGGAGGGGCCGTGGCTCAGTGGTAGGGCATCTGCTTGGCATGCAGAAGGTCTCAGGTTTAATCCCCGGCATCTCCACTTAAAAGGGACTAGGCAAGTAGGTGATGTGAAAGACCCCTGCCTGAGACCCTGGAGAGCCGCTGCTGGTCTGAGTAGACAATACTGACTTCGATGGACCAAGGGTCTGATTCAGTATAAGGCAGCTTCATGTGTTCAACATGTAATTCTGCAATGAGATTAATATGTCACTAAAAAGAAGCACTCTCAGGAATTGGGAGCTACTGAAGGACATTCCACTATGTGATAAAACCTCATACCCTCTGTGAAAAGAACTAAAGAGATTGGCTAGTTACTGTTAACTCAGCTTCACCATCTAAAAGTTACATTCTGAAACCTGCAAGTTTTGCCTGAATCAAGGCTCCCCCTACTGGTCCTTTCCCACTAAACCAAGAACACAATTTTCATTAATACAAGTGACAACATGCTATACAGTCTCAAAGATTCTACCTTACATTCCTCATCCTGTATGTGTTATATAGATAAACAAATCCTACAGGAAAAACCTAGAGGATTCTAAAAGTACAGGTAGGACAACGCAGGAGTAATATTACTGATAGCAAAATAAGAACACCTTTGGTCAAGCATTACTAGAAGACGTTCCTGTTCAATTTTTGCGTAATAAACTAAAGAAAAACTTTTACTTAAAAACTTTTACTATCTGGTTCGGAGACTCAACATTCTAGTGGCAAAAGTGAGCCTAGTACGGTACCCTTTCTATAAGAGGCATTCATTCAGAATAGTGATTCAGCCTGATTCACAGCCATACTTCCAAAATCCTCTGCAGGTGCTAGGTAGGAAAGGGCATTAAATAATAAAATGAAAAGATTGCAGTTTAGGCTCAGCTTTAGCAGAACAGACATTCCATTTACTCTGGAGCCAAACATAGGGCTGTTAAGTAACTGCATTAACCAGCAGGCTTTTAAATGATCTACTTGTTGCAATTCAAATAGTTTAAAATACTGTGGTCCACAAATCCTTATGAAATTTACCTAAACAGTAGCAAGCTGCTGCATTTTTCAATATGAGGGTATATAAAACACATTCTCATAATTTTACATTTTCATAGGAAAAAACCTGCCTGCTTCATATGTTTGCAATTATCAAATTATTATAGCCCACAAATATTTTGAATGGCATTTAGATATACTTACAATACAGATGTTTTCAGTGACTACCTACATAAATGCTTTGATTTTTCTTGACATGAAAGATAGTTTGTCATTAGTTTTGTGCATTTATCTACTGTTTCTATATCCAAGTTTCTTAGCACTTCCCTGCCTGCCCTTTCACAGTATCTTGGCATACATGGCTTCATGCAGTTTTATTCTTATTCATTTTTTTCTTTTTGCCGTCAAGTCACATCTGACTTATGGCAACCCGGTATGGTTTTCAAGGCAAGAGACATTGGGAGGTGGTTTGCCATTGCCTGCCTCCACGTCACAACCCTGGTATTCCTTGGAGGTCTCCCATCCAAATACTTGCCAGGGTCGACCCTACTTAGCTTCTGAGATCTGATGAGATCAGGCTAGCCTGGGGCTATCCAGGTCAGGGTATTCATTCATACCTAAGAGCAAACATAATATTGGCTTCCACACAGCTCTTGGTTTTGTTGGCCCCAGTATACCGGAATGCACAACTCTGAACAATTCAGCATTGCTCTTCCCAGATCAATTAAATGTGGTACGAAGCCACAACAATCTAAATCTTCGGTACCTTAGCATGGATCGCCTCTAGGAGCACATCTGCTTGCTGGAGGAAGGCAGCAGCCTCCAGAGCCAGTTGCAGCATCTCATGATGCTCCTTCAGTGTCCCTTGGAGATGCAGCCACCTGCAAGGAGAAAGGGGGCAATACAAATTTAATAGCTTACAGGTAAGCAGGCAGGCAACCTCAGCAGATCAAACAAAAAAAGGGAACACAGTCACAATATCCCAGTATAACCTGACGCAAGCCATGCACCACATCTCTTCTCCCTGCCAGCTGCAGCTCCGCTCACATTTTATTGATGTGCTTGCGCCGAGCCACGACGTTCCTGCTCTCGCTCTTCCCTTGTTTCTCAAGCTTGTGAGCCAGATTGTTCATTTCCTCATGCAGGACCTGGAATCGCTGCTCCTCCTGGGTCAAATAACACATGAACACATGAAGCTGCCTTATACTGAATCAGACCCTTGGTCCATCAAAGTCAGTATTGTCTACTCGGACTGGCAGCCGCTCTCCAGGGTCTCACGCAGAGGTCTTTCACATCACCTACTTGCCTAGTCCCTTTAACTGGAGATGCCGGGGATTGAACCTGGGACCTTCTGCAGGCCAAGCAGAAGCTCTACCACTGAGTCACAGCCCCTCCCCAAATAAGAAGGGCAAAAATAGAGTTTAAACTTGTTTTCCCTTAGAGCCTGACTAGGTTCCCAAGAGCACCATCACCTGAGCACAACTGGTCAAGGTGAGATCTTTATCAGTTCACATTGTTAGCCTTTATATCCCATCAGCCTTTCTTCCCCCAAGAGGATCACCAACACCCAAATCATGCGAGGTCCATTTGGACATGTCTGCTGCTTCAGCACATGCACATGGACAGACCAAGAGCAAAGGAAGGTCTCCTGCTATTAGGAAGAGCGAGAATGCCTCATGGGGGCATTCTGCAGCCATCACAGCCAAGAGCAGGAAAAGTATTTAGTATAGCTCTAAAAGCGAATGTTAGCCCTGACCTGGATAGCCCTTCTAGCCTGATCTCATCAGATCTCAGAAGCAGGATCATCTCTGGCAAATATTGGATGGGAGACCTCCAAGGAATACCAGGGTCATGACATGGAGGCAGGCAATGGCAAACCACCTCTGAACGTCTCTTGCCCTGAAAACCCCACCAGGGGTTGCAATAAGTCAGATGTGACTTGACGGCAAAAAAAAAAAAAAAAAAAAAGTGAATGTTGGGGAATTCCATACTCAGCATGGAGATGGATGTGAAAACACCTTACGCCCCCCCAGTAAATGCCCCCCACAATACTTCTTTCACCACTTGTGCCCCTGCTTTGTTACTCCTGCTGTCCTCGATCTCCCTTGTTGGTGGTCAAAAAGAGAAGGAGGTGGGACACATGCCGTCCCTTATATGGCCTTTGTCCCCTCCACCCCCAAACACATCACGAAGGAGACAGTGTCAGGGTATCTGGCTCTGCCCTCTGCCTGCTGATGCAAGTCAACTCCTTCCCAACTCTTCCTTGCATTGAGGGTTCAGGAGCTCTCTTCTCAGTCTTCCCTGAACCTCATAGAATCATAGAGTTGGAAGGGACCACCAGGGCCATCAAGTCCAACCCCCTGCACAATGCAGGAAATTCACAACTACCTCCCCCCTCCACACCCCTAGTGACCAAAAGATGGCCAAGATGCCCTCCCTCTCATCATCTGCCTAAGGTCACAGAATCAGCATTGCTGACAGATGGCCATCTAACCTCTTCTTAAAAACCTCCAGGGAAGGAGAGCATACCACCTCCAGAGGAAGCCTGTTCCACTGAGGAACCGCTCTGTTAGAAAATTCTTCCTAATGTCTAGACGGAAACTCTTTTGATTTAATTTCAACCCGTTGGTTCTGGTCCGACCTTCTTGAGCAACAGAAAACAACTCGGAACCCTCCTCTATATGACAGCCCTTCAAGTACTTGAACATGGTTATCATATCCCCTCTCAGTCTTCTCCTCTTCAGGCTAAACATACCCAGCTCCTTCAACCTTTCCTCATAGGACTTGGTCTCCAGACCCCTCACCATCTTTGTTGCCCTTCTCTGGACACGTTCCAGCTTGTCTACATCTTTCTTACTCACCCATAAAGTCAGGGAGGAGGCCTGACTCTTCTGAATCTCACTGCGTCTAGGTTTGGAATAGGGTTTTGGCCTGCAGGAGCTGCAGGTCCCCTTTGATCAACGTAAACAAATCAAATAAATAAAAAGTTGTCCCTTTTTATTACCAAACAAAAGGTGCTGGATCTCCTTATTCCTGGTCTGCATGCAAGAGAGGTCCTGAACCCTTGACACAAGGAAGGCTTGGGAAGGAGCTGATTTGTATCAGCAGGTGGAGGAGAGAGCCGGATATCATAGAATCATAGATCATGACGCTGTCTCCTTTGTGATGCATTTGGGGCGGGGGGGGGGAGGGGATGAGGGCCATATCAGGGATGGCATGTGCCCCACGCCCTTCTCTTTTTGACCACCAACAAGGGAGACACCCACCCTCACTCCCTTCATTTCAGAGGGGGAGCTAGCTGGTCTCCCATTTGAGGGCTGAGTAGGAATTTTTCCCCCTCCAGCGGATTGGCACTAGCCTGGATGGGTTTTTTGCCTACTCTATTCTGAAAATGGCAACAAGACATCCACCGGATTCAGTAATGCCTAGGCATTGGTATGAAGGTGATAGCAGTGAGGGTCAATTTGCTTAAATGGTACGCAGTACAGCTTAGGTGAACACCCTAGGGTATCACTTGGATGGTGAAGGGTCAACCCTTCTGCTGCCATCACATCCAGGAGCAGGAAAAGTATTTAGTATAGCTCTAAAAGTGAATGTTGGGGAATTCCATATGCAGCCTTGTACACCATTCAACTCCCCTTGCAGTTAAGTAGCTGCAGAATGTGATGGGCTGTTCTGGGCTACAGGTTTGTAAGCTTGGATGCCTTGTTGATCCTTCAAGGTAGGCTGTCAAATCAGTTTGCAACTACCCCAGGACAGGCAGCACTATGTAGAAGCATCCTTCAGCACACAGTACAGAGTTCAACAGGCCAGTTCTTCAGTCCTCACCTGTTTTAAATCAAGGATCCGCCGGGTGAGCTGGATCTTGTCTGCATTCTCATGCAGTAGAGCCGCTAGCAGAGGTTTCTCTTCCTAGAAGATACAACAGGCAGGTGGTTTAGAATAAGAGGCCCCAGAAGTCACAGTGGCAGGTTCAGTTGTATTTATTTTGCAGCAAAAATAGAAACAGGAATCTTGCCTATATAACAAGGAGCCCCCCTCAGTAGAAATAATACAAATCGCATAAACTTTGCTTCTAATTTTGTTTTGATTATTTCTTTCAGGATTTAGGATTTCTGAGAATTTGAAATTTTTTAAATCAAGGAACAGCATATAAAAAGGAAGTCACTGATTACCAAGTTAGTCAGGGGAAAAAGCAAACAAAGGGGAGGGGGAGGGATATCAGGGCTCTAGAGGGCACTGAATCTCTGCTCCCTCACTGTTACAAGCCTCGCCTCACTTCCCTGTACTCTCAGAACTTTATCCTTTCAAGCTTCTTCCTATAACCATTCCTTTTCTGCTGGGGTGCCTCAGTTATGGAGTGTTGCCGTCTCTGGAACCCAAACCTAATGTATTTCTGGCGCTGAGTTCCAGCCTTATAGTTTGGCCAGGGATCTTCAGATTATTTCTAATTATACTGCTCCATTAAATATTTTTGTGTGTTTTTCTATTTTGCTTTGTATTGTTATTACTTTCTATGCCTGCCTGTGCTTTTTTAACCACTACTTTTCAATGTAATCCTAAACATAATTCCATTGATGCTAATTGGCTTAGAAGGGTATAACTCTGTTTAGGATTGAAGCATTTTTGGTCAATTTTTACCATTTCCGTCCCACTGCTAGTTTATAGATTATATTTTTAGACTACTGTTGAGATTTTCTTTTGATATTTTTGCCATATTTTATTGTTTGGTGGAAACTTCATCAGGTATTTTTATTGAGATGTGTTTTTTTTAAGGCAGAACCAAATGTTTGCTTTATTTTAAAGTGCAAAAAGTCAGGTTCTATGATGGATATCAGGAACGTGTTGCACAGCTATCCTGAAGACGCATGGAACACAGCCAGATTTCAGGACCCTCAGATACAAGCTAAACACCTGGGTTGGGTTCTCTTTAAGATCTTGGGGGCAAATTCTTCCTTCTCAGTGCTTTGACCAATAGGCCAGATTAGCCATAAAACCAATGGAAATGCCATTGTCTAGTTCTGTACTGGAATTTGTTGTAACTGTCCTAAAGGTCTCAGGGTGTGTGGAACCTCTCTGAAACTTTGATGCAAATGTGACCAAAATGTGACCAGATATCTGGCTGTCCTCAATCAGAACAAAAGCTTTTCCGGCTCTGGCTCTGGACTGGTAGAACTCTCTGCCGAGTGAGACCCAGGCCCTGCGGGTCTTAGCTCAGTTCCGCAGGGCCTGTAAGATGGAGATGTTCTGCCAGGCCTATGGCTGAGAGCAGTGACACACACTCTCTGAGCCACCTGCCCATTTCCTGCATTCTCTGCATTGGTCAATGTTCACCTTTCTACCTGGCTATGACACCACCATTACCAATATTAAAGGCGCAACTTCGGGAGTGATGCACATAGAGGGGTGAGGTAGGTAGGGGACACCCGCCTAGCCAGCCAGATCAGCCAAATCAACCCTGGCAATCAATGGGGTGACAGATGTCGCAGCCAGATCGCCCTCACATCCTCAAGATCTTTGGTCAGATGAGCTTGAAATGAAAGGAAAGGAATATTAAAGGTGTTGTTGGAT
This sequence comes from Euleptes europaea, assembly GCF_029931775.1. Taxonomy (NCBI): domain Eukaryota; kingdom Metazoa; phylum Chordata; class Lepidosauria; order Squamata; family Sphaerodactylidae; genus Euleptes; species Euleptes europaea. The sequence goes on along the minus strand of NC_079318.1, from coordinate 36,767,405 downwards.
TCTTTGGCTTAGTTTTTGAACTGTTAAAATGTATTACTGATTTTAATGCTATTTATTTATTGTGTGTTGTATTTTTACTGATGTAAGCTGTCATGAACCCAACCTTAAAAAATACATAACATTAAGTGGCCCACTATGATGACCAGAAGAATACTTCTGTGTATGTTTGTCTTCAGCTATATCTATAGTGAGCACCAGCACATAAGAAAATTAACATGGATCAGTACAGAATCTCAAGTGACCTCAGTATAATAACCTGGTGTCCTTCAACTGAGGGTTTGTTCACGAATGACATACAGAGTACCCACCTAGTGGGGCACAAAAGGGAGCTTTGCACTCATGTATCTTCTCCCACACGCAGCCCCCACCCCTGATATAATCTGTAATGAGAACGGAGGCACACAGGCACAGTTTGCATTGTCATGCTGCACACCAACCCCCAGGTTCATGAGAACTGGGCTGTACTTGTGATGGGGAGGCCACCCCAAGTTCAAGCCTCCTGCCCCGATGGAAAACTTATGTGGCTAAGCCATGCATGAGCCAGCTCTTACCCTTTGGAACAGAGAAGATATTCTCCTTGTTATAACGTATTGTGCTGTCTGGTGAGAAACAGCCAGCTGTGGACAAAAGGTCTGTTCCCTGGGAAAGCACTAGAAGAGACTCGTTGCCATGGCTAAAAGTAACTTTGCCTACCAGTGAACTCTATGTGCTTATCTGTCAATTTATCTTGTCTTAATTCAATGGTGTCCCCCTCTCTCTCTTGAACAATGGATTATAGTTTTAATCTTGTTTTTACCAGTTTTATTGCTGTTGGGTTAAATATGCCATTATTTTTATCAATTATATGTTGTTGGATTTTATATTTGCTGTTTGCCATTCCAGGAATATAATGGTTGTTGGGTGGAACACAAATTCCATCAATCAATCAAACAAACAGCATCTTCAACCCCAGAGCGTTTTCCTTTCTATTTCTGTCATGTCCCCCTCTTGTGCAGCCCTGCAAAAACCTTCTGAACTCTATCTGCCCTTCCCTTTCCAAAGTACTGGCTACTTCAGTTCTTTATACTGAAATTACGTATTCTGGAATTGCCAGAAACTGGTGGAAGAAATGTAAGGGCACCTTGTCTGACTGTCTCCAAAAAGGCAAGATCACCAGCCACTTATGTAAGAGAGATGAACACACATAGAGGTATTCAGGGTTTCTAACATGACTGACCAGGAACAAAGGTCTTCTTCATCTCCTAATACAGTGGTTCCCAAAGTGGGCAGTACCATCCCCTGGGGGGGGGGCGGTGGGGTTACCTAGGGGGGCAATAAGATCTAAGGGGGAAGCATGGGGGCATTAGAGGTGGGCCCCTTCAACTGTGTTGTTGGATAGGGTAGGGGGTGCTGGGGTTTGTGGAACCAAGGGGAGGTGGCCCGAAAAGTTTGAGACCGACTGTCCTAATACAATTATTATTCACACACTGCTGAAAATCAACAGAAACTTGGAGGGGAAGGAGGGGTGCAACCCTATACTATCCCTTACAATATCCCAATAAAGTGAGAAAAGCCAGTCTCATTCTCCAGAAGAAAAACCCTTTCTCATTCCAGTAGGCCATCATTATCACTAAGGGACCAGAATAAAAACCAAGTCTCTAATTTTAGCCAGGCTCAAGAGAAGCCACAATGGATCCCATTATCTCCGGCCCATTTCATCCTGAACATGTACCTTCCGCCTGATCCAAGCTTCCAGTTGCTCAGCTGTGTGGTTGAACTCTTGTAAGGTTCGCAGACCGCCTGTTGCTTTGCTATGATTGGCTGCCATCTGCTTCAGCAAATGCCACTGCTCCCGCAGAGTCTGCAGTTGTCTCCTCATCGTCTCTGCAGTGGGAGAGGACTGGACCAGGAGTTGCTCACCCATCTTCAGCATTGTTGGGAAAGAAACACATTAGAGAAGTTGGATTTGCAACCATTCCACCTTCCCAGAGCACTGACTGCATGAGAAATCCAGGGAATTGCATAAAATGGGGGAAACACAGAGATCTACCCACAGGTAGCCACATGTGACCAGATAGGGACAGAGCTCAGCACTTTCCCTTGGGTTGACTTGAGAGCCAGCATGATGTAATGATTAAGAGTGGTGGACTCTGATTTGGAGAACCGGGTTTGATTCCCCACTCCTCCACATGAGCAGCAGACTCTAATTGGTTTCCCCACTCCTACACATAAGGCCAGCTGGGTGACCTTGGGCTAGCCACAGCTCTCTTAGAGCTCTCTCAGCCTCACCTACCTCACAGGGTGTCTGTTGTGGGGAGGGGAGGGGAAGGTGATTGTAAGCCGGTTTGATTCTATCTTAAGTGGTAGAGAAAGACGGCATATAAAAACCAACTCTTCTTCTTCAACCCAAGAGGCAAGAAAGGGCTTGGGGTTTGTCCAGAGACCTTGAAGTACCTGGTTTAGTTTGATTATTGTGTTCTCAAAGTCCTTCATGTCTCTTTGCAAAGTCTGAGGCACTTGCTCCCATTTCTGAATACTGCAACCGTCCTTCAGGTCCCGGAGTTTCATTTGTACCCACTTCTCAGCCTGCAACACAGAGGAAAAAGGCCTTTACACAGCACAGGTTATCTGCCCTCCATTCGATGCTGTTGGGAAGGTTTTTTTTTCCTGCTTCTCCACACCAGCTTGGTGCATTTGTGCACCTCTCAGGCTTTACCCTGACCTTTCTCAAACCTGCTTTGCTTTGAGGTTTCAAGAAAGACTGTAGCAAAGCTTGGATGGCTGCTGCGTAGGTAGGAAAATTAGGATTATCCCACCCATACGTCTGCAATTTTTCCAGAAGAGCCAGCGTGGTGTAGTGGTTAAGAGCGGTGGTTTGGAGCAGTGGACTCTGATCTGGAGAACTGGGTTTGATTCCCCACTCCTCCACATGAGCGGAGGAGGCTAATCTGGTGAACTGGATTTGTTTCCCCACTCCTACACACGAAGCCAGCTGGATGACCTTGGGCAAGTCACACTCTCTCAGGTTCACCTACCTCACAGGGTGTCTGTTATGGGGAGGGGAAGGCGATTGTAAGCTGGTTTGATTCTCCCTTAAGTGGTAGAGAAAGTTGGCATATAAAAACCAACTCCTTCTTCTTCTTCCTGAACTTGTCCCTGTGGCAGCCATTTTCTCCCCCTCCACGCTACTGTAAGAGGCTTCTTATTTTTAAAAAAGATTGTAACTAGAATATTGTTATACCAATATACCATTGTAACAATAGATGTAACAAGTACTGTGAATTCCCACCTTCATTTAAGAAAAAAATAAATCTTGTCCCTTCCCTTACGGAGATATAAGGGGAAAGGCATATCTTTGTAGTGGAAGGGGCTAGATACTTACTTCTTTTCTTAAATGAAGTTGGGAATTCTCAGAATCTGTTACATCTATTGTTACAATGGTATATCGATAAAACAAAATTCTACTGCTTTTTTAAAGAAAAGAAATTGCAAAAGCCTGGTAGCTGGGGGGAAACTCGCCACGGGGAAGCCCCATTGCTGCAGCACTACATCTGCAGCTGCTGCAGTAGCAAGGAAACCGCACAAGCTCCTCCCTTCAAAGATATGATAGAAATAGGTAAGATACAGCACCCAGCATTCAGCAGCTGTTAAGGAAGGAGGTGACATGCCCAGCCTAGGTTAGTTCAAAGGCCATATCAAAGAGTAATGTAACATAGTGATTAGAGCATCTCTGTTTTATCCTCACAACAATGCTGTGAGCAAGGTTAGGCGAAGAGAGGGCCACTGGCCCAAGGTCACCCAGTAAGCTTCCACAGCAGAGCCTGGATTTGTGATCAGACCCAGCGTGGTGTAGTGGTTAAAAGCGGTGGCTTGGAGTGGTGGAATCTGATCTGGAGCACCGGGTTTGATTCCTCACTCCTCCACATGAGCGGCGGAGGCTAATCTGGTGAACCGGGTTGGTTTCCCCACTCCTACACATGAAGCCAGCTGGGTGATCTTGGGCTAATCACAGCTTTCTTCGAGCTCTCTCAGCCCCACCTACCTCACAGGGTGTCTGTTGTGGGGAGGGGAAGGGAAGGTGATTGTAAGCTAGTTTGAGTCTTCCATAAGTGGTAGAGAAAGTCAGCATATAAAAACCAACTCTTCTTCTTCATGTCCTAAACAGACACTCTTAAACACCATACCACACTGGTGTAAAGCCTTTTGTATTTAAAACACTACACTGAGAACAACTAGCCCTCTTTCATGGGGCCGGGGACCTTATTTTGTGTTCCCTTTCCCTCAAAGAGGGGGGAGGGAGAATATATCAGATATTTCTGTGGACTGTCCCTCTCCTATAGCTTTTTATCCTAGAAAGGGGCTGCCAAGGATGATCTCATACCATAACAACAGCTTCTCTCTTGCCAAAGAACTTAGTCTCCTTCCGTCTGCATGTCCCTCTTGCTCTAACAGAGGAAAGACCTCTGGCTATGAAACACTGCTCTCCCTTTTCTATTTCAGTCCTGGAAATAAGAGCAGGACACGGCCTTTCGCCACAGACCTCTATGACACTGAAGCCAATTTCTTCTTTTGTTGAAGAGGAGGATTTACCTGCAACATGTCACAGCTGAACTGGGCTACAAGAGGGCTACGCTGAGAAAGGTTTGCCAGTCCTGTGTTGCTCTGGATGTAGGGTTTCAGCCCCACTACCTCACTTTCCTCTGTGTTCTTCACAATCTGTTTCCAGGGAGCTGAAGCTGCACATCCTGCAATCTAGGGAAGAAAGAGAAGGGAGGTTAAGCTTGCTCAGATCAAGCCAGAAGCAGAAACGCCTTAACTGATCTTTAGTGCCAACACTGAATCTGGCTTGGGGTATAATGTGCCGGCCCTAAACTTAAGGGTTACTGTGCAGTTGTAAACATTAGCACGGGAACACACAGGTTGCCATATCATGCTAACTCATCTCTATTACATACAGGGAACATTTTACTTTTAACTTGTTCACTGAAAGTGCCAATGCATAGCCCTGCATATGGTTTCCTATGCCCCTAAAATACATTTTAAGATGGTGGCATAAGAATATAAGAAAAGCCATGCTGGATCAGACCAAGGCCCATCAAGTCCAGCAGTCTGCTCACACAGTGGCCAACCAGGTGCCTCTAGGAAGCTTACAAACAAGACGACTGCAGCAGCATCCTGCCTGTGTTCCAAGGCACCTAATATAATAGGCAAAGATGGCATCAAAGTGCATTATTCCAAGTCCTGCCCTCACCTAGTCCACTTTTGGGTGTTGTGAAACACCCCCTTATGGCATCTGATGGTGGCAGCTGTTGATAGTACAGTAATACTGTCTCATTTCGATGCACTGGTGTAAACACACATACGGATATGTTTATATATATAAACATAGCTGAAGGTGGGAGCAACTCATGTTGGTGGGTGGGAAGGAAAGAAGCAAACAGGGAAAGAGGCGGGGGAAAGGAAATAGTGTTGGGAGGAGGGAAAGTGAGATGCCCTGCAACTCCTTGCAGGTTCTCCACTGTATAATTAGCTCCAGTTCAGCCTGGCGGGTGCCACCCAACCAGACCTGGCTGGAACTATGCAACTGGGCCCACCCAAGAACTGGCATCTTGCAACTCAGCCAGAATAGATGTGTGAGCTGTGGGGCACACATGCCACAATACTCTTTTCTGTGTCAAATCTGTGTCAAATCTCTCCTTACTCACCTTGCTCAGCAATCTGCACAATAAGGCAGTAACAACGCCACAGCTTGGAAAGAAGCTTGGAAAGAAGGCGGCTAAGGGGAGACATGATAGAGGTCTATAAAATTATGCATCGTTTGGAAAGAGTGGACAGGGAGCGGTTTTTCTCCCTCTCCCATAACACTAGAACACGGGGTCATCTGCTAATGCTGCAGGGTGAGAGATTCAAAACAGATAAAAGGAAGTATTTTTTCACACAACACATAGTTAAATTGTGGAACTCCCTGCCCCAGGATGTGGTGATGGCTGCCAGCTTGGAGGGCTTTAAGAGGGGAGTGGACATATTCATGGAGGAGAGGGGTATTCATGGCTATTAGTTAGAATGGATACTAGTCATGCTGCATACCTATTCTCTCTAGTATCAGAGGAGCATGCCTATTATTTTGGGTGCGGTGGAACACAGGCAGGATGGTGCTGCTGCAGTCGTCTTGTTTGTGGCTTCCTAGAGGCACCTGGTTGGCCACTGTGTGAACTGACTGCTGGACTTGATGAGCCTTGGTCTGATCCAGCAGGGCCTTTCTTATGTTCACAGCACAATGCCTAGAGCTCAGTCGTCTCAGGTTATTTGTGCTACGTGGTGGGGGTTCTATATTCTTTTATCCCCCGTGAAATTCCTTACGGGCTCCCAACTTGTAGACCTCTGTTGGCTAACAAAGATTAAGTTTTCTGTTGATTAAACCAGCAATCCCTTCCTGTAATAATGTCTTCCATTCAACTGCCCCTACAGAAATAGTGTCTCAAACTAAATGGAATTTCTTTTGGTAATGACCATACATTGATATCAATTGCAACCAAATGTGGCTTAATGCTCTACTAAATGGAATATGATACACAACTTGCATAATCACATGGGGGGAAAAATCATATGAATGCCACAAAGCTGGGCTAATATTCTTTAACTGGTTCAGATAAGTTTGATTAAAAACATCTTTCAAATCAATGTTTATATAACTGTGGCTGTCCTAGTACTGCTAAAAATACAAAAGAGAATCTAGACATATTAATTAAATACTCAATGTTTGGTGGCCAAGAATCCCTCTTCGGGAGGTCATAAAGAATTTACTCTTGGTAACAACACTTAAGCTTCAATCCTAAAAACCACAAGAAGCCCTACTTAGTAATATGGGATTTATTTCTGAATAGAACTGATTAGGGTTGATCTGCCTCCACAGCTTGTATAGTGGCCTAACCTATGATGAAAAGCAGTTGTGTGTGCAATGTTGCCATTCTAGAGAATCTGTTGCCCGGGCAAATGTTACACTGATGTGCTGATGTTGCACATTATGCCACTTTGCATGCATAGCATTGCAATGATCAATGAGACATTAGACATGGGCAAAGTCACATGGGTAAGGTCTTCTACCCCAATAGTGTCACATTTAGTATAACAGTCAGTAAAACAAACATACATATATAGCTCAACTGGGAAAACCCCAGTTTTCAGTCTAAGGAGTATGGGTGGTATATTTTTGGTAATATCCAAAACTCATGTCAGAATCACACTAAAAAAAATTCAGAGTAGTTATGTCATAATGATCCCGTATTTCCATTCCACACAAAATCTGAGGAAGCAATTGAGCCTTGAGAATGTAAATGTCCAGGCGACGTGATTGTCTCTGTTTTACAGGGTCACCAAGAAAGGCAGCCTATCACTGAATAAAAAAGAAATAAACTAAAGGCCTCCAAGAACGTGAGAATATTATTAAAAGTCTGATGAATTTTAAGCCTGGTAGCTTTCATTCAATCCACAAATTTCAACCAGGGCCAAATTAAGAGATGCTGGAGGGCCTCGGCTATAACAACTTTAGGAGGCCCCATAGCATTATCAACAAAAGGTACTTAGTGATTATTTTAATTTGGAGGCTCTTCAGAATCAGAGGCCCTAAAATGTAGCTTACGTACTTAGCTTGGGTATAAGTCCAGCTCTGATTTGAGCAAAATTAACTGTTTACTAACCAAAATACTTGTTCATACATGATCACAGACTATCAACATAGATTTCTTGCTGTAATTTACAACTATTTTGGTGCATTCCTATGCAGAGATACTCCAGTCTAAATCAATTCAAGTTTATGCACTGTCAGTCACTTTCATGACAATTTGAGTATACCAGCATCAAACTGTCATAAGAACCTCCCTGGGCTTGGCAAAGCAAAACCATGTTGTCTGTATACAGATACGTCAATGATCTTCAGACCAACTTAGATGATGGGGGAAGCTCCCATTCCTCAGGACTGAAAAACTGCTAATATCAAAATTAAAAAGAAAAGTTGCTTAAAACAATCCCTTTTTGTGTCCTCTAGCAATTGCAATAGTAGTGAGTCCCAAAGCCTTGCAACATATGAATGAATACTCAGGGGACGTGGTATCCATGCTGCTGGTTCAGACCCTGACCCCGCTGAGTTTGACTAAAGAGGAGAATCTATGCACCCTGCCTCTGTATGCATGATCAGGGATGCAACAAAATGCAGGAGAGAGAATATGCACATACAACCGCTATGCCCATAGGCTCTCTTTATATCTGACAAATGTATGAAGATCAAGGGGTCAATCCCCCTCCAAGCATTCATATCCATGTCTATGTCATGGCAACAGAGCTCAGAATATTAGTGCAGCTTGAAGTCTAACTCGGCATTTAAGAAATCAGACCATAGTTTATCCCTATTTATTAAATCAGCTCAGCCTCCAGATTCAAGAAGGCATAGTACAATGCTTCTTTTTAGGAATGGAACATTTAACAATTAAAAGGCTGACAAACATACAAATACCAGTTGTCTATAGTCAAGAAGCCCAAAAGCCAGTATGTCCTTCAGAAAACACAATATTTGCTTCAGCCCTAAACCTACGGTTGCTAGTTCCTCCCTGGTTACTGGCGGGGGATGTGGGGGTAGGGTTGCCGAATTCAGGTTGGGAAACTCCTGGAGATTTGGGGATGGAGCCTGGGGATGCCATAGAGTCCACCCTCCAAAGCATCCATTTTCTCCATGGAAACTGATTTCTGTAGTCTAGAGACGAGCTGTAATTCCAGGAGATCCCCAGGTCCCACCTGGAGGTTGGCAACCTACCTAAGCCTCCAGCTTCCCCACCCCACCCACTGGCACACACTAGCAAAAATGTTAAGTAAGGCCTATGATTTCTGGGTTGCTCTTTTGTTGCCTTTTTGCAAACAGGATACTGTTGATGTGTAGCCATAAGTAAAATACCCTATAAAATGTGTTAGCTGTATCACAGGTAGCCCCCAGTCCAGGTGGTACTTCCAAAATCCTGTAAGGGTACGATCTTTGCCTTATTTCTAGCCAGGGATGTTTAAAAGTTCTTGATCCAATCACCATCGATGCCCACATTTTCTCTTAAATGTATTATGGTATTAAAACTAAATGAAATTGTTTTCCCAAGTGGAAGGTGAAAGTTACTAAATTTGTTTCCAATGACTTCACAGTTGACTAACATCCAAAATACCCCATAAGTCTTATGTTTGTATTTGAGGATAAAAGTTCACCTCAAATATGATTCTGAAACTTAAAACAGTCCTTTTACAAACTCCTTTTACATACTCTCTTCTTAACTCACAGAATTTCAACTGTATCAACCAAACCATTTTGTTTAACACTTGTGTTTAGTGATCATTTTGCATTCCTTGTTATGTGGATCATATCATTTTGCACTCTTCCCATTAGTTATCGGTATATAAAAAGAGGCTTAATGTTATCAACTATTTGTTGATAGATCTCAGTTCATTTATTGTGGATTTGTACCAGTTGCCAAAAAATAACCTGCATATAAGCTAAATATGAAGCGCATACCGGTAGCTTATCCTGAATATCAGTTGCTACTTTACCATTCCATATAGGCTTTTTGCATTCTAACTGATGATACTGAAAGATTGTCTATACATTTTGTAAATAAATAATAAAATGTTTCAACACAAAAAGGCACGTTGTGTTAGTGGAGAAATCAAATTAACTGGTAAAAAGTCATTACTGTATAAAACTTCAAAGTCTCCATCAACTCCCTACTTCTGTTGCTCACCTGTTATTACAGCCCCAGGGCCACCAGGGCCGGTAAAACTGAGCTGTTCCGCCAGGCATATGGTTGAGGACAGCCTCTCCCCTCCTCCTCTTTTCCCTCCTTTCTTCTGCCTCTGCTGTTTCCCGCTAATAGTAAAAACTATTATTGCTGCTTAAGTTATATTGTTATTATTACAGGTGTGCTGCTGCTGTGACAGTAAGGGCACCTGGTTTTATTGTTATATATTTTATGTAATTATGGACTGAATTTAGATTGTTTTTAAAACATTGTGGAGCCACTCTGAGCCTGGCTTAGCCAGAAAAGGGTGGCCTAAAAATCAAATACATCTAAATCATTTAGAATCACCATAATAATTCTTGGACAGTATGTAGATATTAATGATACTTTATAACCTGCTATCACAACAACATTCTGCAATATAAAACAAAGTTGAAGGAATCCAAGTTATCACACTCTAAATTTAATTTTAGATTCACCAGAGTCATCAGACCACCAGATGGTCTACCTCTGGCTGCAGAACTGCCAAATTATACCATGTTTTATAACATAAAACAGATTTTATCAATATCTGTTTCCCATATTTCTTATAAAAACATGATCTAAAAATTACTGACAGACATAAAGATAGTCTATAGTACAGTATTTGGGGTAAACCAACAAACCCAAAGCCAACTGAAATAAGGAAAGCTTGAGATTTTGAGAAGGAAGTTGGATGGTTTATAAAAACTGTAATGGGCTTTATGACTCAAATACTGTTACTTGCCCTGAGCCTTTGGGATGGGTTGGACTGTAAATCAAATTTTAAAATAAACAAAGTTAGCTGGGGGAAGCATCAGGCCTGAATTCCTATTACCCTATTTTGGTGAAGACTGCCTCACATTCCTAGAACATAATTAATCTATGACAAGCATCCTGACATATTTCCATACATTCTGGCACTCAGCAGGTCACAGCCAAATAGGGCTGCCAACCTCCAGGTACTAGCTGGAGATCTCCTGCTATTACAACTGATCTCCAGCCAATAGAGCTCAGTTCCCTTAGAGAAACTGGCCGCTTGGGCAATCGGTCTCTATGACTTTGAAGCCCTTCCCCTCCCCAAACCCCGCCCTCCTCAGGCTCTGCCCCAAAAACCTCCTACCCGCTGTGGTGAAGAGGGACTTGGCAACCCTACAGCCAAACCAGACATGACAGGAGAAGCCAAGTTTGCTGTTCACACATCAGCCTCACTCACATATAAAAGTGGCAAATGAGTGAAGGTTTAATGTTTGCCTCAAAAGGAGAGCACAGGCGAAGGGATCTGAAACTTCTACCCCTCTTTTGCTTCAAGCCTGGCTCCAATACTGAAGTGAGCCAGGCTATGAAGAAGGCAGTGGTCTACGGGGAGGCAGAGATGTAGAGTTCAGCACACACCACTCACATGCCTCTCTTGATATTCCAAGCAGGCTTTGCCCCACTGTAAAAGACAGACGCACACGTCTAAAACATGAATGCCCACATTATATCTAGTTCTGCCTCACTGCCATGGAGCTCCTAGCCACTGACACCTCTTAGCAAGAGACTCTTCCAAGACAGTGTGCCATCTCCTACATCATGGCACAGGAATGTGCCCCAAAGGATATAATAAGCTGCCTGCACAAGCCTGAATCAATTTATTCTGCCATCACATTTGTCTGTTCAGCTGTGGGGTTGTCTATTGCACAGAACTCCCTCAATGTTTTTCACTGTTAATTCCTACAAGGATCTGGCTAGTAATGAGCTAATGGGCCACCACGCTCAGCACATACGGGCATGGCTGGTGAGAGCAGGTTACAGATACAACTCTCCAGAAGTCCTTTCCCATCGCTGCCACACAAAATGCTGGAAATCAAACCCGAGGCGTTACACAAGCAAAACACGCACACCAGAAACAGAGAGGCTCCATCTTCATCTCATGCAGCTATCCTGCCCCTCCATCCTCCTGCAGGCACATGAGAAAACAAACCTATTGTTCCTTCCAAATGAACTTTCGGCCCTTCTACAAGAGGGTTCACAAAACAAAAGGCTGACTTTTTTGCCTTTGAAAAGCAGGGTCTGTGTGCTGGTTTGTAAGGGAGACAGGCAAGCAAACAATCTAGAGACACTTATTTTAAGCAACTCATCAAATGAGAGAAATGCTGAATTTCCTCCAAGCTTTGTTTTTGTGGTCAGCAATGATGAAATGTTCTGTCACTGATCCAAATCAGTTACAGAAGTGGCCCCTTTCCAAGCGCAGCCCAAGGCCCAGCTGCAAACTACCACGGAGGGCTAAATTTATAAACTGCATCTCATATCCCACTGCAGGAAGGGAGGTCAAAACTGGCTGCACCTAAATTATGCAGCAAAGATCAAGAAGTTTAACACTGCTACATGTGGAACAAGAATAGCACATAAGACTTAAGACCCTCAAGTGAAGGAGATGCGGGTCAGGAAAAACACACAGTAATGAAATAAACTGAACACAGCTCAGAAGTATAATGGGTTTCACAATAAAGTTTGGGTGCAAAAGGGTTGTGACTCTGAGAACAAAAGTTCACGCTACAGCATTTGTACACTACGAGTTTAAGCTTGTTTTAATACATTTTAATGGTCTGTTTCACCTCTCCCAAGGATCCCTGGAAACTGCAGTTCTCTGAAAATGTGTGGGAGTTTGGGGAAGGATAGAGCACCAGGCAGAGATTTCTCAGCACAGAAACTACAGTGTGATTCCTCTGAGGAAGTCCAAATCAATTTCAGCTTGCAGTATAGAGACGTCCACAGAAGCCTTGACACGGGGAGTGCCAGAAAGTGGCCCCGTGCCGGACCTGTTGGATGAAAACAGTTTCACCCAGGACAGCAAGTTGCATAGGGTTGCCAGCGAGGTTGTATCTCTACAAAATCAAGGTGGCTCCTTCTCAAAATAGGCAACTGCTAAGTCCAACATGTCTGCATTACACATACTGCAGAAGGCAATGACAGTCCCATGTATAATCAAAATGCAGCAAAAGCCCATATGAAGGCATTAAGGACAAAACATGTCAAGACAGGAGCCTGGACCGCACACATTTGTTCACAACCAAGGCCGGCACTCCTCCATGCTATGTCCTATTCAATTTTGCACTGAGATAAGCTTCTGGACTCAACTCAGGCATAACCTCACTTCCTCCTGTGATACTTTCCCCAGAAGTTTCTCATTTACCTTCTGTCTGGCAAGATGGGATGGAATGGGGGATGGAAATGAACAAGAATGGCACTTTGCTAGGAGATAAAAAAGACACCCAAACAATTCACCAACTTATAGATATTTAGAATGACAAAAGTATATGTGGGTCTGTCTTTTAGCAATATTGCCACACAATATTTTACTGAAAGATACCGCTATCTAAGGAACTTACTGCAAGAGTAGCATTTGCACATAATATATATGCCCTTTCCCCCATCTATTATTTAGATATTGATACCCCAGTGCTTTTCTTCCAGTGAGGATGCAAAGCTGCTTACAACATTGTTTTTACCTCTTTCAATTTAGCCTCACAACCAACCCTGTGAAGTAGGTTAGTCTGAAAGAGAGCAAACACATCAAGCTGCCTTATACTGAATCAGACCCTCGGTCCATCAAGATCAGTATCGCCTGCTCAGATTGGCAGCAGCTCTCCAGGGTCACAAAATAAAGTCTTTCAGATTATCTACTACCTGATCCTTTTATCTGAAGATGTCAGAGATTGAATCTGGGGCCTAACGCATGCCAAGCAGATGTTCTAACACTGAGCCATGGCCCTTCCCCTAACTGACTGACTGACCCAAGGTCACCCAGCAAGATTCTTTGGCAGCATTAAGGATTTGAACCTGGGTCCGAGACTTTATCCACTACACCATTCTGGCTTTCATCTGTTGTGAGATCCCTACCTGCTGTGGTTGTGTATGGCTACACACACAAGCAACTCAATTCTTCCACTCAAGCTTGCCATCATTTTTTTAAATTCATTTTTAGAGGATACAGAAAAAAGTAGGAAGACATATTGGGGATAAAATAACATTTCATTTCTTTCCATGTCCATGCCCATAGTGACACGCTTTCACGTTCTTACCCCCAACCATAATCTCTTATAGAAATACAAGGTATAAATAAAAGGTCTTAACTCATGTTACTTCATTTACATTCTATGCACTGTCATTAATCAGCCACTTTACCTAGAAGCTATCATTTACTTAAAATCTATTCAGTATTTGTTGTGTTTAAACTTCAGCTAGTAAGCTTGCCATCATTTGAGGAACCTTTCATTTATTTGTTCATATTAATTCTCTGCAGATAGTGAATTCCCTTCCTGTATAACTTCTGTATGACAGTTCTCCTCTGATACTGGAGAGAAGCACGTGTATTATATTAGGTGCTGTGAAAAACAGGCAGGACGCTGCTGGACTAAACAGAGAGCCCCCAACATTAGAAGGAGCCACAAAATTGCTTAAGGCATGGTTTCTTCAAGAGCACAGACTTTGGGGTCCATACATTTCTACAGAAAACAAGCATCTTTCTGTCACGATTTATCCCACCACTCTTCCAAGGGTCTTAAGGTGGCATACATGATTTCCCGCCCCCCCTTCCATTTTGATCCCACAACAACCCGGTGTGGTACATTAGGATGAGAGAAAGCGACTGGCCCAAGATCACCCAGTGTTTTTAATTGAATTATGTACTTATTTTCACTCACTTATTATGTACCAGTCATTTTTACACATAGCCTGGTAAAAGGTCTGTAAAATGTGTCAGGATTTGGATATGCTGGGAATAGCCTAACCACCTTTTCTTTCCTGGCTAGAACAGAACTTCCAACTTCTCCTTCCCTCCCCTTTAATATTGTGACCCACCATAGTGTGGAAATTCACTGGTAAAGTCAAGACTACAGAGGCCAAAAGCTTTGCATTTCCAAAGGCCAATAGAACTTTTAAAAAATAATCAGAAGATATCGAATAGGGAAAAAAGCTCACTGTTATGTAAATAATTTATTTGGAGAAAGATAAAAAGTGTGTTCTTACTAAACACTTCCTAGCAAGTTGCTGGTTGGTATAACAAGCAGAAGTGCCTTATTTAGTATCATCACTGACAGCATCAACTAGAGTATGCCTATGTAGTGAGAAGTCAACGTTTATTGCCCCCAAGCTAAGACATGTTAATACTACACATTTGTAACTGCACAGTTAAATCACGAAAACAGTCTAGGAGTGGAATCTGTTTAAATCAAACAACAAGTAGATATTGGAAGAGCTACCGCTGTATTTAGCAGACATGGAAATCCAAGTCTGCAGCTGGTGCCAGCAACAAAATAGTACAAGCCACTGCATGGGTTCTGTGGATATTTGGCCCACCAAAACAAATTTAGATCGAAGAGTAGGGTTAGGAAATTCTTGGAGATTTGGGAATGGAGCCTGGGGAGGGTGGTGTCTGTGGAAGGAAGCTCAGCAAGGATGTGATGCCATAGAGTCCATCCTCTGAAGCTTCCATTTTCTCCAGGGGAACCTGATCTCTGTTGTCGGGAGATCAGCTGTAATTCTGGGAGAACTCCAGTTCCCACCTGGTGGTTGACAACTCTACTGCGGAGCAATCTCTAATACACGTTTCTAGTATTTGGGAGACTGGCAAGGAATATGCAGGTTGATGAAATGTCCATGAAGACAGTTGCATTCACGTGCCATCAAACAAACCAAAAATATCCCACTGCAATTCACGATTCATAAACAGGCCTTATTAGCTAGAGGAACAATGGGGCATAGCATGTGGAGAGGAGCAACTCTGGCTGTGGAAGAACGTCAACCACCAGGTTGGGGCCTTCTTGCTTCCTGCTTTTCTTCTCTATTTCTAGTGGTAGCAGTTAAGAGCAGTGGTTTGGGGCGGTGGACTCTAATCTGAAGAACCAGGTTTGATTCCCTACTCTTCCACATGAAGCCAGCTAGGTGACCTTGGGCTAGTCACGGTTCTCTCCGTACTTTCTTTCAGCCCCACCTAACTCACAAGGTATCTGTTGTGGGGAGGGGAAGGTGATTGTAAGCTGGTTTGATTCTTCTTTAAGTAGTAGAGAACGTTAACATATAAAAACCAACTCTTCTTCTTCTTTCTAAGAAAGACCTAAATGGGAACATTAAGTAACCATAGAAGACATTGCCTTGTCTGACTATGAAGAGTGATGGAGGCAGAATGCGCTGGCAGAACAAAGAAGAGAAGAGACTTTCCAAGTATAGACTTGGCCATGTTTGCCCAATTGCTGCACACAGCAAGATGTTATCCACATTCCCCACTGAGGTCAGCGGCACTCTGCTGCACTAGCCAATAAGTCATGCTTTTAGCAGGAGCTCCCCACTATTTGCTGCCGTGCAGCAAACCCAAAGGCAGTAATTTTAGGGGAAGCTGAAGCAAAGGTAACATCTGCTCACAACCTAAATTCATTTTTTAATTTATTGTGCTCTGTTGTTTCTTATCTTATGCATTGTTGCAAAACTAAGAGATACAGGTTAAAGTTATTCCCAATTTACATATGAAGAACAAAAGCTAAGGAAACTTTTCAAAACCACTCAGTGACTAGACAACTTATGGTATGCCAATAAAGGTATTGAAATTTGACTGGACGACTGAGGTAGGATTTGAACCCACATCCAGGTCCACTGCTCTGGCCAATGGACCATATTGTCCCTCTTTTACATATTATTCACTACCAGATGGAAGATGGAGGTGATACAATTCAAACAGTACCTGCTAAGAGCCAGATAATAATCTTGAGGGCTAGCACTACCACTTCCCACAATCTAGAACTGCATCTATAGCCAAAATTACCTCTCCCTGCTGTTTCTCTAAAGAGCCTGAAATGTAGGATTAACTGATTTGAAGAACGCCTTTTTGAGAAGTCCCATTTTATCAGGGAAACGAAAATGAGCAGATGCAACACACTGACAAACATTCAGGCTTAACTGGGAAGGATAAGGAATCTATTATCACATAACACTTTATTCTCTATGATATTTACCTTCCATTACAAGCACAGCACTTTGGGACGCAACACCTTTTTAATGTACTCATTCGCCTATTAGGTTCACACAAGTAACAGCTCTAAGAACAGGAGCTTCATTAGACAATAATGGGACACGGTTCTAGATAAAGTGCTACACATACCTATGGAAAATTTGTAAACACCATCTTCCCCCATTTGTGTGGCATATTTTGACACACACTTTGGGTACAGACCATTTACTAGCCTGCCCATTACTATGGCAATGTGCTCTACATGGAAATGTCATAGAATCATAGAGTTGAAAGGGACCACCAGGGTCATCGAGTCCAACCCCCTGCACAATGCAGGAATTTCACAACTACCTCCCCCACACACACCCAGCGACCCCCTACTCCATGCCCAGAAGATGGCCAAGATGCCCTCCCTCTCATGAACTGCCTAAGGTCATAGAATCAGCATTGCTGACAGATGGCCATCTAGCCTCTGCTTAAAAACCTCCAGGTCTTTAAGGAAGGTCACTTGCTCAGGATACAGCAGCCAACAAAAGGGGTCCACTAAAATGAGCCTACAGTGCTGCTGCTACAGCAACTGAACTTGTTCCCAGGTGTTGTTTTTTTTTCCTAGCCCGTTCAAAATGCTGGTTTTGATCTGTATAGCTCTAAATGGCTTGTGTCTGAGAGCATTCCGGGGGGGGGGGGTTGCTGCAGGAGACCCTGCTTTCAGAGGTATGCCTGGTGGGGGCTTTCTCAGCTACCACCTGTAATGGAGCTTCTTCCACATGTATGTCTGGCATCATTTTTGGAGTGGCTGAAGCTCAATGGTAGGGTTGCCAACTTCCAGGTACTAGCTGGAGATCTCCTGGAATTACAACTGATCTCCAGCCAATAGAGATCAGCTCACCTGGACAAAATGGCCACTTTGGCAATTGGACTCTATGGCACTGAATTCCCTCCCCTCCCCAAATCCCGCCTTCCTCAGGCTCTGCCCCAAAAACCTTCCTCCAGTGGCAAAGAAGGAACTGCCAACCCTAATGGTAGAGCATCTGCTTGGCATGCAGAAGGACCCAGGTTCAATCCTTGGCATCTTCAGTTAAAGGAACTAGGCAAGTAGGTGATGTGAAAGACCTCTGCCTGAGACCCTGGAGAGCCGCTGCCGGTCTGAGTAGACAATACTGACTTTGATGGACCAAGGGACTGATTCAGTACAAGGCAGCTTCATACGTTCATCATGCTTACATGCCTTCCAGCAATACCTAAAGGCACATTTGTTGTAGAATGCCTTTGAGGAAATTTTTAAGTTTTATCTGAGAGTATTTATAGTAATACAGTATGTCATGTTCTGCTTTGAAGCAACTTTGGGTTTCATAGAATAGATAGGTAACAAAAATATACTAATAAATAAATGGCAAAAAGACAGGTAGGCTTACCATGCAAGTGACAGAATTCAATCAGATGGGAGAAAGACTGAACTGGGGAACTTTCTATTGAAAGGCACAAAGGGATGACGTCACCCATAGAAGGGAGTATAGGCAGAGGACAGAACCTCTTGGCCAAAGTCTGGGACTCAGAACAAAGAAGAGAAGCTATTATTATGGCAGGGTGTCCCATGAAAATTGAACCATAAACTGATGCACAAAAACACAGATCCCATGATTGGTTATGTAAGGAAATTCATTCTATATTTACATTTCGTTTTGCTTTTTTCTACTTTATCAGAATTGCACCACGTTCTTGCTTCCTTTATTGCTGTTTTTTTTAAAGTGTTATTTCCTTTGTGAGTGTGCTTCAACAGGACAAAGTAAGTAGTTCCCACATATCCCTAAGATTTCTGGAAGTCTTTATAGGTTCGCTGCTCAGAATACATTAAAAAACTGGTGATTCCAAGTGACCTGTTTGCAGAGGGTTAGTAGAGGGTTATCTTTTCCCCTTTATTGTCATTTCGCAGTTTCTTTGAAGAATATGCACTTTCCTCTGGCTGGTGAAGAAGTATATACCTGAGATTTTCAGGGGAGGGAGGTTTAAAAAATGTCCTAGAAATTGGTTAGCTAGCACCCCCCCGCATAGCAAGACTCTCCCCTCCCAATTACATGCGAATGACGTTATTGTAGGACTGTCCTGGGACTACAGATAGCAGCCATGTACCTTGCAGGGAAATCTGGGACTTCTTATTAACTGGATAAGAATGAAAAGCCTTGAGCTGCCTTAGCATGGAGAGATATGTGCATTGCCGAGAGAGAAACCTAGCTAAATATATATAGGAACGAAGGGCGATGTTTTGTGCCTATCCTGTTTATGGAATGGCTGGTTGTTAGAAACAGTGAATAGCTGTTACGGACAGTGCCGGGCACAGTGCCCCAGGGAGATGCTCACCGTTAAATTTGCCCATGATGTATTCCCTACCACAGACCACTTGGCTGTTCCCCAGGAACTACTCAGTAATGGGAGATAAGCATGCAGGTGACACAAGCGCTTTATTTACATACGGAGCCCCCTCAATCCATCAGTTGCAGGAAAACAAGACTGCCGGCGCATGATGATCTCATCCTTCCTGCAGAGCCGCTCTGCTTGGCTTGCGGAGGCAGCGTTCCCTCCCCCCCCCCCCATCATCTCATCTCATCCCATCCAGCCAGCAGCAGCAGGGAGCACATGTGAAAACAAGAAAACGAGTTAAGACTTTGCATCGCTTTGGAAAGCGGAAGGCTGCCTTTGAGAAGCGACTGGTTGAAATCTGGTTGAAATCTTCACTCGGTGGTGCGCGCAAAAAGGGAGCACGAACGAATCTGCCCTGAGGAAGAACCGGCCTGGGTCCCACAGGGCTCAATGCCAGGGAAACACACAAGGACTTACAGATTCTTGGCCGAGATTTCAAGGTCAATTTGGAGGACACTTTCCCTGGAGGCTATGAGATAGCCCAGTGAGGTAATGCATCTGCCAGACACGACAGAGAAACGAACCAAATCTTGACTTCATCCACAACTGAAGCGAATTATGAGGCCTCCATTTATGACACTGGAGCATGTTTCATAGATTCACAGAGCTGTACATTAACATGGTATCACAGAACTGTCCCCAATATGATCCCCCCCACTTCCTTCCTTCCTTACGGCACATGTAAGAGTTATTTATGGCTAGAAAACAGCTGGTTCCATCTTAATAACACGAAAATAGTTTGATGGGAGTCTTGAGACACAAAAATTAACTTCTAGGAAACCTTCCCGGCTTGTCTCAGCCAGCATTGCCTCTGATCATTTGCACGTTATAAAGAGGCATCTTTTCAGAGATTTGCCAGCTTCTTTCCTATTTGGGCTTTTAAAACACGCAGGTAGGCAGGAAGAATTCAGGAGCAAGCTCTCCACTGGGACTCGTAAAAGGAATCATGAGCAATCACAGGGTCATGCATATAAGAAACCCAGAGCAAGACGTCAACAGGGGTTTTTGGATACAGATTAGGGGCAGTGACACAGTCTTGGGTGAACAACTACACCTTTGTGCAGACCTTCTTCACGTCCAAGCCCAACTGCCACTCCAGCATACCATACACATTCTTTCAATTATCCTGCCTCCAAGACCTTATCAGCAACACTCTACACACTCCTCTTTTATGGTGCCCAGCACCAACATGCCTCTATGCAAAGCATGTTGGAAGCCAGAAATTTACTAATCATTACTTAAAACACCAGCAGCATTTGTCCCACCAAACTTGGCTGTTGCTCCCTCCCTACAGGGTGGTATAAGGAAGTCAAGATAATTAAAATTGCCTACCAGTTACATGCCTTGCGCTCCTGCTTTCTGTCCACCATGCTCAAAAAGTATAATGAGGAACACAGAATCACAGAGTTGGAAGGGACCACCAGAGTCATCTAGTCCAACCCCCTGCACAATGCAGGAAATTCACAATTACCTCCCCACCCCACACCCCCAGTGACCCCTACTCCATGCCCAGAAGATGGCTAAGACGCCCTCCCTCTCATCATCTGCTTAAGGTCAGCATTGCTGACAGATGGCCATCTAACCTCTTCTTAAAAACCTCCATGGAAGACACCATGACAGTAAATAAAAGTTTGGTGCTGGTTAGAGTCGGCAGCCTTACTTCTGCAGCAAAACACAACTCATTGTTTCCTATTCCCCCTCGCTCAGAGTTCCTTCTACCAAGAGGCAGGTGGTGATAAAACCACCTTGGTCTTACACGATTAAAAGTCTCAAGAGGCTTGGCTACCCCTCCTGCCAGCTGTTTTGGTGTTTCGCCACATGGTACGGGACACAGGGGATCCTGAAGCCAGAGGAAAGGATGGGTCTAGCTAGCCTAGATGTCATGCAAAGAAGTGGACTGCAGCACATAACAATGGAAGAGTGGAAAACCTTACCTTGAACTGTGCTTCCCCTGTTCTGCAGTTGTTGTTGTTGAAGTTCCTCTCGCAGCTGGCATGAGCAGGGTCCCTGAGCATCCCTTCCTCCCCTAAACAAGGTTCCCCATGTTGTCCCCAGTTGGACAGGGTGATCTTCTTGATGGAACGGGACAGCGAGTTGCGGTTGACATGGTCTTCATGGGTGGCCCCCTCCTCCGTAGGGCTTGCGCTGTCGAATCTCCCCTCAGGGGGCTCTGGGGAAGCCTGAGCCAAATACAGAGACACCCGCTCGTTGAGGTTCTGGTGCAAGACACGGTTGTCCAGAGCAGCTACGGGGATGCCAGGACAGCTGTCGCCTGGGAAGTCCGAGGAACACTTTGGAAGGGAAAGCTTGGTGCTAATGGTGAACGGCTGGATCTTCCTCGCTGTGCCGCCAGACATATTTCATTGGCCCTGCAGGGTCCACGGGAGACTGTGGGGGGGCCCCACCAGTCTTGATGAGCCACTCCACTGGCTCTGAGAGGCAACAGATAAGAGAAAGAAGAACCCAGCCGTGGACGCTAAAACCCAAGGCAAAGGCACATGCCCAAAAAAGGGAGATTTTGATCCAGCCTCTTCCGCCCCTTGCCAGGATCCCACAGATGCAGAAGTCCTCCCAGCGGTCCAAGTCTCACCCTCTCCTCAAGAGAGGATGTCCTGAATCCCTTAGCCGCGAAGCTTGCATTGCACTGTTCAAAGGTAAAGGACTTCCAACATTCTTGGTTTTCTGGGAGAAGTCACACTGCTGCCACCATCCCAGGCCTCTGGGCAGTGCCGGGGTGGGGATGGGGGGCGGAGGTGGGAGGGCTGTCCATCCACCGGGGACCCCAGAAAACGAAGGCGGGGAGAGCAGGAGCGCGGGTGGGAAAGCTGGGTCCTGGCTCGAGAGCAAAGGCAAGGGAATAATTGGGAGGGAACGGAGCTGGAAGCGCTGGTCCGGGGGCGGATCCGGAGAAATGAGATCAGGAATTCAATCTTCTCCTCGGGAGGGTGGACGGCGGCGGAGGGTGGACGGCTCCCCCCTCCCCTCCCCTCCCTCGGCAAGGCAGAGCGCCCCCTTCCGCCACGCGCCAGGAACTACCAGTCCACGCCCCAAAGTCCCATCCTCCTGCTGGCTCTCCTCAGCCGTCGACCTTCTTGCGCAGGTTGAGGACGCAGAGCAGGCAGGTGAGCAGGGCCTGGCGGGACTGCGGCGAGGTCAGGCGGGCCCCCAGGCGCCGGAGCAACGGCAGGAGGCGCTGGCGGGCCACCAGCAGCAGGCGGGTCAGGAGGGCGCGCAGCAGCAGCAGGGCGAGCAGCGGGGCGGGCATGCTGCGCTCAGGGCGCGCGGGGGCTGGCACCTGCGGGGGGAGGGAGGCACACACACACACACACGCAACAGCGGGGTCAGAAGGCAGGCCGGGTGTAAACGGGCAAAAATGGCTTCTAAGCCGGCAAAAATGGATTTTATTACTTTCATTAGTGAGTTGTAGAAACTTTTAATTTTATAGTAGATGTTTTTAAAACGGTTAGGACACGTCTTCGGAAGTCGGGTGATGGGTCACATTTTTAAAGGTGGGTGGTGGGTATCTTTTTGGTCTTAAGAAGTTTGTACGAACTTACTAATAACTCTATATAGATAATATTTTGTATTATCTTTTGTTTATTTTTTGTATTATTCATTTGTTTTTTTTTGTTTTATGTTATAAAAATTAATTAAAAATATATATTAAAAAAAGGCAGGCCGGGCCAGGCCCTGCTCCCTCCCCCTTCCCGCTTGCCTTTCCCTCCCCTTTGCACAGTCCGAACTCTCCCCGCTCCCGCTCCCGGCTCCAGTCCCGAAATTGAGGCCAGCCCTGCAGGCGGAGAGTTCTTTCGCATGAGGTCATGCGGCTTGGGCAAGGGGGGGGGGAAGTCGGCTTCCAAAACCACGGCCAGCCTTCCATCTCCGGGGGGGGGGGGCTTTCTCCGTCTCCGGGGCTTTCAGCCACCTGCTGGAGTTCGGGGTTGTTGGAGAGGGGAAAGAGGCGAGGCGGACGCGGGGTGAGAAGGTCGGGCGTGCAGCGCTTGCCAGGGGCGCTCGCGGCTGGAATCGCGGCCGCCCGGGTTGGTTCTGGCCGGACTCGTGCGCCTTTGCCAGTTGCGTGCCAGAAACTCAACAGGTGAAGCGGGCTTTTCCTATTCTGCGGATGTTGCAGTTTTCTATGCCGAGCCACGCCTTTTCGGTTGGATTTTTTTTTTTGCTGTCAAGCTATTGCCGTTAAAGGAGCTTTGCCGTAGAACCAAACATCCCGGCAGTTCTCCTCGCTGTCCTTTGGGCAAGCCGAAAGCTGCCTGGGGAAGTTTTAGGCGGGTCAAAAGCAGCAAGAGAAAGGGCGGGATTTTTGTTTGGTCACAGTCTTAACGTGAGTGCTGTCGCTAAGGGGAGATGTTTTAAAAGGGGTGGTGGTGGTGGTAGGGAATATCCCATTTACGCACGGGAGGTTTTGCCTTGCATTTCCCGCTCCGTAGATGCAAATTTTCCCCATCCGAATTCTCAGAACTCAAAAATAAACCCCCCATGCAGAGTTTTGAGAACGCGGATTGGGAAAATGTGCATCTAGAAAGCGGCAAATCCAAGACAAAGGCCATTTATGCATGGGAGGTTTTGCCGCTCTCTAGTTGCACATTTTCCCCAGTCCGAGTTCTCAAATCTCTGCAGGGGGGGGGGGTATTTTTGAGCTCTGAGAATTCGGAAGGGGGAAATGTGCATCTAGAGAGCGGCAAACCCAAGGCAAAACCTCCCGTGCATAAATACTACAAAACTCATGTAATTGCAGAGAAATATTGTGGTAACGCTTCCAACCCTCCGCTCGCTGCAGAGGACGGAGCTCTACGGGTAGGCAAGGACTGGGCGTTCTCCGCTTCCCCCCCCCCCCACTGAGCATCCCCGGACAGAGTTCCAAGCTCGCGCTCCCCTGAAGGCTCGGGAAGGAAGGCTGCGGGTGGGCGGAGGGTGGAACGTTGCCCGGGGTTGTCCTGGCAACAGAGCGCGTCGGAGGCGATGATGCAATTGAATTCCACAAGGATAGGCTCCAAGCGTGGGGACTCGGAAAGAAAACTTCCCCGGGCGCTATGGCAACGGAGAACACTGACTTTAGAGCGTTACCTGGATGGCCCAGGCTAGCCCGATCTCGTCAGATCTCAGAAGCTAAGCAGGGTCGGCCCTGGTTAGTATTTGGATGGGAGACCACCGAGGAAGTCCAGGGTTGCTGTGCAGAGGAAGGCACTGGCAAAACCACCTCTGTTAGTCTCTTGCCTTGAAAACCCCCAAAAGGGGTCGCCATAAGTCGGCTGCGACTTGACAGCACTTTACACATAGGGTTAGAAGCCGGGGACCGGACTCATGTTCCCTATCAGCAACCGAATGCAGATGGCGTGATGCTTTAATAGCGAGTAGTTCATCTCCGGACACACGCCTCGCTGTTTCACACGTTACAAAATAGGAGGAGCGACCACTTTCGGACAAGGGACGTGTGGAAGGAGAGCAGCGGAACGGAATGGCACAGCAGACTCCGCCCCGCGCATGCCTGTTCGGGGTCTTGTTTAGGCATTGGTAGGGCCGGCGCCAGTCATTTTTGCGCCCTAGGCAAGGCTAACTACTTGTGCCCCCCCATTGCTAACCAATTTTCAAAAACAGATGTCTTGTGGGGGGAAATAAAAGCACCAAACTTTTTATAAGACGTTGTAATTAATTATATTCCACAGCACTGTTGTGGTACTTATCTTAAAATAAAAAAATATATAAATTGTCAGTTGCGTTTTTTTCCAAGACACTAATATTTTTAAAACTGCCCCCCTCAGGCCAGTTCTGCACCCCTCTGAGGTCTGCGCCCTAGGCGACCGCCTAGTTTGCCTAATGGTAGCACCGGGCCTGGGCATTGGTTCGTGTGCATTGAGGCTCTCCACTGGAAAGGGTGGCCTGCAAAAGTGACCTTGAGCGCACAGGAAGTTAACATGGACCAGGAACAAGCTAACCTGAAGTGGGGCGTCAAAGATGGGATGGGTGGGTTCATATGGGAGGAGATGGTCCTACACTTTGGTTGTAGGATGCCTGAAGATATATCGGTAGTAAAATCAGCATTTATTAAAATATTTATATCCTGCCTTTTCCTCTAAAGAAACATGCTCAGAGTGGCTCATTGCATTTTTATTTACTATTAAGTTTATTATAGGGAATGGGCTTTTAATTCATTTTTCACACACCATAGCAGCAAAAATGTTGTTTATTTAGATATTTATGCCTTGCTTTTCTCCCAAAACTAGCTTGCAACAGTATTTTCCTTTCCTCCTTTTTATTCTCATGTAACAACCCAGTGAGGTAGGTTAGCTGAGAGAGGGTGACTAGCTAAGGTCACCCAGCAAGCTTCCTTGGCAAAGCAGGGATATGAACTTGGGTCTTCCAGAGAAATCTGCTTACCAACTAAGCTGGGAAAATAATCTTTGTGTGTCTTTACCCAATATCTGGAGACATATTTTGGGGGGAAATTAACTAGTAATTAGATTAATTAGATTGGTTTTTGCAGAACACTGAAAATCTTCAGACATTCCTAAGCTAACTTTAGGATTTTAGCATTCACAGGTTTGCCTTTTATATCCAAGTACAGAATGGTTATCAACTGATACGTTTAAAGATGTCATTTAAAAAAATCTTTTGTAATGTTATTAACCCGAGGCAGGAATTAAATATACCTTTAATCTTGCAGAGCACTTAAAAACACATTAAAAACAAAACAGGCTTCTAGGCCATACATGTCGCAAACTGTGCAATACACTATACCCTTATTGTAGTTATTTAAAGTACCACAGATTTATCCAGTGAAACAATATACATGAACCAGACATATTTCAGTCAAAAAGGCCTTCCTCAGTGGTCACAGTCACGCACTAGATGAAGGATAAAATGGTGTTGTAAGCAGTGTGAGGTCATATGGTTGCATTCCCAAATGTATACTAAAGTAAAAATAACTTTCAGATTTTTACATCTGGTTCATGTTCTTAGCAGCCATCCCAACGGGAATGTAAAGGTGTGCTTATTCTGGACACTGCAGTAGCAGTTGACACACACACGAGAGTGAAGGAATTGCTGTTGTTCCTATTCTCTCAAAACCTGTCGATATGTCAGATCTCCAATATTTTGCCTGCTTCAATAGCCACGTAAGAGTCATTCCCCATCCTTTAACCCTCCTGATTGGGAGTACAAAAAAGGGGTCAAATTGTGGGAAGAAGAGGAGGAGGTTTTTATATGCCGACTTTCTCTGCCGCTTAAGACAGAATTAAACCGGCTTACAATCCCCTTCCCATCCCCTCAACAGACACCCTGTGAGGTAGGTGGGGCTGAGAGAGCTCAAAGAGAGCTATAACTAGCCTAAGGTCATCCAGCTGGCTGTAGAAGTGGGGAGATAAATCCGGTTCACCAGATTAGCTTCCACTGCTCATGTGGAGGAGTGGGGAATCAAACCCGGTTCTCCAGATCAGAGTCCACCACTCCAAACCACCACTCTTAACCATTACACCACGCTGGAAGAAGAAACAAATTTTCAGTGATCTTCTGAATGCAGGTTATTTTAATTTAATGGGATCTGACAGTGAGGTTTTATTGCTACACTAGGGAAAATCCTCTCTGGCCACATACTTGCTGACAGATTTGCTCATAACATCGAATTACAGCATGCCATAAGCAGAAAGCTGGAAAGTGCAAGCTGTCCTTTGTTGCCCAAATAGCACAAGCAATATTATAATAGCAGCGTACGAGAGCCTTCTCTCTCTTGTGCTGGTAATATTATGGTTCCATTAAATATGAAGCTAGTTGACCTCTAAAGACTTGTTCACATGAAAGAGCAATGTTTTCTCCCACCCTCCAGCCTGGCAGTGTGACTTATAACATCTGGGTAATTCTGTGGGACGGGCTTGTAACAGATGTTCTTACCACAACTCCAGGAGCAGTTTTCCACTTGGATAGGAAGTGTTGTCCTACTTGCGCTGCAACTGTGTGAAATCTAGAGGAAACAAGAATATACTCATAAGATAACTACCCCAAATATGGAGGATAGGAAAACAATTGGCATCACTATCAGCTGCAAATCTATGGCCTGATTTGTTATCAAAACAGGCCTCTGTTATAACTGGGGAAACATCTGATCTAAAATTCTGTCAGGGTCATTCATTGCTTTCAGATACTTTTGTCTGATCTAAGTAAACTTTTTTATCCATTATCAAATGGCAGCTTGGAGAGACCACATACACAACGGTGTAGGCTTTTAACAGCGTGATCTTGTATGTACAGTGTTACTCCTGTCTAAGCCCACTGAAAGCAATAAGTTTAGACTGAAGTGACTCTGCATGGGACTTCATTCACTCTTTGCACCAGAAAAAAAGATAAGGTAATTGATAGTTCAAACCAGCCAAAAATTTGATCAACCGCATAAAATATTACATTATCCTAATACACAAAAATTTTAAACGATGAATAAAGTTGATAATGATTTCTTTTGAACAAATAGTACAGATAATTTATGGATCATACCTGAATCAAAGATACTCATAGATGCTCATACACCGATGATATCAATACTGAACACTTCTTTGCAGGATACAGTTACAAATTAACTATATTTAAACTACATTTTATCTACATATGCAGTGCATAAGGAGATCAGTCATGCTGTTTACACCTTGAATGCTTTACGTTCTGCATTTTCTACACAACAAAACTCTTTTTGTCTGGTAGCACCCTCGCTCCCCACTCCTCCCTATTCTTTGTGTTTCAACTCTTGTTTCCCTTCATTTTCTATCATATATATTGCCATTCACGCCCCCCAAATTATAGTCTCTTCTTGCAATTTTTCATCCTAGAAAGAAAAAGATTAGAGTTACACCCTCCTTGAAGGAAGTTGAAGTCAAAAACCACTCTAGCTTTAAACCTAAAGTGCCAGTAAGGGTGATGTGTGACCATAATCTTTTTCTGTATATTTGTTCACTATTTACATTTTTTATTTTATGAAGCACAGAGTTCAGATGCTATATGTAACCTCAAGAGGTAATCTCTGCCCTGGAATGCTTCCCCAAAGACAGCCCTAGAAATAAGTAGCCAGAGCAACTCTTACTGTCTCTGTGTTCTTTTCTCTGTCTCCTCTTCAGAGTAACTTCTGGGAAGGTCTCTTCAAGCAGCGTTCACTTCTCTGTGCTCCCTTTGACAAAATCGCTTGCCTGCAAGGCCAATGGCAATAATATGCCCAGACAATGAGGAACAATAAAAAAGACTCCTCCTCGCAGCTGTCCTTTAAGCTCTGCATCGCCTGGAGTGGGGTTGGGAGAATGACACATGCTCCCCTGCAACTGATAGCTGTCAACCTTGTGACCCCATCTATTGGGCTGGCAGTACTGGCTCCTGGAGGGGGTTAATGATGGGAGGGGGTGGGATACGGGAGAGGATCAGAGCATCTGTGCCACACAATTGCATGATCTGGGGCAACCACCCTACGTTGAAAGGGGATATTCAAGTCCTGACAGGCGGCTAGATTAAAAATCCAGCCAGTCCCCACAACTGTTTTCCTTCTCTGCTAATGTTGTTCACTTGTTTTCCCTGAGGAACTGGATAACATAGGCACATATTGTTATGTTGCAGGAAGAAAACGATGGGGCTGTATCCTGCCATCTAGCAATCAGGGCTGTTTTCCCGTTTGCAGGAGCTGGGACAGAAGGGGGGAATAGATATCTAGTCAAGCAAGTGAGTGTATCTGGGCTGCTTCCCTCATTACATTTTTGTTACTTTTGCTGCTCTGACCTGGGGGACAGGAGATGGTGGAGAAGTGAGAGGGAAGGAAATGAGCATCAGGTTACCAGACTTTTCTCCACACCAGGTGTAGCAACAGCACTGGTCCTGTTCACACTTGAAGGACTAATGCTGCAACCACACCTGGAGGCAAATAAACTATCATAAGTGAGCACTTGAAATAAGTGGAATAACGAGGATGGAAACACTGAAATGAGCCACTTACGTAGTCTGGATTCTGAGGAATCCATGAGAGGACTAGTAGTGTCAATAACAAAGAAAAGGTCTAGTGTCAGAGGTTAGCCTCACTGAAGGCAAATGACGCTAGTTCAGAGGGAGCCATGTCTTCACTCTGAATGGGCGTACTACCGCTTGAATGCTGTGGAGGATAATGTCTGGTGGCCACTGATTCTGCCATAGGTGCTAGGAAGGGGAGTGCAGTCATTGTTATCTGAATGGTTACCAAGGAGGCTTGAATGGGTGCTTGTCACTCTTTGTCCTCTTCCATTTGTTTATATTTGGGGAGGGGGGAAAGAATGTAATTAAAAACACTACTCTGGAAGAAGAAGAGTTGGTTTTTATATGCCAGCTTTCTCTACCACTTAAGGAAGAATCAAACCGGCTTTGAATCACCTTCCCCTCCCCATAATAGACGCCCTGTGAGGTAGATGGTGCTGAGAGAGCTCTAAGAGAGCTGTGACTAGCTCAAGGTCAGCCTGCAAGTGGAGGAGTGGGGAAACTAACCTAGTTCACCAGATTAGCATCCACCACTCATGTGGAGTGGGGAATCAAACCTGGTTCTCCAGATTAGAGTCCATCACTCCAAACCACTGCTCTTAACCACTACACCACACTGGCTACACCATGCTGGCTGGAGATAAGAGGTTTACAAAGTTATGCATGGGGTGGAGAAAGTGGATAGAAAGAATGTTTTCTGCCTCTCCCATAATATTAAAACTTGGGGACACCCGATGAAGTTGATAGGTAATAGATTCAGGACAAATGGAAACGCTTATTTTCTTGATGAGTAATTAAACTGTGGAATTCACTGCCAGTGGACATAGCAACTAAAGGGAACTTCCACCTTCAGAGGCAGTAAATCTCTGAATACCAGTGTGAGGAAACAAAAGCAGTAGAAGGCCTTGGCCTTTATGCTTTGTTTGTTGGCCCTCCAGGAAAACTGGATGGCCGCTGTGTGAAACAGGATATTGGATTAGATAGACCACTACTATGATTTGGAAGGGCTCTGTTGAGTAAGATGTTCTGTTGGTGAGCCAGGGGTCAGGGTGATGTCAACGTTCTGAGAGTTGGGGAAGAGGTTTTGCAAACGGTCCTCTGTAGTTACTTCACACAAGATATCACTAACTAAGATGAAGGAGACTAACTAAGAAACTGGGAAGCTGCAGCATGAAAAGATTAGGAACTATCAACTGTTTACTTCACTTGGTTCTGTGTGGAGGAGGCTCCTTGGTGTGAGATCAAAGATCGTCCTTTCCTCTTCTTTCCAGCTTCCAGACTGATCTTGTTGATGTGAGACCCATCCTTTTGCCCTTTGAAGGCTGCTGGAATGAGCTCAACGGGGTGACCTTTCCCAGCCCTTGTAGCTTTCTCACGGGGAGGCAGAGATCAACCCAAGGGACCAACTTGGCCCCTGCACAGCAACATCATGCTCCAGAATCAGAAATAGTCACTCAACGACTCAATTATTAGCAAGAGTGCAGCAAGGGTCAATGGTGATGTAAGACTCATGGGGATTGTCCCCTCATTGCCCCAGCCTCGCCTGATTCTTTTAAGCTGTTCAGAAAATCCTCCGTTCCTCCCCACTCCTCCTCTGTGCACTCAGCGCTATTTAGCTCATGCCGTGGTGCTGCTCATGTGAAGTTACAGCTGCACCAACATTGTGGTTCAGTCAGCATACTAAACTGCATGAGAAAATCCACAGTGTGTGGTAATGCAATTCTTTGGCAGCATCAATATCTTAGGAACAAATATGTTCATCATAATGTTTTCTAAAAAAAATCACGAAGAGCATGAAATGTTGCTAAGCACAGTACAAAGAGCCAGTGTGGTGTAGTGGTTAACAGTGGTTTGGAGCGGTGGACCCTGATCTGGAGAAATGGGTTTGATTCCCCACTGTTCCACATGAGCGGCGGAGGCTAATCTGGTGAACCGGGTTGGTTTCCCCACTCCTCCACAAGAAGCCAGCTGGGTGACCTTGGGCGAGGCACAGCTCTCTCAGCCCTAACTGTGTCACAGGATGTCTGTTGTGGGGAGGGGAAGGGAAGGTGATTGCAAGCGGTCTGATTCTCCCTTGAGCGGCAGAGAAAGTCGGCATATAAAAACCAACTCTTCTTCTTCTAGAATAGAGGGGTCCCTGCCATAATGGGGTTCAGCCTAAGAGACACCATTCAAAAGAAAAAAGGGACTGGGGAAGGGGAAAATAAGAACATTAAACTGTCACCCATTGCAAACAGTCAAACATGGTTACATAATGGCCAGGTATGATGGACATTGCTGGAGATAGTTCTGGGGGGAGAAGGAGCCAAATGGTGGCTGGTCCCAGTGTGGTCCTCTGGGAACACAACTTGTCAGTTAAGGAAAAAAATCACACTGGCTGCCCATTTGCTTCTGGGCACTATTAAAAGTGCTAGTCATTAGTTTTGTTTGGAGGAGGCATGACGTACAGGAGGCTGTCCGGCTCCTGAAGGGAAAAACAGCCACTCAGCTGAGCCTATAGGTGCGCTGCTCCGGCATCAAATGACCTTTCAAAAAAGGGATGGAATGCTGGAGGGATCACAGCAGGCGTTAGTTCAGGTCTTCCTCAGGGAGAACGCAGCGATAGTTTTGGGTCTGCCTCAGCAAAAGACCAGGACATTTGAAGGGTAGCTCTGCCTGGTAGTGCGGCAGGGTGTTTTAGCTCTACCTCTGGGAGAGAGCACCCGATTGTGAGGTCCCGCCTCCAGTGATGAGCAGACCTTGTACCTTTTAGTCTGACTTTTGGGAAAGGGCAGGATGGTGTGGGGTGGAATCCTGTGTGGGAGTGAGGATCCAGCCAAGTGGCTAGTCAGTAAACAAAGCAGTGTAGATGGGAAAGTAGGGGCATGGAGTTAGAGCCCACAGGCAGCAGGGGTAGGAACACCCCTGCTTTCCTATTGCGGTGGGGCGCGAGCCCAGACTTCAGTTTAGCGACTCCGCCGCAATCTAACTCCGTGTGGTATTTTTCAGGTTTGGGTATTTTTTGGGTTCCTCTGCCCAAAAACCCAGACATTAACCCTTTTTTGTGTGTGTGGAAAATCCAGGTTTTCTGGACTTTTTGAAAATCTCTGGGTTTAATAAACGTGAACCCGAAAAATACTGAAAAAAATTGGTGCACACCTCTACTAGTAAGTGATAGCCTGTTTGCACCTATAAGTATTACAGAGAATTCAAACCACATTGAAGCCATAACTATCATAAATTTATGTGCCTCAGCCAGGTGTTTTCTTTGACTGCTTGGAGACCTGTGCTGCTGATCTGCTCTTTAAAACCAATCTGTAAATCAGATCTTGGAAGCCAAGTAGGGTCAGCCTTAGACCACCAAGAAACTCCAGGGTTACTGTGCAGAGGTAGGCATGGAAAACCACCTCTGAATGCCTCTTGCCTTTAAAACCATATGGGATGGCCATAAGTTGGCTCCAACTTGATGGGGAAAAAGCAGCTCTGCGTTCACCCTCCTTCAGAGGTGAGCTGAGTGTTTACCAGAGACAGGAAATTCTCTGTGGTACCACCTTGGGTCTGGAACTGTTTCCCCACATCTGTTCACCTGGTGACCACCCTGTTTAGCTTCAGGTATCATGTAAAAATATTTTAGCTTCCTCAGACGTTCAGTTGACTATCTTTTTGGTTGTTGTTGATGCTGTTAGTTATTGATGATCATTTATTGTTATTTGTTTTGGCTATAACTGTTTTTCTCGTATCTAGAAGTTGTTTTGGAAGTTATTTGAGCATTGTTGTTTTTTGCAGAATGTACATTGTTCAAATAAACAGATAACTAGAATTGTATCTTTATTTCTGGATAAAGTGATTGGTTTAGTAGGCAGACTGTATACACAGTCAACACAATATTTTTATACTAGCACAGATTCTGAACTGGTACCATGAGAAATCCTCCTTAGGAAGTTTAAAAAGAAGGATCCCTCTTACTGTAGATGTGTAATTGTTTGAATAATGGCTTATAAACAGGAAAATTATAGTTTGGCTTTGGATTAGGCATAGTATTGTTTGGGATTCTGCAAAGGTCAGTCCTGGGACTGATGCTGTCACACACTCATTAATTACTTGGAGAAAGGGGGTGAGGATTAATCCTCTCAGAGCTGCAGATTATACAAAACCGAGAGGAATTGCAAACCTTTCATAAGTAAGTAAAGTGAAAATTCAGAATACTCAGATAAATTGTAGCATTGATTGGGTAACAGTCAAGTGACATTCTGCAAAGACAAATGCAGAATCTATTTCTATACTCTCTCTCTCTCTCTCTCTCTCTCTATTTATATTATATTATAATATTATTATTATATATAAATAAAAATGTAAATGTTCGTTTGTTCAAAATCTTAAATCTCCGAAAGTTCTTCACCGATTGCTTTGAAATTTTGACGCAATGTTGCATTCGAATACACACGTGTTTTTATATACCTGTGACAGGTAAAAACCTGCTTATTTTACCTGTGACAGGTAAAAACATGCTTTTTTGAAAAATCGCCATCTGTTGGCCGTTAAAGCAACACACGCTATACTAAATAGCCTCCCCTTTTGGTGTACTCATCTTCCTTTACCATAACATTCCTGGCTACAGGCCTGCATCTCCATAATATAATTAAATAGCAGAAATATATTGGAAGAATTCAATGTTGTTTCATCCATCATACACAGGATCAAGGCTGGAGATGGGCAAGCTCCCTGTCTCTCCTTGGATTCAAGTCAGCCTCATGCAGATCATGAATCTAAGAGCCAAATTATGATTGTCCTTTCCTTCCAGTTCAATGGTGCTCACTCTCTCAAGTACATTCACTGGTTTTGCACTTTCACTTACTTTCATATTTAGGAGAAGCTCAGGCAGATCAAGGAAAGGGAAACATTTGGGTTTCCTATCAAAGTCAAGCCTTGATTATCTTTTCCTCCATATTCCTCCCTTGCCCATATTCCAGCAGGATCTCTCTAATATTCATGCATTAAAGGGCAAGCAAAGGAAAGGGAGGCTATCAGATTTCTTGCCAGAAAGAAAAGCTCCCATCTCCTGTGCATAATGTGCACACCTGAAAAGGACTCCTTTAGAGTTATTTATCAGAAGAGCTCTTAAGTAAGTGTTAGCTGTCCTTGTAATACTCGAGTGTGGCACAGCTGAGTTTCAAGGTAGAATGTCATATGATCAGCGGCATCTCTATTTGTTGGACCTGCATATAAAATTAGCTGCCATGAACCTGTATTTAAATATTTCATTCTAATACACTCCATCTCACCATGAGCTTTCATGGACTTCAGAAAAACAGTTTGCAGAATCACAGAGTTGGAAGGTACCACCAGGGTCATCGTCCAACCCCCTGCACAATGCAGGAAATTCACAACTACCTCCCCCCACACCCCCAGTGACCCCT
Organism: Euleptes europaea; assembly: GCF_029931775.1. Lineage (NCBI taxonomy): Eukaryota > Metazoa > Chordata > Lepidosauria > Squamata > Sphaerodactylidae > Euleptes > Euleptes europaea. Next base: position 36,732,855 of record NC_079318.1, on the reverse strand, counting down.
ACTCCAAGCCCAGAAGATGGCAACAAATAGAAATCAGCTTCTTAACTTTTCATATCAGTTCTTAGTGCTATTACTTTTCTTCACTTTATGTAGAAGACGGAGAAATCTGAGGCAAGCAAAAGGAGTGGTTCAAAAGAGGTTGTGTACAAAGGTCTTGCCATCTTGTTGTGGGGGCAAATGTGGTTGGGATGCTCTCAGACTGGACCACAAATCCACAAACATTATGCTTGACGTCAAGTCCTAGCTAGCTAGCTAGATTTTATTCCTCGGTTTACTTGCATGAGACCAGAGAAGTGGCAAACTGCAACTAGGAAATCTTGACAGGACCTTTCAAAGGTGAAGATGTCCTCATTCCTCGCATTCCTATGATTCCAACGGATATGCCATTTCAATTTAAGAGATTGCAATTCCCAATTCGATTGGCGTTTGCAATCTCCATCAACAAAGCTCAGAGCCAATCTTTAGAATTGTGCGGTTTAGATCTAGACACGGATTGCTTCTCACATGGACAATTATATGTTGCGTGTTCTAAAGTCGGCAAACCAGACAATCTCTATATCTGCACAGACAATGGTACCACAAAAAATATTGTATACCCACAAGCATTGTGAAATTAAACATATTAGAAACGTGCACTTTCTCTTTTCTTTCTTTTCCATTTAACCAGACTGGGCCACAGCAACTCGTGGCAGGGTACAGCTAGTGTTAAATAGAAAAGAAAAACACCATACAGAAGGAATTGGCTGGGCATCAGCAGTTCTGTTCAGAAGGAGGTAGGGTTTACCACCACAGAAGGGTGCTGAAAAACTAGGGGACAGTGGAAGATGTTTAAGGAAAGATATCAGAAAAGTATAGAGAAGTTGAAGCAACACAACACAGTTCTGGGTATTTGGATTTACATGGCTTGGCCCAACAGCTTCATACATTACTTCTGCCCATCTTGAGGATGTTGACTCAGTCTGAGAATCTTGATACCGAGGTTGAAATACATTGCAGAGAGAAAGGAATTCTTGGTGATGAACAAACCAGAAGTGATTTATTTTGAGATTTGAATACCTTTCATGCCCTGACCTGGATAGCCTAGGCTAGCCCAATCTCATCAGATTTTGGAAGCTAAGTAGGGTCGACCCTGGTTAGTGTTTGGATGGGGAGACCACCAAGGAATTCCAGGGTTGTGACGCAGAGGCAGGCAATGGCAAACCACCTCTGAACGTCTTTTGCCTTGAAAACCCTATTGGGTCACCGTAGGTTGGCTGCAACTTGACAACAACAACAACAAACAACTTTCATAAATGTAACAAGAAAAATAGATATGCACAGTATTCTGTGTTACCTTGAAAACTTATTGCTTGACATCCCCCAAAACTACAGTTTCTGTAGACGTTATAGATGTTTTCAGGCATCTTACACTGACAAATTCAGAATTTGGTGAGCTGTATGGCTACATGGGGTCTCCTCAATCCTAGGTCAATGCTGTAATCAGTATATGACACTGGCTTCCTTAGAAATAACAGTACAGCTAAACTAAGGTTATAAAGTGCATTTAAATACACTGTATAAGGCTCTTCTTTTTCAAGGTTTTGCTTAAACTGGTGGTTGTAAAAGATCTGTTAGATCTTTTAGAAACTATAACCGTGGTCCAAGAGATTAAGGGATTCCTACAGCCCTGATCTGGATGGCCCAGGTTAGCCTGATCTCGTCAGATCTCAGAAGCTAAGCAGGGTCAGCCCTGGTTAGTATTTGGATGGGAGACCACCAAGGAATACCAGGGTTGCTGTGCAGAGGAAGGCACTGGCAAACCACCTCTGTTAGTCTCTTGCCATGAAAACCCCAAACGGGTCGCCATAAGTCGGCTGCGACTTGACGGCACTTTACACACACACACACACACACCGTGACAAAGTCAACAAACAGTTCAGCCGAGAATGTCTTGTTGACCAGCTGAGCAGACAGTTGTCTCCAAAGTAACTGCTGCCTAGAGGGCTATCTTTGGGAACTGGTGGAGCAGACAGCCAAAGGAATTAGATTAAATCATCTAGAGGCCAGAGGTATCCACTCACCTGCTGTGTTATTGGGCAATCAGCGTCAATGTATGTGGACAGAGCTTGGCAATCTTTTGCTGTTAATGAATAAAGGCAGCCAGCATTGGCAACCAGCAAATCCATAGGAGGAATGTTTAAGTGTCGGCTCAGTGGTTAAATTGTGTCCCCCAATTAGGGCAATGTCCAAGGCAGTGTGTATGTGTGTGGGGGTGCACTGCAGACCGGACCATAGCCCCAAGTAAGGCCCTCAGAGCCCACGTGCTCTGTGTTGTTACTGCAGAACAGTACCATACTCATTACCCTTCCTACGTCTCTTTGGATTCTTTGCAGGCAGATGTCCAACAGGGGGAGAGGCTGGGAAGGACCCCATTCCCAGTACAGTGCCCGTCATCTGCTGAGCCTACACCACCACTGGTGGCTTAATTAACCAGTGTTCTGAATTAACCAGATTTCTTCTCCTGAGGGCCCGTGAGCAATATTGTTGAGAACAGCTGCATTGGGGGGGGGGATGTCAGTAGTTCTTGGCTGGAGTCATAGATGTACGGCAGGCAGATGACAACTGAATCCTACCCCACGCCACACGCGAGAAGGGACAATGTGGTCTGTTCATTCTTAAAGAACTATAAATAGTTTGGATGAGTGTGTGTTGGCTGTTTCTTCACTTCGCCAGTTGTGAAATGGCAGTTGTTTGAGGCAGGTGGGGTAGGCCAGCTGTCTCCCATCCTGTTCTCAGGTTCTGTGGGCCAAGCCTGACGTCATCAATGCAGGAAATGGCTCTCTATCCTCTTGAGGCAGGAACAGGATATTGCTGTGTTCCTTTCTACTTCATCCTCATTCATCCCATAAATTACCTCAAGGCTTTAAGGCCTGTCTTCCATACAACTGCCATGTTCATGGTCAACGCGCTTCACATAGAATTTGTTTTATTTAAGACATTTATACTCTCCCTTACAGGACCAAAAAGGCTGTCAAGGCAGCCTTGAATATTAAAAAACACAATGGGGGGAAAAAGCACAGACTCTGGTTGTTTCCAAGCGGGCCACCTTAGTCAGGGAGGAGCTAACAGGTAGCAGTCAAAAGACTGCCGCTGGCACAGGGGGGCTTATGGCAAAATTCTGTCCTTCAGATAGGTGGGTTCTAGGCCAAGAAGGCCTGTAGAGGTCATAGCCAGTACCTCGAACTAAACTTTGAAATAAAGCAGCAGCCAATGTAGCTGTTTTAAAATAAGCAAGATCTGTTCTAGGGTTACCAGGTCCCTCTTCACCACCGGCTGGAGATTTTCAAGGCGGAGCCTGAGGAGGGTGGGGTTTGGGGAGAGGAGGGACTTCAATATTATAGAGTCCAATTGCCAAAGCCGCCATTTTCTCCAGGTGAACGGATCTCTATTGGCTAGAGATCAGTTGTAATAGCAGGAGATCTCCTGCTACTACCTGGAGGTTAGCAACCCTAATCTGTTCCCATCCGCTAGCTCCTCACAATAGGGAGGCTGCTGCATTGATAGCAATGTGGAGAGCATTCCATAATTGATATGGCACTTCTTTCACCACTGTCTACCTTCCTTCAAAGAAATTCAAAGCTCAATCTGTACTCTCTTTAATCTGGTTTAAAGCGCACACACATATATATCTAAAATTAACCAGATAATAGCAATAAGTGCATTCAATCCCCTCCCAATGTTGGCTTTTGCCATGATGGGATCAAAACACAAAAGGGGTGTCTGAAGAGGGCTTTGTGGTTTATGTATTTCAAGCCCGTGCTTCTGCCAGAACAATGTTTCCCAAAGCATTTTATGTACAAAAATCCACCAAAGAAGAATTTAAAATACAGTAAAAACCACAAGCAGTGGGATCTTTAGCTGTAACTCATTGGATGTGAAACTCTTTAAAACTGCAAAGGGGTAGCCATGCTAGTCTACTGCAGCAAAATAAAACAAAAGTCGAGTGGGACCTTAAAAACTAACAACATTTATTTCAAAATGAGCTTCCTTAAGTCACAGCTCACTTCTTTAAATAGATATGTGAAGGGAAAAATCAGACTGGAAATTCTTATGGAGAAGATTACTGGGGCTTGGTGTGAATTCCGCCACGATACTTTCAAGGGTAAATTCTCAATGTAAGGGGAAAAGGGAGGAGTAAAAATAGAAAGATTAGGTGTGAATTCCATCATAAATCAACACAATTGGCTGTTACACATAATGGATAATGAAGGAGGTTAAAAGTTTGAACACATAAGCAAAGCAATGAAATAATGAAAGATGGGTAGCTGGATTCAAATCCAGTAGCACCTTGTGTGTGTAAAGTGCCGTCAAGTCACAGCTGACTTATGGCAACCCCTTTTGGGGTTTTCATGGCAAGAGACTAACAGAGGTGGTTTGCCAGTGCCTTCCTCTGCACAGCAACCCTGGTATTCCTTGGTGGTCTCCCATCCAAATACTAACCAGGACTGACCCTGCTCAGCTTCTGAGATCTGATGAGATCAGGCTAGCCTGGGCCATCCAGGTCAGGGCGTAGTAGCACCTTACAGACCAACAAGATTTTCAGAGTATGAGCTTTTGAGAATCAAATCTCCCTTCATCAGATTCAAATAGATAGATGGTATGGTATAAACACAGGAGGAAGAATCACTAGTTGCCCAGTTTAGTATTACTTTGCATCAGCCCGTGCAATTTTATTACATTATTTGGGTCTTGGCCAAAAGTTGGGAGAAGCTCACTGTTATACAAAATGTTCCTGACTGCCAAAAATAAAAGAGAAATAAACTGAGGTTGTTTATGCATGGGTACGTTCACTCACATTCACCACCACCCCTGGTCTGTCTTGGATATTCTTTGGAGTTATGAATGAGTCTCCCCCCCCCCCCCATTAGAGATGACCTCGCTGCCAGCCCTCACAAATCCCAGACCTTCCCATCCCTCTGTTAACTCGATTCTTCCCTCTCCCGAGCTCATCCTGTGTGAAATCCCCGTGCATAAGGCAATTGGCAAAGTGCGGGACACGCAAGCTTGGTTTCGCTCACAGCCAATTACAAAGCAGCATGTCCAGAGCCGGGGATTCAAATACTTCTTGCTTCCATGGAGCTCTTTCTGAGCAGAAGAAAGGCTTTTTAAAACCGAGGCTTAGATTTCTCCCCCCCCCCCTTATTTTCAGATTGCTCTGTTTTTTGTTCTTAAAATGCTTTTTTATCCAGCAATTGGGTTTGGGGAGGACTTTTCTCTCACTACAGCCAATTATGAAGCAGCATTTCAAGGAGCGGGGATTCAAATACTTCCTGATTCGAGTTTGGAGACTGCTGGTGCACAGACTTCCAACGGGAAAGTGTGGGACCAGTGAGCAACGAACCTCAGGTAAAACTCCCATGAATAAATGACCTACGTCAACAGGAACGTATGGCTTCCTGAAGTGTGGTCAGTGAATGTGAAAACCACACAGTTAATGACCAATTCTAACCAAAGGGTATAACATTCATCAAGCATATTTGCTATGTTGATGCAAAAATTATGGGGAAAGAGCAAACCAAGTTTTTTATGTTTGTTTCTCAGATAGAAGGAAGAAAGAAATAAACCCTTATTTGGTGCAACATAAAGGCACTTTCTTTCCAAAGGCAGTGAATCAGTACGCATGAAAATAGCCCGTTTGCGATATATTCAAAATATTAGTTACAAAAAGTGGACAGCAGACTTTCCGGCGGTATCTAACGGCCATTCTTGGAAGCCTACCAGGGACAGATTCAGCCAAACATTAGATCTACTCTGCTGCTGAGGGTGTTACAGAGGAAGCAGACTGGGAAGAATGAGCCAGCTGCAGATGTGAAGAAAACGGAGTTCCCCAAACCAGAAAAGGCTCCTTCTTTTGTTAGTAACTCACTTCTGGAGTGGCCATTAGTGGGCACAAACTGAAGTGCTCAAGTGATGCCTACATTCAGGTTCAGCTATGCATGCAAAACACTGGGTGTGTAAGGCCTTCTTTGCCAAAATGGCATCTTGAGTTCTCCTGCCTTGTCACTCTTTCTCCCTTTCCTGCGTAAGAAACTTGAGTCCCATCTTGATGCCTGACAGACATGCAATACATAGGGTTACCAACTGCCAGGTACTAGCTGGATATCTCCTGCTATTACAACTGATCTCCAGCTGATAGAGATCTGTTCACCAGGAGAAAATGGCCGCTTTGGCAATTGGACTCTACAGCATTGAAGTCCCTCCCCAAACCCCGCCCTCCTCAGGCTCCCCTCCCAAAAACCTCGCCGGTAGCAAAGAGGGACCTGGCAACCTTAGCAATACAAACAGTGGCATTCAGTGCAACCCTCCTGCTTGACTCGGGGAAAGGGAGGAAAAATCAGCAAGATCGGAAGCCTAGTCAGCATTTTCAGTGATGAGGGACACAAAGTAGAGTTCTCCCTTTTGCCTGATAGTCCCGGCACAGCAATCAAAAGGTGGATAGCCTGCTTCTGCTCCCTGCCTGTTCCTGTTGAAGCTATTCCCTGCCTTCTTGGCAAATCTCCAGGTCTGAGCAGCCTGAATCATCTTAAAGCAAGAGTGATACTCAAAACCTGAAGCCATCCCCTGAATAGAGGCAGCAGCTGGAGCATCCTGGTGCCTCTCCCTTCCTCACCCAACTTCACCCCGTACAAAAGGCCTTTTGTGTCAGCCAGTCTGGAATGGCTGCAAACAGGATTGCAAAGAGAAAACCCACATCTGATAGGGAGTGTCAGAGAGCCTGTCTGCAATGGGCAGCAGCAGCTGGCACAAACAGGTGGGCACAGGCGGTGCAGACCTCTCTTCACCACCACCACCCCCAGCCTCCTTTTGCTCAAAAGCTGCTGACTGGGTTGGGAGAAGCGTCAGGAATTATGCAAGCAGTTGGGAGGGGAAGCAACTGGTGGAGAACTAGCTGGGCAGCTGGCTCCTCGGTGGTAAAGGCCAGAAGCTTAATTGGAAGCAGCAGGAGGGGAGGCTGGTGGCCAAGAGAAAAGCCAATGTATGTTATGTCTTTTGTGGTGCTGCTGAGATGCGATCCTGCGACATTTTCGTTCCAAGTTTATGTATGCCAGTATGCCATGATATCATTGTCAGGTATTGGGTTACCAAGACCACTAGCCCTTCTTGCCATTCCATTCCGGCCTGCTAGAGACAACTGCATATACAACAGCCGACTGTAGTACTTCATATGCCTTTTGTTCGTTAAAATAAGATCACAATATTTCTTCAAATCCAGCCTTTTTTTTTTAAGGTTGAGATTTAGCCAAAGCTAAGCACCTTTAAGTCCCATTCATTTCAGATTTAAGCATGTGCTTATCCTCTCTCAATGAAACTAGCGATACTTCAAAGCACTGGGCATTTGCTGGTACATACACAACGTGCTTGGAGATAATAAACATTGCCTTAGAACCCATACCCTTAATTTAATTTCTTCAAAAATTAATTTATTCTCTCCAGTAACAAAAATATCACCAGTTCTCACCAGTCTAGCTTTCACTATTTTTTTAAAAATCCACTATTTATTGGTAGTAGCTACATTTTTATAACAGAAGATTCAGACTAAAGGAGTGTCAGTGTGTGCATTTGGAAATGTGATGAAGAAAAAGAGTTGGTTTTTATATGCCAACTCTACCACTTAAGGGAGAATCAAACCGGCTTACAATCACCTTTCCCTTCCCCTCCCCACAACAGACACCCTGTGAGGTAGGTGGGGCTGAGAGAGCTCTAAGAGCTGTGACTAGCCCAAGGTCACCCAGCTGGCTTCGTGTGTAGGAGTGGGGAAAACAACCCAGGTCACCATATTAGCCTCTGCCATTCATGTGGAGGAGTGGGGGATCAAACCCGGTTCTCCAGATCAGAGTCCACCGCTTCAAACCACTGCTCTTAACCACTACACCACGCTTTGTGCATCGTTTCCTTACATGTCCAATGGTGCTTTATCAGTGCCATACCTCCTACATGGCAGAAAGTCTCCTGAGATACACCGCCCCTCAGAAAGCAGGGACAGAGCAGTAACGTTGTTAAATACATCAACAGTGATACCCTTCATTTCAGCAGCCAGGCCAATAAGCTTTGCTTGGATTCTGCATCAACATGTAAATAACGCTTAAAAAGTGTTCTATGCACATACAGACACACCAACATTGGTTACCCCAGGTCTGCCTTGTCCCCCACCCCACACACACAAACACCAGTTGTATGCTCCCACTTGTTCTCTGTCCTGGCCATCTGGACTCTGACCCTAGCTGCTCTTCGCTGCAAGCAGTTCCTCCTCAGGCTTCAGCCCATCTGCCTCTGTCCCCCGGGGAATAAAAGGGGTACCAGTTTCAAACATGGTGCTTTTCATAACAGGAATTAGGTCAAGACTATGTTTCTATAGCATAAGGCCTCAAGAATAGCTAGTTTACCTTTGCTTCCTCACCCACTATTGCCCTACACGGTGGTGTCCAATATAAATAAAAAAGCTGATAATACTCTGATAGTTCGAACCCACCTCCCTCTCCTCCTTCCTCCCAACCCCCTGTGTGGGCTTCAATTTAGACGCAGGCTGTTTACCACAACCCAGCCCTGTTGTTGAAGGAGCTCTCTCTATTCATGACCCCCTGGCAAGCAGTTCCTACTCCAATTAAGCCTTGGAGATCAGTCTTCATTTGTTTAGTTTATCAGGGAATTACTTGAATCAGCTAGCAATATGCCAAAGCGGCCTCCTGTTAAAAATAAAGGGCTCTGTGTTCTTGGCAGGCTTTCCTGCACACAGGTCCTTTTCAGTATTTCTAACAGCCCTCACATCAGCAAGTTGGCAAGGAGTAAACCGATCTCATACTTATCCCCTCTCTTCATCTTATAAGTTCAGAGTAGGTTACACAGTTCTTCCCCACCTCTGTTTTTCCTATCTACCCTGTGAAGTAGTTAGGCTGAGAGCCGTTGTTCCAAAGTCACCCACGGTGAATGTTATGGCTGCCTGGTGATTTGAACTCATGGCTCAAGAGTCCCAATCCAATGCTCTTACATAGTAATAGTTCTATGCCCATTTTGTCCAGATCAAATAGACTCCCTAGCCCACATTGTTTTAGCATGTCCACAAAATAAATATATAACTCCCTGGATAAAACAGCTAAAGACGCTTTCTGAGAAGTGGGTACTGTGTTATCGGCTGTCAAATTGATCGGTCAATTGCGTGAGAGATGTGGCAACTTTTCTCTTTATATTGTCAAGGAAAAAATAAATTTCATCTCCCCTTTTTAAGAAGAGTTGGTTTTTATATGCCGACTTTCTCTACCACTTAAGGCAGAATCAGACCAGCTTACAATCACCGTCCCTTCCCCACAACAGACACCCTGTGAAGTAGGTGAGGCTGAGAGAGTGTGACTAGCCCAAGGTCACCCAGCGGGCTTCATTTGGAGGAATGAGGAAACCAACCTGGTTCACCAGATTAGCCTCCGCTGCTCATGTGGAGGAGTGGGGAATTGAACCCGGTGCTCCAGATCAGAGTCCACTGCTCCAAACCACCACTCTTAACCACTATGCCACGCTGTGTGAAGTGGTTGATGGATAGCCAGTAGCTGTTAAATGTAGGGAAAGGAAGTAATAGTTCTCATGTAAGGTACACCAGACCCTGACGTGGATGGCCCAGGCTAGCCTGATCTTGTCAGATCTCAGAAGCTAAGCAGGGTCAGCCCTGGTTAGTATTTGGATGGGAGACCACCAAGGAATACCAGGGTTGCTGTGCGGAGGAAGGCACTGGCAAACCACCTCTGTTAGTCTCTTGCCATGAAAACCCCAAAAGGGGTCGCCATAAGTTGGCTGCGACTTGAAGGCACTTTACACACACACAAGGTACACCAGAGTAACAATCACCACCACATGGGATCTGAAGCAAGAGGGCAATGGGCTGCCCCTTCCTTTCCCAAATGGCACTCATGTGCTTGTCATTCTTACTGAAGCGGGTTACCCGATTCACGCAGTGTCGTGTGCCAAGCTGTTTACGCGAAGCACCCTGAGACAAGAGGTGCAGCAGTTTCTCCCAGTCCAAGGTGACTCTTCTTTTTTAGCAGGGTCTGTGGGCAATTCCTTGACACAACTGGCTCCCTTCATTTGTCACTCAGAGGCGCCGCACAGGGTGGTTAAAATGTCTGTTATACACATGTGCCTGTTTTGAGCAGAACCAGCCTCCACTTTCTTCTCTGGTATGAATTTCCTGGAAGCCCTTGATATCCCGCTGTGAGCCACCGCCTGGTTAAAGCACTCTGGAAAGAACTCCCTCAAAGCTGAAGCGAGGGCAATGGGCTTTGTGTGGTCCACTCTCACGGCCAGCAGGCTGGAACTGCAGGATGCTTGCTGCTCCGCTGCCCTTGTTAATCCTGCGGTTTCTGAGAAAACGCTCGCCCTTCCCAGAGCCTGCACAACTCAAGAAAGGCAACGGCCAGGTGGAAAAGAACAGCCTCTCCCCTTGTTGGAACCTTGGCACAGGGTTTATTGGTTGGACCCAACAAGTGGGATCCGCACTCAGCGCCAAAAGGAGCACAGAAAGCAGCGGCTCGTGCTCTGCCTATGGCCCAGCCCGAACGATATTAGGTGCTAGCTTTTCTTCCATTAAAATAAATGCTTAGTGTGAGTGTTAACCACTTCAGTTCTTACCATCGAGGCCAGAGGGTTGAGATTATATCATATTTGTGGACTGTACGTGGAAGGAGGAATGCTTACCTTATAATGGAGATGTTTTAAGAACAAAGTGAAACACTTTCCCTCTGGCAAATACCCCGTCCCTCTTCAAAAGGTTTCTCACAGGAATGAAACTGGCCAGAGCAGAAGCCGCCTGGACTAGTACCTGATGAGATTTACAGTTCGACATTGTGCTGGACTAAAAGATGTGGCTGCAGTTTGGAACACTTCCAGCTGACACAGACACTTCCTCCCCCCCACCATTATATTTGTGAAAGTACCAAGTTACCTACACAGAACCATCCTACTCATGCTAAGGGAGAAATTGTTCCCATTGCTCCACATAAACAATTATCTATAGATAGCCATGGAAGCTTGCTGGGTGACCTTGCGCCCATCCCACACTCTCAGCCCTGACCCTGCTTAGTATTTGGATGGGAGGTCTCCAAGGAATACCAGGGGTGTGAGGCGGGAACAGTCAATTACAAGCCACCTCCAAAGGTCTCTTGCTTTGAAAATCCTATGGGGTTGCCAAAAGTCAGCTATGACTTGACGGCAACAAAAGAAAGCCTAGTCATACTTAACTGGAGAGAGAGAGAGAGTTTAGTGACTGGACAATGACCTCTTTTCAAATCCCCACTCAGCCATGAAGCTCACTGGGTGTTCTTGGGACAGTCACCTTCTCTCAGATTGGCCTCACAGGGTCCCTGTTAGGACACAAGGATGGGATAACCCTGAGCTCCATGAAGGGAAGATGGTATAAAAATGCAATGGATGGAATAAGGCAGCAGTGGAACAGTAGTATTTTATGAAACGCAAAATACATGAAACACAAGGAACTCCGATCATCTAGAAGCAATTGAGTTTTGCATCAGCTTTTTTTTTTTTTTACATCAAGGGGACGGTGGTATGCCTGCGTCTTCCACTCAGAACTAAGGAACGCTATATGTGTGCAGGACACTGCTATGACTATCCTTTTTTGCCCAGGCCAGTAGACTATTATGCTGGGCACTTTCAAGCACTTTAAGAACCAAGAGGGAAGACTGTCACACAGGCCCTTGTCCACCTCTTCTTAGGCTCCCTGCTTCTCCTCGGGATATTCTTGGTGGCTGGAAGGATGTCTGAACTGGCTGAGATCAGCATGAGGAGGAGGGAGATGATGCTCGGTCTGGCAACTGCTTCCCTGCCTCTCTCTGAGCCAGCCCCCTTCTTCACTAGTTCCAATACAGTCTTCTTCCAGACTCAGAGCCAGCAGGACAGTGTTGCTGGAATTCAGTCCATTGGCATTTTATGGATCACCTCACCCCTGCCAGACAGCAGGAAAGATGGCTGCTCACAGCCCCTCCGTGAGCAAAGAGCAACGTTGCCACCTAGTGATTGCTGGTTAAAAGGCGGCTCAAAGAGCCCAGAGAGGAATAACTTTCTAGCATTAAAACAGCCAATGGCAGTGCCACTATTTTATCTTTGCCTTGTTCTGCTTCCATAATCCTGCTTTCATTCTGTTTAAAGATTACATCGTGGCTTCATTCGACCACATTCACAGCCAGTCTCTAGGAGTATATTTGTAAAATAGTTACCTAAGGTCATGGAAAACTAGAGTTAAAATTGCATGTTTGCTTCTCAGTGAGAAACGTTTATATTTATCCCATCAACAAAAAATTAAAAACCTATTTGCTTGTCTTACTGCTGTTGGGCTGAGTGTTTAGTTGGAAAGCAGAACCTGCATTTCTTCACGTTTCTGAGTGCCTAAGGCTCAGGAACCCAAGGCAGAGCTGAACATTTTTCCATAAGCAGTCACAACCCTTTCAAGCCTGCAGGTGCACAGAATACTTTTTACTATGCTATGAAGCATTAGTGCATTTAATTCTTTTTTTTTTTTAAATGCCTAATATACCTGGAAAGCAGAATAAATAAGCCTGGTCAGGTAATCACCCCCACAGTGACATTAACCATATAAGCAAACACACTCACTACACAGAAGTAGATATAGCTCTATTTATTACACATCACATAGGCTGCGAGTTGGGCAGAAGAGGCAGCTCTGCTATCTGAGCTGAAGTGGTTATCGATACAGACCCATTCTGCAGGAGTCCTAAGGCAGTGGAGAGGTGCGGGTCCCTGCAGCAAAGCACCAAGGCCGCTGCCAGCATAGACAGGGGCATTAAAGGTTTCCGGCTGAAACTGGGCAAGGAGACACCCCCTACAGAAGCATGGGGGTCAAGACAAAAAGGTTGGCTGAGAGCAGGAATGCCCTTGTAGGGGAAAAAACAACAGGAGAGCCAGCAGAGCTTGAGTCAGTGTAGCCTTTGCCAATCCTGTTTTGCTACAAGCTTGTCAGCATGCGGATATGACGACTATATGCTGCCCAGAAAAGCCTTTTTCCGTCCCAAGCAAATGCTACATGAAGCAACCTGAGAAAGACTGTGTGCATCTTCCAGTTCCACAATTTGGCTCTTAAAAGGGGGAATGGGTATTATCCCTGCTATTCTGAAACTCCGGGTTCTTTCCCTTTAAAAACATGTCTAATCTTCATCTTCTGGGAGTACGGGGGCAGTTCTTGAAACCAAGGCAGCAGCAGGGTGGACAAATAGACCTTGCAGCCGTGTGTGCATGAGAGATAAAGAGAAGAGCACACTATATACCTCTGTATCCTGCTATCAGAACTACTGCTCCCAGTTGGCCAAGAGCCATGATACACTACATAAATCTTACATCCATATTTCTCACAGTTACGGCTGGCACACAAGCCTTGGAAGCCAAACCTACACCAGGCAAATTCACATTCTCATTTTTGTGCATGATTTATTTCGAGCACAGCAATTAGGGCATTCCTTTGGAGCAAGATTACAGAACAGTGACTCTGCCTCTCATAATAATACACAGACAACCAAATGCATGTCCATCCCCATTCACAGCAAAGGGACAATTACAATTCATGCCTTGCCGGCTAGTGGCTCCCCACTCACCTCCCAATGGCATTTAAGGGTAGAGTTCTAATCTATAGAAGAGCAACGTCGACTGTTTTGATGTTAACCCAGAAAGAAGCAACAACCTTACCAACATTCCTCAGGAGAAAACCACCTGCAGCACCTGTTTAGAGTGCAAGCTGGGAGGCCCAGAGGAGTCCACAACGGCTGCTAATCTGTGAACTCTAGCAAAGATCCCGTCAGACCAATGGGAGAAGGAAAAGCGCAGATTGAAATGCTCTGCAATGGCTTTGCATTAAGAGGACACCATTGTGGAACAAACTGCACCATTTAAATATATTGTTCCATTCAAAAATCCCTGGAATAGAAAAGCGTGACGCAGTGAGAAAAGGGAGCCAGCTGGTAGCAGGACCCAAACTGGAAGGGACTTTAGCCTTTGAATAGGCTAGCCTATACACACAAAGTCTGATCTGCCATAGAAAGGCCAATATGGCTAAGGAGGGGCCTCAGAGGTCTTCCCTGGAGGCAATAGTTGGTTTCAACCATGAAAACGAGAGTACCATCAGTTTAGGAAGAGGTCACAGATGGGTAGGAGCTGCAACAACTGGGACGAGATAACCTCAGTGTAGATAGTGGATGGCACTATGGCCACAGTCCTAAGAACACTTTCCTGGGATTAAGTCCCACCGAATAAAAAGGGGCTGACATCTGAGTAGACCTGCTGAGGATTGCTCCTTATGGGTGCTACACCGAGCCACTGAGATACTTTTGGGCAGGCTCCAGGTTCCTGTTTGAAGGCTTTCACAGCTCTGTTTCTTTTTAGTCCCACCAGGTGATTGTGGAGGTTAACATGAAAGGGAGACTGAGCAGTTTAGGAACAAGCAGGCATTACCCCAGTAGCATTTTCCTGACAACTTTGCTTCCTGTCAGATTTCAAAAAGCTATAATTACTGTTATGAGCGTATGGTGCAAACAATGTCAGAACTCCTAAGTGTCTAAGAAATAGGAAGTTACCCTCAGCCTTCTGTTTTCCCCTCCTCCTAGCACCAACACTGGTGCTGAAACATTCTCCCTACCTTTCCTTTATCCCTTAGAAGCTCCTTGATCCATTGATCTTCAGCAGCATATATCTAATGTTTGAGGGATACAAGGACTGAAACAAATGTTGCCCATTCTCCCTACCTGTCTTCATGATTTTTTCGGGGGGGGGGGAGCGCACCTTATCCTACTAACTTATATAACTGGGCATGACTTAAGAAGAAGGTAGAGACACTTTGAATCAAAGCAACCAATTCTTGATAGAGACCTCACTAGCAGTATCTAGAAGATTGTGAGGGCCTTAAACAGGTGACCTGGAAGAGGCAGGGGTGCTTCATGCAAAGTGAGAATGGGAACAGTATTGGGGACCCGACGAATATATGGCCACACACACACACACACCCCTTGGCTTCTCTATCACTTCACATTGCACACCAATAGTTATATTAAGGGTGCAGGTCCCCATTTAATCTGCTATCGAGCGTACTTACTAGAAAAATAGCAAAGCGGCGCTTGTTGCAATGCCCCTCAGGGAGAGAAAGTGAGGTTTCCTTGCAGGATCCAGAACAGCAGCAGCGGCCAGGGAGGAGGGAGAGAAAGCGACACAGCCCCGCCCCCTCTGCTTTGAAGGTGGGTGCCCCCCCCCCACGAGTGGTAACTACACTACAGCCTGCATGCAGCGACCCCCAGCACGCCTCTGTGCCCTTCTCACGTCTTTGCCCAGCTCACAAGCCACATTACCAACAGGAAACAGCTGCCTCTCTCCGTCCTGCTTCCTAAAGGAACTTTAGTTCCTGAACAGGCGGTCGTGGGGGAGCTTAATCCTGAGGTACTGATACGCTTGCAGCCAGGAGGGAAGGAAGTGCTCTCTGGGCTCAGGATGGGTGGGATAGAAGGGGGGGCGCGGGATGATGAGTCATTCTATGTCAGTCATCCTGATGTGAGGGAGGCACTTGGGGCAGCCCAGCCCAACGGGGTCTTCTCAGCTAGCTCCACCTCTGCTTTAGCCGCACATGGTGAACATCAGCCACTGTGAACAAAACAGGGAGAGAGTGTAAGACTTGCCGAGGATCCTAAAGCAGCAGAGAACTTTGTTGAAAGACTGACCACTGTGGCGGAACCTTGTGAAGTTATCACAATCCGCTGTCAAAGGCTGTTTTTTTCCTTGTTGAAAGCATACCCATCTTACTTTTACTTCTTTTTTAAAAAAACACAGATTTTCTTCTTTTTAGTACAAATCAGTGCTCCCACACCCGTCACTTTTTCATCCTCCTTTTAAACCAATTAAAGAATGTCCATTAGAAAAAATTAAGTCGTCAGCTGCTGAGAAGTGTACAGGGGCAGTGAGTCATCAGGAGGATGGAGACCATTCCCCCCTGCCCTTTGAAGAAGAGTTGGTTTTTATATGCCAACTTTCTCTACCACTTAAACAAGAATCAAACCGGCTTTGAATCACCTTCCCCTCCCCACAACAGACACCCTGTGAGGTAGGTAGGGCTGAGAGGGTGTGACCAGCCCAAGGTCACCCAGCTGGCTTCATGTGTAGGAGTGGGGAAACCAAACCGGTTCACCAGATTAGCCTCTGCCACTCATGTGGAGGAGTGGGGAATCAAACCTGGTTCTCCAGATCAGAGTCCGCTGCTCCAAACCATCGTTCTTAACCACTAAACCACTGGGTTTTGATCCATGTGTATTAAAACCTTTCCAGGAGATCTGCCACTTGGGCAGTTTCATCCAGTTTCCCCTGGCAAAAGGCAGCTCACCTCTTCGCTCACACCTGCCGTCTTCTAAAACAAACAGAGCCATGCCGTAACTTTCTTACCTCACCGAGATTCATCTCAGCAACCCCAGTGCCTTCAGGATCCATACTTTGGAAGAACCCTGCAGAGTTTGAAGAGAAAACAAACACGCAAAAGTTGTAATGGCAGGCGTAACGAAGGCCAATATTCCCAGTTATGGCTCCTCAAATACAGTTCCCTTCATACAACTCTTGGGGCGTATTACTCAGTTTGAAGTCTATTGACCATGGTGAATTGTTTCTTGGCATGAGATGTGAGCAGCCAGTGAGTTATACACTGGGTAAGGCTTGCATCTCAGTATTGAAGGGTGGCAGAGCAGACCTGGGCAGTCTCTAAAGGGAGACCCTTCAAAACCTTGGGTAGCTCCTCTCTTTTGAATCTGATTTTTCTCTGCCATTAAGACAAACTCTGTTCCTTCTACATCCAAAATGAATCCTGCCTTATAAGGGAAACTCCACCCCAGTTCAGATTTTAAAAAAGCTGGTAATAAGACTGTGTACATCAATGTTATAAA
This sequence comes from Euleptes europaea, assembly GCF_029931775.1. Classification (NCBI taxonomy): domain Eukaryota; kingdom Metazoa; phylum Chordata; class Lepidosauria; order Squamata; family Sphaerodactylidae; genus Euleptes; species Euleptes europaea. Next base: position 36,715,900 of record NC_079318.1, on the reverse strand, counting down.
CACTAGGGATCATGAAAGAGGCCTTCCCTAGGCAATGCCTTTCAACCTAGGGTATATTTCCTGATCAGGGTATGTTTCCTGGTCATAGAATCATAGAGTTGGAAGGGACCACCAGAGTCATCAAGTCCAACCCGCTGCACAATGCAGGAAATTCACAACTACCTCCCACCCCCCCCTAGTGACCAGAAGATGGCCAAGATGCCCTCCCTCTCATCATCTGCCTAAGGTCACACAATCAGCATTGCTGACAGATAGCCATCTAACCTCTTCTTAAAAACATCCATGGAAGGAGAGCTTACCACCTCCCGAGGAAGCCTGTTCCACTGAGGAACGGCTCTGTTAGAAAAGTCTTCCTAATGTCTAGACGGAAACTCGTTTGATTTAATTTCAACCCGTTGTTTCTTCTTGGGCAACAGAAAACAACTCAGCACCATCCTCTATATGACAGCCCCTCAAGTACTTGAAGATGGTTATCATATCCCCTCTCAGTCTTCTCCTCTTCAGGCTAAACATACCCAGCTCCTTCAACCTTTCCTCATAGGACTTGGTCTCCAGACCCCTCACCATCTTTGGTCATCAGAACTCAAAAGCTAAGTGGAGTCAAGCATTTCTTTGGCAAGAAGAGCCTTTTAACGCAGTCTGAAATGCTTTCCTCTCACAACCCAAACCAAGGTGAGAACTACGAGATGAAGGGTGTCAGTTTCAGATGGAACTCAAGGACCGTTGTGAGGTAAGTTCAGGTATGTGCAGGCCTGCCTGAAGGCACTTCTGCTACGCTCTGTTGGATTCACGAACTGCCCCTGCTGAGAGGGCTGCCTCTTCAGGACCAGCCCCAGCAGCACTTACTGAACATCGTCTCCAACTTGACCAAACAGCAGACAAAGTTGTCAAAGTCCACGCCCAGCGACTCGTCAGCGTAACGGGCCACCAACACCTGGTGCAGCTTGTTGTCTAGTTTGAAGCCTGAGAGAGAGAGAGAGAGAGAAACAAATGGGTAGCCAGTCTACCCTGAAAGCTAGACTGCAGAAATAGGGGTCTCGAGCGCCACTACAAAGCCCACTGTACCCTGAAGAGAGGACTTACAAACTCAGCTTGTGAGTGCCTGAGAGCTGAGGTACAGGACCACCAGATGCTATTTGTTTGGCAACAGCCTAAGCCCACCAGGCTCATTACCATACAGGTTGCTGACTGTCCCATGTCCCAAGACTCTTAATAGACTTTCTACCAACCCCATGACTACAGGAACAGGCTTCCTTGGGAGGTGGTAAGCGCTCCTTCCATGGAGGTTTTTAAGAAGAGATTAGATGGCCATCTGTCAGCAATGCTGATTGTGTGACCTTAGGCAGATGTTGAGAGGGAGGGCATCTTGGCCATCTTCTGGTCACTGGGTGTGTGTGGGGGGGAGGTAGTTGTGAATTTCTTGCATTGTGCAGGGGTTGGACTTGATGACCCTGGTGGTCCCTTCCAACTCTATAGGACCCATGGAGGGGAATATCCCATGGAGGGAAACTGCTACCACATATTTAAAGGCACTCAGTTCCTACTTTCGCAAAGCCAGTCTGAGAAACAGAATTACTAAGTCTCGCCTTCAGTTTCTGACAATGGGATGGTCCCAATCACAGCCTGCTCCCCTGATGACAAGATAGCTGTTAATTCACAGCACCCAGCCACAAATGTTCCAATCATTTCAGCCATAATGACTCCCAACATTCCACCATCACAGAAGTGCACCGTTTTGTCTAACCTCCCCCTTCCAGTCTTACCGGTTGATTCCAGAGCCAGACGCATCTCATAAGCGCTCATAGTGCCTGACTTGTCAATGTCATGCTGGCGAAAGACGTTCTGCATTGAGAGAGAGAAAGGAGACTGTGAGATGCCACTTCCTTTCTCCACATTACTTAGCCATTCCCCTTCTTCTTCCTCCCAAAGAGTGTTATGAGCCAAGAATGCCCCCTCTTACCAGCCAGGTCCTGATCTTATTCCACAAAATCTGAAACTCCAGAATGCCCAGGCGAGCACTGCCATCTTTCTGAAGAGCAGATGAGTCAAGGATTTCCCCCCCCCCAAAAAAAAAAAGGTTTCGGGAGAAGGTGGTGAATAGATGAGGCATGCAGAGGCTCTTCAAAGCTGTCAAAGATGCTGGAGCTTATATATACTATCAATGTATATGTACGCTCCAGCATCTTACATATACATTGCCTAAGAGAGAGAGTGAGAAACAAATGGGCAGTCAATCTACCCTGAAAGCTGAACTGCAGAAGTAGGGGTCTCGAGAGCCACTACACAGCCCACAGCACATATGCAGCAACGTATATGTAAGCTCCAGCATCTGTCAGAAATGCTGGTGATTACATATACTGGAACCCAGACAGCACGCCAATTTACCACGTCTACCACCATCCACTTGGGCACAGCATAGTCATATGATATTGCATACTTAGGGTTGGACCCGGATTTCGTTTTCCATCAGTGGAATTAACTTTCCTGCCTCCCCTCTCCCACTGAGCGCTAAGAAATGCCATTTCTGGGGGATAAGGGACCCCGAGGAATGACATGGAGAGATCTGCAGCAAGAAGGAGGAATTGGCGGAAACGGCCAATTTAGTTTGGATCCAGCCCTTATTAAAGATCAGCCAATGGTCACCTTGGAGATGGCCGCACTCTGGCATTGTTCTGTATAACTGAGCAAAGCACTCTGGAGTGACACTGGCTTAAAGAACTGTTTCAACAGCCTCTCTGTAGGCGTGTGGGTGCATGCGAAGACAGACATCAGAAAGCTACTATGTACCGTTCAGGGCTTGTTTACAAGGCCACTTGGCCACAGTGCTGTCAAGATCACTTCCTGATGCCAGTACAATCAACACCTGGCATTCAGTTCTGGGTCTGATTCCATTCCCCGTATATAGTTTCTTGCTACCAAAGGATCAGTCTGGAACTCTCACACAGCAGTGATCCTCTGGAAACAGCAGCATATTTGTATTACTGGCTCTGCTGTCCCTTCTTGTTCCCTTGGTGTAAACTGCTGTACCCATAATCTGCTGTACTCTTGAACTGGCACCATCCTGCTGTGCCCACCATTGTGACAAACTGCTGCAGTCAATGTCACTGCAAAACTACTGGTTGAAAGTGCATATGGTTATTTGACAACAGTGTGGGTGTTTCAGCAAGCTTAAGTTATGTGCTTTGCGCATGTAACTTGTATAGACAACAGCCAAAGGCAGAGCCCTAGAACCCAGGAGAAGGAGGACACTGCGCAACCACCTCAAAGTTTTCTCAACATGAGCCACAGTACACTCAGGCTGGGGAAAAGGAGACTTGCAACATCCTCTGCTGGAAATTTCACCCTTTGAGTGTCGTCTATGATCCTCCCCTTCTTTAACAAGGAAATCCTCCCCATTTCTCCGCCACCCCTCCACTGAAAGAGGATACATCCATCAAGTTGACCATGCTGCGGCAGGAATCCATGCTGAACCCATCCGTCTTCAGGTCTTTGTCTGAGAGGAGGATAGAGAGGCATAGTTACTGAGGAAAACATATCCAAGCTAGCATTTGGATGGGGCAGGTGGGGACAAAAATGTAGAAGCTGCTTCCCCCCACCCTCTGCGGGGTGAAATGTTGAAGAAGAAGCTCTTACGCCTGGAAACAACTCTGTTCAGGATAGTCCGCAGCTCAAACACGCTGATTTCCATGTCCTGGAGGGAAGGGAGAGGAGAGCATTAATCACTTATCTATTCATAGCAGAAGCCCCCAGTCCATGTACTACATGGGAGACAGGAGAAATAAGGAAAGGAGCTTCCGAGTATTTATGACACAGAAACCCAAACTTTGGTTAAAAGACCTCCATCGTGTATAATGCAGCTTTCAGTGAACAGTAACTTCTGATTGCAGGGAAATGTCTAGGATCTCACTTTCTTCTGAAGCAGGTCAATCTGAAGCAGGCATTGCTAATGTTAAGAGATTAATCTGGACAGCTCTGAAGAGCCAAACTATTGTGAGATCAGGGAAGTTTCATCTGCTTCTGAAGCCTCCCGTCAACAAAGGTTCACTCTGAGCCACCAGTGGAGTCTTTTTCCAGATGCTACAATTCAGAATAAGGATGATTCTATGCTATTAAAAGTCATCCTTCCTTCACCAATTGCTGGGTACATCTTTCTTTTTAGGGGTGAGGTGGATTTTTCTCATCATATTAATCCAGGGGGGACAATAAGTCTGTGAGACAGGTTACGCTGAGAGAAGGTGGTCTTGGGGCAATCACCAAATGAGCTTCCTGGTCAAAGTCCAGTACTCAATTAATTATGCCACACTGGCTCTAATGGCCAACTTTTCAAAGACTTGCTCATTTTCACATTATCAGAGCCATCAGCTGCTCGTTTACCTACTCGGCATATACAATCACCACCAGAAGTGAGAAAAATACACAGAAACATGGAGTCACAGTACCTACCTCTCCTGCAAGCTGCCGGAACATGTTCCGGAAGCTTTCATCCACGTCATCCTCAGAGATTTCCTCCTGAGGGGACACAAACCAGGAGGAGCAGGTTAAATGACGCATTTCAGACTCCAGAACTTTCTGAATTTCAAAAACTTGGACCAAGAGCAGTTCATGACCCTCCTATCATTAATAACCATTGAATTACTTATCCTTCCTTTTGTCCAGCAGCTGGCTTCCGCCTTCCCTCAATTCTGTCTACACCCGCACCTTTCATCCCAGTCTATTTTAACCAGTAAGGCTTATCTGAACCATAACTGTTTTGAATTAGATAGAGCAACAATTTTCCAGCCTCCAAGCAGAGGACAGCCATTCCTAGCACCTACTACTTTAAATCCTTGCAATGCCAGTGACTGAACCTGCATTTTTTCCACACACAAAGAATATATTCAAGTAATGGTCACTTCCATGTCCTAAGGGTATATGCTTAGGACATGGACCACCTAGACATTTAAAAAGGTAAAGGTCCCCTGTGCAAGCACCGGGTCATTCCTGACCCACGGGGTGATGTCACATCCCGACGTTTCCTAGGCAGACTTGGTTTATGGGGTGGTTTGCCAGTGCCTTCCCCAGTCATCTTCCCTTTACCCCCAGCAAGCTGGCTACTCATCTTACCGACCTTGGAAGAATGGAAGGCTGAGTCAACCTTGAGCTGGCTACCTGAAACCGACTTCCGTTGGGATCTAACTCAGGTCGTGAGCAGAGCTTGGACTGCAGAGCTTGGACCTAGCCCAGTGGTTCCCAACGTGAGGCACACGCCCCACAGGGAGACAATTTGATTTTTAAGGGGGGGCAATTCGAGAATGAGTTATTAACAGTGAATTTTTTTGCATTTCTTATGGTTCTAGGGGCCTTATATACAGTATATAAATATATATTGTGACATACACATTTTTAAAATTAAAATCAGAATGTACATGGCAGTCAGCTGGTGACAATGTCACAGGGGGGGGGGACCAGGATTTTAGAGATGCTTAGGTGGGGCAGGGCCAAAAAAAGGTTGGGAACCACTAACCTAGACATTAGATCTTTAAAATATCTGCACACACAAGTCATCAAAAATGTAGCATAGCAGAGAAGTGAAACCCTTTAATAACATCCCTCCTGGGTTTTATTTGGGGCTCTTACCTCATCTGGCAAATCTGCTGTGATCTCCTCATCCAACTCCCTAAAGAAACAAAACACACTGTAAGGAAAGACCCTAGTACAGAAAAAAAAATGTGCAAAAAGGGAAGAGGGTTCGACAGAGATGTGGTCAGTTGTCACATACCAAAAATAACCAAAAAATAGCCAAAAATAACAGCAAAACTCGCAAAGTAACTACAGGGATCATGGCCTCTAACATCAAAAGCCTGAATTAGGTTTCCCAACCTCCTAGCACAGATACCTTTCTGGAATGATCTTAACCACCCCAATGGACTCAGGAGGAGGTGCACATCCTGGTAAGCTTATGGATCCCTTCCCAAGAGCTGTTTGCCATAATATCTGTCCAGCGCATGGACTTACTGTGTGTCTGACTGCTTCTCAGTGAAGACTCGCAGGACGAAGTCTGCTTCTTTATTGGGTTCAAACGTAGATGGCACTATGATGTACTCGCCAGGGGGCAGGCGGATCTGGTTGCTCACCTCCCGCAGGTTGATGAAGGTCTCTGAGCGTGCCTGAGACTGGTTCCTCAGGAAGAAATCCTTCTTCAGGTGAACACTCTGGCAGCCCTGGAACTGGGAGACAAGCAGCCCAAGCAGCTACAACTATGCAGATGGGAAGGACCCCATATGATGAGGCCTGAAGTACACAAAGACATATACCCAGAGAAGTAAAACTCAAACAAGACGGGTAGGCCTCTGGAATAAAAAAAATGCTTCTTTGACTATGACATAGTTGCAAGCAGACAAACACACAAAAACATTTCTCCCACCAAAATCATCACAAACCTGACCCTTGGAAAGAGAAATATCAAAAGTAAGGAAATCTGTATATTTCCTCATTTTGTACAAATTACTTGAGTCAAACAGACCAGGTATCTTTGGTGAAGAATTTGGGCTTTTCTGTGACTACCTATGCACCCAAGAGATCTGGGCACATGGCAGATCTCTATTTGCGTCAAAGCAAGAGGAAAGTACTATTTCAGGACTCCTGGCAGAATAATTAGGGAAAATAAATATTTTTTGGCTCAGCCCCTTTAAGCCAGCTCTGAGGTTTCCATCTTCATACATGTCAGTAATAATTTTTGGTGACTTGGGACATACCTCCTCAGGAACCTGCAAAGAGAGAGAGAAAAAAGAAAAAAATCTTAGGAATAAATTCCTGGCTAAACTATGTTGCTCAGGTGACCACCGGGAGACCTTGTGGGATTACCTCATAGACCGCAAAGCCAATGGTGTGCATATCTCCTCCGACTCGGCGCTCTTTTCGCCGGTGTTTTTGCATCAAGGCCACTAAGAAGCTGCAAGCTACCTCAGCATCATCTGGGTCATCGTCCTCTTCCAAGAGCTTGATTTTGAACTGCGGGTTAACCCAGAATGTGGCTGCAGGGAGAAAGGGAGACTAAGGTAATGCATGGTGCTTCCCAGACTCAGGTCACACAAGCAGGTGCTTGGTTTCTACCACTGTCAAGGTATCTGCAATGGAACCTCAGCAGGCTACAAGAACAATTTTATATTATATTCACACAGAGTGAAAGACGCAGCGTTGAGTCGTTTGCCAGCAATTCACCACCAAAATAGGGAAGAGATCGGAGGCAGCATAGAAGACCAGAATTACCTGGGTGGTTCCTGCAGCCCCCGGCTGTACTGCCCCGGCGCCAGCTGCCTTCAAACAGAGTGGTGTGCCACTTGCTCAAGTCATCCTTAGTCAGAGCATCTGGGGAGAGGTTACAGATCTCCAGCCTAGAGAACTCACGCATGAAGTCTCGGAAAGACATCCTGCAGGGACAAAAGCAGCAGTGAAGCTGGAGAGAGACACAGCCAGCTGAATGTCACTGCGCAACTGCTCAGAGAACTTTAAAGCCTGGAGAAAATACTCACCGTTGCTATTATTTATCCACCAATAAGACAGGAACTCAAGGGGCAACTAAATGGAATGAAGTACTTCTGAATATACCCCCCCCCCCCGAGTCAGAGTCTATTCCTCATTAAGGCCACCAGGAAAAGTACCAGTGGATTGATGGCCTGTGGGGGGGAGGCACCTACCCCAGCTCCAAGTCAGGAGAGATTCTCCTGCTGCAGCCTCATGTGAGATGGGTTCGAGCTACCACCAATGCAGGATAGGTAGGCAAGCACTGGTGGCCGCTTTCAGCCTGCTCTTCCTCCTTCCCTCTCTCCATCGGGGGGTGGGGAAGCTCATTTTCTAGGGCCGTTTTGGCTTCCCAGTTTGCCCCTGCACAACCAGCAGTTCACTATCAGGATATGAGCATGTGCACTGAGGACGAATGATGCCATGTACCTCAGAACTCATCACTCACCAAAATTCACCGTCCTCCATTTTCAACCGAAGGTCCTCACTCTGATCAGGGTCCACTTCATTCCACTCTGAAGAGCTAAGGTGGAAGCATAACAGGAAGTGAGGCAGGGCAACACAGGGACCGGCTACGCTTCACTTTTCTCCACTTGCTACTTTTCAGGTTTTGTTCTGGAACATCACTTCTAAAAAACTGCAAAGTGCCAGTTCACAAAGGTATGTACATCTCTTGATGATTCACAGCTGACTTTGTGAACTGATTCCTCTGAAAAATAATGTGCCAGAACTTGTGTATCAGTTCAACCTGTGAAAGCTCTTTCACACATGCAAATACCAGCTTTGTCAAGTGATAAACACACGTATGAACCACTCCTAAGTGGTACCCAAAACCCTTACCAGATGAGACCCCTCTCAGCTGTGGTAGACTGGCCCACTCCAATATTACTACAATAATGTAACAAACCCACCTGTCACTCCAAGCTCCAGTCCACTCCACCTGTCCCCAGGGGTTCCTTATGCGAATGAGCTGTTCTTGGCGGCCACGATGCTCCATCTGTCAAAGATCAGCAGTTAGACAACCCACAGACCTCAAACACCCCCCCATGACTTCTCACGCCATCCAGAGAAACTCACATTCTTAAATCCCGTGACGGAATAAGCATGACCCTTGACTAGTTTCTTGAAGGTAACTGCTTCCATGTCAAACGCACTTGTGATCTGAGGAGAGAAAACACACAGTGTTGGTCAACAGGCTTACAGTGCCCTTTCATCATAACCAGCCCCCCACTGCAGACTTCTTAGCTCTCAGAGAAGGAAAAGCAGTGCAGGGAAAGGCCAAGAACAAACTAACAGCACCCCACCGTTGTGTATGCCCATGCCTTTCCTAAAGATAAGGTCGTAAGGCCTCTGGCAACAACACAAATGGGTATTTCCATAGGGAAATTAGGAAAAGACTGCAGACTTTGCCTCCTGGCTTGTCGTCATCACACACAACAGAAAGGCTTGGAAGGAAGCAGTGGCTCTGGGGACACCCAGCTCTCAATGTCTCTCACTGCCCAGCATGCCTCTATAGAGATTAAAAGGGATGTGGGGAGAAGAAACCAATATTTGGGCACTCGGTCTGAGGCATTTTCCTTACTGGCAACCTGAAACCATAACCTCTCCTCTTGTTTACAGCATCATGCACTTGAAAGTAACCTCTAGTGTCATATGCCCCCACTTATTTATTATTTATTAGACTTGTAGTCGCCACTCTCCCAGTGCCACACCCTAATGCTTCCTGCCTCACATCTTCAGGTAATCCTCGAGTGCATTCTGCTGCTATGCTTTAGTTTCCACTGACTGAATCCCAGTTCTGTTTACACCTTGCCTCATAACAGACCAGCAAAATCAGAGGCTGACAAAGGGAGCCATTCTAGACCTGAAGCATTTCAAACGTTACCCCTCCCCTTTGGGACCCTCCTTACATCAATGGAGCAGCCAAGCAAGGATCCCCTCTCCAGAGCCTTGCAAATGATCTTGGACAGGTTGCTAGGGGGCCGCTTGAGGTCGTACATTTCTGCCACACCGCCCGTGAAGTCCTCAAAGCCCTCAGTGGTGCTGCCCCCTGATAGGGCCTCGTAAGAGCCATTCAACCTGTGCATAAGACAAAACTGAAGGTTAGTAGGGTCTCTTTAAGCCAGGGGTGGGGAACCTTTTTACCGCCAGGGGCCATTTGGATATTTATAACATCATTTGCGGGCCATACAAAATTATCAACTTAAAAATTAGCCGACCAAGCCCCAAACAGGTAGCTGCCCCAAATGACACCCCCCCCCCCCGCCCGGCGTGGGCAAGCAGGCAGGCATCCAACCGGGAATATGTTTCCCCATGGCCTGGGTGGGAAAGGGTTAACATAGTTTCTTGGGTGGTCCTAGCAGCTCCATAGCTAACAACTCTTCCGCAAGAGGGGGAAAAAGGTTCCTTTTCTCGGCAAAACAAACTCACATCTGTCTTGAATAGAGGCTATTCCTGTCCACGGGAGGGGGCAGATCACCAGTCTTAGATCCTTCTGAGCTAGAGATCTCCCAGGACCCACGAAGGGCCAGAACAACTGAGTTCGGGGGCCTTAAACGCCCCCCGGGCCTGAAGTTCCCCACCCCTGCTTTAAGCCCTACCTGCTGATATTTAGCAGGTCCATCCCAGTTAAAGGAGAGCAGAAACAAAGCAAGAACTGGGCCTGCTTGCTAGAGAAAGTATGTGAAGGATGGGTGGGGGGAGAGGCACCTCTTAGTCCCTTACATCATCCCCACCAAGGCAGCACTCACTTGGCATAGGCCTTTTCCAGCAGAGCACTCCAAAACTCTTGACATTCTGCAGAGTGCACAAAAACCAGCTCTCCATCCTTGGCTGGTAGCCGATCATCTACCACCACATCCACCCATTCGCCAAATTGCCATATCTGGTGAAAAGTAATGGAGGAATAATGAGGTGTGGCTAAGCTGTGATGATGGGGCAGAGGTTAAAATAGGAGAAAGAGAAGGGGTAGTCATTTGAATACAGCATGCATCCCTTGAGCCCAAGGTTGTCTTTGTTTGGTTTTAGACTTGGCATAGCTCAGTGTCCTACCCTAGGGTTGCCAACCTCCAGGTACTAGCTGGAGATCTCCTGCTATTACAACTGATCTCCAGCTGTCAGAGATCAGTTCACCTGGAGAAAATGGCCACTTTGGCAATTGGACTCTATGGCATTGAAGTCCCTCCCCTCTCCAAATTCCGCACTCCTCAGGCTCCGCCCCCAAAACCTCCTGCAAGTGGCAAAGAGGGACCTGGCAACCCTAGTCCTACCTGTTAAGAGAAAGGAGGCTGATCTCAAGTCATTGTGAAGAACTTCCCATGTGAATGATAAGCCATCTCCCCCTTGGTCTTACCTGGAAGTGGAAGATGCCAGCATAGTCCTCCTGAAAGCTCTGTCCATGAGGTACAACACGGTGCAAGAGTTCCTCATTGAGAGTCAGGGAGCCAATAGCAGCCAGCAACCAACAGTCACCTGATGGGGTAAGGAAATTATTCCCCATAAGATCTAGGTTTTAATATACCCATTTCCAAGCTAGGCTTTTGTAGAAGAACGCCCTCCACCCTAGAATTTTCCCCAATGTTTCAATTGTCACTACACTCTGTCCTTGAGCAGGAACCCAGCTGGAAACTAGTAGCTGGCTTCAAGTAAAGCTATCTTGTCCTAATTAAACATTGTTTAGGATAAGTTCTGAACACAGGAAAAGAGACTGTGTGTTTTCACCTTTTCCTTGTACCCTTGCTCAGCCTGGATGCTTGAAAAGACCATGTGCATTCTTTTTATTCACTCATTACACTGTCTTATATTTTGAATGTTCTAAATCTGATCTCTGGAAATGCACCACACCTATTTAGTCTTGCTATCTGAAGAGCTTGTGATGGCCACAGAAGGAGTGTTGGTTTTTATATGCCTACTTTCTCTACTTTTTAAGGAGAATCCAACTGGCTTCCCTCCCTTTCCCCACAACAGACACCTTGTGAGGTAGGTGAGGCTGAGGGAGCTCTAAGAGAATGCGGCTAGCCCAAGGTCACCCAGCTGGCTTCATACCCTCCAGGATCCCTGGCTAATCTGGCCTGGAGGAAAATTTCTTCCTGACTCCAAAGCGCAAATCGGCATTACCCTGGGCATGTAAGAAAGGGCCATGAGAGCCAAACATTGATGCAAACCTTCCTGCCCTCCCTTTTAATGATTTGCCTAAGTTCACAGATTCAGCATTGCTAACAGATGGACATCTAGCCTCTGCTTTAAAACCTCCAATGAAGGAGAGACTACCTCCTCCAGAGGAAGCCTGTTCCAATGAGGAACCGCTCTGTCAAAGTTCTTCTGACAGTTCAACTGTCCTCGTTCTTCTGACAGTTCAACTGCCCTACTTCAACTGAAGCTCTTGGAATTGTGATGTGCTGGGCAGCCTCCTGTATTGCTGGTTGGGTTCAGCCCTGAATGCACAAAGAATTTCACACGAACAGACAGCTCGGTTTGAAATTAGCTGGAAATATTTATACCTTAATGTGAAGATCATCCATGAGACTATCAAGCAGCCCGATTCCAATTCATTTTTATTCATTCTAACCAGTTTACTCCCATTCCCCCAGGATAAATACACATTACTCACCTAATGCTCCTTGGCAGATATCTGTCCGTGTAGCACCTCCAACAATAAACTGAGGATCATCTACAATTTCCTGCAGAGGGGATAAAAGATTAAATAAACTATCAATATGCTCAACATCTTCACACAGGTGCAATGGAAACACAAACAAATACCCTGGTTGCTTGGCATTAAATTTGTCACTGATGCATTTTGTTCTTGCTCAAACTCATGAATATTCTCTGTTGTATTTCTTTTCTATTTACTAAGTGAACAGATTCAAATGCAAGTGAACAGATACAAATGAGAAGAAGTGGTTCCGTCAGCATCCTGGGCCCAGTCTATTCAGAGGCTTTAACTATTAAAAACCAGTGCTTAAATAGAGCCTGGAAACACATTAGCCATGTATGCTTGGTGAAATAAATCCACACAGTCGGAGGAGGAGGAGAAGAATTGGTTTTTATACCCTGCTTTTCTCTACCTTTAAGGAGTCTCAAAGTGGCTTACAATCACCTTCCTTTCCCCTCTCCTCAACAGACACCTTGTGAGGTAGGTGAGGCTGAGAGAGCTCTAACAGAGCTGTGACTAGTCCAAGGTCACCCAGCAGGCTGCATGTGGAGGAGTAGGGAATCAAACCCAGTTCTCCAGATTAGAGTCCGCTGCTCCTAACCAATACACCATGATGACTACTGTGTTCTGAACTAGTTACTATTTCCAGCAGTCCCAGATAGCCATGTGGGTGCAAATAAATAAATAAATCCCCAAACAACATCCGTGTAATGGATGGGAAAAGACTAACCAAAATGATACAGAACACTTTCCAAACTTTTGAAGTTTCCAGATACTCTGCAAATGCAGGTCCACAAATAGCATGTTGCAGTAGTCTAGATGTAATCAAGGCATGAATTACTTTGAGTAATTCTTCTCTAGGAAAGGTTGCAGCGATACAGAAGAAGAGTTGGTTTTTTACCCTGCTTTTTCTCTGCCTTTAAGGAGTCTCAAAGCAGCTTACAATCACTGTCCCTTCCCCTCCCCACAACAGACACCTTGTGAGGTAAGCAGGGCTAAGAGAGTTCTGAAAGAACTGTGACCAGCCCAAGGTCACCCAGCAGGCTTCTTGTGGAGGAGTGGGGAATTGAACCTGGTTCTCCAGATTAGAGACCGCTGCTCTTAACCACTACACCACACTGGCCTAAACCAATAACAACACACTCCCAGCCACCACTACCATCTGTACATCCAGGTGCGGGGATGCATCCAAGAGCACATACAAGCAGGGAGCTTTAGTCTTAAGGAGAACACATGGACAGGGAAAGCATATTACGAGAAGCAGCCGTTAGTTTGCACATTAAAGTCAACGCAATTGTGGTCCTTTTGGCCAATAAAATCAGTGCTTGCACCACTGAAAACATCCAGCAGAGGGCAGAAACTATAGAGCAACATACAAACATTTGTAAGCATTTTCAGTACAGTATATCAACAGAACTTCTGTGAGAAAGGAACACAAACGAATTAAGCACCGGGAACAAAAGATGGATACACCCACACACACACAATGGGCCTTGCTACAATTGAACACATGACAAGGACCAATGGGAGTGATCTGGCCCAAAGCCAGGATACATGAGGTATTAGTGCAAGGTTAAGCACAGTTGTAGGCTACACCGGGAAAAGAGGCAGCTGGGAGAGGCCAACGTGCCCTGTCCGTGACTCAGCAGGGCCTGCCTAGAAAGTCATAACTGTTATGAAATTAGCAAGATATGATCATTCACCTAAATAAGCATGGCAACGTCACATAACAGCTATACAGTTATTGTTGCATGTTGCCATTCTCTGAAAGGTACAGAATTCAGGGAAGCCCTGGGAGGAGGCTTCCAATGAAGTTCTAAGTGGCTTGGTTATAAATGTGCAAGCTGAGGAGATATGCTGATATAGGAACAAGATCTAAGGCAAGCAGCGATAGCCCATCTCTTTGCCATCCAAAGAGCCCTGCTCTCTTTAAAAGCCTCTTCGGTATTCTCACAAAAGCCATGATTTCACAGCATATATTGCCTTGTAACCCAGCAGTACTAGCTCCTTCTCACAAGCAGGGAATGACAGGCAATGGCTTGGTGGCAGAGAGCAAGCGTGGTGTAGTGGTTTGGAGCAGTGGACTCTGGTCTGGAGAACCAGGTTTGATTCCCCACTCCTCCACATGAGTGGAACAATCTGGTGAACACGGTTGGTTTCCCCACTCCTACTCATGAAGCCTGCTGAGTGACCTTGGGCTAATCACACTCTCTCAGCCCCACCTACCTCACAGGGTGTCTTTTGTGGGGAGGGGAAGGGATGGTGATTGTAAGCTGGTTTGATTCTTCCTTAAGTGGTAGAGAAAGTTGGCATATAAAAACCAACTCTTCTTTTTCTTGGCTAAGTCCACCTAGCACATCACAGTGGAGCTTTGAACCATGGTTTCCCCATAGCTCATATAGACCTCACATGCGTGTATTTTTTTTAGGGCCTACTGCCTCCAATCAACGACCAAACCACACCAAGATAAAAGTGTTGGTATGTACATGCATCTTCAAAGTAGGGGGTTCATGAACTTAGATTAGTAGTACAGGATGTTGTTGGGAGCTGGAGAGGGTTCGATGGTAACGAATGCACACGTGCAGAAAGTGTCTGGCGCCTTTCCTGTGTTGTGGGCAAGGCATCTTTTCACAAGCTCAGATGCTTTTGGAATTTGACTGGACTCAATAGTCCACTGAAATTTACTGCAGAGAGCAAACAGACTTCAGTGGGAAAGAGGCATTAGTTAGAAGATGGAAAGAGGTCCAGGATATACACTGGACTTAAATAATTACTTCAAAGTATTGAGGAGGGGGTCATAAACTTGGTTTAGCAGTACAGGATGTTGCTAGGAGCTGGAGAGGGTTCGATGGTAATGAATGCACACATGCAGAAAGTGGCTGGCATCTTCCCCCTGTGCTGTGGGCAAGGCATCCTTTCACAAGCTCAGATGCTTTTGGAATTTGGCTGGACTCAACAGTCCACTGAAATTTATTGTAGAGAGCAAACTCCAGTAGGAAGGAGGCATTAATTAGAAGATGGAAAGAGGCCACTGGAGTGATTAATATACCCCCAGAGTAAAGCAAAATATGCTAGTGTTTGCTAAAAGGCTCACAATGAAAGCTGCCAATAGATGCTATTGCAAGAAAGACTAACGAAAGTGGCCCTTTAAAGGACCCTACAAGTAGAGGGCCCGGTACTCACCGATGGGCGCATCCAACGGACTCCACGGGTTTTGCCAGAGCTGGGTCCCAGTTCCTTGAAGCCAAGAACCGAGGGAATGGCGGGAAACTGGGGGTCTTCAAATAACGTTCCACTTTCCAAACACTCCTGCTTCAGAGCCTCGTAATCCTGACCAAGGTATTTAACAGCATTGTGGTGGTCGCCCACTCCTTCCGCCCGCAACCGGTTCCTCTCCAGTTTGGCAGCAATTCCTCCAAAAGTGATCATGGTATGGCCAGCCAGGCACTGGCAACAGAAGCCTCAGCAGTTCCCCTGGAATCCAAAATAAAAATAGTGTGAAAACTGACCCACAGACTGCCAAGAACAGAGAAAGGAGATCAAGTACCTAACATTTTTATCCTGAACACACGAAGCTGCCTTATACTGAATCAGACCCTCGGTCCATGAAAGTCAGTATTGTCTACTCAGAATGGAAGCAGCTCTCCAGGGTCTCAAGTTGAGGTCTTTCACTTCAACTACTTGCCTAGTCCCTTGAACTGGAGATGCCGGGGACTGAACCTGGGACCTTCTGCATGTCAAGCAGATGCTCTACCACTGATCCACGGCCCCTCCCCTTCCTCCAAGGTGGGCAGTGTCCATGGTGCTTTTAATCCTTACAACAACCCCATGAGTTTCATTATGATAGGGGAGAGAGTGTCCCAAGGTCCCTCAGTGAGCTTCAGTGCAGCATGTGGGATTTGAAGCCACCTCCCCAGTCGTACTTCTTCACTACAACTCACTGTCATGAGGGGGGTGTCTTTGAAGGCATCTGCCCAACAGTAGAACAGGACTGAGATGCAGAGGTGGCGACTTGTGTGAGGAACCACCCAAAGACAGAAGGATGGATTAACTTGGCTTGAGAGTCTGTTAGCACCATCTGTTATTCTGTAATAGCTGTGACAGAACTCATACTATTTCTTCCCTGACAGGCAGGGCATCAGAGGTTGAAGCAAGTTGAATGGGGGGTGGGGGCACAGTCATTCCTGGCAAGAGAGTCATGAAGATTTCTTGATTCACCTTACATTCAGCCTAGAATGAATGAGCCTATTAACAGGCTATGGGGTGATGCATTTGGTATAGTCTCACTTGGCTCAACTGAGAAATGCACTGACTTCTAAAGGATTCAGACCAGTGGCTAGAACATTCTAGAAGTCTTTGCTTGTTCATGTATGAACTTGTACCCTCAGACCCTGGCTAGCCTCACTACTCCCTAAAACACTGCACCCTAGGCATTGTAAAAAAAACAAAACCCTGACTTATCCTTCCCTCTTTTCTCAAGGGACCTTTTGCAGGCTTATGGAGGAGGAGTGGCGGCAGTGGTGCTGCTGAGGAGGAACAGCGTCAACACACCGCCTTTCCCCCCCCCACGCACGGCACAGCCTGAAGGCTTCCCGCCTTTCCCCCACACACACACGCATGCACGGCTAAAGGCTTCCCGCCTTCCTCCCCACACGTGGCACGGCCTGGCTGAAGGCTTCTCGCCTCTTCCCCCCACGCACACACACACGGCCGAGCTGAAGGCTTCCCGCCTCTCCTCCCCCCCACACGCACGAGCGCAGCCCGGCTGAAGGATTCCCGCCTCCAGTGGCGGCAATGGCAGCAGCTTCCGCCGCAGCAAATGATGTTGAGGTCCTTAAACGGCCTGAGGGTCGGAGGTTCCCCACCCCTGTCCTAGGTGAATAAGCCTGGCACCTCAAGATTTCAACGTGAGATAAGGAGTTGATACCTTGAGAATCTCTGGATTGGATTTGAATTTTACATGCACCTGCATCCAACAGCTGCATGATACAGCCAAAAATTCACCAAGTAAAGATTTCCCACCCAAACTGTACTTGTTGGATTTCTTGAATATTAATACATCTGTTGGGCACTGGAGCACAACAGAAAAATGGTGGCAACCCAATTTAAAAAAAAATCAAGTCTAGTGGAAAGAGATAAACTTGTAGCTGGACTGGCTGCACAGTTTGGCGATTCCTGCCCAAAATGGCAGCTTTTGCCAGTGCTGGGAGGGAGGAGGAAAGGGGAAGAGATTGGGGAAGCCCAGCTGCTGAACATTTGCAGAAAAGAACCAGAAAAGGGTTGGTACTCAGACCGGCAGCGACGCTCCAGGGTCTCAGGCAGAGGTCTTTCACATCACCTACCTGCCTAGTCCATTTAACTGGAGATGCCAGGGATTGAATTTGGGACCTTCTGCATGCCACACTGAGCCACAGCCCCTCCCTAATGCCTGTTGCTGAGCTCCACCTACAGGAGAGGCTAAAAACAGTTGTTCTTAAGCTGGAAAAAAACCCACCAAATTTGAAGTACTCTGTAGACGGCTGATAACAGTGCATCTATGGTATAAAACACAAAGTAAGAAGAATGTGTAACTGGAAAGAACTGTAAATGAGTCTTCTTGGGATTCCCATGCATGCATTTCAAGTCTTTCTCAAAGGTCTTCCCAGGGATTTGTTTTCTACCCTTTCACCAAGGTGTTTAGTGTAGCACTGAACAAAGCCCTGCTAGGCAGATTAAGCTGAGATACAGTAATTTTGCTGATGGTTACACGGCCAATGTTGTATCTGAGCAGGGATTAGCGCTTGGGTTTTTGCAACCAACATAGACAGTGAACCACAATGGCTGGCTGTTTGCACAGTAGTATAAATAACCTGCATTGTCTGGGTTCATCCTCAGCTGAATGCATGCCCAACATGCAAAACATTCTGGAAGGTCCACAAAATGGCTTCCCACTCTACACAGCTGTGAGCTACAGAAACGGTGCTTCCAAGTTCACTAAAGAGAAGTCTGAGAAGCCTCACTCCTGGCAGCAACACTGCTCATTCGGCAGGATAAAAGCTTTTGGGAAAGTACTATCAGACAGATAAATCAGAAAAGGGTTGAACTAGATGAGATACTGAGAGATCTGTCATCGGAGCTTCCCGGCGCTTAAAAATGCAAACAGAAGCTGCATGAGGACCTTATTCAAATAGGGCCACATGAGAAGTAGGAAAGAAACCCCAGTGTGGTTTCACTCATGAATTTCCAGCCCCTCACCCTGCACTCATTAGCTATAAAAGAAAAAACGAGACAGGGTGACCATCTTCTTCCATTGAGGGTTAACAGCATAGGGAAGCTGGCTTCTGTTGGTGAAACTACACTGATGGAGGGGGGAAGCTAAACTCACTCTTGCCCCTTATGTAGCTCTAAACTGGATCAGGCCCCCATGATCAAAATGATGACAGATTAAGAAGTTTCTTGTCTGTCTACACCTGATAAAAGCATTCTCCAACAAGGCACCCCAAACCTTGCAACATGCAAACATGCGACTTCTATGTTCTAAATGTACATATTTACTCCATCCTGATTGACAGATTCGATGTTTCTTTGCTTTGGGAAGACCTCGGGAAGATATGAAAGAGATGTACAAATTACTGGGCATAAAGAAATTCGTATTACTTGAAACTTAACATAGAAATGTTGCTATAGTTCTCTAAATCTATGGGGACTAGAAACTTGTTTTAAAACATAAGCTGCTTCAGAAGACTGCAATCCTTGAGTTAATCAAGATCCCCTGCTGCTTTGGAGACATTATTACTAGGGATGGATCAGCTCTCGCATCTCAAACTGTGGTGTGCTAGGAACCAGCCATCAAGTCACACCTAACTTATGGCGACCCCATAGGGTTTTCAAGGCAAGAGACGTTTGGAGGCGGTGTGCCATTGCCTGCCTCTGTGTGGGCTGAGAGAGTTCGGTGAGAACTGGGACTGGGCCAAGGTCACCCAGGAGGCTTCATGTGGAGGTCAGTCATTTATTAATACGGCACATAGCCAGTCATATACAGAAGAATAGAATCGTCAACAGTTGTCTAACTTCATGTGGAGTGGGGAATCAAACCTGGTTCTTCAGATTAGAGTCCACCACTCTTAACCACTATACCACACTGGATCTCACACTACCATGTCCACTGTATGAATGTGTACTAATTGTGAGTCTAGCATCAACTGGAGCTTTCTGCTATAAGCAACACCATATATGGAGAACACACCCTTTTCCATATGTAAAAATGTAGAGCTAGATCTTATGGACAAAAACTGTGCATTCAAAACAGCATAAAATTTCTTCCCTTATTCAAAGTCCCTCCAAGTATATCCCCAGCTCCCGCAGCTGTATTAAAAACAGTCAACCAAATTTATCTCTGAACTCTAGTTTGTGGTGATGTAAGAGGTACACAAACATTTACTAAAGGCAACTACCACTACCATAAAGGACTACTACCTCAGAGGTTGATGGCAATCACCATAGAATAAAAGCCACTTTACCTCAGGATAAAAGACATAAGAATAAGTTAATGCAAACTCTTTCCCCTAAACTAGATACGCATCTTTCCGTTGAGGCCATACTCTTCTATTGCTGACTCACTGGACAGGGTGGAGCAAAGCAGAATATGTGGGCACAATAGTTGATTATGACTTCTTTATTTTCTGGTTTTTGGTTTCCCTATTCCATATATGTTGCTGTGCGCTAACACAATGCAGGCCAGAACACCAATAGGGATGTGCAAGCGTCCCTTCACAGACAAAGTTATTCCAAAGAAGAGTCATGTTCCTGATACGGTGGCCCACAGCCCTGAAAATGCCTGACCTTTCTTGAGAGTTGTGCAAAGCCACAATAATCTAAACAAGTCTACAAAGAACCCTAAAAAAACTGATAAAAACACAAGGAGTGATTTGCATAGAGATACTACATTAATTGGTAATGCACGAGGTAAGAAATCAGGGTGTCCTACAGGAATCGTTCTTGTCCAAATACATCCTGATTTTTAAACATCAAGAATTTTTAAAAATCATTTGAATTTTCTGTTTTTGCATATCAAGACTTGACACCTGGTTACACAGGTTGCTCCTATGAAAAGAATTATGGTTTAATTCTTTTCCTTCCCTACAGATTCTCAGTCTGGCTGCCCACATTAGGAATCCAATATACAGAATAACTTCCTAAAGTACCCTTGGGGCTGGGGGGAAACCCCTTAACTGTACCTCTGTTCATACCTCATGACAGCTCAGCTTTTTCCAGCACAATAATTAACATTTCTCTACAGAGGTGGGAAAACAGAAGTGTGTTAACTGAACTGTCCATGAAAAGGAAGGGGTTCAGATGCATTTTATTCACCATGTTGAAGAGAAGGCAAGCATTTCTCTGTGCCTAGTTCCACATAGAACCCTTGCAAGGAAAAGGATGAAAGAACTAGAACTAGAGATTAATTTACAAAGCACTATAGAAGGAGAGCCAGTAATCTGAATTATGTGGTCCACTTTTGGATAATTAACACTTGCAGAACGTTATATAATATTGTAATTAATAACTGAAGCATTTTACATAAAAGAACTGCAGCCTTTAAGATTTAATGTAATCCATTTATAGCTGATTTTTTAAAAAGTAGAAATAGAAAGGAAAAACCCACTAGGCAGAAAATCAATAGGCCATCTGCTAAAAGCAGCAGAATAAAGGCATGTCTTCATGGGAGAAAACAAATTTCACTTTTAGGGCTGCTTTTCTACCCACAGTATACTTCCACAGAAGTACAGGTATTCCTTGGAGGTCTCCCATCCAAATACTTGCCAGGGTCAACCGTACTTAGCTTCTGAGATTTGATAAGATCAGGCTAGCCTGGCCTATCCTGCCCCCCCCCCCCCATATATACAATTCAAACATCGGAAGTGTGTAATTTTCCTACACAGAAGTGCTTTCCATATAGGAAAGCGTGAAAACAGCCATTAGTGCTCTGGTAGCAAAGGCTAAACTGTGAACACCTACCAATATGAAGCATAACAGCAGGATTCAGAAAGAGCAAGTAGTGTCTGAACAAAGACACCAGGGATTGGCTTTTAACCTAATTGGGAGCTTATGGTTTAGCATTTTCTTGCTTTGGAGGGATCAAGCCTGCATCAACAACTGAAGTGGCTGTTAGAATGTTGCAGTAACATTTTCCTGTATGCCTTTACTGTGGAGTTCAGGACAAAATCTTCCACATACAAGAAGAACTTAAAGAACAACTCTGTAAGCAGCAGCAACTGAGGCAGAGTCGGTAGAAAGTATTAATGAGAATACAGGGAAGGCCCATATATGGTGCTGAGACAAATGCTGCATCACCTGCCAGATTTTAAAGTATCACTGTAATATTCAGTAAATTAAATTCAGTAAATAATTCAACAAAATATTCAGTAAATTGTTTTTTTAAAAAGAATCAGGACCACCCAAAGATGTCCAACACCAACACTGCACGAATGAGCCTAGATGAATGAGCGCACTGAATGAACGAGTACACAGTGTACAGATATGCAGCGCCAAGATAATTACACTCTAAACTTTTCACACTGCAAACATTCCCAATGCCAGGCTGACCCTGGGAACTTTCTTGCCTGTACCCAAGAACAGTTCTTCAGGCCTGCGCCTACAAACTGGATGGTGGCACATACAGCCTTGAAAGATTTTGTCCAGCTCTAGCTGCAAGCAACACACACCAATAATACGTCAAAGGGAGCAAAATGGTTGTGATGCACAGGCTTGCCCAAAATGTCTGTGCTCAGTTTGTTCTATCCTCAACAGCAGGAAAGTTGTTGGGTCAATAATGCCAGCAACAACAATGCAATGCAAGTCTACAAAATCAACAAAGTGTTGCTGGTAGAGAGGAACTCTATATACGGTTAAACGTCATGGGAATTTTCCCAGTAGCCCTGCAGATTACACACTAATCCTCTGTGCTACATGGGGCCTGCTGGGCAGAGCAAGGAATTTCAGGTAGCTCAAGGCAAAAACAGCCCAGAATTTTCCTGATTGTGGGAACATTCAGGGTGATCGCAGAGAGACAATCCTATGACCCTAAAGTGACCAGATGGATGTGAGGGCGATCTGGCTGCGACATCTGTCACCCCATTGATCACCAGGGTTGATTCGGCTGATCTGGCTGGCTAGGTGGGTGTCCCCTCCCTCCCTCACCACTCCCATGTGCGTCCCTCCCGAAGCTGTGCGCTCGGTGGAAGAGGACGACCATCTCAGATAGATGGAGTATACCGTTCTTCGGTCAAGGGTATACGATAGCTGCACTCCCCTGCTAGAACCTCCAAACAAAGTGACCAGATGAGAAGCATTTCCTCAGTTGAGGCAACATTTCTGAGAGCCCCCAGGTTCTCTCACGGTACTGTTCAAAGTACTGACAAATATACAGCTTAGCAGAAAAGGGAGAACCATCTTAACAATGCAACACTGTAAATGATTCCATCCACTCAAAGCAGAATTCAGCTAACTACACTATGCAATTTTGGAAGAAAAAGATAACTGTCCTTCCAAGTATATGCATAGCCTGTATGTGCACGTTGAGGGCGGGGGGGGGGGGGGGCAGAACCACTTCCCTCCCTATTTTGAGCCATGGCTAACAGCTGGTCCTTCCTGCCTTGTCTGAAGCCCAGTGCTAGAGTCAGCTGTGACGCTGGTTGCTCTATGAGGTGCTAAGAAAGGAACATTAAATCCAAAGCTAATGACAGCTGCTATGGGATGCTCCCTTTCTGCATCACTGGAAGGCAGGTTTTGTTGGTTTGTTTTTAATTCTCAGGTTCAAAGGCTAACTGTACCGATTTCTCCTCTGGTACAGCACCCAACTCGACAATTATGGGGAAGCAAATCCAAAAACTGCCATAGACAGAATGGTCATGTGGACAGTATGTCACATCCAGCGTTTCATTCTTTCTCCAGAAATTAGGGGCACACATTTTGTGGGTTTCATCTATAGAGCCATGCTGATTCCAAAATTCTAGACTGTAGCTACACTGCCTTGACCCATTCATTATCTCCTTCCTGGTGGCTTTTCCTTTTAATTCTCCTCCCACATCACATCCTTCAAACCTGGCGCTTTGCCTAACAGATCAGTCGGTGATTAGTCAGCTTTTAAACATTTGTTAACAGAGAAGAATTCTCTTCTCCCTGCTACCCCTCGAAACTGGTGAGCTCACCCATTCCAGCACACTCGATCAATGCCATGCAACTTCAAGAAGAGCTGAGCAGAGCTGGCACAGTCATTCGATTTTGCAGAGGCACTTCCTGCTGCTTACATTTCCTGTCAAAGTGAACTAAAAACGGTACTTTCAAATTCCCAACAGGGCAAGACTTCTATGTAGTTTTTTTATTCAAACAGTGCACTGAAATCCTTTCTAAGGGGGTTACCGCATTATGTATTCCCACCAATGTATTAAGAGTTTGAAAATGTTATAAAGAGTATCACTTTAAAAGGGTTTTTGGATACTACGGCTAAAAAATGGTTGGAAGACGTC
The DNA here is from genome assembly GCF_029931775.1 of Euleptes europaea. Taxonomy (NCBI): domain Eukaryota; kingdom Metazoa; phylum Chordata; class Lepidosauria; order Squamata; family Sphaerodactylidae; genus Euleptes; species Euleptes europaea. Next base: position 36,692,242 of record NC_079318.1, on the reverse strand, counting down.
TTCACAGCTAAAGGGGCCAAACAAAGTGCAAACAGTATTTTTTATAAAATTTTCAAACTCTTAATACATCGCTGGGAATACATAATGCGGTAACCCCTCGAGTCCATTTAAGTACACTGGCTTAGAAGAGTGTAACTGTGTTTAGGGCTGTTACCGCACTAGGTATTCCCAGCGATGTATTAAGAGTTTGGAAATGTTATAAAAAATACTGTTCGCACTTTGTTTGGCCCCTTTAGCTGTGAAGACGTCTTCCAACCATTTTTTAGCCGTGGCATCCAAAAACCCTTTTAAAGCGATGTTTTTTATAACATTTCCAAATTCTTGATACATCGCTGGGAATACCTAGTGCGGTAACAGCCTAGGATTGCACCGAGGAGCACCTTTCCTTCACTTAGGATTGCACAGAGAAGCACCTTTCCTCTGCAACATCAGGACTAAGGCTGCACCCTGCAGTCTGAAGGTTCGCAGTTCAAATTTCCCCCGACAACCTGAATCTGCTGACTGTCTCAACACTGATGATTGTGAGTACAGAGCTTATACAGAAGGTGGTACTCACTGCAGGTTAAGTAACAAAGTCAAAGAGTATGACTTCTTGTGTATGCACCACGGAAAGGCATGGGTTAATGAAGAAGGGACCTCACGTGCCATGACACTGGCGTGGCCCATGCACATGCCTACTCAAGCACCACGAACCCAGCCCTACTACAGAAACCCCATCCGTACTCAGCTACAGCAAGAGACCAGCCTCCTTTCACGTAACTTTAGGTAGAAACAAATATAACTTTAAGATACATTCACTGGTCTGCAAGTATTTCAAGTCCTGGAATATCTTGCATTAATGTTATAGGGTACACTGAACAAACTGGGGTTGCCTGCAAAAAACTTGCTCTGCCTAAAGGCTGGATCTCAAGTATCTTCCTCCCATTCCTTCTCCTTCAGCCATACAATGCTGTATTTTGGCAAGTGCTGGTTCCCTGCCATTGATTCAGGATTGGTACCAGGCTCCTGCTGCAATGCAACAAGCTCTCTGCTCACCATCTCCACAGCTCCTTTGCAGCAAACACAACCTGACCAAGGTCTACACAAAACTGCTTGAAGGGGAAAAAGTGATTAAATTGCTATAGCATCCTATAGACTAAAAAGGGAAAGGAAGCTAAGCAGGCAGACAAAAGCAGCCAAGTCCTAGCTACTTACATCCCATACAGCGGGGGGAGGGGGATATGATGGACAGTGCAGATCAGCTTGAATGGTGGACATCGACTAGAGATCATATAAAGCAGTGTTTAAACAAGTATCTGCTTGGCCCTCATCACTGCAAAGGAAAACAATTTGTCAGCAATATCCAGTAAAATTGGATAGCACTTCCAGAAATCAAGAAACAAGGCTACATTTTCCTGTCCCTGAAAATCTCCCACTGTCCACCTTCATTTCCTTTCTGCACACTTATCTCCAGACCCTTTGTTAACCCAATCCTCACCAAAAAGAAAAGAAACCTAAAAAAGTAGATGCAAAATAAATTCACCAAAATATGCAGATAATCTTAATTTGCATAATTTGGTCTGAACTCTGAGCTTGGTTCTCCAGTTAGATGGGTGGGGGAGAGAATGCAAAATTTACCTTCCATGAATAATGAATCAGTCTGGAACATCTAATACTATGTGCAATATATTGCTTCACTTTAAATTAGGGAGAAACCCTGACAGTGGCAGACAGATCAAACATAAGATTCATACTTGATTCATGTTCCAAAGTAAGATGCATTCCAGTATGGTAACTACACCCCACAACTGAATAGTTTGTGGTTACGAACAGTTTTAACAAATCCCAGGTGCCTAGAAATTTCATTGTGGCACCCAATACTTTTGACACTCATGTGTTGTCTCCTGGTGATTCTCAGTAGAAGTACAAAGCTTATTTAGGTAGACAGAGGTTAGCATTTAGTTGTGATGACCACCAGCATTTTCTCATATTCATTTACACACCACACTTTTGTTTTAGCATTAAAAAAATGACAAGAAACTGATAAGAGTTTAAGATAGAAGAGTTGGTTTTTATATGCCGACTTTCTCTACCACTTAAGGGCGACTCAAACCAGCTTACAATCACCTTCCCTTCCCCGCAACAGACACCCAGTGAGATAGGTGGGGCTGAGAGAGCTCTTAATAGAACTGTAACTTGCCCAAGGTCACCCAGCTGGCTTCATATGTAGGAATGGGGAAACAAATCCTGTTCACCAGATTAGCCTCCACCGATCATATGGAGGAGTGGGGAATCAAACCCGGTTCTCCAGATCAGAGTCCACCACTCCAAACCACCGCTCTTAACCACTACACCACGCTGGCGCTCATATTTATTTATCTCCCATATTTATTTACACACCACACTTTTTAGTGTTCAAAAATAAGAAACTGAGAGGAGTTTAAGATTAGGTTTTGTGTCGGCAATACTGAGAGAGTATGGTCATTAAAAGATAAAACCTTGAAGGCTGAAATACAAGTGTGGCACCAAAATTGTGGCCTTGGCTCTTAGAGCCAAGTACAAGTACAATTTTACTCGGTACATGACCAGCAGAATTACAAAAAGTCTAATACACAGTTGTATCTAACCCGCCACCCAAATACAATGGATGGGATACCCCACAATAAAATTTGAAGCTGGCTATAAATATAAAATACATATAAAGCCCAGCAAATTGCCTAAATAAAGTTATCTTTACTAGGTAGCCCCTTATTGCTCCTAGAGCCAAAGAAAATGTGTAGAGGCCTGGTTACAAACACCCATTATTTGAATAGTGGGGCCACTCCAAAAATACATATGCTACATTCTGTTCAAACTATTGTTTCTTTGAGTCGGACCAAAAAAATCTAGTTCCACAAGTCTGCAGCACACACAGCACAGATTGGTTGGTGTCTGTGGCATTATAATCTCATCTTCCCATCCCAAAAGCTTTTCCAGATTCTGTGTGTTCTTTAAACTGACAAGTGAATGTTTAAATGTATAATCACATGTGTAGCGCTTTAAAACTTTTCAAGGCGGCACAATGGGAAGGGTATGACTAATAGCTGAAGCAGCTGCTATGTACATCCATCATGTACATTGGTAAGTCAAGAGAAAGCAGTGCTCACCAGAGGGAATTTCTGTTTTAATGTTACATCTGTATGTATGCAAGTCATCTGCATCATCTTCCTGGGTTGGTAAAAGGCTATGAATTGCCACACCCAGCAAAGCTTAAATAAGGCCCATGCCTTGTACTGAGGCATCCCCGGGCACCTCACCCAAGAGAAAAAAATACAAACATAAGTTCTAACACAGATCTGTGGGGCAAGAAGAACACAAGCAGCTAGGCTACAGGGGATTGCAACAAGGAAGTTTTAACAAAAATGGCAGGGGCGACACCAGTTTAAGCTGGCCAGGCTGTAGGAGCACAACTCCATGGAAACTGGATACCTGTAATGATTAAAAGAAAACCAGTTTAATACGGTCACGCTGAGCGCACACTCACAGTTCTTAGCCTGCACCTCATGATCTACTAACTACAGAGAAGTTATTAGTCATTCATCAAGCACCATAAACTCTGCAGCATGCGGCCCGTTTGGATGCACAAGATAACCCAAGCGACAAAGAACGAGATATTTCTACTGATGCGTTCAAAGTCTTATTTGGTTGTTTAAGCAGGCTAACGGATACCGTGACTTAAGTAGATAGTTGCCACCTTTGCATCTCAGATTATTACAGAGCAACCTTCTTAGATCATGCATTAGCCTGTGATGTGGCCAAGGATATGTTATTAATGCAAAAACCGTAACACGTGAATCCACGGATACAGAAGGGAAGCACAGCTGGCCCTTTCCAGAGCTTGGCCTCCCTTGTGAAGTGCCCTGGGATCATGAGCAGCAGCACCTGTAAATAGCAAAAAAAGAAAAAAGAAAAAAAAAAAAAAGAAGAAGCCAAGCAGCATCTCAGCCCCTAAACCCAGTAAAACATGAACTCTACAGGCCGACTCCTTCTCTGCTGCAAGCTATTGCTGAGCTTCTCTCAACTGCCAAGTAGTAGGAGTCCTTTCCCTTTACTACCATCTGTTGTTTGCCCTCACTGCCATTAGAAAGACATGAAGTAGTGGAAGAAAACAGCAAGAGTCCAGTAGCACCTTGAAGACTAACAAAGTTTCTGGCAGGGCAGGAGCTTCTGTGAATCACAGCTCACTTCTTCAGATCATGAGCTGCAACTCACGAAAGCTCCTACCCTGCCAGAAATTTTGTTAAGTCTTGAAGGTGCTACTGGACTCTTCCTCTTTTCTACTGCTGCAGACAGACTAACACGGCGACCCATCGTGATCTACGAAGAAGTGGAGTAACAGCCCCGAAATTCCAGGCGGCCTGCTCACCTAGGCTAGCATTTCGCTGGACCATCTGACGCAGGGATGTGGAGGAAGAAGAGTTGGCTTTGATATGCCGACTTTCTCTACCACTTAAGAATCAAACCAGCTGACCATCTCCTTCCCTTCCCCACAACAGACACCCTGTGAAGTAGGTGAGGCTGAGAGCTCTAAGAGAGCTGTGACTTGCCCAAGGTCACCCAGCTAGCTTCATGCGGAAGAGTAGGGAAACCAACCCGGTTCCCCAGATTAGAGTCCAGCGCCCCAAAACACCAATACACCACACTGGGAGGGAGAGCATCACCACCCATCTTAGTGGGGTTGGCTTTCGAGCAGTGACAAGGAATCCCCCCGTCCCGTTTTTCTCACAAGCCTAACAACCGCAGCTTCCTGTTCCAGGGCCCAGGGCGACGCAAGATTGGGGCCCTGCCCAGGGCCTGCCCCCGACTTACGCATCAACTGGCCTCCACCCAGCCTCGCTTCTAGCCACACAGCCCAGGAGTGGCCGAAGACCAGCAAAGCGCCCTAGAGGACCAACCTTTCCCGCCCCCGTTCTCCTGAGGACCCCCCCTTTCAGAGTCGGTATTCGGAGAAGAGTGACCATGGGGGGGGCTCTCCTCCCGAACCTCGAGCCCCGCCAAGCCTGGCCCGTGACTAGGGCCACCCTCCGCGCTCCAGCCTGCCGGAGCCCCCGGGCCGCTCCCTTCCCAAACCTCCTCCCGCTCCCCAAAGGCAACGAGGGCTTCCCTTTCCCCAGGGGCGCTTCGGTGCCTCTTGGCTCACCTCAATCGGCGCCGAGAAGCAGGGCGCCTATGGTCAAGCCGACCCTCCCCCCCCCCCCCCACCCGGCCCTGCAGCGAGCGCGCGGGGAATGAGCAGCGCCCTGCGTGGAGTTCGTAATGGGATTTGGCCAGAGCGAGCCAAATCGACTTACTCGCTTGCCTCGCGGGGCGTGCGTAAGGCCGGCGGTGGAGAGGTTCCCCTACGCCCGGCCGCCGCTCACCGCCGCCCGGTTTGGAGCTGAGCAGCTGCCCTCCCCGGCGCCGCCAAAGGAAGGTGGGGTTTGGCCCGGCAGGATGTGCCTGCGGCTCGGATCGAGCCGAGGGGGAGGGGGCGTCCAAGGCGCCGGAGCCGCGCCTCTCGCCTGCGCGCCTCCTCCTCTTGGCGGCCGACCCCCTGGGAGGCGCCGCGCGCGGGGGGGATTCGTCGCGCGCAGAAGGATCTGAAAGGGCGAAAACGCACGGGAGGCGTCGCCTTGGAGTTGCCGCTCTCCAGAGGCGCGTTTTCCCCATCTGAATTCTCTAAACTCTGCAGGGGGGGGGTGGTTTTTGAGTTTGGGGGGATTTGCCTGGGGGAAATGGGCATTTGCGTGTGTGTGAAGTGCCGTCAAGTCGCTTCCGACTCATGGCGACCCTATGAATGAAAGTCCTCCCAAATGTCCTGTCTTTGACAGCCCTGCTCAGATCCTGCAAATTGAAGGCCGTGGCTTCCTTTATTGAGTCCATCCATCTCTTGTTGGGTCTTCCTCTTTTCCTGCTGCCCTCCACTTTTCCTAGCATGGCTGTCTTTTCCAGTGATTCTTGTCCGTGACCAAAATACAACAGCCTCAGTTGAGTCATTTTAGCTTCTAGGGTCAGTTCAGGCTTGATTTGATCTAGAACCCACTGATTTGTTTTTTTTGGGCAGCCCACGGAATCCGTAACCCTCTCCTCCAACACCCCATTTCAAAGGAATCTATTTTCTTCCTATCAGCTTTCTTCACTGCCCAGCTTTCGCCCCCATACATAGTAATAGGGAATACGATAGCATGAATTAATCTAGTCTTGGTGGCCAGTGACACATCCTTACACTTCAAAATCTTTTCTAGCTCCTTCATGGCTGCCGTTCCCAGTCTCAATCTCCTTCTGATTTCTTGGCTGCAGTCTCCCTTTTGGTTGATGGGCATTTAGAAAGTGGCAAATCCAAAACGAAACCTCCCATGCATTTTCACCCTTAACTCAAGGGCATTTGGGCCTCACGCCCCCCCCCCCCGTGCGTGTCTCTCTGCCAGCTTCAAGCATCGATGCAAAAAGCACTGATTCACTCTACAATAAATCTGTTGATGCTTGAAGTGCCAGAATACTCTTTTCGTTGCGGTGGTAACAACCTCCCTGGCTACAATTCTGGAATTAATCTTGGAATGATTTTCAGTTTAACCTCGCACAAACTCGGACAGAGATTCCCAGTCAACCTACACAGAAGGAACGTGAAAATATATCCTTTAACATTTCTTGCATTCTTTATTACATGGTGTGGGGTAGTCTCTTTCTTACACATTGAAACTCAAGTCCTCTCTGTATTTCCCCCCAAAAAACAGTTGGGTATGGCTCTCTCACAGATGACTTGTGAGGCCAGGAGGGGAGGAAGGGGGTGCAGGATGAGCCGGGAAGGAATCTCAGCAGCAAATGCGTATGTTGTTCAGTAATGTTAATAAATACTGATGTGAGACTCCTGCTGTTTGTGATGGGGAGGGGGAAAGTAGCACAGAGGTACTTGCAAGCAGGTCCCAGAAAGTACAGTAAGGTTAGAAATTGATCCCATTTCAAAACGTTTATGAACCACTGAACTAAACAACTGATGCACTATGAGGGTTGGCTTACTGGTTGAGTCATTATATTGTGTGTGTGTGTGTGTGAGCTAATGCTATGCTCTGTTAAATTATCTTTGGTATAGAACTGTACTCTTTTGCACCTACCCTGCCTTCCTCCCCAATGGGTACCCAAAGTGGCTTACACCATTCTCCTCCATTTTATTCTCACAACAACCCTGTGAGGTAGATTAGGCTGAGAGTGTGTGAGTGGCCCAAAATCACCTAGCAAGCTTCTGTAGCAAGATGGAAATTCAAACATGGGTCTCCCAGATCCCAGTCCAACATTATAACCACAACACCACACTGGGGCTTACTCCCAGGAAAGTATTTTTAGGATTGCTGTTAGGCTGAAATCCTAACCCCATTTACTAGGGAGTAACTCGCTTACTTCTTCTGAGTATGCATGCTTAGGACCGCACCGCTAGTTTGCTTCTTTCTCCACAGTTATCCACAGCATGGCTGGGCTTGCAGCGTATGTGTTATTGCAATAGTGCATACAAACAACCAGTCTTTATTACATGCTGGGGATACACACATACCCTGCGTAATGGGGTTGTAAAAATAATTGGGATTATGTCCAGTTGAGAATTAAAGGCTGAATGAGCACTCAGGGACACTGGGCTTTGTCTGCCTTGTGACATGGGGAACAAGCACCCTGGGAAAACGAACATTTAGGAATGAGCTTGGTTAAGGCCAGCTTGGGAACTGCCCCTCCCCACTATTTGTTTCTCACAGGAGTCTCCCATTTCATTTATTTTCTTTGTGGGATTTGAGTAACTCATTTGTTTTCTTTGTTGTGTTTGAGTAACTCAGTACATAGTTCTGGGCAACAGGTACAACAGACATGAGGGAGGGTGAAGGAAAGAGGGCAGGGATAGACTGGGAAGGAGAAAGGCATCAGGTTTCCCCAGAAACAGGTTTCCACTGAAGGGTGGGGCTTACTTCCCCTTCCCCCATTTTGTTTATGCACTCCAGGTTCTAGCTAGTGAAGACTTGGTACACTCCGTAGGTCACCAAACAATTTGCCATCCATTTTCCCATCACAAAACCCAGAGCTTTCTCTTACAATTATTGATGGCAATAGAGATATGACATGTGAACACTGCATATAAGCGATGAGGCTTCTTTTATCAAGATGATCTCCACTGTGAACATAGCGTGTAAAGGAGCTCTTTAAAAGAATGGCACCCTATTTGCCTCGGAGAAGGCAAATAGGGGGCTGAGCATCAAGACCCTGCAGGATGGAGAAAGCTGAAGTCTGCATATGAGGAATCTCTTGCACACCCTTACGAACACTGACAAGGTAAACAGAATACACATGAAGCTGCCTTCTACTGAATCAGACCCTTGGTCCACCCAAGTCAGTATTGTCTACTCAGACCGGCAGCGGCTTTCCAGGGTCTCAGGCAGGGGTCTTTCACATCACCTACCTGCCTGATCCCTTTAACTGGAGATGCCAGGGATTGAAGTAGGGACCTTCTGCATGCCAAGCAGATGCTCTACCACTGAGCCACGGCCCCTCCCCAATAGGTGACTATCCAGAACAGGGCAATGGAAACATCTTGCCTCAACCCTGTGTGTATTGGCGCTGCCATGTAGGATGAAATGAGGGGTGAGAGAAAAGACAACATGAGTTAAGACAGCTTCCTCATTTGAGGGAGCTAATATGGTGCCTACATTTTTCAAATAGTAGGTGGGTGGAAAGACTAAGGCCTGCTTCATACATGCCCATGCTGGTGGCTTGTCAACCACAACACAAGCTTCCAGAAGAAGGGAGAAGCTCCAGCAGGACAATCATTTGTATGAGCAGTCAGACCTTCAGTTAATGGATTTAAGCTGCACAAAGTGTGACATTCCGCAAAGAAAAGAGATGTATGTGGACCAAGAGGGTTGGGCAAAGGAAAACTTGACTTACAGCATTCCAAACCAAAAGCCTTTTGAACTTCCCATTTTGAACACATGAAGCTGACTTATACTGAATCAGACCCTTGGTCCATCAAAGTCAGTATTGTCTACTCAGACTGGCAGTGGCTCTCAAGGGTCTCAGGTCTTTCACATCACCTACTTCCCTTTAACTGGAGCTGCCAAGGATTGAACCTGGGACCTTCTGCATGCCAAGCAGATGCTCTACCACTGAGCCATGCCCCCTCCCCAATCTTAATGGGTTATACAATTAATCATGCCATACTATCCATTAGTGTCCTGACCTGGATGGCCCAGGCTAGCCTGATCTTCTCCAGTCTTGAAAGCTAAGCAGAGTCGGCCCTGGTTATTACCTGGATGGGAAACCAGAAGGAAGTCCAAGGTTGCTATGTAGAGGAAGCGCAACCACCCCCACTGTCTCTTGACAGCACTTTCCACCACCATCCATTAGTGCCTACTTGTCACAACTGCACTAGAAGCATATACTACCTTGGTAAATTGCACTTTAGACCTCCAAAAGGACCCCCCAGTCAACAACAACAACAACCCGATCTACCCATCACCAAATTGCAAACAAACCGGTATGCATCACATGGAAGAAGTTGATTGCACATTTCAAACTGTAAAACAATACATGATTTCCGTGTGGAAAGGGGAAAAAATTGAAGACAAACTGAATTCAACCCCAGCAGAAAGCAAAATAGAAAAATGAAATTAAGGAAACGGTTTCTGCGCCTTTAAGAGCTCAGTCCTCCCCAAATGACAGACACCGCCGCGTCTCTCTAGAATCTCAGCCCCTTCTCTGAGTCATGGCTCTGCTATGCCGGCCAGGCAGCTGCCACACCCAAATCGGCCGGGCGCATAACGGGGCGGGGAAAGTCCTGCCACTCCGAGCTGCGTTGGGCCGAGGGTTTGGGCACCAAGGGGCGATTTGGCGTTTGCAACAACAGACGAAAGAACGGCGCTGACTGAGCAAAACATGCGCAAAGTGGTTTTACCCCGAGCCGCCGCAAAGGGAACCCGCCTCCTCCCGGAGCGATTTGCAGAGTCAAGCCTGCAGAACCTCAGCCACCTTCAACGCCATTCATGCCAATTCTAAAGTTGCAGCACCCCCAGCCTGAGAGCCGACCGCGCCGTCCATCTAGATTAGGGCATCTACGACTCCGCAGAGCCGACCTGATTGGTTAGTCACCCGTTTCCGCCTGGGCCAATAAAAAAGAGCCGCCCTGCCCCGCAGGCTGTCCACGGCAGACGGGGCGGGAACGTCGGTGGCGGCCGGAGGAGCTTCGCTCCGCGCAGCGCGCAAACTCCTCCTGCCGGCAGCGGCCAGGCATTTCTCACAGTCGAAGTAGCCAGAGCGCTTCCCAAACTTAACGGGGGTTACCGCCCTTGTATTCCCAGCGATGTATTAAGAGCTTGAAAACGTTATAAAAAAACACAGTTCGCACTTTCTATGTATTCCCACCGATGTATTAAGAGTTTGAAAACGTTATACAAAAAATACTGTTCGCGCTTTGTCTCGCCCCTTTAGCTGTGAAGACGTCCTCCAACCATTTATAAGCCGTAGTATCCAAAAACCCTTTTAAAGCGATGTTTTTTATAACATTTTCAAACTCTTAATACATCGCTGGGAATACAAAGTGCGCTGTGTCGGACCACAGCGGCACAGTGAATGCGGACGCGCCTTTGAGACCACGATGCTGGTTTAATGTTATGGCAAAGCAATGGCCCATATGCTATCATTGCACTGTGCGGTAGGGTTGCTAACCTCCAGGTAGTAGCTGGAGATCTCTTGCTATTACAACTGATCTCCAGCCGATAGAGATCAGTTCACCTGGAGAAAATGGCCGCTTTGGCAATTGGACTCTATGGCATTGAAGTCCCTCCCCTCCCCAACCCCATCCTTCTCAGGCTCCGCCCACAAAACCTGCTGGTGGCAAAGAGGGACCTGGCAGCCCTACTGTGCAGTCAGTTGCACAATGAACTGATTTATCTACATAGTTACAAATTATTGTAGGGCAGTATCCAGTGGTGCGTGGACGCAGCCTCACTTTCTTTGGCTACCTTCACCACTTTGGGGAGAGCCAGGAGCTCATCGCACCGAGTACATGTCCATGTTTTTCACACCACCATGGAGACTGCCTGCCATGGAGGAAGGGGGAGGGGCCATGGCTCAGTGGTAGAGCATCTGCTTGGCATGCAGAAGGTCCCAGGTTCAATCCCCGGCATCTCCAGTTAAGGGACTAGGCGAGTTGGTGAAGTGAAAGACCTCAGCCTGAGACCCTGCAGAGCTGCTGCTGGTGGTCTGAGTAGACAATACCGAGGGTCTGATTCAGTATAAGGTGTTCATGTGTTCCCCTCCTTTGCAACCCATTTTACCTTTTGTCTTTAAGGGTTTTAATATGTCCGGGCTGTATCCAGTCACACAGTTCTAGAGACTTAGATTATCTCATGTGAGGGCTGCAGTTTCTACCAGGTCCTCCCTCCGTCTGCAGGTCACCATGTCTCTTCTCAAGATATGGTCCTGGGGGCCACTGGACCCTGAAGAAGACATGAGGGCAAAATGGGAAAGGGAGACTCAGCAGCGATCACTGAGTGCTGTTAAGAAAGTCTGAAAGGCCCGAAGCTTTCAGAATGTGCAGGTCAAAGCATTTAATTAAAACTTTTTCTAAAACTTCCTAAATTGTGAGAAGAAGAAAATCCAGTGCAGGCTTCTTCATCCTGTTGTTGAATTTTCCTGTTCCCCTTACCTTGCCCGAGAAAGTTTGCCTCTGATGCTTTGTTGTGTGTGTTAAGTGCCGTCAAGTCGCTTCCGACTCATGGCGACCCCACAAATGAAAGTCCTCCAAAACGTCCTATCCTTGACAGCCTTGCTCAGATCCCGCAAATTGAAGGCTGTGGCTTCCTTTATTGAGTCAATCCATCTCTTGTTGGGTCTTCCTCTTTTCCTGCTGTCCTCAACTTTTCCTAGCATGACTGTCTTTTCCAGTGCTTTGTTACTGGGGGTTTTTTCTCTCTTTGCAGAGCTACAATTCCATACAAAGGTCTGGTAAATACCTTTGGTTTGCTCTCCCCAGTTTCCTATTGTAGTGGATAGTGCCAAATTATTATGAAAGGGTGTGTGACTGACTCATGCACTGTGGTGATTGAACAATGGGCGGCAATTAAAGGGGAGGACAAAGGTTCCCTGGATACTTCGGCTTTAAACAATTCTTTCTCTAGCTTTAATTTTTAGCTGGATTATTTTTGATTCTTAATGGCTGGGAGGTCACAGTGCAGGAATTGATTTCGGCTGCCAATTTCAACGAATGCATCTCTGTATTTTACAGGGGAGTGGCTACTGTCTATTCTCTTGAAATGAAGACTACAGTTGGAGAAACCTGCTCTCTGCCTCTGGCTTTAAGTGGCCTGATCACTGCAAGGGACTAACTGTGTCTGTGTATGTATGCAAAGTGCTTGAAGATCTGTTGCAACCCCTTTTCAATGGACAAGGATATATGCTCACACCACCCAGCATAATGATAGGGACTGTGCTAGATACTGAATAATAGTTATTAGTAATACCATTTTGTTAAGAGCCCTGTGGTGCAGAGTGCTAAGTTGCAGTACTGCAGTCCAAGCTCTGCTCACGACCTGAGTTCGATCCTGACGGAAGTTGGTTTCAGGTAGCCAGCTCAAGGTTGACTCAGCCTTCCATCCTTCCGAGGTTGGTAAAGTGAGGACCCAGCTTGCTGGGGGTAAAGGGAAGATGACTGGGGAAGGCACTGGCCAGCAAAGTCTGCCTAGTAAACGTTGGGATGTGACATCACCCCATGGGTCAGTAATGACCTGGTGCTTGCACAGGGGACTACCCTTACCCTTATTACCATTTAACCACTTGCCTGGTCATTCTTGGGCCATCATCATAATGTAAAATTGAATGTTATATTTCCTAATCCTTGACAATCTTCATATTCCAACCATTTGACCCAACTGACAATGCTATGAGTTTTCCTTTTGACTCTGTACTTGTCATCTACATTAAGCTCACACTGATCCTTCTGAAAAGTTATTTTTTTACCATATCTATATTTGTTAGCAGATTATGCAAGTTTTTTAATTATATGGAATTCTTCATCAGACAGAATAGAAAAATGCTTAACTCTTAACTATGTGGGAAGATCTTCAATAATGCAAATATAGCTTGCTTCTTGGAATTTCCCCAGATCAAGTAATCTCTTTACTGTGTTTTATTTAGCCTGTTGTTTACGCAATAGTTCAAGTTACAGCTGTAAAACACTGGGTCCCCCCATCGGCTGTTCTGTCAACAATGAAAGATAATGGGACAGGGTAAAAGCCGGAACGGCGGGGGGGGGGGAGGAGAGAAAGAGAAAGAGAGAGAGAGAGAGAGAGAGAGAGAGAGAGAGACAGACAGACAGACAGACACACACACACACACACACACACACACACACACACACAGACCCTTCTGGCTCTGCGGCCAACGTGGGAGCTGTCCAGCCACTGAATTTCAGCCTCACAAGAGTACAGCCACCAAGAGGTGGCTGCCGTGGAGATGGCAGCAGAAGCGCCCCTTCAATGGGTGCCCACATCCCTCCCCGGGGCCTGGGATTGCTGTGGCTACCCCCAATCCAACCGCCGCTCCCCCGCCACCAAGACAAGAGTCAGGAGGCGTTGCCTTCAGTGACAGCAGTTTTATTGGGAGGCAACGGGGCTTGGGGGGTGGGAGCACAGACAGGAGGGGGAGCGGGTAGATAGCGGGGAACGAGGCACCCTTCCCATGGATCCGTGTCTACCTGCCCCAGATTGGCATCACCAGTGGCAGTGAGGTCTCAGTCCTCGGTGCTGGCAAGTACAACCGCCATGCAGCCACCCATCTGAACACGTCGTGCCTTCCCCGATGTCCAGCATGTCCTCCGTCATCCTCACATAGTTTTCCTGCCACCCCCCTGTGCCTATACAGGTGGGAGCCCTTGATGGCTGTGTGGCAGCACCCCTTGGGCCACCACCTGGAAGCCACCTCGTGCACCGGCTACTCCCAGCACTGTAGGCCACGCATTGGCAAAGGGGGAAATGGCCACTCAAGGCAAGAGGGTGGCTGCAAGCTTTGCCTTTGAACCAAGGGAAAGGTGGTCCCCCTAAAGAGGGGATGGCTGTAATGTGAGTAGAATTTTGCCAGGCCAACCCACACAACAGCCATCTTACCTTCCCCTGTCCACGGAAGCAGTAGTTCACTCCCTCTGGCACCATGACTCTTTTTATCAGCACATGGACATCATTATACCAATCTTATGTTATAACAATGTATCTAGCTGATTCTCTGAATTTCCAGCTTTCATTTTTAACAAGTAAGTCTCTAGCCCGTTTCATTGCAGAGATATAAGTGGAAAACATATTTGCAACAAAGGCAGCTAGACACTTAAAAAAAAAAAGACATCTTGGAATTTGGAGAATTAGAGAGACACATTGTCATATCATAATGATATATTCAACTGCTATTTTAAAAATGAAAGATGAACGTTCTGGGGGCATTATGGCCCAGAAAGGATTAATAAATGCATACCATTTCTGAATATTAGTTTCAAAATATTGTTCTGGAGGGCTTTCAACACATTCCACAGTTTTTGTGGTCCTGTTATTTGTTTAAAGTCTGTTCCGGAGGCATTTTGGCCTGGAAAGGGTCAATAAATGCACGCTCTCTCCACGTTTTGATTTCTAAAATAGTGTTCTGGAGCCCCTGCAAGGCATGCCACTGTTTTTTGCTGTGGTGTTATTTATTTAATGCCTGTTCCAGGCCGTTCCGGAGGCATTTTGGCCTGAAAAGGGTTAATAAATGCACATTGTCTCCGCATTTTGATTTCTAAAATATAGTTCTGGAGCCCCTGCAAGGCATGCCACTGTTTTTTGCTGTGGTGTTATTTGTTTAATGCCTGTTCCAGGCCGTTCCGGAGGCATTTTGGCCTGAAAAGGGTTAATAAATGCACATTGTCTCCGCATTTTGATTTCTAAAATATAGTTCTGGAGCCCCTGCAAGGCATGCCACTGTTTTTTGCTGTGGTATTATTTGTTTAATGCCCGTTCTGGCCCGTTCTGGCTTTTAACCTGTCCCAAAGATATTGACCTTCAGCTGTGGAAGCCCTTTCAAGACTGGAGGATTGGAATAGAAACATTCTCTGCCACTGAGTATCAGGCTCTGTATAAGGGCAAAGATTTAGTCATTTGGAGAATGCCAATTGTTTCACTTTAGTTAGAGATTGTCTTGCTAAGTTAATAATATTGTGGTGCTGGTTGTCATTAAGATGTTTTTTAAAAAAAAAAACCTACCCAACATTTCCATCAGAGTAGTTCAGTAAGGATAAGTAGTCCATCTAAATCTATTATCTGCACTCATATTAGACATCAAAGTGTTGCTGGAATGAAATCAATTTTGTAAAGATTTGCCTGTGTTGCAGCCAAGTGAAAGTATAAAACACAATGCTAGAGAAAGGTTTTTCTCCCAATGCCTGTGAGAGGGGAGTATCATTGTCCAGCATAGGTTGCAGGTCATTAATGATGCGTTGAACCAGTTTGAGCTGAGAGCTGTATTGAAGCTGGGCAATGGTTGGGGTAATGCAATCAAAGCAGCAGTCCTATTCTGGGCCTTTAGTACTTCCTGAGAACTATTCAATGGAAGCCACCACAATACGGTATGTTACAGTACTCCAGTCTAGAAGTCAAGGCTTGTTGGACCAAATACAGCAGCGTAATCTTCTCCTAGCTAAAAAAAAAGAATGGCTAAAAAGTGTCCAGTTGGGTGGGGTTAAATTTGGGCTGGCAACTTGTCACCATGCAAATTTGCCGACCTTGCTGCCTAGACTGTTTGAGTTAGACCTCATAGAAAGGTAAGCCATTTCTATCTTTCAATATCCCCGAGAGCAATAATTCGAAATGAGCATTTTAAAAGCTCACTCTGCCATTCCTTGCCTACAGACAGCCTCCTACTAACCTTAAACAACTTCTCACACACAAAAATGCACTTCCTGACATAGACTCTGGGATCAGGAACTGCAACACAGCAAAATGCCAACTCTGTCCCCATATTAACTCTGACAACACCATCACCAGACCTAGCAATACCAGCCATACCACCTCAGGTTCATTCACTTGTTCATCTTCCAGTTTTATATATGTCATTAAATGTCAGCAATGCCCTTCCACTCTTTACATCAGACAAACAGGTCAGTCCCTATGCAAAAGAATAAAGGGACATAAATCTGGCATTAAAAACCACCACACTCAAAAACCAGTGGAAAAACATTTTAATCTTCCAGGACATTCCATTACTGACCTAAGAGTGGCAGTCCTCAAACAGAGAAGCTTCAAGGGGAGATTACTGAACTTGAGTTCATTCACAAGTTCAGAACAATGGACCCCCCCCCCCCCGCTTCCAGGGCTGAACAGGCACACAGAACTCCGGTCTCACTACAGATTCTAATTTTCTGTCCATAAGCATTTCTCCCCTGCTCTAATCAAACTGATCACATTTTGCATTGTACCTTACTGAGTTTTTTCCTTGCAACACCCCTCCCACCTTCTGACTGGGATATAAGGCCTCAGGGATCTTCATTCTGACTTGTACCTGACAAAGGGAGCTTGGACTCTCAAAAGCTGATACCCCCCAAACTTTGCAGGTTTCTAAGGCGCTATTGGCCTCGAATCTGGCATTTCAGGTACAGTGAACAAAATGTAAAGAAGTTGTCCATAAGAGCGTGTTGGGTTCTGCTACCGTAGGGTTTGAGTCCAGGGCTGTCTCAACCTCCAACTCCAGGGTTGCTTTTAGCTGGGCAAATGCCCCAGGATAGAGCCTCAAAATAGAGCAAGAGGAAGGGGTTCCTCTTCGCCCAGTTTCCTCGCTCTGCTCTGCCATTTACCTATCCCCAGTTGTCTTGGAATGGGTCTGGTCTGGCTCTCCCCCCCTTCCTCCCCACTCCTTGGAACACCCTTTAAATGCTTCTTCAAGGGAGGGCCAACCCTGAGCTCGGCCAATCCTCCCTCCCCGATCCATCCCTGGGGAGTGACAAGCCCCTGGGCCAATGGACACTTGCTTTGGAGTGGTGCTCTCACTGTCCCTTCCCCCTGGAGTTCTTTTGGCATTGAAGTCCCTCCCCAATCCCCGCCCTCTTCAGGCACCACCCCCAAAAATCTCCAGGTATTTCCCAACCCAGAGTTGGCAACCTTAGGCTTACCAAGTTCACTGCTCTATTTATCTGAATGGAAAGAGAGATGGCCGGGGTGGGTGGGGGGGTGGGGAACGCCTGTGACTAGAAAAATAAAGTAGCCCCCACTCCTTCTGCATTAGCTATCAAGCTACCAGTTCGGTAGTTCTTCCTGGAAAGGGAAAAGTTGGAATCTACCAAAACCGCTCCTATGTAGCATCCATTTACCCTTTCCTGATTGTGTTCAGCTATATGTATAGCCTGGCTTTGCTGATGCTGTTCTTCAAGCCGTGGGAGAGCCAGCGTGGTGTAGTGGTTCAGAGCAGTGGTTTGGAGCAGTGGGTTCTGATCTGGCGAACCAGGTTTGATTCCCCTCTCTTCCACATGAGTGGCGGAGGCTAATCTGCTGAACTGGATTTATTTCCCCACTCCTACACACGAAGCAAGCTGGGTGACCTTGGGCACGTCACACTCTCTCAGCCCCACCTACCTCACAGGGTGTCTGTTGCGGGGAGGGGAAGGTGACTGTAAGCGGGTTTGATTCTGCCTTATGGTGCCATAGGAATTACTACATTTATGCTTCTTTTCAGCATGCAGTTTCACGAATAAAGGGTTGTGTTGTGTGATTCTGCCTTAAGTGGTGGAGAAAGTCGGCATATAAAAACCAACTCTGCTTCTTCTTCCTGCCCTCCCCGCCCCCATCACCCCCACACAAGACACACGGAGGCCAGAAATATGATAAGTTCCTTTTTTGCTTTTTTACACAAATATATACAGGGTATTTATACACATCTCTACACAGACACAGTGCCAGTCGGAACACAGCTCCCCTCAAGGGAGCGCCAGTGGTCCACGCCCAACACAGCCATTAAGTCACCGGTGTCGGCCAGCCCTGCACTGCAGCTGTAAGTACAGAGAGATCAGAGCCGTCCCAGTCAGCTCCTGGTGTGCCAGGGACGGGTTGAGGCGGAGGGGGGGCTGCTGCGGATGGGGCAGTGGCGGCTGGGCTGAGGAATACGGTGCCGAGGGACCGGCGGTACGGGCACAGACTATTTCTAGACAGTTATCGGAGAGACATCCTGGAACAAACCAACAAAATAAAAAACCCTCCCTGCGTTTCAGCTGTAGTGTGGCTGAGGAGGTAGCGTGTGTGTGTTTGTGTGTGTGTGTGTGGGGGAGGAACGAGGGATGCTCTGAACACAGGCCAGGCCCCCCAGACAACACTGTAAAAGAAAACCTACCACAAAATATGGCCCGTCTCCCAAGGGTGAACTGAGGCCCTCAAACTCCCCTGCCTCTCCTCCTGGAAGAAAGTACGAAGTTCAGCTCCTCCTCCTCCTCCCAGTTTTCTGGGAATCCTTGTCAAGAAGCTTCAAGCAAGGCCTTCTTGGTGCTAGGCCCAACTTCCGCAACCTTGACGGAGTCGTCTTCTCTTCCGGCGCTTCAGTTCTCTGCTTTGACCGTGGTGAGGGAGCAGAGGTGTGTCCTCCCAGCACAGCCCTGCCCAGTAGTGACAGAGATCTTGGTTTGTTAACCTCTACAAAACTTTTCAAACCACTGGTCTCCCGTTTGGAGGCATGGGTATGTGATTGGGGGGAGGGCATCATTCACTCTGCTTCCTCTTAACACTGGTATCATCTCGCAAAGGCTGCTTGTGGCAGGCGGGGAGTGGAGGAGAGAAGGGAATGCAAAAATTAAAAACAGCACGATGTGATTCCTTTATGTTTCTTATGAAGGGGAGTGGGAAGGTGGTGGTTCAGAGAAGATGTTCATCTCAAAACAGAGTCGGCTCACCTCAGACACTAGCCCTTGCACCCCCCAGAGAAAGACAGGTGTCACCAGAAATGAAAAAGGAGTTCAGTGCTCCCTCCCCCTCCCCGGTCTTCCCTCCACAAGACACCCCATAGGGTGGGTCATGCACGTCAAGCCCACTGCCCCATCTCTTTGCCTTTTTCCTGTGAGGTCGGAAGTACCAAATAGGTATATTAAAATGCCTATAGAAGTTGATTCTACGACCACCTTTGGTTCACGCCAATCCTAAAGAAGCTAAGAGCCCTATTGGTTGAACTCCAGGCATTCCCAGCCTCCTGGGCAAGTGACGCAGACAACGTTTGGGCTCGGCAACTCTTTAGGACCAAAGCTCACGAGACGGCGACGCCTGGCGTTAGAAGGCAGTTCCTTGGAGTCACATGCAAGGCAAAGGGGCTGGTGAAACAAGAGCTGAGCTGCTAAATGTGAACATCCAGGGGCCCTTGTGGAAGATCCTGAGGTGAATGTGGGGGAGCCAGAAAGGCTGGGCAGCACCTGGAATCCGGCGGTCTCTCCCTCCACAGCGAACCAACCCTCCTCTTCCCTACTAACCAGATGGATCAGGAGAACATTTGGGTTTTAGTCAGTTTTAAAAGGTAAAACAAAAAATGTGCAAAAATGCTGAGTAGCCCAAATCATTGTGCCCCGGGATCAAGACCAAGGCCATTAGTCAACATGGGCCACTATAGTTTCTTCAGGAGTGTGTGTGTGTGTGTGTGTGTGTGGGGGGGAAGCTGACAAGACATACTGGAGCAATCATTCCTGCCTTTTCCCTGTTCGCCCCCTTGCCCTGCAAGGGACTCTTTCGCCACCAGAAAAGTTTTTTTGCCATTTGCAATTGCTCACTGGCAAATCTCTTGACGCTGGGCAGCACAATCCAGTTGTGGCTTTCATTGGGTAGGGGCCCATAACAGCAGCCCGTTTTCGTACAACACCTCTGCCTCTAGACTGCACATGGGCAACCTTTCCCTGGGAGAGACAGAGTGGGAAGGACTGGCTGAGAACCAGGTTATCACAGGGCTGCGTCTTGGGCACCGGAACGGGAATGCTTGCTGATGCACAGTCATGTAGGAGATTTGTACACAAGTTAAAAACAGCTTTGTGTGTGGCTGAAACCACCAATCCCTTCCAGGATCAAAGCCACCCCACACTTAGCTGGGAGATCTAGAACCTCGAGCAAAGCTCAAGTTCTCTTTTAAGCTTAGTAAGCGATTAGTGTTCATGATTCTAAGCTGGGGATAAGAGACCAGGGTGGGCTGCCAGGAGGAGAATCTTGCCACTACAAAGCATCCAGACTCCTGTTGTCCTGGCTGGCTTCTGCTCCCCTCCTCCATCACAGTGGGAGCAGCAAGGAGCAAGACCACACCCCTCCACTCCACCTTGGCTCGGTAGAGTTTGCAGTAGTTGTTAAGGGTTGGCAGCATGTCAGATGAATTCCTCTTCCATCGGGGGGGGGGGAGATGGGGACACAGAGAGAGAACTGTGATAGGAAAGGCAGGATATGGAGGTCTGATGCAAAGGTCCCTCCCCCATCTTGGGACGAGCAGAAATGCAGCAGCCAGGTCGGTGGGAAGGAGCAGTGGTCGGTGCCTCTCTTGGGTCGTCCGTTCCTTCAGTTCCATTGCCCCTCTCTCCATCATTCACTCTTTCTCTCTCTCACACGCACACACACATACATACACACAGTGTGCAGCAACCTCTTCGTCTTATAGGACTCCCTTGCCCCTTTGCACACACTCCTACGTCCCTAATGGTGAATCTCGTTTTCTATCAAGCTGTCTTCGCAAGACTGGAAATCCGTATCGTTTATGCCGTTGGGGTTGATGAGCTCCTCGTCTTGGGACCCCTGTTCCTCAGACTCGGCCGCGTCACCTTCGGGCGTAGCATCTTGCAGCACTTGGGCGATGTACTTCTGCAGCGGAGTGGATACAAAAACAACAACAATGAGTGGCCAGTTAGTCCGTCCCGTCCGTGTCAGCCCCTGGCAGCAGAGCAGGATGGGAAAGTGCCATGCAATTGGGAGGCTGAGGGCAGTCATGCTGGCACAGAAAGGAACCCTACGTTGTACGGAGTGGCTGCTTTATTGCGTGAAGGAGCAGGAGCGTCACGTGACCGAGAGCTTTGGTTTCAAACGATGGATAATGTTTGCAACGCTGCCTGCAGTGTAGCATTTGCCCTTCTGTATTTAATAACTACATAAGAAGAGCCCTGTGGGATCAAACCATTGAGTAATTTAATCCATCATGCTGTTCCACACAGCGGCCAACCTGTTGCTCTGGAGGGCCAACAACAAGGCATAGATGCCGGGGCCTACCCTTAATGTTGCCTCCTTGCACTGTGTTTCAGGAACTTACTGCTGCTAAATAAAGAGGATCCCTTTAGTCACCATGGCGGGTAGCCACTGATGGGCCTATCCTCCCTGAAGCTGTCTGATCTCTCTTTAAAGCATATATGTGCTATATTACATACAACTCCGTTTTAAGGTCCTGAAAAAACCCCTCCTCCAGATTGCAACAATTTGCACTGAAGAACTTAGTTCTGACATTTCCCAGCTCGGAGGGAAATCAAGGAGGCTTGACTCTGTCTTCCTTCAGCAGGACTCGAGGAAAACAAAGTTTTCAACTAAGACCCTACAAAGACTGCTCACTGTGGATACAAAGATCTTAGGACAGTGCGTTCCTGCTGTAGCTCTCCCAGCGAGCTGAAAGCCTCTAGCAAGTGAAGTTCTTTTTCGGGATGGTAGGGAGAATTCCTCTACAGAAAAGGTTAAATGCCACCATCTATCTGCTGGGCCAACAGATTACAGAAATATGGAAAATCCCACTTTTCTACTCCATGTTGGTTAATCTCTTGTCTGCAACATAAGGTTGCCTATTGAGAAATCAATGAAAGATGTCGTTCATCATAAAGTATCTCCCCACAACAATATGGTGACAGCCATTCGAACCCTGGCCCATCTGCAGTAGTCAGATCTGCCTGAGCAAGGGACTAGTTGGGGCTGCTTGAGCAAATCCCTTTCTGAGCTTCACTTCCTCTTTTAGAAGAGAAGAACAATGGTAACCTTCCTCACTGAATATACTGGAAAGGCAAAGAAAGGCTACGGCCACGAATCACTGATCCCTTGCAAGCAAAAGGGCTCAGATGTACCAAACAAGGTACTCCTTTGCAAGGTTTCTCCATTCATTCCAATGGAAGAGGCAATTCCATACACGCAAAAGGATGATGGACAAGTGGACCCTCTTGCTCCATTGAGCAACGAATGGGGACATAAGGGCTCTGGATTAAGTAAAAGACTGTAAAGAATTCTGCACATTAGGAATTATATATAAATAGGTACTACTACTATTATAATAATTGTGGTCTTTGTCTTTTGTACATTTAGCAACCATTCTGTTGCCAAGTTCTTCTCTGTTACAAGGTAGGCTAGTAACTTAAAAAGAAAAACAGCT
This sequence comes from Euleptes europaea, assembly GCF_029931775.1. Taxonomy (NCBI): domain Eukaryota; kingdom Metazoa; phylum Chordata; class Lepidosauria; order Squamata; family Sphaerodactylidae; genus Euleptes; species Euleptes europaea. Next base: position 36,669,862 of record NC_079318.1, on the reverse strand, counting down.
GAAACACTCAGGGTTTTGCCAAGCTGCTGGAAGCCCTGTTGGATTATTTTGCTCTTTGTGGCATGACTGCAGCCATTAAAATTTCCACAACGCCTCAGGGAACTTGGGATGCAGGGAAGGGGTGCACCATGAAGCCGCCTGTGAATCAGTGTTCCCATTCCAACATGAACTATGTGCACGGGGAGATGGCAGCCCCCAACTCTTTCTGCAGCACTCACAGCGCATGCCCACGCATTAGAGCCAGAAAGCGGAAGAGAAAGGGGCACTGACCAGTCTGGTTTCATTGTCCAGCTGAGAGACAGAGGCAGAAAATGAACAGACAGCATGGGGAGGGGAATAAAGAGGTTGCAGGTCCATCATCTCAGACAGGGCCAGCAACAGAGAAGTCTGTTTTCTGCCCATGCTCCTCGGATGCTGCCTGCGCATAGCCAAAAAGGTGGGAGTCTGACAGGAAATCTGTCCAGGCCTCTCCCTCCTCCCCATACTCAGCCATAAGAGGACACAGAACATCTGGTGATTCAGGAGGCAAATGGAGGAGCTGGAGACTCACAGCTGATTTAGGAGCTGGCGGGTTGGCAGCCGGTCGTCCGTTTTCCCTTCCATCCACAGCATCCGCCTCTGTGTGATCAATCTGGAAGCAAGAGAGAGGCATGAGATTCAGCGGCAAAGGTGGCAGCCTGCCATCCTGTTCCTGGCACAGCTGCAGGAGCATTTTATGTATAATTCTGCTAGGAGGGTGCAAAAGGTGGCAATGTCTTGCATAAGACAAAGTGGGCTATGGCTATTTATTTAGCATATAGAAGAAGAGTTGGTTTTTATATGCCAGTTTTCTCTACCACTCAAGGAAGAATCAAACTGGCTTACAATCACCTTCCCTTCCCCTCCCCACAACAGACACCATTTGGGGTAGGTGGGGCCGAGAGAGCTCTAAGAGAACCATGACTAGCCCAAGGACACCCAGCTGACTTCATGTGGAGAAGTGGGGAAACAAATCCAGTTCACCAGATTAGTGTCTGCCGCTCATGGGAAGGAGTGGGGAATCAAACCCGGTTCTCCAGATCGGAGTCCACTGCCGCAAACCACCGCTCTTAACCACTACACCACACTGATTTTTAGCATATAGATACCACATATAGATATATAGATATTTAGCATACAGATACCACACTTTGTTCCTCACAGGGGATGCAAAGCTGCTTACAACATTCCTGCCTTTACTTTATCCTCCATTTCCATGAATGCTTATGACGCAAAACCCTGATTAGTCTTCAGCATGTTGCTCTGTTATTTTGGCTGCCAGAACTCCCAGGTGTTGGGCTTCAGATATTCTACATATGTAAGAGGGAGGTCCTCAACCTCCCCAAAAAGACTTCTGTAAGGGCCAAATGTTACTGCCTCACGGCAGAAGCTACTTCTTGGGTTTCTCCCCACATTGCTCCTGACTGGAATCAATGAAAGGACCATGTGTAGTACAGTTCGCCACTGCTGCCTTCCCCACACAGCGTTCATTTGGGAGGGAACCAAAACATTGCCCTGCCCACATGGTTCCTTCATCCATGCACTACAGTAGTAGCCCACTGCTATGGGGAAACAGTCCCTCAGGGAGGCCCATGGAAGCACAGCAACTTTTCCTCTTCTGTGGCAATGACATGCAGAAGGCACAGAAAGAACATTGCAAAAGAGGAGGGAGTAGCAGATGCTCTTTTATTACCTCAGTTCAGGGCTGATATACTTGGGACTCCCAAAAGGCTTTTGGCCAAAAACTCCTGAGTAAGCTTACAGGTCACGGGATAAGAGGATGAGTCCTTTTATGGATTAAAAAGTGGTTAAATGACAGGAGCCCTGTAGCGCAGAGTGGTAAGCTGCAGTACTGCAGTCCAAACTCTGCTCACGACCTGAGTTCAATCCCAACGGAAGTTGGTTTCAGGTAGCCGGCTCAAGTTTGGCTCAGCCTTCCATCCTTCTGAGGTCGGTAAAATGAGGACCCAGATTGCTGGGGGTAAAGGGAAGATGACTGGGGAAGGCACCGGCAAACCACCCCATAAACAAAGTCTGCCTAATAAATGTCGGGATGTGACGTCACCCCATGGGGCAGGAATGACCCGGTGCTTGCACAGGGGACTACCTTTACCTTTTAAATGACAGGAAGCAGAAAGTAGGAATATATAGACAGTTCTCATAGTGGAGGGAAGTGAGTGGTGGGGGTTCTACAAAGATCAGTACTTGGAATGGTGCTAATTTGTTCAGAAATGATTTGGGATTGAGCACTGTAGTGGCCAAGTTTGCAGATGATAACACGTTATTCAAGTTGATGAAAAGCAAGGTGGATTGTGAAGAACTCCTGGAGGATCTCTCTAAATTGGGTGAGTGGGCAACAACATGGCAAATGAAGTTTACTGTTGGTATAAGGTGAGGCACACTGGAGCAACAACAACAAAAACCCCAACTTTCAATCTATGCTGATGGGGTCAGAACTGACTTGAGACCAAGATTGAAAGACAGCATGAGGATATAGTGCAAACCTCAAGGAAAATGTTGACTCAGTGCATGGCAGCAGTGAAAAAAGGCAAACTCCATGCTGGGGATAATTGTGAAAGGAACTGAAAATAAAATGGCCAATAATGTAATGCCTGGGGATAGATCTATGTTCCCAGGGATACGCTGTTCAGTTCTGGTCACTGTATCTTAGAAAGGATATTGCCGAACTGGAAAAAGTGCAGAAGAGGGCAACCAAGACGACTAGGGTGTTGGAGCACCTTTCCTTCGAGGAAAGGCTGAGAAGTCTGGGACTTTTCAGTCTAGGAAAAAGGTGACTAAGGGGGAACATCACAGATTTTTTAAATTATGCATATCCTAAAGAAAATTGATAGAGAAAGCTTTTACTTCCTCTCCCATAATACTAGAACTCGGGGCACACAGTGAAGCTGGTGGGCAATGGATTCAGGGCAGACAAAAGGAAATACTTTACTCAATGAGTAATTAAACTGTGGAATTTACTGCCAGTGGATATGGTAATGACAACAAGCACAGATGGCTTTAAAGGGGTTAGAGAGATTCTTGGAGGACAACCAAGGAGTGACTAAAGGGAACCTTCATATGTAAAGGCAGCAAACCTCTGAATATCAGTGCTAGGAGGAAGCATCAGGTGAAGAAAGGCCTTGGTCTCTATGCCCTGTTTGTTGGCCTACCAGGGAAACTGGTTGCCTGCTTGCAAAAAGGTATGCCGGGATAGATGAACCACTGACGTGATGCAGAAGAGCACTTTTTATGCTCTCATGTCTGCTTCACACATTATGATTTTACAGCTGCATGCACACCAAATAAAACAGACAAGCCCGTGATCTTCCTATTACAACGTTCAGAGGTTTATGAGGATTTTCCCCCTATCTCGGTAAGAAAAGCACACACGAAGCTGTGTATGGGATAGCTATCGCCAACCTGATCCCGCTTCTGACCTTATAACACCCATTCTGCAAATAAATTTTAGCCCATTACCTTGTAATTGTGAGCACTGAGGTATTTGAAGTGTCCAAAGCAGACGTGACACAAGCAGATCACTATAGTGATGACGAGAACCACAAAGGTGAACATTGATGTGAGAGCCAGAAACCCTGAAGGAGGCAAAGATCCACGGTCATTATTACTCTTCTCTTTGCTCCTACTTTAGCCCTCCGTCCTGCGACATTACCAGTGGTGGCCTGAAATATCTACTCCATGTCACTACTACTGGAAGTGCAGAGCTTTCTCAGCCATGTACTCTGTTTCTTTCGCTCACTCGCTCATCTACCATTGTGCTGAGCAACAGAAGCATGTACGCAACTGTCAGCAGGTGAGACCAAGAGGCTCAAGATCAGGGCAGACAAGAGCAAGTATTTCTCCACACAATGTAAAATTAACTTGTGGAAATCACTTCCATGGGATGGCCTCTAGCATAAGTGGGGATTAGACAAATTCATGGATGATAGGTCCATTAATTATTATTACTCGCAAAGGCTAAATTGACTCTCCTTGTTCAGAGGTATTTGTGCTGGAGCAGCCACAGGGGGAAGCTTTGGACTTGGCGCCCTTGATTATGGGCCTTCTGGTTGGCCGCTGTGGGAAACAGGCTGCCAGAATGGATCATTAGTCTTATCCAATCATGCTCTTGTTGTGATCTCCCTCCCTTGTTATGATTTGGAGCACTTACTACGGCTATGTCTGGCAAACCTTGGCTCAAATCTCATGAAAAGCAGCATAGGGAACACAGCAGCTGGTTCAGTGACTGTTTTCACTATCAGTAGTGATGCTGCATGGACAAACTGTGCTGCCAGGTATTTGCATCAGGTACAGAGTGCCAGGAACAGATCTGGTACAGGGAGAGCAAAGGGAAGGCAGCACCCTGTAGATGAAGCCGAGCGATGGCAGATGGGAGGTAGCAGCAATACATTCCTAAGGGAACTCGGAATAAAGTACATAAAGACTCCTCAGATGGAGAATGTGGTATCCTGGAGCTCCTGGTTCAGCTGGGAAGTTCCTGCCCTCTACCAACTAAACCGCAGGAAAAAGATCCCAGGGGTTTCCTTGACGGAGGGTAAGCTGGTACAGCTCATATTTGTTTATTTCATTTGTACCCATCCTTCTTCCCCAATGGGGAATCAAAGCAGCTGACAACATCCATATTTCTGCACTCTGAAGAGGAATCTGTAGAATTAGGCCCTTCTGCCTTCATTCCTCATGCCCCCTACCAAAGGACTATACTCTAAAATAACAGAATAATTCAGCTCCTTTAAGTGCACTTCGAAATGACCAGGAAGTGCTCTGTCTACTACCCTGCTTGAGAGATGATGGGTACAAGTCAGCATGTTGGTTACACCTCAGTGGAAAAAAACTCACATATTGTCAAGACACAAGTTAGCAAACCAAACAGAACATCAGGATAAAAACTCCACCAATGAATCCAATAAGCAAACCCCCCAACCGTTACCTCCATCACTCACCTGTACGCACAGTAGAGAAGAAAAGGAGCCAAAAGAGGCAGAGGATAGGTGCTGCCACCACCTGGTTCACAGCCCCTGAATGGATCTTCTTGTCCAGCTTGGCTGGCAGGTAAGCATAGTATAGGTTGTACCTGTCTACCAGGTGCTTCAGTAGCATGTACATCAGACCTATCAGAGAAAGAGGAAGGAGGAGGAAAGAAAAGCTGAACTCTTGGCTGAACACTAGATAAGAGACCACAGTTTAAGTAGTAGGGAGGGCTCCTTTGCTTGTCTGCTGGGAGAAATTACTAGACCTGAAGAACCAGCCCTCTTCCCCTCAGAACTGAGTTGTCCAGCCTCCAGTAAGAAATGAACCAGGATATAGTGGTTTGCAATGCTCCCAAAAATACAATACCATACAAAACCATCTTGAATTGAGAATTTTCAGGATAAAGAATGGCCCTGTATTACCCAGATGTCGTTTTAAAGAAATCAATTTCAATGAACCAATATAAAACCATTGTGGATGTATATATACGGTTAATTATTTTGTAACCAAATCCTGGTAAAGTGAGGCCGAGGACGTGCGACGGTGCTTACCAAAGGGAACAATGATGGGGCAGGTGATACTGTAGGTCATGACCACGGTGAAGACGCACATCATCCACGCGTAAGCAGCCCCGAACTGGAATTCATAGGCCTGATGCTGAACGACAGAGAAAGGAAACAAACATCCTGTCACTAAAGCATGCTCAAAAATGCCTGGCAGGACAGCTGTGATAAAGCAATCACCTTCAAGACCAACACATTTTAAATCTAGCATAGAGATGTGAAGGCCTGGGGGGGGGGGGGAGGATGGAAAAGATTAGGAGACAAAAGTCCTCCCATTTTTTTCTTTCACAACTTTACTCAAACTATGCAGTATGAAAATGTTTGTAAGAATCTACAACATTAGAGAAAATAATTCCTATGTATACTGTAGGCATATACAACATATTCAAAAAGTAAAGATACATGTGTTATGGTAGCATAGAGTGCAGCAATTTCCAACTCTTTCTCAAGTATTGCATATATTTGCCATTTCTTCTAGAAAAATGAAGACATTTATAGCTTTAAATTCCATAAATATGCCGAACGGAACAATTTTCCTCAACAAATGTTTTAATTGTTGTCTGAATGTCTCTGGACATATTTTAGCTTTGTTTTTCATTGTACTAATGGTTTTAAAATCTGATATTATTGTAAACTTTCAGGTTTTACAGTCTAGGAGGCAGAGACTGTGCCTACCACAACATTTAACTCACACTTTCCCCACTGATAAGACACTGGTAAGCATTTAACTGGACTCTTGCCAAAAGCCAGTTAGGCAAGATGTGTTGCATTCCAGAACAAATTCTGAAGAAAATATTTGGCAAGAGGATCCCATTTGCCTATTCTGTCATATTACAATGGTAATCTATGGATTGTATCTGTTTCTAGTAGCAATTTCCAATGTCTAGTTGCACCCTTAGTTGTGCTCTGCGCCGGCCTGATACACATACCCGTTTGACATTCCTGCGTTCCGCAGCTGACCGGGCCAGGCAGAGCCGGATCATGTACATCAGCAGGCCAGGAATGCGTAGCAAGTCCATGGCATTTCCGATAAATGCAGAGGCAATTACGTAGTTCACAAAAAAGGCCCCATTGTCTGGCAAGAATACACACCTGGAAGAGAGACAGACGAGGATCACCTAAAATTGTTTGCCTATTCATACACACACAGGGAGTAGCAAGAGGATCAACAGAAAGGAAGGTATCTAGTTCGTATCTCTCTGTAGCTGAACTTATGTATGTCACTGGCCTTAAGTATGATTATCATAGCTCATTCCAAAAGGAGATTTTTCTTAGTTTTGCTCAGATAACTTGTTTTGCAGGCTGTCCCTACTCTTTAAGGAACTATTAGTCATACCACACATCCACAGCTCCTGGATCCATGAATGCTGCATGTTTGTTCATATACAATTGCCTTCTTTCATTCTCAGATCCTGGTAGAGTCACCTCTGCTTTATACAGTTTGTTAGCATGGATTATCCTTTCCTCTGCATTTATTCTATGCATTCACAGTAATTTAAGGAAGAATAATAATAATTGGTTTTTATATGCCAACTTTCTCTACCACTTAAGGAAGAATCAAACCAGCTTACAATCACCTCCCCTTCCCCTCACCACAACAGACACCCTGTGAAGTAGGTGGGACTGAGAGTGTGACTAGCCAAGGTCACCCAGCTGGCTTCATGTGTAGGAATGGGGGAACAAATCCAGTTCACCAGAGTAGCCGCCACTGCTCATGTGGAGGAATGGGGAATCAAACCTGGTTCACCAGATCAGCGTCCACTGCTCCAAACCACCACTCTTAACCACTACACCACGCTAGCAACTGGGATTTAAGGAACCACTGTGGGGGCAACAGAGGGATTTAAGAACATTGTGAGGGCAGCAGAAAGGCAGCAGAGGAGAGTGGAAAATGCTGGGACTCATATAGCACATTTGGGAGGACTGGTTGGCCAGAGGTCACCTGCAGGCTATCTACTCAGCAAGGCTGGAAGTAGGGTGAGCAAGGATTGGAAGGAAGATAGACTTGTTCTTTACAGGAAAGGCTACACACAATACATTCTCTGTCCCATCTCCCCTTATTTTAAGACATCACTTACTCAAATCTCACCGCAGCCTCAGCCAGGAATTTTTTGTCAAACAGCCAGCGGAAAAACACATCCAGACTAGGGAAAGAAACATAAAAACAAGAAGTGCAGCACGATCACTAAGTGGTATTTTAAGACATGGATGCTTTGTCAGTTCTGGATGCTTTGTCAATTGGGCATCTCTTCAGATGCTTTGCTTGGTCAACGCCAGGCTATGTTGGTCCATCATATCTTTGGGCAAGGCTAGTTAGCCCGAGTCAACACGTTTTCTCCCAACTCAATGTCTCTGAATTTACCTGCTCAGTCCCAGAGATGGCAGCAGCAAGACCATGAAGATGAGGAAGGTGTAGCATTTGTGCATAGTTGTCCTGTTCTCTCCAGATCTGCCAACACACAAAAAGTTAGCGCACATGCAAAGAGGATCTAAAGGGGGGGGCACTTCCAAACACTTGGGGGGAAAAGGACTGGCAAGCGGGAAGTGGTTGCAGACACGAAAATACCATACCTCAGAAATCCACAGATTTTTCCTCACAGCTCTTCTCTAAATAAGAATAGTATGTATGTATTTGTATGTAAGTAGATTAGATGGATAGAAGATAGATGGATAGAAGATAGATGATAGATGATGAAAGATAGATGATAGATGATGAAAGATAGATGATAGATAGATGATAGATAGATGACAGATGATAGATAGATGATAGATAGATGATAGATAATGATAGATGGTAGATAATGATAGATGATAGATAATGAAAGATAGATGATAGATGATGAAAGATAGATGATAGATGATAGATAGATAGATAGATGATAGATAGATAGATAGATAGATAGATAGATGTGTATGTATGTATAAAGATATGAGTAGCCTGTAATGATGGAGTAGCACCCAGTAGCCTAAGCATTTAGACCAGGGAATTATTTTACTGTATTAATAATATTAGACAGTTTTACCACTTTTGGTATAGTATTAGATTCCTCTGGTCACTGTAAATAAATTTGAAATTCACATTAAAGAAGATCTGCACAATTAATGAAAGAATATTGGGCTACCAGCCAGCCAGGCTGTGCTGCTAGAATCCTCTCCAGTTCATGCTAGCAGGTGCACACTCAAGTATATGGTCACAGAACACGGGACCCAGGGTTGGCAAGCCGGCTCAAGGTTGACTCAGCCTTCCATCCTTCCGAGGTCGGTAAAATGAGTACCCAGCTTGCTGGGGGTAAAGGGAAGATGACAGGGGAAGGCACTGGCAAACCACCCCGTAAACAAAGTCTGCCTAGTAAACGTCGGGATGTGACATCACCCCATGGGTCAGGAATGACCTGGTGCTTGCACAGGGGACCGTCACCTTTTTATGGAATTTAGGCTACTGGGGAGATTATATCAGATCTGTTAGGAGAAGGAATTATAAGTCCATAAAACCTATTTGAAATGGACAACAACGAGGTGGCTGGGCGGACCCATTCTGAGCCGAGCCATCCCAGGGGCATACAGCTCTCCCCAATCCTCACCTGGTCCAGTGGGCTTCAAAGAACGCCGAATAATACACAATTGTAGGAAGCAGAGCGGAGAAGCACCACAGTAGCAGAGTAGGGAAGAACTGTGTGATGATGGGATTCTGGTAGGAGAGAAAAAATTAAAAATATATGTCACTTGTTTCAAGGAATGCTGGATAACTTGGGGTGAATTTGTAGAAACTAAAATATGAAGAGCCCAAACGAACATCCTAGCACAGCTTTCCCAAAACAAAGTTCAACCCAAAGAGTCACAGTTTTGAAGAGTTGATGAATCTTTGCTTTGTTAGTTTGGACCAAAGTCATTACAAAAGACATGGCCTTTACTGATAAGGGAAATCAGAAATAAAACTTTACACCATTTTTAAGACTTTAAAGACTAGAGATTTCTCCACCATGGCCTGAAACGGCTTCTCTTTCATTCCCACTCTTTGTTGGTAATAAATACCCAAATCCTCAAGGAAAAATCCAGGGAACTTGAAAACTTGATAACTATTCTGTGTCGTTTTCATTGGTCCTAATGAAAATGTATCAGTATTGCCTACAACATTACTACTGTCTCTCCATTCCCCTATCTGTGCAAGAGACCTCAAATCCATGGGGCAGCAGGAGCACTCAGTCAGTCTCATGAGATGAGGCCTACTGGATATGGAAGAGAGGAGCCATTTTCTTGGAGCTGTTTGCATTCCACGCCTTTGGGCAAAAGGGAGAAGGGAACACTCTCATTACAGATCCCTCAGTCCAGTTTTCTTACGTTCAGGTACTCCACAGGCTTTGTGACATTGAACTTGTCCATAGTGGTGATGATGATGGCAGGAGTGGTGAGGAAGAAGAGCAGGATGAAGAGCACCACGTTGATGATGAGGCAGCGGAGCCACCAGATGAAGCCACGAATGGACAGGTGCTCCCTGAAGGGAAGCCAAAGAGAAAAGCCAAATTGGAGTGTGGGAGAGCCCGATGCTGTGTTCATCTATATTAATAACTTCTACCTTGCTCTTTCCACAAAAGATGCTTGAGGCAGGGCAATCCAGTCCTCCTGGGCCTGAACTAGGGTTGCCAACCGCCAGGTAGTAGCTGGAGATCTGCTATTACAAGTGATCTCCAGCTGATAGAGATCAGTTCACCTGGAGAAAAATGGCCGCTATGACAATTGGACTCTATGGCACTGAAGTCCCTCCCCGCCCCAAACCCTGCCCTCCTCAGGCTCTGCCCCAAAATCTCCCGCCGGGGGCGAAGAGAGACCTGGCAAACCTAGCCTGAACTCCCTTTAAAGCCATCCCGTTCCTTCTTCCATCGAAATGCAGCCTCACCAGCAAGGCCTGACCAAGCCAATCAAAGGAAGAATAGGGATGGTCTGGCTTCTCAGCATCTGTATACCAGAGAATATTCCACTCGAGGCCTAGAATATTCCATTCGAGGCCTAGAATATTCCACTCGAGGCCTAGTGCCCTCATGGCGCATTCCGTTTCCACAGGCCAATGACGGGCAGTGTTTCATTTACCAATAAATGTTCTGAGGGTCAGGTGCATATGAGACTGTCCAGTTTGAGACATGGAGGGACTCGCTGCAGGCGGACACCCTTGGTTCCCCACGGCACTTGCAGCCTTGGCATTTGCACACGTTGAAGTCTTTAAGGATTCTGAGAGGAAGCAAGAAGAAGAGAGGGATGAGGGTTGCCTGGGAGGAGGTCTGCAGCCTCCAGAACGGAACGCCCCGCTCGTGGCTTTTTCTAGCCCAAACGAAACAAACAAACAAACAAAAAAATAGCTCTTTTTCTCCCACCAAGAGGATAGCCTTAAGGTGGAACCTTAAAAGTTTATACAGTTATGACCAGTCTGGAAATGGCAAACAGAAAGGTACTTCTCTCACACACACGGTATTAGAACAGAGGGATCCTCATTGTCGGAAAGACCACAGGCTCAGGTGAGACAGCCTGAAGTACTTCTCTGCACAATGCATAATTAACATACGAAGTTCCCTGCCACGAGAAGTGGCAGCTTAAATGACTTTTTAAAAACATAAAGGATTAATGCAATTTGATGGAGGGATGGGCTATCCATGGCTGCCACCCTTCCAAAGGCAGCATCCCCTCTGATTTCTCAAGGACGGTCATCACCTTTACTATAATTCCTTGGATATGGGTCCCCGGATGCCACAGTCATCTGGCCACCGTCAGAGTACTGGGCTAGATAAACCCTGGTTCGACCCAGCAAGGCAAGTCAAATGGTTTTTATGCTCTCTTTCCCTTTCCCCTAAAACCACGCTTCTCCACCCAGACCTCCCGGTACTCACATGGCTGTAATGGACTCATTGTGGAAGGTGACAAAAGCCATGCCCAGTGGCTTTTCGTTCACCTTCTCCTTTTCCCGTTTGTAGTCTTCCTTGAGCTTTTCCTCCAGCTTGGTGTAGTACTCAATGGCTTCCACCTAAATATGCATATAAACAGGACAGAAAGAATCACAAAACTCCATCATCACTTCAGACTACTCAGTCCTGGTCATGTATGTTCTTAGACCAGTGGATGGGAGCTAGGGTTGCCAACTTCCAGGTACTAGCTGGAGATCTCCTGCTATTACAACTGATCTCCGCCCGAGAGAGATCAGTTTGCCTGGAGAAAATGGCCACTTTGGCAACTGGACTCTATGGCACTGAAGTCCCTCCCCTCCCCAAACCCCGCCCTCCTAAGGCTCTGCCCTCAAAACCTCCTGCGGATGGCAAAGAGGGATCTGACAACCCTAATGGCAGCATCACACTTCCTAAGCATCTTCAGCTCCCCAGTGAGAGGAAGCAACCCCCCACCCGCCGCAATGTCAGTTTCATATGCTATAAAGGCTCAGTGTGCCGTAGTCTTGCACTAGATCTGGGTTCAAGTCCTCATACAGCCAGGATGTTTATTTGTATAGTTTAGGATAAGTCGATGTTTTAGCCAAATCCACCTCACATGATTGTTGAGAGACTGTGCGGCCCCTGTACTGAACCCTTTAGAGATTGTTACAGATAAACATCACACACCATCTTCACTATTTAGGCACATTAGCCAAAACAATAAACATGCAACAAGGCTAAATGATTATTTCCCCCAGATGGTTCTTTTAAATTCTAGGAAAGAGGTGTCAGCAGTGAAGACGGAGGTCTGAGCTAAATAACCTGGGACTCAGGACTGTTCTCCACATGCACGAGTTACAAGTACAATGGGAACAGCCGAAGCAGCATTTCTGGTAATGGGCCTGCACCTTCCCAGAATCACACACCCATGCTTCCTAGTAGCATCTTTCTGGCCTTTGTAACTCCTCCCCCCCCCCAGTACCTCTTCACAGCCTTTGATAGTACAGCAGCAGAGATGGCCACAGGGCTTAGGGTTGATCATGGATGGGGTGTTCTCCTTGGCCTGCAAGTTGGTGAAGTAGATTTTCCCTCGCTCTGCCTTTTTCCTGAAAGGGAAAATACACAGGAGACGACAAAGCTTAGAAAAACTAAACCCTGATCATTGTAAGGGTCAGCAAGCTAATGAGGGCACGGAAGGATAGAAACAAGCACAAGGTCAGGTAATCTGCAAGTCTGTTCATGGTATACTCAGGAAAACAATCCTGAAGGTTTCCTGTGAGTCAATATATGGTGCTTTCTTAGGGATCCTCCCTTGATACCTTGGTGCCACAGTGACCCCCCCTTTCATCACAGATGATTACATCTCCTGAAAATGCACAGTCTGAAGGAGAAACATGAAGTCTGAATATGGGATAGGGTGTTTGGGTCACTGAGCAGGATTTAGGAGAGGCTCCTTCCAGCCCCTGCTCTGCCACAGCATCTCTATGATGTCTGAGCAAGCCGTTAACCTTTCCATGATATAAGGCTACTAGCAATAATTTCTTGCTTTACTAGGCAAATTGTGGCAAAGAATATGGCCTGCTGTAGTAATACAGCTTATTCATGCCCCCTTTTGCGTTATGCCCAACATAAGTGTGGTGTCGCGTGGCATAGTGGTTAAGAGTAGCGGATTCTAATGCGGTGAACCGAGTTTGATTCCCCACTCCTCCACATGAAGCCTGCTGGGTGACCTTGGGCTAGTCACAGTTCTCTCAGAACTCTCTCAGCCACACCTACCTCACCAGATGCTTGTTGTGGCGAGAGGAAGGGATTGTGAGCCACTTTGAGACTTCTTAAAGTAGAGGGGGGGGGGAAGGTAAAGGTCCCCTGTGCAAGCACCGGGTCATTCCTGACCCATGGGGTGATGTCACATCTCCACGTTTACTAGGCAGACTTTGTTTTATGGGGTGGTTTACCAGTGCCTTCCCCAGTCATCTTCCCTTTACCCCCAGCAAGCTGGGTACTCATTTTACCGACCTCGGAAGGATGGAAGGCTGAGTCAACCTTGAACCGGCTACCTGAGACCAACTTCCATTGGGATCAAACTCAGGTCATGAGCAGAACTTTTGACTGCAGTACTGCAGCTTACCACTCTGCCCCACGGGGCTCTTAAAAAGTAGAGAAAGGAAGAGTGTAAAAACAACTCTTCTTCATCTTCATAATCTGAGTCGGGAGTTCAGCCTTACAGAGTTCTGCCACTGCCCCTCAGTGCAGACCAGAAGACCCTGTTGTCCTAGCCTGGCTTCCTTTAATGGGCCTTAGCCAATGGCCCTGAAATGAATCCATTAGCTCTCCCGCATTACCCATGTTACCATCACATCCTCAACCTCATCTGCTGCTAGTCCCAGGAACGAGAAAGCTGTTGTTCAAGACAAAAGCGTGCTGGAACTAGATGTTATCTGGGGGCTGCACATGCAGCCTAGCCCACGCGGTTCTCGGTTCTCCTGGCTTCCAACGGTTAGCGGCTTCCGCTCCACACAGCCCCCGGACTCTACCTCTCGGCATCGAGGAACATCAACCTGGCCACGTTGTAGCAAGGGCGAGCCTCCAGGACCGTGCAATTGGCATAGGCCTCCCTGCAACAGAAAACAAACAACCACCGGCAGCGGACGCTTGTGAGAAACCTGCAGGATGAGCAGACCCCCAGAAAAGTAATTGCACCTATCGAGGAACATGGGGGAAGATGTACTCTAAGGCCATTTATGCTTGGTGATTAGCAGCGCGTTCCAGTCTGAATTGCCCCGCATATTTTTTTTGGGAGTTTTTTCACGGTGAACAATCATTCAGGAAGTGTCTGCGAAGCCAGCACGTACCTGCTTCGCATTACTTAAGAGCCCCTTTAACGCGACCTTTTGTGTTTGCTCCGCCGCCGCCGCCACGAAGAATCCCCTCGAGGAAACATGCAAAATCACAGCTGCACGTTAGCTATGCAACCGGCCATTGCTAATGGCTATGCAAACAAGGAGCAGGCAAGTGGGGTGGTGGTGGAATTTCTGCTTTTGCATCGGGACCCTGAATAGTCATTTTAAAGGTCGCATTTTAAAAAAGAACTTTGAGCGAGCTTCAAAATTGACCCTGCATAAATGGCCTAAGCCACTTCCTAGGGAAACGGTGCTTTAGGCCCCCAGAAAGAAAGCCTCTTCAACTTTAGCCTCTGGAAAGAAGTTCACACGTCTAGGCTCTGAAGGGGGTGGAGGGTGGGTGGGAAGAGAAGGAGAGGGCAACTGAAGAGAAAGGAAGGGTACCCCCACATAGTGGCCACCTCCATAAAAGTCACCTTTTGACTGCACTGGGCCACAGAGTTACCTGTGGGGAAAGATTGCCTGGGTATTAGAGGGCAGGGGATGCGCACAAGGGAATTTAATTAGCCAGTAAGACTCACTCAAAATGTTTCTTGATCTTCTCAGGCTCAGCATACTTTGAGATGCCGTTTATGAAGAGGGTTCGTTTCACCTGGCACAGACAAAAGGTCACAAGTAAGTGGGAGAGAGGCTCCAGGGGCCATCCTTTGCTCATCTGCAACAGCAGCAGGGCCACAGAGACAATATTTCTCTCCACTCTGGGGAGGGAGGAAAAGTGTGTGTGTGTGGGGAGGGGTGAGTGGGTGGGAAGCTAGGGTCCTAGCAATTTTGAAAACTCATTTATTTATTTACTTGTAATACCACCTTTCAGTTATTAAACCCCAAGGTGGTTTACAACATGTACAATAGAAACTAAAATCCATCAAAACATAGCAATAGGATCATACTTTTATACCAAAATACATAACAACAAAGAGCTAATTGGTTCTTGTTGGTTATCCGGGCTGTGTGACCGTGGTCTTGGTATTTTCTTTCCTGACGTTTCGCCAGCAGATGCCTGCCACAGCTGCTGGCGAAACGTCAGGAAAGAAAATACCAAGACCACGGTCACACAGCCCGGATAACCAACAAGAACCAATGAACTCTGACCGTGAAAGCCTTCGACAACAAATAGCTAATTTCACAAGAACATAAGAAAGATCATGCTGAGTCCAATAAATAAGAGAACCTCCAACATTGTTGGACATCCTCTGGTAACCTCATGACTTGGCTACTACAACATATTCTGCATGAGGCTGGTCTTGAAGACACCCCAGAAACTTCAGCTACTCAAGTATGTAGCTGCGTGCTTTTTTTCTGGTGCTAACTACAGAGATCATAATGACATCTTTGCTCTGAATGACGCTGGCTACACATTGAATTAAAGTTTTCTGGGACAGATCTTGCTTCAGGTGAGAGAAGTGGCTGTTAATTCAAAACAGTGATCTTTTGGTGGGGGCACATGTCCCGTGGAATTTCCTCTCCAGTGAAAAGCACCAGGCTTCCGCAATGATTTTTAGGAAATCCTGCAAAGACATTTTTGTTCACCAAAGTATTCTGAAAACTGGGGTTGACTCTAGTTTTACTGTGTGACGCATTGGGGCTAACATATTGTTCACTGGAAGTTTACTTTGTTGGTTGTTTTATTAGGGTTTTGTTGTTAGTCACATTGAGAACAATTGTAACTGTAAAATGGCCTAGAAATTTAAACAGGGGGGAAAAAACCCAATTGGGAGAGTACAGGAGAAACATGTGGGGTACTTTATAGTTTGTCTGGAGAGGAACAGACGTCATGGGTCTGAGAAAGCTTTGTGCTGCTATAGTCATACCATGAGCAGCAAGTGGGCCCAGCAATTGCTGTGTGTGTGTGTGTGGGTTTTCAATGAAAGCGTGGTGGCAGACCAGACTAAAGATGCTGTTTTGGACTCACCAAGTCATCCTCCTTGTAGCGCATCTTGGAAGTGTGGCGGCGCATGCTGTACACAGTCAGCAGCAGGTACAAGAAGGCAAAGGAGGTGTGCAGCCATAAGAGCTCATCCCTGCACAAGAAAAAGGAGAGAGATCCTGTCCTGACCACTGCTTGAGGACCTTTTGCACTATGGGCCAGCTCATTCAGCCAATGACAAGCCAAACGCCTCCCAATGAGAAACATTTTTTCTAACATTGTATGTGTGTGTGAGGTGCCGTCAAGTCGCAGTCGACTTATGGAGACCCCTTTTGGGGTTTTCAAGGCAAGAGACTAACAGAGGTGGTTTGCCAGTGCCTTCCTCTGCACAGCAACCCTGGACTTCCTTGGTGGTCTCCCATCCAAATACTAACCAGGGCTGACCCTGCTTTAGCTTCTGAGATCTGATGAGATCATGATAGCCTGGGCCGTCCAGGTATAGTCCCTTTTTAAACACGATCCCTTCTTGAGATTTGACATTCTTGCGTAAGAACATTGTTTCCATTGGAGGGAGGGCATTACATGCTGGGAGAATTCATGACAGAGTCCTGTCTCTGTCATTTAGATCGGTTGATTAATCTCTCTGTCAGTCTGTCAAACCCCCCCCTCTATCTGTTAAGAATGTACGTTTCAATCAGCTCAGACATTATTATATCTGCTTTCAAAGTGTAAGAAAAGTTACATTGTTTCTGTAAGTTCAACTTAACTACATGAATGTAACAAAGTAAGTAAAATTGAGGGTTTTTTTTAACAGTTCTCTGAGGAACAGAGTTATTTCATCACAAACCCACTGATCTTAACCGATACAGCAACCTCAGACTCAAAAACAAAACTTTCCTGCTTATTCTGCCGGGGATCATGTGGAGTCAGAAAGACTCCATCATCATATATTCAAGCAAATATTGATTTTTTAACCACAGACCCACATCGGAGAAATAAATTTTCCCTTCATCACTTTTGCACTACGGGCCAGCTCGCTCATCCAAAGACAAGCCAAATGCCTCCCAAAGAGAAACCTTTCTTTCTAACATTGTATAGTCCCTTTCTAAACATGATCCCTTGATGGCAACCTGTATCAAACTTACCCTGAATTCAAGTTAGCAATAGTTGTTCTCCCAAAGCTGTAGGGGTTGTTCTCTGGTAAGAAACAGATAAAGGAACATGAATCAGATAAAATTAAAAAATGAGAAAGTTATAGAAGTAGATATGATTTATTTATCTGAGATTTTGCTGGTCATGGACTGTAATAAATACCTTTGAACTTTTATCTGGAAAAAAAATTACTCTGTTTTTAGCATTGAGACTCAAAGTGATCTGTAATAAGTAATGCATCATTAAAAAACAGCTGGATTTACTATAATGGAATAATTTCTCTCTCTCTCCAGGTGCTCAAAGTGTCCATCTTCATTCCTAGACTGATCATTAATTTTTGCTTGCATTCTTCCAGTGATTCAAATTCCAGTCTTGACAATTTCATAACTGCAGTTCAGGGTCAAGTTAAAATTACTAATGCCATGAAAACTGCATTCCTATTGTTAGCAGAAGATACATTAAATACACCTGGAGGCAGCTGAATACAGGACATCTACTTGGGTATACTTCCTGGTAAGGAGCAGAGTAACAAAGCCAGAATGGTATCCAGAGCTAACTCGCTACAAGATCTGAGAAAGAACCTCACTTGCTGTCACTTACAGCTCACAACTTAAACCACTTTGGTGTATCATCAGTGGCCTACATCCTCTCCTATATAAGGATGTTTCTCTTTCACAGACCTTGGGTGGCAGGCCTTTCCTCACAGACAATCCCCCGACTTAAATCAGCTTCTTACCATTTAACAGAGAGACAAATCCAGGAACCAAACCCTGCAACAGACCTAGATGCCAACTTCCCACTGTCTTTGCTTGAGAGGCGTTGGGAAATTTGTGTGCGCATGTGAGACGTCTCACCCCACTTGCCTCCCCCTCTCTCTTTCCTATCTTTGATAGCTGCCACCACCCAAGCTCTGCCTCTCCTTTCTCTACCTACCGCTTGAGGCACATATAAAGGCTATGTGCACATGTGTGTGTGTGAATTGCTTCACACATCCTCCTCCACTGGCCAGCCGCTTGTAGCCCAGTCAGGAGTTTCTGGTCTCTGTGTGGAATGAGCAGTCAGGCAACTTGGGCGGGATCTTTGGCCACAGTCTGAGATCTTTAAAAGGTCTTTATTTACCAAAATACAATCTCAATTCATTAGAGCACAAGGGAACTGGAAAACTATATAAAAAACACTACAGGGTGTTACAGAACTAAGCAAAGAAACACATGAGGCTAACTAGGTTGTACAGCCAGTGGTGTTACCTTTGCATTCCCTTTCCCTGAATGGACACACGCGTCCTGGAACTTTGAAAAATACAGGCTAGTCAAGACAGACTTCACTCCATTGCTCCCTGTTCCCCGCTCCTTGGCTTGCGCGTCTCTGACAGGGTGTCCAGACCTTTCAGCCCTTCCCGTCCCAGCTTGGAGGGTTTTACTTTGACCTATCATGAAATGGGGGTTTGAGTCCCCATGCAAATTGCTTCACACCGTTTCTCCCATCAAGTCAAGATGCAGCCACACAACCTTTATGGCCCATCTCAGGACATCCAAATAGCCATCTACCTTGCCTCTTCTTGGCAGGTGGGCAAATGGTCATCTTCATCCTGCCTATTTGTCTTCATAAAGAAAACTCATCTCCTCTAAGCCAGAAATCTGAAGAGTTTATGACTTCATTTCCAGGAAAGAATGTTTTCTGAGATTAGGGCCTCCTTGAGTGTTAATCAAGGTATCCTGCATTCCTTTATCATAACACTGCTTACTGGCTGGGAGGGCAGCTGCTGAACGACCCTTGCGGGATGAACAATGCAACATGAGCTACACTGGTTCTCTTAGGTTATCCGGGCTGTGTAACCGTGGTCTTGGTACACAGCCCGGATAACCTACGAGAACCAATGAACTCTGACCGTGAAAGCCTTCGACAATATTATGAGTTACACTAATTATTTCTCTCCTTTCTCCCTCCCTCCCTTTACTTCTACGATCCCAATTTGCTTTCCTGTGTAGCGACAAGCTATTTGGGGGCTGAATGACCACTCTTGTCCTGGCAACCTACACTCTCCTTGGCCCCCTCAGCTAGCACGAGAATGATTAGGGTCTCAGTACTGAACAAGCTTGTCTCATTCCAGTAGAGCTGGAAAGCAACAGCTACCCACTCACCTAGAAGATCCCCTGAGAAGTTCACAGGCAGCACAATGCCCACAGAGAGGACACCAACGGCAACTAGCAGTCCTATGATGTGCCGCTGGAAGGAGAGGTAATGGACTGCATCACCCCCACACTTGTCCCGGATCTCATCGTCTCTGGAAAGGAACAAGCAGGTAGTTGAAGAACTGACTAGCCAAAAGCGTCATAAGACAAGTTGCGACCATAATGCCAGAGCAACCACCTGCAAGGATTGTCATGGGAAATTAACTGTCCGACAGGCCACAGGTTTTTGGGGAATGGTAGGAGAAAGAGAGTTTGATTGCGTCTTCTCACCAGATGGGTTGTGTAGAGGATCAATCTTACTGATTGAAACTTGGCAGGTGCTACATGTTGGGAATTTTGAGAGCCTGATTGTTATAACGTTATGGGGAGGAAGTTGCTGCTTTGGGGGACTGGGACATGAAAAATGGTTCTGGTAAAATCCACGCCTATCCTTTCACATGGATGGTGTCCTGACTTTGTGGCAATCTTTCACAAAATATCATGGCAAAGCAAGTTTAGGAAAGAAAGGGAAAACCGGGGAGGTGCACAGAAGTACCACAAAGCTGCGGGGAAGTGGGAGAAAACCCCATTTCCCAATAGTATCCAAGCTGAGGCAAACAACCTGTGCGTACGTGACCTAAGTCAAGAGAAGGTAAAATGCAGCATTTTAGCAGCTGTGTCTTCTGTAAAGAAATAGCAATGTCCAATTAGAGACAGAGGGCCAAGTGACGGAAGACCCACTACTGGATATTTTCTTTAACAGTAAAAAGCAGGATCAGGATTGCGCTGTGGGGGTGGCGGATTACTCCTTCCCCCTGTGCCATTTCCTGAATAGGATTCACCTACCGTGGAGCTGCTATTTGAAAAGACAGAAAAAAGGCAAGATATTGCACTCCTCTCCCCACCCTAGGTCACATCTAATAGCAGCTTAGGGCAGGAGGAATTTCTAGTAGAGAAAATACTCCGAGGATGTAATAAGAGTAGAAGTCTCCCTAACCTAGTGTCATAGTTCCAATCCAGATCAGCACCTCCTCCCCCAAATACTTATTAAGGTTAAATAAATTGTTAGAAGACCCAATAATGCAGGGGTCACCAGTGTAGTGCCCATGCCCATGGGCCTACGACACCCGCCAATACCCTTTTTGGTGCCCACCAAGTGATTTTAGAAAGTGGATGAGTCTCCTGCTCAGCAGGTCTTCTGATTGGCTATGCAGGTTAAAATAATGTTGTTCTCCACATTTCCTGTTTATTCCACTTTATATGCACGTGAATATAAATATTAAAACCTTGACCTAGTTTTTCTCTTACTTACCTAGTTCTCACTTACAGAAGTCAGCTACTGATGGTGGGGGAAGGGCAACAAATCTGATTCTCCTTTCAAATGGTGGCAGCTCTGTTCAAATGCACTGGCTGCCATCCACCCCCACTTTACTTTCAGTCCTTCCCATTTGGCAACAGAGAGGCCATTTATGCAGGACTGTTTCCCTCGCAGTCACCCCGCAGACTGCTTCGGGGTTTCCTTTTGATTATGCATGCCTTTCCTGACTGTCAAAGGTCACCCCGCGTTCCCCGTGCTTTTCCGCATGTTTTGCCTGCGTTTTCCAGATTCTGGTTAAAACAGCATTCGAAAAACATGGGCAAAACCCTTGGAAATGCTCTGGGAGAGCGAGGTGACCTCTGATGGTGGGGAAAGGCACGAATAATCAAAAGGAAGCCCTGAAGCGGGGCAACTGAGAGCAAAACAGCCATGCATAAATGGCCTGAGTTACTGCTCCAGTTTCTTTACTTCTTCCTACTTCCAGCTCTGTATGCTGGAACCACCTTACGTTTGAAGAGGAGAGTCCTAGCCCCAATCGTGCATGCTTTGAAACATTTTGGATGTGAGCATCTCAAACTGTTACCACTGGGGCTTAACCAACTTGTGGAGATTGCTCATCATGGGACATGACTTCTGAGCGTGGAACACATCACCAAAGCACATAAGAAACATAATAACAGATCAGAGATACAGAAGATTCTTAATTCTGAAATATACTCCCAACCAGACCTTGGAAAAGGCCTTGGTTGCCCATTTATACAATGCTGATTCAAATACTGGGTTGGATGCTGTGATCCTTCAACTAGAATCACAGATCTTTTCCATTCTGCACACCAGAAAGCCATTTCTGACTCTGAGGAATCAACTTTTCAGGTGGCAGAAACAGCTGCTACGGGGAGTGAAAAGGGAAGGAGATCTGTGAACCTTGTGCAAGCAAATCACTGGCTCTAACTCACTATTTTCTACCTTTCCTCATTTAAGGGAAGGTGAAAGACAGTTCCTTCTCTTCCTTAAGCAATAGGCCCTTGGTATTGGTTGGGAATACTGAAGTACTAGTAAAAAGCAACAAATCACAATAACATTAGTAGTACAGCCCTAAAGTATCAGGTCTCTAGCCACCATGATCTCCTCTGGCTGCTGGTGGCACCTAAGTGCTGGACTGGAGGACTATCTGCATAGACATGAGGTCACTTACTTTATCCTGAAGATGGCAGTTAACCAGGAGCAGAAGCCCTATGCAGAGACAAAAAAGAGTCCGGATTAAGCTGATTTCGGTCACTGCTAATCTTTTTCGCTTACCCTACTTAGCCTGCTCTCCTCTTCTGGGAATCTTTCTCCAACGACCAGCTTTCCCTAACAATTCATTTATGACATTTATTATTACTTACATTTTTCTCCTGTCCTTCCTCTTAGAGGCTCAACAGCTTGCTCCAGTGTTATCCTCACAACTACCTTATGAGGTATATTAGACTGAGAGACAGGGACAGGCCCAAGGTCACTCAACACAGTGAGTGTCATGGCCAAGAGGGAATTTGAGCCTGGGTGTCCCCACTCCAAATCTGTGGTGTAGTGTAGTGGTTAAGAGCGGTGGTTTGGAATGGTGGACTCTGAACTGGAGAACTGGGTTTGATTCCCCACTTCTCCACCTGAGTGGCGGAGGCTAATCTGGTGAACTGGATTTGTTTCCCCACTCCTACACACAAAGCCAGCTGGGTGACCTTGGGCTAGTCACACTCTCTCAGCCCCACCTACCTCACAGGATGTCTGTTGTGGGGAGGGGAAGGTAATTGTGAGCCAGTTTGATTCTCCCTTAAGTGGTAGAGAAAGTCGGCATATAAAAACCAACTCTTCTTCAAATCAGAACAACACACTGGGTTGGATCCAGGATCTCACCAATTCCCCTCCATACTACAGGCCCCATCCCACATAGCTTGTGTACATGCAGGTCTCATGATTTTCAACACAGCCTTTTTAGATAGTCTAAGAGAGTGGTTCCCAAGCTTTTTGGGCCATCGCCCCCTTGGTTCCACAAACTCAACCCCAGCACCCCCTACCCTATCCAACAACACAGTTGAAGGGGCCCACCTCTAGCATCCCCTGCTGCCCCATTGCCTCTTAGTGCCCCCCTCGGTAATCCCACTACTCCCCAGTGGGTGGTACTGCCCACTTTGGGAACCACTGGTCTAGGAGGATACCTCCTCCTTTGTTCACCAGCAGAAAAAGCTGACTGTGTCCAACTCCACTGGCTCTAAACTAAGTGTCAAACAACAGAGGACTGAAAAAGGCAGAGATCAGAAAAGCTTAACATATGGAAGACTGCAGGCAAGTCCTAGAAGAAGTCACCAAATCATCAGTATGAGTCACTCTAAGTTATAAAATATCAGGCCACTGGCATCCAAGAAGCAAGCATTACTTGCTGAACTCCTCCTGTGACTTAGTTATGAATCTCCTAAAAGCACAGAAACACTGCTTTGGCCAGAAGTCACTAAACAAACTGACTACAAAATTTTTATTTTTTCTTCTACTGAGCACAACTGTCATGCTCTCAAAGCTGCCACCTATTCTCTTGCAGGCTAGCCAACACAGGTCTATTTCTCTGGAAAAATCAGCAAGACTGAATTCAAGTCTCAAAGGATGTTTTAAATCAGGGGTGGGGAACGTCAGGCCTGGGGGCCGTTTAAGGCACTCGAAATTATTTGGTCTGGCCCTTCATAGGTCCTAGCAGATCTCTAGCTCAAAAGGATCTAAGACTGGTGATCCTCCCTCTCCTGCGGACAGGAATAGCCTCTATTCAAGGTGGATGTGAGTTTGTTTTGCTGAGAAAAGGAGCCTTTTCCCCCCTTGCAGAAGAGTCGTTAGCTATGGAGCTGCTAGGACCACCCAAGAAACTATTAACCCTTTCCCACCCAGGCTGTGGAGAAACATATTTCCTCTGTACTACAAGAGGGCTGGGGTGGAAGTGGTGACAATGGAGGGGTTAAAGGGGGCAGGGCCAGAATGCACGGGGGGGGGGGGCAAGTTCTTAGCCAGTGTGTTCTCATTTCACCCCTGCAGGCAGAGGTAGCAGGAGCCGGCTGTAGAATCCGGCCCGACAATGTGGAGCAGGAGCAACTCTGGTGTGTGGCTGGATGGCTATGACCAGCTAGTGCAACAGCCCATCCTATACCACCAGGTGGGTGAGTGCACCACCGGTTGGATGCCTGCCTGCTTGCTCACATCAGGGGGGTCAACTGGGGCAGCTGCCTACTTGGGGCTTGGTCGGCTAATTTTTAAGTTGATAATTTTGTATGGCCTGCGAATGATGTTATAAATATCCAAATGGCCCTTGGAGGAAAAAAAAGGTTCCCCACCCCTGTTTTAAATGGACTCTCTAACCACTGAACCACACTCATGATCTGCCTGGGGACTAAGGGCTGGCATATAGTAGATTAGTCAATGCAACCTGTTCCCAGAAGCAGAGGATGGCCCTGGATAGGGGATGTAACTGGTGCCTCAGGATTGAGTCTGATGGACACTAGGGGATGTGCGTGATGGAGTGAATGGAAACGTATCAAGACAAGCAGAAAATAGGCGGCCCTCTCAATTCTTGCCTGTGAGATTTTTCTTCTTTCCTCAGAGGCCCTGGGAAGGCTAAAACCCTAAAACCTCAGGCCAAACCCCAAGGCCAGGCAACTGTATTTTTGATTTTTGCCGTAACCCCTAGTTTCTTTCTGTCCAACAAACCATGTTACATTTTGCCCACCCACTCCATTTTGACTTTGGAAGATGCCACACTACTCCAATGACAGCTAATATGGAAAACTGATCCTTGAGCAACACAGAGTTCCTCAGCTTTCAGTGGGATTTAACAACTTGAAGGTGTGAAGGCTGCTATTGATCTCTCGAGATGGTAAGCGACTATAGTGGAGCTTCAGATTCGGGTGGAATTAACTGTCCGGGGTATCAGGATCTTTACCATGGACAGACTTGTTGGCAAAGGGATGGGGAACTACAGTTATGCTCCTTGTTCTATGACTCACAAACATCGCCACTTCTCCACTTCCTGGTCTGTAATCAAGGGGGCTACATGCCGTACCGATAACTAACCCAAACAACCCCCCCTTTGGACTCTTTTCCTTTGCTGCCACTCACATTGTCTCTTTGGTCGAAGTCAACAGAGCTGGAGACGGAAGTGAGGCGTTCGTAACGGTCGTGGCTGTCCGAATGCAGGGCAGATGCCACACTGGAATTACAATGGAGAAGATAGTTAAATGGGGACAGATGCTGGAAAGAGCACAGAGGCCGAGACCCCAGAAGGTCAGAGGGGTTAAGTCAGGTTCAGTTATTCCCTCAGCCGAGATGAAGAGAAAACTTCCATAGACACCAGAGAGAAAAGAGAAAAGCCATTAGTGGAGACTGCCCCTCTCTTTCCCTGAAAGGCTAGAAGTACCACCCAGGTCCACTGCAGGCCTCTCGGTCTCAGAACCAGGCTAGTGGACTCATTGCAATGGACAAAGAATTGGCCCATGATTACTGCTGCAGGCTGTTTCATAAGCAGGGCTGTGTGTACTACGCATTATTACAAAAAGTAATATTAAAAAAAAACCTCTGCAAAAGGTACATCCCCCCCATGAACTGTTATAAGTTATTCAAGTGTTTGCTATTTTTGCATAATTTGCATAATTTGAGTTTTGCTAGTCATACCAAAGAGCTAAGTAGGGCACTGAAGCCCCACCCCACCAACCACTAGAAAATTTATTCAGCCCCACATTTCTGCTTCCAGATCAAATATAAGTGTGTATCTTTGCAACAATACGGGCTAGAATTTTGATTTAAAAAACAACAAAAAGCAGAGATTCTCAGTGGGTTCTGAATTCAACAGCATAGTCTACATTCTTTACCCCCCCCCCAAATTGTGGTGCGCACACAACCCTGTTCATAAATTATAGCTTCCCAAGCAAAAATTAATTGTGTAGAAGAGAGACATTATTGCACCATGGAAAAAAGACAATTTATGAAGCTGTTCTCAGTGGCTTTAGAAGTTACTATTTCCCAGCTTTAATCTCCCTCATAGTTTGTTTTGAGGCTAAAATGATATAGCTTGTAGAGCGTTTCCTAGCTTGAAAAGTGCTGTTGAAACAAATCATTAAAATTTAAACAGGTCATTTGGGACTACGAGAAAGACAGGGGCTTCCATCCTCTAGCCTACTGAGTCACCACATGGCCCCAGCGGTGATGCCAGAATCCGGACACCACCAATGTGCCTATGTGTGAACCAAAGCAAGCGAGACCTTCAACTATTCCACAGCCAAACTACCATGAGGCGGCGAGGAGACACATAAAGAAAGCTGCAGGAGTTAAAAGTCTGCTTCAGAAGGAGACGAATAAAGAAGAGGAATAGGGATAAACAACAGGTGAGCGCTGAGGGCCCGTGCTTCCCTTTTTGTGACATGAAATTATTGGAATACAAAAGCATATGGCTAACTAAAGAAACAATTATAAAAACTACTTCCCGCAACCACAAGACAGATACTTAACCTAAGGGCATTCATGCCACTAACTAGTGTTCAATTATTAGCATGGATAAGTGGAAAGTAATAATGCCGAGAATTGCAACAGACATTAAAGCAGAATTTACTTTTGCCTTGGAAAACTCTCCAGTTGACTAGGGAGGTTAAACTAATGCACACCAATGGCAACCGTGATTCCACATCTGCAGGATTTTAACTGCTAAAGATTTGGCTCCTTCATCTTCCAGATGTTGCTGTACATCAGCATCAAAAGGAATTACGGTGCATTCATTAACAGAACTATACCCTTATAAGTCATTGATTTCATTGGACTTAGAAAAGTGTAGTTTTGTTTGGGACTGAACGGTATGCGTGTGAATAATGTTGATATTTTATATCAGCAGCTTTCAATTTATTATAAAGGTCAGGGATCTCTACTCACTCTTCTATTGCCTGTAGGTTTAGCCCAGTGCAACGAACAGAGCATCTGCAGGGCCATTTCATATCAAGAGAACAATGCAGTGGAAGAGTTAACCCTCCCCTCACAGTCCTAACCCTAATTTGGGGCCTATTAAGACGAGCACACTTTGTGGAGTTCTGTCAACACAATTCTCTGCATCTTGTGAAGCCTGTAAATAGCTCCGCAGTCCATGGGACCAACATGGGATCACGTGATCAACAACTGTAGGATGAAGGTAGTGTTTTACAGTGACTGAGGAGCCAGAGGCTTTTCTGTGGAGAACACCAGGTTTACCACAATTACAATTTGCAATCAAGCTCCATGGGTGAATCAGAGGATTGCCAGCTCCGGGTTGGGAAATACCTGGAGATTTTCGGGGGGACACAGAACCAGCAAAGTATGTGAATTGGTGGCAAGGGAATCTCCCTTACTTATTTATAACTCTGAGGACTCAACGTGCAAGTTTGGGGAAATTAAAAATAAAGTCTGTAGGATTATAAACATATGTCTTATGACAAGGGAGACAGTAGCCTTAAAACCTGGGCTGTTTAAAGCTTGGTTGTGCAAAGAATGAGCAGAGGAGTGGCCAGTGGGAAGCACAGATACACAGGCTGTCAAGAGTTAGTGACGTTTCTACTGAAAAAAGCAGGAGGGCCTGTTGGCCTGACACCATACCAGGGCCATTCCTATGCAGTTGGCCTGGTCCCCAGTTCAAGAGATTAGTGGCAGAATGACTCCAAGCCCTCAATGGGGCTGCACATAGACTAGAATGGCCCTGTGGTATACTTGCAAAAAAAGAAAGAAAAAAGACTGAGGTAGAAAAACAAGCCCTGACCTCGATGGCCTGAACTTGTCAGATCTCAGAAGCTAAGCAAGGTTGACCCTGGTTTCTACTTGGATGGGAGACCACCAAGGAACACCAGGGTTGCTATACAGATGAATGCAATGGCAAACCACCCTTGCTTTGTCACTTTGTCTTGGGGCGGGACTGTAGCTCAGCGGTAGAAGTTCCCAGGTTCAATCCCTGGCATCTCCAGTTAAAGGGTGGAGATGCCAGGGATTGAACCTGGGACCGTCTGCATGCCAAGACAATGCTCTGCCACTGAGCTCTACTACTGTGAAAGACACCTGCCCGAGACCCTGGAGAGCCGCTGCTGGTCTGAGTAGACAATACTGACTTTGACGGACCAAGGGTCTGATTCAGTATAAGACAGTTTCGTGTGTTCATGTGAAAACCTTACAGGGTCACCATAAGTCGGCTGTGACTTGACAGCACTTTCCACTAGAAAAAGAAAGGCGAGATTGGCTTCATGCTCCACACATTATCAGAATGAACACTGATACTCTTATCATCGAGAATGTCAATTTTGTGCAATTGCCATCTGCATTTATGCGTTTGCATAAAGGTGACCACCGAGAGCGAAGGTCCACAAGAGGGAGCTAGAGGGTAACACGTTGCCAGGCAGATTCAAACAGTGGGCTTTGCAGCTGTGTGATGTAAGATGTGGCAATGTGGGCGTGGATCCCTGTTGGGCTGCAAGATCCCCAGATCTCTCTGAGAGATGGTGGGGGTGGGATCTCTGACATACAGGTGCCCGCCTCCTCTTTCTGCTAAAGAAGAACAAACAGCTGATTCACAGACAGGTGTCTGCATGAGTGTGGGCGTAGAAGGGGGGGGGACAGAGGGGCTGAGGAAGAGGCTGCGCTGAGAAAAGGATTCTCTGTGAGGAAACTTCCAGACTGTGATAGTGAGGAGGCTGGAAGTGCTATGGAGGGAAATAGCTCTGCACTGAAAGAAGCAGTGGCAGGGCCAAGCCTTCACTGTTTAAGGTGCACATTCCAGCTAGGGCTGGTTTTCTAGCTAGGCTGAAAGACAGAAAACTTTAAGGGCAGCCTGAGCCAAAGGTTATATCCTCCTAGTGAGGCATAAGCTCTTTTAAGAATGTTTTTTTTTTTAATATGGTCTTAAATGTACTATGGATCTGATTTAATGTTTTTAATTCAACTGTTTTATATTTTATGCTGTTGTTAAGGTAAAGGTCCTCTGTGCAAGGACCGGATCATTCCTGACACATGGGGTGACGTCACATCCCGACGTTTACTAGGCAGGCTTTGTTTACGGGGTGGTTTGCCGCTACCTTCCCCAGTCATCTTCCCTTTTCCCACAGCAAGCTAGGTACTGATTTGACCGACCTCGGAAGGGTGGAAGGCTGAGACAACCTCGAGCCGGCTACCTGAAACCGACTTCCGTTGGGATTGAACTCAGGTCGTGAGCAAAGCTTGGACTGCAGTTCTGCAGCTTTACCACTCTGCGCCATGGGGCTCCTATACTGTTGTTACCCACCCTTATATTTTAAAAAAATCAGAACTACAGCTGGGCCAATATCAAGGATTCTGAGCTCGTTTTCCAAACCAAAGCTCAGTCCTGGAACATGATAAAGAATACATTTGCTCACATTCAGAGTATCTTTCTTTCCCCATCAAATAAATGCAGCCAAGTCCTGAAACACCTGCCACTGAGAGGCAGGACTTCCAAGCAGGAAGTTGAGAACTGATACTCCTCTCTTCAGAAGCAACTGCACTTGGACACACCATTTCCACCTCATATTAGCCAATGTTGTATAGTGGGACAGGTTCTCAAGACTTGGGCTGGGGAGACCTGGGTTCAAATCCCTGTTCATCTACAAATTTTTAGGGCCAGCTACTTTTTCACAGCCTCATCTACCTCACAGGGCTTTTGGTTGTGAGAATAAAATCAGGGCGGGGAGTACTACATATGCCATGAGTCCCTTGAAAGAAGGATGGGATAAATAATCAATAAAAACATTCCAAGACATTTTTCTGCCCTAGATGGGAAATCCAAATTAGGCCTCCCCATGGTAACAGAACAAAAGTTCACCGCTTTCCTTTAAAAGGCACTCAAACCTACTGTCTGAGGCTCCCACCTCACTCTACTCCATGGGTCAACTCTGATGTTCTAGTTTGTCCTTGAGAAGAATACCAAGTTTTGAGACTTGGGGCACAGTGGTAGGGAGGGGCCTGTAACCAAATTGATGGCATGCCTATCTGGCAGCTAGCCCATCTCTCCTTTTAGCTTCAAGAGCACCTGTGCAGGAGCCTACAGAAAACAACATCCCTAGGAGACTAGCTAATCAACTACTTGTACTCTTGCTATAGGTCACCAGAGGGCCCTACCCCGATTTTATTCTCACAAACAGAAGCAGAAGATAAGTTTCCACTTGGTCATAACAGTGGCAAAATATGTAGGAATTTTTGGTCTGGGGTCTCTCTAAATGGCACTGTGCAGTAAAGTCCCTAAAGAAGAAAGGTAGAATCTTTTAAGAATGTGTCTTGAATATTTAAGAAAGGCAAGGTTTTATCCTGTGAGTTCTTTGCTCTCTGCTTAGAGGTTCAGCATTACAGTCCCTGCCCAAAATAAAAGGTAAAGACTGGATTAACACAAAGCAGCAGCTTTCTAAATATCTCCCACTGAGAACCCTTTTCATCTCAATTTGCCTGTTAAGGAACCCCCCACATACTGAAGAAGATTCTGGGACATGTGGAAGGCATCTTCTCAGTTTGTGTGGAGATGCCAACGAGGCCTGTTGGACCTCACAGTCAAGTGAAGTGAGATTATGCACCTGCGACATACCCAGTCCTTCTCTAAAGCTGAAGATTGTGAGGGAAGGTTCTTAACATCAGACATATTGTCTTTTTTTCTTACCTTCTCTGTGAAGTAATCTTCTGAATAGCCCAGTGTTCCCTGCAACTAGGTTTGAAAACCACAGCAATAAAGGCTAAGATGGACCAAGAGAGTCATTCTGACCTTTCTCTCTGTTCAACAAATCTGGTGATGAGGACACCTTGGCAACCCTATTGGGTTGGAAAGGTGGCCTAGAAATAGAATGAATGTAGTCATAATTCTCAGTGAGGCAGGCAATGGCAAACCACCTTAGTTAATCTCTTGCCTTGAAAACCCTACTAGGTTGCCATAAGTCAGCTGCAACGTGACGGCATTTAACACACACAATAATTCTCAGTAGATGACAAGCAATGATAGGATTCTGTCCACTTGAAGACTTATTTTAAGTTACTAAGGACTGTGTGGTCCCATATGGATTTTCCCATACATATAGGTCATCCGTACGACAGGGCCTTTTCAGTGGTGGTATCAAGGTTATGAGTTATGGAATTCATTTCCTCGAGTAGGACTGTATCACTCCCCTCACTCAGTAAACATTAGGATTTGTTTAAACTGTTCAGGTTGTGGCACTGATGCATGGCTTTATATTGGGTTACATTGTTTTATAATTGTATGTTTTTTACCTTGACTTTCTTTCATGCTTTATCTCATTTTATTGTTTGCTTCGAAAGAGCTGGAATGGTTGGTAGAAACATTTTCAGAAATAAATAAGTCATGGCCTGTATGCTAAAAAAAGCCCCTTCTTCACCCTTTTATGAAGATAAACAGGTTTCCTGAGTGTATATAAAATGTGGATGGTCATGGTATCATGCCTTGGAATCTTGGGCACATCCATGTTTGTCATCCATGTGGTGCAGTGGTTAAGAGCGGTGGACTCTAATCTGGAGAACCGGGTTTGATTCCCCACTCCTCCACATGAGTGGTGGACTCTAATCTGGTGAACCGGGTTGGTTTCCCCACCCCTCCACATGAAGCCTGCTGAGTGTCGTTGGGATAGTCACAGTTCTCTAAACTCTCTCAGACCCACCTACCTCATAAGGTGTCTGTTGTGGGGAGAGGAAGGGAAGGAGATTGTAAGCCGGCTTGATTCTCCTTAAAAGGTACCTCTCTCTCACATCCTGTGAAAACTTTCCAACATTTCTGCTTGCAGAATGTGATTTTTTTTAAAAAGAAAGGTTTTAGCTTTTTTATACTTCCCCCCTCAAAATGTTTTGTAATTTGGTCAGCTGGCAGGAATGCAAAAGAATATGTACATTATAGAAAGTGAGGGCTCTTTCAAAGCTCTTCCATGTCTGTCCGTTTCAAGCCTTAATTATCCCTGTACATCCCTGTATTCTCAACCCTCTTTCCAAATATGAATTTCTTGTGTTCTTGGATATGTTGTGTCTTAAAGGTAAAGGTCCCCTGTGCAAGCACCGGGTAATTCCTGACCCATGGGGTGATGTCACATCCCAACGTTTTCTAGGCAGACTGTGTTTACAGGGTGGTTTGCCAGTGCCTTCCCCAGTCATCTTCCCTTTACCCCCAGCAAGCTGGGTACTCATTTTACCGACCTCAGAAGGTTGGAAGGCTGAGTCAACCTTGAGCCGGCTACCTGAAACCAACTTCTGTTGGGATTGAACTCAGGTCGTGAGCAGAGTTTGGACTGCAGTACTGCAGCTTTACCACTCTGCACCACGGGGCTATATATTGCGTCTTACTTTTCCCTATTTCCCTAACTAGGGAAAAAAACAAAGACATACTTAGGATGGACTGACTGCTTCACCTCTAACAACAGGCATATCAGTAATTGTTGTCTGAATGAAACTGTGTATACATTTCACTAATACACCAAGCAGAGCAACCTAAAATGCATTATATATATATATATATACCTTAGCATATAATGTCCTTGAAATATTGCAGCGAGAAGAAAATAAGTTTGCACATATTTCAGTCTGTCCTGAAATTTCATTTCTGCCCCCCAACCCAAATACTCAGTCCCTCGTGGCTCCAAAGTTTCCAAAAATCTTACCAACCTAAATCCCATCCATATACCTCTGGCCGGCTTTGTGATGCTGTAAGCCAGGCCTCTTGCTTATTATCTCCTCTCCCTACTCACACCAAAGTATAAGACAGTAACAATGCGCAGTGATCAAACTGGATAAAAAGTTGAAAGCCCAGTTTTCCCAGTGAAGATTAGTCCAGAAGCAAAAAGGAGAGCACTGCAATAGAAGCAGCAGAAAAAAGGAGGGGAAAAGATGATGGGTGGAAAGGGAAGAAAGCACCCTGGGGGGAAAAAACCCATAACGTACTATTCCCGTTCCTCTTTCTCCAACTGCCAGCGTCGCTGCCTGAGAACAGAGAGAGAAAAAAATGAAAAAGGAGAGTTGCAGACAAACGGAAACAGGACGTTCCTCTGTTGCTGAGTGGTCTTTCAAGGTCTTGGGGAGGAATCCCTTGGCGAAGAATGACTAGAGGAAGAAAATAGCCTTACTCCTGTGGCTTTCTGATAGTTCATTGGTATAAACGGCTCAGAAGAGCTGGGGCTCATCTTTTCCCTTAATCCTGCTCACTTTGGTGGTGAGGGGAGAAATCTCCGTTGCCATCAGATTTCCCTCACGGTTGGGTGTCGCATGAAGACATTCAGAGGTAGAGATGGGGAGGACTACAGAAGAGAAAGTTGCCTACAGACACACGCGCACACACATAAAGGGTTATTTTTACGCGGAAAACATCTGCCTTCTTGTTGAAAGCCGGCACTTTGTTAGACAAAATCTAAAGGGGAACCAAATGTGGCTGTACTCCCAAGGAAGTGAGCTTGTGCCATTCGAGCAGCAACTCTCATACAGTGTAAGAGATCATAGCTTGTCCCAGAGGAAATGTGCCAACTGATATGCAGGAATGGCCTCTGGAGAAAAGCCTCAACTGATATGCAGGAATGGCCTCCAGAGAAAAGCCCCATCCTAAGCACAGTCACAGCCCCCTTCCAAGCCCATTGGCTTCCTCCATGGGCAGCCATTTACCATTTGTTTCCTTCCTATAAACAAAAAAAGGACTTAGAACATAAAACAGCTCCAGAAATCTAGTGATTTTACCATTGTGGTCTTTTTTTTTAACCTCAGTCAATGTAATATGTTAGGGCAAAAAAGGTGTCCCATAAGTTTTTGTTAGGAAAAACTGATCCTGGGAAGACTGAAGTGTTAAGAGTTTTCAGACGGCTGCCGCAAACAATGAGCTTTTGCTAAAGGACATTTACTTCATCATAGACAGATGCGTTCCTGGGGAAGAAAAATTACTCCAAATACCAACAACATTAGAAATTTCCTTGTTGGTTATGTAGGTTTTCTAGTATCTTGAGCTTAGAAGAAACCAGTGGGAATTGATTTTGCAAGGACTGTGGTATTTTGGCCAATCCACAGCCCTATAAAAGACTAAATGGCTGTTCTGGATACATTTTACTAATGCAGAACACATTAGCATCAAGGCAGGGCTCTTCCTTGATGCCACTAAGAAACACTCAGTATTTTTACATTTACTTATGTAGCACCATCACGGGACAAGACGTGTGGGAAATTTGCCATCTACTTCTTTGGATGCTCCTAACAGGATCTCCGTTTAAGAACTTCGTATGTCAGTCACGTGATCCCACTTGCATCTGAGGAAATAAATTTTGCTAACGACTCTCCAATGCTCTCAATACAAGTACTCCCAAATGTTGTGGGGGGGGGGGGAGAGGCACAACTCAGAAAACAATGCTTTAGAGATAGAAGACCCAAGGTTTCATTTTCAATTTCAAGGCTCTCAAGAAACAGGGATCAGAAAGACTCAGATCCTGGAGAGCTGCTGCTGCCGCCAGTCACAGCGGACAATAACGGGCATTTTGGACCACTCATCTGAATCAGGATAAGGGAGATCCTGACATCCTGTTATCCAGGATTCTAAGCAAAGCCATGCAAGTCATAGGATATTACTTTCATGCCTGGAGCTAAGGCAGGAAGGGTGGCATAATGTTAGAGAATTTACAATTAGATTTGTCCAACAAGGGGTTGTGTAGAGAGAAGCGGTTGTAAACAGATGCAGTAGGGTCCCTTGGGCACAGTATCACCAAGGGCCCTAATGGTTCTCTAGTGGGACTTCCAGTTCCTGACTGCAGTTGACAGAACCTCCACGGGTGGAGCAGGGCTAGGGGCCACAGTACTTTTCTGGAATTTCTTCATCCTTTCCTGTGTAAGAGTTGGATGCTTCCTGTTGCTGAACTGCTCTGTGATAATCAAGTCCTCTGGTCTCCCAAAGCCTTCTGTAGCTCACAGGATGAGCTGGCCCATCACTGACTGTTGGAATAGGACTCTGGATTTAAAAAAAAGTTAGTTGGGCTGTTGGTATACAGCAGTGGTTCCCAAAGTGGGCAGTACCACCCCCTGGGGGGAGTGCAATTACCTAGGGGGGTACTAAGAGGCAAGGGGACAGCGCGGGGGCACTAGAGGTGGGCCCCCTCCAGCTGTGTTGTTCACTAATTTATAGGCTTGCCAGGCTCCACAGCTCCACCGGTGGGAGCTTTGTGGTGCCGTGGCGTTAGAGCACAATGTGCAAGTGATGGGGACGCTCTAGCGATCCTGGCCAAAGTTTTGGCCGAGGGTACTAGAGCGTCCGCATCACTTTTGGGTTTACCCAAAAGTAACGCGTGCGCCTCGTCTGCGTGCGCACCGTGTCTGCGTGCACGTGCCCGCAGTGCCTGCTGGCCCTCAGCTGGCCAGCGGGGAGCCCGGTGGATGGGGGGTAGTTTACCCGCCACCACTGGGCAATTGGCAAACCTACTAATTTACAATAGACCAAGCTATGGCACCATGCCAGCAAATTTTGTGGAAACTATCAGAATTTTTTCCAGACAATCAAGTTCGTCAGTTTTGTAGAATAAATTTCAATTAAAATTTTTTAATTTGATTTTGAATAGATGTGCAATTAATTGTTAGTGTTTTGAAATTTTATTGTTATTATCTTCTTTAGTGAGTCATGCAAACCCCTATTTGGAATAATGCTTTTTATAGGATGGGGAGGGGGCACTGGGGTTGAGTCTGTGGAGCCAAGGAGGCGGTGGCCCAAAACGTTTGGAAACCACTGGTATACAGGAAGGAAAAGTGATGGCATCAGGGAGTCAAAAGCTTGCATCCAGTATATAGGTTTTGCGTTTTTAATAACTTATTTATTTACTTAATTTATACCCCGGTTTCTCACCAGTGGGGACCCAAAGTGGCATACGTTGTTCTCCTCTCCTCCATGTTTTCCTCACAACAACCATGAGGTAGATTAGGTTGAGAGTGTGTGACAGTCAGAGTGGCCCAAGGACACCCAGCAAGCTTCAAGGGCTGGGCGATGATTTAAACCTGGGTCTCGCAGATCCTAGCTCTAACCACTATACCACACTGGCTTCCTTTTAAGAATGAACATGGGGTTTGGAAACTCAAGTGCCCATGCCTTTTCTCAGTCCCAGCAACTGGCAAAACTCAAATCTAGATTTCACTTGGTATTTAGGCCATCTATATACAATTCGTGAGAAAGAGTCTGGAATTGGGCCGTAGGAACATAAAGGTGGGCCGTTTGGAACTCTTGGCTTTAATCTCTATTTAGTACCAAAGGCCTCAAAAGTTCAGCAGCCCTGGGCCTGGTTCAAACCCTGTATGTGCCACCTTGTGCTCCCAGGAAGAAAGGCAGGATAGAAATGAAATGAAAATACAAAATACAGTTTCAGTTATTTAATGTTCTTATCATCAGGAACTGCTCTGTTCAGTAAACTTCCTTTTGTTGAACACCCCATCTCCTGCTTGTATCATCTAGAAAGGGTCCAGCAGCCCCCGGGCCGTATGTTTGACACCCCTGATCTAGAGGCTACCTTACACAGAGTCTTCTGCAAGTCAAGTATCTTGGCTAGAGACTCCTTCATGAACCTCATTAACGAACTTCATTTAGGCCTATGCCAGTATACCAGGAGGAGGGGCATATTTTTATGTTGCCAGAAGAGCTTCTGATTCAAAGTCTTAAGCTGTAGGGCCGGTTAGAGCTTCTGTTTCGGGAATGCTTAAGTTCTAACCTCACCCCAGCTGCCATTTTACACAAGAGGATGTTTCTCCCCCGTCTGATCAAAAGAAATAGCTGTACTTGCCTGTCAGCGTCAGTCACCAGAGCCAGGCGCCCATAGTCCCAGGCCACTTTACGTAAAATGGAAAAAACAAACAGCAGCGCCTGCAGAAAGGCAAATAAGGGAAAAAAATAAGGCAAGGCTTCCCTTGCTCCTGTCCACCCAGCTCAAATGATGCGACAGGTGAAGATAGCTTTATCAGCTCTAAATTTCATGCAATAGGGAAGCTCAGCTTTTGGCATATGGAAAACCATATATTTGGTCTGTTTGCCCCCCCCCCCAAAGTTAACCAGTTTGCAGAATACTAGTAGTAGTTGCACACGGTGGAAACTGTAGGGAAGTTTGTGCATTTAGTTTCTTGTATTCTCTCAGCTTTCACTGTGAAAGATTTTAGCCTTCACAGTTGTTGAAACAGATTTGAAGGCATGCATCATCTATCTGCAAGTATTCTTAAAGCACCTCACTTACCCATGCCATTCCGCCTACCACAGATGTGGGTGGAAAGGGTTGCAGCCACATGTTAACAGCCTGACAGCCCTGTCTCTGTGGCAAAGCACCACTGGGAAAGGTGCTGCTGAGCTAATAAGAGATGGGAAATGTATTTATTTAGGGAATATCTCTCTCATTCACTCTCCAGAGTCTGCGAACTTGCCACAGGTACAGGCGAAATGTCGGATTTCTCTCATATTTGTATCTAATTGGGGGGCATGGTTTGGTATTAAATTTATGTGGAATTGTCTTTTTCAGTAAAAAATTGATGGCCCCTGGGGTATTGGTAGGTAGTGAACACGTCCTTCTAAACTACTTGCACTTGACTCCTTTGGGCTAGAGAAAGTAACTCCTCCCATTAAACACCTGCTTGGAATGCTTCTTGCAAACAAATAAATAAATAACCTCCCTTAAAACTCAAACTCAAAATAAAATCAAGTGAACTGGCCTTGCAATAATTTTTAAAACTGATCCCTGCACACAAAAATGAAAAAAACCTTGTAATTTCTTTTTCACAACTATGAAGTACAAAAGAGACACAATGATAGAAATGGGCATGTTTTCAGCAGCAAAAATGCCATGGCTGCATCCTTCATCCTGTGGCCAAGCCCTAGGCTTACCAGGTGCCTGCTAACAGTGGGCAAACTCCTGGTTATTATGGCCGCTGACACTCAGCTGGTCAGCAGGTGGAAGCAGGTTGATGCTTCCAGAGTGAACTGGAAGCGCCGGTATCATGCTGGGGCCATACTCTAGCACTCGCCCAAAAGTTTTTGTCATTGTGAGGGGGCCATCTTCCACCGGTTGTGAGGCTATGGTTATTTATGCATGGGAGTTTTACCTGAGGTTCATTGCTTGCTGGACCCCACACCTTCCTGTTAGGAATCTATGCACCAGCAGTCTCCAAGCTCAAATCAAGTCCCCGTCCCTTTAAATGCTGCTTTGTAATTGGCTTACCTTGTAGAGCTTACTGTGAGAGAAAATCCCCCCAAACCCAATTGCCAAATAAAAAAAGCATTTTAAGAAGGAAAAACAAAAAATGGAGCAATCTGAAAGGGTGGTGGTGGGGAGAAATCCAAACCTCATTTTAAAAAAGCCTTTCTTCTGCTCAGAAAGAGCTCTGAGGAAGCAGGAAGCATTTGAACCTCTATACATGCTGCTTTGTAATTGGCTGCATGCTTTCTGTGATAGAAACCAAGCTTGTGCATCCTGCGCATTGCCTTATGCATGGGGATTTCACCCGGGCTGAGCGCAGGTGAGAGGGAAGAATCGGGTTAACAGAGAGAGGGGAGGTCCCGGGATTTGTGAGGGCTGGCAGGAAGGTCATCTCAAATGGACGGAAAACTCATGCATAACTCCAAGGAACAATCGAGACAGACCGGGGGCAAACGTGAGTAGGCAACCCTACCAGGCCCCTTCACAATGACAATTACATTGGCACTGAAGACGTGGCCAGAGAGTCAAAGGGAGAAGTAGGCAGGGTGAGGCAACTTGCCTCAGATAGCAGATTTAGGGTTCCATTAAAGGGCAAAACAGAGTTGCACTTACCTGTAACTGTTGTTCATTGAAGTCTTCGGTGCAGACACACATATGGGACTGCGCCTGCGCGCAGGCCTGCCACCGGAAACTTTATTAGCTTCAGACCTCTAAAGGGGATGCCCCTCCCATCAGCCGTGGACGGCTTGCCGCCAAAACCCACCACGTGCTCCTGGGCGGGGCATCCCCTCCCTCCTCAGTTTCTTGCCTGCCGCCGACCAGTGACTAGGGACCTTAGGTCCTGATATCTTAGCCAAGATAAAATTGGACAGTGCATAGTCTCCCCGTCACCAAATCTCTCTTACTTATTAACTTGTTTGTTTTTCCCTTTTTTCTTTAGCTCAACAGCGGGGTCGGAGGGAGGGATGTGTGTCTGCACCGAAGACTTCAATGAACAGCAGTTACAGGTAAGTGCAACTCTGTTTTCATTTTCATTCTTCGGTGCAGCCCCACATATGGGATTTTAGCAAGCTTACCATACAAGGAGGTGGGTGTCGATCCTAGGAGAACAACGTCTGAAGGACCGTCTTTCCCACCGCGGCATCTCGTCTCGCGTGTAGATCCAACGCTTAGTGCCGAACAAACGTGTCCTGACTTGACCACGTTGCTGCCATGCAGATCTCCTGGACTGGAACCTGTCTGTGAAGAGCAGCAGAAGAGCCCTGGGCCCTAGTAGAGTGGGCATGGACTCCCAGGGGACAAGTCTGCTTGGTTGGTTCTTGTAGGTTATCCGGGCTGTGTAACCGTGGTCTTGGAATTTTCTTTCCTGACGTTTCGCCAGCAACTGTGGCAGGCATCTTCAGAGTAGTAACACTGAAGGACAGTGTCTCTCAGTGTCAAGGGTGTAGAAAGAGTAATATATAGTCAGAAAGGGGTTGGGTTTGAGCTGAGTATTGTCCTGCAAAAGTATTGTCCTGTAAGTATCAAGATAATGTGCTAATGAGGATATGGTATGTTAATATGGAACCATTGTATCCTGAAGTGATCTGTTAATGTGTGTAATCCAAAACTAATCTGTATGGCTATTGTTGAATGTTGTCTTTGTCTGGAGGTTTTTCAGGGCAGGAAGCCAAGCCTTATTCATTCTTAAACTCTCCTCTTTTCTGTTAAAGTTGTGCTGATGTTTGTGAATTTCAATGGCTTCTCTGTGCAATCTGACAAAATAGTTGGTAGAACTGTCCAGTCTTTCAGTGTCTTGGAATAAGACCCTGTGTCCTGTTTGTGTCAGTCCATGTTCAGCCACTGCTGATTTCTCAGGTTGGCCAAGTCTGCAGTATCTTTCATGTTCTTTTATCCTTGTTTGTATGCTGCGTTTTGTGGTCCCGATGTAAACTTCTCCACAGCTGCAAGGTATACGATATACTCCTGCAGAGGTGAGGGGGTCTCTTTTGTCTTTTGCTGATCGTAGCATTTGTTGTATTTTCTTGGTGGGTTTAAACACTGTTTGTAGGTTATGTTTTTTCAAAAGTTTCTCCATCCTATCAGTGACTCCTTTAATAAATGGCAAGAATACCTTTCCTATGGGAGACTGTTTTTCTTGAGTTTTCTGATTTTTGTTTGGTTCAATGGCCCTTCTGATTTCATTCTTGGAGTAGCCGTTTGCTAGCAGTGCGTGATTTAGATGGTTAGTTTCTTCCTTGAGAAACTGTGGTTCACAGATCCGTCTTGCACGGTCCATTAATGTTTTGATTATTCCTCTTTTCTGTCGGGGGTGGTGGTTGGAGTTTTTGTGTAAGTAGCGATCTGTGTGAGTTGGTTTCCGGTAGACCTTGTGACCTAACTGAAGGTTTGATTTACGGATGACAAGGGTATCAAGAAATGGGAGTTTACCCTCAATTTCCTTTTCCATGGTAAACTGAATGTTTG
Organism: Euleptes europaea; assembly: GCF_029931775.1. Classification (NCBI taxonomy): domain Eukaryota; kingdom Metazoa; phylum Chordata; class Lepidosauria; order Squamata; family Sphaerodactylidae; genus Euleptes; species Euleptes europaea. The sequence continues at coordinate 36,629,326 of NC_079318.1, read as the reverse complement.
GATGGATATTATTAAGATGATTTAGAAAGTCCATTAATTTTTCTTCACCATGGCTCCAAATGGTAAATGTATCATCTACGAACCTGAACCAGACTGTAGGTTTGTAAGGTGCTGATTCTAATGCTGTCTTTTCAAAATATTCCATGTAAAAGTTTGCTATTACTGGACTGAGTGGACTTCCCATAGCTACTCCATCAATCTGTTCATAAAATTCTTGATCCCATAGGAAATAACTTGTTGTCAAACAATGGTGAAATAAGGCTGTTATATCTTCTGGAAAAATCTGGTTAATCAATGAGATTGTGTCTTTAACTGGAACCTTGGTAAAGAGGGATACAACATCAAAACTGATTAATATATCCTTTGGATTGAGTCTTAACGGACTGATTTTGTTGATGAAGTGAGTTGAATCTTTGATGTAAGAAGTGGTTTTTCCAATGTGGTCCTGTAGGAGGGTGGTCAAATATTTAGCTAATTCATATGTTGGGGAACCAATGGCACTCACGATGGGTCGGAGTGGAACGGAATCCTTATGAATTTTAGGTAGTCCATATAATCGTGGTGGTTGTGCTTCAGTCTTGCATAGTTTTCTGTGTGTGTCGGGATGAAGAGTGGAATTCTTGATCAGAATGCTAGTTTTCCTGGTAATTTTGCAAGTTGGATCTCGTTTTAGTTTTTTGTATGTGGCAGGGTCCAGAAGTTCCTCAATCTTCTTTTTGTATTCTTCTGTTTTCATGATCACTGTGGCATTGCCTTTGTCAGCTGGTAGAATAATGATTTCTGGATCTGCATTGAGGGTCTTGATGGCGTTTCTCTCCTTGCGTGTTATATTGCTAGCAGGGGGCTTTGCTTTTCGTAGAATTCTTGCTGTCTCTCCTCTTATTTCCTCAGCATCTTCTTCAGGTAGATTACGAATGGCAGATTCTACATTTGCAATGATGTCTTCCACTGGAATTTGGTTGGGAGTGACTGCAAAGTTTCCTCCCTTAGCTAAGATGGAAGTTTCTTCAGGTGAGAGTTGTCGGTCTGTCAGATTGAAGATAATCCGTTTGTTGTCAAGTTTTGGACTGTTCTGTCTTCTTTCCTGTAATTTGTTAAACTTTTGCTTCTGTCTGGAAGTATGGCTGGTTAACCCCTGTTCCATTTTTCTGTAGGTGAGATTATCAATCTTGTCCCAATCATGGCTTCTCATTTTGTGGCTAGTATTGATATGTAAGGAAAACAACTCCTTGTCTGTGGCAGCAAGTTCTCTGCGGGTAGTGTGAATTCTCTCTCGTAAGAGAGCCCGTTCTAGATGGTCATAAATGCGGTTAGCTCGGGAAGTTTTAAAGATTCTTTTACTTGTGAGAAAAGATGGAATGGTTCCAGTGTCTCTGCATCGCAGTAGAAAAGTTAAAGAACAAAGTAGATGTGCTTTCTTGTTCCGAAGTGTTTCCAATCTCCGGGTCTGTTGAAATATTTCCTCCCCGTAGAGGCGTTCAAAATATTGTCGAAGGCTTTCACGGTCAGAGTTCATTGGTTCTTGTAGGTTATCCGGGCTGTGTAACCGTGGTCTTGGAATTTTCTTTCCTGACGTTTCGCCAGCAACTGTGGCAGGCATCTTCAGAGTAGTAACACTGAAGGACAGTGTCTCTCAGTGTCAAGGGTGTAGAAAGAGTAATATATAGTCAGAAAGGGGTTGGGTTTGAGCTGAGTATTGTCCTGCAAAAGTATTGTCCTGTAAGTATCAAGATAATGTGCTAATGAGGATATGGTATGTTAATATGGAACCATTGTATCCTGAAGTGATCTGTTAATGTGTGTAATCCAAAACTAATCTGTATGGCTATTGTTGAATGTTGTCTTTGTCTGGAGGTTTTTCAGGGCAGGAAGCCAAGCCTTATTCATTCTTAAACTCTCCTCTTTTCTGTTAAAGTTGTGCTGATGTTTGTGAATTTCAATGGCTTCTCTGTGCAATCTGACAAAATAGTTGGTAGAACTGTCCAGTCTTTCAGTGTCTTGGAATAAGACCCTGTGTCCTGTTTGTGTCAGTCCATGTTCAGCCACTGCTGATTTCTCAGGTTGGCCAAGTCTGCAGTATCTTTCATGTTCTTTTATCCTTGTTTGTATGCTGCGTTTTGTGGTCCCGATGTAAACTTCTCCACAGCTGCAAGGTATACGATATACTCCTGCAGAGGTGAGGGGGTCTCTTTTGTCTTTTGCTGATCGTAGCATTTGTTGTATTTTCTTGGTGGGTTTAAACACTGTTTGTAGGTTATGTTTTTTCAAAAGTTTCTCCATCCTATCAGTGACTCCTTTAATAAATGGCAAGAATACCTTTCCTATGGGAGACTGTTTTTCTTGAGTTTTCTGATTTTTGTTTGGTTCAATGGCCCTTCTGATTTCATTCTTGGAGTAGCCGTTTGCTAGCAGTGCGTGATTTAGATGGTTAGTTTCTTCCTTGAGAAACTGTGGTTCACAGATCCGTCTTGCACGGTCCATTAATGTTTTGATTATTCCTCTTTTCTGTCGGGGGTGGTGGTTGGAGTTTTTGTGTAAGTAGCGATCTGTGTGAGTTGGTTTCCGGTAGACCTTGTGACCTAACTGAAGGTTTGATTTACGGATGACAAGGGTATCAAGAAATGGGAGTTTACCCTCAATTTCCTTTTCCATGGTAAACTGAATGTTTGGATGGATATTATTAAGATGATTTAGAAAGTCCATTAATTTTTCTTCACCATGGCTCCAAATGGTAAATGTATCATCTACGAACCTGAACCAGACTGTAGGTTTGTAAGGTGCTGATTCTAATGCTGTCTTTTCAAAATATTCCATGTAAAAGTTTGCTATTACTGGACTGAGTGGACTTCCCATAGCTACTCCATCAATCTGTTCATAAAATTCTTGATCCCATAGGAAATAACTTGTTGTCAAACAATGGTGAAATAAGGCTGTTATATCTTCTGGAAAAATCTGGTTAATCAATGAGATTGTGTCTTTAACTGGAACCTTGGTAAAGAGGGATACAACATCAAAACTGATTAATATATCCTTTGGATTGAGTCTTAACGGACTGATTTTGTTGATGAAGTGAGTTGAATCTTTGATGTAAGAAGTGGTTTTTCCAATGTGGTCCTGTAGGAGGGTGGTCAAATATTTAGCTAATTCATATGTTGGGGAACCAATGGCACTCACGATGGGTCGGAGTGGAACGGAATCCTTATGAATTTTAGGTAGTCCATATAATCGTGGTGGTTGTGCTTCAGTCTTGCATAGTTTTCTGTGTGTGTCGGGATGAAGAGTGGAATTCTTGATCAGAATGCTAGTTTTCCTGGTAATTTTGCAAGTTGGATCTCGTTTTAGTTTTTTGTATGTGGCAGGGTCCAGAAGTTCCTCAATCTTCTTTTTGTATTCTTCTGTTTTCATGATCACTGTGGCATTGCCACAGTCTGCTTGGCTTCCTTATAGGACCATTTCACTGCCGAGACTACCCATCTGGCTATAGACTGGGAAGATGCAGCCTGACCCTTCCTATGACCCTGATAGCAAATAAAGAGCGTTTTTGATCTCCTAAACTGCTTGGTCCTGTCAATATAATATAAGAGTGCTCTTTTGACATCTAGTGTATGGAGTGTCTTCTCAGCAGGAGACGTCAGATGGGGAAAGAAAACCGGGAGAACCAGATCCTGAAACATGTGGAAGGGAGAAATCACCTTGGGTATGAACTTAAGACTAGGGTGCAGGACTATCCTTTCACTAAAAAACTTGAGGAAAGGGCTATACACCATAAGTTCTGCTAGCTCTCCAACTCTCCTGGTAGAAGTGATTGCCACCAGGAAGGCTACTTTGGCCGAGAGAAAAGGCAGGGGAGAACTGGCTAGCGGTTGAAATGGAGGTAGCATAAGCCTGGCTAGCACCAAGGAGAGTGACCACTGGGGAACTAACCTGGGGGCTGGTGGAAACAGGTTATTGAGCCCCTTCAAAAAAAACGCTTAGCAAGGGGATGGGCAAAGACTGTATGGCCCTCCAGCTTGCCATGAAAAGCGGAAATCGCAGCTAGGTGCACACGTACTGAGGCCACAGACAAACCCGCCTCAGTCAATTCTAGCAAATAATCTAGTAGAGGACATAAAAAGGGGGAAATCCCTTGAGATTCAGACCACTTGTCAAACCTCTCCCACTTCCTACTGTAAGAGTAACGCGTAGAGGGCTTTCTCACCTGAAGAATGACTCACTTTACTGGAGATGAGAGTCCCTCCCCCACCAGGGGTCTATCTTCCACGCTGCAAGGTGCAGTCTGTCAATGTCGTGATGGTACAGGTGTCCCCATTTGAGCAGGGAAGGATCCCTTGGGAATGGCCTGTAAACCCCTCCTGCCAGTGACATCAATTCTGTGAACCATATCTGGCGTGGCCACTGTGGGGCTATCAGTATACATTCTGTGTTGTCCGCTCTGATCTTTCCCAGCACTCTTGCTAGTAGGGGAAAGGGCGGGAAAGCATAAAAGAGGGTACCCGACCAAGTCAGCTGAAAAGTGTCTCCCAGAGATTCTGGGTTACTTCCTGCCAAGGAACAGAATCTCGTTGCCTTCTTGTTCTCTCTGGTGGCAAAGAGATCTATTTGGGGGACCCCCCAGTCCTGGAAAATCGGTTGCAGGAACCTCTCCTGCAGTTCCCACTCGTGATTCGTAGTGAATCTTCTGTTGAGAGAGTCCGCCCAAGTATTGTGGACTCCCGCTATGTGTATGGCCTTGAGATGGATTTCGTTGGACAAGGCTACCTGCCATACTTTCTGTGCCTCTCGGCATAGAGGGAGGGACCCTGTTTCCCCTTGCTTGTTTATATAGTAAACAGTTGTGGTATTGTCTGATTGATGAAGTGTTCGGGATCCCGTAGGATATCTGAGAAAGAGGTAAGTATGTAACGGACAGCTCTTAACTCGAGCATGTTGATGTGAAGGGAGGATTCCCTCACATCCCACTGGCCCTGAATAGACATACCCTCACAGTGACCACCCCAACCTTCCGAAGACGTGTCGGTGGTGAGAGTGAATTCAGGGTTCCAATAACCAAAGGGCATACCCCTGAGCAGGTTATGGTCAGAGAGCCACCATTGCAATGATCTCAGAATTCCCCTTGGGATAGACAACCTATGCCTTTGGGAGTGACGGGACTGGTCAAACGACCTAATAAACCAATTCTGCAGTTCTCTCATCTGCAGTCTGGCAAAGGGTGTTACAGCAGTAGTGGAGGCCATGAGGCCCAATAGGCATTGAATAGAGATAACCGGTTGGTGTCTGCATCTAGCAAAATGCCGGTCCATGCGTCTGATTTTTAACACCCGCTCCCTAGGGAGGAAGGCCCTACCCCTGTTGGAGTCTAGAACAGCTCCAATAAACTGGGCCTGCGATGAGGGAACTAGTTTGAACTTCTTAAGGTTGACCATGAGGCCAAGTCTCACACCGTGAACCATGTGTCTGGAGTGATCAGTTCCATTACAGAGGGTAATGAGACCATACGAAACTTTGAAACACATAAACATTTATTTAGGAGTTTCAGATCAATAATGGGTCTAGAGCCCCCATCCTTTTTCTCCACCATGAAAATGCGGGAGAATAATCCAAAACGTGGCAATGAAACCTTCTGAACAGCGCCCTTCAATAAGAGCTCCTTTAACTGGGGGGCAAAATCTGGGAAGGGGTTGTCCCGGGACAAAGTAGCAGGTGAACATCTGGGCTGGGCCTTAAACTCTAGGCGGTAGCCCTCAACGATAACTCTGAGAACTCATGCATCTGAACAAATGCTGCGCCAGGCATCAGCAAAGTGGGCCAGCCTTTCAAGGAATGGGAACTCTCCTTGAGTGGTCTGCCCCAATAGTCAGAAGCGCTGAGCCTGCTGACGTTGCTCCTTGTGGTGTGGACTAGCCTGTTGCCTTTGCTTAAAGCTCTGCTTGTGTTGGCCTGGTTGGTTATGCTGCTGGTGGAACTTTCCCTGGGGAGGATATGGCTGGTAGCGTTGGTATCGCTGGTCTCTGTAGGAAGGTGCCCCGAAGCCCTGTTGGCGAGGTGTAAATCTCTCTCTTTGGCTCTGAAAAGCTGGGGTGATGCCCAAGGATCTCGCTGTCTGGCGGTCCTTTTTAATATTGGTGAGGAATTCTGTGGTTCCTGTAGCAAAGCGAGTATCACCCTCAAAGGGTAAGTCCTCGATCTGAACTCTGGTGTCCAAAGGGAGGGCAGTGGTGCGAAGCCAGGAATGGCGCCTCAAGTTATAGCTGTGGCCATGGACCTGGCTGCGATCTCAGCAGCGTGCTTGCCAGAAGAAATTTCCTGCTTGGACAGCCTGGTCGCCTCTGCTTGGATCAGTTTTAGGGCAGATTTTGACTCCTCAGGCAGTAATTCAATGTGTGGGGTAGCCTTTTCCCATAGGAAGAGTTGATAACCACCCATTATGGTCTGGTAATTTGCGATGCTGAAGTTTAGAGTGGCAGATGTATATGCCTTCCTGCCCAGATGATCGATCCTCCTACTCTCCTTATCTGAAGGAGTGGAGTGCTGACCTTGGCGTTGTCTGGTCTGCATTTCGCCAGTGACAATGGAGGAGGGTGGTGGGTGTACAACCAGAAATTCTGCAGAGTTCTGTTGGCCCCTATATAGGTTCTCCATCTTCTTGGTTGAAGGGGTCACAGAAGCTGGCTTTTTCCAGACTGACTTAGATATTTCAGAGAGGCCTTCGAGGATTGGAAATGCCGCTATACCAGGCGAATCTGGATACAGGCGGCTAAGTATCTTGTCCTTCCGTTTGTTATCCAAAGTGGTGATATTTATGTCCAGCGCCTCCGCCATGCCGATCATCTGTTCTGTTCTCAACTTTAAATCCTCAGGAGAAGAGACAGCCTCCGTGTCACCCACCAGCTCGTCTGGGGAAGGCTCAGACGCTCCCTCTGAATTGTCAACTGAGGCTCTGGTCTCAGGTTCCTTAGGCTCAGATTCGGTTCTGGGACTCCTCTGAGTAAGAGGATAGAGAGGTGAACCCAATAGAGGAGTAGTCTGGGTCAAAGGTTTGCCTTGCAGGTTGATCTGCTTAAACCTACAAAATTCAATCCACTCTTGGAGTAAAGCTGGAGAGATGGATGGCTGGGGAGTAGGAGTCAGGTAAGGTTGGACGACTCTCTTCGGATCTGAGGGGCCCGGATCCGAGGGAAGGATCGTTTTCTCAAGAGGATCCAGCTCGACGTCAGAAAAGCAGAGGAGTGGGGATCCCAAATGGAAGGAGGGGGTCCTCGATACCGGGATCGGATCCGATGTGATGGTCATCGGATCCGCAGCCGTCTGCGCCGGGGTAGCCGTTCTAGAGGTGGGGAGGCTGATGCTGCCGGACTTATCCTTGTGTTTTGACTTGTGCTTGTGTTTCTTGGACACGTGCGTCGGATCCGATGATGGGGTCGGGTCAGAGCGCTTCGGATCCGAGCCGGATCCGGGGCTCTTGGTGATCGGTACCGATCGAACAGACTGAGCGTCTCGTGCGTTCTAGAGCCCGCCGAAGGGGAGGGGGCCATTAGCGCCTTCTTCCACAGCTCCGCGTTGAGGCGGTCAGCCTGTGCATTGCGGGCGCGGGTAGAAAACTTTTGGTAAATTTTGCACTCAGAGACACTATGTCCCTCGCCCAGGCAAAGTAGGCACAAGTCATGTTGGTCCGTGTGCGGTATCTTTGTTATGCACTTTGGACACAGTTTAAACGGCATCTTGGAAGCCATACCGGCCCTCGGCACATGACCGAGGGGACCGAGGCAAAAACGAAAGCAGTCCTCCAAGCGTTTATAGCAAATGGTAACGTCTGGTTGGGGCAACCCAAGCGGCAGACGGTATAGCAAAACTCACGAAAATGAAAGCAATCCGAAGAGGTAGTTAACTCTGAGGTCTAGAAAGCTCTTTACTCGGCGGCGGCAAAGAAGGAACTGAGGAGGGAGGGGATGCCCCGCCCAGGAGCACGAGGTGGGTTCGGTGGGAAGCCGTCTGCGGCTGAAGGGAGGGGCATCCCCTTTAGAGGTCTGAGGCTAATAAAGTTTCCGGTGGCAGGCCTGCGCGCAGGCGCAGTCCCATATGTGGGGCTTCACCGAAGAATGAAAATGAACAAACAATTAACTGGTTTATTGTTATGGTTTTTACCACTGTGTAAGGTGCCAACTGGGGTTTCTGCCTCAGGTCCCAAGATACCCTTTGGGCTGTCCCTGACTAAGGAGTGGAGTCTTGGTTCAATTCAGGCTACCCCCGTGCCAGGGTACTTACAAGAAAGCACATGAAATCAAGAGCCAGCACAGTAGGCACCCCTCCGAAGGGCAAGCCCTGCAGCACAGTGCTGCGGATGCGAGCGCTGTAGCAGTAATCCTTGGTGCTGTTGTTGCAGTTGGAGGACCGGCAGCTGGCCTCTGCTGAGCCCAGGATGGCTATCAGAAAGGGAAGCATCTCTATTGCTTCATCGTCTTACCTGCCAAAGGAAGAGAAAAGCCAGTCAGAATCACATATGAGCACATATGAAGCTGCCTTGTACTGAATGAGACCCTTGGTCTATCGACGTCAATATTTCCAGGGTCTCAGGGCAGACGTCTTTCACCTCCCCTCTTAACTGGAGTTGCTGGGGATTGAACCTGGGACCTTTTGCATGCCAAACAGATACGGTACCTCTGAGCCACAGCCCCCCCCCCCCAATGACACAGCTCGAGACTGGAAGTAGGAGCCACCTGAAACAGACTGCATTTACCTTGACCAGACTTCTCATTCCAAGCAAATGTTCTGCTCCCGGCGAGCACACTTGAACACATGAAGCTGCCTCGTACTGAATCAGACCCTTGGTCCATCAAAGTCAGTATTGTCTACTCAGACCAGCAGCGGCTCTCCAGGGTCTCAGGCAGGGGTCTTTCACATCACCTACTTGCCTGGTCCCTTTAACTGGAGGTGCCAGGGATTGAACCTGGGACCTTCTGCATGTGAAGCAGATGCTCTACCACTGAGCCACAGCCCCTCCCCTTCCAAGCTTCTCTCTGGAGCCTGCAAAATGCTCCAGTCCTGCTCTTCCAGCTGCCCAATAGGAAGAAGAGAAGGCCACGCCTGGGAGCTGCTGCCCCCTTGTGGACAGATCCCTCCCATCTGGCACCTCAGAGAATAAGAAAGCCATGGAGGATCTTGAAGGACCACTTTCCCCACTTTCACCTCCTAGCTCCTCGGGCCTCTCCTGTGCTGTAGAGGCTCAAATGAGATACTGGTGGTATATTTTTGATTCGGCAAGCTTTGGTTTAGCTTAAAAAGCAAGTGGAGAGGCCTAGCAACCAGTGGTGCGAGAGGGCATCCTTTCAGTACTGGAAACTATCAAAGCTGAGGTAGACAAAAAAAAATTGTACAGCTGGTAAGAATGTGTTCATGACCGCGCTCCCGTTGCACAACATAGGATAAAACTGAAGATTTCGAAGATGGTTAAATTAGTTTCTATGCTAATGACACCCAAGGAGAGTCTCGCTGGAGCATGTACCCTATTTTGCAGAGCTGTCAGCCAGAGGCCTCCAAGGAAACCCCAAACAGGGGAGGTAATAACTAGCCATAAGAACATAAGAAAGGCCATGCTGGATCAGACCAAGGTCCATCAAGTCCAGCAGTCTGTTCACACAACAAGGTGCCTCTAGAAAGCCCACAAACAAGACAACTGCAGCAGCATTGTCCTGCCTGTGTTCCCAATATAATAGGCAAGCTCATCTGGATCCTGGAGAGAATAGGTATACATCATGACTAGTAGCCATTTTGACTAGTTGCCATGGATAGCCCTCTCCTCCATGAACATGTCCACTCCCCTCTTAAAGCCTTCCAAGCTGGTGGCCATCACCACATCCTGGGGCAAGGGGTTCCACAATTTAACCATGAGTTGTGTGAAGAAATACTTCCTTTTATCTGTTTTGAATCTCTCACCACTGAACGTTTACTTGAAAAATTATTTTCTCATATTAATGTTCAATGAAAAGTGGTATATTCTTGAAGTATGAAGTTTCTACTGAATAAGATATTTGGAATTTACTCAAACTCACTGTTGTCTAACAGTGGAGTACATGTGACATTCTGTCCCAACAAGTCCTTCCTCTCCCATGGCATTAACCCAAGTGCCCTTCCTTCTGACAGTCAACCTACAGGATTCATATCTTCACAGATGGCCAGATTAAAAAAATGAAAAGAAATGTATTGGAATGCTAAAGATTGCAAGTAAAACTGCAATGTACTCTTGATATCAGACAGCAAGTAAAAGTAACCACCCCCCAAATCCTGCAGAGTACATAAGCCAGTTTTTCATGCCTTCTGGAACATGACTCACTATTTTGGAAACACGCAGGAGATCTACAAAAGGGTATTTGGCTACATTCTTTACTGCTTTAGTATTGAACCAAGAATGTGAAATGATCTTAATCCCGCCATTCGAATGTACCTCGCCCGCCTCCCTGAAGTGTTAGCGGAAATTATTCTGTGATAGTACAGGAAAATCCGACACTAGCCAAGTGTACAATTTGTTCTGTACAACTGGACAGGACACATGGTGGCAGCTTCTCCTTTTCTCCAAGTGGAGAGTACATAATTTGCAAAAAAGAAGGCAATCGCTTCGTCAGGTCCAAGGGAATGAGAAAAAGTGTGAACATTTGTGCTTCTTAAAACAATTCTGACGCCTACTTAACATCTAAATCTAACGGCAGATCAAATGGGAATGACAGACTCCTTAGATCTAGCCCTGAACAGTGGAGAATGCCTAGCAAAACAGAGCCACCTGTTCAAGTTTTTACTCAGTCACAGGTGTATTTAGCTTGAAAACTGCATCCGCATCGCAGCAGCAGCACCATTTTCTGGTTGGTAATGATTTAAGCTTTGCTGCAGAACCTGGACTGTTATATCACACGACCTCTTCCCCACCTTTCCCAAGTTAATTTCTACGGACTTGAATGAGGCATGCTCACATGGACTCAAGCTGGCAGAGAATGGTAAACAAAAAGCCACGCAAGCGGTGCCTTTAGGGAATTCACTACGAGGCTGGGACTCCGCTGACTTAATAGGAGACACAAAGGATCTGGGAAGGGAGCCATGAAGCGCATTAAATTAAATTCAGGAGATGAAGCAAAAAGATAGGGAGATGCTGCCATAGCTATGGATGGATGATGATACAAAAAAAAAAGCGGAACAGCGGCACTGAGCTTTGGGGCAGCAAAAGCGGGAGCAAATTCGGCAAGACTCCATTCGGTAAAATTAATGAGACAGATATCAGTGGGAAGCCAGAGGGATGGAGAAACGGTGAGCAATTTGGGTGCAGAGCAGAGTGTGTGGACAGGAAGTGTGGCGAGATGGGAATTGGCAGAGCTTTTTAAGCTAGAAGGAGCCTCTGATGAGACAGGGGCACCACCAGGGCCAGACTGAATGCCCAGAAGCTCCTATTCAGGACCCTAGAAGGGGTTCTAAACTATGAGCCACACATTTACAGGATGTGGATTTTGGCACCCAGCATTAGTCAAGTCTGACCCACATTCCACCGGGAAGTGCTCCTGTGCAACCCTTGATCATATGAAAGGGAGGGGCCCATAGGGAAGCTGTGACCCATGTAAGAGTGTAGGCAAAGGTGCCAACTGGGTTTTCTGCCTCAGGACTCCCCCCTCCCAATTTTGTAGCTCTATGGAAGCACCACACAACTTTTATTTATTAGCCCTGCTTCTTCTTGCACATATAGAAAGAGGGCACCACAAAAGTATAACCCACCCCATTATAATCAACCCATGACATCTTTCCCCACAGAGGCCTCCATTTTATACCACTGTCAGGTTACTACTGCTCAGGTTTTTTGGGGAGGGGGTAGAGTTGCCGGGTTGGGAAATACCTGGAGATTTTTGGGGCGGAGCCTGAGGAGGGTATGGTTTGGGGAGGGACTTCAATGCCATAGTGTCCAATTGCCAAAGCGGCCATTTTCTCCAGGTGAACTGATCTCTATCAGCTGGAGATCAATTCTAATAGTGGGAGATCTCCTGCTAGTACCTGGAGGTTGGTAACCCGGGGGGGGGGATATAGCTGCTGACTGGTGCCTTTGGGATGTAGAACAGCCATCCTGCTGGGAGCTGCAAAGAATTTCTATAAAGCCCAATTCAGTGAATGGAACTCACTGAGATAATGGAACTTATTGAGATAATTATCATACTTCTTATTTATATAGCATGTTGAATAAGTACTCAGAGCACTTCTTATGCATTCCCAGTCATCCCTAAATAGTTCTGCAAGATAGTGCAATGTTAGCAGCCCTATAGCACAGATGGAGAACAGAGACTGGCTTGCTTAAAGACACCCAGCAGTTTGAACCAGGGGCTTCAAGCCAATGGGTTGTGTGGTGCGGTGGTTAGAGTATGGGATTAGGATCTGAGAGATTCAGGTTAATGTCCCCACTCTGCTATGGAAGCTTGCTGGGTGACCTTGGGCCAGGCACATACTCCTTACCCTAACCTACTCACTGACCTATGAGAATAAAATGGAGGAGTGCAGAATGATGTAAGGCACCTTGGGTTCCCATTGGAAAGAAAGGTGGGGTATAAATGCGGTAAATAAAATAAATAGCTCACACTCTTCAGCATCACACTGTAACATAGCACTAGCTGTGGGTCCCAATCCAGCGGGGATCCCATTGTGTTGGTTTCTTGGTGTAACAGCTCTTGGAATCCCCCAGTGAGACTGTTCCCTCTTTCTTGTGAAGTCAGGATGCACGTGGGGAGGGGGGGGAAGAATTAATCATTCAGAGAATAGCCAGGCAATATGATGCTGGTGGCTTAACAGTGCAATGGCAACCAACCCTTTAGACCAGACTGCGATTAACCCCAACGATAACACTTTAAGGGGCTTTCTTCTTAAAAAAGCAAGCTACAAATCCTCTGTAAATGAGGGTTCATAGCTGAAAGGGGGCCCTGATCACCAGCCATGTGACTGAGTTTCTTCGCATCTCGGGTTACACCAATGATTTCCTTTGAGTCCCAGTTCAAGATCTTTCCACAAAACTTTGAAAACTACATGCTAATTAGTCTCATTCTACTCAGTCATAGTTAATGGATGAATGGCTATTACAGCCAATTAGATACAAATCAGAAGCTCAGAGTTCTTTGAAGGCGACAGCCAAGATACCAGAGCAAAGGAGTTGGCCACTGTGTGAACAGACTGCTGGACTTGATGGGCCTTGGTCTGCTCCAGCAGGGCTTTCCTTATGTTCTTATTAGGTGAGACTGCAGTTTAAATTCCCCTGGGCCAGGCCCGTTTTGCTCAGCGAACAAGGGAAGTGAATCTAGGGGGCTGAGCCTGAGGAGGGTGGGGTTTGGGGAGTGGAGGGACTTCAGTGCCATACAATTGCCAAAGTGGCTATTTTCTCCAGGTGAACCGATCTCTATCAGCTGGAGATCAGTTGTAATAGCAGGAGATCTCCAGCTAGTACCTGGAGGTTGGTAATCCTAAGCTAAAGTGATCGACAGCAACTAGAAATCTCAAAGGCAGATACAGAGCCTTGCACTACTGCCAGCTCTAAGTTGGGAAATACTGGGAGATTTTGTGGGTGGAGCCTGGGAAGGACCGTGTTTGGGAGAGGAGGGATCTCAGTGGGTATAATACCATACAGTCCACCTTCAAAAGCAGGCATTTTCTCTAGGGAATTGACCTCTGTAACCTGGAGGCTAGTTTTAATTCTGGAAGATCTAAAATCACCACTTGGAGACTGACAACCCTAATACTGAAGGATGGCCTCCATTCCAGCCCACACATGCAACATTTAGGCGTAACATAGGCCTGAGCAATGCAGTGAAGTGCTGCAATACCTACATTACCAAGTGTAGTGGATCCTGTTGAGTGGAACAGACTGGATAAGCAACTGGTCAACTGTCATTCATACAATTCTTTGAGTAATGTTATCAGATCCCCACATTTATTTAGGGCATTTAGGGTATACGAGACAGCTTACAAAAAATATTGACAATTTAAGTATAAAAGAGCATCAGCCATCCAATAGCTAAACACAAGGCAGTAATATAAACATTCATAATTGACAGCTTGCAAGCCCACAACTCACCAGTCTGTTCCAATCTTGCCAGTCAACATATTGCCTTGAAAAGGTCCTGGCTCTTGTACACAATAGGTGAGCATTCCATCCTTCATAAGTCACATCCCTCATGTCTGGCTGGGAAATGTGGTCTGCTAATTTTTAGAACTGATTGGCAACAGCTTTTTAAAAGTACCATTCCCTACATTTCACATGGGAATCACACAAGAACATAAGAAAAACCCTGCTGGATCAGACCAAGGCCCATCAAGTCCAGCAGTCTGTTCACTCAGTGGCCAACCAGGTGCCTCTAGGAAGCCCCCAAACAAGACGACTGCAGCAGCATTATCCTGCCTGTTGCATTCTGTTACCACTCTAAAATTCACCATTTTTCAATAAAATGACTTCAAAAGGAAGGTACAGCATGAAACACATGAGCTAGATTTTATCTAGAAATTTTGACTATTTCCCAAGGCTTAAAGAAAGGCCAGGCATTCCCCACCAACAACAGAAATACTAAGGAGGCTGTGTTATCACCAACTGTGAGTGGTCACTGCATTTTATCTTGACCACATTTGAATTTTGCATAATATTACCACACCCTGTACTACTTTCATTTCATGGCCTCATGACCTCACTAATCACATCTTTTCCTTTATACTGAAGAAAACAACAGAGATACATTTCATGCATCTGATAAAGAGGATTTAGTCTAAGAAGACATGCCAAAATAAGCCTATTTACGTTTAAGGCGCCACAATAATCTCTTCATTTATAGAAGAAGAAGAGTTGGTTTTTATATGCCAACTTTCTCTACCACTTAAGGGAGAATCAAACCGGCTTACATTCATCTTCCCTTCCCCTCCCCACAACAGACACCCTGTGAGGTAGGTGGGGCTGAGAGAGCTCTAAGAGAACTGCGACTAGCCCAAGGTCACCCAGCTGGCTTCATGTGTAGGAGTGCGGAAACCAACCCGGTTCACCAGATTAGCCTCTGCCACTCATGTGGAGGAGTGGAGAATCAAACCCAGTTCTCCAGATTAGAGTCAGTGCTCCAAACCACTGCTCTTAACCACTACACCATGCTGGCTGCCAACTCCGGGTTGGGAAATTCCTAAAGATTCTAGGAGAGGAGGCTGGGGAAGGTAGGGTATATTGCCATACCATCTACCGTGAAAAGCAGCCATTTCCTCCAGGGAAACTGATCTCTGTAGCCTAGAGATCAATTGTAATTTTGGGAAATCTCAAGGTCCTACTTGGAGCATGGCAATCTTATTCATTTATCCTATGGATGCAATTAGACCCATAAAGGGTGACTGACCTGCCCCCTAAATAGTACCAAGGCTTTTGTACAAAATTGCTGAAGGACAAAGTCACACAGGAAGGGGATTTATTCTGGGCAGACACATGCTGGCAAAGTTTTTCACGCAAGTACTGTGAATGTCTGGGATCTCAAATGGGTGGCAGAGACCCGGTGCCTTACTCTTCTGTAACAGCTTGCAAGGCAAGGGAAATATTGGCCTCCTGTCTGTTGCAACGCAATAACACCACTGCAGATGGCAGCGCTACGGCATCTAGTCCAGCAGGGATCAGGTGACATGAGGTGCCAGCAGGGTCCCATCTGGCCCTACAAAGCAAAACACAGTTGAGATGCTCTGTGGGGTTGGTTTTATAGGAGCCCTTTTCAGGCATTAACCTTGACCACAAACACAGGTAGAAAGTGTTAAAATGCAAGCTTCCCAATATGCTCCATTGCCGTTTGTCTGAACCCTGACCCTGGCTAGTCAGCTGTGACTTCACGGCAAAACAAAACAACCCAAAATAAATGAGCAGAATCAATTTTACCAATGAAACAGCTGAGGAAGTAAGCACAGATTTGCGAGTTTTAAATGGGAACCTCCTCCCCACTCTTTTAGTTATTTGGCAATGCACGTGCATTTGTTTCTTACATGTTGTACTGAGTCTATGTGCCTTTCCTCCAAACCATGCTTCTGTTAAAGGGAGAACACATTTCCCAACCATAACAACCACAATCCCGCGGAAATGGGATTTCCCTCCCTGTGAGCGATGTGAGAAATGTGGTTGCTCTAGGCATCTACTGGCTGTTTCCTGTGATTAAATCAGAGCTGAGGAAAATGAGATCTTCCATTCATGTTTTGCAAACTTGTATTTTTTTTAAAAAAAACCTCTACTTTCTTTCCTGCATGCTGTGCACTGTGTGATTCCATCTTGAAAAGCTCAAATACCACCACTTGCCATTTCTTTCGGTGGTTACACATGGCCTCTCCCCTGTGCGAGAGTAGACGTTTAGCCAGGTGTCTATTTTCAAGAAAGAGATAAGGTAGCATCGCCCTCCCCACCAACACGCACACACAAGACTGTTTCTTCTACCTGTTATGTGCAGATGGGATATTGTACCATAAACATGGGAAAAGACCATGCAGAATAGTAGGAGTATTATGCAAATACAGAGTGGCAGCAACGTTGCACAACGGTAATGTTAAGAAACGCTCTGAGGGAGTCAGAATCTGAGCTCAGGTTCCAACTGAATAGCAGAGTAGCAGAAGGCCTGCCAGAGAGAGTGAAAATGCTGAATAACCGCTTATCAGCAGGATAGATCAAATGAAAGTAGACGGCAAATGGAACTGAGTCAAAGAATAAGCTTGTGTTCTGACACTGTTCTGATACTTGTGATTTATGAAAGGCCTCCTTCATCCCTCCCCAAGTGCGAGACTGGTCTCCAAGCTGACATTCTCATTTAATCTAATCTGGGGAACTGGGTTTAGTTCCCCACTCCTCCACATGAAGCCTGCTGGGTGAGCTTCGGCCACTCACAGTTCTCTTAGAACTCTCTCAGCCTCACCTACCTCATGAGGTGTCTGTTGTGGGGAGAGGAAGGGAAGGAGATTCTAAGCTGGTTTAAGACTCCTTTCGGTAAAGAAAAGCGAGGTTAAAAACAACAACGCCCTACTCTTCTTCATTTGTCAAACTGATCTGTCCCTTGTTTATATTCAACAGACCCCCTCCCAAAAAAGCAGTGAAACGACTGTTTCTCCTGGTGGTTCTCAAACTCTGGGCCAGGACCCAAAAGCCAATGGTGACTGTTTAGGGTTGCCAGGTCCCTCTTTTCAATCAGTGGGAGGTTTTTGGGGCGGAGCCTGAGGAAGCTGGGGTTTGGGGAGGGGCTTCAATGCCATAGAGTCCAATCGCCAAATTGGCCATTTTCTCTATGTGATCTGATCTCTATCGGCTGGAGATCAATTGTAATAGCAGGAGATCTCCAGCTAGTACCTGAAGGTTACAATACAAAATAGGTACCTCCGTGCCAATACCAATGGTTAGAAAATCTGCAACGGAGTCTCCAATACAAAAGTAGCAAAAAATTCTTATTGGTGCTTACACATATGACATCAACAATACAAGAGTGAAAGATACATATAAGAACAATCAAAGTTATATACAGTATGTACAATCTAAGTAAGGTGCAGTCTCAGTGCACCAATTGCCATGTTCTTTCAAGTAAATGATATATTTTCTTCAAAAAGTCCAATAGTAGGTACTATCCCAAAAGCACGCTTTTTGGGAAAAGGTGGGGGACGGCCGTTTCAAATCTTTTCTTCAGCCCCAAACAGTAAACATATCCAAATCGTACCCAATAGTAAAATCTTCCACTCTGTTCTCAGTTCCCCGAGGGATACTCGGGGAACTGAGAACAGAGTGGAAGATTTTACTATTGGGTACGATTTGGATATGTTTACTGTTTGGGGCTGAAGAAAAGATTTGAAACGGCCGTCCCATACCTTTTCCCAAAAAGCGTGCTTTTGGGATAGTACCTACTATTGGACTTTTTGAAGAAAATACAACATTTACTTGAAAGAACATGGCAATTGGTGCACTGAGACTGCACCTTACTTAGATTGTACATACTGTACATAACTTTGATTGTTCTTACATGTATCTTTCACTCCTGTATTGTTGATGTCATATGTGTAAGCACCAATAAGTACCTGAAGGTTGGCAACCCTAGCCTTAAGTCAGCTGTGACTTGATGGCAAAAACACACACACAAACAAGTCTTTGGATAATGACTGCACCTTTCACAATGCAATCAAATTATTCCTATCATGTGTATCAATTGTATTTTTAAGGTCGTTTCTTCTAGGGGTGTGGAGAAAGTAGGATACCTTATATTGGATGAGAGATGCAGAAAGGATTGCTCATCTGTGAAGAATGCACAACAATCTATTTGTAAAATATTCTCTCAGCACAGAAGACACATTTCTTTGACAGTAGGCCATTTTCTCCAGGTGAACTGATCTCTATCGGCTGGAGATCAGTTGTAATAGAGGGAGATCTGCTATTACCTGGAGGTTGGCAACCCGATGACTGCTTCACAAGTGCACTGCAAGGCCAAGAGAGAGAGGAAGAGCTGAGAAAGGAGGCTCTGGGAACATTGATGGCAAAATTGGGTTTGGCTCTGCAGCATGGACAAAATGGCCATGAAATACCGTCTGTTGCTTGCTTGGTAATGTCATATTTACAAACACAAAACATGAAAAATAAAATACCTGATTCCAAACTGCTCGCTTTCCCACAATCCCTTGTAGAGAGACAGCATGGTGTAGTATTGGAGGCCTGGGTTCAAATCCCTCTCATTTGGGGCAAGATACCATCTCTAAGCACAGCCTAAATGGCAAGAACTGTAATAAAATTAGATAAACTCCTGATCTGCCAGCCTGATTTCCTTGATGGATGAGTATGATCCAAGGGTAATCTATAGCAATTCTATATTTCCATGATTTCTTTTTTTTTCTAATTATGGGATGCAGATGCCTTTTCCCACAAATTGATAAAGGATATATGCAGCCTCGAATGGAGGTAGTGCCCAGTTCATCTGCACAAACTGATCTATTCAGCAGTATCTCAGAGTTGCTTTCCCCATAATGGGAATGGCACGGACACTGGTTAAACTTTGCACAGAGCTGTGAGTAGAAACGGTACAGCGAGGCCAAGCATAAATGCACAGAGTTCAATTAAGACATGTTGCTATAATTGGATATTCATTCTTACTGCAGCTTCTCTGTTTTCTTAAGCACTGGAAACCGGAAGCAGTGAGGAGAACTAACTGGCAAAGGCAGCAGGAAAACTGGCCAGCTTGGGCAAGAAAAAGGTACAGGTAAAGGTCCCCTGTGCAAGCACCAGGTAATTCCTGACCCACGGGGTGACGTCACATCCCGACGTTTACTAGGCAGACTTTTGTTTTACGGGGTGGTTTGCCAGTGCCTTCCCCAGTCATCTTCCCTTTACCCCCAGCAAGCTGGGTACTCATTTTACCGACCTCGGAAGGATGGAAGGCTGAGTCAACCATGAGCCGGCTACCTGAAACCGACTTCCGTCGGGATCGAACTCAGGTTGTGAGCAGAGCTTTTGACTGCAGTAATGCAGCTTAATACTCTGCGCAACGGGGCAAGAAACGCCAGGTTAAATAGGGGTACACCTCAAATTCAGACCTACAGTTAAGTAGATCCTGGGCTATATTAAGAGTGACCGTCCTTGGACATGGAAAAATACAAAGATCCAAGCTAAAGGGAGGTCCCTTTTTCAGCCTTTCCTACGTTCCCCTTGGCAGGGCGCTGCTAACTAGCCTAGATTGTTCACAGTCTATTCCTGTCACTTTAATCTTGCCACAGCCTTATGAGCAAGCTGAAGGGGTAGAATTTCACACCTGGCAGACTGCCCTTTCTGACAGCAGTACCTTGTGAAGTCTAGGAAAAGATGTAACTGCTCCACCAGACCTCTAGGGAGCTCAGATCCTGCAATGAGCAGGCACAGGAAAGGAACCCAGACTCCTGCTATTAGCAATCAGAGGATTTTATTTTTGAAAATTTGTACCCTTCCCTCTTTCCTGGCCAGGCCGGGCTCAGCGCAGATCCTTCCTTTAAATTACTTAAAGGGCTGCCATAAAAAAATAATGGCTTATCAGGGAGTCTAAAGGAGAACAAAGAAGCAGCTTAAATTGCAAGAGGGGTTGATCTTGAGTCAGAAAACTTCCTGTCTTAAAAAGAGAGGCTGAGTGATGAAATAAATTGTGCAGGGATGCTGAAGACATCTGTGTCCTAGGATGTTTAAGAAGAATTATGAATTGTTTTGTTCTAAGTCAGTTCTAAGGGCGCAGCCCCTATCAGGGGCTTAGTACACCAACAGGATGGACATGTGCCAGCATTTGAGTCATTGTCAGAGAAAGTTAAGAATCAGGGGATTCCTAAGAACACATCACAATTCCTTTGGGACTGCTGAAAAGAAGGAGTGGTGTTCCAAGTCCTTGACTTCTGTGGGATGTTGCCATACTCTAGGGATGTCTTCTTGTCTTACTCTAGATCTAGAAGCCATGTATAAGTGCAGAAGTGGAGAAGGGGAGAGGGAGGTATATCCAATGGCTGTTCTAGGATGGGGGTTGAGGAGGTAAGGCATAGAAGATCTCGTAAGTTTAACATCCTGTCAGAAGAGGATGTGGGCCAGATGGTACTTTAGACCTCTTACAACCCAATTCAGAGGAATAGGCATGGCCAACTACCACCCAGTTTCGAATCTGTCATTCCTGGGTAAGGTCGTTGACTGGGCAGTGGCGGAACAGCTCCAGGCCTCCCTGGAGGACACATCAGTCCTAGACCCATTCCAGTCCAGCTTTTGACCTGGCCATGGGATGGCGACTGTGCTGGTCGCCCTCACAGATGATCTGCGCAGAAAGCTGGATCGGGGCAGGTCTGTGCTGCTGTTGTTGTTAGATCTCTCAGCAGCTTTTGACACAGTCGACCATGATCTGTTGACCCACCACCGTGCCAACACTGGATTACGTGGGACAGTCTTGCAATATCTGATCTCATCCCTCCTCCATGGCTGGGGACAGAGGGTGGCACTGGGGGAAAGGATCTCAATACGACACCCACTGGAGTGTGGGGTCCTGGCAGGAGGCAATCCTTTTGTTCCTTTTTCTTTTTGCTTGGTTTTCTTCTTCCTGTCTCAACTCCTTGGACAGTCTGTGAATCCTGGGTTATGGTTGATCACCTGCTCGCAATTGTTATGGGCCAACCCACCGCTGATAATAAATTAATTAGTGTATTTTTATATACATGTATAATAGGTATGTAATTTAGAACACCATCTTTTAAGCTAAATCGTTATTTATAGTGTTAAATTCTGTGTTTTTAACTTATGGCATATATTTGTACTATAATGTATTTTTGTTAGAAGCCCCCCCTGAGCCTGATTTGGTTGGGAAAGGGCGGAGTATAAATTAAATTTTAAAAATGTTTGCCTGTTGTAGCAAAAATGAACAGGAGTATTGTGACACCTGAAATACTAGCAACATTTTATTTCAAAATAAGCTCCTAGAGCACAATTCTTCAGATACAATGAGTGGTTCCTCACTATGCTGTCATTTTATGCAAGTAGGGTTTTTTTTTTTAGGGGGACCACCCCCCAACCAAACAGCAGGGTCAATCAGTCATCGTTCCTTTATTGGCATAAAATCACAATACAGCAGGGTCAAGAAGCCATGAGATGATGCTGGAAATACAAGGTAAAACGTAATTATGAAAAACGACAGAGATCATTCACTAGTTAAGCTAGTTAGCACCAGTAACGGATCAGGGAATCATAGTTTTTGTTAAAAAACGTTTTTATTTATAACTGTGACTAAGACCTGGTTCCATTGCAGAGGGAGAAGTAGTTTGAAACCTTTGAATAAATTCATCAATTTCTTGCCAAAGCCTCCCCTGAAAGTTCTGTTGTTGGAGGACAGTGATTTGGAGGACAGAAGCAGCAACTGTGGGCCAAAGTATACCACACATCTGCCACATGATCACCATGGAGACTTGCAGCAGGATACCAGCTGCCAGTTGCCCACGGGAACATGATTTAAAAACACCGCAGGGGCCTGATTCTAGTCAGGACCATGGTGCATGCGGGAGAAGGGGTCCCTGCTTTCCCCCTGCACCATCTTCCCAACTCTAGGTGGTGCTGGGGGGGATTATTTGCCCTGTCAGGAAAGCCACACAGGCAAGCATTCAGTGCACATGCAGCTCCCCTGATGAGGCAAAGAACATCCCTAGGGCTATTTTGGGTTGGAAAAGCAGTTTGCGTGGGGGGGTGTGGGGGGGATGGGACAGGAGCTCTTCCTCCCAGTGTGTTATGGTCCCAACCAGAATTGGGCTAACAGAGTTGCACTTACCTGTAACTGCTGTTCATTGAAGTCTTCGGTGCAGACACACATATGGGACTGCGCCTGCGCGCAGGCTTGCCACCGGAAACTTTATTAGCCTCAGACCTCCAAAGGGGATGCCCCTCCCCTCAGCCGCGGACGGCTTCCCGCCGAACTCACCGCGTGCTCCTGGGCGGGGCATCCCCTCCCTCCTCAGTTCCTCGCTCGACGCCGACCAATGACTAGGGATCTTAGGTCCTGCTATCTTAGCCAAGATAAAACTGGGTAGGGCATAGACTCCCCATCACGAAATCTCTGTTATTCACTAACTTGTTTGTTTCTCCTTTCTCTCTCTCTCTCTTTTTTTTTAGGTCGACAGAGGGGTCGGAAGGGAGGGATGTGTGTCTGCACCGAAGACTTCAATGAACAGCAGTTACAGGTAAGTGCAACTCTGTTTTCATTTTCATTCTTCGGTGCAGCCCCACATATGGGATTTTAGCAAGCTTACCATACAAGGAGGTGGGTGCCGATCCTAGGAGAACAACATCTGAAGGACCGCCTTTCTAGCGGCATCTCGTCTCACGTGTAAATCCAACGCGTAGGGCTGAACAAACGTGTCCTGACTTGACCACGTTGCCACCCTGCAGATCTCCTGGACCGGAACCTGTCTGTGAAGAGCAGCAGAAGAGCCCTGGGCCCTAGTAGAGTGGGCATGGACTCCCAGAGGACAAGTCTGCTTGGCCTCCTTATAGGACCATTTCACTGCCGAGACTACCCATCTGGCTATGGACTGGGAGGAGGCAGCCGGACCCTTCTTATGGCCCTGGTAGCAAATAAAGAGCGTTTTTGATCTCCTAAACTGCTTGGTCCTGTCAGTATAATATAAGAGTGCTCTTTTGACATCTAGTGTATGCAGTGTTTTCTCAGCTGGTTACATCGGATGGGAAAAGAAAACTGGGAGAACCAGATTCTGGGCCATGTGGAAGGGAGAAACCACCTTGGGTATGAACTTAAGACTAGGGTGCAGGACTATCCTTTCACTGAAAATCTTAAGGAAAGGGCTTTCCCCCTAAGTGCTGCTAGCTCTCCAACTCTCCTGGTAGAAGTGATTGCCACCAGGAAGGCTACCTTGGCCGAGAGAAAAGGCAGGGGAGAACTGGCTAGCAGTTCAAATGGAGGTAGCATAAGCCTAGCTAGCACCAAGGAGAGTGACCACTGGGGAACTGACCTGGGGGTTGGCGGAAACAGATTATTGAGCCCCTTCAAAAAACACTTGGCAAGGGGATGGGCGAAGACTGTATGGCCCTCCAGCTTGTCATGAAAAGCAGAAATTGCAGCTAGATGTACACGTGCTGAGGCCACAGACAAACCCGCCTCAGTCAATTCTAACAAATAATCTAGTATACGGGGTAGAGTACACAAAAAGGGGGAAATCCCTTGAGATTCGGACCATTTGTCAAACCTCTCCAATTTCCTACTGTAAGAATAACGTGTAGAGGGCTTTCTCTCCTGAAGAATGACCTGCTTTACTGGAGACAATAGTCCTTCCCCCACCAGGGGTCTATCTTCCACGCTGCAAGATGCAGCCTGTTGATGTCGTGATGAGACAGGTGTCCCCATCTGAGCAGGGAAGGGTCCCTTGGGAATGGTCTGTAAACCCCTCCCGCTAGCGACATCAATTCTGTGAACCATATCTGGTGTGGCCACTGCGGGGCTACCAGTTTACACTCTGCGTTGTCTGCCCTGATCTTTCCCAGCACTCTTGCTAGAAGGAGAAAAGGCAGGAAAGCATAGAAAAGGGCACCCAACCAAGTCAGCTGAAAAGCGTCCCCCAGAGACCCTGGGTCGTTGTCTGCTAAGGAACAGAATCTCGTTGCCTTCTTGTTCTCTCTGGTGGCAAAGAGCTCTACTTGGGGGACCCCCCCCAGTCCTAGAAAATCGGTCGCAGGAACCTCTCCTGCAGTTCCCACTCATGATTCGTAGTGAATCTTCTGCTGAGAGAGTCCGCCCAAGTATTGTGGATTCCCGCTATGTGTATGGCCTTGAGATGGCATACCCCTGAGCAGGTTACGGTCAGAGAGCCACCATTGCAATGATCTCAGAATTCCCCTTGGGATAGACAACCTATGTCTTTGGGAGTGACGGAACTGGTCAAACGACCTAATAAACCAATTCTGCAGTTCTCTCATCTGCAGTCTGGCAAAAGGTGTCACGGCAGTAGAGGAGGCCATGAGACCCAAGAGGCGTTGAATAGAAATAACCGGTTGGTGTCTGCATCTGGTAAAATGCCGGACCATGTGTCTGATTTTTAGCACCCTCTCCCTAGGGAGGAAGGCCCTACCCCTGCTGGAGTCCAGAACAGCCCCAAAAAACTTGGTCTGCGACAAGGGCACTAGCTTGGACTTCTTAAGGTTGACCATGAGGCCAAGTCTCTCGCACGTTGTTAGAACCAGGTCCAAGTGGGAAGATAATCTAGCTGGGCTGTCGGCTGTGACCAGGCAGTCATCTAGATATGGGTATATACAGCAACCCCTGCTCCTAAGAAAGGACATGATCACCGCCATGCACTTTGTGAACACTCGCGGTGCCGTGGCCAGACCAAACGGGAGGACAGTGTATTGAAAGACCTCCAACCCGTAGCAAAACATCAGGAATCTGCGATGTTCAGGATGTATTGACACATGAAAGTATGTGTCTTTTAGGTCTAATACCGCGAACCATGTGTCTGGAGTGATCAGTTCCATTACAGAGGGTAATGAGACCATATGAAACTTTGAAACGCGTAAACATTTATTTAGGAGTCTCAGATCAATAATGGGTCTAGAGCCCCCATCCTTTTTCTCCACCATGAAAATGCGGGAGAATAATCCAAAACATGGCATCAAAACATTCTGAACAGCTCCCTTCAACAAGAGCTCCTCTAACTGTGGGGCAAAATCCAGGAACGGGTTGTCCCGGGACAAACTAGCAGATGAACATCTGGGCTGGGCCTTAAACTCTAGGCGGTAGCCCTCAACAATAACTCTGAGAACCCATGCATCTGAGCAGATGTCGTGCCAGGCATCAGCAAAGCGGGCCAGCCTATCAAGGAATGGGAACTCTCCTTTAGTGGCCTGCCCCAATAGTCAGAAGCACTGAGCCTGCTGATGTTGCTCCTTGTGATGTGGATTAGCCTGTGGCCGTTGTTTAAAGCTCTACTTGCATTGGCCTGGTTGATTATGCTGTTGGTGGAACTTTCCCTGGGGAGGATACGGCTGGTAGCGTTGGTATCGCTGGCCTCTGTAGGAAGGTGCCCCGAAGCTTCTTTGGGTCTGAAAAGGGGTGATGCCCAAGGATCTCGCTGTCTGACGGTCCTTTTTAATATTGGTGAGGAATTCTGTGGTTCCTGCAGCAAAGAGAGTATCACCTTCAAAGGGTAAGTCCTCGATTTGAACTCTGGTGTCCAAGGGGAGAGAAGTGGTGCAAAGCCAGGAATGGCGTCTGAAGGTTATAGCTGTGGCCATGGACCTGGCTGCGATCTCAGCAGCATGCTTGCCAGCTGAAATCTCCTGCTTATATAGCCTAGTCGCCTCTGCCTGGATCAGTTTTAGGGCAGATTTAGACTCCTCAGACAGCAAATCAATGTGTGGAGTAGCCTTCTCCCACAGGAAGAGTTGATAACTGCCCATTATAGTCTGATAATTTGCGATGCGGAAGTTTAAAGCGGCAGAAGTATAAGCCTTCCGGCCCAGATGATCGATCCTCCTACTCTCCCTATCTGAAGGAGTGGAGTGCTGTCCTTGGCGCTGTCTGGTCTGCATTTTGCCAGTGACGATAGAGGATGGTGGTGGGTGGATAACCAGGAATTCTGCAGAGTCCTGTTTGACCCTGTAAAGATTCTCCATCTTCTTGGTTGAGGGAGTCACAGAGGCTGGCTTCTTCCAGACTGACTTAGAGATTTCAGAGAGACCGTCGAGGATCGGAAACGCCGCTATACCAGGTGAATCTGGGTACAGGCGGCTAAGTATCTTGTCCTTCGGTTTGTTATCCGAAGTGGTGATATTTATGTCCAGTGCTTCCGCCATGCGGATCATCTGTTCCATTCTCAACTTTAAATCCTCAGAAGGGGAGACAGCCTCCGTGTCACCCCCCAGCTTGTCTGGGGAAGGTTCAGACGCCCCCTCTGAACTGTCAACTGAAGCTCTGGTCTCAGGTTCCTCAGGCTCAGATTCGGTTCTGGGACTCCTCTGAGTAAGAGGATAGAGAGGTGAACCCAATAAAGGAGTGGTTTGGGTCAAAGGTTTGCCTTGCAGGTTGATCTGCTTAAACCTACAAAATTCAATCCACTCTTGAAGTAGAGCTGGAGAGATGGAAGGCTGGGGGTTAGGAGTCAGGTAAGGTTGGACGACTCTCTTTGGATCCGATTGGCCCGGATCCGAGGGGAGAATCGTTTCTCGAGAGGATCCAGCTCGACGTCGGAGAAGCAGAAGAGCAGGGAACCCGAATGGAAGGAGGGAGTCCTCGGTACCAGGGTCGGATCCTATGTGATGGTTGTCGGATCAGCAGCCATCTGCGACAGGGTTACCACTCTAGAGGTGGGGAGGCTGATGCTTGTATTACCCATTATTTAGAAGAAATGGATTCCAACAGGCAGATAATGGGGAGGAAAAGGTATGCAGCTTTATTAAACAAAAATAACCCTGTATAATAACCTTAGGAAGATGGGAAGTCGTCTCCTGGGAGGTAAGCCACTTCGTCCTGTCTGGTAGCCCATCCTTGTTCTGCAGACGCTCCTTCTCTGGCTTCTTATCTGGAGCCCTCTTCTCCTCCTCCTCTCCAGTAGTGAGCGAAGCCAGATTTATTTCCCCATAACCAGGTGCTCATTATTTACAGTGCAGTGTGACAATTAACTCCCTGAGATTGCTCTCACATGGAGAAGGGCTGCATTGACCACCATCTACCTCCTCGTAGTACAATGGTCTTCCGCAGTTTCCACTACAACGCTGCCGGACTTATCCCAGTGCTTTGACTTGTGTTTGTGCTTCTTGGACACGTGCGTCGGATCCAATGATGGGGTCGGATCCGAGCACTTCGGATCTGAGCCGGATCCAGGGCTCTTGGTGATCAGTACCGATCGAACAGACTGTGCATCTCGTGGCATTCTGGAGCCCGCCGAGGGGGAGGGGGGCCATCAGCGCCTTCTTCCACAGCTCCGCATTGAGGCAGTCAGCCCGGGCATTGCGGGCACGGGTAGAAAATTTCTGGCAAATTTTGCACACGGAGACATTATGTCCCTTGCCCAGGCAAAGTAGGCACAGATCGTGTTGGTCCGGATGTGGTATCTTTGTTGCGCACTTTGGACACAATTAGAACGGCACCTTGGGGGCCATACTGGCCCTCGGCACACGACCGAGTGGACCGAGGCAAAGAACGAAGTCAGTCCTCCAAGCGTTTTTCGCAAAGTGATAACAGGTCTGGTTGGGGCAACCCAAACGGCAGACAGGATATTAACTCACGAAAACAAAAGCGATCCGAAGAGGTAGTTAGCTCTGAGGTCTAGAAAGCTCCTTACTCGGTGGCGGCAAAGGAGGAACTGAGGAGGGAGGGGATGCCCCGCCCAGGAGCACGCGGTGAGTTCGGCGGGAAGCTGTCCGCGGCTGAGGGGAGGGGCATCCCCTTTGGAGGTCTGAGGCTATTAAAGTTTCCGGTGGCAGGCCTGCGCGCAGGCGCAGTCCCAAATGTGGGGCTGCACCGAAGAATGAAAATGAACCTGTAGTGCTTTCTAAATTGAGTTCCCATGGGGAACTTGCAACTGTCACATGGCTCCAAGTCCCATAGTTATAATGTGTAGTTTGGCCCTCAGCGGACTGAAGCATTCTTCCACTGGTTTCTAAATATTGTGATATTAATGCCAGATTTGTGTCCACATATTCTTTTGCATAGGAGATGACCAGTTTGTCCCCATGTAGAGAGCAAGGAGGATATTGTTGAAACAATAACATTGGAGGTTGAACAAGTGGGTGAGCAAAAGATGGCACGGGTGGTTTTTATCATGTTAATACGCTCGTACATGGGGACAAAGACGGCATCTTGGTTTGTTGCAAGGTCCCAGCTGGCTGCGGTGGGAGACTTGGTGCCTCATCAGAAGAAGACCTCCCACTGTGATGAGCTAGGACTCTGCAGTTGCTATGGTGACCACAGATGCCTTGGCTCTACGGAGAGGCTCCAGTGTCAAGGAGAAATCAGTACTTTTCAGCAGAACCCAGTCACCAGCATGAGAAGGCTTGGTGGGAGGGGGGAGGGAAGATGAGAATGCCACTTCCCCGCTTTCTGAAATGTCTCCTTCATCCCTACTCTGATGGGGGAGGGGCATGGTTTTCAGAAAATGGCCTCTCGCATCAGTGAGATGGCATTCTGAACCCTCTTACACACACAAAAAAAGCTTCTATTGAATCCCATGGATTTCCAATGGAGAAATTAGCTGAAAGGCAGCATTCCAACCCACTGCCATTGTGATTCCCCCCACCCCCCACTGCAGCTCTGGGGCTTACAAAGAGAAGCATGGGACCTAATGGGTGCCCATTTAATTCCAGCCAAGATCCATTATAGCCCATGTAACTGCTTGAGTTGTGCACCCTGACTCTAGCTCTCGGAAGACTGGTAACACCTGACTCTAGCTCTCTATCCCTGAACTTCACCTCTACATCTAATCCCGCATCTCCAAATGCTAACCTTGTACTTCTGACCAGAGGTGTCATCAGTACCTCCCTCACAATACAACCAAGACAGATCTTCCCTCCTAAGCCTTCCTCTCCCGCTACACTCTCTACATGCATTCATAACATTACTGTCCACCTTACAGTACAGGCGAAAAGCCTGGTCTTTGTTATTGATTCTTCTCTTTCTTTAGGTCCATAAAGTCTGTCACCGTCATATCACTTCTCTCTTTGCAACACTCTTCCTCTCTTTCTCTTTAGTTAAAATTCTGTCCATGCTCTGGCCGCCTCTCATTTTCACTGCAACTTCCTGTCTGGTTTTCTGTTGCTGCATCTTTTGCCCTCGTACACCTGTCTAGCACTTTGCCACCAAAATCATTCACCTCTCCTACCCTGTCATACTGACCATGTGAAAACTCAAATCCGTACACTGGTTTCGCCTCCTCCCCGATCCAGCATAGCCTCCTTTACCTTCAACACATGACTGTGACATTTGACCAGATAGAGCTGTGACATACAGCCAGCGTGGTGTAGTGGTTAAGAGCGGTGGTTTGGAGGAGTGGAGTCTGATCTGAAGAACCGGGTTTGATTCCCCCACTCCCCCACATGAGCGGCGGAAGCTAATCTGGTGAACTGGATTGGTTTCCCCACTCCTACACAGGAAGCCAGCTGGGTGACTTTGGGCATGTTACAGCTCTGTTTGAGCTCTCTCAGCCTCACCCACCTCACAGGGTGCCTGTTGTGGGGAAGGGAAGGGAGACTCAACCCGGCTTACAATCACCTTAAGTGGTAGAGAAAGTCGGCATAAAAAACCAACTCTTCTTCTTCCTTCTGCTCCTTCAAACAACTAAGTTCTTTCTTCCTTGCTGCCCCTTATGCCTGGAATTGGCCCCCAGAACACCTGTGTGACACAACCTCTCACACATCCTCTGTCCTTTCTCAAAATGAAGCCATTAGTACAACCTCTCACCTGCAAATAACAGCTTAAATGACAGTAACAGGAATGAATGCATATTCTTCTCTGATTCATGCCCCCCCTCCCCCTTTGGCGTCATTGCCAGAGGAAGCAGTCATGACAAATGGTACAGATGGATGGATTAAAAAGAAAGAGTCTGGATAGATCTGTCGTATCACTCTTAAGTTTTTAAACTTATTCTTTTTTATTATTTACTGTTTTAAACAAGAAATGTACAGGTCAGCTGAGTGCCTACAGACTGAATGTTACTTGCCCTTTCTATCTAAGGTCGGTTATCTTGCCCATGTGAGATCTTAACTAGGATCCTGTGTGCTTCTTTCCATATTAGAACTCTACCGCTTTCCGGGTTTCAAAAATAGACGGAAGGTCGGCACTCTAATGGATTTCTTGGCTCCAACCTTTTTGCAAGGTCCTTAGCTTCAAACACATGAGAAGATAGCACATGGTCACTATGAGAGAATCAGATCAAGTTCTGTGTTTTGTAGAACTTGTGACCCCTGGAAACAAGCCAAGTGAAGAACTTCAGCAGAAAGTTGTCTGGGAGGTACGAGATAAGCTCATCAATACACTTCTACAATCATTTTTAAAAACCCAGAACTCTTATAAGAAAACAAATTTGTCCAAGATGACATTCAAAAGATAGCAAAGGCAACTTCCACACAGAGGTTTTGCTCTGCCTTGGTATCCAAACTAGAACAGGTGATTTTGGAGCATCCACAAAATTCTCTAATTGTCTGCTTTGTTTTTCTTTGCTGGGATTTTTCCTAAATTTCATTTGGTGGGAAGTTGCATATTTTTGCAGGTTCCATGCACATCAGCCTACTTGTCCTTATTTCAGCCCCTGTGGCTGCCATTTCCCCACCACCATAGGGGAGATGCTTTTTTTTTTAAACAAAAGAGTTGGTTTTTATATGCCGACTTTCTCTACCACGTAAGGAAGAATCAAACCGGTTTACCAATCATTTTCCCTTCCCCTCCCCACATCAGACACCCTGCGAGGTAGGTGGGGCTGAGTGTGATTCTCCCAAGGTCACCCAGCTGGCTTCGTGTGGAGGAGTGAGGAAACAAATCCAGTTCACCAGATTAGCCTCCGCCGCTCATGTGGAGGAGTGGGTGGAATCAAAACCTGTTCTCCAGATCAGACTCCACCGCTCCAAACCGCTCTTAACCACTACACCATGCTGGTCACACCTGTCAGTTTCAGTCTTTCTCTGGACACTGTGCTGAGGAGAACTAAGTATGTGTGCCAGCCATAGCCGAGGTGGCATCTTATATTTTAATTCATAATTTCAAAAAGGTGAGGCCCAAATCCATTTCACTATTGGGCAGCTGAGTCAATTGGGCATCTTCTTCTTGAGTTCCAATGCGGACTCTGGGTTTAGGTAGGGGTTTTTTTTTTGGGGGGGGAGTTGTTTTTAATCTGATTTCTGTGTGCGGAACTCTGCCAACCTCAGGCAGCTCGGTGGTGTCCAAGATGAGCGGCTAAGGCCATTGAACTTAGTTATGCCACCTTTCTGAATATGCAGGCACGTGGGCAGAGGATCTGTACAGAATGGAGTGATATCTAAGAACTTCCTGGTCTGAAACTGAAGTAGGGGATTAAGGTTGCAGCAGCGCAGGTTAATGTTTGACTTTTCCTATCAAGAGCAATCCCCCTCCCCTCCCGGTTTGCTTTGCTATATGTTTTCGGGTTGGCCATTTATACTGAATAAATTGTTGCTTCTTTTTCCTCTTGAGCTGAGTGTTATAACCACTGGGAAAGAGCGAAGAGTTACGGGATCAGTTTTCTGATTTTGTGTTTTATATGAGGCATAGTTGAAACAGTGTCTCGCAGGCAGCCAGTTCCTGAAGGTGGAGCAACATTCTTCTCATTCTGAATGGCCAATGCATAATTTACTCTCTATCATTTTCTCAATTATCGTGCTGTCATGGATGCGGCGTGTTTACATGAGTGGAGACTGCTATTCAGAGCAGGAAAATGATATCCTGTGTAGAGTAGTGGTTTGTGAGTAAATTGCTTTTCCTGCCCCTTTATATGAATGTCCATCATGGCATTTTGAGACTTTGGTAGAGCAGGCCTGGAAGCGTGCGTGTGAAAGGCAAGGGAGTGAATCAGCCCCAAATGGGCAGGTGGAAGAATTACAGGAAGCATGAGGGAATTCAAAGAGCAGCCCGGCAGGATTAGATGGAAACAGGGTTGCCAACCTCCAGGTACTGAGATACTAGTACAAAGTAGACAAAATATTATAGTGTTTAAACATGTAATGAAACAAAGTGCAATGATACATACAGGAAACACATGCAACTATACATACAAATGTACAATTCTTTTTCTGATGCAGTCTTTATGCAATGAAATTTCCTTGTGTAGTTGTAGGAAAATACATTAAAAAGTCCATAAGGTACTTCTATAAATATTCAAGTCTTCATAGGATAGCAGTAGATGGGGGACGGCCGTTTCAAGAATATTTCTTCAGCCCCAATTTAATTCAATTTTACAAACTGTATCATGTATCATATACTCAGTTAGCTGGTTCCCGTAGGATACTCCCAAGTGTAAGTATCCTACGGGAACCAGCTAACTGAGTATATGATACATGATACAGTTTGTAAAATTGAATTAAATTGGGGCTGAAGAAATATTCTTGAAACGGCCGTCCCCCATCTACTGCTATCCTATGAAGACTTGAATATTTATAGAAGTACCTTATGGACTTTTTAATGTATTTTCCTACAACTACACAAGGAAATTTCATTGCATAAAGACTGCATCAGAAAAAGAATTGTACATTTGTACGTATAGTTGCATGTGTTTCCTGTATGTATCATTGCACTTTGTTTCATTACATGTTTAAACACTATAATATTTTGTCTACTTTGTACTAGTATCTCTGAGCTGAATTTCTAACCTTATGGTATTAGCACGGGAGTGCTTCTATTTTGTGGTTTGCTAACTTCCAGGTACTAGCAGGAGATCTCCTGCTATTACAACTGATCTCCAGCCGATCGAGATCAGTTCACCTGGAGAAAAATGGCCCCTTTGGCAATTGGACCGTATGGCATTGAAGTCCCTTCCCTCCCCAAACCCTGGCCTCCTCAGGCTCTGCCCCCCCAAAACCTCCCGCCAGTGGCAAAGAGGGACCTGGCAACCCTATAGCGAACCCAGCCTGCTTTCTGTACTCTCTTGCTCTCGCTTCCTTCTCTGCTTCCACACAGCAACAATTCTCTATGTAGCTGTTGTTCCCTTCGCAGTGGCAATGGAACATCCAGATGGCAGCCCCCCCCCCACGCTTTTCATCTCAGCCCACCCCCCTGGTGCCTACCAGGTGGCTCTTTCTTAGGCTTTAAATAAAAGGGTAGTTGACATATCGCTATGCATATTGCTGTAGACCTTTCAGGCGAGGATGAAAGCAGAAAGGCATATCTCTGCAATGAAAAGAACTAGGGTAGGAGTCCCCTACCTAGTTGAGCCAGTGGACCCTTTTGGAATTCTGACACAGGGTGGTGGGTGCAACCGTAAAATGGTGGACACAAGAGGTGGAGCCACACACACAGAGGAAACCCAAGTGCAAGTGAAGAGGAAGAGGAGAAGAGTTGGTTTTTATATGCCGACTTTCTCTACCACTTAAGGAAGAATCAAACCGATTTACAATCACCCTCCCTTCCCCTCCCCACAACAGACACCCTGTGAGGTAGGTAGGGCTGAGTGTGACTAGCCCAAGGTCACCCAACTGGCTTCGTGTGTAGGAGTGGGGAAACAAATCCAGTTCACCAGATTAGCCTTTGCCGCTCATGTGGAGGAGTGGGGAATCAAACCCGGTTCTCCAGACTAGAGTCCACAGCTCCTAACCACAGCTCTTAACCGCTACACCACGCTGGTAATTAAAGGTAATTAAAAATACACTGGGAAAGAGGGGTGGGAGAGAATTAAACAAACACTATGGAGGCACCTACCACTGAAACAATGTTATTTTAACCATAGCACGTTAGATCTTCAGTGGCCAATCAGAAGCCCTGCTGGGTAAGAGCCCCACCTGGCCCCACCCACTTTCTAAAAACACTTGACGGGCGCCAGAAATGGTGTCAGTGAGCACCAGGGTGCACCCACAGGCACCGTGTGGGGGAACCCTTGGACCAGAGGCTTACTAGAGCCAGCGTGGTGTAGTGGTTAAGAGTGGTGGTTTGGAGTGGTAAACTCTGATCTGGAGAACCGGGTTTGATTCCCCACTCCTCCACATGAGCGGCGGATGCTAATCTGGTGAACCGGGTAGAGAAAGTCGGCATATAAAAACCAGCTCTTCTTCTTAATTACAAAGTCTGTTCATTAATGTTTTAAGAATCAGGGAAGAGACATTTCCTTGCAAATTTTCAGCACAGATCAAAATTAGTTCACACAGACATGGCATCAAGTTAGCATACCTTCACAAGCGACAGGTTTTGTGCTAGAAGAAATTTACAACTCCTCTGATGCAATGCAAGGTGCCTTTTCAGCAAAGGCCTCTGAATCCTTGGGAACATTATTTTCATTCACTGGTGAATTCTAAGCAACTGCTTAGAACGTATTGGAAAAGCTCGAAGTTAGAATTACAATATCAAAAAGTCACCGGCCAGTCAGCTTTGGTATTGATTGCTTTGCACAGGTTTGTAATTTTGCAAATTTTATAAATATCAAACAAATATTCCCAAAAAGCAAACAGGGGAGGGGGTAAAATTCATTCACAGACACCATGTGATGTAGGACTCAAGACTAGGGTTGCCAACCCCTCAAGACTAGGGTTGCCAACTGCCAGGTACTACCTGGAGATCTCCTGCTATTACAACTGATCTCCAGCTGACAGAGATCAGTTCACCTGGAGAAAATGGCCGCTTTGATAATTGGACTCTATGGCATTGAGTCCCTCCCCTCCCCAAATACTGCCCTCCTCAGGCTCTGCCCCAAAAACCTCCCGCCGGTTCTTAAGAGGGACCTGGCAACCCTACTCAAGACTGAAGTGTGATGCAATTCCAAAAGAGTGTTGTAAGTTATACTAGGCAAGAATACCCCCAAAAGTTTCAGTGCAAATATGCAGCATAGACATGTCAAAGACATCCAAATAACAAGAATTGATTTAGATTTCTTAAACTGGCAACTAATCAGTGGAACTGGATCAGCGGCCTGTGAATTGCTCCCTTCAGATTTAAGGCCCCAGTGCTAAAAATGGAGCTAAGAAATGCAAAGAACAACACTAACAACAGTTAATATATTTGCTGTAGAATGTTCTAAGAACTATACGTATTTAACATCAGTAGCTCTTACAATAAAGGAAGCCACAGCCTTCAATTTGCAAGATCTGAATAAGGCTGTCAAAGATAGGACATTTTGGAGGACTTTCATTCATAGGGTCGCCATGAGTCGGAAGCGACTTGACAGCACTTAACACACACACGCACACAGCCCTTACAACACCCATGTAATAATGATCTCCATACTGCACATGAGAAGCTGAGGCTGAGAGAGTGGCTTGCAGCTTACACCTAGAGAGTTCAAATCAGAAGATCTGAATTACAGACTTCCCAGTCCACAGCTCAGCCACAACACTAGCCCTCTATTTGAGGCTCAGCTGTTGAGTGCGCCAATAGAAACCAATGATAGGCTTAATTCAAAAATCCTTCAGCACTTGCCGATGATGCAAATGGAATTGGGGGGGGGGGCATTTCCTACGCGAAGGAAGGAAAAGTACAGACAGCTCTTGGGGTGGAAGTCGAGCTGAAAGCCAGGGATACAAACCAGCCTTCAGCTCTAGAAAGTGTGCACATATATGGGCACTCTCTGCAAAAGGCAGAGTCCCTCAATTATGCAGTTTTGTTTGGGTTCCCCCCTCCCTCCGTGAAGTCTCAACTGATGGCAACCCCTTGGGATTTTCAAGGCAAGAGAAGTTCAGAGGTGGTTTGCTATTGCCTGCCTCTGAGTAGCAGCTTTGGTATTCATTGGTGGTTTCCCATCCAAATACTGACCAGGGCCGACCCTGCTTAGCTTCCAAGATCTGACAAGGTCAGGGTCAATTATGCATGCAGACCGCATATATGTAGGCTCTAATTAGATTGTCAACTAAAATTATGACAGTTGGGGCAAGGTAGGATATGCTCCCCATTTCCACAGTGAATACAAATATATATATATATATATATATATATATATATATATATATATATATATATATATATATATATATATATATATATATATATATATATATAATCTGAAAACGACTCAGTTTTACCGTGTTTTTATGATGTCAGGATTCACTCATTCATTAATCAAGGAGGAACCGCCACAGAGTGGGAAAAGGCATGGATTAATCCAAACCTAATTAGCGTGGTGTAGTGGTTTAGGTGTCAGACTAGGAACTGGAAAACCTAGGTTCAAATCTCCACTAGCGCCATGGAAGCTTGCTGGGTGACCTTGGGCCAGTCACACACTCTCAGCCCTGACCCTGGCTAGTATTTGGATGGGAGACCTCCAAGGAATACCAGGGTTGTGACGTGGACCGCCTCCTAACCCCTCTTGAAAATCCTATGGGGTTGCCATAAGTCAGCTGTGACTTGACAGCAAATAAAAATCTAATTATAACTGCTCAGAATGAATGAAGGAGCAAGATGTCAGGGTAAGGTAAGCTTCGTGTACAATAGGTGAATAAATCCATCAAAACAGCACTTTCAAAGGTCCTGTGTAGAGAGGTTCAGTCATATGCATCACACCTTACACATACGTGCACTCAGATTTCCCCTTCTGTTTGGTACTTTCATTGCCGACAATAAGAATTATGCCACAAAATAGAAAATGCAATTGGGGCCTGCTTTGCTTGATTATAAGGAAAAGGCCCAAATAAACATATTTAGGATTGCAAAGTTGGACTGGTATTGCAATTTATAAAACACCTTTAAATCAGGCAGTTAAAAACCACCAAGCCAGTCTGAATGAACTTCTCAATAGAATTTAGTTAAATGAACTCTACAGTGCAGAATGAGTTGAAGAAACCTTGAGGAGTTAAAAAGATTATTATTTTCATTGAAAACAAGCTAGGTTGCAGAAAAGCAAAGAAGTACAGATACAGCTTCTGCCTTTAAAAATGGGGAAAGGGTTCGGTAGAGAAAACCCCAGCATATTACAGACCAGTTAGCAACATTTTAGCACTAGCACCAAATCTGGAAGATGTTCATGTCACTTCTGCATGACAGCGTGATTTAGGGTAGCTCAAACAGATCATGCCAAATGAATTAGTTCCTTTGTCAGCCTAATTGCTACTGGCGCTGCATAAAATACAAGTCATTTTTTACTTTTAGTAAGGCTTCTTAGAACACTGTTGTCTCTGTGATTCTTTCAGAAAGAAATCTATGGGCTTAAGGGAGCTACTATTGGGATCTGTAGTTGATTTTACTTTTTTTAATCCCTGATTATTAACAATTCAAAATCATTCCAAGAAGATGAGCCTGTGAAGAGATACCATAAGTAGGCTGCCCATGAATCATAAGCAGAATACTGTTGCAACAACAATCACACATTTCTGCTGTGGATGAGGGAAAACAATGCGTCCAAGGCGCAGAAGGGAACAGCACTACTTTGGTTGATTTGTGCTGAGCAGCACATTCAGGCTTGCACACTTCAGACGCCCCACAGAAGATAAAGTAACTCAATGCTAAATGAAGCATACAGGGCAAGATGTAGGCTCCTGGACCTACCAGGCTCCTGGACCTACCATTATTTATTTACTTACTTAAAACATTTCTGTGCCACATTTGCACCTAATTAGGGTCCCCAAGGCAGCAAGCAACAAAACATTAAAACATATAAGACATCAGATCAGCTTTTAAAATAGTGTATGCATAAAATCTTTAAATAATTCAATAAAAACATCAACACACACAGCACAACCAGAAAGGAAGGCCAATAACAGCTAATGGGGGTACGCTAAACAAAGCAAAACAAAAGCTGGTGGAAGAAAATGACAGGAGACAGATTAATCTCCCTAGGGAGGATGTTCCAAAGTTTTGGTGCCATGACTGAGAAGGCCCTTTCTTGGGCTACCACCTGTCTAGCCTCAAACGGCAGGCTGAAGATGATTGGGGTGAGATGGGTAGGTTCATATGGAAGAAGGTGGCCTCCAGGTATGCTGGCCCCAATCCATATAGGGCTTTAAAGGTCAATACTACCACCTTGAATTGAGCCTGGAAGCAAACTGGGAGCCAGACTAGATGGAACAAGGCTGGAGGGATACGGTCCCTACGACCCACTCCAGTCAACATTCTGGCTGCAGAATTCTGTACCAACTGAAGCTTCTAGACAGTCATCAAGGGCAGCCCCACATAAAGAGAACACTGCAGTTATCTAATCTAGAATTACCAGGGCATGCATCAGAGGGGCACCACACTGTCACTTGTTTATCCAACAGGAAGCCTGGGTCCAGGACTACGGCCCAGCTATGAACCTGCGCTTTTAGAGGGAATACAACCCATCCATAACAGGAGATACCCTGATTCCTGGGTCAAGCCTTCTGCCCACCAGGAGCGCCTCTGTTTTGTTGGGATTAAGTTTCAGTTTGTTAGTCTTCATCCATTTGAAAACTGCTTCCAGGCACCTGTTCATGGTTTCCACAGCCTCCCTGGGAGCTGCGGGAAGCCTGAAATATAACTAAGATTTATTCACTTCATTTACATCATGACTTTTTCCCCACAGGGGACTTAAAGCAGCTTACATCATTCTCCTTTCCTCTCTTTTATTCTCCCAACAACCCTGTGATATAGGCTAAGCTGAGAGAGTGCGACTGGCCCAAGGTTACCCAGCAACCTTCTATGGCAGGAGGATGATTCAAACCTGGGTCTCCCAGATCCTAGTCTCACTGATAAAGGGTGGTGGGCACAGCCACAAAATGGCTGCTACAGGAGGCAGCAGAAGGCAGAGCTGACTACAAAATGGCTGCTGCAGGAGGTAGAGCCAACCACAAAATGTCAGGGAGTGAGGTCATGCATAATTCTAATAGTAACTCTTCAACATTTCAGGCAGAAGCTATGTTTAACAAGATGCTCTTTAAAATGAACACGTTTAAAAATATCTTCTTGCAAATACACAGCTTACCATCAGTCATGCAGTGAAGATCCTCAATACTATAGAGGCAGCTGCTGCCAAAGCAATTTTTTAAATATCTGCACAGCCAGTCAGAAACCCTGGGGGGGCAAAAGTCCCACCTGGCCCCATCCACTTTCTAAAAATACTTGGTGGGAACCTGGAAAGGTGTTGGCAGGAACCACGTTAGAGATGCTTGCTCTAACCACTACACCACAGACTCACAATGCAGCATTAGCAAAATAACATGCTCTCCCTTGCCCTCAGGGGATTATCCATCAGTGCTTCAGCAGACTCTTGGAACCAGAGCCAAAACCATTCCAAGCTGGGAACAGGTGCTGTGGAACACAGGCTGCTGCAGTTGTCTTGTTTGTGGGCTTCCTGGAGGCACCTGGTTGGGCCACTGTGTGAACAGACTGCTGGACTTGATGGGCCTTGGTCTGATCCAGCAGGGCTTTTCTTATGTTCACCCCAAAGCATTTCAAGCTGGGAGTCCAATGCCCCTGCTATTGGGCAACAATATCATAGGAACTGGTCACGAACAGCTAAGACAAAGGGTGAGATGGAGAGGATTTATTAATTTAGATTGAAGAAGAAACCATTGTCCATCCTATCTACAGAGGATAAGAAGAAAGCACTCACTCATTTAAAACTTAAGCAGGTAAGCTTAAGTTAAACATTAAGAAAAACTTCAAAGAGCGGTTTCAGCAATAGTGGCTAGGGAACAAACACATGAAGCTGCCTTACACTGGATCAGACCACTGGTCCATCAAGGTCACTATTGTCTAAATAGACTGGCAGTAGCTCTCCAGGGTCTGAGGCTGAGGTCTTCCACATCCCTGACTAACTGACCCTTTTAACTGGAGATGCCACGGATTGAACCTGGACCCTCTGCATGCCAAGCAGATGTTCCACCACTAAGCTATAGCAACCACTCTTCTTCTTCCCCACGTTGTGGAATTGCTTGCCATTTCAGGTTTTTAAGAACTTATTAGATAAGAGTGGTAAGCTGCAGTACCACAGTCCAAGCACTGCTTACGACCTGAGTTCGATCCCGACAGAAGTTGGTTTCAGGTAGCCAGCTCAAGGTTGACTCAGCCTTCCATCCTTCCGAGGTTGGTCAAATGAGTACCCAGCTTGCTGGGGGTCAAAGGAAGATTACTGGGGAAGGCACTGGCAAACCACCCTGTACACAAAAGTCTGCCTAGTAAACGTCGGGATGTGACGTTACCCCATGGGTCAGAAATGACCCAGTGCTTGCACAGGGGACCTTTACATTTACCTGTCAAAAGGGCTCTGTGAACTGTGATTACATTGTGAAAAGAACAGAAACTGGTTTTGTACATGGAACTGAGCATATTAAGTATCATTTTTAAAAAGAGAGTTTCTAGCATTTAAGGCTATTAGGGTTTGGAAACAATGTGGGTAATGCTTGGTGAAACCTTGAGGAGAGGCTGAGCTCAATGGTGGAGTACCTGATTTGTACGAAGAAGGTCTCAGGTTCAATCCCTGGGCATTTCCAGTTAACAGGATCTCAGGTAGCAGATGCTGGGGAAACTCCTCTGCCTGCCTTTGAGAGTTGCTGCCAGTCAGAGTAGACAATTCTTGGCCTGTTGGACCAATGGTCACATGAACACATGAAGCTGCCTTATACTGAATCAGACCCTTGGTCCATCCAAGTCAGCATTGTCTACTCATCAGAAGGGCAGTGGCTCTCCAGAGACTCAGGCAGAGGTCTTTCACATCACCTACTTGCCTAGTCCCTTTAACTGGAGATGCCGTGGAATGAACCTGGGACCTTCTGCATGCCAAGCAGATGCTCTATCACTGAGCCACAGCCCCTCCCCTAGTCTGACAGTATAAAGTATGGTCAGGAACCTGGGAGGTATGGGTGGGCAATGAAGAAGTCAGAATAGGATTTCCAGTTGCAGTAGGTACATCACCAGTGCTTCACTTCCTCTTTCCATGATGGGGTAAAAGCAGAACATTGCAAAAAAAAAAGAAATGAAATATATTCAAATTTAGGCAGGTCACAGGATCCAGCTACTCTTGATGCATTTTTAGAAGAAAGAGCAGAGTACAATAGGATGCTTTTAGGTAATGGATATGTTGCCTTCAGGCATGACACTTGATTCCATCGTGTATCAGGTCTCTTTCAGTGGTGAAATTCTACACATTTAACATGCTTCCATACACAAAGCAGGATGAGCACAATGGTTATTCATGGCTAAGAAGGGTAAGACAAACAGGAAGATTTAAGCCAAGGGGCGATAGATTGTAGCTTTAACTGAAACCTCTTACCTCCAAGGACAGGGTCAATAGGACAAATTGCTCAACTTGGGGATTCCCCTTTGTTTTCCTATATAGTCACTGTGCATGTGATCTACAGCTAAGGTGACACAGCAACATCTTGCTTTAGCTGACACATCCTTTTGATGAGTCACACCAGAGCTACTCACCGATCCTCTGCAAGAATACTTCATTTAAAGCAAGACAGAACAGATACTAGATTTCTTCTCCTATCCTGTACCAAATTGTCAATACCTGGCAGATGAGCCATGTTGCCCAAAATAATAACCTGGTCTCAGACCAGCCAAATGTCCCCACAAAGAAGAATGGCTGCTCCAGTGAATAGTGATGTTTCTTCTGCTGCAAAATGGCCATTGTCAAAACAGAGGACTAGCAAAGGGCTTTGGTAGCGCTGCTTGTTGCCCACGACACACTAATGTACAACTAGAGAGTATTAAAAAGCATATGGACATAGATGTTTTCAGACCCCAGGCTAGAAGGGGACAATTAGAAAGCCAACAGATTGACTTTTATGTCTTTAATAGCTGTACAAGAGGGAGAATTTAGCAGCTACAGATTTGTCTCATTGTGTTGTACTTGTGGAAGAAGTTGAATGTGCCAAAATCCTCCTTGCTACACAACTATGAATTCCATCAGATATAGCATCTGGAAGAGCTAAACAGCTCCGCTTGCAAGCAGTATAACCAACAGAGGTGCCTTTGAGCAACTTTCCCCCTTTGTGATGGATGTGCCCCCAAACCACAATAACAGCCGTTTCCATAAAACCAGTTGCCACCATGCCAGCAGGGATTGTGTTTTGGACTCAGCAGGGAGAAAGCAGAGCCTGAACCCAGAGCCCGGCATCAGAACACCAATTCCCACCCTTCTTTCTACTACTCCAGTAGAGGAACAGGTCCCACCAATCACAGCTGACCTCTCTGTGGACAGCAAGTGAATATGGAGCCCGGGAAGACAAGGAGAGCAATGCAAAAGGAGACTTGACATTGGCTGTAGTCCTGAGGGTATCTTCCTGGGGGTAAGCACCATTGGTGTTTACTTCTGAATAGATCTGCTTCAGACTGCTCTCATTGTCAAGGAGGAGAGCATAGGAGAAGTTTGCTTTTTCATGCACTGGTAGAGGAAGTTGTCTAGCTGTTCTATTCTGCAACAGCTCCAGGAGGAGTTAGAAACAGCCTGCCTCCTTCTGAATGGTGGCTTTCATAAAGCAGCAATTTAATGCTTCATATTCAGGAA
This sequence comes from Euleptes europaea, assembly GCF_029931775.1. Classification (NCBI taxonomy): domain Eukaryota; kingdom Metazoa; phylum Chordata; class Lepidosauria; order Squamata; family Sphaerodactylidae; genus Euleptes; species Euleptes europaea. The sequence continues at coordinate 36,586,762 of NC_079318.1, read as the reverse complement.
AGGTGATAAGCATAGGCAGATGGATTGAGACAACCTGGTAGTTGCCGTTTTGCTGTTTTTCAGTATATGTAACATCTTTCAGTAAAATACATAAGACGAATGACCTCACAGTACAAATATAAAAACATATGCAAACATTTTGTGCTAGAATATTTTCATTCTAGCTAAATATGAGCGAACTACCACCACGGGATCAGATCTCATTGGAGATGCTGACCCCGTCACATTTAAAATAAATGATGAAATTTTCTAATCTACAATTAATTAGTTTAGATAAGTTTTAAAAATCTCTAGAGATCATGAGATTGTTTTACTTGGAAAGGTCAGCTTTGCTGTCCACAAAACAAGCTAAAATTCATACTCCTTTAGTTCAAGCCAACAAGATTAAGGTAATCTTGAACATGGTGGCTGAACATACTCACTGTCATGAGACAGCCTGCTGAGGCTTCCTAGGATGAAGAGGACCTCGAAGCACAGGAAGGAAGTGGAACCGAGCAGCTGCAGCAGGCTGAGCAACCACAGGTAGAAGGGGCTTTGCCGTGTCTACAGCCACCCAGTGCAGGGGACTTACCTGTGCCAAAAGCTTAGCTTCAGGAGGTGCCACCAGAAAGCCCCCCAGAGCCGCTGAAGCAGAGATGCAAAAGACTCAGGGCACAACTACATGATCAGAGAAGAAGTGCCACACTACAAGCTCAGTGAAGGACACTCCCAGAAGACTGTAATGAGGCTAACGAGCTTCACCAGGCAGAGAATGCTGAGTCAGGGTAAAGTGCAGCAGCTGATCCACTTCAGGGCTATTTAAGCAGGCCACTGTGATTGACTCATTGTGGGAACAACTGGTTGGTATAATTCTGTGGTGACAGTGAACTTTGGCTGTGTCTGAAACTGTGTGACTCTGACTCTGGACCAGACCCTGACTCCTCGTTTGGATTATGCTTTTGGTAGTGCTGCTTGGAACCTGAGCCTAGAGATGACCCAGCACTTGATTTGGACTGCTCCTGACCACGCCTCATGCCTCTGGCCCTCAGACCTGCTGCTGTACAGAACACGCTGTATGTTTATAGCTTTTAATATTACTGGTATAATTAAGCCCTATTGCATATGGAGCTCACTACTGAGTCACTGGACCCTGTGATCCTTTGAGTCATTCAAGGCATGAATGTGCATGTTCATGGCTGCTGTGGAAGATGAACTCACATGGTGTGTAAAGCTGCTGTTGTGGGGTGAATCAAGGGAAGCCTAAATTTCTGTTGTAGGCAAGGACACAATGTTTGTTTCCCTGATCCTTCCAGCCATACATTTGATTGATGGATACATGAAAAGGGAGGGAAACAGATGGGTGAAGGAATAGAGGGGATGCTTATTAAATTTGCAGATGATACTAAATTGGGAGGGGTAGCAAATACGGTAGAAGACAGAGCCAAGATGCAGGATGATTTTGACAGGCTGGAGAATTGGGCTAGAACTAATAAAATGCACTTCAACAAAGACAAATGTAAAGTTCTGCATTTAGGTAGGAAAAATCAAATGCATAATTATAGGATGGGGGAGACTTGTCTGAGCAGTAGTGTGTGTGAAAAGGATCTTGGGGTCTTAGTAGACCAAGCGCTGAACATGAGTCAGCAGTGTGATGCGGTAGCTAAAAAGGAAAATGAGGTCTTGGGCTGCATCAACAGAAGTATCATGTCCAGATCACACGAAGTGATGGTATCGCTTTACTCTGCTCTGGTTAGACCTCACCTACAGTACTGTGTTCAGTTTAGGCCACCCCAATTTAAGAAAGATGTAGACAAGCTGGAACGTGTCCAGAGGAGGGCAACAAAGATGGTGAGGGATCTGGAGACAAAGTCCTATGAGGAAAGGTTGAAGGAGCTGGGTATGTTTAGCCTGAAGAGAAGACTGAGAGGGGATATGATAACCATCTTCAAGAACTTGAGGGGCTGTATAGAGGATGGTGCCGAGTTGTTTTCTGTTGCCCCAGAAGTTTGGACCAGAACCAACGGGTTGAAATTAAATCAAAAGAGTTTCCGTCTAGACATTAGGAAGAATTTTCTAACAGTTAGAGCGGTTCCTCAGTGGAACAGGCTTCCTCGGGAGATGGTAAGCTCTCCTTCCCTGGAGGTTTTAAAGAAGAGGTTAGATGGCCATCTGACCGCAATGCTGATTCTGTGACCTTAGGCAGATGATGAGAGGGCGGGCATCTTGGCCATCTTCTGGTCACTAGGGGTGTGTGCGTGTGGGGGGGAGGTAGTTGTGAAATTCCTGCATTGTGCAGGGGGTTGGACTAGATGACCCTGGTGGCCCTTCCAACTCTATGATTCTATGGCCATCATGATCCCAGTGCTCAGCAGTCTGGAGAGTGATGATTACAAGACGCAGGAAACGGGAAGATGAGATGTAGTGAACTAAACAAACGACTGCTTATTAAGAGTAAAAAGGACATAAATATGTGCGCAAAGTGGTGCATGAAAACTCATATCAGAATTATGTGGACTTTTGGCAATGGTTTTCTAGTGTTTTCAGAACTTATACACCCATGCTACTTTGGTAGGGCTCAAGTAGGGTCTGCCAGTTACAGTTCAGGTTGAACATGTTATAGGGATGACACCATCCAAAGACTGAGCCCCAGGGTTCATAGAACTGGTGTGAACAGTTGTACATATCCAAGGATTAGCTATTGTAGATGTATTCTACACACTTATGAAGATTCTGCAGACTTGAATTATGGCAGAAGGTGCAGTGGCAAGATCCTTTCATCCATTAGTAGCGCCAAGATCTAAACTGGCAGGGCAACCTTTGTGTCTGCTGGTCCTGGCCCTGCCCCTTGATTCATGAAACCATGCCAGTCACAGATCAGTAACCGGGCCTGGGAGAGAGATGAAAACAATTTCAATTTGCAAGAGATCTCCATAAAGCATCAATTACGTTTCCCATGAATGGTGTCCATCTCTTCTGAGCAGCAGTACACAAATGCTAGGTAAGCAACAATGCACAGCCAAAGTATACAACAATATTTTAGTATGAATAATTCCCAGCTTCATTAGTCATGGATTCACTGGACAATTTAACAGCATTAGCCTCTTTAAAATAGAAATAATTAGTGAAATGACTGGGGGGGGGGTGGACTCTCAAAGGGGGGGAAGCTCTGTTCCATCTTGCTCTTCTCTCTTTTTTTATTTTTGTTTTATTGCTTTTCTCCTTGGACGGGCACAAGCCATGAAGGACTAAGTCTTGATCTAGGAAATCCATCTTGCCCACGTGGGACAATAGAAGAAGTACCAACTCTGATCACTAAGGTAATCATAGACTTTTAACAACTGAAACTCCAAGAAATAGTAGCGTAATCTAATTAAACATAGTTCAGGGTAAGTACCAAGCGTAGGGTGTGAGGACTGTGTGTTTTCACCTTTTCTTTGTATCGCTGCTCAGAGGCTTAGAGCCTGATGCTTGAACACACCATGTGTACACTTTATTTTTATTAAACTTTCTAATATTTTGAATGCTTGATGCCTGGTCTCTGCTTGGTCTTGCTATCTGAAGTGTGGAGCCAGAGTGGTGTAGTGGTTAAGAGTGGTGGACTCTAATCTGGAGAACTGGGGTTGATTCCCCACTTCTCCACATGAGTGGAGACGCTTATCTGGTGAACCGTGTTGGTTTCCCTGCTCCTACAAACAAAGCCTGCTGGCTGACCTTGGGCTAGTCCAGTTCTCTCTGAACTTTCTGTCAGATTGCACAGAGAAGCCATTGAAATTCATAAACATAAGCACAACTTTAACAGAAAAGAAGAGAGTTTAAGAATGAATAAGGCTTGGCTTCCTGTCTTGAAAACCTCTAGACTAACAAAGACTACAGTCAACAATAGCCATGCAGATTAGCTTTGGATTTCACACAATAACAGATCACTTCAGGATACAATGGTTCCATATTAACATACCACACCCTCATTAGCACATTATCTTGATACTTACAGGACAATGGTTAGCACATTACTTTAGTTACTTTTTGCAGGACAATGATTCAACTCAAACCCAACCCCTTTCTGACTATATATTACTCTTCCTACACACTTGACACTGAGAGACACTTGTCCTTCAGTGTTACTCCTCTGAAGATGCCGGCCACAGCTGCTGGCGAAACGTCAGGAAAGAAAATACCAAGACCACGGTTACACAGCCCGGATAACCTACGAGAACCAATTTCTCAGCCCCATCTACCTCCCAAGGTGCCTGTTGTGGGGAGGGGAAGGAAAGGAGATTGTAGGCCAGTCTGAGAACCCTTAAAAGGTAGAGAAAATCGAAGTATAAAAACCAACTCTTCTTTTAATGGGGAGGGGGAGAGGGTAAACTTGCCATTCCTGGAGTGCAATAACTCAAAGTAGCAAAAGTGTGATCCACCTTCCCTATGTTAGCTTGTTGGGGTGAAGTGTGAGAAGCACCAAGTAGGTGGAGCCTCTTAACAGCAGTGCAGGTGTAGAGTTCTGGATCAGCAAATCCATCCAGTGGGTCCTCTTTGATTTGCTGGTGGCAGTGGTCACTATCCAGTTTGGGTTTTGGTACCCCCCCCCCGCCCCCAGGAGGGAAATGGGCAGTGTCACCAAGCAGAGACTTGGGATGGCTGCAGAATTTTCCCGGGAACCCACCAGAACGGGGCTTGTGAGCCCATTCCTTCACTGTGGCATTCTGTATATTAGAAACACTCAGCATATAAATAACTCAAAATTCAAGAGTGTATGGAGTGCTCAACATCTTGGTGTAGATCAGGGGTGGGGAACCTTTTTTCTGCCAGGGGCCATTTGGATATTTATAGCATCATTCGCAGGCCATACAAAATTATCAACTTAAAGATTAGCCAACCAAGCCCCAAGCAGGCAGCTGCCCCAGATGACACACCCCCAGCGTGAGCAAGAAGGCAAGCATCTAATAGGGAATATGTTTCTCCATGGCCTGGGTGGGAAAGAGTTAACACAGTGTCTTGGGCAGTCCTAGCAGCTCCATAGCTAACAACTCTTCTGCAAGGGGGGAAAAGGTTCCTTTTTCCAGCAAAACAAACTCACATCTGCCTTGAATAGAGGCTATTCCTGTCCACGGGAGGGGGCGGATCACCAGTCTTAGATCCTTCTGAGCTAGAGATCTGTCAGGACCCACAAAGGGCCAGACCAAATGATTCCGTGGGCCTTAAATGGCCCCGGGGCCGGACGTTTCCCACCCCAGGTGTAGATGCTACAGCTAGAACAGACAGATGTCACCAGACAGCTATTGGTTTCTTAGGTCAGCAAATCTCTTCAAAGATCCTCTTTAGTTAAACAGGATACAGCTAAGAAAGAGGACCTCACACCCCAAAAGCACAGAAACTTCCTCTGATTATTTTGAGCTTTGCTTGCAAAAACTGTGGAAGGTTTAACTTTCCAGTATGAAATCTGAGCTGGTAAATGAATTTCTCAAGCCTATTTAAATATACTGTAAACACACACACACACACACACACACACAAACACACACACACAAACAAACAGAGGCATATTCAGCAACTACATACTTAAAACATGTCACTGGGGAGATTCAGAGATAAATGGAGATTATTAGCAGTCATTTAGCAGAACATCTAGGATGGTATGCCACATGACTCATCCTTCTGTTTACATGGAAGCTTCTGTGCTAGCTCCATTAGCAATGCACCAAAAACTAGAGCGTCACAACAATTAGGGCACATGGATCCTCCTCTCACCTTCGATGCAGCAACAGACAATTGCACAATTGCTGAACTTTGGGTGGAATTTAGCAGCAGTTACCCTACTTCTATGAACTATGAATACCTAGCACTTGCAGGCCAAAGCTAGAAATGAAGAAGCCCAGATCTTCCTCACTCACGACTTCCTTACTTACTCAATGACTCTGTAGCGCTGGTTGCAAGGAACCCCACTCCGTATGGAGACTCTAAGTTCCATACAGTGCGATGGAGCATTCAGAAACATTTCCCCAAGAGTTGCTTAAATTGACTTTTGCATTTATAACATCAGCACATCAAATTTGAAAACACTAACTGAAATATATAAAATCATTTAAAATCACTCCCTTTTCCAATTTCTTTATTGCATGAATACCCACAAGAGACATATTGCACACTAGAAGGCATCTTCACCGTTACTTATGAAAGCACCCTGATTTATTGTGGCATGAGCAATAACTACATCTGCTGAAACACACTGTTGCCTAAGAACTCCCATGCTATAATAATCTTGATAGCGCTAATCTGAGGCACCCTTTAGGAGCTAACAATTTCTTTTCTACCAAAATTCCACAAAAGGCAAGAATTAAGTCAATTAATTAAAATTCACAAAGCTCACGTAATGTGAAGGATAGGTCATCGTTGCCTGCAGAAAATGATCCTTTATCTGCAAGACTCAAAGAAGCCTTAAAACGCACACACACCATTCCCAGAATGCAAATCTTTTTGAAGATGAAAAATTAACATGGATAGCACTAGAAGACAACACTTTAATCTAAATGAACAAAAAAGATCTGAAACAGCTACTTCTGAATTTAAGTATACATGCAAACTACAGTACAGTTTTCTTCTAAAGTGGTTACAAGGTTAGAATCACTGTACTGTTTAGTCATAATGTGTGTGTGTGCTGTCAAGTCACAGCTGATTTATGGCGACCCCATAGGGTTTTCAAGGCAAGAAACGTTCAGAGGTTTGCCATTCATTGCCTGCCTCCCTGAGGGCTGAGAGAGTTCTGAGAGAACCATGACTGGCCCAAGGAGTGGGGAATCGACCCCTGTTCTCCAGATTAGAGTCCACCACTCTTAACTGCTACACCACGCTGGCTCTCGCCTTAGCCATAATACTCACTGGGAAAGCAAACCTGCGTCTGGGCTATACCACTGCAGGTGGGGACTTAAACAGCAGAACATTCCTTAATGAAAAGAGGCTGCGGCGCATAGAAATCCAGCATGGCACAGTGGTTAGAGCGCTGGACTAGGAACTGGGAAAGCCAGGTTTAAATCATGGAAGCAGAATGACCTTGGGCTAGCCTAACACTCTCGGTTTAACCTACCTCCTAGAGTTGTTGTGAGGATAAAAGGGAGAAGGGGGATGTTGTAAACAACTTTTGGTCCCCGTTGGGAAGAAAAGTAGGGTATAAATGAATACAATAAATAAAAATAGAAAACCATGCCAGAAGGAAGGCAAGGCTTCCTTTGTTAATGAGGAGAGAACTTAGAGGCTCATGAACCCTCAACTGCAGTCTGAAGTGCAACACTGCAGGCACAGGTTTACCACTTTAGTGAGAACTAGGCATTAGTCTCTTGGGAAAGACAGGTTTCTTATCTTTACAAGATGTTTTAGCCTCACCCACATCTCCATAACAAATTGGCCAAGCGACGGGCCTCTCCAGGGCCTTCACCTTGAGAAGATTTACCAGATTTCCTCAAAATGGATTTAATTTCCTTCCCTGAAACCAACCTGGCCGCCAGAGCTCAAGCACGAGGCAGGGATCCAGCCTGCAAGCCCATTACTATGACACCATTTCTATCATTTCAAAAATAAAATAGGTTTTTCTTTCATGTTGCGAAAGACTGCATACATGGGAGTGGGCTATTATGAGCTTGTCATGGGCAGACAGAAAATGATGCTTCAGCCCTTCTGGTTCCAGGGCAGGCACTACTCCGGGCTCCTCCCCACCCCATAGACCACACAGCATGGACAACTGGAGAGGCCCCTTGGTAAAGAAGGGTCTGGAGGCTGTGTTGAACTGTTTGGCTGAGGATGGGAGTTAAAGAATATTTCTTTCCCTGACTAACTATCTCTTAAGGGCTGCAAATGGAGCCACTGATATGTGGGAATATAACTTATAAGCAGACATGCAATCTTTGCATTGAGATGGATTTTTTTTTTAAAGGTAAAGGTCCCCTGTGCAAGCACCGGGCCATTCCTGACCCATGGGGTGACGTCACATCCCGACGTTTCCTAGGCAGATTTTTGTTTACGGGGTGGTTTGCCAGTGCCTTCCCCAGTCATCTTCCCTTTACCCCCAGCAGGATATAGTTTTTGAAAGAGCTGAAAGTGGTTGGGGAGAGACTTCCCTTTCCATACTTATACATGCATATTTTTAATTGTTTCTGGTCAAGCAGGTTTTTGATAACATGCAAAACTGTGTGAACCCTATTTACCAGTGGCCTTCCAATTTCAAATCACCTCAAACTCTGTGAAAAATAATCACGTTCGTGTCCTCCAGCCTAACTTGGGGAAATAAAACCACAAGAGAAGGTTTGTTTCATGCCCTAGAGCAGAGAGAATCATCATTTCATACCCTGATTTCCATCCCGAATTAGCATGGTGTCTCTGGGCAACCCCTGACCTCTTTCCGAAACATGCTGCTTTTATTGAGCTGACTGCAGCTCAAGTGACACTTCCTCTTGAAAGCATGCCAGCCTTGCCATGGGGTGGGAGTTGGGGGAGGGCAGATTGATGGGGTCAAGGTGAAAATGTTTACAACTTCACTCCAAGAATGGGTCTCTCACTGCCATGCCATTCCACATCAGTTCCAGCTTCAAGGCTATTTCCAGGGCATGAAATCAACATTTGTACACAGCAGTCTCAGATCTCTTGATAAAGTGTCCTCGGTGAGCTTTCTTTTTGGAACTAGGACTCCACTTGTGTGAGGAAGGCCCTCGAGGAGATTTCCTCACTTTTTCCCTTTAATGCCCGCTCTGACCATTACACATGAGCCTTGTTCACAAGTCAGAATGAAGAAGAAGAAGAGATGGTTTCTCTACCAATTAAGGAAGACTCAAACCGGCTTATAATCACCTCCCCTTCCCCTCCCCACAACAGGTAGGTGGGGCTGAGAGTGACTTGCCCAAGGTCACCCAGCTGGCTTCGTGTGTAGGAGTGGAAAAACAAATCCAGTTCACCAGATTAGCCTACACTGCTCATGTGGAGGAGTGGGGAATCAAACCCGGTTCTCCAGATCAGACTCCATCGCTCCAAACCACCACTTTTAACCACTACACACATATGCATAATCTAACCCTATCCACATGTTATAGTGAGAGCATGAACATCCTGCTTGTACATCTGTGTGTAAGAAAGAACTAACCTGTGTTCACTTTACGCATGAAACTAGAGACCGGTGCTTAGACAAATGTGGGGTTTGTATCGCATGTACAGCTGACCACATGTAGATTGTAACATGAGAATTACTCAACACACATACAGAGAGCAATCAAGCATACAATATACACAGACTGTACATGTAGTCACTGCAACTTGTGAACAGTGCTCCAATGTACAGTGTACACCTGATTTTTCCTTATATACATGTTGTATAAGTCTCATGTTGTATTTAATACATGTACAGCTGAACGTGAGGTTTTGTAAAGCCCTTAGGCCAAAGTGTTCATAGTTTTGGGGTTGGCTATCATCGAAATGCAGTTCATAGAGTCATAGAGTTGTAAGGTGCCATACAGGGCATCTAGTTCAACCCCTTGCTCAATGCAGGATCAGCCTAAAGCATCCCTGAAAAGTGTTTGTCCAGGCGCTGCTTGAAGACCGTCAGTGAGGGGGAGCTCACCACCTGCCTAGGCAGCCAATTCCACTGCTGAACTACTCTTACTGTAAAATCCCACCCCCAATTTGCAGCTGATACCTTTCCCCCTGTAATTTATACCCATTATTGCGAGGCCTATGCTCCACTGCCAACAGGAACAGCTCCTTGCCCTTCTCTAAGTGACAGCCTTTCAAACACTTAGAGAGCAATCATGTCCCCCTTCAACTCCCCTCTTCTCCAGATCAAACATTCCCAAGCCTTTCCTCATAGGGCTTGGTCTCCAGGCATCAGAACATCCTTGTCTCTCTCCTCTGCACCCGCTCCATTCTGTCCATATTCTTTTTGAAGTGAGGCCTCCAGAACTGCACTCAGTACTCCAGGCGCAGCCTGACCAATGCCGCATACAGTGGAATTACAACATTTGTGATTTGGATGTTATGCCCCTGCTGATATGCCCCAGGACCTCATTAGACTTTTTTGCCACTGCATCACACTGACTCCTCATATTTAGCTTACAGTCCACTCATACCCCAAGATCTTGTTCACACACACTGCTAGCCAGAATTATATCCCCCCATCCAGTATGCGTGCTTCTCATTTTTGTTACCCAGATGTAGAACTCTGCACTTATCCTTATTGAATTGCATCTTGTTCACATTCGCCCACTTTTCCAGTGTGTTCAGATCTCATTTAATTCTCATTTAATTCCATTTCTGTCTTCCAGTGTTTTCTCTACTTCTCCCAATTTGATGTCATCTGCAAAATTATTGAGTAGTCTCTTCATCCCCTCATCCAGGTAAATATTTATGAAAATATTGAAAAGTACCAGGCCCAGAACCAAGCCCTGTGGCACCACACTGGACACCTCCCTCAGATGAAATCCCACTGACAACTACTCTTTGAGTGCGGTTCTACAACCAGTTCCTACCCACCTAACTATGCTAGAGTCTAGTCTGCAATGCTCCAGTTTACCCATCAGAACATCATGGGGGACCCTGTCAAAAGGTTTACTGAAATCCAGGTAAACTACATTGATGGCATTCCCACAATCCAGCAAGCTTGCCATTCCATCAATGGAAGAAAAGTGGTAGGTCTGGCAGGACTATTGAGGACAAGTCCATTGGGGACAGACTTGTCCCCAACAGGTCCTGCCAGACCAACCTAATTTCCTTATTTGACTGATGGTACACAGATGATACACAGCTATATACTTATCCAAATCTCTGGTTGATAAAGTAGTAAAGGTCCTATATTTGTATGCCAAATAAAGGTGTGATTTGATTTGAGGTCCTATATTGAGGCCTGGCTGCTGTGGATTAATGGCTAGGATGAACAAATTGAAATGAAATCCTGGAAAGACGGAAGTAATGTTCGGTGGGAAGGCAGAGGACATTATGCTCTCTGCTTCCGATGGGGGTTCTGCAGACCCTTGCCAACTCAGTTAAGAATTTCGAGGTTATACTGGACCCAACATTATTGCTGGAGAAGGAAGTTAGTGCCGTTGCAAAAAAAAGACTTTCTTCCAACTCAGTCTAACTTGAGAAATGGGCCCTTACCTTGTGAAGACTAATCTGGTCACCTGCATCCATGCCATGGGGGCATCGAGACTGGACTACTGTAATGCACTGTACATTGGTCTCCCCTCAAACATCAATTCAGACGCAGCATGTGCCCTGACCTGGATGGCCCAGGCTAGCCTGATCTCATCAGATGTCAGAAACTAAGCCGGGTCAGGCTGTCACACACAATGCTCTTCACGGCCTGGGACCCTCATATCTGCGAGACTGTCTCTCCCCTATGCTCTGCCATGATAGCTTTGCTCATCTGAGCAGGGTCTTCTGCAGGTGTCAACAAGAAAATCAACAACTGCCCATCCATGTGTCTTGGAACATACATGAAGCTGCCTTATACTGAATCAGACCCTAAGTCCAACAAAGTCAGTATTGTCTACTTAGACCGGCAGCGGCTCTCCAGGGTCTCAGGCAGAGGTCTTTCAAATCACCTACTTGCCTAGTTCCTTTAACTGGACATGCTGGGGATTGAACCTGGGACCTTCTGCATGCCAAGCAGATGCTCTACCACTGAGCCACAGCACCTTCCTATCCCATTGTGGTCTTCTCCACTGTGGCTCCCACCTTGTGGACCTGAGGAGGTCAGGAAGGCTTCCAACTTTCCTGGCTTTCCACAAGCTATGTGAAACTGAATTATTCAAGAGGGCTTTTCTACACAGGCAATAGAGTGGCACAGTACAAAATGATTCACAAAGTTACTTAGAAAAACTATTAGGGACTGTGGTCTATACTATTGGGTCTAGTTTGCTCTAAGTTGGATCTACTATTTAACTTTGCATCATTTAATGTGTCATTTAACACTTCTGTGTGAGAGATCCCCCTCTCTGAGTTTGCTTCTCCAAATCAGTTGCTCAGACGTTGATACAGAAACAATAGATTTATTGAAGCCTTCAGGAGATGAGACAGGCACAGGTAGAAAGTTGCAAGTGAGGGGCTATACGGGTTTACAGAATATATTGACTCCAGGGCACTGGGGCACTGGGGTTCACACTTATTGTTATGGGAAGTTACAAGCTTGGCATAATACAAAACATCAGACGAATCCCAGGAAGTCTGGTGCGGCTATCACACTTCCAAGGCCGCACCGGCCTGAGGGAGTACTGGCAGGAAGAACAGCGGGGGGGGAAGATACATGGGCCATCAGGCCTGGCGCCTGAGACCAGAAGGTGTGAACTGCTTTTACGAGTTCACTGATAACACCGCAGGTGATGGAAAGCAGAGACACAAAGACAGAGACCCTCACATTCTGCCCCCCTTAAGGCCCCCCTCCGAGAGGACGAGGCTTATCGGGATAAGCGAGGTGGAATTCTCGGACCAAGCGAGGAGCTGCCATGTGGGGTGCGGCCACCCATTCGTCATGAGCGGAGCCAAGGTTTTTCCAGCGAACAAAGTAAAACAGTTTCCCTTTCTTCCATTTGGAATCTAAAACCTTGGATATTTCCAAATGGGTATCCCCTCCTACTACGGTAGGAATCTCATGAGCGGGAGGGGGGTGGAACTGGGGAGCTGCTACATAAGGTTTGAGGAGGCTTATATGGAAGACTGGATGAACTCCCTTGAGAGTCTTAGGGAGACTCAGTTCCACGGTAACCTCGTTGATTACTCTGGTAATGGGGAAAGGTCCTACATAACGGTCGCTCAGTTTTTTGCAGGGGCGAAGAGAGCGGAGGTTTTTGGTGGACAGATAGACTTGCTCCCCCACCTTGAGTTCCCACCCCGGAGACCGGTGTTTGTCTGCTTGTTCCTTGTACTTGCTTTTTGCCCTTTCCAGATTTTTGAGCAACCATGGCCAGGTGGATTTAACCACCTGAATCCACTCCTGAAGATCAGGGGTAGACTGGAGCTCTGGCGAGACGGGGGCAGAACCGAAAGGGCCAAAATCCGTCCCGTATATAACTTGGAAGGGACTAAAGCCGGTAGAGGAATGAGGCGCATTGTTGTACGCATATTCGGCAAATGGCAGCAGGTCGACCCAGTCGTCCTGGTGGAAATTTACATAGCAACGCAAATAACATTCTACTACCGCATTTACTCGTTCCGTTTGACCATCCGTTTGGGGGTGATAGGCGGAAGAAAGGCCCTGTTCCTCCACTCCCATTAACTTTAGGAAAGCCCGCCAGAATTTGGCAACAAACTGGACCCCCCGGTCGGAGAGGACCTTCCTCGGGATCGAGTGTAGCCTGAGGACGTGCGTGATGAACAGTTTAGCTAAGCCCTGGGCTGAAGGAAGACCTGCACATGGAACGAAATGAACCTGTTTGGAAAAGAGGTCTGTGATAACCCAGAGAACCGTTTTCCCCCGACTTGGAGGTAGGTCGGTGATAAAATCCATGGCGATGACTTCCCAAGGACGGGAGGGGTTCTCAAGCGGTTTGAGAAGCCCCGGGGGTTTTCCCATCCGTTTCTTGGCTGTGGCGCAGGTGGGGCAGCTGCGCACATACAACTCTACATCAGATCTCATACCGGGCCACCAGAATTGCCTTCGAACCAGGTGAAGCGTTTTTATGAAACCAAAATGACCCGCTAGCCTGGCCCCATGTACAAGTCCCAATACTTCTTTGCGAAGGGAAGATGGGACATATAGTTTCCCCCCTTGCACCCACCAAGTGTTGGTTCGTTCCAAGCCAGTGGGGAGGAGATGGTGCTCCTCCTCCTGTAAGGAGGCGTCTCGGAGTCGCTGTTGGAATGCTTCCGGGATACCTTTGAGCGTAGGGGGGGTCTCCGGTTGGCGGGCTTGGGATCGGGTGGTGACGGCCAAGCCAGGGACTTCCCCTCGCTGTTCGGGAGTGAACAGGGAGTCGACGGGGCGATCGAAATCGTTGCGATACTGGGGAAGTCGTGACAAAGCATCAGCTAGTGCATTTTCTTTGCCAGGGACATGTTTGAGGGTGAACCGGAATTTTGCAAAAAATTGGGCCCACCGAATTTGTTTGGCATTGAGTTTTCTAGCTCCCTTGAGAGCCTCAAGATTCTTGTGATCTGTGCACACTTCGAACGGCAGCTCGGCCCCCTCCAAGAAGTGTCTCCATATGGTAAGGGCATGTTTGACCGCTGCTGCCTCCTTCTCCCAAATGGCCCAGTTGATTTCGGACTGGGAAAACTTCTTGGAGAAGTAGGCGCATGGCCTCAACCGTCCCCCCTCATCCCTCTGCAATAGGGCCCCGCCCATGGCTACATCCGAGGCATCCACCTGCACCACGAAGGGCTTGGTGCAATCCGGGTGAGCCAAAACGGGTTCGGATGAAAAAAGTAGCTTTAAACGTTCAAAAGCTTGCTGGCACTGGGGAGACCATTGCAGACGGGCTGAGGGGAGTGCGGCGCTAGCCCCCCTGTCCTTGGTACGCAACAGGGCAGTGAGGGGAAGCGCAACTTGGGCAAAGTTGGGAATGAAATTCCGGTAAAAGTTGGCAAACCCCAAAAACTGTTGAAGTTGGCGGCGGGTAGTGGGGGTTTCCCAGTCCCGCACCGCCTGGACCTTGGCGGGGTCCATTTCCAACCCTTGGTGGGAAATCACATACCCCAGAAATGTAATAGAAGGTTGGTGGAATTCACACTTGGACACCTTAGCATACAGTTTGTGCTCCCGCAGCCGCTGGAGCACTTCTCGCACTAGGCGCACATGTTCTTCCATGGTTTCAGAGTAAATAAGAATGTCATCGAGAAATACCACCACCCCCCGAAACAGTAAATCATGCAAAACTTCATTAATTAATTGCATAAAGACACTCGGAGCCCCCGAAAGTCCGAACGGCATGACCAGGTACTCAAACATCCCAAAACAACTGGAAAAGGCCGTTTTGGGTTCGTCTCCTTCTTTGATGCGAATGCGGTGGTAGGCTTCTACCAAGTCCAGTTTGGTGAAGATTCGGCCCTCCTTTAATTGTGCTAGAAGGTCAGGAATAAGAGGGAGGGGGTAAGCATTAGACTGGGTGACTGCGTTCAGTCTGCGAAAGTCAATACACAGTCTTAAATCTCCCGTCTTTTTCTTTACAAAGAAAGCTGGGGCTGAATAAGGAGCCTTGGAGGGGCGTATGAAACCCCTCGCCAGATTGACATCCAGATAGTCTCGCAATACAGTCTTTTCACTAGGGCTCATGGGGTAAACCTTTCCCTTAGACAGTTTGCCTTCCCCTACAATCTCGATGGCACAGTCCGTTTCTCTGTGGGGAGGCAGTTCGTCGCACTCTCTAACATCGAAAACATCAGTAAACTGCGAGTACTCAGAGGGTAATTGAGGAGAGACTGGGGCGGGGGACCCTACCAGTGCGGCGGCTGGAGTTCTGAGTACCCGTTCCTTGTCATGCAATCCACAGGGGTTTTCGGGGAAGGAAAGCACCCGTTTAACCCAATCAATGGAGGGATTGTGTCCCCTTAACCAGTTCATCCCTAACACCACAGGGGTTACAATAGGGGCGATGGTGAAATACAACCGTTCCCAATGTTCCCCCACGGACATAATCACGGCTGCAGTTCTGTGGGTCACAGGGCCCCGTTTAAAGTCACTCCCGTCCATTTGGGAAAAACGGAGGGGTCCCGGAAGCCGCTTGCGCCGGACACCCAACTTCTTGGCAGTTTCCTCATTTATCATGGTGCGGGCACACCCCGAGTCGACCAACGCGGGGACCTCTAACGGGGGACCCCCTTTGGGTAGGGACAGATGAACACGCACAAATACATTGTCCTCTTGGGCGCTTACCATCGGTGGAGCTCCTTGCACAACGATAGGGACGGTCTGCTGCGGAGCCCCCTCTACAGCAGACCGACGGCGTTTTTTGCCGGCTGTTCCCACTCTTCCTCCTCGCTGGAAGAGGGGGACGGGGTGGTGGCTTCCGGGGAGCCGTCCGAATCAAAGACGGTATTTGTAATCCGGGACCCCGATGGGACCGTAGAGTCGGATGCCCCATCCTGGGGGCGCGCGTGGAGAGCGGAGGGTGCGCCGGAGCGCCGGCTCAGTGGTCCACTTCTGCGGCGAGGCTGGCTGTCGGCGGCCGGTTTCGTCGGCTCGGCCTGGGTTTGGCGGGGGGGGGTCGGACGGCCTGAGCGAGAGGGGCATTGCGATGCAAAGTGACCCTTTCCCCCGCAGATCAGGCAGACGCCGGCCTCGAACCGCTTGTGGCGTTCCGCGGCCGAGAGACCCCCGCCACCCCCTTGCCGGAGTTCCCGGCCACGGTCACCTCGGGGCCTGGGGTCTCGCCCAAGCCGTTGCTTGGACAAGTTCAGGAGTTGTTTGCGATTCTCGATGTCAGCAGCATGGCGAACCCAACCTTCCACATCCGGGGGGTTCCCTTGCATGAAGGCCCAATGTTGGAGGTCTGGGTCGAGACCCTCCCTGAAACATTGTACCAAGGTAGCTTCACTCCAGTCCAGAATTCGGCTAGCCAGTGACTGGAACTCACTTGCATACTGCGCCACCGACTTAGTCCCTTGGCGCAGTTGCATCAGGGAGGCTTTAGCCCGCTCACCCAGAGTCGGGTCCTCAAAACGGTTTCGGAGTGCTATCATGAACTCGTCCAGGGTTCGCAGCACCGGCGAGCGGAGTTCATACTGCAACACCATCCAGGCAGCCGCCTCCCCTTGCAGTAAGGAAGCCACGTACTGCACCCGGGACTCCTCAGAAACGAAGGTTCGGCCTTGTTCCCGCATAAAAATGTCTACTTGGACCATAAAAAAGGTCAACTGGTCTCCCGACCCGTCATACGTGACTTTCAGGTCCCGACGGGCCGGGGGGGCAGGGGTTGCGGGCGGAACTACCGGCGCCCTGTCCGGGGGAGCACCGGCTGGAGGTTGCAACTTCAGCGCATCTAGGGTCGTGGCCATCTCACCCATTACGCGTTGCATGATCTCCATCTGCTCCTGCATAGCCCGGCGGTCTTCCTGCCACTGCTTTCGTTCTTCCTCCATGAGGGCCTCTTTGCGGGCCGGGTCCCCTTCGAGTCCCGTGCTGGGGAAGGCCAACCGGCGATCCTTCGCCGCAGTCCGCGAGAGCGACCAGCCCTTGGGAGAGTCCAGCCAATAAGTAAGCCCCCGGGGACGTCCGTCCCGATCTTGGTCGGGGGCGCGATCCTTCGGTTTCTTTGGCTTGGCTCCCTCCTCCTTCGGGTCCGGCTTCTCCGGCTCGTCCGGTTCCTTGGGGGCATCGGGGTTAGGGGTGGTGTCCTCGTCGGCTGACATTCTGTCCAAAGCGGTCCAGCTGCAGTCCGAGAGGCAAGGGACTTGCAACTTAATGTGAGAGATCCCCCTCTCTGAGTTTGCTTCTCCAAATCAGTTGCTCAGACGTTGATACAGAAACAATAGATTTATTGAAGCCTTCAGGAGATGAGACAGGCACAGGTAGAAAGTTGCAAGTGAGGGGCTATACGGGTTTACAGAATATATTGACTCCAGGGCACTGGGGCACTGGGGTTCACACTTATTGTTATGGGAAGTTACAAGCTTGGCATAATACAAAACATCAGACGAATCCCAGGAAGTCTGGTGCGGCTATCACACTTCCAAGGCCGCACCGGCCTGAGGGAGTACTGGCAGGAAGAACAGCGGGGGGGGAAGATACATGGGCCATCAGGCCTGGCGCCTGAGACCAGAAGGTGTGAACTGCTTTTACGAGTTCACTGATAACACCGCAGGTGATGGAAAGCAGAGACACAAAGACAGAGACCCTCACATTCTGCTTCGCTTCAGTTTTGTTCTTGGATTTCTGGTTGGTTCTTCAACCCAAGTCTTATTTCATAGTTTATTGAATGTCCCATCCTGTTAATTGTATTGACTCACTCTGTGTAATCTGCCTTGAGTCCCAGTGAGAAAGGCGGACTATAATTAATGTAAATGAGATTATCCAGGTATTGGTTCTCAGTTTTATTTGCAAAGTGACTACACATTGGCTCTTTTGAACAATACAAATAGTGCAGGATGTCTACTGCAACAAGTCAGCTCAATGCTAGCAGCCACTTTATTATACTTATTGATAGTGATTTGGAGCTATTCTGGATCTCTCTCTCAGAAGATATAAAAAAAACATTGTGGGTATTATCTCCATTCTGTTTTTGAGCTGCTCATGGCACCCTCCTATTTCCTCTCACATTACAAGACTATCAAAAGCAGGTCATAAATTATGAATAGAACACTTGAGGAGTAGATTGTTAAAAGAATCAAGATGGACAAAGTGTATTTCTTTAAATATATCTCAAGTAGGAAACTGCCCCAGATACAGTTGGACCTTTGGATGATGAAGGAATAAAAGGATTGCTAAAGGAAGTAGGCGAGATGGCAGAGAAGCTAAATGATTTTTCTTCTTCTGTGTGCACTGTGGATAGTGTGGGGCGTGTGTATCCAGGCCACAGCCACTATTTTCATAAAGGGAGTCTGAAGAACTGAGCCAAGTTAAGGGGGATAAGAAACTAAGTTCTAGACCTATTGGGGAAATGTCAATTTTTAAAAAGGAGTCCAGAGGGGACCCAGGAAATTACATGCCAATTAGCCTAACATCTGTCCTAGGCAAATTAGTAGACACTGTAATCAAAGAATTATTAGGCACATAGAGGAACAAAGCCTGCTGATGGAAAATCAGCATGGCTTCTGCAAAGGGAAATCCTACCTCACCGACCCTCTGGAGTTCTTTGAGGAAATGAACGAGCATGTAGATAATGGCAGTAGACATGATATACCTGAACTTTCAAGACAAGATACTTCACCAAAGACTCCTAGGTAAGCTTAGCAGTCACAGGATAAGGGATAGGTCCTCTTATGGACTGAATATTGGTTAAATGACAAGAAGCAAAGACTAGGAATAAATGGATAGTTCTCTCAGTGGAGGGAATTAAGCAGTTAGATCCCACAAGTATTAATATTGGGACCAGCGCTATTTAATTTGTTCATAAATAACCTGGAACTGGGGATGAGCAGTGCAGTGGCCCCAAGTTTGCAAACAACCCAAAATTATACAGGATGCTGAAAACCAAGGCTGACTGAAGAGGTTCAGGAGAATGTTTCTAAATTGGGCAAGCGAGGAACAATGTTGCAAATGAAGCTCAGTATAGGTAAGTGTAAGGAACAAAAAAAAATCCCAACTTCAAGAATATGCCCATAGGATTTCAACTTGCTGAGGTTCGGAGGAAAAGAGACCTTGGGGTCATAGTGGACATATAGGAGGAGAAAGTCCTGTACGTATGTGGGTCCCAGGTCATGAAGGACTTTAAATGTCAAAACCAGCATCTTGAATTGAACGGAAACAGACTGGCAGCCAATGTAACTGTTTCAAAATGGGCAACATATGTTTCCAGCAGCTAGCTCCTGACAATAGTCAGGCTGCCACATTCTGGATCAGTTGTAGTTTCCAGGTTGTCTTCAAGGGCAGCCCCACGCAGAGTGCATTGTAGTAATCCAACAGCAAGGTTACAGAATCATGGAACAGCATGCTCATCACCGTCTAGGAAACAAGACAGTTGGCTTCCACTGAACCACACAATTACTCCCTTTTAAAAAGAGGTGCCAAAAAAAGGTATACCCATTCTTCCTTCTGTGAGGCTTTCCTGTTACATCAAGGTTCGCTCCATCTATCCCGCAGCCATGGGATACCATACTATATGGTAGATGCAGTTTTATACATATGGCAATATGTTAGGTAAAAGATAAAGGTCCCCTGTGCTAGCACCGGGTCATCCCTGACCCATGGGGTGACGTCACATCCCGATGTTTCCTAGGCAGACTTTGTTTGCAGGGTGGTTTGCCAGTGCCTTCCCCAGTCATCTTCCCTTTGCGCCCAGCAAGCTGGGTGCTCATTTTACCGACCTCGGAAGGATGGAAGGCTGAGTCAACCTTGAGCTGGCTACCTGAACCCAACATCCATTGGGATAGAACTCAGGTCGTGAGCAGAGCTTTTGACTGCAGTACTGCATTTTACCACTCTGCACCATGGGGCTCCTAAGGTAGATGCAGTTTTATACGTATTGCTGAGAGCAGAAGTCCAGTTCCCTTTTAAAATAACCTGGAAAGGGGTTTATCATCTTGTCTGCAAAACAATGTCATCTCTCCTGAATCACCAGAACTTGGGACTGTGCAGGTTAGACAATAAAGAAGAGAATAAATAAGAAGATAAAGGGGAAAACGTTAACTACCCAACTTGAAACCTTATTCCACTTGCCAGTGTTTCTGTCAGCAAGTAATGCAGCTAGGCTGAATGTAGCTATCCTGTCCACAGGGTACCCACACCACCCTCCTGCCTTCTCATAGGTTGCCTGGTAATTCCAGCAGCCATCTGCAGGAACAATTTCCTGCTTCCAGGCTCAGAGAATGCAAGATAGGAAACTGGCCAAGGCCTTTCCCACTCCCCTCTCATCATGATTTCCAACTCCTCTTAGAATCCTGACTTTGCTTTTCTTTCCTACAGGTCTTCGTAATAGGCACTGGAGGTACCACACTATGATTTACTGTATCACAGGCACTAAAAAGAAGACAAACGCATCCTAAAATGGGGATTGTTTCTCAGAATGCATTTGTTATATAAAGACCTGTTTGCAAAATTTGGGGGGGGGGAGACCCAGCACTCTGTGGTGTGTGTATCTGTGTGAGTATACACAGATAGAGCCTGATGCTACTAAGTTGTTGTTTCTTTACATCAAATGCTCAAATTTCAGCATGGTGTAGTGGTTAAGAGTGGTGGTTTGGAGCGGTGGACTCTGATCTGGAGAACCGGGTTTGATTTCCCCTCTCCTCCACATGAGCGGCGGAGGCTAATCTGGTGAACTGGATTTGTTTCCCCACTCCTACACATGAAACCAGTTGGGTGACCTTGGGCTAGTCACACTCTCTCAGCCCCACCTACCTCACAGGGTGTCTGTTGTGGGGAGGGGAAGGGAAGGTGTTTGTAAGCCAGTTTGATTTTTCCTTAAGTGGTAGAGAAAGTCAGCATATAAAAACCAACTCTTCTTCTTTCAGATAAAAGATATGCCAAAACAATAGTGCCTTCTTAGACCCTCTTTGTTCCCAAACACTGGATTTAATCCCAAACTTCCTAGTACGCAAAGTATGCCAGATAACTGAGGGCTATGATGCATTAATATTCAGACACAAACCAAAATGGGAAGAAAGTTACCCCCCAAAGTATGACTGTACTTCAACACAAAAATACTTCAAAGGGTGACTTCAGCATGAAATTATAGAACTAGAGTCTATCAGCATATCTTATTCAATTCATTTAGGTCTTAGTTGGTATCAGGAGTTTCTCTCCTATTCCTTGTGGGAAGTTACTTTAGCACAACTAGGACCAATTATTTGTGAGCGGGTCACATTATTTTGTGTATATTTCAGCTTGGCATGGAAATACCACAGACCTCTTACATTTCAAGGCATTCTGGGCCCACTGTTTACAACATTTTTCTCAAAGCAACAAAGAATTTGAGCCACATTGATGGGTGCAGGCAAGAGGTACACTCAGAAGCCACAGTAGAAAGAGAAGATGGGCATTCCTAGGGAGGGCTGTTATAAAAAAGGGATGCTGATAGAGTCAGCGATGAAGATTGCAGAAGGGCAAAGTGTTGAAGGGTGGGATGACATGTAGGAAAACCACAGGCAGGGTGAGGATTTTATACTCTTCACCAGGTACTTTGTCATTAAAATGGAACCCCTTCAACTGAACCTTTCTTGCTGTGATCAGGGTCAAATGTAATCACACAGATTTGCATTCCTTTCACTTAATGATGAGCCCCGTGGCGCAGAGTGGTAAGCTGCAGTACTGCAGTCAAAAGCTCTGCTCACGACCTGAGTTCGATTCCGACGGGAGTCGGTTTCAGGTAGCCGGCTCAAGGTTGACTCAGCCTTCCATCCTTCCGAGGTTGGTAAAGTTGAGTACCCAGCTTGCTGGGGGTAAAGTGTAGACGACTGGGGAAGGCACTGGCAAATCCCATAAACATAGTCTTCCTAGTAAACATCGGGATGTGACGTCACCCCATGGATCAGTAATGACTCAGTGCTTGCACAGGGGACTACCTTTACCCTTTACATCTAATGAAGATGTTGGTATACACATATTGGACTTGGCCTGTTATGACTAGCCTGAGTCACGTTTGTATTATTGCTCCTGGCTTTTCATTTGTTATATCAGTTGTCACTTTCTGATACTGTTACACATTTACAGGCTGGAATTTAAAAACAAAACAAAACCACACAAAGCCCTAGTTTAACCATGAGTCCACTTAGGTGATTTTTAAAAAAACTTTCCCCCTTTAAAGAGGAGACTCCAGTGCAACCCCAAACTATTTTTGAAAGCCCAGTTTCCAAAGCAGTTTTCTATCCATATACCAAACTAAACTAGCAGTCAAGAGTGGGAGAGGGCTATTGTTGAAGAAACGTCAGCCAAGTTTTCCTTGGGTACACTGAGCAAGTTGAGTCTCGGCTATAGAAATGTTACTGTATTTCAATTGGTGTGTAAGTCATACTATTGTTACCACCTTTTTGCCTTTGATATTAAAACCAGGGCTATATGTGACCCCCCCCCCCCAAATACAGTATCCAAAATGGCACCCAGTTAAACAAGAGTAATATTTTGGGATTCCTGATGCATATTACATAGTGTATATGTTTCACAATGTGCACATCACATGAAGGTATTGCTTAAGGCTCCAACCCTCTCCATATGTACTTCAGATCTAACTAAATATGCATAAGATTGCACTGTGAGCGTCCTGGCATGTAACGTGCCAAGCCAGCTTCTTGCATCAGGTGCAAACCTGCTTGCTGTGACACGCAGTCCTTACTGGCTACGCTGCTTCCTCAACAGTTAAAGCAACACAGTTTGCTTATTTATATTTCAACTTCTAATGCGTCTACTACAATAAAGTACTACGAACATTACTGATTTATTAAAGAACCGAAAGTCAGCCAGCAATATTTCTGTTTCGAATCAGTAACAGAATTTTTTAAAAAGGTTTCCTCACTGACAGATTTCTGTAGGCAAAAATTTAATTCGCTAAAATATTAGGAAACTTATTTCCCCCCAGACACCGTGCAGCAAGCACTCAGAAGGCTGCTCACATGCCAAAATTGTTAGTGCTAATAGTAATAGAATTAGGAGTCCAATCCGCATCAATACAAAAGCTTTAAATTTTATTTTTCATCTTTGAATTTCTAGATGTTTGCAGCAACTCAGGGTAGCTAGAATAAAAATTCAATGAGAAAAGTGAATACAAAAGAAAGAATGGGGGGAGTGTCAGTATGTTAATGGGGGATGTTAATGGGGGGAGGGGAAAATGACTAAAAGGTAAAGTAATTTCATTTAAGAAATGACACAGATTGTCCATAATTGTAATTCTGGACAGTGATGTTTAACAATTAATTAATATAGAAGAAGAAGAGTTGGTTTTTATATGCCGACTTTCTCTACCACTTAAGGGAGACACAAACCGGCTTACAATCACCTTCCCTTCCCCACCCCACAACAGACACCCTGTGAGGTAGGTGGGGCTGAGAAAGCTCTTAATAGAACTGTAACTAGCCCAAGGTCACCCAGCTGGCTTCATGTGGAGGAGTGGGGAAACTAACCCAGTCCACCAGATTAGCGTCCGCCACTCACGTGGAGGAGTGGGGAATCAAACCCAGTTCTCCAGATCAGAGTCCACCACTCTTAACCTCTACACCACGCTGGCTCACATATATGTCCTGGAGATAGCTTTCTACATGGTCAGTAGATTGCTGTGGCACTCTGAGGAACCTGACTGCTTATTTTAATATGAAGAATGTTTAACTTTTAATTCAAGCTCAAAGATTCTCACAAACATCTGCCAAAGTTTTAATCAGGCATTGCTCTGTTTCTGAAAATGCCAACAGAAACCTGTTCTTCCAAATTAATAAAATTGCGCACAAAATCCTGATCAACAGGATTGTTTTTAGTCCAACCCAGGATGCAAAGAGAAAGCAAATACGTCACATTATAGCCCTATTTGAAATAATTTGAATGACTCCTCTAACTAGTACAAACCTGATGCCTACAGCAGAAAAGAGTCCCTTCTCTCCAAAAGAGAATGAACTTATACAGTGCAGACAGAAAAGGTTTTCTTTCTCGGCAAGAAAGCCTCCCAATTCCCATTATTAGTGGTAATGCTTTTCAATGCTCTGCAGGGCAGTGAATGAAGTCCTCCTGGAGTTACTATATTTGTAGGGCTCTGCGTTAGGAAAAGGTAAAAAGCTTTTATGTGCCCACTTAGTCCGCCCTAAAGTATGGCTGCTTGCAGTAGCATCTCAAAGGCATTAGTTATTCCAGCACTTAGGCATCTATGGTACACACCACAGGCTATCAACAATAACACAAAACACCAAAAGCGTGCTCGCACATTAGGCCTCAGTTCGGGTCGGTGCATATCAAAAGGCACCCAACACCTTTTCTACACATGACATCTGTACAGGCACAGAAACAAGTAAAGATATTCCTGTTTTGCATTTGCAGTTTGAGGGAAGGGGCTTGATGTCTCCTCTACTCACTTTTTGGCCGGTTTTAGTTTTGCTATTGTTATTTTAGAGGCTGTTCATATTTGATGCACAGTGCCGTATTATTTTATGGCGCCAGCTGCCTTGGAGGCTTCAAACAAACCAAAAGGTGGGATAAAAATGTAACCAGCTCTTCAGGACTGAAAGGTATTTGAATGATGAATGTGACCACTGACACAAAGGCAGTTTCTCTTAAACTAACCATCTCTGCCACATAGGGTTGCCAGCTCTGGGTTGGGAAATACCTGGAGATAGGGGGGGTGGAGCCTGAAGAAGGTGGGGTTTGGGGTGAGGAGGGACTTCAATGAGGTATAATACCACAGAGTTCACTTTCCAAAGCAGCCATTTCCTCCAGGTGAACTTATGTCTGTCTCCTGGAGATCAGTTATAATAGCAGGAGATCTCCAGCCACCACCTGGAGGCTGGCAACCCTACTGTCACAGATACAATACGTGCACAAGCACTAAGGCCTGGGCCTAGCTCTTCATAAGAAACAAAATGTGATGGGAGAGACAACAGAGCATGAGAACTGCCTATGCTGGATTAGACCATTAGTGGACTGACACCTTTCCCCCCCGCCGGAAGCTCACAAGCAAAGCAAGATGGAGGTAATTCTCCCAGCCCCACTTGCTTCCCCTCAGCATCCGGTCTTCAGAGGTCTAGGCCTCTGAACACAGGACTGAATTTAGCTCTTGTGGCTAATTAACTACTTACAGGTCTATCCACGTATTTATCTAACCCTTTAAAAAAAAACTAATAGAACAAGAAGTCATCAGTTCCTCCTGAGATAATGAATTTCATCCAACGAGAGGGAAATAAAACTTTCTATTGTAGCCATAGGTCGGAAGCGACTTGACGGCACTTAACACACACACACACACACATTGTCATCCTCAAAACTACTGCCAATAATTTCATCAAAAGATCCCAAGTTTTAGTTTTACTCCCCCCCACGCTTCTCATTATTTTAGACACTTTTAACATATCTCCTCTTAGCCGCCTTTTCTCAAAACTCAAAGGCCTCTTTCCCTGTATGAAACCCCTTGATCTGCTGTTCCTTTTGTGCTCTTCCTCCAGCCTTAAAATATGAATTTGAGTCACCAAAAAGTATCCCCAGTGTGATTAATCCATAAATCTCTATAATGCCATTTTACTTGTGACTTCATTTTGCAGACCCTTTATACTGTCTTTGAGAACAATCCTAAGCACAATCCTCAGAATCCTACTCAAGCCTACTCAGTGGGACCTATGCCTGGAAAAGTGTTCTTAGAATGGCACCACTAGTTACCTAAAATCAAGATACCCAATTCTGAATGGTTTCATTTTTTGGAGACCACCAAGGAATACCAGGGTTGCTATTCAGAGGAAGGCACTGGCAAACCACCTCTGTTAGTCTCTTGCCATGAAAACCCCAAAAAGGGGTCGCCATAAGTCGGCTGTGACTTGACGGCACTACACACACACACACACACACACACACACACACACACACACACACTAAAGACAATAGCTGTATTTGCGTTCGAAGTTTCAAAGATCAGGCACAAGCTGTTTCAGGAGAGTTGTGTTAACAGCATATAGGACAGATAGGGACATTTCTTATTAGCTGATTATGATTTCATTTTTAAGCCTTTTAAAAATTCTTTATAATGATGGATTGGCTTGTAAATTTATTTTTGCATTGTTTTAGGTTGAAAATCCGAACAAGTATTTGTGCCTATAGCTTTGAAATTCTTTTGGAAATAAACTCTGTACAATATGCATCTTAAATTTGTTCCCCTTTTAGGTCATAAAGAAAAATACTGACGTCCTCAGTTACTTGACAGCCAAGAAACAACCACTTCTCATATTACACTAGAAATAAAATGGCATTACAAAAACGTATGTGTCTACCATGTTAATCGTATGAAAGCATGTTGGTTCATTACTGGGGTAACTCAAATGATGGTATTTCTCCACCCTGTGCTTCTGGGATTGCTAAGGCAAAAGATGTTCAGAAGTGGTTTGCCATTGCCTGCCTCCATGTCATGGCCCTTATATTCCTTGAAGGTCTCCCTTCCAAATACTTGCCAGGATCAACCCTGCTTAGCTTCTGAGATAGAATCATATAATTCTATGAATCATAGAATTCTATGACAAGATCTGGCTAGCCTGGGCTATCCAGGTCAGGAACACTTCTTTTACCCAACTTCTAACAAAGAACCACGTGTCACAAAGGCACTCACCACTAAATTACTGCTTGTACATCAGTTGACTAGCCAGATTCCAAAACCAATGCCCACTGCATGAAATCCTTGAGTTAATTCTAACCTCTTTTCTTTGACCCTCCAGCTCTAACAACAATAATACAGTACAATGCTACATCAATCTTTGGAGACACTGCCATCTAAACATGCCTTCAGACCAACCAATCAGGATCATTGGTCAGATCTGGGAGACCATGTGTTCAAGTCCTATCATCAACCTGCACTCACTACGTGATCTTGGGCAAATCAGCAATTCTTATGGCTTGGCTCCCCATTGTACCATGGGAATAACAGTGACATCCCTCCCAGGTTGTTGTGAAGATAAACATAGACTATAAAGCAGTCTGTAAATTAAAAGCACCCTGACCTGGATGGCCCAGGCTAGCCTGATCTCGTCAGATCTCAGAAGCTAAGCAGGGTCAGCCCTGGTTAGTATTTGGATGGGAGACCACCAAGGTAATACCAGGGTTGCTGTGCAGAGAAAGGCATTGGCAAACCACCTCTGCCAGTCTCTTGCCATGAAAACCCCAAAAGGGGTCTTCATAAGTCGGCTGCGACTTGACAGCACTTTACACAAACACACAAATTTAAAGCATTATAAAAATAACAAATAGCCAGTAATTAACAAACACGAGTCTATGGTCAGCTTTCCATTTTGTACATATTTTTGTGTTTTCCAAAAATACTTGTAAAGCAGCAGCATATGTAACAGTTCAGTACTGATTTAGAAATTATGTATTTACTTCATTTACAGTCCATTTTAGTCTTGCAGAGACTCATGGGGGATTACTGTCCCTCTGTCGAAAGAAAACCTAATTAGGATGCAGCTAGAATAAGATTGCTCTGGGCCTCCTTTACCAACATTTTATTGGTTACTAGATAACCAGCCTTGGAGCATTTTTTAACATCCCAAAACAACTTAGCCTTCTGATGCGAGAGCCAGATTCATCTGCAGCTAGAGGCAGCTTTTATGCTGTCTAACAACAAAAAATATATATTCCGCATTCCAAAGTCTGCTGCACCAACAGCAACCAAGACACCTCCAGTGGTTCTCATTAGATGGTGACACACAGAGATCCAGTGCCACCCACAATAGCAGGCCAACACTTAAGAGGAAGCCATTGTCATTAACATGAATGGAAACAGGGCTTTAAAAACGCACAACACAGTAGTAATAAACTGGAACACCAGAGGATTCACTTCCTCCCCTTGTGCCTTCCTTTGCATTCCAGCTAACTTTTTATTTATAATCACAGCAGCTGGAGACGCACCGTGGAGGGACCACTGGGAGGGAGGTGGAGGATAGGAGCGTAGGGAAAGGAAGAAAGAAAAAGAAATGGTCTGGGGTGAGGGAGAAAGAAGCAAGGGAGAAGTAAACAGCAGAGATTAGGAAAGGAGCAGATTTTTAAAAAGGGGTTTAGCAGGTCTAACCAAGATTTTCTTTCTCTGACACACGCACACTCGCGACGTCTGAAGCTTAGAATGGCTGGTAGCCAAGCTGGCAAACGCAAAAGATGGCTGTATTATCACAAGGAGGAGAGTTGTGCCCCCTTTCTACGGGCCAGGTCTCACAGGAACCCACCATGGTGTTTCCTTTAACCCTAGGTGCGTGGGTGGGGTGGGGGAAAGCTCCCTTTATTAACTATCTGCTGTGGAACATCCTCAGAAGGAGATTAGAGGGAGATCCCTGAAGAAGAGGGAGGAGATGATTGCATGGACTGGGTCCGCTCTGCCCCTGCCTCTTTCGGCCCATTTCCCAGAAGCATTGGGTGCATTTTCTAAAAGGCGCAAAGGAATGTATCACGCAAAAGCCGATGGAGCAGAGAGACTTGCCCCTGCGCAAAGGCTCTCTCCTTTCCTCCTCTACTGCGCCTTTCGTTTATTTTATTTATTTCAAATCAAACATTATTGGCACAAATCCTTTAAATACTATATTCAATTATTAAAACACAATCTTTGAACAGTAAGATACTAACAACCTAGTTAAAACCTCTGCGTCTTAAAGTGCTATATATCCAGTGATTAAAATACAATCTTTTTTTAAAAAATCTCTAGCCCACCCTCCCCATCCTTGCAAAAGGAAGGGGGGGGCCTTCACTGCAGCAGCATCGCGAACCACCAATGGCCACCATCGCGGCCACACCAGCAAAGATGGGATACAGCAACAAAGAAACACGCTCAGCCGTCTCTCTCTCTCCCCCCACCCCAATCCACATTACACAAACCCAACCCTATAGATAATTCACAGTGCGTAGCCGTGTTAGTCTGTCTGCAGTAGTAGAAAAGAGCAAGAGTCCGGTAGCACTGGACTCATACCCTGCCAGAAAATATTTTTGTTAGTCTTTAAGGTGCTACTGGACTCTTGCTCTTTCCAACCCTATAGGTGCGATGCCTGCCTGATGGCGAACAAAGCCTCTTCTCCGCCCGCCTTCCCCCCCCCTTTTGACATTGTGCCCGAGAGAGTCCGAGGGGGGAACCGCAAGGAGACGCAGGATGGTGAATGGATGTCATTGTGTCCGACCCAGCAGGGGAGAAGGGGAGGAAGGGGAGAAGCGGCAGCGCTCGGATGGGTCCGATCCAGCCCCCCGGAGCCTGCCGCAAGGCTCCGCAGCAGAGCCCGGCGGGTTCCACGCGCGCGCCCGGGGAGGGCAGGACCCAGGACCCGGTGCAGCCGGCGAGCCAGGGACCCTGGCGCAGCAGCTGCCCATTGCCCTAGCTGGGGACACGCACCCCCCCCCCCCATGCAGATCCCTTGTGAGTAAACAGATGCTGCCCTGGAAAAAAAAGGGGGGGGCAGGAAGCCATTCGTCAGGGGATGACCCAGCTTTCCAGGCTCCCTTGGAAACAAGTCCCGGGAGCTGTTATTGCTGCAGAAGGGGGGAGGGAGAAGGAGGACGGAGGGAGGGCATTTGCAATTGCAATTGCAACCCCGCGCCTTACCCCAGCGTCAAACGCAGACCGGCTCCTCCGCAGCCTTCGGCGAGGCGGGCTGGGGTCGACGCCCCCTTTCCAAGGGGGTCGCGATTGCTCGGGGAGACACCCCGATAACCCCCCCTTCTTTCCTCTCTGGCGTCTCCCGACTCCGGCTCCCAGCCTGCAGGGGAGAAAAGGAGCAGGGCGGGGGCAGAGGGAGG
The DNA here is from genome assembly GCF_029931775.1 of Euleptes europaea. NCBI lineage: Eukaryota > Metazoa > Chordata > Lepidosauria > Squamata > Sphaerodactylidae > Euleptes > Euleptes europaea. The sequence continues at coordinate 36,556,788 of NC_079318.1, read as the reverse complement.
AGGGGGCGTGGCAGAGGGAGGAGGGGGCGTGGCCTTTTGCCCGGCGCAGGCAGGAGAAGACCGGGAAAGGGCGGGGGGGAACCGTGCGTTGCTCTCGCCGGAGCTTTACGCATGCGCGCCCTCGGAGAAGGCGGGGGGGGAGGAGGAAGCCGTCTTTGCCTGCAAAGGCTCGGTCCCGCGCACGCGCACTGGGAGGAGTTCCTGGGCCCGGGAAGCCCGTGAGTGACCGGGGTGGGAGTAGGTGGGTCTCCTGAGGTTTGTTCCGGGGGGTTGGGTGGGTGGGTGCTGCGTGAAGTCTTGCTGCTTCCTACCCCGGGGGGGGGTCGTCGAGCATGCAGGGGGCTTAGCTCGAAATGCAGCAAGGTGTCTGGGTCGCTTCGGTCTGTCGTGCAGCGTGGTAAAGGAGTGAATCCCACCAGGCCGTTTACGCATGGGAGGTTTTGCCTTGGGTTTGCAGCTTTGTAGAGGCGCGTTTCCCCCCCCCCCTCTCAATTCTCAGAACTCTGTATGGGGGGCTTATTTTTGAGTTTTAAGCATTCGGATGGGGAAAATGTGCATCTGCAGGACAGCAAACCCAAGGCCAAACCTCCCATGCATAAAGGGCCCCATGGAGTTCGGTCTAACTTAATCCCAAGGTAATTCACAGTGGGTAGCCGTGTTAGAAATCAGAAGGAGATTGAGACTGGGAAGGGCAGCCATGAAGAAGCTAGAAAAGGTTTTTTAAGTGTAAGGATGTGTCCCTGGCCACCAAGACTAGATTAATTCATGCCATCGTATTCCCTATTACTATGTATGGGTGTGAAAGCTGGACAGTAAAGAAAGCTGATAGGAAGAAAATAGATTCCTTTGAAATGGGGTGTTGGAGGAGAGGGTTGCGGATTCCGTGGACTGCCCAAAAAACAAATCAGTGGGTTCTAGATCAAATCAAGCCTGAACTGACCCTAGAAGCTAAAATGACTAAACTGAGGCTGTCATATTTTGGTCATGTCATGAGACGACAAGAGTCACTGGAAAAGACAGTCATGCTAGGAATAGTGGAGGGCAGCAGGAAAAGAGGAAGACCCAACAAGAGATGGATTGACTCAATAAAGGAAGCCACAGCCTTCAATTTGCAGGATCTGAGGACGTCAAAGATAGGACGTTTTGGAGGACTTTCATTCATAGGGTCGCCATGAGTCGGAAGCGACTTGACAGCACTTAACACACACACACACACAACCGTGTTAGTAGTAGAAAAGGGCAAGAGTCCAGTAGCTCCTTAAAGACTAACAAAAATACTACCAGAAAATATTTTTGTTAGTCTTTAAGGTGCTACTGGACTCTTGCCCTTTTCTATTAATCCCTAGAGTAATTGCCGTCTTGTGCAGAGTTACTCTAGTCTGAAATCGGTGGGTGTAGATTGGAGTCACTCTGCATAGGATTGTGTTAGGAATGCCTGAAGTAATTGGGGTCAGCGTCCCTGAGACCAGTGGGGCTCTCTAGTCGGGCTGCAAACACGCACTTGCACTCCATGAGACTTCGGCTGTTACCACACTAGGTATTCCCACCGATGTATTAAGAGTTTGAAACTGTTATAAAAAATACTGTTCGCACTTTGTTTGACCCCTTTAGCTGTGAAGACGTCTTCCAACCATTTTTTAGCCGTGGCATCCAAAAACCCTTTTAAAGCGATGTTTTTTATAACATTTCCAAACTCTTGAAACATCACTGGGAATACCTAGTGCGGTAACAGCCATTCTCTCTAGGAAACAGGCAGCTTTTCGTTTGGAATCAATGGCACTGTCAGCTAACATCAGCGCATTTACTCAGGAGCAAGTCGTCTTCCACGCCGTGGGACTTGGAGGCATTCAAGTCCTATATCTGAGGCATTGCTGCGCTGGTAGCATGCATGGACTGCATCCCATTCCCTTCAGGCTGTGAGTTGCAGGTTCTGCCTTTAAATATTCTTTGGCATTAAAACCTCCCTGTGTATAAAACTAGCACGGTAGGCAGAAAGGAGCTCTCCTCTTTCTTCATGTGCTGGTTTTCTATTTCAGGGAGTTTTTAATGTAGGGAAGGTGTCTAAAATGTAATCCGCCACGATCTTCTATGTGCCTTCTGAAATGATGTATTTCCATTCTCCCTCCCTTCAGCCTGACTAATTGTCCTACATGAGCGGTTCCTCAGTGGAACAGGCTTCCTTGGGAGGTGGTAAGCTCTCCTTCCATGGAGGTTTTTAAGGAGAGGCTAGATGGCCATCTGTCAGCAATGCTGATTCTATGAACTTAGGCAGTTCATGAGAGGGAGGGCATCTTGGCCATCTTCTGGGCACTGTGTGTGTGGGGGGGAGGTAGTTGTGAATTTCCTGCATTGTGCAGGGGGTTGGACTAGATGACCCTGCTGGTCCCTTCCAACTCTGATTCTATGTCTGAATCAGGTCTCAAGTGAATCTCAAGTGAATGTACTCAAGTGTGAAATGGCCTCAGCTTGTAGCTTCATGGGACATGTGAAGATTTATTTCAGAATATTGTAGTAACAGGTATTTCCAAAGCTGACATTTAATGTTATGTTTGGGAGGAGGAAAGAGGAAAATTGGTGTGAGGCAGGCTGTTGAAAACAGCATCTTTATCTTTTTGGCCTGGTTTGTGGTGACATGAGAGGCTGAAAAGATAAGGATGGGGCATGTAGGGACAACATGGAAGCAGGAAGATAAGCAATGGTAGTAAACCATGGTAGGTGAACAGAGGGGACTTGGAGGGGGTAGCTGTTATCAGGGCTGCAAGTATAAGCCTATGAGGAGCAAGGCCTTCCAGAAGAAGTGTTGATTTTTACATGCCGACTTTCTCTACCACTTACATGAGAATCAAACCGGCTTACAGTCACCTTCCCCTCCCCAAAACAGACATCCTGTGAGGAAGGTGGGGCTGAGAGTGTGACTACCCCAAGGTCCCCCAGCTGGCTTCATGTGTAAGAGTGGGGAAACAAATCCAGTTCACCAAATTAGCCTCCGCCGCTCATGTGGAGGAGTGGGGAATCAAACCCGGTTCTCCAGGCTAGAGTCCACCTCTCCAAACCACTGCTCTTAACCACTACACCATGCTGGTGTCATTTGGTAAGAAAAGTTGGGGAGTTTCTTCTGCCATACGGTAGCCACAGTTGTTCCTCTTCACAACGTTAATCTGGCAGTGTATTAAGTCCTAGTATTATATTAGCAGCCCTGATCTGGATGGCCCAGGCTAGCCTGATCTCGTCAGATCTCAGAAGCTAAGCAGGGTCAGCCCTGGTTAGTATTTGGATGGGAGACCACCAAGGAATACCAGGGTTGCTGTACAGAGGAAGGCACTGGCAAACCACCTCTGTTAGTCTCTTGCCTTGAAAACCCCATAAGGGGTCGCCATAAATTGGCTGCGACTTGATGGCACTTTACACACACACGTATATATATATTATATTAGCACCCGACCTGGATAGCCCAGGCTAGCCTGATCTTATTGCATCTCAGAAGCTAAGCAGAATCAGCTCTGGTTACTGTTTTAAGGGGAGACTGCCAAGGAAACCCAGGGTTGCTACATGGAGGCAGGCAATGGCAAACCACCCCAGAACTTCTCTTGCCTTGAAAACCCATGAGGGATCACCATAAATCAGTTGTGACTTGATGGCCAAAAAAAATTGAGAGAACTGTTGTGACACATAACAATAGACCGTCCCCACCTTAGAGGAGTTATGTTCCTGTCTAGTCTATGCATGTTTGCGCTACAGTAAGTCCCTGTGAATTCAGGAGTTTTTAGTAAATGTGTTTCAGAGTGCAGCCCAACTTATTAGAGATGTTGCATGCTATGCCTGCTGTTCAGGGGAGAGTGCCCTGTTGAATTCAGTTTAACTTTTCAGAAAAGATGAAATTGGGTTCTCTCTCTCCTTGGGCTCAAAGGATCTTGCTCATGAGTATTTACAGTGTGGTGTAGGTCTGGACTAGGAGAGCCAGGCTTGGTTTCTGCTATATGACCGTGGGGTGGTCCCTCAGTCTGACCTCTCTCACAGGGCTGTTGTAAGGATAAGATATAAGGTGACAGAACCTTGTATGCTGCCTCACATTTTGTGAAAGAACAGCAGGATAAAAATATGATTGATGCTAGGTGTGTGTGTGTAAAGTGCCTTCAAGTCACAGCCGACTTATAGCAACCCCTTTTGGGGTTTTCATGGCAAGAGACTAACGGAGGTGGTTTGCCAGTGCCTTCCTCTGCACAGCAACCCTGGACTTCCTCGGTGGTCTCCCATCCAAATACTAACCGGGGCTGACCCTGCTTAGCTTCTGAGATCTGACGAGATTAGGCTAGCCTGGGCCATCCAGGTCAGGGCAGATACTAGTTACAACACCTTTAAATTGCAAGATTTTGGTTGTTGTTGTTTGTTTTAAGTGTTTATTATCTCATGCCTGTGAAAGAAGTAATTAATATTCCTCCTTGTTAGATGGGGAATTGGCACAGATTCTCAGTGCTTCCATAGGATTGGTCAAGCTTGAATCCAATCTCAGGTACTGTCTGTCCTGGTTAGTAATTGAGACTGCAGCTTGAGGAAGTTGATTGGTTTACAGTCTAGAGCCCTTCATAGCCTGGATTAGGCTTAATTCAGAGTTTACTAATATATATCAAGCACCTGGCAGTGGAATCTTTGTCCTGCCTTTTGACCCAGAAAATCATCCTTAATCTCTTACCGCATTTCTCTCCAGTATCTCCTGTTAGTATTGGGCAGGACATTTGACCACTTTAAATTTTCGATGCTTTTGCTTATTCTGATTGTTTCCATTTTTGACCTGTAAAGAAAAATGTTAGGCAGTCTCTCGCTTGTGATTTTTTTTTCTAACTTGATTAAAATATTTCCAGGCAGCTCTCAAAGTAAGAGCCGGTGGATGAGCACTGGGTGCTTGCACAAGCATATGAGGTAAAAATATTTTGAGTGCCCTGCTCTTGGAATGCCACTTCCAAGAAGTGTTCTAGATTTGTTTGTGTGAGTAGGGAGGAAGCCATACTTACGATGCAATCCTAAAAACACTTCCCTGGGAGTAAGCCCCATTGAAATAGACCCAAGTAACATTCTCAGTAGACCTGCTGAGGTATACTAGCAGATGACACTGCTAGTATAGTGAACCTAACAAAATTCTAACGATACAGGTATGGAATGTGTAGCAGAGGGGTGCCCATTTAGAAATCAGGAGGAGTGAAATAAAACGTAGAGTTGGCTAGAGAGTGAGTTGCAGACAGATGATGGCCTTTTGGAATAACGGGAGCGTTTCCCTCCCTTGCACTCTAGTTGCTCGCTCAACAGCAGATCCACCCCTTATATTGCTGGCCTCCCCATCTCTCTCCCCACACTTTTGTAATCTGTGGGGGTTGAACCTGCTTGTTCCAGTCCCATAGTGACAACTATTGTTTCTGAATGCCATCTTGTTTTTAGCTGATATGATTGTTTTGTTTTAATCTTGATGTTTTATGGCTTTATGGGTTTAAAGGTTGTAACCCGCCCTGAGCCCAGTCTGATTGGGAATGGGGGCGGACTATAAATGTGAACAATAAATAAATATGTCTGTTGTTCAGATGAGCGGTGAAAGAATATTTTATCTTTAAATGATGAATGGTACCATAAGTTGAACAACATTGTATATTTGTGCTGCTGAGGGGCTTTAAAATAGGAAAGCTGGTTACGTTAGGAAAGGAGTTGCCTTCTTTGTCTCTTACATTATTTAAGTTAATATTCATGCTGCATTTCTGTTAAGTGATCACCGTGGGAAGAAAGTGGGAGAAAGATGACCTTCTAATGCCAAAAAAGCACAGGCTTTTTGTGCCTGTCTGTGTAGTGTTTGGAACCCCCTCTCAGTTGCCCTCCTGTTAAGTGCTGTCCAATAGGTGCATGCTGCAGTTGCTCAGGCACTTTATACACGGAAATTTCAATAGCAATGGTGGTACTGTCAGGAGGGGGAAACGGGAGAACCAGCAGCAACCTCTAATTGTGCAGTATGCTGAGTTCTTTGCAGCTTGGTCAGAAGAAGTCCTTGGAAGGGTTTCTGTTGCACTCCAATCACTCAAAAACGAAATGTCTGTTGGCAGGGTGGAATTATATCTTTTCTTAGTAAACATATATTATGCATATAACAAAACAATATGAATGCAAGGTTAAGTGGTGCTTGAGGGTGGTGGGTTAATTTCCCTGATTTTTCATATTCCCCCCTGCTCTTGTCTCCACCCAGCAGGGCTTGATTTTAGAGCTAAAGCTGGGGTAGGAAAATGGAAAATGTCTATGGGGAAGGTTCATGTGCAGGGGAGAATTGGCTAGAAAAGGAAGGATTAAGCAGCCTCTTATCTGTTACTTCTCTCCCACATTTACCTTGGGAGGGAGTCCTGCATTTCCTTCACAGCATCTAATCCTGCCCTGACCTGAAGTAAACAGGTTTTTCTCTCTCTATCCTTGTGCAGTTTATGCCAAATTCACATTAGATTTGAGCCCAAATAATTCCTGGCAAATGGAAGGGAATGAGATAAAATGATATTTTCTTGGTTTAGAGTGTTCAGAGTGGTTGGTTTTAAGTTCACATTTTAAAAAACACACACAAATTTACTAACTGAAGGTTAAATGCAGCAATCATAGCATAAATTGGAAAAAAGAACTGCCTGTATAGTTGCCATTTACAAGAACAACAGAGATATGCGAAGTGTGTTGTGAATACCCCTATGTCACAAACCACTTTCCAGCTTGTGTTTTACACTGAATATGAATTAGCTTTTTGGCTTAACTGTTATTTTTGTTCAGTGGGTTTGATGAAAAGATTGAAATGCCATAATCTTAAAAGATGGTGTGTCATAAATGATTGAATTGGAAGAGTATAAATAGGAAAGGAAAGGATTCCTATTTGCTAGCTTGGGTATCCCTTATCTCTTCCTGTGCACCATTTGGAAAAGACTATTTTTGGGGCGAGTAGTTTTCATATGATCATTGTAGAGAATTGGGCAAGGAAGGAGAGCTGTTTGAGTATAGCACATGCATCATCAGAATGCAGATCACAGTGGTATGGGCAGCCCAATCCTGGGGGTGGGGTAGATCTGCAAGCGGCACAGCTGTGCTGCCTCCACAGAGGTTTCCCAGCTGCCAAAAAAAAAGGTAATCTCTGTACAAAAATCTTAAAAGGAAAATGCCCCCATTGATTTCAGTGAGGCCATGCCACCCAAAAATGTGACGTAGCAATGCCGCAGCGTGAGGGGGCATTCCCAGGGTGAAAGGAGTTAGGAAGCTGCCAGGAGGCGGCACCACTGTGTTGTTTCCTGGCACCGGCATTGATGCCACCCTTGATGGCATAAGTGCCCCTTGTGTGTGTGTAAAGTGCCGTCAAGTTGCAGCCAACTTATGGCGACCCCCTTTTGGGGTTTTCATGGCAAGAGACTAACAGAGGTGGTTTGCCAGTGCCTTCCTCTGCACAGCAACCCTGGTATTCCTTGGTGGTCTCCCATCCAAATACTAACCAGGGCTGACCCTGCTTAGCTTCTGAGATCTGATGAGATCAGGCTAGCCTGGGCCATAAGAGCCCCTTATCCTGGGTTAAATGGGCACTTACGCCAGTGCTGGGTCACGGCGGCGCCTAAGGAGCTTCTTCCCCGCCCCAGGATTGCAGTCTTAAAGTTTAAGAAAAAAGAACATTTAATTTATCTCCTTTTGCAGTCAGTGCTCTGACTTTGTGACTACTGATAGGAGTTTGCCCAAAACTCTCTCTCTCTTGTGGGCTGCATGAAGCTGAGAGGGGCCTGGAGTTTGGTGGCATCCTTTGCTAGCCAAAGCGCAAATAGGATAGCCAAAATAAGATAGATGAAGAAACACTGCTTCATGAAAACTTTTCTTTTTAAAAAATATTTATTCCTAATGAAGAATCTCAGTTCTCTTTCCTTTATGTAAGAACAATTCAGGGAAGTGGCAGAGAATTTTGCTTAGAGCAACATTGTTGCATTCTGTGTTTGTAACTCTTTATCTGCTTCTAAGGCATAGACATTTAGGGGAGTGGAGAGTTTGATAGGGTTGCACGTGTCCAAAGACATATTGGTCTTGACTTGGCTAAACCAAAGTATAAAAATAATTGTAGGCTTAGTATGTTGAATTCATAATAGCTTTGATGTGTGTCAAAGGAGATAGTTGTCATAATTGAAAAAGACGTTTCAGAAAACATAATAATTCATTATGTGTTCATGGATCAGTTTAGGAATGTCAGTGATTCTTGTTGTAGAAACATTACAGGGCGGAGTCTAATTTTAACCATATATTTAAAAAATACTCCTTACATATCCTGTGTGCTTTCCTATTGAAAATAACCTAAGGAACTCAAAAGAATTAAACATCAATTTTGTTAATAAGCAGTTTTTGCAAATTGTGTATGTTGCAAATGGTTAAATGTTTTCTGCTAGCCTCCTTAGAATCATCGCAGTGAATAAGTTTAGTGTCTTTTCCAGCCATTGAAATATTTTTTTAATATGGTTTCTACAGTAGTTAAGCAGTCTAATGTAATAGGTGGGGGGTTGTGTTGTGTCCATGCATGGGTATTCTCGAAATGCGAACAGTTCCCTCATAGATTAGGACGGTGCTTCTACAGAGGGGACCTATATGCTTGGAAAAGAAAGCTGCAGTGCAGTGCTTTTAAAAATAAATAAATACAGTACCATTGTGTTACATGTAACTGAGCTACACTGACTCTGTCTTGAGCAGGGGATGTTGTTGTGCATTGTTAACAATACAGTGTGTGCTTTGAGGGCTTTCAGGAGACCGACCAACCATCCAATAGACCCCACCCCCGATATGTCTGTAGGGCAAACGCCATCCCTGTCTTTATATTTTTTTAAAAAATGCAACTGGACAATAAATCTTTTTTTTTTTTGCCTAGGGCTTGTGACCAGAATCCTGATGGCTCTTTTGAAAAAGTGTTCAAGGTTATTCCTGACCCAGGTGAGCGGAGCAGCCAATCAGCGGAATTTCAGGTATTTAATCCCATGCAGCTAATGGAAGAGGGAAGCTGCCTTTACTCAGAGAATCTTACTGCAAGGCTTAATGTATTATTTAATTCGTTTGAACCACGTCTTTCTCTCCAATGGGGACCCAAAGGGGCTCAAATCGTTTGACTCTCCTGTGCAGAATTTTTCCTCCTATTTTCTAGAGCAGCCTTATTTATCATATTTATATCCCAACCTCGTTCCCAGTCAGACCGGGCTCAGGGTAGGTGACCTTTAAAATCACATAAAACCATAATCATCAATTAAAAACCCAACAATTATAACAACTACAAAACAAGATGGCACTCAGATAAAACATAGTAGCCACTGTTGGCCAGACAAGCAGATTGACCCCACACACATACAGATGACAAATTACTAGATTACATATTAATAGTTTGGTTTTAGGATATTTTATGCCACCTCTCCAGATAAAAATAAAACAGTGCCCAATAAAATGACATCAAAATATTTAACTAAAATTAACTAGTCATGTACAACACTGTCATGAATATATAGTATTGATAAAACTACTGGGTTTCTTCTGTTGACAAAAATAAGTATTCCAAAGCAATATAAAAGCCCATTTATATTGCAAGCATAAAGCCTTCATCTGCTTACTCAAATCCTAACATGATTTGTTGACCATTTTCGAGTCATTCCATACTGTGATATACCAGATAGGCACTAAAGGAACTTGGTCCAATTTTAGCTGTAAGTGACAAAACTGATTCATTCTAACTTGGCCACTTCTGTTGATTTGCACCCAGCATTAACTTCTACATAGGAAAGAGATTTCGTCCAAAGCTAAAAATGATCCCCAAGATGTTGCTCCTGGGGGATAGGGGACTCCAAGGAACAGCATTAGGAGGTAATTGGGAGTCTGTTGAGGGAGGGGGACATTGGCAAAAGTTACCTTGATAAATTCCATTGTGTCAGTATCATCATGTAATGAGTATATAGGTTATATAGGCCAGCACATTCAAGTCACCCTTCCGGACTCATAATGCTTTACAACCATGTATTAGTTTTAAAGTTCATTGAGATGTCTTTAGTATTGGGTTTCCAGGTTGCTCAGGTCATGTAAAATATGACAGCATGTGCAGTGTGTATGTGTGTAAACAGAGACACTGGTTTTAAGTTGCTGTAGCCTTGTAAAGCATTGCTGTACCACTTCTCCACAGAACCAGGATGAACTCTGCCGCACCATCTCAGCTGTGACTCCTGCTGTTCCATCCTGTGCAGACTGGGGTGGCTCCTACCCCTATTCTACCGCTCCACTGAGCAAAGTTGATTTATTTATTAATTTAAAATATTTATACCCCACCTTTCCTTTTGGCTCAAGTGTGAAGCTTTCCTCCAGTCGAAGGAGACTTCTCCAACTTAAGTAGCTCTTCTGTTGGAGGAAGAGTCAGTTAAGGAGGAAGAGGAGGGTTGGACTCACCCCATTTATTCCAGCCTAAGCCCTTTGAATCCAATGAGCTTTGACAGGAGTCACTCTAAATAGCACTGCTAGTCCTTTCCAGGCCAAGAGAGGCGGCTGCCATAGAGCCACACTGCTGTTCCTGGTCCAAAGAAGGAGCGCGCCGCTGCAGCCGTAAGGAACGGAGCACTGCCTACCGCTTGCTCACTGGAGCCGATTGCTTACACCAAGCGAATAGGCCTGTGGCTCGTTGCATTTCTTTTTGACTGAACTCCAACCAATGAGACTTCTAATATTGGTATCTGTAATGTATGTAAAGAGTTTTTAGTTGCCCTAATCCTTAGAAAAGAAGTAGATATATAGAAAATTAGGAGATGAAGCTTTTCCCTGACAAGGAGCTGAAATGGTTAGGAGAGATTTGGCTACATCTCTGCATGTACAAGTTGATGCTGAAGCATTCTTTCTCCACTTCTCCATGTTCTGCTTCTTTTAAAATAGGTAGCTTCAGTATAGAATGATAGAGTTGGAAGGGATCATACAGGTCCTCTAGTCCAACCCCCTGCTTAATGCAGGATGAGCCTAGAGCATCCCTGACAAGTGCTTGTCCAGCCTCTGCTTAAAGACTGCCAATGAAGGGGAGAGAAGAGTACTTCTCTTTTGAAAAGTATCTTAAGTAGCTGTGCTGAGACTTCTGTCTAGGACCCTGGGGAGCTTCTTCCACTTTGAGTAGATCATGTTAGGCTGCAAGGATCAGTGATCTCACTCAAAATCAGATCATATTACAGTTACCCATTGTGCATGCCGGTGCATGAGTGAGTGAGAAAAGCATTATGTGGGCAGCCCACCTTCTTCTTTAGTGGTTTCTGCTACCACCTAGAGATTTAAGTATGTTAATACACTGTTCTCCCAATAACTCTTTTGTCAAACATAGTCTGAGTACATATGTGAGATAAAGGAAAAAGGACCCCCCCTCCCTCTTTTCTCCCTTAGTTGGCAGTGTGTGCTTTTTATGAGGGAAAATAATCCAAAGAGTCTTCGGAATCAAAGAACATTAAAAAAAAGATTTTATTGTATACACACAGTTCAGCTCATGGGGCAATCTAAGATTTGAAAAATACAGAAAGTAAAAATAAAAACACAGCGGGACTTCATGTGTCTTCGATGATCTGACACAGTATTGGGTGTAGTGTAGTGGCTGGAGTATTGGACAAAGATTTGGGAGACCAAGGCTCAAATCCCAATTCTGCCATGAAGTACGCTTGGTGACCATGGGCCAGTCGTTTTTTTCCCTCAGCCACACATCACAGAGTTATTTTGAGGACAAAATGGAGGAGGGGGTGAATGGTGTGTGTTCAAGTTTCTTGGAGGAAGGACGAGGATAAAAATGTGTAATAAATGTGTCACCATCATAAGTGCAGAAAAATGTTCTTTTTAGAACTTTTAATGAGGACAAATATGTGCCCCTTCCTCCTTTGTCATGCAATTCTGGGTAAGAGTAATGTGCAGAGTGTCACGTTCAAGAGGAAACTCAGACCCTTGACATTTGTGGTTCCTCCATAGTAAATGCTTTGTAGAATGAGAGTACTCCTGAGCAGGGAGGGCCCTCTCTTGACTGTGCATTCAGTACTTGAATGGCCAATGCAAACAAATGGAGAAACTGCCTTTAAACCCAGTCTGGCAACTGGAACTGTGCAGGCACTGAGGTATGGCAGGCAGGCAGCCTTCTTTTGCAGATCTTAGTTTGCATAGGTGTGGCATTCCCCAGGGTACATGGTAAGAGCTTTTCAAGGACTAACACCTTGTCTGTAATCTTACATTTCACCACTATGTAAAAATCAATGAGCAAAATGCCTTTTAAACCTGCAGCTCTCCTTTGTGTGGCTTAAAAATGCTTTGCTGCTTGTCAGGCCTCTGTATATTCGAGGTCTGTCTTTTAAGAATCAGTTATGTGAATATAACTTTAACGTCTGTATCTGGCTTTATCTGATGAAGCCAAAAAGGATAGCAGCACAGGTTGACAACTTCAGCCACCGTCAGTCCACGCTGGCTACTCAGATGTGCTGCAATCCATTTGTGGGGTTTTTTTTTGCTGTTGAATCTGAGCTTTTGGGCTCCTTTGAGTGCACATCCCTCAGTCTTGACTTGCAAGGGTCAGGAATTAGAATGTGTGAACCCAATCAACGAAAAAGATGATATGCAATTCCTGGCCCACGGAAAGACATGATTGAGTATAGATTAGGAAGGAGCTCATTACCAGCATGTCCCTAAATGAAGCCCACCATATAGTGAAAACTGCTGAGCTGAAGAATCTTTGCAAGCTGTCATATGGAGTAATCTAGAAGGCACAAATTTTGTCTACAGTAAATGAGGCTTTCCCCACCATTCATGACCATTATATTCATACTGCATTCTAGGGAATCCTGGGGCTTGTAGTTCCACTAATGGCAGAGAAGAAAGACATTTTGCATTCTGTCTTAACACATAGTCTAAAGGAGTATGCCTGGATGCACGTCAGTTCATGTGGGGCTACAGTTTTTTCCAATAGGTGTTCGGCAAGGACAAAGTTTCTGCCTTCCAAGAACACTTTCCTAGGAGTGTGCCCAAGTAAAAAGTCTTCAGTAAGTTTCTGAGTAGACCTGCTCAGGTTTGTGTTTGTTCTCTTGAAGTCCTATGAAGAATTGCCATAAAACCCCACGAAGATACAAAATCACTTATTCCAACAGTAGTGCCACAAAATGTTTGTCAGAGGAACAGCTTAAGAAGTAAAAGTTATGTAATAAACATTGGAGACAACTGTGTTTGTAAACATAGTATTATATCTGTATATGATGTTATGATTCCTCGCATAGACTTCCACTAGCAAAATATGTATTGAAATATATCGGTAAATAAGGAATCTATCACTTGTGTAAAATTCAGCTGGACTAACATAAAACCGTTGACAAAATATTCTAAAAAGTATGAAACAGTAATCTGAGAAAATATGTCAGGAGTCATGTCATCAATTTACAGATTCAATATAATGCAATATAATCTTGCATTAATGATGGTCTTGGAAATTTAGTTCTTTAAAGTAAATATAGTACCCCTCTTAGAACAACGGGGTTACAAAGGAATTGCTTTTAAGAGACAAAACAGTGAATGAACACATTAAACGTACATTAAGTTATGACATGTACAGCACAATCCTAAGTGGGGGGGGAGTTGGGGGGAAGTTAGGGTGGGCCTGGGGATGGTTCAGCCATGCTGCCTCCTGAGCTGCTTGTTGCCTTGGTGCAACAAGCCGAAATTTTTTTAAAGCCACGCCCTGTGAAACTGCCTCTCTTTTTGCAGGTACAACTTTGCATCTGCAGAAAATGGTGTTTCTGGGGTGACAGGCAGCTGACTAAAGTCAGCCCCGCCCCTGGGAATGCCCCCTTTGGTGCTGGCAGGAGCCCCTGTGCCTGGGAGATGTTGCCGTGGCAGAGTCGCCCCCTTCTAAGCTCTAGAAGAGTGTAACTCTGTTTAGGATTGTGTCATAAGTCTACCAGGTACCAGAAACTGTATCCATGTTGCTCCTCTTCTCAAATGTGTCCTGTAATTTTAAAGAAACTTTTGAGTGTGAGAGGTTGGTGTAATGCCACATTTCTGAACATAGAGCTCTGTCTAGCATTCTCACTTCTCTCTTTTGCCAGCACCAGCGGCGTGCTCAATGCGATCCAGAAGATGACCCGTGTCCGAGTGGTGGATAACAGCACCTTGGGAAACGCACCGTATCACCGGCCGCCCAAGTGCATTCACGTGTACAACAAAACTGGAGTGGGCAAAGTGGGGGATAAAATCCTCCTGGCTATCAAAGGGGAAAAGAAGAAGGCCTTGATTGTGGGTCACAGGATGCCCGGCCCTCGCATGACTCCCAGGTTTGATTCCAACAACGTCGTGCTCATTGAAGATAATGGGAACCCAACCGGGACAAGAATTAAAACCCCGATACCCTCTCTCCTGAGGAAGCGTCAAGGGGAATTCTCAAAAGTATTAGCCATTGCCCAGAACTTTGTATGACAAGTTATTCAAACATCATGTTGCACAGTGTTTCCTTTCTGCGCCTAGCTCTGAGGAAGAAGAAAAATGATCAGAAGTCTTTCCTTCTGCTTATGAAGTAAAACTCGTTGCTTTCTTAAAATAAAATGTCCAGTTGTCTTTTTTCTGTCAGTTCTGTTGCGGTATCATTAAAGTTCAGAATGTTGCTCTACAATTCTGTTTTCCACAATTGATGCGGGGGGGGGGGGAGAGATGGGGGGAGAATAATTGCACCTCGCTTCCCAGTGACAGTTTTAAGTTCTTGCTGTTTCAGTAATGCGTGTGCAGGGCTATGTGCATACCGGTCACTATACAGATAGTGAATTTGATAACCTAGTAGATATTGTGATGTTTTTAAGGTTTCTAGTCTACATGAATTTTGAAAACAGCTCAAGAACATAGGTTGTATAGATCACATGAAGGCAGTGTCATTTTTGGCTATTATTCCTGCTCCCACTGTTTATACCCCCCCCCATCATCAGTCCTTCCCACAACATTCCATAGTCCATGAAATACTGCCACTAGCATGAATTAGTAACAATAATTACATGCGGATTTGTGTATTAGTAAAGTATTGGGACTCACGGGGAAGGCACAGATGCATGAAGCCTTAAGCTGTCATCAGAAGGCATTCCTTTCCCATTTAATTCAGTGGGAGCATAGCCCAGAGAAAGTTAAGTACAGGAGTCCCATTGATTTAGTGGAAATGAAAGTATGCTCTGCTTTTGAGCTCTATGGACAGTGACAGTAACTGGTGTTTTTAAAGCACCCAGTTTGGAGTGGATAACATTTAAAATCTGAATTCCTTATGCAGTGCTTGTATTTCATGCAGTGTCACAGTATCTTTTGCAAATGTGAGAATTAAGATGCGATTTCTTGTCACCAAAATACTAAGAAGAGTGTCCAGTTAGAGTGACATTGTGTGAAAACCTAGGATGAACAGCCCACATTTTTGGTGTTTTTTGGTAAGAATAGGGGATTTTCTCCCTCATTGTGCCATCTAGTGGTGGCCTTTAGGTTGCTTTGTTCTCTTCACTGCCTGTGTAACGTCATAGTAATTTTTGTGACTGTCAGCAGTGAAACCTGTGTATCATCTATGGGAAATGTTTTCGAATTGGACATTTCCCTGTTGTGCATCATAGGAACTTTGCCTGTTCCTGTTACCAAGGTTAACTTCCCCCTTCCAGACTAGTGGCAAGGGCTAACACAAGTCCTGGGAATTAAGAGTATGCTAAGCCATTTTTTTCAGTAGTAAATGTTGTCAGGGCCTGTGAATAAGGCTTCGTGAAATCAACCATCTTTAAAAACTTCTTTTAAGAAAAGTTTTAAGCTTTGATGCCTTGCACTTTACCACAAAGTCTGTGTTCCTTTAAAAAAATAAGTGTTGGTCACAATGTTTGAAGTTTAGATTAGAACATAAGAAAGGCCATGCTGGATCAGACCAAGGCCCATCAAGTCCAACAGTCTGTTCATACAGTGGCCAACCAGGTGCCTCTAAGAAGCCCACAAACAAGACGACTGCAGCAGGATTACCCTGCCTGTGTTCCAAAACACCTAATAATAGGCATGCTCATCTGATCCTGGAGAGAATAGTAATGCATCAAGACTAGTATCCATTTTTACTAGTAGCCATGAAAACCCCTCTCCTCCATGAACATGTCCACTCCCCTCTTAAAGCCTTCCAAGTTGGCAGCTATCACCACTTTCACCATTTTAATTGTGAAATGTAAGCATGGGAATTGTGGAATCCTTCAGATGGACCATTTCCCAATTTCATTCTCGTAGGTGATGCTTTAGAAGAGAAACATGACTGCCCAGCAGGTCTGATGGAATGCACTTTGGCTGCAGTACTCTCCATGCCGGCTTACCTGATGGTAAGCCTCACTAAAAACAGCAGGGATTACCTCTGCATAAATGTGTATAGGGTTATGCTGTTAGTATTTTGTGTTTGAGGCTCAGTATCCAGCAGTCTGAGCAATAGACTGCACCTTTACTGTTCATATTATTGCTGGATGCTTTCCTTCCATCATATATCTAATTCTGAACCAGGCCTTAGAGTGTCAATCAGCGGAGCTAGAGAGAGAAATAGGAGGGATCTCTCTACAAACCTGAAGGAAGTCCCAAATTGGCAGAAAAATCTGAAATCTAAAACAAAACATCATGGGATTAAAACTTCCCAAAATAATAGAAACAACCCTTGTAGTTTTAAGAAAAGAATGCCTACGGAGGCCAGAGACCTGGACATGCCTTCTGAGAAGAACGGTTCTATTCTTGTTCATGTGTTCTAGTTCTCTTGCCTTCTTCATCCAAGGTAGTGTGTACCTGAGTGATGTTGGGGGCTGAAACATAACATGGAATTCATAGTTTCTGTCTCGAGAGACCTTTCTTTTTTTTGAATGGCTGCTAATTCTAATTGGTCACTAGTGATAACATAAAACACTGACTTGTATCCTACCGCTCCACTAAGCAAAGATGAAGCCTTCTTCCAGCTGAAGAGCCACAAGTTGGAGGAAGGCTCCTTAGGCAGTAGGAAGTTCTTCCTGCCTGAGGTAGGACACTCCCAGATATGCATATGCCCAAGCTTTTCGGATGATGATGATGACTTCTGTTACGTATCTCCCTGAGCTAAGGGCCACTGTACAAAGAGGTTCTGAGATTGTGTCCTGGAAAGCTGAAAGCAATTAAGCCCTGCTTCTAGGGAAGGATTGACTAAGAGGAGGAAAGAAGTGGGCCGTGTCCTACAAGTAGCAGCACACACAGGACCAGAAGGGCCTCCGCATCAATCCATGTGTCAGTCACAGGGACACATTTTTTTAAAAATGTGCAACTGATGTGTTCCTGAGTTTTTGCACTTCTGGTAATGAGTACTATAGCTCTTTTTCCTGCTATGTATATTAAAAATCTAGTTTGCTTTGCTAAAATCTGACTTTGATTTTGAGTCTTTAAAGGATTGTTTGCATATTCATAGAAGGAATGCTGGGTATAAGATGGGTCATGTCCAACTGTGCTTAAAGGGCAGGGCAACTAGTTTTTGGGTTGCACAGAAATATTTTTAACTTTTCCATGCTTGATAATCTGATATTGGGGTCTTTTAGCCGCCTAGTTAAGTACCAAGGTTATATATATTGTTAACGTAAAGTAGCTGTCATGCTAAATGTGAATTTCCAGCATGTTGGGTCATTTAGATTTCCAGGACCTTGGACACTCACCCCTTCACTTTATTTGGGCACTCAATGACCCCAGTACCTTTGGGGAAACCCTTGAGTACACAACCTGGTAAATCCCAG
Organism: Euleptes europaea; assembly: GCF_029931775.1. NCBI lineage: Eukaryota > Metazoa > Chordata > Lepidosauria > Squamata > Sphaerodactylidae > Euleptes > Euleptes europaea. The sequence continues at coordinate 36,539,023 of NC_079318.1, read as the reverse complement.
ACAAGCAAGGGCCAGAGGTCTCCTGTTGTAAGCAAATAACATGAAATGTGAAGTGGCACACATTAGGAGGGAAAGCTTTATATACATTATTACCTTTTGAAGTCGGTTATGATTACAGGTACAGAGGAGTTGTAATTAATCATTTTAGACTAAAAACCCTGACAATATGCTGGTCTTGTTTTTGTTGGACTACTCTTAGGGTTGATGACTGCAGCGTCATCTCTCTGCAAATCAGAGCAACATAAGACATTTCTAGTGTCTTTTACTCTTAAATTCAGCTTATTTTGTGATGATGTAGTGCATACAATCCAATCACGTATAAGTCCCTTTGAACCCAGTGAGTTTTTATACTGTGGTGGAAGAAGGTTAAATTATCTCTGGAATATATGAATGGATATCTGGCCTTGTAAAAAATCAATACTTTTTGCTGCTGCTACTTCTGTGTCCTTTGTATTTTTTAAAGCTAATTGTCAAATGGAATGGTGGAGTTGCCATTTCAAGAATTCCTTAATTTGAGCTGCAAGAATAATTTTAGGTGCCCAGAGTACAACATTTTAACATTCTTGCACAAAACATTCACACTCCTGTTATCTTTGTTTCTAGTACAGGAAACTCAGAACTGACCTGCACTTAGAAGAAGGAAGCTGTTCATTTTGCCATGTCATTACTAAGCATTGGGGTTATGCATTTCTTTGGAGTTAAATGGCTCCTGCTGTTGGCATATTAAATGTTGCCCTGAAATCTTATATCTCTCCTGTAGGGCTGGTGAGCAAGGGAATCAGACAAGACAAGAGGAACATGCTTTAATCCTAGAACAGGCAGACATTTTATTTATAATATTTTGAATAAAGTTCATCTTGGGAGCTTAGTTTAAGTAGGCATACCAAGACAGCTCAGCAAATATTTTCTCTTTATTGGGGGGCCACCTATAGCTTTCAACAGGGTTTTCTCACAAAGGGGCATAGTGCTGGAGAATGTTTGAAAATAAATAAATGCACCCCCTAAGAAGAGGAGAAAATTGCAAATTCTCATCAGTTAGGTGGTTGTGATTTCTCTGTGTGACCCAATACAAGAGAACTGGTCTGGCTACACCTGAGAACCATTGGCACAGGCTTCTGACAGATGTATTTTGGAGATGTCTTGACATCAGGATATGTTTGAAGGGTTTTTTCACATAATGATTTTTCCCCTACAGATTTTTAATTCCACAATAGTCCAATCCTATATCATCAGTATGATATCTCAAGGGAGAATAGGATTGGTTGCAGGATTAAGGGGCTTTGTTATCTGAATGACAGGAACATATGATCTGAGATAATACCCTGGAAACCTCTTGGGCAATGGTTCCCAATGAGGGCCACCATTTTTAATGTTTGTGGACCCCCTAGTGCTCCCTCAGTTGTGACAAACATGCGCTGAACAGCACTTCCGCTAAGCGCACACAGCAAGCCATGCATGTCACATGGAAGCCTCCATCCTCAAACAATATTGTGAGAACTGTGTTAGCAAGAAGCAATTTTAACTAAGATGTTTGTAATGCTTGTAAGGTCAGATCTTGAAGGCAGTGGATTCTACAGGTCCACAGCTTGAAAGGCCCTGACTCAGCCTCATGCCTTGACTGGGAGGGACTTTGTGCTTGAGACAGCAAGAAATGTACTTGTTGGTTAATAATTCCTAGCTGGAGGCTCTACCTGAACAGAGATGAAAAGGGGCCTGGGGGAAAGTTCAGAGCCACAAATAGAAAAAGACTAGTGGCACACAACACTTGAACTTCTGGTATTCCATTAAAAGGAGCTGTTATCATCTGTGAATGCCGACTGGCATTGCAGCGGTGAAATGGCTTGCATTGGTAAAAAGAGGGGAAACCAGTTCAGTTTGGTTTATTTTTTTACTGGAAATAGCTATGATTGCACCAGACCCCATCGACACATTTCCTGCATAGTTCTCTGAGGTGATCTGGAAATTAGGTGACTGCAGGTAGCTGCCGCTGTACGAGCCCTTGGCCTTCTCTAGAATGGGAAGCCGATTCTGTCCCCTCCCCCTGAGGGAGAGAATCCTTCTCCATTCCAAGTAAACTGTGTAGTTACCATTTAACTGTTAGATGGGCATGAGAAGGGCTTGGCATCTGTCCTTACCAAGGACTGGGGACTCCTTGGTGAATCCTCGCAAGTTGTCAGGGTCTCTGGATCGCAGACTGAGAAATGTAGTTCTAGGGCGTGTTTTCAGTTATATGTTCTACCCTCTTTGGCAGCCACAGAGAGAAGATTCAGGTGTTTTGGTGGCCAAGGCAGAAAATCCAAGGACTGCCCTGCTGCAGATCAAAATACAATAAATTGGCAGTTTGCTGCCCTTTAACACTACCATTTGCTTTCTAAAGAGGGCCTATGGCCCTGCCTAGTGGCAGAACCGCCTCTTTCCTTCCCCTAGCAAGGGTTTAAGCATCCATATGTCACAGGAGTTTCCTGGGAAGTGACAGGGCTTCACATTGCTCAGTGTGCTGTGAAGGTGACAAGAAACAAGAGAGAGTTCTGCTTTCAGCCTTCCGGGATGCCCTGCCCAGTGAGAAGAATGAGGCGTTTAAAAAACAAAACAAAAAACAGGCCAATGCGTAATGTGTGAAATCATTATATGCTATGGGAAATGTATTCTTTGATTTGAATTATATTCTTTGTACTCAGTAAAGTATATCTGCACTTATAAACATGCCACACACAGTATATAAGAGTTGGCATCCATTACTATAGTCACACCAAGCACTTGTGTATGTTACATGCCTCAAGTATAAGAGGCTAAGTTTTGCTCCTTAGTTAGAAGCTAATTAAAGAATCCATAGATAGTCTTAGTATGCTTTCATAAGCTGGTTTTCCAGAGATAAAGGACCAGCTAGGAACCTCCTTAGTTAGCCTTGGCAGGAACCAAGGTCCAAGATAAAGATGGCAGTAACTTAGGATCAAACAGAAAAGCACCTGACAATGGTGGGTCTTCTCTGCTTCTCTGAGCATTAGATCACCACTTTCTATGCAACGCCTCCGATTCTCTAATAGGGTATGCTAATCCGGGGGTCCCTAGTATTGGGTATTTGGGTCTCTACATTATGCATTGTGTCTTTGTACCACCCATTACCAAAGGCTATATTCGTGCTTGCAATCCTTTGATGTGTGTGTGAATTGTCCGGTGCTTTGGGCAATTTTCACCAGGTGTTTGTGTATTGGCCAATAAACAAACTGCTTTGAATTTTCAACCTCCTGCTGTTTTATTGTCATTGGGTATTGATACAATATTACAGGCATTTCAGGTGGACCGTTCCCCCTTCCCCTAACTCTAAGCACATTCCCCATCATGTTGTCTTGTGGGATGAATTCTCTTCTGTTGGCTTTCCACACCAGGGAAGCACATAGGCAGTAGCAAATTTCTCTCAAAGTCTTCACATAATGTTTGTGTTCAGTGAGATTAAATCCCAGAAATTACAAATAACGCATGTGAAGGGATGGGGTGGCCATGCTGGATGGGGACTGGCGCCGCAGTAAGGAGATAATTGTTTCTGTCGGGGTGGGGGAGTAATCTGTTTGCAGTTCTAGTGTCACCTCACCTCTGAAAAGGTTTCCGTTCTGAGCAAAAGCTTCCATTCATGAGGAAATGTAGTCAAAGCCTTTTATTACCACTGGAGGGCAGTTTAGGCATAGCGATACAGCTCTGTGTGAGTGGCAGAGCAGCTCCTAGGGATTGTTATTTAAGCCTGATTGACACTAAATCATTACAATCTTCCTCTGTCAGCACGTTCCCAAACCACAGGCAACCCAGCAGAACAAAGCAGTGAAAGTCTACGGGGCTAAATCTCAGACTTTGAATGGGAAGGCTCCTGAGCACAGAGACAAGATATGCAACATGTGGAGATTGATAGTTTAAGAGGAAGAGTGTGGTAAAGCAGGCCAAGGGACAATCCAATCCAGTCTCTTGGTAGAAGCTTCTTTACCTGGTCCTTACCTGCAAGCTGGCTGAGCAAAGGGCCAGGATAGTCTGGTACTGGTGGGAACAGTAATTTCTCTCTCTTAGGAGGAGGACATTTTGATATGGGTGCCAACCAGTGGCGTAGCGTGGGGGGTGCAGGGGGGGCCGGCCGCACCGGGCGCAACATCTGGGGGGGCGCGCTCGCACTCGCAGCTCTCTGCCCCGAGGGGCCGGGTCTCCATGGCTGGGGGAGGGGGGGCAGACCCCCCCCCCCCGTCCCCAGCAGCCGCTCTTCTCCAGAGTCCGCTCCAGTCTCGCCTCGCCTGCCAGGGTCTCAATAGGAAGCCTCCCCTCCGGCAAAAGGGCGCTTCACCCGACCCGCCACCCCTTTCCTCTCCAGTGGGGACCCAAGACGGCTCACGTCATTCCCCTCTGCGGCATGTTATTCTCACCCCCACCGGGTGAGGTGGGCCAGGCGGAGAATGCACGCGCTTGGCCGAGACCACCCAACACGTGTGCACGACACAGCCGGGATTCGACCCCTGCCCCGCCGAGCCGAGCGTCCGCCAAGCCACCCTTCCTGGCGCCGCAGCCGGCCAGGCCGCTTGCTGGCAGGGAGGCAGGCAGGCAGGCAGGCCGGCCGGCCAGCCCCGCGCCTCCGCGCCAGCCCGGGGGCACGCGCACCCCCCCAGCCCCCCGGCCTGCTCACCTGCGCGGCGTCCAGGCGGCTCTTGCTCTTGCTGCGGGGCCAGCAGACGTGGCGCAGGGAGGCGAGGCCCGGCCCGGCCCGGCCCCCTCGCCAAGCACCTGTGCGGCACAGGGAGAGGAGCCGGCCCGGCCCCTGCGCGGCACAGCAGCCCCGCTCCCGTGGGAACGCGCCCTTTCGGCGCAAGGCCTGCCCTTCGGCTTCTGCCGCCGGCCTTTCCTTCCAAGCCAGCCCCTGGAGCATGACCTGCAGCAAGACCCCCTCCCCAAGCCCCAGAAATCAAGCTGCCCTCCCTTCTGCGCCCCCCAGCAAAGCCAAGATTTGAACCCAGGCCTCCCAGGCCCCAGTTAGCACAACATGCTCTGCAGGGGACCAGTGCCCCCCCCCCACAGGACCTCTCCTTGGAAACACATTACAGCCCTGGCGGAGGCTGCGGACACCAGGATGCTCTTCTGAGAAGTGTTTGAAAATAAACTTGTATTTAGATGCATTTTACTTTAATTACATCAGTATTTTCATAACAAACAATACATGTGCTTAGGGGGTAAGGGTTTCTTTAACTAGTGGAAGAGACTCGAGTGCTAAAATCCACGGGTTAGGGGGCGCAAATTACTTGCCTTGCCCCGGGTGCTGACAACCCACGCTACGCCACTGGTGCCAACCTCCAGGTAGTAGCTGGAGATCTCCTGGGATTATAACTGATCTCCAGCTGATAGAGATCAGTTCACCAGGAGAAAATGGCTGCTCAAGAAGAAGAGTTGGTTTTTATATGCCGACTTTCTCTGCCACTTAAGGAAGAATCAAACCAGCTTACAATCACCTTCCCCTCCCCACAACAGACACCCTGTGAGGTAGGTGAGTCTGAGAGAGAATAATTTGCCCAAGGTCACCCAGCTGGCTTCGGGTGTAGGAGCGGGGAAACAAATACAGTTCACCAGATTAGCCTCCGCCGCTCATGTGGAGGAGTAGGGAATCAAACCGGTTCTCCAGATCAGACTCCACTGCTCCAAACCACCGTTCTTAACCACTACACCACACTGGCTCTCTGGAAGGTTCTTAACCACTACACCACACTGGAAGGTGGACTCTATGGCATTATACCCCATTGAATCCCCTCAGTCCTGGCCTGGGCCACCTGTGGTGTAGCGGTTAAGAACAGTGGTTTGGAGCGGTGGACTCTGATCAGGAGAACTGGGTTTGATTCCCAACTCCTCCACATGAGTGGTGGACTCTAATCTGGTGAACTGGATTTGTTTCCCCACTCCTCCACATGAAGCCAGCTTGGTGACCTTGGGCTAATCACAGCTCTCATAGAGCTCTCTCAGCCCTACCTACCTCACAGGGTATCTGCTGTGGGGAGGGGGAGGGAAGGTGATTGTAAGCCAGTTGATTCTTCCTTAAGTGGTAGAGAAAGTCGGCATCTAAAAACCAACTCTTCCTCTTCCTCCAGGTAGGAGAGTGTTGGAACTGGGAACCTTATCTTCCAGGAAAGGCCTAATGTGTCTTCCACAAAGACAAGGTGGTGCTCCAGCTGGACCCCACCTTTATTCCCAAGGTGAACTGAACTTTCCACAGGAGTGAAGAGATTAATCTCCCATCCTTCTGCCCGTGTTCTAGTGACCCCAGGAAGAGCAAGTGGCACCCATTAGACCTCCAGAGGGCCCTTCTAAGTACAGAGTCCATCAGAAAGACAGATTCTTTTTATTTCATTAACAGCCCCAAATAAGGGGAAGAAGATTTCCGTATCAGCTATTAGCGACACCATTCAACGGTGCATCTCCCATGCCTACAAGGCAAGCAACATTTGGGCTCCAGCAGGGGCTCCAGCACACTTCATGAGAAGTACAGTCACTGCCGCAGCCTTCAATCATCAAGCCTCAATGGAGGAAATATGCATGGTGGCCACATGGTCTTCAATTCTGACATTTGTTATACACCAAAAACTTTACTCATTCTCCTCGGCTGATGCTGCCTTTGGATGTAGAGTGCTGCAGTGTGTGGTGGATGATAGTTAATCCCCTCCCATCACTTGGGACATTGCTATTGGAAGTCCCATATCAAGATGTCCTCCTTGGAGCAAGAACAGAACCTTGGATGCTCACCATGAGGGTTCCTTCTGCTCTGAGGTTAGGAGGGCATCTTACCTCCAACCCGCAAAAAACAACAACAAAAAAAAAAAACAGAAAGAGAAAGAGAAGAAAAGGAAAACATCTACGAAAAGTGGAATCCTAAGCCTGATCAATCCTACATGATCAAGTGGCAGGGGAAGATCCTTGCTTGCTCTAACCCTTCCTTAACCCTGCTCATAGTGTTCCTCTGGTTATCAATTGGTACTAACAGTGACTTACCAGTTCTGGTTGTTGTTTTATCTCTGTTCTGTTCCTTCCTTTCCTCGGATTCATTGGCTCATTAAATAACCAAACTGAGCTGGGGTGACTCCCACCTGGGAGACAGGAAGCTGTTAATGTTGGTCCTGCCCCCCCGAGTAATTGGTGGGAATTACCCATATCAAGACCCAACAAGAGATGGATTGACTCAATAAAGGAAGCCACAGCCATCAATTTGCAAGATCTGAGCAACGCTGTCAAAGATAGGACATTGATTCATAGGGTCGCCATGAGTCGGAAGCAGCTTGACGGCACTTAACACACACACGCACGCACACATCAAAAAGCCCTCTTAGCCTCAGAGCAGAAAGAACCCTCTGAGTGAATATCCAAGGTTCCAAGTTCCTGGTCGCATTAATTCAGAGGCCTTCTAAATACATGCTGAAATGGGGCCAATGCTTTAGTTGGTAAGCAATAGTAGTACAGCCTGTGCCAACCCACCAGGTCCTTATAATGTCAAAAAACCAAAACCTCTATTCAAGAATCACACAGGTGCTTTCTCTTTAGAGACTCCAGGATGTCAGAATTAAGGTCTCTGGAAAGCTGAGGGCACTGAACATCAGTTCAGGTGATCTTTACCGAGTAGTGTCCCTAAAGCACATGGCTTTGGCACATCAGCTGTGGAAATCTCCAAGTAACTCCACTTTCTCTGCTGACACTGGATGATATGCCAGGATGTCAACTCAATAGCCATTTGTTGGTCAGACTGATAGTCTGTTGAGAATAAGGAACCCTGTCTGTCACTTATGTGCCGTACCAGGTTTTGAACTACACATTAAGTTTGTCCTTGGGACAGGGCTAAAAATGGCACCGCAAGGTGAATTTTCCAGCCTCATTGTAATGCCTTGGGAATTCAAGGTATGGACCAGGATCCTTGAATGGTGAGTTTCTCTAGACTAGGAAATCAGCATGTTGATACTGCACCACTGGGGGGGAGGGGGGAATTGGATGCATGCCTGGTAGTGGCTCTCCAGAGGGATACCATTTTCAGTGGAGTCCCCATAGATGTCATAAAAACTCTAGGTGATTGTAAGAAGTCCCCTTGCAGATGGGAGAGTTAATCATCTGACTCCGTTCTTCATTCTACTTGAAGAGAGTTAGAATTTGTTGTTGTTGTTATGGGTTAGCTTAGCTCTTAGATCTAATTTATTCAGTTCTCTGTGTGGTGCAACTATTGTTGCAGAATGGGCTGCAGATGAGGGACTGCATGTTTGCTTTCCCAAGGAAAAAGGCTTCATGCATAGAAAGCTAGGATATAAGCAAGGATTCTCGGCTATCCTCTCTGATGTGCTGTGCCTTTCCACCAGGGAGTATTCTGGAGGGCAAAGACTGTGATTCAGTGACAGAGCGCATTTTTTGCATGAAGATGATCCCAGGTTTGATCCCTGGCATCTCCAGTCAAAGCATCTCATGTAGCTGGTGTTGAGAAAGCCCTTTTCTACTTGAGACCCTGGAGAGCTACTGCCAGTCTGACAAAGCAACCCTGAAATAGAAGGAACTATGGTATAACTCATAAGGTAACTATGGTATAAGCTTCATATGTCCTCTTTCATCTATCTAAAGAGGGATGATGGGAAGTGCACTCAATTATTCTGTTTTTCCCCCCTGTAGGTCAGCTGTAAATGGTAGCTACTCCCATGCACTGAAGATTTGTGATTGATTTGTTTAGATAATGGATAAGCCCATCTTTGGAAGTCTTCAGTTTTGGAAAACTCCCAAACATGACTTGCCCAGTGCTCAGAACGTATATTTGAGTCATTCGTGAATCTAAAATCCAACTGGATACCCATTACAAGATGGCTGAAAAGCCACCTTGGGAACAAGTCATGAAATGTGAAATCAGACTGAGCATATATGAAGTTTATTTCCCGGTACTACTGAGCAAGCACCAACTACATTGGATAAGAGGGAAAGTTTTTAAAGACAGGATAATTTAAATGGTTTGAGTGTTGGCAACTCAGGTCATAGGGACAGTATCACTCCAGTCTTTTTCCATCTACACTGGCTCCCAATTCACTTCCAGCTTCAATTCAAGGTGTTGGTATTGACCTTTAAAGCCGTATGTGGCTGGGGACCAGCATACCTGAAGGACTGCCTTCTCCCATATGAACCTACATGTCCACTCTGGTCATCTTTAGAAACCCTGCTTAGGGTGCCCCCACCATTTGGGGCTTGACAGGTGGCAACCAGAGAAAGGGCCTTCTTTGTAGGAAGATCTGTCTGCCACCTCTGTAGGAAGATCTGTCTGCCACCTTCTACTGTTATCTTCCACCAACAGGGGAAGAGTTTTTTGCTTTGTTTGACATAACCCCAATAACGCTTACTGGCCTTCCCTCCTTAGTTATGTTGTTATGTGTTCATGTATCTCTGTTTTTATTGAGTTGTTTAAATATTTTTAGGTATGTTATTTTAAATGCCATTTAATGTTTTGATGTTTGCTGCCTTGGGGGACCCCATTTGGGTCAAAAGGTATGATAGAAACATTTTAAGTAAAACAATTTAACAAATCAAGCATAGGTAGTGGTCAGACTCAGCCCTCCGCCAGGAACTGAAGGAGTAAGTTGAGCAGGTGTAATTTTCTAAGGCCTTCTAGGAGACCGGGCTCAAGATATTCAAAAGGTCTGTGGAAGCTAGGGTTGTTTCATGGACTTTCAACAAAATTTACTCACTGGGTGAGGGTATGACTCCCACATTGTCCCAGTTGATAGTCAAGGTGAGATTTTTCTTCCTAGGTGAGTCAAGCCCACTGGAACTTTACTGAGGAGGGCAGGTATCATGCTTGGAGAAGCCTCACCTGTGTTCTAAGGAGCACAGTGGCTTCCATGGCCAGTACCAGTAGCTGTTAAAAATGGACCCTGGTTGAAAAGTTGCTATCACTTAGCAGGCATAAGTCTCTTTATTCTTCATGAGTTCTGGGAACAAACACATGAAGCTGCCTTATATTGAATCAAATTGTTGTTCTATCAAGGTCAGTATTGTCTGCTCAGACTGGGAGCCGCTCTCAGGATGTCTCTGGTCGAAGGCATTCACATCATCTCTTTGCCTGATTTTTTTTAACTGGAATTTCTAGAGGTTGAATCCAGGACCTTCTGCACTGAGCTACATTTTTCTTAGAGAAGTGGCTTTAGGCCAATGCCATTTTGAGCAAAATGCTGTAATTCTAGGAAGCCTGTGCACAAAGGGCTCATAAGGCACCACTTCTGTGTTCTTGAGGAGAATGAAGACAGTTCTGTTGCTGGGGAAGGGTGCCTGTCGGCCAGGAGCCAAGGTACCTCAGGCCTCTTGCTGGGGAAGGGTGCCTGTTGGCCAGGAACCAAGGTTCCTAAGAGCTCTTGCTGGGGAAGGGTGCCTGTCAGCCAGGAGCCAAGGTACCTCAGGCCTCTTGCTGGGGAAGGGTGCCTGTCGGCCAGGAGCCAAGGTACCTCAGGCCTCTTGCTGGGGAAGGGTGCCTGTTGGCCAGGAGCCAAGGTTCCTAAGAGCTCTTGCTGGGGAAGGGTGCCTGTCAGCCAGGAGCCATGGTACCTCAGGCCTCTTGCTGGGGAAGGGTGCCTGTTGGCCAGGAGCCAAGGTTCCTAAGAGCTCTTGCTGGGGAAGGGTGCCTGTCAGCCAGGAGCCAAGGTACCTCAGGCCTCTTGCTGGGGAAGGGTGCCTGTCGGCCAGGAGCCAAGGTACCTCAGGCCTCTTGCTGGGGAAGGGTGCCTGTTGGCCAGGAACCAAGGTTCCTAAGAGCTCTTGCTGGGGAAGGGTGCCTGTCAGCCAGGAGCCAAGGTACCTCAGGCCTCTTGCTGGGGAAGGGTGCCTGTCGGCCAGGAGCCAAGGTACCTCAGGCCTCTTGCTGGGGAAGGGTGCCTGTTGGCCAGGAGCCAAGGTTCCTAAGAGCTCTTGCTGGGGAAGGGTGCCTGTCAGCCAGGAGCCATGGTACCTCAGGCCTCTTGCTGGGGAAGGGTGCCTGTTGGCCAGGAGCCAAGGTTCCTAAGAGCTCTTGCTGGGGAAGGGTGCCTGTCAGCCAGGAGCCAAGGTACCTCAGGCCTCTTGCTGGGGAAGGGTGCCTGTCGGCCAGGAGCCAAGGTACCTCAGGCCTCTTGCTGGGGAAGGGTGCCTGTTGGCCAGGAACCAAGGTTCCTAAGAGCTCTTGCTGGGGAAGGGTGCCTGTCAGCCAGGAGCCAAGGTACCTCAGGCCTCTTGCTGGGGAAGGGTGCCTGTCGGCCAGGAGCCAAGGTACCTCAGGCCTCTTGCTGGGGAAGGGTGCCTGTTGGCCAGGAACCAAGGTTCCTAAGAGCTCTTGCTGGGGAAGGGTGCCTGTCAGCCAGGAGCCAAGGTACCTCAGGCCTCTTGCTGGGGAAGGGTGCCTGTCGGCCAGGAGCCAAGGTACCTCAGGCCTCTTGCTGGGGAAGGGTGCCTGTTGGCCAGGTGCCAAGGTTCCTAAGGGCTCTTGCTGGGGAAGGGTGCCTGTCGGCCAGGAGCCAAGGTACTTCAGGCCTCTTGCTGGGGAGGGGCACCTGTTGGCCAAGAGCCAAGGTACCTCAGGCGTCTTGCTGGGGAAGGGCACCTATCGGCCAGGAGCCAAGGTACTTCAGGCCTCTTGCTGGGGAAGGGCACCTGTCGGCCAGAAGCCAACGTACCTCAGGCCTCTTGCTGGGGAGGGGCACCTGTCGGCCAGGAGCCAAGGTACCTCAGGCCTCTTGCTGGGGAAGGGCACCTTTCGGCCAGGAGCCAAGGTACTGTTGGCCAGGAGCCAAGGTACCTCAGGCCTCTTGCTGGGGAAGGGTGCCTGTCGGCCAGGAGCCAAGGTACTTCAGGCCTCTTGCTAGGGAAGGGCACCTGTTGGCCAGAAGCCAAGGTACCTCAGGCCTCTTGCTGGGGAAGGGTGCCTGTCGGCCAGGAGCCAAGGTACCTCAGGCCTCTTGCTGGGGAAGGGCACATGTCGGTCAGGAGCCAAGGTACTTCAAGCCTCTTGCTGGGGAGGGGTGCCTGTCGGCCAGGAGCCAAGGAACCTCAGGCCTCTTACTGGGGAGGGGCGCCTGTTGGCCAGGAGCCAAGGTACCTCAGGCCTCTTGCTGGGGAAGGGCACCTTTCGGCCAGGAGCCAAGGTACTGTTGGCCAGGAGCCAAGGTACCTCAGGCCTCTTGCTGGGGAAGGGTGCCTGTCGGCCAGGAGCCAAGGTACTTCAGGCCTCTTGCTGGGGAAGGGCACCTGTTGGCCAGAAGCCAAGGTACCTCAGGCCTCTTGCTGGGGAAGGGTGCCTGTCGGCCAGGAGCCAAGGTACCTCAGGCCTCTTGCTGGGGAAGGGCACATGTCGGTCAGGAGCCAAGGTACTTCAAGCCTCTTGCTGGGGAGGGGTGCCTGTCGGCCAGGAGCCAAGGAACCTCAGGCCTCTTACTGGGGAGGGGCGCCTGTTGGCCAGGAGCCAAGGTACTTCAGGCCTCTTGCTGGGGAAGGGCACCTTTCGGCCAGGAGCCAAGGTACTGTTGGCCAGGAGCCAAGGTACCTCAGGCCTCTTGCTGGGGAAGGGTGCCTGTCGGCCAGGAGCCAAGGTACTTCAGGCCTCTTGCTGGGGAAGGGCACCTGTTGGCCAGAAGCCAAGGTACCTCAGGCCTCTTGCTGGGGAAGGGTGCCTGTCGGCCAGGAGCCAAGGTACCTCAGGCCTCTTGCTGGGGAAGGGCACGTGTCGGTCAGGAGCCAAGGTACTTCAAGCCTCTTGCTGGGGAAGGGCACCTGTTGGCCAGAAGCCAAGGTACCTCAGGCCTCTTGCTGGGGAGGGGTGCCTGTCGGCCAGGAGCCAAGGAACCTCAGGCCTCTTGCTGGGGAGGGGCGCCTGTTGGCCAGGAGCCAAGGTACTTCAGGCCTCTTGCTGGGGAAGGGCACGTGTCGGCCAGGAGCCAAGGTACCTCAGGCCTCTTGCTGGGGAGGGGTGCCTGTCGGCCAGGAGCCAAGGTCTCTCTGTGTGTGTGACCATGTCAGAGCACATGGGTAATCAGGCGTTGTGGCATCCTCCCTCCAATACCCAAGGAGTGGAAATCCTGGCTGACTTCTAGTCTGGGAAAGTGTTCATTGGACACCTGGTTCTCATTTTGTGTTTAAAGCCATCCCATCTTGTTGAGCAGAACTGGATTTTACACAAAGGCTTCAGAGGTCTGGGCCAACCTTGTGCTGTGCTCAGCTGCAGCTGCTGTAGTTTGTTGTGGCTAAGAGAAGGAAATGTGAAGCTGGAGATCCCTGCTTTAAATCTCATCTCGGCCATGAACTCTCTTGTTGGCCTTAGGGAATATTTAGCTGCCTGCCAGGTGTTAATATAAATAATGGCCTACTTTACAGGGCTGTTGTTGATATAAAGAGGATCTATGTTACGATCTGCATTCCACCATGAGAGTGGAAAACCACAACATGATCCTGCAAAAGTGGGACAAGTCTTCCAGTTGAATTTCTGCTGGCCATAAAGACGTTGGAGGCCCAGGATCTCTGCGGGCAAATGAAAGAATAGCTGAAGTATTTTGAAGCATGACTGAATTACTGAAAACCTACAAATAAAACATTAACTGGTTTTGGAGCACACATGAACCCAAGAAGCTGCCTTATACTGAATCAGACCTTGGGCTCTGTCAAGGTCAGTATTGTCTACTCAGACTGGCAGTGGCTCTCCAGAGTTTCTCCCCCCCCACCACATTATTCTTTGTAAGAAAGATCTCTAAACGCATGTTTGTGCTCTCTACTTTGGAGCATATGAGGTGCCTCCCACTCTTGCTTCTAGCCCCCAAAGACCCATGAAATTGGGACATGAGCTAACAATGTCAGACTTATGGGATAGAGATTCAGTGCCTCTTTTTTTGTGCCCGGGAGGAAGAATTTGGGGAAGTGCTTCTTTCCCCTTGTCAGAGGTGCTGAAAATTTCCCAGGCTCTGAGCTTCGGCCACCCAGCCGAATGTGGCCTGAGCTTAGTTGCAAGGCCCTGTGATTCAGCTGGAAGCACCAAGTGCCCTGAAGGGTTAACATGCAGCCCCCCCCCCCCCGCTTGCCTTGGGAAGCTTTGTTCATAAGGGTATTAAATTCCACAGCTGTAAATAATCTGCAGCAGGAGAGATTATCAAGGCCTTGGGAAGAAGCAGCTTTTATTAATAAGATTGGGTCTCCCTGGGAAAGATCACGTAGCTCCTTTGCACCCTTTCCTGGCTGCTGTTCTTAGTTGTTTTGGCATGTTCTGCCTCTGTGTGCAGTGCATCAGAATCCGGGCTTGCTCCTGGGACTTCACTACCCAAGCAGGTGCACTCAGACTTTGCAGTGAGGTTGAGTCAGTCACACCCCAGATTTGCTTGGCTGGCTGCAAGTGAAATAGTTGCTTTCGGTACAGAGGAAGTGAATAGTTACTTGGGGTATCCAGGAAATCAATGAACATCCTTGAGCCAGGCTTTTCAGTTGCAGACATCTATACTGTCAGAGAGGGCTGTCAGTTGAGTAAATATTTCTTCACGTTTAATAAACTGGTTTTAATCAGGCTTTCCAACTATTCAGTTGGGTGCAGTTAGGATTGCCGGGTAACCCCCTTCGCCACTGGTGGGAGGTTTTTGGGGCAGAGCCTGAGGAAGGTGAGGTTTGGGGAGGGACTTCAATGCCATAGAGTCCAATTGCCAAAGCAGCCGTTTTCGCCAGGTGAACTGATCCCTATTGGCTGGAGATCAGTTGTAATAGTAGATCTCCAGCTAGTACCTGGAGGTTGGCAACCCTAGCTGCAGTGCTTCCTTTAGTAGAGGCATGAGGCACAGATGTTATCATCAGGTGGTATTTGCTCTGCGCATTGGAACGCTTCACCTGCTGGCTTCTACAGAGCTTTGAAAGCACCCAAACAGGCTCAGTTGTTCTTTCTCTGTCCAGTGGCAGCCTTTTTTTTTTTTAAATTGCACTGAGTATATATGTTTGCGTTCAGCCAGAACTACAATCTAGGGCAGGGGTGTTGAACTCATTTGTTACGAGGGCCAGATATGACGTAAATGTCACTTGGTCGGGCCAACCCATGCCTCGCCAGCCTAGATCAGCACGGGAGGGGGTGGCTGCTTCAGCTGGCTCGCAGGCTGGATAAGTAGGGTTGCCAAACTCCAGGTCTCCTGCTATTACAACTGATCTCCAGCCGATAGAGATCACCTGGAGAAAATGGCTGCTTTGGCAACTGGACTCTATGGCCTTGAAGTCCCTCCCCTCCCCAAACCCCGTCCTCCTCAGGCTCTACCCCAAAAACCTTCCACTGGTGGCGAAAAGAGGGACCTGGCAACCCTATGGATAAGAGCTCTCAAGGGGCCAGATCCAGCCCGCAGGCCTTATGTTTGACACCCCTGATCTAGGGTCCTTTTTGAGGCCATGGAAGGAATTGCATTATTTCTCTCGCATCTAAGTAATGTGCAGCTTCTGCTCGGAAAGAAAGGCCAAGTTTAATATTTTCTTTTTTACCACTATCAAAATACAGAAGGTTCCTGACAATATGAGCTTGCCAAAGCCAAAACAGCTTCAAAAATAAACAAATTCTGTCAATATTCTGGAAGATCAAGATTTCAATACAACCATTTTCAGTTCCTTCATTGCCTGGGGGGAACGCAATAGAATCCTCATGCTGGGTATAAAGAAGAGGAGGAACCTCATTCTGTTTTTCACCAAACTTGGCCTGGGAAGGAGAGCTCTGATGGATAACATGTCCTTCAGTTTCAACACTTAATCTAGGGCAAATAGGAATTATGCTTAACCTTCGCCTGATGCCTCTAGGAAAGCTCGAGGCTTTCCCCACTAGTTCCTTGACATGGTTTCTATCCTACTTACATATCAATCTCGGTTGGGTCTTTGAGGGGCCAATTTCACAGCAACTTTTGTTGCAGTAAGCTTAGAGTCTGAGATTGTCTATTACATCTACTTCGTGAATGCATAAAAGAGACGAAGCAAGTTAATGGTGCAATCCTAAACAGAGTTTCACCCTTTTAAATAAATTGAAGTCCGTGGGCTTAGAGGGTGTCGTTCTGCTTGGAATTGTATTGTAAATGACCTACATAGGCTGGATATGGTCAGCTTTTAGTTTTCCAGATGGTTTTGAGATAGGGTTGCCAGGTCCCTCTTCGCCACCGGCGGGAAGTTTTTGGGGTGGAGCCTGAGGAGGGCGGGGTTTGGGGAGGGGCTTCAATGCCATCGAGTCCAATTGCCAAAGCGGCCATTTTCTCCAGGTGAACTGATCTCTATCGGGTGGAGATCAGTTGTAATAGCAGGAGATCTCCAGCTAATACCTGGAGGTTGGCAACCCTATTTTGAGAGGCAGCAGCAGACCCATCTTCAATCGATTCCTACTAGGGGTCTCCCAAACGTTTGGGATCAGCATGCCAGCCACTGCTTCCTGGTGATGCTTGCCGTTCCTGGGACCCCAGCCTATTCCCTGTTAGCCTAAGCATTGCCCTTCTGCTGTGTCTGGGCCTGCTGCTTTATTCTGTTCCCAATATCTGTTCAGAAGGCTTTTAAAATCCTCTGATGCTGCCTGGGGTCATGAATAGCTAGTTGCCTCCACATAGTATGGACAAAGGCTCCTTGCCTTTGGCAACTGTGCAACAGGCGGTCATTCAGCAGGTGCAGCTCCCCTCTAGCTTGAAGAATCCATGATGGGGCGAACCCATGTCTTTCTGCATTTCATTCACCTGCTCTAGGTAATGAGCCTCTAGTTAGGAAAACGTCTGGAAAGCCTGGCTCCCACCTGCTTCTGAAGCCAGGCCCCTTTCTCAGCTCTTACAAGCAGATTGTCATATTGAAAACATATATGCTGCCACCTCAGAGACCTACCTTGAGCTGGCTACAGCGTTTAGGGAAAAAACCCATAGAACATAAAACCATTAAAGTTAACAACTGTTCAAACCCAGCCAATAGAACCCAGAAACATCAAAGCATATAAACGCTTACTTTTCCTTCTCTGCAAAGAATGGCCCCCTCTGTCTGTGACTGGTTGCTCCGGTCAGTAATCCCTTGCTGCTGGCATTCCAAAGGCAGTTTGAGAGACTGCTTCCCACATTGCTGGAGAAATAATGCTGATTGAACACAGTCAGGCTCCCATTAATGGGGACCGTCTGGATAAGAGAGGCTTGCTCTCCGGGAATGGAATGCCAAGAGGAAGAAGAAGAAGAAGAAGAGTTGGTTTTTATATGCCGACTTCGTCTACCACTTAAGGGAGACTCAAACCGGCTTACAATCTCCTTCCCTCCCCCTCCCCTAACAGACACCCTGCTAGGCAGGTGGGACTGAGAGAGTGTGACTAGCCCAAGGTCACCCAGCTGGCTCCGTGTGGAGGAGTGGGGAAACCAACCCAGTTCACCAGATTAGCCACCGCCGCTCACGCGGAGGAGTGGGGAATCAAACCTGGTTCTCCAGATCAGACTCCACCGCTCCAAACCTCTGTTCTTAACCACTACACCATGCCTCCATGATGGCAGTTTGATTCGAGTCCAGCTGGTATGGGGGGTGGTAGTGGGGAGGAACGTGGATGGGTTTCATATCAAACCCAAAAACAATCTTACTGCTTTAGACCGGCCGTAGGAGGAGCTCATACGAAGCTGCTTTATATGGAATCAGGCCATTGGTTCCTCTAGCTCGGTATTTCCCACTCTGACAGGCAGCAGCTCTGAGCATTCAAGGCAGAATATAGCAAGAGCCCTGCTGGAACAGACAAATAGTCCATCTAGTCCAACATCCTTTTTCACTCAGCAGGCAACCAGTTTCTCTGGAGGATTGACAAACAAGGCACAGAAGCCAAGGCCCTCCCCTGATGCTGCCTCCTAGCACTTCAGAAGAAGAGTACTGCTTTTAAATATGGAGGTTCCCTTTAGTCACCATTGCTGGACCAATCCTCCTTGAATCTGTCTAAGCTGCTTTCGAAGCCGTCTATGTTTGTAGCCATCACATCACTACCTCCACTGGCAGTGAATTCCACAACAACTTGCAATGGGAGGTGCCAGAGACTGAATGGACTTTCTGCGTGCAAAGTACATTATCTCCTGTTAAGCTGCTGACCTTCTCTTTGCTGTTTTTAATCAGTTACATCTCAATGTGAACGCAGTAGACTACTTACGGTCTATATGCCTCAATGCATTCTCTGTTATTTGCCCCCCCCCCCATACAGAGGAAACTTTCTGAGCTAAATAGTTAAATTGTGGATCTCCCTGCCCCAAAATGTGGTGATGGCTGCCAACTTGGAAGGCTTTAAGAGGAGAGTGGACATGTTCATGGAGGAAAGGGGTATTCATGGCTGCTAGTTAAAATGGATAGTAGTCATGATGCATACCTATTCTCTCCAGGATCAGAGGAACATGCCTATTATTTTGGGTGCAGTGGAACACAGGCAGGATGGTGCTGCTGCACTCGTCTTGTTTGTGGGCTTCCTAGAGGCACCTGGTCGGCCACTGTGTGAACAGACTGCTGGACTTGATGGGCCTTGGTCTGATCCAGCAGGGCTTTTCCTATGTTCTTAGCTCATGTCCCCAGTAATCCACCTCATACACCTAATTTTCCAGATGTGTCCTATTATTCGGAACTGGCTTCTGACTAGCTGGTGTTAGACTGTGGCTGGAAAAAATGTAGAAACCTCTGACTGATAAGACTCCTCTGCGACCTTTGGAGTAAATGTTAGAAGAAACCCAAATCTGCCACTCAAAACAACAGCAGGGTGCTGTTTCCCCACCTCTGTAATCATGTAGTACACATTATCTTTTGCCCAGTGTTGTTCCTCTGTTTCCCTGCCCCACTTTATTGGATGCTGGTGTCAGGGGAAATGTGTGGTGTGGTCATATCGGGACATGGGCCAAGCTGTGCTACACATTATGTAGATGGGGGCTTGATAGGAGCGGCTGTTCTGGGCGTTGGCTCCATGCTTCTCATAACGGTCAGTTCTTCCATTTTTTTTCCAGTGCCTGTCCCAGAAACCCTGCTCCCAAATCTGGCTTGATTCAGCACTAGGGTTGCCAGGTTCCTCTTCACCACCGGTGGGAGGTTTTTGGGGTGGAGCCTGAGGAGAGCGGGGTTTGGGGTGGGGAGGGACTTCAATGCCAATAGAGTCCAGTTGCCAAAGCAGCCATTTTCTCCAGGTGAACTGATCTCTCTCAACTGGAGATCAGTTTTCATAGCAGGAGCTCTCCAGCTAGTACGTGGAGGCGGGCAACCCTATTCAGCACCTTGCAGTGAGCATATGTCAGACTTTCTTCTACTTGTCTGACCCCCTTCCGCAATATTGCCCTTGTGCGTTCTTCACCTAGCCCTCCTTTGGGCTGCCTCTGAGTTCACACTGGGACTGTTTTCATGTACAGGCCTTGTACGTGCTCTAAGCCATGGGCCAGGACCTCTCAGCAGCCCGGAGAGGCCTGAACCACTTCCAGCTCTTGAGGCCCCTAGCCACAATAAAAAAAAAACGAGGACACATCTCATGCAGAAAAACAAGTTGTGAAACTTCTCAAATGCCAAAAAAATTAACACGTCTCTAACTTGGAGGCCCCCAGGCCACAAGGCTCGCCTGCCTCCCACACTTGATTGGCTCTGCCAGGGGCTACCCCTTATGTGGCGGCCTCACATGTTACTTGTTTGTTCATGGCAGTCCTTGCGTGTGACGCACCTGCTGTGGTGTGCGTGTAGAAGCCAATGTGGCACCAGTTAACATGAAAGTGGAATTCTATCTTTTCCAGACTTGCTGAGCCACACCCCAAAAGCCCCACAGTAATGGCCCTTACACATGCCCATTGCTTTATGAAAAGTGTTAATTTTTTTTCACCCCTGGCACATGAGTGGCAAGGCAGCCAGCCAGACCCTTTGAACTGGGCCCTTCCCTTCTTGTGTTAGCTTTGATGTGCCCAAGTGATAATAGCTGTAAGGGTTTGATCTCCTCTCTAGATTCATAATATTGGCAAGTGGGTGTGGGTGGGTAGGAAGTGGTCTACAAGGAACTGGGCCTTGCGAGAAGGAGAACTGGGTGGTAGTCACCCTGGAGGGGTGAGCAATGGACACGACAGAGGGCAGCCCCCACTTTCAAAAACAGAAACAACCCTGCTCAGAATGTTTCACAGCACAGTGTGAGGTATCCATGAACTCAGCCCTGAGTTGACTGGGGGCCACAAAAGGGAAAGGAAGGGACTGTTTGATTCCTGCAGCCTCTACAGGTGGACGCTAACCCCTGTTGCCTAGGCAGGGACAGACAAGCTGATAGCTGGATGATAGAAATGTTCCACGGGGCCAAAACAGAAACCTCGGTAGAAGCCATCCCAGCTCTGTGAATGTGTCGTTAGATGTCCATTGGTTAGGAGGCAGTGCCCAAGACTGCTATTGGATTATTACCTGTCACCTGGAAATGATGTCTCACCAGTTCTGGCAGTGGAAGGTAAGGTCAACTGGATGGATGGGTGAAAGTCAAGGATAGAGTTAGTCTAGATTGGGTCACATCATTTCCCCACTAGAATGGAGAGTACACAGGCGCTCCTACCTTAGCATTCCTTTGGTGAGGGTAGGGATGGTAAGAACGAAGAAGAAGGAGGAGTAGAAGGAGTAGGAGTTGGTTTTTATATGCCAACTTTCTCTACCACTTAAGGGAGACTCAAACCGGCTTACAATCACCGTCCCTTCTCCTCTCCACAACAGACACTCTGTGAGGTAGGCAGGGCTGAGAGAGCTCTAACAGAGCTGTGACTTGCCCAAGGTCACCTAGCGGGCTTCGTGAGTAGGGGAAACAAACCCGGTTTCCAGATTAGAGTCCACCAGACCAAACCACCACTCTTAACCACTACACCACACTGGCTCACATAAGAAAAAGCCATGGTGGATCAGACCAAGGTCCATCAAGTCCAGCAGTCTGTTCACTCAGTGGCCAACCAGGTGCCTCTAGGAAGCCCACAAACAAGACAACCGCAGCAGCATTGTCCTGTCTGTGTTCCACAGCACCTAATATAGCAGGCATGCTCCTCTGATACTAGGTTAGCTGTTGTCCATTGTGAACACAGATGAGAGTACAGACCACAGAATGCCCTTGAAAAGGGAGACAAGGACCATGCCAGTTTCCACTACCAGTTATTGGTGCCCAAGTCTTCAACAGCTCTACTCCGTTCTTTAGCATCTGCCTCACCAAATGGTTTGATTTTTGCAGAACCAGTACCTCTAATTTCAGAATGAGCATATGCTGGAGGAGTCTTGAGTCGCATGGACAAGACATTGCTAGCCGAGAAAACAAGACCACCTGTAATACTTACATTATATGTGCCTTTGTTCCTGCTAGTTCTTCTGCCTGAAGTCCTCTTGCCCTTACTTTGCATCAGACACAGCGCCTTGCCACAACCACTTTCCACACAGTGCTTTGGACAGTGTTTTTTTGTCTGCTGGAAGAACCCTATATTCCCAGCAGCTTGATGTAGAAGTCCATGTGCTGGGGATCTGTGATTCCGCTGCAAAAGAAGCACTTGCTGGAGAAATTAGGGGAGGAGGGTGAGGATCTGCTTGGTATGCAGAAGGTCTGAGGGTAAACCTCCAGTTAAAAGACCAAGTAGTAGGTGATGTGTAAGTCCTTAACTTGAGACTCTGGAGACCCACTGCCAGCCAGAGTGGGCAATATTGCCCTGGATAGCCCAAGGGTCTGACTCAGTATAAGTTCAACCTCATCTGGGTTTTATGCAACAATATGGTCACTGCGGGCATTCCTACATTGCCTGCCAACCCCTCATAAAAGCTCCTGCCATTTGGAGGGGACTTTAACATGTATTTGAATTGGGCTGTCATTTACTAGTTAGTTTTGAAGGAGCACAAAGAAGCCACAATATTTTTTCTTGTGGCCCTCTTCCTGCTTTCCACACCTTCAGTGCTGGTGCTAATTTACAGTGCAACCCTGGAGAGTTTCGACCTTCCACGTCCATTGAAGTCCACTTGGGGCTGCACAAATAAATCAGTTCTGAATGTATTTGTGTTTACATTATTTGTAGTTTGACTAATTCCGTTTTGCATAGTTTGGGGGAAGCCAGGAGAATGGGAGCTTTCCTGACCTCCTCGGGCAGGCCAATCCACAGGGCAGGAGCTACAATGGAGGATGCACGTGTATGGGTAGCTGTTGATTTTGCCCATTTGCAGGCTGGCACCTGCAGAAGCCCCTGCTGACATGAGCCAAGTTGTTGTGGAAGAGCACAGGGAGAGAGGCAGTCCTGCAAATAAGATGGGCCAAGGCTACAGAGGGCTTTGTATGTGATAGCCAAGACCTTACACTGAACTCGGTAACAAATGGGCAGCCAATGGAATGTCTGCAGAATAGGAGTAACGTGCATGCTCCTTCTAGCTCCCACTAATAGCCAAGTTGTGGCATTCTGGACCAGTTGGAATTTCCAAGTTGATTTTGAGGGCAGAAGAAGAAGAAGAGTTGGTTTTTATATGCCGACTTTCTCCACCACTTAAGGGAGAATCAAACCGGCTCACAATCACCTTCCCTTCCCCTCCCAACAGACACCCTGTGATGTTGGTGGGGTTGAGAGAGTGTGACTAGCCCAAGGTCACCCAGCTGGCTTCATGTGGAGGAGTGGGGAATCAAACCCAGTTCTCTAGATCAGACTCCACCGTTCCAAACCACCGCTCTTAACCACTACACCAAGCTGGCTCTCAGTAAATGTATAAGACATTACAGTGGTCTAGGCTTGATGTTTTATAGTAGTGATACATGTCATTACACATGTGGCTGTTTAAACACAACCTATATCTTTGGCAATCCAGTTCTGTTGGACTAAAGTGCAAAGGGAATCAGTCCTTTATGCTTGTTTCAGATTTATGAAAACCCCAAAAGGGGTCGCCATAAGTCGGCTGCGACTTGACGGCGCTTTACACACACACACATATTACATGTCTTATCGATTGCACTGATTTACACTGTGTAATCCACCTGGAGACTCAATGAGAAAGGTGGTTGATGAATATAATAAATAAATACCACAAAACATCAGCAGGTAACCACAGTCAATGTCATTGTGAAGTAACAACTGCAGAATTTAGAAGAGCCACGGGGTGTCACTGCGGTGTTGAGTTTCCACATGAGTTTGCATTCAGTCCCAGGAAGCTCAGCCATGTGGTTGAGGAAAGAGAAAGAATAGTTAGAGATGAAAGAGACTAAGGTGAATGGAAAAGGGGAATCACACGGAAGAAGGGGCAGAGGTCAGCAGAGGGTTTGAGGAGGTTACACAGCCGTTTCCTCCATAGGATCAAACTTGGGAAGCCTTGTAGTAGCCTTGATTCTAATTTCCTTCCCAGGCTCCTGATTCTGCTTATTGTGTTTAATGTGTTGCAACCAGTTAGTGGTTAGCACGCTTTCTCAATAATAATATATATCATACCTGCAGGAAAGAAGCAGCACAACTCTGTGATCTTGCTGGGACTGTTCTGGGCTGGCATCTGTACTACCTCCTTTTTCTTTTTTTCCTTTTGAACCAGGCAGTTGATGGTGGACAGCCATATGTATTTACCAAGATTTCTCTAGAATCCCCAACATGCACTAGTTTCTTGGCACCAGCTGTTTCTGAACTGGTGTGGGCCCAAAGCTAGGATTGCCAACTCCAGGTTCAGAAATACCTCGAGATTTGATGGTGGAGCCTGCTACAGTGGGATTTAGGGAGGGGAGGGGCCTTGGTAGGCTATAATGCCATACAGTCCATGTTCAAAAGCAACCATTTACTCCAGGAATAAGTGGAATAAATGTTTGAAATAAATTGCTTAATTTTTTTATGTAGTCTGGAGATCTATTGTAATTCTGGGAGATCTCCAGCCCCCGCCTGGAAGCTGACAACCCTAAAGCTGGGAGTGAAATTGTCTGAAACCACAATATGATATATTCCAAAGGTCATGGAATTTGGAAGGGACTTTTTAAAAATAAGATAGTTCTTTTGGCTCCTTCAAAGGCTTATGAGTAACTCCACCTAGTACTTTTTGAAGCTGGCGTTCCCAAAATACAAGCCCAGTTTGAGGCACCAAATCCTGTGATTTCAACAGGCTTGGACACCAACTAATTCTGCATAAGACTGGAGTTGTAGGAAGATGTGGGATGCTTAGGATGTGGGGATCATCAGGATAAATTGTCAAAATAAGAGAGATACCTAGTTGTTTTGAGCAAGTGTCAGATTTCAAACTTGTAAAGCGCACATTAATTGTTCTGGGTCTGTGGATTGCTATCAATTGAATGAGTGGGGCTAGACCTCAAGCACTTTACAGACAAGGACAGTATCACTGTCCCATAGCACAGTGAAAATGATGCTATTTCAGCACAGCTGACAGTTGTAGGAGAGGAACAAAGCCAGCAGAGTGAAACAGCTGCATCAGGCTGTTGTTAGCTCAAGAAGAGGTCTCATGGGCTGTGGAAGAGAGCTGACTCTTGGGCATTTGCCCTTGGCCAGTAAGGTCACCAACTTTACCCTTGGCCAGTAAGGTCACCAGTAAGGTCACCTGGAGTTCACCTGGAATTTCAACTGAGACCCTGGAACGCCACTGCCAGTCCAACAGTACTGACCTTGATAGACCAATGGTCTGATTCAGTATAAGGCAATGTCAAGTGTCCATTATGGCCCCTCTTCTTTGGGCCATAGCTCAGTGGTAGAGCATCTGCTTGGCATGCAGAAGGACCCAGGTTCAGTCCCCGGGACTAGGCAAGTAGGTGATGTGAAAGACCTCTGCCTGAGACCCTGGAGAGCCGCTCCCGGTCTGAGTAGACAATACTGACTTTGATGGACCAAGGGTCTGATTCAGTATAAGGCAGTTTCATGTGTTCTCATGTGTCCAGGTTAGACACAGGAGGGAAACCCATCAGGTGTATGAAAAGTCACATTCTGCACAGGGTTATTTGGACTAGGGTGAAAGCATCATGGATTGGCAAATGGGGGGAGGGGGTTATTGTTCTAACATCTGCCTACAGCTGTCTTAGAGAAGCTGGTGAATAGGAGCAGCCTCTTTCCCTGCAGTCTCTTTGTCTCTGGCTCTAGGTGTGGGAAACTCCATCTTTGCACCGGGGCCTCTCCTGCCATGGTAAGCTGGCTGATTGGCCGGTAAAGGAAGATGGGGTCGGCCAATCACGATTCCCTTTGTGATGCTGAAGTGAGCTGTCTCTCAAGTCAGGTGCAGAGCTGCGTGCTCGACCTCACGTACAGAGATGCTGTCTATCCTCCAGCTATTCTGTTTCCTGCCAGCTCATTCCACAAATGCTGCAGTCACAGAAGGTTTTGTTTCTATTTCCCGGCGGAGATGCTAAGAGAGACAGTGTGTTCCATTCAGATTAACAAACCGGCAGATCCAGCACCTGCGCTGGAGGCCGTTGGTTTGCGTCGGTGTGCGTGCCAACAATTTCCACGCAGGCTTGGTTTTGGTATCAGGCTCGGCTGTGGATGGCAGAAGGGGGAAACCGAGGCACCTCGAGGTGACTCATGAGCAGAGCTCCGCCCCTGCTCGAAATAAGTGAGGCCAGAGACCCTGCCAACGTTATCCTTTACGCCACCCTCCTCAGATGTGTGTGTGTGTGATTGAATGTGGAAATCTGAAGGTTGAGAAACAATGGGGATTGTGAAGAGTTTACAGTGAGTGCTGAGAGGATTAGGGTGATGATACCCCAAGGCTTTGGGGATTACTCACCTGTCAGAAGAAAGAGATGGCTCCTGAATTTATATCTTCCTGCAGGACATTCATCCTGTGAAAACAGGATTCTATAGAGCGAGAAAGCAAAAGCCTGCACATTTGTTACTTTCTATGCTGCTGAGAAGGAAATCAAGTTGCTGACCTATACTTGTCATTAGTTACCAACCAGTCCTTATGGAGCTGCATGACACGTCAAAAGACCCCATCTGCATATAGGAAAGGCCATGATCTGCTTTGCTGCCTTTAGATCCTTCTCTGGGATCCCCAAGATCTTTGGTATGGGATGCAAATTTCAACCCAGCCTATTGGCTGTCCATGGGCCCAGCCTCCAGCTCTTTTCTTTCCTCTGTAAGGGGGGGGGGGACAGCTGGAACAACTGTGGCCATCCACATCTTGCTTGAGAAGAATCCAGAATCTAAAAGCCTGTTCTCATGTCAGACATTTAATTCCCTATGGGATTGGGGCAGTGTTTGTATATGGGGGGAGGCCAAAGTTTTTTCAACGTAAGAATCACAAGAGCTGTGAAAAAGAAGACTGTAAAGGAGGAGGCGAAAGTCTGAGCAGTCTGCACAGGAGCGGTGGGGGAAAAGAATATCTGTATGGTAGAAACAGACTTGGCCCCGTGCCAGAAAGGGGCACATTGAAAGGGGATGGATGGAAAGGAGGAGGGAAGGGCACGGAAGAAGGGAGAGTGCAGGAGAAGGGTTGGTCTGGGGAAAGGAAATTGGGAGGGGGAGCAGGGGAGTCATATTTTCCCTTGACTTTGGGTTATTATTATCACCTCCAGCTGCGATCGCCAGATGCCACATTTGAAAGAATCGTGGTGGTTGGTGTATGTACACATGTGTGCCCCTGTTCCAGAATGCACAGGTGTTCAGACACAAGCTTGATCAGGGAACATCTATAAACTGCGTCATTCATCAGGGAAAGTGCCACTGTGTACAGCGAAAGGGAGCAAAAGTGTGATCGGGTACAAAAAAGAAAAATTAGGATAAAGTGTACCGAAAAGCAGAGGAGTTTTTGAAAGTCTTTAAACATGTAATGTCTCCTGGAAGCTGGATCCACGTGGAAGCTCTACTTAAGGCTTGCCTTTAAATTTTAAGGGTGATTTTAAAAAAATCTTGCATGTGCAACTGAAATATAACTTTTAAAAGTTGCATGTAGCGTGCGCCAGGGAGCTGGGGTTGGCTTCGATTCCCTAGCATGTACCTACACAGCGGCAAGCACACCTTTTCCTATGCATAACGGGTGAATCCACAGCGTACATGTGGGATCTTGGCCTCCTTCGTTCCGGGAGTGAAACTGGAGTTTGCTGTGACCTTGGTATATGCAGGGCCGGCACCAGTCATTTTTTGCGCCCGAGGCAAGACTAACTACTTGTGCACCCCCCCATTGCTAACCAATTTTCAAAAACAGATGTCTTGTAGAAAAATAAAAGCACAAAACTTTTTATAAGACATTATAATTAGCTGTTTATTGTTGTTACAGCCAATGGCCAGCATAGAATTACAAAACAGTGCAGATAATTCGCAGTGGGTCGCCATGTTAGTCTGTCTGCAGTAGTAGAAAAGAGCAAGAGTCCAGTAGCACCTTAAAGACTTAACAAGAATATTTTCTGGCAGGGTATGAGCTTTTTGAAGAAGTGAGCCTGTGGCTCACGAAAGCTCCTACCCTGCCAGAAAATATTTTTGTTAGTCTTTAAGCTGCTACTGGACTCTTGCTCTTTTCTACTAAAACAGTGCAGGAACATATAAACCGTTAAATATTATAGTCAATTATATTCCACAGCACTGTCGCGGTACTTTTCTTAAAATTAAAAAATATATAAATGGTCAGCTGCATTTTTTTCAAGAAACTAAATCGGTTTTAAAGGGTGCCCCTGGGGCCAGTTCTGCGCCCCTCTGAGGTCTGCGCCCTAGGCGACCGCCTAGTTCGCCTAATGGCAGCACGGGCCCTGGGTATATGTTTAACAGTGCTAGGTGCACACACACACACACCCAACGCGCTTTTTTGCACATTTCCATCCGGGGCCTTCCTCCTTCTCCCTCCCGCATATGCGATCTGAGACCCGCCGCCTGGAGAGGCAAGTTCGCCTGGCGTCAAACTAGGGGGCAGTGGCGGCCCAGTTTTTATGAATGGAGCGGCCGGCGGCGCCTTCGGAACGCTCGTCTCTCCCCCCCCCCCTCACCCCGTCACGCGGTCTGCGGGAGGAGAGGCGGCCCCTCCCCCTGACATTAGCATAGGTTGACATGTCATTCTGCACGTTGCCTTTCAGTGATGCAGGCGGCGACCGGCCTTGGCGGCCGCCCAGCCACTCAGCTGCTTCGGAGCCTCCAGGGCGGCTGAGCGCAGCCGCCGGTTTTAAGGTGACCCCTCCGAGTTACAAGAGTCACTGGGAAAGACAGTCATGCTAGGAAAAGTGGGGGGCAGCAGGAAAAGAGGAAGACCCGACAAGAGGTGGACGGACTCAATAAAGGAAGCCACGGCCTTCAGTTTGCAAGATCTGAGCAAGGCTGTCAAAGATAGGACGTTTGGGAGGACTTTCATTCATAGGGTCGCCATGAGTCGGAAGCGACTTGACGGCACTTAACACACACACACACACCTCCGAGTTAGCCTTCCACCCCACCGCGGCTCGGCCGGCGCCTTTGCGGAAAGGGAGCTGGGGGGCGGTCCCGGCCCCCCTCCCGGCTCTCTCCCCCACCCTTTGGCTTGCGAGGGACCGGGACGCGAGGAGGGCGGCGCGCCTCCGGGTTGCCCGTGGGTGGCTTTTCCGATCCTGTCCTTTCTCGGATCTGTGCGGTCCTTCAGGGAAGGGGACGGACGCGTCCGTAAGCGCCGCCGCCGTCGCCGCCGCGGTGGTTGCAATGCCCCACCTGGAGCATTGACTTGTTCCACGAAACGTGTTTTTGTTTTGTTATTTTAATGGGGAAGAAAGGGCTAAGCTGTGGCATCATGACCTCTTCCATTGAAAGACAGGAAAATCTGGTTAAAATAAAAGTCAGCTGGTGTCTCTCCCCCACCCCGCAAATTTCCCCTAATTTAGAGAGGGCTTTTCAGGATCATGATTATTTTCCAGGAAATTTTGGGTTGGGGAGGGGGACGTTCTTTTAGAGAAGACCAAGAAGTGGCTTGGAATTTAATAATGGCTAGGATTTTGGTTGCTGGACAATTGGCTGCATCTTCAGCCTCTCCCACGGAGAGGCTGGGTGTTTAGAATTAATTATTCCTATTCCTAATGATTCCTAGAATTAATGATTCTATTGACTCTGGAAAGCTGATGAGCCAGTGTGGTGTGGTGGTTAAGAACGGTGGTTTGGAGCCGTGGACTCTAATCTGGAGAACCGGGTTTGATTCCCCACTCCTCCACATGTGCAACAGATGCTGATCTGGTGAACTGGGTTGGTTTCCCAACTCCTACACACAAAGCCTGCTGGGTGACCTTGGGCTAGTCACAGTTCTCTCTGAATTCTCTCAGCCCCACCTACCTCACAAGGTGCCTGTTGTGGGGAGGGAAGGTGATTGTAAGCTGGTTTGAATCTTCCTTAAGTGGTAGAGAAATTCAGTATATAAAAACCAACTCTTCTTCTTCTACCCTGAAACTCTTGTTGGCCTCTAAAGTGCTACTGGACTTGAATCTAACTATTCGTAGATAGTAAAATGAACATAGACACTAGGTTTTAGTGAAAGAGTAGCAGATGTTTCTGATAGTTACAGGAACATCTCTGACTTTATTTCTTTGATGTCCCACCTGGAAGTATAGAAGCATGAGCAGAAGAAAATATTATTTTATTTTTATTCAACTTTTATCCCTCCCTTTCCTGGCAGCTAACAGCAATATAAAATGAATGACTGAACAACTTTAAAAGCATACAGCATCAATATATAAATATTAATATAAATCTAGGATCAGCACCTAATACTTGCTCTGAAACAACAGGTTCTGACCCCACATATGCACCCTGGCCTAACCACTATACAGTGACATGGTCTCTTCAGACAATAGATTTTAAGTGCCATCCAAATATTGTTCAATGGTCAATCAGACCACTGATTCATCTGCCTCACTAATGCCTGCTGTTCTGGGTCTTAAGTAGGAAAATTATTTCCAAACACCTGCTTCTGAGATCCTTTTTTTTACCTGGAGATACCAGTGATTAAAAGGAAGAAAAGGCAGCCTGACTTCAGAAGCTAAGCAGAGTTGGTACTTGGAAGGCAGACCCCCCCAAGGAAGACTCTGCAGAGGAAGGCAATGGCAAACAACCTCTGCTTAATCACTTGTCTTGAAACCCCCACCAGGGGTTGCCATAAATCAGCTGTGACTTAACAGCACTTTACACACACACAGTTAAACCTAGGACCTCCTGTGTACAAAGCTTGTGCTTTACCGCTGAGCCATTGCTATTGCCTCTTTCACTTCATTTAGCACCACTTTCTATACTGCAGATATGGGGATCATTTGGATCTCTTGCTTCAGACACCAATATCTTAGCCAGCCTTTGCCTGGTTCTATGTTGTGCAACCTCTGGAGAAATACTTGGTTCATCTTACCCTAGAGATCTGTAGTATTAGCACTGTTTTTATCCCCCTCTGGCCAATCTTCTGGTATGTTGTATGGCTGCTACTACTTCCCACTAATGATGAAAACTGTAGGGTCCTTTCTTCCTGAAGGTAAGCATTTCCTTTAGCCTTCATGTCCTATTTGAGATCTTCCATCATAAAAGACTGGAAGGTTTCTCTGCAGAGTTTTAAAAGAGGGGAATGTAGCATCAGGTGACTTCTGTTAAAGGGCCCAGGAGAGTTCAATATTCTGGGGCAACTTTATAAAGTTTCCTTCCTCATATAATTAGATCAGAGGTGCCCTGTTCTGGAGTTGGGTCTGGATCCCTTAGTGGTGGAAAGGTTTATTCATTCTGCCATTAGCAGATCTTGTGGGAGGACCCTTGTTGCTATTGTAAAAATGTGTTTCTGATTCTTTAAAAATGTATAGAATGCTTAACAGACTTTATTGTGTTCACTTGCACGCACCCTGGAGGATAGGTTAGTGGTATTGCTCTTTACAGATGGGTAGGTGAGGCTGATAGGTTTGCCTGTCATCAGTAAATGAGGCTGAAAGATTTGCCTGTCATCACACAATGACTTCATGGCAGAGGTGAAATGTGAGCCAGACTTTCCCAGAATTACTCTATCCACTAAACCATATTTAATCTAGGAAAGTGATTTTCAGGCTTCACACACAAATATCCCTGGGCTTTCAGTACCAAACAGGTCAGTTATCACCTTTCCCAAATAAACTGCCAGTTTTCAGTCACTGGTTTCCCCACAAATTCAATCTGTGTCATGCCGGAGTAATCAAACTTGCAAGGAAGACATCTGGCTGACTTGGCAGTTTTGAACTGGATGTTTGGTTTTCTTTACCCAGTGGGTGGTCCACGGGCCAGGAAGACTTTTCGGAGAACAGAGCTCTTGAACTAGCACTAGCAGTTTGTTTCTGGGTGGAACAGTTTCTAGTCGGTGTGCAGTTGTCAAACTATCCAACTCGTGCTGCGATTATGGCAGAAGATATCAGTAGCTAAATATGATACTTCTGAGCTGACTCAGTGTCATAGATAGGAATCTTCCTGGAGGTGAAGGCAGATAATTTAGGAGTGTGGTGGGAATGGTCTAAAAGCACATTCATTACAGTTGGAGGTGACTGATTCAAGGGCAGAGAATGTGTATTCAAACTACTTCCACCACACCTAGTATGCAATTTTGTTTTCTCTCTGGGGAAAGATCATGGTATCCTAAGAGGCAGCTATTGTTTTGAAATCAGCACATTGAAATCAGCAGCTCTCCCTTCCCTGACCTTGGATAACCAATCAAGCTTCAGTGTTTCCCCAAAACCCAAAAGGAACACCTGGAAGGAAACTCAGCATCATCCCGAGCCACTCAGGCTAAAATTGCTGGGATGCTGAAATCTGTGGCTGGATTTTCTGATTTGTTTTGTACTTTAGACCAGCTGAGGGGATAGTCTGATTTGGATCAGAGCAGTGGTGCTAAGGGAGAGGGCATCTTTTCCGCAATGTGTCTTGAAGCTGCTATTAGCTCTACCAAGTGTGTGTGGGGGGGAAACCAGGTACATATTCATTTTAGAAATGTCTTTCATGGCCCAAAGATGATGCTTCCACAGAAGAAAAAGATAAAGTTTCACTTTGATTTCTCCCAGAGTGCAAAATTTATTTCTCTGAAACGGTAGGGAAAGTAGTACAAGTACAGGAGGGAAAATCATCTACGTTGACTACTGAATTGGAACCTGCACATAATATTATAGGAGCACCAGAACAACTAGTCATCTACTTTTATCTCTTCTTGGGTAACTTAAGCATGAAATCTCTCCCTTCAGAGATTCCAAAATGTCTATTTTCAGGGCAGCTTTTCCTGTTTGATTTAGTAGTTCTGTGTGACTCCTTGTATGCATTCAGGGAGTCTACAAATTGGTATTATATTAATAAGAGATGGGCAATGTGGTGTAAGTGGATAGGTTACTGCACCTGAAACAGTCATTGCCCAACAGGTGACCTTCAGCCAATTACTCTCTCTCACCCTAGTTGTGAAAATAAAAGGAGATAGCCCCATACATGCTGCTGTGAACAGTTTGGAAGAATGTTGGGGCAGAAATGTAGCAAGTATAAATAACAAGTGTGGGCCCACGAGACTTCTGGAGGGAATCCCATTCCCCCACTTTCTTGCTGGGCCTGCTGCAGCTCCCAGGTTTTGCCACTGTTGCTGGGCCCAGCACGGCTCCTGGGCTCTGCCACCACCAGGACCAGTGTGGATCCTGGGCTCTGCCACCATCAGGGCCAACACAGCTCCTAGGCTCTGCTGCCACCAACAACAACAGTGCTGGAGGTAGGTGCAATCTCTGTGCTTGTGCAGAGAACAGTCTTTTTTATGGGAGGGGGAATTTAAAGCCCCCAATGTATTTTTTTAAGATATCAGATTTATTTGCAAACCTGGGGGGTTCCCAAGTTTGCAGGAAAATCTTTTTACTGTCACGTGGCCCCCATCTGTGGATTTAGATATCTGCAGATGGGGATTGCACTTGAGAAATAGATATATCAGAAAAATCTGTTTAGTATTAGTGTGGTCCCAACCGACTGTTTAAGATATCTGCAGATGGGGGCCACACTTGAGAAACATATAGATTATTAGGAATCTGCCAGTTCTAATGAAGATGGTGTTGCTGCCACCACAATGGTGTTCCCAAAGTGCAAGCACCATCCCCCTTAAGAGTGAGTGACACCCAAACGGGAGAGGGTAAAGATATTGCTGTTGAGGTGGGGGACTAAACCTGTATTTTTGCCTTGAATGAGCCCGGTTTTTGAAAGGAGCAGGTGTTTCCCTCTGCCCGACAGTATTCCTGTCTTTTGCCAGTAAGAACTAGTGGGAGCTATTGAGAACCAAACCTCTCCTAGCTGTATAGCTTCAGCTGATAATAATTTGCCTATATAATAACAAGATGAGAATGTTCCTTCTAATGTACTTGTGACTGTGCTTGATGCATCTAGATGGCATATGGGGCATATGTCATCTTGGATAACCTCCTGCCCAGAGGAAATAGCCCTACTGTCTCATGAAACTAGAGCAATAAACATGTAGAAACTCCCATTTGATCTTCCAACAGCATCTCATGGGACAGGAATCTATGACACGCTTTATGGAGGTTATTATGTTTATCCTTTGCAACCTTCCTGTGAACTAGGTCAGCTTGACAGACTGCGATTGGCCCAACTATGTGAGCACCATAGCTAAACAGGGCTTTAAATCTGGATTGCCCACCTCCAAACCCTTCTTCAAATGGTATCTAGTTTGTATGCCACTCTCTCTTTTCCTCTTGTCTCTCTTCCCTGCCAAGTGTGCTCGGTTGCCCATGTAGCTATAGTAAGCTTCACTACAGCAAGTGCAATACAATATAAGATGCATATGTCTATATGGACATGAGCCACATGTGATATATGCACACTTCATGCAGCAGGCAGGAATAGGCTGTTGTCTGGAACATGCCCAGGCGAAGGGCCTGCGGTGGGAAGAGAGAGGAGGTAGACCATAAACACAACAAAAGTATCTATTTCTTAAAATATCCTCTTTAAATTGAAACCACTTTCCAAAGAGACGCGCCAATTTCCAAGTTACTACATAAGGCAGACCATCTATACTTCTGCCAAAATCCGGATCCAGCTTATGTGCTGTGAATGCATTAGAATGGAGTAAATAAGGATTAGGGAGAGAAGGCAGGGGAGGAGGTTCCATCAGGTGGAATCTTTGCTCCGTGCAAGAGCCAGACAGATGTAGGGAGCCACCTTAAAAAAGCTTTCGGCAGTCCATATGACCAAATGTGAGGCACTCAAAGCTAAATGTTTCATCTACCATCTTCTATAGCCAAGGCAACATTAACAAAGAACCATGCGTGCTCATATTTTCCTTCAGGCTTTTCCATGCTGCAGCTGGGTCTGAGGTTTTCGGGTTTTTTTTTTAAATTATGTAATTATTTCATCCCCCTTTTCAGAGAAAAATAGATGAGGTGATGCCAATGCAAAGAATGGCCATTTAAGCAGAGTTAGAGTGAACAAGCAGTGTGTGCCCAGGACAAGAAGTCTTTTTACGCTTCATATGAACTTGTACGTGGCTCCATTTAGCATATGAACCCTCCAT
This sequence comes from Euleptes europaea, assembly GCF_029931775.1. Lineage (NCBI taxonomy): Eukaryota > Metazoa > Chordata > Lepidosauria > Squamata > Sphaerodactylidae > Euleptes > Euleptes europaea. Next base: position 36,504,664 of record NC_079318.1, on the reverse strand, counting down.
TTAATGAAGTTTAATGAAGAAAATGAGCATTCACATCTCTTGGACTTGCACTTCTAATGTTCATTCTTGTAGAAAGGGAATCATCCATTTCAGAGAGAGTGTTTAAAGCTAGGTTCTTCTTGATGATCACTGTCAGAGGAATTTTTCCCCGTGTTAGGGATTAGGTAGCAAATTTAGAATAAACAAGGTTGTTGTTTTTTTTAAAAATGCTAGTTACCTCCCCCTATGTTCCACCACAACAACCACTCATGACAGTGGGGAGCTTCTGCAGATCCCAATCTGCAAATAGGCAAAATCAACAACTGCCCGTACACATGCTTTCTCCATTGCTGCTCTCACTTTATGGCACAGCTGCTTGAGGAGGCCAGGAAACCTTCCACTCGCCTGACTTTCAGCAAACTATGCAAAACTTAATTATTCAAGAGGGCTTTTCTGCACAGGTAATAGAGTTGCCCTGTACGAAATGGCTCACAGACTTACTTGGATAAATGCTTAGGAACTGTGGTCTATACTACTGTGTATAGCTTATTGTAAGTAGGATCCTATTATGTTATTTTTGTACTGCTTAATGTGTCATGTTAATACTTATACTATGCTTCAGTTCTTTCTGGTAGTTCCAGACTTCTAACATCCTATGTACAGTTTATTGAATGTCCCACTTTGCTGATTGTACTGACTCACTGAACACATGAAGCTGCCTTATACTGAATCAGACCCTTGAGGGTCCATCAAAGTCTGTATTGTCTACTCAGACCGGCAGTGGCTCTCCAGGGTCTCAGGCAGAGGTGTTTCATATCACCTACTTGCCTAGTCTCTTTAACTGGAGATGCTGGGGATTGAACCTGGGACCTTCTGCATGCCAAGCAGATGCTCTACCACTGAGCCACAGCCCCTCACCACTGAAATCCACCTTGAGCCCCTGTGAGAAAGCTGGACTGTAAATATCGTAAATAAATAAATGATATGTTGACTGGAGTGGGCCCTAGGGACCATATAATTCCAGTCTTGTTCCACCTTCACGGACTCCCAATTTGCTCTTAGTCCCAATTCAAAGTGATGTTGTTGACCTTTAAAGCCCTACATTGCTTTGGGCTACCACACTTGAAGTACTGCCTGCTCCCCTTCGAACCTAGCCATCCGCCCTGCTTCAGGTGCCCTATCATCTAAGGCTACATGGGTATCAACCCAAGAAAGAGGATGTTTTAGTAGGGGATGTTTTGATTATCATTGTAAGCTGCCTTGAATCGAGAGGAAAGGTGGTTTGGCCAACTGGATGGTTATGTGGGGCCTGGTCTGTGGCCAGAGGCCTCTCCGCCTGGTTGAGAATAAAAATGACTGGAATGGAAGCGGCGCACCAACGACAACAAGAGGACATGATCCGCCTGGCAGGCTGATGGTTTAAAAGTTGACAGGTCAGCCAAGGGAGGAGTAATGGCAGCCAGGAGGAGAGGACTGCAGCTGGGAAAGTGGGCGAGTGAGCAGCTATAACTTCAGGAAAACTCCGGGCTATACCTGGAGATTGGCTACCCTAATGGCCTGTAGACCTCAATACAGCCTTTCCTGTTATACACAGGCCTCAGAATTTGCTGCCGTTTTTTCTGCAGGCCTAAATTTCTTAGGCATCTTCCAAGCTTCAGGACTAGACTGGGGAAAGTGGAGGGACAAGCAGGAGCCAATCACTGATGAGGAGGGAGAGCTGTGACAGACAGCATGTAAGACTGTACACATGGTGGGATGTTCACTCCCCTGAAGCAGTGAAACTCCCTTTGGAGGGAGGTGATCCCTCAGCCAAAGGTGGGGGTGAACCTAACCTGAATGGGATAATAGCAAGATACTTAGGGACCAAATGAGATAGTCACATTAGGGAGCTTTATCGTTTTCCCAGCTGGCTTTTTCGTGTCAGTTTCCCCTGGTGGTGTAGTGTACCCTGAATTCATTCTGCTCAGTTTTTATAACTGAGTTTTTATAACTTATGTTTTTATAACTTCAAAGTTTTGGGTCCAGGCCATTTTATGGTCTTCTTTGGTCTGTTGCCCTTTGTGTAACTGCTGGCCAATTTGATGCCTCTGACGACTCATAGTGCTGAATATTGTAATATTGGAATAAGTGATGGTTTAATTTTATATTGTGATATGTATTGTATTGTAAACTGCCCTGAGCTTTGGAAGGGCAGTACAGAAATCTAATAAATGAATGAAATGAAAATGAATGAATGTCCTCTAACTTATTTGTTATACTATGTGGTTAATAAATTAATTTTTCTATTCAATCTGCTTTACCTCGGTTAGACTTACCAGTTTGCCTGCTGTTGTTCACCCATTTCTGCCCTCCAAACACTCCCACCCCCAAGAGGCTTCCACACGGCAACCCCAACGTGGTGTCATATCCGACCATACATAATAAGCATCAAGTAGAGGAACACTTTTCAACATACTGAAGAGCACAACCTAGTCAAAGTTAAACACTTTCAAAGGTGTATCAGATCTGTTAGAGAGGTGCGATCAAGTTTTCTATCCCTTTACATTTCTATAAACAGCAGCAACTGCCATGTGTACATGCATGATGTATGTATGCTGAACGAGAATTCCAGTGCTGGGTGAGGGAGAATTAATCCTTTTATTTGAGCTATTTCCCCTTTGTAAACGAATGCCACCATCTGCTGTTTGTTATATTAGGGCACATTACATTTGTTACACATGTGCCTGCACCCCACAAACACATCTTTCAGAGACAGAGTGCTTTCCTCCTCCTTTTTTAATTTGTGAGAATGGGTAACGAAAGGAATTACATATATTCCATATTCACATTATAAAAGCAAATCCTGTCAAGGTCCTCCTTAGGCTAAGTCCCCTCCTCATACTGTTATGTGTTTTTCTGGTGATATCCATGACCAGCCCCAGAGAGGGATAGTACAGCTGCTGCAGTTTCACCTCTGACAAATGCATCTCCTTTGCCAGAAAATAAGAATCCCACTTCTCAATCCCACATGTGAAATTAAACAGTGCTTAACTTTGTTGTGTCTCTATTCCACTAACCAGCAATTTTGAACCCCTCAGTGTTAGCACTGAGCAGTGGGAGATCATTGCTATCCCAATCTAGGATTAGAGGCTTGGATCGACTGCAGCATTTCTACAGACTGAAGGATTTCTGCTTGCAGAACACAACTTTCACACTACAGCATTTGTGGGGGACATTTTAGACTTGGAGGACGAAGTCGGAAAGTTGTGCTTGGCAGGCACAAAGAAATTCTTCTGTCCACAGAAATACTCTGGTAGATTCATGCTACAAAATGCTACAATAACCAGATAGACCCTTTTTGAGGTGTTCAGTCTTCTATATCAAATGTTTTCCAACTGTCCTTCAGAGAAGCTTATCAATAGTTCTTCCACCAAGCTTCCCTAAAAGACAGCTTGATCTTCTGTAATTCGGGGTGGCAAGGAGAAAATTAGATGTGCTTGGGGACACCTTAATTCACACATGGAAACTATAAAGCTCAACAGCCTAGCTAACACACCAATTAAACAACTATGCAGTTTAGAACCTGCCCAGGGAATCTTTTCCAATGCATAGGCGGTCCAAAGCAGACAAGTCAATATGAAAAAGGTTCTCTGGTAGTAAAATGTTTGAAAATTTCTATCCTATGCCCCACATTAGACTGACTATGAAGCATGACCTCATACTGATAAGAAGTGGTTGGCAAGAATTAGACTGAAACTCAGAGTTCTGTTCAGTGCTGGACACTCAATTGCAGGGAAAATCATAATTATCCTTGAGAAGATCCTCTTCAAGCTCACAATCTCTCTTGGATTGCTAGTATAGTAACTGACATCATAGTAATTCTCATTTAATCGTTCTTTTTCAATTGTTGTTGCACTTGTCACTCAGTTCCTTCCCTGACCTTAAGCTGCCTTCTAGCGATTGGAAAGAGTTCATTCAAGTTATGCCACATATGTATCCAAGTCATGGCACTGGCCCATGTTTATTGCTTTTTAACAGTAATTACAGATGGATGTGTCTACAATGAGATAATTGAGGATGAACTGCTTCCTCCTTGCCCAAACCTATCTGAACCTCCTGCAACTAGTACTTCCTTCTGTGAGCATGACTCAGAACTATATCTTGTAGAGTTATTTGCTAGATTTCAGTCTGGCCTTTATTGATGGTTTCCTCACCATCTTGATTATTCTTGGACTGGAAGCAAAGCAAACAGAAGAATGTTCCTTGAAGTAGTGCACATACCAATCACTTACCCTTGAGAATATCACCACATACATATAAAATTACTTTAATGGCTATTATCTCCAAAAATATTTCATGACTTTTAGTAAACAACTGTAGCAAGGAAACCTTCATGACATTTACTCTCCCCCTCATGCCTTTAAGCTCCTCAAAACGTCTCTAATAAACAGATGAAAGTTCCACAAACTTGATTTCGTTACCGCTTGACTTCTAGCTCTCCAGCTAGCATAAAAGACACATAGCAGCAGTACATTCAAGTTGATTAATATATTTGAAATGAACATATGTCGTTACAGTTTTCATTCTTTTACACATTCCTCTTCAGTGGAGCCATGCTCCAGTGCATTTGGTGAAAGATAGACTGCGACACCTGTTTTTTGAATATTTTGCTTACATTTTTGCATGGTTTCTCACATAATTGGGGGGAGGGGTAGACATTTGTTGTTTTGCATTATGCAGATTGGAATAACTGTGGAAAAGAATAAGAGAAATAACAAACAAAAAGCCTAGTCCAGCAATAATTTCTTTACTCATCTTTAGAGAAAAGGAGTTCTCCGAATGGCTAACTAGTATCCCTGGCCAAAAATATTTGTGCTAAGGTCTAATTTACCATGAAGGTCTAATTTACCATAAGAAGAGAGACTGATGAGCTGAACATTTTTAGTGGATTCTCCTAATTCCCTGTAGCTTCTGCATATTAAAATGGAGACACTGCCAGTGATATTTTTACTCAGAAAGCCTCCAAAACACCACAAAGAAGCAGCCTCTCTCTCCATAAAAGGCCAAGGCACTGTGAATCTCAGATCTCCTAGGATTTTTGTTTTTTACTGCATCAGAGTAGTTGGTTCCTCATTGGTGGTAAAATTTTCAGTTACTATTTGATCTCCTAACAAGAGGATTGTATGGAATTCAGGACTTGGAATGTTGCTGTCTTTGAAGTTAGTGGAGCTGCACTGATTTGCACTGGCTAAGGATCTGGCCCCTAATCTCTAGCCATCTAGGATAAAAACATTTCCCAAAGCATCAAATTAATTTAAGACTCTGTAGAAAGTCAATTGATCTGAGGTTCCTATACGAAGGAAAGCTCATTTTTCAAAACACTGCCAAAAAGATGATCTCATTTTTCAAAGGCTAAAGATGCAAGAAGAAGAAAGATTCTTTGTGACATTTCCTTCCTCATTTGTGTCCTTGATCTCAAACAAGTGGATACTAGGATAGCTATCTCCATAGAGTCCTATGTCAGAGTTCAGAATTTTACATTTTTCTCCATAACAGAAAGAATGCATGTTTCTTCTTGTTTTCCCCTCATCACTGAAGGGGTTTTCATCTGGTCATATTGGGGAATTCACTGCAAAACAGGAATGTAAAATTTCTAATACTTCCACGATCTGTTAACTAGACAAGCTACAATGGGAAAATGCTTCTACAACAGAAGTAATCTTTCTGATGGCCACACAATGATACTAAAATGGAGAAAAAGCTTAGATCTGTGTCTTTACATTTTGATATATGGATGTCTGGGGTCCACTTACATTCCAATGTCTTAAAATCTTTGAAAAGTGGAACTGCTTGATCAGAGTGTCTGCCTGGCTGTGGCTCATATTGGAGAATGCTAAAGTCAAGAATCAGTTTTGCGTGTAACTTTAACCTAACCTAAGAATGTTTTCCTGAGAGTAAGCCCCATTGAATAGACATGAATAGGCTTCTGAGTAGGCCTATTTAGGATAGTGAAGGAAATATTCTCCCTTTATCGTATAGCGATGACATAATGATAAATACGGTAAACACATATAGATAAATGAAGGATATTTATGCATGCAGGTTGGTCTTCAAAAAAATAAATAAAGGCATTGTAGCATTTTAAAGACTAATGAAACTTTAATCCAGGATAAACTTTTATGGACTAGAGACCTCACATGAAAGGATATTAAAGTGGTCTACAAAAAAAACCCCAACCCCCCCTGCTTCTATCAGAATTTATTGTACAGCAGTATCATTCTCATGGAGTTCCATTGTCTTGGATCTTCAAATGGAGACTCACATGAGAAATTGCTGAATTAGAATGAATCAATAGATTTAATTGTATTAACGACTTTTCAAATCTGACACTTTTCTTAAACTCTACAGGCGGTAAACGACTTCACATAACTAAACAGTCAATTTTATCACCAACAACAAATGTTCTGAATGGTCAGTGTTATATGTTTTTGAATTTTGCAAAGAAATATCATAACCTCTTGGCTTTTTAACCCATTGTACACAGTGTTCCCCTTTTCTCTCTCATAACCATTGTATATTTATTTCTAAATGAGGTTCCACTGCACTCCAGACATCAACAGCTTATATTTCAATAAATCTTTTACTATTAAAACTGCCACAAGGCTCTTTTTTGTTTTTGGTGCAATATAATAACACAGTTAGCCTACTGGATTTTGTCTCATAACTCTTTTTTCTTCAATTTGGGCAATTGGCTACCTTGTCTATTACAAAAAGTGATACTCATTGTTAATATTCAAGAAATAACATATCCAATCAAACTTGTGGATCCACACCCATAAAGGAAGAAGATTTCTCAGTTTTGGCATTGTAACAAATGATCAAACTGGCTTAATGGAACAAGTCAACCTGATCTGAATATAACCTGGTGAATTGGTCTTCTGAGCTCCTATACCTCCTCATGAACACGTTGACTTATTGGTTCATCTTGAATTTCTCACACAACCAGATCATCAGCTGCAGATTCATACAAGACTTTTCCCTTATGGTCAGTTTAAAAACCCGAAGATGCTTCTAGTTCTTATGCTCTTCATTGAGATCTGGGAGCATGAATCATTAGTATCTGGCCTTGTTCCATCTGTTCCATCTGATATCAATTTGTCCCTGGAAAAAGAGTATGTTCAACTCTCAGATGTGCATGACTGTTTGCCAGGGCAAGGCTGATTAGATTTGCAGCTGTGCTTAGCTCCTCTTGCATTAAACTCCTGTTCTAGAGTTGAAGCAGAAAAGGGGAGGGTCAGAAAGGCCTGTAAAGAACAGTGATGCCTAATGGGAGGAGCATTCTAGCCGAACGGTTATTATTTCCCTCTTGCATCTTTTTTTCCACAATTTTTCTCATCTGGTCTTTGCCAACAACTAGCTGAAGACAATAAGATTCTCTTGGAAACTTTTCTTTATACCAACAATGAATATTTGCTCAACCAGGCTCTAGGTCCAGAAGAACTTGTGGAATATAGTTGAAGTTTTTGCATATTTCTGGTTAATTTCTGATCACTCGAGAGACATGAAGTGTTAAAGAAGGCTTTAAATACCAATGCTTAATAAAGTCCTTGTAAAACAGCTCTTACAGGATATACAGAGAGCCTTTCTTGCAGTTATGGGAAGTACTAGGAACATACTGATGCTATTACAGCAGAGAAAGCTGAAGATTGAAGGGAACAAAAATTTGACTGAAATGGACCAGTCTAATACTAGTTTAAAAGGATCGAGGTACTGAAAAAAGTCACATTAGCATCTCAGCTGCCTGTACACTGATTCCTTTACATGTGATAGACTTCTTCTCTGGATGAAGAACCCTGCTGTTTGTTGCGACTATATTCAAGTGACCAATAGGAATCAACGTTTGACTAGTCTGGCTTCATGTACTCTCACTTATCCAGAGATATATCTGCCTAAGTCCAAGGAATATTTTACACCTGTTACTAATAAACCAGGATGATTTCTGGAAGAATAAGATGCAGCTGGAGTCAACTGGAAGAGGTAAGTTCAATTATAAGACAGTAGCAGAACTTCCTTGGGGAAGGCACTGGCAAACCACGCCGCAAACAAAGTCTGCCTTGGAAACGTTGGGATGTGACGTCACCCCATGGGTCAGGAATGACCCGGGGCTTGCACAGGGGACCTTTACCTTTAGCAGAACTTCCTAACAATGGACCACATTATAGCTATTATGCCGTATAATTGTATGATAGTGGGTGTACAACAATCTATGTACACATGCAAGAGAGACAGAGAGACAGTGTTATCATTCTAGTCTAGTCTATGAAACCCACTGAATTCTTCACTAGGCAAAATGGAAAGAAAATGAAGTATCTTACATTTACAGATATGTTTGTAAGTTATCTACCAATATTAGAGATTTAATTAAGAATTTAGACAATGGAGTCACCCACTACTTTGAGACCTTGATTGTTAACTGATAGGTAGACAGAAAGACATATGATGAGCTCATTCACAACACTGAGTTCCATATGAACCTTTACAGGTGAGGTAACTGCCAAATTTTATCTTGTGGGAAGAAAACTATTATCTGGATCTTCAGCTTCCTTTTCTTTCTGTGTGACGACGCGATCTGCATAGCCTGAATGGGTGAGTGTTCTTATACAACATTCAGTCTAAGAAAGGACTTTGTCTCCATTGCACATATGTGAAATAGAAGGATAAAGATGTTATGAACCATCCTTCCTGGTTCAATGTAGCACTAGTCTAAGTGGCAGCCAGATAATTTGGTCTTTGCCTTTTCAATATTGTCACCACATAAAGTATTCTGCTTAACTACAAGGTTCTAGTCACAAGAGTTTGAACAAACCTTTGCAAATGGCTCTGGAGAAACGGGAACATTTTAAAATATTGATCAACAACTATTTTGCAGGATGTTTAGGACATTGTTCCTCATACTTATAATATCTACTACTTGAGTAATTTGGACAGTGAACTGAGTCGCTCTTAAAATTTATTGAAGTTCCTGGCTTTGGCCACTGTTAAGAGACATAAAGATGGGTTATTCTATTCTTATGTTCGACTTTTTCTTTCCACCATATTTCAAAATGTCAAATCCCTAGTGGTGATTTTCTACCTATTTACAAACCATTATGAATGCATATCGTAAGGACATATATAAATCAAGGCGTTATTAATCATAGCTAGCATTTTAATCCAAGACTCTAGTTTTGCTTTTGATCACAATGATTCAAGAAAAAAAATCAAAGTTGCGGAAGCACAATCAGCATTTTGCTGCAAAGGCCAAGGTTATATCAGGACAGTTCCACATATTTCCCAGGAAGTGGCTGGTATAGAGATCAGTATCTCAGCAGCTGTAAGCTGCAAAGAAAAACGCTATAGGGGCCTGATGCTATATTTCAGCAGACCAGAACTGGGGAGAATATCCAAATGGTGGCTACCTGCTTTGGGGGAAAAAAGTAATCACAATGTTTTGCCCTCTAAAGACACCAAAAATCTCTGCTCCCATGTCAGACCAAAGCTATGTGTTTATAAGGCATTTTCTTTGTCTCCCTGACTGTATCAGCTCACTGCTGGAGAAGCACTTATGATTGGGGTGAGGGGAGGAATTAGACCCTCTATATTTTACAGCCACCAAGTCTTGGGGATCTAGTTCTGCAATCCTATTTATTCCTCTTTTTGAACCCAAGAGGCACTTTACTACCCCGTAAGAAAATATGTGGGGGGGGGGGGCGGCGGAAAGATGTCATAATTTTTTCCTCCTTTCTTCCACTGCTTGATCTCATTATTTCCCTGCGGTGTTAATTAAAGTCTGGTGACTTGGGAAGAAAAACGGTACCTGTCATGTTAATGTGGAATTGCCATAATTTATTTTATACATTTGGTAGTTGCTTTTCAGCTAAAGGAAAACCTCTAAAAAGAAAAGAAAAGGATGCAAGGCCATTAGTTAATCTGCATTTTCTAAAAAAAACCCCACCACCACCAAACTTTTTTTGGGGGGGCAAACATACCTATAGAGGGGGATTGGCCCTGGTGACAATGGGTGTGGATCAGTAACAGTGCTTTGCTTAAGACAAAGCCACTGTGGTCTACACTCAATATACTTCCGTAGAAAAGGCTGCGCGTCGTCTGTGTCTAGACCCGAAATGGGCAAGAGTCCAGCAGCACCTTAAAGACTAACAAAAATATTTTCTGGTAGGGTATGAGCTTTCGTGAGCTGTGGCCAGAAAATATTTTTGTTAGTCTTTAAGGTGCTGCTGGACTCTTGCCCTTTTCTACTACTGCAGACAAACACGGCTACCCACTGTGAATTAGACCCGAAATGCTTGCCGTTTATGCACGGGAGGTTTCGCCTTGGATTTTCTTTTGTCTCTTTAGATCACTGGCTCCCAACTGGGGGTCCGTGGACCCCCAGGGGTCCGCGAGAACTAAATTAAGGTCCACAAAACAAAGTTATAAACCCATAATAAATTAATATTTTCAATTAAAAGTTCTATTATAAAAAATATATTCAAATATTATTCTAAGTTTAATGTTTAACTAACAGTTAGGATTAAAGTTTATTTTCAAATTCTTGGAATGTTTATGTTGAACCTTGGGGTCCCCCTGCACCGAACAAAAAAGTCCTAGTGGTCCCTGGCCAAAAAAAGGTTGGGAACCACTGTTTTAGATGTCCTTTCTTTAGATGTCCTTTTTACACTCTTTAGATGTCCTTTCTTTAGATGTCCTTTTTACACTCTTTAGATGTCCTTTCTTTAGATGTCCTTTACACTTTTTAGATGTACTTTCCAATTCTCCCCCGTCCATATTCTCAAAACGCAACAATAAGCCCCCATGCAGAGTTTTGAGAATTCGGGTTGGGGGGGGAAAATGTGCATCTACAGACGGGTAAATATTTAGACAAATAGTATTATACTTGACTGATACTTTGGTTGTATTTGACTGAGCTTATTTCTCAATGGAAATTGTAATGTTGTTTTTATATATTCAACGATTTACCCTTTCCTTTTTTGTACCCCCTAAATATATAAATAATACACACACACACACACACACACACACACACGCCAACTGTGTTTGTTGGGGGGGGGGGGCTTTGTCCGAGATTGACGGCGTGGCATGCCATTGCAAAAAAATAAATTCGCCAAAAATAAATTCTCCCCGCCCCGGTTTTGCAGAAACGGCAGCGTTTCTGACACGATATAACAGGACGTCTCATGAAAACACAGGCAGGCAGTCTGGCAGCAGCCAACAAAAACCAGCTGCGTTATCTTTCCGCCACCTGCTTCTTCGCCCTCGGCCGCCCGCCTCTCCTGCGCGAGCAGAGCCGCGCCTCCTCCCCCTCCTCTCCCCGCCCACCTGGGAAGACTGACAGCTCCTCCCTCCCTCGCTTTCTCCCGCCGACTCCCAGTGCACACTCTCAGCTCCGCACGTAGCGAATGGAGGCGGCGGCGGCGGCCCCGCCCACCCATCACTCGCCCCCCTCCTCTACCGCGCATGGGAACTGCGGCGCTTCGCGTGGCGCCTCCCCCCCCCCTCTAATGCCCTTTCCCGGCGCGCCGTCAAGCGGCTGCAAGAGTGCGGCGCTTTCTCTACCGCCGATGCCAGCGGATTGGCAGAAAAGTCCTCTGCCACTTAGAAAAGTGTAGTTTCTTTTACCATGACCCCAGATGAGCAGCTCGCCGGGCCCGTCTTTGCACCCGAGGGGTCTGGGATGGGCACAGACTCTTACGCTTCTTTTTGAAAAGAAATAATGGGGAACGCAACGTAGGATTCGTTTGAAATGAGGTGTCGGAGGAGAGTTTTATGGAGCCCGTGGGCCGCCAAAAAGACAAAAAAGCGGGTTCTAGCTTACATCAAGCCTGAACTCTCCCTAGAAGCTCAAATGACCAAACTGAGGCTATTTTACAGTGCAAAGATATAATACAAATATTGTCGAAGGCTTTCACAGTCAGAGTTCGTTGGTTCTTGTGGGTTATCCAGGTTGTGTGACCGTGGTCTAGGTTGGCCACTGTGTGAACAGACTACTGGACTTGATGGGCCTTGGTCTGATCCAGCAGGGCTTTTCTTATGTTCTTGTGTTCTAACAGTGAAGACGGGGCCAAGCAAAGCAGGCTTCTAGGGAGTCGCACAAACTCCAGAATCTTTTCGTTAAAGCGATTTCATTAACGGACCCATCCGATGACACCTACACTTTAGCCATGCATGTGCTAGTGTGTGCTAACTCTTTACCGGTCAATGGTGCCTGTGAAGGATCTGTGCGCAGATACAGGTGGGTTAGGGAGCCTCCTGTCTCCGGTAAGTGCTTTGAATAAGCTGGTTTAGTAGTGAAAGAAACTCTGCACATGTTCAGAAGCGCTTGCTGCCTTATTGTGAATATTTACACATATATTCCCTCACATTAAAATTAAGTGTTGGGATTTAACATTGGCCCATGTTAATCTTTGCTTTTTGTGTGAAGGGAAATTCACAACTTCATCCCAGTCAGCCAGAGTCCCTTAAGCTTAAGCAAATTTCCAAATGCTATCCATGTAAACATTTCTTTCCAACAACACACAAACTATCCTGGAAGGGTCAGGACCCCATATAAGTGTGCAGTTTGGACTCCTGTACAGGAGTATAGCATGCCCACTATAAATGAAATTAACTGGCATTCCTTATTACAGAGTGAGTGCTTGTATTAAAAATAATAATTTCTGTAGCGCTGGTCAGTGTATGAGCTAAACTGGGAATGGACAGTTCCTCTGGAAACGATTTAACAAAGATGCAAACCAGAATGACAACATATCTTTGCAGAATGGTTCTATGTATTGTAACTATTCTATGGTTCTATGTATTGTAAGCCATTCAGTTTGTCAGATCCTGAAAGCCACCCGGGAACCCGAGTTACCAGATGGCTCTTTTAAAAAAATGTATTTAGTGCGCTGTTGTTATTATGAGATACAGCACCACCATAGAATTTCAGACAACACATATATAGTATGTTCCACAATAAAATATATTTTTGAGATTTTTGGCTTGGAGATGTTAGGAGGGACTCTAAAAAAATTCTGGCATTAGATGACAGTCTGTCTAGTTCAAAGAAGAAAAAAAGGGGGGTACCTTAAGAATTTATTCAGTGGCAGGTTCTTTGAGTTCAGAAATGTTTGTGGCAAGCTGCTTAGCAACCACATCTATGTGGAGTGCATGGGGTGGGGGGCGGCGGCAACTTACAGCTTGGCAATATTTTTGAATGGGTAATACATTTCTGTTAGCATTCTGATAACTGCAGCTTTTATTTTTCATTACCTGATCAGTGCAGAGATGTTTGAGGACGTAATTGCAAAAATGTTAATGTATGGTGCTCTGGTTAGAATGCTGGTTTTGGATGTAGGAATCCCTAGTTCAGACCTTTGGCTAGACATTTTGAGAAGTGGGGAATGGGATTTGTGGCCAAAGACCATCTCTCAAGCGGATTTCTTCTTTACCTCTCGTTCATCCCTGGGCTTTAAACTGGAGGACCAGGCGACATCCTTCACATGATTGCATTTTAGCTCCGACTTTGTGACCGTATACCCCACTGAAATCAGTTCCAAGATTCTTGCTGGTTTTACTGGTTCTGAGTAGCCCATGCATACTGATTTTTTCCAAGTCATGTTTCAGAGTGTTCATACCAATTCATTATAGGAGAATAGGGTAAGATAAATTATCTGTTTCGGTATGACATGCAAATTGCATTAACTATGTATGAACCTGCCGGGTGAAGCTGGCTGGGAGACCTTGGGCCAGTCACAGTTCTCTCTGAACTCTCTCAGCCCACGCAGAGGCAGGCTATGGCAAACCACCTCTGAACGTCTCTTGCCTTGAAAATCCTACTATGGGGTCGCCATAAGTCTGCTGTGATTTGACGGCACACATACACACACACACACACACACACACGTATGAACCTAAATTAATAGTGCCTTTCCAGCCTTTATTAGATTAATATTACCCCCCCTCCCCGCTTCCATGCTAGACAAGTTGGCCACCTTTGGTATAAATTACAAGTGGAGTGTTGTTGTTTTTAATAAGCTTCCCTCATTTGAATGAACTTAGAAATGAGATTTATAATAGGGGAACTGCACATTAGTAAAATGGTCCAAGTATGATTTACTGCATTATCCTTTATTATGTGTTCCAGACAAAAAAGGTGTTGTGTTGCAGAGTAACCAAGGAGCCATTATGGAAGTGAATTAAAAACATTTTTCCCCTCTCAAAGGAAACAAAATCTTTCTCTAAAGCTGAAGAACTACATGGCACATTAATAAATTGTTTTAAAGGGCATTTTTTTAGTTTGTTACTGAACTGGAGTAAGATGATGGTGTGATCCATTGCTATCTGAGATGGGGATGGAGACCTCTCTGGGGAATTTTTGGGCTTCTCTCTTTGAAACACTCGATACCTGGTGTGATCCGATCTGTGCCCAAAGAAAAATGTTTCCGCTCTGAAAAATCTTTACGACCTCGTGGATTTGTTCTTTTTACCAAGGCAGTTTATACAATAGCCAGGAAATGCAAGGCACAGAGAACTACACTGGATCATGGGGTAAATCACAACTCAGTAAGACCATAGAATGTACCCCATGACACCTCCAGTACTTTTTCATCTTGGTTTGTATTTGTATCATACTTAAGTGTATATCCTCTACTGTTAATCAGAAAGAAGCAGTTTTGGAGACCCACCGGTAGATCATTGTGGTCAGATGTGGTCAGATGTTCCAGACAGTTTATACAGAGATATAAGAAGAAGAGTTAGTTTTTATGTCCTGTTTAAATTTAAGGAGTCTCAAAGAGGCTTACAATCACCTTCCTTTCCCCTCTCCACAACAGACACCTTGTGAGATAGGTAGGGCTGAGAGAGTTCTGAGAAAACTTTCCCAAGGTCACCCAGCAGGCTTCATGTGGAGGAGTGGGGAAACAAACCAGGTTCTCCAGACTAGAGTCCACTGCTCTTAACCATTATACCATGCTGGATAGTGGGTGTATCTTTGGTGGTGATGACAGAGCAGAGCTGCTGCACCTGACTCAATTGCTATAGGGAAGGCTGCCTTTTCTGTTTGTAAAACATGCTTGATTGTACCTGTACATTTCCTGCATGTGCAGATGGATCCTAACTATCATACCATACTAGTAAAAACAGTGTTACATCTCAAAAATTGTACTGCTGTGGCTTTAGGCAAAACGGACCCTTTGTTTACATAGCTCACAAGAAAGTTTCTCACCCCCACACTATTTATCATAGTTATAAAACAGCAGATCAAAGAAAACACAAGACAAATGTTTAGCCAGGAAAAACAACAACAATAAATAAATAATAAACACAGAAAATATAACAATTTAACAAAAAAATTAATTCAATAACAATAGCAAATGTCTTTACACAGAAGAAAATGATATATTTATTTCAAAAGTGGTATCCAGAATTTTATGTAATTGTTAGCGATCAGCAAATACAAAACAGACAATATTTGGATGGATTTGCAACACCCCAGCAGGTTTATTTGGTAATGCATCCCACTGATTTAAATAGAATTTACTTCCAAGCAAGCATGTTTAGGATTTTAAGCTCTGAGTCTTTATAGTTTATTACTTTAATAGTGAATAAATCACATTTTAAATGGATTGGGGTTCAAAGCACAATAAGTTATGCCAAACCTGTTTTTAGAACTTGCTGTGTTATTAGAATTTTAAAGGAAAAAAGACACATCGTTTTAAAATCTGCCTTTTCCCTTTAAATTAGCAAAACAGAGCAGGGGTTGAAGGTTAAATCCCCTCTCCTCTTCCTGGTGACCCTGATGGGAATTGTGGGTTTGCATGCTATTTACCTTTTACAGAATGCTAGAGGTCGGTGGCCTTTGCGTACCCACTTTAGCTCTTTGTACTTCTTACAATAGTTTAGCAAGAGTGACTTGCCTAAGACTACCCACAGAAGGGTTAGGCAACTTTCTTTGCCCAAATGCCAACTCCTTCAGAAAAAAAAACCCTCCACATCTACCTGTGTAAATGTTGCTGTGATGGCAAACTAAGGATTAAGCAAGGGTTATTTGTCCTTGCCCATATGCTGAGCAATACGGTCTGACAGGTGCCGTTGTTTGGCACATGTGCTGAGGGTTGCCTACCCTAACCTAGAGAGTCCAGCTAATTTGAGGTTTGGATCAGGAACATCCTGATTCATAGACATAATAGTGTAGCCTACATGTTTCCTCCAGAGAAGCAAATCAGCTCTGTTTGAGGCTGGAAAGATTCTGAGGAAGTAAGTGAAAACTCCCTTGTGCTGCACCCCTGATCTATATTTATTTCCCTCAGCTATATTTATGGAATAAAATTGATCAGGAGACTCATTCCTGAATCTCCCTGTTGTCTCCTGTAGTTTGGCCCTTAGCCACTACAATAAATAGACAGCTGTTAGACATGAATATGCACACGAAGTTGCCTTATCCTGAATCAGATCAGTGGTCCATCAATAGGGTTGCCAGCTCTGGGTTGGGAAATACCGGGAGATTTGGGGGTGGGGCCTGAAAAAGGTGGGGTTGGAGAGGGGAGGGACTTCAATGCCATAGAGTTCAATTGCCAAAGTGGCCATTTTCTCGAGGGGAACTGATCTCTGTCACCTGGAGGTCAGTTGTAATAGCAGGGGATCTCCAGCTACTGCCTGGAGGTGGAGAACCCTATCCATCAAACTCAGTATTGTCTATCCAGAGTGGCAGCGGCTCTCCAGGGTCTCAGGCTGAGATCTTTCACATCACGTACCACCAGTTACTTTCAACTCAGTTCTTGTAGGGATCTGGGCACCTTTCTCCAACAAAGCACTTCCATTGGAAAGATATTGCTTTCTTTGAAAATTCAAGGCATATTTTATCACTTAGAAAATCCCCCCCCAGCAATTTATCCATTATAGTATGGATTCCTGTGCAGAATATGGTTTTTATGAGTCTCACTGGCAGTAGCAGGTGCTGATGAACATGTAAAAATTCCTTATAGCAGGTTCATCCACTAGTACATCTAGCTTGGTATTGTCTGGCCAGCAGCTGCTTGAGGCAGAGAAAGATCTTTCCCAGCTTCTGCTACCTAAATGGTGATGCCAAGAATTGTAACCTTTTAAAAACAGAAACAAGTCTCATGAGCCATTCATTGCAGCAAGGCTTTGCTATTTTGCGAACCTTTAAAAAAAAACCTTTGGGATGTTGGAGTACACATCTTGAAAATTGAATAAAAATTTATGAGCAGGCTACTCCTGCCACAAGAGTATTTCCCTCTGAAGATTGGCAACCTCTGCCAATTCACTGAAAAGAGACAAGATATTGTACTACAAGAATGACAAAAAATTTTTAAATATTCTTAATATCAGGAAAGGTTCTTGTAGAAGACGCTATAGAAAAGTCTTTTGCTGAATCCACTTTTTAAAAAAAAGTTCTTCAGACTCCTCTGTGAAACAGCTTACTTTTGGCAGATCTTCTGGCAAGCTTGGACAGCAGATGAAAAGAAAAAGCAGCACAAATTATGACCCACCCAAGCAGTCAGGCACAGAATTATACATTATACTCTAATAACCTGCACAGGAAGGATCTGAATGACACTGCAATGGTATCAGCTCTCAGTGGCCAATGACGTACCAGAGAAATGTGGAGTGATCTCAGACAAAGCCATGAGAAGAAGGAGGAGTGCCCTAGAGCCCTGACCCTATTCTGGCAACCCCACACACTCTGTTAGGCTGTGGGAGGTGCTGTGAATGTGCAGAAAGCTTGGCTGCATAATGTCCTGTAAGTGGACCATTTTACTAATCTCCTTCCCCTTAATAACTTTGTGACCATGAGAATGAGCTGACTTGTCAGGATTTCTGATAGCTTCAGGCAATACTGTTCAGATGTGAAATAGAGGAAGATTCAGCATAATTAATCCCCCTCAATGTCTAGAAAGTGTGTCCAGACTGATTTAATATGGATGGTTCACTCCTTGTACATTCCAAACCCCTGAATCTGATTGACTAAGTGCTCAAATGCCTGAGTAATGTACGCTGAACAGAGGATTTACATGGTCACTACCTCTATACTAGATTGCCAGCTCCAGAAGGCATAAAGATGGGCATTTACAGGGGCTCCAAGACTGGCAAACGGTGCTACCATTTTCACTTTGCAAGGGGTCACCCAAGAAGGCAGGAGCCAATGTGAGAGAATTCTCCATATGTCTTCTCTGCCTCTTGCATGCTGCTCTTTTGTGGAAAAAGTCTCTGGTCTGGACCACAAAAAGGAGAGTGCAATCCAGCTGTCTTTAGTGTGTTGAGATCCCTGTATGAAGGCAAGACAGATCTGGGGTGATCAAATCATTATGTACTGGGGACTTCTTGCAAATTTCCTACCTCGAAATCACATCTAGGTAGGAAACTGCACAGCATTAAAAAGTTCATTTTTGTTATTAACATTGAGATTTGGGACATTAATTTTGAAAAAGTAGGTTTTTGTTAAATTTTAAAAAACTCTTTTTGATGACATATTAATATTTTCTGTTTCCACTCTTCAAGGGGCAACAGGAATTATACGTCAACTGGCAACATGCAGAGATGTCTTTCACATACACAGAGCAGGCTGAGTCACATACCTGTTTGGAATCAAAGAATGGGGAGCCGGCCTAGGAAGGCAGCAGTAACTGCATTGCAATATCAGCAAGAAGAAACAGCAGCTTTTCTTCTTCGCGTTCCGGTCTAGCTATTCCTTACTGCATGTACACTTGAAACATGGTAATGTACGAGCACTAAAGTCAATTTCCGTTTCTAATTGAACGTTTGACATTTGTGTGCGTCATTGTGATCTCTCTGTCCAGGTTCTTGGGATGGCTCAGCCTCGCAAATGCTCAACTTATTTATTTATTCAAGTTGTCTGTGTGTTTTGTACTTATTCCATCTGTCTCTGATTATCTGCCCATCTTCAGTTATGCAATTGTCCCCATATCTCTCAACTCAGGTGCTGAGGATTGTGCTGTATGGCAGAGAGTGTGATCTGAGTGTGATAACTAATGGTAGTCAACATTTGGTTTGGCAAGTATGATAAGAGGGCGCGGAGTTGTTCACTATCTAGAAGGCAGCCTTCTTCTGACTTAGAGGGATTTTTTCACATTAAAAAAATCTAAATTTGGGGGAAATTAACACCTTTTCATATTGCAGGACATTAACCCCCCTCATTTTTTCAGAAAAATTAAATATCCTGTGTTAGGTCTGTATTGTCCCAGGCTGAAAACTGATAGGAAGTTGTGTTGAAGCTGAAGAGCAACAGTATTCTAAAATGTGAGGATAGAAGCGGAGGCATCTGCTTTCCTTAGTATTCAAAATCCTAACTTTTCCTGTTCCTAACTACGTGCAGGCAGACTGTTTCTCCTAAATCAAGAATGATGAGGTGTTGGATGACGTTGCATCGTACCACTCCTGATACCATGTAAGTGCCAGCCAGCTCACTGATCTTTTGCATAATTACCCAGCTCTAAAAAGTTGAAATTGCTGTAGTAGTTATAAATAATGTTTCCTAGGGAAATATTCCACACGCTGCTACCACCCTGCCTGTAAATGAGGGAATAGTCATAGGCTGCTATTTGAGGATTGGTGTGTGAGAGAGAGAGCGCAGCACTATAGCAAAGGAAGAAGTCAACAAAATGGTATTGGATCTTTATTAAAAATGGCTGAATCCTATTTAATTTCTACTGTTGGCCATCAGTCATAGGTTGTATATGCATGGGTACTTTCACTCACGTTCACCCCCGGTCTGACTCGGTTGTTCCTTGGAGTTATGTATGAGCTTTCCGTCCATTAGAGATGGCCAATCCTCACAAATCCTGGGTCTTCGTGTTCCTGTAATAATCTGATTCTTCAGTCTCCCCTGAGATCAGCCCACGTGAAATGTTCATGCATAAGCCAAAGTGCATGATAGGGGAGTTGGGCATGGGGGAACGGGACTTTTTTCTCCCAGTAAGCACTACAGCCAGTTACAAAGCAGCATTTCAGGGGGTGGGGACTCAAATATTTCCTGCTTTCTCGGAGTTCTTTCTGAGCAGACTCAAACAAGAAAGGATTTTAAAATGACGTTTGGGTTTCTCCTCCTCCGTTCCTTTTAGAGAGCTCTGTTTTTTAAAATGCTTTTTAACACGGTACTTGGGTTTCCATGGGGGGGGGAAGGAGAAGGGAACTGGACGTTTCTTTCACAGCAAGCACTACAGCCAATTACAAAGCAGTGTCTCAGGGGGCGGGGACTCAAATGCTTCTTGATTTGAGTTCGGTGACTGCTGGTGCACAGCAATTTTTGGATTCACAAGAGAAAAGAGTGAGCATTGAACCCCACGTAAAACTCCCATGCATAAACAACCATGGAAGAAGCCAACCATGAGCCAGATGCTGATATCTCTAGCTTTCCCACAATAAATGACAAGGTATTTAACCACATAATTAACTGCCTACCAGTAATTTCCATTCATGACACACCCTAACAACCTATTTAAAAAACAAAACAGAATAATCTATGGGCTTCCTGTATTTTGCCAGGAACTCTGAAGAAATCATCAGGGTTCTTTTGAAGATGTAGCATCTGTGATATTGATACACAGTTTGGTCACTTGGCAGAGATAGCAGACATGAGGAAAAGCTTATATTTGACATGGTGGAGAGGCAGGATTCTTTTAATCCAGAAGCCTCATCGCAAAAGCACAATCTGGAAGTATCCTGTTGTACTGACCAATGTAAAGCTGTCTGATGACAGTTTATGTTTGAAATACCTTGGCAAGTCAAAACCCAGTGATAACCTGAAGGCAAGCAAAGCCATGAAGAGTTAGGAAGCAAATTTCATGTATTGTTTATGGCAAATTTTCACATACTCATTACCAGGGCAGTTTCTTCATCAAATCATTCTGGAAGCCCTAGGCAACAATGTTAATCATCCCATCATAATTCACCATGGAACACCGTTTCTGGAGGCACCAAGTCAATATACTCAAGTGTCAATAGCTGAATTAAAAAAGAAAAGAAAAGCATGAACCTGATCTTTGTCTCAAAAACAGGTTTGTGCAAAATGACCTCATGATGTTTTGTGAGGGGGGGAAAAGATGTATGCAAAAAGCCATTTATGAGCATCATGAGATTAGGATCCATCGTTAAGTCTTGATGGAAATGTACGCATGATCCTTACGGCATTTTGGTAAGGAAACGGCTAACCAGAATCTTAAAACAAAAATGCCTGCATGCACTAGGCACAAAGTCCTAGCATTTATAACACTAAGCTTTTGGGGTGTTACCGCACTTGTATTCCCAGCGATGTATTAAGAGTTTGAAAATGTTATAAAAAATACTGTTCGCACTTTCTGTGTATTCCCACTGATGTATTAAGAGTTTGAAAATGTTATAAAAATACTGTTCGCACTTTGTTTGGCCCCTTTAGTTGTGAAGACGTCTTCTAACCATTTGTAAGCCGTGGTATCCAAAAACCCTTTTAAAGCGATGTTTTTTACAACATTTTCAAACTCTTAATACATTGCTGGGAATACAAAGTGTGGTAACCCCCTTGGACAGAGATGCAGCAGGGGAGATATTTTCTATTTCAACGAGATTCATACATGCCACCAAAGGATAACTTAGTTGTTGCAAGATGCCATGTTTGTACAGCCATTTAATACACTGTGTGGCATTTTTGATGAAGACAATATAGTCAAAAGGGAAATGAAACATGGCTTTGATAAATCGAATGGTGCATAAACGCTTTTATTTGCCATTTATTTTGATTTTATGTGCCTTGTGTAATTCAAGGATGATGCCCTTTAAGTAAAGGAAGGTACTCAGGTGGAAGCAAAAGAAAAAATGGCTGTTTCGTAGAATTAATAAAAAAGTGACAGACCAATCAACTTTGGATCACGCATTCCTCCCCTTTCTAGTTATTAACATGCTGTGAGGATGAAAATGGAACTGGAATGGAAAATGGAACACCATGACCTTGGGAGAGGCATTAGTTCAACAAATGGTGTTTCCACAGAGAACCGCCTGGGTGAGAGCACATCAACAGCCTTAAACTCCCTTATGGGGGTCAGTGTGAACTGGCCCAAAGAGGAACATCCTCAAAAACACTGAGCATATATTAATTGTTTAAATTTCAAAACACTTTACGGTGCATTTCCACAGTAAGATTAGCCTGAAATGGTGCAAATCTGTATACATCTTTACAACTATTGTTTGTTTTCCAACCTTTGGTTATCTTGTTATAAGATGGTGCCACTGCATTCTGTTAGGTTATCCATATTCATCTGCTCAGACTATTGGGTTTTATATATGGTTAATATGGCAGAGCTTGCCCAGTCATGGAAGCGTGATATTGAGTGCAATAAAATCAATCTTCCCAAGAAGTAAATTGCAAAAAAGTAGAACTTGCATTTATTCAAGTTTAGTCTATTCACATTCTTGTTGCAGTGGATCGGAAAAATAGAAAGCCTAACCCAAAGAATACATTTCCCTATACAAGTGGCTAGCTAATCCAGCGTCATGTGAGTGCAAGTATGATTGCATTGTTTTTTACAGGAGAGACCTTTAGAAACGTCTGCCTCCATGCAGACCACGTGGGGGGAAAAAGAGAGAGAGTAATGGCTACTGAGAAAGAAGGAGGATGGGTTAGAGGGCAGCCCCCAGGTTCAGACAAAGAGGAACATCCCATTCAAGATATAACAACTACAAATTTAGAGTAAATTAGCACCCTCCCAATGTCCAGGTATGCTGAGTCGCTCTGACTCCAACACAGAAATCCCAGGCAACGTTGCAAGTAAAATGTCTCATTGTGAGACTGGCAGGAGTGACTGGCTAACGGCACTACTCTTTACTTTTCCATTTAGCTGAAGTGAGTGGCGCAATTGTGAATTCTCTCTCAGTGGCCAGCCTCTGAGGTTAAAAAAGGTCACTGGTGTGTGTGCAGACCATATGGTAATCAATGGAAGCCGCTAGCAGCTTCATCTCATTGTCACTGCCAGCCATAGATTAAAGACGTTGGAACAACACCCAAGGGCCATATTAGCTGAGGACAGATTTTCCTTGCTCGTTTGAGGGAAACACTGTTACATAAAGAGCAATGTGGGGCTGGGGGTGGGGGGAATCTTAGTCAGGCAACCACAGATGAAGTGAATAAACCAAAAGAGGCTCTAGTAAGCAATAGGAACCTGTGACCCTTGTGTTGCTGAAAACAGAATCCAGACTCTCATTCTACTTATGGGCCAAGCTGTTGCTGTGGTGAGGCAATATCTCAGGTTTGTGCTGGTGGGAGAAAAGTATTAGCTGAGGGACCAGAAATGCTGGGACAAAAATGCTGACATAGTGCTATTCTGGGGGGAATGGTGAAATTGTCACCATGTTCAGTTGGACATTTTTTTTTTTAAAGAATTTGACATGTGGCTTGGCTTTCTTGCATAAGGTGTCTGAGCAACAGGTAGGTTATCAGTGTTGTGCTTATGTGGTCCATGTACTTCACCCTTGGCTGGCTAAGGGGGCCCTATTATGGTACCTGGCCTGAGCTTCCGCAAAACCTTGAAGCCAGCATCCCATAGAACAGAAGTACAGTCCCATGCTGCAGATCCTATAATGGAGAACAGAAGCATCTCTAATCCACTTGCTGAGCACTATATGCGCTGTGGCTTCTGGAAAGCATACTGGATAAGCATTTCAATAACCGCTTCTATTGATGTAAACTAACCACCACCTTGCAACAACTTTTGTTAACGTTAGCCAGAAAAGGATGATCTTGCCTGAACAATCCATGCCCTAATATCATCCAGATGAGATTATGTATGTGGGGTTACCTTTAAGAAACCTTTGGACCCATCAGCTGGACCAAAATATGTCAAGTAGGTTGTTCTCCAGGAGTCCTAGAATGAACACATTTTACCACTTATTCTTCATTTTCTAATTTGTTTCAGGTTACAGTTCCAAGTGCCAAACAGTCTGAGACCAGAGTACTTAAAGTACCGCTTTCACCCACACAAACCTGCCCAGCCATTGAACTCACAGTCAGAGGCCCTTCTGTAGGTTCCCATATTCTAAAATCTATTGTAGACAGGCCCTTATTGGTGGCAATGGCTTCTTGTGGAACTATCATCTGGCACCATTTCTGCTCTTTTAGGAGCCAGGCACATTTTGTCCTGCTTTTTTGAGCTTTTAGCAGTTGAATGCCCTCCTTCCTCTTCTTCCAGGCTCTGTATTTTTTCTTTCTTTCAATGCCATTCTGTTCGTAATTTTACTTTTTAATTTTACTTTTTACTTTAATTTTACTTTGCTCCTGTGGGTTGTATACTAATGTTTTAATTAGCATTTTAATTGTTGTGATTCTATCATTTTTTTTGAGCAACTTGGGTGATTTTTAGATAAATATAATTTCAAAGCAGCCATTTTTAAAAAATTCTGAATTACCAGATGTTATTATTAAAGATATGTATATCTTACCTTTCCAATTGTTTAAACCTCTGAATCTTTTAGATGTTCTGAATGAATTAAATATTTGAACGGAATGTTCTTACAGTCTCTCTCTCTCTCACACACACACACATACACACAGATTCATTTTCTAACTCTGCTTTTTAACAAAATAGCTAATCTCTAAAGGCAACCACAATCATTTTTTGTTGTTGCCTAGTCAGCATCTCTCTGCCGCTATACCTGCTATTGTTTTAGCAGCCGGCCTGTTAAGACCTGTGAGCATTAGTGCTTGGGGAAAAGCTCAAAGGACAGGCTTTCCTCTCAAGCGCTGTGCCTATTTAGGGTTGGGGGCAATTTTTTTTCTAGGTCAAAAGGCTTGCGACCTTGGCTGGTGGTGCTCCCCCATTTTACTCCTTCTCTTGAAATTCGTGGCATGGCTCATTTGCTTCAGCTATGTAGGTTTGTTTTTTGGTAAATTGATTCTTTGTCCTACAAGCCCCTCAGTTCCCTGTTGATAGACGATACAGGTCAATCTGTTAGAAGGGTTTGTATACAGAGGGCTGTGTCTGAGTGATGAGGCACCAGAGAAAGCCCCCAGCAGGTGCCATCCAGAACTATGATTAATAGATCACGAGTTGTGTTGCTGCTGTTTTAAACATGACACCGTGGCAGACAACCTTAGCCAGTCCTGGCTGTGCAGTACCTGTACCAGTATGATACGCATGGACAAAAACGTCTTTGAAGCTGGTAGAGTTGCATTACCCATAGTAATGTATTGGCCATCAACACAAACAATCATCCTGAACCAGAACAATCAGCATTTTCCTCATGAAAAATAAATAAGAAAAGTCTGTCGAATGAAAGACAAGCAACCTACAGATACATTGAAAGGACAGATCATAAACCTCTGCTTATTAGACTTAAGGCAAAAATCACTTTAGAAAATGTCGAGAGAAGGGAAGAAACAGAAAGCGAGATCACCATGTCTAGGTTTGCTAGGTTGCAATTTGTGGAATGAAGACAGCATCTCCAGGTTGCAAGCTGACAACCAAGTCTAAAAGGACATTATACTGCATGAGTTTGAGGAACACTGAACTGCACTAAAGGCAGGCCTTTCATGCCTGAAACACAGAGAGAAAATCCATTCCAGCTGGCCTGCAAGAAAATCCTTTTGAATCAGCAGTACCTATAACCTCACAGGTTATGATAACACTAGATTCGAGACCAGTAGCATAAGAGCATAAGAAGAGCCCTGCTGGATCAGACCAGTGGTCCATCTAGTCCAGCATCCTGTCTCACACAGTGGCCAACCAGTTCCTCAACAACAACATAGAGGCTGATGCTTTCTGCTGATGGTGCCTCCTGTCACTGGAATTTAGAGGCTGACTGCCTCTGAATATGGAGACTCCCTTTAGTCACCATGGGTAGTAGCCACTGATTGACCTATCCTCCATGAATCTATCTAATCCCCTTTTAAAACTGTCTATGCCTGTGGCCATCACTACATCCTCTGGCAGTGAATTCTTCTTTTTAATCACTGTAGAGAAGTATTTCCTTTTGTCCATCCTGAATCTACTGCCCATCAGCTTCATTGGATGCCCTTGAGTTCTAGCATTTTGGGAGAGGGAGAAAAAAATATTTTTGCCTACTCTGTCCACACTGTGCATAATTTTATAAACCTCTATCATCTCCCCCCTTAGTCGTCTCTTTTCTAAGCTGAAACGTCCCAGACTCTTCAGCCTTCCTTCATAGGGGAGGTGCCCCAAACCCTAATCATCTTGGCACCTTACAGAACAAGATTTCCAAGGTCTAAGCTTTTGAGAGTCATTGTTCCTTTTGTTATGATAATGTAAATGTATGCTGTATTTGTTCTGTGACGAACTCTTATTTTAAAAGGTATATTCTCAGAACACAATGGATTTCCCAGTATCAAAAGAATCCCTGAGGGGATTCTCAGTGTGAGAACTGAGTACATTCTACAAACTTTGTGCAGGTCAGGAAACGACTGAATGACCTAAATGTGGTCTCTGTGCATCAGCTTTTCTCTGAAGCACTAAGTACTAATCCACTGTTTTCACTACAGAACTCTTGCTCAATAGCTGATAGAGTAATGGAGTTATAAGAAATGGTGACTAAGGATGAGGTCTACCCAGCAGGAAGGCTGACATCAAGTTGCCAATCAAAACTGGGCAGGAAATACATGGTATAATTTAGACTGCCCAGCACTATAAGCAGAAAAAAGTTGAACCGTGGTCTAGAATTCAACCCTAATCCTTTCTTCCTTTCATCCAAATGACGCAACCAGAAAATCCAGTTTCTGTGATGGGAATATATTCTGCAAATTGGGCAGTCCCCATTTTCTGATGTTGAAAGGTTTTGTTTTTTTTAAAGTTTTGTTCTTGTACATTTTGAAATTATCCTCAGAGACTGGAATTTGCAAAGAAAAAAAAAGGAAGATAAGACCCATGGATCATTGGTAGATATTGCAGGATTCTCAGCCACAAGTGTTGAGCCTGTTTGTGTGCAGAATGTATGCCCAGTTCAGACAGTAGACTGAATGCATGTAGATAGGTAGGCTTGTCAGCTCCAGGTTGGGAAATACCTGGAGATTTTTGGGGTGGAGCCTGAGGAGGGGTGGTGTTTGGGGAGAAGAGGGACTTCAATACCATAGAGTCCAATTGCCAAAGTGGCCATTTTCTCCAGGGCAACTGATCTTTATCGGCTGGAGATCAGTTGTAATAGCAGGAGATCTCCAGCTAGTACTTGGAGGTTGGCAACCCTATAGATAGGACAAGAGGCCAGTTGCATGATTCCATATCAGTCTATCCAGATTGAAAAGGCTTAAAGGGCTAATAAAGTAGCTTCTACGTAGAGATTTTCCAAGTGTAAGATGTGCTATTTGAATTTGTCAATTTGCACATTACATGGAAGAGATCAGTTTTCCAGATGTATTTTTTTTTAACATTATAAAGCAGCCAGAGTGAATGAGAGAGATTTAGAGGAGGGCCGCAGTGCTGAGTTGCAGTGCTTAACCCTCCCCCAGGATCTCCCGGATTTCCCCCACAGGGTTAATATCAGAATGTAGGGGAGCAATTTCAATTGAGGAAATCACGTGAAGGGAAATGACACCTGCAACCTAGCACCAGATTCCTAGTCCAAATTGCCCTCCATGGCTGCTTTTAAATGATAGAGAATATCTTTTGACTCAAACGTTGCATGCACACAGCCCGCCCTACTCCCCGCAATGTGTCCACACATTCAACAACTGTGAGAAGCCCTGTCTGTATGTGTATGCCACAAAACCACCAAACTAGGAATATAAAAAGCTTGTGTACAGATGTGCCTTGAGTGTTAAGGTAGGCTTGCCATGGCCACATTTCTCATGAACAGAGTTTTCCTGACCTTAACAGCTGCACTACAGGGAGAAATCAGCACTTGAAACTTGCCCCAGCATGGAATAATGGCAAAAACCCATAGATTTTTTCAAGTGATAGAGCCTCTGTCCAGTAGTATTCCTGGTTTAGGGGCAGAAGACAGAAGCCTGGAACCCTAGAAACTACAGCGAGTGAAGAAATCCCCTCTCTTGTCTGGTGTTTGAAACCACCTAATGTCACTCCATGTTTCCTGCTGCTGAATATTTATTTGTCCAAGAAAGGACATAATCAGCTTGTATTGCTACAGAGAAGTGTGTCTGGCACCGAACGCTCAGGAACGCCAATTTACAGTGGGTAGAAAACAAAACTTTTGCTAGGACTGGAAGAAAAAGACTCACATGATTTCCCCCCTCCCTTTGAGGATTTACAAACCAATAATTCCCAGTAATCTCCAGGGATTGGGAACAGTCTAAACTAAGGGTCCCCCTTTGTGTTCATCAGACTACGCAAACCAAAGTCTCAGAGAGGTAATCAGATGGTTTCCTTGCCTCAAAGGAAAAAACAAACAAGCTCCTCTTTGCCAAGATCTGCTCACCAGGCCCATTTTTCCTTGGTAGAGAAAATAGCCCTGTGCCTGTGAACGCTTTCTTTTCTCACAGAAGGGAGTAAACAAAACATTTCAGCCTCATCCCTTAATTTCAGGGCACAAAGTTGTGAATCTTCTGATCAGTGCTGGAGAATAAATCCAACCATCCTCTGTGGCTGGCTATACTCTTAATAAGAGCCAGCTGAAAAACACACCCTCCAGGGTCTGGTAATTTAAACCTTTGGAGGTGGGGCAGATTTTTATTTCTACAACGGCACTGATCTGATTGATTATATGACTGATCTCACCCTGTTTGTCACAAGCTCCCCACATGCACGCTGCTACAGAAGCATAACATTCAAATAAGGCCTAACCAAAGTATATTGGTAGCCAGCAGCTGGTATGGAGGTCTGAATGTCAGACTAGGACCAGGAAAAGGTGGGTTCAAATCCCCACTCACTGTTGACCTTGGGCTAGTCATTTTCTCTTAGGCTGCTTCCATACAGAGGCTGATCTCCACCTAAGCTTCAAAACAGGAGTGCTTTTTTGGGAACTTCTACACAACATCATACCCAAACCTGGATGAACCAGACTAGCTTGATCTCATCAGATCTTGGAAACCAAGCAGGGTTGGCCATGGTCAGTATTTGGAAGGGAGACCACCAAGGAATTCCAGGGCAACTATGCAAAGGAAGGCAATGGCAAACTACCTCTGTTAGTTTCTTGCCTTGAAAACCCTACTAGGTAGCTCCTACTTGATTTTAACCTTTTAACATGTTTTAACCTTTTCTTTGTACCCTTGCTCAATCTGAATGCTTGAAAAGAACATGTGTATGATTTTTATTCATTTATTAAACTGTCCTGTATTTTGAATGTTCCAAGCCTGGTCTCTGGAAACACACCACCCCTATTTGGTGTTGCTATCTGAAGTGTGGTAACAAGGAGGAGCAGTGGGTAAACTCACCATTCCTGGAGCATGCTAGCTCCAGGAAAGTAACAAAGTTGTAAGGGATCATCCCTGCATTAGCTTGTAGGAGTGAAGCGGGAGATACAGCAACTACATGGATCCTCTAAATGGCAACACAGGTACAAAGTACTAGAGACTTGGGACAGCTGGGGTGGGCGGTCTGACATTCTGGGGACCTTTTTGCAAGATTGTTCCTTCACACAGTATTTTGGTGCAGAGGTTAAGAGCAGTGGACTCTAGTCTGGTGAACCACGTTTGTTTCCTTGCTCCTCCACGTGAAACCTGCTCTGTGACCTTGGACTAGTCACAGTTCTCTCAGAGCTCTCGCCTACCTCACAAGGTGCCTGTTGTGTGTGGAGGGGGGGAAGGGAAGGCAATTGTGAGCTGCCTTGAGACTCCTTACAGTAGAGAAAATCGGGATCAAAAAACCAACTCTTCTTTTTCTTCTTAAGAACAAAAGTCTGCAGCCCTTTTTCTTGTGGAAATAAAAGCTGAAGGTAATTTTTGTTGAATTTGCCTTGAAAGAAACAGGGAAGTGAAGCTGCAAGATGGCTGGAGTTGGACTATACCACATAGGTGAAGAAAAATTAAAAGGGGATGGTGAATCACCATAGCAATTGTGACAGTCACTTTACTGAGAACCAATGCAGTATTGCTGTGGAGAATGTGTGGAGAGAGGAGGGGAGTCAAGTGCACAGAAAGCTCCCTGTGTAGAAGCTTCAGGCCCAACACACATGCTTCTGTGTTCACAGCAACCATGAAAGCAAAGTGGAGAAGCCTTACCATGTGGAAGCAGCCTTGTCCGAAAATATACCTCAAAGGGTTGATCACATGAAACTGTTTTATGTTGAATCCAACTGTTGGTTTATCCAGGTCACCATGTCTATTCTGACTGGGAGCGGTTCTCCAGGGTCTCAGGCAGAAGTCTTCTCCACTACTTATTACCCAATCTTTTAACTGGGTTGCTTGGAGACTGAACCTGGGACTTTCTGCACGCAAAGCAGATGCTCTATTGCTGAACCTTGGATTTCCCCCAGTTCTGAGGATAAAATGAGAGATCTTTGGATACACTAAGCTCCTGGGAGGAAGGATGAGATGAAATGTGATAAAAAAATATCTGATGGAGCAGACATTTAAGTTATATCAAGTGCAAAACAGTACAAAACATCTGAAATGGATAACATCTGGAAGGGAAGATGCATGCTGCCCTAAATCCTGCTTTTTGCAGGGTTTTTAATACAGGTTGAACCTAGTAAATCTTTCAATCACCTTCTTGCTATGCTGCCACCAGTAGGAGAAAGTGCGAACAACAGATTCAGTCATCCTAGAGCGGCGGTTCTCAAATTGTCGAAGGACCCAGTTCGAACCTCAAGGTTTTCCTCCACCTTGGCTATCAAATGGCACTGTTTGTTAGTTAAATTCACCCGGCGTTGTCCTCTAATCCTCCACTTCCTGTGCGTTCTCTTTCTAGACAAGGAATTACAAGCCATATCTTTTACCTTTCAAGAAGGTGAAAGCTATTTTGTTCTACAAATTCCAGTCTACAGGGCTTGGCATGAGCCAAGGCTCAACCTTGGTACTATTTTGTGGGCTCAGATACAGGACATAATTGAAGAGAGCATCTAGGCATGAGGAGAGTGCTTTTCACCTCTTAATAACTGCAGCCCCTTGCCCATCTGGCAATTATCCTCTTCACTGACAAGTCGAATAGTATTAGCCCGAGAGGGAGGGAAAACAGGATAATGGGAAAGGTTTCCAAGTCAGAGGGTACCATCTTCAAGTAGATTTGAGTCCCAGCATATCATTTGAAATTAAAAAACACACACCCAAGTACTACCAATGAAATATCCATATATAGGGCAATACTTGGACAGTAATTTATAACAGATTCACAGATTTGAAGATGATTAGTCATATAGGGTACGTGTAACTATAGCTCTTCTAATATGCATCACTTCTAGCTTGCTCGTTTCCTCCAGCTGCTAGAGCTCTGTGTACCCGATATCTACAGCCACACACATCTGCAGAGGGAAGAGCCAGATGCTAGCAGTTTCAGTCACCACTGAATATCCATTATTCCAGCCTTATACAAACATTGTTGTGTGTGGGCAGACGTGATTCCAGGCATGGCTCTTGTGGGAACCTAGCGGAAATGCTCCTGGTTTCCTCAGCTGTGTGCAGACGTTTGTATGGGCAGGGGCCTTGCCAGGGAAACTCATCTGTCTTCCTACCCTGCAAAGTGTTGCCAGTCTTCTGAATCCCTGTTGTATGTACACTTTGAAAGGCGAAATGGTTGAAAATGGAAGGCTTTGTTGGGATCATTACAGCATAGTCCTGCGCATGCTTACTCAGAAGCAAGTTGCATTGTGATCATTCAGACTTACTCTCCAAATGAGGGTTCGTAGGATAGCAGCTGTAACTGAAAAGGAATGAAGGGGTCAGGCCTACCTTTATTCTCTTCTCCTAAACTACTGCTGCTGTTCCTACTGGTCATCTCATCCCTCTCCTTCTGTTTCCCAAATCATAGCAGTCCAGTGCACTAATATCTCTGCAGATTTGCATCCCAACCTTTTCCGATGTTGCATGTGTTGCCGATCTCTCGTTTCTAAAGCTCTGCTCGCTTGCTTTGCAGATGGGTGGGAGAGCATGAGGGTTTGCTCCCCCAGCAATAGAAACTGTGCCCATGCCAAACCAGGTGAGACAGTTGAACTACATCTAGGATTGGAAGATTTATTTCTGGCTCGACCGCTGCACGTTTGACAGCCGTCTTACATTCGGAAATCGAGCAAGGAAAGCTTTTCTCTTGACTTCTTCTCCGCCACTATCAGGAAAAGATTCCCCTACTGTATTTCTGTATGCAAGGCTTTTGTTAAAAGTGCAGAAGCAGTGCCAATATCAACAGTTGGCAGCTGTCACTGTATCATATATGATTTTACAGTTTTACAAAGCATTATCGGAAATAAACCAACTGCAGAAGGCTGGGGGAGAAGAGGAAATGGTAAACAAAGATGAAAGAAATCACACTATAATAAAGAGAAGCAAACAGAGATAATATAATAATAATGAGAAACAAAGGGATCTGAACTCTTTTGTGCAAGTGTCTGGGGAGCAAAGGGGAAGTTTCACAGGGTTTATTATTAATCTGCTGCAGAAAATGAAAGTTCTGAAGTGTTCTATTAGTACCGGCTAGGGTTGCTAGGTCCTTCTTCACCACTGGCGGGAGGTTTTTGGGGCAGAGCCAGAAGAAGGTGGGGTTTGGGGAGGGGCTTCAATGCCGTAGCATCCAATTGCCAAAGTGGCCATTTTCTCCAGGGGAACTGATCTCTGCCAGCTGGAGATCAATTGTAATAGCAGGAGATCTCCAGCTAGTACCTGGAGGTTTGGAAATTAGCACGGGTAAAAGGTACACAAATGCACAGAGCCAGTTAGCAAAATATATACATGGAATTAATCATTTTACAGGCAAAAATAATGTGGGGCTGAAGAAATCAAGGTGAAATGGCCGTCCCCCATGTTTTGATCTATAAAACATTGGATCTATACCTGTTGGATTTATACCTGAGAATAACTTATGCCATTGGAATGGATCATCTTTGAAATATTTAAGAAGAGGACTTTTTTGCCTGTAAAATGATTAATTCCATGTATATATTGTATATTGTTTAGTCACAGTTGTTAGGAATATTTGCTTCACACTGTTTGTCTCTCTTTTCTAGCACCTATTAATATTTGCATTTTGCTAACTGGCTCTGTGCATTTGTGTACCTTTTACCCGTGCTAATTTCCAAACCGCCAAGGTATAGGCACGGAGGTGCCTTTGTTTTGTTTTTGCTAAGTACCTGGAGGTTGGCAACCTTTGTACCAGCTGTCTTGGGCATTCCTTGAGTAAGATAAGGTAGAGAGTTGAAAAGAGAGCCCCAAATTACCTGAAGCTGCCCTTGTTCCACCTGGGCCTTTAAGATCAGCCTGCAGTCCCTGGGCTGTTCCACAGGCAACGCTTTCCTTTGGAAGCCCCACTGTTGCTGCAGCTGCCAATGCAGTGCGGGTGCCCCAGAGCTTCCAGGGGTAGGGTTGCCGGGTCCCTCTTTGCCACAGGCGAGAGGTTTTTGGGAGCGGAGCCTGATGAGGGTGGGGTTTGGGGGAGGGGAGGGACTTCAATGCCATAGAGTCCAATTGCCAAAGCATCCGTTTTCTCCAGGTGAATTGATCTCTATCGGCTGGAGATTAATTGTAATAGCAGGAGATCTCACTTTCTACTTTGATCTCACTTGTATATATATTTATAGTTGTTTTCACTTGTTTGTAGATGTTACACGTCTTTCACAATATATGTTTGCATAGTTTGCTTGAGTATTATTGTATCTTTTTGTTTGAGCTTAGTACTATACTTCCATAATTATCCCTGTAGTACTTGTGCATATTTTCTAAAAATACCTGGAGGTTGGCAACCCTAATCCCTATCCAGGGGGCAGGTTGCTCAGAATTTTTCCTCCCACAGTTGCTGCAGCATCCATTTCCCCCTGCCCTGGAAGGGGGGGGGGCTTTTTGAGGATTAACTGGTATATGAGTATGTCAAATTTGTCAATTTTAAATTAAAAAAACCCTCAAAAAAGGACCAAGTGTAGGGTTGCGTGCTCCGGGTTGGGAAATACCTGGAGATTTTTGGGGCGGAGCCTGAGGAGGGCTTGGTTTGGGGAAGGACTTCAATGCCATAGAGTCCAATTGCCAAAGCCGCCATTTACTCCAGGTGAACTGATCGGCTGGACATCAGTTGTAATAGCAGGAGATTTCCAGCTAGTACCTGGAGGTTGGCAACCCTACCCCAGTGGCATGCTGGAAGCTACTGATGGAAAAATACAGAACTTCCTGCCCACATAGCCATCTGGGCTTTGCTGTGATTATTCCTAAAACGTTAGGGTTGCCATCCTCCAGGTGGTGGCTGGAGATCTCCTGCTATTACAACTGATCTCCCGCCAATAGAAATCAGTTTCCCTGGAGAAAACAGCCGCTTTGGCAATTGGACTCTATGGCATTGAAGTCCCTCCCGAAACCCTGCCCTCCACCCCCAAAATCTCCAGGTATTTCCCAACCCAGAGCTGGCAACCCTAAAACTCTGAAGCAATTGGGAAAGACTGGAGAGCAACTGGAGAAACCACTGGAAGTGCGCAAATGCTGTGGGGAAGCAGGCCCAAACTCTTGCTTTTCAACAACATCCAGCCCAGCACAAATAACCTGTGTGGAAAAAGGTCATTAGCAATTGGCGATTGAAGGCACTGGCAAACCACCTCTATTAGTCTCTTGCCTTGAAAACCCCATAAGGAATTGCCATAAGTCGGCTGTGACTCGACGGCACTTTACACACACACACAATGTCCACTGCACCCCTTCATTCTGCAGATGGATTTTTTTTTTTTAATAGTGCACTGGGAAGAAAGGTTATAGCCCCACCATTTGCTTGCTGCGTTGCTTTTCTCTCTGCAAGAACATAAAGGAGCATTCACAATTGTGGTCCCTGCCCCGCCCCCCACCCCAACCGGCACACAGAAATGGCTCACTCCATTCTCCCATGTCAGCTCTTTCTGCCACCTCCTTTGGCTGCGTGTTTAGACCGGCCTCTGGTTTGTTTCCATATTATGGAATAAACTTCCTCGATTGCTATTAAAGGCATAAGAAGGGGGCAGGTTGGTTTTTCTGGTCAGCTGAAGAATGTCCGCATTTTCTCTGTTTCAGCGTTGAGCCGAAGAGGATGGGCCGTTTGCAAGGACATAAAAGTCCGGAGGAAGGTTTCCAGAACAGCCTTCCAGGTTGAGCTTTGACACCTCCATCATCTCTAGACTTTGCTCCTCCCAAGTTTCACCTGAGGCCTCTGTGCTCTTTGCCTTATTTTCCCCTCTCCTGATTTTATGAACTGAGAAGATACTTCACTCTCCCACATCGTTTAGCAACCAGAAAAAAACAAATCACCTGATGGACGATGCTTGCTGGCAATAACAGGCACACCCAAAGTCTATGAAGTGTTTTTTCCCTGACAGAAGAGCTTCAGGGCGAGCATATTTCACAATGCATTAAGCACTGCGTGTCCTCAGGACACAGTCCGAATGATGATAATAGCTTTTCAGGATAAACAATTAAGCTCTGGAGTACAGCAAGTGCTTATCTCAGGGACTGGATGCGCTGCATAAATGTATGAAGTGCATGCCATGTGCGCAGGTTGGGACTTCTTCTTGAACTGGGCCTGCTCTCTGTCTACGTAGCTCAGAATAATGGTGTGGGGCTATTGGCTGTACAGTGTGAAGGAGCTGGAGGTGTGGGGAAGAGAAGCAGTCCCTGCCATTTCTAGGGATCCTCCTCAGCGTCAGACCCTGTTGTACAGATCCAGTGGCCTCCTTTGGAGAAACCTTGGCCCCTCGAAGGCTAACAGATTTATTGTGGCCTTAACTCGGGCTCAGTGGTAGAGCAGAAGGCCCTAGGTTCAATCCTTGGAATCTCCAGGCGAAAGGACCAGGGAGCAGGTGATGTGAAAAACCTCTGCCTGAGACGCTGGAGAGCTGCTGCCAGTCTGAGTTGACAATACTGACTTTGATGGACCAACAGTATAAGGTAGGTTCATGTGTTCATATGTCCAAACTTGTGGGCTACAGCCCAGTTTATCAAATACATCGCTTCATGCTTCAGATTAAGTGGGTTCTAGCCATGAGATCTTATGCTTCTGGTTGCTGTTTGTTGTTGGTAGAACAGACTAACATGGCTAGCCTACTGGAATTTGGAGGGACTTGTATTACCTGTTCTAGTAAAGCCACACACATATCCAATAGTAGAACTCATATTTTCTCAACCATGCAGTAAGTAATTCACTATGAGGACTGGGTGACATGGGCCCTGCTATGGCCCCCTTACTTCAGGTCCCTTGCCTGCCCACCTCCTGGTGGCTTCAGTGTAAAGAGGGGAGGGGGTTCTGGGTCACCCTCCTCTTCTCTGTCACTGTTCCTTCACCTCCTGAAACAGGAGCTAGCATGTCATCCTTGGCCACCTCTCTCTTCACTTTTAAAGGCCGTATTGCACTTAGCACAGGTCCTGTTGGGATTCCCAGCTCCCATGAGGGGACCAGCCTAGCATGAATATTACTGCCCATTGGCCTGCCTGGGTGTCACTCCCCAGCCTTTAGCCGACTACTGCCCATCAGCTGAATGGCAGGAAAATTGGTACAAATCACCTTGGAAGAGACTGAGGTGCCACTGGCCAGCCAGTCAGTGGGCAGAGCCTTCCCTTTGCCCTGGCCATTGCCAGTTAGCTAGACAGTGGGCCAGACACCGCCAAACAATTGTGCAGCAGGCGGGGTGTCACCAATGATCTGGAAGGCAGGCAAGGTCTTAAGGGACCTGCTCATTGTAATGTAGGGTTCCAAACCTTCAGATACTAGCTGGCAATCTCCTGCTATTACAACTGATCTTCAGCTGATAGAGATAGGGTTGCCAAATTCCCGGTACTAGCTGGAGATCTGTTGCGGTTACAACTGATCTCCAGCCAATAGAGATCAATTCACCTGGAGAAAATGGCCGCTTTGGCAATTGGATTCTATGGCATTGAAGTCCCTCCCCTCTCCAAACCCTGCCCTTCTCAGTCTCCGCCCCCAAAATCTCCAGGTATTTCCCAACTTGGAGCTGACAACCTAATGTGGTGACTGTTGGATCCAGTGCTCCAACAGCTGGCCTGGTCTATGATCAGAATAGAATCTAACCAATGTCAGGGCCTACCCAGTCCCCTAAAACTGGGAGAAAGTTATTTCCCTGCAGGTGGCATATCAGCAGGAGAATGATGTCTAGAGTGTGCTCAACAGCTGACAACAGTCATGACATGAGATCCCTGCACTTATTGCAATGATTTTAAAAGTGTACCTTCCCTAGGGTTGCCAACCTCCAGGTAGTGGCTGGAGATCTCCTGTTATTACAACTGATCTCCAGCCGACAGAGATCAGTTCACCTGGAGAAAATGGCCACTTTGCCAATTGGACTCTATGGCATTGAAGTCCCTCCCCCTTCCAAACCCTGCCCTCCTCAGGCTCCACCCCCAAAATCTCCAGGTGTTTCCCAACCTGGAGCTGGCAACCCTAACCTTCCCCCACCACTGTCCTCTCCTGTGAATGATGATGGTAGAAGAGGGATCAGGCTGAGCTGCCATGGTGGGACCTCTATCCCAACTCCATCTTTAGCATTCTCCCACTCAAAGAACAGCTATCAAGCAATGCATGGATTATTCTTTAAACGGGATGGTAAAAAAAGGAATGATTTTAGTATTGGACAGTGTTTCTTCGGGGTTTTTATAAGGATTGCTTGGGCACGGGACGGTTACCACCCCCCTTCTTTATATGTTGCTCATTGTCTTTATTTGTTAACCTGCAGGATCTTTGGGCCAGACTTTCCCTCATCCCCAACATGTGTTTCTGGACTAGATTTCAGCAGTGGCTGTGAAGCACTTCTGCAATACAAACAGACCGCAGTGATACAGTCACTGGCTGCTGCTGGAGAGAGATAGCCCTTCCCAGTGTGAGAATGATTTGGCAGCATATATAGCAAGCAGGGGGAAATCCCAGCTAGCAAACAAACCAGACAAATAGTACTATCCATTGCATCAACCCAATAAATGTTGCTATTCCTGTTGACAATTATGTCATGGGTGTCATGAGCGGGAAGGTCACGGAAACACGTCTTGAAGTGTAGGGTGACATGCCAACTGCACAGAGGTTCCCAAAGCATGAGTCATAACGGTCTGTACCTTTGTACCCTGCAGGGTGTTTTTTTCCTCCTCTGTCACACCTGGATAAGGATGTGCCATCCAGATTGTTTCCTGGAGCAAAAGCCTACAAGCGTAGCGGTATGAACTTCAGAGTCCAATGCATATCTGATAAAACAAATTGAGAAGATGCTCAAGAAGTTCAGTGATCATTCGTTTTGGATTCTGGGGACATTGACATGCAAAGAGTCAGGACCCCCTTTCAAATGTGCCTTTGTTGCCTGGGATTTTGACATTGTCTGTCAAAGTAGTGCTTCAGTGGCAGGACAAAAATGTATTTTTCCGACATTTAAACCAACACATTTAGTCACTGGAAAAATATGTCTCTGTCTTCCCTTCCCCTCCTCCAGGAAATTGCTCTGTTTTGCTAGTGAGTAATTTGTGGGCAGTGACTAAGGAAGTGTCACAGGCAGATA
Source organism: Euleptes europaea (assembly GCF_029931775.1). Taxonomy (NCBI): domain Eukaryota; kingdom Metazoa; phylum Chordata; class Lepidosauria; order Squamata; family Sphaerodactylidae; genus Euleptes; species Euleptes europaea. Next base: position 36,466,120 of record NC_079318.1, on the reverse strand, counting down.
GAACTGGTGACATTACACTGACAAACGGCACAAGTTCTACAATTAAAAAAAAAAGAAAAGAAAAAGGAGCAAGTCCTCTAGGAAACCTGCATAGAGTGTATATGAGGATTTTTACATAATGGACGATTGTAAGAATATATTTTGGGATTTTCCCACTTGTTGTTTAGGGTCCTTTTTGTTTACAGTTTCAGAGTACACATCCCCCAATGGCACTTTGTGATCTTTAATCACTTTTTTAGAAAACCACCCCACTGTGGCCATTTATGCATGGCTGTTTCCTCACAGTCACCCCACCGACTACTCTGGGGCTTTGCTTTGAATATGCTTGCATTTTCCGACCGACAGAGGTCGCCTCGCTTTCCCTGCGCATTTCCGCACATTTTCCCCATGTTTACTGGATGCTGGCTAAACACAAATCCAGAAAACATGAGCAAAACGCCCAGAAACGTGCGAGAAAAGCGAGGCGACCTCTGACGGTCAGAAAATGCAAGCATAATCAAAGCAAAGCGCCAAAGTTGTTGGCGGGGTGACCGCGAGGAAACAGCCATGCATAAATGGTCTTAGAATATTTCTATAGAGGTGGAATCCTCAAGTGAGAAGCTTTTGGCTTTGGACTGGAAAGAAAAATGGGCGCAACAGCCACTTGTGGGAGGGAGGATATTTGTCAAGAAACTGTCCTAGGGGACACGATGACCACCGTGATCTCTTCCCCATTCCAGGTTCTCAGTCCAAACCAGGTCTTCCTGTAGCTGCTTTTTAACATTACAAATACATCGGAAGATATGATCATAGGTATCCCACAGAGTGTATAGTTCAGCTCAGACAGCTCCTGTGTGTGTGTTTGTAAGAAGCAGACAACAATCCTGGTGACCTGATCTGGATCCAGGCCACAGTGTAGAGGAGGAGGGTTTAACCCTCTGTCCCGTGCTATTTTCCTTATCTCAATTGCCCTCAGAGCTACCCTTTTCCTTGGCGAGGGAGATTGTACAGACACCACACAAACACCTGCAACCCTAGGGATCGAGATCATGCATATGGTAGCACATGTTAAATCTTGCTCCCCTCATGCCACGGCTCTGACATGGCTACTATTTAAAATGAGAAAAGGGAAAAACCAGCCCTTCAGAGCAGCAGGGCAGGTGCAATGAATGCTCTGAGACCCCCACCTTTTACTTTAATAGCAATTTCCTGGACATTCATACTCAAAGTGAGTTTGATCACCATGTGGATGGGAAAGTGCAGATTTTGGGACCTACCTGTTCATATCTAGCATTACCCTCCCAATCCCCTTGCACCTGCCATCCCCCCCCACACACACTGGTGGGCTTTTGACTGGCTTAAAAAAACAATAGTAAGTCTATCACTTCCTGTGGCTGATAGTGGGGGGGGGGGAAATGAGGGGCTCAAGGGGATACTGTAGTGTAGAGAATCCCTCCATGCGGATGTCCGGTTGCTACTGTGGCTGCCCCTGCAATGAGAGCACAATGTGACCATCCTCCCCATTGTGGAAGGAACTTTGTTGCATCAAGACAGTGAGGGATGACAATAACACAACACTGAATACTTAGGAGGAGCCACAGATGTGTTTGATTTTTAGGTGGGAAAAAACCCAAAGAGATGCTGGGCTTCACAGTGCCTGGAAACAGCCTTCACCAGTTTAGAAGCTCTTTCCACTAAACTTCAGTATGTGTGGACTCTTGTTAATTACTTAACTGAAGAGGACAAAATAAAGAAAAGGTGGGAACAATACACTGAAGAGCTATACAGAAGAGAAGAAAGGATGACAGATTCCTTCCAAGAAGAATCTTTTGAAGAAGAACCTACAGTTTTAGAAAGTGAAGTGAGAGCAATTGGGAGAAACAAATCAGCAGGAGTAGAGGGGATATCAATAGAGCTATTCTAAGCCACCAAAATGGAGTCCATCAAAATCTTCACAAGAATATGCCAACAAATATGGAAAACAAAACAATGGCCCACGGACCGGAAACAATCAATTTACAATCCAATTCCCCAAAAAAGGAGCTGTCAAAGGCTGCAGCAACTATCAGACCATCACATTCATTTCTAAGGTGAGTAAAATGATGCTCAAAATCTTACAATAAAGACTGTTACCATATATGGAATGAGAAATGTCTGATGTTCAAGCTGGATTCAGAAAAGGAAGAGGCACTAGAGATCATATTGTAAATTTACAGTGGTTACTGGAGCACGTGAGAGAATTTCAGAAGAAAATCAGCTTGTGTTTCAAAGATTACAGCAAAGCTTTTGTGGATCATGAAAAGCTGTGGCTGGTTTTAAAGGAAATGGGTGTGCCACAGTATCTGATTGTTTTGATGCACAACCTGTACTCTGGACAAGAGGCTACTGTTAAGACAGAATATGGAAAAACAGAATGGCTTCCAATTAGCAAAGGTGTTGGACAAGGATGTATTTTATCTCCCTAACTCTTCAATCTGTATGCAGAACATATCATAAGGAAAGCTGGATTAGATTTAGCTAAAGGTGGAATGACAATTGGGGAAGGAACATTAACAATTTGAGATATGCCGATGATACGACATTATTGGCAGAAAATAGCGAGACTTAAAATGACTACTGGTGAAAGTTAAAGCAGAAAGTGCCAAAGCCGGACTACAGCTGAACATCAAGAAGACAAAAATAATGACTACTGGGGAATTACTCACCTTTAAGGTTGATGATGAGGAAATTGAAATTGTTCAAGACTTTCTAATCCTTGGCTCCATCTTCAACCAAAAGAGAAGTTGCAACCAAGAAATCAGAAGGAGATTGAAACTGGGAAGGGCAGCCAGGAAGGAGATAGAAAAGATTCTCAAGTGTAAAGATGTGTCATTGGCAACCAAGATCAAGTTAATTCATGCCATAGTATTCCCTATTACTATATATGGGTGTGAAAGTTGGACAGTGAGGAAAGCTGACAGGAAGAAAGAAGATTCATTTGAACTGTGATGCTGGAGGAGAGTTTTATGGATACTGCAGACCCCCAAAAAGACAAATCAGTGGGTTCTAGATGAAGTCAAGCCTGAACTATCCCTAGAAACTAAAATGACTAAACTGAGGCTATCATACTTTGGTCACATTATGAGAAGCCAAGAGTCACTGGTAGGGTTGTGCATATCGATATACTCGAACCGAAAACAAACCCGAAATTAGCCGTTTTGGCAACATTCAGGTGTTGGGTAGACCGAATACCAAAACCTGGGAATCTGCCCGAAGCCAAATATGCAATTCCCGAAAAAGCTGAATAGATACTTTGAATAGATATTCAGCTTTTTTGGGTTTGGCTATTTGCCTTTGCTCAGATGCACAGCTCTGTGCTTTCTCCCATTTTTCTTTTGGCTGGTTTTGTTAGGACCCCATAGTTAGGACCCCACAGACAGGATCGGGCAAGCCCCGTCTTTTAAATAACACTTATGCTTGATGCAGAATAGACTATAATGCACTATAATAGTCTATAATGCAGAATAGACTATAATGAACCCATTTTTTTTCAGTAAACCTGGAAATAAAGCCAAAATACCCCCTTACCAGTATGGGTATTTGGCTTATTCCGGGTTTACTGAAAAACATTGGGCCCAATAAACCCGAACCCAAGATTTACCCAAAATATTTTTTTTGCATGACCCTAGTCACTGGAAAAGGCAATAATGCTAGGAAATGTTGATGGTTGCAGTAAAAGAGAAAGACTCAACATGAGATGTATTGACTCTATAAAGGAAACCACATCCCTCAGCTTACAAGACCCAAGCAAGGCTGTTAATGATAGGATGTTTTGGAGGACATTGATTCATAGGGTCGACGTGAGTTGGAAGCGACTTGATGGCACTTAACACACACTCTCAAATAAGGAAAGTCACTCTGCACCTGGTCAGGGACACCTTTGACTTTTTACTTGGTGTATTCTAAGGATAAGATTTGGCAGGGCACAAATGAAGTTCATTGTGTTGCCGTGATTTGGAGGGGGGAAGCCACAAGGGATGTTTTACACTGATTGTGTGAATTGTCTCAAAGCAATCTAGCCGCTCTGGGTGAGTTGACTCAAAGAGGCAATCAGTAGTAAATGTTCAGGTAGGTCCTGAAAGGCTTGGGTCTTAGGCTGCATTGGATCTGAAGAAACCAAGGCAAGGCAGGTAGTGACTGCTTGTTGCTTAAAGTCTACAGAAGAAGTGGTCTGATGCCCAAATAAATACCTGTGTCTCGTATGATTTTGGGAGTTGCTTAACATTTGAAGACTGGAAGAATCCCCCCCTCCAATGACCAAAATTATGATTCCGTTCCTCTTGACTTCTTCTGAATTAAAATCTGGCATCCTGAAAGATAACAAATGCTACTGGTCTTGCTGTGTATCACAAACACACTGCACAATTCATTGATGGCACAGGGGAGATCTGGAGTGGCAGGGGTTGCTTTAGGTCACTGTCAAGGCACTGGCTGAATCGTCTGTAGGAAGTCCAGCCAGGGCTGAAGGAAATCCAGGTCTGAAATAAATAACTGGAGAGTTCTAATTCAGGACTAACATGTGCCGGATCAGACTGAAATACACATTCATTGAGAAGTTTACATCCGACAAATTTAGGCTCATGGAGCTTCCTTGCAGCTAATACAGTGTCTGAAGAAAGGAGCAAGTAGAGTAAACTCAGCAGAACCACCCAGTTCTGCTCTGCTTGCTAATAACAACTATTAAACAAATTTCCTTTTCCTTCCTTTCACACATTCCCACTGCAGCTCTGCAATACCACAGGAATCTGGTCCATCAGATCTTTCACTAGAGATTTTGACTTCCCTCCCCATAAGGATATATGGAGTTGGATCCAGCCAGCTTTCAGTTTAATTCTTTAGTCCTGACTCACAAGGCACTTGTCCTTGCAAGTCCCACTGTCTCCCCCATAGCTTTTTTTATGGGGATAGGGAACCTGCTCCCTTCTTTTGAACCAGCAGAAAAATTCTTTGGGTTCAACCCACAGAGTTCTCATGTACTGAGTCAAACCATTGGTCCATCTAGCTCTGTACTAGATGGTCTCAAGGACTCATTTGATCTTTCCTACCGGGCAACTTGAGATCCTTCAGCTGGTGGTGCCAAGGGTTGGATTTGGTCCCTCTGCATGCTAAACCTGTGCTCTACCACTGAATTATGAATCCCCACCCATCTCTTTCTGCTTTGAAAAATCGCACAGCAAGGTTGCACAACTGTGTTGCACAACTGGTTCTCCTGATATTGAGCCAAACATCATGTTTATGGCAAAAGTTCAGGGCTAATCAGCATTTCATTTAGGATGCCGTGCCACAGTGGTGGGAGTAGATACTCCTGATAAAAGGTAGGTAGGTAGGTTGGTGGGTGGGGGAGGGGGGAATGAGAGAAGGAAGCCGGAAAAGGTGAGCATCAGTGCCAGGAGGAGGGAAAGAAGAAATAGTGTGGGGAAGGGATACAGGAAAAGTGATACAGGAAAAGTCAGATACCCACCACAAGTTCTTGTAGATTCCTCACTATGCAACTGGGCCAGGCTGAGCCAGCACTTCTCAATTTGGCCAGAGGTTTCTCAGGGGGAGGTAGGGTGGCCAGCTCCGGGTTGGGAAATACCTGGAGATTTTGGGTGTGGAGTCTGAGGAGGACGGGGTTTGGAGAGGGGAGGGACTTCAATGCCATAGAGTCCAATTGCCAAAGCGGCCATTTTCTCCAGGGGAACTGATTTTTGTCGCCTGGAGATTAGTTGTAATAGTGGGAGATCTCCAGCCACCACCTGCAGGTTGGCAACCCTAGGGGGAGGGAAAGAGGGAAAGCTTAAGACTGGGGAAGATAAGAGTAGGTTGGCTGGCAGGTGAGAAGGATAGAAGGAAGCAGGAAAAGGGAGAGGCTATGGGGGCTTTCAGGGAAGAGAGAGAGGAAATAGTGGGGGAGGGTTAGTTGAGATGACCTCCTCAAGGTCTCCCCCTGCTTGTCTACTGTATTTGTGCCTAATTATTATCCCTGCATGAGGTGCCTTCCTTTTTTTGGCTGTCATTTGTTCCGCTCACTACCACAAGCTTCTGAATGTGGCTTGCATGGCGATATGCAAGACTGTAGCCCCTGGATTTGATTTAACACCAACTCTTTTCATCAGATGTTTTTCCATTCTTTAATTCAGAAAAAGGTAAAGGTCCCCTGTGCAAGCACCAGGTCATTTCTGACCCATGGGGTGACGTCACATCCTGATGTTTCCAAGGCAGAATTTGTTTACGGGGTGGTTTGCCAGTGCCTTCCCGTCATCTTCCCTTTACCCCCAGCAAGCTGGGTACTCATTTTACCGACCTCTGAAGGATGGAAGGCTGAGTCAACCTTGAGCCGGCTACCTGAAACCAACTTCTGTTGGGATCGAACTCAGGTTGTGAGCAGAGCTTGGACTGCAGTACTGCAGCTTTACCACTCTGTGCCACGGGGCTCTTTACTTTCAGATAAAATGGAATCAGACTGAATTCAGCAGTATCAACACGATTCATTGTGGAGGGAATCACCTGTCCAGGACAGGAGGCTACGCCATCTGAGGCTAGATGGGTGGCAACCTGAGAAAGGGTCTTCTCAGTGGTCGGGCCAAAACTTTGGGAACTCTCTCCCCAGGGTGAGTCATCTGTCTCCCTTCATTGTCATCTTCTACTGGCAAAGGAAGACTTTTTGTTTGGCTTTCCCTTGCTGACTCTTATTAGCCCTTCTCGTTTTGTGTGTTTATATTACGTTTTATTTAAACGTTTTAAATATGTTATATATATTTGCATTTTAAATGCCTTTTAATATCTGAAATGGTTTTGATGTAATATTTCCTTTTAATGTTTTAATGTCCACAGCCTTGGGGAGCCTGAATTGGGTGGGAAGACAGCATAAGAAATGTTTTAAACAAACAAACAAACAAACAAAGGTTAGTCAGTTGGGGACAGAAATGTCCCAGTCCACTTGGACTGCGTTCCCTGCCAGTTTAATTCAGGGGCTCTTCAAATGGCCCAAGGGGAGGGGCTGTGGCTTAGTGGTAGAGCCTCTGCTTGGCATGCAGAAGGTCCCAGATTCAATCCCCGGCATCTCCAGTTAAAGGGACCAGGCAAGTAGGTGATGTGAAAGACCTCTGCCTGAGACCCTGGAGAGCTGGTGCCGGTCGGAGTAGACAATACTGACTTTGACGGACCAAGGGTCTGATTCAGTATAAGGCTGCTTCATATGTACTTCATATATGTAAATAGAACTCTCTTTTTGCTCAGCCCCCTGTCACTCCAAAGGTTTGCTCCCAAGGGTCTCCTAGTGACCTATCCCAACTGGTGACTAATATCCAGTACCAGTTGAGAAGTGCTTTGTTCAAACAACTGGAAATGCTTGGGAGAGGCAAAGGCCCTGATTCCCACTGGAAGTGATATTTGCCAGTTCGAGGCATACAGCATCAGCACAGATGCAGGCAGAGGAGAGCACTAAAGGAAGGCCAAGGCCCGTGTGCTGGGAGGCACGCACCCGTCTCATTGGTTTCCAAGCACAATGGCATCAAGGCCAGGTGCAGTCCTGATCGAGGGAGGGCCGGGGATAAGCAGTTGCCTTCGTCTGCTTCACTCTGTGAGAGATCCCCCTCTCTGAGTTTGCTTCTCCAAATCAGTTGCTCAGACGTTGATACAGAAACAATCGATTTATTGAAGCCTTCAGGAGATGAGACAGGCACAGGTAGAAAGTTGCAAGTGAGGGGCTATACGGGTTTACAGAATATATTGACTCCAGGGCACTGGGGCACTGGGGTTCACACTTATTGTTATGGGAAGTTACAAGCTTGGCATAATACAAAACATCAGACAGATCCCAGGAAGTCTGGGCGGCTATCACACTTCCAAGGCCGCATCGGCCTGAGGGAGTACTGGCAGGAAGAACAGCGGGGGGGGGGAAGATACATGGGCCATCAGGCCTGGCGCCTGAGACCAGAAGGTGTGAACTGCTTTTACGAGTTCACTGATAACACAGCAGGTGATGGAAAGCAGAGACACAAAGACAGAGACCCTCACATTCTGCCCCCCTTAAGGCCCCCCCCCGGGGTCCCCGAGAGGACGAGGCTTATCGGGATAAGCAAGGTGGAATTCCCGGACTAAGCGAGGAGCCGCCATGTGGGGTGCGGCCACCCATTCGTCATGAGCGGAGCCAAGGTTTTTCCAGCGAACAAAGTAAAACAGTTTCCCTTTCTTCCATTTGGAGTCTAAAACCTTGGATATTTCCAAATGGGTGTCCCCTCCTACTACGGTAGGAATCTCGTGTGCGGGAGGGGGGTGGAACTGGGGGGCTGCCACATAGGGTTTGAGGAGGCTTATATGAAAGACTGGATGGACTCCTTTCAGAGTTTTTGGGAGGTCCAGTTCCACAGTAACCTCGTTGATTACTCTGGTAATGGGGAAAGGTCCCACATAACGGTCGCTCAGTTTTTTGCAGGGGCGAAGAGAGCGGAGGTTTTTGGTGGACAGATAGACTTGCTCCCCCACCTTGAGTTCCCATCCCGGAGACCGGTGTTTGTCTGCTTGTTCCTTGTACTTGCTTTTTGCCCTTTCCAGATTTTTGAGCAACCATGGCCAGGTGGATTTAACCACCTGAATCCACTCCTGAAGGTCAGGGGTAGACTGGAGCTCTGGCGAGACGGGGGCAGAACCGAAAGGGCCGAAATCCGTCCCGTATATAACTTGGAAGGGACTAAAGCCGGTAGAGGAATGAGGCGCATTGTTATACGCATATTCGGCAAATGGCAGCAGGTCGACCCAGTCGTCCTGGTGGAAATTTACATAGCAACGCAAATAACATTCTACCACCGCATTTACTCGTTCTGTTTGACCATCCGTTTGGGGGTGATAGGCGGAAGAAAGGCCCTGCTCTTCCACTCCCATTAACTTTAGGAAGGCCCGCCAGAATTTGGCAACAAACTGGACCCCCCGGTCGGAGAGGACCTTCCTCGGGATCGAGTGTAGCCTGAGGACGTGTGTGATGAACAGTTTAGCTAAGCCCTGGGCTGAAGGAAGGCCTGCACATGGAACGAAGTGAACCTGTTTGGAAAAGAGGTCTGTGATAACCCAAAGAACCGTTTTTCCCCGACTCGGAGGTAGGTCGGTGATAAAATCCATGGCGATGACTTCCCAGGGACGGGAGGGGCTCTCAAGCGGTTTGAGAAGCCCTGGGGGTTTTCCCATCCGTTTCTTGGCTGTGGCGCAGGTGGGGCAGCTGCGCACATACAACTCTACATCAGATCTCATACCGGGCCACCAGAATTGTCTTCGAACCAGGTGAAGCGTTTTTATGAAACCAAAATGACCCGCTAGCCTGGCACCATGTACAAGTCCCAATACTTCCTTGCGAAGAGAGGAGGGGACGTACAGTTTCCCCCCTTGCACCCACCAAGTGTTGGTACGTTCCAGACCAGTGGGGAGGAGATGATGCTCCTCCTCCTGCAAGGAGGCGTCCCGGAGTCGCTGTTGGAAGGCTTCCGGGATGCCTTTGAGTGTAGGGGGGGTCTCCGGTGGTCGGGCTTGGGACCGGGTGGTGACGGCTAAGCTAGGAACTTCCCCTCGCTGCTCGGGAGTGAACAGGGAGTCGACTGGGCGATCGAAATCGTTGCGATACTGGGGAAGTCGTGACAAAGCGTCGGCTAGGGCATTTTCTTTGCCAGGGACATGTCTGAGAGTGAACCGGAACTTAGCGAAAAATTGGGCCCACCGAACCTGTTTGGCATTGAGTTTTCTAGCCCCCTTGAGGGCCTCAAGATTCTTGTGATCGGTACACACTTCGAATGGCAGTTCGGCCCCTTCCAAGAAGTGTCGCCATATGGTAAGGGCATGTTTGACCGCTGCTGCCTCCTTCTCCCAAATGGCCCAGTTGATTTCAGACTGGGAAAACTTCTTGGAGAAGTAGGCGCATGGTCTCAACCGTCCCCCCTCATCCCTCTGCAATAGGGACCCGCCCATGGCTACATCCGAGGCATCCACTTGCACCACAAAAGGCTTGGTGCAATCTGGGTGAGCCAAAACGGGTTCGGATGAAAAAAGTAGCTTCAAACGTTCAAAAGCTAGCTGGCACTGGGGGGACCATTGCAAACGGGCTGAGGGAAGCGCGGCGCTAGCCCCCTTGTCCTTGGTACGCAACAGGGCAGTGAGGGGAAGCGCAACTTGGGCAAAGTTAGGAATGAAGTTCCGGTAAAAATTGGCAAACCCCAAAAACTGCTGAAGTTGGCGGCGGGTAGTGGGGGGTTCCCAGTCCCGCACTGCCTGGACCTTGGCGGGGTCCATTTCCAACCCTTGGTGGGAGATCACATACCCCAGAAATGTAATGGAGGGTTGGTGGAATTCACATTTGGACACCTTAGCATACAGTCTGTGCTCCCGCAGCCGCTGGAGCACCTCTCGCACTAGGCGCACATGGTCTTCCATGGTTTCAGAGTAAATAAGGATGTCATCGAGAAATACCACCACCCCCCGAAACAGCAAATCATGCAAAACCTCATTAATTAATTGCATAAAGACACTCGGAGCCCCCGAAAGTCCGAACGGCATGACTAGGTACTCAAACATCCCAAAACAACTGGAAAAGGCCGTTTTGGGTTCGTCTCCTTCTTTGATGCGAATGCGGTGGTAGGCTTCTACCAAGTCCAGTTTGGTGAAGATTCGGCCCTCCTTTAATTGTGCTAGAAGGTCAGGAATAAGAGGGAGGGGGTAAGCATTAGACTGGGTGACTGCGTTCAGTCTGCGAAAGTCAATACACAGTCTTAAATCTCCCGTCTTTTTCTTTACAAAGAAAGCTGGGGCTGAATAAGGAGCCTTGGAGGGGCGTATGAAACCCCTCGCCAGATTGACATCCAGATAGTCTCGCAACACTGTCTTTTCACTAGGGCTCATGGGGTAAACCTTTCCCTTAGACAGTTTGCCTTCCCCTACAATCTCGATGGCACAGTCCGTTTCTCTGTGGGGAGGCAGTTCGTCGCACTCTCTAACATCAAAAACATCAGTAAATTGCGAGTACTCAGAGGGTAATTGAGGAGAGACTGGGGCGGGGGACCCTACCAGTGCGGCGGCTGGAGTCCTGAGTACCCGTTCCTTGTCATGCAACCCACAGGGGTTTTCGGGGAAGGAAAGCACCCGTTTAACCCAATCAATGGAGGGATTGTGCCCCCTTAACCAGTTCATCCCTAACACCACAGGGGTTACAATAGGGGCGATAGTGAAATACAACCGTTCCCAATGTTCCCCCACGGACATAATCACGGCTGCAGTTCTGTGGGTCACCGGGCCCCGTTTAAAGTCACTCCCGTCCATTTGGGAAAAACGGAGGGGTCCCGGAAGCCGCTTGCGCCGGACACCCAACTTCTTGGCAGTTTCCTCATTTATCATGGTGCGGGCACACCCCGAGTCGACCAACGCGGGGACCTCTAACGGGGGGCCCCCTTTGGGTAGGGACAGATGGACACGCACAAATACATTGTCCTCTTGGGCGCTTACCATCGGTGGAGCTCCTTGCACAACGATAGGGACGGTCTGCTGCGGAGCCCCCTCTACAGCAGACCGACGGCGTTTTTTGCCGGCTGTTCCCACTCTTCCTCCTCGCTGGAAGAGGGGGACGGGGTAGTGGCCTCCGGGGAGCCGTCCGAATCAAAGACGGTATTTGTAATCCGGGACCCCGATGGGACCGTAGAGTCGGATGCCCCATCCTGGGGACGTGCGTGGAGAGCGGAGGGTGCGCCGGAGCGCCGGCTCAGTGGTCCACTTCTGCGGCGAGGCTGGCTGTCGGCGGCCGGTTTCGTCGGCTCGGCCTGGGTTTGGCGGGGAGGGGTCGGACGGCCTGAGCGAGAGGGGCATTGCGATGCAAAGTGACCCTTTCCCCCGCAGATCAGGCAGACGCCGGCCTCGAACCGCTTGCGGCGTTCCGCGGCCGAGAGGACCCCGCCACCCCCTTGCCGGAGTTCCCGGCCACGGTCACCCCGGGGCCTGGGGTCTCGCCCAATCCGTTGCTTGGACAAGTTCAGGAGTTGTTTGCGATTCTCGATGTCAGCAGCATGGCGAACCCAACCTTCCACATCCGGGGGGTTCCCTTGCATGAAGGCCCAATGTTGGAGGTCTGGGTTGAGACCCTCCCTGAAACATTGTACCAAGGTAGCCTCACTCCAGTCCAGAATTCGGCTAGCCAGTGACTGGAACTCACTTGCATACTGCGCCACCGACTTAGTCCCTTGGCGCAGTTGCATCAGGGAGGCTTTAGCCCGCTCACCTAGAGTCGGGTCCTCAAAACGGTTTCGGAGTGCTACCATGAACTCGTCCAGGGTTCGCAGCACCGGCGAGCGGAGTTCATACTGCAACACCATCCAGGCAGCCGCCTCCCCTTGCAGTAAGGAAGCCACGTACTGCACCCGGGACTCCTCAGAAACGAAGGTTCGGCCTTGTTCCCGCATAAAAATGTCTACTTGGACCATAAAAAAGGTCAACTGGTCTCCCGACCCGTCATACGTGACTTTCAGGTCCCGACGGGCCGGGGGGGCAGGGGTTGCGGGCGGAACTACTGGCGCCCCGTCTGGGGGAGCACCGGCTGGAGGTTGCAATTTCAGCGCATCTAGGGTCGTGGCCATCTCACCCATTACGCGTTGCATGATCTCCATCTGCTCCTGCATAGCCCGGCGGTCTTCCTGCCACTGTTTTCGTTCTTCCTCCATGAGGGCCTCTTTGCGGGCCGGGTCCCCTTCGAGTCCCGTGCTGGGGAAGGCCAACCGGCGATCCTTCGCCGCAGTCCGCGAGAGCGACCAGCCCTTGGGAGAGTCCAGCCAATAAGTGAGCCCCCGGGGACGTCCGTCCCGATCTTGGTCGGGGGCGCGACCCTTCGGTTTCTTTGGCTTGGCTCCCTCCTCTTTAGGGTCCGGCTTCTCCGGCTCGTCCGGTTCCTTGGGGGCATCGGGGTTAGGGGTGGTGTCCTCGTCGGCTGACATTCTGTCCAAAGCGGTACAGCTGCAGTCCGAGAGGCAAGGACTTGCAACTTAATGTGAGAGATCCCCCTCTCTGAGTTTGCTTCTCCAAATCAGTTGCTCAGACGTTGATACAGAAACAATCGATTTATTGAAGCCTTCAGGAGATGAGACAGGCACAGGTAGAAAGTTGCAAGTGAGGGGCTATACGGGTTTACAGAATATATTGACTCCAGGGCACTGGGGCACTGGGGTTCACACTTATTGTTATGGGAAGTTACAAGCTTGGCATAATACAAAACATCAGACAGATCCCAGGAAGTCTGGGCGGCTATCACACTTCCAAGGCCGCATCGGCCTGAGGGAGTACTGGCAGGAAGAACAGCGGGGGGGGGGAAGATACATGGGCCATCAGGCCTGGCGCCTGAGACCAGAAGGTGTGAACTGCTTTTACGAGTTCACTGATAACACAGCAGGTGATGGAAAGCAGAGACACAAAGACAGAGACCCTCACACACTCCTTGCCAGCTGATCTGGCCGGCGCACAGAAAGCTCAGCTGACTTTCCCTTGGCCTGCCAGCAAAAGCCATTTCGAGAAAGGGATGTGTGTCATTCAGCAGTGGCACACACTACTGACAGCACGTACATGCCCCATACCCCACGAAGGCCTTGGCAATGGTTCGCATCGTGGCCCTGCCAGCCACGTCTCTCTTCCTTTCCTTATCTGACTGGCAGCCAGGATGCAGCTTTTCTCTCACCCCCCCTCTCCTCGCCCCCAAGGTTCTCAGGATTGCCAAGACAGAAACATAAAGAAAGTGCAATGAAGGGAGTCAGCTGTCTGTCTGGAGAGAGATGTTCTGGCCATCACGACTCTGGAATCTCTGCCAAGTATAGGAGCTCCAAATGCCTTGGACTGTCTGATATGGCAGAGGGGATGAGAATGGGACTGGCTTTTTATCTTAAATGAAAGATCCTTCTGTGGGGAAGAGTGATTCTCACCACAACCAGGTGTGTTTCATGGCCACAAAACCACCCACACACTCGGCCTAGGAAGGATCAGACTGTAAGTTTAACATCTGGATTCCTAGATTTTCAGCCTGGATCAGTTCCATGATGACGTGATACAATAACTTTATGACAGCTTACAATAAATAAAATAATACATTTGTGTGACATATCAATGCTCACAATTTAGAAGAAGAAGAAGAGTTGGTTTTTATATGCCAACTTTTGCTACCACTTAAGGGAGAATCAAACTGGCTTACAATCACCTTCTCTTCCCCTCCCCACAACAGACACCATGTGAGGTAGGCAGAGCTGAGAGAGTGTAACTTGCCCAAGGTCACCCAGCTGGCTTTGTGTGTAGGAGTGGGGAAACCAATCCAGTTCACCAGTTAAGCCTCCCCCGCTCATGTGGAGGAGTGGGGAATCAAACCCGGTTCTCCAGATCAGACTCCACTGCTCCAAACCACCGCTCTTAACCACTACACCACACTGGCTCTCAGTATTTAGTATGCAAGCTTTTGAATTAGCAGTGCTTTTCTTCAGGGTGGGTGAAGGAATAAAGGGAGATACATCTGGGTGAGGACATCATTTTAGACCCTATCAACAATTCTTTTCAGACTTAAGGCCAAAACAAAAGAGGTATGAAGTGGGAGATCTGTGATTGGATCTCCCAACTTTTTTTGTTTAACTTTAAAACAGTTGCAAGAACCTCCCATTTTTATTGGATCAGTGGTGCTGGAGAAGGTGATGCTTAATTTCCCTCCCCACAGGTTTCCTGAATAGCATTTCAGCTGCAATAGCACACATCAGTATTTGCTCTGCTACTGGTTTATTGATCCACAGGACCGGCATATGTACCACATCACCTGTCATTGGACTAAGGAGACTTGAGTTCAGATACCTGTGTGGCTATGAGGCTTAAAGTAAAGTCTTGGACAATCTACTGCCAGCCTAACCTACTAAGACAGAGATCCTGTACCTACTTACTGAAGATTAAGTCCTTGAGGAAATGCTATGCATGTAAACATGCACAAGATCTAGTGTAAGGCTGTGAAATCAGCATAGCCTAACTTTCAAGATGGCTGTGAGGATAAATTGGGACAACCCTCTGACCTCCTTAGTGGGATAAGAACATAAGAAAGGCCCTGCTGGATCAGACCAAGGCCCATCAAGTCCAGCAGTCTGTTCACACAGTGGCCAACCAGGTGCCTCTAGGAAGTCACAAACAAGACAAATGGCAGAACCAAAATAAAAATTACTGAACGATGTAACAACAGTCCGTAGCTCTCCATCAATTGGTCCAGTTCTGCTATTGACTTACATTTGTGAAGGATACCTGAAAAGATTTTCCTGCAAGGACCACCCTTGAGATTAGGATTGTTTATTCAAAAGTAAGCCCAAACGTGAAGTTTATTCCTAGACAAGAATGCAAAGGGTTGCAGCCTGACTCTCTTTGACATCTCCAAAGCCGTTCTTGGAAATAGCAAATCCATCTTTCAGCGTTGTCTCCCCATATTTAACAAAAGGCCAAGGGAATTTGCCAAACAGCGAAATGGCCTGGGATGCAGACATTGCTTTTCCACTGTCTCTGTGTGCAAATATACAAAAATAAATACAGTGGCAGGAAAGTAACATACCGCTCTCTCACAATACTTGATTGGTCAGTGGTCAGGAAGAGCAAAGGGGGCGGGCCAATGCCAGCTCACCTCTACAGACAGTTTTTGAAACATCTGCCCCAAATAGCCTCTGGCCTCAAATGCCAGCAGTGGCAAATCGTTGATCAACAGTTTAAAAATAACCCCAGAGTGAAAGATGTCACTTCTGCCTCCTTGATGATCTTGTTTTTGTGGCTGGGGGCAGGGTTTGCCATCCAGTGCCCCTGCCAGCTTTCCAGCCAGCCCTGTCACTCCTGCGAGTCTCAGTGCCACGTACAGCAGGCAGAATTCTGAACGGGGGTGGGGAGGGAGGAAGACAGCATTAGCCGTTTCTTTTGTTGCTGCTGTGCAAAGCAAGACTTTGACAGGTGCAGGAGCAGAGTTGGGTTTGATACCCCACTTTTCTCTATCAAAGGAGCCTCGGAGCGGCTTACAATCTCTGCTCTGGTGACAGTTTTGGAGACCCCTTATTCTCCATGAAGAATAAGTAGGGGTCCAACTGCTCACAGACCCTGATTGTCCTCGGTACTCTCTTCTGCACCCGCTCCATTTTGTCCACAGCCTTTTTGAAGCGAGGCCTCCAGAACTGCAGACAGTACTCCAGGTGCAGCCTGACCAACGAAGCGTACTGTGGAACTAAGACATCTTGCGATTTAGATGTTATGCTTTTGTTGATACACCCCAAGACCATATTAGCTTTTTTTTTTGCTGCTGCATCACATTAGGTGCTCATATTTAGCTTATAGTCCACCTGTACCCCAATATCTTGTTCATGCACACTACTACCCAGAAGCATATCCTCCATCCAGTATGTATGTTTCTCATTTTTGTTACCCCAGTGTAGAACTCTGCATTTATCCTTGTTGAATTGCATCTTGTTCACATCCTCCCACTTTTCCAGTGTGATCAGATCTCATTGAATTCTCTATCTTCCAGGGTGTTCCCTATTCCTCCCAATTTGATGTCATCTGCAAATTTAAGGGGTTGTCAGTCCCTCCACCCAGATCACTTATAAAAATACTGGGAAGTACCAGGTCCAGAACCGAGCTCTGTGGCACCCCACTGGACACCTCCCTCCAATCAGATGAAATGCCACTGACAACTATTCTTTGGGTGCAGTTCTCCAACCAGTTCCCTATCCACCTAACTACCCTAGAGTCCTCCAGTTTACCCATCAGAACATCATGGGGAACCCTGTCAAAAGCTTTACTGAAATCCAGGTAAACAACATTGACAGCTTCCCCACAATCTAATATAAGCCCGTCTCTCAATCAAAGAAGATGGACAACCTGTTCTGCATGAGTTACACTCTGTGGCTCAGTGGCAGAGCATCTGCTTGGCATGCAGAAGGTCCCAAGTTCAATGCCTGGCATCTCTGCTAAAAGTATCAGGCCATAGGTGATCTGAAAGACCTCCATCTGAAATCCTGGAGAGGCACTTCCAGACTGAGTAGACAATAATGACCTTCATAGACTAATGGTTTGATTCAGTATAAGGCAGCTTCATGTTTTCATATGTTCAAACAGCTGTTTGGTAAGATTTTGACAATTCATCTGCAATGAATTTAACAGGGTCTCCTGCAGCTTAATGCAACAGAGGTAGGGGTGCCAATTCCAGCCTGGGAAATTCCTAAAGATTTGGGGGAGTGCTTGTGGAGGGTAGAGTTGGGGGGGGGGAGGAGTTTTGTGGGGATCTTGAGATGACATGTTCAGATCAAAGATCAGCTCCTCCACCTCCCTCTTCCTGTGAAGTCACTTCCTCCTACCAAAATTCAAATTTTACATTTACATTTTCTATCTTGAGTCACTTCTCCCTGCTTTTTTCTCCTGTGTTATATCATGCGTGCCTACGGCAACATTAGAAGTATTTCCCCGTCCCTCACACACAGGATGACGTATTAAAATGTAAAAACAAACCAAAACAATGCCTGCTACACACGCTCATCATGCAGCAACCAAGAAAATATGTTTGGACTCAGAATTATTTTTTTCTTCACATGCGCCTTATCTGATGCAAGGGGAGCGCTATCCAGTTTATATTCCACTCAACCTCAGAAGCCATTCAAAGGCCGTTTCCACATGAAACATTTGTTCTGTATTTTCTCCATTGCCGCTGTGCTTCCAGCCCAAATGCTCTCACAAGTCTGCTACTTGATGGGTTGTTTTCCTCTGCTTTTTCTCCGCTTCTTCCAAGTTGACCAGTCGGGCTTTCCCTTGGACATGATCTGGTGAAGGATCACATTTTAGTTTTGTCTGTGCTTTTGTCACTGCAGAAGTAGAAAAGCACGGCCCCTTTTTCTTTTCTTGTTTCCTTCGCACATGCGCTGTATTGACACAGCGGGACAATGTGAGGTGGTGTTCCCTGCAGCAACAGGGAGTGAGTTTTTTTCTAGCCCTGAGACAACAGTTTTATACAGCCCAGCCCCCCTAAAGCAATCCAACTGGGGCAGAATTACTGGGACCCCAATTAAAACAGAAGAGGGAGGAGGACTCAGCTCCGTGCTTCTGTCTCTCTTTCACTTACACACAAACACCATGTCACACACTCTTGAGAGCCAGTGTGGTGGTTAAGAGCAGTGGACTCTAATCTGGAGAACCGGGTTTGATTCCCCACTCCTCCACATGAGCGGCGGACTCTAATCTGGTGAACCGGGTTGGTTTCCCCACTCCTACACATGAAGCCAGATGGGTGACCTTGGGCTAGTCACAGTTCGCTCTGAACTCTCCCAGCCCCACCTACCTCACAAGGTGCCTGTTGTGGGGAGATGAAGGGAAAGAGATTGTAAGCCGGTTTGATTCTCCTTGAAAAAGGCAGAGAAAGTTGGCATATAAAAACCAACTCTTCTTCTTCTTGTTGTTCTTCCTCCTCCCATCTCACCTGAAGCTCAAAATCCCCAGCTATGGGGAACCTCTTCTGCCCACTGAAATTCAGGGTTCCAGTAGCTGCCACTGCCATAAGGAATCCTTTCTTACTTCCTCCCTTTTCCAGCCATTCCAGCCAGAGAACTGGGGATTGTGTTGGTGTGTGAGTGAAAGAGACAGACACTGTGGAGCTGGGTTTCTCTCCCCCCCCCCCCACGACAAATGTTTGCTAATTCACCAGTTCGCTTTCATTTGATCAGCTCAGAGCTGTCCATTAGCAGTCAGCACATTAAAGAGAAAAAAAGGAACTTTAATGTCTAAGCATACCATTCTACTTTAAGACAACCCCCCCCCCAAAGAAAATCAGTTTATGGTAATCTTACAGAAGTATATTGACATGGTTGCAAGGTATTTTAAAAATGGTGGGTACTTCCAGGGAAAACGGCAGCAGCTCAGGGGGGGGGAAAGCAGTTGGCTAGGAAGTGAGGCATGGAAGTGGTTGGATGTGGGCAGGACCTTTACATGTGCAGCAAAGTATAGAGATGCCATAAAAAATGCTTCAGGTGCGTTCCTTCCAGAAACTTCAGTGAAAAGGTGGCCTGAAAGAATTGGGAGGGAATTGGCAAGGCAATGAAAGGTAAATGATACTGTGTGTAAGTTGGTGTGTGTGTGGGGGGAGAATGTCATAAGAGCCACGATGGAGCAAAAACATCTTGCGGAAATGACTAAATTTGTCTTCAGTTTCTCACAGCTTTATGGGGTAAAATCCACTGTGAAAGCCCATAGAAGGAAACCAGGCATCAATAGTCCCATCCCTCTCTCAATCCCCAACCAGCTTCCGTGACAATCAATCAGTTTCTCAAAGCCTCTATGACATACCACGGGAGACGTGAAAGTCTTGGACCGTCCACCCTGTGGGACCATTCTAGACTCCAGAGGAACTAACCCCTGTAATCTAAAGATCAGTGGTAATTCTGGAAGAACCTCAGGCCCCACCTTGAGGTTGGTAACCAGAGGGTTACTTTGAATTATGGTAGGGGATAGGTCAAGTCCCACTGATTGGCATGCTGAAGGTTCAGTCACTGGCATCTCCAGTTAAAGGGTTAAACCACTGGCATCTGCAGTTAAAAGGATCAGGTAGTAGGTGATGTGAAAAGCCTCCGCCTAAGACTTAGGAGCACTGCCGTCAGTATGATTCAGTATAATGCAGCTTCGTGTGTCCACAGTAGTCCTCAACTTTGTGCGGACAGTTTTGAAGAGCAGTGCAGACCTGACGAGTAAAAAACGACATCCTTCTGCACATTTTCTGAAATGTTACACAAAAGTGGAAGTTGAAAAATGGCACTTCTTTCGGAATTTGTACTTGAAGTGACTGCTTTAAGTTGCTTCATGGTAAGGCTATCTCTGCTGGTGACAGCTGAACAGAGGATGCAGAGAGAGTTCTATATGAGGAGCTGGAAGAGAGGGACCCGAACACGCTGTGTAGGGAATTGGCAGAAGGTTCTAGAGGGCAAGATGCGCACGCGTGCCAAGAAACCTCAGGGCCAGCGGTGCGTGGTTTCTGCACACTATCTCTTGATCGAGAAAGCTATTGTGTTTCAGCGCTGGGAAATGGGAAAAGGCTGAAGCAGCAATCCTTCCTTGAGTGTGAGCCGCTCTGACACGGTGATCCTTGGAGAGCACTTGATGTTCTGCTTCCAGGTGCTGCAGCCAGTTAAAGGTAATTAGACTGGAAAGGAAACCAAACAAAGGAGGCATCCCCTTTAATGGTCACCAGACTGACTGCTCTTTGGAGCTGGCGGATCTCCACAGCAGAAAGGTTATTAGAGTTCTTCTTTCTATTGTCCTTGGAATGGATTCTTTAAAGCCATCTGTGCAGAGCACAGGAGGCACTCTTTGATCTCGGCTGTGAAAAACCTCCACTGCCGAAGATGTATTAATGCTTTGCACATCGCTAGTGCCTCATGCTCCTGTTAATTAATGCAAAACCCAAATGACAAGTGTCATCGAGACCCTAATGAGACCCTGACTGAGTACTGCACTAGTCGGAAAGAGGCTATTATCTGATTTAAAACTGAATGCGAGAAGTGAGCATGAGACAAAAGAGGAGGAAAAAGGCCAGGGAACTGGTGTGGGCTCCAAGCATGAAGCCTCAGATTAGTCTGGGTTTTGATGCCATGCCTGGTAGACACAGTCTGTAGGTGGGCTCGGCCACGTTCCTTGGCCTGAAAGATGGACGATAAGGAGAAAAGTGCAGCCAGGACTTTACTAATCTAGATCCAGCTGGAACCATTCTCACTCTTCAGTACTGTAAACGCTTCGAACCCAAACAAAAATTTCCAATATTCATTAACAGTTGGAACCCTTCCAATCTGATCATTATTCTGGTGCCTCACTGTCTGCTTGCATTTTCCCAGGCAGCAGGAGGGCCAGCAAAGTGAGAGAATTCCTCAGGAGAAATGTGCCTGACAGGAACACAGTCCAACCAGAACATCTTCCTGCCAAACAGGATTGTCCTCGTTTTCCATCCAGCTTGTTTATTGTCCCCATTTGCCTATATGTGCACAGCACATTTCCCATCTATCTCAGGCATTAGGAGACCTTTCTGATCCTAGGTAAGAATGGATCCTGTTTGTTGTAAGAAAATCAGTAGGTTTAACGGCTTTGCCTACATGCTCCAGTTTTGTTTAACAGTCATCTACCCTGCTTTACAAGCAAATTTTTGGCCTCTCGCTAGCAGACCAGAGAATGAAATGATTTTTACCAATGCAGGACCTATGCTTACTAAAAACAACAACGCTTGGCAATGATTGATAGAAAGGGAAATCACTACATGCAGAGATGCCTATCAGGATGATCCTGTTTAGTGGAAAGATTGGCTAACTACTGACTGAACAATAGCCTGTCAGGCATCGGGAGTATCACTATATCTTATAATAAAGCGGCTGGTCTCTGTACCAATCACAAAAGCAGCCAAGCCAAGCCACCCACAGACAAGTCAGGGGGCTGCCTCCTTGTGGGACTCTCCAGAGACGCAGAAAAAGATAGCATTCTAACTTAATCAACGGTGGGAAACTCTGAAAAGCTGGCCTGAAAAGGGCAGAAAAGACTCCAGAAGGAGTAGAATATTGAGAGCAGTTTTGCATCAGCTAAAAAAAAAAAAAGAGGGTGGGCAATTTCTGCTTTGGCTCAGAGACTCACAGACAGCCCCCCTCCCACAATTCCTTGCAGCTCCTTGCTAGATTGTTTTCTTACAACTGTGAATGGGTGTAGTTCAGGCTGGATCTTGATTAATAATGTTTCATATCCGTAGTTTTCCCTCCAAACCAATGAAAATAACTATTGGATTGATATGACTAGCTTTAAATCCAGTATTATTCATTCATGCATTTATTCACTTACAGTCTGCCTTTCTCACAAAGACTCAAGGGGGATGTCTTATTAAAGAAACTGACCCAAGTTTTTTTAAAAGCAACGAAAGATCACTAATCTGAATGTATATGTAAATATAAGCACCCCAATGATAAGGTTGCTGAAAACCAAGATCTCGATAATTCAGACTAGGGTGTTCATCATTACTACGTATGGATGTGAAAGTTGGATAAAGAAACCTGAGAGGAAGAAAAAATGTTCATTTGAAATGTAGTGTTGGAGGACAGTTTTACAGATACCACGGACTGCCAAAAGGATAAATAAGATAAAATCAAGCTTGAAATCTCATTAGAAGCTAAAATGACTATACTGAAGCTACTGTACTTTGGTCATATTGAGAGAAAAGAGTCACCGGAAAAGACAATAATGCTAGGAAAAGCTGAAGGCAGCAGGAAAAGAGGAACACCCAACGTGACAAAGACAGGCCAGTGAGGGAACCCACTTACCTGAGGCCAGAAGGTGGACCCCATGAAGAAAGCCCTGAGGCATGGCTGGAAGCAAAAGTGTGGACAAACAGCTCTGAGAAGTCCGCTTGGGAATGGAAAGGCAAATCTGAGGAGGAGGCAGTGTGGGATAACAGCCCCGGAGATCAACTGAGCCAGTAGGGATTAGCAGCAACTGGGAGTGGTTGAGGGAGCAGGTCAGTTACATCAAGGTAAACCTTTAGGCGAGGCTTAAAACCAGCAGCCCGTACTCACGGGTGTGGCTGATGAGGAGGACTTGTGAGCCATGAGAAAGGATGGGTGCTGTTAACCACTTCCTTCATATATGTATGAAGGTCTGAATAAACAACTGACAGAACTGACTTAACAGTCTGGTGTGTGCCTGGGGGAACAAGACCAGTGGAATCTAGACCCTTACACAGCTTGCTAAGGGCCCCAGTGCTACTGGTTGCCCGGGAGATTCCCAGCCCTGCCACCCCAACACGAGAAGGATTGATTCACTAAAGGAAGCCACGCCCTTCAGTTTGCAAGACTGGAGAGCCAGCGTGGCGTAGTGGTTAAGAGTGGTGGTTAGGAGCAGTGGACTCTAATGTGGAGAAGCGGGTTTGATCCCCCACTCCTCCGCATGAGCGGCAGACTCTAATCTGGTGAACCGGGTTGGTTTCCCTACTCCTACATATGAAGCTAGCTGGGTGACCTTGGGCTAGTCACAGTTCTCTTAGAGCTCTCTCAGCCTCACCTACCTCACAGGGTGTCTGTTGTGGGGAGGGGAAGGGAAGGTGATTGTAAGCCGGGTTGATTCTTCCTTAAGTGGTAAAGAAAGTCGGCACATAAAAACCAACTCCTCCTCCTCTTCTTCTTCTTCTTCTTCTTCTGAAGCTGTTTTAGAGATAATGAATTCATAGGATTGAAAAGAAAATATGAAAGTTAAGTGAGATGAAGTGAGAGAAATTGCGATCAGAAGGTATATATAAGTGATATAGAATTACGAGGATTTTGTTGCCTATGAACATAAAGCATATCTACACTGCAGACACATCTCCATAGGGCACACTAGTAAACATACTTTTGTGATGGGTGCTAAAAATACCTTAAGAAACTTCTCATAACTCTAACTCAACAACAATCCCCAGGATTCCCTGGGCAGGCCTTGGCACTTAAACACGTACAGAACTGATAAATAAAACAGATAGATACACCCATAGTCACAAGGAGCCAGTAACTGAAGTCTACAACATGCTTTATGATACTTCTTCTTGTCTTCATTTTTTTGCCACTGAATGTAGATTGCACTGACAAATTTCTGAAAATCCCCTGCAGTGCTCCTCTGTCTCCTGTGTTGCTGGTCTAAACCCCATTTGGAAAGATCACCGTGAAATTTCATGGGGACACTGCCCCAGACTGGTAAATTGTAGTGTCCATGGCTGTGCTACCTGATACCTTTCCCCAGAAGAATATTTTTTTATCTATCTACCTCATTTATACCCCACTTTTCATGCCAACAGGGACCTAAAGCAGCTTACATCAGTCTTCTCTCCTCTATTTTGTCATCATAGGGTAGATTAGGCTGGAGATAGATTCAACCTTATAATTTAAAGAAAAATCTGCCTTTTTCTCAAGTATTGAGTTTGAGGAGGAATTGTAGCCAGGCAACTGAAGCATTCTATACCAACTAAAGCTTCTGGACAGTCTTCAAGGACAGCCCCACATAAGGTGCAGAGCAGTAATCTAATGTAGATGTTACCAGGGCATACACCACTGTGACAAGATCATTTCTGCCCAGGAAGGGCCAAAGCTTGTGAAAGGCACTCCTGGGCACTGCTGCCACCTGTTTATCCAACAGGAGGCCACTGTCCAGGAGTACCCACAAGCTACAAACCTGCTCCTTTAGGAAATGCAACCCCATCCAGAACAGGGGATAACCCATTTCCTGAGTCAGACCCTCCCCCTGCCTATAGCACCTAAGCAGGATGCCATCTCAGACTCCTGGCCTACCAGCTTCAGTCTGCATCAACATACTCCCTAAAATAAGGGGAGGCAAGATAACTTGCAATAACATGGCAGTTGCTGGGACAGCTATAGGGAAAGGAGTTGAGAATGTGCTGCCTCCCTACCAGGGATCTCACATAGGGTTGCCAGGCCCCTCTTTGCCACCGGGGCGGGGGGAGGTTTTTGGGGCAGAGCCTGAGGAGGATGGGGTTTGGGGAGGGGAGGGATTTCAGTGCCATAGAGTCCCATTGCCAAAGTGGCCATTTTCTCCAGGTTATCTGATCTTTATCGGCTGGAGATCAGTTGTAATAGGAGATCTCCAGCTAGTACCTGGAGGTTGGCAACCACGTGTCTCAGAAGAGACTTCCAGGATTCAGAGACAAGCCTGCCATATTTTATTTGAACGAGGAAAGGTGGTTGGCCAAGATGGAAAACCTGCATTCCAGAGTTGTGACTGAGTTTGGAGAGGTGGTAGATCAGGTGTAATTTCCTCTATCTCTCTAAGCCTGATGCTAAAGGGGATTCAGTCAGGTTCCATTGGGATGTGGCAGCTTCAAGATGAGGGGAAGGGGCTGCACATCCCCTATCTTCAGAAAGGGTGGTTCCATACTTGGGCCGTTCTCAACAGGGTTGCCAGCTGTGAGTTAGGAAATTTTGGGGGCAGAACCTGAGGAGGATGGGGTTTGGAGCGGGAGTGACTTCAATACCATAGAGTCCAATTGCCAAAGTGGCCATTTTCTCCAGGTGAACTGATCTCTGTCACCTGGAGATCAGTTGTAATAGTGGGCAATAGCCAACTACCACCTGGAGGTTGGCAACCCTAGTTCTCAACAAATAAAGTTGTTACTGTTCTGACTTTTTTTTTTTTCCCGTCAAGTCACAGCTGACTTACGGCAACCCCATAGGGTTTTCAAGGCAAGAGACGTTCAGAGGCGGTTTGCCATTGCCTGCCTCCACATCATGGCCCTGGTATTACTTGGAGGTCTCCCATCCAAATACTAGGCAGGGTCAGGGCCGAGAGTGTGTCGCATCCATCATCCAAGCTTCCATGGTGCAAGTGGGGATTTGAACCTGGGTTTCCCAGGTCCTAGTCTGACACCTTAACCACTATACCATGCGGACATTAGCAGAGTGCAAAATTGCAATGGAGGAGCCACATGTTGGTGGATATTGCACTTCTGAAATAATTTCCCTCCTATATTTTCCCATCCACACAGGGGTTTTCTGTCATGATCATGAATCCATATCCCCTCAGTTTATTGATGCTGGCATAGGTATAACTCTGCACCCCCATCCCAGTTTGAGCTGACTAGCGCTATTACATGAGACCGGGAATTGCAGAATACCTAATGATAGTAATAGAAAGGGTGCCAGTTCTCGATGGTATAATATCAGTGTTTTAAAATGGCAAGAAGTTCAGAGGTTCACAACCAGAACTATGCACTTCTGGCATCCCACCAAATCACACATGCCAAAATATGTCTTCCTGCCAACATGGCAAAATAATAGTGCAAAGACTATATACCCATGACATAGATTGCACTTTTATTCTGCAGAAAAGCAATAAAAGAGCTACAAAACAGTTCTTGGATAAAATGGGATTATAATAGGGAAAGAACAGGAGAACAGTAGATTGGTGTCTGGAACCTCAGTTATAACCATGTGTATACATGTTGGCAACTACACTTTTTACTAGTTTTACTAATGTGGACCCACCCCAAATACACTAAATTATTATTCTCAACCTTCTCTGGAACCCAAGACACAGTCAGACTTGCTCTTCTTAGCCTTAAGTCTAGGAATTGGTCATTGTTCTCTGACAGTTGATTCTTTTTGAACTCTTGTTTATCTCAGCCATTCAGTCTTAAGTACAATAATAGCATTCACATGTCATATCATCCCTTGCACATTTCCATGATTTTCATGCCACTGAGTTCATGTATTTATAGTATTTCTATAGAGAACCAGCGTGGTGTAGTGGTTAAGAGTGGTGCTTTGGAGCAGTGGATGCTAATCTGGTGAACCGGGTTGGTTTCCCCACTCCTACACATGAAGCCAGCTGGGTGACCTTGGGCTAGTCACAGCTCTGTTAGAGCTCTCTCAGCCCCACCTACCTCGCAGGGTGGGGAGGGGAAGGAAAGGTGATTGTAAGCTGGTTTGATTCTTCCTTAAGTGGTGGAGAAAGTCAGCATATAAAAACCAACTCTTCTACTTCTTGTATACTGCCTTTCAATTAAAAGCTCTTAAAGCAGTTGACACGGTAAAGTTGGGCAAAATCCTAAAACGTCTCAATTTTAAAGTTTTCTCTACAGCGTCTCTTCTGCTCTGTTCCTTTCATCTCAAATGTCACCAGTTGCATTGGTGGCTCCTGGATCTCAGAACTGTTACCAGTGGTAAGCACTGCAGGCAATGGGGGGCATCAATCCCCCATACTCAGAAGGAAAGTGTCTTAAATTCAGTTTTTTCATACAAGAGTTCAAATGAGTGAAACATTCAGGAAAAGAAAGGAAAATGTCATTACAGTGTAATTCAGATCAATTTACAGTGCCATCCTAAGCAGAGTTAAACCTTTCCGAGCCTACTGACTTCAGTGGATTTCGAAAGGTCTAACTCTGTTGAGGGTGGCACTGTTAATCATGCATCCGTTAACCTGATAAATTCATACATATGATCCAACCCAGGTATACATCAAATCAACTTAACAACTAATTCATGTACCCAGCACCAATTCAAAAACACCACATCATTCAGATTAACACTGGTGAATCAATCCTCAATTGATCAAAGAAGGTGTTAATTCATTCATACTAATCCAAAGAGGCCTGTAGTGAAAGAGGTTTCAGCAAACACTAGGCTCATGTATTTCTAGTCAGATATCCTCCAGTTCCAGTCTTTGATCATGAAATTATATCAAGCATAGGCTAAATTCAAATTATGTTCTGAGCCTTCAACCAAGATTTGGGAGGGGGAAAGTTTCTTTATACAAATATTTATTGCAGGGTACTTTTTGTACTCTGCTCTGCCGCTACTTTAACTTGCTTGAAATTTAAAAGAATATATATTATACTGTTTTAAATGATTGTGAGCTGCCTTGGTATTGGAAAGTCAATAGACAGGATAGAAATATTGGGAAGGGAGGGCCTATAGGGTCCTCTAAGCTTTCTTCTAACACAGGGCTGGGGGATTCTTAATCTTGCAATTGAGAGCTTGAGGTACTGCTAAGGTTCACTGAGCATGCTACAGAAACTTTGTTTGGCAGCTCTCAGACTCTTCCCTCAGTTATCTGAACTGTAATCTGTGCGTGTGTAAAGTGCTGTCAAGTTGCAGCTGATTTATGGCGACCCCATACGGGTTATCAAGGCAAGAGACAGTGAGAAGAGGTGGTTTGCCATTGCCTGCCTCTGCATAAGTAACCCTGGAATTCCTTGGTGGTCTCACATCCAAGTACTAACCAGGGCCAACCCTACTTAGCTTCCAAGATCCAACGAGACAAGGCTAGCCTGGACCATCCAGGTCAGGGCGAACTATAATCTACTGTCCTTATTATACAAGTCCAGTGAAGTGTTTGTTGCAGTCCCCCCATTGGATTTGGAGCAGCAATGACCATAATACTGGCTATTCAGAAGAGGTTTTTGTTGGCTCTCAGGCTTCCAGCCAGTGTGGTGGTTAAGAGCAGTGGTTTGGAGCGGTGGACTCTAACCTGGAGAACCGGGTTTGATTCCCCACTCCTCCACTTGAGCGGCGGACGCTAATCTGGTGAACCAGGTTGGTTTCCCCACTCCTCCACATGAAGCCAGCTGGGTGACCTTAGGCTAGTCACAGCTCTCTTAGAGCTCTCTCAGCCCCACCTACCCTGCTGTGGGCAGGGGAAGAGAAGGTGATTGTAAGCCAGTTTGATTCTTCCTTAAGTGGTAGAGAAAGTTGGCATTCTTCTTCTTCCTCCTCCTCCTCCATGATAATGTTGGCACCAGGCTTAGATGCCTTATGAATTTTCGTGATCTCAAATATGCCACATTTATCGGAATGGGAAAATACACATTTTAGTCTTTGTGAAAGAGAGTACTCTGCCTCTTCCTTCTCTTTACTTCAAAGTTTGAATTTTTCCATGGCAACCCCTGCCCTGGGTGAGATTTATTGTCTGCTATACCTAAATTTGACCGTAGGCATATAAAGGACAAGAGTAGCCTGTAGTGTAGATGATTTAACTGCATTTGGGAGCTGGAAAGATCTCTCAGTGCCCTTTGCGAAGCAAGGGGCCTCTTTCACACATTCCAGGCTAAGCAGTCCTATGACTCCCGCTCTCCACACTGTCCCCTCATTCCTTTGCTGGATCATGTGGCTTCTTCTTGAGCTACCTGAGAATGTCAGCTCATCAATGCTGCCATCTGCAGAGTCCCACACAGTACTGTGGTGGGGGCTCTCTAAGCAGGTGGCTTTGTGGAGTCTTTTTTCCAGATGATACAATATAATCTGTTTTCCCATAGTGCTGTAAACAACAGAAGACAAGCCCTGCTGGATCTAACCAAAGATCCACTTGTCCAGCATTTTGTTTATGTCTTCAATCAGCCAGATGCCTCTGATAATCTTTTATTTGGGCCATAAAGGGAACAATCCTCTCTTGTTTGTCTCTAGCATCTGGTAATCAAAAGGACACTGCTTCTGAATATAGAAGTTCCATTTAGCTGACATGGCTAAACAATACTGACAACTATTGAGACTGTGTGGTGTAGCGGTTAAACTGGGGAGATGTGGCTTCAGGTTCCCATTCCACCATGCGGCTCGTCATTGCTGGAGAAGTAAGTTAATGCAGGTGCAGAGATCACTTTCTTCCAACTCAGTCTACCACCTACCTTGACATAGTCCCTCTGGCCATCTAAATCCATACTTTACTAATACTGAGACTACACTACTATAATGCACTGTACATAGGTTTCTCCTCAAAGTCAACTCAGAGACTCCAGCTGATACAGAGTTCCACAACTCAGTTATTATCTGGAGCTGGGCAGAGCATGCATATTACTCCCATTCTGTAGTCACTCCATTGGCTGCCCATTAGTTACTGGGCTCAATTCAAGGTATTGGCTATCACACCAAAGCCTTTCATGGACTTGGTCCCTTATATCTGCAGAATTTCCTCTCATGAACACATGAGTCACATGAACACATGAAGCTGCCTTATACTGAATCAGACCCTTGGTCCATCAAAGTCAGTATTGTCTACTCAAACCGGCAGTGGCTCTCCAGGGTCTCAGGCAGAGGTCTTTTGCATCACCTACAGTCCCTTTAACTGGAGATGCCAAGGATTGAACCTGGGGTCTTCTGCATGCCAAGCAGATGCTGTGCCACTGAGCCACAGCCCCTCTCCTTCTACGTTCACTCATCTGAGTAGGGCCTTCATAAGGTGCCACCCTACAAATGTACAAAATCAACAACTGCCTGTACGCATGCATTCTCTCTTGTGGCTAGGGTTGCCAGGTCTCTTGCTACAGCAGGAAACCTCCTGCTGGCAACTCTTTTTTTGTTGCTACCATAGGAGAAACAGAAAACAACAACAACAACAAAACCACTATCAGGCTGATGGCGTGACATCACTTCAGGGGAAAACCCAGAAGTAATGTACATCCTCTCTAGGAATCGCCACAAAATCTACAGTTTTACCACAGAGTTTCTGGTGAGTCCTAGAGAAGAATGATGGCACAGATGGCACCCCCATGTCCCTGCCCCTGGACTCCTACCAGCAACCCTGTGGCCCCCACTGTATCGAATGGCCTGTCTGATGAGGTCAGGAAGGCTCCTACTGTCCTGGCATTCTGCTAACTATGCAAATCTGAATTATTCAGGAGGGCTTTTTTACACAAGTAGTCAGTGGTGGATCCACTATGAAACTAAACTTCAGGGGCCCTAATCCCAGCCCTGGAGCACCTTTTTTTTTTAAAAAAAATGAGTGAATTTTTCAACAAAATCAATGGAGTTTTTTTAAGTGTTTGTTATTAAAATAAGGCCATTTTAGTGATAGACGAGGCAATGGGTTGAATTACTTAATATTGATCTTAGAATATGCTCTAATACCCATTTCATATGGCCTCAAAATGTCCCTGTAATTGGTCAAATTTCAAAATTTTCTCGGGGGCTTGCAGTGCCCGAACCCCCAGCTGCAAGGGCTCACTGAACTTATGAGAATCTATTCATTGCCTACATTTGGGCAGCTAGATCCGCAAATCCTTTGTTGGTGCACGGCTTAATAGTTCTATAGCTCAGTCCTTAGGCTAAAACCAATTGGAACCATAAAAAGACATCTGAATTCTCAGTTCAGGCTGCACTCGTCTCGCTTGTGCATTTTAACTCAAAAAATCTGATTTTCACCTCTTTATCCTAATGAGCCTTCTCTGATGACCTTCTACCTCTCTTCTAGAGAATGAACCAATACATCTGCCATAGAACAACCCCACTGAAGAAGATAACGATTACCCAGACCTCATTGTTGGTGGGAAGGGGCTCACTGTATGGCCCATTTTCAAGGACTCCACCCCACCACCCTGTTCTCCGCCATTTGGGCCTCGAGGTCCTTGCAAGGGCAGCAAGCCCCTTTGGACCATGTTTGGACCTTGGGGAAAGGGCCGTAGCTCAGTGGTAGAGCATCTGCTTGGCATGCAGAAGGTCCCAGGTTCAATCCCTGACATCTCCAGTTAAAAGGACTAGGCAAGTAGGTGATGTGAAAGACCTCTGCTTGAGACCCTGGAGAGCCGCTGCCAGTCTGAGTAGACAATACTGACTTTGATGGACCTTGATGGTCTGATTCAGTATAAGGCAGCTTCATGTGTTCATGTGGATGTTTCCCTATAGTTGCTGGTTGCGAAGGGACCCCCATAACAGTTCAAACTTTAGGGTCCCAAAAATATAGGTCCACCACTGCAAGTAATAGGGCTGTACTGCAAAAAAAAAAAAAAAAGTTCATAAAATGCTTTGGTAAAGGGACAGGGAAGAGCCCTGTGGCGCAGAGTGGTAAGCTGCAGTACTGCAGTCAAAAGCTCTGCTCACGACCTGAGTTCGGTCCCAACGGAAGTTGGTTTCAGGTAGCTGGCTCAAGGTTGACTCAGCCTTCCATCCTTCCGAGGTCGGTAAAGTACCCAGCTTGCTGGGGGTAAAGGGAAGATGACTGGGGAAGGCACTGGCAAACCACCCCGTAAACAAAGCCTGCCTAGTAAATGTTGGGATGTGATGTCACCCCATGGGTCAGGAATGACCCGGTGCTTGCACAGGGGACCTTTACTACTTTACTAAAGGGATAGGGACTGTGGGCTATACTACTGTGTATAGTATGTACTGTCTGTAGCTGTAAGTATGATCCTACTATGTAATTTCTGCATCATTTAACATGTCATATTAATGCTTATGCTTTGTTTCAGCTCTGATTCAGATTTCTGCTTGGTTTCATATTTCTGCAATCCAAATCATCCTGCATTGTTTATTGGCTGCACCATCCTGTTGACTGTATTGACTTACATTGTGTAATCCTCCTTGAGTCTCAGTGAGAAAGGCAGGCTATAAATAACATCAATAAATAAGTATATAGGGGAAAGAACCTCTTTCTAATGCAGACTGCTTTGTCTTTGCATCTCTCTTACTCCTCATAAGCAATGCCGAAAAGAAATATCAATCCTAGTTCTTTCATCTCCACTTTTGAGATGTTGCTCATTTTCAAAGGTAAACCATACACCCCCTCCCCATTCATTCAAACTCTTAGGAAATTAATGGAAATATACGGTGTATTAAATTTTGCAGAGGCTCTTTCTTTTCAAAACTTGTGCACTGATCCTCAAGTACCTGATGACGGGTCTTTGAGATTTGGCCAGTCTTTTAAGTTTGAGCTTTTGTGCTGCTCCAAACCGGAAAATGCTTTTGGAAGGGCTCCTAGAAGCTCAGAAGTGGGTCACGCTTGGAGTATAACTCAGGAAAGGGCTCTTTGCAGTTTTGTTAACTCTCTGTGGCAGGTGATAGGATTTTTGCAGGGGGAAAAAGAAAGAGGAGTTGCCACCTTGGACAGGGAGATACAGATCAAAGAGCTAAGAAGCCCTGTTGAGGGTCAGATGAGTAAGTCTGGGTCCCTGTCCCTCAAAACTATCAGCAAGAGCGAGATGCGCACTGGCAAAAACAGCTTGCCACATTGGTGCTTTCTGCCAAGTTCTTGCCATATTTATTCACTGAGCATATCCATGCCATTCTTCTTTTTGTGAAATCTGCTTCTGGGAATAGCATGACAAGCTGATGTCTCCCCTCGTCACCCATGTGGAATTGTCACCAAAAGTGAGCATGACTCCCCTCTCCCGTTACATTCCGCCAAAATGTTCTCTCCTTTGGTGTGGAAAGGGTAACATCTAAAGCTGCTTCCTGTTTATGTCCATCCAAACATAGGCAGCATCTGCACAGCAGTACCAACAGTCCCTGGGGAAGTGCACTACTGGTGCGCAGATGCTGCAGACAGCTGCATGGATCTATAGGATGGGCATTATGGGGAAGATTTTTTCAGTAAGCTTCAGATAGAGGGGAAAAAACCCAGCTTGAACCAGCCCAGGTTGCGTCTG
The DNA here is from genome assembly GCF_029931775.1 of Euleptes europaea. Lineage (NCBI taxonomy): Eukaryota > Metazoa > Chordata > Lepidosauria > Squamata > Sphaerodactylidae > Euleptes > Euleptes europaea. The sequence goes on along the minus strand of NC_079318.1, from coordinate 36,433,221 downwards.
AATAGTGCTCTGCTCCCTGCATTGCTTCTTCATACATAAGAACATACGAAAGGCCATGCTGGATCAGATCAAGGTCCATCAAGTCCAGCAGTTCACACAGTGGCCAACCAGGTGCCTCTAGGAAGCCCACAAGCAAGACAACTGCAGCAGCATTGTCCTGTCTGTGTTCCGCCTAATATAATGGGCATGCTCCTCTGATACTAGAGAGAATTAGGTATGCATCATGAACAGTTTTCATTTTTCCTGCTACCATAGGAGAAACAGAAAACATGGATAGCCCTATCCTCCATGAACATGTCCACTCCCCTCTTAAAGCCTTCTAAGTTGGCAGCCATCACCACATCCTGGGGCAGGGAGTTCCACAAGTTAACCGTACAAAAGGTAGTGCTTGTTCAGATAAGACTTGCCACATGACCAGTTGAGTGTAGAATCTAATCAGAAGGGGTGGGGAGTACTGCCAGAAAGAGGACTGTTTTGTTATGACTTTGGTTGGCTTCATCACTGTGAATTTGTCACCTAGCTAAGGAAAGTGAATGCTATTTAGTATTGGTGGATCACTAGGGTTGGCAGGTCCCTCTTCACCACCGGTGGGAGGTTTTTGGGGCAGAGCCTGAGGAGGGCAGGGTTTGGGGAGGGGGGGATTTCAATGCCATAGAGTCCAATTGCCAAAGTTCTCCAGGGGAACTGATCTCTATCGGCTGGAGATCAGTTGTAATAGCAGGAGAACTCCAGCTAGTACCTGGAGGCTGGCAACCCTATGGATTGCCCACAATGGGAAATTTAAATGAAGGGGTGGGGATCCAGCCCAGTGCCGTTCCAGGGGATGGGATGTGTATGTGGGGGTGTCAAACTGCAAATGTGGCACTGGGGAAGAAGGGGGTTAACTCTCCCTCTGTGTCCTTTCCTCAATTGAAAATGACACTTCTCAAGTTGCTTTTAGCACCAGAAACGGGGGGGGGGGGGGACGGGGGACACATGCCCATATTAAAGCCTCCTGAGGGGGGAGCAGGTTTAATCAGGGAAATGGCATGAATGTAAAAGGTTAAAAAACACCCCAACCCCAACACCTTCCACAGTATCAGGCCTCATATGGTTGCTTTTTGGAGCCAATTTCATGTCATGGATACCCAATGGGATATATAATTTACCAGTAAGAAACAGCAGTTTATAGCATTGATGGATATAGAGGTGGGAGGGAAGAGATATAAGGGTTTCTAGCTGGGATGGATTTAAAGTGAGATTCAGCTTGAGTTGCTCTCTGCAGATCTGCTTTCAGGCAAAGGAGTGATTGTTTTCTTCCATTTGGGTCCTGGTTGGACACCGTCATTCTCCTGTAGTGCTGCCCCTAGAATGTGTCATCACTCCAGGAAATGGGGAGTGTATAGTAGTACCAACTATTGCTGAGTTTTGGAATACTACTGGCTGTGATCCTTCTGCTTTCTAGTCTTCCACATGTTCTAGCAGGAGTCAATATTGGGATTGGCACTCTGTCTGTGTGCATACTTGTGTGAGAAAGAGAGAAGTAGACAGAGAGATAGACAGTTGGACAGAGAGAGAATTGCAGATGTCCAATAAACTGAAGCAGTCCACCTCATACTCAGGAAATATTTCCATGTATAGTCTGGACAAATGTCAATCTCCCTGACCATCGTCCCTTCCCTCCTCTAGCACAAATAAACCCATTATCTGCAGACACCTTGTCAGTTTTATTCTGTTTATTCCTTTTTAAGGGGAACGGGTTTTGTTTCTGAAATGGCACAACTCTCTCTGTATCATGATCCCGATTCTTGAGTCACCTTTCCATTTGGCATTCACCGGGACAGTGATGTCAGTGTGTGTATTTGTACGTGTGCATGTGAACACTTGCAGTTGGACAAATTCAGCATTATTTCAGAAAACTAAACATAGGATATTTGAAATAAAGTGGCGTGCAGTGGGGTTGGTGGCGACAGCTGTCGCCTTTTTTTTAAAAAGATTTTTATTATTTTCTTTATTTAATACATCCATATAGAAATCTACATTTAATGCTAGTAATTGCTAAGAATAATAAAAGCCTATAATAGTACTAATTAAAACATAAAGTGACTTCCCCCTCACTCTCTTCCATCTAAAAATAAATTGTATATACTTTTGCTGACAAAACTAATCCCCATATTATTTAATGAATATATACTTATCTTATTTTATCTTATCTAGTATTATTCATTCAATATCTTAATATAATCATGATACAAAGTATATATGAGAGAATAAATCAAAGAATATCCTTTAAATGGTCCCATCAAAAATTGATTTTCACAATAAATTCTCCACGCCTCCCATTCCCTTTCTCATGCCTGTCACAGCCAGTGTGGTATAGTGGCTGGCATGCCGGACAGAGTTCAAATCCCTTTTCAGCCATAGAGCTCCCTGGGTGACTTTGGGCAGACTACTAAAATTTAGCTGAATCTGCCTTGCAAGGTTACTGGAGAGTATAATGGAAGAACCATATACACCATCTTTTCAAGCCTATCTTGGCCTCTCTAGTTTCAGGATCTGACATAGTCAGTATTTATAGGGTTGCCAGGTCCCTCTTCGCCACTGGCAGGAGGTTTTTGGGGCACAGCCTGAGGAGGTTTGGGGAGGGACTTCAATGCCATAGAGTCCAATTGTCGAGGCGGCCATTTTCTCCAGGTGAACTGATCTCTATCGGCTGGAGATCAGTTGTAATAGCAGGAGATCTCCAGCTAGAACCTGGAGGTTGGCAATGCTAAGTATTTAGGAAAACCCTTCTTTTCCTGAGACCCTGGGCGGTTGCTGCTGGAGAAGGTATGCAGTTCTGGGCTAGATGGACCAGTCGTTTGACCTCCTATAAGGTAGTTCGTACCTTCAGGAAGGCCAGGTTCCAGCGGTCTGTGGGGACACGTCACTAGGAGAGCTGGCTAGAGAGATCCTCCACAGTCCTGGAGCCTACAGACACCTCTAGCCTGGCCTAGTCTTCAGGAATCTTTTCTTCCTTTCAATCCCATCCCCAGCTGTGACCTTAGTGAATAGTCTTAAAAGGAAGAATGGCTGTTGTTTACATTTCAGCTGTGGTTCCCTCACAAACCCTCAGCTCAGCCTCAGCGGGTGCACGGAAGCCTGAAGTGCCACGCAGAGTCTAAATAGGGTCCGTCCTTCACCCACATGCTCCAGAGTCTATGGGATGATTCACTCTTCTGAGGGCTGAGTCTGTTGTTTTGTTAATATGCGGAGAGACGTTTCTGCAGGCAATGGCCAGTGCAGCCTCCATTTATTGCCCTGTGTCTCCTCCCTGGGAGAAAGGATCATAAAAAGGAAGCAATTAGGTATTTGCTCCCTCTGGACTACTTACTGTAGGTTGGATTCAGGTTGGATCCAGCAGCGGGCTTACTGGTGATTTACTGGTGAAAGCATTTGCTTCTGCCCACTCTGCCTTTAACATTAGTTCATAAAGGGCTGAATGCAAAGTAATGCAAAGACGTGCCCCAGGTTAAATGAAAGATTGAAGGCTAATCCAGGAATTGAACCCATTTCCTCAAAGAAAGCGCAGCAACCTAATGCCTCAATCAAGGAGGGCCAAGGAGCGTACAGGACAATTTCTGGTCCAGTACAGGACAATTTCACGTGGCCTCTGGAAGCCCTACCATGTTATCACTCATAAAGAGTGATGCTTTCAAGATGTGTGTGTGTAAAGTGCTGTCAAGTTGCAGCCAACGTATGGCGACCCCAGCAAGGGGCTTTCAAGGCAAGTGAGAAGCAGAGGTGGTATGCCATTGCCTTTCTCTGCAGAGCCTTCCTTGGTGATCTCCCTTCCAAATACTGACCCTGCTTAGCTTCTGAGGTCTGACAAGATCAGACTATATCATGCTGCCTTCCCTCCCAGCTAAAGACAGATGCTGCATCTAAATCTAAGTTTTGCAAACACGTTCCAAGTACAAGTATGGGTAGGGTTGCCAGCTCCGGTCTGGGAAATACCTGGAGATTTTTGGGGTGGAGTCTGAGGAGGGCAGTGTTTGGAGAGGGGAGGGACTTCAATGTCATAACGTCCAATTGCCAAAGCAGCCATTTTCTCCAGGTGATCTGATCTCTATCAGCTGGAGATCAGTTGTAATAGCAGGAGATCTCCAGCTAGTACCTGGAGGTTGGCAACCCTAAGTATGGGGAACATTTGGCTGGGCCTAATCTCCAGTAGAAATACTGGATGTAGTCCTTACCTGAGCAATGACATCTGAGATGGAGGCACACCCCACCAGGAAAGTGTATTTCAAGATGTAGGTAAAGGGATATTCCACCCTTAAATATTACTAATCCCTTTGTGATTTCATCTAACATTCATCTAACATTTTAATACTCATATCTGTATGTAAATGCTGCATTTGAGCACATGTGCTCTGGATCTGACTTCTTGCCAGATGGCAGCATCTCCATTGGGGTGTCTGGTCATTCCTGAGAGACTCAGTTAGAGGTGCAAAGCACACTTCTGGGTGCAAGACAACCGTATGGAGAACAGAATGGCTTGAAAATATGGAAGATGGCTATCGGTTTCCTAGAGCCTGTTGCCGATCTTATTTCATACAAACCAGATACAAGGAAACTTTGCTTGCTGTAGCTCCTTAATGGAGATTTTGGCATTCCTAAAAAATGCAAGCTAAGTATTAATGCCATAGTCTTTATATGCGTGGATGTCATTCATCAAGGCAAAAAATGATTTACATATTTACCTTATTCTCGTTTCCCTTTGCTAGGTTCGGGCCAGTTGAGTTATTTTCTTCTGCTGTCTTCCAGATTTTGCTGGAATAGAAGCCTTTGCTAGGAGCTTTTTTCTTCATCCAAACACATGTTGTCTTGAGCCATTCGGTGCGAGAATGAAAGGCTGCAGTCCTCAAACCTTGGCATCACTCCTTTGAAATACATGTGATTGTTTAGGAGTAGATGGTTGTAAAATTTAAAATATTGGCTTCAGTTGAAAGGATCAGATCTTCATATGCATTCAGAACTTTCTTATTGACAGCTACAGAAATGAAAGAATCCCATGCAGTCATGTAGAATTGGCTTTCTGGAACTGGTAGAAGGGATCCCCTATGTATCTGATATTCCAGATCATACCCATGGTCTGCATTCCAGGAGATGCCAGCATTCCCATTCAAACAAGACACCATTCTCTCTGGTAATGGATTTATACAGTCAGTTCCTGTGTAGCATTTCATGTCCATGAGATTGTCTCCGGAATGGTTTAGGGATGCTGTGCATTTTGCCTCAAACATGTTTGGTGGTCAAACTTACTGTGTGCACATGCGAATACGCTGCTGATGCAAACTGATCGGCAGCCGTTAGAATCACTAAGGACTACTTCGCTGAACACCAAAGGATAGGATATGATTGAAACACAACGTTTATTGAGACTGGTTTATGTGACTGATTTATAAGATTTGTGAGCAATCTAGTTGCCTGCTGAGCAGAGCACTTATGCAGAAAGGATGGGGAGGCAGCAGGCTTCGATAAGGCTGTGCACGAACCTGCAAGGGCAAAAAGCCAGCTGCACAGTACTGCGTGGTTAGGAAGGAATAAAGTGGAACAATCTGTCGAACACCCATGAACAGATCTGGGAGAAGTCAAGAGCCTCCTTCCCTGACATTTGCTCATGAGCAGGGTTTTTTCCTCCAGTGGAGGAACATTTAATGCCCACTTGAGAGCCAACGTGGTGTAGTGGTTAAGAGCTGTGGTTTGGAGCAGTGGAGTCTGATCTGGAGAACTGGGAATGATTCCCCAATCCTCCAAATGAGCGGCGGAGGCTAATCGGGTGAACTGGATTTGTTTCCCCACTCCTACAATGAAGCCAGCTGGCTGACCTTGGGCTAGTCACACTCTCTCAGCCCCACCTACCTCACAGGGTGTCCTATTGTGGGGAGGGGAAGGGAAGGTGACTGTAAGCTGGTTTGATTCTCCCTTAACTGGCAGAGAAAGTCGGCATATAAAAATCAACTCTTCTTCTCCTTCACTTGCAGTCTGAAGCCTGGCTATAGTTTTGCCACCTCTGTGACAATTGGGTTTACTGGAGTTTATTTTTGGAGCCCCTTTTTGTGCTAGCAACGCACTTGAGGCGAAGAAGAAATAGGGGATAAGTGGGTGGATTCCGAAGCCCAAATAGGATGGAAGCAAATAGTTTGGGCTTGGGATTGAAGAGAGCGAGGGTGGGGGCAGGCGACAAGCCGTAGTCTTTACTGACTTGCCACCAGCCCCAATGCTCTCCACACTCCAACAATCAAAGGGCAGCCTGTGTAATGAATACTATTTAGGCCAGACTAATGACAGAGGGAAATGTCTCTTGTCAGTCCGGCTTTGCCCACTGGCCCTGATTTAGCAACTTGAAAGCATTTCTTTCTGATTAAGTGCTCAGCTGAAGGACATAAAAGAGACGGCCATGAAACGTTCTCTTTAATGTGATGAATGTAAAGGGACTGGGAAAGATGGCCCAAACTGAGGGGAGGGCTAGACACGAAATCTGGAACAGCAGAAGACGCAGCAGAATGGGAGTCAAGGGCAACTGGAGGGTGTCATGGGGAGAATAATATAGGCTGGAAGGTGTGATTGGAGGATGTGGGCTGAGCTGGGACAACCGGGGACAAGGCTAAACTGGGAGAGGGTTTTGATCAGGAATGAGGGTTAACAGTAGTGCTGTGGAATAGTTCCACTAAAACACAGCACACATGCCCCATCATCCTAAGCAGAGTCACTCTTCTAAACCCATTGATGTCAATGGACTTATGAGAGTACAGCTGTGCTTAGGATGGCACTGTAAACAGTCTGAATTTTGCAAAGCTCACAATAAAGATTCTCACAAAAAGCAGGGACTTCATTATGCAGTAATATATGCATCCTCCCATCAGTCAGGCCAGACAATAATAATCATAGAGAATCATCACGCAACCAAGTTCCTGTTGAATTATCAATGCAAAGATAAGGGATAGCAAGAAATAAATGGAAAGCTAAAAGAACAAACGATCTTGAGTTATCCAGGATATCACTGCTGTGTGGGAAAACTGCATGCATAAAAATGTACAGTACATTTTTATGGGGCCAATTCTAGTTTCCCTCAGCATGTAAATGCTGTGAAATACCATGCACAAAAAAGAAATAAGGCTGCACTGATAGCAGGAAAAGCGCATCAGCCAATGAGGTGCAATTATAATATAATGATGCATTTTAAATATCTTTGCCAGGTAGCAACCTGAGAAAGGGTAAAATTGCAGATGAAATTGCAGATGATCTCTATATGACAGAAACCAGTTCCCCAGGAAAATATGGCTGCTTTGGAGGGTGGACTCTATGGCATTATATCCTGCTGAGGTCCCTTCCCTTCCTGAACCCCACCCTCCCTAAAATCTCCAGGAATTTCCCAACCTGGAATTGGAAACTGCAGGGCCTTCTTAGCTATGGCACCAAAGCTGTGGAATTTCCTCACATGGGAGATTGATCTGCTCCCATCCATCATTACCTTCCTCCAGTGGATGAAGATCTTTTTGTTTTGTTTGATGTTCCCTTATAGATTCTCCCTGTTTTAACTGCATATATGTATTATTTTTAATTATTATTTTTGTCCTGACCCAGATGGCCCAGTTTAGCCTAATCCTGTCAAATCTCGGAAGCTAAGCAGGATTGGCCCTGGGTAGTAGTTGGGTGGGAGACCACCAAGGAAGTCCAGGGTTTCTACTCAGATGCAGGCAATAGCAAACTACCTCTGTTCTTTTGCCTTGAAAACCCTGTCGGTTCACCATGAACTAGCTGTGACTTTCCACCACTATTATTTTAAAATTTGGTTTTTAATGTCCTTTAACTATTCACTGCCTTGAGGGCCTATACTGGGCAGAAAAGGAGAATTTAATGTACTGAATATAAAAAATAAGGGTTGAGCATCCTCCTAATTCAGGGCAAAATTTGATCATTGCAGTTAAAAACAAACTCCTTGACAAGTTTATGACATTCCTAAGCATCTCACCCATTGATGATCACCAAGAGTTGGTTAAAATAATACAATGTACTGATGTGACGTATGTTTATTATTTTCTCAGATTTGAAGCAATGTGCATCCCTGGTATGTGGCAGGGTCTTAAAGAAAACCACTGGAATGAAAGGCATAGCATTCAGTACAGTATAGTAGGTTATGAAAATATATACAAGTGTTCATTAAGGGGTAACATTTTCACCTAAGTAGTCAACCTGTCACTCTGGGGTTTATCTTTGTAAACATTTTCTGTTTTGAAAGGAAATAAATAAGCTGGTAAATGTTGCCTTATTAACAGGTGTTGTCTACAAGCTAAGGCTGGAATTGCAGCCTGTAATTGTCAGTTGTCTGTTTACCCTCCATGTTATTTATAGTTGGTGACATCTCCAAGGAGGAGCATTTAAGTCCCGGTGCCACTCCCTTTTGTAACCAAAGCATTCAGTGGCAGCATTTTAATATGACATTAGAAAATAGGCTGTGGTCCAGCATGCCCCAGACATCAGCCATGCTCCAAGGGCACCAGACCCAGCTGTATGCAGATAGTGGCTGCAGTCCAGCCCACAGTTATGCATGCTTAGTTCCCTCAAAGTCAGTGGGACATAAACATGCGCAACTGTAAGAACCACAAACCAGGTGAGCTGGTATAGCTTGTGCCAAAGTTAACAGGCATAAACTCTTAAGAAAGATCACTTAGTCAAAGAATCACACAAGGATATAAGAAAGCAGTTTTTTAAGTATATAATTGTTTGCAAAGAAGCATTCTGTTTTCAGTTCTATGTTCCAGCCACTAAGCACTGAGTGGATTTTGATGGAAAATCAGCTGGCCTGTTTGCAGTTTGTCCTGTTCCATGTGCGCTGCTGTTCATTTCGCCTTATCTATTGCGCACATCAGTTTAAGACAAGGGTCCCCTACGTGGTGCCCACCAACACTTTTCCTGGCACCCGCCAAGTGTTTTTAGAAAGTGGGTGGGGCCAGGTGGGGCTCCTACCCTGTAGGACTTCTGATTGCCCGCTGGAGTTCTGACTTGGCTGTGCAGATTAAAATAACATTTCAGCAACAGCTGCCACTACAGGGTTGGTTTTATTCTCTGACTACTCTTTCCCGGTGTAATTTTAAAATTTACTCCTCTTGTCCCCTGCACTTGGACTTCCTTGTGTGTGGTTGGCTCCACCTCCCAAGGTGACCATTTTTTGACCCGCCACCTCCCACAGTGGTCATTTTGTGGCAGCACCCAACACCCTGTGTCAGAATTCCAAAGGCGCCCACAGGCTCAAAAAGGTTGGGGTGCCCTGGTTTAAGGTTCTGGGATGTTTTCACATGTGCACCTCTTCTTGCAGATGCAATACACTCTGGGGCTTGCATAAAGGAGCTACGTACAGATTTAACCCTGTTCATATATGTATTTCACTTTTTATTTGGGGAGTATCATATCATATTAAAGATTGGTAAACAGCTAGCTTAGCTGTTCAGGTGTACATCTACTTTGCTATAGGTGCAACTGATATTGTGGGGAATTGGTGAGATCACAAGGGATGATTGTGCCCTTATATATATATATAAGAGAGAGAGATGCAAGCAGCCATGTTGTGCCTGAAAAGGTAGGATACAATAGCCTGCAACAAAATACTTGGTCATATTCTCAAGAAGGCAAAGTAGATGAGAAAGACTGCTGCTTCTTGACATAAGCAAACAACAAGGCAAGATCTTTCTATGGCTTCTGTTATTCCCAACTTCTTGAGGTACTTGCTTGGACCTGACACAAAGTGGTGGGCAAAGAAAACATGCATACGAATGTGCTTAATTGACATAAGTATAAGCTAATTTGCATACGATGTGAGGTTCAACACCCAGACTTGGGAAAGTGGGATGTAATTATCATAGTTTGAACCTTCGGACGCAAACACATAATTGCCATATGACACTGTTAATTCCCTGCTTGTTCAGAAATATGGCTTAGTTTTAAAAGTGAAGTGTTTTTTTAGTGTACTTTTAGTGTACTTTGGTGTACTTTTAGTGTACTTTTCTTAAGTGACCTGGATGAAACTCACTCATTATAGTTGCACATTGACTGTCTTTTTTCCATAGTCATTAATGATACAAGGGGATGTGGATGAGCCTTGGGTAGCCTCAGGCTCTGTCCGGGGAGTTTATGTTCACCACTACACTTGGAATGTGTGTCCTTGCATGTGCCAAATACTGCTCTTTCAGTTCTGGATCCTTGATCTAAGGACATTAATTGTAACAGTTTAGTTTAAAAACATAGGAAATTCCATGAGAAGCTTCTTAAAGGATGTTTTAGATTAGGGGATAAAGGCATATTGATAGTTTTGAATTATGGCTGGTATGTATTGTTCTCGTTGAGCCTAAAACAGCAAGGCTTAATGTCCTCCAGGTGTAAATGGGACTGCCATTTCTGGCAATAGTGTTATCCGAGGTTAGAGAACGCCCTGCATAGAAGTCCAGAACGGGGCTTATTCCTCTTATTAAATCCCATTTGGACTCTACATAGTGAATGCAATTTTAATCCATACCAGATGTAAATAAAAAGGTGGGGTTTGTTTACATGATCCATGGCTAACTAGATATTTGAGAGTCCTGAAAATTCAGAGTTCTCCTGAATTTAAAAAAATGCACCACAAGGCTGTGCAGAGGAAGGCACTGGCAAACCACCTCTGTTAGTCTCTTGCCATGAAAACCCCAAAAAGGGGTCGCCATAAGTCGTCTGCAACATGACGGCACTTTACACACACACACACACACACCACAAGGCTGTTTACACACACACAAGGAATCATACTGACACTCACCTTAAGAAAGATCTTAAGAAAGGATAAGATCATACTCACCTTTACAATTCAGAGTTCTCCTGAATTTAAAAAAATGCACCACAAGGCTGTTCACACACACACAAGGAATCATACCAACACTCACTTTAAGGAAGTTTTTAAGAAAGATCTTTCTTACTCACCTTTACGATACATATAAGAAGCTGCAAAGTCAGATCAATGCTCCAAGCAGCCCCGGCTGCCTGACATGACAAGCAATAACTCTTCAGGTTGTTGATCAGAGAGTCTGCATAAGTTATTTTATGGCTCATGCTCGGTGGGCTACTCAATGACTACTTGTGGGGTGTGTCCAGCTCTGCCAACCTATAGTGATAGATGGGCCTATCTTGGCTCGTCTTCTTGCTCTGCTACATTTTCTTCCAGGACTGCCAAACATTGTTAGTTTCAACTGTGCACCTGTAAGACCTCCATCACACATTTTGTGTCTGCTGTGCTGCTCCTGAGATCAATGAGCCAACAGGATATTGTCCCAGCCTATGACCTATTACAAAATAATAAATGTTTGTGTTCATTCTGAATCCACAGGCCCTTTTCTCTGCCTCCAGATGACTAATATGAACAAATATGGTAAGATACTTATTGCAATGTATATTTTTGCACGCAAATTAAATGTAATGAAATATTGGCTGGGAGGAAGGTTATCTCAGTTATCTTCCGATTACTCTACGTCTTGGGACTATGGTTGCCAAACTCCAGGTGGTGGCTGGAGATCTCCTAGGATTACAACTGATCTCCAGGTGACAGAGATCAGTTCATCTGGAGAAAATGGATGCTTTGGAAGGTGGACAATGGTATTACACCCCATTGAAGTCTCTCCCCTCCCCAAACTACACCCTCCTCAGGCTCCACCCCCTCCCCTGAAATCTCCAGGTATTTCTCAACTAGGGTTGCCACCCTCCAGGTATCGGCTGGAGATCTCCTGCTAATATAACTGATCTCCAGCCGATAGAGATCAGTTCACCTGGAGAAAATGGCCGCTTTGGCAATTGGACTCTATGGCATTGAAGTCCCTCCCCTTCCCAAACCCCGTCCTCCTTAGACTCCGCCCCAAAAACCTCCCACCGGTGGTGAAGAGGGACCTGGCAACCCTACTTGTGTTACAGAAGACAGAGATCAGTTCAAGTCTCATGGACTTTCTGTGCTACTGCCAGGTGGGGCCTGGAGATCTCCCTCTATTACAACTGATCTCCAGACAATATAGATCAATTCCCCTGGAGAAAATGGCTGCTTTAGAGTGTGGGCTCTATGGCATTGTACCCTGCTAAGGTCCCTCCCCTCCACTAACCCCACCCTCCCCGGGATCTACCCCCAACCCAGACCTGGCAAGCTTACTTGTGGGCTACAGAATCCAGTATGTCCAATTTCCCCAAAGCTTTCTCTTAAATACTTTTGCATTTGTTTTGTTCCTTTTGTCACCTACACTTCAGTGCCATCAATGCAAAAAAATGGCAGAGGGAGTACAACACAAGTACCCATGTCACTTCCTGGATACCTAGGGTTGCCAGGTCCCTCTTTGCCACCGGCGGGAGGTTTTTGGGGCAGAGCCTGAGGAGGGCGGGGTTTGGGAAGGGGAGGGACTTCAATGCCATAGAGTCCAATTGCCAAAGCGGCCATTTTCTCCAGGTGATCTGATCTCTATCGGCTGGAGATCAGTTGTAACAGCAGGAGATTTCCAGCTATTACCTGGAGGTTGGCAACCCTATGGATACTTCTCTGCCGTCAAGGAAGTTCAAGGCCTGCAACTCTGTGAGCAAGCTTCATTCTTGCTGGCTCACTGACTTTTAGCAAGTTTGACATCATTACAGTTTTTTTAAAAGGGCAAAATTCGACTTCAGAAGTTAGTAACGCCAGTTTGCCTTATTTTAAATGTTTTTCCTTATCTGTGGACTATCAACTGGTCTCCCCCTTTCCAAAAAGCCTAGATAATGGTAAATTCATTAATAATAATCCTTAGTAGGGTTCTAGATCAAATCAAGCCTGAACTCTCCCTACAAGCTAAAACGACTTAACCTGAAGCTACTGTAATTTGGTCACATTATAAGAAAAGTCAATGGAAAAGACAGTCATGCTAGGAAAAGTTGAAGGCAGCAGGAAAAGAGGAAGACCCCACATGAGATGGATTGACTCAGTAAAGGAAGTCAAGGCTCTCAGGTTATGTTAGCCTACTCCCTGTTTTCTTGGATTGTCAAAGGCTCTGAGAATTTTACTTAACTCCAAAAACGGAACCTTTTCCTCTTGTCTAGCTGAAATCTGGCAAGAAGGAGGGGTCTAATTCTAAAGAATTTCATCCTAATTGGATGGAAGGAAAGTTACAACTGAAAAAGTGTTTCCTATTGAAACCACTGGAAATGAAAACCGGATAAAATAAAGCAAGTGAAAGTGTTGCGTAATACCTCTAATAACAAAAAAATATTTTAAAATGAGCCCTAAATAGTTTGTTTTGGCAGATTCCTACTGATACCAAAATTGGATGAGGAAAGTTTGCAAGGAATTATTTTTTTAAAGATTTGTTCTCCAAGTTATTTGATTTACAAATAATAAACCCCTTTATAGATTTATTAATGTGCATCTGCATTTAAATACTTCATGCCTACCAATGTACTTAAATACTCTGTTGTAAAAGGCATGTTGCTTTTATTGTTAGACACTGAAGCGTTCCAAATGCCTAAAGGGTTAGGTGCTAGGAAGGCCCTGTTAGTATGGTGGAAAATGATAACTATCACCTCAGTAAACACCCATTCTTGACCTTGGGCTTCCCATATATGGGGTGCAGCTCTGATATAGATTTAAGGGCCGATAGGGTTGAAGAATCTTGAAGTCTGGCACAACTTTTTTTGAAAAGAGATCAGAATATGTCTCGTCCGGAGATAAACAAGTTTGTTTGGACTTTTGATCAATGAAAATTAGAGCAAAGAAGGGTTCCTAATTAGTCACAGCCAGTTGGAGATGAAGACAAGGCAAATTGAAAAACTATCAATGGCACTAGATAAGACACTTCAGCAACTCAAAACTGCTTAGCTACTAAAAATAAGTTTAAAGTAAGCATCTATGCTCAGAGTTTCAACCCTGTATTATCGGTGGGGGGGGGAGGAAACAGAAGTGGATGCAGGAGAAACTTAATTATGGGAAGATGAAATGTTGCAGGGTCTAGAAAAATCAATCATTCACAGAAGATCCATGAAAGCAGCCAGCATCTTCTGAGCTCTAAATTGACAACTCTTTGCTTTCTTTGCTGAAAGGGGCGTAATGAGGGGTATCTCACATTAAAATTTAGGGTAGCCTGGGATCTCGTCATCTTCTAGGGGCTTCAAAAAACAAAGAGATGTTTTATTTGTAAAGAACCATCTCACCTTAGCCCTTCAAATCCAAAGTAGAAACAAAAACAACTGAAATTTGCCAGTTATTTAGGTTTTATGTAAGAAATTATAGCATACCCAAAATACAGCGAAAGGCCCATTTCAGATATGGCAATAACTCCCATCTGTGTAGTTTATATGTTCAATGGGAACCTAAGGTCTAAGTCTTGGAGTTCAGCAAAGAAGAAGAAGAGTTGGTTTTTATAAGCCGACTTTCTCTACCACTTAAGGAAGAATCAAACTGGTTTACAATCACCTTCCCTTCCCCTCCCCACAACAGACACCCTGTGAGGTTGGTGGGGCTGAGAGGGTGTGACTAGCCCAAGGTCACCCAGCTGGCTTTGTGTGTAGGAGTGGGGAAACAAATCCAGTTCATCAGATTAGCGTCCGCTGCTCATGTGGAAGAGTGGGGAATCAAACCCGGTTCTCTAGATCAGTCCACCGCTCCAAACCACCACACTTAACCACTACACCACCTCTTCTTGCCTCTTAGCTTCAGATACTAACAAGCCACCTGCTGGAGTCAGCATCTCTTTGTGAATCTGGAGGACCTAGGCTGCTTCCATACAGCAGCAGCAGCAAGTAACAGCACCTGAGCGGTAACAGTTCCCATGTCCCAGTGTGAGAATGAGTGCGAATGGCATCTGTATGCCCAGCCCTGTGTTGCTCGCTGCTGCTGCCACACCTCACTCCTCTCCCTTTCCTTTTAACACATTTGAGCACAGACACAATGAAGGTAACACTACCACCCGTGACTCAGCAACCCCTCCTAAAGTGCCAGCCCTCTGCTTGAAATCCCCAGGAGCTTTGTGTGGGCAAAGACGGGAGAGGGGGTGTCATGAAAGTCATGATGTCACTTCCAGTTGCGTGCATGTAAGTGAGATTGCCATGTCCTTGATGCTGTAGGAATTCCCTAAATCCCTGTGCTAAATATCATAGAGATTTGGAAAATTCCAAGAGAGTTGCAGACATGGCGACTTCACTTCCTCCTGCTTGACTGGAAGTGACAACATGGTTTTGCTCTGATATTTGCACCCCATTTTTTTGTCCCACTGCTTGGCAGAGTGAGGGTGGGAACCAGAGCATGGGGTGAGGAGGCAATGCATCCCGTCTGAACCGTATGGCACAGCTCAGCTGCAAAAGCAAATAAGCCCCTTTAAGGGACAAAAAGGGTGGGATAAAATATGGAGCTTAGCTCTGCCATTTGAAAGATAGAGCTCATCTCTGTCCTGTTCCTTTTATTGAGTACAGGTGGATGGTCCTCCCACAGCCACCTCACGGTTTTGACCTGGATCAAAGGAGGTTTACTTTTGATTCAATTCAAAGGGAAACACCCTGGGAGCTCCCATTTCAACCAGGGGCTTCCTGCTCTCCATGAGAGAAGAGTTGAAGCAGCCTCAATTACCACCTTCACTGCTACTGTCACTGATACAACTACCACCCTTTGCCTTGCCTTGCCTCTCAACAGCAATGCCACCGTTTCCTTACAAATGTAGCGTTCCAATACAAAACCAAAACTAAAAAGTATTCTTAAGATTTTGATGGATTCTGTTTCTGTAGCTTGAAATAGCTCTCGATATCCCATCTATTTCTGGTGATTTGTTTCTCCCAGTGGCTTTCAGTGCAGCTTTCCCTTCATTTTCTGAAACTGCAGGTCCTTTTTCAAAAGATTCTTCTTGGATGGCATCTGTCATCCTTTCATCTCTTCTGTATGGTTCTTCAGTGTATTGTTCCCATTTTTTCTTTATTTTGCTGTGTTTGCTATGATACTGCCATCTATATAAGCAGTTGCCACCGTAGAATGTCTTCTGGACAACCTGTTAGAAAATTGTTCTCAGCTTACATGCATACTAATTTAAAGTAATGAAAAATGCATTTATGTTCAGGGGAGGTCCTTTCATAAGAAAATGGCAAACAGCAAAACTTCAATTTTCTATGTATATGTGTGCATGTAAAGTGTTGTCAAGTTGCAACTGACACATGATGACCCAGCAAGGCACTTTCAAGACAAGTGAGAAGCTGAGGTGGTTTTGCCACTGCCTGGCTTCCTCTGCAGAGTCCTCCTTGGTATTCTCCCATCCAAGTATTGGCCCTGCTTAACTTTCGTGGTCTGAAGAGATCAGGCTATACCATGCTGCCTCCCCTTCCAGTTACCATACATCACAGCTTAAAGCCTTCAACTTCCCTGGCTCTTCTGAGATTTCAGTCTTGTAATTTTTGTGTTTTGTATATTTCAGCTCTTGCTTAATTCAGATTCTCCCTTTCTCATGGGAAATGGTTTGCTGGACCTTGAAAAGATTTGACTCGATATGGCTGAGTTTGGATGGGAAAACGAAAATTACACACTGCACTTGAAAACCCAATGAGAAGAAAAGATCATCTTTGCATCTGTTTGCATTTAAAATAATGGCCCTAACTAGTTAAAGATTAGGAGCCCCGTGGTGCAGAGTGTTAAGCTGCAGTACTGCAGTCAAAAGCTCTGCTCACGACCTGAGTTCGATCCCGACGGAAGTCGGTTTCAGGTAGTCGGCTCAAGGTTGACTCAGCCTTCCATCCTTCCGAGGTCGGTGAAATGAGGACCCAGCTTGCTGGGGGTAAAGGGAAGATGACTGGGGAAGGCACTGGCAAACCACCCCGCAAACAAAGTCTGCCTTGGAAACGTCAGGATGTGACGTCACCCCATGGGTCAGGAATGACCCGGTGCTTGCACAGGGGACCTTTACCTTTTTAGTTAAAGATATATAAGTGCATTGTGACTTCCTTAAGCAACAGGGGGTATTTTTCCCTTCTGTTGGTGTGATGGCACTTTCCATGGCTGATGTCCTGCTGGGAAGTAACTGCAACCAAAAGAATGCCCTGATAAAGCAAGGCTTGTTACAAAATGTTTGCTGGCCCTTACACCACAATCCTCAAATAGACAGGACTAGATGATAATCCTCAACCAGGGGGAGCCATCTTGCAATCTTTAAGCGCTAGATCAGATTTCCTTAGAAAAACGAAGTGAAGCAAGAATCATATTCCGTGTCACCCTAATACTGGTAGGTCTTGATTTCTGCATTAAGAACATTCTGGATTTTGTAACCAGGAGATATATTTTCTTGATTGGATTAGAGAATTATTCTCATATAACATTATTCAGGGGCATTTTTTCCACATGAGCGTTTTTAAAAATATACAACTGACAGGATCCAAGGGATGAATCATCTTCTTCAGGAAGAAAGGCTTAAACATTTGGGGCTTTTATCTCAGAAAAAAAGGATTATTGAAGCAACACACTGCAGATGTTTCTAAAATTATGAGTGTCGTGGAAAGATGGAAAAAGGAAAATAAATTATTTGCATTTTCACAAAATACGAAAATGCCCAGATCTTAAAACTGATAAACAGCATATCTGAGACAGGGGCGGGGGATCAGTATACAAATATAAGTAATAAATAAATATAAATAAATAAAGCACACACAGCTTTCTTCATACAACATATGACCAACCTATGGTACAGGGCAAAATGTGGCAAAATGTTGAAATGGGTTTATAAATGGATTCGGCTACTATATGGAGGACAGAACCTTCAAGGGACAATTTCTTTGTGTACCAGATGCTGGAGATTAATAATTTAGGATGGATAAAACCCTGCTAAAGAATCGCTCAGAGGCATGTGTATGGCCGCTAGACTGTTGAGGTCTTCTTTTTACTGGCTCTCAGTACCATTCAAATGCACACACAAGTATTTGCCTGTTAGGTAAGAGATCCATCCAGTTTCCAAGGAGGCAGCATCATGAGGATCCTTCAGCCTCTGTGTCTTATTTGTTGGCCTTCTGAGGCAAGTGGGTGGCCACTGTATGAACCAAGATGCTGAACTAGATGGACCACTAGTTTAATCCTGCAGGGCACCTCAAGTTCAAAGCAGATCCTACAGCCTACAGGCATCATGCTGGCTGGCATAGATATTGAATATTTGGCCTAATCACTCCCAAAAGGCCATAGAAAACGGCCCACCCGTGAAATGACCATACTGGGCTTGAAAACCGGTAAATATTGTATTTATTTTTGTGAGAGGACGATTTTAGAAAAAAACAAGCAGGGACTCACAAGGAACTTGCGGGGGCAGTAATCCCATTTCCCTCATCTTTGCTTTCTCCTCTCGCCCTCACCTCTTCTCCCAGTCTCTCTGTTTCTCCTATCCCCACCCCTTATCTTATTTTCTGTCTACTTTCTGTATGTCTCTTTTTTCCAATTCACCCAAGCTTACTGTCATTCCTTCTCTCCCTCCCCCCCCCCAAACTACTGTCATTCCATCTCTGTCTGGGTCTTTTTTCCACTTCACCCAAACCTACTGTCATTGCTTTCTTCTCTCCCTCCCTCCCCTACTCTCTCCCCTAATCTCTTTCTCTCTCTCTCTCTCCAACCCATCTAGGATTGCCAACCTCCAGGTACTAGCTGGAGATCTCTTGCTATTACAACTGATCTCCAGCCAATAGAGATCAATTTACCAGGAGAAAATGGCCACTTTGGCAATTGGACTCTATGGCATTGAAGTTCCTCCCCTCTCCAAACCCTGCCCTCCTCAGGCTCTGCCCCAAAAGCCTCCTGCTGGTGGCGAACAGGGACCTGGCGACCCTAAACCCATCGCTTACTTTAATCCCACCCACTGGCGAGGCTGCAGCTCTCCCCCTCATATATTGCTCCTCTTCTGACAGCATGGCTGTTGGATTAAACGCTGGAGCCTAATTTGATTGACAGAGGGCTTTGTGCTCCTCTAGAATCAGCCCCTTTCTTCTGGTGACAGTTACTTGTAACCAACTGACACTTCCAACTGCCTCTAGCTCCCTCTGCCTCACACTCTATCAAGATGTCACACTGTTTCAGATAAGATGAGGTAAATGTTATAGAAATCTCTAAAGGAAAATGTTGTTTGTTTTAAAAGACTTTATGGACATTTATTAAAAACAGTTATCTTCAATTTAAATACGTGTGCTGTTCATATTCCTCCACATATATAGTATTGGCTGTTTAGAACTCTGCTGCTTAAAACAGAAGGAATATCCTGCACCAAGTGAGTGCTGGGATATTGCCCCACAGAAGAGATTGGATTAATTTCCACCCCCCCCACAATGTCTGTTGGTGATTCGCCAGCTCCCCCCCCCATCTACAGCACAGCTGCCTCAATGCCTCTGAGGCCCTTTGCAAGGTGCAGCTCCTCCCCACTCCCATTACCTTCCCTCCAGACAGTGTGGCTGCTGCTGCAGCTACATTGGGTAGGCTCCTGCTGAGAAGGTCAGGGGTGGGGTGGGGTAAGGAAACACCGATTGGAAGGTGCCTGACCTCCCCACTTCTCTCCCAGCAAGAATGCAGCTGACCTCCTCTAACTTCCTCCTGTCCTCAGGCTGCCCCTGAACAGCCACCAACAGCAACTTCTTCCCTGATAACCAGCAGCAGGAGGAGTATTTGTCTGCTGCTGTGCGGATGAAGTTTTTGACTT
Source organism: Euleptes europaea (assembly GCF_029931775.1). Taxonomy (NCBI): domain Eukaryota; kingdom Metazoa; phylum Chordata; class Lepidosauria; order Squamata; family Sphaerodactylidae; genus Euleptes; species Euleptes europaea. The sequence goes on along the minus strand of NC_079318.1, from coordinate 36,413,536 downwards.
TTGGGGGATTTAACACCCCCCCTTTAAAAAAAGTTTTCAGATTTTCCTGCAAACCTGGGGGGCGGGGTCCTCCAAGTTTGTTGAAATATGTTTCTTCTGTGTAAAACAGCCAGAATCTGTGGGTTTAGGTGTGTGCAGACTGGAGCACACTTTGCTATTAGATATAAGATACAACACCAGATAAACAGTGACATGGAAAGATGCCCATGTAATATCTTTACCGCTTCACACCCATATGAATGACCACAGTATTCAGTATTCCCATACTTCAGTTTCACCGGTGATCCCTTTGGTATCCTGCTAACAACTAGTATAATACAGTCACAGTTCATGGGCAGTTTAATAAGTGTAGAGTTGAAAAATTCAAAAGAACGTGGAGAAGGAAAAGCAGAAAGAAGATAGTTTCTGTCAATGAAACATATAATTATTTCAACTGCATCCCTAAGGGGTGGGATGGATTTAAGTGGAAGGAAAGGACAGTGGCATTTGTTAACTTTCAAGGACAAACAGAGGAGCTATTGGCCTGTTTTCTCTAGAATGCCTCGGCTGGGATAAGTGCAACGGGCCCCTCGTCCCTTTACTTTCTTGCAAGGTGCTGCTGTGGAATGCGACTGGTAGCATGTGACTCTGTGTTACCAAGGTTGCTGCCTTTGAAGTCTGATAATAAGGAGGATGTATGCCATGTGACATTGAGCATGCAGCAATCAGAGAAATGAAACAGATTTGAGAGAGGTCAACCCTTGGCTTGAGGGCATCCAGTGGCTTAGTGTGTGGGATGTTATATAAGAATCCAGAGCGTTTTAGAGGAGCGTGTACCTCTCTTGGGTCTTACTACCATTTGCAGCAGTACTGCTTCGTGGTGGAATATATGAACTTCAGGGCTCCAGACAAGGTATTTCTGAAGTATGATACGATACCTGAGAAATATCCCTTTTTCCCATCCTTGAGAGCTAGCGTGGTATAGTGGACAGAGTGTTAGATGTGGAGGGGGGAAGCCTTGGCAGATAGTCTGAGCCCAAAGAGAAAATCTGCCAAGCCAAGCAGCCTTAACTAAGTGCTTGCTAGTTAAAAGGAGGAGCTATAAAGAATTGCTCTTCAAGAAAATTGTGGGAGTTTATTGATGCTTCTCAATGAATCTCAATAACGTCTAATGTTTTGCTGTTCCCACAGCTCAGTCTTACACTTGTACCAATTTTTTTTCCAAAACAAATGATTTTAGGATAGCCAGGGTGATATACACCAGGTCTCTGTTCAGACATAATGTGACGCCATGGTTTAAGTAAACTAATTATGGTTCGTGTAATCATAGAATGCTGGCAACTTTAACAATTATGATTCATTAGGGTTTATCAAGCCAGGATTGGAAACTATGGCTTGAAGCTGGTTTGCAGTGCAACGATCATTCAAATCCTGATTTGGCTTGACAATTTCTAGTTTCATCGCCTTCACTCTGGCCAGGTTGGGGAATTGGCAAGGCTGGCCCTAGGGAACCAACCAGGATGCATGTAAAGCTCACAAAACCATAGTGAAGACTGATGGTTGTTAATAAACCAACTTCAAAACATTGTTTCTGATCCTGATCACAAAATTATAACTGATCTCCAGACTACAACAACCCCAGACTCCCCTCAACCCCTCCCACAAAACCTCCAGGAATTTCTCAACCTAGAACTGGCAACTCTAGTTGGGAAATACCTGGAGACTCCCCCCCAAAACCCCCCCCCCACACACAATTCAGTGCAATAATACATTGATTACATTAAGCAAACAAACATAAAGGCCCATGTCATTCTCGTTATTTGAGCCTCACCCTCCAGGGCAGGACATGGCAACCTATTAGTGTCCTTTGAAGGGGAGGAAGGAGCACTTAGCTCTGGGTTAGAAGTTCTAAGAGCACTTCAAAGACAGTTGTTCCAGCCAGACCTTTTACAAAGCACAAAAACACAAAGAAATGCAAACAACTTGGCACCTTTAAGAGATAAGGCTCTCTTGTGCTGTCATGAAGCAGGATTTATTTAATTCACCCAAAGAGATCTGAATTAAAGAAACTAATAAAAGAAAACGTTCCCCTTCACTCATGATGGATTGTGGCAAAGGATCCAGATTGCCCAGTGACTGCACATGATTTGCTGTCCGATGTACTTGCAGAGGTCGCAGCGCAAACTGTGGGCAGAAGTGCTTTGTGCCGGCTTTTGAAGTGGAGGGATATCCTCCACATGAATACAGAGGAATAAAACAAGGCATAAGATTTGAGTGAAGGGGGGCTCGTACGGCAGCGGCAATTCTTGCCTGCATGCTGCCTCATGTAAATCTCAGTGCAGAGTTCCCCAGACCTGTTGCCGCATTACAGGTTCTCCAGACCTGTTGCCAGATCCCCCCTCAGCTCAGGCGGGAGGTTTTTGGGGTGGAGCTGAGGCAGGGATCATGTGCGCAGCCGCGCCATTGCGATCACATCACTTCTGGTTTACACCCAGAAGTGCCGCAGCACAAGGGGCCTTTTTCCACTCAAACTGGGAGTTTGAGTGGTAAAAGGCCTGTTGCGGTGATTGCGTTGGTGTGGCCGTGCGTGCTCGCGATTCCCGCGTCCAAGCTGGGCACTGGATTGGCGGGCAATTGCACTCCAATCTAAGCAACCTGTCAACCCTATGCCACATCAACATCTCTGTTTTGTTCCATGAGCAATGGATTGGGGCTAACAGGAGGGGTTTTGTATTCTGCAAGGAGGACATTTGTAAACAGCTTCAGGTAATGGTGACCAAGCCAGGAAAGGGTCATTTAAAATGTAAATGCCCTGAGACCACCCAACACAAGGGTGGGGAAAACGCCTACCGGGAAAAGCAGCACAGTTTGGAAAGATGGTGGATGACATGCAGCGGAGCAAAGCCAGTCAGTTTTGCAGTAAAACACTCAGGTGGGGAACGACAGCGGCCACCTCGAAGCTGCAGTTTACGATCTTGCTTCAGGGGAAGCTGGCCAGAGACATATGTGTGGAAAAGGTCATGGTCAATGCTCCTGTCAGTGCTCCAGTTGACCTCTGAAGTGAGGAAATGACTCAGGCAGTAGACATGATCACGTCTAGGTGCCCTCTTTCAGGTGTTAAAACCCAGACAGCTCCTTGGTTTACTGAAGGGCAGCAGAAAAGACAAGGAAGATGGCTAGAAAAACAATGGAGGAAAATTTGGGACACATCCAATAAAACTCAGGCTAAAGCTCATTTAAAAACTTACTTTATGGCAGTGATAATGGCAGAGAAACAATACTTTTCTGCCACCATTGCCTCTGCACAGTGTAGGCCAGCTAGGGTTGTCAGGTCCCTCTTTGCCACCGGCGGGAGGTTTTTGGGACGGAGCCTGAGGAGGGCAGGGTTCAATGCCATAGAGTCCAATTGCCAAAGCGGCCATTTTCTCCAGGTGAACTGATCTCTATCGGCTGGAGATCAGTTGTAATAGCAGGAGATTTCCAGCCACCACGTGGAGGCTGGCAACCCTAAGGTGGTCAGAGGCCTGCTGGGATCTGGCCTGCAGGAAGAGGTAGACTGCTTGGTGGCACACTTTGCAGATAAAATCTATTGCGTCCATACTGACTTGGACTCTATATTAGCAGTACCAAGGTCAGATGGTGCCCTGGGGCTGACTCGTCCAGTTGTTTGGGCTTACCACCTGCTTGCATGACCCTTCCCTTTCCTTGCTGCTTAAATCTGCTGGGGAAGGGGGAATACCCTGGCTGCTTGGGTCTGAGAGGCAGTTACTGCCTCTTTGAGAGAGGGCGTAGCCAGCACCGCCTTCAAGCCTCCACTGTTAAAGAAACCTAGGCGATTCAAATAATTACTGGCCCGTCTTGAACGTACCAATCTTGAGCAAGGTGATTGAACAGGTGATGACTGGACAACTTCATGTTTTCCCAGATGAACTGAACGACCTGAATCCTTTCCTGTCTGGCTTCGGGCCTGGTTATAGGACTGAAGCAGCCTCGGTCACCTGATGGATGGCCTGTGCTGGGAGATGGACAGGGGGAGTGCTACCCCTGTTGATTCTTCTGGACATTTGGGGCTTTCTGCACGGTCGACTATCGTATCTGTCTGCATCCTCTTTCAGAACCGGGCCTAGGAGGCACCATTTTAATAATAACAACAACAGCAACATTTTATTTATATGCCACCCTCCACCTGCCAAAGGAGGGCTTAGGGCAGTCTACAACAGAAGCAATACAAATAGTATAATACCGAACATAAACCACAAAAAGCATATGTTAAAATGCAAAAAGATAATAATGTTTACAAACGTGATGCTTCCAATCAGTCAACCCCCAACTGCTGAGAATATTAATGCATATTCCAACAGCATGAGGGAAAAATGGAAAAACGCAGCCTGGTTAAAACAAAAAAAAAAGGGAGTTTGGTGGGGCGGGGGGGAGAGCTGGAAAGAGAAACCAGTGGGAGGGGGTGTGTAAAAATCCAGGCCAGTAGACAGAATGCCATAAATGTAAACTGTTGCTGCCCTCCGTCACAGACCTGGCAAAACCTCGCTCTCTTACAGTTCTCTCTGGAACTGGGAAAGGCTTCTCACAGGAGATGCTGTTAGATCTTGGGAATACTGAAGCCCTCACCAAAATTAAAAAGCACATTAAAGAGCCTGATTATGACAGCACTAGTTTTCATGCTCGCCGCATTTGTTCATCTCAGCACGGTTTGCCTGCTTATTCTTATTATTTGACAACTCCTCGTCTTTCTATAGCCTTCTGTTTAGCGAGACTGAAGGCAAACCCCTCTATGGTCACGCAAGGCAGAATTTTGAATATACCATACCATACCCGCTTTGGCAATTGGACTTTATGGCACCAATCTGTGGATGACCCTCAGGTCTGACTCGTACTTCTAGGTGACCCCAGGGCAGCTGTAGGAACTGAGACCCAGTGCCTGGAGGCAGTTTTGTGATGGAGGGAGTTGAATCCTTACAACTGCAGTTGAATCCTTACAAGACAGAAGTGCTACTGGTGGGCGGCTGGACTGACCTGGATGGAGTTGTGCTCCCCCTTGAATGAGCAGGTTGATAGCTCGGGGGTGCCACTGAACTCTATAAGCAGGTGGTGATAGTGTCCAGCTACGGTTGCCAACCTCCAGGTACTAGCTGGAGATTTCCTGCTATTACAACTGAGCTCCACCACCAAAACCTCCCACCGGTGGCGAAGAGGGACCTGGCAGAAAATTAAGGGATCTAGAACTGAGCAGAAAATTAAAGGATGTAGAAGAAGAAAGATGTTTAGATGGTATATTACACCAATGGATATTTAAAAAAATTGACAAAGCATATGATAGTTGATGTTCGAAATGTAAAGAAACAAATGGGACTTATTTTCATGTGTGGTGGACATGGAAAAAAGTGAAGAAATTTTGGATACAAATTCACCAAGAAATTCAGAAGGTTTTAAAAACTAATTTTCCTCTAGACCCGGAAACGATGCTGCTGGGAATAATACCGGAAAAGATAGATAAAAATCAAAGAGACTTGTTTAGCTATTTGATTACAGCAGCAAGAATAGTTCCGGCATCAACATGGAAACAAGAAGAAATTCCAGAATTGGAAAAATGGCAGGATAAAATGGCAGAATACGCAGTGATGGCAAAATGATCTAATCTGGTGAAAGGCAGATCGATGGAAGAATTTCAGAAAAAAATGGGTATCTTATTATGATTTTGTAAAACTGAAACCATAATTTAGTAAAGAGGGGTGGAGGTATATCAGCACAATAGAAATATAAAGAAAGTAGATTTAATGTATATATGATTCAGTTTATCATGGAGTTGTAAAAGGAGACTAAAAGGAAAGTACAGACCCCCAAAAATGGAAGAAATGGTTAATATTATTTTTAGACATCTGAGATATGACTTGCCATATAAGTAATGTATTGATAGATAGTTTGGTGAGGGCAGCGAAAATATCGAAAAAGAATGTAGAAAATAAATAAATTAAATGAGGTTTTTTTGTAAGTTATGAAAGATAACCTGGAAGACTGACTATAATGTATGTCACGGAATGAATGAGACTGTGAGTTTGTTTGGTTTTTGGAAACTTTTAATAAATAATACAAAAAAAATTTTTTTTTAAAGAAGAAAGATGTTTTTTCTTCCCAAGACCCAGAAAACTGCTGCTAGTCAGGGCAGCAATACTTGCCTGGGTGGTCTCAGTACAGGGCAACTTCACGTATACTTCTCTGAGCATGGCAATATCCTTTAACACCTCCATGTAGGTTTCTTATTTCAAACTCTTTATCGTCTTCATTGCTTTTCTCTGAAGCCTTGCCAATTGGCTTGCATATTTTCTTGGAGTAAAACCTCAGCAAGATGCTCTGGCTGACGTCTGAGCTGTGCTGAACATAATGGGAGTGCAATTGAATGCTTGCAGTTCATAGTCCTTTGAGGAACATTTGTCCTGAAGAAATGAGGGGTGTCTTGAAAGTAGCTGGCCATAAAGCACAGAAGCATATTACGGTGGTGTGCAGAGCATGATGCATGTCCCTTGCAGGAGGGCTGGATATACTTGTTTTGCTTATGTAGCTTTTATGCAATGGTTCGGTCATGCAGTCTCAAATGGCAACTGCTGTGTGGGTCTCTCTCTCTCTCTCTCTCTCTCTCTCTGTGTGTGTGTGTGTGTGAGTCTGTCTCTCTGTAGTAGCTATGCAGGGTTATTGTAAGCATGTGATGCAATGTATATGAAGTGCTTTGAACACCTAAAATATACTCTCCAAATGCAAGGGATTTTATTATAATAATAGGCATGTTTTCTTTTGATTCCCATAGACGATACTTCTAATTCAGGTACGTTTGGAAGTTCAGCCTGAATGGGACATTGGTACAACTGACAGAGTAATAAAAGGTGTGAGCACATGTGCATATGTGTGCATATCAATGTAGATCATGTCTTCAATCCACAAGTGTAAATGGCTGCTTACTCAAGACAATGATTCTGGTTGTGGATGCATTGTCACTGCATAAACATGCTTATGGAAGTTTCCTCTCTACTTTCCACAGTTGTCTCCTCGAGTCCCCCCACCACTGGAGGGCTTAAAAAAATCCCTAGATACTATATCCCTATAACTTTTTAAACTCCAAGGAACAGCCTGAAGGCCCATTATCATGCATTGTTCCGGAACAATTCCCGTTCACTTTTACAGGGTTTGTTCTAGGATAGGGCTTGCTGAACTTGGAAAGGACTATGAGGGGTTAATGCAAAGGACTTCCAGGAAGTCATCCATCAAAACAATGACCAAGGCTAAGTCGGTACTAGTTATTTTCTGCATGATTTGTACCCAGATGATCCATAGAAAGCTGGTGCTGCTCAGACCCCCATCACGTGTCCTGTCACAATGAATTTTAGTCCTGAAACAGACCAAACACTGAATGCATTCCCATGTGTGGGAATGATTTCTTATGATGCCTACACAGGAAAAAACACACACAATCTAACCACAAACAATTTAATAAAAAAGGACTAAATTTGCCAAATAGTTTGCAGAGAATAATTCCAGCGGCTTTTTGTGTGTGGATTTACTGAGTCCATGTTTATTTATATTGTCCCACTCCCTCCTTTTATGCTTTATAACAATTTAGAGATAAAGCAGGCCAATAAAGATCTGTTTCACATCAGCCTGTTCATGTTTGGGATCAAATAATTTTCTTTCCTGTGGTTGTCAAATAGAGTTAATGGCTGGGAACTGAAGCTGGAAACAAGCTCTCTGATTTCTCTAGATACAAGGTGATCCAGTCTCTCTATCTGGGAAAGTCTGCCAGTTCAAAGAACAGGCTTTAAGCCATGCGGGACTTGAAACACCACTCAGATACGGAGTTTCTTCTTTCCCCTTACACAATATATTTCATTTGTTTGCCGCCCATCCAGAAAAGACTGCCCAAGAATTACTCTCGCTGTTTTCTCTTGTGATTGCATTTACCTTTTCAGCTTCTAATTCTGATTTTCTTGCAGCCCTTTTAAGGAAAGTGCAGGGGCGGGCAAGCCCTGGCATGTGTAGTGAACAGCGGCTGGTAGGGATGCCAACCTCCAGGTGACACCAAGGGATCCCCCAGAATTACTGCTTATCTCGACTACAGAGAAAGTTCCCCTGGAGAAAATGGATGCTTTGGAGCCTGTCCTCCCCAGGCTCCTCCCACAAATCTCGAGGAGCTTCCCAACCTGAAGTGGCAACCCTATGCCCCCATGCCCTTGCTTCTGGCCCACACAACCACCAGCTGGGTGGAAGAGGAAACTGCTGCTATCATACTGCTGCTGTCATACTGCCCTTGTACAAATCTATGGTGAGACCACACTTGGAATACTGTGTACAGTTCTGGTCACCACACCTAAAAAAGGATATTACAGAGCTTGAGAAGGTGCAGAAAAGAGCAACCAAAATGATTTGGGGACTAGAGCAACTGCCCTATGAGGAGCGGTTAAAACACTTAGGGCTGTTTAGCTTGGAAAGAAGGTGGCTGAGGGGAGACATGATAGAGGTCTATAAAATTATGCATGGTTTGGAGAGAGTGGACAGGGAGAAGTTTTTCTCCCTCTTCCATAATACTACAATGCGGGGTCATCTGCTGAAGCTGGAGGGATTCAAAACAGATAAAAGGAAGGATTTTTTTCACACAACGCATAAATTGTGGAACTTCCTGCCCCAAAATGTGGTGACGGCTGCCAACTTGGACGGCTTTAAGAGGGGAGTGGACATGTTCATGGAGGAAAGGCGTATTCATGGCTACCAGTTAAAATGGATACTAGTCATGATGCATACGTATTCTTTCCAGGAGCATGCCTATTATCTTAGGTGCTGTGGAACACAGGCAGGATGGTGCTGCTGCAGTCGTCTTGTTCGGGGGCTTCCTAGAGGCACCTAGTTGGCCACTGTGTGAACAGACTGCTGGACTTGATGGGCCTTGGTCTGATCCAGCAGGGCTTTTCTTATGTTCTTATGAGACCCTGGCAGTACTGTTGGGGCTCCTCTTGATCCCTGTGGGTCTAGAAGAAGAAGAGTTGGTTTTTATATGCCAACTTTCTCTACCACTTAAGGGAGAATCAAGGGAGAATCACCTTCCCTTCCCCTCCCCACAACAGACACCCTGTGAGGTAGGTGAGGCTGAGAGAGTGTGACTAGCCCAAGGTCCCCCAGCTGGCTTGGTGTGGAGTGGGGAAACAAATCCAGTTCACCAGATTAGCATCCGCAGCTCATGTGGAGGAGTGGGGAATCAAACCCAGTTCTCCAGATCAGTCTCCGGTCTTGCCAGGTGCAACCCTCCCCCCACCAACCACTTTTGTCAGCCGGTATTCAGCACCCTCCCTCTCATGTGCCCCCCTTTTTGCTTTCAGTTGTACCACATCCCCCACTTTATATGGGATTGGACAAGAGCAACATTCCAAGATGCAGGCTGCTGTCATACGGAGTCTGGCCCTGACTCTGGAAACGTCTTAGAAGAAAAAGAATTTGGAAAGGAGCGTCCCAGCTGTGTTTTATGTATTGCATTGAAAATTGGCTCTGAAGCACGCTCATGGTATCTAAAGATCTATGCTGCTGTTTCACTGCTGGTTAAAGCGGAGCAGCCGGTTTTTTTTTTTTAACAAAAGCTGCAGAAAGTGTTGCCCCCGTAGATATGTGGAAATGGGAACTGAAACACTATGCTTCTCTCTTGGCTTTCATATGGCCATTAGCTTAGATGGCTTTGAAAAGGATTTCATAAATTCATGGATAATAGCTGTATCTATGGCTATTAGTTGTAATTGCATCTTCATGTTTAGAAATGGGATACACTTGACCAGCAGATGCTGGGAATAAAGAACTGGATTTTCTTTTGTCGTTACGGTATATCTATTTTATGAGCATCTTGAAGCTTATATGACTATTCACAGTTGGAGACAAAATACTGGCATAGTTGGATCTTGGTCTGATCCGGCAAGGAAATTCTTAATAGTGTTATGCTCAAAGTAGGCTACAACATTGGAACAATGACAACATAAAAATAAGTATTGTATACACTATTACCATCGATGGATCTAGTTAAGTGATTACACTTCTTCCACTTGAACTTAACTTGGGAATGATTTAATGCACAAGAACAAGAACTGGCTTTCAGGTTGTATCCATTTCTTTTCCTCTGAGGGGTTAAAAGCATCTAGGGGGAAGGCAATTGAAAGCACCATACTAACAGAAGTGAATGGGATAAAGAAGCTCTTCCCACTCCCTCCAACTTTGTTCTTTCTATGGAGACCGTGGCTCTGGGTGCAGGCTTGCCAACCTCCAGGTAGTAGCTGGAGATCTCCCGCTATTACAACTGATCTCCAGGTGACAGAGATCAGTTCCCATGGATTAAATGGCCGCTTTGGCAATTGGACTCTATGACATTGAAGTCCCTCCCATCTCCAAACCCTGCCTTCCTCAGGCTCCGCTCCAAAAATCTCCAGGTATTTCTCAACCAGGAGCTGGCAACCCTATCTAGATGGCTGAGAATGACCACATCTCTCAGGGCCTTCTAAACCAGGAGCCTAACTGGATGGTACAAACTGCATGAGTTTGCCATGAAGACTATACAGCTATGCTGGCGCTGCTAGTTCCTAGCTGTAGTGTAACCCATTAGTAAGGGTTGCCAGGTCCCTCTTCGCCACTGGGGGGAGGTTTTTGGGGTGGAGCCTGAGGAAGGTGGGGTCCAGTTGCCAAAGTGGCCATTTTCTCCAGGTAAACTGATCTCTGTCAGCTGGAGATCCATTGTAATATTTACCATTAGTAAATGCACAAATGGCCTGATTTGGACCAAGGTTGCTGTATGTTTACTCACAAGTTGCCATGGGAAACTAGCGACTATATTATAGCTGCAATTCCCTGTGGCAAATACCCGCAGTTTGTAACATCTAGTTAGGCTCTGGTTGAAAGACCTACCAGGTTTGAAGAGTCTTTGACTGATACCAAGTGGCTTCTCTTTCAGATATTGCGAGTTGTTTTAAGGTGTATGATTTTATGTTGCTTTCTTTTTACCCTGTATTGTAAACTGGCTTGGGGACCAGGTATGGTTAAGAGGCAGTCAATAATTCTACTAAAACAAACAAAACTGTTTAGAAAACTAGATAACTATATGACCAAAAATGCTGCTAGAGCTAGCTAGGCCATATGTGTGTGGGCTAAACTTTATTGGCAAGGCCTCTTCTGTATGGGATTATTTTTTAAATTTACTACCCTCTTGGCTGCTGCAAATTGCCCCCCCTCCACCGCTTTCCTTGGCACAGATTAGGCAGAGGCGCAGATCCATTGCCAAACATGTTTTGGCCTCAGAAATGACAATAGGGAAATAATGGGCTTCAGCTCAGCAACCGGAGGAGGGGTTTTCTCTGGCAATCTTAGAACTCCACTCAACCAATTCTTAGCTGGAGGGTGGGCCAAGGCATGGGTTGGGGGCTGGTACCAATTAGAAGAATGAAGCAGAGGTTATTACAGGACAAGCTCTGTTTAACTTAACTGGTAACAGACTGGCTCTGTCAGCTGGAAGGAATCACAGGCAAACCAACTTAATGGCAGCCTGAGGGGGAAAGGAGGTAGGAAGAATGATGCTTTCCCTTTCCCTATAAGCTGTTCATCCCATAAAGCACTAACACAGCCATCCTGAGAAACATGTGCACAGGGGACAATCAGAAACATTAAAGGCAAAACATGGCATGGGTTTGATCAATCTAACGTTTATGTGACATGAGTCTTGAAGAATCTGGACTTTTGACACAATGTTCCCTGGGTCTTGTTTTCCGCTACAGAGGACCAAAAGCTAAACAGCTGGTCAGCATGGCACCAGCTGTTATGCTGTGCAAAAAAGAGAGAGCCCAATTTGTTTATTTGGAAAAAAAATTGGTGCTTCTACACACACCATGTTGTTCTTGGATGTGAATGAGAAACAGACCTACAGTTGGAGCCTGAATGTAGTTGTTAACAGTTCCATGCTATTGGGATCCTGTTATTTTTGACGCAGATGTCTCATTCCTAATTGTCATTCTATTGAAGGAACACAGACTATGTTAACACTACACTCGAATACAACAGGATGCTTGCTGATCTCCTCTGGAGGAGAGAATGCTGTAGTTTTATGGTATCTTTCCAATCTGTTTATTTACAGATATAAACCCTGAGAAGGAATGGTAGCAGCCAGAATTAGGATCTGGAACAGTCCAAAAACAAACTAAGCATAGTCCAGAAAGCCCAGGAGATGAGTGGATGCTTTCTGCCAGTTTCTCTTGCAAGCCACAACACAACCAGAATTCTGGCAACCCATTTTCGTCCTTGCTTAGGGATGCCAGACTGAGATTCCTATGTAGCTGCTGCTGCCGTTGCTGCTGCTGTTTCTTTCCGCTCTGGTGGTCTCTTCCTCCATGTGTTCCTTCAGGAATGATTACTGCCAGAGTGACAAACAACAGGAAACCCGTTCTAGTGTTTTAGCAGTAGTAATCTCCGTCTAATCCTAAACAGAGTTGCATCCTTCTTAACCCGTTGACTTCAGTGGATTTAGACAGGTGTAACTGTTTAAAAACGGTAAAACAGGTGTCTGACAAAGGGACCTTTGACTCTCGAAGGCTTATACTCTGAAAATCTTGTTGGTCTCTGAGGTGCTACTGGACTCAAATCTCACTGTTCTACTGCAGACCAACATGACTACCCCAAAACTGTTTAAAATTGCATTGTTAATGTACTATGTATTTCTGCTGTACTGGTCCTCAGAAGGCAAGAGGGACAAAGTAGTTAAAATGATATCTTGGTGCCCCCCACATACTTGGTGTTAATCAGCATGGGTCTGGTTGGTGAGGAGGTGGTGTTGCTGTAGTTTATAAGGATTCTACCCCCTAGCATGGTGCCCCACCCAGGACACTACTGATTTTGAGGCTTACCTAAGGTTAGAAGAGCCCCATGGCGCAGAGTGGTAAGCTGCAGTACTGCAGTCCAAGCTCTGCTCACGACCTGAGTTCGATCCCGACGGGAGTCGGTTTCAGGTAGCCGCCTCAAGGTTGACTCAGCCTTCCATCCTTCCAAGGTTGGTAAAATGAGTGCCCAGCTTGCTGGGGGTCAAGGGAAGATGACTGGGGAAGGCACTGGCAAACCACCCTGTAAACAAAGTCTGCCTAGGAAACGTCGGGATGTGACGTCAACCCATGGGTCAGGAATGACCTGGTGCTTGCACAGGGGACCTTTACCTTTACCTAAGGTTGGGATTGAGAGACAAGACTGGGATTTTTTTTTCTTTTGGTGTTCCCTCAGTGATCCTTCCTTCTTGCCCAATGTTTTAATTGTTATTTTTGTCTTTGTATGCATTTGTTATTTTTATGTCTTTGTACACATTTTAGCTCTGTTCTTAATTGTTTGAGTGTTATGTGTTTTTTGTTTGTGTGTTTTTAAATGATTTTCAAAAGTGATTTTATTATGTATGTTTTAATTTGTTAGCCACCTGGGTGGTCCTTGTGGGCCAGAAAGATGGGGTCTAAATTTTGTGCCAAATATCTTTTCCTGCACCAACTTTTGCTTGTAAATTTCAGAGATAGTCGTCACATTCAGCATTAGTAGAACCAATCAAATTATTCATTTATCTGCTTTTGCAGTCTGACGGTGAACACTGCATCAAAGTGTTGTTATGTTTTATTTTTTATTTTATAAAACTGGACCTTTGAGCCACTTCAGCCAACTGATAAAATTAATCTGCGCAACTGCAATAACTATGTCTAGTCTGTCATTTGCATTCTGCTTATCTGCAAAGTGTACAACAAACAACGGAAAGTTTGTCACATCAAATATGCTTGACAAATCAAACTATGATGATTAGGAATGAGCCAATCACCTGGTCAGCTGGTTTGGCAATGAACAACTCGAACACTGACAAACAGGTTAATATCAGCCTTTCCCTAAAACAAAGCATGCACAAAATTGCTGCCAACCAAAAAAAGATTGGCAGCCATTAACATTTACCTAGATGTCTACTGAAAGGTAGGATTAACACAGTGTTTATCTATGACTGATTCCTATGATTTTTGATTGATTTAACTATCTATTTAAACAACTGCCCAGCAGAACAGTGGCACAGCAAGGACATAGAGAGTAGAATTCAACTGGATTGTGTAAAAATGTGCATATGCACAAAGCAGATTGCACTGTTAAAAGGAATATGCTGAAATAGTCTGCCAAATTGCCATGAATGGGTTGAGGGCCAGGCAAACACACAATCAAAAAGTCAGTGTATTGTGAATGGATGTGAGCTAAACTAGCAGGTGTTTCAGTATCCTAGGTGTGACAACCTAACATTCAACATTGCATCTCCCACTTTTTAAAAAAAGCTTAAGTAGACAAGGGGTGCACTCCTTCACTCCATCCTGCATTCCTCACTGGAACAACCTCAAGCCACAGGAAGTCAAGGTGACATTGAAACAGGGTCTCTGTGTCATGTTTGACTTCATGGGGCATGATGTTTTTATGCTTATGTTCTAGCTGTTGTCCTGGCTGGGGCATAGGTCAGATCCCCCATAAAAGGTGAGATGGGATGGGGAACACCCACTCTTGAAGCTTTCCAATAGGATACATAGGCACAATTCTACTGATGGCCCAAGTCAGCTCCCTGTTCCAAAGTTGACCAATTCATCAACAAGGTAATGACTAGTGCCATTGAATTTCAATTTCCACGCAGCCCAGTCCAGGTTTTCATGGGAATGGATAATTTTAACCAGTCTTTCATTTGACCTGCAGTATTGAATAATGGTCCTTACCAGATAATGGCTTGGATCTGCAGTGAACTTCCATGTACTCAAAGAGGTAAATTTTCACTGACTTCCCCCTCCCCTCTCATGTTGTCCCCTGCCCTCCAAAAGCAGCATTAGGAAGAACTGCAGCAGAGGTATGCACACCAGGTGACTGCCCTCAGTAGTTAGGGTTGCCAGGTCCCCCCTCCCCATCGGTGGGAGGTTTTAGGGGCTGGGACAATTGCGCACGTGCACGGCCGCATGCGATTCCTGCTACAGAGCAGCCAGGTGGATTGGCGGGCAATTGCCCGCCGAAACCACCCACCTGCCCCCACCCTCAACTGCCCATTCTTGATCAAATGAGCAGCAGGAGAATAACAGGGGGAGGGGGGCAGCAGCACAGTGCTACATGCTGCTCTAGTAATTCCCCCAATTTCTATGGTCTTTACTATAGAGATTAGTGGAATTCCTAGATCGTCATGGTAGGGGGCAGGTGGGCTGTGACATCGCAGTGTTTATGACACTTTTGCCTGCTAAGCGCCACCCCACAAAAGTTCCCAGGATTCTCAGGTGTGGACCTGGCAACTCTAAGCAGTAGGTGGGAAGTGGGCAAGTCATACTCCGTGGATGGAAATATTTCACCTGATTCCCGGTTAGTGCAAAATACCAAATCTAGCATATTTAATTATTTTCATTTATTTATATAAGTTATTTCCTGCTTTTGTGTTCAAAGAATACCCAAAGCAATGAAGCATATTACTAGTAGGAATACTTGAACAACAGCCAATTTGGATCACATTCTGATCACCAGTTGCAAGCAGGCACCTGATTTTCCAGTGATTGGTTTGACTTCCTGTGACTCATTTGTGGCTGATCAATGGGTTGCTGTAGTCCTTCTAACACAGCACAATAAAGCATGATTTTCCTTTTATCTATGCACATTGTCACACAGCCTAATGGAACTCCCCCCGCCCAATCAGTGAACATGCTGCTTTATTCCAAAACTAAAACACAGCATTAAATGAATCATGAAGCATATAAACTGCTGGCAAATCAACATAACATCAGCTGTCAGAAGGGAAGTCAACTACAGTAACTATAGTGTAGAGTAGGTAGTTATATAGTTCATAATTAAATAATTGTATTGCAATATTGAGCCTTCGTGCTGTTGTTTGATATAGTAACCTCCAGGTACTAGCTGGAGATCTCCTGTGATCATCTGTCACTTTTCAACATGGAAAAAAACCCACCCAGGACCTTAGCAACTATAGGGATACTTAATTAATTCATTTACATTTTATCTTGTCTCCTTCACAGAGCATGGATTTGTATGCCTGGGTTTATCCCATTCAATCCTCATAACAACTTTGTGACATAGGGCAAAAACACGTGGTCTGAAATCTGAAAGTTTCCTGAGAGGAGATAAAAGCTATATATCCAGATAGAAAATCCAGATTCAGTAACCGTTCTGGACTAGAACCAAGCCATTCCATTTAAAAATAGCTGTCATGGTGACTTTGAAGTCACATACTGCATTACTAGAGAATAGGGTTGCCAACCTCCAGGTACTTAACAAAAAAAGACACCTCTGCACTAGTACCAAAAGGTTTGGAAATCAGCACAGGAGCGACTGAATACAACAAAGTGCAAAAATTATATATATTAAATGCTACAATGACAAAAACACAGTGTGACACATCAAAATGTACATGTGAACAACTATACTATCCTAATCCTAATGTATACAATGTAGAAAATCCTATTTTAGTACATGTCCTTTATGTAGATCTTCAATTTCCAAAATTCAAGTTCTATCTTGGTCCAAATCAGGTACCACCAAAAACATAGAGGGGAGGGTCCAAAAGTGGTACCACCAAGCCAAGCAGAAGGGGATACTGTCGTTTCGGATTCTTCTTCAGTCCCACTTCTAATCAAATTCCACAATAATTCTTGTATATGTAATATTATTCAAGTATATATTCATTCAGCCATTTCATATATCAGGATAGTCAACTGGTTCCCACAGGGATACAAGACGTAGCAGTCAGGGCAGCTTACAATATAAATAAAACACACAATATAAATAAAAACACACAATAAAAAAAACTATTATAAAACCCATAAAATCAACAGTTTAAAAACTCCACATAGGATTGCCAATAATACAAGCTAAATCGATAAAAATGCAACCTGTCATGGGTCTGCCTGCCATAGGGTTGCCAACTTCCAGGTACTAGCTGGAGATCCCCTGCTATTACAATGGATCTCCGGCCAATAGAGATCAGTTCGCCTGGAGAAAATGGCTGCTTTGGCAATTGGACTCTATGGCATTGAAGTCCCTCCCCTCCCCAAACCCCGCCCTCCTCAGGCTCTGCCCCAAAAACATCCCACCGGTGGTGAAGAGGAACCTGGCAACCCTACTAGAGAAGGATATTCACCATGCATGCTGAAGTTTCCCCAAGCCAGCCACTTGAGTGCAATTCTATGTCCAGATTGATTTGAGGCTTTGGACACTTTAGTGCTGCAGATGACTGAAATAAAGAGGCTGAAACGGAAATGAGTCTATTTCTGCTGACACATTATTTTGCAAACTGTCCAGCTGCTGAAAATGCAGTAATGCAAAGGAGATTTAATATTTACCGACCAACTTGACCTCTCCTCCCTATGTATTTGCCTATGCTGGTGCTTATTTATTTTATTTAGATATTTGTCTTCCCCTTTTCTCCTCAGTTGGGACCCAAAGTATCTTACAGTAAGAATCTCAGTAGATTCTTACAGCGTTATTCTCCCCATTGTTTATCCAGAGAACAACTGTGGGGGGCGGTGGGAGAAGGATAGGTTAAAAAAAGAAGAAGGGGGAGAAACCTCTTATAGAAGACAGAAAAATGCTGAGCAACAGAGGTTGAAAGGCATTTATCTAACAACTTGTAGCTACTACAAAAAATATACAAAATAGTAGTAACAAAATATACAAAATAGTAGTCACAGATGGCTTATGGGGACTCCTGGTGGGGTTTTCAAGGCAAGAGATATTCAGAAGTGATTTGCCATTGCCTTCCTCCACTTCATGCCCCTGGTATTCCACGGAGGTCTCCCATCCAAATAGTTACCAGGGTCAGGGCTGAGAGTGTATAATTGGCCCAAGGTCACCCAGCAAGTTCCCATGGCGTGCGTGGGGATTTGAACTTGGGTTCCCCAGATCCTAGTCCAACACCTTAACCACTACACCATGCTGGCTCGCTAAGAATGAATAATTCAATTTTATTATTATTATTTTTTTATAATGGTTTTTATTTATATAATTAAGAGGGTACAGGAAGAAAAAAAAGGAAGGGGTAAACGTTATATTTATAAAAACAACACAGTGTTATAAAATGGTTTCTAAAAAAACACATAATTACAGAGTATCTTTAGTTTGTTGTACTTGTGTCAGGCTGATTTCTAATATCTAAAAATTCATATTCTGCTTGGCAGTTAATTAAAGTAAGAAAATATAGTACGTAGCTTATTATGAATATTTAAATCAACATGCTTCGTTCAATTTAGCTACAATTTATATAAATATAAAAGGACGCCCACTTCTCCTCAAATTGCTCAGTAGATTCGCTGAACTTAGAATTTAATTCGAAAGTCATTTTAGCCATACTTGCATATTCCAAGAGTTTTTCTTTCCAATCATCTATTTCAGGTGTATGGGTTTGTTTCCAGGTTCTTGCTAACACTGTTCTGGCAGCAGTTGTAGCATATTTAAAAACGTCATGCGCTTTCAAAGGTAAATTTGGCGGCACTATACTGAGTAGATAAAATTTGGGGTCGAATGTAAACTTCATATCTAACATCAGCTGTAGTTCTCGATGAATTCTTTTCCAATATAGTTGTAATTTTGGACATGTCCACCAGAATAATTCAATTTCATTGATATACTCATTTTGCTTAAAAATAAACACAGGCTTTTTGGTAGTTTGGGCTGTAAATGGCCCTAGTACAGTCTTTTTTTTTTTGGTGGGGGGGAGGGAGCCTACACACATGCTTTGCAAACAGCACGAATTTCCCCAAACTAAATGTGGTGTCCTGCAAAAAAACAATAATACAGGAAATAGGCAGGTAAGGAGAAAAGAAAGAAATAGAGCTCTTAGGAGGAGGAGGAGGAGCCCCATGGTGCATTGTGTTAAGCTGCAGTACTGCAGTCCAAGCTCTGCTCACGACCTGAGTTTGATCACGACGGAAGTGGGTTTCAGGTAGCAGGCTCAAGGTTGACTCAGCCTTCCATCCTTCCGAGGTCGGTGAAATGAGTACCCAGCTTGCTGGGGGTAAAGGGAAGATGACTGGGGAAGGCACTGGCAAACCACCCCGTAAACAAGTCTGCTTTGGAAACGTTGGGGTGGGACGTCACCCCATGGGTCAGGAATGACCCGGTGCTTGCACAGGGGAACTTTACCTTTTTAAGAGCTCTTAAGAAAGAAGTGACTTCAGAGGAAAGAGATCTTGAAATAAAGCATTCATCATTACACATGAATCACACTTGTTTACCATCCCCACTCTGTGGAACTATGACTTGGAAAGTTGGCGATGTAGAGAAGTGTTGGTGGGATGGAGGCAAGCAGCTCTACACAGATGAGACGCCCGAATAAACGAGTAGTACAAAAATTATGATTCAACCTAGCCCCAGGGCAAGCAATTTGCATTTGTCTGATGGTGAATGAGTAGGAAGTGTTTTTTGTGTCTTTTGTAGTGGTACAGCTGCACCCAGGGGAATGGAAAAAGGGTCACTATTTTCCACCATGGCCGTAGGCAGAGAATGTACACTCACCCGCTCATCTCATGTGAGAAAAAATAATGCATTCGGGGAAAGGCAAGAGCAGTTTTCTTCCGGCCTATTTGCCTCCCCCCCATTCCCCTTATTATCATTTCTGTGAGAGGCAGGGAGGTGGCGCTCTGTTGTGACTCAGAGTCAAGAGCACACTGAATGGAATTTCTCTCCCCACCCTTCAAAGAAACCATCCTCCTCAATCCTCCCAGGGGTGAAGGAAACATGCTGCACTTTCAACCATCTTGTCACTACAGACCAGAAGCAGACAAATGTTTCTAGCTTCCTCAAAGGCTTTATTGGGCTGCTGTAAAGGCCCATCAGGGATGTTTGGTTAATCTTGACAGCAACATCTGGCCTATCAATTCATATAGAGGACACATATTTAAAAGTCCAGGTTAAGTCCACTGGTCTCCAACAAGGCCAACGATGCCTCTGGTTTGTCTTGGAAGCGGCATGCAGGTAAATAAATAAATCTAATTAGAATTACCAGGTGGCTGAGTTTTTACTACCTAGCCAGATGGTGTGCCCATTTTCACACCAGTCCTGTAAGGGAGATTATTATTTCTGTTTTTTAAAGGGGGTACTGAAAGACAGCGACTTACTCAAGGCTAGACATGACTAGGGGGGCCAGGTCCTTCTTCACCACCGGTGGGAGGTTTTGGGGGAAGAGCCTGAGGAGGGCGGGGTTTGGGGAGGGGAAGGACTTCAATGCCATAGAACCCAATTGCCAAAGAAGCCATTTTCTCCAGGTGAACTGATCTCTGTTGGGTGGAGATCAGTTGTAATAGCAGATCTCCAGCTAGTACCTGGAGGTTGGCATTGCAAAGGCATGACTGAGTTAGAATAGGAACCTGAAATGTTCAGATCCAAGTCCTACATTCTAGTAAATCCATGAAGATGCACCAGTTACAGCCTTTCCTGGGGGGAAAAATGGATCTGGCATCAGTTATCTGTTCTCTGGTGACATCCAAGTTAGATTACTGCAATATGCTGTACCATCTAGAAACTTAAACTGCTCAGCAGTTATGATCATTATCAGCAATTGTCTTCTGCAAGACCTTGCCTTCTGAGATTAGGTGGGCAGCTATCAAGGACCAGGCCTTTTTGAAGTGGTTCCCTGTCTATAAATTTCTCTCCTCTTATCTGTCCGCCCAATGCCTACTGTAGTGACTTTTAGGTAACAAGCAAAAACAGTTATATTTTCTATGATTTAGGGCTCTAATGGTGTGTAATAAAAATGGTGATTTTGGCTATGACTGCTTTAATATAATTTTATATCTTCTTTAATAGATGTGTTAGTATTTTTCTCAGCTGTCTTACAAAAATAATGATAGACAGAAACAAGACCTGCCTTTCCTCTCAGGGATAGGTGGCAATCTTTAGATTTAAGATCCTCACTTTTAAAGAAATATAGGCCTTTTATGCATGGCATAAAAGCAGCAAGCGAGACGGGTTCTTGCTGGATCTGCTGCTCTCTAACTGCACAGTATATGCAGTCAAATTCTGAAAACACTATGCACAGAGGCTTTTTCCCCTGAAGAAAATCCAGGAGTACCTTGTGATCAGTTATGCACCCCCAGCGAAAATGCAGAGCTTCTGAGTCATGCAGGAATTCCTCCTCCCGAAAACACTGCTTTGTAATTGTCTGTAGTGGGTTTTTTTGGAAATACACCACCAACCCCTGCCAGCCCCGCAGCGGGATTCTTTCATTTGATCTGAACCGAGCGGCCATTTTACAGCTGAAGCAGAGAAGGGTCTGGACAATCTCCCCTCCCCAACAAATTTGTTTCTGGCTATCTCAGTGCAGGAGTCTGGCACGCAAATAAGGGGAGGACGGCAAATCAGCCCGGCTGGGTTCGATCCTGCTGAGGTCTGAAACTGACTAACATTTGCTGTGAAACTAATGGAATAAGCAGCCTCATAGATCATTTGCGACTATTTTGGCATCTTCTTGATAATCCTGCATTCACAAATAAACAAAAAAACTGTTGGATCAGCCGAGGTCTGAAACTGACTTACACTCATGTTGGGAACAACTCATGCATAAATATCAGGAGGGTCTGTTGGGTCAGACCAGCTGTCTAGTACCCTGTTTCCAGCAATGGCCAGCCTGGTACTTCTGGAAAGCCCACATTCAGAACATAAAGGCAGCAGTCATTCCTCATTGTTTGTTCCCCATACTTCCATTGAACATGGAGGTTTCACATAGTTCTCTTGACTAGTTCTCTTGGAGGTTTTTAAGCAGAGGCTAGATGGTCATCTGTCAGAAATGCTGATTCTGTGAATTTAGGCAGACTATGAGAGGGAGGGCAGGAAGGGTTGCATCAGGGCTTGGCTCTTGCGGCCCTTCCTTACATGCCCAGGAGTAATGCCGATCACCACCTGGGGGTCAGGAACAACTTTCGTTCAGACCAGATTGGCCAGGGCAGGGATCCTGGAGGGCTTTTTACCATCTTCTGGGCATGGAGCAGGGGTCACTGGGAGTGTGTGTGTGGGGATGTAGTTGTGAATTTCCTGCATTGTGCAGGGTGGGATTAGATGACCCTGGTGGTCCCTTCCAATTCTATGATTCTATGATCATCTGGGTAGCATTATCTACTCAACAATTCTGAGAACTAAGGAATAAATAAGGCTCCACCCCTTCAGGTTTCAGATGCCTCACAGGGGCCAGTCAACACCGTGCATTGTACCCCCATTGATGCACGAAGACAAAATGCATGTGGCAGGTCACTCTCCTAGTTACATATATGAATGGATATTCATATGTTTTAGTGTCAGGCTATTTTATCACAAAGACCAGCAGTAGCAGGGTGAGAGGGTTCAATCTTTTATTCTATTTTCAGTCTAAATTCCTCTCCCCCACCCAGCTGTTAGCCTCCAGAAGGTAAAAAAAAAAACCCAGTTCTGCTTTGTAATGTGTAGTTTGGCTCTCAGTCGCTCAATTATCCTGTTGCTATGTCCTTGTTCAACTCTCCAAGTGGCAAAACAGGCCGAACCATTACCGTGTATCTCATTCTCAGCTTGGCCCAGAGACAGAGCCCCGAGGGACTGAGGCAGAAAGGAGTTCATTCTCCATGGGTCACTACGTCCTTGGCCTCTCCGTAGAGGATATCTGTCAGGCAGGGGGCTAATTAGTGCCAATTGTGGTGATGTGTCTGTGTGATATATTTCGGCGGTTGGGCACTAGGAGCCGATCCAAGTCCCCTCCACCTCATTACCCAGAAGTTGTGAACAGCAATCAGATGGTAATAACTGGGGGTCACTACAGGCTGACCCCTGAGGTGAAAGGCTCCATATCCCATTACTGTTTCCCTAATACAAATGCCATGCTTGGTCTCTTCAGAGCTTTGAATTAGAAAATGGTATCGAACCCTTCGAAGGAAGGAAAGGGAGGGATGGGGGGAAGGGCTAGTTTCGTGGGCCAGCCGTTTAACAACACTCTTCCAGATTTGGATGTGGGAAATGTAATTAAAATCCTCTGTGACTATTAAGTGCTTAACTAGTGTTATGTCATTAGGCAGGAATTTATTAATTTCTTTCTTCTGCATGTTTCACAGCCCTTGCCAGAGCTTCATTCCCTCACTGTTTTATTCTAATATTTAACTTTTAACTCATAACATTTCCATTCTGTTTTCTCTGCAAAGTGTGCATCCGCTCCCCACGCAAAAGTTCTGGGCAGGACACGAGCCAATTCCTGTTTCCTTGTTATGTCTACTTCTGTGGTTCTTAAAGATCATAATGGAAGCATTCTGCAAAATTTCAGTGGCCCTGACCTAGATAGAGGGCACCTGTTGGCATTAACTTCCTGAATTTGTAATTTATTTTGGCTCTGCAGCGGTGGATGATTCCCTGGTGCAGCGTGACCTCTGCCTGTGCACCTCTTAAGCCACCAGCAAAATTCGGTTCCTCTTGGCAGGTTATTCATAACAGTCTCCCACCCTCTTCTTTGTTTCAGCTTTAGCCATTACGACGAATTTAGGATTGTCTCTCTCAAACTGTTCATGCCTCCTGTTCTTCTTCATCGCTGTTCATCAGAGCAGTCAGTTTTCGACACCCCAGCATGGTGTTTCCAGCTATCACATACGTGGCCTCTGCATTTCCGTAACTTCACAAAAGAACCTTGTGTGTCCTTCTGCGGGTATGTTTGTTTGTGATCTGTTTAACAAAAGCTATTTTTGTAGCTTTATGCAGACGAGAAGACAACACAGGGCGGGATTCTTAACATCAGGTTTTATTCTTCTGTCCCTCTTATAACCACTGCTCTTTCTCCTCCATTTTTCCTCCATTCTACTCTGCTTTCGTCCCTCAGTATAGAGGGCCCTAGTCTGCCCAGAGCCCTGACCTGGATGGCCCAGGCGAGCCTGACCTCGTCAGATCTCAGAAGCTAAGTAGGGTCGGCCCTGGTTAGTATTTGGATGGGAGACCACCAAGGAATACCAGGGTTGCTGTGCAGAGGAAGGCACTGGCAAACCACCTCTGTTAGTCTCTTGCCATGAAAACCCCAAAAGGGGTCGCCATAAGTCGTCTGCGACTTGACGGCCCATTACGCACACACACAGTCTGCCCAGCAACAGACTACAGTCTCCCTAATGAGACAAACTTCTAAACATCAACAGTGAAATAACTTGCAAAACAGCTATTAAAACACAGCAGCCATCTTCCAAATGGCTGGAGTGTATGGTTGCCAACTTCCAGGTAACACGATACACCTGTGAGTGTATTTTTTTTTGGCTTATTTTGGGATACTCATACTAATATAAATTTATTGGCCTTCTAAGCTAGCATTGTCTTTCTATATATATTTAAGTTCTTTTTGAGCCTCGTGCTGCCCTCTCACATAGTCTAACTATTTCAGCATAGGTTATTTCTTCCCTGAGTTTACTAAACTTCCAGGTACTAGCTGGAGATCTCCTGCTATTACAACTGATCTCCAGCCGACAGAGATCAGTTCACCTGGAGAAAATGGCTGCTTTGGCAATTGGGCTCTATGGCATTGAAGTCCCTCCCCTCCCCAATTCCCGCCCTCCTCAGGCTCCACCCCAAGTCCTATGAGGAAAGGTTGAAGGAGGTGGAGTGGATCTCTCCACCGGAGGAAGAGGAGAGGAAAAGCCGACACTGGTCTTGGGCGACAGGCATTCAACGAGCACTTTAAAAGCATGAGTGCTCTTGGCTTTCAGGCACCAGGAGGGACTGAGAGGCTGTGGCTCCTCTTGCTCCCTTGGCTGCTGTCAAGGGTGACTCACAGGTGCGCTCTTGCTGCCTGTTGTGGTTTCTCCTGGTGGCTAGAGCACTTGCCCGAAAACCAAAAGGGGGGAGAGGGGGAGCATCCTGGAGATCATGAATGATGTGATGCTCCCCTGGGAACACATGGTTTGTTTCTCTTTAAAATGTGGACAGGGCAAAATGTTGGAAAGAGGCAGCATGCGGACAAAAAAATTGGATTTGCTGCCAAACCTAATAGATTGACAACGAGGATACTCTACAGTAAGTTATTGGTGCGGTAATGGCCTCTGAGAAGTTGGATTGCCGATTGGATGAGAGACCCAAATAAAAAAATGTTGAAGATAGAAAAGGGAACATGGGACCATGGTTTCTACTATTATTTATGGAAAGCAAAAAAATCAGAGATCTTCACACAGAAACATATTATGAAAGACGGATTGATGAAGACCTGAATCAGGAACAAAAATAGATTAAATCCCTTACCATCTCTAATCATGTCTCCTACATATACATATTTAAGTAAGGGAGAGAGAAAATGCACAGATTTTATAAGCTATCAGGACATGTTAAATGAACAAGAGGAAATAAAATCTTGGGATGAAATGAAGCGGAGCAAAAAAGTAGACTGGCTAATTTACAACCAAATGATCATGAAAATACGACAAGACTGTTATCAACAGACTAAACTAAAAAAGAATACAGATTTTGAAAATCTAATCAGTAGAGACAGAACATATCTTAGGAAAAATTTATAAACTATTGCTCAAATTTGAAACGGAACAAGAGCAAGTTAAAGTATGCATGATTAAATGGATGGAAATTTTTAAGAAGGAGATAACAATGCAGCAATGGGAAAGACTATGGACTAAGTCAATTAAATTCACTGCCAGTAATAATTTGCGAGAAAACTGTTACAAACAATTTTTCAGATGGACATCATACCAATTGACATTAAAAAGATAGACAAAACATACGACTGCCGCTGCTGGAAATGCAAAGACAAAGACGGAACCTACTTTCATCTGTGATGGACTTGTAAAAAAGTTAAGAAATTTTTGATACAGATTCATCAAGAAATGCAAAAGATTTTGAAAATCAAATTTCCAATGAATCCGGAAATTATGTTACTGGGGATGGCACCAGAGAATCTGGAAGATAATCATAGAGAACTTTTTGGATATCTGACAACTGCAGCAAGGATAGTTCTGGCAGCATCATGGAAACAAGAGACTGTTCCGGATTTAGAAAAGTGGCAACAAAAAATGGAAGAATATGCTGTGATGGCCAGATTAACCAACATCTTGAAAAAAAGAATGATTGAAGACTCATTGAAGAAATGGTAATGTTATTTTGAACATGTTAACTGGAAACTAGAAAAATTGTTTTTAATAGAGATAGAAAATAATAGTCACATATCTTGAATAAGTAGTAAATAAAGATAAATTTCTTGAGTATAAACACAGTTAAGTTCAGCAATGTTTAAGTAAATATCATAACAACAGAACAATGTTCATGTAAACTGATAACCTGACGTAAGCACAAAATGTATGAATGGAAGTGTTTGTATATGTTTGTATGTTATTCTTTGCTTTTGAAAATGTTAATAAAATATCTTTCAATTAGCTGACTCCTCTTGGTGGATATTCATTAGAGCCCTTTGTCACTTGCATCATTTTCATATTCAGACATCCACGGAAGATGGCCATGAAAATTGCCACTGGGATCAACATGAATTGGATTAGCAGATTATATAGGCTGTGGGAGCCATGAGTTTCTGAACTTCAAACATTGCTTCCCTGAACAAGCCACGCCATGCTGGATAAGCTCTATATGTTTGCAAAGCCCCAACATGTATTTACGGTGCTTTGCATGGAAGATGTGTACCTGCTAAACATATCACTGTTCCAGAACACAGCAGTCAAAAGGGATTCTTTTCATTTCTCTGTAAAAAAATTTTTTGTCTGGCCAAAACAGACTTCCACACCTTTAATTACACAACACAAACCTTTTGCTGGTTCCCAGGATTGTTGTGTGAAATCTACAAGCTCTCACCAATGTATCTTGCCGGCGCTTGGCGAGTACAGGAACCTCTCAGTGTAAAGTGATGCTAGCTTAGTGATAAAAGGTGAACTGAAAAAATGTGAGTGGCTGGACTGGTAAGACTTTCCACCCCTAACGTATATCACAGGATCAGATACCAAAAGGAAGAACAAGGACACAGAGCCAAGCCACTTGATAAACTTGTTGTCAGTTTACCAAGAGTCTAAATAGCAAAAGAGATCTTGCACTGCTCAGCTGGCACAGACAATAGAGCTAAGAAAAAGACTAACTCATAAACGTTCAGTACAACTGAAAAAGCTGCATTTGAATGGCAGAACTATGAGGGAGGTAAGGCAGTTTGCATTCAGGTTGACACCAGAAGGACATGATACTGAGATCTGGGGCCCATCAAAAAGGACGTGAGACTAAGCCATCCATTGATGATGCCAACCAACTGAGTTGAAGTGAGGCAAATGGCTTTGTATTGACTCCATCTGCTTCCATTAGCTAAATTGCCCACATGACTTGGTAGCATTCAGGTTAGACTGTTGCACGATTCTCTGTGTGGGGCTGGCCAGGAAGATAGTTTGGAAGCTTTAGATTGTACAAAATACAGCAACTAGGATCCTTACTGAAACCCATCATCCTGAATGTGTAACACCTGTTTGATTTCAACAGCCTTGGTTGCCAGTTTTCTTCCAAGCTCAATTCAAGGTGCTTTTGTGTGTGTGCTATTGATTTTACAAACACAGGGACGAATACACACATTACATTAAATGCATCTATATTTACAATACACATATCTGTATATTATATACAAAGAAGAAGGTGCAGGTTTTGACCTTTAAAGGCCTAGGTGACTTGGTCCCTGATACCTGAAGAATCATTCGATCTTGGGCTGTATCAACAGACGTATAGTGTCCAGATCATGCAAAGCGATGGTATTGCTTTACTCTGCTCTGGTTAGACCTCACCTAGAGTATTGTGTTCAGTTTTGGGCACTGCAGTTTAAGAAAGATGTAGACAAGCTGGAACACATCCAGAAGAGGGCAACAAAGATGGTGAGGGGTCTGGAGACCAAGTCCTATGAGGAAAGGTTGAAGGAGTTGGGTATGCTTAGCATGAAGAGGAGAAGACTGAGAGGTGATATGATAACCATCTTCAAGTACTTGAAGGACTGTCATATAGAGGATGGTGCCGAGTTGTTTTCTGTTGCCCCAGAAGGTCGGACCAGAACCAGCGAGTTGAAATTAAATCAAAAGAGTTTCCGTCTAGACATTAGGAAGAATTTTCTAACAATTAGAGTGGTTCCTTAGTGCAGTGGTCGGCAAACCATGGCTCGCGAGCCGCATGTGGCTCTTTGGCCCCTTGAGTGCGGCTCTGCCCGGTCGGTCGGGTGATGGGAGACGTGGTGCAGGCGGGCCGCGGGGTACGCGGCACTGGGGAGGCACGCGCGACTCATGCCTCTGTTCCTTAAAGATAAAACTACAAGCCCCATGATGCATCTGTATCCTCCCTGGTGGTTCCCTCTCTCCCCGCCTCTTATCCTCTTGGCCAGCGAGGATCCTCCCTCGACCCCGCTCTCCACCCTCTACCTGGAAGCTCCCAAATTCACTGGGAGGACGATGCCTCCGCGCCCGCCCCGCCTCGCCCGCCAGTCAACTGTTGGGTGGGGACGATGCCTCAGCACCCGCCCCGTGCTGCCGCGCTGGGGGCATGGTCATGCCTGCTCCGGGCTCACTCGCCAGTCAGCTGTTGGGCGGGGCGGACTTCCTCTGCCCACGCCTCCCGTGAGTCGGCTGCGAGGCCCAGCACCGCTCCGTGTGCTGCGGGGGCGTCAGCACGCATCCTCCGTCCTCCTCGTTGCCGGAGCACTGGAAGAGAAGAGGTACACGTGGGGGATGCAGTTGTGTGCTGTCGGGTAGGTGGAGAGTGGAAGGGAAGGTCCGGGGAGCGGGGCTGGACACCCATCCCAGGACAAAGAGGAAGGGAGAACCTCCCTGGACAGGCGGCGAGCTAGAGTGAGTGGCTGGAAGGAGGAGGAGTTTCTGCCTCTTCCCAAAAAGAGGTTATGGGGGGGAAGGGTTAGGCTTCTCCCTGGCTCTCAAAAGAAATCTCAATCGTTGTGCTGTTGATATTTGGCTCTGTTGACTAATGAGTTTGCTGACCACTGCCTTAGTGGAACAGGCTTCCTAGGGAGGTGGTAAGCTCTCCTTTTCTGGAGGTTTTTAAGCAGAGGCTAGATGGCCATCTGTCAGCAATGCTGATTCTATGATCTTAGGCAGATGATGAGAGGGAGGGAATCTTGGCCATCTTCTGGGCATGAAGTACGGGTCACTGGGGTGGGTGGGGGGAAGGTAGTTGTGAATTTCCTGCATTGTGCAGGGGGTTGGACTACATGACCCTGGTGGTCCCTTCCAACTATGATTCTATTATTTCCTTCCATAACAACTATGTGAGTCTTCAGACTGATGAATACAACCTTTCTGTCAGAACCTACTTCAGTGGTGGGGAATCTTTTTTCCACCAAGGGCCATCTGGATATTTATAACATCATTCGCGGGCCATACAAAATTATCAACTTAAAAATTAATTGGCCAAGCCCCAAGCAGGACCCCCAGATGACCCCCCCACGTGGCAAGCAGGCAGGCATCCAACCAGTGGCACACTCGTCCACCTGGTGGCACAGGATGGTATGTTGCACCAGCCGGGTGTATCCGTCCAGCCGCATGCCAGAGTTGCTTCTGCTCTGCACAGTTGGGGCCGGATTCTATGGCTGGCTCCTGCTACCTCCACCTGCAGGGATGAAATGAGGACACACTGGCTAAGAACTCCCCCACCTGCACATTCTGGTCCTGCCCCCTTTAACTCCTCCATTGTCACCACTTCCGCCCCCAGCCCTCTTGTAGTACAGAGGGAATACGTTTCTCCATGGCCCGGGTGGGAAAGGGTTAACAGTTTCTTGGGCGGTCCTAGCAGCTCCATAGCTAATGACTCTTCTGCAAGGGGGGAAAAGGGTTCCTTTTCTTGGCAAAACAAACCCACATCTGCCTTGAACAGAGGTTATTATTGTCTGCGGGAGGGGGTGGATCACCAGTCTTACATCCTTCTGAGCTGGAGATCTGCCTGGACCCACGAAGGGCCAGACCAAATGATTTCGTGGGCCTTAACCGGCCCCTGGGCCTGACGTTCCCCACCCCTGACCTACTTTGTCTGAGGTAAGATTGGCAAGACTTGTGGGAGGGCCAGCTCCCCCTCCCCTTTAAGGATTTTTTTCTTCCAGGAGGTAAGGCTGGCACGGCCTACAGGCTTTCCATAAAAAGTTGACGAAATCCCAGTTCCAGAAGGCTTCTAAATGATTGTTGAATTGTTTGATAAATGCCGTGTCATTTTTATTGTATTACAGATCATTTTTATGGTGATTTTAAATGCTTCTAAATTGTTTCCTTTTTTCAGGGGGGTCATGCATATCATTTTTGATCACTGGAAAGAAATCATGGAGAAATTAAAAGCCTTACTCAAAACATGTTGTCTGTGTTTCCTTTCTGTAGTTTCAGGGAATTCCCTATTCTGGAAAGACACACAGATGTGGATGTACTTCTGAAAAAAGAATATCCTTGGCAGTAAGCCAGCCTCTTGATATCATTTCAAAAGGATGACTGAATCGTTTACCAGATGAGTACATCTGCAGTGTCACTGAAACATCCCATGGTGCTTTGCCAGGCTTGCGACCTTGCTGGAGCTGCCACCAGTTAGTTCACAGTCATAATACTAGATAGTGACTTTCCTGTGGGATTCAGCTGCTAAGAATTTGCCATTGTTTAAATCACAGAGACAGAACTTGCCCTAAGGCTGTGGCACATGCTAGCCATTCAGCAGCAAGGAACAAAGGGAAGCCTGAATTTTTAAAAAGCATGACCAAAGCAATAGTCCACTAGGGGAGAAGAGTCTGATCTTGGTGTCTGTCAGAATCAGAACTCCTGCGTTAAAATTCTTGATGCTTTAGCAGGGTCTCTCTATTTTTATGTCTATTCTTTTCTTCTTCCTCTTGGTTTTGTGCATGTGTTATTTATATATATATATATATATATATATATATATATATATATATATATATATATATATATATGTAATATTTCTGCAGATAACCATACACATTACCACACTATGTCTTCCATGCAATGTGTGCATTGAAATTTCTTGTTGGAACTCAGGGAATGACAAAATCAATCCCTCACGCTTGGATTCTACCATTCCTTCAGTGTACCTGGGGTTATCTTATTTTGTCCAAGCCTATGAAGTAGGTCAGGCTGAGAAATAGTGAGCCAGGGTGCTTGAGCTGGGATTTGAACCCTCATCTCCCTGGTCTAAATCTAGCACTCCATCCTCATGTGCTGTCAAAACAACCCTCTTCCTGCTTCCTAAGGAATTAACAACGTGTTTGAGTTGAATAACTAAATGGAATATGTGCAAGATTGGCTAGCAAACAATTCAGAAGAGGCAGAACACACAGATAATACATGAGAACAGGAAGGGCAGTGGCTGGGATGAGGGTATTACAAGCTGGTTGTCCAAATACAAGGGACTAGGGCTGTCAAAAAAAAAAATTCGGTACAGTTTGGATTCGTCCGAATTTGACCCTTGTGGGTTCGGTACGTGCCGAAGTCCGAACTCCCCCACTTCGGATCCCCGGTAATTCAGGGGGATCCGGAGTTCGGGGGAAAATTCAGCCCCAGCGCGCCTTCAGAGGGATTCCCTTTAAACTGATCTGAGCCTCCCAGCTGGGAGGCGCAGGTCAGTTTAAATGACAGCCCGCGCCTCTCCAGCGGAGCCCGCTGAAGGGGGGCGGGCTGCCCTTTAAACTCATCTGCGCCTCCCGGCTGGGAGGCGCAAATCAGTTTAAATGACAGCCCGCGCCTCTCCAGCGGAGCCCGCTGAAGGGGGGCCGAATTTGCCGAATTTATTTGCGAACTCCCGAACTCGCTGAATTTGGGCCCCCCGGTTGCCCGCCAGTTTTGAGTTCGGATCCGTCCGAACAGAAAATCACCGAATCAGGGGAAATTCGGTTGATTTTCAGTTCGGACCGAACCGAATTGACAGCCCTACAAGGGACACAGTGGAAAAGCAGCTTCTAAAAGTCAAATATGTGGACAGCCCAAGCCCTGTGGTGCAGAGTGGTAAGCTGCAGTACTGCAGTCCAAGCTCTGCTCATGACCTGAGTTTGATCAGGACAGAAGTTGGTTTCAGGTAGCCGGCTCTAGGTTGACTCAGCCTTCCATCCTTCTGAGGTTGGTAAAATGAGTGCCCAGCTTGCTGGGGGTCAAGGGAAGATGACTGGGGAAGGCACTGGCAAACCACCCCGTAAACAAAGTATGCCTAGAAAACGTCGGGATGTGACATCACCCCATGGGTCAGGAATGACCCGGTGCTTGCAAAGGGGACTACCTTTACCTTTTACCAAGCTAGTCATCTCTTTTGAGGTAAAATCATTAATATTGGCTGGTCTGGACATATCTTCACTGACAGATGAAAGTCATGAACATGTACTGCCAGAACTCCATAACATTTTCTATCTATTGATGACCCTCAGTGAGTTGGAAAGTGAACCACCATGCTGCAAAGCTCATAAGAGGGATCTGCCAAGTCATTTGGGCCAGCAAGAAGATCTGAACATGCACAAGGCATCTAGTAAAATCCAAGCTAAGGGTGGTGTGGGGAGGGGAAGAAAACAAGAAATACCCAGAGACCTACTGCAGAGACCAACCGTCTACATGGGGACATGGTAGATGTTTGGATTTCTCAGACTAGATGAAAACAATATCTGAAGACTGGGTGGACCTTGGAGGGATTTAGGGCCAAGTCCTAACTTGCAAACAAGGTTTGTGTTTGGTTTTGGATTTGATTCCCTTGGTTGGCACGAGTAATGTTCAATTGTAAAACTTTTCGCAGCTCATCACAAAATTCAAGGGGCAAAAGCAAGGAAGGTTCTGACTCCACACCCTCCCCCCAAGCTCTTTTTAACCTCCTTTTGTAAGTCTGCTCAATGTGCAGATCAAACTGATTAATCACTGGTACATTTCCGGAGGGATGTTTTGATTTCCAGGTTCTTGTCTGTAACATTAGAGATCAAATGGAGGCCAAAGCTATGGGAAAGGTCTTATTTAGGCTTTACTGGTGCACATATAGATGCCTGTGGAGTAACCATCCTGTGTAGGGTTGCCAGGTCCTACTTTGCCACCAGCGGGAGGTTTTTGGGGTGAAGCCTGAGGAGGGCGGGGTTTGGGGAGGGGAGGGACTCCAATGCCATAGAATTCAGTTGCCAAAGCAGACGTTTTCTCCAGGTGAACTGATCTCTATCAGATGGAGATCAATTGTAATAGCAGGAGATCTCCAGCTAGTACCTGGAGGTTGGCAACCCTAATCCTGTGTCATCACCTGGTAAAATCCAGAGAATGCCCTACTGAGATAAAAGTTTTCTTCGATGGCCAAGATCATAGCTTGTACTGTGACGAAGTCATGCATATTGATGGCTGTATGTACGCGGCATGTCAAAATACCCTGGCTATCGTTACCAAGAAAAGCTGAATTCTCCAATTTTGTGCAAATTTGGAGCAAAGTGGTGGGAAACCTGGAGCTTAACCACCAAATGCTGGGAATCTTATCCAGCCACCATTCTAACTTCTGAAACATTCCCAGGAATCACTCACACACTTTGAAACATATTTTCACAGTCAAATGATCACTAGGAGGTCTTATTCTGTGTACTTTCTGTGCTCGCATCCTGTGGTTCCATCACATACACAGATTTATTTACTTCATTTATACCTTGCCGTTCTCTCCACTGGGGACCCAAAGAAGCTTATATTGTTCTCCTCAGAATATATTTTATCCTCACAATAACCCTATGAATAGGGTTGCTAGGTGCCCCTTGGCCACTGGTGGGGGGGTGGGGCAGGTAGCGTTTCCATCTCCAGGCTGGGAAACTCCTGGAGATTTGGGGGTGGCACCTGGAGAGAACAGGGACCTCAGTGGCCGTAGAGTCCAACCTCCACAGCATCCATTTTATCCAGGGGAACTGATCTCTGTAGTCTGAAGATGAGCTATAATTCCAGGAGATCCCCGAGTCAGCCTGGAAGCTGCCATTCCTACCTGTGAGGTAGGTTAGTCTGAGAGTGTGTGACTGACAAAAAGTCATCCAGCAAGCTTACATGGCAGATTGGGGATTCACACCTGGTCTCTCAGATCCTGGTCTGACACTTTGACCACTACACCACACTGCCTCTCTTCAGGTATCTCTACACATGCTCTGTAGTTCAAGTTAGAACTGAACCCCTGAATTCTTCTCTGTGAATTTGGATGATGAAGATTCTCTGGACGTGCAAATATTTATTGACTATTTGGCAGAAGTATTTGACATCTTAAGATTTTGACTTTTGCAACCAATACTGAACTATATCTGACAGCTGGCATTCAGCAGCAGTCAATGCTTGACAGGTCCTGGTAGGGGTGTGCACCATCCCCCCCCCCCTGGTATTTTTTGGATTAGGGTTTATTGGACCCAAACGTTTTTGGAAAAGCCAAAAAAAAAAAAAAAAAAAAAAGGCAAATACCCATACTGGTATAGGTATTTTTTTCTGACTTTTTCCCATTGATCCAAAATGTTTTGGGTCCATTAAAGTCTATGGGATTTTTCCCAGGGCTCTGGAGGGCTATTTTTCAAGAAAAAGGCACCAAATTTGCAGCATAGCTGCAGGTGACTCTCCTTAGAAGAACCCCCAAGTTTGGTGAAGTTTGGGTCATGGGTCCAATTTGCATTGCAGCCATTGGCCAAATAGGAAAGCTCCAGCAAGCTCTCCTATTTGTCCCTTCCAGATGCCACTCCCCTTCCCTCCTGTTGCCCTGGAAACCAGCCAAAGGGCAGGAAACAGGCAACCGGAGTTTTTTCCTTCCACAGCAATCCAGCAAAGAGGGGGGGCACCTTTGCCAGCCTAGCAGAACCCCCCTGGAAGCCCAGCAGAGCACCAGCCAAGATAAATTTAAAGGGGGGGGGGATTAAAATTTAAAGCCCAATCGTCAGCCTCGCGAGCAGGCTTTATTTATTTATTGTTATCCCCTCCCCACTCTGTGCCCTTACAAAGGCTGTGGGAAAGCTGAAAAGCTGGGGAAAAACTGATTTTTTCCGGCTCCATCTTGCTGCTTTTTTTCGGTTTAGCATGTCCAAATGCACCTCTCTGGTTCCTGGTAAACAGAAAGTAATTTGGTGAATGTCAACACCAACATTTCAACAATTACACTGTAAAAAATGGAAAATGAAAGTTGAAAGGATCGAACTTTTGGGGGGAAACCCTCAATTTTTCTAGTTCAAAGCACAAAAGTAGATATAACTCAAATCTAAACCTGCATATTTATGCATATGTATGCACTATTGCATATTTATGCATATGTATGCACTCCTGCCAATAAATGAAGCTGCCTTATGTGGAATCTAGTCCAGTACTGTCCAGTCTGACTGATAGCTGCTTTCCAGCCAAAGACTTTGCCTGCTATTTGGGGTTTTCACCTTCTAGCTGAAAAGCAGAGCTCAGCCTCTCCCTTGTAGCTTTCTTGGAAAGCTTCCTTTGAATGCATATGGAACCAGGCGCCTTTTGCTTCTGAGTCTAATGTTGGAGCTAACTGGTTTGGCAGGACAAAAGATGCCCAGGTGCCAAGTCCTTGGATATGTTTCTTAGTAGATCTAATCTCTCTCCTTTGTTTAAACTGCTTGCTGAACTGAACTGGAATTTGTTGGCTGGGGAAGAAGACAAGTCAGTTGCTGAAATGGGGTTGTTTCTGGGTGAGTGCATAGCAAGGGCAGATCTTTGTGTGGGTAAGATCCTTCTAATTCTGTTCTTCATAGCAAACCTGATCTTAGGCTTTAGGGCACAATGGATGGAGATTCAACTCTGACTATGGTCATTTGTGCATGGGTACTTTAATTCACGTTCACCCCGGGTCTGTCTCAGTTGTACCTTGGAGTTATGCATGAGTTTTACGGCCATTAGAGATTTCTTCGTTGCCAGAGTTTGTTATACAGCAGAAAGGAGAAGCAAGAAATAGCAAGAAATAGTCAAACATGTACTCTAGACTTTAAGAAAGCTGATTTCAATAAATTTAGGGAACTACTGAGTGTGATCCTGTGGGTGAGGATATTGAATGAGAAGGGAGTACATGAAGGATGGGAAATTCTTAAAAGGGAGATATAGAAGGCACAATTTAAATCAATTCCCATTAGGAGAAAAAAAGGTAGAGGTTTGAAGAAACCAGGGTGGATGACTAAATTACTTTTGGTTGAGATAGGATTTAAGAAGGGCATGTACAAGAAATGGAAAAAGGGAGAAATCAACAAAGAGGAATTCAAACAAGTAGCAAGCACATGAAGGGAGAAAAGTCAGGAAGGCTAAAGCACAGAATAAGCCTCCGACCTGGAGGTTAGCAACTTTATTGCTTGTACCCATGGCTAATGTCGCTTCCAGGTTCTGCCTACTATGGAATAAGACTGATGGTATAGAGCAGTGGTTCCCCTGGGGGCAGTGGGATTACCTAGAGGGTGCTAAGAGGCAAGGAAGTGGCTGGGGGGCACTGGAGGTGGGCCCCTTAGACAACACTGTACACTTATTTATAACTGACCAAACTATGGTACCATGCTAGCAAATAGCACTCCATGTTTCTGCTGCTGCGTAGTGCTGAAATCTGGTGGAAAATACTTGATTTTTTTGTAAATACTAGTCAGACCAGTGCACCATGTTTTGAGAAACAGTCGTCACTGGATATATATTTTTTGTTTATCATTTTTCAGTGTTTTTGCTGGTAAGTCCTTAACATAATAGTATTGTGCAGTATGCATTTTTCTGTGTTCTTGGTTACTGAACCTGTTGATTATGAAGTGCGCTTTTTAGCTATTTAAGTATTGTTTTTGTCACAGCCCACCCAGCATTAATATTTCTAAGTTATATAAGGGTTTTAAATTTCTCAATAACTGTTCTAAAAAGAAAAAGAAAAATGTTTTAAAGGAAAAAATTGGGGATAGAAGGGAAAAAATGGGTAATTGAGGGAAAGGTATAAATAATTTTTTAAAAATCTTGTAATAAGAGGGAGAATTACAGTAAATAAATATAAATATTGAGGAGAAATTTGAGTAAATGCAATATAGGCCATTGCAAGCCTGTCTGAGCTAGAAGAGAAAGGTAGATACAAGATGATGACCTGCAAGGTTTTTTTTGTGACCATTTGGATATGCTGGCATGAAGGTAAGTCTGAGCGATTTGAGGATCTTCTTTTGATGGAAATTCCAGACTGGGTGATAAATCAGTTTTCAGATACTAAGGAAACTGGGGTAGTGGAGGAAGAACTAATTGAGCTACAAAATGATATTGAGCTGAAAGCAAAGTTTAAGAAAGCATACCAAGAGTTTTGGTTACAGAAGGCAATTTATGATTGCTGTCCTGCACTATGGACAGTGGTTAAGAAGCTCCTTTTTGCATTTCCAGCGTGGTATTTGGTGGAACGTGGTGTAAGTGTGATCATCCAACCTCTCCAGGCAAAGAAATCAATTCCAGATTACTAAACGTGGTGATTTAAGATTCCTGCTAAGTGACTTTAAACCCGACATTGGGAACTGGGGTATAACTTCATCAAACCTATCCATGGCATTAAGAATTTAGTGAACAAAGAAGCAGTTACTAAATATGGTATCTAAGATTTTTGCTAAATGACTATTATTCTTTGAAAAGCTGGTGTCACTGAATCTAGTTCATCAATTTTGTTAAATAAATTAAACTAAAACGTTTTAATTGGATCTTGAATAAATGTGCAATTAATTGTTACTGTTTTGAACAGTATTGTTATTATCTTCCTTAGTGGATGGTGCAAACTGCTGTTCTCAGTGATACTTTTTATAGGGCAAGGTAGGAGTCACCGGAGATGAGTCTATGGAACCAAGGGGGTGGTGCCCCGAAAAATTTTGGGAACCACTGGTATAGAGGCTAATACTAAAAAGGCACTCTGACATTCTGTTCCCTTCTTTTGCCTCAGAACCCCCAAAATTGTCACACAGATATGAAACCTCATCGGTGTTCCATAATCAACTAGAAAGGCAGAAGGAAGAACAAAAGTTAATCCTTCACTGTCCCAAGAGGAAGTCACTAATTAAAGGTGACTGTCATTGCCTGTTGTGTCTTAACCGGCAGGTGGCAGGCCAGCCCTCTGAGAGAGATCCCCCACTGCTCCACCTCCAAGGAGGCCAAAAACAGCACAACCCTGTGTGGGATCACATGCAAATGTTAAGGCAGCAAAAGAAGCAGCCCGGCCAGGAACAAGGAAAAGACATTTTCACTCAGTCAATTAATGATTTCCTCTATGGTTCATTAATGAAACCCAACAACAATAAATTATAACATATGGTGGATAATTTCCTGCGCTCACTCTCTTTTTTGCTTCATTTTTATTTATCTCTGCTGGATAGCAAAGCCGCACAATATGTCTGTAGAGTCCTGAAAAAGCACACTTGCCTCTATCGAAACTGCCCTGTCTTCTGACTCTTTTGCTGCTTAGATCCAAGACCTGCACAAGAGTTTATCTCGTTTGAACTGACTGAGCTCCAGTGAAACCGATGTACAAATTTCTACACTGTGGATGCTGAGTTTATCAACTTCACTGACTAAAGTACCCCTCAAAGTTAATTTATTCGAATAATATTTTATCACAGTATAAAACCTATGCAACTTTGTTCATATTGTACCACCTTTTCACATTGAGGTATGTTATCTCCATGGCATCAGTAGATCATTGCCACATTTCCTTCAGCTACTGTGTCATGCTGTACCGCATTGGCATGCACTGTTTTTTCCGTCTCAGACTATCAATCCTGGTAAAATTCACAGATCTGCTAATTTGTGTAGTCAATGTTTCTGTCTTTCTCTATGGTGTTCTTGAAATGCAGAGTGCCTTCTGGGATAGCTTTCTCACTTGGACAGAAACATCCTTTGTAGCAAGCTGTTTGTGTGTATATATATATAGTTATGAATTTCCTGCATTGTGCAGGGGGTTGGACTAGATGACCCTAGTGGTCTCTTCCAACTCTATGATTGATTTATTTTTAGGACATTTCTAGCCTACCTTTCTTCCCTCGTAGAACCTAAGGCAGTATATACTGCCTTACAGTATATGGTGGGGTTCCCAGGAAGTCTCCCATCCAGGCACTGACCAGACATATACCCACAACTTCAGCAAGGTTGCTGCCCTGGGTGCTTACCAGTCATGGCTTACTAACATGATGCAATGTAATTGATAGATATAAAGAACATCACAACAATAGGCAAGAATAAATGGATGGCATGAATTGAATGCACTTAATATCTGAAATGGAACGTTTAAACATTTCAATCCTGGGAGTGAGTAAACTAAATTGGACTGTATTAGGACATATTCAGTCAGAAAATTACAAAGTGTCTTACTCAGGGAATGACAAACACAGAAGAAATTGTCGAAGGCTTTCACGGTCAGAGTTCATTGGTTCTTGTGGGTTATCCGGGCTGTGTAACCGTGGTCTTGGTATTTTCTTTCCTGACGTTTCGCCAGCAGTGTGGCAGGCATCTTCAGAGGAGTAACACTGAAGGACAGTGTCTCTCAGTGTCAAGTGTGTAGGAAGAGTAATATATAGTCAGAAAGGGGTTGGGTTGAGCTGAATCATTGTCCTGCAAAAAGTATCCAAGGTAATGTGCTAATCATTGTCCTGTAAGTATGACGATAATGTGCTAATGAGGGTGTGGTATGTTAATATGGAACCATTGTATCCTGAAGTGATCTGTTAATGTGTGAAATCCAAAGCTAATCTGCATGACTATTGTTGACTGTAATCTTTGTTAGTCTGGAGGTTTTCAGGACAGGAAGCCAAGCCTTATTCATTTTTAAACTCTCTTCTTTTCTGTTAAAGTTGTCCTGATGTTTATGAATTTCAATGGCTTCTCAATTTGTCAGATTGCACAGTTGGATTAACTCTATAAAGTTGGATTGACTCTATAAAGGAAGCCTCAGTCTGCAAGACTTGAGCAAGTCTGTTAACGATAGGACGTTTTGGAGGACATTGATTCGTAGGTCACTATAAGTCAGAAGCATCTTGACAGCATGTGACACACAGAATATTTGAAAATGTCCTTGCACCTGCACACGTTTCACTGTGTTAATGTGGCTAGATCCGTTGTATAGATGAAGATTGCACATATATAGACATTGCATAGATAAGATTTTGCTGTGCATATCCAGGCATAGGGCTTGGATCCAGACCAGACATTTCCATGGGCAGAAGCATTTCTGCCCATGGAGCAAGATTTTGGTGGACCTTTCTGTAGGATTGCTAACTGTAGTTTGGGAAATTATTGAAGATTTGGTAGTGGTGCCTGGGAGCTCAGTGGGGATATGATGCCCTCGGAAGCTGCTATTTCCTCCAAAGGAACTGGAAATCAGTTTTAATTTCAGGAAAACTCCAGGCCTCACCTGGAGGCTGGCAACCCTACAGTTCAGGCTGCTGTGGGGTGGTAAATGGGAATATTGCACTCCATGGGCAGAAATCCTGTTATTCTGGATCCAACCCAAGCTTTCCACTGTAGCAGTCTTCATGCTTGCTCTAGACAAAAGAAGGTACACTCTGGGGAACTCATCCAGTCCAGTGGCTACCTGGATAAATGGGAAAAGCTCCACTGGATATATTTCATCCATGGTCTTCTTCATAACCTGTGACTAAATAGGTTTGTGGAGTGACTCATCACCAACCCTCATGGTGGTTCATTATTCAGCCAATCTTCTTTTTGCTTTATGCTCTTAGTCTGCGCCGGCCTCATTTCTGACACATACAGCCAGACATCACATCATCAGCTGGCTATGAAGATCCATATGGAACAGAGTAAAATTCTTTGCACTCAGGATGAACTGCCAAACACTGGATATGTAACACAGAGGATTTAAATTCTAAAATATAAGGTTCTGGGGTTTAGGTCTCTCCTTACTGGCTGTCTAATTACCTCAGATCTGTAAAACATTATTCAAAAGTTTTTAAATAATTAGTTAAGAATAACAGCAGTATTGTATAAAGCCATGGGATAAGGAGGCACAGCCGCCTGGCTTCAGCACAGACTTTCTATGGACTTCTGCCTGACTGCAGAGCCATCGCCTTTCTATACGTGAACCTGTGCCCACACCCAATCAAGATTGGTCAATTTGGGTCCAGAGCAGGTTGGCAGGTAATACTATTTTCCTGACACTTTGTGGAACAGTGCCCAGCTTTCTGGCCAGCTGATGGAATGTCCCTTGATGTTATCTGTGGTAGGATCTGAGGTAGAATTGTGGCTATCTAGCTGTCTTGAGCCAAGAGGAAATAAATAAATGAATAATCTTGGCTGTCCAGGGAAAGTACCTAGGGAAGGGCCAAGTCCAGGCATTTTGCTATCCTAAGCAGATCCAGGTAACATTGGTTGGGAGGCAATGGGCCTGTGTTGCATCCCTGACCCATGCCACCTGTCGCTGAGAGGAAGGGAAGCCCCACTAGTCATCTGGAGCTCTTTTTCTTGCTGGGAAGTGCAGCCGGAGGTCAGACCTGGCATATGACAATGGGCACAAGCCATTCTTGTCAGCTCTTCCTGCACTACTACCCTTCGTGTACCCCTGCATCCCAAACATCCTCTTGGTTTGCTTGCCTGGTGAGCCCAGGTAGGTGGGATCTCTCTGTCAATATGAATATGTGTATTTAGACTTCTAATTACTTGAAGGTAAAGGTAGTCCCCTGTGCAAGGACTGAGTCATTGCTGACCCATGAGGTGATGTTACATCCTGACGTTTAGTAGGCAGACTATGTTTACGGGGTGGTTTGCCATTGCCTTCCCTGGTCATCTTCCCTTTACCCCCAGCAAGCTGGGTCCTCATTTCACCGACCTCGGAAGGATGGAAGGCTGAGTCAACCTTGAGCCGGCTACCTGAAACTGACTTCCGTCGGGATCGAACTCAGGTTATGAGCAGAGCTTTTGACTGCAGTACTGCAGCTTACCACTCTGCACCACAGGGTTAATTATTTAGTACTAATTACTTAGTAAAGTAAAATTCTGACATGAAGTTTGGATTCCCTGACTGATTGTTTGAAGTGATGCTGAGTGTGGAAAAGGGACATTGGAACTGTCTATCTGTTTCATTTTGTAGGCAGAGTCGATAGGAGCCCATATCTGTACTGCAGGGATGGGGAACCTCAGGCCCGGGGGCCGCATATGGACATTTTTTGTGGCCCTCGGGAGCTCTGGGGCCCTGCTGCGGAAGCAGGGCACAGGGTGGCCCTCCCCAAGAGTGTTCCTGGGGCCGCGGCTTACAGGGGCGCTGCGGCGCCCTTTGGATCTCCTCTTGCCAACTGTTGGCTGTTGGTCGGCGAGAGGAGAGGGGAGGGATGCTTCCCCCAAGGCTGCCCCCTACAGCTGTGGCGTGCAGGAACGCCGCGGCACATTGTAAGCCCCTCTCGCTGCCTGTCAGCTGTTGAGCAGCGAGAGTGGGGGGGGGGAAGAGGCCAGCGGCTCCCGGCGGCAGAGCATGCATGTGGGAGCCGATCGGGCTTTGGGAGGGGGGCTTTTTTTTACTCTGTGGCGGGGAGGGCATGGAGACTGGGGTCTGGTCGTGCGAGGCTCCGTGCGCCGCCGTGTGTGTGTGTGTGTGGGCGGAAGAAGTGGGGAGACTGGGGCCCAGTGGCGTGGGGCCGGCGTGCGCGGGTGTGTGTGTGTGGGGGAAAGGCTTTTCTCTTTCTTCCTCTTTTTCTGTCACTCTTTCTCCTTTCTCTCCCTTTCTCCCTCTTTTTCTATCTCTTTCTTTGTCTCCCTCCGTCCTTTT
Organism: Euleptes europaea; assembly: GCF_029931775.1. Classification (NCBI taxonomy): domain Eukaryota; kingdom Metazoa; phylum Chordata; class Lepidosauria; order Squamata; family Sphaerodactylidae; genus Euleptes; species Euleptes europaea. The sequence continues at coordinate 36,370,837 of NC_079318.1, read as the reverse complement.
CTCTTTCCCTCCATCCTTTTCTTTCTTTCTCCCCCTCCATTCCTTTCTCCCTCTTTCTCTCTCCCTCCCTTTTCCTCTTTTCCTTCCTCCCTTGCCAATCGACTGTGGTCTGCACCCCCCTGGCGCCTCGTTTGCTGGGGCCCACCGCTGGCTGCCTTCCCACCTGGAGGGGGGGAGGGGGGCGCCCTGCAGGCCTTCTCTGTGTGGCCTCCCCTGGGGTTGCCAACCTCCAGGTGGTGGCTGGAGACCTGGCAACCCTAGCCTCTCCCCCCCACCAGGAGATTTACACCTGGTATGGTAGCTGTATTTGTCTGTTGCAGCAAAAAGAAACTAGAATATTGTAGCACCTTAGAGTCTAATGAAATTTTATTCCAGCAGAAGTTTTCTACCTGAGTATGGCATTTGTTGTTTGTGCACATTAGAAATATGGCAATAACCGGAGGTCCCATCTCATCTTGCTCATTTTCAGCCTCTAGCAGTTGGTGGTGTAAATGCACAAACTGTTCTTTACTTGCGGGTATAAGGAATAGGGAGTTCCTAACTTCGCAGTAGGACACAACTTGTTTTTTCATTTTTTTCACAGCAGCAGTTTGCATCAAGAGGAAAGAAATGGGAAGCCACCATGTCTACCTATAAGTGAAGTAAAAAGGCAAGACTCAAATAAACGTTATAACACTCACCTGCCATATACTGCAAAGTGCTGATATGCCTCAGAAGAGATGCGGGCATCCGCCTACATGCTAAGCATCAGCTTCTTTCTGCATACCATGTCTCAGCATCTTCTCATTCATGCACAGCAGAAATTTTGGAGTCCTGCGGGTACCTGTCATCAGGCTTTTTTCTGCTGAATGGATGCTTTTCTTGAAAAGGCACCCCCCACCCACCCCCGCATGAAGGACTATAATACAGCTCATGCTAACCTGATACAAACTCTAGGGGGTTTGTAGAACCTTCAAATTTTTTAATCCATTATTACACAAACAGATTTTTAGAAATAGCTACAGAATATCAGCTGCATCGTTTACCTATCCCAGCTTTTTACCTAGCCCAGCTTGTTCTGGGTATCAAGGACAATACTAGTGGCACTTGGGTACTTCCCCCACAAGGATTCCGTGTGGAGACGTCTTGGTGCTAATTCTAATTAGTAACTTTTGAAGGCACGAAGCTGCCTTATACCGAGTCAGATAGGGTTGCCAGCTTCGGGTTAGGAAATACCTGGAGATTTTTGGGGCGGAGCCTGAGGAGGGTGGGGTTTGGGGAGGGGAGGGACATTTCTCCAGGTGAACTATTCTCAAATGGCTGGAGATCAGTTGTAATAGCAGGAGGACTCCTGCTAGTACCTGGAGGCTGGCAGCCCTAAAGTCAGACCACTGGTCTGTCAGCATCAGTTCTGTCTTCTCAGACAAGCAGTGGCTCTCCAAGGTCTCAGATTGAGGTCTACTACTACTTGATCCTTTTAACTGGCTATGCTGAGGATTGAGCCTGAGACCTTCTGCATGTAAAGCGGATGCTCTGCCACTGAGGCATGGCTTAAACACCACTGTTGCTCACTAACCTGTAAGATTAGAACCAATCATATTAATCTGTAATGCCCACATAAGAGTGACATGACTAATCACACAGAGAACCAGACCTGCCAACTGTCTCAGTGTGAACAGAAGACTCTCAGTTATAAGGTTGTCATACGTACTCTCCCTTCCCCTTGTTTTGAAATCTTTGCCGTTTGTCTTTCTGTGGCCAGCTTCATCTCAATTGAATTTTCTAAACAAAGCTATTGCCAAGTAATATAAACTGCTTGTTATATCAGTGGAAAAGATTGAGCAACACAGTTTACTTTTACTGTAAGCTGATTAAAATAAGCCTTGCAGAACCTGAGGCAGCAGACCAAAACAGGGCCCTTGGATGACCTCTGCTTGTTTCTACATTAAGATAACCTTTGCTAAATGTGAACTGCAGAGGGAACCAGATCTGACACATTTTGCAAGACCTCAGCTAATCAGCTACCCAATTAAACAGGATAGCAGAATATACAGATCAGAAATAAAAAAGAAAGACAAATATTTGCTCATCAGCCTTAATGCATTACAACGGGCAGGTACGATTGTAGGAATCAGGGACAGATCAGTGTGTGTCAGACATCTGGGGCTGACAAATGTAGTGCCGACGGGAAGAGAAGCAAGGCAGTGCTGTGGTTCTTGTCCGCATTGCCACCTTGCCTCCCAGCGACAGAGCAGTCCATCCTGCATTTTTTTTTTGAAGGCTTAGCATTTCTAAAATCTGGCCATTTGCCCCTGGTTAAAGCTAAACCTGCTTTTCTCCTGACATCCTGTCCTTGCTGTTCCACATTGATAGGACACCAGCGAACCAGCTGAGATTTACCCCTGACAAGAGCAGTTGGTGAATGTATGGGTAAATATTTAATCAGCGGCACAGGGTGAGGGATCTCCTGGAACACTGGAATTATTGTTAGGCTGTGAGAGTGAGATTGACCCAGGATGGAAGTGCGATGAGAGCTGCCTCCCTTCCATTGGGGGTAAAAATAGGCATTGATCAATCAAATTTGTAATTTCTTAAAAAAATGAATTCAGGGTTTAAGACAACGTTGTTCAATATTGGTGGGGCTCAGTTTAAAAAACAGTAGCCAAAAATCTGTTAAAACTGGTTTGAAATTAACCTGATGGGAGGGACCCTGCTGCGATCCCCTCAAACAAAAGGGCCTAGGTGTGATCTGGGGGAAATCCTAGCAACAGTTAAGTGTCAAGAACAGTCATCCCCAGATTCCAAAGTTTTTAAGGGAACAAAAAGGAAGGAAAAGGAAAAGGACAAGAGAATTCCCCCAAATTCAAATAGGAGAGCTCCCTCCGTCCCTCCCCCACCCCATGCCTTCAATGAAGTTGCAAGTTCAGAACCTCTCTTTGCCAGCAAACTCACTCACTCAGCCTCGCTCCACATGTAAATGCCCCATGGCGTTTCTTTTCTTTATGATACGAATGTGATGATCTTTCGACTCGGTGATTGGCTCAACCGCTTGTCATCATGACACACCTCCTGGACAGAGTCCACCACCACCCTCCCCCAGCCCACTGGCTTGTGAACGCTTTGCCTTGGAACAAATGGGCGTAATTGCATCATTCACTCACTAGAGTACAGTCCTGCTTTACGTTTTGGCCTGTGGCAGGCATTGGGGACAGAAAAGGCATGTTTTGTGCTTGGAAGTTAATTCAAATGGCTCTTATCTCTCAGGATATAGGCCCAATCACATGTAACAACGAAGTACCTGGCCATTTCAGTGTCATGCTTTTTAAAGGCACTTGCCACAGAAAATGACCTTAAAAACAAAACTTGGCTTTTCCAGGAGCACCACAGTGCAAGAAAGCATTAAGGGAACTGTATGGGCAAAAACGCATGGTCACTTTATCCTCCTTTAATCCCTGTTTCAGCCAGGATTCAGCCAGGATCGAACGCATGCGTTTCGCCTAATGTGCGTTCGAGCCTGGAAAAAACAGGGATTAAAGGAGGATAAAGCGACAATGCGTTTTTGCCCTATGTGAAACTGAAAAAAAAATTCCTCATCACATCAGTGTTCTAAAAGAAGAAAATGATGTGGTATAGTTAGAGTTGCCAGGTCCCTCTTTGCTACGGGTGGGAGGTTTTTGGGGTGGAGCCTGAGGAAGGTGGGGTTTGGGGAGGGGAGGGACTTCAATGCCATGGGGTCCAATTGCCAAAGAATTTCCTTACCCATCGTGCCGTTCTGGCCTCTGAATGCCTGCTGACATGGTCTTCTCCCTGTTGGAGCAACGTCAAGTCTTTTGATGGTAGATCTCGTCCTAGGCCCAGGACTAGAGTTGCCAACTATGTTGCCAAATGGCTGGAGGGGAAGGGTCTCAGTGTGATTATAATGCCTTTTAAGTCTACCCTTCAAAGAAGCCATTTCCTCCAGAGGGACTAATTTCTGTAGTCTGAAAATCAACTGTAATTCCAGGAGATTTCCAGGTCAGCCTGGAGGTTGGCAACCCTAAATGGGCCTCTCACTCCCATGCTGGATTGCTGGCACGGAGCTGCCACAGAGGAGGTGAACTTTGGCCCTCCCTGTCTTTTCATTGGTACACGTTGATTTGAGTTCACTCACAAATTTCCCTTGCTGAGAGGGATGTAAAATATATACTTCTCATAAGATCAAGATATGGAGAAATATACAGGGTTCACAGTCCAAGGCTGTTAACCAGTGGGAGACTTCCATGGGGCGGCCTAGCTTGGTGATGGTGATGTCATCTTTGGTGTAACCCAGAAGTAACATTGTCATGTAGGGGGAGGCTAGGGCAGACTGTTGCGGACACCCTCAGGACCATGGTGTCGTCTTATCAAGGAGACGGTGCAAGGGCTCTGCAATGGACGCCTTGTTGGGCAAAAAGGAACGGGAGAAGTTCAGGAGTCCTGCTTGGTCTTGGGTGGCGGTGCGTTGAGGATGGCCTTGACCTTTGCAGGAGTTGGGTGGATTTCAGAAGCATCAATGAGGAATCCTAAAAATTCCACTTGTGGCAGACCCAACTGGCATTTCTCTCTCGACGGTGAGGCTGGTGGCCTTGAAACAACTGAGGACTTGACCAACATGATTCATGAGTTCCTTCTCGGACTCGCCAGCGACAAGGATGTCGTAGTAGTAGGGAATGGCCCCTGGAAGACCTTTTAGGACATCTTCCATTAGGCCTTGGAAAATCCCGGGTTCTGTGCTGACCCCCAACTGGAGGTGTTTGACACGGAATGCCTCCCTATGGGTGACAATTGTCTGAGCTTTGGCAGAGGCTGTATCAACTGGAATCTGCCTGGGTGAGGTAGAGCTTGGCGAAGACTGCCCCCAGCCAGGGATGTGAGGAGCTGACTGATGATGGGCACCGGATATGAATGCTGCTGAAGGGCTTTGTTGATAATGCACTTGTAGTCAGCACATCTTCTTACTTTGCCGTTGGACTGCAGCGGCGTGATGATAGGTGTTTCCCACTTGGCACTGGGAACCGGCTCCAGGACATCTTGTTCGATGGGATGGTCCAGTTCGGCATCGATCTTTTCCTCGAGTGCAAACGGCACTCGATGGGGCCTGTGCTCAGATATTAACTAATAAAATGCTTTAAAAACAAACCTATTTTCATTAAAATAGTTATTATAAAAATCAATTGTTTTTTAAAAGGACAATAATATTGGTATCTCTTCATTATTCTAATGCCTACTGCCTGATGTAGAGTTCACAGAGATCACAGGGATATATTCTAAACAACCTTCTTACCTTTCCTCTTTCCTACTATTTACTAAGGGCCTGGGGCCACTGCAACCTGGCCAGAACTGGGTTCAACATCATCTGGCAAGCAGATAATCTCTCCTGGGTCATTCTGGGGCCCCAGGAAGCTGACCGAGGTGCTGTTTGGAGATTTTAGCATCATTTCTGATCAAGCATCGTTCATATATTCTACTGAATGTGAAGAGTCTAAATGTGGTATTGGGTGTGTGTGTCCCAGAGGAGGACCATGGTAACTCATGGTGGTTCTGGCCTTGATGCACCCTGAGACCATGTTTCTTAGGGTTTACTAAAGAGTTACACCTCAGAAAGAGTAGCCAAGGCAGTGAGGGAAGGGAGGAGAATGATTCTCAGGCTGTTCTGCCTGGCCTGGCCTGACTCGGCCTACTGATGAACACCCACCAGGTTGGCTCTCATTGTGTTTGTGAGCCAATTCTACATTAATCCATTCAGTTGTCTGTGAGTGTTCAAGCCTGATAATCCAATTACTTTTCATATATTCATACAATACAGTATAGAACGTTTCAGTTGGCATTGTTTCACATATGTTCATTCTCGTGCAGCCTGACAAGATTTATATTTCCTCCTCCCCCACAGACCTTTCCTCACTGCATGCCCCTTAGTAGCCAATTGTATAAATAAATAACGAGCAAATCAATCAGCCTGTCATCATAAATACTGTTTTTTGTAAAGTCTGACCTTTGGTGAACATTTAAGTCTGTATTATTGAGGTTATTTTGTGTGTTCATATTTTCTCTCAGCCTTACGGGAGGCACAGTCCCCCCCCCCCAATAATTTAAATACCTGATCTGACCATCCATGACCTTGGGGAAGAATCAATTTCACCTATCACACTGATGCAAAAGGAAAGGAAATAAAACTCCACTACTAAAGCTACTGTTCAGCTGCAAAGCTATTCAGTAGCTGTTTAACTCAAATATTGGTGAGATGAGCAGATCCAGGGCTTGGCTCAGGAGTGATCACGGCTGTCTAAAATGATATGTTTGCCTTCTGAACCAGTTCACTGTGAAAGTCCCAGAATCCTTAGCCCAACCTAGGGTTGCCAACCTCCAGATAGTGGCTGGAGATCTCCTGGGATTACAGCTGATCTCCAGGCGACAGAGATCACTTCACCTAGTGAAAATGGCTGCTTTGGAAGATGGGTTCTATGGCGTTATACCCTACTGAAGTCCCTCCCCTCCCCAGATTCCACCCTCATCAACCTCCACCCCCCAAATCTCCAGGTATTTCCCAACCTGGAGATGGCAACCCTAGCCTAAACCCAATCCTGGCCATCACACATCTCAGCATCAGTCCAGGCTGCACAGAAAGTGGGGCAGGAGTTGAAGAATGTGGAAGAGGTCAACAAATAATGAACAAAGACAGAGATGTTTCACCAGGCTTACGGTTGAGGGCAGTGATGGTATTATATCTTGAGCCTGGCCTCCCTACCCACCTACCCCTTATTCCTTTTTTTTAACCTTAACCTTTTGCCCTTCTGTCCTCCCTTTTTTCCTGGTTGTGTTTTCCTGTCCATATATCAGTTCACCTCCATCCTTTCTTTTCTCCCACAAATCGGAGTGACATCAATGGTAGGCACCAATATACAGCCACCTTCTTTTATGACATCCTCCTGAGGTGAAGCTTTTAGGTGCCATCTATGTAGGATTATTATAGTGCTGTTTTAGATTGGTTAGATTGTTTTAATTTGCAATTTGTATTTATCTGTATATTCATCTGTTGTGAGCCGGCATGAGTCCAGTTCACCGGGGGTGGGGAGGGGCAAGGTACAAATAAAATTTTATCATCATCATCATCATCAATAATAAAGATGAATAACAGTTTTCAATGAAATGAAAATGAAAGCAATGTTTTGTGTACACCCCTACTATGTGCAACTCTTTGTCTATTACACCACATTGGCTCTCTTACGCAACATGCAGGTCTTCCTTGTGACATGAAGAATTCATTCTCAGAAGCTCTTTACAATGAAACCATGTCAGGAATTGTCCTGGTCAGAACTACACATGGCTATCTCTACTAACTGAAACAATGTGAAACTGGGTATATGAATCTGCAAAGCATTAGACAAAACAGGTCATCAAATCATAAATAAACTTGAAAGGAGAGTCTTTCAATACTCTAGTCATTTTTTGAACTTTAGCTGGGGAGGGCCTAATAGAAAGGAGAGAGGGTTTAACCCTTCTACCCTTGCATGATTGGGCTAATTGAGATGAAGGCCTTCGCAATGTTATTAGTTCTTCAAAGAAAAAAATGGACAGGAGCTCGTATCTTGAAAGGGCTATGATAACACAGGGTGGTGGTGGTGGTGTCAGTGTTCATCACTTTCTACTAGCAAAACCATTGAAAGGTTGAGGGGTTAAACCCCCTCTCCCCTCTGTACCCAGCACCGATCTAAATTAGAATGGACCTCTCACAGCTAAATGCAGCGGGAACAGATGCTGGGAAGCTCCAATAACTAATCCTTCCACGTTTTCTGTGTTTTGATCCTTAGACAGAAGTTAGATACAAGTAAAATATCACCAGTATTTGTTACCATGAAGTTAATACAGTTGTGTGTGAAGTGCCATCAAGTCGCAGACAACTTTATAGCAACCCCATAGGGTTTCCAAGGCAACAGATTAACATACATTAGACGGTTTGCCATTGCCTGCCTCAGTGTAGTGACCCTAGTATTCCTTGGTGGTCTCCAGCTCTGCTTAGTTTCCAAGATCTGATGAGATCAGACTAGCCTGGGCCATCTAGGTCAAGGCATTAATTCAGTGAGGTCACTGTTATTAAAACAAATAAGAATTGTTGAGAATGTATTGAAAACATTATTATATTATTATTAGAGGAACATTAAGACAATGTTAGTTACAGTTAAGATGTTAGTAACCTAAAACATCATGAAAATATAGTGAAGAAATACCAGACACATTAATACTACCAGTTTTAACAGTTATAATGTTTTTGTAGAGGTTGGTGCCTGAAAGTTAATGGTAGGATTAGGTGAACTTTGTATTTCTTGGCTCTGTATGGTCTGAATTGAGGAGTACTTTCACCTTAACTCTGCATCAACAAGAGATTTGTGTCACTGAATTTGTGGATAAAAAAACACAGCCTGTTCTCTTTATGTCAAGTCCGAAAGGTTAAACTGAACTACGTTCTCTAAATTTGTTTTTTGCAGGGTCTTTAAATTTTTATATGCAGTAATATCATTTTAATAACTTTAAAGGGTTTTATTACTAACAGGGAAGATTTCTCTCTGTCTCTCTGTCTCTCTTTGTGTTTCCTCTGTCCATTTAGGATCTTTCAGAGGAACCTGGCTGGGCACTGCTGAAACTTAATGCTGGATCAGTTGGATGTTTTCTCTGGTCCAGTAATTCAATATTTAGGATAAAGTAATTCTCTCTCTCCCCCCGCCCCCAGCCTCTGTGTTCCCCAATGTATTCTATAGATGTTTCATGAAAATTATTTAATAAACCCAAACTTCACCCCTAGTGCTGACATTATGCCATCCCCAATTCAACCCCAATATGGGGCCACAGAGAGAGAGCGAGAGAGAGCTGTACGCACTGATTGTGTCCTTTTATCCTGTAACTGCTATTGTTCTTTGTCAAAATGGGCCAGAAACACACCTTCTTACCTGGGGAAGAGGAAAGAAGTAGAGGAGAACCCCCCCCCCATCATTCTTCTGAGCATGGAGGAGTTTTGAAAATGGCACAGACATCCTAGAATGGGTAGTGCTAATGTATCCTTAGCACAAGACCCTGTCTTGGATGGTGGTGCAATTTTGGAAAAGGAGTGGAGAGGAATAATGAGGGGATGATGGCCTGTGGGAAGAGAATTTGCTTCTCCTTATTATTTTTTTCAGGTCTAAGATAGCAAACATGTGAAGCTGCCTTATACTGAATCAGACCTATCAAGTTCACCAGATCTATCAAGTTCTCTGTTGTCTACTCAGACTGGCAGCAGCTCTCCAATGTTTCAGGTAGAGGTCTTTCACATGATCTACAACCAGATCCTTTCAACTGGAGATGCCAGGGATTGACCCGAGGACCTTCTGCACGCCAAGCTGGTGCTCTACCACTGAGCCACAGCCCCTTCCTCATGCAGGAAGCACCAATGTCCTAGGTTGGCTTGGAAAGATTGTCTTAGGTAAGCGTCAGAATTATGGCATTTCCTAGAATATGGTCTTTGGAAAGTAATCTGGCTCCTCCAATTGAAAACCAGAGAGGCAAATGAGTGGTGAGGCCAAAACAATACAACATGGCAATGGGATTGGCCAATAAGCTGTTTGAGTGGGAGCTTGGATCTCCATTCCCATTCCCTTGCCAAGGTGTTTGTTATTGAACGAGGCTCTAAGGCATTACCATCTTGCAAAAGAAACATTGGGAGATGTGGCCAGTTAAATGCTACCGTACCTATGTGGTGCCATTTTAAGTAAGTGTCTACCACACTGTTGGGGAAGTGTTTAATAATCCAATAACATGGACAGGGACCAGCCATGTGGCTCCGAACAATAGGTTTAGCACCTCAGCAGGAAGGGAATAGTGCTGATTGCATGGGGAAAGTCTGTGAGATAGTCTTCCACCCGTGTTTGTTTGATACTTTCACCCTGCTTTTCTGCCCAGGGGGGTGACCCAGAGCAGCTTACAGCATTGTTCTCCAGGCCTCCATTTTATCCTCACAACAACCATATGAGCTAGGCTAGGCAGAGAGAGAGAGAGAGAGAGAGAGAGAGAGAGAGAGAGAGAGAGAGAGAGGCTAAACCCACAGACGTTCCATGATAGAGTAGGGATTCAAACTTGGGTATGCTAGATCCTCGCCTGGCACGCTAACCATATTACCCCGGCCATGTATGAACTACTTATGGACAAACAGCTCCTGCATGGCTAAGGTAACATTTAACAACCTAAGACAGAGGCCTCACCCTTCACTGTGGTCGGCCTTGCTCTACAAAATCATTTTGTGTAAATCATCTGGCCTCCTTCGTTTGTAGGGTTGCCAGCTCTGGGTTGGGAAATACCTGAAGGTTTTGGGGGGGGGGGGTCTGAGGAGGGCAGGGGGGTTGGAGAGGGGAGGGACTTCAATGCCATAGAGTCCAATTGCCAAAGCGGCCATTTCCTCCAAGTGAACTGATCTCTATCGGCTGGAGATCAGTTATAATACCAGGAGATCTCCAGCTGATATCTGGAGGTTGCCAACCCTATCTGTTTGTTTTTTTCTGAGCACTGGCCTCTCTAGACAAGAATGGATTCTACTGCCCGCAGATAGCTGTGGTGATAGGCAAGAGTACCACACAGAGAGGCTGTCTATGCAACACGTTGCTTTTTCCGTTGCTCACAAATGAATTGCCCTCTGGCCTCCTAGATCATCCAACATACCCTTTTCACGTGATTTGGGATTTTAATTAATCCGTAACAAGCCAATCAATGAAGTTCCCTTCTCTGAGATCGGAATGCAACAACAATAATAATTCAATAATGCCGGTCATGTTTTTCAATGAAATATAATTTACTGTGTGGAAAAACGCCTCATCCAAATGGCACGAGAAAGAGGCACACTGTCCAAGCTAGTTCTCACTGTCTACACACAAGTGGGAGTTGCTTTGCCTTTTCAATAAGCTGACCCCCACCCCTTTTCCTAAGGACTGTTCCTTTCCCCCTTATGTAACTCCCCCAGCAACTCCACGGACCTATTTTGTTTCACTGGCTAGAGGAGTTTGTTATGCACCCTCAGCTCCTTAGATGCCTTAATCACTCCACAGGGCTCCTTTTCTTTCCTGGTTTCACAAGGCTGCATAGCTAATATCTGAGGGAAAGTTAAACAAATAGTTTCCAAGTTCCAATGTGAAACCCAACAGCTAATCTTCCATTCTGAGTGTCTGCCTGATTAGGGGAGGTATTGAATAAGGGGGAAGATCAGGTTTGTGAAGAAAATACACAGCACTCATCACAGACATTTTGTCTCATTGCCTTATCAGGCTCTTAAGGTCATACAGATTGCACTTTAAAGGGGGGGGGGAGAACCAGTTAAGTTAGCTAATACTGTAAAATATTTTATCAACGTTGTTCATTAAACATGTCATTCCACATTTCATTCTTTTGCCTGCTATTTCCTTTTGTGCTCAGAGATTTGATTATAATCTTTCCCAATGAAGTTTTCTATTTCCTCTTCTCCTACCAATCGGTCAGATCTGGTTAATGGTTTATTCTCACTATGAGTTCCTAGCCAGAAAAAATCCTAATGGTTTAGGGTGCAAACTAGGACTTTTCTAGAAGCCTACAATTAATGGTGCAAACGTAAGGGACTAGATTGTCAGAATATTACTCATTCTGGGGAGCTAAGTATCATACTTTTGTTTCATGCACCTGAACTACGACAGTATTTTCACTGATCTTCCTTTGATTTGGGCCCCGTGGCATTTTTTCGTATTTTGTATCAGAAGTACCAGGTTCTTATAGAATGTTTTGCACTCGCAGATCTCTAAAAATGAGCCAGCATTTTGGAGATATCGAAATATTAAGCAAGGAGGTAATTGCTCATGACAGGATGCAAAAGATCTGAGCTTGCCTCAAATGTTCATGGAACACTATTATGGCATCATGTTTTGTGACACTGCACTTATATACCTGTTGGAACCCACCCAAAAGAGCAACTGTAACTCCATCATTGACCTTGCATGCCACAGATTCCAGGTTCAAACAATGGCATATACATTCATAAAGGAAAGATTCCTGTCTGATAGAGGTGCTGCCCATCAGAGTAAACTAGATGGACCTAGATCAGGGGTAGAAAAGAGCAAGAGTCCTGTAGCACCTTAAAGACTAACAAGGGTATGAGATTTTTTGAGTCCCAGCCCACTTCCTCAGATACTAGATCAGGGCTGTCAAACATATAGCCCAGGGGCCAGATCAGGCCCCTTGAGAGTTCTTATCTGGCCTGCGAGCCAGCTGAGGCAGGCCCCCTGCTCCTGATATGGGCTGGCAAGCCCACTGCCGGCTTCACTTCTTACTTAAAATACAAATATGCTTAAAATAATAACACTCATGCAGTATTTTCAAAATTTGAAGGCAAAATGTGAAGATAAAACAGGCAATTTTAAGTTAGCATTACTGAGCAACTAGGCTGTGGTTAGTAAATGATTTACTTTATTTTTGGATTGCTGTAGTGCTCAATAGCTCAATGCAATGTAAGAAAGCAAAGTAATAAATTACAATTAGAACAGGACTTTAAATCTCATGATAAAAATTAACATACAACTCTTGACAAAACTGACACAAGAAAGTGAGTCTTTCTTTATCCTGAACCACCAAAACTAAATGGAAACAATTCTTACATTGCTTCTAAAATATGGACAGCATTGAAGCCAAGAAGCTACCATTTTAAATGTCTCCTTGTGTACACTTGTTGCAGGAGCGCAATCCCAGCTTATCCAAATCCCATGGTGAAGAATGCATAGAAGTGGTACCTCAGTTTAGGATTGCCAACTCAGGGTTGGGAAATACCTGGAGATTTTAGGGGAGGAGCCTGAGGATGGTGGAGTCTGGAGAGAGGAGGGACTTCAATGGGGTATAAAGTCATAAAGTCCACCTTCCAAAGTGGCCATTTTCTCCCGGTGAAGTGATCTCTGTCGCCTGGAGATCATAGCAGGAGATCTCCAGCACCGCCTGGAGGTTGGCAACCCTACTTCAGATACCCACAAGGACTAAGCCATTTTAGAGTGTTTCTAGGTAATATCCAGCAGTTACTAGCAACTAATGCAGAATCTAAATACATGTTTAATACATTAAAGCTAAGGGGTCTTGTGAATGAATGTTTGCTTTGGGAGAACACAGCAGATTGCCCGCACATACCCTATACACCCACTCATATACACTCACACACTTGAAAATCACAGTTTTGCAACTGACTCACAGGAGTTTCAAAACTGTTAAGATATTTACATGACTTAGAAAGCCAGAATTTGGTAACATGTAGTAAAACATACTTTGATTACTAGAAAAAATTTCAAATGGGATCTTCAGTGCATTATCTCCTTAATACCAGGAACCAAACAGTTAATGTACTTCAACACTAGTGAGAAATCTAAAGGTTGGCAGCAACCTAGTTCAAGGCATTCCTATTGTTAGAAAAAAAAATTCACATGTGAAATAGCTTTCTACTCAGTCAGACCTTTGGTCTACCAAACTCAGTTTTATCTCCTATGCCTGGCAACAGCCCTGAGGCCTTTCACCTTTAACTGGAGATGCCAAGGATTGAACCAGAGATCTTCTGCATGCAAAGCAGGAACTCTGCCACTGAGCTGCAGCCACTCTGTAAATGGAACATTTGTAAATTTCTTCCTCAAAAGATATAAGAAATGTGTGGAAAAGGACATTTTTGCATCTCAGCTGCACATTAGCAGTCAGAACTCCAGTGGAAAGCAAGAAACAGCATGGAAATGTGAAACAACATTCTCTTCACATGCTTGAGCTAGTTTTGGATTAGGAAAGGAGAATTTGCAGTGGCAGTCAGGAACATAATTAGCTGACCAAGCCCCAAGCAGGCAGCTGCCCCAGATACCCCCCACGCAGGCAAGCAGGCAGGCATCCAACCGGTGGCGCTCTCGCCTACCTGGTGGCATAGGATGGTTTGTTGCACCAGCTGGGCATAGCCATCCAGCTGCACACCAGAGTTGCTTCTTCTCTGCATGGTTGGGGCCGGATTCTACAGCTGGCTCCTGCTACCTTCACCTGCAAGGATGAAATGAGGTCACACTGTCTAAGAACTCCGCCCCCCCTGCTCGCATTCTGGTCCTGCCCCCTTTAATCCCTCCATTGTCACCACTTCTGCCCCTAGCCCTCTTGTAGTACGGAGGGAATACGTGTCTCCACGGCCCGGGTGGGAAAGGGTTAACACAGTTTCTTGGGCGGTCCTAGCAGCTCCATAGCTAACAACTCTTCTGCGAGGGGAAAAAAAAGGTTCCTTTTCTCAGCAAAACAAACTCACATCTGCCTTGAATAGAGGCTATTCCTGTCTGCAGGAGGGGGCAGACCACCAGTCTTAGATCCTTCTGAGCTAGAGATCTGCCAGGACCCACGAAGGGCCAGACCAAATGATTTAGCGGGCCTTAAACGGCCCCCGGGCCTGACGTTCCCCACCCCTGGCCTAAAACAACAAAAACTATGCAGGCAACAGAATTGTTATGCATGACGGTTAGGGTTGCCAAACTCCAGGCTGGGCATGAAAATCTCCTGGAATTACAGCTGCTCTCCAGACTACAGTAATCCCTCATGAATTACTTATAACAGATTTTCCATGTGGTCAATCTGCGAGGCTTGAAATTGATTTCCACAATTTTTTTCTGCACGCCTCCTTTTGCAACGTTGTTCTCTGTCTTCCCATATCAGTTTTATCCTGTTCGCACTTTTCCCTGAAAGTGATGTTTTCAGGTGGGGAGCATCACGTCATTTGTGACATCGCGGATGATCATGCTGGAGGCTTCCCCCACTTCCCCCTACTGTTTGTTTTCTCACGCATGTGCCTCAGTGAAGAAACCGGCACAAAATGGATGCCCCAACACCGAAGCACAATCCACCATTAGCCCCCCCCAAACAACTACATTCCCCATGCATTTGTGTATCATCGGCACTATTTCCATACGTGTTAATGAAAGTCCAGATTTTCCCACTCCTTTTCTTTCTAAAACAGATCTCTTTAATCAGGTTATTTTTGATGCCACTGGAAACACAGGACACTGCTGCAAACACGTGCCCCCTCAATCCACTTTTTAAATTTTTTTTGGAGGCTGAGATTAATGATAGGATAATGGGTTGATAGATCGATCCATTGTTCTATCACTAGTCTGAGCCTCCAATTTTTTTAAAAAAACATGGATTGAAGGGAAGCGAGGGTGTGTGTGTTTGCAGCAGTCTCCTGTGTTTTCTGTGGCATCAAAAATAACCTGATTAAAGAGATGTGTTTTAGAAAGAAAAGGGGGGGGGGTGAATCTGGACTTTCATTAACACGTATGGAAGTGCTGATGAGAGGGAAGACTGTATTTTCAAATTGAAGGGTGGGGAGGAAGCTACAAACATGAGAATCCCCCCTTTTTTGCATTGCCTTGGATCAAATACAGAAAGGTGGGGGGGATTCTCGATAGGCTTACCAGGTCCTGTTGGTCCATGGGCGGGAGGTTTCTTGGAGCATGCGGTGCACGCGCGCGCCTGGCACGATGTGCCTGCACGCCCACACATCTACGCCACTTCCGGTTTACTCGGAAGTGATGCGGACGCTCTATCAATCTCGGCTGAAACTCTATGGAAACCATAGAGGTGGCCAAAGTTGCTAGAGCGGCCACGTCACTTCCGGGTAAACCCTGAAGCAACATAGCCTCGTTGTGTGTGCGTGCGTGCCCACGGTGCCCACCGGCCCTCAGTTGGTCGGTGGGAAGCCCGGTGGATTGGTGGGATTTTACCCGCCGCCACCGGGCACTTGGCAATTCTCACATTAATGCTGCATGTGATCCAGCATCAAGCAAGCTAGGCTACACTTAAAAAAAAAATCTTTCAGAGTTCCAAGGAACACAAACACCTTGCCACAAATCCCTTCCTTTTCTTGTGTGTGTGTGTTGGGGGTATTCTAGCGTTCCTTTGCTGGTCTAGGCATAAAAAGGAAAAAAATTAGGAGGGGGAAATGGGTGGTAGGAAGGGAAGAGAGGGGTGATGAGCAAAACGGTGTGAACAAGTGAAGGGTGTTTGATGGGGCAGAGACATACAGAATGTTTCAGGAAGTTCACATGCTGGAGGACAGCTGGCTCAGAAATGGAGGGAAAAATACATTGCAGTATAAATGGTTGTGGAAGAAATAGATAATAAACTATGGGAAAACATTTCCAATACCAAATGGAGGAAAAAACGTGCGGACAGGAAAAATACAATGTAGCTTTTTGATGGCATGAAATGTTGTAAATCATTTGTGCGGAAAGGGAAGAGATCAGTTCCCATGGAGGAAATAGCTGCTTTGGAGGGTGAACTCTATAGCATCACATATCACACCCCTGCTGAGCAACCTCCCCTCCCCAACCCCCCCTCCCCAGGATTTGCCTCCAAATCTCCAGGAATTTCCCAACCTGGAGCCGGGAACCCTACCTCCAACATCCATTATCAATAATCCCTGGACAAGAAGTGGGAGGATTTTCAGTGGCAGCCAGGATTCCTGCAGGATTTAAACCATATTGACCAACATATCTGTGTAAACGAGAAACCACAATAATGCTATCATTTGCCGGTCTTGAATCTGTTTGGAGTCTCCTGTTTGCCAGTCGTGTACATCAGCTTGCGTTCGAAGTTCATGATTTTCTTTCCTGGGGATTGTTGATGTTATCTGGCTTCTTGCCTATCAACATAATTGGAATTTGTGGCATAACCTTTGATTTCATCTGTCACAATGCCAGACTCCTGTGCGGCACTGTTATCAGACAGAAGGGCCATCTATTATAAGTAGAAGTATAAGAGCAAATTTACCAAGCCAGGTATGTTGGCATACTTACCTGGCAATTTCTTCTCTTTGGAAGGGTGGAGGGAATCTCACAGCCTTCTTATGGCTGCCAGGGTCCCTCTTTACATCAAAGAAATATGTTAGCATTAGGGAAGTAGGACAGTGACCAGTATCTCCACTATGTTCCATCTCTAGGACTGCATATTCACTTATGACGACCTATTGCATGTGTAATCGCTGAATATAAGACCAGT
This sequence comes from Euleptes europaea, assembly GCF_029931775.1. NCBI lineage: Eukaryota > Metazoa > Chordata > Lepidosauria > Squamata > Sphaerodactylidae > Euleptes > Euleptes europaea. The sequence goes on along the minus strand of NC_079318.1, from coordinate 36,353,806 downwards.
TTGTACGGTACTATGATTTTATGATGAGCATTCCATATAACTACTTGTGCACAGATGCTGTGTTTTACATTCATAAATTTATCCTCAGAAAATGTTGGCTGAGGGCGTCTCCCTGGATCCTTCCTGTTAGTGTTGACTTTCGTCTATTTTTAATATTATGAAAATGAAAACTCTCCCAAGGGAAAGAATCCCAACGTTAATTTCAACAAAGGCTTCTCATTTGCAAATTTATTTTACAGATTTTCCTTGTTGGTCTCAGTTCCACCACAGCATCTATGTAAGAATAATGTCCAAATTTCATATTATGGGCATGGCCAAAGTCAGTCAGCAATATGGGTTCCCCACCAAGGCCCATGAACTTAGACTGGTGTAACTGCAGAATATTGCACCAATACGTACTGGCTCACAAATGTATCACTTGATGTCCTACTGCCTGGGTTTGAGAATTCATCCGTACAGATCACAAACAACGATAGACATGTTTATATCACCTCACCTCACCTAAAACACTGTATTTTTCATTGGCACTTCATACTTTCAGTTGCGGGTCATCAAGAATTAAATGTTGGCCAGAGATCGCACAATATGAGCCTGAAATTGCATAGGACTGTACTATCAGTTAACCATTATTATTTGTTTGATTTTAAGTCTTCCCTTAGAGGATTGTTTTGTGAATTTCTTGAAATGGCCTCACAATGTCCTAACAGGCCTCATTATATATGTTCAAATGTTAATGTTTTCACTCTTACATTTCTCAAGGGTAAAAATGGTAGTCGGTGGTAGTGGGGATGACGGTGATGAAGAACAGCTACAGATATGCATCTTCAAGGATGCATTTGTTCATAAAAACAGGATATTCTGAGTCTATTCAGATCACATTATGGTTGAAAGCACTCCTAAGGACTACCCAGCAAAGTAAAAATGGCAGTATCTAGCAGTGTGTATACCACATCAACTGCATTCACAAGTAAAAAGAGACAAAAAAACACGCAAACAAGCCACATTAAGAAGAGGTTTCAGCATTAATAACAGACACAGGGAGCCTTTTCATTGACTTCAGTATTTCCTCAAATAGTAGGATCCTTTCCCATTTCCTTCTGGCCACATGACATGATCCGATGAAAAGTATTCAAAACTGCCAGTCTATGTGATGAGCATGACTCAGCATGGCATGACAGTTGTCCTATGGAGTGATCTGCATGGTAGCTATAACCACTGGGAGCACCTGATGCTATACAGCACTGTAGAAATTACAGAGGCACGATCCTGATAAAATACCGAATGGGAGCAGCTTCCACCCAAACCACTCTAAGCTTTCTAAAAGAGGAATGGGATCAATCTCTTTGTGTTTGCGACTTTGCGTGTCTTATATATCAGAAACCAAGAAAAGAGTTCCGTTTCAGTTCATTTATTTACAGTCATTTGACCAGCAGATAAACATTGTTAAAACTGATCAATACAGAGCCATTACAATTTTGATGCGCTAACCCGAGCTCTAAGAAAAGAGTTCAAGATGGGGAAGAGCAGATAGCAGCAGTCTTGATTCTCAAGGGCTGGAGTCAGCCAGAGCAGATTTATCTCCCTCTCCACATCGCTGAGTGCACTCTATTAATTCCTCTTATATAAGTGGAAGGACACTCACTTCTCTAGGGCAAAGTGAAGCCCTGCATTTAGGGACAAGCCCACAGCGAGGGAGCCAATGGCGGCTAACACTGAGTTGCTCAACTCTTGTTTGAGAGGGATACTGTGAAAGGCCTTTCCTACCAACTGAGGGGGACCCACACAGTCTCTTATGATTTTGGGGGACCAGGTTTGTTTAGAACTGTAAACCTTTCCCCTCAGTTACAACAAATTGTAGCAAGTGTAAAGGCTTTGGGTTCACTGCCATGAGGTAAGTTTTGTGGCGAGCAAGATGAACACAGAGACCACTGAGGCAGGAGTTGTATGCAAAGAAGGTTTATTTATTTGCAGGCTGGTTTCAAAGAACAGACCAGCAGCACAGATTTCCAGGTAGTCAAAGGAGAAACTTGGCTGAGGCACATAAGGTTAAGCTGGCTGTGGTTTGAATTCTCTTTAATGCTTACATGTACCCACAGGCTTTAGCTGACTAGCCACTAGGTTGGATCCTCTCACACACACAGGATTCCACCCACGCCAGCCTGCCCTTTCCCATGGGTCAGACTATAAGGTGCAAGGTCTGCTCATCACTGGAGATGGACCTCCCAGTCAGATACTTTCTTCTCTCCCAGAGGTAGAGCTAAAACACCCTGCCACGCTACCAGGCAGAGCTACCCTTCAAACCGTCTGCTCTTTTGGTGAGGCAGACCCAAAACCATCACTGCATTCTCTCAGAGGCAGAGACTTGAACTAACTCCTGCTGTGATCTCCTCCGGCATTCCATCCCCCCTCTGAAAGGTGATTGAATGCTGAAGCAGGACTCCCATAGGCTCAGCTGAGTGGCTGTTTTCCCCTTCAGGGGCAGGGCAGCCTCCTGTCTCTCACAGATACTGACCCAACACAGAGTGAGATATACTCTCCTCCCTTCAGTGGTATCTACAATAAGAAGACTTTCGCTCCACATCACTCTTACCAGCAGCAGAAGGACAAGCATGTCATCAGTAAGGAAACAACCCCAACAAATAATGGTCAACCCTGTATCTCCTCTTTGATTCTCCTTAAAGTTCATCTGATCATAGGTCGTCGCATGTCATGCGCGCAATGTGGTATGTGCACACACTGGGGAGGCCAATCATGCTTTCCCAGCATGTCTTGTGTGTAAAAAAAAAAGTGTGTGATCATCACACATGTTTTTTAGCGAGGGCCTCCTTTGCGCATTTCTGTCACACCAGTGTGCTTTCTGGTTTAAACTAGGAATGTTTGATCATCCACTAGTTTCACTTACGCTCCACTTGTTTATCATGAGCAGGGAGCCAATCATTCAGTGTATAGTTTGAGTTTCTTATGAGCAGTCTGAGCTTGTGCCTGTTTGCTGGGTTGCTTTCCATACAATGTGAAAGCTTCACTGCCGCCTCACTGCAATCTGCTGCCTGTTATTTAAATGAAGAATGAACAAAAACAGTCAGCCACAATGGCTGCTGATCTGTCTGCGTCTGCAGCCATTCATACAGCTCCACAATGCAATTCTTCAAAGCCAATTCTGAGCCACAAAGCTTCGAAGCCCATTCTGAGCCACAAAGCTACTTTTCATAGTACACAAGTTTTTAAAAAAATCAGTGTAGGCAAGGAAAATCGGTCCAGGGCCTAGCTCATGAGTGATCATGGCTGACAATAAAAGTATGTCTGCCTGCTGACTGAACATGTTTGCTACATAGTTCTCAGCATCCCTAGTCAGAATGATTGTAAAAGATACCTGATGGGATGCACACAAGCAGCCTCATGAGTAGACACTCTCCCACTATCCCTGCAATAGGCAGCTTGCCAAGCTCACAGCAGGATGTGCTATTAATACAGATATAGGTGTGCAGGTAGGCTGTCTTCTGTACATTCCCATTAAAGTGTGGGTAATTGAGAAAACAACATGACCTGGATGGCCCAGGTTAGCTCGATTTCATCAGATCTTGGAAGCTAAGGAGGGTCAGCCCTAATTAGTACTTGGATGGGAGACAGCTAAGGCCTTCCAGGGCTGTTATGCAGAGGCAGGCAATGGCAAACCACCTCTGTTCGTCTTTTGCCTTGAAAGCCCTAACAGTCGGCTACCACTTGACGGCACTTGCCACAACCAATAGAGAAGGCACAGGCCAGAAAGGTTAAAGCATCCTTTTTCTTCCCGAGAAGCAACAGGAGCATGGTGAAAATGCTAATTACACGGAAAGTTGATTTTTCTCACTATCTGTATCAAGGCAAGAGCCAGTGGACATAATATGGTGGTATGAAAATGAGAAACTGGAGCTATGCCCATGATACCCAGCTGTTCATACCAGCAGTTTCTCTGCCAACGGGAGGGTACATTGGTAATGCATTAACGAGCTGGCATCTTCTCCGTCCCCCTCTCTTTTTACATGCATTACACACTGGCCTGCAACACATTGCCCTGTAGACCACATCCCTGCATGATACAACATTTAGATGGCTTGTACAGCTGTCATGCTGTCTGTCAGTTGTGGTCTCCAGTCATCACTTTAATACAGATAACAGTTGTGTGTGTTTGACTGCAGCTGGGCAAGCAGTTAAAGCGAAGGCCCAGAATAAGCACTACAATTATTTTTAACTCCTCCCCCTGACTCTCTTTGCGAGCGTTTATCTGGGGAAGGCATCAATAACAACACCAAGAGAATTGAATCAGTGGATGAATAAATAGCAAAGTCACAGCCCAGGAAATCTCATGCTTCCCAAGTTAAAATTAAATAAGGGTAACAGCAGTAGGAGGAGGAAGTTGAGCCATAACATCATTGAGGAAGGAAGAAATCTAACTATTTTCCAGATGCCTTGGAACTCTAAATAACCTAAGTTAACCCTAAGTGTCGAAGCTAAATATGTGCACTTGTCAGCCCCCAGTACTTCCCATAGACTATTAGCAAGTCTATATCAGTTTCCATGGCCTGTCCTGGCTTCCTGTATTGTAGATAGGGTTGCCAACCTCCAGGTACTAGCTGGAGATCTCCTGCTGTTACAAGATCTCTCCTGCTGTTACAAGATCTCTCCTGCTGATACAGATCAGTTCACCTGGAGAAAAATGACTGCTTTGGCAATTGGACTCTATGGCATTGAAGTCCCTCCCCTTCCCAAGCCCTGCCCTCCTCAGGCTCCACCCCAAAACCTCCCACCAGTGGTGAAGAGGGACCTGCCAACCCTACTAACAGTTCACGTACTCGTAGGGTTGCCAATCTCCAGGTATTAGCTGGAGATCTCCCGCTATTACAACTGATCTCCAGCCGATAGAGATCAGTTCACCTGGAGAACATGGCCGCTTTGGCAATAGGACTCTATGGCATTGAAGTCCCTCCCTTCCCCAAACCCCACCCTCCTCAGGCCCCACCCCAAAACCTCCCACCGGTGGTGAAGAGGGACCTGGCAACCCTAACTGTAGATCAGAAAACAAACATTGTCTTCCTGTCCCTTAGCCTTTGTCAGGTATGAAGCTCATTTCAAACTGTGTGGACAAGATATCTTTTAAAGGTATAATCAGAAGGTGTTGTGTATCTCTTAAAAATCATACTAGATACCCACATAGCCAAACATATTGCTGGTTTTCTTGATTCGATATATGAAATTCAATTGTCACTGCTATCTACTCCACCTTGGCCCATTTAGCTCCCCACCAACACTCTGCCAGCCTCTCTGTAATGATTAACACAGTTACAGCACACTGGGTTCTACTGTCCATGAGTTATTCGTTAGGTTTTCCCTCTTCTTTCTCCTGCCCAAAGTCCTGGATCTTCAGCAGCAAGGGCAGGTGTGGCAGGCAACCACCTCTGAAATTCTGGCCCTGTTTCTCCATCATTTTCTACTTGTAAACTTCCCACACAAAGAGAATGCTGGTTCAGGCAGACCTTCAGTCTGCAAAGCAGTTATTATGTTCTTTTGCTAGGTGCAAAAGTTCAGATATGAAATCCAAACTGGCTGAATCTAAGCGCTGGGCATAGCCCAACTCAGTTCATATTCGCAAAACCTCTCGATGTTTTCCATTCTTTATTACAAATTAGCCCCAAATTAAATCTGTCTGTAGCAAAATTAGTCTGACTCTGACCGCAATGCTGCTTTTATAGCAAGCTCAAACGGGTCTTTTGCAAGAGCAGCATGTCACTGGCTTGTATTTAAACTGGGATCCTCTGTGACCTCGAAGTCCTGTACGGGAGGGCTTGCTTCCCATTCTCAAATTATTGTTTATAGCTCAATATTCAGTTTTTTTTCAAGATTGTGCCTGTCAGCGGAGGGAACACAGATCCACTAACAGACAAAACCATTTTGAAGTGACAAATACAGTGGGCACTAGCCCTACAATTCTGTGTAAAATTCCCCAGTACAAGCCCATTTATTGCAATGGACTGTGACTGGAGTAACTCTACACAGGATTGCACTGTATGACTTCTGTAGTTAGCAAAGAAAACAATGTCCCATGGACGCATATCTTGCATTCATTCACCACATTCTGCTTATCTACCAAGTTGGTTATGGTGTCAAAGAAGGAAATGAATTTTGTTTGATAGTTCTTTTAACAAGTCCATCCTGGCTTCTAAAAGAGGCATTTCATTTTCCACCAAATGCTACACTTCCCCAGCTGTGTTATATTTTATTCTAATGACTTCCCATGGCTAGAGGTTAAACTAATAAACGTAATTCCCTAGATCCTCTTTGTTTTCTTTTTGAGGACAGAAATTATCTGACAAGAAAGTAAAGGTTAGGAAGGCTAGGAAAACTCAAGACGCCAGAAAATGGGTAAATGCAAAACTGCCCCTTGAAGACCAACACACAGAAGCCTTAATTGTTTTCCCTTTCCTAATGTATTCTCACAACAACCCTGTGAGGAAGGTGAAGCTGAGAGAGTATGACAGACTCTAACCGCGCATTCCTGAGCCGTGCTGGCAGCCAGGACAAAAGTCTTCAGGAGGCCTCCACCGCTGCAAGGGCCCACAGCGTTGGCGTCTGGGAGGCGCACGCCAGTGTTTGTGGCCCCAGCGCCGGCGTGCACGGTCGGATGCCGGTTGCTGGCCTCTGCCACGGCAGCACCAGGCCCAGACACCGACGGAGCCTTTGCCAGCATCCAGACGCCAGCAAAGGCCGTGTCGTCCCCTCGGAGGCGTTCCTGGGGTGTCCCGGCGTCCCGGGAGGCATTCCCGGGGTGTCATGGCACTGGCTGGGGGGCAGGGCTGCCATTAGGAAGCCTCCTAAGTCGTTATGGCTTGGGAATGCCCCCTATTATTTTTGCAGAGATACGCCACCTTTTAGGTTAGGGTTGCCAGGTCCCTCTTCGCAACCGGCGGGAGGTTTTTGGGATGGAGCCTGAGGAGGGCGGGGTTTAGGGCCGATGCGTTACCTCCTAAGCCCGGTGCAGGCATTCCGCTCAGAAATGCACTGTAAGTAACTCAGCAAACTTCATGGCAGAGTGAGGCTTGGAACCTGGCAGTGCTATCCTAAGTAGAGTTACAACCTACTAAGTCCACTGAAGTCAATAGACTTGGAAGGGTGTAACTCTTTTTTGCACTGCACTGTTGGTCACCAGACCCTTGCCCAGCCTTCTAACCACTAAGTCAGCTGTTTGTGCATACTTCGATTCAGCAGATTTATGAAGACGTGTGTTACCTTCTTCTGGGCAAAGACCAGATTTCCCAGGGTTGGTGTGGAACAGCCTTCCTTTCGCTGCTCCCCAAACAGAAAGTGCCTCAGCTTTAGGAACGTTAACAAAATAAGTAAGCCTTCACAATCTTTCTGTTTGTATTTGTTTTAGTATTTTCCCTCTCAGATTTCTTTTTTGATAAGAAAGTGGTCTGCTGGAATTGCGCTAGATTGCTGGGAACTCTTGAGAGACAGTCCCTTATCTGAACTGGAGAACGGGGTCCCTCCTTTTTGGAGAGTTGGTGCAAATTTACCTAGGCTGGCATGTTTGCACCCTCTGAGGACATTTGGCTGCACTGTTTTTATCTTCCTCCGCAAAACAAGGGTATCACTTGAGCTCCTCATTGCCGCCACTAGCCTGGTTGAATTTAGAAATATGTCCGGGGGGGAAACATAAAAAGGGAAAAAAACAAGAGACACAAAGAAATAAACGTTTGAAATATGCATTTCCCAAGTTTAGTTTTATTGACTTTGGTTCTGATTGTTCAAGGAGGTGTTTTTTGGCTTCTCCTATTAATTCTCAGGTTATTTCAGCTTAACAAGGGCTGTATTCTTGTTACGCTACTGCGAATAAATGAAAGGTGATGACTGTTTTGCACTTTCAGCTGTCAACGGACCACACAATCGGTAAATCATTGGTCTGGTATATAATGACATGGGCATTGGCCAATCATACCTCATGTTAAGGATCCATGACTGGGTTTCAGCTGTATTTTCAAATTATTGAACTATTGCGCTGCTAGTATCCAAGACTATTGATCATAGTATTCTTGTTCCATTTTGAACATTTCAGTGGCACACAGTTTTCTGCCAACTTCTGCAAATGAGGAAATACTGAGGGGCAAGCATCAGAAAAAACACAATTCTGTAAGAAATTTGTTTTGCTGTATGTCAGAGTACCCAACAATGAATCAGTAGTCTGACTCAGTATGACAGCTCCTTATTTCTTCATCTCTGTGGTCCTTTAAAGTGGAACAGGAACATTTCTAGTAAGATGCCTGCTGTGGTAAAGGAGGTAAGAACATCTCCTCCTCAAGGAGAGCTGGTGTGCTGCAGTGGTTAGAATGATAGACTAGAACCTGGGATATCTAGGTTCAAATCTATGCCATGGAAGCTGGCTGGGTGACTTTGAGCCAGGCATACCTTCTCAGTCTAACCTAACTCACAGGGTTGTTGTGAGAAGACAACAGAGGAGACAAGAACAATGTAAGCCACACTGAGTAAACAGTTGGGGTATAAATGAAGTAAATACCTACCTACCTACCTACCTACCTACCTACCTACCTACCTACATACATACATACATACATACATACATACATACCCCTGGACAGATATAAGCTCACCATGAGAACCTTTCCCCATTTTTCCCCATTTTGCTCTGTTTACCTTGTTCTAAAAAACTTCAAGTACGTTATGGGCTTATATGATATCGGTTCTTTCCCTTTCATTTGATCTGCCTAACCAACCACCTTGTTCGCAAGGAACAAATGTATACTCTCAGATGGGCTAGAAGTGCAAGACCCCTGAAAAAGAAAACATTATTTTAGCTTTTCTCTATATTTCTCTGAAATGACTCCCCACCACAAGCAGCTCCAGTTATCTGTGACTGAAGGAAGAAGGACTTCCCAGCCAGAAAGCATGGGCATCCATGAGGGGGTAGTATTCCTTTAAAGTTTTACACAGGCTTAAGCCCCAACAGTACCCTTTTTTTGGAAAGTAAACACCGGTGGGCACAGAGTACTGTAATGCAAACATCTTCTAAAGCAAAAGTGCTGATGGGATCTATTACAAAGTATACTCAAAGAGTGGGGGAAAGTGAATTTTATGTGCCAAGGGACTTAGCCCTAAGCACATGAGAGGCTTACAGGACAATGCAGGGTGGGAAAGTGTGAAGAGGGTTTATGACAGGTGGGGATTTAAGATGTGTAACTACTCTCTGGGAGTTAATCCCAGTACACCAGTAGTTTAAAGAGACACTTTGGGGACCTGGTTTTGTTCAGGTGCAGGTGCAGAGGAGGAACAATGCCCCAGAATAACAAACACTGTAATGAGCATCTAATTTGTTGCGGAACCTTAAACCTAATAAAACTACGGCACATATCCACCAAGAGCAGGGGAGGGGAACCTTTTTTCCGCCAAGGGTCATTTGGATATTTATAATATCATTCGCGGGCCATACAAAATTATCAACTTAAAAATTAGCTGACCAAGCCCCAAGCAGGCAGCTGCCCCAGATACCCCCCCCCCACGCAGGCAAGCAGGCAGGCATCCAACCAGTGGCGCCCACCTGGTGGCATAGGATGGTTTGTTGCACCAGCTGGGCATAGCCATCCAGCTGCACGCCAAAGTTGCTCCTTCTCTGCATGGTTGGGGCCAGATTCTACAGCTGGCTCCTGCTATCTTCACCTGCAAGGATGAAATGAGGACACACTGTCTAAGAACTCCGCCCCACCCCTGCTCGCATTCTGGTCCTGCCCCCTTTAATCCCTCCATTGTCGCCACTTCTGCCCCTAGCCCTCTTGTAGTACAGAGGGAATACGTATCTCCACGGCCAGGGTGGGAAAGGGTTAACACAGTTTCTTGGGCGGTCCTAGCAGCTCCATAGCTAACAACTCTTCTGCAAGGGGAAAAAAAGGTTCCTTTTCTCGGCAAAACAAACTCACATCTGCCTTGAATAGAGGCTATTCCTGTCTGCAGGAGGGGGTGGATCACCAGTCTTAGATCCTTCTGAGCTAGAGATCTGCCAGGACCCACGAAGGGCCAGACCAAATGATTTAGCAGGCCTTAAACGGCCCCTGGGCCTGACATTCTCCACCCCTGACCTAGAGTGAGACGTACAGCTTTACAGAACTGCCCAAGTTTAAGCTTCGTTCTGTCAACATCTGAACAGAATACTATTTGCAAGAACGCAAAGAGCAAGACAGAAGCAATTAGGATAAACTCTTTGTGTCACAAGGAAAGCCAAGCTCCTGGACTCAGTCAATTTACTGAAGTCTGTAGTTGGGCCATATCTCAGGGATGATTTATTTATTTACTTACTTACTTCAGTTATACCCCACATTTCTCCCCGATGGGAATCATAAATGGTTTACATCATTCTCCTCTCCTTCATTGTTCTGCATTTAACTTCTCAGCAGTAGCACACTCCAACGGGCCTGCTCCCCAAAGCTTCACCTCTCCAAGGAAGGAGTGAGGTCAGAGCCTGAGTTTGAATACTGTTAGGCTGTTTTATTTGCTACTGGTTTGCTGCATTATGCAGTTTTAAAGATTTGTAGGATTTTGATTTTTCACTGCAGGTTTTGGAACTTCTCTTACTGCCAGTTTCCTTGTAATTTTTTATGACTGTAAGGGGCATTGCTGTTCCATGTGGCAGGATAGAAATACACAGTTAATGAACTGATTAAAATGCATGGATATGCATGACACGAGATGCAATTGGAGCCTAACAAGCAGGCCTATAAGGTAGTCCATTTGTCACCCGTGTTTTTTACATAATCATACAGCTGCAAGATTATGAAATAGCTTGTGAATGCCTCTCTTTAGTATGAAGTAGGCTGTCCATTGTGTATTTCCCTGTGGGAGAAACAGACCCTGTCTCAGTTTTGCGGGGACTTGACACACTTGCTTCTTTTATTTATTTATTTATCTCCCACTTTTCTCCCCATGAAGTTGGCTGCTGTCAAGTGTAGTGTAATGGTTAGCGTGCTGGACCATGACTGGAGCAAGTTGTGTTCAAGGAAGCCCATGGAGTGACCTTGGGCCAGTCACAATGTCTCAACCTAACCTACCTCGGAAGGTTGTGAGGGTAAAATGGAGGAGAAGGGAATCCTGTATGCCCCCTTGAGCTCCTTGGAGGAAGAGTAGGATAAATAGCGTGCACGTTAAGTTCTGTCAAGTTGCTTCCGAATCATAGCAACCCTATGAATCAATGTCCTCCAAAATGTCCTATCATTAACAGCCTTGCTCAGACCTTGCAAACTGAGGGCCATGGCTTCCGTTATAGAGTCAATCCATCTCATGTTGGGTCCTCCTCTTTTCCTGCTGCCTTCAACTTTTCCTAGCATTATGGTGTTTTCCAGTGACTCTTGTCTTCTCATAATGTGACTAAAGTATGATAGTTTAGTCATTTTAGCTTCTAGGGAGAGTTCAGGGTTGATTTGATCCCTTTAAAATGGGAGAAAAGTCTACTTGAGAATTTGGTTAGCAGAGTCACATTTGAGTGAGCCGCAGCGATTTCTCAGATGTGAAATGGTCTGTACAGTCTTCCTATAGACTCCTTTTCATTCATCAATACTTTCTTTGATAGCATACGCACTGCAAGCGAATGAGAGCACAGCTTACCAAGCATATTAGGTCATCGGTGTGCAGAGGTGCTGCCATTCCAAAGTGATGTATAATAAAGAAACTCACAGGAACAGTATTTGGCTAAGAGACAAATACAAAGCCCCAGCATGTAACATTGGTCTCCTTTGAGCAAGCCTAAAACAGCGTTGTGCTTTTCATGTGTCGTGCCTCACATGCGCCAAATGAAAGTGCTTGGATTATTTTAGCTCATCTATGTTTAAGTCTTTGCCTCAGGCACTTGTACCTGGATCGGAATAATCCACACAAGTGTCACAATTTTCTAAATCAAGGCCAGTGCACAGCCCTTTGCCTTTCTCCCCACCAGCCTCAGAAGGACTGGATCAGAGAGAAATTTCATTGATGGAGTGTGAGCAGCACAGCCAGGGGTTTGCTCGCTCGCCTCTTCACTTTGCCTCAAATTTTTAATAAGGTAGCATGTGCCTAGATAACTAAATTTCTTCTCCAAAACTCATGAGGAGGTTGTTGATGGTGATTTGAAAATTACAATAACATAATTCTATTTGGATGGCCTGGGTATATGTGCTGCTTGGCAGCTATAAATAAGCAAAGCTAGGAGAATGAAGACAGATGGACAATCGGAAAGAAATATCCAATTAAACTCTTTCCTTCCCAAAGGTAATAATCTGAGAAGTAACTGAGTTAGTGTTGTCACCAACTCTGTTTCTCGATGTTTTTATTTGTTTAGTTCTACTTTCCGATTCCGCACCGGTTCTAAGATGGATGGCTGGTCACACCTAATCCTGTAGACCAGACACGCTACCCTCAAGCCTGTCCAGTGCTTTGGCAAAGGCTAACGAAATCATCTTATAAGGGATCTCTATGTTACGTTTGGTACTGGAGAGGCAATTTAACTGTTAGCTTTTATAAAGGGAGAATGACATTTTTTACTTTTTTGTCCAGCAGCCATTAGTGCAACTTGAGGCATGTCATGGACACAACTCCACCTAATAAAATCAAACCCACAACACATCCTGTGTTCTGTTTTAAGGATATGAAAACTGCAAACTCAAGACGTCTTTTTCATGCACTGAAACATCTCCCCAATTTGGGTTTTTTGTTTTGAACATCAGGAAGGGTTGCCAATCCCCCAGCGGGGGCAAGGGATCCCCCGCTTCTTGTTTCCTGTTGCCTCTCAAAATGGTGACAGGTGAAAAATGAAAAAGTCCATCAGGCCAATGATGTTACGTTACTTCCAGGAAAATCTAGAAGTGATGTGAGTGCTGTCTAGGAATTGCCTGAACCTCTGATGTCACTTCTGGATTTTTCCAGGAACTGACATCATGCCATTGTTGACATCCACCACCACCCTCATGCTAGGGTTGCCAACCTCCAGGTAATACAGGAAGGCTGAAATTAAATATAAACAGCACTAGGATAAGTAACAAAGTGTATTAAGTGCATGAAGTGACTACAACCTAAACAATATATATATATATATACAGCAATATCTAAATAGTCCTGTAAAGGTACTAGTATATATATAAAAAAAATCCATTGAGGAATTAGGTGGAAGAGAAGTCTTCATAGAAGAGTAGCAAGGGAGACGATCGTTTCTTTTCTTCTTCAGTCCCGTTTTTAATTGGAGTCAATCAATATGCATAATTCCATATCCAAAAATTCAAATTATTTCCAGTCTCCCATAGGGATGAAAGAAGCAACTTATGTATAATTTCTGATATAAGGTTGCAGTACAGGATACATCATCTCAAAGTCATAGTTACTATCTGTATCCCTTTGGGAATGTTTGAATTTGTCTGTGCAACTATTTGAATTCATTTGAATTCGTCTGTGCAACTATGTCTTTGAGATGATGTATCCTGTACTGGAACTTTATATCAGATATTATACATAAATTGCTTCTTTCATCCCTATGGGAGATTGGAAATAATTTGAATTTTTGGATATGGAATTATGCATATTGATTGACTCCAATTAAAAACAGGACTGAAGAAGAAAAGAAACGATCGTCTCCCTTGCTACTCTTCTATGAAGACTTCTCTTCCACCTAATTCCTCAATGGATTTTTGATACTAGTACCTTTACAGGACTATTTAGATATTGCTGTATATATTTTTGTTTGTTTATGTTGTAGTCACTTCATGCACTTAATACACTTTGTTACTTATCCTAGTGCTGTTTATATTTAATTTCAGCCTTCCGGTACTTCCTTCCTTACCTGTGGTATTTGTACAGGGGTGTTTATTTTGGTTGCTCAACCTCCAGGTAATAGCTGGAGATCTCCTGCTATTACAACTGATCTCCAGCCGATAGAGATTGGTTCCCCTGTAGAAAATGGCTGCTTTGGCCATTGGACTCTAAAGCATTGAAGTCCCTCACCTCTGCAAACCCCACCCTCCTCAGGCTCTGCCCCCAAAATCTCCCGCCGGTGGCAAACAGGGACCTGACAACCCTATCCCATGCCCCTCTGATGTCCTGCTGCTTGCCAGGCTGGACTTGGCAACCCTAATTGGTCAAACCTGATGAGAAGTCCTGGGGAACATAAAAGCCTGCTCAATGTTTTGGGATATTTTGGTTGCTCATCATAAAAGGCATTACACAACTCTTGCTTTTGGAGCTTTACATGATCAAAAGACTTGAAGTTAAAAGTATTTGGCTTTTGAACTACACTATCTATTCATATTGTTATTTATTTGAATAATTATTGTATTGTCTTTCCAATTCCTGTTACCGGTATTACTACCTAGACCATCAAAACCAAGTTTCACATACATTAATTCAATAATCTTTCTAATCTTATTTTCAGTTTTATTTCCCCCATATTTCAGATGGCAGTGTATGAAGCCCTTGAGAGGCCTAATTTTTTCTTATAACACAATTCTCTCTACCATTAACTCTAGAACAGCTTTAATGAAGACAATGAGACCACTCCGTAGTTGACGGCTTGAGGACTGTAGCTTTTGGCACGTTCTTTCACCAGATAGTTAAAAGATTGCAACTATTCACTTTGTCTGCTGCCAGGTCTTTCATCCTCTCCTGAGCACTGATACTTTCTTTCTAGCTGTGGCCAGTCACTATAATTAATAATGCTAATAATGTTTGGATTAAAATGCAACTGTGCTTTGAAGTGCTTAGACCTGTCACTTTTGTATCTTAGATGGGGATTTCCTCCCCTTTTGATAGACCTCTAACTTTGCATAATGTCTATTTAGGTATTTATTTATTTAATTCATTTGTACCCCACCTTCCTCCCTAATGGGGATTCAAAGCAGCTTACATAATTCTTCTTGCCTCCATTTTATCCTCGCAACAGCCCTGTAAGGTAGGCTAGGCTGAAAGTGGGACTGGTCCAAGGGCACCCAGTGAGCTTCCATGGCATGAGTGGGGATTTGGACCAGGGTTAGGGTTGCCAGGTCCCTCTTCTCAACTAGATTTTGGGGGCGGAGCCTGAAGAGGGCGGGGGTTGGGAAGGGACTTCAATGCCTAGAGTCCAATGGCCAAAGCGGCCATTTTTCTCCAGGTGATCTGATCTCTATCGGCTGGAGATCAGTTGAATTAGCAAGAGATCTCCAGCTAGTACCTGGAGGTTGGCAACCCCAACCAGGGTCTCCCCAATACTAGTCCGACACTCTTAATCACTACACCACACTGGCTCTCCAGTCATATCTGACAAACAATTATCTTCAGTATCTGGCATTGTTTCTCCTTCTCGGTTTAATTATATTAGTTTCATTCCAAAATCAGATTTATAACGAGTGTTTTCCCCCCCCCCCCTTTATCTTGTTACCTATTTGATAGGTCTGGCTACATGTCTGGCTAGTGGAAAGAAGAACAGAGAGCCGCCTGTTCATTGTTTTGCATGGTAGAAGTCTACCCAAAGCTCCTCAGCTGAACTGGGCTAAAATCCTCTTATGTTCCTTGAGAGGCACGCACACAAGTGCACATGTGCACACGCAGGGTAACCTGCAGGCACAGCGAACGAAACAATGTCAGACAAGTTGTTACTGGAAAGTCCCTCAGCTATCACTCTTCCATAGACAAGAAAAACCTAGGATTGGTTTGGCTCCCCCAGCCTTAAAATGTGTCAGCATATCTTGGTTCCCGTCTCTTTATTTATGGCTAAAAGGGTTTTTCCTTCAGTTTGGCTTGCCTATTCTTGTGAGGAGATCTGTTGTTGTTGTTTTTCCATTTTCCGTTTTGTTCCTTTCTATCTCTGGCACCGGCTGTTCATTTAGTCAATTAGTCTAGTCAACGTGTTCTCCAGTCACATTTTAGACTTTGCGAGATGGTCCTGTGAGAGGAAATGGCACTGCATTTAACCCAGGCTAGGGATGCTGTTTGTTTTTTCACACTTTGAGTCCACTGCTTTTAAGGAGTTAAAAAAAAAACTTGTAGGATTTATCCCTGAAGAGGGACAGAGTATATCCTGCAAAAGGGGTAGGGGAGATGTTGATACAAGTCAAAGTGGTGTTAAAATGACAGTGGTTCAATGCAGTGGGCTACAGAGAAAATAGTTTTGCTGGGTTTTCCAGTTTTCTTAGAAAAAAGAGTTACTGAGTGCTTCTGGAACTGTTTATTACAGAGTTAGGAGGGCTTAGCTCTCAACCAATGTAAAACAGACAAATCCCCCAAACACAGGCACCGTCATCCTAAGTACCCCTAACATCACAATCCACACAACTATCATGGGGTCAATGCAACAACAGTATGATTGAGATTTCAGTGTTGTGAAAATGCAGGTTTTTGTGTCAGCCATTATCTGACAAGGGAAGCAACTGGAAATTCCTACAAGAAGTCAGAAACACTTTATGGTCAACGCATTGAAAACAAATGACAATCTGGAACTCAATTCTCACTTGGACTTTATAATGTACCAGTTTAGCGTTTAATTTGATTTGGAGCTTGAAACATACAACATTAGAGCTTGAATCATTGTTCAAAGGCCATCTTGTGACTCTTCCTGGCTTTAATCAATGGGTTGCCAACTGCCAGGTACTAGCTGGAGATGGCCTGCTATTACAACTAATCTCCAACTGATAGAGATCAGTTCACCTGGAGAAAATGGCCGCTTTGGCAACTGGACTCTATGGCATTGAAGTCCCTCCCCTCCCCAAACCCTGCCCTCCTCAGGCTCCGCCCCAAAAATCTCCCGCCGGTGGCGAAGAGGAACCTGGCAACCCTAGGGACGGTGGTTCTGCTCACTGTTTGGTACTCCATTCCATAACCGGACTTTCTTATACTCATTTTAAAAAGAGATTTGTACAACTTGATAACTCTGCACACTTTGTTAGCTTGTACTAACAAAGACATTTTTTGGGTACTGAAGTGGTTTGAAGTGGCTCCTGTCCAGGTTAAGAGAGGGCAAGATAACAACTTCAGCCTACCCACATATGGATTCCCTTTGCCACTTACATGAATAATGCAAACACTGTAAGTGCTGCTGGGCATCATAGGAATGGTGATGTTTCACACCATGAAAATGCTACAATCCAAGGGTTGCATTTTACCCTGAATGTTCACATGCATCCCCACAAAAACGAGGTGATTTCTGCCTTCTTTTACATGTGCTTCAATAGTTCTGAGGCAGGGTGGAGAACTTCTTTAAGATATTGCATGAATGTCAAGAAATGCATTGCTATTAGAGAGCCACATTTCATTCAGGCATAATATGTGACACTCCCTCAATTAGGTCTCAGAGCCCTATTGTCACTAAGTGGAGTGTACATATTCTCTGCACATATCTTGCTATTGGGGGTGTATTTCTAGCTACTATAAACTGCTATTTTCCTGTTAATAATTAACATTTAAAAACAATCACAGTCATTAATATAAGGACAAAAAGTTTTATATCCCTAAAGAATAATTTTAATTTCTTAAACAACGAAAACGCTTTTTGTATGAAACTGCATTTTCCAGAATTATAATCAGAATAAGCTAAAACAGTTGTTTTCAAACTTTCTGGTGTGGGTAGAAATACCAAGCCTGCAAAGTAACAGTGCTTGGAGTACACCTGTCATACCCTTGACCAAAGTTGCAAGGTGATCTAAGGACAAAGGAAGAAACCAAAGTTCCAAGGTGATCTAAGGACAAAGGTTGGTAAAGGAGACATGATGGACAATGGAGGGAACTTCAACTACTCTCACATTTTGTTGGGCAATAAAAGGAGCTCAGTATTAGTCAGGTATAACATTGAAAAGCTTGGTGAAATAACATTGCCTCACAAAGTTTTCTAAAATCTTGCCAGAGTGGACAGCACTAACTCTTTATCTGACAGGCCAATCCTACTATCAAAAGGACCTCAGACCATTGTGGAATTCAGACCTCCTGAAAGAAGGGTACCTCCAAGAAACAGGTTTAGGCTGATCTAAATTGCCAGATTTGGGGGGCGGGGGCGGGGAGAGATGGTCCTTCAAGAATATCCCAGAATATCTGGCTATTTTGGCACCCTACCTGAGGGGGGAGGGTTAAAGAGATTTTCACACCCCTCCAATTCTGAAAAGCCGTTCAGAATCCCCAACGAGTGACGCCAGCTCGGCAGGTCTGTGAAGACGTGCCTGCTATCATCCAGCCATTCACTTCCGGTCCTCGCTCAAAGCTGGAAACAATAAAACATCCCAACACTGAGTAATTGGCTAGATAAACTTGCAGAGTATGTAGTGCTGGCCAAGCTGATGAACATTGTTAATAAAAAATCAAGAGAAGATTTTACAAAGAACTGGAAACTATATTATGAATACATTGTTAAATAATTCAACTAAGTAGAAAGCCATAATCGGAGATTATAACTATATAAGGTTATGATATATGCAACATCTCATCATCTTTAAATCTGCTTTTTAAATTCCATATAAGCTAACTTTTGATATCAGCAAATATAAATATATATAAATATATAGCAGGTCGATGCAATTTTAACCAATCAATATTATGTTGTGTGAGCATTTAATAGTTCTATATCAGTTTAGGTTAGAAAGATTATCAACCCATTCCAGTTATTCATAACCAGTAACTTGTCCTAGAGATGTATTGACAGGCCGAATTGTTACGTTGTGTGGTTTGTATGCTTTTTGTTGTATGTTGCATGTTTTATAAATGTTTTATGTTGAAAATAAACAAATTTAAAAAAGAATATCCCAGAAAATTCAGGCATGAATATATCTTCATGGATATTGAAGGGGCATCAACATTTCTCACATACTTTAGTTCCATTCATTTCAGTTTGAGTTAGCTGCTGTACATGAGTACCTTGCGCCATGCTGTGTCATCAGCACATGCAGAAGGCCATGTTCACCAGACTTTCTCAGATAGCTGCTCTAAGTGCTCTTATATATATATGGTGGCTTTTGTTTCTCTGAATGGTCATTCTCTAACATAGCTAATTTACTCCAGAAACATCTTGGCTACTTGCACTTAACTGCAAGGAATGTATGCAATGCAATCATATCCTGAGATCCACAAGAAGAACAGTCTTTGGAAATAGCATCAATACTAGAGTTGACTGGATAAGCAAAAGAGTTTCATTGATAATCTGAAAGTTCTCACTCATAGTCTGGACCGTCAAATCAAGAGAATATGAAGCACCCAAAATGTCCTTATTAATTAACTGCTTGGAGTTTCTTCTTCACCAAGGGCAGCTATGGATGATCACATATTTTCCGGCTTTGATTTTGTTCTGTGCAGGCAGGAAGCAGCATAAAAGAAGCACAGTGGTGTCGCATACTTCTCCAAATACGATGCTCAGTTCTGCCAGTCAAGAACAACAGCATATGCCAAGATGGAAGTGCAAATGGTGCCTTTTTATTAACATGGAAGAGTCCTGGCACACACTCAAATGCATGCCAGCATGTTTTAATGCCCAGAGTGTGCCAGCCAGCAGGCACCATCTAATCCTGCTGTTGTATAGTGAATGAGATTATTCACCAGGAGAAGTGACGTTCTGGGAAAGAAAATGGAATAGGCACCCCTCATTTTAAGCATTGCCAAACTTTGTTCTTTCCGTGGCACAGTTCCAGCTTTTCTCAGTTTATATTTATTTGCTTCTGTGATGTTATTACTGTTATGCTGGTCTTTGACCATAATAATGTATAATAAAAGTATAAAAAGCCCATGTCTGTTGCTCTGATCAAATACTAAAGAAATATATCATATACATATGTCTGAGAGAACAGCCTGGACCCAATCCCATCAGAAGACTATCTATGCCAATTAGGGAGGTAATCCTTTGAAGAGTAAATGGTTCAATCATATAGAGCCATCATATAGTTCTTGTACAGAATGTCTGTGCTTTCATTTCCATTACCAATGACCAGCCCCTATGCATGTTTACTTTCTTTAAATGCTTTGCCTGTGAGGAGAAGCCTCAAACTGTCAATGGAGAACCCCAGACTCTAAGGGAGTCTGGGGTTCTCCAGTTTGTTCTCCAGTTTGTTCTCTAAGGGAACAAAATCCTAGCTAACTGAGCAGATGTTAAAGCCACAGGCTACCTGATTGAAGCCATAGGCTAACTGACTGAATAGTTAGTTGAAAAGGTGGAAATAGTCTCCCAAAACGAACAGACCAAGTCCTAGAAGTAGAGGTTACTATACAATACTGATTAATTGCAAAAGTCTCAGGATCTCAAGCCTCAACCCAACTGGGGCAGGGTTCCCAGCCAGCTCAGATGGTGGTGCGAGGGGGACAGGCTCCTTATCAGCCTGCAGTGGCTGAAGCTGGAATCCAGGTTGTGGGAGCCAGAGCCTGGTGGGACTTCCCTTGGGCTGCCACCTTCTGCAAACTACCACAGAGAGGATACTTAAATGGGAATATGTGGATCTCTTCTCCCTGCTGAACGGGGAGGAGACAAAAGGGAAAGAAAAGGAGGGGAACAGGGATGAGGACAAGCTGAGGAGAAAGGAAGTGGATTGTAACTGGACTAACTGGTTGGCGGGATACCTCATTTACCTGGGGGTGATTGTGGCAGAACATGATTGGTGGTGAAGTTTAGAATCAAAATTGCAATTCCTGACTTTAATGAGTCTTCCCTTGCTGCTCATTACACTTATCCCTCCCCTCCCTGCCCAGGTCAGTTTTGATGCTTCAGGATACAGGAAAATGCAAGAAAGGCTGAGTTGGATGAACATTTGGCTGCCACTGTTTTATCCTTCAGGTAGATTGGCAAACTGGAGGCTAGGGGAACAAGCTAAGAGAGAAATTCTTACTACTTAGAGAAATTCTTACTAACAAAGTTATCAGTATCAGCCAGAGTGCTGTAGATCCTAATCAACTTAACTGAATCTGAAACTCCTTCTAAACAATCCAAGCAGTTATTTATTCAGTTGAAAGATTTATACTCCACCCCTCAGCTGAACAGTTTTCAGAACAACTTACAAGATCACAATTAAATTGATAAAACAGTCTTTCAATACACCAAGTGCCAAAAGCAGTTAGAAAAGGTAATTACAATTAAAAGTAGATTTAAAAAACAGAGATCATCCAGATGCTTAGGTGAACAAAAAAGCTTTAGCCTGGCACCAAAACTCAGATCAGGTACCAGGCAAAAAGATATGGAGAGAGAATTCCACCTCAGAAAAGGCGCTACCTAAAGTGACCACTCAGTCACCTCTTAAGGAGTAGGAACTCAGAAAAAAAACCACTTGTGAACTCATTCATGGGACTGCCAGTGTCACTTCTGGGGGCCTAACACACTCAGTATATACTATGTTTAAAAAAACGTGTTATCCAGGTTAGATCGCACCTCAAACCTCCCATTTCGGCTTGGAAATGCTTTGGAAGTGCCAGACATCTGTTTTTCCCCAAAACGTCTATTCCACGATGTATTTCGTTATGTCGTTTCAAAACTGGCAATCCAAGGGGTGCGTTCAGTTACATAGCTATTCAGTTCTCCTCCCCTCTTTTTGCAACACCCAATGAAAAGCTTTTCTCCTCCCATCCCACCTTCCCCCTCCCCTCCCGTTTGCACCCACCAATCATTATTGTTACTTAATTCCCCCCCCCAAGTGCTTGTGGTCTTACAAAGGAACATGGGAACGTTGGAACATTAGATCAACCATTTTTATTTGTGCAGGGTCCCAATCAAACATTTCCTCATATGGAATGTCCTTGAAGTGGATTTTGTAAACAGTTCGTGGGCTTGAGGGGGAAGGAATGCAGAGGAGGGCGAGGGATGGAAAAGTAGCGAAACTGCTGCGAGTGGCAGATGGGGGAGGGGGAAGCAGCAGGAGGAGGAAGGGAGAGAGACTGAGGGATAGAGAGAGCGCCCGCACACACACATACAAGTTAGGGCTCTCCTGCTGGCACAAAGTTTCTAACCGCCTGTTCCTCCCTTTCTCCCGCTGCCAGGGTTGAGTGTGCCTCCCTGTTCTCAAAAAAATTTTTTTAATGTGCTCGTCCCAACGAAAAAATGCCAGATCGTTGGACCAACGCCCAAAAAGACGGCAGCTCTGTGATTAGCACTGTGAAAGGAACGGCTCGTTTTGGGTTTTTTTTTTGGGGGGGGGGGGAAATGCCTGCATAGGTTGTGATTAGGGTTTCCCTGCCATGAAAATGAGGCAATTCTTAATGGCATACAGCGCTCCTTCGGATCAATGATACTGTGCATGCGTGGAAAAAAAAGGGGAGGGGAGACGGGAAGCATCAGCGACGTAGACATGACGCAGTGTTCCCCCATGCTCCTCCTTGCAATATGACGATATGATGAAAAACCGTCTTGGGAGCAGTCTTAACAGGCACAGTGCGATCGGAAATGAAGAATATGCATCCAAAACATACACACTGAGCACGATGATAATATGCTGTAAATTGTTGGTGCGATAAGCCTCCTGATTTGGCTATTAGTTTTAAGGTGTTACAAGATTCCTGACTGTTCAAGGCCCAAAAGCTCCTCTTCCCTACCTTTCTTCCACTTAAAATCACAGTTACAGAGGTTACTTTCTATTTGCCTTTCATTATGGTGTGTGCATGTGTGAGTGAGGGAAAAAACTGCATGTGTATGACTTGATCTGTCTGGGATCTGGCTTACTTCACTTTCTTCAAGTATTTGGTTGGTTTAGAACATTTTCTGTGGACAACAGGCACCATTTAACAATATTCCCCAGACCTCTACAATTCTACTTCTCTGCTCCAGCAATCCTGGTGCAGTAACTCATGCAGACAAACAGCTGGCAGCCTCCTCTGTTGTATCTCTGTCTCTTACATCTCCACCCTTGAGCAACTGAATTATCCAATTATGTCCAAAGAACAGTGAAATAGTCTATAAAATCAAAATGGTTTGTCCAGATGAAGGTGTCTAAAGGAGAACCAACCCAGAGAAGAGCAACAGAGTTATAATCTCTTGAGTTCTGGGGAGTGTTAGAAAACAGAGCCAGATTATTTCCAGGCATAGAGTTGAGTAAGGCTAAACTGGATTGTGTTTTCAGTAGTGAAAATAGAAAACAAAGTGACCTTATTTATACCTTTTTAATATGTGCTCATTCTCCCATTGTTCACATGCCCCTTTCATGTGGGAAAAGGGCCCTTCCTCTGACCTAAAAGCAAAATTGCTGGAATGAGGCCCTAATTGGTGCACAAGGATGACTGCACGTACCCACAGTAGCTCAGTGCCACCCTGGGACCACATGACTAGGTCCTGACCAACTGCTGAGTTCCTCTCTTGGCACCTGGTCTCTTCATCACCCCTCCAAAGCACAAAAGACAGCGTCTGTGACACCAAGGAAAGTCACTCAGCTGATGGCCTCTGTAGCAGTGTGGAGAGCAGGCGGCAGATACCCGGAGTTCTTAGGCGGCCAAAAAACGGGCTGCCTTTGTGTACATGTGTCAGAGGGTAGGCAAGTGGGAAATGTGATGATTTAAATAAAGCCCATTTCTCTGCCAAGGCTAGAAATGTCAGCAGCATATTAAATAACGATTGGCTTCACTAGCCAAGTTTTCGCCCTCCTGCCCGTTCCTAATTTGCCTCATCCACTGACATCTCCTCTTCTATCGACACAAATGGCTCTATAAACAGCAGCAGCCAAAGTTTAGCACTTGCAGCTCTTGTTTCTTTTGCCCTCTTCTTAAATTTTTTTTAGCAGTCTTCAACAGCAAAAGCAGTAGATAATCTCCTGCCATCCCTCTCAACCTGTGTTATGATTTCTTTTGCTTGAAAATTAAGAATAGAGTGACCTTTATAAAGCCAGTCTGCTTCCCAGCAGCCCCCTGGGGCAGGCACTGTAGGGGATAGGAAAAATGAGATGCTGAAGGCACAGGCTGAGTCATTTTGACTTTAGCTTAATTCTGGTTAAAAAAAATCATGCTCCCATCTTACCTCCGGTTCTCTAGGTCTTTAAAAGGTAAAGGTCCCCTGTGCAAGCACTGGGTCATTCCTGACCCATGGGGTGACGTCACATCCCGACGTTTACTAGGCAGACTTTGTTTACAGGGTGGTTTGCCAGTGCCTTCCCCAGTCGTCTTCCCTTTACCCCGAGCAAACTGGGTCCTCATTTTACCAACCTCGGAAGGATGGAAGGCTGAGTCAACCTTGAGCCAGCTACCTGAAACCAACTTCTGTCGGGATCAAACTCAGGTCATGAGCAGAGCTTTTGACTGCAGTACTGCAGCTTACCACTCTGCGCCACGGGGCTCCTAATCCCTAGGTCTTAGCCAATACAATATTTTATCTGAAAGTGATGATGTGGTATCTTTAAAAGAGTCTTGTGACATTGTGGAGATTCTAAACCAGGGCTGTCAAACATAAGGCCCGGGGCCCGAATCCAACCCCTTGAGGGCTCTTATCCAGCCTGTGAACCAACCAAGGCAACCCCCGCCCCACTCTCGATCTGGGCTGGCGAGGCATGGCCCAGCCCAACTAAGTGACATTCATGTCATATCTGGCCCTCGTAACAAATGAGTTCGACATCCCTGTTCTAACCTGTTGACTGCTTTCCTTAACATCATCCCATCTCTCTCCACCACCACCCCCACACAAACACAAATGAGCTCACACACGACAAACACTTAGTGGGAAGTGCCTGCTGAGCTGGCATCCATGGAGGATGCGGCTGCGTTAAAGGTTAAAAAACCAACACCATGGAGATGAGATGAGAAGTATTCAGCTGACTGGTGTTGCCTTTCAGTGAGTTCTCTGGCAAAGAGCTTCCTTGGGCACAGGGACCATATAAGGAAGGATGCGAGCTCAGATAACTCCCCCTTGGGTCATCCTGATCTAGGAGAGGGGTACAGCAAGGAGGTTTGTGCAGCTGGTGTGTTTGTGGTGGAGAAGCTTCCTTGCATGGGAAACAGAAGTTGTTTCTAGGTAAATACCAACACTGTGGAATACGTGTTTTTTTTAACTCCAACCAAAACATCACAAATGATATGTAACTCTTTATCAGGCTGGATGTCCATTCCCAAAAAGGAAGATGTTTGGGATACAAAAGAAAACCCTCAGCCTCTAGAGTCTTCAAATGTAATGCAGCATATGTTGCAGGAATTATTGGACTGTGTGTTGTTGGGCACAAACAGATTTCAGGGTGCACTGAAGGTTACAGAGAAGCAGAAAAAATAGCTACCCCATGAAAATACATGTCAGTAGTTATCAGATATCTCTAGATTTGGAGCTCTTGATGTACAAGAAGAAAAATGTGGTGTATCAGAAGCCAAATTATATAATGTCACCTAGTGGTTAGAGGCAAGTACCCTCCCCCCAGCAAAGTCCCATTTGAAGATTATGGACGTTAACGCATGGTTGTTTTGTCTTGTGATTCTCCTTCTCATGTCTCCCACTTTTCTATCCTATGATCCAAAAAGTAAACACATAGTGAACTTCATCCTGCATCAATCCCGCAAAAGATCAGGGAGGCAGGATAGTAGGGGAATACTCATCATTCTTGTCAGTGCTTTGTGATTGGCTGATGCTGGTTAAGGGCTGACCTAGCAACGAGGGGTTTTTTAATATATATTTTTTGATGGTATGCCAGTATATCTTCGTTAAACCCTCTTTTTTAAAGCAAGCTGAGTTATAAACCTTCCCCTCCTCCTTCGCAAAATAAAAACAGCCTGGCACCATGACTTTCAGGGTGCGGCAAGGCGAATGAGTGGGCAGATGTGGGTGACCCTGGCCAGCGAACAAGCTCCGATGGCGGGGAAGAGGCTTGGAGGATGGCTGCCTCTTCTTTCTTGGAAGGGAGCCTGGAGGCCTTCTCTCTTTCCTGCATTGTGCGCCCCTTCTTTGTGCCCCAGCCTCTGCTGCAGCAGAGGATTGTGTGTGTGAGTGTATAGGGGAGCAATGGCAGAGCTCCCAGCCACAATGCTCCAATTCTGTGTTTCTTGTTGCTGCTGTGTCTTATCAAAAACTGAAGCACCACTTGCCCACCATTCCAATACGTTGGTATACCGACATATCGGCCAAAAAACTTGTTTTAAAAAATGGGAACCAAGGAGCACTCCGGAGATGTACGACCATTCCGTGTGATGGTGGACATTTTCTAGAGTTCCACCGAGAGGGACGAGGAGTGCGAGGGGAAAAGTGGAATGGGGAAGTGTCGGAAGGAAGGGGAGTTTGCCTGAGCGCTGAAATGCACCAGCAAGCACGTGCAACTGCTATGATTCTTTATTTTAAATTGGGACAAAGCTGGGACTGGAAAACCTGGGGAAGTTTCGGAAGGGAGGTGGGTTGATCTCACAGGTGAGAGATGACCATGTGTTTTGACGGCAGAGATTCGGTACACTTGTAGGAGAATCACAAGACAAAACAGCCATACTTTAACGACCTATCTCACCCCAGTTTTAGAATCCCTTGCTTTGATGGCTACATTTTTTAAAATAGACAAAGTTTTTAAGGAACCATTGCCAAGTGGCATCTCACCATAGTGTGCACACAAGCCATTTGGAAAGATGGTCATTGCCACCCTGATATGGTTAGAAATCCAGAGGAGGGGGAGTGCTGAGACTTGGTCTCCTATGTTCATCTTCTCTGTGAGTTGGGTGATAGTTAATAGAGATTCAAGAGATTTTCAGAGCTGATTTATAAAGCCAAATGCTGGCTGGCCATATGGAAAACTCAATGTGCAATACAGCTGGCTAAGCAGCCACTTAACTGATTTATTACATGACCAAATATCTTTTCAACCCATGTTGAGGCCTGTAAACAAAAACATTACCTTATTGTTGTCTGAAATCAGTCCATGCAGTGGATTGATCAGATGGCTGATGGTGTAGCTCTCAGAGCCAGGGTGGTGTAGTGGTTAAGAGCGGTGGACTCACATCTGGAGAACTGGGTTTGATTCCCCTGTCCTACACCTGAAGCCAGCTGGATGACCTTGGCCTAGTCACAGTTCTCTTCGAACTCTTTCAGCCTCACCTACCTTACAAGGTGTCTGTTGTGGGGAGAGGAAGGAAAGGAAATTGTAAGCCAGTTTTATTCTTCTTTAAAAAGGTAGAGAAAATCAGCATATAAAAACCAATTATTCTTCTTCTTCTTCTTCTTCTTCTTCTTCTTCTTCTTCTTCGTTTCCCTCAGTTGCCCGACTGTACCTTACAAGGCACTCCTACCCAGTTTTCCTCCTCTCCCTCACCAATGAACTAGTTGAACAAATGCATGTTCCTGGCCTCATAATTCAGGGACTGATGAAGTGATGGCAGTACAATAGCATCCCCTTTGTGGAAGCATCTTCACTGAACCAATCCACGACAAATTCCAGTTTTACACATGTATAATCTGAGGTGTTTGGTTATAGCGAGATTGTAACTTTGAAGTTCTGTGGCTGAGGGCCAGAAAGAAGCAAAATATAAGGGACGTATCTAGTAGTGAACCAGGGTAGACATAATTTCTGTTAATAAAATCTGTTTTACAATCCTGTTTTTTTGACCCTCAGCTTAGAAAAGGAGCAAAACCTTCATCTACTAGGACATTCAATTGTTAATCTAACTGTTGAATCTCCAGAAACAGATACGGTGCATTTACCTCAGACGGACAAGCAAAGAGTGTATCTTTAGTGTGAGAGCAGGCAGCAGATGTGTAAGCCTCCTTTCTCTCTCAAAGCCAATAATTAAAAAAAAAAAAGATGGAAAATGCCACCTCAGCCTTATAAAGAGCAAATTTTGGCAACAGAGAAGTAGCACTGCTTGATGTCATTTGATTCTAAAAAAAGGATTTCCCCAAGAACACTATTGACTAGCTGCCCTTTTACCACAGGATCTGTGAAGGTCGTCAGTTGATGTACATCGAATGCAATAGTTCTATGACATAGTGTTTTCTTTTACAGATGCATATGCCAGCCGTGCCCTGACCTAGATAGCCCAGGTTGGCCTGATCTTGTCAGATCACAGAAGCTAAGCAGGGTCGGCCCTGGTCAGTATTTGGATGAGAGAACAGCAAGGGAGACAAGGGTCACAACGCAGAGGCAGGCAATGGCAAACCACATGGGTGACCATAAATCAGCTGTGACATTACAATAAACAAAACAAACGAAAAACAACCACCACCAGCAGCCTTGGTTGCTTTGCAAGAAGACAGTAATCAGGTTTATCTATACATTGTTTTATTCATACTGGTGTATGTATAGTGACAAGAAGGAGACATGTCTTGAGCAAAATCCTGGTTCCAAATGGATGTTCTGACTGTTTTCCCAGCTCCAATTTAGAACTTTGCTCTAGACCCATGATAAACTCTAAGGACCTTTTCCTAGGAATGGTGCCATGCTTATGGCTCCACTCGCTTCTCCTTTAACACCCCCCCCCCCCCCGGAAGCTAAATACTAATCTCTCTCTGACTTGCCTGCAAGATTCAAACAGCTTCATTCGGGCCTTTTCTCCCTTCACTGGCTCCCCTCCTGACTCAGCTGTATCCCAGATTTCTAAAGAGGAGGTATGCTGAAAAGACCTTGATACCTGTCCTGTGTTTGCTTCTGCTCTTTTTGACCTGTGGATTTGAGGCCAGATTCTCAGCCTAGACCTCTCCCAGGAAGCAGACTTTTCCTTTGTAGTAATTCCATTTGTGAGCATTTACCAAGTAGGCATAAGATTGCCAACTACCTAGAAAAAATAATAAAGTCCTATCCCTTTAATTGAGGCTCAATGCGACGTTTTCTGTTTCCCTAAATCAGTTGTAGCATGTCCACGCTTTCCCCCAAAAGTGATGTTTTCTGGTGGGGGGCATCATGTCATTTGTGACATCGTGGATGGTCGCCCCCCATTTCCCCCAATTTTTGTTTTGTTTTTGGGCATGCCCTCTAGCGCTGATGTGCACGACCATTAAACAGGAAAAACTATTACGATTTAAGAAGTGGCTCGGTGTTCGAAGTTGCTGGCCACAGAAACATGTTCCCATTATTCAAAAGCATTATAACCCCACTGTTATTAGCCCCTGGATGTCCATGAGGCATTTCTGGGAATGTTTCGGGAAGGTCCCTTCTTTTGAGCACATGTGTCTCATTCACCATTTTGTACTCAAAATGGTTGCCCCACACCAAAGCACAATCCACCATTAGACACAGCTGCACCCCCCCCAACAACTAGAGGGCCAGTGCATCCATCCATTTTGCTTTGCCCTCCAGCATTATCAAACTATGAAAGGACTGGACTATCACACACTATGTTCCATTTGCTTATTGGATTGTTAACTGAGAATCCCACATTCCAAAAGGCCGGGGAGACTCACATGCTTTTGAAACTGGCCCTTTGTTATTTCCAAGATCCTTCCTAGAGCAAGCAGAGAAATGAAAAGGGGGCAGGCTTGGGGGCTGAGGGTCTTGGTGGGGCGTAATGTATCAGGAAGGCCTTATGAGTTGCAAAGAGGAACTCTTAGTGTTCAACTCTTAGTGTTCATGCGTCCATTTGATCCAGCGTTATAGCACTAATCTTGGCTTTAAAAAAAATTAGGGGGGAAATGGGTGGAGGGAGGGGAAGGGAGGAGAGATGAGCAAAACAGTGGGCATGAACAAGGAAAAATAAAGACTGTTTCAAGAAGTTAGCATGCTCAAGGAAAGCTGGCTTGGAAATGGAGGGGGGGGGAACATCGCAGTAAAAGAGCTTGGGAAAACAACGGAGTAAAAATGATGGGAAAACGTTTCTGAAACCAAACAAAGGAAAACAATCTGCGGAAATGAAAAAATACAGTGTAGCTTTTGACGGCATGAAACGTTGTAAACCATTCATGTGGAAAAGGCCATGATTTCCAGTTTCCATTTGTCCATGTGGCGAGAAGTTCCAGGGGCAACACAATCTGGGTTTTGTTCCCCTTTGGATGAGAAAGCTTTAGAAATATTATATGGTTAATCCCTGGCCATACCTTCTCAACCATAAGGAATAGATTATCAATCTATTTATAACAATAATTTGCTTCCACATCAGATGACATCAGCCCTGAGGTCTAGTCCATTAGGTTTCCATATCCCCTAGCACACTACAGACCTCTGATCTTGGTGGGAAATCAACAGTCCCATGTTAGATGGTGAAGGTCAATTATGATGTAGGATTGTAATTATACAGGACTCCCCATCACTGAGGAGTTTTGTGCCAGCTGTGTGGAGAGATCAAGGACACATTGGCAGCAGTGGAGTGATTCTGTCCCCACTCGCCAGCCAGGAGTGACAGAATTACTTCCCCTTGGGTGCCCAATGGGATACCAAACCACAGTCAAACCAGTCAGGCTATGTGCTGTGACTGATCTCGACCCGTTCAGACTCCAAGAGGCCCGTAATTTCCACAAAGCCAAGCCAAGCCAGATGCCTCCTTTAGAACGAGGTGTATCAGATGACACGGCTGGAATTAAACACAAGTTGCTATAGAGTTACGTCTGTGCAAAAGAAAAAAAGAACTCCAGGCTCAGTTGGCAAGAAATGTGCTCTTTTCATACGATGCTCATTTAGTATAATGCATTCCTGGTAGAACAGATCCTTATCATAGGATCTGAGGAACCAACAGCAAGGCCTAATATAAAACCATCACTAAGAAAAATGCTATTCCCCCTCCACCTGTCACATAAGTGCCCCATTCTTGCACTAGTAGCTTCTCTGTGCCAAGGGATGATAATAGGGAGTCACTGGGAGTAGTTCCGCACATGATGGTTTGTCTTTTGGTTAGATAGCCAGGGTGAAGCTACCTGCACTCCAGTTCTGAAGGGTGAATGTGCCTATGATAATCTTGGTCCCTTTAAATAATGGAAACAGTGCTGGTTCCAGAATTTTGGGGACCCTCCAAGAAAGCATATTCAATGGGCCTCTTTCAGCCCTGGCAATGGTTGCATCTGCTGCTGATCCTCGCTCCCAGAATAGGAAAGAGGAGGACCAGCAGCCTGGTAGCCCACCACAAGCCTGTTTGCTCACTCTTCCACTCTGGGATTTTGTTTTTTCTAAAAATCTGAGAACACAGAGGGAAAGTGTGGGCAGGCAACAGAAGGAGTGTGCAGCAATTTCAGGAGCTCTGTCTAGTCACCTATACATAATTGCATTATTTGCAATTGATGTGGAGCTTGCACATTTTTGCATTTGTGCCTAGACCTGTCAAAACCCTTGTAGAGTCCTGGAATACGGAGCTCACAAGGGTAGATGACACAAGACCTCCTAGGCGCTCTCTCCCATCAGCCAGAGTTCACCCTTGTTTAAGCAGGGTTACCACAAAGTGGTAAGCTGCAGTACTGCAGTCCAAAGCTCTGCTCATGACCTGAGTTCGATCCCAACGGAAGTTGGTTTCAGGTAGCCGGCTCAAGGTTGACTCAGCCTCCCATCCTTTCGAGGTCGGTAAAATAAGTAGCCAGGGAAGACAACTGGAAATCTCAACCACCTGCAGGTTGGCAACCCTACTCTGATCACAATAAACTAGTAATTTTCAAGTGGCCAGAAGGAGACACAACAGCCTGGTGGAAGATAAGCTGTATCAGGGCCCTGATCCCTACTACTGTGGTGTTGGCTATGCCAAGGAGCTGTACTCCTCCTGATGATCAGAGCTGTGTCATTGGGGTTGAAGGTAAGTAGAAATAAAGTCTTACCTGTCAGAAACTAAGGCCTTTAATAGAAAAGTCACAAACAGAGCCTAAGCATCATATCTCTGGACTTAATACAAACTTGTCTCTTACCCCCACCCCCCCGCTCCACATCCCCTTCGATATATGGGTAATGAAAAGAGAAAAAAAAACTCTATTTTATTTCTGAAATGTCATAAATAGACCCTATGGGCTTGCAGACAAGGCTGGGCCACGTGGAACCCTGAAACTCCAGTAAATGTACCTGTTTTCCCTTGCTGTTTTGGAGCCTTGACATGTCATAGGATCTGAATGACTCTTTTCTACACCAGCTAGTGTGGTCCCCTCCCCCTGCCACAAGGGGGAGACAGGCACGTGGGTCCCGTGCTGCCACTAAAAGTCTTGTTACACAAAAGTTTCATTCCTCAGTTAAGCAGACCCTGACCAGGGTTTTGTGTAGTATGCGCTGAAGCTGTATACACACACACACACACACGCAGAAGATCTGCACGTTACCCTCTTCACATGAAATGGTGACTAGATATCGGTCAGAATTTGCAGAATACGTCTATGAGCATTTGAGGGGTGTGTGTGTGTGTTGTGCATTGGGAGCTTTATTTTGAGTTTTAGTTATTATTCATTTACAAAATTTGTATCCTGCCTTTCAGCCGTTAACAGGGCCTGCCAAGGCGGCTACCAATTTAAAACATACATGATAAAGTCATATTTTAAACCATTAAAATCAGTTCCCCCCCAACACTCATCATTAAACAATGGAAACAAAAAACAGTGTTAAAAACAGAGTCAACATACATACGAAACAGAAACTCATATATAAAATAAATATTAAAATATTGGTAAGGAAGGAGGAGTCACTGAAGGGGTTGAGGGAATGCTAAACAAAACGAAAAAAGTCTTCGCCTGCTGACTCAAGATGGCAGCAGAGTTCCAGAGCTTCGGGGCCATGACTGAGAAGGCCCTCTCCTGGGTTGCCACCTGCCCAAGCTCAGAAGCAGGGCCTCTGAAGCAGGGCCTCTGAAGATGACTGCAGTGGTCAGGCAGGTTCATAAGGGAATAGGCAGTCCTTCAGGTATGTTTGTCACAACCCATACAGGGCTTTGAAGGTCAAGAGCAGCACCTTGAATTGTGCCTGGAAACAAACTGAGAGTCAGTGTAGATAGGTCAAAATTGGGGCGATATAGTCCCTATGACCCACTCCAGCCAACATCCTGGCTGCAGAATTCTGTACCGATTGATGTTTCTGAACGCATCTCAAGGGCAGCCCAACTTAGAGCGCATTGCAGTAATCTAATCTTGATGTAACCAGGGCATGCACCACAGTGGCCAGACGTATATGGGGCAAACAGCATCTCTCCAAGGCTAGTGATTAAGAGCGGTGGTTTGGAGCGGTGGACTCTGATCTGGAGAAGCGGGTTTGATTCCCCACTCCTCCACATGAGTGACGGAGGCTAATCTGGTGAACTGGATTTGTTTCCCCACACATGAAGCCAGCAGGGTGACCTTGGGCTGGTCACACTCTCTCAGCCCCACCTACCTCACAGGGTGTCTGTTGTGGGGAGGGGAAGAGAAGGTGATTGTAAGCTGGTTTGAGTCTCCCTTAAGTGGTAAAGAAAATCGGCATATAAAAACCAACTCTTCTTCTTCTTCTTCTTCTTCTTCTTGTTCAGGTTGGCAAAACAGTGCAGGGGGGAATGCTCCTCTCCACATGCCGTTGGGGCCCCTAGCATCTTAAAATTGTATTTTAAAAAATCACTGGGAGCTCTGAGCATGAACCTCCCAGTACACATCTGGCAAGGCCCTCAAGGTGCAAGACAGAGTCTGTGCCCTTGGAGGTACTGGGGATGGTTGCCAATTCTGGCTTGGAAAATTCCTGGAGATTTGGGGCACAGCCTCAGGAGGGAGGGTTTGGGGACCTTAGCAGGGTACAATGCCATAGAGTCCACCCTCCAAAGCAGCCAGAGGAACTGATCTCTGTAGTCTGGAGATCAGTTGTAATTCTGAGAGATCACCAGGCCTCACCTTGAAGTTGGCAACCCCAACACTGAGTCAGTTTCATGTGACATTTGATTTGTCCCATCAATAAGCCTCCAGTGTATATGCATGCAGGGAAACATGCCCCCAGCCCCAGTTTCCGATGCCCAAAGAAATGAGGAACAGGAAAAAAAATATCCTCAACCCAGTGATGTTTTACGACAGGGGTCCCCAACCTTTTCAAGCCTGCGGCCGCCTTTGAAATTTTAACGCAAGGTTGTGGGTGCAACCACAAAATGGCTGCCATAGGAGGCACAGCCACACATACAGAGGAGGCCTAAGTGCAGAGGAGAGGGGGAAAGAGAGGTAATTTTAAGAAACAAACTGGAAAAGAGGAGTGAAAGAGAATAAAACCAACACTGTGGTGGCAGCTGCTACTGAGACAACATCATTTTAATCTGCATAACCAAGTGGATCGCCAGTGACCAGTCAGAAGCCCTGCTGGGCAAGTGCCTTACCTGGCCCAGCCCACTTTCTAAAAACACTTGGTGCGTGCCAGGTGGCAGGCACCATGGTTTCCCAAGGCACCACATTGGGGACCTGTGCTCTAGGAATTTCCCCATGTATCTGTCGAAAATACCATAGGGACTAAGGGAGGTAGCCTAGAGTGTCACCCAGAAGTGACATCACATCCTCCTCAAACTCCACTCTCCCCAGACATCGCTCACCCCAAATCTCACAAATTTGCCAAGGCAGTGTTAGGAAAACTACCTATGAACATGTGGAAATATTCATATGGAGTAAACATGGAAATAGTTGATTGCTTGTGTGGACAAAAAATATATTTTGTGGGAAATGGCCCTTACTTCTGAATACGAAGCCGGTATCTCTCCCCATGACATAATATTCTGTCAGTCCATACCAAGCCACTCCCGAATAGGGTTGCCAGGTCCATCTTTGCTACCGGCGGGAGGGTTCTGGGGCGGAGCCTGAGGAGGGCGGGCTTTGGGGAGGGGAGGGACTTCAATGCCAGAGAGTCAAAGTGGCCATTTTCTCCAGGTGAACTGATCTCTATTGGCTGGAGATCAGTTGTAATAGCAGGGGATCTCCAGCTCGTAACTAGAGGTTGGTAACCCTGCTGCCAAAACATAGCAAAAATATGGCAGCTGGTTGAGTCAATCCCTAGATTTTGTAGTTTCAACAAACGAAAGAAAGGAATGGGAAATCAATGTATATATTAAAAAAAGAGTTGCTGAGCGAACAACTTTGCTCTCCATGCCATTAGCTAGGCAGCGCTCAGCTAATTCATCTTTCCCTTCTGCTAATGTGTGTCTGCAAATCAGCCAAACCCAAAATCCCAAAATGTGTTGGGGTGTGTGTGTGCTGCTGACCAAAGCAATGTTATGAAATAAAAGATCAGAGGATTGCAAGCACTTTGGAGGCTCAAACATGCCACACACGAGCTCTGGGCCTGTGGTCAGCTGGAAAACCACAGTTTAAAATTCCACAACAGCCCTGCTATTTAATCCTTCTAATGCAAATTCCCCCCACCCCAGTCCTTAGCCTAGCACTGCTACTGCGGTAGCGCAAGCCAAGCCTTTAAGCCCTTTTGAAGTATGCAAGGGTCCCTGTTTCTCAGCAGGAGGGATGGAAAACTATGCCAGCAATGCCAAAAATGCCCCTGTGATTACTGTACCTTTCTGAGCACCAACCAGGAGAGTAACCAATTAATGCCTCTTAATCTGTCTAATAAATAAAACTAGTTCTTTGTGGACACGTCGTCTCTGTAGGCTGCGCAGAGGGTGGCTGTGTAGCACATCCTGATCTACAGCAATGGGATGAAGAATGTATTGTCTTCTCACCCATTACACTGCTGGCTGAAATTGTCTTGGAAACATACTTTTCTGGTGGCTCGCCATCAGGGCCGTTGCCAGTCTTTTTTGCGCTCTAGGCAAGGCTAACTACTTGTGCTCCCCCATTGCTAACCAATTTTAAAAAACAGATGTAGAAAAAAATAATAATAGCTTGATGCATTCCTGCAAAACTTTTAAAGAAGACATTATAATTAATTATATTCCATAGCACTGTTGTGGTACTTATCTTAAAATTAAAATATATATATTAATTGTCAGTTGCGTTTTTTTTCTCAAGAAACTAATCTGTTTAAAACTGCGACCCTCTGAGGTCTGCACCCTAGGCGGCCGCCTAGTTCGCCAAATGGTAGGGCTGGCCCTGCTCACCCTATATCTTGTTAGAGTGGCCACAGACACAAAGAACCTCTCCATCATTATTGTTTAACTTCTGACCATATTCAGAACTCCCAGTCACTTTTTAGGCTGCACCACACCGATGCTGTACCCAAATATATTTGGTAGAACTATGTGAGTTTCAAAAGAAAAAGTGTGATATTGCCTAGTCAGACAGTTCCTATTGCTCTGCAAATAGGAACTTTTTCATATTACGACGAGTGAGAGAGCACAGTTTAAATTTCAGAAGCATGGAGATATTGTCGCTGTCTCACAGTATATGTGAAAGCTGGCGGCTACACATCAATGAATCATGTTTCATGACAGTGGATCCAGTGGTCACATTTAAAAACAGGTTTCATCTGCAGCAGTTCTTTCTAAAAGAAGTTTCAGACCTGGTTACAGATGAAAATAATATATGTATTTTGTTCACTTAAGCAATGGCTACAATCCAGCACCCCGACAATCATACACCCTAGCAATTACAGCTAGGGTTTCCAACCGCCAGGTAGTAGCAGAACATCTCCTGCTAATTCAATTGATCTCCAGCCGATAGAGATCAGATCACCTGGAGAAAAATGGCCACTTTGGCAATTGGACTCTATGGCATTGAAGTCCCCCCTCCCCAAACCCCACCCTCTTCAGGCTCCACCCCCAAAATCTCCCACCGGTTGAGAAGAGGGACCTGGCAACCCTAATTACAGCCCCCCCCCTGTGGTTTTTCTTTTGGTTTCACTTTTAACTCAAGCTCTTCTTATCATTTGAGAACTAAGGAGAAATAGCTGCTACAGGGATGCTGATAGAAAACAGTCTTACATCCATGCATAAGGTTGCCAACCTCTAGGTACTAGCTGGAGATCTCCTGCTATTACAACTGATCTCCAGCCAATAGAGATCAGTTCACCTGGAGAAAATGGCCACTTTGACTCCCCGGCATTGAAGTCCCTCCCCTCCCCCAACCCCGCCCTCCTCAGGCTCCTCCCCAAAAACCTCCCGCCAGTGGCGAAGAGGGACCAGGCAACCCAATCCATGCATGGTTCTGGCACATGCATACGAGCACATATATGGCACATGTTGTTAGCAATCTTCAGGCAGCAGTGCATGGCCATTTTATTTGCCAAGGCTTTTAATGCTTGGTTTTTTAAAGGTGGTTTTGTATGTCTGTTTCATGTTGTAATTGTGTGTTGTATCCATTTTGTAGTTGACTTATAACATTGATGTATAAAGTTAGACACAGTAGCATATAAAGATAATCTTGCACTTTAAACTTGATTTCGCTCCTGTACTGATTTCCTAATCTCCTCGATACTAGTACAGTGGTGTCTATTTTCCCCCCAACCTCCAGGTACTAGCTGGAGATCTCCTGCTATTACAACTGATCTCCAGGTGACA
Source organism: Euleptes europaea (assembly GCF_029931775.1). Classification (NCBI taxonomy): domain Eukaryota; kingdom Metazoa; phylum Chordata; class Lepidosauria; order Squamata; family Sphaerodactylidae; genus Euleptes; species Euleptes europaea. Next base: position 36,316,624 of record NC_079318.1, on the reverse strand, counting down.
GAGATCAGTTCACCTGGAGAAAATGGCCGCTTAGGCAATTGGACTCTATGGCATTGAAGCCCCTCCCCAAACCCCACCCTCCTCAGGCTCCACCCCCAAAACTTCCTGCTGGTGGCGAAGAAGGACTTGGCAACCCTACTGCCAAAGGAGATGGAGCCAACTGCAAAATGTCAGGGAGCAAGGTGATGTATCAATTTAGTGGTAACCCTTTAACATTTCAGGCAGCTCCTAAAAACACATGGGTGCCTCAAAACGTGTTGGTGGGTGCCATGGCACCCATTGGCACCATATTGAGGACCCCTGATCTGGAGGTTGGAGTTATTTGGGGTTTTATTTTGTACATTTTAAACTGTAATTTGTAAGTCACCTTGAGTTATGGAGAAAGACAGGATGTACCGGTAAGTATTTTATTAACAAATAAATACTTGTAGATTGTGGTCACTGGAGTAAAACTGTGACACATGCAGTAAGCTCCTCACAGTCCAGTAGGGTTGCTGAGAGGTTTTTTTTTTTTTTTTAAAGGCATCAATTTCATGCAGTGTTTGACAAACCATTTTAACAACTCAGGTTCTTTTCTGATGCAGTATTTGGAGCTGCCATTAGGGAGCAAAGAATCATAAGGTATGCACACAGGATCTTGTGCAGAATCCCTCAAAGGATTTTGGATTATGATATGTTTTGTTAATTGCCAAAAGGACAAGTGATTTGTCATTGGTATCCACTAAACATTTTAAAATTATCTCCTGTATAAAGAAATGTAAGACGTATTTATGTGGCTAATCAATGAACTGCAAGATAGCTAATCAACTTTACTAGCCTCTTATCAGATAACAGGAGCAACTACAAAGGATAAAACGCATGTAAGAAATCTCTATAGATAACAAATATAATGGAACATAAATAGTAGTCATCTGAAACATTAAAGGCATGCCACAATCTATCAGGTTAGCTTTGCACATGTAAGAGAGGGATTTCTTATTTGGCTACAGATTGGGAAAACTGAGGTACTTGTGAAGATCCATCTTGTGCAGTCCACAGCAGTAACTATTCACTTTCTCATTCCTCTTTGCTTTAGATAAAATTTAGTACCTCATTAGAGAGCCAGTGCGGTGTAGTGGTTAAGAGCAGTAGACTCTAATCTGGAGAACCGGGTTCGATTCCCCACTCCTCCACATGAAGTCCGCAGGGTGACCTTGGGCCAGTCTCAGAACTCTCTCAGCCCACACAAAGGGAGGCAATAGAAAACCACCTCTGAACATTTCTTGTCTTGAAAACCCTAAGGGGTTACTTGACAGCACACACACACGCATAGCTATTCACCTGCCCAAGGTTGCATATATTTGAGCAAACATCGCACACTATTCTGCATCCTGGTCCTTGTCCTATTACTCCTTATTACTGCAGTCTGTTCCTCTAAAAATGTAATTGCATTTATACATGTCCACCTGTTCATACACTACAGCAATATAATGGTTTTCCCATTTGAAAATTATTGAACTTAAATTTGCATCCATCCAATGGTAAAAGTCATGGATTAATTCTGCAAATGACAGAGGGTCATAGGGCAAACTAGAAAATGGTTTCTTCATAGCCCCAATATTTCCCCCTCTTTATTCCCACTCAATGAACATTCATTTTCTTCTTAAAATGATCTCTATTTTTCTTCTGTAGTTCTTTGCAGCATTCCCACTTTGATATACTTTAGATGTAAAGGTAAAGGTGGTCTGGAGACAGAAAAAAGAAAAAAAGGAGTAGCCAGCATAGATTAAACACACACACACACAACCACGCCAACCAAATGTAATTTCTTCTTTTAAATGGTGACTAGTCCATTGGATTAGGGGATCCCAGTATATCTGTATCTGTCTTAGACATCACCATGAATGTTATAGTAAAGTATGCACATGATTCATTGGAAATCAGCTTCCATAACACAGGAAGAAATGTATAGGGTTGCCAGGCCCCTCTTTGCCACCGGTGGGAGATTTTGAGGCAGAGCCTGAGGAGGGTGGGGTTTGAGGAGGGGAGGGACTTCAATGCTATAGAGTCCAATTGCCAAAGCGGCCATTTTCTCCAGATGAACTGATCTCTATCGGCTGGAGATCAGTTGTAATAGCGGGAGATCTCCAGCTATTACCTGGAGGTTGGCAACCCTAGGTGGGGAGGAAACGAAAAAGCAGTCTACAGTGATTGTGCAGAATCTGAGGCTGTTCGGACTCTTCCTAAATGACAAGTTGGACAAAAGGGAGGGCAACATGGTGTTTGCATTTGCATCTGAAGAACTGCAAACATACTGAAACTGTAGACAACCTTTGAGATGTTGGACTACAGGGTAGGAAGGAACAGCATGTTATTCAGCAAAGACATTTGTATTTCATAGCTTTGAATTTATATGTTTTAACAAGTGCTGGACAAACTCCCCTCTGCTTATTGTCGAAGCTTTCACGGTCAGAGTTCATTGGTTCTTGTAGGTTATCCGGGCTGTGTGACCGTGGTCTTGGTATTTTCTTTCCTGACGTTTCGCCAGCAGCTGTGGCAGGCATCTTCAGAGGAGTAACACTGAAGGACAGGGTCTCTCAGTGTCAAGTGTGTAGGAAGAGTAATATATCGTCAGAAGGGGGTTGGGTTTGAGCTGAGTCATTGTCCTGCAAAGTATTAAAGGTAATGTGCTAATTATTGTCCTGTAAGTATCAAGATAATGTGCTAATGAGGGTGTGGTATGTTAATGAGGGTGTTAATGAGGGTGTGGTATGTTCCACATTAACATACCACACCCTCATTAGCACATTATCTTGATACTTACAGGACAATGATTAGCACATTACCTTTAATACTTTACAGGACAATGACTCAGCTCAAACCTAACCCCCTTCTGACTATATATTACTCTCCTACACACTTGACACTGAGAGACACTGTCCTTCAGTGTTACTCCTCTGAAGATGCCTGCCACAGCTGCTGGCGAAACGTTTGGAAAGAAAATACCAAGATCACGGTCACACAGCCCGGATAACCTACAAGAACCAATCCCCTCTGCTTATTTAGAATATGACTTGGTGAATATCCTTTTTCTTGGTGAGTGTTCCAAAAAAACTCATCTGTTCTCCAAGAGCACTTTCCCACCTTGTGATGTGTGGCGCATGCAACCCGATGATGTGTGTTATTGTCCTCTGGGAAGTGTAGTTCCCAACACCAGCTGTGATGGAGACCTCCTTGGAAATTCAACTGTCCCAAAGTAAACATACCCAGGAACAAGTGAGGGTTTTTGACCTGAATGGGGGACAATAACCACGTACAAGATTTGCAAGGAACATTTTACGTTTATTGTTACAGCCATTGGCCAGCACAGTGCAAGGAACAAACTGAGAGAACTGCCCCAAATACAGATGACGCTCACCAAATAAAAGCCTGGTTTGGCTGAGTAGTCTGGCCGTGTAGCAGGCAGCAATCAACACCATCTTCAGTGATGGCTTAAGAGTATAAAAAATATGCATGTGTGCGTACAACAGCATTGGCTTTGGGGCTTTAATCTTCAGGATGATGGCTATGCATTTGCATAATTTTGTTCTACATCCTGAGATGGAAGAGAACATTTGGAGCAAATGTCACTTGATTTGTAAAACAGTCAAGCATTATGAGCACAACATGTTTCTGTTCTGAACTAGGTAACTACAGACCAGCATCCTCACTAGTTTGAACAGGGTTTGTGTGTGGAAGAAGAAGAAGAAGAGTTGGTTTTTATATGCCGACTTTCTCTACCACTTAAGAAAGAATCAAACCCGCTTACAATCACCTTCCCTTCCCCTCCCCACAACAGACACCCTGTGAGGTAGGTGAGGCTGAGAGAGCTGTGACTAGCCCAAGGTCACCCAGCTGGCTTCATGTGGAGGAGTGGGGAAATCCAGTTCACCAGATTAGCCACCGCCACTCATGTGGAGGAGTAGGGGATCAAACCCGGTTCTCCAGATCAGAGTCCACTGCTCCAATGTAATGTTTTTGGCTTCAATTTTGTAAGTATCCTTGAAGTTTTTACATGGAAAAACATTGAACAGAGATAATATCATAATAATTATTAATAATATTTTATGTAGTGGATAGAAATAGGTCCCAATATAATTATTAATAATTTTGTGTGCTGTCAGGTCACAACCAACCCATTGTTACCCCAGGACCATGGGGTTTTCAAGGAAAGAGATGAGCAGTGGTGGTTTGCCATTGCCTTCCTCTGCATAGCAACCCTGGTCTTCCTTGGTGGTCTCCCATCCAAGTACTGACCACGGCCAACCCTGCTCAGCTCCCAAAGCCTGAGGAGCTCATGCCAAACTGGGCCATTCAGTCCCAACAGATAATATTTTGTGAATTATTTTTTAAAAAAACCTGGAGTCTAACTTTTACTTCCCTATCTATGCACAACTGTGTGCATTGCATTTAACTGTGCATTTCAGAAGTCTATTGGTTTTTATTTATTTATTATTTATTTAGAAAACATGTATGCTCCCTTTCCAGGAACCCGCCAGAGGCAGCTTACAATGTAAAAATAATAAAAAACCAAGCATAAAAAGGCATTAATTAAAATCCAGCATTTGAATCGAAGATTATTTTTTAACTTGTTGCTGGAAATGTAGGTCTTTGTGTCCTTGCCGCTTTTGCTGCTTTGTTAGCTGACTTGAGACTGACGAAATAAAGTAGGGTATAAATGTTTAAAATAAATAAGTAAATAAATAAAAGGCCTGACTGAGCAAGTCCTAGGATTGCATTTGCCTTCCCTTTGGCCACCTTGTGACTGCCCAAGTCCCGTGGTCTCATTTCTTCACTGTTGTTTCCACTTGATGTGCCTCAAGGAAGGCTGCAAAAACACTTATTATTAGATGTGAAGTGCATGACCTTACAGTCGGCAGGATTGTGTTTCAAGCAGCTTCTATTTTTCAGCCAGTGATGTCACAGATTTCATCCCCAATCAACTGCCCAGGAGCACGGAGCCAAAATGGGCGGAGGGCACTGTGGCAGGCACACTAGCCTTTATTGGCTAGACTTTAAAGTTTGGTCACCTAACGAGACCATTTCCACATTTCTAAGTCCAAATAGCCCCACTTTCTCCAACTGCCTGTCTGCAAGGCTGTGAATTTGGAATTTCCTCTCCTCAGAGAAGAAGCTCCCATTTCCCTACAGACCACTCTATATGAGTGCGAATGATTCAGCACTTCACAACAGAGTGTCAAAATTACCTTCGGGGCATCAGGTTTCAGCACCCGGTTTGCATACCTCTATCCATACTTAATTAGCAAATGAGCTAGTTCTCAAACCCTTTTCTTATGCGACAAAAAAATTATTTTATCCCACCCTGGGGAAGAACTTGTGGCATTGCGAAATACAGGTGGGATTGGAGGTGCTGCGCTGATTTCTGCTTAAGATGGGATGAGGTTCCTGTTAACACCATGTAAACTGTCATTTTCCTTTCAAATAAATAAATAAACAATTTCCCATAATATATTCTGCTTACCTACATCTTGCTGTGCTAATTTTAGCTAATTTGCTTCCGAGATAATATTGGAGCTGTTTTGCTTCTTAAATGGGAGGACAGTAAGAGGTCCTGAACAGAGGCTGGATGGTGGCAGCTAAAATGAGTTGTTGTTTTTTTATAATATTTTTTTTATTTTTTCCATACAATCATACATTTCATTACACATTATAAAAAAAACTAATTCTTTGACTTCCCCTCCCCCCTCCTCTGATCTTTTAATTAACTTTTTTTTCTCTTTGTATTGTTTTTCTAATTCAATTATAACAAAACTATCAGTACTCAATACATCCGTTCTGAATTAGATCAAAATACATTTGTTAATATCCCATTTAAGTTCATCTCTGCAATAATTAATCCATGCCTCCCATTCTTTTTCAAATTCATTATCATCCAGCTAAAATGAGTTGTTGATAGGGTTGTGCATATCGGTAAACCCGAACCGAAAATAAACCTGAAATTAGCCGTTTCGGCAATATTCGGTCAGCGGATTAATCTGGATCAAGCATAACGGTTTTTTAAAAGACGGGACTCACCAAGTCTCGTCTGGAGGGATATACTCTCCAACTAAAAAGAGCCAGTTTCAACAGCTACTGACCACTAGGCTGCCGAAGGAGATTTATTTATCCACGTGGATGAGCAATCTCCTTCAGATAGCGTGGTCAAGACTTCAGCTGGCTGCAGTCTCACCCTCCCTCTGAAAACCTGCTCTCAAACTGAAGGTTGCCCCGAGTAAAGGCTTCGTTTCCCTGCATCGTGACCATCTCTTAAAATTAGATTTTTGATGACCACAATACAGGACTGTTCACAGGATGTCATTTGCCACCAAACGAAATGTTTTGAATGCACATCTGAATGAGCAGTGTGAAGAAACAGCATCTGCATTTGAGACTTGTCCCTGAATGTAGTTGTGTTGTTGCACATTTCAGGGCACATCCCAATGTGAGGGAGCAGTGTCCCATTTGCCTTGACATCAAGTACATGCTCCCTGTTCAGGGGCAGCCCAAAAATTTTGGGTACCCTGGGCAGCGATCACTACCCTGCTCTCTCTCCTCTCCCACTGCCATCTCTCCTTCCCCTCCACCACAGAGAGAAGACTCTGCATGTCCCCTTGTCCTTTTCTCCACTGAGGAGGCACGGCATGGCAGTGACCACCCTCCTTGCCCCCCTTTTGGAAAATTTCAAGAGCAATTGTTATAAAACTCCATGATATTTATACTCGTTAGGCATAATGACAGCATGCACACCAACCCACTTCATCAAATAGGTCCACCCTTCTACAGAGCAATGCATTTGAGTCATTGGGGAGCCATGAAAAGTATGGCATAATGTCAAGGAGCATTTATCCTCTGATTTTGTAAACAATGAATTTTGCAAAGGTATGAAGTGGCAGGCTTCCCGAAGGAAGGATGTACAAGCAATTGTTAAGGAGGGAGTGAGCCTTCCCCTAGCAATTCTTCATACTATGAGATTTATAATTGTGTAAGTTTATAGAGTGGACTAGGGGATCTATCTTCCACACACATACATTGAGTGAGTCAGCATTGGCCGTGTGCCTCCAAGTTTCTTACAGTGATTGATGGTGTATAGTGGAATCCCCATAGAATAACCTTCTTCTCTCACTAGCAATCCTCCCCCTGCCCCCCCCCTCGGTAAGATCAGGCTCCCTCACTCTATCCTTCTGTGATAGCAGCTCCCACATTTTTAAAAGGCTGACATAAGGAAGATGGGAAACAGCTGTGCAGAAGGGCCAGCTAGGCACTGAGACAAGTAGTACTGGATTTGTGCCGGGATTAGGCATCACCAGACCTTTCCTAACACTGAGAACGACTGGGCATGCTTCCCCTGGAAGCCACGGGATCTCTTCCCTGGATGTCTCCAAGGGTTGCTTCTAAAGTTACTTTTTCCAACATGTGTATTAATTCCTCCACTGGAAAGAGCATCTAACATATCGTGACTGGATGGCCGAATGAGTGTCTATCCAAATGTGACTATCGAGAAGACACTAGATACCCATGTGACGATGCTGCCGTTACATTTTTACATACGCATATGTACTACTGTAGGCATCAGAGATGCAAGCAGTTTATTGTTTCATATTTTGATTTTAGCTGCCTCAAGCAGATTCTGGAGTGTGCAGGATATTAATGTTTAAATAAATAAATGATTAATCATACTCACAACTGGGCACACAGAAATGAATCACAGACTAGGGCATTAGGAACTCTCCAGCAGCCCTATAGACCATGGCAGGAAGCATTGCAGAGAAATGCACAGTGCAGTGGAAATGAACAGGCATAGCAAACCCAGGCTCCCTGGTCAAGCCCCACATAGTGATAACTGTCAGAAAACCCTGGCAGGGGTCCTAGGCTGATGTTTTGCACCAACAAACACAATCACAAAGAATGGAACTGCTCGAGGTGATTGTCCCACACTGACCAATTTGGTTAGCAAGATCCTCAAATACCACCCTCCTGCTGCAGTCAAGGGACTCATTACTGCTGCCTGCTTCTATACAGCTGAGGTCAGTTGGGAGCAGGGGATTGCAACCAATCCCTATCCACCAAACCTTAATCAAGCAGAGACACAGCTATGAAATAATACATGTATTTATTTGCAGCATCTGGTATTAGGGTTTCCAACCTCCAGGTGGTAGCTGGAGATCTCCTGCTATTACAACTGATCTCCAGGTGATAGAGATCAGTTCCCCTGGAGAAAATGGCTGCTTTGGCCATTGGACTCTATGACATTGAAGTCCCTCCCCTCTCCCTCCCCTCTCCAAAATGGTTTGCATTTGCAATCTTCATGTGTTCTATAGAACTTTAAAAAGATATGAGTTAGCAGCAACATAACCTTACACAGCACCAAGGGCTGACACAGCCTGAGAGGACTCTGACTAAGCCCCACTCTGCCCCCAACATACCACTGGTGCTGCCCATTTGAAGGCTGGCTCCAGAATTACACTGGCCCAGCTCCAGCCTAACACCAGTGCAGCTTGGTACTGGCACATTTCCACACACCCTGGTTTACCTTCGGCCACCATATCTTTTGAGTTACACAATCAAGGGGCTTAGTTGCCACCCTAAGCCATTCAGACACTAAGCCATTCAGAGACAGCCTAAGACAGGGCTGTCAAAGAACATCTGTTCTCATAGTAACTGTGGATAGTGTTTTAGAATCTGACAGACAAAACTGGATGCTCACTTTTCAGGGTTCGTGTGATGCAGGGATCACATGAACACATGAAGCTGCCTTATACTGAACCAGACCCTTGGTCCATCAAAATCAGTATTCTCTACTTAGACTGGCAGCAGCTCTCCAGGGTCTCAGGCAGCGGAAGGTTGTCCAGATCACCTACTTGCCTAGTCCCTTTAACTGGAGATGCCGGGGATTGAACCTGGGATCTTCTGCACGCCAAGCAGATGCTCCACAAACTGAGACCCAGCCCCGCCTGTGGCCAGCAGTCACCCTACATGTGCTCGACCAAGCCGGTTTATCCCACGCAAGGCACAACTGGCCTGATAGAACAAGTGCAGGGTTTCCAGGCGCAAGGCTCCATAGTATACCGGTCACCTACCCATTTCTCTACAGGTGAGAAACGGCAGGACTGGCCTGGCAAGTGTGGTGTGCGCATGGTGGCAGAAGTGGTGTCATTCTGACACTCTGCTGTCCCATGGGTTTTGCTGCTCCTAGAGATTGCATTCCTGTTTCTAAGGACGCAAGAGCGAGGAACGCACTGCCTGGTGCCAGTGATGATGATCCCCTGGGTAACGAAAATGGGTGACCTAATTCAGGACCTGTTAAAGTAGCTCTTCAGCTGGATGTGAAATGGACAGTGACCTTGCATAACCCCTAAAGGCATCTTTGGCTCACTTAGAAGCAAAGAAAAAAAGAAAGCCTAAACCCAGAGGCTGCCTTCAGTGGCCCCTGAGACTTCCCATGCCTAAATCAGGCACTCGCTCACAGCTCTCCAGTGTCGTCAGGGAGCTGTAGCGACCTCATCCACCAATCCTGCTAGTTCACAGTGGTACCAGACTGCTTGTTCATGTGACAGTCACTGTGCCTATATTAAGAACATTTCATAGGCTCCTGCCTTCTGGTTTAGTTCTGTGTTTCCAGACTCCAGTATCAGAGCGCTCTCCACTCTCTCTGCATTAGTGATGGAAAACTGCAGACCTCTCTGCCTCAGATCAGGGCCCATGGGAGTGACCATATGATCTGAAGGTCGCTAAACATAGTGTTGCTATTTTTAAAGGGTAGCCTAGGCAGACAATGGTACGGATGGGGGCCAGGAAGAGAAGACCTATAGAAATGTTAGAGAATGGTAGGCTGATAAAAGGAGTGTTCAGTAGGATTCTGCCTGAAAGTAGATGCTATATTGCCAGGTTTGCAGCCCTGCTGACATTTCTAGCATAATTTCTACATTTCTAGCATAATTACCAAGACACCTTCACGTTTCAAGTCCTGCCATGAAAAGAGAAATCCAATCCCTGAATATGAACCACATAGTCCTACCAGACAAATCACCTAACAACCTAATCCACAAAAATAAATAACATGGCCTCTGAATAGCAGCTAAATATCCCTAGCAAACAGAAATGGCTTGAGGATTAAACCAATAACTGTTCTTGCTTAAAGGGAAATTATCCATTAAAGGCAGTTATACCCTTGTGAGTTTGATATAGAGAATTGCTGCTGAGTTGGTTTGATAGATTTTTCTAGCGCAAAAGAAAAAAGCTGCTGCCTTTCGCTAGGCCGAATATCACGGACATAGGGCTTGGCAGTGGAGGACATTGATTCATAGGGTCATCATGAGTCAGAAGCAACTTGACGGCACTTAACACACACACACACGGTATCCTCCATTCCAGGCAGTACTGAAAAAAAGGCTCTCAGCAGGCTTACCAACTCCAGTGACTTCTGACAACCTGTTACTATCTGATGCACTGCCCCAACTTCAAGAATATTTATAGGTGCTTGTTATGTAATCGCAAATGTATCTTCTATGGCTTCCTTTCATAATCTTAGGGCAGTGCTTGTTATGTAATCGCAAATGTATCTTCTATGGCTTCCTTTCATAATCTTAGGGCAGTTGCTTGGATAGCATCCATAAATCATCTGGTGGGTATCTGAGTGCAAGGGAAGGAGTCCCTTGATAGTGAAAATATTTGGCAAAGGGGAGAGCCCAGAGACCAGATGAGGGAAGAAGTGGCCTAGAGAGCAAAACTAAGCTTTAGATTTGTCTTTTTCATTGCTGAACCCCATCCTGCAAAGAATATTAATCCCACAATATAATGCAATACTGAGCAAAATATCCATACACTGTGCTTCTCTAGCTTTAAAGCTGCCAGCTTCATAATACGGAGTAATATATAGCAACACTAGCAAGCATAAGAATAATTAGTGTGTGTGAGGAGACTGAGGAAGACAAATGACATACTGTGGCATAAAGTGAGTGAAAACATGATACAACACCATGTGGGACCGAAAAAAAATGAGAAAGAGGTGACCATAGTAGCGTTGACTGATACAAACACATTTCAATCCAGGCATTTTGTTCCCCCAGAAGAAATCTGTTGATGGGAAATTGGCAGCAGACTCCGCTGTGGTTTTTGATCCATCCCTCATTTCCAGATCCAAATTCCTAACCCTCAGCCATTTGACTTGCGTGTTCTCAATTTCTCACTTAAACTCTGGTATATCTTCAAGACACATATTGAAATGTGACTGTTTATATGTGGCTTTCTATGCGGTTGGAATCTTAACCAATGCTGATGGATTATGCAACTAATATCTATCAATCACATAATAAAGCTACTTCCTAAGCAGTGGCACATTGGGGTTGGGAAAGACCCTAGTTTTTGGAGTTTTAACTATTTTCAGATATATGGTCAAACTGGAAATGGAGCATGACTTGTGCTAAAAAGGTATCAACTGGGAATGTTCGCTGGTGCCAAACCTTTTGAACTCTCTTCAGGCAGATGTGTCTGTCTCCATCATTGCCTTTCTCCAGCAGTTAAAAATTCCCTTGTTTCATTTGGTATTCTCTCACTAAGGGCGAAAATGCATGGTCGCTTTAGCCTCCTTTATTCCCTGTTTCAGCCAGGATTCAGCCAGGATCAAACATATGCATATAACTCTTATTAGCCCTAGTGGCCGGCCCTCTACAAAAAGAGATGGGGGGGCCGGCGGAGCCTCAGGTGAGGGAAAATGAGGTGCACCTTCTGGGGGGCTTGGCGAAGTCCCCCATTAAGCTAGATGCCTTGCAGTGGTGGGTGGGCAGGTACCCACACCGGGAGGCCGCCAAATATTTATGGGACGGGTTCACACAGGGGTTCCGATTACCATTTATGGGCCCAAGGGTGGCAATGGATGCGAACAACTTAAAATCAGCTCGCGACATGCCGAGGGTAGTGGAATGCAAGGTGAAAAAAGAATGCGAAGCGGGGAGGGTGGCAGGCCCCTTTAGGGCCCCTCCGCTACCCAACTTGAGAGTGTCCCCGCTAGGGGTTGTCCCGAAGAAGTCGCCAGGGGAATTCCGATTAATCCATCATCTTTCCTACCCTCCGGGGGCGTCAGTTAATGAAGCAATACCGCCCGAATTTTGTTCTGTGCGGTATGCTTCCTTTGATCAAGCGGTCCGCCTGGCCTTGTCCTGCGGTCAGGGCGCCCTGATGGCCAAATGCGACATCCAGTCGGCGTTCCGCCTCCTCCCGGTACACCCAGGCGATTTTAGTTTGTTGGGCTTCAGGGTAGATGACGAGTGGTATGTAGACAAAGCCATGCCAATGGGGTGTTTGGTAGCCTGTGCTGCTTTTGAAAAATTTAGCAGCTTCCTCGAGTGGGCAGTTAAAGTTAGAACCGGCTCTCCACATGTCACTTATTACTTGGATGACTTCTTGTTCCTGGGGGAAGCGGGCACCACTGCGTGCGCAGCGATACTACAGGCATTTTGTGAGTTGGCCCGGGAATTGGGGGTCCCTTTGGCGCAAGAAAAAACTGAGGGTCCCACCACTAAACTAGTTTACTTAGGGATTGAACTTGACTCCGTGCAAGGAGTGTCACGCCTCCCCGTGGATAAGTTACTCGCAATACAAGCCCTGGTTTCTCTCTTCTTGGCACGCAAGAAGTGTACTCTGAAGGAGATGCAGTCTTTGGTTGGGCATTTGAACTTCGCCTGCAGGGTAGTGTCCCCCGGGCGCCCCTTTTGCGCTCGTTTGGCCAGGGCCACAGCACAGGCATCAAGGCCGCATCACAAGATAAGGGTCACGCAGGGCATGAAGGAAGATTTGGAGGTCTGGCGGGCATTCCTCAGCAAGTACAATGGAGTCTCCTTATGGCAAACACCCCTTGAAGTTGGGGGATGAGTCCTGCAAGTCCAGTCAGATGCCGCTGGGGGTGTGGGTTTTGGGGTTTATTATAATGGGCACTGGTGCGCCCAGCCCTAGCCCAAGCATTGGTTACTAACGGGTGTGTCACGAGATCTGACTTTTTTGGAGCTGTTTCCTATTCTGGTGGCGGTGACTATTTGGAGCTCTGAGTTCCGTAATAGGACAGTGTTGTTCTGGTGTGACAACTTGGCTGCCGTACAGGTTCTCAACAAACTATCGTCCAAATCCCCCCGGGTCATGCACCTGATACGTAGGTTTGTGCTGACTTGCTTAGAGGCCAACATCACCTTCAGGGCCAAGCATGTGGCGGGAGTTAAAAATGAATTAGCAGATGCTTTATCTCGCCTCCAGGAAGAGAGGTTCCGCAGGCTGGCCCCGGGGGCAAACTTATACCCAGACCCCTTCCCGGAGGAGCTATGGACCGTTGGCGACAGACCATAATGGCAGGGTTTTTCCAGTCAGTAGCCCCTTCCACGCTAAGGTCGTATACCTTGGCGGCCTCGGCGTTCCTGTCATTCGCTGCCAGGTCCGGGGGGCCGGCCAGATGGCCAACTTCGGAGGAGATGGTGTTGCGGTACATGGTCAGTCTCCGGGAACGGGGGGTGGCGCCCAGAACCATACGTTGCCACATGGCGGCAGTTTCCTTCTTTAGCAAGGCCTACGGGCACCCTGACCCTTGTTCATCCTTCGTAGCAAAAAGAGCTCTAGAAGATTGGCGGCGAGTCTCTCCACGCCAGCCGGACTGTAGGAGGCCTATCACGCCCCGCTTGCTGTCCGAAATAATCCGCTCCCTGGGGGTAGTTTGCCGGTCACGCTACGAGGCATACCTGTTCGAGGCAGCATTCACGTTGGCCTTTTTTGGGGCGTTCAGGGTGGGGGAACTGGTGGTGAGTTCGAGAGGGGACACATCTGGCCGGGCCTTGACCTGGTCAGATGTCCACTTCAAGGACAGCGAAGTTCGCATCAACATCAGGCAGTCCAAAACTGACCAGCATGGCCGGGGGGCCGTTGTCAAGCTTAGGTCAGCACCTTCGAAGCCACTGTGTCCCGTGCGCTCTTTGTCAACCTTCATGGAGGTGCGCCCGAAAGGAGAAGGTCCCCTGTTAGTGCATGCCAACGGGTTCCCTTTGACCAGGTACCAGTTTAGCAGTGTGCTACGGTTAGCCCTGGGCAAGATCGGGCTCCCCCACGGCTCATTCAGCGGGCACTCGTTCAGGATAGGTGCGGCCACAACTGCGGCTTTGGAAGGGCTGTCAGAATCAGCGATTAAGACCATCGGCAGATGGCGTTCTGGCGCTTACAAAGCATACATCAGGCCGTAGGGTCAGGGAGGGGCTAACTGTTTGTGTTTAAGTTACAGCTTTTTCTCCAGTTACGGCACGGAGACTGCAAGTTTGGATTTGTGGACACAGCATTGTCCATTGGGCTGGGACCTATGCTATGTCGTCAGGGTGGGGCCAGCACTTGGGGCTGGATAGCGCGGTTTGGGTTTCCTGGCTGGGTTTTAGGGGCATGAGCTGGGGAGAGCTGCTCCCTACCCTTTTGAAGAAAGCGGCAATTGGTGGCCCCCCGGATGTGCTGATCATACAACTGGGGGAGAATGACCTGGCGAAGGCGCGCAGTATTGACCTACGCAAAGCGGCATCCAACGACCTGAGAACCCTGGCGGCCGAATGGCGGGGTACTGGCATATTGTGGTCTGACCTGCTGGAGAGGCGGTCCTGGCGAGGGGCATTGAGCCCGAAGAGGGTGGACAGGGCTAGGCAGAAGGTTACGTCTGCCGTCGGGAAGGTAGCCGTTGAGTTAGGTGGGCTGGTGATTCGACATTCGGACATTACTCATCGAATCAGTGCTTTGTTTCGTACAGATGGAGTCCACTTGTCATCATGGGGCTTAGACATTTGGTTGCACGGCATCCGGCATGGGTTACGGAATTGGTTGCAGCGATAGGCGTTGGCGGGAGCCGGCCGGGGTCTGTGGGACTCCGACCGGCTCTGGTGGCGGTTTGGCATTGGGGCAGTATGCCAGTTTTGGGAAAAAGCGGCCTGCGTGCCAATTTCCCATAGGAGGATCCCGGTACGGGATTTTGGAGGAGGCTGGAGGTGACATGCCAAGATGGGAGGCTGCCAGGGACGAGCCTCACTCGGGCTGTCTGGGAGGCAGGCCTTGCCATGAGCTGTCAGGCGGGCCTCCTCTGAGTGGCAGGGGACCACACAGCTGGCTGCCGCCCTCGTGTGTCCCGGGACTGCCATCTCTCGCTTTCCCAGCAAGGGTGCTGGGAAGATGTGCATCGGCCTGCAGGGTGGCGGTCGATGTCTGGATACGCCCCCATGCCATGCCAATGCCTTGCTGCTGCAATCAATAAAGTTGTGCCATTTCATCCAAACTAGCCTCTGTGTTTTTTGTGTTATGCTCTAATGTTTGATGAGTTATGGGGTCAGGTGCACTGCTTGGGAGCGCAACGCACAACTAAGCACTAAGCTGGCAACTCTTATTAGCCCTCTGTTCTGGTTGTGTTTTTTTTATGCGTTTATGTATTTTGTTTAACTGTTTTAAATATTATATACATATATTTGTGCTTTAAATGCTGTTTGAATGTTTGATATGTTTTAATGTTGAATGTTGGGTTGAAAGGTGACATATAAATGATTTAAACAAACAAATAACTAAATAGGATTTAAACAAACAAATAACTAAACTAAATAAATTGCTTACAGGCTGTATTATTACAATATTTGTGATCCGGGTGGCATTGGTGGGTGGGATATTCCTCCCGTCAGAAGGAACACTGTGTTCAGAGATCTCATCTCATTCTGTGTATGGCAGAGAAAAAAGCTCATCCAGATGCCAAAATTCTGAAGTGTGCCTTTTGGGATATGCAGAGATCCAAAAATCCAAATAGATGAAAATATTTCCCCCTTCCCAAATTCAATTAGTCTTTTCGACTCAAGCCACCAGAATACAGTTAGAATTAAATATTTCACAATGGTTCACAAAGATTATTATTCTGGGGGGGGGGGTTTAATATATTTTTTATTGCATTGGAGGTCATTTTACATCTCTATACCTTTATAATTACAATTTACACTTTCCTTCTTCCAATACAAATTTCCCCCTTCCCCTCCCTTTCCCTCCCCCCACGGACCAATCCATAATATCATATTTTCATATTTTCAGCCTGAGCATAGCCTTTTTATTTTTATTAAAGTTTCTTCGTTGGCTTCTCCTCTTTTCACCCAATTAATGTATGGGTTCCACTTAGTCTTCAATTCCATTTCTTCTGTTTCTCCCATCGTCTGTTGTTTTAAGTATCCCAATACATCTGTTTGCACATATTCAAACACATAATTATTCAACCTGTCCATAGTCCACTTTGTTTTATCTTTCCATCCAAAAGCTATAACTGTGTGAGCCGCTAATTTCATCGCTTCTTCTCACACCCCATTATTCCCATAAACATCAGGTCTACAGTTACTTGAAGTCTAATCTTAAACAATTCTCTAATTTTACTAAGTATTTTGTTCCAAAATTCAATTACCCTTGGGCACTCCCACCACAAATGTGAGAACCACCCCTCTTTTGCGTTACAATGCCAACAGTTCGGTCTCATTCCTTTGATCATATGTGCTATTTGGGCCGGTGTTCTGTACCACTTCAGCATTATTTTCCTTTCCAACTCTTTATATCTATCCATCTTCAACATTTTAATACCCTTCATCATTTTATTCACCATTTGTGTTGATATTGTAGGTTTTTTTGCCCATTTTGCCTGTATTATTCTAATCATGAATTCTTTATCTCTTATCATCATTCTGTATATTTTCCTTGCTACCGTATATACCCGTGTATAAGCCGACCCGCGTATAAGCCGAGGTGCCTAATTTCTCCCCCAAAATGGGGAAAAATTAGGCACCCGCGTATAAGCCGAGGGTCGGCTTATAACCCCTCCCCCCCCGCAGGCTTACCTGGCGGCGGGCTCCTGGCGGCGGGAAGCAGCGGATCTGGCGGGGGCGGCCTTCCTGCAGCAGCAGGAGGCCCCCCCAGGCTGCTCCTGGCGGCAAGAAGTGGCGCGGGCCCGGTGGCCCGGCCGCAGGGGGCCTCTGAAGGCCGCTCCCGTCCAGGAGAAGGCGGCGGGGGCGGCTGGGCAGCCTGCCTCCGGCCGCACGGGGCCTCTAAAGGCCGCTCCCGGCCGGGAGAAGGTGGCGGGGGCTGCTGGGCGGGCTCCCTGCAGCTGCAGGGAGCCTCTGAAGGCTGCTCCCGGCCGGGAGAAGGCGCCGGGGGCGGCTGGGCAGCCTGCCTTCGGCCGCACGGGGCCTCTAAAGGCCGCTCCCGGCCGGGAGAAGGCGGCGGGGCGGCTGGGCAGCCTGCCTCCGGCCGCAGGGGGCCTCTGAAGGCCGCTCCCGGCCTGAAAATGGCGGCGGCGGTGGTAAGTTCCCCCCTCCCTCCTCCCTCCCCCCTCCCCTCCCCTACCGTATTGACCCGCGTATAAGCCGAGGCCGGCTTTTTCAGCCCTTTTTTTGGGCTGAAAACTCGGCTTATACGCGAGTATATACGGTAATCCTTTTCTAATATATGCTTCACTCTTTATTAACTCTTCCAATTCATTGTCCTCTCTTTTCATACATTCTCCCCATCTTCCTTGTTTTACTGCTTCATATAGTCCCCTCAGTCCCAGCCAATGTCTTTGGCCCACTTCATCTAATACTCTCTGAAAAGGTTTCAAATTTCCTTGATGATCTAATATGTCCTTCACGGGATAATAACCCTTATTTTTCATTTTTAACCCTAAGTTACCATCTATGACCCTTTCTTTCACGCAGACTATTGGGGTCCATCTTGATTGTTTGTTCATGTACTTCATTTTCCATTTCTTCAAAACACTCAATACTGCCCATCTCGGGCCCTTGGTTAATTGTAAAGCTTTATTCAAATTTTCTGTAAATATCCCATTTTTCCCCATACCTTGATTTAATTCATTCTCTACTCTTATCCATTTCATATTTTCAGCTCCCTCAATCTCCATCAATGCTTTTAAATGAAATGCTTCATAATACTGTTGTAATTATGGGAGACCCCATCCCAATTTCTCCTGAGGTGCATAAATAATTTTCTTCATTACTCTTGCCTTCTTTCTTCCATATACCCATTTCCTAATAGCTTCATCCCATGCACCCACTTGCCGTGAATCTAGTTCTACCGAGAGAGTCTGAAACAAGTACATCATTTTTGATATTATAAACATTTTGGCTGTCCTAATTTTATTTAATATACTCAAGCTTTTATTCTTCCATTCTTCCATCTTCTTACTCATCTTTTCCATATCTCCTTATAATTAATATTTACCATTCTTTCTATATTCTTTGGTAACTGTACTCCCAAGCATTTAATCTTTTTAACGCCTGTTTTCATTCCTGTATATTTC
Source organism: Euleptes europaea (assembly GCF_029931775.1). Lineage (NCBI taxonomy): Eukaryota > Metazoa > Chordata > Lepidosauria > Squamata > Sphaerodactylidae > Euleptes > Euleptes europaea. Next base: position 36,298,293 of record NC_079318.1, on the reverse strand, counting down.
CTGACTTCCTCTTTTTCCTTTTTCATTCCATTGAACCACATAATTTCTGATTTTTTAATGTTTACTCCCAGCCCTGAAATATTCTTGAAATCTTGCAAAATAATCATTATCTCTTTAAGACCTGCCAATGGTTGTTCCATTATCAATAATATATCATCTGCGAACAGATTAATTTTCACCTCCTCTTTTCCTATCTTATATCCCTGTATTCTTACACTGTTGCGAATTCTATCAGCCAAAGGTTCCATTGCCAATGCAAACAGCATAGGTGACAATGGACACCCTTGTTTGACCCCTCTTTGTATAGGGATCTCTTCCGAGTGCCCCTCATTTACCCTAATTATTGCTTTCCCTCCTCTATAGATTTCTTCTATTGCTCTCAAAAAAGGACCCCTGAATCCCATCTTTCCCATTACCTGTATTAAATAATCATGGTTTAATGTATCGAATGCTTTGTAAATATCCAATTTTACTATTGCAAAGTTCCTCCTGTCCTTATGAGTCAGTATATTAATTACATTTCTAATAGGGTGCCGTATATACCTTCCTTTGACAAATCCATATTGGTCTTCTTTAATCAAATTTGGCAAAATATTTTCTAAGCGGTTCGCTAATACTTTTGCAAATATTTTGTAGTCCTGATTCATTAAACTAATTGGCCGATAAGAGCCTAATTCTAATGGGTCTTTCAGGTCTTTTAGTATAGTGACTATCTCTGCGCTTTTCCAAGATTCAGGGGTATTTCCCCCTTTCCATATATTATTACATAAATTGCATAGCTCAGGAACAATTAGTTCTTTCATTTCTTTATAAAATTCAGCTGTGTACCCGTCAAGTCCTGGCGATTTTCCATTCTTCAAACCTACTATTACATCTAATATTTCCTGTACTGTAATTTCTTCATTTAACCCTTCATTCTCTTCCTCCTTCAATCTTTTGTTTACTATTTCCCCAAATTCTGCTCCCTCCTCTGCTTTATATAAATTTTGATAAAATTTAGCAAAAGCCTCTCTTATTTTTTTATTTACATATACCTGTTTCTTTCCCTCTCCTATAATTCTTCCCACATTATGCCTTTCTTTTCTTTTCTTCAGATAGTTTGCTAATCTTTTCATTGTGTTTACATTGTTTCTATGAAACTCATTTTTAATTAGGGTATCCCTCTTCCATAAGAATAGTTCATCCTGTTCATCCATCCTTTTCTGCATCTCTCTAATTTTTTCCTGGATGCTACTATCATATCTCTTTCGTAACTCCTGTTGCAATTCATTAATTTCTTTCAAACTTTGGTTCCTATTTTTGTTTATCTCCTTTCTATGTCTAATTTCTTTAGATATACAAATGCCCCTCATAGTTGCTTTGAAAGCATCCCAAACAACTCGCTCCTTAGCTGTATTTTTGTTCTCCTTAAAAAAATATTTTATATCTCTCTTCATATCCATTCTATCTATCTCCCTCCTTAATATATTATTTTTAAATCTCCACATTCTCCTTTTCTGCTCTTCCCCTATTTTAACTCCATTGTAATTGGTGCTTGGTCAGACACCCAAATTATTCCCGTTTCTGCCTTTATTACTTCTAGCTCACCCATGTCCTTAACCAGCACATAATCTATTTGGGTAAATTTTTTATGCCTTTTAGAGAAGTATGTGGGCTGACAGTCTCCCCCAACTACTTTGAAAACATCCTGTATTTTCCAAATATTTAAATTTATTTTATTACACTGATGTAGATCCAGATTAAAGTCTCCTGCTTAGATTAAGTGTCCTTCTTGAAATTTCTGCAGTTTTCTAAAAATCCCTTCAATAAATTTTCTCTGTCCTTTATTTGGTGCGTATATATTTACTATTGTAAACTTTTCTCTATTCATTTTAAATTTCAAGAATACATATCTACCTTCCCTATCAATTATCTGCTCCATTATCTCTATACTCATACTGTCATGAGTTAGTATTGCCACTCCTCTGGATTTCCTCGTCCCCCTTGCCTCCACTGTGGTCTGCCATCTGGGTACATTTAACAAAGGTTTTGCATCCTTTTTATCTTTATGTGTTTCCTGGATACATAATATGTTTATCCCTTGTTTCTGTAGTATATTTTTCAATCTATACCTTTTTACATTTGAGGCCAAGCCATTTACATTCAAAGAAAGTAACTTAATTGACTCTACCATTCCTTATTAGTTTTAAAATTAAAGTGTGCCCATGGCCCCTTTTTCTCCCCATTGTTGGTCCTCCCTTCTTCCCCTCTCCCTCCCTCCTACCCCTCCCCTTTTCCCCTCCCCACCCCCCTTCCCTCAGAAGATGTTGAAAATACCAGGGGTTTTCACCCCTTCTCTTGGGTTTTGGTTGACCCTCAATGGAAGGTAGATAAACAGCTGAGGATCAGCCATCTAGACTGCATGTCTATTTTTTCTTTTATACCACCTTTGTGACCCATAAAAGGCCTCTAAGTGGAGTGTATAGTATAATGTAAGAAAAATACAGGGCTGATTCACACATTTCAAAGTCCATGTGGACTATCAACAGATATGCTCTGAGGGTTCTGACCTGGGAACCTGTCCTAGCCACATGTTGTCCCTGTTAGGAGCAGGACTATGATGTTAGGGAGAGGGAGCAGTTTCTGTAACACCACCCCTGACTTCAGCCCCAATCTCCCACCTTTGGGAGATGGAGCTTTAGAAAAATGGTCTCCACAGTGATGTTCTAGGGATTTCCACATGTCTATATGGTCCTTATAGGCGTTAAGGGAAATTCCTAGAGTGTCACTCGGAAGTGATGGCACATCCTCTCCAAACTTCACCCTCCCCAAGCACCACCCTAAAAAACTCCCAGCATTTGTTGAGGCAATGTTGGCAACCTTAGGCTTAGGGCTTCTTCCACACGCTGTTTTGCCCAAACTGAAATGGCCCCCAAAAGCTGCTCTTTGCCCTTCTGGAGAAACATAAATGTACTGATGACCACACATACATTTCCCCAGTGGAGCAACCAACAGGTCTTCGGGGTCACTTCAAGTTGGGAAAACAGTGCAGGGTGGTGTTGCCAACTTCCAGGTGTGGCCTGGAAATCTCCCAGAACCTGGCAACCCTATGAACTGTACTCACCCTGGTGCTTTCAGCATTTTTTCTTCCAGCCTAGCATAGAAAAGTAAAATGGGGAAGAAGCAGAGTTAACTTCTCTTGTCTATGCACTCCATTTTTGTTTTTGTTTTTTTAAAAAACAGGCCCTTCTTCCATTGCTTTAGAGATGAATGCTTAGACAGAGATAGCAACGCCACTACATCCAGTTTGGCCTGGTTGAGCAAATGCTTGACATGCTTCAAGTTCAATCTACAGTGTTCTGGTTTAAAAGGAGTTCATATCACAGAGCTGAAAAACACCTTCTTCTTGAGGCCTAGGAGCCTGTGCCAGTCAGAGAAGACAAGACAGAGCTAGACGGGCGAATGGACTGACTGAATCAAAAGACAGCTTTGCATTTTTAGCAGTATTAAGTGCCCATTGGCGACAGACCCAAAACATTCCTGCTTTGCCCAGAAGCACCAGCAAATTCCATGCTGTACTTAAAGCTCTTCTAGCAAAAAGGTGGGAAAGTGAGAGAGTAGTCAGCCCCAAGCGCCCCCCCCCCCCGATTATCTGTGGAAGGAGGGCATAATTCTGAGGAAAGGGATTCTGGTGGATGAACATATATCCTCTTGCACTGAGGGGAAGGGGGCTTGACATAGTGGGAGGTTCAATCATTAGAGACGTAGATAGCTGTGTTTGTCACAGGTGTGTGGACTGCATGGTGAATTGGCTGCCTGGTGTGAAGCTTGCGGACATAACCCATAGTCTAGATAGCTTCGTAGATAGTGCTACGGAGGAGTCAGTGGCCATGGTGATTGGTGCAAGTGTAGTTGTGAGGTCCTGGAAGCCAAGTTTAGGCTGCTAGGCAGCAGACTAAAAGCCAGGACCTCCAAGGTAGCTTTCTTCAAAATGCTACCTGTTTCAGTGCAGGGCCAGCTATACAGGCACAGGTGAAGAGTTTCAGTGCGTGTATGAAACAATGGTGTAGAGAGGAGGGTTAGATTTATTAGGCACTGGGGGACACATTGGGACAAGCTGGGCCTGTACAAAAGGGATGGGCTCCACTTGAACCAGAATGGAATCAGACTGCTGGCACCTGACATAAAAAAGCTGAGCAGCTTTTAAACTAAACCCAGAGGGAAAACTGACAGGACCTGAGAAGTCCCAGTTCAGGCAGATTTATCCCAAAGGGATGAAAGGGAGAATTCTTCTGATTGCACAAATGGAGACTGGGCACATAAGGAAAATGAAGATAAAGTCAAGCAGGATAGCCAGTCAAAGAGGACAATGGGCTGGAGTGGAAAAGACACTAGATGTCTAGGGAGAAACACAGTGTGGAGGTGTTTCTATGCAAATGCCAGAAGCCTCTGACCCAAAATAGGGGAGTTGGAGTGCTTGGTTTTAAGGGAAAACATAGATATGGTGAGCATGACAGAACCTGGGGGAAGAGAGAGAACCAGTGGGATACGGTCATCCTTGGATACAGACTACAGAAATGACAGAGAAAGGAGTGCTGGAGGAGGTGTTGCTATGTACATCAAGGAGGGCATAGTGTCTAACAAAACTAAAGACCTCAGAAAGGGCCGACTCCTCCACAAAATCACTGTGAGTAACAATTAGGGCTGCCAACCTCCAGGTTCTAGCTGGAGATCTCCTGGCATTATAACTGATCTCCAGCCGATATAGATCAGTTCACCTGGAGAAAATGGCTGCTTTGGCAATTAGACTCTATGGCAATGAAGTTCCTCCCCTCCCCAAACCCCACCTTCCTCAGGCTCATTTACTCTCTAACTATAAAATAAATATCTACCATTATGACTCGAAGACCAGCATGAATCTCCCTTTTGCTATTGGAGGGGCATGCATTTAAATTCTCGTTGAGTTTGTGTGTGCGACTGTGTATGTTTACTTTGCTTTAGTTCATGTGGTGCTGGGGGCTTGCATGCTGCTAGCTGCAAAGAAGAGATTTGATTAAAGCTTCCTCCAGAACATTTTGAAAGCCCATTTTTCCTGTATACATTAATCTGTGGTCAAACATAATCTACAGGGTTACAAATGTGCTCATTAGGAACGACTCGGAAATGATGAAGGTCTCAGTCCACAGAGAGGGTGTGTCAGGTCTTTGGATCCATGTGTGTAAACAAGGGCACAACAAATGTTGTGTGTATAAACTCTCTAAACCTGTAAGACTAAACTCCTGTGACATATTTATGTTTCCGCGTACACAAATCACATTGACTCTCACACTCTCCTATCTCGCTGAGTCCCGGACTTCAAACAGAGTGTGGAAGGCAGCTGGATCCACTAAACAATGACTTGGGTGTTGTGAACATGTGCCAGATAATAAGGGAGAGAATCACAATTAAAATGTCAAGCTATATCATATTTCCATAACAAAGTCAGAGAGGATTTCCCTCTCTGCTTTTCTTTCCCTTTCTGTTTACCCTGTTTAGAGAGCTGAGGCTGTTTTTTCCATGCTGTGGTTTCCCAACCATGCAGGAGATGTACACAGTATATCATTCATACAACATTTGCTTCCTACATGAACATACAAATTTAAAATGTGCAACAGAAGCACTGAAGATTTCATTTTTTTAAAAGTGATGTGGTAAGAGTCTGCTTACCACAGCACTTTTTTTAAAAAAGAGAGATTTTTGGTGCTATTTGCAGCCCCTTCTTTGGTCCCCATCATCATCATCATCATCATCATCATCATCATCATCATGACTTCATTCTTCTCTAGCAAGGCATCAACAAACCTTGGTAAACTTTCTTTTCCATCTGTCACTAATGAAATGTCTGCTGCTCATGTCACTACAGTATAGCTGCCCATAGACCTCAGGATTCAATGTCAAGGCCTTGACATTGTTCCTAAACCGTAACTGTCAGACTTAAAATGTAATCCCCCTTCTATGACATCAGAGCAGCTGAGCCATGTAATGACTAGATAGCTGTACCACATTTAAAAGTATCATCCCCTAGTTTCTAACGGTGTAGTGAATTTCACAGCAATGTAGACACGAGAGCTCAAATCCTCTTATAGTAGAAAGGGAGAGTGATACAAGCAGCCTCTAGGTAGAGTTTCTCCTAGGGGTGAGTTTTGGCCCTGAAGGCTTCCTGGGTTTGAGTGGGTTGCTGAGGGAGCTGCTTGAGAGGGTGGCTAAAAGAAGGCCAAGAGAGTCAGAGAGCTAAAAAAAAAACCTTCTTAAGTTAAAAGGAAGCTAACGTGTCCTGTTGTTCATGATACTACAAGGAGGAGGAAGGGTTGTGTGTTCCTTTTGAAGAAATATCATATATCTAGTAATCTCTGACAAAGTGTTTTCAGGAAGAGGACCACCACTGTGCCTTGTGACAATGGGTGATACCTATGGATGATCCACAAAGGCAGAAGGAGATGCTTCATGCTCAGACGACGGCCTTGTAACAGTCTGCTGTGCTTTGTGTTAGGAAGAGATCTATGATGAGTGAAATGTTTTCAGACTCCGGCATCTATTACTGAAGGAACTCTTCTACATCTAAAATGGAACCATTACGAATGCTAGATACCACAGACAACAGCTTGGGCTGGAGAGCCAAAAATCCCTAAAATGAATAAATAGACTAGAAAGCCTTAACAAAGAAGCCTATATATGGGCCTGCACTTTGAATTCAAGCTCTTGGCCTCAGTATCTTTTCTGAGCCTTATGCAATGAGCTAGTCAGAGGAATAAAGTGAAGCATTTCAATGGTACAGTCATCAAGATCAAGGACTGCCAACTTCTTAAGACCAAACTTCGTGAGGCCAAACTGATTGAAGCCTGCCTCATTTATATATGGATTACAATATTTATTTAAAACATTTATGCCTTTTGACACGATTGTTCTCAAGGTGGGGGTACAACATTTAAAACAACAAAATACAATCCAACAACAGCAAAGTCATTACAGAAAATACCCAAGAGAAGGGTATATAACAACCAATTGAACTCAATTAAAACATTTATTTGGAAAAGATCTAGTGAAGGAGGAAGCAATCAATAATGAAGAAGATGAGTTGGTTTTTATATGCCGACTTTCTCTACCACTTAAGGAAGAATCAAACCGGCTTATAATCACCTTCCCTTCCCCTCCTCACAACAGACACCCTGTGAGGCAAGTGGGGCTGAGAGAGCTCTAAGAGAACTGTGACTTGCCCTAGGTCACCCAGCTGGCTTCATGTGTAGGAGTGGGGAAACAAATCCAGTTCACCAGATTCCGCCGCTCATGTGGAGGAGTGAGGAATCAAACCCTGCTCTCCAGATCAGAGTCTACTTCTCCAAACCACCGCTCTTAGCCACTACACCATGCTGGCTCTTGGAAGGCTGTAATGTGAATAGCCTCACCCTATTTCCAATTCAAATCTGGCTCAAGACGGGGGTCACTTTTGCACCACCACTTCCTAGCCTAACAGCTAGTTGCTCCCTATTAAAGCATCAACATGTTACCTTTGCAAAGGAGTAATTAGTGTTGGGAACAACTTTTTAGATTAAAGCTCTTCATTGTCCAGGAAGGTGGGATTTGCATTGTCAATTAAGAAACAGCTCCACAATGGGCTTCTCCTGTGGCTGATAAACCTCCCTCACAACAGGTTATTCCCCCTCCTCCTTTACTTAAGTAAGTCTTTGTTGCTTTATGAAGGGGACAGGTAAGGAAAGGGCACATATTTTTATAAATAAGTACCAGGCCCAGGATTGAGCCCTGTGGCACCCCACTGAACACCTCCCTCCAATCAGATGAAATGCTATTGACAACCACTCTTTGGGTGCAGTTCTCCAATCAGTTCCCTAAGCCACCTCTGATAGTCTTTTGCCATGAAAACCCCAAAACGCCTATACCACAATATATTTCATTATGTCGTTTCAAAACCGGCAACCCAAGGGATGCGTTCAGTTACATATGCTATTCAGTTCTCCTCCCCCTCTTTCTGCAACACCCAATGAAAAGCCTTTCTCCTCCCATCCCACCTTCCCCCTCCCCTCCCGTTTGCATCCACCAATCATTTACTAGGCAGACTTGTTTACGGGGTGGTTTGCCAGTGCCTTCCCCAGTCATCTTCCCTTGACCCCCAGCAAGCTGGGTACTCATTTTACTGACCTTGGAAGGATGGAAGGCTGAGTCAACCTTGAGCCGGCTACCTGAAACCTTTTCGAAACTAGTTTCGAGTATGGTGAGCTTGCTGGATACTGGGGTTATCACAGAGTCTTCCTTGGAAAAGTGGGAAGATGTGAACAAGATGCAATTCAACAATGATAAATGCCGAATTCTACATCTGAGTAACAAAAATGAGGGGCACACCTACTAGAAGGGGAATCCTTTTTTGGGGTAACAGTGTGTGTGAACAAGATCTTAGGGTACGGGATGGACTGTAAGCTAAACATGACCAGCCAGTGTGATGCATGGCAAAAAGGCTAATGCCATCTTGGGGTGTATCAACAGAGACATAACATCCAAATTGCAAGTCGTCATAGTCCTGTGGCACACAGCATTGGTCAGGCCACACCTGGAGTACTGTGTGCACTCAGTTCTGGAGGCCTCACTTTAAAAAAGATGTAGATAGAATGGAGCTGGTGCAGAGGAGAGTGATGAGGACAATCAGGGGCCTGGAGACCAAGCCATACGAGGAAAAGCTGGGGAACTTGGGAATGGTCTGTCTGGAGAAGGGGAGGTTTGGGGAGGGGTCATGATTGTTGTCTTTAAGTATTTGAAAGGCTGTCACTTATAGGAGGGCAGGGAGCAGTTCCTATTAGCACCAGAGGATAGGACTCGCAATAATGGGTTTAAATTACAGGTGGAAAGGCGCTGGTTGGATATAAGAAATTTTTTGTTTACCGTCAGAATAGTTTAGCAGTGGAATCAGCTGCCTAGGGAGGTGGTGAGCTCCCTCTCTGGCAGTCTTCAAGCAGCGGCTGGACAATCACTTGACAGGGATGCTCTAGGCAGGGGGGTTGGACTAGAAGAAGAAGAAGAGTTGGTTTTATATGCCGACTTTCTCTACCACTTAAGGGAGACTCAAACCGGCTTACAACCACCTTCCCTTCCCCTCCCTACAACAGACACCCTGTGAGGTGGGGTGGGGGGGCTGAGAGAGTGTGACTTGCCCAAGGTCACCCAGGTGGCTTTGTGTGTAGGAGTGGGGAAACAAATCCAGTTCACCAGATTAGCCTCCGCCGCTCATGTGGAGGAGTGGGGAATCAAACCCGGTTCTCCAGATCAGAATCCACTGCTCCAAACCACCGCTCTTAACCACTACACCACACTAGATGGTCTGTACGGCTCCTTCCAACTCTATGACTCTATCACTACATCCTGTAGTAGTGGGTTCCATAAGCTAATTTTGCATTAAGTGAAGAAGAACTTACTTTTGTCGGTCCTGATCATTTTAGGACTGAGAACTAAACCCTATAGACTGTTGCTACCTTCCCCATGAACAGCTTCCTTTACTCAGTTTTGTGGGGAAGATAATAATGTAAAGAAGGATTGTGAAGGTTAATGAGCTGATTTTAATGAGTTGATTTTTCTGACAGGAAACCATTAGCTCTACATTGCCTTTAATTACTTTTACAGCATTTGGCATGGACAGAGCGCTGGGATACAAATACTTTCCTTGAGAAGAAGCAGATGGTCCCTGTCCCCTGGTAGAAGTCCTTAAGCTCTTCACCAGTTCTTTTTGTCCCTGATAAATTTCTCTTACTGTAATAATGTGGCCAAGGCTGCACAACATTTTCTCTGACTACTACCATGCCATGATTTTAGTGAAATTACATCCAACAGCTGGGTGTGAACGTGGGCTCTGGAATTCTCTTGGCAAAGGGATTAGTCAGGATGAACAAAACAAGCAAGCAATTAAAACTGAAGGGGGGAAATGCAAAGGAAGTTGTGTGCATGCTACATAAAGTTAGACAAACCCAAGGTTTTGTATATACCAGTAGCTATTTTTAAGTAATCTGACCAGTAGTTTTACATGTGTGAGTACTTATGAGTGTCAACTCCGTTAGACAAGGAATAATTCTAAAGTTGCATGCAACGGAATAGATTCTTATAGGATTTCCCCCGTCTAGCAGAAGTCATGGCTCTAAACAGGCCTTTAGGTAATATTAGTCATTACAAATCAGTTCTCATAATCTGGTTTTCTATTGCACAATTGCATTAGATGGGCAGGTGAATGGGATAGCTCCTAAGGAACAAGAAAAGGTGGAAAGGAGGCATGGGAAGGAAAAAGATGTGTGATTTTGTTTCTGCTTATAAGGGACTCTATAAGCAGTCCCTTCCAAGGTAAGCTTGGAAGCATTATTTCCATAGAGTTTTTTTGAATGACATGCTACAGCGTCCCCATCACTTCTAGGTTTGACAGGGATGCTCTAGCGCATTCCTCCAAAAAACTCTATGGTTTCCATAGAGGTTTTTAAACAGATGTGCTAGAGTGTCTTCGTCACTTTCGATCCCAGAAGGGACATTATTGCATGTATGTGCTGTGTGCTTCGAAATCAGGCCCCCCAAATCTCCCGCCGATGGCAAGGGGGAACCTGGCAAACCTAGTGTAAAGTATCATCAAGTCACAGTGGACTTATGGCAACCACAGCAAGGGGCTTTCAAAGAAAGTGAGAAGTAGAGGTGGTTTGCCATTGCCTTCCTCTGCAGCAGCTCCCCCCCCCCAACCTTTTTGAACCTGCAGGCACATTTGGAATTCTGACACAGCATGGTGGGCGCAGCAGCAAAATGGCTGTCACAAAATGGCTGCCTCAGCTTAACTTCTGTAACACAGTGTAGGTCCTTGTGCTGGTAGTGGCAGCTGCTGCCAAAGCACTGCTTTAAAAAATCTGCATGGCCTATCACATCTCCAACAGTCAATCAGAAGCCTTGCTCTGCAAAAGCCCTACCTGGCCTCACCCAGTTCCTAAAAACACTTGACAAGCACTGGAAGAGGTTTTGGCAGGCACAATGATGCCCACGGGCCCTACACTGGAGACCCCTGCTCTGCAGATTCTTCCTTGGTGGTCCCCCATCCATCTACCGACCTTGCTTAGCTTCCAAGATCTGACAAAAACTAAGCTACACCATGCCACCTTCCATCCCCAGAGCATTATTATGCAAAGCTATTATTACTTCATGGCACAGGTGCAAGGAACATAAGGAGGTGTGACTGGGATAGGACTGGAACAGCTCAGCTATGCAGCATCCTAAAAGCATTTTGGACATGCCTGAAATGGTGTCCGGTATATAAATAATGTATAGAATTCACTACCACCAGATATAACAGTGGCCACTAGTTTAAATGGCTTTGGAAAGGATTAGACGAGTTCATGGAGGATTATATCTATCCAGGGCTGTCAGCCACAATAGTTAGCTTAAACTTCCTTGTTGAGAAACTGTATACCTCTCATACCAGCTGCTAGAGAGGAACAGCAAGAAAGGCTGCAGAGACATCTTGCTGGTGGCCTTTGCGGGAAACAGAATAGTGGTCTAGATGGATTTTGGCAGTGTTCTTCTTATGGCTACATAAGAAGATTGATTCATTCCCTTTTTTCTTGGTGTCCTTTACTTCTGACATTCCTATTCCATTCAATCTGCTGCAAAAGGAGCACCCAAAGTGGTGTACAATACAATACCAGTAATGATCACAACAATGAGACAACTTCAGAGCACCAGTGTGGAGTTGGGCCATATTAGTAGGTGCATGTCAGGAACATTTATCTTGTGTCAATGTACAGCAATCCATGTTCTGTCTTTCTAGTGCTCGGAGCTATGTACATGGTGCTCCCTTCTCCATTTTATCCTTCTGACTCCCCTGTGTGTTTCATGACTGGCACAAGGTCACCCAGTAGGGTTGCCAACCTCCTACTCACCTTTGGATTGGGACCTGTAACGATCCTCGACGGTCTCACCCTTTCAAGTACTGAATATGGACTTTTGGTTTTGTGAATTTGTTTTGGAGAACTTTGGAGAAATCTTTCTTGAGAACTTGTTTAGGTTAACGGTCACCATATAGAAAATTTAAGTATTTGACTTTATATATTTATTGAAATTAATACAGTGTATGTTCCTTAATTTGAGCCTTGTGCTGTTTGCTTTCCCTCACTAACATCCAGGTACTAGCTGGAGATCTCCTGCTATTACAACTGATCTCCAGCCAATAGAGATCAGTTCACCTGGAGAAAATGGCCACTTTGGCAACTGGACTCTATGGCATTGAAGTCCCTCCCCTCTCCAAACCCCACCCTCCTCAGACTTCACCCCAAAAACCTCCCACTGGTGGCAAAAAGGGACCTGGCAACCATACCACCCAGCAAGCTTATTCTTGGGCTGAGCTATACATTACATGTGACAAACACGATCTCTTTAATGAAAAAAACAAACACTCAGCTGCAGTGTGTGCACATGCGCATGTGTGTGCACTCAGTGTGAAGCAAACTGAGGCCATGGCACTGGATTGGTTACTTTAAAAACTCTTGTCCAATCCTGTGCACCATATAGAACTTCCCCTCCTGTTAGCAATGGCAGGGGGAAGGCCAGATTCAATACAGATATCTGCCTTTCCTCCACTATGGCTTAAAGGAGTTTCACAGAGGTGAGGGTCTCTGTTAGCAAACTGGCATGGATGGAACTGGTTAAAAAGCCAACACCACAGCACCAATCCAATCTTCCCTAAAAGATGCTTTAAAAAGCCCAAAGATCCAATCACAAAGCTTCCACATAACACGTAGTTTTGCTCTCAGCCTCTGATGTCAGTATTAGAGGACTCAATATTCTCCAGCCCACTTTCCTCTGTCCATGACAAAACCTGTTACAACCCCCCCCACACACACACACAAATTATGTGGAAAGGAATTCAAATCCAAACACAACATAATTATGGTAGTTTCCACACTATTTTCAACATTTAATGAAACGTCTTATCTTTGTGTGTTTGCACCAAAAACCTTCTGTATGGTCTTGGAAATTATTTCAAAGTGTTAAATGTCCGTGCTTTCAACCAACGCTTATATGATGATGCATTTCCTTATCCCATTTCAAAGATGACAATCCAAGGCGTGCGGACAAGTAGGAAATGCTATTCATTTCTCAGCCCCTCTGTTGGCAACACCCACTGCAAAGCCTTTCTCCTCCCATTCCACCTTTCCCCTCCCCTCCCCTCTCTGACCACCAATCATTTTCTGGGAAAACTGTTTTGTACCCCACATCATCTAATCTGATTAAGTCTGCTAGTCCTCTTGGTCTCCAGTCCAAGAAAGCTACAAACAGAAAAATTAGGCTTTTCTAACATGTCCTGAAATATTTTCTCTCCCTGCCCCCTTTGTTTTTCATACTTTACATCCAGATTGAGGAAGAATTCTGAGGAACTCACAAGCACTATCAAGGATGAGATGATTATACAAATTAACACATGGGATGACACAAATTCCTGGGACTGAATTCCACTCTTTCCCCTGCTGCACCAGAAAAAGAAGAGTTATAATACCATCAAGATCTCCCTTTTCAGCATCCCTGGGCCTCTGCACTGTTTCTCCCTTGTGAACAAACAAGAGATCTCCAACCAAGTATGTTCTCAGCCCCTCACCTTTCTTTACTGTGCCTCATGTATTGTCTTGCCTGGTGAATAAAAATTCTGCTATAATCCCCTGAGCTCTGACCTGGATGGCCCAGGCTAGCCTGATCTCGTCAGATCTCAGAAGCTAAGCAGGGTCAGCCCTGGTTAGTATTTGGATGGGAGACCACCAAGGAATACCAGCGTTGCTGTGCAGAGGAAGGCACTGGCAAACCACCTCTGTTCGTCTCTTGCCATGAAAACCCCAAAAGGGGTCGCCATAAGTCGGCTGCAACGTGATGGTACTTTACACATAATCTCCTGAATTATCAGTCCCTCACTTTTATAAAGTTCTTTCTAACCTGCGGTACATGAGTCTAGCATTTCTTTAGCCATAACAGTTGTTAATGAAAAACAGCACATACAGACAGCAGTGCTGGTGGTGAAAACCTATGGCTCTTTTAAAATCATTTCGTTGGTACTTCAGCGAGGGGAAAGTACCGCAATCAGTGTCTTATCTTAAACTTACAATTCATGTGTGATACCACAAACCAAGAATATATAGAGCATTTGTGCAGCGACTAAAATGTTTATTCGTCATTACAAGACTAGCTCTTGTTGCAACTACACATTCTTTAAATAAAGCTTTGGAGCAGCTGGATGAGAGATACAGAATTTCCATTCAAGATTCACTCTGTGGCTGCAAGTGCCCACAGTTTGCTTAGGAGTGGGTTCAGTTGAATACTCCGGAGTATTAGAAGTTTGCAAGCTCAGCCTTTTGGGGGAAACAAACTATTTTCCATTTTCAGTAAAGCGACGTCAGTTTTTATTTTTCAAGCTTTTCATGGATTTCCTTTGCTGTTGGTACCATTTCTGTAAGCATTTCAAGGGCGAACGCCCCTTTACAACCCACATCTCATTTATTAGTACAACAGTAGATAATACATAATTTCTTCCCAAAGGACAGATACCTGAGACTGCCCAATGATCTTTGCTGAGCAAGTGTGGAAACAAACTCGCACTGGTGGAACTCAAGGGGCAGGCACAGCAACTCACAATAAGGGGGTTAATTCACATTCATTCACACTGTAAAGCAGAACAGCAATCAGACCAAAACTCTTTGTGATGTTATGTGCACCTGTCGGCCCTAGGCTACCTGGTATGCCTGGCAAGGTGTACAGGACTGGAGCAGGTGTGCAGGGATGGAACAATGCTGTATGGCCAGAGACAAAATGGGGTCTCCTGGCATCCATCTTATGTGCCTAGCTACAGAGCTGACTGGGCAAGTTCAGGCTTGTTTGCCTGTTTCCCCTCAGGAGGACAACAGGTGCTACCTGGAAACAAAAGGACAAGCGCAAGCTTCCTCAGCATTTGTTTAGACATCTCCTGCTGCCGATAAGGCAAACCTCAGTAATCTCATCAGAGACAAAACTCCATTCAGAGAACTGGGAATCCTTATTAACACAGCCAAAAGAATACAAATAAACCCATCAAGTTTCTACACAGCCAGGAACCAAGCCCTTTGAATCACTCTATCCTTCCCCTGACAGATAGGGCGAAAACACACGGTCGCTTTAGCCTCCTTTATTCCCTGTTTCAGCCAGGATTCAGCCAGGATCGAATGTATGCGTTTCGCCGAACATCAGTTCGATCCTGGCTAAATCCTGGCTGAAACAGGGAATAAAGGAGGCTAAAGCGACCGTGCATTTCTGGAAATCTATAGCCACTACTTAGTTATACTTAACCCAAGTACCCAAACATTATTTCTGATCTATCTCACCTCCTGTCCTTTTCTTCCTCAAACCTCTAAGCTCATCAAGAGCAATCACACCTTTGTTCACCAGTCTATCAGTGACTTCACACTGCCCCAGGATACGTTTTTGGGTATAAATATCTCCCTGTTCGCCACGGCAAATTGTGAGCGTTTTCCTTGGATCCAAAACATGAGCCCTGTACTTACGAGTACAGTTTTCCTTCGCTTTCCTTATGAGAAACACTGGCTGTTACTCGTTCCATGCAGCTGCCTCTCTCTGGACCTCACTCCTCGGATCAGTAAATATACTTTCCCCCTAAGAACCTCTAATCCTTGCGTCCACCCCTCATACCTTTATTTATGTGCATTGGGATTTGTGTGTTTACCTGCAAATGTGTATACAAATTTGATTATTTCAATAAAACCCTTAAAATTTATAAAAGCTTCTTTATGGGGAACCTTTTCCCACTGCTGTGATCATCTGTACAAAATTGGTTTAAAGATCCCCATGACAACCTCTTGCAAAGCTCTACCAGACTCCTCACTCATTTCCCCCAATTTGGCATAACAGTGAACCCACTCCGATTTCATTAAATACAGTAGCACAAAAAGCCAAGTTGTGGCTTGGGTCCCTGTTTATCACTGTTCAGACACATCCAAAGAAAGTGGACCAGCATGGTCAGAGTGTTGGGTGGATTTGGATGACAGAAATTTCCCAGGTCTCTATCAAGTGGGCAAAAAGTCTTGTTGAAATTGGGGTTAGGGGTGCAAACCTGATGCTCTTTATCCTCTTTGACTATTTTTTCTCCTCCATGATCATGCTCCTGAGTCTCTTGCAGATTCAAAAAGTCCTTTGTTGGGAAGGGGATTAATTAGGATTGATGGAAGTATGTTTCATCCAAGGTAGAATCCTTGGATGGGTCAGATCCTATGACCTGAGAATGGACCACAGAATAGATATCTACCCCTTCCCTGTGCAGCTCTTTGTGCCTGACAAGCTGCTCTTAAAGGTGAAGGAAACTTTGGAAACGGAGATGCAGGAAAGGCAGGGCCTGCAGCAGGAAGCATTTTTCTTAAACATAAGAGAGGTGGGATATAAGTAAATAAATGGAGAATCAGTAGAACTCCCCCCTTAGTTTTGCACAAACCTTTGGTCCATGTATGAATGAGCTTGCATTAGAAGAAAGGAGACAATTTCTATGGATTGTCTTTCTTCCCAAGCTGCATCTTCTCTACCTCTCAAGGGGCCTCCACCGTCTCGAAAAGCCTTTCACAGGGCACTGCAGGGCAACAGAGAAGGTACAGAGGAGAGGTCATTCTGTGAACTCATTATATTCCCATTTTGTAGTATCCAAATGTATAATTCAACATATTAGATTATTGGACAGAATGCTTAAAATTTGCAAAGTTTTATAACCAGTTTTGAGGTGCTGAAAAGTTGCCAAATAATATTGATGGATTTTCTCCTCTTCCATGAAATCCAAAAAAACCCACAAAAGTTGTGTAATATCTTTTATTAAAACCAACCATGTGCATTGCAAAACAGTATGCAAGCTTGCTAGGTCTCTAGAATTTTTCAACAGGACGATCAGTACCCAAAAGAAAAAAGCTTGGGGGAAAAGAAAATAAGTTGTTCCAAGTCACAGTTGCAAAAGTGTCTTGCTCTTTTATATTTGTATCTATATTTTATATATCTGTTTGAGAACTGATGTAGAGTAGTGGTTAGAGTATTGGGTTAGGATCTGGGAGACCCAGGTTCAAATCCCCACTCTGCCATGGAAACTTGCTGAGTGACCTTGGACCACTCGTGCATACTCAGTCCAGCCTGCCTCTCTGGGTTGTTGTGAGGACAAAATGGAGAAGAGAGTGATATAAGCCACTTTAGGTACTAGTTGGGGAGAAAGGGCGCAGTATAAATGAAGTAAGTAAGTATATTATTATGCACAATTAGTAATATAATATTAAGGTCTGTGTTCGCTTCTTTATAGACAGACACAGGTACATCAAGAAAAGTAAAAACAGGAAAGTGTCCATATGCAGTGGTGCAGAAGTACCACAATTTAGAAAAAGAAACATGAAAGGGACAAAACAATACAGAATTATCTCCTTTATTTATTCCATCTACTGGCAGGTTTCCTTGCTGTTCCAGTCTCTTTTGGAGTTGACATTCTTGAAAGACTTACTGTGATGAGATGTGCAAGCACTATGAATCAAAATAACCTCTGCCCGATGCCAGAACTGTCACTTAGCGATTAACCCATTAATAATAGCTGCTGTGTTTTATAATGCAACAAAAACCTGTGTGGCCCCTGGGAAAGCAGAATGCAACCCACATGGATTAGGGCCTTGCTGCTTTTTTGACTTTTAATTCATTGTTTGATGCTATATCCTTTGAGGAACGGGATGCGAAGTAGCCCCTGAATAGCATGTTTTCTCAGAACGCTTTGATTTTCCAGCAGACGAATGTCATAAGCCATGCTTCTGCGGCTGATGCACTTACACAGATGGTATCATGTAGAGACAAGGTATTAATTCTCTATCTCTCATGCAAATGTAGAATGAATATTCAATAAGAAAGCATGCAATGCAAAAACATAATCCACAGAAGGATCTGGAGGCCTCGCAAACAGTGCAGTGACTGGTTTGGCATCTGAACCATCCGGACCAGTTTGTTTACTTTGCACCTTTCCTACCAATGTAATTATTAAGCCAGAGATGCTTTTCAGTTGATGGTTAAATCAGGAAAGCCTGGTGAAAATCTGTCTTTTTTGAGTAGAAGTCTGAAATATAATGATGTGTGTGGACCAGATTTTGAGATGAATAGCCCTTTATCCTCACATGGACTTCTGGTTTTTGTTTTTTTTGTTTTTAAACGCACCTAAACACCTTGGTTTCTTTCAAAACTCTTTGACAGTTTATTGAAGCAAAAAAGGTTTCCATGAAAAACGGGAAGAAGAATGTAACTGAAGTTTGCAGGGTTGCTGGATATATTTGAACATCCCCCTTTAGATTATTCCTTAGACTTTATTTTCACATTATTTACTGTTTCCTTACACAGACTTTTTAATGTCGTGTGTCACCAAAGCAACAAATTGCCAATATCAGCAACAAAAAATTATAGACCAGAATTGTTCGCAACGACCACACAAAGACATACAAATATCCTTTACATTTCTCTCTGTTCTTTTTCACAGCATAGAACTATATGGCGAATGACCGCTATTCTAGAACAAACAACATATACACTCATATTTAACATGCAAAGCTTGTGATGATAAGCACATTTAGAAAGCACATCCCACTGAAAGCACTGCTTTCAATCAATATCTTCAGGATCAGGGTATAGAAATATGCAGAGTATTATTAGTGGTGCCCAAAAAATTAAACTGTGAAGTTACAAGGCCTGATCCAATAAACAAAAGATATCATGGAATCACAGAGTTGGAAGGGGTTTCACACAGGCCATCTAGTCCAAACCCCTGCTCAATGCAGGACCAGCCTAAAGCATCCCTGACAAGTGTTCATCCAGCCTCTGCTTGAAGACTGCCGGTGAGAAGGAGCTCACCACCTCCCAGGCAACTGATTCCACTGCTGAAACTTTTTTTTTTAATCTTATGGTTTTTGCTATGAAATGCATGAACAAATTCCTTCACTAACATCTTTCAAATGTGCAACAGAGTGTTGTATTTGTTTGAGTGTCAGACTAGGCTCTAGGAGGCCCCCAGTGCAATTCTATGCTGTCATATACGATTCTAAGCCTATTTTATTTCAGTGGACTTAGAAGAGTGTAACTCTTTGTAGGACGGCCCTGCCATGTGTAAATTCACTCTTGCCATGTAGTTGGACCTGGGGATTGCCCGGAATTATAGCTCATCCCCAGACTACAGAGATCAGTTCCCCTGAAGAAAACAGATGCTTTGGAGGGTGGACTTTATGGCATTATACCCCACTGAGGTCCCTGTCCTCCTCCTCTCCAAATCTCCAGGAGTTTCCCAACCTGGATCTGGCAACCCTACTCCCCCATCACCCAGCAGTGGCCAGGGGTTGGCTGGCAACCCTGCCTTGAGCCAGTCCCTCACTCTCCATTTAACTTATCTCACAGGGTTGCTGTGAGGATAAAAAGGAGGAGGAGAGAACCACACACATCCAACGGTGGTTGTAGTGATTCTGGGGCCCTGGGCAAAAGTCCAAGATAGGGTCCCAGAATCCCCCCCCCAATTACTGCCATCCCCCAAAAGCCCTCCCTACCAGGTAGGGTTGCCAGCCTTCAGGTTAGGGTTGCCAACTGCCAGGTAGTGGCAGGAGATCTCCTGCTAATACAACTGATCTCCAGCTGATAGAGATCAGTTCACCTGGAGAAAAAGGGCCGCTTTGTCAATTTAACTCTATGGCATTGAAGTCCCTCCCCTCCCCAAACCCCGCCCTCCTCAGGCTCTGCCCCAAAAATCTCCCGCCAGTGGCGAAGAGGGACCTGGCAACCCTACTCCAGGTACTAGCTGGAGATCTCCTGCCATTACAACTGATCTCCAGCCGATAGAGATCAGTTCACCTGGAGAAAATAGCAGCTTTGTCAATTGGACTCTATGGCATTGAAGCCCCTCCCCTCCCCAAACCCCACCCTTCTCAAGCTCCACCTCCACAACCTCCCGCTGATAGTGAAGAGGGACCTGGCAATCCTACTGCCAGGTCCAAGCAAGGGCAGCCCTCACCCTGTGTGGCACATGTGGGAGCTTTTGCAAGAAGTCACCCAAGACTCTAACAGAGTGAGCAGGAACAGCCACTGCTGAGCCAACGGCCTGAGCCCCCTGTCAGGTGGGCACAAGTGCTGCTGGTGGCGGGAGCCTGCTGTTTTTCTTCTCTCCCCCCCCCATGTTGGGAATTGGTGGGGCCATGGATGGTTGGGTCACCCACAGGATAAGGCTTGGGGTAGCTGCTCCTGTTGCCCATTGGTTAGGGCTGCCCCTGCACACATCACCATGAGCTCCTTGGAATCTGTGGTAAAGGTCCCCTGTGCAAGCACCGGGTCATTCCTGACCCATGGGGTGACATCACATCCTGACATTTACTAGGCAGACTTTGTTTACGGGGTGGTTTGTTAGTGCCTTCCCCAGTCATCTTCCCTTTACCCCCAGCAAGCTGGGTACTCATTTGACCGACCTCGGAAGGGTGGAAAGCTGAGTCAACCTTGAGCCGGCTACCTGAAACCCACTTCCGTCGTGATCAAACTCAGGTCGTGAGCAGAGCTTGGACTGCAGTACTGCAGCTTACCACTCTGTGCCACGGGGCTCTTCCTTGAAACCTAGGCATGATAAAATTTAATAAATTGAGGTTGAATCCTGCGGGCCCTTCCTCCCACAGATATAATAGCTACATAATGTCATACTCATTGAACCCAAATGGTAAGAGTGTTCTGTGTGAATTCAGTTAATTAAACAATTAGTCTTCTTCTGTGGGCAGGATTTCATAGGTCTTCATATGCTGAGTTTTCACTCACTTTTCATATGCATGGCTGTTTCACTCGCCGTCACCTCTTCGACAACTTCAGGTCTTTGTCTGGATTATGCATACCATTTCCGACAGTCAGAGGTCGCCTCGCTCTTCCCCTGCATTTCCCCGCGTTTTGCCCGCATTTTCAAATATGAGATAAAACAGGTCCCTCAACATGTGCTCAAAACACAGGAAAACGCAAGGGGAATGCTAGGCGACCTCTGACTATCGGAAACGGCATGCATCATCCAAACAAAGACCCGAATCATTGGAGGGGTGACACAAGTGAAACAGCCATGCATAAAAGACCATAAAGTTAATTTGAGCTGAGATGTGTCCTTAATAAAACTTTTCAGGTATCAAGTTTACAGGAATGAGGAATCCAGTTCAGACGGCCTGTTTATCAACTAGAAATGCTCTAAGCTCGTGAGAACTTTGTCTGAAGTGCCATATGCCTGGTAGCTGGTAAAACAATTCTCTACCTAACCAAGCTAGCTACATCCAAACTAGCTCAATATTGCCATGATCCAATAAGAGAAATCCAAAATTGAAAATCCTTTTTGAAGACAGGCATAATGTATGAACCACTCTAGCATGAACCTGGAGGATCCATAAGTGACAGTACATATGATGGCTCATGAAAAGAGCAACAGCGCGAGAGCATTCCATCAGGCAGAGTTCTGCAAAAGGCCATAAAAGGACTTGTGCATACCTTTGGCTGGGAGAGGCTGGCGGTTTCCACGCATGCTATAACTGGATGAACCAGATGACTGAATGAACGGGTTGACCCCAAGAACTGGAGTTATGGCAAAGGAATAAAATTCAGCAGGGCGAAGTCCAGAGTCAAACCTTGGGAACTAATAACAAGCATGTTTAAATGACTGTGGACCTATTGCAGGGGTCGGCAAACTCATTAGTCAAAAGAGCCAAATATCAACAGTACAACGATTGAGATTTCTTTTGAGAGCCAAATTTCTTAAACTTAAACTATATAGGTAGGTACACTGTTTATTAACTTAATAAACTTTAATTAAGTTTTAAGTCTTAATTAAACTATAGGTACACTGAATAAAACTTGATATCATACTTAATAGTGATCTTATTTATTGATAAAAATTAAATTGTAAGTCCCTGCCATTTCCCCTTCCCCGTCCGGAGTCCTCGTCTGGAGGCCTGGTCTACCGCCATAAAAGCCTATTGGTAGACCTGGCCTCCGTCTGAGTCCCATTGGGAGGCCAGGTCTACCCATTGGCTTTCTTGGCAGTAGACCTGGCCTCCGGAGGCCCATAGAAGCCAATTGGTAGACCTGGCCTCTGAAGGGGGACTTTTCCCCCCCCTCCTCGGAGTCCAGGTCTACCGCCAAGAAAGCCAGTGGGTAGACATGGCCTCCCAATGGGACTCCGCTGGAGGCCAGGTCTACCAAAGGAAGCCCGCCGGGCCCAACAGCTGATAGGTGGGGGGGGGGCAGGAACCAAGCCGCCCGCCCAGCAATCGCGTGGCTAGAGGGGAGGGAAGGCTTTAGCCTCCCAACCATTGAGGGCAAGGGAAAGGGGGACCCGGCCATTCTCCACGGCTGGGGGGGGGGGGAGAGACAGCGCGCCCACTCGCCTGCTCTCTCTCTCTCTCTCTCTCTCTCTCTCTCTCTCTCTCTCTCTCTCTCTCTCTCTCAGGGGGGCCGGCTCCACAGCCCGGCTGCTGGCGCGAGCGGCTCAACGGGCCAAAGAGCTGCATGTGGCTCGGGAGCTGCAGTTTGCAGACCCCTGACCTATTGGGTAGAAATTACAGAGGAAGAAGAGGTCTTTGTTCATTACAGTAAGATTATGAGCCAACAGTGTGATATGGCTGTAATGGAAGCTAATGCAACTCTTGGATGTTTTAACACTATTGTACAAGGCATTGGTGAGGCCTCATTTGTGTTCATGTGAGGGTCTTCATAAAAGGAACATTCATACCAGAAAAATGCAGAAGAGACTCATTGCAAGAACAGAGAAACTATGAATCAAGACTGAAAACCCTGCCTTAGGCAAAGAAGAAGAAGAAGAAGTAGTTTTTATATGCTGACTTTCTATACCACTTAAGGAAGAATCAAACCGGCTTACAATCACCTTCAGTTCCCCTCCCCACAATAGACACCCTGTGAGATAGGTAGGACTGAGAGAGCTCTAAGAGCTGTGATTAGCCCAAGGTCACCCAGCTGGCTTCATGTGGAGGAATGGATCAGAGTCCAGTGCTCCAAACCACCACTCTTAACCACTGCACCACGCTGGCTCTTACTTCAGCACACCCATACTGGACTGGTGCAGTTCTAATGAGATGGGGGAGCACAGTTGTGAGGTACATTGAATCTCTGCCATCCAAAATGGCGATGGCCTAGGATGATTTTGTTGTTGATGCCCACTGTGGCCTCCACACTCTGCACCCAGCCCAGGAGATCCAGTAGCTGAGGTAAACGGGTCTGGTTTTACATTAGCATAAAGCCAGTGCCTGTACAGATGCTCCCTTGGTACAATGCTTGGTATTGTGTGCTTTAAAGCATATAAAGTAAATGGATGTCAGAAGCATAAGCTGGCAAACGTGCGTCACATACAGAGTCAGGTTTGGATGCAACTCCCTATGGAGTGTACATTCAAGAGAAACCTGGATTGGCTGTCCTCCAGTACCTGAAACAGCTCTTAGAACAACCTTGATTGAGATGGAAAGTGACATCATATTTCAGAAACACGAGGGGAAGAAGAGAGTTGGAGATATGAAATTACTTTGTATAGGGTCAGATCTCTGATGAATTTAGCAGTGCATTTAGCCTGATTTGGAGCAGCTACCCAAGGTTCAGAGGTGGGGGTGGGGGTGGGGGAAGGATCCCAGGCGCTGAAATTATTTTCCTTTTTCAATCAGCTATGCTGGGGATTGAAGCTGGGATTTTTTAACATGCAGAACATGCCCTCTCCTATGGAGTTATGAAGCCATCCCTGATGCTAAAGAAACGATGAGTACAAAAACCAGCGGCTGCCATTTGGCTATATCCACTAAGGAATTTAGGTGGGAAATCAGGAAAAAGCTCCTAACTGTTTGACAAATGACCCCCCAAAAAACAGCTACAGATAGAGAACCTTCCACATTTGCCCTCTGTAATGATTCCAGCATAGCAACATTCAGTTTTTGGTATTTAAAACCCCAGGTGCACGGCTAAAGCTTTCTAGATAGTGTTTTACAGAAACAATTCAGTTTCTTGATTGTGTTTCTTTCTGAGTCACCTCTGTCAAAGGAATGCAGACACTCACCCACTGTAGACATTAATATACAGAAGGGGAATCAGCATTGCCCGTACTGGCCCTGCCTGTGACCTTGGCATGTTTATGGTTCTGCTTGCAAAGTGTGGGGGGGACGGATGCTGTGAGTCCATCGCTTCCAGCTGGAACTCAGAAGTGATGTCACTGTAACAAGCAACATTCTGGGATTCCTTGTTTTTACCATAAAGATGGGGGGGGGCAGAATCCTAGGATGTTGGGTGACATGTTGATGTAACTTCTGGGGTCCTAGTTGGGAGCGAGGATGCAGTGACACACGATGTAGCTTTGTAAGTCTCTGCTTCCCAAATGTGCCTACCACACACAGGGTTACCAACCTCAAGGTGGGATCTGGAA
The DNA here is from genome assembly GCF_029931775.1 of Euleptes europaea. Lineage (NCBI taxonomy): Eukaryota > Metazoa > Chordata > Lepidosauria > Squamata > Sphaerodactylidae > Euleptes > Euleptes europaea. The sequence continues at coordinate 36,273,812 of NC_079318.1, read as the reverse complement.
TTCTCCTCCTGGACAGGGCATTTTTCTCTCCATACACTTGACAAACTTAGGCTGAGGTTAGTGTGAGTGAGAAAAGAATGCGGGGCTGATGTCCCCAGGCTTCCCTCTGATGGACCAGTTTTGAAACTTATGGTGGGGAGAACGTAGCCTTAGGTAACCAAACTACTGGACTAATCTCAGGCCCTTGATCCACTAATACCACCCAATTTGCCACTTTACAGTTATTAACACACCATCTACAATTATTTAACAAGTTTGAAAATATAACGAACACTTTGTTTTTCTGTTGAGACACTCAATTTTTATCACATTTGTGTTTTTTTGCGGGGACGGGGTATTTTGGAAATTTACAGGAGGGCATGAGATGCTTTTTAGATGCCAATTAAAGCCAAGGAACTACCAATTGGTACTGTAAGCCTTCAGCTAAGGGCCAAACTACACAATATACCCAATGTGTGTCAGGTCACATGTGCACAACTGGACTTACAGTCATTTGTTCAATGCTGCAATGATATCACAGGTATTTTAGCTTACTTTAGTATCACCAGTATCTATTCTGATCAAGCAGAAACCATCATTAAAGAATGATTTCTTCTTCTACAATGACCTAGAATTTCTCTAATCAATCTCATTTTTACAGACACTTATGCTACCTCCTTATGAATTGGTAGGACCCCATATATTTGAGATTGAGAAGCCATAGAAAATGGAAAGAGAAATCCCTAGGTTAAAAAAAAAATCCTCTTATCTAACAAAACCCATCCCAGACCAAATATAAACAGAAGCACCACAGCCAAAATAACTGGACTGGAGAAGGTCAGGCTATCTGAAACATGCAGAGGCTGACACACTTCCAATTTTGTTGAGCTCCGGGAAGGACTAGGGACCTATGCTTCTCAGAGCAAGAAGGTCCTTAGAAGCGCTCTGACCTTAGCTTGTGTCTTGCCAGACTTAAAAGACCTAGAAATTTTAGGTTTGCCAATTGCCTAGAAGCAAAAGGCCCTGTGCTTAATAGGGTGCTATTTACCAAGTGATGTTATTTGCTTCCCTGCCATGAAAAGCTTCAGCTGCCTATTTCCACATGTTAATGCTCTATTAAAGGGACAAGACTTTTTTTCTTCTTCAGGCCTGTTGGCAACCCTCTCACAATGACTCCATCAGTGAACAACTCGTAACTGATCACATGGAGTGGAGGCAATGGGAAATGAAGATATTTCAGATACTAGTTCTTTCTGGATTCTGCCTGATTAGCAAGTAGGTCTGTAAACCAGGAGTGGGGGACCTTTTTTCTGCCAAGGGGCCATTTGGATATTTATAACATCATCCACAGGCCATACAAAATTATCAACTTAAAAATTAGCCTGCTAAATTTGGTCAAACATTTAATTAACTCACCTCTAATGTGATGGCTGGAACTGCTTCTCTTTGGTGAGGCGTGTGATGTTAGCTGATATAGATGATGGTCTAAAACGTATGGTCCCTTAGCCCACTTTCTTCCCCGTTCCAGCCAGGATAAAATGAACCTGTGTTGGTTGGGGGGGGGGGAACAGTACGTATTACCTTGAATGATCCGGGGTGAAACTGTGTACTGATCCGCCAATGAAAACAGAAAATGCGGGAGACGTATACTTCCTGGTAAGTCAGCAATGCCCCCGCCCTCGGTGATTGGTCGCCAAAATTTGGCAGGCAGGAGAGTAACGGCTCTGGTTTCCATGCCCCCCTTCTGGGACAGTTGAACTTTCTCAACAAGCCAGCCCCCGTCAATAAAAATGCACCTTTTTTTTTACACTTTGCTTGCTCGCAAGGGGAGCGTCCACGGTCCCTATCCACACAAGGTTTGGGTTAATTTTTGTCAAAATGTTTTCTCGATCTTTTGATATTTCAATATATCGAAAATAAACATCTGAGAGAGAGAGAAAAGGCAGAGAGGTCACGAGGGGAGGGGTTTGGAGTCAGGCAGGCCGTTGTGACGCAGGAAAACAGCCCACGTTTATCTGAGATGAGCCAGGGATAGTGGTTTGACTCGCGAATTGCAAAAACCGGGTTTGTTTGGCGTCGACACAGGGCTGAGCCAACAGCAAATCAGGTCCCATCCGTTCATGAAGATTTGATCCTGGGTGAAACAGGGAATAAACAGGGAAGAAAGTGGGCTAAGGGACCATGCGTTTTAGACCCTTTGCCTACTCTGTAAGTACAATGGGATATGTCCTCCTGACTCTCCAGATGGATGTGTCTTTGGGAACCCTGAAAATGCAAATGCCTGAAAATTTTATACCAACTGAGTGGGGACAAGTTACACCCAGAAACTGAACTAACAGAGCCAAGTAAAGGATTGATTTTCTTAGGCAAGTTGCTTTGATTCCAATATTAAAAATTCTGATACAATGGGGGACATACACCTAAATACTATGCAAACTTCAAAAATGTAAAATGAATGTGCAGAATAATATAATGATTATTAGATATTTGTGCCCTATTTGTCATCCACATTTAACAGTGAAAACAAAAAGTGATCAGCAGTGCAATCCTATGCAGGTCTACTCTAAATCCTACTCAAGTCCAGTCAGTGGGGCTTACTCTTCGGAAAGTGTCAGTAGTTTTGTCCTGCACTAGTCTAGGATCTTAACCTATTGGTGGCCATTTTGGCCCAGAGAAACTATGAAGTACACTTTATTTATTGAGAAATTTTACATGCAGCCTGGATCTTGACTTGGATGGCTCAGCCCAGCCTGATCTCATCAGATCTCAAAAGCAAACAAGGTCGGCCCTGGTTAGTACTTGGATAGGAGAGCACCAAGGAATTACATTCTGCTCACAACTAAGAAACTGAAGTGATCACACAGCCAAACATGGGAAGCCCAAGAGCCATGCGAAGATGTATGGTTGCCGTCCTCCAAGATGGGCCTGGAGGTCTCCTGGAATTATAAATGATATCTAGGGGACAGAGATCAATTCCCTTGGAGAAAATGGCTGCTTTAGAGAGTGGACTCTCTGGCATTATATCCAGCTGAGGTCCCTCCCCTCCCCAAATCCTACCATCTCCAAGCTCCACTTCCAAAATCTACAGGAATTTCCTAACCCAGAGCTGGCAACCCTAGAGAAGCCATATTCTGAATCTAACCTAAAGAAAGTTTTAACCATGTTGGTGCGGTGACTGTACAGGGTCTGTGCGCGCTACTTTTATTTGGGGTCTCTCAGCGCCACAGTGATGCAAACAGCAATGATGACATGAAACATGAATACAGTTAGAAGTGTTAGACAAGAAGAAAAACCATGATTATGGATCAGTGGTTGCACTTACATTAAACACACAAGAACATTTACCAAGGGAGGGCTTAATGAGATCGTTTTGCTTTGCAAATATTTGCCTTTCAGAGCAAAAGTTTGGTGGCTGCTTTGCACATCTGTGCTGCTTCTTTGCATGTAGTTTTCCATACAATAACAAATGTATAACTTTGCTCTGTTGCTCAGTAACAAGGAAATCAGAACACCAGGCTAGGAAAACATCTACATGTTGTTCCTAGCTACAAAATGTTCACAGTGGTGTATAGGTCTAGGGTTAGCATTTTAGGCACACTTTCTGAAATGCTAGAAAGCATTTAATCTAGTCATTTTCAGTGCCTGATGATCACTCTTTCATAAGAAAATCACACTTACTGTCATGCCAAACACACACACCCACTGTCTTCCATGCCCCATTTTGAACTCCAGTGCCAAGATAGAGTGGGTAGATGACTTGTAGCTAATTCACTTCTGCCTCATGCTAAACTTCAACCATTATTCTCACTGCCACTAGGATTACATGACAGTTACTTGACTAGGGTTGCCAACCTCCAGGTACTAGCTGAAGGTCTCCTGCTATTACAACTGTTCTCCAGCTGATAGAGATCAGTTCACCTGGAGAAAATGGCTGCTTGGGCAATTGGACTCTATGGCATTAAAGTCCCTCCCCAAACCCTGTCCCTCCGTAGGCTCCCCCCCCCAAACCTCCTGCCGGTGGCGAAGAGGGACCTGTCAACCCTATGCTTGACAGAGGTCCTCTGTCCTTCCTTCAACTTTCAGAAGCTTTTTAAAATAAAGAAACAGCAAGAATGAATAAAGTAGGGCAAAGTCCTTCCCATCTCCAGCAGCAACCAAAATGGCACCCCTAAATATTTCCAAGGAGAAACTTTAATCTGGTCGATTCTGACTCAGCCAATTCTTCCTTCCAAACCTTAAATACTCCACCATTCACCTACAGTACCTTGTCTATCTCTTCAAACTTCCTGCCAGCAATATTCCCACTGAGTTCCGCCAACAGCTGTGTCCCTGAAATGTCTGAATGTAGAACATCCGTGTAATATTTACTAGGTGCTGATCTGAAAGCTGAAAGTAAATTAAGTTATTGGGAGCAGCAGATTAATCCATATGTATATACCTTTGCAAAATTTGAACAGACTTGTCAGAACTAATATTAGAAAACAGCATTTTTAAAAAATGTCGTTTAAATCTAATTTAGATTATCAGAAGCAAGATATTACAAACCGAAGCAATTTGTTAGTTCCTTACAGGTCAAACTGCACATGCAAAGCAATACTGTGGTTCTTCTTCCTAACAATTTTTTAGAGAAATGAAAAGCAGTCACAGGATAATAAAATCAATAATGAGGGATTGGTATGTGTAGGAAGGAAAGTCCTGTTTCTGCTTCCTATCTTTGGAGGAAGAGAAACCACCATATCTTTTTCCTTATGGAGAGAAAAGCAGTTGGAAGGTGATTCTGAGAGGATATGGCCAGTAGGGTAAGGGTTAAGTAGCCCTTCCTCATAAACTGATTCCCCCCATTCCTGATTTCAATCTTTATTTGTATATGCCTTGGGATTTTTTTGAATGGTGACTAATAAGCCTTCTAAATAAAGCATGTGTCTTTTAAAAAGTGAGAGGAAGTCATTCTAATTATATCTAAGGTCATCTTGACATATCTAAAGTCACCACTGAATTGGGGTTATGCGGTGTTCAAGAAAGACTATGAGGAAGAAATGTCTGGGGGCAGGGGAAGGTGAGCAACTGGAACTGATAACGTTATGCGCAATGCCCAAGGCAACTCAAGAAACTAACACCACAATCCTAAAAACTTACACCATTCTAAAGCCATTGTGGAGGTGGGGGAAGATTGCCAGCTCCAGGTGGGGAAATTCCTGGAGGTTCGGGGATGTATCCTAGGGAGGAGAGGGACCTCAATGGGGTACAATGCCATAGAGGCCAGGCCACCCTCCAGAGCATCCTTTTTCTCCAGGGGAACTGATCTTTGTAGTCTGATGATGAGCTGTAATTCAGGGGGATCCCCAGGTCCCATCTGGAGGCTGGCATCCCTAGCCCATTAATATCAGTAGTTTTGGATGGGTGTAATACTGTTTAAGATTGCACTATAAATGCCACACTACTACATAAAGCATGATGACAATCCTCTTGGGTATTTGTGTTGGTGGTTTACAGATGTATCTTGTAGTAGAGCTATAGTGATCTGGGATCATCCTGTCACATAACTAGGCTTGGGAAATTCCTGGAGATTTGGGGGTGGATCCTGGGGAGGGACCTCAGCAGGGTATATTGTCATAGACATAGAATCTACTCTCCAAAGCATCCATTTTCTCCAGGGGAGCTGATACCTGCTGTCTGGAGATGAGTTGTAATTCCAAGAGATCAGGGCCCACCTGCAGATTTGTCAGTGCCAACTGCAAGAAAGTTTATATGGCTTAGCCATTAGATCCAGTAGCCAAAATATTCCAAGTAACTCAAATAACTGAACATCTGGATAAGCCCTGTTTCAAATCATAGTGGTGAGGCTGGGCCGAAGACAGTGATGGGAAAGACAAAGGGGAATGGCACTTAAAAGAAGGAAATAATACTGATCAGCACTGAAACAATTACAATACTTGGTGAAGTGAATCTGAGTAACCTGGCTGCTACTTTTAAAGTGAATTACAAAATTGAAAAATATCTGGGCCAGCCCTGCTATGGTAAATATTGAAGGAAGGAGCTGCTCAATTCAGAAGTTTTAATTTTAAACTGTGTGCATATAATAATTTTGTAGACCATGGAATGTCTTGCCACCAAGTTCTGTCTAAATTCTACAGAAAAGGGTTGTGTTTTTTTACCATCAGGGAGTGGTTTCCTGATTCCCTATGACATCATCAATTAATTCTAAACAACTTTTATTTAAAATTTGCATTTCTAACTGCTGACAGCTGCTTTCTACAAAACAGAAAATATTTGGGGTGTATTTTTTGGGAAATGTGACCAAAAAATTCAAATGACATTTGGAGCTCATTAAAGAATCAGCAAGGGAAAGATGCAAATGACTGATATTCTGGCTAATGGGCCTCACAAAACAGAGTAAATAAAAGGAATGGATTCTTGACAGTCCCTCATGTGTCCACCAGATGTTCAGATTAAAAGCTGATCCTTATTTATTCAAGTAATTACAGTAAAACCATGGCTTTCAAAGTGTTAGACAAGACTCCCTCAGGATGGATAGACAGTAGGCAGCGAAACGGAGGCACAGAACAAAAGTCAGAAAAATGGAGAAAAGGAGAGTCAGAAAGACAGAATGGCAGATTTAAAAAAACAGAAAACAATTAAACTATCACATTGAAGGTAGGAAACTGAAAGGCATGTTGACTTTAAAATTTTGCTGTTACTGTTGGAGTGACACCTCTCAAGAAACAAAAGGTGGATTTCCAGGGTAGCACTAACGGGGGGCATTTGCTAAGGAGAATAAGTGGGTGAGGAAAGGATGCTTTACCCTTTTCCTGTCTACTGATTCTCCCCTTCAAATTCCCACCCCCAAACTTTTAAAAATCTTTTTTTCTCTCCAGTTGAACACCAAAAGCCAGGGATTCAGTAGGCCATGTAAGATCAAATGGGAAAGGAGTATTATTTATTATTAACAAGATTTTTACCCCACCTTTCTATCCCCATAAAGCCACCATGGTAGCCAGAGAGCAGGGCATAATAACCCTTTTCCCATTTTCAAAACAGGGGGGCTCAATGCATTTAATGAAATTGTATCCATGGTTCCCATCCCTAACCTCCGCACATTCAACCGAAGTTCTATACAGATACATATCATGGTATCTGCACAGACTCTGTCCTTTTACTCATGGTCTGTTTCCACTGGATCTGCTGCTCTCTAACTGCATAGTATTAGCGGTCGAATTCTCAAAACACTATGCACTGGGCTTTTTGCTCTGAAGAAATTCCAGGAGTACCTTGTAATCAATTATACATCCCTAGAGAAAATACTGAGCTTCTGAACCATGCATGAGTCCCTCCCCTCTTAAAATGCTGCTTTGTAATTGGCTGTAGTGTATTTTTTAAAAAAATACATCACCAACCCCCACCAACCCCGCAGTGGGATTCTTTCATTTGATCCAAACCAAGTGGCCATTTTACAGCCAAAACTGAGAAGGGTCCAGACAACCCCCCCAAAAAAATTTGTTTCTGCGTAACTCAATGGAGGTGTCATAAGAACATAAAAACACTCACATGGTCATTTGTGACATTCATCATTTTATTGGTAGTCTTGCATTCACAAAAAAGAAGCCTTTCATGCCTATAAGAGGACATGTACAAGGGGAGGGCAGCAGATCAGCTGGGCTCTGTTCCATCCTGCCAAGAACTGAAACTGACCCACACATGCTGTGAAACTGACTAAATAAGCAGCCTCATGCTCTAGCATTATTCTCTCACTAGTGCACTGGATAATAGCTTCTAGGTGAGGGGTTGGATGAGGGGGCAGACATGTGGGAGGGAGAAGTGAAAATGGGCATGGGGAGAAAAACCCGAAGTGATAAGTATGCATAGGACCAACTTTCGATTTGGGATCAAGGCAGACTTTAAACTCGGGGTAAAACAACATCCTGAAAATGTGGAGGAAATGTGAGGGGAGAGCGAAGCAACTTCTGAAAGTTGGAAAATACATGCATAATTAAAACGAAGCCCCGAAGTAGTCAGGGGTGACTGCGACGGGAACAAGCCATGCATAAAAGGCCTATATGTGTGATCAGAAACTCTGCTCTTACCAGGTCCCCTGTAACCTGGAAGAGCCTGTGTTCACAGTCCAGATATTCAGCTGAATGTACACAGGTTGGGAACAGCCGGCATGATCAAGTCCTACTTCATATTTTCAGTCTCCTTACTGAATGTATGAACAAGCTGTAAAGAAGAGTCAGTGGAGGCTATCACTTTGGTTTGATTATGTGGTAGGCAAGGAGATCTTAGACAAGCAACAGGGGCAGGCAGAATGATTGAAGATCATTTGTCAGGCTCAGGAACTTAGGACCAGAGGTACCTTTAGTGTATTTGCCCTAGGGCATAACAATTCATAAGACTGGCTGTATCCAACTTGGCCAAATCTGGGATCAATTTTGTGATGTTTGCAAGTCCATTAAGAGCTGTTTCCCCATAATCACATATATCGTACGATTGCTGTTACTGGCTTAGTAGACTTAGTTACTGGCAGATGGATGTTTGACCTGACTCTGTTCCAAAGCACTGGATCTGAGGAAATATGAAGTGACATAACCATTTAATCTGTGCTGGTCTATGCTTGATGGCCCACTAGGGTTGCCAACAACTTGGAGGGGGGGAATCTTGTCCCTTTAACAGAGGGTTAATGTGTAAAAATTGGCAGCTGAAGTTTTAAATGGCATAGAGGTAAATAACTTCATTTGGTAAGTAACATCCCATTCAGCCTCTGTTAAATGGACAGGACATTTTTTTTCTACAGGTTGCTGGAGAAATGATGAACATGCATGAAGTGAGGAACATGCATTTTTGAACCAGCTCCCCCCCACAAAAAGCCTAGTTAGCCTCTGTCAGATTCTAATTCTGCAAAGCAATATGGTTAGCCAAAATGACATTATGGCAAGTCATCCTTTCTGGCATAGCCTACTGAACCAGATACCTGCAGGCCATGAGGATTTATGGTTTCAGGTGTCGATCTTGCAACATCTCTGTTGTACTTGGCATTGTTCAGCACCCTTGCTGGCAAGGTTATCAGAGACAAGTTGAAGACTGAATCAGCTTGTGGAAGTTGGATTCTCTCTCCTTTCCTAGAAATAGTTCTGTTCAGTCAACCTTGAGGTAAAGTAACCTATACAGCATATGAAGCTGACAAGCGTGATAATGACACGATAGATATCCCAAGGAGGAACCTATGAATCTGGACTAGCTCTGAGAAGCAGAGGATATGTGAGTAACGATCTTAATAATATATTATAATTATTCCAATTATAAATATAGGTTTTATATAAATAAATATATATATATTCTGTAGGCTTTTTGTACTACCCATGGGGAGTTTTGAATAAAGAAATGAAAATGTGTAATTGAAGAAACAGACCAATTTGTATTATCAAGGTAATATAATCAACAATTATAATGAAATATGGACATTTATTGTAGTCAGGTGGAAGTTAATATTATGTATTAAAAAATAGGGTTTGAAGAGGAACTGAAGAAGAATGAAACGGCCGTCTTCCTCTTCTACCTGACATCTGAAATAAGAATACAACAAAGATTAGTCTTTCACAGACAATATACTGTGAAAAAATTGTGATATTAATAACACTGTAATACTTACCTTATATAGGATAGATCTGAAAAAATTGACTATTAGATTTATGTGCACTTGTTGGTGTTTTGTACTTTTTGGTGACGTATATATGAGAATTGGTAACTTTGTAATAGAGAATTTGTATTTAAATAATATTGCGACTGTATTCTTTGGCTTGTAACCTCCAGGTGGAGGCTGGAGACCTCCTGCTTTTACAACTGATCTCCAGGCGACAGAGATCAGTTCCCCTGGAGAAAATGGCTGTGTTGGCAATTGGACTCTATGGCATTGAAGTCCCTCCCCTCCCCAAACCCCGCCCTCCTCAGGCTCCACCCCCAAAAGCTCCAGGTATTTCCTCACCCAGAGCTGGCAACCCTAATGAATAAATACAGCGTGGTGTGTCCTTTGCACAGCCATTGTGCTCAGGATCAATATGCAAATTAGGTATTTTTCATAGATTGCCTTTGCATGATTTTTTTTTCTTTTACAAAAACTGCAGAAAAAGGGGGGGGGGAAAGGAAAGAAAACAACACGTGGTAGGAAGATAATGGAATAGGTGAGTGGAAGGAGAAAGGAGCGCAGGCTGTAATGTTTTTGACCTAATGCCTGCGAGGCACAAGAACAGCCGCAACCAGGAACAGGCTATACATACAGTTAGGAACAGAGATGCCTAAAGGCCCAGATCTGCCTCATCAACTGCAAGGTTGTCTGTGTTTTGAATTCTGGAACAGGGTGGACGACTTTGGGTTTGAAGTAATATTAGTTCTTTGCCTATTGTAGCCAATGTTCTGCATCTTCTGGGTAACAAAGAGCCCAGAATTACAAGGCGTGTGATATCTTTTGTTCTGCTTTCAGCTAAACTTTAGAACGATACTGGTGGAAGCCTCAAGGCTGTGTTCCACTCATTTTAATTGATCATATAATTTCCCCCCCCCCTCCTTAAAGCAATGCCATTTTTCCCCTCTTTGGCTGACCAATGTGACCGTGGTATGCATTACGTTAATGATGCACAGATTTATAGTGTATGGGTTTTTAATTGATTTACTGCCTGTGTGTTATGGTTTATTGTGTGTAGGTTCTTTTTGAAATGTCATGGCTCATGCATTAGTAAAACTGACTGCCAATCTGCCGTGTGCCTCACTGTAAAGCTGGTACTATTTTCTCAAGCTACCTCTTTATAAGGCAATGCTGTAGAAGAAACTTTCTTCCGCTAACCATTTTTAGAAATGTCACTGAAACTGCTGAGGGGTAACGAACCCCATAAATAAACATTCATTTGTTGCTTGTGTGGCCACCTGGCCTCTCCAGTGGAGACTTTGATGGTCAGAAAGGCTGAATAATGAAAACATGTGTGGAGATGTGAATGAGAACATCTGCTTCAACCCTGAACTCTTCTTCTTTTCACTCATTTTCATACCCGTAATTACATAAAACTGTGAATTTGTTTGCAAAAATGCTATTCTTAGTATAGATTTCCATATTTACACTGCATACCAGTCCCAGCCAAAGCAGAAGATGTATTATTCACAGTCCCATGCTTTGACTGTAATGCTAATGCACCAGTTTGTGAGAAGCTGCATTGCATTCATTATTTTATATTTGAGTGTGGACACATGGCAGAAGTTACAGAAGAGTTAAGGTGGTGGGCCAGGGGTGGTTCTTTTAACTGGCCGGTTTTCCACTGGCATGACCAGCTTTTCCCCCCTCTAATCAGTTGCCAGATGAGATTTTCATCATATAATGGAGGGAATAACAAAGGCCTTTTGTGCAGGGATGTTTCCTCGCGGTCACCCCTGCCAACCACTTCCCATGTGTTTCCCCCGTGTTTTCCAGATGCTGTTTTAGCCAGAATCTGGAAAATGCAGGCAAAATGCGTGGCCGCAGGGAGAGCGAGGCTACCTCTGACATGGGGTTGCCAACCTCCAAGTGCTAGCTGGAGATCTCTTGCTATTACAACTGATCTCCAGCCGATAGAGATCAGTTCACCTGGAGAAGATGGCCGCACAATTGTTAGCATTAGGAGAACAAAATGGATGGGGATTTCATCCTTATGTATACATATTAAAGAGTATCACCTTAGAGACCAGCATTTTGGGGGCTATAAGCTTTCAAGAATCAAAGCTCTCTTTGTCAGATACCAGACTTAAAATAGTAATTGATGTAAAAAGCAATTCTGGTAAAGTCATGTGCATTTGAAACGAGGAGAGAACTTGAAGGGTTTATAGGACTGAAATGTGATGGAATGGCCTTTTTAGAGGCCATTCAGAAAACATGGAAGGCTTTGGGCCCACAATAATGTGCAAGGGTTTTCTTGTGGCTGTGTCATTTAAAGACCCTTTAAATGTCTCAGTGTGGTACAGCACATTCTTTGCATGCAAAAGGCTCCTGGTTCAGTCCTCGAAAGCTTCAGGTTCTTTAGGAAGAACCTTTCTCTGCTTGAGACAACTGCCAGTCAGAGCAGCTAATACTGAAGCTAGATAGACCAAAGGTATATTTGTATAATATGCAGTTTCATATGTCCCATGCAGAGGAAGTCCTTCCATTGTTTGTGTTAAGTGCCGTCAAGTTGCTTCCGACTCATGGCGACTCTGAATCAGTGTCCTCCAAAATGTCCTGTCTTTGACAGCCTTGCTCAGATCTTGCAAATTGGCCATTAAATTTATTTATTTATTTATTTATTTATTTATTTATTTATTTATATTTTTAACCCTGCCTCAATCCTTGGCCAAGGCAGACATGGACCTTTAGTCAGAATAATTAGTTAATTAAGGTTGGTAGAGTGGAAGAATGAAAAGACGAGCACGATCTACTAGGAAATTTTCATATGCAAGCAGGGTTGCCAGTTTCAGATTGGAAAATGCCTAAGGAGGGCAGAGATTGGGAAAGGGGTGTGATGCCAGCATGGTGTAGTGGTTAAGAGTGGTGGATTCTAATCTGAAGAATTGGATTTGCTTCCCCACTCAACCACATCAGCAGCAGACTCTAATCTGGTGAACTGGGCTGGATTCCCCACTCTTACACATTAAGCCATCTGGGTGACCTTGGGCTACTCGTAGTTCTTTTAGAGCTCTCTTGGCCTCATGCATTTTACAAGGTCTCTTTTGTGGGGAGAGGAAGGGAGAGAGGATTGTAAGCCGGTTTGATTCTCCTTAAAAGGTAGAGACAGTCTGCAAAAACCAACTCTTCTTGTATAGAGTCCACCCTCCAGAGCTGCCATTTCCTCCAGGGGAACTGATTTCTGTAGTCTGGAGGTCAGTTGTAATTCTGAGAGAATTCCAGGAGTCGGACTCACCTGGAAGTTAGCAAACCTATGTGCAAGCCCCATTCAATTAATAGTACTGTTTTAATTAGTTTATGCCTGATGCTAATTGGTGGTTTCAGAGGTGAGAGGGAAGTGTTATTTAGATTATCTCAGACATCAGATTGTCTTAGGCAGGCACTGAATTCATATTTTCTTTTGATATTTCACCAGAGAATGCATGTGTACCATAACATTAACACAGTGTTAGAACCATGCAGTACAAAGTGTCCCAAATAATAGTATAATCTGGAGGTTTCTTGTTGCAAGAAATGTGAAGCATTTGTGAGCATGTGAAGCAGCCCTGATTTCAGGGATACTGAATTTTGCTGCCTCCATGACTTGCCATGCTGTACTCATCAGGGACATTGATTAAAGCAATAGAAAATAATGTGCTATGGCAGTCATATCAGCTGCATTTCAGTATCGAAGTGATTTCGACCTCCTGACGCAGTTGTTGGCTTGATTCATTTCCACAAATATGCTCTGCCCTAGGACCTCTACATATGCTCCAGTGCTACTACAGCAGTATAATTTGTTAAAAAGTAATACGGACTGTTTGGATCACAGAGTAGCGGGGATTAAAAGGAGTAAAGTAAAGCGAATGATCAGTGTTTGTGTACCATCCTTTAAAAACAAAACATAACCCTTTCTGTCATACCCAAGTGTCCTTGAGATGGAACTGGGAAGTGTGTGGAGAGTGTCTCACTACTGGCAGAGTCTAGCCTCCAGACTTAACCACCACTTTCTTTGGCCACCACTTTCTTTGACCCATCTCCCATGTTGCCCACTCTTATCATCCATCGCAAATAGCCTCTCCAGATCTTTAATACTCTGGAGTATCTTCATAATCTCTTCTCTGATTACCTGTTTGGCCTTTCCCTCAAGCTCCCATTCCTTCCTTCAGGGTTCTCTTTCACAAGTATTCTTTACTCTGAACCTCTTCCTTCAGCCTCCTTATCTCTGGAAATCTCTGTCCCCTCCTTGTTTCCCAGGACCTCTTCCCAATCCTCAGTGTGGACCAGAGTATGATCTTAATTCCAGACAAACCCACAACTTTTTCCTTTCCTCCCATGAACTAAACCAGCGCTTCCCAACCTCTGCACTCTCACTCTGTATTGCATATGTTTTCCTCGAAGGAAAACTTACTGTAGAGAGATAATATCATAATGAATAATTTAAAAAACCAGGAAGAATGAATTCCTCTCACACTAAAACATTTCCTCTGGTGTCATGGTGTTTAACAAGTCTGAAATAAGCATGTGTTAACCAGGAAGGTTTAAAATATGTAGAATTGTAGTTGTTGTGTTGAAATGAAAGAGCACAGAACTCCATTAGTCTGCATTTCTAATTTGGCTGGAGCCCATTCCTGGGCCATCAACCCTGCCCCAACAGTCCTGGCTGCATTGCTGGCCATGCTGGGGAAGGCTGCTCATGGCTCCTCCAGCCTCTGCCCCACTGGTGGCACCGGGAAAGATTGGCCTATCTACAGACAAATAAAATACACACATCACCTGTTAATATCTAGCAGCATGATGGTTTCCTGTCCCTTGCATAGTCACTCTCTGTTTCACGCCTCTTCCTTTTTACTAGGGTTATTGTTGTTAATCTTTTTTTTTTAATTTACTTCATACTTACAGTTTATTCAGTTTATAAAGAGTTAAGTGATGATTTAATCTTTGGCTTTTATTCTTTGAGAACAATAATTCTAATAAGCTGGTTGGAAAGTTTCGTAAGGGTTCACAAAACAGTGTTTGTAACAAGCGGGAGGGGAAAACTTTACATTTTAGTCACAGAGATCCAGCATCTTTCTGACAGATCTCAGAATTAACTTTTGATCTTCCTTCTCAACTTTCAGTCCTCTCTTCTCAAGGAAGGAACTATCAACCAGTCCCTTCTGTTTCATCTGGGAAATAAGCTCTTGATTTCTTTCATTCTGTTCAGTGAGGTTGTGGATTGCATACAGTGCCCACTGGCTTATAAAAGGATTGTCATCAATGCTGCAGGTATCCATTATCAGGGGAATGCCATCTAGCTCATAAACCTTTTCTTGATTAGCTTTATGCCTGTAATGTTGTTAATCTTATTTGAGTGATTGAGAACATCCCTTCCTGGACCCATTTTTATTTTTACAGCTTTCCCCCACTGACGTCTGTAACACTGACTAATTACACTGTCCTATCCATGCTTCAGTATCTGCCTCTCCTGTTGCTCCTTGTGGTTTTCCCCAAGGCTAAATAGGCTGAATGTTTGTTAAAAGTGCTTCTTTAGTATTTGTTGTTGTAGAAAGTAGGGTTGTGCAAAAAAAAAAGTTTTAAGTAAATTTCAGGTTTATTGGGCCCTTTTTTTTGTTTGTTTGTTTTGTTTTTTTGGTAAACCCGAAATAAGTTGAATACCCATATTGGTAAATATGGGTATCTGGCTTATTTTTGGGTTTCCCGACCCAAAAAAATCAGGCCCATTATAGTCAATGGGGATTTTTCAAAGCTCCTGGGAGGGCATTTTTGGAGATAGAATCTCCAAATTTGAAACATGGCTGCAAGGGACTCTCCTTAGACGGTCACCAAAGTTTGGTGAACTTTGGGACAGGGGGGCCAATTTTATGGGCCCACAAAGGGGTTGCCCCCATCCTCCAGGCATTTGCGAGCCAAGCTGTCCATCGGTTTTCAGGTTCAATAGTTCAGCGTTGCTGAGCACTGGCAGAAAGAGCCGATTCCAGGCTGGTACCTCAAAAGTCTGGAGTCTGCCTTCGTTTCTGCATCACTTTGCATGATGTCCATGCAAATTAGCTTTCAAAAGGAGGAAAAAGGCTTAAATGCAAGAGAAATAAGCCACAGAAAACATTCCTTTTGGTGGCAAATGACATCCTGTGAGCAGTCCTTTATTGTGGTCATGAAAAATCTGATTCCAAGAGATGGTCACGATGTGGGGAAACAAAGCCTCTACTTGGGGTGACCTTCAGTTTGACAGCAGGTTTTTTGGGGGAGTGAGATTGGAGTCAGCCAAAGTCTCGAACATGGGGGCTGTCTGAAGAAGATCCACGTGGATGAATAAATCTCCTTCGGAAGCCTAGTGGGTGACTGTTGACGCCGGCTCTTTTAGTTGGAGGGTATACATCTCCGGATGGGACTGGGTGAGCCCCATCTTTTAAATAACCCTATCTCAACAGGGCCCCAACTATGGGGCCCTAACAAAACCAAGAAAGAAAGAAAGAAAGAAAGAAAGAAAGAAAGAAAGAAAGAAAGAAAGAAAGAAAGAAAGAAAGAAAGAAAGAAAGAAAGAAAGAAAGAAAGAGGAGAAAGCACAGAGCCATGCCTCTGATCAAAGGTGAATAGCTGAACCCGAAAAACTGAATATCTGTTTGGCTTTTTCGGGAATCACCTATTCCAGTTCAGCTTTGTCCCCAGGTTTTGGTGTTCGGTAAACTCAAATCCTAAAATTTACTGAAACAGCTAATTTTGGGCTTATTTTCGGTTTGGGTTTATTGGTATGCACAACCCTAGTAGAAATTAACCTTCAAAACCAGCTCTCAGGACTTTGTAAGCAAAAAGGAAGGGGATGACTGAAGAGTGAATATTACACTGCGTACCATTGGGGGGCTTTTCAGTGGCATCCTGCTATATTGCATTGTGCTTATGGCAATGAAACCTTTATTAACTAGGCTGGTGTGATAGCATGGAATGTTCACAAACATTCTATCAAAAAGTTGTCAAACTGTTGGCAATACAGCTTTTTGACAGAAGTGAATAGTGTCAATGTTGCTGGAAGTAACTCTCACCTAGGCCCTAGATTCTGGAATAGGTTGAAGAGTGAACAAGAGGAAGGGAAGGACAGTGAATCTCAAGGCCATTTGGCTGAGAAAAATGTCCAAATCAAGCTGCAATTAATTGGACCAATGTCAGCAGTTGGTTTCAGTTGGATGTAAACATGCATAACTTCTCTGGATTGTTCCTTACATTTTCAAAGGTGTCTGTCAGGAGGTAGCTTCAGTTTTAACTTAAAACCAAGCATCTCCAAAGAACTCAAAGCTATACTTTCCAGATGTTGAAGTTAGTCACAGCAGTTCTAGATAATAAAAAAACTCAATTCCTACCTCCAAATCCATCCTAACACATATGGAAGTGATTTGGTCAGGAAACACCACTTTCTACAGCCCAGTAGATGCTGTAGTTGCTGTTTGAAGGAGATGTTTCTCATTCTTCCTATCTCCAGGATTAAATATGTAATTTCAGCTCCATAGACTGGTGTTAAGATCCTGTCTGCAGGCTTACACATGAAGCCGCCTTACACTAAATCAGACCTTTGGTCCATCAAAGTCAGTATTATCTACTCAGGCCAGCAGCGGCTTTCGAGGGTCTCAGACAGGGGTCTTTCACATCACCTACTTGCCTAGTCCCTTTAACTGGAGATGCCAGGGATTGAACCTGGGAGCTTCTTCATGCCAAGCAGACGCTCTACCACTGAGCCACAGACCCTCCCCAAACTGGGTGATGGGGCACATTGCGAAGGGGGGAAAAGAGCTTAGCTGGCTAGTGCTAGAACACTAGTTCCTCCCCTCCCCAAACCCCTCCGTCCTCACGCTCTTGCCCCCAAAATCTCCAGGTATTTCCCAACACAGAGCTGGCAACCCTACTTGTTGTGATACTTCTGGTTGGATATGACAAGGTCAGATTTATTTTTAATGGTATTTGTAATGTCTTATGTGAAGTACCTTAAGAGTCTCTTGAGGGAAGAAGAGGGGGTTATAAATTTAACACATTAAATAATATATTGATAAGAACACATTTGAACACGTCTACTAAAACAGTATGAGGGAGTGTTAGGCGACATCCTCATCACCATTTGTTGACTGAGGTCTGCACATTCAGTTCTGTGACACGTTATTGTTGCGAATGAAAGTTGGGTTCCTTTTGAGAACCTAGGTAACCTTACACTGATGCTGCCAAAAAGGTAACCTTGGGAACCAGTGATGTCAGCAGCATTTAGATCGCATGTACAACCCTGGATACCAAATTCATCCTTGTGATTTACGCAAATACATCTTAACATTGACATCATTTGGCATGACTTGCCAAAATTTAGACAAAGGAGGATTTAATATTTCAACACTGCAACTTCAGAGATTATCTCTATACACCTCTGGAATATTTACTTCAGGAAACTTCCATGACCCCTATGTGACATGCTGTGTTTCTAAATATATGGGTTCACTGCAGCAACAGGTTGTTGCATACTGCATTTTACAATAATCTCTGAAGTTGCAATAATCTTCCCTGCCAACCTGGGAGAGACTATCCCAGGACAATCTGCAAACTCCCTTTTGGATTCTGAGGTACAGTCTATACAGCCAATCAATCATACCAGAAGCAGCATGCCGAAATATCTGTGTGTATAATTAAGCCGCCTTAGCTCGGTCACTGATGCCCTCTGCTTCAACACTGATCTTTCTTAGTTACAGATCCTAAAATTTGGTGTATTAATGAAATGTACTAGGCTGATTTGCAATGTTCATATTAAGGTTGCCGACTCTGGGTTGGGAAATACTTGGAGATTTTAGGGGTGGAGCCTGGGGAGGGAGGGTTTGGGAAGGGGAGGGACCATAGTTGGGTATAATTCCATAGACTCCACCTTCCAAAGCAGCTAGTTTTTCCAGGGGAATTGATCTCTGTTGCCTGGAGATGAGTTTTAATTCTGGGAGCTTTCCAGGTCCAATCTGGAGGTTGGCAACCCTAGTTCATATAATGCCTGCTGAAACCTCTCTACCAAATAGGCATATACCTGGCTCTTCTGTTAGGGGATGAGTCCCCCATACATTAGATGGTATATTTTTATTATTGTGGTAGAGAGAGAAAAATAAACCAACAACTAGCACAAGCTCCTCCATCTGTTTACTACTTTTTTATGTATTATGAAAAAGTGCTACACATATGAGAGGACAAAATAATAGAGCAGCTGTGAAATCTGTGGTTTAATTAAAAATAAGTTCTGATTCATTTGCCCTAGATGCGGATATGATCAGAATATGAATAACAAATGTCCAAAATGTGGTAAATAGGGATTCTCAACATCCACTATTTTGGCTTATATTCTGTTCGCCAGTCATGATCAGGGAGCCAGTTTTTCTACTCTCTGTTCATCTAGTTCATTGAAACATCTGTGGCTGTTCAGCAGGTTGCTTAAACATTTGCTTCTTAACAATACAGTATGACACAATTGGCTTTTCGTGCATGTGTATTCTCAGACAGCTAATAGAGTCGCCCCCCCCCCCCGCTGTGCTGCTGCTTGACGCAGCAGGTAATTATTTAAACTAGTCATAAATAAAGGTTGTTCTTTTAAAAGTAGTCCTACCATTTGATGTTCATTAAAGTAGTCCTTGGTGATATTAATGGCTGCTGATCTGTTTAGATCAGCAGCATTTTCACACATGTGCAGTTTTGTAAAACAAAAAAACCTGCTGCAAATCTGTTCGACAGGCATTCATGTTGTTGGGTGCCAAACTAAACATATCCAGTGATTGACTCACATCTGATTGGCCCAGTTGATCACAGTAAGTTAAACTGTTGTACATGTTCTCAGCATCTCTGGTGGGGACATTTACATGTGAAGAGTTCTTTGAATAAAGATCTGAGCTTTGTGAGTGTCTGACTCACATATATAGTCATGTATAGCCAGGACCTGCAGGGGGCATCTCATTTCCCCCTTCTCCATTATTTCTACTTTTGCTTCCCTGAAAGCCCCTATAGCTTTTCTCTTTATTTCTGCCTTTTCTCTTTCCCACCCACCCACCAGTCAACTTACCTTTATCTACCCCCTGTCTTCAGCTTTCCCTCTTCCTAGTCCCCTGGCAGCCTCTCCTTGGGAAAACTCAGTGGGGTGCTGGCCGCTGGTCCAGGCCCAGATCTGCAGCAGGAAATCTTTATCCCCCTCCCCACACAATTTTCCCTTTCCTTCCTCCTTGCAGCCTCCTTTCCTTGTTTCCTTCTCTCCCACCAAGAAACCTACCGTTTATTCTGCCCCACATCTTCAGCTATACTGATTATTTATTTACTTCATTTATTCCCTGCCTTTCTCCACAATGGGGGCTAGGGTTTCCAGGTCCCTCTTCGCCACCGAGGGGAGATTTTTGGGGCGGAGCCTGAGGAGGGTGGGGTTTGGGGAGGGACTTCATCGCCATAGAATCCAATTGCCAAAGCAGCCATTTTCTCCAGGTGAACTGATCTCTATTGGCTGGAGATAAGTTGTAATAGCAGGAGATCTCCAGCTACTACCTGGAGGCTCAATATAAATCATGGTACAGAAACAGACATATGTGTTAAGAAAACAATCAATATTTACTGGGCATTAACTTCATGCCTAGAAATAAACCAAATGCAAAGTCCAGAAAAACACATGCATACAATATAACAACAAAATTACAGAATGTAGAATTGCAATTCATTAACAGCACAACAATTGTTCATAGGCACAAAGCCTCAAAGTAAGTTGTGAAAGCATCCGAACAGGGACCTTTCGTGGTCCGCAGAGGCATATCCGTCAGGTGCAAGGAAGGCCTGGAGAATTCAAGGTGAAAGGAATAAACAAAGAGGACGCAAGACCAGTCGTATTGCATTTAACGAAAGCTTCATCAGCTCCTTTGAAATATTTTTCAAGCATTCAAGGGCGAACTGCATTAAATGCTGCTGGTAATTGCTTTATGGCCAATTGCGTCTTGAAACTCCCTCCAAAAAAGGGAGTGAGAGTGTGCACAATGTTTCTCTCCAGCGGTAGTATGACTGGTCCAAGGTCACCCAGTGAACCTCCATGGCAGAGGGGGGATTTGACCCTGGGTGTCCAAGATCTTATTCTGAAACTCTAACCAGTAGACTACACTGTTTTTTGTGCAGCAGCTGCTGAACAGTAACCATAGAGTTTTTTTGGGGGGGGAGTGCCTTTGATCTCAAACCGCATATGGTACTTTCCATGTTCACCTTCTTCCATGGCTCATGTATCTGTAACATTTATTGTTTACTGTGCCATTCTGTTCTGCCAAGAATCTCTTTAGGCCTTTCACCCTCAAATCATAAACCGAATCTATGTTCTTCCTTGACTCTTTCCCCCAACCTATCCAGTCAGGAAATAAAAATGTTGGATGGAATGCTATAAAACGCTTTCACTTCCTATCTAGTCCATCACAATCTGGCTGTCTGAGAAATGCCTCCCTTTTCTTTCATTTAGTTACACAGAACATTTAATCCTGAGGTTCTTTCTAGATAATGGGATTTTTTTTTAAAAATGTAACAAATGCCCTGTTATTTCTCAAAATCCAGGTATCGTTTTGCTTTTGTTATGGCAAAATTGGATATTCCTGGCACACAAGCAGTATCATGACACTGGGGGCGGGGAGTTTTAAAACATGAACATATGAACACATGAAACTGCCTTATACTGAATCAGACCCTTGGTCGATCAAGGTCAGTATTGTCTACTCAGACCAGCAGCGGCTCTCCAGGGTCTCAGGCAGAGAAAGGTCTTTCGCATCACCTACTTGCCTAGTCCCTTTAACTGGAGATGCTGGGGATTGAAGCTGGTGAACACTGGGACCTTCTGCATGCCAAGCAGAGGTTCTGCCGCTGAGCCACGGCCCCTTCCCTAACATCTCAGCAAACGTATCTCTTCTGACATTTAGTTCATCAGCACCCCATCAGGGAGCAGAGGACTGCACACAGGCGGTTATTCTATTTTCTCCAATTATAAACTGTGAAGAAAATTAGGCTGTGACTCCAATGTTACCCATAGCTAGGGTTGCCAGGTCCCTCTTCGCCACCGGCGGGAGAATTAAGTCACTCATCATAATGATATTCCAGGAACTGTTCAGTGGGTGATCATGGGGCGAAAACGCATGGTTGCTTTATCCTCCTTTAATCCCTGTTTTAGCCAGGATCGAACGCACATTAAGTGAAATGCATGTGTTTGATCCTGGCTGAATCCTGGATGAAACAGGGATTAAAGGAGGATAAAGCAACCATGCGTTTTCGCCCATGATCACCCACTGAACAGTTCCTGGAATATCATTATGATGAGTGACGTTATTCTCCTCAGACAACGCCATATTTACGCACAAGCCAAGAAAGCTACCACTTAAGAGCCTCCTATTCTGAGGGGCCTCTAGGTTAAAAAGCGAAACTAAATTTTACTAATACACTTTTTTTTTTTTTTGTAATGCTACAGGGCTTCTTAACCTTGACGTATCTTAGGGCCTCAGCATGTCTTAATCTGGCCCTGATTCCCTTTCTCCCAGTTTTAGACCATTTTGCATAAAAGGTTTAAAGGCTTAGTGCTCCTTGCTGTACCATTCAAGTTCAGAGAGTTCAGGCTGCCTTTTAAAACAAAGAAAGTGGGAAATGCCGGAAAGACTATCTACCTGCAACACTAAAACACTTTTGTGTTTCTGTTTTCCCCCTGGAAATGTGGGAACCCTCTTTTCATCAACCTGCCCAAGGCAGGGAACAAAGTTACTAATCAGTTTTGAAAAGCCTTGTTCTTTAAAATGTACATTTTAGCCAACGGGCAGGTTACAGCGGCACACAAAGGCACGATTATGTGTCTGACTTATGGAAATAAGAAATCGTCACAGAAATCAGGTTGCATTACTGAGCCCCACTTTTGCCACCTGCTGCATGGACCACGTTGGAAGTGTCAATGCATAACTTTCACTGTCAAAGGACTAGGAGGCCCTGCTTGTCAATAATTAAAATGGGAAGCCTTGAAAAAACACACTCTCGTACACAAGGTCATTAAGACAATAGTGCCTCCAGCATGGACTGAGCTATGTGACACTTGGAGTTAAAAATTTCCCTTGAGAGAGCCAGTGTGTTGTAGTGGTTAAAATGTTGGACTAGGAGCTGGGAGACCCAGGTTCAAATCCCTGTTGTGCCATCGAAGATTGCTGGGTGGCCTTGGGCTGGTCGCTAACCTACCTCACAATTAGGGCTGCCAAATGCCTGCTTATGGTGGGCAACTGCGGGTGGAAGCAGGCCAGCTGAAGGGGACCGATCCATGTGTGTGTGGTGCAATGACGTCACTTCCAGGTTTATCTTGGAAGTGCTGGCATCATGACAGGTATGCTCTAGCACTCCGTCCCCATCTCTATGGTTTTCATAGAGTTTTTGGAGGAATGTGTTAGAGCGTCCCGTGTGATGCCAGTGCTTCCATGGTAAACTGGAAATGACATCATCATGCTGCATGCATTGCAAGGGCAGGGAATACCCACCCCACCCCCACGAAGTTCCCGCCAGTGGCGAGGGGGGACCTGGCAACCCTACTCACAAGGTTGCTTTGAGGGAAAATGCCGGAGAGGAGAACAATGTAAGCAGCTCCCGTTGGGGGAAAGGGCAGGATACAATTGAAGTAAAAAAAAAAACATTTAACCTTCCCCTTTCCTACAGAGTTCAGGGTGGTATACATGGTCGCTCCCCAATCTGTCCTCACAACAGTCCTATGAGATGTGTTAGGTTAAGGAGTGGTGATTGATTCAGGGTTACCCTATGAGTTGCAGGGCTGGGTGGGGATTGGAGCCTGAATCTTCCAGGTCCTAGACCAATGCTTTAACTACTGTGCAACACTCCCCCTTAATCCTAATTCTGTATATGTCTCCTATACTTATATATGTTTTTCTTCCTGAAAATCCGCAGTTTGCCAATTTACGTAATGACAAATTATGTCCCAGTGTTCTTGAGTCTTTCCAATGTAAGGGTCTGCATGTCTTGTTCGTGTCCTGAAGCAAGTGGGTTAACTAACATCCCTTTTGTATTTTAATTTTAGATCCTGCGAACATAGCAATCTATTTATAAAAACATCTAACAAAGAAAAAATGGTAGAGCAGCTGGAACTACACCGTGAAAGGTGACTGATGTTAATGATGTTTTCATTGCAGGCTCTGAACTGGGCTGAGGTCTTTTCATCCCTATCCATCACAGAGACAAGATGAGATGGACAAATATAATAATGAATACATAAAAGGCATAGTTTTGCTAGAGGCTGAATCTTTACGCCCTGGAGAGAGAAAAATGGTGGGTGAGAAAGATTCCTTTTTTTTATTTAACTATTTCATGAATTGTCTGACTTGGTAAAACTCATGGCCTGACTTCCCAGTACAAGAAAGATGCTCCAATGATACATCCTTCAATGCTATGTAGGACAAAGATGACAATCTCCACATTATTTACTTATTTATTTATTTTATTGCATTTTTACCCTGCCCTCCCCAACCCAAAGTTTGGGCTCAGAGCGGCTTACATGATCCAGAATAAAATAAAAACAATAAAACATTTTGAAATAAAATTTTAAATAAGAGAATTAAAAGGGCTAAATAAGATAAAATGATGCTTTGGTCTTAACTATAATATTTTCTCATATATTTTAGTCTTATTATTTCTATTCTAGTTTGGAAAAATATCACGTTGTCTGTTTTGTGCTTCTGTTTTGGTCACCAGCTATCTGCATCCAGTAACCTTAATAACACAGGGCCTTTATGGTTTTCAAATATCTGTCGTTTGAGAAGGATTTAGGAAGCTGATTAACTTGGTGTTTTTAGACAGCAGCCTCCCCAACCACACCAAATTACCTCATAAGGGACCACAACCGAACTTTGAAGCTGGGCATCATTCATTTTGAGGGACCATTTTTGTGAAGAGGTGCTTCTGTATACAGGCTGTATAGAAGGGTGCCATTATTTCTGTGAGTACAACAGCACATGTCGAAATCATTATGATAGCACAAATTTCAGCAACTGCCCACACAATCCCAAAGCTTTCACAGCAGAGCAACCATCAAAATGAATGAGTCCACAGATAAAAATAAAATGTCAGTGCTGGTTTTGAAATGGAACAGTGGCTGGTTTTCCTAGATGAGACCATTTCTGTACCGTACAGTATAATCCTGAATATTAGGCAGGTTGGAGTCTCTGCATCCAGATGGAAGGCATAATTTTCTTTCATCCACGAAGCCAAAACACTGGAACCCTGGTGATTTAGTCTGGTTTTTTCCTACCAAAATGTCTAAAGCCAGCAAATATTATTTCTTACCTTCAAGGCCTGACATCTTTCCCTCTGCAGCTAGACACGTGGAGTACCACCTTGTACTGGTGTTTATATGAAAATATAGGCTTCTCCCTGTAAGCAAATTGAGAAGCAAATGAAGAAAGGTCATTGTTGCTTTTTAGCCCTTCCACAGTGCTTAGATATAAGACATATTAGAAAAACCGAATCCCCACCCCCCATCGGATCACACTCTAAAAATGCTGTGGTCAGCAGGATCTGCCCTCTTCTTGGTGCAGTAACTATGGAGAAATGAAAATCAACAAAATATGACTATGTGGCAGTTAAACATATTGAAAGTAGTGACCTAATTATACAACCTGTCATAGCAGGTAAGCTGCTTAGGTAAGAGCAACAGTAGTTTATTCTTAGCCACCCATTATTTAAATCATCTGGCTTTTTTTCAAACCAAAAGCATGCTGCAGGCCATTTGAAACACAGCATATAGACTATTGGATTCTATATCTCTTAAAAACTACTAAACATAGAAAGAAAAGGTCTGGAATTTACCTCCAATGTCCTCACATAGTGCAACAACACTGCATCATGTAGCAGAAACAGTAAGATCTAAATTTTATTTTATTTTTTAAAAAATTGTTCCACACACTCTATGCATACAGGTTCATAAGGCAATTAACAATAATAAAAACAAAAATTAATAAATTTAAAATTCATTAAATAACAAACAAAAACCACAGGCTGTAATCATAAGTGCACACACGTACTAGGGTTGCCAGGTCCCTCTTCGCTATCGGCAGGAGGTTTTGGGGGCGGAGCCTGAGGAGGACAGGGTTTCGGGAGGGGAGGAACTTCAAAGCCATAGAGTGCAATTGCCAAAGTGGTCATTTTCTCCAGGTGAAGGTCCGCTCCTTGTAGCTTACCACCTTTGTTCAGAGAAAAGGGCCCATTACTATAAGCATTTAACAAAATTATTTTCAGTGCTAAGTCATAAGACATATAACTCGGTACCAAAATAATAATAATAATAAAGCCATCTGGCCAGTGCCATGGAAAGCTCTCTCAAACAGCCAATATGAATTAAATAATGGAAAAATAAGGCTGTTGTAAAGTAGGAAGTTCTGAAGGGTATATGCAGCTGCTCAGAAGGCCCTGCTCCAAGTCCCCACCAATCTCACCTCTGAAAAAGATGGAACTCAAAGCAACCCATCTGCTCACTGACCTCAAATGAAGAAGAAGGGTTGGTTTTTATATACTGACTTTCTCTACCACTTAAGGAAGAATCAAACTGGCTTACAATCACCTTCCCTTCCCCTCCCTACAACAGACACCCTGTGAAGTAGGTGGGGCTGAGAGAGCTCTAAGAGAGCTGTGATTAGCCCAAGGTCACCCAGCTGGCTTCACGTGGAGGAGTGGGGAAACCAACTCAGTTCACTAGATAAGAGTCCACTGCTTAGGGCTGTCGATTCGGTTTGGCCTGAACTGAAAAACAGCCGAATTTCTCCTGATTCGGCGGTTTTTAATTTGGAATGAACCGAACTCAAAAATGGCGGGAAACTGGGTGAGCCGAATTCAGCGAGTTCGGGAGTTCACGAATAAATTTGGCAAATTCGGGGCGTCAGTAAGCAGCATAACCGTCAGTAAGCAGAATTCTCCTCCCCCGGCCAATCGGTGGCCAAGCTGGGTCTTCTTCTGGCCAGTCAGTCAGGATTGAGTACTGGAGGAATCAGCTGCTGCGCGGCCGGGCCGGGGGGAGAGAGAGAGTGAGAGAAATCCTCGTGGGGGGGTTGCTAGTGCACATTCGCTCCTTTCCGTGGCTGCAGGGGGCACATTTTTGGGGGTAGAGACCCCAAACTTTCAGAGGAGCTTCAGAAGAGCCTTCTTAAGAGACCCCCCAAGTTTTGTAAACGTTGGGTCAGGGGCCCTCGAGATATGGGCTCCACCCCTTTTCCCTCCACCCCTTTTCCATTTCCGTGGCTGCAGGGGGCGCTTTTTTGGGGGTGCAGCCCCCAAACTTTCAGCATAACGTCAGATGAGCCTTCTTAAGAGACCCCCCAAGTTTTGTAAAGATGGGTTCAGTGGGGGCAGAAATATGGGCTCCCCCCCTTTTCTCTTTCCGTGGCTGCAGGGGGTGCATTTTTTGGGGTGCAGCCCCCAAACATTCAGCATAGCTTCAGACAAGCCTTCTTAAGAGACCCTACAAGTTTTGTAAACATTGGGTCAGGGGGTCCCGAGATATGGGCTTTCCCCTTTTCCCTATTGGGATGAATTGATCACCCGATCTTGTATGCATCTCCAGAGCGGCAAATCCAAGGCAAACCTCCCGTGCTTAAATAGAATCATATTGGATTACCCAGCCCCTCCTGATGGAAGACAGCCACAGTAAGACCCCTTTGGGTGCTTTAATCTATAATTTTTCTCCTGTGTGTGTGTGTGTGTGGGGAAAGCAGAGTGTGTGTGTGTGTGGGGAGGGAGCAGTTTCTGTGGGTGGAGGGGGAGCCAAAGGGGGCTTTCGCCCGTTCTGCCTGGGGTGTGTGTGCCCCCTCGAGTCTCTCTCTCCCTGGTTTGAGGGGGGGGGGGCTTCAGTTGTGTGTCCTAAGGTTCTCCCTCATTCATACGACGGTTAGGTCTATTTTGATGCTTGCTCAAAACTGGTTTTCAAATGGTGACTTAAAGAATGCATTTGCCTGGTCCCGAGTCCCATGCAAAAGGGGGAAATTCCACCCCCTCCTGCTCATTATGCATAGCTAGCTGCCTCTGTCCCTTTCCATGGTTTGCAAATTCCCAGGTGTCAGGTGTTGCTTTGCATGTTGCAAAGGTGTTGCTTTGCAGTTGTGTTGCTTTGCAGTGTTGCTTTGCAGTTGTGTTGCTTTGCAAACTTCTTAGCACCTGCCCCGCCCTTTGCATGTTTGCAAAGGTGTTGCTTTGCAGTTGTGTTGCTTTGCAGTGTTGTTTTGCAGTTGTGTTGCTTTGCAGTGTTGCTTTGCAGTTGTGTTGCTTTGCAAACTTCTTAGCACCTGCCCCGCCCTTGCTCTCATCAGCTGTTTGTCAGGGCTGGGAGCGTTGTGCCTGGGCAGCAAGCTCTGCTCAGAGATGCACATTAAGGGTGGGGGGACCCCTTTCGGGGCCCATATCTCAGCCCCCCCTGACCCAATCTTTACAAAACTTGGGGGGTCTTGCAAGAAGGGTCCTTTGAAGCTCCGCTGAAAGTTTGGGACCTCTACCCCCAAAAATGCCCCCCTGGAGCCATGGAAAGGTGCGGTTGTGTTTTTAATGGCTTTATCCGGGCGAATTTTTTTCCCGAACTTTGAATTCGCGCCGAATTGCACGGACCGGAAGCAGGGGAGTTCGGACTTCGGCATATCCCGAATCCAGACGGGCCGAATTCGGCCGAATCCGAACTATACCGAATTTTTTTTTTCAACAGCCCTACCACTGCTCATGTGGAGGAGTGGGGAATCAAAGCCAGTTCTCCAGATTAGAATCCACCGCACCTAATCACCACTCTTAACCACTACACCACGCTGGCTCTGGAAGGAGTAGATCATGTGGTTGATGGTTTTACTTGAGGAGCCCGGGCTGTGTAGTGATGCAGTTAGCTTCATGGATTGGGCCCATATCCTGACAGCGTGTGCAGATGCAAAAGAACAGGTGTTACATGGTTAGGTTGAAAGAGATTTACCCAAGCCATCCATTAAATTTCATGATAAGGGGCATTTGAATCTGCATTTCTGCCATCAACGCCTTACACTCTAGCTATGGCATTTCACTGCCTCCACAGTGCCCGATTAAAAAAGAGAGAGAGAGTTAGATCCGTAATAGGTGAAACTAGGTGTAATTACTTCATTGACATAGCATCTAAATAAGTAATCAAGTATAGGACATTTGTCCTATATACATCACATTCGTCTCCTTATTTGGATACTTCACTGAAGTCTGAAGAAATTTTATCTGTTATCACTCCCCTTTGCATTAGTAGGGAACCTTATATAGGGGATGGACAGATGAGGATGAAGCAGGATGCTGATAGAGAGGTTGTAGTTTCAAGGGAGGGGGAGAATTCCAGGGAGTGAGGGATAGGTATGGGAGTGTGACAACTGAGAAAGGGTTGGTTGGGGAGCTGCTGGTGGAGAAAAAAAGGATTCTTCTGGTGAGTGAGAATCCCTTAAATGAGCTGCAAAGGGCCTGAAATGAGATCAAGCACACCATCAAACAGCAGATCGTGGATTACCCAGCCAAGAACTGCAACTTTTTAAGCTGAGTTACTGATGGTGAATGCAAAGCAATAAAAAAAGTTGAGAGACTGAGCCAGACAGAAGCCATTGGGACAATGCTAAGGAGCAGCTGATGGAATAAAGCATAGCAGACAGAAGCACATTAAGTCTGATCAGCTCCCCTGTGCGCGTGTTCATAGGATGGGAGTCAGACTTCAACAGGAAACTGTTAAGAGACCTCCATGAATTCATCCAGTTCTTTTCTAAATGCTATCACCACCTTTTGCAGTAATGGATTCCAGATACTGCTGTGCAAAGTAGTATTTTGTCATACCTGAACCTTTTGCCAGTCACTTTCACGGAATTTCCCTAAGTTCTAGTATTGCAAGAGGGATACAGTATACCTCTGTGTCAGGGCATCTGATTCAATGCATTGTAGAGTCATTGTGGCAACTTCTAGCATCATATATACGAACATATGGAGGCGCCTTATACAGAATCAGACCCTTGGTCCATCTAGCCCAGTACTATCTACTCTGACTGGCAGCAGCTCTCTAGAATGTCAGGTAGAGAAATGTCTTTCCCTATGCCTGTAATCTGCACTGCTTCAACTGAAGGTAGCAGTGGTTGAATCTAGGACCTTCTGCATGCAGAATGCGTGTTGGAGCACTGAGGTACTGCCCCATCAGTGAACAAAACCTTCCTCTGTGGAGCTCGATATATATGGCTCTCTTTCCTCCTATTTTATAGTCACAGTACCCTGTAAAGTAGGTTAAGCTGAGAGAAAGACAAGACAGTAACCGGCACAGGATTATCCAGTGAGCCTCCTTCTGGCTGGGGATCTGAACCTGAGTCTCCTCTGTCCTAGGCCTGCTCTAAGCACTACACCCCACTGTCTAGCTGATAAGTAATCAATGCAATTGCCCTTCGGCTGAGACACCAGAAGCCGTGTTGTAAATGAAAGATAGGATGACATGTTATCTCATTAATATACAAAATGACCAGCCAAGAACAAGAAAAATATCTTTCAGAATGCTGGTTTCCTTCCAGTGAGTCCTTCTGGAAATCTTTTTTTTCTGCTTGTTGTCTTAAGAGAAAGCTTCCGATTGGATAGCTTAAAAAACAAAGTGATCTTGGAACTAGACCAGAACTACACAGTTAACTGAAGTATTTAGGCTTTCACAGTACATTATGGCTAAGATCTGACTGCTTGTTTAAGTTACCTTTTATCAGTTGTAAGAGTGGAGGGTCATTCTAATCACCAGTGGATGTACCGTATGAATCGCAAGCCTTGGGAATGTGTATGAAGAAGGCTTAGACTTGATGAGCTGTGAAGCAAAAGATTAACTGTTTTAATACAAACAGGCTGCCCCAGAGACCTCCTTCAGGCAAGCTTCAATTGGTTTCATGGACACCGTGTGTCCCTTTTGCCAACATAACCTCGAGCCAGTTCATACACATGTGGCAATGGCGTAAAATTCTCTTTATGCCGTTATCCTTACGTTCAAGCAAGCCTTTAATTGCAAGGAAACTGATGTGTAACCATGTACATGCCAGACTTATAAGATACTCTCTCTCTCTCCAAGTGTTGGTGGGTACACTTGAGAACTGTGATGAGAGAGAATCCCATATGGTGCATGTGTGAATTCACTCTTCCTGATTATAGCATGCCGATTGTGTGTGGTTTAATAAGATAGGGTTGTGCAACTTTTATTCTGGCCACGTTCTTGCACCTTTAACAGCTGTGTGTCTGGAAAGAATTCAAGAGGCATTTTCTCAGTCGCTGCATCTGGTCTCAGGAAAACCAGTCATGTGCTGAATTTCTGTTTATCACTCAGCAAATGAGTCCAGCCAGAAGAAAAATGCTAGTAACTTTGTCTTCCAGAATATGCATTTGTGGGACTAGATGTTTAAAACACAGATTTGAAATGTAAACAAGTTTCTCCAGTGTAGGCTAGGAATAGCTTTTAGGTGGCTCTAACCTATGAAAGTCAGCAAGAGTAATTAATAGAATATTGAGCAGTTCAGCTTGACTGGCCCACACATTCTTGCATGATGCTCCCATCCCTCCTGTTCCTGTCAGGATTTGCCTCTCAAAGCACACTAGAAGTCCTGACAGGGTTGGGCCTACTAATGCTATTATTGCAGAGCCAATAAAGTTATATAATGGATAAAGTGTTGTACATGGCCTGGAAAAATTCAGGTTCAAATATCCATTCAGCCATGAATGCTTATGGGTTGCCTCAGGCAAGTCATTCGTTCAGAGCATAACCTACCTCACAGGGTTGTGAGGATAAACGTGGGATTTTTGTCACATATGTTGTAGTCAGCTCCCTGGAGGAAGGCTGGGGTACATATGTGATACAAATACAGGAAAAAAAGTTACAGGAAAAGGGGCTCCCTTATTGTCTGAGTAGAACAAATACATTTAAAACAACAACAAATTGGTGCTGAATTCTTAGATGCACAGGTAGCAATATAGCTCTAGTCGCTATTCATGTGGCAACAAGCATTGCAAGATTATTCGCTCCACTAGCTAGGCATGGCTATTTAGAACCAAAGTAAATACTCAAGTCATGGTTTTGAAAAAGCCTTAATACCCTTTATTCATAAAGCACCTTTCAGCCAGAAGACTCTAATAGCATTTTATAAGCTGTATACAATGCCTACAATGAAGAAGCTGAACTCAGCAACTCGTTCTATTTGGGTAGGCACACACCAGAATCTGAAAAGGCCTTATATGGGGTGGAGTTCACCATGCCCTTTAAAGAAGAAGAAGAGGTGGTTTTTATATGCCAACTTTCTCTGCCTCTTAAGGGAGAATCAAACCGTCTTACAATCACCTTCCCTTCCCCTCCCCACAACAAACACCCTGTGAGGTAGGTGAGGCTGAGAGAGAATGACTTGCCCAAGGTCACCCAGCTGGCTTTGTGTGTTGGAGTGGGGAAACAAATCCAGTTCACCAGATTAGCCTCCGCCGCTCATGCGGAGGAGTGGGGAATCAAACCCGGTTCTCCAGATCAGACTCCACCGCTCCAAACCACCTTTCTCCAAACCACCGTTCACTACACCACACTGGCTCTCTGGAAATAACTGGAAATAACTTGCAGGTATCCAAATAATGGGACTTCATCTAGCACAAACTGGAAATAACTTACAGGTATCCAAGTAATGGGGCTTCATCTAGAACAATGGTTCCCAAACTTTTCAAGCCACCGCCCCCTTGGGTCCACAAACTCAACCCCAGTGCCCCCTACCCTATCCTATAAAAAGCTTTTTTCAAAATAGGGGTTTTCATGACATTAAAGACAATAATAACAATAAAGTTCCAAAACAGTAACAATTAATTGCCCATCGATTCAAAAGCAAATTAAAACTTTTTAGTTGAAATTTATTCAATAAAGCTGATGAACTTGATGCAGTGGTACCAGCTCTTCAAAGTCTGGAAAACAACTCTGATAGTTTCCACCAAATTTGCCAGCATAGTGCCATAGCTTGATATATTGTAAATTAGTGAACAACACAGTTGAAGGGGCCCACCTCTAGCGCCCCCTCCTGCTGCACCCTTGCCTCTCAGTGCCCCCCTAGGTAATACCACCCCCCCGGGGTGGTACTGCCCACTTTGGGAACCACTGATCTAGAAGGTTGACCCAGGATGGCATAGGGGATGGAAGACCGTCAGTCCCATTCACCCCACCCCACCTGCTGTATATTTCAGACCTCACAGAATTACTCCTCATGAGCTCCTAGATGGCCGCTACATGATATTGAAATAGAGCCATACAAATACTGTTTTAAAAAACAAACAAACAAACCCAGGGCCCATGTTGCAATTAAATGTTAAATTGGGCCAAGGGCAGGCCTGGGAACCTAGCTGTGAGTCTTCTACGCCACTACTGCAATCCCTTTGTCCTTTCCACATTGAATCCTAACATGGCAAATGGTGAGCTCCTATAGCTGAGGAAGGAAGTATAAGAAGGGAAAAAGGAATGTATTAAAAAGTAACACTTCCAAATATTCCTGTCCCTCTCCCCCAGTACATTGTTTGGAACTGGATCCAGACTACCACTGTGGCATGCCCTAACTTTTATCTGCTAAATGTTAAAAGTTGGCCCAACTAACTCAAACAGCTAACTCTAACAAACCAAAGCCTCCCTCCCAAATTGGTTTACTGGTATGAATGTGTGAAATTCTTTGTGTCTGTCACTGGGCAGCAGAAGCTTTACATCCCTTTCCCCTTTTCCATGTTATGCTTAAGGGAAATTTTGGAAAGTTTTCTGGAGGTTTTCTTCTAGGGTTGCCAGGTTCCTCTGGCCACCAGCAGGGAATGGGGGTGAGGGTGGGGATAGGGTTGCGAGATCCAGGTTGAAAAACTCCTGGAGATTTGGAGATGGAGCCTGGGGGGAACAGGGACCTCAGTGGGGTACAATGCCATAGAGCCCGCCCTCCAAAGCACCCATTTTCTCCACAGGAACTGATATCTGTAGTCTGGAGATGAGCTGCATTTCCAAGGGATCCCACCTGGAGGCTGGCATTCCTATCTCCTTCCTGCCAAGCTACTTCATAACAGTTTTAGTGGACGTCTTAAGACTCAACAATTTCTTAGGTCCTTGATTCAGCGATCACCATCATATGGATCAAACTTTTCAGAACCTTCGTTGCATTGTCCCATTTGACTTGCTCTTAGACAAATGTCTGTTCTTTCTCTGAGTGAAGAGCCTTTTTTATGAGCACCCACTGGAGGAGGGTCTGGAGTTTTAGTTTGGGTTTTCAGTAGCTCCTGGAGAAGTTCATTTGGAAGGTGTGCACCTAGATTATCATTAGCCAGTTATGGGTAGTTCCTTCCTTGTGTGAGTGAGATAAATTTATGCTCACTGCAGTTAGCTTTATGTCCACTGTAGATAGCTAATGCCACATCCTATTCTCAAGGATTGCCTGATTCTCATCCCCCAGCAGCATTTTATAGTGTACAAGAGGGTGCAGAAAGAAGGGGAAGGTGGGAAAGGTCTCCTTCAGTAGCAAAAACCTGTCCCAAGGCTGGTATGATGACCAATAATTTCCTTGATATTTTCAAAACCTATAAGCACGGTCTTTCTTTTCACTCTTGAGATATGAATGCCGTAATTATTCAGGGGAGGAGGAATGTACACTCAATAAGGTAAAAGAATAAGAATATTCTTGTCTGTAGAATTTGTGATTTTGTAAGCCAAAGTTATGTGTTATCTCTTAGACACAACTCAATATGTATAGATATTGGAGAAAGAAATGTGGTTCTGTAACAATGGAAACAATTTTAATATAAATGCTGTGTGTGTTTTTTTAAAGCTCAGTTATACATTTCCAGTTGGATGAAAATGTGTTGCGCACAGTGCTGTTTGTGCCAAGTAGAAGGACATCTTGTGCTGACTCTCTCCACGTGGGTAACTCTCACCTTCTAACCTCATGCTAGAACAAGGGTCTCGTGCTGTGTCTGGGGATCAACATGTATGATTTCAACCAAGCCAGCTCTGTTTTGAGCTTCCCGGGCTCTTTTCCACTATACCCCTCTCCTTTCCTTACGCTCAAACTTGCAAAAAAACAACAACCCCCAACAACAACACAGTGCTCCCAGGCAAATGCCAGTGGTTTGATGTCATCCAGTTAAGGGTGGCCAGAACTACAGAAGGATATGAGATATAAATCAAGCTGAGAAGGTAGATCAACTGCCATGTGCCCCTCCATTGTTACCGAGGTTATATCCTGGCTGGCACATGGTCCACCTTTTACATGGGTCTAATATATGCATGGGCCCTGACCTGGATGGCCCAGGCTAGCCTTATCTCATCAGATCTCAGAAGCTAAGCAGGGTCAGCCCTGCTTAGTATTTGGATGGGAGACCACCAAGGAATACTGGGGTTGCTGTGCAGAGGAAGGCACTGGCAAACCACCTCTGTTAGTCTCTTGCCATGAAAACGCCAAAAGGGGTCTCCATAAGTCGGCTGCAACTTGAAGGCACTTTACACACGCAATATATGCATGGCAATATGCCTGTAGCCTTTTCTCATTATTTAACCTTTGACTTTACAGTGCTGAGACTAGTTTCCCTCTTGGTCCTGTCCAAGATGTATTGTTTGATGGGGAGGTTAGTAGGAAATGGGTGAATTTCAGGACACACGCTAGAGCATTCGGTTGCTCAGTTTAAGTATGTTTCTTCAGATTCTTTGAGAGGGAGAAGAAAACACTCTCTGATTAGCCAGTAGTGACCAGTTCAACACTGTTTGGTCTCTTCTTTCTATGCACAGAGAAGACTGCTATGTCACCTCCTGCACATCACCCGTTGCATGAACAGTCTGACTTTCGGTCTCAGCTCTACTGCTTCACCTCTCTGGCTTGGTTCTTTCCTTGAATTGGTTGTTCTACTGAGTACTTAGATCAGAATCCTACTCCTGCCAACAGTACATTCCTCGTAATTGTGTTGAATCTGTCCTGCTTTAACTTAGGGCAACTTCAAGCATCACTTCCTGCTTATCTGGAGATGAGCACTGGAGATCTTTCTGAAATGTTTCTGCGCTTGTGGAAAAATAAAGCCCTGGTACCTGCCACACTCCATCAAAACAGTGTGCTGTATTCCTGTGGGAAAATATCACATATGAAGTAGTCCTCACTCAGTCCCTGATCTGCCAAGGCCATTATTATCTTGATTCCTTAGAATGTCTTTGGAATATGGTAACTTCCTAGATTAGATCCTCAGTATGGTACCCATGTAGGGTTGCCAACCTCTAGATACTAGCTGGAGATCTCCTGCTATGACAACTGATCTCCAGCCGATAGTGTTCAGTTCACCTGGAAAAAATGGCCGCTTTGGCAATTGGACTCTATTGCATTGAAGTCCCTCCCCTCCCCAAACTCCGCCCTCCTCCTGCTCCACCCCAAAAACCTCCTGCTGGTTGCGAAGAGGGACCTGGCAAACCTATACCCATGGCAACTTTGGGCCCAGTTTGAAAAGGAGGTGTGCGGCTTATCAGATGAGGGGACTTAACCTCTGCTTTTCTCAGTGATAAACCGCATGCTTACCCTGTAGAGGATGATACAGAGAAACTGTGTGTGTACTCGCTGGCAGGCAAGCATGAAGGACTATGCAGACTAGGGATAAAATAAAGGCAAAGTCTTTATTTCCCTCTACCTCTTATCTGAGCACTGCAATTCACTTGCCAGGAGGTATAAGCAGGTTCCTAGCTAGCAGGTGTGGCCTCGGGGTCACATTACAAGGGTAATTACAGGGTAAACATTACAAGAGACCTTTGACATGACTCACAGTAAGACATGCAGGGGTTCCCACCTTTTCAAAGCGCTCTTCCATTCAGTGTGACCGAGTTTGGTTTCATTTGGATCGGGGAGTGCAATTTTATAGGCACCCAATTTTCCTCTAATTGATAAAATTGGACCCCCTGACCCAGTCTTCACCGAACATGGGGGTTCTTGTAAGGAGAGACACCTGAAGTTCTGCTGAAAATTTGGTGCCTCTACCTTGAAAAACAGCCCCCACCCCCGAGCCCTGGAAAGATTCACCATAGGGTAATATGGAGCCATTTGGGTATCCTACTGTACATCCCTAACAAGCAAAACTGTTCTAGTGTTTTTCTAAGAGGATAGGATTTGTTCTAGAATTTCAGCTACCTGTTTGCTGAGGCCTGAGATACCCTCCCCAACAATGCATGTCGTAAGCCCCCATCGCTATCTGTGCCAATTTTAATATTCCCTTTGTTCCTCCAGCATGGTGTAGTGGTTAAGAGCGGTGGTTTGGAGCGGTGGATTCTGATCTGGAGAATCGGGTTTGATTCCCCACTCCTCCACATGAGTGGTGGATGCTAATCTGGTGAACCAGGTTGGTTTCCCCACTCCTACACATGAAGCCAGCTGGGTGACCTTGGGCTAGTCACACTCTCTCAGCCCCACCCACCTCACAGGGTGTCTGTTGTGGGGAGGGGAAGGGAAGGTGATTGTAAGCCGGTTTGAGTCTCCCTTAAGTGATAGAGAAAGTCAGCATATAAAAACCAACTCTTCTTCTTCGGCCATGCCATTATTCTGTCCAGTATTTGAGGACACGCTTTCTACAAGGAAAGGCTGGCCGCAAAGTCCCTTCCATTACATGGCAAGGAGGATACTGCTATATGTGGCTAGTACTAGTATACCAAGGAAAGCTACAGTATCCCAAATGAAAAGAACTTTCATCCAGAAAAGAAACTTATGGAGTCCAACCTGTCTTCCCTGCCGCCTGTTCAGGATTGATGATTTTTGCAGCTGATTTTAATTTGAACAATCCCCCAAACTAAATATGTGCATTGGTTGGATGTCATCTGAAATTTAAATCCAGATGCTCAACTGGTGTCAATGGGTATAGTTATCCCTATTATGGAGCAGTAGTGATTGATGCCAGATGAGCATCTGGTCTTAATTATTCACTTGGACATGCACCTTATGAAAAGGAGTCTCTGTCTTTTGCTAGAGGCTATCCAAATAATTGCTACAAAATAGGTAAGGTGATATGTTTTATTGGACCAGCTCCTGTTTTGTGTAAGAACGTGTAAACTCTTACATGAGCAAACATTGGCTCAGTAAAATAGACATCATCTTGACAAGTTTTGTACTACTAATGTTCTGGGGGCAGCCCAGAAATAATTGTTTATACCAAACTGATAATGGCTGATAAGTAAAAGAACTATTCCTTTAGCTATTGACTGTCCACTCTTATCTTTCCTGGTACACCCTATAATGGGGTTATGCTGTACCTGCGGCTGTGAAACATAGTACTGATGCCTGTATTATGCAGAGTAAGATAAGGTTGTATACACAGTGCGCTGGATCTTTGCAAACATGCTGAGAAAAACCTAGGAGACCTTAGATTACCAGTACTGGGGTTAAACTAAGGGGGATCTATAGCTATTTTACTCTTCTTGTGAGCTTCCTTCCTAGTGGCATCTGACTGGAGACAGAATGCCAACCTTAATAGCTTATTAGCCTGACCAGCAAAGTAATTCTTATGCTTTCTCTCTCTCCTTACTGAAGTACAATAAATCAACAACCAAATAAGGTTGCATGATGCAATCATCTGTTTACATATGATGAAAAGTTTGCATCAGTCCTTTAATCTGGCCTACCTTACATGGCTGTTGTAAGGAATACTTTGAGAATACATGTGAAACATTTTAAACACTGAAAGCACTGTACAATTGCTAACTCATCATCATCTGAATAATATTTCCTTTAAAGGCTGAAGAGAACACTCAATTGGCAGAAGGTGCTGTAGACCTACTCTATGGACCATATTGAAGATATTTCTACAAAACTGAGTTAAAAGGTTTTCCAGTGCAATCCTATACAGACCTACACTAGTCTAAGGCCACTGAAATCAGTGGATTTCTGTTGTAGTTGGTTCAAAAGAAGATTCGATGCACAACTTCCTGTTTTCAAGTAGGGTTCCCAGCTGGTGGCTGGCATCTGGTGGGAGACTGAAGGGACAGAGACATGGGGGTTGCTGTAGCTGCAACAGTATAACATCACTTCCAAGGTGAACCCAGAAGTGACATCATTGGGTCAACATGACACTCTAGGATTCACCAGACACTCAATGCCAGGTTTCCAATGAATCCTAGAATGTTGTGTTGATGCAATGATGTCACTTTTGGGTTTGCTCCAGAAGTGATGCCATGCCATCAAAGACTGTGATTTTTTGATGCATTCAGGCTAAACTGTCATGTGGCAGTAGAGTTGGATATTCCTGGAGAATTTGGTGGTAGACTCTGGGGAGGACAGGGTTTGGGGAGGGGAGGGACCTCAGTAGGGTAGAATGCCATACAGTCTACCCTCCAAAGCAGACATTTCTTCAGGGGAACCTATCTGGAGATCTGTTGTAATTCTGGGAGATCACCAGACCCCACCTGGTTGCTAGAAACTCTAAGCATTGGGGGGGGGGGTCAGAAGATGCCACTAGAAGGTCTTCCTCTATAGCAAGTGGCCTGGTGGTCCTGTTTTCAAGTCACATTGTATCTCTGGACATGGACATAGGCACATACTCTGTGATCTTGCTGGTCTGTATGGGGAACTCATTCCCAATGTTAGTATACCCCAAGTGATTCACCAACTATGTAGAAACTGATTATTACAACAGGACCTCCTAGTGATGATTTTCTGACAGTGCCATTCTCAATAGACTTACAACCTTCAAAGTAATTGAAGTCAATGGGCTTACAAGGGTGTAACTGTTTAGGATGACACTGAGTGAAATAGTACATTTGTGTAGTGCCACTGGTGGGTTTTTTCTTTTTCTTTTTTTTGCAGTGGATTGGTGGCCTCATATCCTATACCAGGGGTCGGCAAACTCATTAGTCAAAAGAGCCAAATCTCAACAGTACAACGATTGAGATTTCTTTTGAGCCAAATTTCTTAAACTTAAACTATATAGGTAGGTACACTGTTTATTAACTTAATAAACTTTAATTAAAGTTTTAAGTCTTAATTAAACTACAGGTACACTGAATAAAACTTGATATCATACTTAATAGTGATCTTATTTATTGATAAAAATTAAATTGTAAGTCCCTGCCATTTCCCCCTCCCTGTCCGGAGTCCTCGTCTGGAGGCCTGGCCTACCGCCATAAAAGCCTATTGGTAGACCTGGCCTCCGTCTGAGTCCCATTGGGAGGCCAGGTCTACCCATTGGCTTTCTTGGCAGCAGACCTGGCCTCCGGAGGCCCTTAGAAGCCAATTGGTAGACCTGGCCTCTGAAGGGGGACTTTTTCCCCTCCTCGGAGTCCAGGAAAGCCAGTGGGTAGACATGGCCTCCCAATGGGACTCAGCCGGAGGCCAGGTCTACCAAAGGAAACCCGCCGGGCCCAACAGCTGATAGGCGGGGGAGCAGGAACCGCCAAGCCACCTGCCCATCAATCGCACGGCTAGAGGGGAGGGGAAGCTTTAGCCTCCCAACCATTGAGGGCAAGGGAAAGGGGGACCCGGCCATTCTCCATGGCGGGGAGGGGGAGAGACAGCTCGCCCGCTGTCTCTCTCTCTCAGGCGTGCCGGCTCCGCAGCCCGGCTGCTGGCGCGAGCGGGCGCAAGAGCAGGGGCTCCAAACCAAGTTCAGAGAGCCGCACTCAACGGGCCAAAGAGCCGAGCCGCAGTTTGCAGACCCCTGTCCTATACCACATTTCTGATGTTCAACAGAGTTCTTAGCCTGCCAATTAAAGCTATGTTGTTTGGCCTCGCAAATGAGCCAGTGTTAGCCAGTCTAGTTTCCTGAAGAGCTGCACTGTTGATGATGTTCAGTTGTGCAGCTCATAATCAATGTTATGTTCTCAGGCACTTGCAGGTCTTTATGCATTCCAGAAACAGCCATTCCAGCTTTCAAGGTTTTGGTTTTGAAAGGATAAATGTGTTTGCTTCTTCTTGTTGTTTGGACTGGAACATCCTTGCAGTCTGCAAGTCTCAGATAACTAGGTCTTGTGGCACAAGTAGCCTCAGATATATCAGTATCTTAACTTGCTCAGGGAAACCTGTAAGAACAGAAGAACCCTGCTGGATCAGATCAGTGGTCCATCTAGACAAGCATCCTGTCTCACACAGTGGCCAACCAGTTACTACGGAGGGCCAACAGCAGGGCACAGAGGTGAAGGCCTTCCCCTTATGTGGCCTCCTGGCACTGGTATGCAGAGGGTTACTGCTTTTGAACATGGAGGTTCCCTTTAGTCACCATGGCTAGTAGCCACTGATAAACCTATCCTCCATGAATCTGTTGAATCCCCCTTTAAAGCTTTAAATGCCTGTGGCTATCACTACACCCTCTGGTAGTGAATTCCACATTTCCATCTCTCATTGTGGAAAGAAGTATTTCCTTTTGTCCATTCTGAATCTAGTATCCATCAGCTTTATTGGAAATCCTCATGTTCTAATATTTTGGGAGAGGGAGAAAAAGTTCCTCTGTCCAATCTCTCTACCCCTATATAATTTTGTAAACCTCTATCATGTCCCTCCTTAGTCGTGTCTTTTCTAAACTGAAAAATCTCAGACTTTGCAGCCGTTCCTCATAAAAAAAGATGCTCCATCCTCTTAATCATCTTGGTTGCCCTCTTCTGTACTTTGTCCAGGTCTGAGATACGATGACCAGTACTGCACACAGTATTCCAAATGAGACCGCACCATAGAGCTACACAGGGGCAATAGAATATTGATTTATTTTTAAAATTTTCAATCCCTTTCCTAATAATCCACAGCATAGAGATTGCCTTTTTCAGCACTGCGGCACACTGGGTCGAACCTTTCATTCAGCTATCCACTATGATCCCAAAAAATTTTCCTTCTCCATCTCAGCAAGTTCAGACCCTATTGTGTGTATGTAAAGTGCTGTCAAGTCGCAGCCGATTTATGGAGACCCCTTTTGGGGTTTTCATGGCAAGAGACTAACAGAGGTGGTTTGCCAGTGCCTTCCTCTGCATAGCAACCCTGGTATTCCTTGGTGGTCTCCCATCCAAATACTAACCAGGGTTGACCCTGCTTAGCTTCTGAGATCTGACGAGATCAGGCTAGCCTTGGCCATCCAAGTCAGGGCTCAGACCCTATTAGCATATACTTAAAGTTGGGGGGGGTGTTGTTCCAATGTGCATCACCTTACACTTACCAACACTGAACATCATCTGCCACATTGTCGCCCACTCACCCAATTTGTGGAGATCCTCCGGGAGCTCTTCACAGTCATCCTTGGTTTTCACTGTCCTGAATAATTTTGTCATCTGCAAACGTGGCCACTGTACTGCTCACCCCCAGTTCCAGATCATTTATAAACAGATTAAATAGCTCTGGCCCCAATTCTAATCCATGTGGGAACCCACTGCCTACTTTATTGCGAGAACTGTCCATTTATTCCTACTCTCTGCCTCCTGTCCTTTAACCAATTTTTGTCCATAAGAGGAGCTGCCCTTGACTTATCCCATGACTTCTAAGTTTACTCAGGAGTCTTTGGTGAGGTACTTTGTCAAAAGCCCTTTGTCTACCAGAGGACCATTATCTACCTGTTTGTTCACATTTTCTCCAGGTGAATGGATCTCTATTGGCTGGAGATCAGTTGTAATAGCAGGAGATCTCCAGCTAGCACCTGGAGGTTAGAAAATCTGCAACGGAGTCTTCAGTACAAAAGTAGCAAGAAATCTTATTGGTGCTTACACATATGACATCAACAATACAAGAGTGAAAGATACATATAAGAACAGTCAAAGTTATATACAGTATGTACAATCTAAATAGGGTGCAGTCTCAGTGCACCAATTGCCATGTTCTTTCAAGTAAATGTTGTATTTTCTTCAAAAAGTCCAATAGTAGGTACTATCCCAAAAGCACACTTTTTGGAAAAAGGTAGGGGACGGCCGTTTCAAATCTTTTCTTCAGCCCCAAACAGTAAACATATCCAAATCGTACCCAATAGTCAAATCTTTCACTCTGTTCTCAGTTCCCCGAGGGATACTCTAAAGGACCATTATCTACCTGTTTGTTCACATTTTCTCCAGGTGAATGGATCTCTATTGGCTGGAGATCAGTTGTAATAGCAGGAGATCTCCAGCTAGTACCTGGAGGTTGGCAACCCTAAC
The DNA here is from genome assembly GCF_029931775.1 of Euleptes europaea. Lineage (NCBI taxonomy): Eukaryota > Metazoa > Chordata > Lepidosauria > Squamata > Sphaerodactylidae > Euleptes > Euleptes europaea. The sequence continues at coordinate 36,231,060 of NC_079318.1, read as the reverse complement.
TGGAATGCTCGCCACCAAGTAATTTCTTTCCAAATTTGCAACCAACTATGTGGTTTCTGCCGTTACAGCACCACTTGCACTTACAATCACCACCTGCCCATGCCTACCCAGGCCTGTTTGAGGGCCCGTCACAACAATGGCTCCATAGGCTCCCCCCCCACCTCCCTCACAGCTGAATGTTGGCCCTGTGCCTTGAGCCAGCACCACCATTCCCATCCCTGCCAGACAGCTGTTTGCTGGGCTGGTGAAGAAGCAGTTCGCCACTGGGGCCCTTGCCGCTGTTGCAGGTGATCCGGGAGCCGACTCAGGCCTCTCTCAGGTGGCTTCTTTGTCCTGTTCGGGGCCCACGTGAGTGGATCAGGAAGGGTTGCCAAGTCCCTCTTTGCCACCAGCGGGAGGTTTTTGGGGAGGAGCCTGAGGAAGGCGGGCTTTAGGGAGGGGAGGGACTTCAATGCCATAGAGTCCAATTGCCAAAGCGGCCATTTTATCCAGGTGAACTGATCTCTGTCTGCTGGAGATCAGTCGAAATAGCAGGAGATCTCCAGCTAGTATTTGGAGGCTGGAAACCCTAGGATCAGGCCTTTGGTGGGAGGGGTCACCAAGAGCTGGGCTTGAAAATCCTGCTGATGGATTGGAGCTTTAGTTACTTACACTTTGTAAAGAAAGAGAGGGAATTAATATGTTTCAGTTAAAACCATCTTTATTCAACACTGGTTTCTGACAGTAGGTGGACCTGGCAATTTATTATTTCGGTAAGTTATATGTTTTTCCCCCTTTGTTTAAAAAAATTACAAAGAACCGGGGTATGTGTGTTCATCCTATTATGTATCTGAAGTTCAGACTAAGATTTCATGACGGGACAGCTGCAGCGTCTCAGCTTTACATTTCCAGCTATAAAAGCTCACACTTAATGATATGAAGGCGCTTTCTTTGATCTGCGATGTGCTGCCTGCTGTCTTACTGGCACTGTGCAAGCTAGAGACAGCATCTGCCTGCCTAGCTTACAATGCCTGGATTCATGTACACAAATAGGAGGTAGAAGTTTGAATGAATGCAGTGGCGCTCTGGTAGTGTGAGGAGCCACACCTGCCAAACATTTCTCTATCTCACAGGTATTGCAAACAAAGATACCCTAATGATGTATTTGGGATAATTTCTGTCCATTTGAGAAGAATGTACTGGCTCTGCAAGGCTTGCTGCTAGGGGGTGGGGAGTGACAGATTATCCATACATTTTTATCCTGCCCTTTCTGCAAGAGTTCAGGGCAGTATACATGATTCCTCACTCCACATTTTAGCCTCATAATAACCCTGTAAAATATGTTAAGATGAAAGAGAGAGTCTGGCTCAAGGTCACCCAGCGAGCTCAGGGCAAAATTGGGGTTTGAACTAGGGTTGCCAACCTCCAGGTGGCACCTGGAGATCTCCCACTATCACAGTTGATCTTCCAAGAGGCACCTGGTTGACCCCTGCTGAACTTGATGGACCTTGGTCTGATCCAGCATGGCTTTTCTTATGTTCAGATGTTCAGATGACCAAGATCAGTCCCCCTGGAGAAAACGGGTGCTTTGGAGGGTGGACTCTATGGCATTATACTCTGCTGAGGCCCCTCCACTCCCCAAACCCCACCCTCCACAGGCTCCGCTCCCCAAATCTCCAGGTATTTCCCAACCCAGAGCTGGCAACCCTAGTTTGAACCCAGGTGTAATATACAGAGTATATTAGAGATGCAGTTTGTTGGAAGACCAGAGGGGGAATGGAGTACTCATACTCTCTCTAGAAGGGTGTGTTCAAAATGGCTGAATAAAGAAATTGTGGTTCTGTTACTGAGGCCTTGTGGTGCACACATCTTGGTGAGAGGCCAGATACACAACGTCAGGTCTCCCAGTCATAGTCTAACTACTATACCACACTCATTTTTTGGCTTACCACAGCCCTTCTTCTGACGCTACATATAATTCTTTAGGGAACTTGTGCTTCTGTATTGCAGAGGGCGGGAGACCACATAGTAGTATAATGATTACTTCCATGCTTGTTTATGTGTTTATTCTTTCCTTCCTTTTGTAAATGCGTCTCTATGATAAAGCAAATGTAACCCAAGACAAAGCAATTTAGCCTACTAGGAGACAAAAGAGACAGTAGGGTAAAAGAAAGCAACCACAGCTTAGCAGCAACAGCATAGCTGATGTGATGAGCATAGGGTTGCCAACCTCCAGGTAGTTATTCAAATACTAGCAATCTCTATGGCTATTGATTGCTATAATACAAATAATCCAATGATAGTAATAAAGTAAAATATTTTTATCTTTTGTTCCTTCACAAAAGCATATAGTACCATAAAGGTCACAGTATTTAGGACAAAATACAGACAGGCTTCCGGTAAATGTCCTGTTTCATACTATTTTTCATCAGTACAAAATAATAGTCCATAAATAATGTATGTCCTCTTCTTGAATAATTATCTTCTTCTTTTTTTCAGATCCCTTTGTTGAAGAATATAGAAGACTTGCTGCTCTTAAGGCTATCCCACGATGCTTCTTATTTGACAACTTTTTCACGTCTAAAATAAGTTCAGATAATTTCAAGTCAATGACTCAATTCATTATGAATGAAAAAATATAGTATGAAACAGGACATTTACCGGAAGCCTGTCTGTATTTTGTCCTAAATACTGTGACCTTTATGGTACTATATGCTTTTGTGAAGGAACAAAAGATAAAAATATTTTACTTTATTACTATCATTGGATTATTTGTATTATAGCAATCAATAGCCATAGAGATTGCTAGTATTTGAATAACTAATAATTGCAATCCAAGTCTTTTTTTCAATTGTAACCTCCAGGTAGTAGCAGGAGATCTCCTGTTATTACAACTGATCTCCAGTGGATTGAGATCAGTTCGCCTGGAGAAATGGCCGCTTTGGCAATTGGACTCTATGGCATTGAAGTCCCTCCCCTCCCCAAACCCCACCCTCCTCAGGATTCACCCCAAAAACCTCCAGCTGGTGGCGAAGAGATGAGCAGCCCTAGATGAGCAGCATGACCTTTCTCCAGGTGAACTGATCTCTATAGGCTGGAGATCAGTTGTAACAGCAAAAGATCTCCAGCTAGTATCTGGAGGTTGGCAACCCTATCGAGGCTGTAGCTGGGGGGGGCAAGGAGGGCAGAGCCGCCACCCCTGTGGCACGCAGAGAGGGTGGCCGAACTGCCTCTCCTGTAGGTGCCTCTGTGCCAGGTAGGAAAGGCAGTTCTGCTGCCCTCTCTGCATGCCACGGGGGAGGTGGCTGCCCTCCTTGCCCCCCAGTTACGGCCCTGGCTGTAATTCCAAGATATCTCCAGTCCCCATCTGGAGGTTGGCAACCTTTGTTCTGAGCTTGATTTGGGAGAAGGTTGAGGATTTTACACTCCAGCAGCCCCATTCCTGCTGCTTCTGGTCTTACCTGAGACTAGTCCAAAGTACTGAGGAATCTCTGGTGCACCAGTTCTCCAGCTTAATGCAAGTCCTCTGCTCATTAGGTGGGTGCAAATTGGTCTCCCCTCTTGCCTGCTGGATGTGTCCGAGAGAAAGGGAAGAGTAGAAGGAGGGAGCTCATTTACATTACCATTTAGAGATGTCTGTAACTAAAATGGAATTATTTATAGTGGCAACAGCATTCCCCAAATGCAAATAATTGCTGGATAAATCCCAAAACAGTGATCTTTGGGTCTCATGGAACTGAAAGTCCAGTAGTTGCTTTTATTACTTCCAAACTCTTAATTAATTTTTTTAAAATTTTAGAGCAACACTAAAAGGTGTAAAATAAACCTGTGTCTACTATATGACAGTGTTAACTTCCCACATATTAAATTTTGTATATTCCTTTCAGTCACAAAGAGTGTCAAATATCACCTAAATTGCAGGGTTTTAAAATTAGGGTTGCCAACCTCCAGGTGGTGTCTGGAGATCTCCCACTATTATGACTGATCTCTGGGTCTCAGTGAGGAGAAAATGGCCACTTTGGAAGGTGGACTCTATAGCATTGAAGAGCCTCCCCTCTCCAAACCCCTCCCTCCTCAGGTATTTCTCTAGGTATTTCACAATCTGGAGCTGGCAACCCTATTTTTAATGGCCTTCATATTTACATCCACTATTTAACTCTATCCTCCCATGTCCATTGCCATTACTTGCATGGTGTTTTGCACTTCTTTTGATAGCCTATATTCTAAAGGATTGGGAAAAGCCCAAGTTCGGGCAGAAACAGGCCTTATTTTCCTTGGTGTTGGGACTACCTGCTACAATGAGTGTAGTGCTTTCAAGGGCTCACACCAGGAGAGGTGGTCTGGAAAGGAATCCAGATCTTCAGCAATCCAATCCTTTCCCACAAGCTTCTTTGCTTCGTGGTGGACCTCTGTTGTAGTCAAATATCCACAAGATATTGAATTACTAAGCTCCATTTTACTCTGATCTAGTCTACAGATGAAATCACATCTCTGTGAATCCATTGTATCAACAGAAGTCCCTTCGGAAGATCAGTTTGCCTGCTTACTATCTGTTACTAATTTAGGTAGTACTAAACCATATGGAATTGCATAGCTTTATAAGAAGCAATAGACAAAGCAGTTTTAAAGGCATCCAAGGACTGTTTCTTGAAGTACAGACATTACATAGGTCAAATTCGTAGCTATTGAGAGTATTTGCAAAAGTGAGACTTGGTTCCTGAGCTCTGAATAGGACACCTTGACATTTTTTAAAAGTCAGATTGCATTTCCCAAGTGTTACAAGGAGCACCTGTCTAAATTATGTGGAACTGGCAAGCACAGGCCAGGGTTTGAGTCTTGGCCCATTAATATTAGGTCTCCACTTCTGGCAACCAGAAGCTAAAAGAAAGCCAAAATTATGTTAGTCTAAAGCTGGAAAAAAAAATCCAAAGATAATGACTGTAATCATCAGCTAAAATTTCCGCTGCTTGTCATCCCTTTATCCCTCTGCTAATGTATACGTTTCTGGAAATCAGAAAAAAATGCAAAGAAATACATTGTGCTGATTCCAGAACATTTGGCAGCAGCACAACATAGTACAAGGACCGCAAACAACTCATCAGGCAGAAAGCAGAAAAGATTTAATCCAGTGTCCTGTTGGAAAGCCCAAATTTGGACATAAATGGGAACAAAGGTTCTCAGTCACTTCAGAAAAGATTTTCCTGCAGAGAGGTCACACTTTAAAGCCAGACAATTACCTGAGTTGCATGCTACCATACATAGGTCCGGATTCTATCAAAGGTGGAGGGCCAGAGTAGAGAAGACATGGTCAGTTCTTCGGGGTGTTTTTTAAAGTCAAATAACAGAGTCCCATTTTGGATCAGGGTCCAAGCATGGAGGTAGAAGGGGCTTAACTCTTCCACCAGTACATGGTTTCACCAATGAAAACTACCACCTGCACTCCAGGCTGTTATGAACCCTGGAGGGGATATGTGTAAGGGTTAAATAAAAAACGCTTTCCCCCTGTACCATGGGCCTGATCCAGACTGTCTCATGGGTCTGCTTTCTATTTGATTTTTTAAAACATTGAGAAGATTTGTTCACACATCCCCCAAGTGCCTTGTCTAGCTGAGCCCCCAGTTGATAGCAGAGACTAGGGTAGGGTTGCCAACCTCCAAGTACTAGGAGGAAGAAAAGTACCAAAAACAACGTGAATGCAAACACAATTTACTGCAATAAACAGGTGCAACTTCCTGTTAGTACCAAGTGCCTTGTTTCTCCAGCAACCTCCAGGTACTAGCTGGAGATCTCCTGCTATTACAACTGATTTCCAGCCGATAGAGATCAGTTCACCTGGAGAAAATGGCCGCTTTGGCATTTCCCAACCCGAAGCTGGCAACCCTAGACTAGGGTCCTTTATGCATGGGTCCATCCCTTTGTAGATTACAATTACAAAGTAGCATTTTCAAGGGGCAGGGACTCAGATGCGCCAGATTTGTGCTGGTGGTTCTGCATTACAAAAACTTACTCCTGATACTCCAGGACTTTCTTCAGGGCAAACCACCACCATGCACAGGATTTCGAGAATTCAGTTCAGAAAAGGGAGCGTCGAACCCAAGGTAAAATTCTCATGTGTAAAGGACCAATGAAAACACAGAGAGTGGGGTTGAAAATGGGAATGGTTGTGCAGTCCCCAGTTTGGCTCTTATTGAGTTAACCAGCCGTGAATAGGGAGGCAATTTTTTAACAGACTGTTCTTCGGTTTGTCTACTCATTCATGGCTGTTTGGCAGGTTGCATTAATGTATTATTTTTTAATGGTACAGTATGGTGCAACCAGCTGTTCTCACACAGCCTGATGGAGTTCTGTTCCTCTCCCCTTTGCTGCGATCCGCTGCACTCAGCAGGCAATTTTTAAATAGTTAAATCTGTCACAAATTATATGAATCAGCAATAAATAAATGCTGTGGGTTTTTTAAAAAAATCCTACCATTCGGTGTTTGTCTAAGTAGTCCTTAGCAATGTTAATGGCTGACAATCTGTTTGGATTGGTAGTGTTTTTACGCATGCACAATTTTGAAAAGATAAACTGTTTGGCATTCAAATCCTTCAGCACCGAACCAAACACACCCAGCGACCAGTTCACATCTGATCATAACAGTCGAACATGGTAATAATCACTGTGAAATTCACAGCATCCCGAGAGATGTTTTCAAAGTCCCACTCTGTAGACTTAATCGTAGACTGGAAGCAATGCACTAGCGGATCCATGTTGAAATATTTTACAAAATAATTGTGATCCTGTCATTGGGACAACAGCAACAACATAAAATGTTCAGTGTTGATTCTAACACAACATTAGCTACAGCTGAAGCACTATCAAACCATGTCTGTTTGGGGATAATCCAGCAAGTGATCATCCTGAAATTGATAGCTGGATTGTGTCTGTGTGGTCCATACTTGCTCTATGTAGAAGGAAAGCAATTTCATAACTGAGTGAAAACAGAGACTGATTTTTGAGGAGTCTCTTTTCTCTTACGGCAGGGCAGACTTGCCAAAAAAAAAGGCGTATCTGACTTTGAAGTGTTTTAAGTGTTTATACAGTGGGTTGAATCCAGACTACATTTTCTGTCAGTGGGATGAAACTTTCCTGCCACTCTACCACTGCGGCCTACTGTTGCTTCTATGTGAATGGGAACCCTGAGGAATGAGGGGAGAAGCACTGGATATTGTCCATGTAGTCTGGATCCAACCCAAGAAGCTACGGTGCTGGCTGAAAGACAATCAGGATTGAAGAACCTCTTCCGCCAGGCAAAAGTAACTCAGTTCCTGTCTCTCTCAGGTTAAAATAAAAAGTACAGGCATGCCTCATTTTATTGCACTTCACTTTATTGCACTTCACAGATATTGCATTTTTTGAGTGAGTCTATCAGCGCCATTTTCCCAAGAGCATGTTCTCACTTCATGTCTCTGTGTAACATTTTGGTAAATCTCACAATATTTCAAACGTTTCCATTATTATTACGGTACATTGTTTTTTTTACTGTTTGCACACTTAATAGCCTACAGTATAGTGTAAACATAACTTTTATATGCACGGGGAAACAAAAAAATTCATCTGACTTGCTTTATTGCAACATTGACTTTATTGCGATGGTCTGGAACCGAACCCGCAATATCTCTGAGTTATGCTCGTACCATGACCAGGAAGAAACTGCTTGAAATCAGTGGTGTGGTGTTTGGACTTTGTGTGCTGGCTAGCGGCCAATGCTCAGTCTCCACTTACAGAGTCTTTGAGATACTTCTCCAGGCAGTTGGCAACAGCAGAGAGAGGATAAAGCAGCATCCAAAGAACAAGTCCATTTGTCAAAGCCAGAGATCAGAGTCCAGTAATGGCCAAATCAGAGTTGCAGTTCGTAGTCCAGGTAGTCGGTCCGAGGTCGAGGGTCACGGAGAGTCAGAGGTCCAAACAGCCAGTCCAAGGTCTAAAGACACGGAGAGTTGTTCCGGCGTGGGAGGCAGCCGGTTGTTCAGGTATGCACTGCGTTGCTTCCTCAACCCTGGGCTGTTCAGCTGAGGCTTTTACCAGGATTTCCTTAAACCAACTTAAGCAATTTTTTTACTTGAAAGGGAATCAATGTGTCCCCGCAGTGATCAAAATCCTGAACATAAAAATACTCCCCCAATTTCTGTTTGGTGTTCCCTTATGGATTGGAGCCCTTAATCAAGAAATGGAGAACATCCAAGCCATATTTCTTAGACAAATACTGGGGATACCTAAATGTGTTTCATATTTTACAATTTGCCTCGAAACCGGGCAAAACCTGATTACCACTAAAGCTTGGATTCAAACAATAAGATATTGGCTCAAATTATATTTCCAAACTGAGCCAGGTTCCCTTTTAAATCTTTTGAAAAGTGAACTCCAATACTCTTCATGGGACATGTTAATTAGATCTAAACTTTGTCAAATTGGAATTGATTTAGATAACCTTACTCTAGCCAATGAATCTTATATTTTTAAAAGAATTAAATGTCTCCTGGATGTAGAACTGCAGAATCTTAACCCAGCTCTACCCTCCATCTGTTCTCCTGCGGCTTTAGGCCTTAATAACGACTTGGGTAAAATGGCTAGATATTTGGATAATCAGCGCCGAGTTTTTTTTATTAGCTAGGGTTAACACATTCCCATCTAGGATGCTTTCAGGCTGATATCTTCAGATACTCAGGCGTGAACGCTTATGCCAATGTGGTTTAAATTTGCTTGATACAATTGATCACATCCTCTTAGATTGCCCCCTTTATGTGACTCTGCAGGATAAACTGTTATTTACTTTGCTCCAGCCCTTCAGATAAAGGAGCAATGAAGTGAAATGTAAATTTCTTTTGAGTGATCAGGATCCTAAAATTACAGCTACTGTGGCTGAATTTCTTACAGGAGTTCTTAAAGAACAAGAAAAGTTTTATTAACCCGAATTGTGAATTATATGTATTGTCCTTTGGAGGTATATTGTTGTTTTATTTTTGTTCTCTGGCATGCCAATAAAGGTTAAATATGATGATGATGATGAGCTGAGGCTTTTCTGGCATCTGGCTTCTCTATCAGTCCTCCTCCTGCGAGGACTCACTGTTCTACTGCTGTTCCAGCACACGCTGGTAGGCTTCCCGCCCGGCACGATGTCTTTTAGCCACCAGTGCCTTTCTCTGCTGCTGCCTCCACCTGTCAGCCTTTGCTGCCTTAGTAGCTTGAGGGCTCACAGCTGGGCCACCGGGTGCAGGCTCTGAGCAGGACGGGGTTGGTTCTGCCATGACCTCTGACTGCAAGTCCTGTGCCTGCTCTGGAGAGTCACCAGCTTCAGGGCTGTCAGCCTCCTCTCAAAGCTGTGCCGAGTCAGGCCCCCCTTCAGGCTGCGAGGTCAGAGGCAGCTCCATTTGGGCTGAATACTCATGGTAGAGTTCCTCCTCTGAGGAGGACCCATTCTCAAGGGACTGCCCCATGGCACTTTGGCTGTGGAGGCCTGGACCTAATTCTGTTTACTTTATCCATGAAGCTCACTGAGTGACCTTGAGCTGGTCATTGTATCTCCACCTAGTTCATATGATCCGTATGAAGTAAAAATAATGGACACCACCTTGAAAACATTAACAAATGGGTGGGGTACAGATCTGAAAATTAAATCCGTAAATATTGCAGTAAGGATTGGCAACGCTAGGCTGATGTGGTGTTCCAACTTTCTGCCTTCAGAAACTCCCTTCCAGCTGTTGTCTGCAGAGAAACTACTGCACATTCAGAATGATTCTGCAGCATGTTCAAGGGTATGGCTTATAAGCAAACATCGACCTTCTGACATCATGTCTAGAGTGGCCCCAATCTGGATGCTCTCTGCCTCCCATGGGTGCCGTTACAAGAGCCTGAGGAAATCCATTCACGGCTCTCTCAATGTCATGTGTCATTTGGCCACTGTTCTGTTTCCAAACTTCAGAGGATTAAGGAGTAATTACAGACAAGCTCGTCCTCAAGCCGTAACCTCTGGAACTGAACGGATGGTGTCTGTTATAGTCTGTATAACTGTACAGAAAAAGTAAATGTACCAAGTGCTATGGTGTCTGAACTACTGCAGATAGCGTGTAAGGGCTTACATTGTGAAATGTTCCCCCCATGGGAAAAAAGAAAGACTTCTCAAAAAGAAGACTTGCAGTGCACTCCTGAGGGGTGGGGCGAATAGCCATAGGGAGCGGCATGACCCCAACACTGGTATAGATAGGCCTAACACTGGCAAATGGGGGACTTACGCTGGCAGTAGCCCCATATATGCTTTGCGCACTGGTGCAGCCGCGTCCCACCCTTGCACCAGTGTATGTCTGACACAGGGCCCTATGCTGATGCAAACAGGGCATTACCATGGGCGGCAATGGAGTTCGGCCACTTCTTAAGGGGTTTGGCCATGGGAATTAACACTTTTGGCAGAACAAATTTGCACTGCAAAAATCAATGGAGCAGGCCCCCATTATAAGATTCCCCTCAGTGCCCCCCCTTTGGCGCAAGCCCACCCAAATGCTCCAAACCACCTTACAATGTGGACTACATGGCTGGCCAATGAAGAGGCTTTTCCCTGCAGGCCATCCCCCCTCCCTGGCAACCAATAGCAGGGCCGTGGGACAGTTAAAAACCCCTAGCCCATACCTCATTAGGTAGGGTGCGCAGCATGGTATGCTGTCTGACATTTATCTGCCATGCGGACTTAGAGCAGGCAGGGCAGCTCACATGGTGATGGTAAAAGCACAGAAAGAGCAATTGGCACTCTGCATCAACACCCACCCAAGAATGCCGACTCCATGTACCCTGTGGCTTAGCTTTCCCACTTAAGCAATTTTGCAGGTTCCATTGATGGACAGCCAAACCGATGGGCTGGAAGCTCTATGACAGGTAAGGAGACCACAATGGGCAGCACCAAGTTCCTTATTCCCTTTCCCACTGCTGGGGCCAGCTGCCCTCATGGAACTGCGGGCGCCAGGCAGGGGCTAAGAATGCAGATGTGAGCCTGCCCCCTTAACTGTCAGCTCCTCCCTCAGATGGGAGTGTCATGTCTGTGGGAGGGCAAGGGAAGGAATTGTCCCTAAAGTACTCAGTGAGCAGCCCCACTGGGAGTCATAGAATCATAAAGTTGGAAGGGACCACCATGGTCATCAAGTCCAACCCCCTGCACAATGCAGGAAATTCACAATTACCTCCCCACCCCCAGTGATCCATACTTCATGCCCAGAAGATGGCCAAGTTGCCTTCCCTCTCATGATCTGCCTAAGGTCATAGAATCAGCATTGCTGACAGATGGCCATCTAGCCTCTGCTTAAAAACCTCCAGGGAAGGAGAGCTTACCACCTCCTGAGGAAGCCTGTTCCACCGAGGAACCGCTCTAACTGTTAGAAAATTCTTCCTAATGTCTGGACAGAAACTCTTTTGATTTAATGACAACCTGTTGGATCTGGTCTGACCTTCTGGGGCAACAGAAAACAATTCGGCACCATCCTCTATATGACAGCCCTTCAAGTACTTGAAGATGGTTACCATATCACCTCTCAGTCTTTTCCTCTTCAGGCTAAACATACCCAGCTCCTTCAATCTTTCCTCATAGGACTTGGTCTCCAGACCCCTCACCATCTTTGTTGCCCTCCTCTGGACACATTCCAGCTTGTCTACATCCTTCTTAAATTGCGGTGCCCAGAACTGAACACAATAGTCTAGGTGAGGTCTAACCAGAGCACTGTAAAGCAATACCATAACTTCTCCTTATCTGGACACTATACTTCTGTTGATATAGCCCATATAGCTACCGCATCACACTGCTGACTCATGTTCAGTCTTTGGTCTACTAAGACCCCAAGATCCTTTTCTCACATACTACTGTGAGTCGCCCTCCCCCCACAGATGGTCAGGGTGCAAATGGGTGCCCTGATAAAAATCAGGCTCCACAATAACAGGTGTTTGTAACTTCATTATAAACAGGGATCCTGTCTGTTGCTGGCACAGAGACCCCTACCCAGTGGTGAGTGAGGAGGACAGTGGGTAGATGCAGGCAATGGCTGGAGCTAGAGGTAACTGACGGTAAGGTGATCTATGAGACTGCAGCACCTGAGGGGGTGGGTCCGGGTGCACCATTGCCACTGGACTGACACCCAAGGGCTGGCTACTGGACCACATGATCAGCCGCCATGGCCAGCAACATGCCCTCCAGGAAGCCTCTGGTGGTCTGGTGTGGCATCCTGTCTTCTTTTTGTTCCTAGATGTCACCACTTGGCCATCCAGCTACAGAAGGGCCACATGGGGCCGCATGGCGAAAGCTCCATCTGCTCCCTTTGACGATGTTGATGCTGGCACATCCACAACGAGTTCTAGCCACTCCATTTATTATTTGGGTTTAAGCTCACCCTTGAGGACTCGGCTTTCCAGCACTGAACAGGCTAGGATATTGTGCCAATGCCTGAGGTGATTGCCTTGGCTACCCCTTTGCCTGTTCCTGGCACCCAATAAAGTTATTTGGAATCAGACCTACGAGAAGAGGTGGAATGATGCCTTTGGCCGTGCACGGAAATGGGTGTGCCCCCTCACAGCCAAGGCTGTAACGTACGAGCATGCTGTGGAGGAAGGCCTGCCTGGTCCCGAGGACGTCATGAGGGCTGTCATGCCATCTGTGTGGTGGGAGCATGCAGGGTTGAGGTGCTGACTGCTGAGTATGCAGGTATGGTGGCCACCCCTGTCCCTGAGGGGCCCCCACACATTAGGCCCCTCAATGCCCCCTTTCCCCACTTCTGACCACAATGGTCCCTTCCTAGGGTTGCCAGGTCCCTCTTCGCCACCAGCTGGAGGTTTTTGGGGTGGAGCCTGAGGAGGGCAGGGTTTGGGATGGGGAGGGATGTCAATGCCATAGAGTCCAACTGCCAAAGGAGCTATTTTCTCCAGGTAAACTGATCTCTGTTGGCTAGAGGGGGCTGTGTGCCAAGGCACACCCCCCCACTACCATGGCATCCCTGGTCACTGCCCTCTGTGCTCAGGGGATGGGTGCACAGGTCTCACCTGGAGTCTCAATGGGGTCTGGTTATATGATGGGAGGACATCTGCCTGGCCCTGTTCCTCCCCACTCCCAGGTTCCTTTCGAAACAGCATCCAGAAAACATGGGCGAACCATGCAGAAACACATGGGGAGAGCGAGGCGACCTCTGATGGTCGGAAAAGGCATGCATAATCAAAGCAAAGCCCCCAAGCAGTGTGGGGGTGGGAGGGAGATCATGAGGAAACAGCCATGAATAAAAGGCCTCAGAGACATCATGAGGGGCAAATCAGAGGTCTGCCATGAGAGGAGAAATCACCAAAATTGCTTTCCTTTGTTGGTGAAGTTTGGACCCAGTGATGCATCTCCACAGGCTGCTTTATCCTTCTTTTGTATGAAGTAATCCTGTAGACAAATCACATATTTAATCATGAATCATCAACTGGTGAACATAGGAGCATGACACAGTATTAAATTTATTTAAAAGTGATCTTTCCCTGCATTCACAAAAAGGCTTTGTGTGTTGTGTATGAAATGCAATTAATCTCATTCCAAAAAAATGTCTATGAGATGGGTTCACACAAGGTATTTATCCTGGGGAAAATCCTGAGCAGGGAGTATTTTGTGTATTTCACTTTAGTCACACCAATTTGCTCCTTCTTTGGACAAGGGTGAATGGTGGTGAATGCTGAATTATGTAATTTCAAAACTGCAGCTTCAGCACAGTTAGTGTGACTGATCATAAAAGATATAATGAAAGCCACATTTTCATTTTAAGATTTTGTTTAACTGGCTTAATAATCAAAGCTCACTGCATATCTGTGTTTTAATAAAGTATTTAACACTGCTTGGAGGACTGCCTGTGCCTACCCTGTAATACTCCCTGGTTGTTTATGCTTGGGCACTTTCACTCATGTTCACCCCCAGTCTGACTCAGTTGTTCCTTGAAGTTATGCATAAGTTTTCTATCCATTAGAGAGATGACTTCGCTGCCAGCCCTCCCAAATCCCAGGACTTCCCATTGCTGCTCGATTCTTCCATTTCTCCTGAGATCAGTCCAGGTGAAGTTTCCATGCATAAACCAAAGTGCAAGACACAGAAGCTTGGGGAGGGGTGACGTTTTTCTCCCAGTAAACACAACAGCCAATTACAAAGCAGCCTGTCAAGGGGCGGGGACTCAAATGCTTCCTGCTTTCTCAGAACAGAAGAAAGGATTTTAAAAACAAGGCTTGTGTTTCTTCCCATCTCCAGTTCCTTTTAGAGAGCTCTGTTTTGTTTTTAAAATGCTTTTTAACACAGCACTTGGGTTTCCGTAGGGTAGTATGTTTCTCTCACAGTAAGCACTACAGCCAGTTACAAAGCAGCATTTCAAGGGGCGGGGAGACACTTCCAGATTTGATCTTAGTGACTTTTGCTGGTGCATAACTATTTGGGAATTCGCAAAAGAAAAGTGTGGGTCAAGTGAGCATGGAATCCCATGTAAAACTCCCATGCATAAACAATCCCTGGCTTCTTAGGGGACCAAAGCCAACCTGCTACCTACTCCTGCTTGGCTTCATGGGGTGCCAAACATTTCCATTTACCTGCTCTGCCATGCAAGAATTTTAATTACCCATAAAACTGGTAATTTGGCAAGGATGATCCCTTGGGTGAGTGGTACATTCCCTGAGAATTTCAGTTACAGTTCAGTGCCTGTGTTTATTGAAACCAATGGGAAATGAAAGTTAATCGATGCAGTACAGTTGAACTGAAATAAATGGGAAACAAAATGAAAATGTTAAAGAACACTGTTTGTACATACCCAGCTGAAATGGAGTGCAATACATTTCACACGAAGTCTCATCCATCTCCAGCACTGAGGCCCACCTGCTGCCATCGGTTTCCCCTACTCTTTTCAGGAGATTCCTAAAACAGATGCGGCTGGGCTGGGGCCAAGTTGGCATGGAGTCTGCATGAATCTTGAGACACTTTATGACCTTAACGCTACCAGTCTGGAATAACCGAGGCTGTTTACAGCTTTAGCCAAACCTAGATGAAAGCCTCCGTTATCACGGTCATTGGGACATAAATCAGCTCTGTCATCTTGCCTCTCTGTCATTGACCTTTCTGGTAGGAATAGTGAAGGAATGTATGAATAGCTCTCTCTCTCTTTATATATATACACACACATATATACACATATATATATACACACACATATGCCTTTACCGACTCTTTCTATTATTGGCTGCCGTCCTTGTTCTTCCTGGCATGCTCCAATAATAATATGCCCCAATGAACTTTCCACTGAGAGATCATTAACTCTTCCATGGTTGGGATGGTAGCATATTACAGTTCATTGACATTTCAACGTTCAACACAAATTGTGCGCACTGTGAAAAAAAATACTGCGTTTATGAAAGCATCAAAGCCAAGATTTCCTTGGATATGGACACAACCTGAGCCTGCAAAAATGCTATGCCACTATAGGTTTTTTTTTTTGTCCCAGAACAAATGTCAGTTAGAAACCCTGAAATTTGCTCTACATTACCTGATTGAGGGTCATTTATGTCATTTATGTCAGCTAGGTCCTACATTTTGCGTTACCATTTTACCAAATGCAACTTGTAAATATGTTGGGAGCCAGCTGGACTCGCAGACTCCTATCATTTCATTCAAGCAGAAACTCAGGTTTTGGATTGTGAAACATCAGAAAGTGGAACAACAAATTTGATACTGACTTTGGCATGCTGTGAAATAAGCCGACTCATCCAACCTTTTGTGTAGACACACAGTTGCATGCAATTTTTTGGCCTTACTGTAAAGCGTAACATAATTTGCAACTATGTGGAAATCTATTAACAAAATAATTAATCAAAAAGTAATGAAGACCACCTGGCCTTTGCTGCTTTTGGATTTCTCATTCACGTCTCTTCAGTTCATCTCCTCAATCATATATAAATAATTCCCTGACTGAACAGTGTAATGAGGGTCTTTAGAAGCTCAATAAAAAATTATACAAACCATCCTAAAATATTTTGAAGAGAATGTTGAGGCAAGTTCATAACATTATGGAATTATCTACATGGAGAGAAAATACGGGGTACCAGGGAACCCTGATCTGGTAAATTATAGGTTGAGCAAATTATTTAAAGTTTGAAATTAAAAAAAATGCCAAGTAGATGCAACAACAAACTTTAAATGCGAGGGGAACTAAGCACTAGAAACATCTAATTGAGGAAGTCATTCATTGAACAAAAGCCTTGAAATCAAGACCTTGGAGTTTAGTTTGGTTGCAACATTAGTAAAATGATTATGAAACCAGGATTCAAAGCATATTGCTGTTAATTGGGGGTGTTGGTTTCTTCCCATGAGCCCTGCAGAACCAGTAAAAAATATACAAACTCAACAGCTTCACTGAAACATATTAAATAGTTATTGAGGCACAATGATTAACGTGCCATGAGACAAATCAAAATACTCAAATAGGAGGAAAGAGAAAGATGAACAAGGAATACCCAAGATTTGCATCAAAACTAGAAGTGTTTGATTCAGGGACAGTGCAGAAATGAATGGGATGCACTGAAAACGCAACGATAAAAGAAAAAGCAGAAATATAAATGCAAATAGTTAATGCTATTGAGCCTTCAAGATTCTAGCTTTTAGACCGGCTACAATTGTCTCGTTTCCATTCTTGTTTAAAGCTAAGCCCCTTACTGTAAATGTGTAAAGCAGCTGTCACAATTCTGCCTCAAAGGTGCATGGTCCATAAGCCCACTACCCCTCCATTTCAAAGGAAAAAAAGCATCCTTCTCCTGAAATATTCTATTATTTTCTTGATCAGAAGCAGCATTGACATGGTACCCCACTCCGCAGGGGTGGGGGCAGAAGTGTGGATAAACTGCATACTATCCAGACAGGGCATTTCCTGTGGTGCCGCCTCACCTTTGGAACACCATCCTCCTTGATGCTCACCTGGCACCTACGTTACTTTCTTTTGAGTGCCAGGTTAAAACACATCTTTTAACCCAGGATTTTAATGAGGAGTTTTATATTACCAGTTTTTTTTAATCACGATGGGTAGCTGTGTTGGTCTGTCTGTAGCAGCAGAAAAGAGCACAAGTCCAATAGCACCTTGAAGACAAAAAAAAAATTTCGGGCAGGGTAGGAGCTGTTGTGAGTCACAGCTCACTTCTTTGGATTGTGAGCTGCGACTCAAGAAAGCTCCTACCCTGCCAAAAAAAGTTGTTAGTCATGAAGGTGCTCCTGGACTCTTCTGTTTTGTAATGGTCTACTTCTATTTTATGGATACTTTTTGTGCTGATGATGTCTAATAACTTGTTTTTGAATGGCTTTGTTTTTTATACTTTCTTTTAAACTATAAGTCGCCTTTTTTGCCTTTCCTATCACAGAATGCATTGCCTTAACAATACAGAATATCTTTTCCTTCTTAGAGCAGCATGCGGACTGTGGTCTTTTATCCATGGCTGTTTCACTTGCCACGCAGCCATCAGAAGTTGCCTCGCTCTCCCTGTGTTTCCCCACGTTTTGCCCACGTTTTCAAATTTGAGATAAAACAGGTCCCTCAAAACGCAGGCAAAACACAGGGAAACGCAGGGGAAGAGCAAGGCGACCTCTCTGACGGTTGCAGACCCAAACAAAGACTTGAAGTCATCGGAGGGGTGACGGTGAGTGAAACAGCCATGCATAAAAGACCTTTGTCTTAAAGCACGCTTCATGCTTGCACACAGCCAGATCCTGCTAACACAGTTTAGAATTAGATTAAAGGAGGACAGAGTTTCAGCTCCAGCTCCTGAAGTTCACTGCTGGGGCCATGGATTTCATTGGCATACGCATGAAACAGTTGTCAGCTTTAGGATTACCAGCTCCAGTTTGGGAAATTCCTGGAGATTTGAGGGTGGAGCCTTGGGAGTGCGGGGTTTAGGGAGGGGATGGACCTCTGCAGAGTATAATGTCCAACCTCCAAAGCTGCCGTTTTTTTCCAGGGGAACTGTAGTCTAGAGATCAGTCTAGAGAGCCAGTGTGCTGTGGTGATTAAGCGGCAGACTCTAATATGGAGAACCGGGTTTGATTCCTCTGTCCTCCTCACGAGACGGAATCTAATCTGGAGATTCCCCATTCCTACACATTAAGATAGCTGGGTAACCTTGGGCTAGTCACAGTTCTCTCTGAACTCTCTCAGCCCCAACTACCTCACAAGGTGTCTGTTGTGGGGAGAGGAAGGGAAGGAGATTGTAAGCCGGTTTGATTCTCCTTAAAAGATAGAGAAAATTGGCATATAATTCTGGGAGATCTCCAGGCCCTAGCTGGAGGATGGCAACCCTAGACTCAATCCTCTTCCTATCCTTCCCTTGTTACCCCATCCATACTCCTCCTTCTCATTAAAAGCCCAGTCCTGAGACAAATCCTATACATCTTCTGTCTCCCAGTTAAGGCAATGAGTCACTTCTCTTCATTGTGTCCCTCATACCCTGACTCTGAACCTGTTAACTTGCCATTAAATTCAATGGAAATTTCTTCCAAGCAAGCATGATTAAGGCAGCAGCCAGAAGCGTTTTCCCAGCAAGACAAATACCGAGAGAGGGGTACAAGGCAGCCAAAAGCCATCCGTCGCATGCAAATTTGTATTTATACAGCTTTCAAAGGATGTGCCCCTCCTTAGCTGCAAAATGCACAGTCACGGCATCTCTTGAACCATATGGCCTGTTTGGCTGGCATGCTTTAAAACGTGCCGGATTCTACGGCATATGGTGTTCAAAGGAGAGACAAAGCCAGAAGTCCAACCAACTGACTGGCTTGCATTTGACATCCCAAGAGCAGAGATTAGAAAGGAACTCACTTTCATGCCAGCTGTCTCAGCTTTCAGTCCTCCTGACACTATACCTCATTGCTCGGTGCAAAAAGGTTGCATTTTCTTCGACACTGTCCTTCGTGGTGCTGTCATTAATACCTAGTGTACCAGTCCCTGAGGGAGTGGTAACTGTCATCCAGCCTAGCTTGCAGATAGGACCGGTTCAAAGTATTTTGTCTCTCCAAGCAGGTACACCCTCCATTGTTTCCCAGGGTAGAAGCAAGCCAAGCCCCAGTAGCACCAGCGGTATCACTGGAGCTCCACTCAGAGCTGGTTTGTAGATCAATCATTTATTTTACGGTCATTTGACCAAAAAAAGAACAGAGTAACATAAATTCCTTTAAAATGTGGTGTTGGAGGAGAGTGTTAGGGATACCGTGGACGGCCAAAAAAACAAATCAGTGGGTTATAGATCAAATCAAGCCTGAACTGACCCTAGAAGCTAAAATGACTAAACTGAGGCTGTCGTATTTTGGTCACATTATGAGAAGACCAGAGTCACTGGAAAAGACCATCATGCTAGGAAAAGGTGAGGGCAGCAGGAAAAGAGGAAGACCCAACAAGAGATGGATGGACTCTATAAAGGAAGCCATAGCCCTCAATTTGCAAGATCTGGGTGAGGCTGTCAAAGATAGGACATTTTGGAGGACTTTCATTCATAGGGTAGCCATGAGTCGGAAGCGACTTGACGGCACTTAACACACACAACATAAATTTACAATAAAAACAGTATCAATCAGTCAGAGAATCCACAAAGTAAAATATATCAATAAAATCCCATATCTAAAGAGGCAGAATACGCTAGCTTCTAAAATGTTTATCAGTCAGATTTTATCTATTTATAAATTGCATCCTTTCGGGCCTTATATATAGCAACACAAAATTTGGCCACACATCTCGAAGTTTGTGGGTTTCTGTCCTCCAGTAGTCGTTGGATGCAAATTTTATCAAATATGCAAATATTATTTCTTAAGATTTCTTGGATAGTTTTAGCTTTTGACTCATGATGGAGAGGGCAGTATAAGAAGATATGTTCGCGGGTCTCAGTTTCTTCACCATTGCACGGGCAGACTCTCTCAGAAAGAGGAATTTTTTAATATCTGTCTTCTAAGATGGCCGATGGCAAAGCTCCACATCTGGCTAACATGAAAGCCCTTCTAAATTTATTCACCTCCAGTGTCATCAGATATGGGGCTGCTGTCATCAGGTGTCTGAACTTCTGTGAAGCTATGAAACCAGGCGACCTTGCAAGGTCATGCTGTCTCTCAGTGTCTTCCACTCTCTGCCTTACTACTTTTTAAAACTGATCTCCACTCAGTGTCAGTAGGGCCTGAGGTGAAAACCCTAGTTTTCTACTGGTTTGTAGAAATGCATTTTAAGTCTGGGCTCCATCTAGGGTTGCCAGCTCTGGGTTAGGAAATACCTGGGGATTTTTGGGGTGGAGCCTGAAAAAGACGGGGTTTGGGGAGGGGAGGGACTTCAATGCCATAGAGTCCAATTGCCAAAGTGGCCATTTTCTCCAAGGGAACTGATCTCTATCGGCTGGAGATCAGTTGTAATAGCAGGAGATCTCCAGCTAGTACCAGGAGGTTGGCAATCCTAGCTCCGCCCTCAGGGTTCACACCCACCGCTCTGTCTTGCCTAGTCCCTTTCCCTTTCTATTTTGTTCCCCGTTGGCAGGGTGGGAGTCCGGGGCCATTTCATAGAATCATAAAATCATAGAAACATAGGGTTGGAAGGGACCACCAGGGTCATCTAGTCCAACCCACCCCCCGCACAATGCAGGAAATTCACAACTACCTCCCCCACCACCACAACCCCAGTGACCCTCTACTCCATGCTCAGAAGATGGCAAAAAAAAAAAAACCTCCAGGATCCCTGGCCAATCTGGCCTGGAGGAAAATTGCTTCCTGACCCCAAAGTGGCAATTCACACTACCTTGGGCATGCAAGAAAGGGCCACGGGAGCCAAACACTGATACAAACATTCCTGCCCTCCCTCTCATGATCTGCCTAAGGTCACAGAATCAGCATTGCTGGCAGATGGCCATCTAGCCTCTGCTTAAAAACCTCCAGGGAAGGAGAGCTTACCACCTCCCGAGGAAGCCTGTTCCACTGAGGAACCGCTGTGTTAGAAAGTTCTTCCTAATGTTTAGCCGGAAACTCTTTTGATTTAATTTGAGTCCTCACCCGCCACTTCCGTCTTGCCTAGCCCCTTTCCTGTTCTGGCCTGTTTCCCGTCGGCAGGGTAGGAGTCTGGGGCCTTTTCTGCTTCTGTTGCCCCTGTCGGGGCCAGCCCCAGACATATAGGTCTATGAGGTCGTGATGATGGTGGGCTACAGCCAACACATTCTCCTGCACAGCTGCATGCTGAGATCAAGGCAGACCCCAGAGATATGCCTGCTCCTCAGGGACTTGGCTCAGACCCATAGGGCAGCAGTGCATGTTCAGGAGGTGACAGGCTCAGGCTATGCTCATCGTCGTCTCCTCTTGCACTGCTGCTGGCTGGAGCCAGCTAATCCCTAACAGGAGTGCCAGCATCTTAAGGCCTCAGTTTGGATCTGGGCAGCAGCAGTGTGGGCCTGAGTACATCATCACACAACATGGTTACATGATAGGGTTGCCAACTGCCAGGTAGTAGCAGGAGATCTCCTGCTAATTCAACTGATCTCCAGCCGACAGAGATCAGATCACCTGGAGAAAAATGGCCGCATTGGCAATTGAACTCTATGGCATTGAAGACCCTCCCCAAACCCCGCCCTCCTCAGGCTCCGCCACAAAATTCTCCCGCCGGTGGGGAAGAGGGACCTGGCAACCCTATTACATGAGGCTGCCTTATTCTGAGTCAGCATCATCTACTAAGGGAAAGTGGTTCTCCCAGTTTTGAGGGAGAGGTCTTTCACATCACCTACTACCTGATCCTTTATAAAGTGGAGGTGCCTGGGATTAGACCTGGGTCCATTTCCTGCATGCCAAGCAGATGCTCTACCTTTGAGCCATGGCCCTTCCTCAGTCATGGCCCTTCCCCACCTGCTCCTATGACACTGCTGGCCATGAGCAAGCTGAGCCCCAGTGGCATGTTGGTGCTCTAGGGTTGCCAGGTCCCTCTTCACCACCTGTGGGAGGTTTTTGGGGTGGAGACTGAGGAGCTTGATTATGTACCAATAATAGACAAACCCCGTTCTGCCATGGAAGTTTGCTGGGTGAATGTGGGCCCGTCATTCTCTCTTGGCATATTAGAGAACTGAATGAAGAAAGCAGAAGATTGACCTTGAACAGCAGTTTAAAATCAGTTTGTTATGAGAAATCACAGAAGCCTAGGGTGGCCTCGTGAGGGATGTGGTAGCTCTTACATCTACTGAGATTAAAATAAACCAGTCCAGCTGATGCATTAGGAAATATCAGGGAGATATTTGAGGAAATATTACAACTCCTATTACCGCTGTAGGCCGTTGTACTCTGTTTAATTTGCAGACACTGGCGTGTTCAGCGACGGGTTGAGCACCTTGCCGGAGGCTACTGAAGAGCAGAGGCAAGGCTTCCTCCTGACTGCAGGTATTTTAGATCAGTCAGCAGCTTTCTACCGCACACTGATGGCAGCCTGAAAGCAGCTGGGAGGGAGATTAAATGCCCTCACTGTCCCTCTCCTTGTTTCCCGAGCCCCGAGAGTAGCAGATGGTCTTTGTTAACACGGTGTTCTTCATCTGTCTCCAAGCTAAGCAAAATCATTGAGGTCCCCCCCTTAAAAAAAAACCCACAATCAAAATGTGCCACATGAGGTTTTTTTTTAAAGGTCTCCACTGATGTTTTCCAACAGTGAACATTTGATGGGATCCAGTGTGTTCTTCCAATTAGAGACCAAAACATCCACTATAAACAAAACCCAGAGTAACAAAAATCAAAATATTTATTGCACTGAAAAAACGATATTTATGCTGTTTGACTTCTCCAGGAGCTAAAGAGTGTATTTGATACACGGTTCAAGAGCCAGATAGGAATCAGGTGAGAATGGATTAGCAAAAGGGGGGGGGGAACAGCGATCATAAACTCGTCCCCTTTGTTTCCTAGTTGTCGTAATGAGCGGCAGGATGTTTTATTTCCCTTCTGGCATTGGCACGGCAGCCACAAGATGCCAGGGGTTTGCACATGACAGCTTCTGCCACCTGATATGCCCAGTTGCCCAGACAGGATGTGACTTTGGGCAATCAGTGTGCAAACCTGGACTCCGCAGCAAACGCTGTTGAAATCGGAGAATAGAGCAGCGGGGGTGTTTTGCTGTCGCAGAAACACATTGTTCCAATTTGTGGTCATCTTACAGAGAGGGGCTTTGTTGAATTAGCCACGTAACAAAACTCAGCCATGTTGAAAATAATTGAGTGGAGTGTAAAAACCAACAAAACAACCAGCCAAAGAGAGGAGGCAGGAGAAGTTGAAGGAAGTGGATAAAATCTCTTGGAAGCATTCCACGGTCTTATGGCGGGGGGCGGG
Source organism: Euleptes europaea (assembly GCF_029931775.1). Classification (NCBI taxonomy): domain Eukaryota; kingdom Metazoa; phylum Chordata; class Lepidosauria; order Squamata; family Sphaerodactylidae; genus Euleptes; species Euleptes europaea. Next base: position 36,207,719 of record NC_079318.1, on the reverse strand, counting down.
GGGAGGCTGCACTTTTATAAACTGGTGCCTGAGAATGAGGAGCATTCTTCTACTTATCAGCATTGTCCCTGAACCTCAGGGACTGAGTATACCTTTATTCACACGAAATCCTACTTGGAAGGCTGCAGAATTGCAGAGTTGTATAAGGTCACACGTGGACTTTCTGTGCATTCTACCAGTCCAACAAGCAGGTTGTGATGCACTTGAGTGGCCCACAGAATGCACTTTCTAGCCTACCTATGAAGAGTGGCATGGGTTATGAGCTTCTCACGTGGGGAGCAGGGCTCATATACCTGACCAGGGACATCTTTGTTTGGTGCCAGGGCTTCCTACCACAGCTATCTTGGGTACAACCAGAACTAACTGACAAGTACATCCTGTGGGTGCCTAACAGTCATGGCATAGTCATCCTGTTGACCTGAATGTTGCAAAATGGCCAGCTGAGTTAATGCAGTTGATGGCAGGGAAGAAGTAGGAACACAGAGGTTGCTATGCAGGGTAGACCGCAAGTAGTAAAACTGCAAATGTACAGGTGAGGCAGGTATAACCAGATGCTGACACAGCTGCTGACCAGTACTGAGTAGAAGTGGGGAAAAGAAACTGGAGGAGAAGAGATAATGGGGGAGGAAAAGTAATCCCTAGTCTAGGGCGGACATAGGGTTGCCAACCTCCAGGTAACAGCAGTAGATCTCCAGCTAATACAACTGATCTCCAGCTGATAGAGATCAGTTCACCTGGAGAAAATGGCCGCTTGGGCAATTGGACTCTATGGCATTGAAGTCCGTCCCCTCTCCAAACACTGCCCTCCTCAGGCTCTGCCCCCAAAATCTCCTGCCGATGGCAAAGAGGGACCTGGAAACCCTAGGCATACATATAATTACAGGCTGATCCATTTTGTATAACAGTGGCCTAGCTTTCCTCCACTCCACAGGAAGTGAGATCATGAAGAGAAATTCAAGTCTTGCAAAGCCTAGGGCTCCCTATGGAGAAGAATCTAGAAGCAACAGAATATGGGAAATACAGTATAAACGCTGCGGGTGGGAATGCATCCACTATTGTTACTGGACAGAGTAAATAATTTAGCATACTCACTCTCTGTGTTTACCATTTTTCCTTGCATAAAGGAAATCAATCCGCTTTCCTGACTCCAACCAAGTAAACTTGTATATTTCTGATTTAACTCGTGGATGGCCCAGGCTTCCCACATCCATCTCAAGATCTGCTGAGCTGTAGCTACTTGTACAATCATTTTTTCACGGAGGTTTGCAGGGGTTTCACTTTTGTTTTGCCATGCTGCTAATTTTTGATTTTTCATGACTGCTTCGAATTTGAGGGGGAAAACCCGCTTCATCCCCGTGTCAAGTCAAACCTGTTTTGGTCCGTTCTTTCCTTTTGCTATGCGGTTTTTGGCGCAGATCTCCATGAACAACTCCCTGGGGTCAAATGTATTCTCCCCGCCCATACAGGCAAATTTCTCCTCCCTTCCCAGCATGCGAACAGTGATTGTTCAAGGGGAGTTTTGTGCTCTGACAAGTATTGCAGGCTGCCATTCCATCTCCGCAGAAGTCTTCCGGCCGAAGATGTGTGTGTTTCCTCTTCATAGGAGTGCCAGGCGGCTCATAGCTGCTGCAGATCGCACTCTTTGTTCTTCGGAGAATGAGTGCCATGGCTTTGATTGTGGGGGGTATGTTTAGGGGATCACGCCCAGGGGACAGCCTCCCTCCAAGGCAGGATGGATCGGCATGCGGTGAAGGGAAGGGAGAGTGTTTGGCCATTTATTCATGGGAGGTTTTGCCTTGGGTTTGCCACTCTTTAGATGTACATTTCCCCATTCAAATTCTCAAAACTCTGCTTTGGGGGCTTATTGTTGAGTTTTGAGAATTCGGATGGGGAAAATGTGCATCCTCAGAGTGGCAAATCCAAGGCAAAACTCCCTCCTGTCACCCTTCTGAGGAGGGGCTGCCAGTCTGCTCTGGGTCTGCCTCCTCCCCACCCCCATGCATCCTGTGCATCCCCATCCTGGTAAAAGAACAGAAAAAAGGAATTATGGAATTCTTGGGAAAGTGTTCAGATCGGCATGCTGCAAAGGGAAGAAAAGGGAGAGTGTGCATCCAGACAGCATCCAGAGAGCAGCAAATCCAAGGCAAAACTCCCCATACATTCGGTTGCATGAAAGTGGAGTCGAGCGGTTTGGTCTCCTGAGCTCTTGCCACCAAGGCTCGCCCCAAGGCTGCCAGCCCTCTTGGATGGAAGTTCCTGGCACTGGACTGCCGGAGCTCTACTGGGGGGGGGGGCACAACGATGACCATCTGTCAAAGTCTGGGAAAGGGGGGGAGCGTCGCCAAGTATGGGGGTGTGGGGAAACGGGGAGCATGGTAAATATAAAAATTATATAAGGAAACCAGAGGGACCGGTGCATGTTTTTCTGCGCTGGGGCCGTGTCCACAGAGGTGAACCGCACAAGGTAATCCGCTGGGTAGAGTTGGGGCAGAGTTGGGGGCGGGCATAAACAATGAGCTTATCAGAAGGGGAGAGCTCCAGCAAAGGGGCAGACCAAACTGTTGTAGAATACTGCCTGCTTTGTTCCCATGAAAAACCAAAACTACTTCGGGATAGATGAGGATGATCCGTGGCCACACAAAAAAAATTTAAATCTTTTTTTTTTTTTTTGCTCTATGGCAAGAGAGAAGCGAAATCTACCGTGAAAAGTTGGCCGTAGAGTTGTAGCTCATGTCTCTGTGGTGGATTTGCTGCCTTGCTATGAGCCTGTGAATGGTTTTGACACTTGGGGTAATGTAAGAATTTCAGAGGGAAAAGCAGAGTGAGCTAATGGATCAAGAGCTAGCATGGGCTGGGGGGACTCCAGACAGGACTGAAGTCATTAGGAAAATTTTCACTCTGGTTGCCGGTATGAAATGCCACTTGCGGTTTTCACAGAGCACTTCACTTTCCATTCCTGCTTGTGATCCAGCCTTCTCTAACACTGATATCAATATGAAATTACCAGAAATAAAAGAGCAGGCATCTGAGAATGATTTGTGCATAATGCAACAAAGTACAGGCATTTTTCTTTCAAAGACATCATCGTAGTTCAAAAGATATTTCACAAGTCGTGACATGCTGCAGTACCTAAACGAATTATATTACAAAGTTATAACCGCACTCAAATTTTAGAACTTGAATTAAAAAACAAAACACTCACAATCACATTATAAAGCTGAAGAGCAGCCACATGAGCCAGTGGCTGGTTGCAGCTTATTCTACAATGCAAGGAGGAAAATTAACTTTGGGATAAGAATCACCATGGATGTCACAAGAGCCTTATCTGGCTAGGTGTCCACTGGAACTTGGTATGAAGGCAGGTCACTCCCAGGCATTTGAAGAGAAGGAAAAAGTCTTCTGCCTGATTCTTTCCACCAGAGATCCCAGTGACTGAACATGGGACCTTCTGTATACAAAGCAGATGCTCTAGCATTGAGCCATGGCCTCTTCCTCTCTATTTTTATTGACATCTGATAATTGGCAACCCAGAATCGAAAGAGGATAAAAGGTTTTGTAGTATGTAAGATCTTAGGTCTTACATTTATGTTAGGAAAAGTGCAGCTGTTAGGTCTAAAATTGTGCACTTTAAAAGTATGAAATGGCACAAATATATTTAGCAATACTAATCTTAAAAAAAAAAAACATGGGTCCCTGTAAGCAATGCCTTCTGGTAGGCAGTCAAGTGACAAACGTGCACTTCTGTCTTGAAGTGTTGTGCTTGTCCTAACCGTATAAGGTAAAGGTAAAGGTCCCCTGTGCAAGCACAGGGTCATTCCTGACCCATGGGGTGATGTTACATCCCGACATTTACTAGGCAGACTTTGTTTATGGGGTGGTTTGCCAGTGCCTTCCCCAGTCATCTTCCCTTTACCCCCAGCAAGCTGGGTACTCATTTTATTGACTTCGGAAGGATGGAAGGCTGAGTCAACCTTGAGCCGGATACCTGAAACCAACTTCCGTCGGGATCGAACTCAGGTCGTGAGCAGAGCTTGGACTGCAGCACTGCAGCTTACCATTCTGCGCCATGGGGCTCTGTCCTAACTGTATACCTTATGTGAAACAAATGTTGTTGCTATAGCTGGGCTATGGCAGCTACATGCGCTACCACAGGCATAAGGGCACTGTGAGGAAGAGATCCCAATCCAAAGCCCAACTCCAGGAGGTGTTACCATTACACACTGCAACCTCGAGCCTCATGAGGACCATCTGTCTCCTGCTCTCAACATTCCATGTTCTTCCCTCATCCCTTCCCCATATGCTTTTCACACCAAACACACACAAGGAAGTGTTTGGAGAGGGCGTGATACTGTGGGGAGCCCTGCTCTGGGGCTGGTTTGGGTTACTTCCGTCAGCTTGTCATTCTTTATTGCAGCCTCTGTCCACAGACTGTATTACAACAGTTGTACTCAGGACATGGGAAAGGGCATATTCTGTTGTCTTGAGAAAGCCCGACTGCTCAAGACTGCTGTTCAGAACTGGAACCCATACCTGGTAGCTGAGCTTCTGATGGATCGACTTCTTTTTGCTACGGCTAAGAGAATGATATGGAACTTTTCTGAGCTTCATTGTGAATGGTCTCAGTCATGCTTGGTTTACACCACATTGAAACAGGCTTCATTCAAAATCAAAGAAGCAATAAAAGAGGATTTTAGGAGACTGGCATGAAGGTGACAGTTGGACAGCAGCAATCTGTGCTGCTGATCTACAGCGTAGCTGGTTCCTTGGTCGTCATAGGTTGTAAATCTTATTAGAAACAGGCGAGTCCACCAAATCACAATTGTCCTCCTCATTTTGCAGTATTAAGCACAGAATAAATTCAGTTAAGCTTCCCAAAATAGAGAAAATCTTTTTGACTTCTTAACTTTATATGTCTATATAATTCTGGACATGGCTCCAGTATGCATATCAAAACATCCATACTATTGGGCCATGTACAGAGAAGGGGGAATTTAGTACAAACCCAGGAAGACCTAAAGGTTTGGAGCAAAATCTGAAGTGTGTTCCCCCCCCAAAAAAATGTTTTTATTTAAAAATAAAGAAATTAAGTCTGGAGAAATTAAGTCTGCACAAAGACAAGCAGAACTCAAACAAAAAAAATATGACTGACATTGTACAAGAGCATGTTTTGGCATTACAAGGAAGGTCTAAAAGAAGTGCTGAAGGGAGAAATCAGTGGCAGGGGGAGGACAGGGCAATGGCTGAGGGAAGGAGGAGGAGGAGGTGGCATGAGTTGGAGGTGGGGGGAGAGGAGGAGGACAAGATGGCTGCAGCCTGCAGCTGCAACACTTAAAGCCACCCACCCTCAATCAGGTGGACACCACCTTTCTTCTTCAGTCCTCCCTCCTGCTGGATGTTTGACCAACACGAGAGCTAGAGAGAAAGAGGCAATGGGGAGCACGGGGGAGAAAAGGGAATGAAATGGGGGCCCATGGGGAGTTGAGGGAGAGAAGAGGGCAGGGGCAGCTGGGATTTCCTGCACTGGAGAGTCTCAAAAGTCCACCACTTGTCTTACATCTAATTATGAACCTTATTATTTCTGTGACCCGGAGTCTACAATTCTGGAGCCACCTAGCTACCAAGGCACAATGAGAGGCTTGGGGAGGAGAAAATGGGAACCAGAGGGTTGGGTTTGGGGAGTGGAGTGGAGCAAAGAAAGGACCAAAAGTGGTGATGAATGAGATTAGAGGCCAATGAGAGGTGGTGGATAGAATTTCTCTCCCTGGCAAGTCTCTTGGGTTTCCCACTTGTTCATCATCTAGTTCTATTGAGATCCCACCATCATCATTTGGAACATCATCTTAATAAAGCGTTGATGTATAAGAGTGTAAATAGTGATACTAATTAATTCAAAGCATGTGAGAGTAAATCCATATCAAGAATTTTTAGGCATGATCAGCACATGTCTATAGCAAGTCTGATGCTTTAAACTCAAGAGTACACTGTTTATGAATCTGAGCTAACCACATTGCTAAATGCTGTCTTGAGCAAAAGCACCATTAAACTTCATGTGTAGGGTTGCCAACTGCCAGGTAGTAGCAGGAGATCGCCTGCTAATTCAACTGATCTCCAGCCGAGAGAGATCAGTTCACCTAGAGAAAAATGGCCGCTTTGGCAATTGAACTCTATGGCATTGAAGTCCCTCCCCTCCCCAAACCCTGCCCTCCTCAGGCTCCGCCCCAAAAATCCCCGGCCGGTTGAGAAGAGGGACCTGACCACCCTATTCATGTGTGTATAAATGCTTAACTTTTTGAAACTATAGCTCTACTTGGACGAGAAATTCACAAGAACTAAGAGAATCAGGATCTTAATGGCAACATAGCATAATCCAAACTTACCTGAGAGACTAACTTGGTCCACATCTGCTCTGGGCTGATTTTATGTATTCAGATGGAGACTGGTAGATATTTGGTGATCTCACTACTAAAATCTAGATGATCACTGAACCCAATCCCTACCCAATCACTTTCTTCACAACTGTTTATAATCTGGTTTGTAAATATATGAGGTATAAAAACAGATCCTGGTAGCTTAGAGCATTGAACCATTCCACAACCAATTATGGCTATGTGAAAGTACCCTAAAAATCAAGGTAAACAAAGATGAGTCAATATGAGACCTATGCATGGAAGGATGACATAAATCTACTTCAACAGGAAGCAGAGCCCAGTATTTATAATGTAAACCATAGGCTAAATGCTGTTTTCAATTATTTGTATTCTTACTAATTGTTATTTTTCTTTTGTCTTTTGTTTCTCTGTAACTGGCTTTTCAGGGGATAGAGGTTTGGCCCACAAGGTTGCAGCACATATTGAACTAATTTCCAAGTTATTAGCCATGTGTTCATTTCTTTTGCTTGCAAAAGACCTGCACACAGGAAAAAAAATGATAAATGATCTTCTGCTTGCTTAAAACTTTGACTTGGCACATTTTGATTTCATTAATATTTAATTCTGATTCTGGCAGTCTCTTCGTTCCAGATCCATGGAGGTATCTCTCCCTTCACTTTGATTATTTTAAAAAAATGTTTAGTAATAATCTTTGTTATACATTTGCATATTCATAGTAAAGACCCAACTAATTATAGGGGAGACCCTCTACTTTTGTAGAAGTCATAGTCATTGCTGTATGCTTGTTCCACCAACAGGGTTTCCAAATGCACTGGTTTTTCTTTAAAGGGCAGGGATTATTCGCTACACCTAAGCAAATGCTTCCTTTTCTATCTCCTTAATGGACAGCTTGGATTACCATTCTTTCATTTGAAAATGTGCAGGTGTATTCCTTAATAGAAATAACATCTTGTTCCTAAACGGCAAGAGACCCACTGTAGTCTCTAAATGGTGAGCATGCATCAAAGACTGTTTGTCAGTGGCTGCTCAGAAAGTGGCTCTGTGTGTGTTTGTATGTGTACATGCATGTCTTTTGAACCAAGATACAGAAAAAAGTGGCAGATTTATGGCTTCCACATCAATGCCATTTATTCATCAATAATGAAAATAAACTAACAGCGCAATCCTAAGGTAGGGTAATTCTAAGTGGTAATGCAAATGCTCCTAGCCAGCAGTGAACAATCAAAGGGCCATCTCCTACCCTTGAAGGAATGTGATATCTAGGAGGTAGGGCTGCAAACCTCCAGGTGGTGGCTGGAGATCTCCCACTATTACAACTGATCTCCAGGCAACAGAGATCAGTTCACCTGGAGAAAATGGCCGCTTTGTAGGGTTGCCAGGTCCCTCTTCTCAACTGGTGGGAGATTTTGAGGGTGGAGCCTGAAGAGGGTGGGGTTTGTGGAGGGGAGGGACTTCAATGCCATAGAGTTCAATTGCCAAAGTGGCCATTTTTTCTCCAGGTGATCTGATCTCTATCGGCTGGAGATCAGTTGAATTAGCAGATCTCCTGCTACTACCTGGCAGTTGGCAACCCTACCGCTTTGGAAGGTGGACTCTATGGTATTATGCTCCACTGAAGCTCCTCCCCTCCCAAACCCTGCCTTCCTCAGGCTCCCCTCCAAAATCTCCAGGTATTTCCCAACCCAGAGCTGGCCACCCTACTACGAGGGGATAAAGACATGGGGATGGCAAATGCTAGATTGTATCTCTTCCTGGAAATAACAGGAAGAGAAGGACTGACCCACCGGGGGGAGGGGCAAGCAGAATTTCCTGAACATGGGGAAGGGAATAATAAGGTCAATTTTTGGCTGATTCCATCTGGGGATAACTTGTAAGAGGGAGCTTTCATACCTGGGCTCCATCTTGATGGCTGCCATTATGATGTGGAGCTAACAAAGGGCAGACAGCCTGGACAAAGACTCAAGATAATGGATGACCGATAAAATAAAATAGCAGATAATTATATCAATACAACTCTTAATCTTAAATGTTGGAAGTTTGTTCTTCCCACTCAAACACTTTACTAAAAGGGCACCAGGGGAAACAAGGGGGTTGGTCAATAGATCCCCAGAGTGTGCAAGCGCAGTAAGTCATCACTGTGGTAACTAATAAGAGCAACTGGGAGATGTGGGCACTAGGCAGAGCCTGTAAATGGTGATACAGATGGAGTGCTGGGCATGCTGGCCCTCAGCAGGAGATTATCTGAATGACCATATGCTGACCACATAGATACCCAGAGGAAAGCAAAGAACCCCTCTGGGTAGAGTTGCCAGGTCCCTCTTTGCCACCGTCAGGAGTAGGGTTGCCAGGTCCCTCTTTGCCACCTGCGGGAGATTTTGGGGGCAGGGACTGAGGAGGGCGGGGTTTGGGGAGGGACTTCAATGCCATAGAGTTCAATTGCCAAAGCGGCCATTTTTCTCCAGGTGATCTGATCTCTATCGGCTGGAGATCAGTTGAATTAGCTGGAGATCTCCTGCTACTACCTGGCAGTTGGCAACCCTAGTTGGGAGGTTTTTGGGGTGGAGCCTGAGGAGGGCAGGGTTTGGGGGAGGGACTTCAATGCCATAGAGTCCAATTGCCAGAGCAGCCATTTTCTCCAGGGGAACTGACCTCTATCGGCTGGAGATCAGTTGTAATAGCAGGAGATCTAGCAAGTACTCCAGCTAGTACCTGGAGGTTGGCAACTCTACCTCTGGGAATCAGGTGGGCTCAGGAGAGTGGTGCATCAGCATGCAGAAACCCAGGATGGTTGGTAAGAGTCCTGAACTCTTGGAGGGAACCCATAAGAGAACAGAGCTTGTGGGGAAGCAGGCCCATTCTGTGATAATTACTAAGGGGAAGGTGTGTGCATATGTGTACCTGCACTCCTAATTTTTTTAAACTGCAGAATCTGTACCAATATTCCAACAAATACACAAAACAATTCAGAAAATCTTATACTAGCAAAAATTACATATCCGCTATGCCCCAATCATACAATGTCACTCTTGTGTAAAGCACAAATATATGCGGAAATTTGGAAGGATTTATATATCTCTACTGACTACATGCCTTTGTTTTATTAACGGTGCAAGAACATAAGTCAATAAAGTGCTTTCTGCTAATTTTAAAGCTAATTTACATGTTATGGTGACAGGCATATTTATGACATCTACAATAGTCTTCCATATAGAGGGACATGACCTGCCAGGGATGGGGGGGTGAGGAACACAGATACAATTAGGTTCACTTTCCATATATACGTTGTGTGTTTGGTGATAAGTCCTTTCTTTTGCATAAATGTGGCAAACCTGGTAGCTGCCATAGGGTGAATAAGGCCTTAGACATGGTAATAGTCTATGAAGGCTTGATTACAATCATAGAGTTGGAAGGGGTCACCAGGGTCAACTAGTCCAACCCCCTGCACAATGCAGGAAAATAAAAACTACCTCCCCCCACACCCCTCAGTGACCCCTACTCCATGCTCAGAAGATGGGGGGGACCCTCCTGACCAATCTGGCCTGGAGGAAAATTGCTTTCTGACCCCAAAATAGCAATCAGCATTACAATTTTTAATCCATTTAAAAAAAATTAAAACCATTAAAAAACCCAGTCATAGACTAGAACCAACAGATAATATGGTTACATATATTGGAGCCCTAGTGGAATGTTCTGTAAGTAAACCATTACCATATTTGGCTTTGAAATGTTCTGGGTTTTTTTAAAGAACAATATGGTAGATATCAATAATGGTTGCAAAGGCTCAATGTGCAAGAAAAGGTCATAGTAGAAAAGCATTGCTGCTGTTGCTACTAACTGTAGCAATTCCAAGTTATAGGATCTATCAACTTTCATTACCATAGTTGTTTCTTATTCCATGGATTATGGCAAATACATACAGGAAAATACTCCCTGTCCCTGAAGAACTCAGCCATCAAAACTGGATATGGAGCAACGAAGGGAAAGGAATAATAATAATGTTTAAAAACGGGAAAATAATGGGAAAAGAAAAAGCCAACAGAGTTCAAAACAAACACAGCATTTCCCCCATAGAATTTCTCTTTCAGAATTTCTCACACTTCATGCATGGGAATGCAGTTATTGGATGAAAGCAATTCATACATTGGAAAAGCCAAATATGTGTAGATCAAAGAATTTACAAGTCGGAGCGCCAGTTTTGTATTGGCCAAAAATTAGTTTAAAAAACAACAACATGGATTCCAGACAAAGATAACACTAACTGAATTTGGCAACTGTCTGGCTTCTTCCCTGCACTGATATATTACAAAACATTACAAAACAGATCTGTAGCCAGCTATACGGATGATAAGGAAATCATCTTTTTTTAAAACCATAACAATTATAAATGGAATAATGTGGATCCCACATACCTGTGCATTATAGAGTCTTGAAAGGCCCAGAATTTTTCCTTCTGAAATTTCTTTCTATTTTTTTGCTTTAATTTCCTAGATTTTAAGATTGCAGAAAACATTTGAAAATGTGCCTGTAGCATCTGCCAAAGTGACTGATAGGAAAAGGGTTATTTTCCTATGTACAGAGTAAGAATAAGAACAATGACATGATAAGCCCATTGCAGGGACTAGGGCTGTCAATTCGGTTCGGTCCGAACTGAAAATCAACCGAATTTCCCCTGATTCTGTGATTTTCAGTTCGGACGGATCCGAACTCAAATCTGACGGGCAACCGGGGGGGCCGAATTCAGCGAGTTCGGGAGTTCGCGAATAAATTCGGCCAATTCGGACCCCCCTTCAGGGGAGCCCGCTGAAAGGCGCGGGCTGCCCTTTAAACTGATCTGCGCCTCCCAGCTGGGAGGCTCAGATCAGTTTAAAGGGCAGCCCGCCTCCCTTCAGCGGGCTCCCCTGAAGGGAGGCGGGCTGTCATTGAAACTGATCTGTGCCTCCCGGCCGGGAGGCACAGATGAGTTTAAATGACAGCCCGCCCCCCTTCAGGGTAGCCCGCTGAAGGGAGGCGGGCTGTCATTGAAACTTATCTGCGCCTCCCGCCCGGGAGGCGCAGATGAGTTTCAATGACAGCCCGCCCCCCTTCAGGGTAGCCCGCAGAAGGGAGGCGGGCTGTCATTGAAACTCATCTGCGCCTCCCGCCCGGGAGGCGCAGATGAGTTTCAATGGCAGCCCGCCCCCCTTCAGGGTAGCCCACAGAAGGGAGGCGGGCTGTCATTGGAACTCATCTGCGCCTCCCGCCCGGGAGGCGCAGATGAGTTTCAATGACAGCCCGCCCCCCTTCAGGGTAGCCCGCAGAAGGGAGGCGGGCTGTCATTGAAACTCATCTGCGCCTCCCAGCTGGGAGGCTCAGATCAGTTTAAAGGGCAGCCCGCCCCCCTTCAGCGGAGCCCGCTGAAGGGGGGTGGGCTGCCCTTTAAACTGATCTGCGCCTCCCAGCTGGGAGGCTCAGATCAGTTTAAAGGGCCCCCGCGCGCCTTCAGGGAATCCCTGAAGGCGCGCTTCGGCCGAATTTTCCCCCGAACTCCGGATCCCCCCGAATTACCGGGGATCCGAAGCGGGGGAGTTCGGACTTCGGCACGTACCGACCCCACAAGGGTCAAATTCAGCCGAATCCGAACTGTACCGAATTTTTTTTTTTTGACAGCCCTAGCGGGGACCAGAAAGTGAAATTGTAACAGGAGATGAAGAGAGGGCAGAACTGCTCAATTCCTACTTTACCTCAGTCTTTTCTTGCGAAGGAAACAGTGCTCAACACATGATGAGAGAAGGGTGCTGCAGCCTAGGATTGGCATTGGGGTAGTGCACAAACACCTGGCTTCTTTAAATGAAACAAAGTCTGCAGGGCCAGATGAATTGCATCCAAGGGTACTTAAAGAATCTGCAGATGTAATTTCTGAGCCTCTGCCCATTATTTTTGAGATTTCTTGGAGAACAGTGAGGTTCCAGAAGACTAGAGGCGGCCAAATGTTGTCCCCATCTTCAAGGCGAAAAAAGGAGGATCCGGGTAACTACAGACCCATCAGTTTGACGTCTATACCAGGAAAAGTTTTTGAACAAATCATCAGTCAGTCCTTGAGCATTTAGAAAGGATGGATCTGATTACGAAGAGCCAGCACAGGTTTCTCAAGAACAAGTCATGTCGGACTAATCTTATCTCCTTTTTTGAGAAAGTTACTACCTTGCTGGATCAGTGGGAATGCAGTAGACATAGTTTATCTTGATTTCAGAAAGACTTTTGATAAGGTGCCACATAATATTCTTGTTGACAAATTTGGAAAATGTGATTTAGATCCTATTACTGTTAGGTGGATCTATAACTGGTTGACAGATCACACCCAAAGAGTGCTTGTTAATGGCTCCTCATCCACTTGGAGAGGAGTGACTAGTGGAGTGCCTCAGGGGTCTGTCCTGGGCCCTGTGTTGTTCAACATCTTTATAAATGATTTGGATGAAGGAATAGAGGGGATGCTTATTAAATTTGCAAATGATACTAAATTGGGAGAGGTAGCAAATGCAATAGAAGAAAGAGCCAGGATACAGGATGATCTTGACAGGCTGGAGAATTGGGCTAAAATGAATAAAATGCATTTCAACAGAGATAAATGTAAAGTTCTGCATTTAGGTAGGAAAAATCAAATGCATAATTATAGGATGGGGGAGACTTGCCTCAGCAGTAGTGTGTGTGAAAAGGATCTTGGAGTCTTAGACAAGCTGGAACGTGTCCAGAGAAGGGCCACAAAGATGGTGAGGGGCCTGGAGACCAAGTCCTATGAGGAAAGATTGAAGGAGCTGGGTATGTTTAGCCTGAAGAGGAGAAGACTGAGAGGGGATATAAGAACCATCTTCAAGTACCTGAAGGACTGTCATATAGAGGATGGTGCCGAGTTGTTTTCTGTTGCCCCAGAAGTTCGGACCAGAACCAACGGGTTGAAATTAAATTAAAAGAGTTTTCATCTAGACATCAAGAAGAATTTTTTAACAGTGGAACAGGCTTCCTTAGGAGGTGGTAAGCTCTCCTTCCCTGGAGGTTTTTTAAGCAGAAGCTAGATGGAGGTTTTTAAGCAGAATCAGCGATGCTGATTCTATGACCTTAGGCAGATAATGAGAGGGAGGGCATCTTGACCATCTTCTGGGCATGGAGTAGGGGGTCACTGGGGTGTGTGTGGGGAGGTAGTTGTGAATTTCCTGCATTGTGCAGGGGGTTGGACTTGATGACCCTGGTGGTCCCTTCCAACTCTATGATTCTATGGTCACATTTTGCTCCAATTCCTTCCTGCTGCCTGTTAGCACCCATACTGAGTGCCCTTCCAAGTTCATGCTCTCCACTTTCTTGCATGCTGACAATTCCATATGTGGTAAACAGACTTAGCCTACAATCAACATTCCACATTCTCACTTGGTTGTGTGTGTGTGTTTGTGTGTGTGTGTGTGTGCGCAGAATTTCTACTTCAGAAACGGTTCCCACTAATCTCCAAACTTACTACAGACTTTACCAAGTTCAGGAAAGGATGGATGTGGGTGAGAAATTTTAACTTCTTCATGGGCAAATTAATGCAAATGACAGCTGTCTCTCTCAGTGGGTTAAAAGGAATCCCAAAGCTTAAACACACACACACACCCATATTCATAAACCTATTTAAGAACAGATAGAAATAAATGAGAAATAATTTTTCCATCTACAACAGCTATAATTCTTAAATATGAAGGAAACATAAAACCAGACTATCCCTAAAAATGGGGTTCTGATTACTGAAAGAGAAAATCCAAAATAGATATGGAGGATTCAATGTTCTGTCTCACCTCAAGAGCTATTGGTATATCTTAGGTCATCAATGCTCCCGTAATAATTTTTGTTTTGGTGCATGAAGCTCTTATCATTGGTTACCATAGGGCCTTGCAATTGAAAGTAACCAGCAACTAGAAAATGGGTGTGAGAATGGAATACATTATGGTATACTCCTCCCCTCATCTTCTCCAGTAAAGCAATGTTCTGCCAAGTCTCAACAGAAGCTGTAGTATTTCATGAAGCTTTAGGGGGAAATCCCAATGGAACTGTGTATCTCAGTAACTAGTTAAAAATCAGTGTCATTAAATAGTACTGTATGTCTATAAAGATACTTACTAGATGACATTTATTCCTGGACAGACTTTTCCTTTTAATATTCAGTATACGGACATGCTGGAAAAGATGAAGACAAAATGTATCCGATTATGGCTGCTGAAATTGTCTTAAAATGGTTACATTTTGGGTGAGAATCAAAGAACACATTAGAAGGATCACAGCCTAGGAAATAGCTTTAGAACCACACATTATGTTATTAGTTGTTGTACTTGATGAAGAGATTTCCCAAATCAGAAGAACACTAATTTCCTTCCAACTAATTGCTGCCAAATTTGTAATTGCAATGGAAAAATTATAAAACCCCAACAATAAAATGATGATATCACAAAGTTTGGTATAAAATTTCATCACAACTACAACCATACACCTCTTTTTTATTGAATGGCTTCTCTTCTTGACATACACATATATTTATTAAACTATCAAATAAAAGTTTTGAGCGATGGGCTCAGAATCCTAAGGGGGGTAGTTGCAGGGTGTCTGGGAGGGGTGCCACCTCCTGAGTGGCTTGCTGGCCAAAAATGTAATTTCCCCCGAACCCCGTGAATCTGCCCTACAAAGTTCCACAGAGCTGCACCACCATTTTTGCAGGCACAAGTTTGCGCTGGCAAAAGGGGGCGTACCTGGGGCGAAACAGATTTGCAATGGATACAAAAGCAGCATTTTTTCAATTGCAAGAAGGAAGTGTAGGTGCATTTTTTCCAGTGGGGATAGGGTAGTTCTGCTCTAAGTATGCCTGACAGAAACTTAATACACCATATGCCAGCAGTTATGAGTGTCAGTGCTATCTCTAACCCTTACTCTGCCATATTATGTATTTGATCATGTGGATGGGGGGGGGGGTTTATATCTTCTAAAAGAAACCTGAGAAGGACCCCTAGGTGGAAATTTCAGCAGGCTGACACCAAACATTAACCTGTATAGGTAGTCAAATCCATCACCAAGATTTAAATTGCCGGTTGAAATTCTAGAAAGTTGGTGATTGTTGTAGAAAATTTAGACGCAGCTTTTGAGATCTGGCACTAAGCTGCTAACGGCGGCGATCACTAGTGTGAGAAACTGGCCAGCTACACCTGGGGGCATCACAGGAGTCGTTCCTGTGTTAAACTGGTTTATGAAAGACAAAATGAAACACTTAGTAGACTTTTAGAAACAGTTCAGCCAACAAGGCTGAAAAAAGAAGACTTCCTAAATCAGACCAAAGGTCCTGCCTTCTGTTTCCCATAGCGGCCAGCCAGATGCATCTGGGAAGCTTATAAGCAAGGCAAGGAGGCAAGAACTGTTTCCTATGTTCTTCTAGCATCTGGAATTTTATTTCCTCTGAACATGGAAGTTTCATGTTGTCATGACATGATTACTTATAGCTATTAATAGATCTACATTCCATGAATTGGTCCGTAAACTGGTCTAACAGTACCAGCCTAAGCAGAGTTATACCCTTCTAAGCCCATTGACATCCGTGCACAGAATGGTGTAACTCTGGTTAGGAAACACTGAAATTCACTTTTTAAAAGCCAGCAAAACTACTGGGCATCGCTACATTTTGGTGAACCCACATAAGCACTGGGTGAAAACGTTTTTTGGTCAGTCCTCAAATTGCTAATGGTACCAAATAAATTTCAGCCTCAGAAGAGGGAAGATTTCAATTTTTTCAACCTTCCTCTTTCAGTCTGAAAAGCTCCATTTTGATTTTTTCTTTCCCTTGTGAAAATCAAACTGGTACCAACTTTTCCCTGTAAAATGTATGCATGTTTCAATGGCCCTTGTGCATTAATAAATCAGTATTATACATTATATGACATATATTGTACTAATTAATACGACATAAATTGCATACCAAAAAAGCATCGTGTGTGTACTAACTGACCTATAAACCCAACAGAGTACAAACATCACTAACAGAAGTATGAATTAATAATAACAAAGGATAACTTTGCTCATTCTAAGGGACACAGCAATGGACACAGCAACTAAGATTTCAAAATAGAGAGAAGGAAGGAGAACAAATCTTTGATGTATATCAAGAGTTGCCAGCCTCTAGGCGGGACCTGGAGATATCCTGGTATTACAATGCATTGCCAGACAACAATAGGGTTGTCAGGTCCCCTTGGCCACCAGCGGGGGATGTGGGGGTAGAGTTGTCAGATCCAGGTTGGGAAATTCCTGGAGATTTGGGGGTGAAGCCTGGGGAGGACAGGGACCTCAGTGAAGTACAATGCCACAAAGTCCACTCTCCAGAGCTTCCATTTTCTCCAGGGGAACTGAACTCTGCAGTCTTGAGATGACTACCTGGAGGTTGTCATGCCTAGACAATAGAGATCAGTTTCCCTGGATAAAATAGCTGCTATGGAGGGTGAACTCTATGGCATTGTACCCTGCTGAGGCCCCTCCCCTCGCCAAACCCCACCATCTCCAGGCTCCACCCCTAAAATCTCCAGGTATTTCCCAACCCAGAGGTAGCAACCCTACTTATACTCCAGATATTTTAGAATTTCCCAGATTTGTATTATGAATGTATTTATTTGTCTTCTAAATAGGGTTGCCTGTTCTGGGTTGGGAAATACCTGGAGATTTTGGGGGCGGAGTTTGAAGAGGGCGGGGTTTGGGGAGGGGAGGGACTTCAATGCCATAGAGTCCAATTGCCAAAGCGGCCATTTTCTCCAGGGGAACTGATCTCTATCGGCTGGAGATCAGTTTTAATAGCAGGAGATCTCCAGCTAGTACCTGGAGG
This sequence comes from Euleptes europaea, assembly GCF_029931775.1. Lineage (NCBI taxonomy): Eukaryota > Metazoa > Chordata > Lepidosauria > Squamata > Sphaerodactylidae > Euleptes > Euleptes europaea. Next base: position 36,190,475 of record NC_079318.1, on the reverse strand, counting down.
TTGGCAACCCTACTTCTAAAGCTATGTTAGCAATTCTCAAAATATTACAAAAACACTGATCTAGTTGCCCCACTTTCTGTCTTTAGCAGACATGTGCCTTTTATATTGTTTTAGCAGACTGGTTGTCTTGAAATATTTTTATTCCGCTCAACTTATGCAAGGTATAAATCGTTATTATCAACATTTAAAGATGAACTTCTGCATATTTTCCACTCATTTTTTCTGACATTAGTCAGAAAAAATAATTTTTGAGTTATGATTCACACAAAAGGCTTCGAAAAAATAACACGAAGAATGTGTTGTTCATCGAACCCAAAGTGCTTATATTTTTTTTTCTTAGCAGAGGAAAAACAACTTGAAAACTTCTGTTGGCATGAGAAATGTCTTAAAAGCAATGTTCTACAGGCAGGGCATGAGAGCTCTACCAGAAAGGATGGGGGTGGAAAGAGCAATGTTCAAACTAGACACGACAGTAGGAGCTCTCTGACTGAGGCCTTGCTTTTTCCAAACAGTAGTCCTGTGGGGCCCTGATTCAGATTGAGTAGCAGCATGGGAGAGGGTTGCCAATCTCCAGGAAGAGGCTGGAGATCGCCCAGTATTACGACTGATCTCCTGGTGACAGAGATCAGTTCCCTTGATAAAATGGCTGCTTTGGCCATGGGCCTGTATGGCACTGAAGCCCCTCCCCTCTCCATACCCTGCCCTACTTAGGCTCCACCCCCAAAATCTCCAGGTATTTCTCAACCTGGTCTCCTGCTATTACAACTGATCTCCAGCCAACAGAGATGTCTCCCGGCCAGGAGGCACAGATCTATTTAAAGGGCACCCTGCGCGTCTCCAGGGAAGCTCCCGGAAGGCGTGCGCACAAGGGGGGGAGATCTGGGCCTCCCGGCCGGGAGGCACACATCTATTTAAAGGGCACCCCGCGGGTCTCCAGGGAAGCCCCCTGAAGGCGCGCGGGGGGTCTTTAAACAGATCTGTGCCTCCCGGCCAGGAGACTCAAATCTGTTTAAAGACCCCCCGCACGCCTTCAGGGAAGCTCTTTGAAGGCACGCGGGGGGGGGGGAAATCTGTGTCTTTTGGCCGGGTGGCACATACCTATTGAAAGGGCCCCTCGCGTGCCTTCAGGGAAGCTCCCTGAAGGCGCACGGGGGGGGGGGGGGGACACAGATCTGCGCCTTCCAGCTGGAAGGCGCAGATCTATTTAAAGGGCCCGAATTCGCCGAATTTATTCGGGAACACCCCGAACTCGCTGAATTCGGCTCCCCGTTTCCTCCCCTTTTTTGAGTTCCATTCAAGCCGAACCGAAAAACCGCCGAATCAGGGGAAATTCAGCTGTTTTTCAGTTCGGGCCGAACCGAATCGACAGCTCTAGCTCCAGTAACCAGCGTATATTTGCAATATGATCTCTAGTGCCTCTTCCTTTTCTGAAACCAGCTTGAACATCAGGCATTTCTCGTTCCATATATGGTAACAGCCTTTGCTGTAAGATTTTGAGCATCACTTTACTTGCATGAGAAATTAATGTGATGGTCCAATTGTTGCTGCAATCTTTGATGTCTCCTTTCTTGGGAATTGGAATGTAAATGGATCATTTCCAGTCTGTGGGCCATTGTTTTGTTTTCCATATCTGTTGGCATATTCTTGTCAAGATTTTGATGGACTCCATTTCTGTGGCTTGGAATAGCTCTATTGATATCCCATCTGCTCCTGGTGATTTGTTTCTCCCGATTGCTATCAATGCAGCTTTCACTTCACTTTCTAAAACTGTAGGTTCTTCTTCAAAAGATTCTTCTTGGAAAGAATATTTTACCCTTTCATCTCTTCTGTAGAGTTCTTCAGTGTATTGTTCCCACCTTTTCTTTATTTTGTCCTGTTCAGTTAATGTATTTCCATGCTGATCTTTCAGCATGCCTAACCATGCTTTAAATTTCCCTTTGATTTCTTGGATCTTGTGGAACAGATCTCTTGTTCTTCCTTTTTTGTTGTTCTCTTCTATTTCTTTACACTGGTTATTATAATAGGTCTCTTTGTACGTGCGAGTCGCTGGAACGTTGCACTTAGACTTTTGATTCTATTTCTGTCACCTTCTACTTTTGCTTCTCGTCTATCTCTGGCAATTTTAAGAGTTTCCTCAGACATCCATCGAAGTTTTTCTTTTCTTTTGGCTACAGGAATAGTCTTTGCACATTCTTCCTTGATAATATCTCTAGTTTCCTCCCTTGAACTCAGTAATGCAAATCTGTTCCTTACATGGTCTTCAAACTCTTCCGGAATATTGCTTAGATTGTATTTTGGTGCTATGAATGTTTTGGTGTTTTTCTTAAGCTTTATCTTGATTTTCGATATTAACAATTCATGATCTGTACCGCAGTCGGCTCCTGGTCTTGTTTTGGCTGAGAGAGTAGAGCTTCTCCATCTATAATAGGGATGTTATAGAGCACTCTAAATATAACAATTAAGCTTCTAGTTCCCTGGAAGTTCTGTTTTCCCTCCCCTTGACTAAGGTGGCCACATAATCTCAATTTCTCTCACCCCCCCCCAGACGGCCCAGCTCTTGTGCTTTTACGAGCTGCTTAATTTTTAGCAATTAGCACATGGTCATGTCAGTCTGTGCCATGAAAAGCTTCACCTGTTAATTCCTGAGATCACACCACTGACACCAGATCCAGCTGAAAAACAGGCAACTTTAGTCCTGATAGAAGCCTCATATTATCTATTTAGCCAAAAGGATGGTATAAAACTATGGCATGATGTTTCATTTCCCCCCCCCCCCCAGGTTTTTCGATTTGCTTAACCCTTTGTGCCACTGGCATCCCTATGATTATCATTAACAGTTAAAATCAGTGGAATCCAGGACTATTTTTTAAGCAGAATACTTAGCACCAGACTGTACCTGTTAGTGGTTACTAAGCTGTTAATTGTCACATACATTAACTCTCAAGAGATCCATGTTCTATGGTGGCACTGTAACTGACCTTCGTGAACCCTGATAGAAATTTCCGCCGGTTCAAGATTGCCTGAGACGTTACCAATTAAGATTATAATGAGATTTTGGTATCTCACATTCCTTAGGCTTTTAAAATGTCCGCTTGCATTTTAACCCCCGTTTTAATTTTAAAAGCTACAGGGCATTCCAAGAAGGAAGTCAGAAGTAGGGATGGGTACAAATTACGCCCCCGCTGGAATCCGGGAAGGAACTACACTGGCGGGCATCAGCATTTCTAGGGCCTGCTGTTTCCCAGAGGGCTCTGGGCCAATCCAGAAACATGGGAAGCCTCCACCGCAAATTGGAGTTTTTGCCAACCCTTCCCTACCTTGGAGGCTTTGGAACATGCAAGGTTTTTTTTTTAAAAAAACAACTTTCTCGTCATAAGATTGCCTCCCAGCAGAAGTGAAGACACGATCCCATGAAGGGAAAGGTTAAAAACAAAAACAAAACCTCTCCGTATGCCTGCCTGAAACTCAGATGGCCAGATCTGGGGGTACATCTGGCACAGCCTAAACCTTTTAAAATATCTGAACACTTCTCTGCTGTTGCATTCCAATTAAACTTTTTTTGGAAAAGACAATGGTGTGGAGCCAACCATCTTCCAAGTAGCCTTCCTCCAGCCTGAGACAGCTTCCTCCAACGAAAGAACCACTTAATTTGGAAGAAGTTTCCTTCAGTTGGAGGGAGGCTTCCAATTTGAGGCAGGAGAAAAGGTGGGAAAAGGTGAGGGTATGAATATTTTAATAAATACATGAATAAATTAAAAACAGCTTTGCTCAGTGGCATGGTAGGATAAGGGTAGGATCTACCCCAATACCCGAATCCTCTTTAAGGATACACATTTATTGTCAAAGAAATGAATCAAACAAACAAACAGAAAAACCTTTACTGACTCATTCAGGGGAACGGGGGAACATATTGGGAGTCTGTTATGCAGTAAAAGATGTCTCACATGAAGACCACAACACGACAGCCTAGCCCTTTTCTACAACTGTTCTATAACAACAGGAACTCTCCTACCGCAAGAGTAGCTGCACTATTTGAGAATGAATGGGGAGTGTGTGTATGGAGGGGAATGTACACTTTCAGTGTTTTACTCTGTTGCAAGTACCAGTTGCATCATCATCATCATTAGGGTTGCCAGGTCCCCCCTCTCCTCCGGCGGGAGGCTTTGGGGGCAGAGCTTGGGGATCGCATATGCCAACACACACGCGCGCTACTTCCGGTTTACAACCGGAAGTGCAGACCTTCACTCATCTGGGGAGCTGATTTGGTGGCCCGGGTGGTGAGCGGGGCTGGGCCAGCCAGCTGAGCATCGGGACGACTGGGCATGGTGGTGGGAGCATCCTGGGGCCGGCGGGCGACAGGGAAACCACTGTGGCACCTGTCCTTCCCCGCGGCGGTGCGTAATGGCACCCAACACGTGCGGGGGCTGGGGCAGGGCTCTGCCACACCTGCGCTGCCCTCCTGCACTTCCTTGGCCCCGCCCAAGTTCTGTGCTGTGGCGTGCACGCGCATGCACGTTTGTTCAGCTGGTTGGCAGGCAGAGAGGCAAATGGCCGGGTTTTGCCTGCCACCATCAGGCACCTGGCAACCCTCATCATCATCATCATCATCATCATCATCATGATTTGTATTCCGCCCTCTGTTCTGGCCAAGGCTGGGCTCAGGGCGAGTAACAACACAGTGTATCACAACATAATAACACATTGATACACACAAATAATTAAAATCAACAATCCACGATTAAAACAATTTAAAACAAGGACAGATGGCGCTCAAAAAAAAAATCTTACACAGAGGATCTCAGATGACTCCGTTGCACAGCCAGGCTCTCTCGCTCAGCTGGTAATTAATCGGGGGCCGGGGCGGGCGGAGAGGTAGGGAAGGCCAGTACTGATGAAAAACCATTGCTGCCTTCAACCATAGGCCTGGCAGAACATCTCAGTTTTACAGGCCCTGAGGTACAGTGTGAGGTCCCTCAGGGCCCTGGTCTCCTCAGAAAGGAAGTTCCAAGAGGACGGGGCCAGGGCCAAGAACGCTCTGCCCCAGGCCCTGGTTCAGGACAGCCAGACACTCTTTGGGCCAGGGACCACTGTGTGTGTGTGTGTGTGTGTGTGTAAAGTGCCATCAAGTCGCAGCTGACTTATGGCGACCCCTTTTGGGGGTTTTCATGGCAAGAGACTATCAGAGGAGGTTTGCCAGTGCCTTCCTCTGCACAGCAACCCTGGTATTCCTTGGTGGTCCCCCATCCAAATATTAACCAGGGCTGACCCTACTTAGCTTCTGAGATCTGATGAGATCAGGCTAGCCTGGGCCATCCAGGGCAGGGCAGGGACCACTAGTAGATTGGTATCTGCAGAGTGTAATGCTCAGCGGGGGGTGTTATCAGGAGAGATATGCTAGGTCACTTGTCCATCTTTGACCCAAGAAAATGTCCATGTCCAGGAGTTTCTATTACAATATTTTTCATAGTAACTAGTGCTTGCTATTGGCTCCTGGACATTACTTGTCATTATAAGGACAGGGAGATTAATTTCAAATGACTTGCAGATCGATTAGAATGAAATTAGACACAGCTGTCCGCTATAGAGGCAGGTTCTGAAAGTTTCGCTGAAAGGAATCACTGCATAGGAATGCATCCCCATATGTGTGTATGTACTGAATTGTCCCAGAACGTGATGGCACCCACCCCCCGCCCCAGAGAAGCAAGGAAATGGGTTATATATATATATATATATATATATATATATATATATATATATATATATATATAATTATTTTTTAACACAACATACACAACATAAACTACATACGTTCCCATTCACATATCGCTTGTGCTCTTTCCAGGATTAGTATTTAACATTGTTACCATCACCAATCACCTTGTTATACATTATTATACATTGTTATACATTAATGTTTAATATTTCTAAAATCCTATTAATCAATATAGTGACTATCTTTCCTGTTATAGACTATGATTTCTTAACATAATATTTAATCTTTTTACAATTCCAGCTTTCACAATCGTGCTTTCCAAAATAACTATATCTAATCACTGCTATTGCATACTGATGTCTAACTTTAAACCTTCAGATTTGCATAGTCAAAGTAACACTTCCAGTTCTTTTGAAATTTGTTTATCGTTCTTCCTCTCACCAAGGTGGTTAATTTCGCCATCACTGTGTATTCTGACATTTTTTGTTGCCATTTTTCTATTTCTGGAATCTCCTCTTGCTTCCACATCGTTGCGAAGACCACCCTTGCTGCCGTTATCATATACCTGAATAGGTTTCTTAAGTTTTTATCTAGATTTCCTGGTTCTATTCCCAACATTATTTCTGGATGTAGTGGGAATTTAATTTTTTTTAATTTTCTGCATTTCTTGATGTATCTGTATCCAGAATTTCTTTACTTTTGTACATGTCCACCACAAATGAAAATAGGTCCCATCTTTATCTTTACACTTCCAGCAACGTTTGTCATATGATCCATTCATTCAATGAATGAATGAAGGAAATGGGTTATAACGTGCCTATAAATGGGTTATACTATGCCTTATAACACAATGGGTTCTGGGGAGATTCTCATGGAAAAAAACAGCACAGCAGCTAATATACTCAGCTGGATGTTTTAACATGCTCACTGTAAAACATGTCTGGGAGAAAAAAAATAAAAGAGGCTACTGTGCAAGAGGTTGGATGTGAAAAACTAAAAATAGAGACTACATAAATAGAGCAATTAAAAAATAACTACAGAACTGACTGGGCCAGAATGTAACAAGAACTCATATAAAAGATGAAAGGCACATCATCTCCTGTCAATAATGTTCACAGAGCTCATTTGCACTGCAGCTTTCCATGCTTTCAGTATGGTTCTTTAGCATGCACAAAGTTCAGGTTGCAGATCATTACTTGCCTACTCACCTATGGTGAGGACAAGCTACATCCAAGCAGCCAGGGAGGGGTGATTTTGTAAGCAGAGAGAAAGCACTTTCAATTTTTCTGGGTGACTGATGTTCCACCAGTGATACGCAAACTAATCCTATGCGTGTTTACTCAGAAGGAAGCCTTGCTGAGTTTAACAAAATTACTGCCAAGTAAGCGTGCATAGGATTATAATGATGTGTGGGCAGATCCGTTAGTAACTTTTGCAAACATATTTGCAAAATAATGCTAAACCAGAGTTTGGGAAGTGCCCCCCCCCAAAAAAAGTTATGTAAATATTTAGGTAATGCACACACAATGCCTTTGCCTGAACAATGCACTGAGCATCCAGCATTGCAGCCCGCACAGCTAGATATTGCCTTGCTGTACTGATAGGGTTGCCAACCTCCAGGTGGGGGTTGGACATCTGCTATTACAATGGATCTCCAGCCAAGAGAGATCAGTTTTCCTGGAGAGAATGGCCGCTTTGGCAATTGGACTCTATTGGCATTGAAGTCCCTCCCCTCTCCAAACCCTGCCTTCCTCAGGCCTCGCCCCCAAAATTCCAGTTATTTCCCAACCCAGACCTGGCAACCCTATGTACTGAAGCCTCTTTGCACATGGACTGGGAGGTGTAAGTGTGTGTCCAAACCCAAACCAAGCTGCTATATGTGTTATCATAGGAAATTCTGTTGGCTCAGATTGAGACCCAGTGGAAATAAATTATAATATTTTATCCTTTCATCCATATTTTTAATCCACCCTGTCTCTAAACATTGCTGCCACAGTGATATAAAAAGACAACAAATGCATCTGTGGATCAAAGGCTCACAAATCAACCAGATCCTGGCTCTACATTAAGGTGATGGGTTCTTGAAATACCACCAGAGTTCTATTGTTAGCCTAGAAAAGAGGACACATGCTCACTGTCACATGTTTCAGTGGGACTTGGAAACAAGAAGGGGCAAGAAGGGTTTGCCCCTTCCAAAGAGACTAGAGCAAGGAGGAGAAAGACATATTAAGCACTAGGGAAAAGTTCCTAATGACCAGTCAGTATTGTATCAAGCCACAATCTTCTTAAAGGTAAAGATCCCCTGTGCAAGCATTGGGTCATTCCTGACCCATGGGGTGACGTCATATCCCGACGTTTACTAGGTACACTCTATTTATGGGGTGGTTTGCCAGTGCCTTCCCCAGTCATCTTCCCTTTACCCCCAGCAAGCTGGGTACTCATTTTACTGACCTCGGAAGGATGGAAGGCTGAGTCAACCTTGAGCTGGCTACCTGAAACCTTTTCGAAACTAGTCTGGAGTATGGTGAGCTTGCTGGATACTGGGGTTATCACAGAGTCTTCCTTGGTATTTAACACTGCATATGTCAAATGCTGGTTCCCAATCTGTACATTTCTAAATAAGCAACTTTTTATTCTGACTAATAAACATTGGATGAAGGAATAGGATAGATGCACCACAATGGAGCAATAGAAAGGAAAGCCAGTTTGTGAGGTTGTCATGGACCATCCTGGTTTAGCTTGGGAAGCTGAGTCCTCATTGGAGGAAGAGGACAACCTGTCTCCAAGTCTCCAAGAGAGCTAGCGTGGTATAGTGGTTAAGAGCAGTGGTTTGGAGTGGTGGACTCTGATCTGGAGAACTGGGTTAGATTCTCCACTCCTCCACATGAAGCCAGCTGAGTGATCTTGGGCTAGTCACACTCTCTCTGCCTCACCTACCTCACAGGGTGTCTGTTGTGGAGAAGGGAAGGGAAGGTGATTGTAAGCCTTAAGTGGTAGAGAAAGTCAGCATATAAAAACCAACTCTTCTTCTTCCTGCCTTGGCGACCCTCCCTGAGAATCTGGTGTCTCAGGGCTTCCCCAAAAGCCCCCTGGGTCAGCACCAGCACTGCCCTCTGAGCCGGCAGGGCCCTCAAGCCAGGAGTTTCCAGCATGGACCCACCCACTGCCAGGCCCGCTATGGTCTCCCAAGGAACCCCAGGAGCAGAGAAGGCAAAGGACGAGGGCTGAGGTTTGGACCAGTTGCAAGATTGCACACTTGGTGGCCTGAGGCCTCTTCTCTGCTGAGGGAAAGCCATAAGAAACCAATAAATCATCACAGGATCTGGGCAATGCTACTCCTTGTGAGTAAATGAGCTAACAGCTTTTGAAGAGGAGCTTAATGTGGGACCAGCCCCACCTGTAGGGAAATGTCCTATATAAGGCTGCTATGAGGCCACAGCCGGTATGGGGTGGACTTGCCTGCAGGGTTGATGAGGAGTCTAATTGGGTTGTGTAGCTTTTGGGAACCTTATTACCTATTCCTTTGCTTTTGGACTCTGCCTTTGAAACATGTGCTTTGAACTTGGACTGCCTTCTGACCTTGCATTTGGGTTGTGTTCTCTGAGCCTGGACTTTGGTGTTAGACTGTGATCTGAGAACCCCCTCCTGTTAAATCTTGTGGTTGCTGGGACTTGCCTCCTGCTGGGTGGCCAAGGCAGGGATTCATTATTTATTTATTTAAGAGCTTTATCTCTCACCTTTCCCTTACTGAGGTCTTCAAAGCAGCTTATAGTGTGTTTGAACACAGGTGACTTCATGCAGGCAGGTATCAACATGCAGATTTTCCTCCCTAGGAAGAAACACAGTAATTTATTCTACCTCTGATGTCCATACTAATGTAATGTAATTTTAGAGGGCCAATGTCGTCAACACGCTTGGGTGCTACCTAAGGGTGCCATGTCCCCCCTGACCTTGGGAGGGGGATAGGGTTGCCAGCTCCAGGTTGGATAGGGTTGCCAACTTTCAGGTAGTAGCTGGAGATCTCCTGCGATTACAACTGATCTCCAGCCAATAGAGATCAGTTCACCTGGAGAAAATGGCTGCTTTGGCAATTGGACTCTATGGCATTGAAATCCCTCCCCTCCCCAAACCCCACCCTCCTCAGGCTCCGCCCCAAAAACCTCCTGCCGGTGGCAAAGAGGGACCTGGCAACCCTAAGATTGGAAAGCTCCTGGAGATTTGGGGAGGACAGGGACCTCAGTTGGGTACAGTGCCACAGAGTCCACCCTCCTAAGCATCCATTTTCTCCAGAGGAACTGATGTCTGTAGTCTGGGGATGAACTGTAATTCTGGGGGATCTCCAGGTCCCACCTGGAGGTTGGCATCCCTGGTGCTACCTGATGGTGCTACCTCAGTGGTAGTGCAGCAAAGAGCAAGAATTCCCTTGAAGCTTTCTCCCTCTGATCAGTCCATGAGTGGAACAGAAAATGGCTGAGTTGGGGAGCAGGGTAATGGCTGCACCCTGCTACTAATTTCCTCCCACAAACTTTTGGCATATTGTATTGCCTCTGAATAGATGTCTTAGCAGCAGGTGCAGGTCACTGTAGGCCTCTGTGCACGTGCAGCATTATATTCCGCATTGTATGAATCTGACTCGTTCCTTCCCCTCTGTTGCCACTAACCAGTGGCAGCCAGGAAATGTACCAGGCAGCACTTAGTGATGCCAGCCAGAAATAAACTGTGCATCCTCTACGTTGACTGTGCCCCTTCTTTGTGATTCTTCAGAAGGAAAAGATACCCAGAACTCCCCATGGCTCAAGGCAAGGGGAAGAAAACAGTACTATTGTAACCCACAACTAATTATAACAAGATATTGTCGAAGGCTTTCACGGTCAGAGTTCATTGGTTCTTGTAGGTTATCCGGGCTGTGTAACCGTGGTCTTCCAAGACCACGGTTACACAGCCCGGATAACCTACAAGAACCAATTATAACAAGATCCCCTGCAAGTCATGCGATTCTGCAGCAGGCCAAGTCAACAGGAGGAGGACTGAATCCATCATGCTGTCCAGAGAGTTTATTATTCATCCATTCAGGATAAACTGCAGTAGACCAAGGGGTTCCTCTGTATCAATTCTAGCCTCGGAAGTATAGAAAGCATTAAACATACACATGGCTACATAAATCTAAGTGGGTAAATAAAGCAGTGTCCCTAAGTTCCTGGCACATCATTCAAGTAGTGATTTTCTGTGTTACCTGGGGAGGGGGGTTGTCTTAGAGGCAGCTGTACAAACCAGGGAGTGAATATTTTACAGGGTTGTGGATAAAAACAGCTTGACTGGGACACACACAACCTCTGCTTCAAAATAAACTTGTATGTTGAGTATCTCCAAACATCTTTTTTTTAAAAAAAAACACCCTTAAAATACAGGTTTAAGAACCTTTTTACATTCTTCTAGACTTTCCCCAGTACTTTTTTACAAGATGTATGGCAACAAAAATATCAAGTTGTTTTACAAACAAATATTTAAATACAGCATTACTTCCATATTCCAGCAGGGAGAACAGTTTAACAGTGCTACCCTAAGCAGAGTTACACTTCATGGGGTATAACCCTGCTTGGGACTGAACTGTAAAAGGATCAATAGTGTCATTCCAGAAATTAGTAAACATGGTTCACTTTTCCATGACTTTTTCATTACATTTTATGCATCTGGTGTCTTCCTTTTGTGCACACAGTGATGTTTGTTAAGTTAGTCATTAAGGAAACTTCTCAAATCCAGTGATATAATTAATTGTCCCATCGTTTAAACTGGAGCATTCCTCTTCTTCCACTGATCTGTTTCTCTTCCTGCAGACATTTCAGCAGGATTCAATAAAATAGGTTCTAGGGGTATGATCCATCTTATGTGTGTGCAGGTATGATGGACAGCTACAGTCTAAGGAGATTCCCCAGTCATTGAACCCCTGTGATTGACAGGGAGTTAGAACAGAATTCTAAGAATGGCAGTTAGAGAGTTCTGACAGTTGAGAACTGACAGTTGACTCAGAGAAAGTTGATAGGACTTGGAGACAGCAGTGTGAGCAGCAAACTGTATGGTGGAGGATTCTCCTCTTGAGTGAAAAGGAACACATTTGGGTTTTTGGATCACAAAGGATCCACAACTAGTTATCTAGGGACATAGCTCTAAGGCTGATAGAGTTAAGCGTTTAACAGGAGATAGCTCTGGTGAAAGGAGTAATCCCAGGCCAGTGTAAAGGAGAAACTGGGGAAATGTGTTAATGTACTTAACTCCTCCAACTAAAGAACAACTGTGCAAGGGAAGCTTAAGTTTAAGAAACAAACCAGTGCCAGCTAAGAGAAATCACTCAGTAGAAAATAAAAGTTTAAACACTTGTATGTGAACCTCCTTGATACATTTGGAATTACAATATATCAGTTGAACATAACCATCTCAAGTTCCTCAATTGTGCTTTCCTTTTTTCTTTTTTTCTTTTTCACAATTCTATTTTTCTGTTAGAAACCACATTCCTGTTATGAAGCTTTGCTAACCTGAAGTTTAAATCCCCCCAAAAGAGACAAATAAAACATTTTTAACTTGTACAAAAAGCCTCTTAAGTGCCATATATTTCTGACTATAGAAAATAAGGGATTCGTCATAGTAAGTGACAATGGTGTCAAAACAAGTTATAAGTTTCAACAGAGACAGTGTGGATTGGTGTATGTGAGAACAAATTGTTTAAAAAATATTAAAACAAGAGGAGTTCCATGATAGGAGGATTCACATATGGAGAAGCCAATCAAAGGTTAAAACCCTGAGAACATGCTGGAGCATCACTAGGGACCAATAGGGAATGAGAGCTCCTTGCATCCCTCCTGCATCCCGTTTTGTAGCCCTCTCTTGGATCAGGTACAAGTTATTCAAGCTCTGTGCTTGGATAATTACATTACTTCCATGACACAGGGCTGGATATGTATATAGAAAGCACGCATGATCCTCCAGTTCCCATGAGATATTACCTGGGGTGCTGTGGTGGGGGAAGAGTGCTATGCCAGTTCCTCTACACCCAAGCACTGCACTCAAACTGGAAGAACCCCAATTCTTCTTTATTTTTTTAGAAATTATGCTCCACCTTTCCAATTCCCACCCAATGCAGTTCATTTGTCAGCCTAATTCATCATCACAGTTACAGCATCCTAGGAGACACTGTAGACAATCATCCCTTATCTGATCTAATATGTTTTCTCCATATTTTATAGATTGTTTATAAATTAGTTTTAGTTTGAAGTACTATTTCTATATGGAGGGAAGGTATCATAGTATAGCTGGATCTCACCGGCTCTCAGAAGCTTAAGCATAATCCAAACAAAGATGCTGTGGCACACCCATTTCCTTTAAAACCAGCCATAGCTTTTCATGATCGACACAGTCAAAAGCTTTGCTGTAATCTATGAAACACATGCTGATTTTCTTCTGAAATTCTCTCGTATGCTCCAGTAACCAATGTAAATTTGCAATATGAACTCTCATGCCTCTTCCTATTCTAAATCCAGCTTGAACATCAGGCATGTCTCATTCCATATATGGTAACAGTCTTTGTTGTAAGATTTTGAGCATCACTTTACTTGCATGAGAAATTAATGTGATGGTCCGATAGTTGCTGCAATCGTTGATGTCTCCTTTTCTTGGAATTGGAATGTAAACTGACCATTTCCAGTCTGTGGGCCATTGTTTTGTTTTCCATATTTGTTGGCATATTCTTGTTAAGATTTTGACGGACTCCCATTTCAGTGGCTTGGAATAGCACTATTGATATCCCATCTGCTCCTTGTGATTTGTTTCTCCCAATTGCTCTCAGTGCTGCTTTCACTTCACTTTCTAAAACTGTAGGTTCTTCTTCTAAAGATTCCTCTTGGAAAGGAATCTGTCATCCTTTCATCTCTTCTGTATAGTTCTTCAGTGTATTGTTCCCATCTTTTCTTTATTTTGTCCTGTTCAGTTAATGTATTTCCATGTTGATCTTTTAGCATACCTAACCATGCTTTAAATTTCCCTTGGATTTCTTGGAGCTTGTGGAACAGATCTCTTGTTCTTCCTTTTTTGTTGTTTTCTTTTATTTCTTTACACTGGTTATTGTAATAGTTCTCTTTGTCTCTACGTGTGAGTCACTGGAACACTGCATTTAGACTTTTGATTCTGTTCCTGCCACCTTTTACTTTTGCTGCTCGTCTATCTTTAGCAATTTTAAGAGTTTCCTCAGTCATCTATATAGATCAATTAAAAAAACTTATCACCTTTCCTACTCGGTACCTTTGATATGTAACTGCATTTTCCCGCAGTCAACTTCTAGACTCTTCCCCTGGAAGGTGCTTTGGGTCATGCCATTGAGGTATATAAAAAGCATTTTTATCAGAACTCGTACAACTTAAAGGTACAGCAAGATTGTCTCATTTCATGACTTCTCAGCTAGCAAATCATTAGCTATCACACTTTCATGTAAAAACTAAACTCATAAATATGTTTGCTCTCTGTCAGCGTTCAGGATTTCCACCCTGTTTTCCAAAATAAAAGAATTCTTACTAACATCACAAACAGCTTGCTTTTCCAGCTAGAAGAATACAAGCTGAACGTAAGAGGTTTTTAAAATAATTGCTCAGCAAGGCAGAGAATGCATCTGGTGATTACGTGCCCTTTGTCAAAACAGCCAGGAAAAGAGCTTGGAGATGCTGCTGCAGAGGCAGGACAGAGGGTAAGATGTGCCCACTAAAAGGACACAACAGAACCCTGAAAGTAAATTCTTAATTTGGGTCAACACCAGATAGAAATCAGTCTGAATTCCAACGATGGCTGTGAGCACCTAAACCAGATTGCATATCCTCCAAGATTTCATAGATGAAAATAGGGATATACTTGTAATATCCCATTCTCATACTAAGGATCACTGCCCAAGCACCCTTCACATTGCTAAAGGCTCCACTCTGCCTATAATAAGCACAACCCTTTTACACTGCAATGCTCTCCTCCACTGGTTTAGAAACCGATGTAGTTTGATCATTTACTTAAAGATGGACTTTTTAAAATACCAAACTGTCCTACAATCTTATCAGAAGTTCAAAATGAGCCTGGATAGCAGATTATGGTAGTGTTGTGGTTGTATTGTGTTTGTACGTCTGTCAGCCCATTCCTGAGCCTTCGGCGGCTGGGGATGGCGTGGCCGAGGCGCCACCGCCACACCTCCAAAGCCGTTCCCCGGCCACCAAAAGGCTTTAAAAAGCCTTTTAAATATTTTTTAGTTTGAAAATGGGGCATTTTGCCCCATTGAAAACAGTGAGGCTGCGCCAGGAAAAAGCTGACACAGCAATACTGTTGTTTTAGATGGCATACCCAGGGCAAAAGGGGTTAGGAAGCTGCCTACTGGCAGTTCCACCCCCTGGCACGCCCTGGGAATGCCCCCCAGGGTTGCCAATCTCCAGGTTGCGGCAGAAGATCTCCTGCTGTTATAACTGATCTTCAGCCGATAGAGATCAGTTCACCTGGAGAAAATGGCTGCTTTGGCAATTGGACTCTATGGCATTTAAGTCCCTCCCCTCCCAAACCCCACCCTCCTCAGGCTCCACCCAAAAAACCTCCCACAGGTGGGGACCTGGAAACCCTACCCCCTGGATGCTGGTGCGGGACTTTGCACTGATGGGGCGCTGGCGGGAGGCCAAGCTGGCATCCCTGGGCTGCGATGCTTCGGAAGTGCAGGAAGGCCAGCCGGAGCAGCCCAACACCGGTGTCCCTGCCTCTCGCGACAGCGCAAGTGGCCCAGGTGCTGGCGCAAGCGGCCCAGACACCGGTGCAGGCACTTCACGCCTCCTGAGCTCTTTCCAGCCAAGAGCTCAGGAATGGCCTGTGTATGTTGTTGAATTGTTTTTAATATTTTATACGTTTCTTATTTTAAATGCTGTTTTAATGTTTGGATGTTTGCCACTTGGGGACCCTATATGGGTATAAAGGTGGCTTAGAAACATTTTAAATAAATAAAATGTGTGCATGTGCATGCTTGGTCAAGATGCATCCATCTTTACCTTCTACCTTTATGGCTCTGGAGTAGAGAGCTGAAACTGAAAAATGGCAAATCCTACTAGCCAAATTCTAAGCTGTCATCCCAAAAAGCAAAAATGGGGATAAAGGAACAGTGTCTTGTCAGGAAATGATGACCCTGTTAAATGGAGTCAGTTGAGCCCATCTGTGATCTTGGCACATGTGACTTTCATGTCTACCAACACAGGCCCTGAGTCAAGGGGTTTGTGCCTTAAGGAAATGTGAAAAACACAGGAGAGTCACACTGTGTCAATCCTGACCTACCTTTTATTATGTACTTTTTAAATCAACCCCATCTGCCTCTTCCCCTGTGATACTTGGCCAGTAATTAAGCTTTTGTTTCATCCCAATATATTTGCTTCAGATGAACTCACCCAGTATTTGCATGGATCATACTGAGGTTTTCTGCTGAGAATAACTATCCTGAATTCCCTTGCAGGGATTAACAAAATATGAATTCTGTCTCCCCTGATGAACAGGCTTTTGCCAAACAATGGACCAAAATTGTTGTTTGAAGTTGTCTCTTCTAATGGACTATTCGAACTTCTTCTAGATCTCCCAGAAATAATAAAATCAGATTTAAAGGTCAAGCAACTAGACATAATAAAGAAATAATCCAGCAGTAAATACCTAGAGCAAACATATCTTCCATTGTGATAAGCAGGTTTGTCCAAATGATGCTTCTGGTTTTTTTCCACTTATTTTGGAATTTAAAGATTTGGTGGGGTTGCAAGTATAGATTTATTGTCTTCAGCAAAAGCACTAGAATTCCACTTGCATATGAAGCCTGGGAAACTCAGGAAAACTTTGTATACAGATTCAAGGCACTCCATGCCCTCAAACTAATAGCAACACAGAAGAAATCTCAGTATGAACATTTGATTTAGTTCTTATTAATGGTGTTCGCTCAGTACTGCACTAAGACTGGTGAACCTTACAGGCCTCTGAGGAAGTACTTTTCATGGAGAGACTGCTGACTTAAATAAACCTTTGAACTGGTATTTTGGCACAGGTAAGAACAAAAGGGTTTAGCAAATGGGCACCATTTTGTTGGTCATTTGTTGGTTAAAAGGACATTGCTGACCTACCAGGATAGAATCATATCTTGTTCTTCTGTCCTAATTTTTATTTTTTATACCCAATTGAAGACTGTTGTTCCTGAGTCGTCCTTCTCAGGGTGGTCACAAATGTGTTTATGAGTTATCATTAATTAATTTCTTTACCCTAAGTGATGAAGGGCAAAATTGTTCTCAGTGTCGAAATGGTTGGTGGATCATTCATGCACGGCAAACCGTTGGTGAATCTTAGTTTAGTACCCTTTTCCTCTGTGAGAAGAATTAAAAAATAATTAACCCGGACAAAGGGATCCACAGAACACTGGATAATCTTAACAGTTCCACCCTAAGCAGGGTTACATTCTTCAAATCCCATTAACTCTAATGGACTTAGAAGGGAGTAACCCTGGCAGACAAGTTATAGCCATTGTTTGCCAGTCTGGAGGGCTCATAGACTGGCCTGAACATTATTTCTTTGATGGACCACCTTGTAGAGAAGGTTGCCATTGGTGCTGATAATCTCAGAAGTGCCATGCATATTGACACAAAGAAAGAAAAATGTAGGCACAAGGGCCAAAGTTGGACAGAAATGTCCATCACGTCTCCTTGAGCACAGTGGGAGTCTTGAAGAGGCAGTAAATCAGGGTGGCCTTGTACTATGGAATGTGCCTGCTTGAGTAGGTAACACACATGTTATTGTTGGGTAAACACAGGAGATAGCAAGGTGACTATTTATAACACGCAGTGTATCAGCAACACCAGAGATGCACAGTAAATCTTGGGATCCAAGTGTCTAAATGCAATCATCGCCCCTGCAAATTTACAGATCCCCTTCGCTGAGGAGACTTCATTTCGACCACAGAAAACATATAGAAATAGAAATATTCCAGCCTGTTTTACTTTGTTTTCCCATTACTGTACCACATGGTGAAACAAAATATTCTGTAAAAGCTTTCTTGCTCTTATTGTAGCAGATACAGAAGGATTAATTACAGAAGAAGAACCATGTTTTTCTGTTGCAGGAAAAAGACCACAGGGTGCAAGAGTACATTAAACACTAACAGGCTTTATTGTGATGTGAGCCTTTGTAGGCAAGAGCCAACTGCTATTCTATGAGTCTATGAGCCATACGCAGCCTGCTCCTAAGGATGATTACTTCAAATCCTTCCTCAAAACCCACATTTTCCATGAAACCTTTGACACAGCCCCCTTTTTCCCAACTGAAACTAAGCCAACCCAAATAAACACATGTTCTTCTGCTGCGTATTTCCATCTCCAGCTTTTTGTTTATACCATATTTCAGATTGTAAACATCTGAGGGCAGAGACCTGTCTTCTTGTACTGTGTATAGTGCTATGGACATTCATGGGGCTATATGGATAATAAATAATACTTATAATGTCAGTGCTGCTTATAAGTACATATAGGACCAAAACCCTAGTACAGTTTACCTCATCTTCTATGTGCTTTGATTGTGGGATCCTGCATGGCGGGGGGAGGGTTGGGGTCACTGGGGACGTTGGGGGAGGTAGTTGTGAATTTCCTGCATTGTGCAGGGGGTTGGACTAGATGACCCTGGTGGTTCCTTCCAACTCTATGATTCTATGATTCATCTGTAGCAGAGGACTCCAGCAAAATGGCTGTCAGAACAAGCAGACTGGTGAGGTACCCATCATGAGACTGCCAACAGGAAAACCTTTCCCCATGCGCTTATCCTGTAAGCAGAGATAAGAACATAAGAAGTGTCCTGCTTCATCAGACCAGTGGTCCAATAGCTAGAGGTTGTGACTCCCTTGATAGGAAATCTATTTCCCCAAGCCATAGAACAGCAAACCTAAGAAAATCTTAGGAGAGAACAGAGGAGTGACACCTTTCTAATCATTTATTTATTTAAACATTTCTATCCTGATTTATCTCTTTGGACTCAAGGTGGTGAACCATGTAGCAACCAAGTTGCAAGGATATAAATTATAATAGTTCAGCTAAAAAGGTAAAGGTAGTCCCCTGTGCAAGCACCAGCTCACTATTGACCCTTGGGGTGACATCACATCACGATGTTTACTAGGCAGACTATGTTTACGGGGTTGTTTGCCATTGCCATTGCCTTTCCAGTCGTTTACACTTTACCCCCAGTAAGCTGGGTACTCACTTTACCAACCTCGGAAGGATGGAAGGTTGAGACAACCTTGAGCCGGCTGCCTGAAATCAACTTCCATCAGGATCGAACTCAGGTTGTGAGCAGAGCTTTGACTGCAGAACTGCAGTTTACCACTCTGTGCCACGGGGCTCAGATAATAGTCCAACTAATAAACTAATACACAAATTAAAATACACATGTTACAAATTTAAAAGCATTTAAGAATTAAAACACACAAAAGTTAAAATACACAAGATTAACAAACACAGGAATTAGCACAGCCAAATCTGTTGAAACAATCCACCTTCCTTTGGAATAAGAGTGCCATATATGCTTTCCTCTTCTTCACTGGTAAACAGTTCCACAAGACTGGGTCCACCATGGGGGGAAAAGAAACCCATGATGTTGTTGTAGCTTTACTGACAGTCACACACATAAAGCTGCCTTGTATGGAATCAGATATTTGGTCCATCCATGTCAGTAATATTGCCTATTCAGACTGGCAGCTGCTTTCCAGGGTCTCAGGCAGAGGACTTTCACATAACCTACTACCTGATCCTCTTATCTGGTGACCTTGGGAATGCAACCTGGGACCTTCTGTTATACCAAGCAGATGCTCTGCCTATGGCATTTTACCCTGCTAAGGTCCCTCCTTTCTCCAAACCCTGCCCTCCCAAGTCTTTAGTCCCAAATCTCCAGGTATTTCCCAAGAGGGAGTTGGCAATGCTGAACCAGAATGACTTCCCCTGCTCCATAAAGATGTCTTAGATGACTGACATTGATACAGGATATAGCAATCTACTCTACTGGGGTTGGAAAACCAGGAGGAAAATATCAGGTTGAAGGCCTTAATTCTACATTGACAGTAACTCAGAGAACAGTATGAAAGTACATGGCACAGTTCTGCTGCTGAAAGTCAGATCTGGTTCTGTATTTTTCCTGGGTGAGGAGACTTTCGGGAATCACATGTAAGCTGCTGTGAACTTTGGAGAAAGTCTGGGATACATGCGATAAATATATGTATGATGCTGGGTCTAATTCTAAATTGCTCGAGAACTTATATATTGGGTTGCCAGGTCCCTCTTCGCCACCGATGGGAAGGTTTTGGGGTGGAGCCTGAGGAAGGCGGTGTTTGGGGAGGGAAGGTACTTCAATGCCATAGAGTCCAATGGCCAAAGCAGCCATTTTCTCCAGGTGAACTGATCTCTCTCAGCTGGAGATCAGTTGTAACCGCAGGAGATTGCGAGCTAGTTTCCTGGAAGTTGGCAACCCTACTTATATACTTAAGAGATATCCTGCTCTAAATCCCAATTTCAACCATCTTTGTGTGTATGTGAGGCCCATCAATTTTACTAATTGCCAGGTAAGTATATTTAGATTTGCGGACTATGAGGACAGGACACTGTGACTGAATGGCCAGTCCCACAGGGCCTGGTCAGTGGCTGGAGGCCTCTCGCAGCTCGGTCAGAAGTAAAAATTACTGAGCAGGAAGCAGCGTCCCACCACCAGCTAGGGTTGCCAGGTCCCCCCTTGGCTCCGGTGGGAGGTTTTTAGGGCAGAGCTGAGGCAGGGAGTGCATGCGTGCGGCTGTGCCGACACAATCACGTCACTTCCAGTTTACTGGTAGTGTGAGTAGTAAAAGGCCTGTTGCAAGGCAACGCTTCCAGGTGTAAACCGGAAGTGACGTGATCATGTCAGCGCGGCCATGTGCATGCAATC
The DNA here is from genome assembly GCF_029931775.1 of Euleptes europaea. Taxonomy (NCBI): domain Eukaryota; kingdom Metazoa; phylum Chordata; class Lepidosauria; order Squamata; family Sphaerodactylidae; genus Euleptes; species Euleptes europaea. The sequence continues at coordinate 36,169,786 of NC_079318.1, read as the reverse complement.
CCCACTTCCAAGCCAGGCACTGGATTGGCGGGTGACCTGGCAACCCTACCACCAACAGAGAGCAAGATGGGGCCCAACGGCCGGGGGATTTAAAAGCAGGCACAGAGGTCAGTGGATGGAGGAGGGTTGCGGCTGGGGAGGCAGGCACAGGGGCCAGGAAGGCTAGTGCAAAAGTGGCAGCAGACATGGACTCAAGCATGGCAGTCAGGAAGACAAGCATGGCATCCACGGAGGATCCCGAGGTTGCAGAGGAAAGCCAGGGGGATGCCAGAGAGACTCAAGACACCTGGTCCAAGCACTCAGGGAACCAGAGAAAGTGGCCCCAGGGAGGGAACAGAACCCTTGTCCAAGGCAGCAGCAGTAGGACCAGGGGGAAGCACTGACATCGGTAGGGTAACCAGATGCTTGTTAATTGGTGAGCAATAATGTCCCTTCTGGGGCTAACCCAGAAGTGACAGGGATGCTCTAGCACATCCCTCAAAAAACTCTATGGAAACCATAGAGTTTTTGGAGGAATGTGCTAGAGCACCCCCGTCACTTCCAGGTTTGACAGGGATGCTCTTGTACATTCCTCCAAAAACTGTACGGTTTCCATAGTTTTTTTGAGGGACGTGCTAGAGCATCCATGTCACTTCCGAGTTTAACCCCCCCCCTTAATTACCCAAAGCTCCTGCCAGTGGCAAAGGGGGACCTGGCAACCTCACTTCCACTGGCTTGGATTAAACTGATGGCATGAATCCAGCCCATAACTTTAACACAATTTGATTCCTCGTTTGCACATGACTATTGTTTTAAAGCACCAGTATAACCCACCCTAAGCACTTAACTAAGTACAGGTTGTATATTGGGAAGCTGAACACTTCTATTTTTTGAAGTCAAGGCATGGCCATGGTCACAAGTTCTCCTACTCAGTTAGCAGGCTTGTGGAAGAAGTATTTACAGTAAACAGCCAGGTAGGGAAGACTTCAGGGAATAAAAATATCCAGTGGAAAGAATGCATGGGCATAAGTAAAACATTAACCAGGGTAGAATGTGGCATGAACAACATGTGTCTCCTTCACAGGCTGCCTTGCTTCCTGGGCTCTGCATCCATCCCCTGTCAAAGTGCCAGTTTTCTCCACATTACTAGCCTTTTCCCCTTCCTCCCCCTTCCTGGTGATAATTGCAGAATAGGTTTGGTTCCCTTCAGATTATAAACTCATTCCGTTTGCAAAGAAAGAAGGGTTGTGCCCAGGCAGCATCTTGGCAAATGCCTACCATCATGTGCTAACTTGCACTGGGAGTGAATCACACAATGCCATTTAGGAGAGGAATTTACCTTCTGCTAATTGCTACACAATCCCACTTAAATTCATGGGCAATTTTATCCATAAAGAAAAAGAGTCAATGGGCATAAATTTAGTGGGAAGAATATGCTGCACAGAAGCCTTAAGGCTTCATCTGCACTAACATTTTTATAACACAGATGATGTAGCCGTTTTTAGCTGTTGTTAAAACGTGGCTGAGGGGAGACATGATAGAGGTCTATAAAATTATGCATGGTTTGGAGAAAGTGGACAGAGAGAAGTTTTTCTTCCTCTCCCATAATACTAAAATGCAGGGTCATCTGTTGAAGCTGGAGTGTGAGAGATTCAAAACAGATAAAAAAAGTATTTTTTCACACAACGCATAGTTAAATTGTGGAACTCCCTGCTCCAAAATGTGGTGATGCCTGCCAACTTGGAAGGCTTTAAGAGTGGAGTGGACATGTTCATGGAGGAGAGGGGTATTCATTGCTACTAGTTAAAATGGATACTAGTCATGATGCATGCCTATTCTCTCCAGGATCAGAGGAGCATGCCTATTATCTTAGGCGCTGTGGAACACAGGCAGGACGGTGCTGCTGCAGTCGTCTTGTTGGGGGCTTCCTAGAGGCACCTGGTTGGCCAATGTGTGAACAGACTACTGGACTTGATGGGCCTTGGTCTGATCAAGCAGGGCTTTTCTTATGTTCTTAGGAATGCATCTTAGCATCAGTACTGGCACTAGGTAGAAGTAACATGGAGCATGGTGTTAAACCACCAGTGGTAAGAACAGAGGACTACAACCCTTTTCAAACATTCAGTTTTGATACAGCAACCATGCATAATGGGAGCATGCAGTACCTGTAATATTCCTGATACAGTCCTGATACAATCTGTACACAGATGGAAAAATATGTGTGTTGCCCTGTTCACACAAAATGGTGAGAACACATATTGAGCATGTGCTTCCATTATGTGCGCTTGGTGGGCAAACATCAAATATCGGAAAAGGAGTTAAATCATAACAATATACCGCTGATGTTGCATCTCATATAGCATTAATTCCCAAAAAACAGAGTTTCTGTAATCAGTAGCGCTGATTTTTGTAATTGTGTTTATTTATATACACTCACCTTTCTTCTATGGAACCCAAACTGGTATATGATTCCCAGGCAGGATTCTCCCATCTAGGCATTTACCAGAACCAGATCGGCTTAAGTTCAAAAATGCTGGGTCATGTGCCTTCAGACCAAGTCCTGGTTCCAATAAATAGTAGCAATTATTGGTGACTGTTAGATGCCAAGGGACCACCACCACCATAAACCTTTCTGAATGCATATTTGTAAACTATGTAGGAAAATGCTGTTTGGTACTTTATGGTAATGTATATGGCTCGTTAGTTTATAAGTGCGGAAGGTGTCACAGCATTTGTAAATTCTTGGACTAGGCCTCTGAAGTATGAAAATCTCTTTCACAGATGGGGAGCTGAGGAAAGAAACCTTTAACTACATTTACTTCAAAGTATGCACTGTGGAACTTCCATGAAAACATGCTTATAGTCAATGTCTTAAAAGTGCTTTCAGGTATCTTTTAAACTGTGGCAATCAGATTCCAGACCCAATGAACATGAGGAAGTCCCAGAAAGGTTGGGATCAAGTGTGGGGGCAGATCTCCACAGTGAGGCTCAAGAAGAACTTGTTCTTAAGTACAGAGAGTCAATCCAGAGCAGAGATGATTGCAGCCTGTGGTCCAAGTCATGGAATTTATTCACTGCCTTATGAGTTTACTGAAGAGGACATACATTGCAGTAGGACTTGAAAGGCTGTCATATAGAGGATGGTGCCAAGTTGTTTTCTGTTGCCCCAGAAGGTCAGACCAGAATCAAGAGAGTTTCCGTCTAGACATTAGGAAGAATGTTCTAACAGAGCGATTCCTCAGTGGCACAGACTTCCTCGGGAGGTGGTAAGCTCTCCTTCTCTGGGGTTTTTTAAGAAAAGGCTAGATGGCCATCTGTCAGCAATGCTGATTCTATGACCTTAGGCTGATCATGAGAGGGAGGGCATCTTGGCCATCTTCTGGGTATGGAGTAGGGGTCACTGGGGGTGTGGGGGGGAGAGGTAGTTGTGAATTTCCTGCATTGTGCAGGGGGTTGGACTAGTTGTCCCTGGTGGTCTCTTCCAACTCTATGATTTATGATTCCACATGCAAAACCAGGGGGTTCCTGGTTTGAACTGTGACTGCTCTGATCCTGACAGTAAAACTTGGTTCTATGTTAACACAATGATAATTATTGCTAAATATAAAAGTCAATATGATTTAATGATTTATTTAGAAGGCCACAGTGGACAGGAATACATTGTTAGCATGAGAGATGACTTTCCCATGATTTCAGTGGCAAAACATTACCAAAACAGGTGCTTTATTTGGAGCTCATTCCAACAAAGCATTTAAAGCACATCCTTTTTTTAAAATCATGTTTTTAATTCTGTAAATAAATTGCCTCAGTCCTATGGAATTGCTTGCTGAGATGGGGCATTTGTGAGTGGCAGGCGCACGAGGTCGGAAAGTGCCATTGATACGTGGTCATTTCTGTGATTGTAACCAGACTTTGAAGGTAACTTTCCATTTGCAATGGGCCAGCACAGATTACAGGTGTGTGTCCGGGTTTCTCTGTCACAGCTTATCTCTCTCATTATCACTCTGACATTTGTTTTGGCTTTGAGTTTAATTACCTCTTGAATCGAACAAAGGTGGAGATAATAGGAAGTCGATGAAGTTGATGTGTAGGAAATAATGACACTGGAGGTGTTGGTCCGTGCAAGCCGACCCTCTCTGAGACAAGGAACAAAGGCTGATAAGGGAGAAAGCGATTAATCAATCATCCAGGAAGCAGAAAGATGTGTACAAAGGTGTCTGATGTTTGCATCTGCATCCCACCTGGATGGCCACAAACAAAATGCAGTCCACTTAGACAAATTCCTGTGCACTGGAGCAAAGCCAGGTAGGAATGCAGGGAAGCCTCTGGAAACGTATCTCTGGAGCAGGAATAAACATGTGGAAATTAATCAAGTTACAAGGCACACTAAGTCTGAAACACCATTCACGGCTGATAAGAGGATAAATCACACTTATTGCAGCCCAGCTTACAGACCACCAACACAACCAGACCTCCACCATAGAAGGAACTGGAGGTAAGTCTCAAGAAGTTTATGAAGTAAGAGATCTTTGCTGCTTGAATGGCTAAACAAATCGTCCAAAGAAAGACAACATGCATAAGAACACAGAAGTAACCTGGCCAAAAAGTCGTGAAGGGGTAGTGGCCTTGCTCCCATTGTGCCATTTGGGCTATTTATCACAACATAACAAACTGGCCAACCTTTAAACTTACAAACTGGGGGCATACCTTGGTATAGAATTGGGTGTTAGTGTTATTTAAATTCTAAATCCCAAACAGATTGGCAGTCTTCCGGCCATTTTTATTGATCAGTATTTGAAAAAGAGGATTAGATAAATTCAAGGATGAGGGGGCAGTTATGATGATCCACCCAGGAAGTTGATAGATTTGGATGATTTCCAATCCTGACATCTCTTGGGGATTTTCCAGTGACCAAGGTTGGTGCTTTTGTCACATCCCTGGCCCATTTGTGGAATCCAGAGAGGACCCCGACTGTGGACATCATCACTCCAGAACATGTTCTATCCTCTTGCGGAGCCCAGAAATCTCCTTGGTTTCCTGATGAGCTTGGAGTGATGAAGCCGTTGGGCAGATGGTCAGAGTGCAAGTGGAGGAAAACTCAAATGCCATTTATGCAGGGCTGTTTCCTTGTGGTCACCCCCACCAACTGCTCCAGTGCTTCGTTTTGATTATGCATGTCTTTCCCAACCCTCATAGGTCCCCTCGCTCACCCTGCACTTTTTGCCCACGTTTACAGAATCCTTGCTGAAACAGCATCTGGAAAACACAGGCAAAATGTGCAGAATTGCACAGGGAGAGTGAGGCAATCAAAATGAAACATCAACAGTCGGCAGGGTGACCGCTAGGGAAGCAGCCCTGCATAAATGGCCAAAGTGAATGTGACTGGGCACAGGTGAGAGCACATCATTGTGCCTACTCTGTGGTGGTGATGGCGGCAAAACAAGCTCAATTACCTGCCACCATTGTGTCCTCACAATGCCATCTAGCAGAGCTTTTCTGGCCTGTGAAAGGGCTCTTAGAAACGTAGACATGGAAAACATACAGGCCCACTGTGATGCTTTTGCAATGCAATTTGTGGACATAATCACCCACATCCGCCATGACTTCGATTCCACAGTTGGTGTTCAGACTCAGGATGACATTGGAATGCAGCCTGGTCCCAGCTGTATAGACCTCAGTTGGTGAGGTCTGATGAATGGGAGAAGCTGCTCAGAAGTATGGAGACCATCACGTCTAGACTCAACCCTTTCCCTTTGTGGCTGTTGGTATCAAGCTGGGCTGTGTTGGTTGAATGGGTGTGGGAGGTAATAAACATCTCTCTTTAGGAGGGTGTAGTTGTGTCGCTTCCCGGCCGGGGCTGCGGCCCCTTTGGGTGGGACTTCCCCTGTTGAGACACCGCCTGACTGAACCCCACGCTGGGCAGGTAAGGTTTCCTCGGCCTCAGACCACTCAGAGGAGGAGGACGACCCTTCCTTCCCTGAGCTGGCCAGCTTGCTCGCTCTCCGTAAGCAGAGAGTGTGATACGCCAGCCTTCCTCATTGGCCTCCACCCATGCTGCTTTATACCCCGCCACCACCTGTGTTCCATCCCATCCGCCTCGACCCGAGGCTACAAATGACTCCTCCCACTTTCCTCTTCCCTCCTCCGCCGGAGAGTTCCTCCTGCAGGCGCGGCCCTCGTCTCTGCCCTGCCCTGGCTCTTCCGCCCGCCCCGAGCTGGTCGTGCTCGGGGTGGGCCTTTTTCCCCAGTTCTCCTCCCCTGTGCCCGCTCTGTTCCCCCTCTCCTCTGCCGACTCCCCTCGGGCCCTGGGTCGGGAGTCGCGTTGGCCCGTGCGCCGCCCTGGGGGCTCTGTGTCTTGTGGCCCTCCCCCCACCAGCTAGCTGATGGGTAGGGTTTTGGGAGTTCTCCCGGGGTCCAGGTTCTCTGGCCGGCCCGGGCCCCGCGTAGCGCCACGGCTGCCACCCTGCGCCGATTACTGGGTGGGGTCTGTCTGCGCCTCTCCTCCCGCTCCCCAGCTGATGTGCGGGACCGTCGGCGGCTGCAAGGGCGTCTGGCCCGTTCGCCGAGGCGCGGGGGGGGGAGGCTTGGGCCCGCCTCGGCATGCCGCCCCTCTCGCCCCCTTCCCCGGTAAGTGGGGCTCCCCGAGCCCTTCCCTTCCCTCTCGGGGGTTGCTGCCGGGGGCTGGGGAGGTTGGGACGGCCCGGGAGCCTGGGCGGGAGGGCGACCCGGGACAAGTTGTGACTGCCTTGAAAGAGAGTTTGGGCAACCCCTCCCGAGGAAGGCATCCCCGGACCCCACTGACTGAATAACTACAGTCCAGTGGCCAACATTCCATTTCTGGGCAAGGTGCTTGAGAGGTGGGGGCAATGCAGCTTCAGGCAGTCTTGGAGGAGATGGACTCAAGCCTGGATTCAATCTGATGGATGATCTTTGCTGGGAAAGGGACAGCAGGAGTGCATCACTGTTGATTCTCCTGGACCAATTTGCTGCATTTGATACCACTGACCATTATCTTTCTGGAGAGGCTGGCTGAGTTGGGAGTGGGAGGTACCGTGCTTTGGTGGTTCTGATTTTTCTTGACAGGCTGATTCCAGAAGGTGGTGCTGGGGGACTGCTGCTCAGCCTCATGGTATTTATACTATGGGGTCCTCCAGGGCTAGGAGCCCCGTGGCACAGAGTGGTAAGCTGAAGTACTGCAGTCCAAGCTCTGCTCACTACCTCAGTTTGATCCCGACAGAAGTCAGTTTCAGGTAGCCAGCTCATGGTTTACTCAGCCTTCCATCCTTCCGAGGTTGGTAAAATGAGTACCCAGCTTGCTGGGGGTAAAGGGAAGATGACTGTGGAAGGCACTGGCAAACCAACCCGTAAACAAAGTCTGCCTAGTAAATGTCGGGATGTGACATCACCCCATGGGTCAGGAATGACCTAGTGCTTGCACAGGGGACCTTTACCTTTTACCTCCAGGGCTCCATCATCCTGTCTGGCTTATGTCTACATGAAACTGCTGGTAAAGATCATCAGGGGATTTGGAGTAAGGTGTCGCCAATATGCAGATGACCCCCACTCTACTTATCCTTGACAGCTGAATCTGGTGGGTCTGTGGAGTCCTGAACAGGTGCCTAGAGATGTACTGGGATCGGATGAGGGCCAATAAACTGAAGTTCAGTCTAGACAAGACTGGGGTGCTGCAGGTCAATGACAAGGCTGCTTGGGGAGTGAGGAGTCAGCCTGTCCTGGAGGGGATTGCACTCTCCTGAAGGAACAGGCTAATAGCTTGGGGGTACCACCTCAGTTCATGGAGAGACAGCATAAAATAAAACAAATAAATAAATGTTCAGGGGCACAAACAATCAGAATGCCAGTGCTGAAGAGCAACAACAGGGGAATGCTCAGGCCTCCGTGCCCTGTTAGTAGACTTCCTAGAGGCATACAGCTGGCCATTGAGTGAAACAAGATGCTAGACTAGATGGACCACTGGTCTGATCCAGTATGGCTTCTTGTGTCATTTCTTATATACTGCTTACCTTTGGGATAAGCTCAAAAGCAGGATTGGGTTCAGAGAATAATTTGGTCCCTGACAATGTAAGTAAATAATGGCATAGTGAATGTGTCCTCTTGGCAAAGCCTCTGACATTTACCTGACAGTCCTTCACACTTCTGGCATGTTCCAAGAATTATGAAAGCACTGACTTTTGCCTTGGCATTTCCTTGCAATTTGAGGAAGTTGTTTTGGAGCCAAAGCTGTTTGTCAAATGAAGATTCTTCTTCACATTGAGTCCAGCAGTAAGAACTGTTCCTGCTTTGCAAGATGAAGGAGGCCTTTTAAATATGGATATGCAATGCAGTAAATACAAAGCAGACCTGAAATTTTAAAAAAAAGAATAGGGTCTGTTGCCAAGAGCACAGGTGCCTCTCAACCCTTTAGAACAGGGGTGCCATCTCAAAAACAGCAGCTCCTCCAGTGAAAACTCCCCCAGATGCAAAGAATTCATTTAGTTTCTCTGCCGTCTCAACAGCTTCATTAAGCAATCCTTTTATTCCTTTGTCATCCAAAGGACCAACTGCCTCACTGGACAGTTTCCTGCTCCTGATAGATTTGAAGAACTACCTCTTGTTTGTCTTATCATTTTTGACCACCTGCTCTTCAAATTCTCTGTGTGCTTGCCTCATTGTCAATTTACATTTTACAAGAACCTATGTCCCTTTCTGTTTACCTTGATCAAGGAAATCTTTCACTTTTAAAAAGAAGCCTTTTTACCTTTTATGGCTTCTGTGAAGTCCCAGGGCCAGGGACCACATCCCTCTGGGGAGGGGCCATCTTTTCGTCACGTTGTCAGAGATAAGGCAAGACATCAGAACTGTGAAGCTTGTACTGTAATGAAGAAGAAGAAGAAGAGTTGGTTTTTATATGCTGACTTTCTATACCACTTAAGGAAGAATCAAACCCACTTACAATCACCTCCCCTTCCCCTCGGCTGGAGATCAGTTGAAATAGCAGGAGATCTGCAGCTAGTACCTGGAGGTTGGCTACCCTAATAGAGGCTGAGGTGTTCCCCTGATGTTGTCTCCTGACACTGGTATTCAGAGGTTTACTGCCTCTGAATGTGGAGGTTCCCTTTAATCACCATGGCTAGTAGCTACTGATAGACCTATCTTGAATCTGTCTAATCCCCTTTTAAAGCTGTCTATGCCTGTGGCTATCACTACGTCCTCTGGCTGAAAATTCCACATTTTAATCACTCGCTGTGTACAAAAGTATTTCATGTTGTCCATCCAGAATCTATTGTCCATCAGCTTCATTGGGATGCCTTTGAGTTCTGGTATTTTGGGAGAGGGAGAAAAAGTTCTTTTGTCAACTTTCTCCACCCCAATGCATAATTTTATAAACCCCTATCTTGTCTCCCCTTAGTTGTCTCTTTTCTAAACTCAAAAGTCCCAGACTTTTCAGCCTTTCCTGGTTGGGAAGGTGCTCCAACCCCACAAATCATCTTGGTTGCCCTCTTCTGTACTTTTTCCAGTTCTCTGATATCCTTTTTGAGATATGGTGATCAGAACTGCACACACTATTCCAAATGAGGCTGCACCATAGATCTATACAGGGGTATTATAATATTGGCAATTTTATCTTCACTCCCTGTTCTCTGAGTTCTGGGCAAATGCATTAGTACTCAAGCAGAAGTACTATCATGAGAAAAGATTCCATGCAATAAATGAATAACAACTGCATATTTACCGTGTGAAAAAATGATGGTCTGGAAAGATCAGTGTATAGGCCTACTTGAGGGATAAACAATTAACCCAAATAATTGTGATATTTATAGCACAAACCTGAGGGGGGACGACTGCTCAGGGAGCAGACTTGGCTCTACACCAGCATATTTCAGACACATGCTGGTATAGCACCCCACTGTAGTTGTACCACAGCTGGCCACCACCACAGACCCCCACCACAGACCTCCACTAGAGCACTGCCAGCCCAACCTTCTGCGCCAGCAGAGGAAGAGGCAGGCCAGTGGGGGAAGAGCTGACACAGCCTGGGGAGTCCCCACAGAACTATCATAAAGTTCTTGGGGATTCTGCTGGACCCAGTCCTCCTGTGCTATAAACAGGTAGCAAGGGGGTGCCTTTCACTAGCTTTGGCTAGTAAGCTAGCTGTGGCCCTTTCTGGGTAGGAAAGACCTTATCACTGTGGTACATGCCCTGGTAACATCTAGAGTAGGTTACTGTGATTCACTCTATGTGGGGCTGCCCTTGAAGACTGTCCAGAAGCTACAGCTGGTACAGAATGCTGTGACCCGAATGTTGACTGGAATGAGTCCCAGGGACCATATCACTCTAGTCTTGTTCCATCTACACTGGCTGTCAATTTGCTTCCTGGTTGAATTCGAGGTGCTAGTATGGACCTATAAAACCCTATAAGGCTTGGTTTCAGAATGCTTTGAGGACTACCTTCTCCCATATGAACCTATACATCTACTCTGGTCATCTTTGGAAGCCCTGCTTTGAGTGCCTCCACCATCTGAAGCTAGACAGGTGCAAACCTGAGAAAGTTGTGGTGCTGAAACTTTGAATCACCTTCTGCAGGGAGACTCTTCTGTCTGCCTCTCTCAATGTCTCCACCAGTGGGTGAAGACTTTTTTGTTTGGTTTGGTGTTCTCAGACTAGTTGTTATTGGCTCTTCAACCTGGTTGTGTTTTTTTGTTTTTGTTTTATTGACTTGTTTAATCATTTTATATGTACTTTATTTTAAATGCTGTTTTAATGTCTCAAATGTTTTAATATTGAAATGCTGTGATGTTCGCCACCTTGAAATGTTTTGATGTTAACCCTTTTGGGTGGCAAGGCAGTATGGAAATGTTTTCAATAAATAAATAATGAAGTCATGCCATTAAAAGCAGCTGTCTAGCCCAGTGGTTGGCAAACCGCGGCTCACGAGCCGCATGCGGCTCTTTGGGCCCTTGAGTGCGGCTCTGCGCGCAGGGACGAGGGAAGGTGGGTGCCGCCATTTTGTCGGGGCGACAGGGAAGCAGAGGCCTTGCCAGGGAAGCTCATCCTGAGCCTTTGTAGGGCTCTGCCGCCGCTTGTGACCGATGCCCTCGGGGCCAATGCCACCAGTAAGCACAGCGAGCGGGCGGAGATGGCGGCTTCGCTCGGTCCGGGCCCTGATCCGAGCGGTGCTAGTGCCCTGAGAGGAGAGCCGGGCCTAGCGTGTGGCAAAAAGGCAAGGGAGGGAAGCCGTGTGTCTCGCTCAGGGGATGGGGGCAGCTCTCGTAGGCAGGAGGGCGGGTCCACGGAAGGAGTGGCAGCCTTTAGCGACGGTGAACGCGAGGTGCCGGCGGCTGCCATGACTCGGAGCGCCTGTTGCTGGAGGACCTCGCTCCATCCCCTCTGGACCGGGTGGGTCGACCCCAGGAGACTGCCTTGCAGCAGGGAGGCCGCTGTGATCCCCCCCCCCCGTTGGCATGCACAGCCTCTGCGCTCCTGGCGTTCTGGCAGGGAAGCAAGAGAGGCGCGCCCAGCACCCTTCCCGCTGAAGGAAGTGCACTCCCCGAACCCCCAGCAGGGCTGCGGCGGGGAGGGGGGGCTTTGCATTCAGCGGTTCCAAATGCCCCCTCCCCCCCCCCAAAAAAAACCCGGACGCTCCTGCAAACCAGCCGGGTCTATTTAAAAATAAGTGGCGAACAGGCTGAGAAGAGGCAGGAGTCGGCTCTGCACAGCCCCTTAAGGGCGCGGAGGGGCCTCGATCCCACGCGAAGAGCCGGAGTCAGAAACCGACAGGGATCAGTCTCTTCCAGGCCTGCTTTTGCCTGGGGGTGGGGCGGTGGGGTCTTTTCATTGCCAGGGTGGAAAGGGGCTGCCCATCAGTCCTGCACCGCGAGCTGTCCGGGCCGTTCCCTGCGTCCTCCTCTGGGGCCAGAAGCCCCCTCCCCACTGACGGCTGCTCTTTGTGCTTCTCTCTCTCTCCCCCGTCCAGGTCTTGCCCCCCTGCGAGCTGCCCTGGCCCTGGGCCCAGCCAGGCGGCGCCGTCGAGGAGGTGTCGCGGGCGAAGGCAGCAGCATCACGGGAGAGCATGGCGGCGCTGAAGACCTGGCTGGGCCTGCACCACCAGAACCCCTACCCCAGCAAGGGCGAGAAGGTGCTGCTGGCCCTGCTGAGCCGCATGAGCCTCACCCAGGTCTCCACCTTGTTCACCAACGCCCAGCGCCGCCTCAAGAAGGGGGACCGCGCCGGCCCCGCTGAGCCCCCGCCGCCCCTCGAGGGAGATGAGCCCCAGCAGCGCCCCAGCCTGCCCACAATGGATGTTTTTTGGGGGGAGGGAGGAGCAGTGAGGGTCCTGCTCCGCTGAAACATGGACATCTCTTTTTTTTTTTCCCATGGTAATGCGCTTGGTTTCCAGAGGACCAACAAACGCCCCCTCCCCATTCTCAATTTATTCCAGAGGGCTGCAATCCTCAGGGGCTGACCGCATCTCCCATCCATCGGATTTACTTCCGAGGAGACCGGTTGAGGGGCAAGGCTTACTTAGATGTGAAATTGGGGGGGAGTGCCTCACCTGCGAGTTAGGGGCTCCCCACGACTTCAGGCTGCGACTGGGGGGGGTCTGTTTACTCGGGAAGCAAACCCGGCCGGGCTTGGAGGGGCTTACTCCTAAGTAAGCCCGCAGAACCTTCGGGGCTACCTAACTCTCCCTGAATGGGCTTTGAGTGTCTGCAGTGGAGGAGGGCACGGTGGGGGGGTCAGGTTCTACATATTCATGCGAACAATCTTTTTCAAGCATGAACCTTATCACGAGTAAACTGAGAAGTCATCTTATTGATGAGAACCTGGAATCATGCCTAAAATTAAAAACAACAACATACAAACCTGACTTACCCAAACTTTCCAAGGAGATGCAAGGCCATTGTTCACATTAAGTGTTTGTCAGTCATTGTCAAGATTTAATTTTATGGATACCTTACTTACAATTTAATTTTTATCAATAAATAAGATCATTATTAAGTATGATATCAAGTTTTATTCAGTGTACCTATAGTTTAATTAAGACTTAAAACTTTAATTAAAGTTTATTAAGTTAATAAACAGTGTACCTACCTATATAGTTTAAGATTAAGAAATTTGGCTCTCAAAAGAAATCTCAATCGTTGTACTGTTGATATTTGGCTCTGATGACTAATGAGTTTGCCGACCACTGGTCTAGCCCATAGGTGCTCATGCAGTACGGAGGGATTGTGAAGGGTGTCTCAGCCAAAATGATGGATGTTCAGGGCTGCCCATCAGGTGGACTGGCCTGTTCTGACTTTTGAGGTCTGCAGGAGCAAAATGTCAACCGTGAAACCTTCGCCTGCTCCTGGCCTCTCCTCATGTGGGGATTAAACCAAGGGCTTTGGGCATGGTATCAACTAAACCATGCTTCACTGTGCAGTGTTCTGTTCTCAGCCTCATATGGCTGGTAGTGGCATCAGGGCTGCAGTGTGATACCTAATGCCTGATGGCATACCCCTTGGATCTGCCATCTGAGCCCAGTGGCTAGGATGCTAGTCTTGGGTGTGGGGGACTATAGCTTTGAGCCTGGTTGTCTTATTTTCATTTTCTTCTTCACGGGAAGGGCGTGTAGCAGGAATGGTTGCATTTGGGCAGAACTCTAGTCAGACCCTTGCCAAGGTGATGAGTGAGCATTCCCTCCGCTGCATGGGCACCATTCTCCTATGAGCTATTGGGGGAATATGTTCAGACCATGTTCCTCTGTTCAGGCTGTGCTATCATTGGGTCTTCCTTCCCTGGCACTCCGTCAAGGGGGTGGCATTGAGGAGCAGTGACTGGCTGCCCTGTTTATGCCCCTCAGAGGGATGTCACTGGGTCCCATTGACTGACTGGGGGGTGTTGCTAGGGTGAGATGAGCTCCAGCATGATTACTGTGAAGTCTGTGCCTTTCAGAGGGGCACATGTTTTCCCCACACACACACATGGAATGTCCATAGAGATCAGTCCAGTGCCATTGATATTATGTTATTGGCTGGCCACCACTGCCACAGAGGGTCTCAGGACTGGGCTGCCCCAACAAGCAAAGTTTGGATTAAGAGTCCTGTTGAAGGGGGCATGTACATACCTTTCTTTACATTTTAAGAAACACTTTCTCTTCGGGCTGTATCCCTAAGGGGGTGTAACATTACTGTAAATGTGTAATGCAAAACAGGTGGAGTAGGGCATTGATACTTTGTTGATAGACGTTTAGATAGATTGATATGTACAAGTGTTTATTATCTAAGTTCTTCATTTCCCTCTGTCCAGACAGAAGTTCCAAGAGTGAACACTGGATTTTTTCCCAGTTAAACCATGTTGGCATATAGTGGAAAAGTATTACCAATCAATTTATTTAACAGCATTTTCCAACACAAGCTTCTTCCAGTCCCACCAATTAATCAACCAATATTCTCCAGTGGCCTGGTATAAAGACTGAAAATGATGAGCAAAATGTCTGAATTTTTGCTTAAAAGAATACTGAAATGTGGCTGAAACATTCCTAATTTCAGAATGAACAGAAGCAATATCCCCACCCACTGCCAAGTTTTCAAGTTTTTTTGCAAATGATGATAAATGGGTGTTCCTTAGAAAACAAAGAGCATGAATGGGACTTGATATTTCAAAGGAAATCTTATTATATTGTACAGCATTTCTTCCTCACATTGCTTTCACCGTTTCTGAACTTGTTCTTCTACATTTCCATTGCACTGCAGAGATCTACACTGCTGGCACAGATCCAGCCTCATGAGAGTTTTTTCACTGCCTTGGCCTTCGGAATATTCCTTGAAGGTCACCTACAAACGTCTGTTCTCTAGTCAGACCAGACACCCTGTCTCGCTTTCCCATATCTCCTCCTCAAAACTCAACTCTCAAGAAACATTTTCTAGTGCCTTCAGCCTTTCTCCTCTGTGAGAGAATCATAAATCCAGGGAACTCTTGCATTTGTCTTTCTGGATTCCTCCTGGAAAACTGGTTACATGACTACAACTACCACCACCAAGGGAATGAACTCTTGTGGCTCTTATAAGGTCTAATTTAGATGAGAGAGCAGCCAATTTCAGCTGCTTTTAAAACATTTAAATAAAGCTTCCGAGAGGGGGAAGGAATAGGGTCTGGGCTACCTACTGGGGGTGGGTGGGGGGCTTTCCCAAACCTGGTTTCCTAATCTTAATCTCTACCCCAACAAGCTGCTATTGCCCCCAAAGGGAAAACATTCAAATAACCATAATATTAGGGTTGCCAACCTCCAGGTAGTAGCAGGAGATATCCTGCTATTACAACTGATCTCCAGGCGATAGAGATCAGTTAACCTGGAGAAAATAGCCGCTTTGCCAATTGGACTCTATGTCATTGAAGTCCCTCCCCAAACCACGCCCTCCTCAGGCTCCACCCCACAAACCTCCCGCCGGTGGCAAAGAGGGACCTGGCAACCCTACATCAGATGTACATCAAAGAGGATCTATTAGTGCTCCAGTAACTTTATAAAGCATGTTTATTTTTAACATGTAAAAAATAGACCTGAAACTAGGAACCCAAATTGTATTTTTAAATATATAACATAAAATAGCCCAAACCATTTGAAAAAAAAATTATAGTAAGTCTCAATTATCTCAAGGTCAAGACTTTCTTTGTGAGGTAAGAGTAGTCATTCTTAACGTCTGAAAATAATTGGTTGTTTGTAAGTGCCAGAATAACCTGGAACAAAGTTGGTTCTATTGCACTTCAACTACAAGGGGTTTAGGAAAGTTCTCAAAAAAAAAGTCCGCTTCTTTTTTTAGTGGCAGTTTTGGTTCTATCCCATGCAGAAACTAAATTTCTCACTGAGGGACCAAAGCGACAGGAATGGTAGCCACTCTGAGAGTTAAACCACAATCCAATAAAGACATCATTTTTGGGCAAACATTTGCCCTGGATCTGTAAGAAAGAAAAGAAGGAATTATTTCTCTGTCACACTTGCAGAATCTGAAATATCACTGCAGATTCAAATGCATTTTTCTAAACCTGATTCTTATCTGAGGAGTTTCAGATTTCACATCTCCCTGACTGATGTTGACAGAGGCTGCCCCTGAAAACTGGAGTCCTGCTCATCATGGCTAGTGTAATCATGCCATGGAAAAGTGAGAGTCCCTTTGGCAAAGATTATTAATATATCCATGGTTTAGGGGAGGTTTTCTAAACAGCTGAAGGAACTATAATTATACCACTTTTGAAGAAGTAATATTTCAAAAACGCATGGTCGCTTTAGCCTCCTTTATTCCCTGTTTCAGCCAGGATTCAGCCAGGATCGAACGCATGCATTTCGCCGAACATTCGTTCGATCCTGGCTGAATCCTGGCTGAAACAGGGAATAAAGGAGGCTAAAGTGACCATGCGTTTTCGCCCTTTGGCTAAGGAGAATGTGGGCACTTTTTTGCATAGATGGTCACAGAACAACTTCAGGCATATCTGGATGACACATCTGTCCTGGACCCATTTCAAACAGGCTTCAGTTCTGGTTATGGGACAGAAATTGCTGTAGAATCTCTGGAGGATGACCTTCATTTGCAAATGGATAAGAGTTTTGTTCATTCCGTTAGATCTATCAGCGGCATTCAACACAGTTGATCATGATACTGCAGGATCAGCTGGAATCTGTGACAGACCTGAAAAGGACAACCCTCTGATGGTTTCATTCTTTCTATATGGGCAGGAGTCTATCCCTAGAAGCTAAAATGACTAAGCTGAGGCTATCGTACTTTGGTCACATCATGAGAAGACAAGACTCACTGGAAAAGACAATAACGCTGGGAAAGTCAACGGCAGCAGGAAAAGAGGAAGACCCAACATCAGATGGATCAACTCTATAAAGGAAGCCATGGTCCTCCGTTTGCAAGACCTGAGCAAGGCTATTAACATTAGAACGTTTTGGAAGACACTGGTTCATAGGGTCGCCGTGAGCTAGAAACAACTTGACAGCCCTTAACACACACACAGGAGTCCAAAATCGTCTACTGGAGAGGCAGGAGGGGTTACTGCATTATGTATTCCCAGTGATGTATTAAGGGTTTGAAAATGTTATAAAAAATACTGTTCGCACTTTGTTTGGCCCCTTCACCTGTGAAGACATCTTCCAACCATTTTTAGCCATGGCATCCAAAAACCCTTTTAAAGCGATGTTCAAACTCTTAATACATTGCTGGGAATACAAAATGCGGTAACCCCCAGGGTCAACAAGTTAGCACTTTGTGGAGTTCTGCAATGGTCCATTTTGTCCCCAGCGCTCTTTAATATTTATGTTAAACTATTGAGTGAGATTATCCATAGCTTTGGAATTGACTGTCATCAATATGCAAATGACACCCAGTTTTCTATCTTTTTAAGGCTCTGGGGGCTACTGTGACCATCCAAGGTTAGTGTCCTGAGGCTGTGGTCAGGTGATTGAGAGGGAACTAGTTAGGAAGCTTCTTTCAGTTACATCTAAACACCTTAACTAGACTCTGCTGACCTAGCCATACTGTTCTGTCCAACTGTAACAGCCATATTGGGGCTGCCTTTGAAGGTGACCTGGAAGCTTCAACTGGTACAACTGTGGTAGCCACTTGTCTGGGATGAGTCTCACAGAGCATATAACATCTGTGCATCAACACCTGCATTGATTATCTGTTTGCTTCTAGGCCCAATTCTTGATACTGTTCTTACCTTCACAGCCTGGGAACCCCATGAGGGTTGCCAGGTCCCTCGTCATCACCACTGGGAGGTTTTTGGAGCGGAGCCTGAGGAGGGCGGGGTTTGGAGAGCTGAGGTACTTCAATGCCATAGAGTCCAATGAGCAAAGCAGCCATTTTTTCCAGATGAACTGATCTCTATCGGCTGCAGATCAGTTGTAATAGCAGGAGATCTCCAGCTAGTACCTGGAGGTTGCCAACCCTAAACCCCATACCTATCAGACTTCATCTCTCAGTATACTCCCATGTGCCAATTACACTCCTCAGTTCACCTTACCTCGCTATTCAGTTGGCGTCAGCTCAGACAACAACATTCTCAGGTGCAGAGGTGGTATGCCTGAAAAGGTATGGGAAATATTTTCACTTTCTGTCATTTGTAGAGCTTACAAAGCTGTCCTATTCCAAAGAGTTTTCCTTGGAGGATACTGAACTGTCAGATGTTGAGGGCTGCCATAGTTGATCTGCTTGACTGTGCTGTTAATGGGGATATTTTCTATTGCCATTTTTATCTTTATTGAAAACCTGTATGGGGTTCTCACCCCATACTTTATTCTTACAAAAAACCTTTGAGGTAGGAATAAACCCTGCTCCTTGTTTAGTATAGTTCACTGAGAACTACATCTCCTGTCCGTACTGAATGTTCAGACTGCCTCCAAGCCTATTCAGCTGAAGCCCCCACCCCAATACAATAGACAATCTTTTTTTTTTTTCTCTTGAGGTTTGCTGCCCTTATTTTAAGCTAAGAAACTGCAGCTCAGAACAAAAATAGACAATGTGAATGTGGTGGCAAGAGGGAAAGCATCCAAAATTACTTTGATTTGGCTATTTTAACTGGGACTGTGTTTTCAAGTAGGCAGTCAGGCACAGAAATAGAAGGCAGAGAGTATAATACTGCAGTCGCTTGAAGGGAAGCTAAAGGCCAACATTTTCAAATGTGGGGAACCAGTGTCAGCCACTACAACTGGTATGTGGGCATCTACAAATAGGGTCTAATTTTCAGACTGATTTTACCTTCCGCTTTTCTGAGAGAAATAACAGTAATCCAACAAGACTTTTACAGCGTCCCAAATACGGTTGCCAAACTCCAGGTACTAGCTGGAGATCTCCAGGTATTACAACTGATCTCCAGCCAACAGAGATCAGTTCACCTAGAGAAAATGGCCGCTTTGGCAGTTGAAATCTATGGCATTGAAGTCCCTCCCCTCCCCAAACCCCGCCCTCCTCAGGCTCCGCCCCAAAACCCTCTAGCTGATGGTGAAGAGGGACCTGGCAACCCTAGTCCCAAAGGAAGTTTCCACTGAAATCAGGCAGTCAGGCAACATGGAGGGTAGATTTGTAGCCCATGTGCCCACATTCATGTTTAAGCATCTAAATTTAGGTAGGCCTTCTAATTCTTTAGAAGGCCAAGAGGAAAGGAGCAGTGATATAATAGGGACAAAGCCTCAGCCTACTGTCCTGTTTATGATGCCAGTCTATCATGCTTTCTCTTTAGGGTTGCCAGGTCCCTCTTCGCCACCGGTGGGAAGTTTTTGGGGCAGAGCTAGAGAAGAACAGTGTTTGAGGAGGGGAGGGACTTCAATGCCATAGAGTCCAATTGCCAAAGCGGCCATTTTCTCCAGGTGAACTGATATTTATTGGCTGGAGATCAGTTGTAATAGCAAGGGATCTCCAGCTAGTACCTGAAGGTCAGCAATCCTATTTCTCCTCCATGACCTTTGTTTACTAACCAGGGATAACAAACTCTGGTCTCCGTTTTGTTGTATATATCACATCTTAATGTCAGGCATATTGATTTAATATCTTAGAGATAACTTGTTGACATAATATCTTTAAAAATATAACCTATTGATATATTTCAAAAGGGAATGAATCAAGATGCAAAATTATTCCTATTCATTAAATGGGGGGGATTCATATTACATTGAGATGTCATTATTCCCACTCATGTAAACATGTCATCTTTTTTAGTCATGTTACAGGACATAAACACAACCTTCCCACATGTGTATCGTCAGCCTCATTACAGTTTTCATCCAAGTGATACAGAAGTTCCTGTATGTGTCTTTTGACAGAATGGGTATGCTTATTCCTCATCAGGTTTATGTTGCACACAACTACAGCTAAACTGTAATAATACAATGTTATTGGCCGGAATAAGTCATGTACTGCAGGACAGAACTCTTAATTCAATATATGGTGCCTTTAAAAGTTCTGGGCTTTGCTGAATTGGCTTGTGTCAATTTTTTTTCCCAGAGACAGTAAAATGGAAAACAATTTTATGGGCCAATTGAGAAGATTTTTTTCCCCTAACCACAATTCCAGTCCTGATTCTTTGGGCTTTTGTAAGTAAACAACAACAACCCAGCAGCGGTATTTATTTAGCAGTGTGATGATTGTTACATTCCTGTGTTTAAGTCAGTTTGTGAAATGGGAAGATGAATTGGCAGAACAATGGATACTTTTGTGCTCAACTGTATAATATTTATTAACATGAGAAACAGACTACACAGCCTAGGCTAAACTTAACATATGTGAACAAACAGAACACTTACCTATATCCACCTCCAACTGGGCCTAGTGAACTCCTGAGTACCACAGAAGATTACAATTTATTTAAAGTCTGCTGACTCACACTGTTACAAAGCTACAATGATCAAGTGCTGGGAATGCTGTTAAGGCACAACAGTTGCCAGGTTCCACCTTGCAACCGGCAGGAGATTCAGGGAGGCTGTGTTGGTGGCGGCAACCAGCATCATCGATGCAATGATGTCACTTACTGTGTAACCGGAAGTGCCAGCGTGAGGCTTTTCCTGCCCCCTCCTGTTCCTATCTTACAGCCGAAACTTCTTACGGGGGCAAAACTTCTTAGGAGGTGGTGTGACCCCACCGCCAGCGTAAGTGCGTGTAATCACTTACACTGGTGGGGAGGCCAGTCCCGCCGGCGGCCAAGCGCCATGGGACCACGCCTTGCCTTTTCACCAGCACGACCTCTCCTTGGCACAGGCCATGGCATAGAGAGACCGTGCCGCCGCAGGGGGCCTTCCGGAGGGAGGAGCCACCAGTTAGGCGGCTTCCTATCCTGTTTTGGCCCTGGCCGCCGCCGGCAGGAACTACATTGTTTTCAATGGGGCTAAAAGCTCCTTGAAAAGGCTTTTTTCTTTCCCGCGGAGTGCACAAGTTGGCTTAGGAAGAGGCGCCGCTGCGCCTCTTCCCCGCCGACTCCGCTCGCTGTTAGCTCAGGAATGGGCTGCTAGTCTCCAGGCAGCCAGTTTCGCTCCCTCCCACCCCACACTCTTCCCCATAGTTTCTCACAAGTGCTAGAGCATCAGCTTCTAGCACTTGTGACAAACTACAGGGAAAAGCAGCCGGGGAGGAAAGCTGCCTGAGAAACCAGGGACACCAGGCAGAGAGCGGCAGAAAAGGCTCGCACGCTGGGGTGCCAGGGAAGCCACGGAGATGCGGCAAAGCAAAAAAGACAGCCTGCACCGCCGGCGCCGTCAAACAGCTGAGCGGTGGTAGGGTGGGGGGGAGCAAAACCGGCTGGCTGGAGACTAAGATAGGAACAGGAGGGGGCAGGAAAAGCCTCACACCAGCACTTCCGGTTACACTGTAAGTGACGTCTTCGGGTAGATGACGCTGGTCACTCCCCCTCTCTTCCCCCACCTACTTCTACCCGCCAACCAGCTGAGAGTCAGTGGGCAACAGCAGCAATAGGCAGTAGATTGCCCGCCATAATCGGGCAGTTGGCAACCCTAAATGGAAGTGATTTTATTTCCAGATCTTTCCTTCAGGATTCCATTTTAGTAAGGAGAGAGATTTTTTCTGGTAAGGGGCAAGATTCTCAGTGATGTTTGCAGTGCAATCTTTGATGATGTTCAGGATTAAATTGCAAAAGGAAAAATCAGCCCTGTATTTTCAGGTCATTTGTTATGGTTACTTTTTAATACCTCATGATAATCCACAACAACATTATCATGACAAACAGTGACAAGCTTTTTACAATGTATGCCGTTGGTATATTTACTTCATGCAGAGACCCACTGAATAGTTTCTGTTGATAGACTCAATCAGGTGCTCCCAAGGAATAATTATGTGTGCTCTGAAAGGCAACAGGTAGAAAATAGTGGCTTCTGCTTAGGGTTGCCAACCTCCAGGTAGTAGCTGGAGATCTCCTGCTATTACAACTGATCTCCAGCCGATAGAGATCAGTTCCCCTGGAGAAAATGGCTGCTTTGACAATTGGACTCTACGGCATTGAAGTCCCTCCCCTCCCCAAACCCCGCCCTCCTCAGGCTCCGCCCCAAAAATTTCCTGCAGGTGGCGAAGAGGGACCTGGCAACCCTAGTTCTGCTTCTCTCCTTAAATTGGTGCCCCTGGTTTACTGTAAAAAAACAATAACGCTTTTTTGTATGTGTCCTTTGTGCACAACTGGCTATAAAATTAGCATGCCTCCACTTCCTTTCTCTAACTCCTCATGAGGTACACGTGGTATAATTATATTGAACCCCTGCCACAAATCCCCGCAAATCGGCTTGCCACTCACAGCCGGCTACCTAATCTGTCACCAAGTGGATATGGGCATGGTGAGTAAATACAGCTGAGGTGGACTCAGGGTGGGGGGAGAAAAAGCCAAAGCACTGTCCCTTGCAACTGTAGGGAGAGCAGCCGTTGGAAGCTGAAGGAACGCTACCTCCCAAGAGCCAAAAGGGATCCAGCTTAGAACAACTGCTGGCGCCACACAGAGTGTTGTGGCTGTGAATGTCAGGCTCTGTGGGCACGGGATGCCTCTTAACACATTCCAGTGCCCTCAAAACCAGGAAAATTGAAGGCTGAGTCAGAAGTGCTTTTTGTTTTGTTTTTTGGTGGAGCGATCGTGCTCTTAGAATATTCTCAGTAAGCCAGCCAATTCTCTTTGTTTGTTCTACTGAAGCACACGATTCTTTCCCCCAACCCCATTTTAAAAAAATGAATTTAGTTTGCTTGTACCCTCTAATGAACACAGTAGCTCTGGATAATGGAAAGCTCGCTTTACCTCGGAAGAGGAAGAGCTGTACAGATGCCCATTTTTATTATTTCTTCTTGTCTATTCAGCTCCCTTATAGAAGCAAAACTTACAGAAGCAAAACTACAAGTCAATCTCCTTATAGAAGCAAAACTACAAGTCAATCTCCTTGTGTACCAGAAAGCAAAAGTTATCAATTGAATTTAACTTAATACTCTTAGCAATATGGGTTTGTAATTTGAATGCCTCGGTCCCTATTTCTCCTGGGAATAGACACAGTTTGAGGTGAAGACAGTACTGGCTTTAATCTTGCTGTTGCTGCCCTCAGAGCATTTTTTTTTTTTTGGTCCTGGGTCCGAAAACAAGGGGCCTGACTGGTTTGGTGATGGTTGGCCAGCACCTGTGATATCATCACTACCCCAATCCTTGGTGCAATTCTGAAACTGTTATTAAAATATGATTTTCTGATAAGATGAAGGTAAATGTATATTAACATAAGAATTCATGTGTATTGTTTATTAGAAAGATTTATAACCCGCATTCCCACCGCTTAGCATGTTTGAGGGCTATTAGAAGTGACTCTTCAGTCCACATGGATTTGCTGACATGAGCATCTGTAAGTCGGGCTCACTCACGATGCGACCACTCCTAGAAAGCTAGTCTGACTTCTGCCCACAGGACATGATACATATTCTTCACTGCTAGGGTTGCCAACCTCCTGGTACTATCTGGAGATCTCCAGCTATTACAACTGATCTCCAGCCGATAGAGTTCAGTTCACCTGGAGAAATGGCCGCTTTGGCAACTGGACTCCCCGAACCCCGCCCTCCTCAGGCTTCGCCGCAAAAACCTCCCACTGGTGGCAAAGAGGGACCTGGCAACCCTATTCACTGCCAATACCCTGGACCACCAAAAAGACAAATCAGTGGTTTCTAGATCAAATCAAGCCTGAACTCTCTCTGGAAGCTAAAATGACCAAACTGAAGCTACCGGTATGCTACTTTGGTCACATCATGAGAAGACAAGAGTCCCTAGACAAGGTGTGACATCACTTCAGTGTGTTACAGAAAATGATGTCATGCCATCAGCTGATGACCATTTTTTATTTTATTCTTCTCCCACCACCATCACCACTCTGATTCCCCCGCCCCCCACTGGACAGTTGGTAATTCTATCACCAACCCATGTATTAAATTACAAGCATAAAATGGTTCAAAGACAAAATCAACCTTTACTCTAAAGAGGTTACAAAAAGACCCTTTTGAAGAAAAGGGCTTTGTGTCGTCTTCAGAAGGCCTGTCACACTGGGCTCTCATAGAAATTTTAGTGATTTGATTTTGTAATGCCAGGTACATTAGAGAAATTCTTCCTCTGTAGCCTGCCATTATTAAGTTAAGATGGATCCTGCTAGATCAAGGTAGGAAGTTGTGGTGTGCACTGCAAAATAAAAATTCAATTGGATTTGGGGTTTTGGTATTCTCTAGGGCGTTCTTTTTGGTATGGTGGAATTTGGTGGGAGGGGAGTGTTCATGTTTTAGTCTTTGGCGGGGGGCACAATTTCTGGGTTCTGGAATGCTGGCACCCAAAAAGCATGCCCTGTAGCAGAACCCATGCTGACATTTAAAAGGAAATCCCTCCCCCCCAGTTTAGGGCAGTCAACTTTCAGGTGGCACTGGCACCTGGAGATCTTCTGCTATTACAGTTGATCTCCAGATGATCAAGATCAGTTCCCCGGAAGAAAATGGATGCTTTGGAGGGTGGCCTCTATGGCATCATACCCTGCTGAGGTCCCTCCCGTCCATAAACCCCGCTCTCCCCAGGCTCCACCCCCACAATCTCCAGGTATTTCCCAACCTAGAGCTGGCAACCCTGCCCCAGTGGCCCTTTCCTTTAACCAAAAAGGCAAAGGAAGGTATGAGTTAGCCGGCCAGCTGGCATTGACCCACGGGCAGTTCTCCAGGGCTGCATCACAGCCATCCAACTGGCTCTTCTTTCTATCGGCAGCCAGTTTAGCTCCCCCACCCCACCCCAACCAAGTCCAAAAGCCAAAGAATGGCTCCTGGGATGTTACATGGGCTCCTGGATGCAAACTGGGCTGGCCAGGACTTTGTGAGGCTTTGGAAGCCTTTGTGAGTCCCCAGATACTGAAGGCATCCAAAGCCTTGCGAAACCGTGATTTGCCGCCAGGATATCATGTGCAAGCCCAGTGGCCTGGCAGCCGCTCTCTGACTGTTGGAGCATGGGTGGGCTCCACTGACATCTCCCAACAGAAGAAAGAGCCAGTGCCGGACAGCTGCAGTGCAGCCTCAGGGAGCTGCCAACCGGTAAATGCCAGCTGGTTAATGCCAGCCGGCCCGGTAAGTCATGTATTCCTTCTCCCAAACAGTTAATTAGATGGCAGTATCAACAAACAGCGCTAGTCGATGTAACTGTCTTTTAACTATTCTGTAAAGGACACTTTTAAATATCTCCACTCCTTTTGTACCCTTCTGTATTATGTTTTTATGCCAATAAAGGAATGATGATGATGATGATGATGGTATTCCTTCTCTCTTTTTCTCTCTTTAAAAGAATTAAAGGGCCATATGGCAGGAAGAGACATAGTAATCCTTTTCGCTCCCCCAAACCCAAAACAATCTTGAAATTCCAGGAGATAACTTTTTGTTATTTCTGTAATTTTGCATTCCCCCCTCCCCCCGGATATACCTAAGGTTGCCAGCTCCGGATTGGGAAATACCTGGAGATTTTTGGGGCAAAGCCTAAGGAGGGTGGGATTTGGGGAGGGGAGGGAAATCAATACCATAGAGTCCAAGTGCCAAAGCTGCCATTTTCTCCAGGTGAACTGATCTCTATCAGCCGGAGATCAGTTGTAAAAGCAGATCTCCAGCTGTCACTTAGAGGTTGGCAACCCTAGATACACCTGAGCTGAGCTGAAACAGCTAATGTGGGGTATAGTTCAGCAGGACTTCCACAGAAGATCATTAGCAAGTGAGCAGGCTCAAGTGAAAAGGAATCCTCCTTGGCAAAAAAATCTCCCTAGGTTTTAGTTGAACACGCCATTGCTCAAGTTCATGTGGAAGTTTTTTAATGGTGTGCCCAACTGCGATCTGCGCTTGTACTGAAGTTCTCACTTGACCTCAGTTGTTATGAGGAAATTGCTGTCTGACACTCATGCACACAAATAAACATGAAACATAGGTGCTTGAAGGATGTCTCTGAAAATGATTTAACTCAGAATCCAGTCTAGGCAAGCAATTATCGGCGGATCTGGATTTCTTTTCTGTTCCACAGTGTTTGTAAGAGGATTTGTCTACACATCAGGAGTTTAAGGACAAACGGAGAGAGCTGTGCTACCAGCGTACAGTGAATACGCAGCAACAGAGGTACTCAGAATGTACATTAAATCCCATGACGACAGATGGGAGGAGGCACATCCAGCATCCGTGATGCATGACTGTATTTGACAAGCCGAACCTTTTTGTGCTTCTAATCCTTTCCCTCTGGGTTCCCTCCCTTAATGAGAGCGCAGGCCCCGGCATTGGCGCTGGCCTCTTCACAGATAGGCGAGAGCCACATCTGAGGTAATTAATTAATGACAAGCAGTACACAGTTGGGTATTTAGTACCACCTGCAATGCATATGTCTATCCAAGTCTGAGCAAAGGTCACAGGCAGTTCTGCTGCTTCTTGCTACAGCCAGGTGTGTAGGTGCCCCATTAGAGGAAAAGGTGCTTATCACAGCAGTGGGGAGAGGTGTGGGAGAGCACCCCATCTCTTACATCAGAGGAAAGGAAGGGAGAGATGGCTAGCCCCACAGCCAGCTCAAGAAAGGCTCAATATAGGAATCACTGAGAGCATCATCAGTCATCTTAGAAATTTTTTGAAAGAGCCACGCCCTTAGCTATGATTTAACCTGAGGTGCATGATCCCTCAGGGCCAGGGCTGATTTTTATTTTGTTTGCAAAGTGCCTCATGAACTGATACATTGTGTTGAATCAAGGTGAGTGTGCGCATTAGTGAAAAGTGAGATAAAAATAGCTAAGAAATCCTGGGCTACACACTGCCTGTCATTCAGGAGCGTCTAAGAATGTTTCGGAGGCAACATTCTAATGTTTATTTCAAAAGCAGGTTAGCAACCGTGTTGTGGCAACCATGAAGTGGCTTATTTCAAAACTACATGCAAAATCAGGAAGACCATCTTAAGTGATGTTGCCTTTTCATGGTGCATAGGAAGAAGGAGATATCCCCAGGAGAATGGAGAGCTTGGTACAGAACCCGTATGATTTGGCTTCAAGTGCATGAGATCTACATATGGACACTGTCCTAGATGAGGGTGGGAGAAACCATTTCATCTTAGGAAGGGCTGACATTTATGGAGATGAACCAGTGCTTCTAGGGACAGTTGTGTGCTTGTTAAGTGCTGTCAAGTGGCTTCCAACTTGAGGCAACCCTATGAAGTAATGACCTCCAAAACGTCCTATTGTTAACAGACTTGCTCAGGTCTTGCAACCTGGGGGCTGTGGCTTCCTTGACTGAGTCAATCTATCTTATGTGGAGTATTCCTCTTTTCCTGCTGTTTTCTACCTTTCCTAGTATTATTGTCTTTTCCAGTGACGCCTGTCTTCTCATAATGGGACCAAAGTACCCCAGCCTCAGTTTGGTCATTCTAGCTTTTAGGGAGAGTTCAGGCTTGATTTTATCTTATTTGTCTTTTTGGCAGTCCACAGTAACTGTAAAACTCTCCTCCAACACCATATTTCATTTGGCAGATTAGGCAGGACCTTCTACACATGTGGGGAGGAGAGAACTAAAAAAGAGCTGTTCTGCCTTTGCATGTGTGTGTGAGTGTGTCCATGTGAGAGACCACCAGAATGCATCCTTTTATGCATACATCTATTTGCTTCTTCCAGATCGGTGTGTGTGTGTGTGTGTGTGTGTGTGTGTGTGTGTGTGTGTGTGTGTGTGTGTGTGCAAGGGCGGGGAGAACACATGCCAGGCATAGTAGTTACCAAGTTAGGTTAGAAATATTTCTCTTTCCTCATCTGCTTTGTTAGGATCTGCACCATAACTTACGAATACAAAAGCCTTTATTGGTATTAAAGGGGAAATCGTGCACACTATAACTTCTGTTGCTTATATGCTGTTGAGAGATGTTAATAGTAGAATAAAGCTTTGACTTGTTTAAGAAATTGAATGCTGATTGGGCAGGCACTAGGAAAGGTGTTGACTGATGCCATGGGGCCCACGGGTGCCATGTTGAGGAACCCTGATCTAGGAAGTGCCTCCTTATTATGTATTATTATGTTCAGTGTCTCAAAATTTTGTATCATATGACAAAGGCAACCCAGTTTTTGTTATTTTTAAAAAAAGGAAAATATTCCAGATTCCATGATAAGGTTGACCGAATTCTAAATTTGTAAAATAAATTCTAGTCATAGTACTTGAGATTTGTTCTTACATAATGTGATTTTGAATGTATATATGTGCTACAAAATTGGCAGAACTCTACCTTTTAATGTATATTTTTTCCTAACAATGAAATATGTTAGACCCAAGAGTAATATTTGCAAAGAGCTTTCTAGCAGAGGGCATTTGCTTACGGCCAGAAAGATGGTCTTTTGTTTTGTATTCTATACTTGCCTACATGCCTGATTTCTTATACTGTATTAATGAAATACATTCTGCTATTTGTCATAGGGGAGGGAAGGTGGTATGGTATAGCTGGATCTCGTCAAATCTCGGAAGCTAAGTAGGGTCGGTACTTGGAAGGGAGACCACCAAGGAAGACTCTGCAGAGGATGGTAGTGGGAACCCACCTCTGCTTCTCACCTGCCTTGGAAGCCCCTTGTTTGGGGCACCATACGTTAGCTGTGACTTGACAGCACTTTATGCACACATTTGTCGTAACCCCCTCTGACATGCTCAGTGACTCTGACCGAATCCATAGAGGAGGCATCAAGGTCAGTGAGGAGGCATCAAGGAAAACCAGAAGGATCAGGAAGGGCCAACGTGGCAGAGCCGCCTGTGAACAACTCCTCTTCTATGTAGGGTTACCAGCTCCAGGTTGGGAAATACCTGGAGATTTCTGGGACAAACTTTTTTTTTTTTTTTGCCTTGTGGCAGTTACATTCCAACAAATTTATGAAAACAAATATTGAAAATGTTTTAAGTAGACAGGAGGCTCGATTCATTAGTCTCTTTGATACGGTAACCCCTAACGGGTTAAATGCGGCACGTGATTT
The DNA here is from genome assembly GCF_029931775.1 of Euleptes europaea. Classification (NCBI taxonomy): domain Eukaryota; kingdom Metazoa; phylum Chordata; class Lepidosauria; order Squamata; family Sphaerodactylidae; genus Euleptes; species Euleptes europaea. The sequence goes on along the minus strand of NC_079318.1, from coordinate 36,140,838 downwards.
CTCTGGCTTCTTGTAACTGATGACGTACTCCACTAAGGTGGAGCTTAAGTAAAAAATTTAAAAAGTCAACAGCAGGGTGCTTTTTGCATGACGCGAATCAAATCCAGACTAACCCTATAGGGTGTCGGTGTGTTAATATATTATTAAGAATAGAATGAACAGAAGGGTGAGTGTATTGACAGATATTTAATGTCGAACTCAGTACTTAGTTATATATGAGTTAAGCTTATTGTATATAAATTGTTGTAATTATGATACTATAGGAAAGTGGTGACTACCTACAAAGTGACCAGAACGGCACTTACCTTCAACAAGAACCGTCTCGGCTCTACTACGGGTGACTGATGAAGAGTAACAGTGAAACAGGATTACTTTACCGGCAACCTGTATCACCCAGAATTGTGGACTTGTAGTCTTTTTCGACATATGATTATAGAGTACAGAGTACTTTATAGCGGTGTTGGGATTTTGTTTTGTCTTGTTATATTACATACTGATATGTTTCATTTATAAATAGAACTTTATGAAGTACTATAGAAAAACACTGAAATATCAAATATAACACTCAATGAGTTAAATGAACTGTGTTCGACTGTATAATATTATATTTAATACTGGCCATAGTAGCTGTACTTATTTTTTGACAGTATCTGGAGGTTGGCAACCCTACTTCTATGCCAGAAGCTGCCCTGCCAGAGCCTGCAAGGTAAACCTCGCCATAAGTCGGTGAGACAAAAGAGCAGGGCTTTAACTGAACCGTTTGCCAATTTTGAGAAATACTTTGGTTTTTCCCAAACTCAATTCCATGCAAGAACAGAGGGGCATTCCAATATCTATATGCCATTCAGTAGAATCGGTTTCTACATTTTGACTAACTCCAGTGCCTTATTTACTCATGTTACAAACTTGGTATGTTAACCACCCATTTCTCATTATGCAGGCTTATTTCACATGGTGACAGAAGGCAGGAGACAATTAGAATCACAATTATTGCATTAATGCCCTGAGGATTCATAAAGGATTAGATTGTATCTCATTTATAAAGAATGAAAACAAATTAATTATCAGGCCTGTTGTGAACTTTCTGTCATAAAACTGGAGTTGAAGTTGAAACGTGGTTTTAAAGGCACAGTTTTGCACATTTACATTCCAACACATTTTTGCTACCATTGCAGAAAAATTCCAGGCTGCCTTGTTCTTGTGTTATCCCATTGTTGCTGCAATTGTATGCACATTTATTGGGCAACATGTTTTATGGAACATAGAAAGGCTTACAGAGTGAGGTCATGGCTCAATGGCAGAACATCTGCTCAGCGTGCAGAAGATCTCAGGTTCAGTCCCCTGCATCTCCAGTTAAAAGGATCATGTAGGCGACAAAGGGTTGCCAGGTCCCTCTCTGCCACTGGTGGGAGGTTTTTGGGATGGAGCCTGAGGACAGCGGGGTTTGGGGAGGGGAGGACTTCAGTGCCATAGAGTCCAATTGCCAAAGTGGCCATTTTCTCCAGGTGAACTGATCTCTGTCGGCTGGAGATCAGTTGTAATAGCAGGAGTTCTCCAGCTAGTACCTGGAGGTTGGCAACCCTAAGGTGACAGCTCTTCTGATTGCTCTGCTACCAATGGAGTGTCTGTGGAAAAGAAAAGAGGGCAACTTCAGCAAGAGAAGAGGGCAAAATATTGTGGAAGGCTTTCACGGTCAGAGTTCATTGGCTCTTGTAGGTTATCCGGGCTGTGTGACCGTGGTCTTGGTATTTTCTTTCCTGACGTTTCGCCAGCAGCTGTGGCAGGCATCTTCAGAGGAGTAACCCTGAAGGACAGTGTCTCTCAGTGTCAAGTGTGTAGGAAGAGTAATATATAGTCAGAAAGGGGTTGGGTTTGAGCTGAATCATTGTCCTGCAAAAAGTATCAAAGGTAATGTGCTAATCATTGTCCTGTAAGTATGAAGATAATGTGCTAATGAGGGTGTGGTATGTTAATATGGAACCATTGTATCCTGAAGTAATCTGTTAATGTGTGAAATCTAAAACTAATCCCCATGGCTATTGTGGACTGTAGTCTTTGTTAGTCTGGAGGTTTTCAGGACAGGAAGCCAAGCCTTATTCATTCTTCTCTTCTTTTCTGTTAAAGTTGTGCTGATGTTTATGAATTTCAATGGCTTCTCTGTGCAATCTGACAAAATAGTTGGTAGAATTGTCCAGTCTTTCAGTGTCTTGGAATAAGACCCTTGGAATAACAGGACACAGGGTCTTATTCCGAGACACTGAAAGACTGGACAATTCTACCAACTATTTTGTCAGATTGCACAGAGAAGCCATTGAAATTCATAAACATCAGCACAACTTTAACAGAAAAGAAGAGAGTTTAAAAATGAATAAGGCTTGGCTTCCTGTCCTGAAAACCTCCAGACTAACAAAGACTACAGTCCACAATAGCCATGCAGATTAGCTTTAGATTTCACACATTAACAGATCACTTCAGGATACAATGGTTCCATATTAACATACCACACCCTCATTAACACATTATGTTCATACTTACAGGACAATGATTAGCACATTACCTTTGATACTTTTTGCAGGACAATGACTCAGCTCAAACCTAACCCCCTTCTGACTATATATTACTCTTCCTACACACTTGACACTGAGAGACACTGTCCTTCAGTGTTACTCCTCTGAAGATGCCTGCCACAGCTGCTGGCAAAACGTCAGGAAACAAAATACCAAGACCACGGTCACACAGCCCGGATAATCCACAAGAACCAGAAGAGGGCAACTTCTGTGGAAAAGAGAAGAGGGCAACTTCAGCAAGGGTGAGCAACCAGGGCCAAACTAATTATGAGCTAAGCCTGGAGTGGTCTGGGCGCCTCTCTGCCAGGAAGGCCTGAACTAGGGATGATGACTGAACAACAATATGGAGCGGCTTCGCTTATGCACACGCAAACCTCTCACAATGCAATCCTATACAGAGTTACTCCGTTGATTTCAGTGGGGTTAAATTGAGTAACTCTGTATAGAACTTTTTTTTCCTAAATAAAGATAGGGTTGCACTTACAGTCCTGTATCCTTGTATTTGCACTGTCAATCTAGTCATGTTTTGTCAATAGTTACATCAAAGACCATTTTATTTTTAAATTTAATAACCCATTGTTCAGCCTACGAGGTCTTTTACGGTTAGGGTTGCCAGGTGCCCGGTGGTGGCGGGCAAACCCCCGGCAATTTGCCCCTTTGCCCGCCGACCAGCTGACGGTCGGCGGGCAAACGTGTGGCACTCTGCCACACTTCAGGATAGTTTACTGGTTCCTCGAAGGATACATTGCCACACTTCAGAGTATCCTTCGAGGAACCAGTAAACTATCCTGATGTTGAATTGAGCAGAGATAGTAAAATTATGTGATTAATTTGAAAACAAGAAATCTGATTGGATACAGGGTTGAAGAAAAGACTGTGAAACGGCCGTCCCCCCCTCCCCTTCTTTTTCCCATTGACCTTACTGATGGGATTATTCTGGATGATACCAATCATTCGATCATTTTGAGAACTGTGTTTGTTAATCACCAAGAAGATTATATACCAAGAAGACTATATTGTTGCATAGAGACTACACCAAACATGTTTTGTATACATTGTATATATTGGTAATTAGGATAGTGATTCAGTATTGATGCTTGTAATGTAATGTAGCGTATCCCATGTTGTGTCGTTATATATGTTTAGCATTAATAAGATTTTTGCAATTTTGAATTAATTTCTCTTGTGCTGATTTCCTAACCTACACGGTACAGGCACGGAGGTGCCTCTTTTTTGTATAGTACCTGGAGGTTGGCAACCCCACCTATAATACATTCCCCTTATATCCATTTTAATCACAAAGAGATGGGAGCAGCATCCAAAATAACGGGCCAAGCAATGCTGTTTACAGGAAATGATTCTGGAGCTGTATGGAGAGATTATACAAACCCATCTGGAAAGTAAACTGACCTGACCCCTGTTTACAAGGTGATTTTGGAGAACCAGCCCAGTAAATGGAATAGTGTGTTAGTTTTGGACTGGGGAGACCTGGGTTCAAATCCAGTTGAAGTCATAAATCATCTTGGGTGGCCATGTCTGAGCCAGAGAGCTGACACTCTGAGCTCTGAGCGACAGAAAAGCATTCAGAGCTGGGCGAAGGGACGAAGAGGAAGCCAGACCGTACTCTGTGAACCTGAGGGGTTCTGTGAAAGCCAAAGCAATTGAAACACACAACCTGTGGTAGTGACAGGAGTGAGAATTGGGTTAGAGAGGGCCCATTCTCAGGTCACAAGGGGGAATTAGTCTCTGAGGTAGAGCTATTCCGGTAGCAGGAGGGTGTGGAGGATTACAGCCACTGGTGTGGGGTAGTCAGGGAGAGAACTGGAAGAGGGATTTTGGATATTTCCCCAAACTTCTGTGAGTTCTCTGAGGAAGAAAAGGAACTCAGACTTCCTCGCTCCTGTGAGCTAGGCTGGGGGACAGAATCTGAGTAAGCGTAAAACTAAGAACTGAAGGAACTTGAGTGAAGAAAACATCTAAGCTATCTCTGAAGTAATCTCATTTAGATGAACCTGACTTTGAGTTTTCCCTCTAAATTCTGCCTTTTCCTTGAAAATCAATCTCTGTGACTTCTGTTCAATAAACTTCCCTGTTTTGTCTGTCTACGTTAAAAAGCCTCTTGTGTCCTATTTCTCTCTGAGGTAAATACTGGTGTGGGACTGGAGTAGAAGGAAAATAATCTCCTCACAAATAGACTCAGGCCAACGCTTTTCCCTCAGCATATACGGCCGGGCTGAGTGGGATAAAGGGGGGGGGGGGTGTCACAGAGTCATTACCTTGCGAGGCAGTTAGGATAAGCCCCCCTGTAAGTATGTCACCCTGAGATACAAATGTGGTATTTAACTGTTTCTTCTTACCCCTGTCAAACAAACAATCCCGCTGGTGACCTGTGTGGTCAGCCTAGGATAACAGCATTTCGACTTAAAATATTGTCCAGCCATTCTTCAAGAAACTGAGATGTGATTTAAGCAAGCATAAAGGAAAACCACTTTCACACACAAGCTTGCTCGGCTCGGTTTCTCTTCAGCTGTATGTTGGTTGCATTTAGTGGTTTGGCAGAACCTTGTGTATTTTTGGATCAAAAACTCAGACCAGTAAGGACAAAAGGCTCTGGAATGAAGCGCAGGGAAGATTTCAGCAAAGAGGGCTATTTATTTATTGTTTTAAAAATAGTTCAGCCAATCTCTAATTGTATTGATCTTGGCAAATGAGTATTATGATTTTCATTTTATTTTTGCAATGTTCCATTTTAAGCAGTAGATTAAAATAGCAGACAAAAAAGGGTTTATTTATACATTGGTGATTTTTTTTATCCCTTATTGCACAAGTCTAAGATGACAAAAGTTAAAGAGCTTGGGGATGGGCTGTTATATTTCTTTTAATGCTTTTGAATTTCCATTTTTGTTCAATTCCATCTCCCACTTTTTCCTTTGTCTCGTTCTTTGTGCTGTCATCTGTATTTTGACTCCTTTAAAAACCACCTTCTCTTCATTTACATTTCTCACATAACTATACTTCTTCTGGAGGCTTCATCCTTCAAAATACAGAACCTGGTTTTTAATTTCTCTTTTTAAAAGATGCATTAATCCTCCTTAGTATGTGTTTGTCTGCACTTTCTGTTTCTGATGTCTGCAACTTTCCTTCAAGTATATGTGGTGGTATAAAGTGCCATCAAGTTGCAGGAGACTTATGGTGACCCCCCATAGGGTTTTCAAGAAGTGGTTTGCCATTGCCTGCCTCTGTGTAGCAACCATAGACTTCCTTGGTGATCTCCCATCCAAGTGCTAACCAGCACTGACCCTGCTTTGCTTCTTAGATTTGACAATATCAGGCTAGCCTGGGCCATCCAGATCAGGGTGCCATACATCAGTGGTTCTCAACCTGGGGCCATATGGCCCCCCGGGGGCCCCCAGGATATTCCAAGGGAGTTACAGGTGAAAATTGCGTAAATGTGGGGCCACGGCACAAGACTAGGGGGCCACAGAGGACTGATTCCTTGGAAAGGAGTGACAAGCAAAAGTTTTATTGAAGCTATGACCACGTGCTGATTCTGTATCTAAACACAGGTTTTGTTTTGGAATACAATTGGTACCTTCAGTGGACTGAAAACCTAACACATGACTTTCTTCATTGCACTTCTATGCATCGCTTGCAACTGTGGATTTTTGTATTGCTGTAAATCTTGTGCAACGGTGATGCAGGCTTTGTTCTCCCTTGTATGTGAACATTGTTGTTTATTAGCGTGTTGTATTCCCTTTTTGTGGGGTATTTTTTGTAAATTTCAGTTTCCCAATAAGAACTGCATGTGTGCATTTTGTGTGGCTGTTTATGCTTTTTTGTTTCTTGGCTATTTACAAACAAAACATTTAAATAGCTACCTTTCTACCGGTAGGACAGGGGGGCCACAGGAAGAAAACAAGGTCGGAAGGGGGCCACGATCAGAAAAAGGTTGAGAACCACTGCCAAACATGATAAAGGCCGTCCCTCAAAACAGCCTCCAAGAAAGTTCAGCAGCACAAAAGCAGGGAGAACCAACCCACTAACAATGAACAATGTATGAAAAATCTATTTTGAAAAACCTGTATAGTTACATTGAAGAAACATATACAAGAAAGTCCAATGGCTACTTGCAAGAAAGCATGAATGAACGCTACACAAGAAGAATTGAATAACATCATTGAAAAGTCAGCCACAAATTAAAAAAAACTGGAAGCCTTATGAATAACATATTACAGCTGCTAGCAGAATGTTTTGAATTATCTTCTTCAGATAAATGAAGTTATTCTTTTCTTCTAATATAAAGTGTCTTTCTTTCTTTCTTTCTTTCTTTCTTTCTTTCTTTCTTTCTTTCTTTCTTTCTTTCTTTCTTTCTTTCTTTCATGTATGAAGCCACCAATCAAACGAAGAGCCGAAGATACCAGTTTCTCTCTAACGGGTTCATTCAGCTCAATTTTTTCCCCTTTTTTGGCTGCTGGGATTTTGTAGGTAGCAAGTATGTACCGTACATGATGTGAATAGCATTGGGCATATGCTTGCTGGCAGTTAGGAGTTTTCCAGTCCTCCTCTGGCACCCACATTTCACAGAGGAGTGAGAGGGATATGAACCTGAACCAGTTATTTCACTGGAACAGACTCCTTGGAGATACCCAAGGGAGGAGAAGCATGGAATGCCTATAATACAGAGCAGAAGTAACTCCCCTCCTTCCTTCTCTTCCCTTTTGCATGGTCATCACAAAGCATCCTGAACTGTCTCACCCTGACATCTGGGTTATCTCCTCCATCTACCCCTCTCAGGCCAGCATACCATTATATCTGCTGTGGTACAGAATTCAGTCCCTTTGGGCACTCACAGGATAACCAAGATTGCATACATGTAGCCTAGGGTTGCCAACCTCCAGGTACTGCTATTACAACTGATCTCCAGCCAAAAGAGATCAGTTCACCTGGAGAAAATGGCCACCTTGGCAATTGGACTCTATGGCACTGAAGTCCCTCCTCTCCCCAAACCCCACCGTCCTCATGCTCTGCCCCCAAAACCTCCCACCAGTGTTGAAGAGGGACCTGGCAACCCTGACATAGCCCAGTAAAGAAAGCAGGAAGTTGTTTAACAGGGAAAGGAAAAGAGGGGAACTGAATCCAGCCTGCCTAAAGAGCCAACCAGCAGATTTTTAGCTTTCTTAAAATGAGCTTTGTGTTTTCACAGTCTTAGCTGGTGGCCTGGTCAGGAGCACAGGGGCACTCAATTTCACCCACAACTAGTGATATGCACAAAGAAGCTTGTTTCTGCACCATCCCTAGGTGGACGAAGCGAGCATTTTAAAAAGGACCTATTCAGAGCTGTTGCTGACATTTTTTAAAAAATGAATTTAAGTTCAAGAATAAGATTTGAAATTTTGCTGTAATCATTTTTGCACCTATACTTAAATTTCCTTCACCTAAGGCTATCAGCAGCCTTGACTCCTGCTGCTTCTTGGAAGGGCAAGGGGGGGGGGAATTATGCAAAATTGCCATTGCTCCAATGGCATGATGTCACTTCCAAAGCAAACCCAGAAATGATGTCATCATCTTGACACAATGCTCTAGGATTCACCAGAAACTGTATGGTAAAACTACAGGCTTTCTGGTGAATCCTACAGCTTTACATCAATGCAATGATGTCTCTTCTGGGCTCACCCCAAAACTGACATCACACCATTGGGGTGATGGCACCCCCATGCCCCTGGCCTCCATGGTCCTGCTGGGTGCCAGTCACTGGCTAGCAGTCTTACGTTCTCCAATTCCTTTCACCACCACCATCATAAAAACATATACTACAAGAAAGCAATGGCAAACCACCTCTGTTAGTCTCTTGTCTTGAAAACCCTACTGGGTTGCCATAAGTCGGCTGTGACTTGACGGCATGTTACACAAACATGCACAGGTTTCATGGTGCAGTGTAATCAGACAATGGATATGAATAAATCTGACATGAACCAGAAGATCAGATCTCCTGGCATATACATTATTTCTACTTTAAAACAGGTGCAAGGAGCTCTAAAGCAGTGCTGGACTATGGAATGTTTAACTAGGGTTGCAAGTGTCCAGGTGGGCCCTGAAGTTCTCCTAGGTTTAAGGCTGATCTCCAGACTATAGAGACCAGTTCCCCTGGAGGAACTTTAATCTTAAGAGGGTGGATTCTTTGGAATGACATCCCAACTGAGCACCCTTTCCTCCCCAAATTCAACCCTCCCCAGTCACCATTTCCAAATCTTCAGGGGTTTGCCAAGCTGGAGGTGGCAACACTACTTTTAAGGCCTTTCCATGCACTTTTTATCCAATCTAATAATTCCTGAAGCTGCTATAACACTGCAAATAAAAAACAACAACACAAGTACTAAATTTTCCTCTCACAAGCCTAATCGCATCTTTTGGGAGCAATTTACTTTGGGTTAATGGGCCTATTTCAGCACCATTTCCTTGATGAAATTAAGATTTATATTATAAATAACATAAAAAGAACAAGAAAAGTGCTTGTTTTACAATAAAAAGAACACATCTGGAGATCTGATCATGGATCTTCCATGTGATGTCTGGTTTAGGTCTAAATTCAATGTATTGACCAAACATTTCAGAAAAGTTCTGTGCTTATAGTTAAGTGACTCTTGGGGCGGGTGTTCTTTAGGAAGTTATGTTAATAATAGGGCTGTCAAAAAAAATAAATTCGGTACAGTTCGGATTCGGCCGAATTTGACCCTTGTGGGTTCGGTACGTGCCGAAGTCCGAACTCCCCCGCTTCGGATCCCCGGTAATTCGGGGGGATCCGGAGTTCGGGGGAAAATTCGGCCCCAGCGCGCCTTCAGAGGGATTCCCTGAAGGCGCGCAGGGGCCCTTTAAACTGATCTGAGCCTCCCAGCTGGGAGGCGCAGATCAGTTTAAAGGGCAGCCCGCCCCCCTTCAGCGGGCTCCGCTGGAGAGGCTCGGGCTGCCCTTTAAACTGATCTGAGCCTCCCAGCTGGGAGGCGCAGATGAATTTAAATGACAGCCCGCGCCTCTCCAGCGGAGCCCGCTGAAGGGGGGCGGGCTGCCCTTTAAACTCATCTGCGCCTCCCGGCCAGGAGGCGCAGATGAGTTTAAACGACAGCCCGCCCGCCTTCAGCGGGCTCCGCTGAAGGGGGGCGGGCTGCCCTTTAAACTCATCTGTGCCTCCCGGCCGGGAGGCGCAGATGAGTTTAAATGACAGCCCGCCCCCCTTCAGCGGGCTCCGCTGGAGAGGCGCGGGCTGTCATTTAAACTCATCTGCGCCTCCCAGCTGGGAGGCTCAGATGAGTTTAAAGGGCAGCCCGCGCCTTTCAGCGGGCTCTCCTGAAGGGGGGCCGAATTTGCCGAATTTATTCGCGAACTCCCGAACTCGCTGAATTCGGCCCCCCCGGTTGCCCGCCAGTTTTGAGTTCGGATCCGTCCGAACAGAAAATCACCGTATCAGGGGAAATTCGGTTGATTTTCAGTTTGGACCGAACCGAATTGACAGCCCTAGTTAATAACAGTAAAAAGGGGATTGATTTTAAAGACTTTAATGTGACCTTTTGGAATTCCAACTTTCATTTTCTAAAAGTGTAGGATACCAGGCCCCTCCCAATCCAAGGGCCCAATTTGGCTAATCCTAACCCTCCGCATGGCCTCAGAGAGGGGTGGGGGTTCAGCACCATCCTATTTTACCCTATTCTGAATCAAACTCCTGTTTACCATGATATCCAAAAGCAGGTGCAAGTGAACTGTAGTTTGTTTCCTCTGCACAAGGTGACATTCTAAACCTCCATTTGATTGATCCAAGGTTAGAATGTCAGTTTGTGGGGAGGGGGGCAACTCCAGTCCTCCCAGGCCTTTGGAAGTCATGGCAAACTGGAGTTTGATTCAATCCTTCCCAACCAAAAATTCTTCAGTCTGAATATGAGGGGATGTGAGGGGGTGATAGAAATGCATAAACAAGACTACAAGCTGTACCATGGGTAGGTGTGAGGTGTGAGTTGCCAGCTCCCTCTTTGCCAGGAGGTTTTTGGGGTGCAGCCTGAGGAGGGCGGGGTTTGGGGAAGGGAGGGACTTCAATGGCATTGAGTTCAATGGCCAAAGCAGCCATTTTCTCCAGGGGAACTGGTCTCTATTGGCTGGAGATCAGTTGCAATAGCAGGAGATCTCCAGCTAGTACCTGGAGGTTGGCAACCCTAACCATGTGGCCTTGGAAATGGGAAACGTTCCAGCAGCACCCTGTAATCTCTCGCCACCACACCAGTGGTAGCAGTGTGGAAATGCTGCACTTCTTTCTCAGCCACCCTTTAAAGGGTTATATTCTCTGTTGGTGTATTCCAGAATAAGTCTTTGCAAACCACACTACAGGAAGATCACATTTCCTTCCACCCTCCAGGTCGCTTTTGTTGATGATAATTAGGAGCCGGCACTCAGACCCAGAGTCACATGTCCGTTGGTGAGAGACAAGCTCTGCCACTAATCCTGGTCCTCCTCTCCCATTATTGTTCCCTTGACTACTGTTGACTTTCTTGAGAGGCTGGAAACCAAGGATAAATGAGAAATTGGAATCACAACACTGGTGGGGCAGGTTTTCCGGGCCAATATTGCAACAGGCAAGAAAAACAAACAAACAGAAAATCACCATTTATCAATAGCTGGAAGCTGGGTCTATTCAGGGTCACTGTGCACATCTGTCTCAGATCTAGGAGGGTGTTCTCAACCCCTGGTTTTAGATTTCACTTACCTCCTTGGACGCATTCCATCTGCCCTAGTACATTCTGGTTCTTAACCACCATTTTAACGGCGCCAGCCCTCGACAACAGTCGCTTCAAATCTTCCATCCAAGAAGTACCCATTAATTATCTGAAAGTTGTCTCTTTGCCTCATTCACTCCACTAGTCAAAAGGGGAAGATTCTGAAGAGGAGATAAAACTGCTCTTTAACAGAGAAGAGCAATAGTATGGTTAAGAGGAAATATGCCTGTTCTGAATTTGTTCCATTTGCAGTCAGAATTTTTTGAAAGAAAAAAGGACTGGGCTGGAATAAAAGGATCCATACCGATTTAGAGAGTATAGGATGGTTCCTTCTAGTTATAGCACAGGTCTGAGACTCAAATATGTAGGTACATAGACTCACTACAGGCAATGCATGAGTGTATGTGCATTATAGGTAAAAATTGGTTTAACACAATCCATTTCTCTGGGAAACCCTAGGAACTAACTTTTGCGGAGGGGGGAGCTAGGAATCTTAAGCAGAAAGTTCTTAGTGTGCCAACTAGGATTCCTAGGATTCCTTCTGAAAAGCCATGCTAGGTACACTAGTATAAAATTAATATAAATCTGTATTGCATAGATACAGCCACAGGATGAAAACAGGACTGGGATTGGATTCACTCATGGCCACTTCCATAGAATATGACCACAATCCAACACAGTTAGTTTATGATTAAGCCTGCTGATTTCACAGTGCTTTCATATGCCTAAGTCTACGTTAGACTGTGGTCTGGGACTCCAGCCAAAGAGATCATCTACTCTAGAGTTTCATTCTCTAGACAGCTTTTATTCACTGATTTTGTCAGTGCCAATGGAAAGCTGAAGCAATATTTTTCTCCATGCAAACTCAATAGCCAAAGTTGGTTGGGAGGGGCAACATGGAATATGTTTGCCTCTATGAACCTCCCATGTGACATGGTTCTGTGTGGGTCTGAGCATGCATGACTGTCTCTGCAGTATGTTTCCATGAATACCTCTGTGCTTGTGTGAGTAGAGATGGAGGAAACACCATGATATGGTAAACAGGTAGGGGTATCCAGAAAGGTAGAAAGGAGGTTCACCTTTATCCCTCTGTTTCTGCACATCCATCTTGGAATGCATGCAAATCAGCAAATGTTGTTGTTACAGGTAGCATAAGATTAAGTGGTGCCCAGTATAAATACATCGGTTACTTAACCATCTGCAAATGCCTGCTGCTCATGGCCTACTCCAGATCTAGTGCACTGCTATTTGCTCAAAAAATGCCAGATCAAGTGAAATAGTCATAGTGCCTGGATGTCCAGGAGCACATTTACCAACCATCAAAGCATCCTGTGTGCTTCCTTAGTGGGTATGAACTTACCCTTTTCTCCAAAGCTCCTCTGTGAATTTTGCTAGCAAATGTTGCCTGAATGTAAGAATAGTTAGCAAATACTTGCCAAATCAGCATTTGACAGTCTATGATTTCTCTGCAGCATTCACCATTTGGCAGTGTAAGAAACATCTCACAGTGCCATTTATGCACATTATTTGGATGTGTATATGAGGGAAACACGAGGAGGAGGAGGAGGAGAAGGAGAAGAAGGAGGAGGAGGAGGGAGGGAAGGAGTTGGTTTTCATACCTCACTTTTCTTTACTGGTAAGAGTCTCAACGTGGTTTACAATAGCCTTCCCTTCCTGTACCCCAACAGACACCTTGTGAGGTAGTTGGGGCTCAGAGAGTTCTGAGAGAACTGTGACTCAGCAGGCTTCATGTGGGGGAGTGGGGAATCAAATCCAGTTCTCCAGATTAAGAGTCCACCACTCTTAACCACTACACCATGCTAGGTCTCAATGAGATGTTCTACCACATGTTCGCTTGAAAGTCTACAGTGGATCTATATGCAAATATGTACAAATAAAGCTCTCTCCTTGTTTTCAGAGTCTGGGAATCCTGTTTTTCCTAAAGGGCAGAGATGCCCTGAACTGAACCCTATCATATTAGCTGAGTTGTGGAGAACAAACTCTGAGCAGGAGCAACTCTCATTTGCTGGGATCAATGTGACAAAAAAATTCAAGGTTAAAATAGAATGGGTGGTGAAGCAGTTTAAAACTGTGCTAGGGAACAGTCTCTTAGGAGCACTACATTACAGTGAATACAAACAAGCCACATAGAATAATATCCAGAAGGACATTTTAAAACTGTTGCATTTATTTTCAGACATGACCTTAACAGCCTCCCTTTATAACAGGCTCAAATAAGGTCAAGCAGTGACCATTTAAGTAGAGATGCTCTGATGAAATACTGCTGTCAGCCCATGTTTCCAAAAGTGAAAAACCACTTTCATATAGAAAAGGGAAACTAGAGGCAAGGACATGTGCCTGTCTTGTTTTCATTACAAGTCTAACAGCAGCTTGAGGGAAGGGGAGAAGCAGTCTGATAGGTACATAAGAACATAAGAAAGGCCCTGCTGGATCAGACCAAGGCCCATCAAGTCCAGCAGTCTGTTCACACAGTAGGTAAAATAATGCAGGAGCGGAAGGTATAAATTCCCTCCACTTACCACCCACCCCTATCTGAACCTAGAGCCCTACAGCTGAAACTTTGGGTTGCCAACTCTGTCTTGGGAAATTCCTTGAGATTTGGGAGTGAAGCCTAGGGTTGCCTGCCGGCCTTTTCACTCCAGTGGGAACAAAATTGGTGGGGGAGGGGGGCGTGCAATGATGTCACAATGCCCATGGAATTTCCTGATCTCTGTTGTAAAAACCATGAAGATTTGGGGAATTCCTAGAGGATCGTGATTTCACTTCTGAGTACAGCTGGAAGTGACATTGTGACGTCCATGATTTTGCTTCCCACTCCCATTTTTGCTCCCACTGGAGTGCAAAGCAGCATTGGGGACCAGGAACCAGGTTTGGGAGACTGGCCACCATAGCGGGCAATCTGGAAAGCCTAGTGGTGCTTGGGGAGGGCAGAGCTTGGGAAGGAGAGGGAACTCAGTAGGGATGATGAAGAATAAGAGTTGGGTTTTTATGTGCCGACTTTCTCTACCATTTAAGGGAGAATCAAACCAGTTTACAATCACCTTCCCTTCCCCTCCCCACAACTAGGGTTGCCAATCTCCAGATAGTAGCTGGAGATCTCCTGTTATTACAACTGATCTCCAGCCAATAGAGATCAGTTCACCTGGAGAAAAAGGCCACTTTGGCAATTGGACTCTATGGCATTGAAGTCCCTCCCCTCCCCAAATCCCGCCCTCCTCAGGCTCTGCCCAAAAAACCTCCCACCGGTGGTGAAGAGGGACGTGGCAACCCTACCCACAACAGACACCCTGTGAGGTAGGTGGGACCGAGAGAGTTCTAAGAGAGCTGTGACTAGCCCAAGGTCAACCAACCAGGCATCCCGTTTAGGAGTGGAGGAACCAACCTGGTTCACCAGATTAGCATCTGCCGCTCATTTGGAGAAGTGGGAATCAAACTCAGTTCTCCAGATTAGAGTCCACTGCTCCAAACCACCACTGTTAACCACTACACCACACTGGCTGTGATGTCCTAGAGTCTGTCTTCTGAAGCTCCATGAGAACTCTGGGTCACACCTTGTGGTTGGTAACCCTAGATTCTGAGAAGATGCAGTCAGGTAGTTTCCAACATTTCCTGAAATAACAAGGCATTACTGCTGAATCAAACAGTTCTTTCTGCAGTTGGGAATCGTATATACCAGAGGCTTGTACATAAGCTGGTGTTGTGCTGAAAATTAAAGGGCCTCCAGTTTGCCATAACTGATACACTCACATCAGGTTGCGTAGTTTTCTGTTGGCTCTACTTCTGTGTCAGTAAAGAGGTTGGCAACCTTACACAAGCACCACAATGCCTGCACAGGGTACTATTCATTTATTTACATTATTTATAGTCCACCTTTCTCACTAAGACTCAAGGTAGGGATGCCAGCTCTGGGTTGGGAAATACCTGGAGATTTGGGGGGTGGAGCTTGAAGATGGAAGGGTTTGGGGAGGGAAGGGACCTCAGCAGGATATAATGCCATATAGTCTACCCTCCAAAGCAGCCATTTTCTCCAGTGGACTGATCTCTGTTGTCTGGAGATCAATTGTAATAGTGGGAGACCTCCAGGTCCCACCTGGAGGCTGGCAACCCCAACACAAGGCAGATTACATAAACGAATTAGTACAATCAACAGAGTGGGACATACCAAAAAACATTTGAGTCGTAGAGATCTGGAAAACCAACCAGAGGTGAAACACAGTTACAAGATCATATTTGAAACAAATTCTAGAAAGAAAATGTGTGGATCATTAAAAAATCTCCCACTGGGCCTTCTTTCAACAAAGCAGTTTGTCTGGAACAGGCATAGCAGACAGATGGACTGACTGACTGCTATCTGGGGTGACCAGCTTTATTACTGGCCCTTTTCCTGAGCCTGTAACAACTTCCACAAATACAGAAATTAAACAGGGGAAGCGGTCCCCATTTATTTCCCCCCATGCCAGGAAAAGGCTTTGTTGCTACAAAGCTGGCAATCCCTTCAGAATCCAGTGCATTACATGAACAAAGAAGGGACCGGGGGTGGGGGGTGGGGGGGATACTTTTAAATTGTTCGTTCTTTAGGCCTAACTATATGACATGCTATGACCTGTATGGCCAGATCTTCCCAGCATTTTGAAAAATACGAAGAGCAATTGCATGGGGCCAACTTCAGAGCAGAGATGTGCATAGCGTTGTCAGGTCCCTCTTCGCCACTGGCGGGAGATTTTTAGGGCGGAGCCTGAGGAGGGCGGGGTTTGGGGAGGGGAGGGACTTAAATGCCATTGAGTTCAATTGCCAGAGCGGCTATTTTTCTCCAGGTTATCTGATCTCTGTCGGCTGAAGATCAGTTGAATTAGCAGGAGATCTCCTGCTACTACCTGGCAGTTGGCAACCCTAGCTGTGCAGGTGGGATGGGGTTTGAACTCTTCCACCTCCAGGTAGGTTCACCAATTGAAACTGACCCCACACACACACACACATACACACTTAATGGTTGCTTCCACATGGGGATTTTTCCTTTGCAGAGAACGTACCTCTGAATCAAAAGTGAATGTCCACAGAAAGACATTTTGAACATGCCTCATTGAGTTCCCAGGGCTTTGAACCAGAGAAAGACAAAACCTGTCCTTCTCTGGTTCCAAGCAGAATTTTGAAGGGGTTGTGGGGGAGCATTCAGGTGGTTCCCTCTGCTGCCACTACAGAGCGAGGGAAGAGCTCAGTTCTACTTTCAAAATGTTGTGGGAAAGCTCAATGCTGCATGCTGTTCCCTCCTTTTAGCCCTTTAATTGGCTTTTTTTTTCATTTCCCTGTTGAGCCACACTGTAGTGTTAGAGTGCAGCTCAGCGGGCAAAGAGATTGTGAGGGTGAGGGGAAAGGGGGGATAGGTACGAGGGGCCAGCACGAGGGATGCCAACCTCCAGGTACTAGCTGGAGATCTCCTGCTATTACAACTGATCTCCAGCCCATAAAGGATCAGTTCATCTGGAGAAAAATGGCCGCTTTGGCAATTGGATTCTATGGCATTGAAATCCCTCCCCTCCCCAAACCCCATCCTCCTCAAGCTTCGCCCCCAAAACCTCCTGCCAATGGTGAAGAGGGACCTGGCAACCCTAGCCAGCACAATTGCCATCATGTCTGCATTTTCATGCAGGTGCCATTGGGAAAGGGGAAAGAGCAATGGGGAGGGAAGGTGGGAGAAAGAAGTACAGTGGCAGCTCGGAGCAGTGGGAGCTTGGTGGTGGGATGTCTGGAGTAGGAGACCTGGCTGCCCTAACAGGTAGGTCAGTTCTGAATGATTGACAAAATTGTGTGGGGCTGGAGGGGAAATCCTCTCTACTGCCTCCCAACATGGCCATGATCCGAAATAACATGCTGTTATTTTCAGTTTTAAAAAGCTGGAAAGATCAGTCATGAATTCCCAATGTATTGACTATTTAGAATGAGTAAGCCAGAATACAGCTGCAAGTTTGGGACCCACTAATATATTTTTTTCCAAGCTCTGTCTTGAGAATTAACTGTAATTTTTTTTTATTTCTGTTTTCATCAATAAGCAAATGTCGTAAGTCTAAAATTCCTCCTCAATAGAATTGACAGTGCCCCCTTTGTAATCATAAGGAAATACATATGTAGTACAAGAGAATAGCAATCCATGCATCTTTATGGGTGATTCTAAACAATGACACGTAGACAGATCTGAAATCTCAAGAGCAGCGTAACCTCTCCCTCTGGTACAAGATACAATGCATAAATCACCATGTATTGATGTACTAGCTGAAACCACCAGCATTGTTTGGCCATTCTACTTGTTCATATATCATGTACTTGCACTTTGGAGAGAGGAAACACAGGTTCGACCTTTAACCTTTCCTGCATAAATGTGTCATGTTACTATGGATACCCCCCCACTAGGGACATGCTCTTTAGAATTCTGTTAATGTCTGTACTGATTGACAAGGAGGCTCTAAAGATAGCTTGATAACATTCCAGCTGCTTGTTGAGTAGTTCCTGAAAAGTGAAGGTCAGGAATGAAACCTGTCTCTTGGTTTTCGCTTAATGACATGGTTTTCCACATTTTGCATCTCTTACATCTGTGGGGACACTTGTGTGAATTTGGTTTTAACAGTATTTATAAACAATTCACGTTACTGAATTTTTCCATGCAATGATGTACCCATGCACACATGTCTGCCTGCAGCTACAACCATCTAGTTGACTGTTCCGGTTCATAGCGGGGATCAAAATAGGCACAAAATGGATCAAGGGACAGACGGGGGGATTTCTCTCTACAAACCTGAGGGAAGGTGACTCCTGCTCCTACTTTATGTTGCCTGTCCACTTTCATGAAGAGGGTTGCCAGGTCCCTCTTCACCACCGGCGGGAGGTTTCTGGGGTGGAGCCTGAGGAGAGCAGGGTTTGGGGAGGGGAGGGACTTCAATGCCATAGAGTCCAATTGCCAAAGTGGCCATTTTCCCCAGGTGAACTGATCTCTATCGGCTGGAGATCAATTGTAATAGCAGGAGATCTCCAGCTAGTACCTGGAGGTTAAGCATTCCAATTAATCGGAAAACTAGTACTCAGGTTTTGGGTTTTGCTTCATGCTGTATTGTTTGTTTGTTGTTTATAAGTTTGGAACTATAAAAATGGGGCATGAATGTTAATGCCCACATAAAATTTGAAATACAAAAATAATTTTAAGTTTATTCTAATTTGAATTGCTATATTATTGTTGAGCCCACGTGCAGTACCTGGAGGTTGGCAACCCTATTCATGAACTCTAGATATTTTTTTTAATATTGCCACTGCAACATCATTTCCTGTCCTTAAGGTTACCATCTTTTTGCCAGCGTGAAAATGAGGCAATGCCTCAACATTATGTCAGTGACATGACGTTATCTGCAGTATTCACCATAAGTTATGTTAACATTGCAAAAAATCTGAAAGCTTGAAAAAAAAATGAAAAAAGTAAACAAGAAAGGTATGTTGGTTGCAGCCATATAGGTTTGCCAATTTGTTTACTGACCCTACTCATTTTTCTGGATGTCCCAGGCCTAGCCCAGTCTCATCAGATCTCGGAAACTAAGCAGGGTAAGTCCTGGGTAGCATTTGGATGGGAGACCACCAAGGAACACCAGGGTCGTGACGTGGGGGCAGGCACCTCTGTTAGTCTCCTGCCTGAAAAACCATATGGGGTGGCCACAAGTTGGCTGTGACTTGACGGTACTTCACACACACACACACACTTTGTATCTTTAGCAGCTTAATATTTTAAAGAGTAATTTTCTGGCATGGAAATAAAATGATGGAATCCCTATTTATTTTCTGCATGAAAATTCTTGTTATCGTGTCAGGAACTGGGCCAGCAAAAAAGATGGCAATCTTAAAGACAAGAATGGTTTTGCATTGTTACAGTATTCACAATACACAGAAACCTTGTATTGTAATTGTACTGTAAATGCACTTTTTTTTTCATTTGCTGCACACAGATCTCTAAAGACATGCTTGAAGACATGTTGGAAGGATCAGATAGTAATCTGATACACAGGGAATTTATGGAGCTCATGAAGCAATCCCCAAAATTGTTAATTTCTGCAGAAACATAATTAGAGCCAGCTCCAAGATTTTGGGGACCTTTGGGGCATGAGGTTAGTCCTATTTTTCCCCAAAAACATTTGACCAAAAAGACTGTCCCTTTGAGAAAGTACAACAATTATTTTGTTTACCGATACACAACTGCAGCCAGTCTCAAAATATCTAAGGTTGGGGAAAGGAGCATCTTAGCCCATGATTTCAATATATTTATGAACTCTACATCTGTACTTCATCCCAGTGATGTCTACCCCTTTTATACACATTGGTAAGGGGGTTGATAATGGCAAGCATTGATGAGTCCCTCAACAGGCCCTGGCAAAACCTGCCCCAACCAATCCCAACATCAGCCATAATTCCAATTACTTAATTGTGCAAGTTATACCATACTCTCCAAACAAGTCATCTTCAGCTGTTTCTGACATAAACAAATAAACACAATAAGAACAATAAAAGCCAACAACAATGAGAATCCGTCAACATAAAGTTAATAAAATATCAGCAGAATTCAGCATAAAATGTATTATAGTATAATTGATGAAAATGTTAAACAGCATCAATCAGTATGCAGCATCATAGCATAAAAAGAGAGAAGGGCAGCTAATCATAAATACTTAAAATCAATATTTAAATGCCTGAGAAAATTAAAAACAAAATTTTGGACTAGTGGCAAAAGGTTTTCAGCTTGGGTGCCAAATGGAAAAAAGGGCCATTCTGCAGGTGAAACATAACAAAGGAAATCTCCTATCCTTTTTAGTCATCTACTTCACCTCCATAGATGGATGCCAAAACTGATCAAACCTACAGATCATTTGTGATGGTCCATGTGGGAACGAACGACTCAGCCATGAACACCATCAAAAGCATCAAGGCTGACTATGAAACTCTCTGGAGGAAGCTGAAGGGAATGGGAGCACAGGAAGAGGAATGCAAACAAGAAGAGAAATGTCAGAGGAAGAGGAATGAGATGGAAACAAAAGATAATGGAGGTGAACTAATGGCTACATTGGTGGTGCCAGCAGAAGAGATTTGGATTCTGGGACCATGGGCTAGGTTTTCTGGATGATGACCTACTAGCACACAGTGGACTTCACATATCAGGGTCAGGGAAGAATGTGTTTGGCAGAAACCTGGGGAGATTTATCAGGAGGGCTTTAAACTGAGACCTCAAGGGAAAGGATACAACCAATATAGAGATTTCAATAAAGGAGAGCAAACAGCAGAGGCCCACCTGGGAAGGCCAGGTCTAATGGAGCTGAAGGTGAGAGGCTTCAGGTATTTATGTACCAATGCCCAAAGCCTCAGCAATAAGAAGGAAGAGCTTGAGCTTTTAATGCAGACAGAGGGATATGGTTTAGTAGATATTAGAGACTTGGTGGGATGATTCCCATGACTGGAATGATGTAGTGAATGGATATGAGCTGTTCAAGAAAAACCAAACGGGTTGAAGAAGAGGCGGAATGGCACTGTATGTGACAAGAAGATTTGCTTGTCAGGAAATACTGGAGGAGGCAGGTGACAGCCCAGTGGAAAGTATTTGAGGTAGGATAAAGGAAGGAACAACAAACAGTATTGTGGTTGGAGTCTGCTACAGACCGTCTGACCAGGGTGAAGAGGTGGATGCTGCCCTCCTTGAGCAGCTGAACAGGGTATCCAAACAACATGAGGTGATAATTATGGGTGACTTCAATTTCCCTGATATGTGCTGGGAAACAAACTCTGCTAAGTGTCCACAGTCACACAACTCCTGACCTGCCTGGCTGACTATTTCCTTTTTCAAATGGTGGAGGGAGATACAAGGGGCTCAGCCATACTCAATTTAATATTAACCAACAGGCAAGAGTTGGTAGATGGGGTGAAGGTGGTGGGGACCTTAGGGGGAAATTACCATGTCCTCCTCGAATTGCTTTGGAGTGGGCACCAAGGAAGTTCATAGCCTCATGTGTCAGTTTGATTTTAGTAGGGCAGACTTTAATGAACTCAGAGGCATGATGAGAGTTGTTCCAGGGGAAGACTGCTGGAAGGTAAATGAGCAAGTGAAGGGTGGGCTCTCCTAAAACAAAAGTATCTTGCAAACTAAAGCCATCATTATTCCAACATGAAGGAAACGTGGTAGGGTATCCATGAAGTCAATGTGGATGAACAGAGAACTCCATGATGAGTTAAGGAAGAAAAAAGAAATGTTCAAGAAATGGAGGCAAGGACATACCTCTAAAAGAGAGTATTTGCGGGTTGCTAGGCACTGTAGGTCAGCCACCAGAGAGGCCAAAGCTCACAGAGAGCTGAGGCTGGCCAGGGAGGCTCACTACAACAAAAAAAGTTTCTTATGTGAGGAGCAAATGCAAGGGAAAAGAGGCCATAAGCCCATTGTCAGTGAAAATGGAGAAACTCTGACAGAGGACAGAGAGAAAGCAGAAAGCTCAATGCCTATTTTGCCTCAGTTTTTCCCTGAAGTAGAGAACAGGCTCATGTAAAGATGGTAGTGGGCAAGGCATGGCATCTGGGCTACTGGTTGACATGGGCAGAGGTTGTTGAGAAGCACTTGGCCAGATGGTATGAACCTGAGAGTGCTCAAAGAACTTTCTAGAGAGCTTGCAAAGCCTTTTGTCCATCATTTTCTAGATCTCTTGAAGGACGGGATGTGTGCCACAAGACCGGAGGAGGACAGATGTTATCCCAATTTTCAAAAAAGGGAGGAGGGATGACCCACGAAACTACAGGCCAATCAGTCTGACCTCTGTCCAAGGGAAGATACGAGAGCAGATTTTAAAGGGATCGGTCCACAAGTATCTGAAGTACAACTTGGTGATCCGGGGAAGTTGGCATGGATTTGTCCCCAACAGGTCCTTCCAGACCAACCTTGTTTCCTTCTTTGATCAAGTGACCAGCTTACTGGATTGAGGGAATATTGTTGATGTTGTTCACCTGGATTTCAGTAAAGCTTTTGACAGGGTTCCCAATGATATCCTGATGGGTAAACTGGAGGACTGGGGACTGGACTCTGGGAAAGCTAGGTAGATCAGGAACTGGTTGGAGAACCACACTCAAAGAGTAGTTGTCAATGGCATTTCATCTGAATGGAGGGAGGTGACCAGTGGGGTGCTCAGAAACAGACAAGTTGTCAGGGAAGTCCTTTAAAATACTGGCAATATATACCACAGCTTTGCACTGGTGATGCGTGATCTTCCTCTGAAACTGAACGGGGACAGCCATCCTTATTAATACCGTCAGATTAGTCAGTGGCCTTTGACACAGTGGACAACTCCATTCGTTCATATCCATTGATTGAAACATGGCGTCATTATTGGAGGAGTATCCCTTGGGTGGTTTTAATTGTGGGCGTTTTCTGATTGGATAGAGAGTTTCCACTAGAGGAGAAGAGTCAGTGAACTGGGCCTTTCTTGTGGAGTACACCATGCCCCCCCCCCCCCCAATTGCCATCCTGTTACATTTTGTCTTCAGCAGGACTTCCATCTTCTTTTTGCATAGTTGGTTTTTTCCAAAGTTTATTTAAACTGTGGTTTTCCTGCATTTCAAGAGTTTGCATAAACATTTCCCCCTCAGCCTCTGCTCCCATTGGTGTGTAAAAGGATTTTCTCCTCAGGGCTTCATTCTGCAGATTCTATAATAATACTCATATACCTGAGAGAACTTGCCCTTATTCTGATATAAAGGTAAAGGTAGTCCCCTGTGCAGGTAAAGGTAGCCCTGACCTGGATGTCCCAGGCTAGCCTGATCTCGTCAGATCTCAGAAGCTAAGCAGGGTCGGCCCTGGTTAGTATTTGGATGGGAGAACACTGAGGAAGTCCAGGGTTGCTGTGCAGAGGACGGCTCTGGCAAACCACCTCTGTTAGTCTCTTGCCATGAAAACCCCAAAAGAGGTCGCCATACGTCGGCTGAAACTTGACAGCACTTTACACAGACACAGTCCCCTGTGCAAGAACCGGGTGATTCCTGACCCATGGGGTGACGTCACATCCCGACATTTACTAGACAGACTGTGTTTACGGGGTGGTTTGCCAGTGCCTTCCCCAGTCATCTTCCCTTTACCTCCAGCAAGCTGGGTCCTCATTTTACCGACCTCGGAAGGTTAGAAGGCTGAGTCAACCTTGAGCCGGCTACCTGAAACCGACTTTCATCGGGATCAAACTCAGGTCGTGAGCAGAGCTTGGACTGCAGTACTGCAGCTTACCACTCTGTGCCACGGGGCTCCTGATATACAGTGTATTAATGTTTGTCAACCTCCTTTTTCTTTTGTTTCCTTTTGAACTGTTTGCCTCATGCTAGCATGTCTACTTCGGTTTATACTTTAGCCCCAACACAGTAGCAGCATTATGACATAAATCTCTATGAGGCATGGATTTCTCTTTCTCTGCCATTTAGCCACTGTTTCAGAGTGATAGAATCGCTCACTTAATGTAACCCTCTATTGTGCAGTGGGATTTCATTTTGTTTACTCTTCGTGAATGCCATTAATGTCAAGCAGTTCTCTTCAGCTCCTGTGTCTATTTTTAAATGACACACCTCGTGAACCTCTTTCATTCTTAATTTTGCAAACAGAGACTTCGCCTGGGTCTTCATATGCCTCATTGACTAATCCTACCTATAATATTGCATCACTGTTTTCTCCCCGGCTGTTTCCTTCCAGTTTAGAGTGACTTTGATATTTCTAATGACAATCTTAATTCACATATGCAGCGGACCTCTCCACACTATCTGGGTGTTTTTCAGGATAAATGCACATTAGTTCGCCAGTTCTTGTACACAGTCAACCCATTTTGCCCTCAGACTTGCACTTCTCGTGTGGCCAAGTCTGTTGTGGCCCCTCCCTGCACTTACATGGTAAGAGTTGATCTCTGAATAAATGCAAAACTCCCCACAGATAATGTAGTCATTGCTATTGTGACTACCGTGTGAAATGCAATTGTGTTAGAATCACAGACCCTACTGTATCATGTATGGAATGTAGTTAATCCATTACTGATGAGAGACATAACTGTTCTGGCACAACATTTTCCCTCAGAGAAGGTTATCAGTGACAGCTTAAAGAGTAGGAACAAACCTCATTGACGGTTGTTCTGTGAGGCAATCCTGGCTCAAGGGCCTCTGAGATGCTGTTTGACTGGCCAACCCTCCCATTCACTCTACTACCATGTTGTAGACAGAAATGTATTAACATGTTATGTGAGTCAACAGCTACTTTTGGCATTTAAGCTACTAGAAAAAAATCATCATATACTGGCAGATAAGCAATCTCCCTTTAAAAACCTTATGTACAAGAGAATTTGTACCAGGTCTTCAAGGCTGTGGTTCCCTAATCTAAGGGCTCTTTCATTATTAATCTATTTAATAGCTAACTAACCTGGTTCTCAGCTGGTGGCTTCCTAAACAGCTTACAAAATAAAATACATTTAAACTTTTACCAATAAAATACCTGAACAATAAAAATTCTATCAACCATATTATTAATACAAAACCCAATCCAGCAAGATAATGACAGATCCCATTCGTTCAAGGAAAAGGGGGGGCATGCACCCACAAAACAATAGTCTAATCAAGTGATCAAGATTGTTTTTAACTTGTGCCAAATCCTCAGTAAACTCAGTAAAAAGGTTTTAGGAGGCAACCCAGCGGCGTTGCCTCCTAAAGAGGTTTCGACACCGCCAAAACCTCTACCCGGCGCCAAAAACCCATGCAACCCTCATAGGGTTGCACAAGAGATACGCCAGCAAAAAGCTGGTGTATCTTTGAAAAAACAAAAAGGGGCGTTCCTGAGCCGAAAAGGCTCTGGAGGCCGACTAATGTCTGCCTCACCCAGCGCCAGAACGCCCCGGGAACGCCTCCCAGGGTGCCGGAACGCCTCCCAGCTTGCCGCTGCAGCCTGTGCTGGAGGCTGGTGGGAGGCTGCAGCAGCGAGCCGGGCCCAGCGCTGCTGCGGCCGGGGACCGGCGGCTGGGCCAGCACACCGGCGCTGGGGCTACTCACACCGGCGTGCGCCTTCCGGGCACTGGTGGTGTGGGGGCCCATGCTGGCGGAGGCCAGCGGAGGCCTCCTAAGGCCTTTCAATCCAAATTTCAGGAATGGGTTGTAAGTGCCTAGAAAATAATCACCGCTAAGGTGCCACTCCAAAGAAGGCCCAGTCTCTGGTAGCCAGCCATCTCACTTTAAATGGAGTATGAAGACCTCAGCAGAAAAAGTGGGCAGGGTTTTATGTGAGCAATTGGCTCTTTCATACCTTAATCCCAGAGCATTTAGGGTAGTTACTCACAGTATAAATTATGCCAGGAAGTGAATAGTGTAGTTCTTTAAGAGGAGGGAGTTCCCAATTTTTATTTTATACCACTATTTGATTGTGGCATTTGAGTATAATATTTCCTTGGATTCATTTTTCTTGATGCTATTTGTCAATACCAGCAAGAACAAGAACCTCTATAATAATGTTCCAAATATCTGTGAGTGCATAAGAAAGTATGTGAAGGCATCTATCCTCTCCTTACAGTACATTCCTGAGAGGAATGCCTGCGCCGGGCTTAGGAGGCAACACGGCTGAGCTGCCTCCAAAGGAGGTTTCAGCCCTGCCGCAACCTCCTCCCGGCACAAAAAAGGTGCTTATCTCGCCAAAACTAAAAAGGGTCGTTCCCAGGCTGAAAGGGCTTTGAACTCCCTGGGAACCGCTCCTGAGACGCTGGTGCGGCCTTTGACAGCATTTGGACGCTGGCAGAAGGCTCTGTCAGTGTCCCGGGCCGGTGCAGAGCCCCATGACCGGCATCTGGGCCTTCCCGCCCGCATTCGGGCTGCTAATGCCAGTGTTAGCTGCTCGGACGCCAGCACAGGAGGCCCAAATGCCGGTACTGTGCCTTCCTGGCCTCCTAAGGGCTTTCTTCCTAGAGGCTCAGGAATGCGCTGTTAGATTACTTCATCAACACAACAATGGATACACCATCAGAAAGTTCAGTGGGGATCCAGGGAAGGTTAGTTACACTTACATTCAAGAGAAAGAGAGAGTAAGAGAGAGCCCCGCACTAGTGCTCCATCCCCCTAAGAATAGCAGGAAGGAAAAAGCTATCAGCCCGACTGAGGACTGCAGTGACGTGAGAATAGATGACTCCTCTCCCTTCACCTTCTCCCTGATCCGAATGTTGGTTTGAATAGCCCAAGCTTCAAATGCCTTACTGGGCCAGGCTGCAGAATTTTAAAAATAGCTTGATTTGAACAGCTCTTGTCTGGACAGAAAATAGTCAGGCCAAGTTGGCTCCAATTACATGAGCCAACGTGCAATATGTTGTGTGTGTGTGTGTGTGTGTGTGTGTGTGTGTGTGTGTGTGTGTGTTAAGTGCCGTAAAGTCGCTTCCGACTCACGGCGAACCTATGAATCAAAGTCCTCCAAAATTTGATAGCCTTGCTCAGTTCTTGAAAATTGAGAGCTGTGGCTTCCTTTATTGAGTCTATCCATCTCTTGTTGGGTCTTCCTCTTTTCCTGCTGCCCCCAGCTTTTCCTAGCATGATGGTCTGTTCCAGTGTTTACTACTGATGGTCTTTTCCCATGTTTACTACTTTTTTTTAAAGCAGAATGTCCACCTGCAGTATGTGTGGAGGGAGAATGGTGGATAGGAGGGGAAATGGTACCAGATGTCCAGATGTGGATTGAAGAGTACAGAAATTTGTGCATTCCTTTCTCCATTTTCACCAAACCTGCTTTCATGAGTTTATAAGACGTTTCCAAATGTTAAATCAGATCATTGGTTCATTTACCCTGTGACTTTCAGTTTATCTCCAAAATCAGTCTTACCCACCCTTGTTACCTGAGATCCTTCAATCAGAAATGCTAGAAAGTAAACCTAGTATCTTATGCATGGCAAACATGCACATTATCTCTGGCAGGTAATGCATGTTATTGTGTCTTGCATTCATTGGAAATTATTCCAGTGTACCATGAACATCAGCCATTTAGGCAGGAATACCTAGCCACAAGCAAGTGTATTCATTGCACATGAAAGAAATTGTTCCACGATGTTTCTCCAAAAGGAAATGTTCATGCAAGATAACAAAACTTTACAGAAAACATTCCAGAAGCAACTTGGCTGTGCAGAGTTTTGGATCTCTCTTTCCCAAATCCAGGAAGCGTTGGCTCCCTTATAAACAAACCTCTTACAGATACAAAGCTGCCACGTTAACATATGTTTGCATATTGAAATTTTTAGTGACAGATATACTGTAGTAGAGTCATACAAAATCAAAATAGACACAGCTACTCCAGGTATAACGAAAGGGGTTTTCTTTTAATTGCATCGGACAAAGCCCTTTGAAATAGTTGCTTTTAATACACTATTTCTCAGTTGCTTAGCTCCTGCCAGTTTTCAGCCCTCCCAACTTCCCATTGTAGTCTGCATCTGAACCAAAGTATATTGGGGGGTGGGGGGTGAGGATTAAGTAAAACTGGGTGCATTTGACAAAGGGAAAATATTTAAATTCCAATGATCTTTTGTTATGTAAAGAAGCCACAGCTGGCCCTGCATCTTTACCAAGAGCATGTGATAATTGCATTGGGGATGCCAGTCTTGGCAAAGCAGCCAGCCAGCCAGCATTTGCTGACAAAAAGAGAAGGCAGCCAATTTTCTTATCCCTTCACACACACACAAATTGAGTTGTAAAGAAAACGAGCAAATAGTGTTTGGGGCAAACCCCTAGCAAGTAGCAACATTTGCAATGGACCTGCAGCCAAAAGACACTCTACATGCCAAGCGACTGGGAAATTCAAGGGGTATTGTGAGCCAGCCATGGAAAAGCCTCTCACAATTTTCCTTGGTTGGATTCTTTCCTAATTCAGATTTTAAACCCACAGCTGAGGACCCAGCTTGGCAACCAATGACTAGAGAAAGCATATTGCATATTAAGCATTGTGTAGGCATATGATCCCCAATTCCCTGGCAGTGCTCCAGCAGATTCATGTTCCCATTGCATTCCTTGGATATCTCCCAGCCACTGGCCTGAGAAAGCTGCTAGCCCTAGCACACTTCATTGTTCTGACCTGGGTATCGGCCCATTATTTGAGTTACCATTGCATGTGCTTTTTGCACGTGTCTTCCCCAAAAGACAGCTGGGAGAACTGAGGTGATCTCCATGGAATGTACTTGTCCTCAGTGACCTGGAGATGGCTGACAAATTGGCTTTAGGGGGTGAAGGGGTTCCTCCTGGTGTGGTATATCATTAATCGCTTCATCTAGCTAGCATATTTCATAGGGAGGCAACTGGGCTGATTCAACTGACTGCTTGGCCAGTGTGTGGCAAGGAGAGAAGCAATCCAAAAACTGGAGGAGGAGAACATGTCTGCTCCAGTAAAGTGGACAGGGAGTCATTCCCAAAAAGGCCATTGAAGTACGCTTAGAAGCTGGTGATAACCCTCCCCCTGCCGCCGCCCCAGGCCCATCTTATTACAGAACAGTTTGCATTTGCATTGGAACAAAAGCACATTTTAGCATTATCTTTAAGTTGGCCTGAATGAGAAAACCTCAAAACAGTCTCAAAAACCTCTTGTCAGACTAAAAAACAAAAAAAAGGATTGTCTTAATGAAAAGTGTCTGGCCCGTCCTCAAAAAGTCTCCCAAAAACTGCTGCCCCTTCTTCAAATTCTTGTTCCTGCCGGTATTCATGTGAGCAATATGAATGATACTTATGCATACAAATAACCTTATTTTTCCTCAAAAAGATGATACCTTGGTGGGAATATGTATGAAAACATGGTGCAGGGGTGAATGAGTCACTGCATAAAGAGCGGAGCGGGGGTGCGGGTTGTCTTCCCTGCCGTTACATTACTTAGATTACTATGTTCTTTCTTTCCCAGACATCAGTTTTGTGACAATGTAGTACATTTCCTGCTTACACTGGGCAAGAGTGTCACCTAAAAATGTCTTCAATGTTTTTTAAGCAGATTGGTTTCACATTATAATGTACTGACCCAGCAGTAAACCCCCAGCCCTCATGTGTGTGGTACAGGGTCTACAATTCCACCACAAGTTGACAGCCTCCAGGTAGTGGCTGGAGATCTCCTGCTATTACAACTGATCTCCAGGCAGCAGAGGTCATTTCATCCAGAGAAAACAGCTGCTTGGGAAGGTGTACTCCATGGCATTATACCTAGGGTTGCCAGGGCCCTCTTCGCCACCAGCGGGAGATTTTTCAGGTGGAGCCTGAGAAGGGTGAGGTTTGGGGAGGGACTTAAATGCCATAGAGTCCAATTGCCAAAGCAGCCATTTTCTCCAGGTGAACTTTCTATCGGCTAGAGATCAGTAGTAATAGCAGGAGATCTCCAGCTAGTACCTGGAGGTTGGAAAGCCTAATTATACCCCATTCAAGCTCCTCCCCTCCCCAAACCCTGCCCTCCTCAGTCTCCACCCAGAAAACCTCCAATTATTTCCCAACACACAGCTGCCATTTTAAACTGTAGCTGGTAATTCTGATCTCGAAAAAGCTGAAAAAAATCGGCTTTTTTCCAGGATCGTTTCAGGATCACCAACTACAGATGTTTAATGGAACCAGTTTCCTCTCCCACTCTCTCCCTGTCTCTCTCACTTCCTCTCCCTCTGCTCCTGCTGGCTCAAGAGGTATGGGGGTGCTGTGGGATGAGGGGCAGATGGGCAAGATCTGCAGTGATAGTTATGGTGGTGGAACGGTGCATGGCATCCCTATGACAGGCAGGGATGGGAAAGATTCACTCCCCCAGATAGAGAGCATTGTAACAATCTAAAGGGAAAATATGCTAGCTCTCTAATGTGCTAGCTCTCTAATGTGTCAACACCTCTTGATTGGAGGGTCCAAGTTCCAGCAGGCTTGAGCCCCAGGACCTGGTACCCAGATTGGCTAAGGCCGTAGGAGTCCCCAATGGGAGTGTTCTGGAAAGGGGGTCTATTCCTTTTTTGTGGGCTTTGGGGGATTTTATTTTTTGGCGTTGTTGCTGTTGTTGATGAAAGAAGAGTGCTTGCTTGTGCATGTGTTGCAGTGAGGGAAGATAGAGGAGAATGGCGCCAGAGGATGCTTGTAGGTGTGCCTGAGGTGGGGGCACCATGCAAACAGCAACGACCAGATGTTCTAAGGATTGTAAGTTACTAGCCAGTAACTTTTATTTATTTTGATTAGCTGTACCTAGAATCTCTCTTGTAGCTACCCTGAGTTTGTGCCTTGTTTAACTAAAGAGGTTGCACACTTTGTTACTCACTGCCTTGCGACTCACTCAGCACGCTAACAAAATACATCCCTCTAGCATTGTCCTTGGAGAACACCAGGAGAGAGAGGGGGCAGATTTACCAGAGGTGGTGGCACACTGTCAGAGAAAGAAGGGTAATTAGCAACTTTCTGCCCCAGCTTCTTGGCTGGGCTGTGAGCTGGCAGGGGAAGTCTGGAAAGAAAGTACCCTTGCATTTAAAGGGCGGCAAAGCACAGGGGTTACAGGAGGAGGCTGAGTACGAAAAAGCTGTGAAGCAACTATACCCTACGTGTGAGTGCTTTATTATATTTAGGATTGTGTTGTATTGAAACACTTCAGGGTCCTCTGCAGTTTCCTGGAACATTTCTCAAATGGCCCCTCCCTCTCTTTGTCTTTGAATCACCAGCCACCCACATTCATAAGAACAAGTGACCAGTTTATGATGAAATGTTGGCAGCTTGTAAACCTTATGCCCCCACAGGTATTTTCTTCAGACACTTTTATAACAATATTGGATGGACTTATGAGGTACATTTTAGTCCCCCTTTTACTAAATATTCAGGTGGACAGATAAGACATGGGTGAAGGCAAAACTACACATTTTATTTAACAAACAAAAAAAAGGTATTCAATACAGTAAGTGTTATGCGTGGAATGTTTGCTTAAATGAGTAAAATGACTTTCAACTGTGACCCAGTAGTTACAGATTTTTCCCTAAGGGATGGAATATTTCATAACTGGTCAAACTACAGTAAAAAACACTGATGTGACATTCTTGCTTCATTTGCCCAGAATACTTACCGCAGGTTAGGAAGTTTAGTGGCCACCCCCTCACCTTTTAAACTGATGCTTGCTCACTCCCACCCATTCCCTGGAGTTCCATGGGCTCTGGTTGGCTGACAATCTGATTGGATGTTCCTGATACTATCATCACGAGGATTGGTTCGGGGACATGCAGGAGAGGCGGGATTTTGGAGGATGGTTGCCACATGAAAAGGTTGGGAAAATGGTTCCACAGTTTTGGGAGCCAAACAAATATCAGGAGAAAGTCCGGAAAAAATAACAACAGTCCAGAAATATCAGGGTAGCAAAACCATCCCCTCGCTGAAATTCTGTTCTGAAATTAACACTAAAGTATTTTAAGATATAGGATGCAACTGTCAGTCATTTCATAGAATGTCTACTATCTTAGGCTGTCTATCCTTGCTTTAGTTCACTGAGACTATACAATTGAGCCTTGCAACCTATTTCTGGAAGAGAATCCTATTTGTCCTGAATTTTCTAGCTATGCATTTAGAAAACAAAGAAAATAAATGTGGTCTGGTCAGATAGTTTGTGGTCATTTTTTGACATAGGACTGAAGAGAATATGTGCAACCGCTACTGCCTCACACACACACATACCTTTCATTAGAAACACTGTTAAAAATTAATGTGAACCACAGCAGACCCAAGTGAGTATGTTACAAGAGCATTGTGAATATGCTAGTCAACATAAAAAACAAACACTAACATTTGTTCATGTCATTCCAAAGCCCTTTTGCGATGGGTCAAGAAACCCATTTACGAGGCAACAGTAAAAACTATTATGTAACATTCTTCTTGCTAAAAAAAACCTTGCCAGATCTTTTAAAGGAACATTTTGTAGTGTGTGTGTCCCTCCCTCGGCAAACCAAAAGGTGGCAAACGAACACTTTGAAGGGAGACTTTGGGGATATTGATCACAATAGGGCTGGGACAGAAGAAACTCCTTAAATGACTCCATCACTTCACTGCTTCACTAACAATAACAGCTCAATCTGCTATGCTTTCTGGCAAAAACCCAGGGAGCGAGAAAGTCTCCTCACTCTTGCAAATGGGTGAGATGGAAATTATTTCACAAGAAAATATAAACTTGGGAAAGAGTGACAAGTGCCATTCCCATTAACTTCCATAACCAAGATACAAACCCATCATATAGTATTGGGTGCCATTATTTCAGGGTGCTTATTTATTCTTCCACAGGCTTCTAGGTTGTGGTTGTGTAAGAGATTCCCATATATTCACTGCTGTGTCAGCTTTCATGCTAAAAGCTGAAGTTGTCACTTGTAGAAAAGAAACAGGAATACCTTGACAGCACACCTGCTCTACATAGCCTGTCCCTCATGTACTTACCCCATCCACCTCTTCACCTACAGTATAGTGCAAACTGAGAGCACAAAAAGCACAGAAAAAGAGGGCCTGATGCACATCCAACCCATGAAAAACAGCCTGTCCTTATGTAAGCTCTATCACTGTTGCTATTAAGCTACCAGGAACTCTTTAAATAATGCTTATGGGCAAATATTTCTTTTAACAGAATATTTTATATATCTATCAACTCAGAAATGCCTTGAATAGTTTCTATAATTTAAATCCCAGAAATGAAGATGAAGTGCAGTAAAACTCAACTGCAACAGATAGCTACTCTTCCACCATCTTGTCACCAGAGAGGGAAAGAGGGAAAGCTGACAGAACGTCACTGAGCATGTGCAACTACAGTGTATTGTCTCTCCTGCTCTCTTCCTGGGCCTACATATTTTTTTTCCTATTAACCATCACCAAGTATACACTTCTAGTTCAAAGCAGGTACAGTCAACATTCATTAACCCACTACAGTTCTACCAGTAGCTTGGTAAGGAAAGCATTCAACCTAAGTATACACCTCATGGTTGCTGAAACTAGGGCTGTTACCACACTAGGTATTCCCAGTGATGTATCAAGAGTTTGGAAATGTTATAAAAAACATCTCTTTAAAAGGATTTTGGATACTACGGCTAAAAAATGGTTGGAAGACGTCTTCACAGCTAAAGGGGCCAAACAAAGTGCAAACAGTATTTTTTATAACAGTTTCAGACTCTTAATACATCGGTGGGAATACATAGAAAGTGCAAACAGTATTTTTTATAACATTTCCAAACTCTTAATACATCGCTGGGAATACCTAGATTTAAATGCTGGTTGTAAGAATGCAGGCTGACTTTGGGAGAGATGATATGTGGTGAATGTCTTCTAAACTTGCTGGATTCAAGATCAGTACCCTTATCCAAGCAATTTTTACTGTTCTGCCCTGTGGAGAGACTAAATGCACAATTGTATTCACAAAACTAACTATAATAATATTACTCAACAGAGATTCTGCTTACTTCTACTTTTCTCTCTACCCCGTTTGTCCAACAAGGAAGGAAATATGGCCACATTGCTTTTTAAACTACATATAACTGGTAGGGTTGCGCAAAAAAAAAATTCAGTAAATTTCGGGTTCAGGTTATTGCTTTTTCAGGAAGTGCCTATTCGGCTTCGGCTTTATCCCCAGGTTTTGGCATTCGGTAAACCCGAAACCCAAACAAAGCCAAAACGGTTAATTTCAGGTTTATTTTCAGTTTGGGTTTATCGATATGCACAGCCCTAATAACAGGCATTCATCAGCATATTGGCAGATATGCGCCTAGCTCTCCTATGCTGTGTGGTAAGACCTCCCACCCCCTACTTGGGCTCTGGCCATCACTATTCAGCTGGACTGTGGGGGAAAACTGCTGGGGGAATTAGAGTGATTGGCATTGCATCAACCCATGACATAACTTACAGCATGACCCAGAAGTGATATCATCATGTCAAGCAAAGCTCTAGTATTCACCTTTGGCTCATATGACTGAACCCTTGATAGTGAGCTCATTAATGGTTTGTTTTCATGTTAATAGTTATGCATTACCCCCCACACCCAAAGCGTTGGAAATTAAAATCAATATAAAATATAAACAAAAATCCAAAGCACTGGGAGAGCAAAGAGGTTATCTCCTCAGGCTCTTGGGTGGGTACGCAGGTCAGGCAGCAGTGGGTAAAATTCAGATATGTGTAGGAGACTTTTCTGTGTGTAAAGTACACACAAAGTGATCTAAGTACGGAAAATCTCCTTTCACTTATCTTAGGCTGTGATGATAAAAGGGAGGTACTACTTTTACAGGCAACTCTGTCTTTAAAGACAAATAAGATTAAAAAAAACAGTTTGCATGGAAATTGAGATAATAAAAAGAGTATGGTTTGGGGGTTGTTCTGGTTTTGTTTTTGTTTTTTTGCAAGGAATGTGAATAGAGTATAATAAATCACAACTTTAGTAACTGGTAAACCAGAAAATTACTGCAAAAGACAGGAACTGTATCAGCCAGCTTTGATACCAATAGGGCTCTCAGAGTTCATTAATCCAGTTCAAGTACAGTACAGGCTTTTTTTTAGTAAGGACACTTCAGGGAGCATGAAATCTGTGTCTAGAATAGATGAAGTCATGAAGCAGAGTATATGGAAGGCTTGCTATGGGAGGTCTGAATAAATGAGGTTAAATAGTATTCTTTTTTCTTTGATGAATACTCACATTCAGATTTGCACCTCTTTGAACGCATGGGCAAATTTTGACAGATTAATTTGTTTCGTTTGCATTTTAATTAAAGTTAAACTTCAGCTTCAGTGTGTTTAATTACTTTGACTAATTGGCTTAAAACCGAATTAATCAAAGCTGAGCTTTTGCTTAGATCCCAAAGCAATCTGGCACCATGAACTTAAACCCATTGATTTGACAGTATGTTCCATTGTTGGGACTTCCACTGTTTTCACTGAGACTTACTTGCAAGTAAAAAGGTTTGAACGCCACTCAATGAAGTCAACGAATCACTCCCATTGACTTCACACACTCAAGGCCAGTTCACAGAGCTGTCAGGCATGCATTACCTATTCGGAAACAGATGAGTGTGCTAGCACAAACTGGTTTATGCAAGCCCCACCTAATATTAAAGTTCTTGCCCACATTGGCAATCGCTATGGGGAAGTCTTAGCCAATAGGCAACCAGAGCAGTTGCTTCCCATGGTCCCACTCACTACGGGGGGGGGGGGGGAAAGAAGAGTAGCTCCAGGCTGCTCACTTGAGACAACCTTCTACTTGCACCCACCCTGTCAAGGCCTTGGACAGCTTCCAGTGCTAGTTCCTGCCCACCTCACACAGGGCAAGGGATGCCCCTTGCTTGGCCCTGTCAGGGAGGTGGTCCTAGTGAGGCAGGTGGCAGAAGGGGGCAGTGATTCTGGATTTTTGTCCAGGGCCTCAGAATTGCTAAGGCTGCTCTTGCTGTTTCTTGAAAACTATGTTTGCCCATACAAAAGGTTGGATCCTGTTTGCGTACCTATATGTACCCAATGATAAGAGACAGCAGGCTTCCATGGCTTAAATTTTTGAGCTCATTTTCAGCCTTAGTCCAGCAGTTGAATCAGCCCTCAGCATCTCAGCTGTGGGTTGCGCCACACTTCTGTTATCACTTGATTTCTAATATATTGTTGGTTGATGGTAAACAAATGTTAAATAATATTCAGTCAAAACACATGTGGAATTTCAGTGGAAGTGAAAAGAGTTTTAGAAGACTAACAACATTCTTCAGGGAAGTTTTGGACATCTCTATATGAAACCACTAAGAAGATATGAAATTTTCACCCAAACATGTACATCAAACTATAAGTTAAATCAGATGTAATACTAAACCATGGTTTCATTGATCCAAACTGAAGCTGCTACACAAACTGTGTACACTAACTACAGTTAAGTGTAACCTCGGTTTCATGTTGCATGTAAACACAGTATCTTGGCTTGTTTCCCACCAACACTACGTACCCACTACACCTACAGATGTATATGGCAAGAGTGGATTTAAAATGAGAACATTCTTGCCTTCAGTCAGCTCCCACAAGTGGGCTGCTTTTAACCACCTTTAGCTCTGAGTCAGACTGATAATAGACTCCTCCCGACATCCCATCTTTACCCTCTTAAAGACACTACACAGCACACTGCTTTCATTGATCCCAAAGGGAAAGAAGCTATGCCAATGGACCCTTATTTTAATAGCCTAAGCTCTAGCAACAAAGTGATCTGCACAAGCACAATCACCCCATGTATACTTATTTGACAGTAGTTTGTCAGCCTCCAAGTGGGGCCTGGAGTTCTGGGGGGTGAAACTTATCAAAATAGTAAGTGACATCACTGCACAATGGCACACTGTAGAATTTCCCTGAAACTCTATGGTAAAAACCATAGATTTTACAGGGGAATCCTAGAGCATCCCATGATGTGGAAGTGACCCAGCTAGAAGTGATGACATGGCATCATGGGGTGATGTTTCAGCCTCGCGTTTTTCTCCTGCCGCCCTATTAAGTGCAGCGGAGGGATCGAGGCAGAGGGTGGGAGGTTGCTTGCCAAAGCGTGCGACCTGCCCACTCTGTTACTGTGTGAGGGCAAATTTCCAGTTTCACTAATTAATGAATGGGTCTGAACTGAACCACTGTGTTTCCTAACAAGGCCTGCTACAGTGTATGTTTACATCTCATATGCATGCACTCACTATTTTTAGCTTTTCAAAATCACTTATTGCAAATGAGTGTTTTGCTAACTAGTTCCTAAAGTATTTTAGTATAAATAAAATTTAAGGCCTATTTTTATGAAACAGAACTGGTTTTATTCCAAGATACAAGCATCATGTACCAACAGATGTGATTGGGAAAATATTAAAGACTTAACAGTGCAGTCTTAAATAGAATTGCGCACTTAAGTCCATTGATGTTAATAGGCTTAGAAAAGTAATATTTTGCTTAGAATTGTGCTGTAAAAGACTCATCACAAATACAATGTATAGTAGGAGAAAATATAACTCACTAAATGACTTAGCTAGGCAGCAGTTTCAAAGTGATGGGGACCACTCTTAAGCACTCCCCACCTCCACCTCAGAGACGTTACCTCATGAAATGTCAGCGGAAGTCCAGACATACACCTGACAGAACCATAAATTGTTCCTTTTGTGTGTCAGAAAAGAGGTCCTTGTGTTTGCACTGTAAAGGACTCCACTGTGTTACATATTGACGTCTGCTGATTTTCCACACGTCATTCTGTTTTCCTCACACAGTTCCCTTTCTCTGCTGTACTGCCTCTCCTGAAGCATTCATATGTCTCTCCCCTTCATTCCCCTCCTGCCATTCCCAAGTAACATAAAAGATGTGCTGTCTAGCATAGCAGAAGTCGTCTCAGTGCAACTATCTGTTATTTCCAGACATACTGATCATGTGACCACACACTTCTTCTGAAACCAATTATTCTCTTAATGTGCTCTGCAGGCCTTATTTTTGACTTGCTGTGACTCTATCTATTTTCTTTGTCTCCAACTAGAGTTGCCAGGTCCCTCTTCATAACCTGCAGGAGGTTTTTTGGGCGGAGCCTGAGGAAGGCAGGGTTTGGGGAGGGGAGGGACTTCAATGCCATAGAGTCCAATTGCCAAAGCAGCCATTATCTCCAGGTGAACTGATCTCTATTGGTTGGAGATTAGTTGTATTAGCAGGAGATCTCCAGCTAGTACCTGGAGGTTAGGCAAAAATACAGCACAGATACCAACAGCGAACTGTGGAGAAACAAAGGTATCAAGCTCACAATAGTAATGCAAAAAGTGCTCTATTATTTACAAGTGCAAAGTGTCAAAAATATCATGAACATATACAAACATAACACAATGACAATGTGTAGCTGAAAGCTACCCGAAGAAGACAAATGTTTGCAAAAGTAAGTACAATGACTTGTTTGACAACTTTCTTCTTTTAACAAAAAGCAATAATGGAGCCTAGAATCGGGAGATGCACGCCTCTGCTGGAGCGTTTGCCGGATGATTTAAACGCTTTCGCCATCCGAAGACAGCTTCGTCAGCCGGTGGCCTCAAACTGTTGCTCCTTCAAATCCTTTAGGTTCTCCACACAGCTTCACTCAGGCAGCCAGAAAGGTGCATGGAAGAGAAAGATTGCTATTGAAAAATTATTAAAAGAAGAAAGTGTGGGTAAATGTTTTGAGTATCTGACCTGGGCCACTAGATACACCCAAATCTGACCTTGGTAGGGGCATTTTCTGTGTTAGGTTCCATTTTGAACACTACTTTACACTCATGCCTGAAACAACCAGCCATTGCGACAACGCAGGGTGCAAATAACATCTAAATTTAGCCAAGTTAGATTTTCCAGGTCCCTTTCTAAAGTTAGAAGCTATTTAAACCATGAAAGTATACTGGCTGGTGTGTGCAATTTACAGCTGTACCTGAGGCTTTGATAAGATAATGGGCACATTGTAAATACCTCTCATATTGTGTTGCTGTGTTTAAGTGTTTAGGATAGCAAATAAGGCTTTCCTCAGGGAAGTAAGCTAGGATGCTCTTTACTGGAAGAGTCTCTGTGACTCCTGTGGGCAGAACTCGATGGCAGATGGAAAGATTTATAGACGTGTTATAGCTGCAATTTGAAGAGCATTGGGATGAGTGTGTGGTTTGGTTGGGTTTTTCCCCAATTATTGACTAGGAATATATTTTCTCAAATTTGATTTGGTTTGACATGTGTTGTAATTGTGGTGGAGTAAAAGCACCAATAAGTGTCTGCCAAGACTTCCTCTCCCACATACACAGAAGAAGCCTCTTTTATTTTAAAAAAAGAAAAACCAAAACTGTCAATTAGCCATCCTGAGAATGCTACCAAATTTTATCCTAAGTAAAGTGAAAGAAAGTGATAATCTGATCCTTCTTTGATGTGTGAATGTTTTTGTTCCCCAGGTTCTAACAGGTTGTATTCCAGATCCACAGTCAGAAGAAAACTGAGGTCAGACAAGCGTGGAGGTGGTGGTAAGCTTGAACCTGGAGAATCGTCTTACTTGAATACCAGCAAGTGGCTGACAATAGGACTTGGGGGCTGGGCAGCCCTAATTGGGGCCTTTTTAAAAAAAATAGGCAATTGAATATCTTTATAACATTATACCGTTACAACAATGTGTTTGTCAGGGTCTCTAAATTCCCAGCTTACTTTTAAAAAGTACGTCTCTAGCTCTAGCCTCTTTTTTATTTTTATTTTTTTTGTAGAGATATGCTTTTCCACTTATATCTCTGGAACAAAAGGGGCTAGAGACTTACTTTAAGAAAATGAAAGCTGAGAATTCAGAGAAGCTGATAGATGCATTGTTATAATGGTATACTGCTAGAACGATATTGAATTACTGGTGTAAAAAGACCTCCAGTGACAAGAGAAAATGGCTGCCATAGGGGACTGGGGAATTGACACCAATGTGGGTGAGGACCAGGAAATACAGATTTTCCCACCCTAGCTTTGACACTCTGTCTTTACCAAAACATCACACTCTGTCTTTACCAAAACATCTTTCCCAAAACATCACAGAAGAAAGAGGTTTAGGAAAGAGTTAGGGTTGCCAACCTCCAGGTAATGCAAAAAAAGCAAAGACAGCACTGATGGCTAACTGGACATATAATAGGAACCAAAAAGCAATAAATCACAAGGCAATAAGATATACAATACAACAAACAGTCACATAAGGCACAAAGAACAGAACACAAGATCCCAAAAAAAAGTCCACACTCCAGGTGGAAAGCTTCAAGGCGAGGTAAGAGTAGCTCCACTCCAGATGTAGAGCATCAACCTGAGCTGTGAATCAGAGTAGAGTTGAAAACTCCCAACAGCAACTGGAACAGTGACAAGGATCACAAAGGTAGTGATCAGACTGGAGAATCCCCGAGATGGGAACCCGGTATGAATTTCATTTCGCTATCGCTTTGTCTATCGGGAATTAGTCGCAATGGATGAATATCTATCACATTGCTCAGTGTATATACACACTATATACACGCTAATAGCCTTCCACCTGAATATAGCGTGTATATACACAGAGCAATGTGATAGATGTATATAGCGTGTATATACACCGAGCAATGTGATAGATATTCATCCATTTTGACTAATGGCACTGAAGTCCCTCCCCTCCCCAAACCCCACCCTCCTAAGGCTCTGCCCCCAAAATCTCCTGCCAGTGGCGAAGAGGGACCTGGCAACTCTACCAAGACTGCAGGAAGCAGAAGGAAAATCTGGGAAGTAGGTGGAAGCACCACAATGCTGTGAGGAAGCAGGAAAAAACCTGCTTCCCAATAGCATCCAAGCCAGGAGAAACAACCTGAGTATAAGTGATCAGTAGGGTTGACTGGTCCCTCTTCACCATCAGCTGGAGGTTTTTGGGGTGGAGCCTGAGGAGGGTGGGGTTTGGGAAGGGGAGGGACTTCAATGCCATAGAGTCCAATTGCCAAAGCGGCCATTTTCTCCAGGTGAACTGCTCTCTATCGACTGGAGATCAGTTGTAATAGCAGAAGATCTCCAGCTAATAAATCAAGTTATAAGCAAAACTTTGCAGTTCTGGGGCTTCTAAATGTTATGGGCTATGCAGGGATAAATTGCTGTAGAAGATCGTTGTTGGGAACATCTTGGAAATTTGTGGTTTGGCCCCCAACCCTTTAACCAGGCCAATGCATTCTAACATTCTGTCTTTTAAAACTGCTCAATATGATGTTTTTATTTGCCTACCTCACAAACCTTTGAATCCTGGGCAAATCTGGTGTGAGGAAGTGGGGGAAGTTATACTTAGAATTGGCGTCAATTACCATTGCTATTTATTGCCTTCATCCAGAGTTCAGCCAGGTTAGGCAAAGAACAAGGAATAGGTCACCCATTGTTTACCCAGGTCTTTTGAAGACCAGACACTTATGTTTTCCCACTATTTCTTTAAATGGTTCTGCATACAAACAACTCAAAACTTCTCTTCCGAAAGTTGTGGGTTAGTTTGAAGCCAGGAATGGTGAATGTTGACTCACAGGAAAGTAAACAGATGGTGTCAGGATGCAATGTTATATCTTAACCTACAGCACTGATTTTAATGGCCTAGTTTGTGACAATCTATTGGAATTTTGGAAATGTTTTCAAAATGTCTGATGTAATTACAGCTGAAGTTAAGCGTTCTCACTTGTCCAACTGAGTTTGCACCCAAAAATATTTTCATCCAATCAGAGAAGATGCAGGTTTTTGTAGAACCCAGAGACTGTGGAAATGCCATGTTATTTACCTTTAGTACATGGTTTAACCTCTCTTGCAGAACTTATCTGCATACGTTCTTGATGATGGTCATCTGAGATGGCATCCCAGCCAAAAGCCAAGAATTTACAATGTGTGATTTCCTGGTAATTGCAAGAGGAGTTCACCTATGTAAGAGTAGGAAAAATGAAGTCACTTAGGAGGGATCATCAAACACAAAAGTGATTAATCTAGAGATGAGACATTAATAAAATGCTTAAATCACAAAGGCACCAAGGATCAGATGTTGGGGCAAAGGTCTCTAGAGCCTTTCCCCGGTGACTCAGCAGGGAGCTTTAAAAAGCAGCTGTATGCCCCTCCTGCCTTGGGGCCCTTGTCATGTTAAAATGAGCTGGGCGGGGGTGGGGAGGCATAGCAATACCAGGAAGGAAAAGTGGAGAGGAAGGAAAAGGAGCAGCAATTGCAGGAAAATCAAAACCAGTTTACCCTTTGTACGTTTGCCTGGGACTAAGTCCCATTGTTGACTCAGCCTTCCATCCTTCTGAGGTCAGTAAAATGAGTACCCAGCTTACTGGGGGTAAAGGGAAGATGACTGGGGAAGGCACTGGCAAACCACCCCATAAACAAAGTCTGCCTAGTAAACGTAGGGATGTGACGTCACCCCATGGGTCAGGAATGACCCGGTCCTTGCACAGGGGACCTTTACCTTTTTAAGCCCCATTGAACAAAATGGAACTTCTAAGTACCATTTCACACATTACAGTTCACTCAAGTCCTCTCTGGGTTCCTCATACTGTATTTCAATTAGAAATGAGCTATAAGTGCCTCTCAATTCCCATTAGGGTTGCCAACCTCCAGGTATTAGCTGGAGATCTCCTGCTATTACAACTGATCCCCAGCCGATAGAGATCAGTTCACCTGGAGAAAATGGCCGCTTTGGCAATTGGACTCTATGGCATTGAAGTCCCTCCCCTCCCCAAACCCCACCCTCCTCAGGCTCCACCCCAAAAACCTCCAGTTGATGGCAAAGAGGGACCTGGCAACCCTAATTCCCATGTCTGGATTAGGACCATGGTCCTCAGGAAGAAGGGGCTTCTGCCTGCCCCAGCACCATTTTCCCAACCCGAAACAGTCCTGGGATGCTATTTGCCCCATTAGGGACATCCACAATCCCAATTCATACTGGGCCCTGGGCACATAAGAATTGTGCACAGCAACCCAGATGCAACCTATGTAAATCATAATGTGTGAATTATGATTACTTTAGAAAGTATGCATAGGATCATAGCACTGTAATGGGGAGGGCAAGTAAGCTAAGCAAGTTATATCTGGGGACTCTCTCACACATACACACACAAACACTCACATACATGCACACACAGCAATATCACCAAGCCTACCTAAACAACAAGTGAATGTTAAAGGAAGCATTTGGGAATGGAATTCTGAATTACATGCACATTACATATGTACTTTGCCTATTATCCAAACAGCACCTGTTGTTTACATTTGCATATCTCTCATTAAGCCACTCAGATTTCCCTCTTAAACTCTTAATACTCACAATTTCCAGACTTATTCAATGCATAAGTATGTTCCCATGAATTCAACATGGTCTCAAGTAAGTGTGTATAGGCTTGCTGGCTATAATACTTTAGTCGATTGTTGGTTGAATCCTGCACCAAGGCAGGCCTTCCCAAAAGACCATTAAGTCCAGAGGCTCAAATCACCTAACTACATATTGTGTTAACCACACACACCAAGAACACCACACTACCACTGCAGAATCATGCTTGACATGTTCAGGTCTGCCATTTGATTCATAAGCAATTAGCAAAATAGAGATTTGTTCTTTAAACAGTCAGAATGGGCACGGTTACCGGTGTAGGCCAGAGGTAAAAGGGTTCGCATTGATACATTTGCATGGCAGCTCTTTGACCCATTAAAACATTTCACTGAAAAAGTATTAGATGACTAATTAGGTGGCTCTGGCATATGTGCCAAGAGCAAGGGAGAAAATAGAGGAAAGCACATTTGTGTATTTACGCAGTTCCCATTCATTTGAATCCCACTGGCTGGCTCCCAAAACGTATTCACAAGTTAAATGGCTAGGCTTTGCAGGCATTGTAGTGAATTCAGTGATGCTTTCTTGTTACTGTCTGGGAATCTGTCCATTTTTCTGGTGGGGATCACATATGCATTTTCAATAGGGTTGCCAACCTCCAGGTACTGCAAAAAAACCACTAAGGTAAGAATATCAGTACGCAACCACTGATTAATTTATATGCAATTTTACTACTCTTGAGGTACTATCTTAATTATACAGTACAATGTGTGTGTTTGTTAAGTGCCGTCAAGTCGCTTTCGACTCATGGCGACCCTACGAATGAA
The DNA here is from genome assembly GCF_029931775.1 of Euleptes europaea. Classification (NCBI taxonomy): domain Eukaryota; kingdom Metazoa; phylum Chordata; class Lepidosauria; order Squamata; family Sphaerodactylidae; genus Euleptes; species Euleptes europaea. Next base: position 36,096,887 of record NC_079318.1, on the reverse strand, counting down.
AGCCCTTCAAAATGTCCTATCTTTGACAGCCTTGCTCAGATCTTGCAAATTGAAGCCTGTGGCTTCCTTTATTGAGTCAATCCATCTCTTGTTGGGTCTGCCTCTTTTCCTGTTGCCCTCAACTTTTCCTAGCATGACTGTCTTTTCCAGTAACTTTTGTTGTCTCATGGCATGACCAAAATATGATAGCCGCAGTTTAGTCATTTTAGCTTCTAGGGTCAGTTCAGGCTTGATTTGATCTATAACCCACTGATTAGTTTTTTTGGCAGTCCACGGAATCTGCAACCCTCTCCTCCAACACCACATTTCAAAGGAATCTATTTTCTTCCTATCAGCTTTCTTCACTGTCCAGCTTTCACACACATACATAGTAAAAGGGAATACGATGGCATGAATTAATCTAGTCTTGATGGCCAGTGACACATCTTTACACTTCAAAATCTTTTCTAGCTCCTTCATGGCTGCCCTTCCCAGTCTCAATCTCCTTCTGATTTCTTGGCTGCAGTCTCCCTTTTGGTTGATGATGGAGCCAAGGAATAGAAAGTCTTGAACAATTTTACATTAGCAACCAGATAATCCTTCATACAAAATAATGAAACAGTGGGTGATGTAAACAATAGCAAGATGACTGTTTTACTATTTGCAAGACTAATGGACAATGTATACATGCACAAAGATTCCCCTACTCCTAGCGAGATCCTATGTTGTCAAAGTCCCATATAGTCCTTGGATCAAACTTCCAATAGTTTGTAATCCATTGTCTTATTGTGTGATTTGCCAAGGACATTTCTTCCAGCTGCGTGGATCCTACGCGCTGCAAAACACCAAGGAGATGCACTTGCTTCTGTGATCAGCTGACCGTTGCTGGCCAATCAGACACACATCTTTTTAGAAATATTGCTGCTAGAACCAGCTATGCTTTTCTAAATACTTGGGCAAAAGCCCCTTTATGACAAGATTCCGGTTCTATCTTGTTTCGATGGCTTCTTCAGACTATATATTCCATTTTATTAGACCGCAACCTTGCAGTTCATGATATTTTACTCTTAGGTCCAGGAGTTCACCTTCCAAAGTGGCCATTTTCTCCAGGTGAAGTGATCTCTATCCCTTGGAGATCAGTTGTAATAACAGGAGATCTCCAGCCACCACTTGGAGGTTGGCAACCCTAGTACAGGAGGAGAGTCAGAAAGGGAAAACCAAGCCAGCCAGGATAAAGAGGAAGAAGAAGAAGCCAAAGAGAAGAAGGGGAGATTTCTACGCAAGTGGCAAGTTACAGCATTGTGGCTGTTCTCCTTTGTAATGCATTGTAACCTGTGGTGGGTGAAGCTAGCCACACCGTCAGGTGTTTGGATTGGTCAGGTTCCAATGATCAACCTGTGCCACAAAGCAATGACTAGGCTGGTGCTTTCAAGACCCCATGGACCCCAGGTGTGGTGTTCCCCTGTCTCCAGGGGGCACCCCAGCCACCTGTGCTGGTGTTTCAGTAACATGGGACGTTATTTAAGATTGGTTAATTGATTAAAGAGCCCCGCGGTGCAGAAGGGTAAGCTGCAGTACTGCAGTCCAAGCTCTGCTCACCACCTGAGTTCGATCCCAACAGAAGTTGGTTCCAGGTAGCCGGCTCAAGGTTGACTCAGCCTTCCATCCTTCCGAGGTCAGTAAAATGAGTACCCAGCTTGCTGGGGGTAAAGGGAAGATGACTGGAGAAGGCACTGGCAAACCACCTCGTAAACATAGTCTGCCTAGTAAACGTCGGGATGTGATGTCATCCCATGGGTCAGGAATGACCCGGTGCTTGCACAGGAGACTACCTTTACCTTTAATCAATTCAAATGCCAAGCTGTTCATCAGCTGGCAATCCTAATTCTATGGTGACCTCGTTCTTTGATCCAGTTCAAGTTAACAATTTACATGTTTAACCAACGTGTTATGAGTAAAAAGAAAAGAAAAAGAAACCCAGTCTCATCTGCAGTACATCTGCACCATCTATAGAAGATAAAGGAGAAATGGGTGACTGAGCAGCAGAAGAAATTATGGGAAGGGTAATGTCCTCATATAATTCCATATAAATCACTTGTGAGAATTTGGCCAGTGGCTCATGCTGTAAGCCCCCCTCCCTTCAATAGGCTTTATTGTCATTCTGACTCTTTCTTCTCTTCTGACCTCATTCCTCCATGCTAATCTTTTTCCACATTCCAAACCTAACACAATATCTTGCTTTGTATTCAAGCATGCAAAAGATTATTTATTGCTTCCTTGCTTCATTGTTGAAAAAAAAGGATATCCAATGTTCGGGGTAGAAAGTCTTGATTAAAAAATACAGATATCTTTTCTGTCTTTTAAATGAAGTGCTTTTGCCAATGTGTAGTTATTTTCTCCTAATTTCACGTTCTTCAACACTACTTTAGCAAGTATATTTCTGCCTGTACCTCCTCCTTCTCTTAATGATTCATGGTGTTTATTAGTTCTTACCTTGAGCTATTACTATTGTCTCATATAAATAAGTAAATTCACCTAGGCTGGAAGTAGACATGTATAGTCAACTGATAATCTTGGCACCAGTCATTTCCACCCTTCTCAGATATTTCCTTTGCCAACAATCACTGTTTCTACCCTTGCTGGATTTGATCTGCAGCCAGTTTTCTTTCATTCGGATCCTTATTTCAATCATATTCTTCTTTTGGCCGCAATTATAAAAGAATGAAATTATTGGTTTATGCAGGCTTGATCTTGCCCTGGTGCAGGAAAGGAGAGGACATAAACTCATCTTTTCCTGCTCTCCTTCCCTCCACTCCCCCTTGGTGGTGTGGAGCACTAAATAATAAATCACATACCTTTAAATGAGGAACAATTCAAATTGTTCAATAGTGTTACGGTGGAATAGTATGTGTACACAGCTGCTTCGACTAGAGTGGATAAAGGAAAGTGAGCATAAAACACCTTTCCAGAGAAAAGGTCCTACTGCGTAAGAAAATCCTGGAACAGTAATTCTCACATTGTGAATCTTAGTTGACTTGCAGGATACTTGTGAGAAAAAAGATTCCTGAGTTAGAATGGATAATTTGAAGACAACACGAAAGGCAGATGGACACTCTAATATGCTAGACCAGCGGTTCCCAAACATTTTGAGTCAGGGAGCACTTTTCAGGAGAGAAATTCGTCACAGAGCACAAATTTTCACCTAGCACCTGTATACTAAACCGAATGACTGTAGTATTTTTCTTTCCAATCTCTTCACAGATCACTAGGACATGTTTTGCAGAGCACCAAGTGCTCCACAGAGCACAGTTTGGGAACCTCTGTGATATTCTAATATGTCAGGCGAGGTGTCACATCCTCTGCCCTGAAAGGAAATACTTCGGAAAACAGTGTGTGTCTTCTTACTATTTCAATTTTGATCACCCAAAGACATCACTCAAAAAGTGGGCCACAATTCTTACTTTTCTTTTGTTAGCCAGCTATTTTTGTTATATGCCAATTCTCTTCCTTTATGTAGCTGAAGGCCTTATTTGTAGGGTTCCTAGGAGATCTCCTTTCCGGGCACTGACAAGACCCAGACCTCCTTAGTTTCAGCACAGTTGCAGGTTCATGCGCCTTCTAATCATATCCTGGATATGCATAGTAGTAAAAAAAAAATGCATGAAATGCATAAGATGTGGGGTACACATATGTATGTTTTTCAGTGTTTGCCCTTTCATATGTGCTTGCATAGGATCGATCCTTTCTCAAATGCTGACTTCTGTATTTTTGAAGTACAAGTGTGAGAAAATGAATGCATTTTTGTGTTCCTAAATACAAAAAAACAAAGAGAGAATAGGGCCTCAGTAAATATATCTGGAAACCACTTTCCAGAACTCTGCTTGGGCTAATATTCCATGTTCAGCCGGTAGCTGATATATGGGAGACATTGTTGCTGATGAATATCAGTTTTAGCTATTCAGAACTAGGTTATAAACTCCATTTATCAGTCCTTCTCTCCAATCCCTGGACATACATAGACAGCTTCCTAGAAGTTATCCAACCTCTATTAGTCCTGGTGAAAGTGGGCAAATTCCTTAAGCAGTAAATACTATAATTTGATTTCTTTCACTGTTCAGATGGTTTGTTTTTCAGACACTATCCCACCCCTTCAGAGCCCCCCAAAGTTGAACTACTGCAATGTTTGCTATGTCTATTTAAAGGGAATAAAAGACCACTTGGCAAAGTTAATTCTATAATTGACAGAAGAAATCAAGTTTTTCTCTGTTCATTTCTTGACTGGAAGGCCTGTGCCAAGAGTTTCCCAGGTGCCAGCTTAAGTTATATTTCATCGTGTTCATATATAATGCGATTAAAGAGATGAGGTGAGTGGATTAGATGCTATGAAAGCACTCACTGATACTCAAAGTGACTGCGCAAGCTTTGAACTGAAATACAGTTTGTTCAAGTCAAGCCTGGGGTTAGAGCTGGATAACGAAAGATTTAGGCCACTTATGCATGGGTACTTCACCTCGCGTTCTCCACCGGACTGCTTCGGGACTTTGTTGGAGTTATGCATGATTTTTCCAAACTTCAGAAGTCACTTCGCTCCCACCTTGTACTTTCCCCGGGGTTTCAGGATGCTGTCTTGCCACAAAGTTAAAGTCTGCTCTGAGCCCAAATTTGCTGCAAATAGATGCCATTTCTGTGCATCACATTAACTTCAGGTTTCTTTCCCCACAGCTGTTCTCACTTGTCCCTCCCTCATCCAACCCCTCCCTTAGAAGCCATTTTTGTGAGTTTCAGCAGTGAATGTTTTAAGATCTCAGGGAATGGAACCAGCTGCCCCCTCCCACTTCATACGCATCCTCTCTGGTCAGTTTCAGCAGCGAGAGGGGTGGTTTTTTGTTTGTTTGTTTGTTTGCCAGGGCACGTTTATTGAGAGGACACTTGGAACAAATCACAGAGAGTTCTTTTTAGTTTGCCAGTGCCAGACCCCTGCTTTGAGATAGCCAGAAACAAATTGGTTGGGGGCCCAGTCTTCTCTGGTTTGGTTCAAATCAAATGAAAGAATCCCGCTGCTTCCTCCCCATTTTTTGTTTTTACTGCAATTTTAGCAAATAAAATTGCAAAAATTGTAAATATAAATGAAGAGGAGCTGAGGGAAAGACCCTGCATTCTCGCCCCTCCCCCCCATTCAGGCATTTTACCATCAATTTGCCCTTATGGGGTGGGTGAGGAAACCAGGGTCTTTCCCTCAGCTGCTCTTCATTTATATTTACAATTTTAGCATTTTTCTAAACAATACACTATAGTCAATTACAAAGCAGCATTTTCAAGGGGAGGGACTAGGAAGCTTCACATTTTCACTGGGGATGCATAATTGTTCACAAGGTGCGCTTGGAATTTCTTCAGGGCAAAAAGCCCCCATGCATAGAGTTTTGAGAATTTGGATCAGAAAACTGTGCATCTGCAGAGCAGCAAACCCAACATAAACTTCCCATGCATTCATGGCCTTTATTAGATTTGGGCCCTGACTTTCCACTATTAAGCCAACATTCCATACAAGCAACAGATCGTCACTAAAATACACTCTGCAATTTATTGGTAACAATATCAAAAAGTCACTTGGATAAATTCTGTTTATACTACAATGCTCATGAATTCAAGACATAAAGCAAGCCATATATATGTAAACAAAAACAAACATCTTCCTCAGCAACCTTAGCAGTAACCATTCAATATGTAACATTTTCTACTTTCAGAGGAGACCAAATATGCATCTCCTCGGGTCTCAGTAATGACTGTACATTATACATAGATCCCTATTCAAATTAGATTTTTTTAAAATTCAGTACTGTGATGCAAAGATTTACACCCCCTCACACGCTTACATCTCTCCCTTGAAAAGCAGTATCCATTGTGATGTATGAGCTGTGCCTTTGCCAGGTTCCTGCCAGATTTGCAGTATCTTAGATATTTGTTCAAGAGATATGCTTCTGCCAGTGTTTTTTTGGGGCTGCTTGGCCATAGTGGTCCTTGAAGACCTCTTGTTGCTGTTTTATCTACAAATGCACATCAAAGCTTTCCCTGTGCTATGAAACCTTTAGGGTCAAATGGCTTCTCATCACTTGTTTAAACATCAGCCTTAGGAAGGGCAAGTTTTGCTTTTTAAAGTAATATGCGTTTGAAGTTCTTGCCAGTTGAGGCCTAGAGCCAATGAGGCCCTTAAGTATTACTTCAGTCCAAACTACTAATAATTAGTTGATGTTGAAAATCTTGAAGTGATATATGGCTAAGTCAGGTGCTGGCATGTTGGTCCTTCAGTTCCATAGGCTGGATTTTCTACCTCTAAGTCATGTCTGGAGATCTAGGAAACCAGTGAAACTTCTTACCATTCAGTGTCTCATCTGTGCCAGGTGACCATCGTCAGGCTGTGACCTGGTCTTCAACCTGCCCTTAAAATTGTCAGGAAACCCTACATAAATATCTGTACAGTTGCTCTGGATTTTCAAGAAACAGAAAGGAGGAGACCGAAAAGACATATAAGTAACTTGCATCTCCTGCCCATCATGTGCCTAGCTCTCATCTAGAGGGAAGTGATGAACATAGCCGCCGTTGGGAGATGCTTGTCTTCCCAAATTAGGAGAATGTGCATCTCCCAGCAGTGAATATCCATAACTTGTCCACTTAGTATAAAACACAGAAGCACAAGGAGAGCAACATTTACAGGGGCTCTCAGACACTACCCATTCCTCAGTCCGAGACATCATCCCAGTGGCCTGTGTGTGTGTGTGTGAGTTCTGTCAAGTCACAGCTGACTTATGGCGACCCCAAAGAGTTTTTAAGGCAAGAGACGTTCAGAGGTGGTTTGCCATTGCCTGCCTCCGTATCACAACCCTGGTGTTCCTTGGAGGTTGCCCATCCAAATACCAGGACCAACCTTGCTTAGCTTCTGAGACGTGATGAAATCAGGCTAACCTGGGGCTATCGAGGTCAGGGCATTTCCACCACAGATCATGTCCCTTTACTTTTTTCAGCATCCTAACCCTGTTTTCTCTGCCCCTATGCTTGGCCTTTCACAAATGGCAACACTTTCTTGTGGAAATCCCAGTGTTGCTGCAGCTGCTGACACAATGCAATGGGATTGGGGGGGTCTAGAAGCAGCTTACTCTACATTATCCCTGCCCCAGTTCCCATGGCAGCCATTTCACCCACACACTATAAGGTGGAGCTATATCCAAAGTTTTATTTTAGCCAATAATTAATATACTGATATGCTATTATATTGATATGCTAATTGCATATTGATATACTAATTTTTAAAAACTCAAAGAAGCCCCCTGGGAGCATGGGGTGGGTATGGCTGCTGCAGGGTTAGGAGAAATGGCTGAGGTGTTGATGGGGCCAGGGAAATCCAGGCTTTCCCACCCACATGGCAGCCAGCCTGATTTGTCTGTGATCTTTCCTAAAACATCAGAGCAAAGCAAGTTTGGGAAAGGTCACAGAAAACTCAAGAAAAAATTAGGTGATGCACAGAATGCTGTGGGTGGGAGGTAGGAAAAAAGCCCATTTCCCAAAAGCATCGAGCCTGAGCAAAATCACCTGAGTGGAAATGGCCCTTGTTTATCAGGGGCAGGAGACAGCCAGGTTATAGTTGGTATAGCTGGACCAGGCAGAGCTGGAGAATAAACTACAGTTTAGGGTCTCAGATGATGAGTGACTTCTAAATAAATTTAAAAAACCACACTTCCTAAAATTATTACATTACTATTGTTTTGGTAATGCTACAGGCCTCTTCAATCTGACATAGCTTTGGCCTCAGCATGTTTTCATCAACATGTCTTAATCCAGGGGGAAAGCCAGAGCATGGAACACACACACAAACACGAACATGAACAAGTTCACAAGGAGTCAGGATAGAACAAAGCAGTATAATCACCAAGGAGCTGTAAGTTCACCAGCCTTCCAGAAATGCCTGCCTCTCTCCCTTAGTAGGGAGTTGGGGAGGCTGGAGTCAAAGAAAGTGAGGGATGCTTAAGAGGCCTTGGGTGAGCCAGCATTTCAAGGTATGATGGGAGAATGTGGAACTGTGTCTGATGTTATTTTCCTGCTCTGCCCAATGAGTGGTTTCTCAGGAGTCAGATGGTCACAGCCAAATACTCATATCAATTTGGGCATATCAATAACTACTACAATAATGCATCACAACGGGTAGCCATGTTCATCTGTCTGTAGCAGTAGAAAAGAGCAAGAGTCCTTAAAGACTAGCAAAATTTCTGGCCGGGTATGAGCTTTCGTGAGTCACGCAGCTCACTTCTGAAGAAATTCACAAAAGCTCATACCCTGCCAGAAATTTTGTTAGTCTTGCTTACAGGTAGTGATCATGGCAGATGGATGTTCAACATTCTGTGAAAGCCACAGAATCACTTCATCGCAATATCTGTTTGGCTTCATATAAACAGCTCCAACATCTCTAATTGTGGAAAAAGGCAACAGTGCATGTACAAATTATATTCAGCTTTCTCACAGCTGCCACCCCCTCCAACTTAAAAGACAAACTGTCAAAAGGAAACAGAGTTTGACGTTCTGAGTTGGACTTTCTACTTTGATATCTCTGTGCTCAGATGCTGAGCTGTCTGGATCCAGACCCATTCTTGTGTGCACACTCTCATAAGACTTCATGGGAACTGTAGTCCCCAATTTATGTCTGGAAAAAAATTAAACATGTTTTTACACAACTAAAAGATGTGTTTCATGGCCTGTTCTACTGCAGTATTCCGAGTAATGACAACTTAAAGGAAAGGTAGTCAAACTGTCCTGATTGGTAAATCAGATAAAACCACACATGGACATTCATACACTACTTTATGGGAAATGTACTAGGGAAGTACACGTAACTTCTTTTAACAAAGGTGCACAGGCTGCCCGTGAACCTAGGCAACGTATCTTGCAATAAGTTGCAGTCATGATAAATGTTTCTGAGAGGGTTGCTAACAGCCTGGAGGAAAAGAATGTCCTGTCCTTTTAACAGAGGCTTAAATGTGTGGAAATGGGCAGCTGAAGTTTTTCATGGCTTGGAGGAAAATAACATTACCTGGTAAATAACATCTCATTAAGCCTCTATTAAAGGTGCAGGACATTTTTTTTCCCTTCAGGCTGTTGGCAGCTCTGACCACTGACCATGCAGGCACAAAAACCAGGCAATGTATCTACAGCAGGTAATTAAAAGGAAGTGCCCAACTGCACAGAAACAACGAGAGGACAAATTACAAGTAATTCTGTGCTCAAGAACTCGATCAATTAATGAACTAACTATGATTCTGAGGGGATTTGTGCCTTTTCCCTACTGATTGAGAAGATTTACAGCTAGAGTTGCCAGGTCTCTCATCACCATCGGAGGGAGGTTTTTGGAGCAGAGCCTGAGGAGAGTGGAGTCTGGGGAGGGGAGGGACTTCAATTCTATAGAGTCCAATTGCCAAAGCACCATTTTCTCCAGGTGAACTGATCTCTATCGGCTGGAGATCAGTTGTAATAGCAGGAGATCTCCAGCTAGTACTGGAGGCTGGCAACCCTATTTACAGTGCAGTCTTAACCTAGTCTACTCAGGATTCTACTCAAGTCTACTCAATGGGATTTACTCTTAGGAAAGTGTACTTAGAATTGAAAAGTTTGTTAGTGGACTGCACAAGTGCAAAAGTAAATACAAGCTGCAACCAAAAAATGTTACTTTGCCAAGGCACAACTGGGCCATGGCCCTGGAGCACAAAGGGTTACTGCACTGGCACAAGGAGGCTTTGGCATGGCATTCGAATAAAAAACTGAACAACAACATTGAGAAAATCTGACAAGGGGGCTTGTGTAAATGATGTGTTCTGTTGGCAATCATATTCATGTCAAAGTTCTCAGCATCCCTTGTTTTATTAGATACATTGATCTATCTTTACCCCGTTTCTCTACAGCTGACTCTGCCTACCAAGTTATTACCAATTTTTTTAAATTATATTTTGTGGAGGAACTTTTACCCAAAAACCCTGTCATTTATTTTGCTGTTTGGATTGTTTATTATTAGAAAAGCTGGTTATTTCGCAAAACTTTATGGAAGAAAAAATGTGACCTTGGTCAAAGCTACATGCGCTTTGCAAAACTAGGGGAAATGTTACACTGCAAACTGAAAACCCACCACCTTGTTTTGCTTGGCAGCCTTTCCAGAAAAGAAGCTAAGAATTTTAATACATCCCTGTAAGAGACCTGATCCGCATACCTTTGGAAGCCCTTCGTGATAGATGAAATGTCTTTAAGCTGCCATTCTTCAGATCTCTCCTAGGACTCTGAACTGAAGGGGTAGTCAGAAATAGGACTGGGTGTGTGTATCTGTGTGACTGAGAGAGAGAGATTATACTGAATGTTATGCTGAATCTGGAACATTTGCCATCCTTCATTCCTAATGACAAACAATGGCTCCAGTCTGTCTTGCTGTGGGCCACCCAGACTATCTCTATGAACTGTGTGCTCTTCCCAAAGTAAAATGACCAACTGTAATCATAGTCAAAATCTGGTGATCTGGGAGCCACAAGAAAATATGTGAAAGCCACAGAATCACTTCATCACAATATCTGTTGTTTTCACACTGGGCTGACTTGAGAGCCAGAGTGGTGTAGTGATTAAGAGCAGTGGTTTGGAGCAGTGGACTCTGATCTGGAGAACCAGGTTTGATTCCCCACTCCTTCACATGAGCGGTGGACGCTAATCTGGTGAACCGGGTTGGTTTCCCCACACCTACACATGAAGCCAGCTGGGTGACCTTGGGCTAGTCACAGCTCTCTTAGGGTTCTCTCAGCCCCACCTACCTCACAGGGTGTCTGTTGTGGGGAGGGGAAGGTAAGGTGATAGTAAGCCAGTTTGATCTTCCTTAAGTGGTAGAGAAAGTCGGCATATAAAAACCAACTCTTCTTCCTCTTCTTCTTGTGAGATGACAAAATTGCTCTCCCCTGCGTTTTCATTTCCCTTTTAAAAATGACAACTAAGTAACTTGTCTAATCAAGCTCAAGCTATTTATGAATATTTATGTTTCCATGCTACTGTAACCTCGAGGTCAGATTAAGTCATTGCTGCCTTTAAAGATAACCTGGCAACTGCTATTAAGTGAAAAATGCAGGTGCTTGTCTTAGCTAATGCTCCCTCTGAGTTGTCTTTCTTCAACACTGAAAAGCCCCAAACACTTTAGCTTTTCCTTTTTTAGGGACGGTGCTCCAACCCCTCAATTATTTGGGTTTATCTGGGACCTTCCAATGTATACAGGGCACATGCTCTACCGTTAAGCCCACCTCCCCTCCATCAGCTACGCACGTAATATCCCATGTTGAGTCAAACTTGCAGGCCAACCCCAAACCATCATCCTGATCCTCTCTTCTCCTTCATGGAAGAGAGGAAGTTTATACTGTGTCTCTGCATCTACTGATGCTCATTCCTTGTTCACCTCTATTTAAAGCTTATATTGTAAGATATTCAGGGCAGGGGTGGTCTTTTTGAAAGTTTTTTAAAGTTAAGTTGCTCTACAAAGTGCCATTGATGTTGCTATATTGTTAATAACCATCAACTGCTAATAAATTCCTTATCCTTTCTTCTCACCTTTGTCCCAGTCATCTGTCTACTCTCCATTCTAGGTAAGACTTGTGTAATTTCAATGTTTTACAGCATCTAGCTGGTAAAGGGCTGTGGCTCAGCCTCAGTGGTAGATCATCTGGTGTGGATGCAGAGTGTCCCAGCTTCAGTCCCCCACATTGGGGAAGGGCCGTGGCTCAGTGGTAGAGCATCTGCTTGGTATGCAGAAGGTCCCAGCTTCAATCCCCAGCATCTCCAGTTAAAGGGACTAGGCAAGTAGGTGAGTGAAAGACCCCTGCCTGAGACCCTGGAGAGCCACTGCCCATCTGAGTAGACAATACTGACTTAGATGGGCCAAGGGTCTGATTCAGTGTAAGGCAGCTTCATGTGTTCATGTGTTCATCTCCAGTTAGAAGGATAAGGAAGTAGGTGATGTAGAAGACCTCTAGCCTAAGATCGTGAAGATCTGCTACCATTCAGAATAGACAACAGTCTGACCCAGTAGAAACGCATCTGATTTGCAAGCAAAAGGTCCCACTGGTTCTTGTAGGTTATCCGGGCTGTGTGACCGTGGTCTTGGTATTTTCTTTCCTGACGTTTCGCAAGCTCCTAAGTAAGATAGCCTGTGGAGTTAGTTTTTGCTGCTCTTTCTATACCTTTAACTCTTAGAATTGTTTTAATGATAAAATGGGGTCACTTCCATGTATGGGAATAAAGATAAAATGGGATAACTTCCCTTAGAGGAATGGCACGCTAGAACATAAATAAAATAAATGTCAGTTTTTCTCCAACAGAAACGAAGCTTTGTAATCTTCTACCACAATATCTGAGATTTGTACCAATGTTATTTTGCCAAAGCACTGAAATTTGCTTGTCTTCCGAATGGCAAATGATCTTCAGTGCCGGAACATCTTACATCAGTTTTCAGATGCTTCCTTACTCTTAGCAAGCAATGCAACTCAGATGTTCCGAGCTAGCTGGATGCTCCGAAAGCAACTCATGAAAACCAAGTCCAAGATACACGTGGTGCTTGCTTTTCGTATCATGCTCTGCCACTATTTCTTCTGTCAAAATCTGGGTATGAACCTAGAGTGGGGGAAGGGGTGTGCGGAAATGAGTAAGAACTTCGGAGTGCGACTTCAAGAGCTTGCCATACAAATAAGAGGAAGCAAGTCCTGTAACTGATGTGACGGCGCAGTTGTTCTTTCGCAATCCAGAGCCCCAGGCAACGTTATATACAGCACATGACCTCGGGAGCTCAATCCAAGCAATGTGCACTTGTGGGATGGATGAATCATGCACTGCAGCCAGGCCAAGGGTCACTCATAAGACGGTGTAGCGACTGATATTTTGTCAGCTTCTGAGTAAAACTGAGGGAGATCAAAAGATGTGTCTCGATAAAATGGCATACACACAGGCATACATAAGCAGTTTCTCTGATGGAAGTTCATTCCATGTTACTGTTTCATTGCCCACACGCCCCGGTAATGAGTCGAGAACTCAGCACCTTCAATAGGGTTGCCAACCTCCAGGTACTAGCTGGAGATCTCCTGCTATTACAACTGATCTCCGGCCGATAGAGATTGGTTCACCTGGAGAAAATGGCTGCTTTGGCAATTGGACGCTGTGGCATTGAAGTCCCTCCCCTCCCCAGACCCCGCCCTCCTCAGGCTCTGCCCCAAAAACCTGCCACTGATGGCGAAGAAGGATCTGGCAACCCTAACCTTCAACATGATATGCAGCTGGGAGTTCAGTTAGAAAATCTGTACATGCTTTGGGTGCCTGCAATTCTTTTGGCATGAGGTCCATAAATAGCATTTCATGTTTGAAGGTGTGTTTTATAAGCAGATTTTACTCTATTTTAAAAGTTTTATTGCCAACCTCTAGTCTTGGAACAGGGCAGGTTCACATTTAAATAACGTAGGCATGGCAAACACAATGAAATTATGAGACTTCCTGGGGTCAAATAAGGATTGTGAATGAATTAAAGCGATGAGGGAAAGTATAGTGTAGGGCTGTTGAAAACAAATTCGGTAAAATTCGGATTCGGCAAACTTCGGCCCGTTTTTATTCAGGAAATGCCGAAGTCCGAACTCCCCCACTTTGGGTCCATGCAATTCAGCATGAGGTCCAAAGTTCGGGGGAAAATTCGGCCGAATAAAGCCATTAAAATCACAACCACACCTTTCCGTGGCTCCGGGGGGGGCATTTTGGGGGGTAGAGGTCCCAAACTTTCAGCGTAGCTTCAAAGGACCCTTCTTGCAATAACCCCCATGTTTTGTAAAGATTGGATCAGCGGGGGCTGAGATACGGGCCCCGAAAGGGGTCCCCCCTCCTTAATGTGCATTTGCAATTAGCAGAGCTTGCCGCCCACTCAAAGCTCCCAGCTCCGACAAACAGCTGAGCTGTGGGGAGCAAGGGCAGGGCAGGAGCCAAGAAGTTTGCAAACCATGAAAAGCAACACAACCATGCAAACCATCACGTTTGCAACCATGCAAAGCAACACCTGACTCCTGGGAGTTTGCAAACCATGGAAAGGGACAGAAGACATTTGCAAACCATGCAAAGCAACACAACCTTGAAAAGCAACACCTTTGTAACCATGCAAAGCAACACCTGACGCCTGGGAGTTTGCAAACCATGGAAAGGGACAGAGGCATGCTAGCTAAGCATCAGAAGCAGGAGGGGGTGGAATTTCCCCTTTTGCATCAGACTCGGGACCAGACAAATGCATTCTTTAAGTCACAATTTGAAAACAATTTTTGAGCAAGCATCAAATTAGACGTAACCGATCTTATGAATGAGGGAAAACCTGAGGACACACAACTGAAGCCCCCCCTCAAACCAGGGAGAGAGAGACGAGGGGGCACACACACCCCCAGACAGAACAGGCGAAAGCCCCCTTTGGCTTCCCCCCCACCCACAGAAACTGCTCCCTCCCCACACACACACAGACTCTGCTTCCACACACACACACACACACACACACACACACACACACACACACAGGAGAAAAATTATAGATTAAAGCCCCAAAAGGGGTCGTACTGTGGATGTCTTCTGTTCCATCAGGAGGGACTGGGAGGACTGGATAATCCAATACGATTCTATTTAAGCACGGGAGGTTTTGCCTTGGATTTGCCGCTCTCGAGATGCACACAGGATTGGCTGATCCCATTCATCCCAATAGGGAAAAGGAAGGGACCCCATATCTCGGGACCCCCTGACCCAATGTTTACAACACTTGGGGGGTCTCGCAAGAAGGGTCCTTTGAAGCTCCGCTGAAAGTTTGGGGTCTCTAACCCCAAAAATGCGCCCCCTGCTGCCACAGAAAGGAGCGAATGTGCACAAGCACCCCCCCCCCAACGGGGATTTCTCTCTCACACACAAACAGATACTCTCTCTTTCTTTTCCTGGGCCGCGCAGCAGCTGGGCTCATGCACTCAATCGCTCAAACTGATTGCCCAGAAGAAGACCCAGCTTGGCCACCAATTGGCTGCAGGAGAATGCTGCTTACTAACTAACGGTTATGCTGCTGGGCCGAACCCCAAATTTGCCGAATTTATTTGCCGAACACCACCAATTCACAGAATTTGGCTCCCCATTTTCTGGCCTTTATTGAGTTCGGTTCCATCCGAACTAAAAACCGCCGAAACAGGGGGAATTCGGCTGTTTTTCGGTTCGGGACGAACCGAATCGACAGCCCTAGTATGGTGATAAATATTTAAGATTAATATTTAATGAATATACACTTAGGAATTATTTTTCATTTTAGTTAGTTGTTTGTTTATTAAGACTTGTGTTCAAACTCTGCTCAGCTATCCAAACTTAGTGAGTGAGCTGGAATCAGTCACTCTCTGTCAACCTGACCTACCTCACTGAATATCATGATAATAAAATGGTGGGTGCATAGACCTCACTTTGAGCTCCTTCAATAAAGGTATGATAAAAAGATAATAAATAAAACCTAGTTTTACAAAATTGAATAAAAAGCGTTTTTTAAAAAATAAAAAATATATTTCTGGTAAAATATGGACAGAGTCCTGTGCTGAGACAGGCTTGTGGTCTATTCAGTCTGGTACCTGGGGAAAGGCCTTCTCAGTGGTTGCCCCAGAATTATTGCATATACACCTTGGGGGGGGGGGTTATATAGCTCCATTTCTGTTCATGTTCAAGAAAGAGGTAGAAACCTATTTTCAGTTATGTTTTTAATAGTTACATTTCATTTTCCTTTTTCACATTTGCCCCATTATTTTGCTACTTGGTATTTGTTTGAAGTTGGTGTTATTTTGCCTCTGGAGCTCTACTATATCATTCACTGCTTTTGAAATTCTGCAAAAAGAGCTTACAAATACTTCAGACAAGAGTGGCAGCAGCTCTTTTTGGTCCCAAGCAAAAGAACCGTTATGCGAAAAAGAAACTGGAAGGAAGGAGGGAAGGAGGGAAGGAAGAAAGGAAGGAAGGAAGGAAAGAAGGAAAGAACAAAAGAAAGAAAGAAAAAGAAAGAAAAAGAAAGAAAGGAAAGAAAGAAAGAAAGAAAGAAAGAAAGAAAGAAAGAAAGAAAGAAAGAAAGAAAGAAAGAAAGAAAGAAAGAAAGAAAGATCTATGTCATTGACCTATGCCCCTCCCTTATAAAGCTTGTGGACTTTGGTCTGTGTGTCATTACTGTGATATATCGGCCAGGACATAGCTGTGCACAGAAGTCATATTAAACCAACCTGTTTTATTTTATTTTGTCTTTTTAAACGTTGAGGGACAAAAATTTCCTAAGCAGGAAACAAATACACACATACCTTCCATTTGAGCTGGCAGTCAAATACCTTGTCTGTAATGTAATGAATCCTGGCAGCAGATAGCAGCCTTACAGCGCAGTGTCAGTAACGAAGAAGGTGCAGGAAAAGTGTACAGTGTGGTGTTGTACACAGAATTCTGAAAGTTGTATACATACAATATGTATTAAAATATTTATACCCAGAATTTCCTTTGTCAAACGATGGCTCAGGGCAGCTTTTACTTTTTATTTTTAAAGCAAGCCTCTAGTCCTTAAGGCCACTAAGACAATGCACTAAAGTGTGTGGGCAAAGCCTGCTGAAATCTCAACATGTGTCATTTAAATGGGAATGTGGTTTTAATTCCAAAGCAACTGCAACAGTTCCCCAGACAAGGGTCATGGCTTTGTAGCACAGTGGTAGAGCACCTACTCTGCATGCAAGAGATCCCAGATTCAAACCTTTCCATCTCCAGTTAAAGGACAGTGGATAGAAGGTGTTGGGAAGGATTCATTCTCTACTGTGGCTGTAGCTTTGTGCTGCTGTATACCTTTTTCAATCCTTGGCATCTCCAGCTATAAGCCCTCAATATCAGCTGTTGATAAAAAAAAACTCTTCTCAGTCAGGGAGACACTGAAGACAATGTTGAATCAGATGGGACTGATGGTCTGGCTTGGTAAAAGACAGCTTTATATGTTTGAATTGTGTTGTATGCTTTCTTGAGGAGCCAGCATTGTATAGTGGTTAAGAGCGGTGGGCTCTGATCCAGAGAACCGGGTTTGATTCCCCACTCTTCCACATGAGTGGCGGACACTAATCTGGTGAACTGGATTTGTTTCCCCACTCCTACACATGAAGCCAGCTGGGTGACCTTGGGCTAGTCATGGCTCTTAGAGCTCTCTCAGCCTCACCTACCTCATAGGGTATCTGTTGTGTAGGGAGGGGAAGGGAAGGTGATTGTAAACCAGTTCGATTCTTCCTTAAATGGTAGGGAAAGTTGGCATGTAAAAACCAGCTCTTCTTCTTCTTCTTAATCCATTGACTGTTGATTAACATGCCATGTCCATCTTCTTGTGCTTTCCAGTGTGCATGTGTTATCATGGTCTCAGAAGCCAGAAGGTTCACCAAATAATGGAATGGGTGAGTTCATGTCCACCTGCCCAATGACACCATGATCAGCAGAAGCAGCATCAATTATTCAAAATATTTAAAATTGCTGAATAAATAATACAAAAATTATAATTCATGGGAAACTGCTTAAATTGTGTCACATGTCACAAACCCCTTGGTGTAGGATTTGGATTGCCTGGATTGCAGATGGGGATGCTCAAATGCCCACTGGTTTGGCTCATATCTTGTTCGCCAGCAATGAACAAGGAGCCAATTTTTCGACAGACTGTTCATTAGCAATCATCCACAGCTGTTTGGCAGTTGCTTCAACTAGTCCTTCCTCATAGCACATGTCCATGCAGGGATGCTCTCAAATAGCCCGATGGAGTTCTGCTTACCCCTTCCTACACAACTGCTCCACTCAGCAGGCAGTTGTTTAAATAGACAATGAAATCAGTCATAAATCGGTCTCAAATAAATGCTGTGTTGTTGTTTTTTAATCCTGTGTTATGTAGTATTCATTTAACTAGTCCTTTGTGACGTTAATGGCTGCTGATCTTTTCGCGTCAGCTGATCAGTTTGGATCAACAGCATTTGTGCATATGTGCAGTTTTGAAAAAACCTGATGCAAACCTGTTCGAAAGGCATTTGAGTGGTTGGTTGCTGAACTGAGCAGACCTGCAATCATGGTAATTTCTCCTGTCAAACATGTTTGCTGCAAATTTGTCATCCTTAATTGCAGGGCATTTTTAGTGCAGCATACATGCAGGACTGGTAATCCATTGCTGTAGATCTGTTATTTCATGACTGGTTGGTTTCATGCTGGGATTCTTCACAGCTCAACAATGATCCCAATGAGCGTAGGTGATGATGTTAATAGCGAGTTATGTCATCAGATTTGCCATAAAGATTTTCACTCACCTGGACATAAAGGGAGAAAATGTGCAACAAGAACACAGCAAGCTGGCAAGAACACCCGTCCCAAACACAGAGCGACTCCCTGATCATTTCAACAGTTGCGTTTAGTCATCCAACAAAAGGGCTGTCAAACTCAGAGCTCGGTGTTCATAACAGTGCAGATAGGGATGGGTGATTCCGCACGCACTTAAGCCTATAAAGTCTTTCCATGGCCTCTTTCTGGTTTTTCATTCTAGGTGGTTTCCACACGGGGACAAGTTTGTGTGGTTTCCTTATTGCTGCTGCAGCTGCCAACGCATCGCAGAGGCAATGGGGAAACCACCTGGAAGGTTCCCCCGCAGTTTCCCTGCTCTATTCCCTCAGCAGCAGCCATCCTCCCTCACCCAGGCCACTGATTTTTTTCAGTTTTTTTTTAATTTGGGGAGGAGCTGTGGCTCAGTGGTAGAGTACCTGCTCAGCATACAGAAGGCCCCAGGTTCAATCCCCAGCACCTCCAGTTAAAAAGATCAGGTAGGAGGTAATGTGAAAGACCTCTGCCTGAGATCCTGAGGAGCCACTGCCAGTCTGAGTAGACAATGCTGACCTTGATGGATGAAGATTCTGATTCAGTACAAGACAGCTTCATGTGTGTTCAGTATTGCTATACTGATATAACATTATAACAATGTGTGTATTAGGTTCTCTGAATTCCCTGTTTTCATTTTTTAAAGCCCCTTTCATTGCGGAGATATATGGTCAAATGCATATCTATTCAGTTAAAGAGGCTAGAGGCTTACTTTTAAAAATGAAAGCTGGAAATTCGGAGAACCGGATATATACATTGTTATAACGTTAAAAGATAAAGGTCCCCTGTGCAAGCACCGGGTCATTCCTGACCCATGGGGTGATGTCACATCCCAACGTTTACTAGGCAGACTTTGTTTGCGGGGTGGTTTGCCAGTGCCTTCCCCAGTCATCTTCCCTTTACCCCCAGCAAGCTGGGTACTCATTTCACCGACCTCGGAAGGATGGAAGGCTGAGTCAACCTTGAGCCGGCTACCTGAAACCGACTTCCGTCGGGATCGAACTCAGGTCGTGAGCAGAGCTTTTGACTGCAGTACTGCAGCTTAACACTCTGCGCCACGGGGCTCCTGTTATAAAAACATTCAATTGCTGTTTTTAATAGCCCCCTAGTGGTGGGAGGAAGAACTGGCCAGCATGGGGGATAGGATAAGGGGAAATGGATGCTATGTGGGGAGGGCGGAATTTAAAATTTCCCACCTACATGGCAACCATCCAAGTTTTACTACAGTCTTTCCCAATACTTTGGAGCAAAGCAGGTTTGAGAAAGGTCAAAGGAAAGCCAAAGGAAACCCTGGAAGGTGTACAAATGCACCATGAAGGAAGTGGGGGGAGACTTCCCTACAACATCAAAACAGGGCAAATAACCTCTGTGGAAATGGCCCTACTTTCAAGTAAAAAAAGGGCATGGGGGGGGGGCTTCATGTTTCACCCAACAGCTTGTGATGTTGTATTTTCTTTCTGCTTTCTGACAGCTCCTCCCCTGTTCCAGGTAACAAAATGGCGCTACTGTCTCTCCTTTCCTGCCACTGGATCCTACCCCCCTTTCCTTGCTGCTGCCTGTATTTGTGCACAATGAACTCTGACCCCTTTTTGGTGATTTCTGTACACGAGCAGCCATAGCTATCAACTCTGAGGATGTACCCAAAGGGGGGGCGGAATCAAATTTTGCAAATCTATTTGCACAGTCCTAAATCATTCCTGTGGTATCATTGTCCCATTATATGGTTTTGCCTGTCTGCACAGTGGCCAGACCTTGGCATTAGATACAGTGATGGTGTTACACAGAGAGAAAGAAATTGGCATGGGAAAAATTGGAATCTTTTCAAGTCAAGATGTGCCATATGAATTGTTTTAGGTTTGGTATTGGAGCTGGAAAAAGAGCCCGTGGCGCAGAGTGGCAAGCTGCAGTACTGCAGTCCACGCTCTGCTCACGACCTGAGTTCGGTCCCAACGGAAGTCAGTTTCAAGTAGCCGGCTCAAGGTTGACTCAGCCTTCCATTCTTCCGAGGTGGGTAAAATGACAAAACATAATTCTTAACAAGGACAGAATGAAAACAGTTCATTTAAAACCACATCGATTGAAGCCCAGATAGAATGCATACTTCAGGTTAGGAAAGGTACCACCAAGTCTAACAGGATGCTTGTGTGGTTAACAACCCAGTTCAAAGCATCCATAAAAAGCAAAAAAAGCCTTCCTTTAAAAGGTGGGAAGTTTCTCCAAATACGGTGAATGGAAATAAGCACAGCTTCTGGCAGAACAAATGTAAGTTGTCAGTAAGGTGAGCAAAAAGAGAATTTGAACAGCAGATTGCTAAGAACATTAAGACAAACAGTAAGCATTTCTTCTAATAAATTTGAAGTAGGAAACCAGCCAGGGAGCTGTTGAATGAAAAAGTAGTACAAGGACTGCTTAAAGAAGATGGGCAGATGGAAGCAAAACTGTTGATTACAGTGATATTATAAAACTTCAGTAATAAAAAATGAACAATGCTTTGCTTGCAAAGTGAAAAACAGTACTTAATTTCCCCCACCCCTCCCAAAGAACGGATGGTTAAAAAATGGTTTATGAATGTCATTTCTAGCTGCAGAGAGAGTAGGAAGTAACCAATTTGGTTGGTAAAACAAATTAACAGATGGAAAATTGCAAGGGGAAGTGTAATCTTTACAAAACAGGATTTACTTCTAAGCAAACACATAGAAGGATGTTGACTCACTGTGGGACATGCATTACTACATTTTTAAGGGGAATATAGTACCCTTGAATTCCATGTGGAAGCCCAGTGACAATCCAGGGGATTGTGGAAAAGGAATCCCTCAGCAGCACAAAACCAACACTCACATGGGTAGTCCCTTTGGTACCTCTATTTGGCATTCAGTTCAAACATAAAGAACTCCAGTGGCTACCAGGCAATGAGGAATCTCAACAGATATGGCAAGGACGAAGGGATATACAGCAGTCTAGATACAAAAGGGAAGGCAGCAGGAGGAGGAGGAAGGCAAATTCATCGACAGAGGAAGCTGTCAGAAGACAAGCCAACTTTAAGTGCATAGAATGATGCTCTGGTAGAAGACAGATGTCTCCTCTGAACTACTTAGACACAATAAGAAGCCTTTTTTACAGAGCGGATTTTAATCCAAGGACAATATTTATTTTAAACAAGAAACAAAAGAAGCACAGATGACATTAACTGTAAGAGGGAAATGTAACCTCTGACAGCTTTAAGACAGATGTTTCTGAGGTACTTTTAGGTCCCAGCCAGAGAATGAAGAAAAATGCAGGGCAAGTAACACACTAGGAGAGAGAAATCCATTTTCCAAAAGGGTTGCTGTCAGGATTGACAAACAACATGAGATGCATTCTATATCTCACATGGTTATTGGAACACACATACTAGGCAAGAAAGCTGGTTGTTTGAGAAACAATTCATACCCAAGACATTATGTGGGGAAGTCATGCTTATTCTGCTAAGGGAATAGAGGACAATGGGCCTGTTTGCCATGCAGCCGGGGACAGTGAAAGCCTGTACAAGTTTTATGCATAAAGCTTGCTGAGTAATATATGACTGCCTACTTTTTAAACTGTTTCTGAATGATAAATTATTATGTTTGTCATTTTATGCACATATGAAACTGCCTTATGCGGAGTCAGATGATTGCTCCATCAAATACTGTGCTACCTTCTCTGACCGACAGTGACATTCCAGAATCCCAGGGGACGTCTGTCTCACCTGTTGCCCAAGATCCTTTTACCTAGAGATGCCAGTGACTGAACCTGAGCCTTTTTGCATTCGAAGCATGTGTTCTACCATGTGACCTGTGGTGCCCTCTGCATGTATATCTACTTAGATATTTAAGGAAAACAGCAGTCAAGTGGCACCTTACAGACTCATGCGAGGTGTAGTGGTTAAGAGCGGTGGTTTGGAGCGGTGGATTCTGATCTGGAGAACCAGGTTTGATTCCCCACTCCTCCATGCGAGCGGCAGGAGGCTAATCTGGTGAACTGGGTTGGTTTCCCCACGCCTACACACAAAGCCAGCTGGGTGACCTTGGGCAAGTCACAGCTCTGTTAGAGCTCTCTCAGGCCCACCTACCTCACAGGGTGGCTGTTGTGGGGAGGGGAAGGCGATTGTAAGCCGGTTTGAGTCTCCCTTAAGTGGTAGAGAAAGTCGGCATATAAAAACCAACTCTTCTTCTATTCCAGCGTATACTCTTAAATGTCAGAGCTCACTTCATCAGATTAAGCATGACTAAAAACCATTAAGCATATGTCAAAATGAATAGAGCATAGCACAGAATTCTCACGGCGAGTCTTTGCAGAGCAAAGATCCTGGCATCTCCATCGCCATTCAGCACACTTCTTCACACATCGCAGCACGAGCCTCCTTGATGGAAACAACACACCTTCACATGCTGTGGTTTGGGACAGCATCTGAGGTGAAAACACAGAGACTGGTTTACACAGAGCCATGGTTTCCTGTGCATCGAAGATAGTTGCCTCACCCCACCTCAGTTTCTCCACTATATCACTTTGGCTTGAATCACATTCCATAAATATTATGCTTTATTGTTCCCATTCATTTTTTCTGGCTTTTTGCGATGGATAGTTATAGTTATTTTATAAGTGCCTTCGCCCAGGGCTGGGCTCATTGTCTTCGACAATCCAAGCACTGTGTCATCCAGTAAATACAGACTATGTTCAACAATAACACCATAGACTGGGATCAAAGGTGCCAGAAATAATTTACATGTCTGAGCCGTGTGTGTCCCACCTGATTGAACAGGGCATCTACAATGCATTTTTAAGATACCAAGGAGCCTTGGAATGGGGTTGGTTTGAATGGGATCATTATTGCATGCTCTCCGACATTTCACTAAGGCAAGGAGATACAATTATTCTCTGCTCAGCTAACAAAGGATTCACGTATATGAGCTGAATTTTCCCAAGTATTTGGGTTATCATTTATATGCCGTTGTCCTTTTTTGCACCTCAAGCTATAGACTTTCAGATTTACAAAAATGCATGAGGTCAGAGACACAATTATTTTTCTCTCTCATTGAACAAGAGGACTCCAACAAAATAGAGAGCAATTCAGATGAATGACTGCAGTCCTGGAGTCCAGCGGCAAGTGCAGTCCTGTCAGTTTGACAGGAAGTTCTCCTGGACAAGTGTTGGATATTATACATTACATTTAGCAGAGTCAATAATAACAGACGCTAATGTTAGCTTAAACTTAAAGATTTAGGGCGAAAACGCACGGTCGCTTGAGCCTCCTTTCTTCCCTGTTCCAGCCAGGATTCAGCCAGGATCGAACGCACGTTTGTGCTGAATCCTGGCTGAATCCTGGCTGGAACAGAGAAGAAAGGAGGCTCAAGCGACCGTGCCTTTTTGCCCTTAGTCCTTAACTAACAAATTAGGTATACGTCCTACACTGTGGAAAAGCTAAATTAACTACTACAACAACCACTGGACCTAGATATATCACAATTGGGCGGAAACGCAGGGTTGCTTTACCCTCCTTTATTCCCTGTTTCAGCCAGGACTCAGCCAGGATCGAATGCACGTTCGGCAAAACGCATGCGTTCGATCCTGGCTGAATCCTGGCTGAAACGGAATAAAGGAGGCTAAAGCGACCATGCATTTTCACCCAATATCCTCATCCTTCATTTGTGTGTGCATCTCTCTGCCATTGAAGGGACTTCACACATTTGATGAAAATGCTGGGAAATCTGTGAAGCTTTCCCCTTTTCTCCTGGTCAAGAGCAGCCGTGAGGAATCCCCAGCTGTGAGGTATGCATATGTTGTTATTTCAAGTACAGCATAAAAAACAGGTGCACCCATCAAGCAGCAGAATGCAAAGGTCTCTTTTTTATTGTACTATGGGATGGTGTGCCTTTAACTCTCCACGACAGCTCATCTATATGCAAAAACACCTGTCACATTGCAAAAAAAAACAAGCATGATACACCAAGACTTATCCCAGTGGTTCCCAAACTTTTCGGGCCACCACCCCCTTGGTTCTACAAACTCAACCCCAGCGCCTCCTACCCTATAAAAAGCATTATTCAAAATAGGAGTTTGCATGACACACTAAAGAAGATAATAATAAATTTTCAAAACAGTAACAATTAATTGCACCTGTATTCAAAATCAAATTAAAACTTTTTAGTTGAAATTTATTCAACAAAACTGATGAACTTGATCCAGTGGTATCAGGTTTTCAAAGTCTGGGGAAAATTCTGATAGTTTCCACCAAAATTGCCAGCATGGTGCCATAGCTTGATCTACTGTAAATTAGTGAACAACACAGTTGAAGGGGCCCACCTCTAGTGCCCCCTGCTGCCCCCTTGCCTCTTAGTGCCCCCTTGGTAATCCCACCGCACCCCCCAGGGGGTGGTACTGCCCACTTTGGAAACCACTGACTTATCCCAATACTTTTTCCTTCTTGCACATTATCCTTCTACATTTTTTGTTCACCTTGTGTTCAAATTTTCCAAGGGTTGCTTTTTAAAAAGAAATAATCAAATAAAAAGAAAGTTTCTGTAACTCTCAAACGTTCAGTGTTTTCTGATACTTTGCCTCTTCCTGTCACAAATGATAAACTTCAGGTCTATCCTACAGTATTCCCATGACTGGGGTTAAATGCTCAATTAAATGACAAATTAGATGTTATCAAGCCAGAAGATGACTCTCACGCATCCAACAGGATGTCCTTTGTGACCTGCCAAACCATTTTACGCTCCTGTAGAATCATTCCTTAATTCTCTTGCTGAAATGTCTTGTGCGTTGCTAGGAAACAAAAAGATGCTTTAACAGCATTTGCTAAACAATTTTCTTCTTCCTTTGCCAAACAATTTACCTCTAATTGCCTTAAAACTCCCATCCCGATCTCTTCTATATTGTGAATTTTACATTAGAAGAACGATCAGTTCAGCTATAATGACATGTTTGCAACAAATGAATTCACTTTCTTGAGTCAGACTTTCAGGTTATTTTCCAAGTAGCAGTCACTGGGTTGTTACCTATTAAATAAACTTAGCAGGTTGCCAGTATGAAAATCACACGACATTCATTATGACTTAGTTATTTTCTTTATTGACTTAAAGCAACACTTTTTTGAAGTTTAAGGGTGCGAGCAGGTCTACTCAAAGATAAGTATCATGTTATTCAGCGGGGCGTACTTTCCAGAAAGTGTCCTTAGGATTGCAGCCGGGAATCAGCTAGTTTTGTTAAAATAAAGATAATTGTACTGTTTTGTAGTTGCTGTTAAGGCTACCAACCTGTAAACTGGCCCTGATATCTGTGTTTGATCTGTTTACACACTACAGAGAACTTCATCTTGTGAAAAGCTTTACCTATCGATTCCTGCAACTCAAGCTGCTTTGAAGTACACAACTACAATGCTTGTGAAAAGTTAGTGATCTCCATTGAAACAGGAGGCTACTAAAAGAATCTCTCGAGTTCTGAAATTTATGGAGGAATCTTATATTCTAATTTTCAAGTGTTGCTCAATCTGCAGATATCTAAATCTGCGGACCACAGCCACACCGACTATAAACAGACAGTTCTGCAAACTTGGGGGGAAACCCTCCTCCCAGGTTTGCAGAAAAGATTGAAACTAAAAAAAAAATACACTGGGGAGTTAATCCCTCCAAAATAGGCGCAGACAGTTGACTTATCTCCTGTATCCTGGAGGTAAGATGGTGGCACAGTCCTGGAACTGCTTCAAACAGTGCTAGAGTTCTGGAACCACTCTGGGGCCAGCTGCGGTGGCAGCAAACTTTGAGCACCACTTCAGGCCCAGTCACAGTGGAGTCCAAGTGCTGTTCTGGGCCTGGCCATGGCAGTATCCAAGAGCCACTCCACCTCCGGTAGGGTTGCCAGGCCCCTCTTTGCCACCGGTAGGAGGTTTTTGGGGTGGAGCCTGAGGAGGGCAGGATTTGGGGTGGGGAGGGACTTCAATGTCATAGAGTCCAATTGCCAAAGCGGCCGTTTTCTCCAGGTGAACTGATCTCTATTGGCTGGAGATCTCCAGCTACTACCTAGAGGTTGGCAACCCTACCCCCACAGCCTTTTCCATGTCAGTCATTGGAGTTTGGCCATTATCAAATGGCAAAGGTGTAATCTTTTAAAACTATTGTATTGTGTGATGTGGCCCAAACATTAATCACTTGCCTCTTGCCATTACCTTTTGGGTGGCATCTTGATAAGAATACATCCTAACCGCGCATTCTTTGGAGTCCTACAGAACCAGTAGGATACTACAGTCATCAAACCACTTAACTCCGGAGGCATTTCACAGAAGTAATTGGATCTAATTGTGGAGTTAAGAGGCAGAAGAAACACAGGATATGCTTCTAAATGTAGGATATGCTTCTCCCCTACAAAATCACCCAATTATCCCACATCTCCTTTACTCTTGAGATAAAGGCAGCCAAATCTTGATGGCTCATCCAGATATTATTTTTGGTCGACAGTAGGATCATGAGTGTTGCAGGCAGGAAAGAAGGAAGTGGGCTTTAAAAGTATCTCTTACTCAGTGTGGATGTTACTGTGGACTAAATGTCATAGTGGACAAACAAGAATTAAACTAAAGTGACTCAGCATCACTAATTTACAATTGGTATTAAAATAGAATAAATGCCTAAGTGTGCCAAATGTGCCCATGATATTAAAAGGTCCGGAAAACCTGCCATTACTGGCTTCCCTTTTTAAATAGGGCAAAACTCAATTTTTGCAGGAAATAATTCAGCCACTCTCAAAATTTTATAGATTATATTGTCTGTCATCTAGAAAATAACTGGAGGAAACTTGTCAGTTCATCAGAGGAGAAGTCTATCTTCTGTGGAATTAGCAGGTGAAATTCTAATAAATGTGTTACTAGTTTGGATAAAGGTACATGTTATTTGTGCCCAGATTAACAAGGCTTGCCTCTTGCAATCTTTAAAGGTCTTGTAAGAGACTGATTAGTTTGTTTCAATGCACCATGTCACTTTTTCAGTCCTGAATTGTTGATTTTTGTTTTACAAATGGGTGGGCCTGATGAGCCTCTCTGTTTACTGTACCTGTGCTTACATTAACATTTCAATCCTAATTAGCTTGCTACTAGGCAGAAGGGCAGTGAGCTCAGCTCAGCCATATTTACTGCAAGCTCAGCCATCGCTACTTAGGGTTGCCAACCTCCAGGTAATCGCTGGAGATCTCCTACTATTACAACTGATCTCCAGCCGACAAAGAGCAGTTCACCTGGAGAAAATGCCCGCTTTGGCAATTGGACACTATAGCATTGAAGTCCCTCCCCTCCCCAAACCCCGCCCTCCTCAGGCTCTGCCCTCAAAACCTCCCACCGATAGCAAAGAGGGACCTGGCAACCCTATCAAACATGTGGCCCAGGCCATTTTGGATTTTTCTTTACGGCCTGAAAAGACCTTGTAGAAGCCTAGTGCACCTGTATATATTTTAACCTGGAACAAATTAAGCTTACATAAATTTTGAAGTGCTTCCTTTTTTTCCATAGTTTAATTCCAAATTATCTTGTTTTCCTAATTAATAAAACTATTTTGTCTATTTCACTAATCCCGGCAGCTCAAGCTGCTTTGAAGGGTACAACTACAATTCTGGACAAAAAGTTAGTGATCTCAATTAAAACTGCAGGGCATTAAAAGAATCCCTAGAATTCTGAAACCCATGGAGTAATAATCAATTCATCAATTAGAAACTTTGCAATTATACACCTAGAATTATAGTTTCAATTAATAACATAAATCCAAATGAAGGAAATAAAATGAATGAGTAAACAGAAGAAAGAAGAGACTATTAATTAAAAATAAACAAAAACAGAGAATGAAACACAATACAGGCAAGGCCTGCAGTTTTTTGGTTTCTCACTTCTACTCACCCCATGATTTTCAGTGTCTTAAAATCCCCTGAGATTTCTTGGGATGTTTAAATTAAGATTGTTATAAAAATGTAGCAAAAAACATTTTTTTATGATACAAAGTTTGATTTCTTGATTAATACTTTCAGTTTATAATGTTTCATCCACTAAATGTGCTAGAACAAAATGGATAATAAATCCTTTGCTGTACATTGTTGTTGGGAAAGACAACTATATATTAATAAATATCTTTAAGCAACACAGCAGAAAGGAGAAGAACAGGACAATGCAATAGTTCCTAGAACTTTGTTTATGACAATATCCATTGAATGATCTATGCCTGCTTGGGGCTGAAGTATGGTGTTAATTCTACTCTTGACATTAAGATCAAGCAATGTTGTCAACACATATCCTTGCCTTTCAAACATTCTTTTGAACATGGAGTCTGCTATTAGTCCAACAAGTTGGATTCCATCCAATAGGATTTGGTGAAGCTGGTTTCACATTTGTTTTTAGCATATTCCAACAACAGGTGCAAATACTAGATGAGTAATAGCATGGAATTCAAATCCACAAGACCACCATGGGTAGTACGTGCAATCCAGTAAATAAAAGATTATTGTTTGCTGGGGTGAAGACATAGATGAATATGGGTCTGTACATTCTGCACCTAAGGTTCTTCTCTAGTATTGTGACTTGTACCAGATCTGTGTATGGTTGAGCTATGAATTGTGTTGTTGCAATATGTTTTTGTTTTCATCGTTATCAGAGTTCATAGAATATGGGATTAGGTCCTATGGGTTGGAGAAGATTTTCACTCACAAGTGAGGACAAATTAAGTTTATTGTATCCCAATTTGCATTTCTGCTTGTACAACATATTGTGCAAGTAATCATTTGAGGAAAGGAAATGACAGGTATCACAGTATATTTGTTTATTTTATGTAAAACATTTGTATGCCACTTTTCCACCCAATCAGGGTCCACAAAGCAGCAAACATAAAACAATTAAAAACATTTAAACTATTAAAAAATAGTTAGAATTATAAAATTCAACTATAAACACATTAACAAACAACACTAGAAGGAGGGCCAATAACCATTAATGGAGGTTTGCCAGATGGAACAAAAAACTCTTCACCTGCTGGTGAAAGACACCCATAGAAGGAGACAGATGAATCTCCCTGGGGAGGGCGCTCCATGTTTTAGTACCATGATAGAGGAGGCCCTTTCTCGGGTCACCACCTGTCTAGCCTCAGATGGCAGGGGCAGCCAAAGCAGGGCCTCTGAAGATGAACAGGTAGGTTTGTATGGGAGAAGGTAGTCCTCATGGTATGTTGGTCTTCCAGACAATCTTCCAGACAATCTTCAAGGGCAACCCCATGCAGAGCACATGGCAGTAATCTAATCTAGATGTTATCAGGACACGCATCACAGTGCCAAAGTCTTTTTTGCCCAGGAAGATCCGGAGCTGGCTCACCAGCCAAAGCTGCTCAAAGGCACTGCTGGCCATCATTGCCACCTATTTATCCAACAGGAGCACCCCAAAGTGTGAACCTGCTCCTTTATGGGGAGTGCAACATCATCCAGCACAGGGGATAACCAATTTCCTAAGTCAGACTTTTCAGCAGCACATCCATTTTGTTGGATGTTCATCACCCTTTGGTGTTCATCTAAGTCAGGGGTGGGGAACGTCAGGCCCGGGGGCTGTTTAAGGCCCACAAAATCATTTGGCCTGGCCCTTCATGAGTCCTGGCAGATCTCTAGCTCAGAAGGATCCGCCCCCTCCTGCGGACAGGAATAGCCTCTAATCAAAGCGGATGTGAGCTTGTTTTGCTGAGAAAAGGAAACTTTTCCCCCCTTGCAGAAGAGTCATTAACTATGGAGCTGCTAGGACCGCCCAAGAAACTGTGTTAACCATTTCCCACCCGGGCCGTGGAGAAACATATTCCCTCTGTACTACAAGAGGGCTGGGGGCAGATGTGGTGACAACGGAGGGGTTAAAGGGGGCAGGGCCAGAATGCGTGGGGGGGGGGGGTTCTTAGCCAGTGTGTCCTCATTTCATCCCTGCAGGCGGAGGTAGTAGGAGCCGGCTGTAAAATCTGGCCCAACCATGTGGAGCAGGAGCAACTCCAGCATGCAGCTGGACAGCTACGCCCGGCTGGTGCAACAGACCATCCTGTGCTACCAGGTGGGCAAGTGCGGCTCCGGTTGGATGCCTGCCTGCTTGCCCGCACCAGGGGGGTCATCTGGGGCAGCTGCCTGCTTGGGGCTTGGTCAGCTAATTTTTAAGTTCATAATTTTGTATGGCCCGCGAATGATGTTATAAATATCCAAATGGCCCTTGGCGGAAAAAAGGTTCCCCACCCCTGATCTAAGTAGTCCTTAGTGATGCTAATAGCTGTTGATCAGTCTGAATCAGCAGCATTCATGTTCATGCACAGTTTTGGGAAAACATGATACAAACCAGCTCAGCAGCCATTTGCAGCTACTCGGCACGAACTGCACAGAGTAGCAGATCAGCTCACATCTGATTACTGCCTTTGAACGCATTAAGTTTGACCATTGAACATTTTCACAGCAAGATTCACAGCATCCCTATGCATCATCAGTATTGTCTGAGGGCAAAGAGCTTCACTCATAGCCCTTAGCAATCCAATTCATGGTGTGCATTCCTATGGCCTACACAGTATCTGTGGACTTGAGGGAAGGGGGTTAACCAAATGTCAGAAGGAAAAGTTGGTGGTTGACAGAGTAATAGGGACTGCTGAAATTCCCACTTTACGCGTGAGTCTCCCTCTTGACTCGCTAGAGTCTACTGGGCTCTACCTACCGGGTAGGTAAGTATCTCTCCCCACCCCCACCACCCCGCAAATGAAATCAAATATTGGCAAACTGAGCAAGCTTATACTTTCCTAGGTCCAGAGAATGGGAGTTCAGTGTGCTCACTAACCGTGGCTTTCTAACAGCCAGGCGTTTCGCATGGGAAAGGTTTCCAAGTACAAATTACTCGTTCATCTTTTCAGTAACGAGCACGATATATGGCTCCTTGTACCACTGATATAGTCGAACAGCACTTTGATTTCTGGGTGGCTCAGTAGAACACTTCAAAGGTGAGAAGTGTATCTGTGCTTATCCACAATCCCTTTGTATGGCCTGTTTACTGAGAACTTGTAAAGAATTACAGAGCAAAGTCAAATATTTGATATCCTTGTTCCCTATTGTTGTGTGTCACGATTGTGCATCTGGAACCTGCTAAAAAGTCCAGAATTACCTCTTCAGGACAAACAGCCTCAAAATGCTGCAATATGAAATGCACAGATTGTCATCTTCACTGACTTTATGAAATATAAAAACATGAAATAAGAAAATAATGCTGTTGATAACAGTGGGATATAGATTCAATAACTGCAGTTTAGCTACATGCCATTTCTTATAACGGGAGGGGGGAAATGCCCTGTCCCTTGACTTGACATGTGGAAATGGGCAGTTGAAGCTTTCCATGGCATTGAGGTAAATAGCATCACTTGGTAACAGGGTTGCCAGCCTCCAGGTGGGGCCCGGACATCTCTCAGAATTAGAACTCTGGTCTCCAGGTCTCAGAGATCAGTTCACCTGGAGAAAATGGCTGCTTTAGAAGGTGGACTCTATGAGGCCCCTCCACTCCCCAAATCCCACCCTCCCCAGGCTCCATGAATTTCCCCACCCAGAGTTGGCAACCCTGTGTGTGTGTGTGTGTGTGTGTGTGTGTGTGTGTGTGTGTGTGTGTAAAGTACCGTCAAGTCGCAGCCAACTTATGATGGCCCCTTTTTGGGGGTTTCATGGCAAGAGACGAACAGAGGTGGTTTGCCAGTGCCTTCCTCCGCACAGCAACCCTGGTATTCCTTGGTGGTCTCCCATCCAAATTCTAACCAGGGCTGACCCTGCTTAGCTTCTGAGATCTGATGAGATCAGGCTAGCCTGGGCTATCCAGGTCAGGGCTACCCTACCTGGCAACCCTACCTGGTAAATAATATCCCATTCAGTCTCCATTAAAAGGACAGGGTGTTGTTTTTTTGTACAGGCAATTGGAGACTGGCTTCTGGTACTATGATGAAGAGTCTCTGAGTCCTAACCGTTATCAAATATGGGTTGAGGAAGTAAAAAAAGAATCTCAATTCTCAGCATGAGGTTTGGGGATGTGATGAAGCGTATGTAGGTGGACTATTAATGCACTGTGTTTGACAGTAGAAAGGGGAAAGTTTGTTGGTAGCTACTAGTAGTTATTTTGAATTAACTCATTTAAGTATATTTTTCTGGCACTGTAACGAAAGTCAGCAAGACAAACTGCAATCACACAGTAGTGAATTTAAAACTGTTCAGAAAAAACATCATTTAATGTACCTTTGTGGAGCAACTAATGGGCATCCACGGGGTAGGGTTGCCATATATATATATATATGCACTCAGCAAAGAAACTGCCACCATACATGTGCTCTGAAAATGTTGGCAGAGATTTCCATTTGAGGGACCACACTTTTCCCAAACACATTGTGGTAAACCATGACTGCCAAATGCAATCACACCAGCTCAAAAAGTCAACCCATCCCACGTGGGCTGCCTTATCACAGCGGCCTGTCTACTTTGATGGCCTAATAAATCTTTCTCAGATATCCAGAAGCAGCATTTCCTTAACCTGTCAGGTGCAGGAACAATAATGAAACTTTCACTTTCATAAATGCTGCAGGGCACCTTTAAAATCGGAAACGAATCCCTTGTCATTCCCAGACAAGACTACAACTGCTTCGCAGAACAATGCTTTAGATTTTTTAAACTGGATAGTACCAGACTAGTATGAAGCCTGAGGGGGTAACATTCATGTAGTTATAACTTAACGTTAGCAAAAAGAGAATGCCTTCTGTGGAAAATTAATGTTGAAGAAGGTCAAGGCAAGGCCACACATATTGCCCATTTATGTTTAATTCAAGGGGAAGGTCTTTGTATATGGAAATGTATTTATTTAATTGGGGGATTTTTATGCCACCCCCTCAACAAGAGATTCCCAGGACACCTCTTGGGCTTAATATTAACAAATTGTGCATTGGTGTGCATGATGAGGATATGTCTTTGTCCGTAAAATGGAGTAGAGTACAATTGCTATGTATTTAGATTAGGGATTTATCACCTTGGATTAGAGATGCATTGCATTATTGTAATGGTGGTATCCAATAGTTTTAACATGGCTGGTACTATATCAACTGCTGCTGGTCTTTGACTGCAAATAAATTTGAATTTCAGTAGCCCTTTTGTTAGGTGCCAGCTTGTGTACCAGTCCATAGGAGAATCTGATGGGCTCCCCACTGGTACTTCCTCAGGCAAAACTCCCCTTGTTGGATGATTGCCACTCCCCAGACACTCCCCAGACACTGCCAATGATAGTCCTTGCTCCCTTTTCATCCTCCCAGTTAGGGTCGCCAACCTCCATGTGGTAGCTGGAGATCTCCTCGGATTACAACTGATCTCTAGGTGACAGAGATCAGTTCACCTGGAGAAAATGGCCATTTTGGAAGGGGGAATCTGTGGCCGTATATCCCATAGAAGTCCCTCCCTTCCTCAACCCCGCCTTTCTCAGGCTCCATCCCCAAAATCTCCAGGTATTTCCCAACCCAGAGCTGGCATCCCTACTCCCAGTCCTGGTGGCCACAGAGAGAGAGAGAGAGATCTAAAGTAAATCCTCTCTGGGGCATCTTCGTCCCAGGCTGCTTGCACATAGCGATGATTGTCGGTCAAGGAAAGTCCAAGAAAGTTGCAGCCTTTTCTGTCCACTTGGCATCCAAAGAATTTTTGACTGTGATCTTTCCAAAAAGAACATTTGCTGCAAAATGGGGGAATACACAGAAACAGAACGAATAGAGGTCAGCTTCATATGAATGCTCCCCAAAAACAGTGCTACAATTAGGAAGCCAAGGAAGTATAGAACATTCATGTGGAAGCAGCCCCATACTGAATCTTGGTGATTGTCTGGGCTATTTATATAGTCCTCAGCCACTGTGACATCTCTTCTGCCCTTCACAACCTGAGGCCTGCACACTTAAGAGGCTATTTCTGCTGACACTTAGCCCAGCAATCTCTCCCGACCATCCCCTCACATAAGAAAGAGTAAATGGCCTTTGTGTGTGTGTGTGTGTGTGTGTGTTAAGTGTCGTCAAGTCGCTTCCGACTCATGGAGATCCTATGAATCAAAGTCCTCCAAAATGTCCTATCTTTGACAGCCTTGCTCAGATCTTGCAAACTGAGGGCTGTGGCTTCCTTTATTGGGTCCATCCATCTCTTGTTGGGTCTTCCTCTTTTCCTGCTGCCCTCAACTTTTCCTAGCATGACTGTCTTTGCCAGTGACTTTTGTCGTCTCATGATGTGACCAAAATATGACAGCCTCAGTTTAGTCATTTTAGCTTCTAGGGTCAGTTCAGGCTTGATTTGATCTAGAACCCACTGATTTGTTTTTTTGGGCAGCCCACGGAATCCGTAACCCTCTCCTCCAACACCACATTTCAAAGGAATCTATTTTCTTCCTATCAGCTTTCTTCACTGTCCAGCTTTCACACCCATACATAGTAATAGGGAATACGATGGCATGAAAAAATCTACTCTTGGTGGCCAGTGACACATCCTTACACTTCAAAATATTTTCTAGCTCTTTCATGGCTGCCCTTCTTTTTTTGTAGCTGCTCTTCAATTATGAAATAGCCCTCCCTGAAGTCACATAGAAAGGAAAAGTCAAATGCTTTCCCTCTTGAACTTCAGAAAAGTTTGTAAAACCTGCGAATTCCGGAGGGCCTTCTACCGACAGTTATTAGTGAATTGACAATGATATGATGTTTGTGGAAGGGAAGGGTTGCCAATCTTCAGGTACAGCCTGGAAATCTCCTGCTATTACAATTGATCTCCAGACAACAGAGATCAGTTCCCATGGAGAAAATGGCTGGTTTGGAGAGAGGACTCTATGGTGTTATACTCCAA
The DNA here is from genome assembly GCF_029931775.1 of Euleptes europaea. Taxonomy (NCBI): domain Eukaryota; kingdom Metazoa; phylum Chordata; class Lepidosauria; order Squamata; family Sphaerodactylidae; genus Euleptes; species Euleptes europaea. Next base: position 36,061,592 of record NC_079318.1, on the reverse strand, counting down.
ATCTCAAGATATTTTCCCAACCCTGTGTGAGGAGTAAAACCTGAATATCGTGAGGCTTGCAAGGAGATGAAGTTTTGAACCTGTTTTATCATGAGTGAGTTTAACAAGTGTCACTTTATTCGAATTGTGATTGTTGTTATTTAATTCATTAATTGTTATTTAATTCATGTTATTAGATGCATTGAATGTTTTTTTTTTAAAAAAACAGGGATATAAATGTTTTGAAGGCAAACAGATGTAAATAATAGACAAAATATATTTACATATTTATATAAGGGAAGTCACGGGGAAAAACCAGATTAGTCACAAACACATAAAACCCTAAAGTCTATGTGTGTGTGTGTATTAACCAGGCCCCTGAGACTAATTTGATCAGCTGCCAAATGAATACCCAAGGGGAAGGCATTCCACAGGTGAAAAGCCCCCTCAGAAAGAGGCCCCCTGTGACTGCCACCCACCTGGCTACTGGAGAAGACATGGGGCTGCCAACTACCAGTGATCTCCAGACTACAGATATCAGTTCCCCTGGAGAAAATGGAGGCTCGGAAGAGTGGACTCTGTGGCATTAAATCTTCCCTCCTCAAACCCCACCCTCCCCAGGTTGCACTCCCAAATCTCCAGGAATTTCCAAACCCAGAGTTGGCAACCCTAAACAGACAGTCCTTTAAGTATCCTGGTCCCAAACTTTTTAAGGCTTTAAATCTATCAGCTAGCTAACACTTTGAATTGCATCCAGATGTAAATGGGCAGACAAGACAGATCCATCAATATTGGGGATATATGATCCCAATAACTTGCACATGTCAGCTATAGTACCAATTAAACTAACTGAAGCTTCTGAGCAGTCTTCAAAGCCACCCTCATGTAAAGTGTGTTGTAGTAGTATAATCTGGAGGCAACCAAAACATGGATAACCACAGCTAAGTCATGCTGCCTGAGGAAAAGTCACAACCTGCACACCAGCCAAAGCTAATCAAAAAGTCTTTGTACTACAGAGGAGCCATAAGTGTCCGTATTTAAACATTTATCTAGTAATACCCCCAAGATCCTTCAACCCGATCCTTCAACCTCATTGTGTCACTCCTTTGTGAAAAGATCATTTCATACCTGTGTGCGTGGTTTATAGCCACAGAGTACAGTAAATTCACTCGAATCCTCTAGAGTTCCTGCTCTAAGTGCTAAAATAGCAAAATCTGGTAGTGAAATAGAGCCCCGTGTCCTGTTTTAGCCCTGTGGTGTTGTATACTTCCTCTGTAGAATGCAACACCAGTCACTTTATGATTTAAATCTTAATCAGCAGTATGCCTGCCAACAAGTTCATGAAGTGGCTGCTGAACTCTACAGCATCGTTGGCTCAAAAACAAAAAACAGTGTGTGGAGTTCCTTAGGTGGAGGAATTTCCACGCCCGGGTTAGGGGTACCACTGATTCCATGTCAGTGTCCATGCCCTAATTATGGGTATCACTGACTGGACTACTACCACCAAGGAAAGGCAGCTTTGGGCAGGGTTTGTATGCAGAGCGTGGAAACAAGCACAGGAATGCTAAGGTGTTTCGTACTGGTTTTCTGTTTGATTTGGAGAGATTCATCAATCCCTGCCTGATCTGGGTGGGGCTGCCTCTGCTCCTAGTAGCCACAGTCTGTGCACCAGCCAAAGCTCCCAATGTAGTGGTGGTTCCAGTTGTCAAAAGTGGTGCACACTTAGGGTTGTGGCAGGAGATCTCCTGCTATTATGGCAGGAGATCTCCTGCTATTACATCTGATTTACAGGTGACCTGGAGAAACTGGCCACTTTGGAAGGTGGCCTGTATGGCATAATACCCCACTGAAGTCCCTCCCCTCCCCAAACTCTGGATCCAAGGCATCTGCCCGATCCGCCTGCTGACCGATGCATCCTACTCCCAGCCCGTTGGCTGGGAGTATCCTGAGATGGCAGTATGTGGGACCCACTTGGGCGAAAGCCTGCTGTGTGGTCCCCTGCCACTTGGCGGGAGGCCACCGCTCGGACAGCCCCCAACTGGGAATGTCCCATCCTGACAGCCCCCAACTGGGCATGTCTCATCCTGACAGCCCCTGACAGGGCAGGCCCCTATTCCAGACCTCCCCGCCAAACTCCTTATTGGGGTCCCCAGAACGGGGAGAAGGGGGCACGCAGGCCACTTTTTCCCTCAAAATGGATCCTGCCCCATGCCAAAACTGCCGAAGGTTGTGACGAATTAACACGAAGTTGACATAACAACCAAACAGCCCAAGTATAGGAGGGTGGGACAAATTAGGAAGCAGACTCAGCTGGGTGAGGGGGGGCGGCTTCTTAAATACCTAGCTGGAGGAGCCAAGTGCCAAAGCTCAGGTCTGAGCCTGCCTGCCGGCCCCTCCCCTATTGAGCCAGAGCCTGATGGGTCCATTTGAAATATAGAGCAGGCCAGGAAGGTATGCAGCAGGGCAGGAAAAGTTCCAGCGGAAGTTAGAAATGCTATGGCTCCTTCTCCGGCTTTCCCACCAGCAGCCATTTTGTGGCAGCCTGCTGGCTGCCCAGCTGAGCCCCCGCCTCACCGGACAAGCCCCTGACCCTTGTGCCAGCTCCCAACCCTCCCCAGCGCATGCCAGAAAACTGGGCTTGTAGGTAAGTCTGAGCCTTGCTTTGAATCAGAAGACATGGATGCGGTGGAAAGAAACATCACTGCAATGTCAATTTAATGTCAGACCTTTTAGCAGTTTCTGATAGCTTTGGTCACTTGTGACGTTGTGACTTACTGCCTTTGGATTGTCTTATATGACTGGCTGTATTTTGGCTTGGAAAGGTGGAATATAAACTTTGAAATAAATAAAATACGTGTGTACAGTATGTGTTGCACGGGTACAATCATTGGCACGCTCATTCCGTCTTGGCTGATGCAAGAAAGCTCCAAAATGTATCAGTCAATTTGGGATTTACATCTATGCTCTGAGGCACAACCAACACCACAACATGTGTTGCAAGGCATGCCTGCTTGTTGCGTCAGGTCTTCTTCTTTTTTTCCTTTTTAATTCATGAATGTTTGAATAGCTTAGAATGCCATTTGTGATTCACGGAATTTCCTGCACGTTCTTGTGTGCTGGCCGGTTGTCAGAACGGTTAGGCATTAATTTGTGTGGTTTTATAATTGCTATCCATACACTGAGAGATTAGAAAGAACATCAATTTATAGCATAGCTATGGAATGTAAAACGCTCTCCTGGCTAATACCAGCTGAGAACCTATTTGAATCCCACACCTGAGTCAACACAAAGCTCTGGGTGAAATTCTGGCATCAACTGGCTGGAAGGTTTTCAATCGCTTGTCTGTCACTGGGCAGCCACATCAGTGCCAAAATCTTTCCATCTCTTCACAGCACTGAGGCCACAGTTTGTTTCCCGGCAGCCTCTGGTTCTTCATTGTATGACCTGGGAAAAAGACCTGCCCTTGCTGTGTGGCTGGGAGGAGTGAGATTGGGGGAAAGGAGAGGGAGCTAGGAGAGACTGAAAGGAGAGGAGGGGAGAGCTCTGGGCTTCTTTCGCAAACCAATTAGCCTGTGATGGTGTGGAAAGAAAGAGTTTGATATACTGCTGACCCTAACAGTGAACTGGGATTGCCAACTGGCCTGGGGGGAAATGTCCTGGCACTTTAACAGAGGCTTAGTGGGACATTATTTGCCAGGTGATGTTACTTATGCCATGCCATGAAAGGTTTCCACACATTAAACCTCATTTAAAGAAACTAGGACTTTTTTTTCTAGGATAGTTGGCAAACCGTATGCTGAACTAGACACCATAGAAGCCTGGTAAAGCATTATTGCATTTTAAATGCAATTGTAACACACCACCCCAAGTGACTACTAGCTTCATGGTTTTTCCTACCCTATTAAAGCACCTGTTGTTGTTAGCTACAGTGAGGGGAAAAAGTATTTGATCCCCTGCTAAATTTGCCCGTTTGCCCTCTGACGAAGAAATGACCAGTCCATAATTTTAATGGTAGGTTTATTGTAGCTGTGAGAGACAGAATAACAACAGGAAAACCCCCAGAAACCCAGAAGACAAAAGTCAGAGATTGATGTGCATTATAATGAGTGAAATAAGTATTTGATCCCTTTGCAAAAGATGACTTATTACTTGGTGGCAAAACCCGTGTTGGCAATTACAGAGGTCAGACGTTACCTGTAGGTGGCCACCAGGTTTGCACACATCTCAGGAGGTATTTTGTCCCACTCCTCTTTGCAGATCCTCTCCCAAGTCAGTAAGATTTCGAGGTTGATGTGTAGCTACTCGAACCTTCAGCTCCCTCCACAGATTTTCGATGGGATTAAGGTCTGGAGACTGGCTAGGCCACTCCAGGACCTTAATGTGCTTCTTCTTGAGCCACTCCTTTGTTGCCTTGGCCGTGTGTTTTGGGTCATTGTCATGCTGGAATACCCATCCTCGACCCATTTTCAATGCCCTGGCTGAGGGAAGGAGGTGCTCACCCAAGATTTGACGATACATGGTCCCATCCATCGTCCCTTCGATGCGGTGAAGTTGTCCTGTCCCCTTAGCAGAAAAACACCCCCAAAGCATAATATGTCCCCCTCCATGTTTGATGGTGGGGATGGTGTTCTTGGGGTCGTAGGCAGCATTCCTCCTCCTCCAAACACGGCGAGTTGAGTTGATGCCAAAGAGCTCGATTTTGGTCTCATCTGACCACAACACTTTCACCCAGTTCTCCTCTGGGTCATTCAGATGTGCATTGGCAAACTGCAGACGGCCTGTACATGTGCTGTCTTGAGCAAGGGGACCTTGTGGGCTCTGCAAGATCTCAGTCCTTCACGGCATAGTGTGTTACCAACTGGTTTCATGGTGACTATGGTCCCAGCTGCCCTGAGATCATTGACAAGTTCCTCCCGTGTAGTTCTGGGCTGCTTCATCACCGTTCTCATGATCATTGCAACTCCACGAGATGAGATCTTGCATGGAGCCCCAGACCGAGGGAGGTTGACAGTTGGCCGTGTCCGCACTTACCATTTGCGGCGCCGGCTTCCGCGGGCTTTCCTTGCATGTTCGCACTTACTCTGTTCGAAGGATCTCTGAAGGGTCATCAGAGCGCACTTTCTCCGCAGTAAGAGGATCCGCTTATAAGGCGAAGTAAAAAAATTAAGCGTCTTCCTCACTTTCAGTGGGAACATGCAATCAGTGTTGAATCCACTTCCTGCTGCCAGACCACTTCCTGCTGCCAGCCAACCACCCCACTCCTCCCGCCTCCCTAAGGAAAGCTGGACCAATCGCCGTCCTCTTGCTTCCAGAGCCGACTGGGCATGTGTGGGAGCCCGTTGCTCCCAGCTTATCACATGCAGCGAAGAAAGGCAGAGCAGTGCGAACAGAAATTTAAAATCGAGTTGGATTCTTGTGTACTGGACACGTTGCAATTACGAGGTAAGTTGCTAGTGCGTAAACGGGCAGGGTTAGGGTTGTCACCTTCTCACCAAGCTGCTTGGCAATAGTCTTGTAGCCCAGTCCAGCCTTGTGCAGGTCTACAATCTTGTCCCTGACATCCTTGGACAGCTCTTTGGTCTTGGTCATGGTAGGTTACCCAGCAAGCTGGGTACTCATTTTACCGACCTCGGAAGGATGGAAAGCTGAGTCAACCTTGAGCCAGCTACCTGAAACCAACTTCCATCGGGATCCAATTCAGGCCGTGAGCAAAGCTTTGACTGCAGTACTGCAGCTTAGCACTCTGCACCACGGGGCTCCTTATTATCCCTTACATCATAATAATAAATACATACGTCAAACAACAATTAAAACATTCTAGCAGTGCTGAATAAGTCTCTCAAAATCAGTAGTACATATTAAATCCCTACAGGAGAGTTGTTTGAACAGCAACCTCCGTTTAACTTGGAGTCATACGTCAGGGGGGAGGAAATGAACAACCAAAATGAATACTAAGGGAAACAACATAGTGAAGGGGGGGAGCAATAAATAATCAATAAAACGGGAAAGGAGGGGGAAGGGGAAAGGGCAAGGAGGCAGCTGCTGGATGATACCATCGCTGCCCTCAACCATAGGTCTGGCTGGACATCTCTGTCTTCCAGACCCTGTGGAATTGAACTAAGTCCTGCAGGGCCTAAGTCTCATTGGACAGAAAGCTCTACCGGGCTGGGGCCAAGGCCAAAAAAGCCCTGGCCCTGGTCAAAGACAGCCGGACACTCTTAGGGCCAGGCGGTTAGTTGTGAATGTCCTGCATTGTGCAGTGGGTTGAACTAGCTAACCCTGGTGGTCCCTTCCAACTCTATGATTCTATGATGTCATGTTCCCTAAAACTCCACCCTCCCTGAGCTCAAGTCCCAGGATTTGCCCATGCAGGGTTGGCAGCCCTACCTTGGTATGATGAATGGGATGTTCTAAATTAGCAAATAACAGACTTGGAAATTTTCACTGCACATATTTGTTTAGATTATGAATTGGGCACCCTGCTCTGAAATTCTAGATGTTTATGCATGGGTACTTTCACTCATGATCGCCCCCGGTCTGATTCGGTTGTTCCTTGGAGTTATGCACGAGTTTTCCATCCATTACAAATGACCTTGCGGCCAGGCCTCGCAAATCCTGGGTCTTCCCATCCCTGTAATAACCCAATTCTTCGATCTCCCCTGAGATCAGCTAGGTGAAATCTCCAGTTCTCCATGCATAAGCCAAAGTATGCAACAGGGGAGTGGGGGGGGGTGATGTTTCTCTCACAGGAAGCACAACAGCCAATTACAAAGCAGTGTTTCTAGGGGCAGGGACTCAAATGCTTCCTGATTTGAGCTTGGGGACTGCTGGTGCATAGAATTGCAACAAAAAAGTGTGGGTCAAGCAACCTTCAAGCCCCAGGTAAAACTCCCATGCATAAACGACCTCTAACTTCATTAGTGCTGGTATAGATTTAAAGCTTCTACAACTAGACGAAATGTGAGAATTCAATAATGAGGAAGGATCAAAGGCCCAAACTGCATGAGACTTTTTAAATGAGTTGGGTCTGGCCTTACTGTTTTTCCCTGCAGTCACATAGCAGCTGTGGGGGCCTGACTCAGCTCGCAACCATGGAGGAGGGAGAGGAGGGTTCCTGCCTTCCCCTCCCCTCCATTTTCCTGAGCCAAAATGGCCCCAGGGGAGTTATCTGCCCCACTTAACTGCAAAATGGGACAAATAACTCCCCCAGGCTATTTCAGCTCAGGAAAACAACAAAGAGGGAAAGCCAGAGTCCCTCTCTTTCTGAGCCACAGTCCTGGGCAAAATTGCCCCCTGAAGATTTTTAAAAGGATGCTCCTTGCAGCAGCTGTGTGCCTACAGGTAAAGCAAGTCACATACAGTGAACTCAACATGTTACAAAACATCTTGTGTAGTTTGGCCCTGAGGTCTTGTATGAGACATTATTGAGGAGGTTCAGATTTCTCAGATCTTTCATTGTCTTTATATTTAAAGTTAGCAATTGGGTGGGCTGGATCTGGCTAAGAGACTCTGGGGCAGGTGGGGGGGAATCTTTTTTAGTCAAGAGCCCAACAGGAATTTATCTGTAAGTGTGTCCATTCATGGGTAAAGGCAACACTCCTATCAGTGTCTACTTTTAATCAAAATAGAGTTCAGTTGAGGGGGAGCTAAACCTGGCCACCTTTTGTGCCTTGTTTGCTCCATTTGACCGGTTTTGGCATTCTTCCCTGAAACCAGAAGTCAAATGAGCTGGGTGAAAAAAATACTGAAACCGACCAAAATGTTGAAACCAACCAAGTGTTTTTGGTATTAGGGGATATTCCATAATGTGATCCTCCATTTGCAGCCTAAAGAGAAGGCTGAAATTAACGTTGTCAATTCTGAGTTGGGAAATTCCTGGAGATTTGGTCATAAAGCCTGTGAAGGGTGAGCTTTGGTATAATGTCATCCAATCCACCCCCCAAAGCAGCCATTTTCTCCAGGGGAAGTGATCTCTGTATGCTGGAGACCAGTTGTAATTTCAGGCAATCCTAGCTTTATTGCATACTTCTTCAGAACTTAGAAATGAACATTTGTGCAAGCTTCTCTTAGAAAAGCTTAGCAGAACTGGAACTGAGCTTGCAACAAAGGGATTCTAAGTAGGTGTGGCGTTTTCCTTATTTCCCCATGGAGGAAAACATTGTTATATTTAGCAACCCCTTAAGACAAATGCAGATTAAAGGATGAAAAATCCATGACTGGATCTTTCCAACATTTTTCAATAGAAATTAGAGCCACAGGACACTATTTGCACTGGAGACATGGCAGGGGACAGTAGGAGTCCACCTCTTCCCACCCTTCAGTTTTACTATTAAAAATGGCTCTCACTCCCATGCCATTATTAGCATGGGAAGAGAAAAAGACAGGCAAAATAATAGAGTGCCTGTCTTTTTCCTTCCTGGACCAATAACAGTTTGGTGGTGGGGCAAGGATGTTCTCATCAGTGGAATGGAATGGGAAGAGTTAAAACTCCACCACCTTGTGCATCATTCCCCCAATTCAAATGCTACAATCTAGCTTTCAAAAACACTGGGAAGATCCTTTCACAGATGTTTCAGCATCTTATCCAGTTTGGTCCTTAGTTCACTCTTCATCCACTACGCATTCTGCCCCTGTCTCATTGTCCAAGATGTAGGCAAGAGGCTGGACTGGGGCATAGGAGTGGGAATGGGGTGCTGATCATGAAGAAAATGCTTGCCCTGTGTTCGCCATCACAAAGACAATATATTTTGTGATAATTAAATTGTGTGTGTGTTAAGTGCCGTCAAGTCGCTTCCGACTCATGGCAACCCTATGAATGAAAGTCCTCCAAAATGTCCTATCTTTGACAGCCTTGCTCAAATCTTGCAAATTGAGGGCTGTGGCCTCCTTTATTGCTTTCGCATTACTGTTTGTTGTTTATTGTTCAAATAGCACAAAACAGTAATGCGGAAGCAATTTATTGGCGTGTTAGATATTCATGAAATACTGCCATTTAATTTAATTGTCACAAAGTACATCGTCTTGTTTTAACAACTGCGGTCTCCTATTGCCTTGCTAGCGTTAGTCAGCAAAATTCCTGATGGGGAATCTGACAAACAAACAGAGCTCTCTGCTCCTGAGGGCAAGCAAACACCAGCCGCGTTTGGGCTGCTTCTTGGACTTCAGCTCGGTCTCCTGTCCGCAGTTCATCTGGGAGCTCCTTGGTTATGCTACTTGATTTTCACGGCCTCCTGTTTGTCTCACCTTTGATCTCAGCCTCTGTTTACAGTTCAACCGTTCCGGCTAGAGTTGCACATATATGGCTCGTAAGGATTTGTCGAGGGGGTAAAGGTGAACTCCTGCTGGAGACCAGTGCAGATTAAAACAAGCCATGCGCTTTGCTGGTGATAGAGGCTGGCTTGCCATTTGTTCCAGTGGTGCGGCTTTCGACCTGGCCCACCAATGAATTGTGCTCACGAACCCCAGCCAAACAGGGACTCTTGCTATGGTGAAATTACTACACCGTTTCCATTTAGAGGAGCAGGCTACGCAGCTGTAAATTTTTCTTTTTTTTACAGTTCTAGTTTCAGCTCAAGAAATGGATCTGCACCTTCTTTCCATGACATCGCTCCAGTAAAGCAAGGGAAATGACTTATACTCTCCATACTGCAGCTAGAGCGGAATTGGTTCAAGTCTCAATAGTGGCGTTTACATGAATGCAGGCAGGGAAGAGGCACATGGAAGATGTTCTGCCAAGGCCTTTAGCCTTGCCTTGCAGCTCACCTATCTATTTTCTCCTTGAAGCACTTGCTTCAGTTAGTTTGGCCAGGTCCCTCTTCATCACCGGCAGGAGGTTTTTGGGGGTGGAGCCTGAGGAGGGCGGGGTTTGGGGAGGGGAGGGACTTCAATGCCATAGAGTCCAATTGCCAAAGCGGCCATTCTCTCCAGGTGAACTGATGTCTATTGGCTGGAGATCAGGATTTCATAGGGGATTTACTGAACATGACACACTCCCATTCATTAATGCATTAAGTAATCAGGAAGCCAAACGGAATCAGGAAGCCAAATGTTATCTAAACAAATACAACGATATACAAAAGTTATGTGTTCTTTTTCAGAACCAATGTCTTTGGAATCATTGTCCATATATAATCCTTTCAAGGTTGCCGCAATTGGGTGCCTTGTTTTTGAGGTTCATCATGGAGTCGTATCCTGTTGATTGCACTGACAATATGAAGTTAGGGTCATACACATTTCACAGTTCAGGGTGTATTACAGGGGTCCAGGTTATCACCCTGTTTCGACCACCTGGAGGTTGGCAACACTAGCTTGGGACCTTATGTATGCAAAGCATGTACTCCCTACCAAGAAGCTGTAGCCCCTCCCTTGTGGTTAGTGGTTACCCTTTGCTGTCATGCCCCTGAGGATTTTGAAACTTTGTTTGAGTTTCTTGTTTTAGGGGTTTTTTGGGGGGGGGAAGAGCCTTTTACCCTTTTTTTGCAGATTGTGCTCATTTCTGTTTTCTAACTTCTCTTTGTAAGAATACAAATAGTTCAGTTTCAAATAGCATGAACTGCAACATAGACAGGCCTTTCCAGCAAGGCTCCTTCCAGCCCTGAACCATCTGGGCAAGGCACCATAGTTTAATCTTTGAGCCCCTTTTACCCCTTCTTTGGTTTCACAGGTGAAATGAGGTTTCAGGGAAGCACATGGGGTCCCAATGATATCCACTACGTGTACTGATCTTGCTTCTTCCAGTCATTTATCATACTAATAGGGTTGCCAGGCACCCGGTGGTGGCGGGCAAACCCCCAGTAATTTACCCCTCTGCCCACCGACCACCTGAGGGCTGGCGGGCAAACATGCACGCGCGTGTACATACCCCGTGCACGGCACATCTGGCTTACAACCGGAAGTGCCGCCTCGCGAGGGGCCTTTTCCTCTTAGTTTGAGTGGTAAAGGGCCGCTTTACCATTCAAACTAAGAGGAAAAGACCCCTGGTGAAGCGGCACTTCCGGTTGTAAACCGGAAGTGACGCGCACCCGCAATCCCAACCTCAGCCCCATAGCCTCCCGCTGGAGGAGAGAGGGGACCTGGCAGCCCTACATACTAATGATGTTTGGGAGTGCTTGTTCCCCTTGAACAAGATAGTGCCACTGATCTGAAGGGACATCCTTCATTTTGCTTCAGCACAGAACAAAGCAAGTTCATAGGAAATGAACTCAAACCCAAATAGTAAAGGCTCCTTTAATCCGCTATTACTACAAAAGTTAGTGAGTATTTGCTTGCATACTCTTTTACCAGACAAGTATAACTTGTTTCTAAATCAGCCTCGTTCCAGTTCTGGCTCTTTTCATCTCAATGCATTCTGGGAGAATGAAGATGCCTCCCCCCACCCTGCCACCCAGTTCAAATACTCTACATAATGAACATGCAGGAAACTGAACTTTACTCTCTGGCTTGCTAACACTTCAGCCCATTTACGAATACCTAGTATCCCTCATCTCCACCCGCCAACTCTTCCTTAAAGGGCCTCAGGACCTAAGAACTTAATAAGAAGAGCCCTGGTTTATCAGACTGCTGGTCCATGGGCAGCCCATTCCTGAGCCTTCGGGGGCCAGGGACGGCATGGCCGAGGCACCACTGCGGCGCCTCCAAAGTTGTTCCCCGGCTGCCGAAAGACTTTAAAAAGCCCTTTAAAGGTTGTTTCTTTGTTAAATAGGGAATTTGGCCCCATTGAAAATAGCGAGGCTGCGCCAGCAAAAAGCTGATGCAGGAGCGCTGTTGTTTTAGATGGCGTACCCAGGGTGAAAGGGGTCAGGAAGCTGCCTACTGGCATAAGTGGTGCGGGCGCCAGCACAGGGGGCCGAACGCCAGCGGAGCTCCTTCCTGGCCTCCTAAGGACTTTCATCCTTTCGGGTCAGGAATGGGTCCAGTCCAGCATCCTGTTTCACACACGTAGTGCTTTTCATCCCAATAAAAATTATATCGGCCGGAGGTCAATCTCTTGTCAAAATGGTCAAACAAACCTTAAAAGATATACTGAGAAGTGCCTCATTTTCTTTTATTGCCTCATATAATGACATGTGCAGAAGTAATGATCGAGCTGTCATCTTACCGCAGCTTCACAAGAAAATGTAAAGGCATTATGTGAACAAATTATGGTATAGAATTATACAGTGTATCGACCTTTTAAGATTTAAAATGTAAAATGATAATTATTCAAGTACATTACTCCTTTTCCTCTCCTCCTCAAAGTTTCTGCTGTGTCTGGGGATAACCCACCTGCAGCCTGAACTTGTAACATTCAGGAAGTACTCATCCATGTGCTTTTCCGGTATGCATGAGTGAACATTAAGAGTGTTGTTAGCTGGCCACAGAAATCTGGTAAGAAGCAATACAGTCAGACTTCAATTGTCAACTTCCTTCCTCTCAGAACATTTCTTGTCTTGTAATATGTATCAGTTCCTCAAATTCAAAACTGTCACTTACTGTATCTGCAGAAATTGGTAGATGACAGTCTTTTTGTGTGTGTGCTAGATCCAAATTGGGGGGGGGGACTTAGTACAGCAAACACTAAAGGTACTAAAGAGGATACTAAAGAGGATCCTTTTCTAATAAAGAACATTATATCTGCATGGTTCTGAACACTTAGTGATGCTTCATAGATGACTTTTGATACCTTTAACTGTCTGCTACACTTAACTGGCTTCCATGGGCGAAAACGCATGGTCGCTTTAGCCTCCTTTATTCCCTGTTTCAGCCAGGATTCATCCAGGATTGAACGCATTCGTTTCGCCAAACGTGTGTTTGATCCTGGCTAAATCCTGGCTGAAACAGGGAATAAAGAAGGCTAAAGCGACCATGCATTTTCGCTCCATGATAACATAAAAAGTAAGGTTTTTTTAAAAAAAAAAAAATCAATTAAGCACCAGAATTTGTTTAAGTCGAAGACCTGACCTACTCTACTTTGGGGGGGAGGGTTCTAGGAGGAGACATTTTCACAACTAACCTGAACAATAATTTTATTATATTCTGTTGATTTTGGATTGTATTGACAAAGCCTGTGGGCTCCTGTGAAAGAGCAGGATCGACATTTTATAAATAAAGGACAAGCACTAGGTAGCAAAATTTAACGGGGAAGGGCATGATCTTCTGACTGGTAATGCCTTTCTCCACATCATGTCCCCCCTCTCTACAATTTCTGTAGTTTTTCAATGAAGAGAATGACTTCTACAGTAGAAATGTAAAATGTAAGCCAGTTTTCAGACCAGTTGTCATGTTGGCTCCTAGCAAAGGAACCCTTGGGTCTCCAGTACTGTGAAAAGCTACTGGCAATTAAGAGCCCTGTGGCGCAGAGTGGTAAGTTGCAGTACTGCAGTCAAAAAGCTCTGCTCACCACCTGAGTTCGATCCCAACAGAAGTTGGTTTCAGGTAGCCGGCTCAAGGTTGACTCCGCCTTCTATCTTTCTGAGGTCGGTAAAATGAGTATCCAGCTTGCTAGGAGTAAAGTGTAGATGACTGGGGAAGGCACTGGCAAACCACCCCGTAAACAAAGTCTGCCTAGTAAACGTCGGGATGTGACGTCACCCCATGGGTCAGGAATGACCCGGTGCTTGCACAGGGGACTACCTTTACTGGCAATTAAATTCAAAGTGGTTTCACCTGTAGGAGGGAAAAACTACTGGCAGCAAACAAGACAAGTGCACTGGAAGACTTCTGAATAGCTACCAGAGAGAGCGAGAGAGAGCATGCTTCCAGAAGAGTCTTACTGAACTAATAGCTCACTGACAACTGAGAACTAGAACGTATGCCTCATGATTCTCAAGCTGGAAAACTCATCCAACCCTTCCCTTACTTTACTTCAGAAACCCTCTGCTCGCCTCTTTATTTTGGATTCAGCTCCTATTTTAACATGCATAAGGTGACATGTAGAAATGTTCTTAGAAAACAGTCATAAAAAAAGAAAACTCAAAGAAGGGCCCAATGGAGAGCAGAAAATTATAGTGTCTGGGTCAGTATTTACAATAATTATAATTATTATAAAGTACAATAGGGGATAGAAACCCATAATTCTCATGGTGCTCTCTGACTTTTAGACCTATCTTTAGAAAGCACACACCAGAACAAGAGGCACAAAAAGAATGCCATGAAATAATTTGACTGTGTCATAAGTACTGGGGGGAACACCAGGGAGAGAGAATATTTATGTCCGATGTGATCCAGCAGCCCTGAGGATCCTTTTAAAAAATCCATTGTTGATTTAACCTTGGGCATTTTTGCACAGGCAGCCTTCAGGAATGAGATGTGCTCTTTCACTTCCTGTGATCTCTTTGAGTGAAGGACCCACATTGGTTCCCTACCTGTGTGAGTAACAGATGTGAGATATTGCCATACAAGTGGGCATACAACAGCCCTGCTCTCTGTGCCCTGCCTTCAGAGATGAAGCAGGTGATAACTCAAGACAGGATATTTTCAGTGGTGGCACCTTGCCCTTGGAATTTCTTTGCTCTTGAGGCTTGGTTGGCATCTACCATGCAGTCTCGTAGGCAACAGGCCAAAACATCTCTTTTTACCCATTCTTATTTTTCTAATTGTTTTATAGCCTGCTTCTGGTCTGTTTTATGGATATTTTTGTGGTGTCGATGGTTGTTTTATTCTGTTTTAATGCTCCTGGCTTGATTTTAATTGCTTGTTTTGTTTTATATTAATAACTGATTACATTTTAAAGATTTTATGGTTTTATATTTACTTGTAAGCCATTTTGAGCAGGACTCTGGAGAGGCAGCATATAAACCCCTTAAATAAATAAATAAATAAATAAATAATCCTAGTCGTGCCTGTTAAGAAGAACACAAGAAGAGCCCTGCTGGATCAGACCAGCTGTCCATCTAGGCCACCAGCAGGAGGTTTTTGGGGCAGAGCCTGAGGAGGGCGGGGTTTGGGGAGGGGAGGGACTTCAGTGCCATAGAGTCCAATTGCCAAAGCAGCCATTTTCTCCAGGTTAACTGATCTCTATCAGCTGGAGGTCAGTTGTAATAGCAGATTTTCAGCTAGTACCTGGATGTTGGCAACCCTAATCCTGTTTCACACAATGCCCAGCCAATTGCCCTCGAGGGCCAAAAACAGGGCATAGATGCCAAGGCTCTTCCTTGATGTTGCTTCCTAGTACTGATATTCAGAGGTTTACTGCCAGTGAACGTGGAGTACCCCTTTACTCAACATGGCTTGTACCACTGATAAACCTATCCTCCTTGAACCTGTTTAACTCCCTCTTAAAGATATTTATGACTGTGGCCATCACTATAGCCACTGGCAATGAATTCCTCTATTTAACTACTTGTTGAGTAAAGGAGTATTTCCTTTTGTCTAGTCAGTACCTATTACCCATGAACTTAATTGGGTGCTCCTGAATTCTAGTATTATGGGAGAGGGAGAAAAGGCTATTAATATTCTGATTCGAAGAAAATTTCTCGGCTACCTAAAATTTCTAAATTCTTTGTCAAGAAAGTTTAAATTATGCAATCGAAAGATGGGGAGAACATGGTTCCTTTTATGTCAAAATATCAGGTTTAACAAGAATGGAATTTAATTAAAAAATAAGGTGTGTAAAGTTTGAGGGAAGCTAAGAGATGATTAAATTGATTTAGTTATAATTGTGTGAATAATTAAATTTATATATTTTATATAATGTTTAATATTTAGAATTAATAGCATATAGGGTTAGAGTAAAATACAAGAAAACAGAATATATAAGGTATTACTTCCCCTTCCCCCCCCCGAAATATAATAGTATTCAAACACGTAAAGGGAGTAATGCAATGGTATGCAGGTATAGTTAAGAGTAAATGAATGCATGAAAGCAGCTTTAATAATGTAGGTTAAAAGTATATTTTGTAGTAAATTCGGTTAGGTTATCAATACATGACACGTGTACATTCTCAATTTGTATTATGTTTTTAATTCTGTACTTTCCATGTTTTGTTTGTTCCTTTTCAGTTTGTAAATAATAATAAAAACAAGTTGGGAATAACAAAGTTCCATCTCTGTGGAGGGGGGAGAAAAGAAAAGATGTTCCAACAGCTGTTTGATTCAATATCTGATGCTCATCTTTGAATTCAGGGAGCCTTCTCCCCCGCCCTCCCCCTTTGCTGGAGCATTTTTGCAGTTACTTTGCGCAGCTGCAGTGTGCTTGCAATTGACCCAGATAAATATATGAGAGCAGCAGAGGAGCCATGCTAGATCAGATCAAAGGTCCACCTAGTCCAGCATCCTGTTCCCACAGTGGCCAGCCAGATGCCGCTGGGAAGTTCACACGCAGGGCATGAAAGCAATGGCCCACTCCTGCTGTTTGCCCCAGCCGTTGCTATTCAGCGGTACGTTGAATTCAGAGATGCTGTGCTGTCAGGGCTCTCAGCCACTGAGAGGCCCGTGTTTCATGATATTGTGGCATTCTTGCATATTATGAATGTTTCACCTTCCTATCTAAGCGGTCTGTCTACACACCATGTAATCAAATCAGGTTGGCATTGGTTTGCAATTAAGGAGTTTGGTGTGAAATTGTGAATCCCTCTTCAAAATGTGGTTTGTTTCCAGGCTAGCAGTGCAACCCTTAACAGAGTTACACCCTTCTTAAGCCTGTTGAAGTCAATGGGTTTAGAAAAGATTGTACTGTTTAGTACAATCCTAATCTGTTTAGGATTGTACTGTATTTTTATCCTATTCAAAATGTGACTTCTTTTTTCTCTAGAGGAAAAAAAAAGAACCACATGCCAGTGTATAAGGGCATCCCCTAATTCATTATTCCCATTCTTCTGGGGAAAGAAAGGTACAGTTTGCTAAAGAGAGTGAAATTAGGACTCTGGAGTAATTCATGGCTTGTTTCTGTCTCAAAGGTCAGACTTTTTCTGCTGTTCCCACCTCCCTCTTCCAAGACCTTGGCTCTTTGTTTATAGTACTTGGAATCTCAGCAACAAGTAAACCGTTTTTGCTCATGTGTATGAGAGGAATGAGGGAACTCAGTATATCCAAATAATGGGGCAAAGGAGAGAACAAATAATAATGGAGTACTATTGGGCATAGGTTCCATTCCCCTGAGGTCTACCCCCTGCCTTGTACATACAGAGGACAATCCAGCCAGATGAAGCACTTTCTAGTCTAATTCATCTCAACGGAATTGTTACTTTCATTTTGCAACATTCCCATTGACATAAATGAGGGTTAAAAATGAGTGATGTTGACCAGGTGGCAGCCCTTAGATTTTCAGGTGCCTTAGATAGGGTTGCCAACCTCCAGGTACTTGCTGGAGATGCCCTGCTATTACAACTGATCTCCAGCCAATAGAGATTTGCCTGGAGAAAAACGGCTGCTTTGGCGATTGGACTCTATGGCACTGAAGACCCTCCCCTCCCCAAACCCCACCCTCCTCAGTCTCCACTCCAAAAACCTCCCACCGGTGGTGAAGAGGGACCTGGCAACCCTAGCCTTAGACAACCATACTGCATGGGGGCCTGTGTGGTGTAGTGACTGGAGTGTTGGACTACAATCTGGGAGACCCAGGTTCAGATCCCCACTCTGCCATGGAAGCTTGCTCTCAGCCTAATCTACCTCACAGGGTTGTTGTGAAGATAAAATGGAGAAGAGGAGAACAATGGCAGGCGCTTTAGTCTCCTAGTGTCTCCCCCTCCAGGATTCCATAAGCTCTCTGGGTCCTAAGTAGCCTAATTGTCCTTCCTCCTTTTTCCTTATTTGATTCCCAACTGTTCTCAACATTTAATGGAGCATATTCAATCCTCATGAGCTTGGTATTTGTGTGTGGGGTGGTGTCTTTTTCTCTTAGTTATATGTGTATAAAGTTTGTATGTGTATAAGTGCCGTCAAGTGGCAGCTGACTTATGGTGACCCCAGCAAGGAGCTTTCAAGGCAAGTGAGAAGCAGAGGTGGTTTGCCGTTGCCTTCATCTGCAGAGTCTTCCTTGGTGGGCTCCCTCCAAGCACCGCCCCTGCTTAGCTGTACGATGTGCCTTCCTTCCCTTGGCTAATTTGCAAAGTTTTTCGTCCTGCCATGGATGCCCCACGAGTAGGTAGAGACCCCTACTTTGTCTGCAGGTAGCCTAGTTTTGCTGCTTTTCTCTTTGCCACAGGGGCCATCCACTTTGCTCTTAGACATAATGATTTATAAATAAACACACTGTTTTGCAGAAGGCTCCCATGCCTAAGCCCTTCATTCATCATATACCCTGCAGTGCTGTTTGCAAAGAGGCTACTGGTGGTGGAATAACAATTTCAAAACTTCATAATGATCCTCAGTAAACTAGCCCAATATATATGTCTTCATTTATTTGCACAAACCTGACCTCAGTATAGCAGCTCACCATACACTATTCATATTAAATTGTTCAGCCTATCATGCTTGGAATATTGTCCTTTTTTCGTCTTTCCCCATCATTCTTCTGAGAAACGATTTGGAATCAAGGACAAAGTTTAGTGGCATCCTTTAGCACAAATATGATTCATCTCTGGAATGTGACCTGATAGGCAGGAAAAGCAGTAGTGAAGCTTTCAGGAAATTAATCCTGATGTTGATTTATATTGCATAAATATGACATCCGAATCTTTTTTCTTGCAGCATAAAAAAGCTCTATCATCTGAATAGCTTCTATTGACTTCCACGCGTGTAAAATGTTATGGCAGTTCGATGTGATGAATTTTGGAGAGAGGTTTTCCTAACTAGTAGATGAAACTTGTCACTAAAATTGCCCTGTATACTAGAAGACTGGAAATTATTCAACGTTACGCTGATTTTTTAAAGTGGTCCAGAGGGGACTCAAGAAATGACCAGCCAGTTAGCCTAACATATGTTCCCAGTAAATTAGTAAAAACTGTTATTAAAGATACAGTTAGTAAGCACATAGAGGGACAAAGCCTGCTGAGGGGAAATCAACATGGCTTCCAATCCTGACCAACCTCTTTGAGTTTGTGAAGAAGTTAAAAGGATGATTTGGTAGACATTGGGCGAAAACACACAGTGGCTTTAGCTTCCTTTATTCCCTGTTTCAGCCAGGATTCAGCCTGTTTCAGCCAGGATCGAACGTATGTATTTTCGCTGAACACATTGCCGATCCCGGCTGAATCCTGGCTGAAACGGGGAATAAAAGAGGCTAAAGCGACCGTGCGTTTTCACCCATTATATACTTGAACTTCCAAAAGGCTTTTGATAAGGTACATAACCAAAGACTCCTGAGTAAGCCCAGAAGTCATGGAATAAGAGAACGGATCTTTTTATGGATTAAAAATTGGTTAAATAACAGGAGGGAGATAGGAATAAAGGGACAGTTCTCGCAATGAAGGGATGTTATAGGCCAGTCTCCAATTTACTTTTTCTGGGGAAGATGATAGACTATGTGGTGGTGGAGCAGTTCTTGAGATTTCTGGATCACACATCTGCCGCTGACCCATTTCAATCTGGGTTCTTTTCTGGGTTTGGAACTAAAATGGCTTTAGTTGCACTGCTAGATAATCTTCATGTAAAGGGGACAAGGGGCCTGTCATCTTTGTTGATACTATTAGAACTAGCAGCGGACTTTGACACAGTTGACTACTCCATTCTTATCCATCATTTGGAATACGTTGGTGTTAGTGGAGTAGCCCTTCAGTGGTTTGGGGGGTTTTTTCTGTCCGATTGGACACAGAGTGTTTTCACCTGAGCAGCACTATCAACTGGGTGGCATTTGTCCTCTGGAGCCCCACACGGTTCTAGTCTTTCAGCCATGCTTTCTAATATCCATCTTTGTTCTGAACTGAGGCCGTGGTCAGGTGACTAAGGCAGAACAAGCTGAAGCTGCATCCAGCCACGGCACAGATAATGCTGGTCAGCAAGTTAAGAGCTTGGGCGGGGGGTGGCTCATGGACCTGGCCTTGCTGTTTGGAAAGCAGGTTGACACAGTGGCCAAAAGCACCTTCTATCAGCTGCATTTTATTTCATTTCAATAAAAAATAAGAAATAAAAAATAGGAAAATACAGAAAAATAGAAAACAATACAAAACAGAACATAAAAGAAAGAAACAAGAAAAAGGTTTTGGGTGGTCATACAAAAATTTGATAAAATTACAATTATTTTTCTATCCTACTTATAAACTGTGTTATGCCAGTTTCTAGACTCTTAGTAATAGATCCTCTTATTTTTTACTTGTTCGTTTATTCTCTATATTGTTAATATAATACTTGCCTTCACTGCATATTCTACTAATCTTAACATTAATACTAACTTATTTTAAAATTAATATCTAATGCTTACTTCTGTAGAATAAAATTATCTCCAACCATACTGAATTTTGTTTGTGAAACATTTTATAAAACATATTAATAATAAAGCTTCCAATTATTTTGAAACTCTTCTCTGAGTCTTATTCACTTGATTTGTCAACCTTGCCATCTCTGCGTATTGTGCTAATTTATCCTTCCATTCTTCTACATCCGGAGGCTGCCAGTTTATTTCTGAGTTCAATTCAAGATGCCTTTAGAGCCTTTCGCAGCCTGGGGACCACATATCTGCAGGACCATCTCTTCCCGCGTGTTCCCATGCACCAGTTACAGTCTTCAGGCTGCCATCTGCTGGCGATTCCTCCACTCAGGTTGGCCCACCTGGTATCAACAAGTGCCAGGGCCTTCTCCATCACAGCCCCCACAGTGTGGAATGGGCTGTCTGAGGAGGTAATGGGACCCCCCCCCCTTGCTGAAGATCTTCAGGAGGCACTGCATGGCTTATTTGTTTGCCAGGACTTTTGAGCAGGTGTGAACAACAGGCATCTTTTAAGGGGAAGGGAAGTGTGTGGGATTTGTATTTGGTTTTCATCTGTAATATTTGATAGCTACCTGTAAACTGCTTTAATCCAAAAAGAAAGGCAGGGTATAAATATTTTAATCAATAAATAAAGTGACCAGTGGGGTCCCACAAGCATTTATATTAGGACTGGCTCTATTTACTTTGTTCATAAATGATTTGGAATTGTAATGTAGTGACCAAGGTTGCTGATGATTCCAAATTAATCAGGCTGGTGAAACCAAGCCAGATTGTCAAGAGCTCCAAGAAAGGGTAGAGGGCAATAACATGGCAAATGAATTTCCAAGTAGGTGATACACATTGGAACAAAACTTTAACTATAAGCTGACCGAGACTGAGAGCGAAAGACATCTTGGGGTTGTAGTGGCTAGTTGAATGAAAATGTCAATATAGAGCATGGGTGCCATTAAAAAAAACAAACTCCATGCTGTGGATTATCAGGAAAATTAAATTGTCAGTATTGCAGTGCCCTTGTCTATGGTTTGGCTTCATTTGGAGTACTGTATACAGTTCTGGTTGTATCACAAAATTGGCATTGCAGAAGAAGACCACCAAGATGATGTAGGGGTTGAAGCACCTTTCCAATGAGGAAAAACGAAGGAGAAAAAAATAAGACTAATGGGGGACATGATAGAAGTTTGTAACATTATGTGTGGGATAGAGAAAGTGGATAGAGAGAACTTTTTTTTCCTCTCTGATAATATTAAAACTTGGGGATACCCAAAGAAAATTGATGGACAATAGATTCAGGACAGACAAAAGGAAATGCTGGAATAGATGAGCCACTTACCTGATCAGGTAGGGATCTTCTTGTGTTCACTCTGCCACTTCTTCCAGTGTTAATACCTGTCAGCCCTTGGCCCACAGAACCAGAAATCACCACAAAGTCATATAGAGTCCAAACAGATGGCTTTTACTGATCAAATAGGCATACAGTGCAAACGAATAAAATGACAGCTATGAGAGGCTCACTAGCTGGGAGATATTATAAGGCAGGAAAGGCGGGAGATTACACGCATGAATACAGTTTCCCAGGAGCTGAGTTCCCAGGCCTAGGTATGCGACCTTGGGGGGCAGACAATACAGCACAGAGACAGAGGCAATAACGAAACCGAGATAGCAGCCTGACATTCTGCTCCCCTCAAGGCCCCCTCCCAGTTCGCAAGGGGGCTGGCCTGTCCGGGTAAGCAATGTGAAAGGCGTCGACGAGGTCGGGGGCGGAGACATCCCGTGCGCGCACCCATTCGTCATAGGCAGGGGGGAAATGTTTCCAACGAACTAGATATTGCAGATTGCCATGGTGAATACGGGAGTCAAGGATCTTGGAGACTTCGAAGTGTTCTTCCCCCCCCACCATGATGGGTTGCGCAGGCGGTGGGTCCGGATGCCACCGTGGAGAAGCAACATGGGGTTTGAGGAGGCTTATGTGGAAAACAGGATGCACACGCCTCAAGGATTTGGGGAGAGCCAGTTCCACTGTGACAGGGTTTATGACCCGAGTAATGGGGAAAGGGCCAATGAATTTGGCGCTGAGCTTATGGCACGGTTGGGTGGAACGGAGATTTTTGGTGGAAAGGTAAACCAAAGCACCCACTTGCAGATCACCCCCGGGGGAGCGATGTTTGTCAGCTTGCGCTTTGTATTTACGTTTGGCCCGGTCGAGGTTGCTAACGAGCCAGGGCCAAGTGGTACGGAGGGCGTGTGCCCAGGAGGCAATGTCGGGGTTCCCCTCCCCCTCTACATCATCTGTAGGAGCGATGGGACTGAAATCTTGTCCATACACAGCAAAAAACGGGCTAAAACCTGTGGATTGATGCATGGCATTATTGTAGGCATATTCTGCTAAAGGTAACAGTTCCACCCAGTTATCCTGGTGGTAGTTAACATAACAACGCAAATAACATTCAAGTACAGCATTGACACGTTCAGTTTGACCATCAGTTTGAGGATGGTATGCACTAGACAATCCCTGTTCCACCCCCACCAACTTGAGGAAAGCTTTCCAAAACTTAGAAACGAAACCACTTCCGCGGTCACAAATTATTTTACGCGGAAACGAATGTAAACGAAAGATATGCGTCACGAAGAGGCGGGCCAGTTTCTGAGCAGAGGGGATCCCTGCGCATGGAATCAAATGTATTTGCTTAGAAAACAAATCAGTAACAACCCACAACACAGTTTTACCCCCACTGAGAGGGAGATCAGTCATGAAGTCCATAGCAATCACTTCCCAAGGTCTGCTGGGCGTTTCAAGAGGTTGTAGCAGTCCCGGGGGTTTGCCCTGCGATCGTTTCGCAGCGGCACAAACGGGACAGCTGCGGATGAAGGAGTCAATGTCGGAACGCATTCCCCCCCACCAGAACTGTCTGCGCAATAAGTGAAGGGTCTTCAGAAACCCAAAGTGCCCAGCTGTTTTGGCTCCATGAGCTAAATGTAAAACGTCCTTCCGGAGAGCTTTGGGTACATACAATTTTGAGTCTTTGTACCAGGACCCCCCTTGTTCCAAAACACCAGGAGGTAGGGTATGAGCGGAACGTTCTAAAAGGCACTGGTCCCGAAGGACAGTTAAAAAGGATTCGGAGATGGGGATTTTGGAGGGAGCCCCCCCGTCGGTCATGGAGATCTGAGAAACAGTTATAGGGCTAGTGCTTACGTGCGGCGGCGCGCAGACTGCAGGCGGCTGAGCGGTCGGAGGGGTAGGAGGGGCGGGAACTCCGGTCTGTTGCGGTGGCGGCTGGGCAGCCGGTTGGGCTGGCGGAGCTTGCGAGTTAGGGAAGGTGTGCTGATGCTGGGATCGGGTTTGCACAGCCAGCATAGGTAGGGCCCCACGTTGCATAGGGGTGAACAGAGAGTTGGTGGGTCTTTCGAGTTTTACCGGATATTGTGGTAAACGGGAGAGGGCATCCGCGAGAACGTTCTGCTTCCCAGGGACGTGCTTCAGGGTGAAACGGAACTGAGCAAAGAACTCCGCCCACCGTTGTTGTTTCGCCGATAGCTTATGGGACCCCGTGAGGGCAGCTAGATTTTTGTGATCGGTCCAAACTTCAAAGGGTACTTTAGACCCTTCCAAGAATTGCCGCCATAAAGTCAGTGCATGATGAACTGCAGAGGCCTCTTTCTCCCAGATGGGCCAGTTTAATTGAGCGTGCGCAAATTTTTTTGAAAAGTAAGCGCAAGGGTGAAGAAGACCGTCCGGTCCTTGCTGGAGGAGAGCCCCTCCCATGGCTACATCGGAAGCATCGACTTGCACAATGAACATTTGATTTGGGTCTGGGTGCCGTAGCACCGGCTCCGAAGTGAAGAGGCGTTTGAGGGCCAGAAAGGCGGCTTGGCATTGCTCAGTCCATAGGATTTTTGCGGAGGGCAAGGCAGCCGAGCTTACTTTTCCCTTAGTTTTCAGCAGGTCCGTAATGGGTAGAGCCACTTGGGCGAAGTTAGGGATGAATCCCCGATAGAAGTTTGCAAATCCCAGAAATTGCTGTACTTGCTTACGGTTGGTGGGGGGAGTCCAATCGAGGACGGCTTGGACTTTGGCGGGGTCCATGCGAAGACCTTGGTGGGAGATGATGTATCCCAAAAACGTGAGTTTGCTTTGGTGAAATTCACACTTAGCTAGTTTAGCGAACAGTTGATGGTTACGCAGGCGTTGTAGAACTTCCCTGACCAGAGTCACATGCTCGTCCACAGTTTTCGAATAAATGAGAATGTCATCTAAGTAGACCACCACCCCACGATATAGAAGGTCATGTAGGATTTCATTGATGAGTTGCATGAAGACCCCCGGGGCCCCTTTTAATCCGAATGGCATTACAAGGAATTCATACATTCCGAAACAGCTAGAGAAGGCAGTGAGGTGTTCATCTCCTTCGCGGATACGGACTCGGTAGTAGGCTTCCACCAAGTCTAATTTAGAGAACACACGGCCTTCCTGTAATTGTCCCAAAATATCCGATATTAATGGGATAGGATAGGCGTTGGTCTGGGTAACCGCATTGAGCTTTCTGAAGTCAATGCACAGGCGAAGGTCGCCCTCTTTTTTCCGGACGAAAAACGCGGGGGCCGAGTTTGGGGCATTCGAAGGGCGAATGAACCCTCTGGCGAGGTTTTTGTCCAAAAAGTCCCGGAGGACAGTGCGCTCGGAAGCGCTCATAGGGTAAATCTTACTTTTGGTTAATGTGCAGTCCTTTACTACTTCAATCGCACAGTCTGAGGCCCGGTGGGGGGGTAAGGCATCACATTCCCTAAGGTCGAAGACATCTTCAAAGTCCCGGTATACAGCGGGTAGAGCCGGTGGTACTGGGGCAGTAGAGGTTAATGCTGGAACGGGCGGAAATGGCAGAGCAAAGTTTTGCCGATGCTGGTCACAGGTGGGACTAGCGAAAGAGATAGTGTTTGTTTCCCAATCAATACTGGGACTATGTCCTTTAATCCAGTTAATTCCCAAGACCACTTCAAATCGGATAGGGGCTATAGTGAAGTCTATTTGTTCCCAGTGGGAACCAATTCCCATTGCCACCCCTATGGTGCGGTGATCAACTGGACCCCCCTGGAATTGGCTCCCGTCCATTTGAGCAAATTGGACGGGGGCGGGTAAAGCCTCTGAGTCGGCTCTGAGTGCAGCAAACGTGGCTTCGCTTATGAGAGTGCGACAGCAACCGGAGTCAATTAGTGCTTTGACGGGGATTTGTGGACCTCCGTTAAGTTGTTGTAAAACTGCATCCACGTAGACGGTGGAGTCCACTTCTTTGATTTTGGTAGGAGCATTCGGTTTGATAGGAAGATCCTGAGAGGTCTGTGGAGATGCTCCATTCACCACAGACCGGAGCCGTTTTTTGACAAGTCGAGGGGAGATTCCAGGTTTAAGGCTGGAGAAATCCAAGGGTTTTCCTCATCCGAAGAGGGAAAGCTGTCCCCCAATGGGGCACTTGTAATCCGAGACCCGGCGGGGTCGTTGGAAGCAGGCAGGGAGGCTGGGTCCCCGGCATGGAGTGCAGAGGGTGTGGGCCTTCCCGGAGCTGCGCTGCGGGTGGCCGCGGTGCCTCTGCGTGGTGGACGACCTCGGGCGCGGGTTGTCGTGCTGGGACGAAATAATTCCTGGCGGCGTGGGCAAACGGCTGCAAAGTGGCCCATTTCTCCGCATGTAAGACAGGCACCCCTCTGAAATCGGGCTTCACGTTCCTGGAGCGGACGTGGGGGATTTCGTGGGACGAGCAGTGGTGCCTTGGGTTGAGGCTTTTGGGTGCCCTTCTCCTTGTGCTTTTGACGGACGAGAGAAATAAAGCGGCGGCGGCTTTCCACTTCCTCGGCTAATAGGATCCAGCCTTCGAGGGTATCGGGATCGCCCCGCATGTAAGACCAGTTCAGAATGTCAGGATGCAAGGCTTCCCTGAAATGATGGATTAGGGTGGTCTCGGGCCAACCTACAATTTTACTTGCCAGTCGCTGAAATTCATCGGCAAATTCCCGAACTGTAGCAGAGCCTTGTTTTAATTGTAAGAGTTCCGTTTTGGCTCTTTCCCCCAGGAAGGGGTCCTCAAACCTCCTTCTCAGGGCAGTCATGAAGTTGTTGAGGGAACGAATCGCACGAGAGCGGGTGTCAAACTGGAGGACCATCCAGTCAGCCGCTTTGCCTGTCAGGAGGGAAGCTACGTACCGCACCCGGCTATCTTCCGTGGGGAAAAGTTGACCTTGTTCTCGCATATAACTGTCCACTTGATGCAAGAAACAAGGCAAAGTCTCAAGAGATCCGTCATACGTAGTCCTCAATTTGAGTTGCTTCCAAGGGCCGGGCGCGGGTTGACCCGGTTGCACGGGTGGTCCGGGCGGAGGAGCAACAGGAGCTCCAGGAGGCAAGGGTGGAGCAGGCACATTAGCAGGTGGTTGCACGGGTGGTCCGGGCGGAGGAGCAACAGGAGCTCCAGGAGGTAAGGGTGGAGCAGGCACATTAGCGGGTGGTTGTACGGGTACCCCCTGACCCGGTATCGGAACGGGCTGTCTCTGAGCTATCAGGGTTTGTTGTAATTGCCTGTTCTCTTGAAGCATAAGTTCCATTACTTCCTGGAGTTGATCAACACGGTCGGAGAGCTCCCGATTCTGGGCTCGTAAAAGATGAACCTCCTCACTTGGGCCACCAGTAAGATGAGGCTTACTGGTTCGGAAGCTCGTGGCCCATTGAGAGCTATCCCCATATAAATCCTCGTCTTCAGACTCATCTGAGTCTCGACGTCGGTCAGCCAAACGGCGTGCGCGTTGGGTCGCACGCGACGGGACAAACGCCGGGGAAAAAGTTAGACCTGATAGTCCCAGTACATAGTCCTTGGGGCGCGTGTCCACGTTCGCCTGATTCCTAATCCTTGCTGCAGCCGCCCTGGCTGCTTCCGCCGCCTCTCTCTCTCTTGCGACCCTAGCCGCTTCGGCGGCTTGCTGATCCGCAAGAACTTTGGCGTTCTCAAGTCTTAGGGCAGTCTCTGCCGTAATGCGCGGCAAAAGTTCTGTCTCGAGGAGCAAGAGTATGGGGTCAGGTTCCCCGCCCAGCAGAGGTTGTACTCGAACCGCCAGTGCGGATGCCTCGGCTCCAAACGTCGGGGTCAAAACTTGAGCCAAGGTGGCTACCGGGGTGTCCTTTGTACATTCCACAAGGAGAAGAGCGGTGCTAATAGCGACTCGCTTGGCCTCAGCCTGGCAGCTGGCCGCATCCGGGATCAGGGAAAAACCCTCCGGCGGGGCTCCCGCCATGGTAGAAAGAGTTTGTCGAGAAATAAGATTATCCAAAAGTCCAGTTAATATTTGTAAATCCTCAGTCGCCAATCGGGCATCGTCCAGTAATTGATCCAAGTCCTGAAGATCTAAACGAGCATCAGTATCCTCCGATGTTAACATCCAGAGACGTCCTGTAAGAGATTGCCACTGCGCCTGTACCAGTCCCCTCAAGCGGCAAACCTCTCGGGTCGTCCGGAAAAGTTCAGCGATTAAGTCTTGTAACAGAGTAGGGTCCTCTGAGAAGGGTTCCAGGGTAGTAGATCACCTGGAGAGCTGCACAGCTCCCATCCAAGTGGCAGGCGAACCCCCCTGGGCTCCAGCCTGGCTAGGAGAACGGTGAAGATGAGTCATAGCTGTCATAATGTCAGCCCTTGGCCCACAGAACCAGAAATCACCACAAAGTCATATAGAGTCCAAACAGATGGCTTTTACTGATCAAATAGGCATACAGTGCAAACGAATAAAATGACAGCTATGAGAGGCTCACTAGCTGGGAGATATTATAAGGCAGGAAAGGCGGGAGATTACACGCATGAATACAGTTTCCCAGGAGCTGAGTTCCCAGGCCTAGGTATGCGACCTTGGGGGGCAGACAATACAGCACAGAGACAGAGGCAATAACGAAACCGAGATAGCAGCCTGACAATACCAATCAGTCAATGTCAACTTTTCTCAGGCTAAAATGACTGCATTTCGAGATTCTCTGTCATGTGTTGGCTTTTTAAACACACCTTCAAAATTAAGTTCAGGAACATTTGGTTGGGTATTGTTGTGTCCAAACATAAAAAGAGACATGTCAATGTCATACAAAAGTCATCCCATGTCTAAATTTTAAAAATTCATAAGTGGCAATTATCATATGAACATTAAAAGATGTCCTGCCGGGGAAAGACCAATAATTCACCAGGTAACATTTTTTTTTCTTCCAGCTGAAGCTAGGATGGAAATAAATTAGGAGTGAAAATGTCAGCTGTCAACGGTTGCCAGGTCAGATAATTAGAAGTGCAGAATCCTGAACATGGGATTACACTTTTAATTATCATGGCCAGTAGCCAATGATAGATCAAATTTCCATACATTGTATTTAATGGATGTGTAGTCCATAATAAGATCATGTAGCAATGAGTTCCATATGTTAATTATGCATTATGTGAAGTAGATGTTCCTTTTTACCTTTCTTAAGTCTGCCACCTATCAGTTTCCTTGGATGACTATTTATTTTGAGAAAGAAAAAATACAGTCATTTATGTTTTATGCCTTATTTAAGTCAGTCTTTTTATGATTTGTGATTTTAAAAGCAGCAAAATCTAAACATCAAGGTCACAGGTATTTTTTTTTTATCTCTCTACTCTCATGAGAACCTCAGAACTCTAAATGAATTCTTACGTGCAATGTTGTACTTTTGACAAACTGCCAGGCCTTAAAATTTCCCTCAAGAACCTTTGGAGCCATGCCAGGAAGAGGCTCAGCAGAAGCAGGCAGGCTATGACCCTGACATAGTTATAGCAGGAGGTCACAGCCACTTCCCTGCATCATTGATAACCTACAAATCTTTCAAAGGCGGCCTTATAGTAGGAACAAACAAGACCCTTTGAGAAGTCCCTCTGTTCAGCTGATCTCTCTAAGCATTCAAACTATAGTCATGGCGCTAGACTATTCCTTCAGTACTGTGAGGACCACAAATGATCTTCAGAGCAAATAGCAACCAGATATCACTTGGAGATTGTGGGTGGGTCTCAGTTTTTGGTATCCCTATAAAATGGAAATGAGTCTCCAAGACAGGAAACCTTCCCAAGTCCACATTCGTGAGAAGCTTTTGTATTCAGGAGTGGCATACATTAATTTTATTGGGCCCTTGACCCAATTTTATCAGACCCTTGACTATGAAATTTAATCCAAACTTGGTTTTTAAACAATGCCCAGTTTCATTTTTTTTTTTAAGATTTTATTTATATAAATGAAGGGGTACAGGAAAAAGGGGAAGGATAAATCGTTATAAGTATAAAAACAATACAATATTAAAAAATAAGCTCGATTATATACAGCAATTTCTGTACGGCAATAAAAGAAGGAAAAAAAATTAATACAAAGTGTCATTCAATTATTCTACTTGTATTGGTATTCTATTATATAAAGGTCTGAAATTTACTCAACAATTATTTAAAACTAATTAGATAATACACAACCAACGTATTTCATTCGATTAACTAGAATTAACTAGAATTCATATAAGTATAGAATGACACCCACTTAACATCAAATTGCTCTGTAAATTCACTAGATTTTAAGTTTAAGTCGAAAGTCATCTTAGCCATACTGGCATACTCTAATAGCTTTTCTTTCCAGTCTTCTATTTCAGGTATGTGAGTTTGTTTCCAAGTTCTAGCAAGAACCGTCCTAGCTGCAGTAGTAGCATATTTAAAAACATCCTGAAATTTCGAAGGCAAGTTTGGTGGCACTAGCTCGGGGGTCGCATAACTAGTTAGCATGCCAGAGTCTCAATACAAGTAGAATAATTGAATGACACTTTGTATTAATTCTTGGTTTGTTAATTCCGATAACGAACCCAGTTTCATTTATTCGGGAAACAAAAGTCTTCAAAAGTTGAGAGAGAAAAGGCACACTTAATGAACAAGCCTGAAAGATTATCGGGTCCCTCCTTCTATTGTGTACAGTCGTTTCTACTTTTCAGCAAAGCACATTTTATTATTACATCCCAATGGGCCAACTGTGGTTTGTGTTTTCCATGAAAAACAAGATTCCAAACTGGAATCAAAGTTCGCAAGACAAGCACAAACCATAGCTTGCTGGCCTGAAAATGATAATAAATGAAGGTTTGCTGTGAAAGGAGAAATCACTCATTATCAGATCATGCACAAGGAAGGCTGAAAGGGAGCATGGACCCATGAGTCCCAGGCTACCCCAAGCTCATGCATGTAGCATTAAACCATGGTTTGTTGTTATATATGAACTGCATCAGTAAGAAAAGGTTTCCATAATTTATTGTTACATTTTGGGATTTTGAGTATAATAGACCAGCCATACTCAAGCATGTGCACTCAATAATAGATAAGCCTTGATTTTATTATACTGTATAGCTTGAGCACCCATGAAGGAAAGGGTAAGGAAGGACAGCAAAGCCCACTGACTTGGGCCAGCGATCTATCAGCAGAAGGCCGGAACTTCCACACTTTTCCCTCTCCCCTAGCAGTCCTTTCCAGTCCCAAGAAAGTTTATTCCTTGGGGGCACAGGACCTGTGTGCCATTCACATGGCTCAGGAAGCTGCAGTGGGAGCGAGAAAAGGTACAAACCTGCCCTTTCTGCCTCTTTCATCAGCACAATTCTGCTGACAGAAGAGGGAGGAGAGAACAATGCTGCCCCCTCCAACCACAACCGCTCAACCCATGGGGCTATTAGGGCAGGTGGGTCGTGGAACCACTGGAATGAACTTTCCCAGGGTCAGAAAGGGGGCTCCTTTTGCCCCTCTGACACTTACCCATCACCTGCATGGAGTTGCACATCAACTGCCTCTTCCCCCATCCATGAGTGGTTCAACATAGTGCTCCTATCCTGCAAGGCAATAGGCACCAGGAGTGTTTAGCCAACATTTTACTAGCCACAGCTGCCAGTCATAGGCTCAGGATCTGCACAACCAATTTTGCCAAAATTCTTTGTAGTAACAACAGCAAACGTTAGGATATTAAAGTGCAGTCCTAAGCACAGTTAGCATAGAAGGGTGTAACTCTGCTCAGGATTGCACTGTTAATATACTAGCAAGCCACATCTCATGAATCCTGGATCATGTCTGACTGTTTTTCCCATGGGTGAGGAAGCTTAGCCCAGCGTAGACAAAGAACTGTGTCTCAAAGTATATTCTGATGAGAACTCCCATCAAAACACAGACTCTTTGTATATGTGTGTGTGTAAAGTGCCGTCAAGTCGCAGCCGACTTATGGCGACCCCTTTTGGGGTTTTCATGGCAAGAGACTAACAGAGGTGGTTTGCCAGTGCCTTCCTCTGCACAGCAACCCTGGTATTCCTTGGTGGTCTCCCATCTAAATACTAAGCCGGGCTGACCCTGCTTAGCTTCTGAGATCTGACGCAATCAGGCTAGCCTGGACCATCCAGGTCAGGGCCTCTTTGTATATAATTCATGATTAATGGAGAAATGACCCACAATCTAGAGGGCTCCTAGTCAACAGAATAAATAAATGTGTATGTGATCGTGAGAGAGAGAGAGAGAATACTGTCCAGTGTAAGTAAGCTCAGTCATCTGAACCCATGAATGCCCTCATTTCACAAAGAGCAACTGGTTGGCATCTATTAGACTGACCTAGTGATGTTTAGTTTCCTCCCATTCTTTTGGATATTGTTTTTAGAGTTGTACATTTGTTCTACGTTCAGCACCGATACTCACCACGGAATAAGTATTTGTAAAAATTACATAATTAAAATGTGCATGTATGCAGTCCTCAAGCTGTAGCAGCCCTCTGAGAAAAGTTTAACCCACAAGCCTTCTTTCCTTTCTTTTTGATCTCTGAGATCTAAGGCTTTTGTAGCCATTTCCCAAAATTAGCCAACTGGGAACCAAGAGACACCGGAGGATCTCACCAGGTTTGTAGTCTGAGGCAAACGCCAATTGCTTTGTCATCACCACCAATAGTTTTTAAAAGCAAGCTTGCTGGGCAAGAGTGAGTGGGTAGAAGGTCCCATGGTAGTATCAGCTCCCACATAGTTCTTTCCTACATGACTATATTACCTCACTAAGCTCCCCACATCATGAGGTTGCACACCTCATGACTGGAGTTTGGGTGGAGAGATGCTGCAAAAGTTATAATTGAGACCATGGGGTTGTTACGCCAAAACATGAGCAGCCAGGCACCTGCATTTCCTGTTATCACTCACATCTCCTTTCCATCCAAAGCCACTCTTCTGACTGACAGACCCTATCGTTTATCCTTTTGCTCCTCAGCATGGGGTTGTTTAAGGGAAGGTAAGAGTCCCGTGGCACAGAGTGGTAAGCTGTATTACTGCAGTCAAAAAGCTCTGCTCATGATCTGAGTTCAATCCCGAGGGAAGTTGGTTTCAGGTAGCTGGCTCAAGGTTGACTCAGCCTTCCATCCTTACGAGGTCGGTAAAATGAGTACCCAGCTTGCTGGGGGTAAAGGGAAGATGACTGGGGAAGGCACTGGCAAACCACCCTATAAAACAAAGTCTGCCTAGAAAACGTCGGGATGTGATGTCACCCCATGGGTCAGGAATGACCCGGTGCTTGCACAGGGGACCTTTACCTTTTTAAAAGCAGCTAGCGAGTAGCAATCTTTGATGGGAAGATGGAGAAAGAATTGGGTTCCATGTTCCCGATCCCCCTGCCCAATCTGCCCCTTAAAATCATACTCTCATTAGCTTTTCTCTTTTTTAAAAAAGCAGCTGTGCCTCATAAAGGAAAAAAAATCAAGGAAAAGGATCATGAAACTACACAAAGCATATAATTCGATTCCCAGTTTAATCTTGATACGCAGATGGTCTAACTAAACTTGAAACCGTTCAAGGGCCTTTGATCACACACAGCACTCCCTCCAATTATTCATAGGTTTATCACCACTCCTAATAATGGCAGTGGTGCTCGGACACATAAACAATCACAACTGGTTACATCACAACTCTTTTCACAATGTGGCCACGTGTAGGAGGTCAGTAAAGTCATCTGAGTGACAGGTGGCAAAAGGCCCAGAGAGGCTGAGGTGTTTCTACTGACTCATGTGAGCTGATCGGATTTAATAGTTTCAGTCTGGTAAGAGAGAGAGGCCCTGACCTGGATAGCCCAGGCTAGCCTGCCCTCGTCAGATCTCAGAAGCTAAGCAGGGTCAGCCCTGGTTAGTATTTGGATGGGAGACCACCAAGGAATACCAGGGTTGTTGGGCAGAGGAAGGCACTGGCAAACCACCTCTGTTAGTCTCTTGCCATGAAAACCCCCCAAAAAGGGGTCGCCATAAGTCGGCTGCGACTTGACGGCACTTTACACACACACAAGAGAGAGAGAGAGAGAGAGAGAGAGAGAGAGAGTTTTAAACCTGTGTGTCCCTTTGAAGCCAAGAGGATATTGTGGGTTTTAAGCCCAACCGAACTGCTACAGCTAGCAATAAAAAAAATCGCAGGTAAGGAATACATATGATGCAATAACCTCTAATGTGTACATGCTCTGTATAGAGCAGCAGAGCATTACATGATTGCATATACACAGCAGTAGTCCTGGCACAAGTGTACATTACATCCCCTTCGAAACTGGCATCTGAATTTAGCCTTCACTCTGCACGCCAGGGCAACGTGTCCTAATATCATAAATACCAAGGCTGACAGATAGAGTTTTATTAATAGTGTGAGAGGTGTGTATTGCTCAGCAACCGTCACTAGCTCAGAGGTTATGGATAGAACATGCCAAGGTCTGAGATCTTTGTTGTTATGGACTCATCTCACTCGTGTCAATGCTTTGTTCTGCTCTTAGGAGGAGGAAGGCCTTGGTTTTTGGAGTAAAGAGAGAAGACAGGATGCTGGAAGCTTATAATTTTTTAATCCTTTTTTAAAGGATCCTGGCTGCCACTTTGTTAACTGGTGGTAAGACAGATGGCTAAGCAATTTTTAGTAAGCAAGAAGGATCTCCAAGTATCAATTTATGTGACGTGTTTTAAACTGTATAGTTTTTTTAAGCCACACACAAGGATTTAAATAAGGCTCCAACTATCTGTTATTCATAAAATTTATATGTCACCTTTCCAACGACTGCTCCAGGATTTAAATATCCTTAAATCAATTGTTTGTGAGGTTTGCACAGTTCAAATGCTTCATTACCATAGAGCAGTAATGAGTAACTAGGGGACCCTGAGTCAAATCCAGTTCCCACTCCCACCTGAATTCCCACCTGAATGACAAATTATCAACCTAGATAGCAGGATTTGCCTGCAGGCCACTTATAAAGATGAAGGATTAGGTCTTGGTCCTTTGATGCTTCTCCATGGTCAAAGCACCCTCCTCCACAAAAGTTAGTTGTCCACCTGAGCGCTGTAGCTATGGCTTGTTCAGTATGCCAGTTTTCGTGAACCAGGAGTCTATTCATAGTGCATATAAGTGATGGCACATCTGCCTTTTGCTATGTGAGGCAAAAAAAGCTGTTTATTAGAGCAGTTAAGAGTAGGAGCTGTAATCTGTTGAACTATTTCAAAAAGTTCAGCAATGAGATCACCAGTCTTAGGCAAGTCCCAGTCTCACAGCCATACAGCCTCTTCACCTGTAACTTCCCCCCCACCCCCCCCACCCCGTCAAGTCACAGCTGACTTATGGCTACCTGTAGGGTTTTCAAGGCAAGATACATTCAAGGGTGGTTTGCCATTGCCTGCCTCCACCTCACGGCCCTGATATTCCTTGGAGGTCTCCCATCCAAATACTATCCAGGGTCAGGGCTGAGTGTGTGTGAAGGGCCCAAGGTCACCCAGCAAGCTTCCATGGCATGAGTAAGGACTTGAACCCGGGTTTTCCCAGGTCCTAGTCTGACACCTTAACCACTACATCACACTGGCTCTCACTCACCTGTAATAGGAGTGTAATAGCCTTCTTTCAGGACTCCTATAAAACGGTTATACCTCAGTAGCAGAGCACATGTTTGGCCTGCAGAAGGTTCAAGCCCTAACAGCTCTAATTGAAGAATATCAGATTGCTGGGCTAGAAAAGGACTGTGCCTGAGATCTTGGGAAAGTACTGGTACACAGAACTGTCCTAGATTGACCAACAGCCTGGCTCAGTATCAGGCAACTTTGTACATTAAATATACATGAAGTATGTAGAGAAAGAACACTATGAATGCTGTACAGTTATCATCTGCACCTCAAGTGATCTCAGTTCCAGCACATCTTCGTTTTCTTTTGTAAACTCACCACTTGGAGTTATGCCGGGCTAACCGGGTTGTCTGAAGTGTCAGTAGAAGCAAGATTTCTCTGGCAGATTTTTTAAAATTCAAAAGTATTGAGAGAAACATAGAACCATGCATCTCCATAGGATTTAGAAGCACCATGGCTGCAAGAAATTGATTCCTCAAAATTGTAACATTTACTAGGAGCAAACAGAATGCCTTCCTTTAAACTGTATGGAAAACTAAATCACCTCAGTGTGCATCTCAGTTCTTTCCCTGGAAATTAGACAGATGCAGACAAGGAAAGCAAATGGGGGGGGGGGAGAAGAAGAAGGAGGAGGAAGAGGAGGAGGAGGAGGAGGAGGAGTTGGTTTTTATATGCCGAATTTCTCTACCACTTAAAGAAGAGTCAAACTGGCTTACAATCACCTTCCCTTCCCCACAACAGACACCCTGTGACATAGGTGGGGCTGAGAGAGTATGACTAGCCCAAGGTCACCCAGCTGGCTTCATGTGTAGGAGTAGCCGCTGCTCATGTGGAGGAGTAGGGAATCAAACCTGGTTCTCCAGATCAGAGTCCACCACTCCAAACCACCACTCTTAACCGCCATTAACCACCATGCTGGCTTCCATATAACAATACTGATAGCCATAAAGGTAAAGGTAGTCCCATGTGCAAGCACTGGGTCATTAGTGACCCAAGGGGTAACGTCACATCACAACGTTACTACAGGAACTAATGTGGGATTTTTATACACACAGTTCCATAGGCAGAAATTTTGCCACTATGAAGCCTAAGGGTACAAAGGGGGAACCTTGTAAATCAATGGCAAAACAGCAAAAACATAAAAAAATGAAATCTAACATGCTTAATATTCATTATAAAAACATTAACTTTTAATAAAATTAAAACCTATCCCAGATGCTTACCAGTCATTCTATGCACTCACTGGACAGAACAATGTAAGCAGGGAACAGGATTACTTCTCAGTAAACGGCTGAAACACGACCTACACATTTGCCCCTGGATCTCTGTAATTAACAGAGCTAATCCTCAACCGTTACACCCTTCTATGCCAATTGACTTCAGTGGAGTTAGAAGGGTGAAACTCTGCTTAGGATGACACTGTAACAGAGCTAGGGATAGATTCTTGCTAAGGTGAAAGGTGAACACAGAAGGAACCAGAAGTGTACCTGAGACGGAGACAGATCCCTACTGCCACCACCTCTCTATCCACATGCATTTTATATCAATCTCATTTGTCCTCCCTCTCTGTTGCATTCAAAAATCTAGCTCATATTTGGACCCAAGAATTTATGGTAAGAGGGAGGCACTGCTTCTGGCAACCAGTAGCAAGCATCTCTTGTTGTGTTTCTGATGGGTGTTGTCAGGGCCGGGTGGGGAATCTGAGGGTTCTTAGTCATTTCTGCAAGCATCACACGTTTCCCAGAAATAAAAATCTTAAGTGTATGGTACAGTTTGTTTTAGTAACAGCACAACTGACAACTAAACCCTGCTTTATGGAAGTGAAAGGTTTTATTCCATCCTTGGACCTGAGCTGTCAACACATAAGGTTTTCCTCTCTTGCTTCAGAGGAAGCAGAAACAAGACATATTTCATCTTCACACCACAGGGTCTGGTGGTGAGCCTAGAAGTTACCATGAAATCTAATAACTGCCAAATGTCTCTTTGACTCAAGAGAGAAACTTCCTTTCCAGGAAACGCTTTGTAAAGTAACAGTTTCATACTAGTGTTATACCCTTCTCTTGCCTTACATGCTTGTTTTACACCGCCACATAAGGGCACAGTTTGTGGACTGTTGGACCCTTGGAGGCTGCTGCAAGCAAGAACACGCTAGGCCATCTCCTTATGCGGGGGGGGGGGCACTTATTGTTATGCCAACACACAGCTGTTGGATTCTGGGGAATATTCAATGGCTTAATCCATTTTGTATCATCTAACTATATTGTGAGTTCTATCCACAAAACATGCCAGTGCAAAGTGTCAATCTGGAATATGGGTTAATGTTTACATGGTGACATTTCCAGAACCCCTCTTTTTAACTTCATCGCCTTGGAAACACAGAAGAAATACATGTTGATTTAAAAAAAAAAGCAATGGTGCTGAAAGGAAAGCTAATATGAACACTTAGGCCATTTATTCATGGTAATTAGCAGCGCGTTTCAGGCTGAATTGCCCCGCATATTTTTTTGAATTTTACATGCTTAGCCGTCATTCCAGAAGTGACTGCGAAGCTGGCGCATACCTGCTTTGCATTACTAAAGAGCCCACTTAAAGCAACCTTTGGCATTTGCCGCGAAGAATCCCCCTCAAGGAACCATGCAAAACAACAGAGGTGCGTTAGCTATGCATATGCTAATGGATATGCAAACAGGAACAAAGGAGCAGGCGAGTGGTGGGGATGGAATTACTTCTTTTGCGGGCGGGACCGTGAATAGGCATTTTTAAAGTCGCATTTGAGCGAGCATCAAAACTGACCATGAATACTTGTTCTTAGTGATGGTTTTACTATTAATTTTTAAATTTGCCCAAAACATAGTTTGGCAGATGAGACTGAGAAAATCTCAGGACACAAAGTTTACGAACAAAGTTTACAAACTGTAAGTTTGTGGTGCAGTCCCAAGACTGAGTTCCAAAGGGATATCAGCCATTTTAGATGAGGCTGGATTAATCAATCATGTCTTTGTAATGACTTTGTTTCTTCTTCATGGTCTCTGTGCAACTGATCTCCAGCCAACAGAGATCGGTTCGCCTGGAGAAAATGGCCACTTTGGCAATGGGACTCTATGGCATTGAAGTCCCTCCCCTCCCCAAACCCTGCCCTCCTCTGGCTTTGCCCCAAAAATCTCCAGGTATTTCCCAACCCGGAGCTGGCAACCCTACTGACACTCCTTCCCATTTATGTATTTCATTAATTGTTGTTTTTAATTTTGTGTGTGTTTCTGTTTTTAAAGTTTCTGTTAATGTTTTGATTGTTCACCACTTCTTCTTTTTTGCCCCCAAGTCGCAGCTGACTTGTGGCAACCCCACAGGGTTTTCAGAGACTTCAGAGGTGGTGGTCTCTCATCCAACTACTAACCAGGGTTGACCCTGCTTAGCTTGTGAGATATGATGACATTGAACTAGAACTCTAAATTGGGTAAAAAGGCAGCATAAATATGTTTAAAATAAAATAAGTACATTTAACATCATGCTAATGTACTTTAAAAATCTTATGTAAACATCGATGACCCAGGAATAGGGATATCTCCTGTTCAGGATGGGGTTGCACTCCCCCTAAAGGAGCAGGTCCCTAGTTTGAAGATGCTGCTGAACCCAGGCTTTGTGTTGTATAAATGGATTGCAGCTGTGGCCGCCAGCTGCAGCCCTTCCTGGGTGGGAAAGGTCTAGCCACTGTGGTGCATTCCCTGATAACATCCAGATTAAGTTGCTGTAATACACTCTATGTGGGGCTACCCTTGAAGACTGTCCAGAAGCGACGGTTGGTACAGAATGCCACAGCCAGAATATTGACTGGAGTGGGTCATGACCATTTCACTCTAGTCTTGATCCATCGATACTGGCTCCCAATTTGCCGGATGTA
Organism: Euleptes europaea; assembly: GCF_029931775.1. Classification (NCBI taxonomy): domain Eukaryota; kingdom Metazoa; phylum Chordata; class Lepidosauria; order Squamata; family Sphaerodactylidae; genus Euleptes; species Euleptes europaea. The sequence continues at coordinate 36,022,524 of NC_079318.1, read as the reverse complement.
GTTTGAGTGAATTATTTAACTTGGCTGCATGCCGAAGCAAGGACCAGCCAGTCATCATCAGCATGTGATAAGAAGATGCACTGTCCTCATCATATGCTGACAAGTGATCTAAGTAGTAGAGCCAATATTTCAACATGCTACAAGGGTGATTAAGGATTTACCCAGTTCATATCTTACCATACACAGGTCATTTGTCTGACATGTATTTTATCTTGAGACTAAAAATTGTACTGAATGTATGCTATTGGGTCTAAAGGATACTCACAAAATTCTCTTCTACCAAATTTCTTCACTGAGTTTGATCTGTCTACACACCAGTATGATACATCAAGACATGAATGCAGTGAGGAGGGGAGCTTCCCTTATTTTGCCATGCATGAAATTATTATTTAATACAAATTTAGTTACATGTGTATGTATCTCTAGATGCAATGTCAAAATGCACAAAAGCCCATATTTTGCAAAACCTGGGGAACAGCATTTCTGAGGCCAATTTTTCATGCCGCCCATCTCCCCCACTCCAGATAACACACACACACACACACACACACACACACACACACACACAGGGAGGTGGTAAGTGTTTCTTCCCTGGAGGTTTTTAAGCAGAGGCTAGATGGCCATCTGTCAGCAATGCTGATTCTATGAACACACAAACACACACACACAGTCCCTGCTGGAAACACTGTATGATTACAGCATTAATTCAGCCAAATGCATATGAAATGCTGTATTGGATAGTAAAGCACAACGTGCATTTTTGGTCATAATGCTAAACAAATTAAAAACGGGAGTGGAAGGCTAGGGAAACTGAGTGCTTAAATGAAGGTAATCAAAGAAATGATGATGGAACAGAGCCTGGGGAATTTGCTCATCCATGGCTGGGTCATTTGTATGTACAGCACTACATACCCAGACATGGTATCACATAGGAGTGGCCAAAGTTCAGGATTTCATAGGGGATTTACTGAACATGATACACTCCCATTCATTAATGCATTAAGCAATTAGGAAGCCAAACACTATTAGCTTCTGACCTTTTTCACTATAGTCAAAGTTCAAGTCTTCTAGCCATGCTGCTCCTTGCCCCCCCCCCCAAAATAGTACAAATAACAGAAGCTCACTTACTAGTTGAAATATGTTCACAGTAGGGTTGCCAGGTCCCTCTTCGCCACCTGTGGGAGGTTTTTGGGGTGGAGCCTGAGGAGGGCAGGGTTTGGGGACAGGAGGGACTACAATGCCATAGAGTCCAATTGCTAAAGTGGCCATTTTCTCCAGGAGAACTGATCTCTATTGGCTGGAAATCAGTTGAAATAGCAGGAGATCCCCAGCTAGTACCTGGGGGTTGGCAACCCTGGAGGTTTTTAAGCAGAGGCTAGATGGCCATCTGTCAGCAATGCTGATTCTATGAACTTAGGCAGTTCATGAGAGGGAGGGCATCTTGGCCATCTTCTGGTCACTGGGGTGTGTGAGGGAGGTAGTTGTAAAATTCCTGCATTGTGCAGGGGGTTGGACTAGATGACCCTGGTGGTCGCTTCCAACTCTATGATTCTATGATTCTTCCATGAACAGTGGAACATTATGAAAATCTTTCTCCAGCAGGAAGGGTTTTTATGTTCCATATGAAAAAGCCCCTAGTCTCCTTGCTATGATTTCCAAGTCCTTGGAAGGATCTGTGTTCGACAGGGCTTCCTCCCAGGAAACTCTGAATAGGCCTACCAGAAAAGTTCCACCAAATAATCTATACTATACACTCTTTAATCGAAAGAGAAGCCAGTTACGAGATCAAGCACACCATGAACTTTTCCACAGGAAGGTACAAATCCTTGATTATTTGAGCTCTAAGTGTGTCATCCGGCTGTTCTTGTCTTGAGAGCAGGCATAATTGAAGTATGAACCTGGTACTGAACCTGAACTGGCAAACTGGTTGGAACTAGTATTATTACTCAGGACTGAACCTTCACCATCATTTTATCCTGTTAAAGTCTGAAAGTCTGCTCCATCACAATAAATGCCGCTCGCTGAGGAACACCTCTGACTGCAGAGGCACAAAAGCAGCTGCTGATTTTAAACAGTGCATGACCTGCCCATGATGACCCTACGGCATACCTAATCCGAGCAAGCCAGTAAGTTGTCATGGTGCATAAGTGGCAGCGACCTGACTCCCCACCATGTTGAATGAGCTCACAGCACTTTCACAAAACAATTCAAAATGCTGTTCATTTTGAATTGCAAGCAAATTGCCTAGGGAGGCAATAATATAATGGTGCTCTAGTCAGTACAAACCAAACACTTCAGACAAGAAGAAGAAGAAGAAGAAGAAGAAGAAGAAGAAGAAGAAGAAGAAGAAGAAGAAGAAGAGTTGGTTTTTATATGTCGACTTTCTCTACCACTTAAGGGAGACTCAAACCAGCTTACAATCACCGTCCTTTAACCTCCCCACAACAGATACCCTGTGAGATTGGTGGGGCTGAAAGAGCTCTAACAGAGCTGTAACTTGCCCAAGGACACCCAGCTGGCTTCGTGTGCAAGAGTGGGGAAACCAACCCGGTTCACCAGATTAGCATCCGCTGCTCATGTGTAGGAGTGGGGAATCAAACCTAGTTCTCCAGATCAGTCCACCGCTCCAAACCACTGCTCTTAACCACTACACCACTTAAACAAGTTAAGTTTCAATGTCAATTGTATTTTTTGTGACGTTCACACCATCTCTGGTCTTGCTATAGTCTTTACAGTGGTGCACTAACAAATTCAACTAAAATTATGAGTGGAGGAATACTAACTCTCTAAGGTTAAATCCATTACCAAATACTTGGACAGTTAAAACTTTCAAATAATAAAAGGAGACTGCAAAATAAGTAATGAGTCAGGTGGGGATGGGTCCTGAATGTGGCACATATATCTCTATTTGAGACATACAGTATGTGCCATGTTAGGCACATGTTCAGGACACATTGCCACCTGGCTAATGTAGGAACTACGAGAAAATAGGTACTACGCCTATTAAATAATTATTGTTGGAAGGTAGGCATGTATGTGACCTTGTCTCCAAGTGTAGAAAATGAAATGTCAAAAACAAATGTAGCTTATACATTTGAAATGGCCCCAGAGAATCATTCATAGTTAGACATCTACAAGCAATGATCTCAGGAGGCATCTTATTTTCTCCCTGCACTCCTCTCACTACACTACACTCTTTACCTCCTTGTGGCAGCCCCATAGCCTCTCCCCTTTCCCACCCCCACCACCCAATCTACCTTTACCTGACACACCAGTCTTCAGCTTTACCTCCTACCCTACCCTCTGGCAGCCTCCCCCCTTTTCTTCTCTCTCACCCACCAAACTAACTCTTTCTGTCCTCCCCCTTTCAGCATCTACTTCTTCTCTCTCTTTTCCCTGTTTCCTTCTAACCCTTCCATTTTTTACCTTTTGCAGTCTCCCCCTTCCTGCCTTTGACTGACAGAAACCAAGGCTTGGAAGAATTGTGATGATTGCCTAGCAACCCTCAGAATGCCCACCAGATCTCAGAAGGTTGTCTTGCAAGATGTCAGTGAGCATTCCTTTCTTAAAACTACAGACATTGCTTCTATTTTCGGTTGTTGTTTTACTTTTTCTATTACTTACAGGGCTATCCTAGTAACTCTCTTTAGGATTGCACTGTTAGAATGTTTGTTTGTTTTTAGATTTTTCTGCAAACCTCAAGCTTCCATCAGGTTTGTAGAAAAATGCCCCCCCCCCATCTGCTGCTGGCCCCATTGTGTAGATTGTTTGATCCCCTGTCTGAAATCACTTTAAAATGGCGGCAGTGTCCACAGGTCAAACCTGTGAATTCTGTCACATCTAGTTCGGCCCTTAACTTTCCATGCAGCTCATCTACAATGAGAATGTAAGAAAGTGCTGTGTAAAGAGGCCTGCTTTCGTGTTTTTATGCTTGGTGAGGTGGTTCTTTCACTCTCATGTCCTCTCAGCCCTGCAGTGAGACATTCAGAGTGGGATTAGTACAAGAGTAAATAAAACTGTAACCTACTAGGCACATTTTTCTGGTCAAAAAGCTCTCCCGATAACATTAAGGAGAATAAATAGCCACTGGGTAAAGGGGCAGTAACTTGTTGCTCATTAAAAAAAACTAGATGTGATAACAGTAAGCCATTTCTGAGTATTCAAGAATCATAATCACTATATTGACAAGCCTAGTGCTATGAAAATGGCTTATAAGTCAAATGAGATCTGTGAATATAATGCAGTCACTTTTTACTAATTTTTAATTTTTTTATTTGAAAGAATCTGGTCTTTCATTTGTGACAGATTCTACAAAACCATAATTTATATCTTACAATTCTCATGATCATCACAGTGAATGTTATCTTGATCTGGTGAGGCAGACCAAGACAATAATATTCCTACTTTATACATTTAAAGCTATACACCAGTGGTTCCCAAAGTGGGCAGTACCACCCCCTGGGGGGCTGTGGGATTATCTGGGGGGGGCACTAAGAGGCAAGAGGGCAGCAGGGGGGCACTAGAGGTGGGTCCCTTCAACTGTGTTGTTCACTAATTTACAATAGATCACCACACTGGCAAATTTGGCACCACAAATGGCACCACACTGGCAAATTTGGTGGAAACGATCAGAATTTTTTCCCAGACTTTGAACTTGGTACCACTGGACCAAGTTCATCAGTTTTGTTGAATAAATTTAAACTAAAAAGTTTTAATTTGATTAGGGTAGGGGCACTGGGGTTGAGTTTGTGGAACCAAGGGGGCAGTGGCCAGAAAAGCTTGGGAACCACTTCTATGCACGAACAACCCAGTCACTTCATAGCCAGGCTTTTTGAACTGTGGCTCATGTCAAATAAGTTTTCCAGGTTGCCTTCGTCCTCTGTCAAAGGTGCCCTGTTTCATGCTCTTCTGAGGTACATGCTAATAGTTACGCATTTCGCTGTGTGTACTTAGTGGTGGTGTCTCAGCAATACCATGGACTCACCAGCTATCCCTCCTTTCCCCTTCCTGAAACTAAGAACTGATCAGAAAGACCAGTTCAACACAGGGGAGGGGAAACCCCGCCTGACCCAGCACCATGCCCCTGACCAAAATGCACCCACCATTACTTTTAAAGAAGATGGAGAGGAACTCATCAGAGATCACTCATGTCTCCTCTAGCTTTTCTCTGTAGCTTTATGACTCTTAAGATGATATGGGACCAATCTGTCTGGATGACAGAATGCCAGTAGCTCCATAGAGGAACAAATATACATCCATTTTTTAAAACTCTTGGTATGTATGGTCACCATATTTTTCTAGCAGAGTTCCTATGTCTTTAAAAGGTATGTGACAACAAGATGCTCAACAGATGCACCTTTTCTGGAACATTTGTGTACTGAAACATCATGCAGCTATCAAAGGCACAAGCCATCCTGGGGGTGGGGTGGGGCAACGTGACTGACACCTGAATAGTAATCCTTGTTAAATGCTTGGTTTTCCATTGTATTTAGTTGTATATTATAGATTTCTTTAATTAGGAGGCAAGTTATGACCAGCAGAGACAGTTATGGTATGGTTGTCAAATGGGGGTGGATAACATGAATGAAGTTTTCTATTTCATCCCCATAACAGCCTAGCCATCTGATAAAACAGCATGCATCACTTAAACATAGCCAGAGACTCATAGATTCATAGAGTTGGAAGGGGCTGTACAGGCCATCTAATCCAACCCCCTGCTCAATGCAAGATCAGCCTAGAGCATCCCTGACAAGTGCTTGTCCAGCCTCTGCTTAAAGACTGCCAGTGAAGGGAAGCTCACTACCTCCCTAGGTGGCCGATTCCACTGTTGGACAACTCTTACTGAGGGGGGAAGGGTTTGGGGAGGGGAGGGACTTCAATGCCATAGAGTCCAATTGCCAAAGCGGCCATTTTTCTCCGGGTTAACTAATCTCTATTGGCTGGGGATCAGTTGTAATAGTGGGAGATCTCCAGCTATTACCTGGAAGTTGGCAACCCTAGTGGCACCCCACTGGACACCTCCCTCCAATCAGATGACATGTCATTGACATTTGGTCATGGTTCTCCAACCAATTCCCTAGCCACCTAACTATCCTAGAGTCCAGTCCACAGTCCTCCAGTTTCCGCATCAGAACATCATGGGGAACCCTGTCAAAAGCTTTACTGACAGGGTTCTATGTCACATAGCTATCTAGGGAATCCCTGCATATCACAGTTCACACAAACTTTCTGGCAGAGTCCCCAGAGTCCTAAAAAATAACAGTGGACCACATCCTTCAGTAAATCTTAAAATCACAAAGGTGGAAGATGGGAATAGGAAGTAGTTTGAAACAGTGGAAATATTTACTCATGATGAGGATAGAAAACATTTTTTGGAACCTGGAAAAAGTAAGAAAGGGTTTGATGAGATTAATGTTTGAGAAGGGACTTCTTGGTGCCTCTGTAATCCCCTCACACTCCTGTGATCACTTGATGCCGTTAACACCAAAGAGAGGTTCAGCAGTAAATCCGAAAGTCTCTTCTGGGAAACTCCTGTAAAACCAAGCACTGTGGGTTATGGCCCACCGAGACGGCACAGTGAGGCTACAAGGTGGTTTCTCTCTCAGGCTAGCAAACACGTTATCACTAATGGCACATAAAGCGGAGGGCTCCGAACGTTACTACTAATCCAGGCCATTTCCAGCTCTCAGGAAAAAATTAGTGAAATAGACTGGGAAAGATTTCGTAAAAGCACAAGGGTGGGGCTCCCTATGCATGCTTCAGGCTGAAGCGATTATATTACAAGAAACACACCCACACTGTTGAGGCACTGTTATCCTATACCTTCCTGCAGTTTTACAGGGCACAGGCCCTACTCCTTTGGTTTCTTACAGTTGCCCTTCTCTCTCACATACACCCCTTTCTATTCAGAACTGCATGGACTCCCCCTATCTTGTTTCATCACGCAGGGTATGTCTCTCTTCTTTGCTGTAGTTCTCCTCCTCTATTCAACTGTTTCCTGACACACACCCCAGGTGGATCTTACATGTAGTCCAGAATACAGAAGGCATCTCTGCTAGTGATGCCAATCTCCAGGTGGGGACTGGAGATCTCCTGAAATCACAGTTCATCTCCAGACTGCTGAGATCAGTTCCCCTGGAGAAAACAGATGCTTTGGAAGGTGGACTCAATGGCTGTCCTGACTGTCCCACCAATCAAAGAAGCTCATCTGGTGGGTACATGAGGGCCTTTTCAGCAGCAGCCCCATGATTATGGAACAGCTTCCCCAGGGAGTTGTGCCTGGCCCCCGCACTGCCAATCTTCAGTAAAACTGTTGAAGACCGTTTTATTTAGGACTGCATTTGACTGATTTAGTTTTTATTTATTGGCAGTCCTAATTGACCTTTTTAATTGTGACCTTTTATGTGTTTTTATAATTGTTTTATTCATATGTTGTAAGCCGCCATGAGTTCCGCATGGGAGAAAGGTGGCCCATAAATGTTACAAATAAATAATTAATAAGGAAAGGACACCACACTGAGGTGCTATTCACACAGCCCAAATAATGCACTTTCAATCCACTTTCGCTGCACCTTAACGATTGTTTGCAAGTGGATTTTGCCAGGTCACACAGTAAAATCCACCTTCAAAGTGCATTGAAAGTGGATTGAAAGTGCATTATTTGGGCTGTGTGAATAGCAGCACAGCCTTGACAGCTGCCATTTTGTGTGAATAGAGCAATGTGTACATTTCCCAGCTTTGGTATATCCAATCAGAAACCCAAGTTTGTTGAGGGTATGCATACTCATGTACTAAAGCTCGAAAATATGCACAATGTCCTATTTGCACAAAACAGTGTTTGCGTGCATTGGGAGGCTTGTATCATGCCCATCCCATTCATGATGTAGGAATGCCAAAAATGTAATAAGGGGAAAGGGATAATACCTTACCGAAATCCTTAGTAGGAAGTGAATCCTATCAATAGGACTTAATGCTTCGTAAACATACTTAGGATAACACTGCAAAAAGGGCTTGCCTTGACTGCAATGCACCCAATCTGCCCATCTTAAGCCTACATTCCACAGCCTGCATCATATGAACCAGTAAGCGCTACTGACTGTAAAAAGATGTACTCCCTAACAAGTGTGCTTAGGATGCTTCTTAAAACATATATTGGTGCATTATCGGAAATCACTCAGCTGGTCAGTACTGATAACTTTAACACATCGTACTTGCTCTATAATTTTGGTACATATTGCCGTTACTTTTTTTTTTTCTCAGACAAAGGCTGGAAATTTGCTTCTCTTTTAGAAGATGAAAGCAGTGTCAGGCAATTTGTCGTACTATTGCATTGCGGTTTACATTTGTGTTGTAATGCATATTGTGTAATGTGATGTAATAGATTAAGTTAACCAAAAAAATTCTTGGTCTTGCAAGCAGTATTATGCAATTACATATCCAGTAAAACGTAGCCTTCAAGCTGGCAGGTATTTCTACTGAGCATGCTTTATGCATTTGGGGAAAGGGGAGTAGAGGAGTTATTACACATCAAGCAAGAGCATGCCTGTTATACAAGGTGCTGTGGAACACAGGCAGGATAATGCTGCTGCAGTCGTCTTGTTTGCGGGCTTCCTGGAGGCACCTGGTTGGCCACTGTGTGAACAGACTGCTGGAACTTGATGGGCCTTGGTCTGATCCAGTGTGGCTTTTCTTATGTTCTTAACATCAAGCTTGAAACTGGTCTCTCTGTCACTCACGCACATGTAGAGAGATGCTTATCAGCCCCCAGTATTATGCTGATGGCACAGACTGAACTCTTAAGACAGTGGCAGTTGGGGGAGCAGGGCCTTTTTGGTACAGATTAAGTTAATAGAGTTGGATTCCATTCCATCCCCGTAATTCTAGGATGTTGTGAAGGGGCGGGGAGACAACACAGAGAATCACCTACTGCAACCGTTGACTAGGTACCCTGGAGGCAGTAGTAATAGAAATAATAATGTAGACAAGACAAAGATGCTGTGAGATGTATAATGGAAGGTGATGTGTCATCTGCTTTGGATAGGGTGGCGTTCTCTCTAAATAATCACATCTGTGGCTTGAGAGGTACTTTTAGATTGGGCCTTATCTTTGGAAGCTCAGGTAGTAGCTGTCGCTTGAACTTTGCTTGGATGCATGCTGAACTGATTCAAATCATTGGACTCAAAGGGTTGCTGTTGGAGAAACTGCCTCTCCCCCTACGCTCTGCCACAACAGCTTCTCTCATCAGAACAGTGTTTTCTGCAGGTGCCAGCCTGCAAATGGGCAAAATCAACAACTACCCATACAAGTGCCTTCTCCGTTGTGGCCCCCACCTTATGGAATGGCTTGCCTGAGGAGGTGAGAAAGGCTCCCACGCCCCTGCCTTACCCCAAACTATGCAAAACTGAATTATTCAAGAGGGCTTTTCTTTGCAGGCAACAGAGTCACACTGTACTAAAAGTTTCAAAAAGTTACATGGATAAACTATTAGGGACTGTGGTCTATATGACTGTGGATACCTTGCTGACACTCAGATCCTACTACCGGTATGTAATTTTTGCACCATGTGGTTTTGTTCGGTTGGTTGTTTTTTTATATCTCACTTTTCTCTAAAGGAGTCTCAGAGCAGCTTACAATCACCTTCCCTTCCCCACAACAGGCACCTTGTCAGGTAGGGGAAGTTGAGAGTGTGTGACTAGCCCAAGGTCACCCAGCAGGCTGCATGTGGAGGACTGGGGAATCTAATCTGGTCCTCCAGATTCGAGTGCACCGCTCATGGTAAAATTCAAGATGCATGTGCTAAGGCAGCTTAGGGTGTAGCAGTTTGCAGAACTCTCTCCAGTATTGGGTGTGTTTGCAGCACCATCTGTTTTTAATTTAGACATTTTATCTTATGGATGTTAGCCACCCTGAGCCCAGCTTTGGCCAGAAGAAAGGGTGGGATATTAATCCAAAAATAAAAAAATGTGGAGGAGCAGTGAATCTAACCCGTTTCTCTAAGATTAGTGTCTGCCGCTCATGTGGAAGAATGGGAATTAAACCTGGTTCTCCAGATTAGAGTCCACCACTCTTAACCTGTTGGTTTAACATGTCATGTTAATATTTATGCTTTGCTTCAGTTCTGTTTTGAGATTTCTGGTTGGTTCTACAACCCTAATTCCTATTGCACTGAATGTCACATCTGTTGATTGCATTGACTCACTGTGTGTAATCCACCATTAATAAAATCAAGAAACAGCATTAAAATAAATAATATCACCAGTCTAACTAAACATCAATCTGAAACAAAATCTTTGTTTTACATGCCAGCACACAAGTCTCATAGGAAGGCTGTTTTACAAGTTTGGCTCCACGATGGAAAAGACCATACCCCAATTGCTGGCACCCACCTAATCCTGTCTGTAGGGGGTACCCAGAGTTGGGCTTCTGAAGATATCTTAGTGAAAAGAACTGTATGGGAGAGGATACCCGTTTCTAACTACTTAGCACTTTAATTGTACTTTGAAGCGTGTGTGTGTGTGTGTGTGTGTGTGTGTGTGTGTGTGTGTGTGTGTGTGTTAAGTGCCGTCAAGTCGCTTCCGACTCATGGCGACCCCATGAATGAAAGTCCTCCAAAATGTTCTATCTTTGACAGCCTTGCTCAGATCTTGCAAATTGCAAAACTTTGAAGCATACCAGAAGCAAATATAGACCCTGTAGTACAAGAGTGCTTCTGTTAATATCCTGGCTGCACCATTTTGGTTCAGCTCCAGTTTCTAAGATGTCTTCCATTCAGTCCTAAGGAGAGTGTTACAATCATCTAATCAAGAGTATGAATAACCAGACATAAGTCATTTTCTCTCCAAGAAAGGGTGCAGCAATACCATGGGTCAACAAAGAGAAAAATAAGTGGGTTCTACATCAAATCAAGCCTGGACTCTCCCTAAAAGCTAAAACTAAACTGAGGCTATCATACGTTGGTCACATTATGAGAAGACAAGAGTCACTGGAAAAGACAATGATGCTAGGAAAAGTTGGTGGCAGCAGGAAAACCCAATATGAGATGGATTGACTCTATAAAGGAAGCCACAGCTCTCAGTCTGCAAGATCTGAGCCTGGCTGTCAATGATAGGACATTTTGGAGGACATTAATTCATAGGGTCACCCTAAATTGGAAGCGACTGACAGCATGTAACACACCCACAAGTACAGCAGCTGAAGTTGAAGCCACTAGCTTCTCTGGGTCCTGGTTGTGAGGTAATTGCCCCACACAATCTGCCTCTGCCCCATTGCTTCTGACTGGGCTGAATCACAGGCAGCTTTCAGGTAGCAGGTAGGGTAACAGACAGGTAGCATGGGAGGGAGATTAGCTTACATAGCCTGCGGGCAAATCATTCTATACCCAGACTAATGAATCCAGCTAAGCCTCAGACTTTCAGCAAATGGTATGCCTGCTTATTCAGAAATATATATATGCTCAATGCTGTGTGTAAAACAAAACACACCCCAAAAAAGGTACATTAATAAATCCTGTACCCCAAGATTGTCAAAGCTTGACAAAATGTGCAGGTTGACCACTGAACCATTCCCACTTCACTTGGACTGGGGTGCACATGCCGTCCAAAGCACAGGGAGTGGGGGAGATCAGCCACCAAAATTGCTTCTGAAGATCAGAAGGCCGTGCCTTCAAGATGGCTCCTTGCTAGAGCACTCCCTTGGCTGAAGCAGCTCCTCAAGCAAAGCAAAGGAAAACCTGCCCGTCTTAGGGCACTTTCTTCCAGTGGCCATGGCTATGCCGATGGAGGAGGGCGGGAAATGAGATACTTCCATCTTCTTTCTGCATATTTTACTTCTCAGGCCCTATTTATCCCTAGGAAAAAGTCCTATCCGTTTGCATTAAGTATTATCTATGTCAGCTCCAATGTATGCTCAATTGGGAGGGAGGCCTAGTAAGGATGCCAAAGACAAAAAAAAATTGGCTTGCTCCTGTGCTGATAAAAGCTTTTTGCAGCGGAGAAACTTTTATTAGTAATTTTTAATTCTCCTTTTCATTGAAGAATACTCAAAGCTTTTCAACAGAGGACAACAATGGCAACATGGGACCTCCCAATACCATCACAGTAAAGCAGTCTAGGAGGACACCTTGTTGGATGGTAACAAAGGTCACGGAAAGGTCTAGGAGACAGGCGTCAACAGGAATGCATTACCTCTGTCCATCTCCTGGTGCTTAGTAAGGAACACGGAAATCCTGAACCGAGTTATACCTTTTAAGTCCTTTGAATTCAATGAATGGGCTTAGAAGCATGCCGCTCTGTTTAGGATTGCACTCCAAGGCAGTTTCAACACCAAATCAGATGCCAGATTTGACTGAGATCCAAACATCATCTGCGCACCAAGCTGCTTGTACAGGTACGCCGGCTAGCTGAAAAAAACCGACAAACCTACGACTAAGCAGGAACAGATTTCTTTAGAGAGAGAAACCCCTAAAAAGTATAAATATCTGAAGACTGGACGTGAAAGTAAGACGGCCTCTGGGAAATGAATTTGCAACCTAATGTTCTGCTGAAAAAGATCAAGGTTATCATACCGCCTGTTTTGCAGGTCTGCTCTGACCGTGGTGAGGAAAGACTGTGGTCAAATGACAAAGCATGCTGTTACTACAAGAGAGTCCACAACTGGAAATAGATTTCCAAGAAGCAGATATGAGGAAACTGGAAAGCTAGAGGATTTCTGTACGTTGTAAGCGGCAAACAAGGATATACGCAGTGGCAAGAGGTCTGAGGTGTCAGCTACAGTAACAGAAACATTTACACTTGAAAGGAGATAGAATCATGAAACAGAGAGTGAAACGACCAATACAGATATCTATTTATAAGTTATTTTTTTGGATGAAATCAGTGATGGCTAACAGGGGACCAGATACAGGCAGGGTGCTTGTGGCTCTGACAGAACGCTAGGAGGTGTGGCTTTTCACACAGAGGTGAGCAAACGGACCTTCTGAATTCCCTTTTTCTACACACCTGCTGACATCACCTCTGCTGAGAGCAGGTGCAGTTGTGGTTTGTCCTTTTCCGTCTCCATCTTCTCTCTCCAAAAAGGAAAAGAGAGAAGCCTCTCATGCCGTCAACTCCCCTCAGAGAGGCTACGTGAAATAGAAGTGAATTATGTAAACCTTAAACAACCCATGGTTGGTTTAGGATTTGACAAAATCAACAACCAAGGCCAGCCCTGCGGCCAGTGGACCAGAGGGTCAAAGCCACCTTGGGCGGTCTACAAACGATAGTTTGTGAAGAACGTTCTTTTTCACATTACCGCAGCACTACACTCAGTACAGCATTACCAAAAATAGTTGTACAAAAGGAATCAAGAGAACCTCACTGCTGAGAGTATCTGCTACCGTATAGCCTCTCATAATACCAGCAAATTGTGATAAAATGAGTGACGTTTAAAGACAGTGGTAAGATTCTTGAATCGCTGGATTTGCCAAGACAGGGCGATTGCCTTGCTGTGTAATTTTTGCCTCTGTGTAAAGGACAACATATAGGCCGTTTATGCTTGGTAATTAGCAGCGTGTTCCAAGCTGAAGTGCCCCGCATATTTTTTTAATGTCTTCACGCTGAACAGTCTTTCCAGATATCACTGCGAGGGCGGCACATACCTGCGTCGCATTTCTTAAGAGCCCCTTTAACACGACCTTTTGTATTTCCTCCGCCCCCACATCAAAGCATTCACTGAAGGAAGCATGCAGAATCCCAGCAGCAGCTTAGCTATGCAAACGACTATTGCTAATGGCTAGGCAAATGAAGGAATGAAGGAGCAGGCGAGTGGAGGTTGGAATTTGTTTGACTTTCTCCTCTTGCATCGGGACCGTGAATAGTCATTTTGAAGGTCGGATTTAAAAAATCAGCATTGAGCAAGGAACAGAATTGCATAAATGGCCAAATAGGTACATAAGTAAGATAAAGCACTCACCCTGGGATCACACTGTCCATTACAGCCACAGTCTGTTTTTGTTTTTTTAATTTTACTTTAGGTACAGCTTTGGCATATTCCAAAAGGTTACTTCTGAACTTTACCCCTTTACCCCATACTGTATATTCTAATTTGCATATTCTATCCATACCTGCTTAGCAAAATCAGTTTAAAACACAAAAAATACGTAAAAGAACCCCCCCAAAAAAGGAAAACCATGTCAGAATTAAATTCTTTAATACAAAAGAAGTTTTGTCTGTCATAGACGGTGTTTCGTTTTTTAAAGATATATTTGTTATTTTTTGTTTAAAAATAAATATGTACTACGGAATATCTTGAAAAAATCCACTAGACACAATGTGATGTTAATATCTTTTTCCCCGCAATTATTACAGATAAACAGTAGCACCAATAAATAAAACGATAATATTAAAATTTTAAAAAAGATTCAGGGTGTAAAATTTTCTATATTCCTTGGTTTTTTTACATATATAAAAATCGTAGTGTATTTAATCCAAATCACACATATACATAAATATATATATTTATATATACATATACATATAGCCAAATATATATATAGTATGTAGATGTATACCTAACTCTTGTCTCAAAAGGAATGTGTAGGGGGATGTTAGAGAGATATTAAATAACTGATCATAACATGCTACTGACTCTGCCAACAATTGGGGAGAGATGGGGTGGAGCAGGAGAGTTAAAATTTTATACACAACAGTACAAAAAAAACAGGTACGGCTTATAAATAATGAAATTAAATATTAACAAAGAATACTGAAAAATCCCTACTTTTAATTAAATTATTTTTAATTTCTAATTTTAAAAAAGGGATATTAAACAAGTATATAGAACACTGACAGCTCTCACAGTATGAATATATATTTATATATATATATATATATACACACACACACACACTTCAGTTGCCCATACACACACCCACACATCCACAATGCACACATTTGCCACTGGCCGGAAGGGGGAATTCATAGTGGTTGATCACATGGTTACAAATTGATTTTAAGCTGGTATTTCGCTAGTCAAGAATTTGCCAGCATTTTGACAAAGACCAAGTATAGCTTGTTTTAAAAAAGCCAAACCCAGAACTAAAGACATGTCCAAGTCCAGTGAGAGAAAAGGGAAGCCTGCCTTCATGTGTACAAAATGGGGGGCTGTGACACATTTTCTAGCAGTGGACTGCCAAATTCAGCACTGCCTAGGCAGCTCTTGACACTGGCTTGAGAGGTGTGTGCAGTGCTTAACAGATAAACACTTTGTCAGACTGGATAGTGCCAGTCATCTTTGTGGTAAGGTGGGAGCAGAATCCAGGGGTATCCTCCTTCCTCTATTGAAGAGGAAAGGAAAAACTAGTGTCCAGCCTCCCTCAAAGGTGATCAGCCTTGTCAAAGCTAACTTCGCTGATCATCTTTTGGGCAACCAGATAGATATGTGCATACAGTCAAGCCTACCGTTGTACACGTATCTTTGGTCTGGGACCTCGAAAATGTTATTGGTGTCTATGTGAGTGCACATTGTCTGCTGGCCTATTTCCGGGACATTACATAAGGATTGAACAAACCATTCCTAACCTTAAATATAAGCACAGCGCACATCTGCACCACCTACACACAGTGGCATCCACCCCCCTCCCACAACATCACAGATGCCAGGTACAATCCAACAGGAAATGGGAAATCTGCCTTTGTGGGATAACTCAAAATGCAAGGGTACTGCCCTAGAGCACAGCCCCCAACTAAACTGCACACACCATACATTACCAGTGGATTCTGCCCATAAGACTGTAAAGAAGTGCTTGCCAAACCATCAGAGAGGTCCCATTATGACAACTCATTTGATGGCAAAGCAAATGAAACATAACAAAAAAAAACCCAAGCAAGTTTCAGGCACTTGTGGGACATATTCCACCATCTCCCTTCTGGGAATTTTTGATATGTCTAGTGGTTTGGGGCACCACATACATCAAAGTGCTTTACCTTGCAAGGCACTAAGCATCCCACAAGAGCACTTATGCCAAATGACACATGCCAAAGTGGTTACTAGGCTTGCCCAAGTGTTAAAATGGTGTCCTTGCCCGTTTTAGCGTTCCAAGGCTTTTTATGCAGTCGAGGGCCAAATACAGATAGATTTGCTGGGGCGATTATGGATACAGTCCTCAGGCTTCCAGGCGATGTATAAAACATTAGTACATTTCATCATGGCTAATGGCTGGGTCTGATTTTTCAAATCAGGAATTGGATTCTAATTTAAAGGGAACCTGGTGATACTGTCAGGACTCAGTAAGCCTTAAAATACTAGCCATACAGGAACTGTACCAACCTCAAAGAAGCTCCCAGTACCGATCTGCTAAAACCTTTAGTGCAGAAGCAGCTCTCTCAGGAATGTTTGGTTGCATTACGCTTATGAAGTGTGGCCAAGATCAGATGAACGTCCTCGGAACTTTACACCACTGAATATTCAACAACCCAATAGGAAAACTTTTACTAAGGCCTAAAATTCCACTTGGCACATGTTCGACATTATTCCCTAAGACTCTAAAATGGGTTCCCCCTATGTAGAGGGCCTGTCCAGATGAGAGCTTACTTATTGTAAATAACCAAATCTCTCTACAGACTCTGATGTTTTTAAAAGACTAAGGTTAACAGAGATCAAAGCATGAGTTTTTGCCTGTCAGATCCATATGTCATAGATCTCATTCAATAAGCATATGTTGCAGATGAACTCTTCAAAGCTCTTGGTGGACCAGGCAACACTGTCACACAGTTGTAGTGGTGACATGTTTTCTAGAAACAGATAATTCCAGGAAAGCATGCCTTCTCAATACATTCACAGGTTACAATGACTCGAGAATATCAATAAATTTACATCAGAGATAAGCTCCCATCTAGAGATATGTGAGTAGGCCCAAAAGGTCAGTAGCCAATGCTGAACTCATTACAGGCACACAAAAAATTGCCTCTATAAATTGTGTAGATATATACCCCACACACAAGTCACTCACTCACACCCACTATACTATACATATATACTTTTGATTAATATCCCTTTCAGATGTTCCATAAGCATCTGGGATGCTCTTCAGTGGCAGCCCTGCGCATGATGGTTTCAGACAGTGCCGTTCTATGGCCTGTCTATGCACCGGTCCCCGTCCTTTCTTCCATGTACTGTCAAGCCATACATCCTTTATTTAAGTAGCCATCAAGGGCGGAAGATTGAACATTCCAGTGATGCTTCCTCAAGCTGAGAAGTTCTTGCATCAGCCACTTCCCATCATTAAGGCCAGAATTTATATCCACGGCAGAGTTCCTGAAGCAAGTCAATTTAAAAACAACTACAACCACCATACACCAGTTTCTCATGTCCCAGCAAAGCAGGCTGTCGTGATACAAACAGGAGCAAAGAATTTAAGGGAGGAGGGGGATGGGAGCCGGCGGAGTCCTCGGTCCCAGCTTCTTGAGTCACTTCCTTGACCTTTGACCCATAACATTCCAAGGTGCCATCTCTGGAATCCCCTGCTTCCTCCTCTCTGGTACAAATGTCTCCCCTTACAGAACTAAAGGGAATGACACTGGTGGAGCAGTATGTTCTAGAAAAATCAGCAAGGGATGACGAAGACAGGCAGCGCTCTGGCTGAAGTCCAGTCCTAGTCGCTCTTACGCCCCAGGTAGCCCACTCGTGTCCACAGCAGTTGAGTATATCCAGTGAAGACATCAATAATGTTAGCAAGGATTTAAAAGAGTCAGAATATATATGTATATCTATATATACACACACACATATATATTATTCATGTAAATATGGGTGTCCCAAAACATATACCCTTCTAGTCTCCCTGGCTCTATTATTTAGCAGCATGAGAAGGAAAGTTTGTATAACAAAGTAGTTCGAAACCAAAAGGTGAATCCTGTGCGGGTCTTCAGGGAATGTTCCTTCCTGAGTCCATCGTCTGTACTCAAAAGTGCTGTGCTCTACTGATCCTTCATTTTAGTGTCCATTTGGATAGTGTTTTTGACCAGGTGAGAATTCAGGCTCCAGAACCAAGGCTGTCCACCCTCCCCTGCCCCTTTCTTCTCTGCTGCTCACCGTCTTGGTTTTTCACATCTGTGAAAGAGAGGGGAAGGGGAAGGAAAAGAGAAGTTATGGTTTTTTTCTGCGGGAAAGGTGGGTTGCAGTATTCTCTGAGGGCACTGGCTGGTAAAAAGGGTGACAGTAGAACCAAAAAAAAAAAAAGTCAAGACCAGTCAACCTGAATGAGGCACTCGTGATTTTTACACACAGTCCACGCAAAAATGGATGAAGGAGTGACTAAGATTAGTCTTAGGGAGAAGAGAACAACATCCACATTTCCCTTAAGCTTCCTGCTGTATTAGGAAAACAGACATGA
The DNA here is from genome assembly GCF_029931775.1 of Euleptes europaea. Classification (NCBI taxonomy): domain Eukaryota; kingdom Metazoa; phylum Chordata; class Lepidosauria; order Squamata; family Sphaerodactylidae; genus Euleptes; species Euleptes europaea. Next base: position 36,004,157 of record NC_079318.1, on the reverse strand, counting down.
AACCATCACTTTCCCCTTAAAGCCATCATACCATGTTCTTGCACACATTCATCTACGTACACATGAACCTGACATGCACAGAAACACGCACACACCTTTCAATGCCCAATCTCATTACTCTACTTTTGAACATGTTGAGGTGCAGCCAAACAAAGCCATGAGTGTCTCATGCAGGCAGAGAAAATTTAAAAAAGGGAAACGTTTCTCATTCCAGTGATTGCCAAAAGGCAGAAGTTAGTGCCTGAACACAGCAGCAACAGCAACAGTTTGTAGCAGAAGCAGGAGAAAGAATTGACTGTGCCCATTTAAAATCCACATTTCATAACTTCACAGGAGTGACAGGAATAAAGTTCATTCAAAGTGGCTTTTCAATCCTGATACAGCTATGAATTTGCCAACCCACAACACACCCTCCCACCCAATGCACTCCTCAAAGACTGATGTGTCCGGGGAGATACTATCACCCGGAGTAAATTCTCGGTCCTAGAGAATTTCTCTTAACCGTCTAAGCCTTATGCTTTCTGCAAGAAAGACTGAGCCAGTTCAAGAGAACTCTAAAAGGTCAAGGGCAGGGAGTTGTTTGGTTTCACTCCAGGGACTACTTCTGCAGGGTGAACTGTAACTCAAGAAGAGCTGGATCTCTTTCTGCGGCACCAGGCGTTTACACTCAGGTTACAACCACGCACACCAAGATTCCTCGGCACACAGGACAGTTTCCCAAACTCTTCCAGTGGCAGGAAACTGGGTTTCCTGGGCTGTGGTAGGAAAACGCCTGACATCTTCAGGCTGAACAGATGTGAGCAAGCTTTATTGCACTGGGGCCCTGTAGACCCACATACAGTTTTTAGAGAAGTGGATGGACTCCTGCCCACCTAGCCTTGTCTACAAGGTACCCCATTTTCATATACACAAACACAAGAAGCTACCTTATACTGAATCAGACCCTTGGTCCATCAAAGTCAGTATTGTCTACTCAGACCGGCAGCGGCTCTCCAGGGTTTTTCACATCACCTACTTGCCTAGTCCCTTTAACTAGAGATGCTGGGGATTGAACCTGGGACCTTCTGCATGCTAAGCAGATGCTCTACCACTGAGCCACAGCCCTCCCCTGAGTGCTTGTGTTCCAAATATAACCAATATGTTTGATGTATAATGGCAGAAAGCACTGGAGTCTTTGTGAATGGTGGGCCAACATCTGTGGCCATGCGACAGATGAAGAAAGGATGTTCCACACACATGCAGCCAGACCTTGAAGTAATATAACATCCAGAAACTTTGGTGAGTTTTCACCTTTTTTTCCCACATGCCTGAACACTGAATACAATTGGATGAGTGAAATGCAAAGTTGGAATAAAAGGAGGAAGGGGCTGGCCGCACAATCTATGCTAAAAGACAGACAGCCCGTCCAGATGTCACGGTGGGGTCCTACGCAGGCTCGTTCTACTAAGAATCCTCTCTAGAATTTTCGGGGAGTTGAGAGTAGTCTAGTACAGCTGAGTTATCCTTTTATATTGGAAGCTTAAAGCAGAAGGCAGAGGATAACAGGATTCTGATTTCTATGCAAGCGATTTGCACAACTAAACCAACTGTTGGGCTTGCATACGGAATTGCGTAAAAGGCCTGGAGTCCTTTTCCTAGCAGCACGGAAGGACCAACCCTGTTCCCTAAGGAGTACTGCTACATTAACACCATGCTGCCTGTGATCGGCCCAGCCCAACTATACAACATACAATAAGCTTGCCACTTTAGACAGTCAGCGCTACCCTGTTCCTTCTGACCCCCGCCCCCCATCTTTGTCAAGCAGAAGGAAGGAAGCCACGGAACACGGCAACAGAAGCGAGCAAAAAAGCAAACTCTCTTGCTCTCTCCTTCAGTCTATGTGCATATGTGTGTATTTTTCTCTTTCATTCTCCGGACACAAACCTGCAAGTGCGTTCGTTTAACTCAAGCTGCCTCGACTTGCAACGTGAGTCTGTGAATTTGCAGGAACATTTACAGGTCTGGGGATCTTGTACAAACAAGTGCTTTCTCCTTTCTGAGCAAGGCTCACAGTGACTGCAAAAGGCAAAAGGAAAGAGGTCTAAGCTACAGCGCTTTAGCGGGAAGGAATTACACATGCAACACCCTACACATTGAAACAATCCTTGGCCCACCCCCCCACACACACACCCAGCATTGCTGATTCAGAACACTGCTGGACGGTGGAAACTCCCAAAGGTGTTCCAAAACTTACTTGCGATAGCTTTAAAGAGACAGAAACAGGTTCTCTGCAACTACATACCCCACAAGTCCTGCATTAGCCGAATTAGCAGAAGAAGTTGCGAGATCCTCATTATATTATTAGAGGACCTCAAGTCAGCAGCCATAATGTTAAATATCCAGGGCATCTCCTTAGACAGAAAGTGCTTCCAGCGTTAGCTGGGGCATCAGAAGTACAGAGGGACGCGCAAGCTCCTGAACCCAGCCAAGGTCAGTTGCTTTTCGCCTTCTGAACTGAATCAAAACAGCTGCTCTTCAAACCCCTCTCCTGCTCCTAACCTGCTACTCAAGCTTATCGGCAATGCAGGATTTTGTGAATTAGTGGGAGAGCAGAGAAAGGAAGAAAGAAAAGCCACCAAAGTACAACAGTGATGTCCTCACACATTTCCCAGTGGACTCTAGCTCCTTCGTTACCTTCTGATCAACACACAAACACACACAATGCACATACATGCATGAACAGCAAACACCAAGCCCCATTGCCAGCCTCCTAAACACTGATTAAGCTTTAAAAGAAAGCTGAGGAAAATGGGAAGGGGAGGGGAAATCACACAGGCGCATTGCAAGGTGCAACAGCATAAGCCTGCCTGCCTTTCTTGTCATGTTGTACCTTAAGAAAAACAATAATTCCCAAGCAAGATTTTTTTTTTAAAGATCACTACTCTTTTATGGTTTTACTTCCCATGTGTCAAGGCTACGTTTGCACCACCAGTGAAATACTGCATGAGTGATATGGAGAGATACGTGAAATTTAAGTGTATTGCAAGCGTTTTGATTGGGGGCAGGTAGGTAGAAATGGGGAAAGCGCAGAGTTCTACAAGCACATGATGCAAACGTACAAGTTTTGTGGTTTATACCGGCCTCTCTTGCGCTTTCTCTTTTGACCCTTCCCCCTTCCTCGCTTTGATTTTCTGGAAGAAAAACAAAACAAAAAAAGCAGAAAGGAAAGCGGAGAAGGGAAGGAAACAGAGACGGGGATAAGATACAGCCATGTGCCCTTGGGAGAAGGGGAAGCACATAAAGAACAGAAGGCTGGAGAGTCTTTGGGTGGATGTATGTATTGCCATTCCCTGTACGCTAGCCTGCTCATACGATTGGTTGCAAAGCCAGAACACGATATTGGACTGCAACTTCCCCTCCACTTAAAGGCAGCCTCAAACTACATAACAATCCACTTGTTGTTCCAGAAAGGAGAAACTTCTTCTCCCCTTAAAGACGATGGGCTTGCCAACAAGAGACCTAGAAGTTACCAACACCCAGATTCAGTGCATCATCAGCTGGCAGAGATAATGCAGGTAAGCCAGTACCCGATGCCCTGATAAAGCCAAGCAGAACCGCTGCTCTGGGAGATCACTGTGCCAACGTTCTGTTTTGAAGACCCAGAATGCCACAGTGGCAATATGGAAGCGGGCACAATCCAGCTGTCAGCAGCGAGCGGAAGGAGAAGTGTCCTACAGTATGAAGACGAGTACAGCCTCATGGGCCCCACTCTAGAGACTAAGCTATTATGGCTCGTCTCAACCTAACCAGTTGGTTATTCTGCTAGGGCTGTCCTTGCTAGTGGGGCTGCTGCACACAGGCACACCGAAGGAATTCAGCAGGTGAACAACGGTGCAAGAAGAGGGTTTGCAACGCCAATAATTCACTGCCCAGCCTCTAGCCGCTCCAGCCCCAGGTGGAAATACAGACTTGTCAAGTGACAACTTTCTGCTTGATGAGGTATCAAGGAAAGAAGAAAAGCCTAGGATGGCAGTCCTTACAAGAAGAAAGTCCTTTAGTTTGTCAGTGAATCAGTTTGTGACTACTTTCCCACTGCAAAGATAGTACAGCCAATAGGTTTACTGATTTTTCATTTTTCTTCCCCTGAAGAATTATGTGTTGCTTCTGATGTGTGGACAAGAATGATCAACCTCAGCCTTCCACCCAATACCCACATGCATGTTAACATGGATGCTATCTTGGAGCCTACATGGGCAGAGGACCAAAGCAGAAAATGAACACCAAGCAATGGAACTCTTGTGCCAAAAGTGCTTTGAGGGGGGGCTAATCTCCCAGATCTGCCTCTTTCCTTCCTGGAAGCAACCCACCCTGAGTGGGAGGGATAGCGACACTGTAATAAGGCAGCTCCCAATGGAAGCAGACGGGATGTGTCCAGGGCCATGTGCAAATCTGCTTGTTGGCACCAGTTCCTCTAACTAAGCAGAGTAAGCATCTCAAGAACACAGCAAGAATTACAAGCGGGGAAGAGGGACAGAGAAAGCCGTATTTACTTCCAAGAACCCTTCCACAACTTTCAACTTCCACATATCCAGAGGCATACAAAAGAAGGCATCAAGCACCAGAACAATCTGCAGCGCAACCCAAACTAGCATGCCACAAGTAATTGCAAGATCCGCAGGGCAATGCAAAGCCACCTGAAGTTCAGCCAAAGGTGAAGAGCGTAAATTACAGCAAACGGAAGAGGGGGCTTTGGCTACACCCCATTAACAACAGTGTTCATTTGGCCCCAGCATTCACACACCTTTGAACCATGAAGCCATACAGTCAATTAACAAGTGCACACATTCCAGAGAGAACAAGCCAAGCTTCCTGAGGTTGTCTCCTTGATGGCTACACAAAATGAAGGGGGTGGATTTAACATTGGAAATTGGCCCCTTTCTTCTATTTTCATGGCTTCCACACCAAACTGCAGAACGGAAAGTGTCCTACTTGCAACCACAAGAGGGGTGGCAGCAAAGTTGTGTTTCTGAACCAGGAGACGGGATTTGCTCATCTTTGGTATGGTCCTGCAGATGGAAGGATTCTGTGGGGGGGGGGGGGGTTCCCTTTCAAGTTTGCCTTGGTCTACAGAAGGCTGAAAGCAGATTCCCCTTTCAGACTCCTTCCCATGAGGTAACCCACCTTCTGCTCATGTTAGCTTGACTCGCTTCACTTTATCCACCCTCCTCCAGAGCTGGTATGCAAAGTTTATTCACATACAGATCACTGCCCATGCCCTAATCAGGCATCTGCTTTCAGCTTTTACCCCTGGTTGGCAGGGCTCCCGTGCTCTGAGCAAAGCTCACATGCTTAGTCTTAGTGTTGGAAATCCAGGCAAGCTGGTGGGAGTAAGTCAGCAAATTTTCACCCAAGCAGCAAGAAAGAAAACAGCAATGATTCCCAGTGTTCGGAGTAATGATTGCGTGCAGAAGGAAACTTTCACCTAGGATCCATTCCCAAGGAAGGGGGAGGAGGAGGAGGAGGAGGAGGAGTGGAATTCCATTATTTCCTTGCAACTTTCGATCAGCAAGTGATTTCGACGTAGTGAGGGGCAGGAACACAGCAACAGCCATTAAGGCAGTGAATTTGTGTGTTTGTCTACAAGGAACAGATTAAAGGGATAGCTTTTTAAGATGACCACTTGGGGGGGGTTTGGGGGGGGACAAAAAAACAGCTTGTTTCTTTTGAAGGAAGGAAGGAAGGAAAGGGGAATCACCAACACCATAGGGAAAAAATAAGCCAAGTCACTTACCTTTCTTGTTTTTTTCTTGTTTCTTTCTTTGGTCTACAAGAGGGAACAAAAGCAAGATCAGGAGAGTGCTGGCAAGGTACACACACATACCCCTAACCCACCCATCACCAGATTATCCCCCCTTTACTAGAAACCAGTAAGTAGACCCATTGCTCAGCTACTTTGCCTGTATTATGAATTCCAAGTCTGAACAAACAAAAACAGCAGGCCTTTCTTCCTTCCTGGTCCTCCAGAGCATTTTCCAACTAGCTGTTTGCTATTGTATTTGAGGGATTCTAAATCTGGATCACCACAGCCAACAGTTTATAGACATTCCCCAACCATTCCACTAAAATCTTACTGCTACTGACATAACTCGCTCCTTTGGACAGGCCAGCAGCTCTCAAGCACTGCACCCCCTACACCAAGGCCATCAGAATTATTTTTTAATCAGCACTAGATGCATACAGTCACAGTTATCAGTAAGACCAGGCATATTCCAAGAACAGCTGGGAAAGTTCTTCATCCTCACCTGCAGCCACATTTACTGTGGTGTTGGAAGCTCATCAGGTTTATGTGCTGACTCTGAAAGGGTTTAAGTCTCATAACCTAAAGGGGGGAATTGAAAGGGAAAAAAGGAATATGGTGAATAGCATGCACATCAATGTAGTTTAGACTAAAAAAACCCCCCAAATGCAAGTACAGAAATATTGATTAGCTACACTCTGGGGTCGCTGTAAGTCAGCCGTGACTTGACGGCACTTTCCCACCACCAAACTTAAAATTAGCCAGCCCAGAAGCTTCAACTCTGCAATGCAACTTAAGTACAACAACCTGTTCCCCAATGGGCCCCACATTTATAGATCCTATTTACACAGTATATGGTTTCCTGGTCTCTTTTCCCAGTTATTTGCTTAGTGTGTTTTTCACATAATAAAGTGTTTTTCACTTTATTATGTGAAACACCACACTGAGATGGCACTTGTAGAACGGATGGACAACAGTAATGCAAGTTTAATGCACAGCTCAGGGCTACACCACGGTCATTAGTAGAACTGGCTTCCTTGGAATCAAGTGCAGCCATTTGTGGCCCTGGGACTAAGCCACGGCTTTTGAGAGGCCTGGAAATGGAATGGGGTGGAGACATCTGGACAGGGTGCCAGCAGTTATTTCTGGCATGGAAGAGCAGTCTTGGTGTGAGTCAGGATTAAGAAGCTTTTCCAAAGGTAGGGAGAAGGAGTAGACATGATGTTCGTCGAGCGGGGTTGCACCTGCGATGCTGTATGTGGAAAGGGGGAGTCTTCAGTTTGCTGGGCCCCAGGTATTATTTCCACCCACTGCCTTTCTGGGTGATTAAATTCTACACAAAGAGAGGAAGCTCTTCCACTCAACCCTGCATCACTACTCTTCCTACCCCTGCAGGGCCACTGTACCTAAGGAGTCAAGAACTGTAGCTTGGCCAGCCAAGTCTGACTTGGCCAGGAGATCGTTCACGAGGGACTTCCTCTTGCTCACCACAGTCTGCTGCATCAGAAGATTGTGTTGCAAGATGCAGAAACCCAAGCAAGAGTGACAGAGGAGGAAGAGCGCTGTGGAAGTTTTCCAAAATACAGCTCACCAGACAGATGAGAGAACCAGCACCACATTCTCTCAGTCTGTTAACTAACAGGCCGACTTTAAACCAGTGGTGTTAAACTCAATTGTTAAGAGGGCCGGATATTACATAAATGTCACTTAGTCAGGCTGGGTCAAGCCTTGCCAGCCCAGACTGAGGGGGGGGGGCTGCCTTGGCTGGCTCACGGGCCGGATACGAGCTCTCATGGGGCCGGATCCGGCCCTCAGGCCTTATGTTTGACATCCCTGCTTTAAACAGAATATCCATAGCAGCCCAATCGGCGCAAATCATAGTCAGTTCCTCCGGCACGGGGGAATTATCTTATCACATCACCACCCTACAATGTTAGGTCAGGAATGGCTAACTTCTTAACCTTGCTTCGGCAGAATAATTCTCAGTCATCTAGAAGCTGGAGACAACCAGCTGGAGACAACAGGCAATAAAACTCATCGAGTCAGGCCCCAGAAAATGAGATGCTGTTGCAGGGCCTCTGGGTAGGGTTGCCAGGTCCCTCTTTGCAATCGGCGGGAGGTTTTTGGAGTGGAGCCTGAGGAGGGTGGGGTTTGGGAAGGGAAGGGACTTCAATGTCATAGAGTCCAATGGCCAAAGCGGCCATTTTCTCCAGGTGAACTGATCTCTGTCAGCTGGAAACCAGTTGTAATAGCAGGAGATCTCCAGCTAACACCTGGAGGTTGGCAACCCTACCTCTGGGGCAGTCTCCAGTTCCCAGGTGGGAGGAGTACCCAGCAGCCAACCTCAACGCAGCACTTCATGCCCGGCTTCTAAACCAACTAGGCAGCCAATGCAGAATGAGTGTACGAAGTGCTACTTCTTACTCAGAAGGGATGAACACAGCACAACCCCTGCGAGGATTTTTTCCCCTCAACTGTGAGTTTCCCAGCAGCAGTAGAGAGCAAGACAAACTCCTTTCTGCCTCCTTGGCACTACTTCCTAAGCGAGTGTGACACTGGTCACACCAGAAGAAGGTGAGGGTCACAGTTTACTCCCTCTTCGGCACAGGGTAGTCATTCAGGGGTCACCATTAGGCCTCTGAAACTCCTTCCCAGGAGAGTTCTTCTCTCTCCCTCCCCCAACCATCAGTTAATCCTGGTATTAACCTTCAGCTATTCCCAAGGAAACGAAACATAGCCTCTTCGCTCTGTCCCACAGCCTCACCTCCATGGTGACATTATGCACCTCTAAGGGTACACACTCCAGCGCTTCATCATTGCAGCACCCCGCACATCTCATCAGGGGCACACAGGATGGCTTGAAGATGTACTCCACCTCGTCGGGGTATTCCTGGAAAATATCCACCATGGTCTCAATTGACCTGCAGTAACTGCGACTGTAGACTTCCTCAAATTGGATAACTGCAAAATAAGATCGGGGATGCAGGGGGGGGGGATACAAATTATTAACTTGTTTTCTTCTGTGACCTCCAGTATTGTCATCCTTAAAGTGTTTCAAGGTAGGATAGAAGCCAGACCTTAAGCGTGCGGGCTAATGACTCTGCACTTAAAGCCCCTTCTACCTGCATACCTCCTTATTATCTCCCAGGCCAAGCTCATCCAAACAATATTGTCAATAAATGCATTAGCTCAGTTAAAAGGCACTTAAAGCTCAAACCAGGGGCAGCGGGGAGGGGGAGGGAAGAAAGGCTTAGCATTTGCCTTGTCTGAATGTTAACCAGCTAGATTCTGTTTGCATTTGCAATACTCAAACTAAAGTGAATATTAACCCCAGAAGCCAAAGCAGTTGCAGATAGAGATGTAAAACTTCCAGAAGTATTGAAGCTATGGGGGAAGGTGGGGGGGGGGAAACACTTTTAAGGTTTTCAGAAAAACAGAAATTTGGGGGTGGGGGTTGAAATATATACAATACTTTCCTATCAAATCTAAAGTCAGTGTTCCATTAACGTGTTTGTGTTAAGTGCCATCAAGTCGCTTCTGAATCATGGTGACCCTATAAATTAATAACCTCAAAAATGTCCTATTGTTAACAGCCTTGGCTCAGGTCTTGCAACCTGAGGGTCAACCCATCTCGGGTCTTCCTCTTTTCCAGCTGCCTTCAATTTCTCCTAGCGTTTTCATCTTTTCCAGGGACTCTTGTCTTCTCATAATGTGACTAAAGTACCATATCCTCACTTTAGTCATTTTAGCTTCTAGGGAGAGTTGGGGCTTGATTTGATCTAGAAACCACTGATTTGTCTTTTTGGCTGTCCACGGTATCCATAAAAACTCTCCTCCAACACCACATTTCAAATGAATCAACTTTCTTCCTGTCAGCTTTCTTCATTGTCCAACTTTCACACCCCTACACAGTAATGTGGAATAATATGGCATGAATTAACTTGATCTTGGGGGCCAGCGACACATCCTTACACTCAAGAAGCTTTTCTATAGCTCCTTCATCACTGTCCTTCCCAATCTCAATCTCTTTCTGATTTCTTGGTTGCAGTCTTCCTTTTGGTTGATGATGAAGCCAAGGAACAGAAAACCTTTAACAATTTCAGTTTCTTCATTGTCAAAGTTGTGCAAATCCCCAGCAGTTGTTACTTTTTGTCTTCTTGATGTTCAGATGTAATCCTGCTTTGGCACTTTCTGCTCTAACCTTCAGCAGCAGTCATTTCAAGTCTTCCCTATTTTCTGCCAGTAATGTGGCATCATCTGCATATCTCAAATTGTTAATGTTCCTTCCCCCAATTTTTACTCCACCTTCATCTAATCTTATCCAGCTTTCCTTATGATATGTTCTGCATATAAGATTGAAGAGACAGGGAGATAAAATACATCCTTGTCTGAAACTTTTACCAATTGGAGACCATCCTGTTCTTCCACACTGTTAACATAAAATGCATAATTTTATAATGTAGTTAGTGTATAAAGTTGTATTTCTTGGCATATTTTAATAAGCCCTGACCTTGATGGCCCAGGCTAGCCTGACGTTATCAGATCTCAGAAGCAAAGCAGGGTTGGACCTGGTTAGCATTTGGATGGGAGACCACTAAAGAATTCCAGGGTCGCTACGCAGAGGTAGAAAATGGCAGACCACCTCTTGACGTCTCTTGCTTCAGGGTCACCATAAGTTGGCTGTGACTTGATGGCACTTACCACCACCACCAAAAAGCATTTCACGCATCCCTAATGGAAAAAAAATCTACAGAAATGTCAGTGCTCCAAGATTTTGCAGTTTTTTCCACTGGAAAAATTCTAGGTTTTTTTCCCCTGGCCTTCACATTTGTAGTTGCAGAGCAGGCAGCAAGTGTTACTCCAAAAATAATGGAAGCAAAATGAAGTGCCTGAAGTCTTCAGTTCAGAAACCCGTTTATCAAACCACAACCATCCAGCCAAATACCTGAGCTCATATAACCCAGCACAATTCTCACAGACAATATTTAAGGCCTTTCTGGATGATTTCTTCAGGCAACTACTTCTTGCACTAACTAGACATTCCCTTTTCCTAACGAAATGTTTCAGCAGAGTGGATTATCACAGTTTCTCAAGTACTTGTACACATGAACACATGAAGCTGCCTTCTACTGAATCAGACCCTTGGTCCAGCTAAGTCAGTATTGTCTACTCAGACCAGCAGCAGCTCTCCAGGGTCTCAGGCAGGGTTCCTTCACATCACCTACTTGCCTAGTGACTAGTCCCTTTAACTGGAGATGCCGGGGATTGAACCTGGGACCTTCTGCATGCCAAGCAGATGCTCTACCACTGAACCACTCGTAGCACAGCGCTTTTGACACTGGGAAAACATACTCCCTCAACTAGCTGCAGTTTACAGAGCCATGTGACTGTGCAAATCTAGCAGGCACCTGTGGGATAGCACCTGTGCATCACCCATCTAACCCAATGCAAAAATAAAGGAAACGAATAGCACTAAGAACATGCCCTTCCTTCAAAGCAATGCCCCCCACCATGTTCTCACCTGGTTTTTCAATTCAGGGCACTTCATGTTGTCACCCCGGGGGCGGGGGGAGAAAGCTGTCAAGTCTGCCACTCCACCCTCCCATCCCAAAGTCCACCTCTACACATATTAAGAACACAGCATTGTGCCACTGGGCTGAGCTGTAGTAATGCACAGACACTTTCCCCTCTCTTCCTTCCTGTTATTTTTGCCTTTATATTTTTGATACCTTGTAGGTTTATAGGCAAGGCTCTATGTTTTGCTTCCCCCATGATTGTCACCTACAAAATGATAATGGGTTTCCATTGTCGGGAAATGTTCGGCCAGGCCATTACAGTTGTAGGGGAATCCATATTATCAGAGCCTTAAGGTTCTGGGATTCAGCCAACAGAAGACATGAGCAGGGCCATAAACATCTAGCTGGTGAATTAGAAGGAAGTCTAAAGGATGTGGGGTACATCTATCTCAGTCCTACACATATTACTCTACGTACACAAGAGCAAACCTCAAATGCTACAGTCTTAACTGACTGCCATACAAGTGTTTCAGTGTACCCAAACCAGTGCTGAAGGTTAACTCACAGTCCTTAGTCATCAGGTGGAGAAAGTACAAAACAGTGTGCAAGAGACGGTTAAATTCAAGCACAAGGAGTCCTCCTTCCAAGACTACACTGCATACTTTCAGCACACAAGCATATCCAGCATGTTGTACAAAGAAGCTTCTACTCCACAGAGTGTGTCTGAGCAGAGCTTTGTTGCCTTTAGATCATATGTCTCTAACATATACACAGTCCTGCAGCAGCAAGGTTGATAACCCAGCTCGATAAGCACAAACTGCTTGCATCATGGAAAAAACAGTTACCAGTAAGCGTTTCTGAAGAGGCCTGAACCTGTGACAACTGGGCATAAAGGTTACTTTGCCAGGAGGGGAAAAAACCCTGTCCAGCAGCTATGAGGCTTTGAGCTCAGGGCTCTTGATTAACTGTTGAAAGTTAATTCTCGGTCATGTCGAGCTCACAGCGCCAGTGCTCCTGGCATCAGGTACAAACAGGAGGAGCCTGGGATATGTATGGCTACAGCACACAGGCCTATTTAATAAACAGAGCTGCCCAGGGAAAGAAATGCCTGACATGAAGTGGCAGGGAGGAACGACTTGTAATCCTCATCTAGAAAGGACAGTCCCCCTCCCACCCCCAGTCAAGTCCGAAGTTTAATATCAGCCTCCCCTGGCCTTCGCCTGATCTGTGACACCATTCCCCTTCACAGTGACCTTAACACACAGCCGTCTACAATCTGGAGAATTAAGCAATTTAGGCCTAGGAAGCTCGCGGGCACACAGCCAGACATGTAGCCCCGTTGCTCATTATTCACACCTTTCCCAGCATCAAACAGCAAGGAACCCATCTTGGGTTCCAGTGCCCTGGTGTTGTGTGTCCCGCTGAGGCACGTTCTCATGAACCAACGCTGCCGGCAGCAAGCAGCACTGCCATTTTCCCTCATTACAAAGGAAAGTTCCAATACAAGCAGACTCAAGGTAGCAATATCTGTTTAAAAATATAACCTTATAAACTGCAGAAAGAAAGGCTCGCCCAAGTTTGTACTTCAGATGAGATTTCTACCAGCAACCTCCATATCTTCATTTTCTTAGCCATAGTGTTACACCCTGTTCTAGAGCATTACCAGATACACATGCATAAACTCTACTCGCTAATACTTCTAAACACACATAATAGTATAGAGATGGCAGGTCTCTATACTGTGTTTCAATCTTTTTTTTTTTTTTTTTTAAAGTGGCCCAGGATACCTACCCTCTCCAAGTAGCTTAATCTAATCAGTTCTGGGAATAGCCAATTAACTATGATTTTATCTCCAGATTACCTACTGCTCATGCTGTCAAGCCCACATGATGGTTGGTGCACAACAAAGAAAGAATTAAAGGACATGTTTGTTTCATGGTAAAAATGCTTCCTCTACCTCCTGTATATAAAGGAAAACCACTGATCCCTGTGATTAATCTACAATCCTTCATGCAGACCCCTATACATTCACAAAAGAGAACAGAGGAGAATCAAGCACTAGTTCATTCAGCGCTGTTCCATCACAAAGCATTTGATTGAGTTCCTTCATCCTATGGTGCCAAAGCTCCAGCAAAATCAGCATTGCTAGCACAACTGTGGCCTTGGTTTCAGAGGCAGGCCTAATTTAAATCTAAATTCTGGTTAAAGATTACAGAAATTTGTGTGCAATGCATTTCCTGTGCAGCTGCTAAACAGTGAGAAGATAAAGCTGTGACTTATAGGACACCACCCTGCCTCAGAGCAAGCATTTTCACAACTGGCAGGGATCTTTGGACAGTTTCCTGAAGTAGATTTGAGGACAGTTGTGCTTAAATCCATGCTCATCTACAGGTTTGCTGTTGGTCCAGATAAGCAAGCCGCTCTAAGAAGTTTCCAAAGATGTAAATTATTATGCATCGCCATCATCGCTTGCAAAGTTTTTAAAAAGTTTCACTGCGTACCTCCTCGAGGCCCCCTGAATTTCCTCTCTAGAATCAACAATGCCTTCAAATTTAAATCTACGCCTTCTCAAAATGCTCACTCTCCTTCCATTTAATGCCATAAAAGGGGGGGAATAATGCTCGTGGCAACAAACATGTGGTAGTCTCCTCAGGAAAAGGAATCAGGAATGGACAACAATATAAAATGGATTTGTTACAAATGTGCCCTCCTGTAAGCCATTCCAGTGTGCCAAGCCAACAACACGCATCGAAGCTGAAGCCTACCGTGGCTTGATAAGAGGCATTCAATCCCTAGCCGCACTTCTACAGCCCCCTGCTGCCCTGTAGCAAGAACAGCAGGGAGAGCCAGCCCTTGTGTGCGTCCCTAACGAAGCAGGCAACGCAAGACATTAGCACTGCGACAGCCAGCTGGCACATTACGAAGCTGGAAAACAAGTCGCAACATAGAGATCTCAGATGTGGGTGGAGACTGGCAAAGCCTTAAAGGTTCAAAGTTTTCCAGGGAGAAGCCAAAGCTTGAATAAAGGCATATGTTTATTACAATACACTGCAGCACTGAGATCCTCAGAACAGGTGAGCAAGCCGCCTGCCGGAGGCTCAGCCCTATATCAGGGGTTGGCAAACTCATTAGTCAAAAGAGCCAAATATCAACAGTACAACGATTGAGATTTCTTTTGAGAGCCAAATTTCTTAAACTTAAACTATATAGGTAGGTACACTGTTTATTAACTTAAAAAACTTTAAAGTTTTAAGTCTTAATTAAACTATAGGTACACTGAATAAAACTTGATATCATACTTAATAGTGATCTTATTTATTGATAAAAATTAAATTGTAAGTCCCTGCCATTTCTTCTTCCCCGTCCGGAGTCCTGGTCTACCGCCATAAAAGCCTATTTGTAGACCTGGCCTCCGGCTGACTCCCATTGGGAGGCCAGGTCTACCCATTGGCTTTCTTGGCAGTAGACCTGGCCTCCGGAGGCCCATAGAAGCCAATTGGTAGACCTGGCCTCTGAAGGGGGACTTTTTCCCCTCCTCGGAGTCCAGAAAGCCAGTGGGTAGACATGGCCTCCCAATGGGACTCAGCCGGAGGCCAGGTCTACCAAAGGAAGCCCGCCGGGCCCAACAGCTGATAGGTGGGCTGGGGGGGGCAGGAACAGCCAAGCCGCCTGCCCAGCAATCGCGCGGCTAGAGGGGAGGGAAGGCTTTAGCCTCCCAACCATTGAGGGCAAGGGAAAGGGGGACCCGGCCATTCTCCACGGCAAGGGGGGGGGGGGAGAGACAGCGCGCCCGCTCGCCTGCTCTCTAGCACTCGCTCTCTCTCTCAGGCGCGCCAGCTCCGCAGCCCGGCTGCCGGCGCTAGCGGGCGCGAGAGCAGGGACTCCGAACCAAGTTCGGAGAGCCGCACTCAACGGGCCAAAGAGCCATATGCGGCTCGAAAGCTGCAGTTTGCAGACCCCATATCAAAGGAAACTCTGCTCGCTGAAGCACTCCATTTCTGTCTCCGACCAACCCTTCCAACTTCTGACATTGTTTATCCTTTCCTTCATTTTGCCTGTTCGTGCAAAGTTTAAGATCTCAGGCCTTTATATTTAAGGCCTGGGAAGGTGCAGCCACCTTTTCTCTCAGGAAGACTCAATGTTCAAGTCTGAGATTCCATGGGGTCTTCAACTGCTCACAACCAGGAATTAGGCCTAATGGTCTAAACCCTTGCTGAAAGGCTAATGCACAAGCAAAGGTACACAAAAATCCCAGTCCAAATTAGTACCATCACCACATCCTATAAACTCACCTACAGCTCAAGCAGTAGAAGCATTAAGGGACTGCAGTTCACCTTTCGTTAACCTATTTGGTGTGAACTATGATCTGTGACATGCAAGATGCTAAGAATAATGGAACTCCTGTGTAATGGACCTGGCTGCAATTAGCAACAGAGAAGTATTTGCCTGGAAAAGATATTCCCCTTATTTGGGGCTCGGTCTTCAGCATATTCCAGTGCTGATACTCTGATGCCTTGCCTATGCATACAGCCCGGGTCAAAGGTCTGCCAACAGGAAAGAGGAGAGCAGACTGATAATAAGAACTGACAAATCTTCCTTCGGAAATCATGGCAAATTCTTCCGAGTTCTTCACAACTGCTCTAGGTTTAATTTTTAAATAACCCTAGAATAAAATACACGTGTTTTGGAAAGTGCCCCATTACATGAATTTTGGGGAAGCTTAAGGGTTGTCCCGCCCGCAAAAACAATATCGGGGTTGATTTGGATTGCTTCTTAACGAGAAAGAAAACTGGAATGCCTCCTGGCAGCTGTAACCATTCCTATCTTATTCCCCGTTGCCTCCATGTAATAATATATATTGACACGTATTCAACCACACAGCTCTTCCAGCACAACAATATTTCTGTTTGCTGAAAAAAAGGGTGGCGATTTCCACCAATTCCAACCTCCCTGCAGACGACCGTATCGTGTTCCTGCACATCTCCTGACCCCCAGAAACAAAACGGGAGCTCTCAAGTGGCTGCACCACGGAAGAAAAATGGGAACGTAACAGTCTATGGAGTCCACAGACAGGAAGTCACATGCCATTATAGGGCAACAACCAGAAACAAAATTGGAATGTTGGCCACCAAGCTCTATACACTTTATATCTACTCTCCAGAAGGTGGCAGCGGTCATCAGGGTCCTCCCCAACAATACGGGCTCCCCACGCTGGCCACCCTCTCCCATAACCCACTGTTCACCTCCCCGCATCCGATGACGTCTCGTCTTCCAAAGGACTTGTGGTTGTGAAAAGGACAGAAGGAAGGCGAGCCACTTACCTTCACTGTGATGCCTCTCCCCATCCCCCTCGGTAGGAGCTGCCTGCGATAGCTGCAAAGACAAGAGGAAAATTAGTCATAACAAAGTCACTGTCCTGTCTCCAAACTGTGCCGTTTCCCAGGAATCAACCAGGAGGCAAAACAAGACATTGGGCATTATTAGAAAATTTCACTCCCCAAACTTATTTCTCTCCACTGGAACACCCACATAAGAACCTCTGAATTCCCCGATTAATCATTTAGAGGAGGGTCATTGTGTGAAATGTGGAGTTTTGTATACATTTTTGCAATTGTGAAGTGTATTTCTCTGCTTGCTAGCACAACAAGCACAGAGAAACTTTTGTTTCCCCCTTTTCTTCAGAGCATATGAAAATTAACACACCACCATGGCCAGGGCTGAAACAGTAAGGGGAGAAAGGAAGGAGACCCATGACAGGATCTATGAGAAAGCAGAGGCAACTCAGCTGCTAGGAAATTCGGAAAAGGGATTTTGCGGAAAGATAACAGCTTTGTCACTTTAACAGAGAACAGAAACAAGCTGCTCAAAGGCATTTCGGATTATTAAGGTCAAAACCCAGAGAGCAAATCTGAACTTGAGAGGGGGCTGGCAGAACAGAATACATTGGTGACCTTCTAACGCTGACATGACAAATATGCCGTGAGATCTGTACAGGCCCTTGGTCCAAGGCAACCTATCAGAAGGCAGTTCAGCCAGGGGCCCCATCCGTCAGAGGGCTCTAGCAAAGTGGGAAGAGCTGGCAGAGCCATTCAACTGACCACAATTTAATGCTGCGTCAAAAGAAGTTACAGAGGGAGATCTACAGTGCAATCCTAAGGAGAGTTACTCCAGTCTAAGCCCCATACATTTCAGTGGCCTTAGACGAGAGTAACTCTCTTTAGGATTGCACTGCTAGTCACCTGGGGTAGGCAGGGAAGAGATCTCCTTCCCAGCACCAAGAAGGTATCTATGCCGCATCAGCACACTATTAGTCCTAGCAAGTCACGAGTGTGACATTCCTTGACTTTTGATAGGAAAAGTTCACAGGGTTTTCTTCCATGCATCACTCTTCATCAGCCCTGCACGCACTTCCCATCATGTCTCTCCTTCCTATCAAAATTATCTGATAGCTCAGATGCAACACTAGCATTCAACTACCTGACAGGTGTTTCGTATCTTGTTATCAGATCACTGTTCAGATGAGAGTCTTAAAACCCGGCTCTTTATTGAGGTGCTTAAACACTGGAATTCCTGGGACACTGCTCAAGTGATCTGGATTTTTCCAGACGAATCCCCACTACCATGGAAGCTCACTGGATGACCTTGGGCTAGTTGCTCTCTGCCTAATCTACCTCACAGGTTTCTAGTTGTCAGGATAAAAGGGAGTGGGTGGCAGAACAATGTTGTAAACTACTTTGGGTCCCTGTGTGTGTGTAAAGTGCCGTCAAGTCGCAGCCGACTTATGGTGACTCCTTTTGGGGGGTTTTCATGGCAAGAGACTAACAGAGGTGGTTTGCCAGTGCCTTCCTCTGCACAGCGACCCTGGTATTCCTTGGTGGTCTCCCATCCATATACTAACCAGGGCTGACCGTGCTTAGCTTCTGAGATCTGACAAGATCAGGCTAGCCTGGGCCATCCTACTGGGGAGAAAAGCAGGGTATAAATAAATAAATAAATGTCCACACACTATACTGACGTGTTCTGGAGCAAACTGTAATATGCATTTAAACAGCCGACTAATTTGTTTTTTTATATTCAGTTCTGCAACTACAGAAATGGGACTTTAGTTACAACAGTGGGAAAGACAAATAAAGCTAGGCAGTACTTTTGTATTTTCGACACACTACCCCCCCTACCCACACACACACACACCAATAACAGTGCATTATCTTGCAAACAGTTGTCCATAAACTTAAAGAAGAGAGAACAGGAGGGTGCACCCAGGAAGGAAAAGGATCTCCACATCTACCCACCTTGGGTCCTGAGACATTTGGGGGAAAGATGGTCATATTTATATGTCAAAAAAGGTACTTCCCTCCTTGGGCTCACATTCAGTTCCCTATCCCAGATATACTGGTACTGCTCTGCCACCTGTCCTCCTGGCTTGGGCCAACTTCAGTGAATCTGCACTACGGCTCCAAGTTTCCCAGGAGAGAACGGAACCTTGGCTTACCTGTGAAGGCTCCTTCTACCCTGATGGAGGAGGACATCTGTATCAGCGGGTGCTTTCCACCCTATGCTCAGGGAGAGGCAGGATCTAAAATCTTTCTTCCTGTCCCCTGGGCTAGGACCGCCCTCTGATTGATTTTATATATATATATATATATATATATATATATATATATATATATATATATATATATATATATATATATATATATATATATATATATAAAATCAATATATATATATATATATATATATATATGGAAGATATAAGGAAGAAAAGTCCTTTAATAAGGAAGAAAAGTCTCTGGAACGACACAAACTAGAGACAGTAATTTAGTAACAGTGACAACCATTTGACAACAATGGGGAAAGAGGAAGAAGGGAATTGACTTCTTCCTTCTGTAGTCATGTAGAGTTCCGTTATCACCGATGCTAGTCTTTACCCAGGGCGGGCCAGATGTCCTCCTCCATCATGGTAGAAGGAACCTTCACAGGTAAGCCAAGGTTCCATTCTCCCCCTGATTTCGGAGGACATCTGTATCAGCAGGATGTTCAAAAGCTGAGTTCATCGGGTGGGATCCAGAATTATTCATCTGAAGCCAGGTGTTGGAGGACTCTTCTCCCAAAGGCTGCATCGGCTGACACGAACGAATCTATCTTATAATGCCTAACAAATGTAGAAGGGCTGGACCAGGCCACAGCCTTGCAAATTTCCTCTACCTATGCTTGTCTATCAAAGGCTGCTGATGTAGCTGCACTGCGCACTGAATGTGCCATAATTCCCAACGGCACCGGAATCTTGCAGTATTGATAGCAGACCCGAATGCACTTGCTGATAGACAAATTAGACATCTTACATCCTTTATTGGGTGGAGAGACCGATATGAATAGGGATTCAGAACGACGAAAGGACTCTGTCCTACACGGATACTTAAGACTTTTTTCATATCTAGGGTGTTCCAGCTTTTTTCCTTTGGCTGATACTGTTTGGGACAAAATGAAGGTAGGTGAAGTTCCTGCTGCTTATGGAACTTGGAGTTTACCTTAGGTTTTAAGGTTGGATCAGTACGTAGGACCACCTTGTAGGCGTGGAACACACAAACTCTCTTCTAGCCTCTAGCATGGTCTCCACGACCCTCTGAGAGTATCCCAGGTCTAACAGCCTCTTCCTTTCAAGACCCAGGCGGTCAGTTTTAACCAACCCGGATCCGGGTGAAGTAGAGGTCCCTGTTGTAGGAGGTCCTGAACTGTTGGAAGAGGCCATGGCTCCTGAACCGACAGTTCTATCAATGCAGGAAACCAAGGTCTTCGTGGCCAATGAGGGGCAATCAGGATCACGTATGCCTCCTCTTGACGAATCTTTCGAATAACCCTGGGGAGAATTGGGAGAGGAGGAAAGGCGTACAACAGACCTTGAGGCCATGGGGACTCCAGGGCATCCACTGCCTTGGCCCTCTGATGGTAAAATCTCGACAGAAACCTCGGTGTTTGGTGATTCTTGTGCGAGGCGAATAGGTCTCTTGAGAGGTTGCCCGAACCTTTCCACTATCTGCAGGAAGATCTCTTCAATGCCCATTTTGCTTCGTCTACTTGTTGACGGCTGAGCCAGTCTGCTTGTGTGTTCATCTCTCCCTTGATGTGCTCTGCCCTGAGCAAGGCCAGATGCTTTTCTGCCCAGCTTAGTATGGTTACCGCCTCTGCTTGCAGGGAGGAGAAACGAGACCCTCCTTTCTTGTTGATGTGGACCTTTGCTGATATGTTGTCCGTTCTCAGCAAGACGTGATGATTTACTATGAACGACTGGAACTCTAGAAGGGCTTTTCTGATGGCTCGAAGTTCCAACCTGTTTATATGCATCTTCCTTTCCGACTGGTTCCAGCAACCCTGAGTGTTGTGACGAAAGGTTGCTCCCCATCCTTCCAGACTGGCGTCTGTAAAGATCTGGGTCATGAAGATTGGAAGATAAGTCTGTCCCTTGGATAGGTTGGAAGCAATCGTCCATCATTTGAGGCTGACTCTCGCTGGACAAGAGATGGTGACGCGAACATCCCTCTTTTGGATTATCTGTAATTGAAAGGGCTTCAGAAACCATTGTAGTCCTCGCATGTGAAAGCGTGCCCATGGCACTGATCCAATACAGGCCACCATGAGGCCCTGAAGTCTGACTAAGGTGAACTGGCCTATTGACTTGGTTAAGATGGCTTTTCTCGCTAGAGCTGAGATGGTGGAGATCTTGTCCGGTGGAAGGAAAATCATGTTTCAATTTGTGTCGATAATTACCCCCAGGTGGGTAATCGTTCTCGATGGGCAATGTTTGCTCTTGTTCAAATTTACAAGGAACCCATGACTCTCCAGAGTTCGAAGTATGACATTGGTGTGTTGGACTGACAGCTGTTCTGACGGGGCGCTCACCAGGATGTCGTCGAGATAGGGGAATATGTGTATCCCCTTCTCTCTCAGGAGCGCCACGAGAGTCAACAGCACCTTCGTGAAGACCCGGGGGGCTGAAGTGAGCCCGAAGGGGAGGGCCCGAAATTGAAAATGTTGTTGATTGTGAGCAAATCGCAAGAACCTGCGGTGTCCTGACTGAATCAGAATGTGCAAATATGCTTCGGTCAGGTCTATGGATGTCAGGTATAACTGTGGGCGTAGTGCTTCGATGATCAAGCGCAGCGTTTCCATCCAGAAGCGTTTGAACTGAATGAACTTGTTGACGTGTTTTAAAGTTCAAAATGGCTCGCCAATCTCTATTTCTTTTTGGCACAGTGAAGAATATGGAGTATACCCCTGTGCGCTGCTCCAAGGGTGGCACTGGTTCGATCACCCTGATTTCCAGAAGATGATCTATGGCTGATTGTGTTCTTAACATTTTGTCTGGGTTCGATGAAGAGGGGGAAACCATGAATCAGTCTGATGGAATCTTCCAAAATTCCAGAGAGTAACCCTCATGGAGTATTCTCTGGACCCAAGAGTCCAGTTGAATCAGGTCCCAAACTCTTGCGAAGAACTGAAGTCTTCCCCCCACCGGACTGAATAGGCAGTCATTGCTTTCCTGGTTTATCAGAGAATCTGCCAGGTTTATCTGAGTTCTGGTGGAACTGGGAACCCTTGTTGAACCTGAAGTTTTTTCGGAAGCAGCCCCTTCCCGAAGACCAGTTGCTTCTTCTGCCGTCCCCTCTAGGTCGCGCCAGGGTGTGCAATGATCAAACGGGATGAAAAGAAGATTGGTAAGAGGCTTTTCCTTCTTTCCGGATAAACTTAGGCATAGCCTTTTTCTTATCCTTAGTTTCAACTAAGATGTCATCAAGTCTGGAACCAAACAGGTGTCCTCCTTCAAAGGGATATCCCAGCAAGACAACCTTTGAACCATAGTCAGCTGACCAAGCCCTAAGCCAAAGAGCTCTCCTGGAAACCGCAGAGGCTGCAAGAGCTATGGCCAACAGTGTCATGGAATCTTAAGGTAGCATCAGCGAGAAAGTTCATAGCTCTTGATACACGATGCAGACCATGCAGAACTCTTGTTGCATTGTGCAACCAAATCGATTAGTTTTCTGACCCACATTAAAGACGCTCTTGTGAGTAAGGCCGCAGTGGCTGACACTTCAATTGATAAAGCAGAGGCTTCATGGGCTCTCTTACCAGCGTAGTCCGCCTTTCTAATGGGTCTCTAATATTCCCAGCCCCGTCCTCAGACAGAAGACCTGCAGACTGGAGGGCAGCCGCAAGGGGCTTCAACTAGAGGAGTCTATAGAAGACTCATAGCCCTTGGCTCTAGAGAGTACATCTTTTTAACTGCAGCTGGAAACTGCTTATTATTGAGAGGCTTATCCCATTCATCTTTTAGCAAATCCTCAAAATATTCTGGAAATGGCACTGTCTTAGAATGAGTTTTAATTCTGGCAAAAAACTCTTTGGTGCCTCTAAACTTAGATTTGCTCTTAGCTGCCTCCGTCTCTTCATGAAGATCTAGTGCAGCCATAACTTTAGCCAGCAGGGCCTGATAATCCTCTCCAGCAAACAGACAAGACTATTGGTCTTGGCCCTGGGGATCCTTTCCTTCATTCTCTTCTCCAGAAGAGAACTCCCCTTCTTCTCTTTCACTATCAGAGGAGGGGGATGGGAATCCGCCTCTGCTTGTTGAATGTAATGGAGCCTTCCTGGCCGCCTTATTTAACCAGGCATGGCCAGTCTCACTCGCCTCCCGCTCCATATCAACTGCAGAATGGGAAGAAAAAATGGTCGCCGGGGAGGAAGCCCTGGAACTAGGCAAGTTTCTGTTGACCAGCTCACTAAAGCAGGCAAACTCCTCTCTGAGGGCTTGTCTCGTTAGGTCTAACATACTGCGTTCACCCACACTTCCCGACTGAAGGGGCAAAGGCTTCTACATTACTGGAATGGGTCCCTGTTGCTTGATCTCCACTGGAGCCGGCAGTACAGGGGCCAGTCTCACCCTCGTAACCCCTAGGGGCCGAATGGGGAGTTGAGGCGGCCATATTGTCTTCTCGCGCCTTCTTCGCCGCCGCTCGGCTGGGAGTCCCGCTTACGCGCGGCCGCGCCTGCATTGAGTCTCCCAGCCCAATCGTCTTCGCCATGGCTCTTTGAAGCCCGATCTTGGTCGGGACGGCTCTTTGAAGCCCGATCTTGGTCGGTGCGGCTTCTCGTCGGGCGATCCTCCTCGCAGCGGTTTTTTGCAGCCGAAGCCAGTCGGGGTGAGAGGAGCCCAGCGACTTGTTCTTCGTCCCCCGACATAAGCTCTTCACTCCCTCTCTCACTCTCAGTCACCATAGCCTCCAGCAGGGAGGGTGGGGAAGGGAGGATGTAAGAGGGGGGAAGGAGGGGAGCGAAGATTAAAGATTAAGAGGAGGGCTGACGAGACTAAGCAAAAGAATAATAGAATATTAAAAGAAATAAGTAGGAAAAATTCCAAGAAGAAAAAGAAGTTTGCTAAGAGCTAACGACTAACACTGTTACTCCCTCTGAGGCAGGAGGAGAGCTGGAAATCAGTGGGCGGTCCTAGCCCAGGGGACAGGAAGAAAGATTTTAGATCCTGCCTCTCCCTGAGCATAGGATGGAAAGCACCCGCTGGTACAGATGTCCTCCGAGATCAGGGGGAGAAGAGACCATTTTTTAGTGTCATAGCCCTGATTGCAAATAATGGGCTATAAATATTTGCAATGTGGTAGAGCAAAGCAGCGCCAGACACCAGGGCTGCAACCCTGCTCAGTCCGATTGCTTAGTATGATCACTTCCCATTGACCTCAGCGGAACGGAAGCAGCCTAAAAGCATTTAAACTCCAGATCAAGTGAACAGAACCACCAGGTTCTGAACAAAGGTTGGCTCCTTTTAGCCATAGAGAGCTTGGTGGGCCCCGGTATTACTTTTCAAAGACAGTAACAGTGTCTCTCCCCACCAGCAGGAAGGTCACAGCAACAGCACAAACAAGATGGGGCAGACAGAAGGCACGCGTCCGATCTCTAAAACCAACGAGGCCAAGGGCCAGGAGACAGCCACATCATGCACACAGAAAGCCTGAGCTGCGTCTAAGGGCTTCAGCGACTCAGCTCTCTGTTGAGGTGGCAAATTGCCACAGCTCCCTGTCAAGCAGGTGTCCACCCACTTTGCTAGCACCACACAATGCACGTAGCCTTTATGAGCAAGCATCAAGTGGCAAGTTGTCCCAGGACTTGCTCCGGTCATGAAGACTACCACACCTTCAGCAAGTGCAATCACGTGCAGCCATCCTACAGAAGCAACAATATAGTGTACACACACACACTTTAGGCCCTACAGAGAGAAAGATCTCATCTATTTCCTTTTACACTCTAGAGCCCTCTTTGGGAAATCTGAAGTCAACTACAAGCTACATCTAAAGATAAAGGTACTTTTGCATCTTTTCTTAACCTCCTACTTTCCCTTGAAATAGCTCTAAGCTTTCTCTCTACTCATACGCTCAACACAAAAATAGGGATAGGACAAAGACCAGCTGCACTACAGCTTTATAACATTTCACTCTGTAAAAACCTCTATTTCAGACAGTAAACAGGGATTTACCGTCTTACTTTTAAACCGCATGTCAAGGCTAGATGGAAGACTGGTGATCAGCGGAAGTGTTACATTCAGGTACATCTCTAAAACAGGATTGCTATGTCCATAGTTCATAAAATGATGAGATGCCATTACCCATACATAAAATACTTTCATGGTAATGCTCATGCCATTTGCCTTTGGATCCAGAAAGTTTCTCAGAGCTAATTATACAGCAGTGTCACCTTGAAACCATCCTGCAATAAAGGTACTTCTCTCATCCACATTGCTGAGTTATGTAGAGCCTTTTCCTGTCGCCAGCACCGGCAATCCTCCCCTAACCAAAGCAGCAGCGGTCAGACAGAGGGAATTTGTCCCCATTTACACGGAGCTGCTTTCTGTCACAGGACGGTTAAGCAACATATCTCTCCTGGAGACAAAAAGGCCCAATGCCCTTCTGAAGGTCACACTGCCTGTCCTTTGCCGGCTATTATTATTTAGGATTTATGCACGGTTTCTGTTTTATGGTGTCTTTCCATGGGATTTAATATTTTCCTATGACATTCTGACAGGCCAAAAAAAAAACGAACAACTGGGCTCTAGAAGAACAGTAGTAAAGTTTCCTTTAGGCTCTGAATCATCTGCAAATTGCCCAGAAAGACTGTGTTCTTGAATCGGACCACACTTTGCCTCCTGCTCCACTACAAGGTGCCCAGTACCAATTTGAAGCAAGGAAAAGGTTAATCTGATAGTTTTCCCCCTAACACACACAGCCCACTCCTTCACACCACCAACCCTTCCCCTCTTTCTTCCCTCCCTCTAATCTCTCCAGCCTCATTAAAAGTGCTCTGTAACTGTTCAGGACGGTGAAACTAGCAACTCAACCACTTTG
Source organism: Euleptes europaea (assembly GCF_029931775.1). NCBI lineage: Eukaryota > Metazoa > Chordata > Lepidosauria > Squamata > Sphaerodactylidae > Euleptes > Euleptes europaea. The sequence continues at coordinate 35,978,460 of NC_079318.1, read as the reverse complement.
GGAGGGCCCCCGGGACAGGAGTTAAAACCCCTTCCTTCCATCTTAGGTGCTGAAGAAGTCTTCTCAGAGGCTTCTACTTAAGGAGGGGACTTTGCTGCAGCCTTTCCCCATTGTACCTACTTGGGAGAGAGGTCAGTAATCCAGCAAGCAGCCAGAGGGATTTCTGACATGGCCCAGACAGGAGGGGAACGAAGCTTGAACTGTTCAGAAACTACACTGGAGGAGCACACCAGAATCGAACCTTTTTGGCCGGACTATCGTTCTTCTTCTGCCATGGAGCCTAGAAATTAGAATGAAGGCGCTTCTGACGGAAGGCAGACCATTGTGTTCTGTCAACTTAGCATACAGAGCTGGGAGGTTAAGTGCCCTCCCCAGTGTGGCCTGATCAACAGTGAAAGGCTAGAGGCAGCAAGATCATTAGCAATCTAGGCACACACACACTTGTTCCCCCCTCTCCCTCTGTGTTTGATCTTCGCCTGATCCCACATGAAATGCATCTTGGGAGGGATATCCCCACGAAACCTAACTTCAAATGCACTACACAGATTTACCATCGAAGGGAACGACAAGCCGCCACTTTAGTAGGAATCAAGGGCAGCGCTGAAGCATTCGTCCCGACACCACAAATGCTGCTAACAGTGTTTGCACCATGGTGGGGAAAAGACAAGCTTTGCCAGGTTACAAGTCTGGACGCTTCAAGTTGGGAGCAAGTAATCTTTGCTTCACCACAGTCCCCTTTGCGGGGGGGGGGGGGGGCTCTGTAAGCAGCACTTTCAGAAGCTGCTTACCACTGGGGAGAGGGTGACAGATACTATTATTACAGCCAGCCACTCACGCCCCCCCCCCAGTGGAAACCAACACCTGTGCTTCCCATGCCAGGTCACTGACTCACAGATTCCCAGCCTCACTTCAGAAGACTAACAGCCTCCATGAACTGCGCCTTTGCCGAGAGTGCCTTGCCTCAGCAGAACACCTCCCCTCTACATTCACTTAAAGAAGCCCAACACATTTACATGAACACCTCCTGGTTTCGCCTCCCAATCTCACCTGCTGCCCAATTACCCATGGCTGAACATGTTATGGTCTCTGTGCCACTGAGTCAATTAATATAAATTTAATGTATATCGCCGTCCCAGCAGACAGTTCACAATCCAATGCAAACTTCTGGATAGTATTCCCAAAACTGGGGTGCTCTACACGAATACAAGGGAGTTGCACGGCCCTGAAAGCTGAGCATCTCCATCCAATCTTCCCGGGAGAAATGGAAAGGTTTCTCAGCGTTTATGGTTCTTTCTCCCCTCATTTTCATCCCCGTCCTTCTACACGTGCCCTATCTCACAGGAACTCCTGATCCACAGCTGTGTGTTTTTAAGAGCAGTTTAAAACACAACCATGACTGATACATTGACCTAGGGGCAAACCTCCCTAAAGGAACACAGACTATGTTTCCCACCAAACATAGCCAACCTAATATGCCGCTGTCACTCGAAGGAAGGCAGCAGCGTAACAGGTTAGCTAGAAAGCAAGTGATGCCCCCAATTAAACTCTATTCTACGCCCGAAATGGCTCCACACTCACACCTTTCTTGCCAGCGATCAGTGCCAGAGCACCACAGGTAACAGGTCAGGTTTGTACAGGGCATTTATTTTCACGCCTACGCGGACCTCCCTAAAATCCGTCCGAGTGGTATAAGAAAGCCAACTAGTTCTACACCCCGCTGAATGATGAGGAACGTCCACCTGGGAACGAACGTGAGCCACCCCAACCGGACACCCGGGCCGAACGTGGACAGAACTCGCTCCCCATTAGTCTGAGCTCAGTTTTAAGAAAGGGGAAAGAAAGAGCAGGGCAAGAAGCCAAGAGCGAGTACCCACACACCACCCAGGGAGTGGAGGGGGCTTCTACAATCAGGGAGAGCTATCAAGTGATAGCCATGAGGGAGGGTGGGAGAAGAACGTGGGAGTGCAGGAGAAACTCTTATTTATGGTATCCCTGAAAGGTCGTTTATTTGGGGGGGAAATCAATCTGGAAGAAATACAGGATCCATCTTGTTGCCTTTTGATCTCTGTTTGTTTTGGCAAGCCCGGAATCCTGAACTCCGATCGGTGAATGCAAGCCAATAGGACAAAACCACCTTTTTGCAACGTCAGGGAGGGAGAGCGTGTGTGCGAGCGAGCGAGCGAGAAGCTGATGCAAGAAGCCAGCGCGCTGCCTGCCTGCTCGCTCCGCGATCGATGACGCCGCCGAGACGGGCGTCTGCGTGCGCCGTTCAAACCGGGTTCGCAACTCCTACTAAACTCCGCAGACAAGAGGGGAGGGAACGACGAGCACGAAGCGGCCGAATAACGAGCGAGAAAGCCAGAGCTCTCTCGGGGCGAAAACGCAAGGGAGGCTTCGCCGCTCTCTAAATGCACATTTCCCCCATCTGAATTCTCTAAACTTCCCCCCCCCCAAAAAAAACCCTGCAGAGTTTAGAGAATTCAGATGGGGAAAACGCGCATCTAGAGAGCGGCAAATCCAAGGCGACGCCTCCCGTGCGTTTTTACCCCACACTCTCAGGGGCTCGGATTCCCCCCCCCCGGCCGCCCCCGCCAGTCGCGCAGGCCCCATATGGAAAGGGCGGCGTGGACGTCGCAGGAATGACCTGCACACCTCGACGCCGCGCGGCTCGCGAGGCGTGAAGGCGTCTCGAGAGGCTTTTTGTCGGCCCAAATGCCACCGTACGCCCGCTGCCACTCGTCTCAGCGTGCCTGGCAGGGCCGGTGCCAGTCATTTTCGCGCCCTAGGCAAGGCTCACTTACAAGTGCCCCCCCCCCATGGCGGACCAATCTCCAAAAACAGATGTCTTGTCGAAAAAATAAAAGCACCAAACTTTTTATAGGACATTCCAAAGCACTATTGTGACGCTCATCTTAAAATTTATTTATATATATATATATATAAATTGCCCGTTGCATTTGTTTCAAGACACTATTCGGTTTCAAAGGGTGCCCCTGGGGCCAGTTCTGCGCCCCTGCGAGGTCTGCGCCCTAGGCGACCGCCCAGCAGCACGGGCCCCGGCGCCCGGATCGCAACCTGCCCGGATGCCAAAGCGCCTTCCGACGCGTGCGGGCTGCCTTTCGCCCGGCCGCCGCCTCGCCCCCCAACCCCGCAAGTTCAAAGCAGCATGGAGCGATCAGGCCACGCGGGGACAAGAGGAAGGTTTCCCCGCCGCCCGCCCCCTTTTTTTTTTTACCTTGGCGTTGTGGCAATAAAGCAGCGCCGCCAACCCCCAGTGGAGCCAAGCGAGCAGAAAGTTCATGATTCCTGGAGAAAGGCAAAGGAGGCTTCCAACCGGGGTGTGTGGGTTTTTTTTGGGGGGGGGGTCTTCCCGGCTCTCTCCTCGGCTTCTTCCTTTTGCTGGGGCTGCTCCTCCTGGGAAGGCTCCGGACTGGAAGGGGGGGGCGGGTTGGAAGCGAGAGGCTTCAGGGTCTCTGGTTTCCCCCGTCCGTCAGCCCGACTTCCGAGGCGCCGCGGACCCCCACCCCTCCGCGCCTCTCTCTTCTCGGCCCGGCTCGATCCGACGCTCCTCCGGGACGAGCCGCAGGACCCAGAAAGGCTCGGAACTGTAACAGATCTTCCGCCCCCTCCTCCTCCGCGGGGGCCGGGCACCGCGAGCGCGCGCGCGCTCGCCACTCGGGCGCCCCCCCCACCCCCAAAAGAAAGTTTGCCCGAAGTTTCAATGCATCTTTCCCCCCCACACACACACACACACAAGATCGCTCTCTTTCGCCGGGGGTTCAGCTCCTGCCGCCGCTTTGCAAGCTGGAACAAGGTGGCTCGTTCCCGTTCAGGAGGGGGAAAAAAAAGAAACCCCCTCTTTGAGTCCAGGTTCAATGAGCGCGGCGCGAGACGGGGCCCCTTCGAGGAGGTGGGAGGGGGGGTCGCCGCTCCCTCGCCGCCTCCTTTCGCTTTCCACTTGGGTGGGGGGGCGAGAGAGAAAAAGCCGCTTGGGCGAGAAACCTCTCAACGGAGCAGGGGGGGGAATAAATTAACGCGCAACGAAAGGCTTGAAGGGCAGCTCCTCAACGCGCCGGGAAGTGGGAGGAACGGCAAGTCCTCGCCCCGAGTCGTCGTCGTCGTCGTCGTCGTCGTCTCCTCCTCCTCCTCCTCCTCCTCCTCCTCGCGCGGCTCTGCCTCGGTTGACTCCCTCTGCTTGCCTTGCCTTCGAGGGAGAGCCTGCCCTTTGCTGCCTGCGCCTTGCCCGTCTCCCTTTTGAATGCCGGGGCAATAAGGCGCACCGCGCTCCCTCCCAGCTGCGGGGCCGGCCGAGAGGCGGCTTTTCCAGGCGCCCAGTCCCCACCCACTCCTCCAAGCCTTCCTCCTATGGGGAGCCCAATTTGTCTCCAGTGCCCGAGCTCGCCGCCAATCAGAACGGCCCGCCCATCTTCCCCCTTCCCCCCCCCCGCACACAGATTTTTTTTTCCAAGGGGGGGAGAATTAAGGTTCCTCGGCACTTGTGAAACTAAAACGGGAAGGTGTGCAACGCGAAAACGCACGGTGGCTTGAGCCTCCTTTCTTCCCTGTTCCAGCCAGGATTTAGCCAGGATCGAACGCACGGACGTTCTTCCCTGTTCCAGCCAGGATCGAACGCACGAACGTTCGAAGAACGTCCGTGCGTTCGATCCTGGCTGAATCCTGGCTGGAACAGGGAAGAACGTCCGTGCGTTCGATCCTGGCTGAACGTTCTTCGAACGTTCGTGCGTTCGATCCTGGCTGAATCCTGGCTGGAACAGGGAAGGAAGGAGGCTCAAGCCACCGTGCGTTTTCGCCCTGAGAAACCCCCGGATTCCCGGAGCGGGTTTTTTTTTTTAACCCCCCCCCCCCCGCTTTCCTTCGAAGAGAGGCGAAATATAGCGGGACCTTCTCGCGCGCAAGGCTCAGCGGGCGGGATGGAAGAGTGGAGGGGTAGCCTCCCCTGGGCATTTCCGTGAACGTAAGAAAGGCCCTGCTGGGTCAGGCCAAGGCCCGTCAAGTCCAGCAGTCGGTTCCCGCAGTGGCCAGCCAGGTGCCTCGAGGAAGCCCACACACAAGACGACCGCAGCAGCACCATCCTGCCTGTGTTCCACCGCGCCCAAAATAATAGGCATGCTCCTCTGATACTAGAGAGAATAGGTATGCAGCATGACTAGTATCCATCCTGACTAACAGCCATGAACACCCCTCTCCTCCATGAATATGTCCACTCCCCTCTTAAAGCCCTCCAAGCTGGCAGCCATCACCACATCCTGGGGCAGGGAGTTCCACAATTTAACTATGCGTTGTGTGAAGAAATACTTCCTTTTATCTGTTTTGAATCTCCCACCCTCCAGCTTTAGCAGATGACCCCGTGTTCTAGTATTATGGGAGAGGGAGAAAAACCTCTCCCTGTCCACTCTCTCCAAACCATGCATAATTTTATAGACCTCTATCATGTCTCCCCTCAGCCGCCTTCTTTCCAAGCTAAACAGCCCTAAGCGTCTTAACCGCTCCCCATAGGACAGTTGCTCTAGTCCCCTAATTATTTTGGTTGCTCAGGAGAATTTCCACCGGCATTGAACCCATTGCAGTCGTTGACCCCCATGCACAATGAGGGCTGTACCTGGGGTTGCCTGGTCCCTCTCTGCAACCGGCGGGAGGTTTTGGGGGCGGGGTTTGGGAGAGGGGAGGGACTTCAATGCCCAAGCGGCCATTTCCTCCAGGTGAACTGATCTCTATCTGCTGGAGATCAGTTGCAATAGCAGGAGATGGCCAGCTACTACCTGGAGGTTACAATACAAAATAGGCACCTCCGTGCCAATACCAATGGTTAGAAAATCTGCAACGGAGTCTCCAGTACAAAAGTAGCAAAAAATTCTTATTGGTGCTTACACATATGACATCAACAATACAAGAGTGAAAGATACATATAAGAACAATCAAAGTTATATACAGTATGTACAATCTAAGTAAGGTGCAGTCTCAGTGCACCAATTGCCATGTTCTTTCAAGTAAATGTTGTATTTTCTTCAGAGTCCAATAGTAGGTACTATCCCAAAAGCACACTTTTTGGGAAAAGGTGGGGACCCTTATTAGTGAAGGTTGCTTCCAAAAGGCAAAGAATGTTCTGCAGGTGGGGGGGAGGGGTCTTTCCTTCTCCACAGATTACCTAGGGTTGTCAGGTGCCTCTTTGCTACCAGTGGAAGGTTTGGGGGCGGGGCCTGAGGAGGGCGGGGTTTGGAGTGGAGAGGGGAGGGGAGGGACTTCAATGCCCTAGAGTCCAGTTGCCAAAGCAGCCATTTCCTCCAGGTGAACTGATCTCTGTCGGCTGGAGATCAGTTGTAATAGCAGGAGGTCTCCAACTACTACCTGGAGGTTGGCAACATTATATTAGCCCCCTTCCACCCACCCCCTTTTTTCTGGTTAAAGTTCACAGCTGTATAAAGCAACAGGCACTGTTTCTAGGCCTTCTACTTCCACGTGTCACCAAAAGAGATACTTGTCATACTAAGCGTACACATGGAGGGGACTGGAATACAACCTCATGTGGGGGACCTTGAGTTGATAAACCCCTCATCCTGCATTCTGGGGAAATGCGCTGGAAACACATTTTTCTACACAGATTCCCACATAGGCTAATTGTGAACACCACACACATCCCCCGTCCAAGATCATCGAGACCACTGGTGTGTTTTCCTGGCTGCGAAACAATTGTGAAAAGAGGCACATTTGCCTCAAAACCTTCATGTTTGATGGTATGGAAGTTCAGCTGGTACAGATACCTGGGGTTCGCCACAAACTGAAGGAAGGAGAAAACTCTTTGTGTGAGTATTTGTGGGGTGGGGGAGCGATTAATTTAGAAAGCAGGTTCTCAGACTACACTAGGCCTGTGAATGAAATTCAGAGCTGTGACTCTGTGGAGTCACCTGGTGGCTAAACCTGGCAATCCGAAGAAAACTTGAATGGAGCAAATGTTAACAGTTCCTTCCTTCTCAAGTTGGGCCGGATTTAAACATGACGCTGGCTGGCATCTCGCGTAAACTGGGCTGCTACCAAATTTATGCAAACCGGACGGAGGCCCAGTTCAAGCCACAACCAGGGTCCGATCTCCACCATGCCTTAAAGTAAGTGTGGTAAGGCAGTTATGGAAGATGTCAAAAAAATCTTCACAGACAACCTTTTAAAGTGTTTAGCTTTTCCTACCCAGAAAGTCGTTCCATGCAGGGGAAAGTGTGAAACTCACATGCAGTTTGTCATGTGTGATGAGTGTATTTCATATCATGTTCATGTGGTGTGCCATGTACTGGTTAGAGCAACGTTTCTCAACCAGGGTTCCCCAGAACCCTAGGGTTCCACAAGAAATCTCTATGAGTTCCACGAGAAATAGGGATAAATAGGCTAATCATATGTAACTCATATGTATGTAGGGGTTTCCTGAGTCATGAATATTATTTCAAGGGTTCCGCAAGGGTAAAAAGGTTGAGAAATGCTGCGTTAGAATGTCAGGCTAGGACCTGTGAGACCCAGGTTCGAATTCCACTCTGACACGGAAGTTTGCTGCTGGATGATCTTGGGCCAGTCACGCACTTAACTTTACCTACCTGGTAGGATTGTCGTGAGAATAATTTGGAGGAGAAGAGAATGACGTAAATTGCTTTGGGTCCCTATTGGGGAGAAAGGCAGGGTATAAATGAAGTAAATAAATACTGCATTGCGCTGGGGAGCTGCAAGTCATTGTGCTTCCCAGCATGTATAAATAACACAAAGTATGCACCTATGAGACTATGATGTGATGATGAACATGCAGGCTCTATACTTTTACGCACACTCTAATGCAATCCTACATATTCTTACATAGGAGTAAGCCCCATGGTTGAGCCTGCAATCATCATGTATTTTTTATCTGAATTGTGGCAAACAAGTATTTTATAATAATCATGTTATTTTGCTGCGGCTTTATTGTAATTGCTTTGACCAAATTGTATTGATTACTTATTGTTTTCAAACTGTTTTTATTTTGTAAAACACCTCTGGAACTTCTGCTGAGAGTACAAAATAAAATATATATTAAATTAATTTTGAGTACCTTGTCCATCAGTTCTGTCCCTTTTATGAGCAGCAGATCTCAAGCACAAATGTACAGGGCTGCATATGAAGACAGAGTAAAATTTTATGTAGTCTTAAAAATTAATTTGCTTGTCATATGTTTTTCTGATAAGTGACTGAAGAAAGTAGAACCTCAGAAGTAAATTTCATTTAAATTCGCTAGGGTTAATGCCTTTCCTTCAAGGATGCTATATGGACGGTATCAACAAATACCAATCCAGGAAAGGATTTGTCCCTGTGGTACCTATTCCCTGGACTCAGTTGATCATATTCTGTTGGTCTGCCCTCTATATGAAACACCCCGTGGGAAATGGTTAAAAAATTGGCTTCTTTCCAAATATCACCTATCTACCCAAGTAAAACGTCAATTTTTAATTAAATGATTCCGATCCGGAGGTTACTGTAGATGTTGCCAATTTTCTAGTGGATGTGATGAAAGTTCAAAAAGCCCAAAGTTTGTAATTTCTATTACTGGAATTTACTGGCCTATGTTTTTATCTTAATGACTGCATATTTTATGTACCTTCTGTAACAATTGTAATATTACTTATGCCATTAAAGGTTTTTCATTCATTCATTTAAATTGCTACAGAATATATTCTTCCATTATTCCTAGTCTGGTTTTCATCAAATTCTGTTCTGTTTCTTGAGAAACAACTCACAAGTGGTTGTTGGAATAATATCAAAACTGAGGTAGGCAGGAAGTTATTCAAAGTACTAGATGTGGATGAACTTTAGAAGGGATATAACTACAAAAACAGGAGGGGAACTATAAATGATTATTGCCAGCCTCCAGCTGGTGGCTGAAGATCTCTTGGGGATTAAACTGATCTCCAGGTGAGAGAGATCTGTTCGCCTGGAGAAAATGGCTGCTTCGGAAGTGGACCCCACGGCATTATATCTCACTGAAATCCCTCCCCTTCCCAAACCCTGCCCTCCTCGGGCTCCACACCCAAAATCTCCAGGTATTTCTCACCCCACAGCTGGCAACCCTAATAAATGGTGTTAATTCCAGAATTCCTCACAATAATTAACACAGTTCTGTGAATGCAAGTCCATGGAACCAATACTCCAAAGTGTTATTTTTGCCTTTGGAAATGTATTTTTGTTGTTGTTTCTTAGCTTTGAACTTCTATACCAAAATGTCCCTGAATTCTGATTCACAAAAGCTAAGGAATTAATATCTATACATATCACCAAGGAAGGGAAAGGGAGCAAGAATGAATAAATACTTGACATTTTTGTATTCAACATGTTTCTTGAACACTGGCTTGTATCATAATTTAACTCAAGGAAATTCTTCCAACCCAAGAAGCCTCTCTCCAGTTTAAGTGGCTCTTTCTGCTGAGGAAAGCTCCTTAGGCTTGAAGCAGGCTTCAAACTTGGCTCAGTGAATTGGTAAGATACAAGCCATTATATTGTTTTATCTGGAGCATTAAACGTAGGCCAGTATTATCCCCATATTGCAAGCCTTGGGCTTTAGGCTGAAAGAAAGTAGCTTCTCATGGCAGGGGTAAGACTTGAACGAAGGGTCTCCTGGATCACAGCTTTCTCTTTGTCTGCAATCCTAAGAACACTTTCCTGAGAGTAAGTCCAGTGGAATAAAATGGGATTTATGTGCTTTGGATTGTTCACTCAGCAACTATGTTATGCCAGCTTCTTAGAATGAATCTGAGAAAACTATCCTCTTTTAGTGCTAAAAAATAAGACATGAAAGTTTTCCTCAATTATGATATGTAGAGTGCCCAGTTGGGTTAGAAATAAAATCAAATAAATAAATCATCACTCCATCAAAATCAATATTGTTTATTCAAACTGACTATGGCTCTCCAAGGTCTGTTAAGGTGAGCATTCAGAGGACAGGCTCAGAAGGATTGATTACTTCCAGGCTACTGGGATCAATGATCCTTATAATGCCGATCTACTGGATCATAGAACTAGCTATGGCTAAGCCTGCAGACAGAGCCTAGATTGCTTGCTTTTTAGGAGACAGAAATTTCCTTCTGTACAAGGATCTCAAAAATCAGTTCCAGGCTTGTGGAGATTCTGTTAATTTGTTTAAGTCCCCATGTTACGACACACAGAATAAAACAAGAAAAACCTGGCAATGTGGTAAATGACAATTAGGAATTAGACCTAGAGATCATGGGAAAAAATCATCTCAAATAAATCCTCAGTAAACCGCAAACGGTCTGTGAGTAAATGAGGCATTGACTAGTAGACTAGATTTCTCAAACAGATTCTTGTTTTTTTTTTTTTCAAACTGTGAGTGAAAAGACAGCAGAAAAGGGAGAAATCAACAGATGAATCTTATTCTGACCTAGGGCATTTCCACACAGTGATGCTTTCCTGTGGTTTCTGTGTTGTTGCTGGGCCTTCTACATGGCAAGTGCCCCCACATTTCCCTGCCCCAGTCCCCGCAGTGGCTGTCATCCTACCCCTTCATGCAACCAGGGGGATTTTCAAGGTTTTTTTAAAATCAGTAATTAACTGATGCAAGACCGGGGCAATGACGTGGGGAATCAGGGGGAATAATACTTCCTAGCAGTATTCATGCCAGGGCAAACAATCCATGTGTAATTGACTCCCTCCCCCCCCCTCCCAGGATTCTGGCCTTCATGATCCTTGAAAGCCCTTTTCTAGCCATCAAGAGGCAATGCCTCTGTGAAGTTTCAATGCAACATATAGCATCTTCTCTTCTAAAACAATTACTGTAGCTTTTATCGGCTGTTCTTTTGTTTCACCTAGATCTGATGTTCCAGACACTTGCCTCATTATCCTGTCATCAGAAAAACAGTCAAAGTTCAGTTTGTTTGTGCATTTGCACAAATTCAGACAAAATTCGTGAGAAGCCCAACACTTTCCGTTGGTTTCCTATGGAGCAAATACTCTAATGCTTAGGGGTAGCTATAAATTTATCCAGGGATCTTAAAATGCTGTCATCGGTCAATAATGTCAAGTCCTAGATAGCATACATATTTTCTACTGTCTCTCACCATAATTCCTCAAAGTCATTAAATAGTTAATGAGAGCTGGTATAGAATAGTAATGCACAGCCCAAACTTATTCATGTTCAATCAGAAGTAAGTTCTACTAGTTTCAATGGAACATTTCCAAATAATGAGGCTAGGATAGAGAGTGGGTAAGCTGTTGGCTAAGAAATTTCCAGTTGGCTAAGAAAACCTAATCATTTCTGCAACATTCTCTCTCTCTCTCTCTCTCTCTCACACACACACACACGCACACACACACAAACAGAGCAATATTTTATTTATTTATCTTTATTTAAAACATGTCTATGCTGCCTTTCCACTCAAACAGGGGCCCCAGGTGACAAACATCAAACATTTGGGGAGGGGGCTGTGGCTCAGTAATAAGAGCATCTGCTTGGCTTGCAGAAGGACCCAGGTTCAATTCCCAGCATCTCCAGTTAAAGGGACTAAGCAAGTAGGTGATGTGAAAGACCTCTGCCTGAGACCCTGGAGAGCCGCTGCCGGAGAAGACAATACTGACTTTGATGGACCAAGGGTCTGATTCAGTATATGGCAGCTTCATGTGTACATGTATTAAAACATTTCAACATTAAAATTATTTAAAATGAAGTATATACACAATAATTCAATGAAACATATAAACATACATAACACCAAAAACCAGGGAGGAAGTCAGTAACAGTAACTAGGGGTATGCCAAACAGAATAAAAAAGTCTTCATCTGCTGGCAGATGACAACAGCAGAGGGAGACAGGCAAATCTACCTGGGGAGAGGGAGTTTCAACGTTTTGGCATCCCAACTGAGAAGGCCTTTTTTCAGGTTGCCACCCATCTAGCCTCAGATAGCGGTCCTCAAGGTATGCTGGCCCCAAGCCATATAGGGCTTTAAAGGTCAATACTAGCACCTTAAATTGGGCCCAAAAGGGGCTTGTTTCAGTTTGTTAACCCTCATCCATCCCAAAACTGCCTCCAGGCACCTGTTCACAGTTTCCACAGCCTCCCAGGGATTTGCTGGAATTGAGAGGCAGAGATTAGTGTCATCTACATATTGGTGGCAACTCACCTAACTCTCTAGATGACCTCTCCCATCAGCTTTACATATGTGGAAAAATACAGTGGAGAATAATACTGGCCTCCTTTACAAGGCTGTTACAAACAGTACTGAAATAATGACGTGAAGTACTCTGAACAGTCTTAGTCACTATATGAGGGCTAAGAATTAGTGTTTTTGTTGTATGAGAATAATTGTAAGAAAGATTGGAAACTTTGCATTTTTTTCACCACGGTGACACAAGAAGACCCCACAACCATACAATATGATGTCAGTGAGGGGGGTTGAGATCTGAGTGCTGCCTGGGGCTGTCTGCCTAGAGCATATCGACTGACTATGTCCCTTGATGTAAATGACATGTGCCACCCAATGTTATATCTGTTTCCCTGGAAAAAACAACAACACTGAGGTCAATGGGGCTCACTCCAGCTTTAAGGTGCCTGTGAGCAGGATTGCAGCCTTTATTATCTGATGAAACTAATATGTGTGTGTTGATTTTTAAAGGGCAATGAAATGTCTCATCCTTGGAAGTCACTGATGTTTGAACTCTTCATCTAATTGCTGCTTGTTCCAAGAAAGACCAAAACAATCGTACACAATTCAAACCATATGAATAACTATTTCCTATGCACTTGAATAACTCGAGGACTTTATGGGACTAGGAATTTATAATTTCCTGAGAACTCTGACCATCGAGTTCAATCTTCAACTTACAAAGAACTGATCATTTATAGCAAGCCCCAACGAAAAGTTCAGAAGGGGTTATTTAAATTATAGGGCTTCGGAAAAACCCAAATATCACAGCATTTGGTATAATTCCATCTCAATTTGGACACTCGGATTTGGGAAAGAATGTGTTGAAGCAGAAGAGCAATTTAAAGCATTTTAGTACCAGCAGCGCTGTTCCTTAACACTCAAATCACTCTCTGGTTTCATATAAAACCCCTCGGCACTAAGCCCAGAGCCGAGCACCGGGAAAGGCAGTGAATTGATTGGGGTTCTCAGCAGGTCTGGAAAAAATGCCAAAAAGACATCGCTTCCTAAGGACAACAGTGCAGCTGGCCAGTTTCAATCCCACTGGTTCAAAGGTGCTTTAGGTCACTCAGACCAAACCAAACTGCCCTCCCCAAAAAGCAATTGTGTAATAGGCGTATTTATTTTATTGGCATTGACAGAAAGGGATATTAACGCCTTTCTTTTCAGTTGAACTTGCACAAGCAGAGCCTTTAGGTACAGCACTCTCTTCTGCTCTGCTGTGCCCAGACTCCCTCTGCTGTGATATAAATAGAATACACCCCAGTTGCTTGGCAGGAAGGCTCGTGCTTACTGTTTAGAGATGCTCCTTGGCAGCTTTACTGGCCTGACGGTGCAATCCTGGGCACACTTACTCGAGAGTAAGTCCCACTAAACACAGTGGGGTTTACTTTCATGTACAGGTACACCGGAAGCCAAAGTTGCGGGCGCCTTTTATGCTAAGTTGATTTAGATTTTTTTTAATTAAGGTATTTATAAATTTATTGGATTGATGGAAATGGTTTAAACTTTTGTGTTCATTGTTGTCTTTGATGGTTATATTTTGGTTGTAAGCCGCCCTGAGCCTGGCTTCTGCCAGGAAAGGTGCAGGATATAAATCTAATAAAATAAAAATAAAATAAAGTGCTACATGGAAGCAAACATTTTAGAATGCACATTACTCATGCCTGTCCATCTCTCTTCAAGCATCATTCCATGCAACACTAAGAACGTTTTTCAGTCTAGAGCATAACCCTTGAGTATGATGTTCAGGCAGAATACGTAGATGTTGGAACAATGTGATTGGTGGAAGATGGCAGCAGAAGAGAACAGATGAGTTATTCTGGATAAAGAATTCCAGAGCTTTGGTGCCACAACTGAGAAGGCCCTCTCCCAGGTTGCCACCCACCTAATCTCAGAAGTCAGGGGCACCCAAAGCAGGGCCTCAGAAGGTGACTGTAGCGGTCAGGTAGGTTTTTAAGAGATTAGGTGATCCTTCAGGTCCCAAGCCCCTGTTGTCCCTTCCCCTAAATTCTGCACATGTTTTACTCCCTCTAGCGGTCAATTTGATACAGCAGAAGATTAAATCTAGTTTATTTCCCTGCTGATTTAAGCAGCAGCCTTTTACTCTTGATAAAATTGGGTGTGATATCGAATGGACCGCTAGAGGGAGCAAAATACATGCAGAACTTTTAAAAAACGCCGACAGAACAACTTGGAGACAAAGAAAAAGCGAATGTGGAAAAGCCCCATATCTCCCCCTACCTCACACACTATGAATCATGGCACTATCTCTCACCTGACTCCACCCCTCCCCAAGCACATCCATCTCACCAGCAGATGAAAGAACAAAAAAACCCAATTTGCCCAGGCTTTCTCCCCAGTGGGAACCTGAACTGGCTTATATCATTCTCCTCTCCTCCAATTTTAGCTTCACAACAGCCCAGTTAGGAAGGTTAGGCTGATAAATATGTGACTGGCCCAAGGTCACCCAGCAAGCTTCCATGGCAGAGTAGGGATTCAAACCTGGATCTCTCAGATCCTCGTCCAACACTAACTACAACTGGCTCTCAAGAGTGTTTAAGCTCCAGCACTCTCTGAGCTTTTCTGGCTGCTGAGCCAATGGCTAACGTGCATCTTTACACACAATTATGGTTACTCAGATAGCACAGGCTTTAGTTTAAATGAGCCCGTCTACCTCTAAGATGCCTTGTTTACACCTGAGCAAGAGGTTGCCTAATTTTTTCCTCTACCAAGGCTAATATCAGCTGGGATGCGTTAGGGGGAAATTTGTATCAGGGAAAAGCACTCCTGCTTATTGCTTAGTGCTTTTATATGAAATTAAGATGTTGAAAGAGAAGGCCAACTACAGAAGAAATTATTTGGAGGAGGAGTGGCCAGACCATACTTAGCAGAGCAAGGTTTTTCCTATACACAAGAATTTAATGCTTTATACAACAGATGTAAATGCAATGGATTTTAACATACTGTGATTGAAAGCTAGATTAGAGAAAGAGGTAATAGGAAATATGGGGGGGGGTGTCCATTACCCCCGCTATCTCCTAGAGTAACCCCTTTCCAGAGATCTTCGATCCTGAACCAGCAATTCTCACACAGGCAGAGATGATGTAATCCTTGCTAATCACTGGCATCTCATTTAGTCTGATTGTGAGTATATGCTGTGTGAAACCTTAATGTGTTTATTCCCCCCCCCCACACACACACACACACACACTTCAAAATCAGAGCTGTCTATCACAGCAGGAGCCTCTTTCTTCCACTTTCAGTAGCCCTGCTTGCCTGGTGGTGGAAAGTCCCATCAAGTTACAGCCAACCCCATAGGGTTTTCAGGGCAAGATACATTTAGAGGTGGTTTGCCATTACCTGACCCTGAGTAGCAACCCTGGACTTCCTTGGTGATCTCCCACCCAAGTACTAACCAGGACCAACCTTGCTTAGCTTCTGAGATCTGACAAGATTGGGCTAGCCTGGGCGTCCCAGCTCAGGGCCCTGCCTGTCTACCTGCCAGCTAGCGCAAGCAAAATATTACTTCTTTCACTGGGATGGCAGGGAGCAAAGCCTGGAGCTCTGCCTCAGTTCCCCCCATTTGTAAAGCAAGCACGTTGTTTATGACAAAGGCCAAAGCCTGGACTTATGCCTCTCACTCCCATCTCTGCAGCCCTAACTGCACTGTTTGCCAGCTAGTGCAAGGAAAGCATTTGCCTCTGTTGTCCCCTGCAGGGCTGCCTATGGCTGGAGGGGACAATGCCTGAGCATCTACCTCTATTCTCCGAAGTGTCAAAGCCTTAAAAGTTTTGTCCCAAGTCCCTACAAAGCAGCCAGCCAGCACAGTCCCAAATTTGCTCACACAAACAGGACTTGTACTTATATAGAACCAGAAAGCCCTCTGAAAACTACTGGTTGCCAGAAAGTGCACAGAAATTCCAATCAGGGCAATCCTGTCCAGCAGGAAGATTGGTGAACTCTTCTGTTTGGATGATATCCCTTTCAGGCACATATCTGCAGAGTCACTCTCTCCCCTCTTCGCCTCATGGAACAGATACAATGATATGTCAAAAGATTAATATACAGATGATTAATGACTTTCCATAGTGATTTACAAATTAATTGATGTTCCTGTGATTGGTTACAATATCAACTTTGATCACAGGATCTGTCTAGGTCAGTTTTCTATTAGTTTCTATCCAAATGCCCATCCTATCTTCTAAACCTTGTGGTGGTAATGGGGAGGGGGGTTCATGGAATTGTGTGTTCTCTCCCCTTCCCACAAAAATATAAGTCTTAACACTATTTTCTGCCATAAGCAAGGCTCCTTGTGCTTCATTACATTTGGATGATCATCTAGCTTCTGAAAGAGACTTTTGATCACCACTCATGGCTCACTTCTGGAAGGGGAAGCTGGATTTCCTTCTGCCTTAAACCTGCAAGACCTTCTGCCTTAAACCTGCAAGTGAGCCTTAAACCTGCAAGACCAGTTTGAGTGAAGCCCACAGTGGAGCAGGGAAAAATGTGTATATATACTGTGAATCTCTCTCTCTCTCTCTCTCTCTCTCTCTCTCTCTCTCTCTCTCTCTCTGCCTATCTTTCTGCCACCCCACCCTAATTTCAAAATTTTATGTCTGTATATAAAAATGAGACATAAATTCTTTATTCTCCTGTTATATGTGTGTGTGTGTGTTAAGTGCCATCAAGTAGCTTCTGTCCCATCATGATCCTATGAATTAATGACGCCCAAACCGTCCTGTCCTTAAGGGGTCATATTCCCCTTGCTATTTGTATAGCTCTTCTCTGTACCTTTTCCCATATCTACTTTGGGCTGACCAGAACTGTTCACATGGTCAAAATATACTGAAGTGAAAGTGAAAATAATACAACCAAGAAAAAACAGCATTTTCCTTTTTGCGACCAGGCATCATGCTGGCAAAGATTTCCAAACTACTCCTGATAAGCTTTTGTTCCTAACTGACGCCAGTTCCCTGAACTAAGGTACACACTGATTCCTGTTCTTTTTGAAAGAACCATCTTGTGAGGTTCTGTCAGTCAAGAAGCTTTTTAATCCCCTGCCTCATCATCATTCCTCCTGCTGGCAAATTCACTTGGTTTGCCCCAGAGGTAGTTTCAACATCCTAATTATTGTGTCATACCACCTGTGCTTTCCCGCAGGGACTGTTACTAATGGAAGGCTTTTTAAATGTCTTCGGTCCATGTCACTGCATGGGATTTGACGTTGGGTGATTTATATATGCATATATTCTCTTTAAAAGGGAAGCTTTGATTATTAAGCATCTCTCCGATGAAGTTCCTGTTTGTTCCATTAAATGAACAAAAACAGCTTTCGGGCCAGTCTGCCTTTTGTGGAGTCGACACTTAACATCTTACAGCCACTGAGTGGGTTATTTTATATTTCCTCCATTTGTTAACTAGCACACACCCAGGCCATTCACTCTAAATGCCCCTTCTGGGCTGAAACTTGCTCCATTTGTTGAAAATACACTTCCATCAAGGCCCGTGACAATACTGAAGCCCACAAAACTGTCGAGTCATTTCACCCCTGTCATATCACACTAATGACCTTACAGCACACCACAGAGTCAAGGACTGGCATGCAATCTGCTGTTTGTATCAATTAGCCCGGCATATGATGCTAAGACTTCCCGAATCTTATGCCCATAATTCCCACCTTAGATTGGAGGAAGGTCCTTCCTTCCACTGGAGGAAGACTCCTTAGGCTGGATTACGGCTTCAGACTTTGATCTGGGGTGGAGTGGTAGGATATAGGGCCACTGATATTATTAGTCTGGTTGTTTTCTGGTTTGGTTTGTAGCTTTTCAGGCATTTCAAGCAGCATAAACAGATTTTTAAAAATGAAAACCCATAAAACAAACGTTGTCAATAGCACCAATGCATCAGCAGCAGTAAAAGAGACATTATTTAAAAGACTATTGTGAACAGAAAGGTGTTCAGATATTCTTAAAAACTAGTAAAGATGGGGAAAGGTAGATTTCATGGCATTCTAGAACTCCAAGGATGCCACTGAAAAGCTCTTCTTACTTGTGAATCGCATGGGAGTAGACTGTCTTTGATATACCCAGGATTCAAACCATTGAAAGCAGGGGTGTCAAACATACAGCCCGCGGGCCGGATCTAGCCCCTTGAGAGCGCTTATCCGGCCCATGAGCCAGCCGAGGCAGCCACTCCCCCCCTTGATCTGGCCTGACGAGGCATGGCCTGGCCCGACCAAGTGGCATTTATGTCATATCCGGCCCTCATAACAAATGAGTTCAACACTCCTGATTTAGAGCTTTAAAGGCTAAAGTGCCTACATCTTGAATTTGGCCTAGAAACGTATAGAAAGCCAGCCCATTTGTTTTGGTGTAAGGTGACTAATGCTGGATAACTATCTGGTGATAGCATTTAGCACCAGATTTAAGAAGTGGGTACTTTTAAATTTGTCCAGTTTTCCTTTAAATTTGGGTGCACTGTTAGCACTAAACTTTTGGAACACAAAGAAGACTCTAGCAAATTTTACCAATTTGAAATCTGAACCAAAGAATCCACACAGGACAAAGGCAAAATAATGAATGGCACGACTCTGAAGAGGCAGCACCGAAATATTCTGAATAAATAAATGTTTAGGACATTGAATATAACATACTGGATTCTTTTACTTAGATCATTCTGTATTCCTATGGAAATCATCACATCCGCCCTTGATTTACAAGCTACTGTTCATATTTAAAATTTGAAAGGGGGGAAAAACCCCTGCTGAACTGAAGCTAAAACCAAAAGGATCTTCAAGTATTTATGACACAGTTAATAGAGATAATAAAATTCAAGAATTTTGTCTGCAGTGTTCAACTATAAACACATTTCAGGTTTTATTCCGTTCAGGCCTGGTGCAATGGCAAAATGAAATTAACTAGTCAGTGTGATCTTCTGAATGTAGACCACTCCACTAACTACGGTTATTTAAGCTCCATCAAACCAGGATCTGAAACATGGTTTGAAGTTGGTTTATTATCCACAGTCTTAGCAATGGTTTCACATAATATATGAACATGGAATAGGGGTCACTGGGCTTGTGGGGAGTAGGGGTCACTGGGCGTGGGGGGGTAGTTTGGAATTTCCTGCATTGTGTAGGGGGTTGGAATGGATGACCCTGGTGGTCCCTTCCAACTCTATGATTCTATTATTCTAACATAGACATCAAACTCGATCCTGGCTTTGCCCTAGTGCTGCCTTTGTGCACTCTCTTGTTATGGCCAAAGTGAAAAGCGATGAGCAGGCCAGAAGATCCTGAAACATAATAGTTTCACTGACAATAGTTAAAATATACCATGGTTTTGTATTCTGGCTGAACCAAGCCTTTGTTTGAAATCTTCCATTTTGGACCACCTATTTCAGAATATGTTGTTGACATGTGTAATCTAATAAATATATCGTTGGCCCTTGTATCTACAATTTCTCAGGCATTTCATATGCCTGTGCCTATCTTAAACACGTACACATACAGATGAGGCTGCCTTATACTGAATCAGACCATTCATCAGTATTGTCTACTCAGACTGGCAGCAGCTCTCCAGGGTCTCAGGCAAAGGTCTTTCACATCACCTACTACCTGGTCTTTTCAACTGGAGATGCTTGTGATTGAACCTGGGGCCTTCCACATGCCAAGCAGATGCTCTACCACTAAGCCAGAACCCCTCAATTACCAAAAAGATGGTTGTTCAGCTGCCCAGACATCAAAGTATGCTTAAAAACTGCACATTTTTCACTCAAGCCTCCTTTTTAACTCAGGGGTGATTCCTTTACCCTTTCTGTACACAATAACACTTCCTTGGTCACTTATGCAGCTCTCTTTTGGACACATACACAGCCTTTAGGAGATATACATCTTACTTTTATGGTCAATTTTGTTATTAGGCCAGCATGTAAAGATCATGTTCCACTCTTCTTCCCCACCTTTTTTTATTGCCAGCTTCTTTAGTATTTTTTTAAGCTGAATCTAAGAATCTCTGTTCCCGCTCCAAAAAGGTTTCTATTTCTATGGCAAACCCTGCTGTTTCTGAAATGGTATTTCATCCTTGTTTCCCGAATAACTTGCAGAAATGCAGATCAAGTTTTTCCTCAATGTGAGATGATCTAAAATAAGAGAAAAGGAGAGGCAGGCAATGTTTCCTTCCTAAATACTGGTCTCTAGGTAGGAAAGACTTTAAGCTCCCCCACCACCCGGCCTTTCTCCAGTCTAGAGACATGGATCCAGTCTAGAGCTGGTCTATAGTAGCCTTCAAATACCATCAGGTCTTGCTATAGTTTGTGATGCTCAGATACCTATTAGCAAAGTCCAGTCTAACAGTAGCCTTTTGGTTTCTGGAATTAACTGAAATACATCTTGGAGTGCATTCCCATTCCTAAATCTCCGCTGAAGAATTTTAGGATGGCAAATATGCCAGCATATCTATCTCATGATGAAGACCATGAAATGATGGTTTAGGACTCACAGGCATGCAAAGAAGCTGAGCCAAAGTTCTTCCAATCACAGAAGACAATTCCTATGCAATTTGCACGCTTTTTCCAATGTGGAAATGCTTCCCACATAGCAAGTTGATAATTTTTGAAGTGCCCTAAGAACTTATTGTGGCATGACCAACAATAAGCAAGAACTTTTTAGGTGCGTTAAATAACTACATGGTATGCATGGCTGAGAGACACCAGAGGGAATACAGAACACATTCCAATTCTTAGAAGCTAAACATATTGTGTGAATATGATACAAGTGGGAACCTGCAAGGATTTGTGGGGGGCACTTCATTTCCCTCTGTATCCCCTTCCCCGTGCTATTTCCTGTTTTTCTCCTCCTGGCAGCCTTCATTTTCTCTTTCCTTTTCTTGCTTTCGTTTCTCCTTCCCACTCACCAACCAAATTTTCTTGTACCTGCCCCCAGACTTCAGCTTTATTTATTATTTATTTACTTCATTTATACCCCACTTTTCTTCCCAATCGGGACCCAAAGCAGCTTAAATCATTCCCCTCTCTTCTACTTTATACTCACAACAAACCTGTGAGGTAGATTTGGCTGAAAAGTGAATGTCTCACACAGCAAACTTTCATGGCAAGAGTGAGGATCTGAACATGCCCCTTTTACTGACAGAATCAAGCTTTGAAGACTAGCAATATCATAGTGGTTGCCTAGCAAACCTCACAATGGCCACTGGGATATCAGAGGGCATCCATTTCTATTTTTAATTTTTTTTCAGATTTTAGATTTTTCTGCAAACCTGGGCATTTTTAGGTTTGTAGAAAGATCTGTCTTATCTGCTCATCTCTGGATTTAAGTATTCACCGATGGAGACATGTTGAGAATTAGATATATTGAATTAACGCAACAAAATGGGAGACCACATGTTTAGGAGTGAAGGAACAATCCATAACCTATGTGCAACTTTACACAGTTGAACTTGTTAAACACAATAAGATGGTCTCTTGCTCCAACTTGTCTTTTGAAATTGTTCTGTTTCACCACATTCACCCTAAGGTCAGACATGGTATACTCAAAAAAATAATAATTAAATGCTATGATGGCTTTCTGTCTGCCTATTTTGCTGTCCAAATTAGGCCCATTCATTCATTCACCTACATGAAACATTAGAAGCAGGGTCAAAACTGACGAGCTAAGTATGAAAGGGCAGTACAGGTGAGCGCATACTGGGCAGTACAGGACATTAGTGACATACAGGTGAACGAGCCTTTGACCAAATGGCTGATATTACTGGAATCTATCCTGTAACACAGAGTCCATGAATGGAAACAGCTGGTGGCAGAGCTTGGTTCCTCAATGTTTCTTTCTGTTTGGGTGGTCTACAGCTGGTGGCAGGCAGCTGTTTCAGGTTAGAGACTAGTCAATTGTATCCATTGTTAATTAAGCCAAACCCAGCCAGGGACTCAGGCACCAAGTAGAGTGAGGTACCACACTAAATTTCCTCCTGCATTTTTAACCTGTTTCCCTGACAGCCGATGACAGTTTGGGTTTCAGGTACTGAATAACAGACTGTCAGTTAGTGCATATAAAAGATCAAACGCTAAGCATTCGTGCACAGAATTTTCAGAACCCCCCGTGTTTCCCCATCCACCCCTTAATCTGCTCTTTTTTAATTTAATTGTGTCCCATTCCTGCAGTTTGGGCTCGTATCTTCTAAATATTTTATAAACTAAATATTTTATCAAGGTAAAGGTCCCCTGTGCAAGCACTGGGTCATTCCTGACCCATGGGGTGACGCCTCATCCTGACGTTTACTAGGCAGACGGGGTGGTTTGCCAGTGCCTTCCCCAGTCGTCTTCCCTTTACCCCCAGCAAGCTGGGTACTCATTTTACCGACCTCGGAGGGATGGAAGGCTGAGTCAACCTTGAGCCGGCTACCTGAAACCAACTTCTGTCGGGATCGAACTCAGGTCATGAGCAGAGCTTGGACTGCAGTACTGCAGCTTACCACTCTGCGCCACAGGGCTCCTTATAAACTCTACTACTGTCCTCTAAATCCCATCTAGGTTGGAGGGGGGGCAGCTGAAGTCCTGTGCCAGACACCCTTTGTATGGGACATTTGCTCCTTCCCACATGGCTGTTATCCAAGCAGAACAGTCCAAATTCTTTCCTAGAGGCACCTGCAGCATTGTCTGGAATGAACAACACACAGGAGGGGGACAAGATAATGTAACGTTATCGCACAGCTACTGAATGCTCTGTGGTGGGTACAGATGTCAGCAGCTCTTTCTGTTGTGACCCACTGTCTTTTTAAATGGAGTCATTTGAAATCTCTCAAACAACACGTCAAGGTTTGTGAAGAATAATTGCAGGGTTGTTTTTTTCGTTTTTTTTTTTTCATTTTGTGACCTCTTTAAGAAATGACCCAAACAGTATTTCTACACATCCTCAAGCCTTAACGCTTAAATCAGGGTCTTTCCCTGCACCATTTCTGCAGCCTATCTCCTTACAACTCCAAGACAGTACTGGAAACACAAACCTCTAGTAATTACCAAACCCAATCTGCTGTGATTACTGTCCAGTCCTTCAAAGCAAACATCTTCACACAGTACTGACCACAATAGTGTTCTCTTGTGTTTCAGGCCCCTGAGTTCCCACTTTCAAGGTGAATCATGCAGAACTGGGCATATCCCACATAATGCTGCATGAGGCAGAGGAAAAGCGTAAGGGAGAGGTAAATGCTGTTCAGTAAAGATCACCAATCAACCTCTACTCAAATTCCAGAAGATAAGGATCGTTAATTATTTTCCTCGTCTAGTATTTGGCCCTGGCCTCTCTAGCAACCTCTTGTTCCCATGAAGATAGATGTTGAAAATTTAAATAATAATAAAAAAAAGAAATCCCTGGCATCATCTGGGAAGAATATATAGTTAAATAATTTGTGCCAAACCCACATTTGAAAAAAGCTGAAAAGATATTGGGGGAGGGGTTACTGGGCATCATTTAGGTATATATGCAACATTTGTTCTTTTTTAAATTTTGCAATCCACCTTGAGTCTCAAAAAGACAAGCTATACATGAAGTTTATTAATTGATTAATTAATTAATACAAAGCCTGTCTTCCTGATGTATCAATAAGAATTAACCTGCACATGCTTCTTTACAGCTGCTACCATATCACCCTCCCACATAACCGATACTACACCAACAGAAATAACTTACCAGTGACTGATTTCTTTTCTCACTGAAGGGAGTAAGAAACACCTTGAAGAAATGCGCCTTGCACCTGTCTCCACTCCAAACCTCTGAAAGACCTTTTGGTGTCACGGTTCATCATTTGTCAAAAGTGTCTCATTGGAAAGCTCAGGCAGAGGGGTGGGATTCCAAGGGGCACAGCCCTTCCCTTTATCTCAGTCAGACCCTGCCCTGATCCATGTGTTTAGCCACTCGCAAGGGAGTGCTGAGGCACATTTTCCCTGGTTCTGCAGAACAATACCAAGGTCTAGATTTGAGTGAGGGTGACCTCATCTGTTGGGGACAAAGATAACTGAGCCTGACCTGGTTGGGAAAGGGCTGGGGGTATAAATTGAACAACATCAAATAAATAAATAAATAAACTTTGCCAAAAAAAATAAAGAAAGAAAACACAGCCAAGTTGGGGGGAAAGAGTAAAGTCACAGCACAGTCCTTCCTTGGATTGGAAACTGTCAACTATTAAATGAGAAGTAGCCCTAAGAGTATCCCAATGACACACTGCATAAAAAGTGCTTTTGCAATCAAAGTCTCATCAAACAATTACAAAAAGGATCTATATGTCTTCTAAATAATACCATGAATGGATCCTGTGCTTTCTTGTCAAACCAGTCCTTCGAGGCTCCCAGGCTTGGTGTGATGCCCCTTGGTCAAATGAGGAAGGAAGAGAATCTGTGTTGTTTCAGCCATGTGAGATGTTTTCTTTAGTTAACAAATCATCTGTCTCTGACAGATATGCCTTTGAACTTCTCTGCTTGCTGTTCTGTAGGTCTCAACTCTGAACATTTCCATGAACACCCTATGTGTGCTGTGACTCCCTAGCAATACAGGAAAAACACTGAATGTGGTACTGGGCACAGAATTTGGCTTCCTGAGAATTGATTTTTTTTTTAAGCAAGTTGCTAGCCTTTATGTTTGTGAAAACATGCTTTATAGAATCATAGAATTGGAAGGGACCACCAGGGTCATCTAGTCCAACCACCTGCACAATGCAGGAATTTCACAACTACCTCCCCCAACCACCCGCAGCGACCCCTACTCCATGCCCAGAAGATGGCCAAGATGCCCTCCCTCTCCTGAACTGCATAAGGTCATAGAATCAGCATTGCTGACAGATGGCCATCTAGCCTCTGCTTAAAAACCTCCAGGGAAGGAGCACTTACCACCTCCCGAGGAAGCTTGTTCCACTGAGGAACCGCTTTAACTGTTAGAAAATTCTTCCTAATGTCTAGATGGAAACTCTTTTGGTTTAATTTTAACCCATTGGTTCTGGTCCGACCTTGTGGGGCAACAGAAAACAACTCGGCACCATCCTCTATGTGACAGCCCTTCAAGTACTTGAAGATGGTTATCATATCCCCTCTCAGTCTTCTCCTGATCAGACTAAACATACCCAGCTCCTTTAAACTGTGTGATGTTGGCTGCTTATACTGGCTCTCAAGCTGGAGAAGAGTTTTTGGAGCATCTACATGACTGTCATCTTCAGTGATTTCCCTGGTTTGCTCTGAAGTTTCCACAACCTGCTTTGCTCCAGAAACATCATATCAAAGTGGGTTTGCACAAAGTGGGCATGGAAAGGTGTGCATTTCTGAACCTCCCTCCCCCAACCATCTGGTGCCATTTTCCCTCTTTTTGCTGCTAGTTGGCACATCATCACCAGCACCTACAAGCTTTTGGCTGCCTTTATAAAAAAAAACTGGTGTGGTATAGCGCTATAGTGTCATAACACTATCAATATATCTAATTATCAACATGGCCAAATCTGTGGATATTTAAATCCAGAGACTAGGATGATGAACAGACAAGCCGGTTTTTTTCTACAAACCTGAGGAAATCCCCAAATCTGGAAAAGAAAAAAAAATGCATTGGGGTTTAATTCCCTCCCCCCCCCAAAAAATAGGAGGAGCACTTGTAGCTTTATGAAATGAATGCCCTCTGCAGTGGTTGTTGTGAGGGTTGCTAGACAACCACAACAGTATTGCCAGTCTTCAAGCCTTGTTTTTTGTCAGTAAAGGCAGACCCTTTCTAGTGCTGCTTTACCTTTTGCAGGAGGAGTCTCATCAAGCAACTCACTACCATGTGACTTGCATGACCTACCTAGGCCTAGCTGCTCACTACTGTTCACTAGCAGCCACCACCCCCACCCCGAAAATCAGAGTAGTGTAATGGTTAGAGGTTCACACAATTATCTGGGAGACACAGGTTGTAATCTCTACTGTACCATGGAAGCTTGCTGCAAGTTCTTGTGGGTTCCCCAGTGCCCAACTGGGTCAGGTGGCTGGAATGCAACTAGGCAGGTGAAATGAGATGCCCCCTACAAATCCTTGTGGGTTCCCTGCTAGTAGTGATATACTTTCCACTAATTTTTTAAAAGCCAGCAAAAAGGCCTCTGGTGGCACAGTGGGAAATGGCCGTGCTTGGGGACAATGAGGGAAGAACAGAAAATCACCCTATGTGAACAGGCTGTAGCCACTGCACCTGCCTCAGTTTTGCCGTGGCAATGATTCCACAATAAGACATCATCTCCATGAGGAAGCAGCCAAAATCTTAGAGGCCAAAATTGCTGAATATGACGTTGAGTGGTGGGACTGAGGTTTCAGTGCCCTGCATATGTCCTTGACCCTCCCTGGGATTTTTTATTTTTTTGCCGTTGAGTCACATCTGACTTATGGCGACCCCTGGTGGGGTTTTGAGACAAGTGACATTCAGAGGTGGTTTGCCATTGCCTGCCTCCTGGTATTCCTTGATGGTCCTCCATCCAAATACTTGCCAGGGTAGACCCTGCTTGGCTTCTAAGATCTGATGAGATTAGGCTAGCCTGGGGCTATCCAAGTCAGAACTCCCCAGGACTACTAAAACCAAACTAAATTATGCAAAATAGTAAAATTGCCCAACATTTGATCCAGCTGCCAAATTTGTGGTGGTCATGAAACTCAGCTTTTCACACTACAGAGTATGGATTACCTGGGCGCCGGATTTCATTTGGTTTTATTTAATACACATATCCATGTGATTATCTGAGTATTAATACATGGCACCTCTAGTTGCATAGTTGCTTGGGAAGATCCTTTTTACCATTCCACAGAGTGGCAGCTAGGTAATTCTAGACTTTCAAGAATGAAGTAGGGGAGGGAGAGGGGACCCTGGTATCTCTATTAGTTTGAGGGAAGGGCAGAGGAAGGAGGTTACAGAGAAGAAAGGAATTAGAAACTTTTCAAGGACTCATCAAGTATGTAAGAAAATTAAACCTCTCCTAGGATAGCAGCATGTGGCTCCGTTGGGCAGTATGAAGTAATAAAGGGCCTGTGTGTGCCATCTGGCCCCTGTCTCCAGCCAGGAATTAAATTTGTTTGCACACCCCAACCTAGATTTTTAGCCATGTTTGATGGACTGCTGATTACGTTTCCTATATACTGTGTTGCTACTTTCCTGTATGACTCACAGCAAACTGCTGACTTTTCCTCCACCTCGTTCTTCTTTTGAACACAATAGCATTTCCTTGTCACACGAGAGTGCTGGGTTTATAGACAGGGAAGCCAGGGCTGACATCAGGACTAAGCATCAGTGGGCAGCTACCGAGGTCCCATGGCCTTGGGAGGGTCTGACACTATGCTGCAACAGTGCTCTCAGCCTTCCCGCATGGTGGACACGATATTAGGCTAGGATTGGGGAGACCCAGGTTCAGTTTCCCACTCTGCCACAGAACCTCACAGGGTGAACTTGAGCCAGAGACCTTCTCATGGCCTAACCTACCTCACACAGGTGTTGTGAGGATAAAATGGAGGTGGGAAGAAAGATGTTGTAACCTGCTCTGGGTCCCTATTGGAGAGAAAAGTGGGGAGGGGGAGTTTAATTTGGAAGTCACTGTGGCGAAGTGGTTAGAATGTCGGGCTAGGATCTGGGAGACCCAGGTTCAAATCCCTACTTTGCCATGGAAGCTTGTTGGATGACCTTGGGGCAGTCACTCTGCCTGAGCCTAATTTACCTCACAGGGTTGCTGTGAGGAGAAAATGGAGGAGAGGAGAATGATGTAAATGGCTTTGGGTCTACATTGGGCTGAAAGTTATAAATGAAGTAAATAAATAGTAAGTACCTACTTGTGCTGCCGTGGATTCCATGATAGAAGAAGGATATAAATTGAACAATTATAATAGTACGACCCATGACACTGCCACGGCCACATTCTTCATAGCAAATCACATTGGCTCACTTAGCTGGGTTAACACTCCTGGTTTCCCAATAACATTATTCTGTGTGGTATAAGCATTGGAAAAAATGTGAAAAACCTCAAACAGAAGCACTAACGACCTCAAGGGAAACCACCCAGATCCTGCGCAAATACAGGTACAAAGTACACACTTCTTGTTCAATAAGATCATCAAGTTGAAAGACCTTAAGAAGCCAAAGATGTCAGCAAGGCCACTGACATCACCACAGGATCTCACCTTATTTCACTGCAGGCAAATGGTTAACCCCTCCTCATTACTTGGCCTTTCAGATTATTTTGTGCTTCTTTTTTTAAACATGTTACTGGTGAAGTTCTCTAGTTACGTCTGGTGCGATACACCAATCGGCTAAGCTTCCATAACAGCATCAAGAAGTCATTTTGGTTTACTCTTCTTTCCAAATTATAGCGCATGCCTAAGAATACTTTCGTGGGAGTAAGAACCATTGGATAAAGTTGACTAAGATGCTGAGTGGACTTGCTTAGGATTACCTTCATAGTACTTTAATTTAATCTTTTGAAAAAGCCAGGGATGACAGAATTGCTAAAGTCAGCCTTTTCTTATAGAAGAAAAAGGCTTTCCAAGTTGCACTTCTACGGAGTGTATACAGGGAGAGAAAAGGGTGTTCCAATCCTTCAAAATATGACACCTGAC
This sequence comes from Euleptes europaea, assembly GCF_029931775.1. Lineage (NCBI taxonomy): Eukaryota > Metazoa > Chordata > Lepidosauria > Squamata > Sphaerodactylidae > Euleptes > Euleptes europaea. The sequence goes on along the minus strand of NC_079318.1, from coordinate 35,949,669 downwards.
TGCTACAATGCAAAGCAGTCCCAGTTTTATGCAGAAAAGGGATCTGCATCTGTTCAATCACATGCTCATAAAGTCCTAATGAAACGTGCCCTTTAAGTCGCCTTCCCTTGAGTCCAATGTTCTTGTGTTTTTATGAGTAAGAGTCCCCCTCCTCCTCCTTCTTAGAAGATTATGTAAGCATAAACAGTCGTCTTCAGGATAAGCAATGCCTTCAGGGGCCCTAAAACGAACCCCTTGCTCCTTGGGATCTCGCATTACTACTCCAGCTTCCAGAGACAAATGGCCAACCTATCCTATCCTGCCTCAGTGTTCTTTCATTCTGTTTACTAGCCATGCTCAGTCTGTTATCACTTTCTCTTCAGAACACGTTTCATTTTCCCTCCCATGATAGTCTAATACTCTCTGCATTTAGAGCACTTTGAAATTTAACCCAGTCCAACACTGGTTCTGAATCAAACCACAGACTGGGTCTATCCTACTTCCTCCCATCTGCTCTTATGCAACCCCCGAGAGCCTGGAAAGCTGCTCCCGATTGCTGGGGGGAACCTCAACATCAGCCTGGGATGCAATGAGCTCAGATGGGAAATCTGCGGAAATCACAGAGCTTCTCTCGCACAAGCAGACACACCCTTGGCTCCAACCCTTGGACTTTTCCAGTCTAGGTGTACACACTGCAACAATGTTTGTGTGAATAAAAAAGCGGCTGCCAGGAAGATTCCAGATTCATGGCTGAAGATTCAGGAGAAGGTTTCTGCTCTGAAATGGCCTTCTTGTACCGCCTTGGTTAACTCTTCACTTATACTGATGTTTCCCACCAGCAATACATATTTTATAATCCACACGCGGACTCTAAGATTTGATTAATTAATGACATTAAATCACAACTTAATCCCCCCCCCCCCAATCAGTGAGGGTGAGACTGATGGACAAAGCAATCTGTCAGATGCCCCTTTCCTGTGTCAAATCTGATGCAGAAAAAACAGGGGCGGCATTTCCCCCCCACCTTCAGTTTCCACCCAACACTAGCAGATAGTTTCCTTTTCAGAGTGAAACTACTGTGGCTGTCCTTCAAATAATAAAAAATGGACATCTGAAACAGACAGTGTTATCAAAATCAGTTTAAATACATATATTAGATGGTTACTCTTCCACTGGGATTTGAGTTTGTTCATTTATGAAGCTATTTTGTCTCTGAGCTGGGGGTGGGGATTCTTCTCTTTTCCATTTTTGCCAATGGGCGAACATCAGCCTTTGCTTTCCACAACAAACAGTAGCTTTTAGAATTCATTTATTCATTAATTGCAATTCAGATACAGGACAGTCAGATCATGCTATTAAACCGCAATAAAAAATACAAATACCAGGCAAATCCACTGCCTCCCCAGTCTATTTCATCTCTAAAACAAACTGAACCTCCAGCATGAACCATGAAAAACCAAGCTTTTGAGGTGTGTGTGTATGGGAAGGGGGGGTGCTTTTTCTGCCATTCCTTTTCCTTCAGATTTTGTCTGACCTTGAGGGAGTTTTTGTCCATTCCTGCTGGACAATAACACAACCAGCTTAGAGGGAAGAGGGGCAGGGAGGATCCTTAGCTCAGGGGCATTCTTCACGGTAGATTTTGCTTCTGTTTTGCCACGGACTAAAGAAAAACACGATTTAAATGTTTTTTTCACGGCCGCGATTTATCCCCATCAATTATCTGTAGTTTTGGTTTTTCATGGGAACAAAGCACGCTGTATTTGACAACGGTTTGTTCTGTTCCTTTTGCAGGAGCCCTCCCCTTCCAACAGGCTCATTGATTATGCCTGCCCCCAGCTCCGCCCCAACTCCGCCCAGCAGAATACCTCCTGTGGATCACCAGCCCCAGCGCAAAAAACAAGCACCAGTCCCTCTGGCCTCCTCCATTTTTCTTCCACCCTCACTCTGTTCTGCTTTGGGAACAAGCAGATTCCAAATTGGGAGGGGGGGGGGAAAGGCAGCGCTTTCCTCAAAGCTTCCCTCTTTTCTATAGGTGTGGAACCCATTGCCCTTTAATGATAGACAGGATTGGGGGGGGCAGGGAATCCATGTGCCCAGAGAAGTGTTTAGCTGAAAGTGGGAATGGGGGTGGGGGGAGAGGAAAGAAGGCCCCTGGATTGCGCGCTGGCCATGATCCAGCCACATTGCATCGTGAAAGACAGGAGGGCTCCTAGCTTGCATGCCAGCCCCGATCCAGCCAGTGTGCATGGTGAGGGGGGGAGAAGAAAGGCCCCTGGATTGCACGCTGGCCATGATCCAGCCACATTGCATCGTGAAAGACAGGAGGGATCCTAGCTTGCATGCCAGCCCCGATCCAGCCAGTGTGCATGGTGAGGGGGGGAGAGGAAAGGCCCCTGGATTGCCCGCTGGCCATGATCCGGCCACAGTGCATCATGAAAGACAGGAGGGCTCCTAGCTTGCATGCCAGCCCCGATCCAGCCAGTGTGCATGGTGAGGGGGGGAGAGGAAAGGCCCCTGGATTGCGCGCTGGCCATGATCCGGCCACAGTGCATCATGAAAGACAGGAGGGCTCCTAGCTTGCATGCCAGCCCCGATCCAGCCAGTGTGCATGGTGAGGGGGGGAGAGGAAAGGCCCCTGGATTGCGCGCTGGCCATGATCCGGCCACAGTGCATCATGAAAGACAGGAGGGCTCCTAGCTTGCATGCCAGCCCCGATCCAGCCAGTGTGCATGGTGAGGGGGGGAGAGGAAAGGCCCCTGGATTGCGCGCTGGCCATGATCCGGCCACAGTGCATCATGAAAGACAGGAGGGCTCCTAGCTTGCATGCCAGCCCCGATCCAGCCAGTGTGCATGGTGAGGGGGGGAGAGGAAAGGCCCCTGGATTGCGCGCTGGCCATGATCCGGCCACAGTGCATCATGAAAGAAAGGGCTCCTAGTTTGCATGCCAGCCCCGATCCAGCCAGTGTGCATGGTGAGGGGGGGAGAGGAAAGGCCCCTGGATTGCACGCTGGCCATGATCCAGCCACATTGCATCATGAAAGACAGGAGGGCTCCTAGCTTGCGTGCCAGCCCCGATCCAGCCAGTGTGCATGGCGAGGGGGGGAGAGGAAAGAAGGCCCCTGGATTGCGCGCTGGCCATGATCCGGCCACAGTGCATCGAGAGAGAGGAGGGAGATAAGAGGAGGCTTGGAGGTGTGGGCCCAGCTCCAAGCCCCATCCCGGGCGAGGGGTGGGGAAGGCGTGTGGGGATGGAGGGAGAGAAGTGCCAGGATTCTAGACAGGCAGGCAGGCAGCCAAAGGGGCGGTATTCTTGTCTGAGCGCAGAACTCCCCCAGCCAATCACCGTTCTTGGGGGAGGAGAAAGGAGAGGTCCCGGGGAGCGAAGCAAACATTTTTTCATGGGCATCCGCGCAAGAAAACACGTGTCCACAGGAAAGATCGTTTCAAAAGTGGTTTGGATTGCCTCTCTTTTAAACCGGCTTATTTTGCTAAGGGGAGGAAACCACGAATCTGCAGTGAATAACCAAAATTTGACTCTGATGCAAATCAGCATCGAAACAGCAGCAAATCTCCGTGAAGAATACCCCTTAGTCTCCCTTTCTTATACTACCTCACTGACCACTTTAATCACAGCTGCATTGACCAAATGTCTGTCTCATCAAAAGAAATGGGAGTTCAGTGTCTATTCTAGGAAATACAGAGGGACAGGATGGGGGAAGGGGGTGGAGTTGGGGTCGGGCAGGATGATGGTTTCCATGGTTTCAGCCTTCACTCTCTCCTGGTGATCCTTTCCTGCTCTTTAGCAACTAATTCCCCTAGCCTAGGTCCCTTCATTGAAATTCACTTTTCCCCCAGGGAAGACAAAGACCAACATTATGACATGGCAAATCTTTCACCAGTTGAGGTCAACCAGCTCATATAAGAATGGATTTCGCCCAGTGTGGCATGTTTGTTACTCCTCTTCAGTTTTCAGCTTACATAGCTTGTTTCTGGCTTCCTCTTTCCCTTCAGTATCCTTTTCTTCATTTTGACCACTGTTACGCCCATCAGCCCCCCAAGGTCAGGATGCAAAACAGAGGAGTTTAAGAACTGTTCCATGGGAGGGAAAGGCAGGGCTCGGCCCCAAGGGTGACCCTCTTTGGGAATAAATCTCCTCAAAAATGAAGAGGGTTGCCAACTGCATATTAGTAATAAGTAAATAATAATTAAATTAGTGGTTTAGGTAGTCTGGAGATCAGTTGTAAATCCGGGAGATTTCCAGCCCCCGCCTGGAGGTTGGCAACCCTAGAGAGAAGGCCAGCTCACTGTAGGCCAAAGCAGCTGGAAAATATCTGTGGCAATGAAGAACTGGGTAAAAGGGCCAGCTGCGGAGAAGGGGTTGGCAGGCAGGCATGGGCAGGAATATGGGCAGCAAGCTTCGCCTATGGCCTTTACAGGCTAGAGACCTGAGCCAAGGGAGGCAGCATTACTGACTAGGGTGCAGCAGGTTACACTCCAGGGATGTTGGGGGCATAGTGGCCCCATGGCCTGACTCAGCAGGAAGGAGGCAGTAGCTAAATGTATGGTTGCCAACCTCCAGATGGAGCCTGAGGTTCTCCTGGAATGTCACCTGTTCTCCAGACTACAGAGATTAGTACCCTGCTCTAGGAAGCAGACTCTATCATATCACATCCCTGCTGAGCACTCTCCCCTCCCCAGGCCCTGCCCCCAAATTAAAGTTGCCAGGTCCCCCCTGGCCACTGACGGGGGTGGGGATCTCCAGGAATTTCCCAAGCTAGAGTTGGCAACCCAGCAAATAAAAGCCCTTAGAGAACTGTGCCTAAGAGCCAAGCTATAGACATGACAGAGACAGGTGGAGGTGGTGATTGGCGGGGTCTTTAACTCAGGCATCTGCTGTTCAAAGGGAGTTGTGAAATCAAACCAGAATTGTAGCTATTCCCCGGTCTCCAAGTCTCGTTGCTAAGACTGGAGGGAGGTGGAATGCCCCAATGAAGGAGTGGCCCTGGCCCTAGGGCCATGAGGATCATTTAATTCAACCATTTCCACTACAAGAAATTCCTACACTAAAATGTTAAGCCCTAGACTGCCACATAATTCCACAATGCCAATATAGTAGGCTCCAGAGTTTCTGTTAATTTTTGAGGTTGTGTTGTAGTAAAGCTAGGATTAAACTCTAAAAGGGACTATTCATAGTGTGAAATTCCAGAGGAATAGCTGCCTGTTGCAGCAAAAACATAAAGGAATCTTATGGTACTTTATGGCATTTCATCAGATACACATCCTAGAAGGGTAAAGAACAGTGGCATTAAAAGATGATAGCATATATCCGGTGCTCTTCTGTGACCATAAGTGGTCTTGCACTTGAAGAAGGGGGAGGGCGCAGGGTTGCACTAAGGCTGCTTCCACATGTGGATTTTGCCCTATATGGAAGCCCCAGCTTTAAGGGGGATATGATAGAAACCTTCATATTCAGAGGCACTAAACCTCTGAATACCGGTGGCAGGAAGCAACATCCCTGTTGTTGGCCCTCCAGAGTTGGCCATCTCTGTTGCCTGGAGATCAGTTATAATCCCAGAAGATCTTCAAACATCACCTAGAGGTTGGCAGCCCTAGGTTGGGGCCTAGAGATATCCTGGAATTACAACTGATCTCCAGACTACAGTGATCAGTTCCCCTGGAGAAAATGGTTGCTTTGGAGTGTGGACTCTATGGCATTATACCCTGCTGAGCTCCCTGCCCTTCCAAACCTTGTCGTCCCCAAGCTCCACCTAAAATCGCCAGGAATTTCCCAACCTGGAGTTAGCAACCCTGCAACTGGCAGCCCTACTAGTATTGTTGATCACTGGAAAGTTCCCCCATCAAATCTTACCTCAGCCATAAACTCATTAGGTGGTCTTGGGCAAGCTACTGTTCTTTTCAGCCTCAGCTGCACCTAGGGTTGCCAATCTGCAGGTACTAGCTGGAGATCTCCTGCTATTACAACTCATCTCTAGTCGACAGAGATCAGTTCACCTGGAGAAAATGGCCGCTTTGGCAATTGGACTCTATGGCATTGAAGTCCCTCCCCTCTCCAAACCCCACCCTCCTCAGGCTCCACTCCAAAAGCCTCCAGGTATTTCCCAACCTGGAGCTGGCAACCCTAGCTGCATCTCACCCTCACCCCCATTTCCAATATGGAGATAATAGCACTTGCCTACCTGACAGTGAAGTTGTTAGGATTACTGAGAATAAGTGAAGAATACTTTTAAATGCTAAGTGTTATAATTCCACTTATTTCTCCTCTGGTTGTAGGGTCTATCTACTAACTATACATTTAAAACTCTCCATAAAAATACTCCTCCCCGTGCTTTCTTGTGGATACAGCAGGCCTTAGACAAGAGTGCATGAATACAAATGCAAGCGGAAGAATGGAGGAGGAAGCTGGCTCCCCCCTACCATTAAAATATGAAAAGGATTAACCTTATCTTCTCTCTGAAACAGAAGAGAAGCTGGAGGTTGAAAGTGCCAGCCGTGGAGGGGCCAAGAGCGGAGCTAGCACCACTAGCAAGGGAAGGGAAGTGCCTGTTCTGTCCCTGGTGAAGAGATTCCAGGAGTATTTACAAATAAGCTGACAGCCCAACCCCAAGCCTGGTCCAAAAGCCCACATCCCCACAGCTGGCTGGCATTCAAGACTCAGTGTTGGCGCCCTAGAGTCGTAAATCAAAGCACTATTCCAGAATATGACATAACCCCGTTTTTGAGCAACATTTTGCTGTGCCTTGAGGTACAGAGCAGGGCCAGTTGTCCCCATTCCACTGGGTTACTGCTCAAGTTACAAAAATATTATTGTCTGCTCTGCACTGAACCTCAAGGCATATTTTGTAAGAGAGGAGTATGAAGTGTAAGGCTATACTTTTGCCTGTGTTATCTACAGTTAATCTGATTCAGCAATGCTGCAGTTACCTGTCCAGTCGTTAGGTCCCAATCGTTACACACATTTATTTATTAGGTGCATTTTTATTCTGCTCTTCCATGCTGCATGCTTCCATTTGTTTATTCCATGCTGGTTCTCCTCCATTTTATCCTTATAATAGCCCTATGAAGTAGTGAGGAAATGAGAAAGGGACTCACCAGTCAGCCCAGTACTGCATTCTGATTAGTAGAAGTGTTTTAAACATTGCATTTAAAAGTTATAGAGTGCATTTTCATGAGCTATGGCAGGAATACGTGCAAGTGTTAAGAAGGACAAAGTAGTCGACAGGCCTTTTCACCACTCACATATTTTCTCTTGGATATTGCTGAGTGTATTGTCACTTTCATGTTGCTTTTGCACAAGTCTTCAGGTTGACTAGCAAGAACTCACCCTCTGCATCTCCAAAGGGTACAGTATTTACTCCAATGTGAAACTAGGTTCTCTCCCCCCCACCCCGGTATTTTATCAAATAAAAAAGAGGGGGTTGTCTTATCTATGCATACAAGTTACAGTTTTGTCCAGTAGGAAAAAAATTGTGTATACCTTTTTGGGGAGGCATCATGTAAATACAGTAATTGGAGATTGCAACGGTTCTCATCTCACTTCCAAGGCTAGTGAATCATGATCTATAGAGGGAGCTACAGAGCAACCATATAACATTACAAATGGACAGCTAAATAATTTGCTCATTGCTCCTTGAAGATGATAAAATAAGCAAGCAGTCTTGCATCCTGGGGTGATTTTGTCAGACCACACACACATCTTGTTGCATTAATCACAGAAGTGGCTGGGGAGGAAATGAAAATAGGAGTCCAATCAAACCCAAATAGTATTCATGACCATCAGGGCCCTCACATTTGAAGCACATAAATGAATGGCATAAAAGGGATGCAGGAATCAGGCAACAGACTCCATCCCCAAGCTACACTCATTCATTCTAAGGTCTACATAGAGTCTTATGCGTTTCACTATCCTACTATTAGGACTCAACCAGACAGTATGTGTGACAAACGTAAGGTTGAGGCTCTACGAGGGTTGCCAACCTCCAGGTGGTGGCTAGAGATCGCTGCTATTACAACTGATCTCCAGGTGACAGAGATCAGTTCACCTGGAGAAAATGGCCACTTTGGTGGACTCGATGGCATTATACCCTATTGAAGTCCCTCCCCTCCCAAACTCCACCCTCCTTAGGCTTCCTCCACCCCCAAAATCTCCAGGTATTTCCCAACCCAGAGCTGACAACCCTAAGGCTCCACTGACCCGACTCCGATCTCCTATCATATGTAACATCAGTTTGGCACAGGGGGACGATGGACTTCAGCCTTCCCTCCCGGGGCATTTTCCTGAGCTGAAACAGAGAGGCCTTTTTTGCACTGCTAAATACAAACATACTCTGTGTAGCCTTTCCAATGAATGAGTATGTTTTTGGGGGGTGCGAGGTCACTGCCTGAATGTGAGTAGAGCCCCAGTGATCAAGAACACCAATTTCGGGTTAGTAACGCTAATTAGGCCTGGATCTGGTCTATGGGGTCTGGATCAATTTGACTAATTTGTGAATGTGCTGAGAAAACTCCATACAGCCAGTATGGTTAAGAGTGGTGGACTCTAATCTGGAGAAGCGGGTTTGATTCCCCACTCCTCCACATGAAGGCTGCTGGGTGAACCTTGGATCAGACACAGTTCTCTCTCAGAACTCTCTCAGCCCCACCTACCTCACAAGGGACCCGTTGTAGGGAGAGGAAGGGATTGTGACTGTAAACTTCTTTGAGACTCCTTAGGGTATAAAAAACAACTTTTCTCCTTCAGTTGGACATGACCAAAGGGGTGCTTGTACATTGTGCTGCCACCATTACGCAATCACTTGTGCTGTCCGCAGACTCTTTGTTCTTGCCATCTTTTTTCCTTGTGTCATTTTTTTCAACACTTTATTGATATAACATATCATACAATACAATTCAACACATACTGCCCTTATTAATTACACAAACAACCGGTCAACTATACTCAACCTTACATTTCCCATTCAAAAATACAGCCAGTTATGATATATTAAATTTGAAGGAAGTTTATCAAGGTCAGTCAAATATTGAACTATCGGAAACCAATTTTCTACAAAACTGGAAGGGCTATCCTTATTTAAGGAGTCCAAACCATCTTGGATTTTTCCCATTACAAATAAATGCCATATTTTATCAAACCAATTCTGTATCAAAGGTGGTTTAACATCCTTCCATTTAGCTGCAATAACCGTTTGGGCTGCTTACAGAAGTGTTAAAACTATCACTAATTTCGACTTAGACAATTTACAGTTAGGCCAATAACCGAGTAAAGCAATCTCAGGGGTATTTGGGATCTTACAATTCATGATTTTTTCTACATGTCCAAATACCTCCGACCAAAAATTCCTAATTACACCACATGACCATTTCCTTGTGTCATTAATAGGTCTGTGACAGGAATATCAGTCTAAGGACAGACAAGAGGTGTGAAATGGGTGGAAAGGTCTCTAACCTTACAGCCCTAACTAGCTGATCACTTGCCTGCCTCCTGTTGGGTCTTCTTCTCAACTCCTTTGCATGCTAGACATTGCAGCTTTTCCAACAGGGTGTGTACCACCCTAATGTTCACATATCACAATGCCATGTTTGCCTAAACGTTTAACTTTTAAACAACTTCTTATGTTCTCTTTCAAATTAGTGCTGATGTTTCTGGTATTGGACAATGGAGCTTTGACTCTCAAAAGCTCATACCCCCAAAAAAATCTCATTTTTTTGAATCTAGCTCTTCTGCTTGAATCTAGCTCTTCTGCTTCAGTCCAGCAGGGCTATACTTCGAAACTATCTGCAAATAGGAAGGAAGGAACATCAGAAGATTTGGAAGAATCAGCACGCACAGACGAGATCAGGCTCTTTACCGTCCCTGCAAAAGGCACAGCATATGAACCTTTTAAAAGAGTTTTTAAACCCTAATGGATGCAAGTACATCTTTGCATGCAGAAGGTCCCAGCTTCAACCCCTGGTAACTCCAGGTAAAGGTTCTCAGGTACAGATGTTGGAAAGATCTTTCCCTGAGACCTGAAAAGCCTCACCTGGTCAGAATGGGCAATATTGAGCTGGATGGATCATATGGTATAGCTGTGGGCTTGAGATATAATCACCGTTGAGCCTAAAGCTTACTAACAAATAGCCACAACATATCACCTATTGCCTGTTCAAAGGAGTGAACAGCCTAAATCCAAACACCACTTCCTTCATAGAAGCACCTGGACTAGGGCCTGGGTTCAGTACCCTTTCTTTAAAAGGTCATCAGCTGTCAATTTCAGATTTTCATATGGTAATCCCTATTTCAAAGTACAGGATTCAAATTCTACACATTTTTAGGATTTTGGGTTTCTAAAATCTTTTTGCTTCAGTTAGAGAAATCAATTATTGACATGTATGTAGCACAATTTACATGTGGTTGTGAATTCTGACTCCATAGCTAATAAAATTGCCATGCGTTCAGTTATCCAGTAGTTCAAGCAGATCTTGAACGAAGAGAACACATCATATCAGGGTAGCAGTATGTATGAATAAGCTCCATTCTGGATTTGTGCACCTTTAACCCAGGGCTGTCCTTGACAATAGAGCTGCCTTAGCCATTCTTGCATTAGCCTTTGAATTAGCCATTGAGCTAGCTTTTGCAGCTACTTTATCAATGTTTTTTTACCAATGTATGTAGAACTGAGTGTTTATAAGGACGCAAATGGAATGGCATAATATGCATTAGTAATTCTTGGAAATCTGGAATGTTAATTTTGAGTCTGGGCAATTGTATGAAGATCAGTCTTGGTATGGTGCCAAGGCTGCCATTATTAATTCTTCAAGTAAAATTTTTGGCAACCCTCCCAATTTTCACTGTTTTAATACTTACAAAAATATTTTCTTCTGATACAGCTCATAGATTTGAAGCGTCTGTATGTTTAAGCTGACAGGATGGAAACCGAGGGTGTGTTTTTGGAAAGGCACTTTGTAAAAACCATTAAGAGAGAATGCCTAAAGTACAAGATGAATGCTCTTATTACACTTCATGGAGCACGCCCAATAACACAGTTGCTCTTTGCAGGAGGGTGTGGATGAAAGTGCTGCATGTCATGTGCCAGAGTGGGTTTGTTGTGTGTTTTATTGATGCTTTTTGCACTGGATGGGCATGGGAAACTTGTGCTGGAATCCAAAGACAAGTCCCTCCCTTGGCTAATTTTTAAATGGCAACGATTTTGTAATCACTGTGTGAGTCTGAAAAGCAGGAATTCCTGGGAGGTAATTGGCTTTGTCGGTCTGCTGAGTGCACCCAGCCTTGATCTCTTCAATTACTGCGTGCATGTACCTTCTCTCACACCGACATGCCGCTAAAAGGGAAGCCTGCAAGCTCGCTCAATGGGACATGGATTCAAAAAGCACAACTCTTCTACGATCCAATCTGATGTAGGGTAATACTTGTAAAGTATTACCTATCTGGCTGTAAATTTAGCAGATGGCTGGTGACACTACACATTCCCTGGCCACACAAGGAAGGAGAGCTGCAATTACCTACTCACATTTTGAGCCAGAATCTATAATCATAAGATAAGGGGGTCCCAACACTTATGGGACTTATTCCAACCCCTCTCCCTAGTTTTTCTTTTCAACTTTTAGATCTGTTAGGATGCATTGCAAAAGCTTCCTTTGGAAATCATAAATAGTTAGCCTGTTCATACAAAGGCTGAGATCCAGAACTCCAGAGAGAAGTAATTTCACTTTGATAAAGCAGCAAGGTTTTGCAATGCTTCAGTGACCCAAGGACTGCAAGCATGTGACAGGACCCATTAAATGCTCACTTATGACACTCTTCCACCACATCATCTTCTGTCCCAGCCATGCAGTCATCACTGCCACTGTGGCTGTACCTGGAGCGGTTCCTGGGCTCCACTGCCACAGATGAGCCTGAAGCAGCTACCGGTGTCTTCTGCAACTACAGACGGGCCTGGAGCAACTCCCAGGCTCCACCGCTGCCAACAGGCTCCAGGGCTCCATTTCAGTAGCCACTCTAGGCCCCTCTCCAACTTCTTAATGATAAGTGTGTTGTCTGCATGTGCACAGACAATGCTTTATTTAATTTGGGGTGAATTTACCCTCCCCCTGATTTTTTTACTTTTAAGATTTTTCTGCATACCTAGGGGGTCCCCCAAGTCTGCAGAAAAATCTGTTTTAGATAGGTCCGGGCCCAGTCTGCGGATTTAGGTATCCGCTGATGGGGATCCCACTTGGGAAATAGATATATAGATTACTATTATTCTTAATTTGCTCCAGGTGTGACGTATTGGCATCAGAATCGGGCTCCTTTTCAACACCCCTCCCCCAATCTGATCTCGATTTCTCCCTCTCTGGAACAATAGAAACTTCAGTAATGAGGGACAGGGTGTTTGATTGCATGGAGTTGTGCCAAAATGTATTTTCCGTGTAAGCCATGGCTGTGGGATTTATTTAAACTTAGGGAGCAAGTCTACTAAGAATCCTATTCAGATCTATTAAGCGGGGTTTTCTCCCAGGAAAGAGGACCACAGTGTTAGTATCTGAATGAACACTGCTTTTGGTGTTGAGAAGGAATTTGTCCCCACCCCAGCTCAGATTATTAAGAGGGATCTGGAGAGCTTGTTTACCTCACTAAACTAGTTTGTGGGTCACAGCCTGTTTGGAATACCACTAATCATGGAATCCTCAAGGAGACTGAAAGGCATTTCCAGCTTATTGTTAACATAGTAAAATCAACACCAAGTTACCTTTACCATACAATGAGAATTTTTCCAACATATTTGCAAATTACAACCTCATGCAACCAGCATTTGTGAAGATCTGCTTCGGTTTATACTCAGTGCATTTCAGCGTGTGCTGAACCAAATCCTAACAGCTGCAAGTATACGTGTAAAGCAGCTCCTAAATTAGCTTAAAACCAACCTCTATAATTTTCCTTTTTTATATAATTTTTTTTTCCCAGATAGCCTTTCATACAATAATGGTGATACAAAGTTGTTGTCAAATGACTGAAAAATAAAGTCTACTGTATATACTACTAGCACACTGGAATATTTGCAATGCAGTAAGCGCACATACTGACGCATGACCATGTCAAAATCCTCCCCTTTAAAAATCCATTTTGCTTTTCATCACACACTTCTCTACCCCATCACCATTCTTCCCTCTCTGACAGTATCTTTGTCTCTTTGGCTTTCTGTTTGAGATACAAAATTGGGGGCAAGAGTCTTTGAATCCTCCTCCAAACTGCTTCACCATTCATATTCTGGTGCCTTCTATCTCTCCTCTGATCACCATCCATTACTATCTGATTCCAGGCACCATTGCGAGATAGAGGCTGGATTTCATGCTCCCTCTGTTCCTTTAATTGGAGTCAGCATCCCCCAGGCAGGAAGGGATATATGGAGCTTGTAAATTCTCCTGGCATTCCGAGGGAGTATCTCATCCAGTAATTGAGTGAGCTTTCTATAGACAGTTCCTAAAAAGAAATTAAGGAGCAATGCAACCTCTGTCCAGGGCATGGACAACCCCCAACAATATAAACACTGGTTTGCAAATGCTGTCTTGTGGTGTTGCCACATGTTCTGCAGATGCTCAGCTAAAAGGGATCACCTCAGCTATTTTCAATGTAGTCAGAATGGCCATCTGTTCAGCACGGCTCTGTCAGGGGAACACAAGACTCTGTTCATTAGTCCATAAATCAAGGCTGTCCCTGACAATTGCCAGGGCTTTGTTTTCCATATGGTCTTATCAGGACAATTTGACATCACCCCTGTTGAGAAAGAAGAAGAGATTGGCATGTTCTGCCAATAGATCTCAGGTGAAGATAAAGGTAAGAGCAAAACAGACCTGATTCTCTGGAATCCATGCAGATTCTTCCCTCCCAGCTGTAGCTCAGAGGGGAACTTTACTCTTCCATATCTGAAAATAGTAGATAGTAAGGCCATCCTGTGCAAAATTGTTACAGTCAGAGCCAACTGAAATTACTATTTGACTTAGAATGGAGTAATGGCACATAGGACTGCACTAGAGAGGTTTTCCTGGAAAGTCAGTGCATAGTAAATAGAGTGTTGGGCTGGGCCTGAGAAGACCCAGGTTCAAATCCCCATCCTGTCAAGGGTCTCACCAGGTGAGTCTGAGCCTGTCACTCTCTGTCATGTTACCTTAGCTCACCTGGTTGGCCACTGTGTGAACAGACTGTTGGATGATGGACCTTGGTCTGATCCAGCATAGCTTTTCTTAATTTTCTTATGTTCTTAAGGTCTCTATGACATGTTCCAGCCAGCATTCTCGCTTCAGTACCAGTAGTAGCTTTCAGACATTCTTCAATGGCAGCCCCATGAAGAGGTGAGCAGATTGCAGTAATCTAATCTAGATGTTACCAGGGCAAGTTCTACAGTGGCAAGAACCCAGGAAAAGCCACAGCTAGCTTACCAGATAAGGCTAGTGGAAGGCACTCCTGGCCACCACTGCCACCTGTTTATCCAACAGGAGAACCAGGCTCAGCAGCACCCCCAGGCTATGAACCTGATCCCTTAGGGAGACAGCAAACACATCCGAAACAAGAGACATCACAGTTCCTGGGTCAGTCCTTCTGGTCCCCAGTAACACCTCCACCTCGATGGGATTAAGCTTCAGTTTACTGGCCCTCATCCATTTCAAAACTGCCTCCACGCACCTGTTCAAGGTTTCCAGTCTCCCTGGGATCCACTATAAGTGTGAGACTAGGTTATCAGAGAAAACCATGCATCACCTAGTGGGAAAGAGAAGGACAGAGAATTTCTACCACTGCTATTAGTGAGGGCTAACATCCAAGAGCTGTAACCTGGATGGTCCAGGCTAGCCCAATCTTGACAGATCTTGGAAGCTAAGCAAGGTCAGCCCTGATTAGTATTTGGATGGGAAACCTCCAAAGAAGTTCTGTGTTTCTACGCAGAGGCCGGCAATAGTAAACTACCTCTGAAACCTCTTGCCTTGAAAACCCTACAGGATCACCATCAGTCAGATGCAACTTGACAGCACTTTCCACCAGCAGCATCCAAGAATCTATTTGCCTATTCATCAGTTGATGCTAAAGATGAGTCCATGTCCTGAAATGCTATGCACAGGAGACTAAAAAAAAAAAAAAAGGTAAAGGTTCCCTGTGAAAGAACCGGGTCATTCCTGACCATGGGGTGACATCTCGACGTTTACTAGGCAGACTATGTTTACAGGGTGGTTTGCCATTGCCTTCCCCAGTCATCTTCCCTTTACCCCCAGCAAGCTGGGTCCTCATTTGACCAACCTCGGAAGGATGGAAGGCTGAGTCAACCATGAGCCGGCTACCTCAAACCGACTTCCATTGGGATCAAACTCAGGTCGTGAGCAGAGCTTGGACTGCAGTACTGCAACTTTAACCACTCTGTGCCACGGGGCTCTTCTACACAGGAGACTACAAATTAATTTTTACTTTTTAAATAGAGAAAACAGGATTTAGGTTCAGTACAAAAGAGCATTTATTAACCTCTCAGTCCCATATTTTCCAAGAAGTAACACCATCCATACAGCATGGAGCAGAGGCTAGTATTAGCCCAGTTTATCTCCCAGTAAAGTGCTGGCTATGGTGAAACTATACCACCTATTTTCAAGACAGAATTGTCCATTCAGAGATTTCTACTGAGGTACTCTTGGTATCTGTTATACACAAGGCTGGTTTTGATACCTCCACCCCTTCACAAGATTCAGGATCATTAAGGCCTAATTGCTTGGGTCACGTCTCCTCCTTTCAGTTCGGTTTTCAAAATGCTTCAGCTCAGTCAGGCTGCTTTTCTCAACACACACAGCCCCCATCTCTCCGTTTTGTCCCCAGAGCAATAGCTAAGGGGCTTAATGAAAAATAAACAAGTCAATGAGCTTTAGCCTCACCAAATGAAAGAAGGTAGCATTCACAAAGGGAACTGAAGAGCATGATTGTCACATGACTCGATTCTGCTCTTTCGCTTTCCCGCAAAAGCCCCAGAAGAAGCCGTTCCGATTTGTAGACGATCCTCCCAAAACCAAAGTTTCTCTATCAAATGGATAGACAAATGGGTTAGGGATATTTGTCTATGAAGGGCTTATTGTGAGATGAACAAGATCCTCTTCAGATGCATTATTATTTATATAGCATCACCAATCTCCATGGCATTTTATAAAATAAAAGAAGACAGAACCCTGCCTTGAGGAACTTGCCCTCTAAACTTTGACAGAGGGCAAAGACAACAAAGGACAGTCATAGAATCATAGAATCATAGAGTTGGAAGGGACCACCAGGGTCATCAAGTCCAACCCCCTGCACAATGCAGGAAATTCACAACTACCTCCCCCCCTCCACACCCCTAGTGACCAGAAGATGGCCAAAATGTCTTCCCTCTCATCATCTGCCTAAGGTCACAGAATCAGCATTGCTGACAGATGGCCATCTAACCTCTTCTTAAAAACCTCCAGGGAAGGAGAGCTTACCACCTCCTGAGGAAGCCTGTTCCACTGAGGAACCGCTCTAGACAGTCAGAGTGGTGTAGTATTTAAGAGCGACGGACTCTAATCTGGAGAACCAAGTTTGATTCCCCACTCCTCCGCATGAGCGGCGGACTCTAATCTGGAGAACCGGGTTCAATTCCCCACTCCTCCACATGCAGCCTGCTGGGTGACCTTGGGCCAGTCACAGTTCTCTCAGAACTCTCTCAGCCCACGCAGAGCCAAGCAATGGCAAACCACCTCCGAACATCTCTTACCTTGAAAACCCTGCAGGGTTGCCATAAATCAGTTGTGACTAGACAGCACTTTCCACCACCAAAGACAACAAAGGGAAGAAAGTTTAAGGTGGAGATAAATAGAAAAACATGTGTTCATTCCAGTTACATATGCTTCAGCTTAGGGACAAACTACTTGTTATGTTTATCATGTGATTGCCATAGGTACTTGCAGCAGGATGCTAGCTGTGATCCAGCATGGCTTTTCTTATGTCCTTATGTTATTTCTGCAAAGAATACCAGAGTAGATGGATCTTGCTTTGATGTAGCAGCAGATATTTATGTTCCTCAGCAAGGTGTGAATGCTGTAGATAAGGCAGATTCGTTTGTCCGCAGATGCTTAAATACTGAGAGCTGACACCAGAGCTGGGATAATAAAAGGGCCAACTTATTTAATCGTTCAAGAGGGATCTGCAGCACACAAAACCAAAACATTCCCAATAACTGACTGCAATGCGGGCCATTGCAGGGATGATGAAGAGTCAGGCCTCCTCTTGCTTTTGCATCCCCGTTCTAAGGGTGAGACCCACCCTAGCTCTGAGCTCCGAGCTGTCACATGTGGTACAGCTCCTGCTCTTCCTTGCCAAGCCTTTTTGGTGCTCGAGGAAGGTGTGCCACATCCAATCCACCCTAGCAACAAGGTCTATAGGTAAAGGATAGCGGCACCCCTCAAGGAGTTCCTGTCCCAGGTCCCTGCCAGGCACCGAGGCCCCAGTCCTGGTTTGAGGGTTACTCCTTCATCTTCCCAAGTGATGCCTCAGGGTGCTCACCGGAGTTGTAACATGAACCATGAAGCCACCTTTTTTCCCGCACTGCTCCCGCCACGGGGGACGGATCAGCCTAATGCTTGGTCCGCCCCCAGCCCCCACTTGCCCTCTAGGCTGCCAGGAGGCCCCGCTGCAGATCCCCCAAGAAGATGTCATAGCTTGCATCTGAAAGGTGGACACCATCAGGTCTGTATAGGTGTGGAAAGCGCAATATGCAAGCCATCCCCCGAGACTACCGCATGCCGTATTTCACCATTCACCTTTGCCCGAGCCCTTTCCAAGTGCCCTGGGGCCAATGCGCCCTTCCAGACCCGTCTCTGGAGCATGACTGACCAAACCAACCGTACGCCGGGCACCAGGGCTCTCAGGTGCTCAAAGTCCACCAGGGCTTGCAAAACAATAGACTTTCCAGGCCGCTTTCCCATGTCATTCTCGCCCAAGTGGATGACAATTACTTGAGGTGGGTGAGACGCCTTCAGGTGGTCGTGGAGGGTTGGCAATAACTGTTCCCACCGCATGCCCCTTCTGCCCAGCCATGGAATCAGCATCGTTTCGCTTAAACCCAACTGCGTGCCGAAACCCCCTGTAGCTGCCCTGCGGCTAGCCCAAAAGATAATGCTGTGGCCACAGATGAGAACCCGCCTCCTCCTGAGCTGGCAGCCTGTAAAGACAAAACGTCAGTGTGCCGCCGCAGAGGATCCCTGCCCTGACCCCACTCCTTGTAGCTGTGCCATCGAAACCAAAGGCCTGACATAAGACCTGAAAGCTACTGAACACCACCTGCCGACTGACTTAACCATTTCATCCCCGTGTCCCAAAGTGGCCGCTGTGGAGGCAGCCCCAATGCGAAAGGAGTGAGTACCAAAAAGGTGAGGGGGGGCTCCCAAACTAGATAAACTCTCTTCACCACCGCCCAGAACTGGTACCTAGTAAGTGGCTTGCCATCGGCATGCTGGAAAAAAGGCCCAGTTCCCTGTCCCCGTGTTGCAGCATAGCTCTTCACGGCTTACACGGGGCAAACGGCCACTGATGCACAGGGGTACAATTGAAATACCTGTCCCTTACCCTTCTGATCAGTCTTAGATGCTCGGAGCCTGACTGCTAAACCCATGGCCGTTACGGAAACATCCCGCATATGCAGTGCTCTCCCTGATTGGTCCCATTTGGATCGCACTAACAATTCACTAATCCGCAGGGCCCCAAAGAAGGCCAGGAGGATAGCTGCACGATACAGTTTGACCTCGAAAGCTGAGGCGCAGTGCGATTCTAAGACCAGAGACAAACCTGCTAGCCACTCAGGGGACACCGGGGCCCTGGCATCTGGCTTCCTTGGCTCTGCTCTGGCCCACCCCTCCAGCATCCTCCTCACCCTAAAGTCACCTGTCATGTCTGCCCTCCTGGCGGCCTTTGCGTAGAATGCCAAAGCTGACAGGCGGCCAGCTATAGTGGAAACCGTGTACCCTATGTTGTGCAGCTGGACACAGTACTGCATGAAGTGGTCCACCGGTATAGGCCAAACCGGCTGCAGCTGCTCCTTCCCCCTAAATTCCTCAAAAGCCCGGAAACTCTTGGCATAGCCATTCTGAGTACGCGGGGCCAAAGAGTTGTCTATGGCACGCCAGGCCTCACCCCTCCAAGACTCCACAGTGCCACGGGCATCTCCTCTGGTGATTCCTGGGCTAGAGGGGCCAGGATCCTGAAGCGCTCTATCTGAAAACGGGATAGCGCATCAGCGCAATTATTTGTTATTCCAGGAACATGGCGAGCTGAAAAAAGGATGTTATATTTGAGGCACTGTAGTACAAAAGCCCGCACCAAGGACATGACTCTAGGGGATTTGGAGGACAGTGTGTTAACGATGTGGACCACAGAATTATTGTCACACCAGAAATGCACTGAATGATTGGCTAGAGCCTCCGGCCAGATGTGAACTGCCACTACCATTGGGAAAAATTCTAGGAAATTATAATGTCACTGGCCTTTCATTCTGCTGGCCACTGCTCGACACATCACCTGCCCCGGGCGGGGGCGGCGGCCTTCCGGGCTGGGGGGGCGGCCTTCTCGTCAGCCTCCGGCCACTGCCCGGGATCAAATGTCAGTGATCAATCAGGTGTGGCAAGGACAGCAAGCCACTGACCCCCGGGGGACGCTGGATGGGGGAGCCACAGGGCCCACTCTGGTGGCTGTGCACCCTACTGCCGCAGCTACGCTTGGCCCGGGCCCTCAGCCTCAGTTGATAACACATGGGGAGATGGGGCTGCCCTTAGGATCCCACCTTCCCCAGGCTCTCACAGACAAAATACTTAGAGGGGAATATGTGGATATCTTTTCACTGCTGAACGGGGATGAGGAGCCAGAAGGGAGAGACAAGGAAGGGCATAGGGTGATGATAAGTGGCAAAGGAAGAAAGTGGACCGCACTTGGCCCAACTGGTTGGTAGGTTACCTTATCTATCAGGGGGCGATTGTGTGTGAACAGCCATCCAGGGCCTCGGCCTTGGTCAAGTATCTGGACATCATTAATCATGCTTATAACGAGTTCATGGGTCAAGCTTGGCTCCAATACGACGAGAATTTCAGACTGCGAGCGGCTCATAACCCGGCCCTTGCTTGGGACGTCCCGCAGGGTGAATTGTGGATGCAGTGCATGATGCCTGCAAGGGCAGTGCAGGGTGAGAGGTCCCACAGTGGACACCTCATCAATCGCGCCCCAAGCTTCAGGCCCCCAGGGGGCCAGGCAGTTCAACCCCGCTTGCTTTGCTGGGATTTCAGTTCCACCAGCCGCTGTGATCATCACCCATGCAGATACAGGCACGAATGCCCCATCTGTAGGGAACCCCATCCCGTCACTTCCTGCCCCAAGGGTCGATCCCATAGGCGTGGTCGAGGGGACCAGGGCTGGGGGCAGAAAGGAGGTGGGGGAGCTGCCACAGGCGCTACTCCAAAAGGCACCCAGTCCAATTAAAGTCCCCGAACTCAGGCGCCTTTTAACTGCCTACCCGAAGGATTTGGACGCGCAGTATTTGATTGACGGTTTTACATATGGTTTTCGGATCCCAGCGGTGGGCTCTAGGGTGCATAGCATGGCCAGGAATCTGAAGTCAATAACTGGGATGGAGGGTGTAGTTAAAACAAAAATTGATAAGGAAGTCAAGGAAGGCAGAGTAGCAGGCCCGTTCAGTGCCCTGCCCCTAAAAAATCTGCGTATTTCACCACTGGGTATAGTCCCAAAGAAGGCTCCTGGGGAGTTTAGGCTGATACATCATCTATCGTTCCCGAAGGGCGGATCGGTGAATGACGCCATTCCCCAGTTCGGTCAAATATTCATCCTTTGACATTCTAAGCATGCATTCTTGCTACATAAATTTAAAACATATTGGCAGACCACTGAGATCCCAATAATTAAAAAAGGAGACATTGCAAGACTGAAGTTAGCCCACCTCTGATATAGATTATAGACATGCCAAGAGAAAAAGCACCTCCTCCCACAATAAAAATGCCAAACTGCCTCGGTGCTGGCTAAAGACCAGACTGTGGTCCTCTAGCGGGGAAAGAGAAGCTGAGTAATGAAGATCCTTCAGCAGAGAAGATGATGATTAGGGCAGCACTCGAGGCTCACAGCATTGTTCTTGGGGAGAGATAAGTGGCCAAAAGGTCCGGACCTGCTAATCCCACCTCCCTTCAATAGCTCTAAATCTATCACTCAAAAATTCGGCATTGATCTGCTAGAGAGGTGGGTGGCCTGCGGGATGAATGGGACGCTTCACTCCTCTAAATCAGCGATCGGGTCTGTGGACTGCAGGGCAAGAAAAAAGTCTGCAAATCCAAGCTGTAACTGCACACACATACACCAGACACACTCCGGTTAGCAGCCTCATCTTGGGTGGTGCCACTGGACTCCTTTGACACTTACACCTAGAATGTACACAATATTTGCGCTCATGGCACTATTCATACCAACAAAACTGTTACCGCCAAAGGAATGGCTCTCTTAAAACAGGAGAAGTGACTTTACTGACATACATTATTATCCCATTGGTGCAATCCATAGTATCCCTGTGATAATGTGGTTTACAACATTCTTTGATCTAGTCGAACTGCTTCTCTCTGTAAAACTATTCCAGTGATAATGAATTCCATTCCTATCTCTGCAGATACATTTGCAACTGGAATAAATCAGGAAATCAAGGAAATGGGGATCCATGCAAACACATTCAGTCTGCATAAATTATTCTCTGGGGCTGGATAATAGGAGCGCTCAGCCTAAAATGATTTTGAACCAAGATAAGAGTAGAGGGAAGGTTCCCAAAATGGCAGGGTATTGTTGAGAGGCCAGGGGAGCCCAGCTGTTTTACTTTTTTCCTGCTTTAAAAGGCTGTCTGATGAGTTCTAGCTGTGCTGATGTCGGGCAGCTGGCGCTCAGCTTCGGAAGAAGTGGAAGAAAGTGAAGTTCATAACTGCAGAAGTATATGGAGGGGGAGAGTAATATTGCTTTTTATCAGTGGTGTTGTGGATAGTAGCCAAAAAAATGCTTGTGATGTAGATCCACATTCCACACAGAACTCCAAACTGCAAATAACCCCAGAGGTTATTTCCCCAATGGCAAATTATTGTGGGCCGAATGCTAAGATAACACAGTACGTCCGCAACAGAAGAGCTACCTGAGGAAAGATGTCTGAATTATGGAGTAGGGCTGATGAGGCCCAGATTCAAATCGCCATTTGAGATACAAATTGATGTGACAGACATCACAGATCTCTGTCTTTGAAAGCTAAATTGAAGTTGCACACAAAAAGCCCCCTCCTCATCCTATTAGCACCTTCCCCTTTCCCCTTGAAGTGCTAATATCAACATGGGAGTTGCCAAAACTGTGTGGGGTTATAGCCCTTCCCCCTTCCTTGCATGGCCCTGATACAAACCGAGGCTGCACACACCTCTAATTTACTTTTTAAGATCTACTGGTTGACATTTGGCCAATCATTCGCTCCCAGTCTAATCTACCTCACAGGGTTGTTGTGTGGATTAAAGAGGGGGATTGCCGATATTTGCGGCCTAGGGTAAAGCAGATCAAACAAAATGGGAATCTGGAAGACCAAGCAGATTTAAAATAGGCCTCCGGTGGATCAGAAAATTAAAGAAAAAGAAAAGAGCCAAGGGGCAGCGGTAGTATTCCTTTGGCCACCAGCATCAACTGGAGAAAGGCACACGTACTACAGAGCCATCTGTGGCACTGACTGTGGAGGGAAAGAGACATGCATGAAAATGGGTCTGAGGAGGAAACAATAAGGAGTTTGCATTTTCCCTCAGTGGTCTGCCTGCTGTTTTCTCAGTGGTGGCTCTGTTGCACCTGTATGATACAGACCCAGAAGGGCCAACCCTCACCATCACAAAATCCAGCTATGCTCAGCAAGAAGTGTGCTGAGTCGGTGTGTTCTTCCAGATCTCTCCCTCACCGACTCCCCCACACTGAAATGTTCCCATTGCCAGCACTGACTTGGCTGCTGACGTCTGTCCTCCTGAGGCTGATAATGGTGCAATGTAGGGAGGGATTATGTCCCCTGGCTTCCCACTGGCAAGCAGCTCCAGGGTGCTCTCTGCTCTGTCCCCCCATCAGAACAAAATTCTAGTGTGCCCACTTCTCAACCAATATGCCCAGTATCTCTGTTTTCAGTATGGATATCACAGAACTGATGGAGATACTATATATTGACTTCGAGGCAGTTTCGCATCTGCTGCATGTTTGACACTGATGTTTCCTTCAGTAAACACAACACACCTTGTGTTTGGCATGCTTACATGCACATGCATCTTTAAATATCCACCACATAAATGTAGCTGAGGACAATGGTCCAGTAAAAGCATTTGCATACATACTTATTGCTCGTATTTTACTTGTTCACTGCAGGAAACAACAGTAAAATACCTGTATGCATGTGGCCAACATGTCCCCTTGATTTAAACCAAGTAGGCTGCTGTACTTAAGGAAGTTTGTTTCTGGCTAAATTTTGCCCTCCTTACCCAGCCAAGAGTGTCTGCTTTCCCTTGAAAATAGGCTCCAGGAATGAATTTGAGACAAGGTATTGGCTGATTGATTGAGGTCATAGACCTGGAATCTGTTTTCTGTAATGATTAGGCTGAAGTCCAGGAAAAGGGGTCATTGTTCCGAACTTAAAACGTCTCTCCCCCCTCATTATAAACTGAGCCCAACTGTAATAAACTTTTGGACAAGCTTGAAATCGGCTTACTTGTGCCGGTGTCCTGAAGTCGCTGTCACCATCGCCCACCACTTCCTTCTCATTTAGTTGGTCACAGCAATAGTCATGATCAGAAGCAGCAGCATCCCTTCCTGGCTCCTGGTGTACTTCAACAGCAATATACTGAGGACCCTGGAAAACATTCTTATCCAGGGAACCTGAGTCCTTAGTAGGAATGCTGGGCAACCACCATGCCTTGCATCTAGGGTGCAGCATATGAAGTGCAAGGAGCCGTGAAATGTTGTTTCCAGAGCACCCAAGGTCCATGCTAAAGACTCAAGCACCCCGGTGGAGAAATACAATATTGCAACACTGGGGAGGGAAGAAGGCTTTTCTTCTTCTTGGATTGAGAAATTAGTGAATAGCACTGTCTTTGATCTTTTGGAGATGACACCACTATAAACTCGTATAGATATGAAACCCAGCAGAGATAAACACTGCGACCTATACAGAGCAAAGAAGAAAAAAGATTTTCACATATGTACGGTACGTGAAGTTCAGCTTCTAAATCCTGAATTGCACAGAGCTTCAAAAGATGTTTTGCTCTAGCCAAACTCAGCCAGCAAAGGAGTTTGAAATTGTTCTGGACCCAATTCAGTCTGCTGCTTCACTGACAAGAAAGAATGCCCATCTTTGCCTTCCGAGCGCACAGAGGCTTTACCCCCATCATGCTTGAAAAATCCTCCTCCTCCTAGGAATCAAGGAAGATGGGGGTGGGAACAGGCTCAAAGAATGGCCTGGATGCACAGGACGTTGTTACCATATCTAAGACTTTTGGGGGAGTGTTGCATAAGGTGCTCTGAATCTACCAAAGGAAGAACAGACTGCTATGTGAAACTGGCTTCCCCTTCCTTCCATCCTCTAGGCTTTGCAATTTTTGTCACAATCAGAGTTCCCTGAAAAAAAGCACAGCTTAGATCAGTTGTGTTCAGCAGCAGGTCTACAATGCGTCCTGCCATGAAAGCAAAACTCCAGAGTGTTAAGGGCAACAGGAAATCAAGATAATGTTTTGCAGATTTTGCAGGAAGTAACTTTTGTGCACAGTAGTGCTGTCAACAGCAAGTACCAAGCAACACCACAACAACCAAGGTCAGCTCTGCCTGTGATGCATGCATAATTCCAGGAATGAGACAATCATATGACAATGAAAGTGGTGATTTGGGAGGTCCTGTGTTTCATGCACCCAATTTTATACGTATTTCAACAGCGTGGTTATTAAAAAGTGCTTAGCACATTTCCATCAGGTAATTGTATCAAGGAGTGAAGGTAAGAAGGTTGGTGGTAAAGGGCTAGATGCCTCAGTATTGAGACTGCAGAAAGTTCCTAGATCAGTTCCTAGCAGTCCTTTAATAATCATGGACAGTTTCCCTTAACGGCTCATCCTCTACTGAAAGAGGAGCAAATGGGTGAGCCCAAGATGGAATGGTTGATATTAATAGGTCCTGTAATAGTATTGCCTGAACATCATGGTTGCAAGGTCTGGTCCATGGGTTTGTGTCCCTCTTATGTGGCCCATTGTTGTCAGTAAGTAGTTTTTGGTTAGGAGGCTGCTGTAACCAAGGAAATGCTTGCCACCTAAGGCCTGTGTGAAAAATATCATTATCCAGAATGGGCTGTAGATCACTGTTGATGTATTAGACTGGTCTGAGCTGGGAGCTGTAGATGACAACCACTGGTGTTCTGTTGTTATCTCTTTCGGACCTGTCTTGAAGTAGGCTGTTTCTGGGTACCACTCTGTCTTCGTCAATGTATTTCTTCTGTTCATTGGGTGGGAATGTAATCCCAGAAAGCCTGTTATAAACCCTTTGGGAGAGAGTCTCTGTCCAAGGAACTGGGACAAATGCGGCTGCAACATAGTGTCTGGCTACAGACAATACTTTTTGTGATATGTTCAAACTCATCTTCCTGATCTTTCATGCACTCCTTTATAACACTCAACAAAAGTCTCTATCACCCCACCAGTGAAGAAAACATTCAACTACATAACCTTAACTGAGCTCTGACAGACTCCAGCCATTGGTATTCATCATGTGCAGTTCACCAAGCATTTTTCTTCCTTGCTTACTGAGAAGATAAAGCAGCATTGTCATATTCCAGGGGATTTTTGCCAGATGTGCATGGAATGCACATTTTCTCCTGAACATACTTCCAGCAGTGGACAAATACTTTATTCATTAAAATATTTGTGTCCCACCTTTCCTTTTTGGCTCGAAGTGCTTACAAATCCTAAATTTAGACATAAATTCCCCAATAATCTTACACGATCTCCTCATTAGTCTCTTCCTATAACTGCATGCATGCACATGCAGACACGTTCCCTCTTCTACACATACTGTGGTTCTGAAGGATGTGGTAATGTGGTGTGTTTCCTCCTTTCTTCCTCATGTCCCTTCATTCTTTTCTCCTATCACCTTTCTTTGTGCTTATAGCAGGGAGAAAGGCTTTTTGCTAATGCTCATAGTTAAATGGGAGCCCGATTCTGTTTTTTAAAGTTACATTTGTTAATTGAAAATCATTAATTTTAATGAGTACCACCCAGTTTTGTTGTTGTTTTGCCTCTGGAGACATCTGTGGTATTTAAAATGCCTCTGACCATATGCCTAGAGCAATTATGTCCACCTCAGAAATAATAGGCATTATAGGATTTGAGGTATGGGAGGAGGTGTGGTCTTTGAGTTAGCTGAGCGAATACCCTTTATACCCCACTTTTCTCTCTGTTGTAGAGGCCCAAAGCAGTTCAGCACAGGGAACTACGTCGATTTGATTCAATCCACCGTGTTTGAATTAGCACGTTCTGTAGAGGATTGGTCTGCTAAGGGGGAGCCATAACGAATGAGCCAGAAAAAGCTGCTGTGTGTTCCATGTCTGACTGGATTATCCCTATTTAAATATTCTCAGGGTAGTTCTATAGTAGTCAATTCCGTTACAATTTCCATCACTCGTATACTCAGCTATAGCGGTGCTTCCAAACAACCCATTCTCTCCACATTGTACTGCCAATTTTTCTAGGAGGTGATTTGTTTTTATTTTCATCTGTTTGAAGAGCATAGAAGTGCAGTCTCTGTGGTGTGTCCTTGCAGTGGTATTTTGTGATTATTCTCTTAAAGATTATTGCAGTACATTTTGGCCTGACTAATCTGGCCCTCCTTTGGCCCTTTCCTAAACTCTGGTTGCTTTGCACTCCAGAAGAGATTATAATGAAAGCTGATCTCAGGGTGAAGTGTCTGGTTGCCTTCAGAAACGAACTTAAAAATGACCAAAGCCAGTCAATTAGAGTTTGAGGCTTAGACTATCATTTATCTCATGAAAAAGGGATTAAAGCCCTCTGATAATTTATAAAGCACTTAAGAGTTTAAAGGGAAATTGGGCTTTTATCTGAGATATCGGACAACATAAAGGCCATGCACAAGGCAGCCCAGGATTGCGCTGCGGATAATTTCTACTAATAAACTGGGACTCCCATCCAGCTCCAAGAAGAGTTTTCAAGATTGTCATTTCCTGGAGGCTGCTGAAATAGTGTGGTCCAGTAGTCCATGAACTCTGTTAGGTTGCCCTATCTTTGGGTGTTACCTAGAACTGCTTTACTCATAAATGAGTGGTAGTTAAGAAAATAAGTTGTGAGCTAAAAAGTCCCTGATGCAATCTTCTCCTCAAAAAAAAAAAGTCTACGTAGTCATTCCCTCTGCTTAAGGTTTGTAAGAGAAAAATAATACTGGCCTCCTCTAAAGGACTGTTTTAAGAATTAGAAAGGTAGCATAAGCGCTCTGTACAAAGAGAAGAGTCAACCTGCAGGTTTATAGACCTTCATTGTAGGATTAACGGAACCTGGGAATCATGACCCAGGAGAGACTATTACTGGCAAGGAACCAAAGAAGGCTGTTAAATACTGGGGCTGGAGACTTTGTGTGTTAATGTGTGTGTTATAAAATATTCTGTAGCACTATTACAATTTTAATTACCTCTTGCCCAACACTGAGTAGATGGGTGCTATGACTCACAAAGCTTGCCATGCCAATAGCACTGCTAAGATATATTATTTATTTATTTGTTCAATTTATAACCCGCCCTCACCGGCCGAGACCAGGCTCAGGGCGGGGAACATCACCAAACATATCAAATATTAACAATAAAAGTAATAATTCTAAAATTAAACAATAAATCCCAATTTAAAAGCCCTTAAAAACTTCAGGTGGCACTTAATTTGGCCTCTACTGCCCGGAATAGGCAGTAGGTTGCCTCCCCAATAATGAGAGTAACATAGAACAAGGGGGGGATAGGTATGTAAAGCAATTCATAGGTGACAATTCTCAGTGCTTCTGTGAATTCTGTGAGACAGAAAGCCAATTTGAGGCACATTTTATTATTAATGGAAACATTGTTTCTATTAATTGTTCTATTAACTTTGCATGTTGTGAGTATAACACGGGTGTGTTTATTTTCGAATAATGCCATTGATCCGATTGTGTTTTTAGAGTGGTTTAATCACGCATTTTTGCCAGTCCTTTTATGATCTCATTTTAAATTATCCATAGTAGGCATCCAGTCCACATGTGTCCATTTTTGTTTGTTAGGAATGTGCACAGACACTTCGTTCAGGTTCAGTTCATTTTGTTTGGGAACGTCTTAGTTCAGATGTTTTAATATTCCTATGTGACATGTTCAGGATCAATGATCATTTCCCCATCGATTTCAACTGTAACTGCCACCTCCAACTGAAATTAAATTCTCAGAGTGTACCCTTCACCCAAGGAATCCTCCTTTTGGCCAGGTAAGAGAAAGGCTCCCGTTATAGAGGCAAAAAAGGCTTTAACTTCTGTCCTGTACCCCCAACAAATTGGGATGGCAATCCCAGGAATTCCAACCCATGCTGAAGGGATCTTAGGGTTGTTGCCAGCTTCTAGGTGGGGCTTAGAGATCTTCCAGAATTAAAACAGATCTCCATGTAATACCCATTATTAAGGGCAACCAGGAAGGAGCTAGAAAAGATTCTTTAATGTAAGGATGTGTTGCTGGTGACCAAGATCAAAATAATTCATACTATAGTATTTCCCATTACTATGTATGGGGGCAAAAGTTAGACAATGAAGAAAGTTGACAGGAAGAAAGCTGACTCATTTGAAATGTGGTGTTGGAGGAGAGTTTTATGGATACCATGGACTGCCAAAAAGATAATTAAGTGGGTTCTAGATCAAATTGAACCTGAACTCTTCCTAGAAGCTAAAATGACTAAACTGAGGATATCAGGATACAATGGTTCCACATTAACATACCACACCCTCATTAGCACATTATCTTGATACTTACAGGACAATTATTTGCACATTACCTTTAATACTTTGCAGGACAATGACTTAGCTCAAACCCAACCCCCTTCTGACTATATATTACTCTTCCTACACACTTGACACTGAGGAAAGAAAATACCAAGACCATGGTTACACAGCCCAGATAACCAACAAGAACCAATGAACTCTGACTGTGAAAGCCTTCGACAATATTTTGAGGATATCATACTTTGGTCACATTATGAGAAGACCAGAGTCACTGGAAAAGACAATAATGGTAGGAAAAAGGAAAAGAGGAAGTCCCAATATGAGATGGATTGATTCAATAAAGGAAGCCATGGTTCTCAGTTTGCAAGACCTAAGCAAGGATGTTAACAATAGGTTGTTTTAAAGGTCATTAATTCATAGGGTTCCCATACATTGGAAGCAACTTGACAGCACTTAACAGTCACACATGAAGAACTATATATTGAAATTAATAAGATGTGTCTGGAAAAGGGAAAATTAGAGAGCTATAAAGACTCTATATTATAAATACAGACGGGTAATTTATTTACCCAAGACATAGACATTTAAAATAATAATAAAATTATAAAGTGCCTCAAATCAAGATATTGTACATTAAGTAATAAGAAACACAATGTAAAGAAGCCTTTTTAAGAAAGTGGAAGGAATTAAGGAAAAGGAGGGGAAAGCAGAGAAAAAGAAAAACGATTAGAGATCATAAGCTGAGGAGTCGAGAGACATTTTTTCAGATGCTACTTATTCAGATGCTATCCATGAAAGAAGTGTGGCTGTCAGGAAGCAAAGCGTTCTAGAGAAAAGGAATGGAGATGTAAATATAAGAACAAGAGCCCTTGGAGGTATACAGTCATCTTCACACCATCCATAAGCAGGCTGATCGTATATACAAGCAGGAGCACTCAGATCTTTGACACAAGTTAAGGTTATGAAAGTCTGGGCAACCAAGTATCTGTGAGTTTTGTGATATGTGCATAAGAGTTCCAGCACTGTTGGATTTTATGATGTGTTGACTCAGATGTAGAACGTATCTACATTTGAGACATAGTTGGTAGGATTATTTGGGTTCCAAACATCCTAAGAATGTGCAATGTATGCATTAGGGTTTAGGATTCTGCCAGAGCTGTTTAAACCTAATTCAGCACCGCAAATGTCTTTCTCTTATAACCCCCCTGCAAACATCGTCATTCTAGCTTTGTGAAGTGCAGAAAAATAATCCATTAACTGTGACCAACTGAACATCAGTATTTCTTTCCAAATAAGAACAGGTTTGACAATGGGAGGTGGGCTTTGATAGGCATCAATGAGCAGAACAAAAAAGACCATCAAAGTGTTACACACAACAAGCAAAGGCAACTCCAGATTGGCTAAAAGTGGTGGTTAAAGTGCTTTTGAAAAAAACCCAGAGAAAAACCACAGAAAAAACTAAATGAATCCTATAAGCACTGAAACATGTGAAAATCAGCAGAAAACCCTCAAACAAAAAACATGGGGCCAGAACCAATGAAAACCACCCGTGCAGAAAAACCCTATGTTACTATTGTAATGTCCAATTTTATGAATTCAATGAAAATTTACCCATGTTCTCTAGCAAGTTTCTGTATCTTCCCATCTCAATGTCCAGTCTGTGTCCCTCTCCCTCAGATTAATTTCTTGTTCCCTCACAACTCTCATGTAGAGGGAAAATCACTTCGACACCAACAAACTGATATGACAGATAGCTTAGAATGATGAATATTTGCATAAAAAATGTAAGTCCATTGATAGTTGAGCCTGAAGTTAGAGAATGTGTTACTGTCTGTTAGGTTAAAAAAAAAAACCATGTAATACCCATTATTAAGACCAACCAGACTGACAGAAAACAGTGTGCAAGTTTTGAGTGACTTTTGCATGTCTAATTTTGTAATTTTATATTTGTTCACACATATATGTATACCAATATAGGACACACTTCTTATACCTGATGAAGTTGGCTGTATAAATCTTTCATAAGTAAATCAGTAAGAAATCTACTTAAGTTTATCCTTGTACCTTTACCTAGCACAAAAGCAGGGGGAAATTGTTTATGTAATGTTGCTGGATGAGAAGAACTGGGAACACTGGGATTGATTTTGCTGACACATTTTCTAAAAAAGATTAGGCCATTTGTCATACAACATGAAGCTTAATGCCTACGGAAGCAAAGTAGCATTTACAAAGGGATATTAGATGTTTTACCAATACAACAACAACCCACTGCCTGAACAGTGTTTAAAATGTAATTACATCTAATTAAGGGGGAGAGGAGTTCTAACTTGTGTTCCACATGTGGAATCACTAAGACCAATTTAACATTTAAAGGGGGGAAGCATCATTTTTCTACTCTTATAGATCATGAGGAAATATTAACTCCCACTACCACCACTTATGTTCATAATATTAACAAGCTATATACTACTGTTAAGTATGTTCTAAATTGCTGACCCGGGATGAGAAAGAGTTTAGACTGACAAATAAAAGAGGGTGGATTAGAAAAGGAGAGAAATGAAGGCATACCGGGAGTAGAGCCAAGAAGGCAGCAATTACCAGGCAGCCGTTCTCAGCAAGGACAATCAATAAGACCATTTAGACACAAGCTAGCCTGGGAAGGCATATCATGAAAGGAAGAGAGCAAACTGAAGGAATTGAAGGCACAGTTAACTGAAAGCATAATTAAACTGTGGAACTCCCTGCCCCAGGATGTGGTGATGGCTGCCAACTTGGAAGGCTTTAAGAGGGGAGTGGAAATGTTCATGGAGGACAGGGCTATCCGTGGCTACTAGTCAAAATGAATATTAGTCATGATGCATACCTATTCTCTACAGCAGGGGTGGGGAACCTCCGGTCCGCGGGCCATAAACAGCCCGCGGGATCATTTTATCCGGCCCGCGGCCCGCCTCCAGAGGGCCCCTGCCCAGCCCCCACCCTGCTTCAACCCCCAGCAGGCGCGCGCTTCCCGCGTGGCAGCCAAAATCTTCCTGCACGGCTCCTCCCCGCTTGAACCCCCGGCTGGCTAGCGCGCACGCTTCCAGCGTGGCTGCCAAGGCCCCCCTGCACGACCCCTCCCTGCTCCAACCCCTGGCTGGCTGGCGTGCATGCTTCCCGTGTGGCCGCCAAGGGCCCCCTGCAGTAACAAGACATCAAGGGTTGTTAATTCCACCCACCATCCTGTGGTCACCAAGTTCCACGTGATTCCAGTGGAACAAGAGAAAATCCAAAACCTCCAGATATTTATGGACAATGGAATCTGACCTAAGCCAGCCTCCTTTCTAAGAGTGACTAGTTGATTTAGCCAATCCAGTGTAAATCCCCATCTCTGATGTCAGAGGTTAACATTACCAATCAGAAAATTACCAAAAGGATAGTCCCTTCCACCAAGCAGCTGTTAATGACTGTAAACAATAATGACAGCAGTCAGTCCGTCCAAACTGGTTTTCTTTTGTCCAAAAAAGAAATAAGTTTGACAAGGTGGTCCAATGTAGAATGGCAATGAATGGGTCATTCTAAAGTACCCCCCAGGGGTCCAAGATCCCAGATGGTCTAGGGGGCAATCTTGAGCCATATTAAAGTTTAGGGGGATTTCACAGTTGTTAATAAGGTATTACCTGGATTTTGGATTTGGCTGTTTCCTTTGGACCAGTGCAGATACCTACTACTTCTTTCTGTTAGGAATTCACCTGATTCTGTTCCCTCCTCATCTGCTTCACATGGGTGGCAGCAATGTAGCCAATATTGAAGAACCTATTATCCCTGCTTTGCATCTTTACTTCTTTATGGTTTGTTTGTGACGAAAACTCTTGGCCTTAACGTTTGCCAAAAATCCCTCTTACCTGCAGGGTGGAAAGCCTCTAAAGAAAAAAGAAAACCCAGTGAAGGTAAAGAGCTCCGTCTGGTTTCTTACCTCATAAATGACCTGCCCTCCGTGAAGCAGCTTATGCTTTGCAGATCAGAGTTCTCTTCCCTCCCCTCCCAGAACTGCTATCCCTCTTGATTTAATTTCGTTACATAAGACATGGAAAATGTTGAGAAGGAACTGAATGGCAGGGGAACTTTGCAGAAGTTCAGTACTTTCAAAATCCTCCAGTTGCCTGAGTTACAAGAGAAACATTGCTGGCAGAAGGAGAGCAGATAAGTTCAGGCGACACGATAGTCCAGGCAGTTCATGCAGTGCGCACCACGCCACACTTTAGCCATGATTGCCTTTTGAACAGCCATTACAATGGCATGCCAGATGGAGGGATATTACCTTAGACTTTTACAGTATCCTCTCCTTTCCTACCCAATAGAATAATGCACAGAAGGTTCTATTGTACACGAGGCATAATAAACCCCTTGTCTTTAGGATGCAGCAATGGATTGTTTAAACTATAAATAGTAAGACAAGCAACAGTGGGCTATGATTAAATAATATCAGGTAGAAAAGCACAAAAGACAGAGTTTCAATTGTAAGAACTGTGCCCTGCTTTAGACAGTAACTAGGTTCTGGTTGTGTTAGCGGCACCTAATGCACTTGCTATGAAAAAGAGGAAATGGCAGCATCTTACAGATGGAGGCTTCCTAAAGACAGAAATGTACAAATGCCAACAAATATAATGACTATTCATCCACAAAGGTATAACATGATATTACCAAGGGCAGCTGAATGTCCTTGCATTGTGAGGTGAGGTAAAAGATAAATTTGTCCCCTCTTTGGTGGAGGCTGTGCCTCAGTGCTAAAGCAAATGCTTTGTGTACAGAAGGTCCCAGGTTCAGTTCCCAGCATCTCCAATAGAAACCTCAGGTAGTGATGCTGAGAAATACCTTTCTGTGCCTGAGGCACCCAGGAGCTGGCTGCCAGGGTAGACAGCACTGAGCTAGACAGACCAATGGTCTACTGATCCTAGGCAGCTGCATATGTTCATACACATCCTCGTTTATCATTTCACCTGGTAAACAAAACTGATTTATTATTTAACATGTCCTGCTCTTTCTTTATAAATGTCTGATCAAAGGATTCCAACCTTCGATTGGTCTCTCTCCAACCAATCACTAAGTGAACTGTCCTTTGAAAGTCTGTGAAAAATAGTGAAATCTCCCAGCAGCCTGTTAAGCTGAGAAGCATTTCAAAGAAACCGTCAATACTATCACACCAGAGGCACCTATGCAATATGCAAAACAATGACACTGAGAAGCTCATGTTTCTTGTCTATCAAGGGGCATGAAATAAGCTGCAGTCTTATAAGTAGACAGTACTGTGGCATGCATGACGTTTTGGTCACCATGACTTTGTGTCTTCCATGGGCATAGGCTAAAGTAGCATGTCTGGGAGGAACCAGAATCCAGGACAAAAGGCATGGGAGGGTCTCCTTAGTGGGCTTTAACTGTTAGGAAATGGCTCTGTGCAAGCACTCATCATGGCATGGAGAAGGTCTCTGTCTGCTTCTCTCACTTGCACACACACACACAAATACACGTACACAAGGGGTAGGCAGATGTGTGTCTGTGTGTGAAGGAACAGCAGTTTTATACTCTGGAAGGGAAAGAGAAAGATGGGCCAGGCATACCTTATGCACATGTATGTGGCAGTAAGCCCCCATTGAACTCAGGGGTACTTGCTCCTGAGTAAGCATATAGTCTACACAATGTATATTGCAATGATATTATTCAAAGGTATTTTCCCAGGCAGGTTTGATGAGCTGGTAGGGCTTACCTGTCTTTCTATTAGTTCTATTAAACAGTTTAGTGTTCTCTTAGTAGAACTATTTATTAACGACTGCAGACAGAAAAGGCTGTGAAGGAAGCAGAGGAGCCTTGTAAAACTTCATGAGATTAAATGCTATGCAATGAAACTGCAAAGCAATTGTCATCAATTTATTATATTTGCCACTGGTACTGCCAAACTTTGAATGCCAAGGTGATGAAAGCAACACAGGTCTTATCCTGTAAATGCAATCCATCTAAGAAATAAAATCCCATTAACAAATCTGACAATTGTTCTGCAAGACTTATAGCAGACTCCCTATTCTCTGGAAAATGGGCAGGGGGAGGAAAGAGAAAATGCAATATTTCATTCCAGCTCTCAAGAGGTAGAAAGCAAACATGCCTTTGGTATTATACAGGGTACTGCCCAACTGCCATAAGCCTTCAGTATAGCATAGTGTAGTTAGAGATTTTTGAGCTATGAACTTAGAAGGGTGATTTTTTTACTCACACAGCTTTAAGATTTATCTGTAGTTCAGTGGAAGTACATAGATGTAATGACAGAATACTGTATTACATTCCTCACTTCCCCGGATGGAAAAAGTGATGGAGATCAAACTAATATTTTCCATCATCTATTTATCTAATTGGAAAGTGATCAAGCAAGCAAAGAGGTGGTGCTAGCCCCATTGTAGTTTTAGACTGTACAAAGCAACAGAAGCAGCCTCAGGCTCCTGAAACCTAGAAATGATTTCTCTTTCTCTAACCAAATCTAAGCTCCACAAACTGGATGAAATTCGATAAAGTGCCTCCTAGCTATCGGGGGAAAGGCGCAGATGAATTAAATTTATTAGTACCCTTAACAGCAATCCACAGAGATGATATTTTTAGGGTTGCCAGCCTCCAAGTGGTTTGTAATCAAAATAGGGCTTACAAGTACAAAATAGGAGTTCAGGAATCAAAAAATGTACTTGTGTAAGGCTCAAATAAAGCACATATACAACAATGCAAACAATTGTATTCTGAGGAAAACCTCATATAAAATATATCCAGAAGATATAGGTCCAGAGCAAGGATTGTTCTTATATATAAATTTTTTCTCAAAATTTACCATATAAATATTGGCCAACGTAGGGGCACACAAAATAATGACACGGACATGCAATTTTTTGTTATCTGGCAATATCGGGGTAGAGCTTTTCACAATCAAAATATTGACAGGATTCTAGCACAACAAGAATCACACTTCATTTTTCTTTTTGATACTCTAATGCCAAACGGATTAAATTCATTTTTGGATCTTTCCAGTTTTCTTTAATCCCTTGTACTATATGCCTGATTCATTTAGAATCAATTCGCCTGTTTGCAATGGTTTACGGTAACTAGAGTCAGCTCTATAATGTAGAGTACATACACCTGTGGAATCATGGTGCTTTTAAGCAAGTTAGTCAGATTTACTTCAGACGCTGATCAAGCCTCTTAGACAGAATGGCAAAGTAGACGTCTCTATCCAATTCTGGTATGTAAAATGCAAAATAGATTTAATATAATAATTATTATAAAAATTTAATATATATTTTTGTATACTTTTAAGCACAACACCTATTTATTGTATCCAAAATTTTTGAAATTTTGTCTAGATATTACGTAGGCTTGCATTTTATTATAGGTGATACAAGCACGTGGTACTACTTGAAGCTTGATGAAAACTCTGAAATGGGGACTATACCGGAAGCCCATTGCGACTGAAAATGTTCCGTGCTTTTTTGCGCAATTGAAAATGCTTCGCGCTTTATTGTAAATTACCTTATTTGGACTGTTAACTTCTGTGCACCTTATCAGCCTTGTATATATACACTTACCTGTTTGTATTCGATATTACACCTTAAGTCCTTGCTCTGGACCTATATCTTCTGGATATATTTTATATGAGGTTTTCCTCAGAATACAATTGTTTGCATTGTTGTATATGTGCTTTATTTGAGCCTTACACAAGTACATTTTTTGATTCCTAGCCTCCAAGTGGTGGCTAGAGATCTCTGCTATTACAACTGGTCTTCATGCAAGAGATCAGTTCATCTGGAGAAAATGGCCACTTTGGAAGGTGGACTCCATTTAAGTCCCTCCCTTCCACAAACCCCACCCCCTCAGGGTCCACCCTCAAAATCTCCACCCTCAAAAGGGTGGCCATTTTGGATACTGCTAAAGGTTTCCTAGTCAATCACCCTCATGCTGAGAAATGAGGGTCAAATCACATAGATGCACTGAAGACCTGAAAATAAAGGGTATGTGATCATCTGATGTGAAACCTTTGATGGAGATTGTTCACAGTGTTTGGGGTAGGTTGCAGATGATACACAATTATGTATCCATTTATCTAAATCACCAGAGGCAGCTGTCTGTGTCCAAGGCCAGTGTCCAGCAGCTGTGGTCAAGTGGTTAAAGGCAACCAAACTGGAAAAAAATAACTGAGGTTAAATCCAGACAAGACAGAAATGATTCTGGTTGGAAAGGCTGAGGCAACTTTTGATGGAGTAAAACTGTCCTTGTCTGACTCTATTAGGAGTTTGTAACTACTGATGTAACTACTGATTGTTGTGCCACATTCCTCACTTTCCCAAGAGGCAGAGATTTCCCAGGGAGCTTTACAGGGTCATGCTTTCTTTTCAGGCAAGAGTACTGCAGATCAAAATGATGTTCGTTATATCAGTTTATATTGGCTGATTAGGTATTGATCAAGCAGGCAAGCAGGCAGCAAGGCTAGCCTGATTGCAGCACCCATTCTTCAAACCAACACCAGTAGCCTCAAGCACCTGAAATCTAGAAGTGTTTTCTCTCGCCAACCGAATTTAAGCTTCGCAAACAGTTCCTTTCATCTTCCGCCCTGGCAGGTGCACTAGAATAGAGCACATTAATCAAGATCAAGATCTTACCATCCCCAACTTTACATAACAGAAGAGGAAGTCTGCCCCTGTATGTTGAAAATTAACACAAAAAGCGGTTCCCAGGAAGTCTGGCATCCAGGCACTGGCCATGCCCAGGCCTGCGTACCTTCAGCAAGGTTGAAGTCTCAGGTGCCTTCCGTAACTTTAGAATGAATGTTTGCCATTCTGTTGTATCGACAGGTAGTTTGAATTTGACACTACACAATACATAAAGAGGGTGGCAGACTCGAATGGGGCTAGATTTAAAAACCAAAAGGGGGAGGCAGTTGAGGGATCCTGAACCCTCCATCCTCTAACTGTTTATATCCCCAAAGGGCAAACCCTTAGGTCCTTTTCTCCTGTAAGGAAATCCAGTTGGGAGAAAAAGTAATGATACGACATAGATTGCAGGGAGTAAGCAATGAGTAGGAAGGCAGTTCAGCATCCCCACCATCTCTATTCCCTTTTTGCTTTTAAATCAGTCCCCATACACATGGCCCATGTTACATACAATAAGAGTAGAAGAATTAGACAGAGGTTTGCCATAATCACCAGGCATTTGGGCCTCATTAATTAATTTATTGATTGGTACAGTTTATTTATGAAGTTAACTGGCAGGGGGTTAATTACATCATTGTTGCTGTTGCTGCCTGTGATAGGATTCGTTTTGCCTGCCAGTCATGGAATTCCAGGATGGTGCATGATACAGCAACTTTGTTGAAGCCAAGCATGTCTGGCCCTGATTGGTGCCTGGATGGGAGACATCCTGAAGGTTCACTACTTTTATTTCTATAATGGAAAGAAGCAGGAAATAAATATAGATCCCCAAATAAGGATCTATAACAGCATGCTAGCATGAAAAGAAATCATGCTGTCCACTTGGACCACAGAATTTCCTTCTACAGACTAAGTGGTATGAGGTCTAACCACACAACTCGGGTAAGATAAGAATTGCACCTGTGCCACACATGCTCACCTGCTGTTAGCCTATTTTGCCTCTTCCTTCCATTCTCTTCTTCATGCCTTCTGCTATGCTGCTCCCCACATCTTGAACAAATTTCTCCCTCCCTCCCTAGCCATCGAATTCCTTCTAACATGCCAGTACTTTTCATATAGTTGCCTTCTTTTGTACTTCTGGGACATGTTGCCCCTTAACATAAAGCCCAATTTGTGTTTGGTTTTATTGGCCATTGAGGAAATGCAGGAACTGGTTTACCATTCAAATATATCTATATTCATATCAGAATCTTTCCAAGCAGCAGCATCCAGAGGGAACAGAAGCTCTGTGTGAGTCCTCTCATTTGTCTCTTGTCCTTGGCACAGAGACCAGAGGGCATCACAGCTGGTGAGTAGCGTAGCCTGGTTTGAATGTTAACTTGCTAATAAACCAGAATGAAGTAGCCTGGAAAGCTGAAGAGAGGGGAAAGGGGTGCCACTGTAGGTGTTTGCCCCTCACCTAGCAAAAGCAGCATGGGAGCCATGTCAGGCAATGTTTCTGTCACATGTCTCCTCGACAGAAAACAACAAAGTCCTACACAGGCCAAAAACACAGAAAAGGCAGGAGGGGGATTCATTAAGGGGGATAAGAAAGGGGCCACAGAGAGCTTTAGCTGGAATCTTGCCTACACTGCCTGGCTTCCACACTTTCCCTCTCATCATTCTTTTGGTTCCATCTGAATGTACAGTTCACTTTTCTCCTCCCTTGCTGAGGCAGGACTCAACTGGAGCCAGAACCTTTTTCAAAGCCAGAACCCAGCCCTTAGTCATGTACAGTGCTTTTAAAGAGAGTGCCCATAGGTCATGTGGAAAGTGCCGGGTTATGATTACCCAAAGCGGTACATCTGGGATTAGCGAGAAGGGGTCCCAGGTCAAGAGGCACACCCTCTGCATTAATCTGAACCCCAGAATCCCACCCTGATAACACTAAGCAGCAGTCTCCAGACACACACAGGATTATTTAATTCTTCTCTCTGTTTTATGGTTTTGAATCCACTGTCTTTATTATGAGTGCTCTCCTGTTTTTTTTTTAACTTCTGTTGCTGGCTGCAGTTTATTCTTGGCTGCTTAGTGGATTTAATGGGTTACATGATTTTTAATTATGGCCTTAAGCCAACCCAAGGATCAGTTTTTTGGTTGAGGGATGGGCTACAAATATTTAAAATAAAGGGGCTTTTTATGAATCCTGTCATCATTTCTTTATGTCATTTCCAGTGCACCTTGTGCCGACCACTGGTTGGAACCAGCTCATTCCCTCAACAACCTTTCGGCCTCTTGCTTCAGCCAGTTCTTATAATGATAGTAACAAAGAGCTGGAACCGTCTTCAAAAGGACTCAAAGGGGGTAGCCTCTTGATCCTCTCAGCCATATAAAAGGGGAAGCAAGGTCTGACACTTGGAGGTCCAAGGCAAATTCCCTATTTTGGTGTCAGATCCTAGTGGTGGGCAATCTGAGACACCGTGCCAATGTCCGGGGGGGGGCAGCCCCACCCCCACACTCACCTGCTCCAGAGGGGACTCCAGCAGGGGATGGCATTGCCCAGGCACTGCTGAGACAGACGGTCCAACAAAAGGTTGTGGGGAAAGGAACTATGCCCAGAAATGCACTGGCAGCAGCCTTAGAGCCTGGCAGTAGGGTTGCCAGCCCCACCCCCGGACACCAATGGGGGATAGGGGGAGGGTTGCCATATCCAGGTTAGGAAACTCATGGAGGTTTGGAGCACAGGGACCTCAGTGGGGTACACCAATTTTCTCCAGGGGAACTAATCTCTACCTGGCAGGCCCAGAGCAGCCTTCAGATAGGAGTTGGAGCTCAGGCAGCGGGTTGTACCTGGGAACAGGCCAGAGGAGGAGGCAGGCAGCAGCTGGGGCTTCCTGGGACCTGTGCAGGCAGGCAGAGCAACCTCTTGATACCTCAAGGGAGGGTGGGGCAAGAGGGGGGGAAGGCCCAGACTGGGAGGCCAGCGGCTAGATTCCCATCCCTCACCCTGGGCCCACCCCTAAAGTGAGGACATTGGAGAAGTCCAGGGTCAGCCTACCCCCAGAGCAGCCTGTATTAGGCCAGCCCAAGGAACACCAAGGAGGAAGGGCCAGACCTGTCCCATGTCAACCAGGGAGAGATTGCCAGACAGGTGGTTGGGTCGGTTGGCCTGAGGGTTTGCTAACCCCCCCCCACCTCCTCTCTGAATTCTCAGACCTTTCTTGAGGCACAGCAGCCCAAAACGAGGACCTGGAGGGTGCTGCCGCCTCAGATCTTGCCCCAGGTAAAAAAGAGTTGGACAGCCACTATATTCATTCAAGAGTCTCTAATTATACTAATTCTAAACATACAGAGAACTAAACATATTTAAACTTGACTCAGCTGTTTCTTGGATATCACCAATCTCTTTATGTACAGGTGTTAGTTGGGAGTGGGGAGATCTCCCTCAATGGAGGTCTTCAAGCAGAGGCTGGCTAGCCTGATTTAACTTTGAAATTCCTTCACCGAGCCAAAGGTTGGCCTAGATGTTATCCACATACCTCATCTTTGTGATGAATAAAACAAAACAAAAATTAAAACTTGGAGACGTTGGGGGTGGTGCCTGAAGGTGGGGTTTGGGGAGGGGAAGGACTTCAATAGGGTATAATGCCACAGAGTCCTCCTTCCAAAGTGGCCATTTTCTCCAGATGAACACAACTCTGCTGCCTGGAGATCAGTTGTAATCCCAGGAGATCTCCAGCCACCACATGGAGATTGGCAAGCCTAGTAACCAACAAAACTATGGAACAGTTTCTGAATAACAGCCTGCCATGGTCAAATGTACAAATGAAGAAAGAATATAGAATTTTCCCATTTGAAATCCATATAGACTTCATATGTAAGGAGAAAACAGGTTTTTCAGAAACCTCTCTCTCAAAGGAAATGACTCAGCTTAAATGTTTAGTCAAGGAGCAGCAGTTCCGTCCTTGACTGAATGCCCTCTTAGAAAGGTGCTTGTTTCTGAGGATATTCAGAGTGACCTTGAAACCAGCAAGGAAGCTTCCAGGATGTTCTTCACTGAAACGCAAGCAGCGTCAAGGTGTTTCTGACTTTTTGCTCTGTACTCTGATAACATTTGATGGATGATGTAATGATGCAATGATGTAATGAAATGTCACAATGTGGTTTTATGTGAAGTTTTAAGTCCTTTTAAAGTTAAGAAGGTCTTTCAGAGGTAAGAAGAGAGTCAAATTAACCGAATTCTTAATAAGAAGAGAATGCTGGGAAAAGTTATATTTAAAGAAATATCATAAAGCCATAAACTGATTGTTTAGTACATGGCCAGGTCAGCAAATGACCTAACAGGTAATCCTTACAAAGTGAGAGCAACAAGGCTGCTGCTCCAAGTTCCAAAAGTGCTGATGCACTGGAACAATCTCAAGATCAGATCCTACCAAGTACTGTTAAGGGTAGGAAAGGATACTGATCTTGAAAGGTATATAAGGAGGAATTTCCTAGCCAAGAGTTAGAGTTACTAACAAATTGATACCCGTTGACTTGAATTGATCTCTCCATCCTTACCTGGGATGTAAAAGCTTTGAACCTTGATTCTTGCATGGATTGAGGCTCTCAGACCTTCCATATGGGTTAAGATTTTCTTGCCTAAAGGGTCTCTAAGTGTTCAGTGGACTGAATACTTACAGATTTTTTCCAACATTTACAAGTCTTCCTGTGAGAATGGAGAACTCCCAAAAAGGAGAACTCCCAAAAAGATAGCCAGCCCTTGCTAGGACTGGATATCTGAACTGAATGCCTGCAGACGTCTCCATCTTATTTATAAATAAGATGGAGACTCTTAGAATCCATCAACCTTAGTTTAGATCTTTCCATAGTTGAAATGGAAACACTGAGAACTCATTGATTCTAGCAGGGATTGATGAGTTCTCACTAAGATCTATCTACCTTGTATAGGCCTCCTAGTCTTGACAGACATGGAGATTATAAAACCTATAGCTTCTTTCACACAGGTCTCTTCAACCCTTCAAAGAGTTGAAGACAATAGGAGCTTATTCTCTGAGCATGTGTCAGAAGTTTCTCTAGCCAACAGAGAGAATTCTGAACATTCTCTGAGCATGAGTCAGAGGTTTCTCTAGCTGACAGGGAAACCTCTGCACTCAGTTCTTACACAGAACTCTGACATTCACATGGCTTTAAGCTTCGCATAGCTTTCTAGTTCTGACACAGCTAAAGATGGCATGCACATACATATAGATCTCCCTGATCTTAACATAGATCAGAGGCCTTTCATAGGCTAAAAACACTTAGAGATTTCTCTATGGTTTCATGAACTTAGTCCTGGCATGGACTGAAAATATGCTTTAAGGGCTCATGACTTCAGCTCTTACATGAACTCATGGAACCAGAGATTTCTCTAATCATTGCGTACACCAAAGACATTTAAATACTAAAATAACACATAGAGGACCAAAAAGGTTCAAATATCCTTAACATGAATTAGGAACTTTTAAGATCTCTCTAGGCCCTGCTGTGATTGGGAGGTTTGCAAATGACATGACTAGGTGAAGTATGTCTTATGTTCTATGATGTTCTAGGTACTTTGAATTGCTTTTAACTAAATCAGATCTTATTCATTGCACTAACCATTTTTTACAAGATTTCTGTAATTGCTTTATTTCCTGAATGAAACATTATTACTGGTTTAAGGTTTGAACTAGGGCTGTTGATTCGGTTCGGCCCGAACTGAAAATCAGCCGAATTTCCCTTGATTCGGTGGTTTTTAGTTCGGGACGAACCGAACTAAAAAATGGTAGGCAACCGGGGGGGGGGGCGAATTCAGCGAGTTTGGGAGTTCACGAATAAATCCGGCCAATTCGGGGCCGTCAGTAAGGAGCATAACCTTTAGTAAGCAGCATTCTCCTCCCCCGGCCAATCGGTGGCCAAGCTGGGTCTTCTTCTAGCCAATCAGTCAGGATTGAGTACTGGAGGAATCAGCTGATGTGCGGCCCCACCGGGGAAAGAGAGAGAGAGGGAAATCCTCGTGTGTGTGTGCGGGGGTGCTTGTGCACATTCGCTCCTTTCCGTGGCTGCAGGGGGCGCATTTTTGGGGGTACAGACCCCAAACTTTCAGGGGTCTGAAAGTGCCTTCCCCTTTCATCTTCCCTTTACCCCCAGCAAACTAGGTACTCATTTTACCGACCTTGGAAAGATGGAAGGCTGAGTCAACCTTGAGCCGGCTATCTGAAACCGATTTCTGTCAGGATCGAACTCAGGTCGTGGGCAGAGCTTGGACTGCAGTACTGTGGCTTACCACTCTGTGGCACGGGGCTCCTATAGCATCCACATAGGTCAGCATAAATACAAGCGAAACATTCATCATAGGAATACAGGGACTGAAGGGCTTGTTTCCCAAGAAGGTACTTGGGCACGGCCTGGCTTTCCACTGCTAAAGCCACTCTGTAACAATGGCCTGTCAGCCTATTTCTAGTGATTTACAGTTTGGTGTCAGGCCAGTTTTTCTGTGCCTCTGTTTACATTCTGCGGCATTTAAAAATGGAGAGTGAAACCTGACCCAATTTTCTTTAAATGCAATCAGTCTTCCAAGCAACTTGGAAAGTCTGTGATTAAAAAAGGGCAAAAAAACATAACAATCCAGTGCAAAGTCTGTTTGTTTTTTAAATAAAAGATAATGTAAAGCAATTGAATGTGATTTGAGATTTGCATTCAGCTCATCTTTAAGGGATTTTAAAAAAAACAAACCATTGCCCATTTAGTAACCAATTGACCATTTCCACACAATCATGTATTTTTACATGACATTGTGGGGTGGGCACCCCCCCATTGCACTACTGTAAATTAAAAGGGGAAATAAGCGTGCACTCTAAAGCAAGTGTGAACGGGTAGGAGGAGCAGTTTCTCGCAGAACAAAGATGATGCAAGGTTTTAAAGGCTCAGGCCCTAGACGAGCTGTACATTTCCAGACCTACTACTCTGATCGGCGTGGAGAGTCTCCCTGGCATGGCCGCTGCGTCATTGTGTGTGTTTGTTTTGCTTAATCCCCACGAGGCAGCATCACGGTCATGGCAGCAACAGCCTGATTAAGATGATGGAAGGTTGCTGTCATACGCCTGTAATTGCGGGTTTCCTGTGTCACTCCCTGATGGGAGGTCAGGGACTCTCCCGCCTTCTCTCAGCGAAAAAGATTATGTGCATGGAATCCGATAAGTTCTCTTTAACCTCTGTGCCAGCCTTAGCCTTCAGTGCTGCGTGCGAGGCCCACCCAATCTAGTCTGGACGTGAAAGGACAGCAAGGAA
Source organism: Euleptes europaea (assembly GCF_029931775.1). Classification (NCBI taxonomy): domain Eukaryota; kingdom Metazoa; phylum Chordata; class Lepidosauria; order Squamata; family Sphaerodactylidae; genus Euleptes; species Euleptes europaea. Next base: position 35,904,684 of record NC_079318.1, on the reverse strand, counting down.
GCAAGACAAGCAGAAAGAGAAGAAAAAGACTGGAAGGGGAGAAGCCAGTAAGGGAGAGGTGAAATGTGATTCAAATTAGGTAGCCGGGAAAGGGGCAAACGACATAGCTGTATGGTGCCATAGCTTGAGCTGTAGTCTAATGGGAAATGCCAGAGCACAGGCCAGTCCTTGGAGGGGAATGCCAAGTCCTGCAAAGCTACAGTTGCCATTGCTTAACCTTAGGATTTTATTCATTTTATTATTTACGTTATTTATAGTCTGCCTTTCGCACTTGGACTCAAGGCAGATTACAGAGTAAGTCAATACAATTGACAGGATAGGACATTCAGTAAACAATGCAGTAGGATTAGGGTTGTAGAACCAACCAATTTTTGAATTATACATACACTTTTGGTAATTTCTGATGCTTCTATAATTATTTTTAGGCCTCTGGTACTCCGTACCCTATGTTCTTGTTGCTCAGAGGTTTCCTTTCTCCTTTTTTGAGTTGGAGAAAGCCTTTTTTGCAACTACATTCACTTCCTTCTCCAGGAATAAAGTTGGGTCCAGTATAACCCCAAGGCTCTTACTGAATCAGCAAGGGTCAGCTGAACCCCATCAAAAGTGGGAAGCTCAGTGTCCTTCAAGATTTCTGCCTTCCCAACCAGCATTACCTCTTTCTTTTTAGGTTTTAGTTTCAATTTGTTCACTTTTAGCCAATTTCCCACAGCAGCCAGGCAGTTATTCAGGACATTTACCACATCAGCAGGGGATTTGGCTAAGGATATATAGAGCTGGGTATCATCCAAATGTTGATGACATCCAACCCCAACGCTACAATTTGTCCTAAGGGCTTTAACATAGAGATTGAAAAGCATGGGGGATAGGTTTGTGTCTTGTGGAACTCCATATGATAGGGCCCACACTGATGACAACTGGTCTCCCACTCCCTTTGAGTCAAATCTGTGAGGAATGATTTGAACCAGTTCAGTATGCATCCCCTGATACCTACTTCTGCCTCCAAGCACCTCAACAAGATGGTATGATCTACTGTATCAAAGGCTGCAAATAATCCCAACAAGAGCAGCAAGCAGGCATGGCCTTTCACTACACAGGTGAAGGGCGTCAACTAAAGCTAGCAGAACTGTTTCTGTCCCATAGCCCGGCCTAAATCCAGACTGAAAAGGGTCTAGAGCAGTTGAGTTATCCAAGAAGACCTGGAGTTGGTCTGTATGTTTTCCAAGAAGATGCTGTAGTTGAAATGTAGGTGTCAAATCTAGGAGTCTGAAAGGAAGGGGCATGGAGTGACACTGAAAGAAAAAAGGGGGGAACAGTTGAGATAGCTGAAGGGAGGAGAAAGACAAAAACACTGAGAAGGAGACGGACATCCTTTTATTTTCTTTGGTTGAAATGAAATTAGTATGCAATAAGAAAGTTATTGTTAGACATAATATAAAATAACATTAGGATTAGAATTTTAAATGCAAAAGACCAAACAAGCAAATAGAAAGATGGAGGCGGATGAAGGGGAAGTTTTCACTTATTTAATCTCTTATAAATGATGCTTTTTCAACAAACATATATCTTGATACAAATGTTTATGTAGCTATTTTTAAGTATTTGTTGAAAAGCTTATATATGATTTTACGGAAAATAATAAAAATTCTTTAAAAAAAGAGAGAAGGAGACAGACATCTGGGCATCTGTGGAGTCACAAGAAAATCGGATATGAGAAGAAGTGAGCAGGATTATAAGAAACAGGGAGCTGTGGGGTACCAGCTAGATCATTGGACTATGAGCGATGGGGCCTGGGTTCACATCCCTACTCTGTCATGAAGCTCACTGGGTGATATTGGGCTAGTAACACTCACCCAGCTTACCTCATAGGATTATTGTGAGGATAAAATGGAGGAAAGAAGAACTACGCATGCTACCCTGAGCTCCTTGGAAAAAGCCCTATTCATGCAGAGAATGGTTTATATCATCTGCAAGAAACTACATCTCTAGTGAAGGACCATTTCATGCAGTTACATATAGTATTATTGGCTTTACAGTGCAATCCTAAGCAGAGTTGCACCCTTCTAAGTCCACTTGACTTAAGAGTCCACCTTTCAAAGCAGCCATATTCTCCAGGGGAATTGATCTCTAAGTTGGAGATAGATGTAATTCTATGAGGTCTCCAGCAACCACCCGGAGGTGGGCAACCTTACTTTGCAGAGGAAAGGTAGAAGAGTGGTATGAGTGCACAAAGGCATTCAAAGAATGTCTTTTACAGGTAAGTGCAACTCACTTTCTTATTTATGGCAGTTTTGCAAGCTCACAATGGGAGATTAGCGAGCTGATTTGCCAGGAGGTGGGAGTAGAGGTCTCATGAAAAGATGGGCTGAAGAGCACTGCTCTTTCAACAGCTGCCTCTGCTCTGGTATTGGCAGTGATGTACTAATACTGCATTGTAAGGACTCAATGGTGTTCATAGACCTTATTGCTGCTTTACAGATGTCTTCTATCGCAACAGTGGCAGGTATAACTTGGACTCTGGTAAACTCATGTGCATGCTCTTCCAACAGATACTGTACTCAAGCTTGGCTGGAATGGCTGAAACCTCCCATGCAATTTGGTCAGTTTCAGACATGCCCACTCAATCTACATGAAGAATAACATGTGGCATCTTAAAGACGAACAAATTCATTGTGGTAATGAGCATTCATCAGTCAGAGCTCACTTTGCCAGATGCATTAAGATACATGAATTTGTGGTCTTTACAGTGTCACAAGATTGTTATTTTGACTTTGGCAGACTAACATGGCTACTCCTATAGAATGTTCAAGAAGAAAGAATCCAAACTAGCCACACTTTCATGTGTAAAGAATGCATAGTGTTAAAAGTAAATTGCTTTGTTTCATCATCCTAATCTCCTATGTGTATACAGCGGGCACATGTTACATTACTCATTGCAAAGGGCTGGACTGTGTGATCCTTGATGTGCCTCCAAATCAATGATTTAAACTTTCATAAAGGAACTGGAGACCCAAAGGACATTACACACCTATCTTTTCTAATTCTCTACCATCTGAAAATATTTGTAATAAAATCGCAGATAATTTCAGATTATTAAAAATCTTATATAATCATGTTCCACCCATCTCCAAGTCTGTCTTCTGATAGTCCTGTTTGCTGTCATGAGCAAGAGATGTTGTTAGAAAACTATGAGGAAGGGGGAGATAATATACTGCTCACAGCATCTATAATTTTTCATCTGGGATAGAACACCCACCTCCAAAACGCCACTGTTCCTGCTAAGTAAATAAGAGAATAACACTGCCCTCCTTTGCTTCTGGAGGAGTCAGTGGCCCTGTGACATCAGCAGACATTCCTCAAATTTCAGTCCTCATTTCACACCATGGCTTCTAACATCTTTGAAGAAAGGCAAACGTCAAAGACTGTAATGCTTACTAGTAAAGAACCAACATGGTGCCAGTGGAAGACTGAGAGGGGAGACATGGGGGGTGGCCATCACCAATGGTGTTATGTCACTTCAAGGAATCAACTGGATGTGATGTCACACCTCTCTAGGAATCACTGGAAAATTACCGTAGAGTTCCTGAAGATTCCAGGAAAAACCTGTAGTTGCAGTGGAAAGCTACATGTAAATGTCAACTCAGTGTGTGGCAGCGTAATTAGGAAAGGAGCTGAAGAGCCAGTATAGTAATGCCTCTGTATAGAACTATGATGAAGCCTCATTTGGAATACTGCATGCCGTGCTAGTTGCCATATCTCAAAAAGGATATTGCAGAGCTGGAAAAAGTACAAAAGAGGGCGAATAAAATTATTAAGTGGTTAGAGTGCTTTTTCTATTAGAAAAGGATGAGACTTCTCCATCTAGGAAAAGATGGTTGAGGAGGGGCATGATAGAGGTTTATAAAATCGTGACTGGGGTGGAAAAAGTGAATACAGAGAGCTTTTTCTACCTCTCTGATAATACTGGAACTCAGGGCCACCAAATTAAATTGCTGGGTAATAGATTCAGGATAAACAAAAACACTTCTTTACTCAATGAGTAATTAAAGCACAGAATTCACGAACACTGGACATAGTGGCGCCCACTAGTGCAGATAGCTTTAAAGGGAGGTTAGACAGATTCATGGAGGACAGGTCCATCAATGACTACTAGCCACTGTGAGTAAAGGGAACCTACACATACAGAGGCAGCAAGCCTCTGAATACCAGTGCTAGGAGGCAGAACTAGGGGAAGGCCTTGGCTTCTGTACCCTGTTTCTTGGCCCTCTATGCAACTGGTTAGCCATTGGACTAGATGGATTACTAGTCTAATCCAGAAGAGCTCTTCTTATGTAAAGAATATGGTTGCCAACCCTGGCTTGGGAAATTCCTGGAGACTTGGGGGCAGTACCTGCGAAACGACTTTCATTTTCCCTATATTCTATGGTATATCATAGAGTCTGTATCCCATGAAGATGCCATTTTCCCTAGGAGAACTTATCTGTGTCACCTAGAGATCAGTTGTAATTCTAAGAGAACTCCAGCCCCCCTACCTGGAGGCTGGCAACCTTAGTTCGAGAAAAAACATAATAACTAGAAGGAGGAGGCCATCACCATGTTTGACTGGAGGCTTCAAAAGAAAAAAGCACTAGGAAATTACTGTGCTCCAGTTGTCCGTGAGAGCTAAGACATGCTACAGCAGAGAAAAAAGTGGTTATTTTTGGTGCACGCACATTTGGTGCACTTTTTTTTATAAGAGCAAAGTATTTGACTCCAAAACTCTGTTCCCACTTCTTCTAAAGGTAAAGAGTACACCTGTTCATTGGCAATGTCTCACGTCAGTGAAACAGGAAGGAGGCCTCCTGTATCCCTGTGCACAATGGAATCGAAATTCACCTCAAGTGTTGCATCAGGAAGGATGACATAATTTAACAAACATGAAAAGAAATGTATTCACACATGAAGCCACACACCCAACCAATCTTTGTGATCAGATTCTTCTTTTACACGGTACTATGAGTCACAAATTTAAAAAAAAAACTGTCAAGGAGAAATTAGTTTTCATCCTCTTCCATTTCTAAAGAAAACACGGGTAATTAGCTTCTGTTGAAGGCTTTTTCTATGCAAACTTTGAAGCACTGGCAGTGCCCAGAATCAGATTAACCGTTCCTCTCCATCCTGAGGGTTAATTGTACAGGCAGTAACACAAACAGAATCCTTATAGAAGGTGTAGGAAAAAGAGCTGATCTGAAACCATGTATTCTTCATTGCTCTGTTGAAGTATGCTGTCGGGCCAATTCAGGCAACTGTTGAGCAGATGGTACTGAATGTAAATCAACCATTTGGATCGTTGCCTCTGGTCAGCCACTAATATGCATCTGCTGCCACATAGAAGATTGGGCAGGCCTCTATAGAGTGAACTGTGCATGTGAAAGTGAATAAGGAACCTTTCTGACTCCCCTTCCTAATGTACACTCTTCAGACCTACATTACACAGGAGGGGGATTTAGCCACCAATCTTCTCTATAAAGCACGCAAATGATGATGGAAGCTTAGTCCAGGAACTTTTCCTTGGCATTTATCCTTCCTCCTAAACTTATTCCTGGCATATCACAAAAGATGCACCCTGGATGACTGTGAAGCCTCACGTCATCTAAAACTTCATGAGACTTCAATGGTTGTCCACTGCTTAGAACTGACTTACCTGCATGGGACACGGTAGCATTACCTGTCTTTACTACAAGAGTCGTCTTTACTACAAGTGTCTCCATCACTGTTAACCTTGCTATGCAGCTCTCTCAGACATCAGAGTAGGATTTACAAGTAGCTACCTCACAGACTACCTCACAGCTACCTCAAAGAGCCCGTGGAGCAGAGTGGTAAGCTGCAGTACTGCAGTCCAAGCTCTGCTCACAACCTGAGTTCGATCCTGACAGAAGTTGGGTTCAGGTAGCCGACTCAAGGTTGACTCAGCCTTCCATCCTTCCGAGGCTGGTGAAATGAGTACCCAGCTTGCTGGGGGTAAAGGGAAGATGACTGGGGAAGGCACTGGCAAACCACCCTGTAAACAAAGTCTGCCTAGCAAACGTCAGGATGTGACGTCACCCCATGGGTCAGGAATAACCCGGTGCTTGCACAGGGGACCTTTACGTTACCTCACAGACAGATGGCCACATGAGAAAATTAAACAGAAGGAGCAAACAGCTTTCAGTAAGATGATGAGCAGCAGTTAGCTATATGGCCTATTTGTGTGTTTTTAAAAGTTTTAATTCAGTTCAGCTGAAAATTGACAATGTTCATTGTCAATATTTACAACTCATGATATATGAACAGACGTGGGTAAAGACAATGATCCTCCTTTTGCTAAACAGTCACAACAGTTCTTAAAGATATCTTTCAGAGGTCTTTCCCTGTTGTGCGACCTCTTATTTTTTTAATCAGAGACTATATCTGTAAAGTGTGAACAAGATAGCATTTTTAGGAGGAGACTCCCTTCACATACTCAGAAGTGTTGGCTGGGAAAGGAACCATCTGTCATTTCCAAATGTTTTATATATGTATATGTATGTAGAAAATTTGTATGCCGCCTCTCCAGACCTGCTAAAGGGAGCTCAAAACAATTTAACAATTTAAAAAGTCATACCAATAAAAGCACATCCAATAAAACAATATCAAGGGGCATGTGGTTAGTTATTCATGAATGTACCCTTCACAAGTGACACAGTGCTCATGTACTCAAATATCAACTATGAATAGGCACCTGAACTATCTGGAGATGCTTGGATCCTTTGAATTTGGAGGTATGACCCTCACTCTATCATGAAAGCTAACTTCCATCATTGTCAAAGCACACCTGACATATTGGCTTGTCTACTGCAACATCACTTGAGCATAAAGCAGGAGGATAAAATGTCCAGAGGGCAAAGAATAAGGGCACAGCAGCTTCCCCATGGCTTATTCAGCACTACAGTGAAGGTGGGGAGGCACTCTGAGAAATTCCTGTAAGAAGCGCTTACATGGTCTGTGTCTACACACCATCACTGGGTGATGGGCATAGAGATTCTGGAAGGGGAAAGGTATCAAGATTAAGGAATGTTAGAAATGTGATGGTTTAAGGGAACTCCCCTAATATGTCTCTGCATTTTGCTTACTCTGTGCCTCTCTGCACTTAGCCTTTCACCTTCATGAGCAACTCATTCAACCATCTAAATTGAAGTATAATTATGAGGAAGCTGTGGCACCCTGGGCAATGTTGCAGGCCAACCACACTGGCTTCCCTCATGTGTATACATGTGCTTGGTAAAGTAAGGATCCAGGATATACAACCTCAAACTTTCCAGACATGTTGCGTCAGGTTTTGCAAAGTTCAGTTGCATCATCCGCTTTGCAACTATCACACAACTTTATCCCAAAGTCTGATGCAATGCCAGAAGACATTTATTGACTTGGGGAAATTCTCAAGAACAATGATCAGGGATGGGGACAACTTTTCATATTTTAAAATACTACTTTGGTGCTGTATTTTTACCATCCATCATCACTGCTGTTTTAACTTTTAAAAATATTGATGCAGGGCTTTAAAAACAGTGATTGTTTTTAAGTATTGTATATTCTTACTATTTCTTATTGTTCCCTGTCTTATGTAAACTGATTCAAGAGCCGTTCGGGTGAGAATTGTGGGATATAAATGCCTGAATGGATAAAGTTTATTTTTGTAGTGCTTCTGAGGCCAAGCACTCTGTCACTGGTGCCTTTAATATAATCTATCCTGTCCTAGGGTAGAACACTGAAATAGATGAGCCATCAGCTCCATTACATCTTCATGTTTCTGTGACTTTATTCCACACATCCTGCAGATGGGCACAAAAGATTTGCAAGGTGCTTCTATAACAACTCTTCTGAGAAGTCAGATTCTTTTGGATATCCTAGCAGTCACCTTATTTTTGTAACAATCAGAGGCTCCAAAGGCTCTATTAATGGTTAAATGGAGCTTCACTAACAGACAGTGTACCTTTGACTACCCATTGCTGGGGGGAAACAGTACAGAAGCATCATTCCTCATGCCCTAGTTGTGTGCACCAAGATGAACCTGGCTGGTTGTAGTTGGAAACTGAATGCTAATCTGCATTAACCTTGGCCTGATCTAGCAAGGTGTTTCCGATATTCTTCATCTATATTCAAGCTTAATGGTTTCAGTACATGCAAGTTCCTTCTCAGGAACCTTATTTCCTTATGATGTAATTGTAGATGGCATTCCACAAGAATATCAGTGCAACATCCTAATACTAAAGATGCCTCCTCCAGACTGGTAAAATTATTTATGCTTGCACATAATCTTGGATCATGCAGTGGATCTTTTAACAGACTCTCCCACTCTATCCTAGATGCCCTTCTGACCGAACTTCCTTGAATTTCAGAAGGAGCTTCCACTGTGGTACAGGAGCAATAGCGGTCAAGATAAAAAAGGAAGATCTTTCCTTTAAAAAGCCTACAGAATTGACCCATTACATAGTGATTAAGTACCACCAATTTTGGTTACAAAATGCTTCCTCATAATGCGAAACGCAATAAAACGAGGTATGCCTGTACTTCACGGGCTATCTTTTGGGATAGCAACAGGTGTGCTTCTGTGGAGATGCCACTTGTATAAATCGGTGCCTCCACGAGTGCTGTGAGAGCATTCATTCTGTTATCCATTACTGTAGCAATTCCAAAAAGTATCACCACTATTGCAGAAATTGTGACAGTTGTACTTATAGCACCACATGGAGGTAGCGAGCCTTGCTGTGGGCCCAACTACAGACTTTCATGCACATGAGACAAACACATAAAGTCTTTTTTTCGTTCACATGAGAACTGGCTCATAATGAGTGTGGGTGAAATGTTCGCCAGTACTCCATACCTGCCTATTCCTGACCACTCTTTCACACATAATCTGTTCAGCATGGTTAAGATAATATACCTTAAATGATAAAGGGGCTCTAAAGGTTTAAACTCCAATATTAATTTTGTTGCTCTTTTCATTATTCTGTTCAATGTCTTTCACATCCTGTACAGTTCTAAAACGGATGCCACATGAAATCCCTATGCTTATTATTCTAGTAACAGATAAAGATGATATTTTATAGTATCTACCCTTATTTGTATATAATGTGCATTGTTCTTTTCCGGGCATCTTTGACTTCATGTTGTCTTCTATGGGTTCTCATGTTAATGAAATTTCATCAGCTAACTACCGTAACACCTTGGGGTGTATGTCATCAGCCACCACTGACTCCTGATTCATTCATATTAACTAAATACCTTATCATTCATCTTTTCTTTTTCCAACTTGCATCACATCCTTATTTTGTTCATATAATTATAGTAATAATCTGAATTCCATTTATTTATTTCCTGAAAAATGAGACAAGCACTGAGAAACTCTGCCTTCACCCTCTCTTCTATTAGGAGTACCCTCAAGCTACACACCTGCTCTTTCAGGGGCAATTGTAACTTCATCCAGAAGTTAGTAGTTGCAAGTAGTAGTAAAAGAGGAGGTTTGGGCTGCAGTGTCACCAATATGCAGATGATACCCAGTGCTACCTTTCTTTTCCACCTAATTCTGAGGAAGCTGTTTGTATTCTAAACTAATTGTTGGTCAGAAATGGGCTGGATGAGGGTGAACAAGCTGAAACTTAATCCTGGCAAGACAGAGGTGTTCTGGTTTATCTTTATAAATGATTTGGATGAAGGAATAGTGGGGATGCTTATTAAATTTGCAGATGATACTAAATTGGGAGGGGTAGCAAATATGGTAGAAGATAGAGCCAGGATACAGGATGATCTTGATGGGCTGGAGAACTGGGATAAAACTAATAAAATTCACTTCAACAAAGATAAAGGTAAAGTTCTGCATTTAGGTAGGAAAAATCAAATGCATAATTATAGGATGGGGGAGACTTGTCTTAGCAGTAGTGTGTGCGAAAAGGATCTTGGGGTCTAACAGCCCATTCCTGAAAAGTCGGCGTGCAGAGTCAGTGGGGAAGAGGCGCAGTGGCGATTCGCACACGCCGTGGGAACAAAAAAAGCAGTTTCGCGGCTTTTTCTTTTCAACGGGGCCAAAAGCCCCATTGAAAACAGAGAGGCTGCGCCTGCTGCAGTGCTAGCAGGCGCAGCACTGCCGTTCCCACCGCTAGCGTAACCGGCCGGACCGGGATAGGCGGCCACCTAACCAGCGGCTCCTCCCCCCGCCCCGCCCGTGGAACACCCCCCACGCCGGCGCAGCCTCTCTATGCCATTGCCGGCGCCACAGAGAGGCTGCGCCAGCGGAGGGGTGAGATGTGGTTCCGCGGCGCTCGCCCGCTGGTGAGACTGGCCTCGCCGCCAGTGTAAGTACATGTAATCGCATGATTACACACACTTATGCTGGCGGCGAGGTCACGCCGCCTTTTAAGGACGTTTGGCCCATTTTTTTCAGGAATGGGCTGTTAGTAGACCACACATTGAACATGAGTCAGTAGTGTGATGCGGTAGACCAGATTCAGAGCTGGTCTGGTCTTGCAGCTAAACATGCCATATAGGGAGACTAGAGAACATTGGAGAGGAATAAGCAACAAAGGAGTAATAGAATTGTATGGCCTTTTAGATTAGAAGTTATATAATTAATATCAATAGATATGTTTCTGGGTCGAGGTGTGAAAAGTTTCTGAGAAATGGCAAGAATGTCCAAATAAATACAGATGTTTAGATTAGTTCAAATGTAGGGTGTATTAGGATATGTAGGAGAAACTTGTGATAATTATTTTAATATTATTTGTTATAATAAAAAGTAGCAAGAATGAAAGTTAACTGCTGAAAGTTAAAAGAGAAAGTGCCAAAGCAGGACTACAGCTGAACATCAAGAAAACAAAAGTAATGACTACAGGAGAATTACACAACTTTAAGGTTGACAATGAGGAAATTGAAATTGTTCAAGACTTTCTATTCCTTGGCTCCACCATCAACCAAAAGGGAGACTGCAGCCAAGAAATCAGAAGGCGATTGAGACTGGGAAGGGCAGCCATGAAGGAGCTAGAAAAGATTTTGAAGTGTAAGGATGTGTCACTGGCCATCAAGATTAGATTAATTCATGCCATCGTATTCCCTATTACTATGTACGGGTGTGAAAGCTGGACAGTGAAGAAAGCTGATAGGAAGAAAATAGATTCCTTTGAAATATGGTGTTGGAGGAGAGTGTTACAGATTCTGTGGACTGCCAAAAAAATCAGTGGGTTATAGATCAAATCAAGCCTGAACTGACCCTAGAAGCTAAAATGTCTAAACTGAGGCTATCGTATTTTGGTCACGTCATGAGACGACAGGAGTCACTGGAAAAGACAGTCATGCTAGGAAAAGTTGAGGGCAGCAGGAAAAGAGGAAGACCCAACAAAAGATGGATTGACTCAATAAAGGAAGCCACAGCCTTCAATTTGCAAGATCTGAGCATGGCTGTCAAAGATAGGACATTTTGGAGGACTTTCATTCATAGGGTCGCCATGAGTCGGAAGCGACTTGACGGCACTTAACACACACACACACACAGCAAGAATGAGCTAAAGTAATTTTTACATATTTTAATAAAATATTTGAGGGTAGATAACTTTGTATGATGTTTGAAGTTATAAGATAATTAGTTAGCCAAGAATGTGAGCTCTATAAGGTGGGACAGCAATCTATTGTGGGAAGATGATTTTGAAAGCTTATAAATATGGGGAACTGAATTGATCTGGAGCATCTTCTCTGAAGATGTTTCTTGCCTAGTCAAACCTGCTTACTTTTGGTAAGAAATAATTAATGGGCTCAAGTAATTGTTCTGTTTTATCTATGTAAAATCAATCGTATTACCAGGATTCTCTAGTAATATTTACTGTACCCACAACTAACCAAAAATGTTGCTGAGGTATGTACCTCTTGCCCAGAGATTTATGATCCTCTGTTAGTCTCTTGCCTTGAAAACCCCATAAGGGGTAGCCATAAGTCGGCTGCGACTTGACGGCACTTTACACACACACACACACACAGTAATGGGCAGGGTAAATGAATGTACACAAGTTCATCATACTCTGACAACTTAAATCCTGCTCCATGCCACCTTCCTGGCCAGGCTTTTCCTGCAGTTTGAATCCCTACTTTTGTAATCTTGAGGGCTAGGATCTTGATTCCCTCCCCCTTTAAAAACAAACTCAAATTCTTAGAGAGTTTTGAATTCTGTGCCAAATGCCAAATACCTCCCTTGCATAATATTATTTTGGAAACTCAAAATGTACAATGCCCTTTTTAAGTATCCCCTTTCTGCACACCATCTCCCCTTCAGAAAATCCAATTTATGCAAAAAAACTGAAACATTTTAATGAAAACTATCTATGAAAATATAACATGTATAAATAAGTGAGCAGTATATAATTTGTTCTGACTGTAGAAAATAGGTCCAGGTCTCAAATGGCATGATTTTCTGGAATCCCTCTGTCATTCTGGTAACTAAACTTTTATTAATCTGCACTAAAGCATTCACAAATCTCCCCCCCCCCCACACACACACACACCTTTAAGTAAAGAAAAATAACCCAAGAACAGTAAGGGTATACAGTTTCATTGACTGTACTGTGATGGTTAAAAACTAGAAAGTGATCTAGAAGCCAGTCTGTGGCACAATATTTAGCTCATATGGGCGGCCAAAATTAAAAAGATGGCACAGAGATTTGTCAGAGGCACAATGACACCTACTGGTTTGGTCTGAAACAGTGGTGTGTGCTTTAGTAAAAAGTGATTACTTGATCCAAAACTTGCCCAAATGCCCCAGATCTGAACTGGATGATGCATTCTTGGATTGATTGCTACTTTAAGAACAGATATCATTTTCATTCAAGAAAAGTGACAGAGCAGAAGTTTTCTATTCATCCATTTGCAATGAAAAAAAAAGGCTGCTCTACAACATCAAGTTCTGAATCTACGTGGCTTGTTAATCATTGTGGTTTAAACTAACATTTTTTTTAAAAGATACGGTGTCCCAGGAAGAGACAGTGGGGCATTTTTCACGGAGCTTTGCTGCAATTTAAAATCTGATTTACGTCGGTGCAAATTTTGGATTATTCATGGCAGCTCCGAATTTTTCTGGATTGAGCAATAAAAGCCGCGTTATAACCGCGGCAAATCAAACCACTTTTGAGCCGTTCTTTCCTGTTGGTGCACGTTTTGTGGCTCAGAGGCCCATGAAGAATTGTTTGCTTCGGTTCCGCTGCCCCTGCCCATGACGTCTACTTTCTCCTCCCCCAAGAATGGCGATTGGCTGGGGGAGTTTCGTGCTTTGTTGAGGACACCGCCCCTTTTGAGGCAATTTTTGCGGTGGCCAACAGGTGGCGCTTCCTTACTCAGTCTTCTGACTGCATTCCACTGCATCGGGCTTGGTCAGCGTTGGGCGATTATCATAATTTCTTTCCTTTGTTTCAAAAGACCCGCTTGATTGCTGGGGAAGTCTAGCCAATACCATCAAGCAATCAGGTCACATGACTGCCTTTCCCCTTCCTCCCTGCCCTCTTCCCTCCTCCTTCCTTCCTGGGCCGGCAGCATGGAGAAGCACCAAGAAAGCCATAATGGCTTCTTGGAGCCGGGCAGCGTGGCAGAGTTGGAGGTGTGTGTAAAAGTGTGGAGGGGGGCGGGCTCTCTCGTGGGTTCTCCATGCAGCTAGTGCGGCCGGTCCGTTGAGAGTGTGTGTGTGATGGGGGGGGGGCCCAGAAGGCTTCTCCGCCATCGTGTGTGTGTGTGCATGTGTCTGTGTGTGGAGGGGGGGAAGGCATGTGTGGGGGGGAAGCCTCTTTCTTTCCTTTCTTTCATGCCTTCCCTCTCTCCCTGCTTTGTTTCCCCACTCCTCCACACAAAGCCTGGGGATGCCAGGACCCTCTTTACCACCGACGGGGTTTTTTTTTTGGATGGAGCCTGAGGAGGGAAGGGTTTGGGATGGGGCGGGACTTCAGTGCCATAGAATCCAATTGCCAGAGCAGTAATTTTCTCCAGGGGAACTGATCTCTGTTGGCTGGAGATCGCTTGTAATAGCAGGAGATCTCCAGCTAGTGTCTGGAGATTGGCAACTCTATTTGTGGGTCGGGTTGCCTGCGCCAGGTTGGGAAATACCTGGAGATTTTTGTCGGGGGAAGCCTTAGGACGGCAGGATTTGGGTGGAGCCGGGCGACGCGGAGCGAGCTGGAGGCATGTGTGAAACTGGGGGGAGAGCCAGGATCTCTCGGGGCTTCTCCATGCCACCAGCCCAGGAAGGAAGGAGGGAGGAAGGAGGGTGGTGGCGGCTCCTCCTCCTCTTGCCGGAAAAAGACCTGGGGAGGGAGCCGCGCGCACGCCAAGCTGCCCTGCGCCTTGCACAAATGGCCAGCCAAGTTGCCGGCCGTTGATGAATAGGACGTTTATGCATAGGACGTTTTACTTTGGATTTGCTGCTCAATAGATGCACATTTTCCCCATCCGAATTCTCCAAACTGCACGGGGGCTTCTTTTTGAGTTTTGAGAGTTCAGATGGGGAAAATGTGCATCTATTGAGCAGCAAACCCAAGGCAAAACCTCCTGTGCACAAATGGGCACAGGCAAGCGCTGGGCTGATCGGGGTGAAGCCTTTCTGGTGTGCCCACACACATGCACCCGGCTGCACACACCCGCTTGTAATAGCAGGAGATCTCCAGCTTGTGCCTGGAGATTGGCAACTCTATTTGTGGGTCGGGTTGCCTGAGCCAGGTTGGGAATACCTGGAGATTTTTGTTGGGGGAAGCCTTAGGAGGGCAGGATTTGGGTGGAGCCGGGCGATGTGGAGCGAGCTGGAGGCATGTGTGAAACTGGGGGGTGGGAGCCAGGCTCTCTCGGGGCATCAACAGATGCACATTTTCCCCATCCGAATTCTCCAAACTGCATGGGGGCTTCTTTTTGAGTTTTGAGAGTTCAGATGGGGAAAATGTGCATCTATTGAGCAGCAAACCCAAGGCAAAACCTCCCGTGCACAAACGGGAAGCCTTTCTGGCGTCCCCACACACATGCACCTGGCCGCACACACCCACTTGTAATAGCAAGAGATCTCCAGCTTGTGCCTGGAGATTGGCAACTCTATTTGTGGGTCGGGTGGCCTGCGCCAGGTTGGGAAATACCTGGAGATTTTTGTCGGGGGAAGCCTTAGGAGGGCAGGATTTGGGTGGAGCCGGGCAACGCGGGGCGAGCTGGAGGCATGTGTGAAACTGGGGGGGGGGGGGAGAGACAAGGCTCTCTCAGGGCTTCTCCATGCCTCTGCATAACCTCTCCTAGGGGTTGCCACCCTCAAGGTGGAGTGGTTGCCACCCTCCAGGTGGTTAGAAAAAACTGCAACAGAGTCTCCAAATACAAAAGTAGCAAAAATTTATTATTGGTGCTTACACAAAATTGACAATAACAGAACAGAGTGACAAATATACATAAGGACTATTGAAGATGTACACAGTATGTTTTATACTGTATATATCTTCAGTGGTCCTTATGTATTTTAGTCACTCGGTTCTGTTATTGTCAATTTTGTTTAAGTACCAATAAGAAATTTTTGCTACTTTTGTATTTGGAGACTCAGTTGCAGTTTTTTCTAACCATTTGGTACTAAAACGGAGGTGCCTATTTTGGATTGACCCTCCAGGTGGTGGCTGCATACCTGGCAACCCTAGCCTTGACTTTATGATCTCTTATCAGTAATGTGGTTGCACCATTGGTTGATATTCCAATTCAGCTAGGGTGTCTTGGCAATTTCTCATGCAATAAAAGGGGTCATGGGTGGAAACCGGTTTAGATGCTATGGTCGACGCCACTTCCTCAAGTCGCACTAATAAGGAGCAGTGAGGCCATGCTGCACCTCTTTCTACATGCATTTTTGTATTCTTTTACTGTTTACCTGCACATCTCAAACCCCAACCACCATAAAGATGGACTTTCGAGTAATGCTTTTTCTACTTCTGCAGTTTACATTTTCCAGCTTAATAAAATGCATTCCCTTCTCCATCTCTGCAGTTTGGTTTATCACACAATGGCAGATGCCCACATTAAGGACGTGGCGTGAAATCAACTGGAAAAATGTTGCCAGCAAGCCTTCTGAAGCCAGGTTTAGGGTGGGGAGGGAAATAAAGAACACTTTCTGCTGAGGCCACAGTGAGGCGTGGACTCCTCTTCACATTGGTAAACCCACCCACCCCAGACAGTTGCTCCCTTGAGAAGAGCAAACCAACCCACACTTCAAAAAATAAATTATCAGGAAAGCAATTGTGGAGAAAATTAAAATCTTTAATAACATTATCAATTACAATGGTGGGGCCTGGGCAACAAATGGAAGTAAGACTAAATGCAAGATCAAAGTGACCAGTGCCCCTGCTGTGAGAGGAATGCACTGTTGGGGGAGCTGCTTGGATTGCACCACCACCACCACCACCACCCACACTAAGCCCCACCCAGACCGCATCAGCAACACATAGTGGCCGCAAGAATGTCAAGGAAGGACCTAAGGTGGCGACTATTGCTTGGTGGGGCCCAGATATACCTTCTAGTGGTGCTGGGTAATGAGCTACCTGGGGAGGTTCCCATTGTAAAACATAAAGGTGACAAGTGATTAATGACCGGCTTCCGGGATGGGAAGGTTGGGCAATTTGGCAATCTATTCTAATTCCAATGCTTCGAGCAATATGGGGAGGGGTCACTCTTGTTCGGAGCTTGGATTACTTAGCCAAGACAAAAGGGGATTGCAACTGTCTCTGGGCTCAGTGCTTTTATACTATGCTCAGAGAAAGACGGGATTATGGCATAAACAGATAGGCAACATGCGTGTTAGACTATTTACAGCACAAAGAGGGAAAAAAACTACGTGTTCAGATATAGTTAAAAGCTGTGAAAAAGGAAAGACTTCCCGCTATTCATTCGCAATCTAAAGCTTACAGGGAAACAGAAAACAGGAAACTCACCCCCCCTTGTGTCCTTTAAAGAAAAATGCTCAAAATTTCTTTACAGTAGGGGAAGGGTTAACGTGAACCCATTCAGGGGGCCCATGTGGGTCCCATGACTGCACGGGTGTAGCTCTGGTTTTGGCATGACCTTCCCTTCTGGTTGGTTATAGTCCATTACCCCGAGATCTCTTCCTAAGGGGACAATTCTAAAAGGGAGTGGAAGGGAGTGGAATCATTCCCTTGGGAAGGGACCTCCCCTAAATCGGTGAAAAATAGATTGAGCTTCTTAGCAAGGAACATACACATAGACATATAAGCGAGAGAGAACGTTGTCATACTCATACATATTCATGACACTTATGCATATTAGATGGGAATGCAAATTGGTCCTGGTCTTCCCTAGAAGGTTTGACATTTGCAAATTCCTAAATCTTAAAGCATGATGGGTACCTTACTTTTTGCAGCGTTTATACAGTTTTCAGAGGAAGGTGTTTTCAATGGAAAAGGGAGCAACACATTTTTTGCCTGGCATAGGAGGTGGAGTTTCCAAGGGCATGTTGGTTTTTAGAGGAAAGGGTATGCACTGCAAAGCCTTGCCTACCCAGGGGACATGCATTTAGATGCCGGCTCCAAAGAACTCTGGAGGAGCAAGCAAAATTCGAGTCTACAAGCATAAACAAACTTCATTAATATCGGAGTAATTTCGCTGCCTTGGACAGTTGGGGTGGGGGTGCAGAATGCCAACAGCAGTCACTCATGTCTACAGTAGCAATTCAGAAGCGGGTGTTTATCAGCAGGGGGTTGATCACCAGTCATCAGGTCAAACACCCAGAGCGCCTCCTCGGCGATCGCAGAAGTCAGAAGTTGCCTCCAGATCATTCTGATGTAAATGCCTCATCTTGAATGACAGCTGGGGAGGGGCCTGCGGCTCAGTGGCACAGCCTCTGCTTGGCACGGTGAAGGTCCCACACAGTATAAGGCAGCTTCATGCGTGCATAGGGCGACAGTAAGATGAGAGAATATGATGAATGCCCTATAGCGATCGTTCTTGGCATGGACTGTGTGCATGAACTGGAGGGGTCTCCCCTTCCAACATCTCTGGTGAACACCACTGTCGGTGTTTCCCCTCCCCCTTCCCTTCCCCCTGTAATCTCCTTTTTTAGGTGTGGTGACCAGAACTGTACACAGTATTCCAAGTATGGTCTCACCAAACATATGTACAATGGCAGTATGAAATTAGCAGTTTCAATGTGTAGTCCTTGTCTAATTATGGTTATAACGCAGAACTCCATGCCCAGGATGAGTTGATGGTAGTAGCCAACTTTGCAGCCTGGAAGAGGGGAGTAACAGTATTCAATGGGAAGAGGGATATCCATGGCCACAAGCAGAAAGAGAGCTGGTGCATACTACGTACCTGAGCAACCGGACTCAGGGACCTCGGCTTAGCAAGTCCGAGGGAGGCGGAGAGTCCATGTACATATGGCACAAGGCATTGTGGGATTTTATGAAGCATTTATACACACTAAAAAATCAAGAAAATGGAATTTTTAACTCTAGTTCTGCACTGCTGTTTTCCTTTTTGCTTACAATTTGTACAGCAAGAGGAGAGAGGTTGCCAAGGCTGCACTATTGGAATCACCCCTAATGGAGGGAGCGGACGTTGTGGGTGGCAGCAACATACAACCACCTGTAAACGTGCACCCACTGACTGCAATACTAACAGAATGACTATGCCAAAGTAGGCAATTGGGGGGGGGGGAATGAGACGATTTCGAGTCAGTGCCCGGGCACGTCCAGGAGAGCGTTGTCAAATTACCAGCGAGGGAACGACATCTAGAGGCCAGATGGAGCGAAGCAGCATCATGGCCAAAGTGGGCGGGGCTGGGTGTAGTTGGGGTGGTGAGTCACGAGCGGAATGGAAGGGGAAGGACAAGGGAGCAGAGGTAAGCGGTGCAGAATACTGCGCGGTTCTTCCCGAGAAAAATCAAAACTGCTTTGGGATGGGGGGGGGAAGGTACGCTTCCATGAAAAAGTAATTTAAATGGGGTTTTTTTTTTCCTCTACGGCAAAAGAGAAGCAAAATCTACCGTGAAAAATGCCCCAGTGTTTGGATGGGAGACCTTCAACGCTGGCTGGTTTTCTGTGGGAAATTATTTGGGATCAATACTTCTGCCCCTCTGAAGGCATATTAATCCACTCTGTCCCCATGAGTGCTTCCGTATCATTTTGGAAAGAATTGCTATCAAAATATAAATATAAAAGATGTTGTAGGTGGTTAAAGATCCCAAGTTACATGTTAGAACAACTTGTGGAGCTGGCTGCTAAGAACCCAAGGATTTTCCAGGTGTCCTACAGTAGTTCTGTTGTTCCCAGCCTCTCACCTACTGCCAACCCTGTGTGTGTTTGCTGCCGAGCTCATTCTCATATTTAAAATCTCTGTGCCTCCACGGGATGTTCCTGGTGTCTGCTGTGGTTGGTCCTCGTGAGAGACACTTCTAAAGAACTGCTTGTCATAGGGCAGCTGTGTTCACACCTGGTTGTCATCCAAAGCACAGCAGGTGCTGGGCTATAAATAAGGCCTATCCGGATGCCCTCTAACACTGTGATCCCATTATGAAAATCTGGACTGAAATGAAAGCCCTTGCAGAAAACCCATACTGCACAGGGGAAGACAAGGGCGGAGAGTATGACAATGACGGTGTTCAGGGAGTTGGGGGTGGAATTCATTTCACAGTTTAGGATTTTGATTTCTACGGTGTGCTCCTGATTTTAATGTTTTACTTCACATTAAGCCCCTTTATTCCTGAAAAGTTAAAATATAAATGTTTTTCCAGTGAATAATCAGCTCCTTAATGTTTCAGAGTGTTGTGCTCTTTTAGACGAACAGTGATGTAAGGGATGATAAGATCAGCATGGGTGGCTTTCTGTTGTGAGCACACAAAGCTTAGATAATGGTTGTCCAATTTCAAAATGTATTTCACAGGAATTATCTTTTAGGGAAGTGATACTCTGAACAGTGGAAATTAGCATAAAGCCTTGTTGGGCAACCTTTCACTCAACCAGCTGATTTCCAAATGGCAGAAAGGAACACATTAGACATGTGGATCGTGCAGAATGTGGGTAAATCCAGATGACAACGAGAAGTGGTATTTCCCCTATAATATAATACAAGCAAAAGCACTAATTGTCCAATATGTATTCCCCGTTCGCCGTCATCTTGATTCTCAGGAATAAAAATCAGGGAATCCTTTATTCCCTGTTTCAGCCAGAATAGAACACATGTTCGGCGAAATGCATGCGTTCGATCCTCGCTGAATCCTGGCTGAAACAGGGAATAAAGGAGGCTAAAGAGACCATGCGTTTTCGCCCTGTGTGGGCTGAGAGTTCTGAGAGAACTGTGACTGGCCCAAGATCACCAGCAGGCTTCATGTGGAGGAGTGAGGAATCGAACCCAGTTCTCCAAATTAGAGTCCGCCACTCTTAACCACGATACCACGCTGACTCTTATGCAGGACAGTACATTTAAATAAACTGTATTGAGAGAGTAACCCTATGCAGGTCTATTCACCAGAATCCTGCTCAGATCTATCCAATGGGGCTCACTCCCAGAAAACTGTTTTTAGGATTTCATGTGAGTGAACTTACACAGCAGGCTCACTCCTTGAATGTACATCTATATGCACCACAAGTGAGTCACTACTTCAGTATCTCCTACACAAGAAACTAAGTGTGTGGATCACACTTTCTCAGAAGAAAGGAAACCAGTTATTATGCAACAAGATAGGCCATGAGTTGACCCCCTTAGCAGCAGCCCTTATGTTTCATGTATGTCAACTTAAGCAGGCACTGAAGCACATACGCACTTTAAACAAAGAGAAAATCCCCCTCAAACAAGGAGACTATCACATAATTTTTTACAGCAAAGGAAACAACAGATGACAGGGAGAGGCCAGGGTAACAAAAACAGAAAGAGCAGAAAAGTTGCAGAGCTAAGTAAGGGTAACAAGAGAGGGTTGTGAGCAAATGTTTGGTTTTTGAGTATCATTTCAGCTGGGAAGGAGGATTAAAGGGTTAGGCAAAAGGCATCAAAGAAAAGGTTAGTTGGAGGAAGAATGTGTGTGTGTGTGTGTGTGTGTGTGTGTGTGTGTGTGTGTGTGTGTGTGTGTGTGTGAGAGAGAGAGAGAGAGAGAGAGAGAGAGAGAGAGAGAGAGAGAGAGAGAGAGAGAGGTGGCTGCCATTTTCTTCATGAATTGTATGAGAAATATGTTGAAATGGTGACCCCAGAAGTAATTGTGAGTAAAGCATTATGTACAGCTCTTTCTGGCAATGCAGAGTAGTGAGCTGCTACTGCTGTCATGGTCTCATTCTGAATAACATTCTTGGAAATGATATTACACAGCAGAAATTATGACAACTCATAAATCTTAGATTTTAATGCCAAAAATGATGGTTTCCATCATCTTATCTCTCACACATCACTGGCCAGTAGGCTTCACCAAGTCCATATTATTTATTGATATGCCCCTGAAGCAAAATTCCCCCTTTCCCTTTGGACTGTTGCTTTTTGGATAGGTCTGTAGAAGGATTTTGGAAGTCTTTCCACTGCTGTCTGAACAGCTGAATTGATATTCTGCCGAGTTCTAAGAAGAGGATATCTGACTAAATCCCTTGCCAGGTCCCTGAACTTGTCTGACCCCTCCCCAATTTCCTCAGCTTTTACAGATACTCCAGCTGGATCTGGAGAACCGTACATTATAGTTTTAAAAGACGACCAAATTCCTTTAATCCATACTGTCCAGAGGAGTTCTCAGAAAGACTGAAGTTAATGCAAAATGCTGGCAAGAATCTTATACAGTGGCTTTAAGAAAGCAACTTAATAGAAAGAAAAACCACTGTTAAATTAAATGGGGGGTGTTAAAAAAAAAGTAGAGCTAAACTTGCAGCTTCAGTCTCTCATGCAAATGAATGGGATCTGTATCTGCTGTGACCCTGCCTGCATCATCAACTAAGCCTCCTGCAGAGAGCAACCAAAATTGTTTGGGGAAATTGCTTTTGCATTTATAAAATAATGTTATAGGTGCAAAAGGGCAATGCACTATTCATGCTGCAATAAAGGTGAGTCACCACACTGACTATGAACTCAGCATTATATAATATTTCCCCTCCCTTTAATTATCTCACACTTTCAAGGCAGCATTGCCTGATTTTTAAAAAAGGAGTCGAAGAAAGATGAGTGTTTTGGCCATGCCTGAGCTGTTTATTTTACAGTGCAATGGACACATTGACATGCACCCTGGTACGTTTTCAGCCAAACACTCCACACCAGTAAGAAGAATAAAGGAAAGGACATTCAGTGTCTTCTGCTGAGACTTTGCTATGATGTATGCATAGTACGTTATCCAGCAACACAAGTAACAGTGAGAACACTCTTGCAAAACCATCCTCAGCTACATGGAACAGCCATCGTGACATGCAAGGTGTGACCAAACAACCATCTCACTACACAGCCTGCAGTAACACGCATCAGAGTCATCCCAGACTATAGGCAATTTTGGGCTATGTATATTGACTCCCTCCAGATTTTGTTAAGGCCTTTTAAAATATATAGTATGTTGACTAACCAGGAAATTTGGTCAGTCCCATCTTTTTTCTTTTTTTTTTAACTTGGCCACATCATTGCTGATCAGCTCCTTGCTAATGAAGAATCATTAGCCAAGCTGAAAATTACAAGTGCCAATCTATTTGTCCCAGAAAACACACAGACTCCTTCGAAACCACAAGGATCCTTGTCGCCAGATCCCAGAAAAAGCAAAAGCAAATGGTTTACACAAGCCATTATTCATTGCTTACGGCCAGTACCACCCTATAGGTAAACTGAAAAGAAAAGGAAGGTTGTACTCTCACCCTCATCTCATATGCCTTTTTCAGGTACAGACTGCTTTCTCAGAAGACCCTTGAGTCTCATTTGTTTATAACTTATTTTTATACCCTGCTTTTGCCAATGCAGCATCCAAAGCAATAAAGAATACTATATAACAAAGCAATAAAAATAAAAAAACCCAGAGGCAGCAACCAGAGCCTGGGCCTTTTCGGTCATGGCCCCCACATTGTAGAATGGGCTCCCTGAGGTGAGGTGAGACCTTGCATTGGAGATCTTCAGGAGGTACTACAAAGCTTGTAGGTTTACCAGGGCTTTTGAAAGGCTGTCAACAGCAGGCATCTTTTGAGAAGGGATTTGGGTTTTTTATTTTATTTGGTTTTAATTTGTAATGTTTCAATTGTTTCTTGTAAGTCACCTAGAGCCAAGAGGAAAGGTGGAGCATAAATATTTTAATTAATAAACAAACATGGCCCTACAACAAACACCGTCCCCAAAATACAATGCCTTCATAGTCAAGAAATGACAAATAATTACCTGCCCGGGAGGGAGGGGGAATCCAAGTTACAACACAACCTATCAGTAGATAAATTCCACAGTATTAGGATTCTGCGACAATAAAACTTAATAATGGTGAAATTTAGCCACCAAGAGCCTACTGCAACAAACCTACCATGCATGATTTTTGAAACCTGACTAGAGAAGGCATCCTGTTTACCTTCTCAGCCCAGCTATTCCAGAGAGTGGATCCTGCTACAGAGAAGGCCGTCAATCTTACATGGAGGACACCATTAAAAGGAGGGGCAGGCCTACACTAGCAGGCCAGTCTTTAGAGGAAGATGCTGAATAAACCTCATGAAGAGTTTTAAAAGTTAAAACTGGCACCTTGAATTGCACCTGAAAATGCAACGGTAAAATTAATGTCAGATGAAATTGACACCAACATTTTTTACAGTATGAAATTTCCAAGTTACCTTCGAAGGCAGCCCTACATAGAGACAAATCAGTTATAAATGAGAGAAAGCACTCCTGTCAAAAACAGCAACCTGCTTTTCCAAAATCAAGACTGGGTTGAGCAGCACATCCAGATATTTTACTTGATTGGACAGACTTAATTTGATCCCACTCAGCCCAGGTGGATCTGTGAGGTTTGTATGGAAAACAGTTGCAGTAATATCCATTTCTGTGCAGGTTATTTGCCCCAGGTTTGATGCTCTTTGGAAGCGGAGGGTTTCCTCACAGCATCATGGTGCATTCTTGCACCTCCCTTGGTTTCCCAGTTTTTCCCTGATCCTTCCCAAACCTGCTTTGCTCCAAAGTTTTGAGAAACATCACAGCAAAGCCTAGATGGCTGCCAGGTGGGTGGGAGTATTTGTATTTTCCCAGTCCCTTCTACACATTGCAGCCACTCTCTCCACAGCGGTCGTTTCCTCCACCAGCAACTGGGGGAGGCGTTTTGGTTTTGTAATTGGCAATGAATAGCATTATATTGATATGATGTTATAACAATATGTGTAACGGTTTCTCTGAATAACCAAGTTTTGTTTTTTAAGCAAGTCTAGCACCTTTTATTGCAGAAACATGAAGGGAAAGGCATATGGGCTGAGATTCATGGGCTAAGAATAGTTATCAGTTACCAGGGCCGTGGAGGTGTGGACTGCATAGACTGAGACATCTAGGAAGAAAACCCCCATATGTGTTGAGGTGTTCCATCTCGGATAATAAGCACTGGCTGAATATGATTCCCGAGGCTTGTTTTAACAGAAAGAGACACACTGCAATCCTATGGTGAGTTACTCAAATCTAAACAGTGTAGTACTCTGCCATGATCACATGGTAGTATATGTAAAATGTCATATCCTTTGTCCTCACTATGGTGGGTGGTTAGATATTAAGTTCTGTTTACATAACCAGTTATCCTGGGACAACAATCCCTGAACTTACTACAACCTCTTATTTACCAGAGTGAATCAGAGATTGATTGAACTACTGGCAAGATAAGGAGCTCTTGACTCACTCGTTTCTCTTTTATCTATGTGATCAGTAACAGGATTGTTATCTAGATTAACACATAAAACTAACTTATATGAAATCAGCCCATTGGTCTATCAAGGTCAGTATTGTCTGCTATGCTTGGCAAAAGCTCTTCAGGGCCTCAAGGAGAGGTCTTCCACATCACGATCCTTTTAGCTGGAAATGCTGAGGGGAGGAGTTGATCCTGGGACCTTCTGCATGCAAAGCTGATAGTCTATCACTGAGCCATGGACCTTCCTCTACTGGGTGCAGTTTTCACTTCTCTAGAGGAACACTAACTCTCATTCACTCGACCCACCTGGTCTGCTCTAACTGAGAAAATGCCAAAGGGCTGGATCAAAACTAAACCTACCAGCTTGTAGTATTGCAGCAATCTACCCTGACACTCCTGATAGGCAGGGATGCTCTTTGAATTGCGACTGTACAAGCAAACACTTGGCTTGGGTCTATACCAATGCTTTTATGTGGGTTGGTTTAACAATGGCTATGCACTGGTTTACCACCTGCTCATCATGCATTCTATACTGTGGCACGGTTCATATTCACACTCGGCACCAAGCCATTAGACCTCCCCCGCAGACTGATGTGATTACTATCTAGGGGTCTGGTCAAATTCCAAAACAATTCTCCTGTGACACACTGTCCTTGGTTTTCAAGATGCAATGTATCTTTTGTAGCCCTTCTTTTTGCTTCAGAGCAACAGCTGCACAAGTCGCAGAAAGAGCTTCGCTTAACGTCTCTTTGTCACTTGAAAGCAAATGGGACAACCCAGACAATTAAGTGCTATAAAGAGAGGGTGCTGTATCAGCCTGCTCACTATGGAGGATGCTCGTATATGCGTTTGCTCTTCCAGTCTCATCCTCAGATCCGTGTCTGTCTTATTCGCTCTTTCAAACAGCTGTCTTTGTTCTCTCCGACTCACTTCAATTCAACACGAGCATTTCTCTAATCCCTGACGAGATTCTTCCCTGCCCCCAGTCTTTTATTGGGGGAGCCATCATGGCAAGCCAGGCAAACATTACCTCAGGAGCACTTTTGTATTGGGTCTGGGGTGTGAATAGGTCCCATGCATTCTCTCCAGCATCTGCTCTTTCCTATAGCAACCCTGCTAGGAGTGAGTGTGCCATACAGACCCTCTGTTGTTATGACAGACTTTGTCACCTATCTTGGTTGGGTGGGGAGAAGAAGCAGGTCATTACTTCACTATCTCCCAGGGACATGGCTAATTGCTCAGCACACAGGGCTTTCAGGAATACCATATGGTTCATGCTAATCCACATTCTCCAAAACCTAACGGAGGAAAATAGGAACAAATAGCATCAGCTTACAGGAGCAAGTCTCTCCTTTTGCAACAGTGAGGGCAGAGAGAATGGGTATCTCTTTCAATAATCATTAGCAGTGACATGTTTCACCCAAAGTATTTTTTAAATATCCAAAAGCACTATTTCCATCACAATAAAAAGGCATGGTGCACATATAGTCTTCACACAAATATATCTGCATTGTACTGAGGTAGATGCAGTCATCCTGCTTGTGGGCTGCCCAGAGGCAGCCGCTTGGCCACTGTGTGAACAGAATGTTGGACTTGATGGGCCTTTGATCTGATCCAGCATGGCTGTTCCTATGTTCTTAGAGAACTAATATTTAGATTACCCGCTTAAAAGGGCAACTTATTATGTTGAAGTTTTGTCCCAGTGGGCTACCTATACACCTTTTGCATCAGCATATTGCATGAGCATCTGGCCAAGGTCTAGATTGGAAATTTCAAACCGCTGATGATTTCTGATTTACCTTGTACCATATGATGCCCTGACCTGGTTGGCCCAGGCTAGCCTGAGCTTGTCAGAACTCAGAAACTAATCAGGGTTGGTCCTGGTTAGAATTTGGACGGGCAAGGAATACCAGGGTTGTGACATGGAGGCAGGCAATGGCAAACCACCTCCGAACATCTCTTGCTTTGAAAACCCCACTAGCTGTGACTTAATGGCAAATATATATATATATATATATATATATATATATATATATATATATATATATATATATATAAAATCTGCCACAGCCCAGTGAGTTGCTTTTCTTCTCCTGTTTCTCCTGGAAACAGATGCAGTCATGTCAATGTCACTGACCAGCCGATCTCACTGGGCCATTCATGGGGTGCTGGGGCAGCTGAACACCATGGCATCTCAATACAGAGACCCTTGGCTAGCAACCAGTGCAAGACCAGTCACTGTTGTGCCCATCCACCACCACCCAATGAGTTGCTGTTCTTCTCTTTTTTCTCCTGGAAAGAGCTGCAGACATGTCAATGGTACCGCTATAGCGTAAATCTCAGAACGTTTTTTTTAAAAGCCAGTAAAGAACGCACCGCCAAAAAGACAGGAAAACAATCACGGTCCGTTCAGAAGCGCTCCAGGCAGTTCGAACAGCACACTGGAGCGATTCAGAAGCACAAGGAAGAACTGAAAATGGTTGAAAGCAGTTTTTCCTAAAAACTGGCTCAGCCCCCTTTGCGAATGGGACACAAGCCGCTTTGTCTGAACAGGTTAAAAAAAAAATCCATTAGCAGCCCGGAGCCAAACAGGTTGTGTCTGAACTGATGCAAAAAAATCCATTAGCAACCCGTTGCTCAAATGGATTATAAAGGCAGTTTGAAAAGGGCTTTAGTGTAATAAAGGGAAAGGCAAAACTAACTTTGTATCTAGCCGTGCAGAATAAACTAGTTTGGTGAGGGGTTGATTGTAGAAGGAGACAAAGAGGCTCCCTTCACAATCAGGTGGGAGAACCTAAGAAGCTTTGACTTAAAATTAAGGCACTTGGGCAGCTTCCATGCAGAGGTTGTTCTACACCCTTGCTTCCCAACTGGAGCACTTTTATTTTTTTGGTGCATCATACAAGCTAATCCTTTTTCCAGGTTTCCCTCATCCTCAGAACACTCTTTCCCAACTTTGCTTTTAGGAAAGAACACAGGTCAAACGCATTAGCATGCTCTGCGGAAGGAATGGTGTACATTTTCCCGCTCTGTGAAGGGCCTACCCACATCAGCATCATTTTCCTGTTGTGCCCCCGTTTTCCCATCTATGCCATCAGAGGAGGTTTTGAGGGCTTTTAAAAACAATCAGTAATTGCTTTAAAGCTATACTGCTATAACAATGATTGGTGTATTTTTGAAAGCCCTCTGGTGGTATGCCTGATCCACAAAGTGCTCCAGGTACAAGCATTTCTGTATGTGAAACAGAGGGAAGGTAATTAAAAGCCTACACTACAGCTCAGAACAACGGATCACTTGGTGGAAGCAAGTTTATTTCCTCTTTCGAGATTGTTGCTGATTAGATTAGACTTCTGGAAACATCCTTGGTGACCTCTTAAGTGTTCTTCTATATACTGGAACAGACACTATAATATAAAACCAGAACAAGAGGAGAGGGGTTTCTTTCAAGGTAGGTAATTGTGAAGTTTGCTCTGACCTGGATGGCCCAGACTAGCCTGATACCATTAGATCTCAGAAGCAAAGCTGATCACTGAGCTGTTAAAAGGCTAGCTGGCTGTGTTGTATTCCAAGTAGCTTCTATATTTTGTTGTTGTTTTCCCAATATTTTTTCAGATTTATTATTGGCTAAATTTCTGGAGTAAGTGAACATTTCAGGAAAAAATTTTAAAATGTAAATGTATTCATTTCCAATGCAGACATAACGTAGGTCCTGAACAGTGTGGCCCTAAGCAGAGTTACACCCTCCTAAGCCTATTGACGTCAATGGACTAAGAATGTAGTAACTCCACTTGGGATGGCACTGCAAGATTCTTTTTTAAGTGCTGCTTTTAACTGAGGCTTTTGAATCTGCTGGTCTGTTCAATGGCTCAATCTATGGGTTTGCAACTGATGATTTTATGGAGAATTTTATTCACTAGTGCTAACATTATTTATTGTATTTTGCAGGGGTTAACTGTGACGTTGTCTTAATTTTGATGTAAAACGCTTTGGATATTTTATGTAAACCTGGTTAATACATTGAGCAAATAAATAAGAATAAAATAATGTTCATTTCAGTCAGTAGAATACTAGGTTATCATAGGCACCCAATATGCTATATAAAGGAACAGTTGGCTTTTTCATGCAAATTAAATCTGTAGGAGAACTTGACACAAAGAATGCTTGTGAGTTAGGAATTGTACCCATAGCAGCAGGCCCTGAACAGTGATCCCTTAATTATCTACAACAAGATTGGACTTATATTGCTGGGCTGACAAGATAATGACAGCTACTCTGAAGACCGTCTGACCTCTGCTCTGATTGGCAACCATTCCCATGCATATATAATATCAGTGACCTGTCAGAGGTCTGTGGTTTCTGCTTCCTTGAATGGTCCCTAAGCCTTCCCCTTCGTTTCCTTACTTCATTGTCTTGCCTAGTTTCTATATGCTTTTTCATGCTTTACTTTCCCCTTCTTTGACTGTTACTGAAGGACAGAAGCAATCCTATGGGGATATCCCAGTGCATTCTTCAGCTTTAGTGTTTGTGTTGACAGATCTCACTGCTTCCTGACCCCATATTCATCTGTCTGTGCCTCTAGTGGTTTCATCACCGGAAAGCATCTCTTACATTGTCCCGCATCCTAAGTTTCCCAGAAAGCTGCCGAAGTTAGTAAACTGATATTACGGAGAACTCGGGCACAAACTTTATTCTGTAATATGGAACTCGCTGCGGTTTTGAAAAACACATTCCTTCTAATACAAGTTATCGGGCAAACTGATCACAGAGATTGAATAAAGGAACGCCTTCATTGGAAGGCATTTGCCAAAAATAATGTAACAGGAACTTAAGTGGGATTCTGATTGCCTATTAGACTGCACTGTCCAGTACTCAAGAACATCAGCAAGATTTTAAGCAAACAGATTGCTGGGGTAGAGGCAACGGGAGGATTATATCTGAGGTCTGTGCTTACTCGCAATGGCACATGAGAGCAGAAGGTTCTCACATTGACAGTAGTATGGACAGACGGGCAACATGATGTGAAGACTAGGCATTTTAAGTGTGCTGAAG
The DNA here is from genome assembly GCF_029931775.1 of Euleptes europaea. Taxonomy (NCBI): domain Eukaryota; kingdom Metazoa; phylum Chordata; class Lepidosauria; order Squamata; family Sphaerodactylidae; genus Euleptes; species Euleptes europaea. The sequence continues at coordinate 35,874,791 of NC_079318.1, read as the reverse complement.
GAAAGACCGTGTTAAAAGAAAATCAGTCCATTCTCCAGGTACCCAGAAAACAAAGATGAAAACAAAACTGGCGAGGCCTCTCCAACAGAACATTTATAATGCATCAAACAACAGGATTGTGGAGGCCAGAATGCCATCTGACTACGGCCAATTCTGATTGCTTCTGTCGAACACATTAAGGCCCAGTGTATATTTTTTTTGTTTCAAATATTTATGATGCAATGCCATGCCTGTTAGGTGTAGGAAGTATGTAAATAATAGGTTCCCTCTGAAAATACTTCCAACTCAGCGCAGGGTTCTGCCTCGTCTCCACTGCATTTGTAAGGCCTGGTGCTTTATTTTGGAGGGTTTCGGGCAATTAACTGTGCTACATGAGAATTGGCACCTGTACTTCCAAGACAAACCTTAGCTCCGGAGGATTAATTTAGGAAGGAAATCTCTCTCCAAGATTTGGATTCTTGACGTAAGAAATGCTTGGTGCAGGGATTTTCTTCCCAAATTGGCATGGGTTTGCTTTCTCTAGATGTGCGCTATTACACACATACAGTACAGTAATAATTGCTATTTTTTCTGGGTTTGTGGGTGATTAAATTAGAACTGATGGTTTGATGTCAAATTAAAGTGGTTTTTTTTTTCAGGGAACAATTATGGGTCTAGGTCCTCTGGGCAATAGCTGGGTGGTAAATTTGGTCCTGTGACCCATTCAAGTTTGACTGCTCAGGTGTAACCTCATGCCTCTTGCGTGGCAAGTTAAATCCTGGCAGTGTCATGATTTATTCATGTCTGCCTCTCAAGGTAGGTAACAGCAAAATTTAGAAGAAGGAGAAGGAGAGTTGATTTTTCTCTACCACTTAAGGAATAATCAAACCAGCTTACAATCTCCTTCCCTTCCCCTCCCCACAACAGACACCATGTGAGGTAGTTGGGGTGAGATAGCTCTAAGAGAGCTGTGACTAGCACTGGCTTCATGTGTAGGAGTGGGGAAACCAACCCGGTTCACCAGATTAAGCATCCAAAACTATGGAGTTATTCTTAAAGAGTAGTTGAATGGCTGATTTTTTCTCCCTAGAAGAATTCTTTTTTCATTCCTATGGAAGGCTTACTGCTGAAGTGATTATGTGTTTGAGAACTGAAAGTTGTTCTCAATTAACTAGCACAGGGCAGAAGGATGAGACCTTATGCACGCAGTACAAGATTTACTGCCACAGCTAGCCTAGTTAGAAACCACCTGCCCCATTTGAGACCAGAAGTATAAAGGCAGGAATATCAGCCTTCACTTCCAATACAGCTGGGCCAGGTTGACCTTTCAGTATGGATAAGAAGCAGAAAGCCACGTATGGCCAGCTGCGTTTTTTCTCACCCCTCCAAGAGGAAGAGGAGAATTCATTGCCTGACAACCAGCCTAGAATTTGTGGTTAGGCTTTTTGCCAAGATGGCTGACTCAGCATGTTTGCCATGCAGCAATTTACAATGGCTAGGTTCACAAAATATCATGCAGGCCATGCCTCTTGACCAGTTCCATATGCACCAAGCATCCAAGCTAAGAATGAAACTGAATTTCACAAGCTTTTTTGGTTCACTTTGAGTATGACCCATTTTGATTTTGTTCTCTTGTGAGAAACAAACCCATGAATCTTCATTTCTGCACCATTTTCTGTTTTAGTGCTGAGTTTTTCCTGCAAAAATGCACACATTTTCCAATGTTGTTTGTGTATCAAATGTGTAAGTTGCATATATATGGTGTTAAAATGGTGTGTCCCTTAACCTCACATTGGAGGGTGGGGAGAAGGGGTGGTTATCATCCTCCATGAGTCTTCCCTCTTGGCAGACTCCCAGTGCAAAGTATCCCTGGCACTGACTATATGTTTATTATGCTGGAGTCTAAGGATATATTGTGGATTCTGCTGGTCTACCAGCCACCTAGTTCTCCAGTGGGCACACTATCTCAATTGGCAGCCATTGTGCTGGAGAAACCTAGACTGACTGTTCTAGGGGATTTTAATATTTATGCTTATGAGGGCTGCCCCAGGATTTTGTAGTCTCTTTGGCTGTTATGGGCCTCTCTCAAGTCGTGACAGGCCCAACACATGAAAAAGGTCACATCTTGGATCTCTCTGAGTCTTTGAGGGAAGATCTGGCTTTGAAATGAGGGGATTGGTCTGTACTATGGTTTGACCACTATGTATTCAAGGCAAAAGTAAATTTGGCTCCAACTCTCCACAGGGGAGGTGGGCCAATTAAAATGATCATATGAAGCTGCCTTTTACTGAATCAGACCAGAGGTCCATTCAAGTCAGTACTGTCTAATCAGATTGGCAGCGACTTTCCAGGGTCTCAGGTGGAAGTCTTTCACATCACTTCCTAACTTATCCCTGTATTTAGAAATGCCCGGGATTGAACTTGGGACCTTCTGTACACCAAAGAGATGATGTACCACTGAGCCACAGCCTCTCCCCACCCTACTTACGGAGACTCGTCATTCCTACTGAATTCCAGAATGCTCTGAGGGATTTTAGAGTTGCACATTAATATTCTGTTGAGGTTGTGGTAGAAGCTAGGAACAGAAAGCTCACAGCAACTATTGATAAGGTTGCCCCTCAACCACTTCCTAGAACCTGGCCCCATATTTTACCATGGAACTCAAGTGACGTGAAGAGGGCCAGCAGACATCTAGAGCGATGCTGGTGGAAAACCTATGTTGAATCTGACAATGGGCTATAGAGCTGATTGGAAGACCTATGAAGCAGTAGTGATAGTGGCAAAGAAATGCTGCTTCTCTGCTACCATTGAATCATAGTTCACAACCATACTGTTTAAGATATCTCAGCAACTGCTAACTTCTAAATCTGAGCCTTTGTTGTCTCCGGAACAGGAAATCAGTTGTGATGCTTTTGCAAAGTTTTTTTTTTGCAGATAAAATCTGTCAAATATGTTCTCGGTTGGATGCTGGTTATAACACAGTTCAGATAGAAGATGTATCTAACATGTATGGCTGTTTATGGACCATTTCAACCCAGTTGCTATGATGTACAAGTTCTTAGGGTCCTGCAGGCCACCGCTTGTGCTCTGCATTCCTGCCCACCCTGGCTGCTGAAACAATGCAGGGATCACATTAATGAGCCCTTGGTGTCCACCATAAATCAGTCACTGACTCAGGGTGCCATCCCTCAGCAACTGAAAAAGGCAGTTATCCACCCACTACTTAAAAAACCAGAAACATGATGTGTCCAGTTATTACCCAGTCTCTACTTTGCCCTTTCTGAGAGCAGTGGACAACCAATTCCAGGTATTTTTGGTTCATTTGTACTTGCTTCCAATGAATTTATCATTGGTTTTAATACAGCCTTGAGCGTAGTTCTTGTCACCCTCCCCTTTTCATGGAGCAGCCCTCCCACTTCTTGTTCATTCCCAGTGGAGCCATTTCCTCCTGCTGCCAGGCTCTATTTAGCCAGGTGAGTCCATTGTCAGAGCCACCATTGCTACTGGCTCCTCACAGAGCCCTGTGATACAGCCCAAGCTGCCATTTCAAAAATAGGGCCTCAGAGCAAGGCTGGAACAGGCCAGCCCTAGGAAGGAGACATGCTGGAGAAGGTGGTTCATGTTTTGATAAAGGAATGCAGAATACCTTGAGGCACAAACCTCTGGATAGGTCACCCTCATTCTTGGGATCAAAGCGAGGATCTCCTCAGATTTCAGGCTGAGAGGATATGGGTTCTCTTTATAGAGACAAACAGGCAGGACGAAGATGACAATTTACCCCCTTTCCATGAAGAAGCAAGATGGGTTGCTGTTTTGGATATCCTAGGCCATAAATGCCAGGGACATGTTCCACTTTATGTTTAGACAGAGGTATTATGGTGGGAACCCGGGAAAACTCAACCCCCAGTTCAGGATAGGTCAGAAAGCAACACAGCCCCAACGGTGGGGGTGGTTTTTTTGAAAAGCTCAGCCCACTCTGTGGAAGTGCACAAGCCAAGAATCGGGAAACAGGGAGAAATAGAGTGAAGTCTAGCTTGACCAGACTCTGTTTTAAAGTTCCAGCCTGGATTGTGTCCATTCCTCAAAAGGGAATGTCAAGGTACACCCAGTGTCTTGTATAACTTAATTAGCCATTGGTTTTATTTCTCTTCATTTAGCTTCTGTACCATTCCATTACAAATGTTTGCTAGTGAATAAAGATATTTTTCTATTTTACAAGATTTCAGAATGTGACCAAAGATTCTTACCCAAGCACCTGATTGCTTTTCACTCATAGACCAAAACTCCTGACTAGGCTAATGTTAGTTAACAGGCAGGGGAAGAGGGTGTGTGTCAGCTTACCTGCACACACATAGCCTGTATCTGTACCTCAAACTGCCAATAGCAGAAGAACAGGGCAGAGTCCGAATGATGGCAACCTACCCAAGGCAAAGAAGAAAGGGGAGGGCTGGCGGTCAAAGCCCTCTCTCTCACATACACACGCACACAAAGATCCCTCACCCCCTTCTGGGTACTCCTGGGCAAGGAGAAAGGGGACAGGTTAGAAGATCATTACAGCTCATTTGTGGATCATGGCAGAATCTGCCAGTTCACAGTGAACGTACAAATTCAGGAATGAATAGCAATATAATAATCAAGCTCATACTGGCTTTTCAGGCCTTTAACACATACTTGCCTTGTGTATTTATTTATTTATATTTTAGATTTATATCCCCCCCTCCCCCCCTCTACAGCAGGGCTCGGGGGGTTAACAAGTCATACATATATAAATAGTAAAGTAGTGTTTGGTTGGCACCCCGTTGCAGTTAACAAGTACCAGAAGTAGCAGCTCCCTCCAGAATCGTCTGCTTTTCTTTCCACACAAACCATGATTTTTAATTTTGTCATAGACCGCCTACCTTTCCAACAGAATTTTCAGTTCCCCCTAGAACGTACACATGGACTCTTTGGTTGGAAAGGAATGAATAAGTGAAATGATATAAAAATAGCAAACGTACTCCAATTTGCTGTCTAAATGCAGGACAGTGTACCAGCAATGGTACAGAACAGTAGTTTTTTTCTTTCCACGGGACCTAGACAATGGCATGGGTATTATTTGGGAATTGGTATCTTGGAGCTCTATTTTGTTAATAAATACTGGTTAGAATCTTATTTTAGCTGTTGTTGAGGAAAAGATAGAAGAGCATACTGTATGGTTTAATTAAACTATACCTTGTCCGGGAGAACGATAAGGGCACCTTTGTTAAAGTGCCACTTCCCCAGCGGCTTCCTGTGCCAAGTCTGAGTTCCAAGCTACCCACCTCTCAAAGAAGACAGCCTGCTATTGTGCTGTGGTCTGAAACCCAGTCATTTCAAATAGCTTCCTGTCCAGGGCACTATTATTATTATTATATATAAAGCAAAACTATCACACACACCGCATATCGTACCTTTGGAGAGTCAACCCTTTCCTGGTCTCACTAGTTTTCTTCCAAAACTGAAAGATGTATGCAAGGGTTTTCTCAAGGGGGGGGGGCTTCCACTGGGGCTTTTATTCCCCATTTTCTCACACTTCACCTTTAGTAAAACTGATGTTTCCTAACATTTTCCATCTGGAAGAATTAGGCCTATCACTGTGGATCAATCACACCTGCTTTTGCCTTAGTGAGGTCCAAACCTCATTATCAAGTGGTTTACGTATATTCAATAACTGAACTTTAACAGCCAGTCCAGTCATCACAACAAGGTGAATTCTTCTATTAACAGAAGATGGTAAGTTCAAATCACATGCCCGCCATAAAATTTGGGTTCTCTTTCCACTTCAGGACTGGACAACAACAAAAAGGACATTTTAAAATTCTTGCTAGTGCCTTTTCACACTTAAGATTCACCTCTAAACCTCTCACGCCATTTATATTCATGTCTGATAATTGTTAATGTGGATGTGAAGAATTCACAGTGTAAATGAGTAGTCTCATCACCCATTTGACAAAATGCCTGTTCGTGTATGAAAAATAGAACAGCTGTTGTCTTTGTCGCTGTTTCACAGTTTTGTTTTTGGGTTCACCGATAAGTCAAAACAGCTGAGGAAGCTTCAGCTTTTAATGCTTTTAATTTTCCTTATGGCTTTTTATTTCTGATTTCATTTCCGATTTTTACTTGACCCCATCCAACAAGGTAGACACATATGTGGAAAGCAGAGGACTGGCCAGGCCAGGAAGGGGCTGGCAATAAATACCTGGCCGGCAGACCTGAGAGAAACTCTCAGGTCCGTTTGCTGCCGGCCAGGGAGGAACCAAGTGCAAGGGCCCTGATTGGCCCATTCAAACAGTGGCTGGCGCCGACTCCAGCGCGCGGGAGGGCGACCTGGGGCAGGGCCCTGTGCTCTAAAATGGCGTCCGCCATTTTAGAGCGCAGCATTGCCGGTAAAGGGAATTTCTTATTGACCCTCGGCTTATACGCGGGTCAATAAGAAATTCCCTTTTCTGGCCTCAAATTTGGGGGGTCGGCTTATACTCGGGTCGGCTTATACCCGAGTATATACAGTAATAATTAAGGCTAAGCTGGAAAAAAAAGACAATTTTTACAAGCACTTTCATGACCAGTGGAAAACTGCCTCTCCTTTCTGTAATTTTTGGGGATTGCTCCAAAAAGCTGTCAAAGCATTCTCAGCTTGCTTTATTTTCTCTAAATTACCAAATCTGTCAACTACATAGAGTCATGATGTCAGAATAGAGATTACATAATCCTTGAGTAGCAAGGAACACTTTGAGAGGAAAGAAATTCTAACCAGAAGGGGAAAAAATGGTCCTGAATCAGGAGCTGACAGAGAAACAAAACCAGCGAGAAAGTTCTGGGGGAAAAGATGGAACATTCATACTTCTGGGCGGGGGGGTGAAATAGTTCTGCCACTCCTTTCCCAGAACTAATTTAAACTAATTAAAACCAAAAAAAATTAACACAGAAGAAAATTCAGTGCAGTGCTAATTTGAACGCCTTGCAATCACGCCAGTGTGCCATCTAAATCCCCTGCAAAGGTTGCTCTTCTGTTCATAACCAATGAGCAACAGAACCTTTGCTATGACACAGGGCATCAGAGTAAATTAAACGTCTTCACTCAAATGAACCAAAGAACTTTTTTTAAAATAATTTTTTTATTATTTTCTTCATTTAAAGTATCAACATAGAAATCATCATCTATTACTTAAAATTTATACAAATAATATCAAACTATTAATCATAGTGATTAAACTTAAAATGACTTCCCCTTCACTCCCTTCTATCTAAAAATAAATTGTATATACTTTTGCTAACAGAATTAATCCTTATATTATTTAATTAATATATAGGTATCTTATCTTGGTAAAAATGTATGAATTGAATACCTTAATATAACCATAGTACAATATATATATATATATATAAGATTAAATCAAAGAATATCCTTTAAATGAACCCATTACAAATTGATTTTCACAGTAAATTCTCCACGCCTCCCATTCCCCCCAAAATTGTACGTTATCAGTCTGATTTATCAAAGCTGTAAGTTTCGCCATCTCTGTCAATTCTAGCATTTTATTAATCCAGTCTTTTTTAGTCGGTATCTCGTCAATCTTCCATTTAGCTGCATATATCACTCGAGCAGCAGTGGTGGCATATATCAAAAAAGTTTTCCATTAAAATCTCCCATCATTAAAATCTGTTCTTGAGCATCTTGAAGTAAAATCTCATGCAATTGTTCATAAAATTTGTTAGGTGCATATGTTCCTACCACCAATGTTTTTTGACCCATGATCTTTGTTCTTATTATTAGTATGCGACCTTCTTCATCTTTATATACTAATTCAGGGCTCAAACTGGTATGTGCATATATGACTACTCCTTTAGTTTTGGTTTTAGAAGACGTAATGAACGCTTGATAGTTTCCGTTCCAAATATTTTCTGTCTTTTTTTGAGATGTGAGTTTCTTGTAGACAAATTAATGTATATTTTTGTTTTTGTAAAAATTTTAAGATCCTTTCTATTTTTATTTTTTCATTCAGACCATTAACATTCCATGAAATTACTTTAGCCATGGTGATTCTCTGATATAGTATAATAGTCTTATAATCTAGTTCCTCCAGTTGCTCCCTTCAGTGAGAGATCTTCTTGTTCTTGTTCTTCTTCCTCTTCTAGTCCCTCAGAGGGAACATCAGCAAAGTCTCTTTTATACTTTCTCAGGAACTTTCCAACATCTTGTAGTGAAGTAATAGTTGTTCTTACTCCCTTATACATGAAGGTTAACCCTTGTGGTAATGCATCTGTATTTGATTCCATTTTTCCGTAATGTTGCAGTAAAGTCTTTAAAGATATTCCTTTTTGCCATTAAATGTCTAGGTATATCTTTAAGTATTATCAAGGTTGTTTCCCCTACCATCATTGGTTTGTCATAGTGAAGTTTCATAATTGCATCCTTCATCCTGATATCATAGAAGGTAATCATCACATCTCTTAGTTTGGTTTTCTTCAATCTTGCCGGTAGGGGAATCCTGTAAATTCTATTCACTGCACGGTCCAATTCCTTTTCATCAATTTGGGTTAACTCTGCCAGGTTCCTTATCAGTGCATCTCTAGTATCCCCTAGATCTTCATGAAGATTGCGTAGACGCAGGTTAGATTCTCTAGTTTTCATGTCCATCATAGCCAATTGATCCTTCACTATGTCCTCCTGAACCAAAATTGCATCTATTTGTCTTTCATGGCTTTCCTTTTAACATCTTTCTGATCTTCCATTACTTTCTTTAAAGATCCATCTAATGTCTTCACATCTGTTTTAATTGTACTGACTTGGGTTTTCACTTCTTTAAGATCTTCTGTCACCTCATTCATTTTCTGATTCATTGTCTGAGTTAAAGAGGTCATCATAGTAGTCATTTGATCCATTTGCTTTGAGATCAGCTCCTGTTGTTTTGACAGCTGTTCATGCTGTTTTACAAAAGTCTCATTTTGCTTAGCAAACATATCTTGAATTTTTTTCTCCATATTTGCATCTTGTGAGGGTTCTTTGGATTTAGATATTGCAGGCGATACTGTATGTAGTGATCCAGATCTTTGACGAGTTGAAGACATTTAAGGTCGATGCCTTATTTTTAGTGATTTTGGCAGGTCTTAAAATAACAATTTTCCAGGATGTGGGTAGACTAGTGATTCGTGCTGAGCGTAGTCGCTAAGTTGTTTTTATAAAAAAACCTTCAAAAAATAGGTTAAAAATGTTTTTTTTTAATTTAAAGTACCAACGAGTTCTTATGGACGCTCTAGGTTGGCATGGATCAGGAAGTAGGAAGTTAGCCGGAAACAGTACAGCCGCGGACCTTCCGTCGTCCCCTTTTTGTAGTTTTCAATGGTAAACCTTTTAGTTGATGCACCCAAGGGGTTTGCTTCCAACCCTGCGTGCTTCTTTACTTCTCCCTGTTGTCAGCAGGCTTGTCGCAATGCAATAATATTCCTAGAGGTCTTCTGGTGCTTCCAGATGAATTTTTAAAAACGTGGCAGGAGGGCCTTCCCAGCCTGGAAAAGGTAACGTGACCAAGGGGAGGGAGGGTTTTATTTCTCATTTCCCCTCAAACGTCACAGAGTCTAATTGGTGCTTGCCATGTCCATCAGAAAGTCAGTTGTTTAGTCTACCCACAGATCTACTTGATAAGAGTCCTTGCCGCTTTATCTGATGTCTTATCTTAACGAAAACGGTTTTGTATGTTGGGGGGGAGCATGCGGAGTTCCCAGTTATTTCTGCCAGCCAAGTCAGCCTCCTCTTCCTGGTAAGATCAAAAGTATTCTTGTTACTCACATAGATTTCAGGGGGTGAGGTATTTCTTCATTAAGTAGTTCATCAGTTGGTTATAGGTAATGGGGGTCCAAGCAAAAAGCCAAAGAAACGCTCGCGGCGATGCCTTCTCCCCTCGATGCCTAGCGGGACAGCATCCACACCCCCGGGGGACTTAAAAAAGCTCCCTCGGGGAGTATGGGAGTCACACCGCTTTCTTCGGGCTGCAGAGGAATTCCTGATTCCCAGTCCGCTATTTAGGACCGGGTTGGTGTGTTAAAACACTCCAATGCAAAGCATTTCTTGGATTCCCTTGGGAGCTCTCCCAGGGACGTGTGCTTGGAACCAGCTCGTTACCGGAAGTCTGAACCAAAGAACTTTTCAAACAAAAACATGTGAAAGAATAGGCTAAAATAAGGAAGGAAGGTATTTCCAACATTCTGACTTTTATAGGAATGTCTCATATAGGAAGATCTCATTTTTGCCAAACTCCTCTTATCCGATTTCTTCTGCAGTCAGGGAGGAAGCAATCACTGAAAGAAACAGATGGCTGTTTCCCCAGCTCTATTGATGACCTATTGCCACTTTATTCCTGTTATATTCTAGGGCTAAAAACAGAAGCAAGTGAAGGCTAATTAAGCTCTGACACATAAACAGTTAGCTATCCCTTCTTTTAGGGGAACAGAACTCCCCAAAAAGTGGTATATCTGGAAGGCATGCTGCTTGAGTGGAAGTCATTATCAGTCTCCTCCAGCATCTCAGTTTTAGAAAGCCAACTGCCTAGATCAGAATCTTCCATCCTACCTGAAAAACTGTTTGAGTCCTCTTTATGGAGACATTCCCTTGACACATTATAGGGAGAAGTGATCATATACCCAAATTTTAAATATTAGCACCCAATCTAATTTTCTGTACCAGGGCAGGTTTGTGATCGACAGCGCTGGAGAAGAGCTATTGACTTTATGTATGTTAGTATGACTGCTGCTGTGAGTGCGGTCTAAATAATGTAGTATGTAGATCGGACATGCGCAGAGCCCCCAAAATATACCTTAGCAGAGGGCCTCTGTCCTTTAATCCAGTCCTGGCTGGTGAGCTGACCCTAACTCTCTCTCTTGAGATGAAGCTTTGAGTTTCCTGGCATTCTTATTGCAGATGTGAGCTGACTTGGAATTCACTCAGAATTATAGAGAAGAGGAAATGAATTCCCAGACCCCTCAGACTACACAAAGCCTTAGAAGCTAATAAGGGAACTTTATTAAAAAATAATAATGTTGATAAAAAAAGAAACACTTGGAGCCTGCTCAAACTGTGTGTGTGATAGCCACAGGAGACAATTTCAAAAGAAAATGAGAATAAGTCTCATTTGGGGTCCAAATCACAATGCCTCAGGCAGCAGGTCACAATAACCATTGCTAGTAGTACTTAAAGCCAGCTCTAAATAACTTCTGATCAAAGCCATCCCTTCTTTCCTCATCCCTTCACCCTGCAGAGAATTCTCCCCCTCTGTCCATGTCAGGCCTGTTTCCTGTCTAGATGGAAGTGAAACATTCACAGAATATGGCTGTTTCTTCCCAGCAGCTCCCTCCCACCCCCAGCTAAGGGGATTCCCTTATGCTGTAATTAGGGTTTTCCCCTTGTCCTGTTGCACCATCCCGAGTAAAGAGAAGAAGAAATTCACTCTAGGCATTTATTTTATGCACAGTTGACAGACAAAAAGCTATCTTCTGTGTTAGAATCAATAAAGGCAAATTAGGCAGTCGACTTATGGAGACTCCTCGTTCAAGGCAAGAGACATTCAGAGGTGGTTTGCCTGCCTCTGCCTAACAACTCTGGACTTTGTGGGTTGTCTCCTATTCAAGTACTAACCAGGGCCAACCCTGCTTAGCTTCTGAGATCCGAGATCAAGTTAGCCTGGGCCATCCAGGTCAGGGCAGGGGGAGGCAGAGGACTCTTAATTATATCCACAAGCCCTGCTCCTCGACTTCCATCCTTGAATAGAGCTAGAGATGCCAATGCTTGTCCATCATTCTGAAAACAACTAGGACATCACTGAACAGGGAAACAAGAAACCCATTTCCTAACTTAATCTATTTTTTAAATGTCTGAAACAATAGGCTTCACATTGATCTCCATAACCTTCAGAGAAAAAATGTCTATGAGCATTCTTGTGAGTAACATTGTTATGATAAAGGAGGAGCATCAGCAAACAGTTGTGCACCTTCAGTCTAGCAATAACTATTTTACTCTTAGGGGGCTACTGCACTTTGTATTCCCAGCGATGTATTAAGAGTTTGAAAATGTTGTAAAAAACATCGCTTTAAGAGGGTTTTTGGATACCACAGCTTATAAATGGTTGGAAGACGTCTTCACAGCTAAAGGGGCCAAACAAAGTGCGAACAGTATTTTTTATAACGTTTTCAAACTCTTAATACATAGAAAGGGAATACATAGAAAGTGCGAACAGTATTTTTTATAACGTTTTTATAATGTTTTCAAACTCTTAATACATCGCTGGGAATACAAGTGCGGTAACCCCCTTAGTGAGAAGGAGAAGGAGAGTTGGTTTTTGTATGCCAACTTTCTCTACCACTGAAGGAAGAATCAAACCTGTTTACAATCACCTTCCCTTCTCCTCCCCACAACAGACACCCTGTGAGGTAGGTGAGGCTGAGAGAGCTCTAAGAGAGCTGAGACTTGCCCAAGGTCACACAGCTGGCTTCATGTGTAGGAGTGGGTAAACCAACCCAGTTCACCAGATTAGCATCCGCCGCTCATGTGGAGGAGAGGGGAATCAAACCCAGTTCTCCTGATCAGAGTCCACCTCTCCACACTACCGCTCTTAACCACTACACCACGCTGGCTCTCCATGCTGAAAAGGCAACTTCTCAAACGTTGGAGTAATAATCTACAAATACTGCTGCTCCCTAAAAGTAAGTAAGTCAAGTCCAGCCTTTTCCCATGGTCTGGTGGGCACTTCATAGGGCAGGAAAGTCTCCTTCTGTTGTTGATACAGGATTGACAAGTATTGCATCCTGCTATCAAGGATCATAGTTGGCATATTTCAGATCGCCTCGATCTTACGAGGGTCTGCTGTTAGTCCTTCCACTGTGGGGCATGTCCTGTATATGTTACCTTGTCCTGTTTTAGTGTTCTTTTCTCAGCATTCAGCTTAATATTTTTGTCTCTGCATCTCTGAAGAAAAGCCAGTAGCTTCTGGACATAATCCTGCTCACCTTCATCATCCTGTCCCTCACCTACTATGAGAATATCACCTGCTATTATTTTTACTCCAGGTAGCCCTTCCAGTGCTTGCATTAGTGGTCTCTGAAACACTTCAGAGGCGGGGCTGATTCCCACTGGCATTCGCAGCCATCTGAAGCGACCAAATCGTGTGCGAAAAGCAGTGAATCTTCTGGACTCCTCATCGAGTCTAATATGCCAGAAGCCATTCTTAACATCACAGACTGTAAAAAAAAAAATCTGGCTTTGGAGAGTCCTGGCAATATGTCATCAATGGTGGGAAGTGGATAAAGGCATCTCTTCAGTGCTCGATTCAGTGGTTTTGGGTTACTGCAAATTCATAGTTGCCTGAAGGCTTCTTTACCACTAGCATGATGCAGCTCACCCACGGACTATTGCCATCCACTGGTATGACGTCTTTGCTCTGTAGCTTATGAAGTTGCTCTCCCACAGAGTTGTCCTATGCAGCTGGTAGTTTTCTCTGAGGAAGGCATATTGGCTCTGCTGTGGAGTTGACTTCTAGTCGTAACTCACCCTCCAGGCAACCTTCCCCTTGGAACACATCTTCGTAGTTTTTTTACATTTTGTCTTTTGTCCAAGCAACTGTACTCCTTGCTTCATGAACTGGACCTTGATTAGCTCCATAGCCTGTATGCCGCACTTCCTAACAGAGGTCTGTAATTCTTTCCTGCCACACCAACAAATGTTAGTTGGTACTGCCTCTTATTTTTGGGTTTGTGATTATTAGGTTGCATTTTCCTATGGGTTACATAATCAAAGTCCAGCTGGTCTTTCGAATGGGTGTGTTTGGATTCAATTCACTTTGTGGAACCACAACAGGCCCCACTACTGAGCTGAAATTGCACCGGCTGCTTCCCCACCAGCATTGTCACAAAAACGGGAGTTTTTTCAACCCAAACTATGACCCATTTCACAGGCAAGCTGCTCCCTTGCTCGCCCAAAATATAATGGAAAGGCCAGACACAAGCATCCTGACCAGGTTTCTTGATATGCACACATCTGCAAGAGATAAAAGATATCAGCTCATCGACATAAGCCTTAAAGGCCTGTGAATGCTACCTGCTAATCCGCTGGATCGCTTCCTTTGGCTTTCCCAACCTAGTGACTGACGACAACACTTCTATTCTGAACAAATAAGCCCCCAAATCATGTACTGGCAACCCCTTTGCTGCCAGAATCTGTGGGTGTTGATGCCATTTTAGTGCTGAATGTGGGCATTTTAAAATGTCGCAAGGGCCCGATACTTATTGGGCCCACAGCAAAGAGAGACCAGGCAATCTTGCTTCCCCTGCCCACACCTTTTAAAGTAGTGAAACAGCAATGGCTGTTTCAGCACTTGAAAAGGCGGGGGGAGGGGAGGTCACCTAGTCCTGCCTCACTGCGGGCAGCCTTGCAGCATTTTTAAACAGCCAAGGTCAGCTCTAAAATGGTGTTGGAATCCATGGATCAGACCCTATGGCACATGCCAGGAGATGGTATGAAGAACAGATTGGCCAAAAACTCGAAATCTCTTCATACTCAGGAGTTCAGAGCATACTATGAGATGAAAGCAGAGGCCACAGCTCAGGTAGTAGGTCTATACAGTTTTTGAAAGGGAGCACTTTCAGATCTACTGAGGAAGTAGTCACCGCTCTTGTCCTGTGGACCCAGGAACTGATTGCTTTCCAACTGGTAGCACAAACAGATAACAAAATCTATTCATTTTGAAGTCCTTGAGGTCTGGCTTTTTTACCCTTTTGAGGACCACTATAGCAAAGGAACAGATTGTGAGCCTTACAAAAGTGTTTCGTTCTATCAGGATAGAATGAGAGTGCTCTTTTAATATCCACTGTATGGAGAGTTCACTTCACCTCATCTTTGGACAGGAAGGTTATATGAAATTCTGAAGGAAGTGAAAAAAAAGGAAGCAAATATTAGCGAATGGCAAGAATCTGGAAAAGGACAATGTTATTTTGAGGAGAAACGAAAAGAAGATTGTGATTGAGAATACACAGCCCACTGGCTCACGGAGCTGATGTGACAGCAACCAAAAATTCCATTTGAAGGTAACAAGTCTGAGATCAAACACGGTCAGTAATTTCATTAATGTAGACAAAACAAGAGATAAAGTTCGAGGTGATGAGAATTTTAACTGGAGGATGCAGACAATTTCAAACCTTTTAGGCAATGGAAGGTAGTATAAGAATATAAAATGGAAGGTAGTATAAGAATATGAAATAGCAACAGAGGTTGTTGTGAGAAGCCAATGACACTCAGCTCTATCTCACGCTTCCAGCTGATTTCAAGGAGGCTGTAGAAACCCTGAACCAATGCCTGGAGGCAGTTTTGGAGTGGATGCAGGCTAATAAACTGAAGGTTAAACTCGACAAGATGGAAGCGCTACTGGTGGGCAGAAGATCTGACCTGGTATTTAAGATGTCACCCATTCCCGATGGGGTTGACTCCCCTTGAAGGAACAAGTGCATAGTCCGGGGGTCCTCTTGGACACAGGCCTACTGGTAGACAAGTCACCGTGGCCTTCTTTCGACTGGTTAGCCAGCTGCAGAGTTTCCTGGGCAGAAAAGATGTAGCCACTGTGGTGCATGCCTTGGTTACATGTAGATTAGATTTCTGCAGTGCACTCTTTGTGGGGCTGCTCTTGACAAGTATTCAGAAACTTCAGTTGGTACAGAATGCTGCAGCCAGGACATTGATTGGCGTGGATCACAGGGAACATATCACCCCAATCTTGACTCATCGACAATGGCTCCCAATTTGTTTCTGAGCACAATTCAAGGCCCTGACCTTGACCCTCAAAGCCTCATATGGTTTGGGACCAACACACCTGAAGGACTGCCTACTCTATTATGAATCCATCTGATCACTGTGGTCATCTTTGGCGGCCCTGCTTCTGAGATTAAGCAGGTAGCAACCTGGGAGAGGGACTTCTTGGTCATGGCACCAAAACTCTGGAACTGTCTCCTGAGGGAGATTCATCTGTCCCCTCCTGATGCTGTACTCCATCAGCAAATGAAGTCTTTATTTTGTTTGGCATTCTCAGTGATCCCTCTTTCCTGCCTGATGTTTGTTTGTTTTTTAATGTCTTTGTATGTATTTTAGCTCTGTTTTTGTTTTAATAATGGTTGTTTTTGTGGGGGGGGGTTAAAATGTAATTTTATCATGTATGTTTTAATTTGTTAGCCACCTTGGTGGCCCCCGTGGGGGCACAAAGATGGGATATAAATTTTGTAAATAAATAGATATCCATTATGGCCTTGCCGTTCACGCTAGGGTATGAGTTTTCCATTGTATCTACATTTTAACAAAGAGACTGTCAGTGGTGAGTTTTGTTTTAGATCCTGGTGATCATGCCTTCCCCCTCCCTTCTTTCTTTTTACTCTCTCCCTTTCTATCTCTACCTATATTTCAGGCCAGTTCTAAATAGATACGCCAGGATCTTACTTTTTGTAAATGCCTCTCAGCCCTAATATTTTTCCTGTGTTAAGACACATTCCTGAAGCCTCCCTCTTGAGTGGGAGTACTTTTGTAGTTTTATTTTTATTAATCTCCTCATAAGCCAGTTACAAAATGAACATGTCACTGTTTAAAGTTCCTTATACAATCCTGAGTATTAAACAGCTGGACATCTTAACGATAAAAATGTTTCCTGCAGATAAATTGAACACACTGTCACATAGTTTCATTAAGCTTTGCACTTTTTATATTGGGAAATACAAGAGATTCCCGCCATTAGTATACACAATGTCTGTTCACTTTCATTGTTTTCGGAGCTTTCTTAGAAAATCCTAATTATGGCCTTTAATAGTATTACATACAAAAATTGTAACTATTGCACATCAGCAAAAAAAAAAAAAATTCTTTGGATAAAAAAGGGAAATAGCTAATACTGCAGTAACATAGCTGCCGAAAGAGGCAGAATGGTCACTGAGGCAGGGATGTATTCCCAACACTTCCAAAATTCAAAATGTTAGCCAATTGCATAGTTACTTGGTAACTCAGGTTCTACAGGTCCCAATTTGTACAGCATAAAGAGTTCTAACTCGGAGAGGATCTGTCTGTACTTATTAATGAGCTATTTGAAACCCTCTTCCTTGAAATGAAACAGGTTGCATTACTGTAAGAGAAATTAATGAGATTCTTTTGGGCTTCCCATAACTGTCTTAAAAATAGTAAGAGTTTAATACATTTCCTCTTTCACAAATTGTTAGCCACAGAATGAGCTTTAAAGTGAACTCTGAATTTTTGAAATCAGCTGTAGAGAACATGAGATACTATCGAAAAAGTTGAAGTTTATGTTATGGCACATCCCTATACATGCACACAACTCTGTTTCAGGTTTATCACTAAGGGTGTATGTCACGCGGGGGGGCGTCACCCGCGGTTGCCCAAGTCGCTGCCTGGGGGGGAGAGGGGGCTGAGACAATTTCTTCTGCCTCAGACCAGTCGGAAGGAGAGTCAGAGCTGGTCTCTCCTCCTGACTCAGCCAGTGTGCCTACGAGCGCCCAGCTCCAGCTAACACTGGCCTCTGTATCCTCCCCGGCGGTTCTCTCTCTTCCCCCTTTATCCTCCCAGCCAGCGAGCTGACGCCCCCCCCCCCCCGGAAGCCGCCTAAATAGCCGGTTGCCTAGGTCGGCATCCTCCGCCCCTCCCTGTCGTGCTGGGCGTGGGGCGCGGTCCGGCCGCCTGCGGGCCCGCCCGGGAATCAGCTGCTGGGCGGGCTGGCCCTCCCCCGCCCGATCCTGTGTCACGGCGGGAAGGCTCCGTGTCGCCCCGCGGCCATTGGGGCCAAGTCTGCTGCCTGTTGGCGGCGCCGCGGGGGCGCCAGCGCCCCTCTCTCGTCGCCGTTGAGCCCCTAGGGGAGAAGAGGGAGAAGCCCTTGGGGGAAGAGGGGGAACCGGCTGCGAGGTCTGGGACGCGGGGTGGGAGCCCCGCCCCTGGAGAGCCAGCCGCGAGGTCCGGGGCACGGGGTGGGAGCCCCGCCCCTGGAGAGCCAGCCGCGAGGTCCGGGGCACGGGGTGGGAGCCCCGCCCCTGGAGAGCCAGCCGTGGGCTCCGGGGCGCGGGGTGGGAGCCCCGCCCCTGGAGAGCCAGCCGCGAGGTCCGGGGCGCGGGGTGGGAGCCCCGCCCCTGGAGAGCCAGCCGCGAGGTCCGGGGCACGGGGTGGGAGCCCCATCCCCGGACAGTGTATTTGGCATTAAAGCCATCAGGACAAGTCAGGGCTACCTGGGCCCCAAGCGAGGGGCGGTCTTCACCTTGGGCAAGGTAAGCAGGAGCCGCTGCCAGCCAGCGAACCTCAACCTGTGCAGGTCAGGCGGCAGCCCCTGAGGGGGGAGGAGGAGGAGGCACACA
The DNA here is from genome assembly GCF_029931775.1 of Euleptes europaea. NCBI lineage: Eukaryota > Metazoa > Chordata > Lepidosauria > Squamata > Sphaerodactylidae > Euleptes > Euleptes europaea. The sequence continues at coordinate 35,856,422 of NC_079318.1, read as the reverse complement.
GCTTGTCTGAGCCCTGCATGGGATGGGGAGGCTAGCTGTCTCCCTCCCGCCTTTGGTGGTGAGGCCAGGGGGTCCTTTTTCTTTCTAGTTTGCTTCCAAAAGGAACCCTAGTAACACCACGCACCAGGGCTAAAAGGTCGGAACTGTCTACTGCTTTCAAAGATCCTCAAAGTTAAGATACCATCAGAACTGACTGGGAATTATGTGTGGAGTATCAGAAAGTCATCCAGCTTATATGACACCAAAAAAAAAATCTACACAAGTTGTAGGTGTTGCAGAAAACCATGATCTGTAGATGCGAGTAACTAAGGCCTTTTATGCAGGGCTGTTTCCCCGCGGTCATCCCCGTTGACTGCTTTGGGATTTCCTTTTGATTATTCATGCTATGACGCACCCCCCCCTTTCAACCACTTCGATACCCCACTCTCTCAGCCCGACTGTATATGCTGAGGGAAAAGCGTTGGTCTGAGTATATTTGTGAGGAGATTATTTTCCCTCTCCTCCAATCCCACACCAGTATTTACCTCAGAGAGAAATAGGACCCAAGAGGCTTTTTAACTTAGACAAAACAGGGAAGTTTATTGAACAGAACTCACAGAGATTGATTTTTAAGGAAAAGGCAGAATTGGAGGGAAAACTCAGAGTCAGATTTATATACACAAGATTACTTTAGAGATAGCTTAGGTGTTTTCTTCACTCAAGTTCCTTCAGTTCTTAGTTTTCCTCTTACTCAGATTCAGACTCTCAGACTCTGTCCCCCAGCCTAGCTCACAGGAGCGAAGGAAGTCTGAGTTCCTTTCCTTCCTCAGAGAACTCACAGAAGTTTGGGGAAATATCCAAAATCCCTCTTCCAGTTCTCTCCCTGACTACCCCACACCAGTGGCTGTAATCCTCCACACCTTCCTGCTACCGGAATAGCTCTACCTCAGAGACTAATTCCCCCTTGTGACCTGAGAATGGGCCCTCCTTAACCCAATTCTCACTCCTGTCACTACCACAGGTTGTGTGTGTTTCAATTGCTTTGGCTTTAACAGAACCCCTCAGGTTCACAGAGTACAGTCTGGCTTCCACTCAGTCTCGCTACCAAGCTTCCAATCTATCACAGCCTCCTCTCAGGCTGGTCCCAATCTTTCGACTACTTTCACAGCCTCTTCTCAGGCTGGGTCCCAAGCTTCGAATGCTTTTCTGTCTCTCAGAGCTCAGAGTGTCAGCTCTCTGGCTCCGCCCACTCTTGGTCTGTCAGCTCTTGCTGCAGATTAGCCCCTTATCCTTCACACATGCCTTTCTCGACCATCAGAGGTCGCCTCGCAATCCCCGCACATTTCTGCATGTTTTGCCTACATTTTCTGGATGAAACAGAGAAGCCATTGAAATTCATAAACATCAGCACAACTTTAACAGAAAAGAGGAGAGTTTAAGAATGAATAAGGCTTGGCTTCCTGCCCTGAAAAACCTCCAGACAAAGACAGCATTCAACAATAGCCATACAGATTAGCTTTGGATTACACACATTAACAGATCACTTCAGGATACAATGGTTCCATATTAACATACCATACCCTCATTAGCACATTATCTTGATACTTACAGGACAATACTTTTGCAGGACAATACTCAGCTCAAACCCAACCCCTTTCTGACTATATATTACTCTTCCTACACCCTTGACACTGAGAGACACTGTCCTTCAGTGTTACTACTCTGAAGATGCCTGCCACAGTTGCTGGCGAAACGTCAGGAAAGAAAATTCCAAGACCACGGTTACACAGCCCGGATAACCTACAAGAACCAATAACAACTTATTGATTCTAGGTAGATCCCCAAACCTCTGAACACCCTATTAAATGAAGGGAGCTGTGTCTTGGATCCAAATGGGTGGGCAAGATACCCTTCAACCCAGAACAGAAGGAGCCGTCACGGTGAGTAAACAAGGCTCCGTTCTCGGTTCTGGGTGGAAGGGCATCTTGTCAATTGCAGGACATCCAAGAGCTAGAGCAGCGGTTCTCAAACTTTTTCCACCGCGGCACCCTTGTTGGGCTAAAAAAATTTCGCGGCACAGCTACCCTTAAAGCGGTTTGAATACTTAGGAAAAGAAGAAAAAACAGTGCAAATTTAATGCTCAGTTGTCTTTAATGCGATGAATGAAACTGTTTGGATGAATTTTTCATTATTTCCTTTATGCTTATGGGAAGTTTAGTTAATTTTACCCTCAAATCACTTGACCCAGAAAGTTTGCTCCTGTATCTGTTTTTTATGTAAGCGTACGTTGAGAATGCAGACTCACAGAGGTAAGTTGAAGTAAAACGCACAAGTCTTTTCACTGCAGCCTTGCCAACAGCATTGTTTTCTGAATACACCTGCATCCCAAACTCTTCTTGGCTTCCTTCACGGTATTTCTGTTTTAAACTGCTGTCTTCGCTGATCTCAAGCAGATTTTGAAAAATTTCATTCGTCATTCCAGTAGGTTTATGTTTCGGGTCACAAGAAAACGGGTTCATCATCCAGCTGTAGATGTCATCAGAGTCAATGTCGGGAAAATAATCAACTATGCTTCTTTCCAAACCTTGCAAGTGGGAAATAACAATTTCGAGGAAGTTGGTTTGAAGGTTGATCTCATTTGTTTTGACAAATTCTTGCAACCGAGGAAAGTTGGAGATGTCTCTGCTCTCAACACACGTTTTAAAAAATGTAATTATTTTCCGCAAGGCTTTTATTTTCTCTAATTGTGCTCCTCCTTTCCCTTGAAGAGAAGTGGTGGTTTCATTTAGTTTTTCAAAGTTGTCGGAAAGGTATCCCAATTTAAGCAGCCAATCGACATCGGTTAATTGTTGGATAAAAGGCTCCTCTGTAAGTGTGACCACCAGTGCATCTTTTAGTTCAAAAAGTCTGGCTAAAACTTTTCCCCTTGATAGCCACCGCACTTCTGTGTGCAGCAAGAGGTGGAAGTGATCCATACCCAGATCTTCGGGGGTAAGTTTTAAAAGGTGTGCTTGAAGAGGGCGGCTCTTACCATGATTATTTTCATAGCACCATCCGACTTTTAAATCTTGCGGCATCCTTCTAGTTGCCAGAGAATGCCGATGGATGACACAGTGGCTGATGGTGGCATTTCCTGCCACTTGCTTCATCCTAGACATGGCTCCCTTCACTTTTCCAACCATTGCAGCCACTCCATCGCTGCAAATATCCACACACTTGCTCCATTCCAAATCATTTTTCTGTACACATTTGTCGATAACTTTGAAAATTTTGTCGCCAGTGGTGTAAGTTTCAAGCACTTCACTCATCAAAAGTTCTTCTTCTATTTGCATTTCGAATGGATACTTCACAAACACAAGAAGAACAGCAAGTCCCGCAACGTCGGTACTTTCATCAAGCTGTAAACTAAAAAATTCACAAGTTTTCAATCTTCTTATAAGCTCGTTCTCCACAGACTCTGAAATTGTGTAAACTCACTTGCTTATAGTGCTATTTGACAGCTGCACAGTATCAATCTTCTTGGCCATGTCTGGACCTAACATGCAACTTACAACATCCTTCACGCAAGGTTTAATCAGTGTCTCGGCAACAGTATGGGGCTTTCCAGATTTTGCAATGTGTAAACTGACAATAAATGAAGCTTCAGTTGCGTTTTCATTTTCATTTTTAGAAATTCTCTCCATCATGGATGACCCTGCCTGAAGAGATAAAGTGCGGCGTATAAGCACGTATGCAGTCTCTAGCCATACATTAAACATTATATTCACTAAATCAGTGGTTCCCAACCTGTGGGTCGCGACCCCTAAGGGGATCGCGAAGTGTTTTCTGGGGGGTCGCGGCAGCGCCTTCGTGCTTTTACCTCAGCGGCTGCGAGGAGGAGAGGTGCCGGGCGGCCAGAAGCGGCGCCGGGAGTCGGAGGGGCGCGTGGGAGGCGCTGCTGCTTCCCTGGCCAGCGGGGACTTTGCCCCCTCGCCTGCCTCTTCTCCCTGCCAGTGAGTCAGCCCCCCTCGGAAGGGCGAAGCGGAGCCAGTCGCGGCGGGCGGTTCTAGCACCGCTCTGGCCCTCCCTCCTTCTTCTCCTCCTCCTTCGGAGGTGGGAAGAGGAGGAGGTTGCAGAGATCGGAGGGCCAGCCAAGCTCGCCCACTTTGCACGGGAAAAGAGAAGCACCAAAATGGACGGGGGGCATGTGCCTGAGGGAAAATCAGGGAGGCGCACTTGTTGTTTCTCTTCGGGGGGCCCCCGCACACAAAATGGAGGGCGAGCCTGAGGGGGAAAGGAAAGGGGGCGCTTGTTGCTTCTATTTGGGCCCCTCACACACACAAAATGGAGGGGTGCGCCTCAGGTGGAAAGGATAAAGGGGGCACTTGTGGTATCTCTTTGCCCCCCCCAAATGGGGGAGGCAAGCCTGAGGTAAAAAAGAAAGGGGGAACTTGTTGCTCCTCTTCGGGGTCCCCAGCAGAGGGACATGCCTGAGGTGGATAGGAGAAGGGGGGCACTTTTTGCTTCACCCCCCCAAGGGGGAGGCAAGCCTGAGGTAAAAAGGAACAGAGGGCTTTATGCAAATGTGGCGGGGGTCACAGATTACTTGGCAATTGTAAAAGGGGGTCGCGACTCAAAAAAGGTTGGGAACCACTGCACTAAATAATCAGTCTCTTAAAAGAAAAGAATACAAATTTACCGTCAAATCCACTGGAATCTTTTTTTTTGCGATGACAACAACCCGGTACCACTCGAAACAAATGACGCACAACCACAAAAATGGCTGACGAGTGGCAGACGTAGCATATAGACAGGGAGATAATGGTGTTGCCATGTTATAAAAACGGATTATACTGCTAAATTGCTAAATCTTAGTGGAAATTAAATATTATTGCCACGGCACCCCTGGCATACTCTCACGGCACCCCAGGGTGCCGCGGCACCCAGTTTGAGAACCTATGAGCTAGAGTACCGGGTGGGAATTAGGACTCATCCAAGACCTGCTGCAGAACCCTTCTACCAAAGGCTGCATCAGCAGAGGCCATGGAGTCTATTTTATGTTTGATGAATGTAGAGGCTGAGGACCAGGTGGCCGCCCTACATATCTCGTCTAGGGAAGCCTGCCTGTCAAAGGCCGCTGATGTGGCTTCACTGCACACTGAGTGTGCGGTGATTCCCGTTGGAGGGGGAATCTTGCATGCCTTGTAGGCTTCAGTGATACATTGGTTAACAGCTGTAGTTATAGCAGGGCTAGACATCGTTCTCTCTTTGGACGGATTAGTCAGGGAGATGAACAGCGCATCTGATTTTCTTATGGGAGCAGTGCGTTTGAGGTATACTTTTAACAACCTTCTCAAATCCAGATTGTGCCACTCTTTTTCCCTGGGATGAACAGGATTAGGACAAAAAGATGGTAAGTGGATTTCCTGTGATCGGTGAAATACGGAATTCACCTTGGGAATGAACGTGGGATCTGGTCTCAACACAACTTTGTCCCTGTGAAAAATACAGAGGCCCTCTCGTGCGGAAAGAGCCCTCAGTTCAGAGACTCGACGAGCAGAAATCACCGCCGTAAGGAAGATAGTCTTCATCCTTAACATCCTTAAGGGAATGTCCCTAATAGGATCGAATGGGGGTCGCATCAATGCCTTGAGAACCACATTGAGGCGCCATGTAGGAAAGCAGTGGACTACCGGGGGTCTGGTTTGAACCACTCCCTTTAGGAAAGTTATGTTGTGTGGATGTCTAGAAAGCGGGAGGCCATCATCTGAGGACAAGACGGTGGACATGGCCGCCACCTGTCTGCGTAAGGTGGAAGCCTTAAGACCCAGTTCTACACCCTCATGCAGGAACTCTAGGATCGTGGGTATCCCCGGGGAAAGTGGGTTGACGCACCTGCGTCTACACCACAGCACAAACGCTCTCCATGAGGTGTTGCATATCCTTCTGGTGGAAGGTTTCCTGGCCTCTATCATGGTATCTACCATTGGTGTGGAATAATCCTCCTCTAGGAGGGACCTCCTCTCAATTTCCACGCGATTAAGCGCAGCCATTGAGGGTCTGGGTGGAACAGGGGACCCTGGTGGAGAAGCTCTGGGATATTCGGGAGTTCCCAAGAAGTCTGCACTGATAACACTCGAAGGCTGGGAAACCAAGGTCTCCTTGGCCATAGAGGGGTAATTAGGATGGCCGTGGCCTGTTCCTTCCTGATCTTCCGTATCACCCTCGGGATGATGGGAATGGGGGGAAAGGCAAACAGCAGTTCTTTTGGCCATGGAGACATGAGAGCGTCCATGCCCTCCGCCCCTGGGTGGAAGTAGCGAGTGAGAAAGAAACCTGGGTAGAAGGTGGTTGCTCGCAGAGGCGAACAGGTCCACCTTGGGGTGACCGAACCTCTCAGTGATCTGTCTAAAGACCGACTCGTCAAGGGACCACTCGCCCTCATCCAGAACCTGTCGACTCAACCAGTCGGCTTGCAGGTTGAGAGCCCCTCTGACGTGCTCTGCAGATAGAGAAAGCAGGTTTGATTCGGCCCAGGTTAGGATAATCTCCGCTTCCTGGTGGAGTCTGGATGACCTCGACCCCCCCCTGCTTGTTTAGATAGGCTTTGGCTGATACGTTGTCTGTTCTGATCAAGGTGTGTCTGTGACAGAGGAGGTGCTTGAAGTGTAGCAGTGCTAATCTGATGGCCCTTAACTCTAGCAGGTTTATGTGCATTCTCCTTTCTCATATGGACCAGAGTCCCTGGGCTGTGAGATTCTGACAGGTGGCTCCCCACCCCTCTTGGCTGGCATCTGTGTACACTTGTATTTGATCTTCTATAACGAAGTGCATCCCCTGGTTGAGGCTGCTGCTCTTGCCCCACCAGAGTAGGGATTGACGGAATGATAGGAGTAGAGGGATTGTCTTGTCCCTGCTTTGAGTGATCAAATCCTGATATGGCTGTAAAAGTATCTGGAGTGGCCTGGAGTGAAACCTGGCCCAGGGCACTGAGCTGAGACAGGCTATCATTTTCCCTTGTAGTTTGGCTAGGTTCATGATTTTGCCCTGAGTGGACCTGATGGTGGATTGTACCATAGTCTGGATTTTGCTGATTTTGTCCTGGGGGAGAATCACTAGATTCCTGTGAGTGTCTAAAATGACTCCCAGGTGTTCCAATCTTTGTAACGGGACCAGATGGCTCTTCTCCATGTTCACAAGAAAGCCATGAGTGGTAAGAATGTGGATCACCCTGGAGGTATGAACCACTGCCTCCTCCCTGGATCTGGAGCATATTAAGATGTCGTCCAGATAAGGGAATATTGTAATCCCCTCCTGACGAAGCAATGCCACCAGCGTCACCAAGATTTTGGTGAATACGTGGGGAGCAGATGCCAGTCCGAAGGGGAGTGCCCTGAACTGGTAGTGTTTGTTGTTGTAGCAGAACCTGAGGAACCTCCAGTGTGACTGGTGAATGGGGACATGGAGGTACGCTTCCTTCAGGTCCAAGGAGGTTAGAAATTGGTCTAATTGGAGGGCTTCTAGAATGGAGCGGAGTGTTTCCATGCAGAATTTCCTGTATCGAACTCTCCTGTTTAGGTGCTTCAGGTCTAAGATAGCTCTCCAGTCCCCATTTTTCTTGTGGACTGTAAAGAAAATGGAATATACTCTGCTGCCCTGTTCGGATTGGGGAACTGGCTCTATGGCTTGTATTTGTTGTAAATGCAATATGGCCGCTAGAGTTCTGTGGTGTTTTCCCTCTTTAGGGATCTTGGGGGATTCAGAAACTTGTCCCTGGGAATGCTGGTGAATTCTATGAGGTATCCTGTTTGAATGACTTGAGATACCCAGGCGTCTGTGTATGACCTCTCCCACCTTGAGTGGAACTGTAGGAGCCTGCCCCCTATCTCCGGGGCCCTGACATCACTGTTTAGGGGCCTTGGAGAACTTGTCTCCTCTGTTGTTTGAGAACAGTTGCTGACCCTGGGGGGCACGAAAAAATCTGTTGCCCCCCCTACGAAAGGAGCCCCTGTTGCTAGTGTTCCATGTACCCCGCCGATGGTCTGGTCTAAAGGGTGCAAAGGTGTGAGTAGATCTGAAGTTGGGAAAGGCAGAAGAGGATCTCCCATCCTTCTTGTAGGATCTAGGGAGAACCTTCTTTTTATCTTTGTTCTCGACTAGAATCTCCTCTAGTCTTTCCCAAAAAAGTTTGCCCCCAGTATAGGGGTATGACATAGTAAGGGTTTTGGTTTTGATTTCGTTCTGCCACGGACGTATCCAGAGAGCCCTTCTAATGGCAATGTTGGAAGAAGTGGCCCTGGCCGCGAAAGACATGGCGTCCAGTGAGGCGTCTGCCATGAAGGCTGATGCCTTGAGGAGCCTGTTCAGCCCCTCAGAGAGCTTGCAGTTGTCCCCAGTGTATAACTGGATGATCTTTCTCAGCCACACTATGGAAGCTCTGGCCATGATTGAAGTCGCTGCTGACGCTTGGATGGCAAGAGTAGAGGCCTCATGTACCTTTTTAGACAAGATTTCGGCCTTCCTGTCTATAGGGTCCCTAATTGTCCCCATCCCATCCTCGGAGGGTAGGTCCGGGGAGTGAACTGCTGCCACGGGAGTGTCTATGAGAGGGAGTTGAAAGAGGGACATTGCCTGAGGAACCATGGTGTAAAGCTTTTTGATGTTGGAAGAAAACTGCCTATTGGCCAGAGGCTTATCGAACTCAGCCTGTACCTGGGTCTCAAAGAATTCTGGGAAGGGAATCTCCCATATACGTGGCTTGGTACTAGGGAAGAATTCCTTCGTTCCCTTTTTTCTGGTTTTGAGTTTGGAATCGGTTACTGGTTCTGGGTCCTCATTAAGGTCCAGAGCTATCAGGGCCTTGTTTAATAAGCCTTGGAAATCCTCTGCCAAGAACAGCCGAGGATGTTGTTCCTCCAGCAGGACTGGGGTGTCCTCATCGGAGTCAAACTCCCCCTCCTCTCTGCTCTCTGCGTCGGAAGCCATAGATAAGCATTCCTCCACAGGTTGGGGTGGTTGGGGGGGAGGTTGGGCCTTCAGAGCCGCCTTTGTGCGCCATTGTGAATTGGAAATTCTCTCCTGTTCCCCTTGTCCCTGTTGGAGAGGGAGGGGATTATGGTGGGGACAGGTCATATCATTGCCCTGGATTATAGGAGCAATGGAGTCCCTAAAGGCGTTCATCATCTGTGCCTGTTTATCCAAAACCCCATTAAAAAGATCTAACATTTCCCTTCGTGTAACAGGAGCCTCAGGCTCAGACATAAATACGTTACTCCCCTGATGAGGATCGATTGCCGCTGAGGTGCCTTCTTTAAGTGGGCTCCTCATGATTGAAGGCGCGTTGGGAGCTGACTGGCGCGTTTCACCGCCGCTCGCGCCATTTTGAGGCGGCTCCTCCGAGCGCGCCTTTTTTGATGCAGTTGGTCCTTCCGTGCCGCGAACCGCAGCTGCGACCGCCGGTATGGTCTCTGCGGCGGCGCCCTGTTGAGGCAACGAGGGCTGCGTCGTGGTCCTCCTCGGATAGTAGGTCCGAGTCTGAGTCTCTCCTGCCATCCGCCATCTTGCCCAGCGGGGCGAAGTGGGGGCGGAGAGTAAAGGACAAGCGGGGAAGACGGGGGAGGAAAAAAGGATGCGCCCGCAACCCGAGCCTGCAGGCGGGAACGGGGAAAGAGATGGTCTAACAGAATAGGGAGCGAAACTCACACAGACAGGAACACACAAGGTAAAATTATCTCTAAAAGACAGAGTTCTATAATGAAGCTGCCACCCTAACCAAGGCAGGACGGAAACTGGGTTTCCCGCCCAGGGAGACAGGAAATTGAAGGGAAAAAAATTAGTCCTGCCTCTCTGGGCACGTAATGGTAATACCCGCAATTGACAAGATGCCCTTCCACCCAGAACCGAGAAGGCAGGGTTATTTGAGCCCAGGGAGGGCAGTCATTCAGACAGACAGACCTCCCTTAGTGTATCAACTGGCTAACTGTAAAAGTTAAAGCTGACAATGGCAGCAGTTCCAGGACAGTGAATGTCATTTATCCATCTGTAAATTCACCCTGAGGGATTCCTGCAGAAACACCACGTGCACGAAACTCTAGCATGTGGTTCAACATCTGGTATGCATTAGATGATGAGAATGCTTCCAGCTGTTTTAGTTTTTTATTCCCTTTTAAAAGAGCCAAATGGAACAGATCATATACTGAGTTTTACTGATTGACTCGAAATAGGGGTTTCCTTCGAGTTTTCCCACACAGGGTGGTACCACACTAGGCCTCATATGGTTAAATGGCAACATTTGCTGTGTATCAATATTTAGTAGACATAGTTTAATCTCTAATTTTTTTAAAATCTCAGAACATACCAATCTGAAATGGGGAGACACTGTGAGCTAAGCAAGGTAACATAAACTGGCCAAACAAGCAAGTAAGAGAACCCAGAGGACAGCAACTTGTGAATTCTAATGACATTTGAGCCTCAAGAGAATAAATTTAAGTTGAAGAATAGGAAAAAAACCCATTCTGCCTGGTAAAGCAAGGGTGATTTCAAATGTTATGAAATGTGGGGAAATGAAAAGTGTCAGGGCCTCGTACTTTCTCCCTGTTCTTCTCTATATTTTTCAACATTTTAAAAATGTCAGTACACAGAGTTTGCAATCTTAAATCAGAGGGAGATATAAAATTATGTGAAGGAACACAAGGAACAGGATGATATGGAAGAGTGAGAGGAACAGGAAGTACAAGGTACTTCTAAAATACCTGAAACTACCATGGAATTCATTACAGATCAATATGCTACAGGGACTCTTTTAATCATTTTTCTCCATACACTATTATATGTTCATATGTCCTTCAAACATGTTAGAAATTTGCACTGTTTCATCCACAAACATTAGACGTTTATAACTATTATGGATTCTTTAACTTAAATACATTTCAAAAAGTGAAATGGACATGAAAGAGAAAAGACATTCAGATCGTTTTCAGATGGAGAGCTTAAAACAGCTTGGTATGGAGTTAAATGACCCCCAAAGCTGAAATACAGAAGAATTACCCTTCTTCAGAGGATGTCACCCACTGAGTCTAGCTGAGTCACTGCTCTGGGTGTTTCCAATTCCAATCAGGAAGCATGTGTGGAACAGCAACTCACACAGAGATATGGTGGGTGGCCCCCCCTCTATAGATGGGCAATTCAGTCACATCTCAGCAGACAGCAAAATCAGAGCAGAGGGGAATCTTCAAAAATAAGCATTTAGTTCGGCTTCATCCATAAAAAAGTTTAACTCATCAGCTTCTGAAAAGCAATGCACAACACTAGAATTTACTAGACATATTTCCTAATGTGTGCGTATAGGTTACTGTGTTGCAATCTTACACATAATTATCTGGAAATAAATACTACTGAATGAGTAAACAGGCACAGGATTAAGCTATACAAAATGTAGGGAAAGCCAGAAATATACACAACAGGATCTTTTCTCTATTCTTGATAACAGTTCGAAATTACAGTTAAATACAATGAATAATCTCTTGTTAACACCATCAAGTTAAAATTTATAAATTTTAAAATAAGAACTCAGATTTTGAGGTTGGCTATGTTCCTGGCAAATGTGTGAATATGATACATGAATTAAAACAGGATGACAAGCAAATTTCCCTTATCCCCCAGTGGTAATCTATTCAAGCCTAGGGCTCCAGGAAAGGACTTGAACCCACATCTGCAGAGCTCTCTGGAATATACCAACTCCAGTGGCACTGTGATGCTCCTTCCAGTGGGGTGTCCCCTTTGCTCCATCCCCCAGTGTATTATGCAGATGGTCCATAACTAGGGTTGCCAACCTCCAGGTGGTGGCTGGAGATCTCCTGCTATTAAAACTCATATCCAGCCGACAGAGATCCGTTCACCTGGAGAAAATGGCCACTTTGGCAATTGGACTCTATGGCAATGCAGTCCCTCCCCTCCCCAAACCCTGCCCTCCTCAGGCTCCACCCCAAAAACCTCCCATCAGTGGCAAAGAGGGACCTGGCAGCCCTATCCATTACTGCCTTATCTCAGGAGGCTGTGACTGCGTTGTCCCACATGAGTTGGCTGCATTCGTGTATGCTACTCATGGGGGTGTCAGTGGCTTGCCATGCCATGATTAGTGAATGTACACGTCTCTATAATTATTTGAGAGCAACACTGGTGTTATGGCTAGGGTGTTGGACTGACATCTGGGAGACCCAAGGTTGAATCCCCACTCTGCCATGGAAGCTTGTTGAGTGGCCTGGAGCCAGTCACACATTCTCAGCCTAACCTACCTCACAGGGCTGTTGTGAGGATAAAAATGGAGGACAGAAGAATTATAGAAGCTGGGCTGCTTCTACACCAAGGATTCCCCATGTTTCAGCCACTTGACTGGTGCATTTCCTCCCCCCCCCTCCCACGTTTCCAGATGATATCCTCTATTTGTACACACACACAATTCCGTTTTAATTTAAACCAGTACAAAAACCAGTATTTCCTGGGCAGGACGTTATCAGTGTGAGCAGTTTCTTGGGTCTGAAGGGAAAACAGTGCAATTGCGGGACTTTGGTAAAGTGCTAGTCAATTACTTTTATAATTTGTTGAAGAATGCAAAGGGGATAATCCCTGACAATTAGCTAACTGAAGATAACTGTCTACCTTTTTAGATGCGGGAGGGGAGAGAATCATCAGAGGCTCTGCAAATATGAGGTGGTTTTTTTTAAGAGTTGTTAAAGTTATTGAGTGGTTATTCCTATCCAGCATTAAGCCTGTTTGTTTTTTAAACAACTGAAGAAAGTCACCCACAGATCTGCCTGCCTTTTAGGGAGGCGGAGGAAATTGTTGCCTACAAATACATGGAGGTTATTCCTTTAAATTTTTAAAGTACAGCATTATTTCTATTGTTGTGCTACTCATGCTTCCCAAAATTTAAAAACAAAAAACATTAAAACAGGGTGGGTAAAGAATCCTGAGGGTCACATGAGAACACAGTGGGGGAGGCCTTCAGTGCAGATCATGTGTAAAAGAGAAACTGCTGCTTAAAATGGAGAGAAAAGAGATTACCCTGGGCTGTATGAAATCTCCATTGCAGGGGTGATTTCACACAATATTACATCAGCAACCAGACTACCAAAGAAAATCACCCCAGTGCAGAAGAAGCCTTGCTCTGGGTCCCCAGTTGGGAGAAAGGCAGGGTATACATGAACTAAATGATAAAAAGGTAAAGGTAATCCCTTGCGCAAGCACTGGGTCATTACTGACCCATGGGGTGACGTCATATCCAGATGTTTACTAGGCAGACTATGTTTATGGGGTGGTTTGCCATTACCTTCCCCAGTCGTCTACACTTTACCCCCAGCAAGCTGGGTATTCATTTTACCGACCTCGGAAGGATGGAAGGCTGAGTCAACCCTGAGCTGGTTACCTGAAACCGACATCCATCGGGATCAAACTCAGGTTGTGAGCAGAGCTTTTGACTGCAGTACTGAAGCTTAACACTCTGCGCCACGGGGCTCCTAAATATAAATAAATGTGTTATAGTTACTGCACAACCCTAAGCGGGTGGTGGTTAAGAAACACCCAGGGATGGAGCAACTGTGTCACCTCCTGAGCAGCTTCCTGGCCCAAAAAGGGAAGGCAAAAAGGTAATTTTAACAAAACTTTGTGAAACTCTTCCATTGGGTTTCACAGGGCTACACCTGCCTTTTTGCAAGTGGGCGCCGGCTAAAGGGGCATTCCCAGGCCGAAAGGGCTTTGGGAGCTGACTAAAGCCAGCTCCGCCCCCGGGATACCCCCATTGACACCAGTGTCAGCCCTTGTGCCAGGAAAACGCTGCCAGCTCACACTGCTCCGCTGCTTCCCGGAGATGGCGTAAGTGGCCCTGCCCAGGAATTAGTGCCAGTTTAGCTGACACTAGTAGCACTAATGCCAGCGCTGGGGTCAAGCTGGCTCCTAAACCGGTTTGCAACCCCCCGTTAGGATTGGGCATCAATCGTTTTAATTATTGATTAAAATTGGTGGCATACATCCTAAACCATTTCAAATGTAAGAGTGTGTGTCCAATTTTAATTCACAAAAATATTGAATTTCAGCTTCGGGAAATATTGTGTTTGGAAATGGGGAGCCTTAGGTTTATAAACATTTAATTCATGCATGTTAATGAGCAGTACTGCCCTCTACAGGACAACACACAAAATCCCCTTCAAAAAGCTTCTGTGCCTTACTGTTCAACCACCAGAATGCACACACGTTCGTACTGATATAGATATACACAATGGACCTAAACACAAGTTACCAACAAACACATGCAATAATACTCCCCACCGCCCAAAAAAAAAAGCACACACAATACTTAGGGCGAATATGCATGGTCGCTTTAGCCTCCTTTATTCCCTGTTTCAGCCAGGATTCAGCCAGGATCGAACGCACATTTGGCGAAATGCATGCGTTCGATCCTGGCTTAAACCTGACTGAAACAGGGAATAAAGGAGGCTAAAGCGACCATGCGTTTTCGCCCTTATTTTCAGATGGTAGCCATGCTGGTCTGCAGTAGAACAGCTAGATTTGAGTCCAGTAAAGGTAAAGGTCCCCTGTGCAAGCACCGGGTCATTCCTGACCCATGGGACGACGTCACATCCCAACATTTTCTAGGCAGACTTTGTTTTGCGGGGTGGTTTGCCAGTGCCTTCCCCAGTCATCTTCCCTTTACCCCCAGCGAGCTGGGTACTCATTTTACCGACCTCGGAAGGATGGAAGGCTGAGTCAACCTTGAGCCGGCTACCTAAAACCAACTTCCGCTGGGATCGAACTCAGGTCGTGAGCAGAGCTTCGACTGCAATACTGCAGCTTTACCACTCTGCGCCACGGGGCTCCTGAGTCCAGTAGCACCTTAGAAACCAACAGAATTTTCTAACAAAAACCAACAACCCTTTTGTGTTTTTTTAAAGGAAAATCTGCTTCAAGAGGGGGCAAGAATGAAGAACTAGAAGGGAATTGAATGTTTAACACTTTTCCTGGCCATCATTTCTCAACTCCAAATTGTCCATCATTCAACTTTTTCCCACCACAGCGTTCCAAACAGGTAAGTCCCTTTTCGTAGTCTCCATGTATGGACTATAGATTTAAATCCACCCTTAATCTCCTGTTTCCCTCCATTATGACGTTAGAGTGTTTGCTGTGAAGTGTCAATTCTAAAATTTCCAACTGTGGAAACACTTTTGATTATTCAGAAATAAAAAATAGTAACACAAAGATTACTGTAATAAATATTAATATTTTACCTATGTTTGAATGTTCCAGCTGCATAATTAATGGTGTAACATTGTTGTCAAGCAATCTTAAAAACATTCTTTAAATGTGGTATAATGATTACAGTATCAGACCAGGAAGACCTGGCTTCAAATCCTTACGCTACCATGAAGTTACAAGATGATCTTAGATTATCTTAATGAGCCCCGTGGCGCAGAGTGGTAAGCTGCAGTACTGCAGTCAAAAGCTCTGCTCACTACCTGAGTTCGATCCCGACAGAAGTCGGTTTCAGGCAGCCAGCTCAAGATTGACTCAGCCTTCCATCCTTCCGAGGTCGGTAAAATGAGTACCCAGCTTGCTGGGGGGTAAAGGGTAGACAACTGGGGAAGGCACTGGCAAACCACCCCGTAAACAAAGTCTGCCTAGTAAACGTTGGGATGTAACATCACCCCATAGGTCAGTAATGACCCGGTGCTTGCACAGGGGACAACCTTCACCTTTAGCTTAACTTATCTCACAGGGTTGTGGTGAGAATACAATGGTCTGTGCCTAGATGGGAATCAATGTATCCCTACCAAAGCCCATTGAAGATGAAAAAAGTAATATTAGGCAATTAACCCCTATTGAACCCAACATGGGATGGCATTTGTTAGAGACAGTTTGATAGGGTAGCTGTGTTGATCTGCAGCAGAAGAGCTAGTTTTGAGTCCAGTAGCACCTAAGAAGCTAAGCAGGGTTAGCCCTGGTTAGTATTTGGATGGGAGATCACCAAGGAATACCAGGGTTGCTATACAGAGGAAGGCACTGGCAAACCACCTCTGTTAATTTCTTGCCATGAAAACCCCAAAAAGGGGCCGCCATAAGTCGGCTGTGACTTGACGGCACTTTACACACAGCACCTAAGAGACCAAAAGGATTTCAGGGTATGAGCTATCAAGAGTCATCTGATGAAGGGAGGAGCTTTGACTCTTGAAGGCTTATACCCTGAAACTCCTGTTGGTCTCTAAGGTGCTACTGGTCTTGAATCTATTTGTTAGAGAAATTTTCCTTGAATAATAGAGAACAAGCCGGGATCCCATGAATAATCAGAGTGAGACAGACAATATCACAAGGGAGATCATCTGAACTTTCTTTTTTTAAACTTCATTATTTGAAATAATCCACAATCCCTTATGTTGCTCTTTTGCTATATTCATTCTCTCAAGCCATTAAAGAATAGTCTGAGCGCCAAGCCTTGTGAGAGAGCAAAGTGCTACATAGTCACGTAGCTTCCCTTCTCAAAAACTGCATCTCTGTGACTCAAAGCATGAACTGTGTAGTCAGAAGGCAGGTTTACATGCAGTTTAGCCAGACTCCTAGCAGGAACATTTTCATATGAGTTGTACGTTTCTGTCAGCTAGGCTCTCTGTTGAGCCCGGATACAAACAAGATGGTTTCCCCCACGGACAAAATGGAGTTTTTTGTACACTCCGCTCCCCCCTGTTTGCACCCGGTCTCCTGCCCGAGATCTGCTACTCTATGGAGACCCGCCTGAATAATCGCTGATCTGATACCTGGTCCCGCAAAACAAAGCCGGGAGCTCGGGAAGATCAGCCAGTTAATGCACGCGTTTATTTCCTGTATGCGTTGTCTTAAGTCTTTACCGGTAGTTAACTTCTGTATTGTTTCTTTGTTTCTAAAACCTAATCAACCCCATTGTATTTACCCTATATATGTACCGATATTTCCCCGTGCCTGTATTCTAGCCTTAAGTTTCTATGACTTGCTGTACTCGCTGACTTTCTGAATAAAACTTTTAACTCGCTGCATCGTCTGGAGTGAAGTCCCTTATACCAGGAACGCAACGTGTTGCTGAAGCCTGACAGTTTCCAGACAGTTCATGACTCAGCTCTACCTCACCCAGCGAAGCTGCTGTAAGCAGGAAAAGGAAGATGTAGCTTGTGTCATTGCAGCTATTGGAAACGGTGGAGTGTCTGGCCAAACCATGCAGGACAGCATAAATCCAAGGGATTCAAGAAGCATGTACCCACCCCCCCAAGCAAAACGACAAGATTCCTTCACCTGAAATGCTAATTAATCCAAAGTATAAGCAGTTTTAAAAAGCTACAAGTGAACATGATAATCTTCACTCAGTACCTAAAGGCCAACAACATTAAGTGAGCCAAGAGCCTCTAGAATAGGGTTGCCATCCTCCAGGTACTAGCTGGAGATCTCCTGCTATTACAACTGATCTCCAGCCGACAGAGATCAGTTCACCTGGAGAAAATGGCCGCTTTGGCAACTGGACTCTATGGCATTGAAGTCCCTCCCCAAACCCTGCTTTCCTCAGACTTCAGCCCAAAAATCTCCCACGGGTGGCGAAGGGGGACCTGGCAACCCTACTCTAGAAAGAAAGTTCCATAGGAAGGCATCCCCACAGAAAAGGTTCTATAACCAGTTTCAATTCTCCCTGCCTCTGAAGGAAACAGATGCGGAAAAGGAACCTTATTAAACTATTTTAATTGAAGGGCATGTTCATGTGGGATCTTAGATACTTGCAGTAAATATTTAAATTTCGCAAATTATAGTCCACACAAATACTCAAGAGTGGCTGTGCCACACTAGGCCCCCAGCTCCCATGGGGAGGGGCTGTGGTTCAGTGGGAGAGCATCTGCTTAGCATGCAGAAGATCCCAGGTTCAATCCCCGGCATCTCCAGCTAAAAGGACTAGGCAAGTAGGTGCTGTGAAAGACCTCAGCCTGAGACCCTGGAGAGCCGCTGCCAGTCTGAGTAGACAATACTGACATTGATGGACCTAGGGTCTCATTCAGTAGAAGGCAGCTTCATGTGGTCATGTGGACATTCTGCTATCCTGTGCACATGGCAACTTATTCACAAAGCCAATAACCAAATTGGAAAAGATTGTGTAAATTGACCCTTGGAGTACTGTAGAAGATTACATTTACAACACGGCCCTGGCCTTAATTAGGAACGCATAGTGTAATGACCTATGCTTGGTGATCATACGGATGCGGGTAGTTAAGAGTAATAACTATACATTTTCATCAGTATCTGGATGATAAAAAAAAGATCTCCAAGCAGAAGCAAGTATTGGATACCCATTCAAATATAAAATATGTTTCTGTTGCACCTGCTTGTGATAAGAACTGATAATAATCCATTATTGTACAATGGACAGTATCAGCAATGTGCTATAGTAGATTAGGGCACAGACACAGCCCACAGACAGAATCCAAACTGGCATAAACCTGGCCCTAAAGATAAACTGGGCTTCACACTGTATCAATCTATGTAAATTTCCATGGCTCTGTTCCCAGATTTGGCTTTGCTTAACCTTGAGCTAGATCCTTGACCCGTTTAGAACAAGACTAGACATGTCATCATTCACTTCATTTACATACATCATAGTTTTTCAGAATGTCTTGCACCTGATTTTAACTGTGACATATCCTTGTGTATTATTCTGTGGTATTGTGTTTCTCAGATGCATTGTAGTAAGACCTAAAGCAGACAGGAAACCAATTCTACTTCAAAAAAATCCAGGAACATTAATCACTATAGTTGCACTCACTTTTCATTCAAACCGAACAAGCAAACTCTCACGTAAGTGCTCATGAGCAAACTTTGGTCATTTATGCAGGGGAAGTTTGTGTTTGGTTTGCTGCACAGTTTTCTGATCCAAATCCTGAAACATCATATTCATGAGGGCTTCCCCCCCCCCGAAGAAATTCCAGGAGTACCTTGTGATTAATTATGCATCCCCGTGAATCACGGGGCTTCTGAGTCCCTCCCCCTGAAAATGCAACCTTGTTGCAGTTTACTTGGAGGGGGCGGGTCAGCTCTTAAAGGGACTGCTTGCTCCCTGTCTGTGTGTGAGTTTTTGCAAAGCTGGGTATTCCTCCCCTCCTTTCTTCAACAGCTCCCTGCCAGGAGCTGCCTTCCAGCCTTTGCAGCCTCTCTCCGGTTGGTGTTTTCCTGCACATTTCATGAATGTTTCACTCCCTCTTTTGTGCTTCGCTTTGAGGGAAGGGGTTGAATGGGAGGGACAGACATGCGGGAGGCAGAAGCCATAATGGGTGTGGGGAGAGAAACCAAAAGTTAGGACTATGCATGGAAATGGTGGGGATTTACCTCACTCTTGCCTCGAAGCAGAATTTAAATTCATTATAAAACAGCATCCTAGAACTGCGGGGGGAAACGAGACGTGAGCGAAGTGACTTCTAAAGGTTTGTAAAATCATGAATAATGCAAAGGAAGCCTTGAAGCCGTCCAGCAGGGAAACTGAGCTAAATACCCCTGCATAAATGGCCTTTGTCTACTGTGCGCATGCTTGTAACTGGTTGGTTCTAAATGTCTCTACAAAACGTCACAAATGCTTCTGACAAGTTGGTTAAAAACTAACATTTAAAGTTTTTAAATTCTGGATATATTAAACATGTTTTTAAAATAATTTGCTTCATATCTGATCTTAATATAAAAATATGTTGAAATCTGCACACATAATCTCTTTAACTGAATGCACAACACTTTATCAAACATACTGACTTGGTTCTGATTTGGCACCATGTGAGTGAACATGAGGCTCACACTTTCCCTTCTCCCAGCTCCCACTTCTCGTCATTTGCTCTGATATTCCCTTTCCATGGACAACTACAGTTTGCTGTTATATCTGAAAAAGACAAACTGTGATTTTCAATTCTAGCAAACTATGGTTCACCCAGTTTAGATGTAATGGCAAACCATGGTTTCCTGCAAAAGATGAAGTATCAGAGCATATAAAGGGAGACATGGAGAAAAATGCATGAGCTTGAGGCTAGTGCATGTAAACTATCGTACTTTGATCACATTATGAGAAGACAAGAGTCACTGGAAAAGACAATCTAGGAAAAATTGAAGGCAGCAGGAAAAGAGGAAGACCCAACAAGAGATGGATTGACTCTGTAAAAGAAACCACAGCCTTCAGTTTGCAAGACCAGAGCAAGGCTGTTAAAGATAGGACGTTTTGGAGGACATTGATTCAAAGCGTCACAGTGAGTCGGAAGTGACTTGACAGCACTTAACACACATACAGCTAAGAATCAAAACCAATATAACATTATTACATGAAAAATAAATTATCATATAATCTTTGGATATTTCTTTTGAAAAAGTCTTCCCCCCACATACACACAAGATAGTATTTCATTTTTAGAACTAACTTCTAGCTCTCATCCATCCTGATTCTAGCCATGTTTCCTTGGAAGTTATGTCTCACTTGAGGGTTCTGGAGGACATCCAGGCCAGCAAAGCAACCAAGGCAGATCTGGCAATAGCTGAGCTGGCCACCAGTGGGAAGAATACATATCTCTTTAGAGACAGTGCTGTTAGATTCCAAGGAGGATGGCATGTCAGCTGGGAATGACAGTGCTTTCTGACACCATCACACAGTGTGTTTCAAATGAGGCCAGAAGATGCCCATGCCAACAGGCAAACTAGAAAAGTGAAGGGCAAGGGAAAAGGAAGGTGCCAAGAAGAACAAAGGTGTAAGAATCTGAGGAAGAAGAAGGAAAGCTGGGAGGTGATAGAAAGGAAGAGGAGGACTTTCAAGAAAGGAAAGCAGAAATAGGACCAGGAGGCCCCCAAGAAGCCATGAAGATCAGCATCACCCAAAGCTAGGGCAAAATCTCTCTGCTGGGGGAATGGAAGGGCGCACAACAAAGACCTGATGTCAAAACTGGAAGGGGGTACCTAAGTGAGAACAGGGAGGAAGAAATCCTTCCTGTAACATGCAAGCAATGCTTACAGGGAAAAATAATGCTAATTATTATCCTTACTTCAGCCTTCATAACTCTTCCTGAGAAACTAAAGACAGAGGAAGGGTTTTTTATATGTGTCTCCCCCCAGAAGCCTTCACACCACCCAGTGTCAAAAAACACACATATTCTTCCATCTCCTGCGCATATCATTACTTCTGCCAAACAGAAAACAAAAAAAAGCTCAACAAGGTATCAACTTTGGTGTGAAGTGTGCAATAGCAATGTTTACTTCAGGCAGATCAGGACAGCAGTTGTTTCTGAGACTTGCTGGATCAGCAAAGAACTACGACATACCCTTTAAACATTTGACTGCAGAAAACAAATACATACACTTGGTCTCACATTAAGAGAACAAAAATTTAAGAACGTGGGAACCAAATGAGCAAACAAGTTTCCTGAAGTTTGGTGACTTGCCCAGTAAAAGATCACATCAAAGTATATATCTCCCTAGACTCAGAAGGCAAGATTTATTTCCCACTTAGATGTCATGAATTTATTTTAAATATAATGTCTCATTGGAAAACATTACAAGTTTCAGAATAGAGATATAAGCCTCAGTTCAAAGACCTGCATGCTAAAATAGCTGGATGAGACACCCCCCTTGTGTCCACAGCCCTTCTACCCCAAACCAACCAGTGACACCGCCCCCAATAAAGACATCAGGCAGCTTCAGAAACATCCTCTGCTTTTGCTTGGAAAGGGGTAACAAAAATCTCTTTTGCACGTTGAAACAGTCTATTTGGAACATAGGCATACAGAGCAACTTGCTGCTTATAGGAACACCTCCCACAGGGTAGTCTGAATTGCTGCCATACTTTCTTATCTAGAGGGGAAGGTGATATATTAAGCAAGGCTTTCAGCTGAAAGTACAGGTACAGTTGGAATATTTAATGGACACGCATGGCTATCTGAGAAAGCAACATAAAACCAGTCTGGACGTGGCTCAGCTGCAGCCCCCAGACATGGGGGAGAGGAAGGAGGCTGTCTGGAGAGTTTGGTCATCAACAAAGTTTCCAAGGAAAGAAGATCAGCCTTCAGCACCACATAAGATGGAGAGTCAGAGCAATTCCACTATAAACATACAAAGAATGGACATGTCTCTCTCTCTCTCTCTCTCTCTCACACACACACACACACACACTCCTTTAAACACAGATGAAGAAGAGTTGGTTTTTATATGTCGACTTTCTCTACCACTTAAGGAAGAATCAAACCGGTTTCAATTACCATACATTATTTTTGGGAAATCTGATTAGAGCAGGGTTCAAAAACTCACTCAGATGGATTACTAAAGATAAGTCTATCTACACCCATGCATGATATCCATACTTTGTGTGTTTGCTGCAGGAAACCCTAATATAACAAAGCAGTTCCCTTCAGAAGTGGTAAACAGAAGGTAATTTCATCCTTGGTCACATCATGCATAATAATTATGAGAAACTCATGATACCCACATTAACATATCCTTGAATCCACCCAAATTCTAATTTCCTTCCTACACCTCCAGTCCAGGATGCTACGAACTTTTTAAGAGCTCTGACCACTTTGAAGGTAAGGGTGAAGCTATATGTGTAGTTCTCTGATCCATTTTTAGGATGTTTTTGTCGTCAGGCTATGATTTAAAAGGGGAGAGGGGCTTTTAAACCTTTTTTTCTCTGTGCTGATTTTCCCCTTAAAGTCTTGACCTTCAAGGTCTTTGTCACCGCCTGCCCCTCCCACCCAGGTATGGGTATGCACACGTTTTTCCTCTGCGAGGATTAAAGCATTTTAGTGGGAGCAATTGTAACAGGAGAGCAGCTTGAGGGGAAAGTCATCCATGCAGCTAGGATGAGACTGCACTCCAACTGCATCCTGAAACTAAACAGCACCATGGAATCTAAGTCTTGGCGGATGTAGGCAATTTTATTCGCATAATGCATCGCAAAAGTATCTCAGTAGGCCTATATGATTTCTGGGTCTACATTTTCAGGAGCCAGGGATAAGAGCCCCTTCGCAACCTGGAAAAGCTCTGCTGGACAGCAGTGCACAGACACAATGGTGATGGTGAAGTGAGCTCACTTTGCCACCATCACCTCCACAGAGTAAGCACAGAATGTGCTCTCACCTGTGCTTGGTCACACTCACTTTGAGTTTTCCTCCACTTTTGTTCCAACCACTTGCCCAACCATGTAAAACACTTGAAATGTGTGAGGCTTCTGGGAGAGTAAGAAATGAAAACAGGTGAACTTGCTTCGCAGCAGAGATGCAACAGTGAATCTGACAGCCACAAAAGGTGAAAACTGGCTTTTGTGGGTACACCTCCCTTGCAATGGCATCTTCTGCTCTACTGTTCCACCTCCAAAATGATATCTCTTGAGGAGTTCTATGAGCTCCCTTGGGATCTCAAGGCAATCATAGATACAGACATAGCAGCAGCCTAAACTAAAGTTCTTATAATGTTTATGAAATACTTGCAGAAATGTTTTGGATAGGGCTGGCATTTTCCAGTGACCATTTCCTTCTCCCCAGTGAGTCAATAGTGAATGTCTTGGATGTGTGACCTTTTTCTGCATCTGCACATTCATATCCTTGGGACTCATTTGTTAAGCCATATTCTGACCTCATAGGAAATCTGATGCCGCAGTCTCATTCTACATTCTCTGGTTCAATAAAGCCTCATCTCAATCATGAACTCAGCAGAAACAGGTCAGCCAATGCTTACTAGTGTCAAGTGCAGAATGGGTCCTGTATACAGCATGCATATAATGAAGCCACACTTGAATGTCACACAAGAATTGTTATCCTCTTCTCCTCCATTTGCGTAATTTATTTATTCTCTCTCTCTTCCTGAAGGGCTATTACTCAGTAGTACAACACATACTCTGCATGTAGAAGATCTCAACCAGATAACCAAGAAGCCTTGTAGACCCTTAGCCCCTAGTATTTGCAACAAAGAAAATAAAGCATAGCTTCCCTCAAACATCAACCACCTGGCCAGATGCAGAACACTAGCAAATGCCAGCATGAATTAATCATGTTTCTCTCTATGGGCTTCAGTAATAACTTTCCTCCTTTATCCTAATGCCAGCAGTCTCCTCCCTTCAGATGAACACACTTGGCCCTTCCCTCAGTCTCATGTCTCCTGATTGCTTGGCCAAATCTTGTACATAGCTGATGTAACGGTTTAGATGCTGGAGATAAGGAGCATACCTCCTTTCCATCCATGTTCATGATGCACGCTACAGCTTGCAATCTTGGGAATTTAGAGCAGTCACTCAGGGGTGTGGCCATGGCTCAGTGGCAGAACATCTGATTGGTATGCAGAAGGTACCAGGACCAATTCCTGTAATCTCCAGTTAATACCTCTGCCTGAGAGCCTGAAAAGATGCTGTCAGTCAGAGTAGACAATATTGACCTTGACAGATCAATGGGCTGACTTAGTATACAGCAGCTTCATGTGGGTGTACTTATTCTGCACTCACTCTTGACTTTCTCTCCAGACAGTCTCACTTTATTTGTTTATTTAGATGAGCAACTTTAGAACCCTGCTGATTCACCTACCATAGTTATCCTCATATTACAAGGGACAATGAGAAATCCGTTTACTTCACAAGGCAATGAAGCAGTTTTATTAGTAATGGAAAACAGAGGAGGAAGGTTACAATTATGAATGCAGTGAGTCCAGTTTAGTCAAGATTAAACATATTCCACTCGGCGGATTGTGCAAATCAGTGTATCACTCTACCAAGAAACCTTCTGCCTTTTTAATAACACTACATTTTTCATTTAAGGTATCATTCTAAAGTGAAATCGTGTACAAATCAAATACTTCAGTTAGGGCCAGGACAGGGAGAGAAAGGAAAGGAAAGGGAGTGAGAGATAGAAAAGAACAAGGCCCAGACTTTAAAGTCAAAGCAAGTGGCCATCGCTGCATCTTTTGCAAATCCAGAGCTAGCAAGTCTGTTACCTGCTGGAAAATGTGCTTGCCTTCACTATGCTCTGCTTGTGTATTTGCAAATACACAATAGTTAAATTGTGGAACTCCCTGCCCCAGGATGTGGTGATGGCTGCCAACTTGGACAGCTTTAAGAGCAGAGGAGAGGGCTATCCATGGCTACTACGGTAGTCAAAATGGATACTAGTCATGATGCAAAACTATTCTCTCCAGGATTGGAGGAGCATACCTATTATATTAGGTGCTGTGGAACACAGGCAGGATAATGCCGCTGCAGTCGTCTTGTTTGGGGGCTTCCTAGAGGCACCTGGTTGGCCACTGTGTGAACAGACTGCTGGACTTGATGGGCCTTGGTCTGATCCAGAGGTGCTTTTCTTATGTTCAAATAAAACAAGTATTACTGATGCATCATAAGATCTGGGTGCTGATGCTCTCTTGTCTGAAAGTAAACCTGCAGTTCTATTTGACTAGAAAAATGGGGAGCATGTAACACTATGTTCTGATATCTCTGCCAAATACACAATTCATGTTCAGCACTACACCTCTACTTCCTTCTTGCTCCTTATGGAATAGAGTTGGTAAAGTGACCCCAAAAACAGGGATGCAGTTGGTTAGTCAAAAACTACCACAGCAGGGACTGAGTGCAGGATCCATAGGGGCAGGTTAAGGCCTTTTTTTCATTACAGAGGTATTAAAAATTACTCTTACATCAAAGAGGGTGGCTTAAGTGTCATATTTCCTGATGTATAAAACATAAAGCATAAAAACAAAATTAGCTGTGTAATGTAAAGACACTGATATGATATGGATTCATTTAGAGTGCTGATGCTGACCACAGAATTTGTATTTTCTTGTTGCACAAGAAATTAGCCTTAAAAAGCAAAGAATGGGACTATTGAGCAACAGATGAGGAGAACATACAAAGCACCGAGCAGCAGGGTGATGTACTCACAGAAACACATGTTGCCAAGCACACAGTGAAGCCATTTCATTTTCCTTTGGCTGTTCTCCAATGGTAATGAGCAGCAATAAGCAAGCTCGACGACATGATTTCATAGGAAGATCTACGCCTGATAAAATAGGGTCAAAGCTCGAAATCTTAAACAGTCATCCTTGGCAGGATTGGGAAACACTTTCACTGACTTTACCCTTGCGTGTATCAGTGCTCTTTAAAATCCAAGTGAGCAATCAATTCTGACATCATTCTCTATGCGCAACTTAACAGAAGAGCCAAGGAGCAGAGGAAGGTTGAATATAAACAGTGCTTCTGGAGTCAATGGACTTTTGCACCGTATTTCCGCTAGGCACACTCTCTGTTCTGCGGTGGGGAAACTTCAAATTTGCACAGTCCGCTTCATCACTTAAATCAAGTTTCTTTCTCTGGCACCTCAGAACAGCCTGTCTAAAGTACGTAACTGTGGTGAAGAGTTTTAAGCTTTAATTACCTAATTAGATAAGCAGTTATCTATATTTTAGGGACCTTCCAGCTGCTGACTTTCTCCAGCAACTGAAATCCTCGTGTATGTTCCCAACAAGGAATGTGGCCTGCCAGACATCCACAAGCCAGACATCCACAAGCCAACTTTGCCAGTTGCCATTCTGATCGCTGCTACTCCAAACACACTAACAGAATTAGCAAGGGAGAATGGCAACTGCTACAGAAAACCAGCAACAGTCGCAGCAAAATCCTGTAATAACACACCTTTTCAGTAAGGTGATCCCTTTCACTTCTTGATTTGCTGCAGCAGTCACTGGTGAAGCTGACCTCTAGAAACTCCTTTAAGCTGACCCTTGCCTCCTCATTTATTGGAAAACATTGTCATGATTGAAGACCAAGCAGGGTGTCTGAAATTTTGACATCTGGTAGGTGACACTAGGTAATAAAAGATTTGTCAGCTGAGGTGTATAGCAGGCATGCTGGAGCAAAGGATAAAATGCTCAATGCTGTAATTACTGTTGAAAATTTCAGGATTCCATATTGAAAGACGTAAAATCTTTCAATTAATACAGAAACTAAATGCATATGCAGGGTTGTTGTTTTTTAATGCCACTTTTATACCATAATGTGGACTTTCAAGGCATCTTGTAATAAACTTCCAAAACAGGACCAACTTCACCCAGCGCCTAAAAGAGAGTGCCAGGTAAACACCCCTGAGAGGGAGTTCCAAAGTAAGAGTGGAACCAAAAAGGCCCTGTCTCCAACAGACACCAGCCTAGTTTTTGAAGGAGGAAGAACCAGCAGAGAACTACCTCTAAACATGATACAAACAGACTAGGAGGCTCATAAGGGAGGCAGTCCTTTAGATACCTTGGAGGTAGCCTATTTGGGACTTTACGTATCAACATGATCTCTTTAAACTAGTAATAAGTGGAGATCCGCAAGAAACTTGCAGAGATTGGTGAGCAGAGGCTGCCCACCCTCCCTCCGTCCCCATCAGCGGCGCACCAGGCTTCCTTCCCACCCTCCCTCCCTCTCTCCCTCCCTCTGTCAACAACACACTAAGGCTCACTGGCTCTCTCTCTCTCTCTAGACAGCGTGCCAAGGCTTGGACACTCACTTTCGCTCTCTCTGTCTCAACGGCACGCTGAACACACACACACCCGGCAGTGGCTTGCCCAGAGTTGTCCGGGCAGGTGCACTGAGCCTTCCCCCCACACCTCCCCCCCATTTTTTAAAAGTCAAATCTGCAGAAACATCTGTTTGGGGTGCATGTACCCCCATCTGCGAATTTAAGTATCTGCAGGCAGGGGGCACATGTGGGAATTAGATATATAGATTCTTAGCATTTATAGAAAACGACTACTGCTGAAAGTTAAAAGAGAAAGTGCCAAAGCAGGACTACAGCTGAACATCAAGAAAACAAAAGTAATGACTTCAGGAGAATTACACAACTTTAAGGTTGACAATGAGGAAACTGAACTTGTTCAAGACTTTCTGTTCCTTGGCTCCACCATCAACCAAAAGGGAAACTGCAGCCAAGAAATCAGGAGATTGAGACTAGGAAGGGCAGCCATGAAGGAGCTAGAAAAGATTTTGAAGTATAAGGATGTGTCACTGGCCACCAAGACTAGATTAATTCATGCCATCGTATTTCCTATTACAGTGAAGAAAGCTGATAGGAAGAAAGTAGACTCCTTTGAAATGTGGTGTTAGAGGAGAGTGTTACGGATACCATGGACTGCCAAAAAAACAAATCAGTGGGTTATAGATCAAATCAAGCCTGAACTGACCCTAGAAGCTAAAATGACTAAACTGAGGCTATAGTATTTTGGTCACGTCATGAGACGACAAGAGTCACTGGAAAAGACAGTCATGCTAGGAAATTTGAGGGCAGCAGGAAAAGAGGAAGACCCAACAAGAGATGGACTGACTCAATAAAGGAAGCCACAGCCTTCATTTTGCAAGATCTTAGCAAGGGTGTCAAAGAAAGGACATTTTGGAGGACTTTCATTCATAGGGTCGCCATGAGTCGGAAGCGACTTGACGGCACTTAACACACACACACAGCATTTATATAGCACTTTTCAGTGTTCAGTGTTTCAAGCATAAATACTGTGAGCCTTACAACCACACTGTTAGGTAGGCCCGTAATTACCCCAGTATTGTAGATAAGAGAGGGAGGAGTTTACCTAAAGTTTGTGGCACAGATGAGATTTGAATCAGGAGCCACCCTGATCACCGTTTGTTCTCTAAACTGGATCCCTTTTATATGCTTCAATAACACAGCAAAGGGAAGACTGAAGTTAAAGAGAACATACCCAATTAGAGTATTAAACAAAGGAAAATCTCACATGCAATCAAAACTACAGAAGGGAAATAATGAAAGTAAAACTCGGTCAGGTTCCACATATAGCTCTCTACAGCTGTCTAAACTCCACAGACCTCTTTATAATCAAATAAGAGCAGAGTCATCTTTCTGAACAGATACTTCCTGTACTTGAGCGCCCCCAGCAGCTTATTATGGCATTCCAGATTGTTTCAGTAGGGAAAAGTGCCAGGCGCTGAATCACTAATTTCTTGTAAAATGGCGTCTTAATTCAAAAATGATTCAGATGGATTTAACAAGGAAAAGCACTAACAGCTGAATCATTAATTTCTTGTAAAATAGCAACTTAATTTAAGAGTGATTCAGAACAAAGGATTAATAGTTAATGCCCATAAAAAGCACAACCCAATTCTTGTTTATTTTATAGATGTATTATTGGTTTTTATGGAATTACAAACAATAGATATCATTGTAGTCCTACACTCTGAATAACTGCATTGCACTTCTAACGTAGGGTTTCCAAACTTGCATTCCCTTCAAGTGCCGGGTTGGGCAACTCCACAGATTCCCATTCTCAGTGGGATATTTACCAATTATCAATTGCATACTGCACTCATACTGGTGAACTCCTGCAATGTTTGGTGTAGTGGTTAAGAGCAGTGGTTTGGAGCGATGGAGTCTGATCTAGAGAATCGGGTTTGATTCCCCACTCCTCCACATGAGCGGCAGACACTAATCTAGTGAACTGGATTTGTTTCCCCACTCCTACACATGAAGCCAGCTGGGTGACCTTGGGCTAGTCACACTCTCTCAGTCCCACCTACCTCACAGGGTGTCTGTTGTGGGGAGGGGAAGGTGATTGTAAGCCGGTTTGATTCTTCCTTAAGTGGTAGAAAAAGTCGGCATATAAAAACCAACTCTTCTTCCTCTGTATTAGAAAGCTGACATCTCATACTTGAGATGCAAAATAAACATCTAGTAGATGCATGGTTTCTGAATTCGGAAGCAAAGCCAGAAGGGAGAAGAAAAATAATTATATGTTCCCTTTTCTGTATTCTTCACAGAAATAATTTATATCAAATGAATTATGCTAACCACCCTGTATATGTCAATTTCCTATTACCATCTAAGAAGAGTAATGCTTGTGAAGTTAGTAATAACTAATACATTGATTGCATGTTCATCAGCAAAATGCTGTATTTATTTAATCTCTGTCTCTTCCCAGATCCTTGAACAGAAGGGAACTATAGTTAGCTGCTTGAGTTGCACTGCACTACAACCACCCTTGCTGATTTCCAGGCAGCATGTCTACAAGGTTCTTCTGACATATCGGTAATTCCCAGCCTATCATTTGAGAATAGCTGAACTATCCAATGACTTCCAGATATATGTATGTCTCCCCACAAGCCCATACTGTGGACAGTCAACCCCAAGAGAGTCTGAGAAACGAGAAAGAATGGAGAGAATAACAACCTCAACATAATTACTTCGTTTTTGTTAGGCAGAATCATACACAGTCAGCCCACAACCCCACATCCATGCCCTTTAGTGTTTGAGATGGTGGCAAGATTGATGCCTTCATTGCCTGTGTGTTGTATCACAGATGCAGAAGAAAATTAACACAACCTTGATGCCAATGTACAGAACTATTTAAAATTATATAAATACACAACACTAATCAGGCCTTATTATTTCTATTGCCAGGATCCTATGCAGAAAAGTGAAGATGACATATGAATACACAGTAAAGGCCCCAACTGGTAGCGAGGTCCACACAGCAAAACATATAGACATGCTTTACTCTCTCATGACTGTGTACATTTGAGGTACACGCAGTTTACTACTTAAGTCATAGTATATTATCTGTCATGTGCTGAAGCAGGCCTTGCCTCTTGTTTTTAAATTATTTTATTCATTGTACTTCGACTGCTCAGATTACGTTGTTTGCAATCCAGATTACAAGAAGAAATGTGACCTTCCCTTTTTTTTCCTTACATGCAAATGCAGGAGCAACCAGGTCAATACTATTAAACTTCAGTGTAGCCTAAACTTTCTTTACCTACACAGACACATGGGAGAAGGTTGGAGAGCCAAGCAATCTAGAGGGAACAGTTCTCACCACATCTGCCCATCTGGACCAACCCAGATCCAGTTCAAGAATACTTTGGCAAATTGCCTTCCAGCTCCTAAAAAAAAATCTTCCACTTGGGGCTGCTCCTAATTGGTGGTTTCCTCCCAACTTAAGTAGATTGCTTCATTTTGTTTCTTCATTCTTGTTTTATAGGCTTTGTTTTTATGGGTCCTTAAGGATGTTGGCCTTGCCCCATGTCTTCCCTGCACTAAGAATGGGAAAAGAAATACTTCACACTGCAGGGTTCTGATTGCTTTTGTTTCTTTCCACTTTCCTGAACAGCCAGAGAACAAGAGCAATGTAACACCTATTTCAAAAGGAACCCATGGTGAGGGTGGGAATCACAAGCCCACTAGCATAAGACATGTGCTCGGGAAGCATAATAAAATATTTTTGCCGAGGAAGATTTAGTATGGATTCTATGAAACGGACGGGCCTCAGCAACCTTAAAATGTCTTAAGCATGTCTCAAACATGTAGATAAGGATGACAAATAGATACTATGTAACTGAACTTGCAAAAGGCTTTTTGACAAAGTCCCTCAACAGAGTCTCCTGAATAGGATGGTATTTATGGGATCTTGTGAATTATAAACTGGTTAAAAACAGGAAACAGAAGGTAGGAATAAACTGGCAGTTTTTACAATAGAGGGAAGTAAGCAGTGGGGTTCATCAAAGCTGTTTGGTTCTGTTTGAAAAAAAAGATAGGTATATCAACAAATATTAGCCACAATTGCTATTTAGCACCTTCATGTTCAGAGTCATTATACCTCTAAATAGGTTGCTGAGGAGCAACCCACAGGAACCTAAGAGCCCTGCTGGATCATATCAGTGGTCCATCTAGTCAAGCATCCTGTCTCACATAGTGGACAATCAGTTACTCTAGAGCAGGGGTGTCAAACTCATTTGTTACGAGGGCTGGATGTGACATAAATGTCACTTAATCGGGCTGGGCCATGCCTCGCCAGCCCAGATCGGGTGCGGGGGGCCATGGCTGCCTCGGCTGGTTCGTGGGCCAGATAACAGCTCTCAAGGGGCTGGATCCAGCCTGTGGGCTAGATGTTTGATACCCCAGCTCTAGAGGGCCAACAGCAGGGTATAGAAGCCAAGGGCTTCCTACATTGTTGCCCTCCTCACACTGGTATTCAGAGGTTTACTGCTTCTGGATGTAGAGGATCCCTTCACTCACCAGGCTAGTAGCCACTGATGGACCTCTCCTCCATTAATCTGTTGAACTCCCTTTTAAAGCCATCTATGCTACATCCTCCAGCAGCGAATTCCACATTTTAATCACTCATTGAGTAAAGACGTATTTCCTTTTGTGTGTCTTGAATCCATTGCCATATCAATTTCATTTGGTACCATCAAGTTCTAACATTCAGGAGAGGAAGAAAAAGTTCTGTTTCTCCATTATCACCTTCTTATGCGTAATTTTATAAGCCTTTATCGTATCCTCCTTAGCCATCTTTTTTCTAAATTGGAAAGTCCCACCTCAAAGGAAAGGTGCTCCAAGCCCTTAATCATCTTGGTTTGTTATTATTTTTATTATTTACATTATTTATAGGCCACCTTTATCTCAGGGACTCAAGGCGGATTTCGCACAAAATGGGACATTCATTAGCCCATACATTAGGAGTTTAGAAGTCTGGAACCACTAGAAAGAACTGAAGCATAGCATAAGTTTTAACATGGCACATTAAGCGGTGCAGAAATTACATAAATACATCCTACTTGCAATAAGTTATAAGCAACAGTAGAGACCACAGTCCCAATAATTTATGCAAGTAAGTCTGTGAACCATTTTGTATAGTGCAACCCTGCATAAAAAAGCCCTCTTGAATAGTTCAGTTTTGCATAGCCTGTAGAAGGCCAGGGGTGCAGGAATTTTCCTGACCTCCTTGGGCAGGCCATTCCACAAGGTGGGAGCCACAACAGAGAAAGCACAGGTACAGGTAGTTGTTGATTTCGCCCATTTGCAGATGGGTACCTACAGAAGCCGCTGCTGATATGAGCGAAGTTATCATGGCAGAGTACAGAGAAAGAGGAGGTCCTGCAAATAAGAGGCACCAAGGACATAAAGAACTTTGAACATGACAGCTAATACCTTAAACGGAGCTCAGTAACAGGCAGCCAATGGAGCATCTGCAGATTAGCAGTAATATGCATGCTCTGACTAGCTCCCGCTAATAGTCAAGCCACAGCATTCTGGACCAATTGGAGTTTCAGAGTTGACTTCGAGGGGGCTGCCCTCTTTTTCCATTTCTGCAATGGCCTTTCTGAAATACAGCAACAAGAACTGCACATAGTTTTCTAAATGAGGCTGCACCACAGATCTATACAGGGGCATCATAATATTGGCGGTTTTATTTTCAATCCCTTTCCTGATAATCCCCAGCATGGAGTCCACCTTTTACACTGCTGCCACACACTGAGTTGACATTTTCATTGAGCTATCCTCTACAACCCCAAGGTCTCTTTTAGTTTCAGGAAGTTCAGGCTCCATCAGCATATCCAATGTGCATCACCTTACACTTACCCACCTTCATCTACCACATCCACTCACCCAAATTAGAGAGATCCTCCTGAAGCTCTTCACAGTCAGTCTTTGTTTTCACCATCCTGAATAATTCTGTGTCATCTGCAAACTTGGCCATACATTGCTCACCCCCAGTTCCAAACCATTTATGAACAAATAAAACAACAATAGACCCAATAGCAAGACTTGAGGGACCCACAGCTCATTCCCCTCCATCAAGATAACTGTCAGTTTATTCCTACTCTATGCTTCCTGTTGTTTAAAAAGGTAAAGGTCCCCTGTGCAAGCACCGGGTCATTCCTGACCCATGGGGTGACGTCACATCTCGACGTTTTCTAGGCAGACTTTGTTTACAGGGTGGTTTGCCAGTGCTATCCACAGTCATCTTCCCTTAGCCAAATTTTAATCCATAAGGTACTTCAGGAGTTGGTTCTTGTAGATTATCCGGGCTGTGTAACCGTGGTCTTGGTATTTTCTTTCCTGACGTTTCGCCAGCAGCTGTGGCAGGCATCTTCAGAGGAGTAACACTGAAGGACAGTGTGATGTCCTTCAGTGTTACTCCTCTGAAGATGCCTGCCACAGCTGCTGGCGAAACGTCAGGAAAGAAAATACCAAGACCACGGTTACACAGCCCGGATAACCTACAAGAACCAATGAACTCTGACCGTGAAAGCCTTCGACAATACTTCAGGAGTCTTTGGTGAGGTACCTTGTCAAAGCCTTCTGGAAGTCTAAGTATGCGATGTCTACTGGATCACCATTTTCTACATGCTTGTTCAATCTCTCAAAGAACACCAAGCATTGGTGAAGGACTTCCCTTTGCAGAAGCCATGCTCATTTTCCCTCAGCCAGCTTCATTCCTCTGCGTGCTTAACAATTCTACTTTTAATAACCATTTCTACTAATTTACCTCAGACAGACATTAGGCCAACTGGCATGTAATTTCTTGGTTCCCCTCTGTACCCCTTTTTAAAAATCAGTGTGACATTTGATACTCTCCAATCCTCTGGTACAGAAGCTAATTTTAGTGACAATCTATACATACTGGTATATACAGTCTCCTTCATGTCCTGCTTGGGGCTTTTTAGAAGCATCTAGGTGGAATAATGTGCTCATATAACTAGAGTTTATGTTATGATTCAGTTTGACAGCAAGGAATTAAAATGTAGTGGCTAGAAAACTAAACTGCAGGCATTTAATTACCCATTTTATAACATGGGAATCACATGAAAAATGGCAGGCGACTGCAAAACTACCTCTACCCCATTCCTGTTCCTCACTTGTAAAATAAAACCTATTTATTTACTTTATTTTATCCCGCCCTTTCCTGACTCAAGTCAGGCTAAGGGCAGCTAACAACCAAACATTCAATAGATTAAACTGATAAACTATCTCATATAAATTATGCTTAAAATCTTTATGAGCTTAAAAATTCCAGATGGTGCCCTTAAGCAGAGAAAAGGAAGGTAGCTGTAAGCAGCAACTTCCCTGCTGGGCGATCAAGTAACCTGTTAGAAAACAGGGACCATCCCTCATCAGAGTGACAAATAGCACAAATATCCCTACATCACCACAGTTTTGTCTTTACTTCTAATTAAAAACAGTTTGTTGGGTGGATGAAGAATGATATCATTTAGTACCCACAACGTGAAGACAACAATTACAGAGGAAAGAAACATGGGTATTTGTTGGCACAGAAATGGAGTTGGCTCCCAGCTTTTTCCCGGAAGATCCTCAGACCTCACACTCTTCCAGGAGGTCTGGTGCAGTATAACTGTTTCCTTGGCCATTAGTCAAACATGCAGACACATGGCTGGTGGGCACTAATTTGGATTCCTGGTTAACCAGAACTTGTTAGAAGCACTCAGTGAACTCTGCGGTCTCTGCTGTCGTGTCAGTCCCTGGAAACAATTTGTGGTAAGAAGGGAGCTGCAGCCTCACACGCATTCTGATAAAGAATGTTTCTATACTATCTCAGCTTTTCCAAGTGTCCAGAGGTATCTGTTTTTTCTCATCTCCATGGTTCCACCATCACTTTGAGCCAAGCAAATCAGCAGGCTGCCTTAATGTACTTTTCTCCCCAAAGCAGGAAAAATATAGAGCTGTGTGTGTGTAAAGTGCTGTCAAGTTATGACAACTTAGTAGAGTTTTCGAGGCAAAAGACTAACAGAGGTGGACCCTTCTTCTGCACAGCAACCCTGGTATTCCTTGGTGGTCTCCCAGCCAAATACTAACCAGAGCCAACCCTGCTTAGCTTCTGAAATCTGACGAGATCAGGTTAGCCTGGGCCGTCTAGTTCAGGGCATATAGATCTAAATGTTCCAATATTTTATTTCAAATTCAGCAACCAAACACACAAGATTGGCCTTACCATTCTTCTCCTCCATTAGTTGTGTTCTCTGATGAATACCAACAATGGCAGGAAGCCTTCACAGGGAGATACGCCATAAACCGATGTAATATCAAATTGACCACTAGAGGCAGCAAAACATATGCAGGACAGGAAAAAACCCCAAAGCAAGAGGAACACACGTGTGAGAAAAATGAGAATGCTGAAAAGCTCTGTGACACTACAAGTGGCAAACGCATGCACAGTCTTTGACTAGGCAGTGATCCTAATAAAAAGGCACTCTTTGCTTAACATCTTTTGACTAAACCCACTTTTGATGTGAAACATTATTTGGAATCCCTCAAACAAAAAGGAAATTGCTTTGATAGAAGGAAGCATATTTTTGCATAAGGAAAACCATTTGGAGTCAAGCATTCAGTACAAGTGATCCCAGAAAGAGATAAATCTTAAGAGTTCAGTAGTTTTGCTTTTCAAATATTAAATGCTCTTCACAGCAGCTTTATTTAAAAGCTAATATTTAAAAAACAAAAACAAAGAAACAGACAGATCTCTCTGACAACTGCCCAATATAATGCCATGAAAAGGGAAAAGATTTCTCACTTCACTTACACTGCCTCAACTCGACATCATTAAAATGCAAATGGGGAGGATTGTACTGCAAGCGTTTATTGTAAGGATTAGGGGTGTGCATAATGAAATACCCAAGCTGAAGATATACACAGAAATTGCTGTTTCGGGTCATTACCGTGATGTTCTGGAACAGTATGAGAAATCCAGGCTTCTTAGTAAAACAAAACTATCCTTCCAAAAGAAATCTGTGTTGTTTTACTATTAGAGTTAAGCATGGTCTCACTCCCTGATATTTTGTGGTTGGCTAATCCTGCATCAGTCATTATGTGGTTGGCGCCTCTTCCTGTGGCAACCATTTTGTGGTTTCCCCCATCACCATATGTCAGAATTCCTAAGGTGTCGCCAGGTTCGCTAGGATCCCTGCTCTAGCCAATTGATGCAGGAAGTGTAGACACTAGTTTCTCTCAGGAGGAATACAGAGAGCATGGGTATGGTGTAATGGTTAAGAGTGGCGGACTCTAATCTGGTGAACCTGGTTGGATTCCCCACTCCTCCACATGAAGCCTGCTGGGTGACCTTGGGCTAGTCACAGTTCTCTCAAAACTCTCTCAGCACCATCTACCTCACAAGGTACCTTGTGGGGGGAGGAGAAGGTGATTGTAAGCCACTTTGAGACTCCTTAAGGTAGAGACAAGCAGGGTATAAAAACCATCTTTTCTTCTTCTTCTTCTAACACCACTATGCATCAGTATTCACAAGTCCACAAGGATTGCATCCTAAAAAAATTTTAGAGTGTTGTTTTGTCTCCAGCCCCAATGAGCTGGCCATTCAAATCAGCTCCTCAGTGTACATCCTCACACATGAGGGGAAGAGCTTTGGCATCAGTCACTGACAGACCACCAGGAAAGTCTGAAGCCTTCCCCAACTAACTGGAGTCTAAGGCATCCTCCTCCTTCTCCTCAGAACAACATGAAGATGCAGATTTCTAAGTAGAGTTTGGTTCGAAGTAGCCAGCAGAATCAATGGAGACTCTTTGGGTGTACCGATTCAGTGGGTGTTAGTACACTGCCCATAGAGAAGCTTGGAACTAAGAAAAAAGGTCGTGCCCTGTGAATTTCAGACAGTGGATGCCGGTTATTTTCTGTTCCCTGAGGCACAGGAAGCACTGGTTGTGGTCATCTGTAAATAGTAACTTTCCCCCATACTTGTGACACTTTTTAAAGATTATCCTCTTTACAAAAGGCACAAAGACACCATAGAGGACAGAATCAAGAGAAGATACAAGCAATACAAATTCTTTTATAGTCTTTTGTTGTTGTTGTTCAGGGAGCTAAATTGGTATTTATAGTCTTAAATTGTGTGTTTTTTAACATATTATACATATATATTGATATATATTATTGTTGGAAACCGCCCTGAGCCCGACTTGGCTAGGAAATGGTGGGTCATAAATTAAATTAAATTAAATTAA
Source organism: Euleptes europaea (assembly GCF_029931775.1). Classification (NCBI taxonomy): domain Eukaryota; kingdom Metazoa; phylum Chordata; class Lepidosauria; order Squamata; family Sphaerodactylidae; genus Euleptes; species Euleptes europaea. Next base: position 35,818,666 of record NC_079318.1, on the reverse strand, counting down.
TAAAACTAACCTACAGACAAGGAATAACCTGGAGAGAATGCTCCTAAATGCTGCTGCAGAGGATGACAGAGAACTGAGTAGGATGATGCAACTTCTCCCCCCAGTCAAGACTACTCCTGAGCTGAAAGCTCACCTAAAAGCTAACTCTAGACGTTTCTGAATCAAATTACTGTGCTGGTGCAAAGCAGATTAGTGGGATGTGGACAGACCACAAAGCCAAACAATGGCTGTATTTTGCCACCTTCAACTCAACTAAAAAAATCTATCTAGTCTAGGCTCACCACATATAACCATGGTTAGGGGGAAACATGCACAACCCTGGCTTGTTGCCAGAGTTGTGCACATGCTTCACACCTTCCTTCTTCACTACAGTTAAGCACAAACTCTGGTTACCCATGATGACATACAAAGGCAGACATGTGGATTGACCCATTTCCCCCCCATTAACTGGAATCCTCATCCAAGCTTAAAACCTAAACCTTCTTACAAGGCAGATTTAAGAAGCTTCCAAAAACAGAATGGGTGTGCCCTTGTAACAGGAAGTGTTTAGTTTTTTGTTCCTGCCTCCTGAGCAAGAGAAGGAAAATAACCCAGTCTGAAGATGCCCTCCTACCCAGAGCGAGAATTAAGAGTCTCCTCAGGGAAGGGAATGTGCAATAGCATATAAAGTTTGACCCCTAATGTTGGGCAATTGCAATTACAGAAATCATAATTTGGTCAATTTTAGTCTATTATAAATTATTTGGAAATTTTAATTAGGAATGTTTTTTGGTTGAACTGCTGGATTTTTTTATCTTTTGTATAAATGACACATGTGTTTTTTACTGGCTAATGCTGTATCAATAAATCTGATTTGATTTGACCTAAACTTTCTTAAAGAACCAATTTCCCAGGAATGCAGAAGAATATGAGCAAGTTAATCAAAAAAAAAAAAAAAACCCTAAAAGTCTGTTGAGCGCTGCAAATGCTCCAGAAAAGATGGAATATTGAGAGCAGCTACACGGCAGTTGGAAGAAAAAGGGGGTATCTGCCTGCTCAAATTGAAGAGCTCAGACAGTCCTGGGGAGAATGGCGTTGGGGTGGGATGGATAGGGTTTCCAAACTATGTCCCCCACCTGTGATTCTTCATGGGCGCCCAACTTATCTAAAAATACTTTCCCGTTCTATACGTTTCTACTGTGTGCACACATCACATTTTGTACTGTGTATGCAAATGTGACATGCCCATAATCAAACTGCATGTGTGTGTTTCTGTTTCCAATAGGCTCTTTGTTTAACCAGAGGAGGGGAAGAGGAAATCCGCATGTAATGAATCTGTTTATTTTATGGAGCTACCCTGGAGAGAGACAGGGGAGCAAAAGTTATGCAAAGCTCTGGCAGTGGTGCTTGCTGCTGCTGGGAAAGGTAGATCTGGTTTTCATTTCCATTAATAAGTGGAAGTGGCCACATAAGGCGGGACCTTGTAAACTCCCTGCTGGGAGAGTAGCCCACTTGTGTGGACCTGTCAGACTTCATTTTAACCATGAGGACTGAGCAAGTCAATCTTCTTGCTCTGAGTAATGTTAGCCTCGCTCTGTCGAATCTATTGTTATTCACTGCTGCCCTCGCCTCCCAGCTGTTCTACGGAACTTTAACTTTAATAGGTAGCAACAGGAATGCAGAAACTCCCAAACAGCCTTCCTTTGGGATTTAGACACTGTGTTGCGGACTGAAGCCAATTCCAGGAATGACAGAACTGTATTAACAGTCACAAACTCTCTTCAAATTGTATAGTGAAACTACAGGTCACCATGACAAACCACGCTTCAAAACATGTTTGATATGACAAAGGGAACAGTAGGATGCACTTTAAAACAAGAAAAGGAGTGTGTTGGAGGCCGGAGTCTTCCCCCGTCCACCAATTTCCCCCACTGCAGTCTGTCCCCAAATTTAATTTTTTCCTCAGCTGGGCTCCAATAGCAGAAATGAGCCCATCTGGCAGAAAAGCAGCTACAAAAGAGAAAAGCAAATTGTGAAAGAAAGATCAGCCGCCCCGTGCATGCACAGCCCTCTCATATTTTAAATTGTACTCCTCAATTCACATAATTAGGGCAAACAAGCATTTAAAGCCACAGGTCTGCTACCTCTGTAATCTATATATCTAATTCCCACATGTGCCCCCTGCTGATACTTAAATCCGCAGACAGGGGACATTCTTCACACAAACACCCCAAAAGGTTTTTCTGCAGACTTGGGGGAACCCCTGGGTCTGCAGAAAAATAAATTAAAAAAGTAAATAAATGGGGGGTTTAAATCCACGGAGAGGCTGCGCCGGCGGCAGGGTGCGGTGCAGCTCCGCGACGCTTGGGTGCCAGCAGAACTGCCGTCCCCACCAACGTAAGTAATCACATGATTACACGCACTTACGCTGGCGGCAAGATCACGCCGCCTCCAAAGAAGACTCACCCCCCCCTCAGGAATGGGCTGTAAGGCATTTATAACCTCTCAATTCCATAAATATGTGAAATATTGAAATTTTATAAGCTAAGTATGTTATAAATGATGAATTTTATGTTGTTAAAGAAGTAAAATTAGTTTAGGTTTGATATGATAGGAAGTGTTGCATCTATTTAAATTTCCCCCCAAATTTCAATTTTTTTCCTGGGGGTAAAAATCAGAAAAAAGTTTTTTTCCCATGGCTTCAATATTTCCTGAAATTTTACATCTCTAGGAGAGGCACAATATTGGACTGTCAAAACACTGAGGATATGGTTGAAATTAAAAATGCTTTATTTATATATAAAGGTTTTGTGCCCAGGAGACTCCTATTCCCAGATGTGGGGTGGGGCTTTCTGTGGTAACTCAGTGGTTTATCCATTCTTTATCTCACACTTTTCTAAGGAGCTCTGGGTAGCACACAGAGGATTCAATCTAGATTAAACTGGCAATTTTCAACCATTTCCCTCCCACTGCAGACCCAGGGCATGTCATTCTGCTGATGGAAAATTTTCTCTGGATCCAACCCTTTGTTCTCCACTCCTCATTTTATCCTCACAACAATCAGGTAACGTAGAACTGAAAGACAGTGGCTGCTCTAAGGTTTCCCAGTGAGCTCTGTGGCAGAAATAGGACTGGAAAAAAGTATCTCTAGTCCTGAGCCAGGATTCTCACTACACTACATCACTATGTCACCTTGTGGGAGAAGAACTGAAGCTACTTCTGAACTTTCTACATAATTGGAAGATATATTATGCACAGTTACATGAATACAAACCTGTTGAATGCGGTAAAATGACTCTGCACCCCAGATAACTGTACAGAAATTTCCAGCACAGTAAGGTAAATGTTTAATTTGCACCCTGAGAACAATCCGAGGCTAAACTAAGGTAACTTCTACTCTGTGACAATATTCTGTAGTATTCTCATTACCACTCTGGCTGCCAATTCAACAGGGGAATAAAACTGCAGAGGTCTAGCAGCTTGAGACTTAGGAAAGCTGAGTAAATTACATTCACCCCACAGCAGAATGAAGTGTCTGTGAGGCTGTTTTACTTCAGAGAAAAGTAACGCTAATGTGGTATAATTAGGGTTGGCAACCTCCAGGTACTAACAGGAGATCTCCTGCTATTACAACTGATCTCCAGCCAATAGAGATCAGTTCCCCTGGAGAAAATGGGCGCTTTGGCAATTGGACTATATGGCATGGAAGTCCCTCCCCTCCCCAAACTCCACCCTCCTCAAGCTCCGCCCCCAAAACCTCCCGCCGGTGGCAAAGAGGGACCTGGGAACCCTAGCTATAATGGCTGAAGTGTTGTTGGACTTGGATGTGGAAAACGCAAATTCTACCGTATATACTCGGGTATAAGCCGACCCGAGTATAAACCGACCCCCCAAATTAGAGGCCAGAAAAGGGAATTTCTTATTGACCCGCGTATAAGCCGAGGGGCAATAAGAAATTTCCTTTACCCGCAATGCTGCGCTCTAAAATGGCGGCCGCCTCCCAGGCCCTCCCGACTCCCAGGCCCTCCCGACCCACCCCGACCCCAGTGCCATCCAAGGGGGGGAGGGGGAAAAGCCCCTGAACCCACTACTTACCTGGAGAGGCGGCGAAGCGGCGGCGGCGCGTCCTTCCTGGGCCAGCAGGAGGCCCCTCCAGGCCGCTGCCGGCCGAAGGAAGGCGCCCAGGCGCGTGGGCGGTAGCGGCGCAACGGGCAGGGGCCTCCCAGGGCCCCTCCTGGCGGGAGAAAATGGCGGCGGGGGCCTGGGGGGGCTAGGGCAGTCTCTCTGCGGCTGCAGAGAGGCTGCCCAGGGCCCCTCCCGGCGGGGGGAAATGGCGGCGGGGGCCGGGGGGGCCAGGGCAGCTTCCCTGCGGCTGCAGAGAGGCTGCCCAGGGCCCCTCCCGGCAGGGGAAAATGGCGGCGGGGGCCGGGGGGGCCAGGGCAGCTTCCCTGCGGCTGCAGAGAGGCTGCCCAGGGCCCCTCCCGGCGGGGGAAAATGGCTGCGGGGGCCTGGGGGGGCCAGGGCAGTCTCTCTGCGGCTGCAGAGAGGCTGCCCAGGGCCCCTCCCGGCGGGGGGAAATGGCGGCGGGGCCTGGGGGGGCCAGGGCAGTCTCTCTGCGGCTGCAGAGAGGCTGCCCAGGGCCCCTCCCGGCGGGGGAAAATGGCGGCGGGGGCCGGGGGGGCCAGGGCAGTCTCTCTGCGGCTGCAGAGAGGCTGCCCAGGGCCCCTCCCGGCGGGGGAAAATGGCGGCGGGGGCCGGGGGGCCAGGGCAGTCTCTCTGCGGCTGCAGAGAGGCTGCCCAAGACCCCTCCCGGCGGGAGAAAATGGCGGTGGCTCGGCGGCGGCGGTAAGTTCTCCCCTCCCTCCTCCCTCCTTCTACAGTATTGACCCGTGTATAAGCCGAGGCCGGCTTTTTCAGCCCTTTTTTTGGGCTGAAAAACTCGGCTTATACACGAGTATATACGGTAATTCCTATTCAAAACAATTGAACAAAAAAGGTCCAGTGGCGTCTTAAAGACTAACATAATTTATTCCAGCATATGTTTTCATGTGCTTTGACACACAACGGTAGTCAAAAACTGCCCACTCATGCTGCTACCATTTCCCAAGCCATGCACAAACACAGACCAAATTCATAATCCTAACAAATGATTACTGCTGTGTATCTCTCCGGCTATGTAAACATCAGGCTCACACTGATAGAAAAACCTTAATGTGAATCTAACCGGTCCTCTTTTAAGAAAACTTTCCCAAGCTTCTTCTTCTCTGCTAAGTTTAGCAAACTTTGGAGCAGGGGGGAACAGTTTTCAGACTCTTGAATTTAAAAGAAAAGCATGTGAACTAATCAACAGATTGCCGCAACCATACAATCGTTGTTTTAAGTACCATACAATGACTCTACCAGTGCTTTGCACTTCTATGCTTTGGTGCCTGCCACTGCTGTCACAACCAGCCATGCATGGCTCTCCTTGCTGTCCTATAGAGATGTCACCATACTATATACCTCAATTGACCTTCTTTTGGCTGAAGAGCTGGTGCTAGCAATTAAAGTAAACCTGACTTTTTCTTCACTTATTTTATTTTCTGTTTATATTCCTCCTGGTAGATCAAGTAATACTGCACAAAACTGGGCCCGTCTGGGAGAACTATTTGATGACATCAAAAATAACCACCCAACTACTCCAGTTCTTATGGCTGGTGATTTTAACACACAAATAGGGCCAGATGATAATACTCTCTTCCAAAATCTTATAGGGAATTTTGATGAATCTTTCCTGAGCTCCCTATGGTATACTAGAACTTCCAGGGACTCGGTAATCAATTCTTCCGGTATAAGCCTGGCCCAATTCGCTATTCAGAGGAACCTAATAATAGTCAATGGGCGATCGCAGATCGACCCTAATGGAGATTTCACTTTTTTTAACCAAAATGGTGCCAGTGTTATCGATTATTTTCTGGTTTCATTAGATCTCTTACCTCTAATCAGTAATATGGAAGTCTGCGATTACATGGGCAGTGACCATCTCCCTATCTCTCTCTCAATCAACCAATTATGTGTTCCACACTTATTACTGTCCTACCATCAAATATTGCACCAATCCCAAAAAGCCCTAGCTCGTGTTTACTGGAGCCCTGAGCTTGATTCCTTGGTGTGTGGTAAAATGCAGCTTTTGGAGGTGACTTTGTTGAAAGCTGCCCTCCTTGAGCAAGAGTCTGCAGCTACTGTCTTAAATGTTTTTTTCAGATTAATTGATTTATTTAAACCTTTATTTACTAAAGAAATCACCTCAAGCTTTCACGCTTTATACAAACGAAATTCTTGGTTTAACCACGAGTGTAGACTACTCAAACGAGCAATAACCAGGAAACATAGAGAATTCAGAAGGAACAATACTATTTCAGTATTGAAGGAATTGTTAACTATTAAAAAGAACTACAAGGACTTGGTAAACTGGAGGAAAAAAGAGGCCCTATATAAAAATTGGAGGAGCTTGATTACAGCTATAAACAACAATGATAATTCAACTTTCTGGCAGACTGTGAATTCTTTAAGCAATGGCTATGCCAGAGTCCCCGCATGTATCCTGTCTTCGGTCTGGGTAGCTTACTTCAAGAGCCTCTTCTCCTACTCTGTGGAAAACCAGGGTCTTATACCTGTAGCACCTTCTATTTTGTTGAATTCCTGGCCAGATGTGTCTCCTAAGGAAATTAAACCGCTCATTGATCGCCTACACTCAGGTAAAGCCCCAGGTCCCGATCTAATTCCCTACGAACTTTTTAAAGTCAACAGCGATTGGTGGGCCAACATTCTTGCTCCTGTATTCACACAAATTAATGCCTCAGGAGCTATTCCAAAATCTTGGAGACATACTATTATTGTCCCAATCTTTAAAAAGGGTCAGCGCTCTGACCCAAGCTGTTATCGTCCAATCAGCCTTTTGTCTTGCTTAGGCAAATTGTATTCCTCCTACTTATTAAAGAGGCTGTTGGACTGGGTTAAGAGTAATGACATCCTTGGCTGGGAACAGATTGGCTTTAGAAGGGGTTGGTCTGTCACGGATCACTGTTTAGTGCTCTCCCATCTAGCAGAGAAATATTCCTCCCCCAGAAATGGCACCCTTTATGCGGGTTTTATGGATCTTAAGGGAGCTTTTGATACCATCCCGAGGGAGAAGCTATGGTTGAAACTATCACATTCTGCTATGGATAGGAGGTTACTATGGCTTATTCAGCAATTTCATACTGACCTCACAGCTCAAGTTCGCTGTGGCAACCAAGGAGAACTAACCGAGCCCTTTGAACTGGTCAAGGGAGTTAGACAAGGTTGCCTCCTTGCTCCTCTCTTGTTTAACCTATGCCTGAATGATATGGCAACCAATTTCTCAGAGTTTTGCCACCCCCCAAAGCTTGCAAGTCATCCCACCCCGATTCTACTCTATGCTGACGATGCAGTTCTCCTGTCCCGCACAAGAATTGGTTTGAAAAGATCTTTGCAAACTTTTTCTGAGTACTGCTCTAGGGAAGGTCTTAAAATAAACCATCATAAATCTAAGATTATGATCTTCACTAAGAGGAGAAAATTGCCTCTTTTTCGCTGGGTATTAGATGGCTTTGAGGTTGACCAAGTCAAGGAGTTTGTTTACCTTGGCATTCTTTTTTCCCGTAACCTAAATTGGAATGCCCATCAAAAAGCAGTGTCCAACAAAATTAAACCTGGGGTTGGTGCTATTGTCAATTTTTTTCACACCAAAGGTGGCAAATATATTCCAGGGGCTATTCAGGTTTTTAACCTGAAAATTACCTCAATTATCCTCTTTGGTGTTGCCATCTGGATTACAGTCATCAATGAATCTATAGATCGTCCACTGCTTCAGTTCTTACGAAAACTTCTAAATGCCCCTCGATGTGTTGCTGGCGTTACTCTTCGTTCCGAGTTTGGCCAAATGTCACTTCAAGCTAGGGCGTGGTTGGCCGCCTTTAAACTACACCTTAAACTGTGCTTTAGCACTGAGGGGTTCCTAGCTACTCTGAAGCATGACCCTTTTAAATCCTCATGGCAAAAAATCTTAGATGAGAAACTGGCGTTGTTGGGCTTCTCGCAGGATATGTTATCAGATCTTGGGAAAACTGAAGCTTTTGCCAAAATTAAAAAGCGCATTAAAGAGCTTGATTATAACAGCACTACTTTTCGTGCTCGTCGTGTCTGTTCATCCAAATCTTCGGAATACCCCCTCCACGTGGTCTGCCTGCCTATACATATTATCTAACAACTCCTCGTCTCTGTAGAGCTTTTTGCTTGGCTAGATTGAATGCTAACCCTTCTATGGTAATGCAGGGCAGAATTCGGAATATACCATACTCTGACAGGATCTGCCCTTGCTCTTCTGGCTCTATTGACTCATTAGCCCATGCCCTTTTGGAATGCCGCTTTTACGAGGATCTTCGATCGCACTATATTTCCCCGCTTTTAATATACAAATCCAATGCCTCTGTGACTGACATAATGCCTTTTTTACTAAGTGATAGGGACCCCAAGGCTACATTGTCAGTGGCAAGATTTGTTTCAGTCCTTATATCCCTCCAACATTAGATATATGCTGCTCAAGATCAATTGATCAAGGAGCTTCTAAGGGATAAAAGGAAAGGTAAAAGGCATACTATATACATCATACTGCCCTACCCACAGCATTGGCAGGGAAATACACAGTGCAACGACATTATACCATACACTGAGTTTAATTTTACTAGTTGAAAGCGAGAAGAGGCATGTAGTGGTGACTAAGTGACCATAATAGCATCTAGTTTAGACTTATGCTTCAAATTTGGTACTTTTTATTCACATGAGATAGTACTTTCATATGCCCATGCTACTCCTGTGCTAGATACCACACAATGTCCCTTCCCCAACACCGCTCAACAGCTATCACAGGTAAAGTGAGAACCTCTTTAGCTGTAACTTGCACTGCGTCTCAAAATTTTGTCAGACATTCCTGCAGCTGAGAATATCTACATCATTTTTACACAACACAACATGCAACACAAGCCTTCACTGGCATATAAAAGGAAAAACATACATTTGGATAAAACCGAGTACAAATAAATAAAATTGGATAAAACCATCCCAAATCAGCCATTAAGGAAAGCTACACACCATTCACGATTCCTGATTGCTAGCTGTAAGAACCTTGCCACTGATCTACATCATTTCTTATAGTTGCCCTGCTTTCCAAATCCTCAACAGGCCAGAGGTTTAGATCTATTATCTAATGGAACAAAAGCTGCTTCTAAGTAGAGGTGAATCAGGTTTTGAAAGAAGGAACTTAACAATGCAGTCCTAAGCAGTTACACCCTTCTAAGTCTGTTGAAGTCAATGGGCTTAGAAGGGTATAATTCTGCTTAAGAAAACACTGTAAAGAACCATAGTTATAGCAAAAGTATAAATCTGAATTTCAGACAGATTCTTGTTTGAAGATAAACTTAAATTTCCAGTAGCAACTAAATCTTATCCAGAAGTAGGTACTGAAGGGGAGGCGATTTAATGCTGCACTGTGCTTCTCATTAGCTCTTCTTCTCTGCACTGGAGACAAAGATGTCATCATTTCTCTTAACATTGTTGTGTGTGTTTTTTTTTCTATTTGTAATGGTTTAAAGTTGCTTATCCTTAATTTTCTTTTCTTTAGGAAAAAAGCCAAATTTTCTTGTCTCAAACATCTTGCTCCCAATTCTTCCAGTCACTATTTAATTTTGTTTCAATTTACAACATGCACTTTTCTCCCCAATCAGATTTTTGAAACACTAAACCCACCTGATCAAAAGGCATATAATTTTTCAAATGGGTAAAAAAGTGCCATATTTCACAACAGTTTCCACCTCCCACAGGTCTCTGAGTAATGGAAATGTCTCCACCTCAATATCAACAAACATTCATTGGGAAACGCGTAATGGGGAGCAAAGGGTACACACATTGATTAGAAATGAAGTAAACTGACTTGGATGACTTAATTGTCAACATGAACCTTCACCTAAAAATCCTAATCCAACCAATTTAATTTTTTTTCAGATCTCAGATCCACCCATTAAGATTTTATAAGATCAAAACATCAATATTTCCCTTCCAACTTTCTTTTCCAAAGGTCACCAACAAGACTCTTGCTTTGGCTAATTTAGAAGGAACAGAATAACACTGGGGAAAACATCAGCGCTTGTCCAAGCTGGCAAATGTCAAGAACTGCCAGTAATCTTGAAGCAAAATGTTTATAACTGACCATGAGAATACTCAGGGTCAAACTAAGTGCTGGTATATTCATGAATGGACTTCTAGCACATTTGTTATTGCTAAGTAACAGCTGTGAAGATCCTTGATTTTGATCGAGACAGTATCACAGAGGGAGTTTTTTCCCATGCCATTTTTATGTCAAACAGTCCTTAAACCACTGCTTACCTACTGGAAGAAACGTACAGGTTGTCTTGTGTTGCCTGTATATACCCCAACAACGGAGCAAACAGCAGTTCAGGGGAGCATCTGAGATCAGAAAAATGGCATGCAAGAAAAGAGTTAAACCTCCTTCCTCTCAAAGCCCAGATCCAAATCAGAGATCTTGGTGGCTACTATTTCATAAATTTAAACAATCTTCCAATTCTTTTGTGAATCTTCCACTATCTCATGTTTTTCACCCTGTGTCAGAAACCCTAAAATTTTAATAGGGCTCAAGAGTGCCAACTACAGCATCTGCGCTCATGGACCCCTGGGGTTTACATCAGAATAACACATACATTTTCATTCCACATTGGAACATCCTACCAAGCCTAATCTCTTTTGGACAAAGAACAAGCCAGTTTGGGCCAACTACTTCTTTGTCATGGAAGTTCAGGGCCATTAACAGATGCTTAGGGAACTATCATTTTAATAATTTTCTGTTTGGTAACAGTAGCGTCTGACATCAGAGATGGGGCTTCACATGGAAGTCTCCCAGCAGAGAAACTATATAACTATATAATCTTAAACCATTCTTTTTTTTCATTTGTGCACCTTAAAACATCCATTGCTTTAATTGTTAAATAAGTGATTTTTCATTTAATTCTGCTCTCTTCAAATTAGGCGCACCATAACGACCATGAAAACCATGGAAAAGAACAACAGTATGAATACGTAATATAGTCATAATTTATAATTTTAATGTTTTGTGGAAAACAGGCGCCAGAGAAATGATATAATCTTAAATGATTCTTTATTTAACCATTTGTGGACCTTAAAGAAAACATCCAATGTTTTAATTGTTAAATTAAATTTATTTATTTATGGTAATTTATTTATTTATGGTAATTTATTTAAGGTTCACACATGGTCTAAATAAGGCTGCAATCCTGAACGGGGGGGGGAGGCAAATCTCCTTAGGAATTGGCGTGACCCCATGCTGGCATAGGTGCCACTTTATCATGGAATAAAGTGGCACCTATGCCACAGTGGGGGCAAACACGCAGGCATCCGGGAGCCATGGAGCTCCGCTAGCCCCCACAGCCAGCACAGCCACTCCGGGGACTAAATCCTGGAAGAGACCGCCCAGTGGGGGAGCCGTTCCTGGGGCATTCCTGGAGGCGTAGCTGCCTTTAGGCAGCTTCCTAACCCCATTCGCCCCGGGAATTCCCCCCTTTTGGGGGGACGCAGCCTTGCTTTGTTCAGTGGGGCATTTCCAACTTTTTTTGTTTTAAATTATTTTAATCAGCTCTTTTCCCCTCCATTGTGTCCGGGAAGCCTCAGAGGAAGCAGTGCGGCTGTACCGCTCCCAGCCATTGCCTAACTGCTCCACCCTGTCAAGATTGGGCTGTAAGTCTCTGTTCCTCTTAGTACCTCTCTCACAATGAAGGCTATGTTCCACTCCCTGTACTTGGTTTGAATTTCCTTCTTTATTTAATGTTTACGTTTCCCTATCCTTTTTCCTTAATGCTGAGTTTTCTCATTTAATATATAGCACAGTCAAATCATTTTAAACTACAGTGTTGTTGCAAAATACATTTCAATTAATTTCCCCACTGGATTTGACTTGTTTACCCTTAGCTTGAAGGAAACCTAATAAAATTATGACTTGGTTGTTTTACTATGAAAAATAACCGTATCCACTGGGAAAATCTGGAAAAGTTGAAATGTAAACATGTTGTTTTCAAGAGAGTTGCACATTTTTAATCCTGGGGCCTGTTCTCCTTTTTCCTTCAAGGTCAGAGAAGTTGCCCCTGGTGATCAAATCTGTGGAGTCTTACTTAAAATAGTTTAAGAATAAAATGGAAAAGTCACTGCCTACTTCATTTTTCTTAAATGGCTTGTATAAGGGGCTGCTATTAAACTGAAACTGGATGAATATATTTATTAGATTTATATTCTGTTTTTCAACCAACACTTCCTCAAAGTTGTTAGCAGCAATGTCTACTTGCCCCCTTCCCCAATACGTTAGTCCTCATTAAAGGTTATGGTTCTGCTGTAGCCCATCACAACATATTACAGCCTGTCACTCACTCCTCAACGTTAACTGCTGCAAGAAAATTGCTACCCCTGAGCTGGAGAGCTTTTCAAATGTCCCAGGAGATAAAGCAGAGAAGATACATATGCTATTCTGTTTCAGGTCTGTTCTGTTAATAGTTTTCTAATGGCAAGTGCCTGAAGGTTGCTCTTGCTATTCTCAGGAGCTACAGAAGGAAGCACCCTAACCTGGATAGCCCCAAGCTAGCCTGATCTTGTCAGATCTTGTCTCAGAAGCTAAGCCAGGTTAGCCCTGGTTAGATTTTGGATCTACACATGAAGCCAGCTGGGTGACCTTGGGCTAGTCACAGTTCTCTTAGAGTTCTCTCAGCCCCACCTACCTCGCAGGGTGTCTGTTGTGGGGAGGGGAAGGTGATTGTAAGCCAGTTTGATTCCTCCTTAAGTGGTAGAGAAAGTCGGCATATAAAAACCAACTCTTCTTGTTCTTCTAAGGACTAGCTGTGCCGGCGTAGGCCAAGGGCTGGGCGGTGCCCGCAATCCTCAGACGTGCGGGAGGTATTTAGCCCCTTTCGGAGCAGGCGACAAAGATTATGCTATCTACCAGGGTCAGAAGTCAGAGGCGTCGTCAAAGCAGGTAGGAGTCAACGGCCGGAAAGATTAATCAGAGGCAGTAGCAGGAACACAGAGAAATTGCACGGTTGCTTCCGCAAAGTGAAAGCATGCCTGCACTGCCTTTATCAGTCAGGGCACTTCCAAGCTAGGCTTCATCCCGAAAAGACTCAGCACCAGTTCTCTGTCTGTTTAGCCTCTCCAAGCGAGCACTCCTCCTTTTACCCTGCAAAACCACACGCTGCCGAGTCCTGATATGCCTATCAGGTTCAGGTGAGCTTGGAGGGCTGCCATTCTCAGCTTCTGCTGCAGGGGTTGGGGGAAGAGTAGCTTCTGTCTGCCCTTGTTCCATCTCTCTGCCTAGCTGTGGTTCCTGCTGAGTTGTTTCAGGCTCCTGTGCTACTGACTGCAATGGAGGTACTGAAGGCCCAGAGGCAACCTGTTCCTCCACTTCAGCTTCAGAGTCCTCCGAGTCCTCAGCTCCCAAGGCAGGGCCCATGACACCACCAGAGTCATGACGCGGAGGCAGGCAATGGCAAACCACCTCCAAACCCCTCGTCTTGAAAACCCTACAGGGTCACCATAAGTCAGCTGTGACTTAACGGCACACACACACAAAGAAGGAAGCAACCAAGTGCTATTATTTGTCAAGTTATAATATCTGGATACAAAATAGGATTTTGTGAATTCTTTATCTTTGCTAATTATAATCATCCATCAGAGAGAATATAGAAAGGATAATCCTCTAGATTTCATATCTGACATACTTGCAACCAACTTGTATTTTGCTTTCATACCATAATTCGGGAATTGTCTAAAACATTACCAGCTACCAAAGATTTGTGGTTTGGCATAAGGCTCCTTGCACATGCTACCCTATGTCACATAGTGGCCAAAAGATACCCCAGAGGCTTACAGGCAGGCTGCCTAGGACAAGACTTCCCCTTTTTGTTCCCTCTCAACAGATTTATTTTTTCTCCCCCTACCCCCCATAATTTGTGGTACTGTGTATCAGTTCAACATCCCTTCCTCCTTGAACTCCATGGTTTCCCATATAGTTTCCTCCTGCTATTATGGTCTCCCACACTATAGGCACAGGGTAACCATGCACAGTAAGGGGGCATTGGAGATATGCCACTGTAACATCACTATGATTTCAACCCAGTATCCTGAAGCTGATACATCTGAAACCCTCCATCCAAAGCTGATGAAGGCAAAAGATAGCATGATTGCAGTTCTAGTAGAGCATGAGGCCCTCCACTCCAATCACTGCTACTGCTGGTCAAACACTTTTGCCTTTCAGGATCACAGCCAGGACCCATGGATCAGCATAAACTACAGGCAGAATATGACAACTCCCTATATGGGATGGGTGAACACTGCTCCTCAGGGAAACTGCTTTATACTGAATCAGACCATTGGTCAATCAAGGTCAGTATTATCTACTTAGACTGGCAATGGTTCTCCAAGGTCTCAGGCAGAGGTCTTTCAAATTGCCTGACCATTTTAACTGGAGAGGCCAGGGGCTGAACCTGGGACCTTCTGCATAACAAGTAGATGCTACACCACTGAGTCACAGCCCCTCCTCAAATTCACAATTCCCCTGATCACTGCTGGTGGCTGCATGACATGGAGGGAAGGTATAAACCAGGGCTAATGGGATGAATCTCAGAATGACCTAGATGGATATGGAGGGTGCTAAGCATAAAGAATGGCAGTTTGGTGGTGCTAACAAAGTCTCAGATGTGCCTATCTACAGGACTCCTCCCAGGCCTCTTTGATAGGGAACCACATGTAGGGTTTAAATCTGGAACCTCAGACAAGCTAAACCAGTGCTGTTCCTTTCAATAAGTTCCTTGCAGCCCTGGTATGTATGGCTGATTTCATGTCAATGGTGGATTCCAAATGCTCTATGATGTAGCACAGTGATTTTCTGTGTGGCGCACATCGGTATAATGGTACTCACTGGCTGGAGCAGAGTGCTCATGCTCCACCATTTCCTGATCCTTTTCACACACCTTCCGGTTTCACACAGAAGCCAACCAGCTACTCTGAAGGGCCAACAAAAGACTAGGGTCTTCCCCTGATGTTGCTTCCATTCATGTTCATAACCATTTTCTGTGTTTTCAAAACCCAACAAATTTAATTAATTAACTCCTTGCTAAATACAGCACTGCCCTGACCTGGATGGCCCAGGCTAGCCTGATCTCGTCAGATCTCAGAAGCTAAGCAGGGTCAGCCCTGGTTAGTATATGGATGGGAGACCACCAAGGAATACCAGGGTTGCTTTGCTGAGGAAGGCACTGGCAAACCACCTCTGTTAGTCTCTTTCCATGAAAACCCCAAAAGGGGTCGCCATAAGTCGGCTGCGACTTGAAGAAACTTTACACGCACACAAATACAGCACTATCCTAAGCCTATTTTGCAACATCTGAAACACAGATGAACATAAAGTCAGCTTCTTACACTGGCATAGACTTCCAACTTCCAATCTAGGTGCAAAGGTGTTTATGACACAAAGGTGTTTATGACACAAAAAGAAATGTCACAGCTGACCTGATTTTCATTTCTCCTGTACATTCAAAAAGCTACAGCAAATTCTTTCATCATCATCTAGATTTCAAACCTCCCTTCTCTCCTCAAAATCATCAGTCTCACCTGAATGTCCACAAGCGCTTTTCTGTCTTCTTTGCAGTTTCCAAAAAACGCAAAAGCTCCAGCATCCATTTCTTCACATGGGCTTAGAGATTTCTCAGGAAAATTCTAAAAAATTATAAACAAATTCTAAAAAAGATAGAACAAAGCCTCAAATAATAATCTATTATAATCTTAACAAGATCTTTTACCATTTCAAAGTATTTCACAAACAGCCCCTTTTCTAATTGGTCAAATTACAAAGGTGTTTCTCAGAACTATGCTCCACTCCCCACCAGAAAAGCAAATGTCTCCATACTAATTACTCTACAATTCCTTGAATAAAGTTATACGAAAGATGTAAAAACTAAAAGGCAAGCGCTTGCCTCAGAGTCGTATCCTTCTTCCCAAAACTGTCAGTTTGAATTTGGCTTATAGACAATTCCCTGCAGTTACCTCCTTCAGATTCCCTGCCCAAAAATTGACTTTAATAGCATCTGCTTAGTATTCACAAATTATCAGCAGGGAATTAAAAGCAAAACCTAATCCAAAAACTAGTTTAGAGAACTGTTTTCAATACACCAGAACTAAACCTCATCATAACATCTGTTTGGCTGCAATCCTAAGGATGCTTTCCTGGGAGTAAGCGCCACTGAATAACATGGGACTTTCTCATGAGTAGACCTGTTTAGGACTGCTTCCTTAGCGCATAATCCTAAGTGGGGGGTAGTTAAGAATTGCCCGGAGACAGTGCAGCCGTGCTGCATCCACAGCAGCTTGCAGCGGCGCAGTAGGGATAAGAAAATAGATTCCCCCCAAGCCCCATGAAACTGCTCCATAGTGTTTCATGGTGCTACGCCATGACTTTTGCAAGCATAAGCTCATGCCAGCAAAAGGGGGCGTTCCCAAGGCAAAAGGGCTTAGGGAGCTGACTAAAGTCAGCCCCATCCCCAGGAATGCCCCTTTTGCGCTGGCGGGAGGCCCCATGCTGGATATATGCTGCCAGCGAGTCTCCGACGGCACCTCTGCCTCAGGCTGCCCCGCTGCTCCCCAGCACCGGTGTAAGTGGCCATGCACCGGCATTAGTGCCAGTTTCGCCGGCACAAGTGGCACTAATGCCAGTGCAGGGGTCACGCTGGCTCCTAAGGGCATTTCCCCCCTTGTGGGTTGCTCCGACCACCTCTTAAACTGCTCCTACCTCCCTTTCTCTCCCATCCTTGGTTTGAAAGACTGTAATTTCCATATAACTATTGGGGAGGGGAGGGGAAGCAGGAAAAAGAGACTGAACAGTTGGTGTTTCTCCTGCATTTATTTTGACCAGGGTGGATTTGATTTAACCACTACAGTTGGGATGGCACAACTGAGAAGCCTCCTCAGAGGCTTCCCGGCCGCTGCAGAAGGGGGGAGAGCCTTTTTTCCAAAATTAAAATAGGAAAAAAGGCTTTTTCCCCCATAAGGGAAAGCAGGCCTGCGCCACCTAAAAAGGCTGCATAGTTCCTTAGAATCAGGTTCTACCCAAAGTGTCTGAGTAAATAAGCTTAGGATCCAGCAGAAAATTGCCTTTCTGTAGCTTTCCAAGGTGTAGAATATTCTTTCCGAGAAAGTATAACGAGAACTGCACACAATATTTTATTACTGGGGATAGCTTCTGGTTTTTTTTTTCTAATTTCTGGCTTTTTTGCTAGCTGTTACCAATTTTGGTATTACCTTGGCTGTAGCAAATTTTTTGGCTGCAGTGGATACTATGCAAGGGTGAAAACAGAGGGTGATATTAGAGCGATTTGTGTTGTCCAAGACCACTGGATCACTGGTTTGAAAAATAAAGAAAGAATATTCTGTTATGCCATTTCACTGCTTAGAGGGGGGAGAGAGAGAACTGAGCTAAGATTGTGTTTCCTACTCCTGATATGTTGTTGTTTTTTGCCATCAAATCACAGCTGACTTATGGCAACCCCGTAGGGTTTTCAAGGCTAGAGACTTCAGAGGTGGTTTGCCATTGCCTGCCTCCGCCTCACGCCCCTGGTATTCCCTGAAGGTCTCCCATCCAAATACTTGCCAAGATCGAGACTAAGAGTGGGTGACTGGCCCAAGGTCCTCCAGAAAGTTTCCATGGTGCGAGTGGGGACTCAAACCTGGGTTTCCCAGATCCTAGTCCAATACCTTAACCACTACACCATGCTGGTTCGCCTTGCTATATTAACTGATATAAAAAGCATATTGGGAGACTGCAATTCATCATCCACTCATTTAACAACTTTGACTGATAGAGTTCTGGGGGATACAGCAATAGTGCATGCAAACTGTATGGTTAATATTTTTTCTCAAGTTGCAAAGTTCTTATCAATTGCAAAACTCTAGAGAGACATGCTTATTTTTTCTCTGTTTCTCCTTTCTGTACAAACAGAAATGCTTAGGAACTAAACAAAGGTAATAACCTTTCCAAATTCGAAATTATGAGAAATAAAAACTTGCAATAGGATTCCAAACACTGGAAAATAAGAAGGGCTCCCACCGAAGTTGGCATGTACTTTGCAGCCTTGGGACAGAATTATCTGCTCTCAACAGTTATGATAGAAAATGCTCCTTGATCAGATATGGAAGTAAACATGAGAAATAAACGTTCAAGCTGCCCCATGTTTCCAATTTGCTACAAGAACATTTAATTCACATTAAACTGGGTAGCATTACAAGAGCTATGGATCTAGATTAATTAGTCCATATTTGGGAGAAAATGAAGAAACAAGTAAATTGTTGCATAGACTAAGCCCATAAACAGCCATCTGTGGTCGCTTGAAACAATGGAGAGGCTGAGACAGTCAGGTTTTTAACAAGAATGCTGGAAGTAGTTTCGCTTCTTGTAGTACATATATTTCTTTTGTTCGAGTGTCCCCTCCGGCCAGGTTTCTAAAGCTATGCAAAAACACTGCAGAACCTGTTTGCTAAAGGAGAATGTATGGCAAGTGTATACACTATGAGCAGCCATCACCTTTCCAAACTGTCTTTAATTTTTTAAAAGAATCTATTGTCTCACTTCAGCTAAATGTCAGTGTACTGCTTCCCTTCCCCTCATAAATGCCTATCCAAATAATTATCCAAATAACATTAATGTGCTCGAATTGCAGGTATTCTGTTATGAGTATGAGATTAAGCCTTCCAATATTTTTTAACTTTAAAATTTAACAAGTAAACTATTGTGACAGTTTAACTCACACACCCTGCCTTTGAAGCCAGTTCTTGGCAGGCTATTACACAACAAATGAACAAAATCTACAGCAATGTATTATAGTAGAAAGACTGTGGCTGTGAGCCATAATGTTAGAATTGCACCATGTCCTTACTGTCACCTGTGAAAGGTAGGAAGGATTATATATTCTTGTGAAACCTGGTGTAGCAAAGTGGCTAAAGGCTGCCTTGTAGGGTTGCCAACTCCAAGTTGGGAAATTCCAGATTTGGGGGGCCAGAGCTTGGGGAGGGTTGGGTTTGCGGAGGGGAAAGAGCTTAACAGGGTATAATGCCATAGATTTCACCCTCTAAAGCAGCCATTTTCTCCATAGAATCTGATGTATGTCATCCTGAGATCAGTTTTAATTCCAGAACATCTCCAGTCCCCACCTGTAGGTTGGCAATCTTACTGGCTTGGCACATCTCTAAACCTCATGAACTAACAGTACACTCCATCCCATGCAGAGTTATTCTAATCGTATCTTACTGATTGAAGTAACTCTATATAGTATTGCTCTGTATATGGTCTTAAGCCAATGTCAATCAAACTCAGCCCGCTTCTGCAGTATAGTGCTCACCTACTTTGTAGGTTTGTTGTGAGGATTAATGAGATACCATATGTTGTGTGGAATGCGTGAAATGTTTTAATATTTTAAATGCTTTAAAATCTGTTCATTATGATGCATGTTTTTAAGTCATCTGTAAAACAAGTAGTAATATGGTATGGTGGCTAAAACACTGAACTTTAACTTAGAGAGGCAGGGATTCAAATGCCTGGTCAGCCACAAATCTCACTATTTTGTCTTAGACAAGCTGGTACAATTTCCTTTCACCCCATCCTACTTTATAGGGTTGCCGTGAACACAAAGTCAGTGGGAAACAAATGACAAAAGTGAGATTTCAGTTGATAAATATGAAGTGAATGTCAAATTGTATTTTGACGTGTATTTTGACAAGATGCCACATTACTGGCAGAGATGGAAATTGTTAAAGATTTTCTATTCCTTGGCTCTATCATCAACCAAGAAATTGAGACTGGGAGGGGGAGCCATAAAGGAACTCGAAAACATTCTTAAGCATAAGGATGTCTCACTAGCAACCAAGATCAAGATAATTCATGCTGCAGTGTTCCCCACTACTATGTATGGGTGTGAAAACTGGACAATAAAGAAAACTGACAGGAAGAAAGTTGATTCCTTTGAAATGTGGTGTTGGAGGAGAGTTTTACATATACCATGGACCACCAAAAAGACAAATCAGGGGGTTCTAGATCAAATCAAGCCTGAACTCTCCCTAGAAACGGATGCTATTGTACTTTGGTCACACTAAGAGAAGGCATGACTCACCGGAAAAGTCAACAATGCCAGGAAAAGTTGAAGGCAGCAGAAAAATTGGAAGACCCAACATGAGATGGATTGACTCTATACAGGAAGCCACGGCCCCGTTTGCAAGATCTGAGCAAGGCTGTTAATGATAGGATGGTTTACAGGTAATTAATTCATAGGGTTGTCGTAAGTCAGAAGCACTTTGACAGCACTTAACACACACAAATCCAAAACGTTGAAGTTATGACAATTTGCCTACACCCAAAATATGACAATGAAGTACTCATAAATTGAGAGCACCATAATAAAATATTATATAAAAATCATTAAACATAAGCTAATTTTACTACAGAGAACTGTGAAAGGAAGAGGCATAAATAGGTACTAAGATACAACTGAGGGCCAGCCTAGTGCAGTGGTTAAGAGCGGCAGACTCTAATCTGGAGAACCGAGTTCAATTCCCCTCCCCATGAAGCCTGCTGGGTGACCTTGGGCCAGTCACAGTTCTCTCTGAACTCTCTCAGCCCACGAAGAGGCAGGCAATGGTAACCCACTAGGGTTGCCAGGTCCCTCTTCGCCACCAGCGGGAGGTTTTGTGGGCAGAGCCTGAGGAGGGCAGGGTTTGGGGAGGGACTTCAAGGCCATCGAGCCCAATTGCCACAGGCAGCCATTTTTCTCCAGGTGAACCGATCTCTATCAGCTAGAGATCAGTTGTAATAGCAGGAGATCTCCAGCTAGTACCTGGAGGTCGGCAACCCTAGGTTAAACCACCTCTGAACGTTTCTTGCCTTGAAAACCCTACGAGTTGACCATCTGTCAGCTGTGACTTGACAGCAGGCACACCCAAGATACAATGGTGACTAGTAAAGAAATGTCACAGTGGGTCGCCGTGTTAGTCTGTCTGCAGTAGTAGAAAAGGGCAAAAGTCCAGTAGCACCTTAAAGACTAACAAGAATATTTTCTGGCAGGGTATGAGCTTTCGTGAGCCACAGCTCACGTCTTCAGATACAGCTAGAATGTGAATCCATCTGTCTTTAAGTCCATCAGTCTTCACATTCTAGCTGTATCTGAAGAAGTGAGCTGTGGCTCACGAAAGCTCACACCCTGCCAGAAAATATTCTTGTTAGTCTTCAAGGTGCTACTGGACTCTTGCCCTTTTCTACTAGTAAAGAAATGCGGGAAACAATCTTATTCAGCAAACCTTCAACTACTTCCCGAGCGGGCTACCAAGATGGCGTCAATTCAACCCCATCGCCTCTTTCCCGCCTCAGAAGGAGAGAGGGCGGAGGAGCGCCACCGAGCACGAACGCGACCCGGAAGCGGAAGTGGCTGAGTGCCACCCATGATGGCGGCAACTCAGTCGCTACTTTCTGGCTGCAAACGGCTGCTGGCCGGTTTCTTATGGAGCGGCTGGGCCAAGGCTCCGTCCCGCGGGCTTCGGCAGGGTGAGTATGAAGGATGATTCCCACCCCCTCTCTCCCCGCAGTTCGTGAATTAATAGCTTGCGGAGGGGGCTGCCACGGGAAGGGGGAGTGGACAGGAGCAATGGGAGACCCTCGGTCTCTTCCAGGCTTTCTTCAGCCTTGCCAGGCGCTTTCTCTTTGGCTGCGCTCGAGACGGAGAAGAAAAACATATTTCCTTATTCCCCCCCCTCCTTTTTCTCAGGGCATTTCCAAAAAAGGGTGTGTGAAACTTTACAACACTTGGCGGGGGGGGGGGAGCGCGAGCGCGGAATTCGCCCGTTATAGCGGCGCGCGCGCGCAAGTTTCGTGGCATCTTAATTTAACGTGGCGTTGTTTTTATTATTTACTCGTGGATTAAGGCTCGCTTCGTCAGGGGTTAATTCACAGTGGGTTGCCGTGTTAGTCCGCCTGCAGTAGTAGAAAAGGGCAAGAGTCCAGTAGCACCTTAAAGACTAACAAAAATCTTCTCTGGCAGGGTATGAGCTTTCGTGCTCATACCCTACCAGAAAATATTTTTGTTAGTGTGACAGCAGGTAGACTTCCCCTGACTATGGAAGATCCACTGATTTAGCAATTTGTAATAATCTCTTTTCCTTTCTGTAAAATGTATTAGGACAGCCAGGGAATAGCTTGTTGCTGGGCAGAATATCCCTGTATGTCTGTGTGCTAAGGAAGTGGGTTAAGAGTCATGGAGAGTCAGAGTGAACTATAAACATTGATAGGAGAAACTGGATAGAACTGAACTGTACTGCGCCGCCTCTATGTCTGGAGTGCTATCAGCCTACCCTGAATGTTGATGGGTTGTCATATCTTGAATTTGGATAAATATCCCTTCCTCAGTATGATCGGGGCTCAGAGATTTCTGCCCATTAGGGCCTCTGAGTCAGCAGCTGCAAATAAACTGTTTTCTTGAAATATTGATCTCAGGTCTCTCTCTCCCCCCACGAACCCTTGTTTGCCATATCATTAGTCTTTAAGGTGCTACTGGACTCTTGCCCTTTTCTGCTTCATCAGGGGTGGGTAGCCATCGAGGGACTTGAGGAGGTATTGCTTGGTCACTTTTTTGCCGCGAGCCCTCCTTTGTGCATGGGAGAATATATTGTTTGTCACAAATTATTCATTTCATGTTTAGCCGATAATCAGACAAAGGTAGCAATCCTAAATACACTTACTAAGGAATAGGCCTCACTGAACCTGGGATTTGTTTTCAAGTAAACATGTTTAGGATTCGGCTTCCGTGTACCTGTACGTAATAACGTGTTAGCAGCAGCAGTGTTACTAGCAAGCCTGGCAGCTTTGTAGAAGCAACTCCAGGCATGTAGGTTGCCCCTCACATTTAATGTAATTTATCTGCTGGTGGGAGGGGGATCTCTGCTCCCCAGAAGCAGTGCTTATCCACATATACAAGCTGAAAGAAGAGAGTGAAAAGGAAACTCTGCTTCTGTAGATGTAACTGTTGGGTGGAGAAGGGGATATGTGACCAAACTCTCCTTTGCCTCTCGTTTAGGAAACAGTGAAATAGCAGGGGATGAAAACATCCTTGGGTACCAGCATGAGAGGAAAACATACTGGAGACTTCAAAAATTTCTTATTTTCAAAATTTATATCCCATTGTTCTGCCCCCACAAGGCCACCAAAATAACAAAAGCACATTTTAAAACGAGCCCCCCCACACACAAAAAAGTCATACATCATTAAAACAATTACAGAGAGCGCTAAAATGCGTTGAAAGACATAAAAACAGCAATTAAAGTACAGCCATTAAAACAATGGCCAGTAAGACGGGATCACTGAAGGAATGCCATAGGAAACTAAAATGTCTTTACCTGCTGGCAGAAGATGGCTACAGAAGGAGACAGATGACTGGGGAGAGAGTTCTAAAATGTTGGTGCCATGACCATTCTGGGGAGTACTCCCATATGTATTAAACTGTCCTGAATGTTCATATATTGACATAAAGACAAGTACAAAGTGACTGGGTTGAAGCTCCTTAATTCTTATACATATATGAGAATTCTTGCAATGTTAGTAGCTAACTAGTAGGATTGTCAGTGCTTGAAATAAAAATCCTTGTTCCTGGGTGGAAGCCAAACTGGGCCTGGAGGTAGGGTTGCCAGCCTCCAGGTGGGTCCTGGAGATCTCCCAACAATATAACTGATTTTCTGGTACACATATCAGTTCCCCTAGAGAAAAAGACTGCTTTAGTGGGTGAACTTTATGGCATTATTCTCTGCTGAGGTCCCTCCCCTTTCCAAACCCCCTTAAAGGTCCTGGCATTTCCCAACCTGGAATTCGTAACCCTACCTAGAGGCAAAGCCCAGGATTGGGGTGAGGGGGCTATCAAAGCTATTTATTCACCTATGGTGTACACCTAAAAAGGATGGGGAGGGGCTGATGTGAAATGCTGAGTAGGATTTGACCCTTGTTTTTTTCTAGCAGCTGACCCAAATCAAAAACTCCAGCTGTTTTGCTTCTGGTCGGTAGCCAGATGCTTCTGGGAAGCTCACAAGCAGAGCTTGAAGGTGACAAACTTTCACTATTCCATGAAATGAAATTGCTCCAGGATCTATAATTCCAGGCCTTGACAAATTTTATTTGGCTTTACAGGCCACCAGACATTTGGGAGACAGGTTTATTTTTCAGCCTTCAAAGTTTTATAATGACCATAATTTCTTATTATTGCTACCATGAAACCTAATCCTATACTCTTCAGAGTTTCCTATCACTTTTTAAATATATTTATATATATAAAATATAAATAAATAAAAGCTGTAACAGCAGTGTTGTACTATATAAATAAATATGAGGTAATCCTGGTTGACATCACAGCAGAAAGCTAACCTCTATACCTCAACTAAATAATCTTTGTACTTCTGCTGAGAATCATCAAGAGGCACTTATAATAACTGACTGCTGAAAATATTAGGTACCATAATACCTAGGATTTGTCGAGCTCTGTATTATCCAGAGTTATACTGTCTCTGAGCATGGAGGTATCATAGGTATACCTACCAGCTGCATCACAGACAGGGGACAATGTATATTACTTACCTCTCAATATTTTGAGAAAAGCTAGGAGTTTTGCCTGTCATGCAGCTATCCAAAGTTCAGAACCCCTGTCAGAAAAAAATCCCAACCTATTATGGGATTGATCTCAGCTGTTATGACAAGGGCGGTTCTGAGAATTACTCTTCTAATGAATTTCTAGATAAATATAAGGAACGGTGTATTTCTATCTATTTAGCTCACATTTTGATACCTACTTATCTCCATGGAGCTCAGAATAGTAGACATGTTTCTTCCATCCCCATTTTTATCATCACAATAATCTTATGAGGTAGATTAAGCAGAAGAGCATGTCTAGTCCAAGGACACTGAGCTCCGTGGCTGGGTGAGCAAATCCATGTCTGCCTAGTCCTGCAGTAACCATTACAGTGGCTGTCCATTTTTTTAAGACAGGCACAACAAAAACAATGATCTGGACTCTGTATTGCTTGCCTCTAAAAAGGTAAAGTGTGTAATCGAATCATGACCAACTCATGTCAACCGCATGAAGTTCCACCTCATGGAATTTTCAAGGAAACAGACTACCAACCGATAAAAGCAATACCTTGACCACCATTCTAGTAGAATGCTTAATTGTGGTCATCTTTTTACAGTATGCCTCCTAATGCTTCACAAGTACAGTTTTGTTACTGAATAGGTATACTTTGATTTGAACTGGTTCTAACATCTGTTGTTGTTTTTTCTTTTTTATCTCTACAGTCATAGAAATTACTGAAGGGAACACTACTATTGTAAGTACATTTATCATATTTTCTGATTCATAGTTCCTTTTGTTTGCACTTTACTCCTTCTCTGATAATACTAGGTCTCAGAAGCGACCAATGAAGTTGATGTTTATAGCACAAGCATCTATGTTTTGTCACGAATGCTACAAATTTGAATCTGCACATACTACAGTGTATAGTATTAGCCCTTGCCTGAATCAGAACACATGGCTGAAAAGGGTATCACATGAAACTAGAACTGCTACTTGTAAAATTGGAAACATGGTACAGTAGGTAAGAACTGCAATAATAGGCTATTAAGTAACACAGTCAATCAAAATCAGCAGTAGAATCTACAGAACAAGACAGCTTCAGGCGATACAAAGTGTCCTGTAGAATAACATTATTTTAACTGGTTATTGGAAGACCAGAAGGGAGGAGTCCTGGCAGAGCTCCTAGGACAGGAAGTTCCATAGTATGAATACAGTTGCAAAAGCCTCATCTCATGTACCTTCCAATCTCATGTCTGTTAATGCTAGCACTAACTTCACCAGTAATTATTCTTACTGGCAGGCTTGTATAATTTGTAATGAATACATATTTCATGTTGGTTAAAATGCTGTTTCTAAACTTGGGGAACAAAGCACGTCTGGCACAATTTAGCAAATATTGGCCAAGATTAAGTCCTGTGAAAACAATGTAATGAGATTTAATCAAAACAGGTTAAAATCCACTAATTTTAGTTGGACTTCATTAATACTAATGTTTGCTGGATTGTGCCTGTATCACTAAATTTAAATATTTATATCATAATTATAATATTACATTATAAATTAAGTATAAAATTAGTCTTGTAGTATTGGCAAGCTAATGGGGACACTGGCCAGCCAATGGGGCAGGGGCATAGAGCTGAAAGCAAACAGGGCGTGTTTTTTTGACTCCAAGCCCCACTTCTGGGCAGCTGACCAGGGGCTTGAAACCATAAGTATGCAGGTCTTGGGAAACGCTTTTGGCTTCAAGATCATCATCACCCTGTCTGGTGGTGGCAGGGCAGAGGGCTTAGATCTGAAAACATTTTAATCCACCAATTTATGTTTTAGGTTTTCCTACAAATCTGGAGAAATATCACACGTTTGTAGAAACATCTCCCTCATCTATGGCCTCTGCTGTGTAGGTCTTTTGATCTGCAGTCTAAGTCTAAGATTTAAGTCAGATTAAATTCAGAATTAGATAAATACAAGCAGGGCATGAGGAACTCAAGGGAGAAGGGAAACCCTACACATCACACTTCCTCCTGCAGCTCCCTTTTCTCTTTCCTCACGCTTCCTACTATCCCCCTGCTACATCCTCCTCACCCGTTGTCACCATTGCATCTCTGCTGCCACTTTGCTTTCTCTCCCACCACTGCATGCTGAGGAATAGTTTATTAGGTTTGCTAGTCAAGCTCTGAAATGGCAGCTGAGATCTCACAATACAGCATTTCAGTGTCACATTTCCCCCCC
Source organism: Euleptes europaea (assembly GCF_029931775.1). Classification (NCBI taxonomy): domain Eukaryota; kingdom Metazoa; phylum Chordata; class Lepidosauria; order Squamata; family Sphaerodactylidae; genus Euleptes; species Euleptes europaea. The sequence continues at coordinate 35,791,691 of NC_079318.1, read as the reverse complement.
TTAATTTTTAGTGTCTATGTAAGCACATACCACTTCATCAGTTTGGGTTTTTTTAAAACCGCTTTTACTTTTTTTCTCCCTCTTTTTAGTTTTCTGCAACCCTGGGGGATTCCCCTGGGTTGTAGAAAATCCCCTCTGCCCATACATGGCCTAATTGTACAGATTCTTTTGTATGCGCTCTGAGCCATACTCAGATTTAGATATATCAATGTTATCAATTAAGTATCCTTGTTCATTGTGCTTGGATATAAAAAGCTCCTCTGCAGAAAAAATATTCTCTGGTAGACATCAGAGCACTTAAGAATATCAATATGCAATTAATTGAAGGGAGGCTTTTTGCTGCCTAAAATGCAGGGTCCTTTGTGCGCACAAGTTGGATGAGAGAAGATTAGGCATTCTCGTAATCTGGAATGCTTTTCATAATAGGTTTTAAGATGAATTACCAAAATCCTGTCATAAATATGGATATATTGGCTCCCATTACGTGATGGATTGTTCTGTGTTTCGTTATATCTGTAAAAATGATAGTTTGGAGATAGTTCACTGAAAATTCCTAACTGCATTTTGATGGGTAGGAATTTGTAGTCATAGGAAAAAGAGGTCTTTCATGTTAAGAACATAACACAGATGAGTTCTGCAAGTAAGATTGTACTTTATTATTTTAAAGTGTAATCTGAAGATATATTCTCAACAGTTTGCTTTATTTCCCTTAGCATCTTAAAACCAAATAAAAGTGCATGTGCTAAATCTAGCACTTACTGGAATTCTTCCATCAAAACACATGTGGGAGCATTGTCATGCTAGGTTCTTTCCTGAATAACTCATGTTAAAGTTTGACTAAACATTTGAGCCACATGTGACATCAATATACCTTTTTATATTGCTCTTGAGTACTGATTAGGGGTGTTCAAAAAAATTTGGATTTGGGTATATTAGACCCAAAAAGTTTCAGGGTTGTTGAATTTTCCTGAATACCCATACCAATATGGTTGGGTTTTTTCCAGGAATCTGAAAATTTTTTTGACTCCATAATAGCTTATGGGGAATCTTTCCAAGGGTCTGGCGGGTTGGTTTTTTAAGGTGGAGGCACCAAATTGCAGCATAACTGCTGGTGTCTCTTCTTACGAGAACCCCCAAGTTTGGGAAAAGATTGGGTCAGGGAGTCCAATTTTATGGGGCCCCAAGTGGAGGAAAAATGGGGATCCATGAAAAACCTACCATAAAAACAGCCCCCCCAAGCCCCAGAAAGATTCCCCATAGACTATAATGGAGAAGAAGGGAGGGTTTTTTTAAACTTTAAAGTGATTGGCGCAAATGTGCTGAAGCTGTTTTCTTCCTTTTAAAAGAGGTTGTAGCCGACGATCCTGAAAAAGCCAAATTTTTTGGCTTTTGAGGGGGATTGGAATTTGCTGGCTACTGTTTAAAGGGGCCTTTTTTTTTTTGTTCATCTTTGCCAAATGCACTGCCTTAGTACTGAGGGTTTTTTGTGTGAATTTCCTGCATTGTGCAGAGGGTTGGACTAGATGACCCTGGAGGTCCCTTCCAATTCTTTGATTCTAAAATTAATTTTGTATACTTATGACCCAACTATATTCAATTCATAGTTGTAACTGCATTACGCTAAGTGGATTCAGGATGGAATGTCTTCAAAGCAGAAAGTTCTTCCTTTCTCTCTATGAGTAAATCATTTCAAGCTGGTAATCACTTCACGTAAGACTAAAGTTGTTTGGGTGCTGCTGAACATGCAACTGTGTACTTAAGTTTAGAAGTACAATAAGCAAAAGCTACTATTAAAACTTATGTCCATAGTAACACAAAATGACAAAAACAAGGAGAAAATATCCAGTGATGCTGTAGAAGATTGGATTTGGTTTTACTTGGAAGATGGCATGGTATGGTTTAAGAGTCACAATTGTTCAAGAGTTGGAAAGAAAATTATGAAAAATAACTTCTCTCTATAAAAGTTGCAAAAATAATAATTCTTTAAAGTGGTAAAGTTCAAAACATGTCAGTCCGTTTTCTAAAAATAAAATATCCTCTTTGAGCTGGATTGCATGCATCCCCAGAAGGTTAGCTAAGCTACTGTTCCACTAACGTGTCTTAAGAAGGCTTGGAGAATTGAGGAAGAGTGTGTGAAAATAATGGAAAATGGCAGACAAAGCATCATTTATAGAACTGTTTCTCTTTTTTGGATTGTTGTACAAAATACTTTCACGGAGAGCTTTTGCTGCAAGGGTAATGAGTCCACAAGAACAACTAGTGAATTGTTTGTCTTTTGACTAAAGTAGGTGTACTCCTGCCATTTGTCCTATAGGAACATAGCATGGATGACATAGTACACACCATTTAGAGCAGGCTTGTCCAACCTGCGCCCCCTGGGCCACATGCAGCCCAGGACGGCTGTAAATGCAGCCCAACACAAAATCGTAAACTTACTTAAAACATGATTTTTTTTGGTAACTTGATTGCACGGTTCTTCTTCCAATGTGGCCCAGGGAAGCCAAAAGATTGGACACCCCTGATTTAGAGCGTTACATGTTAAGAACATCACCATGAGTTAACATAAGTAACTGCTTTATTTAATCAGATCATGGTTCGCATAGTCTTCATGATTGACAGCTGTAGGATCTAATTTCAAGGGCCTTCACAACCATGCTACTTGAGACACCATAATTATTTTAATTGATGTCCTGGTTTGCTCCTCAGTGGGGATCCAAAGCAGCTTCCAGTACAACAAAGCAGTACTGCTGGATGTTCCCAGGCCTTAAGTGCCTTTGAGCAGAGGAGAAACAAACTTGTCCAGATCTTACTCGGCTGCTGGTAGCCACCTACCAGGGTCTTCTCCAGTTCTTTCCATGCCATCAGAAAGACCATAAGGCATGTACTGTGGCACCTCGCAATGCCTCTTCCAAAGTTCTGTTAGGAAAGCTACTAAGCAATGTAGGTACAAAATAGATGTTTTTGGTATTTGGTAGTCAGTTAGTACTATTCCTGTGATTCTCTGCAAATGCTATTTTGATACTTATAACCTCTTTTCTCCACAATGGAGTCTCAAAGCCTCTTAAAACATAATTCTCTCCACATCCTTGTGACGTGGGTTATGCTGAAAGAATGACTGGCCCAAAGCCACCTAGTGAGCTTCCATGGCAGACCTGGTTTTCCCAGAACCCAGTCCAGCTTTCTAACCACCCCAGTGTGCTGACTCTTAACAGCATTTGCATAATCTGATCTCAGTTCCCTGAGCACATGTGTGGCCACCCCTCCATTGTACACAATCCCATTTATAGTATCCAACATCTCCCCTCCTTTTTCTCCATATGTTTCATGTTAAGAATATGTGTTGTGGCTGAAGTGGACTTTCTTTAAGAGCATGCCCATAGCAAGACATTTGGATAGTATTGCCAGTACAAAAAAGATGCAGCACTATGTGAAGTTTCATAGGCTCGCATAATTCTGCACTGTGTTGGTTGCCCATGTTAAGCCTGCAGTCTTATCCCCCCCCGCCCCAGCCTTAATGTCCAGTGCAGACAAGCTCTGAATGTACTGTCCAGTCCTATACAGAATTACTTCAGTATAAGACCATAGATTTCAGTGGGCTTAGACTGGAGTGACTCTGCATAGGATTGTACCTGTTAGCTCACAGCAGGACTCTTTCAGTGAAAGGACTTAGAGAGAGAAACTACCTGATATTTAAATAATTCTATAGGTGATAATGCTAACCAGTAAGTAAAATGTGCTAAAGCTTGTGGCTGTCAGATCTACTGCACCTAATTAGTTTTCTCTAGGCTCATGTTAACCCAGAGAGTTTGACATCAATCAGATATCATTGAATGTACCAAATATGAGAATTTTCTTGTTAAAAACCCTCCTTAAAGAAAGAGAACACAACAAAGCTGATAAATATATTTTGTCAGATATACTCAGTTGTTGGAATACCTTCTTGTGGGAAATGCCTATCACTTCAGGCTGTTTAAAGCTACAGTGGACTAAATTTAAGGAATATATACTACGGGGAGCTATCCGAATCTGTTATGGAAAAACTGTTTCAGTTTGATAAGTGAGGGAAGCTCTTCTCTTCCAGAGCTGTTAATAAAGTGAGCCAACTCCAGTCTTATACAACACATGAACCCAGGTCTGCTGATATTCTCAAGGTAGTAGTCCTGAAATAATGCCTTCTTACTCATGACTAATAATCTTGAACTTGGCGATGGTTGCAAGAACAGTTTCTTGGAGATGAAATTGTTCTTTTCTTTGTTCTTATCCTTAAGTACCCACTAGATTGTTATCAGTAAGGCTGTACTCTCCTCTCAGGTTTTTCATATTTTAATTGTGTAATGGTATACTTGCTAGAGATGAGGCATTAGTCCAGAATGTCTTTGGAATCCTGCATCTTCCCTCATCGGTGTCTTCTGTTTGGTTTCTAGATTGAAGGCAAAATTCTAGAAGATGTGGAAGCCCCAGCTCCTCCAAATCCTTCTGGTCAATGTCCAATTTGTCGCTGGAACCTGAAGCACAAATACTCATATGAGGTGCGTTCAAGCTGAGGTCTTTAAAAAGAGAGATACTTTCAGCATTGAGCTGACTTGCATTTTGCAAAACTTAAGTTGCAACCAACACACAACTACAAAGTGTTATTACTTGCTGTTCTCTTACTGTCCTGGTATTCTCCTTGTTCACAGTATATAGTTCTAAATATTCTGGCCTTCAGGCAATTTCTCGCTTGCTCGGAGTGCCGGAAAAGAGTGGAAGGTTGTGAGGTGGAACTGTCTGTGTAGCCCATATCAAAAATCTTATAGATTCAGCCTGCTTCCCTGCCATTGCCTTTCCAAATGGTGGTTGGGGGCTTGCACATGCCTTTCCTTGGCCTTGCATACATACCCCATTTTCATGGTGAGAGTCTGTGTGGTTTCATGTACAAAAGATACTTAAATTTCAATTAAGTTCTCTATGTGACCTCTAACATATTGGCACCCATACCACTAGTGATAGCTGTGCACATCTACCCAGACCCTTGACTGAAGGAATCTGATTTGCCTCTGTAGTGGCTAGCATAGAAAAGAAAAGATCTCACATGGTCCACATAGATCCAAGTCACTGTTCTGTTTTCATTCACGGGGAGACAAATTGAGGCACATCAGATCACAATCATCTGTTTCTACATGGGTGCAGATTTTTAAACTGTGTTGATCTTGAGGACGCAAAAGTGCAGTCAAGCCGTTACATTTGACTTCAGCTTAGGAGGATATTATTGCTTAGGACTGCATCGCTAGTGCCTAGCGTCAGAGCAGCTTCCTTGTTGACTTAGAATGGTACAAATAACTTTTTTACTAATTTTATTAATCTTTATCCTGTCTGGAAACTGTTTATGACTCTATAGAATCATAGAGTTGGAAGGGACCACCAGGGTCATCTAGTCTTAACAATGCAGGAAATTCACAACTACCTCCCCCACACCCTCCCAGTGACCCCTACTCCATGGCCAGAAGAATGCCAAGATGCCCTCCCTCTCATGATCTGCCAAATGTCATAGAATCAGCATTGCTGGCAGATGGCCATCTAGCCTCTGCTTAAAAACCTCTAGAGAAGGATTACTTACCACCTCCCAAGGAAGCCTGTTCCTCTGAGGAACTGCTTTAACTGTTAGAAAATTCTTTGTAATATCTAGACGGAACTCTTGATTTAATGTCAACCCATATGGTGAAATTTCAACTCTGTATGGTGAAAATGTGAGATTGTAAGGAATTTGTACTTGTTATAAAAATTATTTCAAGAAGCCCCTTGGTACATATTCTCCTGTAGATTTGGATACCTCCAGATCCATTCAGAGTGGCTGTTCTTTTTATTATGAACTGGCTTTTAAGGAAGGAGAGAGGAAAGGTGAGCAAGAATGGAAAATTTAGATATATGAAGCTGCCTTATACTAAATCTGTCCATTGGGATCCATCAGGGTTAGTACAGTGTACTCAGACTGGCATCGGCTCTCCAGGATCTTAGGTGAAGTGAAAGATCTCTACCTAACAGTAATCCTTTTCACTGTAGATGCCAGGGATTGAACCCAGGACCTTCTGCATGCCAAGCAGATGCTCTACAGCTCAGGAGCATCCCCTCCCCTCTAAAGCTTAGAAGAGACTTAAAATGCACCGAGGAGGGTGACAATTAAATAGCTAAACATGCTGTAAGCAAAGTCATAAAAATAACAGTTCTTCTAAAAGGGTTAATATAAGAAATAAGCATTAAATTCTAGGTAGTGGTTTTCATAAGAGTTATTCAATGCCTGAAATAAAAGGGGCAGAAAAAATAAATTCTAAATTGAAGATGGAAGGAAGGGAGCCAGACAAGGATACATCATTAAAGATAAGGCAACTAAAACTGTGGAATAAGTCAGTGCCAATGGGATTAATGGGCTAGAGCTAGAGATGCATCTGGAGGAAAAGAAATGGCTTGCAAGACAGCAGACACTCTAATGACGAGGGGGAGAATAAGAAAAATAAGGAGTTAGAAAAAACTGTAAATAATTTAGTAGTGAGATTCTGGTGAATGAGCTCTCAAGAAAGGAAGTAAGGAAATGCTTGAGACATAGAGTTAATCAGCAGGCCTGGATCACATGCATCCCAAGAGGGCTAGCTAAGCTACTGCTCCACTAACGTGTTTTTAAGAAGGCTTGGAGAATTGAGGAGGAGTGTGGAAATAATGGAAAATGGCAGACAGAGCACCATATATTTAGAAAGTGGCTGTGACATTTGCCACATGTACTTTATTTTATAAGCAAGTAATGCTTAACATCTGAAGCAAAAATGTTGAGCAGTCGTGTGATCAAATGTGTAAGGCTAGTTGGGATTTCTTACAGTTTCTGTAGAATGGTAGAGCCTTCCTGGTCAAACCATTGGTCTGGCAAGTCTGGTATCCTATTTGCCTCAGTGGTGGAACATATGCTCTAGAACAGGGTTCCCCTCCATGGCATCTGCCAAAACCTTTCCTGGCAACCACCACATGTGTTTTGAAATTGGGCAGGGCCAGATGGGCTTTTCCCAATGGGGCTTTGGTTTAGCCCTTGGAGACCTGATTAGCTTTGTAGATGTTGCTTCAGCAGCATCTTCACTGCATAGCTGAAGGTAAGCAGTGTGTATGCAAGGCAATATTTTAAAATAATATGTTGGACAGAGCTTCTGCTTGAAATGTTGAAGATTTACTATTAAAGTTATACACTCCCTGACATTTTGTGATTGGCTCTGCCTCCTGTGACAGCCGTTTTGTGGTTGTGCCAACCACCCTGTATTAGAATTCAAAAGAGTAAAAAAAAAGTTTGGAGAACCCTACTCTAGAGAAGGTCCATGGGCAGGAGCCCAAAAGCAAAACCTTCCTCTGTTGATTCCTTGTAGTTTATCTGTGAACATGGAAATTCCTGGTTAATAGCCATTGATGGACCTATCCTCCATTAATTTGTCTAATCCACTTTTAAAGCCATCTATACTGATGGGTATCACTACATTTTGTGACAGTGAGTTCCACAAGTTAATTATGGATTGTGTCCAGAATCTGCTGCCCATGAACTTCATTGTGTGCTCCTGAATTCCAGTATCTTGGAAGGAAGAGAAAACTCACTCTCCACTTTCTCTGCACCATGCATAATTTTATAAACCTCTGTCATGTTCCTTGTCATCTTTTTTTCTAAACTGAGGTACCTAAAACTAAGATAGTGTACTTCTTTTATCATTTTTGTTGCCCTTTTCTGTACATTTTTCCGTGCTACACAGATCTATACAATCGTGTTGCAAAACTTTTCAGTCACTTTTTCCTAACATTTCTTAGTTTAGAATTTGTCTCTTTTACCTAAAAACTGTTGACATACTCATTGAGATTTCACTTTAGAAGGTTTTTGTAAGGATTATGTATGCAAAGTAATTTGAACATGGCTATGTAATTGACTATTACTTTTTAAGTTCATTTTACACTGTTTACCTATTACAGATAGGAAAAACAAGTTATTTCTTTGGGCAGTTGAGATGCAAGTTAGTTAGACTTCCTGGTCATCAAGCATACTCTGGTGGCTTGAAGTACCAGAAGAGTGTATGGAGAAGCATCAGCTCTTATGCAGAGTGGTAGAGGCATTGCATGATAAAGTGTTAGCTGGTTGTCTAAACAGAACCTGACTATAAATCTGCATTAATAATTTCATTGAAATTATTCTCCACCTGAACTCAGGTACTGGTTCTTTCCATGATTTCAGATACCCATTTAATCCAGGGAATGTTCCGTTTACATTTAATGCTGTTTACCCTGCAGAAGAAATCAAATATTCTATAAAATGCTTGTTCCCTTTCTTTGAATATGATTGGTTTGACCAGGCAGTAAATGTCGTCTCGCTTTGGCAGTACACAGTGGAGAAAGAACTGCAGTCTTTGTTTATTAGTCCTGGATTAATTCAATTCATGTTTTCATCAGATTGTACAGATTACAGGGTTGAGAATCTGGGTTCAGCCTCTCCCAGGAGCTGTCCAGTGATTAAAGCAAATCTGTGGTTGCAGTTTTGGCTGTCCACTAGCACACAATGTTAACTTCATGGAACATGACAGCAGTATGCAACTTTGCCAGAATACTCCTCTCCTTTAACCCTTTTACCTTCTTGTTTGTTTCTCCCAGTGCCTTGAAACCTGGCTCTGTCTAACTGCACTGTCCCGATGCATCTGTATTGAGTATGATGGGAGAATTCCCTAGCCTGCTGAACTTTGGACCTTTCTGAGGTTGCTGTAATCTCATGTTAACAAGCGATACTGTTCAGCCAAATGGCTTGGAGTACAACTTGCAGAGCTGAAACGGGCGGGATGTAAATTATTTCAGTTACAAAAATGGAATTTATAAGCAAGAAGGTTGCTTCTGGTGTTTAGTCCAACTAAATTGAGCCCTCTTGGTTCACAATAAGGAAGTGAACTTTCTTCTGCACTCTTTTCTGAGCCAGAAAAATGGCTTTTTCTGATGTGGCACAGAGCTGATATGACAAGGAAAGTTTTTCCAGAGTGCTCCTACATTACAATTAGATCTCTGCTGGATCCTTCTTGACCTGAGCACTCCGAACGTTGTCATTGCCTTATATCTCATCCCAAACTTTTAAAGTTATGAAGCCTTTTTACCCGAATCAGTATCCACGTGTCAGGGCCATAACATGCAAAGGCATTCCCTTACTTGCATGGTACAAATGTATGTATTTGGGGCACTTTATTACTTGGGATTTTAGCCTATGTATACCAAGGGGCAGATTCAGAACAACAGAAAAACAAGGGGGCAAGACTCTTAAAATTAATCTACACAATATAGAAAAGGTAGCAATGGAAATTAATGGGAAAAGCAATGCAGCAATTACGTATTTTTCCATGCATAAGACACCCCCTATATTTTTATACCTAAAATTAAGAAATCAGGGGTCGCCTTATACATGGGGGCGTAGGGAAAAATACGGCAGGGAAGAGAGCGGGGACCCTGGCGAGGCCAGTCATAAGAACATAAGAAAGGCCCTGCTGGATCAAACCAAGGCCCATCAAGTCCAGCAGTCTGTTCACACAGTAGTCAACCAGGTGCCTCTAGGAAGCCACTAACAAGATGAGTGCAGCAGCACCATCCTGCCTGTGTTCTACCGCACCCAAAATAATAGGCATGCTCCTCTGATAATAGAGAGAATAGGTATGCAGCATGACTAATATCCATTCTAACTAACAGCCATGGATACCCCTCTCCTCCATGAATATGTCCACTCCCCTCTTAAAGCCCTCCAAGCTGGCAGCCATCAACACATCCTGGGGCAGGGAGTTCCACAATTTAACTATGCTTTGTGTGAAAAAATACTTCCTTTTATCTGTTTAATCTCTCACCCTCCAGCTTTAGCAGATGACCCCTTGTTCTAGTATTATGGGAGAGGGAGAAAAACTTCTCCCTGTCCACTCCTTCCAAACCATGCATAATTTTATAGACCTCTATCATGTCTCCCCTCAGCCTCCTTCTTTCCAAGCCGGCCAGCCAAGGCGACTGGGCTCTCCGCTCTTTCCCCCGACTGCCAGCTGACAGGCGGGGGAAAGGGGGAGAAGACCCCAGTCCCCCTGGTCGGCCTCCGCTCTTTCCTGACTGTCAGCTGACCGTTGAGAGAAAGATCGGAGGCCGGCCAGGGCGACCTCCCCCCTGCATTCCATGTATAAGACGACGCCTATTTTTCTATATAAATTTTTTAGAAAAAAGGGTCGTCTTATACACGGAAAAATACGGTAACACACCAAAACCTTAATCTAGAAAACCTGCCTACCTAAAGGGAAAACCTATAAAAGTAAATGGGACATACGAGCCTGTCCTGAAAAGAAGCTGGGGAAAGGAAGGGTTTCCCGCAGCAGTGAAGAAGCTGCTTTGGGAGGTGAAACTGATCAGACGGGGAGGGAAGCGCAATGGCAGGTTCCTGGAGAATTGAGATGGGAGAGATGAGGGGTCCAACTGGAAGCCTGGGGTAACAAGATCAGTCCAAAACTGGCTACAAAAACTGGGGCTGAGGGGCAGCTCTTTATACTTTGTTGCCAGGGCTGAGGAGGGGAAGAAATACAATCTTTCAGGGCTAAGGCAGCCTCAACAGAAATTCTTTGTCTATATAGTTTTCTTGTGGTCATCTAACTTTTCTCCAAGCAAAGAAATCGACTCGGGATTACTAAATATGGTGGTTTAAGACTCCTGATAAGTGACTTTAAACCAGAGATTGGGAAACTGGTATCACTTTATCAAGCCCATACATTGCATTAAGAATTCACTGAAAGGTGAAATAGTTACTAAATATGTTGTCTAAGATTTTTGCTAAATGACTATCAGACTTTGAAAAGCTGGTATCACTGGATCAAGTTCATTAGTTGTGTTGAATAAATTAAACAAGTTCTAATTGGCTCTTGAATATATGTGCAATTAATTGTTGCTATTTTGAATTTTATTGTTATGGTCTTGTACAAATCGCTGTTATAGGGTAAGGGGCACTGGAGATGAGCTTATGGAACCAAGGGGGCAGTAGCCTGAAAAAATTTGGGAGCCACGAAGTTAAAAGATCTAGAAAGCCTCTCAGATGAAGTGCAGAATTCTTTCCTCTCATCTCTTTCCAGAACATTTTATTCCTGGAAGGCATTTGGCTGTTAAAATGTTCTGCAATGTAGTTATTTTGTTACGTTTATTTTATCATTCTCCCTTTATAGAATTTCTTGCACTACCACAGTGAAGCTAACAACTCATCTTTCATAGTGATTATTCTGTTTATTGTCTTGTAGGAATTGTTTGTGCAGAAATATCCAAGGCACTTATCTTCTGCTACTTATCAGATACCACTTGCAAAGGTAGTTAAGAGGTACTGTATCATTAGCCAATATTCTGATGCTTATTTGTTTGCCTTTCCCTTTTCTTCCTTAGGATGTCTTACTGCTAAGTCAATTCATACGGAGTGATGGATGTATGCTGCCCCGGAGGATCACAGGCCTTTGTGCGATAGAGCAGAAGAAAGTTGCTATATGTGTGCAAATGGCTCATCGAGCAGGTAACTCATGTCATTTGAAACCTGTGCCATTTAGTATGGTTTCTTTGGATAGCAAGCCATTATTTGCAGCAGCAACCATTGTAATAGCGGAGCTATCCAAAGTCACCCTGAAGCTTTCTGTTTAAAAAAAAAATTACAAAAAGGGGTAGCGAAAGGTCTTGGCCACCAAGTTAGTTCAGAACTGTGGAGATTTGCATTTACAAAGGGTTCAACATTGACGGTGAATTTCTGCCTCTGAAGAAAAATGTAATTAGGATGGTTAACCAGTGGCATGTGTGACACTGTAGATTGTCCAAGATTTATAATATAGCTGGAAATGGCTGGCATTATGGGATTGGTATATGGTAAGGCTTCTTTCTAACACCTTTGGTGGGAATGTCCTCATGGAAGCAGTTGCTGGAAAATGATAGTATTGATAGCATTGGATTTAGAAACCCCTGCTCTCCAGAAGTGGTAGTGTTTCCCTATGTGGTAAGGGATTTTTGTGGCCTGCAGGAATTGGTTTTGCCCACCTTTATAACTGCTCACATTGTCTTTGCAAAACGTTGGGGAAAACCTGCTTCCCAAACAAAGTGTAATGGATTATTAAACTAAAATATTTGTTTTGTGTGATAAGGGTCTATTTAAAAATGAAAACGAAAAAATGTTCGGATGATTCAGAAGACAGTTAAAAGGAAAACGGTAGCTCTGATTATTATTTTGATGGTACTCTTAATGGACAAATATATAATGTAATTTATGAAAGAATTACACAATATGTTGCATATTCATCACAGTTTTTTATTGAATGTAGTATATGAAATGGCCTTCTAGTACAAAATCTAATCACAGTGAGATTTAATTTGTCTGTTTAGAAAATTTCTGAGCTGCCTTTCAAGGAGCCTGCCCAAGATGACTTGAGGTTTAGATAAAATTTCTAACCCTCATGGTTTAAGAGACAAATGTTTGTGGCTACTGTTAAGGTCTTTGAAAATAGATGGGCTCTGAGGGGGCTTCTGGTAACTTGGGATTGGTATGTCTCATGCCATCCCTTTATACTTTATATGTAATATTAACCTTTCTTTTTTAATTTTAAGCCCATAGTTTGACTTCCTTATTTTTATTTATTTTATTTATATCCCACTTCTCTCACTAATCAGAACTAATAAAGTGGCTTATCACATTGTTCTTCACTCCTCCACACTATCCCTAAAACCATCCCCTTGTAAATTAGGCTGACAGACTGACAGCCCCAGGGTCACCAGGAGAGCCTCCATGGCGCAGGATTTGTACCTGGCTGTCCCAGGGCTCAGTCCTATACTCTTAACTGCTGCGCCACACCAGCTTCTCTAATTAGGACATGCAGCTTGGAAAACAGTCTCTCATACACTTAAGAATAAATCCCATTGATGTTTCAAGCTCTATTCCTTCTTCCTTTTCAGGTTTGCTGCCAAATCATAAGCCTCCACTTCCAGAAGGATTTGTTCCTAAAAACAAACCCAAATTCAACAGGTTAGTTGTTTGTATATGGGGGTAGAATCATTCTGTATCAGAATTGAAATGGGCGATATGAAAGGCAACAGACTTGTCAAAGAACCAGATCTTGCAATCTAGCATTTTTTCAAGCTGGGAGTCAAACCGTTCTAGGCCAGGGATTCAAGGCAAGTGGTGTAAGCAGGGTTTATGTCCAGTTGGTAATCTGTGTTTAACACTCAGGAGTGTCCAGGCAATTATACTGATAGAGCTGTTGAAAGGGAAGATGGGAGTTGGTTGTTAGTTACTGCTTCAGCCCTAAATTGCCCAGTCTCAGATGAATTAGCACAAGAGGATGTAGAGCTGAGAAGGAGGGAGCCTCGGAGCTGGGCTGGCAATGATTTGCCAGATTTTGCAGATAAGGGTGTGTCTGCATTGTCTGTACTTTACTAAAAGCATTTATTTCATACAGTCCGGGTTCTGTTCACTTTAAGTTTGGATATCTTCTTAACACACCCGCTTTAATTCTCCTGGCCACTACCAACGCTGAAGAAATTGTGAGCCATGAGTTAGACAGCCCCGCCTGGGTATTTAGGCAGTGGGTGGTGGAAGGAACAGGAAGGTGGAGCTCATTAGATTTGTTGCCCTCTTTGTCCTGTTCCTCTTTGCCTGCAGTTTGAAGTTCGTTTTTGGGCTGCCCTTCCTGTACAGCCCTCTTCCACCCTCACTGGTGAGCAGCCCCTTGCCCCTTAATGGGGAACTCAAACCCCCTGTTGTCTTCTTTGCTTTGCTCTATGTTAAGAGGTGCTAATCCCCTATCTATGACCTTCGTCTTCAGTTTCCATGGTGATGTCAGAGCAGTTTATGAAACTCATATTAGCAAGCTGTGGGGTTACTGAAGGCCACAGGCACGTTGCTTGGGAAATTGGAGGCTTCAGGTTTCAGCATAAGATTCTTCTTGCAGTGTAGGTCTGGTCTTCCATGGTGATTTTTGTAGGAGGCTGTTGCAGTTCAGTCATTCTCTCTAAAGCTGGAGAAAACTGGATCATTTCCCCCCCAAAAAAATACATTTGACACAAGTCTGGGACTCTGAAAAAAATTCCTGCTCAACTTTGCTGTCTAAAGATCAAATCCTATCTGGGAGTTTCACACAGTGATTTATTAACTCTAGAGTGACACATAGCAGCTGTGAAGTAATTCCTGTTAGATTAAGATGAAGTGATGAACTCCAGTCTCTTCTGTGGAACAGAACAGGGCTTTGAACCAGGAAACTTCATTTTAACAAAATATTTTTATGGTGCAACAGAACTCTAGAAGTAGTGTTGCTATCTTTTCTTTGTTTTTTGTTTTTGCTTTTCTTTGTTTTTTTCCTACCTACCAGAAAGCTGGGGTTGGGGAAAGATGGAATAGTAAAGGAGAGGGGTATGTTCTTAGGGTGTTGCTCAGATAAGGTGGGGGCAGGGATTGATCTGGCAGCATGACCAGCTAGGAAGGGAGGGTGGTGGGAAACATTTATAGTGTGGGAAGGTTTAAGAAAAGTATGTAGGTAAGTATGTTCTGACCCAGATAGCCCTATCTCGTCATATCTCTGAAGCCAAGCAGGGTCAGCCCTGGTTAGTTCTTGGATGGGAGATCACCAAGGAAGTCCAGGGTTCCTACACAGAAGCAGCAAGTGGCAAACCACCTCTGTTTGTCTGTTGCCTTGAAAACCGTATGGGGGTTGCCATAAGTCAGCTGCGACTTGGCAGCACTTTCCACCGTGTAGGTAACGGGAAGCAGGGGCTTAGAACTGAGGTACGTTTAGGGCATTTTTAGGAATGCCGCTGCAGATCCTCGAGCTATTGTCTCTAATGACTGGAGGTAGAAAGCTCTACGTTGTTGGACTCTTGCCATCTTTGAACCACTGTAAGCAGCATTGAGGGGTTTGGCTATGTGCCCTACCCCCTTCTGCGCCTCCCACATCTATCTGAAACAGCCAGTGATGCAGAGGACAAGAAGACTTTTTTAACCACTTCCTTCCTGCAGCCCTGGGGGGTTAGGTCACGACACTCTGTCCAAACTGCCATGTCCCATTCCCCTGACAACAGCATCAAAAGAGGCAGTTGTGCTTAAAGTGGAGGCTGTGGGCTTGAGTGTTTCAGTTCCCAGCTCTGTCACAGTCATGTTCAAATACATCCTCCTTTGGCGCTTCTCACTCCTGTCTGTAGTAGTATTAACCCTAAATACTTAATAAGAGTGCACTGATCAAGGTGGCCCCAAATAACTGGAGTGAAGCATAATTAAATGTTTGTGGCGGAGTCCTTGATATGAAATGAGTAGTTTGATTGTGCTGTGAATCAAAGGATTGACTGATTTTTCCAAGGCTTTTAATATGTAATGTCAGGATTTTTTCCCCTTTTAATCAAGGAATCCACTGTTCCTCTCTTCCATTGTGTAACAATCGGAGATGGTTCATATTAGGGCAAACAAATTTAGGTCTTTAATGAGAGGGAAAAAGACAAGGTTCTTGCTCTTCTTGAGAAATGCCACACTTTCTCTATTTCGTACATACTTCTGAGCTCCATCAGAGCCCCACTCATGATTTTACTGCTAGGTGGAGTGTTCTTGTAATAGTTAGCATAACAACATAGCTATCCCAGCAGTTCAGTGTTCGGATTGTGTTGAGCATCATGTCTCATCTTCAAACAGCAGTTCTTTAGCAACTTGATGGCTCCCATTTTAATATTTAGAAGAATGACGTGGACTCCCAAGCTTCCCTCCCTCCACCACCAGCACATGTTTTGCAACCCCTTTTCAAAGTGCCTGTGGCAAGCCGTGTGTACTCTGTGGGGGCTTCTATTCTCACACCTTAAAAATAATGCAGCGAGACCCTTGTCAATTGAACTTTAAAAGCAGGTTGAAGAAAAAGGTTTTATTGCCTATACATGGCCTACAAGATCAAGTCTCAGAAAGTAACTCATTCTGTTAGGGCCACAGCTGAAAAGGTCCTGATGTACCCCATGGTTAGAAGCAATTTTGCACCAAATACTTTGTTACTGGTCAGTATCTTCAAAATTGAGACCAGCTGAACAGGGGTAGGAAGAGACCTGGAAAAGCTTTTAGAGATGCTCATAGAAACAAAAAAAGACCAGTATCACCAGTTGAAAATTGCCTTTTGCTTTATTGTCTGGATTCAGAGTAGCATCTACCTCCATCCCTCTCCATAATGATTTGGAAGCTTATGAGCCAGATCTGCCTTCTTTCCCTGAGGTAGAGAGTCCTTGCTCCCATTTTCACATTAGCCAGGAGGGAACACGGGTGTGCATTTAGCAAAGCCCAACCAACCAACCCCCCCCAAAAGGCAGCAATTTCATAGAAATCATAGAATCCTAGAGTTGGAAGGGACCTACAGACCATCTAGTCCACCAGTATTGGTTGTGGATAGATCTAGCTGTACATGAGTCATATTTTTTCTTGCAGTAGCTTTCCTGCTTAGTGGTGGGATAGTAAACACAGCAGTAGCACTTCAGCCAAATGAAGTACACTTGTAAGGGCACACAGACCATATCTGCGCTGCTGCCTCCCTTCAGCAGTTGGAAGTAGAAGAAAGTTACAGGCTACTTTGTACCTCCAATTGGAGATGCTGTGTGACAGCATAAGACTAACATTGCTCCAGATGGGCATTTTCCCTAAGAAAGTGATTGGCATTAAAAGTAACGTAGAGACTGGCAGAGCTAGGCAAAAGTTTAGCAGTGAGACAAAGGAGCTGTAGTCTCTCTTCTGTAATGATGTACTGACATGTTTTATACAGTTCCGTGATGTTCTGTAATAACGAATTATTCTTGGAACTAAGGGATATGGGAAAACTCTGTCCTACGCAGAAAATAAGCTTCTGCAAAAAGGGAGACAAGGTTAGGCAAAGGAAGGACTGCCCAAGGTTTAAGGGCAGTGCTTGCTTTCTCCTATGTGAAATCATTGAGGTTAAAAGGCAGCAAATAAACAGGGGCATTCTTCAGTTTTTGACAAAGCGAGTATTAGGAGCAGTAAAAGCAAAGTATGCTCCAGGAATGGAGTGCTTCCAAAAGTCTGTTTCAACTAACAATGAAAAGTCCCAGCCTGTGTTCTGTTCACAAAGAAAGCCAAAGGGCTGAAGCAGAGTTGGATTAACCTGCTTTTAAAGACAAATAATAAAAGCTTTAAAGTCTGGCCTTTACTTAAATGTCTTTTCCTCTCCAAAATAGGAGAGTAGGCCTCCCAAAGCCTCTGTTGGAAATGAAGGGATGTCAAGAAGCCACTGACTTCTGAACAAATGTCCCTTGTTGCTTGTACATCTCTTGCTTTCCTCTTCTGAGATCATTTTATCACAGAAGCCTCCTTCCTCCTCCTCCTCCTCCCCTCCCAAAAATACCTATAAAATGTGTTGAGTGCGTTTGTGATGCATTGAAGTAATCCTGGCTCCTCTTCCACTGTTCCTGTAAACAGTGTTTGCTTCATCAGATTGGCTTCCAAATGAATGTCTAGCCTTCAGATGAAACAGATTTGCCTTCATGATGAAATCCCAGTACAGCATTTACTGAATGAGCTAGTGTGAATTTGTTTGTGTTTTTGTTCTTCTTACAGTGACCCGCTAACTTTCTGCACTTCTGTCCCAAATGAAAGATTTGTTCATGTTTATATATTGGGCTCGCCCTTACTGATCCTTCTTGAACAAGGATTTCTTCTACTGCAGGTTCCTTGGAGCATAGCTTTTTGGGGGGTACTTGTTCTGAAGTGGTTTCTGAGCAAGTGGCCTAGTAATACCATCTACTGCATTATATTCAGGGTAGAGAGCTGTGTTGAACTTTACTTTGGAATAGCTTAGTTTTCAGCAGCCCAGCTTTTAATACGGTCTGTTTTTTCACTTAGTTTGAAAAGCTCTTTGGGATCCTTCATCCTGAAAAGTGCTGGACCGATGTGAGAGGTTTTCCTACAGTTCTACAACCGCTCAGTGCTGTTGAGATTTCTGAACAATTTTATGGTCTCCAAATGCATGCTAGGTACTACACTGAGCAAATAAATTACGTAAGGCTCTGCCCAAAGCACTTAACATCTAAATCTGCACATGTTGCAGTACAGAAGGAACAACCAAGCTGTGGGGGTGAAAAGAACATATTGGGGTCATGTGACTGTTTTTGCTCACAAGAGGGGTGTGTGCTCAGCCTTGCCGAGTTACTGAAAAGTTTGTTCCAAATTTGGGTTAAGCCAGGTGGTATTGGTGCAGATTGCCGTGTGGTTTTGTTCCAGAGCTCGGATTTTCCTGCAAGACTTATAAACACAAACCTTGCCTTGTTTCTCTTCTTGTCCTAGCTGCTTGCTTTATAGAACAACACTTCCTCCCCTCTGCTCTACTACTCTTCTGCTTAGCCTTTACCCCACGGCCCTGCTGCACTCCCCTCCTATTGCTTATTCTGTTCCCCTAGACTACTGCACCAAAGTCAGCTAGCTGACATAATGCAGTCTGAGTACTCACTGGCCTGCTCTTGAATCTGGCTCACTAACCTGCTGTTCTTTACATTTTCCTCTTCAGCACTAACCTGCAATTGCCTTTTTTTCATACCCTCGTAAATCCTTAAAAAACAATTAAACCTAGGCTTGCTTCATCTGAATTCTTTTTTTAAAAAACAAAACAGGTTCTACCCTTCCAGGCTAAAAGCTGGCTAATCTTTATTTTTTGAAACCACCTGGCTTCAATTGTTTTAAAGCCTAGGTAAGATCACCCCCCCCCCCAAAAAAAGGAATACAAAACAAACCCAAAAATTGAATTAGATACCGCAAAGGTTGAGCAGGAACAATGTTAAAAATGAATTAAACAAATAAATCCATTTAAGAACATAAGAAAACCCATGCTGGATCAGACCAAGGCCCATCAAGGAAAGCAGTCTGTTCACACTGTGGCCAACCAGGTGCCTCTAGGAAGCCCCCAAAGAAGACGACTGCAGCAGCACCATCCTGCCTGTGTTCCACAGCACCTAATATAATAGGCACACTACTCTGATCCTGGAGAGAATTTATTGTACAGTGCACTTAAAATACAAATTAAAAACACAGGCCTTGAATTTGGCCTCAAGATTGAAACCACCAGACTAAGTAGTCCTCAGGGTAAAAATAAATATCTACAGGTTGATGACACACACATAAGATCACAATCACAGTAAACAGGACCAAGTGTGTTTCGGCCCAGTGGGCCTTCTTCATAGAAAAACGAAAACAGAAAAATTTTAAAAAACAGAAAATACCGAAAAGGTTAATAAAAAGCTTGGTAGGAAAAATTATAAATAATAATTCACCTGCACATTTTATACCTGTGTGGCCAATTGGTAACATAATTAGGATCATGGCTCTTGTTCCATGATTTCCATGCTCACACATTAAAAATGCATGTTTGCATTATTGTACATTCTATCTAAAAAAGCAAAACAAAAAAAATAAAATAATATTTATGCAACACAGAAAGATCTTAAAACAACTATACAACAAATCAGAAACATGCCAAAAGATAAGCTTTTAAAAATAGCAACAACCTGAGACCCCCCCCCTTTGAAACTGAAGTGAAAAGCAGTTGAAATTTAAAATTCTAATGCAAGCCAAGAAAAACCCCAACAAAAGAGGACAAGCCTTTAAACCCACAACTGCACAAAACAAAATCAAACTATTTTTAAAAGAACCAGAAGGAAAACAAAGGTCTCCCCTCCCACACACTTACTACAAACGACCAGGAAAAAGCAAAAAACACAGGAAAATTTGAAATAGTGATAAGTTAATATTTTAAACAAACTAAGAAGAAAGAGGGTTTTCCCGGGCAGGGGCAGGAAGCAGGCAGAGGAAGTAATCCAAGGCACAGGAAGACCAGAGCAGCCAGAGGCACACCAGTACTTAAAAAAAATCTTGCCCTGAAATAAACTCAAACTGCATTATGATTGGACAGACAGTTAGAGCTCCCCCAAATACGTGAACCCATTTGCCGGGGAAAACTCCCTTCTTCCCCTCTCACTCCGTTGCCCGGGAAACGTGTCAAATGAATAAAAGAGGCCTAGGATGTATAACAGTCCATTCCCTGGTATTTCCAGAAATATTTGGGACCCAGATACCAGTACTCCTGAAAATCCCAAATATCGATTTGGATACCCAAATATACCTGGAAAATACCAATAAGGTATTTTTCATGTATATATTCAAACTGGATATATGCAATCACACATCTCTCTTTGTTTTGAAAACATGATCCCAAGGCTGTGGTGTGGTGGTGGTTCTCTTCCCTATTTATGTCTTTTTGTAGAAAATACCGTGTTCTTCAACTTTCTTAGAAAATAAGTAAAATGTAACCTCATTTGCAGAAGGTTTGATCCTGGTTAGATCACTGTCAGACTGTTTTTAGATAAAGTTATGTGATTTTTAAGAAGCACCGTTTTAACTTGCTATATGCACCTTCAGTTTAGGAACCAGCAGCTCTGTTGGGTAAAAATCTCTGTGTGTGTGTGTGTAAAGTGCCTTCAAGTCGCAGCCGACTTATGGCGACCCCTTATGGGGTTTTCATGGCAAGAGACTAACAGAGATGGTTTGCCAGTGCCTTCCTCTGCACAGCAACCCTGGTATTCCGTGGTGGTCTCCCATCCAAATACTAACCAGGGCTGACCCTGCTTAGCTTCTGAGATCTGACGAGATCAGGCTAGCCTGGGCCATCCAGGTCAGGGGGGAAAAAATCTCTATGGTCATTTATTCATGGCTGTTTGCTGCGGTTTCCATGCTTTGTTGCTCCGGACCTTATTTTTGATTTTTTAAGGCTGCCGTGAATTGGCCCATAAAATTCGCAGCATCCCAGCAGCCACTCAAACCTGTGTTGCTACGATCTTTCCCTTTGCCCCGCCCTTTCTGCCAGAGGGTCCCATGAAAAACTCCCTGGAGTCGAATTTCTTCTCCCCGCCCATCCCAGCAAATGTCTCCTCCCTCTCCTACGTCTCCCCACCCACAGGGGCGGCTATTGGCCAAGGATTCTTTTTTTGTTCCGACCAGAAGCCCACCCCTTTTCGTGCACTTTGCGCGGCCACTAGATCCGCGCTTGAGTGCCATACCAAATCTCTACGGCAAGATTATAAGAGATGTGTGGCCTCCCATGCATAAATGGCCCTGGGCGCTTTGGCTGCTGCACTAATGAAGAAAGAAAAAATAAGGGGGAAACAAAGAGGGGGGTGAAGAAAAAGTGCACGAGCGTAAATCACGAGGGGAGAAGTGAAAAGCACTATTCCAAAGAGGGACTAAGCAACAAGTCAGGACACACCGTCAAAAAGGGGGGGGGGGACTAAAAGAAAAACAAGGAAAGCTGACAGAATCAAAAAAGGGGGGGAACCGTGCCGAGTCAACGCAGAAAGGGAGACAAGGGCCGTTTACTCAGGGGATTTGCTGCTCTCTCTAGATGCACATTTTCCCCATCCAAATTCTCAAAACTCTGCATTGGGGGCTTATTGTTGAGTTTTGAGAATTCGGATGGGGAAAATGTGCATCCAGAGAGCGGCAAATCCAAGGCAGAACTCCACATGCATTCGGTTGTATGAAAGTGGAGTCGAGCGGTTTGGAGCCCGATAGGACTTCTCCTTCCCCCTCTCCTTCGAATGCCTCCCCTCTACGGAGCTGCGATGGGCGGAGTTGTGACGGAGGTGGGGGCGGGCCTCAACAGTGAGCTTGTCGGCAGGAGGAGGGCTGAAAGGTTAGGGGCAGACACAACCGCTATCAAATGCTGCGGCCTTTTTCTCATGAGTAATCCAAGCTACATCGAGCTTTATGAATTAGATTCGATTCCATGAATAACCTTTTAAGTTCGGGGGTTTTTTGCTCTGCCTCGAGAGCAGCAATTTTTTGAGTGAATAATTGACCTATGTGTTTCCCTGGCTATTTAAGTAATTTAAAATCCAATTCTGATTCTGGCTTAACAAATCATGAACTACATTGCTAGCAAACTGGCAGGTGAAATGAAACTTGGCCTTGAAAACAGGTTAGGTTATCCTAAACCGTGCAAGCAGTTGGCCACGCTGCACTATTTTCTGTTGCCTTTGATAGTGGAATGCACTGCCTCGGAGGGTGGTGGAGTCCCCGTCTTTGGAGGTCTTTAAGCAGAGGCTGGATGACCATCTGTCGGGAGTGCTTTGATTGTGGGATTCTGCATGGTGGGGGAGGGTTGGGGTCACTGGGGATGTGTGGGGGGCAGGTAGTTGTTAATTTCCTGCATTGGGCAGGGGGTTGGATTAGATGACCCTGGTGGTCCCTTCCAACTCTATGATCCTATAGGGTAAAGGCTTACCGTGTACAAAGACCAGGCCAAAGTTTGCTCCTAAGAATCTCATATTCTGTATCTTGGGGGGGGATGCACAGGTTTTATCTAATCTATTGTCAGTTTCTCAGTTGGTTAGCTTAATTTGCAGGGCCCCGTTGAATGCATCTGTGGATATGCAATCAAGTCCTGTGTAGTTCCAGAGATGGGCAGCTCCATTAGAAAATATAAAACTTTTGGATCATCGCTCATGCAGTCCCACTGCCAGCACCTCTTCGTTTTGAGGACTTTGGTTTCCAACACCAGCAAATCCAAACAGAATTATACAAGAATATTAGTATAGTCCCTTATAGGCATGTGTAAAAACAAACACCCCTGGCCAGATTCTTATTCCCAAGCAAAAAGAAAATTTAGCCTAGTTTCTTAGAAAATTAGACTTACTGCCTTTGGAGACTCTCAAATGAATCTGGCGTTTGTGTAGTTGTCTCTCGACTTCAGCTCAGTCTCATTATAGCAGTTGGTGTCTTCTCAAAAAGATTAAACGAGCAGAATATGTTTGTAGCTGTACTTCAAGGCAGCCGAAATAACCTGACACCCAGATGTAGCTGGTGAGAATGAGAACATATAAATGGGCTTAGCCTATGCTTAGCTTGTTAAAATAATGAAATAAAGATGTGGCTGGGCTTGATTCAGAGACTGTGTGTGTGCTTGACTTCCCTATAAAACAGCACCTAGAAGGAAGGTGGGAAGGGAATAAGGGCAAGGTTTTTCCTGCCCCAGAAATGGGGCTATCCTCTCTGAGGCTACGGACTGTGCTAATCCTTGTCCAGTGCACTGATTGGTAAAGTGGCACCGGACATCTACAGCTTCCAGTGAATTACGCAGCTGTTATAAATGAAAAGGTGCTGCTTAAATAGCTCAGTTCCTTTCTGTCAGACTCCTAAGAATCAAAAATTGTTGCACTAAGCCCTTAGAGGCCATATCCCTGTACCCATCGTGGTGCCGTGGGAGCCATAGCAGCCACGAACACCTTGCAGCATCCCATGTGGGTGAGGCTCTTGTCTAGCATGGCTTCTGATTGGCCATTGGAGAACTCATTAGCCTTGCAGTCTAAAATAATGTTACTTCAGCACCAGCTGCCACTACAGTGTTGGTTTTATTCTTTCTCCTCTTTTCCGGTGCGTTTTAAAAATTACTTTTCTCACCTGTACTTGGACTTCCTCAGGAGGGGGGGGGGTTATGGCTCCACCTCCTGCCACAGTCATTTTGTGGTTGCATCCACCATGTGTCAGAATTTCAAAGATGCACACAGGCTCAGAAAGGTTGAGGACCCTTGCCCTATAAAGGTAGAGCCCGTGGGTGGCTTCTAGGCCTACCTATTGTCTCCCAAAATATTTTCTCAACTGCTGATTTAATTCACGACCTGCTTTTGTTTCTTCTTTATAGGTATCTCACCCGGTATTCTATCACCTCTGTAAAACCCATCTGGAACAAAGGAGCCAAGTGGTGCAAAGTCCCCATGCCTATATCACACCCCATACTCAAAGATAACGCTTATTACGGATCCAGGCCTCCTCGTTTTAACCACTAAGGTGAAGTGAAGATTGTTTTATCAGTGGATCATAACTGTTTGGGCTGCCTTTCCTCAAGTCCTTTTCAGATACTTCGGTTATAGTGTTTTCTGCATAGGGACAGGCTTGTGTAGCTTCCCTGTTGCGAGAAGATCTGATGGCTGTTGCTTTAGAATAACCAAACTATTTTTGTTTTCTTTGATTAAATCCCAATTAAAGCCTTGAGATTAACCCAGGTGTCATGTGATGTCTTTACCTTTATACTCTCCTGACATTCAGCTGAAATAGTCCATCTTTCATCATCTTTGAATTTGTGGGTGCTTCTACAGTTTTCGTCGTGGGCACTGAAATATGGATGAGAATACAACAGTACATGATCACAGAAGGAATGTTTACCGCAATCACACACTCATTGTATAGCTTCATCAGTCATACTTTATCCTTCAACAAATCCTCCACTCTTGAATCCAACACAATAGCTAAATTCCGCTGCCAGAACAGACTGATTAAATTGATGCATATACTTCATTGACTTCCAAGATTTTGATTTTTTTCATAGATTGAGAACATTTTGCTGTAGTCTAGTTGCCAAAAGACATGAGCCAGAGCACAAGGAGGATTTTAAATGGGCAAGGAGGGATGAATAGAAGGAAGCAGTTATCAAGCTATAGAAGCTTTCTGTTCTGGACAGTTCTAGATTTGTACAAACAACTGGGGACAGGCAGTGGACCCTAGAGTCTGCTTAATTTTTGATGCTGGTATTTGGTACTAGACTCTAGGAAGAAAGGGAGATTGAGAGAGAAGCAGATTCACATGTTGCTTGATCCTGAAGTTTGAATTGGCAAGAGTTGTGGTGGAGGAATATTCCTGGGGTGAAACAACCTAAAATGATGGGTTAAAAGGGGGTCCTTATACCCCTCATTTGTGCCATTTCCTGCCACTGGCAAGAATGAGGATTTTTCCCTTACCTGGCTTACTCCAAGAGACAAACAAGACATAACAGGATCCACAGGACTGACCTATGGATGATGCTGCCATTTCAAAGCGATTTTAAAATGCCATGATGGCCCATTCCCCACCAGGCACACAGCACAGTGAGCTTGAGGTGCTCTTGTCACCCCCCTGCGCTTTTTCAAGTGCTGAACCATGGGGGGGACCAAGAGTGCCTCAGCCCTCCATGCTGTGGGCCCAGTCAGGATCAGGCCCTCCCAGCATTGTTAAATTGTTTTTTTTAATCTGTCGAGTTTGGCCCTGAGTGGGATGCTAATGGAGACAGTCATTCTGCTGATCGAGAACTTGATTAGTTTACTGAGCAGGTCAAGCACTATTCAATTGGGTTGGGGTGTGAGAAGCCCTATGGAGTCATAACACAGGTTTTTGATGAAAGAAGGGATGTGATGGTGGCTGTCTCATAAGGTGTTACTTTACTGCACTTAGTTCCTCGGGTGTAATCCAGGATGGAGTTTACCTGCCCTTTTGGCTTCATGGGCGCTAAAGTTTGAGTAGCAGTAATAGTTGAACCGTTTGTGACCACTGAGTTGACTAGTGAAGAAATATCTGTCAGCACACTGTAATCACTGCCACTGTTGCTGAACTAGTACAGTATTAAAGCTAATGTGTCCAAATGAACTGTCCCTGGCACTAAGCTCAGTAGGTAGAAGGACTTTACTGTCTCTCCCCCACCCCAAACAACCATTCTTCCTGCTGCATCATGGGCTGATGCTTCCCTGATTATTATGGATGGTGTGACAGGCCTTTTCTTCCAACCTCCTATGATTTTTGGAGAACTAGGTTTGATTTAAACTATAACCCTTCCCCTTAGTTACCAGGTGTTCTAATGGTGGCCAGTATATAGGCTTTGAGTTTGCTGCCATGAGGTAAGTTTTGTGGTATGCAAGTAGAATATGGAAATTACTGAGGCAGGATTTGTATATAAACAACACAGAAGGTTTACTTATTTACAAGTCTTCAAATAGTCAGGAGAACCCTGGCTGAGGTTCATAAATTTAAGACAGTCATGGCTTCAGAGTGTGACTTGAATTTTCTTTAATGCTTTCAGGCACAAGCAGACTTTTACTGACTAGCCGCTAGTTTTGATCCTCTCACACAGGATTCCACTCACATCAGCCTGCCCTTTCCCAAGAGACTAAATGGGATGAGGTCTGCTGATCACCAGAGGCAGGCCTAACAATCGGGTACTGTCTTCTCTTCCAGAGGTAGAGCTGAACCGCTCTGCCACACTACCAGACTGTCACTGCACTGTCCCTGAGGCAGATCGGAACCCCTCCTCTGTGCTCCCTTCTGACATTCCATCCCCCTTCTCAAAGGTCATTGGATGCTGTGGCAGCACTCCTGATAGGCTCAGCTGGGTGGCTGTTTGCCCCTTCAGGGGCAGGACAGCCTCCTGTCCATCACAATTGGCTTCTTGAGCAATGTAGTGCATCTGCATAGAGGTTACTAAGATGCTATAAAATACAACTGTCAGGAGGAGGGGGGTGGTACAAAGATTGTTTGAAGTTGGTGCTGTTTCAGAATCTTATTTAACCTAAAGAATCTAAGTGAAAGTGTATAGGCCCAGGATAATATGCATATAGTACAAATGCAGATTTGCTATTGTAAAGACTATTGAACAGCTGACAATTATAATGATTTTGCATTTATTTATTAAAACATTTAGTAAAACCAAACAAAGCATACAAAGTTTCCTAATTTTCAAGGACACAGTACATAATTTTCCTTTCTCAATTTGCAACTGAATGGAATCTTCACAGCATGAAGGGCAAATCTAGGTTCTTTTCTCCACTGCCAAAGTAGATGTAGCCATGTTGTTTAGTATTGGGAATGTGGTAGAATGTGAGTCCAGGCCACAGCAGGCTTCTCAGTACCACTACTCTGCCTCCTCTCTCCACTTGGATGCTCCAGGACCCTGCATGACAACAAGGTGATAGATTTTTACCAGATGTGACTAAAAGACAACTTTTCTGCAGTAAGACTAATGCAAGATCAGATGCTGCTAGTGCCCACTGGAACTCAAATATAGAAGTGATTCAACAGAGCTTCTGCTAGCATGTACCGCTATTCTATTTTTAGTGCAATCATATAAGGCAAAAGAACCACTGTATTACCCCATTGTAGTGTCACACAGCTGGTTATCCATCAGGGAGATACTAAGAACTGTAGAATTACTAACAAATAATACTATCCAATTATGATCGGATAAATACTTCCTGCCATCAAGCTTTGAGGCTGAAAGTATAACCAAGACCTGTTAGTTTTTGATACTCCGTTCCATCAGCAGACTGGAAATAGCCAGCCATTCATGCTTCACACATTCCACCCTCCAAGAAGCTCAGAATTGGTCTATCACCCTCACTCCCCCAAGCCAATGAGGAAAGTCAGGCTGAAAATAATACAGTGTAATTCATAGCCCAAGCAGATATTCAAATCCAGGTCTTTCCTGCCCACAACCCACACTGGCTACTACATTACATTGTATTTGTTTATTATTGAAGTAAATCAGAGGGACTCTTTCCAGTGCTATAATTCCAGGTTTTTGTAGATTTTTATCCCCTTGAATAATGGAAGGGAGCAGCTATGCATAAGACATCTAAGCCACAGTGGATAGATGAATTCCAGAAGGCCACTAAATCAGTCTGCAGCGATTAAAATGCCACCTACCCAATCCACTTTAAGCACCTGACACAGTTGTCAATAAACCAAGTAGTCTGAAGAGTGCCACAACCCTGCAAAAGTATTATGGACCCACATTGGATAGACTCCAATAGAGCATATGAACATGATGAATGTCACTGTTCCCCTTCATGCCATTTCCCCCCTCTAGCTTTACTAATGCTTTAAGGCTAAGCCCCCTTACTAATCAGCATAACAGCATTTATCTAGATCTAAAAGCCTGCTGAACAACAACAAGGTTTCCTCCTGTCCTCCAGTTTTGAATCTTGTTTCATTTTTGCTATTTGAAGACTAAACACTCCCCCCTCTCCAGTGATGGAGAGTACATGAACTCCTATATTTGGACTTTGCCACATGGGTTCCCCGCCCCCGCCCCATCAGTTCTGATCTGATACTGCTTCAGTTTATCCCAATTTCTGTGTGCATTTTTGTGCCTTCAGTTTTTATCTCTCCCTCCCCCTCAGGGTTTTTTTAGTTTCTTTTCAGATCACTTTACCCCTATTTTTTCCTGGAATCTAATTTTGAGTTGCTTTCCCCCCCTCATGCATAATGTTTCTGTTGTCCAGCCCCTCCCATGAACCTCCAGCATTGTCATCATCAACCCACTCCCTCTCCTCCCCCCATCCTGAACTCAATTTGCTTCATTTATTTTAAACAGCACTAAAATATTAGTATTGGTATACTGCTGTAATGATAGACTAAGCAGGTTCTCAGAATTCCCAGCTATCTTTCTTTAGTCTGTATTCCCCTCCCCCTCACATAGATTTAAGGAAAAAGGCATACCTCTGCAAGGGAAGGGACTAGAGACTAACTTTTTTTACACAATGAAAGCTGGGAATTCAGAGAACATGCCTGACCTATCATTACAGCAGTATATTGATATACCAATATTTAGTGCCTTTTGGGGTGGGGGGGGGAAATCCAGCCTTGACATCAATACAAGCATGCTCAGAAAAAAGGGGGGTACTGTGATGCCTCTAATGACACCACCAATGACAACAGCACCCTCTCTGACTATTTAAGACGTGCAGAAGAAAATGTCTCCAGAACTGTGAAAATGCTGAAGGAGGGCAGACATGTGGAAGAACTGTGCCCACTGAATCCAGTTTGTGGACTGACTCCCAAGAAAATCAAGAATAAGTAGAGTAGAGAATGTGAGAAAGCCCTGTAAATGGGGCAGAGGAATACTACTGCTTTCTCTCCAAAACAAGGCTAAGGGCAAGCTGGATATTATACTACAGCATTTTAAATTGAGACTAGAGGGACTATTCTGCAAAAGCTAAATGGTGGTAGAGGTACATGTTCACTGGGGGGGTGTTGTTTTTGCCATCAAGTCACAGCTGACTTACGGTGACCCCAAAGGGTTTTCAAGGCAAGAGACATTCAGAGGCGGTTTGCCATTGCCTGCCTCCGTGTCATGACCCTGGTATTCCTTGGAGTCTCCCATCCAAATACTAGCCAGGGTCAGGGATTCGTTGGTTATCTGCATACATTCTAACAAGGAAAATTCATCCAACAGACATGCTTAGGAAAGGAACTGAGAGAAAGGCCCACAGTAATTTATAGAAGAGTTAATTATCCTTGGAATATAACTTGGTTCCACTTTTGAACGTAGTGCACATTGAGCAGTATAGGGATTTATTTCAATGCTAATTACACTTCAGTGCTGCTGAACAAGTTCTGAGACCATTAGCCATTTCCTAGAATGGAGAGTCAATGGGCTGTTTATTAGTTTTGTTCTTGAGTGGATAGCCTGAACAAAGCACGAATATTAAACTGGTTCAGTTCTATGAGGTCAGAGGACAAAAGCAAAGTAATCACCAGCTTGTACGAGGAAAGGATAGAGAGTCACGTAAAAATGATCACTTCCTTCCCATGAATACAATATAGAGGCATCACAGCCAATTTAGACATGCTTCTTGGAGCTGCTAGTCTCCAGGGAAATGTATTTAATATTCTGCATCCAAAGAATGCTCCTCTACTATGGAATTTTCAGGAAGCCAAATGGTGTGCCACAATATAGACAGGATATGTCCATGATTACATAGTCTGTACCAAGTCTGAAATCCTTGCGTTAACCTGGCGTTAAGATAATTATCTGAGATACTCAAAAGTAACCATTGGCCAGTGAGGCTCTCAGCCATGTTCTGAAGGCCAAGTTCCTGTGTCCTCTTCAACTCAATTCCAGCCAATGATCTGTATTGCTCGAGATAGATTTCCACAACGCGTTGTGGACGTCCATCTGGGGACTGCAATTAAAGGCCATTCAGAACTGCAGCTGGTGCACAGCGCAGCTGTCTGCTTTTCAAGGAAAGGACAACATAACAGTACAGCTTTCGACATAAGCTGTCAATCAAATTTCAGATCTACCACCGTGTTCTGTTTCTCCTTTTTTATACTTTAAAGAACTGACGTGAGGTGCCAAATACCCCTCGAAAGCCATTCTCTCCATACTTTACTATTTTACTTGCAATCCACACAGTGGTTCGAGTAAAGGAGGCTAAATAAGACTTAGGAAGATCTGACCGGACCACATTTCCCACCACAAAAAGATTTACATTCGGTCTTTCTTCCCTGAGGAGCTCACTCAAGTAAGCTAAGACACATATCATTCAAACATCAAAGTGAGGTCCTCTGCAGGACTTTTCAAAAAGTTTGCTCCCATAAAAGTGTTCTCCTGTGGTGACCTCACCAGCCTCTAACCACAAACAGAAGGCAGCCAACAGGAACATAAACCCCACCTGCTTTTTAAGGTAGTCCTTTAGAACAGCATCTATTAGCAGCAGGGCCTGCAAGACAGAGCTTTTCCGCCAGGCCTACAGTTGAGGACAGCTGCGGGTATCATTCTCTGCTGGCCTCCCTATCCCCCCCCCCTTGTTCTACGTTACTCTCATTATTGGGGGGGGACCTACTGCTTATTCCGGGCACTATGGGTCAAATTAAGCGCCATCTGGAGTTTTTAAGGGTTTTTAATTAGGTTTTGTTTAATTTTAGAATTATTACTTTATTGTTAATGTTTGATATGTTGATGATGTTCCCCGCCCTAAGCCTGGTCTTGGCCGGGGAGGGCGGGTTATAAATTGAACAAACAAACAAATAAATAATAACGCATTACAGCAAAACAGGCAAAAACCTGAGGTACTAAGAAAACAAAATGTCTCACTTCAACCATGTTGTTGCCTTTTACTACAGAAGACACCGATGAGATGTCTGGAAAGATCTTAAAGCACAAATAAAAAGCAAAACTAAGAGACTCTGTTTGCAATTTCAGCGATATATTCGCTTTGACCCCAATATATACCATTTAGCAATCAAGTGTGTCAGATTCCCCCGTACGGAAAAACAGACACCATTTTCAGCAAAGAAAAATTTGGAGATTTCATGATTAATTTCTTAAATACTTTAAAATTCTCAAAAGGTGCCAAGGGAATGTTTAAAATGATACTCATTACAGAGAAGGCAACTTCACGTGGTTTTACACATTAAACACTGCAAAACATGCTGCTAAGATATGAACAGAGTTGTTAATTAACAGTCCATGATGTAATGTTCACAATGAATTCACCAAAGGTCCCAATTCAGCTAATTTTGCTCACGAGTAAGATTCACTGGGAAAAATGGACAAATTTAAATTGGATTGGGACCACAGTTCATTTCTTTCTAACAACAGGTTCTTTTTAAATTATGTTTAACATTGTTTGTGGATAATCTTTCCTTGTCTCTGTTGCCAGTACCTCAGTCTGTTTTTGAGCACAGTTGGGCAAACGGCACCAAGCACCAAGCCCCATCTGAGGTGTGCTTCCTAGATACCGAGATGTGCAGTATTTCAGCAATGAAGCAGACTTTCACTAACAATCAGGGATCTGGCACACAACACATTAATGGGAGAAGCTTTACACTTATTTTTCTTTTCTTTTTTTTTAAAGATAATTTGCTTTTTAAGCAGCACCCGCCAGAGCTAGCTTAGCCAAATGCTGTCTGGACTGGGGGAAAATTGCTTGTCAGGTCTCCAGAAGGGAAAAGAGAGAGCTGTTGTGTGGGAGGAAAGAGCCTGGGAAAAATATCCTTTGGATGAAGATCTGGAGCTTCCCATTCCCCTCTGGAGCAGGCTACAATCTCCACCCTGCCAAATACAGGAGGGAATTCTGAGGAGGTACCTAACAATTTCCCAAACACAGCGTTTTGAACACTCTGCTGTTTAACCAACCACTGGCTCTTTGATGGTCTATCCTGTCAGGTCCCCTGTGCTACATTTTAAATGTCGCGCTCTATCTTAGCTTCTGCTTTCTCTCCAGTCTGCCATCAAAATCCACACCTCACTCCACCACCCCAAATCTGTCTGGGCTAAAATTTGTGCTATATGTAAGCTGCAGAGATGCTGGACTACTCATTGTAAAATGAGAGGCTCTTGAATTAACAGAGAGCTGGTCCGCTTAAAAATTCACTCTTCCATAACACTGCTGCTTTGGATGTCTTTAAATGCTTATTGTTTGCGGGGGAAGGAGATTTCAAAGTAACATGCTACTTGGTAAAAGCTGCCAGTTCTAAGAGATCACAGTAGGGTAATAAAACAATGGCATTTATACTACAAGTTAAGTAGTAGTAGAATTATATTATGCACAGCTGTGGCAGTGTTCACATATCCTTTTTCTTTTTGCTCCTCATTGTCCTACCATGGCAACTGCAACAGGAGTCAAATGCCAAAGCATCCACATCTGCAGTTCCACAGAGATTTTAATTACTCCCATTTTCCCTTGCGTGTCTAAAGCTTCCAAAAACAACGTGGCTATCTCCACGGTCCTTTGCAATATGTGTAAGGGTGTTGTACTTGAAAAAGCACACACTTGCCAACTATTTGTGTTCAGGACAACAGAAGTAAACCAATACACTCCCATTAGTGCTGTTTACCCCTAACATGTTTTAAACTAGTAGTGGACCTTATTAAGGCTGATTTCATTTGATTGTACATCAAATTATCACCAGTAAAATGTAAATACCCCAAAGTCTTAAGAGTGCTTTCAGTTGCAGATCCAGCAGGAAGATAGCAGCCCACAGCAACCACATTCTTGAAATCCAAATACTTTTTAAGGAGAACTAGCAGCTAAAGTAACACCAAAGTGAGCGTTCGTATATTGTGTCAGAGTTTATCTGGACAATGATACATATACAGCAAAACATATACATGCTAAATATTACACATCACTAATGAAAATTACAGAGAATAGACTGGCAGTCACTATAGTACTGCTTCATTTCCCTGCGAGGGGAAACTGATCTATCATTAACTCAGGTTCTAGTGAACCTGTGGGCACTTTTGGAATTTTGAGACTGGACTGGAAGTAGGGTTGCCAACCTCCAGGTGGTGGCTGGAGAGCTCCCACTATTACAGTTGATCGCCAGTTGCTAGAGATCCGTTCCCCTGGAGAAAATGGCCTCTTTGGCAATTGGACTCTATGGCATTGAAGTCTCTCCCCTCTCCAAACCCCACCCCCCTCAGGTTCTGCCCCCAAAATCTCCAGGTATTTCCCAACCTGGAGCTGGCAACCCTAACTGGAAGCCACCACAAAATACCTCTCATGAAGGGCAGTCCCAAAATGGTTGGCTTGGGATCCTTGGTCCAATAACAAAATTGTTGGGAGGCCACAGGCCTAGCATCCTCCTTTGATGGAGGCAATTGTTAATGAATGGGTGCTCCCTGCAGATATGTAGGTGATGCCCCCTGGATTCTGTTGAAGCACATCCTGCTTCAGTGAGATAGAGGAAATCCAGGAATGGTTATTTAATTTAGGAAAGAGATGCTTGCTTGAAGAAACAAATGGGCATCAGGAAACCCATTGGCAGGCCCCATGGATGCCAAATGAGAATCACTGCATTGACCCAAGGAGGGAGAGGAAGAAGGAAGTTGAACAGTTAGTACAGCACAGCATGCTCTTACCTGCTAAAAATAGCAGGATGTGGAATGGCATAGTAACAGCCTGATCACATCAGATCTCAGAAGCAGGGTCAGCACTTGAATGGGAAACTGCCAAGGAAGACTCTGCAGAGGAAAGCAATGGCAAACCACCTCTACTTAATCACTTGCTTTGAACACCCTATGGGGTCGCCATAAGTAGGTAGCAAACTGACAGCACTTTACACACACACACACACAAGCGTTTGTGCAACTGCTCTCGATCCAAGTCTCATATTCTTTCTCATCCTGGCCATCAGCCCAGCCCCCACCATAGCTATGAGACACTTTTCTCTTTCCTCAATGAATCCACCCATTAATCTACACAACAGCCCAGTTTCACCTGCTAAAAAAAAAGATGAACTGCTTCATAACCCTCAAGACTACCCCACCCCCACCCCATTTCAGCACACTCTGTCAAAAGTGTCGGGGCTGGTGTGGTTGTAAACTTCGGCATTCATCAATGGGGAGGAAGCCAGCCATTCTGGAGGAGGAAGTGCCTGTGTTTCGGAAACATGCAATGATTAATTCCGGATATACAAGGACCAAAAGTGAAATGAAATGTGACAAGCGTGCTGGGGCAGAAGCACCTTAATTGGCCACACTCCAGAAAAACCTGAGGGGGGGCAATAAAGCCACACAAGGGCAATTATTCCTTTGACCTTTTTTAATCCAATGTATACAGCAGACTGAACAAAGGAAAGAGATGCCCTAGATCAAAGTGGGTGGGTATTTAATGAGAATTTCATTATAGTTTATCCAGTTTGTACTGTGTACATAAACTTGACCCCAACCTCTCCTTTCCCGTCACCACTGGTAATCTAAAAAAGAAGGCAGAATGGTGCTATGGCTGACCCCCTTCTTCCCCCTAAAAAGCAGAGTCCTGTCACACCTTAAAGACTAACAGGTTTATGGTAGCTGAGGTGTTTGTTGGCTCCAGCCTACTTCACCAAATGCATGAAAGGAAAAGATTGTGACCTATCCATCCAGAAATTCTAGAGCCACTCCAATGAGACTTTTGCTTCTTTCAGCCCTTTTATGCCTAGACACATGATTCGCTTTTATAATTTATTTCAGATTTATAGCATCACCTTGTTCACATTATAGCAACCAGAATAGCCCGGCTTGTCAGAACATGGAAGCTAAGAAGGGCTGGCTACAGTTAGCACTTGGATGGGAGACCTCCGATGAAGAGAGATGTTGCTATGCAGAGGAAGGCAATGGCAAACCACCTCTGCTCATCTCTTGCTTGAAACACCCCATGGCTAGGGTCGGCATAAGTCAGTTGCAACTTGACAGCATGCTCTTCTATTCCCATAATATTTATCCTCACAACAACCATGTTAAGGTTTTTTTCCCATATTTTGTGAACTCAGGCTGAAAATAAAGATAAGCACTGAGTTCATAGAAGAAATGAAATTTGATGCAAGTTCTACATGTGTCCAGCATTTCCACTCATTTGGTGTACAGTTCCCTAAGTATTACCGGTACCTAATCTCCAGTTTCTACCATATCAACAGAAACCTGTTAATATGGATACTATAGTGCAGCAAAGGCCCTGACCTGGATGGCACAGGCTAGCCTGATCTCATCAGATCTCGGAAGCTAAGCAGGGTCAGCCCTGGTTGGTACTTGGAGAGGCCACCAAGGAAGGCTAGGGATGCTATGAGGAGGCTGGCGATGGCAAACCACCTCTGTTCGACTCTCGCCCTGAAAACCCTACGGGGTTACCATAAACTGGCTGCAACTTGACAGCACTTTACACACACCATTGCAATAAAGGTCACAGCAGCTAATAATGCCCCCCAGTGGCAAGGCATCAACACCGCTGTCAGCTTACAAATATGTTTGAGCCAGTGGGGTGAAGTGGTTGGTGTCGGACTAAGATCTGTGAAACCCACATTCAAATTCCCATTCTGCCACAGACGTTTGCTAGGTGGCCTTGAGCCAGACACTCTCTCTGAGCCTAGTCTACCTCACAGGGTTGTCATGAGGATAAAACGTAGGACAGGAGATCAACGTAAGCGACTTCAGATCTCCATTGGTGAGAAAGGTAGGGTATAAATGAAGTAAATAAATAAACATTACTAAATATTAGTCTCAGAGAATGAGACACACACGGTTCCTTTATGGGACAGTACTGTGTTGATGACAATGGGCAACCCTTCAAGATTTACAAAGTTTGTGAAGGATCAGAAACACCCTCCATAAGGATGAACAATTTGTTCTTTATGAAGGGACACAAACAACATGTACATTTTATGCATGCGAACTTAAATGGAAAAACATTACAGGCAATTCTGAGGAATCATAATGAACAATAAAAATGCTTCTTCACAAATATTAGTACTGCCTAAGAGAAATCACTTTCTAAAAATTATCCCATTTACATTGAGGAGTACCAACAACTTCCTCTCACTACCTGATCCACCCAGGCAGTTGGGGTAACCAGGAGCTGTCATACTGTGACTCTCAAATTCATAAGACGAATCTTCCAATTACTTAGCTTTCAAGAACATATCACTATCATGTTTTCAAGTTCATTTTGCATATGATTCATTCATAATGCTCA
The DNA here is from genome assembly GCF_029931775.1 of Euleptes europaea. Lineage (NCBI taxonomy): Eukaryota > Metazoa > Chordata > Lepidosauria > Squamata > Sphaerodactylidae > Euleptes > Euleptes europaea. The sequence continues at coordinate 35,755,634 of NC_079318.1, read as the reverse complement.
TGTCTGCAGGCAAGCCACACATTTATATTTCCCCCCTTTTTAAAAATAGAAGCTAGGATAAAGCACATAGAAAAATTAGTAACTCCTTGCCTATATCAACTACTACCATATACAAATGGTTCCTAACAAAAATCAGGGTGTACCACATTTTTCTCTGGTTTTCTCTGATCACATTATGCCTTATCATTCCCTAGAATAAAATCTATAGCACAGTGGGATTTTGTAAATACATAAATTATAAATAATATTTAATTTGGGATCAATTAAAAGGCTTTTAACAAAACTGGAAAGGAACCAGGAACTAAGTTGCATATCGAGTGGGAAAATACTCCTGTCCTTTTGAAACATTTTTTAAAGCCTTTAAATAAACTTCCTGGAATGAGGCGACAAAGATTCTGTGCAACTGCCCATATTTTCTCTTGGTTAACAATGGGTAGATTCTGGCACAAGTCTGAAATGATGACCGATCTCCTTCAGGATGAACAACCAAGGGTTCTGGATAAACAGGACCCTGGAAGAACTGTCAAGTGTGACCCAAAAATAGGATGAATACACTGATTTATTACATACAGAAGCAAAGCACAAGACATACAGGCATTGTGCTAGAAATCTGGGCATCTTGTGGGTGGTCAGAAAGTCAAAAGCAATAAAACTACTTGGTTCTGGTCATGTTACCCTGTTCCATAAGGATCAGTTCCAAAGAAAAGGTCACACCTTGAGGGAACGCCCTATGATTGGAATAGCAGCAGCAGTACCAAGAGACTCCAGTTCTTGGTATGAACAGGCCTAGTGTGTGTGGCCTTTGATAAGAAAAATCACGAGAGACACTCCTCTGGACACACATAGGGTGACGGTACTAGGAAAGCTACTGAAAAAGCCAACAAGCTTTCCTGGACATTGTGTGAATTCTAGCAGGACCGACAGTCTCCTCTTCGCATCCACAGTTCAAGAGGTCAGTATATACCACACACAGTCTGGTTTTTCTGTCCTCACCTCTGTAAAGAGTCCAAAGCTTTCTCATATTACTTCATCAGGGTTGCCCTTTTCTTCCTTCATTTCGCTGAATGCTGATACCACAGTGCCCCCTACTGGAAGACAGTAAGTACAGCAAGCCCAGGTTGATGCAGTACTAAATAAATTATTCTCAAACTTTCTGAAATGGGACCCATTTCTAACTTGCTGTACTTTTCAGAGCCCACTTTGAAATGTCCTTTACCTTTTGGGACCCACTTTTAAGTTAATCCCATGTTACTTCCCTCCTCTCCAGCACAGAATATAGGAATCTCACATCAGTTAATGCTGACCACAGTGATAATTTTTATTTTTCCTGTTTGATATTTCTAAACTTATAGAATTACTGAGCAACAGGCTGTATTCCATGGTCATTTTATCTACTATGTGGATGAAAACCTGCCATCAAGCATCTTCTCACACTCGCCCTGAACTTCCTCCTCCCTCTTGGCCCCGCGACTCATCTGCAAGAAAGTCATGACCCCCAGTTTGACAACCACTGTATTAACCTCCGTACATAAGGCAAAGGCAATCCAATTTCCTTACACCTTGGCCACCTGGCCAGATCAATTTATCCGCACAAGTTAATTGAGTCCTCCAAAGATTAGGAAGATCTGCTTCAGTCACTCATGGCACAGTGTTAAGTGATTATTGGATTTTTCTAGCTGGTTGAATAACTCCAGGGGACCCAATGTTGAACCTGCAAACTCTCAAGGTCTCCCTTATTTATTAAAATCCCCAACAAGAGAAGCACCACCAGAGTCTATCCCACCCCACCCCCTTTCCTTACAGCATCATTTTCTCTCCAACGCCATTACTTCCCCCCGTCATCCATTATAGGCCTTTTAGTTTGGATTTCAGTAAAGCAGCTTGAAAGGTCTTGTCCCTATGTGGCTCTTGGCAGGCTGAGAAGTAAAGTGCTCTGGCTCACAGCTTTCACAGGGTTGAGGAGGTGCTGCTTAGTGTTAAGCTATGAGAGGGGAGGGCTCAGGTCACATCTGTGAAACGTTAGCAGAGAGGGGAGGGGTGGGTGAAAGTAGGTGGCTGGCCCAGCACAGCACTTTGTTAGGTTTTGCAAGGCCGCTGGGGAGAGAGCCAACCATTTGTCTTAAAGCCACCTCCATCCCACCCCGATAACAAGCTGCCTCGCAGTCTGCTGGCTAGCTGGTGGCCGTAAATACCTCAGCAGACACAGGCTCCTTGAATGGCTGGAGACAGTGGCTGATAGGGGATTAATCAAGTCAGAGGGGAACTTTGAAAAGGAATTAATTAGCTGTGCTAATGCTTAGAGATAAAGCAGGTTTGTGTCTCTTAGCCTCAATCCTCCCAGCACCCGGGGCTTTTGCAGCATCCACGAAAGCACCAGGGAAAGGTTTGGAAAGTGTACTCAGAAAATCCACCAAGAGGCTCTATCTCCATTAAATGGCAGCTTACACTGTGCAGATAAAATACAACTCAGGAAAGGAAATTCAGCGTTAGGACGTTTCCATCCAGGAGTACTGAGGGAAAGATAATACACCAATATGAGGCCCAAAGGAAATGTGACAAAATCAGTTACTTGAGAAAAGAGCAAGTTAAAGTACCATGTCTCACGTTACGTTCTGTAACATTTTGCAGAAGTGCACTACTACTCCAGCGTTTCAGTACTCGCATGGTGAAAGTGTGTTCCATACATCTGTTATATGCAACTGACCTATCCACAGATATGCAAGGCTGGGGGGGTTGTTACTATATGACAAAAGCGTGAATCGCTCACAACTCAGTAAGAGCTATAAGTAATATAAGTAAGATCCACTCTTCGTGGCAAAGAAAAGAGAACTGAGGGAGTAGTGCCCCTCATCCTGACCATGGGATCATTTTAGTGGGGAAGCGCCAGAGAGGGGGAGGGGTCCTCCTAGTCTATTGGAAATCTTTGAAAATCTTTTTCACTGCTAGCCTGTGCACACCGTCCCAATGTGGGACTGCACGGAAGTCATGACAGTGAACCTGTACTTTCCAACTGCTGCTTTACAGTCAATAGCCTCACAGAAGTTTGCGGGGCTTTATGGATGGCTTTGTGAATAGTTTTTAGGTAGCTGAAGGATGAGTAACTACAGCCCTAGATGCAGCTGCACAGTTTACTGTGAAAACTACTGTACTCAACCTCTAGCTTTCCACTTCTGACTCCGTGTACGTCATCTAATACAAGAATTCCCAAGCACTTTGTGACAGAAACCCTACCAGAAGCCATATCAAATTTATAGCATTCACTGACAAGTCAAACTGCTCCAAGTGCAGTCGCTACTTTCTGGCACCAAAGCTGAGGCACTTATTCGCCATTCCCAAACCTTGTTCTTCAGGCTGCCGTTCCTGACCTTTGAGTCTCTGTTGACCCTTCTGCAGCAGCTTCCATGTAAGGTGGTACATGTTTCAGTACTACGGTATTTGGGAAAAAGAAGAAGCCGAGTCCTTTGTACATGATAAGCAAAGATTAGCGATTCTGAAAAGCACATTGGCTGTATGGGGGGCTCACTCACACTGACTTGAAAAACTGAGGAAAGGGGGTAAATAACTGAAACTTACTGAAGCAATCGATTTGTTCCTTTTAGACAGCAGTGTGACTGAGCACAAAAAAAACTTACTCCTAATTACAGTTGGAGTAACAAAATTCATTCAGCACTCTTCTAATCAGGACAAAATACAGAACTTAATTAATCTTCATTACATATAGATCAATGATCTTTCGATTCCCTAACAAAAATACAAACATATTCCTCCACTTGCAAACTGTTTGATTCTACCCTGCCAAGGCAATAATGTTATAATGTGAAACAGTATAGAAAAAAATTAAATCTGAACCAAACTTTTCCAAGGTATAAAGTTAGAATGAACAAGAACTCATTGAGATAAAAAAACAATATTGGAATGAATAGGACACAACAAATACATCAACCCTATAAAAACTTTTAAAAAAATATATTTGATAACCTTATCTTGCCCAGCAGGCTGCTTCAAGCCCCTTTTAGTCATGACAAAATACAGAACTCAGATACAACAAGGAGCTGACAGAAAAGCAGACAAACCTATCCAGTGTAAGGATGTGACAGCCCCTATGTGGTTTGTGTTTATCTTAACTCTCTTACTATTAAAATATTGTTTATTCTGAAAAACCAAGCCACACATAAAATGTATAATGCATTATTATGAAAGCCGGTGTAACACAGTGGTCAAGAACACAAGCAGGGTGTCTGGTTTAAAGTTCAACTCAACCATGGACTTGCTAAGTGGCCTTAGACAAAGCATGAGCTCACTGCTTCATCCCTCCATGCATAATATTAATTCTCAACATGGTCCCATCTGTGGATGCTTAAAGTAGAGATTGGCACCATGAATGGACAAGACAGAACTTTCTACAACCTTGAGAAAGGCACCAGGTTTGAAGAAAAATCTGATAAAACAGAGGGGAGGAGAATTATTTACATTGATTCACTCCCCAGTATGGAGGAAGGTGGGGTATAAATGAAGTAGATAATAAATAAAGCTGAAGATGGGGGAGGGGCAGAAAAAAGAAAGAGTGGTTGGTGAGTGGAAAGGGGAGAAGGAAGTAGGAAAAGGGGAGTGTATATGTGGGCTGCCAGGATAAGAGAAAGAGGAAATGGTGTGGGGAAGGAGATATGGGAGAAATGAAGTCACCCCCACAAATCCTTGCAGGTTCCTCATTTGTCACACATGTAAGTCTGAAGGAGCAATAGAATGTGGATCAATAGATCCACAAGATGGCGTGGAGGACTGGGGAGATTTTTCTACAAACCTCAAGGAAATCCCATCTTTGCAAAAAAATCTGAAATCTAAATACACACACACACACACATTGGGGGATTAAAACTCCCCAAAATAATAGAAACAATGCCTGTAGCTTTAAGAAAAGAATGTCCACTGTACTCGCAGTGGACATTTTGGAGGTTGCCAAGAAACCAAAACAATATTGCTGAGCCTTCTAAGCCTTGGCTTCTGCACAGGCATGAGGGAAACCTGTGGAGGTCAAAACCATGGGAAAAATCCCATCCACCTCCCCTGACATAGGAGGACTCAGTGGAGATAGATCCAGCAGTGGCCACTGGAAACTGACAACCCACACAACTGAGCCTGGGCTAGCAACTGCTACACAACTCTCCCAGGGTGAGGTTGCCAGGGGGAGGGAAAGAGAGAAAGCTGAAGACAAAAGAGGTACAGTAGCTTGGTAGATGGGAAGGAGAGAAGGAAGCAGGAAATGGGGAGAGGCTATGGGGGCTGCCAGGTTAGGAACAGAGGAAATAGTGTGGGGGGGGATAGCGGTACAAATGAGATGCACTCCACAGGTCTTTGTGAGTCCCCCACATAGAGAAAATAATACAGGCCTGCCTTATATGCTGAGGTAAGAACTACTGAGATTTGTTTTTAGTTTTCTGAACACTAGAAAATATTGTATAAATGCTACATTTTCTTCTTCAACAATGAAGGCCATATGGCTCTTCTTAATTGGGGGTGGCAGCTTCATAACACTTCTGTTGCCACTATACATTTTGGGGATATCACCTTCCACCCTACCTTTAGGAATATCATGTTCAAGAGAATCCAGAAAGTCAATGGCTGGGTCCAAATCTGCTTTTTCCAGGAGAGTTTTGTTCTTCAAGTTTACAGGCTCATTGAAATGGAAATAGGAACTTAACTTTTTGGCCTCAGTCAAAGACAAACCTGTTGTGTGAAGAGTGTAAACGTTAACAATTAATCTCCTTTTACAAACACACTGCTAACCTTCAGTTCACTGACTAATGGCCTTAGGAAGCACCTTTACAATAATGGCATTAATAACAAACCCACAGAGAGATAACCAGGAATAGATAACTTTGCAGTGTTTTAGGAAACTGCCAACAATTCTGTTGGTACCACACTTCTTTGAACTGGCAGTTTACCAGGACAAATCCCTTAGTGATTTCTGTAATCTTGCTGAATCTGAAAACAAAGGAACTATTCTTCAATCTAGCTTCACAGCAAAAAACATGGCTTGGTCATGTGATAATGTCCAAAGGTAACACCACATCAGAGTCATTCATAACAAAAAGAAACCAGGTGTGGGGGGGACTCATTTAGATGTATTCTGAGTTCAGATAGATACAGGGTACAACAGCAAACGTGTCTCTAGACCAATATTGTCAGACTTGTGATAATCCCCATTCATAAGTTAGAATTAAGAGTTTATGTACGCAATATAATAGCCTTCACACTCCCATACACAAATATATGTGAATTGAGGATAGCTCAGAGCAGAACTAACTTGGGCCCCATAGCAGCAATTCTTAATGTGGCAAGCCAATCTCAAGCAAAAACATGAATAGGAGAATATGCTGTAGTATAGGCGTCACCAAAGTTGCCTCAACTGGGACAAAGGAGAATTGATTGTGTCACCTTACACACACACACACACACACCCCGTGACAGCACCTGTAAGCAAAGGAGGAGGGATTCCCTCTCTTAATTTCAGTCAATTTTCATGGATTGGAGGAAGTACCATTGAGGGAACAGAGTGGGGAAGGCTTAGCTTGCTTGCAAGACAGAAAAGGAAAACCTTACAGCCTTTTTAATTGTGTTAAATGCGAGGGGCAACTATCTTTCATCAACTTATAACTTATTTTTACCTCTTTCCTTAGAGCTCAGGGTAGTATGCACAATTTTCTCCTCCTCTATTTTATCATAATAATTCTGTGAAATAAGGGAGGCTAAGACTGTGACCCAAGCTCACACAGTGTGCTTCATGTCTGAGTGAGGATTTTAGCCTAAGCCTCCCCAGTTCTGGACTCACACTTAGCCTGGGATTATCGCTGTCTAAGAGAAGACATGCTGGAAGTGGAAACTGGAGTTGCTGCCCTTCCGCACCATCACCCCAGCACAAAACCGCTGAACAAAACCTGAGCATTTTGAAGGATTCCAAATTAATGGCTACTTGGCTTAACACTTGGTAAATTCACACCTTGCCCAGGTGCGTCAAACCGAAAGGAAGGATATAAGAAGTTCTGACACTGACCATTCTGTTTGCTTTATGTACATAAAACACATCCTTAGATGCAAATTCCCTTTCTACCTCCATACAATAACCAAAACTAATCCGTACAAAAGTATTTTTATGTGAAAACTTTCCACACACTTTGTTTCCTTATTTACAGAGTGGATAATTCATGTATCTGTCACATAGACAGACAAGAGAATCTGACCTGGCTGTGCCTGGATGCTCTGTAACCATTCCTATATAGGGACATGCTCTAACCAGGATAAACATGAAGAGGAAGTTATTGATCAAAGTTACTTTAGCATTCAATGAGGCAGATATTTTCTAATGACCCAAACATGGATTTACCTTCAAAAGTCCTGTTTTCATGCACAGGTCCAAGTGGTGTCTTTATATATGCACCCCGTGGAACAATACCCACTGCTTTATCTATCTGGTCTACTGTGATTACAAGACGGATCTCCTCCTTGACCAAGGCCTGTGAAAAACAAAACAAATCGTAAGACAATTGTCTACACTTGAAAGGTTCCTAAAACAGAATCATACTCCTGCAGTCTGATGGGTATGAGAATGATCATAGATTCCTAATGAAAGAGGGTTATTGATACAGTAGATGTGTCAATTGCATTTGCAAAATAATTGTCTCCTCTCTAGATGGATACAGACTTTTGACTTCAGAACACAACAATACTCCAAAGACTTAAGCACTTACATTTTAAGAGGGAGTCGCAATTTCTGTCAATTCCCCTTTTCCACTGCAAACCCCTCACTTTGTTGTTCTTAAGGGTTCATAGACCCCAGGAACAAATGGGGGGGGGCTCAGTGTGTTGCAGTAGGAGGGGAAATCAGTGGAAAATGCTGATTCCTTTATTTTAAAAATGTGTTTTTAACTCTTTGGAACCGCATATGTTTATAATTTGACTCATGTTCAAAGCAATCCAGAAAAATTCTATTTGAGGGGATTCACTTCCTACTTCAAACATCTTGCCTTCATCTGTTAAAACCCATGTGGCAGCACCAAACTGTTAGTAACATAATTATAAAAAATTATTCACTTGGATTTTTTACAAATGAGGAAGAGGAGGAAGAGGAAGAAGAGGAATAAAAAGAAATACTTATCCATATCACGGACACATGCCATGGTCCCTATCTGAATCAGGGCTTTGGCTGGTCCAAGTCCAAACTGGAGCCTTGGACACTTGGGAAACAAGTTCACTTACAACTGACATGTAACTCTCTGAGTCAGTCAGGTCATGGGAACCCAGATACTACTACTAGTACTAGTTAAAAATTGTAATTTGTAGCATTGGCCCTTAAGATGTACAAATATGCCAAAGACTTTGTGTGCAATTTACCCAAAATAATTAAATCCAACCCTCTGAGATCCCAGATTTTAATTCGTGAGATCATCACCATGGAGACAACAATATATGTGAATCGTCTAAACAAAGCAACTGTTTATATTAAGTCATCGGAATCATTAATGGGAGTCTTCTTGTATTTTAAAATCACAGTCTGGGTTATGAAACTTTCAGCTAGAACAAGCTAAACACTGAACAATGGAAGAACAAAGAGAAGGGCCTGAAGATGAGAGCCAGTTCATCTGGCAAATAAGGTCCGGGCCTGGCAGGGATCAGGCTAGAAAACTACTCAGAAACACACCACTCTGATCTTATTGGATGAAAGGTGAGATACAAGTACAACTAGTAAACAAATAAATGAGTGAAAATTTAAAATAACAAGAGAAAGCCAGCACAGGTACATTACTCTGAAATAAATATTTTTTTAAAGCACAAGTGCAACATTTGGACAAATACCATGACAGCAATTAGGAGATAATATCCAAAGGGTGCCCAATATACTCACCCCAGTTTCTTCTTCATATGGCTTTTCACCTTCCTCTTTCTTATCAGTGTTTTCACATTCATATGATGGATCCCCCTGGAAACGTCCCTTTATTCCAGATGTCATTGCAATCATTTCCTCAACTGGAGGTGGCAGAAGGCTCCAATCCACACAGTTCAAACTGGCAAACACAAAAATATGATATATAGCAAAGCTTGTGTATATTGGTGAGGAAAGATAAACCTCCTTTTTCAGATTCTGGAGGTCTCACAAGAATTACAGAGGGAACAGTGACAAGAAGACAGACTCCACAGTATGCAGACATGAAAAGTGACAATCTTTTTTCATGGCCCAAAAATGTGTAACTAAAAAAAGAAGCAATTTCAAGTTGCTAGGAAAGACAGAATGGAATCTGCTGTTTTCTCCTGAATTTGAGGGTCAACTAACTATGATGTCAGCAAACTTATGAAGAACTAGGTCAAGCATACCTGCAAAGGAGCAGGATAGCAAGTTATGCAAAATGAAGCATGGCTGTGAGGGAAACGGGAGGCAAATCATCTCCATGAAACCACTTTTAAAAGCCATTTGTCTCCCATTGAGACTTCATGGCCTAAATTGGGGTTGACAATCATGAATGGGCAATCTCAAATCTGAGACTGCTGATCTACGAACCTGTATGTGTAATTATCTCTAAAATCTGCCACTGCACCAGAAGACTGGAGACTAGCAACCAATTTTTTAAAAGGTGTTCTCAGGGAAACCAGGAAATTACAGGTCAGTTAGCCTAACATCTGTCCCATGCAAATTAGTAGAAACTTTAATCAAACATAGAATTATTAGGCACACAGAGGAACAAAGCCTACTGAGGGAAAATCAGTACAACTTCTGAAAAGTCCCATCCTATAACCTTTTGGAGTTCTTTAAGAAAGTAAACAAGCATATAGATAACAGCAACATTATATTTCATTTATTTATTTATAATTCAGAACATCAACAGCATCCTCAGAACTAAATGGAAAAGAAAGGTGGAGCTGGGTAACATCTGCATATTGGTGACATCACACCCATACCTCCTGATGACCTCTCCCAATGGCTTCATATAGATATTAAATAGCATGGGGGATGAGACGGAACCCTGCAGCACCCCACAGGTCAACAGCCATGGGGCAAAGCATGACTCCCCCAACACAGAGACCAACTCCCCCCAGATAAGACTTGAACCACCATAATACGATGCTCCTTAGACCCAGTGCTGAAAGGCGGCTCTGTAGGATACTATGGTCAATAATATCAAAGGCTGTTGAGAGATCCAGCAGAACTAGCAAGGTCACATTCCCCTGTCTAGTTCTTGATAGGTCATCAATCAAGGCAACCAACCAAAGCCTCTGTTCCAAACCCTCTCCTGAAGCCAGGTTGAAAGGGGTCCAGAAAATCAGTCTCTTTCAACAACCCTTGGAGCTGAGAGGCAACAACCTGCTCTAGGATCTTGTCCAAGAACAAAAGATTGGAGACTGGCCAGACTAATTCTAACTTAGTAGGGCTCAGGAGCAGTTTTTTCAAAACAGGTTTAATTATACATTTGGATTTTCAAAAGGTATTTGACAAGGTACCACTCCAAAGACTCTTAAGTAAGCTTAGCAGTCAAGGAATAAGTGGTTGGGTCCATTTATGGATTAAAAATTGGTTAAATGACAGGAAGGTTAGAGTAGGAATAAATTTGAGCCATGTTTCATCCAGTCTCAGTAGCTGCTTTCAATGCCATCTCAGAGCACATTTAGTTTTAATAATTTTAAAAATAATAGTTTTAGAAATTCTATTCCTTGGCTTAATCATCAACCAAAAGGGAGGCTGCAACCAAGAAATAAGGAGACTGAGATTTGGAAGGGCAGCCATGAAAGAACTAGAAAAGATCCATTGGAGTAAGGAAGTGTTGCTGAAGATCAAGATCAAGATAATTCATACTATGGTATTCCCCATTTCTATGTATGCATGTGAAAGTCAGACAGTAAAGAAAACTGACACGAAGAAAATGGATTCATTTGAAATGTGGTGTTGGAAGAGAGTTTTACAGATACCTTGGACCGCCAAAAAGACAAATAAGTGGGTCCTAGATCAATTCAAGCCTGAATTCTCCCTAGAAGCTAAACTGGCTAAACTGAGGGATTTTGTACTTTGGCCAAATCATGAGAAGACAAGACTAACGGGAAAATGTTGAAGGCAATAAAGAAAGAGGAAGACCGAAGGTGAGATGGATTGATTCAATCAAGGAAGCCAATGTCTTTCGATTTGCAAGACCTGAGCAAGATTGTTAATGACAGGATGTTTTGGAGGTGATTAATTCACAGGGTCACCATAACTCAGAAGTGACTTAATGTCACATAACACACACTCATAAAGTGGAATAAAAGATCCAGGAGTAGGACTGCTTGAAGGGAGGGAACTAGCCAGAGAGCGTGGCTTCCAGACGTTCTGAGCTGAGAGCCCCTTCTAATAGAAATTATACATCGGTTAACTATACTCTTTCTTTTGCCATCTAGCCAGTACAAAAAGACACTTTCAGCCTATGGGCTGCCTGAACAACGGACACTTTCACACATGCCAAAAAAATGCACTTTCAATCCACTTTCAGTGCGCTTTGCAGCTGGATTTTAGAGCATTTATGCATGGGAGGTTTTGCCTTGGATTTGCCACTCTCTAGATGCACATTTTCCCCATCTGAAGTCTCAACCATAAGCCCCCATGCAGAGTTTTGAGAATTCAGGTGGGGAAAACGTGCATCTAGAGAGCAGCAAATCCAAGGCAAAACCTTCCATGCACAAGTGGCCTTAAGTGGCAAAATCCACTTGCTAACGATTGTAAAAGTGCATTGAAAGTGGATTGAAAATGCATTATTTGGCATGCGTGAAAGCGCGCGTGTGATTATTTTCCCACCTCCCTGCTAATCCTTCCACACTAGGCTGCCAGCTTTTTTTTCCTGGCAAAACAGCTGGTCTCGACAGTCAGAAATTCAACAGGTCAGGTTCCTTGGCCCCATGCAGGGAAAGCGCCAGCGTCGTTTCTGCAGCCCGGCACGAGAGCCCTACCGGGCGGGAGCGATAGGAAGGAGAGGGAAGGGAAGGCTGCCGGCGCCAGGGCTCCGTCTCTTCCGCCGGGCAGCACCTGTAGAGGCGGCTCCTGGGCCCTAGCCGGTCCGGCCCCAGGCCCTCGGCGATGTAGTAGGCCCCGCGGATGCCCGGGATGCGTCCCCACAGCCGGACTTGCTCGAACCGGTAGTCCCGCTGCACCAGCAGGAGCGAGGTCCGCAAGGCCGCCCGCTTCTCCGGGCTGAGGCACACGCCGCTGCCCGCCACGAGGTCCAGCGCGTAAGGCAGCGTCTCGGCGTCCATGGTCGGCGGCTCCGAGCGACGAGGCCCGGCCGCAGGCGTCCCGTTGCCAAGCGACCGTCCCCACGGCGCGGCGTGCCCAACCGACGCGGGGTCAGAGGTCAGTCGCGGCCCTTCGCCGCGTTCTCCGCCCGCCCCCTCGGTGGGTTGTCATTGGGCGAAAACGCGCGGGAGGTTCCGCCTTGGCTTTGCCGCTCTCCAGATGCACGTTTCCCCCACCTGAATTCTCACAACTCTGCACGGGGGGGGGGGAGGGGGGCTTGTTTTTGAGATTAGAAAATTCAGATGGGGAAAATGTGTGAAACCTCCCATAATAACCGCAGGACGGGCTGAAATGCAAGCGGCGTACCTATCAAATCAAATCTGACCTTTATTGGCATAAAAATAAATAAATACATACATACATATTGAGGTTAAAAGGAGGTTTTAAAATTTTGAACAGGTCTCTTCCTTAGATCATATGCAAGGTTTAATTTTTTAAAAAAATAAGGCCCAAGAAGCTAGCAACCCCTGCAGTAACCTGAGGATAACTGTCTTTTAAAAGACATCTCAGCACTACTTTTCGTGCTCGTCACGTCTGTTCATCCCAGTTCTTCGGAATACCCCCTCCACGTGGTCTGCCTGCCTATACATATTATCTGACAACTCGTCTCTGTAGAGCTTTTTGCTTGGCTAGATTGAATGCTAACCCTTCTATGGTAATGCAGGGCAGAATTCTGAATATACCATACTCTGACAGGATCTGCCCTTGCTCTTCTGGCTCTATTGACTCATTAGCCCATGCCCTTTTGGAATGCCGCTGATATGGCAAACAAGGGTTCGTGGGGGGAGAGAGAGACCTGAGATCAATATTTCAAGAAAACAGTTTATTTGCAGCTGCTGACTCAGAGGCCCTAATGGGCAGAAATCTCTGAGCCCCGATTGTACTGAGGAAGGGATATTTATCCAAATTCAAGATATGACAACCCATCAACATTCAGGGTAACGCTGATAACACTCTAGACATCGAGGCGGCAGTAGAGTAACAGTAGAATAACAGTTTCACCCAGTTCTTGTTATGGTTTACTGTAACCCTCCATGACTCTTGCCCCAATTCCTTAGCACACAGGCATACACACACAGAGATATCCTGCCCAGCAACAAGCTATTCCCTTGCTGTCCTAATACATTTACAGAAAGGAAAAGAGATTATTACAAATTGCTAAATCAGTGGATCTTCCATAGTCAGGGGAAGTCTACCTGCTGTCACACCGCTTTTACAAGGAACTTCGATCGCACTATATTTCCCCCCTTTTAACATACAAATCCAATGCCTCTGTGACTGACATAATGCCTTTTTTACTAAGCGATAGGGACCCCAAGGCTACATTGTCAGTGGCAAGATTTGTTTCAGTCCTTATATCCCTCCAACACTAGATATATGCTGCTCAAGATCAATTGATCAAGGAGCTTCTAAGGGATAAAAGGAAAGGAACGGTAAAAAAAATCTAACTAGCTCCTTATCGGTGCCACCAGGGCAATCTTTCAAAAGGGGTTCAGTGATTATACTTACCTTGCAGGGGAGTCACCATGATCACAAGCGGTGTAGCTTTTCCAGGCGTGGAGTTGCATTCATGGCACAGGCTTCGCTTGCTGAACTGTTGTTTGTCATCAGCTTTAAAAGGTCATCCAGGGAACCGTGGAAACAGCCCTTCATAGGGTCCTGTGGAACTAGTGCCTTGGAAACACCAGCATGGTTAGTGGGTAAGGGGGAGGGGGACCACAGAGATGTGCACACTTGCATGAGAGTAACTCGTGCTGAATCCGACAGATCACGTTCTAGAGCTCACTAGAAGACCTGTAATCAGCAGTGAAGGTGGCTAAGAAGTATTACTTCTCTGCTGCTGTTGCATCAAGTAGCTCACAACCATCCCAATTGTTTAAGGCAGAGCTTCCCAAACCTTTTGAGTCATGGAGCACTTTTCAGGAGAGAAATTCGCCACGGAGTACTACTTTTTACCCAGCACCAATATACTAAACCGAATGACAGTAGTATTTTTCTTTCCAATCTCTTCATGGCGCACTAGGAGATGTTTAGCCTGAAGAGGAGAAGAGTGAGAGGGGATATGATAACCATCTTCAAGTACTTGAGGGGCTGTCATATAGAGGATGGTGCCAAGTTGTTTTCTGTTGCCCAAGAAGGTCGGACCAGAACCAATGGGTTGAAATTAAATCAAAAGAGTTTCCGTCTAGACATTAGGAATAATTTTCTAACAGAGCGGTTCCTCAGTGGAACAGGCTTCCTCGGGAGGTGGTAAGCTCTCCTTCCCTGGAGGTTTTTAAGAAGAGGTTAGATGGCCATCTGTCAGCAATGCTGATTCTGTGACCTTAGGCAGATGATGAGAGGGAGGGCATCTTGGCCATCTTCTGGTCACTGGGGGTGTGGGGGGGGAGGTAGTTGTGAATTTCCTGCATTGTGCAGGGGGTTGGACTAGATGACCCTGGTGGTCCCTTCCAACTCCATGATTCTATGTTTCGTGGAGCACCAAGTGCTCCTTGGAGCATGTTTTGGGAACCTCTGGTTTAAGGTAACATGGCATCTGCAAACTCCTAAAACTGAGCCTTCATTGTATCAGGACTGGACAAATAGTTGTGATGCTTTTGCAAAGTTTTCTGCTGATAAAATACCAAGAATATGCTCTGATTTAGATGCTGACTATAACAGCTCCACTAGAAGAACTGCCTAATACACTGCCTGTTCTAATTATAAACCATCGTAAGCAGTCATACTATTCTACACTGAAGTCCATTGACTACAATAGACTTAGACTCTGTTTAAAATTGCACTGTTGTTATATAATATAAGAATGCAAATGACACAATTTCCTATGGTGAGAACAGATGGAATGGAATACAAGACACTTTAATGATTTTTAAAAGATTGCCAAAAATACATATCCATGACTGCCAGCTCTTCTTTACTGTAAAGAGATACTTTATTAATAGTATTATTATTATTCCTACATAGGGTTGCCTGCTCCGGGTTGGGAAATACCTGGAGATTTTGGGGGCGGAGCCTGGGGAGGGTGGGGTTTGGAGCAGGGAGGGACTTCAGTGCCATAGAATTCAATTGCCAAAGCAGCCATTTTTTCCATGAGAACTGATCTCTATCTGCTAGAGATCAGTTGTAATAGCGGGAGATCTCCAGCCACCACCTGGAGGTTAAGAACATAAGAACATTGGCAACCCTGTTCCAACAGCCTTCTTAGCATACCATGTGCTATATGCTTCTACCTTGATTTGTAAGGCTTTTGGCCCTTTGTTTCAGAATAACCCAGTCCTATAGATTCCCACAGACCAGGCACAGAAGCACAGAGCTGGAAGGGGCCTTGAAGGTCCCTTAAATGGAAGTTCTGGATGTCATGAATGGTGTGGGTTGCCTATCAAAGTGCAGTCAAAGTGCATACTCTGCAGAATACAGCCATGGGGTGTCTCCCTGCACTTACTGTCTTTCCACAGAGCCTTCAGCGCCTCACCTTACATGGGTACCAGCTAGAATAAATTGAGTCTGTTCGTGTTATTATACCTAGCTATTATGAACTGGACCAGATTATAAAACCAGAGTTAGCAAGCCAATCTCATGCTCAGACAAGACATGATGATTTTTTACAAGTTCCCAGTAGCTGCCATGTAGCTGAGCAAAGTTAGAATCTGGCTGGGGGAACTCTCAACTGAACTCATTAAACATCATGTCCAGTTTGAGCCTCAGGTGCTAATGAATTCTCCAGCGCTGAGCTCAAGCAGGATTCAAAGCAGATGTCAGAGTTGAAAGCTCAGTGTTCCATAGCCAATTTTATAAGACACTTAGCCTCCACTTCACACTCATCTTGGCTGATTATATTTTTATATAAAAAAGGGAAGGAATTCTGTTGCTTAGGACAAATTCCTTTACATTCAATAAAGTGCAGTGGGTAAGTATATTTTGCTTGCTTTGTCCTGACCACCAGTTACTAAACACTGATAGAAATCAGAAAGTAAGTGGGTATATTATTTAACAAACGGATGGTCAGAAGCACTGCCTTTCATCAAGGTCAGAGGTTATCATCATGACCATTAAACAATTTGAAAATGATCTCTCCTATGGGATTTCGAGATCTTTCCCAGGATCAGGCTCCATTTCCTCAAGAAACCTAGTTCTTGGAAAAGTCATGACCCTTTTTTTTCTCTTTGCCACAGTGCTGCTTCTTTTCTCCCATCTGTTCCATTTTAAAACCAAAGTCTTTGGGCTATCAGCAGGCTGAGAAAGACAGGTGTGAACAGTCTATTGGGGGGCTGTGGCAAATTGAAACAACATTCAGACCAGGGTAAGAGCTTCCTCTCTTGATGTAGTGCAGAGCTCTGTCCAATATTAGTAGCCATTATTAGTAGCCATTAGTAGACACTGTCCTTCAGTGTTACTCCTCTGAAGATGCCTGCCACAGCTGCTGGCGAAACGTCAGGAAAGAAAATACCAAGACACGGTTACACAGCCCGGATAACCTACAAGAACCAATTAGTAGCCATGTTTTTGTTCATGCAATGCGCTTGGCCCAATACCAAGGTGTTTTCCACCCAGGGATAGGCTTGTATCGTTTCCCTGTTGCTGCTGCAGCGGCTAATATAGTGTAACGGTGACAGGGCTTCCACGCACCAAGTTTCCCTAAAATTTTTGAAAGCAGCAATTTAATATTGTTACGCCACTATACCAAAATATGCATTGGATGGCATTTCTCACATCAGATTTGTCCTGGGAATGGGAACCTGCATTTGCCAACATCTAGGATATTGTCTTACATTTTGAAATTTCAGACCAAATTCCAGATCTTCACTTTTTAATGTAGCAACACAAACAGTGCATTCCTAAGGAGAGTTACTCCAGTCTACTTCCATTGAAATGAATGGGCTTAGACTGGATTAACTCTCTTTAGGAATGCACTGAAAGTGAGGAAGAACATGGTGAATATGATTTGCAATTCCATTATTTGAGGCAGAAATTTTAAAAGGTGTCACTTACATATTACTAGTTGTCATTATGCTGTCTTTATTTAAAAGTTAAAATCTCTCAACCTCCTCTTGTGATCTACAGTATGGGGATAATACTGCCTTCGTTAACAAAGTTAATGTGAGGATTACTGAGATAATATGAGTGAAGTGCTTTAAATACTTCTTGAAGTGCTTTGTAAATGCTATAAATGTTGTTATAGTCTTTGATGTTTAATGTGATGCCCTGTATCCACAGTCAGTTATGCATGGGTACTTTCACTCACGTTCACCCCCGGTCTGTCTCAGTTGTTACTTGGAGTTATGCATGAGTTTTCCATCCATTAGAGATGACCTCGCTGCCAGCCCTCAAAAATCCCAGGACTTCCCGTCCCTCTGTTAACCCAATTCTTCCATTTCTCCTGAGCTCAGCCTGCTTGAAATCCCCATGCGTAAGGCAAAGCACGGGACACAGAAGCTTGGGGGAGCGACGTTTCTCTCACAGAAAGAACTACAGCCAATTACAAAGCAGCATGTCAAGAGGCGTGGATTCAAATGCTTCCTGCTTCCTCAGAGTTTTTTCTAAGCAGAAGAAAGGCATTTAGAAATTAAGCTTGGGTTCCCCTCCCCCAAACATTTTAGGGAGCTCCATTTTGTTTTTGTTTTTTAAAATGCTTTTTGACTTGGCACTTGGATTTCCACTGGAGGACTTTTCTCTCAAATAAAGCACTACAGCCAATTACAAAGTGGCATTTCAAGGGGCGGGGATTCAAAAGCTTCTTGTTTTGAGTTTGGAGATTGCTGGTGCATAGCTTTGCCAGAAGAAAGTATGGGTCCAGCGAGCAACGAACCTCAGGTAAAACTGTCATGCATAAGTGACCCATAAATGAGGTACCTTAGTGCATAACATTAATCAAAGTGTTTCACTTACAACACTTCAGCAGGCATACATGCCAAATCCACCTCTTAATAACAAAAATCAAATAGGGTAACAATAAGTGGAAAACATGCAGGAGATAAGGAACCTAACATTTTGTGCAGATTAGTACATGCAAGGTTTCTAAAGGAAACAGAGAACCATTTTGTGCCCACTTTATTTATTTCCTTTTTTGTCTTTTCAGTTTGTACCACTGACTTCTGTGAATGATTCAAAATTTCTGCCTAATTTTCAGCTTCTTTAATCAGGCTTCCCATCTGTACGTCATCACTTAATTCATGACCTGATCAATTGCTTTCCTTTTCAAATAGTCACTGTGTTCCTGAATGGGTGCAATTTGCAAAAGTACACCATCTACTCCTGATGCTTCCACTGATTTCATTGAATTTAATTCAATTTCATTCAATTCAATCCTGAATGTGCTATTTTAAGATCTATTTCAAAAGGATATTTTTAAAAAAGCATTTTAAAACTTTTTTCTTTCACATCAGTCTGTTTATTTGAACTCAGTATCCATTTTCCATTTTAGTCATGTGTGATACCTGCCTAGCCTTTCAGTACTCAGCTGTATGGCATTTTCTAAGTCAAATATAAATATGATGTGGTGGTAGAAAGTGCCATCAAGTCATAGGCCTTTTATGCACGGGTTGTTTGTGCTGGATATGCTGCTCTCTCGATGCACAGTATTTGCTGTTGAATTCGCAAATCACTATGCATAGGGGCTTTTTGCCCCGAAGAAATTCCCGGAGTACTTGGTGATGCAGAAATTCAATCCCAAGTACTCTTTAAAACAAAATGGCATACATGCCTGTTACACTCTTCAAACAGGGACCTTTTCCCCCACCCCTTGGCAAACTCCCATGCCTTTAACAACAGCTACATGGGCAGGCACAGGGGAGAATGTTGTATGCAGGGAGGGAGATAGAATACCCAAGTTTTGTTTTGTTTTCCTCTCTCACATAGTTCTGCAAATCCCTTTCTGCAGGGCTGTGAAACTGACCAAATAAGCAGCTGAATAGGTCATTTGTGATTATTTCAGGATTCTAGCTAGTCGCAAACAGAAGAAAACTGTTCAATCAGGCTGAGGTCTGAAACTGACCAATAAGCAGCCTCAAAGTATTCCAGCTTTGAGGGGAGGGATTGGATGAGGGGGAAAGACAAGAGCGAGGGAGAAGCGAGAATGAGCATGGGGAGAAAACACCGAATTGACAAGTATGCACAAGACCAAATTTCGATTTGGGAACGAGGCAGACATTAAACCTGGGGTAAAACAGTATCCACAAAACATGGGGAAAGCACGAGGGGAGAGCAAGGTGACTTCTAAAGGTTGGAAAATACATGCATAGTGAAAACAAAGCCCCAAAGTACTCGGGGCTTGACAGCAATGGAAACAAACCATGCATAAAAGGCCACAGCCAACTTATGGCGACCCCCATAGGGTTTTCAAGGCAAGAGACATTCAGAGGTGGTTTGCCATTGCTTGCCTCTGCATAATGACCCTGAACTTCCTTGGTGGCCTCCCACCCAAATACTAACCAGCAGACAAACATTTATTCTTTGGTTAATGTGTTTGGATTAACAGAACAACATATTGATACTCATGATTATAGTTTGGCATTGTACTGTGTTTGGAGATTCCTGCAATTTTAGAGATGCTGTAGAAAACATGGTTATTGGAGACAGGAACCAAATATTAGTAACAGAGGGGAAAAGTGATGTTGATTTGTTTTATATGCCATGTATAGATAATGCAGACTAGCTCTGTCCCTGCTTCAATTCACCCAGTCTTATAAAAATTAGCCCTATATCCCAGTCATTTTTGTTAGGTAGATATGTGTATTGGCTTGGATCCAGTGGAAGATTTCCACAAATGAAAAGGGGTGAATTTTGCCAATTCTCCCCTGCCACTGCATACCTCTGACTCCCACCTCAAGCTGTGTGCAGGCGCAGAATTTTGGGTTGCAGTGGAAGGCAGTATGAATGTCCCTCTCTGTTTACAGAATCCCTTCCATCCACGTAAATTATTGCTGCATCAAAGTCATTTGGTACTGGGAGAATCACAGCATTAAACATACCATTAAGTGTAAGTAATCACAAAATGGTAAGACATTGATGTGGGGGCTGTGGATAGAGTAAAGGGGTAATTTTGCTGGCATTTGACCATTCTAAATAAATGTGTTTATTGTAAAAGACAATAGGCATGGTCTGGTGCTTCAGTACTGCAGCTCTCTCAGATTCTAAATTTTTGGCATTTATTGTGGGGGGGGGGAATAAAATAATAAACCTTTTCTGAAAAGTTCATAAAATTATGCAGGCATTGAGAGGGGTGGGGTCACTTCTCACTATGATATCACAGCACTCACCATTGTGCTTGATGTGCCGGCATTTTGAATGCTGGGAAGTACAGGAAGCCAATCACAGAAGCAGCATCTTTAGGAAACGTCTTTTTACCTCCCTCAACAAATTGTCAATAATTGAATTTGGGCTACAGTATAAAATGAAATTTGAAAGAAGCCCCTCATTCGTTGCCAACTTGTCTGTGTGTAAAGTGTAGGATTGCCAAACCCCAGGTACTAGCTGGAGATCTCCTGCTATTACAACTGATCTCCAGCCGACAGAAATCAGTTCACCTGGAGAAACTGGCCGTTTTGGCAATTGGACTCTATGGCATTGGAGTCCCTCCCCTCCCCAAACCCTGCCCTCCTCAGGCTCTGCTGCAAAAATCTCCCACCAGTGGCGAAGAGGGACCTGGCAACCCTAGTAAAGTGCCAACTTGCCCGTATTCAACTGGTATGACCTGTAGAATTGTGTTCTGTTCACTAAACGGCACTGGAGTGTGAAAAATGGATAATCTCAATATTTTACCTCACCCTGAATCTGTCCGATTCTGCCCAGGGTCCATCCCTCCAATGCCAGATTTTTGGCTTAGCTGGTCCTCCTCTCACCTCACTCCCTGGTCTTGGTGAGGGACCAGGATTGTTTGAAAGCAAGACTTGTCACTAGTTCCCTCTTGTAACAAGTTCCCCCTGGAAGTGATCACAGTCCTCTTTAGGAATAGCTGGAAAATGATATGGTTTTATCAACTGAGTTTTCGACAATTCCTAGACACATGTGACGTCAGTTCTGGTTATTCCTGGAAGTGACAGCATGCTGTCACGGATAGCAATTTTTTCCTTTCCGCCCCTGGCCGCTCGAGTGCTGGAAGGCACATGGCAACCCTATGCAGGACAAACAGGGATGATAATGTAGCCTATAGCTAGAGCCTGAATCTCTCACCAGCTTCACATGAGTCTGACTCAGCCGACTCAGAACACTAAGGACCATCAAAAGTCAGTAATCTGTTGTACACTGAATTCGTCCAGAACATTCCCTTTAATTGCTATTCCACTGACAATTCTGAAAATCTAATAGCTTCTATATGCGTCTTGGTTTTTGAATTGTGTAATAATGTTTTTATCCTGTCTTTGCTGGTAAGGGTGTGTCTGTTCCTAGAATGTATTTTGGAATAGTAGGGGATCTGCTTCATTAGTACATTCTTCAGAAAACATGTGAAAGAACAGATTAGCCGGTAGAAAGCAGTAAAATTTTAAAATCCTGTTTCTTTTCAAGCTTTCCCACAGACCAGCTTCCTTCTTTCAGTCACTGCCCCAGGAACTGGAAAGAAACATTGGCAGCTGCTGGCACAACAATCCTCTCCTGCTTTGCCGGGCCCAGAATCGGGTGGGTGTCGTTCCCAAAGGAGGGGCGCAGGCAGGAGAGAAGCCAAAGCCACATCTTTGTGGAGAGCCAACACAGCCCCTAGCTCTGATCTACTACAGATATCCCTGCTAAAGAAGCACAGCATTGAGGGAGGATGTGTACGTTGTACACTATGGACAAGAAACAACTACTCATTTATTGGACAAAAATAATTTGGAAAATGGAGCAAAAAGCATGAACAAGAGATTTTTTTCCCCCTTAGCTCGCAGTGTGGGGGAAAGATAATATTGTCTTTTGGAGGAAGTTTGGCCCTACTGTCTGACATGCCAACATCCCTCCTTCTCTCTTTCCTCTGTCTCTGTTAAAACGTTTGGTCAAAACAGAAGGCTTCTTGATTGGGAGAGAGCTATAGAGATGGTATGCTCTCTCGTTTTATAATACCCTTTCCAAATATAGGTACCCAAGAATCCTGTAATGTCACTGATGGTGTTCCGGGCACATCGGACATCACCTTTCAAGGGCCTCAGAATATGATTAGCTACCAGACAAACACTGCCGTATGTGCAGTTCCACCCTAAGCTCATTGCCTCTGTTCAGTTCAAGGGAATTTGTTCCATAACAGGTAAACATAGGTTTGCAGAAGGCAAGTAGTACCGTTCCCATTTCATATACTCAGCTTTACAGCTGAGTGACAAAGACTGATTCTCTGGTGTTTGTGGAATATTTTCCTGTTGTGTTTGTATCCCATCCTTCCCCGGTGACGTCAGAGCAGTGCTTTTTCCTCCCAACACTGTGAGTGCCCCTGAGGAGTTCCGTATCTGAGCAGAGATGTGAACCTTGCTTTCCACACCTAGGCCCATCACTCTAGCTACTGCTACTATGCACATTAACTTTGGAGTAAGCCCCGTTAAACTCAACAGGACTTGCAGACAGGCCTGGGATCAGAGCTGCATGACATTCAACTTGCATTCATCTCAATCAGAATTTCAGAGTTGTCCTGAGCTCACCACACTGACCAACAATAGGAGTTGCCTCCGTTCATTTTCAGATTGCACGCCAAGCTCTCTAAGGGGCCTGTATGAGAAATATTCTAATGGTTAATGGATTTATACTCCCAAGCTAGCTCAAATCCCAGTAGAGGAGTGTATACTTTAAGAGCAGAGTGGATGGGCTGCCCTATTGTGTTTTATATTGTGTTGGGAATAGCTTTGGCGCATGATTTTTTTTTTATTGTCACGATTCTGCTAGGTTTGTTTCCATCTCTTGGCTCAGAGGTTGCCACTAGTAACAGAGAGATAACATATTATCTTTAATTTTAAAGAGTGTCAGAGAAGCCTCTTCTGTCTTTTAAATGCTTGGCAATGTCTCGTTGAAATATGTTTTTCCCCCTCTTTTCTGCTTTTCCTTATCAAATGAGTCAACTAAAAAACACGAATCCCTAAACTGACTTTTTCCTAATATGGATCTATTTTATTTTCAATTTACAGAAGGAAGAAAGGAAGAAAGGAAGACAATGTCTCTATATGGCAAACTATTGTGTGTGTTACTTCAGGACACAAATTGGGTGGTTTTCATAATGTCCTTGCAGATCTTTTTACACTGGGATCAGTAGTATCATGGAGAAATTTGCAGATGAAAAGCTGACCAGGTGCAGAAAATCTCCCTGGAGAGTGATTACAGCAGCCTCCAAGTGACAGCTGTTTTACGTGCACTGGGGCTTGGCAGGTGTAGCATGTTCATCATAAGAGAACAATCAGCAGCAGCAGCATGGCTGAGACTCCCTTATCTGGAGCGTTCTGCTAAGCAGAATGCATCAGAGTGCTACACACATTCAACTAAAATTACAGAAATAAATACAAAATGTATCTTAATCAAATGCAGTTTGTTGTAATGAACCATAAAACATTTTAATGGGTTTTGTATGGTCTCTTTTAGAGATTTATATTGGATTTTTAGAATAAAATGATTTAAATACATGATAAAAATGCAGTGGGAAACAAGAGAGGGCAAACAAAATAATGTTCCCAAAAGCAAAACAAAAGCTTTCTGCATGTTAAACAGGATTGTATAATTACGGCGTGTGTTTTTTTAATTTTACCAACATGATGGAGTCGTTCCATGGAATGGGATGTCCAAATTTCTGTTGATTTGGGCAAACTTTGCTGGACCATCAGAGCATTATTGTGACCTAAGAGATCTGTTTTATATTTGTGTAACATGGGATGATTGTATTCCACAATGCAAGTATGCATTATGACACTGCACAAGCCAAACTGCGGTGGTCATTAAAGGCTGGACTCCTGGGCACACTTAGTAATCCCCACTGAATTCAGAGAAATTTAATAGCCTAGTCCTTTGCATAGGATACTACTTCAATAGCAATTGTATATGCCTCTGCTTGGACTGCTGTATCTGGATTACAACGGATTTGCCTGCCTGTTTTTGTGCCCTGTGGAGATACACATTTTTTAAAATGTATTATGACTCAGAGAAGACTGAGAGGGGATATGATCATTATCTTCAAGTACTTGAAGGGCTGTCATATAGAGGATGGTGCCGAGTTGTTTTCTGTTGTCCCAGAAGGTCGGACCAGAACCAACAGGTTAAAATTAAATCAGAAGAGTTTCCATCTAGACATTAGGAATAATTTTCTAAGTTAGAGTGGTTCCTCAATGGAACAGGCTTCCTCGGGAGGTGGTAAGCTCTCCTTCCCTGGAGGTTTTTAAGCAGAGGCTTGATGGTCATCTGTCAGCAATGCTGATTCTATGAACCTAGGCAGTTCATGAGAGGGAGGGCATCTTGGCCATCTTCTGGGCACTGGGTGTGTGTGGGGGAGGTAGTTGTGAATTTCCTGCATTGCGCAGGGGGTTGAACTAGATGACCCTGGTGGTCCCTTCCAACTCTATGATTCTAGAAATTGGATTCTAGTTTTTTGATACCACGGCTTATAAATGGTGGGAAGACGTCTTCACAGCTAAAGGGGCCAAACAAAGTGCGAACAGTATTTTTTATAATGTTGTCAAACTCTTAATACATCGCTGGGAATATAAGAGCGGTAACCCCCTATGATTCCCCCACCTTGAGAACGTGTGATAGGCATATTTCTAAGTATAAATTAATAGCAAAACACAAGGCTGACTGTTGTCTAATTATCCTGGGGAGGTGCCCTGACAACAATATCATTCTCTAAGGGGCTGGGTGTTTGATAATGGTTGGCCTTCAAAATGCAGTTGATTTCTTTGCCCTTCAAAAACTCTCAGGAGAAATCTCTGGAGTCATTAGGCTGATTGATCTGGGTGTATTGTGTGACTTGTGTTTGCAAACACTAGCATGATTGTTTTCCCAATGTGGACTCAATTAACATCTGGTACTTTGTGGCAAGGGGAAAAGTCGAAGTTGCAACAACCTTTGCGCACAGCTGTATGGATTTCTCTAAAGGTGGGTGAAAACTGCTTGCCTTGTTAGTAGGTTCGGCCAAGTTGGTGAAAGGTTAGATTAAAACCACCTATAGCTGAGTGATTCAAGAGTTTCTGGTTGAAGGAAATGCCGACGGTGGAGTACCTCAGTCTCATGTGGGACTTTTCTAGTTGGCAAAGTGGCTTGTAAAGTAGGCAGAAGTACTGTTGAGCCATATGTCTCCTCGTGAGAGAAAGTTCCTATAGCTCAGTGGCACTTCCCCAAAATATGGAGGCTTACAGCCCATTCCTGAGCGTTCGGCGGCCAGGGATAGTGTGGCCAAGGCGCCGCAATGGCGCCTCCAAAGCCGTTCCCCGGCCACCGAAAGGCTTTTAAAAGCCTTTTAAAGGTTTTTTTTTTTAATGGGGAATTTGGCCCCATTGAAAACAGCAAGGCTGCGCCAGCAAGAAGCATCAGCAAAAAGCTGGCGCAGCAACACTGTTCTGGTACATGGTGTACCCGGGGCGAAAGGGGTCAGGAAGCTGCCTACTGGCAGCTCCGCCTCCCAGCAAGCCCCAGGAACGCCCCTGGCACGCTTTGCTCCCGCAGCACCGGGAGGATGGCGTCCAGGTCCTCCCGCCGGGATCTGTGCCACCCTGGACAGTGTACGTGGCACAGGGGCCGGTGCAGGGGCCCCGAATACCGGCGCAACCCCTTCTGGCCTCCTATGGACTTTCGTCCTTTCGGGACAGGAACGGACTGTTAGGCAAGCAGAGTTACCGAAGAAGGTCTGAGCTCCTTCCTGACTGCCTCCAAGACAGCGTCCAGGCTGGGTCGACAATCGGGGGAATACATGGGACAATCACCCATTTTGTCTGGCACCTTTAGGCATGTCCTGGATGTGGCCCAGGAAACCCCATTATTTGTGGATCTGCTTGTGTCAGTGCTGAGGACGAAAAAGGATATTAGCAACTGAGCCCATCAGTCTTCAATTTGGGGGAGCTTAGATGGCAATTTTTTAACTTGGACAGCTTGAGGTGGTGGTTTGTTTTTTTTAACTTGATTTGGCAATATAATATGGGAAAGATCTTTATTAGAGTTTTGCCTCAGGATGGCAAGAACGCGAGTGCTGTTATTTATCTGTTTGTTTACAAAATGCGTGTCCCAACTTTCTGCCCTTACAAAGGCCGCCAAGGCAGCTAACAATGTAAAACGTACATGATAAAATTACGTTATAAAGCGATTAAAATCTACCCCTGTCCCAAACATAAAACTTAGATGAGAAATTGTCACTGTTGGGCTTCTCACAGGATATATTAGATCTTGGAAAAACTGAAGCTTTCGCCAAAATTAAAAAGTGCATTAAAGAGCTTGATTATAACAGCACTACTTTTTGCGCTCCCCGTGTTTGTTCATCTCAGTTTGTTGGAATACCACCACCGTACGGTTTGCCCGCTTATTGTTTGACAAGCCCTTGTCTTCTTAGAGCCTTCTGTTTAGTTAGACTGAATGCTATCCCCTCTATGGTTATGCAAGGCAGAATTTTCAATATACCATATCCAGAAAGGACCTGTCCTTGCCCTTCTGGCTCTATTGATTCACTAGCTCATGTCCTTTTAGAATGCCGCTTTTATGAGGAACTTAGATCACGTTATATCTTTCCCCGTTTAATACATAAATCTAATGCCTCTGTGTCCGATATAATGCCCTTTGTATTAAGTGACAGGGATCTCAAGGCCACATTGTCAAGTGGCAAGATTTATTTCAGTCCTTATATCCCTCAAACATTAGATTTAAAATTACTCTGCTCGAGATCAATGGATCAAGGAGCTTCTAAGGGATAAAGGAAAGGAAACAATTGTAAAAGAGTTTAAAAACGAACAGAGTTAAATACAAACAGTTAAAATATATACAAAACATAAAAACATTGGTTAGGAAGGAGGGGTCATTGAGGGCATGCCAAATTCTGGGTGAAGAAGAGAAGACTGTAAAAGTTTTGTAATTCCATTCCCCCCATGGTGTTTTTTTAGCATGACAGGAATGAAATACTTTATCCAGCTATGGTGAATGAAGGAACAGAAATTGTGCAGCGTGCTCCTAAGCATATTTATTCAGATGGAAGTTTCACAGAGTTCACTAGGGCTTATTCAGGGTTGCTAGCAGGCCTAAAGACAAGTGCCCTGTCCCTTCAGTAGAGGTTTAGGTCAAAAACGCACGGTCGCCTTATTCCCTGTTTCAGCCAGGATTCAGCCAGAATCGAACGCACGTTCAGCGAAAACGCATGCGTTCGATCCTGGCTGGATCCTGGCTGAAACAGGGAATGAAGGAGGCTAAAGCGACCGTGTATTTTCACCCTTAATGTCTGGACATGGGCACCTGAAGCTTTTTATAGCATGGAGGTAAACAGCATCCCATTGTGCCTCTATTAAAGAGACAGGACATTTTTTCCTCTCCAGGCAGTTGGCAACCCTAAGATTATTGCTCCCCTCCTATTTCCCACCCACCCCCTGCCTTTCCTCCCAAGAGCACAGG
The DNA here is from genome assembly GCF_029931775.1 of Euleptes europaea. NCBI lineage: Eukaryota > Metazoa > Chordata > Lepidosauria > Squamata > Sphaerodactylidae > Euleptes > Euleptes europaea. The sequence continues at coordinate 35,727,811 of NC_079318.1, read as the reverse complement.
GTGGCTTTTACTTATATCTAGGATTGCTGGCTCACAGACACGCCACCGCTCTACGGGCTTTAACAGAATCTTTGCCCGTAGGACTGGAACCCTGTCGACTTCTTCTGAGGGCACACCGGTTCGGACTCACTCAGGGGGAGATTTCTAGTTATACAGTTACAGTTGTATAACAAGTACTAAAGTCCATTAAGCGGATTGCTCAACCCAGTGGTAACTTTGGTGGATGACTAGCTGGCTCTGTGTACCCTATAAATCCTGCCTTGTAAACATTCCTAGGCTCTTTACATCCTTTGTCCCCACAAGAATGTCAAGCAGGTAATTCCTCTCATGCAAACTTCAGGAACAGGCTGTTGGCGCAAGATATTTTGCAGGAGATTTTAGCTTGTGATTTAAAAACCACTCTTTGAGGAGCCACATGAATCAAAGATTAATAATTATGTAGTCCCCCCCGCATTTCTTCTTCATTGTTCCTATTAAACAGAGTGATATAATACAGTGGAATCCTAAAGGGGAAGTGAGGTGGTTTATTCTTTTTGTCTGAAGAATGAATCTTTTTTTTTAACTGCTCTTTCTTTACAGCTCCTTATTTCTCCAGGTCATTGACCTTTTAAAACACATCTGGGCTGGACAGAAGGAGCCATCTCTCATTCCCTATGTATGGAGAACAGATGTGCAGTGTGTAAGAGAGGCAATTTATATGGAGTGACTGTTTCATTGTGATGGTGAGGAGATAGTAAATTAAAGGGTATGGAAAAGGTGGCCGAGAAAGCAGCCCTGAGAGTGGGACAGTTTGACTTTAGAGTGATCCCCACAATGAAAAGCTTGGTAAAGGCTGCCCTCTCTGCTCCAGAAATAGTATTACATTTTTCCCATCACACATTTGCTATCCATGCAAAATGGGTTAAAGGAGCCATACACAAATCGTCACATACGAAAAACAAACCCACTTTAAATTTGTTAATCCTTACGCCATTTATGCATGGTCAATTTTGATGCTCGCTCAAAGCTCTTTTTTAAAACACGACTTTAAAAATGCCTATTCACGGTCCCGACACAAATGGAGAAATTCCACCCCCCACTCACCTGCTCCTTTGTTCCTGTTTGCATAGCCATTAGCATGTGCATAGCTAGCTCACCGCTGTTATTTTGCATGGTTCCTTCAGAGGGATTCTTCGCAGCAAACACCAAAGGTCGCGTTAAATGGTCTCTTTAGTAATGCGAAGCAGGTATGCGCCAGCTTCGCAGTCACTTCCGGAATGACAGTTCAGCATGAAAAATTCAAAAACAATTGCAGGGCAATTCAGCCTGGAACATGCTGCTAATTACCATGCAAAAATGGCCTTACAGTCTTAGAAAACAGCAAATGTTTGCTGGGAATGTTTTTATTACCATCACCATAAATATGTACATAGACGTAAGAAACCATTAGAACCAGAGCTTTCGGATGCAATGAGTTGAGTGGATTTGGGCCTATCATAGTGCTGCTCCTGGACAAGTAAGGCAAGTGGAGGCAGAATTGGGGGCTGCCTCAGGTGATGGGAGGATTTCAGTGGTTTGGCGGGCTGAAAAAGTTAGGTGGGAAAAAAGGTCAGGCATGAGGCAAGAAGATAGGGAGGACAGGGGCAGAGAAAGATCATGAGAACTGAGGTCCACCACCACACAGGGTTACGGACTTTTCAATTTCCCAGAGGGGACTGGGGCTGGGCCACATCTGGAAAAGGGTGAGGCCAAACCTGGAGAAAGTCCACATAGCCTTGTCTACTGTATATTCTGAATCCCCAGAAAAAAGGACCAAAACCCAAGATTCAACAAAAACAGCTGAAAAACAACCAGGAAGAACACGTCTTTATTACCTAAATGAAAGACAAATTAGAAGAACACCTCTGGCTAGAAGAAATACATTCAGTGGATGCTGTCAGGACCCACCCTGGGCCAGACCTATGCCCAGGAATGTACTCCTTATCTGAGGATGACGGGGACGAACAAGGAACCGCCCTAGGGGGAAAGAAGGAAGCTTTGGGAACACTAGATACTACTGAATCCACTCCAGACCCAGAGCCCCTGGACGTGACACCTCTGTCAAAGAACCTGCCTCTGAAGGCTCAGCTCCAGTCAGTGCTGCCAGCATGCCAGACTCCATGGCAGGCAGCCCCCTAACTCATAGGGCCAGATCCCAGACTACCAGTCCCCCAAGTTCTCCCCCTCCCAGCGGTATCAACAGAGACGTCAAGTCACTATGAGGCTAGCAGTTAATGTTCTAGCCACTGAGCTAGATCACTGCCTGAGCACATATAGTGCTTCACAGGATGAGGTCTCAATCAAGCCATCACTGGAGGAAGCCCAGGAACATGTGGTGCTGCTTGTCCCCTCTTTAGACTATTTAATCCCTGGGCTAAGCAGAGAGCTTTGCTGGTCCAACCAGTTCACACGGCCAGTGTGCTTTGGTGCTGTGATCCTGGACCTAGCTGTGCTGACCTCAGAACTCTTTGGATGACCAAACCGCAGTTATGGTTATCCTTGCTGCTTAGGAGTCTGAAGACTGCTTCACGCCCCAGAAGTCAAAGACAGAATATATCCGTTGCTGGAATTCTTCTAGACTGAAAGTCTTTCTTTTATTTAGTGCTCTCTGGATGAACTCACTGTCATATATCCTATCACTCCGTTCAGCAAAGTCTGATGTCTTCTTCCAGCCTATGGAGACTTCACCAAACCTAAGTGTCTCTTCCTCCAGTGGAAGAGTCGCTTAAGTTGGAGAAGGCTCCAAGGCTGGAGGAAGGTTTTAAACTTTGTTAAGCAGAGTGGTAAGATACATGCCAGTAGCTATAATGTTAAGACCCATCTCCCAAGAGCTCTGTTTATGTCCCTGTAGAAGAGCCACCTGACTGATCCTGGTTTGTCCCATGTTTGACCCTAGACAGTTCTTCTTACAAAGGCATGAGAATGACCTTGGTGTTGTACAGGATGCAGTAGATATAGCAAAACCTATTTAAATCAGCATTCTGGTTGTAGTCATCATAGTTTAACCTTGTTTCCCATTCAGAGGACAAAACACATCCTGCAATAGAAAGTTTAACTTTCTTCTCTGTTGCATTTGTCATAAGTGAGAATGATCACAAATGAATTGCAGGCTCTTATTCAACTGGCTTGATCACTTCCCATGCATACTTTCATCACGCTATGCCGTGGCACCAATTCATCCTCCTCCCCTGTCCTATCTTTGACAGCCTGTGTAGATACATGCATTTTATTCCAAGGTGTCGTGAGTCAGCCTGAACTCTCCTCGGAAGAAGAGGAGGAAGGAGTGGCAGAGCAGGGTGATGCACCGGGGGAAGTCTTACCAGGGCGACTGGACCATAGGTCTGAACCAGCAAAGACGACAGATGCAGAAGAAGGTGGTACATATGGGGAAGGAGCAGAGGGACAGAGAAGGTTATCACCTCCAGACCCGCCCAGCCCAGTTAGCCATCAAAGATCAAAGGTTCAGCTCAGTTTGCAGGAGAGGCGTCGCAGCACGAGATTGCAGGCAATTGGTCGTAGGTGTTTGCAGGAGCCAACACCAGCGAGTGATGCAGGACAGCTGGCCCGGGAAGGGAGTGAGGAGGAATAGCCATAAATCTTAGGCTGGCCAGTCAGTCAGTGTGGGAACAACTTTGCTAATTGCTGCAAGCTCTGCTGCTCGTGCTGAGATCTCTGTGCTCAGTATTATCTTGCGTAGGTGCCAGCTACCAGCTCCTGCCCTTCTGGTATCCCTGCAGAACCTGGGAGGACCGAGCCTAGACCTTGATGCAAAGGAGCTCGTTCTGGCGATTAGACCTGTTCCTTGTTTAGAGTGCGGCCTTGGTTACGCACTCAGTCCACCCATACTACCGGGAAGAGTAAACCGCGACAGGCTCTGCTCCCCCCCCAGTACTCTCCATTGCTGGGAGTGGAGTCAGAGGCCAAGCACCTCCGCCTGGTCCCTGCCTGTACGCAACACAAGGTTTGGGCTTTACAAAAAGCCCACACAGGGGAAGTTAATTGTTCCTCAGTATTGCCCATCCTGTCAATGGCTCTGACAAGTACCCAGCCATCAAAGCGTTGCCAATGTACATGGCCCTCCTGGCTGAATGGAATGGCTAGCTCACACCTTGGCTGGAATCTGACACCTGGAAGGTGACAGAGACTTGGAAGGCAGGAGGCAAAGCTGGCAACCCCAGGAAGAGGAATTTGGACCCACAGAGAAGCTGGACAGACAGAATAGATAAAATTCCTAGGCACACACAAAGAGTGGTCCATTTTGGCTGATTTCACCTGGAGGAAGGAGCTCTCACACCTGAGCTCCATCTTGATGGCCACCATTAACCACATGGAGCAGATAAAGGGCTAGTTGCCCAGACAAAGACTTCGAGGTAATGAGAAGCTTTTAGAACACTATAACTTAGAATAAGACCATCTAGGTCATGTATAGAGTTGAGGGACAGATATTTGTGTGTTTATACCCTTTTGTCTTCCTTGCTCAATCTGCTGCTGTGCAGAGTATGTGTGTGGACTTTTTCTTCTTAACAACACTATTTTAAATGCTGGTAATTGTTTGTACTATTTAGGCCTGCACCATTCAAACATGCTATTCAAAACACATTCCAGGGAAGGGAGGACGGTTGGTTGCTAGATTGCTAATAATTTGGGAGTGTGCAAGTGCAGGAAGCTGCCCTGCAGTAACCAATCAAGGGAGTAGAAGGAGATGTGGGTACTAGGCTGGGCCTTTATTCAGCAACACGGAATGGAAGCTGGGAGTGCTGGCCCTTTCCATGGGTAATTCTGAAATTTACCAGCTGGTAGCAGTGTACTGAAGGAGAAGTGTGAGAGAACCCTTCCAAGAGTTTGGAGAGCCAGGAGAGAAGTGCATTGTTGGATGGAAACTTGGGGTGACTACAGGTGCCTAGACACTCAAGAGGAAGGAAATGGAGTGGAGCCCATGGGTCAGCGGGGTCGTTCCTTCACAATCTGGCTTGGTAGAAAGAAGCTTACTAATGCACCTGGTTGTTGAGTCAGATCTGGAAGTGTAGCAGGTGTGGTTGACAGAACCCAATAGTTAGGAATCACACAGCTGCTATGTCTAGCTCACACAAATAGGCACCTCAGATATCAAGGGACCATCTCAGTTGTGGGAACTAGAAGAAGAGGCAGCAAGTACAGAGACATAATGAAAACAGAAACTGCATAACTGAGAAAAAAAGAGAAATAAAACTTGTTTTATTTAGTTCAAAAAATCTCTTTATTTTAAAAAAGGATCTTTAATGTTATTCCTCTACTGCCTAGGGTTGCCAGGTCCCTCTTTGCCGCTGGCGGAAGGTTTTTGGGGTGGAGCCTGAGGAGGGCGCGGTTTGGGGAGGGACTTCAATGCCATAGAGTCCAATTGCCAAAGCAGCCATTTTCTCCAGGTGAACTGATGTCTATAGGCTGGAAATAAGTTGTAATAGCAGGAGATCGCCAGCTAGTATCTGGAAGTTGGGGGAGAAATAGACACCACTGTACTTATATCGGGAAGATTCTTCATCAGTCCTTCAATAGAATTCCTCTCATATTGCACATCTTAGCAATTTCTCAAAGTGCTGGATACATGTTACTTCCCACAAGGGGTAAGATACAAAGTGTGGTCATGTCTACACATGATGAAGAATTGATATTCAAAGAATTTGAAACGGCCGTATCCTCTTGTGAATTTTTCCTCATTGAGAACTGATTTTCTCCAACTAACCTGCATGAGAAAAACACAGAAAAATGATGCTTGTACTCCTTTGAGACACGTCATACATGAACTGTTACCTTTCTCCTTTCACCTTTGGGTGTTTATTGTTACATTGTATGGCTTACTTGTTGTTGGATTTGTATGTTGTACATATTTTATAGTTGACTTAGCATTTTGATGTATGAGGTTAGACATAGTAGCATATAAAGTTATTTTTGCACTTTGATTGGATTTTGCTCCTGTACTGAGTACCTGGAGGTTGGCAACCCTACTACTGCCAGAACAGGAACAGATAAACACTCTATTAATTTGTTGATTAAGAAGGATAGGGAGGGAGTTGGTGAGGCAGATGCCTCTGGTTGCAGCGGAAACCCAGTTATTAGAAAAGTAGAGGAAACTGAGATCTTCCTTTTTAACCCCTCAAAAGTGCAACACTATCCATCTAGGATGATGTACTTGTGTAGAAGCAGGTATCCACATGAAGAACAAAGCACACAAAGGTCACGAAATGGTGGTTTACGAGAGGGCATGGAGGACTGAATTCAGTCTCCCCTGCTCCCACTTTACTGCCAAACAGCTTTTGTAAAAGGCATCTGTGTGCACTGTGTTGGGTCTATGCTTAAGTGTACTCTAAAGAGCCAGCGTGGTGTAGTGGTTAAGAGCAGTGGTTTGGAGTGATGGACTCTGATCTGGAGAACCGGGTTTGATTCCCCACTCCTCCACATGAGCGGAGGAAGCTAATCTGGTGAACCAGGTTGGTTTCCCCACTCCTACACACGAAGCCAGCTGGGTGACCTTGGGCGAGTCACTCTCTCAGCCCCACCTACCTCACAGGGTGTCTGCTGTGGGGAGGGGAAGGTGATTATAAGCCGGTTTGATTCTGCCTTAAGTGGTAGAACGGTTGGCATATAAAAACCAACTCTTCTTCTTCACAGGGAGCTACGATCAATCCCTGCTCCCTGACAACTACCTTTCCCATTTTTTAAATCTGAAATGTACCTTTAAAAATGTAATATGTTAAAAAGGCTCTTAGTCTTTTGTTTACAATAGTGTCTAAAAGTTATCTGAATGTATAATCAGAACTGTGTATTTTCCTCTACAAATAAATTATTTTGAATTGTATGCCCCTGCTTTAACACTGCTTCCTTTCCAATGTACCTTTGGGCAATCCTTTGAGGTATTTCCTACAATAGCTCACCCATGAGGCCTCATCCCCAGTGCCATTGGACTGTATTGTTCTACACACTGAAATGCACTTTCCCCAGATTCAACTTCCCTGGAGCATTTAAATGGAGTTACCTGATACAGAAGAGGGAACTTGTTTTACCAGCAGGTGGTCCAGTTCCACAGCAAACCCCCCATCTCAGGAAGTATTTGCTGTTCTCTGTTTGCAGATCTCTGTTCATTTATCTGATCAGCCTCATCCCTCATCACCTTCTAATGTCGATGCTCCGCAGTGGAAGCATCGAGTGCAAAAGTGGCAAAGCTGTCATGCTTCAGCTTGGTAAAGGTGGAGCTTTGCTTGGCAAATATTGACAGACCTTAAAGCTTTTTTTTTTTAAGTGCCTTTTTTGCCAGATGCGCTGTGGGTCCCTAAGTGGAGGGAAGATCATGGAACCTCCAAGGCTGGGGTCACTGTGCCTGTTTGCCGAGCAGGAAACGGATCTATGAAGCTGTAATGACAATAGCAAATGGATGAATGTGTGAGTGACTGACTGACTGCAGCACAATAAAACGTTGCATGATCTACAACCCAAGGTGCTTCTCTTTGGTACTTCAATTTGGCAGAGCCAACAAACAGAAATGTTGCACGTGGAGTCGTTCTGTCTCTGTCCTTTCTCTTCCGAAACAACACACAAGAATCTTATGTACGTATGTCATTTACTTAATTTATATCCCGACTTTCTCCCCATGGGGGTGCAAAGTGACTTACAGCATCTTTCTCCTCTCCTCATAGAATCATAGAGTTGGAAGGGACCACCAGGGTCATCTAGTCCAACCCCCTGCACAATGAAAGAATTTCACAACAACCTCCCCCACACACACCCAGTGCCCAGAAGATGGCCAAGATGCTCTCCCTCTCATGAACTGTCTAAGTTCGTAGAATCAGCATTGCTGACAGATGGCCATCTAGCCTCTGCTTAAAAACCTCCAGGGGAGTACTTACCACCTCCCAAGGAAGCCTGTTCCACTGAGGAACTGCTCTAACTGTTAGAAAATTGTTCCTAATATCTAGATGGAAACTCTTGATTTAATTTCAGCCCGTTGGTTCTGGTCCGACCTTCTGGGGCAACAGAAAACAACTCGGCACCATCCTCTATATGACAGCCCTTCAAGTACTTGAAGATGGTTATCATATCCCCTCTCAGTCTTCTCCTCTTCAGGCTAAACATTCCCAGCTCCTTCAACCTTTCCTCATAGGACTTGGTCTCCAGACTCTTCACCATCTTTGTTGCCTTTCTCTGGACCCATTCCACCTTATCTACATCTTTCTTAAATTGTGTCCTCCATCTTATCCTCACAACAACCGAGGTAAGTTAGGCTGAGAGAGAGAGAGAGAGAGAGAGATTGGCCCAAGGTCAACAAGCGATCTGCTACAGCAGAGTAGGGCTGTGAATTCCGGTTCTCCCAGATCCTAACCTGACACTCTAATTAATACACCATGCTGGCTCTGGTTTAAAATGGCTCTTCGAAAAAGGTCTGTAGGCTCAACATGCATTAAACGGGAAGTTTTGAGTGGAATGCAGGAACTGACTTAAGTATACAGAGAGCTTTCTTGTTTTGTTTACACAGCTGCAATTGCATGACTGTGCAGCTAGCTTTACCAGGTGAAGTTTCTTCCTAAGTCCTGTAAAGGCGCGTTCAAACATACGTAACCGAGGCTGTACAGTTCTTTCTTGGAGATCACCTCAGATTGCACATGGGTATGTGCGTGTGTGTTGAAAGTTTCCTCATATAAAAATCACCCCAGCTACACAATGCCAAAGGTTTGTGTAGCATTCAAAACATTCCTCGCACCTAATCTGAGTAATTCTTACAGTACCTTCTAATGTAAAAAAATGGTAAAGGTCGCTTGTGCAAGCACCCGGTCATTTCTGACCCATGAGGTGACGTCACATCCCGACGTTTCCTAGGCAGACTTTGTTTATGGGGTGGTTTGCCAGTGTCTTCACCAGTCATCTTCCCTTTGACCCCAGCAAGCTGGGTAGTCATTTTACCTACCTCGGAAGGATGGAAGGCTGAGTCAACCTTGAGTTGGCTACCTGAAACCGACTTCCGTCGGGATCAAACTCAGGTCGCGAATAGAGCTTTTGACCGCAGGACTGCAGCTTACGACTCTGCGCCACAGGGCTCTTACATTCTAATGTAGGTCAGCATTATTGCCCCCATATTGCAGAGGAGGAAGCTGAGAGGGAAGGGCTTGTCTAAGGCCACTTAGGAAGTTTATGACAAAAGCTAGATATTAACTGGTGATTTCCAGGTTCACTTTTCAGTTGACAAGTCACTGGCCTTTTACACATGGCTGTTTCACTTGCCGTCACCCCTCCAACGACTTCGGGTCTGTTTTGATTATGCATGCTGTTTCCGACTGTCAGAGGTCACCTCGCTCCCCCTCCACGTTTCCCCGCATTTTGCCCACATTTTCAGGGATCTGTTTTATATCGAATTTCAAAATGCAGGCACAATGTGGGGAAACGCAGGGGAAGAGCGAGGCGACCTCTAATGGTCAGAAATGACATGCACAATCAACACAAAGACCAGAAGTCATTGGAGGGGTGACCACGAGGGAAGCAGCCATGCATAAAAGGCCACTGTGTTGTGTACCTGCATTATCCATCTGACATGGCAACACTTTGACGTAACACTGTCCAAGTTGATAAAAAGAAGTATTTCTTCACACAACACATAGTTAAATTGTGGAACTCCCTGCCCCAGGATGTGGTGATGGCTGCCGACTTGGAAGGCTTTAAGAGGGGAGTGGACATGTTCATGGAGGAGAGGGTTGTTCATGGCTACTAGTAAAAATGGATAGTAGTACCTATTCTCTCCAGGATCAGAGGAGCATGCCTGTTATCTTAGGTGCTGTGGAACACAGGCAGGATGGTGCTGCTGCAGTCGTCTTGTTTGTGGGCTTCCTCAAGGCACCTGGTTGGCCACTGTGTGAACAGACTGCTGTACTTGATGTGCCTTGGTCTGATCCAGCATGGCTTTTCTTATGTTCTTATGAGGCACAGATGATTTTCACATCAGAGGACTTTCAAACATGTATGTATGCTCATGTTCACATACACATAAAACTCAGTGATACAGCAGGAAGCTTCATCCCTACCTTCTCCTACTCCTCCTTGGCAATTGGTGCAGAGGACCAGAATGTTTTTTTTATCATTGCACATCACCACCAAGCTAGCCATTCCAGAGAGTTCTCTTTAATAGACTCATCTTATTGCTCTTCTATGTCTGGCCAAGACAAAATGAACAGAAGGTGGGTTGAGGTAGGTCTGAAGGATTAGTGGAGACAGTGCAGGAGGAAGAACTGTAAAGCTAATGGCTATTTATTTTTCCTGGCAATTGCTCTAGGACTACACAGGATCTTTGCCAAAGGATGTTTTGCTGGAACAATTGGTTACACGTTTCTACTTGAACTGATCATGTCCTGTTTAGAGTTGCTTCTTAAAAATTACATGCAGTGGTTGTTGACTTTAGAGATAATACAGCATCATCATTCTGTCTGTCGAATGCTAACAAATTGCTATGCACACTCTTGGGAGTATCAGCAATGATCTTTGACTGACAGGAACGCTTCCAGACAAATGTTTTCATTTCAAGCGTCATGTGTACAGATGCCCACAAGTCAGATGGGGACTGTGTCATTTCTTGTGCTAATCCAAATGCCAAACTAAGAATTTAGCAGGGTTAGTGAAGGTGGCCAAAAAGACAAATAAGTGGGTTCTAGATCAAATCAAGCTTGAACTGCCCCTAGAAGCTAAAATTACTAAGCTGAGGCAATTGTACTTTGGTCACATTATGAGAAGACAGGAGTCACCAGAAAAGACAATAATGCTAGGATAAATTGAAGGCAGGAGGAAAACAGGAAGACCCAACATGAGATGGATTGACTCCATAAAGGAAGCCACAGCCCTCAGTCTGCAAGACCTCAGCAAGGTTGCTAACGATAGGACATTTTGGAGGACATGGATTCATTGGTAGGGTTGCCAGGTCCCTCTTCACAACCGGCAGGAGATTTTTGAAGTGGAGCCTGAGGAGGGCAGGGTTGGGGAGGGGAGGGGCTTCAATACTATAGAGTCCAATGGCCAAAGCGGTCATTTTCTCCGGGGGAACTGATCTCTATCAGCTGGAAATCAGTTGTGATAGCAGGAGATCTCCAGCTACTACCTGGAGGTTGGAAGAGATCCAAACAGCACTCACAAATATATAGAAATTAATTTATAAAGTGAATAAGGTGCAACAAGTGAACATATATATACACATATATATTTGTGAGTGCTGTTTGGATCTCTTCCATTATCCACACACTGAACCTTTGTTTTCTCCAGGACTACCTGGAGGTTGGCAATCCTATTCATAGGTTTGCCATGAATCGGAAGCGAATTGGTGGCACTTAACACACAAACAGTAAAAGTGGCACCAGGAGCAGTGCCAGTGGAGGCAAGAAGGGGGTACTTACCCTGTATAGCAGTGTTTTAGAAAATGTTTCACTGATCATATAGAGATTATTATAGTTTTTGACATAATCTGGTCAAGACAGAAAGGCGGGTTTAGAAATACCCAAGCTAAATAAATAGTACGTTTTTATCACATCTTTTTGTTTCCAAAAATAAAACTTGAGTATGAGTTGAGTAGGCCAGATATCCTTAATTATTGACCCAACACCGGTTTCCTTAAAAGCAAACAGCATGTGTGCACGTACTCACACCCTCACCCATCAAAGGTTACATCTTGTAGCTAACCGTAAACACATAGAATTCTATCTCCTTTGCTGGCTCTTTTTCCAGTCCTACTTTGTTTCTCTACAATCCAAAGGCAAGCCAGTGTGTCATAACTACGAGCCACCAGCCATTGAAAACTATCAAAGAAATATCTTCTAGTGACCATTAGTTTCCATAGAAGGTACTTCTTCAGATGTTAGCTGAACGAAAGTCTAAAGGAATGAGTTACCTCCTCAACTGATGGGCAAGACTGTAGTAATAGTAGCAACAGTAATAATAATTATTGAGTCCTGACATTCCCTTAGGGTTGCCAGCTCTGGGTTGGGAAATATCTAGAGATTTTGAGGGCAGAGCCTGAGGAGGACAGGGTTTGGAGAGGGGAGGGAATTCAACGCCATACAGTCCAATTGCCAAAGCAGCCATTTCCTCCAGGGGAACTGATCTCTGTCGGCTGGAGATCTTCCTCCTACGAGTCATCTCAAACCTTAGCTACCAAAATATGCTGAATGGCAGGGCTCTCAATACCTTTCTGGCTCAGAGGAAGGAGGTAGACTATTTGGCCAGTGCTCTCTCTCCTTCTATGGCTCTGGGCTCCATGATCTCACACCGGGCAGGATGAAAAAGGAGGCAGGAAATTATAATGTTATTTGACATTTCCTGCCTGGTTAAGTACCCCTTTCCCTGCAGGGAGGCTGTACAGACAGCTGTTGTCACTGGGAGGCCCTGGCTGGGTTTTTTGAACAGCCCAGTGGGGGGTGGGATCATACCACGCATTCTGTGACTAGTTCTCCCAGCAGGGACCCCCCTCCTTGGTTTTCCTCTTGGCACCCAGCTGAGCTTCCAGTGGCAGCTAGAGGGGATGCTTGGCAAGCCCCTTGCTGGACATTTGTGGGATTAAACATCCACTGAGTATTCCTGTTTTTTCCCCCTGGGACGGGATCTACTGAACAGCAGGCTCAAGATGTCGAGACACTGATGCCCTGGAGGCAAAGCCGCTATAGGTGCAGGGCAGAAAGGCAAGCACAGCCAACGGCTGGTGGGAACTTGGGGGGGGGGATACTTGGGAGGTTGTCTCGATGTGAGCTTGCAACCAGAGCCCTTGGGAATATTCCAGAGCATTCACAACCCCCCCCTACCCTCTTTCCTACAGAAGAAATGGTCTGTCCTGCATAGAAGACTGGCATATGACCAGTGGATCAGTTGCAACACGGTACAGATTGCTGCTTTCCCCAAAGTATCCCCAGTGCGCCTGTTGAACATGAAGGAGCACCACCGTCTCGCCACTAACCCCAAGGGTTCCAGTTCAGGAACAGGACTTTGCAGGGGCCGGGAAGGGGCCACTGACTGCGCTGATGAATTCCAGTCCAAAATACAAAGGAACAAGAGGTTAAAAAGGAGCAGATGTTCTCTGTATATGTCCACCCTGTTCCTGGGAGGCAGGCCACTGCAGCTGTTATCTGCCTGAGGCTCTATTTACATAGACTGGTCAGCATGGGACCCTCCCAGCCATTCTGTTTTCCTTCGGACTTGGGTAAGCATTTTCTTGCCCGATTGCTTATTTTTGTGAGCGCCTGCTATAGATTTCCCTATCATTCCCCCCCACACCCTCACTCAACGAACCAGAAATGTTGTGAGTGGAGCAGCCTTTTTACCAGGAAGAAATACTATTTGAAATGGTGCAAAACCAACGTTTCTTCATGAGGTTTCGATTATAAAATAAAAACAAAGGGCTGTATTGCTTGGCTAATGTCTGGTGTTGTCATGCTGCTTTCCATTCCTTGGAGGAAAGGTGAGGTAAAAATGGGATTACAATCAATGCCTCTAGTAAATATAAAATCAATATATTCATTATAATAAATCTATCCCGTTAAAACAAAGAGGTGCATTTTAGTTATTCCTCTTTAAATCCAGTTCAGCACCAATTCCCCATTTAAGGTAAAGGTCCCCTGTGCAAGCACCGGGTCATTCCTGACCCATGGGGGGACGTCACATCCCCACGTTTACTAGGCAAACTTTGTTTGCCAGTGGTGCTTTGCCAGTGCCTTCCCCGGTCATCTTCCCTGGACCCCCAGCAAGCTGGGTCCTCATTTTACCGACCTTGGAAGGATGGAAGGCTGAGTCAACCATGAGCCGGCTACCTGAAACCGACTTCCTTTGGGATTGAACTCAGGTCGTGAGCAGAACTTGGACTGCAGCACTGCAGCTTACCACTCTGCGCCACGGGGCTCCTTACACACACGTTTACACACACCATTTTGAATACCCAGCCACTGAAAGAAAATCATTCTCCTGTCTTTTGTCAACTCACCCCCAACTGCACCAGGATGCATTTTACTTCTCCCTAGCACTTAAGAAAGTCTGCTGCTTGCAACATATGTGTAGCCTCTCAGCACATGTTAAATTTCATTGGCAAGGCAAATGGTGGCTCCCTGCTGCCATTTCAGGTCAAGGAGACAGTGGAGCAGGGTTGGGGGAGACTTAAGCCCCTCTCCACACATGCCACAGCCCTGATCTATTTTGGAGCCCCACAAGCCTGAAGACGGAGTCCTGAGCACAGAACTCCACAACTTGCCCATTGACCAGACCCAGGGATGGCCTAGGGTTGCCAACCGCCAGGTACTAGCTGGAGATCTCTTGCTATTGCAACTGATCTCCAGCCAATAGAGATTAGTTTACCTGGAGAAAACGGCCGCTTTGGCCATTGGACTCTATGGCATTGAAGTCCCTCCCCAAACCCTGCCCTCCTCAGGCTCCACCCTCAAAACCTCCCGCCGGTGGGACCTGGCAACCCTAGGATAGCCCCAGGAAGACCTACACAATGCTCAAGACTTATCTGTGGCAATCCACATAAACAGGGGTCTTTTATGCAGGGACGTTTCCATGAGGTCACCCCCGCCGACTGCTTCGGGGCTTCCTTTTGATTATGCATGCCTTGTCTGCCTGTCAGAGGTCGTCTCACTCCCCCTACATGTTTTGCCCATGTTTTCCAGATGCTGTTTTAGCCAGAATCAGGAAAATGCGGGCAAAATGTAGAAACGTCCTTGCATAAAAGGCCAGGAAGTCATAGCCCACAGCCTATATGGCTTTCCCTCAAATCTTCCTTGTAACAATGCTCCTATCTGATCCATGTCCATGGACTGTATGAAGCCGTGCAAAAATCTTGAGGACTTGTTCAGATCTGACTTTGATTTCCCCCCCTTTATTCTCCTTCAGAGTTGGGATTGGTTTTAGAAGGGAGTTGAATCGACAGCTAGGAGGGAGGAGAAAAGAGTGGGGTTGATGTCTCCAAGCATCACCTCTGGTACCTGAAGAAAAAAAAAAAGAATTAACTTTGCAATTTATAGGAGGACAAGTGGGAATCCGCAAGGACTTGTGGGAGGCATCTCATTTTCCCCTCCCCCATGATTTCCTCTGTCCCTTTCCCAAACGTCCCCATAGCCCTTTCTTTTCCTGCTTCTTTCTCTCCTGCAGGGTCAGCCCCAGCTAGTATTTGGATGGGAGACCACCAAGGAAGTCCAGGGTTGCTGCGCAGAGGAAGGCTCTGGCAAACCACCTCTGTTAGTCTCTTGCCATGAAAACCCCAAAAAAGGGGTCGCCATAAGTCGGCTGCGACTTGAAGGCACTTTACACACAGGGTTGCTAATCTCCAGATGGGCCCAAAGATCTTTTGGAATCACAACAGACCTCCCAGCTAAAGAGACCAGTTCCCCCTTAGGGTTTCCAGCTCCAATTTGGGAAATTCCTGGAGATCTGTGGGTGGGACCTTGGGGGGGGGCACTTTGGGTTTCCACGGGGGCAGAAATAGGGATGCCAGCCTCCCGGTGGGACCTGGGGATCCTCCAGAATTACAGTTCATCTCCAAACTACAGAGATTAGTTCCCCTGGAGAAAATGGATGTTTTGCAAAGTAAATTCTTTGGCATTGTACTCTACTAAGGTTCCTGCCCTCCCCAGGTTCCATCCCAAATCTCCAGGAGTTTCCCAGCCTGGATCTGTCCACCCTACCCCTCCATCCCCTCCAGCGGTGAGCGGGGACTTGGCAATCCTCGGCAGATAAGCAGGTTATAAATGAAGTAAAATAAATAAATAAATAAATAAAATAAGCTGTGACAGCTTCAAGGCTGTTTTTTGGGGATATGTGCAATCAGAGGGGTGATTCACATTACAAAGTCCACATCCCTCCACACGGATTTTGTACAGATTCTGAGAATGCACATCTTGGAACTTAATTCCCAGATGTGTGAGGGCCCAATCTGGATTGGGACCATGGTGTATAAGGAGAAGTGGCATTGCCCTCCCCCCCACACATAGACATACCATTTTCCTGACTTAAAATACTCCCAGGGAGTCACTGTGTATCTCTTGAGGAAACTTACATGTACTGCTAGCTACACATAAATTTCCCCATCGGTGCAAACAGCAGCTCCCTGGGGTTGTTTCAGGTGGGGGAAATGGTTGGGGAGGAAGATTAAGCCCCTCACTAGGGTCCTGATCTGAATTGTACCCCACATGCCTAGGAAATTAAGTTCCAAGAACAGAATTCCAGCCATACATCTGCTCCAGAGTCCTCATGCAAACACGTATCTACCACATGGACATTGTAATGTATTGCCTTCCATGGAGATTAGGGTTGCCAATAAGGTTGCCAACCTTCAGGTAGTAGCTGGAGAACTCCTGCTATTACAAGTGATCTCCAGCCAATAGAGATCAGTTCACCTGGAGAAAATGGCCACATTGGCAACTGGACTCTATGGCATTGAAGTCCCTCCCCAAACCCCATCCTCCTCAGGCTCCACCCCAAAAACCTCCAGGTAGGGAAGAGGGTCCTAGTAACCCTAATGGAGATAGATCACGATGGGTACCCGTGTTAGTCTGTCTGTAGCTGTAGAAAAGAGCAAGAGTCCAGTAGCACCTTAAAGACTAACAAAATTTCTGGCAGGGTAGGAGCTTTCGTGAGCCACAGCTCACATCTTGAGATACTTCTTCTGACAGTAATGTGTGAATGCTTAAAATATATACCATCTTCAGGTGTGGATTGCTATGATAGTCAGTAAAAATCACTATGCCTGCAATTCAGAAGTTTGACCACTAAGGGTTGCAACATAACAGAAAATACTTTCGTCTTTGTTCCAATAGGATATCAGGTTGGCATGTCAAAAATATAGACTGGAGTGATTGCAAAAATGCTGTGTCCAGAAAAATGGCTGAGATACAAGGAGTGGGCCATGCTGATAGACATATATGGGAACTTCCAAAAACCTTTTGATAATGTGACTCACAAACAATCCTGCATTACAGGACAATGATTAGCACATTACCTTTAATACTTTGCAGAACAATGACTCAGCTCAAACCCAACCCCCTTCTGACTATATATTACTCTTCCTACACACTTGACACTGAGAGACTTCGGTGTTACTCCTCTGAAGATGCCTGCCACAGCTGCTGGCGAAACGTCAGGAAAGAAAATACCAAGACCACGGTAACACAGCCCAGATAACCTACAAGAACCGATGAACTCTGACCGTGAAAGCCTTCGACAATATTTTTAAATCCTGCATTAATTTAGCTGTCATGGAATAAGATGATGGTTCTCTCACAGGCTGGTAACTGTGGCAACAACAGGAAGCAGAAAGAAGTAAACAGACAATGCCCCTAAATAAACTATGGGTTTTCTGTTCTGTATTAGGACTTGCGCTATTTAATTTGTTCATGCATGATCTAAGTCGGGGTGAGTAGTGAAGTGGCAACACCAAATTACTCAGGATAGTGAAAACCAAACCAGATTATCAAGCATTCCAAGAACAACGTTTAAAATTTGGTTAGTAGGCAACAATGTGGCATGTGAAGTTCAATGTAAGCAAATATAAAGTGTTGTATATTAGAGCAAAAATTCCTATCTATATATTTATTAATGGGGTCCACAGCAGTGATAAAAGGCCATGAGAGACATCTTGAAGTTTTTAGCTGCCTTGAGTCTAAGAAGAAGGCGAGGAATGGGGCCATGGCTCAGTGGTAGAGGAACTGCTTGACACGCAGAAGGTCCTAGATTCAATCTCCAGCATCTCCAGTTAAAAGGATCAGGTAGTAAGTGATGTGAAAGACCTCCACCTCAGACCCTGGAGAGCTACTGCCAGTCTGAATAGACAACACTGACCTTGATGGAACAAGTGTCTGATTCCGTATAAGGCTGCTACAGATGTAAACATGACACAAGGTAGGGTATATATTTTTAAAGAATTAAATAAAATTATATGAGGTAGAGAAAGTGGAACGGTTTTCTCCCTCTTCCAAAACTGTAGAACGTTGAGGTATCAAGTAAAGTTGATGGGCCAAAACAAAGCCCTATTTTGCACAATGCATAATGAACTTGTGGGATTTAGTGTATTAATGGCAACTTGCTGGCTATCCGCCACAAATCCCCATTTAAACCAATTAGTCAAGATGACTCAGTGGTACTTCCATGTTCAGAGGCAATATATCTCTGAATACCAGTTGTTTGGGTACAACAGCAGACGGAGGCTTTTGGCCTCTGTGCCTTTCCTTGTGAGTTTTTGATGGCATCTTGTTGCTGCTGGGAAATAGGATGCAAGACTAGACAGATGGTCGGCCTGTTCCAGCAGAGATATTTTTAACTATTAACAGTGCCATCCTAACCAGAGTTACACGATCAACTTAGAACTGGATAACTCAATTTAAAAGGTAAAGGTCCCCTGTGCAAGCACCAGGTCATTCCTGACCCATGGGGTGACGTCACATCCCGACGTTTATTGGCAGACTTTGTTTACGGGGTGGTTTGCCAGTGCCTTCCCCAGTCATCTTCCCTTGACCCTCCGCAAGCTGGGTACTCAATTTAGGAATCAATTTAGGATGATAATAATTGTAGTGCAATTCTGAGCAACAAGGATGTAAGACATGAAAAGCAGCCTGGTGTTTGGGGGGCTGACCACTTCATGCTCACAGATAACACTATAAGCCCCACGTTTAAAGAACCCTGAAACGGGGAGGACTCTCCGTCTCTATAGGTAACTCTCCTCTGTTCTTCAAGCAAGAAACGGATAATCTGAGGCAAAGTATATAGCGGTTATGTTGTCATAAGCAACCATGTAGACTTGGGCAGCAGATGGCACTGTTAGCTGTGTGCACTTATCTCTGTTACTCCAGGCTAGAGGGCAGCTGACGCCAGATGAACCTGGAAGGGGTTTTGCACAGCACGAGAAGCGTGCCAAGCTGATCTGTTATTCACAGGGCCTTCTGGCAGGCATGTGGCAGCAGATCTTACAGAGTGTCCGGTGAGTATACGGAGGTGGCTGACAAGTTTCTGGGGGGAGCTGGTGAGGTCGGGATGGCTTGCACATGGATTTGGGCTGGAATCCGCTCAGAGGGGTGGGGTCTGGTGAGGAAGAAACGAGTCCAGCGCTGGTTTAATCGCTGGACAGAGAGCTTGAAAACCAGGGCAGCCACTCTGGTTACGTGCGACGAGAATTGAGCGAGGTGCACACGGTAAACTCTCTGATTATGCAGCAATAAACGTAGAATAGTTACCGAGCTGAAGTCCGGTTGTGTTCTCGGTCGCTGAGGTGGCTATACGATAGCCCCTCCATACATAAACACACCTAGAAAGGCAGTGGGGGGGGGGAAATCCATTTTACTCTTTTCAACCATTGTGACAGAGTCTGCAAGCAGGTCTTTAAAATGTCTTGAAGAGGAAAAGAATGGATTATTATCATTGAGTGTGACTGGAGTCTTAGGCTTCCCCCTGCAGAGGAAGTCAGTCAAGATGCTGCTGATCTGATCCTATTTGAGGCAGATTAACATGGCTAAAGCTGCTTGGCACCGAATCTGTGCCATATTTTGCTACTCTAAGGCCTGTGAGCAGAGATATGCATGCAGGTCCAATTACCTGTTGCATAAGCTGCTCACCTTTCTAAGGAGCTGAACAACTGGGGAAGGGAAACGCCCGTCCTGACCCTCAAAAATCCAGCTTTCCTTTGTTGGGCAGTAGGCACACCTTTCAAGACTTGTTTCTCATGCCAGCTCAAATTCTCCTCAAATATGTGATTTTGCATAAAACCCTTTACCCTTCAGCCGTGTACTTACTATATAGCCTTAGGTAAGCTCCCCCCACCCCAGCAGCAACACCCTAATTGCATTTCAGGATAATATGCTACTCTACTTTACAGGATTGTTGTAACAATTACAAGATAACGTATACGCAAAGTACTTAAATGCCACAAAGGCAGTTTGAATAGGGTTGCCAGGTCCCTCTTCACAACTGGCGGGAGGTTTTGGGGGTGTAGCCTGAGGAGGGCAGGGCTTGAGGAGGGGAGGGACTTCAGTGCCATAGAGTCCAATTGCCAAAGTGGCCATTTTCTCCAGGTGAACTGATCTCTACTGGCTGGAGATCAGTTGTGATAGCAGGAGATCTTCAGCTAGTACCTGGTGGTTGGCAATCCTAAATTTGAAAGCTTAATGTTACTATTATTACTCCTCAACTCTTCCTAGATAGGAACTTTAGTGACACCAGTGTTGATAGCTCTCCTTTCCTTTTGGAGGCAAAGGGCAGACTTTTAGTTAACCATTTACAAAAAGGAATCTGCAATCCAAGCCCACAGACTAGGTCAATATTCCCAGAGCATGCAAGAGAGAAAGGGGACTGGGTTAGAGGAGAGAATTGTACATTGCCTCTCAAGCTCTCATTGCCCAACCCAGGTTTTCCCAGAGTGACTTTCTTGCTTACTGCACAGTTGTTATTCGTTTGGATTTGGCCATCTTGGCTAACTTTCCCTTCTCCAGCACTATAGGTCACAGTGGCTCCCATTTCGTTTAAAGTGGATAATAGGCTACCGCCCTTGCTGCAAGCCCACCGCTTCCCCTTGCATTGTGTGAGTGACAGCCAGTCACAACGCTTCCTGTCTGATCTCTTGGTTGCAAAAGGAGGAAGCAAGAGAGATGGGTGCTGGGTTTAATGAAGGAGACCTTGGACATATTCGTATACGTGGACATACACAACTTCTTTTCCTGGGGGGTGCAGAGAACTGAAACGATGCCCCCTTTCACTGTATGCCCCAACTTCAGCATTTCTTTGTTTAGAAACTGTGTATGCTGCCTCTCCAGACCTTTTCAAGGCAGCTCATAACAATAAAATAAAACCAAAGAGTTGAAAAAATAGCTTCAAAAAGCAGCTGGAGAAGGGGGAGGAGTTATATGGATCAGGCTGGGGGCATTCTTTGGTCCTGTTTTATTCCCACTATTTATCAAATTTATACTCCATCACTCCCTTGACAAGCAAGGCTCGGGATGGCTTACAACAAAGAAAATTACAATTCAGTGGACAATCTTAAAAGCAAAATAATAATAAATATATAATACGATTTAAAACCAGCTGTATAAATCTCAAATTGAAACACAGCTGCATCCAACAACCTAACAATAAAGCGATCCAGTGAAAACAATACAAGAATTGCAAGACATATGCAACGACTAATCAAAAGCCTGTTCAAAGAGCTCTGCCTTGCAATCCCTGTGGAAGCTAACAAGGTCCTGAAGGGCACACGGGTCCTCTGATAAAACATTCCACCAGGACAGGGCCACCACAGAGAAGGCCCTCGCCCAAGTAGAAGAGAGGCAAGCCACTCAAGGGCCGGGGATCACCAAAAGATTGCTTGATGAAGAGCGCAGGCAATGTGGGGAATGAGTGGGCAGGGAGAAGCTTTTCTCCCTCTCTCATAATTGTAGAACACAGGGTCATCTGCTAAAGCTGGAGGGTGAGTGACTCAAAACAGATAAAGGGAAGTATTTCTTCACACAATGCATCGTTAAATTGTGGAACTCCCTGCCCCAGTATGTGGTGATAGCTGCCAACTTGGAAGGCTTTAAGAGGGGAGTGGACATGTTCACGGAGGATAGAGGTATTCATGGCTACTAGTAAAAATGGATTTTTGTCATGATCCAGTATCAGAGGAGCACGCCTATTAGGTGCTGTAAAACACAGGCAGGATGCTGCTGTAGTTGTATTGTTTGTGGGATTCCTGGAGGCACCTGGTTGGCCACTGTTTGAACAGACTGCTGGACTTGATGGACCTTGGCCTGATCTAGCATGGCTTTTCTTATGTTCTTATGTGGAGGGTTGTAGCAGGAGAAAATTACTCCTAACCCAGGCTGGTTTAAATCCAGGAATGGTGAAAAAGGAGACAGGCACAATATAGGTCTCCTGTCTCTTTTTCTTTCCCTACTACAGCTAGAAGCACCAGGGGTGCCTGGAGGGAACCACTTGCAATCCTTGAAACAGGATGGGAGCAAAAGATTCCTCCTTTTCCCCAACACCAGGGGCCCGGTGTATATAAGGCCCCTTGGTGGCACTTTTTGCAGGTAAACTAAATGTCTGGGAATCAGAATCTGGATCCCCAGCACCACGGGCTATTTGGCTGTAAGTAAACTATAGGATGCAAACCCAAACTGGGCCTCTCACTTAGACAAAAATATACAGCGTTGTCTGTACCCATCCAGCCTGTCTTGCTCGGCTTCTTTCAAACTCTCAGCAGAATGGTTACTTGTGTATCACACAATGGGAACAGTAGCTGTTTTCGATTGTACATACTTTTAGAATAATAATGTCCCCTGGAGATAGGGTTGCCAGCTCCAGGTTGGGAAATACCTGGAGATTTTTGGGGTGGAGCCTGAGAAGGGTGGGGTTTGGAGAGAGGAAGGAATTCAATGTCATAGAGTCCAATTGCCAAAGTGGCCATTTTCTCCAGGTGAGTTGATCTTGAAATGCCTGGTTGTCTTATAGCCGTGTTGGCAAACCTACGGCATGCGTCCCAAGTCTGGCATGTGGAGCTCTCTCTGCGGGCATGCGCCCGCCGCCCATCTGGGCGGCGGGGGCTTTGAACCGCACCGTGCTGCCTGCAAGCAGGGTGGCGCGGTTCAAAGCCTGCCCCTTCCTTGGACTGCCCAGCTGGGTGACGGGAGCTTTGAACTGCACCGTGCTGCTTGCAGGCAGCGCTGCGCGGTTCAAAGCCCAAGGGACTGCCCAGCTGGGCGGCAGGGGCTTTGAACCATGCCGCAGTTCAAAGCCCAAAGGACCGCCCAGCTGGGCGGCAGGGGCTTTGAACCGTGCCACGCTGCCTGCCCCCCCCCCCCGAGCGATCCTGGCCCCGGAGAGGGCCAGGCTCGCTTTCCCCGCCGCCCCCCCTCTCCCGTGCGATCCTGGCCCCAGAGAGGGCCAGGCTCGCATTCCCTGCCGCCCCCCTCTCCCGGGCACAGTCAGGCTGCCGCTTTCTTCTCCCCCCCACATGCAGGCCAGGTCTACTCATTGGTTTCTATGCGCATAGAAACCAATGGGTAGACCTGGTCTCCTTGGGGGGGGGGGGTCTCAGTCAGGAGGCCAGGTCTTCTGCTATGCAAACCAATGGGTAGACCTGGCCTCCATGGGGGGGAAAACCCATCTCCATCCGGAGGCCAGGTCTACCCATTGGTTTGCATGACAGTAGACCTGGCCTCCCGACTGAGACGACCCATGGAGGCCAAGTCTACCCATGGCCAAGTCTACCCAAGTCTATAGAAACCAATGGGTAGACCTGGCCTCCGTGACAGGGGAAGCTTCCCAATGGGGACTCCCCCAACCCCCACGGAGGCCACCCATCTTCAAAGCCTCCCCCTCCCTGGACTGCCCGCCGCCCAGCTGTTGGCACTTTGCGATAAATAAGTGGGTTTTGGGTTGCAGTTTGGGCACTCGGTCTCTAAAAGGTTCGCCATCACTGTCTTAGTGTCTAATGATAGACAACAAGGAGAAGGTTAAGTTAAACACAACAGTTCCTTATTTAGCTAAACACAGACCTGGGGTGAAATAACCACAGATAAGATGCAGGGTTACTCACCAACGAACAAAGGAAAGTCGGTATCATTTATGCATTCGGATGGGGCAGGCCCATAGCTGCTGACAAGCAGATTGATACACAAAAGCACCAATACACGTTAGGGGTCTACTCCACATTAATTAGCATAGCCTATAGATATTGCCCGAAGGCGTCACTAAGTGAGTGCTTGATCTTGTGAGCTTAGTAACCAGAAACCACATTCCTGAGGATGAAGGTAATTCTGAGCTTTCTACTGGTACGAGGCAGTACTAGGCAAGCAAGTGTAAGCTGGTGGCAACCCACAGTCGTGGATGCCAACGTTCCCAAAGCTTCCATATGTGTGCATATGAATACATAGTATTTTATACCAGCCCTTATATCTGGGCATTACAATCTCTAATAGCTGGAGATCAGTTGTAATAGCGGGAGATCTCCAGCTGGTACCTGAAGGTTGGAAACCCTACCTGGAGAGACTGAAAGCAATCAAAGATGGATTATATGGAATAACCACCAGAGGGGTTTTTTTACTCCCTATTGCAGATTAGCAGCCCCGTGGTGCAGAGTGGTAAACTGCAGTACTGCAGTCCAAGCTCTGCTCACAACCTGAGTTTGATCCCGATGGAAGTTGGTTTCAGGTAACTGGCTCAAGGTTGACTCAGCCTTCCACCCTTCCGAAGTCGGTGAATTGAGTACCCAGCTTGCGGGGGTAAAGGGAAGATGACTGGGGAAGGCACTGGCAAACCACCCCATAAAAAAACAGTCTGCCTAGGAAACGTCGGAATGTGACGTCACCCCATGGGTCAGGAATGACCTGGTGCTTGCACAGGGGACCTTTACCTTTATCGCAGATTAGATGTCCATTCCACTTAATCACCACAGCTGTGGTCACAAAAGAGTGGCTAAAGTAATGAAAATGACCTAATCCACATACTTACCCTTCAAATTATCTTATTTCAGAAATAATTTGGTTCACTTTATTATTTTAAAATTCTTAGAGGGTTTGGTCCTAAGGAAACATCAAACACTCACCATCATCTGCCTGTAAAATGGGTTCTGTAAGAGCCAGACTAGATATGATGGCATCCTTGTGGCCATCTGGAGATCAGTTGTAATTCCAGGAGGTCTCTAGGCCTCACCTGGTGGTAGGCAGTCCTAGTACCACTCCTGCAGTTATTTCAGCACTTGAAAAGGCATCAGGAGAAACAAGAATGCCGCTTTGTGGGCCCAGTCACAATTGGACCCTTGGAGCATTTTTAAATCACTTCAAAATAGCAGCAGCACCCTCATGGTGGCCACAAGGACACATTCACATCTAGTTTGGCCCTAAGACTCAACAACTTTGAAAGACCTTGAGAGCCAGTGTGGTATAGTGGTTAAAAGCGGTGGTTTGGAGTGGTGGACTCTAATCTGGAGAACTGGCTTTGATCCCCACTTCTCCACATGAGCGGTGGATGCTAATCTGGTGAACTGGGTTGGTTTCCCCACTCTGACACATGAAGCCAGCTGGTTGACCTTGGGCTAGTCACAGCTGTCTTAGAGCTCTCTCAGTCCCACCTACCTCACAGGGTGTCTGTTGTGGGGAGGGGAAGGGAAAGAGATTGTAAGCTGATTTGATTCTTCCTTAAGTAGTAGAGAAAGTCGGCATATAAAAACCATCTCTTATTATTATTCTGAATGTCTGCCTGCCTCCCTAGGTCGTACGACTTACCTCAGAGAAATGTGATTGCAGCTTCCTGTGTGCTAGGAGGTGGCGGCCTCTTGGTTTATTGGCTTCTATCAAGGCACAGGATGAAGACCCTGGAAATGGGAGATGGATGGTGGGGTTCAGGTGTGAGGTCACCGAAAGACAAAGAAGATGAAGGAATTAGACCCTTTCAAGTGAAAACATCTGAGAAGGAAATTCAGGTACCAGTGGGGAGTTGGGAGAGATGAATCTAGGACTGAATTAGTAGTTCTTGCATTATTTATATAGCACTTAAAAAAACTTATCACATATAAGATTTATCAGGAATCACCAGTGATGTTTTCTCTGTTAAGATGCCTCCTCCACATAGCAATGAGTTTTTGAGATTACTGTTGAGATATTTTCAGTGATAGTACTTTGTGGGGATTCTCTCATCAGGATTTGTACCAGCGTCTTGACCAGGCCCGTTATACCCCACCACTGGAGGGTTCTGCTTTCAACTATGGCTTCAACTCCAACTACCTTCAGAGGGTGATCTCCTATTGGAGGAACCAGTTTGACTGGCAGAAGCAAGTTAAAATCCTCAACCAATATCCACATTATAAAACAACCATTGAAGGTGAATTCTCCACTGATCTACACATACCTCTCTGTGTTTGGGCCAATCCCTTTCATCAAACCCCCTTCCAGTTACTTCAACGAGAGTTTCATAAGATAGCCACTATGTTAACTTGTATGTTTTGTTGTTTTTGGCAGGAATTGAAGTTCATTTTATCCATGTTAAACCATCACGTAATCTGAGAGGCCTGACAGCCAAGCCTTTGCTGATGGTGCACGGCTGGCCTGGCTCCTTCTACGAGTTCTATAAGATCATCCCACTGCTTACTGACCCTGCTAGTCACAGACTGAGTGACGAAGATATAGTATTTGAGGTCATCTGTCCATCCATTCCAGGCTATGGCTTCTCTGAGGCCCCCCACCAGCAGGGTACGCAACAGAAGAGACCGTGAGAGACTTTTCTAGGTTGGAACTGTTCGTTCAAAGGTCTTTAATGATATGATTCTCTCATCTCACAGGCTTTGACACGAGAGCTTGTGCTCGGATCTTCCACAAACTGATGCAGAGATTGGGCTTCCAGGAGTATTATGTACAAGGGGGAGACTGGGGTTCGGCCATCACCACAAACATGGCCCAGATGCTGCCAAAGTGAGTGGCAGAAGACTTTTTCTTTCTCTCTTTACCTCTCTGACATCTTTCTTATTAAACAGGCTAGTGTCTGGGTGCACTCATGTTATAAAGCTGAGGGTCACCCACACTCTAGCCTCCATAAACATTTGGTGTGATGGTAGTTTGCAAGCAACTCTGCAACAGGCAAGATTAAGAAAGCAGTCGTCTTCAACCAGTTAAACCAGTTTAGCTTTGAAAGGTTTTTCTTCAACTAAGGAACTCTTAAATGTTCTAGATATTTTAATAAGCACTTAACTATCGAAATGAGATTCAGGAAAACAACTGAAAACAGAAATGTGAAGTATGCATTCTGTTCCAAGGAGGAACCAATTTGTCTTTCCCAGAAGTAAATCCAGAATTAGTTCCTGACGGAACATAAGTGAAGCAACTGAAGAATGTTAGCTAGTACAACCACCACTGCTACAACTTGCATAAAATAATAGCACTACCAGTGGGTGCAGACAGTGGGTTTTATGTCCTCTCTGCATGTTTTCCCTCCACGTCTCTTCATCTTATCATTCTTCTAAACTAGCCATGAGTGGCGGTGGTAGGGATCCATGTTTGCATATTCATATGTTATCCTGTTCATGAGTAAAGCAGGGCTGGGTTCTGTTTTTTACCAAAAACCAAGCATGAATGTGTAGGGCAAATTCTGCCTTCTCCCTTTGCTCAGAATTTTCTGTTGTTTAAATAGTTTTCTCTATGCACCGATCCAGTACTGCAAGTGAGCCAGAGTGGAAGGAAAGCCTTCAAAAGAAGTAGGGAGGGAGGATTTCGGACAGTGGTCCCCAATGTGGTGACTGTGGGTGCCATGGCACCCACCAACACCTTTCCTGGTGCCCGCCAAGTATTTTTGGAAAGTGGGCAGGGCCAGGTGGGGCTTTTGCCCAACAAGGCTCACTGGAACTTTGACTGGCTGTGCAGAGTTTTAAACGTGTTGCTTTGGCATCAGCTGCCCCCACAGCACAAGGATCTTCATTATGTGACTGAAGGTAAGGTATGGCAGCCATTTTATGGCTGGCTCTACCTCCAGCAGCAGCCAAGCTGAATAAGAATTCCAAAGGTGCCCACAGGCTCAAAAAAGTTGGGAACCCAAATGATAGCACCTTCCTTCTGCATGCTCAGAGCTTGGTTAAAAACCGGCCACATCTTCAACTTGAATATGAATTCGACACATCCGGTCCAGTTTGACAAGCTTAGGCATACTTGTATGCAAGTCAAACCCACTGGGATTTATTCCTGTTAGTCTCTTGCCATGAAAACCTCATGAGGGGTCGCCGTAAGCCGGTTGCACCTTGACAGCACTTTGCATGCACCCACAGGTAAGATCCTAGAATAACCAGTATCTGAAAGGGAAGGCTGGCACAGATTTTATGGGACTGTAGCCCTTCTTAGAGATGCTTCACAGGAAGGGGAATTGCCTAAGGAATCAGCCTGCATTCTTTCTTTTCCTTGGTTTTAGGTCTGTAAAGGGGCTTCACCTGAACATGGTCTTCCTGCAAAGAATTGGTTGTAGCAGCTTGATGTCTTTACTGCTAGGAGCCTATGTGCCGTGGTTGGTGGGCCTCACCAGAGAAGACTCACGCCGTTTGTTCCCATACTTTAAGAAACATGTATATGACCTCTTGAGGGAGACTGGCTACCTGCACATTCAGGCCACCAAGCCAGACACAGTAGGTTTGTGAATTTACCTTACTTGTGGCTGTTTAGGGTCTGCAGCTTACTCTGTTCCTGCCCCTGCATAGCACTGATACTGTTGCTAAAATAAAAGAAGTCACAGATTAAATAACATTTGATCAAATTCAAGCTTTAAAAAATGTCTCCCATAGGAAAGTACCCTTGAATCTAGTGAACAAGGTTTTCAGTGGGTTTTGTGACTCAATCAGGAGCCGGTTGCTCTTTCTCAGCACTTCTGGCAAAATGTAACATTCAAAAATCTGCAAACTGAAACATGTACAAATAATGCATTCCGAGTCTTTCATGCTCAAACATTTAGTTTTTGTTTTCCAAAACATGACAATATAATATATGCACATAGTTTTACTGACAGAGAAGAGAGAATTGCAGGGAGATCAGGTTCGTGCAATGCTCCCTGGTACGCGCTTGCATGGAGAAATGCAGTGCGTGACCTCACAATTAATAAATAGAATCAGTAGCAATCCTTGTGATCACAGTAATTTTTTCCTATCCTTATATGCTTTTTCAGGTTAATTGGATGCTTTCAAGATTTAACCATTGGGTTTATTGTTTGCAAAAACAGTCCTTTATAACAAAAGGAGATGGTATAAAACTAATTGAAATACAAAGCCCAGATTCTCTTCTGGATCCCTGAACAAGTCTCTTCCATGGTCCAGTTCCTAGCCCAAGGCTAGAAATCTGAAGGCTGTTGACTGAAAGCTATTGTATTGCTTTCCTGACCTAGGATGTGGATTGAATAATTCTCCTGTGGGCCTTGCTGCATACATTCTAGAGAAGTTCTCCACCTGGACAGATAAATCATTCCGGAACTTGGACAATGGAGGTCTGGAAAGGTAGGCATCTGTACATTGGAAAAACAACCAGCAGCTTAAAACCTGAGGATGGGACAGGATGAGAATAAAAAAGGATACACACCAGCATGCTCTCACCTCAGCAGCAAAGTCTATAGCACCTTAAAGACTAACTGCCTTCCATTCCATCAGAGTCATACAATATGTAGTGTATGAACTCCCCATCTTGTATTATGAGTAGTAATTTGTGTTAAGTGCTGTCAAGTCGTTTCTGACATATGGCAGCCCTATGAATTAATCACGATGGGTAGCTGTGTTAGTCTGTCAATAGCAGAAGAAAAGAGCAAGAGTCCAGTAGCACCTTAAAGACTAACAAAATTTCTGGCAGGATATGAGCTTTCTTCAGATACTTCTGAAGAAATGAGCTGTAGCTCACGAAAGCTCATACCCTGCCAGAAATCTTGTTAGTCTTTAAGGTACTACTGGACTCTTGCAGTTTTCTACTGCTGTGAATTAATGTCCTCCAAAATGTCCTATTGTTAACAGCCTTGCTCAGGTCTTGCAGACTGAGGGCCACGGTTTCCTTTATAGTCAATCCATTTTATGTTGGATCTTCCTCTTTTCCTACTGCCTTCAAGTTTTCCTAGCATTATTGTCTTTTCCAGTGACTACTCTGCTGTGCTAGTAATGCTTTTCTTATTCAGGAAATACTCTCTGGATGAACTTTTAACCAGCGTCATGATTTATTGGGTGTCTTCCTCCATTGTGTCATCAATGCGCTTTTACAAGGAGAACCTTTCTCAGAACCCTGCCAGTTCTCCTGATGCCAGGTAAGGAATAGGTATTGGAAAGTATTTGAGATAAGGCATCCCACTGCAAAAGTGATCTGCATGCTACCTTACACTGTGTACTTAATTTTTATGTGGCCTGTTTTCAAGGAGCTGCTTAGTCAGTCCCTGCAATATCAGGCCATACTTTTGCCATAATGCAAACACAACATAGCCCTTTCTCCAAAAGAAAATCTCCCTCCCGCAAACTTATTTGAACATTGTACACTGTAGTAACGACAGTTCAATTTCAAAAATAACTTGACATTTTGAAGTCACAGTTGTATATCCTGATGCCACTCTACAAATGGGTACCTGGCAATATATCTCATTGAAGCATGATTGATAGAAACATAGAGGTGGAAGGGATCTCAAGGGTCATCTAGTCTAACCCCCTGCACAATGCAGGATATTCACAACGACCTCCCCCGTTACTCCTCCAGTGACACCTGCTCTATGCCCAGAGGAAGACAAAAAGCCTCCAGGATTCCTGGCCAATCGGACATGGAGGAAAATTCCTCCCTGACCCCAAAGTGGCTATTGGCGTTACCCTAGGCATGTAAGAAAGGGCCCATGAGAGCCAAGCACTGACTCGTGCCTTCCTGCCCTCCCCCATGATCTGCTTAAGTTCACAGAACTGCTGTAGATGGCCATCTAGCCATCTCCTCTCCAAAACTAAATATACCCAGCTCCTTCAACCTATTTTCATAGGACTTGGTCTCCAGACCCCTCACCATCTTCGTTGCCCGCTTCTAGACATGTTACAGCTTGTTAACATCTTTCTTAAACTGCGGTGCCCAAAACTGAACACAATATTCCAAGTGAGGTCTAACCAGAGTAGAGTGATACCATCACTTTATGTGATCTGGACACTATATTTCTGTTGATGCAGCCCAAAATCACATTTGCCTTTTTAGCTACTGCATCACACTACTGAATCATGTTCAGTGTATGATCTACTAAGACTCCTAAATCCTTTTTTCATGTACTACTGCCAAGACAAGTCTTCCCTATCCTATAACTGTGCATTTGATTTTTCCTACCTAAATGCAGACCTTTACATTTATCTCTGTTGAAATTCATCGTCTTAGATTTAGCCCAGTTTTTCCGCCTGTCAAGATCATCCTGTATCTTGACTCTTATCGTCTACGGTATTTGCTACCCCTGCCAATTTAGTATCATCTACAGATTTATTGAGCATCTCCTCCATTCTTTCATCCAAGTATTTATAAAGATGTTATAAAGATCCCTGAGGCACTCCACTTGCCACGCATCTCCAAGAGGATGAACCATTAGCAAGCACCTTTTGGGTGTGATCAGTCAACCAGTTACAAATCCACCTAACATATAGATCCAAACCACATTTTACTAACCTGTCAACAAGAATATTGTGTAGAACCTTATCAAAAGCCTTACTGAAGTGAAGATAAACTATTTCCACAGCAGTTCCCTGATCCAACGAAGTAGTAACTCTCTCAAAAAAGGGGATAAGGTTAGTTTGGCATGACTTATAGATTCATAGTGTTGGAAGGAGCCATACAGGCCATCTAGTCCAGCCCCCTGCTCAATGCAGTCTCAACCTAAAGCATCTCTGACAAGTGTTCATCCAGCTGCTGCGTGAAGATTGCCAGAGGGGGAACTCACCACCTCCCTAGGTAGCCAATTCCACTTCTGAACTACTCTTACTGTAAAATGTTTTTTCCTAATATCCAGCTGATATCTTTCAGCCTCTAATTTATACCCATTATTGCAAGTCTTATCCTGTACTGCCAATAGGAACAGCTACCTGCCCTCTTCTAACAGTCTTTCAAATTCTTAGAGAGAAATCATGTCTCCCCTCAACCTTCTCTTCTCTAAACATTCCCAAGTCCCTCCGTCTTTCCATCCTCATCACTCTCCTTTTCACCCACTGCATTCAGTCCACATCCTTTTTGAAGTTTACTCCAGAACTACACACAGTACTCCAGGTGCGGCCTGACCAATATTTTAAAATGCTCCCCTATTCACAATGAGAAAGTACTGCAATATAATGGCGTCTTTCATGGTTGCTTAAAAAAGCAAGCTCAGCATCACAAGGGTAAAAACTTCATACACAGCAATGGCTTTTGTAGTCCAGATACAAGATTAGAATCTAAACTATAAGAAAAATGACTTGATAACAGTTGCGTGTACCAGCCTAATACAAGAGTGCAGCAATAGATCTCTTCAACAAGCTGGCTGCTCTAGGTTTAAAGTTTGTGTACCTATTAGAAATAGGAAAATGACTAAAAACGTACGAAGTGAACGAAAAATTAAATTTACTATGCTGTAAACTGGCTTGGAAAAGCTAGATTCAAGTCCAGTGGCACCTTTGAGACCAACAAGATTTTCAGGTATACGCTTTTGAGAATCAATGCTCTTTGTCAGATAGCATC
This sequence comes from Euleptes europaea, assembly GCF_029931775.1. Lineage (NCBI taxonomy): Eukaryota > Metazoa > Chordata > Lepidosauria > Squamata > Sphaerodactylidae > Euleptes > Euleptes europaea. The sequence goes on along the minus strand of NC_079318.1, from coordinate 35,695,637 downwards.
TGATGAAGGGAGCTTGGCCTTTCAAAAACTTATACCCCTGAAAATCTTGTTGGTTTAAGGCGCTACTGGACTCGAAACTAGCTGTTCTCCTGCAAACCAACATGGCTACCCTCTGAAACTGGTTTAGGAAAGGTATTTTTCATCATTGCCTAAGAAGCTTTCATGTGTTATGTCTTCATTTACAGGATTGGTGTTTATGTTCCCACTGGTCTTGCTGCCTTCCCTGAAGAACTTGTCCATGCCCCTCGGTCCTGGGCAAAGAAGAAGTTTAAGAACATTGTCACCTATTCCTACATGCCCCGTGGTGGGCACTTTGCCGCCTTTGAGGAACCGGAGCTTTTGGCTCAGGACATCAGGCAGTTTATAAGGAAGGTGGAGCATCTGTGAATAAACAAGCCCCTCAAGAGATGCAAGAGAGAGCGTGAAGCTTAGGGCAACTTTCAATAGTTAAAACATTGTCATTTAATTGCTACTTAAGCTTCAGAGAGTCAGATGCTCCTCTTATGAGAAGCTGTTGTTGTCACACAAAGAAGTGTTTAAAAAATTGCTTCAATGTGAACCATGTCCCCTCTTTTATTTAAACGATCATTCTTATTCTCATTGACTTCATTTTACAGACATGTTACAAGTAGGATTACTTTTACATTTGATTGAAGTAGCACCTCCACAACACATAAAATAGCAACACTCGACAGAACACTTATAGATTTTTTAAAAAGAGATATTTGACTACAGCTGGATTTTTAAGTAATTTTAAGGGCTGAGCTCTACTTTATGAGCCCACTTTTTGAAATTGTCACCTTCTCTCTGACCATATCCTCTTCTGAGGAGCTATTCCATGGCTTTTGATAACTTCTGTAGAGCAGAGCCTGGGCACAAATCGCAGAATATCTGCAGTGTTTTTATTTGTTTTGAACAGGCATGTTTGTTCATCCTCTCCCAGAAAGTAATTCAGAACTACCAGTCCCAGACAGCTTATAATGCTCTGAGGTTGGGAAGCCCTTCCCTTAGCAACCATTTCTTGTTCATAGTAGTTATTCTTTGTACAATGCTAGTCTGAATAGTATTCAGAGGACAGACACACAGCATGTGCATACAGCAGGCACTGCTAGGTCTCTACTTCATCCAGAAACATGGTAGCAAAACAATCCCATTTGTAGCTCTGTATTTCTCCATTTTAGTTTCTTGACACAGAAATCTTGCCCTCAGGGCACAGAAATTACCTATCCTATCCAGGTGCCCCACGTCTAGCTTCCTTTATTCTTCCCTTGCTATAGGATAGCAGTCTGACCCCATTCCCATGAGAAAGCCACTCTCCCCAAACTCTTGACTGTTTTCACCGGACCTTAAAGAAATACAGTCCCTGATTAGTGGCTTTGCTGAAATTATGTAAAGTTTATCTATTTTAGACTAGATGCTAGTCTTTGTTAATGTTTGTCCTGCAGGAGTCCTCTATCTTAATGTAAGCACTGAATAAAGCAGATCAGTATCACAATGTAACATAGCCTATAGGAAGTCGGTCTTTCATCTGTCTGACTTATGCATTAATTTCAGCAGCACTTATAGTTTAGCTTTGGTCAAAGCAAGGGAAGATGAGGTAAGCAACTTCTATACCTTTAGAGGTATGAACTAAAACTTCAAGAGATGTGCAATTAAGATCCATTTCCACAAGAAGCACCTTTAGGATGTCCACCTCTACCATTAGTTTGAAGGTCAAAAAGCAAGAAGGAAAATTTGTCATATCAGCCGAGCAGAACCATTGTGAAGAAAGCAAAGTGGGCATTTCAATAATATTACTCGGGCTAACAATTTAAGGGGGGGTTGTCTCCTCTCATATTAGTCGAGATACTTCTCAGAAGAACCAATGTCTTCAGGCAGTGGCTAGAAAACATGTGTGAAAATACTAAGCAGAGGAGTCCAGCTTTAAAATTCCTCCACACAAGGAAAAGGGATTTTGCTAGGCTTATTTAAAGATGGTGTCCTTCACAACAGTCCCTTATTGCAGCATCTATCACTGTATAGGCAAAGATGCAAATTATGGCTTTCATGATATTAAAAAAAAATCAACCTTGATAAGAGATTGGAATTCAGTAAACATTGTACAGTGATCTAGCAGTGAATATAGCCTACTGCTAATGTAATGTTCCATAGGAAGCTCCTACGATGGCCCAGTTGTTTCAAGTATTGTTTAATAACCAAACAGCAGGGGAAATGGGTGAATGGGTCCCACAACACCGTTTTACCCTTTGAATCAGTTCTCAAATGGCGCTTGTAATCAGCGTGGAACTGTTTCCAAGCTCCATCAGTTGGAGAGAAGGCTCTCTAGAGAGTACAGCTCAATAGTCCTTAAAGCGCTTCTGGGAAATAAGCTGGAGCAAGGAACTTGTAGTTGCAGGTGGTCAAAGACTTAGCGCAGAGCAACATCAACATGAGGTTAAGAATGTCCCCTTCAAAACTTTGTCAAGAAAAGTAACGGAAACCCTTCACTGTCACTGGAGCTTGAAACCATATATAATCATTCAAGGCAGAGTTCACTTCCACATAAGAAGCAAGCGTTGGACCATCACGGTCACTGCAGGATAAGTTGACAGTCAGCTTCCTCCCTCGAGCTGGCACTTTATAGTTTAGTTTGGGTCTGAACCAGTCAATGCCACAGTTGCGGTGTCCTTGGACCATAACAATGACACTCATGGTGGGGACAGCTTGAAGATCGCTGAAGACATCTGCCAGGAAGAGTGAATGGAAAAGCTTGCGGACACAGGCTGCCGTCTGCAGGCTCTCCTTAGTGTCGCCTACAGAGATACCCTGCAAGTTGATCTCATATAGTTCTTTAGGGCTGACTGCAGTACCCCCAAGCAGAATAAGAACTCGGGGGACCATTGTCAAATTGAACATGATTTCCAAGTGTTGGAACACTTTCTCCAGGTCACCTAGCACTTGCTGGCACTTCTTATTGTTGTCTGGATCTCTAGAATATACTTTTCTGATCACATCTTCATCCTGTGAAGGAAACAGAATTGAAACAATGGAAATATTTTAAAAGGGGAAACTATACTTACCTTTCACTGAACTAAAAAAAGGACACCAGTTACTGACAAAACTTGACACCTGTCCGCTATAATCACTCCTCTTGAACTCAGAGGCCATTTATGCATGGGAGGTTTTGCTTTGGATTTGCCACTCTTTAGATGTACATTTTCCCCATCTAAATTCTCAAAACTCAACAATAAGCCCCCATGCAGTTTTGAGAATTCGGATGGCGAAAATGTGCATCTAGAGAGCAGCCTGACATTGCACAAAACCTGTAAGAGATTTCTCCAGAAACTAAGAGTGTCACTCGATATGGAGATCATAATTGTGCTAATTGCTATTTCACCCAGAGTTACTCAACAGATTACAACAAACCAAGATGTTATCCCATCTTTGAGATACTATTGTACATTTCAATCCGGCTTTCGGCCTGGCCATGGGACAGAGACTGTGCTAGTCGCCCTCACAGACAACCTCCATAGACAGCTGGATTGGGGAGAGTTAGCACAGTTGTTAAGGTTAACGCTGCTATTGCTCTTGGCAGTGTTTGACATGGTCAGCCACAATCTATTGACCCACCACCTCACCAATATTGGGATATGTGGGACAGTCCTTCAGTAACTGATCTCACTTCACCATGATCAGGGACAGAGGGTATCGCTAGAGGAGAGGGTCTTGACATAATACCCTTTGGTATGTAGGGTTCCTTGGGGCGATCCTCTCCCTAATACTTTTTAAATATCTACATGCATCCCCTCACCCAGCTAGACTGGAGTTTTGGGACAGGGTGTCATCAATCTGCAGATGACACCTCGCTGTATCTGTTGATGAACGGCTAGCCGGGCACCGTCCCAGATACTTTGACCATGTGCTTGGGGGTCGTGATGAAGTGGTTAAAGCAGAGTCGGCTGAAACGGAATCCATCAAAGATGGAGGTCATGTAGCTGAATCTGGGAGGCTTAGGACAGGGGTTTCAACTCTTTTCTTGACAGGGTTCAACTTATGCCAGCTTCCTCCGTCAAGAGTTTGGGTGTGGTCCTGGATGCCTCCCTATCTTTGGAGGCCCAGATCAGAAATACTGCTAGGACAGCATTTTTTCATGTTCACCAAGCCAGGTGGCTTATGCCCTACCTGTCCCAACCTGATCTAGCCACGGTGATCCATGCAACGGTAACCTCCAGACTACGGTAACTCGCTCTACACAGGGCTATCCTTGAAGTTGCTCCAGAAACTACAACTGGAGAAATCGTTGGCGCGGGTCCTTACGGTGACCCCTTGGAGAGCGCATATACAACCAGCACTCTGCCAGCTGCACTGTCTCCAGATTGAGTACAGAATTAAATTCAAGGTTCTGGTATTGACCTTTAAAACCCTAAACAGTCTGGGACTATCGTTATAAATCCTTCAGAGAGCACTGTGCTGAACTGGAGCGCATCGCTATTGATTCTCCTGGATTCCTCTGCATTATTCTGTAATAGACAGGCAGGCCTCTACTAGAATTTTCCATTGTGAATCTTGATAGATTTTCTCTGCTTGTGATCCAGAATACATTTTGATACTCAGCAAAATCCTTGTAGCTGAGAGAAGCCATCTGTGTGCAAGTCAAGGTCTAGATGCATGCCCAGGATGACATCTCTGGCTGGAACTATTAAGTCAAAATAATACAATTTTATCTTTGTCCTTACAAAGGGGAAGCCAAAAGACTAAAATGCTGTTTCTTTTTACCATGCCTTTTTCCATCCCCAAGCCATGACTGTAAAACCCTTTTTGTTGCAATAAAGTAGATTACAAAACAGAAAAAAACCAATCCTACCTCTCCAGTAAACAATAGGACTAGGATTACAGAACTGGAAAACAATACAAACAAAAGCTGCCTAAAGTAACAAAAACTGTCCAAGGCTTTATATTAAAATCTCATTGAATACAAAGTCAGCACAGAAAGGTTCTACCCAAATTCCTTACCTGTTGTGTAAATGTACTATTTTCAGATATTTCCCCCCCATAGACGAGTATTTAAACACAGAACCTACCACCTGCTGGCAACGGAGGTGGGGACCTGGCAACCTTAACCTGTATACATTCTACCACCTCATTCTCTTACATGCTTAGACCAAGCCTTAACTAGCTGTTATTCATGATGATGTCCGATTAATTTGGATTAGGGTTGCCAACCTCCAGGTATTCAAAAACCACAATATTCAAAAACCAGCGGGAGAACATTTCAACCTTCCAGGACATTCTGTTGCAGATTTAAGAATAGCAGTTCTCTTACAAAGGAATTTCAAAGGGAGATTGGAAAGAGAAACTGCTGAATTACAGTTGATATTCAAACTAAAGTCAATGCATTTACCTGGGCTGAATAAAGACCTTGCATTCATGGCTCAGTACCAACGCTGATTTCTCCACACCCATCTCTCCCCTGGACATCACAGACTTTTCTGCAGACCACACCTAATCCTATCACGCCTGCTATTCACATTTACATACTGTTAACATTTACATACTAATGCTTGTCTGAATTCACTCTCCTCTACTTAAAAGACAGATGGATTTACATTCTAGCTGTATCTGAAGAAGTGAGCTGTGGCTCACGAAAGCTCACACCCTGCCAGAAAATATTTTTGGTAGTCTTGAAGGTGCTACTGGACTCTTGCCCTTTTCTACTATCTGAAGAAGTGAGCTGTGGCTCACGAAAGCTCACACCCTGCCAGAAAATATTTTTGGTAGTCTTGAAGGTGCTACTGGACTCTTGCCCTTTTCTACTATCTGAAGAAGTGAGCTGTGGCTCACGAAAGCTCACACCCTGCCAGAAAATATTTTTCTTAGGTTCGAAGGTGCTACTGGACTCTTGCCCTTTTCTACAACCTCCAGGTAGTAGCTGGAGATCTCCTGCTATTACCACTGATCTCCAGCCGATAGGGATCAGCTCCCCTGGAGAAAACGGCCGCTTTGGCAACTGGACTCTATGGCATTGAAATCCCTCCCCTCCCTCCTCAGGCTCCTCCCCAAAAACCTCCCGCTGGTGGCGAAGAGGGACCGGACAACCCTCGTCTGGATGCGGAAAAGGCAACGAAGAGGGACTCGGACGCACCAGCGGGGCATTTGGGCCCACGCGTGCCTGATGCCAAAATACTCCCCAAGGCCCCGCCAAGGGGGTCGGTCCCGCGGCGCCGGCCTCGCCTCTTACCTGGCGCGGGGAGCCGGGGAGCTGCCTCCGGGAGAAGCCGGCGAACTGCTCGTAAGGCAAGGGCAGCTGCTGCCTCTGGTACAGCACGTGCTTCAGGAGCTCGCACGTGAAGTGGAAGCAGCCCTGGCGGGTGACCAGGCCCGGGAAAGCCACGGACACCGAGCAGGCGCCGCCCGCCGCGGGGGCCGCAGGCGCCAAGGCCACGGTCGGAGCCACGGGCTGGGGTTCCGGGGCCGGCTCGGCCGGAGGAGGAGCGGCGAGGGCAGCCGGGGCCTCCGCCGGGCGCGAGAGGAGAACCCCTGCCGCCGGCGGAGCCAGGCGGGGAGGTGCGGGGGGGGCCCCGGGACCCCGGCCGTCCTCCTCGGTCTCGCGGCCTTCCCCGCTCCCCCTCCGAGCGGCCATTTGCTGCCGTTTCCAACGCGCCCCGGTTTGAATGGCCGCCCTCCCGGAGCATCATGGGAACGGTCGCTTTGACGTCACTGTCGGAAACTGCGCCCGCGTGTCGCCATGGTTACCTAGGGCGGAAGTACATCTTTGTCCGTTTCTCTGGCTGACCCGCCCCAGCGCAGGGAGAGGACTGTTCTTTATCTTTGACCCCCCCAAAAAAAGGGGGGGCTCGCTCTCTTTAGTTCTGTGTGTGTTAAGTGCCGTCCCTTCCCACTCATGGAGACCCTTTATTTCCAGTCTACTTCAAACAGTGGTTCCCAACCTTTTTTTGACCGGGGACCACTAGGACTTTTTTTGTCCGGTGCAGGGACCCCAAGGATCAAAATAAAAATTCCGAGAAATTTGAAAATAAACTTTAATCATAACTGTTAGTTAAACATTAAACTTAGAATAATATTTGAATGAGAACTTTTAATTGAAAATGTTAATTTATTATGGGTTTATAACTTTGTTTCGCGGACCTTAATTTAGTTCTTGCGGACCCCTGGGGGTCCACGGACCCCTGGTTGGGAACCAAAATGATAGTCTCAAGTGGTTTTGCATTTGAATACTGCCTTACACAAATAGGATTTGCAGGACAATGACTCAGCTCAAACCCAACCCCTTTCTGACTATATATTACTCTTCCTACACACTTGACACTGAGAGACACTGTCCTTCGGTGTTACTCCTCTGAAGATGCCTGCCACAGCTGCTGGCGAAACGTCAGGAAAGAAAATACCAAGACCACGGTCACACAGCCCGGGTAACCTACAAGAACCGAGGATTTGCTTTTATTTAACTGTTGTCTAGGACGAGGCTGAAGTTGGTTCCAGGCTCGCAGTTCCTGTGGGATGTACTAAAGCGAATGACAGGATTGCCCATTAAAAATAATAGCCCATTGAAGATAATGGGAGCCAGGATTGCCAATTGACTTGCATGGGCTCCATCGAAATACACTACAGCACAAAAAGAGTTGCAAAGAAAACGTGGAGTGGATTTTCCATTAAGGCCTCTGGCCCAGATACATTACTCTCGGGCTAGCAGAAGTGTTCTTGAACTGGAATGACAGCCCCCCTAGTGTAATGACAGCCCCTGGGACTAACAGAATTGTTCTGGGACTAGAATGACAGCCCCCAGGGTGGAATGATGACCCCTGGGACTAACAGAAGTGTTCTGGGACTGGAATGACAGCCCCTATAGTGTCATTCCAGTCCCAGAACACTTCTGCTAGTCCCAGGGGCCATCATTCCACCCTGGGGGCTGTCATTCTAGTCCCAGAACAATTCTGTTAGTCCCAGGGGTCGTCATTCCACCCCCGGGGCCATCATTCTATTGGGCAATCCTGTAATTCACTTTAGTACATCCCAGTTCCCTTTTAGCCAATATAACTATGAATATTGATGATACTTGAAAAGCATTGCACCCCAAAAAGAGATCTGGACCACTCCAAATGGTATCTTCTCAAACTCAGGGGACTCTGTTAAGTGTGACATCTGCTGGTTCTGGCACCAAGAGCTCCTATTTGGGCTGTCTTCAAGAAGATCTATAAAATTATGCATGGTTTGGAGAGAGTGGACAGGGAGACGTTTTTCTCCCTCTCCCATAATGCTAGAACACTGGGTCATCTGCTAAAGCTGGAGGGTGAGAGATTCAAAACAGATAAAAGGAAGTATTTTTTCACACAACGCATAGTTAAATTGTGGAACTCCCTGCCCCAGGATGTGGTGATGGCTGCCAGCTTGGAGGGCTTTAAGAGGGGAGTGGACATATTCATGGAGGAGAGGGGTATTCATGACTATTAGTTAGAATGGATACTAGTCATGCTGCATACCTATTCTCTCTAGCATCAGAGGAGCATGCCTATTATTTTGGGTGCGGTGGAACACAGGCAGGATGGTGCTGCTGCACTCGTCTTGTTTGTGGCTTCCTAGAGACACCTTTTTGGCCACTGTGTGAACAGACTGCTGGACTTGATGGGCCTTGGTCTGATCCAGCAGGGCCTTTCTTATGTTCTTACGCTAAGATTATATTAATACTCTAGAAAGTATTCCAAGTGAGGTTTGACCAATGCAGAATACAGTGGTAGTATTACTTTCATTGATCTAGACACAATATTCCTATTGATGCAGCCCAGAATTGCATTGGCCTTCTTAGCCGCCATATCACACTGTTGACTCATGTTCAGTTTGTGGTCCACTAAGATTTCCAGATCTCTTTCACATGTACTGTTCTCAAGCCGACTATCTCTCATCCTGTACCTGTGCCTTATGTTGTTTCTGCCTAGGTGAAGTACCTTACACTTCTCCCTATTGAAATCCATTTTTTTGCTTATAGCCCAGCTCTCCAGTCTATCGAGGTCATTTTGAACTCTAACCCTACCCTCCAGGGTATTAACTACCCCTCCTAACTTGGTGTCATCGGCAAATTTGATTAGCATGCTCTCTATTCCATCATCCAAGTCATTTATAAAAATATTAAATAGTACCGGTCCCAGTGTTAGAGCCGCCCGTCCATGTCCCCTATCACCAGGACAGACCCCTGTGGTACCCCACTGGTAACTCCTCTCCAGGATGAAGTTGTGCCATTAATGAGCACCCTTTGGGTTCGGTTGGTCAACCAATTACCAATTCACCTAACAGCAGTGTCCAGCCCACATTTTACTAGCTTTGTTTCAAGAAGATCATGGGGGACTTTATCAAAGGCTTTACTGAAATCAAGGTACACTACATCTACAGCATTCCCTTCATCTACCATACTTGTCACTCTTTCAAGGATCAAATGAAAAGATGGATATGGATGCTACCTTGAGCTTATTGAAGGAGGGGTGGAATAAAAATCAAGCAATTACTTATAACGCCACAGAGGCACTATCAGGATTTTCTGCCTCACTAAATATTGTAAAGCAAAATGATGATTAGCTTCCAGCGTAACCTGAGGTCACTAATTCATAGGAGAGTTCAAGGCAGCAAGATGCTTTACCGAGCGCCAGGAGCGAAAGTTCTTTACAATAGTCACTGAGCTACGCAAAGATTCTTATACTGAGGCTCTGTACTGATTGCTCTGTTTAGTACATGCATTGCATCAGACTAAATGCAATGTATTTACTAAACAAAGCAGTATTTTCCAACTGATGCAATGTCTTCCCATCTATAGTAACACTGGGCAAGGTCCAGAACTAATATTGAAGATGTGGCTATATTTGAAAACAAAGCCGCCCACAAGCGGCGAGGGTGGGAGGAGCTCAATCTGTGTGATCAGACTGCATGATGGGATTTGCAGTGCAACTACATTAATTATAGTAAAGCGCCGTCAAGTGGATTTATGGCAACCCATTAGGAGTTTCAAGGCAGGAGACTACCAGAGGTGAGGCCACTCTTTATATTTCCATTTCCTTGGAGTAAGTACCATTGAATAAAAGCTGACTTACCCCAAACAGACTTGCTTAGGCTAATTACCCCGTGCAACTCTGAGGCGCTCTCTGTCTCCTGCCTACACTGTACGTAAAAGCTCATAATTACTTGACAGCGCCTGTGCGAATGACAGCGTGTGCGTTTCAAGAAAGATCCTCAATTACATTAACCAGCCCGGATATTGTACTTTCGTGTGTGTGTGTGTTAAGTGCCGTCAAGTCGCTTCCAACTCATGGCGACCCTATGAATGAAAGTCCTCCAAAATGTCCTATCTTTGACAGCCTTGCTCAGATCTTGCAAATTGAAGGCTGTGGCTTTATTGCGTTAATCCATCTCTTGTTGGGTCTTCCTCTTTTCCTGCTGTCCTCCACTTTTCCTAGCATGACTGTCTTTGCCAGTGACCCTTGTCGTCTCACCCAGTGCTTTCATACTGGGCTTCAGTACCCGCGCTGCTCCATGCTCTGCGTCTGAACCAGCGCGAGTCATACCAGGGACTGTATCCGTGGTTTTCCCTCGGCGAAGGGGCTGCTGGGAGTTGTAGTCCACCGCGTGGCCGTCGGGCCCGTTTCCCGTGGTGCCCTGCGGTTGTTTTCTGACGCTGGGAGCCAGGGCAGAGGAGCTCAGTCAGAACGGAGTGGCGGCCGGGCTGCACGGGCCGGCCGGGGCGGCAGCGGCAGGCCGGCCGATCCGGGATGGATTCGCGGGTGTCCGAGCTCTTCGGGGGCTGCTGCCGGCCCGTGGGGGGCGGGAACGGCGGGGGCCTCCGAGGCCGCGGCGGCTCCGGGGGTGGGTCCGCCAAGGGGAGGAAGAAGAACGGGCGACACCGGGGAGGGAAGGCCAACAACCCCCCGTATCTGCCGCCGGAGGTGAGTCGAGTATGTGGAGGGTTTGTGGAGACTGACCGTCCTTGGGCTACGATGCCGGGGGGCGGGGGGGTGATGTCTGCATGCTGGTGGGTTGAACGGAGGGCGAGGCTTCTCTCCCTCTCTGGACCCTTGCCTCCCTTGGTTTTGGAGGTCTCGGTGGGCTGCGGTCCTTTTCCGGGGTCCAGTCGCCCTGGCCTGAGGCAAGAGGCAAGACCCTTGTCAGGAACGGTTGCTTGGCTACAGGTGTTGCTCGTGTGCGCGCGCTCGCGAGGGGGGCGGGGCGGGGAGAGCGTCTTTCGGCTAGGAGGAGAGGTATAACATCTGCCAGAGGTGGCGAATCTGATCCGAAGAAACGCCGTTTGAAGTGGGAAAGAGCCGGAATCCAGTAGCGCCTTAAAAAACTAACAAAAAAAAGGGCACTTTCACACAGCCCAAAAGATGCACTTTCAATCCACTTTTAGTGCACCTTCACGATCGTTTGCAAGATAATTCACAGTGGGTCGCTGTGTTCGTCTGTCTGCAGGAGTAGAAAAGGGCACGAGTCCAGGAGCACCTTCAAGACTCACAAAGATATTTTCTGGTAGGGTATGAGCTATCTGAAGAAGTGAGCTGTGGCTCACGAAAGCTCCTACCCTGCCAGAAAAATATCTTTGTTAGTCTTTAAGGTGCTACTGATCGTTTGCAAGTGGGTTTTGCCAGTTCACACAGTAAAATCCACCCTGAAAAGGGATTGAAAGTGCATTATTTGGGCTATGTGAAAGTGCCCAAAATTTCTGGCAGGGTAGGAGCTTTTGTGAGCCTCAACTCACTTCTTCAGTTTTGACTTGGTAGTTGCATGTTCCTACGATTCACTTGGAGTGTGTAGCCCTGGTGGTGTTGGACCGCAGTGATTTTGTCCTTGGTCTCCCTACTGTTTCATGCCTGTTGTCTCCCAAGCCGTCGGTCCTGTCTGAGTTGACATTTCTGTTTCCTCTGTTGCTTTGCGTACTTGGATGTTTATCTGTCGCGTTAATTGCTACATGATGGATGTCAGGCACGCTTTGAAGCTTTTTTGGGCATCCCTGTAGCAGGGGAAAACTTTAGTAGTTCTGGTAGGGCCAGAGCTACGGTTGGGGGGGGGGGAAAGAACAAAATGAAGCCTGCTACTGCCAACAGCAGTTCTCTCCCCCCCCCCCCGATCATATCCAACTCATACATCCTGCTCCCAATTCTTAGGTTTAAATTCCTAAACCGATTCCCCCCCTTCCCCCACAAGCACATTAAAACAAAAGAAAACAATTGCAAAAGCAAGAAGTTATGGAAGCTGAATGCAGTAGTTGGAAGGTTTAATTGGATTCAACAGATGCTATTTAATTACATTTATTTACCAAATGAGGACTTTCTCAAATGGTGTGAATTTGCATTAAATAGTGAAGAAGACAACACAGTAATGCTTTAAATCTGTACACTGCAACCTTTTGAACTGTCATCAAATCACATCTCACAGTCTTCTTCTACTGAAGGAGTTCTCTTCCTAATCGTAGCATTTTAAAAATTTGTTAAGCCATTTCAGGTATTCCATTAGGTGCAAAACCAAAGTATGGCTTTAATATGTGGTTCAAGGTAACAAAAAAATAGGTCAAATGCAGGAGCGTCGTTACAACTTCAAAACAATAAATATTGTTTCAAGCACTGCTATTGAGTTCTGGTAATGTGGCTTCGTCAGTTGGCAAGAGCGAAACTGAAACAATTCCATGTTTTCTTAGATTAGCATTTTTATATCTCCCATGATGTTGTAATGCTAAGTATCGCCTGGCTCACTGAAGTTGTTTCAGTTTTGGTAGGTTGTGTTCATCAAGAGTAGGAAATGTTTAAATCAAAATTAATGTTCTGTAGTAGTTCATGCCAAAGATATTTAATGTGTCTTCTGATTTGTGTGTGTTTTTTAGATTAAAAAACTGTGTTGTAGGTAGTCCCTAAGGAAAGCTAGTCTAGCTCATACTGAAGCAGTAAACTGTGTTTGTGCTGTACTACTTTACATTCTAGAAAGTTTCTCCACATGCCCCAAAACGTTCTCATACCAAAAACTAATTGTTTGAGAAGAGATTCATAGTCGACATGGGGCATAGTTCTCATTGGGGTTGTAAACTTGTGTCAGGCTTATATTACTTCAGGCTGCAGGAGTCTCTTCAGATTGAATGCCCCTCCCACCTTCCCTGCCAGGGAGTGGCTTTGTTTTCAGATGTAGCCACAGCTTTGGTAGTTGTGTGTGGGCGCTTGCTCAGTACCGGGTTACCATACATGACATCACATTGCATCAGCTGAAAAAGATTGTTCTGTTTAGTAAATTCATTGCTTGTGTTCAGGATTTGCTCTATACAGCTCACCTATTATAAGAGCTGTAGCCAGGAGCCGCATGAAGCATCTTTGCTGTCCTGGAATGTCCAGTCAATTAATATAAGTGAAGATCAGGCTAAATTCTTGTGAGAATTATCAGAGGCTAATGCATAACTATTGTTATATAGCCCTTTAATATAGAGTTGTGCCGTTGCTGAGTGCTTTCTCATAGCTTATTTTCATAGAGGGAAATGCCCATTATTACAATTCAGAGTGGAATTTCCATAAAGGAATGTATATCGTGACAACTTATAGTGTAATTTTATTTGTTCAACACAGTCCTATACATGCATTATTCCAAGGCAATTTACATAAAGCAGATTAAGCATTTATCAAAAAATTTCAGAAACAGAGCAACCGAAAAAATCCTATATGTAGTTAAATTCCAAATGCCTGGCAGAATAATTTTTTTCACTTGTCTCCAAAACTAACTTAATGAAGAACACACATAGGCCCTTGAGGGAATATATTCTACAGCCCTGGAGCTGCAACTGAAAAGGCTGCTCTTAGTAGAAACTACTCAGCTCCCAGAAAGAAGGCCCTTGGGGCAGATCTTTGTTGGTGTATCTTAAAACCCTGAAAGGCTCATATAGAGGAAGATGTACGCATAAATAGGCCCTAGACCATGTAGGACTTTAAAGGTCAAATCGAGTAGTTTGAATTGGGTTCAAAATCAAGCCAGTGACCAAGGCAGATGTTTTGGAACTGGTGTAATATGTTCTTGCCAGCTCATGCCCATTAACAAGCAGGCAGCCACATTGACTCAGCCTTCCATCCTTCCGAGGTCGGTAAAATGAGTACCCGGCTTGCTGGGGGTAAAGGGAAGATGACTGGGGAAGGCACTGGCAAACCACCCCGTAAACAAAGTCAGCCTAGAAAATGTCGGGATGTGACATCACCCCATGGGTCAAGAATGACCCTGTACGTTTTTTTAATAGTAGATAACCCATTCTTCCATTGTGCTTAAAATGTTTTGAGAGCACAACCAACTTGAGACTTCTCATAGCAGAGTTGTATGGTACCTGCACCCTGTGCTGTTCTCTTATCAAAACTTGCTAATAGTCTAAATTAATGAGATACTTATAGAGCCATTTAAGATGTGAGTTTTATCATTAGGGTCGCCAACCACCAAATACCAGCTGGAGATCTCCTTCTGTTACAACTGATCTCCAGCAGATAGAGATCACCTGGAGAAAATGGCCACTTTGGCAATTGGACTCTATGGCATTGAAGTTCCTCCCCAATCCAAACCCTGCCCTCCTCAGGCTCCGCCCCAAAAATCTCCAGGTATTTCCCAACCCGGACCTGGCAACCCTGTTTATCATTATTATCCTGAATTTCAGATAGTGAGCCAACTCTCATCTGGTCTATCCCCAAGGTAGCAGCAACATTGGACAGATTTCCGCTTCTTTGCTGCCCTCAGATAACATTTGTGTACTGTTCGTAGGCAAGTCTGTGCATGTTGTTTTCTTTATAACTTCCACTGCAGCCTCAGAGGGTGATGGATAAAAACAACTTGCTGCTGTTTAGGAAGTATGGATTTTGATCTAAAGATGTGACAGTGATTTCCCCCCAAACTTAAGCTGGTGACCAGGGGGAGAGGGGGAGTTGATGCTACATAAACACAATAAAAAGTAGTCAACACAAGTCATCTTTATTCTTCATACCTAATTATACTGTTCTCATTTCCAAGATGTGGATTTTAGGCTATTATTTGCTGTGCTATTCTTAGGCACTTTTTTTTTTTGGCCATTCTCAGGCTCTGAGCTGAAAAACAAGTCTTCTGTAGACAAAACTCTGAATCTGCTCATAGCAAGAAGCTATAATTGGGAAGTGACGTCTCTTTACTTCCAGACAAGGCACTTTTCGGGAAGAAATTAAACTTAAGCAGTTCTGTTTTCACACTGCTGCCAGTCTGGTTTATTGCACCTTGCCGGAGAATTCTTGGCTCTTACCATAGGCCAGTCCTGTTTAGAAGACCTCTGAGCCAAGATTGTGTGTGTGTAAAGTGCCGTCAAGTCGCAGCCGACTTATGGCGACCCCTTTATGAGGTTTTCAAGGCAAGAGACTAACAGAGGTGGTTTGCCAGTGCCTTCCTCTGTATAGCAGCCCTGGACTTCCTTGGTGGTCTCCCATCCAAATACTAACCAGGGCTGACCCTGCTTAGTTTCTGAGATCTGACGAGATCAGGCTAGCCTGGGCTATCCAGGTCAGGGCGAGCCAAGATTAGTGGGATGTAATTCAGACATACCTGCTCTTTAGAAATTGATTCGAGTCTTTTCTTGGATGGGTTTGATAATGTGGTTTTCAGTATTGGCTGTCAACTGGGTGGGTAGTTGTATCTTCCGGGGAGGGGAGAAAACTTTGGATGCCTTATTTAGGGAAGGTCAGAAGTGTACGGTAACTTTTCCACTACAGCTGCTGTAACACTTTGCAGTTTCCTTGGCCGCAAGCTAGATGTTAGTTCTGCCTCCCGCTCAGGCTATACGTTTACCAAACATACAAAAGTGTCCTGAGCAGAACTATTTCTGGAGCTGTACCAGTAAGAGGCAATGTGTAAAATGGATGTTGATTTCATGTAAGTTCAGTCCTTTTTGTAAATATGGGATCTAGAATTATATTTGGATGTAAGTGGTTTTGTGCAAACCAGTAATTGCTAAGTGCTGTCTTTACTGAGAGACCAAATGTGAGGTCAAGAGGGTTATAAAATGCTGGGCTGCACAGGTATCACCAACATGTATCTTTTCTTTTAACTAGGCAGAAGATGGGAACATAGAATACAAGGTGAGCTTCTTGTGGGAGGAACTTGCAAAGTTAAAGTTCTTTAGTCTAAAAATTTCCTATCAAAATATGATGTAAGTCAAGTTACTACTCAGCAATTAGAGCATGCTTAAAAATGTATGTGCATAGATACATTAAAATTTGGAAGAATTAAATCAAAACCAAAATACCTTTATTAAAAACTTTGTGCTGGCTGTCTCAAATTCACATTTGTGTTTGTGAATTTATCTTTAAAACTTGGATGTTAAGCCAGCAATGAGAACTTCCTTGTTTGCTAACATTTTCTCTTTTGAAAAAACTATCAAATGTGTTGCTCAGTTACATACTGTTCTTTATTTAGCTGCCTGGAATATATATAACTGCTCCATCTGAACTCTCTTAGTGGAGTTACTCTGGGCAGGAGATTTTAATAAATTGAAAGCTGGAAAATCCTTTGACCACATGAACAGCTTGTTGTAAAAATGAGCCTGAATTCTAATGAACAATTTACATGTATGCACAAACAGTTTCTCTTTGTGGCGTCCCCTCACTTGCTGACTGTAACCCCTCTTTCCTTTGGGCAGCTGAAACTAGTTAATCCTTCCCAGTACCGCTTTGAACATTTAGTAACGCAGATGAAGTGGCGTCTACAAGAAGGCCGTGGTGAGGCCGTGTACCAGATCGGCGTAGAGGACAATGGGCTTCTGGTGGGACTGTCGGAAGAGGAGATGCGCGCCTCTCTCAAAACACTGCGGCGGATGGCTGAGAAGTATGTGCCTCTGTCCTGCTTCTGAGCCAGGGCAAACCAACTATGCTTCGTTATTTCCAGACGTTTTCTGGGTCTTTGTCTTGTCATCTCACAGAAAGTTTCCAACCTAGGAAATCTCTTCTAGTAGCTGAGTGACCAGGGCCTTTGCACTAAGGACATTTTCTCATCTTACTACATTCCTTATGCGCACCAAGAAGCATATCACAATTGTAATAGGAAAGTGGCATTTCCCCCCCTCATGGTATTTCCTCACACAATAAGAGTTCACACGTGTTGGAAAAGAAACCAGTTTTGGATGGTTTTGGCAAATCAGCGCTGGCAAGATCAGTGTTAATTTTAATCATAAAATGATAGAGTTGGAAGGTGCCATGCAGGCCATCTAGTCCAACCCCCTGCTTAATGCAGGATCAGAGCATCTCTGACAAGTGATTGTTCGGCCTTTGCTTAAAGACTGCCAGTGAGGGGGCACCTGCCAGTGAGCTCACCACCTCCCTAGGTAGCGGATTCCACTGTAAAACAACTCTTACTGTAAACTACAGAGACTCGATATAGATGCACACCTTGTTTTACCTACATCACTTCAACATGGTGAGGGTCTTATCTGTCTCTGTTGCCCTGTCCAGTGATTTCATGTGAAGAGGAGTACCTCTCCCTCTTGTGTAATACTGCTGTTTAGTAGAAGGTTTGCTACCTGTGGTATGCTATATCCTTAAACTTTAAAATTAGGATACTTGGCTGATATCCATACCAAAATGCAAACAAATCCCTAAAAAATTCGTAAGCTGCTAATATCTAATGTTAATAGGGACTAATTTTTGTTGCCAAGCGAGAAAGGAGTCAAAGTATCCCCTGTATCTGTAAATTAAATTAATGATAATCATTTGTAGAAAAGCACTGCAAAAATTCTTAGTTTCTTTGCCTACTGGGGCGTTCTTGCATATAATTCAGTAATATACATGCGTATGTGGGTTTTCTGCTTTGCCATTTGCAGAGTGGGAGCTGATATCACTGTGCTTCGTGAAAGGGAGGTGGATTACGACAGTGACATTCCCAGGAAGATAACGGAGGTTCTTGTCCGAAAGGTCCCAGACAACCAGCAGGTAACAGCCCATTTTGGTTTGAATGCCCTCTAATTTGGAGGCTCACCGTTCAGGAAGGTGACTTTGACAATGAATTGGAAGCTGATGCCACGGAGGCATTTAATTCTACAATGCTCCACTTTAGGGAACTGTCCATCAGGAAGACTTGATAGCTGGGCTGGGGAAGTCCTAGAAGGCTTTTCACTTTCAGAATGGCACCTTCTAGCCATTGCTCAGTTTTTGGAGGCCAAAATAGCTGATTCTACATTCTTGGGAACTGTGTTGGGGTATCACAGAGTACTGTGCATATTGTCCAATTACCTCTGGATGCCTGGCAGATCAGTTTGCAAGACAAAGTCCAAGTCAGAATTTGCACTTCAGAAACACCCATCTCTATTAATGCATTGTATGATAAAACAAATCTCTATAGCTCTCCCTTTTCCCCCCATAAGTTCTTAGATTTGCGAGTAGCTGTGCTTGGGAATGTGGATTCAGGCAAGTCAACTCTACTAGGCGTCCTGACCCAGGGAGAGCTGGATAATGGACGAGGCAGAGCTCGTCTCAATCTGTTCCGGCACCTGCATGAGATCCAGTCGGGGAGGACATCCAGCATCAGCTTTGAAATTCTTGGCTTCAACAGCAAAGGAGAGGTATGGGTCTCCTGGTGTTTACTATGGGGTTACTGTTTTTCTCCTCTGGATACTATGTTGTTGTCCTTGCCTTTATGAATGCTCTGAGCTGTTCCTGTTGCCTTCTAGGTAGTAAACTACAGCGACTCACGAACAGCTGAGGAGATCTGTGAGAGCTCCTCCAAGATGATCACCTTCATTGATTTGGCTGGCCATCACAAGTACTTGAAAACCACCATATTTGGGCTCACGAGTTACTGCCCAGACTTCGCCATGCTGGTGGTTAGCGCCAATACCGGAATTGGTAAGAGCAGGTTCTCGTTTGACCCATCATTGAGATTTTAGAGTACTTCCATAATGTCTAATTAAAAGATGATGTGTGGTCAGTAAAAATGGCCAGGACAAAATTTACCCCTTCCCCTTGGTAGCGCAGAAATACCTGTGCCCATTTCAAAGCATCTTTCATCAGGTTTTGTTGGTGCCATCTCTGTGGTGTTCTATAGCAAATGTTTTCAGCAGGGTGAGCCCAGAGTGGCATAGGTAACTCGTTTTGTCATCCCTACTTTCTCTCAGCTTGCCTTCTCCCACATCATTGTCTTTTGCAGCAGGCACAACACGAGAGCATCTAGGCTTGGCAATGGCCCTCAAGGTCCCTTTCTTCATAGTCATTAGCAAAGTGGACTTGTGCTCAAAAGCCACCGTGGAACGGACTGTGAAGCAGCTGGAGCGGATCCTGAAGCAGCCCGGTTGCAACAAGCTCCCCTTGCTGGTCACATCCGACGATGACGCTGTCACCGCAGCGCAGCAGTTTGCACAGTGTCCCAAGTAAGAATTCGCTTTCTCCTCATTTTTTGGAAATGGGAAGGCAAGTTACTTGATAGTGTTGGGTCAACTATGACTAAATCATTGGGAGGGGAGAGAAAGATCAGCCCCAGTGCTGGCCTGGTAGTGGTGAAAATGGGAGGGGTGACATCAGTGGTATTAAAATTAATACTAAGTGCAAATGATCTTATTTAACTAAATAGGATGAATTTATTACAGACAAAAAAATCAGCAGCTTGTATACAGCCCTACCTATAGCCTCTATATTTCTATTATAATTCCAACATCTCCCCGTTCAAGAGGGTTTTATAAAAGAAATTGAATTTTCAGATTTATTGAAGCCTATAATTATATAAGTAATCTTCATATTTTATAAACACCACTCTTATTCAGTCATAAAGACTGTTATACTGACATATATGGTATATCTGTATAATGGTACAATTGCATTCTGGATTTTAATGGATTTAGACCACTGAAGAAGGCCACATAGCCGAAATGCGTATGGTCTTAGTTTTGGTCGTAATTTTGTGTCTAATTGTGTTTTATGTTCATATTTATAATAGAAATATAGAGGCTGTATACAAGTTGTTGATTTTTTTGTCTGTAATAAATTCATCATATATAATTACATAATATCATCTGCACTTAGTATTAATTTTGGCCCTTATGTACGTTTGTTCTTGACCTTAGGGTACTTAATTCTGGAGTTTTTAAGGTTAAGTTTCCCCCCTTTTGTTGGTGACATCAGTGGTTCCTGAAGGAGCAGATGGGGGCTTGTTCCTCAAGGTTGACTCAGCCTTCCATCCTTCCGAGGTGGGTAAAATGAGTACCCAGCTTGCTGGGGGTAAAGGGAAGATGACTGGGGAAGGCACTGGCAAACCACCCCATAAGCAAAGTCTGCCTAGGAAACGTCGGGATGTGACGTCACCCCATGGGTCAGGAACAACCCGGTGCTTGCACAGGGGACTTTTACCTTTTTAACAACTGCTGCCACCAGCAATTCTGAGAGTATCTCTTGCTAAAGGAAGTAGCACGTCTAGCACTCTGTACCTGCGTTGCTGCTTAGAGGCTCTGATTAGTTGCTGCACTTCCAGCTTTGCTCCTACAAGCTACTGCAACTTCGCAATTTCAAGCTATCTCACTCCAGTTCACATCTGGGTCCCAACTCAAAGGCTGAATACTAGGTGTTAGGATAGAGAGAGGCAGGATCCCTTAAAGGCAGGGAGGCCCTCATCTCAGAGAAAACATTGTTTCTCTGGGAACAGAACTACAAATGTATCAAACTGCAGGCTCGGAGGAGATGAGCGTTTCCTTTATGGACACAGATCAGCAGGATGAGAATGACCATTTGCCCACCTGAGTGGGGTCGTGCATCTTGATTGGAGAAAAGGGACACATGGAGATACACTCTGAGTTTCATGCTAGGTTAAAGTTTAACCCAGCTAGGATAGAAGGGGTTAAAAGGTCTGCACATCCTGTTAGCCATGCAAGCCAGGGCCAAGAACAAGGAACAAATGGAGTGATCTGTCTGGATCAGTCTGTATTTTCAAAGTTCCTGTAGACTAACATCCATTCCAGGGAGGGGGAATTCCTAGGTAACATCAGTGACTGTATAACTGAGCTCCAAGCGTTTTATTTCGTTTCTCAGTTCTTTAATACATGTTAGTGTTTGATACAGTTTTCCAGTTCCTTGTTCGCTAACAAATTAAGAGTG
This sequence comes from Euleptes europaea, assembly GCF_029931775.1. Taxonomy (NCBI): domain Eukaryota; kingdom Metazoa; phylum Chordata; class Lepidosauria; order Squamata; family Sphaerodactylidae; genus Euleptes; species Euleptes europaea. The sequence goes on along the minus strand of NC_079318.1, from coordinate 35,674,563 downwards.
TATTTTAGTAAATAAAGATCTTTTCCTTTTAAAGATCTCGGCCTATGATCAAAAAATCTCACCAGAGTTCCTGACCCCTCAGTCTACATGTAGACCCAAAACTCCTGGGTTAGCTGACAGGAGGTGTGTGTGTGAGAGAGAGAGAGCACACATGCACACCCAAACACACATCACCCATATCTGTGATTCGAGCCATGAGTAGAAAGAGGAAGAGCACAGTCTTGAGTGATGACATACTACCCAGAGAACAGGAGAGAGAAGGCGAGTGGGGCAAGCCTCTCCCCTGCTCTCTGCCTCTCAGGCGAGGACAGCAAGAAGGAAGGGGAGGAGGGGAATGACTCTTCTCAGAGGGCATTTTCCCACCAACTTTAGTCATAAGTGCTATAAACATGCCTTAAAGAAGAATGGAAAGCTGAGAGTTTAAAGAATCTGTATACAGAATCCTGTATTCTCCCCCTATATTTTTGAGGAGTTACAGAATATACATCAGTTTACCGTTGACTCTGCATGGATCATCTTCAGCAAGGCTCTCTGAATTGTTCTGCTCTGACATGCTTGATCCCGCATTGATGCTCTCATCAGAACTGTGGTGGGAACTGACAGATTTCCTCACCTGCTCTGTGAAAACTTGTGGCCACAGCTTATTTACTCGAGCTGAGCTATACAGTTGTTCTTCCAGCTGGAATGATCATTATTAGGTTGCATCTGAAGCAATACAAAATATTTCCCAGCCCATGAGAAATAACTTGCCTGGAAGGAATCCTTTTTGAGTTCAGGGTGAGCAGTGAACCGCAGGGCTAGTGTAATCCATCTGGATCCATTGCCTATGTAGTAAAAGCTTTGTTATCCAGCACTCATGGGGAATAGGAATTGCTGGTTAATCAAATGTGCAAGATACTCTATTGTTTTGCCCCTCCACTATCCAGAGGAATCCTCAGCAACCATATCCTACCCCATTGGGAATATCACAATGACAGCCCCCATGCCTGGCGGGACCCTTCCCCTTGCTACGGAGCCATCCTACACAGCAGGAAGACAAGCAAGCCAACTGACTGAGAGCCCTCTACCAGAGTGGCTCCTGAGAGCCCAAGGCAGGCTGAGGAGGAAGGAGGTGGCTAAGTGGTAGAGCCTCTACTTGGCATGCAGAAGGTCCCAGGTTCAATCCCCGGCATCTCCAGTTAAAGGGACTAGGCAAGTAGGTGATGTGAAAGACCTCTGCCTGAGACCCCGGAGAGCCCCTGCTGGTCTGAGTAGACAATACTGACTTTGTTGGACCAAGGATCTGATTCAGTAGAAGGCAGCTTCATGTGTTCATGTGAGGAACCTGAGATTGTCAGGTGGCCTTGCTGCCTGTTGGAAGGCCAACAGTAGTGGCAAAGATCAGACTGGGCAGCTGGAGAGGTGGGAGTGTGGTTCACATGACCAAAGACATACGGATGTGCTGGCTAAGGGGGAGGAGCAATGCCAGCTAAGTGGGCGTTCTGGATAACAAAGATGCTAGTGTAGTTTGCGATAGGATGCTCTACTCCATGCCAGAGTGGTGGTTTCTTTAGTGACCAGCTGAATTCTTTCTTGTGCGTTGGCAGCATTACTCCAATCTTCACCTTATCAAGTGTTTCTGGAGAGAACCTGGATCTCTTGAAAGTTTTCCTCAACATCCTTCCCCCTCTTACAAACAGCAAAGAGCAAGAGGATCTAATGCAGCAGCTTACTGAATTTCAGGTACCCAAGGATCTTTTCTTTCACTGGGGATCTCAGATAGTACTACCTCCATCGTGTGCAAGGGCAAGCAGCTCTTGAATTCTTTGCATTTAGAGGTGGAAGGGAAGTGATCCACGGAAATAATGAGCCTTAACTTATATAAGAAAACTTATATGATTTAACGTATATAACTTATATAAGATTTCACTTACGTTCCTGCTAGATTTCAGTTGGTTCCCAACGGTTTTCAGCTCTGAAAAAATACCTAGAAATTGTTCCTAAGTTCTTGGGGGTGGGGGAGCATGTAATGAAACTCCGAAGAAAGGACAGATTGTCGACTCTCTGTCTCAGTTGCTGCAGTCATATAGCAAGTCTGAAGTGTCTATTCCTGTCTGATTGCAGGTGGATGAAATCTACACAGTGCCTGAGGTGGGCACTGTTGTTGGAGGAACTCTGTCAAGGTGGGTGCTGCTCCGTGCACAAAGCCTTAGGGTTGGCATGGATGGGGAGGGAATGCAAAGTGCTCTAGGTCTTCAGAGGAGGGTTGGCCATGGAGCTGAACATTTCCCTTTCTCTCTGTAGACCTTGGGGTGCTCTAATACGCCACTGCCTTGGGTCCCGTTTTGGTGGTGAGAAGCAGAATACAAGTATTTTAATTTTTAAAAAACCAATGTTTCACCTATGAGTAAAGGGGATCAAATTGCACTGCAGACAGAGACCACGGTGAAACCATTTCTTAAAAGGTCTTATGTGTCCACCTGTACAGATAGCTGTGCTATCTATTATTTGGAGAATATAAGACTCATGTTTTCTCTTAATGTGAAGCTGTTGTTTTGGGTAACTAAAAGCAGGCCACTGAGGAATGGTTTTCCCTGTGGACGGGGAGCTAAATACGGTCTCCTGATTTTGTGCATTTGCCAGTGGAATATGTAGAGAGGGAGAGAACCTGGTGGTTGGTCCAACTGACGATGGCAAGTTCCTCCAGCTGAAAGTGTGCAGTATCCAGCGGAACCGTTCAGCATGCCGTGTACTTCGGGCTGGGCAGGCCGCTACACTTGCTCTTGGACACTTTGATCGCTCACTGCTGCGCAAAGTGAGTCCACCTCTTATCTCTGGATGCTGTCATTTCAAGACTGCCCCCCTCCACCTTCTCGGGAACTATGTCATGAGTTGAGGCTGTTGTGAAAGGGTTGCAGGCTGTGGTTCCTCCGGAAGACACTCTGATTTCTTTTCAATAGGCGTTTTGATTCAGGTTGGGAATAGTGGAATAACAATATTCAGATGGGAATCTTAAACTTGACAATGGACTTAAAGCCATAGAGCAGAAATAGGCAATTAGGTTTCCTGTCACCTGCCCCGTTCTCCCTCCTGGGTTGTCTTCCTGTGCATTTTTTCTTTCTGCTATCCTTCCACTCTGTCAGTCTGAGTAAAGACCAGCTTCTTGGAACTGAAGAACATCAGGAAAGATAGAAGTAGCCCGTTTCTGTACCTTTGGCAGAAACAGTCAGCCGTTGTGCTGGAGTCCCTCTAGCATCACGTGGAAGAGCAGATATTGATTCATTCACTCATTTTTTCTTTAGTTGTGGTTTATACTCCACTCAAAGGACTTTATAACACCTTTTGTACTACGTTTCCTGTCTGCTCGCATGATTCTTTTCGTTTCTCTCGTTTGGTAGCAACAAGGGAGTTACACTCCCAACAGTTAAATTTATTCTTTCTGCTCTAAAATTAGGAGCTTGCCAGGGATCGACCATTATTTATTTATTTGTTATATTTAATAACTGGAGACTTGATTTTTGATTCGCCCAAGTGCTTTGGCACGTAGGCGCTCAAACTTCTGAACAGGAGCAGGTAGTGGTAGCCTCATCTTTGTCCGTGGGATGGGAAGGGATGGGTGCTGCTGTCGAGAGAACTGGCCTAACAGTCTTCCTGTCACTTAGGGGATGGTGATGGTCAGCCCAGAGATGAACCCCACCATTTGCTCAGTGTTTGAAGCTGAAATTGTTCTGCTCTTCCATGCCACAACTTTCCGGAAGGGGTTCCAAGTAACGGTGCATGTTGGCAATGTGCGGCAAACAGCAATTGTGGAAAAGATCCAGGGAAAGGTAAGTCTGGGTGGCAGAGAAGAGGGATGCCTTCCCATCTGTTCAAGAATTCACCTGAACGTCTTGCCCCTCTTATTGTTTCAACGACTATCAGTTGCATTTAGGCTTTGCAGCTGAGATGCCTTCAGTTTCAGAAGGGATCTTGCTGTAGTTCAGTAGTCTCACTGAGGTAGTTTCTGAAACACTCCAGCCCTTTGCGACTGAAACATCCGCAGTGGTTCTGTGAAACATTCTTCCTGGTTTCTAGAGTCCCAAACCTAGATGGTTAGGCTAGCTCTTACCCTCTAATCGTACCATCTCTCATTCAGGACAAGCTGCGGACAGGAGAAAAGGCTGTGGTTCATTTCAGATTCATTAAACACCCTGAATATTTGAAGATAGGAGCCAAGCTCCTGTTCCGTGAAGGAGTTACCAAAGGTATTGGACATGTCACACACATCCAAGCGATCACCACTGGAGAGAGTGGCCTAGAAGAAGGCCTAAGCTCTGTGCTGGTCAGTTTCTGACTTGCATCGGATCTCCGAGATCTGCTGATGACAGCACTAGAAGAAGGGAAGGAGCCTCCTCCCGCCCACTGTCCAGAGCTGCTGCTGGCGGCGTCTTTTTACATCGGCACATTTCTTCTGTACGGCAGAGGATTCCTGAACTGAGTGCTCTGGAGGGCGTTTGGCATGTTTGTACCTCATCTGCTGCTTCATTTCCTTGCTGTCCCTGAAGTAGACAAGAGTGGTTGCATCTTTGCCAGGCCTGGCAACACCTGGTTTTGTTGGGAGTTATTTCTGAGTAGAGGCCAAAGCCCTGAGCGTGTTGGATTGTAGCTGAGGGATTCTGCAACCCGTGAGGCAGAAGTAGTTGACTCACTTCAGCCTACTGGGCTGAGTCACTGCATTGTTTAGTTCCCCCAGCTTTGCTGATCGTCATAGATGAGCTGTACAGGTGAAAGATTTGCCCTGCCCACAATGCAGCTCAGGATCTTATAATTTTAAAATGGTTATTGGTTTCATTTTAATCCACAATTTTAACTTGCGTACTAGATTTTAGTAGCTTGATTTTCATTTTTTTTTAAAGAGTTGGCATGGGGAAGGAACATATCCCCGAAATAACTTTTATCTGATAGTAACAATACACCCCTTCCCCCCTCAGTATCATGACCTTGAAGTTGTTCCTTCACCCGTGAAGACCTACCTTCTTTCTCAGTAGAGCTGCCAAAGTGCCCTTTATATGAAGGGGTTTCCTGAAGGAGTTCTAGACCGGTATGGTGATCTCATGCCTCTCCATATTTGCTGGCTGTTTCATAAGCTGAGCTTCTGCTGTTGGCAGTCTTCATGTTCTTCATGAAGCTTCCCTGATGAGTCCATAGGCACCCAAGCCTAACGTGTTCCTTGAGAAACCTGCCTTAATTGGACATGGTCAGACCAGTAAGAGCTGTTTGGCCATCCCAGTAAGGTTTGACACATTACTGCAGGTATTATGACTCCCGTTCAGCCTTGCTTACGTCAGTGTTATTCTTGACAGACAACCATCTCTAAACCTACGATATGCAACTATGGTCCCAAAGTCTGTGTGGTGCAGAACAGTTTTCAAGCACACAGAAGGTTGTGTCTCATGAAGGATATTGAAATTGGTAACAATGTTTTTGCTTAATTATTCCTATATACTTTAGCTACTGATCCAGTAAGGGTTGAAGTAGTCAAGAATCAATAAGGCCAGTGAGAAGAATGACATGTAACACCCCCCTCCCCCTTCTATTACCATGTTTCGCTGCATCTTTGTCCTATTCAGATACTTTTTTATTGTTGGTAGAGCCACACAGATGGCTTATTTAAGGTTTTTTAAAAAGAACATTGGAACCTGTGATTGCTTTCCTTCCTGGTGATGCTCCTTGCATTTCCACCGTGGACATTGGCCTTCATTTGATGCGAGAGGAGAAAAGCAGCAGTTAATTTAATCTAAGCATCATGGCTTAGGAGACAGCGTCCTTCCCGGTTCTCCCTTAAATCAGTCAGCGTGGTTCCATGTACACAGCACTTTTTGATTGCGCCTGTTTTAAGAAAAAACTGTCCTAACGGAGGAGTAAAACAGGTTTGATGTGGCCACCTTGCCAATATCAACCTGCCCTGTGGGAAAGGAGTGCGTTAGCAAAACTGTAAGTTATAGTGAATTGTTTCAGTTGCAAAACATTCAAGGTGCTGTTTCAACCCTTGTAAAAGCTGACACTTGGTTGTCTCCTACCCTTGCCTTCTATTGTGTGAGTGTTCTCAGTGCCATGCTTTTCATGTTCACTGTTTGTGTGGATTCTTTAAAGCAGGGAGGTATTTTTGTCTCCTATCTATATATAATGTACAAAATAAAGATGTTTTATTGAATAATACTTGGTTGTAATATCAGTGCAACAGTGATGCTGCTGAGAAGTGAGGGGCAGTGGCTCAGTGGTAGAGCCTCTGCTTGGCATACAGAAGGTCCCAGGTTCAATCCCCAGCATCTCCAATTTAAAGGGACCAGGCAAGTAGGTGATGTGAAAGACCCCTACCTGAGACCCTGGAGAGCCACTGCTGGTCTGAGTAGACGATACTGACTTTGCTGGACCAAGGGTCTGATTCAGTATAAGGTAGCTTCATGTATCTCTCTGCCCCTTTAGAAACATCTTAAGTTGCCTCCTATAAATTCCCTATTGCATGAAGAAGGAATGTACACACACTGTTTACGTGCTTATCTGACCTTGCCCAGCATGTATGAGAGCCTTATCAACCTGAGCAAAGCAATTTGGTTATGGAGGGGAAGAAGCCACTGAAGGCAACAAATAGTTGAGTAATGAATTTAGCAGGCTGCTACATAAAGAATGGGGATCGAGTGTCACATTTTGCTTGCTTGTTATGACTCATTTCCTTGTCTTAATAATACTCTATTGTCACTTAACTGGTTTAGTGACCTCTGCATGGGACAGTTTCTACCAAACAAAGGGTTGTTGAAGCTGCAGAACTCCCAGTACTGGTGTTCTTTACAGAAGGTGCTCCTATCACATTGGCAAGAACAGTACAGTAAAGGGGGGGAAATCTTTTGCAATGATTTTCCTTGAAAGAGAGCCGATCAAGGTCTAAGAACAGTGCCGACTTTCTCTACCATTTAAAGGAGACTCAAACCAGCTTACAATCACCTTCCCCTCCCCACAACAGACACCCTGTGAGGCTGAAAGAGCTCTAACAGAGCTGTAACTTGCCCAAGGTCACCCAGCTGGCTTTGTGTGTAGGAGTGGGGAATCAAAACCGGTTCTCCAGATCAGACTCCACTCCTCCAAACCACAGATCTTAACCACTGCACCACGCTGGCATCATGTATGTATACTTCTTTGGTTATTTTTGTTATACTACATAATGCACCATAAACTAAAGGAAACTACAACTTTACCAGTATATAGCTCAGCCGGGCCCCTTCTTAATCCATCATCTGAGGATCATCACATTAGCTTAATCCGCTGCCCTACTTATGTGTTGCTGGAGTAAGAGCTCCTGATCTTAGCTCTTTCAGCTGAAAATAATCCATGCTTCAGAATTGAGGCATTTCCCTTGAAATGTATTCAATTTATGAATGGCCCCAACATAGATCACTACTAGGGTTTCCAACATCCTGGTGTAAAAAAATGCCCTACCTCATGGATAGAGTTTGTGTGGAAATGGGCAGATGAAGCGTTTCATGGCATGGAGATAAGTTAGCATCACCTGCTAAATAGCATGCCATTAAACCTCTTAAAAGGGCAAGAAACATTTTTCTCCAGGCTATTGGCAACTCTATCAACCAAAAAAGTATAGCTAAGTGCCAGTATAATTACAGGGTTTTTAAAAATGTAGACAAACAGTAATCTACAACTGGATTTCAGTTTGCCGGCCTGAAGTGCTATGTATGCAGAAATCTGGTAACTACCCTAGAACAGTGGTCGGCAAATTCATTAGTCAACAGAGCCAAATATCAACAGTACAACGATTGAGATTTCTTTTGAGAGCCACTGTCCTACTTGCTTGTCCCTTTAACTGGAGATGCCGGGGATTGAACCTGGGACCTTCTGCATGCCAAGCAGATGCTCCACCACTGACCCACAGCCCCTCCCAAACGGTGCAAGGGCAGACTTCCCCCCCTTCCCGGTTCCCAAGCCCCCCCCCCCAAATAAAACAGCAACCGAGGCTGGCTGCCCAACCCTTGGAGGCCCCCCCGCCGCCCCCGCCCTCCCGGCGCTGGGCACTGGCAGGCGGTCGGCTTGAAAGATCCAATGAGAGGAGAGATTCAGGGACACACCCCCCCAATTGCACTCACATGAAGCTGCCTTATACTGAATCAGACCCTTGGTCCATCAAAATCCATCGTGCCTGACCCCCACCCCCAGCCGATGGAGTCAGCCTCCGGGAGGGATTCCCCCGCGTCCCACTGCCGCCGCCCTCCCCTCCTTCCCGGGCCGGCTGGGCGGTGGCGGGAGCGCATGGGGCGCGCAGCCCACTCCTGCCCAGCGCGAGGTAGAGCCTGCCTCCCCCGCTTGCAGCAGCAGCCTGGGCAGCCGGCTGCCGCCTCTCCCCGCCGGAGAGAGAGAGGAGGGGAGGCCGGGGAGGGGGGCACCGCCTCCCACTCGCCTGCTGGCTCCTCCCGCCTGGGGAGCACTGGAGCACGGCGCCTCTGCCTGGCTGGGCACAGGGGTGCGGAGGGGCCGCTGAGCCGACGGACGGGGGGTGGGGAGCCGGCTTCCTGGCTGGCGGGATCCCGCCAGCGGTTGGTTGGACCAGGAACTGCGGCTGCCCTGGGCCCGGGGAGAGCCGCATTCAAGGGGCCAAGGAGCCGCGGTTTGCCGACCACTGCCCTAGAACCTATTTTCCTTTCCTGCTGCAGTCCTTCCTCAGGGTCTCCTATCTCAAGCTGCAGTATTTCATGAAGAACAGGCGGCTGTAGGGGAAGGGGCAGGAAAGTTCCATTTCAGCAATGAAAAATATAGTCTGGATCATAAGAACATAAGAAAAGTCCTGCTGGATCAGACCAAAGCCCATCAAGTCGAGCAGTCTGCTCACACAGTGGCAACCGGGTGCCTTTAGGAAGCCCCCAAACAAGATGACTGCAGCAGCACCATCCTGCCTGTGTTCCACAGCACCCAAGATAATAGGATCCAACCCTATCTATGTATCACAAATGTATTTTAGCTACATCACAAGTGTCACTGACTTTTTACTTGACATACCAAATTAAAGGAGACTTTCTGAAAGTAGTGAACAGATAGTTGTTTCTGCCAAGTGTCCAAGAGGTCTTCACAATGCCAGTCTACTGTCCCAGGGATTTAACTCAGTTTTAATAAAGGCAAACTGAAACAACCACTTTTAGTTCCAAAAGAAGAGCAATGCTGACTGCAGCAGAAGCAGGTACTCCTTCAGAACAGAGGCAAGAAGGAACATAACAGGCAGTGATGTCCAGTGGCACATTAAAAGACATTTATTCCAGTATAGGTTACTGTGAATTACAGCTCATCAACAGATGCTTGGAGAATTAACAACTAGAAGAATTGGTTTTATATGCCGACTTTCTCTACCACTTAAGGGAGAATCAAACCGGCTTACAATCGCCTTCCCTCCCCACAACAGACACCCTGTGAGGTAGGTGGGGCTGAGAGAGCTCTAGCAGAGCTGTGACTAGCCCAGCATCACCCAGCTGGCCTTATGTGTAAGAGTGGGGAAACCAACCTGGTTCACCAGATTAGCCTCCGCCGCTCATGTGGGGAATCAAACCCAGTTCTCCAAATCAGAGTCCACTGCTCCAAACCACCACTCTTAACCACTACACCATGCTGTAAGGTGCCACTGCCCTGACCTGGATGGCCCAGGCTAGCCTTATCTTGTCAGATTTTGAAAGCTGAGTCAGGCCTGCTTAGCATTTGGATGGGTGACCACCAAGGAAGTCCAGGGTCTCTCTGCAGAGGAAGGCAATGGCAAACAACTTGTGAACATCTCTTGCCTTGAAAAACCCGATGGGGTTGTCATAAGTTGGCTGGGACTTGACAGCACTTTCCACCCCCACCAGCCCTAAGGTGCCACTGCACTTCTGTTTCATTTTGCAGCAACAAACTAACAGGTCCACCTGTGGAACAAGACCTCAGTGATAATTTGCATTCTTGAATATGCAGGTCATCAGTCCAACGCCTGGCATGTCCAGTTGAATATAGCACAGCAACACCTGACGAGCTTTTGCCAATTACTGTAGACAATACACGGCCTAATGCAACACTTATAATCTATCAGAGAATCTATATTCTTGCAGTAGCCAAGCTGGTGAAATGAGAGTGAACCAACACTTTGATTTCTTCCACAGAGTCGCTGGGCAGTCTGGACCCAGCTGCTTTCAAGATCATCAGCAAACCATAGCGAATTTAAGAACAGCATTTATTGTACTCCATCATAAAAATTAATTATGAGACGGGCATTAAAATAGCAATCAGCCAGCTAGTCAGAGAGCAATAATAAGAATGTAGCATCCCTTGAGCGGCAGCTTGCCACTACACCCTGATACCACCTTAAGCTGCAGTTAAGGTAACAAAAGGAGCTGCAGATGGTCGAGCAAGTGCTGTTTTTCAACCACCTTCAGCAGTTCCTGCAGCTCTCAAGAGCACCAGTTGGGAATAATTAGGCATATTTTAAAAAGACAACAGGATTAAAAGTTTCACCTTCTTTTCTCTGAGATAAGGCTTCAGCTGTCCAGGTGAACTTCAGTCTAAGGAGGCAGACACTTAAAAAATGAATCCAGAGTCCCAGTGATGTCTTTCCTCGCCCGTTTGGCACTGGAGGCTGTGGGGGTCCTTGGTTTACTTTTGCCCTTAATCGGAGAACTGCTAACAGCCCCAGGTAGCCTGACAGAGCTGGGTCCCGAGAGGGTGTTCTGCAGCTCCACAGCAAAGTGATAGTCTAAATGTTCCGGGTACTCCCACACCAGCACCTCTTGGTTACACTTTTCACACAAGATTTGGTCCCCAGAAACGGTGTGCGGAGTTCCACTCTCAGCTTCCTCTTGGGAAAATCCAGCAGCAAGCGGCACACTCTTTTCTTGCCACAGGTCGGGTTGCTCCGAAGAGGCCTTGAGCACCTCTGCTTTTACCAGTGCAGTGTTAACTTGACTGAGTAAAGGGGTCTCCACAGGTCCTGCATCGGAGCTGCACAGAGACTGTTCTCCAGAGGGCTGGTCCTGCGAGTCAGAGTTCCTACCGGTGATGCTTTGTTCCAGAAGATCATTTGGACTCTGCCTGTTGATGGGAATTAATTCTTTGTGACATGATGCGGACGCGACTGATGATATTGTCTTTGCATTAGTAACATCAGGAGGAGAGGACGCAGCTGCAGCTTGAGCTTGTTTCCTTTCTTCTGCTCTCTGAAAGAGAATCTGAATCGCATTCACAGCCTTGCTGGTCTCCTTTTTGGGGCTTCCAAGAGACTTGGTCTTTGGGCTAGTTGCAGTGATACTAATGGGCCGGGTATACTTGCTGTCTGTACTCAGGAAGGTAGTAATGTCAACAGAGGATGCTGCGGTAACCTCTGAAAACTTGCTTGCAGAGAGTTGGAGAAGTGTGATTGGAGGAGACCTAAAAACATAGCCAGATTAGCAAACATTCCAAAGTAGGAAGCTTTTCAGAACACAGTTGTTTAATGATTCAACAGGCAAGGCAGATGCTGTCCCAAGGATCAAACTATCATTGGGCTCCTTCCCACAATAATTTCACCAACTGTTAGCTTTTGTATTGAGAGACCTTCCTTAACATTAGTTATATTAAGTACCTCTGGGACAACAAACACCTCTGACTATTTCCTATTTAACTAAATTAACCCATAGCCTTTGCTCTCTCATATACTTCACAATATACTACCAGTTTCTTAGCATGCATCTTCTGCAGGACCTCTAATGTATGCTCATGGAAATCGTCTTTGTTCGTCTTACATATGAAAGAGAGAATGCTCTCTTTCTGACTTGAGATTTGGCTATCCAGCTCTGTTGAACATCATTTTGCTTTTCATTCAGTTTGGCACAAACTGTGGTTTACAGGCCAGTAGCAGGGATAAAACCTAACTCTTCCCTCTACAGTAGTTCTTTCCTGCATTCAGGAGGGGACATTCTCACCATGCAGTCTGCTGGCCTCCAGCTGTATTGTAATTCTGGATGACCGCAAATGCGTCTCTGCTGATTTTCTGAGAATCATAATGGGACAGGGCACAGCAACGGGAGAGGCCACTAGCATGTTTTCCACCCTGCAGACGGATCCCAACACTCAGCTGTTTAGCTACCCGGTTGTTCTGTTGGGAGAAAAAGACAGGTATTCTGACAAAATACATCAAGAACCCCAGAACCTGATAGTAGATTGTAACTCCACAGATCTTTCTGTTTGTTCTACTACAGCAAAAAATGTAGGGGCATTTGATACAACTTTTTCAGTTCACAATCAAATTTGCCCCTGCAGCTCATTAGCTGCTCTCTCTACACTGCAAGGGAATCCAAATAACTAGTGCCCAGAGAAGGAGAAAGAAAGAAAGAGCTTGCCCATATCCTGAACTGGTGTTTATCTTGTAACATTCAGCCCTTCTTCCACAGCCCTCAGTGTGGCATAACAGGATTTTTCCCATTAAAATAATTATATGAAGAAGATATGGCCAGGTTCATCCCCTCATGTTTTGAGGCAAAACATGTATATGAGTGTTTTTTCCTACATCTAAACCCAACACCATAGTCATTGCATCAAGTTTGCTATGTTTGTTCTGGAGAGAATGCACTGTCTGCATTGATGCACCTGAACTACATTTAAGAAATGCCAAGTGCTGCACCCAAGGTCATTTAGTTGAAAAGGGAAACATGTTAAGTTAAAGGACTACCACCTGCGGCAGAGCATCTGGGATAGAAGGGAAAGTAATATATTTACTGCGGTAAATATTCCATCTGGTGCCTTCCATCTGCTCGCCTAGCTGAAGTTTGTTGTATTATGATTTGTGTGTTAGAGGCGTCTAGGTAATTTAGTATAATGATTATATGATATGTTATAGGGCTATTTTAAAATGTTTTAATGTTTTAATTGATTAATATGACTTTTAAATTCTGTAAGCCACTCTGAGCCTGGCTTTGGCCGGGGAGAGCGGGTAACAAATGGAAATAATAAAATAAATAAATTTTATTTATTAAAACATTTATATCTTGCCTTTCCTCATGGTTCAAAGCAGCTTACAACAGTTAAAAACATTTTCCGTTTCAAAGCAAGAATGAAATAACTAGCCCCAAAACTCTCCCTCCTCCTTCCCTCAAAAGATACCTGCCAATTCAGACTCTCTCAAAAGCTTTGGCAAATAGGCAGGCCTTGCAGCACCTCCTGAAGATCTCCAAGGAGGCGGACCCCCCTCACCTCTTCAGGAAGCCATCTCCACAGAGCAGGCGCCATGATGGAAAAGGCCCAGGCTCTGGTTGATGACAGATGGGCCACTCTAACTGGTGAGATAGCCAACAAATGGCTGCCTGAATACCATAGTTGGTGCACAGAGACATATGGAAGGAGCCCATCCTTCATATATATGAGTTCCAGGTTGTGAAGGGCTTTATAAAGGTCATAACCGGCACCTGAATTGAACTTGGAAACAGACTGGCAGCCAATGTAGCTGTTTCAAAATGGGCAACGTATGTTCCTGGCAATAGTCAGGCTGCCGTAATCTGGAAGCTTCGAGGGCCTCTTCTCCTACTTACTTGTTCTCGGTCCTTGTTAAGCCTCTCCTCCAGCTCCAAGGCCAGCTGCAGCAGCCAATGTTGCACCTACAAACAGCATGTGTTATTGTCTTAACCCATTGCTCAATATGCTGCTACCATAAATCAGACCAAAACATGAAATGAACCATCATGCATGGCTTCAATTGGCTGGAAACACACACTCAAAATGTAAATCTTTCAAATCCACCGGAGATACTGCCAAGGATCCAACAAAAATACAACATGTTGCAGAGACAACCAGGGCAAAACATTGTGTGCTTGGAAAGCAAAAAGGAACAAAGATTTCAGTTACCAGCAACATGCAGCCCATGGGCCAACTGCTTCTCTGCTACATTATCTAACGGGTTAGTGTTTTACAGGAGGGCATGAAGAGTTTCCCTCCCATTGAAGGGGCTCTCTAGGGCACATCCAAGAGCCCCTTTCGTGGCTATCTGGAACAAAGCATCTGACATGGTAAGAAACAGCCCTTGGGATATTTGAACCAGAGAAAGGAAACAACAGTATTCAAACTGTTTCCCAGTTCTGATTACTGTTCAAAACAGACTGAATTCTGTCCTCTTCACAATCACTTACCTGCCTCTGAGTAATCAATGCTGTTTTTCCACGAAAGTTCTTACTGCAGCCAATGGATTTTGGTAATTGTCTAGGTTTTACAGGTTCATGCTCAATCCCTCGACATAAGTCATACAACCAGGAGCTATAAATCACATACAGAAATCTGAGTTAGGAAAATAATATTTTCCATGCAGACACCACCAATCTATACACTTTGCATTTCTCCAAGTACCTGTCAGTTCCATATTATTCAATTAAGAACAGTAACTAACACAAAAGTTAGATCTTAAACGACATGCATGCAGGGCAAAAGGAGAACTTCTTTGTATAAACTCTTTCACCCACAGATTCCTGAATTACACAAAAAACAAAAACAACCTAGACAGTTAATGTGTATTGGCAAATATTCTCAACCTGAGCTGCAGTTCACAAAGGATGTATGCAGAACTAGAACCTCGTGCACTCTTTACTAGAGCAAATCAATGAATCATTTTTCTCAATGGACATTTTCCAACTACGTAACCTTGCTTATATCTTAGGGGTGGGTGGGAATCCTGATACTATTCGCATAGAAGCTGAATATTTCCCTTTTATGTTTGATTTGCCTTAACCAGATATTAACTAGTTTCTTGGAATTCAGTAACAAGGATATAGCAAGGGACAAGGTGGATATCATGTGAAGAATATGGAAAAATTATCCCAGCAGACCAACATCTATTTTTATGTGGCTACAAGACAAACAAGGCTGTAATCCACTACGTCTTGTACTATCCTCTGTACAAGATCCCAGAAAGAAGTGCTTCTCATGCAAAGAAGTTTCGTTTCTTTTTCTTAATAATTTCTTATTTTTCAACACTACACATACTAACATAAACATAAAAACAAATTCAATAAATCAATTACATTATACTGCAACTAATGTGAAATTATCCTTCAATTATCAACTACTTTGACTTCTCTAGCTCATCATTATATTTTCATTTTTTATAATATATGTTTACTGTTCTTAAACATCTATTAGATTTTATCTATGATTTCTTAGCTACATAATTAAAACATATTCCATTTTTCTTTAAATTCATAAATTTGTCTATTATGTATTAATGATGTTAACTTTGCCAAAGTTGCATATTCATTTAATTTATTTATCCATTCATTCAAATCTGGATATTTCTCTGCTTTCCACTTTCCTGCATATACTACTCTTTTCGATATCACTGTACTTAAATTATTTTTTTATCTTTGGCAATGTCTTCAATAGCATATTTTTTGAACCAACGGAAACTTAACTTTCAATATTTTTTGCATTTCATCACATATTATTATACAAATTTTTTTGCCTTCTTACAAGTCCACCATATATGATAAAATGTTGCATCTATACTTTGGCATTTCCAACATTCCCTATTAAAATCTTTGTTAGCTTTTACTAGATCTTGACGAGTAATGTACCATCCAATAAACATTTTATACAAGTTCTCTCTATGTTCGGCAGTCCGTGAACTTGATTTCAAGTTTAGACCATAAGTTCTCCCACTGACTCATATTTATATTTCCTCCAAAATTCTTCATTTTATCATGCAGTCTTTAACTTGCTCTGTTTCAGTTTCAAATTATAATAATTTACAAATTTTCCCCAATAAGTGTCTTAAATCTCCAGTAATTAATCGTCCCTAAGGCGTCTTCTCACTTAAACAGCCTTCTTCTTTTGTTATCTGTTCTTTCATAATTGAAGCCATTTGATGATATAGTAGCCACTGAATATTTTCGCCATTTTAAAAAGTCTTTTCCTCTATATAAATTGGCAGCATTTGGAACAGAAAAATCAGCCTTGGTAATATATTTGACTGTAAAAATTCTTCCCATCCATGAAATTCTTAACATCTGCCACCTTTTTATATCTTCATTGATACTTGCCTAGACTTTTTGATAAAGTATCTTTGAATAGGTTGTCATTATTCCCTGTTACATTTACATCAAGATTATTTTTTTTTAGTGACAACACAATCTATTATTTTTTCTATCTCCTCCCCTTTTTGGTTGCTGTTACCAACATTAATTTTGTCTTCTTTTTATTCAGTTTGTATCCAGAATATATTCCATATCTATTTGCTCTATTGTATATTTTAATGAGGTATTTGGTTTGGTTACTGATTGTCCACATAACTTTTCATTTTATATTAGTCTTTATCTTTTTTTATTCCAGAGATTCTTGCATCTTGCCTCATTCTTGTTGCTAAGATTTCAATTACAAAAATAAAGAAGATTGGTGATATTGGGCACCCTTGTTCCTTTCACAATTTCAGTTTTTTCTGGTAGAGGTTCATTAATTAGAATTCTAGTTTCATTTCTATACGGAATACTGATATCTTCCTTTTTTTTTCTTTAACTTGGCCAGATATATAATTTACAATACAGCCTAGTTAGCGACAGCAGCCAAAAAATATCAGGAGTGAGTCTCGACAGCATTTTCCTGCCATGCAGTAAAGCTTGTAAGATCAGGAAAATACTTGGCTGTTATTAGTTTCTTGAAATTTTACTGTCAGTTGAAATTTTTCACTAAAGTTGCATATTTTAACCTGTGTATAATATAATCTTATAAGATATACAATAACAACATTGGCAGTGCCTTTCTTTGCCTCATACTGAGCAACCACATGATCAACCAAATTTTATACAGAAACCAGAATCCAGACTTACCCAGTCTTATCTCCGAAGTGTGTCTGAAGCTGTGATTCACTGAACTGGATCAACTGCCCTATGTATTCCACTCCCAGCAGTTCAGTGATGGAGGCACCTAGCTTCCCTCCAAGGCTGCGGCTATGTGGAGGAGGAGAAGGGGAGTCACATGGGGGAAAGTGTTCAGATACCAGTTCCTATATACTTCCTAGCAGTAGGCATACAGAGACAAGAGACAGAGGGATGTAAAATTTGGTTTTATAAGACATCAGTTAAACATAGAAACAAATAGCATCTTCTCTGCCTATTCTTGGATAAGACACCACCTGGGAAGACTGGCTGCTATGCAGAGGGCAAACCACCTCTGCTTGTCTCTTGCCTGGAATGCCTCTAGGATGGGATTGCCATGAGTGGGTTGCAGCTGAATGGGAAGTTCTTCATCTCTGCCTATGCCACTAGATGCAAAAGAAGAGCTAGACAGATATTACACTCTATCACATATTGTTTGGAATCTACCTGCTCTTGTAAACAGGGCTGGAAAACATTACAGAATCGAAATATTGTTGAAGGCTTTCACGGTAAGAGTTCATTGGTTCTCGTAGGTTATCCGGGCTGTTATCCGTGGCTTCCTGTCTTGAAAACCTCCAGACTAACAAAGACTACAGTCAACAATAGCCATGCAGATTAGCTTTGGATTTCACACATTAATAGATCACTTCAGGATACAATGGTTCCATATTAACATACCACACCCTCATTAGCACATTATCTTGATACTTACAGGACAATGGTTAGCACATTACCTTTGTTACTTTTTGCAGGACAATGATTCAGCTCAAACCCAACCCCTTTCTGACTATATATTACTCTTCCTACACACTTGACACTGAGAGACACCATCCTTCAGTGTTACTCCTCTGAAGATGCTGGCCACAGCTGCTGGCGAAACGTCAGGAAAGAAAATACCAAGACCACGGTTACACAGCCCGGATAACCTACGAGAACCAATCACAGAATCGGCTTACCAAGGGCTTTAAAAAGTTGCAATATTCATAGGCTTCATTCTGCCTCCTACAAACATGAAGCTGCTGCTTCAGTATTTTCCCAGCTGTATCTCCAGTTCTAATACCTTGTTAGTGATCTTTCCAACCTTTTGATCGCTATAACTTGGCAATCACTGGTCTCTCTATTTATTTTACAGAAAACAGCCAACATGTAACATAATAAAGGTAAATGTTAGTTCTGCAGCTCACAGATGCTATCTCACATGAGGTTTGTAGATGGAGACTCACACATACTTACATGCTGCTGATTGGCATCTTGCTGAACAGCTCAGAGACAGAACCCTGTGATACCAGAGTCTGCCGATTAGGCTTGTTGAGGCCACAGGCCAGTTTTGCTAATACCTAGAAAAAGAAAATAGCCAATTAAGGATCTTGGTTTTCCACATTTATGGG
The DNA here is from genome assembly GCF_029931775.1 of Euleptes europaea. Taxonomy (NCBI): domain Eukaryota; kingdom Metazoa; phylum Chordata; class Lepidosauria; order Squamata; family Sphaerodactylidae; genus Euleptes; species Euleptes europaea. Next base: position 35,656,316 of record NC_079318.1, on the reverse strand, counting down.
TATTCCAGAGCACTACTTCAGAAGAAAAAACAGAAAATAAGACATAGGCACCAATTGAAATACTAGCAGCTCAAGTTTCTAAACTTCTCCATAATTTAAATAGTAGCTATTTGAAAAGCTAGCTATCTTCATTAGACTCTTGCAAATCAAAGGCATTTATTGAATTTTAAACCATGCCCACAGTGTTCTAACAAATCAAAATATGAAAATAAGGCATTGCATATGTGGGGCTACAATGATTAAAATCAGAATGAGTTCATTACAGCTGGCTGTCTTTTTCAATGACTGCCACTTACAGTTTGCCTTTCACACAAGCATAATCCAACCAGGTAGAAACTACTGGATAATTTAGCTGGCTAGCCTCTCATCTGTGTTCATACCTAAATGTGCATTCCTGCTAACACAGAGGGGATTTGAATATTGAAGTCCTCTCATTGTCCTATCATCTATATCACTTCCTGGAGAAGGAAACCAGTTATTCAAAAGAGAACTTTCTACCCAAGTTAGACAGCCGCAAATATTAAAGCTATAATGGTTAAGTGTTTACCCTGTTGTCATCCTCCCTCTTATATTTACTAGGCAGTGTCACGGTAATGATCAGATGTTGTCTGATATTGACCAAGGTCATTACATGCATTTAATTGTGCCAAGCTCAAAACAAAAGAGGCTACTCATCTCGCTTGTACCTTGTTGTGAGAAATTCCAACTGAGCACCTAAATCCAGTGACAGACTCTACAGCTGCCCTCATTTCTTCCATAATTACTGCTCCCACAGTCAACTGCAGCTCAGGATTGCCAGGATCTCCAAAAGGCAGCAACTCAAGCCACTGGCACAAGCCATGTTGCCGTAGTTCTTCTAGAAGAGACACAAAACACAACAAATGAAGCATCTCTAATCCACCTTGCCTGAAAGAACAATAGTTGTCATGGCTAAATAACAAGGCTGGAGAACTACAGGAGAAAGAGAGAGAAAAAGAGGCAATGCTGTAGAGAATCTGTAGAAAGAGGATGTTAGAAAGCACCCAATTAAACCAACCTTGCTCAAATGAGCTTGTGTGGTTTGTGGCTTTGGGATGCAGTTCCTTTAAAGCAAGTCTTCAAGACTGGATTAATCCAGTGTGTGAGTTTAACCAATACCCTTGCGTACAGCTGATTCAAGGAGAAAGTCCTATACGGTTCATCCTTGAAAGAATACGCAGGATTAGCAACAAGAGTGTTCATATGAACAATAATAATATGAATAATATGGCTGAAGGCCTGCCACCACATTCTTTTGTATAGCACTCACCCTCACATATATTCAGGATGGCTTAAACTAATGCCAAACTTTATAAGCGAACTGAAGATAATAGAGGCAATGAGTTTTACATAGAAAAATGCTGCAAAAGCTTGAGCAATTAATACCTCAATCTCAATCATCATTCACTTTGCCATTATTCTAATCACCTGTTACTCCATAATATTGGCCTTTCAGTGGCGAAACCCTACTCTTCTCTTACCTGAAGGCCAGGAGGCAGCCTTATGTTTCCCCTTAGCAACCCCTGGAGGCCGAATTCATCTGAACTTTACTGGTCTTTCTAAATGTATAAGTGGCCCCAAGAACTGTATCGAAAATGACCAAACATGGCATGGATACTTCTGTGTTCACCAACGGCTGCGTGTTATAATTTGTGGTTCAAAGAACTGGCAGCAAACACTGCACCGCCATACCCATCCCTTCCCAAGGCCATGCTGGCTTGTCACAATCGCATTGTTAAGACTTCTACCCTATTGTACTTTTTCATGTCCCTGGGGGAACATATAAATCAATCTGATTTTTTGGAATTATTTACATACCTTTACCATGCTCTTCCACAGGCACACAATTGTTAGCTGTTCCTAACACAAGACAGAATCCAAGCAGGGGAAAATGGAAAATGAAATGGGGCAAGGGAAGTAGAAAGATCGACACTATGCAATACCTTTGCTGTTTGTTTCCTCTTCTGCTGCAGAGGTCTCTGGCAATCCCTGGATATAGGTAGTTGCCAACTGTTCTGCTGCAACAGGCTGCCCTTGCATCTTCTGAAGCCTTTCCTGCACAGCATTAGTTAGGTCCATGTAGGCCTCATCAATGCTGGCACGCTCAATCACTGCGAAGCGTGACATCACTTCCATCACCTCAGCACTTGCTTCTCGGTACCTTTGGAGGGAGAACACAAGAGAATGCCCTGATAATCTCATTACCTGTCCTTATCAACCATCATCGTTAAATCAAATATATCCGATTGTTTTTATTTATTACATCCCAACTTTCTTCCATCATGGAACTCAAGGCAGCACACATGGAGTACCCATGTTGTTTCTAATACAGGTAATGGACAAGCTTCAGTGAAGTTACTTATCTTAGTAAAGATCCCTATATTATCCACTGTCGATATACCCAGAAACTGAACATAGCGAACAGTGTGAACAACTGGACTTGATCCAGTTTGCAAAAAGCTGTAAAAATCTGTACATTTTAATCCTAGAGAGGTAAATGCTGGGCAAGAGAAACGGCTTAGGTTAATGGCAGGATAGCAATATTGCATACAGAAGTTCCACATTTCCATCTCTGGTAAAGGTAAAGGTCCCCTGTGCAAGCACCGGGTCATTTCTGACTCATGGGGTGACGTCACATCCCGACGTTTACTAGGCAGACTTTATTTATGGGGTGGTTTGCCAGTGCCTTCCCCAGTCATCTTCCCTTTACCCCCAGCAAGCTGGGTACTCATTTTACCAACCTTGGAAGGTTGGAAAGCTGAGTCAACCTTGATCCGTTGGGATCGAACTCAGGTCGTGAGCAGAGCTTGGACTGCAGTACTGCAGCTTACCACTCTGCGCCACTGGGCTCCTGTCCATCTCTGGTATCATCAGTTAAATGTTCAGAGCAGACAGAGCTTGAGTACATTGAGCAATAGCCTGATAGTATGTTGCAGCTTCATATTTTCATAATAAATAATCTGCATCTAGATTTGGAAAGTCAACAACATTGCCCAAACCTTTCCTGAAAGAAGACCTAAGCCCCAATCTTATAAACAAGTACAATGATCAGCAACTACACTGAATACTGTTATATTCCACAAGTGTTCGCAGTGAGATAAAAACCAAGAACCACATATAATTATTTCACAAGAGAAGCTACAAGACAGCATCAATCCCAGGACTTACTTAGTGAGATCTGCTTTGCCATGAGCCTCTGGCACGCGAGCTAACAGAAGGTCTGGGCACAGCTTCTTGGCATCAGCAGCCCACATGTTCCTGGTAACTCCAAAAGCACGAGCTTCATAGCTCACAGCAATTATCCTGAGTCAAAGATGAAAATATTAGCCAGTGATTGATGGGAGAAGGCACACACAACACAGCTTTTCAGTACATTTCCTGTTTAGCATCAGGCAACAGAATTTTAACCAATTAGCATAGCTCAAAATAAACAACCCACCCTCTGGCAGCTGCTGCTCTGTAAGCAAACAAACTACCATCTATAATCAGGAGTAATGAGAACTTTTTTCTTGCCAGAGCCCATGTTTATCCACCATAGGAAGAAGATTCACTCATTACTAAAATTTTGGAGGATGTCAGAGGCTGGTGGGAAGACTATGATTTATCTACCTTTGGGAAACAGTTTATGAAACGTTAGGATTGTACTGGGGCACAAGAAATTGACAGCAGTATGATTTCTTATGAGAAGTGGATTTCATTATACTGGGCTTTGGTTTTGCCGTCTTAAGAAAAGCCAGCAATACATTTTAAGCAGAAGCACTGGAACAAAATCATTTCACTGTGTCAAGGCCCTAGTATTGATCTGGGGGTGGGGAGAACGGAGATTGAAGATTATTATTTTCATGTATAGCCCACCTTTCTCGCTAAGAGTATATGAGGATCACAAATTATGAAAAGCAATTTAATCAGGCAGCAAAAACCTCCAATAAACAATGCAATAAGAGTTAGGTTTACACAGCTCGCTCTTCAAAAGCACAAAAGGCATGAACTAGGAGCATGACAAAACACTGCATTAAAAATATCACTTTATCCTACCCTTCATTTGAGAAGCAATCTCTTTCCCCCCTCCATACTCTGGGAGGGAGGCTTGACAGATTACCCAGTATTATTCTTGACTGAGTGGGGATTTGAACAAAGTCCAAAACTCTACAACACTGACTCCGAAGGTCACAGAAGCACACTCTACATTCCCCCCCCCCCCGGTTGCTATTTACAGGTGTTCACTAAGAACCAGTATGCGTAGTGGTTAGAGTGCTGAACTCCAACAGCAGAGATTGGGGTTCAAATCTCTCCTCTGCCACAAAGCTCAGTGGATAACTAATGGGCGAGTCACTCTCTCAATGGGGAGGGGCAGCAGCTCAGTGGTAGAGCATCTGCTTGGCATGCAGAAGGTCCCAGGTTCAGTCCCTGGCATCTTCACTTAAAGGGACTAGGCAAGTGTGTGTGCAAAGTGCCGTCAAGTCGCAGCCGACTTATGGCGACCCCTTTTTGGGGGGTTTTCATGGCAAGAGACTAACAGAGGTGGTTTGCCAGTGCCTTCCTCTGCACAGCAACCCTGGTATTGCTTGGTGGTCTCCCATCCAAAAACTAACCAGGGCTGACCCTGCTTAGCTTCTGACAAGATCAGGGCAGACTAGGCAAGTAGGTGATGTGAAAGACCTTTCTCTGCCTGAGACCCTGGAGAGCCTCTGCCAGTCTGAGCAGACAACACTGACTTTGATGGACCAAGGGTCTGATTCAGTAGAAGGCAGTTTCATGTGTTTGACCTAACCTACCTGACCGGGTTGTTGTGAGGATGAAAGTGGGGGGGGGGGCCAGAACTGAAACATCAAAATAAAAAAATGTTGATAAAGCATACGAATACATAACAATGGCACAATTAACTGAAACACTACAGAAAGAGACTCAAAAACAAAATAGAGACAAATGGAAATCCTTCTATGAATACATTAAAACCAAAAAATAACAATAAAACCTTATAAGACTCGGCAGATTCACACTTGAGATCAAACCCAATTAGTTAATAAGTTAATGTATTATGACACTCTATAAGGGGGCAGTACTAGATATATTAATACTGCACAATATCTATGTATTTATCTATTTATCTTTTTCTCATTCCCTTGCCCTTCTTTCCTTCTGTATCCCATTTACTATTAAAAATCAATAAAAATATTTATTTATATATATATATATATATATATATATATATATATATATATATATATATATATATATATATATATATATAAGTTAATGTATTATGACACTCTATAAAGGGGCAGTACTAGATATATTAATACTGCACAATATCTATGTATTTATCTATTTATCTATTTTTATTTTTCTCATTCCCTTGCCCTTCTTTCCTTCTGTATCCCATTTACTATTAAAAATCAATAAAAATATTATATATATATATATATATATATATATATATATATAAATGTATTATGACACTCTATAAGGGGGCAGTACTAGATATATTAATGCTGCACAATATCTATGTATTTATCTATTTTTCTTTTTCTCATTCCCTTGCCCTTCTTTCCTTCTGTATCCCATTTACTATTAAAAATCAATAAAAATGTTTATACACACACACACACACATATATACACATATATATATATATAAAAAAAACAAATGTTGAAAAGCGTTGGCTTCGGTCCATACCCGCCGCCTTTCCACGTCTTGTACTGGACCACGGCACACGGCTTGCCGCGCAGCCTGGGCTCCAGGCGCTGCTCCACCTGTATGTAAAAACAGTCCATGTCCGCCAGCGCCACCACCCGATCCCGCCCGCGAGGCATAACGGACCACGCAAAGCCGCGGACCGGCCAGAACAAGGGCAGCGTGGCGCGGGGGGGAGGCCTAAACTCGACAGATCCGGTTTCGGGCCGTGGGACGACGGAGGCCTCCCAGGCACCCGCTCGGCGCCAACCTTTCTCGACTCCCGCCCTCGCCACTGCAAGAGAGGAAGCGCACACCAACTCCCAGCATGCTTCCTTGGAACCTCAACCGTCTCGGGCTTAGCAGCAATGCACGCTGGGACATGTAGTCTTAGAGCGAAACCGGTCTCTCGAAACGCGACTGAGAACAACGATAACAAAGCCCCGCCCTCCAGGAGCACGGAGTTGGCCTTGTTCGCAGGGCCTCGGTGGGGCGTTTTCCCTGAGTCTAAACCAGTGGTCCCCACACTTTTCGGGCCACCGCCCCCTTGGTTCCACAAACTCAACCCCAGCGCTCCCCCCCTACCCTATGAAAAGCATTCTTCAAAATAGGGGTCTGCATGACGCACTAAAGAAGATAATAACAATAACATTTCAAAACCGTAACAATTAATTGCACCCTCTACTCAAAATCAAATTAAAACTTTTTTGTGTGTGTTAAGTGCCGTCAAGTCGCTTCCGACTCATGGCGACCCTATGAATGAAAGTCCTCCAAAATATCCTGTCTTTGACAGCCTTGCTCAGGTCTTTCAAATTGAAGGCCGTGGCTTCCTTTATTGAGTCAATCCATCTCTTGTTGGGTCTGCCTCTTTTCCTGCTGCCCCCCACTTTTCCTGGCATGACTGTCTTTTCCAGTGACTCTTGTCGTCTCATGACATGACCAAAATACGACAGCCTCAGTTGAGTCATTTTAGCTTCTAGGGTCAGTTCAGGCTTGATTTGATCTAGAACCCACTGATTTGTTTTTTTGGAAGTCCACGGAATCCGTAACACTCTCCTTCAACACCACATTTAAAGGAATCTAGTTTCTTCCTTTTTAGTTGAAATTTATTCAACAAAACTGATGAACTTGATCCAGGGGTTCCACCTCTTTAAAGTCTGGGGGGAAAAAATTCTGATAAGTTTCCACCAAATTTGCCTGCATGGTGCCATAGCTTGATCTATTGTAAATTAGTGAACAACACAGTTGAAGGGGCCCACCTCTAGTGCCCCCCTGCTGCCCTCTTGCCTCTTAGTGCCACCCTCCTAGGTAATCCCACCGCCCCCCAGGGCGTGGTACTGTCCACTTTGGGAACCACTGGTCTAAACTGACAGGATCAAAACCTGACAGGACTAACAATTCGTCCAAGCGACTGACTTAACCAAGGGGCCCAGAGATAGGGTTGCCAGGTCCCTCTTCGCCACTCGGGGGAGGTTTTTGGGGCGGAGCCTGAGGAGGGTGGGGTTTGGGGAGGGACTTCAGTGCCATAGAGTCCAATTGCCAAAGCAGCCATTTTCTCCAGGTGAACTGATCTCTATTGGCTGGAGATCAGTTGTAATAGCAGGAGATCGCCAGCTAGTACCTGGGGGTTGGCAACATGTTGTAGCTGTACACCACAGGAATAAATAAGGTTGCTAGCTCCGGGTTGAGAAATACCTGGGGATTTTGGGGGTGGAGTCTGAGGGGGGCGGGGTTTGGGGAGGGGAGGAACTTCAGTGCCATAGAGTCCAATTGCCAAAGCAGCCATTATCTCCAGAGGAACTGATTTGTATCGCCAAAGATCAGTTGTAGTTGCGGGAGATCTCCAGCCACCACCTGGATGGTGGCCCTGCTAGCATCTCACTGATGAAGCCTGAAAGATCAGATTGTACACCATGGCATCTGTTTTCCATCCTTCTGTCTTTTTTAATCTTGTAACATCAAGCCTGATGAAGAGTCCTGGTGGGCTCAAAAGCTTGCACAGTGTTTTGTGGTAATTTAACCCTCCAATAAAAGGTGTTACATGGATTTATTCCTTTGACTGCCTATCAAAGTCCTCTTTTTCTCTCACACACCCATGCGGCAAAAGACACCGGATATAGCGGGGAAACCCAGAATTTTTGCTTTGTTTTGCAGTGATTTTGAAACAATGTCACTCACACAAAGCGCAAAGATTAAGTTTATGCCTCTTCAGTGCAGGTCTTTTTAAATGGAAAATTGGTAATATAGTGGAAAGTTATTATCCCCTTGTTGCAACCGAGACTCAGTGATTTATACAAACCTTTACAGGTAACACAGTCCACTGTTAACAACCTAGTATTATAAATGAGGACTGGAGTAGTGGACTGATGACAATCAGTTAATGACAATCCTGTAAGAACTGCTCTGCTAGATCAGAGGGCCATCCAGTTTCCTAGATCCCAGTTTCCTAGATCCCCTGGAGAAAATGGATGCAGGGAAACAAGAGAGTGGACTCTATGGCATGGTATCCCGCTGAGGTCCCTGTCCTCTCCAAGCTCCACCCCCAAAATCTCCAGGAGTTTCCCAACCTGGATGTGGCAACCCTACCCACTATCCTCTGCTGGCAACCCTAATACACAGTCATACCAAAATTAGGCAGCAGAAGAAGACTCCCAACATAAAACATGCTTCAGACCACAGGAAATGCAGATCTAGCTAAACTACTACTTTCTACACTCCAAACCGAAAATCAGATCTCTACTGGCTCGAGACACCTCATGCTCCGCTCACTTCTACGAGCACTTCCAATCTTTTTATATATATAATATATATATAATTTTTTTAATAATATATTGGTTCTTGTAGGTTACCCGGGCTGTGTAACCGTGGTCTTGGTATTTTCTTTCCTGACGTTTCGCCAGCAGCTGTGGCAGGCATCTTCAGAGGAGTAACACTGAAGGACAGTGTCAAGTGTGTAGGAAGAGTAATATATAGTCAGAAAGGGGTTGGGTTGAGCTGAATCATTGTCCTGCAAAAAAAGTATCAAAGGTAATGTGCTAATCATTGTCCTGTAAGTATCAAGATAAATGTGCTAATGAGGGTGTGGTATGTTAATATGGAACCATTGTATCCTGAAGTGATCTGTTAATGTGTGAAATCCAAAGCTAATCTGCATGGCTATTGTGGACTGTAGCCTTCGTTAGTCTGGAGGTTTTCAGGACACGAAGCCAAGACCACGGTCACACAGCCCAAATAACCTACAAGAACCAATGAACTCTGACCGTGAAAGTATTCGACAATATTTTTATAATACACTTCCTGTATTTTCAATCTATTTATGGAAAACTGGGCTCTTAAAAAAAGCAACACAGGAAACTAAGGGGCGTGGCATTACTCTACTCTTTCTAGCTTTATGGGAGGGATTTTGAGACGTCGTTTGTGATTGGTCCGCACCATCGAGGCGACGAAGGTATCTTTACTGAGCATGCTCAGAGGGTCGGCCTCCGGATTTACGGAGCATGCGTCCCACGCGTCTCCCCTCCCCCACCCGCCTGACGTTCCACAGAGCGGCGTTTGGGTGTCCGGGGCGCTTCGAAAAAAGTCTCAAACGAAAAGGGCGTCTAGTAATTGGCGCCTGCGCAGTACGTCCCCGTGGTTCGTTGGTCACCCCCACACCCCTCGCGCTTCCCGTGCCTGGTTGCCCGGGGCGACGGCCGCTTCCCCTCCTCTCTTCCCGGCATCATGTCTGCGGACCAAGTGAGCGGCCTGTGCGAGCAGTTGGTGAAGGCGGTCACGGTGATGATGGACCCGGCCTCCACGCAGAGATACCGACTGGAAGCTCTCAAGGTACCGTTGGGGGTTGTAAGGGGCGGTTGGGGGGGGGAGTTCCGCCTGATTGGCCAACCCTTTCTGTGGGGATCTCCTCCGGGGTCCCGGCACAAGCACGTGGCCGATGGCCCTGGACGCCCGACCCCATGAGCACTGCCTGTCTCCCCCCCGGGCACATTGCTTAAGCATGCACGGCTTGCTGGGTTGGAAAAGGTACAAATCGCGCGTTTCTTCTACCTGAGGTCGTGCAGTCTTTGAAAGGGTGCTCCCGCAGGCTCCCTTTAAAGCCTCTTCTGCCCAGGCATGGCATTCAAGGCCACGAGTTCCCCCTCCCATCCAGCCGCGTTGGTCCACGTGGCCGGTAACGTCGTTTGTGGGGCCTGTGCAGGTTAAGCTGTGGGCCGGGCTGGCTGGCCATAACGAAGAGCGGCAGAATGCCTCTAGAACAAAGCAACTGACCATTACTTCCCATTGTTTGGTGCTGACTATGGGCACTATGGGTGTGAAAGCTGGACAATGAAGAAAGCTGATAGGAAGAAAATTAATTCCTTTGAAATGTGGTGTTGGAGGAGAGGGTTACAGATTCCGTGGACTGCCGAAAAAACAAATCAGTGGGTTATAGATCATATCAAGCCTGAACTGACCCTAGAAGCTAAAATGACTAAACTGAGGCTGTTGTATTTTGGTCACATGATGAGACGACAAGAGTCACTGGAAAAGACCATCATGATAGGAAAAGTTGAGGGCAGCAGGAAAAGAGGAAGACCCAACAAGAGATGGATTGACTCAATAAAGGAAGCCACAGCCTTCAATTTGCAAGATCTGAGCAAGGCTGTCAAAGATAGGACATTTTGGAGGACTTTCATTCATACAGTCGCCATGAGTCGGAAGCGACTTGACGGCACTTAACACACACACACACACATGGGCACTTTCACACATGCCGAATAATGCACTTTCAGTCCGCTTTCAATGCACTTTGAAGCTGGATTTTACTGTGTGAACTGGCAAAATCCACTTGCAAACCATAGTTAAAGTGTGCTGAAAGTGGATTGAAAGTGCATTATTTGGTTTGTGTGAAAGTGCTTTGAGAGTGTGAGAAGCGGCCTTAAAATGAGCCATACTAATGCAAAGGAAATACATGAGTCTTGCTAAAGAAGTAGCAGTTTGGCTTTATGATTGCCACACACACACACCCTGCAAGGGCCTCTGTGAGGTCAAAGCTGCCCTGGTAAAAATGCTGCAGAGAAGATCCTTGTAGCACATCAGTGTCGTGTGCTGGTTGAACCTCTGCCTGTTATGCAACTTCTCTGTTGTCTCAGAAGGAGACAACTCTAGTTTGTGTTAGGGTATTTACTGTGTTTCTGCTAGGAGCTGATGTGATAGTTCAGGAAAGGTGTTGCAGGAGCAGGGCTTTTGAGTAGGGCATTAAAGCAGGAGATCCTGACAGCATTAAAACCAACATGCAATGGAGCAAAGAAAAATAAAGAAATCTAATAGCATGTGAGTTTAAACAGAATTAAGAGAACAGGGATGGACTATAGGGAGATACTTCGGAAGGGGATAACAGAGATTTTTTTATGAAAGATGTAAGACAGTGATAGTCTGCCTCACGGAAAGCCATTTTTGCAATTACCATCAACCAAAAGAGCCACCTTTATTTCCATCCCTGGCATGAGGCCAGCACTTTAGAGAGGCTCGCAGGTTACACGTTTCTCTGGTTATGACTGTTTCAAGCTAGGAACTATGTGCCAGCCACAAGCCCTACTTGATACAGGCTTTGCCCACTTTCCTGAAACACTGGGCAGGTGCCCCACAGGTGGTTCCCAAATCACTCAGTGAATATCACTGGAAACTGTGGCCAATGTGGAAAGCAAGGAGATTGAGAGCAATCCTGATCAGGTCTACCTGGATGTATTTTCCATTTTATTCAGTGGGGCTTACTCACAGGAACATGTTCTTAGGATTGTAGCCCTTGTAGACAAATTTAAACTCACAGGAACTTCAATCCTCTGTGGAAAGTGGCGCTGAAGAAGAGCTGCTCAGTTTCTTCACTTAAACTGTGGAGTCCAACAGGTTTCTGTTTGTCCCCCATGATGTTCAGTATCTTCATCAAACTACTGGGAGAAGTTATCTGGAGGCTAGAAGTGAAATGTCATCCATTTGAATGCTGAATCAGGTGGAACCCTGGCTGTCCTTAGTGAATGCATGGACTGAATCTCGGTCCAGATAAGACTGATTGGTGTTGATGGACAATTTAGCAATCAGTGATAAAGTAGTCAGCCCGCTCTGGATTAGATTGCCATGTACCTAAACGAGCAAGCTTGGGGGTGTGATTAATAGTGTCTACAAATGGAGGTTCAGGTCTCTGGCACACAGCACCTCAAAGTAATTTTGACTGGTGTGTCAGCTGAGGACTTTATTTCAAAAGCATCTGCCCATCATTTTCAGTACTGTGATCACATTCTTGTTAGGTTAGTGTAAAGCGCTGTATGTGTATCTTTAAAGACTGTCAAGAAACGCCAGTTGGTTTAGGAAGTAGCATCAGGGTTGCTAGCTAGCGCAACTTTAACATCTACATGAAACTGCTGAATGAGGTCATTAGGAGATTTGGGCTGGGCTGTCGACAATATGTTCATGACACTCAGCTCTATCTTCTGCTTCCACCTGATCCCAGGGAGGGAGAAGCCCTGAGTGGCCCCTGTAAGAGCAGAAAGGTAGATAATAATTTGGTGAACAAATTAAAAATCACAGAGAACATAACTTGTCGGTTTTAAAATCATTACATTAGTTTTGAGGAATAATTCAAAGTGCTGGTTCTTGCCTACATGTAACCTGGGACCATGGTATCTGCCTGTTCCAATTAAAAAATATATATATTTTGCTGTCAAGTTACAGCTGACTTATGGTGAAAAACCGTAGGGTTTTCAAGGTAAGAGGCATTCAGAGGTGGCTTCCCATTGCCTGCCTCTGTGTCATGACCATGGTATTCCTTGGAGGTCTCTCATGACCATGGTATTCCTTGGAGGTCTCTCATCAGGGCAGAGAGTGTATGACTCGCCCAAGGTCACCCAGCAAGCTTCTATGGTACAAGTGGGAATTTGAACCTGGGTTTCCCAGGTCCTAGTCGAACACCTTAACCACTACAAAAAAATATAGCGTGAGTTGACACAAGAGGGTGGAATTTGCCAGAGAGACCGCCAACAATGAGAAAATTGCACTAGGGCTAATGTGTTTGTGTAGCCTCGTGCTCAGCAAATGTGCCTCTAAAGCATTTAGCTACTTTAAAACATTTGAGGTATGTGTCTAGTGGCTTTCATACATTACAGTAATAGAAAAAATCTGGTAATGATAAGGTTTGTTGGAGTATAGCTACGTACACTATAGTTTGTTCTTTAGAACCATTCTATACGTCCGAGTGTAAAGCAAGTTATTGCTCAGTGCAGTACCACATACTTTGCTGCATAACCAAGCCATACATTTTCGCTATGTTTTCAGAAAGAACTGTGTGGGTTCATGTGTATTTTCTTTTCCTCCCAGTCCAAAATTAGCCTTATGTGCCTACTTCTATGTTATTGTATAGGGCTTTAGTGGAGGAAGGATGTTTTTTATATGCACTTGGTTTTGTTTCTTTTAAAACTTTTCCTTTCTCCTTTTTTCAGTTCTGTGAAGAGTTTAAGGAGAAGTGTCCGATATGTGTTCCGTGTGGACTGAAGCTGGCGGAGAAAACCCAGACTGCTATTGTCCGACACTTTGGTCTTCAGATCTTGGAGCATGTGGTAAAGTAAGGGAGTTTGTTTGACTCAGGTGATGCGGTATTGCAACTTTTAGGAGTTCTGCTTGTCCAGACTCAGGATCGCACCAGTCACACGCACATGAACGTATGTAGCTGCCTTATACTGAGTCAGTTCATTTGTCTATCAATATCATCTGCTCTGACTGACAGTGGCTCTCCAGAATCCCAGGTTGAGGTCTTTTTCATTGTCTTCTATCCCATCCCTTTAAATGGAGATGCCAGGGATTGAACCTAAAACATCTGCATGCGTGGTAGATGCTCTACCACTGAGCCATACCCCTTCCTACTTGTTTGTCAGTGATCATCATCTTTGGTTATTTATTTATGTATAATTGAACCTGGTGAGTGTTGTAACAGGATAAAATGTGCTGTTTGAACAACACACACATCTGTGGTTAAGCAATACAATCCTAGAGTATCATCCCAGGAAGGGGGAGAGAAGTTTACGGTGATCTGTGAGCTAACCAAAGGGAGCCTGCATCTCAGTTTTAATTTGCCGTTTGGTCAAGTTTTCAGAAGTACCAAGATGAATCGGTGTTAATTTCTTTGACTGGAGCTTTAACTACCTTATCCAAACTTTTGAAGTAAGTGGTCTAAAGCAGGCTTGGAGGGAGAACTACCCTGAAATCTGATTTGGTTGAAAAGGAAAGTCCCCAGGCTGCAGGAGAATCAATATAACTGCTAGGCTGGCTCACAAAACTGTGTCGAGCCCAAAATCACAGACAGACCCTGTCAGGCTGTGCCAAAGGTGCCTGGAATGTGGGGGATCTTCTCGTGTAAAGGTAGGATTAGCAAGCCGTATAGCTTTTTATTCTGTTCTGAGGAATTCTGCTTGTAACTCTTTATCCTGATTAACCGTGCTTTATAGGTGTTATGTGTAATTACTAAAGTTTAGTTCTGTTCACATTCTTTGAGTGTGAACTGACCGTGTGAACTCACTCACGTTAGCCAAGCTGCTCTGCTTCATGCTGACTCAGTGCTGAATAATGACAGCTCTGATGAATACAGAGGGAGAGGGAGAGAAGGGAGGGGGAAGACAGCCTACAAGTCTCCATTTTTCTCTTAAACCATTCCCCCCGCCCCAATCCCTAGTGGTTCAAGAGAGCCATGGGAAAGCATAACAGCAGGGGCAAGCTTTGTTGCAGAGAGGTAGGAGGGTGAGGTGGATGGTTGTGACAGTGACAACTTGGGGAAGGCATTTATGTCCATTGGCTCTGTGTTAGCAGACTGATCTCTTTGTTGAATAATCTAGACATTCCACATTATTTTTGCCACTTCCGCACTACCTCATTCTTTGTGTACATAATATTGACTCCAGCCCAGCTCTTCAGTTTTGCTGCTGATACATTATGTAGATGGTACACTGTTTCATCCTATTGTTTAACTGTTTCCAGAAGGAAATGGGTGCTGCCAGAGAATTGTACTTCCACCTCTTTCACCCTTTCCATACTAACAAAGATCACCTATATATATTTATCAATTCTTGGTTGGTTGGTTTATTTAAAATGTTTATGTACCACCTTTTCTCATGACTTGAGGCGGTTTACCAAACATTATAATTTAAAACCAATAAAATAAATCTCCAGATAACCTCCCTCACCCCCCCTGAAAAAGGGCCTGAAATCTATATCCCATTAAAAGCCCAGGAAAATAAAACAGCCTTGCAGAACCTCCTGAAGATTATGAAGACCTATTGGTGCCTTCTTTGTTATTTGACAGGTTCCGATGGAACAATATGGGTCGACTTGAGAAAGTCTATTTGAAGAACAATGTCATGGGACTGATATCCACTGTGAGTCTGGCTGTTTATAATGTTAAATTGCTACATGGCAGTTTTATTACCTGTGTTGTTGAGATAATCTATATATCAACTGGAAGAGGTAGGACCTGGTGGTGTTTGTGAGAGACAACTAGTAAAACTTATGGGAGGGAATCATTTCAGTAGTTTAGCTACCACTTCTGGAGAGAATATTGTTTGTAATTCTAGGAATATGTTATTGAATGCCAAACTCTCTTTAGGTTTAATAATCTATTCTTTTGTTTCTGGGTTTAAATCGTTCCACTCAGATAGATATACATTATTATAAAAATCCATTTTAATTAAAGTGATAGTTTTCTTGGTAAAGGGAGTCACTTGAGTTTTGATGAGCAAGAAGAGCATATTTGCGTAACTTCATTCAACCTTTTCTTGTTCTGGCTATTTTATAGCAAACTTTTGCTGTGAAGTAAATATTGGATGATCCAGGACAGCTACCTTCCATTTTGTAACTCTTTCAGTTTTTCATTCACAGGGCACCCAGAACATTTTAGAGGAAGAAAGTCACATAAAGGATGTTCTCTCGCGCATTGTAGTGGAGATGATCAAGCGCGAATGGCCCCAGCACTGGCCTGACATGTTAAAAGAGCTGGATGCACTCTCCAAGCAAGGGGTATGCACCTTACTGTCAGATTACAGTACCTTTACTAGTCTTGAGTAGGAAATAAAATTATCCATGGGTTTCTGTGTATGTGGATATTATGTGCCTGTGTGTGTGTGTGTAAAGTGCCTTCAAGTCGCAGCCGACTTATGGCAACCCTTTTTGGGGTTTTCATGGCAAGAGACTAACAGAGGTGGTTTGCCAGTGCCTTCCTCTGCACAGCAACCCTGGTATTCCTTGGTGGTCTCCCATCCAAATACTAACCAGGGTTGACCCTGCTTAACTTCTGAGATCTGACGAGATCAGGCTAGCCTGGGCCATCCAGGTCAGGGCATAATGTGCCTACACATGTGTAATACCTCTAAGTAACACATGCTCGCTGTTCCCTAAAGACTTCAAGATTAATCTCATGTATGGGGGGGGGGGGGCTGTTTTGTTTCTTTCCTTGGAACTTTAGGAAACCCAGACGGAGCTGGTGATGTTCATTCTTCTGCGCTTGGCGGAAGATGTAGTGACCTTTCAGACACTGCCAGCCCAGCGACGACGGGACATCCAGCAAACTCTCACCCAAAATATGGAGAAGATCTTTAGCTTCCTGCTCAACACCCTTCAACAGAATGTTAACAAATACAGACGCATGGTTAGAGACTATTTCCCATGGGTTCAGTTAGCACAGAAAACCCTCAGGCTTTCAGGAGCTATTAGCTGCAAGAGTGGGGCATCGGTTCTGTTGCTGCACTTCAGGGTTCTGCTGCAAGCAAGAAACCATGCAGAGGTTGACCAGAAAAAGCCTCAGGATCCAGGAATACTCATTGGCTATCTGTAGTTCTGAGTTGCTGGGGAGTCTTTTAGCTGTATGAGGCCCTTGTTATTGGATTATGTGGCCCCAGTTTGCTGGTCTGTTTCTTTGATGCATCAAGCAGGGGGGGGCAGGCCCCTTAGTCCTAAAAGTAGAGATGCTGGTATTGTACGTGGGGTTGAGGTCTCATAAAAGTTAATATTCATTGCATCAGTAGTTTACTCAAAGCATGTGCTTTTTGAGACCATTGCGTCTCCCCAGAAAAGTGAAAAAGATTTGGAAAGGCAAGAGGATACAGTAGTAACAATCTACTTTTTATATTCAATATCTTGTTTGGGATTTTCTTTTTCTAATTTGTTTCTGTATTAAAATTTGAAGTCAAATCAATCAGTGTTAGGAGACCATAGCCTACTTGCAAGAAGAAACAAATCAGTCTTGATTCCTTGGCATATTACCCACAAAGACCCTTGCATGAAGCCTCATGAATGTTGACTATAAGCGATGAGGAAGGTTGGGAGTGTTTACATCAGTTAGTCTGAACCCAGCCATGCTTACTCAGAAGTAAACTGACTTCAGTGCAGTTTATCTCTGAGTAAATGTTGAGTATTGTGTGCAGTTCTGGAGGCCTCGCTTCAAAAAAGATGTGGACAGAATTGAGTGGGTGCAGAGGAGAGCAACAAGCCCTGTGAGGAAAGGCTAAGGGAGTTGGGAATGTTTACTCTGGAGAAGAGGAGGTTGAGGGGGAACATGATTGCTCTCTTTAAGTATTTCAAGACCTCTGCCTGAGACCCTGGAGAGCCGCTGCTGGTCTGAGTAGACATTACTAACTTTGATGGACCAAGGATCTGATTCAGTATAAGGCAGCTTCATGTGTTCAAGGGCTGTCACTTAGAGGAGGAAAGGGAGCTGTTCCGGTTGGTAGCAGAGGATAGGACTCGAAATAATGGGTTTAAATTGAGGGCAGAAAGGTACTGGCTGGATATTAGGGGGAAATTTTTTTACAGTAAGAGTTGTTCGACAGTGGAATCAGCTACCTAGGGAGGTGGTGAGTTCCCCCTCGCTGGCTGTCTTTAAGCAGAGGCTGGACAAACACTTGTCAGGGATGCTCTAGTCTAGGCGGATCCTGCATTGAGCAGGGGGTTGGACTAGGTGGCCTGTATGGCCCCTTCCAACTCTATGATTCTATGACTAAATGTGCTAAATTGAACGAGGTATGAAATGAGGCGGAGGGGTGAAAGTGTGGTTACATTTGCTAATTGTGGAATCCTCTTAATTGGCAAGGTTGAAGTGCCCCAGGAACAAGATGCCCTCTCTCCTCCAAAGGTTAGCACAACTTTTGAGCTGTTTGTGTAGGGTAATCCTCGAGGGTTGGGTTTCCTGGCTATCAGTGTTACATGTTATGTTTATGGGGTGGCTATTACCCAGGATGCTGTACTCTCACATTACACACATACCCAGCGTGATTTACTGTTAAGAGTTCTCAATCCATGTTGGATGGGGGAGTGAACGAAGGCCCATATATTTGGAACATGAGCTTGTTCAATAATAGAAGTGACAACATGGAGTTTTGAAGGTAAAAACCTTTATAGCAGAGGGTTTTTTAAAAGTATCTTCACACACAAGAAAGCTAAAAAAAGTGCAACATTTGAAATGTTGGGGCTATGATTAGAATGCTTACTTGTGGGATGGCTTGAATGCATTGCAGAATATATATGAATCCCCCAGCAATGGTAACGGGCAATGGAGGCTGTAGGTTCTCTAGTTTTTGCCTGCTATACTGTTTGTTATTTGTATCATCTCAGATCATTGGATTCATTAGAAGAAAGGTAGTTGCACCATAATGTTCGAGAATTGGTTGTGTGTTGAACAAATCCAGGCCCTGAATGAGTAAAAAGGGGCATTTCTGCAGGTTCTTGCTGCTGTCTCTTACACACTGATAGAGACGTTGCACTTGCTGAAATTCTCCCTTTTACATAACTAAAGAGCCAGTGTGGTGTAGTGGTTAAGAGCGGTGGTTTGGAGAGGTGGACTCTGATCTGAAGAACTGGGTTTGATTCCCCACTCCTCCACTTGAGCAGCGGAGGCTAATCTGGTGAATTGGATTTGTTTCGCCACTCCTCCACATGAAGCCAGCTGGGTGACCTTGGGCTAGTCACACTCTCTCAGCCCCACCTACCTGACCGGGTGTCTGTTGTGGGGAGGGGAAGGGAAGGTTTGATTCTTAAGTGGTAGAGAAAGTCGACATATAAAAACGAACTCTTCTTCTTCTTTTACTATGAGGTACAGGAGCTTTTTGTCATATTCCCTTAACAAATCTGCACTGAAACACTTCAATTAAAAAATGTTTAAAAGGGCATTATTATTATTTTGTGTGAAATGGCTAATATTGTTTAATGTAAAAAGGTTGTTGTGGCTATACTAAAAATTGGTTCAAATAGAAATATATCATTTTTAATTTAATTCTTGATTAGTACTGTTTTACTGAGGGTGGTGTATTCTGTGTTGCTGCAGTGTGTTTGGCGGGTTGGGCAAGGTTTGTTGATACAGAGAAAAGCTTAAGAAGCTGCTCTATTAAATAATAAATGGTGCCTATATGGACAAAGAACTTCAGTAGGTCTTCATGCACTCCTGCTGAGTATCTTGGTTCACTAACATATCACTGCAAGCAGCTTGTCATATTACAGAACATGTGGCTTTTATACATGTGGAAGGGAACGTGCATCAGTTGCGATAAGAAAATAAAAAAGGCCATACTGGATCAGACCAAGGCCCATCAAGTCCAGCAATCTGTTCACACAGTGGCCAACCAGGTGCCTCTAGGAAGCCCACAAACAAGACAACTGCAGCAGCATTGTCCTGCCCGTGTTCCAAAGCACTTAATATAATAAGCATGCCCATCTGATCCCAGAGAGAATAGGTATGCATCATGATGAGCATCCATTTTTGCTGGCTTTACAGTAATGAGACAAGTCTTCCATATCAGTGTACTAATTATTCAAGCCATGTGTCTGTAACCCTTGCACATTACAGTTTTAATGTGTGTGCATCATGTTTATATAATTGGTTGAAGTAGCTCAAAGCTTTCTCTGTAGAACTGCAAATTCCATCCATCAGAAATGACTCTGCCACTGTTTATAGGATTGCATGTCCTGAGTTGGGTCTTGCCAAGAGCAGTCAAATCTTTCAGCTCACTCCAACCTGTGAACTAAAAACACAGCTGAGATTGAAATTAGATAGAGGTTGTTATCCCAGCATAGTTTATTGGTGCATGTTCAGCTTTCACAACCGAGGATGGATTTGTCGAAATATCCCATCGCTCCATTCTAGCAGGACAAAGCAGAAGTACACTTAAGAAGCTCATTCACTCTTTGTTCTCTTTTTCAGAAAACGGATGGCTCTCAGGAACCAAAGGTAAGTGACACCAGAGGGAGAAGTGCAGAACTTTCTACAAATCCTAGTGTTCAGGCTCTAGCAGTCAAGTTTGTCCCTAAGCTGCTGCCAGCCATATAAATTAGTATTCAACTTCAATGATTTACTTGTGAAGAAAGTGAGGAAATTCTGTTTTTGTCGGGCAGGGAGGAGTTCCTGAAATTATGGCAATAGAAGGTGAAACTGAATGGAACCCTTCCTGAACTGATTTTTTTCAAGTCTAACTTTCATGAGCTGGGTACTTCAGAAAGCTGCTAATTGAATTTAGTTTCTCTGCAGGGAAAATAAGGTGCTGAGGGTATTGATTGGCTTGTGACCCGGTCAAAACCTGATAGATCTTTACAAAAGTGAAATTAGATTTCTTTTTAGCGTTTAATGTTTTATCAGTCTGTTCTACTATCAGTGGTGCCAAAGTATTCATAAGCCCCTGTACGAAATACATAGCACAAAATCCTTTAAAATGTACATGACCCCCTCAACTGCCATCTGTTCGCAGGCACAAGCAAACTGTCGAGTGGGGATAGCAGCACTGAACACGCTGGCTGGCTACATCGATTGGGTGGCCATGAGTCACATCACAGCTGATAATTGCAAGCTCTTAGAAATGCTGTGCCTTCTCTTGAATGAGCCAGAGCTCCAAGTGGGAGCAGCAGAGTGCCTCTTGATTGTAGTCAGCAGGAAAGTAAGTTCCTCTTGGTTCTTCTCTCTTCCCACATGAGGGCCCCGCTGCTTGACCATTCCTCTTTCCTCCTTGGATTTATTCTTGTTGCATAGTAGCTGGGGTTCGGTCTGTTTGAAATGTAAAGAGTTAAAATCAGTGCTGGTGCAGACATCTAAGGTTCTGGGTAGAGCTTGGAATGAATGACAAGTAGTGTTTAGGAGAATGTTCATACAGGCCTTTCTTTTTCATGTATTGTCATAACTGTGAAGCTTTAGAAATCAATGCCTCAGCACTCCAGTCACTCCTCCAATACGGAGCATTTGGATATTAAATTTGTGTAATCTCTCTGCAATAGAAAGGGGGATGGGTCTCTTTTACAACGATCATGTGAAGCATTTGTAGCCAGAAGCCATGCTTTCCGTAGCCACAGAAGCATGAATCCTATGCACCAAACAATTGCAATAATCAAGCTACTGAGTGGTCATGTTGTTTAACAAGGAGCAGTATGGTATCCATCACTCCACTGTGCCAGGAAATTGCTTCACATATTGATGTGCTTCTGTCCATTTTTTAAAGTGTTTATTTTATAATTATTATTAATATTACCAAATGAAAGTGGCAAGAAGAACACTGCTTGGCCCCTTGTTCAATTCCTGCACAGAACTGTGCTGAGAGGTGCTGAACTCCACCAACACCCTCCCATACTGTACAGCAGCTAGGATTCCGTCGGATGCAGCCCAGCTCCGTTTATTTAAAAAGCTTTCATTAAACTAATCAAAGACGCAAGTTCTTAATTTCATTCTGAGAATAATAAATGCCTGTTAAGTGCTTAAATGCTGCTGTGTGCACGTCACCTTATTTTTGTCGGCGGGCTTCATCATAGGCAGATGGCAAGACTCGTATTGCTCCCTAAATAGAATTTTGGGGGTTGGAAAGCAGAACCAGCAGACTCGGCATCCTTCTTCGTTCAGCACCTTCCTTCCCACTACATTCCCATTTGATCTTCCTCTCAAAATACTCCCATCACTTTAGCAAAAGCCTTGACTACTGCAGCCATTTTGTAAGGTAAATCAAACTCAAGGCTGAGTTACATGTACAAAGGATATCTATATATAAGCACACACAGTCAATGTATTATAACTTGATTGTTTCTCATTAAAATAAACATTTATTTATTTGGTAGATTTATAGGTTGCTCTTCTGTGCCTCTTGTGTCCAGTGCAGCTCATCAAAGATACAAAGTGGTAAAATGACTGAAAACCATAATTAAGCAGTAATTGTGAAGCCTTAAAAAAAGGGATAAAAATGTTTACTCAGAGGTCCTGTAGGCTAGATACGTCCTCAGCAGAGGCTGGATGGGGTACTACAAGGAGGCCCAACCAATCTCATAGGGCAGGAAGTTCTGTTATTTGGGGGCAGAAGTTGAGAATGTTTTCACTGGGATCCCCGCTGGATGATCTTGAGATAGTATGCGTTCCTGTAGCAAAACCCTTGTCATGAATGAGATTTGAGGTGTTGACTATATACTTGTGGGATGTGATGCTGGTTTAGTTTGGCTTTGGTCTTAGGTCAATAGAAAATAAGAGGTTATTATGCATGAAATGAATCAGTGCCTGGTGTAATCTGGGAGCAAGCATAAGGCCATCAAGATAAATCTCGCCTATGAAGGCTTTTCTTTTGGATTGTGCTGCTTCACAGAGACCCCACTTGGCAACTCATCAAGGGCCTGGTTGTTTTGAAAGAGGAAGTTTTCCAATCCTTGTTTTTGCCTGCCTATTACAGTTCACTCTGTTTGCATTTGACAGCGTCTGCTTGCATTTGATAGCATCAAGTGGATGGAGGAAAAATGGGAATAATTAAGTGATCATGTTCTGCATGTTTGCAAAAGACTCTACTAGGTGTTAGTGGTAGACATCTTTTGTTTCCTCATTGCTGTTGAAGAATTCCTTTTATATGCTATAGTGAAAACCTTCTTTTGCTTTGTGCCTAGGGGAAGCTGGAGGACCGCAAGCCTTTGATGATTTTGTTCGGGGACGTTGCCATGCATTACATCCTCTCTGCTGCCCAGTGAGTAGTACAGTCCTGCTATGGGTACATGGTGACTCAGAAATAGAAAGCTCTTAGTGATAAAATAGTTCACTGATTTCCCAAATCTTAAATAACTACCATTGTATGACCTTGGCTCAAGGGTGGACAGAGCTGCAGACCATAGAATGCTTCACTTCAAGCTGTTTCCTACAACTTCTGGTTGAGAGCAGCTGTGTAGCCTTAATTAACTTCACACTGAACATAGTGAGCTTTTCAGTCTTCGTATCTGAGGCATCAAGAGGAGGCAGAATGTCTGACATAAGCAACTTCGGAAGTTTCCTTGAGTCATAACTGCATAAGAGTGTGCTCTACTTTGGAGAGTTGCCTCATGAGAAAAAACTCTAGTTTCTCACATTTGATTTTACCTGCTCAACACATGCATGAATACATGAAGCTGCCTTATACTGAATCAGACCCTTGGTCCATCAAAGTCAGTATTGTCTACTCAGACAGGCAGCAGCTCCAGGGTATCAGGCAGAGGTCCTTCACATCACCTACTTGCCTAGTCCCTTTAACTGGAGATGCCGGGGATTGAAGCTGGGACCTTCTGCATACCAAGCAGATGCTCTACCACTGAGCCACAGCCCCTCCCCTAAGCCAGATAGTGTTCTTTCTTTCTTTTTTAAAATAGTCAATTTTTTCATATATATGTATTTTTAGTAAAAGACTTTTTAATACTTTGTTTTACATATGGAGTCACAGTAAACAAACAGAGGCCACCTTGGTGTTTTTAGGTTCCTTTCAGTTGTCTTCCGGCCTGATTCATAGGCTACTCTTGGTGTTTGAAAGTAATTGCAGGGTGATTTTGCCCTGTCGGTTTTGCATAGCCTTTGTTTCAGATGTCCCTTTTTGTGGTCTACCCTACAGAAAATGTAGTAGAAGTTCAGAATTGTCACTTGTGGAACTTATTGTCTCAAGGTTTCTCAAGGAAGTTCTCCCTTTTCCTTTACTGTTCAGGACAGCAGATGGGGAAGGTCTGGTGGAGAAACACTATGTTTTCTTGAAGAGACTTTGTCAAGTCCTGTGTTCTTTGGGCAGCCAGATATGTGCATTGGTGGTGAGTTATCCAAAATGAGGCATCATTGGGGGGAGTGTGTTTCAGTTGTACGAAATAGGTGGTGGTATTACGTAGTCTCATTCCCCGTTTGATCTGTTGCACACAGCTTCCATCTCTTTCCAGTAAATGGCCAACAATAGGTATTAGAAGAAATCCTTCAGTACTCTGGAATACAAATGAATGTTGCTAATTTACAAATTATATTGTAGCATTTCTCCACAAGGGGTTTGGACTAGATTTTTGTTTGTTTTAAAATATGGGATATAGGAAAGGAAAAAAGGGAAGGGTAGAATCAATCCGCCTGCAATAAACGAGCATTCTTATTGGTCATTAGTATATTCAAAAACATTTTATATTTTCATATAGCTAATTATGTTGTCTAATTTGTTACATTATGTTTATCTATATATTGGCTGATATATAGGTATGAAACGGCTGCCATTTCTCATTAAACTGTTCCACAGACTCATTGTCTGTTAAGTTCATCATAAAGGTCATTTTGGCCAAATTTGCATATTCAAACATCTTGTCTTTCCATTCTTCTACATCGGGTATAGTCGTTTGTTTCGACTAGAGAGTTCTTAAGCTACGAATCCTTGTCATACTCTCCTTTTACAGTGCCAGTCCTGCCCATGTAGTCTGCCACAATGATGCTGTAACAATCACAGGGACGTTCTGCCTTCTCTTGCAAAGCACATTTACCCATGCTCTGACATGCATGTGGTTTCTAGAGGCCTGGCACAGACACTAATGTGGGCCAGCAGGTGCCATATCCGACCGAGGGAGGAGAGAGTACCAGCTGAATGGTTCCTTCCCTTTTCATGCTGTGTTTCAAGGGCTGACCACTGGTCTTACAGGGCTCAGTGCTGGAAGACTATTTTAATGCCAGAGGGAATATGTGAAATAGTGTCTGAGTATATTCAAAGTGCTGGGCCATCACTATCAACTACAGCCAGCCCTTGCATTTCCAAGATTAGAACTCAACGCTTTCAGGTCAGACAAAGAGGATGCTCTTCATTCTTCCACCCTGACAACTTGCTTTTTAGAAATTAAACTAGCAGTTGGTCAAGAGCCAATGGGGTGTAGTGGTTAGAGTATCAAACTGTGATCTGGGGGACCTAGGTTCGAATCCCCACTCTGTCGCTGAGGCTTGCTTCATGACATAGAGCCAGTCACCTACTTCATAGGGCTGTTGTTGTGAAGATAAAGTTGAGGCGCGTAGAATGATGTATGCTACTTTGGGGAGAAAAGGGGGGTATAAATAAAAATAAGCAGAAACGAAAGTAACTCCTTAGAAATGTAACTATAATGTCATTCTAAGTATGTGCTGAGTGTTCAGATTTCCAGTGGCCTTTGTGGAGGATTTCTAAGACAGGTAATTAGGACACTCCCAACTTAGAAAGAAGCAGTCCAAATACAGTTATTTATCAGCTGCTTTACTGAAGTTCCCTCCCTGTGTTCTCCAAATACTTATAATTTTTCCCACCCTTCTAGGTGTGGATGGAGATGACTGGCAACCAGTAGCTGTTAAAAAGCTTAGCTCATTGAGCCTACAGTGCTAAATGAAGAGCTGCTACTGTCCTGTGTCTACTAGGAAATTCAAGGGGGTGGGAATAACCCCACACTGAATCGTGTGGCTGAACAGTCCAAAGAAGCACCCCCAGTTGATTAGAGGCAGTATGCTTTTGAAGAAGAAGTAGAGTTGGTTTTTTATGTGCCGACTTTCTCTGCCACTTAAGGGAGACTCAAACCAGCTTACAATCACCTTCCCTTCTCCACAGCAGACACCCTGTGAGGTAGGTGGGGCTGAGAGAGTGTGACTTGCCCAAGGTCACCCAGCTGGCTTCATGTGTAGGAGTGGGGAAACCAACCCGGTTCACCAGATTAGCCTCCGCTGCTCATGTAGAGGACTGGGGAATCAATCCTGGTTCTCCAGATCAAACGCCACCTCTCTTAACCATTACATCACACTGGCCCCTTGTGCAGTTTCCATACGGTTTTCCATCATCTGAATCCATCCCAGATTTCCACTGCCTCACCTCCTCTGTTTTCTAAACAGGGCCCCGACACAGATGTGAAAACACCAGCCAACTTTGGGAAATACCTCGAGTCGTTTTTAGCTTTCACGACACATCCCAGCCAGGTAGGTAAAAGGGGAAGTATAAAAATTCGGTATAGAATTAAAACCACATAGGCTTTGTATATCCTGCTGTTCTGGGAAAATGTGCTGGTGATGAATTGATATACTGCTACATTTTTTAAAATGCCACGTGGCTTTCCTTAGTTTGATGAAAAGCATTGGGGGCAGTAAAACCCTTAACCCAGAGAGCATTTGTGCTGTTAATGCCTGTTAGGCAGCTGAGCCTCCTCCATTTCCTACTCTGAAAAACTGGAATGTAACATGGTGTGCAGCTTTCTGCCATCTAGCATTCATTCCGATCCAGTTTTCACTGGCACATGAGGATATCAGTGTTGAACAGGAGTTCTTGGATTTCTTGTTTTGGCCTTTGGGTATTGGGATTATTTTTGGTTTCATTTGGTATTAGAGTAGTATCAGTGACTAGGAGGGAAGGCCAGCAGTGGTCGTTGTTGTGCTTCCAACGTCTGACTTCATATTTTTCTGTTAAGAGATTTCTAGTCTGCTAGAGTTAAAGTAGGGGTGATAAGTATGATTAAGAGTAGCGGTACTAGATATTGTTTGTAATGTTAGAATTTAGAGCTTTGATTAATTAAATGATTGGTAAAGTTCAAGAGTAAGAGGCTTACATGATATATATGCAATTTAGAGCAGTTCATTATTAAGTGGAATTGATTGTATAAATGAGCGGTATTTAATCATTTATTGGCTTATTTTCAACTATTCACTGATGTCCTTGGGAGAAGTTTTAATCTGTATGGGTATGTTTATGTGTTTGTAATGTTTAAATTTTTAATAAAATACATTTTAAAAAAAGGAGATTTCTAGTCTGATGGATTCTTTGTTTCCCCCCTAGTTCTTACGCTCTTCCACCCAGATCACATGGGGAGCTATTTTTCGGCATGAAATTCTATCACATGATCCTCTGTTGCTGGCTATCATTCCCAAATATCTGCGAGCATCTATGACTAATCTAGTCAAGGTACAGTACTATGAGCAGCTTTGATTCTGAGCTGGATAATATGTATGTTATATATGTGTATGCACTCGTGTGTGTGTCTGTGTTCTGATTTAAAGAACCACTGTTTTTAGAGCTGGATATCCCATAACATACGGCAGGTTGCCAAGGCAAGTTTCTCCCTGTGTCTCTTTACTAGGTGTCTTGATTTGGCCAGAAGACAGAATGTCAATGGCTGCTCCCCCCCTCAGATCAGTGTCGCAGATGAGATCGTATGCCCCACAACTCTAGTGTAGACTGACTCTACCAGGGTGTTTGGTTTTGTGAACTTTAACTGCAGATCCTGTTCCTTTAATCCTTTATTCTCTGATGAAACATGAAATCGGGTGCTATAAAGACATTTTTTTCAAATAGTGTCCTAATTACGCTTTGGGAGCTTGAAACAACTTTTTTTGTCATGGGATCTTACTGGGACACCTGTGAGTATTCTGCTGTAAAGGGATTGGTGTAAATTGCTATTTTTAATCTCATTCTTCAGTGACTGAGTTCTTTTGGAGTGGGAGGTACATGGTAAATTCTGGGTTCCACTTCTAAACTTGTGCCCTTTTGTTTTTCAGGTGGGCTTTCCTTCCAAGACAGACAGTCCCAGTTGTGAATATTCTCGCTTTGACTTTGACAGCGATGAAGATTTTAACTGCTTCTTCAACTGTAAGTTACTTTTGCTCCACACCTTGTTTTCAAATGTTCCAGCAGGTTTTGCCCTTAAAGAACTCGCTTGTGTTTGTTGAGATTTCTCTTATGTTAGAGGCTGGACACACATGAACACCTGAAGCTGCCTTACACTGAATCAGACCCTTGGTCCATCAAAGTCAGTATTGTCTACTCAGACTGGCAGCGGCTCTCCAGGGTCTCTGGCAGAGAGGTCTTTCACATCACCTAATTGCCCAGTTCCTTTAACTAGAGATGCCGGGGATTGAAGCTGGGACCTTCTGCATGCCAAGCAGATGCTCTACCACTGAGCCACAGTCCCTCCCCTTGGATTCTGGCCCTCATTGCTATTTAGGGGATTGGGAGGTACCACTTAAAACTCCTTCAATCTAATGCTGCTTTGAATAGCATGGTTATGCATGATGGTGAGGGGAACAAGAGACTGAATGTGAGTGAAAGAAACAGTTTTCATTCTTTAGACAGGCATCTAATGAAGGGGATTCCTGTCCACAGAAACTTATGTTAGGATAAAAGTTAGCTGATTTTTAGATGCCGCAAGACCCCTATTTATTATGGGTCATTCCAGATCAGGAAAGAGATGTGCTGCAAGTCCCCACACTTTTTTTCCTGTCCCCACACTTTTTTTCCTGTCCCCACACTTTTTTTCCTGTCCCCACACTTTTTTTCCTGTCCCCACACTTTTTTTCCTGTCCCCACACTTTTTTTCCTGTCCCCACACTTTTTTTCCTGTCCCCACACTTTTTTTCCTGTCCCCACACTTTTTTTCCTGTCCCCACACTTTTTTTCCTGTCCCCACACTTTTTTTCCTGTCCCCACACTTTTTTTCCTGTCCCCACACTTTTTTTCCTGTCCCCACACTTTTTTTCCTGTCCCCACACTTTTTTTCCTGTCCCCACACTTTTTTTTCCTGTCCCCACACTTTTTTTTCCTGTCCCCACACTTTTTTTTCCTGTCCCCACACTTTTTTTTCCTGTCCCCACACTTTTTTTTCCTGTCCCCACACTTTTTTTTCCTGTCTCCACACTTTTTTTTCCTGTCTCCACACTTTTTTTTCCTGTCTCCACACTTTTTTTTCCTGTCCCCACACTTTTTTTTCCTGTCAAGTCACAGCTGTCTTATGGCTACCAGTAGGGTTTTCAAGGCAAGAGATGTTTGGAGGTGGTTTGCCATTGCCTTTTCCGTGTCAAGACTGTGGTATTCCTTGGAGGTCTCCCATCCAAATACTAGCCGGGGTCAGGCCTGAGAGTTTGTGACTGGCCCAGGGTTTCCCAGCAAGATTCCATGGTGTGAGTGGGGATGTGAACCTGGGTTGCCACCACACGTTCCTCCCACCTAAATAGTTCTTGAACACGTCCAAGTAGTAGTGTTCATATAGCATGCATGGAACCCTTGCCGTGAATATATCCCTGCAAACTCATCCTGTGGAGATCCAGCTGCAGGCAGTAGCACTTGTGATTCCAGCAAGGCCCATGCATCCTGCTGTGACCCCACAGTAAAAGACTTGGTTTTGCAAGATTTGTGCTTTCCCCCCCACATACACACTTCTGATTTAACATCCCAAGTGCTGAACCAAGCAGATGAGGAGCTGCCAACTGGCTGTACTACTTAGAATCATAGAATCGTAGAGTTGGAAGGGACCACCAGGGTCATCTAGTCCAACCATCTGCACAATGCAGGAAACTCACAACTACCTCCCCCCCCACACACACACACAGTGCCCAGAAGATGGCCAAGATGTCCTCCCTCTCATGAACTGCCTAAGTTCATAGAATCAGCATTGCTGACAGATGGCCATCTAGCCTCTGCTTAAAAACCTCCAGGGAAGGAGAGCTTACCACCTCCCGAGGAAGTCTGTTCCACTGAGGAACTGCTCTAACTTTTAGAAAATTCTTCCTAATGTTAAGATGGAATCTCTTTTGATTTAATTTCAACCCGTTGGTTCTGGTCCGACTTTCTGGGGCAACAGAAAACAACTCGGCACCATCCTCCATATGACAGCCCTTCAAGTACTTGAAGATGGTGATCATATCACCTCTCAGTCTTCTCCTCTGCAGGCTAAACATACCCAGTTCCTTCAACCTTTCCTCATAGGACTTGGTCTCCAGACCCCTCACCATCTTTGAGCTAGTAGCAAAAAGTTCTTCCACTTTCAGAAGTGGGCAGTGTTCCTTTGTCGCACCCAAGCTGGACTCTCTGTGTTCAATTTCCTTGGCAGCTTTCCGTGCCCAGCAAGGAGAGGTTATAAGGATGGCATGTCGCCTGGACCCACGGACTGGTTTTCAGATGGCTGGGGAGTGGCTGAAATTCCAGTTGTCCTCTCCTGTTGATATTGGCCCCATGAACTGTAAGTGCTCATAGTAGAGGTGAAAGAGGACTCTGACTCCCAGTAGTGTAGCACAGCTAACTTTTTACTCTTGACGTTTCTATCTGGACTTTCCCAAGTTGGCAGATGCAGGGGCAAGTGGGCAGGCGGGAGGTCCGAAACGGAATTGTTACGGAGTCTTTCTTTCAATATTTGTATATTGTCCTGTGACCCGCCTTTGGAGCTTCAGTTGAGGGGAAACACTGAAATATTTTAAATAAATGTTTGCTTTTTTTAAAAGTGAAAACAGCTTTTAAAGAAATTGTAAGATTTAGCTATCTTTTCCTCCCTGTAGAATCAAATCAATTGCCTTGTTCTTACCTCAAGCAAAAATATCCCTCTGGTCACCAACAAGATTACAGCGTGGGTGTTTTTTTTAGTGGGAGCTTTTTGCGTTGTCAGTTGGTGTGGGATAGGAAATTTCTATTCAGGGGGGAAGCTTATGTGACTACAAGTCCAGAGGCCTTTCAGTTTTCTCCTTTTTTCCTCCTCTTCTAGCTAAAACTGGTGAAGGCCTCTGCTCCATCTTTTCTCCTTTCTTCGTGCAGTGGGATGCTATGACCTTTTTCTTGGAGAGCGTCATTAGCCCGATGTTCCGGACTCTGGATAAGGAAGTATGTAGCCCAGATCTTCTAGGTGTTGTCTTCTGGATGGTGTACTGGCAAGGTTGTCTCATTAAAAAAGCAAGTCCTGGGGAACACTAGCCAGCAGTCGTCGGGATGAATCTTTTTATGTTAAGTTGTGTTCCTTTGGAAATGTCTGTTTAAAGATAATGTTCAAGTGTAGCCTTTTTTTTAGTGAAGCGCGAAAGATAGGAAAATTGCAGTTGCTTAATTCCAGTTGTCAAGGCGGACCCTGCCTTGGTGCAGTAACGTGACCAACTCTGGCCTGGGTAGGTTCAGGTCACTCCTCAGTAACACACAAAAATGAAGCAAAAAAGCTTTACTGAAGAAATTCAAGAAAAGTTATTAAAAACAAGGCATATAGTTCAGGGGAGTCAGAGTACATACAAAATAACAAAAGGCTAAATGCCTATGCTACTTACTTATTCTAATGGAAGCAGTGCTGGTTGTTATAGCTGAAGCCTGATGTTCCAGAACTTACGCAGAGTATCTTCAGGCAACAAAGGTGGTGGGTGAAGGAAAAGGGATAAGAAGGGAATGTTCTCTCTCTGCCACAGTTTATACTATAGATATTGCCAGCCACAACCTCCTGACCTTCCCAACCAATCACTTGGCTGTCTCCATGGAACTTTCTGGGGTGAGTGCGAGTTCCCCCTCCCGTATCAGATTCACAGCTGAACTGTGTGAACTAACTAACAGGCTCTTGAGATTACCTTGGTGAGTAACCATCAGTCTGCAAGCAGTCAAAGTGCTGGAAAATGAGAGTTTTAGCTGGAGTTTTCCTCGAAGATAGCTTCTCTCTTGACACCACTGTACCACTTTTGCGATTGGTCAACCTTAAGTATGGGAGACCTAGTTCCTACATTGCTCTTGCAATGTGATTGTTTGTGGGAAACTCTTCTGTGCCACATTGATGATCTATGAATGTTCTGTCTCAAATGAATACTTCCTTGCCAACTTCCCCTCTGTTAAGGCTGCTGACTTAGGAAGTACCCAAATAATCCAGACTGCCCTTATGATACGGAACCCTCGAGCATTATCAGTGTAGTGTGGAGATGGGCACTTTTGTAGCAGCGGCTACATCACAGAGAGAATGTGTGGCTAGGACTATACTTGCAGCAAATCCAGGCCTCTGTTGCCAAGCAACTACCCGAAGAATCAAAATAGAAATGCAGGGTGATGATGAACATGTTGGTCTAGGGACCAAAATGAGCTTGCAACAGTCCTTAAGCCACACAAAAGGAGCAAGAGCGGGGACATCGGTGTTTTCAAATGTGTCCACTACAGTGTTGTTGCTCTGGGACTGTATGTCTTGTACAGCCAGAGAAAGCAGTTCTCAACATGTGTTTCCCCCTTCTAGAAAGCTTTCAGATACAATGGGGCCAGACATTTTATGAGAACTTGCACAAAATCAGTTGCCAGATGGGAATTCTAACAGTCTGGCGAATCCAGGGACTCATCATAAATTGTGTTGGTGAAAGCTGAACAATACACTGAATGATTTAGTAGGTGACAGCAGCTGTGCTGATTCTGCTAATTGCTTTGTACTGCGCAGGTTGTTGCTAGAAGCTCTCCAGGAAAGGAAGCATCAACCTACAATGCAAAATGAACCTGAACATCCAGTAGGCTCAGACTTCCCCTGCCACAGCACTGACTTTTTAACTCCCCCCACCCAAGGCCTTAAAATACCTTGTCATAATCTGCCAGTTGTGCTTGTTTCAAGAGAATTTGGTACAGATATGGTGGCTGGAGAGGTTAAGATGACATTTCTGCAACTTATTAGGATTGTCAGATTTTAGCCAAGACTACAGAGTCAGACATTAGGCTTTGCATGGGGGAAGAAATTTTGGTATTCTGCAAAGCCACAATGGATTGACCATTGCTCATTTCCCTTTGTGTTGTTACAGGAGATCCCAGTGTCTGATGGCATAGAGCTGCTGCAGCTGGTTCTGCGTTTTGAAACGAAGGATCCGCTCATCTTGTCTTGCGTCCTGTCAAACGTCTCTGCACTCTTTCCGTTTGTCACTTACAGGCCAGAATACCTGCCGGAGGTTCTTTCCAAGGTAAGTTCTTCTGCTCTATCTCTGTGACAAAATAGGCTTTGAGACATAA
Source organism: Euleptes europaea (assembly GCF_029931775.1). Taxonomy (NCBI): domain Eukaryota; kingdom Metazoa; phylum Chordata; class Lepidosauria; order Squamata; family Sphaerodactylidae; genus Euleptes; species Euleptes europaea. Next base: position 35,623,650 of record NC_079318.1, on the reverse strand, counting down.
TACCCTGCAGTCATTACCAGTCCTAACTTTTTATAGAATAGCGCTAGGAAAGCTATGAATATTGTTGTGACTGGACCACCACGGTTGTTCAAGTAGATTACTGAACTGGTGAGATTTAACAGGTTGTGGATTAATCAAGGCAAGACACAAGATGGAAACTGTGCTAGATGGCTGGCTGGCTGGTTGGTTAACTTACGTATTTAGTGTATTGTATCCTATCCTTCAGGAAAATCAGCACTGCATATATCAGTCTCCCCTTCTCTATTTTATCCTCACTTCTAAAAAAAAAGGGGGGGGAGTAAAAATGGTGAAGCTGTCTGGCCAGGGAATCCGTGTAAGATGTGAATATTGTGTTGCTGTTGTTGCTGTTAAAGGGTACTTACCATCCAATGAAATCCTAGTCATCTTCTGAAGTCTGGTGTTTTATTGGAAATAGGAACAGTACCGCCTGATAAAGGAATTTTTTTGTGGACGTGTGCAGTTGTTCATAGTTCGACCAGTATTGACCAGTTGGGAAAGGATGGCTACTGATAAGTGATTTTATGTTCTTGTTTTCTTAGCTCTTTTCCTCCGTCACCTTTGAGGTTGTAGAAGAAAGCAAGGTAAGTCCATTTGAGTCATGTTGTACCGAAATATTCAGTGAGATTTCTTACAGCAGGGATGGGGAACCTCAGGCCCGGGGGCCGTATGCGGCCCCCGAGGACATTTTTTATGGCCCTCGGGATCTCCAGGGCCCTGCCATGGAGGCGGGGTGTAGGGCGGCCCTCCCCGAGGGTGTTCCTGGGGCCACGGCTTACAGGGGCGCTGCAGTGCCCTTTGGACCTCCTCTTGCCGACTGTCAGCTGTTGGTCAGCGAGAGGGGAGGGAGAGGGACGCTTCCCCCAAGGCTGCCCCCTACAGCCGCAGCATGCAGGAACGCTGCGGCACATTGTAAGCCCCTCTCGCTGCCTGTCGGCTGTTTAGCAGCAAAGGGGGGGGAAGAGGCCGGCGGCTCCTGGCGGCAGAGCATGCATGCGGGAGCCGATCGGGCTTCAGGGGGCCCTTTTATGGACTCTGGGGGGGGAGGGCACGGAGACTGGGGCCCAGTCACTTGGGGCTCCGTGCGCTGCAGGGTGTGTGTGTGTGGGCGGGGAAGGTGGGGAGGCTGGGGCCCAGTTGCGCGCGCCGGCGTGCGCGGATGTGTGTGTGTGGGGGGGAGGCTTTTCTCTCTTCCTCTTTTTCTGTCACTCTTTCTCCTTTCTCTCCCTCTCTTTCTCCCTCTTTTTCTGTCTCTGTCTCCCTCCGTCCTTTTCTTTCTTTCCCTTTGTCCCTTCCTTCCTTCCTTCTTCCCCCTCTCTCCATTTCTTTCTCCCTTTCTCTCTTTCTCCCTCCCTCCCTTTTCCTCTTTCTCTGTTTTCCTTCCTCCCTTGCCGATCGACTGCGGGCTGCGCCCCTCTGGCGCCTTGTTTGCTGGGGCCCACTGCTGGCTGCCCTTCCGCCTGGGAGGGGGAGCGGGGGTGCCCTGCAGGCCTTCTCTGTGTGGCCTCCCTTGGGGTTGCCAACCTCCAGGTGGTGGCTGGAGATCTTACAACCCTAGCCTCTCCCCCCCACTGGGAGATCTACACCTGGTATGGCCCCCGAATGATGTTATAAATGTGCAAATGGCCCTTGGCAGGAAAAAGGTTCCCCACCCCTGTCTTACAGGATCACACAGCAAGGCATAGATGATAACAGAATCTTAGTTATTTCCGTGATGCTAACAATGAGGTGGGGTCCTCAGTGGCAAGCTCTGTCAATGCTGCGGGAGCCAACAGTTTATGAAAACAGCGGAGTTGAGACTTTTTAGGCTAAAATTCAGCTTCACAAAAAGTTGCTTGAATCTGCTATAAGGAGAGTTTCTGCCCCTGTAAATCCGGGGATTTAGAAACTATTGAGCATGTCCTTCTATACTGTAATTTTTATACAATACCTCGCTCTAAGTTTATTGAGCCCCATATACTGAGAATGGGACCCGACAAGGAAAGAGAAAAGATCAAAAAGTTCCCACTTTTCAATAACCTCTTTATTACCTCTCAGGTCGCAAAATTGTGTACGGTAGCAATGAAAATACGTTGTCGTAGAGTATTCTCTTAGCCCAAATGGTAGAGGTAATCTGGTTGATATTTTAAGCGAATTAAGACTTGGACTGTAAATTGTTGTTTGTAATTTTATCTGGCTAAGGGCCGTAAATAAACAATCTGATCTAATACGCTGTACCCCTTGGGAGGTAAATTTCAATCCTAGCTGTATGTATCTTTCAGTTCATGCCTGCACATGGTACTGTGTATCGATATGGTTGACTCCTGCCCACCACTGAGTGGTGATGGAAGCAGTATCTCAGAGAAGTGCATTTGTCCTATATAAGAACATAAGAAAGGCCCTGCTGGATCAGACCAAGGCCCATCAAGTCCAGCAGTCTGTTCACACAGTGGCCAACCAGGTGCCTCTAGGAAGCCACTAACAAGACGAGTGCAGCAGCACCATCCTGCCTGTGTTCCACCGCACCCAAAATAATAGGCATGCTCCTCTGATACTAGAGAGAATAGGTATGCAGCATGACTAGTATCCATCCTGACTAACAGCCATGAACACCCCTCTCCTCCATGAATATGTCCACTCCCTTCTTAAAGCTCTCCAAGCTGGCAGCCATCACTACATCCTGGGGCAGGGAGTTCCACAATTTAACTATGCGTTGTGTAAAAATATACTTCCTTTTATCTGTTTTGAAGCTCTCACCCTCCAGCTTTAGCAGATGACCCCGTGTTCTAGTATTATGGGAGAGGGAGAAAAACTTCTCCCTGTCCACTCACTCCAAACCGTGCATAATTTTATAGACCTCTATCATGTCTCCCCTCAGCCGCCTTCTTTCCAAGCTAAACAGCCCTAAGCGTCTTAACCGCTCCCCATAGGACAGTTGCTCTAGTCCCCTAATCATTTTGGTTGCTCTTCTCTGCACCTTCTCAAGCTCTGTAATATCCTTTTTTAGGTGTGGTGACCAGAACTGTACACAGTATTCCAAGTGTGGTCTCACCATAGATTTGTACAAGGGCAGTATGATATCCTCAGTTTTATTCTCTATTCCTTGTCTAATTATGGCCAGCATGGAATATCCCTTTTTTACAGCAGCCGCACACTGGGTTGACATCTTCATTGAGCTATCCACTACCACCCCAAGATCCCTTTCTTGGTCTGTCGCTGCCAGCACAGATCCCATCAGTGTATATGTGAAGTTGGGATTTTTTGTCCCAATGTGCATCACCTTACACTTACTCACATTGAATCTCATTTGCCTTTTTTTTTTTTTTTATAAATTTTATTGGGTTTTATACTATAAATTTTCCATTGCAATAAACAACATCTATAACAATATAAAATTTCAATTCTGACTTAAAGTTGTTATAGTTCCATAACATATAATAAAAAAAAGAAATTGGAAAATCTTTGACTTCCCCTTCACCTCTATCTGCCTCTTAATAAAAAGTTCATCCCGTCGTAGTTAGTCTAATCTTAATAATCTATCAATACCATTTAAAAAAAAGAAAACCATAATCTGTTAGTAAATATAATTATACTTATTCATTATAAAAAAGACAAAAAAATCCTCTGGATCAGATTAGAAAATATTCTTCCATTCTCCCCAATTTTAACTCATATTCACAATAATGCATCCACGCCTCCCATTCCCCCAAAAACCGAGCCTCATTTTCTTCATTTAAAATAGCTGTGAGTTTTGCCATTTCTGCCACTTCAAACATTTTAACAATCCAGTCTTTTTTCTCGGGAATTTCAATCCCTTTCCATTTCGCTGCATAAAGCAGTCTCGCAGCTGTTGTGGCATAAATCAAAAAGGTTCTTTGTGTTGGCAAGTCGTCTGGAATCATACTCAATAACATCATTTCTGGTGTTTTGGGTATATTTTTTTGTAATATTAGTCTCAGTTCATTGTAGATCATGTCCCAAAAGTCTTTAGCTTTGTCACAGGTCCACCACATATGATAAAAGGAACCAATTTCTTTGTTACATTTCCAACAGATAGGGGACATTGTTTTGTAAATCTTTGCAATCTTCTTAGGTGTTAAGTACCATCTATACATCATTTTATAAATGTTTTCTCGCACTGACTGTGCTTTTATTCCTTTTAGGTCTGTAGACCATAGTCGTTCCCATTTATTTAAAGCAATGTCATGTCCCACATTTTGAGCCCAGTCAATCATAGTTGGTTTAATCGTGTCCTGCTCACAATATATTGTTAAAAGGAGATTATACATTTTAGAAATCAGTTTTGTGTTATTATCTAATAAATTTTTTTGAAAGGAAGACTTTTCTTTAGAAAATCCTTTTTTAACATCTTGTACAAAAACTGATTTAATTTGATAGTATTGGAGCCATTGTAAATCATCCTTAAGAAGTTGAAAGTCTTTTAGTGAGCATTGCTTTCCATCCCATTTAATTAAATCTTGATAGGTAATAAATTTGTCTGGTCTAAGTGGGCGCAATGTTAGCATTTCTTGAGGCGATATCCACATTGGTGTTTCTGGTTCCAAAATGTGTTTGTATCTCATCCAAATACGAAGTAAAGAGGACCTGATTATATGATTACGAAATGTTGCTTGTAACTTAATTTTATCATACCACAAATAGCCATGCCATCCGGTTAAATTATTATAACCTTCCAAGTCTAGCAAACGTGTATTTGACAAATTCATCCAGTCTTTTATCCATACTAAAGCTACCGCTTCAGCGTAAAGTTGAAAATTAGGTAGTGCTAAACCTCCTCTAGTTTTTAGATCCACCAAGTATTTGTAAGCAGTCCTTGGTTTTTTCCCTTGCCAGATGAAGTTTGAAATGTCTTTCCTCCAGGTATCAAAGTATTTAGTGTGTGATATTATTGGCAAATTTTGAAATAAGAAGAGCATCCTCGGTAAAACATTCATTTGAATCGTTGAAATACGTCCCATTAACGACAATTTTTTATTAGACCATATAATCATATCAGTTTTAATCTTACCCCATAACTTGAGGTAATTGTTGGTTATCAGATCTTTATTCTTTGCAGTAATCCAAATTCCCAGGTATTTAACTTTGTTGGCTTTCTCCCAACCGGTATATGATATAAATTCCTGTTGCTGTATTTCCGGTAAATTTTTAAATATTATCTTTGTTTTTTCTTGATTCACTTTGAAGCCTGATATTTTCCCAAAGTCGTCCAAAGTCTCCCGAAGTATATTCATTGACTGTGTTGGATTCTCCAAAATTAACAGGAGGTCATCCGCGAATGCTCTCAACTTAAATTCATGTTTTTTAATTCTTAACCCGCGGATGTCCTCCATACTTCTTAGTTTCACACATAACGGTTCCAACACCAGCAAGAATAAAAGTGGAGACAGGGGACATCCCTGTCTAGTCCCTTTCGTGATTTGGCAATTATCTGACATTGATTCATTAACCAAAATTTTAGCCTGTTGGGAGGTATAAATAGCCGATATACCTTTCTGAAAACGATCTCCAAAATTCAATTTATCCAAAATCTGTTTTAAAAAATTCCAAGAGACCATATCAAAGGCTTTTTCTGCATCCAAAAATACAAAAGCCGCAGTTTGTTGGATGTTCTGGTCATAATATTCCAATGAGTCTAGTAAAATTCTTACATTGTCTTTTATTTGCCTTCCTGGTATAAAACCTGCTTGGTCTTCGTGTATAAGATCCTTAATAAATTGTTTTATCCTACATGCCAAAACCGAAGCAAAAATTTTATAATCCACATTTAACAGCGATATAGGTCTATAATTGAATGTTTTTTCTGGATCCCTTCCTTCTTTGGGTATCAATGATATAAATGCATGTGACCAAGTCTCCGGGGATGTTCCCTCATCCAAAATTGCATTATAGAGTAGACCAAAAAAGCCAACTAGATTGTCACTAAATAATCTATAAAATAGTGCAGTAATTCCATCTGGTCCAGGTGTTTTATCCGTTTTTTGTCTCAGTATTGCTTCTTGTATTTCTTCCCTTGTAACTGGAGCTTCAATAATCTCATTTGCCATTTTAATGCCCATTCTTCCAGTATGCAGAGATCCTTCTGGAGCTCTTCACAGTCCGATTTTGTTTTAACCACCCTAAATGATTTGGTGTCATCTGCAAACTTGGCTACTTCACTGTTTAACCCCAACTCCAGGTCATTGATGAACAGGTTGAAAAGCACCGGTCCCAACACAGATCCCTGAGGCACCCCACTGCTCACATCCCGCCATTGTGAGAACTGACCATTGATTCCTACTCTCTGCTATATAAAGGTGTATGTGTACTCTACCATGTGTAACAAAAACAGATTTTACATTGGGTATAAAGCAGTGGTTCTCAAACTTTAGAGACCCAGGGACCACTATTTTGATTTAAATTCTTTTGCAGACCCCCCAAACCCTTTCTGTTTTCTCACCAGAGCCTGTCATTTGATAGCCCTCCTTCATAATGTCCAGCAACCTGTGCTTCAAGGAAGCCTCTGTCTTCCAGTGTTCTCAAAACAATGCAGGGAGAACGCCAATGGATACACTTTAAAATAAAGTTTTAAGTACAATGTTTGTATTGTCTGTACATGGTGTAGAAGGTTAGGTCGCAGACAGTAGCTGATTCTACAGGGAAACAAAACTCAAAAGGTCCTGGCCTAAGTTTTAATCCACCTTAACCTTTAATTGGGTGACTTTATATTTGAGACAGCAAGAAACTTCCTTATTGATTAGAAACTGCTAGAAAAAGATCAGCATCTCACAAATTCCAAATTTCCAGTGTTTAGTTGAAAGCTGTCATTGGCTGTTATTGTCTATGGATGTAGAATGGCAGCTGCCTAAGTCTGTGGTGAAATCCTTGGCATGAAAACTAGTTCAATTGTATGACATAAATAACTATGATTAGGACAACCTCCTTGGTTCCACTCAGTCAATTAGAGTTCCTGGGGCTGAGCTATTGAATCGTCATAATCAGAGCATTTTCTGGCTAGGGGATGATATGGAAGACAGTTGGCAGTGGCTGTATGAGTTCCTGCTCTTTAGAAGAGGGAGAAGTCCCATTCGATCCCCTGAGGTGGAGAGTCCAAGACCCATTACTAAATATCTGAGAGGGCTCTATTTTTGTATATCTTCCACTTTCCCCCCATCATTGGAGTGGATCTTCTTAAGAGCTCTACCACCATCTGTAGTCCAGGTGGCAATCAAGGCCTTCTAGGTAGAAGCCCCATATCCTTAGAACTCTTGCCAGGCAGGTTCCTTGTGTTGGTTCTCTGCTGTCTTTTCCAAGGAAGGTAACGATGGAACTGTGTTAAAGGTCCTTTTCATCATTTTAATTTGGTCTAACCGAGTATGTTATCTTTTTGTTTACTGCTTGAATGAACCGTCTTATGAGTATGACCTCTACAGGTAAAGGAAGCTCTGTTTTTTGGTTAAGCTTACAAAATAAAATGCTACCTTGAAGTTTTGTTGGTTTACTTTCCCAGGCCCCAAGAACCCGTGCAGTGAAAAACGTGAGAAGGCATGCCTGCTCTTCAATCATAAAGATGTGTCGGGATTACCCTCAACTTGTCCTGGTACTTAATTGAACTTGTATCCAAAGGGACAGCACTGTTCCAACATGGGCTGTTTCCGGGAGATCTGGGAGTTATTACCGCTTGTGGTTTAAAGCTCCCTGTGATCCGTGTGTTTGTTCCTTATCGCAGCGTTATAGCAAATCAAATTTAGATAATAGTTTTGTATGTGTGTGTTTGGATGTTATGAATGGCAACACCTGTCGCAGTTATCCACCTTGCACTGAGGCCAGATGTCTTAGGAAGGAGGTAGAAAGGAGGTGTGAAGAGAAGGCCTAAGATTCAGAGTGAGAGCTTGGGATTTAAAACAGGAGCTGATGACAGCTCTGCGATTTACGGTAGCTGCGGGAAACAGCATGCACATATCTGGGGAACTTAACTGGACCACATGAGTAACTTCCATACAGAAATGTCTGCTGCAGAAAACTCAGCTGTGACAATGCCTTAACAGAAGGCAGTTACTTCTCTCCAAATATTTTATGTGGGAATATGTGCAGGCAGTAAGTCTATTTTGGATTTTTTTCAGTTGACTTACCCTTGGATCTGTTTATTCCAGCCAAACTTTGACATGCTGTATAACCACGTGAAGCAGCTGTTATCCAATGAGCTGCTCCTGACTCAGATGGAGAAATGTGCTCTCATGGAAGCCCTAGTCCTTATCAGCAATCAGTTCAAGGATTATGAGCGACAGAAAGTGTTCTTGGAAGAGCTCATGTCTCCTGTTGCTACCCTTTGGCTGTCTGAGGATATGAAAAGGTGCAAGAACTTTGGCCATTCTTCCTCTAATTTTTTTTTTTTGCTGTCAAGTCACAGCTGACTTATGGTGACCCCGGAGGGTTTTCAAGGGAAAAGACATTCTGGGTGGGTTTGCCGGTTCCTGCCTCTATGTAGCAACCCTGGCATTCCTTCGTGGTCCCCCATCCAAATACTGACCTGGGCTGACCCTGCTTAGCAGCTGAGATCCCACAAGATAAGGCTAGCCTCGGCTATCCAGGTCAGGGCTCCTCTAATATAGCACAGAGCAAAAATTTACAGAGCTAGACTGGGCATTGGAGTAGGCGAGTCTTGTAACTGGTTGTGTTATGTTGTGCTTGTCCATGTACTCATAGGAAACCATTCTGCCAGTCATTGCAGACACCCTGTTAATATTGCAGTGTGGTATATCCTTTATCTTAAAAGAAACATGGCAAGTAAATACCGTATTTTTCCATATATAAGACAACCCTTTTTTCTTTAAAATTTAGCCTCAAAATTAGGGGGTCGTCTTATACACGGAAGCCTGTTGTTACCGCCATCACGGCTGTTGCCGCCATCACGGGCGGGACCAGCAGCTGACGGGCGGAAAAGAGAGCGAGCAGGGAAAGAGGCCGGTGGCCCTGGCCAGCCTGCATCCAAACAGGTTGCCGCCGGCCCTGCCTGTCAGTTGTCAGGCAGAGTGGGTGGCGACCAGTTTGAGCGCCAGCTGGCCAGGGCCACTGGCCTCTTTTCCCGCTCGCTCTCTTCTCTGCCCGTTAGCGAGCGGAAGAGTTCTGTTGCCCTGGCTGGCCAGCGTCCACCGTTCAAACCGGTCACTGCCGCCCCGCGCATCAGCTGTCGAGCTTGGTGGGTGGTGACCGGTTTGAAAGCCAGACGCCACCTGCCAGGAAGACTCTTTCGCCCTATAAGACACCCCCATGTATAAGACAACCCCCATTTTTCTTAATTTTGGGTAAAAAGATAGGGGTCGTCTTATACATGGGGACGACTTATAGACGGAAAAATACGGTACATATTAGTGTGAACTGATGATAGTCTATGACTGCCTTTCCCCCACAATAATTATTTGGGTTAGTGGAGATTCATTAATACTAAGAAGTAGACATTTGCCATTCTAACTCCCTTGTCTTATTTCCTCTCTATGGGTCAGAGTCTTGATGAATACTGAAGACTTTATCCGCTACATTGGTGCCGATAACAAAATAGTAGATCCGATCATGGAAGATCCCTGTGGTCTCAACCGTTCTAGAGTAAGTAGGAATTGTCTGACAGAAATCAGATTGTAACAAAGAGGGGACTGTCTCATATTATAGAGTTGAGTTGGGGGGTTTTATATGCCAACTTTCTCTACCACATAAGGGAGACTCGAACAGGCTAAAAATCACCTTCCCTTCCCCTCCCCACCCTGTGAGGTAGGTGGGGCGGAGAGAGCTCTAACAGAGCTGTATCTTGCCCAGGGTCACCTGGCTGGCTTCGTGTGTAGGAGTGGGGAAACAAATCCAGTTCACCAGATTAGCCTCTGGCGCTCATGTGGAGGAGTGGGGAATCAAACCCAGTTCTCCAGATCAGAGTCCACCGCTCCATGCGTGGATAGGTTTCACTATTAGTTTATTCAGCAAAGTATGTCCTGGGTCTCTTAAAAATGTTCTAAATGTGAATCTCATTCTCTGCTCACAGACAATCTGGAATATGCCAATTCTGTTGCACGGGGAGGGTTCACATTAGGTATTTGGCTGATTCTTCTTGCAAGGAGGCCACATAATCTATTTTGAATCCAGTCACATGAAAAAACCTATTTCTCTACATTGCTTTGACTGGACCATCAGCAAATGATTTTATGCAAGATTTGACATTGCCAGATTGTTTTTTATTTTGTTTTTTTACTAGGCCATTAAAAGCCTAAAAGTGGCAGATGGATTCAGTCAGATGTGTGCTACTTTAAAATGTCAGCGTAGTAATATGAAATCTTCCAGATTTCTCCCCCTACTGCCCAGTTTTCCTGGTACAATCCAGGCCTACCACACTGATGAATTGAGGACTTCGGTACCATTGCTTTTTGGAAAAGCACAATAATTCTGTAGGATTAGTAGTCTTTGGGAAACGAGGTTCTCAAAGAGCTGTAGGATAGGGCAGGCCAAGCGCATCAAGGGTGCTTTATTCCGATTTCTGCAATCCCAATCCTGTGACCCTGTTTATTAGATGTCCCATCCTGTTGACTGTATTTGACTTACCCTGTGTAAGCCACCTTGAGTCTCAGTGAGAAAGACCGATTATAAATAACGTAAATACAGATTTTCAGTCCAATTTTGGGAAATGGTTACACGTATTGTGAGAGGTTCATCGCACATGATCTTGCATGCATTCTTGAGCATTTTTTCCCTAATCAAAAGTGATCTCCATAGATGGAATAAAGTATTAAAGAAACCTGAAGAGTTATGCACTTCCAAGGAAAATGGCTCTTTCACCCTTTTGTTCAGTTTCTTCCTCACTTAGGATTCTCTTGATATCTTTGTTTCTGTATAGATAAGCTTTTGTGTCTACACCATTCTGGGAGTTGTAAAACGTGCACGTTGGCCCACTTCACTGGAGGAGGCAAAGGCTGGAGGATTTGTGGTTGGGAGCATGCCCAACGGCAATCCTATCTATCGTAACCCTTGCTCTGACCATGTCCTTAAACTTCTGGACAACTTGCTTGCTCTCATAAGGTGAGTCCAGGTCGCATGATTCCAGTTTTGTAGTGAAAATGCTGGGTACAGTGGTACTCAGAACAGCCAGTTCTCCCATTAAATTATCTGCTGAAGAACTTATGCATTACATCGAAGGAGATGAGAGAAAATTCTCTAAGTTCTGCTGCCTTTTGGAACTGGAGAGATTTGGTGTAGCTTAACAATTAGAGTGTTGGACCAGGATCAGGTTCACATGGGTTGAAATTCCCACTCAGCCATGAACCTCCTTGAGCAATGTTAGGCTAATCGTTTGTACCCAATCTGCCAACTTAGTTGTTGTTGTTAAGATGAAATGGGAGTGGGGGAAATGAGTACTCTCAGACAGGAAGCTAGACCAGATGAACATATGGTCTGAGCTAGAATGATTGTACATAAGAACATTGGTCACAAGAAATACATAGATCATTTAGCTGTGATACAGATGCAAGACAATGCACATTCTTTATTTAATGAAGATTATGATAGCCCTTTGAGTATTTACATGGTATTTGAAACACTGCGATGATAAAGGCTTCCACACTTTTAGGTTGTGATGATAAAGGCTTCCACCCTTTTAGGTTAGCAGCTCCCATACGTGAACTAAGTCTGCCTTTTCTTTTGTTAAAAACTATCCATATTGGAGCTTGAGGTGGTCTCTGTGCTAGTTTAACACAATGACCATATAGCACTCAACTTCATCTGCATTGTCACTTGAATGCTCCTGGTCTTTGTCAAAAGCATTCTGGGTACGGAGTTACAGCTCCAGGCTTGATGTTTATGCATTGCTCCTTACTTAAATCTTGGGTACTTTCTATAAAAAAGCAATGAGTACTTTTTAAAATAAACAAATATTGTGACACCACTCATGACAGTCACAACCTACAGTAAATTGTTTGCCTTCTCTCTATAAGAGTCTGTAGCCTGTTCTTCACATGTAGTAGATGAAGATGGGAATGTGCAAGTAGACCTTTGAGAAGATAATATGAGCTGTATGTAACACATCAGGCTGCCAGCGAGAAATCACATTTTGTTGCATGGGGGGGGGGAAATCCTTGCATGTAAAAAGCTAGAACAACACAGAACGAGCTGGGTTAGGACCTTTCCCCCAGATGTGCTATTTTTTAACATAATGATGTAAGATACTGTATCCCGTGCAGTCTGAAATGGCACAGTTCCCACATTGTTTATATTTCACTTTCCTGTCTAAAAACACTGACTTTGACTGATGCCTCTTTCCATTGTACCTTGCCTGAGTGTGTATCGTGAGTATATAGTGCCGTCTTATACTAAATCAGACCATGATTTCTGCTTGGCTTCTATATTGTTTACTAGGACTGGGTTCTCAAAGTAGAGAAAGGGCTTTCCTGAAACCAGATAACTGAGATCTCTTAACTCGAGATGCCAGGAAGTGAATCTGGGAGCTTCTACATGCAAAGCACATGATCTATGACTGGTCAAGGCCTCCTTCCCTTTCACAGTGAATTCACCAAGTGTTGTTCAACTAATACTTCCGTTAAATGCACAATACCAGCATTTGTTAGTGCCAAAGAACTAGATTGTGAGAACACTAAAAGTCCCTGGGTGGATGCAGATAGGGAGCGTTTGCACACAAAGCACTGCTATCCTGAATAATCACATCTGGAAGTTACATCAAGCTGCACTTGTTCTTCTCTGGGTTTCTTGCATGGTACCTTGTGCTCTGTAACAAATAAAGCTGTGGATACAGGTAACCGTCTGCATAAAGGTAAGTTGTGTGTGTGAAGCTGTTTTTTGCTAAGCCCTTGGGAAGATGACCAGTTAATTGTATATCGTTAACATGCAATGGCTTTAGATCAGTGCAGGCTTTTCAGTTTAGGAAATTCATTGCTACGTGGTAAACATTTGCTCTTGATCGGACTTTGGTCAGCTGCCTGGTTGCATCTTGTTGGATGTTTCCACAGGTTCCAACCTTACTGTTCTTACCCTTGATATTTCAACTTCTCTAATCACTTGTCAGCGTTTCTTGTTTTATTGCAGTTTTTACTTCCTTAGTGGATTCCGAACCAGAATAGTGGTACCTTCAGTCCTTTTGAGCAGAGTGTTCACACACCCCTTCCTGGGCCTGTGGATCTTTACAGTAGAACAAAGTATTATACACAGCAAAGGTTCTTTTGTGTTAAACAGAACCAATCATTGTGGCCATCTGCATTCCTCTTCATACTGACACCCTTGCAGCCGCTGTCTTTTTCCTTGTACCTCTGCAAAAACGAAAGGGGAGTGGGCAGTTCTGGGAGAAAGGTTAAAAGAAGGGAGAGTAAGTCACGGGATGATGTTGTTGTACATTGACAACACCTTTTGGGAAATGCTGGGGACAACAGTAATTAGCTGCTGATGAGGGCCCGGTTACTTTCTTTTCCATAGCTTGGATTCAGACTAATGTGGAATGTGCTGCCTTGGAAGGTGGTGGAGTCCCCGTCTTTGGAGGTCTTTAAGCAGAGGCTGGATGGCCATCTGTCGGGAGTGCTTTGATTGTGGGATCCTGCATGGAGGGGGGAGGATTGGGGTCACTGGGGATGTGGGGGGAGGTAGTTGTTAATTTCCTGCATTGTGCAGGGGGTTGGACTAGATTACCCTGGTGGTCCCTTCCAACTCTATGATTCTATGATAATGTTTCTGTAGGTGCAAAGACTTCCACCTGCAGACCATGATTTCCCCCCCCCCCACACATTCCCAGAGGGGAGGGAACCCCCAGGATTGGGGGGGCATTTTGAGGTGCTGGGGGCGGTCACGGTCCATGGGTGGAAGTCTCGGTGCTTGTGGAAATATTAGTCTGGAACCAACCCCATGAATACCTAGGAAATCATTTTTGCTTCATCTTAAACAAGTCTAATAATACTTTGTGTCACATGTGGCCTTGTTAAAAAACCCAGCTGCGTCCACATTCATCTTAGCAGGGTGGTCCCAGTAACTTATTTCCACCTAAGAGTATTCCTCAGATTCCGCATTAGTGACTTGGCCCAATAAATAGTCTCACTACAAGTCTAAAGGATGTTATCATTAGGAGTAGTAAGTAGAAGAAGAAGAGTTGGTTTTTATATGCCGACTTTCTCTACCACTTAAGGCAGAATCAAACCGGCTTACAATTTCCTTTCCTTCCCCTCCCCACAACAGACACCCTGTGAGGTGGGTGAGGCTGAGAGAGAATGACTTGCCTAAGGTCACCCAGCTGGCTTCGTGTGTAGGAGTGGGGAAACAAATTCAGTTCATCAGATTAGCTTCCGCCACTCATGTGGAGGAGTGGGGAATCAAACCCGGTTCTCCAGATCAGACTCCACCGCTCCAAACCACCGCTCTTAACCGCTACACCACATGTAGAAGGGAAAAAAGGGGGAATAGAACCCAACCTAGAAAACTTGCACACAATTTATGTGGGAGATATATACAGCCCAGCATAAAAACCTAAGACAGTCCTGCCAGATGTTGGTGTAATTGGTAATATATACAACCTATAACATGCCTGGTCTGTTGTATATTGCCTGTATATGTAAATATATTTGTAATGTGTGTGCATGTTTTATATATGATTTAAATAGACCACTGAGGAAGGTCATATAGGCAGAAACGCGTTTAGCTTGTGGTGACAAGACATCAACCTTAAGAAATGCCATTGTGCTATTTTAACTTTTTTTAAATTTTCTTATATAGTAGTAAGTAAACATACAATGAAATAAGGGAAAAGCTAACAAGGTGCTGCTGTTGTGGAATACTAAAGGCCCTGCTGCTGCCCATGCATAGCTGCGGCTCAGTTACCTTCTGTCTTCCTCGGCCTGCTGGACCTCTGAGAAGTTCTGGAAAGGCTCATGCTGGTTTTCGGTAGTCAGGAAATGTCTTTGGTGCCTGACTCTGATGTCAGGTGTCTATTAGCCACTCAAGTGCCCTGCTCGTTGCTTGAGGCATGCTTTCCAGTGCCTGGTGTACTTTCAAACGTTTCTGTCTGTCCACTGCTATTTCCAGTTCTCCACCTTGGTTTTTGACCGTTGCGTTGAGAACTTTGGTACTGTGTCCTAGTGCATCTTGAATTCAAACAACTGGCTTCAGTGAGTGGTGTAGAATCAAACTATATGAGCATTCAACAATAAGAGGAGTGTGTTAACCTACAGAGATGTGCATTTTTTTCCCCCATCAGGCACATCTAGGAGAAGATGCTGACCACTACATTCCTCAGCATGCCTAGTTTAGACAGCTATAATCTTCACATTTCTCCTGTCATATTACTGAGAGCTCCATCCTTGTATACTGAGCATATATATAACATTGCAAGAAGGTCAGGCTGTAGCATTTACACCCTATAGCCATGCTTTCCTTGCTGCCCGTTCTATGAGAGTCAGTACTCCAGTTTGGGAAATCCCATTCTGCCTGAAATCATAAATGGGTCAAAAACCTAGAGCCATATAGCTTCAAAGCCATCTTGAAACAGATTTGAAAACTGCAAAGAGAAGCTGTTTTGAAACAGGCACAATGCCCTGGCTGACGTCGTTATTAGGCGCTCTGAAAGGGGGTTTGGTTGTCACCTTGAGACGTGCAGGTCCCCCAGGGCAGCGTTTTAGGGCAGCGTTTTGCATTCAAGCTGGCCGTTGTCTCAGGTGATGACAGAAATGATTCAACAGTGAAGCCCCTGATGTGGTGCTTAAAGGCTTAGCCACAACTGGTAGTCATTTGGTCTTCATAATACGATGCTTCTCCTTTTTTGCAGCCTCTGTTAGCACCCTTTGAAATGAATGGGCAGTTCACACCTCAGAACTATTGCTCCAGGCTCTCTGCAAGCTCAGGCAGACATCGCCGCACTGGTTGCCCTTGGGTCACGTTCTTGAAGGTTTTCTTCAGGAGTATAACAGCTAGAGACTTCTAAAAAAAACAAACATTAAGCTGAGACACTGGAAAGCAATTGAGAGGCCTGCCCCCCCACCGGCCACCTCGCGTCCTAGTCCTCTGTTCTCCCTGTGCTCTCTCAGTCTGGGAAAATGCTGCTCTAGGGGGAGATATGGAGTTTCCCTTGATCACCTCTAGCAGCAGGCATGGCAGTTTTTGGCGGAGGCTGCTGGGCCGTTTGGCTGCTGAATTTGGCGCTGTGTGCAGTTGCCGAAGCCCTGAGTGGAGGTCTGAGGTCTCAAAGGAGAGAGGTAGGTGAGACTGAGACCCTTTCCCCCCCCCACTCAGATGCGACGTCTCTCTGGCGAGGGACCCACTTTGGCCTGGATGGCAAGAGAGAGGCCACCCTTGGCCGAATGGGGGTCCCTCCCTGCCTGTGGTTCACGCAGAGCTGTGCTCCCTTTAGGAGGGGGCGTCTCTCTGCCGCACAGCTGCTTTACTTGAGCATATTGCTAAGCGGCTGCATTCATCCAGTGCCACCTGCCATTCTAGGGACTGTGACCCATCCTTAGGGAGGCAGTGTGTGTATTTCAGAGGCGGGGCAGCCTTTCCTCTGTGAGCCAGTGGGAGCAGAGAATCTTGCTAGAAACATACATTGATGAGGCCTCTTCCCGACAGCGGCCTTCTCTTGTGCGTTGCAGCCAGTATTTCAAAGGGGTGCGCTGAGGGTAACTGTTGTGTGGGGCAGCTGGTACCCTCTGCGCAAAAGTGGAGTCTTCTCCATGTCCCCAACAGATGAGTGTTTTTCTTGGTAAGAAAGGGGGATCCCATGCACAAGTGCTTGGTCTCGCCTTCCTCATCGCCCGACACAGGAGCTGTTCACAAGCTGAAGGCAATTTCCCACTGCCAGTGGCTGATGGGTACAGGTGGTGACCGTGTGACTCCATGTTCTGTTCCAGGACGCACAACAATCTGTACCTGCCGGAGATGGTGGCTAAATTGGGGGAAACTTTTGCAAAGGCCTTGGACATGCTAGAAGTGGAGAAAAATGCCATCCTTGGTAAGTATCCGCTTACGGTGCTTTCACTGTCTCTTGTTTACTGTAGAAACGCTTCATCCTTTTCAAAATGCAAGAGTTGCTTTCATGCTCGGTAACTACAGTTGGAGTCTTCTCACTTGCTCCTCAAGCTTGTGTTGGAGATTCTGCAAGTTTTTGTTTCCCTGTGAATGCTTTTAGAACAGTATCATTTTGTGATCTCCACTAGTGATTAGTTTTTCCCTTCGCATGTTTCTGTATTTCTGGTGGTGACTTCGCTTTGCTGATACTGGTTTTCCCCCCTCTCTTCTTAGGCCTTCCTCAACCTCTGCTGGAGCTTTATGATTCTCCTGTTTACAAAACTGTCTTGGAAAGGATGCAGGGTTTTTTCTGCACCTTGTATGACAACTGGTAAGAGCCTCTGTGATTTCCGATAGCACTGCTTTGGTGTGTGCTAGTAGTCTGGAGGTGACTTTGTTTTTTATGCTACACTTTAGTACCCAAATAGCCGGAAGCAGAGAGAAATCCATCCAATGAATTTGCATAGCCTTTCACAACTGTTTCCTCGGCAGGATATGGTTTTGTAAATGCTGTTGCACCACTTAATCCTGGTGAAAGAGGCCACTGCATGCCCTTCTCTGCCCTGGTCTTCTGGTGCTTTTCACATTCCATTCAAGTTACTACCATCAGTGTGTTTGTTTTCCTAACAGTGCAAAGATGCATGGTAAAATTCTTCTCTTAGCCATGAGGATAATGGAAATTCCTGTTGTTTGGCAGATAATCAATAAAGTAACGGAACTGAACACTACCAGTTGCATTAAGGTCAATAGCTTATATGACACTAAAAGAAGTTTTGCAAATTCCTAACTAACTGATTAGCTCTAGTAATGTAGTAAAAAGGTATATTTCCAGTTATCAGATCCTGGACTGTGCAATTTGAATTGCAGCTTCCACATTCTGGGGAATGCCGGCCCATCAATGCAGCAAGATTTCTACACTGTCGACGGCCTAGCATCTGAGCTTCTTAACTCTGCCTTTGTCAATCTTTTCAACATCCCTGACTTCAGACTCCGTCCTCTGCTCCGTATCCTTGGTTCATTGTTTTTAAACTTATGTATTTCATTTGTAGCCCCCGTTCTTGCCGAGACTCAAGTCAGATTACAAAATATAAAACCATACAATCAAGACAGCCTAAGACAGGGGACCCTCCGACCTTTTTGACCCTGCAGTCACCTTTGGAATTCTGCCGCAAGAGGCGGAGCCAGCCCCAAAATGTCAGGGGCTGAGGTCATGCATTAACTCTTTAATAGTAATGCTTCAACATTTAAGTCAGAAGCTACGCTTAACAGGATGCCTTTTGAAATGAACATGTTAAAAAATATCTCCTTGCATTCGTCACTTACCTTCATTTGTGCATTGAAGATACTTGTGTTGTGGTGGCAACTTCTAAAAATCTGTGAAGCCAATCAAGTCTCTAATGGCCACTCAAAAGCTGTGCTCGGCAAAAACCCCACCCAGCCCTACCCACTTTCTAAAAACTCTTGGCGGGCGCCAAGAAAGGGATTGCGGGCTCTGGAGAAGCTTTCCAAGATCTCTGTCGGTGCTGGGTTGCCTGGAAGTGTTTATCAGTAGAGGAGACCTTGTGTCAGTAGGACATTTGCATCAGGAAAATGTTGATGTTCATATGCGCTGCATAACTTCTTTAACTAGCTCTGTACAGGTGTGTTTGTGAAACCCTTGGTCCTCTCCTGCCCAGCAGAACACTATGACTCTCTTATCTGTCCTATCCTTGAGCCACTCTTCACCTACTTACATATGGTAAGGAAATGCAGAGCATGCATATGTGTGGGACTCATGTTGTGCGACTAGCAGTACAGATTGTCGTTTCCATGCTGTTGTTATCAGGGTTTTTTCATGCGTTTGTTACGCCTACATCCAGCCATTCCTCCAAGGAGCTCAGAATGGGAACTTGCCGAAGTACTCAGCGAGTTTCATAGCTGGAGACAGATTCTAACCCAGGTTTCCAACACCCAAGACCAAAACTAGAACTACTGTAGCACAGTGGTTTAGGATTATATTATAGCCCAGTAATGGACCTAGGAGACTTCAAACTGTGCTCAGTACCTGGTGAAATCCCAGATGTGTGTGGGGGGTGGGGAGGTAAAACGGAGCAGATTTTCCAGTGTGGGGTGGGGAGAGTGTTTTTTTGTGCTTTGATGCTGTTCTCTGCTTATCTATGGGGAAAACAGAAGCATAGCATACTGGATTATGTAAGTAGGTGCTCAGTTGCATAATATATACAGGTTATGCGACACTGTTTATTGACACAGCATTCGAGTTGCCTTGATGGAGAATCTTAAACTTTTTAATGCCGAATACGCATGCTGCTGAGTGTATGCCACTGATTATGTCATGCTGTTCTGTGCTGCTTTTTTCTTCTCTGTCAGAGGCTGTCCCAGAAATGGCAAGTCATCAACCAGCGGAGTCTGCTTTGGTAAGAGTGGTGGTTTAAGCAAGATAAAGAGGACTGCTGCTTGACACTTCCATGTTGCTATTTGTCCTTCCACTGCTGGCGTATTGTAGTTGTTCCCAGGGTCATTGTATTAAATATCTCCTGAAGGGGGAATTCACAGCAAGTGGGAATACAAAAATGTCTCCCCTCTGGAGAAAAACACTTCTGGAGTTGTCAGTTTCCTGGCTCTGCAGTTGGGTTTGATATCAGTAAGGAAGTGGTTAGCTGCTGATTGTGCTGCAACTTGTTTTCAACCTTTTGGGAGTGTGGTGAAAGAAATGGTCCTTGCTTGTAACGTGTTCTTTGGACAGAACCTTGCATTGCCCAGGTGCCAAACACCTGCAGCATCTACCTGTGAAGATAGTGGCGTGCCAGCAAATAAAATGGGGCAGGAAGAGAGACAAGGGCTGTACTTAGGCAGACACCCTTGAAGCAAGTCAAGTCCCAGTATCCCAGGGATTCAACCTTGGCTGGTGGCTGTGCAGGCCTGGGAGGCGATGACGGGCATAAGCCATGCCTGTTGCCTTCTCCTGCACCATTAGCCCCAGCAGTACTGCCAGTGCCTAGGTAGTTCAGGCAGAGATTTGATCTTGAGTGCCAAGAAATACAATCTAGTGTGCTACTGTTGGCAGATGGGCCAAAGGTTGCCTACCTCTGGTATAGCTTGATTGCAAGCAATATTCAGTTGTCCGCCCACATTTAAACTAGAAAACTTTTATTAAAAGTCTTCCAGGCTTGAGAGCTAAATTTCCCCCAGGATTAAGGGTGATGCTTGGTATCAGCTGGTTTCCTTAGGTTTATACTGTAACCACAAAATCTGCCACCATCTCTCCCATCAGCGATGAGGACACAACCGATGACAACCCAGAATCCCAGGAAATGTTGGAAGAACAGCTGGTTAGGCTGCTCACCCGAGAAGTCATGGACTTGATCAGTGAGTGAAAGTAGCAGCTTGCATGGAAAGCCTGAACCATCTGTGTTATGTGCTTAGGAGTGCAGAGGTCATGCCTGTGGTCTGTTTATACTGGGGTCTGCAGGATCACTGTGCCTTAGGGGGCTTGCCCAGATATAGGTGCTTGTAGATTTGCTTTTCATACTCTCATAGACTACCCATTTTTCAGGGTATTCTTTTATCAGCTTTTGGTTTCTTATGGGAAACCTCAGCCTAGATATGGATAAATTAGTGTTAAAAAGTGGTTTGACATTCAATGCATGTTCAATAGGTCTTTTATTAACTGTGAGATTTGAAAAAAACTTATGTCCACTATAATCAGATTGGAGTTTGTATACAATGCCTCTTGAGCGAGAAACCTTTTGAGTGTGTAACCAGTAGGGTGTTTCTTAATATTTAGTTCAGGGGTGTCAAACATATGGCCCTTGGGCCAGCCCCAGCCCCTTCAGAGCTCTTATCTGGCTCATGAGATAGCCGAGGCAGCCACCACCCTCAGTCCCGATCTGGGCTGGCGAGGCATAGCCTGGCACAACCAAGTGACATTTATGTCCTATCCGGTCCACGTAACAAATGAGTTGGACACACCGAATTAGTTGATCTTTCTGTTGGTTTTCCCCTCTGTTTTGGGTTGGTTGAGGACATTTTCCCACCCACCCCTTCATTCATTTGCCTAGACAAAACACCCAAACCACATGGTGGCATTGGAGTGTTAGTTATGGCCTTTGGCACATTCTCAGGTCACACAGGATAATGGCAGGTGTTAATAGAAGTGCTGAAGCTTCTGACGCTATCATGTGAGATCTCAGACTATATTTTGAAATCTGGCTTGGAATCCTTTGCCCAATGCAGAGATTCTGTAGCAGATGTACTGGCTTCTTATCAGATAAACTGACAGGGAAGACACCTCCAAAGAGATTAAACCTTAAAGCCACAAGTCAAAATAATTGCCAAGTGAGGTCAGAATCTGATCTTATATTTTGGCACTTGACTTTGACTGCTGAGTCCTAGCTTTGTAAGTACATGATAATTCATTCCATTGATCCCTAAACTGCTCCTAACACTACTTTGGACTGTGAGAAGCCTCTTTTGTGGTTCCAAAGTAGGCTTAGAACACTTAATGCTCCCTTAGAGGGATTTAGAATTGCCTGAATAGCCCTCACTAGCCTGATCTTGTCAGATCTCAGAAGCCAAGCCAGTACTTGGATGGGAGACCACCAAGGATGAGTGGGGTTGTTACGCAGAGGAAGGTAATGGCAAACCACCTCTGTTCATCTCTTGCCTTTGAAACCCAACCCCCCCATGAGGGGTCGCCATGAATCTATTGTGACTTGATGGTGCATAGTTGTTTATCTAGAGGGATTTAGCACAATTGTGGAAATTAATCCTTCTCTTCAAACTTGTTTCAGTTCTCTAGCAGAGAGGGTCCAAGTCAAGCATTACAGAGGAGGAACAAAACATGTTGCCCTATGGGGAATGGATGGGGTCTTGTGTTGATTCTCTGCCAATGTCTCTTTTCCTCTGATGTATTTGCAGCTGTGTGCTGTGTCTCAAAGAAGGGTGCTGAGCAGAATAATGCTGTTGCCGCAGATGGAGATGGTGGGTACTAAAATGATGTGTTCTTTCTGTTTAACAGTTGAGGTCCTCTACAGGAATCATTTTTCTTTACAAATATAAATCGATATTAGCTATCTATAGACTTGGCTTTTACTATACTCTCCATACTTTATGAATGGGATTTCCAAGGTCTTCAGTTTCAGTAGTCAAGAGAGTACACTGTGTACATAATCTGGTCTATACAAAGGGGTCATAGTGCACATTTTAGTGCATACAGTAATGCTGGAACCCAAGCCATCAAGCAACTTACATGGCTCTGAGAAGATTGGGTATGTTCTTCAAAGTGCTACCTGAGCTGGGACTGCAGTGAAGAAATGGTTTTCTTCCTCTACAGATGGAGCTGCCTCTCATTAGAATTTTTCTGTAGTTTAGCTTCAGAATAACGAGTCTTGCAAGCTGACCCCACAAGAAATATGTGGCAAGGTGGGAAAAACTAGTGTGACTCAAAAATATGTGTGTGTTTAGTTCAACTTAGTTGGTTGCTGCTTGGTTTGTCTGACTTGTTTGCCATGGAAGAATGTGTTCATGTTGCCATTTTACTTGTTAGATGAGGAAATGATGTCCACGGAGGTGACGCCACCATCCAGCTCTGAGCTCACTGAACTGGGCAAGTGCTTGATGAAGCATGAGGTAAGAAAGCTGAGCTTCAACCCCTCCCTCAGGCAAGGTGCATGCATTTAAAAAAGAAGAACTTCCTTTAGTAGAAGAGTAACCCCAAAGCAAACCAGAGTTGGGAAGTTCAGTAGAAATTCACAAAGAATGCAGAACTAGTTCTGAGAACAATATCCTCTTAATGCTGCCTTCCTTTAGGGGAGAAATTATACTGTCCATTTTAGTTCTTTTAAAACCAACCATTATTGTACATATCAGAGCAGGGGTGCAGAAGGCTGCTCAATTCTGTAAGTATCAGTAACCAAACTCTTAAAAATCTACAGCACGCACCCATCCCCCTTCTGTTTGGTTCACTGGCAGGTGATGTAGGAGGTTGGCAGTAAGCTTGGGTGTTTCATGGAGTGGGCTCCTGAAATATAGCTGATTGCTAAACAGCCAACGACTTAGAAAGCCTCGCAGGGCATATGGGTTGACAGTGGTCTTTTCTCTCCTTCATTGTGCTTTCAAGATGAGGGTTCTTTTCCAGCAGAAAGTGCTGACTATTCTAAAGCTTGGCTCCACCAAGAAGAAAAGGTGACCCTGTATAAGGCCAGGTTAGATGCCATTGGACCATGTTGGTTACATCTGTCCCCAGATTCAAAGAACATGAAGGGCTTTCCTTGTCATTTCCATATATAAAGATATTATCCTCCCTGGTAAACTTTCAGCAAACCCAGAAAATTCTGGATGAGCCATGTGCTTTTCTTAAAAAAACAGCTGGATTTTTGTCACCCCCTAAGATTTGATTGCTACCTGAGCCAAGACACCGTCTTTGCAGATCCAGCAGGATCTTTGTAACTCCAAATGTTGTCCATGGGTAACCTACTCTCCTTATTGCTAGTTCCAAATAATCATTAGCATTGTTTCAAGACCTCTCACTGTTTCCCTGCAATATACATTTTGGCACAGGGTGGAGGATGGCTCAAACCTTGTAAGATCTTCCTTAATCTGCCTGGTCTGTGCCAGATTTTTGAGTGGACAGGCTTAAGGAGGATGGCTTGGTTCTTTTATTTTAGGGATCACAGTATTTTCAAGTCCTTATGAATGCTTGCCTTCAAGAACGAGTCTTTTAAAGAAATCTGAAAACTGAACCTTGCTTTTTCCAGAGTATTTGCACTGCTCTGCTGATAACAGCCTTCGCTTCCCTTTCCTGGAAGGATACCCTGTCTTGCCAAAGAACCACCACCCAACTCTGCTGGCCACTGCTCAAACAGGTACTTCGAGTGCAGGACTAACATTAAAATGTGTGGTGAGCTAAATATGGCTAAGAGTGGATATCCCTTTAGGGACTGCTCCTAGCATGAAAGACTTGCTAGACATTGTCTCCGCCAGGAAGATGGGCAGGCCTGTTTTGAGTTATCATCTGGCTACATGTTTATCTCTTCCATAGGTCCTAAGTGGGACCTTGATCCCTGATGCAGTGACCTGGTTTTTCACAAGCGTGCTAAAAGGGCTACAGATGCATGGGCAACATGACGGCTGTATGGCCGCTCTTGTTCACTTGGCTTTCCAGATCTATGAGGCCTTGGTAAGAATGCAGTTGCTACTAGCTTAGATTATTAATCGTGATCAAGCACTGAGCCAATTTCTATGTTGTTAATGGGGGAGGGGGGCTTGTTACGTGGTAATATCTGTTCTGGCAAAACTCTCCATTGACTATCTTCTTTGCTACTTGAAGCGTCCACGCTATGCTGAACTGAAGGCAGTGATGGAACAGATTCCAGAAATTCAAAAAGAATCCTTGGAGCAATTTGATAACAAGCTGCTCAACCCAACACTGCAGAAAGTTACAGACAAGCGCAGGAAGGACAATTTCAAACGCCTAATTACAGGTTGTTTTGGGGTAAGTCTTGGTACTGAGCAGCAGAGAAATCACCCTCCTATCTGCAAGAGGTATTTTCTTTCTACTCTATCTGGATATCATTCATGGACTGTTAAACCTTATTCTAGGCTTGTAGAGCCTCTGCCTAACCATGATGAAAGCATACCTCAAGGAAGATTGTTAAACAAGGTCTCTGGTCCTCCAAACAACAGGTTACGGGCCCAGTTGTGTAGGTTCACAGATAGTTATCAAGTTTGTCTGAGTAGTAGTGAAAGCAGAATGTTTAGAGAGAGCAGATGTTGATATTGTAAGGTGCTTGCACCTTACTGAATCACTGGAGAAGATAACATTTGGTGCTTTGATTTCATACAACGTTCCCAGCTCAAGTTAAGCCAAGTCTTGTTTTAGCCACTGAGGAGGAGGAGTGCTAGCCAGGCTTCAAGTGCCTCAACATTCACTTTGTCCTGTTGTGACTGTGCCTCCTGCATTACCCTTTTGCCGCATGCAAAGCAATCTACCTGAGCAACGTGGAACTAGGGGAAAAGGAGAAGTTAAAAACCTTCCCCAGAATTTTAGAGCTGTGGCATGGTGCTGTCACAGAGGGCAGGGTACAGTGTGGAAAAACCAACATTCAAAAATAAGATTCACGAAGTATTCATCCTCCAAGGGTGTGCATTTTTCCTCACTGGGGAAACATGCTTCCAGCTGCAACTCTTTTTCCCCTTACCCAAATTGGATTAACCCTTCAGAGATTTTGCCATTCAACCAAAGGACCTTCCTTCCCTGTCCACTTTCAGGCAGACAGGAAAAAGCATTCCAGTTCTGTAAGCCACCTGCCCCAAGAAGAGGAGTTGGTTTTTATATGCCGACTTTCTCTCCCACTTAAGGGAGACTCAAACCGGCTTACAATCTCCTTCCCTTTGCCTCCCCCAACACACACCCTGTAAGGTAGGTGGGGCTGAGAGGGCTCTAACAGAGCTGTGACTAGCCCAAGGTCACCCAGCTGGCTTCGTGTGAAGGTGTGGGGAAACAAATCCAGTTCACCAGATTAGCCTCCTCTGCTCATGTGGAGGAGAGGGGAATCAAACCCAGTTCTCCAGTTCAGAGTCCACCGCTCCAAACCACTGCTCTTAACCATCACACCAGGCAGCCATTATTGCAGAATGGGCAAAGGGGTGCATTTGGCAATCCATAAAGGGCGGGCAAAGGCATTTGGCGCTTCAAGAAGGCAAGCAGCAGGACACAGTGGGACTGGGAGCTTGCATTTGGGAACCAAAAGGAAGGCAGGTGCTATACCAGAGCAAACACAAACACATGTATTATTCAGTCAGTGAATGTGAGTGCTTGGTGGAAATTACTTTGAGTGTGTGTACTGCAGCAAGTGACAAGACAAATTGACTAGAAATGTGAGTTGTAAGAGCCCTGCTGAATCACACTTCATACTATTTAAATGGCAACACACTTGAAAAATAGTAAATTAGTCACAATCTTACACAGCAGTGCTAACCAATGCTGTCTAAGAACAGAAGGAGCTCAAAGAGATACTTATTTTTGGGTGGGGGGGAACACACACACACACACCACTTAAGAACCCTCCTCAATCCTTCGGTGAAAAAGAGACTGAGCAGAATAAATCTTTTCTGTTACAAGACCTGTTTTATCCTTTTGTTGAGAAACATTTCCTGTTAGTTTCAATCTCTCCTGAACACCAGCCCAGCTGCAGAATAGTCGCTATTACTGAATGGCTTTAGTGAGCTTATTAATTTTATGTCGTCCCTAATGCAGACTTTTCTTGTTCCTTACAGAAGCCTCTAGGAGAGCAATTCCGCAAGGAAGTTCATATCAGAAACCTGCCATCTCTTTTCAAAAAGGTGAAACCACCTGCAGAGGCAGGTACATTGGGAAACAATGAAGAGGGAACCCTCATCGCACTCTTTGAGCCATAAATTCAGAATACTTCCATTCCACCTATGCCATTGTATGGTGTGTTCTTTCACAGTACCCAGTTGTTTACTTTGTCTGCTTGTTCCAGAGCCTGGATGAAGTTCTTACTAGCCTTGTCCTCTTTCTGGTTGGAAGATGGAAACTACACATTCAGTCCAGTTCACTAAGTGTAACCTGCCTGATTTTGATCCCTTCAGCTTGGTGTACAACTGGCTTTTCCTTGGATAGAGCCCCGCCACTTAGCATGAAGGCCTTAATTCAGTTTCACACACACACCCCACTAAGCTTGTGCTGGTCCTCTAGGAACAAGCCTCTACCCAAACACACAATACTTTCCCCATGAAGGAAGCATGACAGCAGATCCCTACTTAGTACATCTGTCATTTTACATTCGGGATATCTACACTGTGGCTGCCTCAAAGCAACACTAACACTCTCCTTTTCTTTTGGAAAGGCCCAGTTTTCCTAAAGGTAACAGGGCTGCACCCTGTACCACCCTCACCCCCCATCTCCATGGAATTACTCTATTTTCTTCTAGGAAGTAGCACATATCTACCAGCAGCAAGGAAAGTTCAGTAAGAAATGGCTTCTGTTGTCTGTTTGATTCAACCATGCCTCCACTGGTCTAGTGTAGAACAAGGTGACCTCCTTGACTCCTATAAGTGTTGTCAATTCAAAGCAGATCTTCCACTTCCAAACCTGGCTTCAGTTGTCAGCAGCTTGCATAGTCTAGTGAACAACAGTCCACTGCTACTTTGGGGCTGATTTGAAGTCACTCGTTCAGTGCTGTGTAACAACTAGAAGACCTTTGCTTAAGCTGTTATAATAGTTTTATTGAGGAAGTATAACAATGTTTTACCGAAGCAAGAGAGATTTGAAGAGGCATCTAGCCTTTGTGATTACATTCAGATCTTTATTTTTAGTTAGATTCCACTGGGACTTCTTCATACCCATTGTGCCCCCTCTATTAACTTTTTAATAAAACAGAAAGTTCCACGACAATAGCTCTTTTGCCTAGGAAAAGCAGCTTGTATTTATTGTGTCATAGTTGTTTTAACCGTGAACATTTAAAATCTTAGAACATCTCTGCAAAAGGACCCTCTATCTACAGATGTCTCTGAACGAATTGTGATACACTTGAATGTCAGTAAAGATCTTTCAGTTTTATATATATTCTTCTGACTGCTCTCTATCTTGATGTGGTGTCAAGTTTGCATTGATGCCCTATTCTTTATACCATACAAAAGTTTAATAAGCACCAGTAAATTTTTCTCAGGAGCAAAATTGTCAGTGGTAGGATTAACTTCATAGATGAAAAGTTCCAAAAGGTGACTTTGCCCTCTCTTTAAAAGTTAATATTGTGTAAAAAAACATCTGAATCATGCTCGACGACTGTGAGGGCATGTGTGTGCATTGAGTTAATCAGTCTCAAATGGGGGCAGCTTCAACCTCTTGCCTACTTTTAGTGCCCAGCACAACCTTAACACTGTTCTCAGTTCCTTGCATTACAATGTCCTTTAAGTTTAGATAAGCTCCTTTAAAAAGCAGCCAGTATAGTGCATTTTCCATTTGGCCAGGGCTTCAGAGCACCTGGATTTTATCAGAATACAGCCTGTTCATCAATAGTGAACGTGGGGTAGGAAAAAACAGTGATAGTGATAAAGTTTATTGTCTGCGGCCGAAGGCCATGACAATCCACCATACAAAACATTAAAATATCATAAAATAACATTAAAGGACTTTAAAACAGTCTGACTCACAAAAAACTAGTATTTAAATATGTTATGTTCCCTGATTAGAAACAGCTTTAGCTCGGATTTTCTTTGCTTTAGCAGCTAAGAGTCACACTCTGTAGGTAACATCAGGATTGGCATCTGATAGGAGAAAGAGCAGCTTCTCTGAATCTGGAGATTTAGGCCCTTTAGAATCACTCCGAGGAATTTAAGTCTGGGTTCTTTGGACAGAATAAGGTGTAATGAGTTAGGTCCTCTGGAGCAGCTCCACAAATACATAGGCGAGAGGCCCATGGTGTTTGGGAGTAACGTCCAGCTATTCAAGCTATTGGCATGGTTTGAAACCGGAGGGAGGTAGGGGAAAAAAATGGGAACAAGCCTTGCTGCCTCTCTACAGTCACATCCACAGTAAGCCACTACGTAATTGCTCTGTGAGCCCAGGGCAACCTTGGTCAGACTTGAGTGTGATGAACACACACAACAATCATCTTCTGTAGGTGACAATAAAATTGAGTCCAGCATGGTGAATTTAAATGTCAGTAGTTTGCAAAGCTGCTGCTGATTAGCTGTTTGAAAACAGGAACAGAGTACGAGACGGCACCTAATTTGCACAGCGTAGTTTTAGGAATTATGGAGTTAGCTGACATCAGCTAAGCCCTGTTCATGGGTCCTTTTTGAAATGAAAGTAGCTTTAACCCACTGTTGGAAAAGGATCAGAAATACAATTTCTAGCCACAGAAAGCCCTGTCATGAAAATCCACAACCAACATACTGCGTGAGCTTCACAGCTGTGAGGATTGAAACACATTTCCCTTTAGTCTGATACCGCACTGGTATACCAAAGCAGCTCTCCCGCCTTGTACAGGTATCACACCCAAAGTAGTCTGCCTGAATTTAAGGCTTGGCTTCTATACTTTTCACTCCATTACAGGATATGTTGGACCCTTGTTTTACAAACGTCTGCCTGGATTGTTTAGATACACTTTCATGAACAAGAAAGCTCCTACTCTGCCAGAAATTTTGTTAGTCTTTAAGATGCTACTGGACTCTAGCTATTTTCTACTGCTAGTGACAGACTGACACGGCTATCATGACCTACTTTCATGAACAGCGCATCATGTACCGGTTGGCAAGGAGAACTCTGAGCCTTTGTTCAGACAAACAAGACAGCAGGCTGAGGCCTTATAGCAGATCTTTCCCTGGCGTGTTTTTGGATTGCTAGAACATCGTAGTGCTCTTTAGCTGACAGATTAAAACTCTGAAAGCTTGGACAGAGAACTTTAGTCCTTTATAAAACTCAGGTAACATTTAGAAATAGTAAAAAGCCAAATAGCAATACCTGACAGTCAGTGGATTTCCCCACTTCTGTGTTGTTTCCATGTTCTACTTTCTTCCCAGTTTTAGAAATTATGTTAAAATTCCAGAATCACCACACCTACAGCAGTTTGCTACAGCTTCAGTTCCTTCACATCTAGATTACCGCTACACACAAGCACTTGGTGCACACACTCAGCTTCCTCTTCATGATGTTTTTCACCAGTGCAGACCAGCGATGCCAACAAACAGAAGGAACTGCAATCTTCAGCTGTATGTTGCTGGCACAGTTTGTACAAAAGCCAGAAATGAAAAACCTAAATAAGATGCTAACACATTAGTATAGCTCCACAAATAAGACTGGGAGAGCCCCAAAGCTCAAGCAGGCCAAATATCTTAAACATTCCTTGTGAACAGATCCAGTTAAAACAGTTAAACCACTCTAACACAGTTTAAGCAGAAAAAGACACAACACAGGGAGGACTTCCTAAGATTTATCTTGAAATCAAAACAGATATGATATAATACTAGCGTCTCATATTCTTTCTCCTTGTCCCCTTCCATAACAAAGTCAAACCCCCTCAGTAAGGAACCTACCATAACACTGGCATCTTTACTAGCTAGGAACAAAGCAGATAACCAGTAAGCAACATTTTTAAACTTCCATTTTTGGAATGGTACACAGATCATGGGCATTAGCACAAGTACTACATGATAAAACAAAAATCTTGCCAGTACACATCACTAAAAAGACAGCTGTTGTGACCTGTTTGACAGGTGATTCACCAGCTAACAAAGCTCTGTTCTCCTTGGGAGATATAACTCAAGGCTAGTCAAGCAACTTGGGAGGTCCTGCAATTTATTTCCAGCAGTCCAGCCGTCTGCGATTCTTCTGAGACATTAATTCTCTGAGATAGTCAAGATTTCTCCCGTTCATTCCAACATGGAAAGTCTCTGCAAGAAATAGCTGCACAGTAGCACCTTCTCAACCACTACTCAATACCTGAAGTAGAAAGCATGAAGAATCCAGTTCCAATCTTTTACATCCACGGTAGAGTGTTATCCACTTGGTGACAGACGCACAACTTGGCTGGAAGCCATCCTTCAGGAACCAGCTGCCCGACTAAGCAGACCGTTCTGCTGAAGTCTAAGAACACAATCTTCTTATTTCTTCTGAATAGTTTTCAGCTCCTCCAAGAAGCGCTGACATTTTCCCATTAACACCTTGATTGCTTCACTCACCAACACATCTGGAGGCAGAACACCTGTTGATTCTACAGAAACTGTAGAAACAGACTAGCGTCAGGCCCTCATTGAGCCTAGCCACTGCTAATCAAAAGTATCGTAAAGTTCTTTTGGCAAGACATCTCAGATTCCTCACTGAACTGACTATGCTACAGAAAATGCAAATCTTCACCTGGGGAGGGGGAACAATTCATAACTTATTTGTATATCTTCATGGTTCTACACTTATACATTATTGATGTATGTAGGATATTTCTATGCCACCTCTTCTGCATCCTGCTTGAAACAGCTTACACTTAAAACAGTGTCAATATAAAAACAAGCCATTAAAAAATAAGCCACTAGACATAACTAGCATAAAAACTATGCCATAAAAAAAAAGAAGACAACCATTTAAAAACACTGGTAAGGTAAAAACTCCTAAATAAAAGCCTGGGTTAAAAAAATTGTATTTTGGCCTGGCACCTAAAAAAATAGATGCCAGGCAAGCCTCAAGGGGCAGGGCATTCCAGAGGCCAGTTGCTACCACAGAAAATGCCCTGTCTCTAGTCACTGCCAGCCTCATCTCTGAAGGCAGGCGCACAAAGAGTCAGGCTTGAGAGGCACAACCTAACTAGCAGGCTGGATAGTACAGGAGACGGTCCTTCAGGTGCCCTGACCCCAAGCCATTTAGTGCCTTAAATGTAAGAACCAACATTTTGAAATTGTGCCCACAAACAGATGGGTAATTAGTGCAGATCTTTCAGCCCAGGGGTGATATCTCCATAACTAACACCTGACAATAGCCTGGCACCCACATTTTTCAACCATTTCAAATTTCTGGAGTTTTCAAAGGCAGCCCCACGTAGAACACATTACTATAATATAACCGGGATGTGATCAGAGCATGGCTCACCACGGCCAGATAACACTTTTTGAGGCATGGCCATAGCTGGAAAACTAGCTGGAGCTGATAAAAGGCACTACATGCTAAGGAGGAGACCTGAGCTTCTGACCAGTAGGACCCCCCAAGCTACGAACCTGCTCCTTTGGGGGCAGGGGGGAATACAACCCCTTCCCAACAGGCTGACTACACAGTCCCCAAACAGCTTCTCCACTGACCTACAGCACCTGAACTGAGCTTCGGTTTATTGGCCCCCATTCATCCCATTGCCTTCTCCATGTTCCAAACACCAGTCAGCACCCTGCTTGAATTATGGTTTTTGGACTTCCAGTTTTCAAGCATGATCAATGGGCCAGTTTACAGGTCTAAAGCGTAACTCTGTTTTTAAAAGATGTTGTATCACGACATGCATAATTCTGAATTCCAATTTATAACAGCTTTTAAACAGAATATTGAGCCCAGAAGACTGAACTAGCTACTCCCTACTGCGTTGTAAGCGATCAGAGAAGGAGCCAAAGAGAGGACAAACAGTGACAAAGTTACTTACAGATGTAGTGATCTCGCACTCGAGCCAGCCGGACAAGGGTTTTCAAATCGTCATGGCGAAAAACTTCCCGACTAAACGTATCTAATCTAGCATTGGCCACTCTTGCCACTTTTTTCCCTAGAGAAGCAAAACAACGCTTAAGAGCCAAAGCCAATGTGAAAATCTCTTTAATTAACTACCCTCATCCGCTGCTAAATTATGTTGTTTCCCCAGTTACCACTGCATACCAAGTGCAAATCACACTTCCTCGCAAAAAACAGGCATCCACAGAATCATCTCATTGTTTAAGCCATAATCAAAAAAAATGGCACTGCTCATTGACCACTAAAGCTCAAAATGAACACTTTGCCCAAGTGCAGTCTATTCATATGCATCTTTGTTAGAAAGAAGGTATACATAACATTGCAGTCTTGGTATCTGAGAGAGAGTTCAGACAGTTATTGTCAAGGTAACTCACTCTCAGGTTGCCAGCCAGACAAGGTAAGCACCCTGCACAAAAAAAGGAGCAATTCACAGATCATATTTATGGGGTGGGCTGCTGTTGCACATCAGCTCAGACCAAAACGCATGCACAGCTGTTTACTTCATTTATGCCCTGCCTTTTTCCGTAATGGAAATTTAAAGTGGAGTATACCGTTGTTCTCTCCTCCATTTTATCCTCACAAAAACCCTGTGAATAGGTACGTTCAGCTAAATGTGTGTGACTGGCTAAGGTCACCGACCAAGATTTTGTGGCAGATTCCCAGATCCTTGTCTGACCTTCGAACCTACACGATACTGGTTTTGTCGAGATCATTTGCACAGACAGTAGGGGCTGAATCTAGGTCATGCAGTTTTTTATATCTGTGAGTACAGTTTATGCTTTCACACTGTAAACGAAGGAGCTGCTAAATACCTTTGATTTCTTGAATCTCTATGACCCCAGGAGAAAAGCACTTCTTCAGCCTCTCAGCTGCTTCCCCTTCGATAGGCTGCAGTAGAGTTATTTCTGGCAACAGCCGGTAGCTGGCTGTGGCCACTGGAGAAAACTTTGCATGATCTTTACCTAAAGGAAGAAGGCTATTAAATAAACAGGAGGCTCGGGGGGGGGGGTATGCAGGAAGACCGTAGGACCACCTCCTTCTATACAAACATGCCGGCTTCCCAAGATGATAATCAATGACCATTCTCAAGGTGACCTGCCATCTAGAAAATAGATACATGAGACTAAAGAAGACGGCCTTTTTCTGCAAGTGTGTCTCCATTTATAGTCCTCGGTCCCAAGGGAAAGCCCCCCAAAGCATTCTGGATTTTTTTTTTAACATGTCAGACAAAATCTTCACTCAAGCTTTTGCAAAGCGCATTCACGTTTTCTTTCCTGTTGTTACATATCGCAGAGCATTCAGGCTGTCATGCTGCTCCTGAGTGAAATTTTAAGCTCCTCTAATCTTACTGCATTGATGTTTAAAACAACATGCTAAAATCCCTTAATCTTTTGTTTTACCCATGAGCTGTAAGCAGCCTTGGGCCTGATAATTTTGACTTGGTATGACTCTCCTCATTTTGCTTGCGTCACCCTACAAAGTGCTTATTAGATGCCTCTTCATATGGACTGTTACCATGCTACCATACCATAATAGCAGTCCATATGAAGAGGTCTCTCTGTGAGAAGTGTGGGCTATGAATACAGTAATTAAATTTGACCCATCATGGTATATACAGCAATAAGGTCTATGTAGGCTTTGGTTACCCAGATCCTTAAAGACCTAGTTCAAACCAAGAAGTGTTCAAGACACGGTAAAAAAGCAGGCTTTACTTAAACCTGAGGCCACAAAGGGATGCAACTGCAATGATGACCAACAGTAACAATACTTGCAAAGCATCACGGACCAGTGAGAACTGTGTTTCACACGGCAAGGGAGAGCTACAGCTGGTTGATGGATGGTCTAGAATCCAGAAAGCTCAGTCAACCAAAACAAAGCACACCAAACCTCTCCTAAAAAGCGTCCTCATAAAGACGTACTTTAAGATTTGTTGCCAGAATCAGCTATACACAGAAATTCCAGATTTCCTTTGCCACACACAATTTAGATTGTTAATGCCACCAAGCCAACTCACCAGTGCCCTTTACACAATGCATAAGTACATCGATTCCTTGGCCAGGACGCAACTGGGCAATGAGGATGTCATCGTGTACAGGACGGAAGTCAGCATTCAGATTGTCCGCCTGAGACCCCAGCGGCACCCATTCCATGTGCTTGCTATAAACTGTGAAAAACAAAGGCAACAGAATAAATTCCGTCCGTACGTAAGTAGCCACTCAGATATCCTCTTCACAACTTCACTATTGGGGCAGGGACAGGAGTAGAAGAGTGAGGGGACTGGGATTTTTTGAATGAGTATGTCCAAAAGAAGAGGTAGTAGTACAGTGAAGCTATGGGACAGCAGAAGCCATTTCCACCCAAATAATTTGTTGTACCTTTATGGTTGATGTACAGTTCATTAGGATCAGATGACTCCTTGGCTGCCTGAGGGTTCTTGCTACACTTAATTTTCAACTGGAACTGCAGAGTGTTAATTTCATCACACTCGTCTTCTGTAAAAAAACAAAAAAAAAGTCTATGCTGAAACTTCCCTGAGCAACACCTCTGGCTTCGAATGGTATACCCTTGTGTGGTGGCTAAGCTTGATTTACCCAGCGAATTCCCCCTAAGTCCTTTCCACAGGATCTCACCTTCACTCTTGTATTCAAAGAGGCGAGGATCAGCATGTATAGGGATCAGCCCCAAGCGGTGGGCCAGGATTTCATCTTGCACAATAGAGGTGTTGTTGTACACAAAGACCTTCTCCACAGCCATGGTTGGCACCTAGACAAGAGGGGGTGGTTAAACCACACCAGCACCTGAAACTCATGAATGTGCTACCAGTTTCCTAAAACAATGCAAGTATTTCTAAAACATTGAAATATTTACTGCAGAACAGGAATTCAGCTCCTTTATGTGATTTAAAGCTATTAGACCTTACTTGTAGCTATTACTAACACCACGTTCTCCACTGTCAAAAAACAACTCTCAGGGACAAGCATCATAGGTGATTAAAACCTCTGAGAAGCCTTCCCAATTTTCCAACTGGAAAAAAAAATCTTTACTAGAAAGTACCTTTAAGGGAAAATGCCTGTTCTGTACAGTCTAAAACAAGAGTTCCCAATGTGGTACCCATGGGCACCATGGCACCTGCCAATACCTTTTCTGGCATCCGCCAAGTGTTTTCTGTTAGTGGGCATGGCCAGGTGGGGCTTTTGCCTACCAGGGATTCTGATTAGCCATTGGTGATTTGATTGGCTGTGCACATTTTTTATAAAATGTTGCTTTGACAGCAGCTGCCACCACAACCCTTCAGCAACCATTTTGTGGCTGGCCCCACCTCCTGCAACAGCCATTTTGTGTTGTACCCTCTAACCTGTGGCATAATTCCAAAGGTGCCCGCAGGCTTAAAAATCTTGGGGGCTCCTGTTTTAAAATAACATCGTTTCACCATTTTGTAACAGCAGAAAGTGGCACTAGCCAATCTTGGGTCATACAATCCCAAGCCAAAAGAATATCTGGGGAATGCCTCACTACTAGCCTAGCAAGAGAAATGGATACCCATACCTCAGCAAGCAAGATACGTCGGAAGGCATTAGCGACAGCTGCATCAATCCCCACCATGTCAAATTCTAGAGTGCTTTCATCCATGTGAATCACATCTATTCTGAAATTCTATTGGAACAAAAGAGGAACAAAGTTTAAAATCAGGTTTAAAATCATGGATCTGCAAGCACTGTTGCAAAATTACCTCTTAACCGAAATGAAATGGAATCTGACCAATAACCCTCACAACCAAAACTGTTTGATCATTTTTTATCCATCAGATACATAAATCAGGCTACCACTTGACCTGCTGCACATCAATGTCTCGCCTGCTGTGGGAGGCAAGAACTGCATTCTACAAGCATATTTGGGGGAGAGAAAGGCTCACCACCACACATACAGCATTTCTGACCTAGCAATTGTCTGAACAAATCCTACATTATCTAAACAGAAAATAAGAAACGGCATTAGACGGCATTCCTCATACCCACCGGTTGGTGCAAAACCACCACCAATAGTTCCAAAGATACTCCAACCCATTTCTTCAAGCATCAAAAGTTCTCACCTTTTCAAACTTCTCCTTATCCCAGGAATCGTCATACTGAGAATAATTCCCTGGAAAGTCTGTAGTATGGACCTGGAAAAGCGACAAAAGCACGTGGGTGCTCTAAACTCGTTTTCCTCAGAGAACACGCATAAGAGATCGGTGTCGACACAGGAATCATTTCTCGGTGACAGAAACGTGATGACTTGCACGTGGGAAGCAAACGTTCCACTAAGAGCCACAGGCCCAGCACTTACCGCCCAAAGCTTAGATTAAGAAACGCGCCCTATCTGCGTCTTTTCCCCGGCCCCTGAGAAGCCGCACGGCCAAAAAGGCTACAGCGCTCCCCGGGCCCCTCTATCCTTCCACCACCCATCCTGCTCGGTCTCACTCACGTTGCGGACGCCAAACTCTCCCAGCACCACGCGACTCCGCATCTCTTCCACACCACGGGGCGCCGCCATCTTCCGCAGAGGCGCGAGAAGACCGCGTCACTCTGCGACGCAAGCGCAGTAGGCTTCAGCCGCCCGGGAGAGAGAGGTGGGTTCCGTAAAACACGTAATGTACGCCATCCACGCGGAGACGCGATCTTCTACGTCGCTCCCTACCAACCGCTGTTATGTGCAGCGCTACCCAAAAAAAATCACATTGCCCCAGACATGCGCGTCTTAGGCTTGCCCAGTGCACTGCGGAGAATTTTCCCTTTTCCCCCCCTTTTAATTATTTCATTATGTCCCTACTTTGCTTTCCTCACCCCGCGCGAGCGAGGGACCGTTATCAGGCCGGGCGACGTGAAATATCGCGAGAGCCGCTCAGCCTCCACGTCGTCGCCTCTCGGAGGCGGGCCGGACGCGCCGAGTGGGGCTGCCTCCGCTTGTGTACATCCGGGTCTTCCTCCCTCCGTCGGGCCCAGGTTTCCTACCGCCGCTGCGGCCGGGGCAAGGGGGGGGGCGTTTGCTCCCCCTAAACGGCAGGTGGGAAAATGTCCGGCCCCGGGACCGCCGCTGGAGCCAGAGGACAGAGGAGTGGGGCCGCGGCGGAGTGGGGAGCCTTCGAGGACAACGTGCAGGTATGATGGGGGGCGGGGGATGCGGAAGTCTTCTCTCGTTATGATGTCCTTCTCCTCGAGGGGGCCCAGTCTAAAATAGCCGCCACCTTTGGTGTGTGGGGGTTAAGTGCCGTCAAGTCGCTTCCGACTCATGGCGACATGGGGAGAGGGTCCGTGGCTCAGTGGTAGAGCATCAGCTTGGCATGCAGAAGGTCCCAGGTTCGATTCCCGGCATCTCCAGTTAAAGGCACCAGGCAAGTAGGTGATGTGAAAGACCTCTGCCTGAGTCTCTGGAGAGCCACTGCCCTTCTGATGAGTAGACAATGCTGACTTGGATGGACCAAGGGTCTGATTCAGTATAAGGCAGCTTCATGTGTTCATGTGACCCTATGAATCAAAGTCCTCCAAAATGTCCTATCTTTGACAGCCCTGCTCAGATCCTGCAAACTGAAGGCCGTGGCTTCCTTTATTGAGTCCATCCATCTCTTGTTGGGTCTTCCTCTTTTTCCGCTTCCCTCAACTTTTCCTAGCATG
This sequence comes from Euleptes europaea, assembly GCF_029931775.1. Classification (NCBI taxonomy): domain Eukaryota; kingdom Metazoa; phylum Chordata; class Lepidosauria; order Squamata; family Sphaerodactylidae; genus Euleptes; species Euleptes europaea. The sequence goes on along the minus strand of NC_079318.1, from coordinate 35,585,763 downwards.
ACTGTCTTTTCCAGTGACTCTTGTCGTCTCATGGTGTGACCAAAATACGACAGCCTCAGTTGAGTCATTTTAGCTTCTAGGGTCAGTTCAGGCTTGATTTGATCTAGAACCCACTGATTTGTTTTTTTGGCCGTCCACGGTATCCGTAACACGCTCCTCCAACACCCCATTTCAAAGGAATCTATTTTCTTCCTATCCGCTTTCTTCACTGTCCAGCTTTCACACCCATACATAGTAATAGGGAATACGATGGCATGAATTAACTTAATCTTGGTGGCCACTTTTGGTACCCTGCTCAAAATCACTGTGTCGGGGTTAAGGCATTAACAAGGCATGCTCCTACTTCGAAAGAGTCAGATAATATATTTCCCTGTTTTCTGCTCTGGAGCATAAGCAGTAGTTAAAACTGTGGTGTTCGGAGTTACTTGAGAGCGAGCCCCATTTAACTCCGCGGCTGTCAATGAGTTCAGAAAGAACTCTTTGCAGGTATTCACTGAAGGGTGAACCACTTCTGGGCTGCTGTGTTGGAGGGTCCCAAACCATTTGATAACGATCATGTTGAGCGACTGTTGTTTTTTAAAAAATTGTCGTGTCTCCGAAGAATGTGTACCTTTGAGAAGAACTGGTGCAGAACACATTACCCTGCCTTTCTCACTGAGGCGCAAGGCGGCTTACAAAATATGAAAAGCAATTGGACTAGGATTACAGAAAAGCTTTCTAAGGCATGACATACTATAATGAGGAAAGGAGGTTACACGGTTCACATTGCAATAAAAAAGGGAGGTGTGATATATTGTCGAAGGCTTTCACGGTCAGAGTTCATTGGTTCTTGTAGGTTATCCGGGCTGTGTAACTGTGGTCTTGGTATTTTCTTTCCTGACGTTTCACCAGCAGCTGTGGCAGGCATCTTCAGAGGAGTAACCCTGTCCTTCAGTGTTACTCCTCTGAAGATGCCTGCCACAGCTGCTGGCGAAACGTCAGGAAAGAAAATACCAAGACCACGGTTACACAGCCCGGATAACCTACAAGAACCAATGAGGTGTGATATGTTCAATAAATATTGTAATCTACTACATTTGGTGTGTTTGTTTGCTGTCAAGTCTTAGGCAGTTTGTGGCAAGCCCGTAGGAGTTTCAAGGCGAAATATGTTCAGAGGTGGTTTGCCATTGTTTGTGTCTGCGTAGCAATCCTGAGCTTTCTCTGGTGGTCTCCCATCAAAGTGCTACAAAGGGTCGACAATGCTTAGCTTCTGAGAAGCTATGAGATCAGGCTGGCCTGGGATAACCACGTCAGGGCTTGGACTACAATACTATCCCTTACAGAAGTGGCCTCTTGAGCTGTTCCGTTATGCTACTGTTCTACTCCCTTGTAAAATGCCATCTTGAACATTTCTGTTTACACAGTCTACGAAATGATAAAAAGTGTGCGGGAGCTTCCTGACCACCTCAGGCAAAAGATGGGAGCCACCACAGAGAATGCACATGAATGAGCAGTTGCCAGTAGGACTAAACCTAAGGGGGAAAGGTTAATTTAGGAAATAGGAAGAGCTCTGCTGAATTAGACCAATAGTCCATTTAATGCGGTGTCCCTTTTCCCGCAGTAGCCAGCCAGAGACCCCAAAGGCCCACAAGCACAGGCATGTTAGCCATAGTTTTCCTCTGTGCCGAGACTGAAGTTCTAGTTCACCAATAAAGATATTTGCACTATTGGAGAATCTACAGATTTATTCTGTGCTTGTGAATAATGCCAGATTTTTTTCAGCATTATTCGGGCTGCTTTGGCCTCGGTGCCATTTCCCCCCATCCCCCCTCTCTCCCCCTTTATTTACCTGCCTTTAAAATGAATTCCACGCTGCCCCGATTCTCTGGCGTGGAGTGGAATTGCTTTAGATCTGTGCTGCAGGCCTTCTACAGGTTCATGAAGGATAGGTCTGTCAGTGGTTACTAGCCATGGTGACTAAAGCAAATCTCTACATTCAGAGACAGTAAACCTCTGAATACCAGTGCCAGGAGGCAACATCAGGGGAAGGCCTCGGCCTCTATGCACCTCCAGAGGAACTGGTTAGCTACTGAGCGAGACAGGATTCTGTACTAGATGGACCACTGGTCTTGGTCTGGCAGGACTGTACTTATTTCTTAAAAGAAATATGAATACAAATGGGTGAAAGCAAACCAGTGAAAAGAGAGGTTCCATTTAAAGCAGCATTTGACTAACAACCTTTGAAAAACCTGGGAATTGATAGCTTTCCCTCTTTTTTTAAGTGTTGCGTCAACTAAATAGCCATTGAGAAAATAAAAACTGGATCTTTGATTTTGTGTTGATTAGGTTTTTTATTATTATTGGTTACAATGTTGGGTTTATTTTTTGTACACTTCCTCAAATAATTGGAAACATAGTCTAGTCATTTTTAATCAATAAAATACTTGAGACGCTTAACAATATTATTTATTAGACTTTTCATATCTCCCCCTTCCTCTAAAAATCGGAGGTTTCATCCTTCCATTTGATCTTAAAAATCCCGCAAGGTGTGAGTTGCTGAGAAATCGTGGTTGGCCCATGATCACCTAGTGAGCTTCATGACAGACTGGGGATTTAAACCTGACTCTCTCCTGTATCCAGTAATCTAGTTCTGCTATACTCAATCTGAGCTGCAACTGAGGAGGCTTGACTCTAAGTCCCACTCAACTTTGCAAATGACCTTATTGGTCAGTTGCTGCCTCTCAACATTGCTTACCTTCTAGGGTAACTGAGGGTAAAATGGGGTGGCTCCTATGTATGCCACCCTGAGTTCCTAAATTAAATTAGCTGCAGCAGTTGCTGTAACAAATAGTATAGCATTGTTAGTGCCCTTTAAACCCAAGGGAACCGAAAGAGCAAATTAAATTCCTGTCTGTTGAACAAACTACATGGGAGGTACTCAACTTTCCAATGTATCTTCCTGTTTGAGCACAGCTGAGAAGTGACTGGTCTGACAAGTTAATGAGTTCAAAAGGTATAGTGACCTGTGTGAGTATGTTCGTTGTGATTATCTTTCCCAGTATAACAAGCTGCTGCTGTCCAACTTTTGAGAACTTCTCCAACACGTTGTCTGACATTGTAGAACAGCTCCACTGCTCTTAATGTAACAAAGTACAGACAATATGCCGCTGAACAGTGGCAAATGGGAGCACAGTTCCTCTTTGCCTGTTCTCTTTCTTCAGGGGACATGCTTTAATATCTCCAGTCTTGGTGTGATCTGTTGTGCTGTATTTTCTCAAAAACACAAATCTGTTTCGGTGATCTCTAGCAGTGTCTCCTGAGTTTTTTTTTTTTATGCTATGACTGGTACATTTTGTCAGAGCTGCTTGAAGCCTTAATCTGGAGCTCCTGTCCATTCTACCCTTACTGACATCAGTGTGTTACAAGAGAACAGCGTTCAGTACTAGCTTTCTCTTGGGCCATTCAGTAATATTTGAAGAAGTGGAAACACCTGGGAAAATAAATGGGAACAGATATGGTTTCCCTTATTGTTTCACATCAAAGTCTACTGATATGCAGAATAGTGAATCTTGCCTGCCCAAGTGATTGAGGATGAAATTTGGAAATGGTAAGTAGTTTAGTTTGTGCCAATTGCCTTTTGTGTCTGTTCCCGTTTGGCTGGATCTGGTAAGAGGAACTCATTCTGCTTTCCTTCGTTGCCCCTTAGCTAGAGATGCAACCCATCTTTAACAGTCTGCATATTTTTGTGTTGTTCAGGGTGGGGGCTCTGCTGTGATTGATATGGAAAACATGGATGACACATCTGGTTCCAGTTTTGAAGACATGGGTGAAATGCACCAACGCATGAAGGAAGAGGAAGAGGTGGATGCAGAGGCAGCCGCTGCCGACGAGGAAGATGGAGAATTCTTGGGAATGAAGGGTTTTAAGGGACAGTTGGGTCGGCAAGTTGCAGATCAGGTAACTGGAGCTCTGTTTGGCCTGTTTTAGCTCTTCTGATTTGAGTATTTGAGTTCTGAGTGCTGCAGAGAGCTGGTTTCTACATCTTCCATCTAATTGTAGTCCTCCGGGAACTGTGTCTTAGTTCTCCTTCCAGCTTGGCGTCTGTCTTCCTTCAATGAACAGCTTATAATCTGTACAATGTATGCAGATCTCTGACTTTACCTGACAGTGCAATCCTTTCCAGGCTTACTCAGAAGTAAGTCCCACTCTATTAAGTGGAGCTTACTCTCAGATAAGTATGCGAAGGATTAAGTTGTTAGCCAGTGCTAGGTTTCTGAAAACCCATTGCTTAGAATTAGATTGGTTTATTTTAACTATTTTAAAAATATCTCTCTGCATTAAAATAACTTGCAAGTCTGCTTACAGTGGTTAAAAAGAGCAAAGTGACGGTAAATTAAAAAAAACTAAAACAGATAAAAGCAGCATATAAATTAATATTAAGGAGCTTGCATAAATTAGTTATTTACTAAATCAAAGCAATAACACCATGACTAATAGAGTAGAAAATTGTATCAATTGTAAAAGAGCATACATAAATCAATAGCTAGCATTTAAAAGGAGCCAGAAAAACAAACAACTTTGTTAAGTCATTAACAATTGCTTTAGGAAATAAGACTGTTTCCATCTCACACTCAAGGCTTACTAAGTTTGGTGCCTGGCAAGTTGCCGGGAAGACGTTCTAAAGACATATTAGAAATGCCGTGTCACTGGTAGCCACCCACCTCTCTTTTGAAAGCAGGGGGCTCCTAGAGCAGGACCTCTGATGATCTGAACTTATGGGCAGGTTCATACAGCAATAGGTGATTCTCTAGGTGCCCTGGTCCCAAACTGGACTAGGCCTTAAAAGCCAGTATTCTGAATTGTGCCTGGAAACCAGTTGGCAGCCAGTGTGATTCTTGAAGCACTGCTGTGATGTGGTCGCTGTTGTGAGTGTGAGTGATTAATCTTGCTCCTCAGTTTTGGGGCAGTTGCATTTTCTGAGTAGCCTTTGGAGATTTCGATCTAGCTCCACTTGCTCCCCAGAAGCAAAATGAGCCCACACTGTGACACTCACTCTCTGACCTAAAAGCCAAATACAGAGACGTAAGAGCTCGAGCATCCTCTTCTGCATGCGTGATCAGCAAATAGGCCCCTTCAGCATTTCTGCCTTAGGAGATTAGTAATGGGACAGTCAGTCCCTTCGCCCTGCCAGAAGCAGTGTACTTGCAGAGACAGCGAAGTCTGTTGCCAATTCCTGGCTGTGTCTGGGTTTTTGTAACAGCATAATTTTCTAGCCTACAACTCCAAAAATCAGTGATGGGGTGGGTTGGGGGAAAAGGACTGTCTGCTGTGTTGATCTTTGTGGAGAAGATATCAGCCCCTTATAACAATTCAGTTACTTGGCTCTCTGTAGAATTAAGAAAGAAGCTCTCGGGTGGATGCGTTTCTCTCTTTCTCTCTCCTAGATGTGGCAGGCTGGAAAGAGACAAGCCTCAAAAGCCTTCAATCTGTATGCTAACATTGACATTCTCAGGCCCTACTTTGACGTTGAGCCAATGCAAGTTCGGAACAGGTAAAAAAACGTGGCAGGTGCCAGCAAAAGCTGGTGATTGTTTTCCTCCCACTTATATTTTGTCCATTCTACCAGAGGTTTTCATAAGATTGCCCTTTATAAATGAAACTGTTAGTAGCAGGGGTGCAGCCCACTCTAAAATGCCATTCCTTGCCATTAGGCATTTTTCTGTTATTAAAAATAACAAGTGGAAACCCACAATGACTTGGGGGAGGCATCCCATTTCTCCACTATTTCCCTCCTCCCCCACTACTTCCTCATTCCTGAAACCCCCACAGCCTCTCCCCTTTTCTTGCGTCATTCTCTCCTTCTAGGGTTGCCAGCCTCCAGGTGGAGCCTGGAGATCTTGTCTTGCCAGTAGTGAGAGCAGGATATAAATGCTAATAATAAATAAATAACAACAGATCTCCCAGCTACAGAGATCAGTTCCCCCTTAGGATTTCCAGCTCGAGGTTGGGAAATTCATGGAGATTTGGGGGTGGAGCCAGGGGAGCGCAGGGTTTATGGAGGGGAGTGACCTCAGCAGGGTATAATTCCATAGACCTCACCCTCCAAAGTAGCCATTTTCTCAAGGGGAACTGATCTTTGTCATCTGGAGAGCAGCTGTAATTCTAGGAGATCTCCAGCCCCCAACCTGGAGATTGGCAGCTCTAGTTTCCTTGGAGGAAATGGCTGCTTTGGAGGGTAAACTCTATAGCATTATAACTTGCTGGGGGCTCTTCACTCCACAAAGCCTGCTCTCCTCAGACTTTGCCACAAATTATCCAGGAATTTCCTTGCCTGGAGCTGGCAACCCTAGGCCTCCTACCCAGTGAGTCCTCCCTGAAAGGCCAAAATAGACCTTGTAGGGTTCCTCCCCCATCCTCCCACCTTTTACTTACAGAAATTGAAGCCTGGAATGCCGTGGTTGCCTTGCAGCAGCCATAGAAGGAATCCATTTCTTAAAGCTACAGGTGCTCCTTTTATCATTTTCATGTTTTTTTAAAAAAAAACAGTTTTTTTTTTTTTTTAGATTTCAGATATTTTTAAAAACCTGGGGCCCTTTTCTGGTTTGTAAAAAGATCTGTCTTGACTGTTCACAGCTCCAGTCACTGGATTTAAGTATCCAAAGATTTGGCTGACTTTGCTATTTGGATATATGATAAACTGCCCTTAAGTAGTCTTTGTACGATAGAGAAAAACACCATGCAGCTGTTGTGACTGCTTACTGGACTTTATGAGGCAATTTGGGGAACGCGATAAAGGATTTTACCTGTGCTTTCACTGTTCAAGCAGATCATGTCAAGCTGTTTGATTTTCATTCTTTTGATGCTATCGCAAGTGAAAATCAGGATGTTGAGTATCGGTTGAGCACATTTCTTAGCGTTGTCTGTTGTGTCTGACAACTACAAATCAAATCTATCATACACAATACATGATCCCAAAACAAAAATTGCTGGTCATTGTTCTTAAGCCCTTCCTGACCCCTGCATGACAACTGTATTAACAACAAACAAATGACAAAGAATGTTACTTCTCTTGAGCATTTACCCCCATGGAGTAAACAAGATAAGGGTTAGGCTGTGTGCCCTTCTCTTCAGGGCAATATTTCCAGCCTTTTATAGCTGTGAGTTAGTGACAGAATAGAATTGTGGTGCTGAGACTCTGACTTGGTGGCATCAGGTCTGGCAAAAGGTACGTTTTGTTGACTTATGTCCTTTTTAAATTCATATCCTGTCTGTTGGCCTGGCAAACCCGCAGGCTATTTCAAAATGAATGAATGCCTCTGAAATCTGACTTCTTTATTTGGAGCCATTAACACTGTCCTGTATGCCTTGTTCTGGTTCAGGTTGCTGGAGTCCATGATTCCGATGAAGATGATTAATTTTCCACAGGTAAGCTGCTGAATATTTGGTTATGTTATGTCAGAGCTGATGTATCCTGTTAAGGTAGGAGTGGGGGAGTAGTGTCTTTCCCTGCTGGGAAAATCCCTTAGACCAAGGGTTCCCTGGAAGCACCCTGGTAACCAGCTGCCACCACACAGAACCTCCTGAAAACATCTAGACTGATTTGCTGAAAAAGCATTCTTGCAGCACAGTACTAGAGCAATAATGAAGTGACAGAATACAAATCCTAGAAAATACCTTATAACCAACTATGTAACACCCGTGCAGAGAATAAGAGAAATATCCCAGAGGAGTAACTTGTACAAGCGAAGCCAAAAAAAGGCTTTATAGAAATGTTTATTATCAAAGAGGGGAAAAGAAAGGAAAGGGTGGGTGGATTCAAAAGATGGCGAGGGGAAAAGCAAAAACAAAATTTAGGGGAAAGGCACAGAGCACACAGTACTTAAATAGTTCTACTGTACTGCTTCTTATTTGACTAAGTTAAACACATGTCACCGAGGCTGAAGCAGGTTCTTCAGAGTACGTGCAGAGTCCCTAGCTTTAAATTGGAGGAGTCCTTAACCCCTACCCAACCTCCTGTGGACTTAGTTTCTGCTGAAAACTGAAGACAAGGCAAAACCCCAGATGTCCAGATATTGATGGTCTATGAAGCTGGACCTAAGCCAGCCTGCTTTCTAAGAGTGACAAGCTGATGTAGCAAAGGGCACACAATGCCCCCATCTCTGTTATCAAAGGCTTCTGTTACCAATCAGAGCTGTATAAAATATAGTCCCACCTCCATCAAGTATTTGGTAATCGCTCTGAATTTCCATGACAAATAGGTGATCTGGCCCAGACTGGATTGTTCTTTGTCCAAAAGGGATTAAGTCTGGCAGGATGGTCAATGTGGAATGGAAGTGAATGGGTCATTCTAATATACCCCAGGTGTCTAAGATCCCACATGCTGTAGATGGCACTCTTGAGCCCTAGTAAGGTATTAGGGTTTCTGTCACATATCCTAACAACAGGAAATATATGGAAATATAACAAGAGGTGGCGGTCCGTTTCATCACAGATGCACACTGGTGCTTTCGTAATGATGAATCACTTGGACAGAAAGCTTTGGTAAATATGGCTGTTTCTACTAAGTGTAATGGAGCAGAAGTTGTGTGTAGCTACCTCACTGCCATGTGCGTTCCCTCCTCTTCCTCTATTCATTCTCCACCCAAGTACCCATCAGTGCAATGGGTCATAAGTGTTGACAACTTCCCTCTTGACAGCCCTACTACACTCCTCACTTTCTTTTGCTCTTCACTGATTGCCCATCTCGACACCATTGGCTGATCTGCAGTGATTTCACAATGGGCTTGTGCTAGTAGAAAAGTCAAGGCATAGCTGCTTGTTAAGGCTTAAATGCTTGGGTGACATAGTGTTGCTGACTTGTATTGGTCCTGGCAAGTGAGTACTTGGGGCATCAGAAATTCCAGCTCTGTGCACATTTGTGAAATTAAGCCATTTAATCTGTTGTGTGCAGTAAGCTTCTATATACCATTTCGCATCAGTTGAACTGCCTCAAACCCATTTTCTGGAAAGGGAAAGACAATTCTTGCTTCTTATAAAATAGCATAATAGGTCCATTTGCTACTTCTCTTGGAATGTGAGTGAAGGCTTGGACACTGTAATTATTCTGATGCCGGTGGTTTCAAGCAAAACTTACCAATCACTACCATTTCTTCCTCCTTTTATAGAAGATAGCTGGTGAGCTTTATGGTCCCCTCATGCTGGTCTTTACCCTGGTGGCTATCTTGCTGCATGGAATGAAAACATCTGATACCATTATTGTGAGTAGGGGGGGGCTTGTTTTTTTTAATTAATTTGTTATTGCTTATAATTACATACACACAAATAAAAACTATCCAAACAAAAGAAAAATGCATACGCAAGAAGCACAATAATCCATAAAAGGCAGATGAGTAGATCTTGTAACTTATTTTCTCAGTCCAGAACATAATAAACAGAATTCAGTGTTCATTAAACTTACCAGGCTTTTAAAAATTTCTCCTTCAGATTCTCTGATAAAATGTTAATCAGCAGTACAGCAGATTTTATCAAACCATTCATTTATAGAAGGGGGCTCTGCCTTTTTCCAGTTCGCTGCTATAACCCTCTTATCAGTAGTGAACAAACTTAAAACAAGCTCCTTGTTAAGGGATCCGCATGATCTTTCAAGTACCCAAGCAGTGTTATCTTAGGTTTCAAGAGATATGTTGATACATAACATTTTACTAATAAACTGGATCATAGTTCTCCAAAGCATCTATATCTTAGATCATTTCTAAAAGATATGAAATATATCAGCAAATGATGAACTGCACCTCCAGTGTTTATCTTGCAGTGAGTTAAAGGTGAGTGCTAATCTATGTGGAGTCAGATGCCAATGAAAAGTCAATCTAGAGCTAACCGTTTCCTAGATCCAACCCCATTCTTCCATACTAATAGTAAACTCTTAAGTCCCCCCATTTTTTAAACATAACATAAGGGGCTATTATCTAGGCCTGTTTTCTTACGCAGGGTATTTTTGAACTTTGAAGTCACTTGGACAGATGCTGAGGAGGATGCGTTCTGTCTTGAAGGTGCAGCAAACCCTTTTGGTGGGAGCATGTGTGGTCAGTGCTGCTTAGCAGTCCTGTTAAAAGGCTTGGCTAACATCCTTATTGCTCTTCTGCAGAGGGAAGGTACTCTGATGGGTACAGCCATTGGTACCTGCTTTGGTTACTGGCTAGGAGTTTCCTCCTTCATCTACTTCCTGGCATACCTATGCAATGCTCAGATCACCATGGTGCAGATGTTGTCACTGTTGGTAAGTAAGAATTACCTCTCTCACTATAGTTGAGTCTTTGGAATCGACTAAAGAGTAGGAATAAAATTGCTTCTTGCTTAGAGGAGGGGCCATGGCTCGGTGGCAGAACATCTGTTTTACAACAGGTTCAGTCTCTGTCATTCCAGTGAAAAAGCATCAGGATGTGAAAGATCTCTGCCTGAGGCCCCAGAGAGGTGTTCTCAGTCAGAGTAGACAATACTGGCCTTAATCAGTCAATGGTCTAAGTCAGTATATGGCAACTTCGTGTCTTTATATTTGCCTTTTCTCTTTTGCCTGGCTTCCTCTGATGGCCTTTGATACTATATCCCATGCTGGACACTGGCAGTGAAACAGGGCAGTACTAGTTAGCTTCCTGGCAGAAATTAATTAACCTTTGCAAGTGTGTGTGGTAATTAAGTTCGTCAGTCATCCAGGGCTGCCTGGGGCATAACTTAACATTTTCTAATGGCTGCTTCAGTGAAGCATAATTCTGCCAGTCTTCTTCAGCTCATTGGCCTGTGCCACTGCTGAAGCCAGTGCTGTCTATGGGAGAATATGCAGCAAGAACTTATTGATTTACTTCTGTCTGGGAGTTCTCTCACCTCTTGTGCTGTTCTCATTGCGCATTTCTTCCCTTACAGGGGTATGGCCTTTTTGGGCATTGCATCACCCTCTTTGTCACCTACAATATTCATTTTCACTCCCTCTTTTATATCTTCTGGCTGGGCATTGGTGGGCTGTCTACACTACGCATGGTAAGTTGTTTTAGACATAGCAGGGGAGGTATGTGTAATGGTTCCTCTTTGGATGGCCAGTTGATTATGTGTGTGTGTGTGTGTGTGTGATGATCTCTGTTCTGCTTTGCAGTAAAAAACTGCATAGCGGATCATCCCCTCCAGCTAAAGGAATCTTACTTTCTCTTCTCATCTGTATAGTAGGTTGCATCAGCCATGTATTTATTTACTTCATTTATATGCTGCCTTTCTGCCACTGCATTCAGTGGTTTACGGTTCAGGGTTATTGACTACAGCAACGGACTTTTGAAGGTCCTTTATGCCTCATTCAGAGTTATGCATCATCTGTCATTCAAAGTACCTTAGATTTGATTACATAGCACTAAAATGTATTTTGTGGTAATTACAGCCATCAATGGAAAGAAAACTGATTTAAAAGATTGTTGGCTCAGGTTTGTGATGGGGAAAATGTTCCGCTGATTAAAGCTTAAAGACTGGATCTGCTTATACCAGTGTTAACTGGGTATCTAAAACATATCCTTTTTTGAAGTGGAGAGTCTTCAGTTTCCATCCCAGCTTAAAATAACATGACATGAAACTGCCTGACTCTCTTGTTTTATGCCAGATATTAAATTCTGAGAGGCCTCTGCTAATCTCATACAGCATTTCCTCATTGTCACTATTGCGCAATGACTGCTTCCCCAGCGTGGTTCTTTACCCTTGAAATCTGACGTATATGCATACTCTAAAAAGGTAAAGGTCCCCTTGTGCAAGCACCGGGTCATTCCTGACCCATGGGGTAACGTCACATCCCGACGTTTACTAGGCAAACTTTGTTTACGGGGTGGTTTGCCAGTGCCTTCCCCAGTCATCTTCCCTTTACCCCCAGCAAGCTGGGTACTCATTTTACCGACCTCGGAAGGATGGAAGGCTGAGTCAACCTTGAGCCAGCTACCTGAAACCAACTTCCATCGGGATCGAACTCAGGTCATGAGCAGAGCTTGGATTGCAGTACTGCAGCTCACTACTCTGCACCACAGGACTCTTTTATGCATACTCTAATGGTACTCAAATTCATAATTGCACCCCCTGGTGCAGATGAAAAGCTGTCATTGAAAGGACAGAGTGAAAGATGGAAAAAAACTTTATTTTTATGAGAGGCCCCAGTACCTTTCCGACCACTGAATTCTGTACTGAAAGGTTAAGCCGTGGGAACTGCTGTAACTTTCTTACCCTTCGGCATTTGTATCTTGGGAGGTATTTTTTGCCAGAATTTGAGAGGCCTCAGTTTCTGTCTTTTCCTAGGTTGCTGTGCTTGTGTCACGCACAGTGGGACATACTCAACGACTTATCCTTTGTGGAGCTCTTGCTGCCCTGCACATGCTGTTCCTCCTTTATCTGCACTTTGCTTATCATAAGGTTGTGGAAGGTAAGAGAAGATAATATGTTTTGCTGCTAGAAAAACATGGATTGGATCTAGCAGGGGGGAAAGTCTCTCTTTTTTTGGTTCGTTTGTTAGTTTCATTTGATTTCCCCCTCATTGCTGCAGCTCCTTCCCCAGTCCTGTGACTGCAGTTTGCTTGTGAGGCTCTCCCACTCCTCAAAGAGGAGTTTTGGGACAAACCGCAGGCTGCGTGAGAAAGGTGAAGTTCATCCCTTTCCCTGAACTCTTTTGCTGGATGTCTCCAGAGTCTTTGCCAATGAAATATCAGTTACTCCATGTTTTACCTGGCTGGAGCCGTGGTTTCAAATCCCTACCTGTGAAAGCCTCATTCCCTTCCCACCCGTCTTAGAGCAGTTTCAAACATAACGACTTCCCTTTATGCTTAATTTCTATATAAGGAAAAGGTGTGTACGTTGTCGCATGTGATGAACAGGCTCGTCTTCTCATGCACATTGTAGTAATATCCTTATAGGAAGCTCATCATGGGTAGAAGCAGTCCCATTTTCCCATTGTTAACTCTTCTTTTATGAATATACAGTAACAAGCATGTGGGCAGTCTGAAATGATTTGCTTGTGATCTGATTGTTGATGTTGGCCTGGCAGGAGTGTTCCTCACTCGGGGAAGATTTGAAGTGTACCTAGACTGGTCAGTTTTGTTTTGGTTATTGCATATTCTGCTGACACTTACAGAGGAAGGGGGTACAGCTTCCATATCTTATGATCTGTTCCTGTTGGTGTTTTGTCCTCAAACACAGCCTCATATCTTCTTAAAAAAATACAAGCTTTTGTACTCTTAGTCTGAATCAGCTAAAGTCTTGCACTGTCCCTTCCCATGGCCTTTATCACAACCTTTACAGGGTCAGATTAATTTGCCTCATTACACCCATTCATTTAATTACAATTCTTATTTAATCCGCTAACACAGGCTAGAAGCCTAGTTATGCCATGATTCCAGACATCTTCACAACTACATCTCGGGGTCCACCCCTCCTTTAACAGACTGCAGATTTAATATTAAGAAAAATAATGTCCCACACCACCCAGACCTGCACTTCCTGGAGGGTAAAGTGTACGTGTATAGAAAACAAACAAATATAGGTTGAGTATCCTTTATCCGGACTGCTTGGGACCAGAAGTGGCCCGTATTTCGGATCTTTCCGTATATTGGAATTTTTGGAAATTTTGCATATACATAATGAGACCAAATTCATTTATGTTTTATATACGCTTTATTCACATAGCCTGAATATAATTTTAAACAGTTCAATGTACACAAAATTATTAAAAAATACTATCAGAAAGCAAAGGTGTAACTGTCTCATCAGAATACGTGCATCAGCTGTTAAACAAGAGCAACAACAAACAAACTAGCAACAGCAGGTTTTCAGTCTCCACCTACGATGCAGCGTACACTGTATTTTATTTTTTTAGGTGAGAGGAAACACTGAAAGCAGGCTGCACGGATCTCCCTGCATGCCGGCTCAAAGGGTCTGGTTTTCGGATCAGTCCGGATATGGGATGTCTGGATAAGGGATACTCTACCTGTATCAGTTCTGAGACGGCAAGGGATAAAAGCAGTTAGCTGAAACATGGCATTCATTGATGTAGATAACACTGTAGGTTTGGTATTAACTTGCAATGTTGCTCTTCTCGCTCACAGGCATCCTGGACACATTGGAAGGACCCAACATCCCTCCCTTTCAAAGAGTTGCCAGAGACATTCCCGCTGTTTCCTCTGCTGTACTGAACACAACATCCAAAACAGTTGCACTGGCCTTGTAGCCTTAACGGACGCTGCCTGCTCTCCCTGCCTCTGCGTAGGTCGTACATTCTGCTGCTGTTACCAGGGAAGAGGGACAAAGTAACAGAAGCTGGACTTGTTTTTTTTCCTGCACATCTCCTTTTGGAAATGATGGCTGCGTGCTCTTGAGCAGAGGAACTTCTTTTCTCCAGCTTCATCCCAGTTGTGCTTGGTAGAGCCGTTCTCCTGGCCCATGCACATTTAGCTGGGATTGCATAGCTCGATCACTTTGCTCCCCCCACCCTTTGTGCTTGCTGTCGTCTCTTCAGTCTGTGTACTTGTACTCTTCTTTCGGCAATTGAAGAATTAAATTAAATGGATGTTAGTTCTGAGCAATCTCTTCCAATGAGCCCGGATCACAAACCTAGAAGAGCAGATAGTTCTGTGCTGCTCTACACCTGTGTGTTAAAAATCTGAGCACACCTGAGGGTATAAATTTTTTCATTCAAGGTACATTTTTTTCTTCCTTAGAAGCATTATTCAGCTTTTGCTGAGGCAAAGAACAGCAACCAATCACTTTTCTTTCTTGTTAGTTCATGACAACTTTTTTGTGTTCTATGTAGTTTGAGTTACTCATGCTTAATATTTCTAAAATGCATACCACTACACTGTCTTGCATATTGAAACTGGCATGCTTTGGTTACTCTAATTCTCTTCAGTGCGTGATAGAGTGCAGAGTCTGATGTCAAGACAAACAGTTCAGGGGCATACACAGCTTTTTGGTTTGCTCGCTTGGATCCTACTTCCTTCACCCCCTCACAAACTTGATGCAAAATGTTGGCATTTCATCATGCTCCAATTCACTCTGGATCCAACTGCAGGAATCCTGTTAAAAGTGGTTTACTTCCCACAACTCAGGATTGTAAAACTTGGTTAAAGTGTAATATTTAATTAGGGCCTTGTTTTGGAATTCTGGGCTTAAATTGTGCAGGATAATGGAAAGAAGAAGAAGAGTTGGTTTTTAAATGCCGACTTTCTCTTCCTTTTAAGGAGAATCAAACCGGCTTACAATCTCCTTCCCTTCCTCTCCCCACAACAGGCACCTTGTGAGGTAGGTGAGGCTGAGAGAGCTCTAAGAGAACTGTGACTAGCCCAAGGTCATCCAGCTGGCTTCATATGTAGGAGTGGGGAATCAAACCCAGTTCTCCAGATTAGAGTCCCCACCGCTTTTAACGACTATGCCATGCTGGCTCTCCAAGTAGAACCTACGAGCTTGCTGAGCCATGCTAGTTGTAAAAAGCTCAGCTTACCACCTTTGAAATCCTCGCCACAGCTTGTCTAAAAAGAGAAGTTGAACCTGTAGGTGAGATTATCGCTGCTTTTGCTGTGTGATGGTCAATGAGGTCACTCCTTTCTATGCAGCACGTGTCCAGTGCCACTACAATACAAAGTACTTCAGATTCTTTTTCTAGTTTTCTTTTAAGTTAGTAACTTTAACCAGGAATATAGAAGAGAAAAATTGACATTTATTTAATAAGAATAGTATAGATTCCTGAAAAAATAGTGTAAGAAACATAAAATACATTTACCACTGGCCTATATTAGTGAGAGAACAATATTGTCAGAAGTGTTACTAGGTTTTAGTGTGATAAAAGCCAACAAATCCAGCAAAATAATTGCACTAGTAAGAAAATTATTACTAGTTTAAATTTTGTATGGGTTATGCAGATACATAATAATTGTCGCTTACAAAAACTGAAGACTGCTACATCATAAAAGTCAGTACTACTTGTGGAATAACTCATAATATCACCCTACTTACAACCAACACAGAAAACAATAGTATATAAAGCTGAGTCTACGAAGAGGCTTCCCATAATCTTGGCTTGAGGCTTTTAGCATTACGCAAGAAGTATGGTAAACTATCGGGGCACAAAATTACAAAATTTGTTATTTCTATATGTGGCATATACCATTCACTCACAGCCTAGGATTTTCCACAATGGCAGAGGTGCAGATGGGCATTTTTACAGGTTGTACCATGAGAATTGTGCATGCCAATTGAACAGATGCACCCAAAACCTGATAAAGGGGGGAAGTTTTGGCTCATTAAAAGTTGCTGTTGTGCCAATAAAAAGTAATTCATAGTTGATGAGATTTTTGACCCACCCTATCCTGAGGATGCAGAGCAGGTTCCAACAGAGTAAGTATATAAGTGCCCTAATAAATCATATCTTTTAAAACAGTTTAGAGAAAACTTACTGTAGACTTTTAACACCCCAGCTGTCAAACTTGTATCCCTTTTTATCCAAGTTAACACCTATCTACCCAATTCCGTTTTTATTCCCGTCCCAGTTTACGTTCACTTATCTAATTGAATCATTGACAAAGGTTTGCATCTAAAGAACCATAGGTGGGATTCTTCTTATGCAATCTACCTCCCTTCCTGCTGCATCTCCTTGTGACTACTAGGGAGTGGGGGAACTTTACCAAGTGATATGTAGTGCAGTTCAGTAGGCTGTAGCTAGTGTGTGTGTGTGGGGGGGGGATAAACCACTTGTGCAAATGAAAGTGCCTTCTGCTCACACAAGGGAGCTCTTCAGATCAAAACCAGGGCATTCCAACAGCAAGCATTTTCTAGCTCGCATCCACCTTCCAAAATGGTATGAGTATAGTTACTTGACCAGTCCTTTTATAGGACCTAAGAGGTTAACATCCTTTTAAGTCCTAGGCTTGATGGTGATGGCATTACACTGTTAACATACAGCATAGGAAGATGAAAATGCCTGCAGTTGCCTGCCAAGTGATAACTAAAAGCTCTTAAAAGAGCCTGGAAGCATCCCTGGAGTCCCCTTCCCAGCACTGTTCTGTCTAAAAATAGCCTATCTAATGGAACATAATTTAATTGAAAATTGCACCTAATTTTGTAGCAGAGTTGCAGCATCTGTATCTCAACCTGTATGAGCCTGAAGGACTGAAAAAGATACTGCTGTTTCACCGATTCACCTTGTAACCACCCCCTCTCCCATGACCTTCTTTTCCTCCAAAAATCCAAATTCTGTTAGAGGTTTTAATGGCTTTAGATTCTTCAGAGGCGGTTGTGCTTTTACATTACACTTTTAGAGTTCACGTTTGTTGGTTTTTTAAAAAATGCTCTAAATGAGACCAAGTCCTATGAGGAAAGGTTGAAGGAGCTGGGTATGTTTAGCCTGAAGAGAAGACTGAGAGGGGCTATGCTAACCATCTTCAAGTACTTGAAGGGCTGTCATATGGAGGATGGTGCTGAGTTGTTTTCTGTTGCCCCAGAAGGTCGGACCAGAACCAACAGGTTGAAATTAATTTAAAAGTTTCTGTCCAGACATTAGGAAGAATTTTCTGACAGAGCGGTTCCTCAGTGGAACAGGCTTCCTCGGGAGGTGGTAAGTGCTCCTTCCCTGGAGGTTTTTAAGCAGAGGCTAGATGGCCATCTGTCAGCAATGCTGATTCTATGAACTTAGGCAGTTCATGAGAGGGAGGGTATTTTCCCATCTTCTGGGCATGGAGTAGGGGGTCACTGGGTGTGTGTGGGGAGGTAGTTGTGAATTTCCTGCATTGTGCAGGTGGTTGGACTAGATGGCCCTGGTGGTCCCTTCCAACTCTATGATTCTATGACCTTTCATGTAAGGTGAGCTTAGAACAATATTCCCATAATAATAATTCTTCCACTACAGCAGCTGCTGCCTAACTTGCACAGGGACATAGAGATTCACCAGCACGCTACAAAGAGTGTGAGATTTTTAATGCAAAGCCTCTGAGGACCAGTGACCAGTCAAAGGAAGGAGATGACATGTTTATACGAGGCTGGGGGAGTTGAGATTCCATGGACAATATGTGGACATGTTTTAAAAGAATTCCAGATAAATGTACAAAGCTGCCTTAAGCCATTACTCCCTCTTGCTCATTGTATACCCAACTATGACACTGCAGGGTCTCCAGCAGAGATCTTTCCAGCCCTGCTTCCTGATTCTTTTGAACTAGAGATAACAAAGAACAGAACCTGGGATCTTATGGACGCAAAGTATATACTCTACAATTGGCCCTTCCCAGGAATAGACAGAGGTCAGCCACTCACAGCAATGTCTGACAGAGCTGCCAAAAGAGAGTGCTCAATCAGGGGTTAGTGGACATGTGTAGGAGCTACCTGAAGATCCAGGATTACCTAGTCATACCACTCATTCCAAGTTCTGAAACTGACTAGAGTGACTTTGGATACTTGCCCAGGTCTGGGCGCTTTTCTGCTGTGCTGGTACCCTTTTCAGCCTCCTCACAGCAACTTCTGAAATCCAGCGATGTTTACTTCTGCTTGTCTTGATATCCATATTGGATGCTGGTTTTTCCTTCTACAGGTGTTGCAACTGGTATCCTCCAGGAGCAGTTCTTGTTCATAGACAAACCAGCCTTTTCTTCCTGCAGAACCTTTTCTCCTGTGACACTGCAGTCCATAAGTTCAGGTCCCAGCATCAAGCTTTGTTGGGTTTCTGGCCTCTTCTCTTCCCTTTCACTGCATTAATACATAAACTGACGTTGGTGCTTCACTTAACAGGTATTATTACTTAAGACATGTACTCTGCTAACATAGTACATTGTGGTTTCTTCAACGGAACTGTGGGACTTCTGTGATCAGATGAGTGTCTCTGACACAGGAAACAGCTAAATTCAGTTCTGCATGGAATACGTTTTGTTCTAGAATCCCTGTCAGGCCTCTGTATTTTAGACTGACAAAACAAGAGTGTATTCTCAGAATCTCTGAACTGTTAAAGCACAACTAACCTGTGTTAGGCGACCCAGAGTTTGTACGCTTGCACACAAAAAGAAGCAAAATCATTCCTTTGAGGTCACACCTTAATGTGAAAATATGCCTTCTTTAATCTGTACGAATTATTACCTTGAATCTTATTGAGATTAGGCTTCAAGGGTTTATATAAGACATGATAACCGTTAATTCTGTTCGCTACTAGATGCTGCCTAACATACTTTTAAATATTATGAAAGCTACCTAAAATGGCTATTCCCTTTCTAAATGTTAAGCTGATCTATTCTGCTTTTGTAATGTTTAATTATTTGCTTCTTGATGTATGCCAAGAAACTATTAACCTAGGTCTGAACAGCTATTTCGTTTCCTGGAAGTTATTTCACAGAGAATTCAAGAGACAAAAAAAGAGCACTTGAACATTACAAAACCAACCCAGTGTGACATTATGGGGTGCGTCATATGTTACATTTATATTGAGCAAGATCACTTCCAAGTATTAATTTTTAAGGGGCATCCGTCAAATTTTACATGTATGTACCCTTTGCACATGACTGAGAAGAATTATCACTGGTCCTAAGTTAGTGCCTTTCTGATGAAGTACTTTGTGTAACTCTAAAGTGTGCAAAAGACACCAGCTGATGGTATCAACTGATATTCTCTGCCTGTTTTGCCATCCATCACACAGATCATACTGGCAAAGCATCTGGGTTGTTATCTGACCCTGGATTCTTTTTCTGACTTGTTGTTCTCCTTTTGGTTGATGTGCCGCCTTGGGTGAAACACAAGCCTCCCTTCAAGTCACCATTTGAGAACTCTGAAGAGTAAAAGGGTTTATGGTTTCTTACTTCTCCATTTCTTGTATCTACACAGGAGCTAAGGTTCAGTGATGCATTTTATTCCCCCTTTTTCCATGGTAAAATGGCTTTTATTTAGAGCTTGGACCCTTTGCTTTAGCAGATTAGTTATATGTGGGAAAGCTGCTTACGTGGTTTATTACCCTAATCGTCCATCACCATTCATCCCCACTGGCATTTCCCATCATTCACTGCAGGCTAAATTCTAACTATAATCTCTGGTCTTCCTTTTTCTCCTTGGTACAAAGCTCCTTGGCCCTTGATGATTCCTTTGCATGTTATAATCCATTGCCCAGTTGGAACTGGATAACAGGAGCTTACGCTCTGTTCCCTTGCATTTAATTAATCTTATAGAGCTACAGCCGAGGAACCCCAGCACAGTTTGCTTGCTGAAGTAAGCAAAGCTTATTTGTAAAACAAAATCTTGCCTGCCGGGCTGTTCCTTAATGCCAACTGCTGCCCTCCAGCTGAGGAAAAGCAGAATCGTGGCTCGATTCGTTCAGACCACAAATTCCTTGGGGCAGGAACTGCATCACTGAGCATATTGTTAAGGTTTCCTAGCATATGCTGAACTTTATGCCAGAGGAGAGGCTCTTCAGTTTCCTGAGTCTTTTTCCATTCTCTTTCTTAGTATGAGTGACTACCAAAAAAATACCAAGTCAAGTGGGTCAGGGCACTTGCTGCTCCTGGTGGCTGCTAGTGTCCCATTTTGGGTGACCACGCTTTAACCATATGCAATGGGCATCTTATAATCTACTAACCAAGTGTGGGCCATTCTGCAGTTCGGGGCCACAATGACAGAAAACAGTTCTGAAAACTTGGGGGACACACCCTAGGTTTACAGAAAAAACCTGAAAATGTTTTTAAAAATACATTGTGGAGTTTAACACCCCCACCCCCCAAAACCAAACCAGTGTCTGCCTATGACCAGACAATGCACCTCCCTACTCCTCTGTTGGCAGGGAGATCCGTGGTGGCGATGGCGGCAGGAGTTTAGAGTTGCACCAGGCCTGATGGCATAGGCTGGGGGCTGTGCCCGGCGGCAGAGGCTATGGTAGAGGTGGCTAGTGAGCCGCAGCAGCCCCAGCTGTGGTGGTGATGGGAGTTGGGTATCTGTGCTGGGCCTGGAGGTGGTGATGTAGGGGGAGCTAAAATGGGGGTCAGGGATCTTCCCTCTTGTATCTTCCCTCTTGTGTATGTATAATATTCCAATGCTATGTTGCTATTTGCATGCTTCAACAGCACTGAAAGATGGCGGAATGATGGCAATAGAAGCTGTATCTATGCAGTGAGCCACCCAAGGAGACCGTGTGTACCCAATGCCGCCGCTGGGCTGCTTGCTGATTGACAAGGCCTGGCACTATCATGTGTTCAATTGAGCTGCAAAGTCCTGTTATTCCACCAAAGGATGTTTTCCCAAGATCTATAATCCCTTATTGGCTTTAGTTAGATCACTTGATCTCTTAGAACAAAATTCCCTGACCTTTGGATTCCATGTGATCGGTCCCCATTCCTTTGCTTCTTTTGTTACAGAACCCAGCCTGCCAGCCTGCCCCCAGCAGATTTAAGCAGCCAGGAGGGAGAAGGGTCATACGAGCAGATAGTAGGCGTCAAACTTCTAAGAATCCTGTCCACATCCTGTGACTGAAGTAATATAGAGTCCAATCTGGAACACATGTAAGATATTTCGTTTAGCAAAATGATTGTAGTGGGTTGCAGAGAAGTCCACTCCTCCTGTAGGCCAGAACCCAATATGTCTCTGACCACCTGGAAGAGTTCCACAGTTTTACACTATATAAATGCAATGGTGGCAGAGAAATAGTGTTTCTTTGCTGCCATCTCCGCCACAGAGTAGCTGTAGCCTGTGCCTTCTAGGATTTGTCTTGAATCTCCACTGCTGCTCTAGCCATCTCCCTTGTCTTTTCATCATCTGCAGCCCTTCAGTGTGGTTGTAGTGGTTAGGAGTGGTTTGATTCCCCACTCCTCCCATGAGCAGTAGACTCTAATCTGATGAACCGGGTTGGTTTCCCCACACCTCCACATTAAGCCAGCTGGGTGACCTTGGGCTAGTCACAGTTCTCTCAGAACTCCCTCAGCCCCACCTATCTCACAAGTTGTCTGTTGTGAGCAGAGGAAGGGAAGGAGATTGTAAACCAGTCTGATTCTCCTAAAAAGGTAGAGAAAGTTGGCGTATGAAAACCAACTCTTCTCCTCATTAAACCAAGAGGCTGCCTGGGCTCTTAGGCCTGACAGAGGGCACCTGGGAGTGATTGTGTCAGTTGTCCAGGTTATTCCTAATTCCACAGGTCAACCATGGCATTGACAGGAGCACCAATCATTGCAACAGGAAAAATAGCCCGATGTCATCTGAAAACCAGTTGGATTCATCAGGCTATGGTGGCGGATGATATTAATCTACTCTCCCACCTCTGCATAGCCTTGGTATCCCTGTAAGTCTAAACCCCAGCAGGTAGTGATCTGTCCATGACAAGGGGGCCATTTCAATACCCACCCCCCGCTTCAGTTTGCCTTGTTCCTGCCCAGAACAGAACTCCAGCTCAAGAGTGTGACATACACAATGTGTGGCGCCTGTTATTACCTGAGGCAGGCCCATGGTTGTCATATAGAACATGTAATCCTGAGCTACTGTTGACAAGGTAATCTCAGCATGGATGTTGAAGTTCCCCAAAGCCAACAGCCTAGGAGTCTTCAATGCCACCTCTGAGATTACCTCCACCAGCTCAGGCAGGGAGGTGGTTGGGCAGCAGGGTGGGAGGTACACCAACAGAACCCCAACCCAACAATGGCCCATGGCACAATTATTCCACAGAGGTCATCTTCAAGCATAAATCCCCAGATACATGCATAGGCCAACTGTACTAGGTGTCCCTGAAAATATTTTGAGGTAGGATGAGAGCCCCGTTGCGCAGAGTGGTAAGCTGCAGTGCTGCAGTCAAAAGCTCTGCTCACGACCGGAGTTCGATCCCAACGGAAGTCGGTTTCAGGTAGCTGGCTCAAGGTTGACTTCGCCTTCCATTCTTACGAGGTCGGTCAAATGAGTACCCAGCTTGCTGGGGGTAAAGGGAAGATGACTGGGGAAAGCACTGGCAAACCACACCGTAAACAAAGTCTGCCTAGTAAATGTCGGGATGTGACGTCATCCCATGGGTCAGGAATGACCTGGTGCTTGTACAGAGGGGACCTTTACCTTACCTTTTTAGGATGAGAGCAGTGAAACACAGCCATATACAAACAAATTTGATTTTTTTTTTTTTGTACACCCACAGGGCTCATAAGCATGAAGAAAAATGTGAATAAGAAACCTCTAAAAATCACCTGCTGAAATTAGTATGCTCATTGCTCTACAGGAGGCACGGAATATGAGGGAAGCCGAATGTCAAGTAAAGGGGAAAGGAAAAAAAGAATGGATATGGGGAGGGCTACTTATTCATTTGGGGGGAAGAACCTATAAAACAGTGCCTTGGAGAGAGAAATGTGGGTCAAGGAGAAAAACTGCTAAACTTTCCTGCTCTTCAGCAATTCCTCAGAGGCTACCAACTTGTATGATTCCATAGTGGCCATAGACAGTCCTTTTAAGGAAGGGTGCTACAGGCATGCACTGTGGATTGCAGATTGTGACACAATAAACGGGTTAAATGAGGCATGGCTGAAGAGATGTAATCCTTCAACAGGGTATAAGAACCCAGTGGAATTGTTGTATATCTACTTAAGAGTGGACAAAAAAACGGACTATGTTACGTTTATTGTGATTAATTCCTCATGTTTCAGCACTGAACTCTGGTATTCAACATAACCCCTGGCTCTAAGCCCTGGCCTTCTCGTTTCTAATTGCACTGTGACATAAATGTTCCTCCGCAGTTACTCTGCCAGAGAAACAGCACCTCACCTTACGCCTATGCTGGGGGAAGTCTGGCTTAGAACACAAGAGCCTAAGAAAGGCCATGCTGGATCTAGGGTTGCCAGGTCCCTCTTCGCCACTGGCGGGAGGTTTTTGGGGTGGAGCCTGAGGAGGGAGGGGTTTGGGGAGGGGAGGAACTTCAATGCCATAAAGTCCAATGGCCAAAGCAGCCATTTTCTCCAGGTGAACTGATCTCTATTGGCTGGAGATCAGTTGTAATAGCAGGAGATTTCCAGCTACTACCTGGAGGTTGGCATCGCTAGCTGGATCAGACCAAGGCCCACCAAGTCCTGCAGTCTGTTCACACAGTGGCCAACCAGGTGCCTCTAGGAAGGACACTATTGAGCTAAGAAGGAATTTATCCTCATTATAAATGGACTTATAGTAGTTGGTTTGATTGAACTGTGGACAATTTTATCAAGTATTCTTAGAATGGCAATGCCGTAATAAAAATCTGTTCTGTTTGTAATGCCCAGATATAAGGGCTGGTTTAGAACACTATGTATTCATACGCACACACATGGAAGCTTTGGGAAGTTGGCATCCGGGAGCCATGAACCAACAAATCATGCTCTCTGTGCTTGGTATGGCCTTTCACCAGTAGAGAGCTCTGAATTACCTTCATCCTTAGGAATGTGTTTTGTAGTTACTAAGATCACGAGACCTAGAACTTGCTTAGAAACGGCCTTCGGCCAATATCTATGGCTATGCTAATTAGAGTGAAGTAGACACTTAATGTGCATTGGTGCTTTTGTGTATCAATCTGCTTGTCAGCAGCCATGGGCCTGCCCCATGCGAATGCATAAATGATACTGACTTTCCTTTGTTTCTCTGGTGAGTAACTCTGCATCTTATTTGTGGGTTATTTCACCCCAGGGTCTCTGTTTAGCTAAATAAAGAACTGTTGCTTATTAACCTCCTAGTTGTCTTCATTGGACTCTATAAGACAACCAGGGCACTTCATGTTCTGACTGAACTGATTAGTTGATGGACTTTTTGTCAGTAGCATGATTGTAATATAGGTTACTTTGTATAGGGTAGCTATTTGTATTTTTGTAGTGTTGAGTTATTAATGTGGAATTGCACTTTTGGTTTATTACACTATTGTATGACATCATAGTCGTTGTTAATGCTGTCCTGTTTGCGTAGTACTACCTGGAGGTTGGCAACCCTAGCTGGATCAGACCAAGGCCCACCAAGTCCTGCAGTCTGTTCACACAGTGGCCAACCAGGTGCCTCTAGTAAGCCCACAAACAACACAACTGTGGCAGCATTATCCTACCTGTGTTCCACAGCACCTAATACAATAGGCATGCTCCTCTAGTCCTAGAGGACCATGGAGGTCCATGCAGGCAATGAGACTGGATATACCCGTCCCCCCATGACTTGTGGTCCAATAGCACAGACGCAAGGCCCTGCTCTGGCCCTCTTCAGGGCTCAGCTGTCAGCCCTCCTTTGAGCGTAGGGTTGCCAGGTCCCTCTTCGCCACCGGCGGGAGGTTTTTGGGGTGGAGTCTGAGGAGGGCAGAGTTTGGGGAGGGGAGGGACTTCAATGCCATAGAGTCCAATGGCCAAAGCGGCCATTTTTCTCCAGGCGAGCTGATCTCCATCGGCTGGAGATCAGTTGTAATAGCAGGAGATCAGCTGCCACCACCTGGAGGGTGTTGTACAAAGTCAGTATGGAGTCTGGAGGCTTGGCTTCCTGTCCTGAAAACCTCCAGACTAACAAAGACTACAGTCCACAATAGCCATGCAGATTAGCTTTGGATTTCACACATTAACAGATCACTTCAGGATACAATGGTTCCATATTAACATACCACACCCTCATTAGCACATTATCTTGATACTTTTTGCAGGACATTGGTTAGCACATTACCTTTGATACTTTTCTGCAAGACAATGATTCAGCTCAACCCAACCCCTTTCTGACTATATGTTACTCTTCCTACACACTTGACACTGAGAGGCACTGTCCTTCAGGGTTACTCCTCTGAAGATGCCGGCCACAGCTGTGGGCGAAACGTCAGGAAAGAAAATGCCAAGACCACGGTCACACAGCCCGGATAACCTACAGGAAAGAACATACCAAGACCACGCTCACACAGCCCCGACAGCCTACAAGAACCATTGCCATAAATTGTTGAGTCGTTGCTGCTGCACAGCATGTTTTTAATGTTTTCACACCAGTTTGGTTGAAGTGCCAATAAAACAAATAGAGGTTTAATATGAGCGACCGTTTACTTTTTATTCCCGGGAACGGGCGTCGTAGGGGCCCCAGCACGCTGCTTTGCCCAGGGCCCCACGATGCGGTGAAGACGGCCCTGCAAGGGGGCCGGCAGGGAGAGGGCGAGCAGGGGAGGCGGCTCGGGCAGGTGGCGGAGGCTGCAGTGCCGGGCCGTCGCCCTAGGAACCGGCGCGGCGCCCAACAAAGCCGGGTCCCTTCCTCCCGAGCGGGGAGGAGGGCGGAGCCTCCCCCCCCCACCCCCCACCCCCCAGCAACCATGCACCGGGCGCTGCTGCTGCTGCTGCTGCTGCAGCCGGAGCCGCGGGGCCAGTAGGGAGAGGCGCGGCGGCCGGAGGAGCAGCCTGCAGCTGCCCGGGGAAGGCGGGCGGAGCAGGTGCAGCAATAGGAGGGCGCCGGGGAAGAAGGGGGGGAAAGACCCCGGCGCGGATCGGCAGGCGGAGGGGCCCGGCAGCCCGTCGTCGTCGTCCCCCCCCCCCACGCTTCCCCGGCGGAGCCCTGTCGGCTCTCGTTTGCTCTTCGCCCCGGTTCCCAGGAGGGATCCTGCGCTGCTCTGGATCGGCAGCTCTCCTGCGCGGCGTGTCGGGTCGCCCCGGCTGTTCGCCTGCCTGCCTGCCTGCCTGCGCTGCACCCTTGCCCTCCGTTCATAGCCACCCCGGTCTGGTCCTGGCCGCGTGCTGCTTTCAGCCGGCCTGCGCTGTGCCCACGGCTCTCGGCAGGCTTTAATCTGGATTGGCACAGAATTTACCTGCGTCGGTGGGAAGTCCCTAAGCGGATACGGCTCGCGCAATACTGAAAGCAGCGCTAAGGAGCACCTACTTGAATCGCACCGTTCATCGTCGTGGCTTAATCCGAATTGCACGTCCAGCGGTGATATCGACACCCACGGCCTCCGCAGCTTTCTTTGCACTGGATTGCACCACCGTGGCTTCGCTGAGCTGGACACGACTCTGTTTTTCTCTCTCCTGATCTGAATTTCAAAGTAACCCCTGCTTTGCTTTGGATTGCACAGTATTGGGCTGCACAAATCCGGATTCGCGCAGCAGCTCCTGTAAATATAGCTGCGGAGTGTTTGGTCCCTTACAAAGATGTTGCCAGGATCTATCCAGATCTCTGGGGAGACTTTATCCAGCGCTGAGATTCGGGATATTTGTGAGAGCCTGCGGGAGAACTCCATCAAACTGCTTTCGCTCCGGGGTTGCCAGCTTTCTGACCGAGATTTCGGTCGCATCTGCAGGGGGGTAGCAGAGTCCCACTCCTTGGCTCAACTCAATCTTAACTTGGGCATCGTCTCTAACATCAACCGGGTCAAGCAGTTGGCAGAAGCTCTGAAGACCAATCGCTCTGTCCAGTCTTTGTTGTGAGTAGTAACGCCACTAACTAGTGATACGCTAGGTATCTGGAGTACGCTAGGGAAATCCGTGGTGATGGGTTTACAACATTATTTGGTATATAGTTCACTTACGCCTATAACACCTTGGAAACATTCGTTTTGCTCATATAGCTGGGTTCAGTGGTGTTTTCCCTCAACCTTGCCACAAAAAAGGTTTTAAAAGGCCAAAGTGGTGCTTCTAATCCAAAACAACTGTGACAGACTATAAAATAATTCACCAAAATAATTCACAGATCAATATTGAAGTATGAGTTATTCCATAAATCTGCTTCTGATAAAGTAGGAAGTACTGTAGTTAGCTGTTTGCCCTGACCTGGATGGCCCAGGCTAGCCTGATCTTGTCAGATCTCACAAGCTAAGCAGGGTCAGCCCTGGTTAGTATTTGGATGGGAGACCACCAAGGAATACCAGGGTTGCTGTGCTGAGGAGGGCACTGGCAAACCACCTCTGTGTAGTCTCTTGTCATGAAAACCCCCAAAAGGGCTTGCCATAAGTCAGCTGTGACTTGATGGCACTTCACTGTTTATGTAGCTTGTTGTTACGTAGACCAAAGGGAAAGTAAATTGTGTTAGAAGCGCTTGAGGATGTGTGTCCTAAAATGTGAAGTAATCATTTTGATCTTTGCCTTCTATTATGATTTGTTAGTTCAACCATAAATTTGCTGCCAAAAAGGTTTTGATCAAATACGCTCTGTGTAAATTCTGCTCCCACCGCTCCATGGATTCTGCCCCAGTTGTGTCTTGTAGCTACTCAAGTGCTTATGCCTTATCTCTCTGGATATTACTGCACCTTAAAGCTGGACTAGCCTTCTTATCATATATATATATATATGATACTTTGCTTTTTGTCAGGTTAGAGGGGAGGAGATAGCTGTGTATCTGAGTAACCTTCTTAGCCTCGTGAAGCCAGAAGACTAAGCAAACGAATACATCGTGGTCTAAGCTTTGCAGTCCCGAACTTTCCAAGGAGAATAGTTCTAGTAGTGTTGTGTGTCTTATTAAATGGGCTTTGGCTTCTCACAAAACCTTAGATACACTATATGCGTTGGTCTTGAAAGGGCCATGGGACATGTAGTTTTCTCTTATCCCTGTAAGCAGACAAAGGGCATTTCTGCATAATCTTATTGCTGTGGTTCAGCTTCTAAACTGTATTGTTTTATCCCCAAAAAGTGGCAGAATGTGATTGATTCCATTTCCCACACACACTCAGCCCAGCCTGCTTCTGACATAGTGGCAAATTCCTATCTCTCTGTGGTTTTCTTCTCTGCTTTAAGGACTCTTCATTCAAATAGCCAATATATGCAGTTTTGCTCCATTTTAGCCTGGTATTAATCATTCTCTATCTTCTTCACACCCTTTCTTGATTCTTGTTTAAGTTGAATGACCTCAGCAGCAACCTGAACCTAAAGGAAGGGGTTTGTAATTCCAGATATTTCTATCCACACAGCCTCCACGGGAGTCCCCTGACAGATGCTGGCCTGTCTCTCCTCAACCCAGCACTCTCCACTCATCCCTCACTAGTGGCCTTGGATTTGGGAGACTGCATGCTAGGTGATGAAGGTATCAACTTGATCTGTGGGCTTCTCCCTCCTGACGGCGCCAAGTCCGGTGAGTAAGACAGGAAGGGTGGAGGTTTCGAGATGGCTCTGGACTTCATATGTGCTTCAGACCTTTGCTTAGATCAGATGGTTCTCTTTTTTTATATAGAATTGCCAACCTCCAGGTAGTAGATGGAGATCTCCTCTATTACAACTGATCTCCAGCTGATAGAGATCAGTTCACCTGGAGAAAATTGCTTTGGCAATTGGACTTTATGGCATTGAAGTCCCTCCCCAAACCACACCCTCCTCAGGCTCTGCCCCAAAAACCTCCCGCCGATGCGAAGTGGGACCTGGCAACCCTATTTTTTTAGCAGAGCATAAAGAGTATTTTCTGGAGAAACTATCACCCGAATGGTTATTCTGCTGGCTGAGGACTGGGTCCCACACAGTGCAATTCTATGCAGAGTTACTCCAGTCTAAGCGCATTGATTTCTGCATAGAATCGTACTGACAGAGAGCTGAGAATGAGATTGTACTGAGAAAAGAATTAAGCATTGCCTTATGATGGAATTCACCAATGCCCTTTCCCACAAATGCAACATGGTGGAAAATGCCATCAAGTTGCTGCCGACTGACCCTGTCAAGGGTCATTTGCTATTGCCTGCATCTGTGTAGCAACCCTGGACTTAGTAATAATTTGTATTTTTGTAACTTACAGTTGATAAAATGATATAAAAGGCAGGCAAGTACCTAGCACACTCTACTCTGTTCAAAATACCCTTTGCTGTAATGTCACCCATTGGTGCCATTCAGGAATATCACTGCATGTTCTTTTGCTGAAGCAATACTCCTGTGTACATTTCAAGACAAAAGTGTTTTGAGTGAATATTGGAGAAAAAGCGGTATGGATCACAGACACTCTGGCTGTGACTGGACATAAAGAGCACATCTTCCAAAAACCTGTTTCACCCACAATTGTGCCTTGATGCCCTCCAAGTAATCCATGGCTGGCCCCAGGCATGGGAGAGCTCATATTTGAGAGCTCATATTTCATCCTTTCCCATTCTTGATTTACTTACTATTTTCAGTTCACATCCCACTAGGATTGCAAGGGCAAAATCTACAACGTGTGCGTGTTCCATGGTGTTTGAGACTTCAGGGCTTTGAACGAAGACCATCTGTTTAGAAGAAACATTGTGCCCCTCTGCCTGCTCCTGTCTAGTCATCCTCTTCCCTCAAAGAGGTTTTCTCTCTTGCTCCTTCCATTTCTTTCTTCCTTAAGTTAGCACCTATTCCTTTTATTGCTATATTTGTGGTAGGTGCGCATCCACTAGGGAAAGGGAAAAGATAACCATGTTCAGCTTGCAAAAATGGCATCAGGCAGTAATCCATCAGAAAGCTGTTTATATAATGACTAGGCAAACATTCTACTATACCTATAGCAGTGTGGGATGTTACTAAGTATTATGATCTCCCTGTTTGCTGTGGTTAGAACCCATTCACACAATATTATGTTTGTCTTCACAATCGGTCCCAACTGTTATCACAAACATGCACATAGGCAAACGTAATGTATGAACCAAGCAGTTAGCAGCAGTTTCTTTGATTGCCAGAGCTGGGGGAAATGTTATGATGGAAACTGGAAAAAAATAGCCAATTCTGAGAGTTTACAAGAATAACCACCCTTTTTTTTTCACACAGTCAGGGCGTCTAAAGGATTGGAAATGGCCAATCCTACCATTAGACAAGAGGAAGGACACCTCAGCTGGCACATTTACAATCCTAATGGTCAATTATTCTTATTATATTTTCTCCACCGTTTAGACTGTTAATTTGTCCACCAAAATGCTTAGGTCATCTCTGCTCTTAAAAACTGCTGAATTCATTTACTTTACTTCTGTCTTTAGTGCTTCAGGAACAAAAATAGGTCAATATATTGTTGTAGGAACAGTTCTGTAAACAAAAGAATTCCATTCTCTTACTGGGCTGGTTGAACTAAAGAATGGTCAAAATGTGTTAAGGGATTACTCAGTCAGCATTGGGTGCGTTTGAGAACAAGTTATAATACACACTGGTGATTATAATCCATATCCACATCTTCCACTGGTAAAGACTAACAGCTTTACTGAAGCATAAACTTTCACGGGCTAGCGTCAACTTCATCAGATAGATGAAGAGAATTCTCATTCAGCACATTACATACGCACTCAAAAAGGGGGAAATGTGAACTGTGGGTTAACAGGTCATGAAAGGAAAGAGATAGTTGGTGACATGCGACTGCTTTGTCTATTTACTTCATTTATACCACTGGTTCCCAACCAGGGGTCCATGGACCCCCAGGGGTCCACGAGAACTAAATTAAGGCCCGCGAAACAAAGTTATAAACCCATAATAAATTAATATTTTCAATTACAAGTTCTCTATTATAAAAATATATATTCAAATATTATTCTAAATTTAATGTTTAACTAACAGTTATGATTAAAGTTTATTTTCAAATTCTCAGAATTTTTATTTTGAACCTTGGGGTCCCTGCACCGAACAAAAAAGTCCTAGTGGTCCCTGGTCAAAAAAAGGTTGGGAACCACTGATTTATACCATCTTTCCCCCAAATGGGGATCTAAAACGTGTACATCATTCTCCTTTCCTCCATATTATGCTCCCAGCCACCACCTTCTGAGGTGTGGGTGTGGGGAGGGAGAGGAGAGAGGGGGAGAGAGAGAGGGAGGGAGAGAGAAAGGGAGGGAGGGAGAGGAGAGGGAGGGGGGAGAGAGAGGGGCTCAAGGTCACCCAGCAAGCTTCCATGGCAGAGTGGAGATTCAAACCTGGTTGTTCCAGATGCTAGTCTGACACTCTAACCACTGTACCACACCGGCTCTCAGTGGTCTCTAGCCCATTAAATGTTATGTTTTAATAACTCTGTTAGTTTTTAAGATACCACAACTCCCACTTTTATTTGCTGTAACAGACTAACATAGCCACCCCTCTAGCATTTGTAACCCACATGTGATTCTGGAGGCAGGATGAGGCAGTGCATACTTTCCATTGATCAGTCCTGAACGAGAGGGAGACCGTATGACTCCTGTCCTCTAGGCTCACTTGGCTTCTCTGTTACACCTAGGTTTGAAGGAGCTGACCCTCAGTGCCAATCCTGGTATCACAGCGAAAGGATGGGGCCGCCTGGCTATTGCAGTGGCTCACAGTTCCCAGGTGCGAGTGTTGAACTTGGACTACAACCCCCTGGGTGAGAGAAATGCAGTCACATTTTTCTCCCTCCTTTTATTTCCTAATGGGTTTTTGTTGCATGGATGCCAGAGGCTGCACGGACAACAGATCCAGCCAGTTTAGCTAAACATTTTCCCTGGAGCTCTGACTCTCCTCCATAGGCCTAAACTGCGGGGCATTATTTCTGCAGGGCTGAGGGCCAAACTAGATGGCTGCCATGAGGCTGTGGCCATTTTAAAGTCATTTTAAAATGCCACAAGGGCCCAATCCTGATTGGGCACGCACCACTCAATTCTCCTCACCTGAGCCTTTTCCAGTGCCTGAGCAGCCATGGGGAGGTGCAGCCATTTCCGATCGTAATAAGATGGAGGGGCGCGGGGAGGCAGCTGAGCATGTCAGCCTGCTGGGGAGCATTTTTAAATGACTTTCAAAGGCGGCAGCGTCTTCGTGGTGGTCATGAGGACACTGTCACATCTAGTTTGATCCTGAGGTAAGTTAGTCCTGCTTAGATCTGCCAATGTAGCATTTGGGCTGAAACCATGTTTTCACCGTAAAAAAAAAAAAAAAAAAAGACTCTCTAAAGAATAGTTCACTGCAGAGCCCTGTCATTTAAAACATAAAGGAAAACAGGCATTTGTTGTAGCCCTAGAATATGGAAGAATATGAGACAAAGGTCCACCATGTTTTAAAAGGGAAGTGACTGGCTACCAGTTGTGCTCAGTAGAAGGAGTTGCTTGAAGACTAAAGGACATTTGACTGGGAACCGTGAGGATCGTGAGCAGCTCCTCCTCTTTGCAAACATGGTAGTGCCTTTGTTTTGGCCATTTCCTTTCCTCTCCCGTCCACAGCCCTGTAGGCGTCCCGGTCATTGAGCTTGGTAGCCATAACGTGCTCCTTCCCCCATCTTCAAAATACAGCGGAGAGCAGAGGAGCTCCAGAAGGGGTTGCTATGGAAACTGGCCCTCTCTGCAGCTGCGCTGCTGGAGCAGAATTGGCAGCTGGAGAGACAGAGGCGAGACCAGGCAGCTCTCCTCTCCCCATCCCGCCTCAGGCGGACAAACGCAAGCAGCACCTCGGCACACCCCACCTGCCTGTGCCCTTTCGCTGGGTGGGGCATTTCTTTGCTCTGCTTCTCCTCTTGTCAAGTCTTACCTTGTGAAAGGAGAGGTGCCAAAGCTTCAGCCTGCTGGAAGCTGTGCCTCCTGGCCCAGAAGGCTTGCCCCCTCGCTTAAGATGAGGCAGCCCGTGTTTGCTCTGCAAAGTGAAGGGGAAACATTCTGCGGGCATGCAGGTGGGTGGCTTTGATTTCTCAACCAGCCCGTAGCCAGGAGAAAATGTGGACAAATGAATAAAGTTCC
Source organism: Euleptes europaea (assembly GCF_029931775.1). NCBI lineage: Eukaryota > Metazoa > Chordata > Lepidosauria > Squamata > Sphaerodactylidae > Euleptes > Euleptes europaea. The sequence continues at coordinate 35,552,264 of NC_079318.1, read as the reverse complement.
CCCCCCTTTTTTTTTTGAAGAAAAAGTACTGCACCTTTACCTTGTAGAAATTCAAGGCACACTTCACAAGCAAGAACAGTGATGAGAGAAGAAGAGTTGGTTTTTATATGCCGACTTTCTCTACCACTTAAGGGAGACTGAAACCTTCCCCTCCCCACAACAGACACCTGGTGAGGTAGGTGAGGCTTAGAGAGCTGTGACTAGCCCAAGGTCACCCAGCTGGCTTCGTGTGCAGGAGTGGGGAAACCAACCCAGTTCACCAGATTAGCGTCTGCTGCTCCCATGGAGGAGTGGGGAATCAAACCCGGTTCTCCAGATCAGCCTCCACCACTCCAAACCACTGCTCTTAACCGCTACACCATGCTGACTCTCTGCTAAAGGCAAAGATGGCAGCCTAGCAGAAAGCCAGTCACTAAAGTTTTGGCTGCTGTGCTGACCTCTATATTCTGCAGCCTGAAGTGGGTATGTGGCGCATGGCCTGCAGGAGATTTGCTGACCTCTCCTGGCTTTCTGCTCCCCAGGTGACCAGATAGCGGGGATGCTGGCAGTTTCTGTGGCATCCAGCCGCACCTTAGAGGTTCTGGACTTGGAAGGAACAGGACTTACCAACCAATCAGCCTTGGTAAGGGGAGCGTGGCTCTTTGTTGCTTTCGTTTCCACGTCCAGGTCATATAAGTCAGAATACTAGTTTGGCAAGGGACCTGTGCTTCTTCCGATTGGCTTGGATCAAGCATAGCATTTCCAAAGATGTATGGGCTTCATCCATGAAGCGTGATTTTTGTAGATTCCTCTCCCCTGGCAATCCAAAATGCACAGCCACATCCTGTTCCTGTGTGTGTGGGTCCCTTCTCCCACAGAAAAATAAATTCAGGGAGCATTTCAGGCTGCTGCAGGAGTGGGGAAGTACAAACATTGTACTGAAACATTGTGCTTCATCTAACTTACTATATATACAATGTTTGTGTTAGGATCAGAAAGATTTCCCTGCTGAGATTTTTGGATTGAGCTTCTCCTTCTGTTGAAATGCCAGAAATTGCTGCAACCACAGAGGAATAAGGCATTAGTCAAGGGCCCTGCTGTTAAAAGGGCTAAGAATATTTTCTCTAGTGTGGTGGATACACAGATGTGCCCTTATTGCTCAGAGTTCAGTTCTCACGCCTGCATAGGACTGACACAAATTTATACACACACACCTCATAGAAAGTTGTTTGTCCTAAGACCTCTCTGGCATCTTGGACCTCAGAGGCCTCTTGCCGTGTGCCCCATTAACTGGTCTGGTGAGAGCCTGGAGGTTTCAGCTAGTGCACGTGCCAATGTAGGGCAGCGTAAGAACAGCCTCTTTAAGTGCTCTTCTCTTTTGTCTGGCACGGAAACACTCAGTCCCCATCGTCTATTTCCAGCCAAGTTTTTAATTTCTTCTGCTTGGTTTCATTCCACAAATTCAATCCAATTCTGAGGTGACATTTGGTACTTATAAGTTGACCTTCAGAAATGGGAAATGAATGTTGATATTATTTATCCTATTAATTTTTTCAGACATAACCTGTTGGCAAGTAAAAACAGAGGTCATAGGTGACACAAATATCTTTTTTTTAATTAGTTAATAGGAACATAGATCTTTTTGGTGGAGCCAAGCAGACCAGTTGTAAGTTTGCCAAAGAGAAATGATCCTAGCTCTGTAATAGCTTTGCTTTATTGATGTTGTCTTATTGCTTTATATGATGCTGAGTGTGTTAAATGCCATCGCATTGCTTCCAGCTTATGGCAACCCTATGAATTAATGACCTCATGTGCCTCTTTTTGTCTGGCCGCTGAGCTGCTTCTACAGCTGCCTTTTGGGTCTCATTCTATTCAGATTTTACTAGACATGGTGGAAAACTACCCAACAGCCTTGCGGACACTGATCCTGGCAGAGAACAACATCAGTCCTGAACTACAGCAGCAGATCTCTGACCTTCTGTCTGAGGGTGAAGAGGAGGAGGAGAATGAGCCTCGTGAAGTAATGGCCAGAGAGAAGAACTCCTGGATCTGCCAGAGCAGTAAGACCCCTGGGGTATCATTGAGGAGGAGAGGAAACTAGGAAGGGGAGGTTGGAAAGGAAAGGGGACATTCAGGGGAAAACATAAGAACATAAGAAAGGCCATGCTGGATCAGACCAAGGCCCATCAAGTCCAGCAGTCTGTTCCCACAGTGGCCAACCAGGTGCCTCTAGGAAGCCCAAACAAGACAACCGCAACAGCATTGTCCTGCCTGTGTTCCACAGCACCTAATGTATTCGACATGCTCCTCTGATCCTGGAGAGAATAGGTATGCATCATGACCCGTATCCATTTTCACTAGTAGCTATGAATGCCCCTCTCCTCCATGAACATGTCCACTTCCCTCTTAAAGCCTTCCAAGTTGGTAGCCATCACCACATCCTGGAGCAGGAAGTTCCACAATTTAACTATGCGTTGTGTGAAGAAAGACTTCCTTTTATCTGTTTTGAATCTCTCACCCTCCAGCTTCAGCAGATGACCCCGCGTTCTAGTATTATGAGAGAGGGAGAAGAGTTTCTCCCATAGTTCAGGTTGTTGTGTGTGAGTTTTCAGCCCAGATCACAAAACTATAACTCTGCAGTAGTTATTTTGAACCCCATGGAAGACTTTTGGCTTTAAAATTTTTTAAATGCAGCTTAGTAAAAATTCAGCTTAGTAATATACTTATTTATAGTTCCCCTTCCTCCGAGGGACTTAAAGTGGAATTAAAGCTGTGGCCCTTTTAGCTCGGCATTGTCTGAACCGCAGCAGCATTCCCAGGTCCTGGGCACTGCAAGGTCTTTCCAGACCCCTACTACCTCCCAATCCTTTAAGCACTGGCAGTCTTAGCTATGGGGTGACTGCGGAAGCTGTCCCAGGCACCACACGGGGGTGGGGGAAGACTGCCACTGCCCTCCTTTGCCACTGCTGCAGCGGTACTGTGACTTGAATAGTCACCAGGGACAGAGGTTGGGGCCCCTGACCACCCTATAGCTGCCCTGGCTGCTTTTGCCTGCCCTCTGCAACCACAGTAGCAACTCAAAAAGTGAGAGACAGAGGCTGGGGGACACTCAACTGCCATGCAGGCCCTTGGCTCAGTTGCCACGAGCCTCTCTCTATACCCCAGTCCTGCCTTGTTACCCACCAAGAGGGCTGGTGCAGCCAACAGCCCTCACTTTCTGGACAGCCAGCACACCTGTCTGCAGCTGCATTGGAAGAAAGCAGCACAGGCGCATCACATGCTCCTCCTTTCCTCGCATGGCTCATACAGCAGTTGTCCACACATACTGTGTGTCACATGCTAAAGCAATCTCAGGCTTCCTCTGGAGGTGGTGATCTCTCCTTCCCTGGAGGTTTTTATGCAGAGGCTAGATGGCCACCAGTCAGCAGTGCTGATTCTATGACCTTAGGCAGATGATGAGAGGGAGGTCATCTTCTGGGCATGGAGTAGGGGATAATTGGGGGTGTGTGGGGGAGGAAATTGTGAATTTCCTGAATTGTGCAGGGGGTTGGACTAGATGACCCTGGTGGTCCCTTCCAACTCTGTGATTCTATCACAATGCACTGAGGCATGTGATGGTAAGAAGAAAGGGTGTGCATGGAGGCCATCCTTGACTTTTGCCTTTACCTGCAGACTTTACCTGCAGACGCCAGATTGAACCAGGGGTCATCTACATGTGCTCCATTACCGTGTCTGTGGCTCCTCCCCCCAAAAGATATAAACATTTCTGATGCAATCTGAAATCTTTGCTTTGACATCAGGTTCCATGACAGTGCCCAATTAACTCGGGTTGTTTTTTTAGGAACATTCTCCAGTTAATATTTAAGATAAGAATCAGTAGGGCTGATAGAACCTGCCTGGACAAAAATACGGACAGTTCCCAGTTATTTTTTTGCTGCAATAACGGCGCTTTAAAAACGGTTCAGTCATTGGTTTGAGGGAGTCAAAATAGATGTAAAATAAACATTCTTCCCATGCAACATATCCTATTTTGTAAAGTATTTATTAATCTTGTGTGCCTATCAGGTAGAGAAGTACTCTTGCTTCTATGCACCAAGCATAATAAGAAATAACCAGACAAGGTATCCCTAGAAGTCCATGCACAGAACTGAATCCAAATGTAAGATTCCCATTTACTATGGTCTTTTGGCAAAGGACAACAGGTGATACATGAATTACAAAACAGTAGGCAGCATATCCCTAAAGAAATTCTGATACTTTGATTTTGAAGCAACGGTTTCCTTGGTTACGGTGGAGGATAGACTGGTTCTTTGTATAGTCATACATAAATCGTACAGCAGCACAGTTGCCTATGGCAACAGCACATACCAGTTCCACAAAAAACAACAACCCAAAATTCTCTGTGTGGTCATGATCTGAGCACATTAACTGTTCTCTGTGAGGATGCAACATACCGAACTGTTCACCTTTCCCCACTTACTTCGCTTGAGGAGTAACTTGTTTTATGGTTCCTTTACAGCTTTGCCCTTTATAGCCCCCTGTGCTTGTGGTCTAGGGTACAGACTTCAGTTAAAACCCACTGTTATTCATTTTGCAGACTCCAGTTCCCAGATGGTCTTGGTAACATCAGGCCTTGGAGAAAGCCTACTAGCGGAAACAGAGATGTGAATAGGAAATTCCAGGTGCCTCTAATGAAATTTTTCTCCATGTATGTGCGTGTAGCCTTGTGCATTCACACAGTTGTCATGTGTGAGTGCTTTTTGTGGGTGTGTGCATTTGCAAGTGAGTGCATGTACCAGGCAAACAGATGGGTATGTGAAACCTTATACTCATACGTGCAAGCCTGCCACGCCTGCCGTGACTGCAGCTTCTCACTTTGTGAACGTCCTATTGAAATCACCTTTTAGCTCTCCCAGTGGGAACTGAACCAAGTTAATCTCTACGTAAATGTGTGTCCCACAACCTGTCAGTTGCTCGTGATTGTCCATTCACTGTATTTAAGCTCACACCACCCCTTTCTGACTGATCACTGGGGGAGGCTGTATTTATTCAGATATGTATATTTATGTATAACAGATATTCTTTTTATTGCTCGTAACAACATCTTGAATAGGATTTTATAAAGTTAACAGAAACAACACAGTTGTGGCTGAAAGTGGACCTCTCATTTCCAAGCACACGGGGTGGGGGGTGGGGAGCTTTAATGGGGAAAAGCAAGGCTGGGTCAGCTGACAACAGCCTCCTATTGAGTGTGTAGAAACTTTTTGTTTTGGGCTGTACCAATGCACTAAGAACCAACGTACTAAGAATGCAGCTTGGCATCTTCAATTGTGTCAAATTACTGAAAAGACCAGTCTCCCTTTAAAGTGAGTCGATTTGTACTACATCATAATCATCCTGCGAATCACTCTTATCAGTTCTGAAGTCCAACGAACAACTAGAACAGACAGACTGTGGCTGATATCGAGTTCCAAAATTGCAACAGGACATCAGAGGCAAAAACAGTCAAACGATTGCACAGACAGAATCCCAGCACTAAAAAACCCCTCATGTAAATATTATTTTAGGAGTAAAGTTCCCTGTACAAGCACCAGGTCATTCCTGACCCATGGGGTGACGTCACATCCCAACGTTTACTAGGCAGACTTCCGGGGTGGTTTGCCAGTGCCTTCCCCAGTCATCTTCCCTTTACCCCCAGCAAGCTGGGTACTCATTTTACCGACCTCGGAAGGGTGGAAAGCTGAGTCAACCTTGAGCCGGCTACCTGAAACAGACTTCCGTTGGGATCAACCTCAGCTCGTTAGCAGAGCTTGGACTGCAGTACTGCAGCTTACCACTCTGCACCACAGGGCTCTTGCACTAAAAAAACCCTCATGTAAATATTATATTGGTGCTCTTCAGGAGTAGGAATACTAAAATTATCTTTAAAGGATTAAGTTATCTGATGTACTGCTTAATGTTATACGTCTATCTTTAAGAGAAGAGACCCCTTAGATGAATTCCTCTACCTTATAAATACCAACAACAGATTCAGATGAAAATCATGTCATAATTAAGCCACTTTTTCATGTGTGCTGATTCAATACAGTTAAGCAGCAAGATCACTGCTCACCCCCTCCTGGAATTATTGCAAAATGTAGCGCCACTTAAGCGGCATAGTAAGTTACAGTCTGGCTGCTTCCCTGTATAGTACACCGGAGCACGACAAGACTGTCATTATGATATAAAACACTGGTGTGGCTTCACCCATAGATACTTTCTTGGTGTCAAGAACCACTGGGAGGCAGCAGTGTCCTACAGTTTCCAATAAAGATTTTCTGGCAATCACCTACTGCTCCCAATTAGTACAACAGCGCCCAACTAGGAGGGTGAATGATCACGCTACTGGTTATATTGTTAACTGTCAGTGGGGCACAACTCTTCCCGCCATTATTCTGTAAATTGTTTTTTTCATATTGGCAAATACCCAAGCGATACAACACTAATGAACAGGCCACCTAGTAGAAAGGGCTGCATTTCCCCAGGCCCCATAGCTTGAGAACTGTGATAACCCTGCAACGGAAGTGTAGTCTTTAGGGAAAGACTGCAGACTACGAGCGAGCATGAGCTGTGTACTAGTATCATGACCCTAAGAATCTCAAAACTCAACTTCCAAAAGCAGAGACATACTTTTAAAATAGTTTATTTCTGGCTTTAAAATATACATCAGTTTGAAAATCTCAGAGAGAAAAAAAACACATTAGTCACAGATTAACAGTCTTGAGTTGGGACACTGTGAAACACGGGGCAGCTGAAGAAGGCAGCTCGAGCTCCCCAAGAGAATTAATACTGCCAAAGGACAAGCAAAATACCAAGGGCTGCACCCACAGAACTCCGTAAGAACTCTGGAAGGGGGGGCTACATTTCCTGCAGGCTTCGCTACCACCCAGCCCCACATGAAATAAATGGCACACAAGAAATGCGCTCGTGAGTATTCTCCCCTCCCCTTACCAGCCTTTGAGCTCAACACGATTGAAGGCAAAGAAGAGGTCCGTGTCAAATGACACTGGCGCACCCAGGCTTCAAGCCACTCAAGGTGGCTTAGGGCCATGTCAGTTTCCAGTTGCCTTTCAATGCAGCTGTGCCGCCATCCGCAGGAGAGAGAACAGGACTCGTCAGTTCCTTCCTAACCCAGCAGCCTGCTGACAAGGGCTCACATTCTACAGGGTACGTCTAACCCAGCATTGCTTCTGCCCTGTACATACGGGAAGTCCACCAAGCAGCTCTGAAGCCTTTGCGCCTCCAACACCCCTCGCAAGAAAAGAAAACCCAGCAGGACCGGGGCAGGGAGAAATGCCAACCTGGATCCTGCCCTTCACACAGCAAAGTCTCCCTCCCCACCACCCCCACAAAATAAAATAAAATAAATTGCTGCAGTAGCAACAGTGGCTGAGCAGAACAAGCAACTGCCAGCTATAGGAGTGAGATCATTAAAGGTTAAGAATCAAGTAAGCTAAAGGAAGGGTGTCCATCTTTAGCACCAATTTATTAGCATAGCTAACCAAAAAATACTGAGTCATGTCTCTTCCCAGGATTCAGGACCCAACAGCTTGACTGGAAAAAAAGGAACGGCCCATTAACAAGGCCACATCCAGTCCGCTATGGCCAGCGAGCTTCCCGTGTGGCCGACCCTGGCGAGCTCCTGAAGGGAGAGGAACCCAGGACAGCATAAGCCCTGTAGCCTATAAAGGCTCTGGCCGCCGTCCAATGGATTTCAGAAGGTTTAGGGTGGGTTGTTGGTCCTGTGAAGCTATAAGCAGGCTTCCTCGGCAGCTTTTGGCTGCTTTGCTGGTGTTTGCAAGGGAGAGGACTCCCTCTGTAGTGAAGGAAGGCCTTACAGAGTGCTTCTCCCGTGGAAGATTATAGGTCTTCATTCAAACAGAAAGAGCTGGGCAAGGTAAATTAGGTCCAGTCGTCCAGTCACTTCACTGGTTACACCCTCTTGTGTAAAACCCAGAGGACCAGAATAAGACTAGGAAGCTTGGTCTTTCATAAGAAAAAGCCGAACACTATTAATCCTTTCCCCCACCCGCTTCAGCTGTGCACATCAGCATATGCGCACAAATGAAAAAATTCTGCAAAGGGAAATACAATACCACTGAGCACGCACAGAAGACGAACAGGAGCAACAACAACAACAAAAACCAGACCTTGGATAAGGCCTTGGGAAGGCACTCATGTAAATTTGGATCCCAGCCCGATATAGGGATGTCCATCCTCACCAGCCAGCTCCAAGAGGCAGAGAACCAGCAACTCGTTTCTGTGCCGAAGGTGGAGGAACTTTGTGGCTTGGCCAAAGAGCGAGATGACCCCCACATCTTGCACAGCTCACATAACATAAGAACATAAGAAAAGCCCTGCTGGATCAGACCAAGGCCCATCAAGTCCAGCAGTCCGTTCACACAGTGGCCAACCAGGTGCCTCTAAGAAGCCCCCAAACAAGATGACTGGGGCAGCACAGTCCTGCCTGTGTTCCACAGCACCTAATATATTCGGCATGCTCCTCTGATCCTGGAGAGAATAGGTATGCATCATGACTAGTAGCCATTTCAACTAGTAGCCATGAATACCCTTCTCCCCTATGAATATGTCCACTCCCCTCTTAAATTTAGCCTTCCAAGTTGGTAGCCATCACCACATCCCTGGGCAGGGAGTTCCACAATTTATGCGTTGTGTGAAGAAAGACTTCCTTTTATCTGTATTGAATCTCTCACCCTCCAGCTTCAGCAGATGACCCGCATTCTAGTATTATGAGAGGGAGAAAAGCTTCTCCCTGTCCACTCTCTCCAAACCACCCATAATTTTATAGACCTCTATCATGTCTCCCCTTAGCCGCCTTTTCTAGGCTAAACAGCCCTAAGTGTTTTAACCGCTCCCCATAGGACAGTTGCTCTAGTCCCCTAATCATTTTGGTTGCTTTTTTCTGCACCTTCTCAAGCTCTGTAATATCCTTTTCTAGGTGTGGAGACCAGAACTGTACACAGTATTCCAAGTGTGGTCTCACCATAGATTTGTACAAGGGCAGTATGATAGCAGCAGTATGACGTACCGCTTCAGCCTCACTGCAGGTTGCTCTTCTTTCACAAAAGAAGAGCGGAGCACATTTTACAAATCAAAAACCAAAAAAGGAAGTGAACAAAAGAGCAAGCCTCATCTAACACCACTGAAAAAGACTGTGGTGGGTGGGTGGGCCGAGTAAGAACCAACATGATAACTGCAGAGACCAGCACACCCAAGGCACCCCCATTACGGCCAAAGCGGTCTGGCACAGCCTTTTGGCGTGATTCAACAGGGCAGCTCTGGGGCCCAGCCTGGTGGGGAACTTGCATTCACCCAGTGGCATTGTACAGCCTGGCCCTCTCAGCAAGTGCCACGCCCAGCTCAGGACACCAGTAGCAAAGTGTCCACAGAAGTGACCTCTGAAGAGCCCAACCTGCTCAGTTGCACACATCCACACAGCAGCTGGAAGAAACAGACATGAGTTCAGCAAAATGAAAGCTAATACACAAACCACACGCCGCTGGAGAGACCCACACATGGGAAGCCTTTGTGCCCCACACCCTCCCTTAACATGGCTGGTGGAGACACGCACCCATTTCTTGGCACAGGCTGAAAAGGTAGGAGTGCCGGCTGGAGGTGTCCAAGGGTCGTAACTCACGAACCAGAAAATTGGACAAATTAGAGTCGGAAGGGGAGTGTGAGGGTGGAATTCGGCTTCAAAAGAATGGGAAGGAGTGCAAATTGAGCCGTGAACACCAGCACAGAGCAGTATGCCGGTGTACACCAGAGTGTTTTTGTTCTGGGGCTGCAGAACTAATTCTCCACTCTTCATATGTATTAAAAAAATACAATAAATATATCAAAAAATGGCCTGGAATTCCTGGGCAGGAGGGCCACGACGGCAGTCCTTTCAGCTCCAGGACTGCAGGCACAGCCCTGGGGAGGGGGATGGACCACTGGCACCCGGGCCCGCCTTGCTCCCTAATCCTCAATTGAGCAAGTTGCCCTGCTCCTGGGCTTGCGTCAGGCTGTCCTTGCGATGGAGGTGGTGAACCCCCATCCTCTTGGGACTGCGGTGTGGCCGGCCGGAAGGAGCCTTGCTCTTGCCTGGCCTGCTGGGCTCGGAGGCGGCCTCCTGGCTGTTCTCCTTGTTTCCCTGCAGCAACACTTCCTGCTCTTCGGCGGGGCTCCGGGGCGCATCTCCGTCTGCGCAGTCCTTGTGCTGCTCTGGCGAAGACGAGCTGAGAAGCTCCGCCGGCCCCTCGGTGCCACCCCCTTGGAGCAATTTGTGGGCCTCCTCCTGGGAGAAGTCTGTGCCGTAGTCGGAACACAAGTGGCCCCGGCGGGCCCGGGACTCTGTACTGTCCGTGTCCACACTCGAGCCTCTGCTCACGGTCCAGCTGCAGCTCTGGGCCGACTCCTCGCCGTCCGAGTAAGCGGAGGCAGCCCGCCCCAGCTCCTGCATGGAGCGGCTGAAGCGCTTCTGGAGCTCCTGGGCTGTGTCGCGGCTAAAGGACGTACGGTTCGCCAGCACCCGCTCGGTGGTGGGGGGAGCCTTGTCCACAAACATCCGCTGCCAGTTAGCCAGCAGGTCTTCCTCAGAGCTGGCGGAACTGGCAAAAGTGCTGGGCACCTGCGGAGGGCTGCTAAAGGGGCTGCTCTGCGAGGAGCCGTGAGCTCGGCTCACCTTCGGGGATGGCTGGTAGGAGCAGCTAGAGGCGGAGCGCTGGCCTTCCGAGGCGGGGCTGCCGGGGAGGGTCCGCTGCCTGTCACAGCCTTCCTCCTCCCCCTGAACCAGGCTCAAGGAGATAGCCTGGCGCGTGGCATAGGTGCAGTTGGGCAGGGGGCTGTTCTTTGGGATCCTTACCTTGTCCTCAGAGAACTCAATCACCTTGCGCCCAGGGTACAGAGGGTGGGGAGGGGGAGGGGTGGGATAGGGGCTCAGCCGCTCGAATGTCGGCACCTCTCCAGGCAGGCTCTCCAAGCTGCTCTGGGGGTTGCAGCCTCCATTCTGCTGCCTCCCTCCTTCCACTTCCTCTTTCCCAGCCTGCCCCGAGCCGGGACAGGTGTCGGGCAGTGCTCCGCTCATGTCTACATGCACGAAGACGTCCTCGGCCACGGGGCAGCTGCTGCTGCTGGATTTAGCAGAGTTGAGCACCAGTGACTCCGGCTTCTCCAGGACTCTGGCAATGACCGAGGTGGGCACAACGTCCGAGGGGGCTAAGGTGTGCAGGGCCTCCTGGCCAGGGCCCGAGGACTCCTGAGAACTGTGCAAGTGCTTATTGACCATGTCTTGCAGCTCATAGGGAAGCTACGGAAGGAGAAGACAGAAGAGTTACCCTGGTGCTCGTCCGGTGCCTAGGAAACAGCAACCTCAGAGGTTGGAGTGAGTGCATGGCACGAAAGGTAGAGCCCCACAGCTAGGCCCAAACTAAACTCCTTGTTCTGGCATGCCACGCCATTAAAAAGCTTCTCTGTGTGTGTGTGTGTGTAAAGTGCCGTCAAGTCGCAGCCAACTTATGGCGACCCCTTTTTGGGGTTTTCATGGCAAGAGACTAACAGAGGTGGTTTGCCAGTGCCTTCCTCTGCACAGCAACCCTGGTATTCCTTGGTGGTCTCCCATCCAAATACTAACCAGGGCTGACCCTGCTTAGCTTCTGAGATCTGACGAGATCAGGCTAGCCTGGGCCATCCAGGTCAGGGCAAAGAGCTTCTGTAATCACCTACAAATACAGAGAGACATCGATTTCTGTCCCAATAACAGAAACTTGGATAATTCCCTGGTTCCTGACCATTTAGGAGAGATGCGTATGCACCAGCTTGAGCAAAAGACAAAAAGAGCTGTGCTGGCATACATTAGGCCAACATTGATTGGTGGAAAAAATTAGCTAGTGATTGCGCTGAACTGAATGAGCAAACCCCCCTCTTCTACTAGAGTCAGCAGCTCCCAGGGAGAATGTGGCAATTACAATCCACCACCTTGGCAACCTGCCCCGGGGAGGAGGATCAATTACCATCCTGGCACTTTCTGACTCTGGGGAAGATAGAAGACAAGGGATGACGCTACTTCTCTCAGCTCACCCTGAGGCAGTTAATGCATGGAAGGAATAGCTGGTCTGGGCATGTGAGCTCCTGTGCCAGGGCATGAAGACCAAGTGCAACCACGTTGGTCAGCAGAAGAGGGGAGGCAGGGCTGTGGTCTGAAGGAGTGTATGGTCCCAATACCAGATCTCAGCCCAGTCTCTCCACCAGAGAACCACAGGGACAAGCCTCAGATGCATGCATCATGGCTTGTCCTATGAATAACATTTTATTCACCCTTCCTTCAGGAGAGACAGGCATAAATTTAGGCATATATACTGAGGGATTAGACATATATTCAGGAGAGACTGAGGCATATCTATTTAGGTGGATAAATGAATTCATTTATGCTAGAGATTTTCAAAGTCCTTCAAGGCATTCCACAAAGGAAAGCTGAATAAAAGATGGCCTGAATTCCACCCTTCTCATCCTGCATGGGAAAAGGTTAAGTGTTCTCGAGATCTGGCACTGGACACACAATCTCTTCTAGGTAGTGGTATTATTTCTCATCCTCTGTGATAAATTAAAATTTTCTTTGGGTGAAGATTGGATTAGGCCTCAGCATGCAAATATGTTTGTATGGAAAGTGATCTAAGCTACAAACCCCTCTGAAGTGTGACAATACTGGTTTTAAGAAACGTGTCTTAATATTGTATGATTTATTGCTGCCATGTTTGATAACAGAAAACAGCAAGAGACCAGTAGCACTTTGAAGACTAACAAAATTTCTGGCAGGGTAGGAGCTTTTGTAAGCCACAGCTCACTTCTCTTCATGAAAGCTCCTACCCTGCCAGAAATTTTGTTACTCTTTAAGGTGATACTGGACTCTTGCTCTCTTCTACTGCTAGTGACAGACTAACATGGCTACCCCTCGTGTTTGATAATGTATTTTATTAGTTTTAGGAGGTCCTGAGTGGTGGTGGTGGTGGGTTACCAGGGAACCCTTGGTTTAAGGGAGTTTCCCAGCAAGGAAAGACACCATTTCCCCCTTCCTACCGTAACTATTATTCCTATTATTTGTTTCAATGTTTCCAAGCACAGTGATAATACACAAGAATGTTTTTAAGAACAAGGAAAGCCAGAAAATAATAGAAATTGTCCAAAATTCTATGACATAACCTAAAAAGAAAAGGTGGCCTCTGCACCATGCCAACCCTGTTTTCAGTTAAGAGGCCAAACAAAAAGTAGAACATTCAAGGCACATAAACAGCACCTTGCTTCTAAGTTTCTTTGTTTCTGAAGCGTCTTTCCTATTTATGTGAGAAAGAAACACCCCACTTCAACCCAAAGAATTCAAAACCTCTGTAAGGGTACAGAGGTGGAAGATGCCAGTCATAACTGGTCTCAGAGATGTGAATTCTGAGGAGTGGCATTAATTTGGTGAAAATTAAGCAATAAGGTTGGCTCAACTACACTGTTCAGATGAGCTCTGAAGAGTCATAGTGAAATGTGGCACTCATACAATTGCACAAAGCTTTCCGTACAACAGTTAGCCATTTGACTCGTTGAATACAGGTCCTTCTCTCCTCCTCTAAAGGCCCCAACATTCATTACTTTTCATTTGGTAACCAGTTTCTCAACACACGCAAACAGCATCACAACGGTGCACCTCTATATAACAGGCACTTTACACATGAACATGCCAATAATAAATGATGCTACTATGATGTATTCTGAGAGTAAAACTGGCAAATCTACAGTGGCCCTAAGATGGAATGGGCCACTACGAGGTCACTAGAGAACCTGCATCTTATAAAGGCAGGAAAATCACTAAGATGCAGAGAACCACTTCTCCCCGTGCAACCTTTTTTCCTCTTTCTTGCTGCAGGGAGGCCTCTTGAAGATATTTACTGCATAGTAACCCACAAACACGAAGACACCACTTACATCAGCAAATTTGTGGTTCCGAAAGTGAGATTTGTTGCACTTCAGCAGCTGTACTGCCAGGTTACAGTCCTGACGATATCGCTCCTGCCAAGATAACATAGGAATTTACAACCAGATATAGACCAAGCTGGTTTGGTATCTGAGGCAGAAAATCCAAATAGCACCCCCCCACACACACACACACAGAGTAGTACAAACCAAGTAATTGACAATTTGCTATCATTTAAGGGTCTCCCAAAAACTGCCACGAGTCAGAAGACCATGCTTAATAGTAGGGCTGGCCCCAATCACATCAGCTTCTCATCTCTAACCACACTACCCGTCTTTTAACGTGAGGTAGTCCCTACCCATGTCTTATTTGGACAGAGAAGACTAAGACCTGCAAAAAAGCCCCGTCAAAAGGCTGTTCTGTACATTTTTATATACTACTGAACTTCAAGTACACTCCCCTGCTTTTACTGTCCTTTATTGTGTATTTCCGATCCATCTTAGCTGCCTAAGTTTATACATTTGAACAGCTTGGGCCTGCAAATCAGTGTACTTGGGTTTAAACACTGCTTAAACCTCACCAAAGTGATTTGGTTAAATATAACTTATGCAGTAAGAAGAGAAGCAAAAATCCATCTTGCTCAAATCAACCAGACTGAGCGTATTTTAATTTTCCAGAAGACTCCCTGACTTTCTTCCATCCCATGAATACCTTCAAATGTGAATACTGAATTTTTCATACTGAGATGTCCAGAATTGTGGAATAATCCAGCTCCTGCTTCACCATAATCCATGAAGAGGGCAGTGTTGCCATTTTAGGATTTTTAAGATCGGGTACCTGGTTAGGGGGGCAGGGCCTAGTGATTTTTGCATAGGTAGGGAGGTGAAGTCTAATGACCAGAGTGCTGAGTCCATTGGGGGGAGGGGGACATAAGCATCAACTCTCCTTCCCAAACAAAAGACAATGGATAACTCAACAAAAAAAAACCCCAATATCAAATCCAATGCAAACAGACCAAATAATTACACGGAATATCTGCTAGTTGGCAGCTTTAGAAGAGGGACTACTCTCATGACAGGTTGATTAGGCATCTTATTGCTTTTCAACAGCTAAATCCCCTTGTGGAAGCTCAGCTCCAATACACTAATCAGTTGTTTCTCAGGGCTTGAGAGCAATTTTACGCTGCCAAGTCTTCTCTTGATCCCACATGAAGCTAATGCTCATTCTCCACATAGCTCCAGCTCTCTGTATTTTGCCAGCATCCCATAGTCAGGAATGAACAGATCTGGTCTTCCCCCTCATTCCACCTTCACGCACTGGATACACTGTACAAGGAAATATTACTTACATTAAGCTCTTCCAGTTTATTAATGGTCGTTTTGGCATCCAGTAGCTTGTTAGTGAGCTCCACAATCTCCCAATCAAGTGTTTTCCGATCCATCTCGGCTTTTTTTATCTGGAGTACAGGAATGTACAGGAGATAAGTCCTACTAGCTGTCTGATTTTGATCCTATCCTAATCTCTTCCAAACACAGCTCCTAATCCATGCCATACAAAACAAGCAAAGCTACAGCTATGTCTCTTTCTCAGCTGGGCACAAGACCATGGAACCAGTCACTCTGCATCCATTTGCTTGGACGTCTCACAGGAACATCTGCTAGCTATGAAAACAACCTGCGCACAAGTTTTGCCTAGTGCAGTTGCTTTTCTTACCTTCTTGGCAAACAGACCATGAAGAAGATTGATGCCAGAAGGGGGAAACTGCACAACTGAGGGGTGCTCCCCAACTGTGCCAGGTTTGATGTCAACTATCCCTAACATACCACAAACACATCTTTTAAAATGGAGAGGCTGTAAATAAACTGTGACCTCTTCACCCAAGGGACAGCAACTCTAACAAATGGGCTAGTGACCAGCCCAGCACCCATTCAGCTAAGCCTTCCCCTCCCAAAACGTTTCCCTGTTCAGCACAGCAACTGCCAGCAGTCTGTCTTACTTCCCTGTTCATCCTACAGGCGATGAAGGCATGTCTCTGATGTTGCAGGGCAGAGGGGTCCAGTCTAAATGGCTATGTTTGCACCTCCCAGATGTGACCTTTAATTGTAGCATGCAAGCATCCTCTGCAGACCTCCCTCCCAAATCTGTTTTCAGTGTAACAAAGAAGCATGTTTCTAATCTACTTCGTTATGGGTGGGGTGGGTGAGAGAAATGCACACAGTTGCCACAGTTTTGGCTTTAAACCAGACTATCAAGGAGGGTGTTCCCAACTCCTAGGTTCTCAGACCATGAGGCTCACTTCCTGCTCCCACACCTTTGTTCACCTCTTTCATTCTTCCAACCATCCCACAATCCCCAACAAAACAACTGTGCATTATTCTTTAAAGAAAAGCAAGATTTGGAGACCTAACCAGAGAATGAAAACGTGTGAAAAATACATTCAGAGAAACCGGCATAGATTGTGCAAATAAAGCAACTATTTTCTTACATTGCATACTTTATTCTGCTTCTCTCAGTGACAAGGAGGGGACTAAAACAATGCAAAGCCCTGGCTCTCAGAATTTCACGAGGCATTTCAAACCTCTCTTTACAGACTTGAGAACTAAAAAAAAAATGGCTTTTGCTACATTAAAAACAGATTTGCAGGGTGTTAATTTTGCATCCAATATATTCTTTTTTTTGTTCTTGTGAAGTGAGATCACAAAGTTGTGGGACACACACGGAATTGCAAAATTATACATTTTAGAAGGCTCCCCCCCGCCCCGGATTTACGTGAATGGAATCGAGGACTCCCCCCGCTCTAGTCGCCTTAGCTTTGGCCCTCGGCCTTCTCCCATACTCTGCAAAAGGCTGCTCTGGCACCAACATAAAAGATACCCAGGCCAATCGCTTTGCCTCGGTAGCAGACAAATTTCACTAGACTTGCAACCACTGAACCCCGCCCTCCCATTGCCTTCCTGTGGGAGGAATGGAGGGGTTGTGCCAGATGGAACATGAATGGACTCGGTAGGGTGCAGATGCTCTGCAAAAATGATCAGGGATGGATGTTGGATTTATACTGGGATGAAAGTCCCTGCAGGTGCGCACACCTCTGGGGGCTTGTTAATTTGCTCCCCGAGGTTCCTCCGATGATCTCCAATAAAAGAGAGGCAATGCAAGGGGGCCACAGCCTGTCTGAAATTCTCAGCAGAGAAGTCCAGAAGAAGTCTGCGGGGAATGTGTTCATGCTGTGAACAGGGGGGTATAATCCAGTGGAGAGCGAAGCCTATTCAAGCGGAGTCTAAGGCAGTGACTGAAGCTCAGAAAGGGCAGTTCTTTTAGAAAGTGTTAACATCTTCTGGTACCCTTAAAATGTATAACCAATCACAGAGATCCCAAGTGAAAAGAGGGAAATGTAACATTTGCCAATGTACTAAGTGACTGGAGCTGCATCGCTCTCTCTACAGCAGGGGTGTCAAACACAAGGCCTGCGGGCCGGATCTGGCCCCTTGAGAGCTCTTATCTGACCCGCAAGCCAGCCACCCCCTCCAGTCCCGATCTGGGCTGGAAGGCATGGCCCGGCCTGACCAAGGGACATTTATGTCATATTCGGCCCCTCTATAAGCTGGGCTCCAACTTTCCCCACAAAGAGTGTGGTCTAGGCAATGGCTCAATGTAAAACGGAGCAAGGCATGCTAGGATCTCTGGGCTACCACAGGCCAGGCCTCCAAGGTGAGACGTTTTAGACAAACTCCAGCTGCTGGCAGTTTGAGCTTCTGGGACCCCCAGGCAAGGGCAGCGAAAGCAGGGCTGAAAAACACGTGGCCGACAATGGAAGTGGACAAGCTGAGACATGTGAAGAAGAAAAAGAAAAAACACACAAACGAAAAGACGCAACTGCAAAAATCCAGCTTTGACTGAGAGAGGCCTGAGAGGTGAGCGCACCCAGCGTGTGCCAGCGGCAGCATAGGAAGGAAGAGGAAAGAGAGAGGAGAGAGAGAAAAGAAACAGCCATGAGTGTTATGAATGCACACAATACACAAATGTCGGCTGCACTCAGATAGCCCCACAACCCACAATGAACCTCCCCACCCAGATCTTGCAGAAAAAAATGGCACATCGCATGTCTAGAGCTCTTTAAAAAAAAAAAAAAAAAAAAAGCTGACAGAAGACAAAACTACACATAGCTACACTGCAGAAGAACCCAAATTCCAAAGCACACAACACAGAAGATCTGGAAAGCAAATCGCACCCCCACCCAGTCAACAGACCAAACCTGACTCAACAGCCCTCCCATCAGACAGGCCCCGGCCCATCCACTCTCCCCATTACAAGTTCAGCAGGTGGGTTACCAGGGTGTGTAGCTTCTCCTCCAAATCCTGATTGGTTCTTTGTGAGGCTGTATAACTGTTCTGCAATCTAGAGACAGGGAAAAAAAATAAGTGTCCAGGTTATTAATCCAACTGAAGAACCACCAGATTTCCTGCAGTATGAAGTTAGATACGTAGATTTGTGACGGAGCTTAACTATGGCTCCATCTTACAATTTCCTGCTGTGAGTATAGGAGGATTTGGCCTTCTTGCACAGCAAGCTTGAGAACATGAACTGTGTCTACAGAGGAGTGGAACGCTGGCTGAAGAGAGAGCGAGAGTTGGGAGAGAAAGCAAGTCTGAAGATATGAAGGGAAAAGGCATTGTCCCCAGCTCAGGAGGGAGGCTGAAAGAATCTCAGGAAAGTCTCAGGTAAGCCTTCAGTTGAGGGACTTGCCTCTGCCCACACAATAAATCAGGAACAGAGCCAAATAACATCTCTGAACCACAGTGGGGGGGGGGGTTTGGGGGGAGGGAGAATCTTCTGAACTTCTACTAAAGGGCCCTCACCAAAATACCTTCCCCAGTTCTAACTACCTACCTACTCTAGGCAGCTGGCGCAACAGGCTGTATCCTACCAACTGAGACAGATATTCTCCTTTTTACTCCCAAAAGACAGAAGGATCTGCATGGACAAAAAGCTATTTGGGGGCTGCAGCAAAGAAGTCAGTGATTTTCGCTTCTTCATTGTACCCCTCCCAAGTTTGCGTAGCTTATTGTTCATGGGAGTCCTACAGCCCCCAGCATCAGTTTTTTGGGGGGAGTCAAAAAGGGTTGCTGGAGAGAGAGGTGGAAATCAGTGAAAATCTGCATCTGCAAGCATATTGCATTGGGAGCTGGCAGAATACAACACCGTGCATCACAGGAGAGAGCACCTCACTCATTCCGAGGCTCAGATTCTATTATGTGGCACTTATAATAGCATTTATGCATCAGTTGTAGGCAAAATAAACCAGGAAGTTCCAGGATAAGCCATACTGAAGGAAAAATTCTGGCTTTTCAAGTGGTTTCTTAAGATCTATTCACCAAAAAAAAAAAAGGGGGGGGGGAGGGAGACGGATTTTCCAGACACAGGATGGTCAACAAGATTCATACGACTAATATGGGCTACTGTGTAGATGGGCTGGAGACAAGTTAATGCTTCCCCTCAACAACCCTGGAAAGCACCCCACAAGCAGGAAACAGCCGGAGAGTTAGGAAGCCCCCTTCTGTCACCCATGAAGCTCTTAGAGGGGCCATACCTACGGAATTTGTCCTTGAACTTCTCTAACTCCTCACGATTTTGGCCCAGCTCCATCTCCAGATAGTCTTGGCCAGACTCCAGCTCCCTCTCCATCGCCTCCATTTTGTTGGTGACATAGGCCAGACGTCGACGCAGCTCCTCGTTCTCATGCTGTAGCAACCTAAGGCAAGCAACACATCCTTCAGTGGCCTACAGGAGCTGTGGGCATCAGCACACACACACAGGTCTAGCCTCAGTTCAAACTCTGGTGGAATTCACCAGGATGCACGTGGACAACGCTCAAAAGATGATCTTCATTACCTTCCCTGCTCAGCGGAGAAGAAGCAAAGGTAGGGAGGAGATATTTTCTAAGAAGTGAAAATATTTTTGCAGTAGATTATTGATTGTGTGCACATCTTAGGAGTTTACACATTTCCCCCCCACAGGGAACTCTCATAACAAGGTCTGAAATTGATGTAATTTGCCCATGGTTAATTCTCTTATAAATGCACCCTTGTAAAGTACAACTGAAAAGCAAGCTTGTTTTCTAAAAAGAGAAAAGTCTTGCCAATAGGAAAAAGCCTCACAATATGGGAACATGTTTGGAAAGGTAGTGTTGTATAGTGCTTAGAGTGCCAAGGAGACTCAGGTCCAAACCTCCACTCAGCCTTGCTCATTAAGTGATCTTGGACCAGTCACCCTCCCCAGCCTAACCCATCTCACAAGGCCATTGTGAAGATAAAGATGAGGAGGGGCTGAATATGTTGCCTCGAGCTCCTTAGAGGAAGGGCAGATAAAAATGCGGTAAGATACATGAGTTCTGACCTGGATGACCCTGGCTAGCCCAATCTTGTCAGATTTCGGAAGCTAAGAAGCGTTGGTCCTTGTTAGTATTTGGATGGGAGGCTGCCAGGGTTGTGAAGCAGAGGCAGGCAAGGGAAAACCACCTCTGCCTCTTGCCTTGAAAATCCTACAGGATCACCATAAGTCAGCTGCGACTAGACAGCACTTTACACCACCAAGATATATGAAAAGCACCCCCCCCCATATTTACAGAAGATGTAAATAAATTTCAAACCTAGCAGTGTGTATTACCTTTAAGGGGAAAAACAAACTGTAATCAGACTTCCTGCCAGACAAAAAGGTACAGAACACTCTTCTACATGGAGAAGGTTTTTCAAACTCCTTGCTTGGCACCACTAAGTGCTACCAGATTACTACCAGTCTTTTCAAATCCCAGCTAGAAAATTCTAAAGAGAGGCCAGGAGGGAATGGGGATCAGCAGAGGCAGACATAAAAAGATCTTTTGCAAGTGGTTAAAAATAATATAGAAGAGCATTGTTCTATAGTACTTGGAAAAGAGTCTTCTCTTCTGGAGTATGTGCTGTCAAGGTTACACTTGTAAGCCAGCAAGCCCTCTGAGTACTGGCAAGAATATGGAACAGTATGTTTTTCGGTCACGAAAGAAACATATTCCAGCCGGCCATACCGGAGACAGAACCTTACATTCAGCAGCAGACCACCCAGCCATGCCAGAAGCGCCTTCTTAGTTTACAGTATCTGGATTAAACACAGCAGCCAGACGGGCTACACAGCTCAGGTGTCTTCCACTGGAAGTTGAAACTCACTTAATAATTTACATGCTGCCATCAGAACCTAGCCAGGGTGCAGGGAACGAAGTGAGTCAACCAACATAAGATGTCCACCTGGCTGACACCTATGCCCCCCCGCACAGGAAATCTGGCCCAGTTTCCAAGTTTGTGAGTGGAGTTAGTCTATGGAAACAGAAGTAGCTAATGTTCACACAGTGGCTTCAGACACCTGACAGAGGAAGGTAACTTGTCATATCCCTATATTCACTTCCATGCAGAATCTCTTTCACAACTATTATCCAGTGTTTGGTTGTCCTTTGGTCGCTCAGAGGCAATAAAAAACCCCAGAGGTCTGCTGCAAATATTTTGCCTGCCTACCTTTCACAGAAAGAGGGCGAAGCTAAGTTCTTTAAAAAGTCAGAGTAGATTACGCTCAAATGCAGGTGCTTTAAAATAATGTCAAGTATTAAAAACATATTTTTGGAAACTAACCAGGTGCTTCCATATTTATCCTTCCTGTACAACAGTATTACAGAAAAGTTCAGCAGAGTTATTCCGATGCCCAGTAAGTCGGACCTCTCCCTACACTAGACCTGGCATCTACATTACCTATGTGATGGTCACTTCTGGCAATGCATCATATGCTACGTGAAAACGAAAACAAGGGCAAAGTTATCCATTAGATCATTCTTGATATACTCAGAGAACAAGTTGAAGCAGGTCTGCTCAGAATCCTGGTCAAGTCTATTCAATGGGGCTTACCCCTAGCAGAATGTTCTTAGGACGGCTCTGTTAAGAGTCTCAAAGCAGGAAATGCCATCAGACAAATATGACAACCTAGCAAACAGAGGACGAGTGCACACAGAGCTGCGAAACAACATGAGAACAAGAAGGGAGTGGTGTACTTACTTCATCCTCTCTGCATCTGTCAGGGGCTCCTGTGCAAAAGAGGAAACAGAAGTCAGAATCTCTTAAGATACATGGATCAATTTCCAGAGGTGCAAACTGAAATACACAAATGCCAGAGGAAGACCCAACATGCTTCCATTCACATGCAAAGAACTCTGGGCAACTCACATCCCACATTCTCAGAGGCTGCCTATCTTAGGAGAAAAAGACAATGGATTGGGGGTTGCTAAATTCTGCACTCCACACCATCAGATGGATTTCTTACAATGCTACTTATTTAACTTAAGTGTTTGCTTGCCTCTCTGTCCATCCATTTTCATTCAAATTCCAAGTGTGTTTGGAGAGACCAGCATGCACCATCCTGTGCTACAAACCTACTCTTCATTGCTCTGACAGTCCCAACAAGTGAGAATGACCAACAAACCTGCAACATGCCTTCTTGGTTCCTGGAGAAAAGGCAAAACGCTTCATGTTGCCTGCCAATATTTTATCTTTTTAAATTATAATTTTAATCACACAATCCCTCCAACGTGCTCAGGTAGATGGGTCCTCCTGCCCAGTGTCATTCTCACAGTACTGCTATGAGATAAATTAGGCTAAGTGATGCTAACTAGCCAAAGCCACCCAGTGAAAGTCGTATTGAACAGGGATGCAGCTGCAATCTCTCAGCATCTTCAAGGTCTGACATTAGAAACAAAAAGACCTGGGCAAAGAAATGGTAGCATGCTGTTGGAATTTACTTGAACAACAAACTTCTTTTTCTGATAAGAAGTGGCTGATGGTTTAAGAGAGTGCATAGGTGTGTGCATTTGAGCATACGCATCTGTAAGCCTGTGGCATTTACTAGGCTGTCTGGCCAAACAAGTAAGCCGCAGCTAAGACTACCCCCACCTGAACAAACACACTTTGGTTCAGCACACTGGCACTCTGCAGTCTTGTAGGTAGATAACAAAGACAGGAGTTTTGATAAAGTCCACAGGGACAAGGCCAATGTCATAGGTAGAAAACTGTTCCACTCTGAACGGAAGTATTCCAACTAAGCAAATAGCGGAGGAAAGCCCAAAAAAGGATCAGCCAGCTTCAAAGCCAACACAGGTCAGTCTGGATGGCCAAAAAATCACCTCCTTCTCAGCACAAATGGATGGATGGTCTACTGGAGAAGCAGGAAGCCCAGTTTCCCATTATGTGAATCACCTCCTACAGATGAGCCCAAGTGGAGACCAAGACACAAACCAATTCTTCTCTAGATGGGCAGGCGCAGGGAGGTCAACCCTCTTAGACAGAACCAATTTCCCATCCCAGAGCCCAAAGTGCAAGAGGAGGGCTTAACTAGAGGAACGTGCTCCTCGCTGTCTTCACTGAGTACCTACCTTGTTTAATGCTAAGCTGAAGGAAGGGGAGATTCTAGGTGAAATACTGGCCTCCTCCTGGTTCCTGCGTAAGGGAGGTGAGAAGGACCCTTTCTCCATGTAGCTCGAGTCCAGCACAGACTTCTGGCCAGACCTGCAACTCAGAGACTGTGGACGTGCCAGCTGTGAAGGCTGCTTACTAAGGTTGGGCCCTTGGCTGTCCCCTCCCCCCCGACTAGATGTCTTCGACAAAGGCAGATGTTGCTGATGCTCAGAAAACACCCTTGCCAGACCCAGATCTGGCAGATGTTGCAGGTGATACTGACTTAGATCCACCACCTGCCTCTCCGTGGAGAGAACCTCCTCCTGGCTGTCATATCTCACCAGGACGGGCTTCCTCCTTAGCCACGGAGCCCTCTCCGTTTCCTCTGCTGGCTTCTTCTGGCAGGATGTCATTCCAGATCCCTCATTTCTCCACTCTGCCTTTTTCCTACTTAGGTGAGGGCTTTTCTCAGCTGTCCGCTTAGCAACCTCAGGCCAACTTTCTTTCTGCCCTTCTGGTATGGAGCGTTGGGGAGAGGTGGGCGAGCCCCGGCTTCCTTCTCCTCCTCTGCCAGTCTGTCCCAGTGACTGCAAATGGACGGGGCTCAGCACCCTGTGGGTGATTTCATCCAGAAACCTGGAGAATTGGTGCTTCTCTTCTGTGATCTTTTCTTTTCGTCTGATGGATTCAGCACTGCTGATGCCCTTTTGCTCCGGTGCACGCTTTCCCTGCCTGTTGAGGCACACCTGAGGATCGCTATTCTTGCGTGAGCAGCAGCTACGGGCCAGCGTCTCCACTGAGCGGGACTTATGCAAGGTCTCAGGCTGCGCTCCAAGTCTATCAGTCTGCTTCAGGATGCCTTTGAGAGGTAGGCGGATGGGTGGGACACGGAACTTTCTAGGCGCTAAGACTTCAGCAGGCTCTTTGAACATCAGGGAGCGCTCCAAGCTCCTGCTCTTGAGGGGGCGGGTTGGCTTCCGGCCTTCATCTCCAGACGTCACAACTGTCTCTACGCTCCGGCTCATGAGCTTGTCGAGCTGCCTGCGGCTCAGCCGACGGCAGTGCTTCGCACTCCGCTTCCCCATTCTCCCCCTGTGAAGCAACACAGCAGGCAGTGTCCGGCTCTTGAGGTTCAGTGCTGCTCTGCACCCTGCCATTTCTTTGTCACTGCTTGACTCCGGGGACCAGGAAGAAGAAACGTTAACGTTGCGTACCTCATACCCATCCATCTGCTGTCTGAGATGGCCTGCCTTGGTGTAACTAAACCCCTTCTGCTCACGGACAGGGAACAGGCCTTTAGTGGCCCTGGTTTCAGTTACCTGGCTCTGCTCTGCCAAAATCACACCATCTTGGTCGTCGTGCAGGATGGGCAGCTCATGCCGAATCTCGCGGTGCTGCGGGGGAGCCTTGCGGTAAGGCTTCTTGGAAGGGATGGTACTGGTCATCGTCCCTCCAGCTGAGTTTTCACAACAGGTCACCTGCCAACAGCATAAACGGCAGAGAAGAGGAAGAGAGTCACGGATACCCCATGGAGCCTAGAGGTTTCCCCACAAGGCAATCGGATAGCTCGCGTCCCACAGCAGCCGCATATCCAGAGAGCAAAGCGAGGCAGGCCAGAGCCTTAGAACAGCAGCTGCGGTGAAAAGGGAGACAGAAGAAGAAGAGGAGCACAGCCGTGTCCTCCCAGCCAGCGAGAGCAGAACCTCGGCCCATCCTCCACCTCTGCTGTGAACGACCACGCGCACATAACAGTGTGCGTCCGGATTATATATAGCAAACAAGAACAGGCCTCAGAGCAGCATATTGATTAGGCTCTTTAGGAAAGGCCATTTCCAATATGGAAACTGAAAGCCTTACAGGCAGTAGTGACAGGAGTTATTGATCTCGTGCTGTCACTGCCGAGAAGGGCTACATGGAAGGCAGCTGCAGACATTAAACATACAGACAGGCTGAAGGAACTGCACACTTGTACCAGTTAAAGCCAAATTACTCCCAAGTGCGGGAGGGGTGAGACAGCAGAAGGGGGCACTTTTTGCTGCCCCTCTGTCTCTGCGACAGCTAAGGGCAAAAACTGGACGCATTCTCATCAAGGCATAAGGGATGCACGTGGCTAAAAGCTGCTGGGGTACAGGGCTGTGTAGGGTTTGGGAACACAGGTCTGCATTCTGTAAAAAAAAAAAAAAGCATAAGAACATAAGAAAAGCCCTGCTGGGTCAGACCAAGGCCCATCAAATCCAGTAGTGTTCACACCGTGGTCAGTCAGGTGCCTCTAGGAAGCCCCAAAACAACACAACTGCTGCAGCACCATCCTGCCTGTGTTCCACAGCACCTAATATATTCGGCACCCTGACCTGGATGGCCCAGGCTAGCCTGATCTCGTCAGACCTCAGAAGCTAAGTAGGGTCAGCCCTGGTTAGTATTTGGATGGGAGACCACCAAGGAATACCAGGGTTGCTGTGCAGAGGAAGGCACTGGCAAACCACCTCTTGCCATGAAAACCCCCAAAAAGGGGTCGCCATAAGTCGGCTGTGACTTGAAGGCACTTTACACACACACACACACACACACTATATTCGGCATGCTCCTCTGTTCCTGGAGAGAATAGGTATGCATCATGACTACTATCCATTTTAACTAGTAGCCATGAATACCCCTCTCCTCCATGAACATGTCCACTCCCAGCCTCCCAAGTTGGCAGCCATCACCACATCCTGGGGCAGGGAGTTCCACAATTTAACTATGCGTTGTGTGAAGAAATACTTCCTTTTATCGGTTTTGAATCTCTCACCCTCCAGCTTCAGCAGATGACCCCGCATTCTAGTATTATGAGGGAGAAAAGCTGCTCCCTGCCCACTCTCTCCAAACCATGCATCATTTTATAGACCTCTCTCACGTCTCCCCTTAACCGCCTTCTTTCCAGGCTAAACAGCCCTAAGCGTTTTAACCACTCCTCATAAGGCAGTTGCTCTAGTCCCCTAATCATTTTGGTTGCTCTTTTCTGCACCTTCTCAAGCTCTGCAGTATCCTTTTTTAGGTGTGGTGACCAGAACTGTACACAGTATTCCAAGTGTGGTCTCACCATAGATTTGTACAAGGGCAGTATGAGACACAACATCACCTACCTGCATCTAACTCTAGGACTATATCTGCCGCGGGAGGTTTATAAGAGGGACAGAGAGCAAGGCAGGACTGGTGGGACATTTTTGCAGACCCAACAGAAGCTTCCACCTTCTGCTGAGTGGGTGAAGAAAAAGCAACCAAAGGCAGGGCTCAGCTCGCGGCCAGCCAGGACAACAGTCATGTCAGAGGGGAAAGGATGAGAAACAAAGAATGTCCAGGCCCATCCAGAAACGGGCTGGAAGTTCTGGTGTCAGCTGGGCCGGGCAGCCCCACTTCCACCCCACAGTCCTTCACCTACAAGAGGTCATTCGTCTGAGCGGCCTCCCAAAACCTCTGCAATCTCTGTGAGCCATATCACCTCCAAACAGCTTTGCCTGTTACGGCCATAAAAGCATAAGGAATGTTTCTTTGCGAACTCTCACCTAGAATACACTTAACCGGGACACCTCTACAGCAGCGACCACAAGTAGTACTTGCCTGGAACAGAGCACAGCACAATCCCTGGCTTCGGTTTTCCTAAGCATTACTCTGGAATGAATGGTGATGGCATAAGTAACAGCATCAAACATGAGCACTGCTAACACACTTACCTAGTGACAGCTA
Organism: Euleptes europaea; assembly: GCF_029931775.1. Lineage (NCBI taxonomy): Eukaryota > Metazoa > Chordata > Lepidosauria > Squamata > Sphaerodactylidae > Euleptes > Euleptes europaea. The sequence goes on along the minus strand of NC_079318.1, from coordinate 35,525,105 downwards.
ATAAACTTTAGTCTGTTGGACCGTTTGTATTCACATGTTGTAACTAATCCTGCAAGCTAGGCACTGTGAGGAGGCAACAATGAATGTTCACATGCCTAGTCAGTCAGGAAAGGGCAGACCTCAAGGCAAGGCAAAGGTACGGTAGTTCAGCACATGCTTTGTGGAAGGATGCTAAACCTTCGTTTCTAGATGCTTCCATAAACAATTTCAGTCTATTCCATCTTGTGAAAGGAATGCATTTCCTTAAGCCGATGTGTGACCCCTACTGTCCCTTCACAGGTCTCACAGCCATGAAGATGGTGCTTATTGATGAGAAACTGAGAATAAGGGGATGAACAGCCTTGCAATGCACTTTGGCTGCATTCAGGCATCACAATAAACTATGGTATATACACCATGATTTTATCAAACCCTGGTTAGTTGCAACATCTGAATACAGATTGTTCAATGAACTAGACGTTTCGCCAGCAGCTGTGGCAGGCATCTTCAGAGGAGTAACACTGAAGGACAGACACTGAAGGAGAGACACTGTCCTTCAGTGTTACTCCTCTGAAGATGCCTGCCACAGCTGCTGGCGAAACGTCAGGAAAGAAAATACCAAGGCCACGGTTACACAGCCTGGATAACCTACAAGAACCAATGTACAAACCACAGTTTGCTGAGTAGGACTGCCCCTCTGCCATAGAGGTGCTAATATATGTGGCAATATAGGAAAGATTTACTTCCTACTGGGAGTCAAAGAGGAGACAAGAAGCAAACTTGGGTTTGCATTCAGACCTGGATCTACTACTCACACCTGGCAGTTTGTGGCACCAACCACAGTTAAGATGATAGTTTATCTAATAATGTCAATACTGCTTTAGATTCTTTAGATTCTTATAGAACAATTGGCGATTTGGGTAAAGAAGCCGCAGTATGGTTGTGTATGTATGACACATGGAGAGTTTCAAGAGACCAAACATTGCCTGGAACCATCCAACGCACAAGCCTAGGCGTATCTGTACAACTACTGTTCATTAAAGATGGCATTTGACTGCCTGTGTCTTCAAGGGAACAGTAATTGATGCTGAGATTAAACAGCATCTTTTGTGACCCATACAAGTAGCCTGACAGCAGGTAAAGAAGAGCCTACGTATGTTTTACTACCTCTTCTTCCTCAGCATCAGACAGATTCAATATTAATTAAAAGACGTTTTATCCTGCTTTATTAGAACACAAATGAAACGAAATCACAACAACATTTAATATTCTAGTACTTGCTGCTGTTGCATAAGCAACAAAGAACTGGCATATTTCATAAATCATTGTAGAAAGCCCATTTCTGGTAAGCAGGTTTATTTGTTTTTCTAAAAACAAGCAAGGACTGCAACCACTGACCTATTCGTTCATTTTGGGAACATTGTTTGAAAGCCTTGACTCGGCCCCTGCCAGTTCCCTCACATTTAGATAATTATGAGTCAGGTCTCCCTGGCTGATCTCAGTGGGGGAGGAGAGTTCTACAGGGTCAGGTTCTCTCAGGTGCGCAAGACAGATGCTGCGAAGGCCTGACAGGCTATCCTTCTAGCTAACCTACAGTGAGGATATGAACTACTTACCGGAACGAGTTCAGATGGGCAGCCTCATGAAGGTGGCACCCGATGCAAAGACCTATAAGGAGAGGAAAACAAAAGAGGGCTTACGCTGAAGACCAACGCCACACCTGCTGCTCCTGGTGGAGGTGTGTGCACACATCTCATTTCCAAGCACTTGTGTACATGCCAGGTCCAGGAGCACTTTATCTGTGCCTGGGAATTTTTCTGTGCACCAAAGACATGTCTGCCTAAGGTCCGTTCAGTTTCCAACCTTCATCACAATAGTCACTTTTCCAAGAACCAGGAAGGGTAGGCAACTTGCTTTGCTTTAAAAAGCAGAGACCTCAAAGAAGTGTGAATTCTACAGCATGCAGAATGCAGCCAGGTGGGACATGCAGAATGCAGCCAGGTGGGAAAGTGAAACTTCAAGGCAAGAGAGAATCAACCATTCCAAGAGGCTACTCCATAATCACAAAGTTAATGTTACTATGTGGTAGCTATGCAAAAAAAATTTTTTACCATACCACAGCTGGACAATGGCGTTAGAATTTGGCTTCCTGACAACTACTACCCTGGTTTATAACAGCCTAGCGCCATTCCTTATCGATGAGAGAAAATGTAGATTTCGGAAGCCAGAATCTTCTCTCCCCTCTGCCTTGCTAAGACAGAAAGCCTGTGACTACCATGAAGCTTCCTTTATCAAGAGGAAAACAGCTCAATGGACATTCCCACTCTGCATGACTATACTGGCCTCCCCATCCCCCCCCCATCCTTGACATCTGTGGGGGGTTGACCAGCTAATATTTTATCACACGGTGGCACCTGGGTAAATTTAAGGCCACCTATTTATGATTGTATTATGAGGTTTTATTGATGTTTTGAGATTGTTGATGTTTTTATGCTATTGATGATTATGTGTATTTTACTGGTTGTTACCCGCCCTGAGCCTGGCTTGAAAAAAATAAATATAAATAAATAAATACCTCTGACTGAAGAAAAAAAAACTGCTAAAGCTCAAAATGTTCAGCAGAACATCTTGGTAGACCTGCACACCTTCTCATTGACTATGGGGCAAAACTGATGCTTAACTTAATGATAATTTCACACCAGCTTCTACCCTGCTCATTATTCCATCAGAAAACCATGTTCATAATACTGATCAATGAAGACCTGCTAGACAAAAAGGAAGGTTTGCAAGACTCAGTAGGCCATTATTTTGGCCAAATATATTTTTTTATTAGAGAAGGGGGGGGGGATTTTCTCTCTCTAGAAACGATGCCCCTTTATACTTTTTCTTTTTTAAGAGCCTACAAGTCTCTCACTCAGTCTGTATCTTCGCTCAGACTCAGACCAACCTGGACTGGCATGTGACAAAACGCACTAATGCTACATTAAGATGTCACGTTAAACTGACATTAAGCCGACAGTCGGCATGAACCCATCTTATTGCCAGGCTCAAACATTCAACTCGCTCTTGCCTCCTCCCAGCTTTCTCTCTCTTATTTTTTGCACGGAGAGCACTGAAGGACCCCTGGCTTAAAGCAAACTTTGGTTTGCAGGAGCACAGATTAACAAGAGTTAATCCCCCCCGCACCCTTAATAAGCAGGGATTTCAGGCCTAAACTAAACCGTACTTTAACCCCCACAAATCAGAGCACTAAGAACAGAAAGATACCGCAGCGGATTGTAGGCCAGGATTCTAGGCTGCACTATTTCCCTTCAAATGCTCCAGCAATCCAGTGAGATGTTTTCCCTGGCCCTCTAGCTACTTTCCCCTGTCAGTGACACCCACCCTTGGAGATGGGGCAGGTACTCAGGGTGTGGAGCTTTTGTACACATACAAGGTAGGAGCCATAAACAAAGTTAATGGAACAGGAAGTCAGCAGGGGCCTGTGCAGGGCTAGAGAGCTGCTGAAACAAGTCTCTGAGATGCCCTGGTACTGGCCCTGCCCCAACAAGCTTGTTGGCCCCTTTCCTTACTACAGTGTTGTCTTCGGGCCTCAACTAGTACAGAACAAACAACTTCACAATGGCACAGGTATTCCTGGGCTGCAGAGCAATAACCTCTCAGAGAGGGGAGGTCGAGTTCCAGAATACAGACTGACTCAGCAGGGTTCCTACAGGAATCAACAGGCTCTACATTTCCCGCAAATCCTCGCAAGCACAGGGCAGAATTTGTCTTCAGCCACAGAATTTAGCATCCCAAAGAGAAACAGTTCTAGCTCTTATCTTGCCAAGAAGATATGCTGAGAAGGAAACAAATGGACTGGTGGCAGTTTTGAAGTCCTAGTAAGCTCAGCAGAACCCCAAATATTAAGTGATACAATGTCAGCGCCATCCATAACTCTTGCCCCCCTTTCCCCAAGAATTATGCAAAGGAAATATATGCAAATCTGTGTACAGTTATACAGGCCACAAAATTCTGGTTTGCCCTCCATGCACAATATGAGTGACAATGGCACAGAACTGTGATCGCTTTTAGTGCAGAGAATATCTAATTCAGGATTTCCACAGATTCACATGAACACATGAAGCTGCCTTATACTGAATCAGACCCTTGGACCATCAAAGTCAGTACTGTCTACTCAGACTGGCAGCAGCTCTCCAGGGGCTCAGGCAGAGGTCTTCTCATCACCTACTTGCCTAGTCCACTTAACTGGAGATGCCAGGGATTGAACCTGGGACCTTCTACAAACTGAGCCACAGCCCCTTCGGTCAGAAGGGGCTCTTTGAGCTCCCTAATATTAACAGTCTGGCCCAATGTTAACCCTGCATCAGCTAATCACATGGGGAAGTAGACATCTACCTAAACAAATCCTCTCCAACACACCCATAAACCATGTATTTTGCTACCTTTGCCCAGCTACCTTATCTTCTTGACACAAGAAACATTATCGTTTGAACCATATATCACTCTCTCCTGCTACTTCCCACAAGGACATATGCTTTCCCTAGGCTATTTCCTCCCTCCCCAGACAACCCCGCCGAAGACATTATCCAGGGCACTGATGCAAGACCCGTGAAAACATTCAAAACATCCCCAAGTAGGCCTCTCATAAAATAAAACTTACAGACCCAAAGTGATGTCCTGTCCAAACACGTTTTTCCTCCCCACCTCAGAGTCAGCGATCTCATGACCGCATCCAACAACATCTGGCCGACGACTCCTGAAACCTGAGAAAGGAAACTTTATGCAAGTTACTGATCAGCTTGACACATGGAACACCGCACACGCTCACAAGCAAGGACAGTCAGCCATGAACACAGTCTAACTAGGTTTCCTGGGGTAGTGTAAGCGTACACATGAAGCCCCAATTCCACATTATATTGGGGAAGGGTCCTTGAAATTATCCCCTGAAGATACAATAATTCAAGGCAAGCCTAGATCTTAAGAGTCCAGATTAAACTATTTGGCGCACTTCTCAAGGAAGCATTTGCAAGGGGGTAGAAGAGTCCCATCAATTATGCACAAATGTTCATTATTCTTCCCTTTGTTGGTTTTGGCAGCAGTCCAACTTAATTTGCAGGCAAACAGAGCACACATCTTCTGAGCGGGCTGTCTCGGACTCTGCTGGAGGGAGGGCAGATCCCAGACAAACAGTGACCAGCCAGGAGACAAAAAGCTGCAACATGGTGGTCCATTTAGCTATAAAAAGTAATCTTACCTAAAGGCAATCAGAGGCGGCATGTAAATTTTCTCAATCAGCTCTAGAAGCATACTTGAGAATAGCAGTGCCCACAAAAAGGAGGCTTATAATGTTTACAATCAGGGTCACACGGCTGTACTGGGCCAGGCCGTTCACTCAGTCTAATAGTATTTTTAAAAATCTCTCTTCCATTGCTCATATACAAGTTAGGTTTATGAGGATTAGAGGGATTCCCCTTCAGGATGATGCCTACATTGACTCTGGACCCATCACAAGATGCACTTAACAAGAAGTCATATTATTATGGATCATGTGAAGCAGCCACCCTTTCTGAAAAGGTTCTTTTGATGCTCTGGTTCATTAGCCACAGTCACAATTTACTCATTTTAGGGTCATAAAAACAAAACCGGTTCTCTCAATCCTCAAACACAAACAGAATAAAACTACAAATTGGATTCAGTTCAGAGCCACTCACAACAATGTTTACAAACGGCATTAGTTAGCTAGCATAAATGGGACCTATCTGGTTACTAGTAGGATATTAACTCTTCCTGGAATTGTTCAGAGTCAAGGTGCAAGAATCAGAGTTGGGCCATACAGGCCATCTAGACCAACTCCCTGTCAATGCTGGATCAGCCTAATGCATCCATCCCTGACAAGTGTTCGTCCAGCTGCTGCTTGAAAACTGCCAGTGAGGGGAATTCACCACCTCCATAGGTAGCCAATTCCACCGCTGAACTACTCTTACTGTAAAAAAATTTCCCTAATATCCATCTGGTACCTTTTTGCCCATAATTTAAACCCATTATTGCAAGTCTTACCCTCTGCCCTCCTCTATGTGACAGCCTTTCAAATACTCAAAAGAGAGCAATCATGTCTCCCCCCGCCCCAACCTCCTCTTCTCCAGACTGAACATTCCCAAGACCCTCAGCCTTTCCTCATAGGGCTTGGTCACCAGGCTCCCGGTCATCCTTGTTGCTCTCCAGTTTAGACTGGTTCAATTCTAACAACTTGTTTCTTTCTTTCACATTAACAAGCTACACACTGTGAGGAGAACAGCTAAATTTGAGTCCAGTAGCACCTTAGAGACCACCAAGATTTTCACAGTAGAAGATTTCGAGAGTCCAAGTCTCTGTCATATACTTCGAAAATCTTGTTGATCTCTAAGGTGGACTCTGACTGTTCTACTGCAGACCAACACAGCTACCATCTGGAACTGTGAGAAGATAAATTCGTATCACAGGTTTGCTAACTTCACAATGCTATCATCTTTCCTAGGTTTAGACTTATTTGTCATGAAATTAAGACAGGGTTCTAGGATATTCTCAGCTATTCACACAAATCACGTTCTGCCTCAGTGAATAGATTTCAGCTAAAAGAATCAGACTGGCTATTAACCCTTAATCTCATTTTATGTAGTGAAATCAACCACTGATTTGGCTGCCCAGCTTGATATTTAAAAGCATTGGGGAAAACATTACACCAAGAAAATGTTCCCCAGACACACACTTTTAAAACAAACAATCAATCATTCCTTTTTTGGCATAAAAAGGCACAATATACAAAAGGATACGAAAGGAATGGAAATATTAAAAGGTGCCCTTTAAAAAATAGTAGACAAGTTACAACAAATAACATTGTTTGTTGATAATACCATCTAATTAACTGTTTGGCAGGCTTTTAAAACAAACTTTAAAACCCGTGCCACTGTCTCCAATATTTGAGGCAAACGGTTATTCAACAAATAGGTGACCTTACAAGAATCAAGGACTTAAAACAAACAAAAGCCAAACATTTCCAGATTTGTACACTTTTCACTCCTACTCCTAACGGCTTTCAACTCATGTGTGTTTCTATTCCCAGCACCCTATTTTTTACTGCTTCTTTACATTGAGAACATTTTTTATAGGAACTCCCAACCTAGAGACTTCTGTGAAAGATGTCAGCTAGGGTGCAACGCACGCCATCACTGCTCCCTATGCCACCTGGCTGCCCCTAGAACAGGGGTGGGGAACGTCAGGCCCAGGGGTCATTTAAGGCCCGCAAAATCATTTGGTCTGGCCCTTCGTGGGTCCTGGCAGATCTCTAGCTCAGAAGGATCGAAGACTGGCGATACGCCCCCTTGCGTGGACAGGAATAGCCTCTGTTCAAGGCAAATGTGAGTTTGTTTTGCTGAGAAAAGGAAACTTTTTCCCCCTTTGCAGAAGAATCATTAGCTATGGAGCTGCCAGGACTGCCCAAGAAACTGTGTTAACCCTTTCCCTCCCAGGCCGTGGAGAAACGTAATCCCTCTATACTACAAGAGGGCTGGGGGTGGAAGTGGCCACAATGGAGGCAGGGCCAGAATGCGTGTGTGTGTGTGGGGGAGTTCTTAGCCAGTTTGTCATTTCACCCCTGTAAGCAGAGGTAGCAGGAGCCGGCTGTAGAATCCTGCCCTGACCATGCGGAGCAGAAGCAACTCCAGCGTGCGGCTGGATGGCTACGCCCAGCTGGTGCAGCAGACCACCCTGTGCCACCAGGTGGTCGAGTGCGCCACCAGTTGGATGCCTGCCTGCTTGCCCACACCAGGGGGGTGTCATCTGGGGCAGCTGCCTGCTTGGGGCTTGGTCGGCTAATTTTTAAGTTGATAATTTTGTATGGCCTGTGAATGATATTACAAATATCCAAATGGCCCTTGGAGGAAAAAAGGTTCCCCACCCCGGCCCTAGAACATAAACAGATGCATCATGCTGCAGCAAACATGTGGGAAAGAAACAGGTTACAATAGGAAGTTAAAAACTGGGATATCGGGTTTTTAAAGAAGCAACGACATTGGTCACATTCTCAGCCAGGAGTCTGTTAGTTTAAAAATAAAATAAAAGCTTATCCTATATGATTATCATCATCATTTCAGAGATTGGTTGTGCTATTTCTTCACAGGTATAGCACACATTTCATGAAATGAATGCCACAGCACAGTACACCCTCCCATTGCAGGATGGTAGCTGCCACATTCACAAAGATGACATAGATACTTGTACACGTGTAAAAATGGCAAAAAAAGCTGAATCAAGCTAATGTTTCGACAAAGTTAATGCTTTGTAGAGAGCCAATATAGTAGAACACCTAGAGTGATGGATTTTGACTTAAGATACCAAAGTTCAGACCTAAGCTGTGAAGCTTTTTTTAAAAAAAGGTAAGCATAGCAAGAGACCTAGTCTTCAATATTTGGGAACTGGCATTCCCAAAAGGAGCCCTCCCCCCCAAAAGAACTCCACAGCAAGTGTCTGGTTATTGTCAGTTCTACTAAACTAAGCATTCCCTAGCAAAAGGGATGTCACTTTTATTTTGTCGCTGAGCATTTCAATTCCCCCAGTAATAAGTAGGGTACTCGTCAAGCTCTGCTCATAGAGATTTCAAGAACAGTGCTGGGAACAGCAGGAACATGAACAGTTGCCGGGGAAGAGCGCTGAGATTTCATGATGCGCGGTTTTCAAGGGCGTCGGCAATCATACTGAAGTGCATTTGCTTTTTGAAAAGTTCTGGTATTTTTTCATCTCTCTGCACCGGAAAAACAAGAGAGCATTCGTCTGACAGCCAGTTCCCAACATTAATTTCCTCCACCATACTCTAAAGTTTAAAACAATGCTCTTCCATTCCCAACAGTAATCTACAAGGTAACCTACTTTTCGGGGTTTTCTCTAGAAAAGATACACATCACACTTGATATGGAGTAAATCTGTCATACTAAGCATCTCCCAGAAGAGGGAGCTTTAACTCTAGCAAGAGAGTGGACAATATTAAATATATATTAAAAAAACCAGGCTCCCATTCCATCACTAGCAATAAACCTGCTTAAAATAGGGTGCTGACATGTGGAGTTCCTCCATGTTGTCTACCATTGCAAACAGGATGAGGAAAGGAGGAGAAGAGAACGCAAAAGCGCCAGATCCTACTCATCGAATGGGCAGGCCGGAATCAGTCAGGTTCTCAACCTGGGGCCATATGGCCCCTCAGGATATTCCAAGGGGGTCACAGGTGAAAACTGCATAAATAGGGGGGGCACGGCATGAGACTAGGGGGCCACAGAGGGAAGTGAGAAGTGAAGAAAACAGAGAAGTGACCAAGAAAAAAGAAAACAGAGAAGTGAAGAAAATAGACCACATGCTGACTCTGTATCTAAACACAGGTTTCATTTTGGAATACAAATTTGTACCTTCAGTGGACTGAAAACCTAACACATGACTTTCTTCACTGCACTTCTATGCATTGTTTGCAACTGTGGAGTTTTGTATCACTGTAATCTTGTGCAACGGTGGTAGAGGCTTTGCTCTCCCTTGTATGTGAACATTGTTGTTAATTAGCGTGTTGTATTCCCTTTTTGTGAGGTGTTTTTTTGTAAATTTCAGTTTCCTGATAAGAACTGCATGTGTGCATTTTGTGTGGCTGTTTATGCTTCTTTGTTCCTTGGCTATTTACAAACAAAACATTTAAATAGCTACCTTTCTACTGGTAGGACAGGGGGGCCACAGGAAGGAAACAAGGTCAGAAGGGGGCCACGGTCGGAAAAAGGTTGAGAACCACTGAGTCAGAGGACGCCCTGTAGTAGATGACCCAGGCTGTTCAGACCTATAGGTTTATACCAGCATCCTTCCAACTTCACACACAATCCCGGAACGATCAGACCACTCCTTCAGACACATGTCATAGTGACACATGTACTCCTTATACCACGCTGAGGTTTGCTCCTGCACCAAGTAACTGTGGCCCACCTATAACCCTAGCATTAGGGGGGGAAATGTGAATGTTGGCTGATCCTAATAAAAAATTTTACTCCACAGACCCTCTGAATTTTGTTCTAACGTACCAATGTTGCTTCCTGGGTTATGCTATTTAGTGGTTCTGCCACTGGGAAAAGATGGACTTTTCCGATCTTACAAGCAAAGGGGTCCAGAGAAACCCAGCATGTGCCCTTTAAAATATTAAGTGTTTGAGGTATATGGGGTATGTTCTGCTTCCTCAGTTAGTATGGACTCAACTATTCAAACTTGCCTGCAAAGAAGGAAAAAAACAGCAATATAATTGACTAGGATAACAAATCTAGATAGCAATTACTTTGTACACTGTAACACTCAGTCATCCCAGTCCTAATAGCTCACGCTAGCCTGATCTCATTGAGGCTCAGGAGCTAAGTAGGATCTGTACCTGGATGGGAGACCACCAAGGAAGACAGGGACTGCTATGCAGAGGAAGATGATGGCAAACCTCACCTCTGCTGACCTCTAGCCTTGAAAACCCCATGAGATGGAACTTCACAGGGTCCCTATGAGTCAGCCCCAACTTGACAGCACACTTTACCTTAGCACTCAGTTGGGAATAAGAACAGCATCCTAGGAACAGGTTGCCACAGGACAGAGATCAAAGAAGAAGCCCTCAGATGAACAAATGCATTCTATCACAGACAAAAAAACCTTCAGTTATAAATGTATTCACATATACACTATTTGCAAAAATAGCAAGAAAAGCACACTGTGAGAAATAAAGAAAACCCACACAGGAAAAGGCAGCACCCCCCCACACACACACATACAGAAAGGAGCCCCATGAATTGCACAGATCATATCAGCCCCCATCAGCTGTGTGGACTAGCAGGGACCAATGCAGGCTAAAGCACTTTTCCCATTTCGACTGTGGGAATCAGAAGGGTATAGATAGTTTCCCTTGTATCCAAAAGTAGGGCAGCTGTCTGGACGTGCCTTAATCTCATATGCAGCATTTCATATTCTGTTTGCACGGGGTACAGTTTGGTAGGTCTAAGAGTTACCCATTCATTCGGCACCCAGCCAACAGAATGCTAACTGCACAGGGGTGAACCCACCTCAGCTGACCTTACTGGCGTAAAATTAAACGCTTGTCCCAACCAACAAGTGAGCCCATTTGGAAGGAACAGGCAGTGGTTATGGTGCTGCAGATATTTAGGTGGCAAGATACGCCCCTAGAGCAATCATCGCTGCTCTCCCTGCTCAGTTCCTCAGTTAGTATGGACTCGAACCCCTTTAGTTGCTTAGCATGAACTCGGTTCCTCTGCTTCCACAAGTAAGGAGAAGTCTGAGCCTTAACGTTGTCTGCAAACACAGCCCAGACCCTGCCTACCTGCGTGCCTGCAGGCCACCAGGTGTGGCCAGGAATGGCACAAGCTACGCACCAAACACACCTTTGATGTGGAGCTGAAAGCAGGTAGCCGCAAGGCACGAACAGCACGCCGCCTGCCGCCACGCTGACTCTAAACGCAGGAATGCAGGCAGAAACCACAGGCCAAGAAAGGCAAACACACTGCATTCCACACAAGGCAGAGAACAAAAACAAGCAGCCAAGCCCCACGCGTCCTCCACACTGCCTTGGAACACGCCAGCAGCAGACATCCGCCACTGCCTCAGTCATGAACCCAAGCACACGGGAGAGTCCTGGAGCCTCAGCCGTGCGCGCTGCAGCCAAAGATGACAACTAAGGAGGAGGAAAGAGCAAGAGACAATGCCGTCTTCAGAGAAAGAGAAAAACACAAGAACTGACTGGATAGCAATGGAATACTTCGAGCCAAAAACAGTTTTAAGAAATGCAAGGAGAGTTCTCCCCCCTTGTTGGCTTTTGCTCAAATTAGCCAGTTGGCAAACTCGTAAACAACTCAGTTTAATAGAAGCAAATGGAAAGGGACTGCTACGCTTAAGCTAAAAACAGGTATACAGCTTGTCAGACGAGGCCAAAGCAACAAGCTGGCTCTTAAATCTTCAGTTCCCAAATATTGTAATGATACTGTTCCCTTCCTTCATCCTGGTTGTCGTTGCTTCTGCACACGTAATCTCTCCCAACCCTTTCACACAGCCACCATCAGTCAGCAGTGACTGATTTCTCTTCCACTAAACACACAGCTGCCTGAACCACAACAAGGAAAGCCAGCATGGTTAAGAGTGGTGGTTAGGAGCGGTGAACCCTAATTTGGAGAACTGGGTTTGATTCTCCACTCCTCCACATGAGTGGCAGACTCTAATCTGGTGAACCGAGTTGGTTTCCCCACTCCTCCATGTGAAGCCAGCTGGATGACCTTGGGCTAGTCACAGTTCTCTTAGAGCTCCCTCAGCCCCACCTACCTCACAGGGTGTCTGTTGTGGGGAGGGGAAGGGAAGGTGATTGTAAGCCAGTTGATTCTTCCTTAAGTGGTAGAGAAAGTCGGCATATAAAAGCCAACTCTTCTTCTTATTCAGAAACCAAGGCAGAGGGGCTCAGATGCCTAGTGAACTTTATATAAGGCAACCTCTTCTCTCTAACATCAGCCTACACTGGGTGGAGTTATGCACATTATCATGTACACAAATTCTCTAGCCAGAGAGGCCCTCTATAATTCTACTTTTCCTCACCAAACGCAACCTAGATTCTGGGAATACAAGAACACATCTCCAACTGATAAAACAGATTGTGGAACAGAGTTCAAAGTTTCAAATTTATTTTTTATTTTATTTATATAGAATTTATAAATTCTAGCAACTTTAGGTATTTTATGGCTTAACCTCAGTTGTCCCTTCATAAAGAGGGAATAATAATATTGCCTTTTATCAGAGATGTTGTAAAAACAAACTATACGATTACATAAGAAGAGCCACGCTGGATCAGACCAAAGGCCCATCGAGTCCATGATTATGTTCACACAGTGGCCAACCCGGTGCTCTAGGAAGCCCACACACAGGAAGACCTCAGCAGCATTACAAAGCTAGCGGCACTAATTTTATGCACTGGTGTGAATGATCTCATATAGAAAAAAATAGTACCTTAGGGTTCCCTGTAAAGCAAATGGTTACCAGTTTTTGTCAAGTACAAGCAGCTGTCCATAATATGTAGGACTTATATGAATGGATTGTGCTAATAATATACAATTAAAGGACATTATTGAAACCGGAGAACTTTTACCTCCAGAAAAGCTGTTGCCAGTCTTCCTGACCAGAGCATTGTCTCCCTCTTAATTGTCTCACGTGTGCTCTGCTTTCAGGCTGGTCCCTTTAAAACACTGGTTCCCAACCAGGGGTCCGTGGACGCCCAGGGGTCCGTGAGAACTAAATTAAGGTCCGAGAAACAAAGTTATAAACCCATAATAAATTAATATTTTCAATTAAAAGTTCTCTATTATAAAAATATATATTCAAATATTATTCTAAGTTTAATGTTTAACTAACAGTTATGATTAAAGTTTATTTTCAAATTCTCTGAATTTTTATTTTGATCCTTGGGGTCCCTGCACCGAACAAAAAAGTCCTAGTGGTCCCTGGTCAAAAAAAGGTTGGGAACCACTGCTTTAAAAAATGAGAGAATCCCATTCTCTCTTCAAAAGCACTGAAATTAAATAAAGAACCGGCCTGAAATAGTTCTAGGGTATGTCCTCCAGCTCCTGCCCCCCCCCCCGCCCCTGACAAAAGGCTTGCATTCAAAACCAAGCTCACTGCCACTGACAGGTATAGCAAGAGTAGACCTTATGTTACAAACTTATTGCAGACCTGACGTTTCAAACACTTTTGTTTATTCTGGGTTTTTTTTTAAAGTGAGACTGTTATCTAGCCATCTTCAGCAACCCCATGCTGTTTGGCTCCGCATGGAAGACGGAGGGGCACAAAGCACCTATAAACCACAGAACCCTTTTCAACCACAGCAGCAATCACCGGCAGCCCATCAGTAACCCCCGCCCTTCCCCCAACTGCCCGCAGATCCCAGGAGGCTCCACAGTAGCGAGGGTCTGGAAGGCTGCAATTCTCCAAGTGTTCAGATAACCAGAAAGGCAGCGAGCAGGCAAAGGAGGCGCCTGCAGCTACCTCGCTCCCGCCCACGTTTCTCCTTTGTACGATTTGCAGCATCGCAGGGCAAAGCCCTCATCCTGCCGCTGGTGGGCGGGCAGAGCCGGGGAAAGGGGCCCTTCCTAATTGCAGTGTTGCAATCTGCCAACCTGGCCAGGCAGCCTGTTCCTGCCTGCCATGTATTAAATACCTTATAACTGATTACACCCCCATGGGCATGATTAGCAGTCTCCAGAGAACAAAGTCTACTTTCATAAGAATAAGAAGAGACACGTACTGCTAACCTGCTATACGACTGGGCAAAGAGAGCAAGTCGACAAAATCCAAGGTCCATTGATACACCCATCAGCTCTGCCTTGTTAAGCCCCCCCCTCCCAAATTGTTCCCCATCAACTTCAAAATATTTCCTACAAGGACCAAGCAGCAACAGTGAATTGCCTTCTTTTAAAATTCAGTAACTGCTGTATTTTGGATTGTCTCATTATAGGGTTTTTGGATTGTCTCATCATAGGACTGCCAAAAAAACCCCCAAATCAGTGGGTTATAGATCAAATCAAGCCTCAACTGACCCTAGAAGCTAAAATGACTAAACTGAGGCTATTGTTTTTTGGTCACATTAAGACAAGAGTCACTGGAAAAGACAGTCATGCTATGTAAAGTTGAGGACAGCAGGAAAAGAGGAAGACCTGACAAGAGATGGGACTCAATAAAGGAAGCCACAGCCCTCAATTTGCAAGATCTGAGCAAGGCTGTCAAAGATAGGTCATTTTGAAGACTTTCATTCATAAAGTCGCCATGAGTCGGAAGCGACTTGACGGCACTTAACACATACACAACTACTGTATATACGAACACATATACTGGCAGATAAGATACGTTTTCTCGAAACAGACAACCTAATCTGTTCTGCAGACGTGACCCTTTTTCGATAGAAAGCCGTCTACAACTGGGTCTTTCTGATGAAAGGCGGCAGCAGCACAACACCTAGCAGCAGGTGAGAGCGAGTTTGAAATACAAGTATTCTCAGGCCAGGCTTTATATGCCAGAATAAAAAGCTCGACTGAGTCACTGGGTTAACCTGGGGGCATGCATAACCTGGGGGCACAAAACATTTAAAGCTACCAGCCCTCATGATCATTTAGAAACACTGAGGGAGGGGGAAGCAGCTTTATGTTTGCAAAGTTAAAGCATTTCATTAAGAACCCTACCCTTCAATTATTTTTTGAAAGCAAAACATGGCACACATCCAAAGATAATACATTCATGCGAATAATCTGTGGCTGAAGTCTAAATAAAGGACGATTCCTCTCCATCGAAAACACAATTCTTGCTCAGAATCACTACCTGCCATGCGTATGATATTTTCTGGCTAAGCAACCTAGGAAGATAAGCTTTCATTACAGCGCCTCAGTTTCTGGTATGAACAAGTCTCTGGGGCGGAAGGAACTGAAGAATACTTAGTTCAAGACTTCCGCACCAAGGGAGGACCAGATCCCCACACATTAGCCTACACAAATCCTTTCCCAGAGTACCACCCCGATTAACAGCACACACACACACCGCAGACAGGTGCCCGCAGAACAAGTAGTTCAACGTGAATGGAGCAAGCGAGCCCAGCCACAAAAATGGTTGAAGACAGACATAAACTTCACAACAGCAGTGAGAACAGTTTAACAGTGACATCACTGTCCAAAGTACACAGAAACATTTCCGGTGCCCTACTTAATTTATGCTGAACTAGGGGAAACCCAGTTCTTCTTTTCAGAAAAAAAAGATGAATGCTGATACAGTAACTATGAAATTGGCAATTTAGCTACTGGTAGAATCCATGACATCATAACAGCCACTGGTGCCTTCTCTGGATCCATTTTGCAACTATTTTTTAAACATTATTGCAATGCGTTTTTAAGGCAAAAGATTAACAGATATGTACACAAAATGTATATGGGCTTCTTTTAAGAAGAAAATAGGTTATATTGTTTTTGTTTTTTTAATTGAAGCAGTTTTAAAAACCAATTTTTGAATAACAAGAGTACATTTCCCAGATCTAGCGTTAAACATCTCCAGGTACGTAAAATCAGGCCCTATGACAGCAATAAGGCCATAATCACCACCTTCCCACCTTGAATAAAGGTTCCTATCCGCCTTCACTTTATTGCATGTGCCTGGATATCCAGTTGTCTGACAGTGCATTCCTGAGCCAAAGGGCTGAATGGGCTTAGGAGGCACCCTGACCCAAACGTCAGAATCCATGCTACTTGCGCCATGCAAACTGGCACGGATGCCAGCGTAGTACCACTTGCACCGGGCCCCTAGGACAGCTGCGGCAGCACGGCCCTCGGACACCAGCTCGACCTCCCGCCAGTGTCCTGTCAGCACAAGTCCTCACACCGACATCCCGGGAGGTGTTCCCGGGGAGTTCTGGGAGGCGGAGCTGCCAGTAGGCAGACTCCTAACCCCTTTCATGCCGGGAACACCTGCTTACGCTTCAGCGGTGCTGCGCCAGGTTTTTGCCAGGCGCTGCAGGGCTCAAGATTGAGCTGTGAGTCTGGAGTAGGACTAGAGAAACAAGCTATAGGGGTATAGGGAAACTCCAGTGACAATATCTGACAGGTGCCAAGCCTACATCATTGCCTTTTTTCTGCCTCTCATACCCTATCATCACACTCTCTTCACAAGACTCTGCATCCTTCTTCAATAATGAAACTAAAGCTACAAACCCTGACTGCTTTACATCTCAGACAGAAGGAATTTCAGATGGTTTGACATCCTTATAGTAATGGCTATTGTGGTAGGTAATGTGTAATGGCTAGCCCTCAGTAAAGAAGACTGCTTCCAGAGCCAACTGCCAGGCTTTTGCCCCTGAAGACAAGCTTGACCTAATGATTGAAATGATTCACTGCAGTGCAATCCAGGTATATTTGTGCTTAATTTTCAATTTAGAGTGGGCTGAGAATTCTCCTGAAAAACATTTGAGAGAGATTAGATAAGAAGATATAACCAGGGAAGGATGTCATCTGAGATAACACCTAGCCAGAAAGTTGCTACTTGCCAAACCATTAATCATTTGAATCCTGCTCCCGATGTGAATGGCTTACATCAAGGTCAGCTCAGCTTTAGGCAAACCAGTTCTTGCATTTAGTTGTCAGTGGCCATTTATGCTTGGTAATTAGCAGCGTGTTCCACGCCGAAGTGCCTCGCAGCTTTTTTTTTAGTTTTGCACGCTGACTGCAAAGCCAGCGCATACCGACTTCACATTTCTTAAGAGCCCCTTAACGTGACCTTTTGCGTTGGCTCTGCCCTCGCTGCGAAGAATCCCCTCAAAGAGGCATGACAGGCGTTAGCTATGCAAACGGAGGTTGCTAATGGATGGAACAAAGGAGTGGGCAATTGGGGGGGTGGAATTTCTCCTTTTGCATCTCGACAGTGAATAAGCATTTTAAAAGTCACGTTTAAAAAAACCGCTTTGAGTGAGCATCAAAACTGACCCTGCATAAATGGCCAGTAGTACTACAGCAGTATCTAAAGGGAAAAAAAATTCATTGGGCTGAATGCTGTACAAACTGATATGCTTTCAATTTTACAGAAAATGGAGAATCCTCACCTGAAATAGTCTCCTCGTTTGTGAGTCAGCTAGCCTCAGAGAGAAGGTATTACATGACTCAAGAGGGAATCATTCTCACTTTGGCCCAGCCTCTAACAGTCTCACCTTTGGGATACAATCTCATTTACAATACTTGCAAACAGTAAATATCCATTCATTCTATATTATCATACAGCAAACCCCAGTACACCCCACCCCCTTGTCAAGCCACCTTGCTCCTTAGCAAGCAATACTGACCCGCACATTTGCTTCACTATACAAACAACTTGATGGCATACTGGCTACCTATAGTGGCTAATCTGTCCACAACGCAGGGCAGCCATCGATCAGGCATTCCCGCTCAGTTCACGAGCAAGAAAAGCATGTCAGCACACAGCCGCTTCAACAGCCTAAAACACCATTACTCACTGCCCTACACTATGCAAACCCCCACCCTCACTCCCTGAACTAATAGCCTTTCAATGCAGAGAAACACTTCTGCTATTCTACTCTCTTCATTACCAGCATTCACAACCAGGGCAGTAGGCCCCAATTTAGCTCAACAGAGGCCCTCTACAAACTGCTAATCCCAGGGCGCAGCTGTTTTCTCAAATGCGGCGGCACGAGCAAACCGTAAACGATTTATGGCGCGTGGCAGGAAGACTGCTGGCTCCTTGCAAGGGCGGGGTTTGGGTATAAGATCAAGTTTGGACTAATGTTTACATTGCAGACTGTCAATCTGGTAGTAAATACTACATATTAATACACTCTCCACACCCAGCTCGGGCCCTGACTACACAAAAGCCTAATTAGAACCATTTTAGAAACACCTATAAGATGGGGGGGGACAGCATGGGGGGATTATATCCTTGGAAATAAACTCTGCAATAGTTCTATAATTCCACTAAGGCCCTGCCTTTGTTTTCAACGCAAACACTGCTGGTTATGGTGAGCCTACCTGGAATGTACCATTGCTTAGCCTTTTTTTTTTTTTTTTAAGGGAGTAGTTAGCAGCTCCCCTCCGGTTTGGGATCAGAACCAGAATAAAAGGAGAGGGGTATAACCCTTTCTCCCGGAGCCATTTCCAGACCTCAGTTGGTCCCACAGAGCTGCTTTCTGACCTATAGGGGAAACATACAGGAATGATCTGTGACTGTCAGGCCAGCAATCAGGCATTAATGAAGTTTGTGCTGCTGCTCCCCATCTGTCCTGTCCTCATGCAGGGAAAAAGCACTAGGCCTGGGATGAAGAACAGGGCATGTTAGCCCTGAATTTATTCTGGTTAGGGAGAGTGTGTGTGAGAGCTTATTGCCTGGGAAGAACCTTCTATCACCAAGAACATATGAACCTCAGCCAGTCCTGGATTTTGGAAGGGTGATAGGATGGCAGACTGGCACTTTTTGCTGCTCTGTGTCTCGTCATACCTTTTTAAAGAACACTGTGGGACCGTGTAAACTTGTATGTTGCCTGTAACACGTCTTCTTCTGGATGAAGAGCCAATGTGCAATGTGTTTGGTCCATGGAGAGGATAACACAGCATCTTCTTGATCATCACTGTTCACTTACCATTTCCCACTCAGGATTTACCCACAAGAGAGATTCAGAGGAAGGCCCAAGTTAAATTCCTGCACCGTTCATCCAGAGAAGAAGTGAACGACTTGAGACCAGAAGTCCCTTGATTCTCAAAATCTGGAATCCCTTCTAATTCCAGGAGTTTCTCAACTCAGTTATTTCTGAATTCTCAGTTTCCGAATTCAGTTATTTCTCTCCTCTCAGTAAGGAGCAGTGGAGGAAGAGTAGGACCCCGAGGTCTCCCAACCCCACCCTGCACAAAATCCTCTGAGCATACCAATTTTTGAACAGGGCCTAAGTCAGGCTAAAGAGACACTTTTTCTTTACTCTGAGTTGGAATTATGTAAGCGCTCAATATCCAACATATCAACACAAGTATTTTTTTTACAAATTATTGCTCATGGCACTGTCTGCCAAGCAGAATTTTAAAAAATACAACAAATGCTGGAAATGTGGTAATACCAGTAAAACTGCACTCATGTTTGAAATATATTTGTATCACGGTACTTGTAATTATTTCAAAGGCTTGCCATTTCTGAAGACTGTGGTTATAATGATTTAAGAAACGTAATGATCTGGGTCCTACAAAGCACTTGTTCCCATCCTTATTTATATAATTAACCAGAGAATCCTCGAGGACTTTTTTATTTTTATTTTTCATAGTACATAGACAATCTTCCAACAATTACTAAAAGTCATCTACAGGAAAAAAACCTAAAAACGGTATGTTATTGTTGGAAATACAAATATGTAATAAAGTAAAATATAAAAAACCTCCCCTTCACCTCCCTCCATCTTGTTATAAATTTATACACTCTTTTGTATAACAATTCTAATCCTAATAGTGTTTTATAACTTCAAGTGTACTTTCTTTGTTCAAAGGACTTGAGGAAGGCATCTCATTTCCCACTCCCACACTATTTCCTCATTCTTTTCATGAAAACCCCCATAGCCTCTCCCCTTTTTCTATTTCGTTGTCTCCTTCCCACTCAACAGCCAACCTAACTTTATCCTCTGTCTTAAGCTTTCCCTCTTCCTTACCATTAAGCAGCCTCTACTTAGGAAAACTGTAGTCCAGTTGTGTAGTGCCGGCCACTGGGCCACGCCCACTTGCACAGTAAGGAACCTTCAAGGGCTTGTGGGGTGGCACCTCACTTTCACCTGTATCCCCCTCCCCACACTATTTCCCCTTCCCTTCCTCCTGCCAACCCCCATATGCTCTCCCCTTTCCTGCCTCATTCTACCCTTCTCAGCCATTCACCAACTTACTATTTATCTGCCTGCCTTCTTCACCTATATTTATTATTTATTTACTTCATTTATGCTCCCACCTTTATTCACAGTGGGGACCCAAGCACCTTACATTATTTCCCTCTCCTCCTTTTTATCCTGAGGTAGGTTAGTCTAAAAGCATGTGACTGGTCCCAAATCACCCAGTGAGCATTCACAGCAAGATGGGAATTTAAACCTGGGTCTCCCAGACCCTATTCATATAACCGCTGAATAGACTCATGCAGAGATCAAATAATATCTAAGAACCACAGTATTCACAGCACAATTTGCAACATTTCACTTATAGAGAGGGCATGGAAACTAAGGATCATCTGTTGCAGCCACCTAAACTAGCTTTTACATCAGCAAAACAACCAATCCTGCTTGAAACAAGGGCAATTGACAAGTCCATACTGCTAATCCAAAATAAATCAATATTTCTTCTCAGTTTAAAAGAGATCAGGGGGGGAAATACAGTGACATGTATGCAATTTAAACCAGTGCTGAAGAGGGGCACTCTCAGATGACCAAAACAACTCAGAAACACTTTTTGTCTTTTCCTTGAAACAGATTTGTTTCAACTTGACAACATTTTCTTTTTACAAGGGTCAGATGACACAAAGAAAACATCAGAATAGGATAAAATGGATTAATAAATGAAACAGAATTTGATAGCTTTTCTGAATGTATTTCATAATTCAGATTTAGAAATAGATAAAATTAACAAAATTGTTTAAAGAACATGAACTAAGGATGTCATACTTATATATAGGAAATCCAACCAAGACTAAACCAACGGATATGGGGGGAAGGTCATATGGGTTTTTCCCCCTTCTACTGAATTGTGTTCACTTGAAGATCTAAATATGTGCAGTTAAAATATAACTACAATGATCCCATCACTTTGACTTAGAGCAAATGCACTTGAAGTATATTACAGCAACATTAGAACATTCAACATGCAAGTCAGACGTGTCCATTACAACCCCTAAAGCAGGTGCCAGAGTTTATAGCTAGAACTTGATAAGGAAGCCTCAGGCATAAGATGCAGTTCTAACAAGGGTGACTCCTCTCACTGTGTTGGAGCCCAGGGCATCGAAATTATCATTAACACTACATTAAGCTACCACCCCAGCCTGCCAAATTAAAGCTCCAGTCTGAAGTTGAAGTGAAAGCCACAATTCATGCCCCAAGGCAATGCTGCTTTGCTCCCTTGACATCACAGTGAAGCAATCTGACTAGTTAAAATGAAGCATCCACTTTTAGATCCCTGGACAGAGTTATGAACTAACCGCAGAAGGCTGCTTTGTTAACACTCACAATTTTTAGCACCGCTGCGCAAACTTCTAAAATCCTGTTCCAGCTCCAGAATATTTACTCTTTCAGCTGTCAATCTAATTAAACTTGAACTACCAAATGCCTTCAATCCTGACAAGTTTTAGTTAGATTTTCCTAAATTAAAGTACTACCTATATTTTGGAGTCTACATATCTCCAACCTATGTCACGTTCAAAACCATTTGTGGAAAACGCACTCATACAAAAGCAGAATTACAGAGAGAAAGTTTAGCCATTCTGTTCTTCATTGTGGGCAGATGATAGTGTCCCTGCAGATGGGAAGATACCTATATCCCTGTTCCCATGTAATATGGAAGTACACTATATTTTAAGATGGAAATTATTCTAACAGGCAGTTAGACACAAGTAAATGAGACATCTCCCAAAGCCTAATTTTATTTAAAAGAAGCTGGGGGAGGGGGGGAGAGATTCAACAAAGTTGGATCAAAGCCATATAACTGGGGAAGAGAGTAGGTTCATCTTTGCTACACACTATTTTCTAGATTGAAATCTACCCCTCCCACTTTCTGAAGCTGGGTGAGGGGGTGACAACTTCAATCAGGAATATGTCACTAAGGAGAGGAAAGAGAAAATAAGCTCTAAGGCCCACAGCAGCTTTTAAACAAAATTACAGACATCATGGATTTCCGTGTCTTATCCAGCGGAACCCTCACTCTAAACAGGCACAGGCACACCTTGGAGGTGCTGCAGAAAACTGGGTACAGTGGCAATTTGAGTAGAGTTCTCTAATTTACATTCTCTACAACTGGTGTGATATGCAATTGGAAAACATGAAAATAGGACTTAGAAGAGGGAAACTCTGGAGACTCCCAAGGAATGCAGGAAAATCATAGCATCGCCAAAGCAACACTATAGTCCAGAGACTCAGGGATGTTCCAAAATGTTGTTCTCATTCTGTCATGGAACAGGGGAAGGGGGTCTTAGTGATTTTGGGATCCTGGGCAAAGCTCAAGGACGGGGCACAGAAGTGGGGGGGGGACTCAATACAGCCCCCACAGTTCCCCCCACTAGCTCACTGCCACCACTGGGATGCCTGACATTCAGTCAGTGAGCAGTGGGCATGGGTTGGTGATGGTTCTGGGCTTGGCAGAATCACTGGGGCTGATTAAATCACATGAAAGGTTGCACCCAACCCACTGCCCACACTGCCTGACAGCCAGGCAGCTGGCACCATTGCTGCTGTGAGCCCCTCAACTTCCTCACCTGCTGCGAGAAGATGGCAGCAGGGGGAGGGCAGGGTAGTTTGAGGCCCAGCACAGGAACCTGGGGCCGCTGCCCCATGGCTAGGAACACCCCTAACGGAACTTATGGGCGCACCTTCTAGCGTTGTTTGTTTATGGGTTTTTAATTGAATTATTTTATAATTCAAATTGTATTTTAATTGTTCAATTTTTTTATGCTCCCTACCTTGTGGACCCAGATTGGGTGGAAAGGCAGTATAAAAATGTTTTAAAAAAATAAACAGTTAAATAAACCCTGATAGAAGAGACGTTCAGACAGAAGCCCTCAGATCCTAGCTAGTCAGCCACTGGCTTTCTTCCAGCCTGGAGCCTAGAAAGGGAAACAGTGAGAGAAAAGACATGCATTCTCCAAACCGAATTCCCCTCCTGTAATAGGAAGCTTCGATTCCTCCCCAACAGTATTCTTCCCACACAAACAGATCACAGTGGGAGGGGGAATGGCTTGCAGGAAACGATCCTGGAAAGACATTGCTGGGCTTCCTGCACAGTCAGAATCCCAGGGTTGCCTTTCAGCAGCCAAGCAAAGCAGCAGGTAAGCAGGGAAAGGGCTGAGTGAGGTGTGGAAAGGAGCCCAATTTGATCCCCATAAAAGCAATAATCCTTTGAACTGCAATGGGGCTGCCCCTCCTCAGTTTAGACTGGGGGTATTAACCTTGGACTATGTGAGTTCATTGTTTAATGACCAAAGTGAAAAGAAATAATGCTCTTTCTCGCACCTGCCCTTTGGCCCTGATGCCATCAGGGGGTTTAAGCACCTTGAGCTCAGAGGACATACTTTTCTTGCCATGCTCATCTCTTGAGCCAAAGGCATCCCACCCCATGGTGCACGCAAAGCCAAAGGGCAGAAACAAACTCATACACATACTTTAGGCTCGGAAACATTTGAAAGGGTGAGATAGCTTCCACTGCAGCTTCTCTTCAAAGCTGGGTTCATCTT
Source organism: Euleptes europaea (assembly GCF_029931775.1). Taxonomy (NCBI): domain Eukaryota; kingdom Metazoa; phylum Chordata; class Lepidosauria; order Squamata; family Sphaerodactylidae; genus Euleptes; species Euleptes europaea. The sequence goes on along the minus strand of NC_079318.1, from coordinate 35,501,111 downwards.
CATCTGCATAAAGGGACAGCAGAGGCTGCAGCGCTACCCCAAGGCAACTCCCGCTGAGTTGGAAGCATGGGTAGGAGGTTGAGAGAGAGGGTAAGCAGAAGACGACACTTACCTCTTTCATCCGCTTCTTTGGCCAAGAATTCTTCTCACTGCAACTGGCAAATCTTCAGTGCATAATGGGGCAAAATGTTTCAGTATGAGTGGAATGAAGACGTAAAATCAAGCGAGAACATTCTCATAACACCTTCCCCCCAAGACAGCATGTTTCTCAAGATCACTCTGACTAAAGTTCACTGCAAGCCAGCAATGTGGAGGGATCAAATTCCACACACTTCTTTTATTCTAGCAGGAACAGAAAGAAAGCATGCGGTGCACTGAAGATCTTAGAAGCCCTATCTACAAATCCTAGCAGTATCTATTAGTAGACTGCAAAAGAAAAAATGAAAGGCCAGCTACAGGTATGTACTTCACCACATTTAAGGTCCCTCAATTAATATAAAATGTGCCTGTACGAAACTGAGATTTGTGACACAGCACTAATTGCCATAACGCTTGCATGCAACTATCTATTTCCCAGCAAAGTTGTGTCTTGAGTGCCAGAAAAGTGACTAGCCAGCAGGAGTCAAACAAAACAGGAGGTAACTGTAAAGGTGTAGGTAAGAGACCAAACAAGAAAAATAAGGTAGTTGCATTTTCCTCATTGTCATTCCCTCATGGCCTCAAAACTCACGTTTCAGGGAAGTCTGCCTTGGACTTTACTCATATACCTTGAACTGTCTAGGAATTTCACAGTTGCAGCAGAACCAGGATTATTCAAAAGAACTGCTTTGCTGGATCAAACCAAGATCCATCTGTGGAGAAATGCCCTAGGATTCACCCTCATAAATCAAACATTCTGTTCATGAGTTGGAACTCAGCAGCAAGCTGGAAGGGCGGGGGGGATAAGCCATCAAGCTTTAAGCGCATAATACTTTAGTGTTACAGATGCTAATGACTCTGTCCAAATAGAACAAAAAGGGTTACCATCTCACACCTTGCTAGACTGTCCAACCAGGGAACAGAGACTGTTAAAGCCAACTGGTTAGATAGTTTTTCACCCTCTTGGTCAGGAAGAGCAAGAATGATGCCAGACGGGTCTCTGTGAAAAGGTTATAAATTCTCAGGAAAAGGGGAAGAGGCCTTTTTCCATCTTACTCTTCTCCTTGGATGGACAAAGCCATGAAGGACTACACATTTACTTAGGGACTCCATCTTGTCCACATGGTCAGGACAATAGGGAGAAGTCTACTAAAGGACTCCCATATGAACCTACCCAACCACTTCAGTCATCTTCAGAGGCCCTTCTTTGACTGCCCCTGCCATCAGAGGCTAGACTGGTGGCAACCTGAGAAAGGAACTTCTTGGTTGTGGCACCAAAACTTTGGAAATTCCTTCCCAGGGCGATTCATCTGTCTCCCTCTATCACTGCCTTCTGCCATCAATTTAAGACTTTTTTTGCTTTGATTGGCATTCTCTCACTAACTATTATTAGCCTTTCTCCCTGTGTGGATGTATTTCTATGTGCTTGCGTGTGTTTTTAAAAGTTCTAAGTATTTTATAAATGAAGCTACCTTATACTGAATCAGACCCTTGGTCCACCAAAGTCAGTATTGTCTACTCAGACTGATAGAGGCTCTCCATGGCCCCAGGCTGGAGATGCCGGGGATTGAACCTGGAACCTTCTGCATGCCAAGCAGATGCTCTACAACTGAGCCTCAGCCCCTCCCCATATATTTGTATTTTTAAATGCTGTTTTGAAATGTTCGCTGCCTTGCAGACCCTGAATTGGGTGGAAAGGCAGCATAGAGCTGTTTTAAATAAATAAAATAAGCCCAACTCTGAGAACTGAGGTAATGATCAACTTTTTAATCCTGCAACTTCACGAATTAATAGTCTACCCTAGTTGAACACTGTTTAGGATAAATAATGAGTGTAGAGTGAGAGGACTGCAGGTTTTCACATTTTCTTTGTATCCTTGCTCAGCCTGATGCTGAGTCTACTTTTGTAGTCTACTTTTATGTTATTAATCTTACTTATATTTTGAATGCTTTAAGCCTGGTCTCTGGAAACACACCATATTTAGTCTCTGGAAACACCATATTTAGTCATGCTATCTAAGGTGTGGTAAAGGGGAGGGGGAGCAGGTAAGCACACCATCCTTTGAGCATGATAGTTCAAAGTGCAACTGATCGTTCCTATATTAGCTTGGAAGAGAAAAGCAGGAAATGTGGCAACTAGGTAGAGCCTTAAAGGGCAACACCTGATGCACAAATCTGTCCAGCAGAAGATAACTCTCAGATTTGGTGGTGCTGGCTACTACGCAGTGGTACTAGTTACTACTCAGTTTGTTTTTGGTAATCCCAGAAGTAAGGGAAAGTCTCTTGCACAGGTTTTTCCAACCTCCCAGAACCCAAAGAGAAAGGGGCTCGGGAGTCCATTCCTTCAAACCATCTCTCTCATTGGTTTCTAACAAGCATCTGCCATATGCCTCTGCAAGCTAACAAGGTGGGCAAGGGGGCAATGGCCACTCCATTTGGATCCAGCATCAGGTACTCACCCTTATACCACTGTTGGACATGGAGGTTACATTTAGCTATAGGACTTAATGGCTGACAGATTACGCTCTGCATTGTCTTCATACTGCTAGTATCCTGAGAAATCTGGTACTAACTAGTCTATAGCTCTAAGCTAGACAATGTAAACGCAAGTAGCTGCAACAATGCTTCAGTATTTCTACAAGCTGCTGTATAGAGGTCACACATAATATATCCTCTTTTCCTCTCACTGAGTGAAAGTAGGAGACACATCCTAAAGTAAACCTTTTTGGGAACAGATATGTTTTGACAGTTGTATTTCATAAAAGAAAAAAAAGAAACAAGAGTTTCAAATTAGGGATTTGGAATATGGTGCCACCAGTATTCTGATGATACTCAATTTCTCCTTTTCATCTCAGTCACATAAGGCAGGTGGTATCCTGGATCAGGGCCTGAAGGCAGTAACGGCCTAGATGAGGACAACTAAACTGGAGCTCAATCCAGACAAGGCTGAAGTACTTTTGGCCCACAATAAAACTGATATAGATTATGGAAACAGCCAGTTCTGGGTGCAGCTGCACTCCACCCTAAGCAGCAGGTGGGCCTGGCAACAGAGGCTGGGACCCGTGCTAGGCCCAGAAGCAGAGGTGATGGTGTGCGGGAGAAGGGAGTCTCAGGCCTGACAGCAGAAGACAAGAGCTACAGCTGGCCCTGCAGCAGCAGCAATGTGGGGGTGTGGGTGGTAAGAAAGCCACAGTGAACCTTCTTCACATCATCATTAAAAGCCCAATCCTGTATCAACAGGGGCATGAGTTCCTTGGACCAATGCAAGCCCTTTTTCCATCTCAATGTGGTCCTCAACATCCTAATGGTTAATATGTTCATTTCTCCTGAGAGGCAGTTCTTTCTAGTGACACTTGCAAACATGAGCTCACTATTGCTTCAAAACTCACCTCCAAATTTTGGTAAGGTTCCTGGTTATGTTAATTAAGCCAACAGCATGGATACACTTCTAGCCTAGACCTCTACAAACTCGACTCATGGGGGTGCACTTTCATATTACCAATCATCTCCCTTATAGATTCAAGTTCTGAGATCAGTCTATTAGTCCTTACAGTGATCGATCTCGCATGTTCGCATGGACCAGAAGAGCTCATCAAGGAACTTCAGCAAGCAGTGATTAGCAATGCCAACTCTGCTAAATGGGGACCCCATAAGAGCGCAGCAGCAAAATACACTTGTGCCCAATTTTCCAGGAGGATCAATTTCCACAAGCTGAGTCATCTTGGCCAGAAAAAAAACATATACAGATCAGGATGAACAACAGAATGACCAACTCCTATGTCAACAATGAGGGACTCAGTTGAAGACCCTCTTGTTGTTCCAACCCTTGATTTAAAACAGTCGTACGCAATCCGTGGCTTGCAGAGAGATACAGCTGCCCCCAACCAAAACAGCCATATTTAATTCCATCCCTAGGATGAGGCATGAACCACAAGAGCTTATGTGTCCCTCCGGCAAGAGCTGTTTCAAGGTGCAGACCCCCCCAACCAACTACAAGCCCCTGTAGGCAAGGGTCTTGCCCACTTTCCTGAAACATACGGCAGATGCTTCAAAGAGCCACAGGTAGCGTGTCAAAGAGCCACATGTGCCCCCTGAGCCACTCAGTGAGCATCACTGCTCTAAAAGGACCCTCAGTTTGCAAATAGATTGGCTTAACTATCAGACCACAAAAACAGTACAAGACTGAAGATAGTTTCTAAATGAAGTAACTGAGTAGCGGACCTGTTTGCCTCGGAGTTGTCTCCAAGCTACACATACCCAGATCCTTCAACCTTTCCTCGTAGGTCTCCAGATCCCTCACACCATCTTTGTTGCCCTCCTCTGGACACTTCCAGCTTATCAACATCCTACTTAACTTGTGCTGCCCAAAACTGAACACAGAACTCTTAAGTGAGATCTAACCAGAGCAAAGAGATACTATTTCTTTGGGTGCTCTGGACATTATACTTCTGTTGATGCCTTTTTAAATACCGCATCGCACAGCAGACTCATGTTCAGTGAGTTCTACTAAGATCCCTAGGTCCTTTTCACACGTGCTACTACCAAGACAAGTTTCCCCCACCCTATAATTATGCATTTGATTTTTCCTACCTAAATGTAGAACTTTACTTATATCTCTGTTGAAATTCATTTCGTTAGTTTTAGCCCAGTTTTCCAGCCTGGCAAGGGTAGGATAAAATATCCATAGGTTTGTAGAATGGCCACTTGGCCTTCTGTGTATATCTTCACTGAAAACTACAAGAGAGCCGTGTTCACCCGCAGCCAAGGCTGTATTCGCTTGCATGCAACTATCACGGAGCTACTGGCGGTCCCTCTGGAACTTTCTGCTTATTTTTAGTCCCCTGCTAGGTGTCCTCCTGATCACAAGAAAAGGACATTCTGGGGCTACTTGTGAATTTTTTGTTTTCATGGCTTGGTTGGTCTATATTCAGCTGAGGGATGGATGTCTGTATTCAGGGGCCAACTGTCCATCTCACTTTTTGTCTTGTTTCTCTCTGATTTGATCTTCATTCCTGGTTAAGATGCAAGCTGCAGCAGTTTGGTTTTTTCTCCCAAACTGAGTGCCACTGGCATAGGAGTGTTAACAGTTCCACAGTCTAAAGGCCAGTGGAGAATTACCCCCTCCTCTGCTCTCAAGCTCTGAAGGATAAAGTTAATCTCCACGATTCCTCCCCCCAACCCCGAGAAGAACATAAATCCTCAGAAAAATCCAGAATTTCCTTTTCACATCACTATAATGAATTTATTATTTATTTATTTCTATACTGCCTCTTCAAAGTCCTGCTCAAGGACAGTTTACAGCAGCATAAAAGAAAAGCAGACCATTAAAAAGCTGGTAAGATAAAATCCCTAATTAAAAGCCTAAGTAAAAAAATAAGTTTATTTTCCTAAAACACATGAACCTGCCTTACAGTGAATCAGACCCTTGGTCCATCAAAGTCCGTATTGTCTACTCAGACTGGCAGCAGCTCTCCAGGGTCTCAGGCAGGGGTCTTTCACATCCCATCACCTACTTGCCTAGTCCCTTTAACTAGAGATGCCAGGGATTGAACCTGGGACCTTCTGCATGCCAAGCAGATGCTCTATCACTGAGCCACAGCACCTCCCCAAACAAAGTAAAGTAGGTGCCAGGCAAGCCTCAAGGGGGAGGGTGTTTACCACAGGAAATGCTCTGTCTCTGGGGGAATCTCACATGATGAGAAACATAAGTCAAATGACAAGCAGAGAACCACAGATACTCAGCAGAGAACATAAGCTGACAACTACTTTTATTCTACAGTAGGGCAGGCTGAGAGCTTGAAAGGCACTGCGCATAATGTTCTCTCTCAAATCAAATGGCCAACAGTATTAGAGATGACAGTAGCTATGGGCCATGCTGTGGAATTCAGCCATTCTATCTAGCGTACGCGTCTCTAACATGTTGTATTAAACACATCATCCTAAAAAGAAAGCTGAAAGATATGGTGCTTGAAACTAAAGACCATATGTAAGAAATTACAAAGACTTATATTTATTGTGAAAGAACCATGAAGCGTTATTAAGATTATTATAACAATACCAGCATCAAACAGCTGTAGCTGATTTCACGTTGATCACAGTGTATAATCAACAAAAAGTGGTTTAAAAGGACAATTAACTTCAGTGAATTTGCTATAGGTCTGCCATGACATAAGGTTGTTTTTTTCTTTTGTTCTCCTTTTCCTCTGACCTTTTCACTCATGCAAAAATGCTCCACTTCATGCCTCTGTCAGCCCCATTTCACTTTATGTCTTTGACCAATTCGCTCCAATGCCACAAAAGGGTACAGGCAGTCCACAAGTGAGCATTCAGCATTGTGGTGGGGGCTTGGAATTTCACGGTCCATGAACAGATTTTGCCAAGTTAAACTGTTTCACCAATGCAAATAAAAGCCCCTCCCCCATTTTTCCCTGATGACTTTCCCCCTAATTTTCCAATGCAAAAAAGACCCATTTAAGAGAACTCCAAAACTCCTATGAAACATGTTTTCATTGATATTAATAAAATGCTTTTCATATGATTAATTTTAATCATTCAAGATGTACAGCGTGAAAGAATGAAGCCTTCTCCCCAGTTTTTCCAACAGAAATTCTGGAGAGCACTGGGAAAAAACTCCTACGAAACTTTTCCCCCTTTTGGAATGAGTGAAATATTTTAAGGACAAGGTTTAATTCACTCAAAATGTATAGCTTAATCAAGCCAGGAAGTGTTTGAGCAAGCTCTGTGTAACAGAAGACAAAGAAGGGTCTCCTAGAGATGCAGAGGCCCTGAGGGAAAAAAGGAACAATTCATGGAGTAAAACATTGAGGATTTCTCAATTTTTCCAAAAGAAAAATGGGAATTTCTAAACAGCACTGAAAAAAACTTCTTCTGTGGAACATTTTTGTGGTTGGAATGAGTGAAATACTTTTCCAAGACAACATTTTACTCACTGAAAACATGTTGTCATGGTATAAAACTGCAGAAATGTTACATCTAGGGTGTGTGCAAGCACAGCACCAAACTTTAATTACACCCAACTGAAGTTTAACAGCAGCTTCATCTGAAGTCTGAATGCAGCTTTATGCTTGTCAAACTCTAAAAGTTCACAATTCTCTAGTTATGTTCATATATTGTACTTAGGAGTTTCAAGAAGTAAGAGGTGCAAAATCTTGTGAGCCCAACAAGCTAGGCAAGTCACATGGATGTTTTTCATATCAACTCAAAAGTGATATGAAAAAAAATAGCCATGTGACTTGCCTAGCGGTGTGAAGAGGACCAGGGGAGGGGAGGACTTAAGGATCTCAGAAGCCCTGGTTTCATTACCTTCCCTAGCTCTGCTTTTTTACACATACTAGATCATTCATACTAACATTCACACCCTTTTACTCTAAATGCATCAACCTGGAAGATGGCTATAACTAACAGCAAAGTGACCACCCCTCAGAGTCAATCACAAAAGCAGCAAAACCTTATGGAAAGACAAAGGTATCTACATCGCAAGAGAATCCTCACATATGCACAAAAATAAGATTTTGTAAATACAAAATAAGGACTGAAGGTGCTCCAGGAGCATAGAGTGTTGAAAGCAGTTGGGAGTCAATTAAAGGAAGAGGGGGATTAGACAGCTTAAGCTCCTGAGAGTTTATGGACTCTTGGAAGGGAAGGTTTAGATGTGGACTCCAAATTGTCACACACCCCACACAATTCTTTACAGGCACCCAATTGTATAGTCATAATGTAGATTTCAAGTCTCTACATCACCACTAAACTATACTGAAAAGTATGACAGAATGTTTTCGTAGAATCCGAGATTGCACATAGTAAGATTTGTTTTATATATTTCCTAATTTTAGCTGATATTAAATAAATACAATTTATGACCATACTCCATTACTCAGAAATCTCAGGATGTAGCCCTAACATATGTTGTTAATTTGCGTTCAAACTAGCACATGTTCAGGAACTACAAGTATTAGGATTAATCATTAGGGAATAAGATACCGCTGTAAATAATTCTTAATAGTACTTCCCTTACATTTAAGCACCGTGTATAACAATCTAAATGTTGGAAAACAATAATTCACTTCTCCTTTGGAGAGCAGTAACTCTCCAAAGGCCAATTCCAACAAGGTATTATGGGTGTGGAGCACACAAACTTATTAACAGCTGCAAAATTAATTTATGCAAGGTTTTGGAAATTACAAAGTGCTCCAAACTAGAATGAAGATTTGGAGAAGATATTAATCAAAGTCAACAAGTGTGTATATAAAATGTTTAGGTTAATGGAAAGGAAGTTAAAATTGGATTAATTTTCTTGAACGTGCATGAAAATCATACAACAGAACAGGATGTCTGGTCAAACTCCAGTGGATGAATTTTGACTGAGAAGTACATTAATCTGGCAGAATTATAATTTTAAAAGAAGTATGATGGAATCCAACTTGTCACATTATTTTACCAACTTAAGCATCATAGTCTGACAAACAGATATTAAGCTGCAGCTAGTTCTGTGGCTTTTAAAAATATGCACCCACAATATCACTCTCACCTGTTTTACTTCCAGCTGTCGTTCTAGCACTATAGGTTCCTCTCCACTTTTTCCATTCTTTGTCCCTCGGGCTTAACCACGGGCAAAGGTCGGCTGACACACACCCCTCCCCACTTCGCTAACAGGTTTGGGCGTTATTTCTCCGTCCCCCCCCCCCCGCACTCTAGTAAACTATAGAGCCCTAAAGCAGCCTCTCGTAAGTCCACCCCCCTACTATTTTTACCCCGCTCCAGGTCAGGGCCCCATTGCTCACCGAGCCCGCATCAAACACCGAGCCCAAGCAGGGCTCAGCGTCGCACGCAGACCGGCCGCCTCGGGAAGCCCTCAGCGGGGACTTGGGTCAACAAGCCGTCAGCCTCCCCCGCCCGGCGGCACCGGCAGGCTCTGCCCCGCAGCCGCCCTGGCCCAGCGAGCGAGCGAGCTCCGCGGCGCCCCTCAGGCACCACCGAGGGGTCCCGGACTCCCCGCAACAGGCGGACGGGGCTTCCCGGCTCGGTGCCCCCTCGGCCCCTCCCCCCGCCCCGGTCGCCCTTTCCCGCGGGGACCCCCCCGCAACTTCGCGGCGGCTTCCGAGCCGTTTGGAGGGGGGGCCTCTCCTACCGGCCCCGAGCTTTACCCCCCTCCCCTCTCAGCCTGGACCTCGCGCTCAGCCCGAGCCGCCATTTTTGCCGCGGGGCATGCCGGGTAATCCGGCGGAATCCCCACGTAGCGGCGTGGTTGCATCACCACCCTCCCCCCTGGGAGGGGGGGAGAAGGACAACCAGGCAGAGTGGAAGGAGTCTTCTCTCCCCCCGCCCCCGCGTTAAAAGAAAAGAGCCGCGCGTCTGGCGCGTTGCCATGGCTGCGGGAAAGTTTCAGGGCGGAGACGGGTGGGAGACGTCGGAAAACAAACGCGGGTGGGAAGGGGGCGGGGCATTATGGCTGTATATGGGGATGGCCAAATCAACCGAAGTCCTACACGGAAAAGAGATGGAAGAATTAAAAAAAAAAAACATGGGCAAAGGCCATCACATATTGGGACAAACTGGCAAAAATGGATTTTACTACTTTAATTAGTGAGTTATAGAAACTAGTTTTAATATCTATATTTTATTGTTGATAGATATTTTCAAAACTGTTAGGAGACTTCTTCGGAAGCAGGGGTATCTTTTTGGTCTTAATAACTTTGTAACTGCGAATTTATTAATAAGTATATATAGATACTCTTTTGTATTATCTTTTGTTATATTTTTGTGTTATTTTTTATTGTTTTTGTTTTTTTGTTTTATGTTATAAAAATTAATAAAAATTTATAAAAAAAAAAAAGGAAGGGGGCGGGACGCGTTCGGAGGTGAACTGAAACCTTGTCAGCACGTGAGGAAAAAGTGTTAACAGGCAACGACCATGTTCGGCTCTTCTCTATATTGTTAAATGAAGCCCTGGTACAGCACGACACTGAATTATATATCCCATAGTTTTAGATATTGTATCTTTTACACGTGAACACATGAAGCTGCCTTCTACTGAATCAGACCCTCAGCCCATCAAAGTCAGCAGTGTCTACTCAGACCGGCAGCGGCTCTCCAAGGTCTCAGGCAGAGGTCTTTCACACCACCTACCTGCCTAGTCCTGTTAACTGGAGATGCCTGGGATTGAACCTGGGACCTTCTGCATGCCAAGCAGACGCTCTACCACTGAGCCATGGCCCCTCCCCTTAATTTTAACTTGTAATTGATATGAATGTTTTAATGGCTTTGCCGTATTAATAAATCTGAATCAGTGCAACACTGACCATGTTTATTTAGAAGTGCGCCACGCAGATGTGTGTGTTATTCCCGGTACTGTCCTTAGGATCGCACTGTGACGGCACTTAAGGCTGGGCTGTTCGTTAGGTACACAAGAGCTGAAGGAGCTATCCAGTACTCTTATTTCCCAACGGTCCAGGAGATCCACAAGCAGCGGCAGTACCAGGCCAGATTGAAAGAAATGGCAAGTAAATCACTGGAATTGTAGTTGTGAACTGTAGATGGCAAGTGGTGTTCTGTCACTTTCTGAACCTGTCTCCTCAGGGGAATTTCTTTAAACACATGCATATCCTTCTAGTAAAACAGAGGACCTGTGCCTCTTTGCATGATTACATTACATTACTGTGCCTCTCTGATTCTTCCAACTGCCATCAAGAGGTATTTCAAAACCTGGAGCTAGCAACCCTAGGCAGACCTGGTTCCAAGGTGTACCCTCCCTCACAGGCCTGGAAATAGGCCTGGAAAGGGCTCTGCCCCCTCCTGCTGCCTTTTACTGACAGAACCAAGCATGGAATGTTGTGGTTGCCTAGCAACAGCCACTGAGAGAATCCGTTACTTAAAGCCACAGACACTCCGCTTACCGTTTTGTTTTGTAAAAGCCCCGTAATGTTTTTTTTTTTAGATTTCACCTTTTTTGTTGTTGTTGTTGCAAACCTGGGGTGCTTTCCAGAAAGATCACAGATCCAATCACCAGATTTAAGTATCCTCAGATTTAGCTGACTTGGCTATTAAAATGTATATGTGGGAACCCTCAAGGAATTGCTGGATGCATCTCATATCCCCCTCCCCCATTATTTCTTCTTTCCCTTTCCTTGTAAACCCCCATAGCTTCTCCCTTTTCCCTGCTTCCTTCTCTCCTTCCCACCCAACAGTCAACCTACATTTACCTGCCCCTCTGTTTTCAGCTTCCCCTCCCCCCCATCCTCTACCTAGAAAACTATGGTGCAGTTTTGTGGTGCCAGCTAGTGGGCCATTCCCAATTGCTTTGTATGAAACCCTCACATTCTGGGGGGTAGCACCTCACTTTCCCCTATATCTCACTCCCCACACTATTTTCCCTTTCCCTCCTCCTGGCAGACCTACCCACTCCCCCTGCCTTTATAGACAGAATCAAGCCTGGAATCTGTGGTTGCCTAGCAACAGCCACTGAGGGAATCTGTTGCTTAAAGCTATAGGTGCTCCATTTTTTGTTTTGGGTTTGTTTGTTTTTTAGATTTCACATTTTTCTGCAAACCTGGGGAGTTTTTCAGGTTTGTAGAAAGCTCATGCCCGTTCACAGCTCCAGTCTCCAGATTTAAGTATTGTCAGTTTTGGCCGACTTGGCTATTAGTATATAAGTGATCATTTGTACCATTTGTACCTAGGTACTTGCTGTAAATGTTTTCTACTTCTAGTTTTCCAAACTGACTCATCCCATATCCTTTCCCATTGACTATTTATTTCTACAACCTGAAAAGCATTTTCCAAAAACAAAACAAAAATCCTAGGTGGCCAACATAATCCACAGAACCTTGTCAACTCCTTTGGTGAGAGAGACTGGTATGGTGAACCATAGCCTAGCCCAGTGGTTGGCAAACCGCGGTGTATGCCCTTCGCGAGGAGGCCGGCACGTGCCTGGCGTCCGAGGGAGGGCTGAGGAGCTCGGGGCCCGTCGGGGCCCAAGCGGCGGAGCCCAGCGACGACCCTCATGGAAAGAAGCGCCCCGTGCGCTCCCGCCGCCGCCTCACCCAGCCGGCCCGGGAAGGAGGGGAGGGCGGCAGGAGCGCCCGGAGGGGCGGGGGCAGCATCACCCGGGGCAGAGGAGAGGTCTCTTCAGCAGCACTCCACAGCCGCCAGCGACTGCCTCACCCTTGCCGCGCTCATGAGGCGCTGCAGCCGCTGCTCGCCGACGGCCACCCGCTGAGGGAAGGCGATGGTGGGGCGTCGGTGACCTGGGGGCGGGGTGGGGGGGCGGCGGCAGTGGGGCGCGGGGGGGAATCCCTCCCGGAGTGCAATGGGGGGTCCCCGAATCTCTCCTCTCATTGGACCTTTCAAGCCAACCGCCTCCCAATGCCCAGCTCCGGGGGCGGGGGGGGGCGGAGAGGAGCCCCCTTCCTGGGGGAGGCGGCGGCGGGGGGGCCTCTGAGGGTTGGGCAGCCAGCCTCGGTTGCCGTTTTATTTGGGGGGGGGCTTGGGAACCGGGAGGGGGGAAGTCTGCACTTGCACCGTTCGGGAGGGGCTGTGGGTGCAGGGGCTTGGCATGCAGGGGGCTTGGGAGGGGCTTGGCATGCAGAAGGTCCCAGGTTCAATCCCCGGCATCTCCAGTTAGGTGGCTCTCAAAAGAAATCTCAATCGTTGTATTGTTGATATTTGGCTCTGTTGACTAATGAGTTTGCCGACCACTGACCTAGCCTATACATGCAGCTAAATTACATTTCTTGAAAGGAAGACTATGTTTCCCCCCCTAGGAGTTCCTTCAAGAAAAATTGAGGATCATTTTAAGTTTGCAAACAAGTTACAGTTATGTACAGTAATAACACCCTTTTTATGTATAAACATTTTTACTAGAAAGTATCAAATCATAATTTATTAATACATACATAAAAAAATCACACCACAACAGCAACAAAGTCATCTTACAGTCAGGCTCACCTTCCTTTATGGTAAATACGGTACACGATAGAATCCTGAGGTGCTAGAGCAGGGGCGGGGAACCTTTTTTCTGCGGAGGGCCATTTGGATATTTATAACATCATTTGCAGGTATAGTACAGAAGGAATATGTTTCTCCATGGCCCGGGTGGGAAAGGGTTAACACAGTTTCTTGGGCGCTCCAAGCAGCTCCATAGCTAATGACTTCTGCAAGGGGGAGAAAAGGTTCTTTTTCTCAGCAAAACAAACATCCACCTTGAATAGAGGCTATTCCTGGCTGCGGGAGGGGGCGGATCACCAGTCTTAGATCCTTCTGAGCTAGAGATCTGTCAGGACCCACAAAGGGCCAGACCAAATTATTTTGCGGGCCTTAAACGGACCCCGGGCCTGTCATTCCCCACCCCAGTGCTAGAGTGATCACCACCACTTCAGACTACAGTAGGGTTGCCAGCTCCGGGTTGGGAAATACCTGGAGATTTTGGGGGGTGTTGCCTGAATAGGACAGGGTTTGGGGAGGGGAGGGACTTCTGCTACAAACCTGGACCTTCTTATAAGAAGACACCTTTCCATCACTAGACAACTGGGAGAAACGTTTAGCTAGGATAAACCTATATTGAGTTTTGAGACATACACGGATATATATTTGTATTACTGGGTGAGTTACTGAGTGGAAAAATGATTGTGCATGGAATGGGATCTCTTCCTCTTGTTACGTAACGAATTTCCAGAAACACTCCTTTAAATCTTGAAAACGGCCAGCCAGATATTATGCACAGAGGCACACCTAGAGCCCCATTAAATTCAGAGACTTCATACTCCATATAAGGCTGGGCTTTAACATGTCTGGGATAAAGCATAACCGGTTGCTATGGGAACAGGTATTGGGCTACAAACAAATAATCGAATTTCTCTGTGGGGGTAGGCAATAGGGGAAAGTAATAGGTAGATCATATAAGAAACTGCCCTGACCTGGGTGGCCCAGGCTAGCCTGATCTCGTCAGATCTCAGAAGCTAAGCAGGGTCAGCCCTGGTTAGTATTTGCATGGGAGACCACCAAGGAAATCCAGGGTTGCTGTGCAGAGGAAGGCACTGGCAAACCACCTCTGTTAGTCTCTTGCCATGGAAACCTCAAAAAGGGGTCGCCATAAGTCAGCTGCGACTTAACGGCACTTTACACACACACATAAGAAACTACATTAGAAACATAATGCAGAAACTAAGGCAGGATGGGGCCAAAAATGTTAACCTTGAGAACTGTTCAACTCTCTTTGCATATCTGTGAACCATTCTCACTAGAATACTTATAGCTGTTGCAGTCCTAGATCACACTACAGGTATGTTATGGACATGGTATCAGCTACCCTGAAGGAGGCAGTTATGAAACCTTATTTGAACCCAGATGATAACTATTGTCCAGGAACAACTATTCCCTTTGGGAGCGAAGTGCCTGAGTAAACCATGGCTAGACAACTCCAGGCTTTCTTGGAAGAAAGTGATTATCCAGACGCATTTCAATCCAATTTCAGGCCTGGTTTTAGAATGGAAATGTCCTTGGTTGCCCTGATGGATTACCTTTGCTGTTAAAGAGGCAGGAGCTATGTAATCTTGTTGACTTCCCTAGACTTTTCAGCAGTTTTTTATATCATCAGCTTTAGTAGTCTTCAGGACCAATGATAGTATCTGTTGGTTCTGGGTCCTATTTCACAACCTATACCAGATGTGGTGCTGGGAGATATTGCTTGGACCCATGGCATCAATGCCATTGGGTTTCCCCAATAACGTCTATGCTATTCAATGTTTACATGATCTCTGGAGAGGTCATCTGAGAGGTCATCTGAAGATTTAGAATTTAGAAGATCATCAATATGCTCATGATACGCAGTTCTGTTTCTACTTTTCAAGAATATCAGAGGAGGAGGTAGTTGTTCTCAATATGTGCTTGGAGGCAGTAATGGGTTGAATGATGACCAATAAACTGAAGCTTGATCCAGACAAGATAGAGGTGCTCTTGGTCAATTCTACACCGAGACAGGGACTGAGGAATCTGCTTTTCTGTATGGGGTTGAAACAACAGATTTACAGTTGGGGTGCTACTCAATCTATTTTTACAACTGGAGGCTCAGATGTTTTCTGTGGTTAGTTAGTCACACCTTTGGGAAGCTTTGCTTGGTTTGCCAGCTGCAGCTCTTCCTTGAGTAAGGTGATTTGGCCACAGTTATCAGGGTTGTAATATCACATGCAAACCCCTTCATGGCCTTGGCCCCTCATATGTGCAGGGCCGCTTCCTCCTATTCTCCACCACAACAGCTTTGCTCATCTGAGCAGGGCTTTCTGGGGGTGCCACCCTGCAAACGGGCAAGACCATACACATGCCTGTACACATGCATTCTCTGTTGTGGCTCCCACTTTGGGGGATGGCCTGGAATAGATCTGGGTTGGGAATTATCAGGAGATTTTGGAGCTGGAGCCTGAGGAGGGTGGGGTTTTGGGGGGGAGGGACTTCAATGGGGTATATTTGTTCTAACTTGCATATCAGTGGCCGGAGTCAGGACACAGCGTCTCTCAGGAACAGGGCTGGGGAAATTCAGAAGCGAAGTCAAACAGTCCGAAGTCAATAGGGAGCCAGAGGAGTTTCCAAGGCCGGTTATCAGTCCAAGGTCAGGTAAGTTCAGGAATCAATCACAACGGGGTCAGCAGGTTACACGTGTGGCCAACAAGTTGCAACCACGCCCTGCAACTCCCGGGAGCTTTATAGCTGATGCCTGTCTCTAGGAATCATCCTGCCAACACTCTTCATCTGAGCTTCCCCCATGTAGCTTATATCTGGCAGCCAATCTCGCACTGCGCCGGTGTTCCTACATCTCCGTGCGCAGTCTTCTGCGGCGTCCGTCCATGGGGACTGGTGACCCTGGAGAACTGGGGCCAGGGTCTGGGGCTGCTGCCTCTGGTGTAGGAGGTGCCTGGGCTGCCTAGTGGCTGCACCTCCGAGAGTGGCTGGGTCTGGTCTTCCTGCTGGCTCTCTGCTGGCAGCCTTGGGCTGGCCACACAGGGTCCCTCTTCCTCTGAGGAGTCCTCACTATTGTGGAACGCAGGATGGACCATGACAATATTGCTTTGGAGTCCACCTTCCAAAGAGGCCATTTTCTCCAGTTGAACTGATCTCTGTCACCTGGAGATCAGTTGAAATAGTGGGAAATCTCCAGCCACTTCCTGGAGGCTCAATATAAACAAAACAAAAGCACTCCCGTGCCTATACCATATGGTTTGGAAATTAGCACGGGTAAAAGGTACACAAATGCACAGAGCCAAGTAGCAAAAATGCAAATGTTAATAAGTGCAAAACATCAAAGACAGCAGTGTGAGACAAATAGACCTAACAGTAGTGACTATACAATGTACACTAACAGCAGTGACTACACAATGTACAATATATACATGGATTATAGAATAACCAGGCAAAAAGTCCTCTTCTTAAGTCTATCCAAGTTGGTTGGTTCCAATTGTATAATATGTTCATCTGGTGTGAATCCAGTGAATATAAATCCAAAGATGGGGGATGGCCGTTTCACCTTGGTTTCTTCAGCCCCATATTATCTCCTATATATAAATACTTGTATTAAAAATATTATCATATCTATATTCACATTGGTACATATAATATAAAATTATTATATACTTACATCCATGTAATGGTAATTCCAGAATATAACAGAGTCCACAAAGGTACACTATTAAGCCACATATACGGTATATACGGTAACTCAGGAAGGAGATGCACGCTGGAGCCGGAGTTCAACACCTGTTTTGTATTTAATTGGAAGCAAAGATTGAAGGTGTTTACTAAGCTAGTATCCCACTTGGGAACCTGTGGACATTGCTGTGGCTTAATAGTGTACCTTTGTGGACTCTGTTATATTCTGGAATTACCATTACATGGATGTAAGTATATAATAATTTTATATTATATGTACCAATGTGAATATAGATATGATAATATTTTTAATACAAGTGTTTATATATAGGAGATAATATGGGGCTGAAGAAACCAAGGTGAAACGGCCGTCCCCCATCTTTGGATTTATATTCACTGGATTCACACCAGATGAACATATTATATAATTGGAACCAACCAACTTGGATAGACTTAAGAAGAGGACTTTTTTGCCTGGTTATTCTATAATCCATGTATATATTGTACATTGTGTAGTCACTGCTGTTAGTGTACATTGTATAGTCACTACTGTTAGGTCTATTTGTCTCACACTGCTGTCTTTGATGTTTTGCACTTATTAACATTTGCATTTTTGCTACTTGGCTCTGTGCATGTGTGTACCTTTTACCCGTGCTAACTTCCTGGAGGCTGGCAACTCTAGTCAGGAAGGTCCTCACACTTCTGTCATTCCACAAATTACAGTAAACATAATTGTTCAGGAGGGCTTTTTTTTTTTTTTTTTTTAAGGCAATAGGATTATATTTTAACAGAATGGTTCAGGAAGGTGTTTTTATAAAGGGAATGAGACTGTGGACAATATCACTGTGTATATTATCCATTACCTGTTTGCTGTATGTGTTATGCTGCTCTCAATACATTGTTTTCTACTTATGTAATATGATTTTCTGCATTATTTAATATATCATTCTAAGACCATTGACATCAATGGATTTAGAAAAGTGTAACTGTCAGGATTGCACTGCAGGCTGGAAAAGAAATAATCAAATCTATTTTTTTTATTATTATCATCATCATCATCATTGATGCAAGTAAAGCTAAGAAAATACTGACTTGAGGTTAGACATCAGAACTTCAAAGAGTTTTGCTGTTGCTGCCTTTTTGCCCTGAGGATAAAGATAAGTCTGTTCTGGCCTCTGTCACTGGCCAGAAGACTAAAAGCCATAGGACATTTTCACCATTTTTATCCAAGCAAAACTGAGCTCCTTCTCCTACCTTTTCCCTCTTTCCCCTTCCCTTATGCATCTTGTAATTTTAGACTGTTTGCCTTAAGGCATGGCCTGACTGTCACTATTGATGTAAATCACTTTGAGAGATACTGATGGAAAAGCAAGCTATAAATATCATACAAAATAATAGCCTAGCTCCTTGTTTTTGAGTCCTGGCCTCTAACCGCTATACTACACTGTCTGTGGATCATGATGCTTTAAGCCTCACAGCCCAGTAGTAAAAACAGATGCAACTGCAGCCCTCCAGAAATATATGCTGTGGAAAGTAGGGGTTCTTAGCAGGGTCCCACCTCCATGGGCTTGGGAATATTTTATGTGGAGGACCGGGGAAGAGACCAGCACATGTTGCCACTGATGGTGAGCTAGTGCTGCATCTGGTCAGATGTCAGCCAGGGATATTTCAAGAAAGGCCCTCAATACTTGGCCCTCCATAAATTCTCCAAATCCTCTCTGTGCACTGGAGTCAAATAACAGGCAGAAAGACAATGGCTCCAAGAATCCAGGCTGTCCATCTGCTCTACACTTCCAGATTCTTGCCTCCCAGCGCCAGCTGATGAAATTTTCATAGCTGCAATGAGGTTTCTCATTTCCATTAGGCCCTGCTGCCTTGAAGCCTTCACAGTTGTGCCCTGTTCAGGTTTCTGTGGCTGTTGTAGGTGACAATGATAAGAGACATTTGCTCTCTTGCAGTCCTCCTAAAGTAGAGGATATCAACGCAAATAAAGCACTGAAACCTTTCGATTAGTGAGTTCATTGTGCAGCTTTAATCCTTACTGTTACAATTTCCCCCTCTCTGTGTATATGTGTGTGTGCATACTTAGCGAGGTTTAATTTCATGCCTCTGATGAAATCAGTTGTAGCTCAAAAAGACTTATGCTACATGACAAATGTTACTCTTTTAAGGTGCTACAGGACTACTTTCGGTTTTGCTCCAGGCAAGGACGGTAAACACCTCTTCAACTCAAATCCAAGCTATGCATTCAAAGTCAGACTGCTTGCACATTACGATCTTTCTTTCCTAGTGACATGCTACAACGTGATTGATCATTATGAATAATATTATAATCTACTACTATGTGAAGAAATTCTTTAATAATGGTTTGATTGCACAGCTGGTTCAGAAGACTTTGATGATTATTCAAGCCAAATTATTTAAAGAAAAATGAGCGAGGAAAAGCAGTTAACAGAATTAAGGGATTCTACTTCCCATCCTCTTAACTATGATAACTAGAAAAAAGATATTTTCTCGAGATTTAGAAACCCACGACTCAGTGTTGAGTGTCCATTATCTCCCCTTTCCTTGTTTTTCTTGTTAAGGTGAACTGAAAGCCCTTTACAATAACAAAAATAAATAAATGAGGTTTTGGGTACTATGAAACGAACTGTGTGTGTGTGTGTTAAGTGCTGTCAAGTCACTTCCGACTCATGGCAACCCTATGAATCAACGTCCTCCAAAATGTCCTATTTTTGACAGCCTTGCTCAGGTCTTGCAAATTGAGGGCTGTGGCTTCCTTTATAGAGTCGATCCATCTCTTGTTGGGTCTTCCTCTTTTCCTGCTGCCCTCACCTTTTCCTAGCATGACCGTCTTTTCTAGTGACTCTTGCCTTCTCATAATGAGAACTACATTATGCTATATTACATTATGCTATATTACATTTACTAACAGAAACGCCATTAATACCACAGTGCTGCTCCCTGCTGGAACCAGTTGCTCACTAAATCCTCTGAAGTGCAATTAACAAGCATTGGGTAATTTAACACTTGACTCCTAATAATCCCTTTATTTTAAGGGGGCTCCAGCTGAACCTTAAACTCTTTGCCAGAGAGCCCTGGAAATACATTTTTGATTCTATTAAACACCAGTTGAATGTGTGGCCTTCAGTGAACAGCAAAAAGTAATCTCTTCAAAATACTTTCCAAGAGGAAGCACTTTATATAGACTGTCCTGGCTGTTCAAGGGACACTATTGGCGGGTCAGGTGTCATTCTGCAGAAAGATGAACCCCTCTGTTTAGTAAAATATAACCTTGATTGCTGATGGAGCAGATGTCAGGAACTTGGAATGTACTGGCCCCTCGTTGGATAGATACAGCAGAACTGCAGTCTGCTGGGGTTCGTGACCAGTCCATGCCATCATGGAACTGTACAGGTGCTGCACATGCACTAGGGTTGCCAACCTCCAGGTACTAGCTGGAGATCTCCTGCTATTACAGCTACTCTCCAGCCGATAGAGATCAGTTCACCTGGAGGAAATGGCGGCTTTGGCAATTGGACTCTATGGCATTGAAGTCCCTCCCCTCCCCAAACCCTTCCCTCCTCTGGCTCCACCCCAAAAACCTCCCATTGGTGGCGAAGAGGGACCTGGCAACCCTAGCATGCACACAGAGAAAAGAGCCAGCCCTACCATAAGAGAAGCCAAAGCAATGTGTCCCCAGGTGGCAGCTCCTGGTGGTGGTGGTGGTGGTAGAAAGTGCCATCAAACTGCAACCATACATGCATTACATACATTTATTGTTAAGGCCATTGGCCAGCATACAAACTGCAACCAACATGGTGACCTCATATTATTTTCATTTTAGAGGTGGTTTGCCATTGCCTCTGCAAAGCAAACCTAAACTTCCTTGGTTGTCTCCCATCCAGGTACTAGGGCTGATCCTGCTTAGCTTCTGAGATCTGATGAAATTGGGCTAGCATGGGCCATCCAGGTTAGCATGGCAGCTCCAGAGTTCTCTGTTAGAAGGCAGTAAATAGTCAATTACTTTGTTTTCATGAAATGGCCTTTATACTGAGTCTATCAAGATGTGTATAGTCTACTCTGACTTGCAGTGGCTCTCCAGGGGGAGGACTTTCACTTCCTACATAACCCTTTTACCTGGAGATGTCTGGGATTGAATTTGGGACCTTTTGTATACAAAGCAGATGCTCTACCACTGAGCCAAAGCCCTTCCCCTAAAAATATGTTCTTCCCTGATTGAATTGAGATCCCTTTGGCTGCCTTGGGCATCAAAATATTTTAGTCCCTCTCTAACAAGTCCCTCTCTAACACCGTCAAGTAGAATTATAGAGACTGGGAGCTGTGCAGGTCTAAGGTGACACAGTGCTCACAAATTATACCATGACTTAGTTTTCACTGGGGAAGCAGTATTGTGTTATAATTCCGCCATATGAAAAAAAAAATCACAACCCCTGTGAAAAACTTACCACATAAAAAAGAAGACCTAGCCTACTTTTCTCTCTAATTTGCAGCTAACATCATTAAATTTCTGTATAAAAAGTCAGGAAATGTGTCTTCTTGCTCTGCTTGAGTGACAGACATACAAGCAGCATTTTTTGAAATGTGCAAGGAAGGGAGTGTAATGGGGTAATGTTCCATGGTGACACTGTAGATGTGGTGAACATACTGCAGCAAAACCATGAAATCCACCTGACATTTTCTATTAATACTGAACAAAGCAAAATTAAAGGATGAGAAGACCTATAAGGAGGAAGCTATAGAGAAGCAGATGTCTTTTCCCTGCCTACTAAATCTGCATTTCATCTGAAACTTTCCATGGTATGTAGACCATTTCGCTCCATTCTGCTGGACAACTTCCTAACATCTTAAAACCACCTGATTGTTTGGAACGTTATCTTTGATCTCCATCAATATAGGAGTTTTTTAAAAACCTGGCATACATACAGAGACATTTACAGATTGTCATGTCGTATTAGGATGTCCATTTTCCTAACTTGATAGCTGTGCGCTGATAGCTGTCTGAGGAAACCAAAAGGCCTAACAAGTTATTTCCTCAGGGAGAAAAATGGTTTCTGAAGATTTGGAACATCACCCCTGCCATGCAGATTGTTCAGCCTGTATGGAACCTGCGATTAGGGCCCAAACATGCAGTTGGGGTAGGGTTGCCAGGTCCCTCTTTGCCACCAGCGGGAGGTTTTTGGGGCGGATCCTGAGGGGGTCAGGGTTTGGGGAGGGGAGGGACTTCAATGCCAAAGAGTCCAATTGCCAAAGCGGCCATTTTCTCCAGGCGAACTGATCTCTATCGGCTGGAGATCAGTTGTAAAAGCAGGAGATCGTCTGCTACAACCTGGAAGTTGGCAACCCTAAATTGGGGAGGAATGGGTGCACTTTACAAGGAGGCCAGTGGCTTTGGGGTGGGGAGGCCAGCTGGCAAGCCCATTATGATCACATGGTCTCTTTATATAATTTCGGTAAAAAAAATATTTTTTTCTACTATGACTCATGAGATTGTATGTGTTTGGCATGAGGAACTGTGTATGCGGGTACCAGGCCTATGTTATTAGCTTGTCCTGGACCCAGAGAAGTTATGCTTGGTCTTAGCCTGCAATAAGTATGGTCTGTAACGTAGACTGGGAAGGAAAGATACAGTGCGAAATGGGTTTAAGAGAAGGGTAGACTGTGAGTCTTTGATGAGACACAGATTAGACTAATAGTGCAATCTTAAACAGAGTTAGATTTGGCTTCAATGGACGTAAAAGAGTGTAAAGAAGTAAATGGGTTTAGATTGGAGTAACTCTGCTTAGAATTGCACTGTGCATTCCCCTTTTCCAAGAAGTTGTCTGTACAATTCAAGAGAAAACTAAGCGGAAAGATGGCTATCAGCCTTTGAGAGAGAATAGATAATGAGGGATGAGGGTACATTATGAACATGTTGTTACCTAGCTTTCAAGATATAGACCTCAGGAAGACATTGTTGAATGTATGTATGCAGAGCTGTGCCCCCAGGGTTTAGAGAAATGCCACCTATTCATGGCATGGAAAGAGGAGCCTCTTCTGCACATGTAAAGGGAGGAGACTTTTCACCAGGTGTGTATGAGCTTGTATTGCTTGCCTTCAATTGTTATTTATTTTAGTAATTCACTAATTCCTGGGCTACTTTGTTGACTCCTGGCCACTTTGAATGCCTGCCTGCCATCTGTCAGATTATGCACAATCATGTGTGGATTGCACTAAAGTTACAGGAGCTTCTGAATGTTGTTTCCGGTGAACATACGGTAGTCCTGAAGCATTGAGGATAAATTTAGTGAAATCCCTAACACTGCTTTCCCCGTGGAGTCTTAGTTGTTTATAGGGACAGGTCCAGGCAGGCTGAGGAGGAATTACCTTACCCTAGGATATGGCTGGCACTAAACTGAGTTCATTACTGCCTGCTCACGAGATCACTCCACGACCAAGGAGTCATATAGTCTGAAATCAGCTTACTACCACACCAAGCAGGCCATAAAGCACTGGCTGGGAAAGATTCCAGCCCAGTATGATCTTTCTGAGTTCTATGACCAAGAGGAAGCGGCAATCTCAGGTAGGAAACTGGACCCATTATCTTCAGATTGTTGCTGCAGAGGGCACCCATCCTTTTAGTACCTATCCTTCCAGACATAAATATGAAGCAAGGGCAATATAAGATTTAGGTTTGAGTTTTTAAAACATTATTATCATCCTAGAATAGCAGCCAAAACATAAAAATACATGGATAGGCTGAAAAGAATTGGGCTCAGCATCAAATACAGGGGAAATTAAATTAATGGAAAGCCACATTGGTGCTTAAGCTACTTTAAAACAAAAGAAACCCCAAATTCTTTACGGGGGGGGGGATTAAGCAAAGGTACAGAACCAATTTTCTTAGTTTGTTTTCAGTGCTTTAGGGAGCACACCTAAGAAGTGGTACTCAGGATTAAGTTTTATTCTATTAAATGGGGCTTATTCACAGGAAAGTGTTCTTAGGATTGTAGCCATGGTGGACTTTTCAGTGCAGTATCTTGACATGACTGAGTTTCCTGTGAAGCCAAACTCTGGGCCACATTTCAAAATGGATGGAATGTTCATATACTTTTAAGAGCATTTGACACTATCCTAGCAAACATATTAAGTGTTCTACTGAATAAAGTGAATTTCTGATAGAAGGGGAAGATATATTTCTGACACAAAACAGGCTGTCAAGTTAATTTGGAGAATGACAGATTCTATTTTATTATGATCTGCTGGCAGGAATATGAAAGAGCAACTCACATATGTAAGAAGAATGTACAGATCCTGGGTTAAAGTAATACATAACCTAGAGACGTAGGTTATGTAATTACGTAATCTCTAAATTAATGCAGTTAATACAAAACAAGAACTCTTTAGAGATAACCTAAAATAACTATTAAAAGTATGGAAAGATTTTGCCTAATGTTCGATTCCTTCCCTCCAAACTCAATGCACTTGAAAGGGTTACTGCCTACTTTCAAGGAATCTAAGGTTAGGTTATAAAAGATGGCCTAAACTCCTAGGTGACATGTTCCCAACAAAGAAGAACTTGCCTAAGAAGAAGCATGAGATCTTTATCGGACTAGTCTTCATGAGATCTTTCTCAGGGGCTAGGGTCGCCATGAGTTGGAAGCGACTTGAGGGCACTTAACACACACACACATACACAGAGAGTCTTACACTGCCCCACTAAACACCACAGGAACCAACCACCACCACCACAAGTTCATCATTGGTAGGGTTGCCAACCTCCAGGTAGTAGCTGGAAATCTCTTGCTATTACAACTGATCTCCAGCTGATAAGAGATCAGTTCACCTGGACAAAATGGCCGCTTTGGCAAACGGACTCTATGGCACTGAAGTCCCTCCCCAAACACTGCCTTCCTCAGGCTCCGCCCCCCAAAATCTCCAGGTTTTTCCCAACCTGGAGCGGGCAACCCTAATCATTGCCCTAATATGGAAAATCTCCTTCAAATTCACTCTCATTCATTTTTTCTTTCTTGTTCCGTGTTTTTGAGAGATACTGCTCTGCAGTTTATGTTGTTCATTCAGGTTGGTTCAACTCAGGTTCTGTGAAAGACTGTTATTGTCTCTCTATTCATGAACTTAAAGCTGTTGGTTTTTACAGCAAGGTTAGGCAGCATCCTAAACTTGTCCCTACCCCTGCTCTCCTGTCTTTCTCCTGCCCACTGTGCTATCAACCCACTCCCCATGAGAAACTCTATGCTAAAATGCTGCCTAAGGGAAACATTCTATCCTGATTAGAGCCACTTCTGAAAATCTCTCACAGTAGAGTTACCACATGGCTGTCTTCGAATAATATGAATTATTTTTAAACTTCTTAACTTTAAATTGATTGGTATAGGTATATTGTGTGTGTAAAGTGGCGTCAAATCGCAGCAGACTTATGGTGACCCCTTTGGGGGTTTTCATGGCAAGAAGCTAACAGAGGTGGTTTGCCAGTGCCTACCTCTATAGGTACATTACCTCTGCCCCATACGCAACAACTGTAGTGAAGCAGTGGAGGGAGTGGGTGTACCTAGTTTCAGATGACAAACAATGTGGTGTTATGGTCAGGGTGTGGGACTAAGGTCTGGAAGATCCAGTTTCAAACAAAGTTGTTGTTAGAGGGTGTCTTCCTGATTTGATGGAGTCAGTTCCATCTCCCTCACCTTTAGAAAGTAGGGATCAAAAGCTAGTACACCACAAAGGGTTAAGGTTGGTGAGTGGGGATGAGGAGTGGCCAGGGTCTATCAGGTCTCTGTGGCACTCACCAGATGCTTTGTTAGCCAGGATGTATCTGATGCTAGAGTAAGGTTGCCAACCTCCAGGTTGACATCAGAAACCACAATATTCAAAAACCAGTGGGAGAACATTTCAACCTTCCAGGACATTCTGTTGCAGATTTAAGAGTAGCAGTTCTCTTACAAAGGAATTTTAAAGGGAGATTGGAAAGAGAAACTGCTGAATTACAGTTGATATTCAAACTAAAGTCAATGCATTTACCGGGGCTGAATAAAGACCTTGCATTCATGGCCCATTACCAATGCTGATTTCTCCAAACCATCTCTCCCCTGGACATCACAGACTCTTCTGCATATCACACCTAATCCCATCAAGCCTGCTATTCACATTTACATACTGTTCCTCTACTTAAAGACCGATGGATTCACATTCTAGCTGTATCTGAAGAAGTGAGCTGTGGCTCACGAAAGCTCATACCCTACCAGCAAATATTTTTGTTAGTCTTTAAGGTGCTACTGTACTCTTGCCCTTTTTGACAACTTCCAGGTGGTGGCTGGAGATCTCCTACTATTACCACTAATCTCCAGCCAATAGAGATCAGTTCACCTGGAGAAAATGGCCACTTTGGTAATTGGACTCTATGGCATTGAAGTCCCTCTCCTCCCCAAACCCCACCCTCCTCAGGCTCCACCCCCAAAATCTCCAGGTATTTCCCAACCCGGAGCTGGCTACCCTATGCTGGAGACTCAGAACAGAATAGGGATTCTGTTGGTGTTTTACACACCCCCAGTTGCCCAACAGACTTCTTGCCTGAGCAGACAGAGGCAATCTCAGAAGTGGTGTTGAAGTCCTTGAGGCTTGTTGTCCTTGAATACGTAAATGTTAATGCCAAAGCTGCCCTCACAGAAGCAGTTCAGGGCTTCACGGCCACCAGGACAATCAAGGGATTGTCCCAGAACATTCTGGCACCTACCCATATAGCAGGTTATATGCTTGATTTGGTTTTCTCTGGGGATAAGATACATGGTCTTGTCATGGACTGAGCTTGTCACAGACAGACCATTATCTGGTGAGATTTAGACTTGGGACACCCAGAACCTTGGCAAGGGTGGAGGGATGGTGTGTGTGTGATTAGGATAGTCCGCTCCAGGTGGCTGATGGATCCAGAGGGTTTCCTGATATCTTTTGGGGATTTTCCAGTCAGCAAGGCTGGCGCTCCTGTTGCAGCCCTGGTTAACCTGTAGAATATGGAGATGGCCTAATGTGTAGACATGTTTGCCCCTGAGCACCCTCTCTCCTCCCATGAAGTCTGGAATGCCCCTTGGTTTATTGAGAAGCTTCAGATGATGAAATGGTTGGGCAGATGGTTAGAGTGCGGGTGGAGAAAAACTCAAAGCAAATGTGAGCCAGCGTGGTGTAGTGGTTAAAAGCCATGGTTTGGAGTGGTGGACTCTGATCTAGAGAACCGGGTTTGATTCCCCACTCCTCCACATGAGCGGCAGAGGCTAATCTGGTGAACTGGATTTGTTTCCCCACTCCTATACACGAAGCCAGCTGGGTGACCTTGGGAAAGTTACAGCTCTGCTAGAGCTCTCTCAGCCCCACCTACCTCACAGGGTGTCTGTTGTGGGGAGAGGAAAGGGAAGCGATTGTAAGCCGGTTCGTCTCCCTTAAGTGGTAGAGAAAGTCGGCATATAAAAACCAACTCTTCTTCTTCTTCTAACGTGGCAGTGCTGGCAGTGAAGCAAGCTCTCTTTTCTGCCATCATTGCATCTTCACAATGCAGTCCGATTGAGCTTTTCCAGGTTGTGAAGGAGCTTTTATCTCAAGCCCCAGAGGCTGTTGACCCAGAAAACATACCAGCCTACTGTAATTCCTTTGCGGTGCATTTTGCAGATAAAATTCCTCTCATCAACCACAGTTGTACTAGTTCCATCTCCGGATAGTATTGGAGTGCAGTCTAGTCTTAGTTGTATGAGTGACTTTTAGTTGATGAGGCCTGATAAAGTGGACAAGATATTTTGAAATATGGGGCCCACCACATCCAGTCTTGCCCCTCATGGCTAATAATATCATGCCAGGGGAGTCCAGGAGGTAATAAACGTCTTTCTGCAGGAGGGTGTAGTTCTGACTGTTTTGAAATAATAGTGGTTGTAAGACCCTCCTGAAGGAGGTATCCCTGGACCCAAATGACCTAAAAACTACTGCCCAGTGGCTAATATTCCATCCTCAGGCAAGGGGCTTAAGTGGGTGGTGGGTTACAGAGCATCAGGTGGTCTTGGAGGAGAAAAATTATCTAGATCCATTTCAATCTGGATTCAGGCCTGGCTTTGAGATAGAAATGGTCTTGGTCGCCTTGACTGATGACCTTTGACAGGACATTGATGACCTTTGACAGGAATTGATGAACCTGTTGGTTCTCCTGGACTTCTCAGTCCCTTTTGATACAATCGACCATGGTATCCTTCTGAAGAGGCTGGCTGGGAGCAGGGAGTACCATGCTTCAGTGGATCTACTGTTACTTGACCAGTTTTGTGGTACAACTGCAGTACTCTTACCAACGTGGTCCCGATGTCTTATCTTAACCACTTGGATAATCCAGACTACAGGAGGGCCTTCACCCTGATGAGATGTAACGTTCTCCCTTCAGCTATTTTGGAAGGGAGACACAAAAAGTTACCTTATGGTAAACGTTTATTCCTGTTCTGACGGGAGTATAGAGACCCTCGAACATGTCATGTTTGACTGTAAAATTTATAGTAAGATACGAGAAGCCATTTCCTCTGTAATAGCTGGTTTCCCAGGGAGATCCAGAGCAGACCATCTCTCTAACATGCTCTCATATACGGACATGGAGCTAACTTTTAAAGTGGCCAAATTTGGATGGCAAGCTATGAGGACTAGGCGTGCATGGGTTGAACTCAATGGTTGAGCGATTTTAGACTTTATTTACGTTGATTCCAATTATGTATTATATTTTAAAATCATGCTCTCAACGGCTTTTTATAAGTGACAAGTATTTATTGGAGTATATACTTGCTATCTTTTTTATGTATGTATATTTATGTATATCTTTTATTTGCTGGTCATGGACCGTATTAAACTTATTACATTACATTACTTGACCAGTTCTAGTAGGTGGTGCTGGGAGACTGCTGCTTGGCCAATGGCCAGGCTACAGTCAGGGGTTGGTTATAGAGATTGTTATTGCCCCAGTGCTGAAAATTCTGCACCAGTTATCCATCTGTTTCCGGGTACAATTCAAAGTGCTGGTTCTTACTGTTTAGACCCTAAACAGCTTGGTGCCAGGCTAACTGAAGGACTGTCTCCTCTCATACTATCCTGCCCACCAGTTAAGATCTGCCTCTCGATCCCTGCTCTCTATGCTCCTGCCCTCAGAGGTGAGCCGAGTGGTGACTAGACAGGGAATTTCTTGCGGTGGCACCTCACTTTTGGAACATCCTCCCCGCTTGAGGCTTACTTGGCCTGGATCTTACTCTCTTTTAGATGCCAGGCTAAAACACAACTTTTTACTCAGACTTTTAATTAGGGGTTTTAGCTAATCAGCTTTTGTTTGTTTCTTTTTTATGGATAGTTTTCTGCTGCTCATGTCTAATGGTTTGTTTTTAATGGCTTGGATTCTATAATAGTGTGGGTTTTAATTGCAAGCCGCCTTGAGAAAGACTCTGAAGAGGCAGCATAGAAATATTCTAAATAAATAAGAAATAAATGGACAAATAAGGTTGGAATGGGGGCATCTGGGTTTGTGGGGGGGAGTTGACATACAGGCTTCCAAATGAAAGCTATCTGACATTGGATGAGTCTTTTTTTAATATTTCTGTGAATCACCACCCTATATCAGTACTGGAACCTCAGCATCTCTGCTCAGGGCCAAATGAGGAATAGGCTATATCATTTTAATGTTGAGGAATAGGCTATATCATTTTAAGAGGTCTTTAATGCTAAAAATAATGCTTTATTATTATTCTCACATAAAGGAAACTGAAAATATAAACATGAAATATTTATTTTTATGCATATACAAGTACAAAGGCAAAAAGACAATAATTATCTATTTTCTCCTTATTTAGAAGCTTCTTATATTGTGAGGCCCTAAGTTGTACATTACTTATCTTGCTCCTGAATCTAACTCTGGTTCTACATCATTATGTTGACTTACACATTACATGTTCCTGCCAGGGGATCATTCCTATGAGTTGATACCTATGGAAATTCAGTGCGTAAATGTGATACACTTACCAACCTTAACAGCACAATCTTAAACAAGCATATACAGAAACAAGTCTAGGGCGGCCAACCTCCAAGTACTAGCTGGAGGTCTCCTGCTATTACAACTGATCTCCACCCAATAGAGATCAGTTCACCTGGAGAAAATGGCTGCTTTGGCAATTGAACTCTATGGCATTGAAGTCCCTCCCCAAACCACGCCCTTCTCAGGCTCCACCCCAAAAACCTCTTGCCGGTGGGGAAGAAGGACCTGGCAACCCTAAACAAGTCCCCCTTGCTACCTAGTAATGGCATTTATGATTGCTGTAGAATGGCTCAGAGGGAAGCAATGTACAGGGAACAATGCATTATGACATTATCATCTCGACAGCACCTATGTAAAGGGACCCCTGGAAAATCATCAGTACAATCCTATACAATTGCACTGGTCTAATCCCACTGATTCATTAGAGCAACTCTGCATAGGACTGCACTGTAAGTGATTTAGCAATTTTCCTCCTGGCCAGACTGGCTAGGGATCCTGGAGGTTTTTTTTTTTTTTACCATCTTCTCAGCATGGAGTAGGGGGTCACTGGGGGTAGGTAGCTGTGAATTTTCTGCATAGCGCAGGGGGTTGGACTAGATGACCCTGGTGGTACCTTCCAGTTCTATGATTCTAGTTCTCTAGCCTCTCCCTGCTGATTGGTGTTCATGCTTCATTATGAATGGGATGGGCCTTATATCTTTCCCTGCTGTTTCATTTACAACTAAAGGCTGAAGCTATTTAGTCAGTATTGAGTCAGCATGCTAATTATAATATTTATCTTCCTTTATAATAATGGCACGATGAAATCCAACCAGCATCTCTCTAGAATCCAATTTATTGTAGCCTTAGGGAACTCTACTTCAGCTAAGCTGGGTAAAAAAAAATCTGCACAGCATTTAACACTCTTTTTAACTTCCAGGAAACACATCTAGAATGGGGGTTGCTTGCTCCCCCTAACCTAGAGTAAGCAAAAACCCATTTCTTATTTTTGGTTTATAATTCTTCTGCACAGTGGGTGGGCTCCTTGCTCTGGTATGGTGGCTGAGGATAAACAGAAGATTGATCTCCAGCAAATTTCTTTTGTGGCCTTAGACACAGTTTAGGGAGCTTCAATATAAGAATATTTTAGTTAGGTTTTCTTCCCACCAAGGTTAGGGTAACATGTATACCCCCTCCATTTTATTCTCACAACAACTCTGAGAGGTAGGTTATGTTGTGGGGGAAGGGATGGGGAAAGAGAGAGGGGGAGGGGAGCATAATTGGCCAAAGATCACCCTGCAAGCAAAGTAGAGATTTGAATCCAGGTCTCCTAGGCTCTTGTCCACTGTTCTAACCACCACACCACACTAAATCCGGTGGCTCTAGTTGCTACCAGCATCATGGGAGATTTTAAGGACATACACATGGAAGGGCCATAGCTCAGTGGTAGAGCATCTGCTTGGCATGCAGAAGGTCCCAGGTTCAATCCCCAGCATCTCCAGTTAAAAGACTAGGCAAGTAGGTGATGTGAAAGACCTCAGCCTGAGACCCTGGAGAGCCGCTGCCAGTCTGAATAGACAATACTGACTTTGATGGACCAAGGGTCTGATTCAGTATAAGGCAGCTTCATGTGTTCATGAACTGGGATGGAAAGATCTGAGGTGACAGAGAGTGAACCCATGAATTTGAAGGCAGAAGCCCGCACACTAAGGATACAGTCCCACTGAATTCTGTAATATTTATATTCAAATAAATATGTCATAGGATTGAACAGCAAATTTTGTTGACACAGATGCTGTGTCAATTTCAATAGGGTGACTCAGGACCTATTTACATATTACATTTCCCCCAGGGACATCCATGGGTTGAGTGGAGAGGCATGTTCTGAAGAGCCAGCATGGTGTAGTGGTTAAGAGCAGTGGTTTAGAGCAGTGGTCTCTAATCTGGAGAACCAGGTTTGATTCCCCACTCCTCCACATGATCGGCAGATGCTAATCTGGTGAACCGGGTTGGTTTCCCCACTCCTACACATGAAGCCAGCTGGGTGACCTTGGGCTAGTCAGAGCTCTCTTAGAGCTTTCTCAGCCTCACCTACTTCACAGGGTGTCTGGTTTGGGGAGAGGAAGGGAAGGTGATTGTAAGCCAGTTTGATTCTTCCTCAAGTGGAAGAGAAAGTCAGCATATAAAAACCAACTCTTCTTCTGCTGCTGCTCTTCCCAGTCACACGCAAGCACAATTTGAATCGGGACCATGACACATGGAGAAAAAGAAAAACAGTGTTTCGCTTGCCTGTAATTGTTGTTCATCGAGTGTCTTCGTGCAGGCACACATGGGATTTGCGCAAGCGCAAAGCCAGCCACGGATAATGTTTTCCCTAGCTTCTAGAAGCATCAGCTCTGAAGAGCGCTCCCCTCCCCACTCAGCCAGTGCTGTAGTTTCCCACCAAAACAGTCACCTGGCCAAGGGGGAGGGGGCGCTCTTCCCTCAGTTCTCCAACCTGCCGCTGCAGAGACAAAAGGTTAAACAAAGAAATGTCCTACAGCGGGGAAGGAGGGAGGGATGTGTGCCTGCACGAAGACACTCGATGAGCAACAGTTACAGGTAAGTGAAACACTGTTTTTCATCGTCGTGTCTTCAGTGCAGTCCCACATGGGAGAATAGCAAGCTCGCTTACCCAGGAGGAGGGTGTGGGACCCCTCTCAACGGAATAACGAATGGAGCACTGCTTTCCCCACTGCAGCATCCCTGCCAGAATCCACGTCCATCGCATAATGTTTGATGAAAGTGGACGAACTCGACCAGGTCGCCGCCCTGCATACATCGGTAATGTTCAATGTTGAAGAAAACGCAGCAGATGCAGCTTGAGCCCTGGCGGAATGGGCTGTAACCTTCAAGGGACAAAGAAGTTTAGCCTTTTGATAGGCCAACGTGATAGCAGATACAATCCACCGAGATATGGTCTGGGAAGACGCTGCTTTGCCCTTATTAGGGCCTTTAAAACAAATAAACAGGTTATCCTGACATCTAAAGTCTATTGTTCTGCTCAAATAAAACAAAAAGGCCCTGCGGACATTTAATGTGTGGAGAGTCTTTTCTGAGTCCGATTGGGGGTTTGGGAAAAACATGGGCAGAACAATGTCTTGAGAAAGGTGAAAGGCAAATACCACCTTAGGAGGAACTCAAGACTGGGGCGTAAAATAACTTCGTCCGTATGAAATTTGGTGAAGGGGGGATCGAATCGTAGCATAGGATCGAATGAAAGGCTCCACTGTGGTACAGGCGTGGAGACTAGGGGGGAAATATTGTTCAGCCCCTTGAGGAATCGCTTTGAAAATGTATGCGAAAAAAGTGTCTTAGATTCAAGACCAACATGAAAAGAGGAGATGGCAACCAAATAAACTTTAATAGAGGAGTTAGATAAACCTAAGTCCTTCAGGGACAGTAAAAGCTGGAAAACATCAGGAAGGGGGCAGACCGTAGGGCCAATACTCTGTGCAGTAGCCCACTCAGAAAACCTCTGCCATTTGACGGCATATGACTTTCTAGTGGAAAGTTTACATGCAGAAAGCAATACATCCAAGACCCTTTGCGGCCATAATGTCAAGGCCGGATTCTCCACACTGCCAGGTGCATGGACTGTACCTCTGGGTGAAACCATGGGCCCTGAAGGAGGAGATCATGGAAAGGATGTAGAAGGGACACCTTCCCCTTGGCCAGAGACACCACCACGGGGAACCAGGGCCGGCGCGCCCAGAAAGGGTCGATTAATATGCAATCGGTCCTGTCATCCCGCAGTTTGGCGGCTACCCTGCTCAACAGGGGGAAGGGGGGAAGAGGTAGAACAGCGCCCCCCGCCACGTTAATTTTTTTTAATAAATATTTTTATTGGTTCCCCCGCCACGTTAATTGAAAGGCGTCCCCTAGGGACCTCTGACCTACGGCTCCCCTGGAGCAAAATTGGTGACACACGGCATTTTCGGGTGTGGCAAAGAGGTCTCTTTGGGGTATACCCCACCAAGCAAATATGTCCCGCCGACAGACGGGGTTCAGGAACCATTCGTGTGGGTTGGGGGACTGCCTGCTTAGGGCATCGGCAATAGTGTTTGAAATGCCGGCGATGTGTATGGCAGTGAGGTATGTGCCGTGTCGAATGGCCCAATACCATATCTTGGACGCTTCTGCAGAGAAGGCAATGGATCCGGTGCCGCCCTGCTTTGCAATGTAAAATTTGGCGACCATGTTGTCGGTGGCTATCTGCACGACCTTGCCGGTGACAATATCTGCAAAAGAAAGCAAAGCATGCCGGATTGCCTTAAATTCTAACAGATTAATGTGGAGCCAAGACTAAGGCAGGGTCCAAAGGCCGCTGGTGGTATGGCTGCCACAGGAGGCCCCCCAACCTGACAAGGAAGCATCAGTGGTGATATACACCTGTGGGGAGGAGATACCGAAGGAGACCCCCTCAGATAAATTAATGGGGGAGTTCCACCACTGTAGGGACTTGATAACCTGTCTAGGGGTGGAAAATTTCTTAGACTGGCAATCGAGAAAAGGATTAAATTTTCTTCGAAACCAATTTTGGAGGGGCCGCATGTGTAATCTGGCAGTAGAGACTACAGCAGTTGTAGACGCCATGAACCCCAAGAGTTTCTGTACATGTAGGGCAGGCTGAAAACGGTTAGACTGGAAAAAACGCACTAGGCGCTGGATGGATCGGATCCTCTTGGAGGGCAGAAATCCTCTCCCGCTAACCGAATCCAGAATCCCACCGATAAATTCCAACCTTTGGATGGGTTGAAGCGTCAACTTAGTAAAATTGACTACCAATCCCAAGTCGTGCAAAGTTTGAAGGACGAAGGAGACGTGGGAGGACAACAAGTTGGGGGACTCCCCAACAAATAGCCAATCGTCTAGATAGGGGTAGACGGTACAGCTCCGAACAACCAAATACTCCACCACTACCGCTAGACACTTCGAAAAAACACGGGGGGCAGTAGAAAGCCCAAACGGGAGTACATTGAATTGATAACATTGATGGCCACACACAAAACGAAGGTACTTCCTACATTATTTGTGAATAGAAATGTGAAAGTACGCGTCTTTTAAACCGAAAATACAAAACCAGTCGTTGGAACGTAGGAGATGCAAGGTGTCAAGAAGGGAAACCATTCTGAACTTTTTCACTCGAAGGAACTTATTAAGACCTCTCAGGTCTAAAATTGGCCTCTTACCACCATCCTTCTTATCTACAAGGAAGTAGCGTGAGTAGTAACCGGACCCTCTGTCAGTTTCAGAAACTAAGGATAAGGCCCCTTTCTGTAAGAGACCACAGACCTCTTTGTGCAACAGTTGAGGAAAAGCGAAGAAAGTCGTTGGAGGGGGGCATGTGGAGGCAATGATGCAAACTCTAAGAAATACCAAACTTTTATTATTTTCAATATCCACTTATCAACACAAAGCGAACACCAAACATGGTAGAAATGGGATAACCGGTCTTGAAACATGACAACCTCATTAGGCGGAACTAGTCAGGTGTTTTTGCCCTTGTTAAATCTGCCAGGGGAAACATGAGATCCCTTTTTTCCACGGAACTTGGGTGGAAACCGCCTCTCCTGTTGAGGAGGGTTATATTGGGGGGAAACTGCCCCTGGTTTTGGGACTGACTCTGGAACCTATAGGGCCGGTTGAAGGCCTGAGAGTGTCCGGGAAAGTAGTTAGGTTTGTAAGAGGAAGTGTGGGGAGCAGTAATCCCTAGAAACTTAGAGCTGGTTTTTGTTTTTCAAAGCCTGTCTAAAAAGACATCAGTTTGCTCGCTAAATAGTTGCGACCCCTCAAATGGTAGGTCTTCAATGCGAACCCTGGTATCGCAAGGGAGCGCCGAAGCGTGGAGCCAGGAGTGCCTTCTGATAGCCACTGAAGTAGACATGGCTCTACTGATGCTATCGGCCACATGCCTGGAACCCATGAGTAGACTCCTGCCAATGGCCATTCCCTCAGACTGAACAACCCTGGTGAGGGGTTTGTTAGCGTCGTCCAGTAGACCAATGAAAGGGGACATTTTGTCCCATAGGAAGTACTGGTAGCAGCTCATTACCACGAGAAAATTTACTATCTTTGCCGATTGTATAGTGGCGGTATAGATTTTCCTACCCCTCAAATCTAACTTTCTACCTTCCCTGTCCTGGGGGGAAGTATGGGAGCCTGTCCGGAATCTGCCCGGTAAGGCCTCTACAATCATTGAGTTTGGAGTAGGATGATGGGTGACGAAGTCACATCCCTCCTGGGAAATCTTATAGAGCGAATCCACCTTGCTCACTGAGGGTGAACAAGAGGAAGGGTGAGCCCAATTAGATTGTATAATGTCAAGGATGCTCTTGACAAAGAGGAGGGCCACCGGACCGCCATCTGGCCTATGAAGGATGTCAGATATGGCGTCAATGGGATCGGTGGTGGTGGGTTTATAATTGATATTCAGGGATTGCGCCATCCGCGACACCTGATTGATAAAGGATCGGATACTATCGGGGGAGAAGCACCCATAGACTCGTCTATCAAATCCTCTGGTGAGGGTATAGAATTGGTGTCAGTGTCCACCCCATCCGATTCACTCATGGCATCCAAATCAGAGACATGGGAGTCCTGGATCGGAGAACGCAGTACTGGAGCAGAAGCTGGCTCATTGATGGGCTCAGACCTGGAATCACGTTGAGGTGAAGTTGTTGACGGCGAAGCATGAGGGCGTGCACGTTGAGTATCATGGTCAGCCAAGACCTATTGATGTCGAGATGGGTGTTGGCGTGGGGAACGACAGGAGCGGCGTCGATGAGGGGAGCGCACCAACTTGGTAGTGCTGCATGCACCCCCGTCCCTCGACGTCGAGCGCCGGTCTGGAGAGGCATGGCGTCGACGGGTGGCCGCTGGAGACACACGACGTCGAGTGGTAGGTGAGCGCCTCCGACGAAATGATGAAGTGTTCAACGTACAGCAGCGACATCAAAAGCAGTCGCAGTCGTATTCGCGGTATCGAGACTCCCTGGGACTACGGCGGTGGTAGTAACCTCGGGAGCGAGTCGAAGAGCGGGACCTAGATCGACGTTGAGGCGACCGCTCCGTCTGGGACAACGTACGACGTCGAGTCCTGACATCTTGCCTGGGGGAGCGGCTTCGACGCGGCAAAGCATCCATGCGCAGGGAGGGCAAAACACACTGTGAGGGCTAAGACTGACGCCCGGGTGACACATCCCCCTTCGGGGAAACGGACCGGCATCGAGAAGAGGAGCTGCAGTGAACGGACACCACGCTGGAACTCAAGCTGAGCGGAATCAAACCGCCACTGGCCATAGAGGGAGACCAGGAGACCGGGCGATCAGCGGAAATAACGTGAGGAGTCTGCTCCGAAGTCAGCACAACGACAAGTTGAGGAGTCGTGTGCCGGGGAGAAGGCGTTCGACATCGATGGGATTCGTCTTGACGTGGAGACATCCCCCGATGCGTCGACTGAGCAATGATGGGATTCGTCTTGACGTGGAGACATCCCCCGATGCGTCGACTGAGAAACGACCGATGTAAGGTGCTTCAAAGAGGTACCCTCGCCCGCCTTCCCGGATTTGCTCTTAACGTTCCCCGAGCCCACAGGAGGAAGAGAAGTGGCTTTGCCCTATGATGTCGAGGGGGGAACCGGCTTGGAAAATGGGGCCGAGGCAACCGAAGCAGGTTTAGTAGAGTCGGAAGGCCCGATATGGGGCTGTAAGGATTGCTTCCAAAGCGCGGCGGTAAGCCTGGTGGCCCGTTCATTGCGAGACCGCTTCGTCATGCGAGCGCATTCTCGGCAGGAGGAAGGGATATGGCCCTCCCCTAAGCAGAGGACACACGCGTTGTGGCCATCCTTCTTTGCCATTTTAGATTTACACTTGGCACATTTTTTGAAGGGGGCCCCAACAGACTTAACTTTGTTTTTTGACTTCTTTTCTTTAGATTTCTTATCTGTGGAAGATTCCTTCATTTCACCTCAGGCTAATACACCTCTGAGGAGAAAACAACGAGCTGAAGCTAGACAGGTCCTCTCTCCGCGGCGGCAGAAAGAGAACTGAGGGAAGAGTGCCCCCTCCCCCTTGGTCAGGTGACTGTTTGGGTGGGAAACAACAGCACTGGCTGAGTGGGGAGGGGAGCGTTCTTCAGAGCTGATGCTTCCAGAAGCTAGGAAAAAAATTATCCATGGCTGGCTTTGCGCTTGCGCAAATCCCATGTGGAACTGCACTGAAGACACGACGATGAACTTAGATCTCCACACTCCATATGGAATGTTCTGGCCTGAAACAGCCCAGGGGTGCTATTTGCCCCATTGTGGAAATGTAATGTGTAGTTCACCAGTCCATGTGGAACAAATAGTATACCCCAAGACTATTTCAGGTCAGCAAAAAGGCACTGGACCAATATCTAAGTACCCTCTCTATGTGTACTGTGGCCTCAGTCTGATTTAGGCCCCTGTGAACACATGAACACCTGCAGCTGCCTTATACTGACTCAGACCCTCGGCCCATCAAAGTCAGTATTGTCTACTCAGACCAGCAGCAGCTCTCCAGGGTCTCAGGCAGAGGTCTTTCACATCACCTACTCGCCTAGTCCCTTTAACTGGAGATGCCGGGGTTTGAACCTGGGACCTTCTGCATGCCAAGCAGAGCCTCTATCATTGAGTCATGGCCCCTCCCTAATCTCGAGCTAGTCACTTTCTCTCAGTCCTGTCTACCTCAAGGGGGTGTTGAAAGGGCAAAACAGAGAAAAGGAGAGATATCCGTAACACCCTGCACTTAGAATCATAGAGTTGGAAGGGACCACCAGGGTCATCAAGTCCAAGACCCTGCACAATGCAGGAAATTCACAACTACCCCCATACCCCTAGTGACCAGAAGATGCCCTCCCTCTCATCATCTGTCTAAGGTCAAAGAATCAGCATTGCTGACAGATGACCATCTAACCTCTTCTTAAAAACCTCCAGGGAAGGAGAGCTTACCACTTCCCAAAGAAGCCTGTTCCACTGAGGAACAGCTCTGTTAGAAAATTCTTCCTAATGTCCAGACGGAAACTCTATTGATTTAATTTCAACCCGTTGGTTCTGGTCCGACCTTCTGGGGCAACAGAAAACAACTCCGCACCATCCTCTATATGACAGCCCCTCAAGTACTTGAAGATGGTTATCATATCCCCTCTCAGTCTTCTCCTCTTCAGGCTAAACATGCGTCTGGGATGTGCAGAACTTCAGAACACACCTCTCCACCTGCCTTAGGGACACCCTAAGGAAAATGTAACTAGTGTTTAGGCCCTTCAGAAATACATAGTGAAGCAGAGCTGCCATTTTGACAACACACAGTGCACACACATCTGGGAGGTTTTGGAAGTTTGTAGGGAAGGATTACTCGCTAAAATATGATGTAATATATATATATTTTAAATCACTAAAAATGTATTACAAGTTTAACCAAGGAAATAAAAGAAGAAATTATTGGCCACAATTAAAGAGCATTAGCTCTGGCCCCTTACCACTTTTTGTGCCCACCTTTTCTCCTCCCCTTTATCTTATCCTGCTATGCTCTCAAACCAGACATGGATGAACATGAATTATCTGAGTGATTGTCTCTTTTCTAAAACTCAGTAATACAGAGGGGTAGCCAAGTATCCACCAGGTAGCCAGGAAACTTGCAAATACGACCACGGTGGCTGTAGTCCCATGGGTGTCTTCACATGTAGAAGTAGCAATGAGGGGACCAGCAGCTGACGGCTTCCTGCAGAGTTTTGTGCACAGTGCAAAGATTTCATTCACTCGATGGCAGGCTGGCCCCAGAAAGGGATAGGCCAAGGGTGTCGAACTCAATTGTTACAAGGGCCGGATATGACATCAATGTCCCTTGGTCAGGCCGGGCCATGTCTCATCAGCCCAGATCAGGACTGGAGGGGGTGGCTGCCTTGGCTGGCTTGCGAGCCAGATAAGAGCTCTCAAGGGGCTGGATCCGGCCCGTGGGCCTTATGTTTGACACCCCTGGAATAGGCCAGGTTGAGGATGGATAGCCAGAGGGTATGCAATGAACAGTTTTGCATTGCAAGTACTTTTATGCCATGAGGCTGCCCCCTGCATATGACACACTGTGGTCTGGTTTACATTGGTTGATCAGTGTAGGAGCTGGTGGTGAGTGGCCCTGCCTTTAGGCGAGAGTTTGACCACAACTACTTCTTCGCAAGTCTACGGGATCAATTAACAAAATAATTCACCGCAATTCAATGCACAATGCTAAAACCTCAACCCCCTCCCCTCTAACATGGATTAACCTATATAATCCTGACCACATTGTGCCAGGGACAGACAGCAGATTGCCCAGCAGCATAATCTCATCTGTACTTCTTCCTACTTTGAAAGAGAGAGCCAATTTTAGCAGGCAACCTTTGGGTCCAGGGGTACGAGGTGATTGACAGCAATTGGAGAGGTTAGCTGCCGCGCTAGGCGACAGCACATGCATAGTTATATTTGAATAAAACCAGCCTCTGCAGGTTGACAGATGGGTGAAATGGTGAAAATTATAAATGAAGAGCCAGAAGCTGTTCCATCTTTCCCTGCACTCTCTCCCTCTTCTCCCCTCCTGCACACACACACACCTACTGCCCATGGAAGCTATTTGAAAGCAATCCAGGGCATCTGGGGAATGAAGTGCTGAACAAATACCGAAGCGAGCGCATGCATGCGCTCTCTCTCTTTCTCTCTCTCTCACACACACAAACAGTGCAGCAGCAGAGTCAAATATAGACCATAGGGAAGGAGAAACAATGGCAGGGCATTGGGTTACATTGCTTCAGGGCCAGCAGGCTGTTTGTATTTGTTGTGGGCCTGGATAGAATGGGAAAAGGAGAGGGAGGGCACGGAATGGGGGGGGTAGTAGGGAGAACATTTGTTTCGATTCATAAAGCCCAACTTGGCATTGATTTCTGCCTCCGTGTGTGTGCAAGCGCACACGCTTAAGAATGACCTGGAGTATGCCAATTTATGAGACACTAATTTGAGTTGGCAGCTTAGTGGGGTTTGTGGTCTTTCTCCAGCTGGTTTCCGCCCGCCCCCCTTTTAGGGATTAGTAGAGTAGGCAAAGCACGTTTCATAAAGTTCCTGGGCAGCAAAGAGCTTTTCTTTTTGCGCTGTGGTATGTGTCTTAATGGAAGTGATGCCATGGTATCATACTGGCTCCTTCCCTTTGCATTTGTGATGTGCTACTGATCCCTTCAAGAAGCAGGCTCCATCTTGGAGGAGGAAGAGAAAAGTTGACTTTTTTACCCTGATTTTCTCTACCTTTAAGGGGTCTCAAAGTGGCTTACAATCGCCTTCCCTTTCCCACTAGAGGCACCTTGTGAGGTAGGTGGGGCTGAGAGAGTTCTGAGAGAACTGTGACTGGCCCAAGGTCGCCCAGCAGGCTTAATGTGGAGGAGTGGGGAAACAAAGACGGTTCACCAGATTAGAGTCGGCCGCTCATATGGAGGAGTGAGGAATCAAACTCGGTTCTCCAGATTAGATTCCTCCGCTCTTAACCACAGCTTCCCACCATGCTGGAAAGTGACATCAGCTGATTTTAACACATGAACACATGAAGCTGCCTTATACTGAATCAGACCCTTGAAGGTCCATCAAAGTCAGCATTGTCTACTCAGACTGGCAGAGGCTCTCCAGAGTCTCAGGCAGAGGTCTTTCACATCACCCACTTGCCTAGTCCCTTTAACTGGAGATGCCGGGGACTGAACCTGGGACCTCCTGCATGCCAAGCAGATGCTCTACCACTAAGCCACAGCCCCTGTGTCTAAGTGGCAATGGCAGATTGAAAGGGTAGCCTGCCAAGAAAGCAAGGGAGAAATGAATATATCTTTGAATGTGCTGTCATGTCTGGAACATCAACAACAACAAAAAACCCTTCCTAATTCTGACCCAACAATATGTTAGTCCGAAAAGCCTTTATGGAGATATGACAGCAGTAGAACAAGACATGACGTACCACAGGATCTTTTTAAGGATCTTTGCTGTCCTCTGGAGAAAAGTCCAGAGGCACAAGAAATCTGTTGTTCTCTGTGTGAAACCTATCTGGCCTAAGAAGATCTCTGGAAAAATGGGTGGATATATAGAAATTCAGCCTAGTGAAAGTCTCCTCCCCCTTTCCCACTGCAGTTTTAACCTAAGCTTTCAGGGCTACACAAGAAGTGCAACTATTAATTTGTTCTTTCAGTAGCTGGGTTTACTTCTGGTAAAACCAGCTGAGTTCTCCTTTGCAAGACCCAATGAATGATGAACTTGAAGCTGAGACCAATGATTTGAGAAACAGCAATGAGGAAAAACCCTCACCTTAAAAGGGAAAAAAATCAAGCCTCCATGACTATTAAAAATTGCCATTGTACTCAAGATGTGCTTTTAATGCTTTGTTCTATACGTCTTCTCCTCCCATAATTAAAAATAACAAGTTTCGACACTTTCTCAGATGTTGGTTCTAACCCTATTTCCCCATGCAGAATGACTACTCCTTTAACGGGGGGGGGGGGGGAAAGATCATTTAGGAAGTTTTTGAATAACACAGGGATCTTTTGCTCCATGTAACAAAAGATGTCTCCCTCCTCCTTCCCTCCAACCTCAACGTACATAAGATTTACCAAGCTCAAGCTGTCAAGCTAAGGATTCATACAGGGCAGCATCCTGTCTTTCTACGGTGGCTGCCAGACAGATGCATTTGAGAAGCTGACAAGCAAAGAACAATGCTATGATCTATTGTCAATCCTACCAGTCTCTGAAAACCAAGGGTACATTTTTGTCTGACTTAGGTGTTAGACCTGGTGGACTGTTTACCTTTCTTCAGTCCCTTTCTAAAAGCCATTGCCACTCATTGTCATCACAATGTCCTACAGGGTAACTGCATGCTTAGCTCTACTTTTTGAGACAGACCAGGTACCTATGTACTTCAATGGGCAACTGGGATACTGAGGGTAGTTTGCCCTTGTTCACTCTGTCCATACCATTCATGATTTTATTAGAGAGCAAGGGTGGTGTAGTGGTTAAGAGTGGTGGTTTGGAGCAGCGGACTCTGATCTGGAGAACCAGGTTTGATTCCTCACTCCTCCGCATGAGCGGCGGAGGCTAATCTGGGGAACCAGGTTGGTTTCCCCCTCCTACACATGAAGCCAGCTGGGTGACCTTAGAGCTCTCTCAGCCCCACCTACCTCACAGCATGTCTGTTGTGAGGAAGGAAAGGTGATTGGTTTTTATATGCCGACTTTCTTTACCACTTAAGGGAGACTCAAACTGGTTTACAATCACCCTTCCTTCCCCACAACAGACACCCTGTGAGGCAGAGAGCTCTTAATAGAATTGTAACCTGCCCAAGGTCACCCAGCTGGCTTCGCGTATAGGAGTGGGGAAAACAACCCAGTTCGCCATATTAGCCTCCGCTTGCCATGCGGAGGAGTGGGGAATCCAACCCGGTTCTCCAGATCAGACTCCACTGCTCCAAACCACCGCTCTTATCCACCACACCACGCCGGTTTGATTCCCCACTCCTCCACATGAGTGGCGGACGCTAATCTGGCGAACCGGGTTGGTTTCCCCGCTCCTTCACATGAAGCCAGCTGGGTGACCTTGGGCTAGTCACAGTTCTTAGAGCTCTCTCAGCCCCACCTACCTCAGAGGGTGTCTGGTGCGGGGAGGGGAAAGGAAGGAGGCTGTAAGCCGGTTTGATTCTTCCTCCAGTGGCAGAGAAAGTGGCCTATAAAAACCAACTCTT
This sequence comes from Euleptes europaea, assembly GCF_029931775.1. Lineage (NCBI taxonomy): Eukaryota > Metazoa > Chordata > Lepidosauria > Squamata > Sphaerodactylidae > Euleptes > Euleptes europaea. The sequence continues at coordinate 35,457,504 of NC_079318.1, read as the reverse complement.
CTTCTTCACAGTGGGCAGCCGTGTTAGTCTGTCTGCAGTAGTAGAAAAGGGCAAGAGTCCAGTAGCACCTTGAAGACTAACAAAATATTTTCTGGCAGGGTATGAGCTTTCGTGAGCTACAGCTCACTTCTTCAGATACAGCAAGAATGTGAATCCATCTGTCTTTAAGTAGAGGAGGGTCAGATGGATTCACATTCTAGCTGTATCTGAAGAAGGGAGCCGTGGCTCACGAAAGCTCACACCCTGCCAGAAAATATTTTTGTTAGTCTTCAAGGTGCTACAGGACTCTTGCCCTTTTCTTCTTCTTCTATTAAGGCCAATCGCATTCGCCCCTCGGTCGTTTGATCTTTCCTCCCCGAAGTCCTCGACCCAGCCTCGTTTCTAGCTGCGGGGTCGCAACCCCCCGGGGGGGGGCGGCCCTAAACCCCAACCCTCGCAGCAGCCCAGGCCAAAACCCGGGGCCCAATGCAAGCCGGGGTGGGGGGAGAAAGCGGGAGGGGAGCGCCCGGCCCGGCCCGGCTGGGAGGAGGCGCCAACCCTGCCCCCGGTCCGCGGAGAGGCGTCTCTCCTCCTGCCTCTCCCACACCCACCGTCCCCCCGGCCGCGGGCTGCAGGAGTCGCAGGGGAGAGGCGAGCGGGGCCGGGCGTCGGCGGCGTCGGGGTCCCGGCGGGTGTTTCCGCGGCTCCCTCCTTTTCCCGCGGCAGCCGGGCCGCGGGAGGCGGAATGTCCCGGGGAGGGAGCGGGGATGTGTAGCCACACGCCGCCCCTGGCAGCCGGCCTGAGCGCGCGCGGCGGCTGCCGCAGCACCACCACCACCAGCAGCAGCAGCAGCAGCAGCGAGGCTTGCCGCCCGAGGAGCGGCGAGGCGCGCAGGCAGCTCCGCCGCGCCTCCCCAAGCCCCAGTGCCCGGGCAGGGTAGGGCAGCATGGCAGCCCCACTCCTCCTCCGCCGCCGCTCCCCGCGCTAGACTGGGGGCAGCCCCCCCCGCCCCGCCACGAGACCCCCAGGCAGGCAGGCACGCCCCCGGGGGAAGCGAGAGAAAGGAGCCATCGCCACCGCGATCGCCGAGGTGAGGACAAGGGGAAGTTCCTCTTTTGCTGGGGGGGGGGGGTTCGAGATCGGGAGGCTGCTCGGGGGGGGGGACCTGGGGGAAAGCTGCGGGGGAAAGGGGGTGTTTGTTTGCTGAAATGGGTGGAGAGGGAGCGAGGGAGGGTCCGACGGCACGCGGAGGAGGGCAGCTTTGCAAAGGCGCGGCGGGGGGCAGATGGGGCTTTTTTGGGGGGGGGCCTCGGCACCGCCTCGCCCTCCCCTCCCGGGCCTTTATTTGTTTTTTTTCTGCAGTGGGGTGGTTGGGCGGCGGGCTCGGCGTCTGCTCGGGGCTCGCCCTTCCACGAGGCTGGCGCGCGCCGCGGGAGGGAGGGAGCCGCTCCGCGCCGGGGGGGGGGCGCAGCAGCAGCGGCCGCGCGTGCCGTCGGCGGAGGTCTGCCCTACCTTGGGGTGGGGCTCTCGGCGGAGAGGCTGTCACTGGTGTCTGGCGGCGGCGGCCGGGAGCACGTGGGGTTGCGCCGAGCGAGGCTGGTGTGGGGAGGAGGGGGGGCGGAGTGGCTCCTCTCTCTCTCCCCCCCCCCAGCACCACCACCACCACCACCAGCAGCAGCAGCCTTCTGCTCTAACACCTTCCCGGAGGGCTGGACTGGAGGCGATGGTTTTTTGGGGGGCCGGGAATCCTCACCCCTGCCTGAGATCTGCCTTCTTAACCCGCGTGTGGGTTAGGTAACTCTAGGAGAGGAGGTAGGGGGGAGGCCTAGGGCCCTTCGCAAGTCCCTCCCTACATCTGTCTCTAAATAGAAGAGGGTAGTCCCCTCCTCCAACTTTGAGGAGCTGGTGCACAACTAATAATTTTGCAATCCATCACCAATTAACAGCCCTGACCTGGGTGGCCCAGGCGAGCCTGATCTCGTCAGATCTCAGAAGCTAAGCAGGGTCAGCCCTGGTTAGTATTTGGATGGGAGACCACCAAGGAATACCGTGGTTGCTGTGCAGAGGAAGGCACTGGCAAACCACCTCTGTTAGTCTCTTGCCATGAAAACCCCAAAAAGGGGTCCCCATAAGTAGACTGTGACTTGATGGAACTTTACACACGCACAGAGGTCTACCAGCTCGGATGACCTGGCCTCCAGCGGATGGCTTTTCCCAGGGGCCAGGTCTACCAGGTTAGCCTGACCTTGTCAGATCTCAGAAGCTAAGCAGGGTCAGCCCTGGTTAATATTTGGATGGGAGACCACCAAGGAATACCGTGGTTGCTGTGCAGAGGAAGGCACTGGCAAACCACCTCTGTTAGTCTGTTGCCATGAAAACCCCAAAAAGGGGTCCCCATAAGTAGACTGTGACTTGATGGAACTTTACACACGCACAGAGGTCTACCAGCTCGGATGACCTGGCCTCCAGTGGATGGCTTTTCCCAGGGGCCAGGTCTACCAGGTTAGCCTGACCTTGTCAGATCTCAGAAGCTAAGCAGGGTCAGCCCTGGTTAATATTTGGATGGGAGACCACCAAGGAATACCAGGGTTGCTGTGCAGAGGAAGGCACTGGCAAACCACCTCTGTTAGTCTCTTGCCATGAAAACCCCAAAAAGAGGTCGCCATAAGTCGGCTGCGACTTGACGGCACTTTACACACACACACACACACACAACCAATTAACATTGATTCAGCAAAGCAGCAACAACTTATTTAATTATCATCTTTATTGACACCCTGCTTTTCTCCCCAGCGAGGACCCAAAGAAGCTTACATTGTTCTCTGCTTCTCCATTGTATCCTCACAACAACCCTGTGAGATAGGTTAGGCTCAGTGTGTGCCTGACTGGGCCAAGGTCACCTGGCAAGCTTGGGGAGGGGCTATGGCTCAGTGGTAGAGCATCTGCTTGGCAAGCAGAAGGTCCCAGGTTCGATTCCTGGCATCTCCAATTAAAGGGACTAGGCAAGTAGGTGATGTGAAAGACCTCCGCCTGAGACCCTGGAGAGCCGGTCAGAGTAGACAATACTGACTTTGATGGACCCTCAAGGGTCTGACTCAGTAGAAGGCAGCTTCATGTGTTCAAGCTTCCATGGCAAAGTGTGGATTGGAACCTTTGCCTCCTGGATCCTAACGCAATACTGTTAGATCCTAGACTGACGCTCTAATCACTACACCACACCTGTTTTATTTGCTCCCTAGTTCATGGAGGGCCATTTCACACATCATGCTACTGGTTGTACATCAGTCATGGATCCCTGGCAAGTGTGCTGTATTACATACAGTGATTGCCACATTCACACTTTACATTTTGTTGGGCTGTGCTTAAGACACATAAAAGTATAATGTGTCAAGTGGTCTGCATGATACCCTTCAACCCCAGGGTTAACAAGGTGCCATGATGATCATTCTGTTGGCTTATTTTATAGCAGTGCTGTTAGTCAAATCCTCTTCTACAGACACATAGTGTACCACCTCGCTTAAAAAAAAGTAAAGACAGATTATGAGTATGAAATTATAGGTACAGATTTGGTCACCATTGGAAGGGTAACTGCAGTAAGCTCTTAAGAAATGAGAATAACATCCACATTTGGGGATAAACTTTAGGTTTTCCTGTTCCCAAATACAATGTCTCAATCAGTAATCAATATGACCTTCTTGCCTGTGTAGATTTTCAATTTAATAGTTCTAACCTTCTGATCTGACATCAGATTTATCCAATTTAATAAAATCCACAGACCCTCTTTCAGACCCACAGTTTCAATCTACTCAACCTCCAATTTAAAAAGCAAAGAATTCCATTCACAGATTTTTTATTTTATAGAGTCTGCTGACCGTTCAGCTCACAGATCTCCCTGTGACCCCCAAATGTAGCCATTTGACCAATAACATTACTATATGATAACCCCCACATGCAGCCCCCCAAGGAGATTATCTCATTATTCCAATCCAGTAATTCAGAATCCTGTTTGCTGTCTTTAAAAACAATAGCTCCTGCCACTCCATCATGATCTAGTATCCCTTAAACGTTAATAAGACTGTTTCTGTGGCAATACTGAGAACCCCTCCTGCTCTTAAGTAACAGAAGTAACTCTGAAGCATCCTTCAGCATGTGTTGAGGTACTGACATTGTTGCTTTAATAAGTACATTGTTTGTGGGGGGGAAATAATTAGAACAAAATAATTGTATTATGATGGCAGTGAACTCAAGAGGTCACGTCTCTGCTTTGGAGACTGAATTAGGAAAGGAAGGGAGAAATGACCTTTTCAATGACATGTGGTATTCAGTCAGGCCCTAACAGCTTGGGAGAGGTTGGCTGCCAACTGTTCTTCCCTAATCCATAAATTATTTTATAAGATTCACAGGAATCACTCTGCCCTCCCCTGATATGCAGCAGCTGTTCAGCAGCATGGAGCATCTCGAGACAACACTTCAGGGCAGGAAGTTAAAAGAGAATCTTCCAACCCATTGGAACAACAATGGGAATTTAGGCAAGTTGCAGAGCGTACTTATCCCAAAGCAGACCGTAACCAGCATACTTGAGACTAGTACAAATAAAAGCTTTTAATAATCACACATGAATAAGGTTTTTGTTTGAAAACTTGCCTACTATACCTTCGTAAGTAGAATACATTCTGACAGAGATGACATTCTCTCACGCTGCTGTTCACATCACATGCCATTTCGTGGTGTACTAGCCACACTACAAACTGGTATCAACTGTGTAATGGTTACAAAGTCTCCCAAAGATTATTGGAAATTGTAGTTTCTTGAGGGTGCGGAGGACTCTACTATAGATCTTTGGATGAGGTAGTGTTACCAGGGTTCCCTGTAGAGAGGGAATGACAGTCAATCCTGTATGTGAATAATAAAGAGAAGCATTAAATACAGTTTATGCCTCACGTAGGTCCTTAAAAGATCCTTCATTCAAGTAATTCCGAATATCAACTATATTATTTAAAAGTTCTCCTTGAAATAGCAAGGTGTGTTTCATTCTTCCTTGGTTAGGAGAAAACGTTTTATTTACTTTGTTTTTCATTCTTAATTGATTACCTCTTCTTTATCTTTGGTTATGGTCCCAGCAATATTGATCACTGTCAGTATTGTTACTCCCACATAGCCAGACATCGGGAACAATTAATAAAAAGGATCCAGAGGTTCTGTTCCACTAACAGTGGAACCTTCCACCACCACAAAGAGGTTTCTACTGGCCGAACATGCCTCTTCTACCAAAACAAGGCAGCTCTTACCTGTGGGTGGAATGTCCTTGCATTCCACCATTCAAACACAACTTTTAGATCCTACATAGCATCATTAAATTAGTTTAAATTATTCAGTGAATAATTTGCTGGCTTCAGTCAGCTTCTAACATTTCTTTCAGAACCATGATGGCCAGATGCTTTCACAATGAAGAAAGCTGACCCCCCCCCTTTTCTGGCTGACCAGAGCTTTTAAAAATAAAGCACAAGATTCATGAGTCAGTCAAGTGGTGCCTTTACCTAATACCTATATGATGAGCCCAAATATATATTAAATGGCTGCAAGTGGAATTGGGCTTTTCCCTCAGTCTAACCTACCTACTATGTGTTCTGCCTTCTTTGGAAGAAGGGGAGCGACCATTTTTGAGTGGTAGAACAGATATTTTGCATGCAGAACAAGGTACAAGATTCAGTTTCTGGCATCCCCATTAAAAATGATCATAGGTTGTAGAGCTTGGAAATATCCCCGTCCAGCTCCTTGAAGAGCTGCTGCTATCTGGAGTAGGACTTACACGTTTTTATTCTACCTTCCATCCACGTAGCTCAAGCCTGCATACATGATTCTCTTATCCACCATTTTATCTTCACAACAACCCCACAAAATAGATTAGGCTGAAAAATATGACTTGGCCAAGGTCAACTAGTGAGCATGAAGGCAGATTTAAACCTAGGTTTTTCTAGTCCTAATCTGACACACTGTCACACCCCATTGGATCTTGATGCATTGTTAGATACATCTATTGTCTGATTCCATATCAGGTGGCTTTATACTTCATAAGAGCAGGATGCAAAAGTGACAAATAAACCAAAGCATTTTAAGAGCCTGTATTAGAAGGATATATTTTTTTTGGTCTTTTTTTGCTTTCAAGTCATATCTGATTTGTGGCAACCCTGAGGGTTTTCAAGGCAAGAGATATTCAGAGGTGGTTTGCCATTGCCTGCCTCTGTGTAGTAGCCCTGGTATTCCTTGCTGGTCTCCCATTCAAATACTAACCCGGGCTGACCCTACTTAGCTTCCGAGGTCTGACAAGCTCAGGCTGGCCTGGGCCATCCAGGTCAGGGCAGAAGGATCGTTAGTTGATAGAAACGAATAAGTGCCTCAGTTTGTTCTGCAGGAACAACAGGGAAGAGCTGTAACTTCTGTAACGTTTAGGGTTTTTTAAACTTCAGATAGGTGATAGTAGAATTGGCACCCCAGAATTTCAACCCACATTTACAGGGAATGCTCCTTGTCAGAGGAGTTAATTCTCTGCTCTCTCTTCCCTCCCGAGTATACCAAAGCCACAAAGAACATCTTTATTTGAGGCCAGCAAGTTTTCACTCTACAATTTGCCCCCTACTAGCAAATGCCAAGTTATCAGCTGGAAGACCAAGTACATCTGGAGGTCTACGCTGGCAAAGAAATATGAGGGAACAACATCTTCAAAGTAATAGCCCTGTGATTGAGGATATCCTTGAGATGCTTGTATAGGTGATCCCAGTTTTGAATGAGCGCAGGGGCAGTTTCCTTCAGTTCTTGGAAGGAGAAGATGATGGAGATGTGGAAGGTACATCTTCCGAGCAGTGGTGTGTCACTTTTCAGTGCCCAACAACAGACCCTGCAAATGTACAATTCTAGCTCATTGGGCTTACATGTCAAGGAGAACAGGGACCTGAAAGCATCTGGAAAAAGTAAGGGAACGTGCGATCTGGATAAGCCTTTGTTACTGTGTTTTAAAGAACACGAACTCATGGTATGAATTGAGTTTGGTATGAAAAAGTCTGTGATAGCACTGTGTGTGTGTTAACTGCGGTCAAGTTGCTTCCGACTCATGGCGACCCTATGAATGAAAGTCCTCCAAAATGTCCTATCTTTGACATCCTTGCTCAGGTCTTGCAAATTGAGGGCTGTGACTTCCTTTATTGAGTCCTTTATTGAGTCCATCTCTTGTTGGGTCTTCCTCTTTTCCTGCTGCCATCAACTTTTCCTAGCATGACTGTCTTCTCTAGTGACTCTTGCCTTCTCATAATGTGACCAAAATACGATAGCCTCAGTTTAGTCATTTTAGCTTCTAGGGTCAGTTCAGGCTTGATTTGATCTATGACCCACTGATTTGTTTTTGTTTTTTTGGCAGTCTGCAGTCCATGATATCTGTAACACTCTCCTCCAACACCACATTTCAAAGGAGTCTACTTTCTACAGAAAGTGTTAATGTACTACTGGTCTGACTTTGCCTTCCTGTTCTTCTAGGTGACCATCTCGGTGGGGCCACGCTGACCATGCTCAGGAGCTTCTGTCTTCAGCTCATGTCCTTGCTTTGGATCCTAGTGGCCCATCACCCTTTTGCCCAAGGTGAGGGTCTGTTAAATGTTCTTTTGACTTCACTGACACCAAAAAAGGGAACAATGCATTAATTGCTAGTAATTTCATGTTACCCAGAAAGCTCTATTGTCTGTGAGAAATGGGTCTTTAGAAATGTTCTCCAGTCTACAGGTGCCAGGTAAATATTTAGCATTAAACAGTACCTGAGGGTTTGGGTGGCATGACTAGATTATCCATATGCTATAGAATAGGGAACAAATATGTTGGGTTTATGATGCAGAGTGATTACGAAGATACCTTGTTCTGTAGAGTAGGTGTGTCCTATTCCCTGTGCTGCTGGACAGATCGGGTGCGTTCCTAGAACGTGCGATGAGATGAATGGCCTGTAGTCTGTTTCCTCAGGTGGAGGAAATAAAAATAGAACTAATTTGGGGGTAGGAGTATTTATTTGTTTAAAACATTTCTATCCCACCTTATCTCTTCAGACTCAAGGCAGAGCAGGATTGTACTTTATACACTGTAATATAAGGTCTGTAGGTCGTGAGGTTATTGCCTGCCACGTCATTTATGTGTCTGGGTCTGTATGATTGACTGTATCCTGGTGTGAACTAAGGCAGAGGTTTTAATTATAACAGCAGGCAGGCTGCTAGCAGGAAGAATTTTCTTTGCACGGAGTATAGGAATATCTATACAAAACCATATGAATATAGCTCTTTCCTTATGCTAGTGAATGTTTTTTTGTGGTAAGAATTCAAAAGGCCTGTATGGAAAATCTGAAGGGAAAAATTCCCTTGATGTTTCCACAGTTTTGCCTGGTGGTGGTGCAGTCCATAAGATTCTGCTGAGGGCCTAAGTAATAGGTGACTGGCATGAAGCACTACTCTCCCCTCTTTCTTCTTCTTCTTTTAACCAAAAGTAACTTCATGGGGCAGGGGAGAGGTTGTTTAACCGTTTCCCCTTCATCTGTTTCCCTCTTCCAAAAATCCCCCTGCCAGCTGCTTTTCCTCCTATGAAGGAGAGGCGCCTATATCTTTTCCAGTATAGGTTAAAAAGCTGGGAGTGGGATTTGAACTGGCAAATGTCTGGAGGGAATGTCTGCCATTCCTTTATTCGTCTTTGAGCCCTTCTGCTTTGTGTTAAGAAATCCTGCGGGAAACAGTAGCACACAAGTGGCATATGACATCTTGTATCCTACAGTGCTGAAGCTTAACAGGTTTGTTCTTTGGCAATTGCCTCAGTTGTCCAATATTTTAGCGGTGCTTCACCCCCCTCTCTTTTTTTGGGCATGCAGTGACACCTGCTGGACACTCTAAGAAAGGCTATGAGTCACCTGAGAAAATGTAAAGGCTAGTAGAGGCCCCAGTATAACCTATGCCTGAGGGAATGAGTTCATCTACACGTAGACTTATTCTCACTTAATAGTCATAATCCTCCCCAGAACCTTGGGAACTGTAGTTAGTGGAGGTAGCTGGAGGCTAAAAGTAGACTTGCCGCACTCCCATCTAACAGAAGCCATGCCCCAAACGACAGCACCAGCGACAAAAACCATCCAAGTGGGTAATGTAGTTATGCCTTATGACAATGTGAGCCAGAAAATACTAAAATTACAAATATATAAATTTTAATATGGCGCACAATAAAGTTAAAAACACAAGGCCTATATCATAGGCGAGTCATTCACAGTCAATAAATACATGAAACGCATACACATTTGATGTAAAATCGTACAATGACCAAAGTAGGACCTAATAAGGACCAAACGCGTTTCGGCCTTGGAAAGGCCTTCCTCAGTGGTCATACATAGAATTGTAGTCTGGTACACATCCTAACAATATAGTATCATAACACACGGTAGAAAATACATAAAAGCCCTTCTAGTATTATGAGGCGTCTTGTAAAATTATTTGTTCCTTATACATTAGAACATGGCTCCCATGTCCCACCTTGTATTTCATGCTGGGCTCCTAAGGATGTGTATACATCAAACAGTCCGTTAGGTCAAATATTGTTAGGATGTGTGCAAGCACCGGGTCATTCTTGACCCATGGAGTGATGTCACATCCCAACATTTTCTAGGCAAACTTTGTTTGCCAGTGCCTTCCCCAGTTGTCTTCCCTTGACCCCCAGCAAGCTGGGTGCTCATTTTACCGACCTCGGAAGGATGGAAGGCTGAGTCAACCTTGAGCCGGCTACCTGAAACCAACTTCCGTCGGGATCGAACTCAGAGCTTTGGACTGCAATACTGCAGCTTACCACTCTGTGCCACGGTGCTCCTGTTAGGATGAGTACCAGACTACAATTCTATGTCTGACCACTGAGGTCAATCATAAGGAAGAGTGAAAGAGAGACACCCCGTGGAAAACAAAATAAACCAAGCTAGTAATGAGCAAAAGAAGGAAAGGGAAAACTGACCTGTTGTATGGCTCAGTTACAGCCTTGGAGACATTTAAATAAATTAACAGAAATCAATACCTTTGAAAGGCTATAATTCTCCTCTCAAGGCTATAATTCTCCTCTCAAGTGGTGGGACTGGTGGTTGCTTCCAAGTGAAACGGTGGAGGAACCCACTCAGATTTCTAGATTGTTCCTCTGCTGTAGCTTTGTTGAGAATATATAGCAGTCATGTCCAAAGTCCGGCCCGGGGGCCAATTGCGGCCCCCGGGCCGGTTTAATACGCCCCCCAGCCCGTTTTGCAGAGAGAGAAAAGGGGGCGCGTGGGGGCTGCGCCTGTGCTTTGCATCCCCGACTGAGGGGGCAACGCTTGGGCGGAGGGTCGCCTCGATTGGCTGTCTCAGCCCCACCCCCCGGAATGAAGGCCAGCGAGTCTGAAACGCTAGAGAGGCCACTTTCTTCTTACCCAGAGCCCGCGTGTTGTTCTGACGCGTGGAAAAGCAGCAGCAGCTCCTCCCGAGAGGGTCAAGGGGGATCCTGAGGATGGGTTGGGGGGGACTCGAGGGTGGGAAAGGTGGCGGTGGGGAAGGGAATGCAAGGGAGGTCAGAGGCTGGCCCCAATCTGGGAGAGGAAAGACACCCCCCACACACAAACACCGAAAAGCCTGGGGGTGGGGGGGCTGCTCCGTCTGGCTCTCCTCTTTCCTCCTTCCTCTCTGCAGAAGGCTGGGGTGGGGTGGGAGAGATGCAGCCCCTTCCCTGCGTTGCAGAGGTCTTGCGAGGGATCCAGATTTGCAGGGTGGGAGGGAGGGAGGAGGGGAGAGACTGGATGGGTCTTGGGGATTGTGAGTCAAGGAAAGGCAGGGGGAGAGGGGGCTGGATTTGGGGGCAGGGACTGTTTGGAGTCAGACCCCCCAGCAGGTTCTCTCCAAGGAAAGTGGCTGCTTCGAAAGAAGGGATGGGGGGGGGGGAAATAAATGACTCCTGGCATGTGTCGTGTTTGGAAACGAGGTGCGTTCAGACGGGGCCGAGTCTGCAGAGGACACCCATGTTCATTCCGGAGGTCAAAGCCCCGAGCAGAGAGCAAAGAGGTCAGAAGGAAAAAAGAAGAGAAGAGTTGGTTTTTATATGCCCACTTTCTCTACCACTTAAGGGTGGCTTACAATCGCCCTCCCCTTCCCCTCCCCACAACAGATACCCTGTGAGGTAGGTAAGGCTGAGAGAGCTGTGACTAGCCCAAGGTCACCCAGCTGGCTTCATGTGTAGGAGCGGGAGAAACAAATCCAGCTCACCAGATTAACCTCCACCGCTCATGTGGAGGAATGGGGGAATCAGACCCGGTTCTCCAGATCAGACTCCACCGTTCTTAACCACTACACCACGCTGGCTCTCATGGGGAGAAAAACTCCACATTCCTCCCTGCACAGGAGATGTCAGAGTGTTTGAATCTTGGGCTCCATGAGAATGAAAACCAGTTTATTTCCTGGCTCAGATGAGGGGAGGACAGAATACCCCCGGCATGGTTGAAGGGAGAGAGTCGACAGTCCCAAAGAGGCACATGAGCGGGGGGGGGGGGGGAGGAAGAGTTCCTGCTCCCTCCCTACAGAAAGAAGGTTGGAGATTTAGAAGCTGGGGGGCGTGCGGTGAGCTGAAAGGGGCTTTGGGGAAAGGAAGTAATGTAGCCATGGTTTTTGTGGTGCAGTCTGTGCTTATGGGCATAATAAGTATGTCATTTGCAATAAACTTTGCATAAAATAGTTAATTTGCATTTAATTAATTTAATTAAGAATGTCAGGCAAAATGGTCGGCCCTCACGCATGTTCACTTCATCAAATCTGGCTCTCTTTGAAAAAAGTTTGGACACCCCTGATATATATGGTTGCCAACCTCCAAGTAGTGGAGGGAAAATAGACACCACTGTACTAGTATCAGTAAGATTTGGAAATCAGTACAGGAGCAAAAGATATTTAAACAAAGTGCAAAAAACTTTTATAAGCTACCGCATACATATACAAACAACACAAAATACACAAAATTGAATTGCTACACTTTGTATCCTTACCCTTCGTGGGACGTGCAGTGTAACCTACAATTTGGAGATGAAAAATGTAGAAATATGAGGACTATTGGTTGAAGGACTGAAGAAGAATGACTAAGCAGTTAAGAATTTGAAACTGCCGTATCCTCCATAAATTTTTGTCTTCTGCATAGCTACATGATATTTGCCTTCAAAAAAGAAATTGTACTCTGACCAGAGATGTCTTTGGAAAAATTTGACTTTATTGTACAATACTCTGACAAGAAGCTTTTCTGGAAACATTTGTCTTTATTGTACATATGAACATTTGTTGTCTGGCTGTGTAGGTTCTATGTGTATTTTGTGTTGTTTGTATATCTATGTGGTAGTTTATAAAAGTTTTTCGCACTTTGTTTAAATATATTTCGCTCCTGTACTGATTTCCAAACCTCCAGGTAGTAGCTGGAGATCTCCCGCTGGTACAACTGATCTCCAGCCAATAGAGATCAGTTCCCCTGGAGAAAATGGCCGCTTTGGCAATTGGGCTCTATGGCATTGAAGTCCCTCCCCAAATCCCGCTCTCCTCAGGCTCCACCCCAAAAATCTCCCGCCGGTGGCGAAGAGGGACATGGCAACCCTAAGAATATATGCCTTGCCCTGGGTATACTAAGTGGCAGGGGAATGTCCTGTCTCTCTTCCTCCAGATTATGCCTATCTGTTTAGGGTGGGGAGGGGGCTGTGTCTTAGTCTGGCCTTCTTTCATGAACCCAGCAGTCATTCTCGTGGCAGCAACGTTTCTCCCAGTCACAGTCCAAGCATGGGCTACTCCATCAGTCAGCACCATTACAAGCTCCATAGGGACAGACCAGTGTGCTGCTCACCCTCACATCACTACCATGATATTTTATTGCATTTTGTGGCTGCTGTTCAGTTTGGTTTTATCTTTTTATTATGGTGTTTTTTATGACTTCTAAGCTGCTTTTAAATAGTCCTTGGAGCAGAAAGGGGAGATACACATTTTTGAAAATAAATACCAACGCCTCTTAACTAGAAATTAAAGTTGTGAGGGAGAAATTAGAATTTTTATGAGCTAGAATACTTACTGAAGAGCCCTGTGGCGCAGAGTGTTAAGCTGCAGTACTGCAGTCCAAGCTCTGCTCACGACCTGAGTTCGATCCCGATGGAAGTTGGTTTCAGGTAGCCGGCTCAAGGTTGACTCAGCCTTCCATCCTTCCGAGGTCGGTAAAATGAGGACCCAGCTTGCTGGGGGTAAAGGGAAGATGACTGGGGAAGGCACTGGCAAACCACCCCATAAATAAAGTCTGCCTAGTAAACGTCGGGATGTGACGTCACCCCATGGGTCAGGAATGACCTGGTGCTTGCCCAGGGGACCTTTACCTTTAGAATACTTACTCAGGTTACAGTCTTGTTCATTTCGGCATTTAGGTGTTTAGGACCACATTCCTCGACTCCTTAGTGCAGTGGTGATGCTAAGATGTGGCAGTCTTGTTGATGTGCAAGTAGCACTGCAGCGGGGGAAGTACCTGTTTGGGGAGGGGAGGGAATTAACCCAGGTGTTCTGTGTTCTAGTGCTTGAGAAGGGTAGTATATATCCCTCAGAGAGAGAAAAATGATAGCTTGTCACCTTTTCTTTTTCAAGGCTTAGCAATAGATTACTCATGAATGAACGTGTCTGAGGTGTCAATCCTAAGGTTATTTTCCTGGGAGTAAGCCACACTGACTAACATGGGGGTTTACTTCTGAGTAGACTTGCTCAGGCTTGCTCTCGTAGACTTATTTTTTATCAAGCAAAATCTAAAAGGTTACACTTATGAAATTGTGCAGGTTTGGGGTGGAGTAGGGTGGACATTTTGTTACATCAGCAGCAGTGTCCTGTGTGTTATCTAGTGGAAATATCCCATAGAAGCCCTTTGAGCCATCCCGTATTGTCCACAATACATTAACAGAAGAATTTATTTTACTTTGTCTCCTTCGTACTGACAGTGCTTTATGGCGACAGCTCCTCAAAGCGGCTTAAAAATGGGGGGGGGGGATCTACGTTGCTTTCTCTCATGCTAACACAACTTACGCATTTATTTATGAGAATCCAGCTGATGTCCTTCTCAGACTGTTGCATGCCTTTGGTTTCCCATTGGTGTTCCATTTTTTAAGGTGCTAGTTTATAGCATTGTTTAGGGCTTCCATTGCAATAGCAGTAAAAAGCGTTGACATGTGAAAGAAAGAGAGAGGTCTTTATTCGGTACATGACCAGCAGAATTACAAAAAGTCTAATACACAGTTGTATGCGTTCATATGTAAACATGGGGCTGTTGTCTTACCTGGTCAGGAGGTGTGCTTTTTAATAAGACTTGTGACGGCGTGCAATCTACCAGTCTCTCCCGTCCCCTTCGTTCATTGTTTCCTTCAATGCCCCCCTTTCTCTTGCTCTCTTCTACCCTGAAGTTCTTAGAAAAATCCATTTTCAGTTTCATGTCTTCAGAGAAGAGGTTTCTCAGCACTCACTGCAGAGGTAGAGGAACATTCTTGTCAGTGTTGACCCTTTTCAGATTTTTCTTGTTGGTATTTTTGTTAGTGTCAGCCACCTTGGAGAGTTGACAGCAGAAAAATGGTGTTGAAACATTGTCAAAGCAGCTTGACCAGAGGCCACACAATCCAATTAAATACACACAAATGCATATTAAAAATTATCAGAGCTTTCCGAAGAAAGCAAGAACCGAATTAACTGCCTGTCAGAAAAACAGCCTTAAAATCTGCCCCTTATACTAAGACAAAGAACAGTCTTGGACGCCTTATTCTTGCATTACTAGATTGGGACCACAGCGCACAAGGAGAGTAGAGTTAAGCTTTCCCTTGCTTGCACCATTTTTCTGAAATGAAATGTCCTCTGGGGAGCCACTGTTTGCACTGCTGGGAAAACTTAGATAGAGGACCTACATTTTGTTTCCACAGTGGGGCAAATATAGTGGCTGTTCAGGTGGGCCCCTTTCCCCCTGTGCCACAGTCTTGATCCAGTTTGGGCACCTCTGTGCCTGGGTATTAAGTTCAGAGCAAGGAATTTACAGCGCATGTCTGACTGAAAGTGCTCATGGTTGCCACAAGGGCTTTGTAAGGTGTGAATGGGCCCTCAGACAAACCGTTCCACAACACTGGGGCAACAGATGATAATGTCTGGGAATGGGCAGAGGCAGAACACAAGAGGAAGAGGTTGTTGAGATAGATTGCGATACATCGTGATCTTGTGGATCATAAACTAGACACACACACAAAGTTCAAGACACTTTGTTTTCTTTCAGTAAACAGGTTTACTATATCAAAAAGAGGATAAACTTGGAATATAAATTAATAACTCATATCTACAATTTGCTTCCTAAACTCTTGCCAGCACGTGGCTAACAGGCTCTAAGGCTTAAAACACAGTAAAGAATATAGTTAACATTATCTATTCGAGGAAGAAGAAGTGAAAAGAAGTAAGTTCCTTCTTAACCAAAACGGCAGTTCAACTGAAGCTTCTAGGATCGCACCAGAACACCACATGACCAATAGCCCTTGATCTGACTTCCCAAGAGGCTAGCACGATCAAATTCAGATTCTTTTTTTAAAAGATATTTTATTAACATTTTCAAAAGAAAAGATAACAAACATAAATACACTTCCATACATACATTTTGCACTTACTTCAGGAATCAATTTACATAAACATTGTTCTATTGTTATGATATTTATTTAAACATTACTGAACTTGTCTACATTTATGCTCTAAATTTATCTTTATCTATAACTTGTTCGAAATATATGACTATTATTTTCTATCTCTGTTAAATTTTTATTCTACACTTTCCAGTTAGCATATTCAAAATAGCATTCCCATTTCTTCTGTGAGTCATCAGTCGTTCTTTCTTTCAGGATGTCAAATTCAATACCTTTATTGGCATACCATCAAGCAGTCGATCAAATAAAACCAACCCTCTAAACATCATTTAACCTCCGCCTCTTAACAATTTCATCAAAAAAATTAGCCACAGATTCAATAGTCTCAGAATCTCAGGAGGATAACGACAATTTGATAATCCCCTTGAGTCAATGTAAACAGAAACACAAACATTTAACCCTTTTTGTTATCCTGGCAGAGACAAAACTCATAGCCTAATTCCCAACGGAAGTACTGAGAGGAGAAATTTCTACAAGGAGAACAATTGGCATTGGAATTGGAACAGGGAGAGGCAGTTCTTTGGCTTTTTAGATTCCAGGTCATTAAGGGCTTTAAAGGTGGAAGCCAGCACCTTGAAGTAAACTAATGTAAATGAGTAAACAAACAAATAAATTAGAAGGTATTCAGGATAATATGAATAGTGTAAGAAGATATTGAGCCCTGATTTAGATGGCTAAGGCTAGCTTGATCTCTGCAGATCTCAGAAGCTAGGTAGGGTTGGCCCTGCTTAGTATTTGGATGGGAGACCAACAAGGTATACCAGGTCCTTATGCAAAGGAAGGCAATGGCAGACCACCTCTGTTAGTCTCTTTTGCCTTGAAAACCCTGTGGTGTTGTCATAAGTCAGCTGTGACTTGATGGCACTTTACACACATGAGAAGATATTGAACGCATTACATGAGAATACATGAGATTCTAAGCTACTGTTATTTTGTTTATATGCATCGATTAACCTTGTTTGCGTGTTATGAGTAATTGCAGTTAATGGCCAGGAAAGCCATTATTTTACTGATTTTTGCAGTAAGGGGAGAAAGAGTTTTGCTCATTTATGTTCATGTTTGTTGCTTTTGTTTTATTTATGTTTTTGTCGTTTGTTCATTTTGGCTAAAGCTATGCTTGGTTATTTGAGTTGTGAATTTCCCCCAAAGAATAGCCCTTTGATCTGCATGGTTGTACATACAGAGGCAGTGCTTGAATTACAGGGGGAAAAGATAGCGGGGTCCTTAGTGAAATTTACAAGCCTCCATTGTGCCCCTCCCACTGGTTATGGTAAGCTGTAGTCCATATCTTAGCTCAGTTGCTTCAGATTGCTGTACACATTCATGGAATTCTGGTGCCATTGTGAACCAAAGCATATGCACAGGCACTGGGAGAGTGCTTGACAATTGTATGTCATCTTTATTTCAGAATACTGAAAGACCAACAAAACCCCTGCTTAATTGTACTGAAATAGGAGAACTAAATTGACATTCTCATGAGCATTACTTTTGGCTGTTGTTACAACCCATTCCCCCCCCCCCCACAAATCTGCAGCACTGACCCGCTTTCCCTGTATTTGCACGCTTTGTGAGTTATAGGATCCAGAAAGAAAAATACCTCTTAATGCTGAGCTTACCCAACAGAGACTCCCTGAGGGAAGAGGTATCAACTGAGATATAGGATGGAATGCATGGAACAGCTGCGACGCATAGAGGGTTATTCCTTTCATTAATCAAAAACCCTTGGCCAATGAGATCTCTGCCTCATTCTGTCTCCACTTCAAACTGTGAATAGATATTCAGAGGGACCTGCTCTTGTTCTGGACTGCTACCTCACCTCAATTCCAGAGGGGAACTTTCAGGAATTTGTTCATAGATTCCATTCCCCCATGATTGATCTTACAAAGAAAATCTAAGCTTCAGCATTTCTTCTGGAGAAGAGGTTCTGTCCCTTTTTTCTGCAGCAGGGCTTCCTGATTAGGGTTGCCAGCCTTCGGGTGGGACCTAGAGATCTGGAATTATAGCTTGTATTCAGACTACAGAGATTAGTTCCCCATGAGAAAATGGCTGCCATGGAGGGTGGACTCTGTGGCCTTATACTCTACTGAGGTCCTTCCCCTCCCCAAGCGCTGCCTTCCACAGACTGTACCCTCAAATCTCCAGGAATATCCCAGTGCAAAGTGGACAGCCCTACATCTGCCCCAAGAATGTGGATTCTTGATAGCCATTTGAATGGGACCAGGCCCAACCTTCTTAGGGTTTCCAAGCTAAGACTGGCAACTGGCAGGAGGTTTCCATGGGGGTGGCTGTAGCTGACGATGTCATCGGCAACTCGGTGACATCACTTCTGGTATGACCCAGAAGTGATATCATCACATAGGGGTGACATAGGGTTGCCACCCTCCAGGTTAGGGTTGCCAGGTCCCTCTTCACCATTGGCGGGAGGTTTTTGGGGTGGAGTTTGAGGAGGGTGGGGTTTGGGGAGGGGAGGGACTTCAATGCCATAGAGTTCAGTTGCCAAAACGGCCATTTTCTCCAGGTGAACTGATCACTATTGGCTGGAGATCAGTTGTAATAGTAGGAGATGTCCAGCTAGTACCTGGAAGTTGGCAACCCTACTCCAGGTGGTGGCTGGAGATCTCCCGCTGTTACAATTGATCTCTAGGCGACAGAGAGCAGTTCCCCTGGAGAAAATGGCTGCTTTGTAAGGTGGACTCTATGGCATTATTCCCCTCCCCAAACCACACCCTCCTCAGGCTCCACCCCTAAAATCTCCAGGTATTTCCCATCTCAGAGCTGGCAACCCTAGGGTGACACTTTAGCATTTGCCAGACCATAGAATTTTGGACAAGTGTTAGAGCATTGGCTGACATGCTGATGTCACTTCTGAGTCGTGCCAGAAGTGATGTCATGGCAACGTTGATCACCTTCCCATTTCCCCCAACTGAGTGGTGGTGGGGATAGCTGGAGGGGGGGAGGGCAAAAAAAGTGGGAGACCTGGCCTCTCTAAACCCTCTCCAGCTCATTCCCCTGCTGGTGTTCAAGAAAGTACCCTTCTCACCTTGAAGTATGGTTGTCAGGTACCCCCTGGCAACCGGCAGGGGAGGGGGGCTTACCAGGCCCAACTCGAGGTCTAGGCCTCGACATTGTTGGCGCGTGGACATCACTTCTGGAATTGATGTCATCACATCACAGATGACATGGGAGACACTCTGGTATTTGGGCTAAAACTGTATGGTAGAAGCTGGTTTTACCATAGAGTTTTGCCCAAATACCAGAGCGTCTCCACATCACCAGCATCAATGCACCGATGATGTCTAGGCCTAGGCCTCAATTTGGGTCTGGTAAATTGAGGCCTAGGCCTCAGTTTGAGACCCCCGTTGACTGGCTGAATGGCACCGGGGGAGGGGGCCCAAAGCAGAGGATCCCCCACTCATGGCGAGGGCCTGGCAACCCTACCTTGAAGTCAGGATTCTTTTAGATCATTTAGATCTTGGCAAGGAAGGAAGTAAAAATAGCAGGATTTTTCGAAATAAAATAAAGACTGACCTAAGCACAAAAGCATACTACTGTGTTACAAAAGGTTATACTTATAAACCAATAAACAAGAATAATACATTCCAATATTGCTAAGGAAATCATACAAAGCTCAACATTAAGCATATAGCCCTTACTAACATTTAGAACAGAGACCTTTAAAGCTCTTTAAAAGGAAGTTTTAAAGCAATTTAATGGGGCACTTTCTATTGCCCTCAGCCAGTGTATATAGAAGGCTGTGGGGCGGTTGGGATTTGGGTGGGGGCAATGACTCTGATGAAGTGGGGGAACTAGCCCATGCCTATGGGGGGAGAGATACGCCGGCCAGCAGCTGGCTAAAGAGAGGTCTGTCTGGGGTTATATCATGAGTGTATTTGGAGAGCGTCAACATAGCAGCACAATAGGGTTGCTAGGTCCCTCTTCGCCATTGACAGGAGGTTTTTGGGGTGGAGCCTGAGGAGGGTGTGGTTTGGGAAGGGGGGGACTTCAATGCCACAGAGTCCGATTGCCGAAGCGGTCATTTTCTTCTGGTGAACTGATCTCTGTCGGGTGGAGATCAGTCGTAATAGCAGGAGATCTCCAGTTAGTACCTGGAGGTTGGCAACCCTACAGCACAAAGATCTGACTGCTCTTCTTATCAGGCATCTAGCCACAAAGAGCCACAGGGGAGAGCTTTGAGCAAGGAGGTTATCAAGGACCTTGAATGGAGATGTGTGTGTAATGGCCCTGCATGAGCCTTGTAGAAAAGTAGCTACGGGGGTCTACCACAAGTGGTAGGGGGGCCTAGACCCTGTGCCCTGTAATTTGAGCACTGCAGATGCCTTGCTGTTGTCAATCTGTGCATAACAAGTAAGAAAGCTACAACAGAAACTAAGAATGAAGAAAAAAAGATAAGACAGTTCCCAGCTACAAAAGACAGTGTACTTGCTGCTGAGAAACCTGCTGTACCTTTGCAGCAGAACTGAAACCTTGAAGATCACTGCACACAAACAGGGGAGAACTATGCATTCATGACCCTAGAAGCTGATTGCGTTGAAAGTTCTTGTGATATAATGAAAGGCAATTAAAGATAATGTGTGGCATAGACAAATGGAAGCTATCGAGTAAAATTGTTTCTGCACACATGGGCCCTGGTTCAGTAAAGAGTTGTGGGTACATGAGCTCTGATACACAATCAAAGTTTTTTAGCTACAGGCACCTTCTCATTCACTTCAATGGAGAAAGTACTTCGTGTGCCCAAAGGAAATTGTGTACATCTGTTCCTTTTCATTGAAGTGAATGGGCAACTCCGTGGGCCTGTTTATTTCATTTGTTTGTTTATTTAATATGACTTTTACCCTGCTCCTTTACTGGCCAGGCTGAGGGCAGCTTCCAACAACAATAAATATACAGTGTAAAGTTAAAACATTGTTAAAACTATAGCTCCTAATCTGAATTTATAAGATGGCGCCCTGTACTGTGCTCTGTAGGTGAGGTTGGTCCAAAGATGGCAAATGGGGAGACAACCAGCAAGTGAGAGAACTCACAGCCTCAGAAAATAACATGAAATGGAAGGAAGGAAAATGGGGAAAGGAAAAGGAGAGGGAAGGGGGGGAATGGAAAGGATGGAGAAAGGGACAGAGGGAAAAGGGAAGAAAGGGGAGGGATGCCAGCAGATCTATATAGCCATCGCTGTCCTCAACCATATGCCTGGTGGAACATCTCTGTCTTACAGGTCCTGGGGAATCGGACAAGTTCCACAGATTGTGAGTCTCACTAGACAGAGAGTTTCACCAGTCTGGGGCCAGAGCTGAAAAGGCCCGGGCTGAGGACAGCTGGATGGTTCTGGAGCCAGAGATCACCAAGAGGTTGTTTCCAGAGGAGCATAATGCTCTCTGAGACATATATAGGGAGAGGCAGTCCCATAGATACAATGGTCCCAGACCATTTGGGGCTTTAAAAGTAAGTACTGGAACCTTCAACCTGATCCAGTACTCATTCTGGATCCAGTGCAGCTGGCAGAGCACCGGTTGTACGTGTGCTCTCCAAGGACAGCACAGTATACACAGTTATAGTATATTGTAGTAAACCTACAGCCTCCAACCAGGGTTCCAATGTTTTTTGTAGCAGAAAATCTGTCCAAGTAGGCAACCTTGTCATAAGAGGATGTGACATTCCAGAGCCAGCATGGTGTAGTGGTTAAGAGCAGTGGTTTGGAGCAGTGGTCTCTAGTCTGGAGAACCCGGTTTGATTCCCCATTCCTCCACATGAGGTTTCCCCACTCCTACACATGAAGGCAGCTGGGTGACCGCTATACCACACTGGTGTCCTTGTACTATATACAACGCTGAATATTATGTACATATGTTTGATAGTTTTAAAAAAAATAGTTTATGTGACATGTTTCACCATTTACAGTACAAAAGCTGCCCAGTCACTATTCTGGGAATCATTATTCTGGGAGAGCCAGCATGGTGTAGTGGTTAAGAACGGTGATTTGGAGCAGCAGACTTTAATCTGGAGAAATGGGTTTGACTCCCCACTCCTGCACATGAGCGGCGGATGCTAATCTGGTGAACCATGTTGGTTTCCCCACTCCTCCATATGAAGCCAGCTGGGTGACCTTGGGCTAGTCACAGCTCTCTTAGAGCTCTCTCAGCCTCACCTACCTCACTGGGTGTCTGTTGTGGGGATTCTTCCTTAAGTGGTAGAGAAAATCAACATATGAAAGCCAACTCTTCTTCTTCCTCTTCCTCCTCTTCCTCCTCCTCCTCTTCCTCCTCCTCTTCCTCCTGTGCGTGCTGATTTCAGTTGGGGGTGGGGGGGCTGTCTGCATTTGTGTTTCTCATGTGCATTAAGCCCTGCTCTCCACTTTGTGCTGCAGGTGATGACTGTAATGACCACTGTAACTTGGCCCATGGCAGCTGTGAAGAGGACGGCAAATGCAGGTAAAACAGTGTTTCGATGAATGAGCTATTCAGAAACTGCTTCTCTGCGCACCCTGTGAATTCTGTACCAGATAAACCAAGATTGAGTGTTCTTTAAGCTCTTTGCATAATGTTATAGCACTTTCCAGCATTATAAAAGTGCCACCTAGAACACCTATCAAATTAGGTGAATTCCAGAATTTTGTAATTAGGTGTAATAAGTTCTAAAAGTGTATTCGTTGTTTTTCTAAGATCGCATAAGCTCTTAAAACCGCAAATGGCTGAACTCTAGGAACCGTAGCTAGGCGATTTGGCTTTTTAAGCTGTTTAATGGCTGTTTTTTGGTTCTGTCTTCAGAGTGCTCAGCTGAAGACTTGAAAAGCTTTTGCATTCATTTATCATTTAGATCCTATTAAATCCCGGAATGCCTGGCGGGTTTACTGCCTGCAAGACAGCTTAGCATTATCAAAGAGTTATCAGAGGAATAACTTGTTACAAGATAGCAATTGGGAAGATTTGAAATGTATAAGGCTTTTTTGCCTTCTCTGAGTTGCATTCTTGGAAGAGGCAGTTAATTCTAGAAACCCATCGTAGGACTGGAATTGGCATTTGGAAACTGCCATTTATTATTCTGACACTGGCATATTACCCACGACACGGGCCAAAGATTGCAGTTTGGAGTGTGATATGCATAGAGATTGGCTCTGGCACTGGGAAATGACAACCACTTCATCACAAACCACCTATATGCATTTTTAAATATCTGTTACCACAATTGTGAATCAATTTCAAGACCCAACCTGGAATTTTTTCTGTAAGTCTATATAGAGAGCTTTGGACTTGAAAAGCAAACATTATTGGTTTACAACAGTGTTTTTCAGCTTTTGCTCCAGAAAACCCTGGGGCATTCTTGGAGTACAGTCTTTTTTATATGGACTGTTCAACCTACTTTGGCTTTACCCATTACAGCAAAACAGGTTTTTGGAAAACCTGGATTAAAGCTTCATTAACTGCAAGAGGGCAGTGTTTTATCCTTCAGTGGTAAAAACAACAACATTTGCTTTCAGAAGCTAAAGTGGGTTAAAGAGCTAAACAAAAGGCCTCGTAGAGGGGGCTCAATAAGAAGAGCAATAATGGCAACCAAGTTCAATTGCCCCTGGTCCCCCTTGGCCACGCACAGCTGCGGAGGTGTGCTAAGCATGCTCTGCGGTGAACTTTCTTTTCATGTAGATCCAGTGAGCCTGGCCAGCACCTCCAATGACCCATCTGTCTGATCAGTAGACAAAACAGTGTGAAAAGGGTTCGTTGAAGGTAGAAAGTGTGAAAAACATTTCTTCTGAATATAACCACTGGTGCACTGTTTACACCCATACGCTTGTGAATGAGAATATCCAATTTGCCTAGTAAGTGCTTAGCTTCTTTTAAAAAAAAAAATAAGGCTCTGGGTTGCCTGGAAATTGTATTCCATGCATTTTTCTCTAATCCTCAGTAGTGAGGAAGATGCAACATGCGCATGTTCAGAATCCCACTCTTCTTTATTGCTGCTTTCACATGTTTAGCTCAGGGCTGGGCCATGCCAGTCAAAACAGGTTCCAGTGCTAAACACAACATCTAATTTCTCCATTTACAGAATGCTGATGTAAGAGTGGTTAAAAGGGAGGCTTTAGAGCCATCTCTGAGGGCTAGTTCACACTCATTGTTCCATCAAAATTGATAGAGAGGGGTATTCATGGCTACTAGTAAAAACGGATACTAGTCACGATGCATACCTATTCTCTCCAGGATCAGTGGAGCATGCCTATTGTATTAGGTGCTTTGGAACACAGGCAGGATAATGCTGCTGAAGTTGTCTTGTTCGTGGGCTTCCTAGAGGCACCTGGTTGGCCACTGTGTGAACAGACTGCTGCACTTGATGGACCTTGGTCTGATCCAGCTTGACCTTTCTTATGTTCTTATGATACACGGTACAAGTGCAGTCCTAAGCAGAGCTACACATCCTTCTAAGCCGATTGACTTCAGTACACTTCGAAGGGTGTAACTTTGCTGATTGTTCTGTTAGCCTGCTGTTGTTAAGGATCAAACCAAATGAGAAACCGGAAGATCTGTGAAGAGGTCTCTAGCATTTTTAAGAACAAATATTGCTAAATAGCAGCCATGAAAGCCCCTTGACTCAAATTGGGGCCATAGCACAGGGGACAGGTGCTTTCCCAACTTCAAATTGGCCTCTGGAGATGCTGTATATACAGATTGCCTGCCTTGCTGCCTGTATGTTTTTTCCAGTGGGGCAAGTAGCCTTGGAGGGAGGAAGATTTGAGGTTGAGAAAATTGTGTGGGTGGATATTTTTAAGAAACCTCTCTCCTAGTACCACAGCCCTACCCAGAACACACACATGCACACACCTGGTGGGTGCTATTTAGCATTGAAAAACGTGCTGGAGATCCATTCATGATCTTCCAGTCACTTCTCTGGTTTGACCCAATGCTGTATTTTTGAGACCAGGAGTGGGCAGAAGGTCTGTTGTGATCCACTGATACACTACAGGCTGATGTCTCGTGCAGCACCTAGCACCTGCTGATTTCTGCAGATCCTTGCAAAGAATGCTGGACTCCAGGGACCTTGGTGTGGTTCCTCAAGGCCCTTCTTGTGGTCTTCAGCAAGAGCACAGCCTCAGAGTCATCTTAATATGGATTATAATGCCTTAACCATCAAGAGATCATGGATATGCACTCTTGTGTTGAAGATTTAGTACACATTGGTGGTGTTTCTAGTACAAAGAAAAGAAGACAGCACAGGATTAACAGCAGCCCACCACTGCTGTACATTGAAGATCCCACAGAATTAGTATTTGTACATGTGTTCAAGATGTATCACTTTAAGGAAGGGCAAATTTCTCCATCTAAGATCAACTTAATGCAGAAGAATAGGAACAGAAATTCTGTGTTGACCTTGGCCAAATGGTCATCCAGTGTAGGTCAAGTTAGTCTGTCTGTGGGGGGAGGTCTCCCTTGACTTTCAGATTTTTGTCTCCTCTGGATGGCTCAAAAGGTTCATTATGTACATGGGAATATTTTCCCCACTGGATTTGTTTGTGAGGAGGTGTTTTGGTTGTTCCTTTTGCAGTTGTGCAATCAGCAGTGTAAGATAGAGCATCTGTTATCCTTCAGGAAAGTGCAGCTGTGCATTTTTCTCTGGCACAAAGCCTATGAATTGACATTGCGCTAGTATAACCTTAGGTATGCTAAATCGTCATTGTTTGAAGCTGACTAGCTAAGGCCCTGTGGTGCTGAGTAGGGTGTTGAACAATACCATCTTGGTACATACTACTCTTCTGTTCTCCCCTCCAATATGTTCTCCACCTATTTAAAAATAAACAGCAGAGAATGTTTTAGTTTTGTTCATTTGACTAATTTCACAACCCAAAAGTAGCCAGCCCCATTCACAGTTAAATGTAGGATAACCTAGCACAGGCACAAACCTATTCCCACTAAAAACAATTGGGATGTTACTGGGATGGACCAGTAAACACGTTTCTTTGCTCATTTTGCCCATCAAGTGTACCTGATGTGTGATTTTATGCATCAAATGTTGAGTGTCACCTGTAATAAACCCCAATGGCAGATACAGCCATTTTCTTACAGGCCAAAGACAATGTCCAGAGGAGAGCGACCAGAATGGTCAAAGGTCTGGAATCTGTGCCCTATGAGGAGAGACTTAAGGAGCTGGGTTTGTTTAGTCTGGAGAAGAGAAGGTTAAGGGGTGGCATGATAGCCATGTTTAAATATTTGAAGGGATACCATGTTAATGAGGGAACTAGCTTGTTCTCTGTTGCTTCAGAGGCTAGGACACGGAGTCATGGATTTAAACTAAGAGAAAAGCGATTCCACCTAAACAGTAGGAAGAACTTTCCGACGGTGAGGGCAGTTCGACGATGGAATGCTCTGCCTCGGGGGTGGGGGGGTTGAGTCCCCGTCTTTGGAGGTCTTTAAGCAGAGGTTGAATGGCCATCTGTCGGGAGAGCTTTGATTGTGGGATCCTGCATGGCAGGGGGTTGGACTGGATGGCCCTTGTGGTCTCTTCCAACCTTGTGTGATTTTGTGATTAGAGAAACAGGCAGCGGTAGCTGGGGCCCGCAAAATGATGGTGCTTAAAGTCCCCCTAGTTCTGCCTGTTCACAGGGATGCCACACTGCATGGCTAATGTCTCTTTAAGGGCAGAACTAGGCTTACGATCTCTGGAAGCATGGGCAAGGGCCTTCAGGCTTTGGCTGAAATTTTGATTTGCCACAGAAGCTAATGGGTGCCTCTATCTATTAAAATCTGACTCTTATGCTGCCCTGTGGAAGAAATGAATGGAGACTAGACTGAAAATGCTGCGTTTTAGCAGCGGTGATTTGGAGATGTTGGGAAGATCAGCAGCACATTCTGTGGTGAATAAACTTCTGTAAAACTTGGACTTTTCAGCAGCACGAAGAGAGTCCATAGGGTATGGACTCACCTTTATACTTACAATTGTCTTACCCAAAGGCGCCGTTGCCATATTGAATTTTTTAAAAAATATATTTTATTAAAGTTTTTTTTGGGTACAAAAATAAAAAGGGGAATGGGAAGGGAAAAGGGGAAAGCATTTAATTTTCTGTGTCCAAACTTTTCCAATAAACTGTAGACATGTCCCATAAATTAGTTTTGTTTAAAATACACTCTTCGGTTTCTCATCATTAAAAAATACAGTATATCTCCCCCCCCCTTTTATAAGCTATATTGATTTTTTGTTACTGATCCTCAATACAGGAGAGCATTGGCTCTTGCAAGATTAAACTCTACCTTTCTCAAGTAATGCAAGGTTGAATGCAAAGGACTGCATACTCAGATAGGCTTTGTGACTGTGCTTCTGGATAGATAGAAACTTTGGAGCATTGCTTACTGGAATGTGGTACCTTTTGCAGTATTTGGGATTTGTGGATTACTCCTCTTTTCTGTGGTGATGAGGCGCTGTCAGTACTGGACCAAGGTTAAGAAATTCTTGGCAGGCGTAGATTTAAGAGTTACGTTGGCTGTAGACAATTTTTTTTGCTCATGTAATTTAATGTAAAGGACTTCAAGCACAGTAACTGGTTGGTTATTTAAATTATTTTTTGTTGTACCTAGTGTGACATTGCTCAAGGCCTGTAGGCTAAACGAGTGGTATCATTAAAGTGAGTAAGATCTGCCTGTTCCTCATGCCTAGGGTTGCCAGCTCTGGGTTGGGAAATACCAGGAGATTTGGGGGGCGGAGCCTGAAAAGGGCAGGATTTGGGGAGGGGAGGGAATTCAATGCCATACAGTCCAATTGCCAAAGCGGCCATTTTCTCCGGGTGAACTGATCTCTATCTGCTGGAGATCAGTTGTAAAAGCAGGAGATCTCCAGCTAGTACCTGGAGGTTGGCAACCCTACTCATGTCCTTCCTCTTGCCCCTCACCTGTCTGCCATTGCTGTTAGAATTTTCCTGGTGTTCTTTTAAAGTGTTACTCCACATTGTGCAAGGGAAACTGAAGAAGTGTATGGATTTTCTTTCAAGATTTATTAAGTCCTCAGGCCCATAGCCAGAAATGTTAGAGTGAGGGGCATGAATGAGTACATTGGGCAGGCTAGGGTGGCAAGGTCCCCATCATCCCAAACCCTGAGATTTATTGGATGGCACTTGATGAGGGGCTGTGGCTCAGTGGTAGAGCATCTGCTTGGCATGCAAAAGGTCACACGTTCAATCTCCAGCATCTTCAGTTAAAAGATCTTCCAGTAGGTGATGTGAAAGACCTCTGCCTGAGACCTAGGAGAGCTGCTGTCACTCTGAGTAGACAATATTGACTGTGATGGACGAAGAGTCTGATTCAGTATAAGGCAGCTTCATGTGTTCATGTATGTCATGGGATGAGGCCTGTTTATATGACGTTGGCTTGCAATTTAACGTAGATGATGCAGCTAATGCAAGTAACTTGAGCTTTGCAAGTGGTGTCAAGGTGGCTTGTAATTAATGATTAAAATCAGATACTGGACTGAGTGAAGCTGGGTGTTCATTTTTCTCCTCCTACCTCCCCTTCCTGGTCCCACCTATTCCTTAGGCAAATGTCCTACTGCAAACATAGGAGGCAACCCAAAACAGTTTAAATTAAAAAAGAGAGAAACATGTATGGAAAAAAACCCAAAGGGCTCAGGAAGAAAAGATGGTGTGACAGAGCAAAAGAGAATGAATTTGGCCAGGAAGGGGATAACTGACTCAGCTTCTGTGAACTTGTTGCTTCCCCTCCTCCGCTCCTTCCCAGGCAAACAGAACAAAAACTGCCTGCGCCTTTCCTCTTTTATCTCTGCAACAAAAAGGGATATAACTTGCTTAAAACAATAAAAATGGAGAATTCAGAAGTGATACATAATATTTTGGGATAGTGTTGCCCCCATGTTCTCTCACCCCTGTTGCTCTAGGTATTCAACTCTTTACCTAGGAATTGAAGCCAGTATCTAAATGAAATTTGAATGCAGTGACCTAGAAGTTTATACCTGTGAGGCTACACTGTGTGTGTGTAAAGTGCCATCAAGTTGCAGCCGTCTTATGGCGCCCTAGTACGGTTTTCAAAGCAAGAGACTAACAGAGGTGGTTTGCCATTGCTTTCCTCTCCATAGCTACTCTAGTATTCCTTGGAGGTCTCCCATCCAAACACTAACCAGGGCCAACCCTGCTTAGCTTCTGAGATCTATCAAGATCAGGCTAGCCTGGTCCATCCAGGTCCAGGCACTATTCCTTCTTTTTTCCTGTATGCTGTGTGAAGGTGCTTTTTCTACTTGCCATGACCTTCTTTTGTTCTTTTACAGGTGTGACCCAGGTTGGGAAGGGAAATATTGTGAACAGTGTGTGAGGATGCTAGGCTGTACCCATGGAACATGCCACCAACCTTGGCAATGCATCTGTCAAAGTGGCTGGGCTGGCAAGTTCTGTGACAAAGGTAGGTCACTGCAGCTGGACAGGTGCTTCAGAAAATCATGCGTAAAGTTTGCATGAAAAATTGAGATCAAAGGATACGATGCAGAAGGGGACAGTTCTTAATCTGAGCACTCTGCATTATCACATGGATTTCTGAGGACATGTCCCATGATCCCCTGAAAGTTCAGGGTGGATTGTGTAAACAGAGCAAGAGAGGGTTACGTGGAATGTGATAACATCGAAACATACCATGGGCCCTTCTGGATTAGAAGAATGGTCCATCTAGTTCATCATGCTGTTTCCCACAGAGGCTAACCAGATGCTTCGATTACCTCCATCCGATTTAATATGGGTTGCTGTGGTACAGGTAGAAGCCTGTATCTTGGGTTCTCCCTGGGCTCCTGCCCACTCCATCTGTGATGTTTAAATGAGAAGCCATCTGAATTGCTAGGATGGTATCTGTGCTCCTCTGCTCTGACACAGCACAAAGGCGACTTTGTTGGTTATGCACTTCTTTGAGTTGTGGTTTGGATCCTGCAGTTGACCAACACTGCTCTGCTTTTTTCCTGACTGCTGTGGTAGTACCATAACAATTTGCATATGGAGTGGAGAGTGAGGTGCTGATATGACTATCCGATACTGGTGGCCAACTCCCAACTTCACTGCCTGATCTGTAGGGACTTTTTTTGTTGCTTCTAGCTGGCTTGGAGCAGCTGAATCATTTACCCAGGGACTTTGTCGTGTTTTTCATCATTCTAGTGAACTAACTGCTTGAATAGAGGAACGATAAAGCCTTCTTAGTAGTGGTAGATTGGGTGCCTTCCTGTTTTCCATTATCAGGTCTTCCCTGAGGGAATGGACATTGAGAGGGGGCCAAACCACCCCTGTGGCTTAGGTGGAAAAAATTACCAAATAGTGAAATGAAACCACTGTGAATCGGTGGCCATATTTGTTGTGTTATAAAACAGGCTAATCTCACATGATGTTGGAGAGAGGCTGTGGCTCAGTGGTAGAGTGAATTTTTCCCCATGCAAATGGCTTCAGTCCCAGGTATCTCCATTTAAAGGATATCAACTGGTGTTGAAAAAAGATCCGTATCTCCTTGTGATCTTGGACAGCAGCTACAATGGACAATACTGAGCTAGACTGTCTAGTGCAGTGATGGCGAACCTTTAAGAGACCGAGTGCCCAAACTGCAACCCAAAACCCACTTATTTATCTCCGAGTGCCAATGCGCACCACGGCAACACGGCACAGCCCTAGGCCAGTGGTCAGCAAACTCATTAGTCAACAGAGCCAAATATCAACAGTACAATGATTGAGATTTCTTTTGAGAGCCAAATTTCTTAAACTTAAACTATATAGGTAGGTACACTGAATAAAACTTGATATCATACTTAATAATGATCTTATTTATTGATAAAAATTAAATTGTAAGTCCCTGCCATTTCCCCCTCCCCGTCCGGAGTCCCATTGGGAGGCCAGGTCTACCCATTGGCTTTCTTGGCAGTAGACCTGGCCTCTGGAGGCCCATAGAAGCCAACTGGTAGACCTGGCCTCTGAAGGGGGACTTTTTTCCCCTCCTCGGAGTCCAGGTCTACCGCCAAGAAAGCCAGTGGGTAGACATGGCCTCTGAGGAGGGAAAAAAGTAAGTAAGGAATCCATAAAATTAAATCATGACAATGACTGACAAACACTGTACATTTTCCCCGTCTGCATTCTCAAAACTCTGCAGGGGGGCTTATTGTTTAGTTGTGCATCTGAATGGCAAATCCAAGGCAAAACCTCCCATTCATAAATGGCCAATAACTCCCCATGCAGAGTTTTGAGAATCTGGATGGGGAAAATGTGCATCTGAGTGGCAAATCCAAGGCAAAACCTCCCATTCACAAATGGCCAATAACCCCTGTCCCGAGCCCAGGCCTCCCCGGGCCACCTCGGGACTTCCCAGACACCGGCGGGGGCTAGCCACCACACGCGGGGGGAGTAAAGGGGTCAGGACGGCAAGATAAAAGCCCTTTCCACCCGTCCTTCCCTCCGCCCGCCGACAAACCTCTGCGGTTGGGCACCTGGCTGGGGGGGAGGGGGTGAAGCGCCGACCACACCACCCCCAGGCAGGAGCCGACCCCCACAACCTACCTTTCCCCCGCAGGTTCCCCAAAGGCAAGAAGGGCAGAAGCCCCTGAACCGGCCTAACCGAAGAGGGATGGGGGGGGCTTCTGGTGGGCTGGGAGTCCAGCCCCCCCAACACATGTGTGTGCGTGCTCGCCCCACTCCTCCGCGTGGGCCCCTCCAGAGGGCCGCGGGGGCCGGCTGCCCCCCGCCGGCCGCCGGGAGTGAGAAGGGCGGCGAGGCGGAACACCCTCCAGAGGGGCGGGGGGTGCCAGACGCCGAAGGAGGCGGGACAGGGTCAGCGAGCGGAAGCGGCGATGGGCTCCCCTCTTCTGGGCGGCGAGAGGCGAGGAGGTCCGGCTCAACGGACGGGGAAGGAGCAGCGGGAGGCCCTGATGCCCGCACCCCCCCGCAGGGATTCCCCCCCCCACGGCCAGGCCCGGGAGTGGTGCGGGAGGCCACGGGGAGGGGGGGTTCTCCACCCTCCCTCGGCTCCGTGCAGGGGGGGATCGGGACTGAGGCCGGGGCGGAAAAATCCAGCGGGGAGTCCAGGAAAGGGGGGGGCTTTGAACCGAGCGGTTCAAAGACCCCGCGGCCCAGCTGGGTGGCCGCCTGGCTATAGCCTCCCCCATCTGGGGCGGGGCAGAGCCAGAAAGGCCAGCAGCTGGGAGGAACCGTGCGTGCCGGCAGAGAGGGCAACGCGTGCCGGAAGTGGCACGCGTGCCATAGGTTCGCCAACACGGGTCTAGTGCAAGGCAGTTTCATATATATAGGGCAAAGGGAGATATTGTTGCCATCACCATGTATAAAGTTCAGTGTTTATAAATACGAAATAGAGAATGAATTATCGTGGGCCTCCTCAGCATCTAAGATCAGCCAGAGAGGCTGTGCTTCCAGTTCTGATTTGACTGGAGGCCAGACAGGCCCACCCAAGAAGCAGGCCCTTTTCCATTGTCATACCACCATATGGTTTTCTGTCACTGTAATTACTTCACAGGGTAAACAGTTTAAGCCTTATTAGTGGCAGCAGGTTACATAACTTCCTCCTTTCCATTATGAGGTCTTCTCTAAGGGACTGAATATTATGAAGGGGCAAACCCACCCATATAGGATGGTTATTTGGCTTTTTATAATCAAGTAAGGACATTTTCATTTCATTCAGTATTTGGAAAGTAGCGCTTTACTGTTTATAATAGGTCCCCCCCTTTTTTTTTGCTTCTCTGGATTAGTTTGTGGATGTAGTAAATACATATTAAAAGATACCAACCAGACCAAGGCCATGGAGGGTTCCCTGGAGGGGGTCTTCTAATGGAGAGACCATGAGGAGGAGTGGGAAGTGCAAAGTGAACACAGAACCTTCTTCCTTCCATGATCAACAATAAGAAATTCTTTAAATACATTAGGAGCAGGAAACCAGCTAGGGAAGCAGTTGGACCATTGGATGACAATGGGAGTAAAGGAACAGTAAGGGAGGACAAAGTGATTGCTGAGAAGCTAAATGAATTCTTCTCATCTGTCATCACTGTTGAAGATACAGGGCAGATATCTTTTCCTGAACTGATATTTTGGGGAGGGGAGAATGAGGAACTGGGCAAATTGTGGTAACAAGGCAGGAAGTTCTAGAACGTATAGACAAACTTCAAACTTACAAGTCATTGGGAGCAGACAGTATTCATCCTAGAGTTTTCAAGAACTCAAATGGGAAACCACTGAACTTCTAACGAAGATATGTAGCGTGTCCCTAAGATCAACTTCTGTACCAGGCCATTTATAAAGAGGGTTCCAGGTGGGACCCAGAATATTACAGGCCAGTTAGCTTAACATCTGTTCCAGGTAAATTGATGGGAAGCATTATTAAAGATAGAATTGTCAAGCATATAGAAGGGCAAGGCCTGATGAGCAAAACCCAACATGGCTTCTGCAAAGGTAGGTTCTGTCTCACTAAACTTTTAGAGTTTTTTGAAAGTACCAGTAAGCATGTGGACAGAAATGAGCCTGTGTACACTGTGTATTTGGATTTCCAAAAGGCTTTTGATAAAGTCCCCCACCAAAGACTGCTAAGCAAACTTCATAGTCATGGGATAAGAGGACAAGTCCTCTTACGGATTAAGAGCTGGCTAAAAAATAGGAAGCAGAGAGTAGGAATTAATGGTCATTTCTCACAATGGAGGGATGTGAGCAGTGGATTCTTTCAGGGAACTGTGTTGGGAATGGTGCTTTTCAGCCTGTTCATCAGTAACCTGGAGCTGGGAATGAACAGTGAGGTGGCTAAGTTTGCAGATGACACCAAATTATTTAGGGAGGTTAAAACAAAAATGGATTGTGAAGAGCTCCAAAAGGGTCGCTTCAAGCTTGGGACAGGCATTAAAATTGCAAATGAGATTCAGTGTGAGCAACTGTTAGCTGTTTACAGATAGCAGCTTTATATAACTCAGATTCCAGATGCATCCATTAGCTGTTCGACACTCAACAGTCCCAGTCGGATTCATGTGGCTTCCATCTTCACTGTGTCTGGTAACTCCACAGATTACCTTTTCCTATCTCAGTTTCATCACAGCCAGTCTGAGAAGTACATGGGACATGCATGCAATATATATATATATGAATGGCATGGATATCTTCGCTTTTGACCTGGAATCGCTCCTTTCCCCCCCAGATGTGCATATCTGTGAGCACCAGTCCCCCTGCCAGAACGGAGCCCAGTGTGTCTATGACCGAGACGGAGAATATTCCTGCCTGTGCCTTGAAGGATTCCATGGGAAGGACTGCGAGCTGAAGACAGGGCCGTGTGAAAAGGCAGGGTGAGAGATTCTAGAAGAAATAAATGGGGACGAGCAGATGGGTTTCTCAGACTTTGTTACAGTGAACTCCCCAGCTTGAAGAAGATACTGTCTAAGCCAAACATCTGTCCACTGGGAAATGTTACAGTATACATTCAGTGGACAACCTTTCCCTGCAGTACGTACACTGGGACCCACAATTAGGACAGACTTCCCAGCTTCTCCCTTCAGCATACACTGCAGGGAATGGAGGCTGAGCATTTTAGAGTTGTCTTGATGGCTCAGATACAAGGAAACAATACGGAAGGTAACTGCCGGTAACTACTCATTGAAAAACCCATACATGAAACTAACACGTGAAATAGCTAGGTGATTTCCAGGGCTCCCAGGCATTGTTCCGCGGGACCTGGTAACACACTAACAATTAGCCGGGCAGGTCTCCATTGAGGTGTAGATGCCGGGGGGGGGGTGGGGGGGCAGAGGCAGAAAGCCAGAAAGCCTTAGCTGACACCACTGCACCATGCGGGCTCTGCCAGAATAATGACTGGGCAGCTTTTGTAAATGGTGAAACACGTCACATAAACCATATTTTTAAAAACAATCAAACATAAATATGTACATAATACTCGGCGTTGTATATAGTACAAGGACACGAGTGTGGTGTAGTGATTAAGAGGGTCAGACACGCTCTGCCTTGGAAGCCTGCTGGGCAGCCAGCCACACACCCTCAGCCTAACCTACACCCCAGAGTTGTTGCGAGGACAAATGGAGGTTAGAAGAATGCTGTATGCTGCTTTGGGTTGCCTTTGGTGAGAAAAGGTGGGATGTAAATGAAGTAAATAAAGTGTACCCCCCCCCCGCAAAAAAAGGGGGGAACTTAACCCTAAAAAACAGAAGTACTTCATTTACTCACAGAACTCATTAAAGTCCCGCAGGGTCCTAATGTTACTAGGGCCTGATTTAAAAAAAATTAAACACTGATGATTACAACAGAACTTCAATCAAGGTGGGTTTTACCAGCTGAATATAAGCACAGTCTGTGCAGGTTTTGTTCAATGTCTGATGTCTGTTTTCAGATTTCCATGCAAGAATGGCGGGCAGTGCCAGGACAAGAACGGCTTTGCTAGCAACTACACCTGCAAGTGCCTGGCAGGATTCATCGGTTCACGTTGCGAAATTGACGTCGACGACTGCCTGATGCGTCCCTGTGCCAATGGTGCCACTTGCCTCGACGGCATCAACCGCTTCTCCTGCCAGTGCCAGGCAGGCTTTGAAGGACGCTTCTGCACCATCAACGTTGATGATTGTGCCAGCCAGCCGTGCAGGAATGGGGCAAAGTGCTACGATCGCATCGACGACTTTGATTGTTTGTGTCCCGATAGATTTGTTGGCAAATCTTGTGAGCTCCCTGCTCCCGAGCCAACCTGGGTCACCACATTTCAGCCTGATCACAACGGTGTTGTGAAAAGCACGGCCGGCAGTGACATTTGGACGACCCAGACTGAGCCAGTTAGGATGGTGGTCACTGGGAAACGGATCACTAACAACAGTGAGAAACCAAACGCAGGAGGGCTGCTAATCTCCGTGAAAGAGGTGGTGACGCAGCAGGAGTCTGGGTTGAGTCAGTCGCAGCTGATTTTAGTGCTGGTGTTCGGGCTGCTCACTGTTGTGCTTGTCTTGGTAACTGTTTTGTTGCTGCTGAAGAACTGGCAGAGGGGGCGCCGGAGGTGCCAAAGCCCCGCGCAGTCCGCACGGAAACTTCAGGACCAAGAGTGTCAAGTGGGAATGTTAAGTACAGTCTTGATAGAACCCAGGAAAACAACAGAGCTGTAAGGACGCACAGTTGGACTCTGGCCAACCTACATACACCCATCAATGAATCCTTCAAACCATGTCCTGGAGCTGTTCTGGCTGCGTGTTTCCAAACTACTGAAGGGCTCCGGTAGAACTTAAGTTTGTGAAACAGCAGGAAGGAGGATTCCTACGAGGTAGCAAATCCTTGTTTGAAAGCAAGAGTCCTTGAATGTGTGCAGCTTAAGGCATTCGAGTGGTAACACCAACTTACCAAGAGAGCCAAAGGAGATTCTGGGTCACGATAACCCGGTGCTGGCAACAGCAAGCAAGACGGATGTATTCCATCCCGCGTGCACTAAAGGGAGAAACGAGGCCAAGTACGTCAGAGCAGGCTGTAGGAGCCAAAACTCCGTTAGGCCCTTGGGCATCTGGTAACTCTGTTACTGGAGGTGTCCTATGGCCTATCTATTTACACGAGGGGACTTAGACTGTGCTCTGC
This sequence comes from Euleptes europaea, assembly GCF_029931775.1. NCBI lineage: Eukaryota > Metazoa > Chordata > Lepidosauria > Squamata > Sphaerodactylidae > Euleptes > Euleptes europaea. The sequence goes on along the minus strand of NC_079318.1, from coordinate 35,421,231 downwards.
TGGAGCTCTGGCACAGACAATCTGGGATTCCTGTTCCGGGTAGAGGTTTTCAGTTCCTTTCACACACCATGAGTTCACCATGAGGGCCTTGTGCTGGCATGAACTGTTTTGCTGACAGCACTGATTATGCAGGCTCCTATCTTGCCCATTCTACCCTGTACTGTGTCCTTTCTCCATGCGGTTACAAATTCTCCATGCGGTTACAACTAACGACATGTCTTACCCCGTCTTTTATCAAACCACCTCCACAGGTTTGTTAGCGATTTCACATCACACTACTTCACGACACCAGCGCCTCAGTCTCTCAGCTGCGGTGCCCGGGAGAGGCGAAAGCATCACAAAGCCTTTGTCCTTCTCAACTGACCTAGTTCTTTCCAGTTGCCAGAATGGAAACGTGTGTGAAGCTGGAAATTGTGGCTTGGCATATTCAGTAATAATCCCAGTTCCCTGGCCTAACTTGTGCTCTGCAAGAACCAACATGGAAGGGACTTAGAAAAAAAACATGATAGTGCTTTCAAGCACCACCTGAAGAAATTTTAGTTTGAGGAAGCAAGATTCAGGTTAACTCCAGCTCCTGTGGCAGCTTTTATGGAGACAGACTAATGTACAGCTATGCTGTGTTTGGGAAGAGAAATGTGTTTTCAAGGGATCTGACAAGCACCATGAACCCCCACCCAATCTTCCATTTTTTGTGTGTGCTGTTGATGATTGTTTGCAGCCAGTGTTTTCCTCCATCAGCTTTTCTTTCACTGTATGGTAGTGAATGTGGTATTGTCACAGATTGAATCCGATTGTGTTATGTGGGGGAATGGCAGTGATAGCCAAGGAAACAGCATCGCCCTAATTGTGAAGCCCCAGTCTAGCTGAGCCAGACTGCGCATTTAGATGCACACTGGAATGTACATCTAATGCAGAACAGTATAGTTTGGATGGGCAATGTCAGCCTTTGGACGCACATTCTGATGACACAGCAGAGTACGGATATTGTCCACCCATGGTACATTGCTTTCTGCTGGCCCTCAATCCCATGCAGGTGGTCAAATTAGGTACAAATGTGCATATGGGATAGAATTGGGAGTGCAGCTGCTGACTATGTTTGGGACCACCAGCTGCACAGGTCTCTGGGCATGTACCTTGATAATCTGTACCCTGCAAAAATAGACTATGCGGATTGCTTGTTCAGAGCCGGTACTCACTGGGGTATACATAGCCCCCCCTGAACAGAAGTTATAATCATCGTACAGGGGTTAGAGGTTGAGTCAGCAACCGCAGTCCCAAACCTTATCACCTCCGTGTGTATATCTCTATCCAGTTTGACTATCTCACAGGGCACTTGGCTCCAAAGGTTTTTCTGGAGTGAACAGGGCTGGATTTGGGGCTTCAAATTGTTGCCATAACACAGTGAAATGGAGTGTTGGGTCCAATAGGCAATGGAGACAAATTCTCTTCTCATAACCTGTTTTGCTTCCTTTTGTACCCCTCTTCTGAAAGAACAGAAAAAACGAGGGTGCTTTTTGAGTGTCATGAAAATATGTATGAAATTTCCACCTCCCTCACTTCAGTTCAACTCTGGAAAGATTACCTTGCTTTCAAATCAGCTGTTACATCATTATGAAGCACATTTTAGTTCTAAGGGTCAGTTGAGGGAGACCATTTGGGTGGCAACTACAGCCTATTCTGTAGTGTTTGTTCTGATTCAGATTATTCACTCTCCGTTCTGGAAACAGAGGCCTCTCTTGGAATAGGCTCTGGTTTAGGTCTTGTGTGTGGAATTTTCTCATTCACTAGCACTTGTCTTTCCCTTCTCCCTGTATTAGAGATACATGAGTACCCCACTTCTATGGCCAAGGAACTACCAGATATGTGTTTGGAAATATGAGTTAAAAAAAAAAAAGGGAGGAAGAAGGGTGGGGTGGGATAGGGTGGGAACGTGACCAGAAAGATTATTTTTGTAATACACCGTTGATGAACAATGTAACTTTATAAAATAAAAAGTAAAATACTAGAATTACTGCCTTTCTGCCCCCTCCTCTAGACTTTAACTCACGTTGAAAATGTCACTTTCTGCTTCTAAATGGGGAGAAATAAAGAGGTGTTGTCTTAGTTCCAGATTTGGGGAGAATGAGCTGCCATTTTGTGCCACTCTAGAAAAGGGAAATCGTCTCAGTGATGTAAATAGAATAACTCAAAGACTATGAATTTGGAGAGCAGAGGGGAAGAGTCGTTACACTACTCCTCCATGTACAAATTGCTGTACAATATTTCAACTGGAATATCAACAATCCAGAAAGGTAGGCTAAAGAGAGACAGTGACTCACTCCATGGCTAAATGGGGGACGTTAACTTCCATCTCTCTTGACTAAACCTAACTGTAGACTTCGCAACATATTTGAACAGCAAGAGGCCAGTGAGGAAACAGGCCTGTCACAAATGGAAAGTATGGACCTCTGCCTTATGCTCATCTCTTCAAAGCTTTGTTCAGAGACAGGAAGCTTTTCAGTTGTCAAGACTAGTTCTAATGCATGTAAAGCAACATCTGTACTCTTCTTTCCCTAGAATATTGGGCTCTGTATAGACACATATATCCAAGACAACTATTCCTAGCTCAAGGTCTCTCAATACAAGATTCTCTGGCTCAAGTGGAACCCAAGCAGTACTGTAAGACCTTATGATCCCAGTCTGTTTATTCTAAACAGAAAACATATTTCTCATCGCTTGCTGTGTGTGTAGAGGGAAGAGTTGCATGAGGAACGTATTGCCTTGAGCTGTACCTGCTTGGGGCCTTATGTCTGGCAAACCAGCAGAACCAGGAAGAAAAATATATACTGTATGGTATTATCTTTCTAGTGTAGATTCCACTGTTTGTTCACTCTGCCACAATACCAGGGTATGAGCTCAGTTGAGCACACATGCTATCAAAGCCTTCAAGGCTATTCAACCACCTCTGCCCTATGCAAATATGATATAGGACAACTAGGAGTGTTATTGTCCTATTTGAATAACTTAAATAAATACATGAACAGTATTCAGCATTTGCAACTGACTCTCCCAGTAGCAGTGGATTATTGCCACTATTAGTAGCATTTCTCTTCTGCACCTTCATGCTTTTTGCATTAAATCCTGAATTTCATTCCCCCCCCCCCCCCGGTGGTTATAGGCACACTAGTTATCCCTAATGGGAAGCAGCAGCATCCTGGACTCTATGAATGCAGGAGGAATTATTTTCTCAATGAGTCAAAATGACAGATGGACTATGCTTCAAGTAGAACAGTTCCTGTTCCTCATTTCCAGAGAAAATGTGCAGTGTAATATACTTTAGGATGTGAGCCAGAAAGCCCCTGGTTAAAATCTTATCTCTACCATAAACTCACTAGGTGAAGTTAGGTGAGCCACATTCTCTCAATATGAAAATGATAACGCTGGCCTATTTTACATAGTTGTGCAATATGGTGTGAACCAGGATGCTGGGCCAGGTAGATGGACCACTGGTCTTAGTCAGCAGGGCACTTACGTCCTTACTGAGATAGGAGATTAAGCTCTTTGTTCAAAGTTTCAATGCACCATCTGACAGGCACCACCCAAAATCAAGATGTGGCAGCTGTGCTCCAGGTGTTTGCAGAGCAAAGTCTGCACTGCACACTGGAGAGTCTCCATCGTTTCCACAGCTGCTCTCAAAACAGTAACTTTGTTCACGGGAAACTGGAAACTCCCAACATGCACACGTCTTGGAGGGCTTACAAGCTCAGACTAAGGGGGAGAAAAGCAATGGAGAAGTAGTCATACAAGACTTGGTAATGAAATAATGAAGGCTGTGTATGATAACTACAAATAACTGCAATACTGTACCAAGAAAAGCTGGATTTTGTACCCAAGTTGTCTATGTTTGCATATATCTGCTAATTTTGCATACTTTATTCAGATTCAGGGGGAAGGCATCTTGGCCATCTTCTGGTCACTAGGGTTGTGGGGCGGGGGGAGGTAGTTGTGAATTTCCTGCATTGGGCAGAGGGTTGGGCTAGATGACCCTGGTGGTCCCTTCCAACTCTATGATTCTGCTAGACACAAGGAAAAGCCATGTCAAACACTGCTCCCTTCAAATCCTCTTCAGCACCCACCCCCTGCTAGCTTTTTGAGATTTTATCAGGTATTGGCCCCAGACTTCTGTATTTATTTTTGCAGCCTTACAAGCTAGAAGTTAGCTTCTGGGATTCTTTTTTTTTTAAGCAGAAGCCTTCAGCAAGGCAGCATTCCGTATCCTGTACCAATACTCTCACTTCTGTCCTGCAATTACCACATCCACAGAGCCTTACCTATAAAGACAGAGGCCAGAGAAAGTGTTCAGGCATAGGAAACAATATAACACAGGAGTGGGGCAGCAGAAGGGTTTCAGCCGCGTGAAGGGTGCGAGAAAACCAACAAGCCTTCTCCTATTACGTAAATTTGGTGAAAGGTTTGTTGCCTTTTCAGCTCCAGCGAACAAGAGAGATAAAATGGGATAGGTGATATCTTTTATCAGAGGTATTTCAATAAATTCCCCTGAAACATTTGCATCAAGTCCAGACAAGTAAGACAACTCCAAATAGGGAGAAAGATGTACCAGGAAATGAGATTGAGTTGGGCAGAACTGCTTGAGGAACAAACTGCTGTTTTCCTCAGAATTACTGAACCAAAGAACACAAAGATGAAATGGGGGGGGGGGATTGTCCATAGGAAAGGTGGGGGAAAGGGGGAGGAGTCCTGTTGTTAATGAGTGGTAATCAGTGGTGAAGACTCAAAAGAGACAATTGTTTAGAAATCAAATGTTATATTCCTTTTAAAAACACCAGCCCATTACAACAGATAGTCATTTGAATTCTTGAGCAAAAGCCATTTTTGATCCACGTACACTTCTTCAGTACCCCCAATGCCCCCCCCCACCGTTCTCCCCCTGAGTCTGTGGTATGAAATGTATCCCCTTGCTGGAACCCTCTTCTGTCAAAGCAGAACCTTACTGCATCTGCCTATAAGTAACAATGCAAGATGCCCAGTATAGTGTGGAGGGCACGCTCCCCTAAGGAAGGGATGGATGGGGAACAGCACGAGAGGGACCACGCTGCAGAGGGGATGCATCACAAGCATGAGGCACTGATTGCCGCGTCTCAAGAGTCTGCTTCGAGGTCACTGCGGCCCACTGTGCAGGAGGCGTTGAAACATGGAGTCCTGCTTCTCACTGAGGACAGCCGGGGAATCAAGCTCTGCCACCTTCCCAGCATGCATCACCAGCACTCGGTCAGAATCCAAAATGGTGTTCAGCCTGGTTGGAGGAAAGGCAACAGATTAAGGAAGGCAAACTTCATCTAATAGGACAAGTAGAAACCTCAAGTACTTCCCTCTCTTTTATTTAAATAAAGTAGGGTGAAGAGGGGTTTCACTCCCTACTAGGCAGCGCTATATTGCCACAGGCATCTAGTACCAATAAGCAACTGCCATTTGTTTTTTCAGAGGCCCAGTTCTCATAATAACAGTTGAGATGGTATAAGTTTTTTTATATATATAAATAGAGAAACAATCAATTCTGACTCTTGTAATGTGACGCTAGGTTTAGAACATAAGGCCATGCTGGATCAGATCAAAGCCCATTAAGTCCAGCAGTCTGTTCACACAGTGGCCAACCAAGTGCCTCTAGGAAGCCCACAAACAAGACAACTGCAGCAGCATCCTGCCTGTGTTCCAAAGCACCTAATATAATAGGCATGCTCATCTGATCCTGGAGAGAATAGGTATGCATCATGACTAGTATCCATTTTCACTAGTAGCCCTGAATACCCCTCTCCTCCATGAACATGTCCACTCCCCTCTTAAAGCCTTCCAAGTTGGCAGTCACCACCACATCCTGGGGCAGGGAGTTCCACAGTTTAACTATGTGTTGTGTGAAGAAATACTTCCTTCCAGCTCCCGCTTCAGGAAATTCCTGGCGATTTAGGGGCAGGGCCTGGCAGGCAGACTTTGGTAGGGGTGGAATTATGTCTCTGACAAAGGACAGATATTCCAGCTAAATGCTGTTTGGGAAAAGAAGTGCGGGAAGTTGGCAGAGAACTCTTCTATTATATTCAAGCCCAAGTTGGCAATATGCCCCTCGTGTATACATCCTTAGTGAAAAGAAGAAGAGTTGGTTTTTATATGCCGACTTTCTCTACCACTTATGGAAGAATCAAACCTGCTTACAATCACCTTCCCTTCCTCACAACAGATACCCTTTGAGGTAGGTGCGGCTGAGAGTGTGTGACTGGCCCAAGGTCACCCAGCTGGCTTCGTGTGTAGAAGTGGGGAAACAAATCCAGTTAACCAAATTAGCCTGACGCTCATGTGGAGGAGTAGGGAATCAAACCCGGTTCTCCAGTTCAGAGTCCACCACTCCAAACCACCGCTCTTAACCGCTACACCACGCTGGCTCTCTGAAGTCAGCATGTATCAGTGCTGTGATATTAACAAAAACTTGAGTCCAATCAATGTACCTAGAAATATGCTCCTATTTAGGTTGCTGTGCTTGAAGTCCATTTCCTTCCAACATGATTTGTAGGAGTCAACACAGGGAAATCTGCCAGGAAGCATCTGAGCATATTGCCAACTTGGGCTTGAATATAATAGGAGTTCTCTGCCAACTTCCTGAACTGCTTTTCCCAAACAGCATTTAGTTGGAATATCTGTCCTTTGTCAGAGACAATTCCACTCCTCGCATGTCACTGCAAGTCTTCCCTGAGATGTGTCTTGCTCCAGTTTGGTAAAGGTCTAAATGTCTTCATAGGTATGTTAAACAATATTTGTCTTTCGCTGTTATGAAGTCAATTACTCCAGCAAAATGCACACTTACCGTGCAATCCTGACTTCTGCCAGCGGCCGCACCCAAAGGCCTTTGGAGGCCGGCGATAGCCCACGCTGGCGCAAGGGCCCACAGCGCCGGTGTCCGGGAGGCGCACTCTGGCGTTTGTGGCCCCAGCACTGGCATGCAGGGCTGGACACTGGTCTCTGGCTGCTGCAGCGGCAGTGCTAGGCCCGGATGTCGGCGGAGCTGGCCGCCGGCGTAAGACCGCCAGCAAAGGCCGTGGCGGTGACCCAGGAGGCATTCCCGGGGCATAACAGTTTCCTAGGAGGTGTCCCCGGGCGTTATGGCGCCGGCCAGGGGGTGGAGGCTGCCGTCAGGCGGCCTCCTGAGCCATTTCGGCTCAGGAATGCCCCCTATTTTTGCGGCTGAGATACGCCACCTTTTAGGATTTTTGGCACCGGGCGGAGGTTTCGGCAGTGCCGTTGCCTCCTAAGCCCGGCGCACGCATTCCTCTCAGGAATGCGCTGTAAGGCCACCCCTGTGTGTAAAGGTAGAGAGCTTTGATCCCACTGAACGTTGGGATTTAAGCAGCCTTATTTTGTACAGGTCTGCAGTCTTTAAGTAAGTTGGGCTCAGAAGTGCAGCTTGCACAATGGGGATCAGACATTTTGACAAAGATTCATAGCTTCCAATGAATAGCTTTACTATTCTACAAGAACATGTGGCAGGCTCCACCCATAAGGGTATTACTTTTGAATTTCCTCTCTGTTTATTTGTTTTATACTAATATATCCTGCTTCAAGCAGGGCAGGCAATAAGTTAAAATCCAAAAACATCAATGATGATGCTCTAATCCAAGCACACCATGTCCTACCCTCTGGATCCCTAGGGACTTTTTGCATTTTTTGGATTTGGATATTTTTCTGAATAGTGCGTATAACTTGTTAATGTGCTATTCTCGCTGAACTCCTTCAGCCTCTATAGGACTGTAGGTTTTAGACAAGCAGTTTGTCATTCAGCACTTAGTCACTCACTCTTGCTCTTTGGCTTTTCACAGAAGGTCACCAGTTCTAAATATGGGGCAAAATACTGATACATATCAATAAAATCAATTTAAATGCTTCTAGCCTGCTTTTCTCCCCAAAATAGAACTTCAGGATCTCTAAGAATATGCATGGTATGTATTTCAGCTTAAAGGAAGGTAACAGAAACAGCACAACTTTCCAGCCTATATAGTGTATATATACAGGATAAAAACAGGAATCTACACAGAATTCATATTTTTAAAAATGTATGCATCATCTCTGTGTGTGCAATAATGCAAACCACACTAACTCAAGTGTACAGTGAACTACTACAAAATTTTAAAACTAATTCTTGAGACAGCAGATATAAATATTAGATTTCCAAAGTAATAGGTGTGACCCATATTATCCTGATGTAAAATTCACAAATTGTGTGATAATGTTGCCCATCAAAAACTCAGAATCTAGCTTGGGAACTGAGCATTTCAAAATAAACATGGCTAAGGTAATATTTCATTTCCACATGTTGGTCCCTAAACACTCCAGGATGAATTTTTCAGGGCTGTTCCCCATAAGCCTGACCACACTAATGACCTAAAAGCCTGACCTAAAAGCACTTCTGATTTGTAAATTAAAACCCATGTGGCTGAGGTGTTTCTCCATCTGGCATCCACTGTGGCTAACTGCAGCAAGTAGTAAATAGCCTGTTGGGGAGGCTGGTAGTCTAAGAATTCAAAGAAAGTTAAGGTTAGGCAGAGCCCCGTGGCGCAGAGTAGTAAGTGGCAGTACTGCTGTCAAAAGCTCTGCTCACAACTTGAGTTTGATCCCAATGGAAGTCGGATTCAGGTAGCTGGCTCAAGGTTGACTCAGCCTTTCATTCTTCCGAGGTCGGTAAAATGAGTACCCAGCTTGATGGGGGTAAAGTGTAGATGACTGGGGAAGGCAATGGCAAACCACCCCATAAACAAAGTCTGTGTAGTAAATGTCATGATGTGATGTCACCCCATGGGTCAGTAATGACCCAGTGCTTGCACAGGGGACTACCTTTACCTTTTAAGGTTAGGCAAGGTGATCGCTAAAGTATGAAAATATGAGGTATGAAAATAAATAAAGGACTGAGTAACACCCTACTTTAATTCTGTGTGGAGACCTGAGAACAGTAGCTGATGGGAAAACAAAAATGCACCTGTGAGCGATAGTTAGCACCGTTTTGTCTGCAAATCGCTGACGGATGGTCTGCTGGAGCAATTTGTCAGTCTTATGATCCACACTTGCAGTAGCCTCATCGATACACAGAACCTACCATTGAAATAAAGTTTTTTTTTTAAAGCAGTATGAAAATGCAGGAAATGAAGGATGTCACAAACAAACTCATGGTCCAACAACTCTTCCTACCACACATTGAATAAGTCAGTCAGGTCCTAGAATCTTAATAAGATAAGAAGAGCCCTAATAGATTAGACCAAGTGTCCATCTAGTCCAGCACCTTTTTTCCAGCAGGGGCCAGCCAGATGCCTCCAGGATGCTCACAACTGGGCTTGAAATCCTTCCCCCACTGCTCATCCTCCAGAAGTTGGTACCCAGAAGCATTCCACTGCTGAACATGAAGATTCCATTTCCTGCGTTGGTAGATAGCTGCTGATGGACGTATCCTCTGTGAATGTCTAAACTCCTTTTAAAGCCATCCAAATCAGTGGCCATCACAACATTCTTAGTACCAAATGTCATAAGTTAGTTGCACATTGTGTTAAAATCTATTCCCCCTTCCGAATCAATTTCGTTTTGAGACCACACATTATGGTATTAAGGGAAATGGAGAAAAAATTTCCCTCATCCACTGACTCTACAACATGCACAGTTTTATAAGCCTGTTATGTCTCTTGTAAATAATTTCTAAACTAAAAAGAAGTTCAAATGTTTTAGCCATTCTATATATGGATGTGTTCCAAATCCCTTTATTATTTAGCTTTCTGTTTTCTGCAAATTTCCTAGCTCAAACACATTCTTTTTGAGATGGGGCAATCATAATCTCCTCATCTCTTTCATGCCCTGAAGCACAACTCTCCCCCGGGCAAATGGCTGGCCTGAAGCAAAAAATCTTTGTTGGGCCTGCAGAACTAAGTATGAAACAGCAGAACTCACCTTGGCCTGAGTCAACAGAGCCCTTGCTAGACAGGCCAATTGCCTTTGTCCCATCGAGAGACTCTTTCCTCTTTCCCCCAGTTCACAATCTAATCCACCTGCAAAGAGCAAGAGAGTGAAGCCACTTTCAGAGTAACCAAGTTTAGCCATCCCAGACGAGAGTTGGACAGGATTCAAAACTCTCATCTGCTTAGCATTGGTCCATATAAATTTGACATTTCAGAAAGGAGAGACCTGGTACAAGAATGGTTGGAATGTGATGGGACAAAAACAGGTTGGAAGTAGTCTGTTCCCTTCCCAAACATTCCACTGGTTTAAAGACTTCCATTAATAAATCTTACTAGACTCTTGGTTAACACTGACAGCAATTTCCACCAAGGCTCAACCATTGCCACCTTTCTAGGTTATTAGCAGATTTTCTCTGTGGTTTTCAAGCTCACTGGCTCCTGAATCTTCATGCTCCTTTCCCCTTAGCAACCCTGGTCCCTTCCCCTCCCCACAAAAAGGACTCACCCATCTCTGTAATCACTTCCCGCAGGTGGCACTGCTCCAGGACTTGGTACAGGTCAACATCTGTGTGTTGCCCCTGAGGATCCAAGTTCTCACGGATTGTCCCGCTGAATAAGAATGGGTCCTGGGGGATGATGGCCAATCTAGATCTAAAAGGCAGAACAGAGCAAGGCTTGCTAGGGGGAAACAGCTTGGAGCGACAGCCTTGCCCCCATCTCATTACTTGTCTTCAGTTCAAGCCACAGCAAAAGAGACAGGGAAACACTGGACCTATAACAGACATGCAGAGTAATTCTTAAGTGGCTTAACCCTCCATGACTAAACTACCTGTCATATAGTGGATGGTGCCAAGTTGTTTTCTGTTGCCACAGAAGGTTGGACCAGAACCAACGAGTTGAAATTAAATCAAAAGAGTTTCCATCTAGACATTAGGAAGAACTTTCTAACAGTTAGAGAGGTTCCTCAGTGGAACAGGCTTCCTTGGGAGGTGGTAAGCTCTCCTTCCCTGGAGGTAAGCGGAGGCTAGATGGCCATCTGTCAGCAATGCTGATTCTATGACAGGCAGATCATGAGAGGGAGGGCATCTTGGCCATCTTCTGGGCATTGAGTAGGGGGTCACTGGGGTGTGGGGAGGAGGTAGTTGTGAATTTCCTGCATTGTGCCAGGGGTTGGACTAGATGACCCTGGTGGTCCCTTCCAACTCTTATGAGTCTATGATTCTAAAGAATGGCTGGGCAAGACCGCCACTAATCAGCCCCCCGGACAGTGGCATTCCACCAGAACCTGATGGAAGAAGGATTTTCCAGCTGTATCTTAAAAGTTGTTTGTTTGGATCTACTTACCTCAGCTCCTTCAGGTTAACGGAATGGCTGTCAATATTGTCCAGAAGAATTTGGCCAGCTCGGAGCTCCACCATATGAAAGAGAGCCAAGAAGAGAGTGGATTTGCCAGACCCGGTGCGCCCAACTATCCCTATCTTCTCCCCAGGATAGATAGTAAAAGTCACCCCATCCAGGGCATTGGGGAGCTCAGGCCGATAGGCCAGCACAACTTGCTGGAACTCTATGTGGCCTCGACTTGGCCAATCAGGTGCAACCTTGAAGGAAGAAGAGATTAAGTGTGAGTGACAGAAAATATCTTCTACCTTCTGCCCGTTCTTTTTGCTGGCTGTTTTTGATCTGGCCTTCTGGCATACAAGCGTAGTGAAACGACATTTCACCCATGGCGTGTGTATAAAATGTACAGTCTTGGAACAGAAATCTTTCGTTTGCATTCTGCTGATCAGAAGATAAACAAAGACAACCTTCCAGGGTAAACAGCAGGGTGGATGAAAATCAATGATTTTTATATATAAAAATTAAAAAATCAGATTTTTAAAATTTAAATCGGATTTTTTAATTTAAACCGGATTTCTTTAAATAAAATGCATTTTGAGGAAAAATCTATCTAAAGATTGTTTTCTACTAAAGATACATTATAGTTCAAAGATTAGTGCAAAGTACGTCATGAAATAAGGATTAGTTTTTAAATTATGTAGCATGAGGCTGTATATTCAGGCTGGAAGAAGATAAGCTGGGTGGTTGAGAGGAGGTAAAGGAACAAGCATCTCCAAGTTTGATGCCACTCAGATGAGAAGAGTATTAAGTAGAGTCCTTACAAAGGAGGGCTTACCTGGAGTAGCCCTTCCTGAGGCTCTATGGGGATCTCTGTCGCATATTCCTCCGTCCGTTCCACACTCACCATCATGGTCTCTGTTTGGGTGAAGCTGGTGATGAGCCCAGACAGCAAGTTTGTGACTGACAGAGCATAAGAAAGGGCTAGGCCCACAAGACCTAAAAGGGACATAAGAACATAAGAAAGGCCCTGCTGGATCAGACCAAGGCCCATCAAGTCCAGCAGTCTGTTCACACAGTGAACAAAAAGCATCATTGAGAGAAGGTATGAACCCTCTACTGTGAAACAAGCCAAAATGAACAGAGAACTAGTTGAGACAATGGGTTGTGATTCAGCTTCCTCTGACAGGGCACTTTGAAGAACCTTCCAATGGAACAGTAGAGTAGCAGCCCGGTTTTTCAAAATCCTCTGGGGCATCTTGGAAGCCAACTGGATCCATTGACTTCCAGAGGTGCCATCTTAATGGGGAAGGGGGCATAGATTGATGTTGCAGATCTGGGAGAGGTGGAAAGCTACACTACTCTGAGATGAAGAAGACAGACCTTAGAGGAAAGGCATTGCCTTAGGCACAGATGAAGATGGCTTCTACAGTCCAGTGTCAGGTGGCTCACCTGGATTCCCCAGTTTCCTCTGATGCTGGATGATAGCAATCACCGCAATGGCCGTGACAACAGCGACTCCAATCATCTGAAGCCGGATGTCCAACCACTGCATGGCAGCGTTGCTGGCAAAACGGCAGCGTTGGTTGAGTTCCAGTCGCAGTTGATTCTCTGCCTCAAACCTAGACTGGACACAGCCCTGAGGTTAGCCTCAAAAAACAGTTCCTTCGCAGCCGCTGCTACCTCTCTCGCAGTTCATCACAAGGCTATATCTTCTAGTCAACACTCCCTGTGCATTTCTAGACCCTTCCTTGGCTGAAGAGAAAGACTCACCTGCCCGTGGCCCTGGTGGCCCGGATAGTGCTGAGGCCTGTCAGGGTTTCTGAGAAATGGGTGTAGATAGGTGACAGGGTGAGGCTGTAGAGGCGCTTGAGCTCCCGGGAGGTGCGCCGGTAGTAGCGCTGAATGGAGTAATAAATAGCCACCAAGGGCAGCAGGACCAGGCCTATCCAAGGCAGCCCGTAGGTGATCATCACTAGCATGCCAAGCAGCCCAAACATGTTGGCCAGGAAGATGTTCAGCATGAATGGCAGGCTGTCGTCCACACAGTACAAATCGGAGGAGAAACGATTAAGGATCCGGCCTGTTGGCGTGGTGTCAAAGAAGGTCATTGTGGCCTGCCAATGAAGGGTCGAGAGCAGTGAGAGTCACGGTGGGCTGTGACATGCTGTATAACTGTAGGCAATTTCACACATTACTTTCCCCCCAACATAGAGATTAATCTATGCCAGAAATAGTAAACATTTCATAATGTGATGTTCACAAGGGTTTTTTTCCCCCCATGGTAAGGACATAGAATAGAGATCCCTATGTACAGGGGATATGATAACCATCTTCAAGTACTTGAAGGGCTGTCATATAGAGGATGGTGCGGAGTTGTTTTCTGTTGCCTCAGAAGGTCGGACCAGAACCAATGGATTGAAATTAAATCAAAAGAGTTTCCGTCTAGTCATTAGGAAGAATTTTCTAACAGTTACAGCAGTTCCTCAGTGGAACAGGCTTCATCGGGAGGTGGAAGTCTCTTCTCATTACCCCCCCCCCCCGGGTAGGAGCCCAGACCCCACCCTCACACTAGGTGCAGGTGCATACCTGCTTCGCATTTCTTAAAAGCCCCTTTAATGCAACCTTTTGTATTTGCTCCACCCCCACATCGAAGCATTCACTGAAGGAAGCATGCAGAATCCCAGGAGGCTTCTGGCTATGCAAACGAAGGTACGAGGGAGTAGGCGAAGGGGGTGGGTGGGATTCGTTTGACTTTCTCCTCTTGCATCGGGACCGTGAATAGTCATTTTAAAGGTCCAATTTAAAAAATCAGCATTGAGCGAGGAGCAGAATCGACCCGGCATAAATGGCCACTGTGTGTGGTGCAGGTATTCTCCCCAAGACACTGCCCTCAGGGGAACTTTGGGATTCAGGTTAGCACTGTGGTATAGGATTACTTTTCAGTTGTGAGGGGGACACCTCCTCAAGGTAGAGCCATATTAATAACTAGGACTTGGATATGCTGAAAGGCAAAACACAAAACAGGCATGGGGCTGAGGAGGAGCTTCCTTCCATGGCCAACATGCCACTGTCCCCTTGCAGAGCTTCCAAAACCCACCCGACCGATGTTTACCTTCATCACCCTCCTGAGCAGTCGACTGTGAATGACTGTAGCGGCACGGATGGTGCCGTAGGCAAACAAGAAGGCCCGCAGGATAGTGAAGACAGAGTTTACGCCAGCAATGCTGCCATACACAGTCAGGTAAAACTTCACATCCAAAGTGCCGTTTGAAGGGATGGAGGCCAGGACTGGAGAACTGAGAGAGAGACAGGCTAGGTTAGTTAGGGTAGGCGTTTGCCAAGCCACCCTTTTACACATGAACACACAAAGCTGCCTTACACTGAATCAGACCCCTGGTCCATCACGGTCAGTATCGTCTACTCAGACCGGCAGCGGCTCTCCAGGGTCTCAGGCAGAGGTCTTTCACATCACCTACTTGCCTAGTCCCTTTAACTGGAGATGCTGGGGATTGAACCTGGGACCTTTTGCATGCCAAGCAGATGCTCTACCACTGAGCCACGGCCCCTCCCCACCCTCCTGCCCAGCTCTTGGGCTTTCAATAATGCTTAAAGTGTTGGTGGCATTCCTATACGAAGCCTCCAGGAAACATAGTCCTCCTTACTTCCCTCCCACTGTGTGCTTTCATCAGTCCAGAAGACCAAGTACTAACCATATCAGTCAGTGCAATACAGAAGCCTACATCCTCCACCCACGCTTCTTCGGTTATCAGCAGGCAATTCATCCTCAGGGTAACCTTTCTGTTTCTCTCCCCTAGGTCCACTCCTCCCCAGGAAACTTAAAATGTCCTGTATCTTATCCAGGGCCTGCAGTTCTTTGGGCTGATGGGGGGAAAAAACCTTAGCTTTATCAGAGAAATGATCCAGTCTTTGTCCTAGTGTCACCTGGGAGAAATTCAGCCTATTTTTCCTCTTTGTTTAACGAAGCTCTCAATGACAAAATTCATCATGGGAAGCCTTTATAAGCCGCTTGTTTTGCTGGAACGCACCTCTCTACACAAAGCACTTTGACTTCCATCTGATAAGTTACAAGATAAATTTAAGAAATGACTTATGTCCATATACGTACACGAGCCCCCCATGGGAGAAGAGAAGCAGCTGTGAGGAAGGCAGAGATGAAAAGCTTCTGATAGAAGTATTCCCCGCATGGGGAAGGCTAGAGATCCAGTTTGACAGCCACCAATCAGAGACATTTCTGGAAGCTGGAGAAGTGCACAAACATCAGATCAAAAGTTCTCTCAGGACACACTCATGTAAGTTAGGAAGTTAAAATACCAACCTTCGCCACAAAATGACATTTCCCCTCCATTTTCTTTATAAAAGTAGTTTTATGAAAGAACCACAGATATTGCCCCCCAACCCATCAGAATAGGTGCTCGGTAGAATAGAAAAGCACATGATTGAGTGATTACCTCATTCTAATTTAAGAGGGAAATAATCTTCTATGGGGCAAATGGTCATGGGAAGCAATTTCTTCCAAAGTTACTTGAAAAGGTTATGGGATATCGTGAGAAATGCTCCAATGGCATCGTAAGCCCTTAGTCTATCTATACAGCCTCCATTCCTAGAGAAGCCAGAATCAGGCCTATTACAGTTGTCCCTCTAAAAAACAAACAAACATCTTCTGTAAAGGATCCAAACTGCATTTTACACTTTACAACATTCACAAAACTCACACTGCCTTGGAGGCTCTGACTAAACCCATCTCTTCGACAATAAAAGAAGAAAGCTTGAATGATTTCTAAGAGGCAGCACTTTCAGATGGAGTCTAGAATCCTAAGTGTAAAACCCCAAACCCCGGATGTAAGTAGGCAAACATACATAAAGATACTTACAGACCATTCCTAAAGGGGAGGGGGATAAAAATGTGGCAGCTGGGAGTGGTACAGCTATGCTGCCTTCTCAGAGGCTTCCTAGCCAGCAAAAGGAAATGTAAACCCATTAAATGGACAATGCCCCAATTGACTGCAGCGAGGCTGCGTCACCCAAAAAGGTGGCATATCAACGCCGCTACGTGAAGGAATACTCCTGGGGCAAAAGGGGTTAGGAAGCTGCCAAAAGGCAGCTCCACCCCAGGAATGCCCTGGGAATGCCTCCCAGGAACCCGGCACAGTGTGTTGCGCCGTTGGAACGCTATCTGGAGGCTGCGGCAGCATCTGAGCCCCCTGCTGCCGCCGGCATCCAAGGGGACCAGCATAAGCTGCCCTATGCTGGTGTCCGTGCCAGTTTGCACGGTGCAATACAATCAGATCTTTCAAAAATCTAATTCAGCAGTTTCTCCCTTTTGAATATCCTTTGTTGAAGAATGATGACTTAAGTCCGTGCTCTGGTAGATTGAAATGTTCTGCCAATAGTTTCTGAAGGTTACTATTTTTCATGTCAATCTTGTGTCCATTTAATTGTCAAATTCAGAACCAATGAGGGAACATTTCAATCTACCAGGACATTTTTTGTTCCTGTCTCAAAAGTCTCTAGCCCATGAAAGCTTATACCGTATTTTTCGCTCCATAAGATGCACTTTTTTCCTCCTCAAAAGTGAGGGGAAATGTCTGTGCGTCTTATGGAGCGAATGCCGGCTCGCACCGTCCAGACAAACACGCGCCCAGCCGGCTCTGTGCGCCCTGCCCGCCTCCCAGCTGGCCGTCAAGGCGGGGAACACTGCCCCGACGGCCAGCTGGGAAGCGGGCGGGGCGCACAGAGCCAGCTGGGTGCGTGCGCGTCCGGATGGTGCGAGCCGGCGTTCCCCGCCCCGACAGCCAGCTGGGAGGCGGGCAAGGCGCACAGAGCTGGCTTGGTGCGTGTGTGTCCGGATGGCGCGAGCCTGTGTTCCCCGTCCCGACGGCCAGCTGGGAGGCGGGCAGGGCCGCACAGAGCCGGCAGGGCGCGTGCGCCGGCTCACGCCGTCCTGACGTGCACGCTCCCAGCCGGCTCTGTGCGGCCCCACCCGCCTCCCAGCTGGCGGTCGGGGCAGGGAACACCGGCTCGCGCCGTCCCAACGCGCACGCGCCCAGCCAGCATTCGCTCCATAAGACAAGTTTTTAGAGGAGGAAAACAAGATTTTTTCTTGTTTTCCTCCTCTAAAAACTAGGTGCGTCTTATGGTCAGGTGCGTCCTATGGAGCGAAAAATACGGTAGTTCAATAAATCTGCTAGCCTTTAAAGTACAAGTCCCTGTTATTTTTGCTGTAGCAAACTAATACAGCTGCCGCATTGGTATCTGTAACCTAAACCAGAAAAGAGCAATACTAAAACAGGGAGTAAACTTCTAAAATACTACATACTGAATGCCTGAGAAAAATTATTATTTTTTAACAGTGCTAAAAGAGTAAACAGAATATATCTGGGGAGGGAACTGCGTGCCTAGGATGCCACCAAAGAGGTTTTACCTCCAGATGCCACCCTAAGAACACAGGAACATCCAGAAAGAATTATCTTAGAAGACAGGCAGTTTCATAGGAGAACACATGGTTCTCCAAGTCTTGTTCCCAAGAACAGGCAGGGACTGGGGTTTTCAGATGAAAAGTAGTACACGGAATTGTACCTGGAAACAGGCTGGAAGCCAGTGTAGATCCCTTAACACTGGCAAAAATGTGTTTGGTTGGAAAAGTCCCAGTTAATAACCTGGCTGCTATGTTCTGAACCAATTCAGGTTTCCAAATTGTCCTTTAAAAGTAACCCTACTATTCGAATAGGATGCAGCATTTGTAGGATGTAGCAGGACACCAAGAATAGAGAAAAGTGAAAGCAATAAATAAATGTATACCTTGCATCAGCAACAGCGAGAGGAGGATGGACAAGGCTAGGCAGCTGCCAACAGCCAGCCAATACGCTCTGTAGACCTGGAAAGCCACTGCTCCTTCTTTCTTCTCTTCTTCCTGCTTGAGAAGGCAGTTTGGTTGCTCTTCTTCAGGCTCTATGTCCTCCTCTTGGATGTGTGCTGTGGGAACTTTGGAAAGAGAAACAGAACTAAAGGTCACAGGATGTCAGCGGAGCTCCCTGTTGGGACCAGAGTAGGTAGACTTCCTTTCGAATTTGTGCAGCGCCTCTCCCTTGTTTTATAATACAGTCCAAGCCAAGGACATCTCTTAATGTAGATACCAAACAAGTTGTTTAGAAGAAGTATACAAATCTGTAGGTCTACATCTGGACAACATTCTTTCCCCCCAGAACCTTCCCAAGAGCGTCCTGCTTGAGGAATATAATTTGCCTTCCTGTAAGGACACATAGACTGCTTCAGAGCCAACTGTCAGGCTTTTGTTCTTGAAGACTGAAGCGCTTCACTGCAGTGCAATCTGGGCATATTTGTGCTTGGTTTTCAACTTAGAATGGGCTCAGAATTCTTCTGGAAAATTTTTTTTTTGAGAGAGACTAAATAAGAAGATGCCCTGCCCGGGATAGCCCAGGGTGGCCTGATCTCGTCAGATCTCAGAAGCTAAACAGGGTCGATCCTGGCAAGTAATTGGATGGGAGACCTCCAAGGAATACCAGGGATATGACGCAGAGGCAGGCAATGGCAAACCACCTCCGAACATCTCTTGCCTTGAAAACCCCACCAGGGGTCACCATAAGTCAGATGTGACTTGACAGCAAAAAAAGAAAAGAAAAAAGGACACACTACACTAATCACTAGTAATCATGGGTCATTCTAGACAGCTTTTTAAGTGCAATTAACTGTACCATTATATTGCAGATCCAGGCATATGTTGTCAAGGTTGTGCTTCTGTTGCAAGTTTATAGAGTTTTCTCCAGTATTCAAACCACAATATTTTTTGCTACTGGGAAAATGTATTTCTCTCCCCCTGAATTATATTACTCAGTATTGATGGAATGCATCTTGTTATGATAGCAGGGTTATGCTGGTGACATCACTGCTGTCCAGTAACAAAATTCATGTGCCCGCCCTGCTCTGTAAGGCCTAGGCCATTTTGTTTGGTTTGGCAAAGCCCTGCAAAACTACCCATCCCCCTGCAATGCCATCCCTTCATTTTGTGAATCTGCTTTTTAGGCAGTTTTGTGTGTGTGTGCAAAGTTCTCCGGAGGTTGGGCACTCCCCCTCCCCAGTGCTGGAGTCCACATCTCTCCTGAATTTTTGCCCAATTGTTGTTGATCCCACTCCGCCCTACCAATGTACTCCTGAAGGTACCAAGATACTGACTTTTGTTTTTCTTTCTCTTGTCTGCCTCCGGAAGCTTAGGGGCAACTTCCACCAGTGGCAGAATCTCAGATGGGGTTCCTAGAAAAACAGAGAAAAGACAATTAACTTTGTTTTGCAGAAGATATTAGAAAATATGTCAGCTGCAGGGCTGTATCACCTACCTGAGGCTCCAGATTCTTGGCTGGATTGAGACTAATGTTTCTCTTAATGGAAGACATAACTTTGCTGCTGCCTCCTCTTAAAACAGCCTGCTGATCACCCCAAAATGATGCTCCTGGGGAGGTCAGTGGACCACAGAAGGAGAGGGAAGGCAGAAACATTTTGATCCATTAATCAGAGTGCCTCTGTTAAAGGAAACCAGTTTGGATCCATCTCAGCGGTGTTATTTCTCTGTATACTACTCTAGACTTGTAAAATTTCTGTTCAACACTTGCTCATTCTCACTGCGTGAATATTTGTTT
This sequence comes from Euleptes europaea, assembly GCF_029931775.1. Taxonomy (NCBI): domain Eukaryota; kingdom Metazoa; phylum Chordata; class Lepidosauria; order Squamata; family Sphaerodactylidae; genus Euleptes; species Euleptes europaea. The sequence continues at coordinate 35,401,244 of NC_079318.1, read as the reverse complement.
GGAGTCTTCCTCTGCTTTATCCAAACACCAATTTCCTCCTTCCTAGCCTTGTTGGTTCATCTGCATCATTCTCATTCTTCCCCTCTCCCTTACACACCCCTTTCCAACTCAATCTGATTGCTTTAAACCTTATTTTCTAAGATTCCACCTGAAGGTTATCCGGGCTGTGTGACCGTGGTCTTGGTATTTTCTTTCCTGACGTTTCGCCAGCAGCTGTGGCAGGCATTGTCCTGCAAGCAGGACAATGATTCAGCTCAAACCCAACCCCTTTCTGACTATATATTACTCTTCCTACACACTTGACACTGAGAGATGCTGTCCTTCAGTGTTACTCCTCTGAAGATGCCTGCCACAGCTGCTGGCGAAACGTCAGGAAAGAAAATACCAAGATCACGGTCACACAGCCCAGATAACCTACAAGAACCAATGAACTCCGACCATGAAAGCCTTCGACAATATTCCACCTGAACTTTATAACATTTTGCATTTATATCTGACCACAGAGCCAAAAGGACCCAAAAGTAGTACCAATAAAAAAAGATAATAATAAGCAAACAAATCTATTAAAGACAACTGATCCACTGCAGCTGATCTATCTTAACCTCTTCCAAACTGTAAAATAACCACAGAGAAGGGGTTCAGGGCACTGCAGAGGCTGCTTAGCATCACTCCTAGGCCATTTTAACTTCTAAAATACATCCTACTTGATATGAAAACACCCATCTACTTCATCTTGTGAACAATTCCCCCTCTAAGGTGGCAAGCCAGAACCCAAACCGGGGTCAGGGGGAGGGAGAAAGAGAGAGAAAACAAAACCAACAGAAGGCATCAGGCTATACCTGTCTTGAGTATTCTCCCACCGTCCATCATCAATACAATATCGGCATTTTCTAAAAACTCCGTTCTGTGAGTGCAAAGAATCCTGGTCTTGTTTCTAAGAACTCCCAGAATGCACTTTTGCATAAGGTGATTGGCTACATCTGCATCGACAGCTGCCAGGGGGTCATCAAGAAGGTATATGTCCTTCTCCTAAAGAAAACAATTACACAGAAGTAGCCAGTACTGCAAAGGAGGGTGAGAAATCAACAGGCAACATCCCTTTTTCTTAAGAGCAGAATCCGCTGACTGCTCAGGAAGCCCCTTGGAGGAGACCTTTATGTTCCCCCAACTGCATTTCAGCATTTTGTCCTCTTCTCCTACTCATCCAGTCTTTTTATTTAAGAAGAAGAGTTGGTTTCTATATGCCAACTTTCTCTACCACTTAAGGGAGACTCAAACCGGCTTACAATCGCCTTCCCTTCCCCTCCCCACAACAGACACCCTGTGAGGTGGGTGGGGCTGAGAGAGCTCTAACCGAGCTGTAACTGGCCCAATGTAACCCAGCTGGCTTCGTGTGTAGGAGTGGGGAAACAAACCCAGTTCACCAGATTAGCCTCCGCCGCTCATGTGGCGGAGTGGGGAATCAAACCAGGTTCTCCAGCTCAGAATCCACCTCTCCAAACCACCACTCTTAACCACCACACCACGCTGGCTTTACCTGGTACACAGCTCTAGCAAGTGCAACTCGAGCTTTCTGTCCCCCACTGAGGGTCACTCCATTCTCACCAACCTCTGTCTGATCACCTGCAGGTAAGATCTAAAAGTTAAACAGACACACAAAAAAGTAATGCAACAGCATTTCATTTTGTCTTATTACGCCTTCTTAATAAGAACATTTTTGTACAGTGTATTCAATCCAGAACTGTACAGAAACAGCAAGACAAAGGAAAGCAGGAAACAGGACTCCCAGGTGATCCACCACAGCTGTAATGGCCAGACACCATAAACACTGCTAAATGTCTGCCAAGAAGCCAAAGGGAATAAGCAGCATTGCTAAGAGTCAGGCTTTATGCTAGGTCAGGATTTTTCTTCCAAATCCATGAAAGGGAGGAAAGTAGACATCACCCTACTGTGTGGCAACTGGAGGCACTGTTAGTACCATTGTTTCGGGCATGGAAGGTGAGGTAGAAGGTAATGCTATTAAGCTTTAACCAAAAAGGGTTTTCTTTCTTTCCAGCTCTGTTCAAGCTTCATTCCTAAATCAGAATCAACATTAGACCAAGCCAACAAACACTGCAAAAGAAGAGCTTCTTCCTCAAAAACAGCGACTCACAAAATGATATACTGTAGTTAATTTTAAAAAATTGGCTCCTTCAAAAGAAGTTATATTTGCTTAAATCTCAGAGAGTGAGACAGGTTAATTGATTTAAATGGTGACTTAAAACACAACAAGCAATTTAACAAAAACCCCAGGATGTGGTGATGGCTGTCAACTTGGAAGGCTTTAAGAGGGGAGTGGACATGTTCATGGAGGATAAGGCTATCCATGGCTACTAATCAAAATGGATACTAGTCATGATGCATACCTATTCTCTCCAGGATCAGAGGAGCATGCCTATTATATTAGGTGCTGTGGAACACAAGCAGGATGCTGCTGCTGCAGTCGTCTTGTTTGTGGGCTTCCTAAAGGCACCTGGTTGGCCACTGTGTGAACAGACTGCTTGACTTGATTGGCCTGGGTCTGATCCAGCAGGGCTTATGTTCTAAACTTTCTCTGGATTGGGGCAGCTGTATACAGAAATCTATATACGTAACCACGGAACTCAAAATAGAAGAAAAGTCCAGAAGCACCTTAAGGACTAACAACATTTATTACAGAATAAGCATTTATGCGTTGTTCACATCCCTGGAGGCATCTGCAGCAGTTACTGACACTCAGAGTTACAAGCAGGCAGACAGATAAGTGTGAGAAGATGGTACACAGAGAACTCCGTTTGAAACAACAACCAAAGCAAAATTAATCCATACAACGTGGGTGAGGACCACTCCTAACCGTAGAAGATGCACCTTCCTTGATTACATATTATGTTTACCCCCACCCTGCTGGGATGGACTGTGGCCGAGTCACAGAGCTTATGCTTTGCATGTAGAAGGTCTCAGGTTCAATCCCAGTATCTGCAGTTAAAAGGAGCAGGTAAACAGATGATGTGAAATACCTCAGTCTGAGACTCTGGAGAGCTGTTCCTACTCACAGCAGCCAACACTGACCTCGACAGACCAACAATCTGACTCAGTACAAGGCAGCTTCATGTGCTCTTGTTCCCATTTCCTATACTCAGGAGTGGTTCTCACCCACACTTTGTGGGCTGACTGAAAATATTTTCATTGCAGGGCTCTTACATTCAAGTCATCAGACAGAGCACAGGCTTCCACTACTTCCTGGTAAAATCTGGCATCGTACTCCTTCCCAAATATGATGTTTTCACGAATGCTAGTAAACTGGATCCAGGGCTCCTGTGTGACTAAGCCAAATCCTCTTTCCAGATCCCCAACGTAAACCAGGCCACCTTGACTGCATGAATCCAATAGATAAGCATCAGGAGGGGGGGGAAGTGAATGTGTTTAGTCAGAGTGTGCTTGGGAAAACAAACCTAACCAGTACTGAATTTATATGAAGGCTGGTGCTGAACTTCCATGCCCCGAGTCATACTGTCTGACCAAGAAGATATGTCCCTCAACCTCAGCAATGTGGAGGAAAAGATACTCTGTGTGTGCCTGGAAGCACTGGAGGGGATCCTAGAAGAAGTATATGCCGACTTTCTCTACCGCTTAAGAGAGAGAAATCTACCGCTTAAGAGAGAGAAATCAAACCGGCTTACAATCACCTTCCCTTCCCTTCCCCACAAGACACCCTGTGAGGAAGGTGAGGCTTAGAAAGTGTGACTAGCCCAAGGTCACCCAGCTGGCTTCATGTGTAGGAGTGGGAAACAAATCCAGTTCACCAGATTAGTGTTCACCGCTCATGTGGAGGAGTAGGGAATCAAACCCAGTTCTCCAGATCAGAGAACACCGCTCCAAATCACTGCTCTTAACCACTACACCATGCTGGCTCCTATCCTGTCCTACCACTCCACTGAGCAAACTTTGAAGTTTTCCTCTAGTCTAAGGATACATCTTCGTCCAGCTTAAATGATTTAAGTTGGAGGGAGGCTCCTCGGGATGGATGGAGGCTCTTGGAATGATGGCTGGATCCACCTCATTACCTGCCACCTTTTTCTCACTCATCCTCCAAAAAGCTCAGGGAGGCTTACAGGCTTCTTCATTCCTCCCTTTTATCTTCACAAAACTCTGTGAGATAAATTAGGCTAAGAGAAAGTGACTGGCCCAGAGTCATTCAGTGCGCATTATGGTGAAGAAGAGATTTGAGGTAGGGTTGCCAACAACCTGGAGAAAAAAAGTAACCCTGTAACAGAGGCTCAGTGGGATGTTGTTCACCTCCATGCCAGAAAAAGGTTCACCTGCCAATTTCTACAAATTAAGCTTTTATATTAAAGGGACAGGACATCTTTTTTTCTCCAGGCTGTTGGCAATCTAAATTTGAACCCAGGTCTTCCTGGCCCTAGTCCAAAACTCCAACCACTATACAATACAGGCTCTCTGATCTTTATTACAACACACATTGCTAAGTCCTAGCAGTAAAAATAGGCTCCAGGGATGAGGTCCAGTGAGTCCTAATCCATATTAAGCCTTAGGTCTAGCCAATAGAGAGCCCCGTGGCGCAGAGTGGTAAGCTGCAGTACTGCAGTCAAAAGCTCTGCTCATGACCTGAGTTCGATCTCAAGGGAAGTTGGTTTCAGGAAACCGGCTCAAGGTTGACTCAGCCTTCCATCCTTCCGAGGTAAAATGAGTACCCAGCTTGCTGGGGGTAAAGGGAAGATAACGGGAAGGCACTGGCAAACCACCCCGTAAACAAATTCTGCCTAGGAAAGGTCAGGATGTGACGTCACCCCATGGGTCAGAAATGACCGGGTGCTTGCACAGGGGACCTTTACCTTTTACTAGCCAATAGAATCATAGAAGAGAGGAGATCTTATTTACCTACTGAGTTCTCCGGTGATGGCTGCAAGCAAACTGCTCTTCCCACATCCAACCTTCCCAACAACTCCCACCAGCAGGCCCTGCAGAAGGAAAGAAGCATCAGCATTTTCTCTGTGGAGCCCCCAGTTTTCCTATTCATTCAGAATCGTTCTCTCCTCACAGCTTTTTATGTGAAGTGACCGGGATAACGCTTTCCCCCACAGCGGTGTGCTTCCTTGCTCACCTTTGCTACTGTCAGATCCTGAATAAAGAGTTGCAAACTTCCTCTAGGCGCATGTCGTTCAGCATTGCCCTTGCTTGCTGGCGACCAGGAAAAGGTGGAATGGTGCATTTCCAGGGCAGAAGATGGGTCAGAGGGGGCAGCTGCAATGGGAAAGAGAAGCAGCACAGCTCAAAGTTAATCTCTGCAAAGGCCAAGAGGTACATTTTGGGATTTGTGAGTGGGACAGCGCGCTTCTTGGGGGAAACAGACAGATCCAGTTGCAGTCTCTGAAAACACACTATGCAAATGACACTGAGCCTTTGGCACTTTTCAGTGCAGTACAAAGAAGAATTTCCTTTCCTTCACCTATTTCCCTCAGCTGGGGTCAATAAACTCAAGCTTCAAAAATACTTCATCTCTTCTCCCCCCGCCCCCGCTGCTGAGTTTCTTCCCTTCCCCCACTTATACCATCTTGGAGGTGACTACATCTAATTGCCCAACTGCAGATGGTTATTTTTTATTCTAGCGCCATCAGGGGCATTATTGCCCTATTGTTGTAATGGTTCGGGCTATATTAAAGTGTATTTTAAATTGTATTTTAATATTTTATTGTTGTTAGTGTCATTCTGTTTGTGAGCTGCCCTGAGCCTGGCCTTCGGGCTGGGGAGGGTGGGGTAAAAGTGCAATAAAGTAAGTAAATACCCACCTGTTTCACAAAGGTGGAAACAATAAGAAAGAACAGTTAAGAGAAGATGAGGAGGCCAGGTAAGAGATGGGAGAACAGAGAGCTGGCCACCCCAGGCAAAGTGAACAGAAGGCCCTACTGCCAAGGTAGGAGTCTACAGACTATATATGCTATAGTCACGTGCTATAGTTACTCCTCATGTCCTTCTTAACTGTTCACTTTATGCTAGGGGTCATTCTCAATTTACAGACCCGTTATTTGTGGACAGGGAATGGTTACCCGCCAAAATTAAGGCGTCTCTCCTTATGACCACTCAGGACCCAATAAAAACTGAATTGGTGGCAAGGTTTCTAGTTTGCAATCCAAGAACGTGAGCACTTGTGTTTCAAATAAGGCTGGCTTAGAACTGCAAAACTAAGTAATCCACCTAAATCGATTTTACTGTTAAAACGATGGAGATCTGATGTACCTTGTATAGTATGGTCTTATGTATTTGCTTTTGTATGCTTTATTTTTTATGCCAATAAAGGCTTCAGACCAGATCAGTGCTATAGTTACATGCCATACCCTCCAAAGTATCTTTGAGACAGTTCCCGTGTAACATCAAACCCAAAACATAAAACAATAAACAAAAGCCACAAAAGGCAGCATTAAAACGTTAACACTAAAATTCAAACAGCAATGAACTTTTTAAATTTTTGGCTAAATGTCATAAAGCAACAGCAGTAACATTTCAAAAAGCTACACAAAGCCCAGAGCACCCTATTGCTCTTCTCCCAGCTCATCCTTATTAACCCAAAGGAGCTCCGTCTCGATTCTGGTGACCCACCCAACTGCTCGGGCCCCTCCACTTCCTTTGGCTTCCATACCCCGGCTGTAGTAAGCATCCAGATCCTGGTCCGTGAGCTCAAGGAAGAGCTGGATTCGATCCAGAGACACTTTGGCTTCCAAGATCCCATTCAGCACCCAGGGGAAATTATTGAGAGGAAGAATGAGCATCCCAACAAGCGCCAAGGCTGTGAATACCTGTGGTCGAAACAGAAAGACTAACAGGAGTCAACACAGACATTTCAGGCCTAATAAACAAAGTAGCATTTTAGCACAATGAGTTAAATCGGAAACAAAGAGTAGGGATAAATGGACAGTTCTCACAACAGAGGGAAGAATTCACTGGGGTTCCACAAGGACTGGGACTGGTGCTATTTAATTTGTTTCATAAATGGTGTGGAGTTAGGGATGAGAACTGTAGCGACCAAGTTTGCAAATGATACCAAATTAGGCAGGATGGTGAAAACCAATATGGATTGTGAAGAGCCCCGAGAGTAACATTCCAGGCTGGGTGACCAGGCACCAACATAGCAAATAAAGAAGTGTATGGTGGTGCACACTGGAGAAAAGCATCCTCATCTTAAATATATGCTGATGGGGTCCCAACTGGCCATAAATGAAAGGGAAAGAGATCTCGGGATTGTAGTGGACAGCTCTAGGAAAATGTCAACCTGCTGTGTGGCAACCCCAATGCCAGGAATTATTAGGAAAGTGGTTAAAAATAAAATGGCCAATACTGTAATTTTATTTATACATTAGAAAATGTAGATACCACCTGCCCGCTAAAGGAAAGGAAAGCAGGTGGCAAGTGAACCATAATTTAAAAAAAGAATACTGCAGAACTGGAAAGAGTGCAGAAGAGGGCAACAAACTTGAATAAGGCATTAGAAAAGGTAAAGAGACCAGGGGGTTTCAATTAAGAAAATTAAGACAACTAAGGGATGGGACACAATAAAGGTTTATATAATTATGCATGTAGCAGAGAAAGTGGAGAGAGAGAGAACTTTGGCTGCCTTTCTCATAATACTATAATTCAGCGGAACCCAATACGTTTGATGGGCAATAGATTCAGGACAGACAAAGGGAAGTACCACTTTACTCAATGGATAATTAAATACTGGAATTCGCTGCCAGTACATGTAGCCATGGCCACAAGTATAGATTATTTTAAAAGGGAACAGATTGACAGACGATAGGTCTATCAATGGCTACCAATCATGATGGCTAAAGGGAACCACTACATTCAGAGGCAGTAAACCTCTGAATACCAGCACTAAAAGGCAGTCTCCGGGGGTGGGGGAGGCTTTGGTCTGTGCCTTTTATTGGCCCTTGAGGTAAACTGGTTTGCCACTGAGTGAGACAGGATCCTGGACTAAATGGACTCCTGGTCTGATCCTGCAGGGCTCTTACATTCCCAGAAGCATTTGAAACAAACACAAATAGCTCCACAGAATGACATGCTGTGTGTCCTCTTTACTGAAAAATAAGCACATTTCACAGCAAGGACACCCAAAGTTTGTTTTCAGAATAATGCAAAGTATTTCATACATTGATTCCTTTCCACAATACAGTTTCCTAATGTCAATAGATCCAAAGAGCAAGAAGGTGGGTGGGCTTGGCAGCCAAAGGAGATGATGGTGGGTGAGCAAAATGGGGGCTTGGTAGCCAAATGAGATGATGTAGAAGGATAGTTAGTTGTGTAGGGCACTGAGATGTTAGTTTCTTGCCTCTGAAAGCATATTGTTTCTTAAGAGTGTGAATAAGAGCAGGTAAATTGAGACTGGGTATATGTCACAAACACAAGAGCTAGAAATGTCTGTTTTATTTGAGGGAGAAAGCTGATATTTAGAGAACATCACATTCACCTGGGGAATGAAACCATGGTTATGTTAAAGGTGGCCACCAGACAAACTTCCTGTGGCAGCTGCATTCACCATGAGTTAAGTGATGGCTTTCACTGTTAAGAAAGTGTTGAGAGAAAAGAATCATTTCAAAAAATGATAGCTTTGCTTGTTAGGAATGGCGATACACTCTCTCACACAAGGGTGTTTCAGAGGTATCTTAATGTGAAACACAAGCAGAGGTGTCCTAGAATAACCACATGGCTTACCTTGGTAGCAGAGAGCTGGTGTCCCAGCAGAACATACGTGATAAAGATGACGATGGAGACAACCACAGGTAGCGCTGCCCAGAGATAGACACACACAGCATCCAAGTACTTGATGGCTCGGAGGCTCTTCAGCTCTTTGGCTCGGCAACCATGCACTCTGGTGCCAAAATGCTGCTCCCAGGTATAGAACTTGATCACTCGCATGCCGCACAAGAACTCTGTCATCAACTGAAAGAAGGCACAACATAAGAGACATAGGCATCTCTCTCTTAACACACACTCCAAAGTTAGGTCAGGGCATAATTTACATATCAGGCAGAGAAAATCTGAATCCTGTTCCCTTCTTGTATGGAGCCATATCAGCATGCCCAACAATAAGTGGGGAACTTATATTAAATTGCTGTAGCCATAAGCCCTACGCCAGGGGTTCCCAACATGCTACCTGTAGGTGCCATGAAACCCACCAACACCTTTCCGTGATGATGAGTTTCTGCCATTTTCTGAGCTGAGGCCTAGATGTGACTTGCCACCTTATGTAGAATGGCAACACTTACAGTTGCAACTTCTGTTGGGATCTAAATATGGCCCTGTGGAGTTCCCTTTGCTCCTGGAAACTGTAACTAAATCAAAGCAGAAAACAAAACCTATAATATTTGTTTATGAATATTTAATGTTGACTAATAAATGTGACAAGCAGAGTCTCAGGAACGGATGGAATAAGGAGCTAGATTGCCCTACTTTACCAAAGCAATGGGATATGGCCTTAAAGCTTATATCTGCTCTCTCCATGGATCTTGAGGCTTATTCAGCAAAAAAATGATGTTCAAGATAAAATGGACACCACAGCAACTCTTTAGCAAAGGAATGAGTAAAATGTCTAATTGTTGTCATTGTCACTCACTCTTAAACGTATGTTTTTGGCATGTCCAGTCATTCAGTTTTTCTGGGAAGAAGTTTTTACTCATATCAATTTTGTATTAAAATGTTCACTGATTTTGTGAGGGTGTCTATGTACTTTTAAACTATTTGCCTGTCTTTTGAAGGCTAACCAATGGTCAATGAAAATGGACCCTCCAAGCCTTTACCACAGCTAAAAGACTTGTATTACAACACTGGAAAAATAAAAGTAATGGATTGAGGACCTTAGAACTCTATCAATATTTGGACATATGGCATATAGACGGCAACTGCGCATAAACTTGTTTTTAGATTTGTGGGATCCATTTATAGAAAAGTATGTCTAGATTCACCACCCCTTTGTTTTTTTCTTGGTTTTTTTTTTTTTTTAAGGAAATAAAAAGAGAGAAAATCAACTTTCTGTTGCCCACTGATGGTTTTTAGAAGTTGCACAGGGTAGGGCTAATTGAATCTCCAAGGTTCATGGCATAATGTTGATAGTGGCTTTATGTGCCATGCAAACAGCAGAATTTTATTCTAAAAATACAGTGGAACTCGCTTCTGACTAAACACAATTGGGCTGCATGAATAAAATGCTGAATGCACATAAAAGGAACTTCAACTGAAGTCATCGGATCATCCCAATTTGAATGGATAAATCAAGTGGAAGTCACTCATAATATTAATCCATCAGATTTTGGTCCCTTTTCAAAAATCATTTATGTTCCTATCAAAATCTAGCCAGAATTTATCTCATTGTATATATGTGCCAAGGAGCTCCCACCAGCCCTTCAGCACCAGTTGCCATTGTTACAAGGGCAGGCTTTAGGTAGCAGGACTCATGAGAGAAGGGCTCATGTAAAGGGGAGAGCCAGGAGAAGCAGCATTTTTTTCCTTTTGCATAAATGTGTTAGATGCCTGCAAAATGAAGACACATACTGCCAGATGAGGGTTTCTTAGCTAGCTCAATATCTATATTTTGTGTGTATGCAAGAAAATACTTTTAAACAATATGCTGATTTTAAAAGGCAACCCATTAAACAGACCTTCTGCCTGAAATGTCGAAGAGCTACTGACAGTTATACATAAGCTCACTCCCTGACATTTTGTGGTTGGCTCCCCTCCTGTGGCAGCCATTCTGTGGTTGCAACCACTGCACTCTGTCAGAATTCCAAAGGTAGTCGGGTGATGGGTCACTTTTTTAAGGTGGGTGGAGGGTCGAAGGGGTATCTTTTTGGATCTTATAATTTTGTAACCACGAATGTACCAATAAGTATATGTAGATACTCTTTTGTATTTTCTTTTTTATATTATTATTATTGTATTTGTTTGCTTTGTTTTATGTTAAAAAAGTTAATAAAAATTATATTTAAAAAAAAAAGAATTCCAAAGGTGTCTGCAGCCTCAAAAAGGTTGGGGACCCCTGCCCTAGACTCTTCACTAAGATGTTACTTTTGTATCCTCTTCTTTTGGGTAAGGCTATTTTGTTTATTGAATGCCCAGTATAAATAGAATCTGCATTCAGATTCTCTAAAGAATCCAGCTAAGTTTTAAAACAGACCATACTCCTATCCTAGCAGCCTTAGTGTACAAAACTGTGACCCTAAGATAGTGTGCAAAAATGGAACCCTCACGAGCTGGTGATCATATGTAGGGGCTGGGCACAGAGCACTCATGCCTGCTCTGTTTCAATGCATGTAATGTCTTTTGTAGAAGGCTATAATAGGTCCATCTTTGTTACAAAATACTGGGTGAGATTCAGCGATTTGTTTCTGTTGTACAGTACTGCATTGGTGATTGATCTGTTAGCTCATTGCTAACAGGTAAATCACACAGACTCCGTTATAGAAGTTCACTGTCACAGGTACCAAAAGAATTCAACATGTAGCTATTCCAGGAAAAATCAAGAGACAAGCACAACAGTGAGCCCTGAAAATACCAGATAGCCCCACCTCACCTTGACACGCGCGTCTTTGTGCTTCAGCATCTCCTTGTTGTTCTCCATGATCCGATTGGCCACAACTTTATTAACGGGCACAAGCAAAAGAGCCAGAGCCAGCCCTCCCAAGAAGGCTATGCCAACCTGCTGGTACAGGAGGTAGAGAGTGATGGCAAACTGGAAAGGAAGACTCCACAGCTCGTGGAAACTGAGGCAGAAATTGACCAACCGATCAGTGTCAGTGCTCATGAAGTTGACAATCTCCCCTGTGGTGAAGCTAGCCAGGCTACTGCCACTCACCCGGATAGCTTTCCGGTAGATAGCAGAGATAACTGCCGTGCGCACCATCAGCATCATCTTGTTTACCTCGTAACTGAACTGATTCCGTATGACGGCACCCAGGAATGAGCCGGCGAAGAGTCCTAGCGCATATAGCACCCCATGGCTGAGAGGTTCTTGGCGTGATTCCATAAAACTCACCAGCAGGTTTAGAAGCAAGGGCCCCGAGAATCCCAACAGACTGCCGGCCAGTTTGAGAAGGCCCAGGGAATAAAAGCGCAGCCCAAAAGCCGCATGCAAGACCGACAGGAGACTGACACGCTTTCGAATATCATGATGAGGCTCTGGAGAAGGGAATCCGTCACTTTTGGCAAACGATAGGTTTGCAGAAGTTGCTGTCTCTTCGCCATCTCGGCGGAAAGCATCTTTTTTCTGCCAGCAGGAGGAGAAGCATTCTTGGACTCTGACTGCCTGGAGCCGTCGAGGTAGCTGATAGACATCCTGAGGTCGATTTAACATCCACTGGTAGCCACGCTTCATCAGGGGATTCACCCAAGCGTAGGAGAAACGCGAGAGCCAGCTCTCTCCATCCTCTGCCACTCCCTGCCATGTGGGTGCCGAAATCCATGAGTCTGTTATGAGAGGCTCATGCTGCCAAGAATCATTGATACACCAAAAGTCGTGCCTGCTAGACACAGGTAGAATGTATCCAATTGTGTAGAAAACCAGTGTGGCCAACTGTAGGGATAGGATAGACACCCTGAAGACAGCGCCAGGTTGGAGGTGATGAACACCCATCTCAGTCTGGCAGCGCCACACCAGAGTAATAATGAGGGAGGGAATCGGAAAGAAGGCAAGAATCAGTAGTGTTATAGGACCGCGGCTGAAACTACGTGGAGACTTGTAGAGAGCAAGCAATGCCAAGCTATGAGTAAGCCATGCCAACGTGACTGTGCTACTTGCTAGTACTTCTACGTACAAGGGGCCCAATTCTTGTCGCCATATGGCTGCTGGGATTATGTCTAGGACGGACAAGCCAGCAAGGATAAAAGATGCAGCAATCCTGCATTTCCAACCAGGTCTGTGGATGTTCCCAGAATCCAAAGACCTAGAAAAGAGAAAACAGCATGGTTTAGAATGGAGTCTCTCATCCCTTCACTAGTCATTCTTGGATGTCTGAATGTCTAATTTCCCACTCTGTTAACATTTGGATTCTATGCAAAAATTACCATACTAGTTCAAGCCACAGCTGAGGTATCTGATATGTTTGCAATTATCATTGATTATAAAATATGAAAAAAGATTAGGCTCTGCAAACACTCATGCTTATGTTTATTCCTATGGGCGGCCAGAGAACAGTTCTGTGCAACCAAATCTTAAATGTGTTCCACTGGGACTTACGCATGAGTAAATGTCTTTAGGATTGCAGTGTTAGTACACCACAGTGGCCAGAAAGCCAAACAAGCTGCTAGGACTACCTAAGGGAAATGTCAGGGAGGTTGCTTGTTATTTCTCAACATATATTATGGCTCATACATGCAACCTCACTAAAATTGAATGGGATATTCCTATCACAGAATCTGAGCTCTCCATATACAAAATGAGTGTTAACATATGTATCTGTATGTGGGATTTAGCTCACACATCTGGCCTGGCATTATACCTTGGTGTTCCTATGTAGCAGGCACTGACTATGGCAAGGAATGCATGAGGAAAGATGTTTAAAACCAGCTGGTTGAAACAATGTCCAACATTGCCATGGTCCCAGACAGGGACTGGATCTATCTGACTGCTCCCACATAGTTTAGCCAAAGTTTCCTCCATCTTCCTCCAGGGCCAAGGACAACAGCTACAAGTTCCTAAGAAAAAACAAAAACAAGAAATCAGGCATGGAAAGAAAAAAATAGCTTTACTGCTCTGGTCTGAGAATTCTTTGAATGAGGAATAAAACCTTTTTAATCCCTACATTTCCTTCTGCTTTAAAGGATTGCAAACTGAAATGCAAAACAGCAAAATAGATCATCAACATTCTTCCACTGCAAAAAACTTCTGAAATTATTCAGAACTCATGATATCAACAAAATCCTTTATGTGATCATTTGTGTTAGATTTGAAAGTTTTCAAACAAAGGTTTTCTCAAGCATTAAATATTTTAGCATAATCTTCCCAGGCTTGCAATTTCCAGCTACTGTTTTTAGAAGAAAAACAAGAGTTGGTTTTTATATGCCGACTTTCTCTACCGCTTAAGGGAGAATCAAACCGGTTTACAGTCACCTTCCCTTCCCCACAACAGACACTCTGTGAGGTAGGTGAGGCTGAGAGAGTGTGACTGGCCCAAGGTCACCCAGCTGGCTTCATATGTAGGAGTGGGGAAACAAATCCAGTTCACCAGATTAGCCTCCACCACTCCAAACCACCACTCTTTACCACTACACCACGCTGGATCTCACACCACACATGCTTTTATAAACCATTATCATGCTTGTTCACATTTGTGTGGCACAGAAACATTACGAACTATGTCTCTTATATTTCACAGCATTCCCAACCAATATTTTAAGTTTCCCCCCTGCAACCCATGCATTTACATAAAAATAAATTCCAGCAATGTTCCTGTCTTCCCTCCTGACTATCAGGGCTCCACCTGCACAAAACACTTATTTATCCCAATCCAGGATTGTGTGTGGGTGTGGGGGGGGGGGAGTTGACTGTGGTCTCTAGTAACAGAAACACACCTGCATCCTCCAACAAAATCGGCTTTACCTCATGCTGGAATATAAACTTGCGAATGTCCCAACGCTTCTGTTTGTTCTTCCCAGGTTCCAGACCCTGATGACAAAAATCAGATTCTAGGACTCAATCGAAACATCTGTTGCCTGGCCACCATCTCAGCCCTTCTTAACTTTCACCCAATGGGAAACTAAAGTGAATACATCGAGGATGCCGTGTTACGGATTCCGTGGACTGCCCAAAAAACAAATCAGTGGGTTATAGATCAAATCAAGCCTGAACTGACCCTAGAAGCTAAAATGACTAAACTGAGGCTATCGTATTTTGGTCACATCATGTCACTGGAAAGGACAGTAATGCTAGGAAAAGTTGAGGGCAGCAGGAAAAGAGGAAGACCCAACAAGAGGTGGATGGACTCAATAAAGGAAGCCACGGTCCTCAGTTTGCAAGACCTGAGCAAGGCTGTCAAAGACAGGACATTTTGGAGGACTTTCATTCATAGGGTCGCCATGAGTCGGAAGAGACTTGACGGCACTTAACACACACAACTTAAAGGAGCTGCTCCCATCCAATTCTTAATGGCAATACAAAATTTAAATGGACAGGACACTCGTGCGCGTTACATATGCTCCGCTTTCTCGCCTACCTAAACCTGACCAGGCTTTACTAAAAGCAGAACCAAAGACCCTCATAAGCAACTTCAAACGGCTGTGTGAGCAAAGGAAACGGTGTGTCCTTCGCGGATAAGAAAGTGGCTTCTCGCCACCCGGAGGCAGATGCAAGAGGTACAGAGGAGGAGAAAGGGGTAGGAAGCGAGCGGTACTGACTGCCTCGCTCCTGCCTTCTCCCCCTTCCAAGCAGAAATGCAAGAGAGATCTATTTGCAAACAAGCTTGCGCCTCTCAGTTTGGGACCATAAAGTAGAGTTTATAATGGGCTCATTCCCTTATTGCTGCCCACAAGCTGCCCATACACCTTGTATTTTATCATCAGCACTTCATCCTATAATGCAATGTGGTACTGTGTACAGCGTATCAGATTTTAAAGTACCAAACAGCTGTATAAAATGTACAAACTAGCTGTATCTGCCATGTACAAAGACTATAGAAAGTTAATAACGTTGAAATAACTGGATGCTGGATAAAATGCCCCCAATCCCCGCCATATTAAAAATTCCAGTCTGGACAGAAGTGGGTATGAGCCCAGTTCTCACGACCCACCTCTCTCCTGCTCATGGCACTCCCTACGAGGCATGCGCGCCAGACCCGGCGCTCGAAACCGGCTCCTTCGCTTCCGGACCGGAAACAGGTTCCTTCCCCGCTAGCGGCCTCTGCTGTCACGGAGGACCCTTTACAGCCGCTTGCGGGCAGCAATAAGGGAAGGAACCCATTCCGAACTCCACGGTTTCTGATCCCAAACGGAGAGGCGCCAGCTTGTTTGCAAATAGACCTCCCTTGCTTTTATAGTAATGCTGCATTGAGAATGGAAAATGGGAGTCTTCTCGCGTTCTTCAAAGTCCACTAGTGCCTGGTGTATAGATCTGTGCACTTGACGACTGCAGTATCTCAGGATGACTCTCCTCTCCAAATTGGCCATCATCACCACTAACATTATCATATCTCCAATGGGAATCGGTTAACACATTTAAATAGCAGTCAGGACAGAAATCAGATGTACATAAATGTGTTTATTATTTAGGGGATTTATATGCTACCTCTGCAGGGACTTTGCTTGAGTTGGCTTACAAGTAAAAACAATACCTTAAGACAATTTAAAAATCGATATTAAAAATAAGCCAATAAAAACAGCCCCCTCCCCCAAAACACAACAATTTGAGCAGCCTAAATGTATATTTAGATGACTATGGGTCTGGTGCACGTTCCTCGTAGGGAAGATGACTGGGGAAGGCACTGGCAAACCACCCCGCAAACAAAGTCTGCCTTGGAAACGTCGGGATGTGGCGTCACCCCATGGGTCAGGAATGACCCGGTGCTTGCACAGGGGACCTTTACCTTTAAATGTATATTTAGCAGCCTAGATGTACATCACTGAGCAGTCTAAATGTATATTCATAAAAACTTTTCTCAGGCTAGAAACAGGCCATAAAACAACTAAAAAGATAAAAACCCTTCATGTAAACATCATGTTAGTTATTCTGATGAGTAATCAGTGTTCCAGTCACTGGATTTGAACATGTTCCCCCCCCCCGCCCCCGTATTGTTCTTTCCCTTCACTAAATGGGGCTTGCGCTGAAAAGACCCTGAGACAGGGTGTATCGTTGAAGTCAGCAGTTCAGTAAGAGCATAGGTCAAAACTGATCACTTCAGGAGTACAGTCTGACTCCTTCAGTTGCCAGTGTAGAGGTGAGAGGTATAGGGAGATTGGAAGCTGAGGGAAAGGGACTTGTAGATATGCCATTTGGGGGTGGGGGGTTGGAACCTTGTCCTACTATTGCCACTCTCTTCTCAAAAGGAGTGGTGGCAAAACCAAAACCAGTTTCTGGTCAGGAGTGTAAAGACCTGGAAGATCAGAATGGCTTCTCATAATTCCTCAACAGGACGTAATAACATGTCCCAATACAACATAAAAAAGTAATGTATACTTACACAAGCTCTTTACTGTGTTATCCAGGCTGGCGGCTGAATGCTCTAGGAAGTTCACTAATAACTACTGACTTAGTCTTGGAATATTTTCTGCATTAGAATAGTGAGGACTCCTTTCACTTGAGACTTTGTTCTGCTCTTATCTTGTTTTGCTGAATTATGCAAGATAAGGAGAAGTGTTCATGGAGAATCAGCCGTTATGTACAAGCTACCAATGCATGTTTACTCAAAAGCAGGGATTTGCCTCCTTGTAAGTGTGTTTAGGACTGCAGCTTAAATTGATACAATTTAGGATTTTTCCCATGGTTGGCTCTACTTTATGGAATAGCTTTCTTTAAGTTGTTAGCAAGGCTTCCCCATTGCTGAGATTCTGTTGTGACTCCACCTTATGGAGTGGCCTGCCTGATGAGGTCAGGAAAGCTCCCACCCTCCGGTTTTCTGCAAACCCTGCACAACTGAATTATCCAGAAGGGCTTTTTTACGCTGGTAACAGGGCTGTACTGCAACAAAATGGTTCAGAAAGATGCTTGGGTAAAGAGTTAAGGCCTGTGGACTATACTCCTGTGTATAGTTTGTATGGTCAGTTGTTGTACTGTAAGTAAAATCCTACTATATAATTTTTGCATCATTTAACACATCATGTTGATCCTTACAATTTGTTTCAGCTCTGCTCAGATTTCTGCTTGGTTCCATATTTCTGTAATTCTAATCCTACTGCATTGTTTATTGGATGTCCCATCCTGATGATTGTATTGACCTGCGCCATGTAATCTGCCTTTGGTCCCAGCAAGAAAGGCAGACTATAAATAATGTTGCTGTGAATTTAAATTAAAAGAATGTGGCATAGTTCCCCTTGTTATTATATAACAATAAAAACTTCACAAGGACACAGCTAGTCTGATCTCATTGGACCTCAGGAGCTAAAAAGGGTCGGCTCTGGTTAATGCTGGGATGGAGACCACCAAGGAAGTCCAGGGTTGCTATGCAGAGGCAGGCAATGGCAAATCACCTCTGCTCATCTTTTGCCTTGAAAACCCTCCCCTTGTCACCATAAATCGGCTGCAATTTGACATTTTCCACCACCTACATAGAAACCACCTACATCAAAATGCAATAATATGATATTTTATTTCCTTTTAAATTATTTTTCTTGTCTATACACATAATTCCTTGAGCAGTAGTTACCCAGTTTAAACTACAATGAATATCTAGCAATTACATGACAACAGACTTGATAACAAGAATACCATTTTGTTCTAAAACAACAGCTTTGGGACAGGTACAATGAAAAAGCATTGGGGAAATATAGTTAGACATTGAATATATGAAAGTGAAACTGACTGTGACATGAGTAAAATCCCCAAACCAAGGACACAATCCACATAATACTTTTTATTAGGACCAACCAGAGGGCCAGCGTGGTGTAGTGCTTAAGGTGCCAGGCTAGGAACTGCTAAACTCAGGTTCAAATCTCCACTCATAAGAACATAAGAAAAGCCATACTGGATCAGACCAAGGTCCATCAAGTCCAGCAGTCTGTTCACACAGTGGCCAACCAGGTGCCTCGAGGAAGCCCACAAACAAGACGACTGCAGCAGCACCGTCCTGCCTGTGTTCCACAGCACCAAATATATTCAGCATGCTCCTCTGATCTTGGAGAGAACAGGTATGCATCATGACTAGTATCCATTTTCACTAGTAACCATGAATACCCCCTCCTCCATGAACATGTCCATTTCTCTCTTAAAGCCTTCTAAGTTGGCATCACCACATCCTGGGGCAGGAAGTTCCACAATTTAACTATGTGTTGTGTGAAAAAATACTTCAGAATGTCTCTTGCCTTGAAAATCCTGCGGGGGATGGACTGGATAAATAAAATGTTGGCACTAGCAGAAATGGCTAAACTTACGGCATTAGTAAATCAAAAGGAAAATACAGAATTTGTGGGAGAATGGGAGGCATGGACAATATATTGTCAAAATTAATTTAAATTGGGAAGTATTGAAGGTTATGCTTTGTTCTAATTCAATTGATTAAGGTAGAAATATTATTAAGATTAATGATTTAGTTTTTCAGAATTGTAATCCGATTTATATATGAATTATTGTATTGAATTAGAAATTAAATGCAAAGGTGACAATAAAGTTATCAAAAAGACAGAGGAGGAGAGAGGGGAAGTCAACGTAAATATATGAATTAATTAGTTATATATAGAATAGAGAAATATTGTTTATATCATATAATCATCTTAATGAATGTTGGAAACTATTGTAATATAAAAAACAATAAAAAAACGTTATATGTGAAAAAAGAAAACCCTGCGGGGGTCACCCTACGTCAGCTGTGACGCAAAAAAAAGGGACCAACCAAATGACATATAAACGCGCCAACCATCGAGCCGAACGAAGTCAGACACTCAGGTCCGCCTCTTCCCGTCACGTGACTCTCCGCCACACTGTTTGGAGGGCTCGCTTGTTTTCCGCTGGGCCCCGGCCGTTGCGTCGCGCGCATGCGCACGGAATGTCCGTTGGAGGAGGGATGGAGTGAAGGCGGCCCCCGCCGCTCTCGTAGCCATGTACCGCTCGAGCCTGTCGTCCTATGGCCGGCCCGGGGAGAGCTGCCGCTCGGACCCCCGCGGTTCCCGCTCCGGCAAGACTCGAGGCCGCAGCCCGCGCCGCTCGCGCTCGCCCTCCCCCCGGGGCCGCCGCTCGCGCTCGCGCTCGCTCTCCCCCCGAGGCCGCAGCCCGCGCCGCTCGCGCTCGCCCTCCCCCCGGGACCGCCGCCGCCGCCGCTCGTCCTCCAGCAGCCGCTCTTCTCGCCGCTCGGCGTCCCCGCGCCGCAGTTCCCGCTCCGGCGCCTCGGCTCGAGGCCGCAGCTCACGCCGCTCGCGGTCGCCATCCAGCAGCCGCTCGCCGTCCCCGCGCAGGGCGCGCTCTCAGTCCGGGGGCAGCCGGAGCTGGGTAATGACCTCACCTGTACACCTGCAGCTGCCTTATACTGAACCAGACCCTTGAGGGTCCATCGAAGTCAGCGTTGTCTACTCAGACCGGCAGCAGCTCTCCAGGGTCCCAGGCAGGGGACTTTCACATCACCTACCTGCCCGGTCCCTTTAACTGGAGATGCTGGGGATTGAACCTGGGGCCTTCTGCATGCCAAGTAGATGCTCTGCCACTGGGCCGCGGCCCCTCCCCTAGACTCCTCCAAAGGCTCGGCCTCAGTTTCCCCTTCTTGCGCCGCCTGTGGAAACAGCCACCTGCCAGCCTGTGCCGGCCTCTTCAGGAGACACCCCCCCCCCCGCACCTGGATCTGTGTAGTTTCTGGTAGCCCAAAGCAGTTGCCAGTGTAAACACAACCTTGGCACTGTCATCACTCCTTCCTCCAAAGCTGCCCTTTTAGTCCGTGGTCAGGGATGCAAAGTGAGGCTGTGCACGTTACCTTGAACGCACAAACATCTTGCAGGTGCACGTGTGCATCTAATGAAAAAACCTAATGTGTGTTCACTATACAAATGAAATCGTAGGCCAATACCCGATAAAGGTGCAGGTTGAATAATATGTTAAGCTGCACATGTGTTGAATGTAACATGAAAATTGATGTACATATAAAGAAAAAGCAAGTTTACACTGTACACAGATTGTACATGTGTTCACTGCAACATGGGAACAAGGGGTATGTGCCCCATGAATATGGGGAGGGCGATCCTTGAAAGAGATGCACCTGGCATATAAATGGTACAGCCAGTACCATCTACAGAAAGGTATTATTGACAGTAAGATAGTATATATAGCATCAGGGAAATTATAAATGTTGAATAGAAAGACTCCCACTGTCAAAACAAGATATGCCTATTATTTTGGGGCCAATGTGTTGTGGATCACATTTTCTGTACCTGGCTTTCTGCAAGAAAGATACTGCCAGAGAGCCGCTTCTTGTAGTCAAATGAGTTTGGATTCACTTTGTATATGATTTTCAGCATTCCATATGACACTGTCTTTATCGTAAGCTGATGATCCTAGTCACTATCAGGCTTAAAAAAAAACCTTAATACTCATTTTGTGGGGAACATTCTTGCAGTTTTTTGAAACAGTAATTTCTGTTCACGCCTGGCACTTGGGACTGAGGATAGTAGAGCCACAGTTTGTAGAAATTCATCTTGTATTCTAGAGCTGCATAACTTTTGGTATAAATGAACCTATGTGGAACAGTGGTTTGATTCTTCTCCACAGCGTCAGGTGCAGGGCCAGTGTTGGTTCTCCCCCCCCCCGACACAGTCAAATTTGGCAGTCTGCTCCAGGGAAGCATTCTGTTGTGTACACAAACTGATTGTAAAGGTAAAGGTCCCCTGTGCAAGCACCAGGTCATTCCTGACCCATGTCAAATCCCGACGTTTACTAGGCAGACTTTGTTTACGGGGTGGTTTGCCAGTGCCTTCCCCAGTCATCTTCCCTTTATCCCCAGCAAGCTGGGTACTCATTTGACCGACCTCGGAAGGATGGAAGGCTGAGTCAACCTTGAGCCGGCTACCTGAAACCGACTTCCGTCGGGATTGAACTCAGGTCATGAGCAGAGCTTTTGACTTCAGTACTGCAGCTTACCACTCTGCGCCACGGGGCTCTCTATTGACCAAATGACTTCGCGGGCCTTATACGGCTCGCGGGTTTTATATGGCCCGTGGGCCTGACGTTCCCCACCCCTGCTTTAAAGAGTAAGCCCCAGCACCTTGAATTAAACCCAGAAATGAATAGGCAGTCAGTGAAAGGACAACAGAACAGGGTTCCAAGAGATGGCCTTAGGTAACAGCCAGGTTATCCAGTGGTGGGCTTTGCTTCCACACCAGTGCTAAGAATGTAAGACCAAAGGTCTGTCTAGTCCATTATCCTGTTTTCTTTAGTGGTCAGACAGATGCCAGATGCCCATAAGCAGGGAAAGAAGGCAATAGCTCTCTGCTGCAGTTGCCCTCCCTCAGCAACTAGTACTCAGCAGCATACCTACTCTGAATATAAAGGTTGTATTTATCTGTAAGGACTGGCATGTAGATGGCCCTTTGTCTCAAATTGGCACCATCTTGTGTTGAAACCTGTTACATATCAATGCGATGGCAGAGGAGGATTTTTTTCTTCAAATGCTACCGACCACAAGTGTAATTTACATGACGCTTCTGAAGCTTTACAATAGCTTGCATTTGAGGTTGCTTTTTTTTCTCCTCTTGCAGCGACTGTCTCCGGGCAGGAACCCACGATTTGCAGGCAGGTGTTCTCCAAGTGGACACTCTGAATCTACAGAAGAACAGAGCTTGCAGACTACGGTTGATGACGACTGTCACAGCATTGACCCATGTCAAGATATGCCTAGCGGTGGCTCTATGATCCCTGGCTTGACTCTGCAGTCTTCTGAACCTCAGTTCCTTCATATGCCTGAAAAAGCACCAGCTATGCCCAAAAAATCAATCTTGAAGAAACGAGTAGATGACCCTTCTGTTCAGGTTTTAGCCATGTTCTTCCCCAGCTTGTTAAGGAGTCAGTAACATATGGCTGTGTTTAATCTTAAATAGTAGTTCATGTCTATCTGTTCAGTGGGTGAAGCTCCGCTGTGGGTGGGTGGGGGAGTTACATTTCACACACATTCAGTACATTTTCATATAAATGTTTTACACTGTTAGCTGTAATTCATTTATATAGAAGTGTAGTCTTGCGTATCAAATGAATACTGATTGATCTCATTGCAGAATACAGTAAGAAGTGACAATGTTTTTTAAGCTTGAAGTGTTTTCTAGCAGTTCTACATGTGCTGAAAAGTACCTTTCCCATCTTTTTCCTTTACCCAAGTGTAGTAACACTGCTCCTTTTCCATCTCAGGTGGAAAATTTCCTCAAACGTTACAACAAAAATGCAGCTGTAGAATCTGCGAACAAGGAGTGTAGATGACTGGAGAGCATTTTTTGGCATACAGGATGTACTCTTTTATACAGTCAGGTTGTCTTTAAGCAGAGGCTGGACAAGCACTTGTCAGGGATGCTCTAGGCTGATCTTGCATTAAGCAGGGGGTTGGACTAGATGGCCTGTATGGCCCCTTCCAACTCTATGATTCTATTGATTGAACATTGATTAACCTCATTAGAGAATATAGTAAGAAATGACATCATCCCGTTTGTTTGTTTTTTAGCCCTCTGGACAGAATTTTTGGAGTTTTTTGAGACAAATGGAGTCGACATCAGAGTCTGAAGACTTGCATGGTGGCTTCCTGCTTCCTCATGAAAAAGCCAGCCTGGGTGGGAGTGGTTTTTCACGCATTCTGAGCAGGATGGCAGATTCTACCAGCGCTCAAGAGAAAAGAAAGCGCAGCTTTTTCGATGTTGAGGATGAAGAGACGTTTCTTTATGGTGATGATGAGGATGACTCTAACATTAACTGTCCTACTGAGAAGCGAACAATGAATGCTGAAAAAGAACCCATAAGCCTGAGGAAGAGACCCCCATCTCCTATCCTGTCTGTACAACCAGACAGTTCGGAAGGGAGCAGAATAAAGTATGAGAAGATCTATAACTTGCTCAAAACTGTTGGTCTTGACATTGGGGTGGCTGAAATGGATAAGGGTGCTGCCCGTATACAGGAACGGCTCCATGGGAAAAAAACATCTCGTTTTGTGGATGGTCATTCAGTGGTTTCTCATAAACCAAACTCTAGTGAGAGGGACTGCATTCAAAGCAATACTCATTCTGCTGAGTCAAATCAGAATTCTTTGTCACCTATGCAGTCTGTAGAACCAGACAGTTCGGAAGGGTGCAGAATAAAATATGAGAAGATCTTTGGCTTGCTCAAAACTCTTGATCTTGACATTGGGTCACTTGAAATGGATATGGGTGTTGTCCATACACAGGAATGGCTCCACGGGGAAAAAACATTACATTCTGTAGATGGTCATTCAGTGGTTTCTCATAAACCAAACTCTAGTGAGAGGGACTGCATTCAAAGCAATACTCATTCTGCTGAGTCAAATCAGAATTCTTTGTCACCTATGCAGTCTGTAGAACCAGACAGTTCGGAAGGGTGCAGAATAAAATATGAGAAGATCTTTGGCTTGCTCAAAACTCTTGATCTTGACATTGGGTCACTTGAAATGGATATGGGTGTTGTCCATACACAGGAATGGCTCCACGGGGAAAAAACATTACATTCTGTAGATGGTCATTCAGTGGTTTCTCATAAACCAGACTCTAGTGAGAGGGACTGCTTTCAAAACAATATTCATTCTGCAGAGTCAAATCAGAGGAATTCTCCAGTATCTCTAACTCCATCAGCACCACCTTGTCTTCCTAACTTGCGACCTTCTGTCTCCCCAGTTTCCCAGTATTCAATATCACCCTTTTCAGCCTTCCTTGCAGGTCAGGTACCTCAAAATTATTCTCATCCCACAATGGCCTCACCTAGCTATAATGCCTACGGACACTGTAGGGCTTATTCAGCTTCTAGCAGTGGTACGACTGAAAGAATAACAGGTGGGGAAAATCCAGCTTCTGAGAAGCCTCAAGTGAGTAGTTTTAACTTGGATTAAAATTTGCCGACAACACTAAAATAAAGTAGCATAATCTGACAGGGTAAGAGTGTTGAAAACCTGTGTCTTCACCTTTTTGCAAATCAGAAGTTTTCAGTGTACTGATAACCGTACTTAATGCATTTTTGATAGTTTGCATTAGATAATGATTTGGAGTCAAACTCCTCCTCATGCTAGTGGAATAGTACTTCCATGAGCACAAGTGTGTGTGTGTGAAGTGCCCTCAAGTCACATCAGACTTATGGCGACCTCTTTTGGGGTTTTCATGGCAAGAGACTAACAGAGGTGGTTTGCCAGTGCCTTCCTCTGCACAGCAACCGTGGTATTCCTTGGTGGTCTCCCATCCAAATACTAACCAGGGCTGATCCAGCTTAGCTTCTGAGATCTGATGAGATCAGGCTAGCCTGGGCCATCCAGATCAGGGCATGAGCACAAGTAGGGAGCATTTTATTAATTCCATTTGCCCTGCTCCCCGTATTATACTCCACCCTGTTCTTAAGGTGTGCTAATCTCTGGGAGGTGCTTTGTATTTAGTATACCTGGAAAATTGACTTTAGGGTCTGTGAGCAGAGGTGGTCCTCTGTACTCAACCCGTCCTTAAAAAATGAGGCACACCTCTGTCATCTTAGATTATTTTTGCCTTTTGTTCAGAAGTGTGGTATGGTTATAGGCTCTTAAATGGATTTCCAAAGGCATATTGATCCTCATTGTAGGCTTTAATTTTTATTTTGTTTCAAGTAGCGTTTAGTAGTCTTGAAGTGAAATGAAACAGATCTTGGTCCTGTGAAATGCTCTGCATTGGTGAAACTTAATTTGGGTGAAATCTTTTATCATTTCTGTGGCATTTCCGTGTATGTGATGTTTTCATTCAGGAATGAAGAGCTATACTTAATAAGCGTTTAGCCGGGAAATTACTAGACACTTCCATACTATACAATGCACAAATCTAATTGATTTGAGTTTCAGCTGACTGTGGTAACAGTCCAGCACTGGTCACCCATTGATTTCATGATCTTAAATGTGTGGTGGAATATTATCTGCCTGTGTACTATTGTCTGTCTTATACTATTATTTCAATTATAAATGATTTCAGGAGTTTTCTGAATACTTCATAGTACTCTTCAGTGGAAGATCATTTAACAGAGAATTTTTGCACTTTTATTTTTGCTTGAAAAATCAACTCAGATCTAATTTAGAAGAAATGAGCTGCCATCTCTGATATGATGCATGTTTATATTGGATATTAGTTCAGTCAAGTATTAATAAAGGGCTAACTGGGAAAAGATGCCTTGGAAATGGAAAAAGTGACTCTTGCTGATTTGTTTTGGCTGTGATGAATGAAAAGGGCATCTTAATATTTTTCCTCATATTCTTTCCAGATAGAGAAACAAGAGAAATTAATGTCAGAGAAACAAGAGAAATTAATGTCTGAGGAACGAGAGAAATTGATGTCTGAAGAGGAAGCACGGCAGAAGAAGCTGCTCTATCTGAAGAGTGAATTGTATAGACGTACTACACAGCATGGTACTGTTTTTTCTCATTGTACCCTAGATTCTGGAACATGCCAGTTTAGAAAAGAGATGATTAAGGTGGAACACGATAAAGGTTTATAACATTATGCATGGGGTAGAGAGAGTGGACAAAGAGAACTTTTTCTCCCTCTTCCAAAGTACTAGAAGTCAGGGGCATTTAGTGAAGTTGATAGGCAGTAGATTCAGGACAGACAAAAGGAAATACTTCTTTATTAAACAAGTGATTTAAATGTGGAATTAACTGCCAGAGGATTTTGTGAATACCGTATGCATAGATGGCTTTAAAAGGTGGTTAAATAGATTCATGGAGGGTAGATCCATCCACAGCTACTAGCCATGGTGACTTAAAGGGAGCCTCCACATTCAGAGGCAGGAAACCTCTAAATTCCAGTACCAGGAGACAACACCAGGGGAAGGCCTCCGCTTCCATGCTCTATCGTTGGCTCTCTGTAGTAACAGGTTGGCGACTGTGTGAGTTAGGATTCTAGACTATATGGACCACTAGTCTGATCCAGCAAGGCTTTTCGTATGTTCTCAAGATACTAGGTATTGCATACTCTGCTAGAACGAGTGAGATTATTTTTGTATCTTTTCAGTCTTGAAAATTCTAGGGTGTTGCTTTAAATAGACAGTTAATTAATGTGCTTTTTTTATGACCATAGACAAACATTTTGCCAGTTCTGCAGTTAATAATACATACACAGCTTCTGACATTTAGGCCTAGAAAAATGATAGCATTAATTTTAATGATTTAAAACAAAATTGCATGCTAATGTGATTTTCTTGTGCTTCCTCGTCCGTTATTTTGACTGATTCAGCGGCGATGGTGAGTAATAAATGTAAGGGATGTGCGAAGAAAAAAAGAGACCCCCTGCTAGAAGAACTGGAAAAAGTAAAACAAACGATTGAGAAGGAGATCGCTCAGCTGCACGTAGAGTCTTATATAGCAGAGATGAAACTGTCTCAGTATGGGATTAGCACACTGAAAAATGTAGACTCCTCAGAAGAAGAAAAGGCAAAGAATAAAAAATCTCAGGAGAAAACATCTAACTCAGTCAAGGTAAGCTTTGATATGCTAGTGTAAACAGTATCTCTACTTTAAAAAAGAAGGGGGTATTCAGACATCATTTACTGCCATCCACTTCTTAGCTCAATAAACCTTGTACTTACTTTTGTCTTCAAAAGAGTTCTCCATGTTTTATGGGGTAACTTACCTTAGTATAAACATTCTAGGAACTGGAGTTTCAGAACAAGATTAGAGATGTTTCTAATAGACGATGAATGATGCACTTAAAATTTTAGATGATGTTTGATTTTTTTGCTTTGCCTTTTATTGAAATTAATCGTTGCTGTAGAATAAAGTTGGTGTAACTAAAACCGATTAAGCAGTTTCAAGAAGTACAGTTATACACAATTCTGTGTTGTGTAGTCATCCATAGAAGTATCTGCATCAAGAAGTGAAAATTGCTCTTTTATTTACCACAGTTTTCTGATTGAACAATTGCTACAAGTCAGTATGGCCTAGCCTTTGTAGATGAAATGATATTGAATAAGCTCTGTAAATAGGTAGTACTTTAGCAAACTGTTCTTACCAAATTAAAGTGAAATTCAAATGACAAATAATTCCTTCATAGCAGTGTACTACCATTAAATGACAAAGACATTAACATTAAATGTTGTTTCTGCCGAGAGAACCATTGAGAACTATCTTTAAAGATGCAAACAATATTCAGTAAAGTGTTTCATGTATGTGGTGAAGTCTAATCAAACTAATTACATATAGCTGTTGAATTCATTCTTTTAATGATGTCAGAAAATGATACGTGTCTCAGGGGTTTAGAAATAGCACTTTAGCAGCAGAAGCTCAGACAACCCTGAGGAGATACCTCGAATAATCTGGGCAAACCGCCCAGCAAGGTCATTGCTAGCCAGCCAAACTCTGGGACCCAGCGTCTAGGCAAACCATCCAAGAAAGGAGAATGTCACTGCAAATATGAGATATACTAAAAATCCTGCAGTATAAGAGCCCATCTTAAAATTCTTGCATTATTTCCCTTCATCTGTTGGATATAAGTCAGAGGTCTGTTTGAAGATAGAAACCTTTCTTACTTCAGCCTGCTGACTAGTGAGAGAGTTTAGTTTATTGCTCATTAACAAAGCCATAAGCAAATAAGCAAATATGTGTAAACTTGTAAAATACCTGCTGACTAGTGGTACAATCTTAAACTACTGTCACTGAAAAAAAATTGAGCCGTTCTCTCTCCATATTGCTTAGGTCTGTTAACATATGCCACTTGAGGCTTTTGCCTTAAACCCATTTCTTTAATTGCACGGTTGTAATTAGTCAGCTTCTGATCCACCACAAAAGGCCCCGTTCATTTCAACTCAAGCTTATCCATGTGATCTGGCATAACAGCAAAACTTAAGTACCCTTTTGAAATCTGCTGGGCTTGATTTTTAAATCATAATAAGACTTCTGCCTTTCTCGAGTCTACTGTTTAATTAGATCTGCAAACTCGCTAACTGTCACGCCTCTCTCGCGCTGCTGTCGCCCCCGGGGTCTCTGCCTTGGAGGAGGGTCTGACCTGAGGAGCCTCCTCGGCCTCAGACCAGTCCGAGGGAGAGTCAGAACTTTCCTCCCCCTCAGACGCAACCAGGTTGTCAAGAGTTCAGCTCAGCCTCTCCCACCTCTTGCTGCAATCCTCCCCGGCTGAGGCTCCTCTCTGGCCTTATATCCCCTCCAGGCCAGAGAGGTCCCGCCCCTTTCCTCCCCAAACTCGCCCCCGGAAGTTCCATGAAAGGTCGGGCGGGCGTGTTCCGTGGTTGAACCCAGCGCCGCCGGCCTGCAGGCTCTTTCCCGCCCCGCCCGCGCCCTCCCGACGCTCAGCTGTTGAGGGGGCCGGAGTTCGCCGTCCTGCATCCCTCCGGTCGTGTCCGGTGCTGAGGCTTGGCGATTGGCCCCGTCGTCCCCTGCTCGGCTTGCCCTCTCACCACTTCGCTGGGAGCCTGGGGGGGAGAAAGAAGTGAGGCGTCGCCGCCATGCCTGCCCCCGGAAGGGCTGGCACCCCCGCGGCTTTTCTCTGTTCCTCCCGCGGTGAGTGGGTTTCTGGCTGTGAGGTTTGGAGGGGGTTGGTTGCGTCCCGGGCGGCTCTCGGAGGGGCTCGTCCCGGGACACTAACATCTTTGAGGGTGTGCTGTAATCTAGCAGGGATGGAATCTGTTTGTTTATTTCTTCTTTTATTTTATTTTTGAATTTATACCCTGCTCTATCCCAGATAAAACCGGGCTTTGGACACTTGCACACAAGTTTTCAGTTTCTTCCTCTTCAGCATCTGTAGTTGGGCTGTTGGTTATGTTGATAGGCATTCCATGAAGTCTGATTGATATTATTCAGTAAGACTTTGCATTACAGCCCCTGATTGCTTGTGCTACATCTCGCTTCCCTGTTAGAGCAACCCTGTTTCTTCTGTATTTGTCATTTCCCAAGTAAAACGCTTTGTAATTTTCTGACTGAAAATGTCCTAATCCGGTAGTCCACTTTGGTTCACTCACTCCCAGGATTGCAGTGTTCAAATGTTCCAATTCTTGTTTTATGATTTTTAGCTTGCCTTGATGCATACTTCTCATATTTCATATTGCTGTCAAACATTTTTGGACTTTCCTTTTGCATCCATTCACATCAACAACTGAACACGCTTTTGACTTTAGTCCAGTTGCATCATGAAGAATAGCACTACTTGTACTTGTCATTGTACCTCAAAAAGGACATTGCAGAGCTAGAAAAAGTACAGAAGAGGGCAACCAAAATGATTAGGAGGTTGGAGCACCTTACCTGTGAGGGAAGGCTGAAGAGTCAGGGATTTTTTAGTTTAGAAAAGAGAACTAAGGTGGGACATGATAGAGGTTTATAAAATTATACGTGGGGTTGAAAGAGTTGACAAACTTTTTTCCCTTCCTCAAAATATTAGAACTCGAGGGCATCCAACGAAGCTGACGGGCAGTAGATTCATGATGAATAAAAGGAAATACTACTTTATACAGCAGGCGATTAAAGGTGGAATTCACTGCCAGAGAATGTAGTGATGGCCACAGGCATAGACAGCTTTAAAAAGGGATTATACAGATTTGTGGACAATAGGTTTATCAATGGCTACCAGCCATGATGACTAAAGTGAACCGCCACATTCAGAGGCAGGAAACTTCTGAATGCCACTGTGTGAGACAGGATGCTGGACTAGATTGACCACTGGTCTGATCCAGCAGGGCTTTTCTTATGTTCTTGTGTCCTCTGCTCTTCCCCAGTAGCTTATTGAATGCTGTCTGACTTGGGGGTCCTGTTTTCCAGCACTGTATCTTCTTTTTTTTAACTCTCATCATACAGTTGTTAAGGCATGAGATGGTTTACCATAACTTTCTTCTATGTAGCATTAACCAGGGTTAGCTGAAGAGTCACTGCCACTGTCTGTTGGAGATCCTCTGCCAGTGTCACTTTCCACTACTGCTATCCAATAGCCACGCTTCAGGATTCCTCCACTCCATGACCATTAGAACTGCCTATTCTCTTCTGCTGTGTAGCTGTTGATTCATGAAGGAGGTGGATGCATCTTAGTCAGGTGTGACGGATAAGGGGCTAATCTGCAGCAAGAGCTGACAGACCAAGAGGGGGTGGAGCCAGAGAGCTGACACTCTGAGCTCTGAGCGACAGAAAAGCATTCAGAGCTGGGCGAAGGGACGAAGAGGAAGCCAGACTGTACTCTGAACCTGAGGGGTTCTGTGAAAGCCAAAGCAATTGAAACACACAACCTGTGGTAGTGACAGGAGTGAGAATTGGGTTAGAGAGGGCCCATTCTCAGGTCACAAGGGGGAATTAGTCTCTGAGGTAGAGCTATTCCGGTAGCAGGAGGGTGTGGAGGATTACAGCCACTGGTGTGGGGTAGTCAGGGAGAGAACTGGAAGAGGGATTTTGGATATTTCCCCAAACTTCTGTGAGTTCTCTGAGGAAGGAAAGGAACTCAGACTTCCTTCGCTCCTGTGAGCTAGGCTGGGGGACAGAATCTGAGTAAGCATGAAACTAAGAACTGAAGGAACTTGAGTGAAGAAAACATCTAAGCTATCTCTGAAGTAATCTCATGTAGATAAACCTGACTTTGAGTTTTCCCTCCAATTTCTGCCTTTTCCTTGAAAATCAATCTCTGTGAGTTCTGTTCAATAAACTTCCCTGTTTTGTCTGTCTACGTTAAAAAGCCTCTTGTGTTCTATTTCTCTCTGAGGTAAATATTGGCGTGGGACTGGAGGAGAAGGAAAATAATCTCGTCACAAATATACTCAGGCTAACGCTTTTCCCTCAGCATATACGGCCAGGCTGAGTGAGTGGGATATTGAAGTGGTTGAGAGAGGGGTGCGTCATATCTGGTCTCTCAGCTGTGACCATTCCGCCTTGAGTGACTCTGCTAGGAGATTAGGCTTTTGAGAGGATGTAGTGATGGCCACTACATCCATATAGTATTCCTCTCAGCTTCGCTGACACACACACACCCATTCACCACATGAAGGTGTGCATCCAAGAGGGGGAACTGGGGTTACACTGCTAATACTAGCTATTATTTTATGCTGGGATTTTCTCCATTGGCATTTCATTGAAATGAAGGTTGATTTGAAAGCTCTTTTATAGATAAAGTACAAAGGGCTTTCAAAACTTTGGATTCTGAGTATCTATACTAGGAACGTGTCTGAATTCCTTACCCAGTATCTTTCCTTGCAAGTACAATTAATTTGGGGAAGTGGGAAGAAATACTAAGAAATCAGCAGCTGTTCTACTAATGCAGCTTTATAGCAAGTAATAATGCAGACATTTTTCTTCTTTTCACAGGCGTTTTTGAATAATAATAGGAATGCAAAAGTATCGAAAGAAGAATTAGAGACTACCAAAGAATTGGGAGAAGGGGGTAATGAAAATGAGATTAGGAAAGGGAAAGAAGGTTCTCATAGCCAAAAGTTAATGATTATGCCTGTATTGAAGAAGGATGAAATAGAGATTGAGAAGAAGGAAGGTAAGAAAGAGCAATCCGAAAAGGAGTCAGGACAGTCATTTTCTGAAAAGTGCAGCTTGAGGAAAATTGAGACAAATAATCAACGTCAAGGCCAAGATGTAGCTGCACCAAAGGCTGAAAGTGCTGAGGAGAGCAAATATAGAGAAAACAAATCCCAGTCTGGAAATCCAAATTCAAACCAGAAAGTCGCTGTGACAAAGGCACAGAACCTTGGGATGAGGACAAAGACACAGAAGACTGCAGGAGCAACAAAGGTGCAACCACGCTTTACAAATTTTGACAGTCGCCTTTGGCGTCCGCTACCTCCTCTGCAACCAGAGAAACCAAAGTCACTGGTTGCTACTTCAGCGTTGGAAAAGCCAGCACCTGAAAGGGCTTCAAATATAAAATCCTTTGATACCCGCACTGAGCTGCCCACTATTGTAAAAAAAGGTAATCCAGAACTTGTTCTTTCTCCAAATATTGCAAAAGCATTGGGGGGAGGAATAGTCATTTCAAGGCACTCAAAGGGGAATTTAAAGTTGCAAGAACAGGTGGAAGTTTAAGCACAGGTGCCTAAAAATGTATCAGACATCATGGACCATGCAAGAAGTGACTGAGGCAGAGGCACAAAAGCTTGGAGCAGCAATGAAACAGGCAGTGCCAGAAATGTTGAAGATGAAACAAGAACTTCAGACTTAACTAAAACCATATCCTTCTCTTTCAATACTAGGGCCACCTCCTCTACTACCACTGCCATTAGGAGCACCGTTGTCATTTGTACCTGTACTACCACATCCCCCACAGCCACAATTCTGTCCTGCTGTTTCAGAGCCTGCCAACCAAGGACATGTTCCCTGCTTGAAAGGAAGAGACCAAAGGATGACAGGTAAGACACATGTTTTGACCTCAAGACGCATTGAGGTGTGTGTCAGCTTCGGCAGCTAAACTCACATCCAGTCCCACAGTTTTTTATAACCAAGCTTCAACTTTATAACAAACAGCAACTTCATGAACGTAGAAAATTAAACCCTTTGCCGTTGAGGAAGTATGAGATAAAAAATACGTCCAAGTCCGACAGTGCAAAATAAAATAAAAATCTATAATGTATAATATGTAATTGTAGCGGGTCAGTGCGTTTCAGTTGACTACGCTCTTAGAATCGACCCCTTCCTGAGAAGTGGTATGTTATCTTATTCAGTTAGTCACCTACTAAGCAAGACTCAACTTATTTACTCACAAAAAGAAGGCTTTTTATTGAGTAGCTCCAATGAAATAAATGTGCATATCTATGTGTATATGCAAATATTAAAAAGGTAAAGGTCCCCTGTGCAAGCACCAGGTCATTCCTGACCCATGGGGTGACGTCACATCCCGAGGTTTTCTAGGCAGACTTTGTTTATGGGGTGGTTGGCCAGTGCCTTCCCCAGTCATCTTCCCTTTACCCCCAGCAAGCCGGGTACTCATTTTACCGACCTCGGAAGGATGGAAGGATGAGTCAGCCTTGAGCTGGCTACCTGAAACCAACTTCCCTTGGGATCGAACTCAGGTCGTGAGCAGAGCTTGGGTCTGCAGTACTGCAGCTTACCACTCTGGGCCACAGGGCTCTTATGCAAGTATTACAAAGTCTTAAAAGCAAAAACAATGTATTCAGTAAAGCAAGCAAGTTCTACATACTATTTAGTTTTATAATCCAATACTTCAAATATAACAGTAAAGGTCTGGTTTAGTTAAAAGAATCTGATTCACACTATCTAGAATAGTATATAAGTAAATCCATACATAGCCAAGCCTTTTGTCCTTTGAGATTCTCTTAAGTCAAAGACTCAGAGAGATCTAAAATCTAGCTCTACTTTGCCAGTATTTATACTCTTAATAGTCACGGTATTTCAACTTAGCTGGATTTCCACAACTAAACTTGTACCATGTAAGGACTTCCTTCTACTGTATTCCTGCAGGCTACCATACAAGGACTTCCTCACTGTATTCCTGCAGGCTACCATACAAGGACTTCCTCATTGTATTCGTGCAGGCTACCATATAAGGATTTCCTCTTCTAGCTGGTTATTTGCTTATTTCTTAAACAGTCAGTTTTTAGCTTTAATATACCTCTATAATGTTTAAAATTATCAGCATCTTCATCTCCCAAAGAGCATGATCAAAATTAATCTATTTTCAACAATCTGTAGTAATTCTTTCATATTTAAAGTTTAAAAACACAATATTGCATTTATACAACACTATTTTATAACAGTCAGTGTTAGTGGCAGATCGAATTTCAAAAACCTACTTGGATTCCTGAAACTTGGTTGGAGCCCAGAAGCTGAGCTTCCAAAAAAATAGGAGTTTTCAAAACAGTAGAAGAGTTTCCTCTTAGCCAGGCATGTTCATTTTAAATGAAATACAACCCTCTAAATGGCCTTTATGAAGAATAAGGTTTTACATTGAATAATTCTGCATATGTACAACACTAATACAACAGTTCATATGCTCTAATATGTCAAAGCCTGTAACAGCAAGAACAGGTGGAAGTTCAAGCACAGGTGCCTAAAAATGTATCAGACATCATGGACCATGCAAAGGTGCAGAAGCAAGAAGTGACTGAGGCAGAGGCACAAAAGCTTGGAGCAGCAACGGAACAGGCAGTGCCAGAAATGTTGAAGATGAAACAAGAACTTCAGACTTCACTAAAACCATATCCTTCTCTTTCAATACTAGGGCCACCTCCTCTACTATCACTGCCATTAGGAGCACCGTTGTCATTTGTACCTGCACTACCACATCCCCCACAGCCACAATTCTGTCCTGCTGTTTCAGAGCCTTCCAACCAAGAACATGTTCCTTGCTTGAAAGGAAGAGACCAAAGGATGACAGGTAAGACACATGTTTTGACCTCAAGACTCACTGAGGTGTGTGTCAGCTTTGGCAGCTAAACTCACATCCAGTCCCACAGTTTTTATAAACTCACATCCAGTCCCACAGTTATAAAGTTTTGAACCAAGCTTCAACTTTATAACAAACAGCAACTTCATGAACGTAGAAAATTAAACCCTTTGCCGTTGAGGAAGTATGAGATAAAAAAATACGTCCAAGTCCGACAGTGCAAAATAAAATAAAAATCTATAATGTATAATATGTAATTGTAGCGGGTCAGTGCGTTTCAGTTGACTACACTCTCAGAATCGACTCCTTTCTAAGAAATGGTATGTTATCTTATTCAGTTAGTCACCTACTAAGGAGGACTCAACTTATTTACTCACAAAAGTAAGGCTTTTTATTGAGTAGCTCCAATGAAATAAATGTGCATATCTATGTGTATATGCAAATATTAAAAAGGTAAAGGTCCCCTGTGCAAGCACCAGGTCATTCCTGACCCATGGGGTGACGTCACATCCCGAGGTTTTCTAGGCAGACTTTGTTTACGGGGTGGTTGGCCAGTGCCTTCCCCAGTCATCTTCCCTTTACCCCCAGCAAGCCGGGTACTCATTTTACCGACCTCGGAAGGATGGAAGGATGAGTCAGCCTTGAGCTGGCTACCTGAAACCAACTTCCCTTGGGATCGAACTCAGGTCGTGAGCAGAGCTTGGGTCTGCAGTACTGCAGCTTACCACTCTGGGCCACAGGGCTCTTATGCAAGTATTACAAAGTCTTAAAAGCAAAAACAATGTATTCAGTAAAGCAAGCAAGTTCTACATACTATTTAGTTTTATAATCCAATACTTCAAATATAACAGTAAAGGTCTGGTTTAGTTAAAAGAATCTGATTCACACTATCTAGAATAGTATATAAGTAAATCCATACATAGCCAAGCCTTTTGTCCTTTGAGATTCTCTTAAGTCAAAGACTCAGAGAGATCTAAAATCTAGCTCTACTTTGCCAGTATTTATACTCTTAATAGTCACGGTATTTCAACTTAGCTGGATTTCCACAGCTAACCTTGTACCATGTAAGGACTTCCTTCTACTGTATTCCTGCAGGCTACCATACAAGGACTTCCTCACTGTATTCCTGCAGGCTACCATACAAGGACTTCCTCATTGTATTCGTGCAGGCTACCATATAAGGATTTCCTCTTCTAGCTGGTTATTTGCTTATTTCTTAAACAGTCAGTTTTTAGCTTTAATATACCTCTAAAATGTTTAATATTATCAGCATCTTCAACTCCCAAAGAGCATGATCAAAATTAATCTATTTTCAACAATCTGTAGTAATTCTTTCATATTTAAAGTTTAAAAACACAATATTACATTTATATAACACTATTTTATAACAGTCAGTGTTAGTGGCAGATCGAATTTCAAAAACCTACTTGGATTCCTGAAACTTGGTTGGAGCCCAGAAGCTGATCTTCCAAAAAAATAGGAGTTTTCAAAACAGTAGAAGAGTTTCCTCTTAGCCAGGCATGTTCATTTTAAATGAAATACAACCCTCTAAATGGCCTTTATGAAGAATAAGGTTTTACATTGAATAATTCTGCATATGTACAACACTAATACAACAGTTCATATGCTCTAATATGTCAAAGCCTGTAACAGCAAGAACAGGTGGAAGTTCAAGCACAGGTGCCTAAAAATGTATCAGACATCATGGACCATGCAAAGGTGAAGAAGCAAGAAGTGACTGAGGCAGAGGCACAGAAGCTTGGAGCAGCAATGGAACAGGCAGTGCCAGAAATGTTGAAGATGAAACAAAAACTTCAGACTTCACTAAAACCATATCCTTCTCTTTCAATACTAGGGCCACCTCCTCGACTATCACTGCCATTAGGAGCACCGTTGTCATTTGTACCTGCATTACCACATCCCCCACAGCCACAATTCTGTCCTGATGTTTCAGAGCCTGCCAACCAAGGACATGTTCCCTGCTTGAAAGGAAGAGACCAAAGGATGACAGGTAAGACACATGTTTTGACCTCAAGACGCACTGAGGTGTGTGTCAGCTTCGGCAGCTAAACTCACATCCAGTCCCACAGTTTTTTATAACCAAGCTTCAACTTTATAACAAACAGCAACTTCATGAACGTAGAAAATTAAACCCTTTGCCGTTGAGGAAGTATGAGATAAAAAAATACGTCCAAGTCCGACAGTGCAAAATAAAATAAAAATCTATAATGTATAATATGTAATTGCATTACTGAGTTTACATAAATAATGATTACCGGTATATAGTTTTGTTTATTTATATAATTTTAACATTGTATTAAAAGTAAAAATACAGGCTAATTATCAACCACACACATAAGGAATTATGAACCAGCAGAAGGGAAAAAATAAATAGAGCTGATGACAATAAGGGCTGGATATCTTTCCCTGAAAGGAGAACTAATCTGAACTCGAACAATCAGGAACAGCACACAAAAGAGCAAAAACAAACCTTGTGTACTGACTAGCAGGCTTCTGGTGTCAGGTTGCAGCATCTTGGAAGCAGAGAGCAAGAAGGTTTCCAGGAATCAGAGTCTTGTAGTCCAAGGTCAGTTGCCAAAGGTTAGCAAGCACTATGAATCCAGCTAAGGTGAGAATTTCAGGCAGCAGAGTGGCATCAGGCAAGCGTGTGCTGTACTCATTGCAGCCACACCCAACAGATTTCCCCGAGAGCCGTTGCTTTGCTGTTACTGATTCAATCAGCATCCTGCAACAACTCATTTCCACTATTGGCAAACAGCTGCCTTCAACTCTGGGGGCGAGCGCGGTGCCTTCTCTCTCACAACTCCGTTTGTAGTCTCCCATGTCACTCCAAAGGTGTATGTGAGCTGGAAGGGCCAGGCACCACTGCTTGCCCTTTATCTGCTGGCTCAGGGCTAGGGATGGGCGTTACTTGTTTGCTGACTCAGGCCTGTTGGGAAGGGTGTTCTTCCTCGCCCAGCTCTGTCTGAGCCTCAGTCTCTTGCTGGCTGCCTTCTGTTGGCTCCGGGCAGTCTACACAGGGCCCCTCTTCCTCCGATGCGTCCTCACTGCCATCCAATCCTGACTGACCCATGACTCCTTGATCGAATTAAGCATGAATGCGATGTAAATAAAATGGCTTGAGAATTCCCTTTGACCATGGGCGGGGCGGCCCATGACTTTGTGGTGCTGGTGCAGCAGAGTCTATTCAGCTTCTTTGCCTCCTGCAGCCCCTGTTCCCCAGGTGTGTGTTCCTTGGCCAGGGTAAGTTCACCTAGCTCGAGGGTTGCAAAACCGGGGAGGGTAGAGGACAAGGATTCTGGGGGAGTTTCAAGGCACAAGGGTGCGTCTCGTGACACGGAGTATTCAATCCAGTCCCCCCCCCTCCATGTCGCACTCGTACTCGAGGGCCATTTAAAAGGTGATGGCGTTTGTCGTGAGTATTGGCAACAGCAGTTGTTGGCTGGTTTCTCAAGACATGGCCCTTCAGTACCAGCCTTCCATGAGACAACAGAGCCTTTCAGCCAGCACCATGTGGCTGCACATAGCGTTCGTTTCCTTTTACAGTAAGGCTCACGGTTATCCTGACACTTGTCATTCCTTCACCATGCAGCGTGTCATTCAAGGTTGGAGACGGCTTTCCCCCTGCGTGCCCGAAGCCCGGCGTCCAGTAACATATTCGGTCTTGTCCTCCCTCCTGGGGTATATTCCGGCTATTTGCCATTCTAAATTTGAGGCTGATTTGTTTTGAGTCGCCTTTTTACTGGCATTCTTCGGCGCTTTCCAGTGCAGCGAACTGATTTCAGCCTCCAGGCACGACAGATCGGGGAGGGTGCTCGAGTTTCGAGATGTGTCACTTAATGGCTCTATCCTTCACCTGGTAGTCAGAAAATCCATAACGGGCCAGCTAGGCCGTGGCATGAGCATAATTCTGTGATCAGCTCCCCCCGGTCATCCTTGCCCAATCTCAGCTATGACAACTTACTTACGTATACACCCACCCGGCACAGGCCCCTTCTTGGTTCACAGTGATGGGTCCTTTCTCACCAGGTTCAAATTTGTAGCAGTCCTGGCCTGGCTTCCATCGGGCTACGACCCAAGGATTTTGGGGCTGACTCCTGGATTTGAACAGCCATTTCGGCTTTGGCAAGTAGCTTGTCTTCTGGTGACATCTGGTCCTTAGGTCAATGGAGGTTGCTTGCA
Source organism: Euleptes europaea (assembly GCF_029931775.1). Classification (NCBI taxonomy): domain Eukaryota; kingdom Metazoa; phylum Chordata; class Lepidosauria; order Squamata; family Sphaerodactylidae; genus Euleptes; species Euleptes europaea. The sequence goes on along the minus strand of NC_079318.1, from coordinate 35,361,857 downwards.
TACAAAGTATATATCTGCCAGTGAGACCACCAGATCATTTTTTTCCTGTCCTTTCTCTTCTCTTTCAGGCTTGGTGCGATCTGTTTGGATTGTTGGTCATAGCATAGTCTATTGTGCTGGCCTGTATGCTTTCGCCTCAGGTTGGGGTCCATCTTTGGGCTTGGATCAACGGCTACATATCAGATGGATTGGCTGCGAGGGCATGCTTTGGAACACTCTCATGCCCACAGTTATGAACAACGTCACACAGTTTGGCCCCCCTGATGCCATTGTGATTCAACTTGGGGAAAATGACCTACAGTCCCATAAGGGCATTGACCTCTCGTTGTCCATTGTAGCTGAACTTCGGGAGCTGGTCTCCAAGCTGCCAGCCACCCAGCTGTTCTGGTGTCGGCTGTTGGAGCGTCAGGTTTGGAATAGCTCTGAAGCCCCGGCCAAGGTCAACTATGAGAGGAGAAAAGTGTGCAAGGTGGTTGAGCCTTTTGTGGAATCAGTCAAGGGTATAGTTATTCACCACCCAGACATTTGTTTTCGTCAGTCTGCACTGTACCACTCAGACGGCGTTAACTTGTCCTGCTGGGGTCAGGACCTGTGGCTTAATGGAATTCGGGATTCTCTTCTTCATTGGTTGCAGCAGTAGGAGCGTTGGCGGGAGCTGGTCTGTTGCCCAGCTTTTTGCTGGTTTTGGCATTGGGCTTTTTGGGGAGGGATGTGCCTGCCTTCTCCCTTTTTGGGGACCCCTATAAGGGGTATTAGGGCGAGCCCTACTGCAGATGCCCAGCTTGGGGGCTGCCATGTTGCTCCAATCCCAGGTGGCGAAGGGACCACTTAGAGATTTATGTCCTAGTGTAACCACTGGTTTGCCACTTCAGTTTCCCTCAACTCTCAGGTTGGGGATCGCTACATCAGTCGACAGGGTGGTTGCCTGATGCCTGGATCCGTACCCTATACTTCACCAATGCTCCATCTGCTGTAACCAATAAAGCTGTGGCTTTTTGTTAACCTAAAAATTGTGTCACTTGTTTTTATTCTGTGTTTTAATTTCTTTCCTTGCTTCCAGCTTGGAGCTCACCCTGCCCTTAGCAATGTAAAAACACAGCCAGGGACTCACTGCAGGGCCGCCATTGTGTCCAATGGGCTGGTGGGCCGGAAATAGGAGGGCACGTTCTGGTGGCTTCCATTGCAGACTGCATGGCTGGGCCATCTTCTCCCGCCTTTGGGTCAGCCTATAGCTGTGGTGAGGGGCAGGCTGCTGCTCAGGGCCTGGGGCAGGGAGCAGCAGCGCAGACATGTCAGTGTCTCGCCGCCCCTTTTGTCCATATAAAGTCCTCTTGTCCGACCTACCAGCCATGTTTCTGGAAACGATGGACAGTTCACCTTTCAGATCCCATGAGACAGTGGCTGCCAACCTTGAGACATCACTTGTACATGAATGTGGCATGCACAGGGCATGCCACAGGGCAGATCCCCCAAGAGCCTTTGTTTTGCAGCGTATGTGCTCCTCCAACCCTTGCCTGGCAACCAGCCTGACAGGTAGCTGCAAGCTTGAGAAGGCAGTGCAGCAAGCAAACTAGGAAGCTGCTGGCCTCAGCAAAGCCACTTTGGAGGAAGACTACATCGCATTCCCTAGCTGCTGCAACCTTCCACTCCCATTCTCAGGGCCAAAGTAACAACACAAGCCTTTATTGGCATATAAAAAGGAAGAACAAACATTTGGATAAAACAGAGTACAAATAAATAAAATTGGGTAAAACCATCCCAAATCAGCCATTAAGGAAAGCTACACACCGTTCATGATACCTAATTGCTAGCTGTAAGAACCTTGCCACTGATTCAATTATTTTTGGGTTTTGTGTGGTCATGAGATAGGGTGTCCTTATTTCACCAGAGAGCCATTCCCTGTTTAAGAACAGTGGGTCAATGAACTGGGATTGGCTTCAAGCATAAAAGCAACAATTGAAAAGGACATGCACAAGCAGGGCCAAAGTAGACATGATGGCATCCTTGTGGATGCAGCGAGCTGTGCAGTTTTGTGGGATAAGGTGCTTTTGACATTCCCCCCCCCTGCATGTTATCAATGGCCAAAATGGCCACCTCCCTAGCAGCCATTTCAGCACTGGAAAGGGCATGGAGGGGGGGACAAGACAAAACCACTGTGTGCCTGATCAACAGTTGGCCCTTGAGGCATTTTTAAATTACTTTTAAATGGTGGCGGCCTTGTAGTAGCCCCAAGAACGCTGTCACATCTAGCTTGACCCTCAATGCATGAGCTCCTCAAGCACATTCAGAAAGGCATACTTGAGGAAGGGTACCTAAGTGAAGCGGCACCTGCAAGTTGCACAATTCACGTCATAACATGGGGATAAAACTTTAATTCGGAAATACTGGACATGTATATAACCAGGTTTTTTTCTCAATTTATTTCTCAGACTGTACAAAATGGACATCTTGCAAATCCTAACATCACTAAGCAAAAATGTACTTCACAAGCCCCATTTAGGAGAGTTCCAGGCATATCCTGCTGGTGGAGTTTTGGGGGAAAGAGAGACACGAAATGAAATACAGAAGAAAAATACAGCAGTAAAGAGAGAGAGGGCATGGTGTAGTGGTTAAGGTGTCGGTCTAGGATATGGGAAGGCCAGGTTCAAATCCCCAGTCATGCTCTGGAAGCTTGCTGGGGGACCTTGGGCCAGTCACACACTCTCAGCCCTGACCCTGGCTAGTATTTGGATGGGAAACCTAGGAATACAAGGGTCGTCATGGGAAGGCAGGCAATGGCAAACCACCTCTGAATATCTCTTGCCTTGAAAACACTATAGGGTCGCCATAAGTCAGCTATGATTTGGCAGCAAAAAGAGAGAGGGAGAGAAACTGAGACCATAAGAGTTAAGCAAACCCACCCAGTCATGTCAGGCTCTAGTTTCTGTAAGCAGGCCCAATCAAAATTGTGGAAAAGAAAAAACAACACTAAGAGGTTAGGTTAACGCCACACAACAGTTTCCCCACTGGCTAAATTTGAAGGGAGCTAGATATAAAAGGGGGTGGGGCAAGTAATCATGAGTGAGGGGGTACACACATGAAGCTGCCTTATACTGAACCAGACCCTTGAGGGTCCATCGACGTCAGTATTGTAGGACCTTCAGACCGGCAGCGGCTCTCTAGGGTCTCAAGGCTGAAGTCTTTCACATCACCCACTTGCCTAGTCCCTTTAACTGGAGATGCCGAGGTTCAGCCTAATCCCTTTAACTGGGGATGCCGAGGACTGAACCTGGGACTTTCTGCATGCCGGGCAGAAGCTTTACCGCCGAGCCACGCCCCCTCCTGTTTTCTTCTGCACGTAGCTCTACTACAGTTTTACCGAAGCCAAACAAAACCAGAGAGCAGATGGCGCGCCAGGCCAGCCAGGCCACTCCTTTCTTCCGGTTCCGCCTCTCCTTTCACGTGACCCTCAGTCCATTCCCCGCCATATTGTGGGGGGGGGGTTGGTTGGTTTCCCCCCTCCTTCCGAGGAGCCTTCCCCCGGAGGTTGCGTCGCTCGCGCATGCGCAGGGAAGGTACTGGGGGGGAATGCAGCGAACGCGGCCTCCGCCGCTATCGTCGCCATGTACCACTCTAGCAGCGGCCACTCGAGCCTGTCGACCCCCGGCCGGCCCAGGGAGAGCCGCAGCTCGGGCCCCCACGGTTCCCGCTCCGGCGCCTCGGCGTCCGGCTCGAGTCGGGGCCGCAGCCCGCGCCGCTCGCGCTCGCCCTCCCCGCGGGGCCGCCGCCGCCGCTCGCCCTCCAGCAGCCGCTCTTCTCGCCGCTCGCCGTCCCCGAGCCGCAGGAGCAGGGCGCGCTCGCCGTCCGGGAGCCGCCGCGGATCGGAGCAGCGGGACGGCAGCCGGAGCCGGGTAACGACCTCCGAAGCCCCGGCCTCCGTTTCCCCCTCTTCCCTCCCCCGGCGCCCCTGGAAACGGCCCCCCGCCGTCCCGCCCGGCTAGTTCTGCGCGGTATCTGGTACCCCAAAAGGAGCTGCCGGTAAAAAAAAAACAACCCACAACTTTGGTGCCGCCGTCGCGAGCGTTTCCTGTGACCGTTTGAGAAAACGTTAATACTGTCCTTGCGACGGCATGCAGTTTAGTGTCTTCAGCAGCTCTTTGTGAACGGCTGGATTGGTGGTGTGCCTGTACAAAATCTAAGGGCGCTTTCGCACATGCCAAATAATGCACTTTTAACGATCGTTTGCAAGGGGGTTTTGCCATTAGAACGCCGTAAAATCCAGCTTCAAAGAGCATTGGAAGTGGACTGAAAGTGCATTCCCAGTGGGTAGCTGTGTTAGTCTGTCTGCAGTAGTAGAAAAGAGCAAGAGTCCAGTAGCACCTTAAAGACTTAACAAGAATATTTTCTGGCAGGGTATGAGCTTTCGTGAGCCACAGCTCACTTCTTCAGATACAGCTAGAATGTGAATCCATCTGCCTTTAATTCACAGTGGGTAGCCGTGTTAGTCTGTCTGCAGTAGTAGAAAAGAGCAAGAGTCCAGTAGCACCTTAAAGACTAACAAAAATATTTTCTGGCAGGGTATGAGCTTTCGTGAGCCACAGCTCACTTCTTCAGATACAGCTAGAATGTGAATCCATCTGCCTTTAATTCACAGTGGGTAGCCGTGTTAGTCTGTCTGCAGTAGTAGAAAAGAGCAAGAGTCCAGTAGCACCTTAAAGACTAACAAAAATATTTTCTGGCAGGGTATGAGCTTTCGTGAGCCACAGCTCACTTCTTCAGATACAGCTAGAATGTGAAGACTGATGGACTTAAAGACAGATGGATTCACATTCTAGCTGTATCTGAAGAAGTGAGCTGTGGCTCACGAAAGCTCATACCCTGCCAGAAAATATTCTTGTTAGTCTTGAAGGTGCTACTGGACTCTTGCTCTTTTCTACTACTGAAAGTGCATTGTTTGGCATGCGTGAAAGTGCCCTAAATATCTCTAGTTCTCAACATTGCCAAACTTGCAGGTGCTTAAACCTGGAAGCTGGTGTTGAACCCCACGTTTACAGAAAAAACTTGAAATCTAAAAACAAAACATTGGGGGTTAACCCCCCCCCCAAACCATAGAAGCCACTCTGGTTGTTGTTAGGAGCCCACAGAGGCGGATCTACTGTGAAACTAATGGAGCGTCAGGACTTCTAATCCCAGAGGGGGGCCCCTGAAGCAACTTTTTTTTTATGAGTGAATTTCTCAACAAAATCGATTGAGTTTTTTTAGTGATAGAATCATAAGCCAGTGGGTTGAAGTACTTAATATTGAATTTACAGTATCCCTTAATACCCATTCCATATGGCTTCAAACTGTCCCTGTAATTGGTCAGATTTCAAAATTTTCTTGGGGGCTTGCAAGCACTCAAACCCCCAGCTGTATGGTTTACTGAGCTCACCAGAATCTATTCATAGCCTACATTTTGGCAGCTGGATCCTCGAATCCTTCGTTGGTGCACGGCTTAATAGTTCTATAGCTCAGCCCTTAGGCTACAGCCAATCGAACCATAAAAGGACATCTGAAGTCTCAATTCAGGCTGCACTCGTCTCGCTTGTACATTTTAACACCAAAAAACAGATTTTCACCTCTTTATCCTAATGAGCCCCCTGTGATGACCCTCTACCTCCCTATTATTTATTTATTTATTTATTAGTTAAATTTAACCTCCAGGTATTAGCTGGAGATCTCCTGCTATTACAACTGATCTCCAGCCGATAGAGATCAGTTCACCTGGAGAAAATGGCCACTTTGGCAATTGGACTCTTATGGCATTGAAGTCCCTCCCCTCCCCAAACCCCGCCCTCCTCAGGCTCCACCCCCAAAAACCTCCTGCTGGTGGCGAAGAGGAACCTGGCAACCCTAGTTAAATTTATAGTCCACCCTCATTCCCGGTCAAAGCTGGGCTCAGGGCAGGTATTATGATCCTAGGCTTCAAGTGCGGCCAACAGGCCCTAAAGAGGCCTATATTAAAGTAGTTACCAGGCCTACATCTCCCAGGTACTTTCTGGGCCTTGTGATTGATGGAAGAGGATTTGGAGGGAAGGCTAGGGCCAATCGGAGGTAAGGGAGAGGTGCCTGAGAAGAAGGGATAAAAGGCCTTGCCTGAAAAGGTAGGGGGTTCACTCCTAGGGAGCAGGGCAGAGGCTGCTGCAGATGGAGGGATCCCTCATCCAGGTAAGGGTGAGTTAGCCAGGAGATGGCTAGGGACAGTAAAGGTAGATGCGTTGGGGTTTTTATTTGTTTGATTGCCTGCTTTTACTGGTTTTGTTATCCTATTACGGCTTGAGTTATCATTATTATTAGACTTCTTTAATAAACTGTCTGTTATTCTACCTGGGTCCTCATGCCTCATTTTGTTCACCCAGAAAGTATACCCTGTTGGGAGAAGAAGCAGCCAGGGGCAGGGAGGGTGCTCTGGGCCCTTCTGAGTTAGGCCCACACCAGAGTGTTGGCAGCTACCGAAGATCCCTATTCCTCTCCCTTTCCTGACAGTAGGTAACAAGCAAAATAAAATCATATATATCTAAAATTCATAACCCCATTCAATACAATTAATACAGTCAACAAGATGGTACTCATATAATTACAGGGCCGTTGGAGGCCCAGCCGAGCAGCCAAATCCTCATATCAGAATCCCCGAGGGGGGGGGGAGAGGGAAGGGAGGCCAGTAACGATGACAACCTGTGGTTGCCCTCAATTGTAGGCCAGGTGGAATAGCTCTGTTTTACAGGCTCTGTGGAACTTCTGAAGGTCTCACGGGGCCCTGATGTTACTCGGAAGAGCATCCCATCAGGCTGGGGCCAGGACAACTGGTTGGCCAAAGTGTGAAACATGATGAGAGCCAACATGGCATAGTTATTGCTCCATGTTTGCATCAGTTGCCTGCCCATTTTGGAGTTTTTTGTAGACTGCTTAGATTTTAACCATCCTGAATAGTTTGGTGTCATTGGCAACTTGGCTGTTTCACTGCATATTCAGATAATTTATTAACAAGTTAAATAGAACCACTCTTAATACATATCCTTGGGGAATTCCATTGCATACTTCATTCTGAGAACTGTCCATTTACTCTTACTATCTTTTTCTGTTAGCTATTTTTCATATGTCTTCAGCCCAGGTCATGCATATCAGAAGATGTATGTTTGGAAACTGGCACTGATTTGCAGTACCGTCTATTATGCAATGGCTCTGAAGACTGTTCTTAATAAAAGAGTAGTGTGTGATGGTTGAATTTTTCTCCTTGTGCAGAGATGTTCTCCAGGGAGGCATTCATGCTCTTCACGAAGGCACCCACAATTTCTGAGCACTTCTCCAAGTCGACACTCTGAATCTTCAGTGGAACAGAGCTTGTGGCCTGAATTTAGCAGTGACTTTTATGGCAGCGACCTACAAGAGCGAAGGAGACTGTCTGACAGACTAGGCTCGCCTGATAGCCTAAGTGATGCTGACAGGTAGGGTTCTCTAAAGATCAGCATTTCAGAATCAAGAACTTCTTGGTTCTTTTCCTGTAAATTATATAAAACAACAAAGACTTTCTGTGGGTATAGAAGATGTGAAAAGACTTGACTGTGTTGGGTTTGACCTGTATATATATATATGCTTTGGATCTAGATTTTTTAGCTCTCCTTCATTGAGGTTCAGGTTTGTATCTCTAGATAACAGATAGTGGAAACAGGTATACTGCACACTTTGTCTCTCTCTACATTAAAATAAAACTAGGTTTTTACCTAAGAAATCAAATCCTTCCCATTCAGCTGATCAGGTTGGAGAGTTACAGAGATTCTCATCAGGCTATAACAACTTGAATTTTTCTGGATTTTTTCCCCTAGTGGTGGGGTTCACTGTTCATAAGGACAGGATGTCTCAGGTTCTGCTAACAGTATGCTTGTCTTCTTATAGCTGAAAAATTAATGTGAAAATGACGATAGATATGTTTCCTCTTTATTTATATCCCACGTTTCCCCCAGTGAGGACCCAAAGTGGTTTACACATTCTCCTCTCCCCCATTTTATCCTCACAAGTGTGTGACTAGCACAAGCTGGCATGGCAGAGTGGGAATTTTAATCTGGGTCTCCCATATCCTGGTTCAACACTGGAACCACTACACCACACTGGCTCTTATTTCAATTCTAACCGGGCAGATTCCCAGTTTAAAAGGTTCTGACTCAAACCTGCATACCATCACTGACCCTGCTTCAGTTTGGAGTACCATCTCTGATGGAGTCAGCATAGGTAAGAAGTTGAACACATGAAGCCGCCTTATAGTGAATCAGACCCTTGGTCCATCAAAGTCAGTATTGCCTACTCAGACTAGCAGCAGCTCTCGAGGGTCTCAGGCGGAGGTCTTTCACATCACCTACCTGCCTAGTCCCTTTAACTGGAGATGCCGGGGATTGAACCTGGGATCCTCTGCATGCCAAGCAGATGCTCTACCACTGAGCCACGGCCCCTCCCCGAAGTAACTAAAGAGAATTGGCTTTGTGTACAGATCATGCCTTTCCCCAGCCAGTTTACAATTCCTCTCATAATCCAGTTCAGGTGTGAAGAAAACCACGACAGATCAAAACATCAAGTTCTTCTAACTTAATATAGTTAACATTTTAATACTGAACCTGTGAAGTTTATTTTGTTATATTTAGCACTGCATTTCATGGTATATATAAAAGAAGTTTGACAGAAAGCATGGATTTGGACTGGATACAGAAAATGAGCAGAGATCTGCTTGAAAAACATATTTTCCAATGACTTCTGCACTGACCTCTGCTACCAAAAAAAAAAAAAAAAAGATTGAGGGACCTTCAAGAACAGATAGGGATTAATATATATTGTGGTGGAATGAGTAAAATTGTGTATTCCCCTTTGCATGTGCAGAACATCACCTTGAGATCCAATCCTACATTTGCACATAAAATTACAAAAGAAATAGAAAGACACTGGAATTTAAATATGAGGACATGGATTTGTATATGTGTATGTTTATAATGTTACAAATACATTCACTATTATATTGGAAACGTTATATTTTCATTGTTTGCACCCAAGGAAAGAAGTTTGAGGAATAATAATAAAAATGGTTTAAAATGGTTTAAACGTTAAAAAATGTTTTAAATTCTTAATTCTGTATAGTGATGGAATCAGTTTAGCTGAATATCTGGATTAATATGAGAGAGAGAGCATGCGCAGTACAGGAAAAGGAAACTGAAGGTTTTAAAGAGTCCTGATGTTGTTTCGATGGAAGCGTTTGAAATTTTCTAGCTAGCAACAGCTACCATTTAGATTTTTGGGTAATCTAATTATCGTTCTTGGATCAATCAAAGGGCCTGACTACTAGGGACAAATATTACATTACACATTAATTAATCATTCAGTTCTTAGCATCATCATACTGACTGGGAGAAAGTCGTATCTGTCTCAGATATCCTTCCAAGTATTATTTTTAGTCTGTGTAAACTGATATGTGATTTCATTCTGTATTTCACAAAAGCATTTGCTTCATCCTGATAAGTGTTTAGGGTTAGACCCAGATGCCAGACAACCAGTAGGAACATATGCTGCATAGAAAATGATGCCATCAACAGTAGGGATCCTAGGGAAGTGAGGCTACATTCCCTATGCTGAGCTCGGCCAGGAAATAGGCGGGGGATGAACCCCTGTAGTTGGCTGCTAACGTATGTACAGTTTGTGCTGCCGAAGGAGGCAATGGGGTGGTTGTTGGGTAATAGGGACAGAGCTGGAAAAGGGCCATATTTTCTGCAGATAGAAGAGAAAAGGGAGAGGCATACAACCACCTCACCTTAAAGGCAGAGGTTCAGAATCATGAACAGAGCAAAAACGATGGCTATCTCTTCTTCCCACCCCGCCAGTGGCATAAAGAACTCAAGGGCACAGTGTAGCAGCCTTCCTTCCTTCTTGCAGATCTGATGATTAATTAGAGCATACTCCCTAGGAGAAGGGGGAGAGTGGCTCAGTGGACATATGTTAAGAGGAAAGGGGAAAAAATGAAGAAAAATCTCATGGGATCTTAAAGGGATTATTTACATGGTTTTTGGTTTACTTTGCATATGCAGGCTCTGATAGATCTTCTCTGTGAAAGGCATGGGGTGTGGGGGAGATCAGGAGCTGTTTCCTTGCTGAAGAAAAGTCACCTCCAAGTTGCTTTGGCTTTCTTCAGCAAAAGGAAAGTAACGTGGTACTAGTTAGCTGCTGCTAAATATGCAGAATCCTCAGAACTAGCCATGTTGGGTTGAAAGCAAGAAATATGGCTGGGTTTTGGAAGGTTGGTGGGCTCTTTCATGCTAATTTGAGTTCAGGGTTTCTGACTTTATCTGTCTCTGTTATCAGGGGTAACTTGGATGATGATTCAGTATTTATCAGAGGCCTTTCGCGTACCCGAAGCCTTGAACAATATCATTCTCATCAGGAAAGTCCTCCTAATTCTTTTAGTACAAGATATGACAAGGACTATCATGGTAGGGATGCCTTCCTTTACCAATCAGACTGTAACGTGAATGAAGACCATCTACAGGATCTACCAAGTGAATCGGACAGGGATGACAAACTATTTACAAAATCCTTACATCCATCAGAGGAGGAGGGACTTAGTCCAAAGCACCTTCAATATGACAGAGAAGACAGGCTGCTTGATGTGAGCACAGATCCTCGGGGTTCCTTCTCCGAAAAACAAATTTACTACAAAAGAAGGCTTAGTAGAAGTCAGATGTACCCTGATGAGGATTTCGGGAAGTTTGTGAGTGCTCAGAGGAAAAGGGAACAGGACGAGCTGAACAAAAATACAAGTCAAGATTGTCCTGGCAGTGATTACGTGATGTGTGGCTTGACTAACTCTTTTGAATCTCAGTACCTTTATAGACCTGATGAAGCACCAGCAATGCCCAAACAATCAATCCTGAAGAAACAGGTAGATTATCCTCCATGCAGGTTTGAGCCAAATTCTCCTTCCCTGTTAAATTGACAGTCACTCCTCAGTGTTTAATCTTAAATATTAAAATTTAACCTTTTTCCGTTTTTCTTTGGTAGAACAAGTATCCTCAAGGTACTCTTTCATCCTGGTTTCCTTCAATGTGTTAATTGAGCATGAATAATTTTATAATTAACATCTGAGATGCCCTTTGATTCAGCATGAGAATATTTAATTTTGTTAGAGTTCGTGGTAAAATTATTGTCAGGTTGTGTTTTTTAAAACTCTGTGCTGTTTGACAGAGTTGTCATAGAAAAAAAACCTGGTATGAAATGAAGCAGGGTCGGCCCTGGTTAGTATTTGGATGGGAGACCATCAAGGAATTCCAGGGTCACTGTGCAGAGGTGGGCAATGTCAAACCACATCTGAACGTCTCTTGCTTTGAAAACCCTTTGGGGTTGCCACAGTTTGGCTGTGAATTGATGAGGGATTTTGGAGCAGAAGAAATCTAAATTGTTTTTTAATGGATATGAGTTTGGGGGATTACACATACATATATTTATTGTTACGGCCATTGGCCAGCACAAAACAACAGAGCAGTTTGGGGGATTTATTTGAAAACGTAGTTTGAAACATCCTAATTCTCACATACGATAAGGTGCTAGCAATGTTTGACACATTAAATTTGTATATTATATTTTGTAGCATTAATAAATTGTTAATATTGGCGTTGGATCTTTGAACTTGGCATGGTTCAGATTTAACAGACATGAAAGAGCCTAGAATACTAGGATTGCCTCCTTCCACATAAATTGAGAATTAAAGATTTAGGTTTCAGACGATAGCGAAAACAGTGCCTTTGCATTGAAATATCAGTGTTATCCCATCATAGTGGCACTTGGTGAAATAAAGATGAATTTAGCGGAGGGGATGTGCATTTTATATGGACCGTGAAATGAAAGAACTGGGAGCTCTTTTGCATATTTTTTTCTCCTCTTTCATCCACATTGCATTATTCCAGGTATCCAGGAGTCATGCAATGCATTTGTCATTAACACTTAAGAAGCATGTTATAATTGGCTGTGTAGCAACATTACTGAAGGAGAACAAAACCCTCATATTATCTTCCTTTCAAAATGGAGAGAGGAAAATAGAAAGTACGGCTATTGCCGAGACAGCTAAACTTCTTGTACTTGTACTGACTTGCTCTTGTACTTTCATTGTTTTCTAGTCAAAGGTATTTTTGTATAAGTTTCTAAGCTATTGGATGTAAACTGTTTTATACAGAAGTGTTGTTTTTTCTATAGAATGAACATTGATTAACCACACTAGAGAATATAGTAAGAAATGACATCACCCCTTTTGTTTGTTTTTTAGCCCTATGGACAGAATTTTGGGAATTTTTTGAGGCAAAATGAATCGACATCAGAGTCTGCAGATCAGAATGGTGGCTTCCTGCTTCCTGATGAAAGAGCCAGCCAGGATGGGAGTGGTTTTTCACACATTCTGGGCAGGATGGCAGATTCTACCAGCGCTCAAGAGAAAAGAAAGCGCAGCTTCTTCGATGTTGAGGATGAAGAGACGTTTCTTTATGGTGATGATGAGGATGACTCTAACATTAACTGTCCTACTGAGAAGCGAACAATGGATGCTGAGAAAGAACCCATAAGCCTGAGGAAGAGACCCCCATCTCCTATCCTGTCTGTACAAACAGACAGTTCGGAAGAGAGCAGAATAAAGTATGAGAAGATCTATAACTTGCTCAAAACTGTTGGTCTTGACATTGGGGTGGCTGAAATGGATAAGGGTGCTGCCCGTATACAGGAACGACTCCATGGGAAAAAACCATTGCGTTCTGTGGATGGTCATTCAGTGGTTTCTCATAAACCAGACTCTAGTGAGAGGGACTGCATTCAAAGCAATACTCATTCTGCAGAGTCAAATCAGAGTTCTTTGTCACCTGGTGGTTCTTCCCAAGCATCTAATGATGTAGCTTCTGCTTCGATTTCAGAGCATGCTAAAAGCAAAACACTAAGGTATAATAATTCTGCTGGCATATCAGAGCAATCTTTTCCTCCAGTATCTGTAACTCCATCAGCACCACCTTCTCTTCCTAATTTGCCGCCTCCTGTCCCCCCAGTTTCCCAGTATTCAGTAACTCCATCAGCCCCACCTTCTATTCCTAACTTCCCACCTCCTCGCCCCCCAGATTCCCAGTATTCAGTAACTCCATCAGCACCACCTTCTCTTCCTAACTTCCCACCTCCTCCCCCCCCAGATTCCCAGTATTCAGTAACTCCATCAGCCCCACCTTCTATTCCTAACTTCCCACCTCCTCGCCCCCCAGATTCCCAGTATTCAGTAACTCCATCAGCCCCACCTTCTATTCCTAACTTCCCGCCTCCTCCCCTCCCAGGTTCCCAGTATTCAGTAACTCCATCAGCCCCACCACCTCTTCCTAACTTCCCACCTTCTGCCCCCCCAGATTCCCAGTATTCAGTAACTCGATCAGCCCCACCTTCTATTCCTAACTTCCCACCTCCTCCCCTCCCAGGTTCCCAATATTCAGTAACTCCATCAGCCCCACCTTCTCTTCCTAACTTGTCACATCTTGCCCCCCCAGTTCCCCAGTTTTCAGCATTCCTTGCAGGTCAGGTACTGCAAAATTATCCTTCTCCCAGAATGGCCCCGCCTAGCTATAATGCCTACAGATACGGTATGGCTTATTCAGCTTCTGCCTGGCCCCTGTATGCTCCTCCTCAGCAGTCTAGTTCTGCGCTTCCAGATGTACATAAGCCTGTATCAGTGACAGCACCACCGCAGCCTACCCGGCCCAACCTCAGAGTTATTGAGACAGTTTCTACAGCCAGGGAGAAGCCTGAAACCAAGAAGAAGCCTGAAACCAAGAAGAAGCCTGAAATCAAGAAAAATATGTCTGTGCTTGTGAAAGTCCCTGTTACTTCTATGGACTCCCGAGCGCTCTCTCAGTCTTCTAGCAGCGATACAATTGAAAGAATATCCGGTGGAAAAAACCCAGCTTCCAAGAAGCCACAAGTGAGTAGCTTTAACTTGGATTAAAATTGGCCAGCAACACTGAAATGCAATAACATAATCTGAAAGAGTAAGAGTGCTTGATAACTGTGTATATTTCCCCCCGCTCCCAGTTTGGATTAGTTTTCTCCTTTTTCCAAATGAGAAATTTTCCCAACAGTGTTGTTGCTGGTGAGGATAACTGGTTTCCTCAACTCATAATGATGTATGGCTCCAAGTGCTATTCATGGACTAGGATTACTTATTTCTCATCTTTCTCCAGGGATTCATCTGAATGGAGGGAGGTGTCCAGTGGGGTGCCACAGTGCTCTGTTCTGGTCCCGGTACTTTTCGATATTTTTATAAATTATCTGGATGAAGGTGTGGAGGGACTACTCATTAAATCTGCAGATGACACCAAATTTGGGAGGTGCAGTGAATACACCAGAAGATAGAGATGGAATTCAATGAGATCTGAACACACTGGGAAAGTGGGTGGATGAGAACAAGATGCAGTTCAGCAAGGATAAGTGCTGAGTTGTACAAACAAAAATGAGGAACACGCATACTGAATGGGGAGCAGATAGTTGAACTATGCAAGAGAAAGGGGGGAGGTTTAGGACAGCTTGGACAGTTCTATTTAAGTTTATCATCCACCTTTCTCACTGTGACTTGAGGCAGACAACGTAAGTTGGCGCAATCAACAGGATGGAACATCCAATAAACAGTGCGATAGGATTTAGACTGTAGGAATCCGGAACCAACCAAAAATCTAAAACAGAGCAGAAGCTAATCAAAACTTGTGAAAAGATGCTAAAAATTTCATTGTCTTATCCTCCTTACAACAACAGTATGAACTGTACAGAGTAGCTTCGTCCATAGTCTGTAGCTCTTTACCCAAGCATCTTTCAGAGCAATTTTGTTAAAAGTACAGCCCTATTACCGGTATAAAAACACCTCCTGAATAATTCATTTGTGCGTAGCTTGCGGAAAACCCAGGATAATGGGAGCCTTCCTGACCTCATCAGGCAAGCCATTCCATTAGGTGGGGCCACAACAGAAAATGTACATGGGCAGTTGTAGGTTTTGCCCATTTGCAAGGTGACACCTGCAGAAGGTTTTGCTCAGATGAACAAAGTTGTCATGGCAGAGCATATAGGGAGAGGTGGTCCTGCAGATATGAAAGACCAAGGCCGTGAGGGGTACTATGTGTGATACCCAATACCTTAAATTGAGCCCAGTAACTGATGGGCAGCCAGTAGAATGACTGCAAAATAGGAGTATGCACGCTCTGGATATTACTTTGAAGTTAAGTCATTACTGGCTGGACATTCCACTCTTAGGATACAATCCTGCAAGGCAGACCAGACCAGGGTCTTCATCAACCCCTTGGACTTGTGCCTCATGAAGCCTGCACTTGTTTTTCTCCTAGCAATTTCACAAATATCAGTATATCAATGGAGAGTCTTTTCCAGTCTGCTGTCTCTTATATCCTCCCTTGCACACAGCTCACAAGCTCTGCATCCACCGCCAAAAGTATTGATTTTGCAAAACCACTCCTGGGTGCACTGCTGCTGTTGGAAACTTTTGACACTCTCACTTTGCTGTTGAGATGCATCAAGTCCATCATCATGAAGTCTGTCCATCAGCAGTTGGCTGTCACAGCCTGAATATTTGGGTCAGCTGCCTTTTCTGCTCCTTGGAGGAGAAGAGGGTGTAAGCAAGATGTTGTTTTTATCTAGTAAGAAGCTGTAAGTTTATTTATGTTCCTGTATTCAAAAATCTTGAAACCCTACCATCTTTGTATGAAGAATAAACATTTAAAAAAATTGATCCCTTAAGATGTTCTACTTAAGAGGAGAGGACACTTTCTCTGTGGTGATGTGAAAGCACAAATGCATGCATGCTTATGTGGATGTGAGAGTGGCTTAGTATCATTCCCTGTATATTTGAAGATATATCTTTGCATGGTGGCACTACCAAAGAGTCTGAGTCCAATAAGACTTGAGGTGGTGTGCATTTAAAGTACTCTTAACTCATTCATAACAGCATCTTCTCTTCTCCCCTTATCCATTCTCTATCCGCATCTTTCCAATAACAGCATACTAATTCGTTTTTTTCTTCATGCACGTTCCAGGAAGTGGATGAAAGAGAGAAACTGAAAGGTGAACAAGAAACACGGCAGAGGAAACTGGAGTGCCTGAGAACTGAGCTGGATAGAGTTTCAAGACAGCAATGTATTTCTTTTTCACATTTTGTCCCCCCTCCCATGTTGCTTTCTAGTGTTGGTGTTCGCTATTGTATAATATTATGGAACAGGTCCCCAGCGTGGCACCTTTTGGGCACCATCAGCTCCGCTGATGCTTTTCCTGGTGCCCACCAAATGTTTTTAGAAAATAGTTTTTCTGCTTGGCTGTGCACACTGAAATAACATTGTTTTAGTTGCGGCTGCCGCTACAGTGCTGGTTTCGCTCTCTCACTCTACTTTCCCAGTGCATTTTTAAAATTACCCCTTTTCTCCCCTGCACTCAGACTTCCTCTGTGTTGTTGGCTCCACCTCCTGAAGCAACCATTTTGTAGTTGTTTCTCTCTTTATGGCGTTACTACTATAAACAAAAATGTAATTGTTTAAATAATATTATATGTTGCTTATATTTTTTTCTTATACTTCCTTCCCATAATTTTGACTGGCTCAGGGTGGATGCTAAGGACTAGACGTGCCCCACGCCGTGAAGACCCCCTGCTATCAGAAGTGAAGCATGCACTATACAACATTGAGAAGGAGATTACTCTGCTGGAAGCGATTGAAACAGTGGAGGAGAAGCAGTCTGAGCTTGAGAAGGTATTTCAGATCTGGGGGAATAAGCCTTGTGCTTGATTTCTGACATTTGTGCTTACAGTCGTTAACACGCAAGTAGTTGGGCAGGCCTCTGCTATTCAAAGCAGGTTTGGTTATTACGTGGGTTTTGGACTCCCTATTGGCATTAGATGAGTCTGTTAGAAGGTTCTACTTGGACACCTGGATGCATTTCTGTACCTGTTGTCTGGACATAGGGGTTGACCCCTTAGGTTCTGACAGATGGTCAGGTACCGGACAAAAGAAGCTTTGACTCTCGGAAGCCTATCCCTTGGCAATCTTATTAAGGTGCTACTAGACTAATCTAGATGCTCATTAATACCAATCATAATTTATGGTTAGAGAGCCATTATGAACTAGCCTATAAAGATGCAAACAATATTCCATATGGTGTTTAATGCATATGGATAAACAGATTTAACAAGTTAATTATGAACTATAAATTAATTTCCCTCATCATGAGAAAATCAGTGTTTAGATTATTATAATTTCCTTATGCAGTTTGTGGCTGACCCTTCTGTTGCAAAATTTTAGAAGGTTATTTCAACTCCAGTAAACATTGTAAAATTTTATAAATTCTTTCTCTTCCCTCTCCAAATGTGACTCATTCTGTCAATACCATGTAGAAACTGTTCCAAGCTCTGCAGTCATTCTTGGACATCTATTCCTTCATTTTCTTCCATTTATTGGCTATTTCTATGTGTGCTGCTCCCAGTTTGTTTGAAATATCAGGTTAATAGCCTGATTATTAGCTGCAAATCCTTACTTAGATGCATATCATAGTCTGTTGCTATCACTTTTGATGTTATTTCTGTGATCTGCCATGAAAAGTAACATTTTAATTATGTGGTACCTGTTTTATTATGCTGGCGGTTCCTCTGTTGCATGGAAATGAAACTTTATCTTAAATGTCTTTTATATTGGTAGAAGTATGAAAAGTTTCTAGTGCTTCAGAACTGAAATATCCGAATGAGGAAAGCATGTATGAATTTATTTTCTGTTTCACAGCAAGTACAATTAATTGGGGGAGGATACTAAGCCACAGCTCTTCCCTAATGTAGGCATGGTCCAGTAGCAATTTCCATTGACAAAAGGGATTTCCAGAAGGGTAGAAGAGGGGGAATTGTGTTGCAGCCCAAAATGCTCTTTGAAATGCTGTGATCTGCAATGTATGTTGGGGGTGGGTGGCTGGAGAAAATCATTCCCCCTTCTATTTGTGGATTTGTGTATTCCAAAGCTTTGTTCTATACTGAGTAATAGTACTGAGATTTTTCTTCTTCTCACAGGAGTATTTGAATAATAATCCACTCTGTGAAGAGAGAAGGAACCTGCACCATCAGACAGGATTGACTCCAATTCAAAAAACAGAATGCAGCCTGAAAAACAGTGTGCAAAGCCAGAAGAAGAAAAAGAGGGTGAGAAAGAGGAAAGCCAGAAGGCCTCGGGCAGTCTTCTTCTGAAAAGTTTAGCTTAAGGAAAACTCAGACAAATAATCTAAGGAAAGGCCAAGATGCAGCTGCCCCAAGGGCAGAAATTGCCGAAGAGGGCAAATGTAGAGAAAACAAGTCCTAGTCTGGAAATCCAGATTCAAGGAAGAAAATCCCTGTGACAAAGGCCAGAACTGTAGGATGAGGACAAAGAAACAGGCAAAAGCAGCAAAGGTGCAACAAGAGTTTATGGATTTCGACAGTTTGTACTGTCGTCCTCTATTCCCATTGCTACCATGGCCACTGCCATCTCTATTCTCATTCCCTGGTTCAGGGCTTCCCTACAATATTTGCATTCCTGGTTTTCGGACAGTTTATTGTTCACCCTTCATAGGGCTACAGAGGAGAGGCAACAAAAGATGAAATAGTAGGGAAGATAAACAACAAGAGTACAATTTAAACGTGCTGACAGACTTGAGAATCTCCCTTATACTTTAAAAATACTTTAATTTCAATAGTCTGATAATTCCCTTGTGTGTTTGTACATCATCATATCATGGTGTTAGTACATGCAACGTACCCGTATTGCAAACAATTCATCCTTTTGTGCTTAAAAATGTGTCTGAAAGATTAACCACTGGTCTCCTTTTCTTTCTCCCTTGAGATTGTTCAGATTCTGTTCCTTTCTTCAGATCTCTGAGTAAAATACCTCAAGTGTCTTCTCCAAACGCCTGCTAAAAAAGAGGACACCACACCATAAAAATAACTTCCTTTTATTATTCTTGCTTATCAGAAGTAATCTACCGTGTGTGGTCTGAAGCATATGTCATGAACAAATGAACCTGTTTTCACATTTTTGTTCTTGTCTGTTGGATAAACTTTTTCATCATAATCCCTTTTGTCTCTTTTACACGTTTTGAGGTTCAGTGCTTTATGGTGCTGTTGCAACTCCTTATCCTAGCATATTCAACTGTTTTTCTGTCTTTATCTTAGCCTCAATCTCTACTATCAAGGTTATTGCAGTGCTTGGTTCTTGCACTATTACTTCCAAATCGTGATTAATGGTCTTGGCGGTATAAGCTGTTAATATCATACAGCAGGGGTGGGGGTCAAGCCCGGGGGCCATTTAAGGCCTGCAAAATCATTTGGTCTGGCCCTTCGTGAGTCCTGGCAGATCTCTAGCTCAGAAGGATCGAAGACTGGCGATCCGCCCCCCTCCTGCGGACAGGAATAGCCTCTGTTCAAGGCGGATGTGAGTTTGTTTTGCAAAGAAAAGGAACCTTCTTTCCCCCTTGGAGAAGAGTCATTAGCTATGGAGCTGCTAGGACTGCCCAAGAAACTCTATTAACCCTTTCCCACCTGGGCCGTGGAGAAATGTATTTCCTCTGTACTACAAGAGGGCTGGGGGCGGAAGTGGCAACAATGGAGGGGTTAAAGGGGGCAGGGCCAGAATGCGCGGCCCGCGAATGATGTTATAAATATCCAAATGGCCCTTGGCAAAAAAAGGTTCTCCACCCGTCATACAGGATAGCACACCATTGATAGATAAATTAATGATTATCTTTAAACTTGTTGAGGTCTTTGAATATTTTCCTTTTATATGGTAATTTTCCAAAAATGTAGGTACATGTAAAGTTCATGACATTAGCATCAAATATCGAAGGTTGTCCCAACAACTTATCCAAATGCTCCTTGGTCAGTGATTGATTTATAATCAACATCAGGGCCTTGCTAATGTGATCCTTACATGATTTTTAGTAACCAGGCTAGTCGAGTGGTCCAAAGTACAAGTGGTAGCCTTCACAGATCCCAGGATCCTGTCAATGTCTATCAGAGTAAGCAGATCAAAATAAGCCATAAACCTTCCCAGTATAGTAGGCATTTCTAGTGTCTCAGCTTTATTATAATCAACATCCAAATCAGAACATGTTTAACAGATTTTCTAAGCACAAAGCTTTGCAAAATCATCACAACTAATCAGCAGTTCCTGGGAATTGGCTCAGAGTTTGGAGTTAACGTGCCAAAATACTTTTAAACAACTGAGCTGGGCATGAGTTAATTGATGCAACGATATCAACAAAATAGAATTTCTTGGCTGTAATCACTGCTGCCTGATAATTCTTCCAATGAGTTCCATAGCTCACTGTCATATTCTGTTTGAATTTTTCACTGAAGCTGTTCTAGATGTTTCCTGGCTCTCTTCAAGTCACCCAGCTTTTTAGAAGAAGAGTTGGTTTTTATATGCTGACTTTCTCTACCACTTAAGGGAGAATCAAATTGGATTACAATCACCTTCCCTTCCCCACAACTGGTGGGGCTGAGAGCGCTGTAAGAGAGCTGTGACTTGCCCAAGGTCACACAGCTGGCTTCATGTGTAGGAGTGGGGAAACCAACCCGGTTTACCAGATTAAAGTTCTCTGCTCTTAACCACTACACCACGCTGGCTCTCTTTAGTAAACCAGGACAACAGGTTACCTCTCAGGGCGCTGGAGTGGTTGATAGGGAAACTGAATTGATAGCTACCTGGAACTTCTCACTCCAGATTTCTACCACAGCCTCAATGGAGCTGCCAGTTGGGATCCTAAAATCCCCCAGGGCATTCCGGAAATCAGTTGGATCCGCAAGTATCTGTAGGCAGACCATTTTAATCTGCCCTGCCTGCAGTTAGTTGGCGCCACATTCACTTGTGCCTTAAGGAGGTAGCTGTCCAATTCCCAAACCAGACCTTTACTCAAAGATTTAGGCCAGAAAATTACGGCTAAGGCCAGGGACGGTTTTAGGATTGTATAAGTCCTGGGCAAAGGAGGGTAAATGGGCCCCTTTTCTCCTTTGGTATGTCCCCTTTTTCCTCCAATCACACAGCTTTTTTTTAGCCACTCCCTTTTTCAACCATTCCTTTTTCAATTTGCTTACTGTAGTAAAGAGAAATCATACCAAACTGTGCTTTCTTAGTTACTTATATTACTTGGTATATAACCAGAGGGAAGAAAATATGCCTTCCATGATTTAGAATCATAGAATCGTAGAGTTGGAAGGGACTACCAGGGTCATCTAGTCCAACCCCCTGCCCAATGCAGGAAATTAACAATTTGTGAGTATTCAATAAAATTTGTATTATTTGTGTAAAAGCAATCAAAATATCCATCTGGAGGAACCTCAGTCTCAAGGTCTGGGGAAAGGTTTCTCTCATCACTGACAGTGAGGAGGCCAATCCATGTCCATCCAAAATGCTTAAGCTATTGAACAATCCTAACTTACTGAAGACATTCATTTGAAAACATCAGGTAGATGGAAGTGCCATACAGACCATCTAGTCCAACCCCCTGCTGAATGCAGGATCAGCCTAAAAGCATCCCTTGTCCAGCCACTGCTTGAAGACTGCCAGTATGGGGGAGCCCACCGCCTCCCTACGTAGAAAGAAGGGAACTTAATTTCATCACTCAAAACTGGATCAAAGGAGCCATAAATTAACTACTAGAAGAAAATAAAACTTTAATACTGAGAAATTCATCACTATGTTTTTTAAACAAAGAATTACATCTTTGATAGGACTATTTTAATCCTCCAACAGATCTCACTATCCAAATATTGTTGGTTTTATCTGTTTGTAGTTTTCAAAACTGATTTGCATTTTAACTGTTGACTGTCTTGAGGACTCTAACTGGATACAAAGATAGCCAAGTATATTTTTTTTGCCTGTGTGTACCCATAATGATGATGTGCATCATGAGCAGGCACTCCTAATATACTGATTAGTTGTGACAGCTGCAATAAAACTAATTTGACCTTCCTATCTGTGACATGCAGAAATTTCAAAAAAACCTCCTTGATGTCCACTGATTTGCTGTTAACAAAGAGAGGGGAGCGTGTGTCATTTGAGTGGACAATTTGTCCCTCAGCACCTTTGTGAGAGCTCAGCATCTATCCTAATAAAGTTCCATTTTCCACTTTACTGTGGGGTGAATTTTGAAAAGCGAGGGGAAAAAACCCCACAATTATTTCATGGCAATTTTCCAATTATTTCATGGGAAATTGCTGAACTTCTAACAATTACATGTAACATGTTCCTTAGATTAGCCTATGTACCAGATGATGAGAATGGCTAATGTAACACTTATTGATAAAAAAAAAGTTTCAGGGGGTAGGGGGACCCAGGAAATTACAGGCCAGTTAGCTTAATGTCTATTCCAGGTAAATTGATGGAAAGCATTATTAAAGATAGAATTGTCAAGCATATAGAAGGGCAAGCCCTGCTGAACAAAACCCAACATGGCTTCTGTAAAGGTAGGTCCTGTCTCACTAATCTTTTAGAGTTTTTTGAAAGTACCAGTAAGCATGTGGACAGAAATGAGCCTGTGGACACTGTGTATTTGGATTTCCAAAAAGCTTTTGACAAAGTCCCCACCAAAGACTGCTCAGCAAACTTCATAGTCATAGAATAAGAGGACAAGTCCTCTTATGGATTGAGAGCTGGCTGAAAGATAGTCAGTTCTCACAATGAAGGGATGTGAGCAGTAGGGTCCATCAGGGATCTGTGTTAGGACTGGTGCTTTTCAACCCGTTCATCAATGACACCAAAGGATCTCTTCAAACTGGAGGAATGGGCATTAACATGGCAAATGAGATTCTGTGTGAGCAAGTGTCAAGTGATGCATATTGGGGCAAAAAATCCCAACTTCACATATACACTGATGGGATCTGTGCTGGCAGCAACAGCCCAAGAAAGGGATCTTGGGGTGGTAGTGGATAGCTTGATGAAAACGTCAACCCATGTCAACCCAGTGTGTGGCTGCTGTGCAAAGGCAAATTTCATGCTGGCCATAATTAGACAAGGAATAGAGAATAAAACTGCTGCTATTATACTGCCCTTGTACAAATATATGGTGACACCACACTTGGAATACTGTGTACAGTTCTGGTCACCACACCTAAAAAGGATATCGCAGGGCATGAGAAGGTGCAAAAAAGAGCAACCCAAATGATCAGGGGGCTAGAGCAACTGCCATATGAGAAACAGTTAAAATGCTTAGGGCTTGGAAAGAAGGTGGTTAAGGGGATACATGATAGAGGTCTATAAAATTATGCATGGTATGGAGAGAGTGGACAGGGAGAAGCTTTTCTCCCTCTCATAATACTAGAACACAGGGTAGTCAGCTGAAGCTGGTGGGTGAGAGATTCAAAACAGATAAAAGGAAGTATTTCTTCACACAACACATTGTGGAACTCCTTGCCCCAGGATGTGGAAATGGCTGCCAACTCAGAAGGCTTTAAGAGGGGAGGGGACATGTTGATGGAGGATAGGGCTATTCACGGATACTAGTCATGATGCATACCTATCCTCTCCAGGATCAAAGGAGCATGCAGGATGCTGCTGCAGTTTTCTTGTTTGTGGGATACCTAAAGGCACCTGGTTGGCCACTGTGTGGACTTGATGGACCTTGGTCTGCTCCAGCATGGCTTTTCTTATGTAAGTCCTATGGTTAATAGCCTTGCTCAGGTATTGCAAACTGAGGGCCCTGGATTCCTTGATTGGGTGAATCCATCTCATGCTTTCCTGCCGCCTTCAACGTTGTCTTTTCCAATGAGTTTTGTCTTCTCAAAGGAACTTACTTCTACAAAAGTTTCCCCAGGATCACAGCCTTAATCTTAATCTTATATTTCAGTCGGGAATCTCAACATGCCTGAGAGAGTTATTTAGAGAAATACTCTTAAGGTTTTAGTAACTTTAGGTTCACGGAAACTTAGGATACAAGAAAAAGGAATCCTATTTGCTGCTGCTGCTACTAATCCTGAGATGATTCCTGTGGCCTCAGGAAGTATTTTAAGCACTTGGTTTTTATTGGCGAGAAACTCCCCCGCAGACACAGGGCTCTATTGCAATAGTATACCAACAGCACATGACGGGAGCAAGTACAGGTCATTTCTCTAACGGCACCGCAGCTCTAAATCTTCTGAAACAATTTCACAGTCAAACAGGTGTGACTAGGGACTGGAGACACCTGCACGGCGGTCCTCGTCCAAAAACAGTTCTACCGTCGATTGATAAAATGAAATCTAGCCAAGAATTCTATGGATGCCAATTTTTGCTGAACGATCCTATTCCAGAAGTCACTTTAAAGGTGGCGGAATTTCCGATGGAAGTTGTCAATATTAGGACCAAAGCCTAATGCATATTTGAATTGAAAAGGAACGGACAGTGGATTTTGTGTACCGCTTTCATCATGTTTCTAAGTATATGCCAATAAAGGTCGACTTACTGACTGGAGACACACTACAGCCAATTTCTGCAGCGCCACTAAGCGCAGTTAAATCGTCCCCTCAAAATTGCAACCCGGAACTCAATAGTCATTGACGCACGGGGGGTTTTGCCTTGGATCTGGAGATGCACATTTCTCCCATCCAAATTCTCCAAACTTGGGGGGTGGAGGCTATGGGATATAGATGACATTTGGCTTTATAAAGAGAATGGTTCTAACTGATTTTTGATATGATACAGGTTTTATCGTGGAACATAAATGGGTTGAATTCTCCTAACAAAAGGAAGAAAATATTTCATCATTTGCAAAAGTCTAAAGCTAACATTATTTGTTTACAGGAAATGCATATTGCTCCGAAGGATATAGTTAGACTGGAATATCCACGGTTGGGTAAACTTTTTACGTTGTGTAATGAAAAGAAAAAAACTAATGGAATAGTTATGTATTTACCCTTATTATTAGACCCAAAAATCATTTACCAAGACAAGGAAGGAAGATTGTTGTTGGTGGAAATAACTAGTGGGACACAGAAGATATTATTGGTCGGAATATATGCACCTAATACTAATCAAAAATGTTTTATGATAATTTAGCAATAATATTAGCTGAATATGCTACAGAAAAAATGATATGGATGGGAGACTTTAATAGGGTAATGGTACCTAAGTTAGACAGGTCTGGAAAAAAGCAAAAAGCAAAAAGTGAAGGTAAACTACCTGGAATTTTTAATGCTCTCACAGATCAATGGGATATGTTTGATGTCTGGAGACTGAGGAATGGTAATAAGAAGGGATATACCTATTTTTCTCCAAGACATCTTACACACTCCAGGATAGATATGCTATGGCTTTCGAAAGGGTTGATAAACAAATCAGAGAATCCAGAGATTCTACCTAAGGTATTATCGGATCATAATGCGCTAACAGTAAAAATTAAAATAGGGGATAGAAGATATAAACCTTGGATAGTAAATGAATTTCTGTTAAAAAATAGTAAAATAGTGGAAAAATTAAAGGTGGACATACATAATTATTTTAATGAAAATATAGGTAAGGGTGTTTGGGAAGATATTGTTTGGGATGCCAGTAAGGCGGTGATTAGGGGAGTATTAATTCAACATAATACAAGATGGTTTAAGGAAAGGGAGGTAAAGAAAAAAAATATTTTGGATGAAATAAGACAAGGAGAATGACAACTTAGAAAGCTTCAGGATAAAACAGCTAAACGGGAACAGCTTGATAAGATTAGAAAATGGCAGCATCCATATGAATTTTTAATATTGGATGAAATTGAACAGAAAATTATTTTTAACAAACAAATATTTTTTGAACATGCTAACAAGCTGGGTAAAATGTTAGCATGGCAACTCAAACACAAAGAGAAAAAAGTACCAATATCTCAAATTAAAAGGAAGGGTAAGATAACAAGAGATAAGGATGAGATAATAGAAACATTTGTGGATTATTATACAAATTTGTATAGAAAGAATTTGGTGTCGGAAATCAATATGGATGCATATCTTACCCAATCAAATTGGGGGAAAATAACTCAAGATAATAAAGAATTACTGGATTCTCCAATAACTAGGGAAGAATTACAAGAGGTAATAGGTAAAAGCAAAATAAATAAATCACCTGGGCCCGATGGATTTACTGTTTCTTATTATAAAGTATTTAAAGATCAGTTAAGCCCTTATTTATTAGATGTGATGAATTCTTGTTTGTTAAATGGGTCTATTCCTCAAACTTGGAAACAAGCAAATATAGTATTAATACCGAAGGCGAATACTGATATATCGGAAGTTAAAAATTACAGACCGATTTCATTACTGAATAATGACTATAAATTATTTGTTGCAATTTTAGCATCTAGATTGAAAAGGGTATTAAATCAAATAATACATGAAGATCAAGCAGGTTTTTTACCAGGAAGATTGATTAGTCAGAATGTAAGAGTGGTAGTAGACCTTTTAGAATATGCAGAACAAGACACAACTCCGTTAGCTATGGTATTTTTGGATGCGGAAAAAGCGTTTGATAATGTGAATTGGCAGTTTATGATTAAGATATTAAAATTTATGGATTTTGGGGAGAACTTTAAAACTGCCATAAAAAGCGTATATACATACCAAACTGCTAATCTGTTAATAAATGGAGTGGTGTCACCACAGATTGAAATCCAGAAGGGAACGAGACAAGGATGTCCTCTTTCTCCTTTGTTGTTTATTTTGGTATTAGAATTCTTATTAACAAATATTAGACAAACTGAGGAAGTAATTGGGGTAAGATTGGGGAGAAATCATTATAAAGTTAAAGCATATGCAGATGATTTTGTATGTTTTTTGACTGATCTGGTTGAGCAAATTGACAGATGGAATAAGATTATGGAAGTTTATGGACAGCTTTCAGGTTTTAAAATTAATAAAAATAAAACTAAGATATTGGTTAAAAATATGACACTTTCACAACAACAACAATTGACTAAAAAGACAGGATTTAGTATCGAACATATAATTAAATATTTAGGTATATGGATATCACATAATAATCTTAATCTATTTCAGAATAATTATGTGAATCAATGGCAACAGACAGTAAAAGATTTAAAAAGTTGGGGGAAAATACCATTATAATTGTGGGGACAAATTTCAGTAATTAAAATGATGCTATTACCTAAAATGCTTTTCTTGTTTCAAAATTTACCAATACTGAAAGGCGCACAGATATTTAAAAATTGGAAGAAAGATATTTTAAATTTTCTCTGGGGCAAAGAAAGACATAGGATAGCATACAATAATTTAGTGGAATTGAAAGAAACAGGAGGGTTGGGATTACCAGATTTGAGAATGTATTACCAGGCAGCTTGTTTCACCTGGATAAAAAACTGGATTATATTAGAGAATCCGAAATTATTGGAATTAGAGGGATTTAATTTACGATTTGGGTGGCACGCATATTTATGGTACAAAAAGGAGAAAGTAAATAAAGATTTCAATTCCCATATTATTAGGAGTAGTTTATTACAAATATGGAAGAAATATAAAGGTTTCCTGGAAAATAAAACTCCCGGTTGGATTAATCCTATAGAAGCTTTTGTGAAAAGGGGTGTCCATTTAAATCTGGATATTAATATATATAGAGAAATGATAGAATGTAAGGATGGGATTTGGATGTTAAAAACTAGAGAAGAGCTTCAAATTAAAGATTGGTTTATGTGTTATAAAGTAAGAGATATATTTAATAAAGATAACAGAACGGGGTTTAATCATACCAAATCTAAATTTGAAATTATATTAACTGAGGGGAATAAAGGACTGATAGGAAGGATGTATAAATTATTGATAGAAATGAATTTGGAACAGGAAAGGATTAAACCAGTGATGGTGAAATGGATGAGAGAATTAGGTTATAATATAGATTTGGAAGTATGGGAAAATTTGTGGAAGAAGCAATTTAAATTTACCATTAACATTACCAATGAAATTTATATAAAATGTTTTCTAGATGGTATATAACTCCTGTATTATTAAGCAAAATGAAAAAAGAGGATGAGGGTCTTTGCTGGAAGTGTGGAACGAATATAGGTACATTTATGCATGTTTGGTGGAGTTGTAAAAAAATTAAGAGATTTTGGAGATTAGTTTTAAAGGAAACTAATAATTTGATTAACTCAAAAATAAAAAAAGATCCTGCCTTTTGTCTATTGGGTATTCCTAAAAAGAATTTAGATAAAGGTGACAGAGTCATATGTCAATATAGTTTTGCTGCAGCTAGAATTACAATTGCTAAGAACTGGAAACAAATAAATAAACCTTCAATTAAAGATTGGAGAGAAAAGCTATGGATGTATATGTGGATGGCCAAACTTACAGATTCTTCACATGGTAAAGATATTAATTAAAAAAAATATGGCTAAAGGCCGCTGCATATTGGGATAAATTGGCAAAAATTGATTTTACAACTATAGTTAATGAATTATAGATTAATGTGTTTTTAATAAATGAATATTATAATAGATTTTTAAATACTGTCATAACACCACTCCGGGAGTCCAAGGGTGGAGGGCACAAAGGTGGGTGGTGGAGATTTGGGCACTATATATTGTATGAAGGATAACATACATTATATTTGTACTGGATGTAATAGTTCTCTCTGTGTGATTTTTTTTGTATTGTATTATGATTTTATTTTTGTTTATTTTTTGTTTAATTATAAAAAAGCAATAAAAATTATTTAAAAAAAAATTCTCCAAACTCAACAGTAAGCCCCAGTGCAGACTTTTGGGAATTCGGATGTGGGAAAAGGTGCATCTAGAGAGCAGCAAACCTAAAGCAAAACCTCCTGTGCATAAATGGCCAACGGCAGGGCTGGATTTAGGTTTGATGAGGCCCTAAGCTATTGAAGATAATGGGGCATTTTATATGTCCAGCTGTGCTTTGTCAACAACAAATTGTCGCTTTTTTGTGTGTGTGTTGAATATACGCTATATGGTAATTTATGGACCTAATAGGTATCTAAAGCCATTTGCACATAACAAAAATATGAGCAAACCAGTGATATTTTAGGGAGCAGGCTAGCAGGCGGGGCCCATTACTTACATCACAGGAGCCTACACAACACAAGACACTGTTGCTGTATGTAGGTTTTATTTTATTTGTTTTGTATGTTATATTTTGGAAATGTACACCCAGTTTTGTTTCCTTTAAATTTTTTTGGGGGCCCCCAAGAGAGTGAGGCCCTAAGCTATAGCATGATTAAAAAAGGTAAAGGTCCCCTGTGCAAGCACCAGGTCATTCCTGACCCATGGGGCGACATCACATCCTGACGTTTTCTAGGCAGACTTTGTTTGCAGGGTGGTTTGCCAGTGCCTTCCCCAGTCATCTTCCCTTTACCCCCAGCAAGCTGGGTACTCATTTGACCGACCTCGGAAGGATGGAAGGCTGAGTCAACCTTGAGCCGGCTACCTGAACCGACTTCCGTCGGGATCGAACTCAAGTCATGAGCAGAGCTTTTGACTGCAGTACTGCAGCTTAACACTCTGCGCCACGGGGCTCCTAGCTTGTTTAGCTTATACATAAATCCGGCACTGGCCAATGGGCGGCAAGCGCAGCTCCGACGACGAATAAGACCCGAAAGCAGAGCGCGTCGCGCTCGCGCGGCGCTCCTACCGCCAGGCGCTTCCTTCCCTTCAGGCCCGCCTCTCTGAGTGAGTCACGTGGCAGGAGAGAGGCGGGCCTGAAGGGAAGGAGGCGCCTGGCGGTAGGAGCGCCGCCTTCGCCATTTTGTTCGGCGGTCTCTCAGTCTATCTCCCCCCCCCTCCCGCGCGCGCGCCTCACTGCGGGCGTTTGCGTCGCGCGCGCATGCGCCCTTGCAGCGATGCTGGGGCGGTCGGCGCTGAGGGAGGACTGAATGCGGCCTCCGCCGCTCTCGCAGCCATGTACCGCTCGGGCAGCGGCCGCTCGGGCCTGTCGTCGTCCAGCCGGTCCAAGGAGAGCAGCGGCTCGGGCCCCCGCAGTTCCCGCGCCGGCGCCTCCGCGTCCGGCACGACACGAGGCCGCAGCCCGCGCCGCTCGCCCTCCCCCCGGGGCCGCAGCCGCTCGCGCTCGCCCTCCCCCCGGGGCCGCAGCCCGCGCCGCTCGCGCTCGCCCTCCCCGCGGGGCCGCCGCCGCCGCTCGCCCTCCAGCAGCCGCTCTTCTCGCCGCTCGCCGTCCCCGAGCCGCAGGAGCAGGGCGCGCTCGCCGTCCGGGGGCAGCCGGAGCCGCCGCGGATCGGAGCAGCGGGACGGCAGCCGGAGCCGGGTAACGACCTCCGAAGCCCCGGCCTCCGTCTCCCCCTCTTCCCTCCCCCGGCGCCCCTGGAAACGGCCGCCCGCCGTCCCCGTGAAGCGGAGCCCGTGCCGCCCCCTTCAGGAGACGCCCCCCCCCCCGGCCGCCTATATCTGTGTAGTGTCTGGTAGCCCAAAACCCAAATGCATCCTTGACGCTATAAACAACAACCCCCCCCAATCGCCCTTATGGCCCAAGGGCAGGGGGGCAAGTTAACACCGCGGGCCAAAACGCAGGGGAGGTTTTGCTTTGGGTTTGCCGCTCTCCAGGTGCACATTTTCCCCATTCAGATTCTCAAATGTCTGCAGGGGGGGCTTGCCCCCCCTGCAGACATTTGAGAATCTGAATGGGGAAAATGTGCACCTGGAGAGCGGCAAAACCTCCCCTGCGTTTTCGCCCTACGTGTTTGTGGAGATGCTCCTTGAAATAGACCCGCTTGGTATATAAGTAGCCTAACCAGAAGGACTTTCTTGATAGTATGGAACATTGAGCGGTATATGTGGCATGAAAGTCAGGAAGCCGTACAAACCGGAATCTTTACAGTAACTCCTGGTTGAGGATAAGACCGTACCTGTCACTGGTTCTTGTAGGTTATCCGGGCGGTGTGACCGTGGTCTTGGTATTATCCGGTCACACAGCCCGGATAACCTACAAGAACCAATGAACTCTGACCGTGAAAGCCTTCGACAATACCGGTCACTGTTCTAAAAGTTTTCCTTGCGAGGGATGAGCTGCCCTGCTTAGGGAATGCTTTACACTGGTTCCCAACCTTTTTTGGACCAGGGACCACTAGGACTTTTTTGTTCAGTGCAGGGACCCCAAGGTTCAAAATAAAAATTCAGAGAATTTGAAAATAAACTTCAATCATAACTGTTAGTTAAATATTAAACTTAGAATAATATTTGAATATATATTTTATAATAGAGAACTTTTAATTGAAAATATTAATTTATTATGGGTTTATAACTTTGTTTCGCGGACCTTAATTTCGTTATTGCAGACCCCTGGGAGTCCACGGACCCCCGGTTGGGAGCCAGTGCTTTACAGGTACCTGCAGTTAGGTGTCCTGTGTGTGTATCAAGTGCCGTCAAGTCACAGCCGACTTATGGTGACCCCCTTTGGGAGTTTTCATGGCGTCCTACCCAAACTTTAAGGGTACCTGCAAGGCTAGGATGCCATTTTTGTGTGGAGATGAAGATGGTTAAAAACAGAGGCACACATGAAGTACTTCAGTTGTACTGACCCTAACCCATGGATGCAGGCGTCCATGAAACTTGTCGCATTCAGTTTAGCTTGAAGTTGCAGCCTTGTTTTGTTATATGGGTTAATGCATTATAAACTGGTAGAACTTTAGTTAGGAAGCGCTGGTTGTACCAGTCCAACCAATTTTTTCACTGTTGCTCCTAGCATTCTGAACCTGTAGTTGCTGCTGCTGAGGACCTCAGTACTTGGAAGCAGGAAACTGAGTTTTCTAATCCTTGGTAATTTTTTCTTCTAAAGCAGTAAAACATACACCACCTCTGCAAAAATAAATAAATTATGAGCCAAAAGCATATTTTTGGGCCAGTCATCTTTGGACTTAAGGTTTTTAACAGCCTACCCTCTTATGTATTTGTGTATAAATTTTGCAGTCCCTTCAAACATTGGCACTTTTTATGCACATGCTTGCCGCTGTGATTGTGAGAGCCAGATTTATATTTTGAAGGAGTGGTTTGCAGAAATTTGCCCATTATAAAGGTGCACAGCATTTGGAGCAAAGGAAGCCACAATACATTGAGATTTGCCTCTTTCCCAAGTGAATTGAAGTGGTGTTGGTACTTGGTTGGTACTTTCTTTGTTTTCTTTAAATAAAAAGCAATCTTTTCAGAACTGAGTAATTTCTTAATCCCACTTGCTTAGTGATTGGACATCAGTATTCTTGCATACTCTGCTCTGGTTAGACCTCACCTAGAGTATTGTGTTCAGTTTTGGGCACCGCAATTTAAGAAAGATGTAGACAAGCTGGAATGGATCCAGAGGAGGCAACAAAGATGGTGAGGGGTCTGGAGACCAAGTCCTGTGAGGAAAGGTTGAAGGAGCTGGGTATGTTTAGCCTGAAGAGGAGAAGACTGAGAGGGGATATAACCATCTTCAAGTACTTGAAGGGCTGTCATAAAGAGATGGTGCCGAGTTGTTTTCTGTTGCTCCAGAAGGTCGGACCAGAACCAATGGGTTGAAATTAAATCAAAAGAGTTTCTATCTAGACATTAGGAAGAATTTTCTAACAGAGCAGTTCCTCAGTGAAACAGGCTTCCTCGGGAGGTGGTGAGCTCTCCTTCCCTGGAAGTTTTTAAGCAGGGGCTAGACGGCCATCTGTCAGCAGTGCTGATTCTGTAACCTAGGCAGATCATGAGAGGGAGGGCACCTTGGCCATCTTCTGGGCATGAAGTATGGGTCTGTGGGGGAAAGGTAGTTGTGAATTTCCTGCATTGTGCAGGGGGTTGGACTAGATGACCCTGGTGGTCCCTTCCAACCCTGATTCTTAGAGTTCCAGTTCAGGGATTTCCAATTACAGCCTTAAGAAAACAAGAACAAGGGTTCATCTTGTCCAATATCCTATTTTCCCCATCTGACAGACACGTGTCAACTAGATGCCCCGAAGCAGGGCAGCAAGACAATAGAAATCCCCTGATGCTATATCCAAGCAATGGGTTTTTAATAGCATGGTGCCTCTGTTCACATGTTCCTCTGATCCCACATTCAGCTGTTGTGACGTAGTGGTTAGAACGTTGGACTAGCATCTAGGAGACCCAGATTCAGGTCCCCACTCTACAGGAAGCTTGCTGAGTGACCTTGTGCCGCTCATTCTCTCAGCCCAACCTGCCTTGCACATCAGTGGTTGTGAGGAGAAAATGATGATGTAAGTGATTTTGAGTCACCACTGGATAGCAAAGCAGTGTATAAATATCTAAACAATAAAAATGGTCGCTGTGGCTTGTAATTTTGATAGATGAATTTTTCTAATTCCCTCTTAAAGCCATCTCAGATAATGACAATCATACATGGTTTTTGGTCTGGCCTGCCTCTGCTACCTGTTCGTTAAATTCTACATTCTCAGTTATCAGGCATGATTTAATAATAAACCTTTACCATGTTCCTTCTTGGTTGTCTTTCTCTTTTGAAATTAGGATTTTTTGTCCCAAAGGGCATAATTTTAAACTTGCATTTGCATTGGCTGCATTTAGACATGGTGACAAAGCTGAGTCCATGATGGGGCCTGAATGTAGTTTCTTGTTGTGCTCGCTTACTCGCTTTTCTCCCCCTTGTGCAATTAACAGCACAAGGGAGTGGTTGGGGAGCGCCGAATCAAATCAAGTTCTTTGGGATGTGTGCATTCAGGCACCTGAGTGAACTGGTGTTTTTCTGCAGAGATTAGGATTCTAAACTTTGATTTAATCTCAGATTTTGGTGAACAAACACACTCCATTGTGCCCCTTGGCGTGCATTTGGCCTTCATAGTGAATTGTACTGAAAGCATTCTGAACCAAGAAACTCTTGTGCTCCATTTGTAAATGGAGAGGTGTGTGAATAAGCAGAACAGTGAACTGCATCCTGAATATGTTGGTGGTAGTGGCAAACCTGGCTGCTTCCTTGCTCACCCATGACGCCAGATCATTTATGAACACGTTAAATAGCACCAGTCTTCAAATAGATCCTTTGAAGAAAGCATGCTTCCCTCCTGTCTGAGAAGTTTATATATCTTATCTTATTTTCTCATTCTTTAACCCATTACCATTTTTATATCTGGCAGGTAGAATTGGGGAAACGCTATTCTTTTAACTGGTACAGTTGCGGCTGTGGTTGTACTGCTTGTGTATGCCTGTTCTAGAAAGCTTCAGTACAGATGAATGCCAGATAGGTATTTTGTATCTCAAGTTGGCACTGATTTGCAGTGAAATCTGTACAGCCGGTCTGGAGTACTATTGGGTCACTTCGGACTATATTTATCAAATGTAACAAGTATAATTTATTTGACAGTTATGCAAAGACTCTGAATATTCCAAAAAATTATGTAAGATGGGGTTATATTTTTCTCTTGTTGCAGAGACGCTCTCCGGGCCGGCGTTCTCGCTCTCCAGGCCGACGCTCTCCAAGTAGACACTCTGAATCATCAGTGGAACAGAGCCTGCGGATCACAGTTGGCAATGACCATTATGGCACTGATACCCCAGAGCGAAGGAGACTGTCTGACAGACTAGGCTCTCCGGTTGATAGCCTAAGTGATGAAAGGTAGAGTTCTGTAAAGATCAGTGTTTCAGAATTACTTCTTGGTTCTCATCTAGTGGTGGCGGTGAAAAGTGCTGTCAAGTTACAGCCAATTTATGGTGACC
Source organism: Euleptes europaea (assembly GCF_029931775.1). Classification (NCBI taxonomy): domain Eukaryota; kingdom Metazoa; phylum Chordata; class Lepidosauria; order Squamata; family Sphaerodactylidae; genus Euleptes; species Euleptes europaea. The sequence continues at coordinate 35,327,162 of NC_079318.1, read as the reverse complement.
CCATAGGGTTTTCAAGGCAAGAGATGTTCAGAGGTGCCTCTGCATAGCAACCCTGGACTTTCTTGGTGGTCTCCTGTCTAAGTACTTACCAGGGCCAACCCTGCTTAGCTTCTGAGATATGACATGATTGGGTTAGCCTGGGCCAAACAAGTTATATAAATAACCATAGGCTTGTTGAGGAAACAGAATATTTTAAAGGACTAGGCTTTATTGGACTTGAGCTATATATCTGGAATCCTGACTTCGGCTTTTTAGCTGTCTTCCATTTCAGATTCAAACTAGTATCCCCAGATGGATATCAAGTATAAATTTTTATTTAAGAAACTTAAAATTCTAGATTGAGAAGGATGATAAGACGAGTACAGTAATAAAAACAAATGTAGATCTCTAAAAAACCTTAATGAAATAAAATGTTAATGCCTTGGCATACTGTTTGTGCTTAAAGAAGAAACTGTGTTGTTTTGTATTAATCTGACCAGGCTGAATACTAAGACTAAGACTTATACTAAGTTCAGATTCTAACTAGAGATCTCTGGCTGCAAAAGTAGACTTTGGGATTTACAAGTCTTACATACTTCACCAGGTTAACACCACTTACATTTTTCCTCAAAGGGTTTTTTTATGGTGGTGGTAGCCTTTTACTGTAGAGGGATGCTAGATGTATCAGTCTATTTCAACAGTGGACTGTCTTTTAGCTGAATCATTAATAGCTTGGGAAAATCACAAAAGAGGTTTGGCTATAACATTGTAGTATAATTCGGCTCTATCTAACCTGGCAGATGGTCAGATTAAAAGACATTTATTCTGTCTTTATCCTGGATACTGTTGCTGTTTTTGCTTCTTTTAACCTATATCTTAAAAGTAAACTCAGAAAAATATTTTGCAAAACAGGATTAAAATGCAAAGCGCAAAGCAGTCTTCAATTAGCCCAGAAGGCTTGTAAGTCCCAAAGTCTACCTTTTGCAGCCAGTGATCTCTTGTTAGAATCTGAACTTCATTTAAAAAATAATCCATTAGAATGGAGTAATAAGTCTGAATGATAAAAGTAAAATTTCTGTAGCACTTTTCAATGCCAGAGTGGGTAAGTAATACCAGAAGTATGTGTTTAGAAATAAAATAAAATTGGCAACAGAGTTCTCTGAGTGTTTCAGTCAAATGTGAAGAGTAGTTTCAGTGTGGTGCCAGCGTGGTGTAGTGGTTAAGAGCCAGCGTGGTGTAGTGGTTAAGATCGATGGTTTGGAGCAGTGGAGTCTGACCTGGAGAACCGGGTTTGATTCCCCACTCCTCCACATGAGCGGCAGAGGCTAATCTGGTGAACTGGATTTGTTTCCCCACTCCTCCACATGAAGCCAGCTGGGTGACCTTGGGCTAGTCACAGCTCTCTCAGCCCCACCTACCTCACAGGGTGTCTGTTGTGGGGAGGGGAAGGGAAGGTGTTTGTAAGCCAGTTTGAGTCTCCCTTAAGTGGCAGAGAAAGTCAGCATATAAAAACCAACTCTTCTTCTTCTTTCTTTCTTTGACCTTATCTGAACAATCAAATACGTCATAAAGAACTAATGCAAAATATTTTATTTTTATCTTTATGTCAGGGAAAATATAGTTTAGAATCAGCTAACTCAGTATAATGTGTAAGCAGTCATACATCTCTACCTTCTGTCAGCAAGGATGATGAGTGGCAAAAATAAACCTTCTGAGATTCCAAGGAACAAGGCTAAGCATTGCACTGAGAAGGGAACTGTTAGAAAACAGTCACAGTGCATTCTTAAGGAGAGTTACTCCAGCTAAGCCCATTCATTTCATTGGGCTTAGACTGGAGTAACAGTCCTTAGGAATGCATTGTCAAATAATCAAAATATGTGGTGAGAAGGTAGAGATGCTGAGACCTGGTCCTACATATGTCAGGGCGCAGAAATCTTGAATTGCACACCTCCCCCATATATAGAACATTTAGTATGAATTGAGGACTACATGTGTGTGTTTGCAGTGAGAAGGTCCTACCTAGAAAACTAGTCATCTTTTTTTGTCCCAGGTGAATCACAGGAGCAGGAACTCGGCATATGTGAATCAGCGTGTGTACATGATCACACTAAACATCCAGTGCTTGCTCTTGCTCCTCACTGGGGCATGCAAAGCGGGAAATAAGATTATAGTAAGCTGAGTATTCTTTGAGCTAGTGCCTGTGATAGGATTTAAGGACAGCTGTTGAAAATAAAAATACATTTGACCAGTGATATTGAATACGTAAGAATCTTGTGTCCAAAAGCTGGTGGGAGTGGGGCAAAAAATTCAATTCTTCTTCCCCTAGCAGAAACAGTGTCCAGTTTTTAACTACAGTACCACTGTATTGAACTTTCCTGCGCATTTTATTTTCAGTGGATGCTGATCTAAAAAGTAAGTAGTGAGAGCAGATGTGGAACTGAAACCATTTGTTTTGAAAAACAATCTCAGGGCTGGTTTGAAAGAAGACTGGGAAACACCTTTTTGCAAATTTCTGGTTTGTTGACAAAACGTTTACCAGCTCATTAGTGCCTAGATGTATGCACAGGTGCAGTAAATCAATGTAAGATTTAGTTTTAATTTTAGATAATTCACACATCCTGTTTTTGTGATCCATTTTTTAAGAATTGTGTTTTGTCTGCAGTTCTGCTTTGATGGGAGTAGATTTCTGTTGATTGAAATGTAAATGTGCATGAAAAAGCTATATTTAAGAAAGAGAACTCACAACCTGAGTTCGATCCCGACGGAGGTCGGTTTCAGGTAGCCGGCTCAAGGTTGACTCAGCCTTCCATCCTTCCGAGGTCGGTAAAATGAGTACCCAGCTTGCTGGGGGTAAAGGGAAGACGACTGGGGAAGGCACTGGCAAAACCACCCCGTAAACAAAGTCTGCCTAGTAAACGTTGGGATGTGACTTCACCCCATGGGTCAGGAATGACCCGGTGCTTGCACAGGGGACCTTTACCTTTTTAAGAAAGAGTAGTCTGAATAATATGTACTTGGTGTCATTACTGTATGTTTTCTCCTTGAATGGCAAAACTTCTCCATTGGTTCACTTTCACACCAAGTGCTGTATCTGGCTGTCTGTATTCAGTACTGTATGAGTAGAAGAAGTGGAGCACATGATGGTTATTTCATTATCCAAATAAATTTTTCCCCCTCAGGAGAAGTTCTTCTACAGAGAAAGGACCTCCAATTACTTTCTTTTGGTGATACTTTCGTTTGTACTTGGAAGTGTAAAATGAGAAGTGAGAATATGTTTGAGGGAGACAGGAAGCGCAACAGCGATACTAGATTAAATTTAAGGACAAGGTAGACATACTTCTGCATGCTTGTTTAAAAAGTTGTTTAAGTTGTGCTGAGGCGAATTATAATACTTCTGTTGAAAAAGGGTTCTAATATGCAACATTTCTAGTTGATAACCTGATATTGAGATCCCATTTCAGCTGAAGCATTATGAAGAGTGGTACAAGCTGCTATATGTAGCTGAACCAAAGTCCTGTGTGTAATAAAATGGGTGTAGCCATGCAATTGAACCCCACTTGTCATTACCTTCTTTCCCTCACAGCTGCAAAAAAAACCCAGATGAATAATTTTGCCATATTTGGAAACTCTCAGTGGCTGTGTAGGCTTCTAGAATCTCATTCTGTGTACCTGTTCTTAAACAGTAATAGTCTGGTCTTCCTATGCTGTTCAGGGGCTTGTAGAAGAAAGTGCACTGAGATCATATGGTATCCCATGAGCAATTTCCACAGTACCTGCAATAACATCTGGCCATAAGAAGTCCCAGAGTTGTATTTAGTCATAAGTTGTGTGTCTATTTTAGTTTCACCATTTTTGAAAGCTCTTCAAACTGAAAAGGAGATAATATTTTCATTTGCCTCATATTATTTTCTAAATGGTAGGTTTGCTGAGATATCATTGAAATTGGTGTTTGAAATGAACTTAGTTTGGTGATTGTGATGGGTTGGAGCCAGACTTTCCACTCAACACAAGGCGCTTTTGTTGGTGCAGCAGAACATTCCTGCCTCCCAATGTAGCCCACTGACTTCCCCAGTTTGTACTCTGGGGGGTGGGGAGACCAAGGCACCCTCAGGAACAGCATGAGAGGAAAATTGGGGGTCAACAGCAGGAAGGGGGAATTGGTGGATATTATCCCAACCCTTCCATTAGTGGATTATTTAGGCTGGACACAACCTGATAAATATGTTTTTATGCTACTTTGCCCCTATTGGAAAAACAGTATTGGTGAAAGAAAGGCTCTTCTTTGCTAAGGTGACAAAGGGAAGCAGTCCATGAAGGAAAATGATCTAAAGACTGAAGGATGAGACGCTTACGCTGCTGTTTGGGAACTACAGTATTGTAAACTGCAAGATCACTTTATTAAAATACTTAGCTGGGATGCTCTGATCATGTTTCCTATTTTCACCCCAGTGGGTGTTGTGCTCCCCTAGACAGTCAGGCCTCCACATACTTCATGTAAGCAAAACAAAAGCATACAGTTGAAAATATAATAAAATGAAGATATCGTTACCCATTTCTTCTGCGAAAGAAAGACATTGGATTGGATCTAGTCATCTTTTGCACTCCCATCTCATCCACCTCTCCTTACTACAGCCACTTCCAACATGCCATTTGTACATGTTGGTCCCAGGATTCCCAGCACAGTCTTTTGAGTGGACAAAGAGGATCCTTCCTCCTTTTTTCACCAGCACAAAAGCTAGTTAGATCAAACCCATTAGCTTAATTTGGATGTAATCTTTTTAATTTTATAAACCAAGATTTCAGTTATGGGGGAAATATGCTGCAGGCTTATATGCTCCTTCCCCCTTTCCCTCCTCCCTTGTTTACCTGACTTCCAACCTTTAGCTTCCTGATTTTGGTAAACAGTAATTTGCTACTACAGCCAAATTGGCAAGGATAGGTTTGGTTTGTGCTGTCTTCCAAAACAGAATTGGAACCCGTGGTTTGCCAGTTTAGACATAACTGGAGATTATGGTTTGCCCATGCCAGGAAGTCAGGGAAGGAATCATCATGGAAGGGCAAGGAAGTAATGTGTGTGCCTGACTCTGGACATGATATTCAAACTGGGCCATTGACTCTTAAGAATGAGAAGCAAATGCTAGAACGTGTGGTGTTGAGAAACTGAAAGTCTTGTGATAGAGCTGTGTGTGCATGATTTCACCAGAAATCTGGTTTTTTCATCACAGTGTCCCATTAATTTTAAGTTTGGGTTTTTAGTAATGTTTTGAATGCGTTTTGTGTCCTACGTAAAAAAAGATGGACTTTGTGTAGGAGCCCAAAGAACCATGAAAAGAGCTCCACTTGAACGGTTATTTCCAGCCTTTCTGCATTGCCTACAGGCCCCCTTCCAAATGCTGCCCCCAAAAGCTGCTTTTGGAGATTAGGGGACCCTCAGGGACACAGTGAAGTTAAATTATCCATCATCCCCCAAAATCACAGAAGTGCCTTATATTTATCTTGTATACATGTTGTAAAAGTAACTGGAAGGAGTTTGAATCAAAATAAGAGTGGGTGTGTATTTATAATGCCAACAAGTTGGTGCAGGGTGATAATGTAAATATTACATTTTCATGGTTATGTGATCCAATGGATTTGTCATGGACTTCTGTGTTATTCATGTAAGATGTTTTTGTAGGTCTGACGTTGTGAATGGGAGGGAGATTGTGCTGTGAGCATTCATTTATACTTCTGAACTTAGAGGCCTTATAAAAATATGTTCTAGTTTCAAATGGTTAATACTGCTTAGTACAAATTTGATATTTTGGTGCAATTTTAGAAGTTTGGATGATAGATTTGTGCTGGCTGTTAAGTGCTTCTGCAGGCCAGTGGGCCCTTTATGCTCCAAGAATCTACTCTCAGTCTCATTTGCGAATGTATCCTGTGCCCACAAATTATGTGTTTTAGAGGTGTAGCTGTGTCCCTTAGAAGAGCAAAACATACTACTGCTTACTATCCAAAATCCCCCAAACCAGCCATGCTGGGTTCAAAGCAAGAAGTGTGTCGGGGTTTTGAATAGTTGGCAGATTATTTTACGCTAGCCTGAACTCCCAAGTTTCTGACTTTGTTTTACCCTGTCTTTCTCATCAGGGATGACCTGGCTGAAGGTCCAATATTTAGCAGAGGCCTTTCACGTCCTCAAAGCCTTGAGCGATACTCCTCTCGTGAGGACAGTCCTCCTAGTCCTTACAATGCGAGACACGAAGAGGACTACCGCAGTAGGGATGTCTTTCTTCACCAGTCAGACTATAGCGTGAACTATGATCATCTACAGGATATATCACGAGAACCTGACAGGGATGGTGAACTACTTAGGAAGTCCTTATATCAGCCAGAGGAGAGAGGGCGAGAGCCAAAGCGCCCTCGATATGACAGAGAGGACAGACTATTTGCTGTGAATGTGGAGCATCAAAGTTTCTTGTCAGGAACACGAAATTACCGTAAAAGGAGTCTCAGCAGAAGCCCAAGCCCACGCCCAGCATACCTGGATGAAGACTTCAGGGAGCTTGAAAGTGCTAGGAGAAAAAGGGCGGAAGAGGAGCTGGACAAAAATTCTAGTCAAGATCTTCCTGGCAGTGGTTGTGTGATCCCTGGTTTGACTAACCCTGCGCAGTCTTCTGAACCTCGTTACCTTTATAGACCTGATGAAGCACCGGCAATGCCCAAAAAATCAATCCTGAAGAAACGGGTAGATGATTCTTCTGTGCAGGTTTGCCCCACCTCCTCTCCCCTGCATGTTAAACTGTCAGTGACACTTTGCTGTTTCTTACATAATCTTTAGTAGTAGTCGATCATTCTGTTTTTTGTCTTTTTTTCTTTATGATAGAACAGGCACCGTCAAAGTACTATTTCATCCAGGCTTTCCTTTGTTGTGGATCTGGTTTAGTGTGGGTCATAGTGTAATTAGCATCTTGGTTCCTACTTGATCTGGAGTTTTTTTGGAGCAAAAGACATCTTAGTCTTTCCTGATGGTCCCATGTTCAGTTGAGTTTATGCAACATGTAGTTTCGAGCATTCTAATTCCCACATGTTAAAGTGTTAGGACAGCTTAACACATACTCCAACTGAGTGGTAGATTTTGTGGTTTTTAAAGTGGATAAAGAAAAGTAGGAGATACATTCTGTAGGACGACCAGTGTTTACATTGGAGCTGGATCTCTGGATTTAGCATGTGGTTCAAATGAAAACTATGGTTGTTACCGGGGCGAGGGAGGGGGAATCCTCTGGCCCACGTACTGTTTCTTCCCTCTGCAGATGGTGTGATAGTTAGACTTTCATTTAAGTCAAATCATTGTTTGTCATTACATTCAAATCTCAAACAGTTGTTCTTGCTCTTCCCTGTGAACTAGAGCTGCTTTGCGCAGAATTTTCCCCAAGTAGAAATGGTTTCCCCCCAATTTTGTGGGGAGCTTCCACAAGATGTGCAGTTTATGAACATGAGGTGTGGAGCTCTTGGGACTTTTCCGTTTAAGCTGGAGCAAGGGAAAATATGTGGACGCCTTCCCCATGCACCACTGTCCTGCTCACTGCTACTTCCCATAGTGGGGGGCAGCTTTCCCCATCCCTGTGCAGAAACAGCTCAGGATTCCATACTGTAGTTTAATCCTAATTTACACGGGAAACTGCAAACCACAGCTTGTAGTTCAGATGTAATGGCTGTCATAAACCACCCTATCAGCTTCCCTTTCCTCCCTTGCTGTGGGCTGGCCAAAAGCGAACAAGAGGATTTGGCTTATGGTGTTTTCTAACCTCAAAAGAAACCCTTTGTTTCCTACCACCTTCCTGGCGTAGGAACCTAACTCTTTGGTAGTCTGCCAGCAACCGGAGTCCTCCTTGTCCCCCCTCCCTTTCTTTTCCATAGTGGTCCGATCTGCTAGAGGTTTGTGTGGGTATAAGAATGAAGACATGTTGGCAAATCACCTCCAATGTTTGGATAACTGATTTTAGTGCTCCAAGATGGGAAATTAAAATCGATCCATCTTGGTTCCCTAGGCAGCTTTACCCAATGGTGAGATTTGAGCCCTGGACTCCCTTCAGTTTCCAGCTCATCTGTCACCATGTACTTGTCTCTCTTTTTCCTGAATGTAACTTAAGGCTTTTTGTTGCCCAGCTCATAGGTGTATTTCCTCCCCCCCCCCCCCAAGGCACATTTCCATGTTTAATGACAGTGACAAATTATCTCCCATTGTGGAGGAGGAAGCATGTCTGTCAAAAAAGGTGCTGCTCATTCACATAGCTGCAAACCGTACATTTATGTTGAACTACTGCCCCAGCATAGCTGTGTGTGACTGAAATAAGGATTGATGACATACAGTTGGTATGAAGGATAGAATGAAGCTTCAGAACACTTGATGAATTTTATGTTCCATCTGAGGAAACTGAGGAGCCCCGTTCTAGTACCAAACGTTATTTTTCAAAAAAGCCCGTGTCCCTGATGTGCTTGTGTTTCCTTTGCCATCCCTTTCTCTTAACACACTTTCACCACAGGAACAAGTTATAATTTCTAGTAAGCCTATGAACGGGTATGTGTAACTTTATGCATTTCTAAGAACTGGAGCTTGCTGAACGTTTTGGTGTAAAAATGGTGTGTGTATGTTTCAGGAGGAAGGTTTTTTTTTGCAGAATCCTTACTTGAATCTAGTGCACAACCTTCTGCCCATGGAGCATGACTTTCTCACCTCCACCCTTCCATTCAGCTTGAAATGCTCCCCCTCAGCTTCTTCTGCCCCTGCAGGGAAAGCATTTCAGGGAGCATTTTGGATGGGAGCAGGGGGGAGGCAAAAAAGCTGCCCCCCCATGGGTGGAAATCCTTCTGCCTGCATGGATTCTTAAGCCTTTGTTCCAGCCCCCAGTATCTTCTTTGTGTGTTTCACAGCTGCTGTGTTGTTTCTTTGTTGCCATTTACTCTTTTTACCCACATTGCATTATTCCATGTAGTCCGGTATCGTAGAATGTATATATCATGACACTAAATAGTTGCCTATGCAGAGATGTCACTGAGAGTAGACAACCCTCACATTGCTCTCCTTCTGAAAGAGAGAGAGGAATAGAGGAGGCATGGGTATTACCAAGGTAACTAGCAACTCCCCTTCCTTTTCTTACCAATTCCTGCTAATTTTTTAAAATATTGGCTGTAATCCCTTAATATTAAAGTGTTGCCTTTAATATGGATTGAATGTTGGTTAACCTTCATATGCAGTGTAGAAAGAAATGACAAGTTTTTTCTTTTTTTAGCCGGACGTGTTTTCTAGCAGTTCGGCCTCTGTCAAAGAACTCCCTCTTCGTTCACAACCTCCTCTGCCCCAGCGTAGCAGCACCACTCCTTTTTCTTCGGAAGTGGAAAATTTCCTCAAACGTTTCAACAAAAACGCAGTAGCAGAGTCTGCAAACAAGGACTCTCAAGCCAGTGTACACGACTGGAGACCGTTTTCTGGCGTACAGCAAAACACTTTCCCTTCCGAACAGAATTTTGGGAGTTTCTTGAGACAAAAGGACCATCAGGAGCCTGCAGCAGGGTCTGCAGACCGGCAAGGCGACTTCCTACTTCCTCACGAAAGAGCCAGCCAAGATGGGAGTGGCTTTTCACGCATTCTGGGAATGATGGCAGATTCTACCAGTGCTCAGGAGAAGAGAAGGCGCAGCTTTCCTGACATTGAGGACGAAGAGAAATTTCTCTATGGTGATGATGAGGATGACTCTAACATCAACTCACCTTCTACTGAAATCCTAACTATGAGTGGGAAAGAGCCTGTAAGCCAGAAACCAAGTTCCCCATCTTCTCCTACTCAGTCTGTAAAGCCGGACACTCCAAAAGAGCCCAGACCAGAGTATGAGAAGATCCATGATTTACTCAAAACTATTGGTCTTGACATCGGGGTAGCTGAAATTGGCAAGCTGGCTGCCCGTACACAGGAACGACTCCATGGGAAAAAAACATCGCGTTCTCCTGATCGTCATTCAGCAGTTTCTCATAAACCAGACTCTAGGGAGATGCGCCGCAGTCGAAGCAATACTCATTCTCCAGAACCAAACCAGAAGTGCTCTTTGTCACCCCCTGGTTCTTTTCCTTCATCCAAAGAGCTGTCCTCCATTTCAGAATTGGAGCACTCTAAATGCAAAACACAAGGGCACAGTAATTCTTCTGGCACACCAGAGCGGTCTGTTCCCCCAGTATCTCTAATCCCATCAGCACCACCGTCTCTTTCTAGTATGCCTCCTACTCCCACCCCAATGTCCCAGTATTCAGTAGCACGCTTTTCTCCATTCACTGCAACTCAACTACCCCAAAACTATCCAACTCCCACAATGGCCCCTCCTGGCTATGATGCTTATGGGCACTATATGGCATATGCAGCGTCCGGCTGGCCCATGTATGCTCCTCGGCAGTCCAATCCTGCAATTCCAGACGTACATGGGCTCGTCTCGCTGACAGTACCCCCAAACCCTACACGGCCAAACCTCAGAGTTATTGAGACAGTTTCCACGGGCAAGGGGACTCCTGAAACCAAGAGAGATGAGTCTGTGCTTGTGCAAATCCCCACCACTCCTACTTACTCCAAATTGCTCCCTCATGTATCTCAGTCTTCTCTCAGAGGTCCTGCGGAAAGAATGTCTGATGAAAAAAACCGGGCTTCTCAGAAGCAAAAGGTGGGTTGCTTTAATTTGGATTAATATTTGCTGGAAACACTAAAATATAGTAGCATAATCTGTAAGGATAGGAGTGCTGAATATCTGTGTGTATTTTTCAGTTTGGATCACTTCCCTCTTTCTGATCAATCAGCCTTTTTTGCTTGCATCAGTGTTATTGCTGGTGAGTTGTGGATGGCTGGTTTGTCTCCTTGTATATTTCCTTCTGATTACCTGTTGCACATCGTTTCCTCAGCTCACATTAGTACATACCACTAGTTGAAAGACATTCCTGGTTTAGGGTTACTTTCCTTGATGTAAAATTGCACAGGCATTCATAATTTTACATTTCATATGTCCATCTGTATTTTGCGTCAGACAATGGGTTGGACTGAAGTCCCTCCAACCAGGTCACATCTGCATATGCAGGGTGGGCAGATTTCACCATTCCCTTTTTCCCACTGAAGGGTGTCTCACTGCACTCTGCTCATTTCTGAAAGTCCCCTGACTTGTTGGATTTCAATAGAAAGTGCAAGGGGAAGTGGGGAAGATACATGAGCAGAGCTGATCCTTTGGTTCCAACCTGTAGTTTTTTTGGAATGTGATTCACCTCTTATTACCAAAGCTGTTTTACTCTTTTTGGAGTAATGTGAAATAAATTTATGAGCAGATTTTAAAGAACAGGATATTTAAACACTGCAGAACACTTTATTTTCCTTGTTTTGTGTCAAGCCACATTTAGTATTCTGGGCACAAAATGAAAGGCCACAATCTTATAAAATGTACTAAATTAGTGACTCTTAGTTTGAGAGGCAAATTATTCATTTCCTTTATATATTCTGTTGCATTCTTGTGCATTCCTTCAGGAATGAACATTTCATGCATATACTGGTAAAATTGTAGATATACTAGGAAAATCAGGAAACATCCAGTCTAAAGAATACTTGAAATCATGTTCTTATGTTATGATCACAATCCAATACAGAGTCGTGGGCACTTAAAAACCTATTGATTCCAGTGGTCTTAGGTGTGTTTTTAATTTTGTAATGGATTATGGTCTGCCTTTCTTTTTTTAAATTATAAAATATTTCAGGATTTTATATAGTTTATAACACTTCCAGGGGAAGATCATTTAATGTTGAAGGACTTTTTATACTTCCATTTTACCTGAAAAATCAACACAGATGCAGCACTGAAGAAATGAGTTGCTATCTTGGGTCAGAAACGTTTGCTTCAAATAAGAGTTCAAACAATCCTTATTGGGATGACCAGGAGAAGATACCTTGGGAATTGCAACAGTGGCTTTCACGGAGTTGAGTTAGCTGTGGTAAGTGGAAAGTGTGTTTTAATACCTTTTTCTTCACACTCCTGTTTAGGTAATAGAGGAAAGAGAGAATCTGAAGGTTGAACAGGAAGCACGGCAGACGAAACTGCACTACCTGAGGACTGAGTTGGATAGACTTTCTAAGCAGCAAGGTACTTCCTTTTCTTATTGTTCCCCCCCCCCCGCTCTATAATGGAGATAGTAGGTATTGCACAATCTGCTGGAAGGAGTGGGGTTATTTTATACCCTCCCTGTCCTGGACGTTCCAGGGTAGTATTCTAAACAGAAACTTAATAAGTATAGTTCCTAGACAAACATAGTGTCAGTTCTACAGTCAGTAACGCACACCCCGCTTCTGGTATTTGGCGCTTGCAAAAAAGGAGTCTTTAATAATTAATGTGATGTTCTTGTGCTTCCTACTCTGCCACTTTGCCTGGTTCAGGGGAGATGTTACGGAAGAAACGTAGGGAGAAGGATGGTCATAAAGACCCCCTGCTAGTGGAAGTCAGTCGACTGCAAGAGAACATTGTGAAGGAGATTGCTCAGCTCCAGATACAGACTGAAGCAGCAGAGAAGAAACAGTCTGAGCTTGACAAGGTAGCTCAGATCCTGGGGATTAACACTTTTGAGAAATCCCGGAAACCATCTGCAGAAAGTAAAGATTCCTCAGAAAGAAACAAGTCAGAGAATACAAGAAGTCAGGAGAAAACTTCCAGCTCAAACAAGGTAAAATTCTAGGTATTGGCATTCTCACTGTAAAAGAAAGGGTATTCAGGAGTCTTTTACTGCCACCACTTCTTACGTTTAATTTCTATCAGCTGTGCTTTGTAGGCACAGATCATTGGGAAGGGTTTTGTTCTTTAAAGGGAGTTCTCTGTGTTTTAAGGGATGTCAGATCTTGGAATCATTTGCATTCTGTGGTGCCATTTCAGAGCAAGTTTGTAGATTAGATGTCAAGTAGTTTTTAAAGGACTATGAGCGACTTACTTAGATTTGTGCACAGAGTTTGTATTTTTTCATATGACTTTTTGTGTGGTTCATTTTTGGAAATGTCTTACATAAGTTCAGTAGTAGAAGTTACTGAAAACTGGACACCCGTAATGTAAACTTTGGATTTTTTGTTCCATCTTCCAAAGAAAGTACATGATGTATAAATCTATGTGATGAAGTGTAGAATGTGATACATTCTAGTCTTGTTGTTTTGTTTGTATTCTGTGTCTCATACAATACTAATGGTATCCTTTTTACTTGGAATTCTCTACTTTAGAATGCAAGTGCTGAATTTTCATATGCACCTGCAAAACCTTCAAGTCTAGGATTATTTAACTTTCCAGTAAATAGAAAAAAATAAAGGGAAGGAGTTGTGGCATTTTCTGGTTTGATGTGAAGATTTTGGTGTAGAATGAGACAGACTTCATATGTCATTTGTTACTGATCCCAGTGTGTGGTGCTACACTATCTACAAACACAGAGAAAGCATAAAACTTCAGTGAAAAGTCTAACAGTGATTTGTATTGCTGAAAGCTAAAAAGCTAAGAGCAGCATTCTCACATGTTGTCATATAAATGGTCTGTTGGACACATACATGAAGCTGCCTTATACTGAATCAGACCATTGGTCCATCAAAATCAATATTGTCTACTCAGACTGGCAGTGGCTCTCCAGGGTCTCAGGCAGCGATCTTTCCCATCACATATTGCCTGGTCCTTTCAACTGGAGATGGTGGGGATTGAACCTGTGACCTTCTGGAGGTGTGACTTTTCTAATATTACCTAGAAAATTTTTATCCTAAATCATGGTTTCTTAAATCATAGCAAACAAAGGAAGACATGTTAGCTGGCAGAATTCACAGTCCTTTAGATATGGGGGCCAGGAAGAAATCCCAAAGGGATGTACATGTACAACATAAAACATAGAGGGTTTTTTCCACCTTCCTAGGCACTGTCAGCACAAAACTGTTCACTGTATATTGACTAGTATGTGTGGTACTTGCATCAGTGTCCATTGACCAAGTCAGATTGTTACCATGGAAGATTTGGAAGAGGTTAAAGAGCAGTTTGAGTGATTTGTGTGACTTTAGGGAAGTCCATCTTCAGCAGTGAAAACCTTTATTAAAAGGGGATGCGTTCTGTTGCAGGTGACTTGTACCATACACTTGAAGCTTTTTCAGAACTACAAAAGCAAACAACATAACACAGTCAGTCTTGTTTCCCGTATATGCAAAATGTAAAGGAAGACCCGACAAGAGATGGATTGACTCTATAAAGGAAGCCACGGCCCTCAATTTGCAAGACCAGAGCAAGGCTGTTAACGATAGGATGTTTTGGAGGACGTTGAACCATAGGGTTGCCATGAGTCGGAAGCGACTTGACGGCACTTAACACGCACACACAGCACATTTAGCAGTAATTCTAATAATTCAGGATTTGGTACTTGATTCTTTGGACCCCAAAATACTTCTCTTCTGTCAAGACAAAAGCCATTCTGTGCCACTGACATAATCATTAAATAGTGGGTTCTTTTTATTGCATCTTTTAAAATTTTCTTTGAGAATTGTTCACATCATTATTGCAAAGGGATGGGAACTCTTTCCATATTCCTGGTGCAATGGTTGTGAAGTTCTCTATGCCTACACTCAGACGCACGCATATGCACTGTTACTTTCATGTACTCCAAGGGATGTACATTCCATGCCTATCCACCATCTAGCCAACGTACCTGAGCCTGAATGGAACCTCTTTCCTGCTGTCTGAACAACATCTGAGTCGGCAGTTCTAGCTCACTGAAACGGAATTATCCTGGGCATTGGCAAGCAGGTGATATATAGTTACATATATATTTGGTGTGACCTCTACTAGAGGCTGGTTCCGAGGCACTGACTGGCATTCTGTGTCTTAGAAAAGTTTCCTTTTGTTCAATTTAGGAATCAAAGCCAACTAACGACAAGCCTAGGGGTAGAAGCCCCAAGCCTACAGAATCATGTTTACAGCCCTCCAAACAGCTGTTCCAGTTGGCCAATATTTATGACTATTATGACACAGGAAACCATTGGTGCAAGGATTGCAATACCATCTGTGGGACCATGTTTGATTTCTTCACGCACATGCATAATAAGAAGCATAGGCAGGTATGTGTCCAACCGTCAGTTTCCCATTATGCAGTTTTTATTTACTGTTTAAAATTGTAAAGTGTCCTTTAGTGGAGGCAAAGAACACTGTGCCAGTTAAGTTCTTTTTAATGCTCAGAGATGTCCTTTTACTCCTGTTCTTTTGGTGTGATCCATACCTGACTGTTTCATTACCCCATGGCTGGGCAACTGTTTCTGAATTACAGCTTCATTTTTGTATGGCGCTGTGAGAGACGGTGTGATGCCCGCTTTGTACGTTCAATGGTAGAGATACGTTGCAGCAGAAACAAAGCAGTCTCTTTGGGCACTATGTTACTGAGCAATATTACCGTATTGTCCGGCGTATAAGACGACTGGGCGTATAAGACGACCCCCAACTTTTCCAGCTAAAATATAGAGTTTGGGATATACTCCTCTGCAGCCGAGGCCCGCCCCTCGCGCGCTCCCCTGCTGCCCCCATTCGCTCGCCTTTTGCACAAGGGCCGGGAGCCGGGCCGGGCCGGGGGGAGGCTGTGCCTGTTCCTGGAAGAGCCTTGCCTGGGGAGTTGGTCACATTCTTGGCCGTGCTGCAAGAGCGGAGCCAGACGCACCAACGTGCAGGCGGGGAGGGAGGCAGGGGGGGCCGAGGAGGAGCGTGCAGCCCGCCCTCATTCGCTCAGCCCCGAACCACCCTCAGTCTGGGCTGGAGCGCGGCGCGGCTGCAGTCGCGACGCCGGAGCGGGTGGGCAGGAGCCAGGAGGCGGAGAAGGACGCGGGGAGAGCGGCCGCCCCAGTCCCGGCCAGCCAGCCGCCTGCCTGCCTGCCTGCCTTGCGCCGCCGCCGGAGCACGGCCGACCGCTTCCTTCCATGCGCCCCGGCTCGCCTGGCTCCGACTCCCAGCCGGGCAGCGAGCGCCCTCACCAGGCTCGCCTCCCCTCCCTCCTCCAGCGGACATGGACAGAGCGGAGGCGGCTCCCCAGGCAGATTCTCCAGTCCGGCTTGGAAGTTTCAGCACCCGCCCTATAAGACGACACCTGGCGTATAAGACGACCCCCGACTTTTGAGAAGATTTTCCTGGGTTAAAAAGTCGTCTTATACGCCGGACAATACGGTAGTTTTTTAAGGTAACATAAGAACATATGAACAGCCTGCTGGATCAGAGCTGTGGTCCATTTAGTCCAACATCCTGTTTCACACAACAGCCAACCAGTTTTGCCCTGAAGGGCAAACAGGGCATAGAGGCCAAGGCCTTCCCCGGCTGCTGCCTCCTGCACTGGTATTCAAAGATTTGGGATGTGGAGGCTCCCTTTAGTCACCAGGTCTAGTAGCCAAAAGATTCTGTTATTGCTTGATAAGTTGTTAGGTTTCTTAAAATGTTTCCTTTGGAATACAGTGATAATAGAAATAAAATTCTTGTTCGGGTTCTTGATCCGTTTTGGTTTCCCCACGTTACAAGCGGCTCCAGAACCTTGGCAGGAAAACTCAACCTCTTTTTAATGAATTAGTCTTTATGTTTTCGTTACTCTTCAAATAGACCCTGGATCCATACGATAGACCATGGGCTTCAAAGACTCAAGCTGAAACAAAGCAGGACCCCATGAAACGCATCGACAGAATACCTCTTCCTGCAAAAGGTACGTTGTTGCCATCTGCTCAGAGCGCACTTCGCAAAGCGAATCAGTTGTGATACCAGATTGGAGGGTGGAAAACAATCATTTCGTTTCTCTACATAAATTATTATGGGGAGGGGCCGTGGCTCAGTGGTTGAGCATCTGCTTGGCATGCAGAAGGTCCCAGGTTCAATCCCCAGCATCTCCAGTTAAAGGGACTAGGCACGTAGGTGATGTGAAAGACCTCTGCGTGAGACCCTGGAGAGCCTCTGCCAGTCAGAGTAGACAGTACTGACGTTGATGGACCAAGGGTCTGATTCAGTATAAGGCAGCTTCATCCTCCTCCTGCATTGGGTAGGGATTGAAAAGCGTCAGTAACTCATATTTGAACTGCCTGCCATGTTCAGGAAACTAGAGTAGGCTTCCATATTGGCAAGCTATAGTTAAACTATAGTAAATTCCAATCTCAGGGTTCACAAATGGAATCCACAGCTAAATATTTAATCCTATTGTCTTTTGCTGTAAGATGCAAAAAAACACCTTGTGTTGGATTGAAAATACCATGTCAAACAAATGGTATTTTCATTCTCCCTACTACTGCAGCCTAATGGTCCCCCTGAATTGTCACAAATAGTTGTTGCCAGGAGTGGAGATCTGCAGTGAGGAGCAGGGAATTGGCAAAATCTCCCTCCACCAACAGAAGCATCACTCTGCTTGCAGATGTTCCGTACAACTGATGCAAGAACATTTTTGAATCCCTTACCTCCTTTTTTGTGACCAATTACCTTTTGGGGGCATTTCAGGTTCTGAATTTCTAATCCCTGTCACTGGCTATTACTGTCATCTATGCCATGAATTTTTTGGTGACCAGATATCTGCAGAACAACACGTGAAAAGTCATCCACATAATGAGAAATATAAGGTCAGTATCCAGGCCTCTAGTTATCATACTTCAGAGGTGCATCATAGTCTTTTAAATATTATTTTAAAGTTATTTCTACCATTGTATTGTATTGGGATATTCTCAGTTTGTGTTGTATTATTAGAGATGTGATGGTCTGGGGGAAACAAAACTTTTTCCCCACTGAAGGCTTTATTGAATTGGAGAAATTGTAAATTTGGGGGTGTGCTCAAAAATTTTTGAAACATTTTCTCTTTTGGCATGAGTGCAGTGTTCTTTGAAGACAACAGTTTACTCACACAAGACATATAATATGAAGATTTTAACTGAGATAAACTACAGCATTAAAGAATAGGAATGTCAATGTATACAGCTGACATATAAGATCCTTTTGGATTTGAGTGCTTTGTATGTCTACAGTAGTGGTTTACAATTGCAGTGCATGATGTATATATTTTCAATCATATAAATACACCAAATAGCATAATTTTATATGTTAAAAGTTATAAATTATGCATGCAATGATGTTAAATCAGTAAAATAAGATAAGGTTAGATAAGAATTGGTAAAAATGCCCCCCAATATTTCTATTTATATAAAAAAAAAACCTACCCCCAAAAAACCTCTACAAAAAAGTGTTTTCTCTGTATCAATACTTTTGGAACTTTTACATCTCTAATTGAAATGAAGCATGATCTGATGGTTTTTATGCAAGGGTTTTAATAATTTCCTAGTGTTGATATTCTGAATCCTAAGCACCTATGAAAATTCTCCCCATTTCTTGACAAGTAGAAATAATTGGGGGCGGAAAGAAACAGCCACACCTGTTCCGCTTATACAGTTCCATATTAAGTAATAGTGCTGACATTTTTCTTCATCGTCTTCTTTCAGAAATATGTGGATGAGAATCCCCTGTATGAAGAAAGGAGGAACCTAGACCGTCAAGCAGGATTGTCTGTGATTCAAGAAACAGAACGTAGACTGAAACGGAAACAATGTGAAAAACAAAAAGAGGATAGAGATGCAAAGATTGCAAAAGTGATGAGAAAAGAGGAATCCAACCCTACCAAAGAATTAGGAGATGACAGTAATAAAAATGAGATTAGTAAAAGGAAAGAAGATTCTGATGGCCAGAAAGTTGGAATAAAGCTTAAGTTGAAGAAGGATGACGAAGAGGTTGAGAAAAAGCAAGGAAAGAAAGAGGAATCCCAAAAGGACTCAAGACAGTCATCTTTTGGAAAGTTTAGCTGGAGGAAAACTGAGAAAGAAGATAAAAATCAAGGCAAAGATGTAGCTTCCCCTAAGGAAGAGCCAATTGAGGAAGGCAAAGATAAAGAAAGCAAGTCTCAGTCTGGAAAATCAAATGCAAAGCCGATTGCAATTAAGCTGTCTGGGAAAACTGTTATACCACACACAAGCCCATGGATACCAGTAGCTGCAACTTCATCACAAGCAAAAATCAGGCCAAATTTACCAGTTCCCATCATGGTTCTCAGGAAGTCTGCAACTACATCAGCAAACAAGCCAGCACCATTAAACACATTCTTGTCTATAAAATCCTCAGGTGCCACCACCAAGCCACTCCCTGTTGTAAAAGAGGGTAATTCAGAACTGGTTCTGCCTCCAGATATTATTTCAAAAGCATTTGGGGGAGAAGTAGTCATTTTAAAGGGCTCCCAGGAGAATGTGAAATTACCAGAACAGGCAGAGACTCAGGTACAGGAGGCTGAAAGTGTGACGAAGGCTGCAGAACACACGAAGGCTCAAGAACATGTAAAGACAAGTATGGAAAAGGTACAGGAACAGGCAATGCTGGTGGCCAAGGCACAAGCAAAAGCACGAGAGCTTGCAATTCTGGCACAAGAACAAGAGGCTGCACGACTGCAAAAGATGGCTGAACAACCTCACGTTTTTGAGCAACCACGCCGTCGCCCTCCTCTACTCCCGCTGCCACCGCGACCACCACTGTTACGACTACCTCCACGACCGTCACCACTGGTATTTCCATCTCGACCTCTGCTACCACCAAAACAGACACCACTCATTCTGGCAGATGACATGGCTCCGGGTGTATCTGAGGACGATAAAAACATACTGGCAATGCCCATGTGCCCACGTCCATTACCTCCGCCAGCTGTTTTTAAAGACCATAAAAAAATGGAGAAAAAGAACACATGCCTGGCTGCAGGCAATGCCAAAGATCTTTATGACATCTTTTACAACAACAGTGGAAGAACTCCAGCGGATAAGCCTGCAAGTTCTATAGTTTCAGATAAAGGAAAATTAAGTCCTGCAGAAAAGGAGAGAAGTACAGGCACAGTGGCAGATTCTAAACCAAACGTCCAGTCTTCCATACAAGAAACTCTGCAGAATGTAGAGAGTTCTTCAGATATTAACAAAACCTCGGTATCTGAGGAAACCCTAGAAACTGAAATCATGAAAGCTGAGAAGGTTTGGGCAGCTTCTGAAGAAAATTTTGAAATTGCAATTAATATCAAAGGGGAATCACAGAAAATCGCTTTGTCAGATTTACAAAATACATCACAACATAGGGAAACAGCAAAATCTAATGATCTTCCATCAAGTGCTTCTGTTTCCCACCAGAATGAGGTAGGAATAGAAACCACTGCTTCATCAGAACTCAGTGACAAACCATCAGATCTTTGCATAGCAGAATTAACCGTACAGACACTGAGTAGAAGTTTTCTTCCTTCTGATGAAGTTTGCGAGAAACCTTCAGAGACTGAGTCTGCTGAGTTAGTCGTGCCATTGTCAGAAGAGAAAACTCTTCCTTTGCAAGTTGTGAGCGAGAAACCTACACCGTTTGAGACTTCAGAATTCATCTTGTCATTGTCAGAAAGCACCCCCCCTCCTCTGGAAGAAGTTAACAAGAATGCATCCGAGCTTCAGACAGTAGTGTTTATATCTCCTGATAATGAATTAGCCACATCGTCAGGAGATAAAATTCTTCCTTTGCAAGATGTTAGCAAGGTACCTGTAGAGCTTGAGATGGCACAGTTCACCATGGATTTTCCTGAAAGCAGTATGCCTCCTCTTCAGGAAGAAGTTAGCAAGAATTCATCAGAAGTTGAGACTGCAGAGTTTATGTCTTCTGATAACAAAGCAACTACACCATTGTCAGAAGATAAAGCTCTTTCCTTGCAAGATGTTAGCAAAAAACCTGTAAAGCTTGAGACAGCAGAGTTCACCACGGATTTTCCAGAAAGCGGAATGCCTCCTCTTCAGGAAGAAGTTCGCAAGAATTCATCAGAGGTTGAGACTGCAGTGTTTATGTCTTCTGATAACAAAGCAACTACACCATTGTCAGAAGATAAAGCTCTTTCTTTGCAAGATGTTAGCAAGAAACTTGTAACGCTGGAGACTGCAGAGTTCACCATGGATTTTCCAGAAAGCGGAATGCCTCCTCTTCAGGAAGAAGTTAGCAAGAATTCATCAGAGGTTGAGACTGCAGTGTTTATGTCTTCTGATAACAATGCAACTACACCATTGTCAGAAGATAAAGCTCTTTCTTTGCAAGATGTAAACAACAAACCTGTAACGCTGGAGACTGCAGAGTCCACCATGGGTTTTCCAGAAAGCGGAATGCCTCCTCTTCAGGAAGAAGTTAGCACGAATTCATCAGAAGTTCAGACAGCGGTGTTGATATCTTCTGATAACGAAGCAACCACACCATTGTCAGAAGATAAAGCTCTTTCTTTGCAAGATGTTAGCAAGAAACTTGTAGACCTTGAGACTACAGAATTCACCATGGTATTGCCAATAAGCAGTACTCCTCTTCTGGAAGAAGTTAACAGGAATTCATCAAAGCTTCAGACAGTGGTGTTTGTGCCTTCTGATGATGCAGCAACCACACCATTGTCAGAAGATAAAGATTTTCTTTTGCAAGATGTGAGCAAGGAACCTATAGAGATTGAGACTGCAGCATTAGCTATGACATCGCTGGAAAGAAGTATTCCTCCTTTGGAAGTAATTAACAAGAATGCCTTAGAGCTTCAGAGAGCAGAGTTGAAATTTTCTGACAGTAAAGAATTAATTACACAGTTGTCAGAAGACAGTGTTCTTCCTTTAGAACATGTTAGCAAGAAGCCATCAGATTTTGAAAAAATAGAACTAGCCATGAAGTTGTCAGAAAGTAATAGTTCTCCTTTAGAAGAAGTGAGCAACAGTACATTGCAGCTTGAGACAATTGCATTTAAAACTCCTGATAATAAAGAGTTAGCTACACCATTGCCAGAAAATGAGGCTGACTGTAGTAAAGAAACTCCAGCAATTATAGATGTTGGAGTGATAAGTGGTGAGGACATCAGTCAGAAGTCACAAGATCTGCAGAAAATGGAGGTTCGTTGTGAGATTGAGAGCAATTTGGAGATGGAAACAGATGTGCCCATTTTAGTTGAGGGAGACGTAGAAAGGAAACATGTGAAATTTGCAGGATGTCAGTCTGAAATTAATGGGGGAAATCCAGAGTCTCAGTTACTAGAAATGCAAGTTGAAACCCACAAGGGAAAGGGGCCTGTTCTAACAGAAGAGAAACCAATGGATGATAGCTCTGAACTGGCAGTTTCTCCTTGGGTTTCAGACATGTGTGTTCAGAGTCAGTTGGCTTGGGAGTCGATAGACACATCATCAAAAGTAAATGAAGAAAATCCTCAAGTAGCAGAGACAGGTCAGGATAGTTCTGAAGCATCATCAGTGGATTTTAAACTGGGAAATGTGGGGTTGGACAGGCTTGAGTCGGCATTTAGCGAAGAAAGTCCTCCAGCTTCAGTGACACAGGACATGAATCCAGAACTGAAAACCTACCACAAAGGTGAATCAAACTCTTTCCATACTAACAGTAAGGAGGAGGGGTTGTTGGCTAACTCCCAACCAAAAGCTGGTGAGGACTTTGATTTAATCCCTGTCCCTGAATCAGGAGAGATGCCAGTTGAGTGCCTTGTTAATGTAACAATGACAAGCTGCACACAAGAGGAACATGACATTAGCCAGCAGTCGTCGAGTTGTGAAACCAAGGATCTCCAATTACAGGGAACTGAAGATCTGGGCAGCATCTCTCCCACAAATGATGTAGAACTTAGTTCTGGTGTAGAATTGATATTTGTAAAGGATGGTACACAAGGGCCTTCTGAATCTGCTGTGGAATTAAGTGAGGAGGGAGGTTCCATAGAAAAAGAAAACTTTAACAGGGTTCAGCCAGCAACTGTCCAAGAGCCACTAGATGTTCTCCCAACAGAATTTAGTGTTGGGCATCTGGGGGAGGAACCCCTTTCTTTCACAGGCATGTCCACAGAGGTCTTAAATACTTCAGCAGCTGGTGATTTTGACTTGCACACGACTTACCCAGAACTTAGTTTTGATCAATCTGCAACCCTTACTCTGAATTTGAATGTGGAAAATGAGAGAGGCTCTCCAAAATCTAATGAAATAAAGCCGACTGATCCTTCCAGGCTGAAGTCACGTCTGGAATTAGAACCCATTGATTTTAGCTTGGGGGATATTGATGTGGACCGTGAACACCTGGATATCCTGCCATCTGAAATTCTAAATGAGGATTCTGTAGAGACCCCCAAGTTAGTGATTATTGCACCAATTTGCTTAGAGTCCAGCAAAACTATTGAGCTAAGCATTAACCAGCCAGGGGTTGAACCAGAAGTGATTGATTTTGCTGCACTAGCCTCTGGTGATCAAGATGAGAAAGTTTGTTCCATGGTTTCTGATGTAGCTGACCCACACCTGGTATCTCCTGCACCAAATGATGGCACTGCAGAAACAGACATGCCACTATTCAAAATGCAGTGCATGCCACCAATTTCTGAAGCTCTTCTGAAAACAGATAGTCAAGGCGGCACTTCTGCCACGCTGTCACTGAGTTGTGGTGACAAAAGTTTGCAAAGCCAAGCAGCCGAGTGCATGGAACTCCGTCTTCCAGATCCGAAGGAAATATTTCTAGAAGCGGGGGGCTCGGGTGACAGCGCATTGTATGCTGTCAAGGAGGAGATGCAAACACATACAAAGGAGATAACAAAGACAGAGGAGGTAGAAAGCAATGATGGAGTATGCAACGTTAACAGTAAGCTGACTTCAGAAGTAACCGAAAGCCCTGCAGAGAATCTGGTAAGTTCAGGCAAAATTTAGTTCCAGTGCTTCAGTAGCCATTTCTGGAATTTTGTAAATACTGTTTTAACATGTTGGACATTCTGCATCTTGCAGTAGATATTAGCTAAGGCTTAAACTTTTTTTTGCCTCAGTAAGTAGACTATATACTGTATGTATTGGACTGTGTAAAATGTTGATCTGGTACCATTTAGTTTCTGTTTCTAGCCACTAAAATTGAATTTCACGTTTATACTGTTGTGTGTTTGGGTTCTGGTTCATTTGGGGTTTGTTTGCCTTTTTTTGCTGTTTTGTGTGCACTTTTCTTTGACTTTTAATGGTTTCTGATTTACACAGCTTCTGTAAGTAACATTCCAGTGCAAGTCTGACAAGCGGAAGGACATCTGTTCAGCGCATGAGTGAAGTGGAGACTCTGGCTGATACACTTACGCTGAAAGTTCTGTTTTGAAACACTTAACGCTGAAAGTTCTGTTTTGAAACGTTCTGCATGTTTCGTTGCACAAATATGTATGAAGAGCTTGTTCTGCCTTTTTCCACGTCTTCTGACTTGTTAATTACACTGTTGAATTGTTCCTGTAATCAAGACTGTAATGCTGTATTGTCTAAAACCCTCTGTGGATGCCATCTCACTGGACAAAGGAGGGGAAAAATTCTGCTGTCTTTTGGAGAAGAAAACTATTTGGTAAGGTTGTGGCCTGACACCCTGGACTCTGAATATTGAGGTCACTTACATGATTTGAAATCACATTTGCTTTCTTTGTATTGTATACAGTAACTGTTTGTGTTAAATCATTTAGCAGTGCCCAACTCAGACGAAATGGAAGAACTGAACTTTGGATTCACTTCATGTACCAGACATTACATGCCTGAATGATCCCCCCTGAGGCACAAAATACTGTTGTGTGAAGGTTTCCACTTACACAGCTGGTCAAGAGAACTGTAGTAAATGTTTGCTGGGATATATGAAAAAAAAGGTTTTTATTTGTAAATTTAAAATAAACCTGTGATGATCAAAGCCATTTGATTTTTTTTCTGTGTTTTTCAAACGGAACACCTCCATAATCAGTTTTCTAATCCTAAATGTGAAGACAGAAAATGCAAACTGATAGGGAAGTTGCCCTTCAGTTAACTTCCAATAAAAAGAGGCTCTCTTTTGTCGCTTTCTATAAAATAACCTGTGGAAATTCTTAGGCTTCTGGTTTCTTTTCCATCAAGTTTTAAGTACTAGGGTCCTTGAAGGTGGTTAAAGACTATGGGTTAGGGAAATGCATTGAGAATGTAGGACAAACACTTTATATGGAAGAAGAACGTTACGTCTGGTTAAAATGAAATATATCTGTCAACTGAGCACATATGCATGTAAAGAACTGGGCTCTAATCCATAATATGGTAGAATAAACCTGTTAGCCTTAAATTGCCACACATTTTGCTTAGTGGACATGTCGCAGCCTGACTCGAGCAGCTGCACTGAACAAGTTTGGTGACAGATGCGAACCATGCTTATCAAAAATCATTCAACTGATGCTGCTACTAGCTTTAGCGGCTGCAATCACTCCACCAGTTACAGGATAGCATTAAGGCAGAAGTGTGACGAGTTTATTTGACCATATGGCATCCAGGGCTTATTTGCCACCATCCAGTTAGTTTTGTTGATTCAGATCTATATTGTTAATACTTGTTACAACTTTATATAATGGGATTGCACCTGGCAGACAATATCGTAGAACACATACCCACTTATTAATCTCAGGTCACCACTGAATACATTGGTACAAATCACTTCTCTTGCAACTGCATACCTCTGTGCTTTCAGTTTTTAATTGAAGAACTGGGTTTAGTAAATGCGCCCTTTAATTAGACCTCATAACAGAATTTAGAAGGTGCAGCAAAATTGTTTTATTTTTATCCTGCCCTGTCTCTGGACAGAGTATATGGTCTCTTCTCATTCCCCCATTTTATCCTTAATGTAGCCTGAAGAGATAAATTAGGGTGAGATTTAGTGACTAGCATAAGACTACCCATGAGATTTATGACTGACTGGAAGGGTTGAATTCTGGTTTTCCTAGTCTGATTTTGACTTCATTATAGTACATGGCCTCTTTTGGAGTTGATTTGTGTTTTATTTCCACACCTAGCTTTTCTTACAAATATCAGTTAGAATTCCTACTTCAAACATGAGCATGCTTTGAAAGAGTAAACCTGTTACTACTATTATCAATGATAGCAATACATCCAAGGCACATAATGTTGAAGGAAAAGTGAACTGAGTTCAGATTGGTTTTTATGAGAATCTAGAAGAAAAGATGCTATACAGAACTGCATTTGTATTTTTGTGTGCGTTTATCTTTTGAAATTAGAAGTATGGATGTAACTGAATAAACTGAAGGGTAAAGTCTGAGGTATTTAATTTGTATTAAGTGACCTTGGAAGTTTGTTGTGAGTGAGAAAATGGCTTATTAGTAACAGCAAGAACAAAACAAGTGGGTATTGATGCCATTTTGCACAAAGAGCCTTATCTTGTCTTCTGAGTCTTGCTAATTTGCCACCATAGTTGCTTCAGAAAAATCTTTCAGGCTTTGAGATTCTTTTAGTCCTTTTGATCTAGTGTACTGCTATATGGTTTGAAGCTGACGTCTAGTTCAAGATCATATTAACCTAAAAATTGTACTCTGGAAGAAGAAGAAGAGTTGGTTTTTATATGCCGACTTTCTCTACCACTTAAGGAAGAATCAAACCAGCTTACAATCACCTTCCCTTCCCCACAACAGACACCCTGTGAGGTAGGTGGGGCTGAGAGAGTGTGACTAGCCCAAGGTCACCCAGCTGGTTTCATGTGTGTAGGAGTGGGAAAACAAATCCAGATCACCTGATTAGTCTCCGTCACTCATGTGGAGGAGTGAGGAATCAAACCCGGTTCTCCAGATCAGAGTCCACTACTGCAAACCACCGCTCTTAACCACTATACCATGCTGGCTCTCTGGAAATTGGGATATAGTTGAGTTGTACTCAAATTACATTTTGAAATGGCTAAAGATAGAGCAAATTGGCAAATCCCACATTTGTGTATTCTGGTTAGATAAACACGGAGTTGCCATCTACAGAAAACACGAACAACCAATTGGAGTTATTTGCACACAGGGAGTGAAGGTAATGTCAAGAAACTGTTGTATACCTTTTGTAGTAGGGCATAGATTATCCAAACATTTTTCTTCAACTTAGTTGTATTGAGGACCAGGGCTCTGGTTTGCTCGTTTTTCGTGTGTGTCTGTGTGTGTGTTTAAACATTATGGGTATTGAATGGAAGACCTCTTAAGCCTTTTACATTAACACTACTACTTCCTGTGATACAGTTGCCCTGTGTACTCCAGCACAAAAATAAAGTTCAGTAGGCTAAATTGAAGGAGAAAACATTGTACAGTAGTAGATGGGTATTGCACAGTTAGAGCATTCTCTCTGGTGATTGAATGCTGAAGATATGGTGTTTCATCTCAAGTTTCTACCTAGCAAAAGAATCGAACCATGCATGAATAGTGATTTTTGTTTCTGAAGATATCAAACCTCTGGCTCCTAAATATATTCTTCTGTTGCCATGATCTCATAAGTCATCTGATAGAGCACTGCTCTACTCTCAAAACCATAATGGTCTAATACAGGGGTGTCGAACTCATTTTTTACGAGGGCTGAATAGGACATAAATGTCACGGTCGGGCCGTGCCCTGCCTTGCTAGCCCAGATCGAGAGTGCGTGGTGGGTGGCTGCATCAGCTGGAGAGCGTGCAGTGGGCTTGCCAGCCTAGATAGAAAGTTGGAGAGTGGCTGGCTCGCGGGCCAGATGCTCTCAAGGGGCCAGATCCGGCCCCCGGGCCTTATGTTTGACACCCCTGGTCTAATACATCCAAGAAGTGCTTTCCTGAAACAGTCTACAGTGAAAAGTCTTTGACAAAAGAATCCCAATTTTTTAATTCTCATAATAAAATAATTGCATGTTTGGTTGCTAAGTGTTAACATTGGAAACTTGCTGTGTGGCTCTGTCAGACATGCTTCTTGTTGAAAAGGAGTTTTACAAACCTGGCAATCCCTGCAGGATGATTATCACCCCCCTCTCCAGCTAAAGGCATCCTCATTTATCATGCAGATGCACAAATTGTGTTTTGGTAGCCTTTGAAGTATTATCCTAAGCTTTATTCAGAAATCAAGCTTACGTGTGCACAAACATGATTTATTGCTGGACTCGTGTACACCCTTTCTCCTTTCTTTGCACAGAGAACCCCTGTTAAAAATTAACCTTGATACCCTGTGACACAAGCCCTTTTTGGTCATTATTATTTTGGCACTCAGAGCTCATGTAACTGGAGAGCCTGCTACCCGCTAGTCTCCTGATATACATGGTCACCGTGTGACATGAACAGGCAACATGCAGATTTTCCCGCTTCAGTACATATGGATGTGTCTTAAGTAACAACCATGTGTATTCAGAGGCATGTGCATAGCATAGTCTCCCTTTATTGGGTTGGATCCCTAAAATAATAAGCTGTACAAATGCAAACATGTGGGTTGAACAGAATTAGTTTTCACCGCACATATTGGGATTTCAAACTGTTTAATCCAAGTTTAGATCAATTTTCTCTCTTTTGTTACTAATATTGTGTAGGTTTTTGTTCTCATCTAAAAAGGACCCATTGATGTTGGTTTAATCAGTTTTTAAAGGCAGCAGTTGAAAATTACATAGTTCAGTTAAACAACAGGTTACGGAAGCACCAAAACAGCAACAAAAAGCTGGTGTGAGAAATTACTGGTGTCTTATTAAAAGAAAAGAAAAAAAGAATTATACAAGGGTATTTATACAACATATTCAATTCAATCATAATCAATTTAAGTATCCAATAATACCCTTTCCCCCACTTATTTTTTCTTTTTTATATTGTATGTTTTGTTAAAAATTTAATAAAAATATATATATATATATATATATATATATATATATATATATATATATATATATATATATATATATATATATATATATATATAAATATATAAATAAATAAATAAATTACTGGTGTCTTAAGTAACTACTGTCCATAACCAGAAGTGTTGTGGTGAGGGACTCCTAAAGGTACGCAGGGTGCTGTGGGCATCTATGCAGAACAGCCAAAACCTAAATACTGGTAGCCCAACATGTTTAAAGGTATTTTATTGTACAAATGTTAATAAAATTTCTGTTTATAAACTTTTGAGTGGTCTAACAGTGGTATCCTATGCAGAGTTACTCCAGTGTGAATCTCCTGAAGTTAATGGATTGAGACCGGAGTAACTGCATATGATTATATTGTAATACCAGTTTGTGCTGGCTTGCCTGCCTCTCCCCCTTCTCTCACATGTTCTCCATTATGGAGGACCCTATACTGTCATCTCTGAGGCAAGGTGGCTGCAAAGGGAAGAGCTACTCAACAAAGTGTTGTTCGTGAATTAGGTCACAATTTGTGTAAACTTTGAAATCCTGGTTTAGTGCCATCTAACAAACTCCAGTTTATCTGTATCCAGATATCATAACGAATGTGTTAGTAGTTTGTGGTTTCTTAATGGAACTACATAGATTTTTTTAAAAAAAGCTGAAAATTCAGAAAACGAGCCTGGCATATCCCTGAGAGGGCCAAAAAAATACTTCCCTCCACAAGGATATGTCTATGAAAAGAATGAATTCCTAGTGGTATTTTTTTGATACATCAGGTAAGTATTTTAATTTGTGTGAATCCCAGAAACTTCACTGAAATAAAAGTTTGTTAAATGTTACTGTGTATTTCAGGTTACTATGATTTATCCTGTTTCAGCCTGGCATGTAGAAACTAAGCAAGGCCAGCTTTTCCTGCGTCCGCGTCTCCATGCCTGGAAAAACTGAACCTACCGATGTTTTTGTCTCAGACTGCTGTTAAGGCAGAGTAGCAGGCCCAAAAGAAATGTGGCATCTTTGTATGTCTCCTAGGCCTCTTTCTGTCCAACTAACTGCCATGTTACATTAACTTCTGGGGTGATGTTTAAAAGCAAGAACAGAGTAAGTAGCCTGCTATGACCAGTCAGTATTTGTACAACTGAAACAAATGGGTGATGGTTTTAGAGCAGCCCTTCAAAGGGGGTTAACATCTAAAGTTTCCAGCATAGCTTGGAAATAAAGCAAATGTGGGGGGGGGGGGAGAAGCTTTACTAAAATGTGATGCAGGCGGCTAATATGGCTGAGGTGCCCATCCACTTTGCACTCTCAAGGCCTACTCATTCCTAGTTTGTTTCCACTACAGCAATTCTGATGTTACCTGGGACTACTTCAGTGGATGGAGCCTTATTTTTTCAAGGTGGGTATTGATTGGCATGACCTTGATGGCTTCAGTTTTGGTTGTTGTGTCTTTTCCCAGTTCTCAGTGTAAAAACATACCGAGATAAAGTTTTTCGGAATATGTTGAGATGCAGAGTTACACTCTTCTAAGCCTGTTGACTTTGCTGGACTTAGACGGGTGTAACTGCTTACAATGGCACTGATAATGTTAAGTATAACTTATGAAGGTAATGCTGAAATCAATTTTCTATAGTGTGATGTGTTGCATATTACTTGTATACTTACATTTCCTTTGGTCCCTTCATAGACATGTGAATGTTGTTGTCTCATGCACAAAAACATTAAAATTATTATTGCACAGTCATTCTGGTGTCTTGGTGGTCTGTTAAGAAAACTTGCATTTCCTAGAGAATAGCTTCAAATTGGCTTTCATTTATTAAGTATGTGGAATTCAGGGAGAGAAAAGAGCAATGTTGAGGGTTAGGGGAACAAAAAAAATGGGGAGAGAAAAGGGAGGTGGAAGAAGAAAGCTGGTACAGATGGAGTAAATAAAATGAATGTTATGATGGCTTGCAAGCTTTCTGAGAGTGTCAAGGCTTTGTTATTTTAGACTCTGTGTCATGTTCATTGTTTTCTAAATGCTGTAAAAGAAACTTATGGTAAGCATTTAGCAAACATCAGTTTCTCATAAATCGTATTTCCAACCTCCAGGTGGCACCTGGAGATTTCCCACTATTAACAACTGATCTCCAGCCGACCAAGATCAGTTCCCCTGGAGAAAATGGCTGCTTTGGAGAGTGGACTCTATGGCATTATACCCTGCTGAGGTCCTTCCCCTCCCCAAACCCACCCTCCTCAGGCTTTACCCCCAACATCTCTAAGTATTTACCAACCCAGAACTTGCAACTCTACTCATAAAGCTATGTTTGCTCTAGATTGGAGTTCAGAACTTTTCTCATCTTACAGTAAGCATGTAAATTTAGTCAAAAAGGGCAAGAGTCCAGTAGCACCTTAAAGACTAACAAAAATATTTTCTGGTAGGGTATGAGCTTTCGTGAGCCACAGCTCACTTCTTCTGATACATGTAAATTTAGTGAGAGTACCTATGATATATCTCCACTAGGGTCGTGGTTGGGAAATTAACCTCCCTTTCCGCCATACTAGTTACTTCACTTGCAGAAGATGGGAAGGGCAATTTTAAAAAACGATTCCCTCCTCTCACTGCAGCCTTCCACTTTGAGCCCCATGATGTTCTGTGGGGGGTCACTGACCCATGGAAGCACAATTTTGTGGATCGTAGAAGATTTATGTGGGAGAGGAGAAAGTTGTAGTTTTATGCTGGGCATCTTGTACTCCTGCTGTATAGGACAGGGGTCGGAAAACTCATTAGTCAAAAGAGCCAAATATCAACAGTACAACGATTGAGATTTCTTTTGAGAGCCAAATTTCTTAAACTATATAGGTAGGTACACTGTTTATTAACTTAATAAACTTTAATTAAAGTTTTAAGTCTTAATTAAACTATAGGTACACTGAATAAAACTTGATATCATACTTAATAGTGATCTTATTTATTGATAAAAATTAAATTATAAGTCCCTGCCATTTCCCCCTCCCCATCCGGAGTCCTCGTCTGGAGGCCTGGTCTACTGCCATAAAAGCCTATTGGTAGACCTAGCCTCCGGCTGAGTCCCATTGGGAGGCCAGGTCTACCCATTGGCTTTCTTGGCAGTAGACCTGGCCTCCGGAGGCCCTTAGACGCCAGTTGGTAGACCTGGACTCTGAAGGGGGACTTTTTTCCCCTCCTCGGAGTCCAGGTCTACCGCCAAGAAAGCCAGTGGGTAGACATGGCCTCCCAATGGGACCCAGCCGGAGGCCAGGTCTACCAAAGGAAGCCCGCCCCGCCCAACAGCGGATAGGCGGGGGGGGGGGGGCAGGAACCGCTGAGTTGCCCGCCCAGCAATCGCACTGCTAGAGGGGAGGGGAGGCTTTAGCCTCCCAACCATTGAGGGGAAGGGGGACCTGGCCATTCTCCATGGCGGGGGGGGGAGACACAGCACGCCCGCTCTCTCTCTCTTTCTCAGGCGTGCTGGCTCCGCAGCCTGGCTGACGGCGCGAGTGGGCGCAAGAGCAGGGGCTCTGAACCAAGTTCGTAGAGCCACACTCAACGGGCCAAAGAGCCGCATGCGGTTCTGGAGCCGCAGTTTTGAGACTCCTGGTATAGGATCCAAGCCGTGTGTGTGTTAAATGCCATCAAGTTACTTACGACTCATGGTGACCCTATGAAATCAATGTCCTCCAAAACATCCTATCGTTAACAGCCTTGCTAAGGTCTTGCAAACCGAGGGCTATGGCTTCTTTTATAGAGTCAATCCATCTCATGTTGGGTCTTCTTTTCCTGCTGCCTTCCACTTCCACATTGTCTTTTCCAGTGACTCTTCTCATGATGTGAGCAAAGTACTATAGCCTTAGTTTAGTCTTTTTAGCTTCTAGGGTCAGTTCAGGCTTGATTTGATCTAGAACCCATTTATTTGTTTTTGGCAGTCAACGGTAGTCATAACTCTCTTCCAACACCACATTTCAAAGGAATCTTTCTTCCTGTCAGCTTTCTTCATTGTCCAGCTTTCACACCCTTACATAGTAACAGGGAATACTATGGCATGAACTAACTTGATCTTGGTTGCCTGTGACAAATCCTTACACAAGAATGTTTTCTAGCTCCTTCATGGCTGCCCTCCCCAGTCTCAGTCTCCTGATCTCTTGGTTTAGGGCACTACTTTTATGAAGCAATATATAAATAAGCCCTCCGTTTGTGAGTTTGTAGAGGACTGAGATGAGTGACAAAAATAAATGCTTGTAAAAATACAGTTCTTTTTAAATCAGTTTGAACATTTGATTGTCTTGTGCTTTCAGTGAAAGCAGTCCATTTAAAAAAGTAAGACCTGCCTACAGATAAGATCCTGGGGGTTATAAGGGTGTGATTCCCTTGGAATCTCACAAATTGCTCTTGTCATTTCTGCTAGTTTCAGAAGCAGGAGTAGCTGAGCATATCAAGCATAAAGCTTCGTTTCTGGGCTCATGGAATTAGCTTCATGGTTCTATCCTGACAAAGTGGTGATTTAAAAAAATAGGGTGTGCAATTGTTAATACTGTCACTTAAGTTGGCACTTCTTTTCAGAGACAAAATTCCCAGATATTTTATTAATCTGCTTACAAACTTGTCCATTTTCCCCACTGCACCACTCAAGGGCTTTTTGAGGTAGGATTGTCAACTACAGGCTAGGAAATTCCTGGAGATTTGGAGGTGGGGCCTGGGGAGGGCAGGGTTTGGGGAAGGGAGGGACCTCAGGGTACAATGCCATAGAGCAGGAGTGTCAGACATACGGCCTGGGGGCCGGATCCAGCCTCTTGAAAGCTCGTACCTGGCCTGTGAGCCAGGTGAGGCAGCCACCACCCACCCTCAATCTGGGCTGGCATGGCCCAGCTCAGGCAAGTTACATTTATGTCATATGTGGCCCTTGTAACAAATGAGTTTGAAAACTTTGCCGTAGAGTCCACCCACCAAAGCAGCCATTTTCTCCAGGGAACATATCTTTCTCTTCTGGAGATCACATGTAATTCTGGGAGATCTCCACACACCTGAGGTTGTCAATCCTGTTTTGAGGGCTGAGAAAATTGTTGTGCTATATGTTACAATGATTTACTAGCTCCTCTGGATTACCATCTTTCATTTTTTAAAGGTAAATATCTGTTGGGGGAGGGGTTTGCTGCAGAGAGAAAAAGGGACAGGCACAGGCAGTTTTTGCCCAGATGGCATGGAAAGGAATGGGGAAGGGCTGGAGAGGGGATTTTCCAATGGTCATGTAGACACAATTGTGGCAAAAGCACCTCAGAGAATCATAATATGGATGCAGCCCAACATGGCTGCCCCATCTAAAAGAAACAAGGCTCTGTGACTAAAACATTCTGTTTTCTCTCTCCTGTTTGGTTTCCTACCTCTATTATCAAACATTGGCCCAGGACAAAATGTAGATTTATTTATTTACTTCGTTTGTACTTTGCTTTTCTCTCCAGTGGTAACCCAAAGCAGCTTTTATGTCTTTTGCCTCCTCTCTATCCTCACAATAACCCTGTAAGTTAGGTTAGGCTGAGAGTGTGTGACTAGCCCAACTCAGGTAACTAAGGAGGTTGACACAAGGCCTAGTAACACAATGAATACTAATAGGTTACATGTGATAGATTAACAGTACAAATAGTAGGAATTTCATTAAAACCAAACCTGTGGCCTTCCACTGTGGTACAAATGGTTAAAATACACGCCATAAAGTAAAATTCTTCAAAATACAACATGTATGACGTAAACTTTAAAACCTGAAAAAAGGAAATGTTTTTTAAACTTAGGCCAGAAATGTTGTATTTTATATTTTGAAGACCTTCATTTTATGGTGTATTTTAACAATTAGTACCACTGATGAAGGCCAATTGGCCAAAACGTTTGGTATTAATGAAAGTTTTTACTATTTGTACTGTATTAAAGTTTTGTTAACCTGTCATGTGTAACTCTTTAGTATTCATTGTTATTAGGCCTTTTGTCAACCTTGGTTACCTGGTTTTTCTGGGTTGAAGTTTTTCCTTCCCCTTTCTATTTTGATTTAACTGGCAAAAGTCAGCCAGCAAGCTTTCATGGTGTTTCCATGGGGAGTGGGGATTCGAACCGGGTTCTTCCAGATCCTAGTCTGACACTAACCACTATACCACACTGAGTACAACACAATATACACATTTAAATGCTAAGGCAATATTTTAAAGGTTAGTAGGTTTTCAGGTTCTTCCTGAGATGAAGAGGAACACAAAGTGAAAAAAGAGCTTTTTATTTGGGGAAGCGATAGGCTGGCTGGCATAAATGAATTTAGAGAACAGCAGTGAAATGCCGGTATGGAGAGACAGTAGGTTAGAAAGGGAGTGTGGATTACAGTAGCTTGTGACCAGTAAGGAACTAAAGAAAAACAATTTATGGAAAATGTATTTGCTTTTTAGGGCTTTAGGAATAAGATTTCTATTTGTCACCTTCCCCAAGAGCCCTTGTATTACCTGTCACCGTGAAGCAGCATTTTGGTTCAGACTTATGCTCAACATAAAAAAGAAGTAAAATACTGCTAGCCCTGCATCTGGATAACATCAGTAAAGGAAAATGAACGCTAAATCTGATGTGTGGTGGCACCTTGCATCGGAACCACCCATTGCATGTAAATCTACCTCTGCTGGCCTTTTCTAATTTGGGAAAGCTGAAATGGAGAGGTTTATAAAACCTAAAGAAGCAAATGGTTAGTCTATCGCAGAAAAGCGAAACTTGAGCCTGAAGGCATTTTAAAGACAAATAAAAGTCTTGTGAGTCTTCAGAGCGTTCCAAAGACAGTATTATCACAGTCACTCCATTTCTCTAAGCAGGGAGAAGTTCCAGGGGCTTGGAAGTCTCGACTCATTAAAATATGTATAGGTATGCAGGAGAACATTAAATGCTGTCCTCCCACCTGCAGCCAGAACTCAAGAAATAATTTTATGCCCTGCTTGTGAAAATCAGAAAAGAAGTCCCTCATAAGGTCCTGTGGGCTGCAGTGACTGGAGGGAAGAGAAGGAATAGAGCAAGATGGGAGAAGAGATGCTGGAAGTCTCCGTGGCAAATTTGGGTTTGCTTCTGTATAATGTGCAAAATGGTTATGAAATACTGCTCTAAATTGCTCTGTAACGATAAACCTATAAGTGGTAACCATGAAAAGCCCTGACCTGGATACCCCAGGCTAGCCCAACCTTGTCAGATCTAAACAGGGTCAGCCCTGATTAGTGTTCGGATGGGAAACCTCCAAGGAAGTCCAGGGTTGCTATGCAGAGACAGGCAATGGGAAATGCCTCTGAAAATCTCTTGCCTTGAAAACCCTCCCGCCGGTTGCGAAGAGGGACCCGGCAACCCTAACTTTGTGAGATTCATGCATTTTATGGGGAAAGTAAAAATGGAGTTACATTGCAAATGGGCCCTAGAAAGTAAAATATATTTAGAGGTGAACTCTCTAAAGTACAGTAGGTTGAGAAGTGGGTGGGTCCGCCTTCAAAAAAAATTGAGACTCACTAGCCTATGCCATGTTTGATACCACGTTGTGAAGTGTGATGCCTGTCTCTTGTGCTGCCGAAACTGCTGATCTGAAATAATGCAGCTGGTCCCTTTAGACTAGTATCATGCTGGGTACCTTGATGTGTGCGTGTGTGTAAAATGCCGTCAAGTCGCAGTCGACTCATGGCGACCCCTTTTTGGGGTTTTCAAGGCAAGAGACTAACAGAGGTGGTTTGCCAGTGCCTTCCTCTGCACAGCGACCCTGGACTTCCTTGGTGGTCTCCCATCCAAATACTAACCAGGGCTGACCCTGCTTAGCTTCTGAGATCTGACGAGATCAGGCTAGCCTGGGCCATCCAGGTCAGAGGGTACCTTGATGTATGTGCACAAAGGGGAAAAGTCCTGTCACGGCAACTTAAGAGAGTAACACATCTGGTCAGATGCAGTCTGTTTAAGTGCCATCAAGTCACTTCTGACTTATGGCAACCCTGTGAATTAATAACGTCCTATGGTTAACAGCCTTGCTCAGGTCTTGCAAACTGAGGGCCGTGGCTTCCTTTATAACCAATCCATCTCATGTTGGATCGTCCTCTTTTCCTGCTGCCTTCAACTTTTCCGAGTGTTTCCCAAAGTACGATAGCCTCAGTTTGGTCATTTTGGCTTCTAGGCAGTGCTCAGGCGTGATTTGATCTAGAACCCACTTATTTGTCTTTTTGGTGAACCGCAATAAATCGTCGGTCTTTAAGAAGCTCCTTTGGCTACAGGAGACTACCATTCTGGGATTTATCAGTCCGTTTCCCGCAAGTTCAATCAATCAACGCAGCACCCAGTTTAGCCGGCGAGAGAGCAGAACAACGGCATGCTGGAACTTGTAGTTTCGCGAAAGAAATGACCGCCTTCTGAGGTAGCTTGCCCCTTATCCCGCTCCGTCCTCCTCCCTTTAGGCCCTGCGCTTTCCAACGTGGTCCCACATAGAGACAGAAAACGACATGCGACTTTCCACAAGCGAGAAGGTCCTTCCTGTGCGGGCTGTCTAACGATGTGCCGGACAAAAATAAAATATTTTCTACTGAGGTGTCGCGTCTCGCTTTTAAAAAAAGGAGGGAATTCTATTTCGCCCGGTAATGCCGTTGAAAGCAAGCAAGGAAACAGGAAGATTAAAAAAAAAACACCCCAAAGTAGAAAATTCAGTCAGGCTTCGTTCAGGGCGGCCCCGCAAGACAGGGTGAGAGGTCAGCAAGAGGGGGCCTTTCTCTCTCTCTCTTTGCCCTTCCCCCGCTTCTGACATGCCAACCCAGCAGTCGGCGGCGTAGCAGCTGCGCAAAAGGTAGGTGGTGGTGGTGGGAGAGCTTGGGGGGGGGTAGAGAGAGGAGAGGATAGGAAAGAATGAGAGATGCTTCCCCTCGTCAGGAGAAGGATTATGAGCTCCACGCTGTGTGGGGCGTTGAGGCGTATAAAAGGCTTCTTGCCTCTGGGTCGGTATAGGGAAAGTGGGGGGTGGGAAGGAGGAAGAAAGCAATGCCTTCGGTTTTCGTGCTAAGACGACTGATCTGTGTGGAAGCAAGCGGATTCTTCACACACACCCTTCGACGCAGAGAGGCAAGTAGGCGGCAGCAGATCTTATTGGGAAATATAAAATATCCCCTTTTCTCTGCGTGATTTACATTTGCTTTTATTATTATTATTATTATTCTGCAGGTCCCAGTCTTGTTTTATGCTCATTCTGAAACCTCAGGATGGAGTTTGAGCTCATGGAGAACGACATCCTCGAGTCCCTGGAAGACCTAGGGTGTGTATCAAACAAACACGTGTTAGCATTGTGGTTTATGGTGTTTGCAACTTTGTTTCTTTTTTAAATCTCTGTTCTTTTGTTTCTTGCGGTGACAGCTTGTTTAAATCCTTGAGTGTGATTACCTCACTGAAACTTGTTGTTTTTAGGTGGGAGGGAGTGGCGCTTTTTCCCTTTTTTACTTTAGCGAGAATATCTTGAAAGAAATTATCTTTCATATTTCTTAAAAGAATAGTTTCTAAACCAAAAATTTACTTCATTATGTCCTGTGAATTTTTTGGGAGGTACCTAATACATTCATGAAGTGAAGCAGTTGTGAATTGGTAACCTGGGATTTCTAGGAGCCTCATGTGAGAGAGAGTTTAAAGTAATACTTTGATTTTTTTAATGCATCTTCATTCTCTCTCGGCCCCCATAAAATCATAGCACTCGAAAGGCAGTGTTATTGTCCAGTGCTGTGTACCAAACCTATGGTTTAGTGTGTGTGTGTGTGTGATATTTATCTAGTATCATGTTTATAAGCATTATAGTGTTTGGTTTTATTATTTCATTTTATTTTGTGATATAACCTCCCCCCTTTAAAATGGTTATATTTGCAATCCAAAGCAAAACTGCAGGGCATGCTCAATATCACATATTCCCCAGTATTCAAGCCACAATACATTGGTATCTATGAAAACTCTTTCACATTTCCATTTCGATGGGTGTGAGCACCGTGGCTTCATAAATACCGTGATACCCTTATAAACACCACTTGTAACATAAGCAAAATAAATGTACAACTCTATTTTGTGGCCCCTGCAATCAGACATCCTTGTGGGAAGGATGACCTCACTTTCTTGCATGCTCAGCTTCTTCAAAAAGAAACTTTAAAACAATCCTGATTTAACAAATGGTTCACACCCCTCTCCCACCCCTCCCTCGGCCACCAGTGCCCACCCTCTGGCCCTGATGGGTGTTGGGGTGTGCCCACCCCACGAGATGCTTTGCCTGGTCCTGCCCCCTCCCTGCCCCTCCCTCCTGTGGCCTCCCTGTGGCCCCCTGGTAGATGCCTCCCTCCACGGCGGCTGGTCTCTGAGCTCCAGCGCGCCCATGCTGGCATCCACCTCACTTATTTTGTTTAAAATGCCGAATTTTCAGAGCTCAAAGTTGTCCTTTCTTAATACAATCCTAAACTTACTTGGAAGAAAACTCCTTTGACATAATTAGTGTTTACTTCCAAATAAATATGTTTAGGATTGACGTTTGCATGAGGTTATCACTGTATATGCATAGGTTGTGTACCCAATTAGAGGTACCATGGATCTAATGTGGAGTTCTTATTTTTGTTTGCCAGTTACAAAGGCCCATTGTTAGAAGATGGAGCTCTAACTCAGGCTGCTTCTGGTGGAGCCAGTTCCCCAGAATTTACCAAACTCTGTGCTTGGCTAGTGTCAGAATTAAGGTTATTTTGCAAGCTAGAAGAAAATGTACAGGCAACTAACAGTGAGTAGATATTATTCTGATCAAATGTACCCATTTTTGTGACTTTGATACCAACTCTGAAAATGTATATTTGCTTCCAACATTGATATAATGTGGAGGTTTTTTTATATGTTAACTTTTGAAGCATGTGATTATTTGAAGATTTATTAGGCTCGGGCTTGTAAGGTCCTTACCTTTTTTACGCGCTGTAGAGCTTGATGCCCCTGCAGCTTTTAAAAATTACTATATTGTGAAGAAATAACTGCACAGTAGCAATTTAGGATAACTTTTGGATTTTATGCCAAGCAGTGTCTCTAAATTATCAAAAAGTGCACCTTTTCATAATTTATTTTATTTTTTAGTCTTTTATCAGTTAGTCATGGGAACAGGCAAGGAGCCATGCAGGGTGCTGAATCTCTACCCACTACCAGAGACCACTGAAGCCTCACCCGTTGAATCATATTCAGACATCCTTCTGTTTTCTGAAGCTGCCCATACATTTTCAAGTATATTTCAAGTCAGAAACTTGCTCTTAAATAAAAATGGAAGTTGAGTTTCTCAAGAAGTGGAATTTTGTATCCAGTATTTTTTCAGCACTTCAGAATTGCTGCATATACCCCGCCTTGGGTGTTTTGTGCAACAATTTTAACAGTGGGAAAAGAGGAGAAAACAATTGTCAACAGAAAATTGATTAACTGCTCTTTCTTGGTTTTGAGTTCTGGATTCTGTTAGAAATCTTGTTCTTACTGTTTTTTTAACAAAAGCAATCTAAAGTCTACATTTTAATCTTGAGCCGTGAATTTTGAAAACCACCATGACATTTGAAAGCAGTTTCTTCTCACTTTACATTTGAGCTGGATCCTAACCATGTTTTTTGCTGATGAGGAAGATAGATGTGTGTGCTAGCAGAAAAGGGGAGGGGGATTGAGCCAACAGTATTAACTGTTTCTCCCCTCCCACTGTAGACCCTCTTTTTGCCCTCCCCCATACTTTTTCTGTGGGTCAAATGATACCATAAAACATGATTTCAAGGGCACAGCAAGCTGCAGTGGAAGGGAGAAGGCAGGAAAATTAGCTTCCATAAGTATTGCTTCTAGGTGGGATTTGCCTTTTAGTCAGAAATCAAGGCCTGCAAGAACTGAAAAATCTTGACTTAAATAATCTGTGTTTTGAGGTCCAAGTGAAGCAGATGAATTCCAGCTTGAAATGAGCGGACTGCTTGGTGAAATGAACTGCCCATATACAACACTAACATCAGGAGACGTTACGAAGCGCCTTCTCAATCAGAAAAACTGCCTTTTGCTTCTCAGTAAGTTTTAAGAAAACATTTATTGGAAATAAGGGTAATAAAATACTTGCTTCTGTTCGTTTTCATGCTGTGGGAGATAATAGTGACATTTTTGCTCTTCTACTGATTTTTTCTTGACCAACAATAACAGGAGAACCCCAGATTCAGAACTCACTAATGACATTGGCATAGTTTATTTTCCAGTGAAGGGACTTAGCACTTGACAATAAAATGTGCTAGTGATGCAGTAAGTTGGAAGAAACATCAACAAGGCTGTTCTTCCTAGGCATCCAAATCTCCAGGATATCCCCACTTGTCTGTGAGAAACACTGTTTGGTTACTTGTCAAGGGCATCTCTCTGGTCCTTAGGAGACTTCTGGCATTTGACTTCAGAAGCCTCTCTTTGTACCTCATCCTTTCTGTATTCTGTTCACTTTTTCTCAATTGTGAAGCAACTATGCCCTGTCAGGGTTTTTTTTTCTTCCCTTCCCCTTTTCCCTTCTTTTTTTTGTACCCCAATATTAACAATAAAATAATAAAAATATGTTTTTTAAAAAATAGAATACAAATGTAGCTATGGTAAATATTCCAGTTTTTTGAGGCTTTAAAAATGAGCACAGTTGTATTGTGCTGAACTGTAACTTTTCTTCCTTCAGCATACCTCATTTCAGAATTAGAAGCTGCCCGCATGCTGTGTGTGAATGCTCCTCCGAAGAAAGCCCAGGAAGGTGGTGGTAGTGAAGTCTTTCAGGAGCTTAAAGGCATATGTATTGCTTTAGGCATGTCCAAGCCTCCAGCCAACATAACTATGTTCCAGTTCTTCAGTGGAATAGAAAAAAAAGTAAGGACTGAGAGTCAATATTACAATGGCTTGTATCCAAATGCAATTCTGCTTGCGCAGCGGAGGTGGGGTGGGGGGAAGTGGCAATTACAGTTTGATCCCTCCATGAGCTCCATTCTTTGCTGCTCCAGAGGGCTCCCCAATTTTTAGGAGTGGACTTGCTGGTGAGGGGCT
Organism: Euleptes europaea; assembly: GCF_029931775.1. Lineage (NCBI taxonomy): Eukaryota > Metazoa > Chordata > Lepidosauria > Squamata > Sphaerodactylidae > Euleptes > Euleptes europaea. The sequence continues at coordinate 35,285,457 of NC_079318.1, read as the reverse complement.
GTGGAATGTGAGCAGGAAAGGCCCCGTGTATGCACAGTGCATGTATATGGTTCTTTGGATCCAGCATTTGCTCATTAGACCTTGGTTTCCTGTTTATACTTGACCCTTTGTGAAGAAAACGATTTTTAGATGTTACAGCATCTGCTCACCATCTTGAGAGGGAACTAGCCTGAGGCATTCTCTTGCCTTCATCATTTTTATTCAGAAATACTTTTGTTTAATGAATTGTCGAAAGGTTTGCTTCTTGAATTTGGATTTTTGGGAAAGCATTTTTTAAGAACACATGAGGCCGCCTTATATTGAATCGGAACATTGATCCGTCCAGATCAGTATTGTCTTTTCAAACTGGTAAAGGCTCTCCAGGGGTTCCGCGCAAGGTTTCACATCATTATTGCCTGATCCTTTTAACTGGAGATGTCAGGGATTGAACCTGGGACTTTTTGCATACCAAGCAGATCCTCTACCACTCAGCAATGTATATGCATTACACAGACACTCATTCTTTTTAGGCCTGAGTGTGTTCTTTTTAGACCTGAGTGTGTTAGTGGGGTGAGGGAAGAGCATGACCGAGTTCTTAAGGCAATACCTTAACGCTGTATGTTTTCTTACAGTTAAAAGAAACATTAGCGAAGGTTCCACCAAATCATGTGGGAAAACCTTTACTATCGAAACCGCTGGGTCCAGTTCATTGGGTGAGTCGTTTATCATTAGACCTCTAGCTTCTGGCATCCCTTTTCAGTGTAAGATGTAAACATCCACTCTTATAATTAGTAAAGCATAAGAAAGTTGCAAAAAAATATATTATGAAGAAAGTATGAAGAAAGTTGCAAAAAAATATATTATATTGTCGAAGGCTTTCATGGTCAGAGTTCATTGGTTCTTGTAGGACAATGATTTGCACATTACCTTTAATACTTTGCAGGACAATGACTCAGCTCAAACCCAACCCCCTTCTGACTATATATTACTCTTCCTACACACTTGACACTGAGAGACACTGTCCTTCAGTGTTACTCCTCTGAAGATGCCTGCCGCAGCTGCGGGCGAAACGTCAGGAAAGAAAATACCAAGACCACGGTTACACAGCCCAGATAACATACAAGAACCAAAAATATCATTAGCTCTCTGTGTTAAGCTCACAATCTCTGATTAGAGTTGCCAGGTGCCCCTGAGTAAGGCAGGATGGGAGAATTCAGTGTCTCAGGAGGATAACTGAAGAATCCAATTAAACTGTAAAATAACCTTCATAATCTTTATAAGATCTTCTGAAAAATGTAAATCTTAAATGTTCTGAAATGTTGTCAGTCATGCTTCCAAAGCAGCACAAGATTTATGTGCAAAACCACACTCAGCCCAATTTACACAGCATATTTTGGGCTCTAAACAAAGTAGTGTGGCCATTGTGAGTTGCTGGGAATCATGACACACCGCCAGGTAAGATGACAAAGGGATTCTTTTCTTTTGATTGATTGGCTGTTACACATGCCGTGCTTATAACAAGGCTTCAGGGCATTTTGTAAATGTGAGTTTGTGGCTGGTGATTCAGTTATGCTTCTGGTAACTTGTGGACATTAACTGTATGAGCACAGATGAGATCCGTTTACTCGGGGAACTGGGCTTTTCCCCACGACATCATGACATTGTACCTGTCTGGAGGCATGGCATCTTCATAGTAAGTGGAAAGGGTATCTTAGGTGCCAAAGTTATGGGCTTGGATCCCACTGACTGACCCAGCATGGTGTAGTGGTTAAGAGCGGTGGTTTGGAGCAGTGGACTCTGATCTGGAGAACCAGGTTTGATTCCTCATTTCTCCGCATGAGCGGCAGAGGTTACTCTGGTGAACCAGGTTGGTTTCCTCACTCCTACACAGTTCTAAAGAGTTCTCTCAGCCCCACCTACCTCACAGGGTGTCTGTTGTGGGGAGGGGAAGGATTGTAAGCCGGTTTGATTCTCCCTTAAGTGGTGGAGAAAGTCGGCATATAAAAACCAACTACTCTTCTTCACTTACACTTATGGAAGGGTTTCTGTCAGCAGAATGCAACTTCCTTGACACCCTCTGAAAGGCTGCTCCTGGGGGATTGTCCCCCCACTGTGAATTACATTTCAGGGGAGATGGGGGTCTGCAGTAAGAGGGGAATTGGCAAAAAACACACACACCTTTAAATTAACAAAGTCCTCCATGGTAGACTATCCTAGATCTAGAAAAGTGGCAACAAAAAAATGGAATAATTTGTGGTGATGGATAGATTAACTAACATGCTGAAAGAAAGAATGATTGAAGATTCACAGAAGTGGGAATGTTATTTTGAATATGTTAACTGGAAAATGTAGACTAAAAGTTAATAGAGAAAGAAAAAATTAATTGTATGATAAATTCAGAGCAAAACAGAATATTTAAGTAGATATTATACTAATAGAGTAATGTTTAAGATATAAATTGACCCCTGAAGTAAGCTTAAATTGTATGGATGTGAGCGTATGTACATGTTTGTTTGTTATCTTTTTGCTTGAAAATGTTAATAAAAATATTCTAAAAGAACAAAGTCCTCCGTGGTATGCAAGCTATGGATCCTGCTAGGAGGAGGGTTAAGAGTCTCAGCCGTCGCTTTGAGAGGACCAGCAGATATCTCCATCTTATATCTCCAGCAGTGTTTCAAGGGGTATCTGTCTTCCTGACAGAAAGCCACAGAGGCTCTTTTCAACTGATGCTTCTGTTGCTGGCGTTGTTTTTAATAGGCTTGCTTGTGGGAGAACCTACAAGGGAGTTGAGGGTGCTCATCTTTTGCTTCTGGGTATCCGTTTTTTTTACTTCTGTCAAGTTTTCTTACGTCAGCAGCTTCACAGTCGTCTCAACATCTCTGTGCTCTAGCTTATGAAGGCAAAGGCCAGTTTCATTGCCCTTTTAGTGTGTTCATTATTTATCTGGGAGAGGTCCAAGAAAACAGGATCAGCATTTACAAGGAAACCGCTTGCAAAACAGCGCTGACTGCTGTTTCAGCATTTGGGACTGTGTGTCATCCGCTGGAACAGGGCAGATCTCTTTTGGGGGGGGGGTTTCCCTTCACTGCGATGAGGCAACATCTATTAAGTGCATGTTGAACTTCACAATGAGTTTTATTTTGATTTTCATCTGTTTGTGAAATACTCGGGGTGTTTTTCTGATGTGTAAAAGTTAGAGAAATGTCCTTAACACGGTATTTCAGAGTTCATGAAACTCGTACTTTTATTTCAGGAAAAAATTGAAGCTATTAATCAAGCCATAGCCAATGAATATGAAGTCCGGAGGAAATTGTTAGTGAAGCGTCTGGATGTGACTATCCAGTCGTTTGGCTGGTCAGACAGAGCAAAGGTACAATTTCAGTATTCATGGTTTGTCCTTTTAAAACAGCTCTTGCTATTATTAGAAAACTGTCTTTTCTAGTTAATGTGGGTGGAGAAACCCCAATTTAGAAAGAAACTGAAATGGAACTTACTGGATCCTCTTTGTAAAAACATATTACTAGGGTTTGGTGGCTGTTTTGTAACACCTTGAATATGTTACACTTGTCCTGGTGGAAACCTGTTTCCGTTTGACTAGCTACACACATGCAATTTGCGTTTAGCCACTTGTTTACTACAGTTCATGAGATTTTCCTGCTCTTTTAATTGTAGGATAGAAATATCAGTTATTCTTTCGCAACCGGGTTGGAATAGTTGTATAGTCTTCTGGCTAAATAGCTTTCATGTTGTTCTGATGGAAGAGTTTTAGTGTGGCTAGTTTGTACGTCAGTTGGTGCTTAACATGCTGCGAGGGTACCTGAGAAGCTGTAGTTAAATGTTTAAGGAACAGACTTTCTCCCAGTTTCCCAGGAGAGTTGTAAATGGGGAAAATCAATGTTGTAAAAGGCAAGTAGGTGATATTAAAATTTTGACCAAGAGTTGCAATTCCTACCTGACCAGGGTCATCAAGCCTTTACCTCCTGTATTATATCTGTCCATTTTTTACTCTGGTTTCTGTCTTCCTCACTGTAAAACCTCTGAGTTCTTCTGGAGCAGGAGCCAGTGGTAGAAGAAAGGCACGAAGTGGCTGAGCTGTGAAGGATTTTTTGAGGTCTTTGAGTAGGCTGCTTGGCTAGATGGGCTAATGGTCCAACTTGGTATAATGCAGTTTTCTTCTCTCTCTGCCCCTCTTTTCTATGCCTAGTCTCATCCCTCCGTAGATTCACTTTTGATGGCAAATTGGTTGAGTAACAAGTTTCAACAAACTTAATTGTCTAGTGGAAAACCTGTACTCTCTTACTTCCTCACTATATCTGAAGTTAAAATCTTCCCAAGGAACTTCCCAAGCTAATGTTGAGTAGTGTTAAGAGAAAGGGCACGCAAAACTACAGGGGAAGGGAGAAGAAAGACTGATAAAGCATCTGGATCTACTTCTCCAGGGTGACCGGTTTCCTTTTTAGCTCTTTCTGCAAGATAGATATGTTACTGCCTCCCTGCCTGTTTCAATTGTAGTCCCCTTAATTCCAGAAAACTGTAACTGCTGAGTGTGGTGGAAACCGTATTTGAGTTTGATTTTCTTTCTGAATTAACATTGTAAGGCTGAATTTAGAAGTCATAAAAAAATTGTAATCAAACCAAGGTTTATTGGCTTTGTGTTATGAGCACAGCTGTGCTTGTTCTCGGTCCTTGCTCCTTCCTCTTCTTATTGCAGCACTTGATCGAACACTTCCTGTTTAGATCAAGCTCCCATTTGCTTTGATATCCAGATGCTGGCGCTTGTTTCCCTTCATGACGTAGGCTACTAAGTCAGCAATATTTAGAGAAGCTTCTTTTGGCAAACAAAAATGAATAGGGTTGGGTAATACGGGTATTTGAACTCTCCACCTTTCCAAAGGGGGCATTAGTTGATGGACATTGCATAATACTTAGCCATACATTCAGTTCAGGCACTCCCCAAATGCTGTTCACGGCAATAGCAGTGACTGGATTTAGCCAGAGATGTTGGAGCAAAAACACACTGATGGGCTAACATGGTGTTCACATTTGAGATTTGAAAATGCGCAATAAAATCCAGGCATTGACGGTCCTTTTGGGGCAGAAGAAGCGGAGATTAACCACAAAACAGTGTTAGGAGAAGTGACTTCAGAACTGGATTTCATTTGCATAGGCTGAGGAAGAGGCACACTGTTGCTTGAGACCACCTTATACTTTCTTTCCTGAGGATCTGTGTTATGATCGCTTTCACTTATGTGTAAAGTGGGCCTTATTTTTTTTTTGTTGGTTGTCTAACTGTTAAAATGCTGGTGAATTAGCAGTTTACTCGGAAAGTTAGGGTTCCACTCACTGTCATCTGTTGACCTCCTCTGTTTTTTCCCCCCATTCCTGTGTAACAGAGCCAAACGGAGAAATTGGCTAAAGTCTATCAGCCAAAACGTGCCATCTTAGGAACCAAAAGTACTGTTTCTGTTGCTCACCTCCTAGCAGCTCGGCAAGACCTGTCGAAGATTATGAGGACTAGCAGCGGGTCCATCAGAGAAAAGACCGCCTGTGCCATTAATAAGGTATCCGTTGGGTTCGAAGGTGTATAATAGCTTCTAAGCTGCTGTGGATATTAAGTAACTCTCTAGAACAGAGCTTCTCAAACTTTTTCCACTCGCGACCCCTTTTTGCCCAAGAAATGTTTAGGGGACCCCAGGTATATAAAATAGGGTGGTTAAAACTAAATCAGACTGAAGAGCTCCAAAAGGATCTCTACAAACTGGAAGAATGGGCATTAAAATGGCAAATGAGATTCAATGCGGTCAAGTGTAAAGTGATGCGTATTGGGGCAAAAAATCCCAGCTTCATATATACACTGATGGGATCTGGGCTGGCAGCGACAGACCAAGAAAGAGATCTTGGGGTGGTAGTGGATAGCTTAATGAAGGTGTCAACCCAGTGTGTGGCTGCTATAAAAAAGGCAAATTCCATGCTGGCCATAATTAGACGAGGAATAGAGAATAAAACTGCTGATATCATACTGCCCTTGTACAAATCTATGATGAGACCACACTTGGAATACTGTGTACAGTTCTGGTCACCACACCTCAAAAAGGATATTGCAGAGCTTGAGAAGGTGCAGAAAAAAGCGAGCAAAATGATCAGGGGACTGGAGCAACTGCCTTACGAGGAGTGGTTAAAACGCTTAGGGCTGTTTAGCTTGGAAAGAAGGCGGTTAAGGGGAGACATGATAGAGGTCTATAAAATTATGCATGGACAGGGAGAAGCTTTTCTCCCTCTCTCATAATTCCAGAAAGTGGGGTCAGCTGCTGATGCTGGAGATTCAAAACTGATAAAAGGAAGTATTTCTTCACACAACTCATTCAAAGTTACTGAACTTGTATTCCCAGCGATGTATTAAGAGTTCGAAAACGTTATAAAAAATACTGTTCGCACTTTGTTTGTTTAGCTGTGAAGACGCCTTCCAACCATTTATAAGCCATGGTATCCAAAACCCCTTTTAAAGCGATGTTTTTTATAACATTTTCAAACTCTTAATACATCATTGGGAATACAAAGTGCGGTAACCCCCATAGTTAAACTGTGGAACTCCCTTCTCCAGGATGTGGTGATGGCTGCCAACTTGGAAGGCTTGAAGAGGGGAGTAAACATGTTGATGGAGGAGAGGGCTATCCATGGCTACTAGTCAAAATGAACACTAGTCTCTCCAGGATCAGAGGAGCATGCAGAACATATTAGATGCTGTGGAACACAGGCAGGAGAATGCTGCTGCAATGCCCAGCAAGAACATGCCCCCCATGCACGCTCTCCAGGAGCAGAGGGCACCAGCACTGCCACCCCGGCGGCAGTTTCCCGGCGGGGCAGTTTCGCCGCCTTTGCCCATTCCCAGGCGCTGAGTGTGACTAGGCGAGCCCTCTGCGCGCGGTGCCAGGCGAGTCAGGACGGGAGGCCGCGGGATGCAGCAAAGGGGAGGCGGGCAGAGAGTCCCTTCTGGACCAAGCGACCCCCCCCCCCAAGCCTGGAAACCGCTGACTGAAGCTCCAGGCTGGGGGGGGGGCAAGGCTGGTGGATTCGGGGACTCGAGGACAGGCTCGATGGATGAAACGGCAAAACGGCGCAGACAGAAAGGTGCCGCTCGTTGATTTGCCTTTTCTTGGCACATGTGGATAAGAACATTAGAAAGGTCCTGCAGGATCAGACCAAGGCCCATCAAGTCCAGAAGTCTGTTCACATGGTGGCCAACCAGGTGCCTCCAGGAAGCCACGAACAAGACCACCGCAGCAGCACCATCCTGCCTGTGTTCCACCGCACCCAATATAATAGGCATGCTCCTCTGATACTAGAAAGAATAGGTATGCAGCATGACTAGTATCCATTCTAACTAATAGCCATGAATTACTATTATTTTTTGCCTGGCCAGACCCCATGGCCCTCGGAGACCCCTTCCCGTTTGTCACGGGGGCCGCACGGCCGTCCGCTTGCAGAAGGGCTCCTGGCTGCCGACTTTGCGAAGCCGCCCCCTGCCCCCATGCCTCCGGAAGGCTCCTTGGGGCGCCGCCCTCCTCTGGCCCGCGCGGCACCCACAGGCCACAGCTCTGGGCTCAGAAGCGGGCCTAAGCAGCGGGGGCTGGCCAGGCACAAAAGCCCGGCCATGGAAGACACAGCTGGCAGCCCCCCGCCTGCCCCGCAGGCAGCTGCTCCGCCCGCCCGTTCTGTCCTTCCCAGGGCCGTGGGAGGGAGCGCGGGGGCCACCTACAGCAGGTGGGGGCCTGCAGAAGGGCAGCGCCCATTCTTGCTCCTCGCTCGGGGCGGGCTCCCTGCTGCTGCCCTCGGAAGGCCCTCGCCCGCTCCGGAGGGGAGCTCGCCAGGGCCCCCCTGCACTGCAGCCTCCTCCCCACCAGTTGCCCCGCGAGTGGCACGGCACAGCATTCCTACGGGCAGGGGCGGGGAAGGAAGCAAAAGGGCGGTGGGGAAGTGAACGCCGCCACAGGTTGGTCTGTCCGGCGGGAGCAGGGCAGCGGGGGTGGGGGAGAAGAGGATGGGCGGGAGAGGGGAGGACAACTTGCCCGGCGCCCAACTCCTTCGCAGCGAGACAAGCAAGTTGTTCTCCCCTCTCCCACCCGCCCTCTTCTTTTCTCCACCCCCACTTCTCCTCCTCATTGTCGGCACTTCCTGCTTTGCTTTTTCGCGACTCACAGTTTGAGAAGCTCTGCTCTAGAAAGCATTTTGACCCACTTGTGTTGGAGTGACATTCTTCTCAATACATACATGCTTACAACAAACACACAGCACTCTCATTCTCTTCCCTCTCCTTTGTCCTGGCAGTTACTTTTATGCAGATTAAAAATTGTTAGGTTAATGAGCCACAATTACTGTCTCAGCACAACAGGTCAACCTGACGTGTTGCTTTATAATCACATGCTGTCCTGTGTCATCATACTAGCGCAGCATAGCACATCAGGTTTTCTGTCCCACATCCAACATTGCTGAATGCTTTAGTGCTGCCCAGTATTACTACAATGTTGTGCAGACGAAGGCCACAAACCGGGTGCCACTGCTTTTTCTCTCGGAAAGGGATGTCAGGTACTTTAGGTACAATAATTGGCCATTGCTATATTATGCTGGCACAAGCCTATGCCTGGATTCAGTATAGTAATCTGCCTCAGTGGGATTGGAATTTACATGCAGGGTAGCAAGCTGACAGAGGTTGTAGCTGGGCAGGGTGGCTCGTGGTTGCACCTTGACAGCTCCATGTAGCTGTAGAAACATATTGTCACAATGAAACCTGTTGGATTGGAGAGATGTGACTGCAAACTGCATCTCAGCCATGGATCTGCCCTCGGGTAATCAGGAGTCCTATTTTCTGTTTGTTCCTTATTTATTTATTAGATTTATAACCCGCCCTCCCCAGCAAGCTGGCTCAGGATGGGTAACATCATTTTGAAAACAGCAACCAATATATATCCAAAATAAAACCAACAATAAAATTCTACAACCTAATGTAATGGCGCATCAAGGCTAAAAGAAAACTGTAGGGGCCGTGCAGGTGACACCCTTCATAATGTGTAGGTCCCGTTCAAGGGAAGGAAGGGGAGGGGAGGCCAGTAAGATGGTATAAATAACATGAGCTATTATAAGCGGCTGTGGTCAATTATAGGCCTGGTGGGAAAGCTCTGTCTTGTAGTGACTACTACAAGATTAAGTTTTTCAGAAGCTGGAAGGAAAGTTCCATTGTAGATGTAACAACTCATTACTATGTTTTTATTTTGTTTTAAATCCCTTTGTGTGTGTGGGGGATTCATTTGAAAAAGAGAAGAAATGTAAGAGCAACTTTAACAATAAAATGTAACAGTAAGATTCCTAATTCTGATAACCTACCCACCTAAACTTTAGCATAAAGTGTTATAGAATGACCTGCTGAGGCCTCTTCTTCTCTTGATAATGTTCCTCTGTGAATCCTTTATTATTCAGCATTTTAGCACTCTTATGATTTCTATGTTTCTATGAAAGATGTTCCAAGAGCCTTTATAAATCGTGCCAATTTCCAGATTATTAAGTGCCAAGGCTGCTGTTTTGACCTTGCTGTTTCAAAGATTGGTTTCTTCTACCTACAGGTGTTAATGGGCCGAGTACCTGACAGAGGTGGGAGACCCAATGAAATTGAGCCACCGCCTCCTGAGATGCCACCATGGCAGAAAAGACAAGATGGTCCCCAGCAGCAAAGTGGTGGAGGAAGAGGTGGAAGAGGTGGCTATGAGTCATCATATGGTGGCCGTGGAGGTTATGAACAAGGGAGTCATGACAGAGGAAGCCGAGGTGGCTATGACCAAGGAGGCTACGACAGAGGAAGCAGAGGAGGGTATGACTCGTCCTATGGAAGCCGTGGAGGTCATGAACATGGGGGTCACGAACGAGGAGGGCGAGGACGTGGTGGTTATGACCACGGCGGCAGAGGGGGAGGAAGAGGAGGCAAGCCTCAGGGAGGCTGGACCGACGGTGGAGGAAGTGGCTATCAAGATGTCAGTTATAGGGATAGTAATTACAGAGACACAGGCTTTCAAACTGGAGGATATCACGGAGGCGGCGGCGGCTACCAAGGAGGTGGCTATGGTGGCTATCAGTCTTCGTATTCCGGAAGTGGATATCAAGGTGGTGGCAGCAACTATCAACAGGACAACAGATACCAAGATGGGCATTCCAATGATAGAGGCGGAGGCCGTGGAGGAGGGCGAGGTGGCCGTGGAGGTCGGGGTGGCCGTGGTGGGCAAGGAGGGGGCTGGGGAGGAAGAGGTGCACAGAACTTTAATCAAGGGGGGCAGTTTGAGCAGCACTTCCAGCATGGCGGTTATCAATACAATCAATCTGGATTTGGACAAGGAAGACACTTCAGTAGCTGAGGCCGCAGCGCTTCCTTTTCTTGACAGAGCTCATGTAATAGAAGTCCGTTACAGTTTTCCTTTTCAAATTAGTACCAGATCGTGTGTGTGGAAGGCTGCTTTCAGAAAACGATCTCTGCTTTTGAGCACATGTGAAGAAGGGTCACATAACAGTTCGCTGCTGCCTAAAATCTAACTGCAGCTTTGCCTCTCCAGGATTCTCAGAACTGTAGTGCAACAGCCCTGTGTTGTTTTTTTTGTCTGAAGGGAATCTGGAGACCCAGGAGGAGGATCTGTCTGTTGACACCTGTAATGTGCAAACTGGAAAATTGTTTTTACGCAGACTCTTTTTCTCTCTTAAAAATCTTACACGGTTCAAGCCATTTTGAATATTACTTTTCATTCTATGACTTTTTCTTCCAATCTGTAGTGTAAAGCTGTAGATAAGTGAGTAGTTACATGTGCATAAGCCCCACTGGAGTCAGTTGGACTTAGGCATTTGTAACGAGCACAGAACTGCAGCCTACTTTAGTAGGCCTGCACCTACCTATTATATGAGCTCTATTGCTGATAACTTGTTCAGTAGCCTTATCTCCCATTGATCAAAAATACTATCTCATAGTCAACTCCGGAGACCCCAACCACTGCCATACCATGCATATTCAACTAAGCTAAGATGTGAACAGATAGTATATGTAGCCCCCATGCTTCAGCGTAATTCAAACTGACTTTCATCCATCAAAAACCAGTTGGTTCCCCCCAACCAGCCTAACTTTTTTTTTTACTTGAAATTAGCTAGCAGTAATGGCAATCTGACATTTGTTTCATGCACGAGTGAATACCACTGATCAGCAAATGCAGGATGACTTCATTTTGGCATTTTCTTTACAACAAAATGCCTTCAACTGGGTTTGTTACACTTTTCTTTACTAAAAACCACATCAGTGCGCCTTGCCTGGTTTTTTTGTGTGTGTGTGTGTACAGAAGCATTGTCAAGCTGTGAAAGAAAATGGCTGAAGGTGTGCTATTGTATAAAAGGTGAGCAATAAAAGTACGTGTTCTCCTGTTTGTCGGTTTCTCTTTAACACTTCGTGTGCTCATCAGCTTTATTTTTGCAGCTCTTCTGTAATTTCTGTATTTAAACGTAGTCAACAATGTGCTGTAAGCAGTGAGAAATATTGCTACATTTTCCTAGGGAGCAGTAGGAGAATAGAACAAGGAAGCATTACCCTTCCTTGAGCCATTTTACAGTACTGCAGTCAAAAGTTCCTCTGACAACCTGAGTTGGATCCCGACAGAAGTCTGTTTCAGGTAGCTAGCTCAAGGTTGACTCAGCTTTCCATCCTTCCGAGGCCGGTAAAATGAGTACCCAGGTTGCTGGGGGTAAAGTGTGGATGGCTGGTGAAGGCAATGGCAAACCACCCCATAAACAGAGTCTGCCTAGTAAATGTTGGGATGTGATGTCACCCCATGGATCAGTAATGATCCAGTGCTTGCACAGGGGACTACCTTTACATCAACTTTGATTCCTGATTTCAGTGCAATACACAGAAGTTAGGTCTGATTTACAAGACTTACCCCAGGCTAGTTTTACTGGGCATGGATGGTATCTGGTACAAAATTTGGCACCCAGAAATTTCTTCATATATTTTAAAGTTTGTACTTTAATAGATATAGAAAATGCCTTGGTCAAATGTGGGCAAATCTGACAGTGATTTTTCAAGTATAGTGGGGTTTTCTCACAAGAATTGGGGCTTTACTTTTGTACTGATTCTTCTTCCCTCCCTCCCTTCCTTGCATGATCGTCCCCATTTTCCATTTCCAGTTTGATTCCCCCCACCCTAGTATAAAATATATAGATTATGCTATTGTTGTTTGTATGGTTTTCAGTTATGTTACAAAATAGGAGTCTTGTTGTATCCACTCAAAGCATCTGAGGAAGTGGGTTTAAGAGAGTTCATGCTGGAGTAAAACGGTATTGGTCTTTAAGGTACCACGATACTTCTGTTTATTTTTTTAGCCACGAATGAACAAGTCTGCCCCTGTGATGTCTTCTAATGTATAGTTTTTATTGGCCATCATGCCACATAGAATTAGGTGTACATCAATCCTACTGGTTTCAAAGGACTTCCAGTTGTGGCCATAGGTCTGCAAATTGAAGTACTTCTTATTAGTCCTGAAGTGTCAAAACTGTGGTGCCAAGGTTGCCAGTGCTTCTCTTACCACTAGGTGTTGCTCCTGGTCCACAACTAAGGTATTAACTAAGCTGCAAGGTTCTTAGCTCCTACTAATCCATGATAGAGCACATGCTTTACTTACAAAAGGTGCCAGATTGAATCCTTGGCATCTCCAGCAGCTGAAGGATTTCAGGTATCAGGTACTGAGAGAGGCCTGGAGAACTGTAGAGTTAACTGCTGAGCTAGATGGGCGCCTGTGATCTGACTCTGCCTGAGGCAGCTTCATATGTTCAAGCTATTTTAATAGCTGCAGCACAGGGATATATGTTCCTGTTGATCAATGGCCACTAATTCTGTTGTTCTAAGTTTTCCAACTGCTGTTTTTTATACTGTAGACTTGCTCCAAAATTATTTGGGAGCAACATCAAGGAGTAGTGGGTAGTAACGAGAATACCTTGCTGGATTCCATTGCTACGCAAATATTAAAACTACTTTAAAAAAAACCCCACAAAATGTATATTCTATTCCTGTTTAAGAGCCCCGTGGTGCAGAGTGGTAAGCTGCAGTACTGCAGTCCCAAGCTCTGCTCACGACCTGAGTTCGATCCCAATGGAACTTGCTTTCAGGTAGCCAGCTCAAGGTTGACTCAGCCTTCCATCCTTCCGAGGTCGGTAAAATGAGGACCCAGCTTTCTGGGGGTAAAGGGAAGACTGGGGAAGGCAATGGCAAACCACCCTGTAAACAAAGTCTGCCTAATAAACGTCAGGATGTGACATCACCCCATGGGTCAGGAATGACCTGGTGCTTGCACAGGGGACCTTTACCTTTATTCCTGTTTATTTCCTAGCCTTCTTGCTCTTTAGTAGCATGGTAGCACATGAGGAGCCCTCTAACCAAGTACATATCTAAAATAGATTATTAATCCTCGCAAGGAGTAATTTTTCTAAAAGTGCTCATCAGTGAGTCTATTCAGAATCCTACTCAAGTCTGTTGAATGGGCTTTACTCCCAGGGAACTATTTTACTTACTGTATTTTTAGAATTGTACTACAAGTATTTAAGCAATCCTTTACTCAGACTGCCTTCAGGGACAGGCTTTCGTGAGCTTATATACTGTAACTGAGGCTCAAAGGTGTGATTTTTAAAAATGGCGTGGTACACAACCTTTTCAAAGTTGGCTAAAAACTTGAAGTACTTCCAGGAGAGAAGGCTAAAGAAGCATAAAGACTCTCACCAACCCTTCTTCACAGCATTGCGCATGAAGCAGTGTCCATAATATAAATTATGATTCAAAAGCCACGCACATACTTTTCTCTAGTGGAATGCCAAAGTTGTGCAGTGGAAGGAGTTAATACGGAACATACCTTAAGATCAGGGAAAAACTAGAAAAGGTCTTGGGTACCTTAATGACTAATATATTTATTATGACATAAGCTGCCATGTCTGGGAGCCCCACTCATCAGATGCAGGAAGTATGTCTTTGGTTGGCAGATTATATTTCTCTTATAATAATTCAAGCAGAGGCTGGACGAACTCTTGTCAGGGATGAATTCCGCACTGAGCAGGGGGTTGGACTAGATGGCCTGTATGGCCCCTTCCAACTCTCTGATTCTATCTACACCATTTCTATACATGTGGATTTTAAATATTCATTATATTGCAAATGTGTGTGTGTGTGTGTATATATATGTATACACATACACTGTATTTACTTGACAGTGATCCAGAATGTAAGGCAATCCCCCTAAATATTAGGGGGAAATATTGGGCACAACTATAACTTGGATGTGAATGTAAGATGACCCCCACTTTTTGGGGGGTGGCATACCTGGAAAAAAACCTAGTGTTGCAACGCAGTCAATACTGTACACACAAATGAGTATATAAATATGGGGTATGGTATAGTGCATGTGTATAAAGTAATATTTGCCAACTGAGGATCCACGTTATGTATCTGAAATGGACTCTGGTTCACAAAATGTATAATGAATCTGTCTGGTTATTGTTAAAACATGACATTTCTTGAATATGGCAAGGTTAGGTAAATACGAAATATGTACCATTTAATTATCCAATAGAGGATATCCGGCACCTCTGAAGGGAGCAATGACCCAACCTTTATCGAAAAAGCCTTTCCTCATCAAAGAATGTTCCAGCCAATTATCGATGAGTGTCAGATTTGCTATTTCTGGATAAGGTGCTTGAGTGAGTGGTCGGCAGTACAGATCCAGGCATATCTGAATAAAATTTCTGATCTTAACCCACTTCATTCCTGTTTCAAGCCTGATTGTGAGATGGAGGTGGCATGGTCACGGGAGGATGAAGGTTTGCTTTCATTGTTGATAATGCTATATCTTTCTGCAGACTTCAGTATGGTAGACCCAGTGTAATGTGAGCTCACTGATAGTCTTTAAGCAGAGGCTGGACAAGCACTTGTCAGGGATGCTCTAGGCTGATCCTGCATTAAGCAGGGAGTTGGGCTAGATGGCCTGCATGGCCCCTTCCCACTCTATGATTCTATGAGTAGTGGTTAGAGTTTCGGCCTAGGATCTGGGAGAGCCGGGTTCAAATCCCCACTCTGCCATGGAAGCTTGCTGGGTGAGTTTGAGCCAGTCACACAGTCTCAACCTAAACTACCCCTAAAGCTTGTGAGGATAAAATGGAGAAGAGGAGAATGCTGTCAGCTGCTTTGGGTCCCCATTGGGGATAAAAGCAGGGTATAAATGGAGTGAATAAATTGTCTTATTGCACCATTTAGAAAAGGCTCTGGACTGTGTTGGTTCCAGGGTCCAGAAAATCTCTTTGGAGAGGCAAAATCAATTACTTGGCATACAAATTATTTTGGTGGCATGCCACTGGGCTCTGCTTGTCTGTCACTAGTGTTGTTTAATTACATACGTTAGACCCTTATGTAAGAGTGTCCAGGGCTTTGTGGATGGGTGTGGTTAATATACTGATGATGCCCATCTCGGTATATCTTAATTTTATTGATTTCATTTATACCCCCCTTTCTCCCCAATGGGGGCACAAAGTGGCTCACGTCGTTCTCTCCTGTTAGGGACAGCATGTGCGACTGGTCCAAGGTCACCCAGTAAACTTAAGCTCCCAAGTGCAGTTATGGACTCTGATCTGGAGAACCAGGTTTGATTCCCCACTCCTCCACATGAGCGGCGGACGCTAATCTGGTGAACTGGATTTGTTTCCCCACTCCTACAGACGAAGCCAGCTGGGTGACCTTGGGCTAGTCACAGCTCTCTTAGAACTCTCTCAGCTCCACTTCACAGGGTGCCTGTTGTGGAGAAGGGAAGGTAATTGTAAGCTGGTTTGACTCTTCCTTAAGTGGTAGAGAAAGTCAGCATATAAAATCATAGAATCAGAGTTGGAAGGGACCACCAGGGTCATTAAGTCCAACCCCCTGCACAATGCAGGAAATCCACAACTACCTCTCCCCCCACACACACCCCTAGTGACCAGAAGATGGCCAAGATGCCCTCCCTCTCATCTGCCTAAGGTCACAGAATCAGCATTGCTGACAGATGGCCATCTAACCTCTTCTTAAAAACCTCCAGGGAAGGAGAGCTTACCCCCTCCCGGGGAAGCCTGTTCCACTGAGGAACCGCTCTAACGGTTAGAAAATTATTCCTAATGTCTAGATGGAAACTTTTGATTTAATTTCAACCCGTTGGTTCTGGTCCGACCTTCTTGGGCAACAGAAAACAACTCGGCACCATCCTCTATATGACAGCCCCTCAAGTACTTGAACATGGTTATCATATCCCCTCAGTCTTCTCCTCTTCAGGCTAAACATACCCAGCTCCTTCAACCTTTCCTCATAGGACTTGGTCTCCAGACCCCTCACCATCTTTGTTGCCCTCTTCTGGACACGTTCCAGCTTGTCTACATCTTTCTTAAATTGTGGTGCCCAAAACTGAGCACAGTACTCTAGTTGAGGTCTAACCAGAGCCGAGTAAAGTGATACCATCACTTCACGTGATCTGGACACTATACTTCTGTTGATGCAGCCCAAGACTGCATTTGCCTAAGACCCTAAGATCCTTTTCACACACACTACTGCTCAGACAAGTCTCCCCCATCCTATAATTATGCATTTGATTTTTCCTACCTAAATGCAGAACTTTACATTTGTCTTTGTTGAAGTGCATTTTATTAGTTCTAGCCCAATTCTCCAGCCTGTCAAGATCATCCTGAATCTTGGCTCTGTCTTCTACCGTATTTGCTACTAATTTTCTTTAAGGTTCAATACAGGTGGTCATTACCATTAAAGCCTCATACAGCTGAGGAGGCCACCTCTCATGGTATAGCTCAGTCTGAACTTAATCATTTTTACCGTTGGCTCCTTCCCACTGCATAGTGAGAGGATGGCGTTTTCAGCTGTAGCTCAACAATTGTGGAATGGGATGCCAATAATTTCAACCATACTGGCTTTCAGAAAAGACTGCAAGACAAGGATGACTTTAAGGTCATTTATGCATGATCACTTTAACCTCCATCATTCCCCATTTCGGCCAGGATCAAAGTAACCTGGGTTGAGGGAAACTGTATGCGTTGCCTGGAATGATCAGGGACGAAACTGTGTGCTAATGGAGGCATGAATACAGAAAAGCAGTCTCCCAAGTTCAAATCAAGTCCCACCCCTTTAAATGCTGCTCTGTAATTGGCTTACCTCATGAGAGATTTCCTTCCCCCCAAACCCAACTGCCGCATAAAAAAAGCATTTTAAGAAATCCAAGCCTCGTTTTAAAAAGCCTTTTGCTCAGAAAGAGCTCCGAAGAAGCAGGAAGCACTTGAATCCCTGCTTCTTTACACACTGCTTCATGATTGGCTGTGAGAGAAGCCAATCTTCTGTGCTTCCCCTCTTTGACCGTCTGCATGCCGCCTTGAAGAGGGGTTTGGAAAAGGGTGGGGCGAAGTTCAACCCAAGAAAGTTGTACGCTTGCTTAGTGATTCCGGAATGAGCCAGGAGGAACGGTTTAATTCGGGCCAGGTTCATTTTGCGTTGAAACAGGGTTGAGCCGACAAGGAATGGGGTAATGTGTGTTCAGAAAAATTTGATCCTGGCTGAAACGGAATAAAGGAGGTTAAAGCGACCGTGCATAAATGACCTAAGAAGACTGATAGCAATATTTTAAGGGGGGGGGCAGAGTTTTAATCTCTGAAGGCTTTAACTATTATTGTTAATCTTGTATTGATGGTGAATTGTATAGTGTTTTGAGCCAGCTCGAGCTGTGGAAGAGTGGGATATAACTTTAAGCATCTGAATCACAGCATATTGAATATGCTGTTGTTGCAACACTGTAACAGGCCGTGGCTTCATGCATTCCATCCCAGATGGCCAGTGTGAAACAGAGATTGCTGAGCTAGATAAAAATGTTAGTTTGTGCTAGTAAATCTTTATAGGAGGGTGCTCTGCTATCCAGCACTGATTTTCATTAAACATTCTCCAGTATGCCCTTTATCGTGGCATTTACTGTCGATGAAATCCAGTTTTGTTTTATTTAGATAACATCCAGTTGGTTGAAAGTGTTGTTTTTTTAAAGTGAAACCTAAATTTTAGAATGTAGTGCATTATTACTTCATCATAACGAATATTAGCGGACAGATCTTTTCCTACTAGTTCCTTTAACAGCCAAAAGCATAATATTACCAGAATTCCACAAGTCTTTCCACACCTAGTTGATATTTGAAATGACCTCATGTAATTACCTTGAGATTGGAATGTCTTGCACACACATCAGTAGCTTATCACACATTTAATGGAAAAATGTAAATAGCTTTCAAGGTTTTTTCTTTTTCTTTTTTCCCCCAAAAATGGGGGGGGGGTATGCTAAAGATAGAATTAAAGTAGGTCTGCAGGGGGCGCCGTAGGAGAAACTCTTGAGCTCTGTCAGTTTTCAAGACTCCAACTTTTGGTGTGGCTGCAAACCCCAGACTAAGAATGTGCACATCAGAACATTAACAAACTTTTTTGGTGCACACGTGTCTTGTTCCTTCAGTCACGATAGTGGTGATAATTCTAGAAACCACTGTGTCCTTGGAAGTAGTGAAATAGTCTACAGCCAGTTTCCACACCTCCCCCCCCATAGCAACAAAGACTCTTAGATGTCTCAGAGCTATAACACTCCTTTGTTTTTTTTATCTGTGCAGGGCTGATCAAATTATTTCAACAGTGTGAGAAAATAAATAGAGCATTCATTCGGTTGTTAAATTTCTGGCACAGGCAATAGAAGAAAGATCTGCCGAATGTAACAAGGGTGTTCCAGCAGGCCCAGCCATGGTGCCTTCTTGAATGGCCTTCCATCTTTTGCAGCAGCAGATCAGCTATCCTGTAATAAATCAAAAGGCAGGGTTTGTAGCCATAGTTTATTTGGCTGCGTGCTGACCTAACAACAAATATAATCAGAGATTTTGCTACAAAGATTTCCAACACAGTTTGTTTGACATGCCTGCTTGCTCCCCTTGGCCCTCCACCCTCCCCTCAGAAGAAGAAGAGTTGGTTTTTATATGCTGACTTTCTCTACAATTTAAAGGAAGAATCAAACCGGCTTACAATCACCTTCCTTTTCTCCCCCCACAACAGACACCCCATAAGATAGGTGAGGCTGAGAGCTCTAAGAGAGCTGTGACTAGCCCAAGGTCACCCAGCAGGCTTCATGTGAAGGAGTGGGGAATCAAACCCGGTTCTCCAGATTAGAGTCCACCACTCTTAACCACTACACCACACAGGCTCTCAAAAGCGGAGCATCATTAAGGCTTTGGGGACTGAGAAGCCTCAAAGCAAACTCAGTTCCCGGTAATGCCTGAATGCAGGTCTACAGAGTTTATCCACCCACCCCACAGCACCTTCTCAAACTTACAAGCCTTAATTGTGCTCCATGCACAAGGGAGAGGGGGAGGAGTGACGGAGCATGTGGGCACTGCGCACAAACAATGTTTGTGCCCACTTTGGCAAACCTCATTTGGCTGGTGATGTCTGAATGCAATCTCTGTATAGAGACAGGCCCACGTGATCCAAGAGCCCATCTATTGAGCCAGGACTTACACAGGAGCTGATTCACGCTGCAAGGCTTGCATGCTTGAATGCTTTGCCATTTTTCTCTAAGCAGAGGAGAGTTTTTTGTTAAAACAAACTAGTTGGCAGCAAGGCAAGGCTAGAACTCACCAACATGATGGTAGTCTTCTAGGTGTGGGGAGGTTTTTGTTTTTAATTTTGGAGCATATGGAAATGTAGTCTGAAATTGTACAGTGAGAACTGAACCAAGTGGTTCTGCTGCGTTTATAAACCCTTGAGCTCTAATTTGTTTAATCTCAAGGCAAGAGTTTGTTTAGAACATGTTTAGAACAGGTACATGAAGCACCAGGTGGTTGTTGAATACATGTTAAATACGACGGTAATAAATTTAGCATGCAAAACAAAGCCTATGATGGATCTGACTGGCAAGTGTTCGTCACTCTCAATCTCTTCAAAAGGAAAACAATATTGTAAACGTGTGTGTGTGTGTGTGGAGATTCCCAGCTATGGCTAGACAATGACATATCTTACCTCCGTATCCTGTCTTTCCAGAAGAGCATCTGTTCCATTCTGGTCCAGTACATGTCCAGTAGATGTTACTTCCGCTTCTATATTGGGCTCAACATTGGGCTTTTCGTTCTCCCATTTAGCAAACCCTTTTTTCTTTCCAGATTTCCCATGGAACCTAGACTTCATTTTGGGGAAGGTATGTGATCCTGAATCACCCCAACCCGGTTCGTGCCACAGAGGGTCTGTCTGGGTTGCTTGGCTGGTGGTCCCCCGCTGTAGACGTACAGAAATCTTGCGAGACGAGCCAGTCACCAGCGTGATTGCTCTGCTGTCTATATACTGATTTCGTGGAGCGACGCTGGGAAAATGAAAGACTTCATCTTGCACTAAAAAAGGAGAGTAAGGACACACAAATCATTTTACTTTGTAACACGGCTAGGCATGCCAGACACATAATGCTGGACTGGACAGAACATGGAGCAAAGAAGGACACAGTGGTCCTTGGTTTCAATTTCCCTTCATCAAAAGTCTATCAAATGCAGATCATGAACTCCAGTATTCTAGAAAATTGCCTGAAATCATGAAAATGCATGCTCTCTAGTTTTCGATGCACCACAGATTTTAATAGAATTAATTAATACTGTATGACTAAGAATACCCTGATGAAGCCAACAGCTAGAAACAGAACTGTAACAGAGCCAGTGTGGTGTAGTGGTTAAGAGTGGTGGACTCTAATCGGGAGCACCGGGTTTGATTCCCCACTCCTCCACATGAGCAGCGGACTCTAATCTGGTGAACCGGGTTGGTTTCCCCACTCCCACATGTGAAACCAGCTGGGTGACCTTGGGTTTCTCACAGTTCTCTTAGAGCTCTCTCAGCCTCACCTACCTCACAAGGGGCCTGTTGTGGAGAGAGGAATGGAAGGAGATTGTAAGCCAGTTTGATTCTCCTTAAAAGGTAGAGAAAATCGGCATATAAAAACCAACTCTTCTTCTTCTTAAAGGTTATCTGAACAAACTAATGGCTGTGAAGTACCATCGCAAGCCACCACCCTAGATCAAGAGTCTCTAAGGTACAGCATTCCATTACAGCAGGATTATTGGCAGATGTTCAGAAATATACTACATTACAGCCTAAAGACAAGATAGCTTGTTTGAACCACGGTTCATCTGTTCTACTAAGTTACAGATGTGCAACATATGGCACAGGGGTCACACACAGCCCTCAGAGGCGTGTTGTGGGGCCCAAGGACCCGTCTGGCACCCATACTCTACCCTCCCTGACAAGACATCTGGGGCTTCCACTGGAGTCAGCAAGGATGCTGTCGTTTCAAGTGTGTTTGCAGCGCTTCGATTCACCTGACAGGCTACTCCTTCCCTTGAGGAAAAGCAGTGCCTCTCTGCTCAGCTCGAAGTGTTGTGGTCACCTCAACTAGCTCCAGAGGGAGTTCCCGATGTCTTGAGGGAGGAGAGGTCCCAGGGCTCCCATTCTTTTCCTATTCACTGAAATAACCACTCATCCACATGAAGTTTTTTTTTTAAGGGAGACATAGGTCGTTTAAGCATGGGTACTTTCACTCACGTTTGCCCCTGGTCTGTCTCGGTTGTTCCTTGGAGTTATGCATGAGTTGCTCCTCCATTAGAGATGACCTCGCCGCCAGCCCTCACAAATCCTGGGACTTCCCGTTCCTCTCTTAACCTGATTCTTCCCTCTCCCGAGCTCAGCCAGGGTGAAATCCCCGTGCATAAGGCAAAGTGCGGGACACCCAAGCTTGATTTCTCTCACAGCTAATTACAAAGCAGCGTGTAAAGAGGAGGGGATTCAAATGCTTCCTGCTTCCTCTGAGTTCATTTTGAGCAGAAGAAAGGTTTTTTAAAACCAAGGCTTGGATTTCTCCACCACCACCCTCCTTTCAGATTGCTCAGTTTTGTTTTGTTTTTTTGTTCTTACAATGTTTTTTTATGCAGCAATTGGGTTGGGAGGAATTTTCTCTCACAGTATGCTCTACAAAGTAAGCCAATTACAAAGCAGCATTTAAAAGGGTGGGGATTTTATTTGAGCTTGAAGACTTCTGGTGCAGAGATTCCCAACAGGTAAGCGTGGGTCCAGCCAGCAATGAACTTCAGGTAAAACTCCCATGCATAAACAACCATAGCAAACTAGGGCATAAAAAATCAAACACCCACAATTCATCACTGCAAAAAAATAAGTACATTCTACACCCATATTGCCAGCTAAAAAGAAATTAGCTAATTTCTTCTCTTTATAGCTACCTAGCTATCTACATTTTTCTTTTCTTCCTTTTGTAGTGGTTTCTGTATTTGTTTCCTTAAAGTGTTATCACTTTGAAACAGGGACCTTTGTCTTAGTTGTGTTCTTTGTAAATGATTAACAGTAGTGGCATTGGATTGCTTTCTTATTGGGGAGCCAGTTGTTTAGAAAACTCAGCCTAGAGACCCATAGAGAGGTAGATCCTTGCAGACGATGGAAATAGCACGTCTCCGACAAGTAGGCATGTTTTTTTTTTCTGCTGCAAAACAACCTCGAGTGGCAAAGAATATTCTGTTCTGGGAAGATTAAATTATCAGGAGTTAGGTGGAATTCTGCAGCTCTTGCCTCTGTACTTGGCCATAGTGCTCTTCGTTTGAAAAAGTTGTTTTACTTGTAGTTGTTGTTCAGATGACATATGATGTGTTTAATATCTTTAAAACTGGCACCTTCTGACTGGGAACCATCACATTGATCTTATGAATAGATTATGGACCTGTTGGTCTCGACCATGACTCCAGAGAAACAAACAATGATAGCTTAAAGCATAAAGCATCCGAGAGGCTGCAAGGCCACAATAATGTCCTAATCTGTGAAGAAGTTCAGTGTCCGAGGGGATCTCAAAGACAAGGCAGATCATGGTTGCCAATTGGAACTGTGGAGCACTGGATTATGTGGGACGGTCCACTTAGCACCAATCGAGGTCAGTTTGGGCTGATGTAGCTACCTGAGTTATGCCCCAATTTGGTGCCTTGTAAATATTGGTGTACTGTTTTCACTTGTTTCTCTTTGCATGTGACACGCTGCAGTCTGGGTCATATAGGCTCTGTTCTCTTTGGGGTGGGTGGGTATGAAGGATCTTACCTCATATTGGATGAGCTTCAAGTTCCCTCCAGCCACATCATGATTTAGGGAGGGAACTGCCTCATACGCTGCTGTACGTGATGAATTTTTCCCTTGTGATGAATGGGAGTTTTCAACAGAATCCTAAATCTGGATTTGTTTGAGAATAGCTTGAAGGCAATCCTCTGAAAAAGTGGGTTAAGAATGGCACTTCTAGCCAAAATTTCCTTCCAGGTAGACAGCTGGAATTCAATGCTGAAATGGCTCTCTCCCGTAATCAGCCCTCCTGCCTGCCTCAGGACAATATGCTTGCGGATACAGATACACAGGAAGAGGACAAACCCATTCCTTTAAATCCAGGACTGCTCCTAATGATCTATAAAGCAGGAGGCAAGCCCCCAATTTGTGAAGCAAAAGGGGTTCGCAACTAACCTCTCTCCTAACCCACAGCTGACCTCCTGCAAGCTCCCCGAAGAGCCGGTTGGGCTCTCTTACCTGAACTGAGCCACGCTGGAAGAAAAGCACCTGAAGAAAGAGGCCATGTGGAGGAGGGAAGTTGTTAACAACCACAGATACTGTTCAACAAACCATCAGTGAGACACACCGCTTTCTCTTACCTGCCGGCATTGATGGACTATTGGGTAGAGAACCATGATTGCTTCTTAGTGATGCCCCTCTGACAAACTTCCTGCAGGCCAGAACAAGCAGATCTCTGCACTGTTTATGGCAGTTGGCACCACAGTCTGAAATAAATTGCCGGGGGGGAAATAAAAATAGATACAAAATCTGAAATCTGCAAAAGCTTTAACAAGTAAAATGTCAATAAATATTTATTTATTTCACAGGAACAGTGAGAGAATTTCGCTGCTCCTTGCTGCAACCATGGCTGTAGCCATGATCAGCACCTGGAGATGGTGACAGGTACAAACATAATAGAGGATGAAGATGAGCCTTGCTGAAGGCAGCAGGGTGGGATGGGGGAGGAACCTCCATGATTGGAGCCCCATAGTGGAATATCACTTGTGGAGGGGAGTCAGACAGGGGAAGGATTAAACGCTCCTTTCCTCCCAATGCTTCTTAGTTCCAAATCACCTTCCAGGAATGGATTTCCCTTTGAGCTTTTGTTTTAGGAGTGTGTAATGTGTAATTATGTTCATTACTACTTAACTTTGTGACACAAGAGCTTCCCAGAGCATTGATCTTTCAGATTTGGTAGGGTTTGTCTTTTTACTCTAACAAGCTCAACAAAAATACAAACCAATGCTCTGAGACAGAAAATCAGGATGTGGTTCAGACAAAAATGCTTTTAAGTGTCAAGCTATTCAGCCATAGGCTTAACCCCACTTTCAGTAAATGGACCCAAGAAATGCTTAGCTTCAACTGAAATATACCATTGCTTGCTAAAAGTGCACAGCCAGAGGAAGTTTGAACTACATAAATTATAAAGGAAGCTAAAAGTGAAAATAAATTAAGCATTGAGGAATTAAAATAGCTTCTGGTTTTAGGAGTGATGAAATAACAGCCCAGTTTAATCAAAAAGGGCAAAGGTGGTAGTGGTGGGGAAACATTGCCCTTTTGCCAATAATTAATTGTGCTAATAGCAGGAATATTGATATCTTAGAATCAAAACCCATGCATGATTTACAGTACCTTTGCATTTGTAGCCTTGCTTGATTATGCCCCAGAGCTGCAATTAAAGACAAAAGGAATAAAAAAGAAAGCCGGAAGGAAATCACCCTCATTACGGAGGTAGGCACAATGGCTACAAAAGCGCAAACAGGATACAACAGCTCTCAACACCCTTCCTGTCAAACAGGGCTATCTATTCAGCTGTGAGGCTCAAGGCAGCTAATTTGTGCTGCTGTTTCCATGACCTACAAAGGAGGCAGGGCATGACAAGCGGACAATATTATGGATTCCAAATACTACCATGTTTTTTTCAGTTGATTGGAATGAACCAGTATAAGCCATCCTGGCTAGCTTCAACGCAATCTAATTATGCCTCTGAAATACACCCTTTATCGCAGTTCCTGGACGCAAAATGGAATTTGGCTTCTAAAAATAAAATTACAGTTAGATTTTTAAAAAGAGGCCCTATTTGAATCTATTTCCTTCATTTACAGCACTGTACATTTTTTTGTCCTCTTGTTTGACATTTTCATTCTGTCTGGCATATCATTTAGAAGTTCCTTATTTCAAATTCTATCCAAATAAATGTTTTTAAATAACATCTTTACTTGCAATGTAATTTTGAATAACATACAAGTAAGCAGAAAACATCCATAGAAACATAAGGGGTTCATGGTTGTTTTTTTACTGGATTACAGTTTGGTTGGTGCAGTGGTTTATATTTTATTATTGTCAAATCATTATAGATTCTATCCAAATAAATGTTTTTTTTCATAACATCATTACTTGCAATGTAATTTTGACTAACATACAAGGAAGCAGAAAACATCCATAGAAACATAAGGGGTTCGTTGTTTTTTTTACTGGATTACAGTTTGGTTGTTGCAGTGGTTTATATTTTATTATTGTCAAATCACATGCAGTTTGGTTTTCATTTGATCTTTTGTCCAAATGCATTTAACTTGAAGATATTAAAAAAACCCTATAACTTTTAATAAAACAGATTTTACAGTGGTTTCAAAATATACATTGGCCATGAAGTGAATCATAAAGAAATCCAATACTTCTTGATTTGTCCTTTATAACTTCCAGTACTTACTATGGTTCAAACTAATCTCAGGGCTCATGCACATGCTAATTAAGAAAAGTCTACAATTTTGTAGGAGACTAAAGTGATGAAAACATTGTCTGTTGATTAATCATCTGTCCTTTATTGGATTAATCAACAGATTAATAGATTATTTTTTAATTCATATTATGAAAGCCTCAGTATATTTTGAGATGCTGCCAATTTGTAAGTTAACTCACTACTCATTGTCAAAAGGAAAGGCCAAGCTGATAGGTTTTCTCCTTCATTCCTTACAACAGTAAAACAGTATAAATGGCTTAAAATCAACATAAAAACAGATACCAAACTGTATAAAATATTAACATTAAAATATTAAAATATGTAGACAGTGGCGTAGCGTGGGGGGTGCAGGGGGCCCCGGCCGCACCGGGCGCAACATCTGGGGGGGGGGCGCGCTCGCACTCGCAGCTCTCTGCCCCAAGGGGCCGGGTCTCCATGGCTGGGGGAGGGGGGGCAGACCCCCCCCGTCCCCAGCAGCCGCTCTTCTCCAGAGTCCGCTCCAGCCTCGCCTCGCCCGCCAGGGTCTCAAGGGGAAGCCTCCCCTCCGGCAAAAGGGCGCTTCACCCGACCCGCCACCCCTTTCCTCTCCAGTGGGGACCCAAGACGGCTCACGTCGTTCCTCTCTGCGGCATGTTATCCTCACCCCCACCGGGTGAGGTGGGCCAGGCGGAGAATGCACGCGCTTGGCCGAGACCACCCAACACCGGTGCACGACGCAGCCGGGATTCGACCCCTGCCCCGCCGAGCCGAGCGTTCGTCAAGCCACCCTTCCTGGCGCCGCAGCCGGCCTGGCCGCTTGCTGGCAGGGAGGCAGGCAGGCAGGCAGGCAGGCCAGCCCCGCGCCTCCGCGCCAGCCCGGGGGCACGCGCACCCCCCCAGCCCCCCGGCCCGCTCACCTGCGCAGCGTCCAGGCGGCTCTTGCTCTTGCTGCGGGGCCAGCAGACGTGGCGCAGGGAGGCGAGGCCCGGCCCGGCCCCCTCGCCAAGCACCTGCGCGGCACAGGGAGCGGAGCCGGCCCCTGCGCGGCACAGCAGCCCCGCTCCCGCGGGAACGCGCCCTTTCGGCGCAAGGCCGGCTCTTCGGCTTCTGCCGCCGGCCTTTCCTTCCAAGCCAGCCCCTGGAGCACGACCTGCAGCAAGACCCCCTCCCCAAGCCCCAGAAATCAAGCTGCTCTCCCTTCTGTGCCCCCCAGCAAAGCCAAGATTTGAACCCAGGCCTCCCAGGCCCCAGTTAGCACAATGCTCTGCAGGGGACCAGTGCCCCCCCCCACAGGCCCTCTCCTTGGAAACACATTACAGCCCTGGCAGAGGCTGCGGACACCAGGATGCTCTTCTGAGAAGTGTTTGAAAATAAACTTGTATTTAGATGCATTTTACTTTAATTACATCAGTATTTTCATAACAAACAATACATGTGCTTAGGGGGTAACGGTTTCTTTAACTAATCTAGTGGAAGAGACTCGAGTGCTAAAATCCACGGGTTAGGGGGCGCAAATTACTTGCCTTGCCCCGGGTGCTGACAACCCACGCTACGCCACTGTATGTAGCTAGCACCATCCCACTAACAAAACACCCCAAACTTGTGGATTACACTCCAAAGGCCACCCTAAACAATTCAGCCTTGCATGCCTCAGCCCCAAAGCCAGGCCTGAAGCCCGATTGAAAAGGGTCATGAACAGGTTCTCATCCAGGAAGACCTGGAACTACCCAGCCACTGCTCGCTCATTTACCTTCCCCAGGAAAGGTAGATTAGACACTGGGTGGTATTTGGCCTGCTCCTTTTTAGCAAAGGAAGGTTTCTTTATCAAAGGTCTAACAATTGCCTCCTTAAGGGAGCTGGGGAAACAGCCCTGTGAGAGAGACAAATTAATAATCTACATTTGTGGCATGATTTTACCAGCCATGAGGGACAAGGATCCAAGAAGCTGGTAGTTGGCTTAACAGCTGTCTGGATCCTGTCAACATTAGGGTTGCCAGGTGCCCGGTGGTGGCGGGTAAAATCCCGCCAATCCACCAGGTTGCCCGCCAGCCAGCTGAGGGCCAGCAGGCTCAGTGGGCGAGCGCTCCGCACGTGTCACTTCCAGGTTTACCCGGAAACCATAGCATTTCGGCCGGAATTGCTAGAGCGTCCACGTTGCTTCTGGGTAGACCCGGAAGTGACGCAGGCTCGTAGCGCGGGGTGCACGTGCCTGCCACGCCAGGCGAGCGCGCGCACTGCACACGTCCACCACAGCCCCGCAAAGCTCCCACCGGTGGAGCTGCAGGGCCTGGGAAGCCTAGTCAACATCCACAATGGTGAGCAGGCCAAAACAGTCCAGAAAATAACCGGTCGGTGCAAGCGGAGCCCTCATCCCTAGGACTGCCAACCTCCAGGTACTAGCTGGAGATCTCCTGCTATTACAACTGATCTCCAGCCGATAGAGGTCAGTTCACCTGGAGAAAATGGCCACTTTGGCAATTGGACTCTATGGCATTGAAGTCCCTCCCCTCCCCAACCCCCGCCCTCCTCAGGCTCCTCCCCAAATACCTTCTGCTGGTGGCAAAGAGGGACCTGGCAACCCTACTCATCCCACTACTGTTATCAAGTTTGGCAGCCAACTCTTGCCGGAGCTTAGAGACTTTATCCACAAAAAAGGTTGCAAATAAATCACAGCTGAGGGTCAAATCAGTGTCAGTTTTAGGACACACCAAAGGGGGGGGGGTTCAACTGTCAAACCAATCTGAATAACTGAGCTGGTTGCAAACCAGTGGATGCAATTGGAGCGGCGAAATAATCTCTTATCACACACCAGAAACATGATACCCTAAAAACAAACAAACAAACAAGGGTGCCCTTAAATGAAAGCCCCTTCTGCCTCCAGTTTAAAATTGGTCTCCAAGAAGTAAAATAACCCAAAGATTTAGTATGTTAATCTACCCTTCATTTAAACTATTTATATAACACCTTTCCTCAAATTTTCACAAGGCTGTCACATTCTCACACAGATAATGCATGGAGGGAAGCATCATGCATATGAAAAGTCCTTGGACCATTGCACGGTAGCTTGCCACTATGAATTCTTCCCAGTCCCAAATATGGTGAGGAATGCATGGTATGTGGTCTGGGCTGTGAAGATTAAAGCCATAATGCATATATATAAGTGGATTCCAATTTAAGTGGGGACCGATATATAAGTGGGGACCACTATGGTTGCACAAGAATTGCCTGTGGAGTCAAGCATTTTTTGTGTGCTACCCATGCAGGACTTATCACTGCTGAAAGCAGAAGTGGTTTACTAAAAAGTGGTTTCTGTTCAGCAGCATGAACTATTCTGCATAAAAACAAAACAAAAATTTGATTCTGTGCTTGTATATCACTTGGCTTCTACCACTAATTTTGTGTAATCATCTAGTATAGTTCCATGCACTTAAATCCCGTTGAAATCAGTAGAGGGTTAAAGAACACTTAAACTTCATGCTGGGTTGTCGCACTTACATCTAAGATGTCACGTGGATTGATTCTCTGAACCAGGGCAGGATAAAAATGTGAACAATTAAATTCATCGTAGCCCATATGTCCCACAGAGCTGTCCCATCATATACTTACAAATCCAGCACAATGCTCACAGAAAGTTGGCTTGAGATAGGTCATTTCCTGGAAGTTATGAATGAAACCTGGCCCCATTTTACACTGTAGTTGAGATTTGGCCCTCAGAAAATAAGCCATCATTTCTTCTTTGCTAATAAGACCATCCCTGTAAGAAATACGGGGAAGGAGGGGGACATCTATTATTACCACTGAGAAAGGAAAAGAGAGCATGCAGGCTCTTTGACTGGGGCCACAACATCTCCTGCTTTAGAAAATGGTATATAGTCGTTCGATAAACACTGAAAATTTAATACTTTGACCTACATAATGTGAATAAGAGTGAATAATACTTGAGGGGATCGTCCATTATTACAGAATCAAAGCTCTGCTTGGTGCAGTTCTATTACTTTTCCAGAACAAATGCAGTGCTAATATGGTATAGAGGATAAAGTGTCAGACTGAGACTTGAGTTCAGTTTATCACTCAGCCATGACGCTCACTGGATGACCTTGGGCGATTTACCTTCTTTGAATTTAACATCCTTCACCAGGACATTGTGAGGACAATATGGGAACCACTCTGGGAGAAGATGGGGTAAAATGAATGGACAGACACTGATGCCATTTTACAATTTCATGGTTTCAATCCTTGGGGACAGTTTTGAGAGTTTGTAGAGGATAATCATCAGTAGGGGAAATTAAGCACCCTCCTTCCTATTGTCAATTCTGTCTTGCAAAGACCTCTCATCAGGATTTCCCCTAATCATTACAAGGGACGAATATGATCAGGGAATCGCTATGTATCCTCATAATATCTAATCCTACATGCTGACACCAGATATATATATATACAGAATTAAACAGACGTTTGACATAGAATCCATCCAAACAACGATATCCTTTTCCCATTTATGAGCATCCCCGGTACCTTTGAATAGTTGTGAGTTTATACAAAGTGGGGGGGAAATCCTTAATGTCCCTCCAAACTATTCTCCCTGCTCAGGAATAACTGTTTGTTTCCAAGCCTTTCCAAAAACAAGTCTAGCAGCAGTTACCATATATAAAACAACAACTTGCTTATCTCAAGGTAATGAATCAACATAAGTAAGGAGAAAGAAACTCCAGGATATATGGAAACCCCATGCCTAGCCTATACCTGTCAGTAATACATCAGCAACCACGCCCCAAAATTCTTCTGTGCAGGGGTTAGGCCCACCACACATGGAAGAATGCAAAATCAGCCTTCCCGGCAGCTTTACCATTACCTGGCATTCACTCAATGACCCCCTCCTTCCTGTCTGTTTCTTTAAGTAATTTGCAATTGGTTTTAAATTGATTTTATGATAGTTTTATCATGTTTTGCTTTAGTTAGTTGCTTTGGTGGCCCTGATCAGGCAGGTTTAATTCTCTCCCACCCACTCCCCAGTATTCCCAGAACTTCCACAAAAATTATTAGATGTATTTTTTCCCTTCTTTGTAAGATGTTAACTTGACATGCCAACTTGTCCATTGCATATACATTCCAAATGTTTTAAAGTAGTCGATAATATTTTGGGGCTTATTTACCCTCTTCTTTCTGCTGTAATTAATCTGCTGCTATTAATCTTTTTGACATACGATTCAGACTGAAAGAGCTCGATTATGGAAAATTCAGTAAACACGTTGCAGCTTTCTCTGATAACTGGCACCCTGTAAATGTCTCCTAAAAACTAGGAGATCTAAGTTCAGATACTGAGTCATCCACACACTCATGCCCACCTAGGGAAAGCTGCTCCTAGGGAAAGCTGTAAAATGGCCATATTAGTCATCATCACATGAGGTACTTGGGAGGATGACAGAGAAGCTGGCTCCAGCATGAAGCAAGGGAAGCCATGTGGGTTCACAGTTCCCTGCATTTATAAATTTGATCATGGGAATATAATCACTTACTGATCTTTGTCTAATACACAGAAGGAGTCCAAAAAAGGAAAATTGGCTGCTATGCTTTCGAAGTCTTCTTGGGAGATGTAACCGTCATGGTCATGGTCATAGTTTCTAAAAACAGACTGGAAAAAAAAGGAAGGAAATAATGCAGTGGAAAGAAAAGGGGAAACAGCAAACCTCATCCCTTAAAACTCAAGTCCAGTAGAAACACAGACTGTTATGTCGCGTGGGTGATACACAAAGAACGGAGACGGAGTTTCAACAGCAACGCTTTATTATGAACAGGCAGACAGAACTAACTCCTGTGACCGGACCCCTGCTTATATGCCTGCTTGGCCACCTGTGGCCACTCCCCCCAAGTCCGTGATTGGGGAGGATAACCCCAGTAGCCAATAGGAACATGCAGTTCAGGAGCCCGGGGAACTCCAAGCTCCACAAGGTGCTTGTTTCCCATATGCATATGCATACATATATACATACACAACACAGACAATGGCTGAATAAAGAATGTCCCACAAGATAAGCTTCCCCCATGTTTCATTCTAGAGTGCACCAAGGCAAACAGGCCATTTGGATCATTCATACCAAGTAAAAGGTGAAATGCTGAATGCCTACATCAGAAATCCGTGCTGACATTTAAAATCCTGCTGTGCATTCATGAAGAAGACAACATTTGCAACGGCCATGGTGAAATCCAGGTTGAACAATAAACATGCAGACTTACTCAGAAGAGGGCGCATGAATTGGCCCTGGTTTCTAAGTACTATAGATCAGCTGCTGGTTAAATGAACTTAAGTTCCAACAACTGTAAAGCTAAATTTATTAAGCTTTTAAAACACAGTATTTGCTATACCCGCTTGCTGATTCTGGGTCTCCATTAACTTGGGGGGGGGGGGGCTGTTGTCCCTCACATCCATTGCTACACATTTAATTTAAAAGAGGGAGCCTCAGCTACTCAGCACAGAAAGAATCGGCACCAGAAACTGACCTTTCTTTGCCAACGTTTGGGTGGAAATCGGTGCATTGGGTTTTGCATTTTGCTCGCTCACATCTCTGGGAACTGCTTGCACATAATAACTCATGTACAGAGTG
This sequence comes from Euleptes europaea, assembly GCF_029931775.1. Classification (NCBI taxonomy): domain Eukaryota; kingdom Metazoa; phylum Chordata; class Lepidosauria; order Squamata; family Sphaerodactylidae; genus Euleptes; species Euleptes europaea. Next base: position 35,252,936 of record NC_079318.1, on the reverse strand, counting down.
TGGACCAGCCCAAAGGGAAGGGAGTGAAGGACAACACGGTCACAACAGACTGGGGAAAATCAGGCCATGACTTTATTGATTGCAGGTTTCTCATGTCTTGGCACAGCCATAGGCTGGGGTCAATAGGTGTAGCTGAAAGACTGATTGCTGACTAAGGTTGCCAGCCTCCAGGTGGTGGCAGGAGATCTCTTGCTATTGCAACTTTTCTCCCCTGCAGAAAATGGCCACTTTGGCAACTGGACTCTATGGCATTGAAGTCCCTCCTCTCTCCAAACTCCATCCTCCTCAGGCTCCCCAAAATCTCCCCAAAATCTCCCCAAAATCCTCCTCCCCAAAATCTCCAGGTATTTCCCAGTCCAGATCTGGCAACCCTACTGCTGACAGTGAACCCTCCCCCAACCCACCTGTTTGGGGTAGCCAAGGAAAGAGAGCTAGTCTTAAGGCCAGGTGGTGGCAGCGGCTGTTCCTGCCCACTACCAGCTACTTGGGGGCATAGTCAACATATCAGCCTTGAAGACGTGCACTTCACCTCTGGACCCCTTTTAAAGGGCCCCTCCTTTTAGGGTCATGCAGGGAGCCCACTCCTGCTCATCCTGCACTAGGTATAGGGTTGCCAACCTCCAGGTACTAGCTGGAGATCTCCTGCTATTACAACTGATCTCCAGCCGAAAGAGATCAGTTCACCTGGAGAAGATGGCCGCTTTGGCAATTGGACTCTGTGGCGTTGAAGTCCCTCCCCTCTCCAAACCCTGTCCTCCTCAGGCTCTGCCCCAAAAATCTCCAGGTATTTCCCGACCCAGGGATGGCAACCATAACTATGCCCCAGCCAATGCCTAAATACTAGCAGCCAACTGGGCCAGTTATGTTCATGCAACAGTGCAATTATACACAGAACATGCTCTTTGTGCTGTGGGGAAGGCAACCGGATCTATTAGCCAGTCAGAACCAAGAGTAAAATTAGTTCCCAGCCATGTTAAACAGAGGCTCCCTGCAGACACAGCAAAGATGACTAGCAAAGCCAGAATTAATATTCACCTTAAAAAAGGATATTGCAGAGCTTGAGAAGGTGCAGAAAAGAGCAACCAAAATGATCAGGGGATTAGAGCAACTGCCCTATGAGGAGCAGTTAAAACTCCTAGGGCTGTTTAACTTGGAAGAGCTTGCAGAGCCTTTGCCCATCATCTTCAAGACTTCTTGGAGGATGGGGGATGTGCCACAAGAGGACAGGACTTGCAATAATGGGTATAAATTACAAGTGGAAAGGTACCAGCTGGTCATTAGAAATTTTTTTTACAGTGAGAGTTGTTCAGCAGTGGAATCGGCTGCTTAGGGAGGTGGTGAGCTCCCCCTTTCTGGCAGTCTTCAATCAGCGGCTGGACAAACGCTAGTCAGGGATCCTCAAGGCTGATCCTGCATTGAGCAGGGGGCCCAGACTAGATAACCTGTATGTCCCCTTGCAACTCTATGATTCTATGATTACTGTTTTTCATATGTATACAGTAACATGTTTTCCAAATAAATCTCACATTCACTACACAGGCCTACACTTTTGCCCATTATCCTCATCCCCCATTTCTCTCCAAATAGATCTCTCAGCAAGATAGCAAGTAAATAAGAACACCACCCTTTGGAGAACTCTCTTAGGTCATTTTTTCACGGAGGTTTGGCACGGTTTCGCCTTTGTTTTGCCCCGATGCAAATTTTTGATTTTTCATGAACGCTTCGAGTTTTAGCAGAAAAACAGCGTCAACTCTGCGTCTTCTCAAACATGTGTTGGTCCATTCTTTGTGGTTACTATGCATTTTTTTTCGCTCCATGAAAAACGTTCCTGGGTTTGGACCAATTGTCCCCGCCCATGTCGGCTAATTTCTCCTCGCAAGTGAACGGCGATTGGCTGGGAGAGTTTCAAGCCCGGGGGACAGCCTCCCTCCAAGGCAGGACAGATCTCCCTCCTGCAAATCCAAGCCAAAACTCCCGTCACCCTTCTGAAGAGGGGCAGCCAGTCTGCTCTGGGTCTCCCTCATGCCGGTGCGATCCTGTGTGTGTGTGTTGGGGGGGCATCCTGAGAGTGGCAAATCCAAGCCAAAACTCCCATCACCCTTCTGAAGAGGGGCAGCCAGTCTGCTCTGGGTCTTCCTTCTCTATCTGGATGGAAGTTGCTGGCAATGGATGGCCGGAGCTCTACCGGGGGGGGGGGGGGACACAATGATGACTGTCAAAGTCTGGGAAAGGGTGTGTGTGGCCAAGTACGGGGGGGGATGGGGAGCATGGTAAATAGAAAAGTTATATAAGGAAACCGGAGGGACTGGTGCTTTTTTTTGGCTGGGGCTGTGTCCACAGAGGTGAACTGCACTGGGTAATCCGCTGGGCGGAATTGGGGGCGGGCATAAACCATGAGCTTTTCAGAAGGGGACAGACCAAACCGTTGTAGAATACTGTTTGCTTTGTTCCCATGAAAACCCAAAACTACTTCTGGATTGACGGGGATATGAAAACATGAATTTAAATCGCGCCCATGAAAAATAAATTTAAATCACTTTTTCTTTTGCTCCGCAGCAAGAGAGCATCAAAATCTTCCAAGAAAAGTGGGCCTTAGATACTTACGTCAACTAATTTTCTGATGTGCTTGTTAATGATATTTGGATCTGGCTTTGGAATTACTCCAGATGGCCACTCGAGTGGTACAACTGCCTTGTTCGGTGTTGTCGGAGAGGTAGGCTGCTAACAAATAAATCAGAAATCATTTTCAGTACACTTCATAACCGACTTCTTAAAGTATTAGGCTCAGAAGTCCTTAAAGGAAACTGTGTGATGCCCCACCCACCGACTCAGGCATGGCAATGCAGCAAGTTATTGCATTGGATCCCATCTAGGATTTCCATGCACAGTTGCTCGACTTCCCTGTGTCCATACATCCAGTGCAGCCAGAAATACTGCCCCCCGCAAATGCTGGTCCTAGGAGACAGAGGAGCAGAATGAGAGGGGAGTTGGAGGACTGCCAAGGGAGGGGGGAATTAGCAAAAAGGGCCCTCCTGCAAGTGTGAATCTTTTCAACAGGATCCAACCCAGTGTGACTTTAGATCTTTACTTTATTAAAAGACATGTTACAGTCTGAAATCTAAACTGTGGTTTTGACCCACACCCGAACTGTCTGGTTTAGATGCAAGCAGGACTGCTCCCCTCCCAAATAATTTCTAGTGCCGTTGGCACAACGCCTTTGGCATACCAAGTCCAATCACACACTGGATCTCTTTGTACAACCCAGCTTCCAAGTGGGGAAATGGAAAGGAAATTATACACTGAAGTGGGAAACCAGCAGTGGTAGCTAAGATCATTTTCATACATGTCTGGTTGCCCTTTAAATTGGTCAATAATGCAAGCGTAAAATGGACAAAGTATATTTGATTTTTCTCTTTTGCAGAACAGATGGGAGAGAGGCTCCAAGGTCCTTTTCCCTTAGTCTCCTGGTGAAAGCATTCATCACATATATGAAGCAGCCCTCAGGCAATGCTCATACCAAACTCTATGCATGCCTTTTAGTGCTGACAATGGTTCTAACTCTGGACAGATTCTCCATGAATAATATTCTTTAAAATACTCATTCCTGGGGGAAAAGGAATGTACAAGTGGCCCAAAGTGACTTTACAGTTCTTTGACAAGTTGTTTTGGAGAAACTCCTGGAAGCCAAGAGAATTTCTTCATATTCACTTATGATTTCCTTCCTCATCACTTCACCACTGGAGTAGAATGTCACTGGTTATTCATTGATTGTGTTATTACCAGACAACTGAATGGCATTGGTAAAGGTCACGGGTGCATTTTCCACTGTAGCAGCAGCCAATATTTTAAATAAATTAAAAAAACACAAGGTATCTGCTTATTATCAAGATCAATCATACAGGGAAGCTGTACTATCACTCATGCAATATGGAATTTATACATCTTCCCATGGCAAAAAAGCGACATACTGATTTAGAAGTCCTTGGTTCCAGCACCAGAGAGAGCTTGTAAATGTCATCTTCTGTATGGTAGAGGTCCAGAGAAAGCTAGGAAGCAACCAGGAAGGAAAACAGCATTTACTTATTATTACAGCCTAGCATAATATTACATGTAAATGGGTACTTTTGTTATAGAGCTGCTTTGAAACGCTCAGCCAAGAAGCAGAAGCGAAGAGGGCCCGGGGTTCTTTGCTACTTTCTCTTAACCACCATTTCCCCATCACAATGCACCCCGACCCTGTCCATTTCATCCCTTGTGGAGTTCCAGCTGAGTGTTTGCCAAGGTAAATATGACAGTTGTCTAGGGCTGCCAACCTCCAGGTACTAGCTGGCGATCTCCTGCTATGAATGAATGAATTTATTTTTACAGCATTAGCCAGAACAGATCGACCAAATTACAAGATCTCCTGCTATTACAACTGATCTCCAGCCGACAGAGATCAGTTCACCTGGAGAAAAGGGATTCTTTACCAATTGGACTCTATGGCATTGAAGTCCCTCCCCTCCCCAAACCCCACCCTCCTCAGGCTCCCGCCCCAAAAACCTCCTGCCAGTGGCGAAGAGGGACCTGGCAACTCTACAGTCATCACAAAGAGGTAGTTCTAGAAGACACCGAGTTGGTTTTAAATGGTTACTACTATTAAAACTAAGAGTCAGACAATATGATGGAGATTCAGAGCCCCATTTCCTGACAGAAATGTAGCAAAAACCAGGGTTAGTTTTATACCCTGCCCTTGGTCCCCAGCCAAAGCCAGGGTCAGGGCAGCTCACAGCCAACGATCCATACAATAAACACAATAATACACTAAAATCATTATAAAAGCACAAAAAAAATCTAAAAACAGTAAAATTCCAATCCCAAAATTAAACATTATAGTTAATTGAACATAATTGTGGCGCTCATTTGTAGCATAAGGCCATTGCAGGGCCTGTGAATACCCAGAGCCCACCAATATATCAGTTTGTAAACAAATGAAACAGTAAAAATAGAGGGGGGATATCATCAGATAATTGTCAGCTCTATGGTCATAATCACATGAGGATCCTTTGTAGTCAAGAAACAATGAGCAACATTATTGGTGCTTACAATAGGGAGCGAGGGGAGGGGAAACACTTGAAAACAGTGTTCTACTGATTTGCAGTTCACACTTTTTTTCTAATCTAGTGGCTCCATGTGGAAGGGACTGATGCACAGAACAGCAACGACCTCATTATCTTCAATATGAGGAGACATTCTGAACAAATAATAAGGTTGGCTGGGTGGAAAAGAGGGGATGACCCACTAACCTTGAGTAGTCATGTAGGGGTGAGAAAAAATGTACCTGCCAAAATTCCCTTTGTCACGTAACTATGCAAGTTGGAATCGGAGGAACATGTCCTCCTGTCATAGATCATGCACACATTCCTTGAAGTAACTAGAACCAAAGATCTATCTAGTTCAGCATCCCATTTCTCAATTCCACCAGGCAGATGCTTCCAGGATGCGCACAAGCTTGGCATGATCAGTATGACCCCCTGATGCTGATCTCTAGATAATGTGATATTCAGAGCTATGCTGCCTCTGAATATGGAGTTTCCATTTAACAATCCTGCCTAATAGCAATTGATGGATTTTTGTAATGAAAAAGAACATTTAAGCCAATAGCCATCACCACATCTTGTGGACAACAAATCCATTAATTAATTATGTATAATATGGACTATGTTCTACGTCCAGTGTTTCCTCAGATGATACTGAGTTCTAGTGTTATGAGAAAAGCTGAAAACATTTTCTCTATCCACTTTTCTACATCCTGCATTGTTTGTAAATCTCTATCTCATCCTCTTTTAGTTATTAACCCCCCTAAATTAAAAGGCCTTTCCTCACAAGGGAAGTGTTTCAACCTTTTGATCAAATTGATTGTCCTTTTCTAGACCTTTCCCACATCTGTGATATCCTTTTTGAAATGGATATGGCATTCTATTTTAGTGGCTTTTAAATAACCTTCCAGTATCCCGATTTCACCTGCTAGACATCCCCATTTAATGTTCTCATTTTTTTAAAGGTTTCCACTTTTAAAATTTTGACTTTTGCTGGGTGGCTTTCTATTTACTTACATTTTGCATTTTGAACTGGGGAGCACTGTGAACTGGCTCCAGACTAAATTTTCCATCAACAGAATGTTTCTTTCTTTCCTCCCCCCTCACACCACAATCTAATGATCTCCATGAAATGCTTCAGAGGAACATGACTGGGGTGAACAGCAGAAAAGGGGAATCAGTGGAAAGGGGCAATTTAGTTTGGATCCAACCCTGGGGTTATTGTCCCAAAGTTGTTTAACCTCACATCAGGTCCTGGGTACCACTCCGTTCCATGACTGACTGTTCCACTGCAGAAATGTCATCTTCTTGTCACATATGTACATATGTCCAGTCAGGGTAATAGAAATCACCCTTAGTTACATTTTATTATCTGGCTGCCTCCCTGATTTCTTTTTCCATATCAGGGTTAACTTCAAAGGGTTTTTTTGGGGGGGCAATAATAGCTCAATATTTACTTTTGAGGCGGTGTTTCCATCCAAAGTGGTCCAAGTTGGATGATTCAACAGCCCTGTACACAGTGAGGAGAAGGAAGAGATATATATTCCTGGTATACTGACCCTCTCTCCAACTCCAGTAGGCACCTATGACATCAGATCTGATGCATGTAAACTCTATAGGAACAGCTTAAATCCTGCATTAAACCAAGGACTTACCTGCATTATGGAGTCTATGTATGCCAAATCAGACAGTATGTCACCATGTGGACAGCTATAGGCACTGGAGACAGGGAGGTAAAGAGACTTTCCCTTCTGCCTGATTTCCATAGTACAGTAGGGCCACTGTATCAGCTGAACTGGCCCAGCGATTCTGTGAAGAACTTGGTTCTTCAGTTACAGGACTCTGTACCTTCTGTGACCAGGGCTGCCAACCTCCAGGTTGCACGTGGAGATCTCCCAGAATTACAACTGAGCTCCAGACTACAGAGATCAGCTCCCCTGGTGAAAATGGCTGTTCTGTAGGGCAGACTCTATGGCATTATACCCCACTGAGGTCCTTGTCCTCCCCAAACTCCACCCCCAAATCTCCAGGAATTTCCCAACCCAGAGTTGGCAACCCTATCCATGACACATACTACCTCCCCCATATACACACACCTGCCTTTTTTATACGTTTGATACCCAGGGATGCTCATACCCCATTAATTATCATTGTTCTATCATGTCCAGTCTTACACAACTCTGCCAGACCATGTGAATTTTGGATTGTGGCAGTTATCTCCACCCTGTACTTTCTAAACTTATTTTAAAAAGCAACTTCCCTGATCTACTTTCAGTCTGATTTTTTTTAAAGAGAGTATTTCTCATGCTTTTCACTAGACTAAAAAAGTCTGGGACTTTCCAGACATTTGCATAGTTTCAGAGCTGGTTAATTAAGAGTTACAAGCTGCAGCACCAACCTGTTGTTCAGTCCTTTGGCCCGCTTCACCCACAGAGCTTCTTCCTGTCACTTCTTTCATCAGAATTACTATGATTACTATGTCTGATGTTTATACAGTGGCATCTACTGTATCTTTATCTGCAACATGCTGATGGCACTTTCCAGCATAAGCACAAAAGATGAGGCCCCTGCCAAAAGGCGTTTGTGTGTGTGTGTGTGTATGTTGTGCTGTCAAGTTGCTTCCGACTCATGGCAACCCTAAGAATCAATGTCCTCCAAAACGTCCTATCTTTAACAGCCTTGCTCAGATCTTGCAAATTGAGTGCTGTGGCTTCTTTTATAGAGTCAATCCATCTCTTGTTGGGTCTTCCTCTTTTCCTGCTGCCTTCAACTTTTCCTAGCATGCTTGTCTTTTCCAGAAGAAGTTTACAACTGACCGTGGAGAGAGAAGGGAACAGAAGAGAGGGATAGGAGAGCCAAGGGGAACAAGGGATGAATGTCAACAAAACCATAGTTACTTGGGTCCATCGGACTCCAGTATTGAAGCTATTTAATCCTACTGAAGTGAAATTACTGCAAGATACAGCACACTCATGATAATTTTAAAAACTGGTCCACTGAGCAACACAAGTTTGATGGTCAGTTGCTACTAGATGAAAAGACGCTCTCCTTCAGACTATGTACCATCATTTATTTTCTGTTATTCTGTGTGTGTGTGTTAAGTGCCGTCAAGTTGCTTCCGACTCATGGCGACCCTATGAATGAAAGTCCTCCAAAATGTCCTGTCTTTGACAGCCTTGCTCAGATCTTGCAAATTGAAGGCTGTTATTCTGTTATTCTACAAAACTAAAAATACATCAGATAAATGGTAAACTCGCACAGTTCAGAGCAAGAACAATATTCTTTTTGCACTGTGAGTCTTGGTGCTCGATCAATTTCTGTTACTTTGTCAAATTAAAAAAAAAGAACCTTTATCGCGGACACTTTCCCCATAGTTATGGATTTATTTTCAACATTTTAACTAACATGTAAGGAAAAACGGACTGAAAGAAGACTGAAAGCAATTCAGGTCACTGCAGCAGTAATAACATTTGGACCAGCTGTTAATGTAGACATGCGCTCTACCAAATTTTATATAAATCACTCTGTATGGTATGCCGAAATGCAAACTGGAATCCTTTCAGTTTTCATAAACTTTTGTGACAGTGAGGATCTAGTGTGCCCAGAGTACTTCCATGGCAAAAGACAAAAACAGAAAAGCACTCTGATCCTTTTAATTTGGGTGGTATCCAACCATCTATGAGTGGAGCTTTGCCCATAGGAGAGAACTTTCCCACCGCTGCCCCTCCAGCTGCAGCTCAATGCACCCGCCAAAATGCTGCTCCTTGGTTCAGTGGTGGCCCATGATACGTAAAAGTGCTTATTGCTTATCTAACCTCCGTTCCATCCTGAGATGCCAGTGCAAAAGCCTCTGTTTCTTCAATAATGCTGTGCGATATGAGATAGGCAAGGAACTCCTGCACTCCTGTCTGGGTGAATAGAAGAGGAGAAAATTGATCTGGCTTGCATGACCAAGTCTTGGTTGGAAAAAATTGATCTGGCTTCCATGATCAAGTCCTGGTTGTGTTTCTGTCTCAGTTAACTTTGTCTTCTTATGCAATCCATCAGTGGCCCTTTAGTTGATGGTCTCTGTTTGAACGTAGACAAGGGCTCTTACTAGATTTATCTGCAGTCTGATACTGTGAACCATGCCATCTTGTTGAGATATTTAGAGGTAGAAGTAGGTGTCAAGGGTCATGCTTTGGAGTGGTTTAAACCATTCCTTATGGATTGGACTCAGAAGGTTGCTATTAAGGGACCACATAATCATAGAGTTGGAAGGGGTTGTACAATCCATCTAGTCCAACCCTGTGCTCAATGCAGGATCAGCATAAAGCATCCCTGACAAGTGTTCATCCAGCCGCAGCTTGAAGACTGCCAGTGAGGGGGAGATCACCACCTCCATAGGCAGCTTGTTCCACTGCTGAACTAATCGTATGGTATGTACATTTTTCTTTATTATCCAGCCAGTACCTTTCTGCCTGTAATTTAAACCCATTGTTGCAAGTCCTATCCTCTGCTGCCAACAGGAACAGCTCTCTGCCCTCTTCTAAGTGACAGCCTTTCAAATACTTAGAGAACAATTATGTCCCCCCTCAACCTCCTCCTCTTCAGACTGAACATTCCCAAGTCCCTCAGCCTATTCTTGTAGGGCTTGGTCTCCAGGTTCCAATCATCCTCATCACTCTCCTCTGCACCCGCACCATTCTGTCCACATCTTTTTGATGTGAGGCCCACTAATTCACACAGTACTCCAGGTGGGGCCTGACCAATTAAGTGTACAGTAGGACTGTGACATTTTGCAATTTGGATGTTATGCCTAGGGGTATGTACCAATTTTCTTTTTGGTATTTTTTGGGTTTATGTTTATTAAACCAGAAAACTTTTCAAAAATCCGAAAACCTGGTGTTTTTTTTGAAAATTTTTGGGTTAATAAATCCAAACTAAAAAAATACTGGAACCCGAAAAACAGGATCTTTCAGATCCACTCCGCCCCACTTCTCTGAAGTCTGGAGAAGGAGGGCAGCATGGATTTCTTTCAAATCCTTGCCAACCCTTCATTCAGATTCCTGCCACCCTCTTCTCCAGAGTCTGGAGAAGGCAGGCGGCGCAGATTTGAAAGAAATCTATGCCATCCGTTTTCTCCGGACTTCAGAGAAGGGGGGCGGCATGGATTTCTTTCAGATCTGTGCCGCACCCTTCTCTGGAGTCTGGAGAAAGGGGGTGGCATGGATTTAAAAGAAATCCATGCCACCTGCCTTCTCCAGACTCCAGAGTAGGGGAGTGGCATGAATTTGTTTCAGATCTGTGCCACCCCCTTCTCTGGAGTCCAGAGAAGGTGGGTGGCGTGGATCCGAAACAGCCAGCAGGTAAGTAAGGAGGGAGGGAAGAGGGGAGGGAGGGGGAAAATGGTGGAAGGGCCAAAGTGGTCCAAATAACGCTGAACATTTCAGCATTATTTGTGATCCGCTTTTCTGACTCCCTTTATTGCCATCATGTTTTATATCGGTAAAAAAACACAAAAATATCAAAAGTGTATTTTTTGGGTTTTTTAATTTTTTTGGCATATTGATATGCACACCCCTAGTTATGCCTCTGTTGATACACCCCAAGACCACAGATTAGCCCTTTTTGCCACTGCATCACACTGGCTGCTCATATTGAGTTTACAGTCCACCTGTACCCCAAGATCTTGTTCACACACACTGCTATTCAAAGGAGAACCCCCATCCAGTATACCTGTTTCTCATTTTTGTTACCCAGATGTAGAACTCTGCATTTATCCTTGTTGAACTGCATCTTGTTCACATGCACCCACTTTCCCATTGAATCTCATTGAATTCTATGTCAATGGAATTCTATGTTCCATTGATCTCACTGAATCCTATGTCTAGTGTGTTCGCTGATCCTCCCAATTTGTTGTCATTTGCAAATTTGATGAGTAATCCACCCCCACATCCAGATCATTTATAAAAATATTGAAAACTACCAGGCCCAGAACCAAGCCCTATAGCACCCCACTGGACACCTCCCTCCAATCAGATTGAAATGCCATTGCCAACCATTCTTTGAGTGCGGTTCTCCAACTAGTTCCTTATCCATCTAATTATCCTAGAGTCCAGTCCAGAGCCCTCCAGTTTCTCAATCAGAACATCATTGGGAACCCTGTCAAAAGTTTTACTGAAATCCGGGTAAACAACATTGACGGAATTTCCATTCCAGTAAGCTCATCACGCAATCAAAGAAGGAAATGAGATTGGTCTGGCATGACCTGTTGGAGACAAATCTGTGCTGATTTCCCTGGATCACCAAGTTGTCCTTCAGATGCTTTCAGACTGACCCCTTTAAAATCTACTGCAGTATCTTCTACTTCAGGGGAAAAACTGAGGCAAAATAGGCATTGGGATTTTCTGCTTTTTCTCTGTGCTCTGTCAAAGTGTCTCCATTTTTACCCAACAGTGAGCCAATCACCTCTTTTACCTGTGTTTCCTCTCACATATCTGAAGAAGCTTTTCTTGTTTTAATGAGCCTCCCTGGCTAGCCTCAGCTCACTCTGAGCTTTGGCCTCTCTGGTGACTGACCTACAGTGCCTAGCAACCCACAGATATTCTTCTTTAGAGGTATGTCCTTCCCTCCCTTTCTTGAACATTTCTTTTTTCTTGCTTGGCTTATCATGGAGTTCTCTGTTCATCCACACTGGCATCTTGGATCACCTGCCATGTTTCTGTCATACCGGAATAGCGATGGCTTGACCTTGTTTTAAGAGAGTCCACTTTTCGCTTGCTCTTTTCCCTTCCAGCATTCTTGCTCATGGATTGGCTCTCACCACGCCTCTCAGTTCATGAAAGTCTGCCCTACTAAAAATCTCCCATATACGCCTGTCTACAAACATCTGATCTTTGAAAACACATTTTGTTATATAAAAACCTTCCTATAATTCTAAACTATTTTTTCCCCTAATACTTTTATGTCGTATCATTTTTGCACGCTTCTAGTTAATCTTATTTTTTTCCAAAAACCCTTCAACCTGTTCAATTTGCGGTGGGGTTGCCAGGCAGGGCCTGGCAACCAGCAGGGGGGCTTACCCCGCAATGGGGGCTTTTCCCAGCAATGTGCTGACATTGCCAGTGACACATTGATGTCACTCCCCAAGAGCCTGAAAGTGACATCAGTGCATTGTCAGGGGCTGCTGGGAACGCTCTAGTTTTATCGTAGAGTTTTGCCCAAATGCCAGAATGTCCCCAGCATCCCCTCACAATGTACTGATATCACTTCTGGGTGCATGGGGAGTGACGCCAGTATGTAGGGATGCTGCTGACATCCCCCTGGTCTCCTATCATTTTACTCCCCTTTGGCCAGCTGAGCACTGGCAAGGAAGTTCCCGATGGCCACAAGAGATCCCCCGCCTCCAGCGGGGATCCGGAAAGCCTAATTTGCAGTGCTGTTGAATTACTCCAGGCTCCCACACCACCTTCTTGATCTGAATGGAGAATGAGAAGATAGGTTTCCAAATCTATATTTTCCTGAAACTTACTGTTAGCAGGTTAATTAAATCCATGTTTGGCTCAAGATGATGAGAGGCTGTCTGTAGGGCAACCAGCTCTCTCAATGTGACTGACAGCTGCTGCATTTTAACAATGTTGACTTTGTTCTCATCGGTCCAGTCTGGAAAGACGACATGGACTGCGATCAGGTCCTTCAAGTGGACTCCTAAGATTGGGATTTTGAAGCCGACACAATCAGCAAAAGCTTTGCGGTAGCTGCAGTAGTTTCCATTGGAGGAGACGAGTTCAGTCATTTCATTCCAATCCTGCAACAAGGCACAGAAGAAGCAAGACTCTGCTGAAGAATTCTTAGCACTGCTTTGCTCAATATTAAATGCATGGAACTTAGGGAAGCATATTGGATGCCCGGAAACAGCACTTGCTTGGCCACGATCCAACAGTAACAGCAGCATACATGCCTGAGACCTCTGAGAGATGTTGCTAGCAGGCAGTAGTGCTCTGAATATAAATTTAGGTCTGTTGAGTGGAAAGAAACTTGAGGGGCAACATTTCAGATGTCCTGGTCACCCTGGGGGGATCATGAAAATGGACAAGTCATGCAAGTAGATTTCATACAATGTTGACTCCACATAGTGTGAGCCCAGGCAGAAGGATTCATCATCTGAGGGCCTTTGGAAGCTCAAGGGAGCAGGAAAGGAGACAGCAGTGGATTAGATAGAGCAATGGCCTGACTCCATATGAAGCAACTTTATATGAAGATTTTGTTTTCAGGTTCCCTTACTTCAGTCGGAAATCTCTCTTTTTTAAAAATTACGTTCCTTTTTAATATAAATGTAAAGGAGCAGAAATTTACTGCCATATTGTTATTTCCATACCTTTGTAACCTCTGTGGAAAGGTGGAAATGAGTTTCTTTGAGACGCGAAATAGAGCTGTGGCTCAGTCCTCCCACAACTGCCATTAGTGTATTGAAATTTTGGAGATGCAGAAGTTTCTGTAGGGAAATCAGACATACGAATGCTTGTTAAAGAGTCAGAGACTTACAGGCTCCATTACTCAAGTAGGCCAAGAGCCAGCTTTGCAACAGCCACCTATAGGAGGCTGGTACCTATCTCTGGTGACTAGCAAAAGTCCTGTCACTATTCACTAGGCATAGAGTGGTGGATGTTGGCTATTAGGCTTATGATAGGAATAAGCACTGAAGGGCTGAGAGTTTTAAAATGTACGGAACTTACAAAAGGTATTTCAAATATGTATACTATAAGAAAATCAAACAGTCTCAGTCGAGTTATCAATAGACTTAAATATTTTTGGGAAAGAGGTCTACAGAATACAACAGCTACTATCTTGGAACTCTACCTTAAACATATTTTCTTGAAAATAAGTTGATTAGAGTTTCTTTCCAAGTGCATAAACTTAGCAATTGTAACCTTAGGGTGAGAAACGAGAAGTATGAGTGTACTCTGTAATCCATCTGCTATTTTAGGCTATTTGAATATTTATTGATAAACCTGGCGTGATAATCAAAAATGAAAAGCCAGCTCCTTGATTCCACCTGCTCATCACATTCTATTGTGGTGAACAAATGAAACCCAATACACACATATGTAGTGGTAGTGGCTAGATTCTGACTGATGGGCAGCCTATGTAGTTATAGGCATCAGGTAGAAATCTATTCACCCAGCCTTTTTTGCTTCTGTGCTCCACATGACCCATTGTTTGTGTGTGATTCAGTGTTGCTAGCTGCAGTTTTTGTTATTGATGCTTCTTACTGCATTGGGAATTGGGCTGATAGTCTTGAAAACTATATTTTGTCCAAATAAAATAAGTAATTAAAAACAAAGATGTCTGCCAGTCTCTGAATTCTCTTTTTATACCATATCCGTGGCCAGCACTTGACTGTATTTCATGCCGTTGGACTAAAACTAGCTGCAAGGTCAGCATTACCTGTGCAACATTGATGAACTTGGTGATGACGTCCGCCCTTTGCTGGGGGGTTGGCTTGCTAAGGACCATCAACTGGACCCACTTAGAGATGCCATTAAACAAAGCAATGGATCTTTCCAGAGTTGGGTTGTTCTCCAGGCAACCATGGATCACATAGCTCTGATAATCTGTAAACTAGACAAAGGAAATCATTTTATTGATAGGGTTTGCCCAGATCACATAAATATGCCAGACCAACACCTTCTGACAAGGTCCAACTTCTTAGGAAAATCTAACAGAAAATTTGCACAACCAGGGCAATAGTGTGGGGAAGTTCAAAAATACAACACAACCACAGTTAAGTTGAAAATATAACTTTATAACAATCAGTGATTATAATTTTGACAAACTGTGACTATATAAGATTGGAGTATAATTGGCCACAACTTTCAAAATTTAAACAGCTGTGATAACATTGGCATGGCATATGGGCTGGATCTTGGAACATCAGCCAACCCCAATGTGGCTTGATGTGTGACTCCTGCTCCCAGCGATCCCGCTGGGAGTGAACATAGGTGTGGCAGTATCCGGAATCACCTGGGCGTGTGCCGCTAGGTGATACCCTGCCACCTGGAAAGTGGCATTGTAGTAACTATCCCTTGAGCTGATCTTAATCTTACGTGATGCCACTTCCCGATCCCTTAAGGGGACCCTGCTCGTAGGGGAAAAAGGGGTTCGCAGACCGCCTATTCCCAACAGGATCCAGCCCAAATGCTTACCTTGCCTAAGCTGTGACAGGTATCATACAAACCACCATATAAGGGAGTGGAGGGTGGAAGCGACGACCCATGGCGGTCTGAGGGGCTCTGAAAGCCCGCTCCCTTTTTGTATACTGGGGGCGGACCTGAGTGAAAACTCACTCTTCCTCTGACTTCCCCCACCCCCACCTCCTTTTCAGGGAGGCTCACTCCAATTGGCCCTTTCAAACCATCAGGGCTCAGCTGATTGGAGGAGCCCTCCCGGGTTGTCAAGTATCCTGCCCCATGCCCCACGCAGCAGCTGCCTGCT
Source organism: Euleptes europaea (assembly GCF_029931775.1). NCBI lineage: Eukaryota > Metazoa > Chordata > Lepidosauria > Squamata > Sphaerodactylidae > Euleptes > Euleptes europaea. Next base: position 35,237,382 of record NC_079318.1, on the reverse strand, counting down.
GCGTGAGCTCGGTTCCGGCTCTCCTGACCTTCAGGTACTTTTTTGCACTTCCCTTGGCCCGGATTCGCAACCCAGGCCCCGGGTAAGTACCGTAACCTTCAATTTCTCACCGTACACCACCTTTGCGAATATTCAGTTGACTTAATTTAAATCTGCTACTGTGTGAATAACACTCAAGTAACACTGAAGATGCTTTATTGATCAGATTATAATGCCTGGGATTCAAAGGGCTTCCCATATAAATGGAAGGCACTTTTGCTCATATGAAGGTGGGGATCTTTTTGCTGATTTCCACCAATTGCCACATCCATCAGCAGCCTACTGTGCCACATACTATGCCTTTCAGAAGGGACTAGGGTTGGCAAGTGGGTGGTTTTGGTGGGCAATTGCCCGCCAATCCACCCAGCTGCTCTGGAGCTGTGGCTGCATGTGCACATGGGCACACACGATGACATCACTTCTGGTTTTACTTCCAGAAACACTGCATCGCCTTGTCTACTTTAGCACTCAAACCCCCCAAAATTTGGGAGTTTAAGTGTTAAACTGGAAATGATGTCATCATATGCGAGCACCCACATACACACACACACACAGCCCCCCCAGCCCCATCCCTCTAAAACCTCCTGCCGATTGGGAGGGGGACTTGGCAACCCTAGGAGGGACCTACAGACCTAGTATCTGATGAAGGGAGCTTTGACTCTTGAAAGCTCATACCCTGGAAATCTTGTTGGCCTGTAAGGTGCTTCTGGATTCAAATATAGCTGTTCTACTGTAGACCAACATGACAACCTTCCGAAACAGACCTCAGAAGTGGTTTGTTGGAGTGCACAGAAGGAGGGAGCAAAAATAAAACCCTACCTGCTTGAGCAGAAGTCTGCTTGCAGAAGTCTGAATCTAACCTGACATATTTATATTAAACTGCAAAGTGTTTTACAATTTTTATTTCACAAAAACACTTAACTCCAACAACTGTGTATCTTTATAGGCAAGGTGTTCCACTGTGCTCATCAAACCTTCAGTCAGCAATCTCCTTTTCTTTTTCAAAACTTGAGGATTTCGAAGTGGACAATGCTAAATGAGGATGCTAAATGGTTTTGAGCATCTGTTCCTGGCTCCTCTTTTCACAAATCTCACCACTCCTTGAATTTTATTATCTCCTATCCTCATCAAAAGCTGCATATTACTTTGTAGACCACCTACTTGGGCAAGAAAACAGTGGTCTGAGGGCAGGTCCCCCATTGAATGTACTGTGGCAGTATTTTGATAAGATCACCAGTTTTCTTGCTGATCATGCATGTTTTCCTGTAGTTGTGGGTTCATGCCAGGGTCATCTACAGTTCAATCTGATTGCATAAGGCTTTCCTTTTATCTTTGACAGCTAATTAAAACAGTTACTAAAACATTAGATTTATTGCATTTGGCCTTCTAATCTTGCTTTAAGAAAGATAATGAGCAGGTATCAGATATCCTTTTTAGACGCACCTATTTGATTACCTCATCAATAGCCAATCATTTAAGTTAGAAAAGATTTGCTGTAAGGTAAGACTGCTATTTTTCTATATAAATGCATTGATGTGTTAAGCAAATCAGGTTTCTCTGGAAGGAACTCTCAGAAGAAATAAGGTGAGATTTCTGTGTGTGTGTGTGTGAGAGAGAGACAGACAGACCCGGGGTTATAGAAAAATTCCTAAAAGCAGTTTAAAACAATAACCTGAAATCTGGTTTGCTTTACATTTTACTAACTCTAATATGGTTGAGAAATGGTAGGAGTTTTGATAATGTTGGTAGTTGCTTTTGCAGAAGCTATAGGGTTAATTTTCACATGCTAGTATTTTCTAATGTCTTGCCTTATAAAGAGAACTATTTCTTTTTTCAATAAAAGATAAAAACTCTCTAAAGGTTTCCTGCCTGGTTTGCTGGTATTAGTTCAAACAGCAGAACTCACTATTAATTCATTTGTACTATCAGCAAATTGAAGGTTGCAAACAACTTTTAATCTGATAGATTGTGGATATACCTGGAGCTAAGTGTTTGATTCTTAAAGTTTGATTCTAAAAATCTTAGAAACCAAGAACTTAGAAATTAATCCAGTTTCTCTGTTTGGATACAGGCACAAATCATGCTTCCCAATCACTTAATTACCCAACGTGTGAAATGGCTCTATTGAAACCTATTGTATTTTTGATGCCACGTGATACACGACAGTTCGATCTGTTGTGATTAATCTGTGATTCACACATGAAAATAAGCAAGTCAATAAGTGTATGTGTGAACCTGTCCCGAGACTCCCAGTAATATTTAATGGAATCCCTCATGAATCAGACCAAACCCAGGTATAAGCAGTACTGGTCACATAACCTAAGTGACATCTGGCATTGTAGATTTCTTACAGATATCCTTCTGAAAGATTTATGCTCCAGAAAGGTGAGGTGCTCGGCAAGCTCGATGGGTTCCAGGTGATCAAACAGCAGGCAAGCTTTCCCCTTCTTGGCATTCTTTTTCCTTTGTGTGACTCTTCTCATCCAGTCGTAAGAGGGACTGTAAAAGAGAATAAAGGGGTCATGGTCAGCGCTTGCTGCCCAGGGACAGAACAGTGGGACTAGTGCTAGAATCTTGCTAAGACATTGCCAAAGCACCCAATAAAGGTGTGAAGTAGAAGGTCAGGCAAGATGAGGTTAAGGTGAAGACCTACCTGTTTTGAATGTTCTTCCTAAAGATTGCCATGAAATTATTTCTAGATCAGCCTGTCATACCTGATAAAGATAATAGGGCTATACTGTAATAGAATAGTTCAAGAAAGTGCTTTATAAAAGGAAAGGGACAGTATATATAGGATGTATTACCAGTTTGCTGCACATATCACCCTGTTGCCGTTTCCTTATTTTTTAGATGTAACACTGTTTTTTCTTCATTATATCCACACTATGTAGCATGCCTAATATGCTTTGTTCACTCAGATATCAGTAATCCTAGTCCTAGCTCTTTTGATGTCTCATATTGTTTATATCAGCCTACCCAGGGCTAATTAAATGTTTCTTTGTATAGACCATTATCAACCAACACTATAACCAACACCACTTTGAGTTTCAGTGATAAAGGCGGACTATAAAAACAGTAAATAATTTTTCAGTTTTCTAATGTATAAAATTATTAAGCACTGCAAAAAGGCCTATTGAAGGACAGAGAAGTAGCCAAATTGATCCGTCACCTGATTATGAAGTTTGGAAAAATCCTAAATCATTTCATGGAACTCATGAGTCAAGACATGTGCCTGTGCCACCCTCCTACCTAAGTTGTGCTGCAGAACAGCATCGCCATCATTCTTACATTTGTAAGAAAGGGAATGAGAGACAGTCTCATGGTACAGCTTGCAGTTATACGAACCCGCCTTATATTAAGTCAGACAATTGGTCCATCGTCCTTAGCATTAGCTTAGGCTTGAATCAGCTCTGCAGTGTCTCGGGCAAGGAAAGGCCATTCTCAGCATCTGCTAATTGAGACCCTGTCAACTGGAGATGCCAGAGATAGACCCGGCAACCACCTGTATGCAAAGTGTGCTCTCTACCACTGGGTCATGGCCCCTCTCCCTTTAAAGGGGAAGTTTAAGGTGAGTTCATATGGAAGAGATGGATGTTTCCTGCCTGTGGTCTACAAACTTTCTCCTGCTTTGAAACAGCCAGAAGCAGCATAGAAGGGGTTATAAAGTACTTGACAAAGGAATCCTTTAAGTGGATATTGTGTAATGTGGGACAGCCCAGACTAAGACAGCCTTTTAACATTTCTTTGCTGCTTGACTATCACTGCCAAATATTATTTTAGTGCTGAATAATGAGTCTTTGGCACCTCACAGATTAGGATCCTTACACACTAGAGATGTCGATAAGGTGGATGTGTTCTTCATAACCCAGGTGGTTAGCTAAGTCTTGAAACTCCTCAGTCAGACGAACCAAGCCAAGGTCCAGATTAAATTCTGCAGGAAATTCCAAAATCCAGTATCTGAAAACCATGAAAGAAAAGTTCATTCAGCTATCAACCCACAGAATTCTTTAACTACATGCCAGTGTGCTATAGTCTAATTTTCTAGAAAAAATTTAAGAATTAATCTTTATAAAACCAAATTAACTAAATATTGACTTAAAGAGAGCTTCATACCATTAATTAGTTATATGGTAGAAGACATCCCAAAGGTATGGCTTCTCCCATCACACTGATGCAATGGTTGGGAAAATTCCCACCAACTGAACTTTTCCCTGCCTCACAGATGTTGGGCACTGTCTAAAAGCATGGTATAGAGTTTACTCTTGAGTCCCCTAAAACACAGACTATGTCTGCATTCAGATGCCACAATATAATGTGATGTGTTTAAACCTCAACTTCCTGTACAAATCATAGTCGGCCTACCAAGCAGACACAAAAGTACACAGTTTGTAAATTCCAGATCATGCTTCCAAGCAGACTACCAGGATGCTATGCAGAGCTGCCTTGCATTGCTAGGGCTGCTGGCAAAATCCCACTACCGTAATATGCAACCTGGAAGAGGAGGAATGGAAGGGAATTTGGGGGTGGGGGTGGTGGCAGAACTTACAGCAAGCCAAATGCCTTCCTTCAGTTCCTTCCCCTTCCTCATTTCTGTCTAGCTGTTCCACTAAATTTCTGAATATTTAAATTCTGGGGGGTGGGAAATTAACAGCCCTCTCCCCCTTTTGTCTCTCGCAAATCATCAGCCATTGTCCCCTTCCCTTTCTGTCCAGCAAATACACATCTCTGAAAATGAAACAAAAGAGACTTTTTTCAACCCTCGCCCCTTCCTTCTTTGATGTTTTGCTGCTTAACAGGGAGGAGGGACAAGGGAGAAAGGCACAAGGAAAGCTTTCTGTTGTCCTCTGCTTTCCTCTCTGTAGGCACTGTGAGTGAGGTTGACAGGGGAGGGTTTGATGCTGACAAGAAAAAGAAGAGGAAGAACAGTTGGTTTTTATACCCTGCTTTTTTCCTCTACTGTAAGGAGTCTCAAAGCGGCTTACAATCACCTTCCCCCTCCCACACCAGGCACCTTGCGAGGTAGGTGAGGGCCGAGAGAGAGAACTGTGACTAGCCCAAGGTCACCCAGCAGGCTTCATGTGGAGGAGTGGGGAATCAAGCCCAGTTCTCCAAATTAGAGTCTGCCACTCTTAACCGCCACACCACACTATGGGAATTTTTTGCATTTGGGTATTACGACAAACCATGTTTAGCGTCAATAACAATTAATTAAATAAAGGTAAAGGTCCCCTTGTGCAAGCACCGGGTCATTCCTGACCCATGGGGTGACGTCACATCCCGACGTTTACTAGGCAGACTTTGTTTACGGGGTGGTTTGCCAGTGCCTTCCCCAGGCATTAATTGATTAGTTTTAAAACTGGTTACAAGCCAGAATCCCAGCTTAGCACCCACCCACCAACCACAGTTTGCTGGGCAGCCTGCATTCAGACATCACACCACAGTGTTAAACAGCTGCAAAAGAAGGGAGGAGCCACCTCCCTAAATCCTCACTGTATTCCTTGGCTTTACAAGGATTCTAGTGAGATCTGGGGATTCAAATGTGTTCGTGAACTGGAGGTCCTGCTTTGCCCTTCTCAAGGAGTCAGGGGAAGTGTTGCCAAGCAAACAGGCTGCCCTCAGTCCACTGCTATTGATTGCACACCTCCTGCTCTGGTCTCTCAGGATGACTTTGAAACTCACTGTTATGGCGTGGTCACCACTTCCTCATGGTTTGATCCCATGTTGCCGGGTAACATCTGTTAGTAAAACCACGCGGGACAAACAAAATACACTGCTAATTCTCAAGCACACACTAAAGTGGCGACCTCACCGCAACGGCAATTTAAGAATCGGACCTCAGTGGGTATCCAGTGTCCTTAACTAGTTGTGTGAATGTACTTAATTGACTGAAAAACGAAGAGTGAAAACAGATATAGCTTCAGTGGCGAGGCTGAGGTTCACATGAAGCTGCCTCTTGAATCAGACCCTTGGTCCATCAAAGTCAGTATTGCCTACTCAGACCGGCAATGGCTCTCCAGGGACTCAGGTTAGGGGTGTACTTCTAGACAAACATACAGCCTTCTGGAACAAATTGGGCTGGGAGGCGGGCACATGTCACCGTGGCGTTTGGCAAAAGCAGGATTAGCATGGCATGATCTGCCAACCCTTGTGCCACACAAAACTACCTCCCCGCTTTTTGGAGAGCAGCTGTATACAGTGCTGATTGGCTGCCCCCTGTGTTAGTAACACCAACTTTCTCTGCTCTCTAGATCAATTTTAAACTGCTTAAAAATTGTGTTTAAAATTTGTTGGAAAAGGTGGGGGGTAGGAAGCAGAGCCAAAAAAATCTAAACCCCCTCCTGTTCTCAGGTTTATCCGTTTTTACCCTAAATCTCATGAATATCTAGAAATGGCTAATTACGCTAAAGCTGTAGAAACAGATGGGGGGGACTCATTTCCCATCCTGCTATATCAAGTAAGATGGGAACAGAGCATGTGGGGAAACGATGGAGCCATGCTGGTTTCATGCTGGAAAGGTTTCCTACTTACTCACAGTGAATTTGCAATTGCCCAGTATCTTGTATTCTTGAGCTCGCTCATCATCTTCATATAACACCCAGGCAGGTTGTGTGTGTGTTACCGGTAAGAGCCGTCAAATTGCTTCCAACTCATGGCAACCCTATGAATCAAAGTCCTCCAGAATGTCCTATCTTTGACAGCCTTGCTCAGATCTTGCAAATTGAGGGCTGTGGCTTCCTTTATTGAGTCAATCCATCTCTTGTTGGGTCTTCCTCTTTTCCTGCTGCCCTCAACTTTTCCTAGCATGACTGTCTTTTCCAGTGACATGATGTGACCAAAATACGATAGCCTCAGTTTAGTCATTTTAGCTTCTAGGGTCAGTTCAGGCTTGATTTGATCTATAACCCACTGATTTGTTTTTTTGGCGGTCCATGGTATCCATAACACTCTCCTCCAACACCACATTTCAAAGGAGTCTACTTTCTTCCCGTCAGCTTTCTTCATTGTCCAGCTTTCACACCCATACATAGTAATAGGGAATATGATGACATGAATTAACCTAATCTTGGTGGGTTAGGTTTCCCATTTTACCCAGCTACTTGCAATGTCTACCCCTTTATAGGCCTTGCTGTGATTACAGCAAGGGGATTAAAGGGTGTTAATAGCAGGGCAAAGGAAGATTGTGTTTTCACCTGTTACTGTTGCTGTGAGTTGTCACCTTGCATAAAATGTTACAAATATCCACCTTACATTTTCATTGCCTTTGATCCTACTGCTTGCAAATTGTTCCCCCTCTGTGCCAGTTTATGCAGTATCTACCATCTGAGGACACACCTTGTACTTCTCAGAAACAGGGGTTTCATCTATGAAAATTTAGGTCAAAATAACATCTGTTACTCCTTAAGGCACTCGAAGACTCTTTGTTTTTGCTGCAGTAGATTAACAGGGCCTACCCCTGGAATGAAGGGGCAACTGAGCTTGAATATGGCCAAAATCTCACATGCATTGCAAAGCCCATTAATCACCATTTGGGAACCATCTCCTGCCTCAGTCAATAAACATCACCACCATTCACAATATGATATTTTCCTCGTTTTAAATATCATTACTCCTTCTTCTGCTAGCGTGAGGGAAAATCACTGCCTGCTTGCTTACCCTAGATCAGAGATACTCACAGTGGCTCGGGAGACACATGTGGCTTTCTTCCATGATCAGCTATAGCTCTTGTAAGCACTGTTACCCAACAGGGCACCTGTCCCATATTTCAGGAAAGTGGGCAACGTCCTTACCCACTGGTGCTTGTGGTTGGCGTGTGGTTCCCACCTTGAAACCATTGCCAGAAGGACTGGTAAGCTGTCAGGCTCCCTGAGGCGCAGGCCTCATGCCAGGGGTGGAAGTAAATGTGGCTTTTTTGGTTGGTGGTAACTGCAAATGTGGCCCTCCACAAGCTGCAGAGTGGGTTCCACTGTGCTAGATACTGACCCATAGTGCCCTGAAATTAGGTGTCAAAAATTATTTCCCTAGTGTGTTCAACTTTTATGGAAAAAGATGGTGGGTGGCAAAGATCCTGCTTGCCTCTTTCCCTCTTTCAGCTCTGTAAAGTCATCATTCAATACAATAATTCTTCATCTCCTGATCTCATGTCCTTTTTGCAATACCAACATTTGCTCATTTTCAGGATGGTTGAAATGAGAATATAAACCAATGTTCTGCACAGTCATCAATCAAGAAATTTTTTTGAGTACGCTGAGAACACACACCCTTCCAATGGAATAAAATTCCACTTACCTCATAAAGTAGCAGATTTTTAAGCGGATTTCGTCTGTGTTTTCTCCGCTGGCATCTCTATATGTAAATTAGTTAAAGAAGTCTCTGTGCCTTTGGTTTTCTATAACATCTGCAAGCTATAGTTCTTGTTTGAATAAGCAGAAGTTATATATATCGGCAACACATTCTCAACATGTCTATTCATGACAAAAGTAAGAACTTTTTTCCCCAGCATAATAAGAAATATCAAAGACAGGACATCATTAAAACACATCAGGACAAACATTAGGGTCTCCACAACTAACTGTAATTCACATAATCGGTAAAATTGTACAAGGCCTAATTCTTCCCAATGGCCAGTTGTAAATCAAAGGTTGCAATCCTGGGGGGGGGGGGTCCGAATCTCCTTATGAGCCGGCGTGACCCCGCGCTGGCGTAAGTGCTACTTTAACACGGAATAGGGAGCTCCGCTGGCCACCCCTCCAGAGCAGCCACTCTGAGAATTAAATCCTGAAACAGTCCCCCCTACTTGATAAATTCCCTGATGAGTCAGTTGAGCTTTTGGCAAAGAAGCTCCTGTTGGGAGAAGACCCTCAGCTTACGCTCCAAACTGCCAAGTTCTGCGCTGTTGCTGTTAAAATATGCAGAGCTTTATTAGAGAATGGTTGTTAGAATATTTTATAATTTTATCAATTTTAATATGATAATTTTAACCAGGGGTTGCTTTTGTTGACCTTACACCTTTATATGTACGGGCAGTCTGTGATTCTGCGGTGCAAAACTATTGTGTCTGGAAATTTTGATGTGTTGGCACGTGATTGGTCAGTCGACCGTATTAATAAACTTGAATCCTGAAAGTGGATGCTCGCGCCACCATGGGGGAGGTGTTCCCAGGGAGTTCCTGGGGCGGAGCTGCCTGTGAGTAACTTCCTAAATCTGTTTGCCCTGGGAACACCCCCTTGAGCTGCAGCGTGGGGCAGCCTCGCTTTGTTCAATGGGGCATTTCCCCCATTTTTGCTTTTTATTTTTAAAAAGGCTTTTTTATTCTCTGCGGCAGCTGGGAAGCCTTGGAGGAGGTGGTGCAGCTGTGGCGCTCCCAGCCGCCATGGAGCTGAAAATCTCACATTATTTCAGTTTATTGTTTTAACACTTCTACACTGAAAGTATTTGAATTATAAATAGATTCTTGGTTCCACCAATGTAGATCTCTTAAAGGATATAGGGAGAGAAGTTTGCTTGCCAGTTCTGTGGAAGGTAGATACCAGCGATGCATTAACAGGAAGGTTCTTGGCAAATTATTATTATTCAGTTCCCCTTTGTGACCTGTAAAACCACAGACGAGCCATTCAAAACAGGACAACGTGCATTACAGCATGTGCGTGTAAACACACAAATGTACATATATTCAAATATATATTAAAGTAATACAAACAAAGGTAAAAAACACAGCTTACAATGATCAGCAATGAAATCAGAAGATAAGAAAGAAAGGGTGCCACACCAACCCTGTGTTTGCTCCTCCCTCGCCGCAAAGAAGCCCTTCAAAGACTCGTGCAAAATTCACAGCTGCATGTTGGCTATGCAAATGGAGGTTGCTAATGGAAGGAACAAAGGAGCAGACGAGTGGGGTGTGTGTGGAATTTCTCCTTTTGCGTTGGACCTTGAATAAGCATTTTAAAGGTTGCATTTAAAAAAACAGCTTTGAGCAAGCATCAAAATTGACCCTGCATAAACGGCCTGTGTCGTTTTACTTTGTGGAGGATCTTTGGCCAAAAGAAACAACCCCCTCCTGTAATTGGTTCCTGATTGCTTCTGACTAGTGTTGCTTTTCTTCAGAGCTGCTTTGCACATTACATTTTTCTTTCATGCTAGCCTGCTTAGTGTAGTGTTTAGAATGTCAGACTATGCAGAAAAGACCCAGGTTCAAACTGCCACTCCGCGCAGCTCACTAGGTGATCTTGAGCCAGTCATTCACCTCTCTCAGGGAATGTCATGAGGATAAATAGGGTAGGAGAGAACTGTGCGCATTGCCCTGAGCTCCATGGAGGAAGCATGGGATTAAAATTAAATAGATAAATAAAAAGATGGCGGTAATCTTTATGTAGGAATATTTCATCATTTCAAGTAAACTGTGAGTTTTCTTATTGATTGAGCATGTGTTTATAGCCCTCTCCATGTACACACAGGAAAAAGAATGCTTCAAATGATATGGAGTGCACTATTTTTCAGGTGTGAAAAGGCCCTAAATACCTTCTCACAGTAAAGGAAAAAAAAGCCTTCCTCAATTAGTCTTGGCAAATGACTTATGATTCTGGCTACCTAGGCCATTGTTCACAGCCTTCTCCTTTATTATCTGAAGACTTTTCCTTTTAAAAAATGCTTTAGCTGATTTTCTACAACTGTATCTATTTACACCCAGTTACAAGAATACTGTGTTAATTTCTTCTGCTGATTTCTTGTTTGGAAGTGGTGCAGCGTGGCCTTGCGTACTGTCAGTGACTTGACAATTGCATCTCGGGAATGTCCCTTCTTTTTATATACCAGCCACATCAAAGATACTATGGGTATACATGTACAAACGCATACATTTGTAACCATTTCAAGAAGGTATCCTTGAGGACTCATACCAAACGTTTGAATGCAGGTGCGTAATAGTTCATCCAGCGTTGCAGCCTTCCCAAGCGTATTGGACCCCATCTTCCTTTAACAGTCATCAGAAGAGACAATGCGCTTCCACCACACTGAAGGAGAGCTGCTGCAGGGGCCCCATCAGAGAACTGTCAGTCGCATTCTCTGCTACGCTTCACCAGAAATCTGGAAGAAGGGGTGGGGGAGGATTTTTATCTGGGCCAGACCTTTGCAGTCCTGCTAATCTTCTTCTAAGATGCAATTTCCATTCTTTCCATTCCCTGGCACTATAAGTGCTTAAATGCCCGTTCTAGTAAACAGTGTCCATTCCCTCTCTTCCAGGAAGGGATGTACATACCTTGGAGAGGAAAAGACTTGCTCAACTCATTTTATTAGGGTAAGAATGTGGAACTGGAATGAATGCACATTCTTCCCGTTTTTCTTTGCCTCTGGTTCCCCTGCACACTTTGTTGTGACTCTCGTCTTAAATTTTAGATGGTAAGCGCTTTGAGAGGGGGAGCCGGTCCTCTTGTACTCTGCAAAGCACCAAACACCTTGATGGCAGTACATATATAAATGTCTATATAAAATAAAAGCATCAGCACTCTATTGAAAGAACAGCTGGTGTTGGGAAAATGTTTTTCCCAGATATTTAATTAAAATATTTAATTTAAAACATGTATATCCCTCCTCTTTATTCAAGAGGATCTGCGAGATAGGTTAACATTGATATTAAAATTTAATGCTAGGAAATGTGGAAGGCAGCAGGGACAGAGGAAGACCCAACATGAGATGGATTGGCTCTATAAAGGAAGCCACGGCCCTCAGTTTGCAAGACCGCCATGAGTTCGAAGCTACTTGACAGCACTTAACACATACACAGAGCGAGCCTTCCTTAGGAGGAAATCCATAACCCAGGTGTCACCAGCAAGAAGGCCGTGTGTAGTCACAAGTAACCACCCAACTAAAAGTGGGAGAATGCAATACAGCAGGATGCTTGGAATGGATCTAAAAGAGCAGGTAGGTTCATACATGTAATATTTTACATATTATTACATCATGGTGTACCGAAATTCATCATGTAGGCAGAACTGTTAATTAATACCTTCATTAAGCTCTAATATCGATGTTCAGATGCGTCAATAAGGACTGTAGTTGTTCTCCATAGCTTGCATACAATTGGCTACAAATTCACAGACGAGATCTTTACAAATCCCCGCCTTTCCTCTGGAATCCCTCTTCCCCTGAAAAGGCACTCCTGAAGGCCAGGAGCCCTAGGGAATGGCCTGAGGTGTGGTACAGTGGCTGCAGGGGGCATGGGGGGGTTGCTGGGCATTGCTCTCCTTCTTGTGAAAGCTCTTGTTTCAGCCATGCAAGAGTTCGCAAGAGCTGTGGGGGACAGTTTCTACCAGTTACGTCCCCCCATCCCATCCTTGACATCAGGAGCATCTTTGGGGGGGGGGGGAATGGGGCTTTTGGGGGTCAGCAGAAGGGGGATCAGCTTCACTCGCAGTGGTTTTGGGCCCAAGCCATTCATCATGGCAAACGATTGCATACTTTACACAAGATATTAAATTCTGTGCCATGACCATGAATTCAAGGGAAACATCCCCTTCTCTAGTAATCAAGGTGGTTTAGTTCTATAGAATAGGTGAAAAAATAGCTCATTTATTACACCAGCTCTCGTTGTTGAGGAAGGGGAGGGAGACAGGATTGCAAAACCTTTTTTTTTACAGGCCTTTACCTTTAAGAGCTGCATGATGTGAGAAGCAGGAATTCAAGACAGGAAGCTTTTCCTAAGGTGCTGAAGGGATTTCCTAGATGTTCATTCCTACCACAATAACTATAATTCTTAACCAAAATCACACAGTGTTATGAAAACAGGTTACTGGGAAAGAAAGAAACCTCAGTAAGTGAAGGGAGTGTGTGAAGCAACTCAAGCTTTTTGTTTCTTGCCTTCCAGAACTCTGCCTTTGCCTATTAAGTACTGCAGTATTGTATTTATCAAATAAAACATGCAAGCAAGGCCAGGTTTGCTTGGCTAGCAATTAAAATCAGGCAGAGTGTGCTTAAGAACTTACAATAGCTAAGGAAATAGAGAATGAATACTGTTTGATCCTGTAGTTTGAATACATGTTTGTTTGTTTATTTTTCCTTCTAGTTTTAGCCTCTGTCGTTTTAGGGTATTATCAAGCATTCTAATTGTATTCACATTTAGTATTTGGTCGGATATTAATTAGTTATGTACGTTGATAATCTTGCCATTTTTAACCATTTAACCATTTTGACAGCAAATCTATTTTGTATTTGTTTTTATCCTATGCTATTTAACTATGCAAATTTGTCTTATTTGATGTTCTGTGACTGCCAATAAATTATTGATCAGATAAAACACATTCTTTAGCAATCCAGTGAGATTTTGTCCTTTTGTTTTAACTCTGTTTTCTCAGTACTTGTGATTTTCCCCTTCAGCCCTGAGATCCACCTGCCCATTTACTACAGCAAAGGCACAATTAACTCCCAGTCCAATAGAAAAACTCCCGCCAGCACTTCCTAAGTAATTCGGCAATTCCTAAATAATTCCGTTTCACACATTCCTGGCCCCTGCTGTGTTAATGGTTGTCTGTCTTACAGCATGCCACATAACTGGTTAAAAGACGTATGGACAAATTACTGTGGAGAGCATGCACTGTAGAAACAATGACAAACAAAAAGGAGATTCACTTGTGTTAGGGGCCAAAGCAGAGGAAAAAGAAGAGGAGTCATAGGTCATTTATGCATGGTTAGTATATTGCTGGTTCATCCCTCTCTTGTCTCACACTTTTATATCCCGAGACTGGAAAACGTTATGCATGGTGTGGCTTGTAGTTGAGTGTCTCATGAGCACAGCATAAACACAGGGAGAAATCAGGAAGTGCCGGAGTCCCCGCCCCTTTAAACGCTGCATTGTCATTGGCAGTACTGCTTACTCTGTCAAAAACGTCACCCGTCCCCTCCCCTCCATGGTTGGCCATTTCACAACCCAAGATGGAGTAAAGAATTGCATCCACAAGAGTAAAGGGGGGAGATTCTCCTTTGTGCTCACAATGCTGAAACTGACTCCTGCCTATGACTCGCAAAAAAGGAAGGGGGGGGGAATCTCCACAGTTGAACATACACTACTGAAACTGATTAGAATAGACCAGCAAATTCACCATTTGTCCCTTTGAATCACATAAAAGGAAAGGGGGGGGGAATCTCCGCCGCTGGACATACACTACTGAAAATCACTAAAATAGAAGCCTCCTTTTTTTCTGTATATCTATTTAATAATAATAAAAAATAATAATAATAAAATAATAAACCACACTGACATAACAAAAAATAATAATAGAAGCCTCTCCTGTCTCTCCTCGCCATGTTTTTTTTCCTGCTGCTCCAATGGAATACCAGTATATCATCATATCATCCAAAATACTATTAAAAATCAGAGAGAGAATTAGTGGAGCCTAGGATTGTGCACTCGCTTGCCCCCCCCCCGTAGGTAAGTCATCACCCAAATGCGGGGTGGGGGGGTGGGGAAGCAAATGTGTGATCCTAGTCTCTGCTGGCTCTATCTACGATTTTTAATAGTGTTTTGGATGATTTGATGATATGCTGGTATTCCATCAGAGTAGTGGGGGGGAACTTAAAAAATGTGGCGAGGGGGCACAGAGAAGGAGCCGACCACGGCCTCCTCCGTGTCCAATATGGCTTCATGGAGCATTGCGGAGGGAATGGCTGAAGGAGGGGTTGGAGGAGGGGTAGGACAATGGGACGCGTTGGGATGTGGGAAGATCGACCTGCAGCTGAACTATGCACCTACTCACATCCGAGATACGCTCGGAAGTAAACGTTTTTTCGGGATAAAACAGGGATTGGGAAATCCAGGGAAATTGCAGAATGGAAGCAAGCTGTGCCCTGAGGGAGGGAAACGTCATGCATAATCCCCGCAGAGAATGGGGACATTCGCAGGAGAATTGTAAAAACAAACTAGCATAACCGACCATAGAGAATATGCATTTTGGCAGACTCTGCTGAGGACGGTGGTCTTCTCTTGCGTAGCATGCTTGGCTCTCACCTACTAGTGACTGACAGAATAGAAGGAGGCACCGATGGCTGAGGCTCTAACTGTGAATTTGGAAACCCAGAACTCAATCTATGGAAAACCCATCCAGCACTGCTCCTTTACAAACCCTGTTGCAATGCAGGGGGGGGGGGTTATAGGTCATTTATGCATGGTCGCTTTAACCTCCTTTATTCCCTGTTTCATCCAGGATCCAATTCTTCTGTATGCACGTTACCTCATCCCTTGTCGGCTCAACCCTGTTTCAACGCAAAATGAACCCGGCTTTTCCCATTCTTCTTCTGGCCCAAATAAACCCGTTCATCCTGGCTCATTCCAGAATCACTGAGTGAGCGTACAACTTTCTCGGGTTCAGCTTCGCCCCACCCTTTTCCAAACCCCTCTTCAAGGCAGCATGAAGAAAGCCAAAGAGGGGAAGCACAGAAGATTGGCTTCTCTCACAGCCAATCACAAAGCAGTGGGTAAAGAGGCAGGGATTCAAGTGCGTCCTGCTTCGTCGGAGCTCTTTCTGAGCAAAAGAAAGGCTTTTTAAAAACGAGGGTTGGATTTCTCCCCCCCCCTTCTTTCAGATTGCTCCATGTTTTGTTTTTTGTTCTTAAAATGCTTTTTTATGCGGCAGTTGGGTTTGGGGGAAGGAAACCTTCTCTCGCGAGGTAAGCCAATTACAGAGCAGCATTTAAAGGGGTGGGATTTGATTTGAGCTTGGGAGACTGCTTTTCTGTATTCATGCCTCCATTAGCACAGTTTCGTCCCTGATCATTCCAGCCAATGTATACAGTTTCCCCCAACCTGGGTTACTTTGATCCTGGCTGAAATGGGGAATGAAGGAGGTTAAAGCGACCAATGCACAAATGACCATAATGACCTAAAGCTAGGTAGTTTCTGTATCTTTAAAAAATGAATGGTTTAGAAGAGAGAAATGTGCCAAATTCTGCTTGCCATACCTAGCTGAAATGAGCTGCACCCACTGAGATCCTTTTTGCTACAAAATTATTAAAGCTACAAGAGGACCATCAGTGTATGGTGTACCGATTAGAGAGTCGGATGAGGATGTGGGAAACGCAGGCTGACATCCCCACTCAGCTGTGAACTTCATTGGGTGATCCTGGGCTAATCACTTTCTCTCAACCAAATCTAACTCACAGGGGTGTAGCGAGGACTAAACAGAAGATAACCTTATACGCTACCCTCAGCTCCTTGGAACAAGAGTAGGATAAATGTGTTAGACAGACTCTTGGGGAGGGATCAAAGATCACTGATAGAGAATGGATTTTGCACGTAAAAGGTCTCATGCTCAGTTCTGGCCACCTGTGTAATTAAAAGTATCTCCAGGAAAAAAAATCTTCCCTTCTGAAGTCTTGGAGTTGCTAACAAATGGATAGTGTTCCCAACCTCCAGGTAACAAGCAATCTTAAATATATAACCTGTGCCAGTATTAAGAATACTTTATAGAAGAGGCAGCACGAAGGCTCATAAATCAACAGTCCATAATAGGAAAATATACACTTTGAATCTTTTATTTCTAGGCAAATCCAGCATTACTTCATGCTGTTGCCTGATCACAATTAAACACAATAGCAAAAATCCCCTAACTACCTAAGACAACCTAACAACACAAAACATACAAATAGATTTTTTTCCCTTGTATGTTTTGTGTTGTTAGGTTGTTTTAGGTAGTTAGGGGATTTTTGCTATTGTGTTTAATTGTGTTCAGGCAACAGCATGAAGTAATGCTGGATTTGCCTAGAAATAAAAGATTCAAAGTTTATATTTTCCTATTATGGACTGTTGATTTATGAGCCTTCGTGCAACCTCCAGGTACTAGTTGGAGATCTCCGGCTATTACGGCTGTTCTCCAGCCGACAGAGATCAGTTCACCTGGAGAAAATGGCCACTTTGGCAATAGGACTCTATGGCATTGAAATCCCTTCCCTTTCCAAACCCCGCTTTCCTCAGGCTCTGCCACCAAAAACCTCCCACCAATTGTGAAGAGAGGACCTGGCAACCCTACAAATGGAGTAGACAAGGCTAAGCTGGATGCACTAGTATTTGCCTGCCTCAGTTGCTAGTTATTGATACTCAATTAAGCTTCTTATGAATCTGGCCACCCTGGTGTGGTTTACAAGGGCACTGCTGCTCCCTCCAGTTCCTTGTAGAATCGTTTTTGGGCAGCAGTTCCCCTTTCTGGCTTAGCGCCGAATTGGGAAGTGTCTTGGAGTCGGCTACTTGGAGTTGCGACCCCCCAACCCTGGCCACCCTTGGCATGCAATGACCACCCCATGATCCTTATACTATGATGACCTTAGCATACAATTAAACACATCGAGACAGTAGCTGGAATGGAAATGGCCACAACTTTATGGGTTACAGCATCAAGCATTGGGATTGCATAGGGGCTGGATCCAAGGCATCAGCCCAACCCGCCTGCCAACCGATGCATCCTACTCCCAGCCCGCCTGCTTGGAGTAGCCTGAGATGGCAGTATGTGGGACCCACTTGGGCGAAGGCCTGCTGTGTGGTCCCCTGCCCCTTGGCGGGAGGCCACCACCTGGACAGCCACCAACAGGCTATGTCCCATCCCGACTGGGCATATCCCTATTCCAGGCCTTCCCCAAAGCCCCTTATTGTGGTCCCCGCGCAGGCCGCCTTTCCCCTCAACCTGGATCCGGCCCCATGCCAAAACCGCCAAAGGTTGTGATGAATTAATACAAAGTTGACAAAACAACCAAACAGCCCAAGTATAGGGAGGGTAAAAGGTAAAGGTCCCCTGTGCAAGCACCGGTCATTCCTGACCCATGGGGTGATGTCACATCCCGACGTTTCCTAGGCAGACTTTGTTTGCAGGGTGGTTTGCCAGTGCCTTCCCCAGTCATCTTCCCTTTACCCCTGCAAGCTGGGTGCTCATTTCACCGACCTCGGAAGGATGGAAGGCGGAGTCAACCTTGAGCCGGCTACCTGAAACCGACTTCCGTCGGGATCGAACTCAGGTCGTGAGCAGAGCTTGGACAGCAGTACTGCAGCTCACCACTCTGTGCCATGGGGAGGGCAGGACAAATTAGGTAGCAAACTCAGCAGGGTGAGGGGGACGGCTTCTTAAATACCTGGCCGGAGGAGCCGAGTGCAATAGCTTAGGTCTGAGCCTGCCTGCCGGCCCCGCCCCTATTGAGCCAGGGCCTGATTGGTCCATTTGAAATATAGGGCAGGCCAGGAAGGCATGCAGCAGGGCAGGAAAAGTTCCAGCTGGAGTTACAAACGCTATGGCTTTTACTCCAGCTTCCCCACCAGCAGCCATTTTGTGGCAGCCTGCTGGCTGCCCAGCTGAGCCCCCGCCTCACCGGACAAGCCCCTGACCCTTGTGCCAGCTCCCAACCCTCCCCAGCGCATGCCAGAAAACTGGGCTTGTAGGTGAGTACGAGCCTTACTTCTGCAAAAGAGGGGTAGAGGCAGGCAGAATGTCTTTTCGTGAATATATTTTATTGATGCAAAACGTTCCCTCAGACTGAATCAGAACACAAATTCTGCCATGTTCAGAAATTACAGAACAGTAAAGCATAAAAAAAACCAACCAAGTAACCTTTTACTTATCTGCAGGTACCAAGTGATTGCTGAAGGAAATTATAGTACAAGACTTCCTAAAGATGTTCAGGCTTTGGCAAATCATAGAATAGAATCACAGAATCACAGAGTTGGAAGGGACCACCAGGGTCACCTAGTCCAACCCCCTGCACAATGCAGGAAATTCACAACTACCTCCCCCCCCCCCCACACACCCAGTGACCCCTACTCCAAAAGAGTTTCAGAACTGGAAATCCATTTGGAGATTTCTATGGCAAATTCAACTGTTAATTCATTTACAATTATTTTCTGCTGTTTTTCTTAGGAGAAATATGGAAAATGTGTGTTTGGGTTTGAAACCTCAGGGAGGGAAAAGCTTATGGGGGGGATTTAGAGCAAGGAACTGGCAAGTGGAAAGAGGATTAAATAAATACTTGTTTTCTCTTAGAAATTATTTGGGGAGGGAAGCAGAATACAAATAAATGAATAAAACAAAACATCATGCTTGCCCAAACGAGGTATCCCCAGTGTCACATCCATGACCATACAATGGATTGATCAGAGTCTTTTAAATACAGGGTTAATGTGTTGAAAAGGGTAGTAGAAGCTTTTCATGGCATGGAGGTAAATAAATCTCATTAAAGGGACAAGGAATGTTTTCCTCTGGGATGTGGGCAACCCTGGAGGCGACCTTGCAGTAGGGGAATTTTAAAAAATTCAACAGGAAGATCACTTCTTTGCTAGTTTTGGATGTTTTAAAACTTTTCTTAGTATAAACAAGTTACACTGGTTGTACGTTCCAGTGCCAGAGAAATGGAACCCTGAACATGTTTATAGGGAGGGAGGGAGGAGGAGGAAAAGACTAACAGGATCCATTGTTGAGATTGCTATGACAAAGGCTATAGATTTGATCAGGGGATTTTCACTTTAAGTTTTCCTCAAAGTGAAAATGTTAATCGCATGTTTCCAGTCGCAAAGAAATTTTTAATTAAAATGAAAAGTAACATCAAAAAGCCTTCGACAATATTTGGAACATCAAAAACGTTTCGAAAGAGTTGACAAAGCTGAGTGTCCCTTGCCACTAGGAAGGCTGCCAGACCTTGGCTCCCATTTGCTCTCGCTACCTCCAAGGCTGGCAGGAGAAAAATAAATTTTAAAAAATCAAAGTCAGGTGACAATGTGATGTCAGCCCTTGCTAGGAATCTCCCCCCCCCAAAAAAAAAAAACCCTCTGTGGTTTTATCATAGAGTTCCTGGCAATTCCTGGAGAAACACGACATCACTTTCTGATTTCCCCCAAAAGTGACATCACAGCAGTGCCCACCATCACCCCCATAGCCCCACCCCCCAGTCTCTTGCTGGTTGCCAGGGTGTGCCTGGCAAACCTAGCCAATAGTTACCCGCGTGAATTATGGAGCCACAGTGTAAATAGTAATGCTGTTAAGAACAATAGAAGCCCTTGCATGGCTTTGCCAGCAGCACTGTAGACTGAATAACGGGCAAATGTGGTTCCCTTGCAATCAATGACCTAGCTGGGAGTAGTGGGGGAGCCTTACTTTGCCTGTGCACAACAACTTTCACCACTGCACATTACTTCTGAAAAAAGGAAAGACTTTGGCCATTTTTGCATGGTCAATGTTGATGCTCGCTCAAAGCTCTTTTTTAAAATGTGACTTTAAAAATGCCTATTCATGGTCCCAACACTCGCCTGCTCCTGTGTTCCTGTTTGCATAGCCATTAGCATGTGCATAGCTAACACGCCTCTGTTGTTTTGCATAGTTCCTTGATGGGGATTCTTCGGGGCAAACACCAAAAGTCACGTTAAATGGGCTCTTTAGTAATGCAAAGCAGATATGCGTCACTTCGCAGTCACTTCTGGAATGACGGTTCAGCGTGCAAAATGTAAAAAAAAAATGCAGGGCAATTCAGTCTGGAACGCGCTGCTAATTACCATGCAAAAATGGCCTTTGTGTCAAAAGAAACGACCTAACAAAGGGATGTCTGCTGCATGCAGCAGCCAACTATGATATGACATCCTTGCCCTCGTGTCTCCGTTTTCACCTTTCTGTGATCTGGATTGTGAATTGCAGCACTGTGGCAATAGTGAAAGGCCCATAGGGTGGTACTCTGTGCTGTTCTCTCCAACAGTGCAAACATCTGATTGTGTTATAAAAAAACCTCAGTCTGAGCAGAAAACTAACTACCTTTTCAAGCACTACTCAGATAGGACCAAAGTAAAGAGGAAATGGCGATAGCAAGAAGCTGAAGAAGATAAGCATCTAAATATATAGGCAAACTCCAAAGGTCAGTAACTGTTGGGAAATTTGGTGCCTGTTACAAGATATTATCCCCCTTTTCCCCTGCTAATGTACTGTAGAGTGCACGGTTTACGAAAGATGGCATTTGCCTCTTTCCTTTTTGTTCATCAAAAGTTAGCACCCTTCATCATCCTGTCAAAAATAACAACTCCTGAAACTGGTCAGGCTGTTTCGAAGGAATTCGTTTCTAAAGTACAGTGTTACAGTTAAGCTGAAATACTATACAGGCATTACGCTCCAATAGTACAGAGAAAGAAAAACACCTGGATGGCTGAGCTTCAAGACAAATCACAGTTCCTAGACCTTTAACCATTTTGTAGAAGGGAAAACTTCACCAGGTACCCTTCTCCTGCCTAGCAACATTATAATGAAAGCAGATGCACCTGCTAAAATTCTTGGTTCTGCACACCTCTTAAAGACAAGGAACCCCTGCTCTGGACTGAACCTGGCAAGGCAATTCGCTTATTGCTTGTTTTCTTTTATTAAAGCCAGGATGCCCCCCAAAAGTGCCTTTTTTATTCCTGTCATTAGACCACACTACTAATGGGTCCGGCAGAAGATTGCTGTTTTCAGCATTGCATCAGGAGGGTAATAAAACAGCATTTCAGCCTTAAGGTATTTTGCAAAGCGAAACTGGGAAAGCATTTGTGACTTTTAGAGGGGCAAAACCCGCAAACGCACATCCAGCCCAACGATAACAGGGAAAATCACTTACTGTACTTGGTTCTGCCGAGGTATTGGACGCAAACATCTCCCTTCTTTGTCCAGCTGCCAAGTGCTAAAGCATAAACGAGCAGCTGTTTCCTTTGAGCCGCAGTTGTGTGTCTTAACTAGTCACATGCCCCCTCTGATAAATTTCTCTGCTGTGCCAAGAGGTCAGACGCTGAAGATCATTATTCCCCTTATTTAAAAAGAGAATGAAATTCTTTTCTTAGCATCAGCCTGAGTGGAGGCATTTGGCTGGAACATGGCTTACGGCCCACAGTTGTGACAATGACAGTTATTTCAAATCATCCGTGGTAGAAATAAAGCAAAACAGATCAGCCGTGTCAGAGGGCAGGCCGGCAACGATGGAAAACTAAACATTTTACTGTAGTTTAACTTTCTTTTTTTTTTATTACTAGCATTACAGTACTCGTTCACCATTTGCTGAGCAGCAGCCGCATTTCAGGAGAACCTTGTTGGGCGGTCTCCGCCTTTAGGATCAGTTGTGGCTAGGGTTGCCAGGTCCCTCTTCACCACCGTTGGGAGGTTTTGGGGCGGAGCCTGAGGAGGGCGGGGTTTGGGGAGGGGAGGGACTTCAATGCCATAGAGACCAATCGCCAAAGTGGCCATTTTCTCCAGGGGAACTGATCGGCTGGAGATCAGTTGTAATAGCAGAAGATCTCCAGCTAGTACCTGGAGGTTATTCAAGACTATGCAGCCACTATGGCTAAAATAAATTAAACCAAACCAATAGTATAAGGTCTATATATTATTTTGAATCGGTTTCTTCACAGCATTCATGTAGGAATTTGTTGGAACATATATACAAATATACAATCTTGTTGCTACACAAGAGTTCTGAATAGACTTACTATACAGGTTTAGAAAATAAACCCAAGTATATAATTTTGTTGCTCCACAAAAATAATCCATACACAATAACAAAACAAGACAGGATTCCGGTATATGTCCTGTTTCAAAAATAAATTTCCTCAGTTGGGAAGTATAAAATGTCCAGTTGTTAATTTTTTTATGTCCTTGTCCTTTTAGGAGCAGTTTGTTCAGCGTTGCGTTGCGCTGGTTGCCTTTTGCGCTGTGCTGGTTGCCATATGTTGAGATTTAATAAGACTACAAGTCTTTTCCAGCTGTGCTTCCATAGGTTTTCATATTGTTCATATTGATCACAACAGGTATAGTCAGGTCATCGTGTTGCAGCTCAAGTGTATATTTACTTGACTAAGTACCTGGAGGTTGGCAATCCTAGTTGTAACAGCATGAGATCTCCAGCTAGTACCTGGAGGTTGGCAACTTTAGTTGTGGCAGTAACAAAGGCAATATCAAAGGAAGCTGCAGAGATGCTTCCTCTGCACACTATATCTTGGATATATCCCAAGTGGCATGAGAGGAGGTATGTGCCTTCTCTCATGCCGCTACTATCTGCCCAGGATTGCCATTTGCCTCTTTTTTGTCACTGACACTGACAATTCATTGGTTTGTTTACACCACTTTTATGTCATTCAAACAATTTTGTGCCATTTATATGCTACTAAAGCAAAAATAACATTGGGAAATGTGTTGATTTTACTAGGAAATATTCAGCTGGTGTGAAAATAAAGACTCAAGTGTTTGTTTCTCAAATGGGAAAAACTAAATTGAAATGGGGATAGTTGCCTCAAACAACCATCTTTCGAAATTCAGTTTCATCCCTTCTTTGAAGTGGATTTGATGTTTTCTGGCATATGAGCAGATATTCTGCTGAAGAATTAGAATAGCTAAAAAAGACAGAAAGCTGAGCTTTAAAGCCCTACACGGCCTGGGACCATCATAACTATGGGACCCCCCCCCCCAAAAAAAAGCAACGGTGAAATAGATCAGCTGGCCTCCCTTCCCTTCTCCCCTTCCTTGTTCCCTCCTTTGCCTTCCCTTCCTCCCTTCCCATCCTCTGGAGGGGCATCTTCTGGACCAATCATCGAGGAGGTGGATTAAGCTCTAGCAATGACATTCCACAGAGCCTCTTCAGGACTGAAGGACTCTCCCAGGGGCATTCATACTTTGAACATGCGTACAGGGAGGGGAAGGCAAACAACTTTTGTACTTTTACCAGTACTGTAAAACAAAAGACATGAAAATGCAACTTGAGTCTCAATAAACGAACCTTTCCCTTCTCTTCCTTGCCTCCCTTGTTCCTTTCTCCCCTTCTTCTTGGTTCTTTTATTCCACCTATCTCTACCTTCTGGGGGACCCGGGAGTTTTTCGGTTTCCACTGGTCTCCGGGTCCATCTTAGACCGCACTCACCACCGAGGAGTTCTTCTCTTAATTTTATTATCTGGAGATAGGATGCCATCTTATTAGGTTAAATTGGAAATAATGGTTTTAAATGTAATGTTTTAATTTGATATTTATATTGAAATTGCACTGTAACTTATTGTTGGAAGCCGCCCTGAGCCCAGCTTGGCCAGGGGAGGGTGGGGTATGCATGGAACATTAAAAATAAATAAATAACGAGAGCAGGCATTACAACATGGGACAAATGTGAGCTTATGTAGTTACCCACATATTTGGATTTACTTTTTGTTGGAAAGGTGAGCACATTCCATTAATCAAAATATTAATAACCCTGCCTGTCTCCCATAAATCTGGGATGGCATAGTACTAAAACAATTAAAATTAAATTCAGTTTATTCTCAACAGAACAGTCCACAAAGCACAGAAGCTTGTTAGACTTTCTCAACGTGTTCACCCAATACAAGGGTTGAGTAAACTACAACACAGATACAAACACAACTAAAAAACCCCTAAATAAAATTAAATCTTATGCCAGAAGCCAGCTATAGAATTCTTAAAACAGTTATCCATGGAAAAATCCCTATATGCTAATGTGTGTGTGTGTGTAAACATATGAAACTACCTCACACTAATTCAGACCACTGGTCCATCTAGCCCAGCTAGGGTTGCCAACTCAGGGTTGGGAAATTCCTGGAGATTTGGGGATGGAGCCTGGGGAGGGTGGAGTTTGGGGGTAGGAGGGGGCTCAGCAGGGATGTGATGGCCAGAGAGCCCGTGCTCTAAAGGGGAACTGGAGAAAATCTCTGTAGTCTAGAGATGATTTGTAATTCAGGGAGAACTTCAGGCCCCACCCGGAGGTGGTCAACCCTAAGCCCAGCAGAGTACATGGTGGCTCTCCAGGGTCTCCACAAAAAATGTCTCTCCCAGCACCTGTGACTGGAGATACTTACACCAGAGTTGCCAGGGATTAAACTGGAATCTTCTTTATACAAACCCATGTGCTTTATTGCTGTACAATCCCCCCTCCTAAATGGGCTAAGGAGTTATACCAACAGTTATACCACAGAAAAGGTAGAGTTTAGAGTTTAGGCAGAGGTATTCTGGGTGTGTTCCAGGCACAAGGGACTGTGAGGACACTGGGCAGAATCACTCAGTAGGGTAGAAGATATCAGCAGAGGGTTGTAGGGTTGGTGGCCGAGGTATACTGGAGGAAAGATGTGAGGTTCAGTTAAACATAATAGTTAAACATACTGAAATAATTTAATAATCGGATCTATTTATTTATAACAAATACTACCAGATGAAGAACTGTCCAAAGGCATAATGGAGGGATGGATTGATGGATGGCAGGAGAGAACATGACTGATGCATTTATCCTATTGCCACATGCCTCCAATGCATTCAGTACATTGGCGCTATGACATTGGTAATGTCATTTTCTTCCCTTTGAAGTGAGTTAAGCTGAGATTCATGGCTCAAGCAGGAATCTGAACCTGGGCTACCCCCCACATGTAAAATGTGGCTCCACTCTACAGAGTAGTCTGCAGGGCACTTATCATTTATGTCCGATGCCTTAGTGATGCTGCTGTGCCAGAACTGCAACATATTATATAAGCCCTCGTACATGCTGACTGTTATGAAACCACATAGCAACATCAGGCGCCAGGGCCCCAGCGCAGGTCAAGGATGAAGAGTCCTAGAATCTGCTCTGATCATCTTTGCTCGCTGGAGCTGGCAGAAAAGAACATTCCTCTTTTTAACTGTCCAAGGAAATTTGAAGAAATCCTCACAGAGTCTATACTGCTTTGGATTAAGTGAGTGTCCCAAGAAGCTAGGCCAGGTTGGATTTTTTTTTTCTATATTGAAATCACAATCCTATGTGACTATAACCCAAGATGGGGATCCCAGACCTAATCTGCATACACCACAATACACCAATATACCGTATATGCTATGCCAGTACTTCAGTTTATAGAGGTAATCAAATGCATAATTATAGATGGGGGAGACTTGTCTGAGCAGTAGTGTGTGCAAAAAGGATCTTGGCGTCTTAGTAGACCAAACAGATAATGAGAGGGAGGGCATCATGGCCATCTTCTGGGCATGGAGTAGGGATCACTGGGGATGTAGGTGGGGAGGTAGTTGTGAATTTCCTGCATTGAGCAGGGGGTTGGACTAGATGAACCTGGTGATCCCTTCCAACTCTGTGATTCTATTATTCTAAGTACTGGCATAGCATATACAGTATATTGGTGAATTGTGGAGTATGCAGATTAGGTCTGGGATCCCCATCATGGGTTATAGTCACAGTTGGGTTCCTCAGTTCCCATGCACATAGTGCCCAATTCAGATAGTGACTGAGGAGCGCATGGAGAAGACGCTTCCGTGATATCCCTCCCCCGACCCACTTTCCTGACCTGAAATTTTGCCCAAGGGCAGTAATTCAATTTGCTATGAAAGGAACACACTGTGGAATTACAGTATGGCTCTCCTGTGCTCCTTTTAGTCCTTCTGGCACCAAGTGGTCTAAGAAGAGATCAAAAGAGCTGGACATTATTGCCTCTTCCAGGGGCCCCTGTCACTGGGGAAGGGGAAATAATTCAAGAGACCCCTGTGACACCTGGCACAATTGTCCCTTTTTCAGAGGAGAAGAACACGGAAGAAAATGGAACAGCCCCAATTTTGTCCTTAAACCCTGCAGTACTCCTCCCTCTGGGAAACCCCCAGAAGCCCCACTGATGTGGGAGGGACCTCTGGGGTGCGCGCTCATTTCCAGATGGGAGGGTTGCCTGGAGGATGCAGCTGAGTGTGGCTCTGCTTCCCCCACTACTGTGAGATCTTTTCCCCATGGTGAGTTGGGCAAGTGGTGGTGGTGGATCCTATGCCAGGATGTGGGCCACAGCAGGTGCCCTGGTGATTTGCATTAGGAAATGACACAGGGAGAACGAGTTGGCTCCTCCAGCAATGCTGGCCAATCTGATTTAGGGGATTGTACAGCTGCTTTTAGATTTAAAAAAAAAAAATCCCACAGAGTCTGGGCCTGTTCTTTCGTACATGGTGAAGAGGGCTGCACATGAAATTGGATGTTGGAACAAGTCCCAAATCTGTCCTCTGCCATTAACAATTCTACCTGATGGTCAACAGAACCAGGGGTGGGGGAAAAACTGTAGAAGCAGCTATACATGCACTCTGTAGTCTTGCATGCAGTAACATACAAAATAAAGAGCTGAGCGGAGCTCTATATCCTAACCTCTTATTGCACATATACAATCCAAGCCTGAAAATTTATGCCGCTGACATTCTGGTTTTACTGCCCCAAATTCTAACTTTTATACTGGCCTGCAGGAAATTGCCTGGCCCACGTGGTGAGAATTGCCCACCTGACATGTGTGGTCACTTTAGACCGCACCACATGACAGTTGCCACTATGTAGTGAGCTGTGTGTTTAATATGTGAACTGGTTATTTCCTAAAGAGATCCAGCATGACAACATTGGAAGAGCAATGCCAGGGCGTTGAAGCCACATAACTCAGAATCCTGTGCAACTTCACATGGGCTTCTAAAGTGCACTATCAGTTAACCGTTCCCTTCTCGCACCCAAGATGGAAGTAAAACCCAAAGAACTGTGAGGGGAATCCCACTCGTTCAATGGATCCTGCCTGCCTGCCCTGTTCGCCTGCAGCCTCTGGTGAACCAGGTTGGTTTCCCCACTCCTGCACACGAAGCCAGCTGGGTGACCTTGGGCTCTCTTAGAGCTCCCTCAGCCCCACCTACCTCATAAGGGTGTCTGTTGTGGGGAGGGGAAGGGAAGGTAATTGTAAGCCAGTTTGATTCTTCCTTAAGTGGCAGAGAAAGTTGGCATATAAAAACCAACTCCTCCTCCTCCTCCACCACCACCACCTTAAAAGCTGCACCTGAGCATCAGGGGACCTCCAGGAACTGTATGGGTGGCAGTGAAGGGGACTATAGCTTGACAGGAATATGCTTTCCTGAATGGGTTAGAGTAAATCTCACAATGTGATTTTAATCCCAAACATCTTCCATTAGGAGGCAACCAGAGACTTCCGTGTGTTTGGGTTGAACACATGAAGCTGCCTTATACTGAATCAGACCGTTGGCCCATCAAAGTCAGTATTGTCGAAGGCTTTCACGGTCAGAGTTCATTGGTTCGTGTAGGTTATCTGGTTATCCGTGGTCTTGGTATTTTCTTTCCTGACGTTTCGCCAGCAGCTGTGGCAGGCATCTTCAGAGGAGTAACACTGAAGGACAGTGTCTCTGAAGATGCCTGCCACAGCTGCTGGCGAAACGTCAGGAAAGAAAATACCAAGACCACGGTCACACAGCCCGGATAACCTACAAGAACCAAAGTCAGTATTGTCTACTCAGACCGGCAGCGGCTCTCCAGGGTCTCAGGCAGGGGCCTTTCACATCACCTACTTGCCTGGTCCCTTTAACTGGAGATGCCGGGGATTCAACCTGGGACCTTCTGCATGCCAAGCAGATGCTCTATACCACTGAGCCACAGACACTGAGTTTTTGTTCAGTTGTAGTTCTGTAAAGGTTTGAATGCCGTGACTTGGATAGTCCAGGCTAGCCCACTCTCGTCAGATCTGTGAAAATAATGTGTAGTCACATCAGGAAAGTGACTTTTGCAATGGAGCCGACAGCAGATGTGAGTATGTGAAAACAAAGCAGGGGGAAGGCTGAAGCTGCTCCGCCCTGTATGCCAAGGTCACCAGCAGAGAAAGAGTGGGAGTCTACTGTCCTGTGTGGATTCACATGAGATCACATTAAGCTGCCTTATGCTGAATCAGACTATTGGTCTATCAAGATCTGTACTGGCTTCTTTGATTTGCAGCTGCTCCCCAGGGCTTCAGGGAGAAGTATTCCATATCACCTCCCAACTGATCCTTTCATCTGGAGATGCTGGGGATTGAGCCTGGGACCTTCTGCAGGCAAAGCAGATGCTCTATCTCTAAGCCACCGCCCCTCCCCAAAGAATAATTATTTATTATGATCAGGCATAAAGAAGAAAACAATCACAACAGCCACTCTCATAAATTCGCTAGATTTGAGTCCAGCGGCACCTTAGAGACCAATGAGATTTTTGGGGTATGATCTTTCGAGAGTCAAAGCTCCCTTCATCAGATACAAGTTTCCAGTTAATATCTGATGAAGGAAGTTTTGACCCTTGAAAGCTCACACACCCCAAAATCTTGATGGTCTCTAAGGTGCTACTGGACTCCAACCTAGCTGTTCTATTGCAGAGCAACACAGCTACCCTTGAAACTATCACAATACACTGTTTTCTTGCTATGTAACCTTGAATTCACCCTAGAATGGGCCTCTGGACTTTGCTGTAACTTGACCTTCCCAATAGCCCTCCTCTGCTTCCCTGAATCTGTAATGGTACCCCTTTAAAGTGCCCGAATCAGACTCATTCGTCTTTTAGCACTTTTAGTTGGAGTGCTTTGTGCTAAAATGCCTCAGGAGGCTCCCAGAATAAATCTCTTTTGACTTCCTTTTTTTTAAAGTCCCACATATAGGCTTCGGTTATAACACCATGCTCAATTTAGAGAGCAGTAAAGGTGTTACTGTGAACTCATAGAATCATAGAGTTGGAAGGGACCACCAGGGTCATCTAGTCCAACCCCCTGCACAATGCAGGAACCTCACAACTACCTCCCCCACATACCCCCAGTGCCCAGAAAATGGCCAAGATGCCCCCCTCCCATGAACTGCCTAAGTTCATAGAATCAGCATTGCTGACAGATGGCCATCCAGCCTCTGCTTAAAAACCTCCAGGGAAGGAGAGCTTACCACCTCCCGAGGAAGCCTGTTCCACTGAGGAACGGCTCTAACTGTTAGAAAATTCTTCCTAATGTCTAGATGGAAAATCTTCTGATTTAATTTTAACCCACTGGTTCTGGTCCGACCTTAAGGGGCAACAGTAAACAACTTGGCACCATCCTCTATATGACAGCCCTTCAAGTACTTGAAGATGGTTATCATATCCCCTCTCAGTCTTCTCCTTCTCACTGAGTTCTACAGCTACAGTGCGCATTGCTCTGAGGTCTGTGGATGCTTCAGTGTGCTTACGAAGCTCTTGAGTAAATGGATCTCCCCATATAGTTAATCAGAGGGGACATTCTGGGCACACATCCCCTTTGTTCAGCACCATGTATGCTTTGGGGTATTTGTGCACGCAAGGAGTCAATGCGCCTAAGCAATTAAAATAATTTTTCATGTCACTTGCATATCCAAGAGATATAAACAATTCTCTCAACCTTTAAACCCTATTCTATTATTTTTAAAAGATAAAAATAGGTTATTTTTTAAATTTAAAAGTACTGTATCAACAACCATGACATGTTTATTCATATGTATGAATGAGTTAGGGACACCGCCCCCAGGAATTTCTCTTGCACAAACCTCTTTTCAATGAATGAGAACTGCTGACGAGCATGGCTCTTGGACCAGTGCTATTACAATAATGGAAATTGGTCTAAGAACATTATTGTGAGTGTTCACAACTTCCATTCAACAAGGCTTGACTTGAGGATGAATCTGGTATGTTGTGTTCAAGAGTTTCTTGATTACTTTCTTCTTTTTTAAATTGTGGAAAGAGGCTGACAGCCCATTCGTGAAACAACAGCGTAGGGGAACGGCGGGGAAGAGGCGCAGCGGCGCCTCTTCCTAAGTTGTTTCGCCTACACCGTTGAAGGAAAAAAAGCTGTTTCATTTTTTCCTTCAAGCGGGGCTTTTTGCCCCATAGGGAACAGCGAGGCTGCGCCTGCTAAAAAGCAGGCACAGCATTGCCATTCCCTGCACCGGCATACTGGGCCGAACTGGGATAGGGTGCCGCCTAACCGGTGGCTCCTCCACCCGCCCCACCCCCAGAATGACCCCTGCGATGGTGCGGGCACTGTACGCCATGGCCCGCACCACGGAGAGGCTGTGCCAGAGGAGGGGCGAGACGCGGCTCCGCTGCGCTTAGGCGCCGGCAGAGCCACCCTCCCCGCCAGCATAAGTGCGTGTAATCACGAGATTACACGCACTTACGCTGGCGGCGGGGTCAGGCCGCCTCCTAAGAGGTTTCGGGGACCCCTTTCAGGAATGGGCTTGTAGCAAACATCCAAATGTTCATTCAGCCTCTGTCTGGCTTGCAAAGGAAAAGATCCTGATGATTTTAGAAATAATGGGCCCTCTATGCCCAGCTTTTACTGCAATACTGCTCAGTTTTTTGCTGCTGCTTGCTTTTTTCAAACATCAGGGCTGTTGCCATTTGTGCTGATCTTCCTCACGGGTCTAGAGACTAGGTGTAGCTGGGCAAAACAATAGCTCTTGGTGTAAGGGAGTGAATGAAAGCAACTCCAGTATCACCAGATGGGCCATTTTAAAAATATCCAAATGTGATTAAGATGCCAGCTATAAATAAACCAGCCGCTCTCACATTAAGTGGTTGTGCTTAAAGGCATCTGAAAAACATGATAGAAAGTACAACTTTCTGTAGATAGCGGCTGCCCGGAGCAGTAAACCCGTGAAAGTCTGCAAGCAACGTATGCGGTGTCTGGTGATCAACCCCAAATTCTATATAATCAGCTTTGGCAGAGGAAGGCCCATGGACTCTCACAGGCAAGGGTTCAGATCCTAGGAAAGAGGGAATGTCCTGAGGAGTAGCTTTTTGCGGGGCAAGGGAAACTATGTCACCAGGACAGCAACAATAGAATTGACAACTGTACCTAAACAGAAGGTGTTTCTGTCAAAGAGGAACCTATGCATAAAGCAAAGCTCACTTTTTCAGCTTGCTGAGTATTAAAGACCAGTAGTCCTGAACGAACAACCCACAAGGGCCTTCCCCTTCACAAGTAACTGACTACGAATGAACAGCTGAGCTTGCACGGTTCCTATTCATTTCGATGGTTCCTTGCAAAAGAGGATGTCCTGGTGGATATTTGCTCAGCCTCTTTCCCCAGTTAAAACAACATTCAAGTAAGCAAGGAACTCTTGATCACAACCTAACAGATTCTCCTGCTTGCCAAAATTCAGAGAGGTAGGAGAAAGCACCCCCTTTGTAAAAGCAATTAACATTCTCACTTGCAGAGTAGGCACAGGGAGATATAACAACATTGATGTTTTTCTTTGCCTGGCAACACACTTTTTGTTGTTGTTTAAAACCAAGTATACCCATCCTTCACTTTCTTTACAGGTGAACATGTGGACTCACACAAGTTTGTGTGTGCATGTGTATGTCTGATGGCATCTACCAATCTGATTTAATCCTGATTTTGAGGGATTCTCAAAGCAAACAGCACAGTGTAAGTGCTAAACCTTCAGTGGAAAAGAGGTTTAATCTATTACTACGCTGCACAGTTAATATGGAAAAAGGACTTACGTTGTTTCCTATGTCAGGTGGGTCCCATAGATTGTCAGGCACGGTGTGATTAAAATTCCACAGAAACATTGCAAGACAAACAAGGCCTTTTATGTCCTCAATCTAACATTACCACAGACTGTAATTTGAGGCTTTGATAAACTCAAAAGAACAAGGTGCCAGACAATCCCAGCAAGTGGCGCAGACTAACCACATCCGTATGTCAGCTTTTCACTGCCCAAGTCAGCTCGCGGTTTGCACTCTTCACAGCTAAAGACTAAACATGCCAGCACTCCAGGACAGTCAGAGCAAAACCCACATTTTCTTTCTCTTTTTAAACCAGATGTATATTATGAACAAGGCATGGGTGA
Source organism: Euleptes europaea (assembly GCF_029931775.1). Taxonomy (NCBI): domain Eukaryota; kingdom Metazoa; phylum Chordata; class Lepidosauria; order Squamata; family Sphaerodactylidae; genus Euleptes; species Euleptes europaea. Next base: position 35,204,736 of record NC_079318.1, on the reverse strand, counting down.
GCTATAAAGAATTCATGGAATCCGTGTAAAAGGCACCATTCAGTACACGTTAGTCTCATGATTCAGTCAAGAATGGCAAAAAACATGCAAAATTAGCCATGTTTGGGGATGGCACTGAATCTTATTATTGTTCATCTGCCTGTGCAACCCCATCTTTCAAGTCATGAGACTATTCCCTAGTTAGGCACAAGACAAAACGTACATTTGAAACGAAGAAACCAAAAACAGCTCTGTTTGCTGTCAGCTGAAACTCATCAGCTGGGATCCAAAGAGCTGTCTAAGGTGCAGCCAAGGGCTTGCGCATGCCCAGAGGTATTTTGTGCCTTTTTCCGTTTGAACAGCAGAACCCTGTGACATATAAAAAAACTTCTTTTGAAACCACTTGACACAATGATCGGAGAGATAGCTGTTTTAGAAGCATGTGTTCAAAGATACCTCAAACATGCAGAAATCTTTAGATCAAATCTAATACTTGTATGTTTGCTTCCATTAAAAAGCTCCCTGTTCTTTGCCTGAGAAGACAGTATGCAGACTTGTGCCAGTACCTATTTATTTTGTTCTAAAAAAAAAATCACACAACAATGCAAGCTATTGGCCTAAAAATAACGATTGGCCATTAGAGTTGCCAACCTCCTGGTGGTGGGTGGAGATCTCCTGGGATTACAACTGATCTCCAGGTGACAGAGATCAGTTCCCCTGGAGAAAATGGCCACTTTGGAAGATGGTCTTTAAGACATTATGCCCCATTAAAGTCCCTCCCCAAACCCTGCCCTCCTCAGGCTCCACCACGAAAATCTCTAGGTATTTCCCAACCTGGAGCTGACAACCCTGTGATAGCTAAATGGAACCTCCATGTTCAGATGAAGTATACCCCTGCATTTCAGCAGCACGGGAAATATTTTTGTCTTCATTCTTTGTGCATGTGAGTTTCCCTGAAGCATGTGGCTGGCTTCTTTTCAACTCAGATGCAGTGCCCTGACGTGTAGCACCCATACACGAGTATTTACATGCGTATGCAGTCCAATTGAGAAACCTTCTCTCCTTCTCTCTCACAGAGAAACCTTCTCTCTCACAGAGAGCTATGGGAGCAAAACGGAATGCAAAGAGCTCTAGCGCAGAGGTGTGCAGAGGTTAGATTGTGGATAATTTCTGGCAGACTAGGCAACACCTGCTGGGTGGTGGAATTCCGGCAAAGAATGCTGGGCTGTGGATCTCGATCAGATCCATTTTATGTCTTTAAGGAAGTGTATATACTTAAGGTGGTGGCACCTGAAAGAATTCAGCGGGGCATAAGCTTTTGAGAGCCAGGGGGGATTTCATCAGGTGACTACTTGGGACGAATTGACGAAGATTAGTTAACTATTAAGTGACCCTAAACCTGCACAGTTTATACTTAAGTGGACCACAGGGTATATATTTAAAATAGGTAATTCAAGTCTCAAGTCACCCTGGTCTTATGGACACATGCAAACGTTTTTTAAAGTATCCCCTAATGGAAAAATAGACAGTGGTTTACCAAGGACAGGGATTAGGAAACAGGGACCACGCCTGGCAAAACAGAGACAACGGAAACATGTTTTATTACTCTATTAGAATTATTTATGTCCTGCTTTTCAAAATATTTATCATTTTTTAAATTAAATATTTATATCCTGCTTTTCCTCATGGCTTAAGGCAATTTACAAATCATAACGAAAAGCATTATAGTTTTAAAGCAACAAACATGATTTGATCAACGAAGCCAACAAATTAAATCCAAACCTGTGTAAACATAAATTTAAAATTAGCATCCAATAACCAATAATAAAATGCAGCAGATGAACAGTTTATCACAGCAATCATAACTGACAGCAAAAGAGAACATGGCGGTGCATACCTTAGATTTATCCAGAACAAAACAGCTTGTCCTCTGGTGTTAAAAATGAAAACAAGAAAATACCAGGCAGACCTCTTGGGGAAGGACATTGCAGAGACATGGTGTCACAAACCAAAAGGCCACATCTCCAGTCACCAGCGACCTCATCTCAGATTGCAGGGGACCCGCAGGAGGGCTCTCAGGTAGATGTCAGTGAAAGGGCAGGTTTGTATGGGAGCCGGTGTCCCTTAGCATACACCATTTAGGACGTGGAGCCCATTCCTGAAGAGGGGGCGAAGCTCCTTAGGCGCCAGCATGACCTTGCGCCGGCATAGGTGCCACCCTCTCACAGAATAAGGTGGCACCTACACCGGCGCGAGAGCAAACACGCCAGCATCTGGGCGCTGCCAGCCTCTGCCACCAGCACAGCCACAACGGCAGGGCCTGGAAACAAACTGGAAGTCAATGCAGCAAGTCCCGCAATACAGGGGGGTTATAGGTTTGCCATAACATGTCCCCTGTTAAAGAACCTTGTCGTGACATTTTGGATTAGAGTCACCTGGAGCCTACCTTACATTCCTTTAGGCGCCAGCCCAAAACATTTCTCTTTGCCCAGGCTTTTAACAAAACAGTTTTATCTGTTCTTAAATGTTCTATGGTCTGTTCCAAGCCTGAGGGCTATTTTATCCATATCATTTTAGATGGCTATGTTTGTTTTATGCTGCTTTTTATGCCCTGCCATGTTTTTATTGACTTCTTTTTACAGGTTTTTGTTTACTTGTTGGTATTTTAGTGTTTTAATTGTGAGCTGCCTTGGAGAGGCAGCATACAAATGTTTGTAAATAAACAAATAAAGTTTCTGAAAGTTTTTCTAGGGGAATGGGTGCATTGAAATCAAAAGTGCAATTTAGGAAAGGAAGAGGAGGGAGATGCCATGTATTTTGCCATGGGTTAATTTATATTTCTGCTCAACATAGTGGTGTCAGGCAGTGACTATTGCTATAAATAAAAGGCCTACAAACTAGATATGCTTACCAAAAGGCCAAATCCCTTTCCTTCAGTAATAATAAATAAATAACATCAACGGTGATTATCCCAAATCAGTAATACTGCTTATTGTGATAGGAAAGAGCAGGAGCCCAGTAGCATCTTAAAGACGAACAAAATTTCTGGCAGGGTAGGTATGAGCTTTTGTGAGCCACAACTCACTTCTTCAGATACTTCAGAAAGCGCCTACCCTGCCAGAAATTTTGTTAGTCTTTAAGGTGCCACTGGACTCTTGCTCTTTTCTACTGCTAGTGACAGACTAACACAGCTATCCATCGTGATGCTTATTGTGATATATGCAATAAATATATCATAATTTCTCTTAAAAGCAACTGGTGTTTTTTCCTTTTCCAATTGCACTGTGAGTGTATTCAAAAACATCAGATTATTTGAACCTTGTAGAACACCACTTCTTCCGCTTCACTACAATCCCTTCTGCTGTCTTCTGAAATGTAAAATAATGCCCCCCGATTGAGACCTAGTTTTCCAGACCTTAGTTTTAAGAGCTGTATCGACTCACTTATGTCACAGTAGAGTTGCCAGGTGCCCCCAGCCCCTGGCAGGGGATCGGGAGGTAGGGTTGCCAGATCCAGGTTGGGAAACCTCTGGAGATTTGGGGGTGGAGCCTGGGAAGCCTCAGTGGGGTATAATGCCATAAAGCTCACCCTCCAAAGCATCCATTTCCTCCAGGGGAACTGTAGTCCCTAAAGGTGAGCTGTAATTCCCAGGGATCCCTGGGTCCCACCTGGAGGCAGGCAACCCTACGTCGCAGAAGCCAAAAAAGACAAGAAAAATGAGTGAACGCTTACCTCAGTGTGTACCTATGCGACCTCCCTTTTCCCATCCAGTTGGCCTCTGCCGAGGGGTCTCTTCAGTCCATCCCCCTTTACATGCAAGGCCTACTTTCGATAGCCTCTGAAGAAAAAGCGCAGGGCATTGTGCTTAGTTCACATCCTTAGCAACAATGGCAGGGCTTGCGAGGTCCGAAAGCTCAATTCTTTCAAATTTGTTTGGCGAAATGGTCAGCCCCACTTCCACCTATTCTTTCCTGGCTTGTTTTCCTGCCTCCAGAAGAGCCTTTTCCGTTTCTTATGCTATAAATAGGGCTTCCACACCACAACCTGGAGCAGCAAAGGCAGCAGGAAATGCGAGGAAAGCAATGAGTAGACCTCCCCCATGTTTGTCATGATACAAAATGAAACATTCAGACAACTCATATTACACACTTACCAGTGTAACCAAAGTGGTACAGTTTAATTGGTGCCCATGTGGAATCGGTTTTGCCTGGATCTCCCACCAAGGGCACTGTGAGGGCCACGGTGAAAAGAAACTAATTTTTAAAACCTCTGTCAGTTGCCTGATTTTCCTAGTCACAGGACCTGGGATTTCTGTGTACAGATTTAACAGTTTGTTGTGCAGGTTTCCAGATCAGAGGAGATCTTGAGTGTTATGAGAAGTTCTAACCAGAGATATAAACTTTCCAGAAATTTTGAAGCCACGGCAGAAAAAACACACACATTTTTTTGTTCCCCCCCTGGGAAAAAACGGAACTTTTTGGGGAAATTAAAATATATGCAATACTTACTGTCCTATAAAACCTAACCTAATACTACGGCTTTAACAACATAAAATGCATCATTTATAATATACATAGCATATAAAACGGCAATATTTGACATATGTATGGATTTTAAAAGTTATGAATACCTTAGTTTTGTACAAGCAAAATTTCAAAGATACCCAATACTGCAAGCTGATGCACCCTACGCTATTTTACCACATGAACCTTGATTTTTGCTGTCTGGTTAGAGAGAGCTAAGCTCTTAATTAAACTTTCCGTTTTCCTCTGAGATTTTGGTGCAGTTTCTGCCCCACCTCCCTCTGATGTTTTTTTTCTCCCTCCTGCAAGGTAGGGCAATAAGCAACTTTTAACCCAGTGTATAGATTAATTTGTCACAGTGGATTGAGGGAAAGAGGAAAAGGTCAACCACAAGTAAGGACAACAGAAGGTATGCAACAGGTGAAAATCTCCCCTCGTGAAGATCAGGTATCCTTCTAGGTGCAGAAATCCTTCTTGGATTTAACAGCTATATATGTCTACAGCATGTCCACCTTGTCTTTAAAAGCATTTTACTCATCTGAAAAGATAAACTATGTCATAGGAGTTTTTTTTTTCCTGTTCTCCCCAAAATTTCAATTTAGTAATTTTAGCTTCTAGGGACAGTTCAGGCTTGATTTGATCTAAACCCCACTAATATCTATTCCGCCATATTTCCTCAGACTCAAACTGTGAGATAGGTGGGACGGAGAGAGTTCGGTGAGAATTGTGACTAGCCCAAGGTCACCCAGCAGGCTTCATGTGGAGGAGTGGGGAATCAAACCTGGTTCTCCAGACTAGAGTCCACCGCTCTTAACCACTAAAAGCGTGCTGGCTTCCAGTGTTAGCCTGGCCTTCAATTTAAGCCTTTTTTGTTGTGACAGCAGCTGCCCTGGTCCCTTTCCCATAAGCACAAGACAGTGGAATCATGAAGGCAGTCTTTGTAAAGAAATGGGCCATTCTTAATCATCCCATTCACATATCAGGAACTGATCCACAGGACCCTTCTCTCCATAGCAGCCCTGTTCTGCAATCTTTAAAAACATTTTAAAGAAAGTTGCAGTATAGCAATATAGCTTGCAATACACTGATACTTGTGGGCATTCATCTTTTCTTTTGTCCTCAGGAAAACAAAATCTAGAAAAGCGCTAAGAAACTAAGAAAAGCCCTTACACAGGATATCTGTTAGTAGTGTCTGATCTCATCAGACGTGAGAAGGAAATCCTTTCAAATCATGTGGCTATTTAAAAAAAAATACTGCTTGAAACAAAGCACAAGCAACAAAACCCAGTTATTCATTCAGTGTTTTGTTTTCCCTAGTGAATGAAAGCTCCTTAAGGAAGGCAAGATGGAAACGTTTTCTGACTTCTACATAAAGTACTATCCAAAAAGCAGCATTTTCCCAGATGTGATATACTTGGGTCCAGCAACTTAAAACCACAGAGCCCAGCCTGCCAGCTGCCCATAGGTGAGTTACCATGATGGGAAACTTGGGCTAGCATGAGTAGGGTTGCCAGATCCCTCTCCGCCACTAGCGGGAGGTTTTTGGGGCAGAGCCTGAGGAGGGCGGGGTTTGGGGAGGGACTTCAGTGGCATAGAGTCCAATTGCCAAAGCGGCCATTTTTTCCAGGTGAACTGATCTCTTATCAGCTGGAGGTCAGTTGTAATAGAAGATCTCCAGCCACCAGCTGGAGGTTGGCAACCCTAGTAGTGAGGGAAGCCTTGGTCAGTCCGACTGTTCTGGGAATTTTAAGTTGCCTATAATCAAACCCCAGAACAAGTAGAAGTGTGGTGAGGCTGAGAACCTGAGTAGACATACAGGAGGTATCTATACTATCAAAGTATACTGCTCCTTTAAAAAAAAAAATGTACAACACACACAACCCCCCAACCTGCATAAGTTATTTATTTATTACTTCATTATACAAACCCTTACATATATGTCAATATTTCAATCTTTGCATTTTAATCTGTTTTCCTTATTCCAGTAAACAAGAAAAGGGCTCCATTTTTGAATGAACACCACTTGTGTGATGTAATTCTCTTTGCAGGCTATACATTGAAATTTCACTTATAAGCATATTAAACCAGCATTTCCTTAATCAAACCTCTGCCAAGGGTATCATCCCGGTGACAACAGGATATCTATCACACACCAGGAGCGGACAGTTTCTGTCACTTCTGAAGTGGCGCATTTGTTAACCCGGAATGCAATAGTTTTGTACCAGGCTTTAGTGACACCTAGTGGCAATCCCTGACAGTGCATTAGCTCAGGGATTTAAAAGACCCCATTTCCTTTTTGCTAGTTCCCCAACTTCCATTTACCTTTAATTTATGGCAACCCCCACTTCTCACAGTAGACAGACTAATTTAAGACTTTTGTTTGTCATTAATTGAACACTTGGGGCTTGACCTACCTACAGATTTTACATCACACTATTTCTTTCATAAAGAATTGTTACAAATCAGATCAAAATTCCAGCCGTGTGGTTTCCATGGCAGTGCTAAAGTTGGTGCAGCCCTGTGGCAGTCTGAAGTAACACAGAAAGATTTGTGTTACTGCAGGTTCCATGGATTAAGGAAATCAGGATGCTGGATGTTTTGGTGTGTTTTTTCTCTTTTGCCAGGAGTCAGGATTTCGCCAGGTTTGTAACACCTTGTGTATGACATAATATAAATAATACGAACAATAATATACCGTTTCCACTCCCAAAACATCGTTCCAACAGAACTTTATTAACATTTTGTGTTGTTGAAATCCTCTATTTAATAAATTTAAATTTCAGAACAGATTAGGTTGTTCACATTCAACCACTGACATTGTCAGGGTTCCCAGGAAGGAAGCAACAGATGTAGAAATATTTGGTTCTCCAACAATACCCATTTAACAATCCCATAAAATTACTCTTATGCCTAGGGGTGTGCAAAAAAATAAATCAGTAAAATTTGGATCTCAGTATATTGGAGCCGATTTTTTTAATGATTCCTGAAAATCCCCAAATCCTCATACTGGTATGGGTTTTTTTTCTGTTTTTTTGCGGGGGAGGGGTCCAAAAAATCCAGTTCCATCATACCCTATGAAAAATCTTTCTGGGGCTTGGAGGAGGCTGTTTTTTAAGGTAGAGGCACTGAAGTTTCAGCATAGCTGCTAGTGACCCTCCTTACAAGAACCCCCCCAAGTTTATTGAAGATTGGGTCGGGGTGTGTGTCCAATTTTATGCGCCCTCACATGGAGAAAATGGCAGAATTTGTTCCATCACAGTTCTAATATTCCGTTGGCACAAGAGAGAGGGGTGTGTGATTTCACCAGATTCTCCCACATTTCGTCCCCATGATAGTTTGTATCCATGGTAAGCCCATAAATTCTACCACTACATTCTCAGTGATTGCAGAGGGCTCCAGTGGGAAAGACATACGACCACAAATGCCTTCTGCTTGTGAATCCCTAGGATCCAACCCAATAATCCCACATTTTAAAATTAAGACAAGCACTGAATTCATCTGTGAAGATACTTTGCAACCCTTGAGATGGTGAAAGTAAGTATTTTGAAGAACAGATACCCCTTGTTCAGTGTATCAGCTTTTACCCATGATATCAAAGCAAAATTTCAGTAGACTTCATAATACGTTATAAAATGTGTTTTTCTTCCTTTTTCTCTGCAGAAGAGATTAAATCTCAGGGGTTTTGTTTTTCCAAATAAACTGATTTATTAACATTTGCCAAGACAAAGATATTTAAAAGGGACATCATGTGGTAGTGATGCCTGAAATGAAACAGTAGCTTGCATAATAGAATCATTGTTATCCGTGCTTTCTGGCCAAACAACAATATTGTAAATTCAATCCAGAGAACATTGAAGCTCTTATTTAGAAGGATTTTAAATGTGTATTATTGTGAGCAGCATTTCTGGAATCCTAATATTAGTGATTCATTTGTCTCAAACTGTCCCTTCATATGTTTTCTACTAAAATATTGTAAGCTTCGGCTGCTTCTGATTTTATACCGTTTGCTAACAATCTTCCTTGGAGTTGCCTTGTTCAAAAAAAAAGTTGTCTAGAAAGTTTAATGCTCTCTTTTTTGCTTCTTTAGCTTTTAGATCTGCCTACTTTGAATGAATTAATGGGTCTTCCCCTTGCCACAGTTAAGTCCACGAGAAATTCTGCAAAATTACTTTGTAAAATGCTGTGCACATTAATGGCACATTATGCATTTTCAGAAACTCCCAAAAAACTCATATAATAATAATAAACATAACAATAATAAACACAATAATAAACATAATAATAATACATTGACGCAAACACTGGGCCTTGGATCTGCACAGGTAGTGCTTGTAAACACCAACACAGATCTACAGAACAGGTAACCTGATCATGTTCATAGCTGAGACAAAATCCACACCATTTATGACATCTACTTTGTCTCTTTGTGTAAACATGGCTCTCCCCTCTTGATTAATAGCTGGTTGCGAATAGAAAACATGGTTGTACTTACCTGTAACTGATGTTCATTGAGTGTTGTTTCCTGCAAGCCCACCTATGTACTGCACACGCACAGGCCAGCCACAGATATTTGAAAAGCTCCTGACACCACAAGGTGCTCTCCCACTGTTCAGTGTATTTTCCCACCCAAAGTGCCTTTAAAAGGGGGAAAGTGTTGGTGCCTGGACTGCCCCAGCTACCTGGTATGCCATAAAGGCATATGGGACCAAGGCTGACACTAAAACAGGGCACTGCTGCACAAGGGTGAACCACACCTTCAAGGGGCCCCTGGAATCCATCTTTGTGTCTGTGTAAAGCCTTGGAGTTGGCAGGCAAGAGTTACTTTGCATTTCTCCAGGGTGTGAAAGGTAGACAGACAATGGGAGTAAGCAAAGCCTTCCTCGCATACTAAATGAATCACTCCAAGCAGACACCTGGATGATAGTGAGAACTTCTAATCCCATCAGCAATCAAGGCTATTCAGAAAGAGGTCTGGCTAGCCCCTTGCGTATCTGATGCCCCTCAAGCATTGTCAAACATTCAGAGGAGATTAAGCCAACCATCTCCTGTCTGATTCACACATACCCTGAAAAACTTCTCAGACATCCCCTCACATCCCAATATCTATACTGAAACAATCATTAACCAGGCTATCACAGGTATTCTGTAGCTTCCTGACATGACCCTTTTGTCTAGAATACGGGAGGAGCAATCAGGTTCTTTGTCCCTGGCAAAGCTTTTCTTTGCCAGTTACATCATGTTGCCTCAGGGCCCATTTTAAGAATAAATATTGGCCCTTTTCGCCTTTCATGTGTGTGTTGGGCTTAGATTCAACACTCACCTCTTACTTGCACGTAAGAACCTTTCGCTTTGTTTCCCAGCGAGGCTGGTTCGTTTCACCCTCTTCAGCGCTGCCTTAACTTTTCAAGATCGGTAATTATCACCTGAATCCTAGCTCTAGAATCCCACTCCTTTTACTTCTGAGTTCTAGTATGAATCGTGTGTGTTTGTGCTATTTGCGTGTGCTTGAAACTATTTTCTTTATAAAACTCAGTTTTATTTGAAAAGCCACTTCTTTATTAAGAGCTTTCCAAAAGGGACTTATCACTGTAAATGCTGGTAAAAGATCCCTAAATTACCCAACCTCTCGATAAGCTCAGTCTCCATTGTTAATTCCCCCAACTAAAGCAGAGACACTCTAATTCAGGTAACAAAAGCGCCATCCTCCCTTAGTTTAATTAGGCTGCTACTGAAGAACTGAATCCACATGGAATCCCAGCAGAACTCACAGCAGGGAAGGAGGAAGGGATGTGTGCCTGCACAGAAGAACACTTGATGAACATCAGTTACAGGTAAGTACAACCATGTTTTCATTGTCGTGTTTTCTGTGCAGTCCCATGTTGGAGAGTAGTAAGCTAACTTACTTCCAAGAAGTAGAGTGTGAAGCTGTTATTGGAAGAGGGTATGGAGGATTGCTTTGCCAATGGCTGAATCACTCCAGGAGTCAACATCAATGGCATAGTGCTTCGAGGGAAAAGACCAGGTGGCTTCTCTTCAGATGTCCTGTTGTTCCTGTAGGCAGAGGATGAGATCTGAGCCCTGGTGGAATGTGCTGTGATGTGCAGCAGGCACTCAATCCCTGCTTCCTTATAGCATGAATGGATGAGAAAGATGAGCCATTAGGAGAGATTGTATGAGTGAAGATCTTAGAATTTTTCTTTACAGCCTTGTTCATCGGTGACATCGGACCAGCCTCCCTCTGTTTTATGATTTGTTCTTTTTTGTCACAGCTTAGGTGGTTTTTGGCTTTGCTCTGCTTTTGTCACAGCTTAGGTGGTTTTTAGCATTGGGACAGATCCAATTTGGGGGAAGATGCACCTGCATGCCTGCTTTCCCCCTTTTGGGGACTCCCATAAGGGTCTTGGGGTTGAGTCCTATCATGGATGGCCAGCTCTGTGGGCTGTCATGTGGCTCCACCCCCAGGTGGCGGAGGAACCACTAAGAGGTCTATGCCCAAGAGGAACCACTGGTTCGCCACTCCAGTTTGCCCCTCCCAACACTCGGGTTTGGGATCATTTCATTGGCCAACAGGGTGGTCACCTGATGCCTGGATACATGCCCCATGCCTCGCCGATGCTCCACCTGCTGTAATCAATAAAGCTGTGGCCTTTGTTAACTCATTTCTGGTGTACTTGTATTTTGTTTCCCCTTGTTTCCGTTGCAGAGCCACTTCTGCCCTTAGGACCACAATGAACCTGTAGTTCTGCATGAAACTGTGCATTCCACAAATTTACAGTAGTCTGAAAAATTGCAGACTGGTCTTATAGAAATTGAATCAGATAATTTGCAATGATCAGGGAGTTGTCACGGGTAGAAGAAAAAATGACTGTCACAAACAGGGTGGTTATTTAGCTATTATTTTATAAAGATTAGGATTATTAATTGCAATACAAATAAATGAAAAGGAATGAAAATTATTTAGGCAGCGCACACTGTTTTTCTAAAAAACGGTATTTTTTTATTGAGTTTTAATATACAGGTTTTATATGTTAGGGTAATCAATACAAGATCTGTGTTCAATTTACACATTCAAATACAGACAGGAGTTCAGATCTTTTGTTACAATGCACAAAAGGTATCCAATGGTCATCCTCTAGCAGCTTTGGAAGGCGGCGAGACAGGTCCTGGTAGGTTAAGTGCAGTAAAAGGCCACACGGAATTCAAAATTAATATAAAGGATTTATCTCCATGATGTGTGCACTTAAAAAAAGAAAAAGAAAACAGAGCCTGCTCCACAGGGCAGACAATTAGCAATTTAAAAAAGTAACTGGCCAATGTTCCAGACAAAGACGAGCATTACCTTGTGTATAACAATGTTTAGAAAATTGTTTATATTGCAATTGCATGAAGGTGGGAAGGGAAGCATCCAAAGAAACAGTAGGCAAAGAACTGCTAAATAAACAAGTAATATAAAATATTTTCACAACTAATTAAATGTCAAATAAATCAAGCAATAGTTAAAAAAACCTTTTCTGTTCAAAAATAATAGCAGTTTGCTTATTCCTATGAATTTTACTTATGAACACACTATATACTTCATTACTTCTTCCATACACAGAAAATGTGTCCATTTGGTCTGTCGCTCTAGTGAAGCTGATGTAGATTAACACATCATTTTTCATTTTTCCAAAAATATGTTTTACTGCTTGTTTTCCATATACAGCCAAATTCTGGATTAGGAGCATCCTTAACTCAAGTTAAAAACGCGTCTTTCTTTTCTTTATACAGTGCAGAGTATACGGGCTTAAAGTTACATGGGCGCCTACTGCTTCTCTTACTCCAGTTCGCTCTCTGTGTCTGAGTTCAGGGGTGTGCAGTAGTTGGGCTTGTCTGAAGGGACATAGCCAGGCAGACACACACATTTGTACGATCCTTCCGTGTTAATGCACTTGGCGTTCTTGCAAAGAGACATCCTGTTATTTAGTTCATTACATTCATTCACATCTGGAAGAAAAAGCAAATAAAATCAGAGACGGTAAAGTGCTGCTGCAGCCAGTCTGATCTGGGGACTACTTTGCCTAATTCCTGAAGTCTAGCTTCAGCAAATTTTCATAGGCCCAATTTCTAAGGTAAGCATAAAGGTTAAATGGAACTAATTAATGTATTGCCTGGCCAACATCAGCCACCCCAGGGAGGATAAGAAGAAGAGTTGATTTTTATACCCCGCTTTTTTCTACCTTTAAGGCATTATTTGGCCAAGGATCTAGTTCTGCTGTTTTCTTAAGTGGCCAACTTTGAAGGAAACCAAAGGACATTCATGACCCCATGATAAAATAAAAGTTTAAAAGGCATTTTAAAAGAAAACCTGTTCACGGGGTTACGCCAACTATTTTGCTGGCGTGGCAATGCTGTAGTGTAGAGGGGTGATCCTGGGCCAAAAGGGGTTTGGAAGCTGCCAAAAGGCAGCCCCGTCCCCGGGAATGCCCCGCCCCCCCAACACCAGCGCACACACTTGCTTCTGGGATTTTGCTGCTGGTGTGGTAGTGGCTAGCAAAATCACAGCAGCGCAGGCCAAAAATGTTCACAATAAATGACAATGAAGGTATGTTTAGACTGTATTGTGTAGTAGTGGCGGCCGCTGAGGCCCACACTGCTGCATTGCTCCCCAGTGCCAGCGTACGTGCCCCTGAATTAGTGTCTGTGCCATTTCATCATGGTGCAAAGTGGCATGGACGCTGGCACAGGGTCACACCGACTCCTATGGCGCTTCAGCCCGCCCCTTCAGGATTACATGGTTAAACATGAGTTAGGTAATGCATTACCTACAGTAGAGCCAGTGGGTGTAGTGGTTAAGAGAAGCGGACTCTAAGCTGGAGAACCAGGTTTGATTCCCCACTCCTCCACATGAAGCCTGCCGGGTGACCTTGTTTTCCATATACTGCCAAACTCTGGATTAGGAGGCACAGTTCTCTCAGAACTCTCTGCTGCTTTGAGACTCCTTGGCAGATCATCAGTTTGATGTTTTCTTCTGCAGCCTTGAAGCTGAATGGTTTGCTTTCCCTACCCCCCTCCTTTTTTCTGTCTGTTACCAACTAGTCTATGGGGGGGGGGGACTGGTGGCCTTGTGGTACCATATTGTAGTTATTATGCTCTAGGGCAAAGCTTCTTGAACTGTGGGTCGCAACCCCGTAACTGAATGTGGGGGTCACGAAAAATTTGACAACAGTAAAAGGTTTCTTTATGATTTATTATCAGTAAATATTTGATTTGTATACCTATTTTATATACTTATATACCTGGGGTCGTGTAAAAATTTATCAGGTGAAAAAAGGGGTCGTGAGTGGAAAACGTTTAAGAAGCCCTGCTCTAGGATGAGTGCCATCTGTCTGAAAAAATTTTAATTGCTGAGGTTATTATGATTGTTTTAATGTTTATTTATTGAATATGCCCTTATGAAGGTAAGGTATGAATTTTGTTAAACAAACAAGAAAGCAAACCAATAATCTTTACAACACTATGAGGTTGGTCAAACTGGGAATAATGACAGGCCCAAAATCACCCAGCAAGGGCAGAATGGTAAATTGAACCCATGTCCCCCATATCCTTGTCTATTGAACAACTATACCACACTGGCTCTCTGCTAGGAATCTCTTTTGTGCAACCACTTTGAAATGAGGGAAATGCCTAATCATCTCAGTTGGGGTGATGGAAATGCCCTGGACCATGGGATCAGAAACACTGAACCAGCAAATCTGATCCCCAAAATCAGAGATGAAATGCAGTCCTCTCCGTCTGGCATGCCGTGCTTGTAGGTGAATGGCCTGTATTCAAAATACTGTAACACACTCTTACCAACACACGTCATTTTGGCCATGTCCAAATGGTAGCCATCGAAACAGTCACAGGTATACCCTTCCTGGACTCTTACACAGCGTCCGTTTTCACATCCATTCAGAATGCCACATACTTCTGCTTGCAGCTCCTCAAAGCTGTTCAGGAAACCTGAGAAGAGAAAATGTTGCAAAGAAATTCAAGAGCCGTGGAAGCTTCATTCCCGACGGTCCAATGGGCTGTTTACATCGTCTAACAGTGCATAATGAAGGCTTGCTGTGCCTGCAAACCAGTGTTTGCAGGGCTGTCCAAACTGATCGCTGCAACAGTGCAAAGTATTAAACTGATGTTATGCTTGCGGTATATAGAGATGCTGGTCCAACTCCTTAACATGCCACACACTTAAGAAGAAGCATTTCTGCAAAATATATGGTTGCATTCACACGAAGCTTCATGAAAGAAACTGAACATGGTAGGGGGGAAAAAATACCGGGATACACTTCAGGTCAAAAGTCAATTTAATTTTGGAAGGCTAGACGGAGAAGATTTTGGAAGGTATAGTGCTTAAAATAGGAACAGTAACATGCAAATACTCCTGCAAACGCTTTGCAAAAGGAGAATATGAAAAAGAAACCATAAAAAGTTCTTCAAAAGTAGTTTTATTTCTCCACATAATGTGAAGTTTGTTACAAGGTGCTGCAATTGTTGCTATGTCAGATATTCATAAAGAATAGGTAAATCAATATATTTAAGCTATGAGCGTTAAAAGTGGACCCTCCTTAGTTAGATTCATTAGCTTGGACCCAGTGGAAATGAAGGACTTAGCACAGTCTTTAGCACAAAATCTTGTGCAGCATCTAGTACTCTCCTCCCAATACATTACAGAGCCCAGAACTTGGTTGCACAAGATCTTGCACAACTGGGAATATGGGGTGGGGGGTGGGGAGATACAGTAAGTTTGACTTAGCGTAAGTGGCTACTGTGGCTACTTTTTCCTTGTGTTTCTCTTTGTGTGCACGTGGAAATTCTGTGCTAGATCCAACCTATTATTTGTATCCCTAATTACCAGATGCCAGCATCTTCCCAATATCTGCTAGAGTGGGGGAGGAAGTGGGCCAGAAGTATCCTTCACACACACATAGTCACTGTTGACCATCTATTAAATTTCAAGGACCATTCTGTGTGCAGTTCTAGGTGCTAGAAGCAGGGTTTCTCTTGTCCCCTTGGAATATCCTTCGGTGATAAACTAGAAATGCAAACCACATCTGAAAGCACATTTCTGAGTATGGCTTCTCTTAGCTGGATTGTAGGGGTGTGCATTTGGATATGCCAAACTGAAAAAGCTGGAAAAAGCTGTTTAGGCTTTTTCAGCTTTTTCTCGGCCAAAAAAAAGAGGCACCATTTTAATGGAGCCAAAAAGGCAAAACTGAAAGAAGCTGATTTTTTTTTTCTGGACGCTTTTTGGCTTTTTCAGATCCATTACCATTGAGGGGCTCTGGAGGGTGGTTTTTTGAGGTAGAGCCACCAAATTTGCAGTGGCCCAATCTTCACCAACCTGGGGGGTTCTTGTAAGGAGGGCAGGCACCAGCAGCTGTGCTGCAAATATGGTGAAAAAAGCACCCCTCCACAGCCCCACAATGTTTTCCCATTCACTAACTTTTAAAGGGAACAGCTCCATGTTACCCTATGGCAAATCTTTCTGGGGCTCTGGGGGGCTGTTTTTCAAGTTAGAACCACCAAATTTTCAGTGTAGCTGCAGGTGCCTCTCCTTACAAGAGCCCCCAAGCTTAGTTAAGTTTGGGTTGGTGGGTCCAATTTTATAAGCATCCATTTGGGGCCCCCTAAAATTGGACCCCCGACGCACTCTTCACCAAACTTGAGGATTCTTGTAAGGAGAATCACCTACAGCTATGATGCAAGTTTGGTGGCTCTACCTCAAAAAAAAAAAAAAAAAGCCTCCCCTCAAAGCTCCCACAAAGATTTCCCATAGGGTTTAATAGACTCAAAATGTTTGGATATTTGAAAAAAGCCAGGGGAAAACCCCATATTGGTATCGGGATTTGGCCTTTTCCAGATTTTCTGAAAATTTTCGGGTCTATTAAACACTAATCCGAAAAATACAAAAAAAAAATTGGTACACACTTCTACTGGATTATGCACACATAATCGGGTATAACTATTAATTAAATTGACAATTGTGTATTTCCACAACAGCGTTTAACAAGAAGCCCTCCTTGGACCCTGAAAATTGTTCCAGCTGTCAGCGGGCTTCAATTCTCCCCTTTCCAAGTGAATAGCCTGACCAGGTGGTAATTTCTCAGCTTCACTTGTGTATGAAACTGATTATATGGACCCACTTCAATATGGATTCCAGCATAAATTCGATACAGAAACAACTCTGGTCACTCTGATGGATAAACTGGGCTGAAAGGAGGATTAGTGTGGATTAATGGCCCAGGCTAGCCCAATCTTATCAGATCTTGTAATTTCCAGGGTTGTTATGCAGAGGAAGGCAATGGCAAATCATTTCTGTTAGTCTCCTGCCTTGAAAACCCTATGGGGTCGCCGTACATTGGCTGCGACTTGACAGCACTTCACACACACTCATACACAAATATAATTTCTAAAAGAGTAGACATTTTAGAGAAGCAATAACTGAATAGAACAGATGATGGCAGTCAAACACAAGAAAAGATAATCTAGGTTTAAAATGAGAGCAACATGTAAATTTCAATGGTCAATCAAAGAACTTAATTCAATGCTACTACTCCCATTTTGGTCTTCATAAAGTGATCTTGTGCACTGTATTCCAAAATGATTCAGTGTACATCATCATTAATGTCTCAGAGAAAAACAATGGCTGATGTTTTTGGAAGCCTTCTCTTGGAAGAGAGATTTTTTTCTTTTTCTTTTTTTTGCCGTTAAGACAAAGCTGACTTATGGCAACCCCATAGGGTTTTCAAGGTAAGAGACATTTAGAGGTGGTTTGCCATTGCCTGTCTCTGTGTAACAACCCTGGTATTCCTCGGAGGTCTCCCATCCAAACACTTGCCAGGGTCGACCCTGCTTAGCCTCTGAGATCTGACGAGATCAGGCTATCCTGGGCTATCCAGGTCAGGAAGAGAGATACAAGCACCTTATTAAGATATTTCTCTGACCTCTAAAAATGGGGGGAATCATTGGATGTTCCGACAGGAGTAAACACCATTAAACATGAACCAAAGAACTCTCTTATCTTACTAAGAGTACACAAATGCCACCAAATTTCTTTTCAATGTGATAATAATGCAGTAAATGACACATACAAACATACATTTTGGTAAACTGTTGATCTAATGCAAGATAATAAGGCTATTGCTAACTGCCACAGTATATACAGCTTACAGTATAAACAAGCTGTCACACGCTTTTGAAGTAAGTGCTGGCTGCAGTGCTGTTATACAACATGCTAGTGATATTAGAAAAGACAAAAAACCTACTAAGCAAAAAGCAAGGGTGCTCTTACTCTTTACTAAGCTCCGTAGAGAGCACGATAAAATTTTAACTAGCTGAAACCTTATGCATGTCTCCTTGCATGATAGTTGCACAAGTATACTGTGAAATCTTCTTTAAAACGTTTCGTTTCTACTTCTATTAAATGTTTAGAACAAAACAGAATGGAGGGGGGGAGCCTTCAGCTTATCTGTATAAACATTGCAAAAAGGTACAGGTTGGTAAAGGCCATTTCCCCACACTACATACACATGAAGCTGCCTTATACTGAATCAGACCCTTGGTCCTAGGCTTACCAGGTCCTGTTGGTCGATAGGCGGGAGGTTTTCTGGGGCATGCGGTGTGGGTGCGCACCTGGCTCAATGTGCCAGCGCACCAACGCGCTTACATCACTTCCGGTTTACTTGGAAGTGATAGGGACGCTCTCTCAATCTTGGCCAAAACTCTATGGAAACCATAGAGTTTCGGCTGAATTTGCTAGAGCATCCATGTCGCTTCAGGGTAAACCCTGAATTGACGTAAGCGCGTCACATGTGCACACGTGCACGAGGTGCCCACCGGCCCTCAGCTGGTCGGTGGGCAGTCCGGTGGATTGGCAGTAGTTTACCCGCCACCACCTGGCACTTGGCAACCCTACTTTGTCCATAAAGTCAGTATTGTCTACTCAGACTGGCAGAGGCTCTCCAGGGTCACAGGTAGAGACAGGTCTTTCACATCACCTACTTGTCGATTATGATCTACTGCAATTGGCAATGGATCTCAAAGAACTCAGGCAAGGATCTTTCCCAGCTCTGCTGCTTGAAATTCTGTTAAGTGCGTGTCCCCAACTTTCAGGGACTAGGTAGATCTTAGAGGGCCAATTTTCATTCTGGTCTGCCTGCCCAGCATATATACAGCTCCCTAACATGCCTGGTTGCATTCGCCTTTGGTGGCCTTCCACACCCATCTCTCCCTCATTTTGGTTTTTCATGTGCTGTTCCTTGATTATTTTTGGTTTCGCTTTATTTTTTTGCTCTCTTGTGGTAAGGCTGTTTTGCCATTGGGTGGAATCCATTTAGGAGAAGAGTGGGTATGCATGCCCATCATCCCAGTTGGGGTCCCCTCAAAAGGCCTTGGGGGTGAAGTCCTAGTTCGGGGCTGCATGGTGTAATGGTTAGGAGTGGACTCTAATCTGGAGAATGGAGTTTGATTCCCCACTCCTCCACATGAACGGTGGACTCTAATCTGGAGACCCAGGTTTGATTCCCCACTCCCCCACATGAAGCCTCCTGGGTGACCTTGGGCTAGTCATAGTTCTCACCAAACTCCGTCCCAACCACCTCACAAGGCTCTTGTTGTGGGTGGAGGGAAGGGAAGGCGATTGCAAGCTGCTTTGAGACTACTTATTGTAGAGAAAAGCGGGTTATAAAAATCAACTCTTTTTCTCTCCTTGCTCCCTGGTGGTAAGGGGGACAGACAGTGCCCCGGTGTTCCTGTTTCTCTGCTACCCCAGGGTTCTTTTCCCTCAGCAGGTGGGCTGAGGGATGGGTTTTCACTGGATGGCTGGCGGGTCGCTTGATGCCTTGGATCCATTGCCTTATGTCAAGCCAAACCTCTATAGCTATAATTGACACAGTTGTGGCCAGCCTGTTATAGCCCCCCAAAAGGTGTCGTTTCTGTTCTTTGCTCAGCACCCAGCCAACCGTTCACTGCGGGAGCCACAATTACACATGACAGAAATTGCAGCTGGGATTTTGCACATGTAAGGCTTGTGCTCTGTCAACGGTTCACGCCCCCTCCGCCATACAGGCTCTAAATTGAACCCCAAACGCATACAAACGACTTGAAGGAAAAACACTGTAATTTAGGTGCTGTTGAACAGCAGTAGGCAAGCTAACTTATTTCCCAACAGTTTCTCTTTCATTTGTATGACTATATGCTATTATTTCCTGTATGGTATACCTGTATGATGCCTTGACCTGGATGGCCCAGGCTAGCCTGATCTCGTCAGATCTCAGAAGCTAAGTAGGGTCAGCCCTGGTTAGTATTTGGATGGAAGACCACCAAGGAAGTCCAGGGTTGCTGTGCAGAGGAAGGCACTGGCAAACCACCTCTGTTAGTCTCTTGCCTTGAAAACCCCATAAGGGGACGCCATGAGTCGGCTGCGACTTGACAGCACTTTACACACAAACACACACACACCTGTATGATATTTTGCAAATTTTCAACAAAGCTGCTTTTTAGTTACAGCTCAGCTCAAAGCACCGTTTTGTTTAATTAAAATCATATGACATTGAAATGGTTGAACCTTATGCAACTCTGTGTAAGACAACTGAGTTTGTTCAGCATTCAGAAGAGATGAAATCATTAGGTTGGCTTCTGCTGAATGTATTTGTATAACGGCCAGTAAAGAATGAAATATACAAAAGCATTTACAGCTCTCTTTCCTGTTTGCACTTATTTTTATTTTGTTTCCCTTTATGTGATGTGACACGTTAACCAAATGCAAGAGGAAGGAGACCACCCCCCCAAAGGAGGTAATAAGCAACATGCAGCTGGAATGGGCAGTATCCCTTTATTATCACTACTATTTCAGACATGAAATGAAGTGTAGTATACACACACCGCTTTTTCAACCTTAAAACATTGCCTGGATAAAACAGATAGCAATATTTTCCCAGTTAATTAATTTCGCAGAGGAAATGGTGAGGAAGTCAGAATGATCCCAGTTATCTCCTGTTGTGGGGTATGTGTGTGTTTTAGGGGTCTACTTCTTGCCGAGTGCCTTCTGGGAGAAAAAGGATGCTATGCTCTTCTGTCTGATTATTGTAGTTCCTTTCATTGTCAGGACCAATGTTCTAAGCGGGAGGAAAAAGGTCTTAAGAAACCCTGGGCCAGAGTGGAAATTTGCTTCTTCCCTAAGTGGAACCATTAGGACAGGCTGGCTCTCTTCTAGCCTCCCTCTCTTAAACGGAGCAATTTGGCTTATTTTCTATCCAGCTAAGCGGTAGGCTGCTACAAATTTTATTATCTGAAAGGCAGATTTAAAACACCATAAATGTAATCTTAAGGTTTTCCCCATAAATAGTGGCATACAATACAATTTCTATGATAAGCAGACTCAGCTAAGCATTCTTTCTTCAACAAGTGATTATTTCCCTGACACCCCCACCCCCGGATTTAGAAGTCAAGGGTTTTCTGTCTTTAAACAAAGTTGTTCCATTTCTGGTTTCTGTGGCTTGCTAGACCATATGTGCTGCTTGTTATTATTACATTCTGTTGCAATGAATTATACAGGATAATGGTACTCTGTGTGAAAAAGTACACTTACTTTTTTGTTTTATATGAACTGATTGTATTGGATAATCTCAAACCGCTTGTATTTTGAGGGAGAAACACTCTTACGTACTGACATACCGTTAAGTTAACAACTAATCTAAGGTGACCCCAGCGAGTTTTCAAGGCAAATGAGATGAAGAGGTGGTGTGCCGTTGCCTTCCTCTGCAAAGTCTCCCTTGCTGGTCTCCCATCCAAGTACTGACCCGGCTTAGCTTTCAAGATCTCACGAGATCAGGCTATACCATATCATTCCACATCCCCAGAATCATTCTTGCCAAATAAATAAAACTCAATATTGCATGCATATGGCAGGTCAGGCAGTATATTAGAGGCCAAATGGTTAACCTAAAAATCTTGAATCAGTTCAATAAATCAATTTACTAGATGAAGGATGTTAAATGCAAATAGGTTGGACAGCTAACCTCCCCATACAGCAGGTGTCTGGGGACGACACCGGAAAATCTTTGCAGAAAACCTACCTGTTTTTGATGGGTGATGAGAGGAGCGGAAAACATTATGGTAGGAAATGTGTAAATATTTTCATTTATATATATTTATTTTATTATTGTATTTGTTAATTTTTATTTTTGTTACAGGTTTCAATGGAAATATACCCTGTTAAGCAGTAAAGTATTTTGGTTCTTGTAGGTTCTCCGGGCTGTGTAACCGTGGTCTTGGAATTTTCTTTCCTGACGTTTCGCCAGCAACTGTGGCAGGCATCTTCAGAGTAGTAACACTGAAGGACAGTGTCTCTCAGTGTCAAGGGTGTAGGAAGAGTAATATATAGTCAGAAAGGGTTGGGTTTGAGCTGAGTATTGTCCTGCAAAAGTATTGTCCTGTAAGTATCAAGATAATGTGCTAATGAGGGTATGGTATGTTAATATGGAACCATTGTATCCTGAAGTGATCTGTTAATGTGTGTAATCCAAAGCTAATCTGTATGGCTATTGTTGAATGTTGTCTTTGTCTGGAGGTTTTTCAGGGCAGGAAGCCAAGCCTTATTCATTCTTAAACTCTCCTCTTTTCTGTTAAAGTTGTGCTGATGTTTATGAATTTCAATGGCTTCTCTGTGCAATCTGACAAAATAGTTGGTAGAATTGTCCAGTCTTTCAGTGTCTTGGAATAAGACCCTGTGTCCTGTTTGTGTCAGTCCATGTTCAGCCACTGCTGATTTCTCAGGTTGGCCAAGTCTGCAGTATCTTTCATGTTCTTTTATCCTTGTTTGTATGCTGCGTTTTGTGGTCCCGATGTAAACTTCTCCACAGCTGCAAGGTATACGATATACTCCTGCAGAGGTGAGGGGGTCTCTTTTGTCTTTTGCTGATCGTAGCATTTGTTGTATTTTCTTGGTGGGTTTAAACACTGTTTGTAGGTTATGTTTTTTCAAAAGTTTCTCCATCCTATCAGTGACTCCTTTAATAAATGGCAAGAATACCTTTCCTATGGGAGACTGTTTTTCTTGAGTTTTCTGATTTTTGTTTGGTTTAATGGCCCTTCTGATTTCATTCTTGGAGTAGCCGTTTGCTAGCAGTGCGTGATTTAGATGATTAGTTTCTTCCTTGAGAAACTGTGGTTCACAGATCCGTCTTGCACGGTCCATTAATGTTTTGATTATTCCTCTTTTCTGTCGGGGGTGGTGGTTGGAGTTTTTGTGTAAGTAGCGATCTGTGTGAGTTGGTTCCCGGTAGACCTTGTGACCTAACTGAAGGTTTGTTTTACGGATGACAAGGGTATCAAGAAATGGGAGTTTACCCTCAATTTCCTTTTCCATGGTAAACTGAATGTTTGGATGGATATTATTAAGATGGTTTAGAAAGTCCATTAATTTTTCTTCACCATGGCTCCAAATGGTAAATGTATCATCTACGAACCTGAACCAGACTGTAGGTTTGTAAGGTGCTGATTCTAATGCTGTCTTTTCAAAATATTCCATGTAAAAGTTTGCTATTACTGGACTGAGTGGACTTCCCATAGCTACTCCATCAATCTGTTCATAAAATTCTTGATCCCATAGGAAATAACTTGTTGTCAAACAATGGTGAAATAAGGCTGTTATATCTTCTGGAAAAATCTGGTTAATCAATGAGATTGTGTCTTTTACTGGAACCTTGGTAAAGAGGGATACAACATCAAAACTGATTAATATATCCTTTGGATTGAGTCTTAACGGACTGATTTTGTTGATGAAGTGAGTTGAATCTTTGATGTAAGAAGTGGTTTTTCCAATGTGGTCCTGTAGGAGGGTGGTCAAATATTTAGCTAATTCATATGTTGGGGAACCAATGGCACTCACGATCGTGAGTGCCATTGGTTCCCCAACATATGAATTAGCTAAATATTTGACCACCCTCCTACAGGACCACATTGGAAAAACCACTTCTTACATCAAAGATTCAACTCACTTCATCAACAAAATCAGTCCGTTAAGACTCAATCCAAAGGATATATTAATCAGTTTTGATGTTGTATCCCTCTTTACCAAGGTTCCAGTAAAAGACACAATCTCATTGATTAACCAGATTTTTCCAGAAGATATAACAGCCTTATTTCACCATTGTTTGACAACAAGTTATTTCCTATGGGATCAAGAATTTTATGAACAGATTGATGGAGTAGCTATGGGAAGTCCACTCAGTCCAGTAATAGCAAACTTTTACATGGAATATTTTGAAAAGACAGCATTAGAATCAGCACCTTACAAACCTACAGTCTGGTTCAGGTTCGTAGATGATACATTTACCATTTGGAGCCATGGTGAAGAAAAATTAATGGACTTTCTAAACCATCTTAATAATATCCATCCAAACATTCAGTTTACCATGGAAAAGGAAATTGAGGGTAAACTCCCATTTCTTGATACCCTTGTCATCCGTAAAACAAACCTTCAGTTAGGTCACAAGGTCTACCGGGAACCAACTCACACAGATCGCTACTTACACAAAAACTCCAACCACCACCCCCGACAGAAAAGAGGAATAATCAAAACATTAATGGACCGTGCAAGACGGATCTGTGAACCACAGTTTCTCAAGGAAGAAACTAATCATCTAAATCACGCACTGCTAGCAAACGGCTACTCCAAGAATGAAATCAGAAGGGCCATTAAACCAAACAAAAATCAGAAAACTCAAGAAAAACAGTCTCCCATAGGAAAGGTATTCTTGCCATTTATTAAAGGAGTCACTGATAGGATGGAGAAACTTTTGAAAAAACATAACCTACAAACAGTGTTTAAACCCACCAAGAAAATACAACAAATGCTACGATCAGCAAAAGACAAAAGAGACCCCCTCACCTCTGCAGGAGTATATCGTATACCTTGCAGCTGTGGAGAAGTTTACATCGGGACCACAAAACGCAGCATACAAACAAGGATAAAAGAACATGAAAGATACTGCAGACTTGGCCAACCTGAGAAATCAGCAGTGGCTGAACATGGACTGACACAAACAGGACACAGGGTCTTATTCCAAGACACTGAAAGACTGGACAATTCTACCAACTATTTTGTCAGATTGCACAGAGAAGCCATTGAAATTCATAAACATCAGCACAACTTTAACAGAAAAGAGGAGAGTTTAAGAATGAATAAGGCTTGGCTTCCTGCCCTGAAAAACCTCCAGACAAAGACAACATTCAACAATAGCCATACAGATTAGCTTTGGATTACACACATTAACAGATCACTTCAGGATACAATGGTTCCATATTAACATACCATACCCTCATTAGCACATTATCTTGATACTTACAGGACAATACTTTTGCAGGACAATACTCAGCTCAAACCCAACCCTTTCTGACTATATATTACTCTTCCTACACCCTTGACACTGAGAGACACTGTCCTTCAGTGTTACTACTCTGAAGATGCCTGCCACAGTTGCTGGCGAAACGTCAGGAAAGAAAATTCCAAGACCACGGTTACACAGCCCGGAGAACCTACAAGAACCAATGAACTCTGACCGTGAAAGCCTTCGACAGTAAAGTATTTGCTTCCCATCCAATTACATGGCATTTTTAGGAATTTACTCTTCACTACAAGGATCCTCCTTGCAAATTTCAGGTAGGAAGGAAAAAGGGTACTAGTTTATAGGCATCTTTGTTTTTCATCTAGCTTGGGATTGTACCACTCACCCAAAGGGTCTTCCCCACTAAATGCCAGGAAGATAGAAGGAAAGGCCCCAGCTTTATGTAAAATTAAAATTCTCTCTTACAGAGTAGGCAGATTCTGATACACCACAATGCCCTTGCTGAACTTCTTTCTGCTACATGTTCAGTTATTCCTAGGCAGGAAGGGAGGGGGAGAGAACAGCCAAGCAAGGCAGCTTCTTGGCCATTGTTGCTGTTCCATGATCTTGGGCACACTGCTCTTGCTCATTGTTCAGACAGTGAAAATGAGTATTTAGCAAAACAAACAAACGAATACTGGATAATAGTGTTTCATGGAAATAACTTTAGCTTCATATGCACCACAGTGAGCGGCAGACCGGCATTCAGTAAGTGTAACAGGCGCAGTGACATTTACAGAGCAGAATTAACAGACTCACACTAGGACAAACTCTGTAGCAACATTAATTGCAAAGCACACACATACACACAATCCCCCCCCCCCCGAAAATGTTCAGTCCTTAAAAAATAGAACAAGTTCAAGTAAAGAGAAGCTGATGGGGGGGGGGGGGAATGCTACATCTACAGAAACAATAAAGTCCTCCCTAAGCCACCAATGACTGGTGAAACATTTTGGAAAGAAAGGGTTGTTAGGAAAACTCATTTTTGTTGCAAGATTGAATATAATGATGGGAAAGGTACCTTGCCTATTTCATTATCTCCTGTCTCTCTTCCCTCCTCTCTCTGAATCTGAATTCTACGTCAACTCTTTAAACCAGACAATCAGAATAACAAAGATAAAGTAATATGAATGAAATGGCTAGTTTTCTGATTCATTTTAATGATAACAATAATGAATGGAACTTTTTGGGGTTTTCCACCAGGTAATAAACAAATTCAAATCCTTACTCAAGGCCACCCTCTGATGTCAATGTGTGTCACCCTTCTACGTCTTGCACCACAAAAATCACTTTAGTGATGTTGGTGCCCCCAATCGCTATCCCTCAAGCCTGAAGCTCCCAGCTCAACAACATCCAAGTATTCTTCCCACATGCCACCACCAGCTTGCCCTAACATTCAGCAAACCAAATCACCTCCTTCACTGGCAATAGGCTACCACCCATGTTATACCACAGATTCATGACTGCTCATATGGCAAACTGCAACATCAACACACTATTTCAGAGGACTCCACTCTGCCCTTGATATCTACACTGCAAACATACAGGGAACAGTAAGAAAGGCTGATCCCGAGGCACACAGTATTAACCACTCTTAAGGACATCAGGGGGATGTGAAATGGTTTAGTATTGTCTGGTCTTGTCAGATCTCAAAAGCTTAGCGGGGACAGAGGGGAGACCACCAAGGAAGACTTTGCAGAGGAAAACAATGGCAAACCATCTCTGCTTACTCGCTTGCCTTGAAAACTCCTTGCTGGAATCACCATAGGTCAGCTGTGAATTGACAGCACTTTACACACACACACGTGTGTGTGTGTGTGTAAAGTGCCGGCAAGTAGCAGCTGACTTATGGTGACCCCTTTTGGAGTTTTCATGGCAACATAGGGTCATCAAAAAAAATGTATTTTTTTTGTTAATGGAGGGACTGAAATTCAAATTAGAATTCTCAGATACAAGACATAAAAGCTACTTACGGTCTTCCACAAAGTACGGATCTGTTTCTGGACTGTAGTGCTCCTGTTCAAAGTCAACCAGTGCATCTTGTCCATATGGCCTTCGTGATCCAGGAACTTGAATGTTGCACAAGTGGGCATAATCCTCTGGAAGAGATAAAAGCAAAACAGGATTTATAATTGAACACATTGACAATTATAAATTGACATAAGTTAATTTATGCCAATTTATGCTGGCATAAGTTGCCTGGACACCGGTGCGGGGGGCCCGAGCGCCAGCACCGCACTGTGCCTTCCTGGCCTCCTAAGGGCTTTTGCCCTTAGAGTTCAGGAATGCACTGTTAGTCTCTAAGAGACTGAGTTGTGAACCGGGAAGTCCCTGGCTGAAATCTGGCTTCTGTCACGAACTTAAAAAGGTGGCTTTCATAACTGGTAGCTCTCAACTTCAGTCCCCTATCACCAATATGGGGGTAGAAACACTTTAGGGTTATGCCAGGATTACTGAAGTACACTTGAATGTGCAGTATAAACACTCCAAAACACCAGGTGTCGCAGAGACCCCATTACCTAATCCAAGGTCACCCGGAGGGCTTCATGTGTAGGAGTAGGGAAACCAACCGGGTTCATCAGATTAGAGTCCACCGCTCATGTGGAGGAGCGGGTAATCAAACCTGGTTTCTCCAGATTAGAGTCCGCTGCTCTTAGCCACTAAACCACACTGGCTACAAGTGGAAGGCTCACTCCTGCCTTTTCCTCGCTTGTCCAACAGTTGCTGTAACTTCCCAGAGTCTGAGGCCTGGGTTTGAGGGAGTCTTGTGGACAAATGCCACAGGATATAAGGGGCCACAGTGAAGAGGGGTAACTGAATGAAGTCACCTCCAGCTCCTTCTTTTGCCTGTGCTGGATATGGGGCAATTTCCCCCAGTTCCCCCTCCTCACTGCAGCCCATATGTCCTGTGGCATTTTGAGGTTCAGCAGATCTCCAATTATTTCCTTCACTAAGCTCGAGCTAATAATGCCTCCTGATATGTCTTCATCAGTTGCGGAAAGTCTCCACTGGGGGAAGACCATGTGTAAGAGAATAATTGGATTGAATTCAGTGTAAGGGAGTAATCGTATCCAGCCCTTGTATTAACAAATGTACTACAGAGTCAGTAGAAAAAGACCCTGAAGGATTTTTTATGCACCATTTTAAAATTTCTGAACATGATCATACAATCCAATGTTAAATCAACAAATGGAATACTTTCACCAAGAGAATTACATATATAAAGAAATGACTTAAACATATAAGAACAGCCAATGTAGAAGGAAAGCTGGAACAAAATGTCCAAATGCAAGCCCAGTACAAATGCATTTTGTAATTTTTGGTTCAAAAAGAGACAAGTACATTGGTACTTTCCTATGATGGATAGATGTTCTTTGAAATGTGAATGATTTTTCAGCAAAACAGAGTTTTCCTTCCACAGAATTTTCTGTTTGAACAACTGGCCTGCATGTCTCTCAGGGTTGGGCAATCATAATGACTGATTTTGTTGTTGCTGCTATTTTCTTACTGACCGAAGGAACATGCTCTCCAGTGATGTAAGCAATGATCAAATCCAATAAAATTAATGGAGCATAAACATCTCCACACTAATTGAAGTGGGAATAACAATTCCTCTCTTCTGCCACTTTCCCTCCCCCATGAAAGTAATCTAGAGCATCTTGCTTTGGCCATATCACAACGTGTAAGTAGATAGGTGTTTGTTATTTATACATCTAAAATTTGACAAGCCTATATTGGCTAGGAAGCACAGCTGAAAAAAATGGGAATTCTGCAAAGGATAAAATGTCACTGGGCAATGCCTTGATTGAACATGCAGAGAAGTCATTAATGATGCATTTCCAGTGCAGATCAGGTCACTCATGGAAAAGGAAGGTGGCAGAAATGACTTTCTGCCAATAAAAGCAATTGACAGGTTATCTCGGGATTTTCTAAAAAAGTTCTCTACTTCTTTCAAATGCCTCAACATTTCCTTAGATCTACTGCTAGCCTATTGATTTCAAAGGTTAAGAGCACACATAATGGAGAGTTACAATGCATATCACATACAGAAAACTGTGACACACATGGTTACTGTAATTCGCTCTACGTAGGGCTGACCTTGAGACTGACCAGGAAACTCCCGCTGGTTCAAAATGCTGTAGCGCAGGTCCTTACTGGGACCCTGCTAAGAGCTCATATTCAGCCAGTGCTCTGACAACTGCACTGGCTCCAGGTGGAGTATCAGATCAGGATCAAGGTTCTGGTCTTAAGCTTTAAAGCCCTAAACGATCTGGGACCATCTCTCCTGGTATGCTCCCAACAGAGCATTATGCTCTGCAAATAATAACTTGCTGGTGGTCCTGGCCTAAAGAGTATCTGGCTATCCTCAACTAGGGCCAGGGTCTTCTCTGCCCTGGCCATGGCCTGATGGGATTCTCTCTCCAGCGAGGTTGGACTAGATGACCCTGGTGGTCCCTTCCAATTCTATGATTATATTCTATGAAACTAGGGTCCTGTGGGATTTGACACACTTCCACAGGGCCTATAAGACCTAGTTGTTCCGCCAGGCCTACGGTTGAGGGTAGCAAGGGTCTGTTATCATACCTGGCCTCCCTTCCCCCCACCTTCTCTGTTTTTTGTTTTATCTATTGAATCTAAGAATCTTATTGCCATCTTCTGGCTCATTATAGATCAGTGTGCAACATTGGCGCAAATTGATTGTTGATAATTTTTAATCTTATGTTAGAGTTTTTAATGAATGTATTGGTTTTACATGTGATATGTTGTATTTTGATGGATATGACCCGCTCTGAGTCCGGCCTTGGCCAGGATAGAGAGTGGGTAAAAAATTCAATAAATGAATAAAAATAAATGATGGATGATTGGTTGCAGAACTGATTGCAAAATACAGCAACTATAAACAAGAGAACTGAAAGTGCAGATGTGGAGCAAGAAGGCCCACGGTTCTTGCTGGCAATACCTATGAGAAATTAATTAGTACAGGGTGCTGGGGAATCTCAACTCTTGCTGTTTAATATTTATTTACTACATCTATAATTTGTGTTTTAATTTTAAACATTCCCAACGCAATTATCAAAAGGAAAGTATATATTATTACCAACAATTATTTTTTCCCCACAGCCTCCTGTGGAGTGGCTGGTTGCTACACAGTCAGATAGGGCCTGCCATCATGACTTCTCTGGAAGGAGACACATCCCAAAAGGAGCCATGTGCCGTCTCAGATGGAATTATCAGGGAGGCCCTGCTCAATTGTCAGTTGCTCAATTATCAGGGAGGCCCTGCCTTGTCTTTAGGCACTTGCTTCTTTATGTTCTAATTACCCAACAACACAGTACTTGCGGATGTAAGGAAAGAAGAAGAAGAGCTGGTTTTTATATGATGACTTTAAGGAAGAATCAAACTAGCTTACAATCACCTTCCCTTCCCCTCCCCATAAGGTGGGGCTGAGAGAGCTCTAAGAGATTTGTGACTAGCCCAAGATCACCCAGCTGGCTTCATGTGGAGGAGTGGGGAAACCAACACGGTTCTCCAGATCAGACTCCACCATTCCAAACCACCATTCTTAACCACTACCCCATGCTGGCTCTCGTGGAAAGCTAGATCCTAAGCCTTGCTTCCATTCATGCTGCAAAAGTGGTCGTCTGCTCTAGGAGTTTCGGCTCACTCAAGACCAGCCTCACTCAAGAAGCTAAAAAGAGCACCTAGTGGCAGAGGAAAGCACTGCGTGATAGAGGACTGCCTGCACCATGGACGAAGAGGGGTACAAACAGCAGTAACCTTAGGGTCCAAGCCTAAACATACCAATGGCTTTAATAACAGAAAGTGCCACACAAAGTGAAATGTAGTAAGTCCATAATCCTAAGTATGCTTATATGGATTTATTGCCAAGCAAATGTGTTAAAAAGGTGAAGGTAAAGGTCCCCTGTGCAAGCACCGGGTTATTCCTGACCCATAGGGTGAATCATAGAATCATAGAGTTGGAAGGGACCACCAGGGTCATCAAGTCCAACCCCCGCACAATGCAGGAAATTCACAACTACCTCCCCCCAACACCCCTAGTGACCAGAAGATGGCCAAGATGCCCTCCCTCTCATCATCTGCCCAAGGTCACAGAATCAACATTGCTGACAGATGGCCATCTAACCTCTTCTTAAAAACCTCCATGGAAGGAGAGCTTACCACCTCCCAAGGAAGCCTGTTCCACTAAGGAACCGCTCTAACTGTTAGAAAATTATTCCTAATGTCAAGACGGAAACTGTTTTGATTTAATTTCAACCCGACCTTGGTTCTGGTCCGACCTCTTGGGGCAACAGAAAACAACTCGGCACCATCCTCTCTGTGACAGCCTTTCAAGTACTTGAAGATGGTTATCATATCCCCTCTCAGTCTTCTTCTCTTCAGGCTAAACATACCCAGCTCCTTCAACCTTTCCTCAAAGGACTTGGTCTTCACACCCCTCACCATCCTTGTTGCCCTCCGCTGGAAACATTCCAGCTTGTCTACATCTTTTTTAAATTGTGGTGCCCAAAACTGAACACAGTACTCTAGGTGAGGTCTAACCAAACCAGAGTAAAGCGATACCATCACTTCACGTGATCTGGACACTATACTTCTGTTGATGCATCCCAAGACCACATTTGCCTTTTTAGCTACTGCATCACACTGCTGACTCATGTTCAGTGTTTAGCCTATGAAGACGTCACATATTGATGTTTACTAGATCATTATGTCATTATAAGATTTTAAGTATTTGTAAATTCGGTTCCCCAAATTTCAAGCTTTGTTTTTTAAAAGAAGTAAATCATTGGCTCATTTTGTTGTACAGATGTGCTTTCCCCCTTACTTTTCTTAAAAACAATGAACACTGGGAAATCAGAGGATATAGTGATATTCTATTGTCAACTTTAAAAAGCAACCTGGTACTTGGTGGGGGGAATGGCCACCATGCAAACACTCCGTGGGGGGGGAAATGGATGCTATGGTGGCAGGACCAGGAAAATCTGAACTTTCCTACCAAACGGCATCACAAACACAGACCTTTATTGGCATAATACCAAACGGCATCTATCCAGGCTTTCTTGTGATCTTTCCCAAAACTCTGCACCAAAGCTGGTTTGGAAAAGATTGGAGAAAAGCCAAAGAAACCTTGGGAGATGCCATTTCCTAAGAACAAACACCCATTTCCTAAGAAGAAACATTTCCTAAGAACAAACACCCATTTCCTAAGAACACCAAAACTGGGGCAAATAACCCAAGCAGCCACAACCACTTTGGGGCAACCTTTGACAGTCGGAAAATGCATGCATAATCAAAATAAAGCCCTGAAGTAGTTGGGGGGATGGGGAAGAGAGTGACCATGAGGGAAACAGCCATGCATAAAAAGCCGTAGTTATACTTGCAGGTGAGATGGCTCACATACAAATTTAAAGATCCAAAAGCAAGGAACAAACTGATCCGTTGGTGGAACGCCTTATTCCACAGATGATATTTTACATATAGTATTCTAAAGAACATTTTTCAGTGCGGCCATGCTACAACTGCACAACAGCCAAGGTTTCCCTCCTATTCTCAAAGGCTTAATGAAAGCTTTACTTCTTAGCTACAGCTTCCTAAGCATCATTGCCAGGAAAGAAAAGGGCCAAATCTGTCAAAATCATAACAGACCCCAACAGCATTTCAACACACAATAGTTTAATCCTAGAAGGAATCACTGGAGACCAGAAGAATGCCAATAAAATATCTATCACCCCATGCATCTTCCCAATCAGTGATTCTGGCTCTCATGTACGTAATTGCTTCAGTGATGCTCTCTCAGGAACTGCATCTTCTGAGAACCAAAGACCGACAAGGTTGTTGTTCTTAATTTAAATAAGCAGGGGCATTATGCACATAAATTGGGGTCATGTTCCTGACTCTGCCATTTGTCAGACCACAGGAGTATCTCATGTTTCTGTCTAATTCACAGGGAGAGCCAGTCCACACATTATGAAGTCTACCTGTCCCCAGATGGTCGCCTGGGTCCTGTCAATCAGACATACACCTGGAGTTTGGTGCTCAGAACTTAATTTCCAGGCACGGATGGGTCCAGTTTAGATCTGGTTACAGGGAAAGGGGGCGTAACCCCCCCCCCCATATCATTTTCCTGAACAGCAATAGCTATTGAGAACCACTATTTGCCCTAATGGGGAAATGTACATGTAATGATGCGGCAAATGGCAGCACCCTGGGGAAAATTCTGGTTAGGAAAACAGCACAGGTAGGGAAGACGTGAGATTCCTCTGTGACAGGTTTAAACAAGTAAGGTTCACACTTCCAGTATCTCTATCAGCGCTGAAGGCAGTGGTGAAAGGACCAGAGACTTTCCCAGATAAAAATCACTCTTTCTCTCTCACCAGGAAAAACAGCTTGTCAGTTCTGTAACCCTGGGCATGGGTGTGATATTGCAACAACTGTTAAGAGAACTGCAGCCCAGCTGAACTGTGAAAACCCTTGGGATTTTTACAAGGTTTTACTTGTCGACCAAACTAAGCTGCTTAACTCTTCTACAGAAGAGATGATAAACTCATTATCACTTTGTTAAATTAAGGGGTTTGTGGGAGTCAAAAAGAAAGAGGGAGAGGGAGTCTAGAAACCTGGGCTGCCATCCGTAGGTCCACGCAGTAACTTCAGCATATTATCCAGCCTTACTATCTACATTTAACTTTACTGACCACTCACCAACATATGTTTATTGTATGCGACCCTCTGCAAGCGAGCCATTGAGGGGTGTGATGGGTGGTGGAGTTAGGGTTGCCAGGTCCCTCTTCGCCACCTGCAGGAGATTTTTGGGGCGGAGCCTGAGGAGGGCGGGGTTTGGGGAGGGACTTCAATGCCATAGAGTTCAATTGCCAAAGTGGCCATTTTTCTCCAGGTGATCTGATCTCTATCAGCTGGAGATCAGTTGAATTAGCAGGAGATCTCCTGCTACTACCTGGCAGTTGGCAACCCTAGGTGGAGTTGATACGCATCCTGCCCAACACACCTTCTCCTTGCAGCCCCAATCCAAATTGGGTCTGTGTGCACCTAAGAATTCAGTTCTGAGAGTGGGACTTCAGGCACGCATTTGATTTTCCTGGCTATGTGGTCTTTAAAATGTGTGAAGGGGTTCCAAGTTACTTGCTCATAATCAGATGGGCTTATTTAGTTAGGTAAGCATGCCCATTTGCTATAAAAGTGTGACCATGTGCCCATTTTGATAATATTACTATAGGAATTAAGACATACACTGAAGGTTTTCTTGAAATTCAATCCTGAACATACTCTGCAGATTGCCCTTTCAGCCTCGCTATGATTTCTCTATTGAAATTTCCCTCCCCTATGACAACATCTGAACTGGTAAGTGTGTTAAAAAGTTTTCTCTTCATTTACTCTTTTGAGATGCGCTGCTGAGGTTTAAGATAGCACTCCTTCCAGCAACCCATATTTCCTGTTGCTGCTCCTTTGGGTGGTAGGACAAGGATAAAAAAGTTGCAGGCATTGCAAGCAATATGACATCACTTCCAGAGAAAACCTGGAGGTGATGTCATGTCACGCTAGGAATCGCCAGAAACTCTATGGTTTTAGAGTGATGGTAGGTGGGGGTTTTTTGGTAAATGATCCACTGTATTCCTCCTACTGATTTTATTAAAAAGGCAACAGGTCCACCAGACGCAGGACATGGCAGGCTCAAGGGGATAAAATTTCCATGTATTCACAGCAGCAAAGAGAGCAAAAGGGGGAACCACCCCTACATGCTAGCAGTTACATTGACAAGCCACTGTTTATGTAGGGACTCACAGCTGGTGTGATGGACAGGTCCAGTTCTGCCTTTCCCAGAGGCAGCCAAAGCAATGTGGGAGGAGGCCGGTAGTTGAAGATAGGGAGTTAGAGAGAAGGGGGAGAGTAGTCAGTATGGGAAAAAAGGATTCTGCGTCTCTGAAGGAAGCAGCCTATGGTACAACTGACTTACATTGTCTACCGCCGGACTGTAGCTGGGGGGCAGGGTGAAGAGGGCAGTGCCCCCCCTGTGGCATGCAGAGAGGGTGGCAGAACTGCCTCTCCTACCCGGCACAGAGGCTCCTACAGGAGAGGCAGATCTGCCACCCTCTCTGCATGCCACGGGGGGGGGGGGCTGCCCTCCTCCCCCCCCAAGTTATGGCCAACTGTGACTGCTGGAGTGGTCTGGGATCATACGTTCAAATATTAGGAACAATGCTGTGTTTGAGTTACCCCATTTTGTTTTTTGTTTTTTAAAACATTTTATTACGTTTTTTCAAACAAACAAACAAACATATAATCTCTCATACATTCATGCACAGTTTATACTCCTTTGGAGAGTCTGTTCATCTTACATCTCAAGATCCATCTAAACTAATTATTACATTATATAAATCTAAATTATTCCAATTAATCTATCCCCATTGTTGAACATAATCAAAATAACCTTCCCATTTACATCGAAATTCATCAATTGTCCTTTCTTTTATCAAACTAGTCAGCTTAGCCAACACAGCGAATTCTTCCATTTTCTGTCGCCATTGAGTTACCTCATTTTGTTGAAGCTGTAAATAAAAACTCTGTTTTTTTCAGTTTCAACACTGCTGGAGGTCTAGTGTTTCAGGGAAAATACCACACCCACACCCCAACCTTGATGGTTGTGGCCAGTGGATCTAGTTAACTGTCTGGTGGCAATAAGGGAAAGAAGTATCGGCTTCCCTTACTCCAGTAGCCCTGTGTGGTGGCTGGGTGAGGGGTGAATAAAGAGAACTAGGCTGCTCTGTCTGGAGACGTCTCTGGGAAAGAGAAGAGAGGGGACCCAATGTTTGAAAAGGGGTCAGGGCTCTCTGCCTGTTAAAGGGAGATGAAACAAATAGTGCATTGTGACTGCCCTGACCTGCTGGGGCACCTAAACCTGTGTGAAGAGGTTAAAGGTGGGAGGCAGGGGGTCATAGCTGTGTTTTACAATTACAGCCAATGACTTCTCCATCATACCTATTAGAATTTTTACATTCTAAGTGGACTAATTGGAGAAATATTTAGGAATATTGCCAAATGTCCAAGTTTAAGTTGAAGGAAGACAGGCTACTGACCTAATTATTATCGTTTCGATTGTACGGGGATGTTTCATTACATCAGGCTGTTCAGCTATTGTGAAATAGTACCTTTTCTCATGACTAAAGCTGGACAACAGAGCAAATCTGCATACTCCACAACCAAATTGATACTTTCCAACTGCTCTTGGGCTTTCAGATTTAGGACCTTTGGCTTTCTAGGATTCTCTTCCAAAATGCTTTGCCAAAAAAACGGCAGGAAATAATAAAAAAAAAAGAATTCCTTTGAAGGTTGTCTGTGCTCAACCAAGGGTGAATGCCTCATTCACTTTTGGCTTGTCACTCTTCATTACCCCATCTTCTAAATTAATTTATATTTTTACCACAGTTGACTTCCCCACCTTATTTATTTAAAAAAATAAATATATATATATAGACATAAATCACAGGCAGTTGTGTGAAAGACGATTAAAATATTTTAGAAACACATAACAATGACAACATTTAAAACATGAAGCTATGAGTGAACACTCAAAAGAGATGAATCTACAGTCCTCTCCCTCTCCTCACTTCACTTTAAGCTAAGGTCCAAAATGCTTGGATACCAGTGACTTGCATTTATTTATTAACTTACTTGGATTTATATCACTACCCTATATCCCAGCCAAGGGATTTATCTCATGTCTCTCACACATGCAGCAGAAAATATGTGTGGCATAACATTATCACATTTCCTCACCATTGAAAGTATGTGGGGAAATGCAAAAATGATGATGTCATGATACACATTTTTCAATTCTTTCTTAATAGGATGTTGCAGGAGTAGATGGGGGTTGGTGGACACCCACATGTAGCTTGAGCCTAAACCTTGGCAACGTTTGTACTACATGCATGCAAAACACTCAGTTCTCGAATAACATTATGTCCTCATAATTTGCATAATAAATGTCATTGTTTTCTTTACCTTTGTAGTTCACTTTGAGAATTTCTGTTGACAAATGAGCTACAAATCTTCTAAAATCAGGCTTGTGCTTATATTGGCCTACTGGCCAACTGCACTGATTAACCTAGTGAGTTGATCATTCCATTCCACATGTTAGGCATCCCACCAGAATTTAAAATTTAACCAAAACGGAACAAGGCTACCACACACTATCACCAGTGACGAGTGTACTGTGTGCTAATAAATAATAAAACTCTGCATAAAGGCAATAGAAATTCTGTATCCAAGCAACTAAATTTTGCAATTCTGTAATTTGCATAATTTATTTTGTGCTATTTTGATTAATTTATACTGTTTTACTATTTATGGAAAGGATCAAGGTACAGAAACCTTACATTTAACCTCTAAAAAACTCATCTGGTTATCTTTTTGGAATAAACTACCAGCACAATCCTAAACAGAGTTACTCCAGTCTAAGCCCATTGAAACGAATGGGCTTAGACTGGAGTAATTCTCTTTAGGACTGCACTGTAGATGTGACAGTAGGAGGTCACACTTGGTCTGTGCTGAGTTGCTGTAAAAAGGAGATAGGAAAAAGAACATGAAAAACAGGAGGGTAAACATTGGGTAAGCCTCTTCCCTACTTGCATCCCCCCACACCCCAAAGCTGCTTTCCCCAATCTGTCCACCTAGGGTTGCCAGGTCCCTCTTCACCATCAGTGGGAGGTTTTTGGGGCGGAGCCTGAGGAGGGCGGGTTTGGGGAGGGGTGGGACTTCAATGCCATAGAGTATGCATAGTGAAACCTATTTCCTAAATACCCATACTATTTAGGAAATAGGTTTCACTATGCATACATGGCTGCCTTAATGATAACTACCCTTCGTGGGAACTAACATGCATCCAGCATTTTGAAATTTAATCTTTAAGATGTGCAATATTAGAGGAATCTATATGAAGGACTGATGAAGAATTGTACCCATAAGAATTTGAAACGGCCGTATCCTCCATCAAGTTACTCCTCTAAAATTGGTATTTCTGCTAGAATTGCACACTTACCTGCATGGGACTTATAGAAGAATGCAGCACCTTGCTAAAGACCTTGCATTTTTGTGAATTTTGTTAGTGTCTGTGTCACCATCCATGTGGACTTGTTTGGTTGTGCTTGTTATTTTTGTATGCTTGTACATAACGCTGTATGTTTATATGTATAGTTGTATTTAGACACCATAGGATAAACATTGGTTGCACTTAACAGTAATTGTTATTGTACATTTTTGTCGCCCCTGTACTGATTTCCTAATCTCCTGATAGTAGTACAGTGGTGTCTTTTTCTCCTACTATTATCTGGAGGTTGGCAACCCTATGTCCACACCTCAGCAAAGGTTACTTCAGGTCTTGTAGTCTCACTAGAAGATTAACATATAGGGAACAGCAGTTTGGGGCAGAAAGCACGCAGGATTTCTGTATTCTTCTCCCATCTAGCTTTGAGGCTCTTTATAGGCACTGGGTTAATGCATATGCTATCTTCATGACTTCTGAGATTTCAGCAGGAATCACCCATACATTTTCAAGATGATTATATTCATAGCCCTAAAGGCTAGAAATTTGGTTTCTAAAAATGAACATGAAGAGTGCAAGGAACCTGAACCCTGTGCGTGCCCTACAGCACATTCTGCGTTTTTTGTGCACATCCATGATTATAATTTACAGTACTAAGGAAACTGCTTGAGAGTTTTGACCAACACACAGTACACCAACTCTCCATACCAAGGTGCTCACCTCATACTGAGCTTTGCAATGCAGCTGTGGCTCTGCAGTACAGCACAGTTTGCAAAATGGCTTAATTCAGTCCAGACCTAATTGTGTGAATAACAATTGTTCAAAGGACTCCCAGAAAGCTGGAACTATAGGTCTTATTCATGCAAAGATCCTAGACAATAAAACTGGTTATCAGCACTAACACACACCAATCATTCCTCAGACCACACTGATTAAAAGTGATAGCTACAACTAATCATCTTTGCCAAAACCAGAACTCTGCTAAGGAAATATTTTTCCATGCCTGGGCCAAAGGAAAAATGCAATCCAATACCCAAACATTTTATTCTAGCATATCTGCCTACATCACTGACACAGATTTATTTCAGATGTGTGTCAGTTGGCACCTCCCATTCTAATGATGGTTAAAGCATTTTTTTTTTTACTTAAGATGATTTGTAATGAAATATAAAACCTACATTGGCTAAGTGCAGGTTTACATTATAAACAGGTTTCTCTCCTGCCATTCCAAGTTAACAGCAATCACAGAAATGGTACACAGGAAATGCAGAGGTTATTTAAGCCTTTGCACTTGAAAGTACCCTAAGTTCTGTTGTGCCAGAATGTAAAGGAAAAATGCTTTCTACCTGATGTGTGAAAATGCTCTTCATGTTCAGTTGTCTTCAAGGTACTTGTCTCAGGACCAGAACACATTTCAAACTATGCAAGTATCTGATCTGAACTACAACAAATAAACTTTTTTTTTTTGGTAACTGCTAGTAATTGTTTGTGGGTATATCTACTATTCTGCCTCACTCAGATCAACAGCCTGATTTTGTAATACTTATTTCCAGCTTTGTTTCTGAAACGTCACAGGCAAGCCAGTGCTTTAACAGTGTGGTGTTTGTGGAAACACTCTGACATGAAGGAAGGAGGGAAACTCTTCATTAAGGATTTCACAGACAGAGACTTTCCAGTGGAACACATCAATCACTTAGCGAGAGGCTCCATTCACATGAACTTTCAAAACCATGATCAAAACAAGCCACAGGCTCACAGGCTCCAGGCCTCTCAGGCAGATCTTCTCAGCTTCCTATTTATAGCTCATCATAGTTCACTGTGATAAACTATGGTTAATGCTTGTCCTGATTCAGAAATTCACTTCAAGCCATGGGTTCTGATGCTGGTTAGGAAGCCAAGCACTAAGTATAGTTTGCTAATTCAGATACTGGGGTAAACTATGGTTAGTGTTATAAGCAGGAAAGGGAAATTACACATGAAGAAGAAGAGTTGGTTTTTATATACCGACTTTCTCTACCACTTAAGGAAGAATCAAACGGGCTTACAACCGCCTTCCCACAACAGACACCCTGTGAGGTAGGCGGAGCTGAGAGAGCTGTGACTAGCCCAAGGTCGCCCAGCTGGCTTCATGCGTAGGAGAGGGGAAACAAATCCAGTTCACTAGATTAGCGTCCACTGCTCATGTGGAGGAGTGGGGAATTAAACCCGGTTCTCTAGATCAGAGTCCACCACTCCAAACCACCACTGTAATCCACTATGCCACGCTGGTGGGAGGGGAAGAGGAAGTGCTGAAACCTCCCGCTTATTTCCCGTCCACCAAACAAAAATATCTGACCTGAGTTATTTCAACACTCTCCTACTTATTTTGTTTATTTAAAACTTTTATTAGCTGCCTTTCTACCTTATAGGAACTTATAGGCATCTTACAGTGTATATAATAATAAAATACGTAAAAACCACTAGTCAAAAGCTGGGAAAATGCACTCTGAACCACAGCAGCCACCTGATTTTCTAAGGAGACCACTGTGTCAAGGAGCATTCTCAATTTGCAGACCTGGCTTTTCAAGGGGAGTGTAATCCCATCCAAGAAAGAAGAGGTCTCAAGTCCCCGGTCTGCTTTTCTAGTTAATGCTTTTCCTATTTCTGTAACTTATGTTCAAAGCATTCAAGGATTTGGGAAATATACATAGTGTTCCAGTAGACTCAATCAATATATAAACCTAAAATTCTAATATGGAGCAACTCCAGTTTCCCCAGACAGGACTTGAACCTATGACCTTCTGGTCAAGAAGTGTGAAAGTTTCACCCTGAGCCAATAATATCACTTTAAATGCTGCATATTGAAGACAGGGCAAAATTATTCTTTCATACGCTTAATTCAGGTCTATGTTTTTCTTGGGGGAAATTCTGTAAAATGGAATGAAGGTGGCGGTGATGGGGTATCAGAATATAACCTAATGGTTTACCAAGCCTTACACCTATTACATTCCACCAATAAAAAACCCCTCCCAAATAAAACAACAACAGAAAGGCTAATTATTGAGGATCAACTAATGATTTCTGGTTTAAAATTTGGCCAAATGGTCTGATTATTCGCCATATATTCAGAGGTAGAAGAAGAGTTGGTTTTTATATGTTGATTTTCTCTACCACTTAAGGAAGAATCAAAGTAGCTTACAATCACCTTCCCTTCCCCTCCCCACAACAGTCGCCCTGTGAGGTAGTTGGGGCTGAGAGAGCTCTAAGAGAGCTGTGACTAGCCCAAGGTCACCCAGCTGGCTTCATGTGGAGGAGCGGGGAAACAAATCCAGGTCCCCAGATTAGCCTCTGCCGCTCACATGGAGGAGTGGGGAATCAAACCCGGTTCTCCAGATCAGAGTCCACCGCTCCAAACCACTGCTCTTACCCACTATACCACGCTGGCTCTCAAATACATGTATATACTACATACTATTTATGTAACATTTTAAGTTGTAGCCCCCAGGCCCAATGTGCCAGTTTCCCCTCCTCCTGAGCACCAGCCTGCCTAGGGACTGCATATAACTTCCAAGTCAGTGCAGACAGCTAAGAGAACTGGGATACATTATGGCCCAGTGGCTCAGCAGCATTTCCTGAGGTTGCTATGACTTGCTCCAGCAATAGTAACAGACAGGAACCACAAGCCTATAGATTGTAATTCTACTATTATTGGGCATGGGCCACTAGCAACCTGTATAGATGGGCTATAAGACCCCAGGGTTCAGGCAGGAAGTCATTTTCTAGGTGTGTGTGGCACCAGGTATGTATGGAGAGTCAGAGCAGTGGGGTTTGTGGACGATGGTCTTAGTATAAAAGTAGT
The DNA here is from genome assembly GCF_029931775.1 of Euleptes europaea. Lineage (NCBI taxonomy): Eukaryota > Metazoa > Chordata > Lepidosauria > Squamata > Sphaerodactylidae > Euleptes > Euleptes europaea. Next base: position 35,162,913 of record NC_079318.1, on the reverse strand, counting down.
CTATGCCTTTGGCTTTCTTTCGCCTCTTAATAACACAGTAAGGGAAGCCATCAGAATTACTCTTCTACACAATTCTTAACTATGCACATATCAAACTTAAGTCCACCACTGTCAACCCTGGACAGCAGCGGTTAGACATGGGGTAGATGTTTTTGTTTACTTATGTACCATATTTTTACTGCATCCTCCCCTTCATGGACCAGGGCAGCACATAATGTTCTTTCCTTCCTCACAACAACTCCATAATGTTGAGGAAGCAGTACTCTTCATGGCAGAGCTGGGATTTAAACAAAGCCAGCTCACCAGAGCCAGCCCGCTAACTACTACATCCATATTTATATCCCACTTCTTCCCATTGAAAGTGATTCAGTCAAGGGGGCTATCTGCTAGATGCTAGGAGACAGACGACAAGATCTTACCAGCATTTTTCAAACAGAAATAGCAGCCATGCAGGTTCCTGATCTGGAGTTGAAGGGGGCCCCACCCACGCATGGTTTGGCCACTGAAAGACCCACACTTGGTGTTTGTTTACAGCCCTGGGCGGGAGGGGGAGATAGGCATTCTTCTTTCGCTCATCATTTTTCCTTCGAAGACTAACAGCAAACATGGACAATTTCCCCCCACCTCTCCATCAGGGATTTGTGTAGATGCTATTTTTATTTTAAAAGTGCTGGGGAAATCTGATCATGCATTAGCTTCTTGAGTTGTTAGGTGCATACCCTTGCTTTTTTGACAGTAATGATAATTTTGAACAGATTTTTTTTTAAGCTCCTTTTATAACTGACAGGGCATTTACAGGACTCTTGGCAGAAATACCAATACCCTGCTGATATAAAAAGAAAGTCAAAAAATGCTTCCACAGTTCAGAATGAAGACATCTGATTCACACTACATCCAGAGATCTCAGACAATTCTTCAACTCACTTGCAGTAAACAAGCTCAGCTTTGGCTTATTTTTAAACATTATGACGTGGTAGTTGGAAAATGTTTTGCGAAGCTGAATCTTTGACAAAAGAATCCAAACTATCAATCAAAAATGTAATACTTATTTCACAAAAGGCCTCATAGAAATACATTCCAATGAACACTTCATGAAATGCTTTAATGCTTGCAACCTTCAAATCTGTCCTAGTATTAAACCCAGAAGCCATGGCCCAGAGACTCCCCAGTGATCGCGCATTATATTTTTGTTTTCATTTTATGCTCTGTAGCACCCCATTTCCCCTCCCACTCAGACCACCCTGGTATCACACAAGAGAATTTAAAGCACGGTTAACATGGCTTGATGGAGGGAAGTTGCTGGAGTGAAAACTTAAAAAGCAAAACCAGCCCAGGTTGTTAAAACAGTGTAGGAGTCTGAGATTCTCTAGATTCTGGCCACCATCTGCACAGTCAGTAATTAATAAGGTATGCCATAGGTTTAATGAATGATCTCACTGAATTTCAGTAGAGTGAAAGCACAGGAATGACTGACGGTGTTAGAGACACAAGAATGAATGAGCACATAACATGATGTAGGCCACCAACTCCGCAGGGGATACAATGAGTAGTCATCAATTCTGCCATGGCACTATCTAGAGAGACAAACTGCAATTGTCCCCTTTACTACTACAACACATTCATCTTGTCCCCTATAAAGAGCCCAAGAGCCTCTTTTTTCTTTACAGGCAGCAAGCCACACAGTTAATATATATTTGAAGTTTTACACAAAGAGGCAGTGAACAATCCATGCATAGCTTTGTTTGTAAAAGGATCCCAAGGCATTTCAGTGGAGTTAATCACTTGACCAAATTTAAAAATACACAGACATTGATGCTTCCTATGCTAGTTTCTCAAAAGCATGGTTTTATTTGGGGACAGAAGTGGCACTAGACTGGTATTACATGAATATACTGGTATGAATGCTTCAGATCAGGAAATAATGCTTCAGCTTAAGGGATGTAGAGAAAATATTCTCACAGAGGATTATTGCTTAGAAATGTCATGAAATGTCAGCTGAAATAAGCACACATCAGCTGAGGAGGCAAAGATGTGAAGTGTCTCAAAATTTGGGGCTAATGCTAGAAGGTTATCAAGCAACTAGAAGCCATGGCCCTTGGGCTTACTGGGAGGCTGGGGCACAGAGCTGGGGGAGCAAGCGGGGAGGAGACTGCCAGGACTGGCAGGCTGTGCACAGGTTGGCTGGTGGGGAGGCCTTGGAGGGGAGGCCAGATGCTGCAGGCCACATAACCGGGGTATGCCTTGGTTCCCCCCCCCACTATTTAACCAGCGTGGTGCCGAGGGAGGCCTGCCCTCTCTCAGTCTGGAATAATGAAAGATCTCCCAAGTAACTAGTGAAGGTCTTACCTGAGTCCTTCATGGGACAGAGGGCACACTGCATGCCCCATGCTTCGCCATATAAACAACAGCACTCCGTGTAAGTAGTTTGCTTTCCAACAAGAGGCCGGCTACAAACAAAATCTTCACTCAGATGTTGCCAGCAAAGGTCCTGGAAGACATCAGTGTCTTCAGTTTGTTCTGAAATGTAAGACAAAGAAGTGTAACCATTATAACGTGCTTAGTATTTCAAAACTTAGTGTAGTACAATATATTACAGACTTACGTCACAAGAACCTCTATGCTTATTTCTCCCAAAGTGTGAACCATTTCATAATGTAAAAAAATGTCAATGACAAGAAATGAAGGCACAGTTTTAAAAACAGTTTAATTACTAAGCAAACAGAAGCCATACAGAATCAAGATTAAGGCTCTATTCCACCCCTAAATCCTCTGACACCAGCCAATTTCAAATGATAGACCTTGCCCAGGAATGTGAGAGCCACAGTAATGCTGCCTCGGCTTGCGCCTCCGGGACCACTGGGAAAAGTTTAGACTATGCAGGAGAAGGCTACACGATGGCTCCTCTCCCACTATCAATCCAGTTTTTTAAAAAATAATTTTTATTTTGAATATTAGGATACAGAAAAAAGAAATAGGGAAGAACGGAAAAGGTCAAATAAAAAGAATATGTCTGTGTCCAAGCTTCAATATAATAATACAAGCATACGTCCATCCTCAACTCTAATCTCACCCTATTAGATTATAGTGCTAATTAATACCAAAGCACAGAGTCAGGTTTATTCATGTTGTGGTCACAGACCTTAACAAACCAACTACCGTATATACTCGCGTATAAGCCGAGTTTTTCAGCCCCAAAAAAGGGCTGAAAAAGTTGGCCTCGACTTATACGCGGGTCAATACGGTAGGGGAGGGAGGGGGAGGAGGAGGAGGGAGGGGGGAACTTACCTCCGCCGCCATCGCCGCCATCACCGCCAGGCCGGCGCGGCTTCCCCCGGCCAGGAGCGCCCTGGGAGGGCCTCCTGCGGCCGCTACAGGGCCGGGCGCGATCGCTGCCGGGCGCGCCCGGCTCCTCCTGGCCGGCACCGGCCTGGGAGGGCCTTTGCAGGGCCGGGCGCGATCGCTGCCGGGCGCGCCCGGCTCCTCCTGGCCGGCACCGGCCTGGGAGGGCCTTTGCAGGGCCGGGCGCGATCGCTGCCGTGCGCGCCCGGCTCCTCCTGGCCGGCACCGGCCTGGGAGGGCCTTTGCAGGGCCGGGCGCGATCGCTGCCGGGCGCGCCCCGCTCCTCCTGGCCGGCATCGGCCTGGGAGGGCCTTTGCAGGGCCGGGCGCGATCGCTGCCGGGCGCGCCCGGCTCCTCCTGGCCGGCACCGGCCTGGGAGAGCCTCCTGCAGCCGCTGCAGGGCTGCGCCGCCGCTCCCGCCAGGCGTGTGCGGCTCCCCCCGGCCAGGACCGGCCTGGGAAGGCCTCCTGGGCCACGGGAGGGGGGGGCGCCACAGCCTTCGCCAGGTCTGGAGCGGCCTAGGAGCGGCCTGCGGGGCCTCCCGGGCCACGGGGGGGGGGGCCCTGCCGCCACCTCCTGCCTCTGGATAAGGTAAGCCTGCTGGGGGGGGAGGGGTTATAAGCCGACCCTCGGCTTATAAGCAGGTGCCTAATTTCCCCCCATTTTTGGGGAGAAATTAGGCACCTCGGCTTATACGCGGGTCGGCTTATACACGGGTATATACGGTACACCCAAAATAAAATAGAATAAAATTAAATTCAACCCACAGCTGTATTAGTTCAATATCACAATAACATCTACTACTACACATTGAGATAAAGACTTCCCCCCATTAAAATCGTTTACTAGGATATTGTGGACCATATCAAGCCCTTGTATTACCTGTATCAGACCAATAAAACTTTTCCTTAGTTTAATTGCTATAATGAAAAAAGAGGCCACTCTCTCACAACCCTACTTTATGCTGATGATATGGATTAATACCAAATTTTAGTTTACTATGCTCCAGCATAACATATTGCAGAAGAATTAAAAGCGTTTAATAAATGGTTTCAAATGAAAGACATTACTGTAGGTTTATACCCTTTATTCTATCAATAAGCTTAAACTATAATCTTCAAATACTAGGTGTCAATACTGTCAATCCAGTTTTGTTATTCTGATGCTGGTGTGAAGAGAGGCTGTGTTTGAGGTTCTCACATCAGCACCGGAGCTGCTGCAGTCCCCACTCAGACAGGATAACGCAAATACCAAGTCAGAGTATTTTTTTAAAAATGTGGAATATGCTTTAACAATTAAATGAATGGGGAAGCAGCTGCAAACACGCCCTGGATCTCGAAGGGGCAGGATCCCACAGAACATTTCTGCCTCATGCAAGTGCTCTTGCACGAACAGAAACACAAGAAGAATCATTGTGAGCAACACTCGCGCTGTCAACTTGGCTATATCCTGTCTTGTGTTTCTGCTTGCCCAAGACACAGCAGCGGCTGTATTTCAGCATTGCCCGAGCCCCAGTGGTGACCTTGGATCAAATCATACTGCGTTTCCAAACTGGACTGTAATGACTGCATCAAACAGCCTTGTGATTTTTCTACACAGCAATACTGATTGCGAGTGAAAAATCAGCACATGATCTTACAGCAGCTCTTGCATGATGCCTTGTGCAAATGGGACTACATTAAGTAAAACTACTGCATAGCAAGCTCCAACCCAGAATACTGACGGTGGCCATACTGCTGGCAAATACTGGAATCTTTGAGAAATGCGTATGAACAAATGAAACACGTTTTCACAAACTCTGATACACAGATTAAGAGCTCTCCTACACTGAAGGGATTGGGGCAAAACATACTGAGGCACTGAAGCTATGGATCGCTGTCACAGATGTCATATCTGTGCAATATACATCTGCCTCCAAAGCAGAGCAGTAGACTGTCCTCAGTTAGCCATGCCCTGTCAAGTTTGGCTAAGCTACATGGAATGCATACCAGGAAACTGGGAGATTATTGAACCCAAATTCTTTCAGAAAGAAAGAACTGAAATAATTGAAAGGTAACCTCACTCCATCCTTGCTGGTAATGCACCCTAGTGTGCTCGAACCCTGTAATGCTGCAACGCATGTAATAAGGCATACCGCTGGATTCTGCTGGTTTGATACATCGCTTTTCTGTGGAATCCAAGACCATCGGGTGGGTACAGAAACAGCTGTAAGAGCCTTCGTTGTTGATGCACTGGCCATCGATACAGCTGTTGGGGTCTTGACATTCATCCGTATCTTTTAAAGGGGAAATGAAAAGGAACATCATTGTCCAACAAGTTGACTACTGTAAAATAATATGTGTTTTCAGAAATGCCTGAGTGCTTCACAGGAGATACCCTCTTTCTTATTATGTATCTATGGAAAATGAAAGAAAACTCAATTGGTTGTTCTCATGCAAGGAAAAATTCAGTGATGAATGCCCCACATGGTGATCTATGGATTTATCCTGGGCTTATACAGGATTTTCCTTCTCCCTGGCCACTGCTGCTTTTATTAGCAAGCATGTTTTAGAAAAAATAGCTGTAAGTTCCTCCTCCGAACAACAAGGGTAAACAGGCTGCTGGACGATACACAACATGATCTTAACAAATATAATGATACTACATCTCAGCTTTTTTTCTGTTAAACTTATTTTACACGGGGGCAGCAACAGAGTAACTTTAAGGAAATAAGTGACTTCACATAAGGAAAGGAAAGTTCTTTGGACCCAAGATGGAATTAGCCTCTTACTGTGGTTTCCTTTTATTATGTTATTCCACACAGAATGGTTTTCTGTTTAAACTGCAAAAAAACAGGGTCGTGACTAGGAATAATTTCAGGCAAATGGCAAAAAAGTAAATGAGTAGGCATTTCCGCAGACTAACAGAGAGTACATTTATGATGATCAAGAGTGTGAATTGCTATTCCATGTTGCATATCAGGCTCCGTTTTGGGGGGGGGAGAGTATCTGCACTTAATAATAACCAATTCCTCAAATAGATTTTTTTTGCAAATAGGAAAGTTCGCTTACTAGAGATGAGTCCAATAACAGATTCGTGCATAAAGTATAGAGGGCTGGCTGGTGTACAACTCTACTGGATATGCTCACGTTCGGTTGGAACAAGAGTCCACAAATGACAGTCAGAAACTAGAGATGAGCTGAATTCCCTCAGGGTTAGCATACTGCTCCAGATGCTGCCAGTTTCAATCTCTCAGCACCCTTGCCAAGATTTGCTGTTCTCCATGAGACATTTTTTGAAACAAGGCCAAACCAGGCACAGTGGGGTGTAAGTATCATGCTTACTGCTGTGAAGCGCGGCTCCAACTCACCCCGCAGAGCCCAGCTTGCCGGCTTGTGTTGGGGGTGGCCACAGGCAAGCTGGTGTCGGGCTGGGAAGCAGCCCCGGAGGTGCTGCAGACGTCTGGGCAGCATCAGGGCCCCACACGGCTGAGGGAAGGGGCTGGCGGCGAAAGGAAGCAGGGCGCAGCAAGCTACGGCGCCACGTGCTTTGCCACTTGGGCAGCCGTTTCGGGGGGGGGCTGGTTTGAATGGGCCAATCAGGCCCAGGTGGTGGGCCTGCGTGGAAGCCAGACCAGGGCGTTTCCACTAAGGTCCGGCTTCCCTGCATATAAAGGGTCCTTGCCAAGACCAGCTCACAGCCGGCTTCAGGTAACTATCATGCTTACTGCTGTGAATACATGGCAATCAGTGACTGAGCAACAACTGAGAGGGACCCACGCCCTTACCTGTGTGCACTGCTGGAAAGCACGAGACAGCTGGTCTGCACCATACAGTTACTCGGCTGTTAAATACTCAGCAACACTCAGCATGGACTTGTGATACCATCAGCCTATAAAGGATGCTGCTGGGCATTCAACACCTGTGAACTTACCTAGTGCAGCCTCAGGCATTCTCTGCCTCCCAGAAAAGTGTGGAGACCCGATCCCTCTTGGTTGACCCCATTTTTCACTGCCGCTGTTGGAAGTTGTTCTTTACACACAAGATAGCAGCTATCATGATTGTATTAGCATGAATGCACAGCAGTAAACAACACGGTAGCACTAACAGTACTGTACTAAGGTCAGTTTTGTGGCAACTCTCAGCTAAATAAATACATCTCAAAAAAAGACTGGGGGAGCCCAGCAACTGTTACGTGGTGTTCATTCTTAACTGTGAACTTTTCGCTTTTAAGAACATATTATCATTTTCATTATACAATATTACAGAAGCAATACATTTCACATGCAAGCTACCTTTTTAATTTTTTTTTCTGTATAAGATCCAGTTTGTTTCCCTACCCCAATTTTCTACATGCACAGGATCATATGGAGAACTGGAGTGTACTTCGACACAGTCAGCAACAACAACTCTGAGCCACCACAATCAAAGAATCTGTTGGCAGCCGTATCCACACACAGCCCCGTACACAATGATATTCCTCCAAATAACTAGGGATAATTTGGAAGGATCATGTGGCAAAGTGAGCAGTTGGCTTGCAGGTATGAATTGACTGCCCCTATGGATGGGCAAGAATTAGGTGCCTTTGTTCGCTTTCCACGATGCTGGCTAGGAATGCAGACAGCGAAGGCCCGTGGTAAGCGTATGCTGACTTACCAAAGCATTGCAGTTTGACAGGATCATAGTATGTGCCTTGTTTGCAATAACACTCGTAGCCTGGCTGTGTATTTAAACAGAAGCCGTTCTTACATATCTCTTGTCCAAACAACTGACATTCATCTGCATCTGCAGAGAAAACATAAAGGCATAAAAGTCTTCAGTGGGCTTTGGGGCTCTAATATGAACTTTTAACGTATCTTGCCAAGGCAGGTTGTGGATACAAGAAGTAGTTTTATGTTGCACTCTTATTCCCCAGGTTACACAAGAATAAAAAAGAGGGTGAACAGATGTGCAGAATAGAGAAGATTCTGGTTGCATCTCTGCCATTTATCAGCCAAAGTACTTGGCTGAACACATAACAAAGAGTAAAGTCCTTTTCACAAACCCACTGCTAAAATAGCCTGTTTATTTTCGGGACAAAATGATATTCTGGAGACCTGGTTTTCTATCTTTAGTGCTCACTACTTGGAGTTAAAAGGGCTCTGTGAATAACAGAACCTGAATGGAGCTAGGAACCATTCATGGACATATTCAGAAAGCACTGCAATTTCTTGCCCTAACCGCATGTATCTAGAAATGCTCAGAGCTTACACACGGTGACAGTGAGGTATGGCTTACTCCCAGGGTCACTGGCTGATAGAGCATAGCAAAAGGCACAGGGAGCTATGATGTTCAGGCATGGCATCGATAAATGTTATTTGTAGTCCTGCCCCCGCTATTCTCACTTCTCACCTTTCACTCACTTTGCCTTTACAGGCTCAGATTTTAATAAACATAAATCAAACTGATTCTGTCGTCAGTCTGCAATCAGATCTTTGTTTTCTGCTCTCTCTCTCCCCCTCTCTCTGTATTTTCTAATTTATGACCACAGCTGAATGCATGATGCAACTGCATGTGCTTGTGCCCAGTGTTTTGGAAGTGTTAAGCATTTGGGGGTGCTGTCCTGTCTAGAATGGTTTGTGCATCAGTGCCTTTGGCTAACATAACATCGCAGCTGCTTGCTTTTCACCAACATACTAACTTATTTGTGCAACTTCGAGCCCATTATGCACTCTACCTATCTGAACATGTTCTGTTTCACCAATCACACAATCCTATTCCCATGTGCAGTGCAAGTCATGATCCTCACGCTGCACTGAATGGACACATTTACCAATGCCAATGGGACTACTCTGGAGTTAGCCCTCTGAGAACCACTGTGTTTTTCAAGTACTTCACCATATCTTCACTTTCTGTAACTGCTTTCATTCTCCCTGCTTATGTTGGCTGAGGAAACGCCCACATTTTGTGCCCCCTTTCCCGCTCCATGTTGTGTCTGATTTAAAATCCTGCTGAGAATTAACGATTTGTTTTTGGCGCCTGCTCTAGAGATTCCAGAGATGGTGGCTTCCCCCATGCTGCCATAACTATAAATATTGCTCCACAAAATTTGAAAAGTACTTATCACTCTGGTATCCGGGGGCTTTTGATATAACTTAAACTGACAGACATTTCTACAAACTTAAGGAAAATCACTCTGTAGCCATGTAGCTGTAATGTCTTACATATAACAATGAAGCTTCATACTGTGAATAAATAGCATGCAAATTGACTATTAGTGGGTTTAATTATATTTTACAGAAAGAATACTCTTGCACATACCCTTCTAGCTGTAAGAGTTATTTCACACCCACTCCTTTTTGTTATATTTGGGATTTGCTTCTTTTTCCAACCTTGTTTTTTGTACTTTACTATACATTTAGTGTACTATTTTCTTCAAGCTGGCATTAGACAAGTGGAAGCAGTAGATAAACTGGGTCAAATTACTCAAGAGTAATCCCATCCTTGTGAACAGAATTACTCTTCATTATATCACAGCGATAGCACGAATGATGCCAAGAAAAAATATTTTATATATCTGCTGAACAGTTCTATAGGTTAAACTCCTCAATACTCAGTTTTCCAGAAAGGCTATATAAATATTTTTTCAGCCACTCTTCCAGAAATTGAGCAGCTTGAAGATTTCTTTATATCTTAAAGACAGAACTTGACATCCATACTTACCAAAAATGATTTTTAAAAGATTGGGAGTCTAAAATAACCCTATTGCTTGAGAAAGAAAACTGTAATTTGAGGGGAATTGTACATTATATTGGTAAAAAAAAGGGCACTGGATTCATACAAATGAATCGTATCATCACATAACATCACTCTGTATCAACATCTTATGGTCATTACATTACTCTGGTGTTGCTGGTTAGATACTGTGGGAACTAGAGTTTAAGATTAGAATATCAGGCACTTATTTGCCACCCACTGGAAAGAAAATTCCGGAGTTATCTGAGTGGTTTACAAAAATTTGCAACTATGGCGAATCTCACAAACTTGCTTCGGAAAATGCCGATTGAGGATTACAAACAGAGATGGCAACCATTTTTGATAGATACGACTGAAATAAGATATAACTGAAAGAAATAATACTGGAAAGTCATTAACATGTTGAGATCGATATATACTATCAGCGGATTTAAACTAGAGTAATTTAAATACACCTAAAACTTGTTTAGACCTATAAGTTATAGATAGTACTTGGGTGAGAATTTTGATTATGTTTTACAACTCAATAAATAAATAAATAAATAAATAAATAGCTGGGGCTAAGATAAGATTGTTTTTGTTAAAGTATATGGGCACGGACCATTTTTTCCTATGTATTTACCCTTTTCTTTCTGTTTCTGTACCCTTTATAATAAAAACCAATAAAAATTAAAAAAATATATATCAGGCACCTAGGAAGCAACTCATTAGTCTGTAATTTTTCTACACACAACAAAATACACAGTCCCAAAGTTCACTGATTTTAATGGGGGCACACTACAATTTTTGCCTGTAGTCATTGGGTGGACATCTAAATATATAGCGGGGAAAACTACACTTCTAGTGTCCATGCTGGGTTCATCTTATCAAAATAGTGCTGCCGTTAAATGTTGGGCAAATGTTTTTTCCTTGGGTGCGAAACACCTCTTTTTTTGGGCAATTTTTTTAGATCACTTTGTGAAAGGAAGAAAATGGTTCAAAACAGAGGAAATTGGGGGGGGGTGAGAAAATATACCCCCATTGCTAAGGCTTTCTTGCTCTAATCCAACTGGGATAAAAAGTGCATCAACAACCATATTTGGTCCTAAGAAACCCTGCATAGGCATATGAAAGTAAATTTGGATCGCAGTGAAAAGTCTTGCTGCATAGCATTGGCAGGCAATACAAATGCCAGTGAAGTATGATAGATTATAGTGCATTGGCCATTTTCCTGGAAATGGAGATGCAATCCCCTCTCCCTCCTAATTCAGAGAAAAGGCAACGAGAAGACTTCATTTGCCCTCAGTGACATCTTGCCGCCAAATCCAATTAGCTGACGTACTATCATAATTTCCTTAGGTTTACTGTAGAATTCCAGACCGATTGTATTCACATAGCAAAGAGGTCCTTTCAATAAAAAACAAAACAAAACACTGAGTGAACAGTAGATCGAGAAAACAATGGCTGAGAAACAGCTGGGAAAGAAGAACTTTCCCCTCTCATACCCTTCCAGTCTCCCCTCTCCTTCGCTAGTTTGTGCATCAAAAATCAAATCGCACCAAAATCTGGCACAACTTTTTCTAAACAGAATTTAAAATAGCTTGAATTTTTCCTAAGGTCTGTGAAATACTGGTTAAGTCTCTATAAATGGGGCTGACCTTTGTAAGTTTCTGTAATGGCTCCGTAAGATGGATCTTCAGAGGGTATGAATCCTTTCCCTTCAGGGCACAATTCGATAAACTCAGCTGGGAGGAGGAAGAACGAAGAATCAGAAACGTATTAATTTATCACAACATGAAATAGACAACAACTTTTCCATAGACTTTTGACATAGCATCCTCTTTCTCTAACTCTCATTTTATATTATTTATTTCCACCATTGCCCTTTGCTGGGAAGGCAAGATTCAGCTATGTGGGAATTGTGGGAATCTTAACTCCCCCACTCCAGCTTGCCTCACCAACCAACCTAAATGCAAGATGGATAGTAGGGTTCAGATCATGGAGGGAATGACATAAATTGTGTGGGAGACAGCCAAGTGTCAAATTAAACAAGGTTTTACAGTTATGAGCCCTGTGATTTCTCCTTCAGCCAGCTCTTTGCTGTCAGACCTAATTTAGCTCCCAGTGATTCAAAGCTTATGCTAGGGTAAGAATGTGAACGAGAAATTACATTTCTTTGGAAAAAAAATGAGGTCTTGGGATCTGGAGGACTGGCACTTTTTCCTTGTGTGATGTACCATAGCTAGAAATGGGGGGAAAGCCACAAGAAATCCACACAGCAGGCTTCAACTTTGGGAGTCTTCACAGCATTTGTATGTGTGTACATGAGCAGTCTCAATCTGGATGCGCGTGGACATTGCCTGCAACAATTCCCGCTGAAAAAATTCCAGCATCATCAAAAGAAACGCTGATGATGATGTGCATAATTATATTACATCTATCCATGATACTCAGGTTGTGAGCAGAGCTGTAGGTAGCCGGCTCAAGGTTGACTCTGCCTTCCATCCTTCCAAGGTCGGTGAAATGAGTACCCAGCTTGCTGGGGGTAAAGGAAAGACGACTGGGGAAGGCACTGGCAAACCACCCCATAAACAAAGTCTGTCTAGTAAACGTCGGGATGTGACATCACCCCATGGGTCAGGAATGTGCTTTCACAGTGGACCTTTACCCTTTTTTATCCATGAGACTAAATGGCTGAGAAAAATCAGGGCTGCTTGTGTACGTGAAATTACTAATTTAACTGACACTTTGTTATTTATATTTATTGCTTATATTCCTCGTGTTTATGCCCTTCTAATGAACATTTCATTATTAAAAAATGCTGGACAGGTGGAATTATAGTTTATACAATATGTAACAAATCAGAAATTATAATTATCATACAGATGATCATACAGATAAGAACATAAGAAAAGCCATGCTGAATCAGACCAAGGCCCATGAAATCCAGCAGTCTGTTCACACGGTGGCCAACTCGGTGCTTCTAGGAAGCCCACTGCAGCAGCAACCTGCCTGTGTTTCACAACGCCCAATATAATAGGCATGCTTTCCATTCTAATAAATTGGGCAGCCATAGAACAACAGGCCTGCAAGTATCCAAATATTAGGAGAGAAGCTTAATATATTTTCAATAAAGAATTGCCCAAATAGGCAGGGAATTAAATATAAAGCTCTGGATCTTATGGATGCAAGAAAAGAAGGAGCTCACTCAAGAGGCCATCTTCTGGGGCATGGAGTAGGGGGTCACTGGGGGTGTGGGGTAGAGGTAGTTGTGAATTTCCTGCATTGTGCAGGGGGTTGGACTAGTTGACCCTGGTGGTCCCTTCCAACTCTATGATTCTAGGCTATTTCCTATTTTCCCCAGATTTGAATGCTTTCTGATGAGGATGAGAGGATCTGAGGAAAGCAGAATCAGGCATGTTGCCCTCCCTTGCACCTCCATGAGCACAGCAAATGAAAAGGGACAACTCCTCTTCCTCACTTCAGCTACTGTGCAGTCTACTTCAGCAACTGACCCCATATTCTGGTGTCACCAACATTTGAAAACTACCAGAGAAAAGAAAATTGACGCTTACCACTTCCAAGCACAGGACATGGGAATATTTCACAGTTATCACCCCAGCCAGCACCCAAAGTACAGCAGCACTCTTGTTTGGTAACATTGGATGTTAGGACATTATCACAGAAATTTGCATCATTTAAATTGTAGTAACATTCCTTCTTTTCATCTGATGGCTCCTTGGTGTCTACTGGTACATCTAAACATAATCAGTGAAAGATACAACATCATACATCAAAAATAATGATACATTCAGGGAAAAAACCCTCACAATATGCTCTTAGGTATACAAGTCAATATAATTTACCATGTGCATAATTCAAAATCAGCATCTCATTAATCGGCCTGACACAGCACAGAACCATTTCAGGAATAGGGCTCCCTCAAAGATAAGAATACAAATTTTCAGTGTCTATTTTTATAGCAATACTAAGGAATATCCAGAATAATTATGGGTCCGCACAAGCCAGGTACTTTTAAGGAAATTTATGCCTTAAATTGCTTTTATTATTAATAGGTGATAACAAAGGTTCTTGGACATTAACATACACAAAATATCTTATTGATATAGTGCATAAAATACTTCTAGTTAAGCGAAGGTGTTTATTTTTCACTTAACTGTTATCCAACTTTTAGATATTCATTTTTTCTCTTCAGGAGAACGCATGTTTGTTTCTGTGGCTACAGCTTGGCAGACACATTTATTCAAATTTAGCACACTTACAACACATTTTTACCCTCTGATATTTTGCCAAGGTCAATAAGTGTACTGTGGGGGAAACACCCAGCTGAGTGCTATTTTATCTTTGTTAGTCTAGTCTGTGGTCTCTCCTCATCAGATAATTACAGTTTTCCATAATGTGCTGAATTTCATAAACTTCAGTGGTTTTGTGGTAATAGCCATTGCCCAACAAGAAACAAACCAAGGCTATCAAGTGTCAGAGAAATACAGATGAACTAAACCAGTTCTCCCAAGGTGAGAGAAAGCACAATATCTTATCCACCAAAGAACACATTTTCATTGGATACAGGCCATACGTCCAGATGACCCAGAGCCAGAATCTTGAAGAGCAAAAAACCACCAACCCCCTGAAAACACCACAAACCACAGCAGTTTTGACACCATTTTCCATGGAAGGAAGGCCAGAAACTAGCCTAGAAGGCAGGAGAATCACACTGCTTGTTGCAAACATGCCACATTGTCTAGTGACCTCTTAAATATCAACAAATGTGACATAGGTTTTTATGTGCTACAGTTCCCTCCCTTTGTCAGATGCATAAAATGGTCACCTAAGTGAGTAGGTATATATACTGAGAGTACGGAGAGAGGGAGGCCAAAGGACAAGCAACACCAGACAGCAGTTACGTGTGTCAAAGTGTTATGCAGAATACAAATAAACACAGAATGCAGTCAAATGAGGGCAACGTCTAAGAAGGGTGGTTAAAACTTTGGTGTTGTTTTTGCTGCAACTGATGGGTGCAGCTACCCCTATGGAATTTGACACTCATTGTTGAGAGTGTTTCATCCTATTTTATATTTAAATTTCTCCTCCCATTATCTGTCCAAAACTTTAAAAAAGCCTGTTTACACAGCTGTGACTGAGGTTTAGTGATGAATGTTTGAAAATGAAGAAAGACAAACTGTTAAAAAGAATTCTACAGGGACTGAAGTTGATCTACATGCTTACAATTTCTTTAATCTTAAATACACAAACTGTTTCACAAGATATTTGCTTTTTAGCGCAAATCTTCTGTAGCAAAGATAAATAAATGGCATAACACATCTATATGCTTTCTTTCGTCAAGGTGGATAACTGTGGGACCGGGTTGTGCCTCACTAAAATACTTGAAAACAGGATCTATTGGTAGTATTGTTGGTACAGATCATGGGAAGGTGACACCTGTAGGCATGTGATACATGAGAAGGAAGGTGTTTCATCACAGAGAGGATTCATTCCTCACAGATCTCTTGCATACTTGCCTTAAGGTTTTTCCACATATATCTATATAGAAGTGATGGATTCTTGGAAGAGATGGGTGCAAAATGGAATACCTTAAATATTTTAACCTTGTTTGAATTCTTTGGGTCTTTATTGTAATATGCATTATAATTCTAACACATATTTTTGTGTGTACTGATTTAAAAAACCCAATAACCCATTGTGAAGGAGAAATCCTAAGCAAGTCTACTCATGAAAAAAATTCCATTGAGTTCAGAAGGGCTTACTCCTAAGTCAGTGGGCATACAATTGTAGGGGTGGATCCGCGGCGGCCGGGAGCAGTGTAGCCACGCTGCCTCCTCAGAGGCTTCCGGCCGCCGCGGAGGGGGAAAAAAGCATTTTAAAAAATAAAATAAATTAAAAAGGTGGCGCAGCCCCACTGCTGCTCAAGAGGGCATTCCTGGTAAAAAGGGCTGTGGAAGCTGCCTAAAGGCAGCTCCATCCCCGGAAGCGCCCCAGGAATGCCCCCCATGCTGGCGCAGGCGGCGGGAATCAGCGGTGCCCAGATGCTGGAGTGTTTGCCCCCGTGCCAGTGTAAGTGCCACCTTATTCTGTGATAAGGTGGCACCTACGCTGGCACAAGGTCACGTCAGTTCCAAAGGAACTTCACTCCCCCCTTCAGGAATGGGCTCTAATTCTTCTAGGAATGAATATCTATTAAAAAAAAATAACTACATACAAATAGCAGGTGAATTGCAATAATATAAATACTGACAATGGCCCAATTAACACATAAAACTGGAGTGTAAAGGGCATGAAATTCTAGCACATTCAAATCTGGAACAACAAAAAAATGAATCAGAAATCTTTCAAAATACTAACAACCAAAATGTACAGGAAACGACATATGCCTGTAAACATACTAAAATATATTAAAATAATCATAATGTTGACACTGACTACATGTTCACCCTACTCTTCATGTTTTGGCAGAATGAAATAGGTACTGTTATCCAGCTTCTGCATTCAAAGACAGTGGAATTTTACCTGGTGAGGAACGGAAGCGACACTGTCCGGTCATTAGGTCATACTCCTGGTTTTCATCAGAACACAGACACAGGAAGGAGCCTTCTACATTTTCACACAGGGCTTCCCCACACACTCCACTTAGCATTTCACATTCATTCACATCTGGAAAATGAAGCACAATATCAATTCAGAAACCTTCTTAATTAACAACAGGGATTTATTGTCCCTGAGGTTCACATACCAGTATTTTTAGTTGAAAACTATCATTTAGGATTTTTTTTAAAAGAAAATATATCTAATGAGGTAGACTCCCAGAAGATGAATTAGATACCTTAAGATAAAAACTCTTTAAAACACACAAAATCCAGGCAATGGCTGAAAAGTTAAATACTGCTGTCATTTTGCTACCTAATACCTACTCTCATGAGTAATATAATAAATAAGTCATTGGAGTCAGCTGAAGCAGTTTCCATAAATCGGTTTGGGACTTTTGGAGCTTTCTTGATCATGAATACCTCAAACAGTGAATGGCTCAATGGAAACCATTTGTGTGACAACATAAAAGATGGAATACACCCTCCCACATTCATACTTTCAAATATTAATTATGTGAACACAATATATTATTTCCCCATAATATTCATTGTTTTGGGATATTAGTTTAAAGTAAACTGGGTTTGCCAGGGTTTTATTTGATAAAACATCCCCATGATTCAATCAATTCCTGGGTTTTCTCACAATAGTGATACCCTTACCCTATGTGTGTGTGTAAAGTGCCGTCAAGTCGCAGCCGACTTATGGCGACCCCTTTTGGGGTTTTCAAGACAAGAGACTAACAGAGGTGGTTTGCCAGTGCCTTCCTCTGGACAGCATCCCTGGTATTCCTTGGTGGTCTCCCATCCAAATACTAACCAGAGCCGACCCTGCTTAGCTTCTGAGATCTGACGAGATCAGGCTTGCCTGGGCCATCCAGGTCAGGGCGCATTACCCTATGGGGCCCTGTAAATTAATGATTCAAAGCGAGGGTGAAGTATTTCAAAGAGAAAACAGAATCCACACAAAATTGCAAATTCACAGATCACCTTAGAGCAAGCAATGGCATCTAAGCTAGTTGTCCTGATTAAGGATGGTTTCAGCAAGTGATAACGTGTTTTGATGAATCCCAGTTATGATTATTACACTGGAAAATTACAGTAATACCAGAATCTCCATCATGATTCTTTTCTCTTTCAGCACAGGGCCACTCATAAAGCTAAATGATTCTAACAAATAAACTTGCTGAAGTCATGATTAAATATCTCCTTGTGTGATATATACATTTGGTCCAGGAGTTCCCCACTTCTCCTTCACACAATCCAGACCTTCCTGCTTTTGCTTCTGTGTGCAATAAGGCCATGTGCTAAACAGATCTAAAAAAGGAACTGAAACAGCAGATATCAGTACTGCAGCTATATTTGGCATATATGTTACACCAAGGAAAGGGAACATTTTTCTTTTAAATCTCCAGAAAAACCCTTCTGACTTATCTGGAAACTGGAACTCACAATATGTTATTTGGCCCTAAAAACAGCACACAGGAGGGGGGATATGGATCAGAGCTGCCATACAGGAAAGCAGAGCTTTAATTTTCCTTCCTATGCTGTTTCCCTGTCACCAGTTCAGTATGCTTTTACACCTGGTAGAAGAAAACGGAATATTGGACTTACCATAAAAGTTCCTTTCACCTGAAGTAGAGAAGGGCACTCTGAGATATTTGAGTACTCTCCTTCCCATGATCCCTGGACACAGGAAGTAGGTTGCTCTTTTCCATCTCCTATAGGGAGTGCACACCATCTGCAGTTTGGAGATTTCTACAGCTCAGCCATTGACTGTTGAGTGTGTCTCTCACAGACCAGAATCCATGGCCTTTAACCCAGAACAAGGTTATTCAACTGATGAATATGGTGACCAGCTAAAGCTGTTTCTTTCAAAACAGTAAAATGAAAAGGAACTGAGAAAGTCAGCACTGAGGCTGGCATGGTAGTCATCCCCCCAAACAATGGGCAATATATGAATGTTTCGTTTAAAGGACAGTCCCCCCCCCCTACAGTGAGGTTGGTCCAGGATGCCCTCCTCTACTTCAAGTAGAAGAAACCTTCACAGTAAGACCAATGTTCCATTTTCACTTCAAGGGGGAGGGACACTCTGAGATGTTTAGGATCTTACCAAGAAATGCATTCATTACCGGCAGGTAAACTTGCCCACAACTGTTGCATGACCCACTGCCCCAAAGCTGCATCAGCTGAGGCAATGGATTCCATTTTGTAATGCCTAATGAATGCGTGTAAGCAAAGCTGAGAGCAGTACCGTAAGGAGATCAGACTCTGTCAAGAGGCTAAACTCCTAGCACAGTCACTCAAGGCAGAATGGTCACATCTGAGACATCAGACTGGCTGTTCAATACCTACTACCCAGGGTCCACATGATTGTGACTGAGCCAGTCCACCTGCACATTGAAGGAGCTCTTCATGTATTCCATTCTTGGAGAGATGAATGAATTGGACTAAGACAGCAGAGCTGCTGCTTCCTGCTGAAACTTCTGGACCTGATGGCCCCCTGATGGGGTTTTTTGCTGTTTTTTCCCATTCAGTCAAGGATGTTGAGGTTGGCAATTTATTCCTGGAATACAAGGAATAAGCCCTGTAGATTTATGTCCTGGGGGGCCTCTGAGGGTGTCCAAGTGCCCTGGACATGACCTAGAGGATTTCCCAACAGAACAGTCTAGAGCAGTGGTTCCCAACCTTTTTTTGACCAGGGACCACTAGGACTTTTTTGTTTGGTGCAGGGACCCCAAGGTTCAAAATAAAAATTCCGAGAATTTGAAAATAACTTTAATCATAACTGTTAGTTAAACATTAAACTTAGAATAATATTTATTTTTTATAATAGAGAACTTTTAATTGTAAATCAATGTGATTTTTGAGCTTGCATCCTTTTTACAAGCTGGGCAATTCTGGGGCTACTACTGTTGCTCAGAGCTACACGAATATCATCACTTGCTTCCAATCGATTTCTTGTCGTGTTTTCAATTATAAGCAAAGCAGAAAACCCTTGTTCGCATAAATAAGTTGTGGAGAAGAGCATAAGATATCGCAAGGCGAATCCCCGAACTGTAGGATATGAAATTGCTTTTTTACACCAGAACTCTTCAAGAGAAACTGATTCAAACGCATCCTTACAGTGCCTATCATTTTGGAATTCAGTGAGCTCTTCCTGGATTTCTTCTGCAACCTCTTCAACAGCAATACCAAAAGGATTGTGAATCAGCTTTTGGGTATCTTTTGATTCTGTCTGGTTATATTCCGGGAAGTACAGTGGAATTCATTGACCAGCATTTGCAGATGACTTCTGATGTTGTCTTGTATATTTGCGGTGATCATGTCATCTTTACTATCATCGAACAGTGCTTTTAATGTCACAAACGCAGAATAATTGTTTTCGCCTACCCATAATTGAAGTTTGCAAATAAAGGCACACAGTTTATCTTCAAACATAAAAATGTTTCCCACACCTGCTAAATTTATGTTTCCAGAACCTTGCAACTGTAAGTTTAGTTTATTCAAATGTGAGAAAATATCCACAAGATAAGCCAAATGCATCTGACTTTTCGAAACAGAAAACAGCTCTAGTAAATCTTTAATTTTCTTCTCGGCTAGAAACAGCTCAACCTCTTTTCTTAGTTCAAATAACCTTCCCAGCATATTGCCTTTCGATAGCCAACGAACTTTGGTGTGGAAAAGAAGAGTCTCATGATCGGAGTCCATTTCAGTGCACAGTTTTTTAAAAAGGCGTGTATTTAAGGCGCTGCTTTTAATAACATTGACCACTTTTATGGCCATTTCCATGGTATTAACAAGGCTTTTAGGAAGAGTCTTGGAAGCTAATGCCTGACAATGTATGATACAATGAGTTGTTATTGCTGAAGGATTCTTCTGTTTTATTAATGTTGCTCGACCGGAGTGTGATCCTAACATGGCTGAAGCGCCATCCGTACAGAAGCCGGCAAGCTTTTTCCACATAATGCTATGTTTCTCAAAATACTCCGCTATTATATTCATGACGGCGATACCTTTTGACGTCGTTTCCAGTTTCCGCGAAATCAATAATCCCTCTTTAATAGTGTTGTTGTCGTCTAAAAAGCGGACAAATACGAGCAACTGACTGCAATTAGAAACGTCTGTCGATTCATCACACTGCAAAGCAAAACATGGCGAATTTTTTATTTTCGAAACAAGCTGCTCCTTGATGTCATTTGACATAATTTCAATTCAAGCTTTTACCGTGTTGTTCGATAGAGGTATTTCTTGTATTTTCTTTTTGGCTCCCATCTCTAAAATGGGGTGCGCCCGCGAGCCGCCGCCATGCCGCCCACGTAAATATTAATTTATTATGGGTTTATAACTTTGTTTAGCGGACCCCTGGTTTAGTTCTAGCAGAAGTCATGAGTGAGCCCTGACCCATGGAACTGTGTCAATCATCAAGATAATTACATCTTTTAAGTGGACAAGAAATGTTGATAAAAATGGATGTACCAACTTGATCGCTCTCATGATGTTCCTGCCCTTGTCTGCAGGAAGAAACAGCTTGCAGTGTACTGAGCCTATCCATGCACCCACTTGTTCAGTTTCCTGGGACAGAACAAGTTGGCTCTTTAAATAGTTTATCAAAAAACTGTGGTATTCCGGATAGTGGATTGTTAGTGTGAGGTCTTGTAGGGCCTTGGTCTTGATTGGGGACCTTATGAAAATATTGTCTAGGCAAGGGTGGATGTGAATGTCCCTGGTCCAGTGATCTGCCATCAATGTTGTAAACGCTTTGGGAAATGAGGTCAATCCAAGGCATCACCTTGAATTGGAAAAGGAGGTCTCTGCGGTTGAATCTCAGGAAGTATCTGTGGGCCAGAAGGATGGTGGCATGAAGTTATTCTTCGGTGAGCTCAGTGGATGTGAAATCCCCTGGAAGACTGCATCAGCAAGAGTCTTGAGGGTCTCTATCATGAATTTCCTGTACTTCATGTGCTTGTTGAGGAACTTGAGATCCAGGACAGCTCTCCCGTCCCTGTTGTGTTTTGGCAACATGAAGAAGACTGGCACCTGAGCATCTCAGATGAGTTGGAACTGTTTCAATTACTCTGATCTTCTGCAAGGTATCTATGGCATCTATGGTTCACTGCATCTTTTCTGGGAATTCGAAAGTTCAAGAATCTGACCCATGGGGTTGAGATGAATTTGACTGAGTATCCTTGGGAGATGGTCTCTTGAGTCCATCTGCTGGTGTGCAGAGGTTCCAGGTATGGGCAAAGAACTGTAGATGTCCTCCCACCAGTGACTCCCCCAGTGACTCTCTGGTGTCAGTTGGACTGTGGATGCTTGTTTGACTTACTTGGGGTGGGGGTTGGGCTGGTAGAATGGGGTATACTGGATGCTTTGTATCCTTGCCTGGATCTGGACCAGAAAGACTTTTCGTAGTCATTACGAAATCTGGGTAAGGAACAGTGTGAACAAAAGAACTGGTAGCCATATGGCTTGGATTTTTGGTCCTCTCTCTTACTTGACGAAGGCCTTCTTCCTGTCCTTTGTCCCCACTAGGATCTTGTCAAAAAATTTGACAAAAAGTGTAGAAACGGCCAAGTAGCTAAATCAGTGGTATGCATTGGTCGTCCAGGTCTTGAGCCATAGATTTGTGTGAGCTGCGGCAGCAGAGGCCATGGCTCTCGATGAAAACTTCATGGAGTCCAGGCTTGCATCTGAAATGAAGCAGACTGTTCTCTCTAGCCTGTGGCGATAAGCTGACAAATGATTATTCAAGTTGGATATTCACTGAACAATTTTCTTAACCAATGGACCATAGCCATAGCCCTGGCTATGATGAAAGTGACTGCTGAAAGCTTTATAGATAAAGCCACTGCTTCATGAAATCTACAGAGCATGGCATCACTATCACAGTCAGTGGTGCCCTTCAGAGATCCCTTGCCCTCTAGGCCAGGCATCCACTGTAGGGACCTGGAGGAGCCTCAGCTGAGGAGGAAAGGGGTATAGCCTTCTGGAATGACCTATATGGAGACTCTGGAGCATGATCCAATCCTCTTTAATTTTTGAGATGAAGAAGTATGGGAAAGAGAAAACCACCTCTACTTCCTTACCATCACATAGGACCTCCACATCTCCCTTGTCATCATAGTCTTCTTTTGGATCATGAATTTGCTTGCTTTGGGGATGGAGGGCATGAGCATTTTAAAAGCTTTATAGAGAAGTGAGGGGAGTTCTTCCATTGAAAAAGTTGTTTAGAATGTTGCTCCTTGGGATGTGTATCCTTATCTTACTATTTCCCTGCCTCCCTGTCTGAGTCCTGGGCTGAGTTCCTGGAAAAAATGGTGGAGGAACCCTCCTCTTATGTCTAGGAAGAATAGGATGACTTTCTGCAGGGGTGGAACACTTTCTAGGAGTCCTCCTGGAAGCGTCAGAGAGCCTAGAGATAAAATGTTTTGCATCTCTTTGCAGAGCCTGGTAGGAATCCTGCGGGAATGGGGTGGGAGATGCACAGTGGACTCTCCATTGTAGTATTTTCCTTGTGGGTCAAAGAGCCTGCTGCTCTTTGATCTCCAACTGCAGAAACTGCTCCATGCAAGCCTGTAAGCCTGGGGGCACAGAGAAAGCATTCCCCCCCCCCAATTCTGTGGAATTGAATGGAGTCCTCACTTCCTTACCCACCTCAGAAAGCATCTGATCCTCATTATCTACACACTCCACATGCCATTTATTGGCTTCTTTTAGGTACACTTGACTTGCCATACCCAAAGCCAAATGGCTGCCCATGTCCCTTCGAAGCCTGAGAGAGTGGCTCTTCCTCAGGAAGAAGGCATGGAGGCATTGTGGGATGCTTGTGCCAGAGTCATCTTCCAGGCCTTCTTCCGGGGAATGACTTGCTCCGTCAAATGAGTACACTACTGTATCTGAAGCTTCTGCCAATAAGCTGACGGAGGCCATTGCTACAACTGAAGGACCCCCAGGCAATGACAGAGTCAAAACAAAAATAAAGCAAAGGAAGGGGAGAAGCCTCTTCTTCTTCTTCTTTGATAAGAGTTAGAAGATGGGAGAGAGACACAAAGAGCAACCTGGGAGCTTTAGGAGAAAGGAACATCACAGAGCTCTCCAGAAGCTCTACACTTGCAAGAAGGCAGGAAGAAAAAACTGAAGGTGGAAGGTATTCCCTCCCTACTGGAGATGGAAAAGAACCTACTTCCTGCCTCCAGGAATCATTGGAAGGAGAGTACCCAAACATCTCAGAGTGTCCACCTTCTTCAAGTGAAAAATACAGGAATGAATACTGTGTCTGTATTTTTAGAACAATAGATAAAAGCAGCCCAGGATCCATTTTCAATCAAGGAAATTACATGGGTGGCCAAATCCATATCCCTCCTCCTGTCTGCTTTTTGGAATCAAAACACCATATTATGAGTTCCAGTCATAGAACTGCAGCCTTGTATATAGTTTGGCCCTCACTCTGACTTCAACAGGCACTGTATGTGCTTATCCCAAGTCTGCTTCACATGACAAATTCTATTTTACAATGTACAAAACTCCATTTTGAGAACAAACTCTTGCAAAAGCAGTGTCTTACTGGGTATATGTATTTTGGCATTCTGCCTTAGAATGGCTCAACACCTTCTTCCGATTTCCTTTCAAGATGTACATTTGGTTTCAATTTGATCAACAGCCTTTTCCGCAGCAGCTCCCACCCTGCAGAACTGCCATTTGGAGGGGCTGGAAAAGGGTGCCTTCTCTGAGGATATTTTGAAAATGTTGCAAGCTCTCTCTTTTTTTCGCAGGTGTAGTCCTTAAACTGGCTTGTTAATGCAAACTGATGATCTGTATAGCATAGGGTGAGCAGTTTTTATTTCTAAGATTTTTGGGGAACTGCTTTTTTTCCCTGATTCGGAGTTATGGTTGTAGCTTTTGAGCTACAGATTGATTTTAGCTATAGTGTTGTAATTGTTAAGACTTATTAAATGGATTTTTGATTGTAAGCCAGCTCATTTGAAGCTTAAGCAGGATTCACATGTTCAAAGAAATAAAAAGAATTGCATTTATTTAATCCTCTTTGTCACACACAGGCAGTTTCTGGACATTTACTGGAGAGAACTGGTCAGACTGCCCTTGCGAGATGTCAGAACACACACATGAACACACATGAAGCTGCCTCATACTGAATCAGACCCTCGGTCCATCAAAGTCAGTATTGTCTACTCAAACCGGCAGCAGCTCTCCAGGGTCTCAGGCAGAGGTCTTTCACATCACCTACTTGCCTAGTCCCTTTAGCTGGAGATGATGGGGATTGAAGTCACGGCCCCGTCCCTCTCTCTCTAACAAATGCTGGTGTAAACCACATGTGCCTTGGATGGAGCTGTTTCAAGTTGGGGGGGATTGGTCTTGGACTTCGTAAAAAATGGCCTAAACAAATGATTGTGGACACTGGTAAACTTGCCCAATGCTTGGAATTTCCACCTAGGCAAAGCAGTGATGAAAAGCCTTTTAGAGCATCTAGAGACAGCACGACTTTTAATTAATGGATCCCTCTCATCAGAATTCAAAATAGAAAAGGCACCAGACAAGGCTGACAGCTCTCTCTACTGTTATTTGATTTGTCAATGGAAGTTTTGGCAAACTATATAAGATCTGATCCGAAAATCAGAGGTCTTACAGTTGGAAATGAGGAACATAAAATCAAAAGTTATGAAAATGACATGGTTATAATTTGTCAAAATCCAATAGATGCATTCACACATTTACACCGCCATATTTAGATTTGCCCAATACTCTGGTTATAAGTTAAACAAAAATAAGACGAAGATGTTGTCTTTCAATCTTTCAAAGGAGGAAGAGATGCAAATTTGCCAAATAATAGGCTGCCAAATAATCAAAGACCCGATAAAATATCTTGGAATAAACATATCATCTCAAAATAAAATGCTATTTAAAACAAACTATGAGAGAGTTTGGGGACAAATAGACAAAGATTTAAACAGATGGTCCAAGATGAATATCTCCTAGCTAGAAAGAATATCCATAATTAAGATGAATGTACTGCCAAGACTCAACTTCCTATTTCAATTTCTTCCAATAAGTCTTACCGACAAAATGATAGAGGGCTGGCAAAGACAATTAAATCACTTTGCCTGGAATGGGAAGAAACCAAGAGTAAGATTTAAGGAATTACAAGATGACAAGAAAAGAGGTGGACTAGCACTACCAAATCTCAAATTGTACTATCATGCTGCATGTTTAACATGGATAACAGACTGGATTAAACAGCCAAAGAACAGAAATATTACGTTGGAAAGAGCTGATTTACAACAAGGTTTCCATAAGGTGTTATGGAGCTCTACATCCCATCTTCAATAAAAAAAACTGTTAGAAGATTGTAATATTAAACCAGCACTTATGAAAGTATGGAATAATTATAAGAAAAGAATAAGCTGTTCCCCGCCATCAATTATGTCCCCAACAGAAGCATACCTAGATGATGCTGTTCCAAACGTGTCGTACATAACGTATCAAGAATTGATGAATTCTGAAGGGGAGATTAAAAGTTTTCAGGTCCTTTAAAAGGAACCTAAGAACATCAGCTGGTTGAAATATCTACAATTAAAATCCTGTTTCAAACAGGACAGCTCAAACATTGGAGTTATGAGAGACTTAACAGAGTTTGAAACAATAATAACTAAGAACGATCGACATCTGGGGAAAATTTATAAGTTGTTACTAAAATATGATTCAGAAACTGAACAGGTCAAAGTTAACATGATAAAATGGACACAGAATTTTGGAGAAATGATAACCATGGAAGCATGGGAAAAACAACATACGCAAGAACTAAAATACACTGCAAGTCAGGAAGTAAAAGAAAATTGGTACAAGATGTATTATAGATGGTATATCACCCCCAACATGATCTCTCACATGCAACAAGTGAATAAAAAAGAGGAGGCATGTTGGAAATGTCGAGAAACAGATGGCTCCTTCTTTCATGTATGGTGGACGTGCCCCAAACTACGGCTGAAAGGGTTGTCCTTGCAAGGAGATGGAAACAAGCGGCTCTACCAGAAATAGAAGAATGGAAAGAAAAGATGCTTGAATATGCAAATATGGCTAAGATGACTTACTTTATGAATTTACACGACACACAAAATGTGTTGAGCAATTTAATGAGAAATGGTTACCATGGTATACTTATATATCTTCTCCTTTTCATGTCAGTAAAAGTTACTTATGTGTATACATACTTTAAAGATGACTATTTTTAGAGAAATTGACCACGGTTTATCTTAAATATTATCTTAGTAATATTACCGGCTGCTTATTATGCATAAAAATATACATGACTACTTTTTATCGAGTAAAAATATAATAGAAATTAACATTTTGAATCAGCAGAAATAACTACAATAAGTACAACATAATCTAGGTACTAAGTATAATCTATGTGTGTATATCAATTGTTGAGACAATGTCGTTTATTGCAAACAGATGCAAACCTTTCCCCTTCCCCTTCTTTCCTTTCTGTATTCCCTAAAAAATAATAACAAAATTATTTTAAAAAGAAAAGAAAAAAGAAAAGCCTCTGTTGTAGTTCTGGGCCGTTCATGTGACTACTGGGCGGGAAAACAGCCTGTTCTCGGCTTGAGACAGAGGGAAGGGGGAGCATTCCAAGGATGTTGAAGCTTCTAGAAGCTTGTAAAAAGTTGCAATATAAAAACCAACGCTGCTTCTTCTTCTATTCAAATGCCTTCAAAAGTTTTGGCAAACAAGCAGAATATCTCCAAGGAGGGGGCTCCCTCACCTTTTCAGAGAGCCCATTCCACAAAGCCAAAGCCACAACAGACAAGGCCTGAACTCCTGTCGATGCCAGGGGAGCCACCCTTAGTGGCAGGACAGCCTACAGATGGCTGCCGGCTTACCACAGGTGGTACACACGGACATATGTGTCAGGACATTTATGTGGCATTGGCCACAGAAGCTGCAGCAAGAATGAGGGGGGAAAGCAAAAATCCCTTCTGCTGTTTCACAAATTCAAGCAATTGAAAGCACGGCAATTTCCATTTAGCTTATACAGCAGACAAGAGCAATTAGGAATTTTTAAAAAACAGCCTCTAGAAGAAAAGAACTCTGGACCAATTTAAGTGTTATGAATCCTATGAGGGCCTGCTGCCGTACAAGGTAACGCTTATACAGTGTTTGCTTTGTAGATGTCTGAATACATGGACAATCACCCCAGCACCACATGCAGTTTTCATCTGTCTCCACATATGGGCTGTAACATTTAAGCTAGTCCTTCAGATCTAGATCATACACTTTGGAACATATATGGTAAAATTCTTACATACACTTTTTAATGGGTCTTTTTGATCTAGTCAGAGTTATCAGTTCTTGAACGAACACCTTTTATTTGTTGGTTCTTGTAGGTTATCCGGGCTGTGTAACCGTGGTCTTGGAATTTTCTTTCCTGACGTTTCGCCAGCAACTGTGGCAGGCATCTTCAGAGTAGTAACACTGAAGGACAGTGTCTCTCAGTGTCAAGGGTGTAGGAAGAGTAATATATAGTCAGAAAGGGGTTGGGTTTGAGCTGAGTATTGTCCTGCAAAAGTATTGTCCTGTAAGTATCAAGATAATGTGCTAATGAGGGTATGGTATGTTAATATGGAACCATTGTATCCTGAAGTGATCTGTTAATGTGTGTAATCCAAAGCTAATCTGTATGGCTATTGTTGAATGTTGTCTTTGTCTGGAGGTTTTTCAGGCTTGGCTTCCTGCCCTGAAAAACCTCCAGACAAAGACAACATTCAACAATAGCCATACAGATTAGCTTTGGATTACACACATTAACAGATCACTTCAGGATACAATGGTTCCATATTAACATACCATACCCTCATTAGCACATTATCTTGATACTTACAGGACAATACTTTTGCAGGACAATACTCAGCTCAAACCCAACCCCTTTCTGACTATATATTACTCTTCCTACACCCTTGACACTGAGAGACACTGTCCTTCAGTGTTACTACTCTGAAGATGCCTGCCACAGTTGCTGGCGAAACGTCAGGAAAGAAAATTCCAAGACCACGGTTACACAGCCCGGATAACCTACAAGAACCAATGAACTCTGACCGTGAAAGCCTTCGACAATACCTTTTATTTGGTTTGCAATTTGCAATGATTACTTGTACCATTCAGAAGATACTAAGTATTTTTGTTTCATTGTGAACTACTTTGGATACAGAACCTGCACACTAATTCATAGTATGCCTGGGAATTATAAGCGGGGAAAAACAGCACTGACATGTTTATGAAATTATCATGATAGGTATCTTTCCTGGGGACTAGTACAAGGACTGAAATCTGTTCAAACACTCTGCCAAAGGAGGTGGCTGTACCACATGCCAGACTATATTTCCTGTAGGTACTGCAAAATTCTGGTTATTCAGCTAAGAGACTAAACAGATGTTGCATTTAAATAAGCTAAAGTATTAAATTCAGTCCATTTCAACTTAAGATTTGTGAATGGCCTGACATTTTCAGAAACAGTAGGTTTGAAAAAAGATGAAAGAATTGGCTTGGCTTCTTTGACGCTGGTTCACATTCAACTCTAACATGTTCTTATTAAATAGCTATACAGTATTTCCACACAGTAAAGTTTGAAACGTATTTCATTTTGAACCAGATTGAATGTTATAAAAATAATAAGGAATGGATTTATCAGATTTGTAGTTCAAGGAGGAAAAGGTAGAGGTACTAATACAAATCTAACTTACCCACACACCCTTGCCCATCCTGCAGATATTGATAACCCTGGTAACAAAGACAGCGATAGGAACCGGCTGAATTTTCACAGAACCCATGACTGCCGCATACAGTATTGTTGGCACATTCATCTACATCTGAAAATAAGACAGACATAATACAAAGGCAGATTTAGTAATCTAGAAAACAGCTTAATTTTTTTGCTGTACAGTCACAGCTGACTTATGGCGACCCCATAGGGTTTTCAAGACAAGAGATGCTCAGAGGTGGTTTGCCATTGCCCTCCTCTGCATGGTGTCCCTGCAATTCCTTGGTGGTCTACCATCTAAATACTAACCAGGGCTGACCCTCCGTATCTTCCAAGATCTGATGAGATAAGGCTAGCGTGGGCTATCCTGGTCAGGGTAAAAAAAAAACAACTTGAGGAATAAGTATTTATTTATGTATAACCTGCCTTTCTACAAAGTAGTACTTGGCAACTTGCACAGGGTTAACATCATAAACAACCAGATGGTTGGAGATAAGTCAGACATGTATTTGGAACAAGAAATAACTAAAGAAATATATTTTTAACATGCTCAGAAACTAATGTAACTAATATAATAAGCAATTCATCTTTTTCAGAAAAAATGAAATAAGTAATATGATGTCATGACTCACATACATGACTTTTATTTTTGTTATAGAAAGATAAGACACCGAAAAAAAGGGGCTTGAATCCCATGACATCTTTCCCCTTGGTGCTTTTCACTGGCTGCTGCAGAGAAGCTGTCCTCTGTTGTGGCGCTTGCTTCCTCTCCTGCCAGCACTTCTGTGCACACAACAACAATATTTCTCAAGGAGCCTTTATCCACGCAGAAGTGTTAGCAGCAAAAGAGCTCAGCACCACAGTGGAGGAAAGCCTCAGAAGTAGCCACAGAGAAGCATGAGGGGAACCACGGTGCGGGTTCCAAGCCATGGTGTCCTAAATCCAGTTTCATGGGGAACATCAAACTCTGAGAAGCATCACTCATCTCATAGGGTTGCCAGGTCCCTGTTCACCACTGGTGGGAGGTTTTTGGGGTGGAGCCTGAGGAGGGCGGGGTTTGGGGAGGGGAGGGACTTCAATGCCATAGAGTCCAATTGCCAAAGTGGCCATTTTCTCCAGGTGAACTGATCTCTATCGGCTGGAGATCAGTTATAATAGCAGGAGATCTCCAGCTAATACCTGGCAGTTGGCAACCCTACTCATCTCATGAAAACAGAAAACAGCTTAATTTTTTTGCTGTACAGTCACAGCTGACTTATGGCGACCCCATAGGGTTTTCAAGACAAGAGATGCTCAGAGGTGGTTTGCCATTGCCCTCCTCTGCATGGTGACCCTGCAATTCCTTGGTGGTCTACCATCTAATGGTTATAATAGCAGGAGATCTCCAGCTAATACCTGGCAGTTGGCAACCCTACTCATCTCATGAAAATAGAACAAAACTGAATCTGCACGTCTGAATGCAGAAGATGAAAACAAGGTTACATATGCCAGGATACAGTATTTTTATAAAAGACTAAGAAGTTTCTGTATGTCTTGAAACAATAATCCTGAAAAGAAATGCACATTCCCTAATCCTCTCCTGATGACAGAGGTATGAAAATAGGTTGTTGTTCTGTTAGAGACTACACGACATAGGGGATCCCCACTGGGATCTCCTGCAGAGTTTCAAACATTAGATGTAACATCCAGATTGGGGCATGTGGGAGGAGTATGTCAAAACCTTTTCCTTCATTGTTTTCCTGCTTTCAGGAAACAACATGGAGTTCCTTTGGGGCTGAGGAGGGGGAGATATACCGACAGGTGCACGTTTACCTCTGTGCAGGGTTGCCAGCCTCCAGGTGGGACCTGGGGATCTCCTGCTATTACAACTGATCTCCAGACGACCAAGATCAGCTCCCCCTGGAGAAAATGGCTGCTTTGGAGAGTGGACCCTACGGAATTATACCCTGCTGAGGCCATTCCCCCCCCAAACCCCACCCTCCCCGGGCTCCACCCCCCAAATCTCCAGGTATTTCCCAACCCAGAGCTGGCAACCCTGCCTCTGTGAGCAAACAGTATAGGTGAGGAAATGGGATCAGGAAAACCTCAAAAATGAAATGTTTAAAACCGGTATCCCCATGCCTTGACTGAAATAAATTTTGGGGGCCTACTATAGTTGCTTCTAACATTTAAAAGTACCATGGGAGAGGCAATTATGAATTTTCAATTTTCAAGACCTTTATTGGCATACAATACAATAAGTGATCCATACAAATGATGAATAGCTATAGGAAAACAAGGAATATTGGACACCATCAATCATTAACCTTATCCAGTCTGTTTTTGATTAGTGAATTTAAAAAAACAGCTACTTTTTCAGTTATGTCGGTTGACAAGTCATTGAGAAGACAATAAACTTTCAGAGCCTCCGAGTGTCCTGACATATTAGTTAAAATAGGATTGAGTGGATTGTGACGAATAACATCAAACTGAGGACAATAAAGAAGGATATGGGAAACCGACTCAACTGAATTTGAGTTGCAGGGACATAGTCTCGCCGAATGTCTGGTTTTGTTATATCGTCCAAAAGTAACAGCTGAAGGGACAGCACTGCACCTAGCAAGTGCAAATGCTCTACGCATTTGCGGGGCATGTAGGGCAGACAAATAAGGAGCCAGTCGAACGGTAGTTAGGGGGATTCAATTATGAATCTCACAGCGTCACAGTTAGTTTGACCCTTAGGTTAATTGATTTGAGACGGTAGGCCATAACGATTATCATGATGAAACAGTTTGGTAAGGCATTATTAAGAAAACCAATTCACTATTCCCACTGTCATATTCATTTCTTTAGAAGCAAATATATGTGTTGTGTACTTTTACTCCAATATTTTATCTACATCTATTTAATAAGTAAAGATGATGTACAAAATGTTGTCCTTGATTCATAATTACTGCTTTGAAGAGAAAAGACGTCAAATTTTAAGTTACTTACGTTTATCACAGCTGTGATAACAAGAAACAAAGAAACACATTCTTTCAATTCCAAATGGAAATGAGGTATTACTGAAGTATTTACTGCATGAATACAGCGTGGTACTTTTCTTGTTTTTTTTTAAAAAAAACAAGTCAACTGCAGACAAGATTAGATTTTTTCTGCAGGTCCATAAACAAATATGACTGTATCACATCATAGCTCAAGCCACAGGGATTTCTAGATGAAATTCCATGCATTATCATATTCAGGAAATTAAATTAAATGGTTATTAATGTATGGCTTTATTGTTTGAAGTGAAGTCACTCTGTTCTTTTCCTCTGCCTCATTCTTCACGTTTTGTTCTTCTTGATTCTTTCCTATTAATCCCCTACCTTTGATATTGTTGACAAGGAGGTGGTCTAGTCATGGCTCCGAGCACTGAAAGGGAAGACTGAACTGCACTAGAATGACCTCATTCTTTTCCTCCAGAGGAAACTCAAAGGCTTACATTGTGCAGATGTTCATCGGTCCAACTTACTGTCCTGTCTCGGACAGCAAAACATTCACTTCTGTCAACACGGCTGATTAAGAAATGATATAAAAGCCCTGGTGGAATGAGACTGCAACTTATTACTGGGTGTGACGAGTGAGACAGGTTATCATCTGAAGTCTGACTCTTTTTAAAAACCAAGCCATAGATTTCTATGTGTGTATAACAGAAGAGGCTAGAATTTGCATTTTATTTATGGAAATGTAATAATTTTATACTTATGCATTTATAACAGGTTGTATTCACATCCCAGATGTTAACATTTGCAGAATATTAAGGCATTTATTTGATTCAGAAGAACATACCATGCACATACATTATGATGAGGTCACCAAGGGATATTAGCAATCCTGCATTTACTGTGAGACTGCTGTACAAATGGCTGCATATTTAATATCAGTGGGATTTTAATCAATAAGATCATAACTATTTTTCACTCTGATGTACCACCCAGAGGTGAAATTCTCAGTTTTTTCTGCACTTACACACTTATTGGAAATTCTACACTTACAACATGGTGACTAGATACATTCCATCTATATTTTGTAGAGATATTTTTGTACATTATATCTATTGTGAATCTTTATTCAGTTGATTTTATTTTGTTATACTTTAAGAGCTGTCGCTAGTCTTCAGTCAGTCATCATCGCCCCTTACTCTGTCAGTGCGGAGAGTAAAATTAATTATTTTAACCATTTATCTTCTATCGCTTACCTTCACATGCCCGGCCATCTCCAGAAATTGTAAAACCTTGTTCACAAACACAACGGAAAGAGCCTTCTGTATTTAAACATTCCCCATGGGGTAAACAGAGGTTGGTTCCCACACATTCATTGATGTCTGTGGGGGAAGAGGAACACAAGATCAAAGATGCACAAAATGCAGTAAGAGTCTCATATGTTAAGTACACTTGAACCCTGTTATTTATTTTTTCAAATACATCTATACATTATTAGTTTTCACCTTTATATTTACAGTGAAAATGCATGTGAGATGTAGGAGGCCAAACAAATCAAGATAATATATGCTAATGGCTGACAGAACTCTAAGGCTGCAACCCTGAAAGGGGGGGGGGCGAAGCTGCTTAGAAGCCGGCGTGACCTTGAACTGGCATAAGTGCCCCTTTTAACCCAGGATAAGGGGCACTTATACCACCCCAGGGGCAAACATGCCTGCATCGGGGAGCCGCAGAGCTGCACTGCCCTCCACCACCAGTGTGTTCCTGGCGGCAGAGCTGTCTTTAGGCAGCTTCCTAACCCCTTTCACCCCGGGAATGCCCCCTTGTGCCCTTCTTCAGTGGTGCAGCCCCATTGACTGCAATGGGGGCATTTTAGTTTTATTTTATTTTAAACTGTTTTTAATTTATTTTTGGCTGCCGCGGATCTTCAGGAATGGGCTGGCCGCCTGCATTAAAGTCAAGCCAAGACAATCATCTCACCCATGACTATTCTAATAAACCTGCTACCTCAGTACAGAAGGACTGACGTATGTTTCCTACAGCCCTTGACAGTGAGTATCAATAAAGTACATCATTGCACCTAACAGACACCTACAGAAATCAACATGGAAAGTAGAAAAAAAAGAACTTTGTAACTTGTGAACATTTTAAGTGAAAGAGAATTTGTGTGACATTATTAGCAGTGTGGCAGGGTTGACTTCTGTTATGGTGCAAAGAAACCATCTCTCAGTCAGCTTTTCTGGGACTAAGCTATTTAAAAGGCTATGGCAGTTTTATCCTTCCAGCACACACTGATGATTTAAAATTCCAGTACCTTGACAACCCCTGGAGGGTATTAGGTGGAAGCCACTTGGACAAGTACATTCGTAAGAACCTTTGGTATTAATGCAGTTCCCTCCACGGCAAACATTATGGTCTTCTTGGCACTCATTAATATCTGAAACAAGGCCATCAGCAAACAATTAGAGACATTTCAAAACTGATTGAACTAATTATCAAGTAGCAATTTTTGCCAACATAAGGGATAGCCCAGAGCAAACTACCCACCTCTACCTGGAACTGAGAAGGAATAGGTGTCTAAGCATATCATGGACTACATACTGATATGCCTCACAAGTCTCTACTTGTTCATATATAATACAAACTAGGAAACACTCATTAAAATAACAGCCCTAATTTTCTTCAGTCTTCTGTTTATACAACAATCCTAAAAATATAAACTTACACACTAGCGAGTACAACTATCAAGCAATCTAACCTAGGGGCAAATCATTGCCATTATCCATTCAGTCATTCAACAAATATACAAACCCAACATTTTATAACATCTGCAATGGCAGAAATACTAAGAATCTCCACATTCCTTAAACACATTAGGAGAAAAGGACAATGGTTTACAGTTCCAGGTCCAAACGTACCATCACGTTATAGTACGGAGGTAACATTGCTAGGCATCATAATAATTGTTTCTTAGAAAAGTAAGACTGGAATGAAAACTGAGCAGCAGTCTTTGTAACAGATGTAGTCAGAGCACAGTAAAAGTACAAGACCCAAAGTAGTTAGGTGTCAGTAAGTGTTGTTATTACTGTATTTGCCTAGTAGGAGGAGTGTACAGAGATTCCAAAGAAATAGGATAACAAGCACGTTTTTCACAATATGATAAACTGTACAGGTGGAGACACTATTGTGCACCACCAAAAATACTAAACTGGAGTCTGAGGCTGTGGATCCGCCACATTCCAGACAGCAATCATAACTGCACTGAAGAAACTGCTCTATTTCCCCAACTGCGTGAGAAAAAGTTGTGGATTTAATGCATAAGAATTATGATGTGTCTTTGCAGCGATTACAAAAAGACATAATGTTTTTGTGTGACTGTTCCACATCAAATGAGACCCCTTTAGAAATTTAACCCAGGCTTCAGTGTCTAAGGGAGTCTGCTGTAATTTTTATCTTACTTCAGAAAAAATGTTTGCCACTTGGATAATTACATTTAACTGACAGTGGTAGAAGTTATGTACAATTATAATATTTAATTTATAAATGTGAAGAAACACAAAAAACAGTGTTTGAATTATCATGGGAAACCTGTTTACAATGGAAGATATTCTTATACCTTCACAATAGTCTTTTGTAGTTGACAACTGGTAGCCTTGGCCACAAAGACATCTGTAGGATCCAGCTATGTTTCTGCATTGTCCATTTGCACAGAGCTGCTGCTGCTGTAGACATTCGTCCACATCTGTAAACAAGGAAAGTGTACTCTTCAAGAATCAAAGAAAACAGCCATCCAAAACACATATTTACTTTTTAAAATTAGCTTATGACAACAACTGAATTTCACCAGGAAAACACCTTTTAAGATTGATTGCAAAACACACAAATACACTTTCCTACAGGATGGTGCTATTGATTCAACAAGCAGAATGGACTGGTATGAGTCTGCAGTGAATCATCCATGAGATGGAAGGCACAGTCTCAGTTTCTGAAGTGGCCAACTCAGACTAGGCTATTACTCCTTCTAAAGAATGAAGCAGACCACTGGACTCTCTTTGGGTCCCAAGTACACTCTATAAGTACATATCAGGAGGTGGAGACAAAGGCAGGAGTAAAGATTAAAAGTTTGGAACAGGTGGCAGCTCACTTGAGAGAACACCCCTCTTTTGGTTACACTTCTAAGGGCTAAATGTTGCTACAGGATAGCGCTATTGATTCCACAAGCAGAATGGTCTGGTCTATGTCCATAGTGAATAATCCATGATAAGGAAGTGATATCCTCACTGGCCAAAGGGCCATCGAGAAATCTGGAGGCACTCTCCAAAATGCTAGAAAATGCTATAGAAAACCACCTTGTCTACCCACTGATCTAAGGAAATCAGGTTCCACAAAGGGTAAAATTACTTGTTACAGCAGCATTTGGTGTTGAAGGGCTGGTGAGAGCCCCTTGAACAAGTGTACAGTAAGAGAGAGGTTCTGACCAGATTTTGAAAGGAACATACATTATTTTTGAAAAGTGACCAAAATCTGTTGTAGTGATGTTATTATCAACTTCCACCTGAATTATTAAAATTGAGAAGATCTGATGACTTCAATAGAAGTTCCAGTTTGGTATATTTCATCCATGCAGCCCAATCAAGTTTAGTGAGAATCAAGTTCTGCTGTGCTTTTAGAATATCACTCAATTGTTTGCACAGGTAAAGGACTTTAAATAAAGCCAACACTGCATTACACCACAGATATCATGAACTCAAAGAATTCTACCTGGCTCCACCTACTTTCTAAAAACACTTGGCAGTTGCTGGCAGCTGCCATGGTGCCTATGAGTCCCATATTGGGGACCCCTTCCTTATGCATTCTCCCGTAGCCTTTAGCACATCACGAGGCACAAAGGAACAGCAATGGCTCACCTGCTCAACCAAATCTCAATCTCCTTTTATACCAGCCTTATGTTTCTACTTAAAATACATTTGTTTCATTTATAGTCTTGCTGAGATTCAAAGTGGATTGCAACATTTAAAAAACAGCAACAATGCAACAAGACATTTTGATACAGACAACAAAGCAGTAAAACTCAATTACAGAATTAGAAAACAAGGTAATAAAACACTACAATGCAATCTGTTAAGTGCCGTCAAGTCGCTTCTGACTCCTGGCAACCCTTTTAATCAATGTTCTCCAAAAAGTCCTATCGTTAACAGCCTTGCTGAGGTCTTGGAAACTGTGGGCCGTGGCTTCCTTTATAGAGTTAATCCATCTCATGTTGGGTTCTCCTCTTTTCCTGCTGCCTGCCACTTTTCCTAGCATTATTGTCTTTTCCAGTGACTCTTGTCTTCTCTTAATGTGACCAAAGTATGATAGCCTCAATTTAGTCATTTTAGCTTCCAGGGACAGTTCAGGCTTGATTTGATCTAGAACCCACTTATTTCTTGTTGTTGTTTTTTGCCGGTCCGTGGTATCTGTAACACTCTTTTCCAACACCACATTTCAAAGGATTCTACTTTCTTCCTGTCAGCTTTCTTCATTGTCCAGCTTTCACACCCATTCATAGTAACAGGGAATACTATGGCAAGAATTAACTTGATCTTGGTTGCCAGTGACACATCCTTACACTTCAGAATCTTTTCTAGCTCCTTCATGGCTATCCTTCCCAATCTCAATCTCCTTCTGATTTCTTGATTGCAGTCTCCCTTCAGGTTGATGATGGAGCCAAGGAATAGAAAGTCTTGAACCTTTTCAATTTCCCCATTGTCCACCTTAAAGTTGAGTAATTCTCCAGTAGTCCTTACTTTTGTACTGCAATGTAATGCATACATTAACAATACAACTTTTTTTTGTGCCATCAAGTCACAGCTGACTGAAAACCCATAGGGTTTTCAAGGCAAGAGACGTTTGGAGGTAGTTTGCCATTGCCTACCTCCGCATTACGACCCTGGTATTCCTTGGAGGTCGTCCATCCAACTTCTAACCAGGGCAGATCCTGCTTAGAGTCTGAGCTCTGAGGAGATCAGGCTAGCCTGGGGCTATTCAGGTCGGGGAAAACAATGCAACTAAACAACCTAAATTGTTTTAACAGACATTACAACTACACCCCTATTCTTTTTATAAGAATGCCCTCTGAACAATTCCATGTTAGAAGTGATTTAGGAAATTTCTATAATACCACCAAATAACAGTGTAAACCTAAACTCACCTACACTGAAGTCAATGGATTCAACTGTTATTGAGGAATACAGTTCCCATACTTTGAATGCCCATGTTTAGTAGACAGAGGATTTTTTTAAAACCTCTTGGTAAACAGATACATTATTTAGAAAATATTAATCATATTCCTACCTTCACACTGATCTCCTGCTTGGGACAGTTGATAACCTTGGCTGCAAAGACATCTGAAAGAGCCCTCAAGGTTTTCACACTGCCCATTTGTGCAGAGACTGCTGTACTGACATTCATTTATATCTGCGAATACAAAGGATATATTTTAAAGCTCATGCATGCTTCTCTGTAACAATGCTCAAAGCTTTTCAATGGAATCTGTCAACAGCTTTTATTAACTTTTTAATGCACAGTCCCCTAGGGAGTCACCCACCTTTACACTACTCATCTTAACTGTGCTCTAGAACTACCACAGCTGGTCCCTTTGGAAACTATTTTCTGTCCCCAGCATACATTACAGATGTATTTTAAGTACAGAGAGATTACACATGACTTTCTAAAATATAAAACCATGAACTGTGTGTGTGCTCTGACCAAAGTTTTAAGCTTCAATTTAAAATAACGAGCATAAAAATTTAAAAAGAAGCACAATGGCAAATAGTTCATCATCGGCAGTCCATTCCTCAAGCGAAGGACTGATCCGCAGCAACCAGGAGCGGCACAGCCCCACTGCCTCCTCAGAGGCTTCTCAGCCACCAAAAATAAATTGAAAAGATTTTACAGTGAAATAAAAGAAAATGTCCCCATTGAAATCAACGGGGGGTTGCACAGCAACATCGTAGAACGAGGGGGCATTCCTAGGGAGAAAGGGGTTAAGAAGCTGCCTAAAGGCATTTCTGTCCCCAGGAATGCCCTGGGAATGACCCCCCCCCCATGCCAGCATATGCTTTCCCTTCTGGGAATTTCCTGCTGGCATGGCTGGGCTGGTGGCAGGGGCTGGTGCTGCTCTGCGGCTCCCCAACGGCAGCTTATTTGCCCCCAGAACGGCATAAGTGCCCCTTATCCCAGATTAAAGGGGCATTTACGCAGGCACAGGGTCACACCAGCTCCTAAGGAGCTTCACACACTCCTTCAGGATTGCAGCCTTAATCTATATGATTTGAGGTCCTTTCTCAGAATTTGACTTGTTTGTTTTTACAAGTATTTATGTTGATGGAAGACAGTGCAGGGAAGAAAATAATTTAATGTTACATTTACACCTACATTTACCCCTCTGGAGTTGTCTGAAGTGATGCTTGATGTCTCTTCTTTAGCTATGGTATCCTAGTGATGGCTGACAAGAACCATAGAGAGCAGCACTTCCTTTTACAAGACTGGTGAAGGCACCATATCTACCCCATTTCAAGTAACCTTTGTATAAGACAATGTGCTATCCAGTGCAAACAAGACCAGAGTTCAGGGAGAGAAGAGAACAAAATTTCCACTGTTTGAAAACTTAGTGTCAGAGGTTTTATCATATACTGCCCACCATGCATTTAAGTTTCCTCTGCTAAAAGAAGTTTCTTATAGGAGGAAAATTGAAAGGTTCTGTAAAGGAGGGAAAAATGCAGATAGGTGGGCAGACAGACAGATAATGGAAGTTTGTCTGCTTAAAGTCATAGGAACGATTGAGTAAGCCTCTCAGGATTTCTCAACCAGCACTAACACAATAGCAGTCTGTACCAAGACAAGCATATCAGCTCAGTCTGTCATTTTAAAGTATCCCTCCTTTTGCTTTGAACACTGAAAGCAGACAGCATAGGTAAGATGCCAAGAGCCAGAGCCAATGTAAGCAATGTCAAAAAAAAGCCTAGACACCTAAAAACCTTACACAAGAATTCCAGACAACACAGGAAAATATAATTTATTTTAGCTGGATTTTTTTTTGCAGAAAAAGTTAACTTCAGAAATGTGCTGTTCAATAATGCACATTTTATAAAAAACAAAGTATAATAAGATAAGACATGAAAGCAAATAGGAAACTTTTCTTGTACTTACAAAAGTGAATTTTGTTAATAATCTATATTGTGCAATGTGGGCAGACTAAAAGGACAGGGTCACAAGCTGTTGGGATACATGATTATTCTTTTATTTTGATGTATATTTCATTGTATATAAGTCTAGCTTGGAGCTACACAAAACTGGAAGTGAAATATGAAGCACAGAAGGGAACACATGGCTTTCATATGCTTCCTTCATACAAGAAGGAATTATATTCTGCTTTTAATTTACAGTTTCAGTGAGGCCAAAATGGGATGTTACTGGTTATATATGTGGTTGTTGCTGAAACCCACAAACCTGTGTATCCTTCTCCACAATAAAGTATGGTAAAATAAATGTCTACGGTGACAATATTGTACTTCACTGAAGAGGAACAAGGGCAGGAAAACTTGGAGCATGATGACATAACTGTATTCAGTCTGATTTACTACACATTACCATCAGAGAGGAGGAGGAAAGACAGGGCTACAGCCACACATCTCGTTTTGGTGTGCCCGAGGCACAGTCACAGTCTGTGAAGAATGCAGGCGGCACTTGCTCTGTCTAACAAAACCACAGATGCAAATGTACAAGAGGACGATCTGTGATTGGATCGGTTACATTTTTAAAAAAGGCTAGTCATTTTTGAGAGGCCTCGATTTGGACAGTAAACAAGCCCTTGGGGAAGGGGAGTGGTTTACATTTGCCAAGGAGCAATTTAGTGGATGTTCAAGTGGCATGTAATATATAAACCAGCTCAAACTTGTGACGGCACACACTAGTCTTCCCCCCCGCCCCCGACCACCAGTGAAGGTATCATAACAACATATGCACCACCTGAAATTCCCCCCAAAACATTTACAAGTGGATATCACAATTTAATCACAACCAAACTATATTCAATTACTTCGAAGTACCTCTGAGGATCAGAAAACTGCATTCACCCTTATCCTACTTTCCCACGTGCAAAGCTTTCCCATCCATTTCCCCTCTGTGCATGCAAAAAAAGATACACAGAGAGCTAGCTGCCTTCTTTCCTAAATTGACAAGGAAGTCCACTAATGCATGGGCTTCATGAGTATTCTATGTATTTTAATATAGGAAGAATGATACTCCCTATCAGCTTCAAAACTATTGTTCATTGGAAATGGAAAATTCTGAATAAACAAGAAAAATTCAAAAGGTAAGCAAGTGTGAAAGATCCATGTCATAAAAACAAGCCTCAAATGAATGTTACCGAATTATCATGAAACTACTAGAGAAGAAGGAAATGACTTTACTCTATGTTCTGCATGATGCCTCTGTAAGCCAAATTCTGAATTGATTAAAAGTTTGTTACAGTATTTGCAGATTCATTTTTTTGGACTTCAATATAACACTTTCATTTATTATTCGCTTCATATCTCCTCAGATTCCACAGTTTGATTATGACAACCACGGGAGACAGATAACATTGTGTGAGGCCATTCAGATGCTCTCTCTGTACCTGAATAGGCACAAAAAAATCTGGTGCAAAAGAAAAATAACCTCCCCAAACCATGCTCAGATGGGCAATAAATGGCTGATTATAGCTTTTAACTTGTCCTTCCTTCGATGATCGAGCACCCCTTCACAGTGACATAACTTAGTGGGCAGGTCACCCAGATTTTGTCAATTTAGGGTTCCCGCCTGTTGTTTTTCCAGGTTTTCATATCTGTTAAGTGTTGTCTTCTGAGGAAGACCCAGAAGTGATATCAGTTCTTTCTAGGAATCTTTCTAGGCTTTACCATAGATTTTCTGGCAATTCCAAAGAGGCATAAGGTCACTTCCAGGTTTTTCCAGAAGGTGAATCACACTATTCCTGACAGCTGCCCCCCACATCCTCCTGCTGTTTCAACTCTTGTTGAATGAATGCAGTGTTTCCAGTAGAGTGGCAGACTATTGCTTCCTAAAGCAACGGACTATGTGCTATGTCTTATACCCTATCTTGTTTCTTTGGGGCGCTTGGCTTTAAATTCCATTTTTGCTGCAGTTAGATCGCATTAAAGGAAACAGGTAATCATCTGGAAACATTCACTCCTAAATGTGTTAGTTATAAACGAGGAACCTATTATATAAACATTTTCAATCAACTCTGGAGTGCCCTCCACCCACAGAATCACAGAAAACACAAATGTAACAAAATTGGGAGCATATGAAATACTTACCATGACACTTTCCATTCCAGCCTCTGAACCCATCTCTGCAAGGGACACACTGGTAAGAACCGGGAGTATTAATGCACTGTGCATCTGGACAAGTATGTGGAATTGAGCATTCATCGATATCTTTAAAAATAAAGAAAATTTTACTAATTAATAAAGAATAAATTCATGTTAATATAATGTTACATGAGGAATGTTGGATACTCTGGAACAGAATCTGCAGTAATGTAGATAGCACAGATCCACTGAATTAAATCATGTAGTGGCTAGAATGCTGGGCAATGCAGTATTAAGTCCCCATTCATTTATGCAGTTTACGGAGTGCCTTTAAGAGAGTTACTGTTTCTCGGTGTGAACTACCTCACAAGATTGTTGTGAGACTAAAAATGCTACCCTGAATGCCTTGAAATAATTGGCAGGATGTAGCAAGTCAATAAATAAGACTGATTTATTTCAACTGAAGATCATGTTTAATCTTACATATCATTTTACTAGTACAGGCATAGATCCCAAACATAATTAGACAGAAGGAAATGTCCACTGGGTGAATGGTTTTAGGACAAATTAAAATCCCAAATCAAGACTGAAGAAACAATACAGTTTTTTTACAGAAGTAACCACGTAATTAGGGATAAACTAATTTTTGGTTTTTGACAAGACCTTAAAATTCAGACTTTTAAAAACAAAACAATTAAATTGGTGTGGTGAGCCAGTATAGTATAATAGTTACAGTGTCCAACTAGGATCTGGAAGACCCGAGTTTGAATCTCCACTCTGCCATGGAAGCTTTTTTGGGCAGGGATCTTCTGCACGTCTACCCTCCCTTTGCATTTTCACAGATGTGGAGTCAGTTTGTTTTTCCGCATGCATCTTCAGAAATGAGGATTTTTAATGGACTGTGCTGTTGTCATCGGTGGTATC
Organism: Euleptes europaea; assembly: GCF_029931775.1. Taxonomy (NCBI): domain Eukaryota; kingdom Metazoa; phylum Chordata; class Lepidosauria; order Squamata; family Sphaerodactylidae; genus Euleptes; species Euleptes europaea. The sequence goes on along the minus strand of NC_079318.1, from coordinate 35,119,245 downwards.
ATCGGTGGAGTCATAGCACCCCTTCTTTTTTAACAACAACACTAAAATGTCAATATATTGCTGGAGCATTGCAACAATAGGCTTAGGAGGTTCTCTGAATTCCCAGCTTTTGTTTTTTTGAAGAAAAAAGCAAGTCTCTAGCCCCTTCTGTCACTGAGATATGACTTTTTCCTTTTATCTCTGTGAGGGAATAGGATAGAGACTGCTGTTGTTTTTAAATGAAAGCTGGGAATTCAGAAAATCTCCCAAGCCTATTGTTACAATGTTACAGTGATATATCGATATTTTAGTGCCTTACAAAAAAAAAATCACTCATCTTTAGCGTGAAGGGGGGAAGGAGAGGGTTTGACCATGACAGCCCAATCATTGAACAATGGGCTGGAGGGGGGTGGGAGTGGGTAGGTCAAAGAAAACCAACAGAAACATTACGAACTTGGAAAAAAATTGGCTTCCAGAAAATCATCAGGGTAAAAGTGGTCTCAGAAAAACCAGAACAAACCAGGGGGAGGGAAACAAAAAACTGAAGTGAAAACTAAGAGCACAAAAATGCATGTGGAAATCAGAAGATAAACCAAAGCAATATGGGGACAGAACTGACGGAAAAACCTCTTGCAGAAAAGCCCTATTACTTTACCCTCTTATAAAAGTATAAAATGTATACTTTTATAAAAAGTATAAAATGGCATGAGACTGAGGAACTAACTTATATGCTACACCACTTGCAAGCTCTGTGTAATTAGTCACTGTAGAGTAGTCAGTAGTTGTCAGACAAGGACTTGGCAGATGCAGTTTAAAATCCCCACTCAGCCATTAAGTTTCCTGGGTGACATTGGGCCAGTCGCGCACCCTCAGCCTAAAATATCACAGGGTTGTTAGGAGGATAAAATGGAATCCCATAACTCTTTGGCAGTATAAAAATGTAACTGATATATATTGCCTGAGGAGTTGATTGTACAGCCTGAGCGTAAGCCAGATTCATGATGTGTAATCTGTAATCAAAATGTAGAATTTGTGCTCTAGCAAGCTACACAGACTGGAAATGCCTGCAGGAGTTGTCCATTTTCTGTTTTTCTGTTAAGGGAAATCATCTGCACATTTTCTACGGACAAAAACCTCACTGGCCCCTTGAATGTGTTAATCAAAGTGGGCGAAAAGCCACTGTATCGAGTCAACAAGACTAACTAATGGGATGAGTAATCAGACAGAAGAAGCATGCGTCCACAAATAATGTTTTTATGCGTGCCATCTTGGGGACTCTGATCCAGTGGAAAGGTAGCATAAATTCCTTTCAGAAATTGGTTTGCTTCTTTCCCTTTCTTTTTGTATTCTGAATGTGTGTGTGTGTGTGTAAAGTGCCATCAAGTCGCAGCCGACTTATGGCAACCCCTTTTGGGGTTTTCAAGGCAAGAGACTAACAGAGGTGGATGGCCAGTGCCTTCCTCTGTATAGCAATCCTGGACTTCCTTGGTGGTTCCCCATCCAAATACTAACCAGGGCTGACCCTGCTTAGCTTCTGAGATCTGACTAGTTCAGGCTAGCCTGGGCCATCCAGGTCAGGGCATTCTGAAAGTATGCATCTGTGGAAAACAAAGGCCTGTTAATCCTAATCGTTTTCCTCTACTCAATCTCTGTTTGAGAAGCAAATTCTCATCACTACAGTTCTCTGTTTAGGAAGTTTCCTCTCTTTGTTCCTGCCCCCCCCCCATTTTAGGAGTGCCCATTAGGGTTTCCAACCTCCAGGTACTAGCTGGAGATCTCCTGCTATTACAACTGATCACCAGCTGATAGAGATCAGTTCACCTGGGGAAAATGGCCGCTTTGGCAACTGGATTCTATGGCATATAAGTCCTTCCCCTCCCCAAACCCCGTCCTAATCAGGCTCCACCCCTAAAACCTACCGCCGGTGGAGAAGAGGGACCAGGCAACCCTACATATATCCCTGACCTAGATAGCCCATGCTAGCCTCATCTCATCAGAAGCTAAGCAGGGATGACCCTGGCAAGTATTTAGATGAGAAACCACCTCCAAGGAATACCAGGGTTGTGACGCAGAGGCAGGCAATGGCAAACCACCTTTGAACGTCTCTTGCCTTGAAAACCTCACCAGGGGTCGCCGTAAGTCAGATATGACTTGATGGCAAATAAATAAATAAATCACAAAAAACTAAGATTTTGCTTAAATTCTTTAAATTCCCAAATTTTTATCTTTATGTATCAAAATTTCATTCACATATGTGTTCTAACAGTAAAGGGCCATGTAATACAAGCCAATATTTTCATGCAGTTACCGCAGCATCAGTAAACAGAGTTGGGTCCTCCCAGTCCATTCTGCGGATACCAAGGTGATTATCCCATGCAAGAAATTTTTTGCAGGTATCTTTTCCACCAGAAGAGGCAGCTGTTATGTATTAATGGAAAAGACTGATAGGATCCAACCAATCTTTTAAAAATACAATGTAGTGTTGCACTTCTGAAGCATAGTACTAACACAAAACTATACACCTCTCAGAATTGACCTGATAAATTATATTTCAACACTCTCTTGGTTTTCACAGTATGTCTGATAGTTAAGAGTCAGTTATAACTCAGTTATTATTATGCCTGGTTTTCACATCCACAATAGTATCAGCACTAACCTTTGAGATCTATATTTAAAGCCACTTTTAATTACAAATACCTCTCTTCCTTTTAGTCAAAGCTGGAATGCATAGATAGATATTCTGGAATACACTACTAAAAACCCAAGTCCAGTGAAAGGTATTGAACATTCACAGATACGAAAGTAACAGAACTACATTGATGTCTATAAATGAAATAACTGAATATTATTTTAATTTATGATTAAATTAATGTTGGTTTTTCCTTTCTAAATCAGGGGGGAAATCTGCCAAAACCCAATTTTACATGCTTTGTAGGTCAGACATGCTGGGACATTTTGTTTTAGAAAACTGCACATTTTTGCCAGCTATATATTCCAAACCACAAATGGATTCCATTGTAACTCCTGTTATTACATAATCATAATAAGTGAAGCGATGAACTTCACTGAGTAAAGTAACTTCACAATCCATGTTGCAACTAGACTTGTTCATGGGAGTATGCTTCATTTCTTTTGCTTTTATTATTAATTCCCAAAGGGACAGTTTCATTATCGGTTGTTTTGTATGGTTTTGTTTTGTTATTGTTTTTCATTATTGTATCATTTTTTTATAATACTATTTCATTTCCCCCCATTGGTTTCAATGAAAGATAACCACCTTCTCGAGTCTGTACCTTCACGGTTTTCCATCTTAACTGGACAAAACTCAGAGGGATTGCCGTACCCCCCTAGGACATTTACACAGCCATGTGTCAGACTGATAGAATAAATGGGTCCCCCTTTCTGAAGCAATGAAATGTGTCCATGTTTAACATTCAAGTTCAGCAGAGATTTGATAGGAAACAGTAACATAGAGTAGCTTGAGGGACTGGAACTGCACACTGCAGCCACTTATCTAGTCGGATGACACTATCAGCCCCTCGCGCTCCACTGGGGGTCGGTCGAGGAGAGCTTCCTCGGCCTCAGACCAGTCCGACGGGGAGTCTGAACTGTCCTCCACGTCGGTAGCAGCCAGCTTGCCCTCTGTTTCTGCACAGAGATTGAGTCGCTGCTGCCAGAACTCTCCTCCTCGGCCTCCACTTCTCCCCGCCTTTTATTTCCCCTGTCTCACCCCTGGCTCCACCTCCCAAGCCCATAAAGGGCCGTTGGGGTTTGCTCCACCCCTCCCTTTCCCCATCCGTTAAGGCTGCGGGCCACGCCCTTGTCCCACCCGCGCTCTCCCGCTGATCAGCTGTGTGGCGCGGGGGCCCTCAGCAGAGGCGCCACCCCGGCCTGGAGCTGCTGCCCCAGTGGAGTGGGGCCTCCTGGCCTCGCCCCCTTCCCAGCCAGCCGTCCTTGGCCGGTGCCGTGCCGCCCCGTGTCCTGGGCGGGGACGACCTCCCCGGCCCTGGGCGGCTTTCGGCGGCCTCGCCCCTCCCGGGGTGCCGGACCTCCATGTCTCCGCCGGGTTTCTCGGGGAGCGTCCCTCTTCTTGAGGTGTCCGTGCCTGAGGGGTTGGGGGGCGTGACTCGCCTCCCGGATCGCTGGCGTCCCTCCCCCGTCGGCTCTGTGCCTCGCCGCCGTGTCCTGTCCCCTCGTGGGTCTGCTGCCAGGTAGGTGGGGCCGTCAGGGGGCGGCCGCTGACCCAGGACATCTAGAAAAACAGTAGCTTGAGCTTGCAGGGAAGACTTCCAGTGCCAGGTAGACTGCTACTACTGTTGGCTGCTGCTGCTTTTTCAAAATCATCCCTTCCTCTCCCAAATGTGTTCCTATTATGCTGCACATTCTTCACACCACAGCAAGAAGATCCCCTGCCAGTCGTGATGTGCTGTGTTTGGGCACAGATGTCAGGTAAAAGTAAAGGTAAAGGTCCCCTGTGCAAGCACCCGGTCATTCCTGACCCATGGGGTGACGTCACATCCTGACATTTACTAGGCAGACTTTTGTTTACGGGGTGGTTTGCCAGTGCCTTCCCCAGTCGTCTTCCCTTTACCCCCAGCAAGCTGGGTACTCATTTTACCGATCTCAGAAGGATGGAAGGCTGAGTCAACCTTGAACTGGCTACCTGAAACCAACTTCCATCGGGATCGAACTCAGGTTGTGAGCAGAGCTTGGACTGCAGTACTGCAGCTTACCACTCTGCGCCATGGGGCTCCCTAGATGTCAGGTAAGATACTGTAATTTGTGTATGAAACGTATGTTGTTTTATTACTGGACAGTGTGTGATTAATTTTATTTATTTATTTTAAGCACTGCGCTTGGGTTACACTTGGGACACCCAGACACACAACACTGACTGAGTTACAGAAGACAGGCAAATCCCAAATTAACTGTAATTCCCCAAAAAACAGCAGCTTCAGTTGGGGGGGGGCACTTAAAAATCAAAAGGGTTTGGTAGTATGAGGACACACTGAGGCAACACGCAATCACGGCAAGCTACACACGGAAACACTTAATAAAGAACTAATAAAGCAAATGCAACTGGTAAAAAAAGGCAAAGGTAGTCCCCTGTGCAATCACGGACGTTAAAATCCCTTAAGACCAGCAACCCCACCAAAGGTGTGCTGTGTCAGCAAGCCCCACAGCTGGGGAAAATGCCTGACAGGTTGCAGCAGGGCCTGGCCTTGGCAGATTCTACTCAGGAGTCACCCAGCTTGAAGGAGCCTAGTCAGCTCTCAGCAGCACTGGCCTTCTTAGAGCAGGTTGGGCGGGGCAGTCAGCTATTTAAAGAAATCCAGGGGGAAGGGCCAGTGAGCGCACCGCTCCAAGGCAAATATCCATTGGCCCAGGGGCATGTCACTCCCCAGGGCTAGCCTGGGGAGGGAGGATTGTCTGAGCCCAGGGTTGGCCCTCCCACGGGGAAGCATTTAAAGGGCATGCCCAAAAACAGCCAGGAGGGGAGAGCTAGACCCATTCTAAGGCAGCTGAGAAAAGGTAAATGGCAGAGCAGAGAAACTGGGCGAAGAGGAACCCCCTTCTCTTGCTCTATTCTGAGGCTCTATCCTGGGGTATTTGCCCAACTAAAAGCAACCCTGGAGTTGGTGCGCAAGGCAGATGGCAGCAGAATCTGACACAGAGGCTGTCTTCCCACTTTTCCTAAGGAAAACATCTTTGTATGCCCTAATTAGGAAAACACTGCAGAGACAGTCAGAAACGGAGTATGCAAACAAAAGCTCCTGAACAAAATAAAAGAAAATCATGAGTTTCTTTTGTTATAGGCTGTTTAGATGGGGAATTAGTTTTGTTTTCACAATAATTACTATAATTATGAAACACCTTATTTTTGTAATTATCGTAATTAAGAACAAAAGAAGTCTAGTTGCAGCTATATTTTAATCATATTGGGTGGTATCCTACGTTAGTCTACAGGTTTTATTTTCGTACGCTGGATTGGTTTTATTTTATGTGTTATGATCTATTTATTAAAACATTTTTACGCCGCCTTTCCTCCTGGTTCAAAGTGGTTTACAATAACGGTCAGAAAGATTTCCAGTTAAAACCAGAATAAAATAACAAACCCCAAATCTCTCCCTCCCCCCACTTAAAAGATGCCTGTCATTCAACCCCTTCTCTCAAGCCCTGGCAAACAAGCAAGTCTTACAGCACCCTCTGAAGATCTCCAAGGAGGCGCCCCCCCTCACCTCTTCAGGGAGCCCACTCCACAGAGCAGGAGACATGATGGAAAAGGCCCAGGCTCTGGTTGATGACAGACGGGCCACTCTAACTGGTGAGATAGCCAACAAATGACTGACTGAATACCATAGTTGGTGCACAGGGACATATGGAAGGAGCACATCCTTCATAAATATGGGTTCCAAGTCGTGAAGGGCTTTAAAAGTCATAACCAGCACCCTGAATGGAACTTGGAAACAGACTGGCCGCCGGATGTGAGGGCGATCTGGCTGTGACATCTGTCACCCCATTGATCACCAGGGTTGATTTGGCTGAACCGGCTGGCTAGGCGGGTGTCCCCTCACTCACCGCTCCATGTACGCCCCTCCCGAAGCTGCGAGCTCGGTGGAAGAGGACTCGCAGCCAACGTAGCTGTTTCAAAATGGGCAACATATGTTCCTGGTGCTTAGCCCATGACAACAGTCGGGATGCCATATTCTGGACCAGCTGTAGTTTCCAGGTTGTCTTCAAGGGCAGTCCCACATAGAGCACATTGCAGTAATCCAACCATGAAGTTACAGAAACATGGATCAGCTTTACCAGTTTGGCTAAGTATAGGTAATGAGAGAGATGCAGCTGACGGAAGGCCCTCCTGGCCACCACAAAGAGTGCAGCAAACAAATGTTGACAATTAACATATAAGGTTGATGTCTATGACAATTTCTTTTGACGGCTTTTTTGGAGAGAATTTCCAATAATAAGGGCTATGAGAATGAATGTTTCCGCATTCTTGTTATGTCAGAGAGAGAACCTACCTTCACACTGTCCTCTCCTGACCATTCGGAATCCGCTTTCACAATATTCACATCTATAGGAACCAATGGTATTTACACAAAGGCCTTCCCCACAGGTATGTGGTCTGGCACATTCATCAACATCTAGGACATGAGAAACATAAAAACTTAAAAGCAGAAAATATGGGAGTTGCCCATATTTTGAAAACAAACTATTTACTGAACACTAGGTTTCAACCAGCTACATTCAATGGAATACTTCAGATGTTAGAGCAGACCTTACACAAACAGTGCAATATATAAGGTGGGTTTTCATCAATATTGGCAATTACATTATCTACAAGGTCCATTTTGCTGCTTCTGTCAATGCAGAAGATGCCATGGGTTTCCTGCCTCATTGGCATTTCTGGTCATCTGCTTTCAATTTATGGCCCCCATGAAGCAGGAGAGTCATTTTGGCAAATTAACTGATGAAGACACAGTGTAAAATTGAAGAAAAACAGTTCTGGAAACCTTAAAATGCTAGCCCTGGATATTCCTGACTATTTCTGGAATTTTTGTGGACCCATTTACTGGTATCCCTATTTTTTAAAAATACCATTTGGACACCTGAATATATCCAAAAATACCAATAAAGTACTTTTCCAATATATATATTTGTACCGGAAATATCCAAACGCCCATCCTACTGACAACACTGATGACCTGCATCCTACCATTTCACTCAGTGAATTTGAAACCCTCCTCCAGCCTCTGGTGGAAGAATCACAAGTTATAAGAAGATGCTTCAGGCTGGAGGAAGGCTATTACCTTGTATATTAGTCATGGGGCTAGATTTTAAAAAAATCTTTCATGAATGGAAAAGGATTCTGCTTTTACAATGAGGAGATTTTCACCAGCTCCCCCTTCCTGCTTTAGGCTCCCACATCATATCCCTATAATTTCCCCAAGGTCCTTCAGAATTCCAGGCAGTATAAAAGGCTGCAGCAGGAAAAAGGAGGTGGGAAAGATCCATTCCACAAGCTCCACTGTGCTTGTGCTCCTTTGAATTTAACCCACACTGGCTTGGTCTGCATGTGTATGGGTGATATCTTTGGTGGTACTCTTAAGCAACATAATAAATAATACGGACATAAATATTTAGCTCATTAAAAAAGCCACTCTTGCGATTGAAGGCAATGATTAAAAAAAATCAAAATCAAGAGTCTGTTCCTAGCACGTCACCATATTATATTTATTCTGGATTTCATGCCCATGACAAGCATTCATGTTTTAGAAGAGTTATTTATACTACTCAGTGCTTTCCTATTGAACTCCTAGTGTTATTTTTGGCAAAACCCATTAAAAGGCGATCAACCCTCCAAAACTACTCTAAGCAAAGAGTAAATTTATCTGTGATGGCAGGTTGCCAAGACGTGAGACGCACGGGTGCTTGTAAAGTTCCTCTGTGAATCTCCTCCTACCCCAACCTGGACACTACATTTCTGACTAGCAGCCATAAGCTGCTGTCGGTTTAATTTCTTGAGGAAAATTAGAGAAAAGTTCTTCATGAAAATGTATCTCCAGTGATAGTTCAGACAAATCATGAGGAGAATGCTCTGAAAGTAAAAAATGGCTTTATGATCAACATTTGGTAGTCCCTTGGCCAAAGTGGCTTGATGATCCCCCCTCCCCCACCACCCTTAAAAAAACCAGTTAATGGGGTGTGTGGAAAGGAAAGGTTTGAAGCACTGTGGAAAGGTACACAGGAGAAAAGTTAGAAGCTCTGCCCCCTCAAAAAAGGTCAGAGCTCTCACGCATCCTGTTTTCTCCACTGAGGCAAGATGAGAAGTGAAAAAGGTCTCCCCACCACATACCAGTGCCCTGGAAATTAGGGCCAATTCATGATACAATGGCCATTTATGCATGGGAGGTTTTGCCTTGGATTTGCCACCCTCTAGATGCACATTTTCCCCATCCGAATTCTCAAAACTCAAAAATTAGCCCCATGCAGAGTTTTGAGCATTCAGATGGGAAAATGTGCATCTAGAGAGCAGCAAATTCAAGGCAAAACCTCCCATTGCATAAGTGGCCAAGGTCTTGGAGGCCACCACAAGGACTCTGGATCATTAAGGACAGGTTGTCCTTAATGTCAATCACGTATGATATCACAACTGTTCCTATACCCTTTTTCCCTATTCTTTTTGTATAATCAAAAACTAATAAAATATTTTTTTTTAAAAGGACTCTGGATCATATGTGCACTGGGACTTCTGTGTTTCCCAGGCTTGTGTGGCCACGATTTGGATCAGGGCTGCAGTGTGTGGTTGGAAAGGGCTTCGGCCTTCCCCTGTGCTGTCTTCCCAACCTGAAATAGTCCTGGGAACTGCTGTTTGCTCCCCTGGGGAATCTGTATGTAATGATGGCTACACAAATTTTCCAATGGAGCAGATGGCTCCACTGGAAAATTTGTGTAGCCATCATTACATACAATGGAGCAGATGGCTCCATTAGCTCTGAGGAATGGCTCTGAGGAAATTTCAGGTTGGGAAAATGGCATATGCTGAAACCCCTTCTCCATGTGCACCATGGTACAATCTGAATTAGGCCCATGCATGCCTAGGAAGTACAGATCTCCCAGCTCATGTGTGATCCAAAGTCTTTGTGGCAGACATGAGAACACTGTACTGTTTTAACTGATCCTTAGTTCACCCTGCCTCCAGACCCAACTGAGAGGAGCTAACCTCACTCTCAGGTGCCCTTATCCTGAAAAGGAGGGGGAGAGGGAAACATTAACCTATTGTATCATCTCAATTTAACATCATAAATGCATTTGTCCAAATAAATAATTTGAAAGAGATGGTTTTTTTAAAATACCTCCACTAACTATATAACTATTTGAGCATTTAGCACCTGATAACAATGATTATACAAGTCAACAGAAGTAGTTTTCAATTATATCAATTGATTTCAGCTCAGGATCTTAACTAGCTAGAGTTAATTTTATCAAACATAGTAGTTACCAATACAGTCGGTTCCTTGTTCATTGGCCATGAACCCTGCCTGGCAAATGCAGAGGAAGCTTCCTTCTGTATTTTCACAGCGCCCAAGGGAACAAAGATGGGGAGTCTGAATACATTCGTCAATATCTGTTTAAGACATAAAAATGTATGGACACTGAAAAATCTATCACAGTCATTACTTCTTTCCACTCAGTGTATACAAGTCACAAAAAGACAAAACTGTTAGCACAAAATTTTCTCTCAGAAATCAACACGAATGCGGTACAAATTTTTGACTCGACAAGCATACTAATTGGCTTAAGTATGTGGATATTACTAGGAGAAGAAACTAACAAAATGCATGTTCCTTCAGAGGGGACCTGGACACTTACACATAAGTGAATTGAGTATTATATTTTGTCAGATTTTGGAAACTTCTAGAAACAAGGGTTAGTAAAAGAAACTTCTTATCTCCCTATTTATTATTATTATTTACCAAATTTATATGATGCCTTTCTGCCCTCATAAACACCACCAAAGCGGCTAACAAATTAAAAAATAATAAAATCGTATTTTGAAACATTTAACCCCACCATCATTAAAATAATTAAAAGCAGAGCTAAAATACATGCTAAGTCATAAAGACAACAATTAAAAGATTGGGCAGGAAGGAGGAATCACTGAGGGAATGCCAAAACAAACAAACAAAAGTCTTCATCCACTGGTGGAAGATGGCAACAGAAGGGGACAGTCAAATATCCCTGGGGAGAGTTCTAGTGCCATGACTGAGAAGGTCCTCTCCCAGGTTGCCATCTGCCTAATATCAGAAGGTGGGGGTACCCAAAGCAGGGCCTTCGAAGAATATTGTAGTGGTCGGGCAGGTTCATAAGGGAGAAGGCATGTATGTTGGTCCCAGGTATGTTGGTCCTAGACCATATAGGGCTTTGAACACTAGCACCTTGAATTGTCCTTGGAAGCAAATAGGGAGCTAGTGGAGTTAGGCCAAGACTGGAGTGATACAGTCCCTACCACCCACTCCAGTTAACATCCTGGCTACAGCATTCTGTACCAATTGAAGTTTTTGAACACTTTTCAATGGCAGCCCCATGTACAGTTCATTGCAGTAATCTTATCAAGAGGCACAGCTGCTATAATAAAAATTTACACAGTGCTAACTAGGACTCCAACACAGTGGGCCAAGATAATGGATTGTGTTAACAAACAGAGAAAGACATCACTGGGAGCACTCTAGTACATCCCAACTGCCAAGGATTATCTTAAATTTCATGTTCAAGCATTCCATTTGCAAGCATACATATGGGAGAACATAAATTCAACAAGGAAATACATAAAAGAATCGTAAGGCTATCAAGATTCAGGCATGTCTAAGCAGAGTAAGATAACAGCCATTTTTCTACATCCATCAGGAAAAGCCGCATAAGGAATAGAGTTGCATGAATCCTGGCAAGACAGAGATTCTCTGAGTTACTAGAAAAGCAAACTGGGAATTGAAATCTCTCCTGCCTTGGATGGGATTATACTCCCATTGAAAAGCCATTTTGTAGTTTAGGAGTCCTACCTGATAGAACAGTTACCTTAGAAAAACAGGTGGCTGTGGTGGCTGAGAATGCTTTTGCTTTGACAGGTGCACCCACAGTGCCCATTCCTGGCTCAGTCTGATCCAGCCACAGTGATCCATGCCTTAGTTATGTCTAGACTGGATTATTGCAATGCACTCCACTTGGGACTACCTTTGAAGAGTATGTAGAAGCTGCAACTAATGCAGAAAGCTGTGGCTAGACTGCTAGTTGGGGCCAGCTACCAGGGAGCATATGACCCTAATACTACAGCAATTACACTGGCTACCGATCCAGAAAGGTTTTCATTTTGCCCTACATGGCTTGGGACCAGGGTATCTGAAGAACCATTTTCTCCCATATGTTTCCGTCTGGGAATTAAGATTGCAGGGAGAGGCCCTACTCACTGCCCCGCCAATCAAAAAAGCTCAGCTGGTGGGCATATGAGAGAGGCTCTTTTTTGTAGCTGCCCATGATTATGGAACAACCTCCCCTAAGGAGGTGCGCCCGGCCCCTCACAGGAGGCAACTGAAGGCAGTTTTATTTAGGACTGAATTTGATTTGTTTAGTTTGTATTTATTGGTAGTCCTGTTTTAAAATTGAGATCTTTTATATATTTTTATAACTGTTTTATTCATACTGTTTTATTGTGTTTTTATAGTCATTTTAATTTATATTGTAAACTTCCTTGAATTCCTCAAAAGGCAGCTAACAAATGCTTTAAATAAAAATAAAATAATAAATGAATGCAGAGGCAAGACAGAATAATGGCATTATCATATTACAGCTGATCACTGGGTGATCCTATGGGACTGAGAAACAAATAAGAAAGCTCTGATGCTCCCATATTCACCCATTCTTCAATTCCCACTTCCTCAAATCCAACAAATAAATGGTGTTAATCTTGAGAATCCCTAAATAATCCAGATATTTGGGTCAGGACCAAATAAACTTTGTGAGTGAGCATACTGGACTTCCATACAGGGGAGGGCTTCCCATTTCATCTTCAGCTGCTTCCCCATATCTCACCAGTGGGTGTATAATCCTTCAGCATCATCAGCCCTTTTGAGGGAGAGATAAGCCATAATAGGAAAGTGGCCAGAAAATTCCTGATACATGTTCCATATGCACCAATTGTTCTGCATCTCCTGCCCCTCCCCACACACAATGATATATTCTCCTAACTATGTACATGGTATCATAGTTTTTTCAGAGAAAGAGAGTGAGCAAGATTACTGAGAAGCAGCGATTCTTGAACCAAGAAGAAAAGCAGGATATAAATGTTTCAGTAAATAAATAAACTGTAGTCTCCACCTACAAATAAAAAATTGCACTTCTTTAAATGCTTCATATTGTGATAGCTTTAGCAACTGAGGGTGGGGTGGAGAAGGGGAAGTTCTCATACCAGAACATTTTGTTTGTTGATCATTAAGTCTGTAACCCTCATAGCAGAAGCAGGTATATCCAACAGGCAAGTTAACACAATGTCCTGATCCACAGATATCAGGGTTCACGGTGCACTCGTTGATTTCTAAAGAAAAAGAAAAACAAACCTACAGCAAACTATTTAAAATCTCACAGAAACCCAATGATTATCACCAGTTTGAAAAGGAAAAGTGAAATCCTTGGAATCCTTTGTGATTCAAATCAGTGATCCTACAGTTGTTGCTAAAGATATCAGAGCAGCATTCCTGCAATAGGCAATGTATAATAAAACATTCAGAAAAACTATACTATATTTCCATGCACACCAAATGTGCACAAATCGGGATCCCTGAGGAGAAGGAATTTCAGCCTCAGTCCCCATGCCATTTTCTAACCTGGAATGGTCTCTATTTGTGCCACTGAGGTCTTCACGGACACTGATTGGGGGAGGGGCTGTGGCTCAGTGGTAGAGCATCTGCTTGGCATGCAGAAGGTCCCAGGTTCAATCCCCGGCATCTTCAGTTAAAGGGACCAGGCAAGAAGGTGATGTGAAAGACTTCTGTCTGAGACCCTGAAGAGCCACTGCTGGTCTGAGTAGACAGTACTAATTTTGATGGACCAAGGGTCTGATTCAGTATAAGGCAGCTTCATGTGTTCATGTGATGGTATATACCTAGGTGTCAGCCATCAGTCCCCAACCATGTGAAGTCAGGCAAATGGCATAAGGGGAAAGCTGAAGACACTTCTCCTCTGCAGAACAAACAGAACACTAGCCTCCCAAACTTTATCTTGCTTTAGGACTGTTAAATACTCCTGGATATATATAAACCCTGAAGCAAATGGAACAAGTTTAGACAGATCTTGGGATACGTAGTTATCTTCCCACCTCAGAATCTGGACAGGAATGAAGCAGCCCTAGTAAACTAGTTTCTGGAAGCTTGAGGGATCATATCCTGGATGTTCACACCTGTTAAGCAGCCCCAAATGCTGCCACAGTTAAATCACCTTGAGCCTTCTTACTGAAGAATGCCCCTAGTCACTAGGTCACTGTCAAGGATCAACTGATCCACCGTCTACTCTATGTTTTTGGCTATGCTATTCCTTCACCACAAGCCACTGCTGCTGAGACAGACCCAATGTAACAGGGATCGGTCCAAACCTGGCTGAGCCTGCCCAAAGAGAACCAGTGATGGCAGCAGAGGCTTTGTCTCAACTGTGGGGCATTTTGTCAGTGCTTTCCTGAACAAATGACCAACAACTCCGATGTTGGGAAACCAGACATCCCTGATGTAATGGTGTCTGCAGTTAAAGGGAAGAATGCTAAAGATCTCTGTTGAATAACATCATGGCTGTTTTTCACAGAACCTGCCATTCTTTTTCATCTTGCATCAGACAGATGGCCAGATCAAGAAATTTTATCAACATCACCATTATGATTCAACTATCGGTCTATACTGATATCAAACCAGTCCCCATAATAGTGGAGATCATTGATGATCAACCATGAAATCAGTCATGGTAGACTCTAAGCTGTCCCACTCCATGCTTGAGAAAATCTCAGGTTATTCTGAAAAACTTCAGGTTAGAAAGCTCCTCTCAGATGAAATTCCCTTACAAATTAGAGAGGTCGCCAAATTCTGAACAGCAATCTACAAACTTCATCAAAGTTTAATAAAATAAAAGTCAAAGAAATAACAAAGTTAAAAATCTTCTTTTGAATTTGTGTCAAAATGTTTATTTCCTATCCAAATTGTGAAACATTTTAATTTATATATATTCTTTTAAATTAACGTGACACAACTTTTAAACAGTATCAATGTATCTGCTGTAATATTGCTATTATGTTCTTAATTTTTATTGGCACAATGCCCCAATAAATGTTTCTGATTTCTGATTTCAGTCATGGAAGATGGTGATTTAGGATCACTTAATATTTTCTCTCACCCTGGGAATTTGTTGGGTAGCAGTGGATGATCTTAAATCTCCCATCTCCTGGGAGGCCCACAATTTGTTTTTTGAGTTAAAACACTGCCACTAGCATGGGCTGCAGAAAAAAACTTCATTCTGATTCCTATGTCTCCTACTATGTCTTCTCCTCAGCCACTATAGCCTATGCTCACTGGGAAATACCATGACCACCAGGCTGTACTGAAATACAGAGGAGGATTCCAAATCCATGCATCACTAACTTTGTTCTTGGGCCATTAAAGCCCGTGTTGTGTTTAGTTCAGTTCATTCAAGGAAAATGTCCAAAAAGCCCATTGGCTATTGGACTCTCAACATACACCCATTAAGTCTCGATTACAAAAGGAAACTATTAAAAAGTGTTAACAAAAAACATATTAGTATAAAAAGTTGACTCACAGAACAAAGTATAATGTTTAAAACATTTGTATTTTAAAAACTGAGATTAAAATTAAAATCTATCCTAAAGATGACAATATTTTGGCACAAATGCTCAAAGCTGCTGAAATGTATTCAGCAACAGTTTCTGTAACCTTTCTTTCATTACCTGAAAGAATATTTAAAAGATGGTAATCTGCAGAATGGTGAAGATAAATTGCCAGAACAGGAACTAGCAGGGAAGCTCTGAGTTTAACACACAACTTGCAAGAAAAAAAGAAGTGAGATTGGATCCAATGTCTGGGCTCCATATTTGCATGGTCTTAGCACCCAGAGAATCCCTGCAAATCTAGTATGAAACGCCGCCAAAGAGAGCACATTGAAATGTGCCAATGAAAAAAAAACCTTCGATAGATGGGAACCATAGATAGAATAAATAATTACTAGGGGTAAATGCAGATGAAGCCAGGAAGCCCAAAATCATAGGAGAACGTTTAGCATCAAACTAAAAGATGGTGTTGATCAAGCTTCCCAATCACAGTAATACAAGCTTTATGTACACCTAGCATTAATAATTAGTCAGAGCGAGAAGCCCGTAGCAGTGTTTTTCTTTCTTTCTAAAACCTGCGACCAAGCACTAGTAAAAGTCTGAAGCCATAGCAGCAATGCTATCTGGAAACCACCATGACTACCAGGCGGTACTGAAGTTCAGAGGAGGCAGATTCCAGATCCATGCATCAACTTTGTTCTAGGCTTGTATACCAGTGGTGTATTCTTCATCTGATCCAAAAATTGCTCCCTATGAGAGTGCATAGAGAAAATCGTCTACTAAGTCTTCATCCATATTCCAACTCTACTGCTTACTGGGATCTGAATGTTGCCATGAAAAAGATTCACTGCCTGTTTCAATGACTCCCTGAACTTGAAGTGTAATAGAATGGTGAATATCTAAACCAAATTAAACCTGCATGGGACAGGTTTCTCTAAGTATATTAATAACATGTTTGACCATTCAATGCACTGCAATTTACAGGAATAATACAATCAGCTCTTCAGAGTACGCCTCATGCAGAATATTTCCATGTACTCTAATTGCCAGTTGACCACCACTCATATGCAAAATTAGAGAACTGAGCCATTGATCTAACCACCATGCCACAGAACAGTACAAACTGGTTGGGATAGCAGAACACCCTCCCCCATACACATATAAAGGAATAATTTGTTTTCTATGGCCATCCTTGTGATCATTAACAACCATCCCTTCTTACTCCTACTGATCTTTAGAAATTACTGAGGCACAAAATATAACAGGTGGCTAAGGGAAAACAACCCGAAGCTGAATCCAGATAAGCCAGAAGCCCCATTCACATGTTACAATGAACACATGTACAACCTGATGTTAAGTGCATTCACCTGTTTGTAAGGAAGAGCCAATGTGCATTTGTTTTACAAATAAAACCACGGACCAGAACCTGGAGCAATGCTGGATTTAAATTACATGTTCAGCTGTACATGCGTTGAATGTAACATGAGACTTACTCAAGACATATATAAAGAAAAATCAAATGTGCCCCGTGCAGGGACTGTATGTGCATTCACTATAACTTGTTAACATTTGGTCTACCATCTCTCTCCTTTCTTAGACCTAACAGATCTGATCTTGCTGATCTGTGCTTTTGCAACCTTGTAGTTGGTTTACTGTAATGTGCTCTTAAGTAGGGCTGTCTTTGAAGACAACCTGAAAACTGCACATGATCCAGAATGCAGTAGACGGATTACTGCCAATGGGAACATATGCTGCCCATTTCAAACAGCTACATTGGCTACCAGTTTATTTCTGAATTCAATTAAAGGTGCTGATTATTACCTTTAAAGCCCTTTATGGCCCAGGCCCACATATCTGATGGACCATCTCCTGTCATATGTTCCTGTGCACCAATTACATTCTTCAGGCTGCCACCAGAGCCCAGGCTTTTTCCATATGGCTTCCACATTGTGGAATGGGCTCTCTGAAAAGGTGTGGGAAGCCCCACTGTTGGAGAGCTTTAGGAGGTACTGCAAGACTTGCTTGTTGGCAGGGCTTTTAATAGGGTATGAACAGCAGGCATCTTTGGGGGGGGGGCAGAAGGGAGGTATTTATGGTTTTTATTTTGTTTGAATCTCTAATGCTTTAATTGTTATGTGTATTCTGCCTTGAGCCAAGAGGAAAGATGGGGTATAAATATTTCAATTAACAAATAAACTTTGCTCAGCTGAGTGGTAGATATCAGATAGAATCCACACCAGTAATTCTTGTGTGCTGAATGATTTCCGTGCATGTTATAGCTAGTTAATTAATATCACAAAACTTAATATCCAACATTTGAGTAGTGTAGCATCTTACTGGTTTCTCCTTCAGAGCATCTCTGAAGACAATCCAGATTGACCTTTATAACAGATCAAAGAACTGCAGCACTGGTGATGATATTTCTGTATTCTCCAGGCTCTGGAATTCCCTTTCATGCATCGATTTATATTTGCAAAAGATTTTTTTTAGTTAAGTACTACCAGCTGTGTAGCTCAGAGTAAACTTACTAACATATTCCAACATACCTTACAATCTCTAAATTCCATTTTAATCTCTGAATATTCTACTTTAAATCTTAGCATCATGAGCCAGTATTCTATTTATGATCATGCTTGCCTATTAAAACAGTTGCTTTCATTTAAAAAAAATACACATACCATTTATAGGCCAATCCATTCAGCTGTGTGCTTGTTGGGTGGTCTTGGCCTTCTTACTGCCATTAAGCCTCACAAAATACTTTTTGGGAAAGCTAAGACGAATGAAGTGAAATATGTTGCAGATCAATTAAAAGACTATAGGAATCTCCATTTCGCTCTGCCAGCAGATCCAAGGCAGGCTGTGGAAACCATGAACAGGTGCTTGGACACAGTTTTGGAATGGATGAGGGACAACAAGCTGAAACTTAATCCCGATAAAATGGAGGTGCTACTTTTTTTGGTCAAATGACGGTAAAATAAATGACTGATTGAGGTGCTACTGGTGGGGGGGGGCAAGGTCTGATCCAGGAAATGGGCTATCCCCTGTTCTGGATGGGGTTGCACTCCCCTTAAAGGAGCAGGTTTGTAGCTTGGGGGGTGTGTGCTCCTGGACCTGGGCCTCCAGTTGATAAACAGGTAGCAGCAGTGGCCAGGGGTGACTTTCACCAGTTTCAGCTGGTGAGCCAGCTGCAGCCCTTCCTGGATAGCAAAGATCTTGCCACCATGGTGCATGCCCTAGTAAGATCTACATTAGATTACTGCAATGAGTTCTACGTGGGGCTGCCCTTGAAGACTGTCTGGAAGCTACAGTTGGTACAGAATGCTGTGGCCAGAGTGTTGACTGGGGTGGGTCCAGATTTGTTCTACCTAAACTGGCTTCCAATTTGCTTCTGGGGCCAATTCAAGGTGCTGGTATTGATCTCTAAAGCCCTGTACAGCCTGGGACCAACGTGCCTTAAAGACTACCTTATACCATATGAACCTACCCACTCACTCAGAGGCCCTGCTTCAGTTGCCCCCACCATCTGAGGCTAGATGGATGGCACCCCTTCATGGCACCAAAACTTTGGAACTCTCTCCCCAGGGAAATTCACCTCTCTTCCTTTATCAGTGTCTTTGCTAGCAGGTGAAGTTATGATTTTGGGCCCTCCTTGTAATGTTGTTTGTTTATATGTTTTTAAATTCAATTTTATATTTTTACACCCGTTTAAAGGTTTTCATCTTTTTATGTTCGCCACCTTGTGGACTGTGAGTGGGTAGAAAGATGACATTAAAACATTTTAAATACTACAGTTACTACTACTACTAATATTAAAAGATGTTAATGGTATCATAATAGCATAAATTCTATTTCTTCTTAGTTCTGTAATGGTGTTATCTGGATTAATTGTGTAATTGGTATTCACTTCAGTGCCACAGGGCTGTCTTCTCTCAGTATCTAGAACAGAACATTTTGAGATAGTTACTTTCATTATTGAAAAAAGTATCAAAAGGGGACAGACACTGTACAAGAAATGCAAATCCTGGAACTTTCTGTGCCCTTGGAAATCTTCCAGAATGACATGGTGCATATAAAGAACGTACTTCCTGGCATTATTAGCAAACATTTCACATCTCGAGGGCAAGTGAAAAACTACTTTTAACATTTTTGTGGAAATCTTTGTTGGTTTATATGTTGAGGTAGCTTCACATTTTCTTTAATTGCCTTGTGTGTTCTTGACAAAATCTGGCCATAGGTAGAGATTCCACAGATCAGCTGTCCAGAAATGGTGTCCGGAATAAAAGACTAAGACTGAGTAGTTGCTGCTTTCTTGGGAAGTCTCATTGCTCCTTTTTCTCTCTAAGTGTCCTAAAATAAGTTCCCGGTTCAATTCATCCTACTCCAACATAGAGCCATAGAGCTTAGAGACAAAACAGAGCAAAACACACATGGTGAACTAAGGATAAGACCTAACTGGAAACACGTGTGACTTCTAAAGTCCTTAGAAAGAGTTAGTCCCACACAGCGAATGCTTAGTGCGATAACCTAGCTTTGGGTTGAGCTTTTATGGCATGCCTCCAGTCAAGGGCTATGGCTCTTCACAATATGTCTCACCTGTCATGAGGTGATTTCTGATTCCTCTAATTAAAGATTCAACAGCATAGTCCAAATTACTTCCATCAGGTCCAGAATGCTTACCAGATCCATTGTTTTCTTTCCGTGTATGTATCCTTTTTTTACTAAGCCAATTGCTTTATTTTTTTGGACATCCAAGACCGGTTTCTTCTGTCAGAATGCCAAACAACTAAGATGGCCTAAGGCTGGGCTCCAGAAAGCAATCATGTTATGAAAAATCTACTGCATATATTTTGCCTTTCCGCAGATTTATTCTTCCATCACAATGCATCCAGACCAGGAAACAAACTTATTTTCCTCCTAAATATTAATCGCTTTTTCATACTGAAGAGAATTCCACATTTATGAAACTGATGTCCTATGCAAGGTTTAACTCATTTGCTGTGGATTGTGAAACCATCCCATTCTCTACTCTAGTATATAAAAAGCTGATCTGAACCACTTTGCTTCGAAGCATAAAACATACAGGTAAAGTGGTAGATTAATGTTTTACTTATTATTTTATTTATATTTTCCTTTTGGCTCAGGTTTGAAGCCTTCCTCCAAGTTGAGTAGCTCTTCTATTGAAGGAAGAGCCACTTAAGTTGGAGGAAGGCCCCTTAGACTGCAGGAAGGCTACTTAGAAGATGGTTGGATTTACCCCACAGGATGAATAAAAAAGAGAAATACACCACCACCAGAAGTAACTTAAACAATGCCAGCAAAATCTGTATTGGTGTATCTATTTATTAACATTATTTTTCAAAGAAAACAGGTAAATGCCTTTCCATCTAAAATGCTCTCTGGTAGATATTCCCAGATTCCAAGGCATAAACGTCTATGCTCTGGCAACACTAACTCTATTGACACCATTGATCATATAATTTTAGAATGTGCTCTTTATGAATGTCTGCGGGAAAGATTGCTATCTACCTTATTAGCTACCAAAAGATTTTTGAATAATGATCTTAAATGTCAGTTTCTTTTGAATGATTCGATCCCTGAAATAACTAAGACGGTGGCCCAATATCTCGCAGAAGTGCTTAAGATTAAAACTGCTTTTAATTAGTATATCTTATAATATTTTAGTTTTTATGGAATTTTATTGTATCCATCCAATCTATATTATGCTTTAAGTGTATTTTATATGGATTATGACATCGTAATTATGCCACTAAAGGTCTGTGTTTGTTCGTGAAAACAGTTTTTTTTAAAAGTTTTGTATATATGTTCAAAAACTAAATTAATGCATCCTAATACAGTCATCAAAACAAATTAAGATCAGGAGAAATGTTTGCTAGTAATTTTTTTTAGCATGAAAGGATGTATGCATATGTGTGAGTATGTTTTGTGGGGGGGGATACTCTCTGATTTTCTCATGCCCTTTTAAATCTGTTTCCTTGTATTCACAGACGGACTCAATTCCCTCCTGCACTGGCACTATTTCCCCCACACACACCAAAAAAAAATCACTGTCATGTCCTCTTCTTCCAAGAATAGCACTGTCACACAGCTAACTGGAATTGGCTACATGCTTATGTCACTGAGGGCAAACAAGCTGTAATGGAAGAATGCCAAGAGAAGATGAGCTTTTGAATTAAGAAAAATAGTGTTGGTAGGGGCTAAAATTGAAACTGTTCATAAGACTATTCCAAGGAATAAGATTACCATCATGGCTGCTTCGGAGATACTGAGGAAACAGCCTTTTCTTTCTGGAGAGGACAGGGACTGATGCTGGAAAGCATACCTGTCAACATGGGGAGAAATCTTTTTGCTCATTTCAAGTCTCTTTCAGAGATGAACCTTAATTAAAACTGGCACCAGGTAAGATATGTGAAAGAACTAAAATTATGATCATAACCTGTAAACTTTAAGAGATATAATGAACAATACAGTAGTAAAAAGATGATTAAATTATGACTAACTCCATAAATAGAATCTTCTAATTTTGTTACCGGAACCCTAAAAAGACTGTTGCTCAAGAGTGCCAGCAACAGCATCTGGATCTTGGACCCCTAGAGTTTACATTAGAATAACCCATTCATTCCCCTTCCACACTGGGCCACCTTGCCAAGGTTAATCCCTTTTTGACAAATGATGAACCAGTTTGGACAGGAGGCACTCTTTGTCATGGAAGTTCAGAGTGATTAACAGCTACTTGGCAGGAGCAACTACCGTTTTAGTAATTTTCTGATTGGTACTATCAGCCTTGACATCCGAGATGGGACTTTGCATGGGGCTGGATAAATCAGCTAATCACTTTTAGAGAGGAGGATGGCTTACAGCTCATTTCTGAGCCTTGCAGCAGCCGGAGATGGCGTGGCCAAGGCGCTACCACGGCACCTCCAAAGAGGTTTCCTGGCCGCTGCAAGGCTAAAAAAGGCCTTTTAAAAAACAAAAACAAAAATAGAAAATGGGTAAAACAGCCCCATTGAAAACAGCAATGCTGTGTCCAATTTCCCGTATGCATACAGAAACACGTACCTGCAACATTAAGGTAGATGCCTGCATGCATAGTTTATGCTAATATAGCCCAGAAAGCAACTGCTTTTTGATGGTAAAGTTGTTGTTTTGGTGGGTATATTAGCAGACTTTGCTTAAGTGTAAAGTGGGCCTGTAAACTGCCCTTACGTGCATATAGAAAACTGCAGCTGAGCTATGGTATATGAACCCATACATTTATCCATAAATTTACTCTAAATAATTTACCTGAGTGAATGCAGAAAGTATATGGATGCAATTTGTCAGTCTGACACCAGTGGCCATTTTATACACACAAAATGAGAGATTACACTTCATCCTGACTATGTATCCAGACCTGTTGAAAACAAATCACTTAACATATCATTCTGCCTTCTTGAATTGAACTTTTTTGGCTCACTATTTTCTTGGACTCTGCTACTCCACCCTTCTCATTTGATGCTCTAATAGCATTCAATTAGTTTGGAACATGTATCCATTTGTACCTCCAGCAATTCCTGCACGGAAAACATGCATCATACCTGTAACCTGAGTTGGTGCTATTACTTGACTAGCACTCGAAGTAGAGGCATCTGGGCCAACTTCAACTGGCACGGGAGGAGAGGTTTTTTCAACTACTACTGTGTGAAAGAAGAAAGAACACAATTTACACATACACGGACTACTGAATTAATCACAAAGGATTGCATCACGTTATGCTTTGAGAAGGCACATGTTACAGATCTTCTTTGTGTACCTGCTAAAGCTATTATTCTGAAGCAACTGCACATCTTCCTTTAGTTACTACTAGTTGTGGCCCCCCACATTATTATGAACATATAATAAAAAGTCATGTGATCGCTGCATGAGTATTGCCAGGTATGGAACATGTTTATAATGTAAACTTACTAAAAGTATATCTGCAGCAGCAGATTCTGAAATTTATCAACAATTTAAACTTTCTGTCACTATGTCACAAAACGTTTGTCACTATGGCACAGATCTATGAAACAAATCTTGTATTGTACAAAGCCAATGAAGCATGTATAACAGCTCATATTTGAAGGTTAAGCATTACTGAAGGAGATACTGGGATTTAGGTTGCATTCAGACATCATGGCAAACTGCAAACTAACTGAGATTGGGCACAAACACAGTTTGCTGCTGTGCTTGTGTGCTCCTCTTACTCCTTCCACTTCCCTTTGCACAACAGAGCGTGATTCCAAAGTTCTTGGCTTAATGATGTTCCAATTTGCCAGGATGCCTGAAAACCGAAGCAAATTAGAGCTTGTTTACTCCCCACAAACTGGTATTAAACCGGGGTAAGAATCCTGGCATGTATAAAGTAAACCAATACACCGATATGCCTGCATTTGAACATCATGGCAAATCGGAGCTTAAACAAACTCTGGTTTGAATCTAGTGGAGCATCCAAAGAGATAGGGTTGCCAACCTCCAGATATTAGCTGGAGAGCTCCTGCCATTACAACTTATCTCCAGCTGATAGAGTTCAGTTCACCTGGAGAAAATAGCTCCTTTGGCAGTTGGACTCTATGGCATTGAAGCCCTTCCCATCCCCAAACCCAGCCCACCTCAGGCTCTGCCCCAAAAACCTCCCGCCGGGGGTGGAGAGGGACCTGGCAACCCTACAAAGAGAAGAGAAAGGGAAGCAGGTGAGTATGGCAACAAAGTATTTGTGCCTAACCTCAGTTTAATCAGAGTTTGTCATGATGTCTAAAATATTGCAGTTGTGCTCATTCTTCCCCCTTCGTATCAGGGTGCCTATGTAAGTATCGCTCTGCAAATATGCAGCGAGGACTTCCAAGTCATTCACCATTTCATTTCAATCTACTTCTTAACCAGTGCTCACTCAAACACCGGCACCTTCTTCCTCGGCTTCTACACACAGAATCTGTAGGCATAATCAACCAGGCACAGCTGCTGCACAACCTCCATTGAGTCTACTGATTAACAGTCCTTGACTGTTTGTCGTGTATGCCACAATTCAAAGCTTAGGGAAGGGGCTCCCTGGGCTCTTGCATGAACACTGCAGCTGGGTATCTTTCCCCATTCTTCCTTCTGCAACACCCCTCAGGCAATATTTCTTGAAAGGTAGTCTACTCATAAAATACAATTCTTCTCAAACACTTATTCACTAAAAAACAAAGCAAAAAACAAAACAAAAACCTCCTATACTACTTAGGAATGTGCATTTCTATGCTGCATACAAGGTAAAAAAAAGATTAATAAGAATTTCACCAAAAATATGAAAAGAACCATCATCATTTGCAAGATAAGAAAGAGCAATTATGTGATTTGGCCCTCATTATATATGACATTCTTACTTTTTGGTCTACGAAAAATTCCGAAGTGTAAAGTCATAAAGTAAGATGCAGAGGAATAATGCAATACCTATTTTGCACAGTGATCATTACAGTCAAATTAACAAACTCGCAAGGTTAACTGTTAATTCTTCATGTTACAGTTGGGTTAAATAGAGAATTGTACTATGCTGTGTTTTTATTAGATTGAGGACACTTTTACAGACATTTCCCTTAAGCCAGGTGCATTTTCGGTTTTAGCTAAAGTGGTGGTAAGAAGTAACCATGCTCACAGGAGCATATGTTCCCCTTTTCTCCCTTTGCCGATTATGCATATTCCCTTCTCTTCCCTAGTCAGTGTTACTGTGGCCTGGGATTACATCTCCACCAGCATTAACCATGGTGTGCTCACCAGTTTTTAATCTAACTTCAAAGCTAACCAAAGGAAATTCAAAGGCAATTAATAAATGAAGTTTGCAAGACAGGTTCTAGCTATGGTTTCAAGCCCTGGTTTAAAAACTAACCATGGTAGTAAAGTTTTGCTGGATTAAGCACTTTCTTTTGAACCTAGGACTTCATAACAGAGAGAAAAATTTAAAAGGGAAAAGAATATAGACAGCATGTGATCATTTGATTATGCCCTTTTCTGCTTTGCAAGGGTTCTCATCCACTAGAGGAGTCAAAAAGAGCTACCTGGAAACTGTGGGTGCAGGTTAATAGTTGAGATCCCAGGAGAAAGCTGAGGTTGGCCAGGCTGTATTATAGGCTTTTCTTGGTCATCGAGTGAAACTAATTCCTAAAAGAATGGTTAAAAATTATGTTATATTTTAATGTAAATTGCCCTAAATTTTGGAGGGAACAGGATTGCCTTGAAAAATTGTTGCTTCCACAGTTATTACATATTAACAAAAAAATGCAGTTTAGCGTTGTTGCACAGTCATTGTGTTTTTTGCTTTCTATTCAGCAGCAGCCCAAGTGAATAATGTATTGCATAGCAATTTATTTTGTAAAGGATACCTTCTATATATAGGCTATATAGCACTCAGGGTCACACACATGTATATTTGTAATTCATAAAGGATTATCTTTGCACAGGTACTTCTCATTTCAATGTGCCTGGATTTTGCAAAACCAGAAAATCTTTTATAAACCAAGGTCAGCAGCACTGTCATTAACGAAAACTATACCTTATAGGTGCAATCCAGCACAAAGTTTACTTAATTTAAGACCCATTTCAGCCATTGGGTCTTAAAAATCAGAGCTTCCTTAGTTTTAAGGCAGTTATTTCACATGACTGTGGAGAATTGCAACAACAGGGAAAATTCAGCATGTTTGTGCAGGGCAGACACTAAGGACAGCCAAAGTGAAAGATCTCATAGTCAGTCTGGTAAGTAAAGTGAACCCAACTCAGATCTCCCTAGAAGCTAAAATTACCACACTGAGGCTATGGTACTTTGTTTACATTATGAGAAGACAAGAGTCCCTGGAAAAGACAAATGCTAAGAAAAGCTGAAGGCAGCAAGGGAAGAAGAGGTGGTTTTTATACCCTGCTTTTCTCTATTTTAAGGAGTCTCAAAACAGTTTACAATCACGATCCCTTCCTCTCCCCACAACAGGCACCTTGTAAGGGAGGTGGGGATGAGAGAGTTCAAAGCGAACTGTGACTGCCTCAAGGTCACCCAGCTGGCTTCATGTGTAGGAGTGGGGAAACTAATCCGGTTCACCAGATTAGAGTCCGCCGCTCATGTGGAGGAGTAGGGATTCAAACCTGGTTCTCCAGGTTCTTAACCACTACACCACGCTGGAAGAGGAAGCCACTACATGAGATGGATAGACTCAATCAAGGAAGCCACGGCTCTCAGTTTCCAAGACCTGAGCAAGGCTGTCGTTGGTAGGGAATTTTGGAGATCATTAACTCATAGGGTTGCCATATGTCAGATGTGACTTGGCGGTATTTAACACACACAATGAATATATGAGCTAGGTATACAATAAATTTATCTGTGATCTCTCCTCATAATGGGTAGAAAAGGAGATGCAGCCAAAGAAGAGTAGCAGTAATAACACTGAACCCAAATGCACAGCCTAACTGCATAGCTCCACTATGTTATGCGGAGTGTTATGCTACATGTGAAAGAATCTTGAATGTAGAGAAGCTCAATAGAGAATGCAAAAATTTAGACAGAGTTGTCTTACTGTGTAACATTAGTTCATAGCATGCCCCTACCAAATATCGGTATATGATTGGTTACAAGTCCAATTAATCAAGTAAGTATGCTTCCTACTAAAATAAGAAATTTCCTATTGAAAGTTAGTATTCATTTTGATATGCTAGCAATCTAATTTTCTTTTTAAAAGAATGCAAAAGGCTAAATGAATCCTTTAATGGAAGACAATCAGGCTGCTTCTGCCAGTTTGCCTATACATTATATAATGTTTGGGATGCCACTGAGTATTTCTCAGAAAAGTGTAACTTGAGACCATAAATATTTAAAGATTAACAGAACAAAACCCTGTAAAACTGCTTAAAATACTTTCCTTTGGGTTGTGACCACAGGTTTTTATTTTGTCTTTACCCAAGGCAAGTTCCAAAAAATGTTCTCCACCATGTTAAAGTGACCTTTCTCCTTGTATGCCAGTGCAGACAACTGAGCCCAAACATATGGCAAGCATAACTAGTAGAAAGAGATTTCATAACCCACAGATAGTAAAAATATAATCCCCAGATTATAACACTATTTTGGATGATCTGGCCAGCTCTTTGCCAGGAAGTTGTGTTATTGTCCAATTAGTTCCCAAAAAAGCAGGAAGGGTGCACTGCCAGAAGTAGCAGCGTAACCTATATTAAACTCTCAGGTACACCTACGATTTTTGGACAATTGGGCTGTTTGAACTAGTATGGGGGCAGGTGAAGGATGACTCATGTCACTCTGGTACAGCAATTCATTCTCTATTGACCACTTTAGCATATTTAAACACACTGCTGGCACAATGACTTGCTTTGAAAATATCCTGTTGAACTGATGGAGACTTAAATAGTTTTAAAGAGCAATCTGCATTTTAAATAGAGAATGAAAGAATTGGTTTATTGGACTTTCCCTGTGGTGAATGTTTGTTTGTTGGTTGGTTTTTTTGCTGTCAAGTCACAGCTGACTTAATGGCGACCCCATGGGGGTTTCAAGGCTTCAGGGCCCTGGACTTCTTTGGTGGTTTCCCATCCAAATGCTAAGCAGGGCTGACCCTGCTTAGTTTCTGAGATCTGACAAGATCAGATTAGCCTGAGCTATTTAGGTCAGAGCATGGTGCATGGTACCAGTTTTAAATCTACATTGTTTATTCTTCATATTCCATTTCACAGAATACAAAGAACTACTTCAAGTAACTTTGTGTTTGAAAGAGGAGTCTGAACTTCTGTGAATTGGCTGCAGCCCACTAAAGCACAGCAGAGGAATTCAACGGCAATTTATGATTACGGCACAGAAGAAGAAGAGTTGGTTTTTATATGCCAACTTTCTCTACCACTTAAGGCAGAATCTAACCATCTTACAATCCCCTTCCCCTTCCCACAAAAGACACCCTGTGAGTTAGGTGGGGCTAGAGAGCTCTAAGAGAGCTGTGACTAGCCCAAGGTCACCCAGCTGGCTTCATGTGTAGGAGTGAGAAAACCAACCTGGTTCACTAGATTAGCGTCTGCCGCTCATGTGGAGGAGTGGGGAATCAAATCCAGTTCTCCAGATTAGAGTCCACCGCTCCAAACCACCGCTCCTAACCAGTACACCACGCTGGCTCTCTACCCAGAGGCATGCGGTTCAAAAGAAAACCTAGTGGTCCTAACTAGGTCTTTGGATGCTGATCAGTATGTGAAGTACCTCTGCATTTAAAAGTCATTGGAGACTTTGCATTCTCTTAGGAAAGGTTTGAGGTGTAGTGAACAAGGAATCAAAATTAGATATAGGTATGATAATGAATAGCATAGAAAAGAAAGCTGGAAAAAAAATAAACAGCATTTGTAGCACAATGCAATATTTTTCAGACATTGTTCTTAATCTTCTTACAACAATTAGGACATTATGAGCAAGATATTATCCCTACTCCTCCCCTTTTATGTGTGTTATTTTTACTCTTCTTTGCCTTTTAAGCACTATCACATAGAATTACACCTGTTAATCATCATTAGCTCCAAATCAAAATGTACAATGGGATTGAGAAGCTGGTTTGCAAACCCTGGTTAGTATTAGCATGGGAACACACAATGTACCACGGAAAACTTAAAAAACAACAACCCAGGAGACAGGAATTTGTGAATGAGAGGGCAGGAAGGAATATGAGTCTCCTGTATGCTCCTTATCTACTAGCCATGGTGACAAGATTGGGAATGTTTCACCTGTATCAGACCTTATTATATACGAATTACTCAGCTAAAGAGTACTAAAACTCTTCTTAAGAGTAGAATTAAGTCATGGGGTTAGGTAAATTGGGGCCACAGCAGATAGCTCAATGAAATTATCATCCCAGTATGTAGTGGCAATGAAAAATGCAAATACCATGTTAAGATTTATTAGCACAATACCTTCATATCCACTGACGGGGCATTTTGGAATACTGTATACATTTCTGGTCATCCCATTTCAAAAAGGATATTAAAAAGCCCCCCCCCCCCACAAGGATCTAGGAGTTTAAACACATTCCCTATGTAGAAAAACTAGGGATGCACTGGAGGGGGCATAGAACAGATATTCACAAAGTCATGAAAATCTTGTTGGCCTCTAAGGTGCTACTGGACTGACTCAGTGCTATTGGTTAGCTTTAGGGGGTAGAAGAAAGAAAATATTTCACTCAAAATGTAATTAATCTATAAAACTTACTACCACAAGTTATAGCGGCAGCCATTTGCTTAGATGACTGAAAGGTATTCACTGGACTATAAAATGCTATAAGATATGACAGCTAAATAGAACGTCTAGGTAAAGGACATATGCCTTTGAACAGCAGTTGCTGGGAAATAAACCATGTGAAAGGGCAATTGACTATGCCCCAGTTGTGTATTCCCCTAAAGCATCTGCCAGGGCATAGCTGGAACATGATGCTATTATAAAGGGATCCTTGTTCTTCTTCATTAGGGGGGTTCTTATAGTCATATGAATTTAAATGCCAAAATACGAGAAATGCAAA
This sequence comes from Euleptes europaea, assembly GCF_029931775.1. Classification (NCBI taxonomy): domain Eukaryota; kingdom Metazoa; phylum Chordata; class Lepidosauria; order Squamata; family Sphaerodactylidae; genus Euleptes; species Euleptes europaea. The sequence continues at coordinate 35,089,341 of NC_079318.1, read as the reverse complement.
TCGAATGACTTTTATCATCAACAGCCAATGTGGAATTTTAACCTTGCCCTATTACTTGAACGAAAGGCCATTCTAAAAATAAAATTGCATATTTTTCAAATATCATTTGGCTTTTGTGAATTTTATGTTTACTGTTCAAGCACTAAATTATTTATACAACTTTTAATAAGCCATGGCCATTGAGAGGATAGGAACTACTGAATATTGTATTTCCCTGGCCTATTTCCCTGGTCCTACTGTCCTAATATGAAGCCTTAATTTTGCAGTTATATGATTATTATTTTTTGCTACTGAATTTAGTTATACATCTGCTGAAGAACCGTGCTGAATGGGAATGATAAACTGGGGTCACCAAACAGTAATGACGATTGATACGTTTTCTTTTATAATGATTTTTTATATTTGGAAAAAGATTAAATACTCAGATATACTCACCAATATGTACATTAACCAGTGAGTTTAAAATACTATAGCCTCAAAGGATAACTAATGTCTTTCCATAATTTCATGTAGATCTGAAGTTCTTTTTCTTTATATATATATATATACAAAACTGTATGCAGTTTTTATTTTACCTGATCTGGGTCTGCAGTTCCCACTAAAACCAGAAAGAAAAGAAAAGAAAAGAAAAGGAATTAACTAGTGTAAAAAAGAGAAGTATGCGAAAACTTACGTCAGGGTTTTTTGCTTTCTAAAATAATTTCTGCACTCTGACCCTATGATATTAAACTAGGGAATTAAAATTAAATACAAATCTCTTTTTAAATCTGTTCTCAAAGCAGATGTGTAGCTTAGAGCTCAGCACACATAGAGATGCCTACTAAAACACTTCATTAAAATTGGAATGAGAATAGTTCACCTCACAGGACATTGGTAAAGATGAATAATGACTGCAAGATACTTGGTGCACTGAAATGCACGATACAGATAATCCAGGAATTTATTATTGATTTCAACTTTTGTGAAAATAGCACAGAATCAAAATTGCCAGTTACACTAAAGGTCAATGCAGTTGGAAACACACCAATAACTGCAAAATTATGGGGCTCTGAATTGGGGGCAATTGTTGCTAATGCTGATTTTTTTGCATACTCAAGAAATAAAAGATGAAAAAGAAAGAGAAGGAAGAGAGGATAGTCAAAAAGCTGAACATTCATATTTTGGTACCCAATTCCTTGGGATCGGTACTGAACCTTTTAACGACTATGAATTCACAGTGGGTGACTGATTTCACTGGAACTATCTGAACCTGAATCATGAATATATTGCTTCTTAGCACCTTAAAGACTAACAAAATTTCTGGCACGGTATGAGCTTTTGTATGTCACAGCTCACTTATTCACGAAAGCTCATACCCTGCCAGAAATTTTGTTAGTCTTTAAGGTGCTACTGGACTCTTGCTCTTTTCTACTGCTACGGACAGACTAACACGGCTACCCATCATGATCTATGTTGCTTATTGAAATAGTATAATTGTGCAGAGCTTCAACTTCCCTGGTGTTTAATAGAGAATTAGGCCACTTGAGAGCTCTTATCCAGCCTGCAAGACAGCTGAGGCAGCCACCCCCTCCACTCTCAATCTGGGCTGGCCCAGCCCGACCAAGTGACATTTATGTCATATCCTGGCCCTCACAACAATTGAGTTTGACACCCCTGAGCTAGAGAGAACGGCTAAGGGATGTTGACATTAGGGCTGTTGATTCGGTAAAAACCGAACCAAAAAAATACCGAATAAATGCCAGTTCAGTAAATTTCTGGTTTGGGTATACGAATCAGCAAAATCCAGGAGGTTGGCAAAGCTCAATTTGCCATTCCCAAATATCCGGCTTTCTGCGGCTCCTGCAGGGGCATTTTTGCAGGTAGAGGTCCCAAATTTTCAGGATCGCTAGAACGGACTCTCCTTGCAAGAACTCCAAAGTTTGGTAAAGATTGGGTCAGGGGGCCCGGAGTTATGGGGTCTGGAAGGGGTCGCCCCATCCTCCTCCATTGCAATGCATTGGAAAAGTGGCTGAGTTCAGTCTCTTTAATGTGACCTTAGCAATGTATCTCAATGGGGAAGCTGGGCTTTAAAGGGTGGTAAAGTTCACTCTGCACCTCCATAGAGACAAAGTGTATCACATAGTATCTCTATGGAGGCACCGGGCAAACTTTCCCACCCACCATTTAAAACCCGGCTTCCCCATTGAGACACATTAGATCAGATTAAAGAGTCACACAGCCACTTTTCCAATGCATTGCAATGGAGGAGGAAGGGGGCGACCCCTTCCAGACCCCATAACTTCGGACCCCCTGACCCAATCTTCACCAAACAAGGAGAGTCCCTTCAAGTCTCTTGCAAGGAGAGTCCCTTCAAGTTACCCTGAAAATTTGGGACCTCTACATGCAAAAATGCCCTCCCAGAGCCGTGGAAAGCCGCAAATGTGTTTAAATGGCTTTAAATGGCCGAATTATTCTGGAATCTCGAATTTAAACCCGACTTCCTACCTATACCGGTATAGGGGGATTCAGGATTCAGGATTTCCCAAGGGTGGGGGGTGGGGGTGGGAAGGCCATTTAAAACTGAATCCGAATTATCCCGAATTTTTTAAAATTCAACAGCCCTAGTTGACATATCATTATGTCTTGAATGAGAAATACAGTTGTGAAACTACTTTTATTGAACCAGCAATCGTTTGCATTATTGCTAGTTTTCCAACTGTATGATTCGAGAAGCTTTGTTCAAAAGAGAAATCCCCTTTTCTTCATCTAAGTTGTTTTGTTTGCTAAAGTTCATGCAAAATTTATTGTTCTACTTATTTAGATATTTATACCCCATGTTCCTCCCTGTTTTTCTGAGTAGTCTGCTGTCTCATTAAGCGACGACTCTTTCTCATCTAAGTAACCCAGTAATTTATTGGCCTGGTATATGCAGCAAGATCTATATTTCCACCTTATTTTTATGACCCACCTAAATGTTCCATGTTATGTTTTAAATGTCCACTTAGTTTTAGTAAAAGTACCATTAAATATGCTCTTTCCTATTGAGGGACAAACACAGCTTCTGACATTCAGATCAAAAGTTTCATTAGGGTCAGAACTAATCTTTGGCTACCTGTGATCCACACATAGCTCTGAAAATAGTTCTAAACTGCATTGTTAGATGGGTCTTTTTGTCTTTCCCAGAGAGTAAAAATTCTGGCAGAATGTAAAGGAACATCTACAGTAAATCATCACATAAGAAGCTGCTCCCTACACTGGAGGCTATCACATGACCAAAACCCATTTCTGGTTATCATCAGATATAGTGTGCATTAAAGTGAATATGCAACCTAAATGATCATTGATCCATCACACGACCAGGCTGACTTTTAACTTGAAATGGAATATCCTTTCCACACAACTCATTAGCAACTCAATATCCATCTAGGCACATGATAGAACAATGAAAGTATGCTTGATCATGAAACCAGTTGTAACTGGTGCTGAGTAAGATATCATGTGAACTAGCTATGAAATTATCTTCCTACCCAAAGCTAGATCCAGCATCTACACACACACCCCAACCTGGCCTGGTTTCACGACTTAAAAGTATCACTCAGAGAAATTCTTTCGCAAGACACACAATAGGTATTTGGCTTACATCTATATGTGTTTTATTCTACTTTTTCAAAAAAATTAATATGCTGATATGAAAATAAATGAAGGCAGTCATAGTTAATATCTGAACATACAGTGTTTCAGCTCAAAATGAAATAGATTATATAGACTGTGAACCAAGTAAAACAAAAAGAAAGTATGTGTTGTAAAGTCATTACTAATTGCTGCAAGACTTATGCATTCTTGTGCAGTCACAAATGAAGTTTCTCCAAGCCGTCTTCGTATCAGATTTCAATATATTTGAGATTGAACCTTGGACTACTCACCATGAAGGTTTTTTCTGCTCTGAGGTGAGGAGGGCATTTTCAAATTGAGTTATTCCTTTCTCTTGCTCAAGAGGCAGGAACAAGAACTTCAACTTTCTGTCTCTCTGAAGAAATAGTCCCTCCTCCTCAGTTCTAAATTTACAGAGTGAAAAATAAACAGGAAGGAACTGGTACAAACAGTTATAACTTTTAGGAACCTGTAACAGTAGCAAGAATGTAAATCATGACAAAACCGAGAGGTGCAGGGCAGAAGAGGAAAAAGGCATGTAGTATGGCCATTCACTGTGGAAGATCTTGGACTTCCTATATGTGTCCCTGTTTTCCGTGCCTTCTTCTCATTTTTTCAGGGGGGGAGGGGTAGAATCTGGGTGGGCAAGATGCCCTCATCACCTCAGAGCAGAAGGAACCTTCAAGGTGAGTAGTCAATGGTTCATTTTCACTCTGAGGGAGAGGGCATCTTCAAATTGTGACCTACAAGAGCTAAGTCCCTGAGCTGGGTGGGAATGATTCGTCTTTCAGAATGCTCTGCAGGACCTGACGCCTGAAGGCTACATTTGCCGAGGCGTATACGCTGAGTTTGCATTGGCGCATGAAAGTAGAAATAGAAGACCAAGTCGCCGCCTTGCATATTTCCTCTATCGAAGCTTGCCGGTCAAAAGCAGTTGATGTAGCAGCGCTCCTGGTAGAGTGGGCAGTGATGCCTGGGGGAGACAGGATGATTGCTTGCCTTGTAGGCTTGTTGGATGCCCAGGCAAATGGTATAAGGGATGGCTGCTCTAGACATGGCCTTTACCTTATTGGGAGCTGTTAGAATGATGAAAAGCGCTTCGGATTTCTGAATGGCTTCAGTCCTCTGTAGATATATGCGTATGACTCTCTTCAAGTCGAGAGTATGCCAGTCCTTCTCCCTTGGGTGAGTAGGTTGAGGGCAGAAGGAAGAGAGATGAAGTTCCTGCTCTCTATGGAAGCAGGCGTTGACGTTTGGTATAAAGATTGGGTCAGGATATAGGACGACCTTGTCCCTGTGGAACACACACAGGCTCTTTCTGGCAGAGAGCCCAGCTCTGACACTCTATGGACCGAGGTGATGGCTGTCAAGAACAGGACCTTCATCCTGAGCCATTTGAGGTCCACATTGCACAGGGGTTCAGATGGGGGCTTGACTAGTGCTGAGAGGACCGTGTGACGTTTCCAGAAGAGAAACTGATGGACTGTAGGTTGGGAAGTCAGGGTGACCCCTCGCAGGAAGGCCTTGATGTGAGGGTGCTTGGTGATCTGGAAGCCTGCCACCCTGGGGACCAAAGTTGCGATGACTGCAAGTTGATGATGGAGGGTGGAGGCTCTGAAGCCTTGGCTTCTGCCATCTTGAAGGAAGGATAATAGGGCAAGACGACCTGGGTTGAGCAGGTCGTGATGTTTCCTGCAACACCAACGGGTGAAGGACTTCCATGAGGTGTTGTAGATCCTGCATGTGGAAGGCCTACAGGAAGCCAGGATGGTGTTGGCTATTTCAGTGTCATAGCCAGCTGCTAGGAGCCAGTCCCTTTCAATGACCAACTTGAACCACCCTGAGTCTGGGTGGCAGACCAGGCCCTTCTGGAGGAGGTCTTGATGAATTGGCAGTTGCCACAGCTCACTGGTCAACATTTCTACTAGAGCTGGAAATCACGGTCTCCTTGGCCACTCTGGGGCAATGAGGATGATGGAGGCTTGCTCCTGTTTGACTTTCCGTAGAACTCTAGGGAGGATGGATAGAGGAGGGAAGGCATACAGGAGCCCGGGGGGCCATGGGACAAGAAGGACATCCGTGTATTCTGCTGCCGGGTGATGGTTCCTGCTGAAGAAGGGGGTAAGTTGGTGGTTGCAGTGGGAGGCATCTCCAGTCTTGCTGATAAAATGAGGAAGACGTCCCAGTTGAGGGACCATATGGCCTGGCTGAGCCAGTCCACCTGGATGTTGTGGATGCCCTTGATGTGTTCCACGGAGATGGAGAGAAGGTTGTTCTCTGGCTACCAAAGAATCTTCTTGGCTTCTCTGTGAAGCAGGGAGGAGTGGGATCCCCCCTGCTTGTTGATGTGTGCCTTTGCTGACACATTGAACGTTCTGACAAGGATGTACTTCCCTGGCAGGGCTGAAGGCTAACAGTGCCCGCATGCTGGCTCTGATCTAGAGGGCACTGATGTTGAGTTCCCTCTTCCTTGAGCTGGATGATCTAGCAGGAGTGCTCCCCAGCTGGAAAGGCTGGCGTCCATGAACAGCTGGATTGGGGAGTCGACTATATAATGTAGGACCTTGGATAGGTTTGAGTGACTGGCCCACCAGGAAAGGCTGATCTTGACCAGGTGAGGAGCCTAGATCTCCCTGTTTCTCTTGGCCAGGATGTCGAGTTAGTAAGGGTGGAGGAGGCACTGCAGAGGTCTGGAGTGGAACCTGGCCCAAGGGACTGCCAGGATGCATGCAATCATGAGTCCTAGGAGGCTCGCCTGGGACATGAGATGAGCAGACCTTTGAGTTCGAATCAGAGGCCAGGGAGGACAGTCTGTGGACCTTGTCCTGGGGAAGAGATAGAGCGTTCTTGGAGGTACTGAATAATACCCCTAAATGCTGGAGCGCCTGAGAAGCTTGAAGGTTGCTCTTTACTTCACCAAGAACCCATGATCCTCTAGCATCTGCCGGATAACGTGGCACGGAGGATGCTCTGGACCCTTGATGGAACGCAAATCAGGATATCGTCCAGATAGAGATGTATCTGGACGTCCAGATAGGGATGTATCTGGACGCTCTCCCTCCTGGCTAGGTATACCAGAGTCATGAAAATCTTCGTGAAGATTCTGGGGGTTGAGGCGAGGCCAAAGGGCATGGCCCGGAACTGAAAATGGGAGTCCTGGTATGTGAAGCAGAGGAATATCCTGTGTTTGGGATGAATCGGGTCATGGATGTAGGCCTCAGTGAGGTCTATGGAGGGAAGGCAAGCTTTTGGGGGGAGGACCTAAGTAATGGAGAGTAGAGTTTCCATTTGGAATTGCTTGGTCGTGATGTGCCTGTTGATTCTCTTGAGGTTGAGGATGACACTCCAGTAGCATTTCCTTTTTGGCACTGTAAAAAAGATTAAATACACTCTGGAGGAGTGATCTGAAGGAGGAACAGGCTCTATGGGTTCTATGTCCAGTAGATGGTGGATGGCTGCCAGGGTCCTCCTATGCTTTTCCTTGTTCAGGGTCCTCCTATGCTTTTCCTTGGAGACCTCAGAAAATTATTCAGAGGGATGGAGTCAAATTCAGCAGGTAACCACTCTGGATAATGCTCAGCACCCAGGCGTCCAGTAGTGAAGCTTCCCAGTGATGTAGAAAGTGGCTGAGTCTGCCCCCCACTTTTGGAACTGTGGCGTAATTGCTTGGACTGATGTTGGCTCTTGTTGGAGTGCTCCAATTGGAAGTGAAAGAAACGGGGGTTTCTGGAGAAGCGGCCACCCCTGCGGAAGGAAACTCTACCGGAGAACTACTGGGTCCTCCTTTGTGGGTGTTAAATGCTGTCACGTTGCTTCCAACTCCTGGTGACCCTATGAATCAATGTCCTCAGCTCAGGGGTCATGGTCCTCCCAGAAGAGGGTCCTCCTTTGGTCAGATCTAAATCTGGGCAGGGAGTGAAAGGAACAAAAGGACTGCTGGGGGTGGCTGTTGTCCCTGCAGAGGCGCCTGGGCATAGCCTTTTTCTTATCTTTGGTTTCTACTAAAAGATGCTCTAATTTATCCCTGATTAGCTTGCTGCTCTGGAAGGAGTAACCCATGAGGACAGTCTTGGAGCGGGCATCTGCCTGCCAAACCCTAAGCCAGAGGACGTGCCTAACGGCTGAGGCCACTGAGACAGATCTGGAGGCAAAGGACAAAGTGTCCAAGGAGGAGTCAGCTAGGAAGGTGACAGCTTTTAATAAATGATTGACTCCTTCAGTAGCCCTCTTATTTTTAGGTGGAAATAAGCTGGCTAAGCTTGTGGACCCACAATATAGCTGCCCTGGACATGCACATTGAGGTAGTAGAGGCGCAAACTGAGAGGACAGAGGCCTCATGAACCTTTCTGATGGCAAATTCTGTGTTCCTATCCAGGGTGTCTCTAACAGTGCCTAAGCCATCCTCAGAAACGAGGTCCGAGGATTGCAGGGTGGCTATGGAAGCGTCCACTAGGGGGACTTGGAGTAGTTCTGCAAGGTGGGGAGCCATGTTGTAAAATTTTCTAATAATGGCTGGGGATTTTCTGTTAGACATGGGCTTTTTCCATTCTGCCTTGAGCAGAGATTCAAAGTTGTCAGGAAAAGGCACTGTTTGAGTGGGGCTGGAGTGTCTATGAAATAATTCCTTGGTGCCCCTGAGCCTGGGTCTTTTAGATTGAACCTCTTCTGGATTCTCATTCAGGTCTAGGGCTGCTAAGGCTTTGGCTAAGAGAGACTGAAAATCATCGCTGTTAAAGAGCCTGGTCTGTCTTCCTCCACCCTGGGTTCATCTTCTTTGGATGAGAACTCTCCCTCTTCTCTTTCTTCCTTGGCTGAGGATTGAAGGGAAAGGCTGCCTGGAGCTGAGGATTAGGGCTGGAAGGAACAGCCTTCCTGGCTGCCTTGGTGGGCCAGCGGCCGTGTGGTTCTGGCTCCTGGAGGCAACTCTCAGGTAAACCAGTGGGCTGGCAGTCATAAGTAGGAGACATGGGGGCATACCCCTGGGTGCCTCTAACAGACAGTGCAGGAAAGGCAAGCTGCAAGGACTGAAGGCTGTCTAGAAAAGCCCCACGTACCAGCTCCACAAACTAGGAGTGCAAAAACTGTAAATTGCCCTCAGATTGGGAACCAGAGGAAAACTATGTTACCAGCCTCCTGCAAAGTTACAACAGAGGAATCAGGCTGGGTGGTGGTGGAGGGATTTCGACCCTTAGAGCCAGAGGAGCCTGATTTCTTTGAAATGGCAGACTCTGCCACCTTTAGGGATCTTTTAAGCTGGGTGTGCTTCTTGGGGCCTTTCTTGGACATTTGCCCCCCGCCCTTCTTCTTCAGAGCTGAGGACTTCTTTGCTCTCCTTTCCACCGTGTGGCCACAATGGTGGGTATTGGAGACTGAAGCGGCCGAGCTCAGCAAAACCAAGAGAAACCCCAGGTCCATATCCTTGGGGGTGGAGAACTTGTCCTTCTCTTTGTCCACCTCGAAGGTTCCATCCGCCATTTGGTTTGGCGGGAAAAACTCAACTCTCTCTGACAGAAGAGAAATGAAGAAATTGGAGTTGCACAGACGCATGGTAAGGTTAGGAGGATGGACAGAAGAGGAAGGAGAACTAGAAACAGTTAAGAGTAGGTGAAAAAAGCTGTAAGATAGACGTAAAATGAGCTAGGTGTAGCAGAGGCTGCAGGACTCTGCTCTCCCTTTGCAAGGCAGGAACAGAACTGAGATGGAGGGACTATTCCTTCAGAGAGACAGGAAGTTGAAGTTCTTGTTCTTGCCTCCCAAGCAAGCGAAAGGAATAACCCAATTTGAAGATGCCCTCTCCCTCAGAGCGAGAAGTCAAGTATCTCCAAAGATAAATCTCGACTTAGGAAAATAACTCCCATTTTGAAATACAACTAAGCCTTAGAATGTTTCATCCTAACTCACAAGTTTACTTCAGCCCATCACAATGAAACCTGTCAGGTTCAGGTATGAAATTCCAATTCAAAACAATAATTCTGCATAGAAAATGGCTTGTGGAATAGTAAGGAAGTTTTGAAAGCATTTCCATGGAGTTGATACTCCAAGGATCAAATTATTTGTGATTGTGTTTTCTATTAGACTTTTTTGAGCCCTATTCACAGACACTTCCCAACTATAATCCCCACACAGGCTACTCTAGAGTGAAAACATTTTTAAAAAGAATCACAACACTCCACACAACCACCAGTATTACACCTGCCTATGCTCTGTTCACCAATAGCGTGTTGGCAATGCATTTAATTTTGCACATGCGGCAAGCTTTCTGCTTTTCATTGCTGTTGCATTGATGCTAAGCACATTAAAACAGAACATTTTGAAGCAGCTAATTTTAGAGGCATTTGCAGAAATCATGCAAAGTGAGACATGAAACCAACATTTAGAAATGCTTCATGTAAGAACTGAGATGGTGAATGGTTTTTGTCATATTTAAGAGTCTCAATATATAATACGATTCCAATAAGATTCTGTTTCTGCATTAATCATAAAGACAGGATCAAATCAAGACTTACTCTGAAGTAAACATATGAAAGAAGAGATTCTTGCAGGGAGCGGGTCATCTGGTACAGTTCCTTGCCCTAGGGGCAGGATTCTTTACACAACAAACCAAACCAATATTCTGAAACTTGAAAACCAGTTCCTATAATATATGATGCAATCAAGTACTTGGGCAAATCTTCAAATATCGTATGTTTCATACACTGACTTTACACAGTAAGAAGGACCACAGGAGGGAAAATACATGCACAGATACATAGATACACTAAACCAACATCATGAAATCCCTTGTCCACTCTCACCTTCTCGCACAGCCACCTCGGGCTCACTTTTCTGTGAGATGGTCAGTGCCTCCACTGGCTCTTCCTTTGCTGGGAGAGGTGGAGGAGAAGTACCTTTAGCAACATGTTGAGTAATCTGGGTCTTGCCATTGACAGGTGGCTGAATTCTAACTGCAGGGTGATGGTATAGCTTGTTTCTGTGAGAGCCAGAAACCGTATAGCCCATTCCACCAGGGCAGATTTCCTTAAAAGCAGCTAGATTTGGGACGGGAAAACATTCCTTTAAGAGTCTAACAGAACAAAAATTTTGACACATTGGAAAAATATAATGAAGAAAATCTCTCACATATAAACTCTGACATCAAGAACATTTTTTTACAATTCTCTAGTCTGCAGTTAACCAAAAATCACAAAATGTGTGTTGATTCTACAGTACAACTTATTTAAAGGGTCTACAGAAAAACTTTCACTTCAGAGTAACCTACTTAATTCAGGTTATAATATTACAATAGTCTGGTTCACTTGCAGAATCGAAATGGAACAGTAAATTTTAAAAATTCTGTTGGTATTTGTTTTCATGTGCTTTTGGCTGTTCTCATTGTAGTACAAAAAAATAACACTAGATCTAGTCTACCAATTCTGTTTTATCTGTTACCAAGTTCTTATTAGTTCTCAGGATCTTTGATAGGTATCTTAGGCCCAAAGCACATTTTTCATGAAGTTCCATGTATTTTCCTTCTAAAATTTAAAGGACCACCCCAAATGCAGCTGCTGGGTGGAGGCTACAAGCAGAAGTCGAGGAAGGCCAAGTGTGGAAGAAATGCTTAACCCTTTTCCTGTTGTTTTTCTTCACAAATCTCCACCCTGCTGTTTCTTTCCGCTCAGGGAAAATATATGTGAATTTTGTCTTTGTGAGTCCCCTTCATCCAGACTGTTAAAAAAAAAAAATCCAAACTATTATCCCTTTGGACTTTTACCTTTTTAAAGGTCCCCTGTGCAAGCACCGGGTCATTCCTGACCCATGGGGTGACGTCACATCCCGACGTTTTCTAGGCAAACTTTGTTTGCGGGGTGGTTTGCCAGTGCCTTCCCCAGTCATCTTCCCTTTACCCCCAGCAAGCTGGGTCCTCATTTTACCAACCTCGGAAGGATGGAAGGCTGAGTCAACCTTGAGACGGCTACCTGAAACCGACTTCCGTTGGGATCGAACTCAGGTCGTGAGCAGAGCTTGGACTGCAGTACTGCAGCTTACCACTCTGTGCCAAGGGGCTCTTATATTTTAAACATAGCCAGGTGGCAATTTGAGTTCCATGCATCAGATACCTGGTTTTTCGTATCTCACCCCACATTTCTGATTTGCTTTACCTATTACTCCTTGCTTCTGTCCATTCCAAGCTGCCCTATAACCTTTTCTGCATATCAGGCTGCCCTCCCACAGGACAAGATCAGATAACACACACTATAATCTTATTCCTGCACATAGTACAGGAGTAACATTGTACCTTCCCGTAGCTGTTCCACCTTCAAGAGAGCTGCTAACCAGCGGACACAGCATTCGAACCAGTAAAGCATAACATGATAATGTAGGAAACTATTCTGCGAACATTAAGCTATGTGTAGTGTACAGTGCACATCAGTGCAAGTATATGCTTTTTCTGGGAACCTCTTACCTGTTCCTGGGAGGGGACATTTCTCACAGTGGGGGCCCCAGGCCTTGCCAACACTGCAACAGCAGAGCTGCTTGCTGAGCTGAACAGAGAGAGGGTGCATACACTGCTTTCCTGCACTGACAAACCGGTAGCAGGGCCCTTTCTCTTCAGTGACCATGGGATTATCAGCTGCAGCAAAAAGGGAAGGAGGATGCTAGAGTTTACATGGCAAACAAAACAGAGAAACACCACAGGATTTCCACCACCAGATTAAAAAAAAAAGGATCAAATGGATACACATCATCACAGAGAGACAAAGATGCTGATACCTGGGGACAAAATGCCTCTTACTGACCATGAATCATTTCTGAAGGCAAACTAATGCAGCAAAGAGCAGAGAAGCCCGTGGTTTTTAGAAATAAAAGCCAATGTCCAAATTAGAGGCTGCCATGCTCCAACAACACAGAATTAGAAGATAGTCTTCTTTCCCATGCAGAAGCGTTGAAGCAGAAGCTCAAAGCAGGTGAACAGCAAAAACACAGAACGCTGACAGACCACACGCCCACTTCCCACACTCAAATTATGACACTTTGTAAATATATGGAACAGCAAAATGGCCGCTTTTGAGTTGGTAAGCAAACTGTCCTTTTGAAGACAATGAGAAAATTACACTCTTCAGAATTAATACTCGCTGACCACTTCGTGTGGTTTCAATAAAGTCACAGTTTACAATGAAAAACAAGCTGCTTGAATGAAAAAAAAAACACTTCAGAATATATCAACTGGTAATGTTATCCTTCTTCCCTTGCCCACTGTTCTTTCTCTTTTGCAGCCTTCTCAAATTAATGGGGCTAAATATCCTATTGAAAGTTTTAAATATTCGTATCAACAGAATCAGTAGCAATTTTGATTATAGCTCATAACAAAATATAGCAGACATAATATCCAGTTGAGATACGTTTGCTAAAGTCTTGGCGGATCTGGAAGTTTCAATTATGGCAAAAAAAAGAAGACAAACAATTTTAAGGATGTGAGTTGCTAGCAGGAATGCCAAAGTTCAAACCCCGTACGATAATGTCTTACATCAGACCTGTACAACTTGCCATTCATAAGCTGGACTTAGCTCGGCAGCCATGTATGGAGGATCTCCAAGGGCTTGATAAAACCTCCTGTTTTTGTCGTCCTTCTACAAAAACAAGAATGCTGCCAACAGCACCAGGAGGCCACCATACATCTTTGCTGGGCTACATGCGACATGCGTACCACACAATTGTGCATGACTAGCAAGTTCTTAACCGGACAGTAAGGCTGTTTGCCATTACTCAGTTCCCAATTCCCCGCAAAACTCAAGACAGTCTTTTTATTGAGTTCACGGCACATTTAAATTAATGAAGGTTGTACAACAGCAGTGACTGGTAGATTTATCCCATATGCTATTATGTTCATAATCACACAATATAGAAAAGAAATGACTGCTGATAGCTTCTTTCTTCCATGTGACGGAATATGTTTAAAATTCTTCTATAAGTTTACAAACATAAAACAAACCAAGAAGTAATGAAGTTTTGCTTCTCTGAAGTCCAGGATCGCTCAAACATAAAACAATCATTATTACTGTTAGTGTTATCATGATCCATTTACTTTGCAGCAGAAAATGTTTGAAATAAAATAAGCCCTCCCCCCAGCATAAAATGTCATATAAATACGGACACAGAAGATCAAAACTGCAGTCTGATATACCTGGAAACAGGGCAGCCTAATGGGAGGGGCTGTGGTTCAGTGGAAGAGTATCTGCTTGGCATGCAGAAGGTCCCAGGTTCAATCCCCGGCATCTCCAGCTAAAGGGACTAGGCAAATAGGTGATGTGAAAGACCTCTGCCTGAGACCCTGGAGAGCCGCTGCCGGTCTGAGTAGACAATACTAACTTTGATGGATCATGGGTATGATTCAGCATAAGGCAGCTTCATGCGTTCATGTGTGCTTTATGAGCCACCTGCAGCACTTTTACTATACATGTGCAGCTACTGGAGCAATTAAAGGGAACTAAGAGTAAAATAAACATATGAGTGCGCATAAACATACAATAGAAAAACAGTGACACTGGCTGATAATTTCTACCAGTTCTTTGCCCTGGTAGCCAGGGAATCTAAGAAGAGAAGAAAATGGTGTTGAATTCACTTGGGTTCTGGAATAAGTTGGTTTGGAGTAGTTTCTGAGAAGGTATAAGGAAAAATAGATTGGGGGGATGTGTTGGGAAAGGTCTTTATATACTGCTATGTGAAAATTTTGGTAGTCAGTTGTTAGGATTAAAAACTGTGGCCACTCCTTGGTTATAATCCAGGCTGTAAAAAGACTAATTAAAAACTCCTGGAAAGTATGATGTGGAATAATGGAGTAACACACACCCTGATAGTTCTAAAATTTCTACCTGGTTTCAAATAAATTAAATAATTATCTCCATATATTTCAGTCCTCTCTTCAAGCTATTGATTTCTTAACAGCTTCACTTGTAGAAGTGGGAACTGGAAAGGCATGCAACTAAAACAAGGGATGTATGCGAAACTATGCAATAATAGGAGAGAAAAATAGGGGAAAAGGTAAGTCAAAAGATTCATGAGTCCCCCAAAATTTTAATACAATGTAGACTGAAAACCTTTGTTCGACTGCTATTGGAAGCCAGATGGCAGTAGTCTTTCATCATTGCCAGTGGGCAATACATACTGAGAAAATGCCCTTAAATGGCATAGAAAAACTAGCTTCTTACTAATTAAAATCTTGAAATCGCTGCTGCTTTTACCATCAGCAATCCATTTTAGTCTTCCATTCTTTAGCATATAATGCTTACAATTCTGGAGGGTTGGGCAACTTGTTTCTTGTTTCTGAATCCTTTGAAAATCAATTATACATTTCCATTTTTGCTTAATGCCACTCTTATTTACAACCCTCTATTAAGAAAAATGATCTAATGAATCAGTGAGGCAGATTCATTAGATACTATTTTTCTTCCCATGAAATGTTCTGATCATTATGATCAGGCATGGGGGAGAAGGGCCCCCCATGCTAGTTTTCTGACCCCAAATGGCACTAGAGAGTGTATTTGCCGACACCCCCCAGCACTGTTCTGGGGCAGGGAGGAAGGCAGGAGCCCCTTCCCTCAGTGCTGAGGTGATGCCAACCGAAACTGGACCCTTGTAGTGCTCTGAAACAGCTTTTACAGGCACTACAAAATGGGGGTGCATCCCTGGGGTTAACCCAGGGACAGTGCCATATCTACTTGTACCCTTAGATGCTCCATGTACCTAGTACCTTTCACATTTCTACACACTCCAGAAAATTCTGAGCCTTCTCTTTTTTCACATTTAATGGCAATAGTAGTAGTCATATTTCCAGCTTCAGGTGTACCAGTTCTGGCCTCTTCTAGATGTATGATTTGACCACGATTATCCATTCTCTTATTACATCCAGATTAAACTATTGCAGTTTTACTCTCCCCATGGGTGTGGCTCTGAAGACAATTCAATTTGTCCAAATTGCAGCAACAATATTGCTGACCATCATAAGCTGTTGGGAACAAATCTCACCAGCACTGAAAGAACTATACTGGTTGTTGGCTTCTGGACACAGTAATGGATATTGTCCTTGAAGCCCTGAAGTGTCTGGAACTAGGATACTTACAGTACCAGTTACTCCCATTATCAACCTGCCTGTCAGCTAAGATCTTCTGTGGAGTCCCTACTTTGTGTCGCTGTACCACCCCTGAGAGATGAAGTGGATAGTCATTAGAGATAGCCTTCTCCACAGCAGAACTGCGGAACTACTTCTATGCAGATGGACATCTGCTGCTTTGCTTCTCTAATGTTTAAGACACCACAAAATGACTTTTTAGCTCACACAGGCAGCTCACTGATCTCCCTGCTGAGCTGTTTCTCTGATGATTTAATTTTTTAACTTGTTGATTAGTGACTGTCATTGATAGCCAGTTGTTAGGGATTGATGTGATGTATTAAATCAAGTTTATGACGTTAGTTATACAAGTAATCAACAATTAAAACACAGCCATAATCTGCTTTAGTGATGATTCTTTTAATGTTTATGCTAGCCATCTCAAAAGTTTTTTTTTGTGAGATATAAACCTTTTAAATTAATAAATACATTTAAATTAGTGACCAGCATGAGAAGCATGACCAAAGAGTTACATCCTTCTAAGTCCATTCATTCTGTGGATTTAGAAAGGCAAAACTCTACATAAGATTGCACTGCAAGAATTCATTTCATTCAACCACAGACAAGCTGAAATAACATCTCTGAACTTCTGCCAATGCTGTATTAGGGCATAAGATGAAATAAATTTCTTTTTCTCATGTATCATTGGAGATACACTTTTTGAATACTATGTCACATAATCCTGATCTAAAACTGTAGTTAGATCATAGAGACTACATTCAACATCAAACTAAAAATTCCCTCAATTTAACAGAATGTGAACCATTTTTTATCAGTATATACTTCAATCTCTTACAAGCTGCAAAGGGGGGGGGGAGTCTAGCTGATAGTTAACCAATTTTTTTACTTACGGATGCATCTGGAAAGTGTGGGGTCTGGCACAAATCCCGGTTTGCAGGTACACCTATAGCTGCCCCTGGTATTCAAACACTCACCATTAGGGCACACCCCTTGCAGTTGGCATTCATTAATGTCTGTAAGGGAACACAAATATTGCCAGTTATACAACACAAGAAACTTAAATATGTGCAGCCTACCATTTTACTTGCCTTTGGTCATTAGGCAGGATTGTCTCCAAGAACACATCCATTCTCAGGTTGTTTCCCATGTTGCTTGGCAGTCTCAAAACAAATGTAGGGGACCACCTAAGATGCATATCTTTTTAATGTACTAGTTTACCAGGTAAGATATTGACACGTGAACAAAAGATGCGCTGTCATAGCCACAAGTAGAAAAGCAGCATAAAGGGGGGGGGGGAGCAGCACAAAAATATTGTGACAGTTGTAGGTATTAGTAGCTCCATTTAGAGCAAACATAAGAGGAATTTCCAAATACTGCCCCTGAACAAGACATTCTACTGAAATGCTGAGAGGCTATGATTCACTACATCTTTCCTCAGTTTGCACACTGTGCCTGCATTGTGATTCGCTGTTATGAGAATGAGCCTTGGAAATCCTTGGGCACGTGCACTTCCTCCCCTTTGAGACATTTTCTGGCTCATGTCAAACCACAGTTTGCCATTATATGTGAATCACAAATTACGGTTTGTTTCTTACCTACAAACCATGATTTCAAACTGGAATTGAACCATGGTTTGGAACCCTGGTTTTCAAAAATAAATAAACCATAGATTAAATGAAGAAATAAACTATATTTTGTTGTAAATCATAAAATCTTCAGTGTTGATGCAACAACATGAGTATGGGCCTTTTTGATAGTTGCTCTGCCCTCTTGCTGAACAAGTGAATTTGCTGAACAAGTGAAGATTGCAATGACCTTGGCACTTTTCAGTAAATGTTCCAAAGCAATATTGTTCAGGAGGATATTTAGATTAGAATCATAGAGTCGAGAGAGGCTATACAGGTCATCTAGTCCAACCCTCTGCTCAATGCAGGATCAGCCTAGACCATCCCTGACAAGTGATCGTCCAGCTGCTGCTTGAAGACTGCCATATATCAAGGAAGTTAATCCTTTCTCTTTAAGACATTTTTCTGAAAAGTTTTTTACTCCAATTTATAAATACAGCATGTTGCTATTGAATATAGTTTTAAATACTGTTACACAAGTTTGTCATATCCTTTTTCTGCAAGCTTACCTTGAATCTCCCTTGTGGTGAGGAAAGCAGGGTATTTTTTTTTACAAATGTATACCCTGCCTTTCTGCCCTTACAAGGCTGCCAAGGCAGCTAATAATTTAAAACACACATGATAAAATACATTATGAAACCATGCAAATAATCCCCCTTCAAAACAACCCTCATTAAAATAACTTGAGTTAAAAATCAGAATTAAAATGCGTATAAAACAGTTAAAATACATACAAAACATAAAACATTGGTCAGGAAGCAGGGATCACTGAAGGAATGCCAAATGAAACAAAAAAAAAAGTCTTCACCAGCTGGCAGAAGATGGAGACAAAAGGGAGAGAGCCTCCCTGAGGAGAGAGTTCCAGAGCTTTGGTGCCATGACCAAGAAGGACCTCTCCTGGGTTACCACACACCTAATCTCAGAAGGCGGGCACCCAAGGCAGGGCCGGGCCTCCTAAAATGACCATAATGGTCAGGCAGGTTCATAAAGCCCTGACCTGGATGGCCCAGGCTAGCCTGATCTCGTCAGATCTCAGAAGCTAAGCAGGGTCAGCCCTGGTTAGTATTTGGATGGGAGACCACCAAGGAAGTCCAGGGACTGTGCAGAGGAAGGCACTGGTAAACCACCTCTGCTAGTCTCTTGCCGTGAAAACCCCATAAGGGGTCGCCATAAGTCGGCTGCGACTTGAAGGCACTTTACACACACACACACAGGTTCATAAAGGATTAGGTGATCCTTCAGGTATGTGGGTCCCAAACCATATAGGGCTCTGAAGGACTAGCCTGAAAACAAACTGGAAACAAGTATAGGTGGGCCGAGACTGGAGTGATATGGTCCCTACAACCCATTCCACTCAACATCTTGGCTGCAGTGTTCTGTACCAATTGAAGTTTCCAAATACTTTTCAAGAGCAGCCCCAAAAAGAGTGCATTGCAGTAATCTAATCTAGTATTTTGACAGCCAGTGTGGTGTAGTGGTTAAGAGTGGTGGACTCTAATCTGAGAGAACTGGGTTCGATTCCCCGCTCCTCCACTTGAAGCCTGATGGGTGACCTTGGGGCATTCACAGATCTCAGAACTCTCTCAGCCCACACAGAAGCAGGCAATAGCAAACCACATCTGAACATCTTTTGCCTTGAAAACCATACAGAGTCGCCATAAATCAGCTGTGACTTGATAGCATATCCACATGTGCTGTCACTAGTATTTTGGTAAATGAAATTATTAAAAATGGTTAATCTATCTTGATCTTGATGTGGCTTTTGATGCCGCAAATCGTTAAGTGTTGTTAAAATGCTTAGGTTTTAATCTTTTTTGTCTGATGGGATACAAAGAATTTCCATTGGAAACATGGAATCATCTATGTCCTTCTGAGTTGGGTGCCCTGCCAAGTGAAATTAACTGCAGCTTCTGAGTTGGGTGTCAAAAGTATGCAAGCAATACCTAGCTTTATTTAGAAGAGAAAAAGGAAAGTTGGTTTTTATAGCCTTCTTTTCTCTACCATTAGGAGTCTCAAAGCAGCTTACAATCACCTATTTTCCCCCACAACAGGCCCCTTGTGAGGTAGGTGGGGCTGAGAGAGCATTCTGTCCCAGTCTTCCAAAAGTCTGTAAAGGGCAATTTGGTTATAGGATATTTCCTGCAGTTTGTCAGTAATGTAGTGTTTAATTGTAAAATTAATTTGATGTCATTGTGGACACTTTTTATTGTATTGTGAATTCCCCCCCCCCATTATATTGTATCTGCTTTTATTAAGATTATAACTGAAAACTACCTTGAATCGTGTGGGAAAAGGCAAGAAATTTTTTTAAATAAATAAATGTGGTCTGTGTGTACAATGGAAAAACCCACATGTTCAGGTTATATATAATTATTACATGGAAACATATATATGTATAAGTAGGGTTTTTAAATGGTGGTACTAACCAGTACTGAGTACTAGCAACTTTCTGGGACTGTCAGCTCTCCCAAGTCCTGATGGGGAGTTGGTGGAAATTGGTACAATCTTGTATATGAGTACTAGAACTTTTTTTTCTTTTTACCAAAAAGAAAAGCACTGTGTATAAGAACATTGTGTAAGAATTGGCATTTATTCATTCATACATCACAAAGATGGGCATTTATTACCATTCTATGATTACTCCCTTACAAGTTTTAAAAATATTATATAGGAGGTGCTCTCTTCTTACTTATGAGAAAAGAAAAAAATCCAACTTTTCCTTTGGGAGTTTTTAAATAATGATGGGCGGATTTGTGCCGTTTTAGCCCATTTAGGATTTGATCCCTGTTCGGTCCTGAGGACTGAATCTGAAGATTTTCCATAGAAGTTCATTAGCTGCAAAGGAGCAGAACCCCAAGAACAGAGAGAAAGTGGTCCTGCCCTTCTCTCCCTCATTTGCCTACACTTTACACTTGTAATAGGAATGCATTTCTAAGTGCAGTTCTAAGTGATATAGGAGCACATGAGGCAAGGATCCCCCAAGATCATTTACAGTACAACTAAACTATACCTTAGCCTATTCAAAATGCTTCATATGCATTTTCAGTAATCCTTCCAGCAATCCTGTAAAGTAGGTTAGTATTAGTGTCCAGTTACCAGTGAGATTTTAATCAGTGACTTTGTGGCTCACAGCCCAGCTCTTTAACCACCTCTAGCTCTTGAAAACATCAGTGCTAAAGAGATTTGCTTTGGATGTTCATGAATATTTGTCCATACACTACAGTTACAATAGACATAATAGAGATATAAAAAATGCTTTTCAACCATTTACTGTGAACTATTCATTTCCAAGACTGGCAAATCCTTTTTCTTTCTCTTGTTTGCATTATACTTATATTTAATTGATCAGCTTGAGGGATAGTAGAAAGAAATACATCAAATTCTTGGCATAATAAGGGGAGTTGGGGGAAAATCATTCAAAAGTACTTTCAAGGACAGCTATTTCCCTAAAGTAGGAAGTGATATAACAGAGTGGGTGGCCTCCAAAAAACCAAAACACAAGAAAATCCAAGAAAAGCATCCTGATCACCACTAGATATTATCATTTGAATCAGCAGCTCAGGGAGCAATGATCAAGGTCTGTGATACAATGGAGCAAAAAAACAAAACAAAAAACAACCCTGAACAGCTTCATTAGGTAACTATATCAACCTGAAGAAGCCTGCCACCATGAGATCCCTCAAAGGTGATTTCTGTGGCCTGCTTCAAATTCTCATCTAGGTAGAAGAGCCTTTTCCCCGTAGTGAAAATGACTACATGTGTTGAGGCACCAACTGTACTGTCAGATAGGCCCTCCGCCGGCCCCGGAGAGAAACAAGATGGTTTCCCTCACGGACAAAATGGGGTCCTTTTGCACTCCGTCCCTCTCCGTTTGCACCTGGTCTCCTGCCCAAGATCTGCAGCTCAATGGAGACCCGCCCCGGTAATGGCTGATCTGATACCAGGTCCCGCAAAACAATACTGGGAGCCCGGGAAGATCAGCCACTTAACGCACGCATTTTACTCTGAATACTTTTGCTCAAGTCGTTCTCTGAAATAAACTTTTAACTCGCTGCTTCGTCTTGAGGAAAGTTATTGCCAGGAATGCATCGACTTGCTGAGGCCTGACATGTACAAATCTTCCTCATAAAAAAGAGGGGAGAAGCTGCATATGAAGTGCTCACTTTACAAATGACATTGAAAGAATACTGGTTGTGGTGGGCATGTGCACCTACTCCTTGCAGTATCTTTTTCCTGCTAAGCATCTGAATGAGGCCGATGCCTCAAGAACTGTGACAGAGAGTAGCATCACTCTGAGGGACAACATGGTATTGGTTGAGGTGGAATATAATCCCTGCAGAATTATGAGAACATTGAAACCTGCACTACCTATAGTATAATTGTGGAAGCGTCTGATATTCTGCACTCCCAAAGGAAAGGATAGGTAGAATGCTAATAACACTGAAACGGAAGGATGCTTGTGCCTCAGACTGGAGGCAGGAGGCAGAAAAGCACAGCTTTGTGCCTTACATAATGGATATTCTTGGCTTCCAGAAGATGTGGACAAGATTACATCTGACAACTTTCTTCTGAAAATCATCCACCCTTAGCATCAAATGATAATTTTATTGGCAATGATGATGAATAGAAATGCCTACCTGGTTAGCTTCACATCATAAAATTTGACCTTCTCTATGTGCTGCTCTTTGAATGTAATAAATAATTCATTCATTCGTTTTCTATAGATACATTGGCTAATTGAAGAAGCTGGCATTATCTGCTGTTTGAGGATGGTGCCTTCTCAGTGAGGAGGGGAGCACCCTAACCTCCTTGTGTGGTGTAGTGGTTAAGAGCGGTGGTTTGGAGCGGTGGAGTCTGATCTGGAGAACCGGGTGTGATTCCCCACTCCTCCACATGAGCGGCAGAGGCTAATCTGGTGAACTGGATTTGTTTCCCCGCTCCGACACATGAAGCCAGCTGGGTGACCTTGGGCAAGTTACAGCTGTTAGAGCTCTCTCAGCCCCACCTACCTCACAAGGTGTCTGTTGTGGGGAAGGGAAGGTGATTGTAAGCCGGTTTGATTCTGCCTTAAGTAGTAGAAAAAGTCGGCATATAACAACCAACTCTTCTTCTTCTTCTTCCTTAGAAGAAAGGTGGATTAAAACTGTACTAGGTAGATAAATAGAATGATAGCATAATTTAGCAAGATTTTGTTGAGTTTATTTAGCAGGAGTGATTTCTGGTTAGCATATGAGAAAGCCACTATAGTGATATCAAGTCCTGTAATGCTATCTGATTCTATCTGAAGACCCAGCACCCACAAATTAGCAACAAACCTCAAATGTCTTCTCGGACAAGAGAAAAAGATGAACATTTTAAGAA
The DNA here is from genome assembly GCF_029931775.1 of Euleptes europaea. Taxonomy (NCBI): domain Eukaryota; kingdom Metazoa; phylum Chordata; class Lepidosauria; order Squamata; family Sphaerodactylidae; genus Euleptes; species Euleptes europaea. Next base: position 35,066,619 of record NC_079318.1, on the reverse strand, counting down.
TGATTGTTGCTTCAGCATTCTGAGCAAAAAGCCTCATAAGTTTCCATCCAGTGCATACTCATTCATCTTGTGGTTAGCAGCCACCTACCCAACACATATCCGGCAACCCGCAGTCTTGTACAGCTGTGTAAATTATACCAAAATCAACCTGTTAAGGCAGCTGGAAATGGAATCTGGATCAAGATGAAGGCTGCATTAAAAACAGTTCAGTGGCTTTAAGTCCTTTTCATTTGCTTTTTGCTATCTTTATCAAGCAAAGCCACAAAATAAATTAACTAATTAAAAGCAGTTTGGAAGTGTGGGACATTGGGAAAAAATACGCAATTTTGATTCTTGTCATGTTACAACAGTTGCAAAGGACGGTGTCACTTCAGTGCTAGTACAAAGTGGGGAAATTCTAATAAGGACTCCCATACATACTGATGTTACTGTGCTCTCCCACTGCCATGTAATTCTTTAGAGTGCTCACCTGGGCTGATACCTTTTGAAGGTGAATACTGTAGCTTTAAGATTTTATCTTTGATTCACAAATGTACAAGCAGAGCACTGGTGGAAGCAAAGGGGCATTTGACAGGGCTGCAGATCTACTACCCCACATTAGGTCCCCTGAGAGAAATCCCGCATCAGTAAATTCACAGCAGTGTCTGTCTGCTTCTCCCTTTCACTGCTAGAGTGAAACTTTTGTTTCTTCACACAGAGACACATTACTCTACTCACCTCAGCTGGGTGAAAGGTCATCTCTGTAAAGATGGGTTCTTGGTCAAAGCCATTTCCTAATAATTAATACCCAACGAGGTAATGTCTGAAGTTATTCTTAGGGAACTCAAATGTGAGATTGTTGATCTACTAACCTGTATACACAACTTATCACTAAATTCACTGTGCTATTTACACAGCCCAAATGCACTTTGAAGGTGGATTATACTGTGTGAACTGGCAAAATCCACTTGCAAACGATCGTTAAGGTGCACTGAAAGTGGATTGAAAGTACATTATTTGGGCTGTGTAAATAGCACCTAGAACTGAAGAGTAGCAAATGTTACACTGATTTTTAAAAAGGGGTCCAGAGGGGAACCTTGAAATTATAGGCCAGTTACTCCAACATCTGTCCCAGGCAAATTAGTAGAAATTGTAATCAAAGATAGAATTATTAGGCACATAGAGAAGCAAAGCCTGCAGAGGGAAAATCAGCATGGCTTCTGCAAAGGGAAGTCTTGCCTCCCTGACCTTTTAGAGACCTTTGAGAAAGTAAACAAGCATGTAGACAACGGTGACCCAGAAGACATTATATACTTGGACTTTGAAAAAGCTTTTGATAAGTAAATTCAGGAGTCATGGAATAAGAGAACAGGTTTTCTAATCCATAAAAAAGTTTAATCCATAAGAGAACCTGTTCTCTTATGGATTAAAATTAATTAAACAGGAAGCAAAGAGTAGGAATAAATGGACACTTCTCACAATGGAGGGAAGTAAGCAGTGGGGTCCCACAAGGATTGGTATTGGGGATAGTACTATTTAATTTGTTTATGAATGATCTGGAACTAGGGGCGAATACTGTAGCGGCTAAGTCTGTAGATGACACAAAATTATTCAGGGTGGTGAAACTAAGGATGACTGTGAAGAGCTCCAGTAGGATCTCTACAAATTGGGTGAGCGGGCAACAATGTGGCAGATACAGCGTGCTGCATCGGTGAAAGCAGCAAAATCTATGTTGGGGATTATTAGGAAAGAGATTGAAACTAACATAGCTGATATTATAATTCCCCTGTATAGATCTATGGTGCGGCCTCATTTGGAATACTGTATGTCATTCTGGTCATCATATCTCAAAAAGGACATAACTCAGCTGGAAAAACTACAGAAGAGGGTAACCAAGATAATTAGTGGGTTGGACCACCTATCCTATGAGGACTTTTCAGTTTAGAAAAGAGATGACTAAAGGGGGGAGATGACAGAGACTGATAAAATTATGGGTTTGAGTGTTAAACTAAAAGTGACATCATCGCAAGCACGCACGCGCAGCCACCACTCCGGAGCAGCTGGGTGGATGGCAGGCAATTGCCCACCAAAACCTGGCAACCCTAGGGTGACTGTGTCCACTTGAAGGCCATGAGAAAACAAGCTACAACAATAAGATGAGTCTGTTCCGTTGTTTGCAATGAATCCAAGTTTCAGGGAACTCAAAATAACATTGTGTGCATGACTACCTCCCCACCTCAGTCCTTCTACAGTGGTATCTTGGCTACCTCTGACCAAGAGGCCCTACCAAGTATCCAGAATCAGCCGACTGCAACCTTTTGATAAGGTGGAAAGGAGTTTTCACCAGGCTGTCCCAAACAGTAGGCCATTCTCCCAAGAAAGCTGTAGAACCACCAACTTGAATCTTGTTGATTCCCACCCCATTCCTAGAAAGGAGGAGGTCGCAAACCACACAGGTCCCAAGACACAAAGCAGTATAAAATCCAGTGAAGGTCAAAGGAGAGGCAGAATTTCCTTTGCCATCTGGCAGTATTCTCCGATTCGAATTGTATCGGCTGCATCTAAAAGTGGCCTAGGTATGTATGGAGGAGAGCCTATGTATGAGCACACTGCAACAAGGAGCTATCTGGATTTCTGTGGCGTGAGCTTAATAAGCTTTACTTCTAGCCTTTTCTCTGACTCCCTCCCTCACCTCTGGGGGAAAATCCTGCTGGGTCAGAATGGATTTGGGCAGAGGTCTGATCACCTTTTTAGCTCATTTGCACTAGGCCTGGGCTTGTTTTGGCCCTGACACATTCGACATTCCGGTAATCGCTTTATGAAATTAATTGTGGACTTCATAATCCCATGCTCCCTTGTGATTTACTCTTCAGGCGGCAAGAACAAGTGAAGCGTACAACTCTTGCACAGGAGTGTGACGTAACACAGGCCTACGTTAATGAACTGGACACAGCCTTTGGAACAGTAGAAGCCCAGATGAGGCAGAAACATGAAAATAAGATGCTGGAGACAAGATGAAATATATTCCAAGGGGAGAAGGGAGAAAGTGTGGTTTCACAACTGGGAAAAAAACAGCCTGGAAAAAATTTCAAAGTTAATGCCTTTTGGAAAGGGCCTTATACAGTAGTAAAGAAACTGAGCAACCTATCCTTGCTGATAAAAAGGCCACTTCCACCCTTTCATAGGACACAGAGATCTGGTAAACTGATTCACTGAAAGAAAAGACACTGAACTGGTGGACAAGGATGAGCAACTCTGCTCAAGGAGACAGAGCGGAGGTAGACATAGTTGATATGTGATTAGTGGTTCCTGTGCCTCCTGAACGGCATTCAGTCTTTGAGGAGGAATTGCCAAGAAATTCTGAGGACTCTGATATGACGCTACAGGCAAAAGACAATATGCCCACAACAGAGACTTTGGACCTGCAAGATATTTTGAATCCCAAGCCTCAGTTATCAATGAAACTGGCTTGGCTTGTGAATATAGAACTTGAGCAGGAAGACCTGCCAGGAAGCATTTTGGGTTCACATATTATGTGCCTTCCTAAATATAATGTCATAGGTTTAATTAAAGAGGGGTTGCAATGATGATAGAACTGTCCCTTTCAGTGCATGGCGCTGTTGCACGTCTGAGTCTTGGGCTGGTTCTGTGTTCTGTGGAAGTTGTTTTTAAGATCTGTGCTAGAGCCTGTGCCTGCGATCACCTGGAAACCTTTGATAAACATTTCTTCGTAATAAGTGTGTTACAATAGTTCTAGGACAGAGCTGCTTTCCAGTATGAGCAACGCAGGGATCTCCTGCTTCTAGCCACAGATATGCCTCACCTTATCTATATGCCTTGCTGTCACGTCACCCCTGCAGCCTTACTTTCCTCTTGGAAACCGCTCCTTCATATTTCTAAGACCACTATCAAAACATCTTTCTCATACCCATCATGCTAAGTGATCTCAAATCAGCACAGTGCTTATCGAAGCTTATCTTTGCACCATATTCCGACAGATAATAAAAGATGGGGTTTGGTTATGGGAGGCCCAGATTAAATCCCATTTGAAATACGAAGAATAATGGGAGACGATGGACAAGTGACAGTTTTTCTGAAATGAACATGCCTACCCATATGGAAAGCGTAACTGGGGGTTGGTACTATTTTAAGCAAAATCAATAGGAAATGTTCCAATGGATGGTCGGAAAGACCTGTAAAAATATCTATGTATTTACATGGTGTTAAAATATGAACTGTCATTTTTCTATTTATTATGTGATAAAAAGTATAAAATTTGGAGACTCAAAAGCAATACATTTTTTTATGATGATGAAAACAGTAGCAACCACTTTGAGTACTTTTCATAATTTTTAATGCCATAATTACATTATCACTAGATGTGCACTAATGTATAAAATATTTGATTTTTAATTAGATTTTGAGACAGCGGGATTTGTGCCACATTTGCAACTGCTTTTGTGAAGTATTAAGCAATGAAGTTATGTTTAAATTTGTTTCCTTGGAAATTGAATCTAAATGTGGTCAGTTGTTTGCACTGGAACTGGAAAATACTTTTCTATTCAGAATGGGATGGCATAATGCAAGAACTGCGTTCCAAGTCCCTTTGCTCGAATTTGGGCACACAGGAAATAAAGTCAGGCAAGAAAATACCACACCCTTGTAACTATAGCTTCAATCAACAGACACAAAATAAATTATGTGCATGTGACTACAGAAAATTAAATTTTCAGTAGACTACACCCAGCCACAAAATCACACGCAATTGACATTGGTTACAATGCCTACTATAGGAGTTCTTTTATTTTCTAAAAACAAGCTATTGCTATATATTATAAATGGTTTGTTTCAAAGCTGTCATGTATTTCAATCTCAATTGCAGCTTTGTTTTGTTTTTAATGGATTGACACTTTGGATTTTATTGTTATCTTATTGTTTTATGAGCCATGTCAGGAACTTTGGAGGATCAATAAGCTACTAATTTTACCTCAGCAGATCATTAACAATAAAAAACTAGGGTTAAAGATGAGGCTGCCCTGACCTGGATGGCCCAGGCTAGCCTAATCTCGTCAGATCTCAGAAGCTAAGCAGGGTCAGCCCTGGTTAGTATTTGGATGGGAGACCACCAAGGAATACCAGGGTTGCTGTGCAGAGGAAGGCACTGGCAAACCATCTCTGTTAGTCTCTTGCCATGAAACCCCCCAAAAAGGGGTCTCCATAAGTCAGCTGTGACTTGACGGCACTTTACACACACACTCACAAAGATGAGGCTAAAAAGAACCTAAGAATAAATAATGTTTTGTTCGCCTTCACTGGCATATGTACCTAGATGAATATTTATTTTTACAATGCAATTGGAAAAAATCCTTATGCCAAGTTTCATTTTCAGTCTTCATAATAAAGACGTTTCAGGAAAAAGGAACAAGGGAAAAATTCCCTTTGGCCATCTTTATAGTTAACATATTAATAGCAGCTTGCCCTGAAATTTGACAATATATTGTGATATGAAGCTAAGTTAGCAAAGTACTGGTCCCAGCAGTTAATGGCCACTGATTTCAGCTTTTTAAACTTCGTATACTTGAAGGATGTAGGGTAATTACAGTGTCTGGACAAAATTCCAAGGCAAAGTTTTATTATTTAATTTTAAAATCATTTTAGAGACACTGTTCCACCCAACAGGTCCCAAGGTGGTAAACAATTAAAAGGCTTGGAGTTATACTATATCCAACATTATTGCTGAAGAAGTAAGTTAATGCAGCTGCAAAAGAATGCTTTCTTCCAATTTAGCCAAGCCCATACAACGCCCTCAATACAGCTGATCTGGCTGCCTGAATCCATGCCATGGTAATCGAGATTAGACTATTGTAATGCAGTGTACATTGGTCTCTCCTCAAAATCAATTTGGAAGCTCCAGTTGGTGCAGAATGTTGGCTTGGCTATTACTGGGAGCTAGATGGAACTTGAACATTACTCCCATTCAGCAGACAACCCACTGGCTGCCCATTAGTTACTGGGCTCAGTTTAAGGTATTGTATATCACGTACAAAGCCCTTCATGGCTTAGGTCCCTCATATCTGCAGGACCACCTCTACCCCATGCCCTATAACAACAGCTTTGCTCATCTGAGCAGGGCCTTCTGCAGGTGCACAACTGCAAATGGACAAAATCAACCAATGTCTGAACATGTACTTTCTCCATTGTGGCCCCTACCTTATGGAATGGCCTGCCTGAGGTCAGGAAGGCCCCCACTCTCCTGACTTTATGCCAGCTATGCAAAACTGAATTATTCAAGAGGGCTTTTCAACACAATTAATAGGATTGCACTGCAAAAATGGTTTACAAAGTCACTTGGACAAATTATAAGTGACTATGGTATATACCACTGTGTACAGTAAACTATAAGTAGGATCCTACTATGTAATTTTTGCACCGTTTAATGTGTCATGTTAACACTTATGCTTTGCTCCAGTTATGCCTTTTAGACTGCTGGATGGTTCCAGGCTTCGACAATTTTAACCCAATTGCATTGTTTATTGAATATCACATTTTGTTGACTGCATTGACTCATTCAGTTTAAACCTTGAGTCCCTATGAGAAAGGCAGACTATAAATACTCTATATAAAATAAACAATAAAACAATAAAAACCAAAACAAATTTAAATTATAAACAAATATCACTATTGAGACCAGCATTATTTTTTAATTTGTTCGTTAATTATTTTGAATAGGTAATACACTGGCCAAGTATGTGTGTGTAAAGTGCCTTCAAGTCGCAGCCGACTTATGGCGACCCCTTTTGGGGTTTTCATGGCAAGAGACTAACATAACACTAAATAATTCAGGATGGTGAAAACCAAGATGGATTGTGAAGAGCTACAGGAGGATCTCTTTAAATTCGGTGAGCAGGCACCAAAATGAAGTCAAATGTTGCAAAGGTAAGGAGGTGCACTATAAGAAAAAATACTAACTTTAAACGTATGCTGATGGGGTCTAAACTAGCCAAGACTGAGAGAGAAAGAGATCTTGGGCTTGTGGTAGACAGCTCAATGAAAACGTTGACTCAGTGTGAGGCAGTGGTGAAAAAAGAAAACCCCATGCTTAGGAAAGGGATTGGAAACAAAATGGCCCATATTGTAATGATTTACATTATAACACTATGCACGAGTGGAGAAAGGGCATAGAAAGAACTTTTTCTACCTCTACCATACACAGAAACTCAGGGGGTATGCAAGAAGCTGACAGGCAATATGTACAGGGCAGAAAAGAGGAAATACTTTTCTCCACATGTAATTAAACTGTGGAATTCACTGCCACTGGACATAGTGATGGTTGTGAGCATGGGTCACTTTTAAAAAGGGATTAGACCTGTTAGACCTATCAAGGATAGGCCCAACAATGGCTACTAGCCAAGAAGAATAAAGGGAATCTGCACATCCAGAGGCAGTAAAATATCTGAATTTACCAGAAATAGGAAGCAGTATCAGGGGTAGCCTCAAGCCACTATGCACAGTTTGTTGGCCCTCCAGGGCAACTGGTTGGCTACTCTTCGAAACAGGGTGCTGGGCCACTGGTCTGATCTTCATCTTGGGTGTAATTTTTTTATTAAAATGTGGAAGAGGAGCACAAGGTGGCGGCTCCACTGCATGATCCCTCCAGCCAGAAGTAAATACAACCGGGCCAAAAGTGATGTGGCACCACAGCAGGCAGGACAGCTACCTCCTAAATAAATTAGAGATCTATAAAAGGCCTGCGTAGCTGAGAAATGAGATCTCAGTAGGACATGTGGGGCTGACAGAGAGGGCGACTGGAGCTGTCTTGGAGGAAGCCTCGATATCAAAAGGAACCCAGGTTGTTTATGAATGGGTACTTTCACTCACGTTTGCCCCTGGTCTGTCTCGGTTGTTCCTTGGAGTTATGCATTAATTTCCCCTCTTTTGTCTTGGTTGTTCCTTGGAGTCATGCATTAATTTCCCCTCTATTAGAGATGACCTCGCTGCCAGTCCTCACAAATCCCGGGACTTCCCGTTCCTCTGTTAACCCGATTCTTCCCTCTCCCCTGAGCTCAGACCAGGTGAAATACCCATGCTTAAGGCAAAGTGCGGGACACACAAGCTTGGTTTCTCTCACAGCCAATTACAAAGCAACATGTAAAGAGGCAGGGATTCAAATGCTTCCTGATTTCTCGGAGCTCTTTCTGAGCAGAAGAAAGGCTTTTTAAAACTAAGGCTTGGATTTCTCCCACCCCCCTTTCAGATTGCTCCGTTTTTTGTTTTTAAAATGCTTTTTTATGCAGCAGTTGGGTTTTTGGGGGGGAATTTTCTCTCACAGTAAGCTCTACAGAATAAGCCAATTACAAAGCAGCCTTTAAAGGAGCAGGAACTTGATTTGAGCTTGGAGACTGCTGGTGCATAGATTTCCAACAAACAAGTGTGGGTCCAGCGAGCAACAAACCTCAGGTAAAACTCCCATGCATAAACAACCCCAGAGAGGCTTCCTGAGATAATACAGAAGGCTTAACACAGAAGCAGCCACAGCTGGTGGTTGCCACCTCTTTCAGATGCCACTCTTATGCATCACTCATGCGAAAGAAACGGTAATGCTGTGGACACATCTGTATTAGAACCAGTGTTACCAATACCTTTTACAGAGCTGATTCATTAAGCACTGTTTTCAGGAACATAACCACAGTGTTAACAGAGATATTACTCATGAGGTTTCACTTATGCTTGGCACAGAGAACCCAACAGGATGGTAAGGAATAACTTTTCCACATCACCTCTCTGTTGTCATCTCTTCCTAAGGGCTTTGGTATGGTTCCATGTTATTTCCTCTCATATTCTGTGCACATGCGAGGATGGTGGATACAGATGAAAGTAATTAACATGCAAGATAATGGGGAATGGAAAGACGAACATCCAACATGAGATGGATGACTTAATAAAGGATGTTAATCGTGAAAAAGGATGTTAATAACAGGACATTTTGGAGGTCCCTGGAGGGTCGCCATAAGTCGGAAGTGACTTGACAGCACAATACACACACAATGCAGAAACACATGAGCTTGCTCATAATCTTTATTTTGTTTTGTCTGGTTTATTTTATTTTTATGGGCCCAGGATTTTAAATCAGGAAAGAGTCTGAAACAGAAAAGCTGGGCTGTGACTCATCCTGGACTAAAAGTTTGTAATGAATGCCTATCAGATGACTGCTGCCACTACACCAAATATGTCTTTCCTTCAACAAAATTTTAAAAAGACAAGCAGAGGGGTAAGGAAATTTAAACTGTAAGTGATGGGCAGTGGGGAAAGTAATAGAAACCATAAATTCTAGTAAAGGACAGTTGTAAAGAAATTCAGAAAAAGATCTGAGCTACCAGAATTCATAAAGGAATCTTCAATTACAATTTTATTCCAAATATTTGGTAACACACAAGAAAACACCATACCCCATTAATGCAGCACTATGACAAAAGGTACCTCTGAAGACCCTCTGCCCAGAAAAACCCTAGGCCAGCCCAGAAATCTGAACATATTCTGTCACTGATAGTTCCTCATGTGGCATCTTAAAAAAATTAGAATTTGAGCATGCTGAGCTTAACATATTACAGAGACTTTGGAAAAGTATAGTTTGAAGTGATCAAGACAATTGGGATATGAACAAGCCAAAGTTCAGCACTTTAAGTTCTATGGATTCAAAAGGGAATGTTAAAATGTGCTTAAATCTTTCCTCATGGGATCAGCAGGATTTAAAAACGCTAAACGCTGAATGGAACTTGTACTTCCCAAAGCCCTCGCAGAGGACTAAAAATCTGAGGATAATTAATAAATGGAAGGAGCACGGATTGTGCCTGCTGCCCAGTTGTCAGCCTCCAGGCATCAACTGAGTGTTCTTGAAGCATGGACTATGTGTGCATGCATAGTGAGCCTACAAATTATACCAGCATGCAGGAACAAGGTGTGGAGACTGAGATCAGGGTCAGCAGAGGTAACCTTGCTCTTTCCACTACCTCCCAGATTTTGAGTCATCTGTTTGAACAACAATGGGTTTATACGAGATTATTTAGCAAAGATACCACACTATTGCCCTGAGCTGGATGGCCCAGGCTAGAAGAAGAGTTGGTTTTTATATGCCGCTTCTCTACCAATTAAGGAAGAACCAAACTAGCTTACAATGACCTTCCCTTCGCCACCCCACAACAGATACCCTGTGAGGTAGGTGGGACAGAGAGCACTCTAAGAGAACTGTAACTAGCCCAAGGTCACCCAGCTGGCTTCATGTGGAGGAGTGGGGAAACAAATCCAGTTCACCAGATTAGTGTCCGCCGCTCATGTGGAGGAGTGGGGAATCAAACCCGGTTCTCCAGATCAGAGTCTTCTGCTCCAAACCACCACTCTTAACCACTACACTACGCTGGCTCTCCTATCAGACCTCGGTAGCTGAGTAGGGTAGGCCCTGGTTAGTACTTGGATGGGAGACCATGAAGGAAGACCAGGATCACTATGAAGAGGCAGGCAAGAGACTAACAGAGGTGGTTTGCCAGTGCCTTCCTCTGCACAGCAACCCTGGTATTCCTTGGTGGTCTCCCATCCAAGTACTAGCCAAGACCGACCCTGCTTAGCTTCTGAGATCTGACGAGATCAGGCTAGCCTGGGCCATCCAGGTCAGGGCAGTTAAACAACAACCATCCAGATACTTTTCCAGTTGTTAAACGTACGTTTTATTTTAGCAAAGTGTTCTGTTGGCAAAGTACTTTTTGCCTAAAATAAAAAGTCAAGCCTCTCAACAGCTGTTCTTTTAATTCAGCTTCTTTTCCCCCCAAGCAAAACCATTAATAAGAACCTGGCAAATACATTTTTCCCTTTCCTTTTTGCTTTTTTAAGGTATAGAAAAACACAATACAATCAATATATAGTCCTTAAAAGGCCAATATAATCAGCATTATATCTGTATAATGTGGTGTGAATGCACATACAAATAGGGCTTTCTAAATATGTATAAGCAATACACTGCCCAGCAGAAAGGTAAGAGTTACACTACTGCAGAAACAAAACTGAGTTTGAAAGCCTTAGTACTAAACTGTTCAAATTTATCTACAAAGAGATGATTCTTTGTTATTCATATTCGCATCACTAGGAGACTTGTTTCATTACATCAGTTCACTCAGATGAAAGGAAATAATCAGGAGGTGACTTTTAATCATGCTGGTACCACATACGGTTTGTAAAATGAGATTTTTGATTGCAGAAACATTAAAGCAATCAAATGTTGGAGAGCTAGATGTTCTATAGACAAGGGGAAAGCATTCCTTTCTTTTAGCAGGTCTAAATGTGATACTAGCTGTTTAGGGCAGAATGTCCAAAGAAACTGTCTGAGAGTAGACAGCGTGACGTGTCTGTTCTGGAAAAAGTTTCACTTCTATAGAGTAAGATCACATCACACTGTTAAAAACATCTCTGTTTCTAGAATGTGTTTTCTTTTACAACCTGCAATTCTGGCTTTGTAGTACAAGAAACAGCAGTTTATAATTCATATGTAGTTTGGGCCTCAAGATGATCCTTGTAAAGTGTGTGATGATTTCATTCTATTTCATCAAGAGGTTCTTGTTTTATGTTCAGTTACAGTCCACACCTCTTTTTTGGTTAATAAAACCAGACGTATTTATATTATCTCATGCAAGTAAATGGAGAAATACACAATATTCATTTCGCCTTAGAGAAATTTCTCTAAACAAATGCTAATCACTCAAAATATCTTACCTTGACAAAAAGTAGCATTAATTCTTTTGTAACCTTGTGGACAGTCCACCACTGGGCTATATCCAGAGTAAACTAAAATTGAAATACAAAAATATTACTGATAAAAGTGACACACGACAGATTAATTCAGACTATCAAAAAAATGTGGGCTTGCATGCCCCATATCCTTTCTCTGTTCTCACACACTGATCCCCTCCCTCCATTTTCAGGTTGCTGTAGCTATAATTACTGTGACAATTTAAGCAGGCAACTATGGTAATGATAATCTCCATATCATTGCCATCGGACCTCAAACAATTTGCTGATTTGGATATTATGGCAAGCTATGGTTACAGCAATGAATGAGGGCATTGACACAGGAGAAGGCAGCAGGAAGCAGGAGAGCCACAGCCCATTCTTGATCATGATCCAAATAATCATTCAACTCTCCATATAAATCACTGAATAACTGTACATTTTAAAAAAACCAATTCATATGGGATGATTTAACATTTTAATCATCTATATTTATTAGTAAAGTTCTTAATGATAACAATCATTCTCTTTAAAATAATGCAACACTAAAACAGTATTCTCTAGTGCTCCATAGAGTTCAAAGCACTTCACATACATTATCACAATAATCCTTCTAATAATCCTTCTAGGTATTCTCATCACACTGCAGATGGTAGGAGGAGGGACTGAGGCAAAGAATTTGGGTTTGATTCTATAAAGCATGAATGGTTCATGGCATGGATCTTTCTTCTCTTCCTTTGCATCTGGCTGCGTCACCCCAAAAGCACCTTCTGAAAGTCAAGGGACTACATAAGAGTGGGGCCAGAATTAGGGGTGTACATTTGGATATATCTGCGCCAAAAATATACCCGAAAAATACCTTATTGGTATTTTTAAGGTATATTCAGCATCTCAAATATATCCAGGACTTTTTAGGGATACCGAAAAATGGTCCTGAAAAATCTTGCAGGCTCCTGGGACTGTTCCCCCCCCCCAAAAAAAGTTTTGTTTTTCTTTCTTTCTGAGCCTTGCGGGGTTTATATTAGCCTGCCAGTATGTTTGTCAGTTTCAAGAGGTTTTTTTTCTTTGTCAGAATTGCTTTGTGCCCTTTCTTGCTTGGATCTGCTGTGTTTCTCCAGTTTAACATTACTTCTGTTGGGCTTGAACTGCCACAATGGCACTGGGTTGTGCTGGGCTTCTACATACTGCAGTTGGTTCTGCTTGACTTGCAAAAGTGCCCCTTCAGTTTCCGCTGCAGAAATTCTCTGGTTTGACTTTGGTCCTTTTGAGCTTGCGCTGCCAGAATGGCGCTTGGTTCTGCTGGGTTTCTGCACATTGCAACTGGTTCTGCTGGGCTTGCAAAAGTGCCCCCTTCAGTTTCTACTGTAGAGATTCTCTGGTTTGACGTTGGTTCTGTTGGGCTTGCACTGCCACAGTGGCCCTGGGTTCTGCTGGGCATCTGCACATTGCAATTGGTTCTACTGGCCTTGCAAAAGTGCCCCCCCCCCAATCTGGAGTTGTCACTGCAGAGATTCTCTGGTTTCATTTTGGTTCTGTTTGGCTTGGCACATTGGCTTGAGGTTCTACTCAGACTGGGTTTTGGAATGGTTCTGTTGGGCTTGTTGTATTGGTTCCTCCATGGGATAAATTTGATCAGTGATTGCTGTTTGCAGGCATAGATTTTGCGCTGGAAGCAACTTGGAAGTTCCCCCGATAAGAAATAATGGATGTCTGGGGGTACACTGTTCAGGGGCCCATAGAATTGGACCCCTTGGTCCAATCTACTTGAAATTGGGCGGTTATTTAAAGGACAGGCACCAGCAGTTCCCCTGATATTTTGGCGCCTGTGACTTTAAAAACAACCACCCCAGCCAACTGGAAAGTTTCCCCATAGGGAATAATGGACCCAAAAATTCAGATTCCCCATAAAAAGCCCTGAATTTGAATACCATAATAGTATTGGAATTCAGGAATACGGATATTTTGGGGGCCCAATATACCTGAATCCAAAAAATAACCAATTTTTTTTGCACATCCCTAGTCAGAATTTCTGCTGATTCCTTCTTGCTGCAGCCCTCTGGCTTGACCCCCCTCTGCTCCCTGAGGATGGCTGGAGGCAAGGAGAACAGATAATTTCTGCCCGTACTTGGTAAACACAGCTGCCATTTCTTCTTTATTAATTTCAATCAGGCATTGGCACTACTACTGTGCAAATTCCACTGAAATTAATTAAGGCTATAGATGCACAACACAGAAAACAGCAAATTCTAATTCAGCTCACTGAAACACACCTGGTAGTTGGTAACACAGAAACTTCTGTAGTACCCGTTTGTAACCATTTTTACCACTTGTGGATTTCATTTGCTGGATAGATCTGCTATGTTTACATGGATAAATATTTATTTCATAACTTTACTGCTATATATTATGGTTGGAGCCTGTTCTCAGATTTAAGCTCATATTTACGCAGTTTGCTACATAGCAGACATTTTCATGTTTAAGTGATTTGAATTGCCTTAAAGGATGTTGCTGAACATCACCGCATAAAATCAGTTAGGTTCTAAATTGGAACTTAAAAAAAAATTCAATCTCAAGGCGAAGTCAAAAAGCTCAGAACCACAGAAAATGCCAAGGCAAGCTGACTTTCATCCAATGTGATTACAGTCTGGCGAGTAATACCACTTTAGTAAGGAAAACGTCAACATGTCATGGGAACAAAGTGACCCTGAATCAGTATCCTGTGAATGAGTCAACCACCAGGCACGAATACCAGTTAAATGTCAAAAGTGTTAACAGCTTGCTCAGTTTCCTCTTAGTACTTATTGGGAATCTATGGGATGAGCACATTTGATTAGCTTTATAGGAAATTAGTAAGCATAGGAATGGTTTTTTTAAAATAAAAAAAAGCTGACAAGTGCACAAAAGATGATTCCAAACACCAGAGGCAAAAAGTCCTCTTTCCTAGTGGGTGCCTCATGGAATCTACTTCCATATACATGAACATTACTCTATAATTTAGCTAGGTACTGGTTCTGCTGCTATTATTGCCAAAAACAAATTGCCTTCCTGGAAAAAGATAGCAGCATAGAACACAGAAAGCCTTAATGTTAAAATAGAAAACTTTATTCATCCTGTTATGATCTTTTCAGAAAAGGACATTCATATGCTTGTAGCACTTTTTTTTAAAATGCCACATATACAGTATTTATTCAAATGCAAAACTAGGTTTTTTCACTGGTCTGCCTCCACCCCCTCCAAAAAAGAAGGAGTTATTTTACACTTGCATACAATTTGCAGTTATGACCAACAATATATTTTTTGTCTTAAATTCAGGGTCATCTTTCTTTCAAGCAAATACAGTAAGGGCAAAATGGTCGGATGGAAAGAAAATCTGAAAAAAAAGACATTTACCTGGTTTCTTTGGACATTTTTGGCATTTATGAAAACCCCAGGAAGTACCTACAGTACCACAGCAATCTTCTTGTTTTGAAAGACCAGGAAGTGCTTTGCCACACTAGAAAAGTGAAGTTGAAAAAATCTCAGATTAATGTCGAGGAAAGACAAACCATTTCTAGGGTTCTGTTGTATCAGTATCACAATGACCTATTATAATCTCAATGCTAAGCAGCTAGGCCACACACAATAAGCAAAATACTTTCCTTGGACTAATTTTAGAGCCACATCAGTTCAGTCTTAAACAATTATACCCTCTTGTACAGTAAAGTCAATGGGCTTCAGTAGGGTATGACTCTGCCTGGTTGCCCCTGGAAAGCCCACATGCAGCCAGAGCACATCCCCATTGTTTGTATCCAGCACTCAGAAATTAGCAGCACATTATCATTCATCAAGGAGGCAGCATTTTGCCTTATGATGGCTAAGGCATTTTTTCCATTAATTTGTCCAGAAGGTGGTGTGAGACAGGAAAATTATCCAGCTACCACAGATAATATCTTCTTCACCTCACCCTTCATGGCTGCATTGATTGGTGTCTTGAGGCTGAGGTGAGGGTATTATTCTGTGATAGGGATATTCTGGGATACTTTCCTAGCATGCGCACCTAACCATATTCATGATTTGGGAGGGGGGTTGATTTTAATGGTTTTAAATGTAATTTAACTTCTATGTTTTAAATTGTTAGCCACCTTGGCAGCCCTTGTAAGGGCAGAAAGAGGGGATATACATTTTGTTAATAAAATAAAAATAATATTAATGTGGGCTGTTCTGACAGGATCATCAACTGGGCTAGGCATCTTTCCTATAGGTATCATATGCTGAATATTAGCCTTATTTGGTTATTTTCTTTCACACAACATTTGAAGACCAACAAACCAACATGTGAAGATAAAATTAAGCAAAAGATTTCCAACTGATTTCTGCATGATCAGTGTAATTTCATAAACTTTCTGTTTAAAAGAATGGTAAGAGCTTTCTCCTTTTCTATTCTTATAAGGAACAAATAGCACTATTTCTTCCCTGTCAGACCCTATATTGCATTAAGTACATTAAAATGGGTCTAGTTACTTAGCTCACTGCCATGGTTAGGCTCTATGTATTGCTCTATTGCTGGAACTGCAAAGACAGACACACCCTTTCCTCTCTCTGGATAACTTAGAAGTAGACCAGAGACAGACTTAAAACCTAAATTCAATTTTGAATTCACAACCACAAATCTATAAAATAAACATTCAAGAATATTTGTGCTTCAGTTTTTCACCAAGAAACTGAAGCTTACTAGCAACAAATTTTATATCACAAAGATCAGAGTCCCCCAGCCCATGACCTCATTTTAAAAACAAGGCAATACATCAAAATATTGATGTTCTATAATTTGTGATTATTTGTTAGCATTCATAGCTAGATTTCTGACTATTAACTTGGGGTGTCTGTTTCAATTCAAAATCCAATGATAATTCATTTCATCACTAATTACAAGCCCCTCGCTACTAGTTTTTATACATCAGATGTCATAGGATAGAATAGATGGAACAGTAAAAACTCGTTCTGAATATTTCTATCATGCCAAAATCAAGTTTTCTGCCGCAGAACTCCCTGAAATTTCACAACTGTTTAGAATTTATTCACGATAAGGAGTCCCAACAAAGCCTTTAGTCCCAAGGCCATCACTGAAGGTCACCATTTTGAGGTATCTGCTAAAGCCCAAAGCCAACAGAAATGCCTAGTCCATTTGCCCCATCTAAGAACTGGAGACTGCTCTAGAAGCTCTGGGATAGTCTCCAATTTCATAGTGGGTGGTGCATGTGAAAGAAATGAACCACAACTTAAAGAAGTGTGAAAGAGGCACTGTCTATTTTAATAATTGGTCTTTTTGATAAAATCTGTCACTGATGTGGCTCTACATGAACTTAACAGCCATAGTCTAAAAGACTACAAATGTCCTTTTATGAACTGTAAATGGTTAACATATTAAAAAATCAAAGGTAAAATAAACAGTTTTTGAAATGGAAGTAAACACGAGAGTTTCCCAAGGAAATGTACTGGGACTGATGCCATTTAATTTACTCATAAACTCAAAAGCGGACAAAGTCATTTTACAGATACACCAAATTATTTAGAATGAAAATATCCAAGCAGACTGTGGAGAGTTCAAAAAGAATCTCAGCAAACTAACTCAGTGACTGGACAACAAGAATGGCGGGTGAAGATCAACATATATTAAATGCTGTGCATACTGTGACCCAAAAAAAACCCCTACAGTTACATTAATTGTAACTAGCAACGAAAGAAATCTTGGGATTCAGTAAAAAGATCGATAACATTAATTGGCTCAGTATTTCCAGCTGTCATAAAATTCAATGCTAGGGAGAGGTATGTAAATAAAACAAGCATTATAGTGATTAGTATGGCATACTTTAAAACATTAAACAAGCAATCATGGACCCAAATGAACACGCTATGAACACAAAGCATCAGATTCTATGATGCGGTAAGAGCAAGCTGCCATAAATAAGCCTGTTGCCCGCATTGCTTTTTCAATATCAGGCTACCCCAACAAAAACTCTGGAATGGAAGTCCTATGAGGCATATTGGTAGCAGCACTTTCTCTTAATATTGCCTGTGTCGTCAAGACACAGCTGCTATCTATTTCTATTATCACTGCCGCAGATCACAAGGAGGACACACTGCCTTTGCTTTTACCAGAATAAAATTTTAACTGGGAAGGACAGTAATCTTCTCCAGGTTGTGTCCTATCTTTGAGCTGCCTGTTTGGCCATCTGATGAGCCTGCCCTTTGTCAGTGGTGGCTTCTCAAGTGGGTACAAAGGGCTGTCACGTCATCAGCCTTCCGTAAGAAATGTAAGATTATTCTTTTCAAGTGGGCATCTTGAAATACTGACCTTGACAGACCAATGGTCTGACTCAGCCTAAGGCAGCTTCCTGCATGCTCCTGTGTTTGAGCTGTGTGAGAAAATACCTAAAGGAAAAATTCTGAGGCTCTTTTTTATGTATTGTACTTGTACTGGACTGTCACAAGGGGCTTCAAATGGTCTCCTCCAAGGATACTGATCAGGTCCATGCCCACTAAGTTTCAGTAACCCTGCCGTGAGGGTCTCAGATTCACTGGCCTTTAAAAACAGTCGTCTATGAGACAGCTATTCCTACTGTTAGCAGGAAGAGCTGCCTAAGAAGGACTAGTTTGATGCCTGCTCAAATTATGCCAGTCACTGAGGCAATTATGACAGTCACTGAGGCAGTCTCCCAAGAACACAATTTGAACACAGCACTAAAATATTTAGAGAAAATGCAACAAAGAGGGCAGACCTAAGCCAGCGTGGTATAGTGGTTAAGAGCAGTGGTTTGGAGCAGTGGAGTCTGATCTGGAGAACTGGGTTTGATTCCCCACTCCTCCACATGAGCGGCAGAGGCTAATCTGGTGAACTGGATTTGTTTCCCCACTCCTACACACGAAGCCAGCTGGGTGACCTTGGGCAAGTCATGCTCGCTCAGCCTCACCTACCTCACAGGGTGTCGGTTGTGGGGAGGGGAAGGGAAGGTGATTGTAAGCCGGTTTGATTCTGCCTTAAGTGATAGAGAAAGTCGGCATATAAAAACCAACTCTTCTTCTTCATCATCATCATCATGAACTGACCTGTATGAAGAAACACATATTGCCCCTGAACTAGGGAACTGGCCCCTTACTAGGAAGATAATCAGACACTAGGCACAATTTAATAATCCATACCCACATACTTTTCTTTGAAACGATAAACATATTGGAATTGTCTTTTCTATGCAGTATGATGCAATGAACATATAGTCCTACCAAGTACATTAGTATTCCACCCTTCCTCTAAGGACCTGAGGGTAGCATACACAGTTTTCCTCTCATTTTATTCTCACAATAACAACGTGAGGTAGTTTAACTAAGAGTGTATGACTGGACCACTGGACCACCAGTAAACTTCACTGCTGAGTGGGGATTTGAAGCCGTGCCTCCCAGATCCTTGTCTGACAATCAAACCGTTTACGCCATACTGGCTCAGTTATGGTTTAAATAATCATCTAACTTATGGTTGAAATAGTCATTCAAAGTGAATGTTAGCTACTGATTAGGAAGAATGATTTGGTATGGTGCTAGGAGTTAGAGTTAATCCTTAAAGGAAACCTAGTCTTTTGTTTAGCCAGCTATTCACAATTATTATGTTAATCTTGTCTGACATGTTGAACGTTAGGATTTTAAAACATGCTGCTCAGATAGCCACAGCTACAATGGGTACAATGCCAACTGGCGCATGTTATAAATTAGCTCTGTGACAGAGAATGGGAGGATCTTCTGTATAACAACGTATAAAGTCAATTTGCCTAATTAAGAAATTGATATTTCTTCAAGGACACAGGAAACAGATTTACTGACCTTCTACAACCAAATCATTATTGTTTAGAAACAATCACGATAAGTTTGGATTCACCTTGTAGTATGTTTTTAATGCACAGAACCAGACACATGCATCAAATTAAAATATTTAGATTCTAAAGAGTAAAGATGTGATGAGATAAGGATGCTTAACTAGCCAGAACTGTTCACAAAGAAAATGACCAGCAGGAGGTACACAGGATGGATGGGGCAGGCCAATAGGTTAGAGAAGGGATGGAATAATGTAAATTTATGGAGGGTTTCTTTGACTAACCATCAGTACATGGAACTACACATTTAGGGCATTTTGTAAAGGAGAAGTCGGAGTCCCTTCATTAGATGACATAACCTGTGGATCGCAGGAACGCTTTGAAGAACTCTTTTAAACCCTTATGTGGCTAGCCAAGCTCTCTCTCTCTGAGCAAGGATAACATCATAAAGAAGATAGCTTCTTTTTCAAGGTGTCTTCTAAATACAGTGCACTGTTTCGTGTCTCTTCTCTAATGTTTCATCCCCTATCGCTAATAGCACATTTGATAGGAGTCTTGGGCTTTTAGGAAGAAAGGTGAAAGATAAATGTTTTCAATAAATAAAGAACATTATATATTGAAGATAGTTTCAGAGGGTATCTGTGCTGGTCTGCAGAAGAACAGTTAGATTAGAGTCCAGCAGCACTTTATAGGCCAACAAGATTACTGAGGTATAATATTTCAAGAGTCAAAACTCTGACAAAAGGAGCTTTGACTCTCGAAAGCTTATACCAGGAAAATCTTTTTGGTCACTAAGGTGGTACTGGACTTGAATCCAACTAACTGTTATATACTGACAGTATAATTTGTTTCTACTCATTCTCTTCAATTGTTCATTCTCTCTTTGGCATGTACATATCCCCCAGTATGGGACATCTTTTGAAGGATTCAACAGAAAATAAGAGTTGGTAAAATCCTGGGAAAATTTAAAGTTTCAAGCGTAGTTTTTAAGTCTGTCTCTAAAGAATTCTGATGGTATGAGCCAGATTGGATTTGATTTATCTGCTTTGCATTTTACAACTGTTGAAATCTGCAGGTTTGTTTTACTATCTGAGTAGATTGTACTAAATGTTCTCAGGCTTAATTATTTGATGTTTCTGTGACCCATGAGAGATGATTTTTTTAGATTCCGCTAGCTTGTCATACTTCACAGATGGAAGAAATTTTAATCACAGACACCTCTTATTGCTTAATTCTGTCTCAGCTTTTTTTGTTTTGGATAACAGTGTCCAAACTTGGCGTGGTTTTTACAAACATTATTGGCAAATGTTCGGGGGGGGGGGGAATTGTTTGTTTCCAGAGAGTTCCACCCCACACATGCCTGTGCAACAGTAGTGCTGTCACCATGCACACCCTGGGAACTATAGTTTGGTTCACTACCTTATATCCATTCTATAACATTAGCCGTGTGTGTTGTGTGTGTGTGTGTGTGTGTGTGTGTGTGTGTGTGTGTGAGAGAGAGAGAGAGAGAGAGAGAGAGAGAGAGAGAGAGAGAGAGAGATTGAGATTCAAAATTCAACCGTTCCTACCACTCAATCCCACTC
The DNA here is from genome assembly GCF_029931775.1 of Euleptes europaea. NCBI lineage: Eukaryota > Metazoa > Chordata > Lepidosauria > Squamata > Sphaerodactylidae > Euleptes > Euleptes europaea. The sequence goes on along the minus strand of NC_079318.1, from coordinate 35,045,444 downwards.
TCAACACATTTGGGAACAAGAAAGAGTTTGTGCATGCATCTATAAAGCACATAGTTACATACATCATGCAGTTTTATACCAATCAAAAAGAGTTTAATTGAGAGGTAACATAAAATAATAACATAAAAGGTAAAATAATAACATAAAATAATATTTATGGATACACATGTAAACCAAGAGCTCTTTCTTTGTACAGAGCTGCAGTTAACAACCACTTCCTTTTTCTCTGTTCTTGTCCACTAAGGCGTGGACTACTGCAATGTAAAACAGTGGCCCAGATTAAAGGAACAGGCTGGTAACAAACTCCACAATACCACCACCACCCCTGCTTTTACAGAAAGGAGGACAAACTGGTTTCAACTCTGCCAAAAATTAGTGTCACAGCATGAGATCCATACAATAAACAGGTTATTCCTTTCCACTGCTCTATATTTTGAAGCCCACAATGCACAAGCAGGTTACTAATATATGAAGTCTTTGAGCTCACGCTACTTCAACAGAACTTCAAGAGTTCTATACAGTTTATGCATCCTATTATTCCAGTAATTGAATGCAGAGCTGACATTTTTTAGATTTTCTTCATATTTCTCTTTCCTGCAGAGTCTACAGTTTGATCACAAGGCATTTTAAAAGTTTACACTCTAAGAGTGTAGCATAACAGATTATGGGTACATAATACTTCAACTTCGTTTAGAACTTGGTGTACTGAACATTCACTTACAGGAAGGAAATCTATACACACCCTTCAGTCATGGATCTTGTAAAAGATTCTGAAGCTCCCACAGCCACAATAGATAGCAGAAATGAGTGAAAATATAGTGACAGCTTCCCTGAAGGGTTGTGGGTTTGATTTATAACTCCTCAAGTCTGCTAGGTACAGTAGCAGGAACAGAGATTAACAACTGTTACAGACCAAATGGAATTCCACAAAGAATAAAGCTCTGAGACAATGCCCACATTGCCACTGGAAAACCCTAAATTCTTATGTTATAAAACGTAGGATTACATAGGATTTGGGACTCTTGAAGGCTCCCTTCTACAGACTGATTAAACCCTAATAAAGGTCTCCCAAGGAGCCCCGTGGCGCAAAGTGGTAAGCTGCAGTACTGCAGTCCAAGCTCTGCTCACGACCTGAGTTCGATCCCAACGGAAATTTGTTTCAGGTAGCCGGCTCGAGGTTGACTCAGCCTTCCATCCTTCCGAGGTCGGTGAAATGAGTACCCAGCTTGCTGGGGGTAAAGGGAAGATGACTGGGGAAGGCACTGGCAAACCACCCCGTAAACAAAGTCTGCCTAGGAAACGTCGGGATGTGACGTCACCCCATGGGTCAGGAATGACCTGGTGCTTGCCCAGGGGACCTTTGCCTTTTAAAGGTCTTCCAATATAGGCCACTAGCCTCCCATGAGGACCAGCTCAGGGTGTTGCTGCCATCTGAAGCAAGGCTGTGGTAACAAGAGCTTTCTCAGTTGTGACACCTTCATTTTAGCACTCCTTCCTAGAGAGGCCTATCTGGTAACTTTTAGGAATCTAGTAGTAAAATCTTTCTTATATAGAAAGGCTCTTTGTGATGTTTCAGTTTTGGCTATGGTTGCTGTGGAGATCTGTTTAATATTTACCATTTAAATGTGTTATATGCTTATACCTTTAACTGCTGTGAATCTCCATAACAGTCACTCTCCAAACTGCCTGGCAGGATACACATTTCAGCATAAAAATAAAATAAGGTCCTTGTTCTACCCCACAAGGGCTGTCATCATTAGTGCCAACTGAGGCTGGGTTGGTGGTAGGGAATCCATTGGTAATTTCTAATATTCATGATAGCCAATTCTATAACTTGGAGCCTCGGTACCACAGTTCACATGACTGGGCCACTAGAATGTTTTTTTAAAAATATACCGTATTTTTTGCTCCATAAGACGCACCGATCCATAAGACGCACCTAGTTTTAGAGGAGGAAAACAAGAAAAAATCTTGTTTTCCTCCTTTAAAAACTTGTCTTATGGAGCGAATGCCGACTGAGCGCGTGCGTGTCGGGACGGCGCAAACCGGCGTTCCCCGCCCCGGCGGCCAGCTGGGAGGCAGGCGGGGCCACACAGAGCCGGCTCGCGTCGTTCCAGCGCGCCCAGCCGGCTCTGTGTGCCCTGCCCGCCTGCCAGCTGGCTGTCGGGGCGGGAAAAGCCGGTTCGCGCTGGAACGATGCGAGCCGGCTCTGGGAGGCCAGCTGGCAGGCGGGCGGGGCGCACAGAGCCGGCTGGGCATGCTGGAACGACGCGAGCCGGCTTTCCCCGCCCCGACGGCCAGCTGGGAGGCGGGTGGGGCGCACAGAGCCGGCTGGGTGCGCTGGAACGGGGCGCACAGAGACGGCTCGCGTCATTCCAGCGCTCCCAGCCAGCTCTGTGCGCACGTTCGCTCCATAAGACGCACAGACATTTCCCCTCACTTTTGAGGAGGAAAAAAGTGCGTCTTATGGAGCGAAAAATACGGTATATGAAATGGAACTTTTAGTAATATAATGAAACTGCAGTAAAACTTATGTTTAACAGACTTGACCCCGATTTTGGTTTAGGTGTGGTAACACGCAAAAATTATAGTTTTCTGGGAGTGGACCTGTTGCAGATTTCCATATAAAAACCAAGAGCAAGGATTTATCCAACAGAGTCATTTGGAAATTTAAGCTCACAAATTTGAAGATAAATACTGGCAACAGTTAAAGTTATTGTTCTGATCTCACAGCACAGATGTGGAATTGAAAGATCATTTCATTGAATTCATTGCAGTTTAAGATCTAAACGGCAACGGACGACACAGGACATGCTGGACAATTTAGTTATTATATATGGAACAATCACTATTGTAATAAGCTTCCCAGGACTCTTCTCATGGGAATGCATCCCACTATAATTTCCTGCCACCCCTATTCTTTCTATATGCCTTATTTTTAGGGTTGCCAACCTCCACATGCTAGCTGGCGATCTCCTGCTATTACAATTGATCTCCAGCCGATAGAGATCAGTTCACCTGAGAAAATGGCTGCTTTGGCAATTGGACTCTATGGCATTGAAGTCCCTCCCCTCCCCAAACCTCACCCTCCTCAGGCTCCGCCCCAAAAACCTCCCACCAGCAGCAAAGAGGGACCTGGCAACCCTACTTATTTTTCAGATTTATGAACAAAACACCTTTTCCTTTATAATCTCTTAGCCATACAAAAGTGAAACCAAAATATTGTGACACTCAGAAATTATCATTTTTCCCTATCTTTTATCCAACTTTCTGTACAGAGCTCAGGGAAGTTCACATTGTTCTATTCTCCTTTACGTTATTCTCATAATAACCCTGTGAGGGGGATTGGATTAAGAGAGAGCAACTAGCCCAAGTTCATCTAATAAACTGAATGGGGATTTGAACCAAGGGTTCACAAACCCTAGTCCAAAAGGCTCTCCCTAGGTGTCTCTCTTCTCCAAACTCTTTTCATGCCACCTTTTGAATGGTTTTTGGACGCATTTGCAAACAGGACCTTACTAGCAACCAATCTGAAACAAATCTGTGCAAATTATTCATAGCAGTGCAACCATGAATTTGGGGCAGGTGAAATCTGCCTAAGAAGCATCAAAGCCCATTTAGCTTTCTGTTGTAATGTTTTAAAGGTAAAGGTCCCCTGTGCAAGCACCGGGTCATTCCTAACCCATGGGGTGACATCACATCCCGACTTTTCCTAGGCAGACTTGGTTTATGGGGTGGTTTGCCAGTGCCTTCCCCATTCATCTTCCCTTTACCCCCAGCAAACTAGGGAATCATTTTACCGACCTCGGAAGGATGGAAGGCTGAGTGAACCTTGAGCCGGCTACCTGAAACCGACTTCCGTCGGGATAGAACTCAGGCCGTGAGCAGCGCTTTTACATGTGCCTTTATCTCGTTTTGCAGCACAAACTGCATTTTTCATAAGAACAGTTAGCGGTGATCCTGCCCATCAGGTTAGATTATGAGTAACTCTAGACCTGTGGTTCAAGGACACAGCAAAAGACCTTTATTCATTCTTCTGCTTCATCTGGAAGATCCAACCAAAATCTGAAGCATTGCAAATCAAGCTGCGTCCCATCACCAATTTTAACTATCTATCTGTTTCAGGAAAGCTGAGCCAATTCAGGAAAGGGCGCACACACGGACAGCTCCTTGTTGGAAGGTAACAGGTCTCTAACAGTGCATTCCTAAGGAGAGTTACTCCAGTCTAAGCCCATTGAAATGAATGGGCTTAGACAGGAGTAACTCTCTTTAGGAATGCACTGTAAGTGTGAGCAAAGTGAGCAACCACTTTATAGCAGTGCCAAAACAGGCTGGCTGAGAGGATAACAATGTCAACATAAGAACACAAGAAGAGCCATGCTGGATCAGACCAAGGCCCATCATGTCCAGCAGTCTGTTCACACAGTGGCCAAACAGGTGCCCCTAGGAAGTCCACAAACAAGATGACTGCAACAACATCCTGCCTGTGTTCCACAGCACCTTATATAATAGGCATGCTCCTCTGATACTAGAGAGAACAGGTATGCATCATGACTAGTATTCATTTTGACTAGTAGCCATGGATAGCCCTATCCTCCATGAACATGTCCACTCCCCTTTTAAAGCCTTCCCTGCAGAGGCCTGCCATTTGTGACTCACCTGCAGTCACCTGCTGAAAGCAGCTACTGAAACGCCATAATATTGCCAACAAAGAAGTGATATTGCAAGACTGAGCATAGCTGAAATCCTGACCACAGGATTCAGCTCAGAGACAACATTTTGCATACCACAATAATACTAGTTCCAAGGTGAACAGACACGTCCTCAGACTGCCTGAAAGCTCCCTTTTTCTCATTTATTTCTAAATAACATCTTAAGAAGTTGTTCAACCATACTGCTGGTTATTACCAAGTAACATACTTCCCTAGCTCACTGAATGACAGTTTGTTATGCTGAAGAATATCCCCCCATACAACACAGTCACATAAACAGACAGGCTCAGATGAAGAAGAGAAAAATCCTTAAGTACTTTCTAAAAGAACTTCCGCAGCATTTGCTTTGGCTTTCACTGAACATTCTTCTCAGGCAAGCAACAATCATGCTGTTTTCTTTTATCAAGTAATTAAAACAGCTCTTGTAGGTTATCCAGGCTGTGTGACCGTGGTCTTGGTATTTTCTTTCCTGACGTTTCGCCAGCAGCTGTGGCAGGCATCTTCAGAGGAGTTACACTGAAGGACAGTGTCTCTCAGTTGCAAGTGTGTAGGAAGAGTAATATATAGTCAGAAAGGGGTTGGGTTTGAGCTGAATCATTGTCCTGCAAAAAGTATCAAAGGTAATGTGCTAATCATAGTCCTGTAAGTATCAAGATAATGTGCTAATGAGGGTGTGGTATGTTAATATGGAACTATTGTATCCTGAAGTGATCTGTTAATGTGTGAAATCCAAAACTAATCCGCATGGCTATTGTGTACTGTAGTCTTTGTTAGTCTGGAGGTTTTCAGGACAGGAAGCCAAACCTCCAGACTAACAAAGACAATGATTAGCACATTACCTTTGATACTTTTTGCAGGACAATGATTCAGCTCAAACCCAACCCCTTTCTGACTATATATTACTCTTCCTACACACTTGACACTGAGAGACACTGTCCTTCAGTGTAACTCCTCTGCTGGAAAGAAAATACCAGGGAAAGAAAATACAAAGACCACGGTCACACAGCCCGGATAACCTACAAGAACCAATGAACTCTGACCGTGAAAGCCTTCGACAATTAAAACAGCATCTGATGCTTTTGCTATCCAGTACACATTTAATCCTCTGATATTACTATGGTTTCCGGGGGGGGGGGGATGTTCTGTCCCTTTAACAGGAGCTTAATTAGATGTTGTTTACCTCCATGCCATGAAAAGCTTCAGCAGCCCGTTTCCGCACATAAACCCGCCTTTAAAAGGGACAGGACATGTTTATCCAGATCTGTTGGCAACCCTAGATATTGCACAGCACTGACGCTGCAAAGTACCATTGCAGATGGAGCATGAATTCCTGTAAATGAATCCATGCACATTTTTGACAGTTTTTTTGTTTTTTGTTTTTTGCTTAAGATTGCTTGAAGCCAAGCCTTGAGCTTCCAGGAATTCTAGGAAACTGTAACGATTTTACTTCATATTTCTGACTAATCTTAAGGAAAAGTACTTTATAAACCAAAATCATAAAAGTGGGAAACATCTGATTCTACTTTGAGAATAGATTTTTTTTAAAGAATTTGGCAAATTACTATGGAATTATTAACTGGAGACCATTGCTATACGTATTCTTTCTTTCACCCTAGAAAATGTCTAAAATCAGTCTGCAAATGGGCAGATGATTTATCCCCTAAACGTGACACTAGATGAATCCTCTCTTTCCTTGATAGGGCTTTGAATATATTAAGGTTAAACTCATCACTATTGACTATGTTCTAATATAGATTACTCAGTTATTTCCATGTTTCTATACTTATCCCAGCTTGCACATACAACTGACCTATACCGTATATATGTAGTTACTGTAATGGATAATCTACAATTATTAATTTTATTTATTTACTCCATTTATAGCTTGCATTTCTTCCTGAGGCTCAAGGTAGATTACACAGTGAATGCAGTGAAATAGCATGAGGCATCCAAGAAACAATGCAACAGGACGAGAATCACAAAAATTAGAAGCAATGCACGCAGAAAAATATACCAGACATCATATGTCTTAAACATGGAAAAAATGTAACTAGAAAAGTAGAAAACAGTGCAGCAGTAAGAACAGGATAATACATAAACTGTGGAATAGGCCACAATGCTGCACCTCTTCCTTTTCTGAATGCAGCTTGAACATTTGGTATTTCTTTTTCCATACATGGTAAGTCTTTGTTGTAAGATTTTGAGCATCATTTTACTCGCGTGAGAAATTAATGCGACCGTCCAAGAGTTGCTGCAGTCTTTGACGCCTTCTTTTTTTGGAATTGGAATGTAAATTGACTGTGTCTAGTCTGTGGGCAATTGTTTTGTTTTTCATATTTGTTGGCATATTCTTGTTAAGATTTTGATGGACTCGGTTTCTGTAGCTTGGAATAGCCTTGCTGATAATCCCATCTACTCCCGGTGATTTGTTTTTCCCAACTGCTTCGAGTACAACTTTCACTTCACTTTCTAAAACTCTAGGTTCTTCTTCAAATGGTTCTTCTTGGAAGGAATCTGTTATCCTTTCATCTCTTCCATATAGTTCTTCAGTGTATTGTTCCCATCCTTTCTTTATTTTGTCCTGTTCAGTTAATGTATTTCCATGTTGATCTTTTAGCATGCCTAACCATGCTTTAATACCAACAAGAAACTGACAAAGCCCCTAAATACATTAATAAACTGCAGCAAAAACAAACAACCACCAGTGAAGGCAATGAAAACAGAAAAGGAATCAATAAAGTGCATATAACTAATCATCTGAAAGACTGGGGCAAACAAAAAGTATTTTCTGTGCAAAGAGCTCTCTTGACTAATTTGTCTTAAATATTTCACGGAATGCCAGGAGGGTGTGAGCTTTTCTGACCTCAACAGGCAGGCCATTCCTTGAGGTGGAGATTACAACAGAGAAGGCACATGTATGGGCAGTTGTTGAGAGAAGAGAAACAGAGCTCGGTGTCATGAGCATACTTATGGCATCTCACTCCAAATCACCAGATGACCTCTCCTCGACATTCCAAGTATGTATCAAAGGGAGACAAAATTGGATTTTGTGGCAAATACCACAGTGCAAATTCCATGGGGTCAAGCAATGGCTTCTCAAGGCTACCTTCTATAACCAGTTAGTCAGGTGCAAATGTAATCACCATTACCACGGTGCTCCAGCTATCTGTCTCAGCCAGTTGATCCAGAAGAAGGTTACCAAACTGAAAGCTGCTTGGAGGCCCAGGAAAATCAACATGTCACACTGCTCTCTCTCTCTCACCTGGTGACGGTCATCCATCAACACTAACAGATCAGCTTATCTTCCAAAACCCAGTCTGAAGCCAGACTGAAATGGATCTGGATGCCGAGCCATCCCAAAATGCCTAGAATTGCCCAACTACCATCTTGTTGAGTACCACACTCCAAAAGCTAGTATTCATGACTGCCCGACAGTTTCCACCACCCCTTTCAGGACAGCTAAAATATTAAGAGCTTCGTAGACTCAGCTAGTAAACCGTTTCTGCCTCACCTAAAAATTGAAGATGGGCAAAGGTTGAACATAGAGGTGCTAGGCCAAGCTATCCACAGCATATGGCTGCAGCAAATGAAGCCACCCAAGCAATTGCAATTAGAATGACTACCATAACATCTTGAGGTTAACTGCCAGAATACTGCTCTCGATCACTGCAGTGATTTTAACTGCAAAATGCTTTGCATGTGACCTGCAAATGTGTAAGACCGCCCCAATGCTGTTTATTCAAACAAGCCACTTCAGGATTGAGAAATTTAGAGTGCAGAACTGAGAGGCTGGATGGGTTGCAGAATGCTTTCTCTGCCTATCATTTCTCGGCTACAAATCACTGTCCTCCAAACAGCCTTTCCTCCTCAACAGGGTTTCAATTCTGTTATTTACAAGACCAATAAACACTGGATTATTTGGAATGGAGAAATGCTGGGAAGGGAATTCATTAATCACCATACTCCCCTATATCCCCTCCCTAAGCTCCTGCTCCTGAAGAGGCTACTCGGTATAAAACTGGGCCTCTTATGCGTATGCAGTTTATTCCTAAATTCCATTTTTCTACGTAAAGCAAAAGATGTTCAGGATGTGTTCCAACACTAGAAATGCATTAGCGAAGTTCTAAAAAAAATTAAAAGTGAGGTGCTGAAAAGCCAAGTTCTTTATCACTTTCAAGTCACATGGCTTCTAAATCTATATTCCAATATTTTCAAACATTCTCAAATCGGAATTTTGCATTTGAAAGTAAAAAGTCCTGGATAAAAATATTATAGGATAAGTACAATTACCATCCATTAAAGTTGGGCATCTGCTATTACTCATAATGTGCATACATAAAACCACATGTAAATCACATTAATTACATGCAGGTAAACTATGCATGGCCCCAAGTGATGAAACCCTCTGCATTAAATAAGTTAAACTAAACTTTTTGATTTACATATCAGGGACTGCACCCAAATGCAGCAATTAGAAACATAACAAATGTAAAGATATCAAATCAATTTTTATCAAGGCTTTCCTCTTTCTACCTAAAACCTCAACACATAGTAGACATATGTATTAAATTATATTTCTCCCACATTCAAGTGTCCCATAATAATTTCAACACCCATTAATCATGTGGAAAATTAATAGGGCACGCATTAACAATACAGACTTTATTGTCTGTATCACTGATGCTATAAACATATTTTGAGAAATAACAAGATATTATATGTCATAATAAAGGCATTTTTATTAGAATTAAAATGAAAAGCAGCTGAATGGGTAGGGAGTCAAGAAAAGAAACATAAACTTGCTTGTTTGCTTGCTTTTAATAAGGCTCCACAGACCAATGCTTCAAGCTGCCAGACTCCTTGGCTTCCATAATGATTCAAAGTATAGGTATTCTTAATGTTCAATATTCTTAATGATATGGAAAAATCAGACTGTGTGGATTACAGCTGAATCAATCTGTGCTCTCAACAGCTGCGGCAAACTTATTCTGATGCTACCTAAGGTGTGACAGCCTGCAAGTTCCAAAAGATGTCCCACCTCTCTATATATATTATATATATAAACAATGCCATCCTAAGGCCCTGCTGGATAAGCTTAGGACAGCAGAACGTCCTCGGGCCTTTACGTCTTGAATATATGCTTCCAACGCCAATGTAACATCACTGTGACACCAGCACAATGCCACATCAAGGTCATGCTGGTGTGACAACAATGGTATAAATGTCAGCACTTGTTAGTCTTGGTGGAGAAGAAGAACTTGGCTGTGATCTCAAACCCTCTCCATCAAGAGTCCCCCACACAACACTGGTATAATGGTATGCTAGCAAAAATGGTAAATCAAAATATTCCAATTGAAATCAATTTCAGATAGGAATGGGTCCCCACCTCCTACTTGTTATTAATTTCAACTCTCTTCAAAATGGGACCTTCACTGTCTTGACAGCAGGGCTCAAGCAGTGCTGGGAGACTACTGTCTTATAGCCTTGATGTTTATGGGTTTTTCATCACCAGGGCCAATGAAAGACTCCAAATGCCCCAGAATGTATCTTTTCTTCTATGTGCTCAGCTAGCTATGTAAGTAAACAGTGTTAATCCCCCAGTGGGACTTCAGCCCTTTTCTGAGACAGGCCATGAATTTTCCCTTGGGGGGGTTTCCTTCTCCCAAATAAATTGTTGAAGTGCCTGGGTAATATGCCTGGACTGCCCACCCTTCTTTGCCTGGGTGTTCACCTGACAAAACGAAGGGGATTCAAGTTACCATCTGCAGGGATTCTTGGTTGCCAGCAGCTTCTAATGGGTGTGCCACAGTCATTCATACAATTGAAAACACTATGTTGATTTTGTTTCTTCCACATTCTACTTTGAAGGCGTGTGTGTGTATGCTTATCTGTTATATGATGGGACACAGCAACATCATAGAGTTTATTGGGATCATTGTATTGTATGTGTATTGGTTCTTTTATCTACATGGACTCTAGTGCTGTTTCTGTGCTCACAGTTCCTTCAAATGGGTTTCTATTATTTTGCTGCTGGAAGAACACAATTGGTATGTTAAGCATCAGCTGGACAACAGCATAACAGGATCTCAGGACTGAACTGCCCGACTCCAAAATGGCTATATCTCATTAAAATCCTGTAATCCTTTCTTCTTACTCATCCTCTGACATGAAGTTCCTCAGACGTTACTGAACAAAGACAGAAAGTTCAAGTATTTTTTGTGCCATGAAGCCACAGCTAATTTATGGTGACCCCGTAGGTTTTCAAGGCAAGAGACATTTGGAAATGGTTTGACATTGCCTGCCTCTGTGTCATGACCCTGGTATTCCTTGGAGGTTTCCCATCCAAATTCTAACTGGTAGCAAGTTCACTGGCAACAACTAACAAACTGGTATGAAGAGGAAAAGCAAGCTTTAATATTTTTTTCAGTGGTTCAGATTAATAGGGTATCTTATCATGCATAAGCTTGGTGTTCCCATGTCTTGCAATCTTGCCTTTCAATTCTAATTTCCCATTGCCCGTACATGTTCCTTTTTTGTCAATTCCATCCTGAAAGCTAGATCATGCCTGTGACTCAGCCTGTAGGTTCAGTTGGGCTGAGTGAAGACAAACAGCTCATGACATGGTAAAGCTGTTCCTGGAACATACCACTTCCTGTTACAGCGTGGGAGGAGGGCATGCTCACCTGCAACAGAACAGTGGTACAGACTGAAAAGTCAGAGTTATTTCCCTATAGAATTCCATATATGTGAAAGATAGTCTGTAGAACCATTCCCCTTGACAGAAAGTTCGTATGCTCAGTATGCTTTTATTCTTAAATATGGGCCATTAATAATTCAATCTTAAACCTGTAGGCTCAATTTGTACACTCCAGGAATAATTTTACCACATGATGAACTGCTTCTCTCAACTGGGCCGCATCTTAGATACATCAGTACAGGATTTTTATTACATATAAGTATAAATTTGAAGTAGCTTTCAAAAACCATTCCAATTGTTATTCTCACATACCGTTTATACTCGCGTATAAGCCGAGTTTTTCAGCCCCAAAAATGGGCTGAAAAAGCCGGCCTCGGCTTATACGCGGGTCAATACGGGGGGAGGGAGGGAGGAGGGAGGAGGGAAACTTACCGCCGTCGCCGCCGCCGGGCCCTGCTGCTGGGAGCGGCCTGGGGCAGCCTCCTGCAGCCGCAGAAAGGCTGCCCCAGCCCTCCCCCTCCCCGGCCCCCGCCGCCATTTTTCCCCGGCCGGGAGGGGCCATGGGAAGCCTCCTGCAGCCGCAGGAAGGCTGCCCCGGCCCTCCCCGCCATTTTTCCCGGCCGGGAGGGGCCATGGGAAGCCTCCTGCAGCCGTAGGAAGGCTGCCCCGGCCCTCCCCGGCCCCCGCCGCCATTTTTCCCGGCCGGGAGGGGCCATGGGCCGCCTCCTGCAGCCGCAGGAAGGCTGCCCCGGCCCTCCCCGGCCCCTGCCGCCATTTTTCCCGGCCGGGAGGGGCCATGGGCCGCCTCCTGCAGCCGCAGGAAGGCTGCCCCGGCCCTCCCCGGCCCCCGCCGCCATTTTTCCCGGCAGGGAGGGGCCATGGGAAGCCTCCTACAGCAGCGAAGGCTGCCCAGGCCCCCTCGGGCCGCGCTGCCGCCGGACCCTCACCGCTGGAGAGCCCTGTCAGGTAAGCCTGCAGGGGGGGGGAGGGGTTATAAGCCGACCCTCGGCTTATACGCGGGTGCCTAATTTTTCCCCATTTTTGGGGAGAAATTAGGCACCTCGGCTTATACGCGGGTCGGCTTATACATGGGTATATACGGTACCCTTTATCATACTTATAGCAATGCTTGAACAGTACAAAGCATTCACCATACTGAAAAACAACAAATACTCTTATAGGAAAGGCCCAACAACAACAAATATCTACACATGTAAGCTGCATTCTGATTCACTCTTATCTGGAGTAACCCACATTGAACCCACTGGGACTCCCTACTTTGTAAACATGCTTAGGAACATGGGATGTTAATCATAATAAAAATTCCTCTAATAAATAAACAGCAATATTCCATATTCAGGGCCTAAAACAGTTTGATGTTGAGGGATCAGTAGGCAGATCTGCCATGGTTTTTAAAGTGTAAATATCAGCTGCAGAAGAGCCCGATTTGGATCAGGACCACAGCACTGTGTGTGTGTGTGTGGGGGGGGTGAGTTTACAAGTCCAGTCACATTTTAGCCCAGGGGTGGGGAACGTCAGGCCTGGGGGCCATTTAAGGCCCGGGGAATCATTTGGTCTGGCCCTTCGTGGGTCCTGGCAGATCTCTAGCTCAGAAGGATCTAAGACTGGTGATCCGCCCCCTCCCGCGGACAGGAATAGCCTCTATTCAAGGCAGATGTGAGTTTGTTTGGCCGAGAAAAGGAACCTTTTCCCCCGCTTGCAGAAGAGTCGTTAGCTATGGAGCTTCTAAGACTGCCCAAGAATATAGCAGGCTAATTTTAAGTTGATAATTTTGTATGGCCCGTGAATGATATTATAAATATCCTTGGCAGAAAAAAGGTTCCCCACCTGTTTTAGCCAGTGATTGCAAGAAATCAAGCAGTCACTTACAGTGCAGTTACCTACAGTCAATACCATTTAACAGAGCAGGAAGAAGTATCTCAGGTCCTTGCAATTGTAAAACATCTAAACAAATAGTGAGGTAAATCCTCAGTTTTGACAGTGGTATAAATGTAAACTAGTTATTGAGAGACATACTATGATATTCAAAAACTAAAATTATCAAAATGCAGCAGGCCAGAGAAGGGCAAATTTTCCAGTTTCCAGGTGTTTGGATGGAAATCTCTACAAATTTGCAATCCCTACAAATCTTATTAATGCTTTCACCTCTGCCAACACTTCACAGTTCAAAAGGCAAGGCTTGAAGGAACTGCAGCCCCTCTCTCTCCCAGCTTCATGAGTCACCACAATGAAGTATTGTAGAACAAAAAAATAGGAGACACAATCACAATTATTGACATGGTTTAGTCCTCAGCCATTGTTTTGTGGAATTACACAACTTCTTTCCGCATAATTGCCAAGACAAGAAATGAAATATGGAACAGTAAGAAAAAAAGAAGTTTCTAAATTCTCAAGAGAGTTTGGGGTGGGGGGAGCCTGATGGGTTAGGGAATGCAAACCAGAAACTATAGACGGGCTCTCTTATTAATACTCAAGATTCCCAAAAGTATCTTTATTATGTGTGGGTGAGGAAGAGATTTTAACTAAGTGGCTATATTTCATGTTACCTCAAAACCCAATAAAATGCAATGAACAGACTCCACAAGTGTCTTTTGATTTCTGAATGGAATACAACCAGATTGTAATTGTGGCCGCACAGCTCTTCGTGCTGTCCATGTATAACTGTCTAGGCAAACTTGTACAGTAGGTAGCGTTGCCTCCAGGTACTAGATAAAACGTTCTCTTAACGTTTGGAACGTCTTAAGAGAGCGGCTTGCTTGCTTTAACCCATACGAGAACGGTTTGGACTGGATTTCTTTGGACTTTAATTTACAGCTACATTTCGGTGTAGCAGGGTGAATATAACCTCTTTCCTTTGGAATTACAGAACGGGAATTCTTTTATGTATTTTGATTATTGAATATTGACTAATGGTGTGCATTTTACACATTAAATGGCTATACTAACAGCCCTTAATTATTTTTTGTTATAATAGGAATATAGCCTGTATTAGGCTTTAAAATTTATCCAATTTGTATTGAAATATTATTGGGCAAAAGGTACTGTAAACTAAGATTGCAAACCTCCAGGTACTACGGTAGCTGGAGATCTCCTGCTATTACAACTGATCTCCAGCCAATAGAGATCAGTTCACCTGGAGAAAATGGCCACTTTAGCAATTGGACTCTATGGCATTGAAGTCCCTCCCCAAATCCCGCCTTCCTAGGCTCCGCCCCAAAAACCTCCCACTGGTGGCAAAGTGGGACTTGCCAACCCTAACAGTAGGGTACTTCACTGTGCACTACAAGCATCAAAAGGCATGATAAAACCTACAGTATATCATTTTAATATAACAATTATGCTCAATATCACTGATAGTTCCTGAAGTCTGGTAAAGTGCACGAGGAAGAATAATCTAACAGGAAGTGTGCTGGAAATAATGAGGACTGGCAAACATAGAAAAGGAACATGAAAACAGTAAACAGAACTGATACAATGATGGGTCCAAAATTTAAAAGATGAGACCTTGCTATTCAGCTTTTTAGTCCAACTGACAGACTACACAGAAAACAGTAGAGAATTAGAAATATAATTGTTTCACTTCGTATTGCCCTGCAGAGTTGCCAAATTACAGAGTTGCCCACTCGACTTTGAGAAATTCCTAGGCATTGGCAGTGGTCTCTTGGGGAGAGTGGTTTGGGGAGGGAAGGGAGATAAGCTTAGCAGAGATGTGATGTCACATCCAGGTCAGTTTCTCCAAACCCCCTCCTTCGTATGTGGTTACTTCTTCCCACAGACATTCAAATTTAAATTTTCCTACCTCATATCACTTCTCACCAACTTCACCTCCCACTTTATATCACTTGTAGGCTTCTGTATATTAACCTCTAGTCCCAATTATTTATGCTGGTATTACTGGCTGCTATACAGTTATGTTCCACAACCTAAAAAAGTTTCAATATCCTCTTCCGGTTTTTCTCAGTGCTAAGGAGAAAATACCTACCCTCAAAACCCATAGGAGGATGCCAGTCAACAGCAGTCTCATCCCTCTTTCAAGTGGCCTCTATTGTCTTTACAGTTTCTCCTAGTCTATATGGTATACCATAAGAGAAGTGAAAGCCCTGGAGAATCCATCCTCTGTGGCCACTCTAGGACTTTAGTGCCCTCTAGACTCTATGATAAACTATAGAGTCCACTGTCCAAAGCTGCCATTTCCTCCATTGGAACTGATCTCCAGAGATCTGGAGATGTTATAATTCCAGGAAAACTCAAGGCTCCATATTGATGTTGGTAACCCTATCAAACTATCTGTTGGGGTGGGAACAAAAATGTGAAAGCCTTGCGGGGGGGGGGAGAGAATAGAAAAATCAGGGAGAGGGTTCCCAGAAGGCTCCCCCCTGCCCTCATTTTCTATTGCAGAAATCAAGAAATTTGGGGTAGCACTGAAAAAACTCCTGTGACATTGTTTTCCCTTTTGGAATGAATGAAATGCTTTTCAAGACAAGGTTTAGTCACTCACAAAGTTTAACATGAAAAATGTAAGAAAGACAGTGACACTCATTCAATGGCTTGGGAAGCATATGTGGCATCTCTGAGGACCGTTTCTCAAGGTTCCCAACAACAACCCTCACTCTTGTCTTTCCCCCTATATTTTGAATGTCAATCGTTAAGATATGTATGTTAACATAGTATAGGATGCAACAATTTTCAGCTCTCCTGCAAGTATCAGGTATGTTTACAATTATACTTGTAGAAAACTAAAGCATACATGATTTAAATCCTTAAATGTGTACAATTTTGTATGCTAAGTTAAAATTGTCGATTTTATGTTGACAAAGCAAAAAAATAAGTTGAAGTCTGATGGGAAGTACTGCATATATTTAATTTCCTCCTCAATTGTGTTTGTAATGGACAGGAGAAGATTCTGCCCTCTCTTCTCCCAGATTTGTGCAGACCAATTGGATTTCAAAAGGCTGAATGGAATGTAGCAGTGGAAACCCCCCCCCCCAAGGGTTTTAACAGTCAGGTACCCATGGACCAACAGGGAAGTTGGGGTTTGGAGGAAGAAGGGATAGGAGGGTTTCCTACTAGGCAGGGAGTAGGGACTGTAGTGTATAATTTTTGACCTGCAGGGACTGTAGTATATAATTTTTGACCCGCCGGGTTTGTATGCAGTTCATTGATAAAAACAGTGAATGGTTAAAGCTATCTAGCTATTGTCTTAAATCTGACACATTTAAATCTGAAAAAAATTCTGGTATTTTTACATTTCCAGGTAGGAATTACTCAAACATTTCCTCACTTTTTCATCCTCTTTTATTCCTTATTGCAGTTTGATGGGTACTATTTATATTTAGGGAAAGACGAACAAAATTCATGTGGCCGAAGTTGCATTAAAAGACAAATTCTACAAAATATCAGAAAATATTGTGGTTGCCTGTACTCGAAGTCAGGAAACATTCCTAACAGATTTCCCAAATCAGAGTTAAGTGTATACAGGACCAGTGACTTTATATATACTTCTACCTCATCATTTGAAAATTCTAATCAATACAGCACTTTTGTAATCCAGGCTGAACTTCAGTACAGGATAGAAGTCACAAAATAAACCAGATCTTGCAACAGATTAAATGGTTTGCCAAGAAGAGGCCACACATACATGGATATTACTTATCAGTCTCTCATGCAGACAATAAAACCACCTCTGACCCCAAAGTAATTAATAAAAGATTTTACAGTACCAAAGCCAACTTCAGAAATTTACCCTTTAAAAAATACATAATCACTGAAACTGTTGAGTAAAGTAACATTATGGAGAACAGACAAAAACATTGAACTAATTACATGATACTAGGAAGGAGGAGGAGGAGGAGTTGGGTGTTATATGCCAACTTTCTCTACCACTTAAGGGAGACTCAAACAGGCTTACAATCACCTTCCCTTCCCCTCCCCACAACAGACATCCTGTGAGGTGGGTGGGGCTGAGAGGGCTCTAACAGAGCTGTAACTTGCCCAAGGTCACCCAGCTGGCTTCATGTGTAGGAGTGGGGAAACAAATCCAGTTTACCAGATTAGCTTCCGCCGCTCATGTGGAGGAGTGGGGAATCAAACCCGGTTCTCCATATCAGACTCCACCGCTCCAACCGCTCCCAACCACTGCTCTTAACTACTACACCACGCTGGAGGAAAAGTGGTCTGGCAGTTCATGGCTATACAGAGTAAAAGAAAGTTCCATTGTGCATGTAAAGTGCCATCAAGTCACAGGTGATCTATGGCGACCCCAGAAAGGGGCTTTCAAGGCAAGTGATTAAGCAGAGGTGGTTTGCCATTGCCTTCCTCTGCAGAGTCTTCCTTGGTGGTCTCTCTTCCAAGTACCAACCCTGCTTCGCTTCCGAGATCTGATTAGATTAGGCTATACCATGCCTTCTCTCCCAGAAAGTTCCATTAGACATATGAAAATAAATGTTAAATATTTTCAGAAATGTAATTTATCCTTTTCATTAGAGACACCCTTTAGTAAGTGTTTACATTAAGAAAATATAAAGGCAGGACAAAATCTTCCTTGGAACTTCTCACAACAGAAACAATACATCCTATAGCACCACGCTGAAAGTTCTGGGTTACATTCTTAGTCTTGGATGCTTAACCCAAGTATTTTCGTGTTTATAACAAAAGTCTTGTGGCACCTTAAAGCACAGTGGATTTACTGTAGCATAGGATTTTGTGAGCTAGAGCCCTCTATGTTACATGCACGTGTCACATTCAACGTTAAATGTCATACAACTAATGAACTGATCTCTATTCCATGAAAACTGATGCAATCGACAATTGTTTAGTCTTTAACGTGTCACAAGAATCTTTGTTGTCTAGGCTGCAGTAGAACAAAAGGAGCTAGTCTGTGACACTAGTCTTTATAGTGATCTCACTATAGGGCTAATGCTCATTCAGTTATATGTTTTTATCAGTTCTCATCTTGCTTAAGTCAAATGAAATTGACATACACAATACTCACAATCTGTGGGTTGTGAACACAGTAGCACAAAATGAACAGAGGAAAATCTGAACTTTAGGTCACCATGGATACCACATGGGTTGGATCCAAAATAATCTTCCACTAGGCAGAAGGACGCTTCTGCTAGTGGGGGAAGGGTAACTTCAGGGCGCCACGTTACACCCAATGCTGTTCTTGAGAGGACCTGATGCCCTTCAGGAATACCAGTTTGGACAGCACTGTGGACTGCAGGAGGAAGAAAAGAACCATTCTGGGAGTAGAGTTCTGCTGATAGTCCTTTGGATCCAATCCTATACTAGCAAATTGTCTTCATGAAACTGACCTGTGATGGGAAACTTGATTCCTTGGCAGTCTCTTACGAGGCTGGGAAAGTTTTTTTCTTAGGGTTATAGGACCCATGCAGAGGAATAGCCATATGGATTGTTGGGATACACTGAGGAGGGGGTGAAATTGCTTCCTCCTCTCTCAGGGGAGCTCTCCTGACAGAAGAGTGGTGTTCTTTCTCCTCCCCTCCTCAATGTAGCCAGTGACCCATGTGACTATATCTTCATGCAGATCTCACAAGTCTAGGAAGGGAGCTTCATGACTCAGAGCACTTGAACCATTACACCATAACTGGTTAGTGGAAGCTACTCTACATCTATGGAAGCCGTTGTTTACCAGTCATTTGGCATTTAGGTAGATGGTGACCTTTACATTAGAGGCATCCGTATAATTTAAATCCACTTAATAGTTTTCCACAATGACAACAGCAACAAAGTCTCTCCTTCCAGCCCACATTAAGACAACCTATTGGCCTTTCTTCTCATATTGCAAGTGGTAAGGCCTCCCTTTCTAGGTGTCTCATTAATGTATAATTCCAGATTAAAACTGATTAGATATACATTAACACAACAATCAATACCCAATTCATATATCTGGGAGCTCCAGTCCCGTTTTGCTACACTGGGACTCTCATTTCACATGGACAGCTGCCAGACATTACAGTCCATGCTTAAACAGGAGTTAGGTGCACTCTTCGACTTCTGGAACAAGGTCCATATGTTAGGACACGACTTAAAATCTGACTGCTCAGACTAAGATTTCCTTTCAGGAATGGCAACTACACAGAGATCTTGAAAAAAACACAGCAAAAAAAATCTAACTCACATAATGTATTCTGACATGGCAAACTGGCTGCCTCGTTGCCACAGAACCTGGCTTCGGAGCTTAACAGCAATGTGCCAAAGAATTTTGAAACAACTGGAACTGCCAGTCTGGAATAAAATAAAAATGTTCAAAATAAGTTCTTCCCCTCCCTTCCTACCTCCATTTCTCTTCTCAGCTTTCCCTGCTGTAGCCTCTTTATTCTTTGCCATTTTTTTCCGTCGGGTAGTTTCATAGAGCCAACGCTGGCTCCAAGCCCAGGGCTTACTTTGTGCCAGATGTATTCCATAAGCATGTATCAAGATGGCAATTGGATGGTGGGGTGATGGTAAAGTTCATGCTGGGACTTTCCAGTAAGACTTATGTAGTTTCCTCTTTTTCCTACTTCTCTCTCTTAGGCTTTTCTCCCCCCCACCCTTGTCATGATACATTTAAAAACAAATCCTCACTTTTGAATTATCAGTTAGTGGGACTCAGATCAACATTTCACAACAATCCACATTTCACAAAGAGACTTATATTCTGTAATTTACAGTGAGAATTTCATTGCAAATAATAAGCACAGCCACATGTCAAGGACTGATGCAACTGAGATCCTCTGAATCAAGAAAAAAAGGCCGCCACCACCCCAAGTTAACTAACAGAACTGCGTCTCTGCTTCTGGTAGTAACACTCATTCTAGACTTAGGAACCCAGCAAAGCAAGTTCACGTGGGGATCTGACATTCTGATTCAGAATTTCGAGTCCCCAAGAACCACCTGATGCCTGTGCTTAGCCCGCAATATCCCCCAGTCTATCAAACAGATGACAATGAATACATAATAAAGGAACAGTTGCAGTGAGAAACCCTATGCTACAACTGCACACACTACCGTGTACTGTTTTCCACACCTGCTGCTTAGCACCGCTGAATTTTTGAGTAGAAAACAACAACAACAACAACCTTTATTGCTCATTGACAGAGTCTTAAGCTTTACATTGTATAGGAAAACAGTTTTACAAAAACAGCATGATTCCTTAAAGCTTGGTATGAGTAGAAAACAGATACACAGATGTACCTCTATGGTTTAATTTCAAGCTAAATGTTAATATGAGTTAGGCTGACTCTACCTTCTGCCCAACAGATAAGCTACCCACAATCTGTAATGGGGAAAATAACTACGCCAGAACAAAAGCTCCACCTCAAAAGAGATGTTGCAAGCCTCTATGAGAACTGAACTAATCTGAAGAATGGTCATTTGCTGTTCTGTAAACATAGGCTTGATTTTAAGTGAACAGAATTTAATATGGATTTCTGGCATTTGTTGACTTCCTAAAAGGGAGGTAGTAAAGCTACAAAAAAGTATCTGCTTCTGAAACTGAGAGTATGGAAGAATACTGTCATCATCATAAAGGTAAAGGTAAATGTTCCCTGTGCAAGCACTGGGTCATCCCTTCATAAAATTTTTATTATTTTTAAAATATTTTACTGTCTGGTACTTTTCAACAACACATTCATTTCATAAATCATACAATAAAAAACTTTAAGTGTCATCGAAAAGCATATTCATCTATTAATGAAAAGATATTCAAATAAGAGACTTCCCCCTCACCTTCCTCCATCTTGCTATAAATTTATCTATTCTTTTGCAAAGAAGTTCTAATCCAGAAAAATACATCAAGCTTGATTACTAAGTTAATTCTAAATTATTCAATTCATTTACAATTAGTACGTGTTTATTATTGATTTCATATATAGTAACAGATTTTATTTCAAAACCATTCTTAAGATAAAAGGATTAGATCAGTAAATACAAAATTCCCTAGTCATCATTTAAATCCCTGTTTAGCCCTCTGTTTCTCTCTATCACCCATAAACTGCATGTTTCCTTTTAGTTTTGTTCTTGCTGTGAATTTTTGTTTTTCCAACACTTCTGTTATTTTTGATGTCCTGTCTTTTTTGTCCAGATGTCAAGGCCAACTCCTTTTTCTCCTCTTCTTGTTGATGTTGTGGCTCCTGGTTAAGGCCAGCTAGATCTTTTTCATAGTTCTTCAAAAAGTTTTTTACTTCCTCCTGTGAAGTGATAGTAAATCTGACCTCTTTGTAGGTAAAAGTGAGTCCCTGTGGGAAGATCCAGCAGAATCTTATTCCATTCTTCTTCAATATCCCAGTAAATTCTTTGTACATATTTCTCTTCATCATCAAATGTCGTGGGATATCCTTAAGAATGATAAGAGGATTTCCATTCACAGACAAAGGATTATCATAGAGGGTTTGCATAATATAATCTTTCATCCTTATATCATAAAAGGAAATCATAATATCTCTTGCCTTTGTCTTCTCCAGACTGGTGGGTAAAGGAATTCTATATACTTTGTTTATTGCATAATCCAGATCTTGTTCACTTACATGAATCAGGTCAGCCAATGATTTTATGATAGTTATTCTGGTACATCCCATTGCTTCTGGAAAATTGCGAAGACGTACGTTCGATTGTCTTAATTTTAACTCCATAGTAGCCAGTTGGTCTAAAACATTTTCTTGTTGGAAATGTATAGCTTGAATTTGATTACCTTGAAGTATCTGTTTATTTTTAATATCTTTCTGTTCTTCAATTGCCTTTTTAATTGAAGTATCCATTTTTCCCATGTCAGTTTTCATTGTAGATATTTGAGATTTCATATTTGTAATTTCGCTTGCCAAAATGTCCAATTTCTGACTAGTCTGGTTGGTAGTTTGAGTTAGACTAGTCAATATGTTGGTTAGCTGAGCCAGACGTTGAGATTGTTGCTCATATTGTTTAGTAAAGGCATCCATGTGTTTTGTTAACATTTCCTGTATTTTCTCGTCGGCCTTTCCCATGTTTATTTCTGAAGATAGTTCTAATAATTCACCAATATCAAGAAGTGCTGTTCTAAATATGTTGGCAGGGTCCAAGACCTTGTAGTGGTTCTATTCATCAATTATACAGGTCCCGGGATTAAATGGCTGTAAATTCTTCTCTCCGCTGTAAAACAATTAGTGTTGTTGTAAAGGACCATCAAGTTTTATTGACACTCTGCTCAATTGTAAAAGAAGGGGGTGAGCTAGGCATTATTTAAATCGCGGACCTTCGGCTGTCTTGTTTTCCAGTAGTAGGAATATGATGCGTGTTGCACAATAAAGACACACTTCGAGCCCTGCGATTTTCCTGTATGATCTTTCCCTTTCAGTCTCGATGGTTTTCTTTGATGAATCGGAAAGACGTCATCTCCAGAGGAATTTAGCCCATTCGCTCCCACCCCTTTTAACACCTCGGCTTCTAATTGGTAGCTAGAGTGTCTGTCAGCCGTCCCGTTTGTTATGCCAAAGTGGAGATCGAATAGATAAGGCTCCTGCCGTTCAACTATAGTCTTTTTAAACAAACAAAGTCACTTATATTCTGGACAGAGAGATGCAGATTGCATTGATGATTGTTACGATCTTCCAGAGCTTCAATTTCAAGGTAAAGACAAAAGAATTCTTGCAACTTACTCAGATGTTGGATGATAAGGTTACGGTGATGATAATTTTCTTAGATGGTGATTGAAGGGGGAGGACTGAACCTTGATTACCCATGAAATGTTCCGGCGATGACTTTCCCTTGCCCGCAGGACCGGCATCAAAACTTCCGAGGAGCTTAGGAGCCTCCCTCGGAGAGTTCTGGAGGTCAAACCGCATAAGTGGCTGCAGGGAATTCCTGCTTCCCAAGTCCACTGTTTAGGACCGGGTTGAGGTGCTATTTAGCACCCCAATTTGACCATTTCTTGGATTGTTCCTGGAGAGTCCAGGAAACATGGCGCTCAGCCCAGCTGCCCCAGCAGGAAGTCACAAGCACTGGGTCATCCCTGACCCATGGGGTGACGCCACATGCCAATGTTTGCTAGGCATACTTTGTTTACGGGTGGTTTGCCAGTGCCTTCCCCGGTCATCTTCCCTTTCCCCCTCAGCAAGCTGGGTCATCATCATACTCCCTTTAAAAATGAAGAACGGAATAAAACCATGTGAAGGCCCACAGAATCACTTAAGGTTCAGGGGGGAAATCCACAATTAATCAAAATGTTGTGCAAACTGAAAGTTACTGGATAAAAGTGAACTCCAACATCTGGTATTATTATAAGTTCTGCCATAACAAAAACGAACAACAGCACCTGTACAGATATTGGGTGGTACCCAACAAGAACTGCAAATGGAGTGCAGCTCATGGCATGGGGCCTTTCTACCTCCTGTTGTAATCTGTCACTCCCGTTGCAACACAGTCCATGGGGGTCAGAGGACCCTAGGAACACCTGCTGGGCAACATCCAGGACTACAGTAGGAGTAGTGAAAATAACAGTCCCCTGTGCCAGAGGAAGTGTTCTCCTCCAGGCAGAAATAACTACAGGATACAGGATCCACTTCCTTTCCTTTCTCCCATTGAAGCTCCATGAGACTATGCTATTGAACAGCAGAAATAGCTATGACTTGAAGAATGGAAGAACTGAAAAAAATCTGGCTACTAATTTTAGGAACCTAAAATCTGGCTACTAATTTTAGGAACCTTATCACAAAACAAAAAACACAAGGCATCTGAGATTGAAAGTTCAGAATGGCAAGCTAGAAGAGGGGGTAATAAAAGATCCCTCAAGATCAGGCATTCAAAAAGAATATGAGCGGAGGTGTCGATTCTACCTAAAGGGCAATGACAAAGACAGTCAGTACATGGAATATTCCAGAATATACCCTGGCAAACCTGAGAGGGATTAACATTAAGCCTAGCCAAGCAAAAAGCTCTCACATAGCAAGGGGTAGTTAAATAATATGTATATGATGGAAGAGATTTTGGGGTAGAATACCAAAATATTGGGAGGAGCAGACACAGCAAGTTCTAAATGTAATATTCAAATAATCAAGGTTTTTGATATGCTTCTTATTTAAAGCAAGAGTCTCTTGCCTTAATTAAGAAGCATATCACAAACCTTGATTATTTTCCTCACTTTTTTCCCATAATTTTTCATAGATCCATAGTTTCTCATCAGATTGGGTATTATACCAAGGGCCAGCAACTTTTCCTAAAGAAGTTTCATCCGAGGATCTAAAAGAGTCCAATCCTAGTACATACAAATACCCCTTCTCACATCTTAAGCCTTAGATTCAATGCAGAAAGCCAGGCCCTGGCTTTTAATTATTTTTGGCCAAATTCTGCCCAGGGAGCAATGCCTGAAGCACAATAAAGGGTATTCACAAGCTCCCTAAGGAACTGGACAAGAGGATGGTCCAGGCCTCGCTAGCCAAGCTTATCCAAATAGGTAAAAGGTAAACGTCCCCTGTGCAAGTACCGGGTCATTCCTGACCCATGGGGTGACATCACATCCTGACATTTCCAAGGCAGACTTTGTTTGCGGGGTGGTTTGCCAGTGCCTTCACCAGTCATCTTCCCTTTACCCCCAGCAAGCTGGGTACTCATTTGACCGACCTCGATGGAAGGCTGAGTCAACCTTGAGCCGGCTACCTGAAACCAACTTCCGTCGGGATCGAACTCAGGTCGTGAGCAGAGCTTTGGACTGCAGTACTGCAGCTTAACACTCTGCGCCACGGGGCCAAATAGGGGCACCAAATAAGATAAGGGGAATAACTTTCAGGGAAAAGACCAAAATGGCACCAGATATGTATTTTCTGTCTTTAAACGAAATGTAAAAGTGCTCCTGCACTTAGTCTGACCTTATTGGATGCCAATTTATGGTGTGTACTCCAAGTCAGATGAGATTAAACAAGATATCCAAATACCAAAATTTCCTGACCTGTTCAAGCATAACACTATCCAAGGACCAGTTAAAGGAGGGAATTTCCCTATTCTTAGAGAAGACCATAAAACATTCTTAATGATCTTTGGAGTCCCACTTTAGTTTGGGAAAGAAGAACTGCATAATCTGCATAAAGAAGGAAAGAGACACTGGACTTGGTACATTTAGGTGGATGAGTGGACCCAGATAAATCAGAAGACATATCATTTATATAAAGGTTTAGCTCCCAATATGGGGGCTAAAAGGCATCCTTGCCTCACCTCTTTATTTAATTTAAACAATCCTGACAGTTGGCCTTCTGGGCCACATCGTACCTGGACATTGAGATCTTTTTGGAATCATTGAATAAGCCAGAGTAGTTGTTTATCAATAGTAGCGTTAACTAATTTAGCCCATAATCTCATTCTGCATATTGAATCAAAGGCCCCCTTGAGATCCATAAACCCCGCAAAGAGGTAACCACCTAAGCAGGTATATTTTTCAGCCACATGATGGAGGACTAAACAATGGTCTAAGGTGGAAGAACCTCTTTTAAACCCTATTTGTTCCCAGCCCAAACCTGCATACTGTTCAATCCAATTCAAGAGCTTAAAATATAAATATGAAGTATAGAGCTTTCCCAATGAGGAAAGTAAACTGATTGGTCAACAGCCTGTAGGGTCTGATCTTTGGACCTTTTTAAAGACTGCAACTATTACTGAGTGTTTCCAATTACTGGGGAGATACTTTAAATGCGCATTCTATATTATTTAGATCTCATTAACCAACTCTTTTGAAAACAAATTGAAACCTTGAGCTATTTTTAGATTAAAGGAGTACCTGTTCAAGTAATGCTGAAGTTTACCTTGTATATTAGGTATGGAAGTCCTTTAAAATAAAACTTTTGCTTTCTTGGAACTCATAACCCACAGAGCTTTAAAAAGCTTATTATTTTTTAAAGAAACATAAGACGTTAAGGTGTTTATAGTAAACCTTATAGAGAAGACAAGAAAGCAGTAAAGAATAAAGAGGATATTCAAGCACCAAAATGGGAGAAAGAATGAACTACAATACACATTTCCTGTAACAATTTCAAGAGATCAAAACCTTTTAAATATTGCTTTCTGAAAGGAAGGACAGCGACACCAGATCCAGAATCATCTTCCCCCAAACCATATACAGACATAACTGGCGATGTACCAATTGCATTATTAACAGTTTCTCAGACAATTCAAGAGGCTGATTATTTGCTACATTTTAATCCTGGTTTTCTTTCAAAGAGCTCAAATGATATGGTTCTCCTGTGTTTTGAAGAGAAAAACCCTACAAGATAGGTTTGGCAGAGTGTGTATGATTAGTCTAAAGTCGTTCAGTGAGCTTCATGGTCGAAAGGAGAACTTGGGTATCCCCACTAGTTCACTTTAACCACTACACAACTGATTTATTACATAAAAATGCCAATTCTACAGTAATTGTACTTAAGAAGTGTCTGCCTCAGCACATATGGACCTCCTTGCTTAATAATATGTAATGGGTATGGACTGTTCTTTGTTCTAACTGCCCAAGAGGGGAAATCAGAAAAGACATGGGACAGGGCTTTCTCAACTAGAATCTTACTTCTGAAAGATTACTATTATTTACAAATTTATATCCTGCCTTTCTGTCTTCACAAGGGCCACCAAGGTGGATAACAAATTAAAACATACATGATAAAATCACATTTTCAAACCATTAAAATCAACACCCCCAACACACATCATTAAAACAAATAAAAATAGAGTTAAAATACATAAAAGACATAAAAAAACAGCAATTAAAATATTGGTCAGGTGCTCATGACCTGTTGGTCCACAAGACATAAATAAAGGAACGTTGGTCAGGAAGGAGAGATCACTGAGGGAATGCCGAACAAAACAAAAAAGTCTTCACCCGCTTGTGGAAGATGGGAACAGGAGGGGACAGATTAATCTCCCTGGCGAGAGAGTCCAAGAGCTTTGGTGCCATGATGTAGGAGGCCCTCTCTCAGGTTGCCACCCACCTAATCTCAGAACCCAAATCAGGGCCTCCAAAGGTGACTGCAGTGGTTGGGTGGGTTCATACATAAGTGCCCATATTGCATTCTTTAAGGGAGGCAGATAACTTCATTAGTATTCAGACAGAAGTTTTACAGGATTTGTGGTGGAAAGTGTCATCAAGTCATAGTCAACTTATAGCAACCCCAAAAGATTTTCAAGGCAAGAAACAAACAGAGGTGGTTTACCATTGCCTGCTCAGCAACCATGAACTTCCTTTGTAGTCTCCCATCCAAGTACTAACCAAGGCTGACCCTCCTTAGCTTCCAGGATCTGACAAGACTGGGCTAGCCTGTGCCATCAAGGTCAGGGCAGGATTACTACTTGATCATTTGTCCTATCTTTTTGACATAACAATGGGTTGGATCGAGCATTTCTTTGCCATGGAGGACCTTGTTCTATCAGCAGAAGGCTTCCTCCACCAGAACAAAACTCACTTAGCAGAAGGGAATTGCTGGATTCAACCCAATTTATAAAAATAAGATGTCAAGGACTCTGACGTGAAACAAAAAGTGTGGAGCACTAATAATTTGTAAAATAATATTCTGTGATGAAATCTCTTTTTGAAGGAAAAACATGGTAAGAATACTATTTTCTTCCTTGTGGTAAGAACATTTTCCAAGGCTTTATGTAGTAGACCTTCACATTCATTACTTATTTAAGCTCTCTTAAGTTTTAAAAGCATATTAGAATTCTAGAACTAAAGTGCTACTTTTTAAAGAACTCCATCAACATCATATTGAAAAACAATTGTATAATTTCATATTAATATTATAAATAAATGGCTGCAAGTTATTGGGGAAAGACCTTCAGATTTTGGTCTACCTTAATTTAATAATTTCAGGTTCCTTGGCTATTTAGGTACTCATCAAATCTTAGCAGTCCATTCTTTAATTAATATGACTATTGGGATGTACCTTTTTTTTTTGCAGTATAACAATATTAGCTGCTTTTGACAGATTTGTGATTAAAGACCAGATATACGTTTTAAAATGTAAGAAGAGCCTTGGTGGATCAGACCAGTGGTAGCAACAAAACATGGGGAAGAAAAACCTTAACCCTATGAAACTAGACTAAGGTACCCAAAAGGTAAGGAATCAACATGAAACCATGGGCTAATACTGATACACGTGATTTTGTGAATAATATATAGCAAATGCAATACAGACACAAAAATAAATATAAACAACTTGTATGTAGCTCTGTTCAAGCATCTATGTGTCTATGCTAAACATGCCAAATAAACATAAAAACACAAAATTACAACAGTGCAACAATGTATCCAAACAATATCACAGCTCAGACCAAACGCGTGTCAGCCTTCTTCAGGGGTCCGAATAATATACTTCTAAATGCATCTATGTCATTGTGAAAGTACATAAATGTATGAAAAAAATTGCAGTCCTTAGACTGAGTAAAATGACGTTTGTCAATGTAAAGTCTAAAATCTGTTTATATTTATTCCATCAAGAGCTGCCTTTATAATCTTAGGATCCTACAGATGTATACCTTTCACATTGTCTCAGTCATCAAGATGTATAAAGTTAAAGTGATCAGACCAGTGGTCCATCTAGTACAACGTGTTCTTTCACTCTGTTGTTGCCTCCTAGTACTGATGCTGCCTCTTAATACAAAAGTTCCCTTTAGTCACCATGGCTAGCAGCCACCAATCCTCCATTATTCTTAAGCCCCTTTTAGAGCCATTACTACATTCATTTATTTAACTGATAAGTAAATAAGTATATATTGTTTTGCCTGTCCTGAATCCATTGTCCATCAATTTCATTGGGTTTCCTCAAGTTCTAGTATTATGGGAGAAGAAGTTCTTTCCACCTCATGTAGAATTTTATAAACCTCTATCACACCTTCCCCTTTATTTGTTTTTTAGGTTTTTCTCCAAGCTTAGAAGTCCCACTCTTCAGCCTTTCCTCATTGGAAAAGTGCTTCAACCCCTTAATCATCTCGGTAGCCTTCTTCTGCACTACAACATCTAAGAAACCAAGCAAAATATAGGCAAACTGTAGTTTATCATATCTGTAAAACATTACTTACTTGCGTCCCAACAGTCTCCTGGAAGCATCGCCCAAGCTGAGTTTTAGCAGAAATAGGGTACACGTGAGAAACTGGCTGCTGATGCGAATAGGGTGAATGTACTTTCTGAGTCTTCTGAAATGGTAGACTTTGATAAGAAACCTGGGAATGTCCTGATTGGGATGGCTTTGTTTTTTGTCCTGCAGATGAGCTGTCGATTCTTGAAACTTGATGGAACTGAACTGAAGCTTCAGGGGGATGTTTCACATGAATGTTCACAATATTAGGAGGAAATTTCACTGGAAAAATAATTAAAAGAAGAAATAGACCCCAATTAAGAAACACAGCTCTTTAACTCAACAATACCAAACATATAATACATTATTTTTTTACAAGCAATATTTTACATATCCTTAGCTTTAGCCAAAAATAGGCAGTAAGACAACAGCCAGATTCTGATGTCTCAACAAACCTCTATTTACCTGTGATGGGCACTAATGCAGCTTGTTCTCATGCTCAGGTGTTCCCTCCCATCTCCTCTATTCTTGCGCACAGCGTAACTGAACACTTGTTTAGGAAGTTCTGAATCAAGCTCCAACCTATCATGACAGGGCCCTGCTGATATTATCATAACCATATTGGTGGAACTACTAAGAACAAATTTCTATAAGCAAATTTTGCAAATAAAATTTCAAATTTGTAAATTACACTTACACAGCACAGATTTTTTTGTGTATAAAAATGGGAAATGTGTCATAAAAATGGGAAGATGTTCCAAAAACAGCTTTAAATAAGAACAGTTGTTTTAATATCCACAATTCTGCTTAACCAATTTTAAATTATCAAAGCAACTGTAGTTGGCTTCATACAGTCTGTCTTTGAGTCTTTCTCTCTCTCTACCTGGATTCCTGTCTGACAGCAAAGATATGAAAAAGATAAGCAACATTTTATAAAAAGAAGTAGGATGTCATGACAGAAGCTGTCTCATTTTGAAAATACGACTTCGTTTTTTGTTTCGGAATGAACGAAAGTCACAATATCAAACTGTCTTTCAGTAGTATGTTTCTCATTACTTGAACCATCTAAGGAAAACAACACCCAGTCATTTTGATAGCCTCTGAATTCCAGCTAAGTTTAAAGCTATGCGGATGGGTTTTATGACAGTCTCTGGGTTCTCCAACAGCCAAAATAAGAAATAAAACTACAGCCAATAGAAAAATCCAGACATTAAGAGGAGGAGGAAATGTTTACCTTTTACTCCTTGCTGCCCAGGCATAGTCAGTGGTAAAGTATGCATAGAATGGATGACATGTGATCCCACAGCCTTGCTTGCTTGCTGTGGAGTATGATAGAGTTTCAGAGCGCTGCTGCTCTGAACTGGTATCTGGCAAAGTTTACCAGTGTAATTCGGGGGACACTGGCATTTATCTCTAGAACTACACTGGCCCCCGTTCATACATGGAAGATGGCAAATAACTGAAAGACAAAAAGGGGAGGGAAGATCAGTGTTAATCTCTCAGCGTTCATTTCTCAGTCCCTTGAAAAATACTATCAACCATTTAGTCATTTTGTTTAAAGATTAGGTTTGATGAGTTGGCAGGCATATCCTTCCCGTCTTCACTTTAGGAATTTATTCAGAGATGCCCGTTCTTAGACTGTGTTCTCTGTTCAAAATGTAATTAGTTATGTTTCAGTACTTAGCAAAAGACAGTATGAATATATATGTATAACGTCGTATTTCAAAAAATATGTCAGTCATTATGTGCCTAACTTTCAGAGACTACAAGGCTAAATATACTACGCCACACTTGACTCTTAGACTATAAAATATTCCTAATGGCTTGTAGTCCATCTGTCAAGAAAAAAACCGGTGTTTAGAGCCTTTACAATCCATAGTTGCCAGGACAGTACTCTGGTAGATGTGCAATGGATTATAGTTTTCCTATGAAGTCAATAGGGTATTATAATTGGGGGTATAAGCAGGGGATATCTTTGATCCCAGCACAGCACATCTGGCCACCAAACTTTGCCACTTTGTTCTCTCCCACAATTTTTTTAGATTTGAGGACAGCTTACACCGGGGGTGTCAAACATAAGGCCAGCGGGCCAGATCTGGCTCCTTGAGAGCTCTTATCCGGCCCACAAGCAGCCAAGGCAACCACCACCACCTCACTCTCAATCTTGGTTGGCGAGGCACGGCACAGCCTGACCAAGTGACATTTATGTCATATTCGGCACTCGTAACAATTGAGTTTGACACCCCTGGCTTACACCCTAAGGTTAATGTCATCATCATAGGTACCTGAATGATTCCATAGCACACCAACATACTCATGGCTAATTCAGAGCAGAACTTGCTCAACTTCTGCCCACAAATGGCTCTCTTCTATTTGACATGTATTCATGGACAGTCCAAGGTCGCTATGCATAAGCAGGTAATGGAAAACCACCTTTGAGCCTCTCCTGCCTTGAAAAACCTATGAGGAAGTTATAAGTCCACTGTGACTTGACTGCACTTTCCACCACCACAATGATATTTGATTATTCCAGGGTGCCAATATGTCCAGTTGTGTGGGATATAAATTTCAGTTTGTACAGTGTGAGGATGCGGACAGGATTCTGTGAAGTTTGAGACCTACCACCTGTTTGTTAGAGCTCTGCCCCTCTTGACTGCTTAAATCTGCTAGGGGGGCTGGCGGACTGCGTCTGGGGGACAGTAAATGTCTTCCTGAGACATGGGGTGGTTGTTCCTGCCTTGAAGTGGGCAGTAGTGTGTCCACTCCTAAAGAAACCTACTCTGGACCCAGGAGAGCTGAATAACTGACATACAGTCTCAAATGTAC
Source organism: Euleptes europaea (assembly GCF_029931775.1). NCBI lineage: Eukaryota > Metazoa > Chordata > Lepidosauria > Squamata > Sphaerodactylidae > Euleptes > Euleptes europaea. The sequence goes on along the minus strand of NC_079318.1, from coordinate 35,013,171 downwards.
AATTCTTGAGCAAGGCGATTGAACCCTCCCTCCCTTTATCTTAGTCTTTCAGATGTTCTCTCATTAATTTCCCTGTTTTGTCACAATTTTCAGTGGTGTTTGCATGAGGCTGGATCCAGTTTGGAGGGGGGAGCCGGCCTGTGTGCCCCCTTTTCCCACTCTGGGGATCCCAATAAGGGATTCTGGGGGAGGCCTGGTAAGGGACATGACCAGCTTGGGGGTTGTCAGGATGGCCTCCCTCCAAGTGGCAGGGGAATCACAGAGTGGCTCCCATCCAAGTGGTGTCCTGAATACTGCCATCCCAAACTACTCCCAGCAGGCGGGCTAGAAATAAGAGGTCCTTCCAGGCTACTCCCCAGCAGGCAGGCTGAGGAGTAGGAGGTACACCATCGGACAGCAGCTGGACCGGCCAATGATCTGGATCCAGCCTCTATGCTATGCCAATGCCCTTACGCTGTAACCAATCAAAGTTGTGGCCATTTTCATCCCAATGCCATGTCTTGTGTTTGATTGTGCATGCCTGGATTTTGCAAGTGTGGGTCAGGGTAGCTGTCACTGCCTGCCCCGCCCCCAGCTAAGCACTGGGTCAACAAAGAGCTCTAGAATACCTCCCAGCACTGGTCTAACCAGGTAAATAACCCACATGTGGGATTGCACAGAGAAAACAATGAAAAACAAATACACACTAGTGATTTACATTACAATAAAAAGCCAGTATTGGAAACAGGATATGCATGTTTTCTATTGATGCAAGAGTTCCAACTGAGACATATAATTCTTTAGAATAAAGAAATAAGGTATTATAAAAGTTCCTAAAAGCATGCTTCTTTCCCTTTTTGTTTGAACACACATCTATTTTACTCTTTTAATATATTTATAACCTTCACTTCTCAATTAAAAACCCCCATAGTAGTTTAGAGTAATAATAAAATTAAACTTATAAACACAATGAATCAAAACAATAGCAGAAGATAAAATCAGAATCAAATCCATCAGCGATAAAGTAACTTGATGATAAAATACAAAAACAGCAACAGCGCGTACAATGCCAGAAAGTGATAGAACTTTCCGTGAACACCAAGAGACAAGGTACACACACACACACACACACTGATCTTTGAATTGTTAGTTTTTCTGTTGGATGTCACCAGAACTATGTACAGAACACAGTTCACATTGTTTGAACTACGCAACGGAGGACGTTTTCATGAGACCCATATGGGCTATTAAAATTACTCACAATATTTGTATACAGAAAAAGACACAAACTACCCATCTTCTAACTATGAACTTTAATAAACCATGCTGAACACAAGCTATGAATAATGACTTCTTGCCTTTATTTTAACATCTTCAGTGAATTTAGTGGTGGTGAAATGTGCCAAGAAGACTCAAAATCTGGTAGACTTTGGGAGAGGTGGTACAGCTGTAACTCAAGATATGACTGTGGACCTCTTGCGGCACTCTTCAAATGAATCTGAATCTTTTTCGTAAGGGGTGAATCGGCTGATCATAATTCACCAGGGTCACCATATTCCTGGGGGAGTAGCATTCTAAAAAGGATTGAGACTGCAGAATCATTGCTAGATTAAAGTCAAGGTAAAGTGTGGCGATAAATACGAGGGAGCTTAATGGGACATCCTTCTCCCAATCTACAATTACAACCAAATTCAAGGTGTGTGGTTCTACTCATAATCCTCACCCACACATATATACCACCTCCCACCCAAAGTCCACTTCCAACATGTAGCCACCCACATCGGAAGCTGCTTCTGATGACAGCAGGCAGAACACGATATGGTAAATCACTGACTCATGTAACCCGCGCAAGAAACGCTAATCTTTGGCCAAAGGGAAATTTAATGAGCACTTGGGGCTGCAGCAACCATCAAAGATGAAGCGTAAAATAATAACAATGCCTTTTTTTTGCTCAGAATATTCCTTTTGTTTGATGAAGCATCCAGTTACACTAGATAGCTCGTGTCTCTATTTCTATGGCACTAATGCAACCACACCAACATTTAAGAATCAGGTTTCAGTTAATCTTCAGCAACAGCTGGATTAACATGGCAGCTAGGAATGGAGCAGACCAAACAATTCAGTTTTAAATTAAACCAAAAATGTAAAAAAACGCAAAGACAAAAAGGAGTAGCTGTTGTGACTGAATTAAGTCAGTAACCTAATTCCAAACTGAATACTGTACAATGGCTTCAATTCCTCCCTCCCTCCAGGCAAGACACTGAGGAAAAGAGCACATTTCATCCACTGTACCTTAACACTGTAACAGTGCCATCCTGAGAAAGCTAAATGACCAGTAAGTAAAACGCAGAACCACAAAGGGCACCAACCTCTCTTGAGGCCATCCTGCCTCCTATTGGCTGGTTCCATATTTATTCAGGGCCAAACTAGCCGTGATGGTTTCCGCAGCTCAGACCTGTGGTCACCACTGCCATTTTAAAGAGATTTTAAAATGCTGCAAGGGCCCGATTTGGCCTGCAGCAGAGTGGTAAGCTGCAGTACTGCAGTCCAAGCTCTGCTCACGACCTGAGTTCGATCCCAACGGAAGTCGGTTTCAGGTAGCTGGCTCAAGGTTGACTCAGCCTTCCATCCTTCCGAGGTCGGTAAAATGAGGACCCAGCTTGCTGGGGGTAAAGGGAAGATGATTGGGGAAGGCACTGGCAAACCACCCCGTAAAACAAAGTCTGCCTAGTAAACGTCAGGATGTGACATCACCCCATGGGTCAGGAATGACCCAGTGCTTGCACAGGGGACCTTTACCTTTTATTTAAGATGAGCTGAGGTGCTCTTGTTTCCACCTACATGCCTTTTCAAGTGCTGGAACAGCTGCACCCCCACAGCTGTTTTGGTACTTGATATGGGGCATATAGGAGCCCCGTGGTGCAGAGTGTTAAGCTGCAGTACTGCAGTCAAAAGCTCTGCTCACAACCTGAGTTCGATCCCAACGGAAGTTGGTTTCAGGTAGCTGGCTCAAGGTTGACTCAGCCTTCCATCCTTCTGAGGTCGGTGAAATGAGTACCCAGCTTGCTGGGGGTAAAAGGAAGATGACTGGGGAAGGCACTGGCAAACCACCCCGCAAACAAAGTCTGCCTTGGAAACGTCGGGATGTGACGTCACCCCATAGGTCAGGAATGACCCGGTGCTTGCACAGGGAACCTTTACCTTATGGTGCATATGGGGGGGAACAACACCTCAGCCCGCAGAGCTGCCTCACAACATTTTTAAATCTCGGTTCTGAGGACACCATCACGTCTAGTTTGGCCCTCAATCTTCTTACGAGATACCAGTGAATCACTCAGGCTGCAAATATAAGGGCACCTTCCTGGGAATATTACAGTGAGTGCTTTCAGACATTGGGGATCCAACAGAGCTGTACTAATTTCCTGCCCTCCCTGTTCTCATGATACCTGCAGTGAGATAGCCAGAAACAAAATGGCTGGGTGTGTGTGTTAGTCTGGACCCTCCTCTGCTTTGGCTGAAAAATGGCCACTCGGTTCAGTTAAAATGAAAGAGTCCTGTGGGGCTGGCAGGGGCTGGTGACGTATTTAAAAAAATACACTACACACAATTACAAAGCAGCACTTTCAAAGGTGAGAGACTCAGAAGTTCCACATTTCACTGGGGATGCATAATTGATCACAAGGTACTCCTGGAATTTCTTCAGGGCAAAAAGCTCCCACGCATAGAGTTTTGAGAATTCAGATGAGAAAACTGCATCCAGAGACCAGCAAACCCAAGGCAAATTTCCCATGCATAAAAGGTCTACATTTAAAAGGTAATGTAAATACAGTGTTCGAGAATTCAAAAGTGTTCTGCTGTTTGCCAGATAAAAGAATATATATATTTCATCTGGCAGCAAGCACAGCAGAAGAAAAATTTTGACAAGAAATTATCCTTATTATCCAAAATAATTTTTTTTAACCAAGTAAGTCTATAAAGTTATGGATTCTAAAGCTGGATATAGACAACTGTATCTCATTTTTATGGAGCCGTAATTAATGTTCAATACTTGAACTATATGACAGCCCAAAGAACATTTGAACAAGACTCCCAGCCCATTAAAAAAAAACCCACCCAGTGAGTTTTCCCTTTTCATGGTAGTTTGGTTATCTATATCCTTTATCCAAGTAATAAGGTGAATGGCACCACATGTCAGATCTGTCGCAAAACTATAATCTGAACCCACCCTCTATTTACATGAAATATATTCCCTTGATGTCTACAGTCTTAAGTATTGTTACACGAAGGAGGATAGTAAGTACATTTTAACTATCTTCCAGCTGCTTGATGTAATAACACTGCCACTATTTTTTTAAATCAACAATGAATTATTTTATTAAATTGGTATGCTAAAATACCCCTGACCTGGATAGCCCAGGCTAGCCCAAGCTTGTCAAATCTCGGAAGCTAAGCAGGGTCAGCACTCGTTAGTATTTGGATGAGAAAACACCAAGAAATACCAGGGTCGCTATGCAGAGGCAGGCAATGCCCAACTACCTCTGAAACTCTCTTGCCTTGAAACCCCTACGAGGTTGCCATAAATGGGTTGCAATCTGATGGCAAAAAAATTACTAAAATAAACTTTTACATTGGTTAGAATGTTTGAAGAGCCACCATATGCAAGAAAATTGTATTTTTAAAGCAATACTTCTAAACTTCACTAACGTATATTGAAGTAGGATTTGATTTTTGATTTCCTTTCCTATGCCTTATATTTTAAAATGGCAGCAAATGATCTGTAGTAGGTGAAACCTGCCATGCACCTACTGCAAAAAGGGGGGGCAAGATGGACAAAGAAACAATTGTGTTACAAAGAAAATAAGCACCAAATATCTGGCACAAGTTGCCAAAATGGTTTTTAAGCCTTGTCTCACTCTACCAGCTGTTTTGTCTGACTTTATGTGTCTCCTTAACCAGCTTTCCCTGGCACAGAACCCCTTTTATGTCATGGTACACACACACCCCTCCAGTGCTATTTGGAATATATGCTTGACTGGCTAAGGTATTGACATATCAGTGGTAACCAAACCATTCCTCGGCTTTCATATTGTCCACTGAACCCTGTGGGATTCCATATAAAACATGGAAAAGAACAAACACATGCACTTTGTTACAGGAAAAAGAAAGAAATATAAATCAAGGACCAAATGGATTACTTTGATGTTCATTTTCCTGGGAATATAATCTGGTGTTCATTTTCTTCCCTTCTATACCTAACGCTGACATTTTAAAGACAATTTTGTTAAAGAACCACTGTAATGCAATAATATGCTATTGGATCCTTTTCCTGCACATGAAAGCTACAGTCAAAAAATGTATAGGCTTCCTTACATCCACTTTTTGAACAGATTAAGTAATTTTCTATCATTCTTCCATGGACTCAGTACAGTACGTAATTATTGATAGTAATTTTAATAAAATGTAAAGGTGCTTACATACATGAATAACACGGATGAATTCTTACACTAACATAAATGTACCCCATGAATCAACAATAATGCAAAGTTCAGGCCCCTGACTCACCGAAGGGCCCAATTTGGTGGTCGAAGCGGAGTGCGGGGCTGAGCCAGCTCGGTGGGCAGTGTAATGGTGGCGGCTCTCAGGGCCAGTGGGCAGCCGGGGAGCCTGCTGCAGCCCTTCTCCTTCCAACAGCAATCACTTAATGGCGGCGCACATGTGGGGTGGGAAATTGCCGATCACCGGCTCCTGCGCCTGCCGACCTGTCTGGCCTTCTGCCCGCCTCCAGTTCAAATGAGCCATGACAGCTCTCTAGTTTTCACTCAGGTCCGGCCATGACGTATATAAGGAGGGTCCTGCTGGCCCCAACGGCATTCGGCTTTGGGTTGTGCCACCCACTCTCCCTTTATTCAGCGTTTGGGTTTATTGTGTGTCACAACTTTGTGTTGGCTGTTTGGCATGGGGCCGGATCCAGTTTGGGGGGAAACCGGCCTGCATGCCCTCTTTCCCCACACTTGGAGAATCCCAATAAGGGATTCTGAGGGAGGTCTAAAAGGTATCGGAGCAAGCCCAGCTTGGGGGCTGTCAAGGGACTTGTCCAGCCGGGGTGGGGAGGGGGGCCTCTTTCCAAGTGGCAGGGAACCACACAGCTTGCTTCCATCCATGTGGATTCAGATACTGCCATCTTTTTTTTGCTCCCACCAAGCAGGCTGGGAGGTCCATCACATCAGCCCACACCGAGCGGGCTGATGTTAAGGATCACACCCCAATGACATGCCAATGCCTAATGCTGTAACAATAAAGTTGTGGCCATTTTCATTCCAGCTACTGTCTCTGTGCCTTTACTGTAACTTGGGTCCCAGGAGTATTGTGGGAGGCCAGGGTCACAGGGGTAGTTGGCTGGGGAGACCAGGAAAAACTATATATATATATATATAAAAGGTGCATTGTTTACTTATCGAGAAGATCCTTTCCGCTCTGAAGAAGACGGTCATCTTGCAGTGTTGGGTGTTTCTCGTCCCATTTGCTAGGAGAGGCAGGACTAATTTTAAAACAGCTTCCTGTCTCGGGGCGAGGAACACCCATCTACTTCCAGTTCTTTGACAAGCTTACAATGACAGGAAACAACAGATCAGGTTAACAAACAAGTCACGAAACAATTCAACACCCAACTGGGTGAACTAAACTAACTGAAATTTAGGATTGAACTCATCCCTAGGTTGGATGAAACGTAGTCACTGTAGTGTGGTTGCAGCACCGTCTGCCACCCTTGGAAGATGACTGGCATCTCCGGGTGGGGCACGATGACCTTCTTCTTCAGAGCGGAAAGGACCTTCTCGGTAAGTAAACAATGTACCTTTCCCGCTCTGAACGAAGGTCATCTTGCAGCGTTGGGATGTCCAAGAGCTATTCATTTGGGTGGGAATCCGTGTCGTCATCTTCCACCACGTGTTGCAAGACACACCGTCCGAATGCGGCTTCCGCTGAAGCTATGGTATTGATGCGTTAGTGCCTGATGAAGGTAGAAGGGTTAGACCATGTGGCCGCTCGGCAGATCTCTTCTGTAGAGGCTTGCTTGAAAAAGGCGGCCGATGTGGCCGCACTGCGTAAGAAATGGGCCGTGATTCCTGTTGGAGGCGTGATGCCTCTGGCGATGTAGGCCTCCCTAATGCATCCTCGAACTGTAGAGCTAATGGACTGTTGGGACATTGGCATACCCTTATTGGGGTTCGTTATGGCAATAAATAGCCGCTCCGTCTTTCTAATGGCGGCAGTCCTTGAGATGTAGATGCGCAGGGCCCCCGCGTACGTCCAAATTATGCCAAGTGCGTTCCTTGGATCCCGTTTGATTAGGGCAAAAGGAAGGTAAGTTGATTTCTTGAGTTTGATGAAATGACGAACAAACCTTGGGAGTGAATGAAGGATCTGTCCGAAGGACCACTCTGTCTTTATGGAAAATGCATAAGTCCTTGCGAACTGACAGAGTGCTCAGTTCCGACAGCCGGCGAGCCGAGGTGATGGCTACCAGAAATAATGTTTTCATTCGAAGGTATCTGAGGGAGATCTCTCTCATAGGCTCGAACGGTTTTTTGGTAAGGCCCAATAGGACTGTATTCAGCCTCCAGGTAAGGAAGCGATGTAACACAGGGGGTGTGGATTGAGTTACCCCTTTGATAAATGCCTTGACCTGTGGGTGAGACAAAATGGCAGTCCCACTACCAGACAAACTGATGCTATAGCCGCTATCTGCCCATGTCAGGATGATGTTGGCCTCCTGACTCAGGGCTTTTGATCTGGATCCTCCTTGTCTGTTGATGTAGGCCTTGGAGGCCACGTTGTCTGTTCGAATGAGTACGTGGTGATTCCCTTTCTAGAAAGGGAGTCCATTTTTCTATCTAACATGTCTTTAATAGAGCCCCCCCATCCTCTATGAAAAAATCAGTGAAGTGCGGTGATGGGAGCATCCACCACTGGTAATTGTAGCATGGCCATGGCTTCAGGAGCCATGTCGTACAACTTTTTGGCTAGGCCTGAGGGCTGTTTATTGTGTAAGGGTTTGTCCCGTTCGGTTCTGATTAGGTTCTCAAAGTGTTCTGGCATAGGAACCTTCAGTATATGGGAATCCCCTTGGGGAAAATAATCCTTAGATCCCCTACATTTTGCTTTAGATTTAGGCTCTTCAGAGGGATCGGGCTCATCTAGGAGGTCTAGGGCAAAGAGAGCCTTAGCCAGAAAGGACTGGTAATCGTCAGGATTGAACAATCTGGGTTGTTGTTCCTGAACTACTGGGAGTTCTTCATCAGATATGAATTCTCCTTCTTCTAAATCGTCAGCAACTGAGCCCGTTGCCTAAAGTCTCCCAAGTCTAAGGCATGCCTATTGGGAGCAGCTTTCAAGGCAGCTTTTGTTAACCACTGCTTATTCCCTATGGACTGAGAGCAGCAGGGATCTGCAGAAGAAAGGGAAGAAGTTTCTGAGGCAAGGGACTCCCCCCCCCCCCCGATTCTGGACAGATAAAACCAAGGCTTGGAGTTTCTGGAAGTGGCTAGTGAAGGTGTGCTCAATTAAGGCATTCACCTTTTCCTCAGTTAGGGTTTGGGAAGGGGCCCCACTCTCTGTCAAAGGTGGGGTTACTTTACCCTCTGGCGTCTTGGTAGAGCGCTTGGAGCTGTGGCGATCCAAGGAACTGGCAGGGACCTTGGAGGTCGAGGCGGTACTCAGCTTGTTATGGCACCGGCGGTTTGTTCTTTTCCAGCTCTTTTTGCCACCATTCGCGCCAGCCTTCTTCGCACCCTTTTTTCCTCTGTCCTTATCGGTTGATTGAGAGGGCAGTGGGGCTTTCGCTGATTCCCCGTCTGAAAGACCGCCGGGGCGGCTGACAGGGGGGCTCGCTCGGGGCTGATTGCTGAAAGCCGCGTCGTGGTTGTTGTTGGAAAGGAGCTCCACTTCTTCCTGACGCGAAGCGGAGGCGGCGGCCATTTTACGTGCGCGCGCCCTTCCTGCTCTTTCTCTCCCTGTTCGGAGCGGGCTGTCAGAAGCCGCCAAAAAGGTGAACGGGAGACTAAACAATAACGCGGACACAACCCAAAAGGAAGGATGGGAGGGAAGACAAATTGGAAGGTCCAAAAGGAATCTAATCTCCTCAGAAAATCTTCTATCTAAGTCCCAGCTAGGGCTGGGCACGTCCTCTCTCTGGCAAAGGCAGGAGAATAACTGGGAGTAGGTGGGCGTTCCTTGCCCCGAGACAGGAAGCTGTTTTAAAATTAGTCCTGCCTCTCCTAGCAAATGGGACGAGAAACACCCAACGCTGTGCAAGATGACCTTCGTTCAGAGCGGGGAAAACATTGGGCAGTTTTAAAAAACCCAAAACGATAAAAGAAGCACCTGTAGCTTTAATGAACAGATGCCCTCAGTGGTTGTTGCTGGGCACCCACAACAGTTTGAATAGAATTTCAGGCTTGGTTTGTCAATAACATGCAGGGGGAGGGACAAGTCATTTCCCAGGGCTGCTAGACCTGGCTGCTTCCTACTATAGAACTGCAGCCACCCCAAGAAACCCAGTACAATATAGTGATAAGAGTTTCAGACTGGGACTTGGAATCCCCCTTCTGCTGTGTAAACTCAGTGGGTGACTTTAGGCCAGTTACACTTTCCCACCCTAACCTACCTCACAGGGTTGTTGTGAGGATAAAATGAAAAGGAGACTGATGTAAGCTGCACTGGATCCCCATTGTGTAGAAGGGCAGGATATAAAGGAAGTTAATAAGTAATATGGTGGCAGATAAAAGGTAGAGAGGTGGGTCATGTGAAGGAAAGAAGGAAATAGGGAAATGGGAGGATACAGGAGTTGCTAGGATGAGGGAAAGAGGAAATAGTGTGGGGAGAGAATACAGAACAAAGGGAGGTGCCCTCCCACAAGTCATCTTCCGGCCCTGCTTCCAGAAGCAGAAGATCTGAGCCAAGAAATTAATCCAGGCCAGGTGCAAAGAGACAGAAGAGAATTGCCACCAGAAGAGCTAGAGGGAAGGAACCAGTGAAGCAATGGTATCGTCAATGAGTATTCTTTAGACGCAGGGACTGAGAAGTACAAGTACAAAATAACTTTCTTAGCTTGGTCAAGGCTTGGAAGGAGACCTGGAAGTACACAGCCAACAGTCAGCATGATTTAGACCAGAAGTGGTTAAAATATAACAGAAGGCAGGTAAAAGAAAACAGAATATGTGGGCCTTTATTTGTCAAAATATGTCATTCAGTAGCAAGAGATATTTATCCATAAGCTGACAGGTTCAAGAGAAGAACATCACAGCAGTTTATCTTATAAAGCCTAAAAAGAATGCAAGAGGGTGTACTGGATCAGACCCTAACTGTTCCAACATGCTGCAATATTACTCAACTCCTTATTAAAAAAAAAGTTCTATATTCTTTGAAAAGCTGGATCCACTACCAAAGTAATCACACAATAGAAGCAAAATTATACGAATACAGGTTGAGTATCCCTTAACGACATCCAAAAACTGGAATGACCCGAAAACTGGACTTCTAAGACAAACATCATTGTTAATGAAGCGGATGACTCTGGAGGAAACATTTTAAAAAGCCATCCAGCAGAACGCCTCCTCATCCCTAGAGGACCCACTTCCTGGTCCCTCAATTGCTTCTGATGTTTCCTCTCACCTAAAAAGACAAAATACAGTGCACACAGCATCTCAGGTGGAGACTGAAAGCCTGCCATTGTTAGTTTGCTTGTTGTTTGTTGTTAGTTTGCTTGTTGTTTGTTGTTGCCCTTGTTTAACAGCTGATATAGGTATTCTGGTGAGTTCTGATGGCTCAATGCAGAACTAAACCCACTGAGTGACCTTTCATCACCATCTCGCTGCTCCTCTCTATGCATGCTCCCCAGCAGGTCCTTTCAAGACACCGTAAAACAGGGCACCTCAACAAGGGCTTGCAGCCCAGCAGGTGAGGTTCCACAACCTGAGGGTCCCAACCCACAGGCTGCTGACTTAAACAATCACTTTATCAGATGTATGTCCCAACTTACCCTTCCAAGATTTACAGTAAAACCATGTAAAGATTATGATTGAGTTACTGAAATTTAATTAAAGAAATGTCCCAGATCTATACCCATCTGCCCAACACTGCATCTGCTCCAGTCTACTTGGTCCCAGGACCAGCTCTGTGATTGAGGATGGTTGAGGGTGTAGGCTCTGCTTCCACCCCTTCTTCTCACCCCTTGCTGCCACTACCTATTATTCCTCACCTCACCCCCTCCTCATCCAGAAGATGAAACAGTTAACACTTAACGTCTCCACACCATGGCAAATCATACACATGGATGGAGGCTTCCCAAATGACTTCAAAGAAATCTCATTAGCTCTATTGGGTACCTATGGCTTGCAGCTTGTGTATAAAGACACCTGGGGAAGAAGGAGAGAAAGACTATTAGCTGTGAGGACAGAGAAAGTAGGGAGAAGTGATGGGAGGGTGGGGGGTGGCAGCAGAGACGGTGGTCTCAGGAGGCACCCCTTGACGAACTGCTGCTGTTCACTCCTAAGGCTACTGACAGGGGTCAAGGACTATTCAGTGTTCTGAACCACATTCCACTACCTGTACAGCTTGGTACACATGACCTCTAGGGACTAGGAGTTATAGTAACCATCTGTTGCCTAACTTGTAACACCACTGCACTGTCCGAGTGTGTGTGTGAGGCAAACCAGACCTGGTATGGACCTACCACTCACAGATACAGTCTTCACTCAGTTAATGGTGAATCCTCATGAACCCCAAAATGCATATTTAGCCTCCCTCCCCCCATTTTATCCCTACTTTGATTTAATAGCCTGTACACACACCACCAAAAAGAATCCCGTGGCGCACTACTGCAGTCCAAGCTCTGCTCACGACCTGAGTTTGATCCCAACATAAGTTGGTTTCAGGTAGCTGGCTCAAGGTTGACTCAGCCTTCCATCCTTCCGAGGTCGGTAAAATGAGGACCCAGCTTGCTGGGGGTAAAGGGAAGATGACTGGGGAAGGCACTGGCAAACCACCCCGTAAACAAAGTCTGCCTAGGAAATGTCGGGATGTGACATCACCCCATGGGTCAGGAATGACCCGGTGCTTGCACAGGGGACCTTTACCTTTACACACAACACATGTCTCCATCATGTATCAAATTTTATTGCCAATTGCTTTTTAAAAGCAGGTTATTGTATCAGTACTTAGAAATTCTATTTCTGATAAAGCAACACGAGAGGCCAGGCCAAAAAAAATGTGCACTGTATTAACAGGATGTATTCTGCTCAGTGTGTTCAATTAGTAGTGTGGAGAATAGCAAGCAGCACAGCTGTATGTTAACAGGCTGCTCAGGCCTTCTTTCTGCATTTCAAAATTAAGTCCACTGCCTTTGGGGGGCAACAAATTAGTTTAAACAGCTGAGTTCAATATACCGTTTACAAGATTCTCTAAAAGTATCCATTAATAAACTTCTCCTTATTTTTCAGTTTCTCAAGTATTGTCATATACTTGATGGAAATGTAGGATAATTTCACCATAGCAAGGTTTTTATATGCGCAGAAACTTTGTTTAGGTGTAGATATGTGGATCTGCACCATAGCCTATAAGTAATGCAACTCAAGGGCACTTTCAGACATTGTCTTTTGTGGATGATCAATGCTGAACAATCAGAACACCAAACACCTGCAATCTCCATATTCAGGAAGCCTATTCCCATTGCTGGACAATGAAGAAAGCTGACAGGAAGAAAGTAGACTCCTTTGAAATGTGGTGTTGGAGGAGAGTGTTACGGATACCATGGACGGCCAAAAAAAACAAATCAGTGGGTTATAGATCAAATCAAGCCTGAACTGACCCTAGAAGCTAAAATCACTAAACTGAGGCTATCTTATTTTGGTCACATTATGAGAAGGCAAGAGTCACTAGAAAAGACAGTCATGCTAGGAAATGTGGAGGGCAGCAGGAAAAGAGGAAGACCCAACAAGAGATGGATTGACTCAATAAAGGAAGCCACGGCCCTCTATTTGCAAGATCTGAGCAACGCTGTCAAAGATAGGACATTCTGGAGGACATTGATTAATAGGGTCGTTATGAGTCGGAAGCGACTTGACGGCACTTAACACACACACACACACATTCCCACTGCCTATTACTTCTATTCTACACATTTGACACACCTACCGATGTGACAAAAACACCACTCTATCTCTAAAATGCAGTACTAGGAAATACTTCTACTCTCTGAGGCAATTCTTCCTGTGGTTCCTGGTTTGGTACAAACTCTGCCAGGAACAACATCTCGAAGAACCACTAGAACCACTGGTGTCTGTCTCTCCTTCCCCCGCCTAACTATTCTAATTGTACTTGGAAAGATTGCACTATTCTAAGGACGTTTGCAGGAAATAAATTGTTTCAAGACTTGCTAGGATGGAAAATCAGTAGAAAGGACACATTTCTGGTGATTGTGTTACACATCAACATAGTCACCGGGTGATCATCTGAACTGGTCTACCTGCCCCACTGCAAATCTAGATACAATAAATTTAAACAGGAATTTACTGCATTTGCTTTTTAAGTACATCAACTTCTACTTGGCTAGATAATTTACAGGAAGGGAAATGGCGTTTTTCATACAGTATCATTAAACAAACTTTGAAACCCTGTTATCAAGCATCTCTTTCTTGTCATATTTAATATAAATGGTGAACACCACTGCAAGTGGTATACCAAAGAACACCACCTTTCTATCTGGAAAGCACATAAAAGCAATCACTGGGGACAATAATTGTACGTTACCTTCCTTTTAAAATTTCATCTCTAAGTGTTCAGTCTCCTGTTTGAACACTTGACACATAATAAATCTGTGGCACTCACAGCAGCCTCAAGGCAAGAGTTTTAAAGCTGGCACCCATTTCACTCCCAGGAATGCAAAGTCAAGCAATTTCCGCACAATGTCTTTCAGGAAAATTTCATCTAACTAGGTCTCACATTCCCTTATAAAAATGTAAACCACAAACTGAAAGAACATTATTTCTTCCTTCATCTTGCCATATTTTTCCATCCAATTTGTGGGTTTCCATAAAAAACTACTGTCTAACATATAGTCCCCCTACAACTTCAACTACACATTTTTTAAAGTACTGTTATTCTCTTTTACACTTCAGGAGAATCATCAAGTGCAGTCTGGGGGGGGATGCCCAACAACCTACAAGATATGATGCTTACTAACAGACCCTTCAGGAAAGAGCTAAGCAATTCAGAATATGCATGAACAGATTAAGCCCAAAAAGGATTAACAAGGAGAAGTAAAGATTCACAAGACTTACCTACTCGGAAGTTGGGTGCTGTCAAGGTGTCAGCCGCATGCCCGTTTTCACTAATCAGCGTGGTGGTGTTTCCTTTCTCACAGCTGTTTTGACAGGTGCCTTTTTTACAAGTCACCTTACAGATGCTGGGTGTAAAGACCACTTTGATACGTCCTGTGTGATTTCCCACTGAGAGCAGAGGCAAAGAGAAAAAGAAAAACAAACAGGTCACTTTGGTAGCCATTGATTTCCTTCAAATGCTTTGTGTTTTTTTTTGTTTTCAAGATTTTTTAAAAAGCAAAAGTTCCAAATGGAGGAGGGCAGTCTTCAGTGCTCTCTCCTCGATATCCAGTGGTGTCTCTGAAACAGGAGTAGGAAGCTTAGCAAACAGGACTCCGGGATCCACTCCAAAACCACATTTAAAGTCAAGTCACTGGAGTGGGATTAGTAATCACAATGCTGCATTTTATTCACAGTCAAAGAGCAATACCAGGGGCATGACAGCTTAAATAGCCAACCCTGACAAGCAGATGTAATGTAAAGCGACTGGCTGTTCACCTAGGGGTGAATAAACTCTTGAGTCCTCCCCTCCTGCATACTTTTCCTGTTTCTACACTTATTAAGTCACTATTTGTAGCCCAACCCCTGGAAATGTTTTAGGCATGCCGCATGTCTCAAAACATCTGTCTCAAATCTCCTGGCACCCCTGCCTGAAGTGAACAAATCCTGTGACGCAGCTGCCGGGACCCTTTATTTCTCCCCACCCCACTGATTCTTGCCCCAGTTACACCACATTGATTTACATATTCTAGGTTTACTTTATCGTCGACTGCTAACACTTAAACCTAGATTTTAATTATGAAAGATTGCCAGTGGATAGCTACAGGATTAAATGGTTTCAGAGCAACACCTGTAGCTAACAGAGGGTGGAGTGGTGTAGGAGCCCAGCATTTTAGTTTGATTTCTTCTTAAAAAGGTAAAGGTCCCCTGTGCAAGCACCGGGTCATTCCTGACCCATGGAGTGACGTCACATCCCGACGTTTCCTAGGAAGACTTTGTTTACGGGTTGGTTTGCCAGTGCCTTCCCCAGTCATCTTCCCTTTACCCCCAGCAAGCTGGGTCCTCA
The DNA here is from genome assembly GCF_029931775.1 of Euleptes europaea. Classification (NCBI taxonomy): domain Eukaryota; kingdom Metazoa; phylum Chordata; class Lepidosauria; order Squamata; family Sphaerodactylidae; genus Euleptes; species Euleptes europaea. The sequence goes on along the minus strand of NC_079318.1, from coordinate 34,997,751 downwards.
TTTTACCAACCTCGGATGGAAGGCTGAGTCAACCTTGAGCCGGCTACCTGAAACCAACTTCCCTCGGGCTCAAACTCAGGTCATGAGCAGAGCTTGGACTGCAGTACTGCAGCTTACCACTCTGTGCCATGGGGCTCGTTTTGATTTCTTAGCAGACTGAAATATATACAAAATCCCTAATTTTCAGAATGGTTAAATATACATGCTACTGAGCAATCATATTTACGTCTCATATTCCTGTACCTTTAACAGTATATCCTTTTCTTTTCTTTTGCTTTTAAAGACTAAAAAGAGATTTCTGAAATTGGGTATGTTTGGCCTCGTTAACAATTTAATGCAGTCATTACTTATTAGCATTTATAGATAACAGTAACAGCTCACACAACTGCAAAGTGGATTTGCCCAAGGTGGATTTCTTCACAAACTATATGTTTATTTTAAGTATTGTCCCACGTTTTCCCTGATCCTACTATAAATGTGCAGAAAATACATAGGTTGGTTGGCTCATCTAGTGTCGTTTTCTCTCTGGGAAAATCTTATGGGTAAAGCCTAGGAAAATGAAGAATAGTTCCTAACAATCAAAAGAATATAATGTTCTGTTACTTTTGGCTGTTAGTAAGAGGGAGTGAAAGAAAAAGCATTGTGCTGATTCATCTGCAGACAGTAGCAATAAATGTTTGCTCTCCAGCTGCATAGCAAATGCTTACCCTACCTAACAAAAAGTTTTTAAACTCTGTTACAGCATGCCTCTCTGAGTCAATATTAAAACTTGTGAATTCCTCCTCCAAATGTAACAGGACCACATTCGCACATTACTTGTTTGTGGGAATTTAATGTGCTCATACATCACAGCAGCTTAAAAATAAGGGGCATACACCCGTCCTATCTACATGGTTGATGGAAGCAACTGTTGGACCAATGCAGGCGGTGCAACATACACATCTGATTTATCACTTTAGCTTGGCAGGTCTCTTTAGATTAGTGATCATCGCCTTTCCAGACCTGGGAACCCACTTTAACCCCCAAGTGGCTGCATGTAACAGGATGTCACATGACATCACAATCATGCGACAGAATTAGAGCAACCAGCATCTCTGAGCCTGACTATACTAAAAGGAATTTTCTCTATTGCTAACTCACTTCACCTCATCACCTTGCTGCTCCTCTCAGCATATGCATAAACACAGTCAGGGGAGGCAAGGCACTCTTGCAATTTAAATACACACACTAGAAGCAGGCCTTCCAAAAGGCAGCAACAAAAATAGAAGCTGTATAGTGGCTTACATTCAGCAGATGTGCTTCATGAACCACCTTAGGGTTCCTACTCATACGTGAAGACTATTGCTTTAGAGCAGAGCTTCTCAAACTGTGGGTCGCGACCCCATTTGGGGTCGCATAATTGAATTTTGGGGTCGCGAGAAGGGAAGCGAGGAGATGGGACAACACGCCCAGCTTCAAACTCCTTCACAGCACAACGAACTGCTTTGCATGCTCATGGAAAATATGCACCCAGATTGGTCAGGGGTAACACAAGGGGCCCTCCTATTGGCTCTTTGGGGAGAAGGGGGTGGAGAAAAGAAGAGGAGGGAGAGGGGGGGAGAAGAAGTCTCGCGAAGAAAACGCGCCAAACCCTCCTAATTGCTCTGCGGCTGAAAGGAGTGGAGTGCAGGAGCTTTGCCTGAGCTGTGATTGTGCTTTTTAGGCGGGAGTGACGGCTGTGTCGTGTAAGTCAGGGGCGTCAAACTTACATCCCGTGGTCCAGATCCAGCCCCTTAAGAGGTCCTATCAGGCCCACAAGCCAGCCAAGTGGCTCTCCGCAGCATGGCCAGTGAGTTTCCATGGCAGAGTGGGGATATTGGGTTGGTTGTTCTCAGAGAATTCATGGAGGGGGATGTACTAAAATGAATGACAGGATTGCCAGTTAGAAAGACTGCAAGGACCGAAGCAAGCACAGGCCTTGTTTGCTACAACAGGTTGCAGCTTGAGGTTTAATTATTAAAAACGCATCAACAGTTTCCTTGAACGTTGTGTTGTGGGTGGTATTGTTTCGTGTCAGGGCAGCATCTTGGGTGCCATCCTGATAGCTCTTGGTAGTTTTTTTTGTGTGTAAAATGCCAAACTCACTGCATACAGCTCATTCACCTACTCTCCCCACCTTGCATAAATCAGAACTGTTAAAAATGCATAGTCCAGGATGACTAGTAGTGTTTTGGGTTATGCAAGAAGGAATAATTGGCTTTAGCAGCAATAGCAAAATTTGTTTAATAAGATGGACGATAGATAATTTCTAGTCTCTTGCTTTTGCCAATGGCAAAAACAAACATTCTTGTCAACCCAAATGCTGCTTGTGAAAAATGTTTTTGCTGAGTAAGCCAGTATTACAAATCAGGCCTCCCAATGTAAGGACTTTACTAAAAAGGCTAACATATGGAAGAACAGGGTGGAGAATGGTTATTTACAAATGTTTACAGCTACAGATGATTTAATTGTAAGAGTTATAATTGATCATCTGAAGTGCCTGGAGACACATTTTCAGAAATATCTCTCTTCAAATTTTGATTCTGAAAAACTAAATTGGGTTCATAAACCCTACTCAGTTGAAATCAAAAACTTCAATCATCTAACATTAAAAGCTCAAGAACTTGCTGAGTTATCAAGCGACGCAGGTTTAAAACTTGAGCTTCCTAAAAAATCGTTAAATGAATTTTGGCTTGGGACTAGGACAGAATTTCCAACACTTTCTGAAATGGCCTTAAACACACTTCTGCCATTTTGTACTACGTATTTATGTGATGCGGCATTCTCAGCATTGACGATTATAAAATCAAAATATAGATCAACTCTGATAAATGTTGAAAATGCTTTACGTCCTGCAGTATCGAATATTCAGCCAAGATTTAATTCTTTATGTAAAAATAAACAAGCACATCCATCTCATTACTATGCAAATTTGCTTTTATCTGTAATAAATGGTAAAATTATATATACACCAAAGAATTGTTTTAAAATAAATTTCTTCATGGTTTATTATCAGTAAATGTTTGATTTGTATACCTATTTTATGTACCTATATACCCGGGGTCCCCTAAAAATTCCTCAGGCAAAAAGGGGTCACGAGTGGAAAAAGTTTGAGAAGCTATGCTTTAGAGGGACACTTTTCATACTTCCAGTTGAACACTACAGTAGTTACCATATGGATGCATACTATGCCAAAACATAGGCAAATATATCTAGCTGTGATCACTGTAATTATCAGCACTTATGGTCCAGCAAATCAAAGGAAAGGGGAAGGAGCATATTCCTGATGACTCCCTACCTAGGGTTGCCAGGTCCCTCTTCACCACCGGCGGGAAGTTTTTGGGGTGGAGCCTGAAGAGTTTGGGGAGGGGAGGGACTTCAATGCCATAGAGTCCAATTGCCCAAGCGGCCATTTTCTCCAGGTGAACTGATCACTATCGGCTGGAGATCAGTTGTAATAGCAGGAGATCTCCAGCTACTACCTGGAGGTTGGCAACCCTACCCCTACCTTTCAATGCCATTACCATCTGCTATATTTTAATGACAGACTGGAATGGACACCCCTTCTGGTTTTTGTCTTAAGAAAGATTTCAGAAAGTATAGCAGGAGAATTCAAATCGCATCAGGTAGCTACCCACACTTCCCTAGGCAAGCTATTTCTACAAACAAGACTTGAAGCAGGCACAACTGAAATGTATCAAAACCAACAGATTTCACCCATTCTAGCTTAACCATCCATAACTGATTTGAAGTAGAGCTTTCTTTCAATCAGTGTTCCAAGGAACATTAACAATACATGTAATTAAAACCACAATTAAAAGACACCACTGTGGCTAAAATTCAACAGCAACACTAGGGTTGCCAGGTCCCTCTTCTCAACTGGCAGGAGATTTTGGGGGCAGAGCCTGAAGAGGGCAGGGTTTGGGGGGGGGAGGGACTTCAATGCCATAGAGTTCAATTGCCAAAGCGGCCTTTTCTCCAGGTGAACTGCTCTCTATCAGCTGGAGATCAGTTGAATTAGCAGGAGATATCCTGCCACTACCAGGAGGCAACCCTAAGCAACACCCCACGCACACAAACAAATTATCTTATCAACTGTAACTTAAATCGGAAACTCAGTGAAAGGGCTGGAAAAATTAAAAAGGGTTTCACCTGGCAAACAACTGTGGGGAGAGAATTCTTTAAAGGAGGCACCACTGCAGAAAAACCCTTCTCCCACCCACTTCAGCTCAGGGTGGGGCACACAGTAAAGCACCTCTGCAGACAATCTCAACTGGCGGGAAAGGTTTTTTCTGCAGTTTTGACTTTTCAAAAGCCAAAGTATGTTTTCTAAGAACTAACTCAACCTCTTTCCCGATAATCAGGCCAAAGTGACTGCTAATTGTTAAGGGAGCTAGATTTCAAACTTCTAAGGCAATTCTTTTTTTAAAAAAAAAATACACTGTTTTCATATTTTATTTGGAAATGTCTTGATAAAAAAAATCTTTTCCTAGGGGAAAAAAACAAATTTCTGACCTTTATTTTAACATGCTTTTGCAACAATTTTTGTTTTAGGAAGTGATTTAATTAAAACAACATGCTTACCATAGTTGAATAACCACTATCAGGCTAGCCCAGCCTGGGAAAACTATACTACTGTACTAGAGATCTCAACTGCAAATCAGCAGTGCAACAGCATGGTCGAAACTAGGCTTTGACCGTACTGATGTGCTTAAACAGTGCTGGTTTTCTTGAGCCACAACTCTACACTTGCAGTACAATTCAGTAACATAATGAAAATCTATGATTGCTGGTAACTATGCTAAAGAAATACGCGAACAATTTAGAAGCCTATAGGCACAGGTATCTACAGATTTTTTTTGGGGGGGGGGAGTATACTTATGGAGTGTGCAAGTACAACAGTCTGCTACCAATTCTCTTCCCCCACACATCTGTACAGCAAGTCAGAACAACAGTGCAACCACACCATCTCTGTGGCAGGCTCTGCATGAATGTCTCATGTTAAAATGGAGAATTCGAAACAGGTAAAACTCCCACACAGATGAGTCCCAACAGACAGCAGTGTTTGAAAATGACTGTTTAAGGATCAAAGGTAAAACATTTTGAAAATGAAAACAAGCAGTTCAGAATACTATTTAAAAAATGCAAATCAACAAATGAGATGTGTATTTGCACAATATCCCTGAAAGACCAACACTGCATTTCCCCACGTCCTATCTTCCCTACAATTATGGAAATGAACAGCTCCATGGTGTCAAAGGCTTGGACATTATGACCTCATAACCATGCATATTTCAGTGAAATATTTGCAGAGGTTGAGAAACAGCTCAAACAATACTAAAACAAATAATAAGGGAAGAATTAAGCAAGATCTCTACTCTAGTAACTATTAATGTGCATGCATGAGCCTGCCTTCTACTGAGAAAGAGCACCTAGCTCAGTACTGTGTATACTGACAAGCAGTGGCTCTCTTATCCAGCACCTCAGAAAGAGATCCTTCCCAACTGCATTATCCAAGATCATTCTAACTGGAGAGGCTGAACCTTAGACATTATTGATGAAAAGCATATACTGTGTCACTAAACTATGGCCCCACTAATGCATACAGTTCTGAGATTTAACCCATTCCTAATTTCCTTCTGTGTACCTAATATACACATTGTGATGAGGAAATATAGTGGACATTCTCCAATACAACGTGTAATGAAACAGAGAGCTTTTTAAAATGCCATCGCTATTCAACTAATTCTTCTTGAGAGCCCTCACCACCACCATCCCCTTTGCCATGATGAATGGATAAATTTCAGATCAGCCTGAATTTTGTCCTCTGGATTGGACCCAGGACCATGAAATCTATTATCAGCATACACACAAACCCACACACACTTCAGATTCCACCGTCACTAGAACATTCAATTCCAGTCACATACTCTCCAGTTCCTGGAGCATCTGTTATAAGGAAACAAAAACACACACATAGCAAAACACACACAGAAACTGCTGTGATTCCCTCCATGACCTGATCCTTTTCCTGCTCTTCTTTTAGTTGTATTTCAATGAGGACATCAATATTTATGCATATGTGCCCTTAACATCTGATGCACTACTTTTTTCAACAAGAATCTGTACCCAAGAACCAACATTTTGTAAGAACCAGCCCTCACTGAGGATACATAACATGTATATTATGTGGCCAAATGACAAGCAAACATCAAGGATGGATACTGGATGGGAATTACCAGTTGGTTCTGGATTATCGACAGAGCTATCAGCCAAACCTGCCTGCCATCCACCTACTATCTTATGATATTAACCCACCAAATTGCACAAAATGGCCCCCATGATATGAAAGTAATTCATAATTAAATGAATGAAATAGAATTCATCATTGTAGTTCAATCATATAACAAAGCTTTATGCATTTTCTCTCATTTAAAAATCAACTCTGACACTTTAGAAATAGGGAATTTACATTACAATCCTATGCAGGTCTACTCCAGTCTAAGCCCATTGAAATTAATGGGTTTAGACTAGAGTAACTCTCTTTAGGATTACATTCTTAGGCTGAGTCATGCAGAGCAATCCTAGACAGAGTTACACCATTCTGATAATCGACTTCAACATGCTTAACATATTCAATTAAATTTATTTCTGAGTTGATTAAAGTGAGTCTTTATCGGATTATTGTCTGAGGCCGCTGTTGAACTGCAAAATCTGTTGTGAGATTGGACTCTTATGTGCCACTGCACAACACTTATTCAATTAACTCAGTGTTGTGCAGTAGCACAAAAAAAAGTCCAATCTCACAACAGATTTTACTGTTTAACAGCGGCCTCAGAAATTAATCCAGTAAAGGCTCACTTTAACTAACTGAATCATGGCCTGTTATGTCATAATAGAAAAAGCCAGTGCAGGAATGGGGCACTTGGCAGGATTTGTGACCAGATGGCCAAGACAGCTGTTTTGGTCATACCTAGATAGGGTTATATAGGGTGAAAGAATTCTATAAACTATATTCATACAACTCTCTCTCTCTTTTAATGCTGATCTTTCAGAAAGTGTTGCGGGCAAATTTAAAACTCCTTTTCCCTCATGCTTCTGATCGTGAACATTTTTAATGAATTTCTTGGACTTTACAAAAAATATTTTCAGAACTTATACACATGCCCTCACAGTTACTATATGCTGCAAGACTTCAAACTATGAAGGTGTTCAGCAGCCCAAGTAGATCTCCTTCTATTTGGAGCGTGACCCTGTTGCCTCAGAAGTCTTTGGGTGTTTTGCTAATGAAGTCACTGGAAGGCTGTTGTCCTAAAGAAGACAACACCCTTCCAGTCTCTGTGAAATCAGGCAAAAGGAGAAGAAGGTATTATACTACATGGCACCAAAGGCAGATTGCAACAACGTTATTAAACTTTTGATATCCACTTGATGGTTGCATGCATTTCAAACAGAAAAAAAAACAGTTCCCTGGTCCAGAAGAACACAGATATATAGTAGACTTCATTTGGAACAAAACCAGTCCCTTCCACACCATGCACATATTACAAAATGATCTGGAATTTTTTTGGAAACTATTAAGCCATGAGAAAATACCTGTTTGGGGGGGTTTCCCCCCAGAAAAAATGTTGCTGCACAATACAGAAAATAAAAATCATGACAAATAAAAAACTTAGAACGTACATGCGGTGTTAGAAACATAAAAAGCTTGTAAAATGTTTTCAATTATCTTCTATAACTTTTAAACTGCTGACAAAAACGCTCAAGAGAAAATGTCTTATTTCCTAAAGTTGGTCCGACCCAGTTATTTTACTTTTCCATCTGGAGTAACCTTTTCCTATAAAAGGAGAGAGCTATCAAAAGGGACATTGCAAAATAATACCCTAAAATATACTCTCTTTTTTAATAATAATTGTATTTGCCCATACAATTGAACTGGGAAGTTATTTCATAACTTCTGAGTAATGAAAATCTTTTTAAAATCTTATTTCTAGACTTTTTAGTTAAAGCCATACATAGACCCTTTAAAGGTTAGTCTCTTATTGGTTTTTAACTCCCCCCCCCGCCCAAAACGTATCTGCACATTAACCTGTGTAATTCACAATAGTTACCTATACTCGCGGTTCATCTCTTTTTCATTACTCCAGGTACTGCTAGTTGAGACAACTCCCTCTGCACACACTGCATAGCCCAAGCAGCCCCCCCCAATCACTCCCATTTGTGATGCGAATGGGCAGATATAAGTAGGGAACTAAGAGCGCTATCCTGAAGGGAGGGGCCGAATCGGCATAGCAGCAGGTGTGACCCCATGCCAGCGTAAGTGCCCATTTATCCCATGGGGCACTTGCGCTGGCATGGGGAGACATTCACGCCAGCACCAGACATTCACGCCAGCACCAGTAAGCTACACTGCTCTGTGGGGCTCTGCCGCTGGTGCAGTAGGGTTGCCAATTGCCCGGTGGTGGCGAGTAAACTACTGCCCATCAACTGGGCAGACGCAGCGCACACATCACTTTCGGAAAGTGACGCGGATGCTCTAGCACCCTCGGCTAAAACTCTATGGAAACCGGAAGTGACGTAGGCGCATTGCGCGCACATCGCACGCTAACGCCATGGCCCCGCAAAGCTCCCACCGATGGAGCTGTGAGGCCTGGCAAGCCTATGGTGCAGCCATGCCAGGAGAGAAATCCCGGAAGCTTGTGCAGGCATGTGTGGGGGCGTTCCAGGGGGCGGGGCTGCCTTTAGGCAGCATTCTAACCCCTTTCGCCCAGGAACGCTACCTCGAGTTGTAGTGTTCCTACGCCACCTTTTTTGGTAGTGTAGCCTCACTGTTTTCTATGGGGGCATTTTCCCCATTTTACATTGTTTTATTTTCTCCACAGTGGCCAGGAAGCTTCTGTGGAGGCACTGTGCATCCACCCCCCTCTTCAAAAATGGGCTGCTCCTTGAGATTTGGATGAATACATGCTTCTGAGGCCATTCATTCAGATTTTCTGACAAGAATAGGCCTTTGTTTATTTAACGTATACACAGCAGTATAGACCACAGTCCCAATCCAGGTAAGTTTGTGAACCCTACAGTGCACCCTATTACCTGTGCAGAAAAGCCCTCTTGAATAGTTCAGTTTGGCATAGTTTGTGGAAGATCCAGGAGAATGGGAGTTTTCCTGACTTTCTCAGGCAGGCCATTCCACAAGGCAGGAGTCACAATGGAGAAAGCACACGTATGGGTAGCTGTTGATTTTGCCCATTTGCAAACTGGCACCTGCAGAAGCCCCTGCTGACATGAGCCAAGTTGTTGTGGCAGAGCAAAAGACAGAGAGGGGGCCCCACAAATAAGAGGAGCCAAGGGCTTTGTATGTGATAGCCAATACCTTAAACTGAGACCTTGTAACAAATGGCCAGCCGATGAAGCATCTGCAAAATGGGAGTAATATGCATGCTCCATCTAGCTTCCACTAATAGCCGAGCTGTGGCGTTCTGCACCAACTGGAGTTTCCAAATCGATTCTGAGGGGAGACCAATGTACAGTGCATTACAGTAGTCTCGATGTTACTGTGGCATGGATCCAGGTGGCCAGGTCAGCCGTATGAAGGTAAGAGGCCATCTTACTAGGGCTAGGCTGAGTTGCCAGAAAGAATTTTTTGCTTCTGCATTAACTTGTTTCTCCAGTAATAAAGCTGGATCCAGTATGACCCACAGGCTTTTGGCTGAGTCAGCAAGGATCCGCTGAACTCCATCAAAAGTGGGGGAAACAATGTCCTTCAAGGCCTCTGCTTTCCCAACCAACAATACTTCTGCTTTTTCAGGGTTTGGTTGCAATTTGTTCATTTTTAACTAGCAGTTGCTCTGGAGGAAAAAAACCTGACAATTTAAAAAGTTGTGTAAAAGTATTCTCAGAATAAAATACAGAGGATTTTAAAAAATCACAACAAATGAAATTATGGGATATAAGTGTGGGCTGACATACTGCAGACTCACATGCAGAGTCTTGCTCAACTTTGCTCAATTTTGCTATTGTGAACAGGGGAACACTATATATTAAATGTAGTCTACCATGATTTTGGTCACATCATTTTGACATCTTTTAACTATTAATAATATTGTGATAGAGACTTTGATCAGAGTATCAAAACATTATTTATTTATTGTATAGGCAATAGTGTGTGTGTTTGCGTAAATGCATGCATGTGTGCAGAGTAGGGCTTGCTTTCTATCATTTGGGGTCAAATTAAAATGTGGGCACTTCTGTGATGATTGACTGTCACTCCAAGTGAGATATAAAGCTAATATGGTTTCTTTCATTAAGCCAGACCAGACAAGTTGCTAACAGTCTTCTATACTTGTACATAACACCTTATAATGTCAGTCTTTTGTCTTCCAGTTCAGAACCTAATGTGCTGTTACAGATTATTCTGGAACTAATGAGAGTCTGAGGTCTCTGTAACAAGGTTAAGAAAATAAACTTCATAGACCAGTTATTTTAAAAAAGCATACAGGTAAAGTATCCCTTATCCGGACATCCCATATCCAGATTGATCCAAAAACTGGACCCTTCAAACCAGCATGCAGGCAGATATGTGCTGCCCGCTTTCAGTGTTTCCTTTCACCTAAAGAAATAAAATACAGTGAACACTGCATCGTAGGTGGAGACTGAAAGCCTGCCATTGTTAATTTGTTGTTGGTCTTGTTTAACAGCTGATAAAGGTATTCTGGTGAGACAGTCACACCTTTGGTTTCTGATTATTCAATGTACACAAAGTTATTTAAAATATTGTTTAAAATTACATTCAGGCGATGTGTATAAAGTGTATATAAATGAATTTGGGTCCCATCCCCAAGGTATCTCATTATGTATATGCAAAAATTCCAAAATATTCCAATATACGGAAAGATCTGAAATATAGACTACTTCTGGTCCCAAGCAGTCCAGATAAGGGATACTCAACCTGTAATATATTTTCTATCTACCAGAAGGCTCAAGATAAGAGAAGGAATGGCCATCTGAAGGCAATCATCAGGTTTTGTCTATGATCATTTTCCTATGTAAACTCATGCTGCATCTTTAGTACCGTTTGGTTTCACCCACATGGGAACTTCTAATGCAGAGCATTACAGAAACCAATATTAACAACAGTAAATGCTTGGATAAGATCAGTTGACAAAAGCAAAGTACCAGTTAGGATCTCAGCAAGTGGCATACAAAGGTCTGTTTCTTGTTCCAAAGGAGGAGCATACAAAGGTTAGTTTCTTAGACCCAAAAGTTCTCTTTAAAGGAGTCAGGGTAACTAGACTAATTTCTGGCTCATACAATAGTAAATCGTGCTTTGGCAGACACCTTGTGCTTTCCTGACTCAATGTCCTGTTAAAATATTTGGCTCGGTAGTCTTGTCAGACTACAAGGAAATACCTGCATTCCATGACATTAAGAATGTGATCAGTTCTAGCCTCCCACACTATATGATAAATCATTCTACTGTAATTTATGAATTTCAGTTCTTCACATGTGTGTGTAAATACTTAGGCATTTGTTTCAAGAAAGTATTACCAGTATTACATCCCATGTCTTAAAGCCCTTTATGGGTAATGTTTTTTCATCTGAGTCAGACAAATTAGTAACAACTATTAGTTGTTCATCTATATGTGTGTCTTACACAAATAAATCTCACACAAAAGATAATGAACCCTACAGAAAGAGGTTTTCTTATTATTCATTTTTTCTTCTCTTAACATCTCATTAACCATCAAGAGCCTTCCTGCACGATCCCCTCACCCACAGCACCCGTCTTGGATCACAGCCATTTTGAGTACTTAAAACAAAGTAAAACATGCCTGATAGTTCCCAATGAGCAATACTGTTATTGTTTCTTGGCAACTAGGGCAATAGCTGAAAAAGAAGGGCCTGACTATAAAAAGATTGAGGTAATTTCAGGTAAATATTGAAAGTACAGAGTTCTGCCCCAACTTGCAGAAATTTTATGTTTTAATTATCACTCCTCCAATGTAACATTTTAGAAGGCACACACAAAAAAGTCTTAAGAGCCAGGGTTCATTTGGAACCGAGCATTACTCAGATCTGGTCTCAACATGCAGCAGAATAAGGTGAAAGAATTCTGAAGTGACGAAACAGCCTATACTACTTCAGACTGTTGACGAGGAAGAATCCCAGCTTCTTTGCTCCCCAATAAAAACACCTCCTTGCAAATAAAAATGCAGCACATCAAGAAACGGCTTAGGCTAGAGCCTCACATATCGTACTAGGTTTTTTTTAAAACAGGGGAACTTTGAGAAATATAATACTTTCCCTGCAATCTGAAGTAGCACAGTCTATTCAAGCATCTCAGGACTCTGCCACATCATTCTGCTGCAAGTGTAGACCAAAGTCCGAGGCAGGATTTGGTCCTATCTGAATTAACCCTTCTTCCTCTCCCCTCACCCACACAATGGGAGCCAGTAACTTCTGATCTGGCAGAAATCTCATATTTGATCCAGTGGAGCATTTACATGGGCAAAAGAATTTCTCTCCATGGAGCAAAGGTTTCTTGCTTCCCTATTCCTGCTGCAATCCAAAATGCACCCCCCCCCAAAGGTGTTCTTGCAGTTTCATTTTGGGCTGCAGCAAGAGGGGGAGACGGGAAGGTCTGAATCAGACCGCTGGTCCATTAAGATCAATACTGTCTACTCACACTGGGACAAGCTCTCTGAAGTCTTAGGTCAAGGTTTTTCACATCACCTACTATCTGATCTTTTAATTGGAGATGCCAGGGATTGAACCTATGACCTTCTGCATGCCAGTGCAATGCTCTACCACTGAGCCAAACCAAGATTTGGCATTTCATCCTAATGGGCAAACTATGGTTTAGACTAGCCCTCCAAACCAAAATTACAAAATAAGAATAAAAAGTAGTTGCAATCCTAGTTTGGAAGGGAAATTCAAACCATAGATTGTCAATTTGGCTGTATGGCGAACTATAATTTGCACTTAATAAGAATCCACCAGTTGACTCCATGTGCTAGAGAGGAAGGAGATGGAGTGTGCAAAAGGCTCATACATACAAAGCCAAACCATGCTGTGGTAGAAGATGGATCCAGTAGCTATTAGCCACAACAAATTAAACTGAAAGTCCATGTTCAGAAGTGGGAGCCCTCTGAATGTGAGCACTGGAGGCCAACTGGGAGAGCCACTCTGCTCTGATGAAGAGTCTCTGGCGTCCATGCCTGGCTTGTAGGCCCTCCAGCAGCATATGGGATAGCCACTGTGAGAAACAGGATGCTGGACTAGAGAGCTTAGTGGTCTGACCTAGCATTCCTGCCTTTATGTTTTTATGTTTCAAGTAGGACTGCCAACCTCCAGGTACTAGCTTGAGTTCTCCTGCTAATTCAACTAATCCCCAGCCGATAGAGATCTGTTCACCTGGAGAAAATGGCCGCTTGGGCAATTGGACTCTATAGCATTGAAGTCCCTCCCCTCCCCAAACCCCGCCCTCCTCAGGCTCCGCTCCAAATCCTCCCACCAGTGGTGAAGAAGGATCTGGCAACCCTGGTTTCAGGATATGTGAGCCAGCATGGTGTAGTGGTCAAGAGCGGTAGACTCTAATCTGGAGAACCGGGTTTGAGTCCCCACCCTTCCACATGAAGCCAGCTGGGTGACCTTTGGCTAGTCACAGTTCTCTCAGAACTCTCTCAGCCCCACCTACCTCACAAGGTGTCTGTTGAGGGGAGGGGAAGGGAAGGCAATTTTAAGCCGCTTTGAGACTCCTTAAAGGTAGAGAAAAGCGGGGTATAAAAACCAACTCTTCTTCTAGTAATGCAGCAACAAAGGTTGAGGAAAAATCTTTAAAATATTCGATATAAAAGATAAACAATAAAGCCCACCGTATAAAAAAATACCTAAACACATGAATGTCAAACACAAAATCAACACAAAGTATCATCAGTGGTCAACTGAATATTTAAAGTTTCAAAATTAAAACTTTCACTAAATCTACAAATAATGTTTACCAACAATCTACAGAGGTTAGTTTTTATTCACACACCCACACATATATAGTATTTATTTTATTACGATTGTTTATTGTGTATTAGTTTTGTGCAAGCTACTAATGGTGTATCAGTTTGAGATCACTTGGCTTTTTAGCTTTTTTACCTTGTGTGCTGGATATTTTATTTATTTAGTCAATAATAACTTTAATACGGTCCAAGACCAGCAGATAAAAAATATATACATAGTAACAGGATAACGACTATATACACCAATAAATATTTGATAAAAAATAGTCACTCACTCATGGGCGAGCCATTAAGGACATGATTTTAAAATATGATACATAATTGCAATCAATATAAATAAAAGTCACTCATCCATTAAGTTCAACCCAGGCTCGCCTAGTCTTCATAGCTTGCCATCCAAATGAGGCCATTGTTTATTTAGTCAGTCAGTCAAATTTATAGCCCACCCTCATTCCCAGCCAAGCTGAGCTCAGGGTGGGTAACAACCTCTAAAAGACATCTAAAATAAATAAAAACATAACAACCACAAAACATTATTTATAAAACCAGAAATAAAGAGTGGCCTTAAAAACAACCCAGGTGCCACCATGGACCGGATTTCGGCAGGATAACCCCCCACAGCTACCAAGAGTGGAGGGAGGATGGAGAGGCCAGCAATGATGGATGGACTTGCGGCTGCCCTCAGTTGTAGGCCTGGCAGAACAGCTGTTTGGCAGGCCCTGTGGAACTCCTTAAGGTCCTGCAGGGCCCTGATGTTACTAGGAAGGCTATTCCGCCAGGGAAGATTTCCCCTCCACCATTTTTGTCCTTATGTTTATTTGGTTGGTTGTAGGTTTCAGTTTTCCTTTTTATGCAATCTAGGCTATTAGTATTCAGAGTGCGTGCAGAATCAGGGAAGACAGTCAAATTTACAGCCTGTTTGAACAGCCCTTTAACTTTATGGTAACTGTTCTTTCTCCAACATCGTAGGCTAACAGCTAAGCTACACTGCCATGGGATAAGGTAGTCATGTGACTGTTGATGCCAGATGCTGCACTTAGTTCCAGTTTTGATTTTGACACTGTTGTAATTGATCAAAAAGCTACAGTTGTGAACAAGTGCCAAAATCTAATTTGAGCTGACTTTAATATATTGCATTTGCAGTCAAAAAATTAGGTTGCGGTAGCACAGCCGTAAGTCAGCAGCACAAGCTGATGAAAAACCACATGGGTTCAAGAATCATATACTCTATGACATATACTACTACATTATATGCTATATATAAACCCTATATGATATGTTAAGAGCCCCATGGCACAGAGTGGTAAGCTGCAGTACTGCAGTCCAAGCTCTGCTCACAATCTGGGTTCGATCCCAACGGAAGTTGGTTTCAGGTAGCTGGCTCAAGGTTGACTCAGCCTTCCATCCTTCCTAGGTCGGTAAAATGAGGACCCAGCTTGCTGGGGGTAAAGGGAAGACGACTGGGGAAGGCACTGGCAAACCACCCTGTAAACAAAGTCTGCCTTGTAAACGTTGGGATGTTACGTCACCCCATGGGTCAAGAATGACCTGATGCTTGCACAGGGGACCTTTACCTTTTTGATATGATATGTACTATACTATATTCATTCATTAAAATATTTATACTTTGCCTTTTGCAATGGCATCAAGAAAGCTTAGAGGCATACAAAAAAAACCATACAATAAAAACAACAAAAACAATAAAAACACAACCAAGCCAATGAAAATGTACAAGCAAGGAATAACCACAAAAGCCAAGTGCAAAATATGCAAACAATAGGGATGTGCAGTCAGAACTTCACTATTCAAAATCCAACCTGAGCCACGCCCCATTTGGAAATATAGTAAATGTTCCTAATCTGAACAAAATTATTTCTGACATTCGGAAGCTGGCAGAAGCTCAACTATCTGACAGTTATTTTGGTGGCTCATTCTCTGGTTTCGTTTTCCTAGACTGTGGGAAGCAGAGGAGCTGGGAAAGAGTGACTCAGTCAACCGATATGCACATTTGCGGGAACGTCATCCAACCAGAAGAGTTCCTGCCAAACAGGATCACCGGCATCAACATTGTTCCCACTTTCTACCAATTGTTTCCACCCCTTCCTTTGTAAAATAAGCAGAGGGAAGAGGAGCACAGTCCTCTGCCCATGATATATAGGCAGTACTAACCAACAGGGGAATTCACACATTCACATAGACAAAACCTCACTAAACAAGACAAGATGCAAGAGGCGACTGATGAGGAAGTATCAAATAATCTGCCAGAAATTCAGCAGGGAAGATCTCTCAGATGAGGGAAACAATCCCTGAAAATTGATCCAAACTGGGAAGTGGGGAAGGGATAAGGAATAGTCAGGAAATGTGTTGCTGTATGAAAACAATGTAAATGACTGCTGTATTGGTTTCCTAGTAAGATTCTCTTCAGTTCTGCTATTAAAGATATTGGCTACAGTTGTTAAAATAGCAAATGACCCCAATCTGATTTTTTTAACACCTCTAGCAATCAGATAACAGATACTGAGTGCTCTCCCAAGTAAAACTGAACTTGTCATCTGAAGCCACTACTAGGGAGAGGTCAACTTGGCTTGGGAGGGAGAGTTTTATTCTTTCCGCAGCACTGCTAAGAAGTCACAACATGTCATGCCTTTCAGATGCTTAGAGAACATGCAACAGATACTCTGAGGCAGATGTTTAAACTCAGGTAAAGTCACTTTCTTTGACATACCACAGACCCAGGTCATTTATTATTTTCAAGGTCAAAACCAGCAAAATTGGATCCAGAAATCACTTGGAAACCAGTGCTGCCAATCTGCAATGTCAGAGGCAACTGTACATGCATCGGTCTTTACTGGTCTTGAGTTTTCCGGCATACCTTCCATCCTCTCCACCTGCCTACTCGAACCCACTCTGGTCTCTCCTTTCTAACATCTGAATACTCGCCCAAACTACACATTTCCTGTGACACAAGTTGGTTTCCACGACTTCACTGTGTTCTTTTTGCATGATGTTTGGGAACTAATGTTCCCAAGTGGGCCAGGGTCCAATTCAGCTCAGGAGCATGAGGAGCTTCAGTCTTTCCTCCTGGACCATTTCCCCAATCTGAAAGGATTGCTAGGGGGCCATATTTGACCCACTGTGGGGTGCAATGTGCTGTGGGGTTCCATGTTACCTGATTCATGTCACAGTAATGTATAGTTTGGCCCTCAGTGCATCCACATCCCAGGGATCCAAAATTACTATTAGAGAAAAGAACAGGAGTAGCAGAACTGTGACAGGGAAGGAAGGGCTACATATTTTTTTCTATCACATGCAATGTATATATATCATATGCACAAATGCAAATTTTCAGAAGAACAGTATCTAGTATTTTCATCCCATTCATTAAAGGGAAATTGCATTACTGAGACATTTCTATACTAGACACATGTAGTTATCATAAAAGTAGTATAAAATATAATATTAAACTATCATTTTTGCATGCAAAAATTATGAACACATGAAGCTACCTTATACTGAATCAGACCCTTGGTCCATCAAAGTCAGTACTGTCTACTCAGACCGGCAGCGGCTCTCCAGGGTCTCAGGCAGAGGTCTTTCACACCACCTACCTGCCTAGTCCTGTTAACTGGAGATGCCGGGGATTGAACCTGGGACCTTCTGCATGCCAAGCAGATGCGCTACTGCTGAGCCATGAAATAATCCCATGAAATAATCACTGAACAACTTTAACACACTCGGTCCTTTAATTAGTTGGCCAAAAACTGTAAAATTTCTGTCTCCAGAAGCAGAATACATCATAAAACAAAATCTCTCCCAATTTAAGAATGTGCTACATTTTCTTGGGCAGAAATTCTATGATTAAAGCCAAATCTTACTCAAAAGATTCCTTATTCAGTATTTCAAACATTATTGTATGTTTGGAGTCCAGGAAATCAATGTGCACAGTAGTCAAAAAAAGTTAATAGCAAGGTTGCCATAAACTATCAAATAATGTATAACATCCACAAAGGAATACACCATTGATTGATGGCGAGAACACAGTTTCTTTTTATTGCAATATAAATTTATAGCTTCAAAGGACTTCAAGTCAGAAATTATAGTAGTCAGATATGGATTTAAGGTCAAACTCAATATACAACATACACTGGATTAAATTAAGCTCTGAGTAAATACATATATGTATCTCATGATCTCTTGTTTTGATGCATAGAAAGGATACCAAGTGATTTAAGAACCTCAAAGAACAGAAAATTCATCCCTGAATATATAATGTGACTAAAACATTTTCCAGTGCTTTGGGATCTGGAAAAAAAACTTCACACATTAAGAATGTTTTCAAAGATGGAAAGATTAGCTCATAATAATTTTAAGCTAAAAGCTGTCAACTACCCTATATCCTGAATTAGATGATCGCATATTTTATTTTTCCTCCACGGAGCCTGTGATTTATTTTCAGTGCATAACATCAACAATGGCCAATAATTTGGACAGCTGCTCCATATTTATTTTTAAGCATATCTTTCGCTGTGCACTCAATCTATATTTACTATCCATATACTGTGCAAACTCTGCACTTTTTGTTTCACCTGTTGTTTCCTCTAATAATTACTAGTGTGCCTTCAACGCCCATTCTCTAGGGCAAGAGGTTAGAGCTACACCCTGATGGTACTTCCTAGGGAAGGAAGCATCCCCCTTTCTGTTAGCCTATGGAAAGATGGGGATTTAGCCGTTTGAATTGTTCTGCTCCATCCTGAGTGTCTAAAAAATAACAACTAAGAAAATGAAAAGAGAGGCAGCAATATTTGGGGTTTTTAAGGCTTAGGCTTTGACTTTGGCAACAATTTTGCTTTGTCCTTGGTAGGGCCACTCTGGACAGTGTAGCTCACTTGCCTTAAATAGGTCTGTTTTTGCTCAAAATTGTCATACATGCAATATCTTCTTGGGGCTGACTGAGAAAATTATATAAACCTTCTGACCAGTGAATCAAACTGCCCATAAATTTGCTTTGTTCTTTCCCATTCTGAGGTGCTTCTCTCTCTCTTTCTGGCATAACCATCTCAGGCTTTGTCAAGATAATAACTGTTACTGGTCTTTCTCAGGAGGGAGAACTTTCCCCACTGTATTCTTCTCAATTCCCTGCTATTGTCCACCATTTTAACTGATAAACCATGAACTGTTCCTCGCAACTGTGTACAAATGTGAATGGTGCATTCAAAGAAAAGAAGAGAGTAAATAAGTCAGTCAGATGCAACAAGCATGGGTGATGCGTGAGGCAGGTCAACTCAATGTACAAAGCCTGTAGAAAGGCATATGTTGTCAGTAGACTTTCAATTTTTGCATATACGAGAAATCTCATACATCAAGTACAACTCTGGGGAAAGAGACCTCTCCCTCGGTTGAGATCATCTACCTTGATCATCTACTGATCATCAGGTCCTTGCCTACTAGTTGCTTTTGGAAGTGTTGCAAGGATCTGAAGATGGCTCTGGTCTCCAGGATGTTGATATGTAGTTTCTGTTCGGTGGGGTGCCATGATCCCTGTGCTGGTTGTCCAAGTAGAGTTGCCCCCCATCCTGACAGGGAGGCATCTGTGAACATTTGTAATGGGGTAGGCCTAATGTATTGAAGGCCCATGGATAGGTTCTTCGGTTGCTCCTGCGTTGCCTGTGTAGGCTCGAGTAGACCCGGGTCTAGATCCCCCGGGACAATGAAGGAATCGGGCTGCTTGTCCGCCATTTTGATTTGGTGGGAAAGCAAGAGCCCCTATCCTAACGTAAAAGGATCAGTAGAGAAATTAGTAAGGAGTAGAGAAATTAGTAGGGTAAACTAAACTAAGAAGAAGATAGAATGAAAGAATACGGCTATTTCCTAATAGGTCTGCACAGAGCTGCGACTCTAAGCTGCTCTCCCGACGAGGCAGGAAACAAAACTGAAAGGGAAGGAGGGGCGTTTCCCTTAAGTGACAGGAAATTAAGTTTTGAGTCCTGCCTCCCGAAGCACGAGGAACGGAAAACACCCATTCAAAAGATGTCCTTCTCCCTCTGAGCGAGAACACAAGAACAGCCCTGCAAAATCAAATCTATTTCCATCGTGGTCACCAACCCATTTCCAACAGTTAGGACTGCCAAAAAAACAAATCAGTGGGTTATAGATCAAATCAAGCCTGAACTGACCCTAGAAGCTAAAATCATTAAACTGAGGCTGTCGTATTTTGGTCACATCATGAGACGACAAGAGTCACTAGAAAAGACAGTCATGCTAGGAAAAGTTGAGGGCAGCAGGAAAAGAGGAAGACCAAACAAGAGATGGACTGACTCAATAAAGGAAGCCACAGCCTTCAATTTGCAAGATCTGAGCAAGGCTATCAAAGAAAGGACATTTTGGAGGACTTTCATTCATAGGGTCGCCATGAGTCAGAAGCGACTTGACGGCACTTAACACACACACACACACAAACAGTTGCCTCTGAGAAGCCTGCATGTTGTACGTCCCCCCGGCATCTGGTATTCAGGGTTATATTTTTTTCTAAACATGGAGGTTCATTGTGTTGCCATGGTTAATAGTAATTTATAAACATACTTTCCATAAATTTATCTAAAATGTTTAAAGCAATTTAAGGATGAGAGACTAGAGTTGATAGAGATCCTTGGTATCTGATTGGCTTTTAGTGGCAAACTACAGCCACGTGTGACCCCAATTCAGATCAAGACCACAAAGAGAGAGGAACAGCAAGTTTAAACCTTCTACTCCTCCGCACACATAGTAACCAAAATCAGTATCTGTAGCAAAAACATGCAGTAGGTGGAAAGCTTAGTTCCTTTCCCCTTCCAATTCAGCCACAACCTAAACTGAGGATACACACAGCCATACATTGCCTTTGAAGACAAATGGAGATCCATTATGTTCATTACACCTAGCCTGAACCTAAGGCAGCAATTTATCTAAACCAGTGGCCAGCACCATTTATAGTACAGAATTTCAAAAGTTTATAAGAAAAAGTACTTCCTTTTGTCCTTTTTTTGAACTTACTGACACTCAATTTCATCGTGTCACCCCAAGTTCTAGCATTTCAAGAATGAGAAATGCAATACCATTTCTCCATGTATAAATCTCTATCACAGGACTCTATTCCTCTATTTTAAAAGCCCTGTGCTTTTTGCCTTTCCTCAGGGAAAGTCTTCAAGTTTTTAAATATGTTGTTTGCTGGTTCAAATGATGGATTCAAATGAAGACAGCAGTTGTATTTTGAATCCCTTTCCTACATCATTCCCAATGTTGAGTTTGGCTTTGTCACTGCTTCTGTACATTGAATTCAAGTTTTTCTTGAGCTCTTTCCTAGATAGTCATCATCTACCCCATCAACATGTTTGGGGTTAGCATTTTCCGCCCCTTACACTTGCTTATATTGAGCCCGGCTTGCCATTTAGTTCACTGTTCACTGAATGTAGCACCTAATTAGTCAAGATGGGAAAAGTCCTTTTAAGGTTCTTTTCAGTTTGCTTTGGATTTCCCCATCTTGCAAACTTGGTTACCTAACTGCTTTAAGCATAATAATTTACCATATAGACAAGTTGTTTCTTTATCATAATTTGAAAATAAATTAATGTATGGGTAGTTGAGGTCACCTAGTATTAGGACCCCCTCCTCCCTGGTTCTTTCTCTATTTCAAGACCACCATCAGAATTTAGTTTGTTTCAGTCATACTCACACTGGTAAGATGAAGCAAGTTGATCATGGCTCACTCTTAAAGGCAACAAACTCTCTGTAGATTGTTCTCCCGAAATCACTTTCTTTGCTGGATAGTATTTGGGTTTGATAACATATTCCTGTGTTTGTCCATGGTGGACATTCATCATCAAAGTCTGGGATGAAAGGGGTATCATTCTGTTTGAAAAGCAGAACAGAGAAAGTGATTAAAATTCTTAGTTAAATTAGAAATTATGATGATGCCCAAACAATCAATAATGCTGATATTATCATCAGTTGTAACCCAAAACACCTGAACCTCTTCAACAGGAGGTATTCCCAAAGTTAGAATTGTTCAGATACATGACCATGGCTGTAAGAGTGATGATTGCTACAAAATAGAAGTCAGAAGGGTATCCAGTTTTTGAAGACTGGAAAGACAAGCTATCAGAGTAAGCTGTGATGGCCAAATTGACAAATCATATGAACAAAAGAGCAAGTGAAGAGTTAAAAAAATGGAAGCTATATTAGGCATACATCTCATAAACTAAGCAACTAGAAATGAAAATGTTTAGTTATAATGCAATGATAGAAAAGTATCTACTAGAATCTACTGAATATATACAAATTTACGTAAGCAGATAGAATGATTTAATAATGGCTAGCTTTTTAATGCAAGTTTAACGTATCTATATCATGAGAGAAAGATTAAGTAAAAAGCAGTAGTAGACTCAATGTTATAAAGCAACAGATTTAAGGTTATAAAAGCTAAGATTGCATTTACAGGGAAGTCAGTAAGAGAAATAAATGATCTTATTTGTCCTTTCAGCAAAAATATTTTAGTATATTTTAGATATTGTATATGGACTGTGTATATGTTTGTCTATGTATTGTATTGGGTATATATTGTTTGGATATGTGTGTTTGTTTGTTGTTATGTTTATGATTATATAAAATATATATTTTTTAAAAGAGGTATTTCCGAAGTCAACCCACAGAAGTTTCTAGTCTCACAAAAGAAAACAGGTTCTTTCATTTTTGCAGTAAGACGAGGCCTTGAGTTTTGATGAATCACCAAAGTTTCACCACACATTATGTGGCATCAGGAGGACACTGCTCATTATATAGAAGAAGTCTCCAGTGAAGGTGGCTGCTCTATACAATTCTGATATATGTGTATTAAACGTTGTCACACATTTCCATGGCCTCAGACCATGTCCTCTGCCCTTTTGCTTGAGGTGGGTTCCCACTGGTTCCTCCTTGGCCCTGGAAAGGGTTCCCCCCTCCCTGGATTCTTTTATAGATTATGGCACCGCCATACCTTTCACTGTCCTGGTGCAGCCCACCTCCCAGATAAGTACTATGTCCATTTACTCGTCTCTTTCTGGGGCTAACCCCTGATTCCCACCTTGCTCCTGGGGTTCCTTGGGACTTTTCAGCATGGTCTTCTGGGGCCCTTCTGGCACTGCTGCCTTCCTAGGACTTTCTCAGGCTGTGCTGGGCTCTGCTACTCTGCTGCCTGCGGGCTCACCCACTGCCCAGGCTTCTGAAGGCTCCTACCACGCTGCCTCCACCCAAGGAATTTCTTGGGCACACTAGATCCTGCTGCATCTACTCTCCCCATCCCTCTACCACTCTGCCCCTTTTCCAGCCTCTGTGGCTGCGCCTCCCACTGCACTACTGCCAGTCCGTAACCATCTTTTGAAGGCCCAGGAAGCCAGGACCAGTCCTGCCCACCTCCATCAGTGGGAGCGCACCACTTCTGACCCAGCTGTGTTTTCTTCTGGCCGGGCCATCAGGAACATCCTGCTGCTATCTGGCCCTCGCAGGCTGCCCGGCCATCCACAAACAGCAACTAGAGATTCAGGAATAGATCTGTCTCTTAGAAACAGTGCGACTTAAAAATACTTTATTTTGGCTAGATTGAGTTTATATTCAAGTAAGAATGGACACTGAATAGGATCTGGCAATGACATTATAGGTTTATCAGCCAGTAATCCACACAATTTTATAAATATTGCATGTATATCTATTTGTTATTGTATTCACGAGGCTGAGTTGACAGCACACACACAAAAAGGCTTTGCACAAGTTACAGCTGACTTATGGCAACCCCATAGAGTTTTCAAGGCAAGAGACATTCAGAGGTGGTTTGCCATTGCTTGCCTCCACGTTGTGACCCTGGTATTACTTGGAGGTGGCCCGTCCGAATACTAACCAGGGCTGACCTTGCAGTGCTTAGCTTCTGAGATCTGATGAGATCAGGCTAGCCTGGGGCTATCCAGATCAGGGCGGGGAGATGAAAGTGGGAAGGGACTTAAAACTGCACTTATGTGCACAGACCTTTATTTATTTAGCATATCTGCCTTTCAGACACAAAGCACTGTACATAGTGTTCTCATATAGTGTTCTCATATAGCCTTCCATCCAGGCACTGACCAGACCTACTGAGCTTTACATCATTTGCCTTCAGGACCATACATGGAGCTAGTATATCCAGCAGAATAAGTATATTTAGTAGGTGGGGCAGGATGGTTTCCTTCTTCACCACACATAGCTTCCCTACAATTTAGAACCCTGTGTGGATTTGGAACACTGCCCATGGTCACTCGTACAAAATCATTACAATATTGTAATCAGTGTGTAAGCCCAAATATTAGTCATTCTGGAGCTCAAATAAACTCTCTTGATATGTAGTATCCTTGGGCTGCCTTTATCAAATAACTGCGACAGGCAGAACAGAGCGAAGTAATATTTGGCAAGAAAAATACCGTCTAGACTAAGTAAGCCAACCCAAACTCCAGCCATCTTTTATAAATGCATGTTATTTACTGTATGTCTGATGCTTGGCTGCCCAAGCCAGCAACTGCTGGAAGAAACTGATTCTTTTTTTCTTCAGAACACTCTTTTTAAAATGGTTTGCAAGACAGTTCTTTCTAGTGCCCTAGCCCCCCACTTTTTGTATCTTCTTTTCCAGAGTAAAGCAACAGACTAAAAAAGAAACAAATCAAACTAGCAAACTATAGTTGCCAAAAAATATTCAGGAGTGATAAGGAATGCATTCCTAAGGGAGCGGGTGAATTGGCTCAGGGAGCCGACTGACCCTCACGCCGGCGTATCTCTGAGATATGCCAGTGTAAGGGCCAGTTATCCCAGCGCAGGACTGATGCTTTAGGGCCTATGGCTGGCTGTCCATCTCCCACCCTCTCTTCCACGTGGACGGCAATCATGCAGGAGCACCTGGAGACCCACCAAGTGCTGAGAAGACTTCTCCAGGGATCAGCAGTGGATGGAAGGTCTGGCAGTGTCTACGGCATGTAGACCACTTGGAGTGGTGGTTTGCTGTCACGAGGGATGTTGGAGAGGGACAGGTGAGCATCAAGAGGCTGCTGGGAGACCTGTCAGGGACACTTCAGGCCCCTGCACAACAGGCCATCCCCATGGTGCCCTTCCTGCTTTGCCACCAGCAGGGGTGGCGCAGAGGTGCCCTCAGCAGGGTGGGCATCCTGTAGGAAGGTGCAGGCCACCGGTGAGCGAAGGGCCCCCGCGACTGCACAGACTCTCCATGTCATCTCCTCCTTCTGAGGTGAGGATTCCCTTTGCTCCATGTGGGCTGGGGGCCTGCTTGGGGTGTCTGTGAAGGAGAATGCTGGGGGCTTTGCCCACGCTGTCAGATGCCCAGGAATTTGTGAAGGGACTTGGTCCCTTTCAGGGGATGGGGGTGTGCGCTGCAGACACAGAGCCAGTATCCCTGGCCCCACCCTTTTTTTGCCCCTGGGCTGTGACAGGTGCTGGGCTCAGCCCCTGGGCCCGACGACCCCTGATTGGCTCTGCCTGCCCTGACTGTTGTGCCCCCGCCACCTCGCCAGAACACCTTCATGGGATGCAATGGCGTGGTTGCTGAGGAAGCTGACATGGCTGTGGCCGCTGCAACACAGTTACTAACTCTTTTTCCTGCTGGCTGCTGCCTAAACTAACCCTTTAGGGACTGGACTAGCAGCATCTCAGTTACGCCACGGAGGGCCGCCACAGGGCATCGAAGGCTCTGTAATATTATGCACTTACATAAGAGTAAGTCTCAGTGAGCATAGTGGGACTTACTTCCAAATAAACAGGCACAGGAATACAATGTAAAAATTAGTTATGCACTTTTTAAAATTAATGTACTTATTCTCTGTAACAAATATTCCTTTCTTAAAATAAACTACTTATTTTCTCCCCTAAGTGCAGGTGTGTATGGGGATAAAGGATGCATTAAATAAACTGCAAGCATAATGAATCCAGTCTGGAATTAAGAAACACTGCTTTGTTGGATGAGCTTGTAATGATGTGCAGAGGATGACTAATTGTTATGTGTCATCTGGCTTTCTCTTTGAATGTGTATGCCATATGTACAAATACAACTGAATCACAGACTGCCTGCCTGATTCAAAAGACTGGCAAAGTGCCTTCTTACTGTTCGCAGTTGCTCTACAGAACGAAGGCCAATCTTTACCCACCTCAAAGTTGAAATGGAAACCTGCCATGAATCAGGGAGCGACTTCGGCGCCCAATTAACATAACAGAGTAGACTAGTTATGACTTTTTCTTTCCATGGAAGTTTAAACCACAAACACTACTGATTCCCATTTGTTGTCTGCTTGCTGTGTAGACATCACACACTTTTGCTCATCATCAAGCAACTTCCCACAGATGCGGAGACTGTGATGCACACATTGTAGTCACTTGTAAGGGCTTTACCCTTCAGTTCACTGGTAAATGTTGCTCCACACTTAGTAAAGTGAAACAGGCAAAGCAAAGAGGGGTGTCATTCCTTACCTTTTGGTTTCTTATCCAGTTTAATATGAGTAATTTTTTGTGTAGGCACGCTAATAAAATATCCCATTCCTGTTCTAATGGCTGCAATTCTTGTTAGCAAAGACTGTAGCCCCTTTCAGGCATTATGTTTCTGTTGCTCCTATTGCACATACCAGGACAGTATGCAATACGTCATCACCTCAGTACATGTGATCAGCGTTTTGTTGGAAAAGGGTGTTCATATTTGCAGCTTCAGCACATGCAAATACACATCCCAAAAAAACAGATTTCAGGTTGCATGAGCAGAATCTGCAAAATAGATATTCTGCCCTTTTCATACATGTACTGAGATGATCACACATAGTGTGTTCTCTTGGAATGTGCAATAGGATCACCAAAACAATAATGCCGGAAAAGGCTGGTTACTAGGGTTGCCAGGTGCCCACTGGTGGCGGGCGAATCCCCGGTAAAGTGCCCCTCTGCCCGCCGACCAGCTGAGGGTCGGTGGGCAATCATGCACACGAAGGCCCATGTGCACCAGCAGGAACCTCCCCTTGCCCTCCCCGGGGCGAGCGGGCTGCCTGTTTGCAGCCACGCACGCCAGCAAGAACCCTCCCCACGCCCTCCCCGGGGCGAGCGGGACGCCCGCTGCAGCCGCACGCAGGCGGCACTTCCAGTTTACAACTGGTCAGTCCCAGTTATTCTAGGGTTGCCAACCTCCAGGTACTAGCTGGAGATCTCCCGCTATTACAACTGATCTCCAGCTGATAGAGATCAGTTCCCCTGGAGAAAATGGCCGCTTTGGCAATTGGACTCTATGGCATTGAAATCCTTCCCCTCCCCAAACCCCGCCCTCCTCAAGCTCTGCCCCAAAGCCTCCCGCCTGCGGTAAAGAGGACTTGGCAGCCCTAAGTTATTCCCAACTGTACGCCTGCTTATTTATTTGAAATATTTATATCTTGCACTTTCTCTGTTAAAATATATGAAGGCATGAGGAACTTTGACAGGTGATCTGGGTGCTCGCTAATCTATGCTACACTGCAATCTCAAAAATACAGTAAGAAGCAATCGCCGCAGTTTCATTTATTCCTTGCCCATACAATATGTAGGGTTGCCAGGTTCCTCTTCACCACCAGAGGAAGGTTTTTGGGGCAGAGCTTGAGGAGGGCCGGGTTTGGAGAGGGGAGGGACTTCAATGCCATAGAGTCCAATTGCCAAAGCAGCCATTTTTTCCAGGTGAACTGATCTCTATCAGCTGGAGATCAACTGTAATAGCAGGAGATCTCCTGCTAGTACCTGGAGGTTAGAAAATCAGTACAGGATTTCCTCCTTGTGAAATTTGGCATCATTCTGTGCATGTTGTGAACTACATTGTCTACAATGGTGAAAGTACTCTTACAGAGACTTTTGAGAAATCCATACAACTTAGGTTGACAGGATTGCTGCACCTTGTTGTTCTTCAATGGATTGTGGATCTTTATATGTTGTACATATCTTTGTTGTTGTGTTAATTTTGTAGCATTCATGATAAATTTTGTTGCATCTTGTTAACTATTTTCGCTCCTGTACTGATTTTCTAATCTCTGTGATACTTGTACAGTGGTGCCTATTTATCCTTCTAGTACCTGGAGGTTGGCAACCCTAACAATATGGCTGCTCATACAAGTGCAGATGGAAGTGTTTGGGACACTTGGGACAGATGGAAGTATTTGCTCATACAAATGGGGGCAAAACTTTTGAAACTAGTCCTAAAAATTCACTGAATGTCAAACAATTTTTGGTGCTTTGTAGTCATTGTGGTTCACCCTACTTCAGTAGTAAAAGGGTACACATTTTGCTATTTGTCTTTTCTGTAATCCAAATGCATTACCCTGGAATGCAGGGAAATGCAAGCAACACTATCCAAAGAACGCTGTATCCCAGAATTCAGCCCACGATCAACATGGATAAAGTACGTTGAAAAGGAATCTATTCCTTCTGTTGCAAAAATAGGTATAACTTCAGTCCAATATCAGCTTGCAAGAAGCAACTATGAGGCTATTTCTGAACCAACAATGTCTGGAAGAACTTGGCATTCTTATTCCCAAACCACTCTGCACTGTGTACCAAAAACCCAGACTGCATACCAGAGGTCTAGGAATAGGTTGTTTTCTTATTTGCAGTAAGTAAATTGAAAGTCTGTAAGTCATTCCTCTGGCTCTTAAGGAAATCTCTTGTTTCTTCTCAAAAATGCAATTTCTCCTTTTCCTTTGCTAGAAACTCTGCATCTGATGAAAAGACCAAAAGACTGTATACCAGCTTTTTAAAAGTGAAAAATGATTATTATTTTTCTGCTTCTGCATTTTGAACTATTTGGAAAAGCCACATGTAAATATTAATTGATGTCCAACATACCAGAGGGTTAACAAGTCTCCAGGTCCAGATGTCATTAGGGTTGCCAACCTCCAGGTAGTAGCTGGAGATCTCCTGCTATTAAAACGGATCTCCAGCTGGTAGCGATCAGTTCACCTGGAGAAAATGGCCGCTTTTGCAATTAGAGTCTATGGCATTGAAGTCCCTCCCCTCCCCAAACCCTGCCCTCCTCAGGCTCCACCCCAAAAACCTCCTGCTGATAACGAAGAGGGACCTGGCAACCCTAGATGTCATACACTTGAGCGTTCTTAAGGAACTTAAATGGGAAACTGTTGCTCTACTACCTTGTATATGTATATGTCAAGTATATGTAACTTGCCATGTCAGAGGACTGGAAAGTACCAAATGTCACACAGGTTTTTAAAAGGGGTACAGAGAGGATGCAGAGAATTACAGGCCAGTTAGCCTATCATCTGTTCCACGTAAATTAGCAGAAACTGGTATTAAAAATAGAATAATGAAGAATAGCTTCTGCAAAGGGAAGTCTAACACACTAACCTTTTAGAGCTCTTTAACCAGATAAACAAGCATGTGGATAAGGATGAGCTGGTAAACTTGGGCTTCCAAAAGGCTTTTGACAAGGTACCTCACCAAAGACTCCTGAATAATCTTTTCAGTCATGAGATAAGAAGGCTGGTACTCTTAAGGATCAAAACTGGTTAAATGATAGGAAGCAGAGAGAAGTAATAAATGAAGGGAAGTGAGAAGCAAAATGTGGGGGCCCACAAAAATGGGTATTGGGACTGGTGATATTTTTGTTCATAAATGATTTTGAATTGGGGGTGTGTGAATAGCGTAGTGGCCAAGTTTACAGATGATACAGAATTATTCAAGAAGTGACAACCAAGGTGGATTTGAAAGCTACAGGAGGATCTCTCCAAATTGGGAGTGCGGGCATCAGATACATAGCAAATGAAGTTCAATATAAGTAAGCGTGTGATAATGCACATTGGAACAAAAATTACTAAACTTTAAATATGTGCTGCTGGAGTCTGAATTGTCCAAGACTGAGAGCGAAAGAGATATTGGCATTGTAGTGGACAGTTTGATGCAAATGTTGATTCAGTGTGCAGCAGCAATATTTTTAAAAAGGCAAACTTTATGCTGGGAATTACTAGGAAAGGGACTGAAAATAAAACGGCTAATACTGAAATGCCCTTTTATAGAGCTATGGTGCACCCTCGTTTGGAATACTGTATACAGTTCTGGTCAACATATCTCAAAAAGGATTTTGCTGAGCTGGAATGAGTACAGAAGAGGAGAACCAAGATGATTAAGGGATTAGAGTACTTTTCCTTCCAATGAGGAAGTGCTGAGAGTCTTTTCACACCACTGGTCTGATGTAGTAGGACTCTTCTTATGTTCTAGGTCCACACAGCCAAAGGTGTTTTGGATTTGTGCTGTTCAAGTAGAGGCCCCTTCCACACACCACTTAGCAAACTTATTTTGCAACGGAGGCAAAAAAAATTCCAAGAGGCGCCCAAATGCTTTGGGGACACCTAAAGTAGCTCTCTGGATCCCAGCTGGTTATTTCCCACATTTATTGGCCTTGTTTGTTCGTTTGTTTTGCACACAAAACATATGGTACATGACCTTAAACGTTTCAACCCAGGCTTTGTGCTATGAAGGTGGTAAAGCAAGATAGCATAGATGGGACTCAAATTGTACTGAACATTTTATAAGGATTTTGAAACAGAATCTTATTAAAACAAGTTAAAACTGTATAAATGAAGAGGAGAGGCTATAAGGTGTTTGAAATTACATCCTTAAGGGCTAGGTTTGAGAAGCTTCTTTTTGCATTCTTTTGATTTACATGCTTCATTACTGGATGTCTGCTACAGCTCTCTTCTGTCCCTTCCATTCTTAATGACTTCAAAGCAGTAGATGCTTGAATTCCCAAACATATTAGCTCAGTTTAAATTATCATCTTCAACAGCATGTTACTGCTCATCAAGCAAGGAACCCCCCCCCCACACACACACACAATGAACCCATAACACAATGTATTGTAACTGCATGTTATTTCAGTTATCATACTGAGCAAAAATAGAGAGAGCTGTTATAGCAACGCTGGAAGAACAAACAGACTGGTTCAAAAACTTTGCCTTGCTAAATTAAACATAGCATTTTATGCACATGCATAAAGAAAAATCTGATTTCTATACTTTTTTTGTATTCTTTATTAATGGAGAATACAAGATAAACAAATCTCAATATTGACATAACTTTCAATAATGCAATAAAATTCGGCTGGTTTGACTACCCACTTGATTTTAATTAAGCCCTTTAAAAAAAGGTAAAGGTCCCCTGTGCAAGCACCGGGTCATTCCTGACCCATGGGGTGACGTCACATCCCGACGTTTCCAAGGCAGACTTTGTTTGCGGGGTGGTTTGCCATTGCCTTCCCCAGTCATCTTCCCTTTACCCCCAGCAAGCTGGGTACTCATTTCACCGACCTCGGAAGAATGGAAGGCTAAGTCAACCTTGAGCCAGCTACCTGAAACCGACTTCCGTTGGGATCGAACTCAGGTCATGAGCAGAGCTTTTGACTGCAGTACTGCAGATTACCACTCTTAACACCCTTAGCAAATCTTAAATACAGACTCAACAGAGCTAATTCAGGTGGACCCAAGGGCTAGTTAATGCTCCACTGATTTTTTTTTTTTTACTTAAAAGGGGAAGAAAAGATTCAAGAGCATTCCTACATGCTGTATCACAAATTCCCCTCATTTTCAAAAAACATGCTGGCATGAGGGGCCACTGTTCAAGATGCTCCTCTCCCCAGGCCATACCAAACTGACGGCGTGATTGTTTAAACACCTGTCTGGTTTTCTTACTTAATAACAAGGGCGGGGGGAAACTCTTAGATTAGATTAGAGGAAATAAGCTACAAAAACAAGTCTGCTTTGGGAAAGAACAATAATTTTG
Organism: Euleptes europaea; assembly: GCF_029931775.1. Taxonomy (NCBI): domain Eukaryota; kingdom Metazoa; phylum Chordata; class Lepidosauria; order Squamata; family Sphaerodactylidae; genus Euleptes; species Euleptes europaea. The sequence continues at coordinate 34,965,901 of NC_079318.1, read as the reverse complement.
TTTAGAAAAAAAACCCTGGCAAAATCTGTATTTTTGCATAAATCAAAACATGCGATTTTCTATTAGTTAGTAGTATATTTGTGCACTATATAGCAATGTACACAGCCATAAAGTACTTTCTGGCAAAAGTAAAAGTTTAACAACTTGAGGAACCCTGTTTCCTGCTGGTATTAGCTTCGTGTTTGCAGCTATCTTATCGCAGCTGTCTGCCACAGAGAAACAGCTTGACCCTGGTTGCACCAAGGAGGGAGGTCAGCATCAGAGATTCCACTGCCTGTGTCCGTCTGCCAAAGAGAACAATAACCCAAACATCCACTGGGGTGGGGGGTTGCTGCCTTTACAGCAACTCTGTAAGGAATTACTTCCCCCTGAAGCCAATTCCAGGGAATAAGGCTGTCCGAATAAACCCTAAACCTTGCAGCCACAAAGACCTGGAACCCCACCAATAATGCCTACAGACCAAATAATAATAATCATATAACTGACACAAGAATGTGTTAGCAATGGCTACAACCAGACAAGAGGCAGGCAGGAGTGTTCTGTACTCGGTAACACTTCAAATCAAATCTAATCTAATTTATTAATACGGTAAACTGAAGACCAATCACATGCCAACACATCAAAATGTCCAGACTCAAATAGTTTTGCACCGCAGAATCACAGGCTGCCCATACAAATAAAGGTGTAAAATCAATAAAAACAACCCTGATTACAATTATCTCCTTAAAATTTAAAAATATTTACAATATTTTAACAATCATTCTCTAATAAAATTCTGTGTATTTCAATAGCAACAGCGCAGAATTTGGCAGTTTGGAGCAAAAACTGAGGATCTTCTGCAGGGGGTTGGACTACATGACCCTGGTGGTCCCTTCCAACTCTATGATTCTCCTAATAGGAGCTTCTTTGCCAAAAGCTCAACTGACTCTTCAGGGAATACTCGGTAACACTTCAAAATTACCTTCAAGAGAAGCTCCAGGTTACTGAATTACTGATGCATGGAACAGTGTAGCAAAGTCAGGTCAGCCTAGAAGGGAACCAAGCCCTCAACCAAGATGTAAATGCCACAGTCACTACCTGCTTCTCAAGAAACATGGCTGGTTGTAGGCATAACACAACTATCTCCCATCCTGTACCTTATGTTGTTTCTTACTTCACCTAGGAAGAAACAACATAAGGTACAGGATAGGAGATAGTTGGCTTGACAACAGTACATGTGAAAGAGATCTGGGAGTCTTAGTGGACCATAAACCGAATATGAGTCCACAGTGTGATATGGCAGCTAAGAAGGCCAATTCAATTCTGGGCTGCATCAATAGGAGTATTGCGTCTAGATCGAGGGAAGTAATACTACCACTGCATTCTGCATTGGTCAGACCTCATTTGGAATACTGTGTCCACTTTTGGGCTCCACAATTTAAGAAGGATGTTGATAAGTTGGAGGGTGACCAGAATGGTAAAAGGTCTGGAATCTATGCCCTATGAGGAGAGACTTAACGAGCTGGGTTTGTTTAGTCTGGAGAAAAGAAGGTTAAGGGGTGACATGATAGCCATGTTTAAATATTTGAAGGGATGCCATGTTAATGAGGGAACTAGTTTGTTCTCGGCTGCTTCAGAGACTAGGACACTGAGTAATGGATTTAAACTAAGAGAAAAGCGATTCCACCTAAACATTAGGAAGAACTTTCTGACAGTGAGGGCTGTTTGACGGTGGAATGCGCTGCCTCGGAAGGTGGTGGAGTCCCCATCTTTGGAGGTCTTTAAGCAGAGGCTGGATGGCCATCTGTCAGGAGCGCTTTGATTGTGGGATCCTGCACGGCAGGGGGTTAGACTGGATGGCCCTTGTGGTGTCTTCCAACCTTGTGTGATTTTGTGATTTTTGTGATTATTATAGGTAGATGTATCGCCTTCAGTACACTGGTAATCCCCCAATAGCATCACCTCCATCTCAATTCATTTTCAATTTGTGTACTCTTGTCTACTTAACCACAGGCAGAGGTGGCTGCTCCTGGATATTCTTGTTAATGAAATATAGAGCTAGGTTTCATCAACAATTTGATGGGACCCAACCCACACGCCTCTCACTCAGTGACTTCATGCAGATGATAAATAAGAGCGGTGACAGCACTGACCCTTCTGGTACTCCATACACCAAGTTTTATGGGGCATCTTTAATCACAATTCAGTGCCCTACTGGACAGAAAAGATAGAATCAACTGTAGAGTTCTAGGTGTAGGAGGGCCAGTGTGGTGTAGTGGTTAAGAGCAGTCGACTCTAATCTGTAGAACCGGGTTTGATTCCCCCCTCTTCCACATGAGCGGCGGACTCTAATCTGATGAATCGGTTTGGTTTCCCCACTCCTACACATGAAGCCAGTTGGGTGACCTTGGGCTAGTCAGTTTTCTTCGAACTCAGCCTCACCTACCTCACAAGGGGAGAAGAAGGGCAGAAGATTGAAAGCCGGTTTGATTCTCCTTAATAAAGGTAGAGAAAATCGGCATATAAAAACCAACTCTTCTTCTTCAAAGTAACTTCAGAAATGGAGCGTTTTTTTCTACCTATTTCTGCTATGACAATGTTACCGTCTGCAGAATGCAACTCTAGGTTTTAGCATTCCCATTGTAATTAATCTGGCCCTGAATAAAAATGGAGGTATTTTTACTTTCCACCTAATTTCTCTTCCATGTCTCAACAAGGAATGCATTGTAAATCTCACCATGTTTCGACTTCAGCATTTCCTTCACCTCTTAACTAGCTATGGCAGATTGCTTGGCAGGTGCCCAGTTTAAGGTACTGCATAACTAACCATAAGAACATTTCTATAAGAGGAGATGGAATGCCACATGCCCTTTTGGTACAATGGGAGGGGGGAAATACATTGCGCAGCAAAATCTTAGTACTTGGGGTTTGAGCATCAAGAGAACAGTGGTACTTGTACCCAGTTCCCTTAACTGAGGTATTGGCCCAGATTGTTTCTATATGGTTATCTTCTCAGGCAACAATTAAGAACATAAGAAAAGCCCTGCTGGATCAGACAAAGGCCCATCAAGTCCAGCAGTCTGTTCACACAGTGGCCACCAGGTACCTCTAGGAAGCCCACAAACAAAACAACAGCAGCAGCACCATCCTGCCTGTGTTTCACAGCACCTAATATATTCGGCATGCTCCTTTTTCCTTATTCCCTTTTTGAAGCTTTTAGCAAGGAGCCCTTGTTTAGTATATGTCAGGAGCCCCTAACAGTTCTGAGCCTCTAGGCACTTTTGGAATTTTGAGAGGAGGTGTTGTGCGCCACCCCAAAATGGCTGCTGCAGGAGGCGGAACCAAACGCAATACCTCCCTCCTCAGTTTGCAAAAATAATTGCAGAAGAGGAATACAAATACCGTATATACTCGCGTATAAGCCGAGTTTTTCAGCCCCAAAAAAGGGCTGAAAAAGCCGAACTCGGCTTATACGCGGGTCAATACGGTAGGGTAGGGGAGGGGGGAGGAGGGAGGAGGGAAGAGGGAGGAGGAGGGAGGGGGGAACTTACTGCCGCCGCCGCCGGGCCCACGCCGCTTCCTGGTGCCAAGAGCGGCCTGGGGCGGCCTCCTGCAGCTGCAGGGAGGCTGCCCCGGCCCTCGCCCGGCCGCGCCGCCGCTTCTGGCGGCCGAGAGCGGCCTGGGGCGGCCTGGGGCGGCTGCTCCGGCCCTCGCCCGGCCGCGCCGCCGCTTCTGGCGGCCGAGAGTGGCCTGGGGCGGCTGCTCCGGTCCTCGCCCGGCCGCGCTGCCACTTTTGGTGGCCGAGAGCGGCCTGGGGCGGCTGCTCTGGCCCTCGCCCGGCCGCGCCGCCGCTTTTGGCGGCCGAGAGTGGCCTGGGGCGGCCTGGGGCGGCTGCTCCGGCCCTCGCCCAGCCGCGCCGCCGCTTCTGGCGGCCGAGAGCGGCCTGGGGCGGCTGCTCCGGCCCTCGCCCTGCCGCGCTGCCACTTTTGGTGGCCGAGAGCGGCCTGGGGCGGCTGCTCTGGCCCTCGCCCGGCCGCGCCGCCGCTTCTGGCGGCCGAGAGCAGCCTGGGGCGGTTTGGGGCGGCGGCCCCGGCCTCGCCTGGCCGCGCCGCCGCTTTTGGCGGCCGAGAGTGGCCTGGGGCGGCCTGGGGCAGCTGCTCCGGCCCTCGCCCGGCCGCGCCGCCGCTTCTGGCGGCCGAGAGCAGCCTGGGGCGGCCTTCTGCAGCTCCAGGGAGGCTGCCCTGGCCCTCTCCCGGTCGTGCCGCCGCCACCGCCAGGACCGCGCCGCTTGCTCCTGCGCCGGGAGCCCAGGTAAGCCTGCGGGGGAGGGAGGGGTTATAAGCCGACCCTCGGCTTATACGCGGGTGCCTAATTTTCCCCCATTTTTGGGGAGAAATTAGGCACCTCGGCTTATACGCGGGTCGGCTTATACACGGGTATATACGGTAGACAAAGAAAAACCTGTGGGGAAGAAAGGAGAAAGAGAATGGAGACTAAAAAGAATGAAAGCCTAAAAGGGAAATGGAACCTCTGTTGACAGAACACATTTTTGTCAGCAAGGTAGAACTTATCTGCCTCCCCCCTCTAACTACAACTGAAATGTTCTCTGAAATGCTGCTCTTGTGGGTCAGCAGACCTTAAGGAACAGCAGGAGGGGTCAGCTGGAGATCTGCTGCAAGAAAGGGGAACTGGAAAAAATCCCCCCCACCCCGGTCAGTGGAAATTTCCCACTGAATCCAACCCCTTGTGATTAGTTCTCTGAAACAACCCCAAATATGTTAATAAGTGAGTGTCCTGAAACAACCCCCAAAATGAAAAAAGAAAAACCCACAAAATTGTCCAAAATAAACCAGAATTGTTGCTATTGCGAGATTACAACAGACAGCAGAACAAAGAATTTGAGTATGAATTGAGTTTTCAAATTGACCTAATGAATAGAAGAATGCTTTGCACAGTAACAAACACAGAATGAATAGTCACATTATAGTAAACTCTGAATATGTCTTTGGACACTAGACAGTCTTTGGCACAATACACAATCCATAAAATCCAAAAACATATGCACTGACTGTTTTCTAGCCGTCTAAGGCAGTTTATGAAATAAAGATTATTAATAAAGAACAGATTCTTGTTACTGGGTATGACATATACCAACTGTACTGTACACGGCACATTAGACAAAATATTGAATTAGGTATAAAACCATCTATGAATGTCCACTATTTTAGAACATTGGGAATATTATCAAAAGGAGAAAGCCACCGCCGAATTTGCAATATGTCAAACAACTTGGCAACAATTACATAGCAGCTTTCAGGCTCTCAGCCCCTTTCAGCATCAAAAAGAAAAACTGACTTTGAACTTTATTAGCAGGCATTTCCAAATAATTCTGTATCAATTAATGCTTTGTCTACAACAGGAAGTCTACCAAAGTTAAAATAAAAAGGTATATGAGGAAGGTTTCAGTCTTCATTGTCTCTGTGCAGGCGGACGCCTTTGTAACACTTTCCTTTGAAGAATCAATAATTTAATCCAGCCACCAGGAAATGAATAACTGAATTAGGGCCATCACCCAACTGAAAACATTTTAGATGATTCATCATCATCAAAGTTAAATAAAATTTGCCCAGTAGACGTTCATTAAAACATTATGTCACACCTTTCCTCATGGCTCAAGATAGCTTACAAGTCATTATCAAAATATCACAATTTAAAACTAACAAATAAAATCCCAGATAAATACTAACCCTCGAAAGATGTCTGCAATTTATACCCCACTAAAAGTAGACTTGCAGCGCCTCCTGAACATTTCTAAAAATGGCAGTTTCAGCTCATTCCTGAAGGGGGGGCAGTTAGGCAGTGGCCGAGAGTGGCACAGCCCTGCTGCCTCCTCAGAGGCTTCCCAGGCGCAAAAAAGGAAAATAAACTCAAAGAAAAACAAAAAAACCCAAAATTGCCCCCTTGAAAACAGCGAGGCTGCACCAACAAAAAAGGTGCAGCAACGCCGCTGCAATAGGGGGCATTGCCAGGGCGAAGGGGTTAGGAAGCTGCCTAAAGGCAGCTCCGCCCCCAGGTACGCCCCTCACGTCAGTGTGGGCTTTCCCTTCTGGGAATTTCCTGCTTGTTGCATTGGCGGATGCGGCATAGCTCTGTGGCTCCCCAGTGCCTGCATTTTTACCCCCCGGGGTGGCATAAGTGCCCATTATACCAGGATAAATGGGCACTTACGCCAGCGTGGGGTCACGCTGACTTCTAAGGAGCTTTGCACCCCCCCCTTCAGGATTGCAGCCTTTCCCTTATATCCTCAGGGAGCCCATTCTGCAAAGTAGGAACTATAATGGAGGGTCTTGGTTGACAACAGGCTACTTTAATTGGAGGAACAGCCAATTCATAGCATCTAAGGACTGTAGGCACATGGGGATACACAGGAGGAGATGGTCCTTTAGTTGTATGGGTTTTAGGCTGTAATGACCTTTTAAAGGTCATAATGAGCATCCTGAAATGCCCTTTTGATATACTGAAGTAAGGTTAAGACAACTTATCATGAAATCTTTTTTAATTGAAAGGTTACCTTTCATTTTTGCCACCTCTTATAAAATCAGAACTACATTTTCACTACAGCCATCTCTGTACCAAGTCTATTTTGACCAACCGTGAAATGCTTTTTAAGTACTAGAGAAGCTGTTTCAATTGCCATGGGAAAGAAGGGGTCCAGAAACCCCTTTTGTCCTATCAGACTAATAATTAGTGGAAATGATAACGCAATAATGTTGTAACGATCTATTGTCATGATCTACTAGTTCTCCTGAATTCCCAGCTTTCATTTCAGAAAAAGTAAGTGAAAGCTGGGAATTCAGGGCTGAAATAGACATGATATTTGGCACATAACAGGTCAGGGGTGGGGTGGGTCCCCAACCCAACCTGTACTGTGTTACAGCCACCTATTACTGTCTGCAAACAAAGTTTCCAAACGCAACGGGGCCTGATTCAGATCAGAATCACAGTGCAGAGGACAACAGGCTCCCCCCACACCATTTTCCTAAGCCAAAACTGCCCCAGTAGGCACTAACTGCCCTGCTGTGGAGATGCACATGGAGTATTGCACAATGGGGCAACAAGTACCCCCAGGGCCATTTTGACACATATCTAGTTCAGCCCATAGAGGAATTAATAAATTGTGGCATTAGATCATTATATTGTTATAGCAATCTTAACAATTACTGGCTTTGAAAAGCCCCAAAATGCCCTCTGATTGCAAGTGGGACATTGTAACCAGAGGGGCCGAAGCAAGAAAAATACGTCACCAAAATGGGGAGGGGGGACTCTAGCATTCAGAAGCTACCAGAAACTTTCCACTACTGATTCATGTTTATATTTTCTTTCTGTCTCTTGTTTTGTAATGAGTATGATGCTGCTTCTTAAGGGGAACTTTAGCTTTCTTCAGCCAAGAACTGGAAAGCATTTTGTCTGCGGGAGGTGAAACGTGATAAAGGGGTAATTGTGCATTCACAGGGTGATTCTCTTGATAGGGTAGAGATATATGACAAGGTCCCATGCTACAAACGAATTAGTATTATCCTTGGCAGATATTCTTTTTGTTTGTAATGCATTGGTCATAATAGTAATCTTTTGCTTAAACCCAGAAAGCACAGAAATAATAATCTATGCATTTATTCACATTCCTCCAGAGGGAAAGTCCCAAATGAGTGTTCAAATAAGTCATATACACAATGAACAAAAATAGGTGATTCAGAAATGCACCACCAAGAAATGACATCTTCCAAGGAACTCAAACAACCCTCTTCAGATTTTGGCAATCTGTAATATTAAAATAAATATAAAGGAAAAAGAAAAGAAAAGTTTGCCACCTACTGCCCAACAGCATAATAGTAAGTGCGAGTACTGTGTTGCTCTTACATTTCAGAATCTTCATAAATGATTTATCTCCCACTGAATGTATAAATAAATATTGAATTTTGGGCACTGCCCCTCTCCTGCTTTTTCTTTTCTGCTCCACCAGCAAAGGCATTCCTTAACAGGAGAACATTTCAGTTCACAGATCCAAAAGAAACACTGCTAACGAAAACACAATATCATATGATCAGCATATAATAAATGTGACAGGATTACAATAAAGTTTATTATAGCATACAGGCTAGCAAAGAATTCTTTTGAAAACGGGCCAGCAATGTCATGTGTTCTATAAGTCTGCCCTCAAGTTGGATACTGTGGGTGTGTGTAAAGTGCTGTCAAGTCGCAGCCGACTTATGGCGACCCCTTTTTGGGGTTTTCATGGCAAGAGACTAACAGAGGTGGTTTGCCAGTGCCTTCCTCTGCATAGCAACCCTGGTATTCCTTGGTGGTCTCCCATCCAAATACTAACCAGGGCTGACCCTGCTTAGCTTCTGAGATCTGACAAGATCAGGCTAGCCTGGGCCATCCAGGTCAGGGCCAAGTTGGATACTATGGATATAATAAAACAATTTTTGAGTTAGGCACATGCTTTTAAGAACAGAACACCACAATTTCAACTAAAGACATGGTTGATGCCAGAAGACTTCATCCTTCCAGCATGTCTTTCGCCATTTGGTTATTTATGGTTATTTTCTCTTGGAATGTCTTGTATTTTTGTTTGTATTTTTCCAATTTAGTAGGAAGAGATTAATTAGTGGGTACTACCTGTAAAGTTTCACTGCTTGGTTCTGGTATTCCAGTAGTTAAGACGGCATGGGAGTGTTAAATAACATGGGAGGAATCATGGACTTCCCCACTGTCTAATCTCCAACCAATCCTGTAGCATGTAGGTGAAGGGATTCCTATTTTTTACCACCTCGATTTCAGGTTTCTTAGAAATAATATCTAAATACTCCTGCATATAAAACCATCTGGATGATTGTAGTAAACAGATATCATCACCAGCCAGGTTTGCAGTCCATCAACTTCAGCTGGATAGACAAGTTGGAGAGTCCTTCTCTATAGATTCCTGGTGCAGACAATGAGCACCTTTGATTGTACTCTCTCACGTCTACATGGCTCTCAGGAGGGTTCCTAGGCAGAGCTGGTGGAAGTGGTCTTCAGCCTGCTGTTGGAAACCCCTAGGTAGATTGTCCTGTGGTTTTCAATATTCACACCATGTACACCTAGTTGGGGTGGGTCTGGCCAAGTCTTCATGGCTTCCATGACAATTATGGGACTGTCCTATGTTTACTGGGCACAACACATGAAAAAGCCCAGGCATCTATTGGATCCTAGTTCTGCACCATGAAGGAGATTACTGATCTCGTCTGAGGTTGTGGACCTTTGCCATGATCTGAACATTATCTGCTGAAGCCATCAAAAGAAGTGGTAGACCCGTTAAGATGGCTTTTGGACCTTACTAGTTTCCAGAATATTCTACAATATTTTAGAAGTTTCAGTAGCAACTCAGAAGAGTACATCGTTGTTGTCTGGAACACTGGCCAGTCTGGAACCACCAAATGGGCTGTTTCCTAGTGTCTTCTCCCCTCATGAAATTGAATGTCAGGCCTTTGAAATACATGGGAGCCGACAGGTCTGAATCAAGCTGGGAAACAACTGGAGAATTTCCAAGTATAAATAATCAATGTTAGTTAGATAGAGCACATCTGCACATTTTTAAATTCCATGGATATGAATGCACTAAGAAATACCGAACTAACAAATGTCTAACATTAATTATACTGTTCTATTTTAATCCATTTTAATTTAATTCAATTCAATTCTGAGAAAACTTCCTTTCCTTTTTTTTTAATAAATATTTTTATTAATTTTAACGTAAAGTGGGTACAGAAGGAAAAAAGGGTAGGGAAAAATAAAGGTGGATAAATACACGGATATTGTACAGTTTTGGTGTAAATGATACTACCACCTTGTAAGGTGAGGAAAAAAAGGGGGGGGGGAAAGTAGAGAATTGAAAATTAAAACTATATGTATATCATTATGCTGATATCTAGCATTCACTGCTACTATTTACAATGACTTCCATATTTATTGTTTTGCTAATGTTTAACTTCCTTTCCTTAAGTCCCAACAAGCACAATACATAAACCCTAGTCCTCAAGTCTGGGTCAGTTATTTATATCTTCTCTGGGGTTTTGTGCTCACACTCATTTCTTTGCAGCTCCCACTGTATATATAATGTAACCAGGAAAGTCTGTATAGATATGAATGTAGGGTCTCCTTTCATGGTACCTTCTGTGTGTGGCGAGAGGGAAAGAAAGGAGGTCAAGGAATAAGTGTGCACCATCTGTTCCAGATCTCACTGCAAGTAAAAGGAACTATTATCAAAATAAATCCTCTATGTCTAGTATTTTTTTAAATGTTAGTTTCATTATTACTACGATCATTTATTTGAGAGAGAAAATCAGTTCAATATAGCATCTGATTTAAGGACAATCATTTCCCCTCACTCAAGATTCGAAGGAAAACCTTGCTTTCCTTTCTCCACTACAGACTTAGCAACTTGGGAAAGGATTGGAGTCTTGGTTAATCAGTCTGTAAATCCTAAGGCTGACACACAGAATTCAAATTCTATTCATTTCAATTGAACCTACTTGTATAAACCTTGAGTAGGGGGGGCATATTTATTTATTTTTATTTATTTACATTCTCTATAGTCCGCCTTTCTCACTGGGACTCAAGGTGGATTACACAGAGTGAGTCAATACAATCAACAAGGTGAGACAATCAATAAACAATGAAATAGGATTTGGGCTGAAGAACCAACCAGAAGTCTAACAAAAAGAACTGAAGCTAAGCATAAGTTGTTAATATGACATTTGAAAGGGGGGGGAAAACTGTAGATGAAAGGAACTCCTCTTTGCAGAGGATCAAAACGCCTGCATGCATCCACTACATGAAAACATCCAACAGGGGACACCACAGATTAAACCTGGGACTTTCTTCGCAGAAATTATCAAGGGCTGATTCTCACATAACTGCTTCTGCTTACATGCAACGGTGACGCAGTTTGACAGTTTTACTATGCACCTGTATGTGCGATTTTGCCACATGGTAAAATAATCACAAAAGTTCTCTATAACGCAACAAGCTGCAACATGGATTGAATCAGTCCACATCCTAAAAACACAAAAAAGCCACATAATACAATCCTATACAGCCCATTCCTGAAAGGGGGGCTGAAAGGGGTGAGGAGGAGGTGTGACCCCTGTGACCACTTGTGTCACTTATGCCATCCAGATGGGCTAACCCGCTGCCGTAGGTGAACTCATGCTACCGCAGGGGAGCCACATGGCTGTGCCCCGCACAAGCACCAGTGTGACCGCTGCCACATTTTTCTGTCATGGGCCATCATGCTGTCATTGATGGGGGCATTCCCGGGGGAGGAGCTGCCTTCAGGCAGTTTCCTATGCCCTTTTGAGCTGGGAATGCTCCCTCTGCCAGTACTCTGGTTTACACCACTGAAAATGATGGCATAGCCCCGTGGAATGCTATGGAGCAGTTCCAAGGGGCTTGGAGGAAAATGGCACGGTTTTGGCTTCAGCACGGGGCTGGAAGCTGTTTAGGAGGCAGTGATGCAGCGACAACCCAGGGTGCTGCCTAGCGACACACACCCAGGAATGGGCTGATAATCATTCGTTTTTGGATGGAGGTGCTTAGGTTTCCATAGCCTGTTCAAACCTATTCTTCTATAGTCCACGACTTTCCAATTCAAAGTCTGTAAATGTATTTTATTTGTTTATTTAGAACATATTTATGCTTCTTCTCCAGGAACCTGCCCAAGGCAGCTTACAAAATAAAAATGATAAAAACAAAATGCATTAATTAAAATCCATCACTGAAAAACCCCTAGTTCAACATAAAAACATATGTCATAAAATAGACCACTGACAGCTTAAAATAACAGTTTACATACCAAAATGTTTAAAAAATCAACCCCTTACTTAAAATCCAGATTGAAGCCCAAGGGCTGCCTCTGAAAGTCTACTGAACGACTTCAAAAGAATCAGTTTAAAATATACGAACAAAGAGAAAAAATACCCCTCCCACCTAGCTTGAAACAGTTATATGCAACACCTGAGATCAGAATAAGTAAACAAGTCACCAAAGGGGAGATAACTAGTCATTAATTGTTCAGTGTATATATATTCAGTGCAGTTTTGTTTACAGTAACCTTTACTGCTTCCCCCAAGGAGTCTATTTCCTCTGATTGTGTTAGCCTTTGATAACAGCACCTAACAGGCAGATACTTTTAAAATAGCAAAACAACACTGTAAAAGCACAAAGGGTGGCTGACAGTCCCAGAGGCACAATTAGTTCGGACTATTGAAAAATGATTAGATGACTTCTGACAGTGTCCAGCCAACTCCTCATCTTTGTCTTGAGTTGCTGTATAGATTTTTTAAATGCTGAGTGACCTTGTTTTTTTCAAAAAAAGGCAAAAAGACTTACTGTGACTGCATTTGCTGTGGTAATCTGCCAGAGGGTTTCTGCTTGAGGGTGAAAGTCATCTGGGCCATGGGATTGGCCTTCTGTTGGAACTGCACTTTCTTTGAGTAGGTCTGCTGAAGAGACCGCTGAGGAATAGGCCATGGCGGAGTCACAGGGCCTGGTCCCCCAGGGGAAGTGGTTTCTTGCTTTGTAGCATCCTCACAAGCGCTACCTTTTGTCCCTGGTTTACACACACAGAGCTGTGGTCGCAGGCACATCCCCCCATTTTGGCATGGTGGCGAACAGTTAGCTAAGGGGAAAGATTATAAAGAAATAATGAATGGAACAATTAAAAATTCTCCATAACACAAAATAACCATTAAAGGGTTTTTCAGGCAAAACATATCCCTTAACATTAAATTATGAGGTTAAATGGTATCAATTAAAAGTACGTTAGCAGATATTAACTGGTTGTAGTTATGCTGCTGATACTGATGTGGAGATTCACTTGTCTACACTGCATGCATAGTCTGCAGGTTCATGGCCCCAAATCAGGCTCTCCGTACTGGCTTATTATATGCATATTTGTAACCTGAAAGTATCTGTTGTGATAAATTAAGTGCTTTCATGAACACATGAAGCTGCCTTATACTGAATCAGACCCTCAGTCCATCAAAGTCAGCATTGTCTACTCAGACCGGCAGTGGCTCTCCAGGGTCTCAGGGAGAGGTCTTTCACATCACCTACTTGCCTAGTCCCTTTAACTGGAGATGCCGTGGATTGAACCTGAGACCTTCTGCATGCCAAGCAGATGCCATGGCCCTGCCCCAAATGTCTCCATTTAGAAAAGTGCAGGTGTGACGGATAAGGGGTCAATCTGCAGCAAGAGCTGACAGACCAAGCGTGGGCAGAGCCAGAGAGCTGACACTCAGCTCTGAGACACAGAAAGCATTCGAAGCTTGGGACCCAGCCTGAGAAGAGGCTGTGAAAGTAGTCGAAAGATTGGGACCAGCCTGAGAGGGGGCTGTGATAGATTGGAAGCTCGGTAGCGAGACTGAGCGGAAGCCAGGCTGTACTCTGTGAACCTGAGGGGTTCTGTTAAAGCCAAAGCTATTGACACACACAACCTGTGATAGTGACAGGAGTGAGAATTGGGTTAGAGAGGGCCCATTCTCAGGTCACAAAGGGGAATTAGTCTCTGAGGTAGAGCTATTCCGGTAGCAGGGAGGTGTGGAGGATTACAGCCACTGAGGTGGGGTGGTCAGAGAGAGAGAGAGCTAGGCTGGGGACAGAGACTGAGAGTCTGAACCTGAATAACATTTCTGGGGGGACAGAACTAAGCTTGAAGCTGATTCCGAGTAACAGTTCTGAGGGATAGAACTAAGCCTGAAACTAAGCACGAAAGGAACTTGAGTGAAAGAAACATCTAAGCTATTTCTCTGAAATAATCTTGCGTATATAAATCTGACTCCGAGTTTCCCCTCCAAATTCTGCCTTTTCCTTGAAAATCAATCTCTGTGAGTTCTGTTCAATAAACTTCCCTGTTTTGTCTGTCTAAGTTAAAAAGCCTCTTGTGTCCTGTTTCTCTCCGAGGTAAATACTGGTGTGGGACTGGAGGAGAAGGAAAATAATCTCCTCACAAATAGACTCAGGCCAACGCTTTTCCCTCAGCATATATAGGTGGGCTGAGAGAGTGGGATATTGAAGTGGTTGAAAGGGGTGTGTGTCATAGCAGGTATAGTACAATAGATGAAGTAAGCCAAGTGTTGATCTCTGCAGTAAATACACAGATAAGCTGCCTGGTTTTCATACTAACAAAAAGACTCAAGCCTCCCTTCATGAATTACATCATATTTCTATAAGGACATGATCTCATTTAAAAGTATCACTAATTTAGAAGATACACGCAGGGGCCTGCAATAGTCACAGGGGATCCCTTCCTTCTCCCCCACCATCACTGTGGCTGGGGCTACTGCAGCTCCTGGCCACTCCCCCATCGCCAACAGGCCCAGTGCGACTCCTGGCCTACACTGCTGGGGCTGGCACAACTGCCTTCTTCCCCCCATTACTGCTGCTGCTGGGCCCACTAAGCCCCCCCTGCCCCCCCACACACCCCACTGTCATCCCTGCCACCTGCGCTAATCAGGACCACTCACAGAGGAGCAGGCAGAGGTAGGTGCATCGTCTGTGCATATGCAGACAATGCTTTTGTTTTAAAAGGTAAAGGCCCCCTGTGCAAGCTCCGGGTCATTCCTGACCCATGGGGTGACGTCACATCCTAATGTTTACTAGGCAGACTTTGTTTGCGGGGTGGTTTGCCAGTGCCTTCCCCAGTCATCTTCCCTTTACCTCCAGCAAACTTTTGTTTTAGGGGGATTTAAACCCCCAGTGTATTTTTAAATGTTTTCAGATTTTTCTGCAAACCTGGGGAGTCTGCCAAGTTTGCAGAACTATCTGGTAGGTAGGTAGAGATTTATTGTATATAGCCAAAGGCCATCACAATCAAGTAGACAAAATCAAATCAGATTCAACAAGAAAACAGTTCAAATCAAGTACAAAAATAAATTTAAATCTAATACAAATACTGTCTAAATTTTCCCCCTGGTTTAAGTTATTTAATAGGAACCATGAAAGAGCCCGTTATCCATCCAATATTTCTGCTTTCAAGCTTAGAGCCGCTTTTACAGCAATAAGACTTCAGACCGTGCCAAAAGCTATGTTATTCGGAAGCATTTAATATACCTTGTAAAGGCCTTTGGCTATCTACAAATAAATATTTACCTGCTACCTATTCGGATGCTATGCCCAAATCCCGACGGCCTCTCGCTTATGTATTTGCAGAAATCTAGGACCGCCCCCATTACATGTTGTATTGTTCTTTGTACCATGAAACCAGATGTAAATTTCTTGCCTCTTTTTTTACCTAAGATTAGTTGTTTTAGTGATCAGGAGAAGCTTTCTTTTCTCCAGTCTGACACTGACTCTGCTATTACTTACAACTTTCTGTTTTTAGTCAGTGTAGGTCCAGTCCATGGATTTATGTATCTACAGATGAGTCCACATTTGACTACAGGGTGAGTATCTGGAATTCCAAAAACCATAATGGCCCCAAAACCACAAGTTTTGAGTCAACATGCGGGCATTACTCACAGGTCCTCAGCAGCGCACGCACATGCTCTCCCTCTCTCTGTCTGTCCGGCATCAGCACGGCGCTGAGACTTCCCCCCACACACACAACCATGCCACAAAGACAGCCAGACCTCACAATACCCACCTCAGGGCAACAAGGGATCTATGGAGGCTGGAGAGGTCCTAGCAAACAATGAGAGGAAGAGGCAGCTGAGGCAGAAGCCTGACTGGGCAGAGCAGACGGGCAAGCCCAGCTGGCCAGGGAGAGCGAGAGCGCAGCTGCAGAGAGTGAATGGAGTAGGGAAACAGGGAGCATCCAGGAGAGGGAAGGAATTAGAGGGAATTAGAGGGAACACCTGGGAGAGGGAGCCTGAGGGAGAAAGCACCGGAGCCAGGAAGAAGTCCTCCCACCTCATGGCTAACAAGGCAGACACCCCACCAGTGTTTCTCCTCCCCACCAGTGTTTCTGGTGGCTGACATGGAAAAATGCCTGTACATCCTGAATAGGAGGCTGCATATTTTTTGTGCCGCTGTATAGATCGCATCACTGCCGGTGTAGAGCAAGCACCCAAAAAGCCTGCTTCATGGGAATTCTGACTAGAACACACAAAGGCAGGCCTGCACAACTATGACCCTACCAAGCCGAAGTCACATATTGTAGACTCCAGGTGCTTTACCAAGTCCTCTCCCCAAAAAAGATGGGCACTAATTCAGCTAGCTGTAGGTTTGCCCCAATGCAGCCATTTAGACTGAGATAATAGTGGAGAAGAAAGGCTTAAAACATCTCTCTTCACATCATGTCTTGACACAAATCAGGTCTCTGCATGCCTAATAATGGAATCCTTTTTTTTTTAAAGTGGAAAGCCCTCAACACAGAAGCACTGGCTTGGCCCCTAGTCTGACACTCTATCCCCCATACCATCATGGAAAGTCCTGTAAGCCAACAGCACCTATCTATAATTACGTGTCTATGCAAAGTGTGCCTCCTGTACACGGATGCAGTGGGAGACCCAAAGGCAAAAAGGGAGAGCAAGAAAGGAAATTATCTGCATCCTCTACCCTTTCAGGACAATTCTGGAGTGTTTAAATAACTTCACCTCCTTCTCAATCACAAAACATAGTCCTGGATGTGGGCAATACATGGGCCACTAGGGAGTATCTTGGCAGCAGAAGGCAGTACTCTGATACTTGCCCTGAGAAGAGACAAACAGAACTGGCTGAGGAACAAGCTTATCAGTCAGTGATGACCAACAAAGCACCCAGAACCATCTGTGGATGGAAGGAGCTAACGAGTCCAAGTGCACATTGAACACTCTTGGTGTTCAATGTCATCTGAACCAGCATGCTCACCAGGGTAGGGAGAAAGATGTGGCTGAATGGTATCTCCTGACACATGCACAGCGAGCAGGCAAAAAAAAGCAAAGTATGATGGTAGTGCCAATAGAAGGTCGAACTAATGAAACCGTGGAGAAGCCACTTAGGGTGCCAATACTAATGAAATTAAAAAATAAAAATAAAAAATTATTCCAGTTCAGCTTTAAATAAATAATAAACTGTAGCTTAACCCACAACACTGCCTGGCATTTTCATTTGATGCGTACCAATCAGTGGTGAGGGCTGCAGCTCAAACCTCTCCGCAGCCAGATTCCCTCTAGGCAGTCTCAGGGAAGCAAGTCCTCTCTCAGTCCTCAGTCTGTAATGCTGGTCTACTTTACAGGGCTGTTATAAAGCTTAATGTACGTCAAGGACTTACTTTGAACACCAGAAAGTATTGTTTTTTATGAAAACAGCTTAAGATACAATGTGGTAAGGAAACAAGCAGCTCAATCTTGCACATCTCTCAGGTAGGGGAGATATCAATGTTGTGTTACATAAGTATTACATGATTCCCCTTGTATCAACAGCACATCTGAAAAGGTTGAAGTAAAAACTGTGCTTAATGATTTCTTTTAAAATCCTATATGCTATCTATTACTTGAGATTGTGTTTTTCTTTTAGAAAACAGACATCTTTCCTCCCAGGCAAGGAACAGAAAAAAAAAAAACAGTTAAAAAGACTTTCAAATGTTGGTCCGATTCTGAAAGAAAAAGAGGACACAAATCAAGTGTACTTCCCTCTTTGAAATCAGCTTTACACAGTAAGAGGAATTTGGCAGGCCGCTTTCCATCTGGACTACGAACCAATTGTTGTGTCCAACAATCAGATTGTTTTCAGATCTCAAACAAATAATACACACTATAACCTCAGTGTTCTTTTGTCCTCCCTGTCTCAAGGGGTCTTTCAACATATAGAACATACTGTCAGGAACTAGCCATGCCAGACAAGTCCTCCAAAGCCAAGAGAAGCCTAACACCTGCTAAGCCATAACAATTAACTTGGGTGAGAATTAAAAGAGCTTATTGCATTAGTATGTGGCGGCTTGAGATGCTAGCTTCATTCAAGTCCCCTGCTGAAGCCTTTCTAGCTATGCTTGAGAGGGTCTGGCGAAGTAATATTGTCACTGATTTGTCAGCTGATCTCTTACCCAAAATACTTCAGACCCGGGCGGGGGGGGGGGGAGAATCAGTCCCTTCACACAATGTTGTGACTTGCCCTGAGCCCGGTTTTAACAGGGAGGGCAAGTCAGAAATGAAAAAACAAATAAACGTCAATTGTCTATTGCTTTGGAGCATCAAACAATATATTTGATAGCTGAATACAGTATACTACATCCAAGCAAAGTCCTAGTTTCCCACACACACACACACACACTCCAGTATAAGCTCACTAATTTGTTTTAATGTAGTTCATACATCTCCTTTGATGAAGGTTGTAGTAGACTATTACAATAAGCCTGCTAGGCCAAGACTTCGCTTTTATGAATACCAACCTGTCTATGATTAAGGCAAGTATATAGTACTGTTTAACAATGAAAACATTCTCATGCTAGCAGTCTCTGAATGTATTATATCCTTGTTGTTTTAATTCTGTACAACTTAATTTACCTTTGGCTGAATTGTTAATTTAGTTACTCCAAAATACATTAAGAAAGGAGCGTGTGTGTATATGTGTGTGTGTATACATATATGAAGCCTATGAAACATTACACAGAACTGTCCTGTTTTACCATCTGCTTTCAAATCACAAACAAGCAGCAGCATGCCTAATTCACATACAAAAGAAATATGAGTCAAATTGTTTTAATGCGATCACTGACAGCAGGTGAGAAAAGCCTGCATTGTGCCTTCACAGCAATTCCCAGCTGCCCTTCTACTGAAGTTATAATAGCAAATGGTACAGATCATCCATTAATAAAATGCTGGGCTCCAATTTTAGTTCAGGATAAAAATGGACTGCCATCCTCATGTTGATCAAAAAGCCACTTTTTATTTTTGAAGATGCTACAGATGTATGCCCAACTCAGAAGTTTCACGCTGAAGTGGCATTAACTTAAGATTAAATTATGATCCTTGATTAACAAAGTAACAGGATGGCTTACCTGTCACAAGTTCACAAGGTTGGAAGAGACCACAAGGGCCATCCAGTCCAACCCTCCACCATGCAGGATCCCACAATCAAAGCACTCCCGACAGATGGCCATCCAGCCTCTGCTTAAAGACCTCCAAAGACGGGGACTCCACCACCCTCCGAGGCAGCGCATTCCACCGTCGAACAGCCCTCACCGTCAGAAAGTTCTTCCTAATGTTTAGGTGGAATTGCTTTTCTCTTAGTTTAAATCCATTACTCCACATCCTCTGTTCAATCACGAATATGACTTGAGCATGATGGCCAGCAGCAGAAAGGTGCAGCAAAGGGGAATATCCAAGCTTACTGAAGTAATAACTATGCATGCATCACAAGCCTCTTCTGCCTCCCTAACCCCTTCCCTTTTGCTACTATGGCCCCCATTGGAGCTTTGCTTATTGCTCTGGGAATTAGGCACTAATTCACATTTGCCTAAGAACTATGCAACATATTCGCAAAGATAAAAGTGGATAAGATTATGTAGTGGGTCATCAGTGGCTGCCTGAAGACTTGTAAACCTGCAGCTGCTGCTCTCAGTTATCCCAACCTGGATGGGGGGTGGGGTGCACGCTTTTGCATAAAGTGCCATCACTTCACAGCCAACTTATGGAAACCCCAGCAAGGGGCTTTCAAGGCAAATGAGAAGCAGAGGTGCCTTCCTCTGCAGAGCCTTCCTTGGTGGTCTCTCTTCCAATATTACCACCCCTGCTTAGTTTCCAAGATCAGATAAGATCAGGCTATGGATAGTTTACGGGTGACTAAAGGAAAGCTAAGGAAACCCTTGGTGAACCTGTCCTGTTACACATATTGCTAGATGGTTGACATGTGTATGAGCCCTGATACCACTCAGGGGTCAAGGTTCTCAGTTACAAAATAAGCAGCAAGCTTCCAAGCTTCAGCATGAAATACGAACCCATTCATTTGAAGAGAGAAGACATCCAGGAAAATATAGCACAGTCCACAGATTCAAATCACTTACTAACAAACAGTATTACATCTACAGGCGAAATAAAGCTAGCTTTGTAAAAGGTGTATCTTTTTTTAAGGGCAAAAAGGCAGAAGTCTATCATAATGTGATGAATTTTTATTTTATTTATTTATTTGCTTTCTTCTTCATCTGTTCAGGGAACGTATGCTTAGGAAAACAAGACACAACAAGAGAAATGTAGGCCAAGAAGTAGGACGCAAGCATTTGAATGCACAGCCAAAAAGATGGTTGCTCAGGCAGAGAGGCCTAACATCAACGTTCACACTCCCACAAGGATGACTAGTGAGCAATCAGGAAGTCCTGATTCTGTTTTTTTTTTTGTTTTTTTTATAAACTGGGCTGTAATGCATGCTGTAATGCATGCTGACTTAGATACTATGAGCCATGATTGGAAGGAGTTCGTAGAATGGATCTTTTTCTCTTCCCTCTGTAGCCTCCTGAAAAACTGTGCTTGAAGACCAAGAGAGACTCTTAGGAACACAGTAGGGTGCAGCATAGAAAGAGTTTTGTAGAAATCACTCACGCCACCCCACTTCCGTCAACTCATTTTTTTCTGCTGGTAAAACTCATCCTCTGCAGAATTAAAAAAACAGCCAAATTTATTTTGAGGGATCGAGTAGGGCTACAGTCACACATAAATGCTGTGCAGGGATAGATAAGAACTTCACTGTGTGACCGATCCTCAAATTCAAGCTCTGTGTTTGTTTGAATAGCCCCTTGTGAAATCACCTAGATCAATTTCTCCAAGCTATTGTTATTATAGTAGTGCAAATCTAAGGCAAATGAATTCAGCTGCATTATACTACCAAAACAAAGATAAGAAAAAGACTTAAGAGAGATCTGTCTGACAACTCGAATCAGTGTGGGAAACAGAACCTCTACCTGCCTGTTGCATTTTTTAACCTCCCTGGCTCTCAGCATCCCAGCCTACGCAGCTGCCTGTCCACTCCCTTTCAGTTAACAGAACACAGACCTTCTGGCCCAAAGCCTAGCTCCTCTTTTTCCTTGGCCTTTTCCCTTTTTTTAAATTTTAATCATCTGTTCCTGCCACAGGTTCCTGTTTGTCAGCCTCCTCTTCTTTCGATCACTTTGAATCTCCAGTCTCTTCCCAATTAGCTTTACTGTTTACAGAATCTCTACATGCTCAACACTCCTGTCCTTCCCCAGATCAGACAGGCAGGATGGTGCTGCTGCAGTCGTCTTGTTTGTAGGCTTCCTAGAGGCACCTGGTTTGCCACTGTGTGAACAGACTGCTGGACTTGGTGGGCCTTGGTCTGATCCAGCATGGCTTTTCTTATGTCCTTATAAAAGCATATTATTATGTTTGAAATAAATTAATATTCATGTTCCAAATCCAAATGACTATGGAGGATTATCTCATGAGTGGAAGAAAACAAACGTCTACATTTGGACACTTAACGTCAGGGGGGGAAATGCTTTTACAATTCTTACATTACTAAAGGAAGAACGATTGCAACCATTTCTATCTTCTTCCATACAGGCTTTGCCCTTATCATAACTGTGAAGGCAAAGGGAATTCTTTTCCTAAATACGCATCTAATAAAAGTGTGCGTCATTGCTGGAATTCTTAGCTGGCTCATTTCAAAACATCTGATGCATTCCTGTAGTGACATCCATGGTTGTGTAAACATGACCTCTAGGAATGAAGCAGAAGCAATGCCTTTCTAATCTTGTACTTCTCAGGGGGAAGAAAAGGATTCAGATTGTAAACGACAATATACCACAATACGGAAGACTGTACTCTGTGGATCTTTGCTAATTATTCTTAAAATGGCAAAATCCATTAGTGAAGTAAATGCTACCCAGGACACAACAACTGCTGTACTCTGGAATATTTCTAGTGACAGAAACTTAAGAATCACTATGCTGGATCCCAACAATGACCTCATGCTCCTATTATGCAACAGCTCTCTAATGACTATTGCCATTCTCAGTATCTCTTTATAAACTCTGCAGTGAGTTATATTAGAATAAGCTGAACCAACCACTAAGATGAACCTGCCTGGTGATTAACAATCCTTGAGATTTTGCAGACACAAGCTCAACTACATGAGATACTGTCTTTAACTTCCATATATAGCAACCATGGGGAATCCAACTTGGATTGGCACTAAGCAAGGAAAAGGAGGTTTTAACGAAACACCCCACGCCGGTTTTCCAGCGAAAAGCCCCCTTCCAACAGCTAATATCTGTCCAAGTAAAGAAAATAAGACACTCAAAAGTCTGTGTTAACCCAAGTTTAGAGTCCATTGATAAACAGGATTAATGAATAATTTTGCAAGAGGCTGTTCTACAAATTATTTCTGAAATGTTAGAAGTTTATCATAGAAGCAATCTGGGGAAAGCCACCATTACCCAAAGGTATGGATCAGCTGGTTAAACTTTGCAGAAACTGATAAACCAATCACCATGGTTTAATGCAGAGGATGAAATAACTACAGCAGAGTGCGCATGTGCACGTGCACACATGCATGCACATGAGTATAATCTGAATGACTGGAACACAGCACAGGCTCTTTATCCAGTCTCTGATCAAATCAATGTTAGAACAAAATATAATGAATCATCTATGATGAACGGGGTACTTCTATACATTCAAATGGACTTTTATCTTCCAGTTTCAGGAAAAAAAGGACTTTTTACAAATGCTGGGACTTTAACTACTTATTTTGGATTCAGATCTCGCCACCCAAAATTGTAGTCATAAACTCAAGACAACAAAAAGCTTGTCTTTAGACTTGTGGTGAGTTAAAGTATCTACTGTAGGTTTTCCTGGATTAACTAAAGTTTTTTTACATTACATCAACAACACCAAAGTGTTTCGAAGAGAACTATTTAGTCATTTCTCCAGCTAACAGCAGGTGGAGCCCAACTTTAACTAAACTCCAGCAAAACAGCAACTGGGATGAAAACCTGAAAATGGCAGACAACAGAGGAACCCTGGGCAAGTAGGTAAATGACTTGTGATTGGCTGCTGGTCTTTATCTCAAAAGTGCCCTTATGCTAGGGTTGCCAGGTCTCTCTTTGCCACTGGTGGGAAGTTTTGGGGGCAGATCCCGAGGAGGGTGGGGTTTGGGGAGGGACTTCAATGCCATAGAGTCCAATTGCCAAAGCAGCCATTTTCTCCAGGTGAACTGGTCTCTATCGGCTGGAGATCAGTTGTAATAGCAGGAGATCTCCAGCTAGTACCTGGAGGCTGGCAACCCTACCTTATCCCCAAGGGATATCTGCTATGCTTAAGAGGTCAGTGGCATTCTCCCCAAAGACTCTTTTTCCTTCCCTGGCTGCGGCATCATGGGCCAAATTCCAAACACTCTGGTGCTTACTCAGGCTAGCTTGAGGTGGTCTCCTTTCCCTGCTACATGCTGCTGTAGTCCACATGCAAATACTCCTCAGATTAGCAAGTCTCCTCTGGATATTGTGCTTGTCTTCTTTTGGTAAACAGCCAGGAAGAGACTGTCCTTATAACAGAACCCAACTACGGTAGTTATACCTAAAAATAACAGGTCAGCTGCTCCTTTTAAAGACTATCAAATCAGCAACCCTCCTCCCTTTATAAGTTAAAATACCTTGGACTTCTAGGCACAAGCATCCACATGCTATTAGACAGAACCGTAAGAAAGCCCCCACAGCCATTCTTCCCAGCCTTTTCAAGAAAGGCTTTGGCAAACATATCAAAGAGATTGCATGGTTTCCTACTGGCATTAACTAGCTTTTTTCAAGGCACTAGTATGTGTTTTTTTTAGAAAATACTTTATCTATTACTAAATCACTAATTAATCCACTGAGAAAATATCTGTTAACACTCCACCTACACTAAATATTTGGTCCAAGAACTCCGTAACAGAAGTTCTGCAATCTAAGCCTTGATATTACCCCAATATTTGGGGCAGACAATCCAAGAATAAAAACGTTATCTCACATCTAAAACAGAGACCAAGACAAGAGACCGAGCATGTAATTTAGGACCAAGAACCAGTTTTAATTCAAATTGTAGGGATGAGTTATGGCTTTCCCACAGCAACACTTATTAATCTAAATGTTTCCATCTGTAAACAGTTTGGGAGTTTTATGTCTCACAAGGAATTTGAAGTATTCATTAGTTTGCTCTACTTTCTACAAACCCTAAAATATTGAAAAATACGCGCACGTTTATTATGATAACTTGTTATTGACTTGCTGAAACAATAAAACTGCTATGCTCACAATAGCTTCAGATGTTGAATGATCAGCATTCTCCATTCCTTTCAGTGCATTAATTGCCACATCATGTAAACAAATCTATTAAGTAATGTGGTACTCAGGAAAATTACATTTCCCTCTGCCATTGTCATTTGAGGCTAGATCTGAAAGGTACTGTCGAAGTGGAGGGGAAACCACTATGAAGATCTAATGCACAAAAAGCCATTCAGTGCTTAAGAAAAAAAGAAGTGGAAATTTTGAGCCAGGGGTTCCTGTCCAAAGGATAAAATGTTCAGCATGAATCTTCCTAAGGAATTCACATCAAAATGCAAATGCATTGCTGTAGTAATGTATGCATCAGTGGCAGATGCTCAGATCCATAAAGTCACTGGTTGTTACCCATTAAAGATGGGTTATTTGTTGTCTGAGGCAAAATGAAATGCACTAGATGACAATTTGTCCTCAATAAAAAATATTTTATATATTTATACTTCCGATTTGAATCACAAGCCAGACATTCTATTTGGAATTTACTGGATTTGCTTCCATATGTAAATGTGGAAACAAACAGAAGGGTTTCTTTAATGCTATGCAAAATGAAAGTCTAGATGAGACATCTGGAAGCCAGACCATAAGGGCCACTTTAAATGCTAACTGAAATAACACCTGATAAGCACAGCCAACCACTTCTTTCTTACTTGCCACATATTTTCCCTTACATAGGGCTGAGAAGGTACACACAAACCCATAAAGGTTTAGACTTTGATATACAGTTCAAAACCACACTCTGAATCTCAGCTTTTCTTTCTTTCTTGTTAGCCCCAGTTTCAGGCCCTTTGGGCTGTTAAGAGAAGACATGTATTTCAAACATAATAAAATTTGTAATCCCAGGAAGAATGCTGGAGAGACAAAAGGGCTGGGGGTTCTGCAAGTGGTATGAGGTTGAGATGCTCAGGAGAAAGACAGGTATATAAATATTTGAAATAAATAAATAAATGTGTGTGTGTGTGTATCATGTGCAAGTTATTTTAATTTGCATATGCATACATGGGTTGCAAGATTCAGCTTTCCATAGCACATAATTTGGAACAGAATTCTGATTTTTTTTAACAGTGCAATCTTATGGAGCTATGCAAGTCGAAGCTTAGACTTGAGGAACTCTGCTTAGTATTACACATAAAGGGTGTAAATGGCCCTGATCTTTTGCTTAGAAATAGCAGCACAATGTTTTGCCAGCACTTATGAGCCAGAGGTATGTCACTAACACATGGGATCAGCTGGAGCCTGAATTAAGGTTTTCTACTCTAAATCAAGATGGGTCTCCTGCTACCTTTAAAATTTATGAGTCTAAGGAAATGCACAACAGGGCCCACTTCCTCTACCTGCATTCCTTCCAAATGAAACTTTCAGCAGTCTATCTGCCCACACCTTCTCCTATCCATTTTAGCTTTAAGAGACTTCACACACGCACACACATTTAAAAAACACAGAAAAGCAATGGGGCAGGGAAGGGGTGAAGCTACAAATCTTATCAGAGCTGTGGCAAAAGCAGATGAAACTACCATGCATGTACCATGTAATACAATGGCATTTAAAGCAGGAATGGCTAAAATTCCTAAACACAACAGATGCCCCCCAAAATGTGCAGATGGAAGAAAACAACAACACCTTGCATTTTCCCCGGCCTGCAACATTCCTCATCGCTGCAGTTTTTTCATCTTCTCTCAAGCCAACCTTCTCCACCATTCAGTGCCTGCCCCTCTACAATCACTAGCCATAGTACTTTCTCTTCCACAGCCAACCTGGATCAGATCCCCAGGGACTCACTAGTTAAAGGTAATGCAGATGAGACAGCAACCAAAGCTACTACCTCTTTCTCTTCTAACTAGGAGAGAAGGGATGGGGGAGGCCAAAATTCTGGCCAAAGTCCTTTACCCAACAGCCATATAAAGAAAGCAAATGGGGCTATTACTCTATAATCTGGCCAGACATGATTTAAAAGAAGAGAAGCTGCCCAGTTACTCCCAGCAAGTTGCTGGGTGTGTGTGTTAAGTGCCGGCAAGTTGGCAAGTCACTTCCGACTCAGGGCGACCCTATGAATCAATTTCCTCCAAAGCATCCTATCCTTAACAGCCTTGCTCAGGTCTTGCAAACTGAGGGCTGTGGCTTCCTTTACAGAGTCAATCCATCTCTTGTTGGGCCTTCCTCTTTTCCTGCTGCCTTCCACTTTTCCTAGTTGCTAGGTAGGCAAGTAAAACGTTTTGTAGGCTGATGCTTTTATTGCACTCCGCACTCACCTGTACAGCAGGCCCATACTGCACTCTCACCCTTTTGTGGAGCATTTCTGGGTCAAAATTAACATTTTAATAATATGATACCTGCCTTGGTTCTTGAGGTGCTCAGGAGACAGGCGGGATATAAATATTTTAAATCAAATACATTCATAATTTGTTGTAAATCTTAAAACTGATAAGCCTGTGGGGTGGGGGAAGATATACTTCATAGTGAGAAAAGATACAAGTAGGTAGTACCTGCTTGGTGTAAAAATTATTAATGATATGAGGTTGTCATCTTATATAGACAAAAATCATAGTATGAAATTAGGATACCGGCCATTGCTGTGTCCCAGTATAAAGTTGGATATGGAAAGAGGATGGTCCTAACAACCAACATCTGTAATGAAATACAGCTTTTCCTCAGGCTATCCAATGGCCACCTGCTATCCAATGACCAGGCTATCCAGGCTATTCCTCAGGCTATCCAATGACCATGAGAAGAGCAGAACTGCTTTTAAACAGTGAGGGTGGAAATGACACCGAAGGAATGATATACCACACAAATGGCTACTTACGTTTGGTACACCTCTGAGAGCCGGGAGCTTTGCTCCAGCCATGACAGCACTGACCTCCACAGACATTCACCCTGGAGCAACAGTTTAAAAAAAAAGGCAGGGGGGGGGGGAGAAAGAAAAGAGTCCATCACAGTTTCCTCACACAGCAGTAATTCTCCAGCCAGGTGCAGCGCTCTCTCGACTCAGCTGTCAGGCAGTTCAATAGCACACGCGGGTTTTTTTGCACTGGGAATGAGGCTGTTGCAAAAGATATTGTTTCTCATCTCAAAGCAAAGAGGGTTGTGGAAGAGGGATGGGCTGAAAAGGCGGGAAAGATGTGGAGCAGACTAAAGGACAAGAGACCCAGCAGGCATCTGCTTGTCGTAATGAATGCTAGGAGTAGGCAGGAGAGAAAAGTTTCAAGCCTGAGGGAAGGCAATTATTACGATTCTAAATAATAGACACACATTGCTCTCTAAGCACTCCTGCCTCAAGCTCCTGTCAGAAGGAAATGGGTCTTCCCTGGCCTGCCAAGGGTTTTTTTTAAAAGCCGGGTTGACCTCATTTCCATTGAACGTAACCTGAAGGCACTTACTTCATAGCTGTTGTATTTATTCAGAAAATGTATATGCCACCTCTACAGAGATGTGCTCGGGGAAGTTCACAAAGTAAAAGCATAAAAATAAAAATAACCACCACAAAATTATTAATATTAAAACAAAGCAATTGCCCACCATGGGGATAAAAACAGCATTAAAACAACATCCTAAACGGAAATTCATAAAACATCCTTCGGGTTAGAAGCAGACCATTCAGTTAAAACCCTAGGTAAAGTAAAATGTTTTGACTTGGCACCTAAACAACAATAAAGTAGGCACCAGGCAAGATTCAAGTGGGAGGATAACCCAAAGGCATGGGGCCACCACTAAAGAAGCTCTGTCTCTGTTTGCCACCTACACCTCAGTTTGCCACCTACACCTCAAGAAGACTTGATCCGGCAAATTAGACCAAGCAAGAGGAGACTCCTTCAAGTATCCTGGCCCCATGTTATTTAGGACCTTGAAGGTAAGAACCAATTAATTCTTCTTTGTTTCATTTTGCATTCCCTAATTGACCCTCCTTCTTGTTTATGTTTTAATGGCTGTTTTAAAGTGGATTTTAATGTCTTTTTAAGTTTTCACCATCATGAAGGCCTTAACTGAGTGGAAAGATGGGATAATTGTTTTATTAAAAATAATTTTTTAAAAAATTACAGTTATCAGAACAACCACTTTCAATCTTTAGAAGGCAGCAGAAGATGGATTCATTCAGGATGGTGTTTAATCTTTTCTATTTTGTTGGCAAGGGTAAATTCTGATTTTAATTTGTGTTTTTAATGTAGTTGATGTATTTTTATGCCTTTTGTTCTGTTGATACTGTAAGCTGACTGAGTTCTGGAAGGTAGAAAGGCAGCTAATTAAAAAATTAATAAATTAATAAACCACCTGCAGCACTTTGAATTTTGTCTGGAAACAGACATGCAGATCATGCATCACTGGTGATTTGATCCCTGTAAAGCATGAGAAAGAGTGCTAATATTCAAAATTAATGTCTCTCCTGTTAACATTCTTGTCACCATCCCAAAGATTAGGCCCTGAATCCAGCCATACTGAGCTAAATCCTCTCTCCAGGATCAGAGGAGCATGCCTATTATCTTAGGTGCTGTGGAACGCAGGCAGGATGGTGCTGCTGCAGTCGTCTTGTTTGGGGGCTTCCTATAGGCACCTGGTTGGGCCACTGTGTGAACAGACTGCTGGGCTTGATGGAATTTGGTCTGATCCAGCAGGGTTTTTATGTTTTTAAAACCCCATAGTTAAAGCAGGACTGTCAAGGGTTGATGCAGGCCCAACCTTAGCTTGGCAAACAGAAGCCAAGAACTAACCAAGATCATATCCAGACCCACTACTATGAAAAGTGAGGTGGAACATCTCACGTGACACATTTTGAAGTTGTAGTAAATTGTCAATATTTAGTTTACCATGGTTTTACCACTGTGGGGAAATCCATTTGACCAAAAATGTCACACGTAATTGGGAAGCCATTCTCAAGCCATTTTGTTCTGAAGTTCTAAACTTTTTTGCTTATGGCCTGTTCTCATGTATCTGCAACAGTCTAAGCAGACCCGCCAAGTTACTTTCAACTTTACCCCTCCCTAAAAGTCTGTCTCATATGAACACCTGCAGGGGTGCAAGGGGCTTTACTACCTGTTACTGAATTTGAGACTTTGTGAGGATATCATAATGTGCAGGCATGAAATTACATGGGGCCCTGACAAGGCATATTACTACCCAGGTACTGCACAAATGTGTCTCAACTAACAGTTAAAACAAAAACAGGTAGGGAAATGGCAGAAACACGTATAATGACCAGCGCCTAAGAAGGTCAAATCATAGCCCTATTTTAACACCAAGTCTCAGAACACATTAGTAATAAAAAGGGCCTTTGAGCATGCCCAGAGTGCCTCCATCATCTCATCAGGCATTAATAGTGAAGAATCTCAGTGCAGAGGATATGCATTTCACATATATTTCATATCTAAGGCTAATGCTGCACCCATCAGTTGACCAGTGAAGAACACTTTTTAATTGACAAAAAGGTATTTCTGATTAATTGATCAGTAATCGTTTTTTTAAAATTATTATGTTTAATACAAGAACTTATAAAACCCATGATGGTAGGCATCACTTTAGAAGAGAGATTCTTCCTTGTCTCCCACATATGAGGAAAGGCCTCTTCTAAAATATGTCTACTATGTGTAGACATCATCTAAAAACAAGAATAGTAGACTTTCTACGGTCAAAACCATTGTTTCTTCCTAAATCATATATGTGTTTAATCAGTTTGACTAAAAGTTTGGTTTTAGTTTACATTAATCAACTAAGAGTTCTTTAATTGGTGATTCTCCCATTTAAGTGCATCACTTATTTTACAGTTTGAGCAGTTATTACTTCATAGGGGTGCATACTTTCTCGTGATCAGTCAAATACCACAACAATCATTTTAATAGATAAATGATTCTTTTGTAGCACATCTACTCAGAGCAGATACAAAAAGAGGCTTCCTTTCTGCATTGACTCATACTTTGTATGCTGTTTATTACCTCTTCAGGAACTACAATCAACTCAAAATGGCCTCACATTATATTAATCTTTGTGCACCCCTTCCTAGAGCTATAACTGGAAGAAATCTGAGGGTAAATCAAGATTTTTGAGTTTTTTCCCCCTTGTCATCTCCTACTTCAGAAGTTCAAACTCAACCATGGCCCATCTCAGTCTATTGGAACAACAGGGCAACCTGGGAATTTATCAAGCCACTTTAAGCACCCTAGCACCAATCCAAGATCACCAAGGCCATATTGCTTCCTGTCTCTATCCTCCCATAGACACTTAGCCAGATATAGAGCACGGCTAGCACGCCAGGCAGATGGGTTTTGTCCCTAGCCTACCCTCAGAGCTCCCTAACCCCCGCCTTTGATGAAGCAAGATACTAGCACAAAACACTCTAGCTGATTGGCCTTTTATTATTCAAACTACAGCGGGCGGGCGCACTCACTAAAGCGCTACAGTGCATTCCTAAAGAGAGTTACTCATTTCAGTGGGCTTAGACTGGAGTAACTCTCCTTAGGAATGCACTGTAAAGCCATTTATGCATGGGAGGTTTTGCCTTGGATTTGCCACTCTCTAGATCAGTGGTTCTCAACCTTTTTTTACTCCATTCCCCCCTTTCCCCATTGTTCAGAATATAATTCCCCCCTTCCCAAGATAGTCTAACTCAAGAAAAACAAACTACAATTTTACAGATTGTACATAATCGACAGACATCACACTTTGCTGAATAGTGGTTGCAATTCCCCCCTTGGAACCCTAAAATCCCCCCCCCCCGGGATTTCTCCCTTGTTGAGAACACCTGCTCTAGACGCAACATTTTCCCCATCCGAACTCTCAAAACTCTTAATTTTGTTTTAGCTTTGAGAATGTGGATGGGGAAAATGTACATCTAGAGTGGCAAAAGGTCACTTTCACACATACCAAATAATGCACTTTCAATCCACTTTAGCGATCATTTGCAAATGGATGTTGCCATTTCTCACAGTAAAATCCAGCGGTGAAGTGCATTGAAGGTGGATTGAAAGTAGGGTTGCCAGGCCCCTCTTCTCAACCAGTGGGAGATTTTGGGGGCAGAGCCTGAAGAGGGCGGGGTTTGGGAGGGGAAGGACTTCAATGCCATCGAGTCCAATTGCCAAAGCGGTGATTTTTCTCCAGGTGATCTGATCTCTATCTGCTGGAGATCAGTTGAATTAGCAGATCTCCTGCTACTACCTGGCAGTTGGCACCCCTAATTGAAAGCGCATTATTTGGCATGTGTGGAAGTGCCATGCGGGCCATTTATGCATGGGAGGTTTTGACTTGGATTCGCTGCTTTCTAGGTGCGCATTTCCCCCATCTGAGTTCTCAAAACTCTGCAGGGGGGCATAGTTTTGAGAACTGGGATGGGGAAAACGTGCATCTACAGAGCAGGACTAGATTAATTCATGCCATCGTATTCCCTATTACTGTGTATGGGTGTGAAAGCTGGACAGTGAAGAAAGCTGATAGGAAGAAAATAGATTCCTTTGAAATGGGGTGTTGGGAAGAGTGTTACGGATTCCGTAGACTGCCAAAAAAACAAATCAGTGAGTTATAGATCAAATCAAGCCTGAACTGACCCTAGAAGCTAAAACGACTAAACTGAGGCTATCGTATTTTGGTCACGTCATGAGACAACAAGGGTCACTGGAAAAGACAGTCATGCTAGGAAAAGTGGAGGGCAGCAGGAAAAGAGGAAGACCCAACAAGAGAGGGACTGACTCAATAAAGGAAGCCACAGCCTTCAATTTGCAGGATCTGAGCAGGGCTGTCAAAGATAGGACATTTTGGAGGACTTTCATTCATAGGGTCGCCATGAGTCGGAAGCAACTTGACTGCACTTAACACACACACACACACACACACACACAGGCCATTTATTCATGGAAGGTTTTGCATTGGATTTGTCACTCTCTAGATGCACATTTTCCCCATCTGAAGTCTCAAAACTCTGCATGGCGGCTTATTGTTGAGTTTTGAGAATATGGATGGGGGGAAAGTGCATCTAAGAGTGGCAAATCCAATGCAAAACCTTCCATGAATAAATGGCCTAAATCCCAGGCTAAACCTCCCGTGCATAAATGGCCCGGTTTTGTGAGAAGCCCCCTGCGCTGCATTGCACTGAACCCCTTTCCCCTGCTTCGGCCACCAGGCCCGGAGACAGGGCCGGCATCCCCTTACCCCTGCAGCTGCTGCAGCTGGGGTTGGGGGTGAGCCTGCCCGCTGGCGGCGGCGGCGGCGCTGCTGTTGCTCTCGCGCGGCTGGAGCCTGGGGCGCGCGCCGGGCTTGCCCGCTTTGCCGAAGGCGGCGGGCTCGTGCTGGAGCTGCGCGGCGGGGCCCAGGCGGAGCTGCACGCTGGGGCTGCTGCTGCTGCTGCTGCTGCTGCTGCCGGCTTGGCTCATCCTGCGGCTCCGCTCCAAGGGGGTGCCGGGGCTGTAGCGGGCGCTCAGCTCCACGTTGAAGGCGGCGCGCGGCGGCTGCTGCCCTCCGCTCTGCAGGCGGCTGCTGGAGGCGGCCGCCCGGCTGGGGCGCAGCACGTAGGTGATCGTCCTCAGCCTCCCGTTCTGGGGAGCCCCCAGAGCCGGGGGGCAAAAGAGACCCGCGCA
This sequence comes from Euleptes europaea, assembly GCF_029931775.1. Lineage (NCBI taxonomy): Eukaryota > Metazoa > Chordata > Lepidosauria > Squamata > Sphaerodactylidae > Euleptes > Euleptes europaea. Next base: position 34,933,090 of record NC_079318.1, on the reverse strand, counting down.
CAGGAGGAGCCCCCACTGGATCCAAGCCATTGCCCAAACGGAAAGGAGCCCCCCGGCCGGGCGAATTCCGCAAAGCCCGCGGTGCAAACAAAAGGGGTTGTGGTGGTGGTGGTGGGGGAAACAGGTCCTGGTTTTGCAAAGGGTTGAGCGTCAGTTCCTTTTGCTTTGCGCTGGTTCCTGGAATGCTGCTCGTTGTTCTTCTCCTTTTAGGCAAAAAAGTGCACCGGGTCCTCGTTTGCCATCCGCCGCCTTCCAGGGCTCCCTTCCACCACGTGAGGCAAGTTCAGCAAAAAAGTTGTTGCACGGAGCAGCAAAACATTGTTAGAGCAGAGGAAGCTGGGGGGGGGGGAAGAGATCTTAACTCCAACCAGCAACTAAGGGGGGGGGAACGGTGTTTTCTGGCAGATTTCTCTTTCTTTTTCTCTCCTTCCTTAAGGAAAAGAGATTGAAGCTGCCCGAGATGCTAAATAGCCTACAAGCATGTGTTAGGAATACTATTTAAACCAGTTCGGGCTGAAAAAAAAGTCTTTTAAAAAAAGTTTCTGCGGGTGTACGGCTCCTCTTGAGTGTCAGATGTACCCAGCCAATCCCCGGCAGGCATGACGTCAGGGAGCCGGTCCTAATTGGGAAGGGGAGAAAAGGGGGTCGGACCGTCCCCGCCGCAATCCAGTTTCAAATGCAAAATTGCTGCAGGTCGGCGGAGGCGGCCGTGGGTGATCTCACGATGAAAGTTTCAGTGGCACTGCCTTTGCCTTTTTGAAACCCGTAGAAAGAGCGGAAGTTGTTTCCCTCACCTGTAACACAACAATAGAAAATGTATATAAATGGCCATTTTAAAATACTTTTGTTAAAGTGGGTCAGGTAATGTTGCCAAGAATTGTTACATAGCTCACATTATTATTTGTGTCTATTGTTACAAGGGGAAACTTAACACTCCAGTCCTGGGCAGAGTTACACCTGAAGCACATTGTCTTCAAGGGACTGGGATCAGGGTTGCCAACCTCCAGGTACTAGCTGGAGATCTGCTATTACAATTGATCCCCAGCCGATCGAGATCAGTTCGCCTGGAGAAAATGGCCGCTTTGGCCATTGGACTCTGTGGCCTTGAAGTCCCTCCCCAAACCCTGCTTTCCTCAGACTCCATCCCAAAAACCTCCTGCCAGTGGTGAAGAGGGACCTGGCAACCCTAACTGGGATGGACCTCTGCTTAAGATGGCGCTGCAAGCCACCAACCGTGACTGGGCAGTTTACTGTGAAAGTGTTAACAATAGACGTTGCATACAAAACTAGTCCGTGTAACAACAACAAAATAGCATCCATTGCCTGACCCTAACATCCATTTTCAATATGGAACTTAAAAATAAAGCTGGTATTCTAAATTAAGCTAATCAGAATGATAGCCCATCACAGTAAGCTCACTGTACTCCTTCCAAGAGCATCTTCTTTGTTCTGCTTCCAAGGGGAGGCACATTTTGGAAAATGTACAAACAACTCCGTGGTTGAGGTTGTTTTGGGATGTAAGCAACGTGCCCCGCAGAAATAAATTTACCAGTTAAAACGGTAGGGCTTCTCACCAAGTATTCTGGGAAGCATAATCTTATGAGGATGCTCAGGATTCTGTGTTAACTCACAAATCGGAAGCTCCTAAAGAGGGAATGATGATTAAACCAGGGTAAAAAATATTTTTATTGTATGTGCATGTGTGTGGCAAGTGAGAAGCAAAGTATGGTATGCCATTGCCTTCCACTGCAGAGTCCTCCTTGGTGATCTCCCTTCCAAGTACTGGCCCTGCTTAGCTTCAAGATCAGACAATATTATGCCTCCGTCCCTCCCATTGTATGCACGTATCCATGAAAAAACATGTGCCATGGTGTGAATGGCTGTGTCCTTAGACTGCAGGCCTGAGAAAAGTTGAATGTATCAGCCAATAAAATCAGAGCTACTTTAGTGCAAACATATTGTATATGATTGTTCTATAGGACTTGCATTTTAACTCTATGCATGTTTATTCAGAAGTAAATCTAATTGAGTTCATTTGTACTTATTCCCTTCTGTTAGAATTACAGACTTAGTCTCAGGGCGACATTTTTAGAATCAAGATATAAAACATGGATGATATTCTGATGAAGTAGTGCATTTCTTGGGGAGAGTAATGGGGAAGTGCAAGGTCCTTCCAAATTTACATGCCTAAATTAGGTCAGGAGGCAGTGTCAATTATCCTTCGTCTGACCCCATAACCCAACCCCAATACAGGCAGCTGTATCATGTTACCCTCCTTACATCAGGAATCACTGAGCAACTGATTAGTTATTTTATTGCATTTATCATTGTTACTTCGTTCTTTTTTTTTTTTTTTTTTTTTGCAGAAGAACATATGGGTTCTTCCTTCACGGGCCCATTTGACCCTGCCCTCTCTGTTCTTCTGAGCTGTAATCTGTTGGCTCTAGACCAATGATAAGAATTCGTACTGGCAGCTGAAACCATAAACATTCTTAAATATGTTGGGGCTGAAAGTTGTTTTGTCATCCAAAGGAGTCTCCGTTTATAATAGTAAGAGACAGCTTGAGGACTTTTAATCCAAACTTGCCTCATTTTTTCCCCTGTGCAGGGATTTTTTAGGGATAGTGAAAACTGATAGTCAAGGATGTCTGTCCAACAGCAGCTGGATGTCTCCCCAAAAGCACCAACATTCCTGGGAAGAGCCAATGGCCTGAACAAGATCAATATGTTTCCAAGGACAATGTTGATGTAGAAGAGCTCTGGAGTTGCTCTATTTAAAACATCTATTTATATTTGAGCAGAGTTTTAAATAGATGAGCTGTAGAAGAGCGGAAGGTGCTTAGGCTCAGTATCCCCACTTTTGCCGGCAGCCCCATCAGTTTGCAAGGCTTCCATTCCACATAGAGAATAGAGTAACTGTAGTCTGGTAAATCTTTGGAGCAGCAGAAAACCATAGGTACTGCTGTTAGAGCCAGCTATTGTGGGGCCAGACTCCAACAAACTCTAAACTCTACAGTCCTTCTCCAGATTACAGACACCAGTTTGCCTGGAGAAAAAGGATGCTTTGGAGGGTGGATTCTATGGCATGGTATCCCTCTGAGATCCCTGTCCTCCCCAGGCTCCATCCTCCTGGAGTTTCCCATCCTGCATCTGGCTACCCTATCCCTCATCCCTCGCCGATGGCCGAGGGGTACAGGATGGGACCTGGGAACCCTACACCAAGATGGAAATTCAGGAGCTGCAAGTTTGCTGCTGATTGTATTTGAACAAGTCTTAAAAACCTTAGCCTAGTTCATTTCTATTTGTGGCCAGGGAGGCAGTTTCCTGGTAGGATCCACTGGTTGCTGTTACAGGGTGAAAGGAGGAGAGAGAAAAGCCCACTCTGTGGAAGATGGCAGCAGAGGCAGGATGTCTCTCAGTCAGCACCATGTGCCATGTAGCAGTTCCCGCCTGAGAAGCACCCCTGTGTGCCCTGCCACCGAATTCCACTGCAGTGGTAAAACTCCCTCCAAGTTGCAAGTACAAGGTGATACAACTGGGCTCCTTCCACACACACACACACACAGCAGTGAATCATATAACACCCCCCCCCATTTGCTGTGGTACTAATTAGACACAATTTTCTTATCTGCTTTTATTTAAAAAAATTATATCCTTGCCTTTCTACATTCCAAGGGGCTCCAGGCAGCTTATAATCATAAATACAAAAGCTGCAATACAATCACAAAACACTAGACCTTTTCCAAACCAATCTACCCAGCAGCACAACGCTATATCCAAAATAAATAATCCACCAAAAGGGAAAAACAAACAAACCTCAAACACTATCAAAACAAAACAGTCCTATACCTCTTCCTCATAAGAAATAGGCCATGGTCACAGAAAAGAAGGCTAACGTAGCATTACAAACCAGTGTTCTTATCACATTTAAAAAAATGTTGAATATGTGATGTTAAGCTCCACTTCCTAGCTCCCTTTACTTGGAACTAGGTCATTCTAGCAGACTTGTCATGCCTTTAACAGCTAAGTTACATTCAGAAATTCTCCCGGCAAGCTCTTTCCTAGGCCACCTTGGATATATAATACTGTCCCAGCCCAACTGCATTTTTTGTCTTACTGGGAATCGTTGCTGTTAGATTCAAATGTTATTATATCTTGTAATATGCTTACTGATAGGTTTTTTTTAAATCATACTTGTAATCCACTTTGGGTCCCAAGGAGAAAGGAGGACTACAAAGGAAAATAAAATAATGATGATAATAATCTTTCACATGCTGAATTTCTGCCTGTTGTTCAGATATTAAACACAAAGCAGCCCTGCCAGAAATATGATGGCAACCCTAGACTGAGGCTAGCAGGATTTTCTTAGGCTTGCAATTTTAGAATTGGAAACGGGGTTAGATTATCCCCTATTCACTGTAGATCAAGAAACACAATTATAGAGATGGTTCGCAAGTTGGTCTAGCACAACAAATCTATGGATTGGATACAGTTTCCTTCTGCTAAGTCTTTCTGTGCCATGGGAGGCCTTTCTCCATTGGAGGAAGACTTAATCGAAGAATCCAGCCCTATGTTTCTAACAGGTGAATACAAAAATGTGCTGCTCTTAGGATGGAACATATCTCCTGCTATGTCACTGCAGTTTCAAAAAATGTAAAGTTCCATTAGCCTTGCATGGATTTTAGAACACACACATGGGGGACCAGTAAGGACTTGTGGAGGGGCATCTCATATTCCTTTCCTCTACTATTTCCTCTTTCTTTCCCCCGACAGTCACCCTAGCCTTTGTCCTTTTCATGCCTCCTCCTCTCGTTCCCACCCACCAGCTAACTTATTTATTGAAAATATTTCTAAGCCGCTTTTCCATCGAAATAAAGTCCCCAAGGCAGCAAACATCAAAACATAAATACACGTTACACCAAAACCAGGAAGGAGGGCTAGTAATAGTTACCAGGGGTATGCCAAACAAACACTGGTGGAAGACAACAATAGAGGAAGACAGATGAATCTTCCTTGGGAAGGAGTTCCAAGTTTTGGGTGCCATGTAGGGTTGCCAGCTCTGGGCTGGGAAATTCCTGGAGATTTTGGAGGTGAAGTCTGGGGAGGGGCTTCAGCAAGGTATAATACCATAGAGACCAATGTCCAAAGCAGCCATTTTCTCCATGGGAACTGGTCTCTGTTGGCTAGAGACCAGTTGTAATTCCGAGAGATCTTCAACCACCACCTGGAGGTTGGCGACCCTAGCACCACAACCAAGAAGGTCCTTTCTTGGGTCGCCACCTGAAGCAGGGCCTCTGAAGATGATGAGAGTGGACAGCTAGGTTCATTTACCTTTATCTGTTTCCTTCTTTCCGTCCCCTAGAAGCCTCTCCCTGGGAAAGCTGGCAGTGCTGTCTGTTGTGCTGGTCCCAGTTCCAAAGTGGGGGAACCTACAAATATTTGTGGGAAACATCTCACTTTCCCCTGTCTCCCACTCCCTACACTATTCCCTCTTTTTTTCTTCTGGCAACCCCCATATCTTCAGCTTTCCCTGCGCCCTTTTCTCCTTCCTATTCACCAACCAACCAACCTTTAACCTGTCTCCCATCTTTAGGATGGTTTTGTTTGGTTGCTAGTTTTTTATATATCAGATTTTTGCACAAACCTGGGGCTTTCCTAAGATCTGTAGAAAGATCTGTCTTACCTGTTCATGGCTCCAGGCCCTGGATAAAACATCCTCATATCTGGCCACATTGAGCACTATACTGATTATTAAAGCAAAAACACTTGTTAAACACCAACTATATCTCAATAAAAAAAAAAAAAATCTTTCAGCATTATCCAGTCTTGAAACTAGTTCATGTATTAGTTGAATGCCTTCTAACTCTTGGTGATCATTAGCTGTTTTTACATGTACACATCAAAACACTTTCTGCATATGAAGAACAGTGGAAAATTCTTCTCAACATCAATGAGCCATCTTCATTATCCTCAGAGTAACTTCCATAGGCTAAATATGTGGCTATGTTTATCCACAATAGAGTCAGGAGTTCAGCTGGGGAAAAATCTGTCTGCTCAGTTGAGCTGTCTGTCCAAACTATGATTCATTGTCTGCTGCAATTGTTATCTAGGGCAATTATCTATAGTAAGCCTGTATAATATTAAAACACAACTGTACATCTATCCAGAGTTCTAGGGCATACTTGCTGGGATCATTCCAGGAACAAAAAAGATTTTAAATAATGCCTTTCAATTATAAAAAGGGTAGGGGCTGACCACTCAAAAGCAGCATAAATGCATGTTTGGGATTGTTTTACTGCTATTTTGAACTGTTTCAGAATGAAGTCACATTATTTTTAGCAGCTGGGTTTATTGCATGGAAAGCAGCACCTGCATCTTCCAAAGAAGAAACCAGTTGTTTTTAAATAAATGCTATCTCATGTTGTACCAAATGTAATAGAAATATAGAATGTTAATGTAGGGGCAGACTTGTGTAAAATGATTTAACCAACTTACAGAATTCCTGCCTAACTAACAGTGCAATCCAAAGGGGGGAGGGCAAAAACGTTCAGGAGGTGGTGTGACACCAGTGCCGGCATAAATGCCCCTTGTGCTGACGCAAGGAGCATTTACGGCAGCAGCCAAGGCACTTACGCCAGCACCTCTGCGGTGGTGGAGTGCCCCAGCGCAGAGGCCCACGCTGGTCCAATAGGAGGTGTTCCAGGGGGCGGGGCCACTGTTAGACAGCTCCTAGAGCCCTTTTGGGCTGGGAATTACACCAGCAAAAACCATGGTACAGCTCATAGAGCCGCATTGAAGGGTTGCAAAAATGGCCCCCATTGGGCTAGCCATGCCTCCAGGGCCACAGGCGGGGTGGAAGACAGCCAAGCCTCACAGCGGCAACCGACAGCAGCAAACTGCACCGTCACTCCAACGCATGACTCTGTGGACATGCACCCTGGGTAGGGTTGCCAACCTCCAGGTACTGAGGAAATAAAAAACAGCACTGATGACTAACTGGAAATATAATCACTTCAAAGGGGTAAGAAGTTGCCAAGAAGGCAAACAGCAAGGAAATAAACAATAAGGCTACAATGTATACAAAATGTACGACACTCTGAAATAGTCCCAAAGTTATAAAAAAAAGTCCTGGGTACATAACCCACAGTGTGGTGTTGAGCAGAATCCTTTTGCAGAGAGTCTACACCACGCTGTGGGTTATGTACCAGGACTTTGTACCGTTATGTATAACTTCGGGACTATTTCAGAGTGCCATACATTTTGTATACATTGTAGCCTTATTGTTTATTTCCTTGCTGTTTGCCTTCTTGGCAACTTCTTACCCTTGGGTGTGAAGCCTTGGGTGTGAAGCCTGTGGCTTCATACCCTTGTGATGTGATTATATTTCCAGTTAGTCATCAGTGCTGTTTCTATTTATTTCCTCACTACCATTTCAGCACGAGGTATTTTTCTGACTACTCAACCTCCAGGTACTAGCTGGAGATCTGCTATTACAACTGATTTCCAGCCGATAGAGATCAGTTCACCTGGAGAAAATGGCAGCTTTGGCATTGGACTCTATGGCATTGAAGTCCCTCCCCTCCCCAAACCCTGCCCTCTTCAGGCTCCACCCCAAAAATCTCCCGCCAGTGGCAAAGAGGGACCAGCCAACCCTAACCCTGGGCTTTGGGCCTGCACCCAGAACCCTGGGTCTCACACATGATGCAAGAGCCCTCCACAGAGAGCAAAGATTTTGAACAGCATAAAGGTAAACAACTTAGTCTGAACTAGTTTTCTTTGCCACGGGTCTTGTGGTTTTCCCAGTGGGATACACTGCACAAAAATGCAAGCCTTAGAAAAAGCATATGTCAGGGTTTTCAACAAGCCAATTAAGTTATAGCTAAATGGCTGCAAAATTGAATGCTGAAAGAGGAAAAGATGTTGACAGGCTGGAGTGTCACTTTCCCCCTTTACAGCTGCCAGGACAGGTTGCCTTTAGGGATTATCTTGTTTGTTGCTTAAATTTTAAAAGAACTGAAAATCCTTGGCCAGCATCTAATGATTCCATCCAGCATCAGGGATTACTGCCAGATCCAATGCAGCTATTTACTTCAGGCCGGCTGGATTTGGCTTCCTTTTGAAATGCTGACGTAACTGTCAGAGCAAAATAAGATTTTGTACGTATACGTCTTCTCTAAACCATTCTGAAAACAGAAACATTTCAAGGACTAACATATTCTCAGTGCCCAGTTACACAAAATGACTGACCTGGAAATGTTGTGTGTGTTTTTTTTTTTTTTTTAAAAACACAAGCAGATCTATAAATGGTTGTATTGTGCTGTTATTTATTAGAAAAGTTTATGTGCAAAACAATTACATAGCCATTGAACTATGAAATACTGAATACTAGCTGAATGTATATTGTTTACTGTATTACTTGGCCATGTACACTTTTCTCTCAAATTTCCCCTTTGGGGGGAAAAAATGGTAGGAAGCACAACCCCAACAGAGGCCCAATTCTCATCCCCAACCATAGGGAACAGGCACCAATGCAGCGGACAGGATACATACCCTTTCTCCATCAAGGGTCTGTCCAGCAGCAAAAATGCTGCCTACAAGCACCCACGCCTGCTCCAAGCCACACACACCTTGCCCCTGAAAAAGTAAACACAGAAATACAAGAAAAGACAAGGACTGGGCATGAACCCACAGGCTTCACACCCAAGACCAGCATCCTAACCAATGGACCAAGAGGGGAGGTTCAAAGGAAGCAAGCCAGTAGGTGTTAGGCACCCCACTGTAGCCCTGACATCACCACGAGCCCCATGGGGCCGGCAGAGTCCATTGCACAGACAGGCATGGGGTAGTGGAAAGGCACGGGGATGACACCGCCATGGCTCCTGGTTCCATTCCCACTTGGGGAGAAGTGTGCGGCAGGCTAGAGCCTTGGGTGTTTTGCCCCTTCGGTGTTTTCCTCCCACAAAGTGAGAAAGGGGGGGATGGGACAGCCCAGCCAATGGGCCGCCCTGGAGATCCATCATTTTTGGGAAGGATGCCGCTCCACACACACCTGCTCTGTTTCACCCATGGCAGCAGCTTCCATCCTGGGTGCCTTTCATTATGAAATGAGTCATGTTAGCCCCATGCTATGTACTTTGCCTTCCCCTTTGGGTGTTAGTGCTAAGTGCCCCTGGGTAATGCTCAGTGCCTTCTCTGTGCTCTCCCACCATTGAAGTGAACATGTGAAGCTGCCTTATACTGAATCAGACCATGGGTCCATCAAGGTCAGTACTGTCTACTCAGAATGGAATCAGCTGTCCAGGGTCTCAAGCAGAGGTCTTTCACATCACCTATTACCAGATTTTTTTTTTTAAACTGAAGATGCCAGGGATGGAACCTGGGACATTCTGTACACCAAGCAGATCCTCTACCACTGAGCCATGGCCCCTTCCCAGGTGCAACTCTGTGCATGGCAGGGACCTCTGAGACCTGTCTGTTTGTAATCTTGCATGCATAACTTCTTTAAAGTGTCCAGTGTAACTCTGGTTATAGTTGAGACATGATCTTTCTTTCTTTCCTTCTTTCCTTCCTTCCCTTTCCTCGCTAGACAATGTAATTTTAAAGGCAGATTTGCCATTTTGACATCTTTGGTAAAAGCTGCTTTTTGGCACTGCTTTTGGTTTGATAATAGTGATTAAGTGTAGACCCTTTATCCAAGCAGTTATTTGCACGACTAAGCAAGTTTAATCAAATCTACATTAGTTCTTTAATTGTGGCTAGCCTTTTCCAGGACTGTGCCCAATGAGTCATGTGACATCTTCAGGGGAATCTGTGGCATTAACTCTCATAGACTGGAACTTGCTGGGTCAAACGCGTCGCTTTAGGGATAAATAGGAGGAGGAGGCATTCTCTGGGATCTTTCCTCTTTTGTAATGTTTGCATTTGCAATCTTTAGAGTAAGGCAATGCTCACAATTGATGTTAAGAATGCCTTTGGGAACCAATTCTTACAAATGGTAGATTAAATTATCTACAATATATGCAAATTTTTTATGATTCACTCCCCATAGTGACTTACAACAAATTAAAGCAATAAAATCAGCAGATGAGATAGTAGGCTTGCTCCTGGAGCAGGGGGACCTCCCAAGTCTCCCTGTCTGTTGCCTGCCAGCCTGCTGGACTACCAGGGTAAAAAAAAATTAAGCGTCAGCATGTCGATGGTGCGCCATAACTTTCAGCAAATACCCGCAAGTGACATCACACCACCAGCATGACATCAGTTTGAAGTCATATAGTCCAACATAGATCCTCGTGTGATGTTTATGAGAATAGTACTTGGTAAGTGCAGTACTTCTGAATGTTATTACAACTGAGACAGCAGGGGGGAAACATGTTTTAAAATCAAAAGTGAGTTTTAATTGATGTGGCTCTTTCCTTCAAATCATACACACATTAAATTACTGTTCTCGGTGTCCCTAGTGAAAATGCTTTAGCACTAGTGGAGTGGTTCCTACCCCTATCCTTTCACTTCACTGAGCAAAGTTTGAAGATGTCCTCCAGTCTAAGAAGTCTCCCTAGGACTTACGTGGCTCTTCTGTTGAAGGAAGTCTCCTTAGGCTGGAGGAGGGCAGAGGATGCTTGGATCCCTCTCCCTGTATATACTTGGTTTATATCTAAGCATATGTTAAGGATTGCCTTCTCCCATATGAACCCACCAACCCACTCTTGTCATCTATGGAGGCCTCAAACCCTGAAGGTAGGGAGGGCCCCATGATTGCATGTTCCTCCACACAGTTCCTAGCCTTCTCCCTGGCATGCTAGTGTCCTATATGTAGAAAGATTTTTTTTCTACATGAGGATATCATCCTCATGTGTCTCTACATGGCCCTGGTCTGCATATTTAAGTGTCCACAATGGGGCAATGTTATTAGATAAATTGATGATGGTGCCAATGCAGCAGCCAGCTGGGACTAGAAACTGGCTTGCTCTGGGCAAATTGCAACCTTTCAAATTTATGAATGATAATCAGAAATGGAAATGCACTTCACAGGGGCTGGTTTGCAAAATAGGCCCCTCTCTGGTTAATTCATGAGCCCCATGGTGCAGAGTGGTAAACTGCCATACTGCAGTCCAAGTTCTGCTCACGACCTGCGTTCGATCCCGATGGAAGTAGGTTTCAGGTAGCTGGCTCGAGGTTGACTCAGCCTTCCATCCTTCCGAGGTCGGTCAAATGAGTACCCAAGTCGCTGGGGGTAAAGGGAAGATGGCTGGGGAAGGCACTGGCAAACCACCCCGTAAACAAAGTCTGCCTAGTAAACGTCGGGATGTGACATCACCCCATGGGTCAGGAATGACCCAGTGCTTTCACAGGGGACCTTTACCTTACCTTGTTAATTCATCACTAAAAATTTGTAAAATAATCTCTGCATTGTAATCTCTGAGGAACTGAGACCTATGACATTTCTGGTAGGTGGGTAGGTAGGTGGAACTGTAAAACTGATAAATAAGGACAGTAGCAAGATTATGTTTTCTTTAGATGTGCTGCCAATGATTTAATTGCTCTGAGAATAACAGATTCCTTCTTCATTTGCATCTAAACAACCTTTTATAAAGTTAATACATACGTGCTTCTTCCAGACATATTTTTTAATTGCCACTGTAATTTACCATGTTACTTGAATCAACAGCAAACAGACCCAAACACTATGCTGCTTGTGGTACAGAGTATGCCCCCATCATCTTCCTGCCCTCACACATTCCTGTCACCACTAGCCAGTGAGTCATTCCTTCCATTCCTCATTCAAACCACCACAAAAAAAGACCACCTGTAGGCTTGGTGTATATAGCCTGTCCTCCAAGACATTCATAATCTCTCTGATTCATATAGGAAAAACAGGAGACCACAAAAACATCTTAGCTCTGACTCTACTCCAAGTGGATATTTTAAGGCAAATATCAGTATGTGGCACTTCCACTTTTTCCTAAGCACACATTCACACGTCTGTTCTCTCTTAGAGGCATGCCTTAGACACAGTACTTCCCCACCACAATTACATCACCTGTACAAAAATGCAGCATTTATATGTATGACCCACAGCTGAAACCACTGTTAACTTTCCTTTTATAACACGTGGGTACCAGTCTCCAGAAAGGCATGGAAGCCTTCATTTCTACCTCCAACAGTGCCAAAGATGTATCACAAGACATGCTCTTTAACACCAATTGTCCAAATCAAAGTAGAGCAGAAGTCACGTACTTGGAATATACAACTGACAGGCCACTGAGATGGTGCAAAAAAAGTAAAAGGGGAGAATAGACCCATTTAGTTAACCAGAATACAAAGCAGTTAAGAACATAAGAAAAGCCATGCTGGATCAGACCAAGGCCCATCAAGTCCAGCAGTCTGTTCACACAGTGGCCAACCAGGTGCCTATAGGAAGCTGATGAACAAGACGACTGCAGCAGCATCCTGCCTGTGTTCCACCACACCTAATATAATAGGCATGCTCCTCTGATACTGGAGAGAATAGGTGTGCATCATGACTAGTATTCATTTTGACTAGTAGCCATGGATAGCCCTCTCCTCCATGAAGATGTAGCCATCACCACATCCTGGGGCAGGGAGTTCCACAATTTAACTATGCGTTGTGTGAAGAAATACTTCCTTTTATCTGTTTTGAATCACTCACCCTCCAGCTTCAGCAGATGACCCACCATTCTAGTATTATGAGAGAGAAAAAAGCTTCTCCCTGTCCACTCTCTCCAGGCCATGAATAATTTGATAGCACTCTATCTCACAATGGAGGGATATGAGCAGTGAGGTCCTTTGCTTTTAAACCTGTTTGTCAATGAGCTGGAGCTGGGGGTGAATAGCAAGATGGCCATATTTGCAGATGACACCAAATGATTTAGGGTGGTTAAAACAAAAATGGATTGTGAAGAGCTTCAAGATTCAATGTGAGCAAACGTAAGGTGATGCATATTGGGGCAAAAAATCCCAACTTCACATACACACTGATGGGATCTCTGCTGGCAGCGACAGACCAAGAAAGGGATCTTGGGGTGGTTTTAAATTATATAGTTTTAAATTTGATATACCCAATCCCCCTCTGCCTTGTTTACTTTTGTATTTACACTGATAATTACTGATGGAGAGATTTATGTATGAATGCTAATAATTAATGGCATAAGTAGAGTTTTGTTTACATTAAAAATTAAAACAAAAAGATGGGACAAAAAGAAATACTTGATAAATTAAAATCTGTGCTTAAACAGAAACTGAGTAGATCAGTCAGTGCAGATCTCCAAACCGTGTAACTATTTCAGATCTGGCACTCAAAAACAGCCCTTTGGTTTATAAAACATACCTCAAACATGGATCCCACTGTGGTTATTTTATGGGGTGTGTCCAGAAAGAGGCCTGGATGGATAGTTCCTGATATAGGGTTGCAGGTCCCTCTTCGCCACTGGCGGGAGGTTTTTGGGGCGGAGCCTGAGGAGGGCGGGGTTTGGGGAGGGGAGGGACTCCAGGTAGCGGCTGGAGATCTGCTATTACAAGTGATCTCCAGCCGATAGAGATCAGTTCACCTGGAGAAAATGGCTGCTTTGGCAGTTGGACTCTATGGCATTGAAGTCCCTATCTCCTACTGTAACCCTATCTCCTACTGTAACCTATGTTGTTGGAAGCCACCCTGAGCCCAGTGTATAAATTGAATTTTTAAAAATAGTCATTTTAAAGTTCAAGAGGCAGGAACAGCATTTCAGACAACTGTTTTGCTTGTCCCAATGTAGGTATCTGTAGAGTGTAAGCTCTGATGGGATTGGGGAAAGGGCGTAAGAGATCTGTACTTTGTGTGTTACTGCCACAACACGAATACACATAGGAGAGGATGTTTAGGAACAATTTAACAATAAACATATGTATGGTGTTAGGAGCCTCAACAGAACAAAATTTTATGTGAAATACTATAGGACAAGCAGAAGGGTCCCTAGGTGAAACTTTATGGGGCCAAATACACTGCACTCACAGTTATTCAAAACTGGTTTTCAATAGACTGTACAATCCCAGGGAAGGTCTTGGAATGTTTTCACAGGTTCATTTTCCATGACATTTCGGAGTGTTTCAATTGTGAAGTCTAGCCATTTGTGACAGATGAATAATACTACATTGACCTTTTGGGGAGAGGGTTAGACCACAAGGTAGGCTGAGAGGGCTCAGTGGAGCCAAATCTTAATATTTTATCTCCCTAAACCATAATTTTGAGAACTTGAAGGATTATAAATTTGTGAATGAGAATGTCAATTTGTCTGTATGCATCAATTGTAGTTTGTTTTGGTTGCTAATCGAGAAATTAACTGAACTGCAAAATTAATCCATGTTAGCTGGTATACATGATGATGGCTGCTGTGGAAAGAACTGAATTGTACCCCCTTGCTAATATAAAGAGATAGTAGGCCCTTAAAAGCAAGGGATCATGAACGACTGAATCTGCGCAGGAGCTAAAAGGATCAGGTTAAGCATTACTGTCCTGTAATCAGGGCCGGTGCCAGTCAGTTTTGCACCCTAGGCAAGGCTAGCTACTTGTTCCATCCCCATCGCTAACTGATTTTCAAAAACAGATGTCTTGTAGAAAAAAATAAAAGCACAAAACTTTTTATAAGACATTGTAATTAATTATATTCCATAGCACTGTTGTGGTACTTATCTTAAAATAAAATATATATAAATTGTCAGTTGCCTTCCACCCTCCCCCGAAACTAATATTTTTAAAACTGTGCCCCTCAGGCCAGTTCTGCGCCCCTCTGAGGTCTGCGCCCTCGGTGACCGTCTCGTTCGCCTAATGGTAGCACCGGCCCTGCCTGTAATTTTCTGAGTTATAGGAAATAGCTATTACATTTGAACAGACAAAAGATAGGGCTGTAGTATGCATTATATGCAAGTGCAAATGGGAAAAAAAGAGCATGGGATACTGAATTCTGTGCCTCATAAGAGCTTTCCTTTTGCAAAAAGCACTTTTCTATTACTATGGATACAAAAATGGGCTTCAGAGTTTGTGCACAATGCCTTGTGATATCTCAGGAGGGAGACTGAACACGATTACCACAGGTTGCAGGTGGGATTTCAGCGCTCTGCCCAATTTCGTGTCCCTCCCTATTCCTAGCAGAAGCAGACTGAATTGTGCAAAATACAGAAATCTGTGTAAATAAGCTTGTTTTGCGTAATTCAGAATGTGGATCATTGATGCAGAACCTGGCTAAGAGACCATGCTAGTTTACACAGGATTATATAGACCCTGTACTATAGAGAGCGCGCAATAAATTTACATTGAGAAGTTTTGGGCAGCTAAAATTTGGCTACTCAAATTTCTATTGCACGGTTATAAGTAAAACACCATTATACAGATACAACAGACTGTAAACTGTAATGCCTGGAGAGAATTTCAAAGGGGTTTCTAGGTTTAATTTTTTAAAGAAACCCTGCTGTGTAGTGAATAAAATAAGCATGTGTTTTCGGTTCTCATTTCAATGTACGTCTGGCTCTTAAAACCCATGGGCAATTACATCTAAATATGATGTGGTATAACCTGAAGATAGGAAACTACGTTTAAATATATGCATGACCACAGTCACATAGTTCAAAAGCGGTCGAGTGTTGGCACTATTGTCAGGAATATAATCAAGACTAAAAAAATTTTTGTCTGAGCCAAATTTACACTAAACAATTGCCGTAATGTCTGGAACACAGTAACTGCAGTCTTTTTCCTCTGCAAGACTTTAAAATAAAAACTAGTCTAGATTAGTAATATGATTCTACATGTATTAAAATTTAAGAAAGTTGTTCAGGGTATTGTGCCTTTAGGTTATTGATCCCAGCGGTGTCACAAAAGATCCCCCCCTTACCCCCAGACATTTCACACACACACACCCATGAAAATGGATGACTAGTCTTACCAGTACCACATGGATCAACAATGAGGGATCATTATTAGCTAAAAAGGACAAAGCACGGACCGAGGCCTTTGGAATGAAGTTTGACAATCTGACGTTTTAGAACTAACAAGCGGGAACCCGCAAGGACTTGCAGGGGGGGAGGATCTCATTTCCCACTCCCATTTCCTCTTTTCCTTCCCTGAAAACCTTCACATTTTGTCCCCTTTTCCTGCTTCCTTCTCTCCTTCCCACCCAACAGCCAACCTACATTTATCTGCCCCTTTCTTCAGCTTTCCCTCTCCCTCCCACCAGCAGCCTCTACCTAGGAAAACTATGGCCCAGTTGTGTGGAGCCAGCTACTGGACCAGCCCCACTTGCATGGTAGGGAACCCTCAAGGACTCATGGGGGGTCACCTCA
Source organism: Euleptes europaea (assembly GCF_029931775.1). Classification (NCBI taxonomy): domain Eukaryota; kingdom Metazoa; phylum Chordata; class Lepidosauria; order Squamata; family Sphaerodactylidae; genus Euleptes; species Euleptes europaea. The sequence continues at coordinate 34,916,764 of NC_079318.1, read as the reverse complement.
CTTTCTCCTGTAGCCCCTCCCTGTACTATTCCCTCTTTCTCGCCTCCAGACAATCCCCATATCCTCTCCCTTTTCCCTGCCTCATTCTCTCCTTCTCAGCCATCTACAACATACTTTTTATCTCCCTCCCAACTAGGGTTGCCAACCTCCAGGTTCTAGCTGGAGATCTCCTGCTATTACAACTGATCTCCGGCTGATAGAGATCAGTTCACCTGGAGAAAATGGCCGCCTTGGCAATTGGACTCTATGGCATTGAAGTCCCTCCCCAAACCCCCCCTCCTCAGGCTCCACCCCCAAAAACCTCCCACCCATGGCGAAGAAAGACTTGGAAACCCTACTCCCATCTTCAGTTATATTTATTATTTATTTATTTCATTTACACCCTCCCCTTCTCAACAGTGTGGACCAAAGCACCTTACATTATTTTCCTCTCCTTTTTATCTTCACAACAACCCTGTGAGGTAGATTAGGCTGAAAGTATATGACAAACCTAAAATTGCCCAGAGAGCTTCCACAGGAAGTTGGGGATTTGAACCTGGGAGAAGCTGCGGCAGCAGGAGAGCGGCATGCAGCTCTATCGTGGCCAGCTGCTGATGGAACTGCCCCCGGAGCCAGCGTAAGTACCTCTTATCACAGAATAAGAGAGCACGTATGCTGGGGGCAGGGGGTGACGCCGCCTCTAAAGAACGTTCAGCTCATTTCTCAGGAATGGACTGTAAATAACTCTGAATGAATCTCACATAACAGAAATGGACACGTTATGCGCAAAAATTTTGTTCATTGCAATTACCAAACGTAAGGCACTCACAAACAAACCAGGTTCCCCGCAGTCTGATAAACATTGAGACTTTTTTATCACAGCGTAAATTATTATGCATGGATTTTAATTGGTCAATCATGTATAAGACCTATATAATGTTTATAATTAATTCTTAGGTGTTTACATGTTGGATTATTTTATATTCCTCCTAAACTTAATATTTTTATTTTCTGTACATGTGACGGATATTTTGACTGGTCATGGACCGTTTCAATAAACTGACTGACTGACTGACTGACTGACTGACATGTTATGCTGGTTAAATGAATAAATTGTTCCAAGAATTCTAAAAACATAGAACTTGATAATCTCTATTTAAACTTGGGCAAAATGTTTTTTTTAAAGCTGTCTGTACCTTTTATTATTCCTTCCAGCTTTAACAATAGCAGCTTAAGCTTCCAGACTTTTCAGTTTGACCACTATTTGAGTATTTTGAGTAACTAGAGAGTCTCTGATTTCACTTAAATGCTTTTAATGTAAGAATTCCTTATCTCCATTGAATAAAATCAAATAGGGCTGCAGAAACCCTTCACTTCTGGCTTTGCTGTTTCCATTCCCTCCCTCCATCCTGCATTTCCATTTCAGAGCTGGCTGGGGGACATATTTATTTATGTATTTAGAATATTTATATGCAGCCTTTCTACCCAATTCAGGGTCCCTAAGGCAGTGAAAATTTAAACATTTAAACTTACAACACGTCATCTCAATACTTGGTTGTTAAAATGTGTGACTTGTATGGCTGCAGCAAAACCACTTTTTGAACTGGTAGTTAATTTCTCAGCTGACTTAAATCTGCTTTTGCTTTTAGACCAAACATAGGCTGCTTCCCTACAGGGGCATGAAACCTCACCCTTGCCACAGCATCAGTAAGCGGAATGGAATGGGTGGATGTGGCATTCTCTCGCACATCTGTCCCCTGCTGTACTTGTTGTGCCACTACCCCATCCTCACTTTTTTCTCAATCACAGCTGTTCAAAAGCACAAATGCAGTGGCAATTAAAAAAAAATCCTTTTCCTCTCCCTGACAACCCATGTGGGTTTCAGTATGGTTCAGCTGAGAAAGGGGGGGGGGAAAGCCCTTTAAAGGTCTAAAAAAAGAAGAGGAAGACAAGCAGATCTTACATCCACCATTTTGCCTGGATGGATCCACAGTTTGTGTGTTTGTATATTTACAGCTGCCTTTCTCACTTGGACTCAAGGCAAATTATGGAGGCTTCCTGCTGCCAGTGTGGAGAAAAATGGCTGTGCGGAAGCAGCCTTAATAGTGTGAAGAAACTGAATCATTGATATATCTAATTCTCAATAGGGCCACATCTGTGGATGCTTAAATCTGGTGACCTGAGCCATGAACCAAAAAGACAGATCTTTCTACAAACCTGAGAAAAGCCCCAGGATTGGGAAAAAAAACCTGATTTTTTTTAACTGGATGGTTTAACCCTTCCCCTCAAATACTTGAATCAGTGCCTGCAGCATTACAAAACAAATGCCCTTTGTGGCTATTGTTAGGCACAACAGCATTGCCAGTTGAAGCCTTAGTTTAAAGGCAGGACGAGGGGGCATTTCCAGGGCTGTTTTGGTCTTTGAGGGAGGATACATTGGGGACATGCCTGCAAGCAACCACTGGGCTACTTCCTACCACTGGACTTGCTCAAGCCTGGCTGCTAGCTACCATTCAGCCACCCACAAAAGCATGTGATGTAGTAGTTTCATACTAGGCTCTGGTAGCCCCAGGTGCAAATTGCCACTCTGCCATGGAAGATCACTGGGTGACCTAGGGCCAATCACCCACACACTCAGCCTAACCTAACTCACAAGTTTGTTGTGAGGATAAAATGGAGTAGAGGACAATAATGTAAGCTACTCTGGGTCAAGTACAAGTGAACGGGAAGCAGAAGAACTATGGGTTGAAACCAAAGATATTACCAAAGAAAAAATAGCAAAGACTATTCCTGTAGCCAAAAGGAACTAAAAGCCTCAATGGATGACTGATTAAACTCTTAACATTGCTAAAGATAGATGAGAAAAAAACCCAAAATGTGACAGAAATAGTATCAGAAGTCTCAAGGCAGTGTTACAGTGACTGGCACACTGAGACAAAGAGAGCTATTATAATAACCAATGTAAAGAAATAGAAGGGGGGGAAGGAAGAACAAAAGATCTGTTCCACAAGATCCAAGAAATCAAGGAGAAATTTAAAGCATGGTTAAGTGTGCTGAAAGATCAACACTGAACAGGAAAAAAAATAAGGATGGGAACAATACACTGAAAAACTATACAGAAGAAAGGATGACAGATTCCTTCCAAGAATAATATTTTGAAGAAGAACCTACAATTTTAGAACGTGAAGTGAAAGCAGCACTCAAAGCAATTGGGAGAAACAAATCACCAGGAGGAAATGGAATTATTAGTAAACATATTTCAAGTCACCGAAATGGATTCCATCAAAACCATAACAAGAATATGCCAACAAATATGGAAACAAAACAATGGCCCACAGACTGGAAATGCTCAATCTACGTTCCAATTCAGAAAAAAGAGACGTTGAAGATTGCAGCAACTATCACATCATCACATTAATTTCTCCTGCAAGTAAAGTGATGCTCACAATCTTACAACAATGACTGTTACCATGTACAGAATGAGAAATGCAGCTGATATGACATTACTGGCAGAAAATGGTGAAGACTTGAAACAACTCCTGCTAAAGGTTAAAGCCGAAAGTGCCAAAGTTTGATTACATTTAAACATCAAGAAGATAAAAGTAATGTCTACTGAGGAATTACACAGGTTTAAGGTTGACAGTGGTGGAGAAAAGGGCATCCTGAAGTAAACGATGCCCATGAAACTATTGTATGATTTGCATTTATTAAATGCTACTAAGTGAATACAACAAAGGACCAGTAATGTACAATAGACCAAGTATAGGAACATATCTCGACTGTACTCGTATGTTTATCCGACTGGTGTTGAATTTTTATTTTCTTCTTGTAGTTATTATAAACTAAACTTAAAACAAAGAGGTTTTTTTTTAAGGCTGATGATGAAGAAGTTGACATTGTTCAAGATTTCCTGTTCCTTGGCTTCATCATCAACCAAAAGGGAAACTGCAACCAATAAATCAGAAGGAGATTGTGACTGGGAAGGGTAGCCATAAAGGAGCTAGAAAACATCCTTTAGTGTAAGGATGTGTTGATGGTGACCAATATCAACATAAGTCATACTATCATATTTTCCATTACTATATAAGGGTGTAAAAGTTGGATGAGGAAAGCTGACAGGAAGAAAGTTGATTCATTTGAAAGATGGTGTTGGAGTATTATGGATACCATGAACCGCCAAAAAGTCAAATAAGTGGGTTCTAGATCAAATCAAGCCTGAACTCTTCCTAGAAGCTAAAATGACTAAACTGAGGCTATCATACTTTGGTCACATTATGAGAAGACAAGACTCACTGGAAAAGACAATAATGCTAGGAGAAGTTGAAGGCAGCAGGAAAAGAGGCCCAACATGAGATGGATTGACTCAATCCATGAAATCAGGGCCCTCAGTTTGCAAAACCTGAGCAAGGCTGTTGATGACAGGACATTTTGGAGTTCATTAATTCATAGAATTGCCATAAGTCATAAACTATGGGTTCTCATTGTGGAGAAAGGCAGGGTATAAGTCTCACAAGTCCTTCTGCAATCCTCACAGTGCAACTGGGCCTGGCCTGATGACCAGCACTGCCCAACTCAGCCAGACTTATCCCCAAGGAGAGGTAGCTAGGGGTAGAAAAGGACAGAAAACTGAAGATTGGGTAGAGAGGAGGCAGTAAAAGGAGAAGCTATAGGGGCTTTCAGGGAAGGGAAAGAGGAAATATTGGGAAGAGGGGGAAATTAGATCCTCCCTGGTGTCCTTGTGGGTCCCCCACTTGTAATTCTCTAAGCCACACCTTTTTAAAACATTCACTTTAAAACAGACCTCTGTATTAAAAATTGTAGCACATGGCAACAGGATTTAAAAAAACGAATTGGGCTCACTGCTAGGAGAAATCTGTTCTGATGAGTTAAAACAGATATGAAAAGGAAGTATAATGGTGTAGGGAAGTGTCGAAGCCAAAATAATAATTCGTCAAAGACTGCATGAAATTTAACAGAAATGTCTTAGGCTATTTAGGAGAATAACCAGAGGAGTTTGAAACATACCAAAAGAAAAATGGAAAACAAAGATTTGTAAAAAAATAACCAAGAAGTGAAATGAACCAACGAAGGCTGCACATGGATTAAAAACTTAAATTTTATTTTTATGGAATCCTGGTGTGTACATGTACGTCAATTTTGAAGGTGGAGCTATGTATTCAGCAGAATTTTGGGTGTTTTCTCTCTCTGATATAGTCTTCCTTCCCATCCCCCTCTGCCGCCCCACTGCACAGACTGCTACTTTACATACACACTTCCATCAAAATTAACATTAATGCAGAATGCTGACATATTAATAATGCATAGATTTTGTATGCTTGTCCAGTGTTAATCAGCTTCTTGTACACCCTTAAATTTGATCTTAAAAATATTCCTTCAGAAAGAAAATCAGTTCAAAAAAACCCCATTCCCCTCCACAATGTCTACATTTATTATATAACCATTTAGAAGGGAATTTTCAAGCAACCGCCTTCAGTAAAATGTAGTGGGGTTTTCATTTTCCAGTCATTACAATCCTGGATTTTTATTAATGTAATTATTTGTTGAGAACTAATGCTTTATGAATGTTACAATAAAAATAATGGTACAGGTTAAAGTGACACTGGTTATTCAATAAATAATTCAGCTCATGGGTATGTGCTTAAGATATTAAATATGTTTTTTCCTGATAACATTTTTCATGTCCTGTCCTTAAATTTTATTTTTTTTCAGAAGTCCATAACAAAATTGTGTGCTTAGCCAGGTAATATGGGGGGGGGGAGAGAAGCTAAAAATAACAACATATTGTTCCAGTCATTGTGGAAAACTTTTCTAGGCAGGGGAAAAACATTTTTGTGCGCACGTGTGTGTGTTTAAGGGCTGAGGAAAACAGAAATTTCCCCATGGGCTGGTCTGCTTTTCTTCTATTCTTCCCTTTGGAATTGTCTTGAGATGTTTCACTCACTAATTTACTATGCAGCACATTTATAGCTTTTTATATTTAGGATTGTGTGTGCGTATGACAGAGACATGCTTCCCGCACCCCCTTTTCCTGTCTGGAGCTTCCATGTATTGAGTCTGGTATACTCTTGTGTGGGAAGTTAATTACGATGCACACAAATTTAAGATGGCTATAAATTGTGTGAAGTTTCCCTCTACCGCTAGACAAGAATGAAACTGACTATTAGAATCCAGTTACCAGGAGCTTTTATCAGCCTTGAGTGAAGAGGAAGTATAAACGCATTCCCAGAAGGAAAAACTTCACAAATGTGCCTCAGAAAGAGCCATCCCCGTTTACCTTTCTTAATTCTCCCTTGTTCTAGACAGGAAATATGTGATGATAAATTTGCAGCGAGCACTTCATACATCCACTTCTTCTGTGGCGAGTTCTTAGACCTCAGGAAGAATTACAGCACAAACTTAAGGATAGAGCTCTGCTCATTTTACTGTCCTGCATCCCTCTTGCCCAGGAAAAAAACTGTTCTTCTGGGCACTATGGTACCTCTTATTTGAAGCCTTGTGTGAGACCCTGGAGAGCCGCTGCCGGTCTGAGTAGACAATACTGACTTTGATGGACCAAGGGTCTGATTCAGTAGAAGGCAGCTTTGTGTATGTGTGTGTGTTCAAGGTATTTGGGTGATCTGTTGTGAAGGTGTTTGGGTGAACTGTTGGGAGTGGCCGGAGTTCTTTCTCTGTGGGTTGGGCCATCAAAGGATATGTGTTTGCAGGGAGATTTGAATCTCCAACTGCAGAGCTTCCAAGAAAGTGATACTTAGAGAGGGCATGCCAGTCCTTCATACTGCAGTTACCCTTGTTCCTTCCTATGTTGTGTTCTGTGTCTGGGGCCAGAGTGAGTGACATCAGGGAGGTGTGTTGGCATTGGTTAGCTGGTCATTCAAGGAACAATCATAAGGTGGAACAATCCACCTTTTTGACCCTGAAGAACTAGACTTTCTACCTTTAATTTCATGCAAATTAATCATGCCATTATTATTTTTCCACCCAGGATTCCATAAATCCCTGATTGCAAAATAATTAATTTTGCATCTTTGAGTGGACCAGTAGGCTTACAGTAGCTGTATGGAATTGGAAATGTTTATGGCCTTTCTATGGGGCCTGAGTGCTCAGAGAGAGAACAGTTTGGTGGCTTTCCTAATTCCTGGGCAGTGGGTCTTCCTTTTGGTCAACTCAGTGCAACTTGTTTACCCATGTGAAGTCTCCTAGAGTGATTCACTGAAAATTTCACCTGCATGGGACTTTCATACAAGTTGTTTATAGAGGATAATCTTCACAGATGCCATTGGGGGAAAGGGGGACAATTTTAAATAGAAGGCTTCTACTGGGACTTCCGCTGGAGGTCCCAGCATAAGCCATCTCTTTTGTGGCTGCCTCAGTATCCTAGACAGCCAATTAAATTGGGAGCTGTTCCTGAGAGTAAGCGGATATATGTACACGGCAGTGGGATTGTGCCGTTTTTGCCTCAGTCGTTCCCCTTTCTGAATTGCCCAAGCACTTTCTAAACTGAGGAGAATTTAAACAGTGGTTTGTGGCTTGGCAAGAGAAGCGTTTGAAATTAAAATGGAAAGGAAAATCCCAGAGTGTCCATTGCGTGAGCACTACTGAAGCCTCTGCATTGCTGATAGGATAGCTGATCCGAAGCTGCACATGTACAATTCCTGTGTGAGAAGAACTTTGAATCTCCCTCTCCAGGGAAACTCATCTGTCTCCCTCTATCGATGCCTTTGGCCAGCAGGTGCAGACTTTTTTGTTTCACCTGGCATACATCCAGTAGTTTCTGGCTCTCCTTCCAGTGTTGTTTATGCATTTTAATTTAATCATTTTATACTTTTAACTATGTTTTACATTGTTGGACTCTTAATTTTGTGTGTGTTCATTATCTTGTGGACCCTGACCGGGTAGAAAGGTGGCATAGAAATGTTTTAAATAAATTAATTAAATAAATAAACTTTTTCCGCTGAAGTGAAAGCAAAAACTTTTGATTATGTGGAAGAGCATGTGTTTACACAGAGCGGCTTGATCACAATCAGTGACTTCTGTTACAGAGTTTAGCTTCAGGTATGTTAATAGAAAGGGTGAGGACAAGACTATGCATTGCATGTGTGCCAATTTCTGCTCCAAGGTTTGGAGGCCCCAATCACTGATGCTGGTTCAAACCTTGAACCTAGGAACTTCTGCATGCAAAGCAGCTGTTCTATCTTGGAGCTGTGGCTGCTGCCTGATACTATTGTGTCAAAATCAGTAATAATGGTATTGGATGGACGAGTGATCTGAGTAAGTCAAGGCAGCCTCATATGTGCTCTCCAGTCTCCCATCAGGGAGATCAAATGCTTTCTTGTGGTTTCCCTTTGGACTCTGAATCCTTTAGAGTACCTTTCCTACCACTGATTTACTTATTATCCTTGAGGATGCTTCTCTGCTAGCAGCAATTTAATTATATGTTAGACATAAATAATTTTTTCGAACAACATGTAGGACCAACAGCATTCTCTTCCTCCCATATATTTAACATCAGTCTTTTGGAGAGGAGAACAATATTAGCTGCTTTAGGTCCCCATTATGGAGGAAGGCAAGGTACAAACTAAGTAAACAAAATAAACGTGAAAGTGTTTTTAGGCTGTGGGTGTTTGGGCAGTGAAAACACAGTGTCTTCTGACACTACAGACAAATACTTTTGACGAAGATACATTTTTCTACCTTGATACATTATTTGGCTTTGGGTTAGACATATACCCCAGATTAAAACTAGTGTAAATTTTACCAGGGGCCTGCCAAAATGTTGGGCTAGACAGGATCCCTCAAAACTTACTTGCATTCCAGTACTTTCTGTGTAGTTTTTGCTGTCACTGTGCTGATTTGTTGCACTGATCGAAGTGAAAATGGCTGGAGAGTTATGCTGATTCAACCACAAGGAAGAATCTATTTTATTAAGCATTTAATGAAAATGAAGCAAAGTAGTTTGTATTCACAAGTTCTAAAAATCATATTGATCAGAATGTATATACCCTTTGAAGTGGCTTTCTTTTGCTTTCTATGACAGAACAGTAACAACATTCAGAAGAGCTATTTTGCAGACTAAGATTATGTTTTTGAAAACATCCTGGGATCCTTGTTGCCAATTAGTACAACGGCAAAGTGTGTTCTAGACTTGCCTTGCGGCACAAAGTAGCACCATTCGGGCATACACTATAGTACAATGTTCTCTATACCCTTTTTGCCCATGCACTATTATTATCAACAATTATTATGAACAATCTATCATTATTATAGTTGAGAACCATCTTTCCTTGAAAGAGTTCAAGGTAGGATATTATCCCTCTGCCCTTATTTCACTGTGCAGCTGGTTAGGATAATAAACTGATCCAATCTCATCAAAGGAGTTTCATTGCTGATCAGGGGATTTAAATCCAGATCTTCCCAGCTACTTTATTCACTACACAACACCCGCTCTCTAAAGATTCAGAGGCAGACTCCACAGTCCCAGTCGTGCCTTGACAAATCACCAAGAGCTTGCAAGGGCCTCCAGGGACTTGACATTTTTCTTTCAGCTGCCCTGTGCTGCATCTCAAACTATTCTGAAACTCCTTTCATTTCACAAGTAGTTTGCCATGCCAAGGATGCCTTTTACTTCAGGGGAAAATGTCCGATCTTTGGACTAAAGCAAAACAAAGGTCCATCGCACAATGCCACATAAAAATATGCTATTATTTCAGTATTTCAACAAAATGTAATTTACGGTATACAGTCTTAAAGAATGATTCCTACTTGTGTTGTTGATTGATAGTCAGACACTACCAAACTGAATTTATGCATGCATAAACAGAAGGCACAGTCTCAAATTCACTGAACAGGTCATACATACCGTAAATAGTACCACTGACCCTCCCCCCACCTTGAGTTTTTCATCTATTTGTAGCAGCTGTGAAAAGCCAGCATATTTGTGGGTGGCCTGCTGTGGCCTTCATTCAGTTTTATTCAATTATTCACTTGATTACACTTGAAAGAGCTATAAAAAAGTCATCTTAATTGCTCAGTGTTACTCAGAAGCTTTTCCAAGCCAGCAAACTGCAGCGCATTACAGCGATGTCACTTTTGTGAATTTACAAGTTTAATCCCCAACCATGCCAATAAATAAATGGAATTGCTTTTACAATACACACACACCCCAGCTACTCCTTGAGAAGCAAATCTTTTTCCCAGCATGCAAGTCCTATGGAGGACTGGCATTACATGCGAAAATAAAACCAGGTTTTACAACTCACTTTTCCCTAACATACCTGTGAAATAGAACAGCAGCAGCAAGATAGAATTGGGCACTCCAATGTTATAAGAAGGCCAGTCCCCTTGGTAGGAGCAACACAACAAAAATAGGGCAACTGGGTAGTAGGAGTAAGAATCCTATAGTTTGGGCAGTGCAAGAAGGTTCACATTCAGTCTATGTCAACATACTCTATTAGACCTTTTCTGTGAGAAGGTAGTACCTTACATCTTAATGGCTAGGGTTGCCAACCTCCAGGTACTAGCTTCAGATCTCTTGCTATTACAGCTGATCTCCAGCCGATAGAGATCAGTTCACCTGGAGAAAATGGCCACTTTGGCCATTGGACTCTATGGCAGTGAAGTCCCTCCCCTCCCCAAACCACACCCTCCTAAGGCTCCACCCCAAAAACCTCCCACCAATGGCAAAGAGGGACCTGGCTACCCTATTTATGGCTAAGGCAATATCAGCTATACATAGTCTGTGCATGCATGCATGCAAGCACACACACGAAGAGCAAAGATGATATTAGCTATATCTTACCTAGATGGGAAACCATATTTTGGAGAACTTGGGTTTCTAGAACAATTACTAATATTGACTCTTACAAAAGCAATCAATGAATTTATTTAGGATATTTATATGCCCTGCTTTTCTCCCAACACTGTCATGACCTAAGCTGGTATCAAGAAAAACAAATGTTAATATGTGTGATTAGACATTTTTATAGCAGTTATTTCCCCCCGTTATTTTCCAAATGCTGCTACTTGCCCAGGATGTTCAGCAACAGGGGAGGTAAAAATAAAATAAACCAAACACTTGTGCCAAGCAATTCTGCTTTTAAAATCTTTTGGCATCTGTGGCCTGGGGCTATTAGTTGCATGTCACTGGCAAGAGACCATGGAACATGCTCAGTGGAGCATGTTTTCACCCCACCCACATACCTGCAGTTACCAGATGAGCCATGGCCCCCTGCCAAACCCAGCAGTTTGCTGGATTTCTATAGAAAGTTTACCAGATATAGCCCCAAGTATGGCAAATATTACCTTTGGGGCAGAAAGAATTTGCACAGATTTACAAGTGCATTTTTAAAACCATTGCTAAAATATTATGGAAATAATGCCAAAATCTTTCAGAAGTACTTCCTTATTTATGCATTCGGCCATACCTGCATATCCACTTACCAAGTCAGTTCCAGTGATCTTCCAGATAGTAACACAGATGCCAAAAAAATTAAATGGGAGGGAAAATATGATAGCTAAATTTGGAAGGGGTTGGTGGAATCACCTAGTGGTGTTGAGAGAGTGAGAAATGGTTAGATCTACTGTTGTTTCACAACTGCTATGTTAGTAAAATATTTGGAACTATGTCATGCTGTCAAGCCAGGAGACAACATATTGGAAGATCTGCTTTAAAAATGATACGCAAAACAAGTAGGATGTTTGCCCCACATTAGAAAGGTAGATAGAAAATACACTACTAGCAATCTTATGGTCTGTCTGTTCACATCAGGCAAAAGCCTTAGGAATTTTGGTTAGAGCAGATTTATAGAGCTATTTGATACTGCAGTTACCTGCAGTGGTACCTAAAATGGCTTGTCAGTTGTTTACAAAAGCTTCAGACGGACAGTATTTCTTTCTGAGCTCATATTCTTGCCTTTTGGAATTGATGGAGAGGACTGAAGATTCCCTGGTGACCTCATGTTTTTCCTTCCTTGTTCTTGTAGCCTCTGTGGATGATAAGATTCATTTGCCCTTTATCTCTTCACCCCTACTGGGTATTCTGGCTGGTGCAAAATGCCCAATCACCAAGCTCCCATCAAAGTTTACCATCTTGCGTTGTGACCATAGGGGCAAAGTGGAGGGAACAAGCATATGGGCCCCTACGGTGACTTCAGTGGTAGAGTTTTAACTTACACCCCTCTTGAAGGTGCAACATTATGCCTGTGTTGGGTGGTGATGGAGCCAACATCTAAACAAACAGGATTCTGTTCTGAATAAATTCCAGTCCTGCTCTGCCACAGCTCTAACCATTCCACCTGTGTGGTTACACCACCATAACATCTTATTGCTGGTGCTTCTGCTGACTGGATGATGATGATGTCTTATAACATAATACTAGAACACGGGGTCATCCTCTAAAGCTAGAGGGTGAGAAAGTCAAAACAGATAAAAAGAAGTATTTCTTCACTCAATGCATAGTTAAATTGTGGAACTCCCTGCCCCAGGATGGGGTGATGGCTGCCATCTTGGAAGGCTTTAAGAGGGGTGTGGACATGTTCATGGAGGAGAGGGCTATTCATGGCTGCTAGTCAAAATGGACACTAGTCATGATACATACCTATTCTCTCCAGGAGCAGAGGAGCATACCTATTATCTTAGGTGCTGTGGAACACAGGCAGGACAATGCTGCTGCAGTTGTCTTATTTGTGGGCTTCCTAGAGGCACCTGGTTGGCCACTGTGTGAACAGATTACTGGACCTGATGGACCTTGGTCTGATCCAGCATGGCCTTTCTTATGTTCTTAACATGAACAGCATTTTACCTGTGACTATGTCACAGAGCTTTTCCTATAACATGGATCCCACTGTATGGTTTATAGAGTCCCATCCTCAAAAGAGAGATGCATGCAGAGGCCAGGCCTCATTCTAGAGAAAGAGCCCTCTCAGTCTTCACATGTGATTTCAGTTGGGATTCTGCAACTACATCATCCTGTCCCTAGAACAAGAGTTTTGTGGCCTGGTCAACTGAAAAGTTCTCTGGTGCAAGCAAGCCCCTTTCAAATTAATGGGAACAGTACAGGAACATGGAGGCTTTCACTCTTAGGACCCTGCTCTGGGTTCAAAATATTTTTTTTATGTGAAATAAGTAGTTTACTTAAAGTTCCCAGAAGAGGCAACACACCATATTCGTTGCCCATCCAATAGTCTAATGTATTTCTGCACTGTAAATCCCAAATAAAAGTGAAGCAGTGTGCATAGCAACTGAAGCGCAAGATCTTCTTTCAAGACTGAAGCAATGCTAGTTAGATTTCCATTTTGCCAGTGCTGGGAGCACCTCATAGTCTAATCCTATTAGTTGTCCTTAGTTGTTGTTGTTTTTCCAGTTGGAGTGTGTGTGTTTTTTAAAGATTTGAATGACATTAATAAAACATGGAAAAATAATAAAAGAGTAGTAACCTCAGTATAAAAACCCTCAGATTGAAGTATTAGATTAAAATCATTTTTGCAACTGTAATTCCTCATAAATGCATCCTAAACTTTAATTTTTTTGCGTGCAGTTTTATTTACAGGGGATGAGATTTGTCAGATGTTTGCAAGTGTTATATGATAAACTGCCTTTTTTTGCTTCACTGCACACTTTTTTTTTTTAAAAGCATATCTTATTTCCAGTGCAGAATAGTAATAAAAAAGCAGTCATGCTTATTTTCCACGTGCAAGTCTAAAATAGCTGAACTCTGAAACTTTGGCTTATAAATAGGACTAATTGTGGCGTGTGCACATGTCCAGGCTGGGGGGGGGGGAATTATAGTAGATAAAAATAAGGCCAAGTGCCATTCTGTGCATGCTTACTTGCATATTCTAAGAATTTTTGAAGATAGTTTGCTGTCATTTTCTGACTTACTTGCCCAGGCTAGTTAGCAAAAAGACTGAAGGAGCTCTGAAACTAGATGGTAATTATCCACTGTTAGATGAGCAGCCCAACATATGTACCCAGTGACTCTATATTAAAGAAGTGTCAAATGCCAACCAGGTCTTTAATGAGCGTTGCCAATAACATGCAAAAATTAAACCTTTCTAATGTAACTGTTTGTTCTAGTGTTAATATGTTTATATGTATGCAAACATCACTTATTCTAGCCCATTAAAAGTGCACCAAAACAGAGATGTGAGAGAATTAAATTATTACCACTTTAGTCTAACTTACAGTGCCAACCTAAGCAGAGCACCCTTTCATGTCCACTGAAGTCAACGGTCTTAGAAGGGTGTAAAACCTTAGAATTCTAAACTCTGCTTAGAATTATTTTATGGGGTGTGTCCAGAAAGAGGTCTGGATGGATAGTTCCTGATATAGGGTTGCCAAGTCCCTCTTCGCCACCGGCGGGAGGTTTTTGGGGCAGAGTCTGAGGAGGGTGGGGTTTGAGGAGGGGAGGGACTTCAATGCCACAGAGTCCAATTGCCAAAGCAGCCATTTTCTACAGCTGAACTGATCTCTGTCGGCTGGAGATTGGTTGTAATAGGGGGAGATCTCCAGCTAGTACCTGGAGGTTGCCAACCCTATGGGTGAGAGAGTTGGCTTTGTGTATTTCACAGAAAGGAAAGGTTTTCTGCACATTCTCAGAGACTAGGATTGCCAATCTCCAGGCAGTAGCTGGAGATCTCCCGCTATTACAACTGATCTCCAGCCGATAGAGAACAGTCACCTGGAGAAATGGCACTGAAGTCCCTCCCCTCCCCAAATCCCGCCCTCCTCAGGCTCTGCCCCAAAAATCTTCAGGTATTTCCCAACCCATAGCTGGCAACTTAATCAGAAACACTCTTTTCTGCAAAATTTTATATCCAAACCATGCTTTGGCACTGACAATAGGCTGAGCCCAAATGGAAGATAAGCTATGAGCATCAAAACAGAGCCCATTACCAAGGTACAATGGAATTTTTTTCCATATCTCTTACAAAGATGTCCAGATTGTTTTTATAGCAAGAGCATGCACGAGAGCAATGAATACCCCTCGATAAGTTATTTGTGATGTATCAGTGCAGCGCTGGGAAAAAATAAGCCCACTTTGTCTCTCTCCCACCTCCCATTCCACCCTTCTTCACCCCCATCCGCCTTTTCTCAGAAGTCAGAATTTCCTTCACTGAAAATGAACCAAATGCCAGTAAACGACAAACCTGGAATTCTCTCTAGAAGTCAAATCCCAGCTGGGGCAGTAAATCATTTCACGAGAATGTGTCCTATTGAGAGGTATTTGTATCAGAGTCTCACAGAGCCATGCGAAGGCACATTCCTTTTTAATAAAACAAGCCGTTTTGTCCACATGACTTATCCAAGGCAGTCATAAAATTACTACCAAATACATCCTCAAGTGGCAGCTTCATAATGATCAAAGAGATATTCCAGGCAGGTATATCACTTAAATGATGGCTTTAATACTCAGGGCAACTATGAAGAGATAACAGCAATTTGTGCAGCCAGTGGAGCAGAAAAGAGAACATTACAATACAAGCACACGCTAGTGCTTTGGGGCGGGGGGAGAAGCAAAAGTATTCAGCTTCTGAAATTTCAATTGCATTACAAGCCTAATAAAACAGAAACAAATGCCTAGAGTAAGATTTCTACAACAGTCCTTCATTTACAACAGAGAGGGTGAAATCACTTGGGGCAGCTTCAGTTAAGCGGTATGGGTGTTAGCCCTCGGGAACCACGTCCCTAATCATATATGGCCTCTTTCAGCCCTGGTTGACATGGCTGTTTTGCTTGTTTAGTGGAACAAGGAAGCTTTTTTGCTGTTGCTATGGGACCAGAAGCTCTTCCTAGACATAACTAACCCTGGAAGAATGAAGGCACATAGTAATGTTGAGTGGAGTGCGGTACATATCCAAAGAGGAGACCACTGCCACCTGTTACGTTGTTTATGACTCTTAGGCCTGTATAGTCATGGGTTTAACAATAAACTGTATTCAACATTCTTAAATTCAGACAAGACATTGGGAGAACTGTGAATGGATCTTCCCAGCATCTTGTTTACTGCAGTTACAGCCACACAGAGGCCTATTCTAGATAGGGTTGCCAGCTCCGGGTTGGGAAATACTTGGAGATTTTGGGGACAGAATCTGAGGAGGTGGGTGGGGGAAGGGGAGGGACTTCAATGCCATAGAGTCCAATCGCCAAAGCGGCCATTTTCTCCAGGTGAACTGATCTCTATCGGCTGGAGATCAATTGTAATAGAAGGAGATCTACAGCTAGTACCTGCAGGTTGGCAACCCTAATTCTAGATCATGTTCATGTGGGAAGTTTCATAAACTAAACAGTTTTACAAAATTAAACTAGGTACTGCTAGAGCCCTATAAAGAAAAAAAAGGACAGTCAAAAGGCTAATGGCAGCGTGAGGGGAACTTTTTACTCATGAGATCATGTTGTAGTAGAAAAGTTAAATCCCCTCTCCTCTCCCTGCATGGCTCTGATCTGAATTTTGGCTGCCAGTGAAGTGATAGAGATCCATCTATGACCAAGTGATAGAGATCCATCTAGGACCTCTATCATGGCTAACTTGACTCTTACTGAACAAGCAGTTTAGCTCTGTTCTGTCATTATGATTTTGGCAATCTCACTGCCCATGATGGGAGATTGTGCTATGTCCAATCAATATAAACAGTTGTCATTTTGTGTGAATGGGTCAGTCCTTATTTTCCAGTTCACACTCATGATTGGAAATCCAGATTTTTGAGGGTATGCATTCACCCATACCAAACCTGGAAATTTTACCCATTGCCCTCATACAAAATTGGCTGTGTAGTGCGCATTCTCATTATGGGAAGTTGGAGTTCCAAGACCATAGCAACTGATCATGTCTACCGTTGCATTGAGAAAGTGCCCCATACATGGGCATATTGATCCCCAACTGCTCTATTACATTTAGGAGTAAATACATCTCTTCATGAAACTGTATACTGGGAGTAGTTTGCATGAAGAAAAAATGGCTGAAGACTGTAAACAAGCTCTCAGAAAAATCATAGCAAGTAGCACTGTTTTTTACCCCCCAAGTGTTAAGAGATGACTCGCATGTATTCTTAGGGTGCCATGCTGTTCTCCAGCAGGTTAGTCTGGTGGCTAAAACAACCAGAAAAGACGAACAACCAAACTCCATCGTGAATGACCAGGGTGTATAATAAAATCGGTGGCCTTCACTAGTGTGTTGCGCAAGCGCTCTGACAGCAGGACGTCACTGTAGGTGGAAAGGGCTGAGGACCAAATGTGGTCTCTAGAGGACAACCTACAGGGGTAGAGTGTCAGTTTTATTTGCCTTTCCTAAGTGAGTATGAGACAGCAATACAGAAACGTTTGCATGAAATGGAACCAGTTTTCTTTCTTTTCAAGTGACAATAGGGTTTGAACAGGGCTTCCTCAACATGGAGCAGTTGACTAGCAGCATTGTGGGGAGGTGGTTGGAAATGGAATTGCCTTATCTTGGGAATCATTTTAAACCTGGATAAAAGTGAATAGACAGGAAAGTCAGAATGGAACACAAATGGAACAACATATGAACATGCTTACATTCACAGTCGTTCAGCCCAGAGGCTCAATAAGCTTCTCTTAGTGAAACAAAATCTCCTCCCTTGTTTTCATTTATGCAAACACTATAGAATTGCTATGCTTTTAGGTTCAGATATCTCAGATGGTGGACATTTACAATCCAGAAGGCTGGCTCTCAGGGAAACAGCCAGGCTGTGTCATGAGGCAGGAAAGGAGGAAACAGTTACAACACATGAGGGTAAATTAATTGATGGGCTCTGGCTGGAACACCAACTTTATTGGGGCTACTTTGCACCACAAGGAAGCATAAAACAGCAGGAAAGTCCTGCTGACTTACTGCCCTTAATTCTGAGGCACAACAAAATTGCATTGTTAGCCTGAGAAATAAAAAAATGTATTTTTTAAAGTAAATATCTGTCCGTGATGCCATATTGGGTTGTTTCTTTCAAACCAGCACTTTCCACAGATGTGTTTGTATACCTGGTGTACGTAGTGTATACCATTTGCTCGGCAAAATTTCTCTTTCCAGCCCCAATGACTTATGCGAATATAAGCTAATCATAGGTCTAGCCATTCTTATTGATTTTTTGGTGAGAGGATGATCATCTTAATAGACTGTTGGCCAGATTTCTAACACCTGTAAAAAGGACATTTCTAATTTGCATTAAGGGGCAAAAAAAATACTTTTTTGCAATTCAAATAAATATTTGCTAACAACACTTTTTTTCTACATTCCTTCTAGAATTTTCTCAAAATGTTTCCCAAACAATTTAGCCCTGGAAGAACTTCTTAAAAAATGAAAAGCAGAATAGCTCTAGAGAATAACTTAGAATAAGTTGAGAAAGGTCTTGTTTTCCCACAATGAATGTATTTTCATGTCGTGTTTCTGGGCATCCAGAGGCAATTGTCTATCCACTGCTGGGAACATAATGATAGCTTGATCGTTTTTCTGATCCCACAAACCAATTCTTACATTCTTATGTGAGGGTTATTATTTATCGATTTATTAAAGGCATGTACGAGAATTCTAACACAACCTCCTATGAATAAAAATAAGAAAAATGTCACTATATAACGGTCATATAAAACTGTATGATACACGATTATATAGCAAGAAAAAATATTTCACAACGGTTTCAATTAATTCAGTAAATGCTGGTTATGGCAATGATAGCTACAAATGTAAGAGTCCGTAATTTCCTATTACACAGTAAAATGTTTGATTACTCTGCCACATTTTTGTAAGATAGTTCAATCAATGTAGTGCTTATTTCTTCATAGCCCAGCAAGTCTCTTTCTCAAAGTAGAGATGTGCAGGAGCTAACAAACACACATTTCCCAAAAGCCTTCCCTGACAATCTTTAGTTGTCTCTTAGAGGGGCTTATTGCTAGGATGGGGAATACCTGCATGTCTTTATTCAGGCTTGTCATTTAATGTTAGTTTTTCTTTTGAAAGATTCAACGAGCACTCGTTCAGTTCAGAAGAGAGGAGGTACACAACCTGAAAAAACTGAAATCTCACATTGAAAAGCAAAACAAACCAATAAAAACAGCAAAGATTGTCCCATTTTCTATTAAGGAACAGTATAATCGAAAGAGAGAGAGAAAGAGACTGGCCATGGATCTCAGATGGCTAGAGATTAAGGTTTTTTTGAGGAGGTGCTATGTATAATTATGAAATATATTTCAATTAATAACACCTTATAGTATATTATCAGGGATCAAATTATGAAAAAAATTAATCGCTCATTATGTTACTTTAATATAGACCTGACTGACCAGATAGAATCGTAACATACACTGGTACAGTGCTGGTTTCAAGCAAAGCACACCAGGCATAACATATGCACCAAGGGTGTTAGTAATCTGAAATTGCTGCCAGGCTGTCTGTTTGCACGCAAGGAAGAACAATGGGGCAGCTATTCCAAGTTACGGAAAATTCTCTGGGTCACATCAATAATCCTGGATAATGATGTTACCCGTAACCACCCTAATGTGGTCACCACACTCCCACTTTTTTTTCTTTTTTGGAGTTCTGAACATCTGCTGTGACCATCTGAGCCTAACAAAAGATTTTGTGACCTTTAAAGCTCACTTTTAAAGCCACGGGGGATAAGAATAACAGCACTGAGATGACAAATATTGTACTCCCTTTCAGCAAGGCTTTTTGCAATAGGCAACAAGAAAGAGAGACATCCACCCAATCACATAGCTCCAGGCTGGGGAACACTTCAAGAGGGTTAAAAAAAATGCAAGTATATGCAAATATGTCTAACTAAAATATTAATTTATTTACATTTCCAAAGGAGTTACAGATCCTCAAGGCAACCAATACATTTTTTCTAATTTTAGACAGGTGTAAATACCTCTTTGTCACAGCAAGACTACAAACATGTACATAAAACCAACGATGGTGGCCCGAATAATATCCTTTTATTGGAAAAATAATTATTTGAAATTGAACTCCACTAAGGTAATGTGGTTTATAGCCAATTAATTCTAGTTGCTTTTGTACGATAGGCAAAGACACAGCACCAAGTGATATGAAGAGAGGGACAGTTTCCTGTTACATGGAAAATTCACACATGATAAAAAGTATCGCGCTTAATGGTAGATTTCAATTGTTTTCAGTCAGGACTTGCAGATAGAAAACAAAACTATTTATTTAAATATTTATACCCTGCATTTCTCCTGAGATTTAAGGCAGCTAACAAGATGTCAGTATCGGCCAAGATATCCAATAGAACCATAAAAGAAAAATCAATGGATCAATGTGGGAAGAATCCAGGTTGGAAGACAATTTATGAGAAAGATGTAACTGAAAGAAGGGGTACTTAGTGACCATACCCAAAATCCCAAAACACTTTTTTCATTTTTTGCCAAGGATAAACTTTACCCAACATAGACAGATCAACCCTTGCCAGGCCACCAGTTATAGAAGGTTAATAATCAAAAACAGATTGGATAAGGTCTAACGATTGTTGGCTTTTTAATATGCTTTTGTTTCCTCTGACCTTTTATTATCTGTACGGACGATCTGTTGTACTACATCATATGCCAATAAAGGTAATTGTATTGTATAGTTATAGAAGGTTATTGCAGTTGGCCTTTAGCACTCACTGTTTTTAAGCTCAATTGCAATTAAGCCATAATAGTAGAAACCAGTCTGTAAATTAACTATTCAGTGATGGATACAAGGTATGGTTACAGCAGGCTCTAAGTACTATTTAATTAACTGTGCCCATACTACATTTTTCCATTCCTTAGCTCCATCATCAACCAACAGGAAAACTGCAACTATGAAATCAGGAGATTGAGACTGGGGAGGGCAGCTGTGAAGGAGCTAGAAAAGATTCTTAAGTGTAAGGATGTGTCACTGTTGACCAAGATCAAGATAATTCATACTACAGTATTCCCCATTACTATGTATGGGTGTGAAGGTTGGACAATGAAGAAAGCTGCAGGAAGAAAGTTAACTCATGTGAAATGTGGTGTTGGAGGGGAGTTTTATAGATACCCTGGACTGCCAAAAAGTCAAATAAGTGGGTTCTAGATCAAATCAAGCCTCAACTCTTCCTAGAAGCTAAAATGGTTAAACTGAGGCTATCATACTTTGGTCACATTATGAGAAGACAAGAGTCACTGGAAAAGACAATAATGCTAGGAGACGTTGAAGGTAGCATGAAAAGAGGAAGCCGCAACATGAGATGGATTAATTCGATCAACGAAGCCACCGCCCTCAAGACCTGAGCAAGGTTGTTAACAACAGGACATTTTGGAAGTCATTAATTCATAGGTTGCTGTAAATCTGAAGCGAATACTAGATTATCCAGAACTTTAAACGATGTGCCCAGATATTTTGAAGTCATTATCTGTCCTTGTCATTTGACAACTTCCATATACAAATATGGCCAAAAATTAGAGTTTGTGAAACATATTTTAATCTGATCTCTATCCAGACAGCTAATCCCTGTCAAAGCAGAAAGCATTCACTATCCCCTTTATTTATACCTCAGTTATTGAACACATGAAGCTGCCTTATACTAAATCAGACCCTTAGTCCATCAAAGTCAGTATTGTCTACTCAGACCGGCAGTGGGGTTGTTCAGGCAGAGGTCTTTCACATCACCTACTTGCCTAGTCCCTTTAACTGGAGATGCCGAGGATTGAACCTGAGACCTTCTGCATGCCAAGCAGATGCTCTACCACTGATCCACAGCCCCTCCTTTGTATTACTATTCATGTATACTAGTTTTATAAGAGATCTCTACAGATGTCAGGACTTGCACAATTTGTTTAGAGATATCAGACAAACAGATATAGAATTCCTCTTTAAAGGCAAAGGAGACAAGCCTTAGTGGAATCCTATTTGCCCAGTGAAATACAGAATATTATAAAGTACAATTTAACCAGCAGCAGCAGCCAGAAGGGTGAACCTGACTTCCACCACTACTGCCCCAGAAGATTATTAGCTGCACCAAACTCAAAGGCAATAAATCACTCTTAAGAGCAAACCTGAGAAGTACAATTATGGCCATTTAAAATTCCCCAAGCCAAAACTATACTTCTGTTTGGCCAGCACAATAGCTATAACTCTGAACCAGAAGGCAGTAAAAGAAACAGGGGCCTCTAAATGATAGCCAATCCCATAAACCAGTCATTAACTGGATGTTAGATTTTTTAAAGGGTTTTGCTCATGAATATTTTTGTAGAAACTTTCCCAAAAAGCTAATACACATTAAATGTGGACAGTGAGATGGACAAAGTACAGAGCATCGTAAAACCTATTAGCTAAGGTATAAAATGCACATCAAAGTTGAGAAAATCAGGACCAAGCTAGACGTTACACAGGATAAGATACTGGAACAGTCTCCTGACTTTTTTTGAAAAGGAAAAGCAGCCATTGGAGGCCAACAGCCTGAGCACAAGGATGTTAGCAGGGGACAGGAAGGGTGATTATTCACACTTTTACCTCTTGCCAGTCTTCAACTAAAAATCAGGTCCCTTTCCCAGTATGGGGACAAAAAGGTGGGTGTCTGACCTTTCTCTTCTACAGCTGGAAAAGAGACTGGGGGGGGGGGATGACAGATGGAGAAAGGTTTAAGCAGTCCCAGCCCCAGCCCCTGCTGTGCCTTTGCTCAATCTGACAGCTTCTCCTAGCTCTGTTCACTTAAAAAGAAACCAGGAAACTATTCACAGGTCTTCTGTGTTGCATCTACTTAAGCCCTAGATTTACATATCCTCTGCCTTTTTTAAAAACGGACTGTCTCTGCTTATAGGAATGCTTTATTCCAAAAGATGTAAGTTGCCATCGTTATCCTTCTTCAGAATTTAGCCCCTCCTTCAATGGGGTCTCCCACACAGGTTACCTGCCCCATGTTCAATGCTTTTGGCAAGCAGATTTTTTTTCCTGCTCCCCAACAACATAATGATGTATCTGTGCACCTCCCAGGGTTTCCCTGGCTTTTCTCCAATCTTTCTCAAACCTGCTTTTCTCCAACATGTCGGGAAGGATTGCAGTAAAGCCTGGATGGCTGCTGTGTGGGTGGGAAAACTCTGATTTTCAGGTTCACATCCCACCCATTTCCCCTCACACTGTCCCTGCAGCAGCCATTTCCTCCCCCTGCGTGAAAAAAACCGACGCTAGAATATCATTTTATTGCTATAGCGTTGTAACAATAGATGTAGCAGGTACTCTGAATTCTCAGCTTTCATTTTTTTAAGTAAGTCTTGATCCTCTTCCCTTGTGGATATATAATGAAAAAGGCATTTCTTCATAAGAGAAAAGGCTAGAGACGTTTTAAAAATAGGAAAGCTGGGAGTTCAGAAAACTTGCTGCACCTATAGTTACGACAGGGTATCTATATAACGATTTTCTTGTGCAGATTTTAAAAAATTGCAAAAAACCC
Source organism: Euleptes europaea (assembly GCF_029931775.1). Classification (NCBI taxonomy): domain Eukaryota; kingdom Metazoa; phylum Chordata; class Lepidosauria; order Squamata; family Sphaerodactylidae; genus Euleptes; species Euleptes europaea. Next base: position 34,893,350 of record NC_079318.1, on the reverse strand, counting down.
AGTGGCCCAGGGGAGGAGTGAAGGCTACTTCTACGGCATTGGGGTAGGGTAACTGTAGGGAAACATGCCATGTGGAAGCCCTATTGCCATGTGGAAGCTCTATTGCCGCTGTGCTTTATCTGCAGCCATACTAGCAACAGGGAAACCACAAAATCTTGTCGCTCTGCAGAAGACACAAGGGCCTTTTATGCAGGGCCATTTCCCTGCGGTCACCCCCACCGACTGCTTTGGGGATTCCTTTTGCTTACACGTGCTTTTTCCGCCCATCAGAGGTCACCTTGCTCTCCCTGCATTTTCCAGATTCTGGCTAAAACAGCATCTGGAAAGTGCAGGTAAAACACACGGGGAGAGCGAGGTGATCTCTGACTGTTGGGAAAGACATGCATAATCAAAAGGAAGCCCTGAAGCTGTCGGCGCGGGTGACTGCGGGGGAAATATCCCTGCATAAAAGGCCAAGGTCTTCAGAAGCCAGATTTCTTATTGGGGAGTGGATGTGCAAGTACATGCAAAAATATTAATGTGCTAGCCTGTCATTTCATACCCTTGTATCCATTAATGGACATTCTGGATTTCTGATAGATTAGATTATAAAACAATTCTTTTTGACTCAAGTTCCTTCTGAAGGCTGATCTAGGGGTTAAAGTGTCAGAGTAAGATCTGAGAGACCAGAGTACAAAATTCCACGTGTGCCATGGAAGCTTGCCGGGGGACCATGGGCCAGTCGCACTCTCTCAGCCTCACCTACCCTCATGGGATTGTTATGAGGATAAAATTGTTATGAGGATAAAATGGAGGAGAGGCGAACTCTGTAAGCTGCTTTGGGTCTTCATTGGGGAGAAAGGCAGTGTACAAATGACTTGAATAAACCCAGATTTAACAGGAGGGGCTCATGTTCCACCTGGACAGGATTTTAAAAGGTTTTTTTTAATTCTGATATACCATGACAAGGCTGAATAGTTCTGTAATGTTACCTGCTGACCTTTTTTCTCCAGCTCTGTTTTTCCAGCTACATCTTAGCTGGTTTTATATGGATTCTACCTTTTTAGTGGTTCATATAGGATTAAATGAAATACTATGTTCAATTTCTTTTCTGTTCCCCTTTTCCAATAGAAATAGAATGAATTTATTTTTCTGTACCAAGCCTTATCCCCACATTTTCATATTTATTATTGTTAATCATCTACCTTTATTGTTTTGGTAAAGGTTTCAATTTCTTTCACCAACTCATGCTGCAAAGTAAAGTAACAGCTTCTGAGCTGTCACCAAAAGCAGGAATTACTCAATTCTGTCCTTCCTGGCTGTTTAACGCTCCAATCACTCTACAACTTTTAGAGCTGTAACTTTACATTTTAATGGGTTGCTTGCCATTAGATCCCCCTCTTTCTTCAAAGTGTGAAGACACTAAGGGTAAAACATTTTGTACACAGTAGTCAAAAATTTCCAGCGATGGATGCTACTTTTAAAATGTATTATTCTGCACTGCAACATTGTTAGATGAAACATTCCTTTCCTTTTATACTCTTGCCACCCGCTTTCAGAAAGGCCCACTCCCTCAACACACATTCCCTCCCCTCCCTTATTACCAGAGAAGTCCATTTATAGCTATCCTTTATAGGAAACTTCCCTCAGAACATTTTGCCAACCCACCTATGAATAAATCCAACTTATTGTGACAGCACAGAGACAAGAGTGTCTAAACGGATCCTCAACTCCTTCACAGAACCAAGGCCATGTAAATGGAATGCTAACTTCTTAAGAAGAGCCCCTTTACTTACACCCTACCTCTCAATCTTGCTCCTTATGAAGCAGTAAGTGTCCGATATCAAAAAAGAACAAATAAAATAAACATAACCCAAAGGTTGGATCTTATGCAGCACTAACACAACACAGTGGCAAAGGCAAATCTTGCCCATCTTTCCTTACCCAAGCATCACCGGTAAGAGCTGAAAAGTCAATAGCAGAGTTTGGGAGGCCCGTGCCAATAAGCTATGCAAGGGTGGCTGCAGTGTTGAGGAGGTGGGGGGGGGGAATTGCCACTCCTGCCTCTTATATCTGGGCACCTCACATGCTGAAGCTGTATACACTTGGTGTAGTACACATGGAACACTGTTCACACATGCCAAATAATGCACTTTCAATCCACTTTCAATGCACTTTGAAGCTGGTTTTTACTGTGTGACCTGGCAAAATCCACTTGCAAACGAGATCGTTAAAGTATACTGAAAGTGGATTGAAGGTGCGTTATTTGGCATGTGTGAAAGTGCCCCATTGTGTTAGATATCTGCCTGATGGAGCAACATGGGAATGTGTTTTTGCAAAACACCAACAATGAATGGGTTTAGCATCATTATACTGGCACATACTGGCTGGAGGATAAAGGACTCTTTGGAAACCACTGGAATTCAGCTAGAAAGGAAACCAACCATTTCTCAACATGTTTATTATTTAACTCCTGAAGGATTACTAGTTTCAATTGTAAAATTAGTTACAAAGGGTGGTTTTCAAGAAGTTTAAAATAAATATTGATATTTTACAATGCTGCTGGGCAGCATTTCTAAATAAATTGCATGACAAGAACAAAGTATAGCAGACATCTATTTTTTACAGCCAAATCCACAACCTGATTAAGCCAAAGTACTCCTATTTAAGATGAGTTAGTTCTATTGAAGCTAGTGGGACAGAACTGGCTTAAATCCCAATGCTTCAGGTTAACTGAGTTGTGAATTGGACTACCCGTCAATCAGACAACTGTACACAGCCAGTGAAATAAATCACTTGACTCAGTTTTGAAGAGAGATTAAATAAGAAACACATAGAACCACCAGTTTTAGTCTTTTCCAATTTCCTTGTGTTTTTAATTTACTGAGATGACATGGGTGTGGAAGCTGTTGGAATTACTACATATTAGACACAGCCAAGCTACAGTTCTGAACACAACTATAACTTAACACATCTGAGTGGTCTAAAAAGAGTGCTTATTTGCAACAACAGGGACAGAAAAATCTATAGTGAAATATGCTCTTTCATCTAGGGCTGTTTCCACATGGAGGTGCGAAAACAGATCTCCCACAAGCATCACAGAACAAAACATTGGGCTTACTGTGAAGGTTTCTTTTCATCATTGGAATGGAAGAGATCCTTAAGAATGGGTTACACCTCCTCCTTGTTCCATGGGTGAGGCTTATGCATTTGCATATGATTTTGGCAAGGCTTCCTCCACAGGTTGAAGGAGGACCTCAGTTCATGACTTGCCAAGCTACCAAGGGAAACAGGCCCACTTTTATTGTAGAGCGGTTAATGAGAAAACTTCCAAGTGAGGAGGTCTGCCCCACCAAGAGAGAAAATAAAGTCATCCTCTTGAGTCCTCTGCTGCCAACGGGTGAGGAAGGATATAATCCACTCCTCTGATTAGAAGAAACCCGCACAGTACAACCAATGTTTCATTCATTGTCACTGGAGGAAAGTATTCTTAAGACTGGGATATTGAAAAGCTGCAGAATTTTGGGTGTAACAGAGAAGAAAAGGAAGAATAATTGAAGGATAACCCTTTGGAGGCCCTTTGGCTGAATGCTGCCTCAGCTGAATGCTTGCCAGTTACGGGTTGGGAAATACCTGGAGATTTTGGGGGAGGAGTCTAAGGATGGTGGGGTTTGAGGAGGGGAGGGACTTCAATGGTGTATAATGCCATAGAGTGCTAGGGTTGCCAACCTCCAGGTAATAGCTGAGGGCACCTTCCAAAGCGGCCATTTTCCCCAGGGGAACTGATGTCTCTCATCTGGAGATCAGTTGTAATCCCAAGAGATCTCCAGGCAACGTTGGCAAGCCTAGTTGAGGCTAAGCATCCAGCCTATAATGCCTCACAAAGGTAGAGGTTAAAACCAATGTAGCTGCCCTAAAGATTTCTCCAGTGGGTGTGTTTGTGGAGAGGGGCTGCTGAGGTAGCAGAGGCACCCTGGTAAAGTGGAAAGTGACTCCTGAAGGTGCCACTAGGAGCTGAATCTCATATGACACAAAATATTCAGGCTTTTCTCAGTTTTGATTTCATTAACACTTAATTTCTTATGCCTTCTCAGTCTATGCTGAAAAAAATATTCCTTTCAAGCAAACCAAAATCAAGACACTCTGCTTATTCAGCAGCTATTCATACTCCATGAAGCAGGCCTATGATCAGAAACAAACTAACAATAAAAAGTTTGCCCGAAATACATATTGGGTATACTACTAAACCTAGAATGCACATCATGCAGTTAACTTACTTTATAAAAAGGGACGGCAACAAATAAATGGACATTGGAATGACAGTTCTCATCATCTGTTGGCGTGCCTGTGTAAAAAGAAGTCTAAGGACGGTCAAATATTCCCAGCAGCACAGACCCAAGGAAGTGAAAGTTTAGCTTTCATAAGCAGTTATTTGATATGGAGCTCTTTAACTAATCTTGAGTCTATGGCCTGGTTCCCCCTCCCTGGTATTATGGAAATAAAACAGCTTAATTTGAACATGCTACACCTGGCCAGAGACCATTTATGTCAGGCTGACGGTGTCCTCCAAGTACGGAGTGCAAGTATTTTTAAAAGGTCATGAGTTATATGTACAGCAGCCACCTCCACTTTCTATTTAACTAAGCCGAAGCTAGTTGCTCTGTATACACAGGTATCTGGCAGAAAACCCAACAAGCCTGGAAAATACTTCCGTACAGCTAGAGCTATTTTATATATGCAAATCATTAAAATGTATGCAGTTTTTTTATTGTCCTGTTGACTAACACTGCAGCTGAGAGAGAGAAAATAGCTAGCTGTATCAGCTCTTATGACCCATGCATTATACCAGTAGCGAGGGTTTTGTATGGGATGAGGAAATTGCAACTCCCTGTACACCATCGCACAAAGATAGTTGTTATTACAGGAAGTCCATAGGTGTTGCCTTGTGCTCCTTACAGAAATGGTTAGAATACTGATATAAGAGGTACTAATCCACCCCATCTAATGAGAAATAATGTCAATAATGTCTATATTCTGTGTTTGGGGTGAACATGGTAATGACAAGAAACTATTAACTAAGCATGCAACCTTTGGACTTTTCTCCTATTTGGGACAATCATCTTTTTGGATTCTCATCTGCAAAAGTCAAGTCAAGTTTATTAATATGGTTGACTGACCAATCACGTGCCAACAAATCAAAATTTCCAGACACAATAGTTTTGCACCGCAGAACCACAGACATATAAAGGTGTAACGTCAATAAAAGCAACCCCTGGTTAAAAGTATCATATTAAAATTGATACAATTGTAAAATATTCTAACAATCATTCTCTAATAAAGTTATGCGTATTTTAACAGTAACAGTGCAGAACTTGGCAGTTTGGAGCGTAAGCTGAGGGTCTTCTCCTAATAGGAGCTTCTTTGCCAAAAGCTCAACTAACTTATCAGGGAATTTACCAAGCAGGGGGAAAATAAGCTTTGATCTAACTTCGCGGCATCATCTGCAAAAGTAAATCTTCGTTCAGTCTTCCCCCCAAAAAAGGGCATGCAGTTCCTACCAAGTGCATGAATTCCCATTGTAGGTAACCAATTCAAAGGGCTAAAAAGTAGCCTAGTACTTTTTTTGTTGTCACTCTGCATAGACCAATATAGTTTTATGACTTAACCCTCCAATATTTTACAAGTAAAAACAGGAATATGGTTGTGCACCTTCAGCACCCCCTTTTCTCATATCAAGGATCACCACCTGGGCATCCTTCCTGCCCCTGTATATTGTTGAAGTCTTTTCTCCATCCATTGTGACCATTTACTCTACAATAACCTATACAGCACTGGCTTTTGAAACAGGTGTTAGAAAAAAAATGACTGTTAACGTTTCCTTTTTTTTAAAATGTGGTTTTAGTTTTCAGTTAAAGTTTCCTTTTAAAGGTGAAAATGTCTAATAGAATGTTTAGTCTCACAATGAATCTGGTTGGTTTGCATTTAAAGAATAGTTGCAACTCAAATTAATTCAGCAACATTTACTATCTGGATGGCGGCTTACGGAGTATGCGTGGAAAGGAAACAATGCATATTCAGCGTCTATTTGTGCTCACATATATGCATACGTTCTAGCATCCAGTTGTATCTGTTCCTCCTCCAAGTGATTTACGGATTTTGATCCAGGGAACAGGGTGAAGCTAGAATAACTATAATATAGATGTGTGTGCAAGAGGCAAAGTAAGAACCAAATAGAGAGAGATATTCAACCAGGTGCTGGGCTAGGAAGTAAATATGGAGTATGTACCTGGAGGGGCTGTGGCTCAGTGGTAGAGCATCAGCTTGGCATGCAGAAGGTCCCAGGTTCAATCCCCAGCATCTCCAGTTAAAGGGACTAGGCAAGTAGGTGATGTGAAAGACCTCTGCCTGAGACCCTGGAGAGCCGTTGCCAGTCAGAGTAGACAATACTGACTTTGATGAACCAAGGGTCTGATTCTTTATAAGGCAGTTTCAAATGTTCATTAATTCTCAGAGCAAACAACAAACAAGCTTGGATTTTAGTCAGCAGAGGTCACTCCATTAAGTAGGTTCCAAAGAGACAGCCACACTTTCCTTACTTTTAACAGGGCATGACCTCCTCTTCTTTTCAGAATGTATCATCTATAAAGGATATAGATAAATGCCACGGTGAGCCCAACCCACTCTTTACAGCTCTCATCCTCGGCTAGGGTTGCCATCCTCCAAGTGAGATCTGGAGTTCTCCTAGAATTACAACAAATCATCAGAGTACAGAAATCAGTTCCCCTGGAGAAAATGGCTGCTTTGGAGGGTGAACTCTATTACATTATTCACTGTCCCACCCCTCCTCAGGCTCCATCCCCAAATCTCCAGGACTTTCCCAACCTTGAGGTGGCAACCATAGCAAGGGCTCATCTGTGCTTGATGGGTGTGGTATGCCATCTCCATAAGCATGGCCTTTCTATACCAAATATCTTGATAACACAAGACACACTTGCAGTGCTGTATTCTGATGGTCAACATCTAGAATGTTTCAATATTGCCAGGTCTTCAAAGGAACAACACAGCTCTCTTAGCTCTGCTGTGTTTCCTCATAAAGCCCCCATTAAAAAATTGGGAGTGCCCTGGGTTTCATCTTTAAAATACTCAGAGTATGAAGGTTAAACTAAAATGGTTGCAAGTGCTATTGAAAGTGCTGAGCTTGGTTAGCAGCTGAAGGCAAGACTGGGGTATACATTACACCACAACCTTCACATTGCGCTCTCAGTGTTTACTGCAGACATCAAACAGAAGCTGAGGGAGGATCTTCTGTTTGCTCTCAGGACCAGCTACTATAAATCTCCCCCCCCTTTAATAAAAGAAGCTGTTTTCAAAAATGGTACGGATATCTCCATGTAAAATAATATTACTCGGAGGCGTCAAGAGAAGACTTGTGGGTTGTGATAGATCCATTTTAAAGGCTCTCTGCAGAGATACTGCGATTGATGAACTGCTGTGAAAAACCTGAGATAAAAAGTCAAGACAAGATTTCAACTATCATTATTTCAAAGCTGCAGGACTAAGCATACTCACTTGGAATGAAGGCCCATTGAAATATGGGCTTCTTTCTATGTAAACAAATGGCATATGAGGTCTCCTTATGTATGCAGGAAAGAAGGTTGAGCCTCATACCCAAATGCCACCACTAGAAGACTGTGGGATGGGAAGAAGGAAAGATTATTCAGAATACTTTCGCTTATTTTCTCATATTTGGCAATGCTGAAGTTCTGAGTCCTGAGATGACTAATCCCATAACAATTAGTATATTTGTATTGCATAGACTGTGGTAATGACTTACCTTACAGAGTGGCAAGAGTTAGATCCTGCACCACACAGTGCCTCCTATCTCCAGCAAAGACAACACAGGCAAGTTAAATGCCTCCTAAAAGAGGACCATAGCCCACAAATCTAACGAGAGTTTTTAGATATGGTGTGGATGACTCCAGGCAAAATATTATTACTATAACTGAGGTGTTAAGAAAAACTACTTGATCACCATCCCATTATTCAAACCCAGTTTGGGAATAAATGCTTTTGTTTTGTTTCCTTTAAGAGGTGGACAGAGATACCCTGTTCTGTGCCTCTTTTTATGCAAGTGTTGGATTAGTGCCTCAGGTCCTCCGTTTGACCTGCCTGCCACCCTCTTCCTCACCACTCTGCCTGCCACCCAGCCTCTTCTTATCAGTCTGCCTGCGCATCCCTCTCCTCACTGCTTTGCCTGCCTATCTCTTCACTGGTCTTCATTGGTCTCCCTGCCCACTCCCCTACCTGACATTCTGCCCACTCTGCCTTCTCTCACTGTTCTGCCTGACTACCCCCCTTGCCATTCTGCCAACTGTCCTCCTTGAAAAGGATGTTCTCATTGCCACTGCTGTTGGCCTTTCCATTCAACCCTCAGGTCACTCACACATGAGCCCACTTGGGGGAAGATGAGGGAGAACTGGTGGCACTGTCTCTTGTGTGTCTGGCCCAGCCAACGCTTGGCTCTTGGCCTCTGACACAGCCGTCACAGTGAGTGGCTTTTTCCCCTCTCAGAGAAAAGGAGAGAAGGAGGGGGTGGCAGCTCCAACAAAGGTGCTTAGTGCGCATGTGCGCAAACACTCCTCGTTTTAGATGATTACACCTCATTTCCCCGTTTTTTATTTTTCTGAAAACCTGGGAGGTCCCCCAAGTTTGCAGAACAATGTCTGTAGTCTGTACATGGCCCCAATGTGTGGACTTGGGTATTCACAGACAGGGCCATGTTGACTATGAGTTATGTTAATATCAGTCCAAAAGGTTCTCACAATTCCCAGATTTCATTTTTTTAAAGTCTCTAGCCCCTTGCCTTGTGGAGATATGCCTTTCTCCTGCAACTAAAGTGTCTAGAGGCTTTCCTTTTTTTTAAAAAAAAGTTGAGAATTCAGAGAAACTGATAGACAGATTGTTACAGTTTTATGATGCTATAATAATGTCACTTGCTGATTAAAAAAACTTGAAAAAGCCCCCGGGGGAATGTGGGGGTGGGTGGGAATGGCTGTTGCTGGGGGACAAAGCCAGGGAAAATATATGGAAACCTGCCATGAGGAAGCCCTGTTGCTGCTCTGCAGTTTTGGCAGCTGCAGCAGTAGCAAAGGGAAACCACACAAGGTTGTGTAATGTGGAAAACACCCATGTCACAAAGCACACAACAAAATCTGGACTAAAAACACTGTGGAGTAGTGGGGCCATATGATCCAGCCCAGTGATCTATGAATATGTCTTATAAATTTACACAATATCAAAGGATCAAGTAATATGAAAGACCTCTCTGCCTGAGGCCCTGGAGAGCTACTGCCAGTCAGAGTAGACAATATTGACGTTGATGGATCAAGGGTCTGATTCAGAGTAAGGCAGCCTTATGTGTTCGTATTTATTGGCACCCTACCCCATGTGTTCAAGCTCAAACATAAGTCTATCTTCCTGAAGACTGGGTTGATTTTTTTAAGTTGATGGCAAAGATTTTATTTTAGAAGAGTGGGTTTTTATACCCCACTTTTCTCTAGCTTTAAGGAGTCTCAAAGCGGCTTACAATCACCTTCCCTTCCTCCCCCCACAACAGACATGTTGTGAGGAAAGAGTTCTGAGATAACTGTGACTAGCCCAAGATCACCTAGCAGGCTTCATGTGGAGGGGGGGGGGAACCAACCCGGTTCACCAGATTAGAGTCCGCCGCTCTTGACCACTACACCATGCTGGTTTTGCTATATAACAAAGAGAAAAGAACATGCCATTTTCATTCTCTCCATTCCCTCTACCTACATTCCAACCTAATGCTCCCAAATTTTCACAGTTACAATATATATTTTTTTAAAGAAAAAACACTTTTTGTTGTTGTTCTGGGAAAGAGGGAAAAGTCTGAGCCAGAATTGATCTGGCAACACGTCTTCTGGCAAAAGCTCTGGAAGATGCCGACATGGTTTCCAAGCCATGTATGCAAGCTACTACTTCATTGCTGGGATGACGGTCAACACTTAGGAGAGACTTATACATACAGTTCTGATCCTCACTCTCCAGCAGCGCAGCACAACTCCCAGAGCTGCGCTGAGATCATTAGGGAGGGTCATGAGCACAGGCAAGGCAGAGAATTAGAAGACCGTATTGCTGTCAAGCAACACGGTCTGCCAAATGAAGAGCGTAAAAACAGTGGAGACATCATTGGATGTTTCTCTCACGCACTTTTTATACCAATACATAAATATATGATGTCTGGAAAGTCCTAATGGTAATAATAATCTTTTAACCAATTGTCACACGGAGCAACTTATTCATCTCTGATGAACAAAATCCTTGGGAGAGGCAGAAACAAAGAGTGGTTTATATGAATTTACACAAACACTTTCCCAGTTTAGGTATTGGCCAAGCCCAGCCCTTCAGAGCTGGACATACATCAAGATTCTTCAGAGCTTTCTCTGGGCCTCAAGTATTTCAACTTTGGATCTTTGCCCTGAATATAACTAAGCGTCACAAAAGACAGCACCTGCTTGGGATGTGGGAAGCCCTTGCAGAGGTACACAGAAAGTGGGCATAAACTGGAGAGAACTGCAAGAGCAGCAGTTTCCTTTCCTGTTGTACCATACTTATCTGAAAACGACAGAAAGGCTAAGACTGGAGCCAGAATTTACAGAATAGAGACGAAAAGCAGGACATGGGCAGGGTGTGGTACTAAATTCTAATCCCCCTAGAAGGCCAGTGTCTCAGAGGAAGTCTGAACTGCTGAATCAGGGTTTAGCAAAAGAGGTTTAGAAGTATCTATATTAGGATATATTCAGACGTTTCTTGATTATTCCAACACAGATTCCTTATGTATAAATTAAAGCAGTTGGCACTCAAACAGACCTCTCATCCACAAAGCTATAATCATTGCTGTCCCATGATTCAATATTCCTCAATTAGTAAATTAGTGTGGGATTATGAGCCAGTAAAACTGAGGTCAGTTTTTTGTCTATTCAGATCATATTTCTAATTGCGTTTTTGAAAATGAATTTGACAACATACTTCATCGCCCCTTTCTAAGCTTCTGTGACATGGCAGCAGCTCAACCAATGGGTTTACAGACTGACAGAAAATGGCAATAATAATGGTTTAATTTGGGGGTTTTATTGATTGGGAAAGGTACCATTTTCCAGCAAGTCTGTGTTTAGACGTTTATCTCTCTCTGACCACCAAGTACCCTGGGACAGGCATCCACAATGTGACAGAGGTGGAAAAAGGGGTTGACATATTTAATACACAAAGTTCTTTATGGTCTTTACCTTTTTCGGACTAGCAACTATTCTGTTTTCTGTCTGGCAGCAACTGAAGCGCAACTAAGGTACTTTGTCAGATCATGGGTCATGTCAAGAAAGTACGTAGGCGTGCAAAGAATCTGTCCTCCACAAGCTTCTAGCCACCGCTGCTAATCTGAACATTCGTTTGTGAGATTGGCAGTAAGGCAAGCTTCAAGCATGGGGTTTTTTTAGCCTGATACGTGCAAGCCTTCCTTCTACATGGTGCCTTCCGCTCTGTATGGACGCTGTTTCCACTTAACAAAGAACTAAGGCGAAAATAAGCAAGAAGGCATAAAGATGGGGAGGGCTGATTACAGGAAACCCTAAGCTGAAGAAAGGAACAAATATGTTTGTATGTCTTCCTGTGACGAAGTAAGTAACACAGTATTCTTGTGGGTCTGGAAAGTGGCAGCCATCCAAGAGTTAATTGCCTTGCTCCCCTGCTAATGATATTGAGCTGTTTTTCTGGTGATGCCATGAACGATTCCAACTCCCTTTTACATAAGCGGGCACTTTAGTGCTGTTAATACTGTGCTGGCTGTCGCACTTCTTGGCTGCCATTTCTTTGCGGAGATCATTATATTGATTTTTGGCCAAGGGATGGTGTAGATGACTCAGACTCACAGGTCACTGGAGTTTACACTAAAGCAGGAGTAAGAGAAAGAATGGGGGTAGAGGGAGACATCAACCATGGGGGGAAAAATCTTTGTGATTATGAAGGCAAGGAAATTGCATTCAGGTGAGAAGAAACTGAAAACCACCGAGGGCCTTTCACATCAGGCAAACTTGACACTCAGACAAAGAGCTGTCTCCAGCAGATCTCACTTGAAAAATGGGTTTTTATTGTTAATACAGGGGGTGGGTTAACAAACAAGCATGATTAATGAAAATCTGAAACATCCACATTTATACTAGGCCAAAGGACAGACTTCTGTGCATATGAACACTTAACAAGTTTCTTCTATCTCTAAATGAATCTTCAACCAATTTCATTAGGGTGGAAATAACTTGTCACGTTTGATTTGTGGTTACCACCAAAATCAGCATCCTCTTTCAACCTCCTCCCCTCCATAACACGCTAGATCATTTACTCCATATGCTGAATGCTCAAGTTGTACATTTCCCGGCTACACACTGTTGGCTGTTGTTGGCAGGGGTAGAAAAACACATGAGCTGATGTAGCCAGGAAACTGGGTTAGGTGAGCCTACCACTTATGGGGTGGTGGAAGGGAGAAGAAGCTTAATAGGCGTGTACCATATTCAGTAGAGGCACGGCCCCATATTGAATGCATTATGTAGTTTTGCCCTTAGCCTACATGTATGGCAGTGATTGTTTCCAAAACAATAATTATTTCTTTACTAAAACATTGCGGTAAATAGTTGATGATGAGTTGCAACCCCCCTCTCCATAATACTTCCTGTATAAAAGACCCCTAAAAAACAAAGTTATAAAATAGGTCGAGCCTGCAGGTCTTGTCCTAACCCTTTCATACCTGGAGAAGGCTCTTTGTCTCAGGGAGAAAGCACCTATTAGCAAAGCTAACCAATCCAATATTTCAAGTAATTTCAAATAGGGAAATGTCTCTTTCCCTTCCAATTACTCAACGAGATTAGGGTTGCCTTAAGTTGTAGGCACACTTGCTCGAATCCAAATTTAACTACAATTATTATTAGTCTTTAAGGACATGAGCTGTTGAAAGAAAACTAGTGCTACCTCCAGTCTGCAAGGATTACTCTTTTATTAGTATAGTCCAGGGATTAGAAGAAATGTTTGTCTAATGAATGCTGCTACTATATTTGAGCGCATGCCTGAATAAGCTACTTGTCGATTGAAACCTATCTATTTATAAGTGCTTCTAAATGTTTAGGAAAAACCTTCCTGTGTTACCCAGTGGTCTTGCTTGGGAAGCCCAGTGCTTTTGCTATTTGTGACAGAAGATCTCTTAGGAGGCTTTCTCCATTTATACATTCTGAACCATGCTCTAGTCAAATACAGATGACCATTTATCAAGTAGCACATGTTCACATTCTGTAAGAAATTTGGGTAAACAGGGCAGAGGGGAGTGAAAAAAATTCTCTTCTTTTTGGAGGGACGCTAGAGACAACTGGCTAACCAAGTGGCTAGATACACACTGTAGTTCATCATTTCCTGAATTTTAATTTTCATATATAATTTTAAATATTTATATCCCACCATCCTCTAAATAAATTCCCGTCTGGTTACAATAATTAAACAAAGGACTTGGCCATACAATATAAAAATAAAAACCAAACTTTTAAGACAACTTTATGAAGCTGTGACAAAAACAGCAGTAAGATAAATATTTAAAAAAACTACCCATTTTAACTACATGTTCTACGTAATTTAATATATTTTTATATTTTATTTATTGTTGTCACCTGCCTCGGGTCCTAACTTGTCAGGAGAAATGCAGGGTATACCAGTGTCTTAAATAAAGAAATAATTTCCCAGAAGCTCAAGAGAACACTACCTTAATCTGACAATTAAGACAAAAGTCAACACCATGTAAGCACCTCTGTGAAAAAATACTCCATAATGAGTATTTCATAATACATATGAATACACAAGTCTGCCATATCCTGAAGCAGACCATTCGTTCATTAAAGTCAGTAGTGTCTATACAGACTGGCAGCAGCTCTCCAGCATCTCAGGTCAAAGTCTTGCTCATTCCTTCCTACCTGATCCTTTTAACTGCAGATGGTGTGGATTGAAACTGGGATCTTCTCCATGCCACTTGAATACTCTACCACTGCTCCATGGCCCCTCTACTACAAAGAAGGTCCCATCCCGAGTTGCCAAGTGTATAACCTTCAAAGGTGTGGGGGTCACCCCCTTGCTGCCACTCAATTCCTAGAATTCCCTTTTAGAATACTAGTGACTCCTTTCCTTTAAATCCCCCTTCAGCACCTACATTTTCCATAAAACCCTTGCTTAACCGCTCCCTATTTTAATTCCCAAGCACAACAAAGTACACAATTGCATTAATTCACATGCAACCCATGCTCTCTGTCTCAGTCTCTTCTATCAAAAACTTTAGAGTGAAAGATCCTTTGGGCAAGCATTTTACCTTTTTTATGCTTCATTTGTAAAGTATCAGGTATATTGATAATGCTGTATAAATGTACATCTACAGAACATGACTTCAGTCTTACACATATTTACTTAAATGCACTAGTTTAATTGTTTTAAAAATAGATAAAAGGTGTCACTGGTTCTGGCAAAAGAAAAAATATTTCAAAAGGCTGTTTGGTATTGACACAGAGTACCCTCCTAAGCCTGTCCTGGATAGCCCAGGCTAGCCCAATCTTGGAAGCTAAACAGGGTCAGCCTTGGTCGGTATTTGGGTGGGCGACCACCAAGGAATACCAGGATTGTGACACAGTCAGGCAATGACAAATCACCTCTGAAGGTCTCTTGCCTTGAAAACCTCAGCAGGGGTCACCATAAGTCAGCTTTCACTTGATGGCCAAAAAAATAAATAAATAACAAAACCTCACCCTCCTAAACAAGTACCTCCACTGACAAGAATCTCCATTTAGTTGATGCCACATAAACAACATATCTGGAGCAACTCATTTAAGCTTACCCTTTCTCAAAATTGCCAGAGAGGACTTGTATCTACATTCCTCCAGACGAGCTTCCTGAAGCACCAGCCTTCTCTCCGTCTACCAAAAATTCTTCTTCCCATTGCAGATGCCCACTGTGCCTCCTATGCTGTTTCTGAGGATCCACTGAGGAACATTTCAGAGGGGCTCAGTGGGCGATGAGATAGTTCCAGTCTGAGACACCTGCAGATACATTATCTGATAACTGAGACTGAATGCAGCACTTGGCCTTGCTGGAACCTGCCCACCTCTTCTACAAACAGCGACGAAACTTTACGTATCCTAAAGCTAGAATGCTCGTATACTTACAACACTGTCTTTTTGTAGCACCCAAGATTTCACTGTGTGAAATGTTTGATTCAGAGGTGGTAACACACTTGAGTTCTCCTACCTTCTATACACTTTCCCACCAATTCTTCTCATGAATTAATCCTTGTGCTAACTGCATTCCTCCCAACAACTGTTTACTGGCCGTTCCACTTCTGAGGGCTGTAAGGTATGTCTCATCCCATTCATGGGCCTTTTCTGTAATAGATGCTGCTCTTTGGAACGCTTTCCCTGAAGAAGTCTGATTGTCTTGGCCTTTAGGAAGTCCCACAAGATGCTGTTTTTGATAGAGTACAAGATGTAAATAATGGGACTGCAGTGCCTGTTTTTGAATTTCTTGGTTCTCTTATAGGACTGTTTCACTTTTCTTTTGAATGTCTTTGTTATAGTTCATGTTTGTTGATACATGCTTTGTAAGCCATCTTGAACTTATTGGATAGGAAAAAAACAATCTTAGGTGCATCTTGGCCATATAAAATATTGTTTGAGTCTAGTTTGCTGCTAAACCAGCCTTAGTAGTTTTTTGGTTTTTTTAATTAAAGTACTACAGTTACATTCTTGCAGTGAGGTTTTGACATACGATTTCAGTGCATATAATTGTGGGGTTCCAATATTTCTGCCTTTAACATTGCACTTCTGTGTGAAGTACCTGTTTTTTTTGGGTTTTTTTTTTGGGGGGGGAGTAATCAAACAGTAGATGAAATGTATTCAAGGTATTCAGAGTGCACTACCCATGTTCTTACTGAAAATTGCTACTCACATCTCTTACACCTTCATTTAGTCCAGGAGATGGCTCCCTACCTTGACCCAGTCAACATGGCATGTTATAGTAACTTTGAGTCTAGACTACAGTAGTGCACTCTACCTGGGTCTGTCCTTGAAATCAACTCAGAAACTCCATTTGGTACAGAATGCAGCAGCTCAGTTACTACTTGGAATTAGGCAGAATATGCATATCACTCCCATCCTGCAGTCATTCAATAGTTTACCTGGTTCAGCTGAAGGTACTGGTTATCACGTAACAAAGCCCCTTATGGCCTTAGACTCACATACCTGCAGGACTGAATGCCTCTTCCACTATGTTCAGCTGTGACAGCTTCAATAATTTGATCAAAGCCTCCTGAGGGTGCCACCCTACAAACGACTAAGATATGCAAACGCCCATTCACACACATTCTCTGTGGTAGCTCCCACCTTGTCTACAGAAAAAAAGAGCTTGTCTGATGAGGCCAGGAAGGCTACCAACACTTCTTTCATTCCACAGAATGTGTAAAAAAACAGAGTTTAACTTACCTGTAGCTGTTGTTCATCTGGTGGATCTTCTATGCAGGCACACATTGGGACTGTGCAGGTGCAGGCCAGCCACGGTTAAGATTTGTCAGCTTCTAGCAAAATCTAAGAGAGTGCTCCCCCTCCCCTTGGGGCATGCAATCTTCCCGCCCATCAGTCACATGACCCAAGGGGGAGGGAGCACTCTTCCCTCCAGTTCTCCAACCTGCCGCCACGGAACCAACCACTGGTCTAGCGTGGAGGTCTCACAGCGGGGAAGGAGGGAGGGATGTGTGCCTGCATAGAAGATCCACCAGATGAACAACAGCTACAGGTAAGTTAAACTCTGTTTTTCATCTGTGTGGCTTCTATGCAGTCCCACATTGGGAGAGTAGCGAGCTCGCTTACCAGGACTGTGGGTGTGGGACAGTCACCGAAATAAAGACTGCAGTATGGCACGTCCCACGGCTGCATCTCTCGCTGAGTCCACATCCACAGGTAATGTTTCATAAAACGTGGAGGGCTGGGACCAGGTGGCAGCCTTACAGACGTCCCAGAGATCTATCTTGAAAGAAAAGGTGATGGAAGCCACATATGCTCTGGTAGAATGTGCTTTAATCATAGGAGGGCATTCTTGGTGAGCAAGATCATAGGCCAATTTGATGGTTGACGTGATCCACCTCGAGAGGGTCTGAGGAGAAGCACAACGACCTTTACGGTGTCCCCCGAAGCAAACAAAAAGGTAATCGTCCTTACGAAAGTTCTGAGACCTCTTAATGTAAAAAAGGAGGGCTCTTCGGACATCGAGGGAGTGTAATGCTCTATCAGCATCGGAGGATGGGTGAGGGAAAAAAACAGGGAGGACAATGCCCTGGGTAAGGTGGAAGGCTGATATGACCTTGGGTAAAAAGGAGAGCTTTGGTTTTAATACCACCCTATCCGAGTGGAACTTAGTATAAGGAGGGGAATGTGACAACGCTGATAAGTCACTTACCCTCCATGCCGAGGTAATTGCGACCAAAAAGGCCGCCATAAACGATAGTACAGCCATTTCACAGGTGGCTAACGGCTCAAACAGAGGTCTCATGAGCTGTGAAAGGACTAAGGAGAGACTCCACTGAGGAACGGGCGGAGTGACGGGAGGATACAAATTAGTGAGACCTTTCAAAAACTTTTTGGAAAGGGGATGAGAAAAAACTGAAAAGGAGTCAATATCTGGGTGAAAAGCCGAAATTGCAGCTAAATAAACTTTAATGGATGAATTAGATAGACCATCATCTTTGAGGGCTAGCAGATAATCAAACACAGTAGACAGTGGGCAAGTAATTGGCAAACCTCTTTGCTCTTAGCCCAATTAGAAAAATGTCTCCATTTAGCGTCATAGGAGCGCCGTGTGGAAGACTTCAAGGAATGCAGTAGGACCTTAGCTACTCTGTCAGACCACTGCCCTGGGGCCGCACCCTCCAGGCAGCGAGTTGTAGGTCTGGGGGGGAGTAAGAGGAATTCTTCAGAAGAAGGATGTATTTCCCTTGCGCAAGTGACACGAGCACTGCAAACCACGACCTCCTGGGCCAAAACGGAGTGACAATGATGGCATCTGTCTTGTCGTGGTTCAACTTGGCTAGGTCCTTGTGAAGTAGAGGGAATGGGGGAAAGAGGTAAAAAAGAGCCCCGTTCCACACTGTTTGAAAGGCATCCCCCAGTGAGCCCGGGCTGGCTCCCGCCCTCGAATAAAACCTGGGACACACGGAGTTGTGGTGTGTAGCAAAAAGGTCTATTTGTGGATAGCCCCACTGTCGGAATATTTGGTGGAGACAATCGCTGCTTAAGGTGAGCTCGTGCGTTTGATTGGGGAGGCGACTCAGAGCGTCTGCCAGCGTGTTGCTCTTGCCTGCGATGTGAATCGCTACGAGAGTAGACAACCCGAAGGGCAACACATTGTACTGGTAACATTTTCCGTTACATTCGAACCTCAGGTACTGGCGATACTCTGTGTGAATCGCGATGTGAAAATAAGCATCGCGGAGATCTAACACCGCGAACCACATATGCCTGTCCAGGAGGGGAAGCACTTCTGGGAGCGACAGCATACGGAATTTTCTGGTCCTAATAAAGGCATTGAGGTCCTGGAGATCCAGGATAGGACGCTTCCCCCCTTTTTATCCACAAGAAAAAAGCGGGAGTAAAACCAGCGGTTCTGGTCGGAAGATGGAACCTCTGAAATAGCCCCCTTAGAGAGGAGACTGGCAACCTCT
Source organism: Euleptes europaea (assembly GCF_029931775.1). Lineage (NCBI taxonomy): Eukaryota > Metazoa > Chordata > Lepidosauria > Squamata > Sphaerodactylidae > Euleptes > Euleptes europaea. The sequence goes on along the minus strand of NC_079318.1, from coordinate 34,874,569 downwards.
TGTACAAGTAGGTCAGGGGCCGGTGTTGGAGAGCAGCCCATGGGCCTATGCGAAGGTAACATATCAAACTCTATGAAGTAACTGACATTTATTATTTTCAGAACCCAGACATCATTGGTAATTGCAAACCAAGCATGGTAGAAAGCAGACAGGCGATTGAGAAAGCAAACGGACACGTCTAGTCATGCCTGTTTCGGCTTGTTGAAACGGCCTGGAGACCCTCTGGGGCCTTTGCGGACCCTAGGCTTGTTTTGGAACTTCCTTTCCTGTTGAGGGTGAGGAAAGGACGGGCGGAATGAGGGTTGTTGAAATGAACCCTGGAAACGGTATGGGCGGGAAGGCTGGTTGGATTGTCGGCCAAAATAACGCCACTTAAAGTCGGACGCCTGAGGGATAATCCCTAGAGACTTTGCATTTATTCTTTTTCAAGCGATCCAGGAAAGTATCAGTTTGGTCGCTGAATAAGGACGTCCCTTTGAACGGAAGGTCCTCGATACGTGACCTAGTGTCATAGGGGAGCGCAGATTGACGTAGCCAAGCGTGTCTACGAATAACTATGGTGGAAGCAATGGCTTTACTGGACGAATCCGCCACGTGGCATGCCGCCGTGAGCTGCTGCCTTGCTAAAGACATGCTCTCGGACTGAATGGTTACCGCCAAAGGACGTTGGTCGTCGGGAAGGACAGAAATTTGAGGGGATACATGATCCCAAAGGGAGTATTGATATCTGGCAATGACGGCAAGGAAATTGGAAATGCAGAGGCCTACCGCACTAGAAGTATAAATTTTTCTAGCAAGGGCATCTAGTTTAAGACCCTCTCTATCCTGCGGAGAGGAATCTGCTCCTGACCTATATTTACCAGGCAATGCCTCCACTATTACGGAATTAGGAGAGGGATGCTGGTAGAGGAACTCTCCACCTTCCCTGCGAATCTTATATAGACTCTCTACTCTTTTGGTGGATAAGGGGACTGAGGCAGGCTTAGCCCAGTTAGTACGGACCACTTTTTATCATAGGATGGGCCACAGGGCCTACATCAGGGCTTTGGAGGAAGTAGATCGACGCCTACTGGATCTGGACGAAACCGGGCTTTGAGAATGGCGTCGAAAAGTCGATCAATGCCGAGGCCGTTGGCCAGGTTCAAGATGAGATGAACCTTTTGGTGACTCCACTTGGGTCTTTTCGACCGTCGAGTCTTGTTGGGTGCTCACAGGAGGGGGTGGCTGAACGGCACCATCCTGGAGCATTGCAGGCTTTGCCCTAGGCCCCTTGTTGTCAGGCTGTGGGGACTTGTAAGCACCGGAGGCACATCCTTGTAGAGATGAAGGAGGTGCTGTTTAAACTCAGCTGCCTCTTCCTAGGCCCTGCTCGGACACAGAACCGAGGGGGTAGCCAGGGAACGAGGAGGCGAATCCTCAATAGTAATGGGCTGCTGCGCAGCTACGTTGGAGGAGAGCGACGCCGATGGATGAGTGGCTTGAGATCGGCGTCGACAAGATGCCGAGGGCAATTGGCGTCGAAGAGACTTCGGCGAACGCGAAGGTGATTGGCGCCGGGGCGATCTGGATCGGGATGCATGGCGCGAAGAGCCGTGGCCACCTTGCGAACCTGGAGCAGTAAACTTTGCCGGAGCAGTAAACTTTGCCAGTTGAATAATGACCGACGAGGGCTTCTTAGAAGGACCACCCCGCTTGGATTTTTTTGTTGAGGGTCCTGCTTCGGATTGTGGCTTACCGGATGAAGGACCAGGCTCAGCAGATTGACCTCGTGGACTAAAAGACTCCTTGTAAAGATGAGAGACCAGGAGAGTCGACCGAACCCTCAGGGCCTTGTTAGTAAGTTTGCAGCAACTTTTACAAGTTGCAGGAATGTGGCCTTCCCCCAAACAAAGGAGGCATTCAAGGGGAGGATCAGTCTTTGCCATCTTGGTACCACAAGAGTTACATTTTTTGAAAAGTGGCGCTTTCTTGGACTCCATGGCTAGAGAGCAAGCTAACACGTTCTCTCCCCGTGGCGGCAGAAAGAGAACTGGAGGGAAGAGTGTCCCTCCTCCTTGGGTCATGTGACTGATGGGTGGGAAGATTGCATGCCCCAAGGGGAGGGGGAGCACTCTCTTAGATTTTGCTAGAAGCTGACAAATCTTATCTGTGGCTGGCCTGCACCTGCGCAGTCCCAATGTGGGACTGCATAGAAGCATCGCAGATGAACAGAAATGTTCAGGGGGGCACTTTCATAAAGGGATTAGAATTACATTATAATGGAACAATCCATGGAGGGTGCTATTCTATGGGAATAGGCTTAGAGTCTGTTGCAGTATTTACTGTATGTATCATCTTGCTTTTATTTTCTACCTTTGTAACCCACTTTTTGCATTGCTCCTGGTATGCTATGCCCTAGACAATGCTCTCCTCGCACTTATAATTCTATAAGTCTAGCCCTATCGCATTGTTGAATATTTTATGCTTATGTTCTAATCTGCTTTGAATCTCAGTGAGAAAGGAAGGTGATAAATGAAGTAAAAATAAAGAAATAATGCTTTTGGGTGCAGGGGTCACCACAACTTGTGCTTCTCCTATATTATCCCATGTCAGAAGATCTGGGTCACGTGGGAGGTGGCCATGTGCCAGGTACTTCCCATGTCCCCATTACCCCATCCTACAAAATGGAACAGTGTTCATGTGTGAACAGCAGCTGCAGCATGGGCTCCTTCTGGTGCGGACTGGATCTTTCTAGAGCAACATGGGAGGGTTCCTGTGCCCTATCAGAAAGACCCTTCTAGGGACTGGACAGCAACGTACAGGAGTACGTTGATAGGTTTTTGCCCAAGGAGTTAGATGTTACTACTAAATGAATCTGGTTATCATAAAAGTGTTTCATAGTGTATTTTTCTATAAATCTGGAGTCACTCTGTACTTAGGCACATTAATTCCACATGCAGTGCATATTTTACTGTTACTATTACTGGCAAAAGTCTTCAACAGATAGTATAAATGCTATCACATAGAACTCTCTCTCTCTCTTTAAAACTGTGCAGGCATGGTATCAGGATACAATAGTTTATGCTAAGAACTGTGCAGAACAAGGAACTAAGGAAAAGGCTGCAGTTGTAAGTCCCCACAGTCCCATGTTACAAACAGAAGATCAGGCTTGCTGTTTGTTTATTTTTAAATGTCAAGTATCCTCCTTGGAAGGATCCTAACCCTGACATTGTGACAAATATATGACTACTGTAATTTAAAATAATATTTTTCCATCACCATGGGCATTTTGAAATGGGTTTGGAGCACACGGCAGCCAGTCTGAGTAATCTTTCTGACAAGAATTCCATAGATTTGTTAGCTCTTTTCCTGTTTAGCTTCATTTTTTCCTAGGAACAGTCCAGTTTATTTTTAAGTACAAGGAACACAAAGTACATGACACCAATTTTGCTTCTTTTTGATCTAATTTGTTCTTTATAGAACTGGACAGGGGTGTATTCAGATTTTTTAAAAAATCAAATATTATTTATATTGTCAATTGTTCAGTAGAGTATTCGTTTAACTCCTATACTAATGTGAAATCAATCTCATACAGCACACTAGAGTTCTGAAAAAGTGATTTTATCTAATGGAAGAAACATTGGTTGATTATACCTTGATGTATCAATTCTGCTCAAAAATGAACTGCTTGAGTATGTATGATTCTCACTAGCAGACTGAAAAACAGTCTCCTCCCTAAACAACAATGTATATAAATGTCAAACCTGAAATACAATATGGAATCCAAAATGAGACAGGTATCCCAATATTTCCCAAATCATTCAAATATCTGGGAGTAACTATAACAAAAAAAAATCTAAATAAACTACAACAAATAAACTTCTACCCAGTGATTCGACAAATAGTTTTTCCATCTTGGTGATTTCAGATTTCTTCTTAGTAACTGACTAGAGTTACACGCTAACACTACTTGGTTTTACAATATGGCTACGTGTAAGAAACCGCTTGTGTGGGCCTGCAAATGGAGGATAGCGTATGCATTTGGATAACCCTGCGAGTGTGTAAGCAGAGCCAAGTGTTCTGGTGTTTCAAGCATTCACATATTCATCCCCAGGACTACACACAGACAAAGCTTACTGTGCTGTAAACACCCCTCCCCCCCCAGTGTGGCTGCAACTTTTTTCCTGGTCAGATTGAATGGAGGGTACAATAGCAAACAAGGCTGCAGAGGAGGTACTGGTGCACTGCAGCCTGTGTGGTTGTTGCACTTGCAATGTTGCATTTCAGAGGCAAATGCTGAGCCAAGGGCTGCTAAATCAGCAGTGAAAGGGACTCCCGAAGACCAGACATCTCAGCAAAGCCAGCCAATGACAATCTAGCCGGGCTCTTCCTGCCCTTTCCTAGCCTTCGTAACACAACCTTCTGAGTTCAAGAATGCCATATATCTCAACTATCTTGCAACTCTATTTAAGAATGGGGGTATTTTGACAGTTTTAAACAAAAAAAAGTGAGATACTTAAGTCCCCTTTCAACAATAAAAACATTACAAGAAGTGCCTTTTTCGAACAGGAATTCAACCACTTTTTGCAGCAAGAATGATAGGAAAGAAATATACAAACTGATATAAAGGATTTACTGAACTTCACCACACACAAATGCTAATGCTAATAATAATGAATGCTAATAATGCCTGAGGAAAAAGCATCATTCTAGGATGCTTACAACAGGATCCTTCTTTTAGGCTCATAAGGCTAGAAACCACCAAAGCTGAACCTTGTATAGCTAACTGGCTGCAGAAGGAATAGCCCCTCCCATTGTGTATTACTAGAATAACAGAAAACAACAGCATGCCCATACATGATTGTGAGAAAAAACAGTACCACACACCAGAAAGCGGACTTAAATAAGACATCTAACAGCAAAAGGAAAACAGTTTCCAAACATGTTGGTCACTTCATTCTTACAAAAACATACACAAAAACCCTGTATACAAGACATCTCATATCACACACAAAAGTGTTGAATACGATGAACACTTACACCATTGGTTCCCAAACTTTTCGGGCCACCACCCCCTTGGTTCCAAACGCCACCCCAGCGCCCCCTACCCTATCCAATAACACAGCTGAAGGGGCCCACCTCTAGCACCGCCTGCTGCCCCCTTGCCTCTTAGTGCCCCCCTAGGTAATTCCCCCCCCGGGGGGTGGTACTGCCCACTTTGGGAACCACTGACTTACACCCTCAACTATACAAACATACCTCGGAGATATTGAGGGGTTCAGTTCCAGATGACCACAATAAAGCAAATATCGCAATAAAGCAAGTCACACAATTGGGGTGGCAGTTATTTGTCAGTTATTTAACCTGAAAAGATCCATTTGGATGAGTACGTCTTCAAGTATAGATTTCAGTATGGCAAACCTGAAAGATGGAACCTTAGCAGCACCTTTCTTGACTTTCCACACCTGACTGCTCCAAAGTTGAAACACACATTGCATAATTACTTAGAGTCGTTTATTTGTGGGGTCAAAATAGAAAGAAATCAAATGTGACAGTTCAGCATGGAAAAAGGAAATCCAATTCAATATAAAAATAATGCTCCCATAGAGGAAACACCAATTGCCATTAGCCAAAAATGGTGCTTCCATTTCAGAAGGACACTTCCCAGTAGTGGCTGACAGGCCATTGTTACAGACAGAATACTTGACTTTGACTTTCCAGAAAGGGCTGAATCTTGTTCTGATCCATTTCCAGGTTATTGTGGAGCTAACCAGAGTAGATTAGCACAGCTTCATTGGTAGAGATTCTCACCCCAAACCCCTGCTTAGGGATAAACCTGACAGGACCTACAGGACAAAATCTGACTCCACTTGTAGGGCAAAGCTGAGAAGAATCTCCAGTTCAATGTAGCAGATGCTATTAAGGTTGCCATGCCAATGTTTGCAAAAAAGCCTTATGGGAGAGGGACCATGGATGGCCCATTGTGCCAGTGCGAAAGAGCTGCATGGGATTTCCTAGCAAGCAAAGGAATTGGAAACAAAGATGTTGCTACTGCATCTACAGGATTGTGCTGCCCATTTTCTGTGAATGCATAAGTTCTGATGAAATACAACCGCTGGGACAGATTGCACTGTTACATTTCTCTTAAACATGAAAGAAGACAGCCATTTATAACGACTACAATTTTTGTGGAATTTTCTGAATTTTCTAACCTCACCCACAATTTAAAAAAAGCAACTCAAGTCTCCCCGTTGCTTTCTGTCTCTAACATCACCAGCTCTCGTTAATCTTTCCTGTCTGCAAAGTGCACAGCTATGGACAGGGGCCAATTATGGGCTGCACTCAAGCAGAACTAATCCTATATAAAGGCCCTCTAAAGAGAAACCATCTATCTTGTTCTTATAAAACCTAGGGCAGCAGAAAAATCACACAAACACCCAACTTGAAAGTGAGCAATCATGACCTTAGAAACACCATACAATCTTAGCAATGCTGGCCACAATTAAAGTCTATGTTATACAGCAAAATATTTATTAGAAAGTAGCTTGGTCGTATTAATAGTGCAAGCTAATTAGCACAAACTGTAGCAAATTAAGAGCAGCAGCCTCTCCTCTTCCTTCCAGGAAACCGTATCTTCTCTTTTCAGGTCTGATTCTTTAGTTGATTACTAAGTTCTTGCAATTCAACCATCAGGTTCTCCATTGCTGTCACTTCTTCAGCTAGCTCTCCAGAAACATCGACACTTGTCACATCTGCAAAAACCTGCTGCACAACAAAAACAACAAACAATCTGTAGCAGGTGCTAAACAAAAGGCAAGATTGTCCTCAATACGCATTTGAAATATTTTCCATTGCAAGGATTTATATAACCGCCCTGATCTGCTATCTTTCTGACCCCTCCACTGGATGCAATACCATTCAAGGATAATATGCTAAATGCTGCTCTGGGGACAACAAGCGAACAACACTTCTATAAATGAATGTTATCAGTCTGCTTAGAACCGGAGCACTTCACATCATGGCTCGGATCCAATGGAGAGTGTCCGCAGGTGGACAGATTTCTGCCCAAAGAGTGGAAATTTCTCTCCCTCCCACTGTTGTAGTTGCCAATATTTTTATGGTAAAAGTATTTGTTATTGACAACATTTATAGATTATTGACAACCTACAGTATTGATCTAAAATCCTAGTCAACATTTAAGGTTTCAAAATTGAGCTTGCAAATACAGACAGACACTTGAGAAAAACAAGTTGTTTGTGAGACAGGATGGTAAACCACAAAAAACCACAAAGCAAGGCCAGACATTGGATAGCTTGCCAAAGTTACTGATAAGTACCAAGTAGTGGAAAACAAGTTTATCTGTCTTTCTGGTTTTCTTTACTTTCAAGTTAAAATGAGAATTACAAGTTTATTTGTCTTTTGTGCTTAATAAGCCTTGAAGATGAGTGTGAGAAAGGAAATATGTTTGGGTTATTCCTATGACATCTGTTTGTCTGATATGAGATCAAAGTTTGGGAAAGATGTTCGTTAAAGGGGTGTTCTGTCTTATTGATACAAGTGATGTCTTTTGATGTCTGGGAATTTGGCAAGAATTTAATAACAATTTCTTGCTGATTTTCAAAGCTATTCTCATTGGTTCTCATAATAATTGACCTCTGAAAGGGTATATAAAGGGGCTTGAAATTGTGCAAAGTTGGAGATCCATCCCATTTATGCCTGTATGCTATTAGGCTATTTGGGAAAGGTTCCCCAACACAACTCTTCTAATGGGCATGTAACTTTGAATTTTTCTATGTGTACCTGTATCCAGATCTATACTATTTTGCTAGAATATGTCCCTCCAGATGAGCAATCGGGGCATTACGGGCTACAGTGGGAGGAAGAAGAGGAGAAAGGCCTGCTTTGTGGGTGGAAATCCTTCAACCTGTGGAAACGCTCTGGTGGATCCAAGCCCGTCTTGACACTTTCCAATTTGCAAACTGGAGGACAACTGCAGCTTCAGCTCCCTGCAGCACAGCTTTTCCTTTAACTGTTATTCTGAGAGGCCATCTTATTGTGTAATCTTTATATCCCTGCTTTCTTATTGACTCAACCTGCCTCTCTGTTGCTATAACTGAACTGTGGCAAAATCAGCCACACTTGCTCTTTCCTCTACCTGCGTCATTTTGAAATTACTCCCTCTATTACACCTCATCTGCCAGACTATTTGAACAAACATTTATCCTTACAGGTTCAACATCGGGTTGCTACTGCAGCTCACAGACAGATGGTGCTGAAAGTTGCAGTTACCAGCTGTGCATTGTGGATTATGGGATCTTCCAGATTCACTGAAGATTAGACCTAGCTATTAGACTCTGAAGGGTTCTGAAACAGATCTAGTCATGACAGGACCTGGTCCTGTTCATAAGTCAGTGTCACTGCCATGCACCAGGGCATTTAAACTCCTAAGCTGTCCCAGTTCTGAATAGCAGAAATCAGAATCTCCCCATTGCTGCTTCTTTCTCTGAAGATTTTGCAGAAGCAACAGTAATAATGGAGAGGACACAATCCTCGCTATCAAGGCTGCAGCCTGAATCTCGGGGTGCCATTTTCACTGAAAACAAACAGTGACTTCATGAGAACATTAGCAATGGGAGATGCACCAGTTATGTCTATAGATAACATTTCTCGTGTTCCAGAGGTTCCTTCATTTACCTTGGCTTTGGCTGCCAAACTACGCAAGTTGAGTCGAGCTGAAGAGAGTATCTGCAATGCTTCCTGGTGATTAGACTTGGTTTTGCTGCATCTTATCGCCACTGCAAGTTGAAATTTTAAAAAGCAAACAAACGTTCTGTGGTTATTATAGTGATAGCACACCCACCACACTTAGTTTTCAGTCAGTTCTTTTCAGATGAAAAATCTCTTCAACTAAAGCTCCTTAATATATGTAGTCATGCAAACGGTTAAAGTCATGGCAAATATAAATTATAGAATCATAGAGTTGGAAGGAACCACCAGGGTCATCTAGTCCAACCCCCTGCACAATGCAGGAAATTAACAACTACCTCCCCCCACATTCCCCAGTGACCCCAACCCTTCCCCCGCCATGCAGGATCCCACAATCAAAGAACTCCTGACAGATGGCCATCTAGCCTCTGCTTAAAGACCTCCAAAGACAGGGATTCCATCACCCTCCGAGGCAGCACATTCCACCGTCGAACAGCCCTCACTGTCAGAAAGTTCTTCCTAATGTTTAGGTGGGATCGCTTTTCTATTAGTTTAAATCCATTACTCCGTGTCCTAGTCTCTGGAGCAACAGAGAACAAGCTAGTTCCCTCATCAACATGACATCCCTTCAAATATTTAAACATGGCTATCATGTCTCCCCTCAACCTTCTCTTCTCCAAACTAAACAAACCCAACTCCCTAAGTCTCTCCTCATCACATATTATAAAATCACATATTTTAAACTGAATAACACATTACTGACATTACACAACGTTAAGGAACTAGACGTGTTACAGGTGTTCCAGGACATCAGTTTACTACAACATCTAATAACATGATATCATATATTTTTCAAGATGAAATAGGAAGCTGCTGTTAAGCCACACAATGTCCATTATTTTGTACAGGCTGAGTATCCCTTATCCAGAATGCTTGGGACCAGAAGTGTTCCGTATTTCAGATCTTTCCGTATTTTGAAATATTTGCATATATATAACGAGATATCTTGGGGACGGGACCCAAATTGAAACACAAAATTCATTTACCGTATGTTTAATATATATGATATACAGTATCTCTACAATGATTGCCAATGTCAAAGACCAGCACTGTGTCATGGTAGCTCTCAGATTTTTTAGCTCTCCCTGAACTTAAATTACAATGGGACTACAACTCTATGAAGGAAAAGATGGTACCTGTAATTTCAGCACATAATTTTCTATAAACACTCACTGGGGCTAAACCCAGCTTTTTATAGAGCCCTAACCCAATAATTCAAGGGCAACTCATTTGAAAAGCATTTATTACTTATTTTTATTTTACTTCATTTAGACGTCATATTTGCCTCCAGTGGGAACCCATATCGGCCTACATCATTTTCCTCTTCTCCATTTTATCATCACAAGGTTAGGTTGAGAGTGTGGCCCAAGGTCTCCCAGCAAACATCATGACCCGGGGGAATTCAAACCTGGGTCTCCCAGATCCCGCCCACAATACGCTGACCCAGGGGTCCCTAGCCTTTTTGAACCTGTGGCATCTTTGGAATTTTGAGAGGGGGTACTGAGTGCCAAACTCCAAATGGCTTCCAAGGAGGCAGAGTCAAACGCAATCCCTCCCTCCTCACTTTGCAAAAGAATCACATAAGGGGAATAAAAAGAGACAAAGGAAAGCCCAGGGGGAGGAAGGGAGAAACAGAAGGGGGAATAAAAAAAGAAGGAAAGCCTGAAGGAAGAATGGAATCACACACTAGCTAAGAAAAGTCTGGGTGCTAAGAAAAGTCTGGGTGCTTACCAGTCCTCTGGATCCTCCAGGGGCTGCAGCTGGCACTTCAGCAGTGGAAAAACCTTTTCATTTGAGTGAAGCCAGCTAATAACAAGCCCTGCCTTATAATGGCTCTGCCCACTTTCTGAAAAGCTTCACAGGCTCAGCTTCACAGGAGCGGTGGCTTCTGATCTGAAGAACCAAGTTTGATTCCCCACTCCTCCACATGAGAGGCAGAGGCTAATTCTGGTGAACTGGAGTTGTTTCCCCACTCCTACTCATCAAGCCAGCTGGGTGACCTCGGGCTAGTCAAACTCTCTCAGCCCCACCTATCTCACAGGGTATCTGTTGAGGAGAGGGGAAGGGAAGGTAATTGTATTGGGGGGACCCACAAAAGACTGAGATTGGTAAGAGTTTAGGAAAATAACAGGATTAATCCATCCCTCCATAAAACAACTTCTGTTTCCGATAAAGTCTCACATTTTCTGTTCTCCAAAACCTCTCTGGGGGGGGGGTGTGCTTTTATAGTGAACATTTATCGATTATATGTTGCTTTTAGATTCTATCTTCTTTCTTCACTGACAACAGGATTCTCTTCAAAAAATCTCAAAAGAATAATTTGACTGTACTTCCAATAGAAGTATAAGACCCACCATTACCGTTGACATTTGTGGATTATATTAGTGGTTAGTGGGCATGATAGTTAATCAGCAGCAGTTTATATAAAGATTTCATACAGCTCATACCATGTGCAAGCTCTATAGCACCTTTTGCCACTTCCTTAAAAGAGGGAATATTTTTGTCCCAGTCCCTTGACTGGATTTCACATTTGTGCGCTTTGGTGAGATACTGCAGTGCCTGAAAAACAGAAATACAGAAAATATTCTCAATTCGTCTTTACGCCATACACAAAGGCAAAGTCCCTCTCTAAAAAAATGATACTGAATCTGCAATAGGTTAGTTCCTTGGAGTCAAGATGGCTTCCTCTCCTGCAACTATATTCTACAGCTGCAGCACAGATGTTTTTTGCTGTTATTGCTGCTCAAGTATGACAGACGTGTAAGTAACACGTGTTTAAAAGACAATTCTTTACATTTTAAAAAATCTGTCTAGACAGATGGATGTGACCCACATTTTCCTAGGTCGCAATGATTAAATGCATATGAAATCAGGAATACACTCGTATTTTAATATTTTGAGCCATTCCGCATATAAGGAATGTAAACCTCAATAAATTGCTCAAATTTACATAAGGACTAAATGCCAGTTTTATTCTCTCTTGGTTCCTCAACATGGAAAGAAAAACAGAAATAGAGAAAACAAAAAAGGCAATTGCCCAAAAACTAAGCAGAAGCAAATGAACCAAAGCAGCAGCAGGAAAAGAAATATCTTCCATTTTGTTAAAAAAAGAAGTGGATTTAAGCGCGTACATCACAAAGCACTGATGTCACACTGATTTTTAAAAACAATTTTCCCAAAGAAAACCAATGGAATTACAATGCTGAACTTTGGTTGGTTGATAAAAAAACAGGTGGCCCAAAAAGTAGATGCCAAAAAGGGACCGTAGAACCTGCATATCCTCAACTGTGCTAGATTTCTTGTTTCAGAACTGGCTTCCATGTATTTATTTTTTTACTTTATGCTTCTACACAACACACATCCAGCACAGAAATACCGCCCCCAGCAATTAAGATCTTGTGTGACTGTCACCTTTTAAAGTTGTCTTTTTTAATGCTATGAATTCTTTCTCAGAAAACTGTGGTTATAGAATCCCTTTTCCAAGGAGACTTCTTTGCTTTAGAATTTTAGGAAGTTGACTTATTTGGTATATTTTTATGCCCTTTTTCCATTTGGAAAGGTTACAGTTCCAACATGGCAATAAAGACTTTAAGACTGAAAGAGTTTTTTTAAAAAATGTATTAAAAGAAGACTCTAGAAGTTCAGATAAAAATCCCTTCTGGAATTCAAGAACAACTTTAATGGGCACTGCAAGGCTTGTAGTAAGGGGGGGGGCATTTACAAAAAGGTAAGGAGTTCCAGAGAACAAGATAGTTTCAGATGGGTACTTCTGTTGCTCTCCAGTAGAAGAGCAAGATTCAAGTATAGTAGCATCTTAAAAACCAAGATCTCCAAGGTATAAACCTTCGAGAGTCAAGGCTACCTTCATCAGATACCACAGAACAGGAGTGACTCCCAAGAAAGCCTTTGTGCAGGTCCTCACCAAACATACTTATGACACTGTGGGTTCCTACAACAGATCTCCCTTAGCTAATTGGTCAGCTGCCTTGCATGCGTTCGCTTTAACATTTTAAGTACAGTTTCAAGTACAAGTTGGTTGGTAGTTTTTTTTATGTTGTACACTGCTCCAGCTGAAAGGAAGGCAGCATGGGATAGTCTGATCTCGTTAGATCTCAGTAGCTAAGCAGGCTCAGCCCTGGTTAGCATCTGGATGGGAGACCACCAAGGAATACCAGCGTTGCTATGCGGAGAGAGGCACTGGCAAACCACCTCTGTTAGTCTCTTGCCATGAAAACCCCCAAAAGGCAGGTATGACTTGACAGCACTTTACACACACACACACACACACACACACACACACACACACACACACACACACACTGCTCTGAGCGCTTTCTGACATAAAATGGTTAATAAATATCAGAACTGCTGCTAACTCCTCAGAGGAAGATGATAAGGTTATTACCACCTGCTTTTTCAGTGCTATCATAAACTGAAGAGTTGAGGTAATGTTCCTGGCAGTGAGAAACTAAGTCATTAGAAAGTAAAGTTAACACAAGTACAAAACAATATACTGAGAATGATTCATATTCCAGCATTTTACACTCTATTTTAGACATTAAATATTAAAACCCAGAAGATTATAGCAACCATATGTCAAAGATATACATTAAAACAAACTAGGACAAGACCATAAAGATTAGCAAGTTTTCAGGTGCTTCCTGAAAAGAAATGTAAAGTGAAAAATGGGATTGACCCTTTGAAAAGTCAATTTGTACCTTCGCATAACACAACAGAGCTTTTTATTTGGGGGAGGAGGCTTTAGCCCTTTCTTGCACACATGCTCCTTTTCATGGAAATTACAGAATCCCCCCTCCACAAATACACAAGTCATATGTGAAGGGAGCAGATCTGTGAACCAACTCGTATGGCTGATGACAGGCCTAGTTCAGCCTCAAGGTGAATACCAGAAAGAGCTTCATGACAAGATGATGGATTTAGGCTGCATGATATGCTGCTCCTCTGGAAAAAAAAGGTGAACTGTAGACTGCACATAAAGCAGCATTATAAAAAAAACACAACCCAGACATTTCTAGAAGCGCTCTGAAGGGAGTAAGCTGTTACAGAAAGATGGCTTCAGATAACTGAACAAGCTCTTTCCATTACCACACACTACAGTGTTCTGTAAGCTACAAACATTACTTATTTTCAGAGTCTGATACTTCTTTCACACACTGTGACTTTTATGAAAAATTGCCATGAGATAGCTTGCTTTGCTTTGCTTTAATAGCTGAAGTGGACATCAGATAACCTTGGGCTGCAGCGCAAAGATGAAATGCTTTCTTGTTGCCTTTCTAGCTGTCTTCAGCAAAATGAAAGCGAATACTGCAAAAATACCTATTGTGTGTTGTCCTTACAGAAATGAAATCTGGGGTAAATCTCTGACTTCCCAGCCGCATTCCAATACTGCTTGCAATATAAAGTGTTCTGAAACACTGTTAGTTGAGGCATTTGTGTGTCTTAATAAGTGGGCAGACAAAAGGGCCATCAGCTAGTTTATAGAGGATGCCTAGAGTACACTAAATTATGTGTACTTTGGTTAGAAACAGCAAAGTACTTCTTTTGTTTAGTGATTGTGAATGTTTTAGTATATTATTTTTTAGAGATGCTTTTGCCAGGTCCATAGCTTCCAGAATTCAGTTTTTCTCCAGGGTTCCATACACAAAAGAAAGCATTTAGTGTGCATATTGCGCCCATTCTGTAGACACTCCACTGACTGCCCATCAATTGCCCGGTTCGTGCCAGGGTTCTGACTATCGCATACAAAGCCCTTCATGGTCTCGTACCCTCATATCTGCAGGACCACCGCTCCTCCTATGCTCCACCATAACAGCCTTGCTCATCCAATCAGGGCCTTCTGCAGGTACCACCCTGCAAATGGGTAAGATCAATGGTGGCCTGTATACATGCGTTCTCCCTATTTGCCCCTACCTTGTGGAATGGCCTGCCTAAGGAGATCAGGAAGGCTCCCACGCTTCTGTCATTCTACAGACTATGTAAAACAGAATGGATCAGAAGTGAATTTTTATAAAGGTCACAGGGCCTTTATATGATAATAGAATGCTTCAGGAAAGTGTTTTCATAAACGGACTGTGGACAATATCACTGTGTGTAGTATGTACTATCTGTTTACTGTATATATTACGTTGCTCTCACTGCACTATTTTCTATTTAGGTAAGCCCATTCTTTGCATTGTTTAATATCTCATGTCTAATACTTATTCTTGATTTCTGAAATCCTAGTCCCATTGTGTTGCTTATTAGATGCTTCATTCTATTGATTTAATTGACTTACACTGTGTAATCCATCTTGAGTCCCAGTGAGAAAAGCAGACTATAAACAATGTCTAGGTGAAACAAGGGGAAGGTACAACACGATCAATGGTCAGACACTTATTCTTATTAGAGAAAGTTGCATTATGGTGATATTAATAAAGTTATTTACTAGGTGGTAGCAAGGTATAAATCTAGTAAATAAAAATATGGCTCTTTTGTCTATTATGGTTACTATAACAATTGCAGCCTAACCATATGCAGGTTTTTGCAGAAAGAAGGTCTTTTAGGCATGGCTGTTTCACTCTCCATCACCCCTCCAACAACTTTGGGTCTTCGTGTTGATTATGAGAGATCCAAACCCACAACTGGTTCTGTCAACAGATGACACCTAACCACTTTCATACTTCTGTCAACAGAGCAAGAGCACTGTTTCAAATTTGCATGTGAAACTGCAGCCCATCTAGCAACAGCTGAATGAGTAATACGTCATTAGCAGCTCTAGCAGTATTGAATGCCATACACAAAGGAAGGTACATAGAGAAGAGTGTTATTGCATAAGGAAGAACATAAGAAGGAACACATTTTAATTTTTGCAAGTACAACATGGAGGACCAGTGAGAAACTGCAAGGGAAGGGAAGCCCTATGTCTGCAGTCCACTGTCACAGGTTCCAACTTCAGCCCCTCCTCTTCCAGCTCCCGTTTGGCTTCAGCCTCACATCTTTTTGAATCATTCACTGGGTTCCTTGCTCCAATTTTGCTTCCTGGGTCTTTTTGCATTGCTAAGGGTGAGAACAGACTGCAGCTTCCCCAGCTTCAAAGGGCTCGCACCTTATCAGTGGCGAGAGAACAAGGGCTCTTGGCCTGTGGCTCTTCACCTGGGGTGCACAGCCAGAGCCCAGCCATGGCCCGCCAGGAGTGCAAGAAGGTCTCCCACAACTGGCGAGGGAGAGCTACACCTGTCACATACCTGGAAACCTCGCCAGATACAGAACAATATCTATTGGACAACGCTAATATCTACACATCACAACAGTTAACCCTGGACTGCATATCTGTGTGTTAACAGGCCAATGTGTGGCTTCTCTGTGGACACCAGCATGTTTAGCCTGAAAAGGAGAAAACTGAGAGGGGATATGATAACCATCTTCAAGTACTTGAAGGGCTGTCATCTAGAGAATGGTGCAGAGTTGTTTTCTGTTGCCTCATAAGGGCGGACCAGAACCAGTGGGTTAAAATTAAATCAGAAGAGTTTCCATCTAGACATTAGGAAGAATTTTCTAACAGTTAGAGCGGTTTCTCAGTGGAACAGGCTTCCTCGGGAGGTGGTAAGCTCTCCTTCCCTGGAGTTTTTAAGCGGAGGCTAGATGGCCATGCTGTCAGCAATGCTGATTCTATGAACTTAGGCAGATCATGAGAGGGAGGGCATCTTGGCCATCTTCTGGGCATGGATAGGGGTCACTGGGGGTGTGGGGGGGGAGGAAGCTGTGAATTTCCTGCATTGTGCAGGGGGTTGAACTAGATGACCCTGGTGGTCCCTTCCAACTCTATGATTCTATGAACGTGGGGTGTTTGTGGGGAATCTTCGTGGTTCTGGGGGCAATCTTTACATTGAACCGGATGTTCGATGAATGTGCTATTTCAGTGCAGATGGGAGCTAGAAGATATAGGGGGTGGGAATTTTCAAAGATGGCCAGTATCTGGAAGTATTCTTGCTGCCTATCTATGCAGCATCCTGAGAGATGATGATGCAAAGGCCCCTACTTTCCCTGCCTTTTTTTCTAATACCATGCAATATCAAATTGGCGAGGCCTTGCCATGATGTCACAAAAAGAGGAAATTGATTTTGGCTTGCTTAACAGAGACACGGTTGGAAGAAAGTGTTGTCCTGACTATGCAGTCCACCAAACCTGCACAGGTGGCTGGGGAGGAGGGGGTTGCTTTGTAATGTTCCTGGAAACTGGCCAGAGAACGGAAAATATCCCATTGTCTCTCTTGGACTGTAAGCAGCTAATAGACCGAGGATTGGGGCAATAAGAATTTGTAACAGCCTCCATGGACAGGGCATATAAAACTAGCTGTTGCTTACTCTGAAAGAGAAATGCAAAAGAATGCAAGATACTACATAAAAGATTTTAAAAGTGCAAATCAACAAACATGATAGGCAAACAAAAAGGCACAGTAATTAATAAAAAATTTATCTTGCCTTTTTCCCCTTCCTGACTAATATCCTGTCAGCCTCCCTCACCTTTTGTACACGTCTATCTAGCTTTTCTAATCTTACTTGCTCTATTCCCTTTTCATCTTCTGCATTCCCTTTAGAATCTTCCACTGGCATATTTACAAAGCTCTCATCTTTCCTTTCCTTATCAGTCCTCCGCTCACTCTCACCCTTCATACTTGAATCCAGCCTCTCCATAAGTTTCTTTTTTTTTTTTAGGGAGGTGCCATATAACTGACTTCCCCCCTATATGCCTAGTGCAACATTTATCAGCAGGTGGTGTTGTAGGAAGAGACTGACTGACCTTGCAGAACAGCTTAACTGGTGATTCCACCCCCGCCCCCGTGCTTTCATGGTAAAGTTGCACTAGGTGGCAATAGTTTGATCATTCAAAACATTCTTCTCTACTGAAGGTGGTTGCTATAGCTCCAGAATCTAAATCTCCAGTTCTAAAACAACACTTTGGGCACCAGAACTATAAAGAAAAACTGAACTTGTACATCAATTTATAAATAACTTAGAGGAAAATTCATGGTTTCAGAATTTCTATTTTATGCAGACATAAAAAGTAAACATGGGTGGAGTTAATTCCTGTCCTAAGATTTGCTGAAATTAATTAAGTAGCTTTCTCTGGATTGTGCCATTAACTAAAATTCTGTGCACAGCAATTTCTTAATTATAATTTCAGAATAAATTTTTATTAAAACATCACTCATGGTATTAAAACACTGACTCATGGTATGGTCTCGTATAAATAAGCCTAGGCATATGCGTTTCTCATTCCCTCTCCCTACTACCCTAATATGTTTGGACCCCCTCAAGAACTTTTCAGTTCACAACAAACTAGTGCTTTTTTATGTTTATGTTTCATTTGGGCAAACTGCGGTTTATGCCAAATTATATGACCAAACTGTGGTTTCTAATTCTGGTTTGTAGGCATACCAACCTGAAACCAGGAAACACATGGTTTCTACCCCCCACCCCCTGGAATGGGCTGTATGTCAGCATAGAGCATTCAGGACTCTGGGGGTGAAGCTTTCTTCTTCTAATGCCTCAAACTTTTCTGTGGGATGAAGTCCAAAATGGGCACAAGTAAGCATCTCTAAATCTCTAAAACTAAATTCAGGTATATAGGTAACAGCCACACTCTTCACTACTTAAAAGGCCTCTCCCACCAATAGGAATTACCTTTTCAACATCTTCATAGTTATTACTCTGCCCACTGTCATAGAGTCTTGCATATAATTTCCAGATTTCTCCATCACTTGTCACTCTAGAAGTCACTCTGCCAAAGAGGGCCTGTAACTTTGCCTTCAATCCTGTCGTCGTCTCTCCATTTCGATCGTCCACTCCATCCATTACTGCCTTCACCAGTATCGTAAGCACCTTAGAGAATGAACAGATTTTGGATGCATTAATTTTTAAAAATGTTTGTATCTGTGAGCGCATTACAAGTCACTACATTTTTAAAGGGCATTTGTTAAATGCAATGCATTTAAAGTGCCCTTTTTCTAAACTATTAACTGTAAATAATTTGAGATTAAAAATCTCAAAAGATCAGTAGATTGCTGTTTAGAGGACAGGTTGATATTTTTTTTCTTTTTCTTTTGCTGACAAGTCACATCTGACTTATGGTGACCCCTGGTAGTGTTTTCAAGGCAAGAGACATTCAGAGGTGGTTTGGCATTGCCTGCCTCCACATCAAGACCTTGGTATTCCTTGGAGGTCTCCCATCCAAATACTTGCCAGGGTTGATCCTGCTTAGCTTCTGGTAAAGTTGCACTAGGTGGCAATAGTTTGATCATTCAAACTAGCCTGGGCTATCCAGGTCAAGGCTACCCTGCCTTTACCACTAATTTTTCTACCAGGAGGGATGATCCTTTAAGCATCTGGGTTCCAAGTCATGGAAGTCTTTAAAAGTAAGAACCAGCAACTAGAATTCAGGCCAAAAGCAAACAGTCAACTAGGGAGGCTGTTTTAAGTTTGGCATCACATGAGCACAGTGGTCCACTAGTAAAAATGCAGGCCACTACTTTAAACTTCTGTAGTTTACCCATTTCAAATTCAAGGCCACAGGGCACACACTGCTGGTAGTCTGATGTGGAAGCCATCAGGTTACGCATAGCCAGAACCCTCCTAACAAGAAAAGTGTGCAGTTGGTAAATCAGTCACAACTGGAAAAAGATATTCCTGCCTACTTCTACCACCTGGATATTCAGGTGCAGCTCTGGATCTCGAAGAACTCCCAAACTGAAAGCCTGTATTTTTCAGGGGGAGATCAAACCTGTCCAGAACAAACTGAATACCTAATTCCAGATCCTTGACCAACAGTACCCTTTGTCCTTTCTGGATATTATCAGCTTCATCTTATTGAAAGTTACCTAGATCATCACTGTTCTTAAAAAATGATTTAGATCTTTAATTGCTCCTCTAGATTCAGATGGAAAGGACCAATAGAGCTAAGTGTTTGCATACTGATGGCACCAAAAGGATGACCTCTCACTCCAAAACTCTGGATAATGTCATTCAGAGGCTCCATACAGAAATTAAGTCACATGGGCTATAAAACAGAGCCTTTGTGACACCCCATAATCCAAACACCATGAGGTAGAGAAGCTGTGATCTGTCTTCCAGGAAGGATTAGATGCACCTCAAAGAAGCACTCCCAAATGCATCCTTCCATTTACAATTGTGTCTCCTGGAGAGGTCCAAGAGAATTAACAGGGACGCACTTGTCCTGTCCTCCCATGTTTATTTCCCAGTGTAGGTCATCTAGAAGAGCAGCCACAGCAGGCTCAATCTCAAGGCCAGGCCTGAAGCCAGATGGAATAGCCAAGTATTATCCAAGAATTTCTAGAGTGGTGCTAGGCTAGCACTTGAACATTTCGCCCAGATATGGAATGCTGGAGACTGGCTGATAATTGTTGAGGTCAACAATTATCAAATGCCTCAACACAGCCTCTTCCAAGCCTTTTTATCATTATGACAACCTTGAAAAGCATATTTTGATTCAGAAAAGGTCATTATTATTATTTAAATTTTATTTGTACCCTGCCCGTCTCTTGTTCTGTAAAACCCTAAATCTTGTACAGGTCAACAGCTTTAATATTGCAGTAAACAAACATGCTCACATACAAATCTGAAAATGTGATTGTGCATGTAGTACCAGAAGCAAAATATGTCAGTTCTAATGTCATTATATGATAAACAGGCAAGAGTCTTGACATTAACATAAGTGTTTTTTCTACTACCCCTTGAAGTTCCGATGTTTTCTCCTGAACATAGAGCTGCACAATGCAATGTAAACAGCTGCTGTACTTGAGATTACTCCCCCAGCCCAAAACCACAACTTGACTTAGAATTTTATTTCAATTCATTCAAATTTATGCAGTTTCCCAACCATTGTACCATATGGTGGCATATTTTAATTTATTATATATTATACCCTTTTAGAGCAGGTAATCATGAAATGCACTAAATTTTCAAAAATTTGTAAATGTATACACAGTAGTCAGTCCTTCTAGCATTTCCTTGATGTACCCTCTTTTTGTGTTGATCATTGCAAAAAAGTAAATCAATTGCTTGAGTTTTGTTCCTTCCCACCCTCTTTTGTATGCCCCATACCAATTTACTAAAAACAAAAATCTACACTTTCAAACATCTTAGCTGTTATTAATCTAGTTCCAAAGCTCCTTTGAATAAAATTCAGCCTGTCAAAACATGTTCACAAGCTGCCTTGACGCTCACAGCAAAGCTGAGAGAATCCAGGCAGGCAAAATGGTTTTAGAGATCAGCTCTCACATGACAAGCCAAGAATCTATAAGGGTACCATGCTGTAAATGCCTCCCCATGTTGAAGCTTAAAAACAAGGAAATGGTTATTAGCAATCACAGGTGTCTCCTGGCCCCATTAATTCTGCTTCCTCCTCAGCTTTGAAATACCTTCCATCAAAGCATGCCAACACTGAAATTCAAAAGCAAACACATTTTGGTTTTGCCCTTCTATTACAAAACTTCCAAACATGAGCCACGAAACATAGGGTTGCCCACCAGAGGTTCTCCCAGAATCACAACTGATCTTCAGACTACAGAGATCAGTTTCCCTGGAGGGAATGGCAGCCTTGGAGGCTAGACTCTATGACATCCCATTCCTGCTCAGCACACTCCTTTCCCCAAACTCTATCCCTTCCCAGGCGCTGCCCCCAAATCTCCAGGAATTTTTCAAGCCAGAGTTGGCAGCCCTATGTTTCAAGCATAGTATATGGAATTACTACATTGTGGTGGCAGAAAAGAACTGTTTTAAGTCAAATAACTTGCTGAAAGTGAAAAAGGAAAACCAGGATATTTAAATGTGCATTTAGTCAGATAATATTTCTGAATGTATGCTGAGTGTACTAATACTGCCAGGCTTGAAACACATTTCATTGAAATACAGTTCATGGGAAGCATCTGGTCCCACTATGAAATCCCCACCCCCCCACAAAAAAAACCCTGGTCTATCTCTGGTGTTCCACCAAACTAACCATACAAGAGAAGGTGTGTTGAAGGCTGAAATTTTTGGGCTGTTTTCCTCATCATTTTAAGACAGAATAGAAATGGCTCTCCTGCTCCCATGTTTTCCTCTATTCCCAGCATGTGTAAAAACTGCAAGGCTCAGAGAAAAGGAGAGCATGACAGGAGTTGTTTCTACTTGTGGGGGGGGGGAAGGGAAGGTGATTGTAAGCTGGTTTGATTCTTCCTTAAGTGGTAGAGAACGTCAGCATATAAAAACCAACTCTTCTTCTTCTAATCGGTCTGAAACTGGTTAATATACAAAGGCAAGGCATACTGACCCTCAGGTCCACCCTCCCATTACTGCATGAACTTTCCAATAATAACATGGCTGAGAAGGGGCTGAATTTATAAGTTTCACCAGGCCTGCTTGAAACTTTTTTTCTTTCTTTTTTTAAACAGTGGAACAGATTCCTGGAGCCTTCACTGTAAAATGAGGAACAGCCTATTTAATGAAGTAAGACTCAAACTGGGGTTTTCATAAGCCAAGTATGATATTTGCAAACTGGACACCTGAATGTAAACGAAAACGTATCCCACCTGGATATCTTTGTACTTTTCTTGTAAATCCATAAGCCTGTGATAAGCTTTAATAGCTTCTGCAAACTCTCCAATGTCTGTACTGGTAAGAATATAATTTTCCCAAATCTGCCAGTGCTCATAATTACACTTGAGTGCTTCCTGAAGGGTCCGGAATGCTTTGATCCTTAAAACAAACAAACATTTTATATTGTCATTAAATAATTTTCTTTAAAGAATTTCTTCAAAATTCAACATATAGTTAGAAAACATGTGATCTCAGCATCTAGCAGTCATTATACTAAATTCACACAAATGTTAACCATCCCTTCTGGACAGCAGCCCAATTCACACGGTAAGCTTCACTTGTGCTCTCCATACAAATATATTGATGAAGGCCTCTCCTTCCACAGCCGCAGCAATATGGGAGTTGTTTTTGTAATTCTGTGAGGTATGTGCAGGAAAGTTGCTCTCACACCAACATGGCCTTCATATAGTCAAGATTACATCACTAACAGCACAACTCAAAAGGGGGGTAGTTGCGGTGCGGGCAGGGACGGCACAGCCGCAGCCCAGCTGTGCCCCCTCCTGAGCGGTTTGCTGCGCCACAGCCAGCAAGCTGATCAGGAAAATTCCCTGAAGCCCGTGAAACTACGGTATGCAGTTCCACGGGCTGTGCCACCAGTTTTGCTGGCGTAAGTTTGAGCTGGCAAAAGGGGGCATTCCCAGGGCGAAAGGGCTCAGGAAGCTGACTAAAATACACATGCTGGAGGTATGCTGCTGCCACAGCTGTGCCAACACCCATGTGTGGAGCTGCTGCTCCGCTCCCCGGTGCAAGTGCCATTTATGCAAATAAATAAATAAATCTTCTTGCTAAATGTTGAAGTATCTGATATCAGTACAAAACCACTATTATTTGCATGAGTGGATACGTTCCTCTTGCGAGAACTTTTCCAAGAGAAATGCTTTTAATTCAATACTTACGGAAAATGACTACGCTCTTGTTTTATAGACTATCAAAGAAGAATAGAACCACTTCGTGCCCTTCCACTCATGCCATGGAACTCTGGACCAAACTCGTTGCCATATCATGTGCCTTTTCCAGACAGAAATGATAACAACAGTTTTGGTCTTTTTAAATTTACTGTGCTTAGGAACCTCCTAAAATTGGCAGAGCTATTTGTTCTTAGGTGCAGGTGTTAAGACTGTTCCCTTTGCCATTTTAATTGCACTGTTAACAGTAAATTGGGAAAACAAAATGTACGTCTTTCTTGATAAAATGATAAATATCTTGAGCCAGCTGTGAGCAAGTAAAATTATATAACTGCTTTACATCAGAGAACTTGTGAATGAAGACATTATAGGTTAAACATACAGTGCCATGTTTGAAGGCAACCAACAAGATATCTGAAATTTCAGTGTAAGTCTTCCCCTGTAAACGAACTGATACTGGGCAGAGAGAATTAGAAAGAAAAGATTATTCCAATTAGGAAGCACTTCAATTTGTCCTGAAACTGACTTGGTATGTAACCTACCACATACAGCTGGCCATGTCTGAATGAGAGAACACAGAAATCAAGTTTTCCATCAGCTTCCAAATGAAAATTTGATCTAACAGTTGATTTAAAAATGGGGCGTTCTGGGAATTTACACAGGCTCTACATACAAATTAAGGGTTAAGCTACACAACGCTGATGTTCCATGGCAGCAATTTTTGGAGTATCTTCTGGCTGTAAAAAGAAGCTGCAGGGTAGGGGAAGGTGATGCCATGGTTATTGGACAAGGGTTCCCTGATGGGAAAAAAAGGCTCCCCACGGCCGGTTTTCCCCCTAGGTTCCCCATATCATGCCTGTCTTCGGAATAAAAAGCTGTGGGTGGATTTTGATAATTTTGATCAGGGAAATAGGCTGGGGAAAGACTTAAGCCCCCAGGACTGTGGCCCCAAAGGCATATTGCTCCCCCCACCTTAACGGCTGCTTTTTAGAGGCAACCTGAAAACTCTGAAGAGGAAATTATTTCCAAGGTGCAATAAATCTGGTGCACTTTAATGGTGTAGTCTGATTCTGTTCACTTTGGTGTAAGCTTTTACATAAGCTTTGAAAGTTGCTGAAAAGGACATTTGTTCCAAAAAGTACTCTTGAACAAACAAGCTTGTTATCTCTTTACATCTATTTTCTACTCCTTGCAGTATGTGTAGCAACTGCATCTTTTAGTCTCTGTATTCCATAAATATGTCTAAGTGTCTCTCGAACTTATTTATGGCTTTTGGTTCAATGCACTTTCTTGGCAATTTGTTTCCTGTGACCACAACTGTGTGAAGTCCCTGTTGATTTTCTCATTTTCAGCTTGTTTCCAGATAGCAGATAAATGGCTCACCGTGATATAAGGAAAAACAAAGCTAAAACCATCCGTTTCCAAAAAAGAGAACTTTGATTTCACCCCATTTTTTTAAAATTGCATTCTTTTGTCAGATGATTAATGGGACAGTCCAAGGAACCCAAAATTATCTCAACTTACTTATGAAACTGAACTTCTGAAAGAACTGCGTTATCATAGTATTCATACCAGACATCACTATATACACTGAACAAGCATATCGGGCTAAAAAGATCAGTTGCCTCTACAAGATTTATTAATGGCTCATTCAAGAAAGAAGAGAATGAACAATCTATTATGAACCCTGATATCTATCTGTTTCCATGAAGTTAATAATAAACTTCCTGTTTCTCCCTGAAATATCTGAAGTACAATACTTAAGAGAGTATCTTTGTATATCATGTTTAAAATGCAATGACTTCAAATTTAATTTCCACTTTCAATCATGTTATTCATTCTATTTAAACATTTATCAGCTCCCTTCCTTACTACCATACATAAAACACATAAAAGATTAAAATACACTAAAAACATAAAATCCAAAATTCAAAATCACTACACAGGCCTGCTAGTAAATTTAACCAAATATAGTAAAAAATAAAACAATCTTCAACTGCCTCTTAAAGATTGAAAGTGAGGGGGACACCTCCCAATGTATCCATTCTGCTAATGGTGGAGCCTCTCTCTGGCTCAAACAGCGCTTGCCCCAAAGGAACAAGGAACTTCACACTGGGGATAGATGCGTATTCCACCAGCAGAACGCTCCTTGTGCCAACAGAACAGAAATGACAGATCCAATCCATTCAATTCACAATCATTATCAGCTCAACAGTGTGTGTGTGTTATATGCCGTCAAGTGCCTTCCGACTTATGGTGGCCCTATGAATTAATGGCCCATCTGGCATCAACCAGAGCTCCATCAAGGCTCTGGCTCTGTGGAACGGGCTCTCTGCCCCTTCCTTGGAGATCTTCAGGAGGTTCTATGAGGCCTGCCTGTTTGCCAGGGCTTTTGAGGGGGTTTGAACAGCAGGCATCTTTTCAAGGGTGGGTGGGACTTCGGGCTTGTTATTTTTTATTTGGTTTTAGCTGGGGATGTTTAAAGCATCATTTATTGTAAGCCACCTTGAACAAAGAGGAAAGGCAGGATATGAATGAATGAATGAATGAAGACATCCTAAACCTCCTATCATTAACAGCCTTGCTCAGGTCTTGAAAACTGAAGGCAATGCCTTCCTTTATTGAGTTAATCCATCTCTTTCCCTGTTGCCTTCAACTTTTCCTAGCATTATTGTCTTTTCCAGTGAGTCTTCTCATAATGTGACCAAAGTACAATAGCCTCAGTTTAGTCATTTTAGCTTCTAGGAAGAATTCAGGCTTGATTTGATCTAGTACCCATTTATTTGTCTTTTTGGCGGTCCACAGTATCCATAAAACTCTTTTCCCACACATTTCAAAGCTATCAACTTTCTTCCTGTTAGCTGTCCAACTTTCACACCCATACACAGTAATAGGGAATACTATAGTATAAATTATCTTGATCTTGGTTTCCAGCAAAACACCCTTACACTTAATGGTCTTTTCTAGCTCCTTCATGGCTGTCCTTCTCAATCTTCTTCTTTCTTGGTTGCAGTCTCCCATGATGGAGCCAAGGGATAGAAAATCTTCAACAATTTAAATGTCTTCATTATCAACCGTAAACTCATGTAATTCTTCAGTAGTCATTACTTTTGTCTTCTTGATATTCAGCTGTAATCCTGCTTTAACCTTCATTGGTAGTCGTTTCAAGTCTTCACTATTTTCTGCCAGTAATGTCTTCTGCATATCTCAAACTATTAATGTTCCTTCCACCAATTTTAACTCCACCTTCATCTAATCCAGCTTTCCTTATGATATTTTCTGAATATAGATTGAACAGGTAGAAAGATAAAATACATCCTTGTCCGACATCTTTGCCAATTGGAAACCATTCTGTTTCTCCATATTCTTTCCTAACAGTAGCCTCTTGCCCAAAACATAGGCTGGGCACCTAAACAATCAGATGCTGTAGCATGCTCATTTCTTTTAAAGTCATCCATAGTTTTTCATGACTCGCACAGTCAAAAGCTTTGCTGTAATCTATGAAACACAGGGCAACATTCTTCTGAAATTATCTTGTCTTCTCCAGTAGCCAACCTAAATTTTCAATATGATTTCAAGGTCCGTCTTCCCCTTCTGAAGCGTGAACGTCTGGCATTTCTCATTCCGTATACAGTAACAGTCATCGTAAGATTTTAAGCATCACTTTGCTTGCATGAGAAATTAATGCAATGGTCTCATAGTTGCTGTTTTTTGGGAACTGGAATGTAGACTGAGCATTTCCCACTTAACAGTAAACAGTAATAACTCAGGCAGATAAAAATCCCATAGCTAAAACACAATGTAGCCATTAAACACAATATAGAGTAGCCTCAGGAAAAGCTTTTTGGAAAAGCCAGATTATCCTGGGCATTGGAAAGTCATCAGTGAGACGCCTTAGGCACCCATTATGGAGAGTGCTCCGTGAAGAGCACTTGTACTGTCACATCCCTCAAGGACAGAACCCAGAGCACAGCCTCCCCTATAGCTATACGGGTTCAGGGAGCTGATACTGACTCAATAGTACTCTGCATAATAAATTGTACATTGTAGTGTTGGGTTGTGCATGTACATCTAAATAGCTAATTTTTATTTTCAAATCTTTTTAGTGATATAATCTCTTGCTTTCTAATGTTATGTGGTGGGAGGCTAAATAAGGATCCCGGAAAACAGGGTGATCATATCGGATCAGAAGGGTAGCATGTATGTACAGCAATGGGTAGCCACTGGAAAGCAGAAGACAGGAAACCAGACTTATTTTCTTTGGGATCAGGTGTAACTAATCTCTTTGATGTACTTACTTCTGCTTTAATCTGATATATGCAGTTGATAAATTGTTCCAAGCCTCAGCATTCTGCAGTCAAAACACATATATTAAGAGGATTAACTTAACATTCGTAAGAGAAATATTTTAAAACTGTAAATATTTTGGACTTTTGTTTGCAAACATTAATCTTGTCTACAAAAAGAAAAAAAATGACAATTTAAATTATAGCATCAAATCAGTGAGCAAAATCATGCCAAAGGTAAACATGTTTAAGTGCCACTAATTTCAAGAGGAGAGTTAGAAGCACATACTTAACTGTCCCATTTCTTGTTTTTGGATGGATCATCCCCATTAGAACATGTTAGAATACTGTGTTACTGAGCCAGTTTTTGCCGCTGTTGAAGTCATCTGGTATAAAATCGGTGCAGCAGGAGAAACTGTGGCATGTTGAGTGACTTGACTATCTAGACTCAAATTCCTGTTTGTTTGTGGTAACAACAAACCTTCTTTGTCCTCTGGCTTGTAAGCTCCTTCCCCTCCCATGTTGAGAATCCCAGACTTTAGGCAAAGCAAACAAACTACAACTCGTCAAAAGGAACAGTTGAAGCATCACCTCTCCCTGTACCATCCCATGTGGCAGTTTTGTCCTTCCCAGCAAAGTCTCTTGTCAGTAACCACTTTGTCTAAGGCACATTCACAACAGTCCAGGCTCGAGCATTTTCACTGGCTGCACCACACCTCTGGAACACCTGGAAAAAGTTTTTTTTTGGGGGGGGGGCTTCTATCCTCGTGAAGTTTTAACCAAAGGGAAACTGGATAATATTGGATCTATTGTACTTACATCAGGCTCCAACATCACACATCGCTGAAATGCTCTGGCTGCACCTTCATAATCTTCTAAAGCCAAGTATGCACAACCCAAGGAAAACCACACTCCCAACTGAAAGGAAGAAATAACCGGGCAAAAGGTTACAATGAGATGGTTCAGACCCTGAACAAGCTAAGATTCATGTGTGCTCTTCTTCACGTCCTTTCACTTTTCCTAATTTCAGCAAACCACCATTTTGTACGAATTTTGCAAACCATTCTTTGTTTACAATCAGGAAGCTAGTTGTCCAAGAGATAAACAGAGACACTTCTCTTAATGATCTTTCTTTAACATCCTACAGAGGTTAAATAGCTCAACCTAACTAGGTTATTTTTTTTAAACTTCATTTATGTATATGCTGACTTTTGGCTCTGTCCTACTATCACCTGTTACTGCCATTGTGAACATTCATTGCCTTTTGACCCCGTTGTTCATAATTTTTGTTTTATTTGTCTCACTGACATATATGTTCCCATTCTCTGAGAATACATTTCTAACAAAGTAGCTCTAGCCCATGCAAGCGCATTCTTCAATAAATCTGTTAAGATGCCACAATTTTTCTTTTTCATTGCAATAGATGAACAGAGCTTCCCCACTGGAATTTGTTTCCGTAACACAGGATGATTTTCCAAGGATACAATGTGGGGTGTATGTGTGTGGAGGGGGAGAGATACCTCTGGTCATGGAGTGTGAAAAGATTATGATAATGGAAAACACTGCTGAAAAGAAGCACCTATATCCAAAGAGATCTTGATCAAATGACGAGACAGTCTCCATGTAAATGTAGCCCTTGGAGACTCTTAGGAGTACATTGTGGAGACAGAAAGGACCCTGTGAACAAGGCCTCACAAATGAATGCCATAACTATTTAACGGTACACTTACTTTAAAAGAGTGTAAAGCATTGGCTGACTATTTAAGGTAAAAAATATCTGGCCTAATAAAAAAAGATCCCAATAAAAAAAAAGATCCCCTGCATTGTCTCATTTTTCTACCCTGACTTCATATTGGTCTCCATTCAGAAATAATAAAAACATTTTAGAAGTATACAACTTCTAAATTGAAGAGAGGGTGTCCCTGAGGGCAAACTGCATGAAAAATTCCAACCCACCTTCTCCTTCACAAAAAGGCAAATAAAACATACATTGTCGAAGGCATACATTCTTCAAATGGAAGAAGTTACTTGTAAAAGTGAGTTTACTAGTCTAGCATAATGTTGTTTAATTGCAACTGCGGGATCTTCATAGGATTTTGTTCCTGGTGAATAAAGGGGGAAGACAAAGGGTGTAAGTACACAGCTGTATAGAAATGGGAATTGTGACTTTAAGAAGACACTTGGATAGAACACAAACCCACGATCAATGGAAACCCTAAACAGAAATCCCCCACAAGTTTTTTTTTGTTTAAGAAAATATGCTGCCATCATTTTGCTAAGCTCTTACATAAGCCCCAGCCATCTGCAAACGAAAGTGCAGGTTTAAAAATATATTGGTTCTTGTAGGTTATCCGGGCTGTGTGACCGTGGTCTTGGTATTTTCTTTCCTGACGTTTCGCCAGCAGCTGTGGCAGGCATCTTCAGAGGAGTAACACTGAAGGACACTGAAGATGCCAGCCTCAGCTGCTGGCAAAATGTCAGGAAAGAAAATACCAAGGCCACGGTCACACAGCCCGGATAACCTACAAGAACCAATGAACTCTGACTGTGAAAGCCTTCGACAATATTTTAAAAATATATATTTTAAAGGTTTATGTAAGTCTCAAAAAAAGCACAGAACTTGCTCTGCTCCTTACCTGAACAGATGTAAACACTGTTTCTTGTAAGACAATATTTACAGTAGGTTCAGGGACCTGGGAGGTCCAATGTCAGAATTCGAAACTAGGACTCTAAACTGTGAATTTGAACTCTGATGTAGCAAGATTCAATTCCAATAGCACCTTAAAGACCAACAAGATTTCCACGCTATAAGCTTCCGAAAGTCAAAGCTCTCTTTGTCAGATACTTTGACTCTCGAATACTTAAAACTTCAGAAATTTTATTGGTCTTGAAGGTGCTACTGGACTTCCTCTTCTACTGCACACCAACACAGCTACCTACCTTAAACTAACTCTGAACAAGTGTCTAGAGATTTGTTAAAGTCTTCACTGAACTGCTTTATACATTCCCCAGTACTTTAGTGTAGATGGTTTGTAATAAATTGACTTTACCACTTCAGTTGCAGCATATACTAATGTGTAGGTCAGGGGTGGGGAACCTTTTTCCTGCCAAGGGCCATTTGCACATTTATGACATCATTCAGGGGCCATACCAGGCGTAGATCTCCCGGTGTGGGGGGGAAGAGGCTAGGATTGCCAGGTCTCCAGCCACCACCTGGAGGTTGGCAACCCCAGGGGAGGCCACACAGAGAAGGCCTGCAGGGTGCCCCCACTCCCCCTCCCAGGCGGAAGGGCAGCCAGCAGTGGGCCCGAGCAAACGATGTGCCAGGGGGGCGCAGCCCACAGTCGATCGGCAAGGGAGGAAGGAAAACAGAGAAAGAGGAGGAGGGAGGGAGAAAGAGAGAGAAAGGGAGAAAGAAAGAAAAGGACGAAGGGAGACAAAGAAAAGGACGGAGGGAGACAAAGAAAGAGGGAGAAAGAGAGGGAGAAAGAGAGGGAGAAAAAGGAGAAAGTGACAGAAAAAGAGGAAGAAAAGAGAGAAAAGTCTTTCCCACACACACACACAGACACGCAC
The DNA here is from genome assembly GCF_029931775.1 of Euleptes europaea. Taxonomy (NCBI): domain Eukaryota; kingdom Metazoa; phylum Chordata; class Lepidosauria; order Squamata; family Sphaerodactylidae; genus Euleptes; species Euleptes europaea. Next base: position 34,843,408 of record NC_079318.1, on the reverse strand, counting down.
GCACGCACGCACGCTAGTCCCGCGCGACCAGGCCCCAGCCTCCCCTGCCCCCCCCCCACACACACACGGCGGCGCATAGAGCCCCGCGTGACCGGGCCCAGTCTCCATGCCCTCTCCTCCTCAGAGTCCACAAAAGGCCCCCCCCCGAAGCCCGATTGGCTCCTGCATGCATGCTCTGCCGCCGGGAGCCACCAGCCTCTTTCCCCCTCCCTCTCGCTGCTCAACAGCCGACAGTCGGCGAGAGGAGGTCCAAAGGGCACCGCAGCACCGCTGTAAGCCATGGCACCAGGAACACTCTCTGGGAGGGCCACCCTGCGCCCCGCCTCTGCAGCAGGGCCCCGGAGCTCCCGAGGGCCACAAAAAATGTCCTCGGGGGCCGCATATGGCCCCCGGGCCTGAGGTTCCCCACCCCTGGTGTAGGTGAAAATAATATTTAAATATGATATACAAAACAAAAATCTGCTCTGGGGCCATATTTTGAGTCCAGCAACAACCAATTTTCATTCCAATTATTAACAGTGCTATGTCTGCAGGCAACAGTTCTGAAAACACACTTGAAATGAATCCACATTCTCAAAGACTTCTCAGAAGACTTTTTGCCTGTGAGTATTCAAAATATACATGAATTGTGCAAGTTATGAATGGCACAGATGTACCCAATCAACAATTTGTGCTGGGAAAAGTGGTAATATTTGTCACAAGGACCCTTAAAGAACACAACTTAACCCTGTTAAATTAAAATTCTGGGTGGGACAGGTTTCCATCAGACTGTGCTCTAAGCCAGCTAATATATATTACTGCTAATCTCATCTCTTTGTGGAAAAGCACATCTAAAAAAGATGTAAAACGACATATCTGGGAAAAATACAGCAGTATATAAAACAACTGGCAGCAGGAAGCCCCAGTGACTGTTCAGCCATTCACTCAGAGCTAGCCTCTGAACTGTGTTGCTTTAGGTAACCACCAATCCTGCAGAAAGAAAATTTTTGTTTTGCCTATTTTTTTCAAGCAAGTTGCAACATAGCCTGGCATCGCTGAAAAGGGCCATGACTCACAGAACTCAATCATGAAACACAGAACTGAATCATGTCAGGATGTTAAATCTTAAAGCCCAGATAAATGGCTGTGGGATGTTCCCAGCTGAAAAGAAATTTATTGGTTTTTTATGCTTCTGTCTAATTACAAGACACAGAACTGGAATAATTCTATGAAAAGAGATGCATTTTGTCACGGAAGAAAAGGTACCTCCATAGAACAGCAGAAAAGATGTTTAAGTCATCTTTATCCTTTTCAGGAAGAGGCTTTTAGGGGGCCCAAAAGTGAAATATAATTGCAAAGAAAAAGAGGAGTGAGAGAAACCATGACTTCCGTAGACAATTATGCCATTTGGAAGGGAATCTGGCAAATCATTCACAACTGCCAAAAAAAAAAAAAAACCTAAAGCCTGACATAATACAAAATACAGGGAATGTTTCCAATGGTGAACTCTTTCCCTGAATCTAAGTTACCAACATGAGAGGGGACAGCTGAGAAGGGATGCAAGTCAAATTGGTAATTTAACACTTTTTAAATTGCGGAGCTCCAGTTTATAAAACGGGACTAATAATTGGTAATTTTTAGAAATCCTTGTAAACAACTGCTGCATTTCTTATCGATTGCCTCTGATTTGCATCATTGTATCTACAAAGGACAGGCCATATTCTCAACACACTCTTTTCTCCTGCTTTTACATTTGTTAAAAATCATTTGGTGGTGTAGGCGTTCTTCTGGAATGTGTATAATCAATCAACTCCCCCCTGGTGGCTATATAGGGGGCAGTAGTTAGAGAGCCTTTCAAAGCCCTTGTGGCTACTGACTGACCATCTACCCTCAGCAGCAGTACCTTGTTGCCCTAATTTTTAGCAGTACCCAAAACAAAAAAAAGTGTAGCTGCTAAGGGTATATGTGGTGCATTCCAAATGAAATGCTCACTCCAAAGTTAGGAAGGTATATTCTGTATCCCACACTAAGGAAAACTGATGACTAGGAGAAGGTTGTCTTAGGCATATTTATTAAATGTGGGTGCCAATGTTGGCCCTGATGTTTTGTTTTCCCATGAATATTGGAGCAACATGTAAACCAAGCGTGACAGAAAATGCAGGATAAAGACCTAAATAAAAGAAACCAGTACATGGAATCATATAAGCCTACCTGCATAGGGTTAATCTGTACGGAGCGCTCAAAGCACTCGATGCACTCCTTGAAGTTGCTGTTGCGGAGGTGGAGAAGACCCTTGGAGCGCTGAGCCCTCGCACTGCGATGCTTTGACAATTCCCAAGCCTTGTCGTAATAAAAATGGTCCTTAAGAACATCTCCAAGCAAGCAATATAATCCTGGCGTTTCTTTTTTCTCTATTTCTTGCCTCAATATTTCTTCTGCCTGTGAAAAAAAGACAAACATGGAAAGGATCTCTAAAACAGGATAAAGCCACTTTTACCTAGCTCTACACAGCATTCATGCCCAATTGCAACATGAATGTTATCCACTGCCAGCTTGTATTACCAAATATGTCGGCAGATCCTATCCATCAGATAGGGACAAAGCTGATGTAAGTCAGTCCCAGGAACATCTCTTACAATTATGTTGGCCACGATCTGAAGAAGTGAGCTGTGGCTCACAAAAGCTCAATACCCTCAAAAATTTTGTCTTTAAGGTGCTTCTGGACTTTTGCTCTTTTCTTCTAATTATATTGGCCATTTGAATCAAAACCATATAGTCAGAAAGGGACACACTATTTTGAATGCAAGACCTAATTGCAATCATGTGATCATTCACTGCCAAATAAAGTGGGTCAATTTTTGTTTGCTGCTCCCGTCTTACCAAAAGGACTAGTCATGAGTCAAAGAGTACATTATCTTCAAACAGGTATACAAAGTGCTGTTTCCCTATTGATATTAACAACATCTAAAATAAATGAAACAACCACACCATTCCAAATTTTAAAAGGCTGAAAAATAAGAAAGGTTGCACCTAGCTTGTCTAACAGGAGCAAGTCACTGAACACCATACCATGCCAATCCCTCATGAGTTACATTGGAAGCAAAACTGCTTCCAGGTGCTGTTCATAAGGATACTTTTATACCTGTAAACAGCCTGGGTCTAGATTACCTTTAGGAGAGAAGATAGAAGATAGAAGAAAGAAAGAAAGGAGGAGGAGGAGGAGGAGGAGGAAGAGGAGAGCTGGTTTTTATATGCTGACTTTCTCTACCACTTAAGGAAGTCTCAAACCGGCTTACAATCACCTTCCCTTCCCCTCCAACAGACACCCTGTGAGATAGATTGGGCTGAGAGAGCTCTTAATAGAACTGTGACTAGCCAAAGGTGACCCAGCTGGCTTCATGTGTAGGAGTGGGGAAACCAGCCCAGTCCACCAGATTAGCCTTCGCCGCTTATGTGGAAGAGTGGGGAATCGAACCCGGTTCTCCAGATGAGAGTCCACCGCTCCAAACCACCGCTCTTTAACCACTACACCACGCTGGCTCCCAATGTGAGCCTTCCATGTTCTTTATAACCCGATGAAATGGTTCCGCTCTGAGGTTCTTTCTGACATGACCTTTGTTAGCATAGGAGGTGTTCCACCATGGTTCTCTCTCATTCTATGCAAATAATATCAGAAGGTGTGGGGTATGCGTAAGGAGTTCATGCTGCTGCTTCCCATGTCGGTGTTGCCCCAGTTATGGGGAGGGACACTTCTTACAAGCCAAGACATAACACCAAGCTTCTTATATGACCCGGGGCTTCCAACATTTGAGCTGCAGTCATTTCATCAGTACAATGATAATGTCAGAAGAGACCTCAAGCACCTGTTTTAAGGGAGCCAATGGTTCAAAAAGGAAGGCCTGGGGCCCTTTTCTGATATAGACCCGACTTTTTGGTTCTTATGATGCCTTTTATTAATTTATGGTGGACTGACCATGTCTTAGCTGGCTTTCCATGCCCTGCTCCCATACTAATGTGGTTTGTGAAATACTTTTAGTTGTGCTGAGATTCAAAGTTAAATAAGGTTTTAATGGTTCTGACTGTACCATATGGTCCCAATTTTAAATGCATTATAGTAGAACACTTGTTAGTGTGCTACAGCTTAATATTTTTAGCTTTGCAGATGTCTGTGTACCTTCACCATAAACAATTCTGAGGACCAGTTTACAGACCACGTAGAACAAAGTGGTTAAGCTTTCCTAGGAATGTACAACTTTGAAATGCAGAAGAGGAGAAATCACATTTAGTGTTCCTTGTAATTTGAGAAATAGCCTGGCAAAAAGAAATAGCATGTCAGGCACCCTTCTTCCAAGCTAATTTGTTACTGCACAAGCATTGTTTCTCCCATGAGGTGCTTTCAAATATACAGCTTCCCATCTTCTACTTGAAAAGGCTTTTTCAGTATGAATATATAAATCTAATTTTGCCAATTAACAATGACATAAAATCTAGTCTACTAGATATTTCACTTCCTGAGAAGTCAACTTAACAAGATAGCACTTACCTGTAACTGATGTGTTCACATCCGGGCAGTTGCACGTGGGAACTGCGCACACACAGGTCACACATTGAAAATTCTAGAGATGAGCCATGAGGCATTCCCCCTCCCTTCCACTTTTTTTCCTTGCCTTCCATTCACGTAAAGAGGAGAGGTAATTCACTTCATGCCCTCCCTTCTCTCCTAGCTGTTCTGGTTTGAAACTGCTGTTACTAGAGATGAGAGCTCATACTTAGGTCAGAGGGAGTGATGTGTGACTACATAGATGAACACTCCACCACCAGTTACTGATAAATGTAACCCTGTTACAAATAAGTGCCACTTTGTGCAATCCTAAATGGGAGATCAGCAAGCTCACTTCCTAGAAAGTGATGATCGGCGTGCATCTCTTTGCTGAATGAACTACATAATAGAGCTGGAATATGGTTTATAGTGTTTGGAGAAGTGATGGTTCGACCTGAAGGGTCTTGTTACACAGTCCCTATAATTCTCTTGGTCAATGACTACTGTCTTTTCCCCTCGAGGGGGGGACGAGAGTTCTCAAGCTAGCAAAGAGGGACTTACCAATCATTTATATCTTTTTCTTTTCCAAAAGACAAGGGGAATCACATTTTCTTACTATGAACTGATGGACTCCCTTGTATTTTTGGATCTGTCCCATAGAGGTTTCCATGCCTGGATTTAACTTTTGCCTCTTTTGTAAGAGTTTCAAACTGGCTGCAGGTGTGACCCCCATCCCCACTCTATATAGTTAATGGAATGGATCCAGTTCCATGCATCTGAAGGGACATGCACTGGTTCTGATTTCTTTACCATCAGAAGAGAAGTTGACCAAACTGTTGGTCTGATGGGAAAACATGATTCTGAGGCTGGGGACGGATGTGTCTGTACCTGCCAGAGCTTTCCCCCAAAGAACAGCTTTAACACAAGGTGCCTTTTCATTTCTCACCTTGAATAGAAATGGCTTAGAGACAGATAATTTGGAAACATTATGCTCATAACGGAAACTACGAGGGCACACTGTATTGCCATTGGACTAAGCCATTTTTGCTTCACGAATAATGCTTTTTGAATAATGCTTTCTGAGCCATAATGGCAAAACGGGGAAAAAATGCAAATAATCACTTCTTGCCTACAATAGAAGCCTTCAGAATCTCTTCAGCAGTCAGTCTGAAAGCTGAAAATTCTGATGTGACTTCTTTCTGTGGCAGTGAAGACAGAACTGAGGGATCAGGTGAGCAGGAGGCAGGAAAAACAATTGGAGCGGGTGAACCCATTACATTTCAATCAACGCTAGAATTTTCCACAGAGGAGATCGCACATACACAATAACCATGGAAGGCTCATACCAGAAAAATGAGCTATACTTTACAAATCTAGATGCCACATTTCTGCCCTAAAAATGGCATTCAAGGTGATTACCAAAACCCAGTTAAATTGTTCACATCAATCCCTATAACAACCACCCTTTGAACAAGCTGGTAATTAAAAAGCAGCATACGATAAAAAATCTCAGGCAGCCATAGTACGAGCAAACAAGCCCTTGTCAGAGTACAGAGGAAAAGCACTCCGGTAGCAAAAAGTATAGATAAAGATGACAATGTTTGCCTGGTGCTTAGAGGATGAAAGAACTGGCAATAGGTGAACACCTTTCAGGTGGGATTTCCACAAAAGTGGAATAACTACAGAAAAAGATCTATCTATAGTAAACACACACCTAACTTCAGAGGATTAGGAGAAATGGTCTGATGATTATCTTAGCTGACAGGGAGGTTCATATGGTGTAGAATGAAAGACGCGCATGCTGTATTTCCTGCTCACGTACAGGACCTTTTCTACTCTTCCCCTTGCATCCCCCCAAAGCCCCTCCCTCCAAAACAGCATGGAGACAGAAGCTAGTGACAGCAACCTTTTGTGCTTGGGCACTTTGGAGCCATGCATAGGGTTTGAGTGTTGGGACTGAAATCTGGGAGACCCAGGTTCAAATCCCCAATTTGCCATGGAAGCTTGCTGGGTGACATTAGGTCAGTTGCATACTCTCAGTAGGACATTAGGTCAGTTGCATACTGAACACCCATACTTGTTTATACTAACATTAGGGTTCATCTGCCAATATACCATCAGCTATTCCAATTGTAGCTGTTGGTGGGATTTTTCCCCTCCTAAAAAGTGCCTGCCCACAAGCTTTCTTTCTTTTTTACATCAAGAACGATGCAAAAGGAAAATCAAAGAACTCAAGGGAAACACAAGGATCATTAAGGGAAAGGCAAAAAATTGCAAGACAGTAACAAAACTTACTTGTTGGGAAGAATTCGTAAGTGATATAATTGTTGTTTATTTAAAGAGTTAAACTTCTGCATGTATTACAAAGCAGTCACAAACTCATCTAAGCTCATCTACTCTCTTTTCCCCTTTTCCTTCTTCAAAAGTGACAGCCAGCAATGTGAAGAAACTACTCTGAGGTGGTGTGCACTGTAAGCCTTGCATAAGCCTCTCCCGAAGCCCATCCTCTGAGTGGCAGGGCCTAGCACTGTACGCTAGACCTGCAGGCTAAACCTTTTACTAATATTCACTAGTATTTTGCATTCAAGTTCACAGAACTACATTCTCTGGGCTGAGCCTGTAGTGAACACTTTGCCGGCAGTATTTTAGCAAACGCTTTGCATCCAGGAGAATCCAGCTTCCATATTTGGCATCCAGCTTCCATATTTGGCATCTCTGTTAAAAACCGTATCAGATAGCAAGTCCTACCTCCCCTGATATCTTGGAGGGTTGCTGCCAGTCCCAAGCTAGGTGGATTAATAGTGCGATGCAGTGAAAAAGTTTAAACGTTAACAACGAACTGTGTAAATGAGCCTGGGAATCCTTGTGCTTGTGTGCTCCTTCTCCCTTTCCCATCTTCCCTCACATGTGGCTCAAACATTAAACATTTCAGCTTTTGAAGCAACCACAAACTATGGTTTGTTCTATTCTTTCTAAACCAGAATTAAAACTTAATTTGGAATCCTAGTTCAGTGGGAACTAGATTATCTATTGCAGCTGGCTGAAAAATTAAACACCTGCCTTTAGAAGGCACCATAGTTTGTTTTGTTCAGACAAACTATTAAGTTCTTAATTTCTGAGCCCTGTGTGAAGAAAGGTTTTTTTTTTGGGGCGGGGGATACATGAAGCTGAGTAGCTCCCAGACTCATTCACACAATAACAAGAAACACTTTGCCATTACGAGTAAATCAAATCCATAGGGCAATTTCTTGGGTTCATATATGGTCATATGAATATTCCAGTTTAGAGGAAACATAGTTTGACTTATGTAGATGTGACACTTATCTTCTCAATCACAGAATTTTGTTTTTCTGTAGAGTATTTAGCCATCCAAATTACTTATCAATAATATGGAATAAGCATCATGAATTCTAATCGTTTGCAATATTCATTTCACTGGTTTATGCCAAATGGCATGGTTTTCAATTTTTTGCTACTATACAATCCACTTATTTCCCTTTTGCTCTCTATTCATTTTAAAAATTCAGCCAAAAAATGTAAAGCTTCTTTCCTAAGTGATTTTAAGGGGGGGGGGTGAACCACGAAAACATGAGGAAAAGCAAATGAAATGCGTTACTATGTTTAAAGAACTTTTTTCATTTTAGAATATTTCTACTTTTGATTGTAACATTTAGATTCAGCCATCTAGCATATTCCCATGTATTTAAGTTTCTTTTTTCTCTCACAGCATCTTAACATTACTTTTGAGTTATCTGAAATTTGCCAGTTAGGAATATGATACAATCACAATGGAAATGATCAACAAAGAACATGTGATAGTCTCCTCCGTCTGCCCAGGTTTTCCCCCCCTGTAAAGACCCATTCTTGAAGTAGGACTTTTGAGAATTCCCTAAAAACAGGGAGCTGCCAAGACACAATCCTTCAGACAAATTCCGTTACACACGTGGGCTATGCAACTCACTAGCTCTCTGAAGCATGACCTACACATTACATTTCCTGTTTTAATATCCTAGTTGACATTTAAAGATACTCAATAAATTCTCCACTGTATTCTGTTGGGTACCGAATCAACCTTGGTGCTCCAATCAAATTAATTTAAAATGAAATACCATCTTGTTCTGGACATGCTTTTTGTACATACTAGTTTATGCTTCTCTTCCGGAAGTGACTGTCTCCTTGAAAAGTGATAAATGAATAGTTTCTGCCATGTCTGCCTTATTGACTTTCTGTAGTCTTCTAGCCACTCAAACATTCCAAACAAAGAATAACATTGGAATCATATCATGGTCAAATACTCACAACCAATATTTCATATTCTCATTTGCCATTTGGTGCATTATTGTACTGCTGCAGCCTCCAAAGAAAACAGCTTGTCATAAGGCTGAAATCTCTCTTTTGCAATAGCACTTTGACCACTGACAAATATTTTCCAGAGGAATCACATGTTTCTAACACCGTGGTAGATAATTTCATGTTTTAATTAGCTCCTTATTCACCACCCCCAATAAACGGTTATGACAAAGCACAAATTAAATTGCCCTTCAACTGACAGATGTAATGCTCCTACTTGTGTCTCACATTGAACTTAATACAGTATACAAAGGTCTTATCGCAGACTTCGCTAATGCATTTTCAAAGCACGGCACAGATATAGAGTCCAAAACATTTTTACCCAGATACCATGTCTTATATATTCTTCAAACGGCATTTTCCTATCTCGAGACAATGAATTAGTCCAACGTTTCTAGCAAATGGAAAATATAGGCCTCAGCTTCCCTCATACAGGCCCAGTGTTTATAATGACCAGATGTGTATGTTAACACATGTAAACAAAACACAGAAAGGCTACTCGAAAAGACGCAGACTATACTGCCAATATAGATTACCATCCAAGGTCCCTCGTGTTAGGCTTTGTACAATTTGTGGCCCCACCTATGGAGGCAAGGTGGGTAGCAGCCAGAGCTCTGGTTTTCCAGTGGTTGCATCCTCTCTGTAGAATGTTTGCCAGTTAGAAGTTGTCCTAGTGCCTAACTTTCTGTCTTTCAGATGACAGATAAAGGCAATTTTATTTGCCTGAGTCTTTGGCTGGATTTCTTTTCCTGACCATTTAACTTACATTTTGCTACTCCCCGCCCCTTTAATCTACAGCTGCTTGATCTGACCGGCCCTCTTTTGCTGATTATGTTATTTTATACTTTTGCCTTAGTTAATTGCTGTTACTATTATATTGTATCTTATTTTAAGGTCTTTTTATGACAGTTTTGTAGTGCTATTGTTTGGATACTTTTAACTTCTCACAACCAATTTTTGTTGTTTAAAAATGGTTGGAAACTACCTCAGCAGTTTTCTGAAGAGGTAGATAAGAAACACAAATAAATTCAAGACAATGTAACATTAACTAAGACCCACCTCCCCCAAATCCTAAACACAAGGAACTGGAAACACAGGATGTGGTTTGTTAGGTGGACCTGGACAAGCAATCTTACAACCAACCAATGTCTGCAAGAACTGGAATACATTCTAGCCTGTCTACATATCCAGCTGTTGGAGAAACAAATATGTGGACACAGATGGCAATTAATAAATTGTAGACACTGGATGGTTTCCATAGAACATCCTGTCTGGTTTCCAAGCAGGCTATAGCTCATGCATTGGAAGAACAGGAGGGATTCTCATAAGAAACAGTTCTTTGATGTCTGAAGAACATGTTTTTGGGCCAAGACGCATGGGCAAAGAGCACTGATGTCACTGCAATAAGCCGTATGAGAGAAAGAGAGACCAAATCTTCTGTCATTTAAGTCCAAAACAGCACTAAAATAGAATTTAAATCTATCGTATATGCTTTTCATGAAACAAAGAACTGTGTTCTGCTTTAAGAAGAATTGTTTTTTATATGCCGACTTTCTCTACCACTTAAGGGAGAATTAAACCAGCTTACAATCACCTTCCCTTCCCCTCCCCACAACAGACACCCTCTGAGGTAGGTGGGGCTGAGAGAGCTCTAAAAGAGCTGTGACTAGCCAAAGATCACCCAGCTGGCTTCATGTGTAGGAGTGGGCAAACAAATCCAGTTCACCAGATTAGCCTCCGCTGGTCATGTGAAGGAGTGGGGAATAAAACCCGGTTCTCTAGATCAGAATCCACCACTCCAAACCACCACTCTTAACCACTACACTACGCTGGCTCTCCAGCAGTGGGCAGCAGCTATCAAGGTTGCCAAATCCAAACTGTTAAAGCTATACTATATATAAATCAACCCCAGGGTATCCAAAACATGGCAGAGGTAATGGTATTGTATGCCGGAGATCTGAAGAACTTACATCCAAGGATTCAGGGCATTATACAGACATGCAAGTGGTGCATGCAAAGAGCTGCTCTAAACGTCAAAACTATGGTCTTTCAGCACTGAAAATCAAGCCATGCTCCCAAAACTGAATTTAGATACAACAAAAATATTCTACCTTTCCATGCTGTCCTGCTCTTTCATAACAGATAACCGCATCCTCCCACATTTCAAGCTTCTCAAAGATCTGAAGAGCTGAACTGGTACATCCAAGGTCAAGCAGTAAGCTCGCAAGCTGGCGCTGTAAAATATTAAAAAAATTCAAGTTATGCATTTTCCTTCCCCAGAAAAGCATTTAACTATATTGACAGTGTCAACTGTTTTAAGCCCAGTTTCGAAAGAAACAGGAATTTAAAAAAACCTTATGCAGCAGTTAAATAAATCAACCTTTAAAAAAATCTACTGAGATTCAGTCAGCACTAATAATTTTTCAAAACTGAAATGAGTAGAGAATAGATATGGATTTTAGAAACTGAATTCATTCACAGCTGATTCACACATATAAGCAGATGGCTCTCCCCACTATGCACAAAATCCTTCCAGGTCACCCCTAGGTTATACATCTGCATGAAGCAGACAGATCATACAGGTGGCTAGCAGCAACTGCTAACCTATCTACATGCTGTGTGTCACACCAACACTTCTCTGTTTAATCCTATATCCAGAGATTATTTACTTCATTTCCCCCAATGGGACCCAAAGCGTATCATATTGTTCTCCTCTCTTCCATTTACCCAGAGATGATGAGGAGAGATGGGGGAAGGGGTTGGCCAGCTTGCACAGTTTATACAGCCATGATCAGACAATAAAACATTTAAAATAAAATCCTGAACAACATCTTCCAGGAAATGGATTCCCGACTTTGTTCCAACACCAGCGCGATGTAGTGGTTAAGAGCGTCGGCCTCTAATCTGGAGAACTGGGTTTGATTTACCACCCCTCCACATGAAGCCTGCCTGGAACCTAGGGCTAGTCACAGTTCTCTCCGAACTCTCTCAGCCCCACCTACCTCACAAGGTGCCTGTTGTGGGGAGTGGAAGGGACTGTGATTGTAAGCTGCTCTGAGACTCTTTAAAGTAGAGAAAAGCAGGGTATAAAAACCAACTCTTCTTCTACCAATGGTGAATTTTTTTTAAAAAGCAAGCCTGAAGGTAAAGTAAGGCAAAAGAGAATGGCAGGACCAAATGGGTTCACAGAGTATTATTATTTAATATCTAAAGCTAAGGAAACAACAAGATCATAAAAACAAATTACACTGTTGTATCGAAATACCATCAAACAGCCCATCCAAGAAAGAGGCATGTAAGCATCTACATTGCGATGATTTACAGGGGCATTCTGTCTTTGTCAGGCAAACATTTAAAATACAACTAGTCTGAAAGGAGGTTCAGGTCTAAATCTGCCCTTTCTCTGGTGCTCTTCTCTGAGAATACAAGCTATAGAGCATTATAGGATTCCGCTTGGTGTCAGGCACCAAATCAGGAGCCTAGTGATCAGACACTCATGTCCCTCACTTGAGGATTCAACACATTCAGACATGTCTGGATTCAAACTGATGGGACTTGAAGTGTGCACAAGGCACATGGCACAGTGGAATTGTGTCAGGCTGCTGCTTATGGAAATCAAGTTAACGTGGAGCCTTTTATCTTAGTAAACTAATACAAGTCCTTTACTGTAAGAAACTCCATTCTAGACAGGATAGAGACAGCATTCTAAATGAAACAGCTAAATTAAGGATGGGTGGAGATGAACCATGCCCTAATCTTGTGGTTGCAAGATGGAGAGAGACTGAGAGAGAAGGTGTTCGCTGAAAGGAAGGAAGAACCCCTGAGAGTAGCAGTCTACACATCAAAAGACAGTATCAGAGTACTAGAAAGGAAGGGATACACAGGTCCTGACCTATCTGACTCTCTACACTCCCCCTCTGAAGTCTAAGAGACAGCATAAAGTCCTCCACTTCCAATACAAACAAAATGAAAAGTTCTGTTTGTTTTTAATAGTGATGAACACAGGTTGTTGGTGTGCTCATAAGCTCCCCTACTTCCTTCCTCATTAAAAGCACAGCTGAAAACTTTCTGGTAGACTTCATCTGTACTCCAGTTGGCTACGGCATCTGAATGCAGGTGATGCACATGTAGAAATATGCTTCCTCCCCACAATGTGGGATTAAACCATGGTTTAGAATCCCAGTTGAAAAGAAGGACAAACTCCAACATGGTGAAGGTTTCCAAAACCAGGGCGCTTAACCACTATTCTCCATGGAAGAAGGGAGACTAATCTACCAGCAATTATCAGCCTGTAATAATTATGAGGTTAAGTACCAGAAAAAAATTGTATGTAATAATTATGAGGTTATGTATCAGAAAAATTTCTGAAACATAAGTGCTGCTTAGAGCATAATATTACAATCAAGATCAATAATAAATTGCCACTGTTTCTGCCTGTGGCTCAGAAAATTGGTTTGGCCTGAAAAGCTATACAGACAGAAATGAAACACGTAATTTTCTGTATTGGAAAGATTATTGAGATGATTAACAAGGAATAAACAAGCTAAAAATACTATTGGTAAAATGGTTACTTCTGTGTCAGAAAACAAAGCCCACATTGGAAAGGTAAAGTCAGAAAAGTCTTATGGTCACAGGCTCCTATTATCCTAGATTTTGTGGTTATGTGTCATCACTGAATATTGTTAAAGCAAAGCTTTAAATCATTACTGCATCATGACTCTTTGAGACTGTATTAAGGAAAGTGCTTAAAAGTATTCTTCTTATGCTGTAAAGTAGCTAAGATCAGTTTCAGATGCTAATTTATTTAGGTTAATACTACAGGAAAAAGGGGGGTCTAATACTGAAAGAAATGCACGAATTTCCCTTCTGCAACATTTTTTAAAGTTTTACAAAACGATATAACAAAATCAACATGAATCCTATTTCAAGTAATACAGCAATGCTATTTTGTACCTGTATGCAGAAGAAGCAAGCAGAAGCAGCAGAAGAGTTGGTTTTTATATGCTGACTTTCTCCACCATTTAAGGAAGAATCAAGCTGGCTTACAATCACCTTCCCTTCCCCTCCCCACAACAGATACCCTGTTGGGTAGGTGGGGCTGAGAGTGTGTGACTAGCCCGAGGTCACCCAGTGGGCTTCATGTGTAGGAGTGGGGAAACAAATCCAGTTCACCAGATTAGCCTCTGCCACTCATGTGGAGGAGTGGGCAATCCAACCTGGCTCTCCAGATAACCACTCCAATATGGAGGAACTTGGCAACTATAAAAAAAGTTTCATACGTTCACAAACTGATGCTTTCTTGAGATTAATATTACAGGAAAAATGGGGAGATTTGATACTGAAAGAAATGAACTAATATCCCCCTGCAACATTAAAAGAAATTACAAAATGAAATGCTAAAAACAACGTGAATCCTACTTCAAGTTATACACCGGTGTTATTTGTACCTGTATTGCCCAACGTGGAGGAACTTGGCAACTATAAAATACTTTCATACGTTCACAAACTGAAGTTTTCTTATCTTCAAATTGATCTGCAAGAGCCTGAAAATACCAAAAACATTATAAATTGCCTCAAGAATATTTTATTGAGAGGCAGGGTTCACATATCCCAAATAAATACATACATAGAAAACTAAATTTAAGACTTGACTTAGCAGTGGAACAAAACAAAACATGTTTGGCTGAATAAAGTTCATAAGGCTTATAAAATCACTTCTTATACATCTAAACAGACAATACTGAAGAAATCCTTGCCTTAAAGAGCAGCTGAGAAGTCCTAACTCTGTACTGTAAGATGATGGGTAATAAAAGGAACAAAAGGTCTCTACAGCTTGTCATGTAAACTGCTTATTGATTAACTTTATATTTAATTCTTACACAATCATTAAACAAAACAACAGCTTAAAAGGAGACAATTTATTTCTGTTTTCCAATGGAGAACATGTGGGTCTGCATTCAAAGGCCTGCTTGCACAACTGGAAGGCATTTCTGTATGACGAAAGACCACTGCAACTGCAAGCCTCATATGCCCTTCCTCCAAGGGTCCCCCAACTCTCAGAAGCAGCTCTTCAAGGGGTATAATCAGAAGCCCAAAAAAACCCTGCTCAGATAGCATAACTCCACTTGTGCCTCTGGATCGCATCCATAGAGTTTAGTTCAACTTTGCAACCATCTTGCCCCCCTCCTGGGTCCCCTCCCACTATCTCATTGTTTAGTGAAAAGTTGGCTACTACCCTAGACAAAAAAAGATCCACCATTTTAGAGATTCCTAAAGAGAATGCCCTGACCTGGATGATCTTAACAGAACTTGGAAGCTAAGCAGGGTCAGCCCTAGTTAGTACTTGGATGGGAGACCACCAAGGAAGTTCATGGTTGCTACACAGAGGTTTGCCTATGTTTGTCTCTTACTGTGGAAACCATATGGGGTCGCCATACGTCACCTGTGACTTGACAGTACTTCCCACCCTCAACAAAGATAATGCTGTTAAATAAATGCATAATTTCCCCCCACTGACTTCCTTGGGGTTTCTGAAGGTAAAGGCACCAGCTTAACTGCACATCAAACAAATGGGAGTTTGTTCATGGTGAGCAAGAGCTTGATTAACTCTTGGGCTCATGTACTCCTCTTCAACAAGATTAAAGACAAAGTCTTCAATTAACTCTAATCTGCCATGAAGTCCAAATGTGGGCCCCTTAACTCACTAAAGTTAGTTTCTTTTCACTAAATGGGATGCTTAGAGAGTCTAATATTGAACTGATCCACTGACAAAAGCAATAAATAGGACTTAGTGGAAAATAGCTTACAGTGAAACACCTGTCAATTAGGCCTTACCACCACAACTCTCAGGGATTAGTTTTGGCATCTTCGGGATGAAGGGCAGACATTTCAACAAACTTCTTACATCACACAAAAAACAGTTGGTATCCTGATCCTGAGCATCATCTTGGACATATTTCATGTGCTAGCAAACCTGACCAATGTCATCTGAAACAGTAACTAAATATACTTAAGACTGCAGCCGAAAATAACTAATCTGTTTGTATACTACATGTGCATATATGCAGATAGTGAGATCAGAGACATGGAAGGTAATCTGAACCAGTAACCAAGGCAGCAATCTAGGACTGTTTTAGCGTTTTTTCATGGGAACAGCTGATCACTATGCTATACCAAACTGTTGAAATTCTTGTCAGTTCAATACATAGTATTGAATACTGTTATCTTTTGAAAAACAGGTCTCATGTACTCTTGGGCTGATAATTCATGAGATACATTCATAGTTCTTTGAATCTTGGAGTAAGAGTTGCTGAACCATCATTAAATATTTTGAGAACACCATTTACATACCTAAACATAAGGTGACTTTCAAAGGGGAATAAACATCCATCACATATTATCAAAATTTTATTTATTTACTGATTTTATGTATCATTTAAACTGATACAAGATTAACATATACTCATACATTTAAAAAGAGTTAATGAACCACTATTCTCAAAATATATGTAGCCGTAATAATTTCAACTGAATTACTGAGCAACTGAATTGCTTGTGCACTGTAAAACTTTAAACACCTTAAAATATTCCTCATGAATACACTAATTCCATAAATGACTTTTACTAAAAATTCATTAAAAATCTGATCAGTAAATACAGCTGTTAAACTATTAAAGCAACAGATAGAAGATTTCAAATTATCAGATATCAATACAGAAAGTGGTCAACATAATTCTCTATGATTTAATTCCAAGTGAGCTGGAAACAGTTGCTTTGAGACTAAAGTCTTAGTCTCAGTTTCCAGCTGTGAAAGGGCGATTACCATCAGTCTATCTCACAGGGTCGAATCAAAAGGCAGAGGGTCACTGTGGGTCTTCTCCCATTTGCATCATTAACCTAACAGAAACCCAGTATTGTCTTCCCGTAAAACCACTGAGTTATTTATTTATATTTATTTCATTTAAAGCACTTTCTTTAATAACGGATTCCGCAGCTAACTACAATAGTTCGAAAATTTCAAACCAATTTAACAACTAAAACAATGGTCACTCACGGAAAATACACAAACAATCTACTAACCAAACACTCTCTTAAACAGCAGGGCCTCACACGGTTTCCTAGAAGTTAAGAACGGGGGTCTTCCTGATACGTTAGAAAGGCCATTCGACAATGTGAGAAGGCTAGAGATCAAACCGTAGCAGTTTTAATAAGTCTGAGAAACGGAGGAGAAAGACCCTGGTCAGGAGGGGCTGCATGGTTTCACATTGAGAGAAAGGGGTCCTTTAAGTATGTGGATTAGGCCTTTAACAGCAAAACAGCCAGCACTGAACTTAAGACTAAAACAAACTGATAACCAATGCAGTATTCTTAAAATTGGTGCAATATGTGCACAGTGATTCATCCCAGATATTGTATTTACTCGAAAGGAAAGCAACCTCCTAAAACAGAGAGAGAGAAGCCAATACATCAAAGTAGAGTTGTTGTTGTTTTTGCGGTCAAATCACAGCTGACTTATGGCAACCCCCCGGTGGGGTTTTCAAAGCAAGAGACGTTTGGAAGTGATTTGCAATTGCCTGCCTCTGCGCCATGACCCCGGTATTCCTTGAAGGTCTCCCATCCAAATACTTGCCAGGGTCAACCCTGCTTAGCTTCCAAGATCTGACGAGATCAGGTTAGCCTGGGCCACCCAGGTCAGGGCTCAAAGTAGGTTGCCCTGGATTTAAGACAACACCCCCCAAAGGAGGAGAGCCAGTCAGCAGGAGATGTCCTACTCCCACCAGCCTCTACTTTCCCCTATCCCCCTCCATACCCTTGATCTCCACCTGTTGCTGCCTCCTCCTCTCGCCCCTCACAATTCAACCCTTTCAAAAGCAGTGCTTGCCATCTGCTGCAATTCCTCTACCAGATTATGAGCGGAGCACATGCCTTCTCGGCTTGGTGCCATGCCTTTGAGGGCTTGGCACTGGGCTCAGAGGTCTCTGGGTGAGTATGAGGCGGAACAATTTTGCTCTTCTCCTCACACCTTCCTCTGTGTCTGCAGGCCCCACAGGCCTTTCCCTTACCTCTGATGAAGAAATCAGGGGTCAGGGAAAGGCCTGCACACATTGGTCTTTTTCCTTCCTACCCAGGGAAGACCTCTTTTTATAAGAGGGTTGTGTGGGCTGCTTCCAGCCTCCTCCTAACCTACTGACCTCTCTTTCTCTACACTTTCTGGCTTGGCCACAAAGCATGAGGAGGGGGAGATTGCACTCAGCAATGCTTGCAGACTGTGAGACCCAGCTGATGGAAGGCACACCTTATTGCCTCTCTCTAGGCTGTGCAAGTAGACCCCGCAACCAAAGCCCGCCAGTAACAGAATGGGGGCAACTCTGCATGTTGGTAAATTTTCATGGGAACTGAATACAACCCCCCTTTTAACGCCCCCCATGTATTAAAAATACTGGCTTGTTTTTGTGTTAATTCACTAGTAATTAAGCAGATACATTTTGTACCAAGTGAAGTTTCCAAGTCTGTCTCCAAGGATAGCTCCATATGGAGTATGTTACAATAATTTGTTCTCAAGGTGACTGGATTATGGTTATGGATCAGCCTTGCTGGGTTCATCAAATCTAGGTAACAGCAATCTCCCAACTAAATTAAGTTGAAAAAGGCAATTTAGTCACAACACACACCTGCTTCTCACACGAAAGAGATGGGTCCAACAAAACACCATGGCTTGGACTCTAACCTGCCTTTCCATTCAAGCTATTTACATCTGCTCATGGAGAGATGAAGAAGTGATTTTTTTTTGCCAGTTCCCACTCTCACTGAGGCCCTTCTCGTCAACCTCTGTGATGTTCCCTCGCACGGGGGGGCGGGGGGACAGGAAAGTCGGCATTTATGCAATTCAGCTCTGCTTGCACTGCAAGGGATTCAAAGTCCCAAGCACTTAACTGAATCTGAGAAAAGATAAACTAGCCCTATCAAAGGTCGACCCTGCTTAACTTCAGAGCCTAAATCCAGGGCATCCTACTTTGAGCCCTAACCTGGGTGGCCCAGGCTAACCTGATCTCATCAGATCTCAAAAGCTAAGGCATCACTCAAGCCATCAGCAATGTCATCCAGCATCAACTCCATCTTGTATGGTTTCAGTTTACCTGAGCTACTTCACCACAGCCAACAGACACTGGCCTGGAGTAGCGATGACTACTTCTGGAGGGTTAGTACTATACAGCTGGGTTGCAGCCTGTTCATGACAAGCTCCAAAGCTTCAAACAATGTTGTTCCACAGCCTGACACAGATATGACAAACCACTGATGAGCGTACAGAGTTTTGAGGAACGTTACATGTTAAATTCCACACTAATGACTCAGATTCTCTGATCATAACCTTCTGAACACAGTCCTAAAAAATGATTGAAACTGTTCAAGTGCTTTCCCTCTAGATCTTTGCATCATTCGCCAAGTGCTGCAATAAACATGATTAGTCAACTGTTCAAGGCAGCCAAATAATTATTAGTTAACTATGTTCAAGGCAGCCAAATAATGAGGCATTCGCTCTATTAATCTACAAGCAGAGCTCATCCAGAGTAACCAAGCCAATCAAGGGCAGGTGAGTCTTCCAGGAACTCTGGAGCTGCTCTGCCTCTACCCTCCCAATTATCTTCCCTTGGAAAGGCCAGTTTGAAGCTATACTAATATAATTGGCCACTGTTGTTTTATCCATCATTAGCTTTAAAAAAAATATCTCACTACAACCTCTTTCAAAATCTCCAGAAAATCCCACTCAATAAGGCAAGCATTTACAACACCAATTAAAGGTTCCTGGCAAGATTTTATCAGTCAGGACAGGCAATTGTCCAAGCCACATGTGGTAGCCTTCACAGCCCTTCACATACCACTAAAAAGCCACATCAGATATCATCAGTTGCTTGTTGGTATCTAATACTTAAACCGGGTAACCCTACCACCCACCAGATTCTCCATCTCTCTCGATACCCCTCCTCTGGCTTAGGCTCACTGCCAAGCTGGACTTAGCAGATGAAAGATACAGAGTCAGGCAACACAGTGAGACAACAAGAAAAGGGGTGGAGGATCCTGCTAAATAAATCCTTATGGTTTTACTATGCTAAGTTTCTTGCTTGGATTCATTTTCAGTGACTGACTTGGTTCCCTGTAGCTGCAAACCTCATGCAGAAACAGGAATACAAGGAAATTATTCTGTTATTAAAATGCTACCTACCTCATGATACTATTGGACAGCTGTGAGTTCATACTTCCCTGATGTTAACACTTCTTAATAATGTGATGCTGTTTAAAAGCATAAGGCATTTCCTTGGATACAGCGAGCTTTAAATTAATAGTACAATTATCTGGCTCTCCAGATAAAATGTTTGGTCTGGGTAACTAGAAGCTGCTTTATAAGAATGAGGATTCTTATAAATCTCCCTCTCCCATAATACTAGAACACGGGGTCATCTGCTAAAGCTGGAGGGTGAGATATTCAAAACAAATAAAAGGAAGTATTTTTTCACACAACATATAGTTAAATTGTGGAACTCCCTGCCCCAGGATGTGGTGATGGCTGCCAGCTTGGAGGGCTTTAAGAGGGGAGTGGACATATTCATGGAGGAGAGGGGTATTCATGGCTATTAGTTAGAATGGATACTAGTCATGCTGCTTACCTATTCTCTCTAGTATCGGAGGAGCATTATTCTGGGTGCAGTGGAACACAGGCAGGATGGTGCTGCTGCAGTCGTCTTGTTAGTGGCTTCCTAGAGGCACCTGGTTGGCCACTGTGTGAACAGACTGCTGGACTTGATGGGCCTTGGTCTGATCCAGCAGGGCCTTTCTTATGTTCTTATAGGATGTTATTACAAAGCAAAACGACACTAAAAAAGAAGCAACTGTATTGCACTTTGAAATTATAAGAATAAAAAGATTAAAGGCCCCCTTGCTATAAATCAGGGGTGGGGAACGTCAGGCCTGGGGGCCGTTTAAGGCCCACAAAATCATTTGGTCTGGCCCTTTGTGGGTTCTGGCAGATCTCTAGCTCAGAAGGATCTCGTGAGCCGCCCCCTCCCGTGGACAGGAATAGTCTCTATTCAAGGCAGATGTGAGTTTGTTTTGCCGAGAAAAGGAACCTTTTCCCCCCCTTGCAGAAGAGTCGTTAGCTATGGAGCTGCTAGGACTGCCCAAGAAACTATGTTAACCCTTTCCCACCCGGGCGATGGAGAAAAGTATTCCCTCTGTACTACAAGAGGGCTGGGGTGGAAGTGGCGACAACAGAGGCGTTAAAGGGGGCGGGGCCAGAATGTGCGGGGGGGGGGATTCTTAGCCAGTGTATCCTCATTTCATCCCTGCAGGCGGAGATAGCAGGAGCCGACTCTAGAATCCGGCCCCAACTATGTGGAGCAGGAACAACTCTGGCATGCAGCTGGACGGTTACGCCCGGCTGATGCAACAGACCATCCTGTGCCACCAGGTGGGCGAGTGCGCCACTGGTTGGATGCCTGCCTGCTTGCCCGTGCGGGAGGGGGGGTCATCTGGGGCAGCTGCCTGCTTGGGGCTTGGTCGGCTAATTTTTAAGTTGGTAGTTTTGTATGGCCCGTGAATGATGTTATAAATATCCAAATGGCCCTTGGTGGAAAAAAGGTTCTCCACCCCTGCTATAAATGAATGTAATCGACCAGAACGGCCTCTGCAGTGTACTATAGATGAAATACTTCCAAGGATGTTCCGGGAGCAACAGATATGTCACAGATAAATATGCCAGCAGTCTGAGAACAACATTTGTGTTTCATACAAAACTGGAGGGACACAGTTTTATTTCAATGACTGACTCAAAGCTGATTTGAATTCAGTGCAAGTGGTAGCCAGGCCTCAGATTAACTACAGAGAATTTCAAGCAGTGATTTGGCAATTACGAAAGAGGGCCAGACTGACTGACTGACCTACCTAGAGACTGAAGTCCTTCAATTATATATAGGGCAGACAGAACACAAGTACAGAACAATCTGCATCGCCCCCCCCCCAAATAAAGAACATCAATTCTTTTCTAGAGGCGGCATCTCTAAATTGCTGTAGTTTACTCTCTAGAATAACTCTGAATTTGTACTTCAGAGATTCAACCAAAAATAACAAATGAATTAGTGCTTTTGTTAGAGGCCTATGTGTCCCCCCCACCCCCGTCACATTGTTCATGGAGGCCACTAACAGATTATTTCATTTTAAAATACAGGAAGAGTTACTACGTCAGGGAAGCCATCCATCTAGCCGAGTGGCCAATTCCAGATGCCTCTTTGGAAAAAGATAACAAAACAAGGAACGCGTTATTCTACCAAATAAATTATTATTAACAGATCAGTTTAAGGGACTGTTTACTTCATTTATTGAATTTAGATCCTGCCCTATGCTCTGAAAGCTCCTCGTGACATAATACCAAACACAGTCCAATAAAAAGGTTACAACTTAAAAAAAATGCAAAGAACCAGGATCACCCCTTGAAAGTGACTCAGCCGGCTTTCTAAAAATTGGAAGGGATCTCGCTTGGCAAACCTTTCTAAAGATGACGGCAGAGATGCTAACGTTGAGAAGGCCATGCTCCCTATTACTTTTTTCGCCATTTGCAAGGTGAGGCATCCAGATCAGCACCCTCTTATTCTGACAGAGTTGTAAATTATTTTATTTATCTGTTTTTCATTCTTATAACCCACTCTACCCCAGCAACGCCAGGCTCAGAGTGGTTCCCGTAAACAGCAAATATAAAATCTTCTAAAAGTAGATTAAAACAGCCTTCATAAATTAAAATCACATTTACTGGATGGCGCGTGGAGTTGTGATACACGGCCACAGTGCGTCCCGCAGGCAGATCGAACACTATATTATCTGTACTAAGATAGCACTCAGCAGCAGTGGGTAAATTAACGGTGGAATAAAGTAGGGAGGCCAGCAATTATAGGAAAACTGTAGCTGGCCTCAACCACAGGCCTGCTGGAACAGGAATTAGTTAGCCCAGACGCGTTAGAGGGCCACAATGTCCTCTACATCTCAGCCAGAGTCTAAGGCTAAGCCCTTCAACCCAGTTTACAAAAATCCTGGAACATGGAAGTTGAAAGAGGAAACAGAGTACTGGAGCATTTCAAAGAGTTTTAAATCTTCTGGAATGAAACTGTTGTTCTTAAAGCACAATTTAAATCCTTTTTTGTTGTTAGGAATTAGCCACAGTAATTACCATATTTTTTGCTCCAAAAGTGAAGGGAAATCTCTGTGCGTCTTATGGAGCGAATGTGTGTGAATCCGGTTCCGGGGAGAAGGGCAAAGCTGCGAGAGGCCCTGGGAGCCACGGCCGACTCCCGGCCGCGGCAGCCCAGTGCAGAGCCGGCACGCCCCGGGAGCCGGCTAGGAAGCCGCCAGCCAGCTGGGAGGCTGGAGGCCCCTCCCAGCAGCCGCCCAGCGCAGCAGGAGCCTGGCGCGGAGCCCACGTGCCCCGGGAGCCGGCTTTAAAACCGCCAGCCAGCTGGGGGACGGGAGGCCCCTCCTAGCCGCCCAGCGCAGCGGCAGCGGGGCACGGAGCTGGGCCGCCCCGGGAGCCGGCTGGGATGCCGCCAGCCAGCTGGGGGGCGGGAGGCCCCTCCCAGCTGCCCAGTGCAGCCTCAGGACCGGGAAGCGCTGGGGGGAGGTTAAACTCCACCGCGCTGCCATCCCAGGCAGCGCAGAGAACTTTCAAGACAGCCCCGCCCGGCTTCTAGGGACTCCCTGGAAGCCCGGCAGGGGGGTCTTTAAACTCCTCCCCGCTGCCATCCCAGGCAGAGCAGAGCACTTTCAAGACCCCCCGCCTGCCTTTTCCCGCCTTTAAAGACCGCCCCACCCGGTTTCCTTGGAGTCCCAGGAAACTGGGCAGGGCGGTCTTTAAACTGCTCCGTGCTGCCTGGGCAGGCAGCGCGGAGCAGTTTAAACCCCCACCGCCCCCCTTCCCAGGACTCCCGGGAAGGGGGGTGGTGGGTCTTTAAACTGCCTGCCCTGCCTGCCCAGGCAGCGCAGAGCAGTTTAACCTCCCCCCGCCCTTCCCAGTCCCGAGGCTCAGCTGTTTAAGAACCCGCCCAACAGTTGAGCCTCGGGACCGGGAAGCGCCGGGTGTGTGTGTGGAGGATAAACTGCTCTGCGCTGCCTAGGCAGGCAGCGCAGAGCAGTTTAAATACCCCCCCGCCCGGCTTCCAGGGAGTCCCTGGAAGCCGGGCAGGGGGGTCTTGAAAGTGCTCTGTGCTGCCTGGGATGGCAGCGCGGAGGAGTTTAAAGACCCCCCCGCCGGGCTTCCAGGGAGTCCCTAGAAGCCGGGCGGGGGGGGGGGTGTCTTGAAAGTGCTCTGTGCTGCCTGGGATGGCAGCGCGGAGGAGTTTAAAGACCCCCCACCGGGCTTCCAGGGAGTCCCTAGAAGCCGGGGGGGTCTTGAAAGTGCTCTGCGCTGCCTGGGATGGCAGTGCGGAGGAGTTTAAAGACACCCCCCCCCCCGCGGGACTTCCAGGGGCAGTACACCATTTGATTCAGAATATATTTTTTCTTATTTTCCTCCTCTAAAAACTAGGTGCGTCTTATGGTCAGATGTGTCTTATGGAGCAAAAAATATGGTAAATATTTGTATGCCTAAACGTATCATGGTGGGGATGGGAAGCCACTCTTAACTTCCCATCTGTGAAGTGTTAAGAATTGGGGCCCAAGAAAAATAACTAGCTGCTAACTATAAGTACGGAATCAAGACTGCATAACAATATTAGCATTTCCATTTCTTTGCACAGAAAACGGTGGCAACATTAAGAGACTTCCTGTAGATAATGCATAATAAATAAAGTTTAAAAAGTAAAAAGATAACAATAAAATTAATTCAGCTTTCCAGTTCAAACCCTTCTCTGTTCTGTGCCCCTATCTCAGAAAACAAGTTGCACATGGCAGATCACTAGAATACATTTGTAGATGTTGTATTATTATAATTCTGAAGCATTTATTTAAAGCCATTCACTTTGAAAACAGCAGAATCCAAGTTCATCAGGAAACATTTTGCATAACATGTCAACCCCAGAGGTCCCCTAATCAAGGCAGTCAGGACAAAGACATAACTAGACTTCCAAAAATCCACTGGAGGCCAAAATGTTGACTTTTTCTGGCTGTCTTTCCTACTGAAATGAAACAACAATATGATAAGAGAAACCACTAAACTATTTCACTAATGGGTGGGATTTAATTCCTGGCTGATAACATGTGGATACAATAGAAATGGTGATGAAAACTACCCAAAATAGATCACAGAATTGCATAATAAAAAGTAAATCTTATCTCTTGGTGATTCTCTTGCTAGGCAGGAAACGTGTGTACATTAGATACAATGATCCCTGAAGTATTTCCCTTTTCACTTCTTTATTTTATTTTTATTTTATAGCGCCATTATTCCTTTTATACAAAGTTATGAAAAGAAACGTCTTATCTGTTCCTAACCCTCCCAATCAAGTCCTCACATTTTCATGAACTACTTTAAGATTTAAAGCGATAAAATTCTGTATGTATTAAAGACACTTGAGGAAAACTGTTCATCAGGGATGTATTACCCCATAAAAGGAGGGAGACACATCTGTCTAATTAACAAAGAAGAATGCAAGACACTGTATGCTGTGGGGAACTATTATTATAGAGAGAATGACTCATATACAATATAAGACAATTACCAAATAGCACAAGGGATTGCATACATTCTGTAGGAATGTCAAGGTGAATACAGCAGAAGCTTTGCATTTCCAAACAAGCTAAAATTATGTATGTATGTTTGTAGAAATGATAAGAATCATAATTAATTTAGGAGCACCTCTGATCTTCCTAGTAGTATGGAATTACTTCCCACCATTGAAGGGGCTACTTGCGCAAATCCTTACCACACATTCCTTATAGCTACAACTCAGCTTTTAGCAGAGGAGAACTAGCTGGGAACTTACTTGAAAGGTCATCAAGGGTATTCCATAAATCAGGTGAGGTAATGATATCTGCCACATGATATTTTATGAAAACAGCCTCATTGAAACTTACTAAAACTACAAATGTGAATGGCGCAGATCACCTACTTAGGAAATGGCAAGTGGGTAAGAGAAAAAAGCCAGAAGATAGTTCAAATGCTGCATGCTAAGGATAAAAGGAACCTGGAGGGATTTAGGTGAACTTGTCTAGAACTATATTAATCTGGCCCATTTTGGGACTCAGAACTGACATGCATGTCCTCTGCCAATGACGGAATATGGTGAAAAATTGAAATCAGTACCCATATGCAAATCTTTCAATATGCCTTTCAAAAAAATTAAAATGCAGAGACAGGCCTTTTGTATTGTGCTTTAAACTGGAGAACACAATCTGTACTATAAATGTAATTGATGTTGTGCCAGGTAGCATTTTATTGCTTTGTGCTGCAACCTTGATATCATGTCAGGAAACATAATTTGCCGAGTGTAAATGAGACTGGGGTGGTTTGATAAATCATGGTTTAAAATCGCAGAGAAAAACAATTTAAATCAGCTTCCCATTTTGAAATTCAAGTATTACTAATCTCCTATCCGTCAAATTCACTAGTTAATCTAGAGCATTAAAATTCTGGGATGGTAAGGAAAAGTTCTCTCTTCTTTCTCTACAGGGTATAATTCTTAACGACTCCCCACAAACAGATTTCCTCTACAACAAGGGTGTCGAACTCATTTGTTACGAGGGCTGGATATGACATAAATATCACTTGGTCAGGCTGGGCCATGTGTACCATAAAATGTAATGCCAAGTACCGAAGATACAAACTTTATAGAATACACAGGCAAAGCCAATTAATGACATTATTGTCGAAGGCTTTCACGGTCAGATTTCATTGGTTTTTGTAGGTTATCCGGGCTATGTAACCGTGGTCTTGGTATTTTCTTTCCTGACGTTTTGCCAGCAGCTGTGGCAGGCATCTTCAGAGGAGTAACACTGAAGGACAGTGTCTCTCATTGAAGTCCTCACTGTCTCTAACACTGAAAGACACTGTCCTTCAGTGTTACTCCTCTGAAGATGCCTGCCACTGCTGCTGGCGAAACGTCAGGAAAGAAAATACCAAGACCACGGTTACACAGCCCGGATAACCTACAAGAACCAATGACATTATTTTTTACTTAAAATGCAAACCTGCTTAAAACTACAACACTCTTATTTTCTTTTATTTAACAGCCAGCCCACAACGGGAGTGGGGTGTGTGTGGCTGGCTCGCGGGCTGGATAAAAACTCGCAAGGGGCCAGATCTGGCCCACGGGCCATATGTTTAACACCCCTGCTCTAGGAGGTAAGCTAATTTGTCAGGGAGAAAGGTGTAGCTTAGTCCTCCAATCTCTGCTAGATTTCCACCTCTCTCTTTCCTAGCCTTTTTATTTAAATTAAAAAGTGTCGTAGTCGTCCCCATGCTCCACTCTCTACATGTGAATGGTACATATGGATACACACACTCAACAATCCTCCAATCACATCTGTATGACACTTATTCAGAAATAAACTTTCCAGAAGGACAAAACCTGTGGTTACTGAGAAAAACAGGACTTCTCAGTGTGTTGAAAAATAAGTGTCCAAGCTGTTTGAGTCTCAGAATTTTAAGCATTTTTGAGAACTGAACAGTTAGTAGAAATCAGTTAGCTGAAGAACATAAAAGTAGAGGATAACTCATGTGTGTTCCATGGATGATCCTGGTGATATACCAGATTACTAAATCAGGATCCAGGAAAGTTGACTCTGGATTGTATGCTACCATTGCATTCAAGTAACACTGGAACTTTCCAATACAAGATGTTCTTCTGCTAGAAGAAAAGTGTCTTGCATTGGAGCTAGGCTCCTTGCCCCAGAGGAATGAACAGCTGTTAGCTGAGCAGAGTAGCAGGAGACAATATCCTGGGTCCAGCAGGAAGCATATGATCAGGAATATAATTCATGATACTGTGTCATGTATACTGCTTAACCTCTAAAATATTATTCCTCATGGTTCTTTTCCCATAGAAAACCACCTTTCACTCAATCTATTTTGTTAGTGAGAACCAGTGTGGCATAGTGGCTAAGGTGTCGGACTAGGACCTGGGAAACCCAGGTTCAAATCCCCACTCACACCATGGAAGTTTGCTGGGGGACCGTGGGCCAATCACACTCAGCCCTGACCCTGGCTATTGTTTGGATGGGAGACCTCCAATGAATACCAGGGTCATGACGTGGAGACAGGCAATGGCAACCACCTCCAAAAGTCTCTTGCCTTGAAAATACTATAGTCAGCTGTGAATTGACAGCCAAAAATATATTAGTATTCATGATTTCATCTCAAGAGATTATAAGTGTAGGCTTTACAATGTGAATGAACACAGAATTAAATTTATATGTAATTTTATACAAGCTTAGATTTATAGCACTAACAATAACAAAAAAGTTGTCAGGGCAGATTGAACAACTTCAACCAGTACACCTCATCTTTGAACTGATTCTTCACTTCTGTATTTTATTGGACATGCTTGCCATTCTCAGATGCTTCTTGTACCTGGACCCACAGATACTTTATTTATCTACTTATTTAATTTACAAAGTTTATATCCCCCCTTTCTGCTAAGGCAGGTAACTATTTAAGACATTCATGATAAAATACATTATAGAACAATTATAAAAAAACTCTCTCCCAAACGTACTTCATAAAGACAACATTAATGCAACAGAAGAGGACATATGAATATCACTGGGGAGAGAATTCCAGAGTTTTGGTGCCATGAAGGCCCTCTCCCAGGTGGGTACCTGGATAATCTCAGAAGGCGAGGCCCCCTGAAGCAGGGCCCCCAAAGATGACAGCAATGCTTGGGCATGTTCATAAAGGACTAGGAGGTCCCTCAAGTATGTTGGTTCTAAACCATACAGGGCTTTGAAGGTCAAGACCAGCAACTTGAATTGTGCCTGTAAATAAACTGGTGGCCAGCACAGGTGGGCCAAGACTGGAGTGATATGGCGCCTACAATTCACATTAGTCAACTATTTCAAATATGGCAATTACAATATTTCATTTTAAACACAGTTTGTTCCGTCTATGAGAATATACAATTACCAAATTAAACAGTTAAACAGTGCAAAAGGGTTTAGCTCCATCACAGAAGCTGTTTAAACTAGCCAGTTTTTTCACAGTGAATGTAAAAATGGAGAACAAAAAAAGTAACGTTCTGTCAAACACATTTCAAATTAATCTTTTGAACTGCACACTGGATACTATAACTCATTTTAATTGCCGACACAACTTCTCTTTTGAAGAAACCACAAGAAAGAAACAGCTGCCGCTGATTAAAAAAACACTTACTAGCCTATGTTGCAAATTTCAAGCCACTGGAATTCTCTTAAAGCTATCTACAATAGCTTTTTTATTTGGTAACAGAAGACGGCTAAATCATTTGTCAGTAGGGGAACTCTACATTTCTAGTTTTATTACGTTTGAGGATAGAAATGCACTGGCTGAAATCCAAAGATTCCCAAGTGCATATCCAAGTGCTTCCATGTGCTCATTCAGGCTTCCCCAATTCCCTTTTTTGACTGCAAGTTTTTTTATTTTATTTTTATTTTACTCACACTGCTTCAGCAGCTACTGTGAGGGTCCCTCTACTTTCAGGAGTAGCCACTGCAATCAAGCAATGGATGTTCAAACACAGAATCCCAGGGTTGCATTTGGGTGGTCAGAAGAGATCTGCCAACATTTCCCCCAACAGATAACAGAAGCTACTTTGAGGTGAACATCTGGCTGCAGCCTGCTTGTATAACGTTCTTCACATGAACTAACAGCTACTTATTCATGAGCTTTTCAGAAGCCTTGATTCAGGGAGAGAGGTGAGAGACAGGGACCTTTTAGCAATGAATTATTGGGGTGTGTGGTTACCTGAGTCATAAGGTGTGGGACCATTCTAAACATTCTTTAAAGACAAAATGTATGACTAAGTTGATGCAGATTTCAAAGCTGATTGAATAGGTGATAGATTCCCAATTGCAGACCCAGAGGCAAGGAAGCAGGGCGGGGGGAGAGACATCAACATGCCACACACAACCGATCGGGGAAAAGTAGGCCACAGCTTTAATGAACACAACCGCAGGAGCATTGGCGCAGCATGGGGACAGATCCAGCATTGGGCGACCTGCCTGCTGCCCGATATACCCATCCCTTCAGCCCACCTGCTGGGGGAGAAACCGTGGAGTGGTAAGCCCCGGGATCCCACATGGGCACAAGCCACTGTGTGGTTCCCTTGTCACCTGGTGGTGAGAGCCAACCAACAGCCCCCAACCAGGCATGCTGCTGAATGGCTCCACCCCCCAAGACCCTGTAAGGTGGTCCCCAAAATGGGGGAGGCGGCCTTGAAGGCACAGCCTCCCCCCATCCGTGGATCTGTCCCAATGCCCCAAACGCCACAAGAGCAGGGTGAACCTGAGATAGGGAAGAGACCCAGAAATGTTCTGGACATTTCAGGAAGTGACAACTGCTGGATGCATAAACAATTTGCAAATTCACTGTTTGCTACTGTTCCTCACTGTCGTAATAGTGACGTTGTATCTTTATTCTCAATAAAAAAATAGTCCATAAAGCATGAAGGGTTGTTAGACTTTCCCATTTGTTCACACAATACAAGGATTAAATTAAATCACAATATAAAAATAAATTACAAGTCAGCAGCCTCAAAAAACATGACTAATAATAAAATTGTACTATTATTCTTTAAAATAACCACAATTAAAGAGACCAAGAGATATAGCCACTATAAAAATTAAGATCAAACACCACAAAAATCCAGCCCATTGGCTAAGGTTCATATCTTCTAGTGAGGCTTCCAGATGCATAGGAGAACAAACTCACTTAGCATCAGCTACAAGAAACTGCCAAGCTAGTTATTCAAGCCTCCCTATCACTAAGATACAAGCTTTATTCAACTCTAATGTTGACAGGTCAATGAAAACCACAGTTCAGCAATTGTGTTATCCACGGAAATCAAGCACTGGTAATAAAAATCAGATCAAATCCAGATCACCAAAGTTGGAAGATAACCAGATAAAGCAAGAGCCAACCTAAACTTAATTGTTGCAGGCCAGGCTAAAGTTGAAATTTGCCTCACACCCACCTCCAGTCATAAGGCTGACAAGGCTACACACTTAGGAGCTCCCAAAAAGTACGCACATAACACACACACACCCATTTGAAGATGTTCAATATCAGGTTTTAAAGCATGGATTCAAACTGGGGCTCCATCTAAGAACTGAACCCACTTTTGCAAGGACTAGTTGGGATTCAACCCAATGCGAACCTGGTATCTCCTTCCACTGACACTTCACTGGTCTTTCTTTTTCTCTCTTACAGCAGCTCAGACAGACACCCTTAGCCCCATCTATTACATGCAGGCAGGTGAACACACTATTAGCAAGCAAAGCGGTTTTTTCTTTTCTTTTTGCAGGAGTACTAAGCAAAAGATTAAAGTGTTGCTGACAGGTCCCAGCCGTGCCGTGTGTTAATGATTGCGCTGAGATCTCCAACCTGAACAGAACGTACAGAATTAATCACCATCGTGGTCACTATGTTCTGAGACTTCATGCCTCTGTTCCCACCTTCATGCTGTTCTCGAAGAATATGTATAGTTATAACCCAACCCAAAGTTCTGATCCAAGTCCACGTGATGAGTACAAAGTACTACAGCTGGTACAAGGCTGACCTGCGACAGAGAGGCCTTTTGGGACAGCCGCAGCAATAAGTGTTTGAGTTTACGAATTGTGTAGAAGCGGAGGATCCCCACTTACGGGGATCCGTTGTTTGCGGAGCTGCGTGGGGTGGCGGGGCCCGGCTGGCCGTTTGGCCGCGGGAATGGGGGGGGAGCGGCGGGTGGATGAGCGCCGGCCCGCGCTCCCCTCCCGACTCCTGGTGGCTGGGGCAACTCCTTCTGGCGGGCGGTCATCGGAGCAGGGGGCGGCATGGCGCCGCTCTCAGACCCTCACGGTGGTGGTGGGGACCAGATGGCGATGACCGGATGCTCCGCCACCGTGCGCCTTTCGCTCGTCCCGCCTACTTCTTAAATGGGCCAATCAAGGCCCTGCTCTCCTGCTTCACCGTCCCGTCCGGCACTAACCGACCAGAGGTGTTCAGTCTGGTCCGCCGGCCGGGTATTTAAGGGGCGGAGCCACTTGTGACCGGCCCTGTTCCCGGCCGGCTTTGTCCCGCCCACCCACCCCCTTTTTCTTGGCTGTGGCTAGGTTGTTACTGTTGTATGTATTGTTTAGTAGTTTGGAGGCATGTTGTGTACTGTTGTTCACTGTTGTTCCAGGTACATACAGACTGCTCTCGAATTGTTCACTGTTATGCATTGTTGGGTTTAAGGTTGGTTTATTAAGGTTGCTTTACTGTGGTTATTTGTCCCAACTGTCGGGGGTTGGCGGTTTTGGGCATGGGGCCAGAATCCTGTTTGGGGAAAAGCCGGCCTGCGAGCCCCCTTTTCCCGGGCTGGGGACCCCAATAAGGGGTTTGGGGGGGGAGGCCTGTGGGTTGACATGCCCGGTGTGGCAGTCAGGGCGGCCTGCCTCCTCCCAAGTGGCAGTGGACCACACAGTGGCTGCCGTCCATGTGGGTCCTGGATCTGCCATCTCAGGCTGTACCCAGCATGGGCTGGGCACAGGATACATCAGCTAGCAGCGGGTCACCTGATGTCAGGATTCTGCCTCCATGCTTGCCAATGGCTAATGTTGTAAGTTGTGCTGTAAGTATTAAAAGTTGTGGCCTGTTTTATTCCATACATGTGTTGTGTCATATTTCTTATTCCAGAAAGGGTTAGAAGGTCCCATTTATCAGGTAGGGGCAGACGGGCCCTGGGACCCCTATTGGCCTGGATCCACTAACACCTTTACAGTGCAGGAGCACTTACAACCTTATAGCATTCAGGTTGGCAACAACAAACCAAAATCTTTTCAGCTTTACAACAAAGGTCATTAACTTTCCAACTATACAGAAAGGGAAGTGAAATTTAGAAACAGACACAGACAGTACAACTATGTCACTGGATGACCACATTAGCTCTAAAATATGAATGTTTTCAGAAGGACTCCAGTCACAAATCGTTATTTTCCTTTCTTCCCCTCAGAGATGCAGAAAACGACTCTCAAACATGCTACTTGTGAAGACAACTCTAACATTTATTGCAATAGGACTTCCTTAGTAAAATGGGATATCTCCCATGGGATGTATTAGGAAATGGGATATCTCCTGTTCAGGATGGAGCTGCACTCCCGCAAAAGAGCAGGTTCGTGGCTTTAAATGCGACACAATGAAACTGAATCAAATATTTTTAAGGAGAACCAGTATTACAAAAGGAAGAAAGCATTTCACAACCAGAAAGAGAGGAGAGAAACTGGATTATGTACCAAAAAAGTCTCACCTGAGTTTGTTTCACCGCCCGTTCCACTCGACGAATACTTCCTCTCTCAAGTTTCGTCCGGAGAAGCAGAGCAGAAGTTTGAATTGCCCAGAACTTTGGTTGTGAAAGAAGACACTGAAGGGTGCAAAAAGACAAAAAGAAGCTGAACTTATTTATTTTAACAATGGGGGTAGAGAATATGCTTTTTCTATGAACCCCAGTGCATCTGAGATATACAATATGAATTTCAGTTCACCAGTATGATCACTGATTGGCGAACTCAAAGACTTTTGCCAATACAACAAAGTTTGCAGCATCCTATGAACTGGATCTTATGACCTGAGTTTTCATGAAAGGCTTCAAAATGCATCTTTCAATTTGGGAAAGATTCCAATCAATACATTCTGAGAACATGCCATGGGCACCATTTCCTAATGTTTTAAAACCGTCTCTCTATCTATGGGAACTTTATCCATTCCTTTGTTCTTTTTCCATACAGCAAGACACAGAACTTGCTGGGTGCTGTTCCATCTCTAAGATGAAAAATTCTTTTCATGAAATGCCTCCTTCAATAAAATAGCTGAGAGTTGGTTTAGATCTCTTGCAAGCAATTTGAAAAAGGCAAGCACTGGTTGCAAATAATT
Source organism: Euleptes europaea (assembly GCF_029931775.1). Lineage (NCBI taxonomy): Eukaryota > Metazoa > Chordata > Lepidosauria > Squamata > Sphaerodactylidae > Euleptes > Euleptes europaea. Next base: position 34,809,482 of record NC_079318.1, on the reverse strand, counting down.
TCTGGAATATAGATGAATAAAAAATATAAGAACTTCAAATTTTTACTCAGTGTAAATTTTGCTATTTTTTAAAGTGTACAACTTGCATCTTTGGCTTTACATTTTCATGGGTCCTCTAAAATACAGTGGTATGCAATCACAAAAAATATCTGAGAGTAAAATGAAATAATTTTCAGCCAAAAGAAAACATTATTACATTACATAGATCCATCAAAGAGATCAGATCTATGGTGTAAAGAGAACCTCCTATAGAATGGCAGCAAATACTAGTGCTAGGACACAGCATCAGAGAAGGCCTTGACCTCTATGCCCTGTTCGTTGGCCCTCAAGGGCAACTGGTTGGCTGCTGTGTGAACCAGGATGTTGATCTAATACAAATGTCTGATCCAGCAGGGCTCTTATGATGTATATGTAGTCTTATACTCCAATACTGAACGGCTCTTACAATGAGAGCAAGTTGACATAAATTTACCTTCCTAATTCATCCTCAGTTCCTCAGCTGCTTCCCCTTCCTCTTGGCACTCTGATTAGTTTTAAAAATATATGTAAGCAGGTAGTTTTCTTCTCTGGTCCCCCTACCAGGTTACCCTTAACACCTTCAAAATCTTTAGTTTACAAGCTAGAGGCCTCTGTTCTCACTTCAAGTGGAATGTCCAAGAATGTATGGTTGCTTCTATGATTTGGCAATTTCTATCAACATATATTTCAAAATACAAATCAATCATTGTTTCAACTTGGGCGTACACTTCCCCAGTTCATTTCCCTTGGGTAAGACCAAACATCCAGTATGGAAGATTTCCTATCCCAAAGACATGAAAGCTGTTCACATTAGAATACATCTAGATTTTATTTCTGTCTATAAAATTAATCCTTGGATTGCACAACTAAAAGCAGCTTTTTAATGTAACAGGTGTTTAAAGAATACTTCCAGAGAGAGGCTTAAATCTCTTAACCACAATGGATGCTACCAATTTTGCCCTATGTTAAAAAAAGCAAGATTCCAATGTGATCTGCACAAAGAGACAGCTTAATTAAAAACAGTATTTTAAATATTTGCTCCTGCTAGTCGTGTAGTTCAAAATTTCCACATTACATCATTAAAAATAGCCAAGCTAGATTAGAACAAAGGTCCAGCTAATCCCATACGTCGCACAAAAAGTACAAGATGTACTTCAATCTCAAAAATGTAGTTTTTATATTACAAACTGTTTAGAAATAATGTGTCCTACGAAGCTTCGATGGTCAAGGACAGGAGCTGATCAAGCCACTGAGGGCCAGCTAGCATTAATTATCTTCAATCTCAATTTTTAGCAAAATAGTGCCCAAGCTTCACAACCAAGACCAGACATTTCCTCAGACTCCTACAAATTTTATTGGGAACCATAATTCATTTTTAACAGTTTCTTTGCACGTATTTCAGTTCTGGAATATGCTTTTCACCAAGAGACTTGAAATTAACCTTTTATAGGTCATGAAAATGGATTCCTTCCCTGTTTTAAGGAATTTGTTTTTGGGGGAAAGCTACACGAGGCATGGCTTCTATTTTCACTTAAAATGGAACAGAGCCATATTACCAACATGTACCCGACTCCTGCTGTGGCTGAAAACCACTTCAGCTAAGCTTGACTGCAGTACTGTCGTCCCCCTTTCCAGGTGTTTAGATTGGACCGGTTCCTGAAGCCATTCAAGTACAGACTTCCATACCACATCACAGTACATCGGTCTGCATTTCCTAAGGCCCAATCTCAACAGCAATAAATCAGGAACTTGGATTTATATGAAAAGGAGTTTAACATTTCAATGCCAGAATCGAGGAATTTCATAGGTGATCTCTGACAGCATATCGTCAGGAATTCCTGCTTTGTCTATGTTAATACAGTACTTTTCCCCTTGAGTATACTGTTGAAAACTAAGAGGCTCTGAACAAGGAAGTTCTAGAGAAAATGTGTAAAATTAGACCGTGTCTTGCTAAACTGTTACAACCGATTAGCTCATTTTCTGTAGATTATGTAAAGTAAGAACCTTCCAACCTTCCACCTATTGTACAGTCAACTGTACTGTCAACAGATATGCACTGGTATGCCAAGAAAATCAACCACTCAATAAATGCAATATTTTCAAAACATACCTTTTGTATCCCACCCTAACTCCAGGACAGTTCAGGGAAGCCCCTTGGGACATATCCTATGGGTTTCTGCAAGGCTCTAGCTTATCTCCTATACTTTTAAACAACTAAATGAAACTGCTGGATGAAGGCCTGGATAGGGGGAAACAAGATTTCTCCTCCTGCCACAATCCTCATGGGTTCCCACTTCTGCTGGCCTCCCTATCCCCCTCCTGTTATATTACTGATGACAACAGCTAATGACAACTGAGGGGTAACCTTCTGCTTATAACCGGCAATATGAGGAGTATTTAGGTGCCATTGGTAGTTTTTGTAGTTTTATGTTTTAAATTGGGATTTTATTGTCTAAAATTAGATATTTTTTGGTTAATGTTATTATTGATTATATTAATGTATTTTATATGATGTTACCTGCTCTGAGCCTGGCTTCGGCAAGGGACGGCGGGTTATAAATCACAAAAACAAACAAATAAATAAAACTTATTCCACATGGCTCTCCAATATACATGGACCACCTAAAGTAAGCTGCCCATCAAAACAGATATGCCAGTTTTAACACCATGTTTGAACACCTCGGAGTTACAGAGATTCTACAAATGAAAGTGAAACATTAGGAGAAATAAGATTTTGTTCTTCTTAAACTGTTTCAACACTCTGAAGTGATATGCCAGATCAAACAGTGCTCTGCTGTAATCTTGCTTTCATTACATAAAGAACTCCGTCTTCCTGACCAAATGACTCACAGAAGGTAGTCAGCCAACAATAAATGAGGGGAAGAAGATCTTTGGGCTCACACCGGCCAGTCGTCCATGATTCTGCCAGACAAAACATTGAGCAAGCAAAAGAAAAAAGGAGAGAACAAGAGTTGTGTCTTGTTTTCTCAAAAATTAGATTGCTAAACTGTTTGGATTGTAAGACAACTATATATTTACTTGCATGACATATAACACAATATATTTGTGAAGTCTGAGACAGAAGGAAATAAAAAGTAACCCAGTTGAGAGAAGCACTGTCAAAATTTGTGATCAAAGCTTCACCAAATTTGTTGCAATAGAACATTAACAAAGAATACAGCATCACATTTAAGGTAAGATTAGACTGCTGCTCTAAACAGCACTGCCTGGAAACACAGCATATCAAGTATCTTGGTTCTCACACATACAGCAGGTCACATGCTTAATTTTGTTACCTTTTCTGGGCACTATGATCTGACAGTGGGGGAACAGCAACCCCTGATGTCACAGAAAGATCACTGCACACATGAAGGTGCCTTCTACCAAGTAAGACCATTGGTCCACTTAGCCAAGTATTCTGATAAAAATCACTTGCATTCGCTCTGATTTGGGCTCAGCTGATTATGCAGCACAACCATGTAATGTTAAGAGTACATCTGAGCAAAGCCTTCCCGTACACATGTATTCTCTCTTGTGGTTCCCACCTTGTGGACCAACCTACCAGAGGTGGCCAGGAAGACTCCCTTACTTTGACCATTCCAAGGAATGTGCAAACCAGAAGTGTTCACAAGGGCATTTCAATAAAGGGATCAGACTTACAGTGTAGGGGAACAGTCCAGGAGGGCGCTTCTATGAGGTGAAAAATGGGGGACTGCCACTGAAGACTACTCAGAATCAGTAACTGATTCAACATTAAGCTGTAAGTCGGTTGACCAGAACAGACTATTGAGAACATCTTTCTCCAGTACTGCACTAACTTCACTGGGTATTTCATTGCTGGACGCAATTAAAAGTGCTGGTTCTTACCTTTAAAGCCCTAAATCCCCTGGGACTTGCATATATGAAGAATCTCGGATGAACCTACCCTGACAGTTAAGCGATTTAGTAGAGACCTTGTTCTGTGTTCTCTCACTTTCTCAGGGGAGGTGGCTGACTAACAGAGATCAGGCTTTTCCTTTTGTGGGGCCTCATATGCAGAGTCTCCCTTCAACCCTCCAATCCTGTCAGCACTGTGTGCCCAAGAATGCATGCTCTTGCTGCCCCCACAATTTTGCTTCTTAATAGGGACTAATATCGTAAACATAAATCACAATACTACTAAAAATTAAAGGTGAGATTGATGCCCACAAAAATGAGATTTATCTGCAGTGGAATTTTGTTTGTTTTGATTAGGTCAACTATAAACATAATTATTGATGGGGAAAGCAAACAAGCATATATGTTTCATAGAGAAAAAAGTGATGAGAAACAGAACCAATGGACATTTTCCTTCATATATGTCAACATATATGAAAAATAAGAATCAACAAAGTGGAATGCAAAGACCAGAGAACTTCACCATCTGGCTCACCTTGGGCAATGTTCTACTGTTTTTGATTGCTCCCCCCTCCCTCCATTTTTAATTCTATATAATTTTTCTAATGTCATCCTATGCCTCAACCACCAAGTGAAAGCAAACAAAGATTAAGAAGATTAAAAGTTAAACTGTAAGATTAAATTTTTGATAAATTGGAAACATGAACCACAGAAGTAAATGTCCCAACCTCATTTTTTATGCCAAATGAAAACACTGAACAGTGTATCTACATTAATTAAAACTTAGTTTACCAAAAACACAGCTTTTTATCCCTTCAACTTAATGCTTGGCCAAATACTGTACAAAAGGTAGGGAGTTTAGCTTATTTTATAACTGACAATTCAAACTGGCTCAAGATCAGCCTTTCATCTGTGTTTGTTCCCTGCTAACTTTTATTTTCTTAAGACCGTTTTCAATAGCATTTACATCATTAATCAAATCATAGGAAAGCGACTGTTTCCACAGCTGAAGTTTTATAAAGCACAGTAAAAAATTTAAATAAACCAACTTGATGGTAAGTATGCATCTATAAAAATTTAAATTCTCCATCAAAAAACTAATTTTAAAATAACAGTTTTAAACTCTACAGATACCCATTCGCAGATTGAGTGAAACAAAAAATTCAGACCTGTGAATTCCTTGTTTCAATTAATCTACTAATGGATATCTATAGAAAATAACATGCAAATGAAGAATGAGCCCAAAATTGCCCTTTTGGAGGGTTTCCAGGAGGGACGGAGGGAGGGAGGATAAGGCATTTCTCACAGGCCAACTGAAGAGCACGTGAGGGGGAGCTGTACTGTTTGCCCAATCATAGCTGTTGTTCTACATAGTGTTTAGCTTCAAATGTGAAGTCCAACAACAGCTTTCTGTGGGGGAAAGAGCATTGATAAAAAGGTTTCAGAGTCTGTTAGGTTGTAGTGCAGGTAGCTAGGTACCTAACGTCCCTCAAGTAGTTAAGAGTTTGGCCCGGGGACAAAATGTGCAGAAGGAAAGGAATGCAGTGGGGTCCTGGGGGAAAGGCAACGGAGAAGACTAGAGGGGTGGAGGGGAGGGTACGGCTTTCCTCCCAGATGTGTGGAGGCCTGCCCCACAGCCGCCTTCCACCACTCCAACCTCTGGTTGGGGCGGTGCAGTGAAGAAGACCTCCACCTGCAGAGATGCCTGCAGGTGCTGGCACTGGGCAGGGTTCTGCTGCTCAGGCTACTCCTCCTCCAGTTGTTCTTGAGATCAGCAGGAGGAGGAGGAGCCTGAGCTATCTTTTGGGGTGAGCTTGGGGGACAAGTGGCCTGTGTTTAAGATTGTTCTGCTGGGCTTCTGTGTACTGCCCTTGCTTCTGCTGCTTGCAAAAGTGCCACCCGCCCCCCTGTGCTTAAGATTGTTCTGCTGGGCTTCTCTGGGCTGATATTAGTTCTTCTGGGCTTGCCACATTGGCTTGTGGTTCTGCTGGGATTCCTAGGTTCTGCACTGGTTCTGTTGGGTTTATGTTGGTTCTTGGCCTGGGAGGCATTGACCTGTGTTGCTTTTGCCCTGGAGGAAAAAAATCTTCTCAAACACAAACATTTCTTTATAAATGTCTATAATCAATGACTACTTTCAATAATACATGGTTTTTAATCCTATTAAAACTAATGAAATTTACAGACGTCTAAATGAGAAACTAACACCCGACAATAAGAGTTTATGTCCTATGACTCACTATCTATAAAATGTAATATTTAATGAAACACTGCAAGTCTGCTGAAGAGATTTTTGCTCCCTCCCCTTCTTACAGCAAATCCCAAATAGAGATATGAAAGCACCCAAAAAAAAAAAGCCCTGGAACAATTCAGCCTTTTGAAATATATGAAATGTTTGTTAAGACACGGTTTTCCTTATTCAAAATGCATTCTGGGTAGTATGAACATTTTTCTGTAGGACAGTCTACAGGACTGGATAACGCCTGTGTATTCTGTAGACTTATACAATACTTCTATCCAATATATCTATATCTAGAGGGCAATGGAGTCTTTATGGGAGCTGCACAAAGTATCTTCTTCACTTACAGATTTCTACTTGCTTTCCCCTGATAACTTTAGGCTGAGAAAATGTCAGTAAGGATCTGAACCCACATCTCTCATATTCTCATCAAAAACTCTAACCATTACACCACATTGGCTCAATGGGTGCAGGTTATATTAAAAATACACAGATCAGTAAAAAAAACAACCCAACAAGCCAAACCCCCCCCCCCAACAACCCATACTCTATCTAGCCATTTACACCAGTTAACACACATTAGACAATGTGGGTTCACGGACAAAGGGGAAACTGAAAATTGCTTCAGACTGCACACATGAGAATTACTTAGACATGAAAGGGGATGGGGGGGAAATGCTGGATAGCCACTTAAAGATGCCCAAAGGCACATGCAGGGAAGTTGAAAGAAAGAAATAGTGTGGAGATGTTTCTATGCTAATGCTAGAAGCCTCCAAGCAAAAAATTGGGGAGTTAGAGTGCATGGTTTTAAGAGAAAATATAGATATAGTGAGCATTACAGAAACCTGATGGAGGGGAGAGAACCAGTGGGATACAGTCATCCCTGGTTACAAACTGTATAGAAATTACAGGGAAGGGTGTATTGGAGGAGGTGTTGCTATGTATATCAAGGAAGGCATAGTGTCTAATAAGCTAGAGACCATAAAAAGGGCAGACTCGTTCACAGAATCCTTATGGGTGACGATTACAGGCCCCAAAGGTGATTTAGTACTGGGGATGTTCTATCGGCCCCCTGACCAAATGGCTCAGGGTGATCTTGAGATGGAGAATGAAATTAGGGAAGCATGTAAAGGTAATGAAGCAGCAATAATGGGAGACTTCAACTTCCCTCATATCGATTGGATAAATGTATGTTCCAGTCAAGCCAAAGAGATAAAAATTTTAGACATCCTAAATGACTGTGCCCTCAAACAGTTGGTAATAGACCCAACCAGAGGGGAGGCGATCCTGGATTTAATACTCTATGGTGCTGTCAGTAACTTGGTGCGGGATGTGGATGTAGTTGAGCCAGTTGGCAATAGTGATCACAATGGCATCAAATTTAATTTATATGTAAGTGGGAAAGTGACTGGGAAATCTCACACAATTACCTTTGACTTTAAAAGAGGGAACTTCTCTAAAATGAGAAAAACTGGTAAAGAGGAAGTTGAAAGGAACAGTTAGGAGGATTAAATCTCTTGAAAAGGCTTTGGGGTTACTCAAGTCCACATTACTAGAGGCTCAGCTAGATTGTATACTGCAGGTCAGGAAAGGTAGTAATAAGTCCAAGAGGTCACCACCATGGCTAACGGGTAAGGTGAAGGAAGCAGAAAAATTCTTCCTTCAGAGACTTGAAGGTTTGCCCAAACGAGGCAAACAGAAGCAAACACAAACTTGCACAAAGCAGATAATTAGAGATGCAAAAAAAAAAAAGATTTTGAGGGGCATATTGCTAAACACATCAAAACAAACAATAAGAAATTCTTTATGTATATTAACAGTAGGAAACCAGCTAGGGAAGCAGTTGGACCATTGGATGACAATGGGAGAAAGGAACTCTAAGGGAGGATAAAGCGATTGCTGAAAAACTAAATGAATTCTTCTCATCTTTCTTCACTGATGAAGATACAGGGCAGATTCCTTCTCCTGAACAGAGACTTTGGAAAGGGGAGAATGAGGAACTGTGGCAAATAGTGGTAACAAGGCAGGAAGTCCTAGAACGTCTAGACAAACTGCAAACTAACAAGTCACAGGGACCAGACGGTATTCATCCTAGAGTTCTTCAAGAACTCAAATGGGAAATTGCTGAACTTCTAACAAAGAAATGTAATATGTCCCTTCAATCAGCCTCTGCACCAGAGGACTGGAGAATGGCCAATGTAACACCCATTTATAAAAAAGGTTCCGGGGGGACCCAGGAAATTACAGGCCAGTTAGCTTAACGTCTGTTCCGGGTAAATTGATGGAAAGCAGTATTAAAGATAAAATTGTCAAGCATATAGAAGGACAAGGCCTATTGAGCAAAACCCAACATGGCTTCTGTAAAGGTAAGTCCTGTCTCACTAACCTATTAGAGTTTTTTGAAAGCTTCAATAAGCATGAGGACAGGAATGAGCCTGTGGACATTGTGTATTTGGATTTCCAAAAAGCTTCTCACAAAGTCCTCACCAAAGACTGCTAAGTAAACCTCATAGTCATGGGATAAGAGGACAAGTCCTCATATGGATTGAGAGCTGGCTGAAAAATAGGAAGCAGAGAGTAGGAATCAATGGTCAGTTCTCACAATGGCGGGATGTGAGCAGTGGGGTGCCTCAGGGATCTGTGTTGGGACTGGTGCTATTCAACCTGTTCATCAATGACCTGGAGTTGGGGTTAAACAGTGCAGTAGCCAAGTTTGCAGATGACACCAAATTATTTAGGGTGGTTAAAACAAAATTGGACTGTGAAGAGCTCCAGAAGGATCTCTACATACTGGAAGAATGGGCATTAAAATGGCAAATGAGATTCAATGTGAGCAAGTGTAAAGTGATCCATATTGGGGCGAAAAATCCCAACTTCACATATACACTGATGGGATCTATGCTGGCAGCGACAGACCAAGAAAGGGATCTTGGGGTGGTAGTGGATAGCTCAATGAAGATGTCAACCCAGTGTGCGGCTTTAGTAAAAAAGGCAAATGCCATGCTGGCCATAATTAGACGAGGAATAGAGAATAAAACTGCTGATATCATATTGCCCTTGTACAAATCTATGGTGAGACCACACTTGAAATACTGTGTACAGTTCTGGTCACCACACCTAAAAAAGGATATTACAGAGCTTGAGAAAGTGCAAAAAAGAGCAACCAAAATGATTAGAGGAACTGTCCTATTGGGAGCAGTTAAGACACTTAGGGCTGTTTAGCTTGAAAGAAGGCAGCTAAGGGGAGACATGATAGAGATCTATAAAATTATGAATGGTTTGGAGAGAGTGGACAGGGAGAGGTTTTTCTCCCTCTCCCATAATACTAGAACGCGAAGTCATCTCTTGAAGCTGGAGGGTGACAGATTCAAAACAGATAAAAGGAAGTATTTTTTCACACAACGCATAATTAAATTGTGGAACTCCCTGCCCCAGGATGTGGTGATGGCTGCCAACTTGGAAGGCTTTAAGAGGGGAGTAGACATATTCATGGAGGAAAGGGGTATTCACGGCTATTAGTTAAAATGGATACTAGTCATGCTGCATACCTATTCTCTCTAGTATCAGAGGAGCATGCCTATTGTTTTGGGTGCAGTGGAACACAGGCAGGATGGTGCTGCTGCAGTCGTCTTGTTTGTGGCTTCCTAGAGGCACCTGGTTGGCCACTGTGTGAACAGACTGCTGGACTTAATGGGCCTTGGTCTGATCCAGTAGGGCCTTTCTTATGTTCTTATGACAACTCTATAAGCTGCTTCCACAGACTATCAAATCTCCATCTCAAACGTTTACAAGCATAATTTAAAATGTTTATTTACAAAAGGCCATCTGCTTTAACAGATGGACCACCACTAATAGTTTGGTGCCAGGTAGACTCCCTTTGAAGGGCTGGGACACTGCTGAGCTGGGACACTGCTATTATCTCCCTTGTACCCTCCCACGTTTTAAACGGTTAGGGTAAATGAAGGGGGATATCCAGGATATCCAGTGATGGCCTCCAAGCTCAGGACAGGTTTACATGGGGGACAACAATTCTTTCAATACTGTGGCACCAAACTAAGGTGTTTTTTTTAACTTCACAACCACCGCGAAATGCTAAGTCCTGGAAAAGAAATAGGAAAATTCAGAAAATATAGCCACCTACTTTTTTTCAATTTTTCCAATGGAAAAACTGGGATATTTGATAGAACACTGGGAAAAAAATCCTATTAAATATTTTTATTTCAGAATGAATTAAAGGCTTTGTAAGACCAGATTTTACTCACATAAGATGTGCAGTATAAATTCTGATGTAACAATCTGCAGCATTTAAAAAAAATTCCTTAAGCTGTTAGAAATGAACGGATAACAATGGAATAATTGTACATTCTCCTCCTTCATTTGTTTTAAATTTGTGAACTAGACATACTTGCTCTCTATACTGCTTCTGGTTATGTATTTTTGCATTTTAATAATAATAATAATAAAAGAATCTACAGAATTAATAGTAATTCCTAAGTATCCTGTAGACCTATACAACATTTCGTGATTAATATTTGGCAACAACAATATCCTGTGTTCAGTGATAATGCTTTATTAAGGAGTTCAGTGCTTTCAATGTTTTAAAGTTTTAACTTGATATTCAAGCATTCTGGTAGTCTTACCTATTGTGACCGTATGAGAATATTTTTGTACAAATAATAACTTTTGTTTACTACAGAACTTGTTTTCTACCTTCAACTTTTATTTGTTCCTACATCTCAATGAAGTATATTTGCAGTTTTGCTTATACACACTAAGGCGTTTACAGCTTCACAAATACATCAAATAGAATTGTATATGCTAATTTATAAATGACACATTTTATGTTAAGGTAGTAAAATAAGTTTAGGTTTGAGAGGAAGGTGAATATCTCATAGATTTCACTGTTTCTCCAAATTTCCATCTTCTCCACCAATTTGGGGGGGGGGAGAGAGTTTTTTCTGTTGTTTCAAAGTTTGCAGATATTTTACACCCCTACAACTAGCACTTCAATTTGGAAGTGACAGTAGTAAAGATGAAATAAAACAGGAATCCCATGTTTAGATCCTTACTATCTCAGAAGGGGCACAGATGTCAAACCAACTAAAGCTGGGATCCCTGGTCACAACTGCTACCTTATCATCCAGGAACAGCTACAGCTCCATGAAAACCAACAAGCTGCAAATTTGGATTTTCAAGAAATGTTCAGCCTTAGCTATAAGAGATGCAATATCCACCTACAGCTCTACCATTTCTCCAACCAAGAATACTTCTGCCTTGCCTGCATTAAATTTTAGTTTGTGTGCTTCAGTCCAGTTCATAATTTCTTTGGTTGCTATAACCTGCCAGGGATACAAAATGCTTTAAATAAATAAACAAATCCTGAGACCCTGAACATTTTCTTCAGGTATACATGTTCAGAGCAAAAAATACAAGTTTTAAATATTAGTAGATGCAACAAAAATGGTCATCCTTGATATGGATTTTTGGCACTGAAAGATCAACATATTTATAGGACACTGAGATACAATGCCCATGTTGAAATCGTGACCCCTGATTCACTTTTAAGAGACTTGTATGGATTCGGATGCTTCAAGATATCTTGAAAGGTTTTCCCTTCTTCAGGACTGATATATTTAAGCGGATATCAAATGAATGTATGACAACCATCTAACCAGCCTGCAGATTTAGGAATCCACATGTAGGCTGAAAAGATGCCTGCTCACACACTCACACACAAAACAAAGTGTATATGATGTTATAGAAGCTAGGGTCAAAGATCTATCTTGACTTTACTGACCAAATTCTGCTTCTCTATTAATGTTTATACAACATTTATATCAAGAAGGTGTTTGCAATGTTTTACAGTGCTGACAGGCATCTTGAAAGCTCCTGAAGGCTAGAGATGCTATTTTGTTTTACATTCCTAGCTGTGACAGTATTTTGATTTCCGGGATTGTAGTAAGGGTTGGAGATCTGGCACAGAAGCTAAATGTTTCCTTGTGACTAATTTCCACCGGAAATATATTAAGCAACAGATATGAAAATAAATATTCAAATTAAAAACAAACCTCATAATTGACTACAAGCAATATATCATTCAAGGATGGTGAAATATAGCCTTCTTGACATTAAGCTAATTAAATTATATGCATCGTCAAGGAGCAACTGCAGAATTACTAGTTCACTAATTTTTGGATCATCGGCCACTAGGTGTCACTGCAGAGTTTTCCTACATAAAGGATTTGTCCAAAAGATAAGGCTTAATGAATTCACAAGAAAATTCTGCAAGGAAGCCCCTCACAAAGCCACTCTTTTGCCACAAAGTGCATGCACTCTCTGGCAACATCTCAATAACAGTGCCAATATAAAAACTGTGACATGTCCAGGAACCCAGTAATTTGAAAGGCAGCCTTTTAAATAAACTCTTTCCATTATTGAGATTTTTAACAAAATAAATAGATTTGAATCACACCTAGGTTTACTCCACAGATTTCATTGTGGCAGGATTTCTGTTGTATCTCATCTAGTCATGAAGAAGTAGCAGGAAGTACGGGACCAAGTATGAATTCAAGTGGGAATTCTGATTGATAGAACAAGGAACACTTAGAACACAGGAAAGTCTAAGTCAGGGGTGGGGAATGTCAGGCCCGGGGGCTGTTTAAGCACGTGAAATCATTTGGGCTGGCCCTTCGTGGGTCCTGCAGATCTCTAGCTCAGAAGGATCTAAGACTGGGGAGCTGTCCCCTCCTGCAGACAGGAATAGCCTCTGTTCAAGGCGGATGTGAGTTCGTTTTGCAGAGTAAAGGAACCTTTTTCCCCCTTGCAAGAGTCGTTAGCTATGGAGCTGTTAGGACCGCCCAAGAAACTGTGTTAACCCTTTCCCACTCAGGCCATGGAGAAAAGTATTCCCTCTGTACTACAAGAGGGCTGTGGGCAGAAGTGATGACAATGGAGGGGTTAAAGGGGGCAGGGCCAGAATGCGGGGGGGGGGGAGAGTTCTTAGCCAGTGTGTCCTCATTTCATCCCTGCAGGCGGAGGTAGCAGGAGCCGGCTGTAGAATCCAGCCCTGACCATGTGGATGGCTACACCCAGCTGGTGCAACAGACCATCCTGTGCCACCAGGTGGGCGAGTGCGCCACTGGTTGGATGCCTGCCTGCTTGCCCGCGCCGGGGGGATCATCTGGGGCAACTGCCTGCTTGGGGCTTGGTCGGCGAATTTTTAAGTTGATAATTTTGTATGGCCCATGAATGATGCTATAAATATCCAAATGGCCCTTGGCGGAAAAAAGGTTCCTCATCCCTGGTCTAAGCGCTTTCGGGATTTCAATCACAGAAAGTAGGAGTCACTTGATAACATACCCATTGACATAGAAACATGGGAAGTTTCTACCAGACATTCATGTGCCAGGAGCAAAAAGCTAATCATACAATATATCATAAATATTGCTCTGCAATAACCCACATCCGCTGTGCCGAAGTACACTATATTAGATATAGGCCTAATGTGTACCTGCTTTATGTGGACATTGCATAAGCTCTAGTTGGACACCGTGTTTTGCTGCTAGCCATTTTCCTTTACCCTTAACACCACCTCTTGCACAGTATGTTATTTAATTTATTTTTAAATGGGAAACTGAGATTAATATGCAGAAATGTGTCTAAGACAATACCATATCTCTTAGATAAGCTTCTTTCATTCATTCCTTTGTACTGTGGCTATATGCCACAAATTGATGATTGTCCTGCAACTGGAATACAACCATCATCAGTGCTTAGCACAAACACTGCAGAAGAAGAGGTTGAGTGGGGGATGATTGCTCTCTTTAAGTATTCGAAGGGCTGTCACTGAGAGGAGGGCAGGGAGTTCTTGTTGGCAGCAGAGATAGGACTTGCAATAATGGGTTTAAATTACAGGCAGGAAGGTACCGGTTGGATATTAGGAACAATTTTTTTACAGTAATTGTTCAGCAATGGAATCAGCTACTTAGGGAGGTGGTGAGCTCCCCCTCACTGGCAGCCTTCAAGCAGCAGCTAGACAAACACTTGTCAGGGATGTTCTAGGCTGATCTTGCATCGAGCATGGGGTTGGACTAGATGGCCTGTGTGAAGGAAAAGCACCCTGCTTTCCTTCTATGAAACACTGGTTCAGGCTTCAGGCCTAGTATTCTCTGATATTAACCTTTGGAGCATTAAATATTGAGGGGCCTGGAATAACAAGCCGGCTTCTCACAAATCACAGTGGAATGTACTTTCGTTTTTAGAAGTACTCCTTAAAGGTCTCAAGGTTGGAGATAAACAGCTGCCCTGACTTTACAGCCATCGGGGGCAGCACCAACGATTTATCTCCTTGACAACAAATGGCCCAATAAGCGTTATCTCTGAGTTGGAGTCTTCCCAGGTGCCTCGCATGTCTGCAGAATGCGAGTCAGCGGTAACACTCGTGACTGAGAGATGACTTAACAAATTAGTTCAGGGCTAATTGAGCTTCTCGCCATTTTATTGGCTAAGATGGCCATAGGCCGCTAAGATGGAGGGAATAAAATGAGCCCTGTTTGGACTTAGAAGCATGGAGGCTTTTGGGATGCGCGGGCGCATCCTGGAGTCTTTCATCATCTTTTGCTTTGTCCCATAGAACGAATCTATGCTTGACTGAGGAGACCAGCATGCTGACACCCAGATGCTAACTCTTGGACTGTGGTAACTCTTTTGCATATCCAAAAGCTTTGCCAATTTGCCTGATTGCCTAAACCTAAGCCAATTGCCTTTCTGATGAAATGTGTAGTTAGATTATTGAAGCTTTCTTGTTTTATATGCTAACCTGCCTCACGTTTGTCTTTCTGTAACGAGCACAAACCTTTGAATAAACTTTTAGTTTATTATATTTGATGTGTCTAGTGGTTTCTATGGTTTTCCCAAGCCTGAATCCTAGTGCCTAGACTGGCTTTGCCCATGCTATCTTTTGTGTAAACCTTTTTGGACAGTGTGAACCACTCTGACCAAGTCTCAGCTTGGCAGAGGAGACTCACCCTGTATTTGGAGCTTGGCAAGGGTTGCTCTGAGCCCTTTGCCTGGAGGCTCAACCTTTTGACTCAGAGCTGGTGGCAGCGACCCGTTCAGCTCAAGGCGGAAGCCGGGAGTTGAACGTTTTGTTTTGTAGATTACCCCAAACCTAAACAAAGCGAGCCCAGCTGGTGGAGACTGGTTGGCGCTCTTTTTGACAGCCTGTATGGCCCCTTCCAATTCTATGACTTCTATGACTTTCAAGAAACATTTTTATATTAACTTGAAATGTCAACAGTTAAAGTTAGTAAGTAGGATTGTCCAAAATAAAATTTCGGTAAATTTCGGGATTGGGTTTATTGGGCCAGATTTTTTTGTAAACCTGGAATAAATTAAATACCCACAGTGGTAAATATTGGCATTCAGCTTATTACAAGGTTTACCGAAAAATTTGGGCCCTTTATAGTCTATGGGGATTTTTTTGATGCTCCTAGGGAAGGTAGTTTTGGAGGCAGACCCCCCGAATTTGCAACGTGGCTGCAAGGGACTCTCCTTAGACAGTCAGCAAAGTTTGGTGAACTTTGGGACAGGGGGTCCAATTTTATGGGCCTGCAAAAGGGTCACCCCCTTCCTCCAGGCATTTGTGAGCCAAGCTGTCCATCGGTTTTCAGGTTCAGAAGTTCAGCATTGCCGAGGACTGGTGGAAAGAGCCAATTGCCAGGCTGGCACCTCAAAGTCTGGAGGCTGCCTTCATATCTGGGTTGCATAGCATGATGTCCATGCAAATTAGCTTCCAAACTGAGGGACAAGGCTTAAAATGCAACAGAAAGCACAGAGCCATGCCTCTGAGCAAAGGCGAATAGCTGAACCCGAAAAAGCTGAATATTTATTCGGCTTTTTCATGAATTGCCTATTCAGCTTTGGGGAGGCATTTGGTAAATCTGAAGCCCCAAAATTACCGAAACAGTAAATTTTGGGTTTATTTTCGGTTTAGGTTTATTGATATGCACAACCCTATTAGTAAGCATCCAAATATCTTTGCTAATGTTCTTGGGTTTTTTTTATTGTACACCAAGAAGAAATGCCAAACAAGTATGGTTGAATCAAGAACAGGGCATGATGTAGTGGGTAGAGTTGTGGACTAGGATGTAGGAGACCCCGGTTCAAATCCCCACATGATTGACAGCCAGTGTGGTGTAGCAGCTAAAGTCTTAGACTACGATCTGGGAGACCTAGGTTTGAATCTTCACTCTAACATGGAAGATTGCAAGGTAACCTTGGTCCAGTCACACACTGTCAGCCTAACCTACCTTACAGGGTTGTTGTAAGGATCAAATAAAGAAGAGAACAATGTAAGCTGCTTTTTATCCTCTCTGGGGGGAAAGGTTGGGTATAAATGAAGTAAATATAAAAATATATGCTGCTTTCCCTTCTTTTTGCAGTCTTCTACACCGTATAAAAAGAAGATGAACACCCAGAACAATGTAGGATGCAGCATTAGAGGCTAACATGCGAAGATGGGAAAAATGGAAAGAATTGCCACCACTACCCCACAACTCTTGCATGAATTGAATAGGTGCTCACACAAGACTGGGGGTGAGTGGGATTTCTGTTAACTTGTCTTCTCACTGCAGCTCCCCAAGCTACATACCAAGGATTCCCTGACCCTCAGCAGCAAGGTGATTTCAATAAGGGGCAGGCAGCGAGGATCTCTGCTGTTCAAAGTAACCTGGATCCAATTATTCCATTATTCAGAAAAGTTAGTCATTTTTAAAGTGATCTATGAGCTCTATTAACTGATGTGCAGTTCAAGCGTAAAGATAGCTCCTTACCGATGTAAAAGCAAGCAGCTCCTCATCAGTAAGTTTATGGACTGGGTTGTTTTTCTGAAAGTCTATGCTGTAAAATAAAATCTTATTTTGAGTATTAATAATAAATTGTAATGCAATTAAAATGTAGCATGCTGTTACGTAACACCTCATTTTTAAAATTAAAATTAAAATTAACTGTCCTACAATACATTTTTAAAACTTAACTGAGATATCACATTTTGTTCATACTTATTTTTGTAGATATCTTTCATGTATCCCTGAAATCGTCATATCAAAACTATCACACAGCCCAGCAAACTTTGACTTGTGTGCAGGTGGCAGAGTTCAGAAGCTCTGAAAATGCTAATGGGCCCAAAAATGGTTCTGCACCATGAGGCACCAGCCTCAACAAACAATGCAATGCACGCTTGGACCCACACTCTGAACCCTAAAACATTTTAACTAACATGGTTGAGTTTCTGCAGACATTTCAGGGGAAAAAATCATAAATATTTGAGGAAACAAATGTATCATTTTACCAAATTCCAAGGATAACAGCAAGCTCTTCTGCACACAAGTCAGGCATCTGGTTGGGATGAGATTCTGCAAACTTTATTTCATTTAGTACCGTGTCATCATTTAGAGCGTAATTCTGTTGGGAAATACACAAAAGCAATACATTTCATCTAAATCTTCCATCTGTCCGAAAGTGGTAATTTTGAAAAAAAAATGTTGAATGACAGGGTCAGGATAGAACTTCTGTCAGAAATCTGAATTCTCAAGTTAACTATACAACAGAAAAAGATATCTTGGCTTTGTTGAAGGTAACTGTCCTACTGGTATTAGTTAACAGATGATGGGGAGGAGGGACATCATAGAGGTTTATAAAATTATGCAAGGGATGGACAAACTTTTTCCCTGTCTCTCATGATACCAGAACTCAGCAGCACCTGCAGAAGTTACTGAGCAGGAGGCTGGGAACAGAAAAAGGAAGTACTATTTCACTCAATGAGTAATTCACTTTATGGAATTCACCACAACAGGATGTAGCGATGATCACTAGTTTAATCAGCTGTAAAGGAGGATTGGACAAATTCATGAAGAGCAGCTCATCAGTGGCTATTAGCCACAATGACTAAATTGAACCTTCATGCTTAGAGGCTGTAACTTTCTGAATGCAAGTACTTTGGGGGGGGGGGGACAACATGGGGAGAGTTTTGCCTCCTTGCCATGTTTACAGGCTGTCCAAAGACATCTGGTTGGGTGTGTAAACAGCAGGCTGGATTAGATGGACCACTGGTCTGATCTCCACCATGGTTGCACTTATTTTCTTAGCTGGAACATAAGAAAAACCATACTGGATCAGAACAAGGCCTATCAAGTCCAGCAGTCTGTTCACACAGTGCCCAACAAGGTGCCTCTAGGAAGACCACAAAGAAGACAACAGCAGCTGCATTATCATGCCTGCGTTTCACAGCACCTAATAGGCATGTTCCTCTGATACTGGAAAGAATAGGTATGCATCACGACTAGTATCCATTTTGACTCCATGAACATGTCCACTCCTCTCTAAAAGCCTTTCAAGTAGGCATCACCACATCCCAGGTCAGGGAGTTCCACAATTTAATTATGCGTTGTGTGAAGAAATACTTCCTTTTATCTGTTTTGAATCTCTCACCCTTCAACTGCAGCAAATGACTCTGCATTCTAGTATTATGAGGGAGAAAAACTTCTCCCTCTCCACACCATGCATAATTTTATAGACCTCTATCATGTCTCCCCTTACTGACCTTTTTCTAAGCTAAACAGCCCTAAGCGTTTTATCAGCTCTTCATAGGGCAGTTGCTCTAGTCCCCTGATCATTTTGGTTGCTCTTTTCTGCACCTTCTCAAGCTCTGCAATATCCTTTTTTAGGTGTAGTGACCAGAATTGTACACAGTATTTCAAGAGTGGTCTCACCATAGATTTGTACAAGGGCATTACCATAGCAGCAGTTTTATTCTCTATTCCTTGTCTAATTATGGACAGCATGGAATTAGCCCTTTTCACAGCAGCTGAACACTGAGGTGACATTTTCATCGAGTTATCTACTACCACCCCAAGATTTCTTTCTTGGACTGTCGCTGCCAGCACAGATCCCATCAGTGTATATGTGAAGTTGGAAACATGCAAGGTTTCCTATTTACCATTAGGCATAATGCAAATTCTTGCGGCATTGTCCAATATTTTTTTGCAAAATACATTTATGCACCAGAGCCTAAAGAATACTCTTTTGTTCTATATAAAATTATCAACACTTGCCACCATACATTTAAGTGCATAGTTCGGAAATGACAAGCTTGTACTGCCATTTGCTGTATAACTCTAACACATGCATTACACTGTCTCCATTTTTATCACTTAAAAATGAAACCCAAAGACTTTGACCATAATTTGATAAGACAAACAGTTCGACATTCAGACATATGGGAAGGCAATACTGCAAGTTGAATGGCACACTGCATTGCAAAACAAAATAATTTTTAGCTCTATACCTGTGTTAAATTTTCTAGTGGTGTAGGTGCTGGAGTAAGCTCCCAGTGAGGAGGAAGGATGCCATCTTTCCTTTGAACATCTAATATAAGCTGTGCTACATATTTTTCCTGAAATCGTGTCCTTTTCCCCAGAGCACCTGCAGAAAGTTAGCCATTAAGAAGAAACAGAAATTCCAGCAGTCACAAGGGTAGAAGCTGGTGATTAAACATATGTGACCAAGGACATAGTGATAAACGGCAACCTATTAATAAATAGAACCCCTATATTTCCCCATGTCGCCTTCAACACCCCCAAAAATGGAATTCCTGGGGGTCATGGGACCTCCATGGTCAAAAAGCTTCTGGGCACAAAAGCCAGCAGTTAAACTCTGCCACCCTTCATCTACCAAGCTCTGTCATGAAACAAACACACCCAGCCCAGCAATGCCTTTTCAGGGACCAGAGAGGTGCAACAGGGGAGGGAAGATGGGGACACATCTGCAACCATAAGCTTCTTCCATTTGACAAACAAAAAATCCAACCCATTTTTATTGGTTTGAGTGATGTTTCTAAGAACAAAGGTTTTTTGTTTTGTTTTTAAGAAACAAAAACTGTGCATGAAACAGGCTGTAAATGAAATACAGTTGCCTAGGGAACAGTTCTCTTGCCCAGGAGTCATGTTTAAGACTTCCTACTGTCGGACTTAGAAGGTAAAGCAAAAACTGACAAAAGAGCAAAGAGATCAAGGAGATATGGAAATAACAATGGCAGAGATTTTAATAGAGGTGTTCCAAACTGACTGAATTTGTCGGTTTTTTACTCCACTTCAAACTCCACAGTGCATTTGTACAAGAGTAAAGACTTCAAGCCTGTTCAGCAATTTAACCCGCCATCAAGGACTGCCTCTCAAAGGTACCCCCAAGAAAGGTACCCCCAAGGTATCCTTGACCATGACGCTCCAAAAATTAACACAAGCAACAAGGAATAAACTGCTTTATGGACCAGGTCATGGTTCTTTGGCCAGCCAAAGGTCTAATTTCCCTATGCTAATTTTAGACTGTCAAAGAGAGGACATTTTGGAGGACATTGATTCATAGGGTCGCCATGAGTCGGAAGCAACTTGACGGCACTTAACACACAAACACACACAATTTTAGACACAAAGTCCTCTTCTAAAAAGCAGTCTAGTGGATGCAACTTTGGTATACTTCAGATAACGCAAGCATATTATTAGATAGGGAGTAATTTTATAAGGTGGATGAGATGGATTGATTCAATCAAGGAAGCCATGGCCTTCATGTTGCAAGTCCTGAGCAAAGCTGTTAATGATAGGACGTTTTGAAGGTCATTAATTCATAGGGCAGCCATAAGTCAGAAGCCAACTTGACAGCATTTAACACACAATTTTATAAGAATTTTATTTGATAACTTACACAGCGTTCAAAATTTGGTAAAGAAAGGATTTCTTAGGCTGATGCAATTCTTCATTGTTTAATACAGAACACCTAAAAAGAGCATTAGAACATACAATTCCCACTTTTTCTTATTAAGGCCATACACAAGTCCAAAATGTCATTGACTTTATAGTGTCATGCACCAGAACAGCTCTAACCAACTCACGCATTTCCCTGAAGGCGTCAGGCAAGTCCAGGATGACAGCACGACCATTCTTTATCAGTTTCATCTTTAAAAACTAAGACCCATGGACATCAATCAATCAATATCACCATGTCAAACACTCCAAAGCAACAGGGCTTTGTGAAAAATGCAATCAGCACCACATATTCTAAGACAAGGTTGCCTTCTCCCAAACAAATGGTTGCAGAAATAATTTTTACTTCTCATGGGTTAGTACAGCCAGGAATTGGGAAGCTTATGTAGTGCATTTTAGGATACTCTCAAGAGAAATGGTATTTAGGTATGTAACTCAGACACTGAAAGGTAAGGCAGAGAAAAGAACAGCAGAAAAACAAGGAAACACAAATGTCCAAATAACTGCAAGATACAAAGTCAAAATAAAAAGTAGAACTGAAAACATCTCACCACATTTCTCAAAACTACTTATTTGCAAAATTCAAATGCACACTCTGATTCAATTTTACATCAGACCATTCGTGTTTGTATATGGGATAAATAAAGAGCAAATGATCCAAAAAGGAAAGTAAGAAAGAATTACTGGTCCCATTTATCATTATTTAAAAATCAAGATTACAATGGGCATTTGACCTCTATAGGACCCAACTTAATGGCAGTATAACTTAATAACTTTGCTTCTTTCTTGTTACAATAAAAAACAAGAAGCAGATTTATGAAGCGTCAGTTTTGAAAATTCAAAATTTGTGAGAAAATTAACTTGTGAACAAGCCAGAAGATCATGCAGTGTGAGTTAGCAGCTGACACAATAAAGCTGCCCTGTAGGGAAAGAGCGCATTATACGAGGTGCTCTCTTGCATGAGCAGAAGTCACTTGTGCAAGGGAAGTCCCCTATCTACGCCAATTTCCCCTTCATGCTGTAGTCCCCCATGCCACATTCAATCACAAGAGCTACTTTTCAGATGAAACAACTACAGTAGGAAGGAGTAGACAGAAAAGTCCTATTCCATGAGTGGAATCTGGTCGTTGTTCACTGGATCTAAGCCCATGTGAAACACAGCATGGCATCAGGTATCAGTAAAGATATACTAACAGATGAACATGTAACCACTTGTGCCTTCAGATGGGAGCATTTATTGCTATGCCAGAAGCAGAGCGGCAAATGTAGATACACAAAAAGTAGAACTTAAAACACCAGAACACATTTCTCGAAACTACTACACAAATTAACCTTCAAACACCAACCAGCCAACTGCAGACCTGACTTTGTATTCAGTGCTCGTGCACCAGCATTCACAACTGCTCAGAGACATCTTTCTTTGGAATTCTCAAGCAGCAGCTTTCGATCACTGCCTAGTTTGAGCAATGGTTCCCAGAGATTCTAGTAACTTGCTTGAATAATTAGGCTCTGTAGTTCTTTTTTTTTCTTTTTTTTTCAAAGAGCAAAAATGTAATTTTTCCATTAGAAGAAACTTCAAGGTATGAAGAATAAAAAAAGCTTTAAAAAAAAGAAGTCTGCTACAACGGAAGTCCAGAGCTCCTTCTATAACTCCCTCTAAGTAGCAAACTTGATGGTTCCAGGCTTGTTGCCCAAACCTGCACTGAATTGCTCGAATGTTCCAACAACCATGGAATGCTGAAGTTGAAGAGAGAGAGAAAAGGCAGAGGGTGGGAAAGGTCAGTCTATATTCAAGCCCGTAATCGCCTATAGAATCCTGGAGGCATGAAATGCAGTTTCTTCCTGCTTGAATATAGACAGCCAGAGTGGTGTAGTGGTTAAGAGCAGCGGTGGACAATCATCTGGAGAGCTGGGTTTGATTCCCCACTCCTCCACATGAGCGGCAGACGCTTATCTGGTGAACCAATTTGGTTTCCCCACTCCTCCACGTGAAGCCAGCTGGGTGACCTTGGGCTAGTCAAGGCTCTCTCAGCCCCACCTACCTCACAGGGTGTCTGTTGTGGGGAGGGGAAGGAAAGGTGACTGTAAGCTGGTTTGATTCTTCCTTAAGTGATAGAGAAACTCAGCATATTAAAAAACAACAACAACACTTCTGCTTCCCTTCAAAATGTTCCCTTCTCCCACACAGTTTAGGGAGTAGGTGGTAAATATACTTTTCTCCATACCCAACTGCTGGTTAGCATTTTGACACCACTGCAGCTTAGCTTTAGACTCCTGAGGTTCAGGGACAGATGAAAACTATACTCTTGGCCCCGAACTCAGTTTTATTGTGCGCCACAGGAAAGGGAAAGTCACCCAATTGTTTCCCCTCCTTATCCTGGTGGTTCATCACAGGCCTCCAAACTTGTTCTATCAGGATGATGTGACCTATTGAATAAGCAGGCATTTAGGATAGCTAGCATATCATTAGTGCAGCATATTACATGAAAAACTGTACAATGAGTTTTAGGAGAGGAAACCATGAGAAAGAACGTATATTTTGATATGGGAAATTTAGTCTTTTTAGGAGTTATACTGTGCCCTGCTTATTCTATAGAAAGTTACAAAAACGTTCCCTAATTTTAGTTTCTACCCTAAATCCTCACACACACACAAAATAAGCACAACAAAATTAAGAAGCAGTCAAGATGTGGCATGCTTAATCATACTGAAAGAACAAAACAAAGCCCTTTGAGCTATTTTTTGCAACAAAGTTTCAAAGAGATGCTGTAGCTTCAACTATGTTATAAAAGAAGAAAGAGCACTAATTATAGCACTGTTGCACTGAATTATGGATCATTGTTGCTCCCACTTCTTTGAGAATAGATTTATAGCCAACACACAAGATATTTACTCTGGCAAAACTTGTTTAAAAACCAAACAGAACAAAAAAAAAGAGAATAAGTTCCTTCTTTCAGTCTAGCAGATTAATGTACTTTCTTTAACAACATTTAGTGTTTGTGAAAGTTACTAGTAAGAAGATCACAAAAGCCTGAAAGCTCTAAAGTGCTCTCTACAGTGAACAGCATGGAAACAGAGTGAAATCAAAATCCATCAACTCCTAACATTTTTCTTCGATAGTGTCCACTGTTCTTAACATTGTACACCTTTGGTCAGGTCCAAAACCCAGCTAGAGTACATTAAAAGTTCACTCTTCCCTGGCCTTCATTTGGTTCCTTTTTACTGACATAACATCTCTATAATAAAATACAGCTCCTCCCCTCTGCTTAGACAACCAAAGCATTTGCACAGGGCTTTCATTAACTAGAACTACAGCAACAATCTTCTCTCCAGCATTAGTAAATTCCACTTTAACCCTAGTGATCAAAGTGGCGCCATCAGAAACATTATCCTAATCCATCATTCCAAACAGAAACCAACACACTCATTTGGCATCTTTATGAATGTGGTTCCTTTGTGGCTGCTTTAAAACAGCACTATACTTGCTTTTTTACTTCTAAAGTCTGGTCGCAGCAAGACATTTTTTGGTCTACCTGGGTATCTCCCCCAGTCCTTACGGGTGTACTCAGAGGCAAGTTTTACTTGGAGATCTACCTATATGAAATCCTCCTGTGAAGCCAGGACTCCTGGCAATAGAAAGGAGCTGAACTGCAGTAGCTCCCACACCACAAACCTAACAGTTCCTTGATTCCTAGCAGTTTCATACTTAGTTCCACCTCACTCGTGATAACCCAACAGACACTACACAGATGATGGCCAATGAACCAATTCCCAGCTTTGGAAATGCTCTTTGTATTTCAAGTGTGCGTGTTTTCAGGACATCTTAACTTGGCTCCAAGCTGCCACAGAAGCAAACAGCATCAGATTTTCCAAAGCTGTGAAATGTTAACTTGGATCACCAATCGTGAGGTCATCTGTGGGTTTAAGTATCCAGAGACGGGAGCCACGAACAGCCAAGACTATTCTTTAAATAAATGTGAGAACAGCCACAGGTTTGCAGAAAAAGCTGAAACCTCAAAATAAATGAATAAATGCATTTGGAGTTAACCCCCCCCCAAATAACTTAAAGCCTTTAGCTTTAAAAAATGAATGCCCTTTTAATGGGAGAAACTAGAAATGGGACTTTTTACATGCAAAGCACATGCTCTACTACCATGTTGTTACCTGATGGCTGGATAGTCTACTCATTGGTGTTTCTGATGCTGTATACAATGTGTGCTTTCTCAATAGGCTTATTAGGTCAGCAGGTTACTTTCACATTAAAAGGAGGTAAGCAGAGTGAGCAAATGATGCTTCTTGGTCTAGTTTATGGTCCAAGAGGCATGAAGAATCAGCCCTTTGATATTCATTCTTGCAAATCACCACATTCTCTAATGAACAGGGTCATTCACCATCTTCAGGACAACTAACTTTAAACTATATTTCTGCCACTTCAAAATGAGTCTCTGTTCTGTTTTTTGTAAATAGAGACAGCATCACACATAGCCTAGTGAGGTCCAACGTGATCAAAGAGACCATGCCAGAGATCAAAGGAAGCAGACGCCCAACTAAGTCACATTTGTACAAACTACTGCTGTATTTTGTTTTGCTCACACGCTCTACAAATCCATCTCCAGTTCCTTGCGCATGTTTACCAACTGCAAGTCATAAACCTGTCCCACACTGTTGACAACGCCTCTTAACCAGTTAATTTGTAACAGAACCTGCCAGTTAAAAAGTGAGCACAAAGAAGAAAAGATGTGGATGGGAAAAGGTGCATAGATTCAAACCCTGTATGCTTACTCATTCATGTAAAGAATCATATCACTGCTTGGTTGAAATGTGAATCCCAAGCTCTGGAAACAGTCTCCTGAAAATATTTTAACTTTTATTCAAGGAAAAATAATAAAGATTAATTAAAATACATTTTAAGACAAGAAGTGAAAGGAGCCGAAGTACAATTAAAATGATGGAAAACAACTAGAGGTTAGTAACCCAAGTTAATTTCTACAATCCTTACTAGTGCTAAATAGGAAAAGAAGCATACCTGTCAATTCAATCTGTAACTTGGTCATGTCTTTAGCTGCAAGGAAGTGATGTTTGGCTTTTTTATATTCATAAAAATTCAAAAATGTGTAAGCACACTCTAGATGGAATTGAACAGCAAGATGCCAACATTCATCATCAGTGAACAAAGCCTCCATTTCCAACACTGCAAAACAAAAAGGCAGTGAAAGATGTTAGAAAATCCTCAAGGAAACAACTGAACAAGAAGGAAAAAATTTGCGGACTTCGCCATTCAAAACAAAAAACAACATAAATGACTGTGTTAAATTTTACAAGGCCCCATTGTCCCGATTTTCCACAAACATGCTTTAGAGCACCAGAAAATATCCTTTTGGGAACCAAAGAAACCTGAAAGAAAATATGTAACTTTAACTGGACAAAAGATAAAAGAAGAAATGTCAAGGGGTTGATGGAATCGTTTACTTCATTCCTATTCCGCCTTTCTTGCCGAGACTCAGAGTAATTACAAAAAAAGAGAAAATAATGCAATAGTATAATACATAAATAATGCAATAAAGCCGCCTAAAATTAGACACATTCAATTACAATGCTATTCCCGTAATAAAAAATGTATTTCTAGACAATTCCGTGGAACTATAAAAATGTGGGGAGCCTTTCTGACCTCGCCAGGCAGGCCAGTCCCCAGGAGGGAGCCACAGAGAATGCTCCAGCGTGGGCAGCTGTTGATTTTACCCATTTGCAGGGTGGCATCTTCAAAAGGCTTTGCTCAGATCAGCAAAGCTGTCACAGTGGAGCACATTGAGAGAGGTGATGCTGCCGACACATGAGTCCTACAGAGAGTCCTACAGGCAAAAGAAGTCCCCCCCACCCCCAGGGCTTTTTTCAAATTTTCCCAATGGAAAAATTGGGAAATTTGGGGGGAACACGGGGGGGGGGGAAATCTACACTTTTCTCCTCTTTTGGAATGAGCAAAATTCAAGATAAGGCTTTACTCAACATGTGTAGTATGGGTTTTTTAAAATGAAAGTCAATCTACAGCATTAGCCAATGGTAATTCCTGAGTATACATACAAAATATTTTAAAGATTTCTTTGTTTAAATGTAAATAATTTTGGTAATTAATATGTAATTACCAAATTACCAGTTTTATTCGTTGGCATAAAAAATCCAGAAATCTTACATCTCTAGTCTAGCCACAGAGAACTCCACAAGGTCGTGTGGTCCTATTTTCTTTGCGTTCTGTACAACCTCTCTCCCCACCCCCCTCCGTGAAGTGTCCTGGGTCATGGGCCCCTCTGGGGGATTCTGGGGGTGGGAACACTGAGGGAAAGGCCAGTATTTTAGTATAACACCTGAAAGGATCCCATCTTCATTGGATCTCAGCAACAAGTCAGACACAGGTGAAGTAGATACATCTCTCTTTATAGAATAAGCCCCTTTTATAACAGAGTTCATGGGCCTAGTCATCAAGCTCAAGTAAGGATGCTCATTTATTGTTTGCCTTAGCCCCACTGCTCTCTTTAAGATTACAACCTCTGACTTGCTGAATCTTTGATGCAGGTTTATGGCTGTGGTAGCTATTGCCTCTCTGTCTCTGCTGGAACAGACTACCATTCATTCTCCCTAGGCATCCCTTCATACTTGCCCCTGAACGTATCTAGTCTCACGAGACTGTGCAGCCTCCAGAAGCCTGCCCTCCTTCCAGGTCTCAAAGCAGCAAACTGACCTCTCTCTCATCAATCCCTCTGCATTTCAGTCATTTCCCTCGCCCTACCATACCTGCTCCCTTTCCATCTTTCACCCTACGCCTGATCAGGCTGCGTTGAAGTTAGATTTAAACATAGTTTGAAACAAGTTAAACAGTTAGTTTAAAGTAACCACAGCTAGAATTACCCTCAGTGTAGATATGCTATACGACAGTTGTCGAAGATGGAAGAGAGAGAAGAACTCATAAAGAAGTGACAAAAGGAGAGCAGGAAATATTCAAGTCCATCAGATAGTCCAAGATAAGAGTTAAGAGACTGGGAAATATCTGCACTGGGACCAACAATTAGGTCTCTTAATATACTGTTTTCCTTTTTATTGTTCTATAAGCTATCAAGCTCAAGATCTTAGACGTTAGGTGCTTTATGGAATCCCATGATTCTTAAAAGCTATCAAGCCAGGATTCCTCTCGTAAAATTCCCATTTCTGATAGTACTGGCTCACTTTTTGGCATGATTCATTAAATTGCAGAATAGTTTACAAGAATGGATCAGCCACTTGCACACATGGACACAAAAGAATCTGATTTGCCAACGCTAAAGCCCTTTTAAATAAAGGGTTTAGTTCTCGGAAGAACTTCACCAAGGTCACAGACAACCAAGAAAGGTGAAGCAGCAATATAATCTTACAATAGCCACAGAATAATAAGTAAGCTATAAGGCTCTAACTCTGTACCTTTTCAAAAACTTTACGTGCTTGTGCTACATATATATATTTGGCACCATAATACATGTTTGGCATCAAAAACTCGATGCACATATGTGCATGGGTAAATTAAATAATAGCTCTACTTCAGACTTTCTATTTAAGAAGCTGGCTAAGCTCCATTGTACGTTTTAAGAAATGAAGGTTATAAGATACTACTAATAGCTGAATGATGTAATATCTATAAAAAGGTACTTACTGCACCTGCCAAATACAATTTATTTCAACGTACTGTTTCAAGTATGAGAAATGTTGCTATCAAACCAGAATGTGCTGTCATATGAAGCTAATGTGTCTTCAGAGTCATCACTGAACGCATTCTGTTTTAAAATAAACTATTACTGAAGCCCTAGGTTTCAATGCAATATATTTTTCTGATCCACTATCATCAGCATCTGAGAACACCCTGCTGTTAGCAACTAAGTCTTAAAAGTTTTCCACAAAGCAGGGACAGAAATATTAACAGAAAAATAATCTCATTTTACAGAAACAATGAATAAACTTGCAAAGCTAGGAACAATTTATAAACCCTTTAATCAGAATCTGCCAAATTACCATGTCCATACTGGTAAGTGCCAAATGTTAGTAAAAAGATTGGGATCTTAGAACTGGCAGCTCTCTGAATATCTTTTAGAAATGAATAAATTTGGAAGCACCTTTATTGCATTAATGCCTGTTGGAGGAAAAGTATACAGGTCTTAAAAGTTTCACAAAACATTTCTGCAGGCACCAGAGAAGGACAATAGCTTGGATCCACCAGAGTATTTCCATGGATAGAAAGGTTTCTGCTTGTGGAGCAAGAGCAGCTTTGAAGGGAGGGAACATTTTGGGTTGCAGAAGGAGGGAGAAGGCAAGAAAGTCATGCTACATGTGCGGAAACCCTTCCGCCTGCAGAAATACTCCAGTAGATCCCGCTACAGTATTTTCTCCCAACTTGAGAAAATCCAAAACAATGAATTCAGTACATGACAATGGACAGTACTTAATATCTGAATGTGCATTTCATTCTGTCGGCTACTTGAATTTGTCAAGTATTGCTCTTTAACGTGAATTCCCGAGGATAAGAGAGGAATAAAATCATTAATCAATTTTATTTATGCTCCACTTCTCTTCCCAACTGGGACCAATGAGGCTTACAACTTTGTTTTCTTTAAAATTACGTGGACCATTTCCTATTCAGTTCTCAAACCTCCAAAAGAAAAAAATGCATCTTAGATGGATTATTTTAGTCATAAAGTTTTCAAGGCAAGAGACGTTCAGAGGTGGTTTGCCATTGCCTGCCTCCACATCACAACCAGGGTATTCCTTTATCATCTCCCATCCAAATGCTGGCCAAGGCTGACCCTGCTAAGCTTCTGAGATCTGGCAAGATCAGGCTATCCATGGCTTGCTGGTCAGCAAATACCGTGCAATAATCATCATGTACTGTAGACCACAATGCAGTTAATCATAATGCTATTGAATGCAACGTCAAAGAATTAATTGCATTCAGTTCTATTAGCTGCCATTCATTTCTACCTAATTAAGCAGTTAATAAGGACTATCCTTACCTGGTTGTTGTGAAGATGAATTAGAAGCAAGCTGGTTTTAGAGAGCAATATAAAACAATTTTGTGATGCACTTCTGTGTGGTATATTAACTGCATTATTTAGAAGCAAAACATTTCATATTCACTTTAAATCAAACACGAGAGTCTATGCTCCTTAAAGACATCATTCATTGTGTTATTCTTGAAATGATGCCATTCTTCTACATGCAAAACAACAGAACTATGCAAGCAGTACATAGCTTCAGCTGGATACGAGTCCAGTTATTTGGAAGACAAGGCTGGTTGCTCATTTCTGACAAAACTGCCTATATTTGCGATTCTGAATACTAATGGAGAGATTGCCAGGCAATTAATGGACAAAGTTACAAGTTACAAAGTTTAAAAGTTAATATGGACTGAAACCTATTTGTTTTCAGAGAGAAACTGTAAAAAGGACCATTTAAGTTCAAACACACATGCAAAATAAGCAAAGAATGATTATCTGCATAGAATAGAACGGGTAGTATCCTGCACATCCATTCCTCAAGTGAAGGTGGTTTTTTGACCAGTGGGAGGAGCCTTCCATGATACAAGAGTATTTTGTATTAAGGAAAGTTCCCTCTACCACAGGAAAGTATCTCTGCAAGATCCAGCCCAATACTTCTAGTGACCTACTATTACGGTAGGTTACATTTAGATATACCTTGCTGTATGCAGGTCTGGGCAACAGCAAAAAGTTCAGGTGATCTTTCTTCTAACAACTGCTGATGGATGTTCACACATCGTAGAGTCCACCAAGGCAATGTCTAAAAATAAAATGTATATTTGAGAGAATTAAATACACTTGTTTTCAAATCATCACTTCCACTTGATTACAAACCATTCATGGATCCACAAAACCTTCTCAGCACAAAGGAAAAGAAGCTCTAATTACTCTTAACCCCTTTTGCCTCTTGTCCAGAGCAAGTTACAGAATAGGCCTATTTCAGTTGTAAGAACTTCCTAATGAAGATAGCCATGGACCAAGATGACATAATTAGTGAAACAGAGTTTTAAATTAAAAACAAAAAATAAACCTCCTGAACCGGACACTTTTTATGTCAGAATTTTATAAAACTTAAAAATGAAATTAAAATCCTGCTAATAGTAATTAACAAAATCCCCCCTCTCAGAACCATGGAAGGAAGCTAGAATAATTGTAATACCAAAACTAGGTAAAGATCAGATAAATACAAAAAACTGGTTTAATATAGAGCAATTTGTTTACTTAATGATGATTTTAAAATTTAGTAACCAGTTATCACTAGAAGTTTGGACTAAATACATCAACTTAGACCAGAAGGGATTTATGCGTAGCAGAGAAATGCCATCTGATATTAAAAGTGTAATTAAGATAATACAGAAAGAATGTAATATTACTGATGAATAATATTACTGCTCCATTTGGATACAGAGAAAGCTTTTGATATGATGTAGCATAAGCATTCAAAATCAGGTTATTGGCAAGATTCAATTCAGGGGCAGATTTAAGGATTGGATCTCTTATATATGACACCTCAGGAAGACTCTAATAGGAATATTTCAGAAAAAATGTCTATTTGTAGACATTTCCAATAGCCTGTGTGTGTTACTCAAGGAAAAATATTTCAAGCTTGCACTTTTACACTATGCTCTCAGCTTTTTTAGAGTTGACACTGCCGAGTCGTTACAAATACAATTCTAAACTGCCCCCAGCGCCATTGTGACTATATACAAATGCTTAGATCCAGCATAGTGCTTCCGTGACCAGAACAATTTCCACCCGTGCAGCATGACTTTCTCCTCTCCCCCTTCCACCACCGCTTGAAACACCCCTTGAAATGCTACTCTGGCACGTGGGTTTGCCGGAGATGAAAAAGTCATGCTCTGTGGACAGAAATCCTTCCACCTACATAAATGCTGCCCTGGATCCAGGCCAAGGTCTGTTACATCTCACACTGTATAAAGCCCTCACATATTGTTTTCTGTCAGTGTTTCTTGGCAGTCTCCTGGGATCTATGGAAATTCAAAAGATATACTACTTGCTGTCAGATCTGGACAGATTTGTTTCCAGTAAGACCGCACTATTTGCAACTGCTGCTGCTGTGAAAAATCAGAAGCAAGTTGTGCAATCAATTCAGTCTATTGTTGTGGAGATATTCTGATATATTCTTTTTCAGAGGTTAAATGTTACTAATTTCCCTGCAAGTACCTTAAATTATTATTTTTCTTTGCAATCACACCGGATAGTGTACTGCTTTTACTAAGATCAGATGCTTGAGGACCTCTAGTTGAACAAATACAGTATACAGAACTTCATTTGAAGCAATCTGCCCTATTGCATGAAAGCATTTTAAAACAGAAGGGTCTTACTTTACCCCAGTTGATGTGGCTGTTTGGGGAGCCGGACAGGTGATGAATGTACATGCTGAGAATGTTCATACAAATTACATCCTTTCCATTGTGAAGGGAAACGCTAGCTTTAAATACTGAGCATCAGGAAATGCAAGCCTTGAACTGGGATCCTGTATTTCCACAGAACTCTTCCAAAGCCCAGATAGCCAGACAGGTTCAGCAATGGTAGGCAGATGTAATTCTCTTGAGGCAATATAGAAAATATAGACCCAACAATCTGCAGACTGACTGGCTACACAGCAAGAATACTGCAGGCTAACCAGTTGGCAGTTACCTGTTCAAAATATCAGAACTCCCCCAGACATGGGCACTTTGGAGGACACTTTATGGACACCAAGATCAACGGCATGCACAATCCAAAAGAAGCCAAGAAGCATAGAGAAGTAAAATTTGGTGGGAACTCAGGAACAAGCTGTTGAGGCATGGTCATGCCTGAAAAAGGTGCACCAAAAGGCAAGAAAAGAGCAGGAAGACAAGCAAGATAGTCAATAAGCAACAGAGGCCCCAGGAGAAGAAACAAAGGAGACTTTTATGCTGACATTCAGGCCAAATTCCTCTCTCCTAGTTACATGGAATGGAGCTTCAGATAAGTGTAAGGTTCTGCTCCTCCTTTCAGGACAAAATTCTGCCACAATAGACAGGGTAGCATAATTCTTGCAACTGGCTATGAGGCTCCGAGAATTTAAACTCTGACTTTGTTTAGCCTTAGTTTTTGTGCTCTCTAGTCTGTGTACTTATTGTGAACATATGCCAATAAAGGCGTTGTTGTTCTTGTTGTTATAAACAAAGGAGACTTCCAACTGAATAGAGCCCTGCTCCTGCTCAAGTAAGCCTTTGCTTTGCCTTCCTGCTCTCTTCTGACCAACGTCTTGACTACAGCTCAGCACCTTCTAGTTACTTGATTTCTGGACTCTTCATTCTTTCACTTCAACAATGAGGCTCCCAGAAGCTTAGATGCTGCTGATCTATGCATGACAAAGCCTGTAATCCACTTACTTCCTCAGAACAGCTCATGTCCTGGTTATGATGTGATACCATGACAACCATCTGAAGTGTCAAAAGATGGATTGTAAAATATGTAATAGAAAACTTAACTGAAGAAATAGAAGAAAGAGAGTGAATATAAATCAACTTAAATCTGGAAATCAGAATCGGTTTTCTATGTTTTTGTCTTACCTGAATAGCTTCAAGCTTATGTCTTGAATTTACAAGCGCTACTTTAGCTAGCATCAGCAAGACAGCATGGGAGGTCAGACTATATATTGATTCACCATCTAGAACCAGCATGCTCAGAATAGCTGCAGAGAGTGCACTGGGCTGGAAAGAGAAAGCAAGAGACTCGCTTTAGGCAAATTCAAAACAAAGCAGGCATGGCCAACACACCAGCTTAACTTTATTCCAATCTTCCTTATTCTGTTGTCAAAATACATACACCCAGATCTCATACAAGAAGAGTCTAATTATTATTTATATAGGACCATCAGGGCCTTTTCTATAGTTGCACCACATTTGTGGAACATTTGTCTAGCATCTCCTGTGTTTTCTGTTGGTGCCAAACAAGCTTGGTCTTGTTCACCTAGGCCTGTGTTGGCGAACCTATGGCATGCGTGCCGCAGCCGGCACACCGAGCCCTCTCTGTGTCGCTTCTGCCTAGGGCTGTGCCGTGTTGCCGTGGTGAGGGCGCTGAGGGAAGTGCTCCTTCTCCCCAAGCCCATGCTCCCCAAGCCTGCGCTGGCCCTCCCTCTTTCTCAGTTGAGCTGCGGCCGCAGCTCAGCTGTTTGTTGGGGCCCCGCCCGTCTTCAGTTTGGACCGGGAGGCTGTGGCTGAGCACCTTGCCACGCCCCCCTCTCAGCTGAGCTGCGGGGGGCCCGCCCCTCTTCAGTTTGTCTGGGGCTCCACCCGTCTAAAAAAGCATTTAGAAAATTCTACAACATTTGCAGACAATCCTACAAGCCATCAGGAAATCTACAAGGATGTTTCTAGCATTGTAGCAGCTGCAAAGGTGAATTTTAGTAACAGATTTTTACAGTTCCATAAGATGGAGACAACCTTGCCACGCCCCCCGCTCTCAGCTGAGCTGCCGCAGCTCAGCTGTTTGTCAGGGGCCCTGCCTGTCTTCAGTTTGTCTGGGGCCCCGCCCGTCTAAAAAAGCATTTAGAAAATTCTACAACATTTGCAGACAATCCTACAAGCCATCAGGAAATCTACAAGGATGTTTCTAGCATTGTAGCAGCTGCAAAGGTGAATTTTAGTAACAGATTTTTACAGCTCCATAAGATGGAGACAACCCTGTCTTATTTACAACTCCATAAGATGGAGACAACCATAAGATGGAGAACCCTTCTTACTTCTCCAGATAAAGCCAAATTTGAAGAACTTGATCTTTCCTGCCTACACTGGATTTAGAAAATCTGGAAATGGAGCTAATAGAATTTCAAGAAAGCTCTATCTGGAAAAATAAATTGTATGACCTGCGTGAAACACTTGAGAAGATAGAAGGGATGACAAAGGACAGCACAGTTAGTTCTGAAAATGAAATCCTTAAAGTGTGGAATTCTCTGCCAAATAATTTTAAGTCAATGAAAGCACTTGGGATTGCTTTCCTTACTTTGCTTGGATCATCTTATGCTTGTGAGCAGCTGTTTTCAGCTTTGAATTATATCAAATCTGACACCAGAAACAGGCTAACAGATGACCTGAGTGCTGCATGTTTTGCTCTCAAACTTACAAAGTATGAGCCAAGGGTAGACAAATTACCGTATATACTCGCGTATAGACCGAGTTTTTCAGCCCAAAAAAAGGGCTGAAAAATCCCAACTCGGCCTATACGTGGGTCAATACGGTAGGTGGAGGGAGGGGGGAACTTACCGCCTCTGCCGCCACCTTCAGCGGGCCTTCCCCCGAGCCAGGAGCAGCCATAGAAGGCTCCTGCGCGCCGGGGAGGGCCGCCGCCACCGCCTTCAGCGCGGCTTTCCCAGGCCAGGAGCGGCCACAGAAGCCTCCTGCGTGCTGGGGGGGGGGGCCGCGGCAGCCACCTTCAGCGCAGCTTCCCCCGGGGCAGGAGTGGCCACAGAAGGTTCCTGCGCGCCGGGGAGGGCCCACGGCCGCCGCCGCCTTCAGCGCAGCTTCGCCCGGGCCAGGAGCGGCCACAGAAAGCTCCTGCGCGCCGGGGAGGGCCCGCGGCTGCTGCCGCCTTCAGCGTGGCTTCCCCCGGGCCAGGAGCGGCCACAGAAAGCTCCTGCGTGCTGGGGGGGGCCGCCGCCGCCTTCAGCGCGGTTTCTCCCGGGTCAGGAGCGGCCAGAGAAGCCTCCTGTGCGCCGGGGGGGGCGCGGCCGCCTCCTCCAGCGGGCCTTCCCCCGGGCCAGGAGCGGCCTGCTGGGCCTCCTGCGCGCCGGAGAGGGCCCGCTACCGCAAGCTGATCGCCGCCTCTCCCGGTAAGTAGGGGGTTCAGGGGCTCTTCCCCCTCCCCCCTAGGGTGGCGCTGGGGTCGGGGTGGGTCTTTAGGGCCCGGGAGGCCGGGTGGGAGGGCGACCCGGGGGTTGTATAAGCCGACCCTCGGCTTATACGCGGATGCCTAATTTTTCCCCATTTTTGGGGTGAAATTAGGCACCTCGGCTTATACGCGGGTCGGCTTATACGTGAGTATATACGGTATCAGCATGCACACAACAGCAAAAATCACATTAATTGTTCAAAAAATTTGACGATGTCCTCAAAGATGTCACAAAAATGGTGAATTACATCATGGCTCGTGCTCTGAATTCGACAGTTTCAAGCACTTCTTGAGGAGGTTCAGGCACAGTATAATTGTTTACTTATGTACAATAATGTCCGGTGGCTGAGCAGAGGATGAGTCCTGGAGAGATGCATGCCAAATGCAAACTTTTACCTTTCAATAAAAAGTTGTTTGTATCATTGAAAGCTCTGTTATTGTATTTTTCTTTTAACGCAAAGTATGTGAATGTATGAGTTGTTTTTTTCTAAACTAAAACCTCAGTATTAAGGTTAAATTGCCATATTGGCACTTGGCGATAAATAAGTGGATTTTGGGTTGCAGTTTGGGCACTCGGTCTCTAAAAGGTCAGCCATCACTGACCTAGGCCTTTGGGCTGTAAGAGTGCCTGATACTGCAGTGTCTTGCCACAGATTGCATAAAAGGTCCCTCTAAACACCTTTATGTAGCTTTTGTAGATCTTGCTGCTGCCTTCGACTCAGTCGACAGCGACAGGCTTTGGTATAAATTGGCAAGCACCAATACTGACAAATCCCTTTTGCTTCTGATACATAGCAATTTATCTTTCAGAATTAGACTTGGAATTGCAAGTTCCCTGACAGACAGCATCGCAGGAGCTAGAGGCATGAAACAGGACTGTGTTGTGGCTCCCCTTCTTTTCAATCTTTATATTAATGACATCATTAAGAGGCTCTCTGGAGCTGACCTTTTTCCTCCTTGCCTTGGCTCGCAGAAAATACCAGCCCTTCTATACACAGACAATATGGTGTTGTTGTCCTTAACTCTTACTGGGCTGAGAAGGTTGCTGTCTAGACTCAGTGATTATTGTAAAAAAGAATTGTTAACCATTAATTATTCTAAGACCAAGGTGATGGCCTTGGGAAACTGCAGTATATTTCCAGATGGTCAATAGATGACTTCCTAGTCAACCAATGTCAAACCTTCAAATACTTACATTCAGTGATACACTTTCTTGGAAGACCCACCTAGAAATCATAAAAGCAACAGCCCTTTGGACAATGGGTGCCATACTAAAATGCTATCATACTAAAGGGGGTTTCCTGATAGATGCAGTAATAAAACTATTTTAGAGAAAGGTGACTGCCTAACTTATATATGGCGTCGAAGTTTGGGGATAGAATGAAGCTCTCTTAGCTAATTTGGAGAGAATCCAAAATCTTTTTAAAAAAAGATTCTAGCTCATCTCCCAAACTCTCCAGCTGCCTTGCTAAGAGCAGAACCAGGTCTTCCTTCCTTGCAGATACGTGCTCATAAACCACTGTTTAACTCTTGGCTCAAACTGAAGAGAGCTCCAGAAAGCCATCACTTAACCCAGGGGTGGGGAACATCAGGCCCGGGGGCCATTTAAGGCCCGCGGAATCATTTGGTCTGGCCCTTCATGGGTCCTGGCAGATCTCTAGCTCAGAAGGATCTAAGACTGGTGATCCGCCTCCTCCCACAGACAGGAATAGCCTCTATTCAAGGCGGATGTGAGTTTGTTTTGCTGAGAAAAGGAACCTTCTTTGCCCCTTGGAGAAGAGTCATTAGCTATGGAGCTGCTAGGATCGCCCAAGAAACTGTGTTAACCCTTTCCCATCCCGGCTGGGAGAAATGTATTTCCTCTGTGCTACAAAAGGGCAGAAGTGGAGACAATGGAGGGGTTAAAGGGGGCAGGGCCAGAATGCACGGCCCACGGGCTGCAAATGATGTTATAAATATCCAAATGGCCCTTGGCAGAAAAAAGGTTCCCCACCCCTGACTTAAGCATTTATTTCACTATAAGCCTAAAGGATCATATATGGTCAATTAATTTCAATAAAATCCTTACATTATACAATCTGCCAGATCTTGTTCGTGGGGCTTCCCGGGCAGACTATAACTACAGGGCCCAGATATATAGGTATGATGCAGTATTTGATAGACAAGTTATATTAGGTTCCAAATTTTCATTTTGGTGCAAATTAATTAAAGCAGAACACTCTAGGGCACATTACTTGTCTAAGATCACATTTTTAAAATTAGGATCAGCATTTATATCTATTCGTTTTCAAACTACGCAAACTGCTAAGCTTGAAGGACGCTATACCCAATGACCAGTTGCTCAACGTCTATGTATTTGCGGAGGTTCAGAACCAGAAGACCTGTGCCATGCTGGTATGCCCATTACATCTGGTACCAAGGCAAAAAAAAAAGAGAGAGAGAGAGAGAGAGAGACAATTTTGGCCAATTTAGGCCAACATACTGTGATGGAGAAAGTCTTATTTATCCTTGCGGATATGGAGCCAGCTGGCTCTTATAAAGTCATTCTCTTTGCTTTAGCTGTAAAGAAAATCTGAGCCAGGTTGGTCCAACATATTATAATCGAACAGAACTGAACTGAAAATTCCATCTGTAAGAGGTTGATGTGAAGTGATTTTCCTATACACTAATATGAATTCTATTTGGGCAGTCTTTTAAAGCTTGGGACTAAAATCATAATGGGCTTGAGATCTTATTATCTGGGTTTCCTTTATTTCACAGCTTCGATTGCAAGTTTTGAGCGGTTTTGCTGTTCTTTTTATGTTAGTGAAATTCCAGACAACTCTGAATGTTGATTTTTTAAAACAACATTTTATGTTTAGTATTCTGAAAAGGCTAAAGAAATACACCACTCAGGTTTTAATTAATTACAAAAATGTTACTTTTATTAATGATTGTTACCAGGATTTAGAGTGTTTTATTTTTGTTAATTCTTGTAACAGCCTTTAGCCATATGCAATAAAACTGAACCTGAACCCGTGAAGTGTCAATCAAAAATAAAGCTTGAAATCCAAATAAAAGCTAAACATCCATTTTTAATGTTAGGGAAATGTCCTATTAGGCAGTTCCCACTGTCTTGTCAATCCACTGCATCAGTTTTCCCACCCTCCAGGCCAGTTAATTCAGGTAAGGGCAGATCCAATAGAAACGAAGAACCAAAAGAGACAGCCAGCAAAACTATGCTATCAACATACACACTCACAAAGAAGGATGAGACACAAAAAAACAAAACATACAGGCTTGAATCCAGAAAGGTACTTCCTCTTGCCTTGGAGGGGTACTTCCACCAATTCCACCCCAGCTGTATGCTGCTCTGCCACATCTCAAAGGATTCTTACATGTGTCCTATTCCTCACAATCAGTTTATAGAAAAAGCACAAGGAAGAATGGGAAGAATGCAAAAGCAATAATGGGAGGAATACCTATTGCACAAGTGGCACTCCACTGGTGCTTTCCTGATCCAAGTGCATTGTCCTTTACAGACCCACAGCACACAGTGTGGTCAATCCATCAAAATATTCACCATCAAGCCCTCAGTTTTATCTCCTATAAAAGATAATGGTTATCTATAATGGACAGTCCTTGACACGCATTTTGATAGCCTTGATCCACATGCATGTACAGGTGGCTCTTGAAAACAAGAACCTGCTTTAAACTGAATCAGACCTTTGGTCCATCAAGGTCAGTACTGTCTACTCAGACTGACAGTGGATCTCCAGGGTCTCAGGTGGAAGACTTTTACATCATCTACTATTTGATCCATTTAACTGGCGATGCCAGGGACTGAACCTGGAACCTTCTGCATGCCAAGCAGATGCTGTACTGCTGAGCCATGGCCCCTCTTTTTTGCCACAAGTCTTCCAGTAGCTAAAGAGGCAAACTTCTTTCTTAAGGAGAAGAACAGTGTTCTTCCTGACTCTGAAAAAAATATGTTAAAAGCCACAAAGAACTTCCCAAACTACTTTGTGATTTTCTGCCCTCGCATATACAGCTTCTCTGCTTGGAACAGTATTAAGTGGGTTGATAACCGAGTGGAAGTTTGCAAAAGTGTTTATGTGAAGAAATCTAGGGGAATAGGGTTAAGCTGGAAGTTTTGCTTTCAACGCTGCTGATCGTCAAAAAGTATCTCTCTACAGAACTAAATTGTATTGGCTTGATAACCTGGAAATCCTAATTTCTCCCAAAAGAAATCCAGAAGTTGATGCTTATGAGGGTGTTGAGAATTCTCCATTAGAAAGCCCCACTACAGTTTCACAAGGAGAAGAAATGACTATTAAACTAATGGAAGTCTACAGTGTAGATATGCTCAAAGAACATTGCTGAAGTTAACATTTATGTCTCCACCCCCCCAAAAAAAGTACAAACCTTGACCCAGCCCACGAGCCTGGGATAAAACCCCCACCAGACAAGTTATCCAAAGACTGAAGCACCAAAGTTAATGTGATGTAGTTTAGCTGGAATGTGATGTAGTTTAGCTGGAATGTAACTGGTATTAATAAAATCATCCACGGGTCTTTTAGAAAGGCAGCCCAGCTTAGCAAGTATCATGCTGTAGACGTTCAGAGGATTATGCATTGACTACTTTGCCAGAGCATCAATCACTCATCTCTGTTGCTAGAGACAGCACAGCTCAAACATTAACCAACCAAATGACAGCTCCTATACTAACTGCATGTGTGTAATTTGGGTTGTGGTGGTAAAGGTACCTTGGCATATTGTTGTAGTAATTCAGGTGGCAGGAAGTCCTGAGGCTGCAGTTCAACAGGAGGGCCAGTCCAGTTGCTCTGAACAAACAACTGCAAACTCCCCACACCAAGCAGAAACACCACACTTTGCCTGCAAAATAAAAAAGCAATCCCATTTTATTAACGCTATTGTGCAGATCGAAATTATTACTAGACAGAAATATACAAGGTCTTTGATCAGTTTTCTGTTTCTGTTAAGTGTCTTCAATTTGGCAGCTGGAAAACCCAAACAAGGGAATACAGCTCTGTGAAAGCAAATTAAAGATCTGAAGAACGTTTCCGCCCACTACCTTTATGAAAGGTTGTCAGATTTTGTCCTTCTGGCACATCACATTATAACAACAGCTATTTAGAAAATTTACCTGCCTCCTCCAGAGACCTGCTTAAGGTGGTAATGGTGGAAAGTGCTGTCAAGTTGCAGCCGACTTAATGGCAACCCTGTAGGGTTTTCAAGGCAAGAGACATTCAGAGGTGGTTTGCCATTGCCTGCCTCTGAGTAGTGGCCCTGGACTTCCTTGGTGGTCTCTCATCCAAATACTAACCAGGGCTTAGTTTCCTAGATCTGACTAGCCTGGGCCATACAGGACAGGGCTGCATAAGGTGGCTTACAATTAAAACAATAATGCAAACGATTAACATGTAGCCATGAAAAACAAAACAAAGCCACTAAAACAAACCAATAAACAAGACAAGGCATACAAATAGCATAAGGCACCTAAAATTATACAGCTGAAGCAGTTATCAAGAAACTGACCATAAAACAGCTAAAACTTTTTGTAAAATCCTGGGTAAAAAGGAATGTTTTTTTAGCCTGGTGCTTAAAAGGAAAGCACCAGGTCTAGGAGACCCAGGTTCTAATCCCCACTCTTCCTGGGTGACTTTAAGCCAGTCACACACACTCAACCTAATCTACTCCACAGGGTCATTGCGAGGATCCAATGAAGGACAGGAGAACACTATATACTTTGGGTTCCCATTGGAGAGAAAGGTGATTTTTTTAAAAAAATTAAAAAGGTAAGCACCATATGAGCACATTCCAAAGGCAAAGCACCAACACCAAAAATGCCCTGTCTCTGGTCACCTCCCACTCCAACTATGCAGCAGGAGGCACAGAGAACTGGGCTTTAAAAGAGGATCTTAACTGGTGAGCTGGGAAATGCTGGTGGAGACAGCCTGTTAAATAATCTAAGGCTCTAAATGGCTTGGGGGCTAAGGTAAGAAACTAGCCCTCTGTATTGTGCCCAGAAACAGGTGGGCAGCCTGTGGAGATCTTTCAACACAGGGGTAATATGATCCCTATATATAGCCATGATAATAACCTGGCTGCTGCATTTTGGAGCAATTGATGCTTCTTAACAGTTTTAAAAAGCAGCACTGCATAAAGCACATTACAATAATCCAGGGCCCCCCAAGATTTTTCAGTCTGTGGGCACCTTTGGAATTCTAACAAGAGTAGTAAGCATAGCCACAAAATGGATGCTGCAACAGGCAGAGCCAGACACAAAATGGATGCCACAGCTTACCTTCAGTCACACAGTGAAGATGCTTGTGCCATAGTGGCAGCTGCTGCCAAAGCAACACGTTTCAAAAAACGTACAGTCAATCAAATCTCCAGTGGAGAATCAGAAGCCTTGCTGGGAAAAAGCCCCACCTAACCCTGACCCCTTTCCAAAAACACTTGGAAAGGTGTTGGTAGGCGCCATAACACCCACAGTCACCAAGTTGGGGACCACTGCAATAATCTAACCTGGATGTGATCAGAACATGGATTCCTGTGGTCAAATACACTTTTCAAGGATGGGCCATTGCTGGCATATCAGCAGAAGCCAATAAAAGATGGTACATGCCATGAAACCTGACCGTCCAACCATAGGCCAGGATCCATCAGCACTCCAAAGCAATGTACCTGCTTTTTCAGGGGGACTGTAACCCCTTCCAGAACAGAATGACTCCTCAGTCCTTGAGCAGCTTTGTCATCAACCAACCTCAGGCTGGCAGTTATAACTTAGTGGCCTTGACCAAACAAGCCATTGCATCAGGAGGTGAGTGTTCAGAATAAGACAGAACGGCTGCAGCCCCAACACATCAAAGCTTTCTGAATTGCAAATTGACCGAGTGTCACACTGGCACAGAAATTTGAGTCAGAATGGCACACGTGCAACAAGCAGTGCCTCTAGACAATTAAGGAGAGACTAGTACGAAGAGGCACATAAGAAAATGAGAGGCATAAATGCAGCCTTTTGAATATTTCATATGCAAATCCCACAGCAACTTTCTGCGGATATCCTAAAGCTGATGACTAAAATTGCTGTGAACACAGCAATTAGGTTACAGGATTTTATCCTACTAGATAATGATCAGCTATGTCTGTCATCAAGTTCAAATTATCCTCACAGTTACCATAGAAACACCAAACTATGAATTTCATGCAAGACATTGAGAGCCTAAAAAAAAAAACTCTTAGTCAAAAATATCTTGAATGTCTGCAACGCATTAGAGATATTTTCATGTTCTAACAAATGAAACTAAAAGGTATAACGATTCAAATATCCCACTGTCAGCAATAAGCAGATACCCTTTTTTGTCTCTAACCTTCTCTGCAACATTTCAATCATCAGTTAAAAAAACCATCCCTCCTTCCTTTATTATTTATTCCAGATGTTTATTGATCACAACTGGTACCTGAGTTTGTACTCTCTCCCCTACTCATTCTCAGAAGAAAAATCCTTTATCACAAGACAGACTGGCCCATGGAATAAGTTGAACTACTCCCAAATTTAAGAATTCCTTTCCAAATAAAAATCATTTTTACCTTTCCAAACTATCAACGTCTACAGAAGAACAGTCCAGATAAACTTGAATCTGTTTTTCTAGATAGCTGTCAAACTTCTCTTCTTTGGCTGCTGCAGGTGGTGTGAAAATATTCTGAACTGCTTCGCTTAGTAAGATGGTTTCATAATTTCCTTCCAACAGCAACTGCAACAAGGACCCACTTTCTGAAATCAAATATATCAGACAGAGCATTGAAATTCTTAAGAACACCCCAAACAGAAGTTTCACACCAAATAAGATCTCTTATCATAATAAAGGAACGCCATATGCTTCCCAAG
Organism: Euleptes europaea; assembly: GCF_029931775.1. Taxonomy (NCBI): domain Eukaryota; kingdom Metazoa; phylum Chordata; class Lepidosauria; order Squamata; family Sphaerodactylidae; genus Euleptes; species Euleptes europaea. The sequence continues at coordinate 34,765,709 of NC_079318.1, read as the reverse complement.
AATACATATTTGTTACAGTATATATTCAAATAGCATTCATACAGAATTCTGAATACATTCTAAGAAGAAGATAATTAGAAAATAAAGCAACTCAAAAGCACCAAGTACAAGTTTTCAAAGGTAGTAAACATAATGTCAACCCAAGAAATCAGAAGGAGACTGAGAATGGGAAGGGAAGCCATGAAGGAGCTAGAAAAGATCCTGAAGTGTAAGGATGTGTCACTGAGCACCAAGATTAAGTTAATTCATGCCATTGTGTTCCCTATTACTATGTATGGGTGTGAAAGCTGGATATTGAAGAAAGCTGATAGGAAGAAAGTAGATTCCTTTGAAATGTGGTGTTGGAGGAAAGTGTTACGGATACTGTGGATGGCCAAAAAAACAAATCAGAGGGTTATAGACTAAACTGAGGCTATCGTATTTTGGTCACATTATGAGAAGACAAAAGTCACTGGAAAACACAATAATGCTAGGAAAAGCTGAGGGCAGCAGGAAAAAAGGAAGACTCAACAAGAGATGGATTGACTCAATAAAAGAAGCCACAGCACTCAATTTGGAAGATCTGAGCAAGGCTATCAAAGATAGGACATTTTGGAGGACATTGATTCATAGGGTCGCCATGAGTTGGAAGCGATTTGACGGCATTTAACACACACACACAAACATAATGTCATCCCATCTGCTGTTAACCCACAAAAAATACTTTGCCAATTGTTTCAGTGTATTGGATTGTTTTGAAGTTGCATGGTTTCTTCTACAAAGTGGATACATCATACATATTATCAAGCACAACTACTGCTTCACTGAGTAAGACATCTAAATTAGAATATTTTCAGTAATCAGCTTCTCACCCATACTTTCCCCAGAATTCTCAAAGTAAAAAATGCACCCTCTTAGAAATATAGCCTGATAGTTACTACCACACCCACTTTAAGAGATATTATAACTAGCTCATACCAAAAACAATAGGTCAAGATATTTCATTATGTGTTTGCTTATTTTGATACAATATAGTGCAGCTATGATTCACAAGCAGAAAAGATTGCACACTTATGAATGTACCTAAAGCTACTAATGCATTAGCCACAAAACAACATTAAAATTCAACCATAAGGGAGACATTGGAACATTAATCAATTGCAAACAAAAGTTACAAAGTGTCTCATGAGCATTCTACGGCGTAACAAGCGATAACCACGATAACCACAGAGACTCGGCACACAACACCTGTTACTACAGAGGGCGGGGGAAGATGTGCAAAAAGTAATGCTAATGTCTGAAGAAGCGAGTTGTGGCTCACGAAAGCTCCTACCCTGCCAGAAATTTTGTTAGTCTTTAAGGTGCTACTGGACTCTTGCTCTTTTCTACTATTACCCACTAGTTGATTTGTATAACTGACCTAGGGGTCATTAGGGAGGGGCTGTGGCTCAGTGATAGAGCATCTGCTTGAAATGCAGAAGGTCCCAGGTTCAATCCCTGCCATCTCCAGTTAAAGGGACTATGTAGGTAGGTGATGCGAAAGACCCTTGTCTGAGACCCTGGAGAGCAGCTGCTGGTCTGGGTAGACAGTACTGACTTGGATGGACCAAAGGTCTGATTCAGTATGAGGCAGCTTCATGTGTTCATATATCAGTCTTGAGTAGACAGAAGGTGATGCTTTGAACGGAGAGGCATGAGCTACCCAAGGTGTGTCATGCTGTTTGGCCAGCAGCTCAGTCTACCACCCACCAGCTCCCAGATTCAATGGCCGATGCTGGCCAGTGCCAATCGACCCCACCAAGAGATTCAGCGCAGCTCAACAAGTCTTACGTGGGGAAGCAACCCTATAACTGGACCACACAAGAAATTTCGCCCAGGGGGTGGGAAGGGCAGCTCATCTCTCCCACCCTCATCCCAAACCATAACGTGCCAGCTGCCTTGAATTCTGCGAGGGAGAAAGGCTGCTAATAAAAAAACGTATTAAATAAATCTTCTTCAAGCCTGAACTCACCCTAGAAGCTAAAATGACTAAACTGAGGCTCGGTACTTTGGACATATTATGAGACAACAAGAGTCACTGGAAAAGACAATCATGCTAGGAAAAGTTTAAGGCAGCAGGAAAAGAGGAAGACCCAACAAGAAATGTCACAGTGGGTCGCCGTGTTAGCCTGTCTGCAGTAGTAGAAAAGAGCAAGAGTCCAGTAGCACCTTGAAGACTAACAAAAATATTTTCTGGCAGGGTATGAGCTTTTATGAGCCACAGCTCCCTTCTTCAGATACAGCTAGAATGTAGGAGAACATTTCAACCTTCCAGGACATTCTGTTGCAGATTTAAGAGTAGCAGTTCTCTTACAAAGGAATTTCAAAGGGAGGTTGGAAAGAGAAACTGCTGAATTACAGTTGATATTCAGACTAAAGTCAATGCATTTACCTGGGCTGAATAAAGACCTTGCATTCATGGCTCATGACCAATGCTGGTTTCTCCACACCCATCTCTCCCCTGGACATCACAGGGCGAAAACGCACAGTCGCTTTATCCTCCTTTAATCCCCGTTTCAGCCAGGATTCAGCCTGGATCGAACGCATGCGTTTCGCCTAATGTGAGTTCGATCCTGGCTAAAACAGGGATTAAAGGAGGATAAAGCGACCATGCATTTTCACCCATTGACTCTTCTGCATACCACACCTCATCCCATCACGCCTGCTATTCACATTTACATACTGTTAACATTTACATACTAATGCTTGTCTGAATTCACTCTCCTCTACTTAAAAGACAGATGGATTCACATTCTAGCTGTATCTGAAGAAGTGAGCTGTGGCTCACGAAAATATTTTTGTTAGTCTTTAAGGTGCTACTGGACTTTTGCCCTTTTCTACTACAACAAGAAATGGATTGACTCTATACAGGAAGCCACAGACCTCAATCTGCAAGATCTGAGCAAAGCTGTGAAGGATAGGACGCTTTGGAGGACGTTGATTCATAAATAAATAACGGACACCAGTAAGTTAAAAGGGGGGGGGGGTTAAGAGAGAAGCCACCAAAGTCCGCCAAGCAAACAAATAACTACTGTGCGGGTGTGCGCGCGCGTGTTCAATTATTCCTGCTGAGGAGATTATCTGGGAAACGGTGACACGGGCAGGAGGAGGCGGGAGGTCCGCTGAGCCCCACCTGGCTCCGCTCCGCCTTACCTGCCGCCGATGCCGCCTCGTTCTGTTTCCACCGCGGCGACTCCGCCGCGCTGGGGAAGCCCCTCAGCAGCACCCGCTCCAGCGCTCGCATCGTGCCGCCGCGCCCCCCTCAGATGCCGCCGCCGCCGCCGCACGGACGACGAAGCTGCCGCCGGGCTCTGCGGCCGCTTCCGTCAACGCGCGGCGAGACCCGCCCTTCCCTCTGCCCAGCCTAACCCACGTGCGACCACCGGCCGCTGGGAGCCGCCATGTTGGGGGCGCCGAAGCAAGCTGGGAGCGAGAGAAGGCGGGGGCGCGTGCGCGGTGAAGCCCTGAGGCCTCAGTGCGGGCGGAAGTCTTCTTCTTCTCCTTGCGCCGAAGGAGGAAAGGGGGCGCTCGCGGCTCACGTGGGGAGGGACGCCGACGCGTGCGCGGTGAAGCGCTGAGGCCTCAGTGCGGGCGGAAGTCTTCTTCTTCTTGCTCCGAAGGAGGAAAGGGGGCGCTCGCGGCTCACGTGGGCGGTTTGCTGTGAAGCCCTGGCCGCGAGCTGCCAGGCTTGCAAGATCCGTCGGCTTGCACGGAACCGGCGTGTTGACAGGCGCGCTGCTGAGAGTGGCTGGAAATCACTACCCTCCCTCGCGCTGGGCTGGCTCCAGTGTGTAGCCTGGTTGACTCTCATGGGCACTTTCGCGCAGCCCAAATAATGCACTTTCTTTTTTTCTTATTTTAAGAATTTTTTATTATTTTCTTTCATTTAATACATCCATGTAAAATTCAATATTTAACGCTAAGGGTTAATAAAAGTAATGAGAAATCTATAATTAGCATATGACTTCCCCCTCACTCTCTTCCGTCTACAAATAAAGTGTATATACTTTTGTCGAAGGCTTTCACGGTCAGAGTTCATTGGTTCTTGTAGGTTATCCGGACTGTGTAACCGTGGTCTTGGAATTTTGGAAAATTCCAAGACCACGGTTACACAGCCCGGATAACCTACAAGAACCAATGTAAATACTTTTGCTGATTAAACTAATTCCCATATTATTTAATGAATATATATTTATCTTATTTTATCTAATGTTATTCATTCAATACCTTAATATAATCATGATACAAAATATAAATGAGAAATTAAATCAAAGAATATCCTTTAAATGGTCCCATCAAAAATTGATTTTCACAATAAGTTCTCCACGCCTCCCATTCCCCCCAAAATTGTACATTATCATTCTGATTTATCAAAGCCGTAAGTTTCACCATCTCCGTCAATTCCAGCATCTTATTTATCCAGTCTTTTCTAGTCGGTATCTCGTCCGTCAAATAATGCACTTTCAATCCACTTCCAATGCACTTTGAAGGTGGATTTTACTGTGTGGACTGGCAAAATCGACTTGCAAAGGCGCGTTGACAGTGGATTGAAAGTGCATTATTTGGGCTGTGTGAAAGTGCCCTAAATTAGGCTGATCGTACCTTTTTGAACAGGACCGTCCCGTTTTTATCATATTTCCTGGCCATCCCGTCTTTTTAATTAAAATGTCAGTTTTGCCCCATTTTGCGCCTCGTTACGCTTCCAGCGTTTGTTTCCTTCATTTCTGACATATGTTGCATGCAAGCATGGCTGGGTAAATTCTCGTAGAGAAAGTGCTCCAATCGGGTTACACTAATATTACATAACCCCTTTCCCAATTTTGCCATCCCAATGTCCCGTTTTTGTCTCAAGGAAATATGGTCAGCCTACTCTATGTGTGTGTGTGTGTATGTGTTAAGTGCCGTCAAGTTGCTTCCGACTCATGGCGACCCTATGAATCAATGTCCTCCAAAATGTCCTATCTTTGACAGCCTATAGTCTATCTCTTTGACTCTATAGCGGTTCAATTTATTTATGTTCCTAAAGTCACGCTGACTTCCCAGGGAGTGGTAGGCGATATTTTTTATGAGATACAGCCATCCTTCCTTAGGAGGATATTGCTGGTTTCCCCTCCGAAAGGCACTTCGCAAAAGGCTTCGTTTCAGGCGGCGGCAATGTACGTGAAATTTACCCATAAAGGCTGTGGTGCCACTTGGGAGTGAGACCCATTGGAGTCCAACTTGCTTCTGAGCAAAATAAACCCTGAATTGTATGTGCACATTGGAAGATCAACATTGTATAGGGACTCGAAAAGCTTTTCTCCATGCATCTATAATTTTCACACCAGCAGCAAACTGGAACAGCACGGAAAGTAAGGACTGAAAGACAATAGAGATTGCAGAAGGATAGTGGATGGCATTACCATGACCTGCTGCTTAGCCCTTTGATTTTTATGCTATGGGATCCCACAGTGTTCCATCTTGTCCCCCATGCTGTTTAACATCTACATGAAACCTCTGGAAGAGATTGTCAGGTGATCTGGAGTAAAGCGCTGCCATATGTGAAGAAGAAAAAGAGTTGGTTTTTATATGCCGACTTTCTCTACCACTTAAGGGAGACTCAAACAGGCTTACAATCACCTTCCCTTCCCCTCCCCACAACAGACACCCTGTGAGGTAGGTGGGGCTGAGAGAGCTCTAACAGAGCTGTAACTTGCCCAAGGTCACCCAGCTGGCTTCGTGTGTAGGAGTGGGGAAACAAATCTAGTTCACCAGATTAGCCTCTGCCGCTCATGTGGAGGAGTGGGGAATCAAACCCAGTTCTCCAGATCAGAGTCCATTGCTCCAAACCACCACTCTTAACCACTATACCACGCTAGCTCCACACAGCTCTGTTTCTCCTTAGCACCTGACTTGGATGGGTCTGGGAAGGGCTGAACAGATACCTGGAGATGGTCATGGGATGGATAAGGCCATTAAACTGAAGCTCAGTCTAGACAAGAAAGACTGTGGTGTTACTATTCAGTGACAAAGCTACTCAAGGATTGAAGAGTCATCCTGTCCTGGAGGGGGTTGTTGGCCACATGGTGGCTATTTAGGTCACTGGAATCCAGGGAAAAGGAAAGGGCTCACAATCACTTCTGTCAAAGCATTTGGAACTATAACAAAAATGTTAACTTGATGTATGGTGGGTAATTTGGACAGGAAATTGGAATAAAGCTGTCAGCATCATAATGCTTTATATCTGGAATGCTATGTACAGTCCTGGTTGTCCCATCTCTAAAACCATGTGACAGAGCTGCAACAGAGCAATCAAAATAAACAAAAAGTTGGAGCACCTCCCTTACGAGGAGGGTTTGGGATATTTTAGTTTAAAAAAATGGTAAGGGGAGTGATATGATAGAATTTTATTTTTAAGTATGCTATAGCAAATGTGTCTCTGTGTGTAAAATGCTGTCAAGTCGCAGCCGACTTATGGTGACCTCAGCAACGGGTTTTCAAGGCAAATGAGAAGCAGATGTGGTTTGCCATTGTCTTCTTCTGCAGAGTCTTCCTTGGTGGTCTCCCATCCAAGTGCTGACCCTGCTTAGCTTCAGAGATCTGACAAAATTGGGCTATAGCATGAATAGTAGATTCAGGACAGACAAAAGAAGGAATATGATGGATTTAATTGCCACAAAATGTGGCGATAGCCTCTCGTTTAAACAGCTTTAAAAAGGAATTAAACAAATTAATGGGAGAGGTAGGTCCATCAACAGGCATTAACCATGGTGACTAAGTGGTACCTTCATATTTCGAGGCAACATGCTTTGGACTCCCAGTTGCTGGGAAGTCACAGCAGTGATATCTGTTGCCTTCTTGCCTGGTTTATGGACTTCCCAAGGCTATCTGGTCAGCCCCAGGGGAAAACAGGAAGCTACATTAGATGGACATTTGGTCTCATCCCACAGGGCTCTCACGTTTTTTCTAATGGTTTTGCTTTTGTTATCCTTTTGTGCACTAAGATGATAAATGACTCTTATGATCATAGAGAATAGTGGGCATGAAGACTACATATTAATCTTCAGGCTTTGGTTCCCCAAACCAACTATTGAGTGACTCTTCAGCAGAGTTTCCCCCCCCCCCCACATTTTTGGCCCAAGAACAAATTTTTGATCCATGGTTTGACAATCCCATAAAAAATGTTATGCTTACCCCAATTCTCTAAACAGTGAGCTGTTCAGGAGCTAGTGTAACCAGTGCAAAATTTCCACTGACAGAAGGGTGTGTGTGTGATTTTTTACCAATTCCCCTTTTCTGTCTCCCCTTTTCATGCTGTTCCTGCCCCACACAATCTCATGGGACATTTTGGGGTGCAGTGGGAGGGGGGGAGGAGAGAAATCCAGCTCCCTTGATTTTCCTTCCATCAGTGGAGGGGGGGAGAGAGAGAGAGAGAGAGAGAGAGAGAGAGAGAGAGATCCCACACAACCAGGTGCTTCACAAATGCTCAGTAGAGAGTGTTAGTCTCTCAGTATTCAGCTGATAGAGGCCAAATGTACTGAACATAACCATCCATATATGCCAAGCTCTTTTTAATAGATTTAGTGCAAAAGGACATCTGGCAATGCAACCTTTCCCGGCACTGTGAGGATCCAGCCTAGGGTTTCAAACTATGCACTGAAAAAGCTTGCTTTAATGTATATGATTTGGTTCTCCTCAAACCCAGCTGTGTGTTTACTGCCAACCTCTGAACCCCAAGTCATCTGAGGAGTTAAGGTTACAAACTACAAGCACTGGCAGCAAGCCAGCTTTATTGATACTGAACCGCCCCGTTAATCAATCAAAATTTTTATTTGCCTTTTTAAGTGGACCAAATAAGAGAGAAAAAATGTTCTTTTACTGATGGTTTTGACTCCATTCTAAATGAGTGCATCTCAAGGTTGGCTGTCTTATAACATTGACTAATGAGCCACATATTCATTGGGGGCGGGAGAAGAAAAGAATCTTGAACGCAAAGGAGGTCACAGTCCCTTTTCCAAGGCTGCCCTTCTTAAAGGTTGTCAGGGTCTTTGGTAAATGAGGACAGCTCATTGTCCTTTTTGCTATTAGACATGATTACAATTTGGCTAGAATCTGCTGCTGTTTTGACACTGCACTGTGGAATTCTTTAATATTCAATCTTAATTGCTTTGGGTGTTTTGTGTGCAAGGCAATGGTGTGTTACCTTCTTGGACAAATTATGCAATATTATTTTGTTAAACAAAGTTATAATATCTATCCATTATGCAAAGATTTTTCTGATATGAACTCAAATTTGAACAGAATCAAATTTGAACAGAGTGTGACAGAGTCCCAGTGTTGTGGACAGATCCTTCTCTGACGTAATTTTTTCCTTGAAGCATAATAATGGCCATTTCTATTTACATCTCATTTGAAGATTCTTTGTTAGCTGATTGCTTGTTTAAAATACTGGTTAATATTGAAGACTAATTCTGCTCAGATTATATTAAAAGACAGTGGCATCAAGATTCCCATAATTCTAGTGGAGCACATATCAATCAACCCACCAACCAACCAACCAATCCATCAATCAATCTTTATTAAAAACAGTCATAGACCAGCACAGCTCTTCACAATTTACCATTAAAACCCTTAGTGTTACGCTCTACCCACAGGTTAAAACAAACAGTAAAAAAGTTGTTTGTACTCTTTGCAAATTTTATAAACCATATAAACTACCCATTAAAATTATTGACATGCCGGTGTTCTCAGCAGCGTCTGACGAATTCTACAGGCCACTGCATAAAACTTAGCCGTTTCTAATGTAACCTGTGGATTTTCGTCTATAAGCAACATTTTAGTATGCTCCTGACCTGGAATGCCGACTAAGCCAGGGGGAGATAAAGTTAAAACGAACATCTTGATATAATGGACAGCGCAGCACATATAAAAGTTCAACCCAATGTCCTTCCTTGTCAGATACAAACAAACAGAGGCATATAATAATTACTTCTGTACTGAGGCACCTGTATACTTCTGTACTAAGGCACCTGTACTTCGGTACTAAGGCACCTGTATAGCAGTGCAATCCTAAGAACACAAACATCTTTCTGGAATACACCTGAGAAGGTTTCTGACTAGGTCTGCTTCATAGGACATGCATTTTCTTCCCATGGGAGGGCTAATGAAAATGGCCAAGGTTATGCCGGCACCCCACAGGGAAATGCAAGGGCAGGGCCAGGGACCGTGGGAACCTCTGGCCTGCAGAATTCATCACCAGAACCACCAGTTGCAGGATCGATGCAGGACAGCAGCAGGATGCCTCCAGGACATGGAACCTAACCCCCAGGAATGGCAGTAGACGATAGGGCCGAGCCCCATTTGGGGCCACAGGATGCAGGGAGGCCCCTCCACGCAACTGCTGCTTCTAACATGTCCCCCTCACCCACCATATACCCTGCACCAGGATGGTGGCTCTTCCACCTGCCACCCCCACCAGGGATCTACCTCATGCCTGTACTGTACGTCTGGGTGGCCAAGTGATGCCGCATGAGGTACTGTTCTAAGTGCTACCGTGAGTGTATCAGCACCCTGCAGCTCCCCAACAACACTTGGCACTACACTATAGGGCCAAGTGCCTGCCCCCAGGGCCACCCCCATCCTGTAGAAGGTGCTGTTGGGCCCTCACCTTGGGCTCGTTCCAGGCAGTGGTGGTCTTTGGAGAGCTGCTGCCTCCACAGCTTTCTGGATGCCATTCTGCTGTGCCTGCAGGAGCACATGTACTTCCCTGGGGGAATTGGAGCTGGCTCCATTCAATGCTTGCTTCTTTCCATTTGTGGGTTTCACCGAGTCCGTGGGCCTGTGGACTGCACTCATAGCGCTCCCCGCCCAGGGTGATCCACAGATCTACCCAAACTGACACCACTTCTATAGTTTGAATATCCAGGCCAGCTGCGACCACCAAGATGTCTTCATGGACTTCATGGCTGAGATTCTAGGCAGCATTCTTGATTCACAGATCTTTGCTATATCTGGCCTCAACTACTTGCTGGTTGCAAGTTGGTAAGTGCTCTGTTGGGGGTGGGGGCGCTCACTTGGCAGGGCCCCCCAACAGCTGTCCTTCTTCCTGCCGCAGGTGACCAGGGCTATCCCCTACTCGCGTGCCTGATTACGCTGTATGCCAGGGGCAAGCCAGCAGATTGTGCTACGTCTATTGTCTGCACAACTCAGGGAGCCACAGGGCCATGCAGCCCCTGGGCATTGCAAAGCTCTTTGTTGTATGTGCCATGGCCCACAACATGGCTGTCCACAAGCAGCTATCACTGCCCCCATATGGGGGGAGGGGAAGTCCTTTGGGCTGGGGGCATGAGAGGGGCAGGCTACCGTTTTTGCTGGGGAGAACTTTTAATCAAGGGCTGAGCAGCTTTTCTATCTGTTCAGTTCTACCCCCATGTCTTGTTGGGTAACTGATTGACTGTTTCTGTTGTATAAACTTTCCCGCGTTGTCCTGCTGCACTAGGATTCTGCAGTTTGCCCATTTCTGCTACTAGGCCAAATCTTCTGCATTTCTCTTTTTTATTTCTATTGTCTTGCATCTAAACATTCTGGACAAAGTTCTGTTGATCGGTTTCTGTTTATTTAAATGTTTTCTGTGCTGTACTGCGAAGCTTGTTATCTCCCACGTTTTAAGGGATAAAAAAGATAAGTAAGCAAGGCTCAAGTATTTGTGATAGCCAGATGCTCCTTCATTTGGTATGCAGGATGCTTCCAACCCTTGTCAGCTTGACAAATGAACTTCGTTCTAAATGTGTCCCTTGTTTACTTTAACCATGGAGTGTTCCTGTATTCCAAACTGTGTGTTCCCTTTTCATGCTGAAACCTAGCAGATCCACTATCAACAAGACTGCATATTTATTCCTTGCATATTCACTGTATTGCAGTTTACTACTTTCAATAATTGTTAAAATGATTGCCATAAATCAGGACATGATTATGGTAGTTTTCTGTGCCTCACCACATGCATGAACAGTCTTCTGAACCAGCTTTAAATAGGGCACTGACTCAGATTTTGTAAATAGGGTTGCCAGGTCCCTCTTTGCCACCAGTGGGAGGTTTTTGGGGTGGAGCCTGAGGAGGGCGGGGTTTGGGGAGGAACTTCAATGCCATAGAATCTAGTTCAGTGCCGGATTAACGTATAAGCTAAACAAGCTATAGCTTAGGGCCCCACTCTCTTGGGGCCCCCAAAAAAATTTAAAGAAAAAAAAAACTGGATGTGCATTTCCAAAATATAAGATAAAAAACAAATGAAATAAAACCTACATACAGAAACAGTGTTTTGTGTTGTGTAGGCTCCTATGATGTAAGTAATGGGCCCTGCCTGCTAGCCTGCTCCCTAAAATATCACTGGTTTGCTCATTTCTATATATAGGGTGCCTACATTCTGCATGGACTGGTTGCATGGCAACATGTAGCATGCAGCTGCAGAGTGCAGTGCAGCACAGTTGAATGTAGGCAACACAAAAAACAGTAACAATTTGTTGTTGACAAAATATTGTCGAAGGCTTTCACGGTCAGAGTTCATTGGTTCTTGTAGGTTATCCGGGCTGTGTAACCGTGGTCTCGGAATTTTCTTTCCTGACATTTCGCCAGCAGCTGTGGCAGGCATCTTCAGAGTAGTAACACTGAAGGACAGTGTCTCTCAGTGTCAAGTGTGTAGGAAGAGTCAGAGAGGGGTTGGGTTTGAGCTGAATACTGTCCTGCAGACGTAATGTGCTAATCATTGTCCTGTAAGTATCAAGATAATGTACTAATGAGAGTGTGGTATGTTAATATGGAAGCATTGTATCCTGAAATGATCTGGTAATGTGTGAAATCCAAAGCTAATCTGCATGGCTATTGTTGACTGTAGCCTTTGTTAGTCTGGAGGTTTTTCAGGGCAGGAGGCCAAGCCTTATTCATTCTTAAACTCTCTTCTTTTCTGTTAAAGTTGTGCTGATGTTTATGAATTTCTTTTTTTTTAATAATAATTTTATTGGTTTTTATAATACACATTTTCCATGATAGTAAACAACAATAAAAGCAATATGAAATTCAAATTTCTAACTCTATGTTGTTAAAGTTTCTTGAATTCATAACAAAAAAAACAAATTAGAGGAAAATTTATGACTTCCCCATCTCCTCTCTCCGCCTCTTAATAAAGTATTCATCCCATCGTAATTAGTCTGATCTTAACTATCATAAATTCATTTAACTTTCATAAAACATCTTCTATTAATATAAATAATTATAACTCTTAATATTAATTGTGTCCTTTAGATCAGATTAATAAGTATTCCTCCATTTTCCCCAGTTTTAATTCATATTCACAATATTTCATCCAATCCTCCCATTCCCCTAAAAATCGAACATTGTCTTTTTCATTTAAAATGGCTGTAAGTTTTGCCATTTCCACCAATTCAAACATTTTCCCAATCCAGTCTTTTTTCTCGGGAATTTCTGCCCCTTTCCATTTTGCTGCATAAAGCAGTCTCGCAGCTGTTGTAGCATAGATCAAAAAAGTTCTTTGCATTAGCAAGTCATCAGGTATCATACTTAATAGCATCATTTCTGGTGTTTTGGGTATATTTTTTTGTACTATTAATCTCAGTTCATTGTAAATCATATCCCAAAAATCTTTAGCTTTATCACAAGTCCACCACATATGATAAAAGGAACCAATTTCCTTATTACATTTCCAACACTTAGGGGATGTCACTTTATATATCTTTGCAATCTTCTTGGGTGTTAAATGCCATCTATACATCATTTTATAAATATTTTCTCGAATTGATTGCGCATTTATTCCTTTCAAATCTTTTGACCATAGTCTTTCCCATTTGTTTAAAGCAATATCATGTCCCATGTTTTGAACCCAGTTGATCATAGTTGGTTTAATTGTCTCCTGCTCACAATATATTGTTAAAAGTAGATTGTACATTTTCGAGATCAATTTCAAATTATTATCTAATAACATCTTATGGAAAGGGGACTTTTCTTTAGAAAATCCATTTTTCATATCTTGTACAAAAACTGATTTAATCTGACAGTATTGCAACCATTGTAGATCCTCTTTGAAAAATTGGAATTCTTTTAATAAACATTTTTTCCCCTCCCATTTAATTAATTCCTGGTAAATTATAAATTTGTCCGGTCTAAGTGGACGTAGTGTTAACATTTCTTGCGGTGAAATCCACATCGGCGTTACTGGTTCCAAAATATGTTTATATTTCATCCAAATACGCAATAAAGAGGACCTGATTATATGATTCCTGAATGATGCTTGTATCTTAATTTTATCATACCATAAATAGCCATGCCATCCACTAATATTATTAAAGCCTTCAAGCTCCAGTAAACGTGTATTTGATAAGGTTATCCAGTCTTTTAGCCATGTTAAGGCTACCGCTTCAGCGTAAAGTTGAAAGTTTGGTAATGCTAAACCTCCTCTAACTTTAAGGTCCACCAAATATTTATAAGCAATCCTCGGTTTTTTCCCTTGCCAGATGAAGTTTAAAATGTCCTTCCTCCAAGTATCAAAGTATTTAACATGTGATATTATAGGCAAATTTTGGAATAAGAAGAGCATCCTTGGTAACACATTCATTTGGATTATTGAAATACGTCCCAGTAGTGACAACTTTTTATTTGACCAAATAATCATATCAGTTTTTATTTTACCCCATAGTTTAAAGTAGTTGTTGGTTAACAATTCTTTGTTCTTCGCTGAGATCCAGATTCCCAGATATTTAACCTTGTTGGCCTTCTCCCAACCTGTAAACGAAATAAATTCCTGTTGCTCTATTTCTGATAAATTCTTGAATATTGTCTTTGTTTTTTCTTGATTAACTTTAAATCCCGATATTTCCCCAAAGTCGTCCAGTGTCTTTTGTAGTATCTTCATTGATTGTGTTGGGTTTTCCAGAATTAACAGGAGGTCATCCGCGAATGCTCTCAGTTTAAATTCATGTTTTTTAATTTTTAAACCGCGAATGTCCTCCATGCTCCTTAGTTTACAACATAATGTTTCCAACACCAACAAAAATAATAACGGAGACAAAGGACAACCTTGTCTAGTTCCTTTCTTAATTTGACAATTTTCCGACATTGATTCATTCACCAAAATTTTCGCTTGTTGGGATGTATAAATAGCCGATATACCTTTCAAAAAACGGTCTCCAAAATTTAATTTTTCCAATGTTTTTTCCATAAAGTCCCATGAGACCATATCAAAGGCTTTTTCCGCATCCAAAAATACAAAGGCGGCTGATCGTTGAATATTATGATCATAATATTCTAATGAGTCCAATAAAATTCTTATATTGTCTTTAATTTGCCTTCCTGGAACAAAGCCCGCCTGATCTTCATGTATAAGGTCTTTAATAAATTTTCTTATCCTATTCGATAAGACCGAGGGATAAATCTTATAGTCCACATTTAGCAACGAAATAGGTCTATAGTTTGATGTTTTTTCTGGATCTCTTCCTTCCTTGGGTATCAACGATATGTATGCATGCGACCAGGTTTCTGGGGCTACTCCCTTATCCAAAATTGTATTGCAAAGTAATACAAAAAAGTCTGCTAAGTTGTCACTAAATGTTCTATAAAATAGTGCAGTAATTCCATCTGGTCCAGGTGTCTTATCCGGTTTTTGTTTCATTATTGCTTCTTGTATTTCTTCCCTTGTAATTGGAGCATCTATCCATTCTCGTTGGTCTATTGAAAGAATATTCATCTGTATTGAACTTAAAAACTTATCTATTTTCTGTTTTGAAATATTTTCTTTCTGATACAGCTTAGTGTAAAATGAAACAAATTCTTTTTGTATATCTGTAGTTGAATGAACTGGTCCTTTAACAGTTTGAATTTTTGTTATAATCTTCTTCTGAAATGAGTCTTTCAGTTGTGTTGCTAAAAATTTCCCAGGTTTATTAGCATGTTCAAAATATTTTTGTTTGGCAAATTTTAAGTTTTTGTTCATTTCCTCCATTATAACCAAATTTAATTGATGTTTAGATACAGAAATCTTCATTTGTATTTCGTTTTTCTCATCTTCTTGTAACGCCATAACAAGTTTTTGTTCCAAATTTTGTAAATCCCAAAGTATATTATTGGTAAATTGTAGTTGAGTTTTCCTCCACGCTGCATGTTTCTGTATCATAAATCCTCTTAGAACTGCTTTAAACGCATCCCACACTATATTCAGCGTAGTTTCTCCATTAAGATTAACTTCAAAAAAGTCTTTAATCAGATCATATAATTCTTTTTGAATCTTCTTTTCCTTTAAAAGTTTATCATTCAATCGCCATCTAAATGCTTGTTTATTGTTCCACTCAAATGTAACCGGATTGTGATCAGAAAAAGTTCTTGGTAAAATATGTATTTTGCGTAATTGCGTAAAAATTGATTTACTAGACCAAATCATGTCTATTCTGGAGTGTGAGTCATGTCTCGCTGAATAAAAGGTGTATTCTTTGGCTGTAGTATTCATTGTTCTCCAGATGTCTTGTAATCCCAATTCTGTAGCCATGGTGAAGAAAGTTTTGGGTAAACATCCTTCATTTTCGTCTTTTGCTTTTGATTTTTTATCCAAAATTGGGAGAATAACGCCATTTAAGTCACCCATCAATAAAATCTGGTCATTGGCATACTGAGAGATCAGTTCATGCAATTGTCCATAAAATTTTGTTTTTCCTTCATTGGGAGCATATATTCCTACCACAATCGTCTTTTGCCCCAATATTTTGGTTTTTATAATTACAATTCTCCCTTCATTGTCTTTATATAGTAGTTCAGGACTAAGGCTAGAATGAGCATATATTACTACTCCCTTAGTTTTTGTTTTAGCCGATGCCACAAATGCTTGTCCAAGCATTTGCCTATTTGCCTATTTGCCTATTCTAGCCCTTTTAGTTTTTTCATTCAAACCATTCACATTCCAAGAAATTACTTTTGCCATGGTACAATGATTATTGAAGCAAAATATACAGTCTATAATTTAATTCCTCCTGCTGCTCCCTGTGATTCTTCTTCTTGTTGTTGTTGTTCTTCTTCCTCTTCCTTTTGATCCCCAGTTAATCCTTTAAGATCCGATTTATATTTCCTCAGAAATTTTCCCACATCTGCTGTAGATGTAATTGTCATTTTCATTTCTTTGTAGGTAAAAGCCAAGCCTTGTGGCATAATCCAGCGATATTTGATACCATTAGCTTTCAAAACAGACACAAATTCTTTGTAATTATTCCTCTGTGAGAGTAGATGTCTTGGTATGTCCTTTAATAAAATTAGAGGAATGTCTCCTGCTGACACCGGATTGTCATAGTGCATCTTCATGATCTTATCCTTAATCCTCGCATCATAGAACACTATCATCAGGTCTCTTGGCTTAGATCTTTTCATTCTAGCAGGTAATGGTATTCTGTATACTCTGTTAATAGCTTGGTTCAATTCTTGTTCGTCCATCTGAAACAGATAAGCCAGGTTTGGAACTACAGTTTCTTTGTTATCACCCATCATATCTGGAAGATTGCGTAGACGAAGGTTGGTCTCTCTCACTCTCATCTCCATCATGGCTATTTGATCTTTTACAGCAGACTGATTTAATTGTATTGTTTCAATCTGTTTTTCTTGGCTTGCTAATTTTTTCTTTGTGTCCTTATGCTCTTCCATCACTTTCTTTATTGATAAATCCATTGCTTGCATATCTGACTGCATGGTACTCATTTGAATTTTTACTTCTTTAAGATCTCCTGTTACTCCATCCAATTTGTGGTTAATAGCCTGAGATGCTTGACCTAGATTTGTCATCATAGAAGTTAACTGTGCCATCTGTGTAGACATCTGTGTAGACATCTGTTCAAGCTGCTTGTTTGTTGCCTCTGTTTGTTTGGCTAACATATCCTGTAATTTCTTATCCATAGCTGTAACTTGTGCTGAGTCCTTCAGTTTAGTATAGGCAGGGCTATGCAGTGAGCCAGAACGGGGTCGGGTTCCAGACATTTACATTGGAATAAGGCTGGTAAAAGTCATGTCCTCAGACAGGGCCCTCCAGATGGTAATTAATAGAAGGTAGTTCAGTGATCAGCTTAGTAAATTTTTCTGGTTGAAAAGAGCCAAATTTGGCTTTAAAATAGCTTAATAAAGTTTTGAAATACCAGCGAGTTTTAATGGACGCTCTAGGTCGGATCTACCAGGAAGTATTCCGGAAGTTGAATTTGCCAGGGACCTTCTACTGCCTCATCTCGATGGTTGTTTCCTTCAGGAGTTATTTCTGTGTTACTCAAGTGCGACGCGTATCCGGTCCTCCAGCTTACTTCCTGTTGTTGTGACTCAGATGATAGAGAGGGTGGTATAGAGGGTCTTCCGGTCTGATGAATCCCTTGCTGCTAACGTGGCAGGAAATTCTTTTTCACCAGAGAATCAGGAAGAAATTCGCCCTCCCCTTCCCTCAGAATTGCTTCTCATTGGTAGAGATTTTAGTCCGTCATCTAAGCGTCCTTCCAACTCTTTGTTTTGGTTTAAGCTGATCTATTTGATAAGGCTCCTGCCGCTAATCCTGATGGAATTTACAAATCAAACTTTCCCGATTAGGATAAGGGAGGAGCAGAGGTACTGGGAATATCTTCATCTACCCCCCAGTTATTCGAAAATGCCAGTAAAAGACGAAGGGTTCTTTGTACTCACTTAGGCATCGAGAGGTGAGGTTCTTTTCTTAAAATAGTCCTTATGTTGGTGTTAAGATGGTGGAGGGTAGAGCCTTATGCCAAAGTTGCGTTGTGGCGATTCCTTTCCCTATTTGCCCTCGCAGGACCGGCGTCCAGAGCTCTGGGGGGCTTATAAAGCTCCCTCAGAGTCTTTGGGAGGTCACACTGCGTTTGCGGGCTGCAGGGAGTTCCTGCTGTCTGACCCACTTGCAAGGGTCGGATTGGGGTGCAAATATCACCCCTAAATTAGCGCAAACTTGGATTTCCCCTAGGACAACCTGAGGGAACGTTTTGCTCGTCCCAGCGCACCACCGGAAGCCCCTGATGTTTATGAATTTCAATGGCTTCTCTGTGCAATCTGACAAAATAGTTGGTAGAATTGTCCAGTCTTTCAGTGACTTGGAATAAGGCCCCTGTGTCCTGTTTGTGTCAGTCCATGTTCAGCCACTGCTGATTTCTCAGGTTGGCCAAGTCTGCAGTATCTTTCATGTTCTTTTATCCTTGTTTGTATGCTGCGTTTTGTGGTCCCGATGTAAACTTCTCCACAGAAAAATAGTTGTTTAGATTTAAAAAAAATGAACTGTATTGAAGCTTTCTGTCTTTCTTTCTCTCTTAAGAAGGTTTTTTTTTACTTATCCAGCTGTTTGAATCTGCCTAGCCCTGCATAGCCAGATACATGCTGTAGGCGCTGGAGCCTTGGGGTGCGGGATCCCCTGCTCCTCTGCCACCTCCCCCAGTCGGGCCAATGGAGCTTCATCGGCCTCAGACCATGCGGAGGGAGAATCTGAGTCACTTTCTCCCTCCGATGCAGCCAGAGTCTCTCCACTGTCAGACGCCAGTAAAGGAGACACCTGACCTTCTTCCTCCCCGGCCTCCGCTCTTATGGCCTTTATAAAGGCCTGGCTGTGCTCCACCCCCCCTAGGCCCCCCCCCGAGACCTTATGAGGGTTGAGGGGCCCTCTTCCGGAAGCAGGTCGCCATCCTGGCCCTGCTTCCGTGCCTGCCTCTGCCTCCCGGCCGGTGTCTCTCTTCCCCTCCCCCTTGTTAGGGCTGAGGGAGATCCGCCGGCACGGGGCGTCACGGGACTGCCGCGGCCACGCCCGGGCCGCGCCCGCACGCCCGTCAGCTGTGCTGCGGGGAGGTCCTCCTGGCGGCCCGCGGGGGCGGCAAGACCCCCGTGCTCCCCGTGGCCGCCCGGAGTTCCGGCGCCGTCCCCCGTCCGCCAGCCCCGCTCTCCCTCTTCAGAGTGTCGGCCGCCTCTTCCCTCCCGGCCCGCCCCCCCGGGCTCGGTCTTCCTCGCGGGTTGCTCCGGCTCCGGCTCAACCCGCGAGGAACCCGGCCGCTGCGCCTGTAGGGACAAACATACGGACAGGTAAGACTTCAACTCCCGGGGTGTCACCCACCCCCTCCCGAGTCCTCCCCTCCTGCGCTGCCCTAGAGGCAACGAAGCTCTGTAGTCCCGGACGGACCGGGCGCGGGTCCGTCCCGGGACACATGCCTTCCATAAATCACTTCCCCCCTCTCTCCCTCCTTCCTTAGAACAAAAAAAAAAAATGCAGCCTGCTCCCTGCTAGGGTGCCGAATCCCGACGGGAGCAAGACACAAGGTTGGCTGCTGGGAAAAGGGAAAGGCTCATTGCTTGTGCTTGTTCTGTTTGGCTTCTTTCTCTGTGTTTAGTGTTTTGTTTTGTGGTGATGTAAAGAAAATAAAACAATTAAGCATGTGGAATTTCATATGGTGGCTGTGAAAGTGTAAACAGCGTAAGTTCTAAAAGTGGACAAAGGGGGGCTGTCTTCATGACAGACTGTTGTAATTTATGGGTCTTGGTTTAATAAACGTTGAAAAAGGTGGTAAAAGTGGTTTGTGTATTGAAAGCAAAGGAGACAATGTGAAAGGGTTATTAAAGATGATAGTCAGAAAGTGTTGCTGTGCAAATAAAAACAGGGAGGGAATGAGAAAGTAGAAAGGTGAGTTGTGTGTATTGTGCACGGAAGGTCAGGAAAGGTGTACTAACATAAAAGAAACCTATGTTTAAATTTTATAATTTGCTTTGCTAAAGAGCAAAGAGGTTAAACATTATTCTCTTATATTTTAATTAAAATTTCTAAGCTTGTTTTGGTTAAAAAGGACTCAGTCTTGGAGGGTTCAATGTAGGTGTTAAACTTAAAAAGTATTAAAATGTTGCTGTATATAGTAAAACAAAATTATTATAAGATTGTGCTTCTCTTATCTGTTGCTGGGTCAACAAAATGTTTTTTTTATTGTTTTAAAAATGTTTAGCTAAGAGTAAAAATAAGCTGTCAATTCCCTAATCACCAAACCCCCATCCTGCTCTGATGATTATGTTAATTTTGATGTTAAAAGTGTTGGTAAAAATAGTGTCTTTTGTCTTTTAAGCAGGTACCCACAGTATTCTTTAATTGTTGATGAAAAATAAAATGCAGGTTATCTTCAAGTTGAAAATTAAAATGCCTAAAGGTCTTACAAAGGGCATCATGAATCCAGCATTTTATAAGGCGGTAATATTTGTCTATTTTTGTGAGTTTATCCAGACTTTCATGTATGTCTTTTTAAAGGTTGGGAAATAATAATAATAATAATATACAGGTTGTTTAATTATAATGTCTTTGTTTTCTGTATAAATTACTGCATATAACAATTGAACTTGCAGTTTCCCCTGCCCTGCAATAGAAAAGGGGGGGCAGAAGCGGGTTCCTCTTTTTATTTCTAAAACTGTTGTTTACAGGTTAAGGATTCAGGGAATGCAGTTTTAAATATTGCATCAAATATACGTAAGGCTGTACATGTTCCCATTCAAAGTTGGCAAAGTGCTTTTCATTCTAGTTTTTGGGATACTTTGTTTAAAAAGTGATGGTGGAGGAAGTTTTTTTTTCTAAGATGTGCAATTCCTAAATTGTTGTTTCTGCCATTTATTATACCATGTCTTATAAGGTGTCTATGCTCTCCATAAATGCTTCTTGTCTAATTACATTGCCAGCTCACCAAAACCCTACTGGGGCTCCTGCTAAGTCTATGCTTCTTCAAACTGTCTCTCCTGAGTTTGTCCACCTCTGGGACTCTTAAATAAAGCAGTTTTAGAGAATCTCCAGGAATCTCCAGGAATCACCCTGAAGTTGACAGGAATGTCAATTAACAGGAAAAGGGGGGGAAATGAAGTGCCCCCAATAAAGGTCTTTTACCTGTGGCACTATAAACTGCCCCTGTGTACATAAACAGGTGCAGGTTTCCTCCTTTTAAACGTGACACATGTGTAGATAAACGCGTGTCAAGAACCCCCCCTCCGTTCTCTTTTTTTATTCTTTTCGTTTTACTTAAGGAAATAAGTAATAAAGCATAAAGCACCCACACATTCCTCCAACTGTAACAAGTAACAAATGCCGGCATTTAGCTCGTTATCTAGTTAAAGGAAACTCTGTTCGGACCTAATGCTTGAACAATTAAAAAAATCGCTCACTGCCAAAGTTGCTGAGTTGTTGTTAGACTTTTATTCCTAGGGGGAAGACTGGATCCTGGACAAAATAAGACATCAAAAGAGAAGCTTTGTGTGTTTGGTGCAGGAAAGTTGTCATGTGAAATAAATCTACCCCCACAAGCGGATCAAACAATGCAAGGTTGGAACAACCCCTCCATCCAGCCTTTAATGCCAGAAGTGTGGCGTTCAGGTACTTTTACTATTGCAGTTTATTGCAGGGTCTTCATCAAAGACAATGACCCCTTTGCAAAGATGTTTTTCCTGAGTCAAAAAACGTGGTTTCCAGTGCCTGACCCTCTTTCCAGCCTCTTCATCATTACTCTGGCTCTTATCCAACACTCACAAAAACAGACTCCTTTTTAAAAGTAAGGCTCGGACTTTCTTACTGCTGCAAAAAATGTTTGTTTTTACTATCTTTCTTAAAACAGGTCAAGTAATTAAAACGCCTAAAAACTCCTGAGGGCCTGTGCCAGATATAATGTCATTCCAGGCAAATGGGTACTGATACAGGAACTCTGTGGAGCTGATGGCCTACAACTGAGGTAGAGCAAATGTTCCAGGTACTTCTCAAATACCTTTTACAGCGGTCAGTCGCAGAAAAGACAGGGTGGGAACATGCTAGTCATGTGGAAAAGGTATCCCAAATGCCTGTTGCTGAATCAACAATAAAAATCTCAGGCCCTAAACCCTCACTTTGTTCTGCAGAGAGGGAACACAGCACCTCTGGACAATGGGTGCCCTTTCCTGAGTGTTTCCAGTGTGATTTCTGGAGGCGATTGACACTGACAGTTACAAAAAGACTAACTTTTGTTGTTTAAAAAGTTTGTGGAAACACTAAGATTGTGTTTGATTTTAATACGGACTTTGCCTACACACCTCCATCTTTCAGACTATACATCAAGAGACTAATTATATGGACCTTGCCCACATCTACAAGGTCATGTGTCTGTCAGCCCTGTGTTATCAGAAAGTGACTATTAAACTGAAACCATCAACTCAGGTGAACTAAAAAGATTGTGAAGATATCAACAACAAGTGTTTTCTAATCATCATAACCAGGACATATTTGGACTTACGAACCACTTAAAGACATTTTGCTTGTGACATTCGGTTTGATACTCTAAATCAGGGGTGGGGAACTTCAGGCCCGGGGGCCGTATGCGGCCCCTGAGGACATTTTTTGTGGCCCTCGGGAGCTCCGGGAACCCTGCCGCGGAGGCGGGGCGCAGGGTGGCCCTCCCCGAAGGTGTTCCTGGGGCCACGGCTTACAGCGCGCTTGTAGCGCCCTTTGGACCTCCTCTCACTGACTGTTGGTTGTTGGTCGGCGAGAGGGGAGGGGGAGGGACGCTTCCCCCAAGGCTGCCCCCTACAGTTGCGGCGTGCAGGAACACTGCGGCACATTGTAAGCCCCTCTCGCTGCCTGTCGACTGTTGAGCAGCGGAGGGGAGGGGAAGAGGCAGGCGGCTCCCGGTGGCAGAGCATGCATGCAGGAGCCAATTGGGCTTGGTTGTTTTTTTTTCATGGACTCTGGGGGGGAGGGCATGGAGACTGGGGCCCGGTTGCTTGGGGCTCCGTGCGCCGCCGGGTGTGTGTGTGGGTGGGGGAGGTGGGGAGGCTGGGGCCCAGTCGCGCAGGCCGGCATGCGCGGGTGTGTGTGTATGTGGGGGAGGCTTTTCTCTCTTTTCTTCCTCTTTTTCTGTCACTCTTTCTCCTTTCTCTCCCACTCTTTCTCCCTCTTTTTCTGTCTCTTTCTTTGTCTCCCTCCGTCCTTTTTTTCTTTCCCTCCGTCCTTTTCTTTCTTTCTTTCTCCCCCCTCTCCATTTCTTTCTCCCTTTCTCTCTCTTCCTCTCTCCCTTTTCCTCTTTCTCTGTTTTCCTTCCTCCCTTCCTCCCTTGCCAATCGACTGTGGGCTGCTCCCCCCTGGTGCCTCGTTTTCTGGGGGTCACCGCTGGCTGCCCTCCCACCTGGGAGGGGGGAGCGGGGGCGCCCTGCAGGCCTTCTCTGTGTGGCCTCTCCTGGGGTTGCCAACCTCCAGGTGGTGGCTGGAGACCTAGCAACCCTAGCCTCTCCCCACCCCCACCGGGAGATCTACACCTGGTATGGCCCCCGAAAGATGTTATAAATGTGTGAATGGCCCTTGGCAGGAAAAAGGTTCCCCACCCCTGCTCTAAATGAACAATGGACAATATTATAGGTGCAAGTGTTTCATGATGCATGTCAAATACGAACTGGGGATTTATGGGGGGGTTCTTAATATGTCTGCATACAAGGTTGTTTATTGCTTAATGATCCTTTTTGTTTTATTGTCTGCTGCTACCTACAGAACCTGCCCTCAGGTTCTGCATATATTGACACTTTAGCTTCAACTCTCATGCCTGTAGTTGCTCTCAGCACCAATTGTTCTATTAACCTGCTGATCCAACGCGCACTGTTGGATTACTCTGAATTACCTTCATCCTTAGGAATGTGTTTTCTACTTCCAAGATCACAAGACCTACTTCCAAGATCACTTGCTTAGAGACGCCTTCGGGCAATATCTATAGGCTATGCTAATTAGAGTGAAGTAGACACCTAATGTGCATTGGTGCTTTTGTGTATCAATCTGCTTGTCAGCAGCCACGGGCCTGCCCCATGTGAATCCATAAATGATAGTAAGCTTCCTTTGTTTCTCTGGTGAGTAACTCTGCATCTTATTTGTGGGTTATTTCACCCCAGGGTCTCTGTTTAGCTAAATAAAAAACTGTTGCTTTTAACCTCCTCCTAGTTGGCTTTATTGGACTCTATAAGACAACCAGGCACTTCACCGGTGGCAAAGAGGGACCAGGCAACACTAGCGCTGAAGTACTTGAAGGACTGCCTCCATTTGTACGGTCCATCGTGCAAGTAAATATCTTTTCCCTAAGCTCTGCTTTATGTATATAAATGTGTTGAGAACTGCCTGTGCAACCTGGACTGAGCATTAATATAATTTATCTTTTGTGCTTTTTATAAAATGGAAATGGAAACAGTTATTCCTAATTATGCAAATGTTTATACTTATATCTAATAAGCAATTATGCCACCCACTTGGGTCTAAAAGTTTGCCCGATGGGGCCTGCTAAGCCCTCTTAGGTTTGCAGAAATTCTGTAAAAAACAAAAAGAAGAAAACCTTCAATCAATCAATCGACCTTTACTGGCATATAAAAACCTTCAGTTAAAAGGGAAACATTTGACCCAGTGCCTGAAAGACAGTAAAGTACATACCAAGCAAGACTTAAAGGGAAAGGCATTCCATAGGTGAGGAACTATCCTGGAAACAGACTTATCTCTGGTTGCTTTCCTCCTCACCTAGGACTGCAAGGGTTCAAAAAATAGGGTTTAGATGAAGAATCTTTACTGGCAGGCTGGATGGGTATGAGTGCTTGCACATAGAAGTATATGATTTTGTTATTTTTCTCTTTGGTTTCTGAAAATGCAGTATACTTGAGATGTAAGTTGCCTGCTACAGTATAGGAAGATTACTGGGCCAACATCTGCAGAATACTTCAGGTTACTATCCAAGGCCTTACAATTCCATAGGCCTATTCTGTATATGTCTGTAATCAATGTATAAAATTCTAAAAAGTTATTATCAACTGACTAAGAAATTAACCAATATAAAATGTGAGGCATTTAATTCAATACTTGCATCATAATAGTATTTAGTATGTAAGAATACAGTGTAGGGAATAATCCCAGAGGGCTAACCACAACCCAAATCTCTTCCTAAGTATAGTATGGAATGGAGCCATTTAAACTCTGGGAAATGATCCAGCTGGAGCCCTGTACAGAGGGTGAAGACTTTCTGCCTAAATATCCTTCTCAATTCACTTGGTTAACACAAAATCACAAAAACGGATTGGTCTCACATTCCAAAGGACATAATATTTCTGTATCATTAATTCTATTTTGTTAGAAACAGCAATGGAGAACATAACTAGAGATGCAGGAATGGATAGTATTTGTTCAGTTTTCAGTCCTCAAGAGTGAAACATCCTATGAGCCACTGCATATAGTTTTCCGACATTGTGGCCACCACAGGTAGAAGAACATACATATGCTACAACATTTGAAGAAAGACATTAAAAAGTATAAAGTTTTTGTTAAAAAGAGGCAATGTAGTGATAAACAAACCTTTGCAGAAACTATTTTGATGAATTGTGTGGAACACCTTCTTTACAACAACAAAAGAAACTTGCAATGGGCTTTCAACTGTCATTGAAAATTCCTTAATCCTTGATAGTTAATACAAAATCAGAGAATGTGCTGAGTATTATCAGAACTTTAAGATGTGGGAGGATGTTTGAAAGTTATTTGGACAAGATGTCTACCTTCTGAAACTTACTGATTTTAATTATATTTACATTTCACTAGCAAATAAAAAGGGAATGGTTCTTTCTGACCCATGTATTGGGAGAGTACCTTGACTCACGTAAAAAGGATCAGGGCCTACAAATATTAATCCTTAGATATCTCCACAAAGAGCTTCTATAATTTTTGTACACATGATTGAATTCCAAACATCTGTACTCTAAATGGATTTGAGAACGAGAAAGTAAAATTAGTTTGATCTTTAAATAAAGCTAATGCTAGATCTCTCTCAACTGACATTGAAATGTTTTGAAGATGTAGATTAGTAGAGTATATGTCCTTGGAATATCTTTATTGGCACATTTCATCTAAAAGGTTTGCTACTTTTCCAACTCTCTAAAATGGTGCCTCAGATCATTAAGTCAAATAATTTCTGAGTCATCTTACTTTGTGGAGGAAGATTATTATTGTTATAATATGTGTTTATTTGTAGAGCAGGTGGGAAGTAATGAGGCACACAGATACACGCTGCTATTCTTAAAGTAGTATCTGTCTCCTAAAATCAGCAGTTCTAACTAACAAAAGACTCGATTGCAGAGTTGGGTGAATGGAGGGTGGATAAAAGGTTAGTCAATCCTTTGATAAAGACTTTTGATTCAGGTTGTGCAAAGATAAACTTTCCTTTTATGGGAGCATGGGATGCAGATATAACAGTGAGGTGCACCTTCACTAAAGAGTTAGCTAGGCTTTTATCTTTCAGACTAAACATGTAATCAAAAATTGATGAGACAGGGCAAAATGATAGGGTAAATTCCTACTTTAGCAATCCAGGCAAGGAATCTTTTCAATTTAGATTGGTAAGACAGTCTGTACATGTTTTCCAGCTTTTTGGCTATAGTTGGGACTGATGCTGGTCTGCCCCAAA
Organism: Euleptes europaea; assembly: GCF_029931775.1. Lineage (NCBI taxonomy): Eukaryota > Metazoa > Chordata > Lepidosauria > Squamata > Sphaerodactylidae > Euleptes > Euleptes europaea. Next base: position 34,739,247 of record NC_079318.1, on the reverse strand, counting down.
TATCCTTTGCCCTGTCCAGCATCTTTTGCATGACTGAGAAACCCACAAGAGTCACAGCTGCTGAGAGCAGGACCTTAAAGATATGATCAGTAGAAGTAGGAGCAGAGCAAGTAACCTCTGTCTTCTGGGATTTAGCCATCTGCACAAACTGTTCAGTGGACAGGCAAAGGTCTTCACTCAGAGAGATAGCAGTGTCTCCAGCAACCTCTAAAGGAGATGGTTTAGAGGCAATATCTGAATCACACTCAGATCTATGGTTACTCCAGCTGCATGGCTCTAGTGCTAGGCCTTGGTTGCCCACAGCCGTGTCTGGTTTACTTTGCATTGGAGATGGTGGTTGATGTTTGGATCTTAGTTCCGAGTGAGAACGAGGATGGTGAACATAATCAGAATGGTAAAAGTAATGGTGGTGTGGGTAATGATTGGAGGAACCTTAATAACCATAGTCATAGAGTGACAGAGATCCATAAGGTATCAGAACCATTGGTGATGTTGCTAAAGACAATGGGTTCCTTCACTGAATTGCTCTTTCTTCTGTTTAACATTAATCAATTTGCCCATAGTTTAAAATCGTTGTGTTGTGTTTGTCACATGATGGCTACAATAATCCATACAATAATCCAATAATAATTGTATCCTTTGTTATCTATTACTTCTGAAACACTTTGGGAGATTTGAAAACTGCCAGCCTTATGTCCTTTTGTCTTTTCTCTGTGGCAAGTAGACCTTGTTCTTTCATCCTGTCTTGACACAGTTTGCCTTTTGGCATTCCTCATGGTGTTTCTCTTAAACCTTTTTAGCTTGTGTGCAGTTCTTTCCTGCAAATGCCATCTAACAGAGGTTCTTTTAGACTGGTTTTCTCTAGCTGAAACATCAGTGAATTTGACAGAAAATGATTAAAACCGGGGGGAAAACTAGAGTGTTAAAAAAAAGTGCCCGAGCTTGCACTATGCAGAAAAAACCAATTTCATATGGCTCTACTTATTTGATTTCAAGCAGTTTTCCAGCTTTGTACTGCTGTAGCAAATGGGTCATCTTGTGGGTTTCAAAGTCCATTACATTTCGTCACCATAAAGAACAACAAAAGCTTGCAGACTCAGTTGCTGTTCCAAAACACAAGGCTAGGAATGGCACTAGGATGTAGCAGCTGCCACCTTCATTGAAGATTGATTTCTGGCAATTAGATTTTCCTTTCCCCCTTCAAGCTCTGCTTGAAAATAGTTCAATGAAAAACACTGGGCACGGTCCACCAGGGAATTCGCTTGCAAAAGCCTCATTACAACAAATGGCAATAGTGCAAGAGCATGGCTATCTTGGCGCTGACATTGTCAGTGCAGTCCTGAGCAGAGTTACACCCTTCTAAGCCTATTGAATTCAAAGGGGTTAGAATGGTGTAACTCTGTTTAGGATTGCACTGTGAATTGACACTTCTGATTACGGCTAGAAGCAGGCATTCTGCCCCAAATTGTAGTGTTCTCCCTCCTTTCCCCACAGCGTATAATGAAGGAAAGACACACCTTTCTTTGCTCCTGCTCCCCATAATGTGATGGTGCCATGGCATGCATCTCCTTAATTACACATTACAGAGAATTTAACATGGGGTTACTGATCTTGCTGGCATCACATCTAATTCCAGTGATAACAGCTTATTTGTTCTCTTAGGAGCATGACAAATGTTTACAAACAACATCCTTATAAAGAATGTAGTAGAATATTAGCGATCAGTGAACTCTGTAAATCTCACTGTTTTGCCACATTCTAAAACATAGCTTGGATCAACCCAAAGGTCTACAACGTATGGCATCACCTTTATATATTTATACATCTTTATCTCTTTAGCATCGAGGGCTAGGTTCTGGCAATTGCTGCTGATTGTATTCTGATTGTATTCTGATTCAGGTGTTCAGAAGTCTTGAAACAATTTTGGCACAATTTACCAAGCTCTGTGTGGGTTCCCCACACCTTATTTATTCAAGGGAGTTGCTCAAGAGCAGTACTGAGTGGGTTGTATTGGATCACAGAAGGTCTTTGTGTTTTATTTAAAGTGGTTGATGTGTTCTGGGAACATCTTGTTCCAAGTCTTGTGTTGTGACCGTCTATCTAGACCGTGTATGTGTGGTTGGGTGTGTGTGTGTGAGAGAGAGAGCATAAGCGTGTGACCCATCTTGATAAGCCTAGGATGTATAATTCTGTAGAAATTAAGGCATATAGCTCGTGCCAGCTATTGGCACAAAACATACCCATCCTAGCTAACCTTCAAAGCAAACAGTGTTCCCATAGGGATAATTTATTAGCATGTCTATTTAGGTGATCTGACATCAGACAGGACAATAAAGTGATTTACATGGAACAATCTATTACTACTGCTTTTAGGCAAAATGAGTTTATGGTGATTAATTACTTTCCTGTAAGGAAAAAAAGGTGCTTGAGTATAGCTAGCCATTTAAATGTGCCCTGTCTTTTTACATTCTCCCCACTGTTCTCTTTTAATTAATTCAAGAAATAACCTATTTTATTATAAGATACGTGAAGGATGTTTTAACTCAGACAAGCCCATTCCCTAAATTGAATAAGTGTGGCCAGAGATAGAAGATGCATAAAAAGTATGTTCCGTGCTCTTTCAGATGCCAGATTACATTTAGAAAACCTTCTTCTCTTGTACAAAGATTTCCACCCCCTCTTCCAATCACCCTAAGGATCTCTGGGGACCAATTCAAATAATAATTGTGAAAGAGTTGTGAGAAGAGGGTTATTCCCCACTATTTTGGCCTGATTGCTTATTAGAATGTACATATTTCATATGTCATTGATATTATATTTGTTATGAATGTTAGCTGTGAACCAGGAAGTCCTTGGTTCACATTTCACCTCACAGGTCCATCCACAGACTCACCAGGTGTTCTTAAATGAACTAGTGCTCTGTCTTCTGTAACTTTTCTTTTTGGACGATTGTATGTGAAGTGCCTTGAACACTTGAAACATGCTCTATAGAGACTACTATTTGTTTTTTTGTTTTTTGTTTTTTAAAGATATAGTTGTTGTGATCCTTTTAATTCCACAGATTTTTGTTGCCAGCATTCATGATTTGCTTGATTCTTTCATGGAATTTTATTGGATTTATATGCTATTTATAATAAGAAATTGTTGTAAAAACTAATGTTTTTAGTTAATTTTAACAGGAAAATTTGGCACATGGAAACAGAACCTGGCATGAAGTAAAGACTTATGTGTTCGGTTTGCATATGGGAGAATCAAAATGGAACCAGCTTTTTAAAGTTGAACCTCAGGGATAGGAAATTTGATGTTCAAGGACTAGTTTCTATTTTTTTGTATTCATTTCCAGTCTGATGTTGGAAAGGATATAGGGTGCAAAGGCACACCTGCCCGTGAAAGAAGAGGACATTTTTGCTGTTTCCCTTCTTCTACAGACAGCCCCACCCCCTATGCTGTTCCCGACAGTCCTAGGACTCCGGGAGAATCACTTCAGGAAGCTGAGTTAGCTGCTACAGGAGAGGCAGGTGGGAAAATTTTGTTCCCTCAGTGAAACTCCACTGATGGTATTTTGAATCCAGCCCATCATTTTTAGCAAAACATCTGTTAATAATAAAATAGTGTTTCCACGCATTCTGAGAATATGGATGAAAGGCAAGCTGTATCCATTGTCTCAAAATGTACCTACTTTCTGTAACGCAGTGAAGCAGCTTCTGCAGTGGGCCAAAGCAGGACAGAGACATGCTCTAGTTGGGCAGAAGTGCTCCCTTTGGTCGTGTTTAATAGTGATTGTCTTGCAAGCCAGAGTTCAGCACATCATGTCTACAAGACCGCAGGGAGATGCATCTGTCTGGAAATGAGAAGGTAAAGTTGAACATACAGCTTTTCTCTGTCTTTGGAAACACCCAAATCAACAGGTAGGTTGGTTTTATATAGAGTGTGGACTCTGGAAGAAAAAGACCCCTAGATTCATAAGTTTGTCTCAGCTAATATCGTAAACATTAATGATAAACATGTAAAAGGCTGAGCAATTGGTTGGTCTAAACATTACATTCATCACAGGAATCAGCATCTACGATAACAGAACAGGTCAGGAGGGTTCTTTCACTGGCCTCGTTTCTGAGGCCTTGTAATGCCTTTATTTTTTGGTTCTTGTAGGTTATCCGGGCTGTGTGACCGTGGTCTTGGCATTTTATTTCCTGACGTTTCGCCAGCAGCTGTGGCAGGCATCTTCAGAGGAGTAACACTGAAGGACAGTGTCTCTCAGTGTCAAGTGTGCAGGAAGAGTAATATATAGTCAGAAGGGGGTTGGGTTTGAGCTGAATCATTGTCCTGCAAAAAGTATCAAAGGTAATGTGCTAATCATTGTCCTGTAAGTATCAAGATAATGTGCTAATGAGGGTGTGGTATGTTAATATGGAACCATTGTATCCTGAAATAATCTGTTAACATGTGAAATCCAAAGCTAATCTGCATGGCTATTGTGGTCTTTGTTAGTCTAGAGGTTTTCAGGACAGGAAGCCAAGCCTTATTCATTCTTAAACTCTCTTCTTTTCTGTTAAAGTTGTGCTGATGTTTATGAATTTCAATGTCTTCTCTGTGCAATCTGACAAAATAGTTGGTAGAATTGTCCAGTATTTCAGTGTCTTGGAATAAGACCCTGTGTCCTGTTTGGGTCAGTCCATGTTCAGCCACTGCTGATTTCTCAGGTTGGCCAAGTCTGCAGTATCTTTCATGTCCTTTATTTTTTGTTTGTTTAAAGGAGCATTTGATAGATACAGATGCCATTTCCCCCCTGTTGCTACTGGTGTTTGGGGTGATTATAGATAGGGCAGGTTGTGTTTTACTTTTTATGATTATGCTTTGTTTTGTACCGTGTTTGGTTAGCATGGTTTTGTAAGCTGCCTTGAGCCAATATGGATCGTGGGAAAACTGGGGTTTAAAATATTTTAGCAAATAAAGATAAATGAGAAGCTTGGTTTCATAGGCATATTGTTTTTGCTCAAGCAGGACAAGAGTTAATTAACGCATGAAAACAGCCAGCAAAAGCACATGGACACATGAAGCTGCTGTATACTGAATTACACCATCGGTCCATCAAGATCAGTACTGTTTTCTCAGGCTGGCACTGGCTCTCCAGGGTCTCAGGAGGAGGTATTTTGATGGAATATTTGCAGAGTGCTCAAGGCACATGGCACCGTGGAAGTACCTGGTGTGTGTATACTGCTAAGGAAATAAAGTTACACATGGAGTCTTTATTATCTTAGCAAACCAATAAGATTCTAATATAGTCTAACTAGGATGGGATGGAGATGCAGGAGGTGTGTCCTGCGGTCATGGTGACAAGATGGAGGGGGGAGAGAGAAGGTGTTAGCTGGAAGGAAGATTGCCTGAGCAATCTGCCCATCAAAAGGATAGCAGTAAGAAAAGGAAGGACACACAGGTCCTGACCCATCTGTCTCTTTCTGGCTCTCTATAATGCCCTTCTGAAGTCCTTTACTTCCAACATCTTTCACATCACCTACTACCTGGCTTGTGCCAGGAAAGGGGAGGGTAGAAATAGAATAAAATAATAAATAAATACCTACTCCTTTTTTTACTGAAGATGTCAGGGATTGAACCTGAGCCTTCTGCATTAAAAGCAGATGCTTTGCCATTGGGCTTTTAAAATTCAGCTGTGAACACGTGACCCTGGTTGGTGGGATGGGCTAGCAATTGCACAAGTCGTCTTGTTTTGGGGCTTCCTAGAGGCACCTGGTTGGCCACTGTGTGAACAGACTGCTGGACTTGATGGGCCTTGGTCTGATCCAGCAGGGCCTTTCTTATGTTCTTATATTGCATCCTCCTCCTACACACATTGCATCCTCCTCCTGCACCTAGCCAGATTTGGTTGTCTGATCTTGAAGACAGCAGTACTTCCTTTATTATGGAAGAAACCAAAGGATTTCCAAATGAAACCAATACTTTGAGTGCATACTACAAGCAGATCAATTTCAGGACTAGATGATGAAGTTACAGGAAACGCTATGTCATTATATAAATTAACGACACAGCCAAACTTACAGCCCCATCCCAGCCAATCACATCCTTCCCTAGCAGCCAATCAGAGCCATCCCCAGCACTATATAAACCCAGCCAAGGCACTCATAGCTCAGATTATAGGGCACTATGGCATGAGGCTATATTTTTCCCGAGCCCATGTCATGCATGCTCTATGCATACAGCCTTGCACTTTGGTAGTGGGCAATGCACTTAAAGGGCATTTGATGCAAACAACTAACACCCTTTCCTCACTCACCTGACAGGTGTAGTTAATCCTGAACCCAAGGGTAGCAGACATCCCTTTCATCCAGCAGGTAAGGCCAGTACACCTGGCACAGGTGTATCAGGGAAGGGGAAGAGAGGCCCTAGCCTAAAAAGGGAGCTGCCCCAGTTCCAGATAGGCTCAATGTGCCCTTATCAGGGGTCAGCTATCAACCTGTATTAAACACAGGCCAAGTGTTTCCCCTTGCAATGGTGCCCCCCAGCCCTGAGCAGCACAATCAGAAGGCCAGACCTTAGTCCAACCACAGCATACCCACTGGAGCACACATAATCATAGTTAAGTTTACTTTGCTAAAATGGATCACAGTAATGCAAGTCCAGAAGAAAAGCCTGGTTCACAGAGCCCCCACAGAGGAAGGGCCATAGAGGAACATACAACCTCCTGCCTCACTAGGTCTGAACTGTACAGGGGCACAATTAGGTAGACCCCACAGTGAGAGGGGGAGCAGTGGCAAGGGTCAGAGTGCCCCCTGACCCCATTGATGGACTCATCCCCATAGTGTGCTCCCAAGTTAGCAGGCCAGGACCAAGGCCTGACTGAGGGGGGCAACCTGAGGTAAACTGGGGATAAACCAGACCAGCCAATGTTATCCCTCTGTGATGCTGGGCACACAAACAGTTGGGGTACCCATTTCCTTGGTCTTTGCAAACAGCAGCCAAGAACATAGGTGCATAGAGATCTATAGCTGTAGCAGCAATTTTCTTGAAGGACAAATGTGGTCTGGCAACACCCAGCAACTTATAGGTATGTGTACTCCTGGCTTTGGTACCTGTTCCCGTGTGGTTTGGAAAACATAGAGCAGCTTCCCTGGAAAGGGGCTGGGCAGAGGTCCGACACCACAGGGCTGGCTTGCAGCTGAGCCTTTCACGTATCGTATCACTTACAATGCATCTGTGGTGTACAACCCCCAGGCAGACATCCAACAGGAGCAGAGGGCAACACAGCCACTAGCTGTACCACTCTGCAATCAATCAGGACAGCGTAGCCAAGGCGCCAGAGGAGTCAACAGGCATAAGAACACAAGAAAGGCCATGCCGGTTCAGACCAAGGTCCATCAAGTCCAGCAGTCTGTTCACACAGTGGCCAACCAGGTGCCTCCAGGAAGCCCACAAATAACTGCAGCAGCATTGTCCTGCCTGTGTCAAGAGTCCTGTATTGATGCTTGGTGTGTGGTTGCCACTGCCCAGAAGGAACCATGACTCTGGGCCTGTGTGATGCTGCAGTGACATGTTCCTAGCCTGCCACATCGCTCCCTGTCACAGACACCTCTTGCAGCCAGCCTGAAATCTGTTATTTCACAACCCTGTAGCACAGGAACTGGAGCCAGGCCTTTGCTGTTTTGCCATCAAGTCACAACTGCCTTATGGTGACTTCATAGGGTTTTCAAGGCAAGAGATGTTCAGAGGTGGTTTGCCATTGCCTGCTTCTGTGTAGCAACCCTGGTGTTCCTTGGTGGTCTCCTATCCAAATATTGTCCCTGCTTAGCTTCTGAGATCTGATGAGCTCGAGCTATCCTGGGCTGGATAGTCCAGGGCCAGAGCAGGCTAGTCAGTTATAAGCCCCAGTAACAGGGATAGATACCAGCTGCTTCCCCTCAAATTATTTCTGCCATGTTAATTTATAGCTTTGTAAGCCCCTAATACCACAGATTCTACATTAATCAAATAATGAGAGTAACTTGCAGATAGCATCAAACTGCAAGCATGAAACACGATAACTGCAAGGAACATGAGGTAATCTCAGCTGCAGGATGTTTCTATGGTAACAAGGTTTTGCTAAATGACATCTTTCACTCTTGAAACCAGTTCGTTCTACCTCAGCCACGATCCTTCAGAAGGGTACTTGTTACGAGGGCGACGCCAGAAAGCCCAGCTGGTACAAAAGGCCCTTTACAAAAGGCCACATGGTAGGTAAAAAAGGCTGAAACGCCAAGCGAGAAAAACCCAACAGAAGGATGATTCTGGTAACAGTTTATGAAACAAGCGTGAACCTGAAAATGCCTCAGGCTAAGCAGCCCTGAGGTGACTGAAGTGCTGTTTTCAAGGCCGGGGATCATCAATGAGTGGAAGCTCGAGATTCTCACACACACAGGCTCACCACCTAGAATTAAGGCTATAACAGACACAGCCCAGCCTCTTCTTGGAATACTGTGTACAGTTCTGGTCCCCACGCCTAAAAAAAGATATTACAGAGCTTGAGACGGTGCAGAAAAGAGCCACCAAAATGATGAGGGGACTAGAGCAACTGCCCTATGAGGAGCGGTTAAAACGCTTAGGGCTGTTAAGCCTGCAAAGAAGGCGGCTGAGGGGAGACATGAGAGAGGTCTATAAAATTATGCATGGTTTGGAGAGAGTGGACAGGGAGACGTTTTTCTCCCTCTCCCATAATACTGGAACACGGGGTCATCTGCTGAAGCTGGAGGGATTCAAAACAGATAAAAGGAAGTATTTTTTTCACACAACGCATAAATTGTGGAACTCCCTGCCCCAAAATGTGGTGACGGCTGCCAACTTGGAAGGCTTTAAGAGGGGAGTGGACATGTTCATGGAGGAAAGGTGTATTCATGGCTACCAGTTAAAATGGATACTAGTCATGATGCATACGTATTCTCTCCAGGATCAGAGGAGCATGCCTATTATCTTAGGTGCTGTGGAACACAGGCAGGATGGTGCTGCTGCAGTCGTCTTGTTTGTGGGCTTCCTAGAGGCACCTGGTTGGCCACTGTGTGAACAGACTGCTGGACTTGATGGGCCTTGGCTTGATCCAGCAGGGCTTCTCTTATGTTCTCATACATAGGACCAGACAAACCAGAGGAAGATGGAAGGTGGTAGACTTTAAGGGAGAATCCTCCAGGTTAAAAAAAAAAAGATAAAAAGATTACACAGCTATTCTATTGGATCTCATTTTATGTGGAGGCTGAGAACTTTGTACAGGGAGGATCAGACCAGCAGGTGCTGACCAAATCTGGATACATTAAAAATGTACTGGTTCAGAAGGATTTGTACCCCTGGCACCTCAGAAACCCGGGGCTGGTTATTCCTTGCCTCTGTCCGCCTGGAAATGGCAAAGTGTGGCTTTCTTCAGTGCAACAGGACTTCTGCTTGTGAAAAGAACTCATGAATCTGATTTATACAACCATTTGTTTCTCTTGCCTCCACATATAATTCCTTACAGGTTTTTTTTTTTTTTTTTTACTAAGTTTCTGCATGCCAGTGAAAACAATTGAACTCTATTCCCCCTAATTCCTTTCACAGTGTCTGTTTTATTCACCGCCTCCACGATGGTTTAGGTGAGCATGTCCTTCATCAGGCTTTGTATCCTTTGTCCAAATTTCCAGTTATCAAATGAAAATTCCTAGACAATCACTTTCTACACTGCAAATGTATGAGGTCATTTCTTGGCTCCAAAGATCCTTTCTATGAATAGAAGGCCTAAGGCAGTCACTGTGACCACATGTGAGGTTTCAGAACCTGCAACACAGAATATTTACAAAAAGCTTATCATTGAAAGGAACAAACACCTGCCATAATACCATTATGCTCATCCACTCCCCCCCTCTGCTTTACTATAATCTTTTCGGAAAGAACACAGACCGATTACATTTGCAGACCACCTGGGCATGAAGGTGCACATTTTTTAAGGTCCCATCCGTATCAGCATCAATTTCCTTTTATCAGCCCCTCAGGCCTGTGTTATTGTCCCCATATTTAGCTTACCTATAGCCACCAAAGCTATTATTAGGCCCATTAGTGTTGAAGAATTCCATATAACACTGGCAACTAACCACTGTCTGAGCTAAGTTGTTAAACTACACATCCTCTACTGAAGGGGGAAAGTTTGTTCACTTACTGTGAAGTTCCCTTTTCAGTGGTCCTAGGGCAGGGCAATCATGACTCATGGGTGGAAGCTCCCCCTGGAGGCATGCAGGGTTATCAAACTTTTACTGTGGGCTTCTCCCACAATGCCCAGTTCAATCCAGAAGCTGTACTACTCTCATCACTAAAACTTATTAATTTATAATCTCCCAACAGTCAAAGATTATACTGAAAACAGAAAGAACACACAAGAATAGTAAAGAACAGGAGAGAGGGTAAAGGGCTGTCTCTGAAAGTTCTCTCACCAGGACTCCTGACAGTAGGGTGGGACTGTCTACCCCACCCTAGGACCACAGAGAAGGGAACTTCATAGAAAATGAACTAACTTGCTTTTCTCCAGTAGTCCAGGGTAGAACAGTCATTACTCATGGGACGTGAGGCCATGGGCTCGAAGAGAGCCTTGGACAGCGCCTGTAGGATGGTGTTTAAATTCCATGTGGGTAACCCTGTGGGCTACTAGTGGATTCAGAAGAGATGGTCTTCTAAGGAACAACATGAGGATGGGAGGAGAAACCGCGGCCTTTTTATTTCCACCACAGTAGAGATGGCTGCGCCCTGACCTGGATGGCCCAGGTTAGCCTGATGTTGTCAGATCTCAGAAGCTAAGCAGGGTCAGCCCTGGTTAGTATTTGGATGGGAGACCACCAAGGAAGTCCAGGGTTGCTGTGCAGAGGAAGGCACTGGCAAAACCACCTCTGTTAGTCTCTTGCCTTGAAAACCCCCAAAAGGGGTCGCCATAAGTCGGCTGTGACTTGACGGCACTTTACACACAGAGAGAGATGGCTGCCACCTGATATTTAAGGGTGGTAGTACTCAGGCCCTTATCCAGCCTCAAGTGAAGGAATCCAAGAACATCTCCCATTTTGGCTCTAAGAACTACATTCCTCTCCTCATACCAGGACTGGGAGACTCGCCAGGTGTTATTATACACTGTGTTAAGAACATAACAACATAAGAAAGGCCCTGCTGGATCAGGCCAAGGCCCATCAAGTCCAGCAGTCTGTTCACACAGTGGCCAATCAGGTGCCTCTAAGAAGCCACTAACAAGACGAGTGCAGCAGCACCATCCTGTTGGTAGACTTCCTCCTGGAGGTCATCAGGGTGCTGATTATCTGAGCTGAATAGCCTACTTCCTTGAATTGCTGCCACTCAGCCTCCAGGCTGGGTCTGTATGAGGATGGAGCCCAGGGAGAGAAGGTCCCTCCTGTTGGAGATGTGCCGGGGGTGGTGGTGGTCTGGAAGGCCATCTCACCAGGTCCTGGAACAATGCCCACTGAGGGCAGAAAGGAGCTTTGAGAACCACTACGGCTTTGAGGTCTCCTACTCTCTATCACCTTGTGGAGAAGTTGTACTGGAGGAAAGGCGTACAGGAGTTGGTCCAGCCACTGGTAGTTTGGAGTGTCCACTCCCAGATTCAGCTTCTGCTCTGACTGATATTGCTTTCTTCCACTTAACCAGTCGGCCACCATGTTGTTTGTTCCGGCCATGAGTACTGCCTTGATGGAACCTAGATGATTCTGCACCCAATGTAAAAGCTAGGCTGCCTTTGAATTTAGAGGCTTCAATTTGGCACCCCCTTGGCAATTTCACCATCATGTTGTCTTTGTAGATCACCACATGCTTCCCTTCCAGCAATTCTTGACCAAAGCATGGAGGCCCCATGGCATTCCTCCTATCCCAGGGAAAGAACCTCGGAGTGAAGGGGAAGGTATGCCAGAAAGGAGCCCCCTAATCCTACTCCAGCAGCAATAGATGGAGCCCCTCAAGATAGGCAGAGAGGTGAAGACAAAACAAGAAAACTGTGGAGAAAAAAGGAGTCACTGTGCTCTTTGAGCTTGCTGACAGGTGGTCATCTCACTGCGTTCTTTGAACACAGTGAGATGACCACCTGTCTGCTCTCAGTTCAACCGGAACCGGAACCTCCTCGCCTTACTTTTCCAAGGTTCTTGTCCACGTTCTCAGGTACAGTCAACCGAAACCGATCCATATCAACCTCCCACCTGTCTGCAAGCTGAACAGAGCTGAAACTGGGGATTATGGGAGAAACCATGCCCTCTGGGGCAGTGGTTCCCAAAGTGGGCAGTACCACCCCCTGCTGGGCAGTGGGATTACCTGTGCGTTAAGTGCCATCAAGTCGCTTCCGACTCATGGCAACCCTATGAATGTCCTCCTAGGGGCACTAAGAGGCAAGAGGGAAGCGGGTGGGTGCTAGAGGTAGGCCTCTTCAAATGTGTTGTTCACTAATTTACAATAGATCAAGCTATGGCACCATGCTGGCAAATTTGGTGGAAATTTCAGAATTTTTTTCCAGATTTTGAAGAGCTGGTGCCACTGGATCAAGTTCATCAGTTTGTTAATACATTTCAACTAAAAAGTTTTAATTTGATTTTGAATAGATGTGCAATTTATTGTTACTGTTCTGAAATTTTATTATCTTCTTTAGCGCGTCACGTAAACATTTTGAATAATGCTTTTTATAGGGTAGGAAGCCCTGGGGTTGAGTTTGCGGAACCAAGGGGGCGGTGGCCTGAAAAGTTTGGGAACCACTGCTCTAGGACAGTGGTCGGCAAACCGCGGCTCGCAAGTCGCATGCGGCTCTTTGGCCCCTAGAGTGCGGCTCTGCCACAAATGACCACATGCGGGCACGTCGGTCGGTCGGGTGAAGGGAAAATAAAAATTAAAAAAGCACGCTTTAAGCCAAAAGGCAAGTCCCAGTTCAAACCGAAAGCCCGGGCAAGCGGGTCACGAGCTCTATGGAAGCTGCCCCGCCCCCTGATCGGGGATTGGTTCTTAGCTCTTCAGGGGCAGAGCTTTCTTCTCCCGCCTATGGGAGTTAGTGGGGAGAGAGTGAATGGCGTCTTCCGGCTCCCTCCCCTCTCTTAAGTAGAAGAGGAAAAAAAATACTACGCCGTGCTTCTCAACCAAGCCTGGGTACCTCACCGTCTGGCTTTCCCGAGCCTGCAATGGTTTGAAAGGCAGGCAGGCTCTCCAATTGGGACGCGCCCCCCCAAGGCTCCAAGCGGCCTAGTGCCCAAAAGTAAGCGCACTCGCTGCTGCGCTGAATGAAAGCCGCCGCGGCTGGCGGGGAAAGGCGGGCTAGACGGCCGCGCCAGCAAGTTAGGCTGCCGGTGCCTCCTATTGCTGCTCCTGCTGCTGAAGGGGCTGGAGATGGGGATGGTCCACGCAGAGGCGCCGTCACGTGTTTTTCTCCTTGGAGTGAGACAGAGTGTTTTGTTTTGTTTTGTTGGCTGTGAGAGAGAGAAAAAAGTCGGCGGAGTGGCTGCTCCTGCGGCCACCCGGGGGGAGGCACGAGCCAAAGTCCGCGGCCGCCTCGCCCGCGCCTCTTGCCCGCCTTCGCTCTGGGGCGCGCGAGGAGGACAGGGCGCCGCCGCCGCCACCCTCCGAGACTTTCCCGACTGGAATGAACAAGAGGAGGAGGAGGAGGAGGAAGCAGCGGCGGCAGCAGCAGCACCCCCTCTCCTGAGGATGTCCCTTCTTCCCCTCCGCCTGGGCAAGGTCTCCTCTCCCCGACTACCACTCCGGCAGCTGCCTGCTGACGTTTGGTGTGGAAATGGCACTTTTCTCTCCCTAGCCCCTATATAGTTTAAGAAATTTGGCTCTCAAAAGAAATCTCACTCGTTGTACTGTTGATATTTGGCTCTGTTGACTAATGAGTTTGCCGACCACTGCTCTAGGAGAACCCTGCCTGCCTCCAGGGGGAGCTTCTACCCATGAGTCATGGTTGCTGTACCCTGGAGCACTGGAGAAAAGCGTGTTTTCTGCAAGATGCCCTTTGTTGACTGGACTGTGCTTTCTTCCCTAAATGACATGTGGAGTGGCAATTGCCTCTTTCAAAAATTCAGGTGGGTAAGTAGGGCTTGCTTAATGTTCATGTGTTTTCAGTGTTTTTTTCAGGGGAGGGTGTTTGTGTGAGAGCCTGTTGCAAATAACCCCCTCTCTCCCTGATTTTGCTTATCACCTGGTGCTTCATTGTAAACTGTTTTTGCCTTTTCTCCCAATTGGAAATAATCATGAATGCAGTGACTTCATGACACTAAACTAAAAATAGAAAGCATTGCCCTCATTGTAGATTAACTTTGATGATATCATGCGGTGTAGACAATCAGATCTGGTTAGCTGATGATGCCATAAAGCCCATTAAGAATGAGGGCAATACTTGACAAAACAAGTATGGGTTTTTAGCCATGTTTGCAGAACTTTTGCCTCACATTTCAGTACAGCCTGAGGTTCTCTTCTATATGCAAGGGAGAAGGGAAGTTTGGTCACCACAATGCTTCAAGTTAGCAGTTTTACTTGAGCTGCTGTGGCCATGTGCTATTTGAAAGCAGTGTGTATGTGGCCATGTACAAATCTATCTGTTGCTTCAACCACCTTGACTCCCAAGTTGCGTAAAAACATTTTGCATCCCTATTTCAGGCAACACCAGGAAGCAACACACACTGCAATAGCCAGTGTTATAGGCACAGAAGGAATATTAAAAAAAACTTGCCAACACATTAGGAAGTTTCTGCTTCTGTTTCCAATGCAAATGTACATCCATTTTTCCAATATTACACAAATCCCTGCTAAACTTACAGTAGCTACCAGCTTCTCGTTCACATGCAGGAGGATCCATATGCCTAAAAGCTTTGGCTCCACATAGGAAGCAAAGTATCCAAGTTCCCACCAAAGCCAGCTGGTACCTGGAGATACGTGGAAGAGAACAGCCCAATCACTTTATTGGAGTGCTACATCAAACCCTTCAAAATAAATACTTCTGGAGATTGGAGACTCTCCAGCTTCTTTTTTCCCCTTGACTTGAAGCTACACAAATTAGCTTAGACACAGGTAAGAAACTTTCATACTTATTGTATTGTTTCTGTACACCATTTTGTATGCCAGGGCCAATGAAAAATTAACCGACGTATTGCTCTAGGTACAAAACAGGTAGTAATCAAACATTCTATATTTTAATCATTATGCATGAATAGTTGTTAGTCATTAGGATGTGCCAGAAGGTAGCAACTCCCAGTGGAGTTATCTTTCATTATTAACTGTGTCATAAAATCCTTTGTCAAGAAATGTTGCTTCTGTTGCTCTTCTGCAGAAACGACCCGGCTGTTAATGGACACCTTAGAAAGACGAATTCAGCAGTCCACATTTTGGCTGAGGTAAAACCAGGTGCATTTATTTTCATCGGCATTTTAGAATTAGTAAGCATAAAATTAAATATGTTGACTGTAATAAATTCAGTCATACAAGTGCAAGTCTCCAGCTATAATGAATTTATGGCAGATTTTGAAAAAGGTACCAGTAAATCATAAGAGGGAGCATGTCCATTTGACCTTTATTGAAGTATACAGGAGGTTTTTCTTTAGAAATCAAATATGAGAATGGAGATATGGCCAAACGTAAAATCTATCAAATTCAGTGAAAACTGTCTGACTTTAAATAGTAGCTGTAAGAATGACCAATATATATTCTTTGTTACAACCGCCCTCACTCTACAAGTAAAAAAAAATAATAAACATTCAGTAAACATTCTTTCCTAAGGTAGTTTCCCTTATATATCAGTGATTTATCCATTCTTGTATACATAACTTTTTAAACATACCGATCAGTGGTTCTCACAATTTGAAAATAAAAGCACAAAAAAGTTTACACTCTTGTACAGGTAAATAAAAGATCATCTTGAATTAAACTGTATATCCTGAAGGGCATAGTATAGTTTCAATTTCATTACCTATTACATAATTAGCTTCTTAGATACAAATATTGACATATTTGGCTTGTGCTTCAAAGCCTTGTGTGTCTCTTAAGTCCATGTCAATGCAGCTCATAATTTGAAGTCACTCGGGAGGTCTTTGCTGCCGCTTGGCTTGACTTGCTCGTGCAACAGGGTGTCCTCAGCACTGGTCATGGCACTGCATTTCTCAGCTGGGTCATCAGCATCCGGGTCCAGGCCTTCCGGGCAGGGCAGTTTCTGAAGCTCTTCCCGAAGCTGAGCTGTGTGACGCTATGCACACATGGGAGATAATGGTGAATTCTCTTTTTCAACATTACTTTGGGGGGGGGTAGGGTTGCCAGGTCCCTCTTCTCCTCCGGCAGGAGGCTTTTGGCTGTAATTGCACTTCCAGTTTAGAACCAGAAGTGCCGCCTCGCAAGGGGCCTTATACCTCTTAGTTTGAGTGGTAAAGCGGCTCTTTACCACTCAAATGAAGAGGTACAAGGTGGAACTTCCAGTCCTAAACTGGAAGTGACGTGCACGTTTGTTCGCTACCCCTCAGGTGGTCGGTGGGCAGAGGGGTCAATAGCCGGAGGTTTACCCGCCACGAGCAGGCATCTGGCAATCCTGGGGGGGGAGGGAGGAAGTCATATTGTGATACTTTGTACACGGCAAAATGAAACCCATCTGTAATAAGAGCTTTACAGTCTTCACCTGGTGGTAAAAGGGTCTGCTTTTCACCGCTATCTCTGAGGACTAGGCATGCTGCAGCCTGCAGGAACATTCTTAATTAAGGGAGTAATTATGTACATATCACAAATTAAGAGCCAGACTGGGGAAACAGAACTGAGCAGGGCTCTTCTTGTATTCTTATTGATAAGAGCTCAGTCACACATGGAAGTCACTACTTGATGCTGCAGTCAAAGTGATCAACATGGACACGTGATCCCAGCCTTCTATCAAGAACACCATTATTCTTGACTGTTCCTTCCACTGTGCAAGTTGACATGGAATCATTTACAAGTGTTAAGGCAGTTTAATGTGATGTGTAGGCTTAAGCCAGAGGGTTGGTGGAGTTTTAAATGTTACATTTTCAAGTATTGTTAACTGAGCGAGCTAGGAAATATACCGTATTTTTCGCTCCATAAGACGCACTTTTTTCCTCCTCAAAAGTGAGGGGAAATGTCTGTGCGTCTTATGGAGTGAATGTGTGTGAATCCGGCCCCCAGGGAGAAGGGCAAAGCTGCAAAGGCCCTGGGAGCCACGGCCGACCCCCGGCTGAGGCAGCCCAGCGCAGAGCCAGCACGCCCTGGGAGCCGGCTAGGAAGCAGCCAGCCAGCTGGGGGGCGGGAGGCCCCTCCCAGCCGCCCAGCGCAGCGGCAGCGGGGTGCAGAGCCAGGCCACCCCGGGAGCTGGCTGGGACGCGGCCAGCCAGCTGGGGGGCGGGAGGCCCCTCCCAGCCGCCCAGCGCAGCCTCGGGACTGGGAAGCACTGGGGGGAGGTTAAACTCCTCCGCGCTGCCATCCCAGGCAGCACAGAGCACTTTCAAGACCGCCCCACCCGGCTTCTAGGGACTCCCTGGAAGCCCGGCAGGGGAGTCTTTAAACTCCGCGCTGCTATCCCAGGCAGCGCAGAGCACTTTCAAGACCCCCCCGCCTGCCTTTTCCCGCCTTTAAAGACCGCTTCGCCCGGTTTCCTTGGAGTCCCAGGAAACTGGGCGGGGCAGTCTTTAAACTGCTCCGCGCTGCCTGGGCAGGCAGCGCAGAGCAGTTTAAACCCCCACCGCCCTCCTTCCCGGGACTCCTGGGAAGGGAGGCGGTGGGTCTTTAAACTGCTCTGCGCTGCCTGCCCAGGCAGCGCAGAGCAGTTTAACCACCCCCCTCAGCTGAGCCTCGGGACCGGGAAGCGCCGGGGTGTGTGCGGAGGTTAAACTGCAAATACCCCCCTGCCCGGCTTCTAGGGAGTCCCTGGAAGCCGGGCGGCGGGGGGGGGGGGGTCTTGAAAGTTCATGCTGCCACATTGCTAACCCAGGCAGCGCAGAGCAGTTTAAAGACCCTCCCCCTGGGGTTCCAGGGACTCCCTGGAAGCCGGGGGGGGGTGTCTTTGAAAGTGCTCTGTGCTGCCTGGGATGGCAGCGCGGAGGAGTTTAAAGACCCCCCCCCCCGCCGGGCTTCCAGGGAGTCTCTAGAAGCTGGGCGGGGGGTCTTGAAAGTGCTCTGTGCTGCCTGGGATGGCAGCGCGGAGGAGTTTAAAGACCCCCCCCCCACGGGCTTCCAGGGGCAGTACACCATTTGATTCAGAATATATTTTTCTTGTTTTCCTCCTCTAAAAACTAGGTGCGTCTTATGGTCAGGTGCGTCTTATGGAGCGAAAAATACGGTAACTAGACTGATGACCAAAGTAAAACTACTGACATGACCATTGAAAGAGGCAGACTACTCATCTTTCCCTTCCTCTCTCCCTTTTAACATGTACTAAAGCATGTTGTGAAGGCTGGAGGGGATGGGACAGAATCCCCCTACAATGCTTTTTCCTCCTCCAAATTTTCCAATGGAAGAACTTGAAATTTGGGGGGAATAAGTGAAATACGTTAAATACAAGATTTTACTTACGTTAAAAAAAAATCTACATTTTGAGGAAGACTATTTATAGTACTAGATAATGCTACTTCCTGCATATACTGTAGACATATACACCATAATTTCAATGCTATGTTGATTGTTTAATTATAGAAAAAACGAAAGAGAAAAAGGTCCTCCAAAAATCTAGTCTAGGGACCATCCAGAAGGTCCACAAGTCAGGAATAATCAAATTATTGCCTTTGTTTACTATTTGCTTTGTAGTTGACTGCTCTGTCCAAAGCAGCACAATGAAAATCAAGTAAATATTGCATTTCCCCCCAGCCCCAGCCTTCAATGTTTCTGGAAATTTTACATCGCAACGCTTGATGCAATTACATTTCAGTGTATTGGCAGCTGTTTCGGGGGCAAGGAAACCTGCAATACAGTGATGTCTCCATACATGCTTTAGAGTATTAAAAGTTCGTGGTGGTGGAGAGGCAGGATTACGGCTTTTGCCAGTAGCTATATGCTGGCCTGACAACAATGCATTTGTAATATGTTTTGACAGCAAGAACTGGCACAACTGTGGAAAAAGGGAGGGAGGAAAGTTTCTCAATTTAAAATGTTTGGACTCTGAGGTTCAGCCACCTTCAGTGCGTCTCAGACCAAGCTTTTGAAATCTCCATTCACCACCTACTTTAGTGTACTGCAGACCTGGGAGCTTGAAATCTAGATTCCTTAATTATTATTTAGATTGTACATTCCTGTATTCAGGAATGTGAGAGTTTTTACTGAACACAAACCAGTACTAAGCAAGCAATTCCAAGAAGGAACCTCACCTTTAGAGCTGCAGCATGATGAGACATAGTCCTGCCTACCCGTTTGTCACTGCTATACTGCTGTATGTCTGCTATCCACTCTTCACACTGGGCCATGATCTCTACTCTCTTCAAGTAGAAATGTTTATGGATAACCTGTGAGAACAAATAAAAGGTTGGGGTGGGGGAAGGATCAATCTACAGCTTTCAAATTACTCAAACTGTGCAGCCTGTGCTAACAAACCAACAGGAATGTCACTATTATTCTCCTGGTGCATGAATGATAACCATGACACATGGCTCCCTTCTGCAGGCACCACAATGCAATGTTTTTTTTCTTTTTAGGGCATTGCAACCTTCTTTAAGAATTTACTCAGGAAATTATTTACTTTATCCTTCCTTTCCTTGCCTCAATCAAAACTTTATTTGAGTACATGATGCAAGCACAGACCTGGGAGCTTGAAATCTAGATTCCTTAATTATTATTTAGATTGTACTTTTGTAAGTCCTATAAGTTGGTTTAAAGGTGGACTAACAGTGCAATCCTGAAGGAAGTTACCTGTCTAAGCCCATTCAATTACTGGAGTAACTCTGCGTAGGATTGTACGGCAAGTTGTATGCTTTAAGAAACTACTTTCAGTATCTGAAACTCTGTATGCCTGAAGACTTTTTTAGTAATGAGAAGAATTGGAACCTCTGCATTTCTACAATCGTAGAATCAATCTCATATTCCAGTAACCACATGCTTTTATGCACCGCTGTTTGAAGTCTGATATTAATGTGATTTTATAATTAATAAGTAAATGTTGAGTGACTTCAGAGCATCTAAACGTCTCCCACTGAAAATAAGCAGCTAAACGACAGAACTCCTGTGTAAATAGTAGTGGTACACATCTGGCTTCCCCTAATTAAAGTCTGTTGATTTCAAGCTATAAAATCAGTTGGCACCCCAGGCAAATCTCCTGTAAGGGAGATTTAAAACATCACACATGACTGCAAGTTATGGTTCACTATATGAGGGGAAAACACCCTCCTTTTTCTTTGCTACGTTTCCTTCTTTTATGTAAGATTCACTATTATCATACATGTCAGAAAAGATTTAACAATGGGTGATCCTCCCAAAAATGTGTGAACAAACTGAGACAACTGGCAAAGCATGCTGTCTTTTCTGAGACCCGCCTTGAATTTGAGGAGTAAAATAAACTATTACATAGGGAATCTTGCAAGGGCTGAAATGCCCTTGGGTAGAAACTCAAGTGAGTGATTGTCACTTTTAATGAAAAACACATATTTATCACACGTCAATGGCATAATCCCCACAATATCATATCAAAAGGCAATTTTCTTTGTGGATTTGAATCACACTGAAATTGTGGCATTTTGCCAAAAAGAAAAGAAAAGAAAAAGAATCATCATATCTATTAAATGCAGAAATAAACATTACCATTGACACAGGTTCTAGCTAAGACCACACTGATATTACAATGGACTTGCTTTTTTCCCTTTTCTGCTCAGAGCGAAATACTCTAACGAGTACACAGTTTTCTTCAATTATTCAAATATTTCAAAAGTTAGTTTTCTCCTTTATACTTGTGTGCAAATAATAGATCCGTCAAGATCATCAGTAGTACTTCTATCATATGAACTAGCTCTCTCTCTCTCTCTGCATAGTATTATCTACTATAATAATTAAGAACTAAACAGTGTCCCCAAATCATACCTTTTTTTGTTTTTAGAAAAAAACTCTAATAATGATAAGTTATCCTTTTGATCTTTGAGAAATTTAATTTTACATGATTTCATAATGATAACTTTAAATCAAACTAACCAACCCACTCAACTTAAACCATTTTTAAAATTTCATCTGACCAAGAACATTAAGCTGCTTCAAATGCTTCCTGTGCATCTACCAGTTTTGATAACTGATTAGATAAACGGTTACTTTTAACCAGTAAATGTATTATTTGAGGTAAAGCATATGCTTCTGGCCCTTTATACAGTTATGGCCCAGTGTACTTGTAACTACGGTTAAGTTATGGGGTGGGTAAGGCCACAGGATAAGGCACTATCCCCCCCATATCCTTTGCCTTTTTACCAGGGTAAAATATACTTTCCACAGATACTTATTGAGTCACTGTTAACACTAACCTAGGCCCAAAACCAATTGCTATCAAACTATTGGTTAATAGTGAACCCTGATGCATCAAGTTGGCATCAAGTTAATATGACCTCTGAAAATATTATGCAGTGTGACTTTATATTCTCAAGACATCCTAGATAATATCTATTTATTAATCATTTTAGTATTTTAAACAATAAATATCTTATGAACAATGAAGGGAACTTGCCTTGTGTCCCAGAATATAACACAGAGTTATCTAAACATTACGGAATGACCACAAGAATTAGAGTGTGTACTATTTAGCATCACATGGACGGCAAATAAATGTGGAAAGGGATAAGATAATTTGTTACTGGGGTCTTGACAAGCCTAAAGGTAAAGGTAAAGGTAAAGGTCCCCTGTGCAAGCACTGGGTCATTCCTGACCCATGGGGTGACATCACATCCCGACGTTTCCTATGCAGACTTTGTTTACGGGGTGGTTTGCCAGTGCCTTCCCCCAGTCATCTTCCCTTTATCCCCAGCAAGCTGGGTACTCATTTTACCGACCTCGGAAGGATGGAAGGCTGAGTCAACCTTAAGCTGGCTACCAGAAACTGACTTCCATCGGGATCAAACTCAGGTCGTGAGCAGAGCTTGGACTGCAGTACTGCAGCTTACCACTCTGCACCATGGGGCTCTTCAGAATTATCTACTTCTGCCACAAATCCTAGCTTGCAAGGTCACTTCTAAATTCAGCCCCGAGCCAAGAGACATTACAGGGAGACTAAGAGCCAACTATGTATTTCATCAGAGTATCTTACGTATCTTTATAGCCTTAAAAAGCAGAAAATAGTGCCACTGGCAAGCCCTTGCTGTGCTGTTAAGGGTGGTCAAAGATATAGTTAGTGTAATACTGATGTTCCTAAAGTGCTACTTATAAAACAGTGATTCAGCTCCCCACTGCCCCCTAAAATTACAAATGCCTCAGGGAAATATCACAATATCACAAAGGAGGAAATCACAAGGGAGTGGCAGCGGACAGTGTGGTCTAATTACTTCTTCAGCAAAAAAGTAATACTAGAATTCTTGTAGTGCCCCCTCTGGCCATAAAATCAAGACCCCTTTCAATGTAAACTGACTTCTAGTCTAGAACACTAGTACAAAATTCAGACATGGATGGATAGGTTAAAATATGTAGGCAGCAATATGGCACCTTGAATCAAGATTTACAAAACAGGAAGTTCAGGAAATTTTCCTGGATATGTCCCCATCATTTAAATAAATAAATCCCTCTTACTATAATTTCTAAATCAGTTCTGGCCAAAATATTACATCTCCTACTGGAAAACAGCCTTAATTTCTCACATGCACACCTTTGATAATTCCGTGCTTCTAAATGACTACAAAGAAATTTTATGACCAATGTCAGAACTCTTGCTTGGCTGCATTATTAGCCAATTTATAAGCCATATTAAATATCATTGGGAAGAAAGTAGATCACAGTTCAGATGACATCTTAATTAAAATGCCGAAATAAAGGGAGATCTAGATGAATAGCCAGAAGTCACAGAAACTATATTTTTCTTTTCTTTTCAAATCTTTCTAGCATTGTACATTTCCAGCATTGTCACAAGCATGCAAGTCAAACTGTTGTACAAAACACAAACCTCTTTAAAACATGGTGAGGGATTTCTGATTTGTTCGAGCATAGCCCATTTGACTGTCGCTTGCCGTATATTTCCATCATATTCTCTGGAACTCTGTGTGCCACTAGGAGTCCCTCTAGAGCGTTCGTATCCTGGCTCATTGAAATAGGGCTCTGCAACTAATATGAGAGACTGCACAGACACCAGCACCTGTGGAGAAAAACGAGTCAGAAGGTTTGTAAATAATCAAAGGAAGTACATTACAAAGCATCTGAACATACCAAGGCAGTAAAAAGTACCCTGACTTCTCCTCTTAGTGCAGATGGTGACCCGCCGGCAATAGCATGATGCTGTATCCAAACATAATGGAATGTTTCAATTGTCAGGTAAGTTAAAGAGAATACACTAGATTTGCAGAGGGGACAGCATGTTTGTCAAAGAGCATAAAAATAAGTGAGCTCACACAATTGATGTATGGGTGGAGCTTGCCCCCCCTTTTTTGAAGGGGCCTGTATGTGTGTGTGTGTTCCTGCCCTGGACAGCCCAGGTTAGCTCAATCTCATCAGATCTCGGAAGCTAAGAAGGGTTGGCCCTGGTTAGTAACTGGATGGGAGACCACCAAGGAATACTAGGGTCACTACACAGAGGCAAGCAACGGTAAACCCACCTCTGAACACCTCTTGCCTTGAAAACCCAATGGGACTTGGTGGCAAAAAAAGGTGTGCTCCTGTGCTTGCTTGGTACAGAATTCAACAAGTTTTTTTAAAACAGCAAGAGTGGATCACAGATTAAGATCACTTATAGAGACGTTTTCAACCAAAGATCTCCAACATTACAGAATACCTCTGAAACCAGTTAATTATAGAAATGACCCAAACTTGCTCCAACAGCTGTCAAAACCAAATCAGAACAAGAGAAGGGGGCGGGGGGAGACTGACAATGTAAAGCAGCTCTAAGAATATTACATTCAGTTTTTGCTGCTGAAGAGGGGCAAGCTGCTCTTTTCTGGCTTGCTTTTTCAGCATAGGTAATTGTTGTGACTCAGATTCTCAGGCTCACAAAAGCTATTAGATTAACGTACATTTCGTTTGTTTTGTGTTATCAGTTATGGGAATCCCTCTTGAACCCCCATTTACCAGCTGCTGAAGGCTGCACAAAATCAGAGGCAAAGCTGCAGCTGTCCTGAACATAGTTGTACAGTACTAAAAAGAAGACCAGCACAACAGATATTGAAGAAAGTGACAAATATAAACACTCTGAAGCATGTAAAACCACCTCATTTAACTGGTGCTCAGGTCTAAGTTCATTTCAAAAGGCTAATTAGTTAATAGTGGAAAGCTGTTCGAAAAACTGAAATTATAGTGCTCTCCCTAAACAATTTAATATATAAGGCATGCAGCAGCAAAAGCAATTTGGAAGACCTGCTCAAGAACAAAACAGGTTAAAGAATCAAACCAGCTTTAAAAAATATATTAGAAGTCCAATAATATTAGCACACAGAAGCAGACAGAGTGGCTATCTGTATTTCAGGACCTGCTTCCTTTCCGCCAGGACCCTCAAGGTTTTCTGTTAGGGGTTTCCCATTGCTTCCAACACCTTATGGCCAGTGGGAGTGACCCCAAAAGCAACCGGCAAAAATACATGGGCGGTTGCTACATGGCTATTGAGCACTCTGTTAACTTCACACTTTTTATTCTCTAAAACAGACCTAAAGCCTCATACAGTCTGGTTATTTCAATTTTTATTGTAATAACGCAATTTTTAAATCTATCCACTATTTGGATTTTTATATTTATCACATGCAATCTCTGCGTGTGATAAATAATGAACCTAGAGATTAACAGAATGGTAAGACACGAGTCAAAAAGTGACCGTAATAATTGCCTCTTTAAAATGTGAGCAATTCAGTGTTTTCTTGCACAGCAATCTTTTGCTTAGATCTTTATCTGCTGTATTAAAAGTAAATTGAGTTGGCTTGCTGATTTACACCCAGATATAGAATTTTATCCATATACAGTTTCTAAATACATTTCTTTCATCCAATAAGTGCAAAGTATCACTTCAGCAAAGTATCTTAAGAATCTCCGACAAAATTTAGCAAGTGACAGGCTATCAAAGACAGGAATAACCTTTCTTACATGTATTATGCCTGGCCTGAATCGTGAATTCTTCTATAACTTGCCATTCATGATAAAAGCTCTTAACAAGTGCCCCAGGCAATCTGTATATTAATATTTCCCAAAGCAAACATGTCTGCAAACCACTATAGCCTATTAAAAAAGCCTACTACCCCTCATACATTCATTTTAAATGAGTAATCACATAGTATTATGCCATGACAACAGAACAAGATTATTATTATTTCCAGAATTTAATAAACAAATATGATAAATCCCACCTGGTTCATAAAGGTTTTGCTGTTGAGGTTCAGGCAAATTCATTTAAATATTTTATTTGCCAGGACTGTGTTTGCTAAATAAATTGGATGATTAAGCACATTAACATTAATAATAATAGCACCTAACAGCAATTGCAGTTGAACCGAAGGATTATGTTTACACAAAAGAAATTAATATTAGGCAAGCATGACTCTATGCTGAATATTTAGTAACTATAAATATCAGTGATGAATAAAGCAATGACCAGTGGATTTTATTCCAAATATTTAGATCAGTGATCTCCAACATCAGCAGTATCTGATCTCAATTTCATTAGCTATAGTGAACTTCTTGCCATTTTAATATATTCTCGAATTGGAAACATTACTATAACACCTTGCTTATATATATACACAACAGCACCTCCTTTGCTGAAGAAGTAAAGTCACATACCTGTAAAAAGCTTGATGTCTGAGGATTCCATTTCTCTTCCGGTCTTCCATGCCAAGTGTTAAGTATACTTAAACAGACCTAAAAATAAAAGTTCTGAACAATTAAATAAATCCTTCAGTACAAGATCACAAAACAATACATTAGGGTTCCAGTTCAAAAATCCACTCATGGAGGCCTGTTCTCATGCACAGGCTGTCCCGGCCAAGATTAGAGCATATGAATATGCTCCTGACTGTTAATACGCTTTTTGCCTGACATTGCCAGCAACCAGTACAGTACAGTACACCAGTTGGTTACCAAACTGAACCACTCCTATCCAAGACTGCCACACAATTTGTTTTCACCACATCGTCTGCAATGAGATAAAACCCAAATGCTTACCTTGCCATCATTGTAAAGGTTTGGATTGAATCTCACACTGTGACCTCCCGTTGTCTCCAGATTCACAAGTGGAGGTGAATTAGGATAATCTTGCGGAAAATAAACATCAAATTCAAAGCAGCCATTTGCATACGGTGTGTCTGCTGGGCCAGTTATCAGAACCTTAAAACAAATTATAATTAGAAGCTTAGAAAACTACTTCTCTGTATACAAGAAGCTAGACCTGCAGGCATCCACAGGGAAGTCTCTTGCTCTAGCCGTAAGTTTCAGCTACTGAGCCCAAAGCTCATCCTTATTTTTCTACTGCTTTTCTGCCTGTTTGGCTCCAGAGTCCAACAGCCCTTAACCTTCAATGCCGCAGGCACACTGACTCCCTTGGAGTGTACAGACAGTTTATCGGTCCAAAGACCACATAAAAAGTTTTCTTCCCATCTCTCATCCCAGCCTCTTTTCCTTCTTTGTTCCATCAGGCCACTGCCGCCTGTACCCGTCCTCTCTTGAATCCGAAAACATGGAACTGTTGATAAAACCAGGATTGCATGTATCTCACAATTCTGGAATTGGCAACGCATACAGTCAACTTTCGTATTAAAAAAAAAAGAAACAAATGTCTACCCCAAAGTATTGGGCAGCCCACAGGCCAAGTCTGGTCACCAGAGTTGCCAGCCTAGCAGCTGTTGCAAGTTGATCTGCCAGGACGCGACTTTGGAAGGAGGGTGTTTGTCTCTCCATTCCCACCCCCCATCCTGTTCTCACAGTAACTGGCCAAGTCAGTTGCTAAGCAGGACTTCAGCCCTTATGGCTGCAAACACAGGGTGAAAACCTCAGGAACGGATCTAGAGGAGCCTTCATGGGTCCCAGCTGGGCCGCTTGGGAAAGGCTCGAGTGATGGAACAGGATAATTAGCAGCCAAGGGGTGATGCTTCAGTGCCCTGCAGAGTTCCTTGTACCACAAAAGCAGAATAAAGCAAGCAAAACAAGCATTCGTCATAGTTAATTAGCATGATTTATACAAGTGGCCATTCTCCATTTTCTTTGCAGCTTGTTTTACCTTCATGATGTCCAGTCGCTCCTCATCACAGCGGACAAAGACGCTGGAGGAAGAGGAGAGTGGCAGCGATGTGGAAAGCGTTACAGCTTCTTGAGCCAGACGCCGGGCTCTAGCAGCACTGTTTGCATCACTGGCATTTTTCACCTGAGACATGTAGTGGTAATTTACTTTAAAAACCAGTTTTCCATCGTCATCTTCCGAAACCATTTCAAAAGTATCTAGAGAGAGCGATAAGTGTTACATTTGAATGTAGCAGGGGAAACTGTACCTATAAACGGGAAAAAGTAATGAAATTAATGGGAGGGAAGGCAGCATGGTATAGGCCGATCCCGTCAGATCTCAGAAGCTAAGTAGGGTTGGCACTTCGAAGGGAGACCTCCAAGAAAGACTCTGCAGAGGAAGCAAACAGCAAACCACCTCTGCTTAAGCCCTTGCTTTGAAAGCCCCTCGCTGGGGATGCCACAAGTCGGATGTGACTTGAGGGCATATTACAAAATCACAAAATCACACAAGGTTGGAAGAGACCACAAGGGCCATCCAGTCCAACCGCCTGCTGTGCAGGATCCCACAATCAATGCACTCCCGACAGATAGCCATCCAACCTCTGCTTAAAGACCTCCAAAGACGGGGACTCCACCCCCTCCCCGAGGGAGCCCATTCCACCGTCGAACCGCCCTCACCGTCAGAAAGTTCTTCCTACTGTTTAGGTGGAATCACTTTTCTCTTAGTTTAAATCCATTACTCCGTGTCCTAGTCTCTGAAGCAACCAAGAACAAGCTAGTTCCCTCATTAACATGGCATCTCTTCAAATATTTAAACATGGCTATCATGTCACCTCTCAACCTTTTCTTCTCCAGACTAAACAAACCCAGCTCCTTAAGTCTCTCCTCATAGGGCATAGATTCCAGACCTTTGACCATTCTGGTTGCTCTCCTCTGGACACGCTCCAAGATTTACGCACACAATTAAATTAATACCATACACGTTCTATCATTTTCCAAAAGACAAAACAATGGACTCGATGGCTCAGAGTCGAACCAAACTCCTCCTTATCACTTCAGGCACACAAAATGGCTCGTGGTCCTTGCTTATAGGGGCACTGTTCCAGATGCCCCTCATTCAAGAGTAAACAGGCAATAACGTGTAATTGAATTCTGGTTATGATGTTCACGCAGCCACAAGAGAAAGTGAATGATTTACCACATTATATTTTTAGATAGAAGGTTTCACCCGATCTCCTGAACAGAGTTTTTTTTGTCCTTTTCACTGGCAGAACAAAGCTGATTTGCTTGGCAGGTACTTGCACCTGCCTTGAAACAATGCTCGTGATTCCCTCCCTCAAACATAGAAGCAGTTGTTTCATATAATCCAAAACAAACCACTTCTAATGTGGACTGAGAGTGTGTGTGAAGCGTCTGAGCCTGAGACCCTGGAGAGCTGCTGCCAGTCTGAGTAGACAATACTGACTTTGATGGACCAAGGGTCTGATTTAGTAGAAGGCAGCTTCATGTGTTCATGTGAGCCTTCTACAAAAAATCACCTATTTGCTGTTATGCTTAACCAAATGGAGTTTTTTTTTTAAACAAAATAAGCAAATTTAATTACAAGGCAACGGACTTTCATAGATGTAGTTACAAAAGGATTTCTGGCTCAGTTTAAGCATGTCCCCTTGTTTGCTTTTCTGTTCAAACATTTTCTACAGATTATACAAGGTTAATACAGATAGAATGGAAGAGAATTATATATAAATACCTGGTTTTGACACATTAAGCTCCCAGTGTTTAAAATATACAAAAATATATATGCACTCCTAAAGCTACTCTTGAAACACTTGTTTGTGAGATCATTTCCTTGAAGGTGAAAGGCTGATTTCACAGAATTGAACAAATTAATATTAAACTTACCAAACTGGAGTTTTTTCATCACGACCACATATTTTTCTTCAAGGGATCTTAATACAGACAATGGCTTGGGCTTCACTGCAGCTTTTTTACAGAATTCAGCCAATTTTCTCTCTGTTGTAATAGTTTTAAGAAAACAGCACATTATTATTAAAAAGGTAAGGCAAAAACAGATTAATGTTCAAAACAGATTGATATTCATAAGGCGAAACAGATTAATCCAACTCCCCCTTAATGGATGACAATAATGCAAAATCTACGTCAAAAGTATATGCTCACAATGTCAGTTCAAACGTGGAATTCCCCTGAATTTAAAGGCATTTTTCCGTCTTGCAGGTGCAGGAGTCCCCGGCTTAACCTTGGGCCACACTTAATATGTATCTACCTTGGTCTAACTTCAGCCCACCCATCAATGTAACAGAGTTCCCTCCCCCCCAATGAAAAGCAATAGCACCTGGGTTCCCTCCCTCCCTCTCAGCATCCTATCTGGGGTGCCCTTACAAAAGTTATAACCATGTTAGTCCAGACAGGAGCAGGAAGGAAAGGCTACATGCATGTGGAAAAGAAATACTGGTATCTCTGTCCAGATGTGCAAATGAATGCCTGTGCAAAAGTTAAGGATGCATTCCTAAAAACAAGCATGTTCTCATTTGTTCTTGGATGCAGCCTACTACCAATTTACACATACGGTAGTTATGTTTGCTCTAACGATAACCCTGTCACTGAGCTACTTTACCATGGTTTGCTTGGCGCAAGCTTGTTGTAGCAGCGTAAACTATCTCAGCAGTCTTCTGGATATCTGGCACCAAAAGCGTCAGTCCCTCTGGTTCTTGATCTGAGGAATCTGATTTCACTCCAGCTTTAGCCTTGTCCTTTTTAGACCTGTAAAATAATGAAGTGGTCTCATACATTAAGAAAACCAACAGTTAAGTTTAAAATTAAAAGTACCATCAACAAAGACCATGAAAATGAAGGGTAGATATTTTAAAAGAGTCTCAGCTGGAACAGTGTGGTTTTAAAAACCCAAGTTGGATTCTTTTTGTTAGATTCAGACTAGATATTTCTGTGGCTGCAAGGATTTCTACTCACTAAGTGTGACCTCCCCTCCCACAGCCCTAAATGCTCCCTGAAATCCTGCTCTTGGGGGAAAGGATACTCCCAGGAACAAGATCTGAAGGGGGCATTTGGGGCTGCTGCCTGAGGGGGGAGGCAGTAAAATTCTGCTCCTTGAACAGAAATTCTTGCCAGCTGACATGTTAATCTGCATCTACCCATTGACCACATCAGTGTTAAAGGGGAACATGTTTGTTGGTGTAACCCCTCCTTCCAATTAACCTTCGAACCCCCAACAGGCGGGATTTTCCTGCCCAAATTACCTTCCCTTCACCTGTTTAATGGGTTGGGTGGGCTTTCAACTATTATACTGTGGCCATTTCCCCTTCTTATTTTCTTTAACATATTTTTGAGTATTATACTATGTTTTGTTTTCCCAACTTATGTTCATTGTGTTATGATTGACTGTCCCTCTTGGGCACTGTCTACCTAATCTTTGAACTTTAGTCTGTCCGCCTGTTTAGTTCTTCTGTTCCTGTTATTTGGAGGGATTTTAACATCCACACTAATTAGTCTCATGACCCCTCCTGAGGTATTTTTGGAGTATTTTCTTTCCAGCATCTTCTGTATTGAAGGCCATGTGTTGGATGTAATAATAACTTCCTTGCTTACCTCTGATGAAACAAAGTGGAAAAGGAGAATTAATAAAATCAGACCCTTTTACTAAACGTGTAGGGCCTCTGCATGCTAATTCCACCAGTGAGGCTATTTGAATAGCCAAGTTTAATCAGTCTTCCCTATTCATAACATTATTTCCCTCTAAAAAATGGACCCCAGGGGAAGTTATAATAGATTAAATATTCCACAAAAAACAAAATTACAGTAGCTCTGCTCTTTCTATTACAATTCATCCCTTCATTTTTATCTCATTATTTGGTAACAATGAAAAAGTTATTTAAAAATTCGACCTTATTTCCATATTCAGTATTTAGCAGACACTACTTTTCCTTCATTCCGTTTATCTGTCTGAAAAGGAGTGATCAATATATCGAATTCTCACTGGGGCCCCATCTGTGGTTTGCAGAAAAATCTGAAATCTAAAAAAGTGGCATCTGTACCTTTAATAAATGCCATCTGAGATCTCAGTGGTGGCACAGTGGTTAGAGTGTGGGAGAGCCGTGTTCAACTCCCCACTATGCAATGGGAGCTTATTGGGTGATCTTGGACCAGTCGCTCTCTATCAGGGTTGTTGAGAGGGTAAAATGGAGAGAAGAATTATGTCTGCTTCTTTGGTTCCCCATTGGGGAGAAATGGGGGGATATAAATGAAATAAATGAAGCTGAAGACCAAAGAGCACATCACACAAAGATTGGTTAGTGAACTGAAAGGAGGGAGGCAGGCGAAGGAAAGAGCATCTTGGGGTAGCAAGGACAGCTAGAGAAAACAGTATGGGGAAGGGGGATACAGGGCAAAATGAAGTGATCCGCACAAGTCACTCTGGGTTCCCTGAATGTCATATCCTGTTCCTCCTCTTGATCTTTTTGGGGTTTTCAATACTGTTAACCTCTTATTTTTAAACTCCTTCTGTGTGGAACTCTTTAATCAAGCCACTTTTCATTCAACTGATTCCTCCTCAAAAATATTTAAGACATATTTATTTCAGCTGTTGAATGTAGGGAGGAGACAATGGCAACTATGAAGGTGACAGCAACTGGGAAGATCAACAAGGGTTTTTTTCAATGGGGGGGATAGGATTTTTCTTCCTCTACAATTCTTGGTGGGTGTAGGAGACATAACACACACACAATATAAAGATGCTTCTTACCAGTTATATTCATCTTCAGAAATGAATTAACACAAAAATGTACTTCGGTTTATTCATTATCATCAGGGCTGGCATCAGCATATACTGAAGTAGAATAGCTGCTGGGGCTCAAGACTTCTGGCATGGCCCATACCTGCCAATCCCCTACCCAAATTCCTCTCCTGCCACCCACCCATGCACCGCCCCTAAATCATTCCACCAGTGCCACCTGCGCTTCTGGCTAAACATGCTCCCCAGCACCACCAAGGTGATGGTACTGAAAGCCTATGAGAGGTCAAGGAGAATCAACAGGGGCACACATGAAGCTGCCTTATACTGAATCCGACCACAAGTCGCTAAAGGTCTTTCATGTCACCTACTACCTGATCCTTTTAACTGGAGATGTTAGGGATTGAATTTTGGACCTTCTGTATGGCAAGCTGATGTTCTACAGCCCTCCTCACCACCATTTTACTGGCAATGAGCATAAATAGGGAGACCAAGGCTGTTCCTGTCCCAAGCTAGGCCTGAATCTGGATTAACACAGGTGTAGAAAATCTGCCTCCTCCACATAAAGCTGCCTGCTCGAACACCTTGCCAAAGAATGGAATGTTGGGCCACTTCTGCATGAGGGACTACACAACCACCTCTTTCAACGTGACTTGAACTACAATGTGCCTGTACATTTTCCAGGTCTAAATCCTCAGTTGCTGGGGATAAAAGCCCAAGGCCTGAGTAGCATCCAGGTTAGACTGTTGTAATACACTCTACATGAGGCTCCCCCTGAAGACAGTTTGAAAACTTTGACTGTTTTAAAATGCTGTAGCAAGAGTCCATGCCAAAGACTTATAAAGTCACAATAATTATATAGAACCAGAATTATTCAAACTATATTGTCTGCCAATTTGTTCCTGAGACCAATGATAGGCTCTGGTATTGACCACTAAAGCCCTAAATGAATTAGGGGCATGTGTACCTGAAAGTCTTCCTCCAATCATGCCAACCTGTCTAAGCCCTGAGATCCCTGAATCCTCTCCAGCAGGAATCAGCAGTAAGGGAGGTAAGGCTGGCCATGTTCCAGAGGACCTTTTCAGCAGCTGCCCTGAGATTTTTGAAAGCCTCTCCCCTTGGAAGTGAGACTGACACTGTGCCTTCCGAAAATGGGCAAAGATGTTTTTCAGAAGGCATCTGAGTTGTACTAATGGGTAGCAGCAGCAGATCTGATTACAGATGTTACTAGACCTTGAGACGGGAGATTTATTCTACTCATCAGTGACTATCTGCTGTATGGAGAATCCAACCAAATCTGGAAACAAATGTCTCAGCTAGAGGTGTCCTCCAGGATTAATGCCACTTGACTCCAAATCTAGTGAAGCCAATGCAGTAGCAGAAGAAAGGGCTTAATCAAGATGCTCTGGCCAGGAGGCAGTGGGAACACTGGTCCTATATACTAGGGATTGACAGCAAGAGACGAGCACCTCTATTTCACTTTCTTCTTCTTGCCTTTCAAAGAGATCTTTCAGGAGACTTCCCAACTTTACAATCTGCCGAAATAAGATGCAACATCCAGTTGGACTGTAATACTGTCTGCCAAATGAGGCTTGTTCTAGATTCTGTCCTTGAAGGTTGAAAGAGCCAATGTGACTGCTGGCGCTTCAGCTCATACAGGCTTGAATTGGAGCCAAAGAGTGTCACATCAAAACATCTTGGCTCACTCCTGCTTCTCTTTCCCAGCAACCCGGGGGGGGGGGGGATACAACTGAAATCAAAAGCAGTGCTGGGTTGATGGCTGCCTCAAGAGCCTTACTATTAGCTGTGGCTTAGGGGTGAATATGATAGTCCCCACTTTCTAGCTGTTTGCCAGACTTTCTGGAGAGGATGCAAGATGAAGACAAAGGAGACCACACGAAACAATGTGAAGTGTCCTTCAGCTACTGGATCCTATACCGCTCTGTTTCGCAGAATGGTGAGGCAGAAAGTCTCAAAGGGATGAGTCAAGAAAATCGGCTCCTGCGCTGGACTAACAGGGGATCAGAAACAGAAGGTCACATAATGAGAAGCCTTCAAGGCTATTTCCTCAAAAATCTTCCTTTTCAGTATCTCCCTGACCCCAACCCCTTAAGAACAGGAAGGAAAAGTTAGGAATACAAGTAATTAAAGAGAACCCCCAGCTGAAGATAAGAACTCAGAGGTGCTCTACAAAAACCTTGTTTCCTGACCAAAAGAAAGGGCAGGTAAAAGAGAATGGGAAGGTCCTCCCCTGGTAGAGTCAGAAGATGGTAGCTACTTTCCAATCAAGAGGCAACACTAAAGCAGATGTAAAGACATCTGGACACCTGTGAAAGAACACGGTAAATCTGTGAATGGGTGGAACCAGTTTGAATTGCAGATGGAAGCTCATATGACAATGCTCCTACACAGAATAACCCCACCATATAGAACACTGGATGTTAGTGAAAACAGATCTAGCCTAGGAGCCTCAAAACAAATATTTGAACAAAGACAACTAGAAGAGAAAGGAAGAACATTCAGTTAGGCAAGTTTCCACTTGCAACCTGAAGTGGTACAGTCTGGACACAACTTTAGCACCTCAGTGAGGTCACAGTAACATAGCACTGTAGTATTTCTTAATATTCTAGAATAGATTAAGGACATACCTTAGTCGATTAGTGTAGGTATCCACACATGTCTTCATTTTAGCCAACAGAGTACCGACAGAAGCTTGAGATTCCAACTGCTCTTCTTCCTCTTCTCCATTTTCCCCAGATAAAGGCAGCAACAACGGCACCATAGATGTGCATGAGGCAATAGCACGGAGAAGCTCTAACAGAGCTCTGTAGAGAGGGACATGTCTGGCCATATCCAAAACTATGCAAGAAAGAAAAAGAAAGAAGCTTTACTCATTTAGAGCCAGCTACCCAAAAGAGATCCTTACAAAGCAGGCACAATTACAAACTTGATCAATGCAAAGGTTAACTGGTACATTCTCATAGGGAAATGGTGTGGTTTTGTCCTTTACCTTGTAAAAAAAAGGGTATTTTTTAAATAACACTTGGAAATATTCGTTTGTCTCTTTGTCATACTAGGTAATACTAGTAAAGCTGGTATCAATTCATTTACATACTCTATTCAAACAACTGCAGTTAGCAATTAGGTTATCACACACACATTAGCATTTTAAAGCCATAATGCCAGCTTAACATAACAAAGAAGTAAATCCATAACAGAACTTCTAATTACATTGTTGTTTTTGTTGTTGAATCATTCCTTAGACTATGGCTATTAGGTGGATGCTGCTATTCAAACTTCTAAAGAAAGCCATGGAAGATCACCAAATGCACAAATATAAGAACAGGGAAAACTAATTAAGAGCAGCACATCCAAGATGGATTTTAAACTGGATAAATTTGCAAGTCAACAAGATAATAATACTGTAGCTCAAATGGCTGACGGCACTATAGGCTGCATTACCAAAAGCACCATTTGAAAGACCTGGTATACAACCGTGCTATTCCACTCACTGCTAGCAAGACCTTAAGGACAGTGTTCAGTGCACCTCTGCTGAAGATGTTGGCACTGTGGATTTAGGGAACAGCAGTTCCAATGAAGAGGGACTAGAAGCCATAAGATATGAGGAATGGCTTAAATAACTCGGTAAGCAGGAAGAAAACGTAATTAAAAGAACAAACATGAGCAAATGCAGAATTCTATCCACATAGGATAAAAGACACAGTAATCTCCATGGGGGGGACGACGACTTCTTAGCAGTTTATTTTCTTCTTTTATACCCGGTTTTCCTTCCTAACGGGGACCCAAAGCAGCTTACATCATTTTCCTGTTTTCCGTTTTATCTTCCCAACAAACCTGTGAGGTAGGTTAGGCTTAGAGTGTGTGACTGGCCCAAGGCCACCCAGCAAGCTTCCATGAGAGTGGGCATTCGAACCTGGGTCTCTCAGATCCTAGTCTGAGACTCTGAATCACTTTACCAACACAGCACACTGCCTAAGAACATGGTGGAATCTCTGTGCCTGGAAGTTTCCAAGAGGTTAGGTAGGCAACCCCCCCCCCCCAAAAAAAAATCCTTGTTGGATTTCTAGAAACACAATTTCTAGAAACAGTTCTAGAAACACAATTTAGTTTTTTAGACCTAGTATATAAGCACATTATGCATTTGAACACTAACAATCCAATCAGATGAGGCAGACCAAGGTAAAATCAAGCCTTGGCATTCATAATTCTTAACGTACTTAACATGCACCAGAAATTCAATCTTTCAGTACAGAAGTTCTGTGCATTGACCTGAGGCGTTTCCTTCTCATGATGGGTGAACTGTTCTAACTGAACAGTTGTAGATATCCTATTAATTGTGCTGAATACCTGGGTGACTGAAAAATATCTAGGGATATTCTGTTGCACAACTCAAACTTACCATTTTACAGTATTTTAAATATCGGATTTTTACCAGCAAGGGAACACAGTGTTCATTAGAAAGTTAAAAAACCCCAAAAACTTATACATGGGTCTACTTTAACAAAGAAAGTATTAATAAATCCCCATTTGCACACACTTATTTGTCATTATAAGTCTAGTGGTCTTTATAACACTCATCTTCACGCACACTGACATTAGCTTTGGTCACAGACAACAAAGCCTTTAAAGGAAAATTATTTTAGCGATACCTACAGATATATCCATCCACATATAAAAATCAAATAAGACTGGGAAGGAGTTCATGAACACTGAAATCAAGTGGGAGGCATCACTAATTACAAATGTTTGAACGACAGATAGTTTTAAGAAAATAGCAAGTCCCTGGTAATTTGAATGGCTCACTAAAAAGATTCAATGTCATTTCAGTTACCATACATACCATTAAATAAGTCTGCAAAATGTTTTAATACTCAGAAATGTTTCACAGTTGACTCCTCTGTCCCTAGGACATGCTATTTTTAACAACATTGCAGAGACAGACTGCTCTAATTCAAAATATTTAAAGGTGAATGAGTTCATAACATGTTTCTGCCCTTCTTACCAATGGGAAAGAAAAGCCAATAACGTACATTTTAAGAGGAGCAAAATCCCACAGGACTAAGCGTGTTTCACCCTTGGAGCTTATTTATAGCCAGCAGCTCTTCACATTCCGTTTTACATTGTGTGTAAAGTGCCGTCAAGTCGCAGCCGACTTATGGTCACCCCTTTCAGGGTTTTCATGGCAAGAGACTAACAGAGGTGGTTTGCCAGTGCCTTCCTCTGCACAGCAACCCTGGTATTCCTTGGTGGTCTCCCATCCAAATACTAACCAGGGTCGACCCTGCTTAGCTTCTGAAATCTGACGAGATTAGGCTAGCCTGGGCCATCCAAGTCAGGGCCCGTTTTACATTGTGTGTGTAAAGTGCCACCAAGTCGCAGCTGACTTATGGCGACCCCTTTTTTTGGGTTTTCATGGCAAGAGACTAACAGAGGTGGTTTGCCAGTGCCTTCCTCTGCACAGCAACCCTGGTATTCCTTAGTGGTCTCCCATCCAAATACTAACCAGGACCAACCCTGCTTAGCTTCTGAGATCTGACAAGATCAGGCTAGCCTGGCCCATCCAGGTCAGGGCCCATTTTATATTACTAACCCTTTAATTAACAAGGGGTGGCACACCCATGTCAATGCCTACTACTGGTTCATCCATTACATCTACACTGGTGCCAGATCATGCCATCATTTCATTGTCTTTGTGCAGGCTTAAGCAAATGTGACTGAACATGGGCGAGAACACATTACAGTGCCTACTCTGTGGTGGTAATAGCAGCCAAACAAGCTCACCTCACCACCATTGCTTCAGTGCACTTTTTCCAAACATTAACTAGGGCTTTGCCATATACATACCCACCAGTGTAAAGGGTGGTTCCCTCCAACCTCTCTTACCCCTGCAAGCGTTCATCTTTTTGTGTGCACATCTTCAGAGTGACCTGCTAATCCTCCAGTAGCATTTTCCTCGCTCTGTTTAAGTTTTTTTTGCTAATTTCCTACACAATTCCAGCCAATCATGGATCAAAGTGTTATATGATTAAGTTTAATTTTGCTACACAGCAATGTCACTGATGACACTGACCCCGCTCAGAATGAGTTTTTTTTTGGGCGGGGGGCAGCAGAGGAAGATGAGTCTCCATTATGGAGGCACTCAAGCCAAAACTTGCTGCAATGGTTTCAGTGCCTGCATAAAGCATAACATATTAAAACATGGGACATTTGCTTTGCTGCCTTAGTAAAAGGGTGGTAATCATGGAACGTTCTTCCACACAATGAAGAACAGTTCTGCTCTTTCAGAGAGCCCTAAGAGGGGAAAAAGAAGGGAGGGGGAATGATTTCAAAGCAGATGAAAAGTGTTCACCCAAATGTCTACCTGTTTTGGCTCAGTCCTAGAGTTGATACCACCTCCGGCCGGGAGGCGCAGATCAGTTTAAATGACAGCCCGAGCCTCTCCAGCGGAGCCCGCTGAAGGGGGGCGGGCTGCCCTTTAAACTGATCTGTGCCTCCCAGCCGGGAGGCGCATATCAAATGACAGCCCGAGCCTCTCCAGCGGAGCCCGCTGAAGGGGGGCGGGCTGCCCTTTAAACTGATCTGTGCCTCCCGGCCGGGAGGCGCAGATCAGTTTAAATGACAGCCCGAGCCTCTCCAGGGGAGCCCGCTGAAGGGGGGCGGGCTGCCCTTTAAACTGATCTGCGCCTCCCGTTTAAAGGGCAGCCCGCGCCTCTCCAGCGGAGCCCGCTGAAGGGGGGCGGGCTGTGCTTTAAACTGATCTGTGCCTCCCAGCTGGGAGGCTCAGATCAGTTTAAAGGGCCCCCGCGCGCCTTCAGGGAATCCCTCTGAAGGCGCGCTGGGGCCGAATTTTCCCCCGAACTCCGGATCCCCCCGAATTACCGGGGATCCGAAGCGGGGGAGTTCGGACTTCGGCACGTACCGAACCCACAAGGGTCAAATTCGGCCAAATCCGAACTGTACCGAATTTTTTTTTTTTGACAGCCCTACTGGAGAGTTTCAGACTGTAAGATGCTTACCAGGAAGCTGAAACTATAGTTTTTTGTGCCAAATGGCTTCATACCTCTGTCTGACCTTTTCCTAATAAACTGGTCAATACCTTGTTGAGGATGCCATATGTTAATATTTCTCCTGATTAAATGCTTGACCAGGATGGCCCAGGCTAGCCTGATGTTGTCAGATCTCAGAAGCTAAGCAGGGTCAGCCCTGGTTAGTATTTGGATGGGAGACCACCAAGAAGTCCAGGGTTGCTGTGCAGAGAAAGGCACTGGCCAACCACCTCCGTTAGTCTCTTGCCATGAAAACCCCAAAAGGGGTCGCCATAAGTTGGCTGCAACTTGATGGCACTTTACACACACACACAAATGAAAATAGTTAATCTAAATCATTCTTGATTATTCCAAGCAAACAAAAAATAATTTGGGATAAATTCAATTTCCCCCAAATTAATTTGCATTGCTGTTTTTTAAAATTAACATGTTGCAAAGATTAAACTTTAGGCTGCCTTGTTCTTTCAGAGGGTAGCCAAGTTGGTCTGCAGTAGAACAGTTCTTGATTTGAGTCCAGTGGCAATTTAGAGCCCCTGAAACTCTTGTTGGCCTCTAAGGTGCTACTGGACTCAGATCTAACTTGTTATTGCAGCCAGACAATAGAAAGACATTTAAAGGCTGATGTGTAATTCCATATGGTCACACTAAAAAGCCTGAAATTAGGATATTCAGAATACACAAACCTCTCAGAAAAGAAAGTAGCTGAGATGCTCAAGGATTATTATATAACAGCTCCGTTAACAATGCCGTTGGATTGTAAGGAAATGAGATGATGGAAAGGAAGAGATGCACTGACTCTGATAAACCAGAGCAAGTTCTTTTTTGTCGGCTGAAGCGTTTTTTGCTTGCGGAGAGCTGACTTCACTGTGTTTGGGATCCAGTCTGCACATGGGGAGCCACCCTTTGTGCTTCATGGATTGCTACTCTGGAAGAACTTTTGCATTCCCAGAAGAAATTTAAAGGTGTGTACTAGAGAGGGGAAGCGAGAAGACTCTGTGCACACACTGTAGCATGTAGGCTTTGGATCTTGGCCACCTCTTTTCAAAGCTGTACATCTGTCTTCCTGTTCAGTGAAACGGTTAGAGCAAATTCATAGGAGAGCTGCAACTAAACATTACATTTTCTAGGAATTTTGTCCCTGGTGGATTTAAAGTAAAGCAACCTTCTCTCTTTGCTGATGCTCTACCTGTGACCACCATAAAGCCCCTTTATTTGGCACGCTAACAATTGTCTTTATTTTCTTCATACTTGTCCTTGAAGTTCTTAAAAGAAAGCATATTGCGTTGACTGCCATTGACAGCATACTGTGTGCTTTTCCGTGCCCTCTGAAAGTAGATAAGATGCTTTAAACTTTTCCACTCTATTTACATGTGATTTATGATACTTTTTAAAATTACATGAGGCTCTTCATATCTAAGATATTGTTTCTGGTTGAATCATTATTGCCAAATGACAGGTCTCTAAGATAAACATAGCATCCCTGTCCACATCTGTTGCTTGCTAATCTGTCTCCCTCTTCACGGTTCTGCCCGCTACACCTGCAAGTGTCAAAATGAAAACTGCTGGATTAATATAGAGGTTTTTGAAGCAAGACAGTCCTCAAACTCAGTATGCTCAATGTCAAACTTGCAGGAGCCCAGATCGCAGTCCCCGTCCCCGTTTTGTGTTTGTCAACTAATTAGTGCTTATGGCATGGAAATTGTGATTTTAGATACATTTTAAGTTCCATAATTTGGAAACACATGATGATGGCAACTCTGCATTAAATCAGGTTATAAAACCCAACAAGAGAGGTAAGATAATACAATAAAAACTTTTCAAGAAAGCAAGAAAATGGATAAGATTTTGGGCACAGATCTGGTACATGAAATCAATCAGATATGGACACGATGGTCTTCCATAAAAACAGATTTACCCCCATACAAACCTATCCAATTCCTTATGACAAGGCTCCCCATCCTTGATGGGCCTGCAGGCATTTTTGGAATTTGGAATGACTGCCATGGAGGACCATATCCTTTCCCCCTATGCATTCTTTCAAAATAAAGGTTCAATTAAATGAAGCAGTCAGAGGAAAAACAAAAGATATGAGCTTTTAAAGGGGACCCAAAAAAGCTTACAGGTAATATCTTTCCAGTTGAAAAGCTATATGGTGGATTGTTGGTCTTACCATTTGAAAGTGATTGTGGGTCTGGCCGCAATTTGATGCCCCTATGTAAAAAGGATTTGCTTCAACAGGATGTGGTATATGCTGGTGTGTGTTAGTGAGAAAGGAAGAGAGAATTCTGGATATTGCCAGTAATTAGGGTGGTGGGATGGAGACTCAAGAAAGAGGGGGCAGAAGGAATGTGAATGGTGACAAAGGAAAAGAAGGAAGTGCGTGTGAATAAGTGAATGAGTACAATGAAAAAGGAAAGAATATGAAAAGGATCAGGAATCAGGATCATTGCCTGCATGTTCATATCAATTCTCAGCATTGTTCCATCTATGGAAACTTAAATCCAGATATCAGAGCCATGAACAGACAAGACAGATCTTTCAATAAACCATAAAAATTTCACAGCTTTGTAGCAAAGTCTGAAAAAAATAGATTGGGGTTTAACAGCCCCATACTAGAAACAGCACCCGTAGCTTTACAAAATAAATGCCCTCAGTGGTCACTGCCACGCAACCTCATGCTATTACCAGCCTTCAAGCATTGGCTTCTGTTAGTAAACGCCAGGGGGAGGGGCAGGGTTTTTGAGGGAGGACTCATCGGGGCTAGGCCTTGGGCCAGTGAAATATCCTCAGCCTAATTTACCTTACAGGGTTATTATGAGGATAAAATGGAGGAGAGCAGAATGATAGAAGAAGAAGAGTTGATTTTTATATGCCGACTTTCTCTGCCACTTAAGAATCAAACCAGCTTACAACTCCCTTCCCTTCCCCTGCCCACAACAGACACCCTGTGAGGTAGGTGGGGCTGACAGAGTGTGACTAGCCCAAGGTCACCCAGCTGGCTTCAATGTGGAGGAGTGGGGAATCAAACCTGGTTCTCCAGATTAAAGTCCACTGTTCCAAACTACTGCTCTTAACCACCACACCACGCTGCTTTGGGTCCCCATTGTGGAGAAAGGTGGGGTATAAATGAAATAATAAAAACAGCTGAAGTTGGGGGATGGATAAAAGGTAGGAAAGTTTGGTTGCTGGGCAGGAAGGAGAAAAGGAAGCAGCGAAGGGTGATGATATAGGGGTTGCTAGGAGGATGAAAAGAGGATATAGTGTGGGGAAAGGGATACAGAGGGAAATGACACCCCCCCACAAGCCATTGCGGTTTCCTGCTCAAACAATTTTAATAAACAACATGGCAAGTTGACTCATGTATTCCAAACCAGGATGTAAGCTGACGCAAGACGCATGGAAAACTATTTTCTGCTTTATCCTTTGTTCTGTTGGCTGGTTTATTCTTTGGATAAAGCAAAGCAAACTTTATCAGAACAACCGAGACTCTGCCAGAATTATTATTTATTCTCCCAGAAGGAAGGAACACTTTGGTAGAAAGATACAACCATGTGAACGTGCCCTGCTTTCTGATCTGTCTAAATTATTGCGAAAACGGTATTTTCATTTATACTTAAGGAATCCTAAAAGCACACTAAAATCTGCTTAAGTATGCAAGCAAAGAAACATTATCAGATTTGAATATATCCATTCAATCATGAAGTCTTAATCGTAAGAGATGTTAATAATATTTATCTCCCCAAGTCCGGAGATAGCATTGTTACAGATATAGCCATATCAATAAACTATTATTAGTTGCCCTAACACTGCTGCACAGAATCTAAGCCGTCATGGAAAAAAATCTAGTTATGCAAACACAGCACAATCATTACTAACCTAAGCATTTGAGTTTTAACATTTTAGCTGGAGGGATGAGGGAGTAATAGAATAATCTCAAATACTACAACTCAAAAGACTACACTGTAAACCCCAGAAAATCAAAAGCAGTAGATGGTAGGTATGGCAATCATGCAAGCACTTCTCTCCCCTGCCCCAGCAGCACAGCATCTCACCTTGATCAGGATAGCCCAGGCTAGCCTGATCTCATCGGATCTTGGAAGCTAAGCAGGGTCAGCCCTGGTTAGTATTTGGATAAGAGACCACCAATAAATACCAGGATTGCAATGCGGATTCAGGCAATGGAAACTACCTCTGAATGTCTCTTGCTGTGAAAACCTCACCAGGGGTTGCAATAAGTCAGCAGTGACTTAATGGCAATAGTAATAATAATAATAATAATAATAATAATAATAATAATAATAATAATAATAATAATAATAACAGGTCCAGCTCCTGGAGC
The DNA here is from genome assembly GCF_029931775.1 of Euleptes europaea. Lineage (NCBI taxonomy): Eukaryota > Metazoa > Chordata > Lepidosauria > Squamata > Sphaerodactylidae > Euleptes > Euleptes europaea. Next base: position 34,695,767 of record NC_079318.1, on the reverse strand, counting down.
AACAACATCCATAAATATTTTAATCCCAATGAAGAAAGACAACCTTTTAGTGTAAAAGCATCATCAGTATTTTTAAAAGTTTGCCAGCAAACATATTCAGGAATTGCTGCAGATCATTGAAAATCTGAGCCAAAACCATACATTAAATACAATTAACACAAATATTTATGGTCTTGCCCAACATAACTATTCCTTATTTACTGCAGCCTTGAAAACGCTTCATATAATTTTTTATTATTTATACCAGTCTTGACACATGTATTATGGATGTCTCTCGAACAGAAGCACCGCTTAAAATTATACATTAAAAGGAAGCATCTTTAAGATTCCTTTGCTCTCCTTTACTGTTCCAGGATACTCCAAACTAAGAATAACTAAACCTAATGGACCATTAAATAGATAATATTGAGCAGCACTAAATTCTTTTTCCAAGCCATTTAACATTCCAAATATAGCTTAATTGGCTACCGATGACAATATAAAAACCTTTTGTTTCCACTTATATGTATCTGAAAAGAACAACATGAATGGAACATATGCAACCATACTGGAAAACAAGGCTAACATAGGATATTAAACAGCATCACCTATTTATACCTAAAAACAAGTGTTAAGTAAGAGCTGGGTGGAATGGGCTACCTAATAAAGGTTATTTAAACAATAACAACTTCCATCAGTTACACTGGAAATTTTGGGAGATAATTAATTCATAAGGTGACCATAAATCGGGAACGGCTCGAAAGCACTTAACACACACTTATTTGTTTATTTATTTACATTATTTATAGTCCGTCTTTCAAATTTGGGCCCAAAACAGATTACACAGAATGAGTTAATCCAATCCACATGATGAGCTAACACAATCAACATGATTCAATAAACAATGAGACAGGATTTGGGTTGTAGAACCAACCAGAAGTCTAAAAGCAGAACTGTTAACATGACACATTAAATGATGCAGAATTACACAACAGGATCCAACCCACAGCAAACTATACACAGTAGAACAGACCACAGTCCCCAATAATGTATTCAATGCTAACCCTGTAGCCTGAATAGAAAAACCCTCTTGAATAATTCCGTTCTGCATAGTTTGTGGAAAACCAGGAGAGCTGGAGCCTTCTTGACAACCTCAGGCAGGCCAATCCACAAGGGAGGCACAACAGAGAAGGCACATGTATGGGCAGCTGTTGATTTTTGCCCAGTTGCAGATGAGCAAAGCGGTTGTGGCAGAGCATAGGGGGGACATGGTTTCACAGATATGAGGGGCCATGAAAGGCTTCGCGTGTAACAGCCTATACTTTAAATTGAGCCTGGGAACTGATGGGCAGCCAGTGGAGTGAATGTAGATGGGAGTAATATGCATGCTCAATCTGGCTCCCGATAATAGCCAAGCTGTGGCATTCTGCACCAACTGGAGTTTCCAAATTGATTTTGAGGCTCAGACCTTTGTGCACATTCCCCTACTTTGCGATTCAGGCCAACTCTGAAAGCAAAACTAGATTTTATAGTAAGTGTGAGGCTCTCGTCCAGAACTCACATGCCTACACAGCATATGGTAGGAAATAGTGATGTCATAACACTAAGAAAGCAGAAACGTGACTATTATAGGCTCATGTATGCATTCTGGTGCCTAGTATGGCCACAATACCCTGGGTGAATTCTGCCCACGCCACCTGTCCCTTGTTCTCTTTTATTTTCAGGCTTGAACCTTTTCTTATAACGGTTTACGGCAAGAGCTATATTGTGGAAAACTATGATATTGCCAGCCTATCATATTTGAGAAAATGCTATTTTTTTTACCATTCCTTCATTAAAATGTTAAGTATTTCCTTAAAGCAAAAGCAGCATTAATCTTTTGCACAAGAATATTCATTCAGATCATTGCATTCATCACTGAGTTTTGTGCTTCAACATAAATAATTGTACTGAAATTGAATCCAATCTGTCAACCATTTTATGCTGTAGAAGCAACCAGAAAATGTTCAGTGAACAAATTTATCTTTGTAACACAACACTCACACCCGGGTAGTTCTGAAGGATGACTTTACATATGAGGGAAGCTTTGCCAAGGAATGAAAGAACCTGAATAAACCTTTATCTTTTCCAGAAATCTGAACAAGCCTGAACCATTACATAAAAGTCTACTGATCCCAAATGGGAACTGATGTGGTAGCACACTTTCTAGACTTAACCAAAATGAGTCATAATTGCATAAAACCAATATAAAAAGCCTTCTATATATACCGTATATACCCGTGTATAAGCCGACCCGCGTATAAGCCGAGGTGCCTAATTTCTCCCCAAAAATGGGGAAAAATTAGGCACCCGCGTATAAGCCGAGGGTCGGCTTATAACCCCCCCCCCCGCAGACTTACCTTCTGGGCTCCTGGCGGTGGGAAGCGGCGGATCCGGCGGGGGTGGCCTTCCTGCAGCTGCAGGAGGCCCCCCCCCTGCCGCAGAGGGGCTCTAGAGGCCTCTCCCGGCTGAGAGAAGGCGGCGGGGGCGGCGGAGCGCCCTCCCCGCGGCCGCAGGGGGCCTCTAGAGGCCTCTCCCGGCCGGGAGAAGGCGGCGGGGGCGGCGGAGCGCCCTCCCCGCTGCCGCAGGGGGCCTCTAGAGGCCTCCCCCGGCCAGGAGAAGGCGGCGGGGGCGGCGGAGCGCCCTCCCCGCGGCCGCAGAGGGGCTCTAGAGGCCTCACCCGGCCGGGAGAAGGTGGCGGGGGCGGCCAAGCGCCCTCCCCGCGGCCGCAGAGGGGCTCTAGAGGCCTCTCCCGGCCGGGAGAAGACGGCGGGGGCGGCGGAGCGCCCTCCCCGCGGCCGCAGAGGGGCTCTAGAGGCCTCTCCCGGCCGGGAGAAGGCGGCGGGGGCGGCGGGGGTGGCGGAGCGCCCTCCCCGCGGCCGCAGGGGGCCTCTAGAGGCCTCTCCAGGCCGGGAGAAGGCGGCCGGGGCGGCGGAGCGCCCTCCCCGCGGCCGCAGGGGGCCTCTAGAGGCCTCTCCCGGCCGGGAGAAGGCGGCGGGGGCGGCGGAGGGCCCTCCCCGCTGCCGCAGGGGGCCTCTAGAGGCCTCTCCCGGCCGGGAGAAGGCGGCGGGGGCGGTGGAGCGCCCTCCCCGCTGCCGCAGGGGGCCTCTAGAGGCCTCCCCCGACCGGGAGAAGGCGGCGGGGGCGGCGGAGCGCCCTCCCCGCGGCCGCAGAGCGCCCTCCCCGCGGCCGCAGAGGGGCTCTAGAGGCCTCTCCCGGCCGGGAGAAGGCGGCGGGGGCGGCGGAGCGCCCTCCCCGCGGCCGCAGAGGGGCTCTAGAGGCCTCTCCCGGCCGGGAGAAGGCGGCGGGGGCGGCGGAGCGCCCTCCCCGCGGCCGCAGGGGGCCTCTAGAGGCCTCTCCCTGCTGGGAGGCGGCGGGGGCGGCGGAGCGCCCTCCCCGCTGCCGCAGGGGGCCTCTAGAGGCCTCTCCCGGCCGGGAGAAGGCGGCGGGGGCGGCGGAGCGCCCTCCCCACGGCCGCAGAGGGGCTCTAGAGGCCTCTCCTGGCTGGGAGAAGGCGGCGGAGCGCCCTCCACGCGGCTGCAGGGGGCCTCTAGAGGCCTCTCCCAGCCGGGAGAAGGCGGCGGGGGCGGCGGAGCGCCCTCCCCGCGGCCGCAGAGGGGCTCTAGAGGCCTCTCCCGGCAGAGAAAAGATGGCGGCGGTAAGTTCCCCCCTCCCCCCTCTACCGTATTGACCCGCGTATAAGCCGAGGCTGGCTTTTTCAGCCCTTTTTTTGGGCTGAAAAACTCGGCTTATACGCGAGTATATACGGTATATATATGTTACGTTTTCCAAGTTTATGTACTATGCCATTTCCAAGATCTGGAAATAAGCAGGAAAGACAGAAACCTGTTACTTTAAGGCTGCAATGCACAGCAGCAAATTATGAATAAATTATACATACATACACATACACACACACACACTGAAAAAAGAAGAGGATAGCATTATCATCCTCTTGGAGTAGTACTCATCTAGTCTCTGCAGTTGTGTCAGTTGTTCAAATATCTGTTTCAGGGCCAGAGTCCTTGCAACCCCTCTCACCTAAGGAAATGTTGACCTTGACCACTGACCCTGAGGAATGACTTTTCAGGGGTGTAGGGAGCTGCCTCTGGAAGACAGAAATTAAAACCTCTATGCACTAGCCCTTTGAAGTCAAACTATGGTTGCCAACATTTGATTTTAAAAATATTGCTTGCAGCTGGTACTATATTTTCAGTGGGCTAACTCCATTTTTTACTACTTCCTCCCAGAGTGTCAAGGATACAACTTGATAGCAGTGTCTTTCTAAATCTGCCATGTCTGCTCACTGTTTTGCAAGATGGATGGGGGAGACTTGTCTGAGCAGTAGTGTGTCTGAAAAGGATCTTGGGGTCTTAGTTGATCAAACACTGAACATGAGTCAGCAATGTGATGCGGTAACTAAAAAGGCAAATGCGGTCTTGGGCTGAATCAACAGAAGTATAGTGTCCAGATCACGCAAAGTGATGGTATCGCTTTACTCTGCTCTGGTTAGACCTCACCTGGAGTACTGTGTTCATTTTTGGGCACCACAATTTAAGGAAGATGTAGATAAGCTGGAATGTGTCCAGAGGAGGGCAACGAAGATGGTGAGGGGTCTGGAAACCAAGTCCTATGAGGAAAGGTTGAAGGAGCTGGGTATGTTTAGTCTGAAGAGGAGAAGACTGAGAGGGGATATGATAAGCATCTTCAAGTACTTGAGGGGCTGTCATATAGAGGATGGTGCCGAGTTGTTTTCTGTTGCCCAAGAAGGTCGGACCAGAACCAATGGGTTGAAATTAAATCAAAAGAGTTTCCATCTAGACATTAGGAAGAATTTTCTAACAGTTACAGCGGTTCCTCGGTGAAACAGGCTTCCTCGGGAGGTGGTAAGCTCTCCTTCCCTGGAGGTTTTTAAGAAGAGGTTAGATGGCCATCTGTCAGGAATGCTGATTCTGTGACCTTAGGCAGATGATGAGAGGGAGGGCATCTTGGCCATCTTCTGGTCACTGGGGGTGTGTGGGGGAAAGCAGTTGTGAATTTCCTGCATTGTGCAGGGGGTTGGGCTAGATGACCCTGGTGGTCCCTTCCAACTCTATGATTCTACAAGGTCTTGGAATCACAGCCTAAGACATCCGTTTTTTCTGCCCATCCGCTTTTTATTTTTGTAATATCCAACCTTAAAAAGAGTTCTGGAGAACATGAGAAGCTTGCACACTGTTTTGTGTTGTTTTGATTGGCCCTAATCAAAGGTATTACATGGCTTTTGTTCTTGTATATTTTCTGGAGCCACTGATGCTTCCTATGATCTAGCATTTTTGATGCGGAGATCAAAGACACCAAAATCACTCTCTGTACTCGTGTAAAGCAACATGTAAAGAGGAAAATTAGTTCTCCCTCAAACATTCCCATTCCTACACACAGATTACTAGTCTTGTCTCTGTCTGGAAACAGCTACTGAGGAACACTGTGAGATGTGGAGGTAAAGAGAAATCAGCCAAGTCCAGAAGAAGAAAAGGTCTCTCTTTCGTGGTCCCTGGTAATAACTTGCTTCCTACAGCCAAGTCAGCATTACTGTGGAAGGGCAGCAACTGAAAATATATTCCTTGCACACATATAATGGCATGTAGGGTTATCAATCTCCAGGTACTAGCTGGAGACCTCCTGCCATTACAACTGATCTCCAGCCAATAGAGATCAGTTCACCTGGAGAAAATGGCTGCTTTGGCAATTGGACTCTATGGCATTGAAGTCCCTCCCCAAGCCCCACCCTCCTCAGGCTCCGCTCCAAAAACATCCCGCCAGTGGAGAGAGGGACCTAGCAACCCTAAATGGCATATTCCCCATATTCACTAAAGGAGACTTCTTGCAAATTCCTCTCTCTTTTTTTGAAAATTTCAGTGTTCACTCCTAACACTTCAACAATACAGGAATATGTGCCACGTCATAGTAAAAAGAAAAGAAAAAAGAACAAGTCATAAAGCATCATACTGGAGCGTATGCACCACAGAATATGTAATAATGTTAGTAGCTATTGAAACCCACTCATTCAAAGGCTTTGAGCTAACACCACTAACAGGTATGAAACTCAGGGTCTGCAACTTAATAGCCATTTTTAAAATTTCATTCTGAAGATTTAAAATAGTAACTAAACTAGTTAAGAAGCTTCTTAAAATATCTAATAGCAAACTTGTTGCTACAGAAACAGCCAAACATTTAGCGCTCCAGAGAACATTGCTTTTAAAAGGTCAAAGATTTTGTTCCCTGTGTTTCTAAATAATTTAGAATTGTCAACTGTCCTCATCTCTACTTCCTTGGTGCACTCTTCTGAACATACGATATAAGAACCAAGTCCACGCTGGAGGCTATAGTGTCAGTTCTAAATATTTCATACTCTACTGCCTTTTGGTTTTCTATTTAAGCAACACCCAGAGGCAAGTCTGATAAAATGTCTAATTATTACTTTATATTCTGCTGCTTCTGAAACAAGAGATCACCCAGAGAAAGCTGCAGAAGATGAGCAGGACACCATTTATCTAATCAGGAGCAACCTGGGAAGTGAAAACAGCCCCGGGATAAGCCTAGATGGGCAGCCTCTACCAGCCAACATTTCATGGACCACTGAACTCAGTGGCACCAATAATGGACATCAGCTCACACTAATCCCACAAAAATGGCAGTAGTACAAGAGGAAACAATTGGTGATCTGACACTGATTATCAATAAAGGGTCTGAGCCAAGTGATCTGTGAGTAGGGTTGCCAGGTCCCTCTTTGCCAACGGTGAGAGGTTTTTGGGGTGGAGTCTGAGGAGGGCGAGGTTTGGGGAAGGGTGGTACTTCAGTGCCAAAGAATCCAATGACCAAAGGGGCCATTTTTTCCAGGTGAACTGATTTCTATCAGCTGGAGATCAGTTGTAATAGCAGATCTCCAGCTAGTACCTGGAGGTTGGCAACCCTATCCGTGAGGCGCTGACAAGCATGGTGGGGCTTGGCCACCAGCAGCTCTCTAGGGCAGGGGGGCACTGGGAAATTTCTCTGGAAGTTCAATAGCCAACCTAGGGGACCTTCCAACACTGGCCTTACCAGGTTAACTCTGCGTATGTTCCTTTATAATTTTTTCCTTGTTACCCCTTCCCATAATTTGTTTCCACTGTCGCTATGTCTTTCTGCCAGACTGTGTGCGCTTGCCTGGCTGGTTCTCTCACTCCAGCTCTTTGAGCCCCAGGAGGAATGTCAGAGAAGAAGTTTAACTCATAGTAAAAATGTGTAAACTTGATAGAATAGTATAGTACAGATACTCAACAAGATTAAATGTATTTGTATGGAGAATTTCTGGGCCAAACCTACTTTTACATACATAATTTGTTACACATATATTTTAGAGCACCATGATGCTTATACTGTAGCCTGACAGCAAAACGAAAAACAAAACAAAAATCCAACAGAGGAAAACTGCAGGCAGAACTGCAAGCTGTAACAGCAGGTGTGCTATTCACTTTTAAACCCCAGAGAAAAATAGAGAATCCTTACCTTATACTCAAGAGGCAGAAAATCACCTTTGAATATGTTTATATCAATACGGTCTATACACTGAGTAAAGAAACATGGCAAAGACAAACGGTGGCAGGTTTGGAGACATTAACAGATGAGCTGTTCTCATTCCTCTTATTCATCAACTGAATCCAGTAATACTATGTTATGTTGCAAATGTATCCATAATTTTGAATTTAAAATCAATTTTTTCTCTAAGTGCTCCAGAGATTTTTTAAATGGTTATTATGTAAAATTCTGAAGAAGCTAAAAGCAAAGTGATAATCAGGGACTGCTCAGTGCAAGTTTAGTTTTGGCACAGGTAAGCTCAGGAAAGAATACATCCATCCATCTACATTCTCCTTAGCTTTTTAGGTATCGCAACTATTAGCCAGTTCCACACCCTGTCGTTTACATTTGCCTCTTAGGGGCAGGACTACAGAGTCTAATACTCTGCACCAAGGAAAACCAACCATTGTGGATGTCTGACGCAAAAAGTTGAAATTTGCAACCTGTATGGAAATTATTGTTGCAAGTTAAGCAAATTGGCTTTTAATTCTGCTGTGTGTTGCTATTAAATTTATCCAATTTTTATTCATGTGGAAGAGAAGAGGCCTTGAAGCCCCTCCTGATAATAATTAAAATGGCACTGAGTAATTTCTGTAATTTCCAAGATTTCATCAGCCAATGCCCATTCAGTTTCAAGCAACCATAAGGTCTCGAAACTTGATAATAAGGTTAAGAAAGTGGAGGTGCTTAGGAAACTGAATACTGTGTTCCTCTGGAGTTGCAGTACATACTCAGCTCTTCCACAAGGGTTTTGTATAAAACTTCCTTTTTATGGCAACTATTTCTTTTCACAGAGTTAATAACTGTTCTAAGCCTTTTAAGTCCTCTTGCTTAATTTCACCACCCTCTGCAGTAAGGCATGGCTACATCTAGATTATAAAAAGTAACAGGGACATGAAATATTATAAATGCCGAGGTTATTGGCAAGCAGGTACTTCAAGATACAGGCCGAGAAGGTAACTGCTTCTTCCGTGATGGTTATTTATCCTACTTAATTACACTTCTGTTTACAGCTTAATCCCTTCTAGTCCCTTACACACAGAAACACACTTGAAAGATTTATGATGGGATTTACATCAAGCTTCTCTTTGCCCTCAACTATTCCCTTTCCGCCCGCCCCTCTGGTAACTTTACACATAAAAAACGTGGATTTTTAAAAATTCTTTTTCATAACCATCTGAAGAGGTGAGCTCTGACACACAAAAGCTCATGCTGGAATGAATGTTGCCAGTCTTTAAGGTGTCGCTGAATTTCTGACAGGAGAACGGCAATCACTTGAGCTGTGAGGAATGGCTGCCCAGAGAGATTTAAGATGAACAACAGGAGCGTAAGAGTAACTATGCTTTATTTATGCCTTCACTGTTTTTTCTGTGATTCTCAGAGACAGGCTCAATTAAGTTAGTAGAAAAGAAGAAAGCAAAGCCTTGTTCTAGGAAGTTTAATTACAAGGTTACGCATCTGTATTGCAGCTTCAAGTTCAAAGGTTCCGGCTATAATAGGCTGCCCGATGTACTTTCTTAGCTCTTTAGTTAACGCAGCTTAATCTCAGTTCTACCCGCCACTCTTTACACCTAGTCCCTACAGATTCTGGTGTGACTCCTATGTCCTGAGGTGCAACTCCGGTAATTTATTTTCCCTCTACACAGAATGTAAAGCAAGCATGTCTTCACAACTGTTTAATGAAATAATAGTCAGAAAAATATTTCAGGACCTCACATGTTTTTTCCACTTCCCTTCTCTTGTCATATTTTAAACAGTTCTCCTAATACTCCCACGTTTAACTAAATTGTGCAATGAAAAACAAGCAGTTCCATATTAATATAGGGCCAATGGAAAGTACACACTGTCTTTGAATGCAATATTCAAATTCCCAGCATATCACACCAATTGCGTGGTGGGGAACCTGCAAGGACTTGTGGGGAACACCTCGCTTTCCCCAGTATTCACCCTTCCCCATAGTATTTCCTCTTTCCCTTCTCCTGGCAGTCCCCATATTCTCTTCCCTTTCCCTGCTTTCTTCTCTCATCCTATCCACCAACCATCCTGTTTTTATCTGCCCCTCATCTTCAGCTATATTTATCATTTACTTACTACATTTACACTCTGCATTTCTCCACAATGGGAAGAAAGCAGCTTCCCAACATTCTCCTCTTATCCATTTTATCCTAACAACCACCTTATGAGGTAGGTTAGGGGGGGAGTGTATGGTGGGCCCAAGGTCACCCAAGGTAAGAGTAGGGATTCGAACCTGGGACTCCCACATCCTTGTCTGAAACCTCTAACCACTATACCACACCAACTTTCACAGGATGGCTGCTGTAGAACAATAACAAGAAGCCAAGCCTTTGTGAGTCATGGAAGTCACATGGTCTACTGGTGGTTGGTGTTGGGCCTGGCACCAACGACTCCTGCCTCAGAAGTTAAATAGCCTTGGATAGGGCCTTGCCCCCTCCCCCTGCCTTTACTGGCAGAAACCAAATCTCCACATTTAAATATCAAAAGATGGAGCCATGTTGAGAATTAGATATATTTATGAAATGGTATTAATTGTTAATGGTGGGTGTAGCACCCTTATATCAAGTGTATCAAAGGGTAAATTACTAAACTAACTGTTCTGATAAAGCAAGTCTAGAAATACAAGTTACATATCAGCACCTAGAGACTAATTCAGCATTATGTCATAAGGATGATTTCCTACATTTCTGCCAAACTTAAAACAAATCTAAAAACATGGCTTCTAGCAAATTAACCCAAATATCCCTATTTTTGGTAACATTATGTTTGCAAAAAGGTCCATGTATTTGCCAGAGCTGTGTTTTATCATTAGCATTCACACACAGATAAAACTGGAGACGGTTTCAGCATTCCGTCTAAAATTATCAAGCACCTTTGTTTTAAACAGTAACATTAAGGGAAATTACTACTAATATAGACTGAGAATATTTCCAATTTATCATAGATACCCCTTGTCCTCCCTCCTGATGAAACCTTTCAATCTGATCCCCAATCCCCTCTTAGTTGTTCTGAAGGGCACCCCCTTAAAAGCCTAAGTGCGGTAGGGAGTCCTAGGAAGTGTCTCAGAAAGAACACCTGTTCTGCCATGACCAAGGCACATTCTATCATGGAGGCATGATGTCAGTGTTATGCATAAGGCATTCACCTACCCCCCAGCTCCAAGGCAGGTGTAATACAAACATACCCCTTGATTGAAAGAATGCTTCATCAAAGAAATATGAACCATTTCATGTCACCCTTAAGTGTCACCTCCGATCCAACCACTGAACAAAGCAGTCTAACATCTGATCCACTCAGGACGATCCATCTAGGGGACAGTTTTACCACCGTTCCACACCAGGTTCTTTATAACTCCCCCACCTTGGAATGTTAGGGGTCGCCTCCTAATCTGCCTGCCAGATCTGGCCAGCAGTTACCTTCAGACTGCCCAGTCAAATTCACTACCTGTCTTCCCCTACATCCACTTTGCAGGATCCTTTTCCCTTTCTGCTTAATACTCTGCCACCACAGACTTCTGATGTACAGACTTCCTTCAAATCGCAGCCTCTCACATACCTTGGATCAGGTACTATCGCTCACCTTAACGTCCTCCCTTCCCTCCTCCTGCTTCATCCCTTATCCTTATCCCATCCATACAGTGTTTGTGTGTGTATTTGGGAAGGAGAGGGTGGTTTAGTGTGGATTATTGTGGTTCACTTCTAGTTTAGTTGTGGTTCTCAGGTTGTAGTTCTGCGTATAGTTCGCTTAAAGTAGTGTGATCAACTGTTAGTGAATAAGGGTTCCATTTAGTTTAAATCAGCTGGTCTACATTACTTTTCCCCTTTGAATATTGCTCTGGAATAAAACCTCCATACGCATAGACAAAAGATCCCTTGTTTAAACTTCTAGAGCCCCTTTTTACAGCTAATTTCCCCTCGCTGGGTCCAGTTCAGGTAACACCACTATTGCTTAAACAAATCTTAAACACCAACTGTGTTTTTAAAACATATATGTTATGTAATGGTAGCATTGCCTTTAAAGAAAAAATCCAAGCGCGCATAATATTTACCTGGGAGGAGGTAATTAATTTTATTGAATAAAACAATATTCAATGAAAGTAAGCATTGGTAGACAGCAGAACCCATTTAGCCACCATGATACTTATACTGTTCATAAAAAGCTGTCTTAATATGAGAAAACTATGTATTTGTAAATGAATACTAAAATACCTTTAAGTAACAAACACCTGCAAAAGGTAATTATAATCACTCACCTGTTATCTGAGCAAGTGTTGCACAAGTTCAGCACAACAACCTTCAACCATAACTCATGCACAATTATTAACTCCGACAATAGTTGACTGCGAACATTTCTTCTGAGAACAGGATGGATATTAAAAAGGTAATTCTATCCTGAAGAAACAGCCTACAAAAAGCAACACAATGGGATAAAAACCCCAACCCCCTAGCAACCCTGTTTCAGCTCAAATTCTTTAACGTTACTATTTGTTACACAGCCCTTGTTAACTTGGTTTTATTCTAGTCAGCACACTTTTCACAGTCGTTACCGGATTAAAATGTGCCTGGCCTGACAATGAAACAGCGGCACCATTGCAAATTGTTATGCAACTCTCTGTCTGTAAGGGTGACTTGTAGCTTGCTCTTTATTCAGCAAGTGCCAACTGCATGTTTAATCAATGTCACCACTCACTACAGGGTGCAACCGAAGCGACCATCATTCCACTCCTCAGATTTGACTGGCTGCTAAGTTATGCAACGCTCTGAAGAATGCCTTGAAATCATCTGTCAGATGCTTTGAATGCAGGTGTGCAACGCTCCTAACCCTACAGCACGCACTCACCCACACATACAAAGAACTTTGTTTTTTCTGGACTCAATTGTAAACAAACAGCTATCTGCTACCATTTGGATTTACAACCCAGCGACATGAGAAGAATATCATCTCCAGAGTCCACAAGATACAGAGCATGTTAAATGATCATTTAACTGGAATGTCTTGGGAAACAGCTACATACACAGGAGAAGCAGCAGGAGATTTTTAACTGCAAGACTGAATGGCATATTCATGGCCAATACAGAAAATGCCTCATCTTAAGGAAGAATTCAAGACTTAAAAAGGGAAGAGACATACAAACATGCGATGGATAAACCGAGCAGGGCTTCTTTCCTAACTAGGAGTCATTTCAGTGGATAACCGGACTAAGGCCTGCATCTGTTGGAAGATTTCTGTAACATTATTGTATCCTCATCTTAATTCATCAAGAAATTGTTCATGCATGCATACAATTTCTGCTCTGAGGGAAAAGAACAGCCCTCCATGAAGATAAGGCTGTTTCTCCACTGCAGTGAGGAGTAAGCAGCATGTCTGATGAGATTTTATTCCTGATGCAATGTAGGGTAAGAGAAGCTTTAAACAAGTCTTTATGCAAAACCAATGTATTAATTTAGATTCTGACCAGCATTCTTTTTGATATAATGAGCAAAAAAGCCAAACGGCACGAGACTTCCGGAGATATGAAAACTGCTGTAACATACAATGTCTTTCTGAATGTTGTGTGTAAACTAGCATGTCTGCTAGATGCTAAATTCTGATTAGATTAAGAACAGAATTTTTTACTGGCAACGTTTAAATGCAACAGACAGCAAACACCCAACACCAAAACTCAACTAACGGTCTACATATTTGAGGCAAATGCTGTCAGATGTATTTTGATGCCACAAAAGAAAAAATGTATATTCGCAGCAGGGCTGACAAAACATGTAAATCATATTAACAGTAATTACTGCTGCTGCTATACTACTCTCTGTAGGTATACTGCATGTAAACATCTGTATAACTAAAAAATAAAAAAAATCCTTCCAGGTCTACACTTTATACATTTTTAGTTATTATGCTAATATACAACAGTAAGGGTATTCATTCTCTCTCTCTCTGTCTCTCTCTCACACACACACACTCTCTCACACACACAGTTATGGATTCACAGGCATGAAGCCACGTTTTCACATGGAAGACCAACCAATTCATGACTTCCAGATGAAAATATGCAACTCAGTTACCTTCAACATCCCATCATAAACACCCTGGGTATTTCTGGTATATCAATTATAAGATCGTCCTTTGAGCCATATATTGTACCAACTTTGTTTTAACACAGGAGCTATACCTTTGCTCAAGTAGGATACAGGTTGCAAAAACATTAATGAAATTGGCTATTTAAAACAAACCCCACAAGTTTAAACCTCTCTGCAATAAACCCTGGGTGGGTCTGTATTAATTTTTTTGTTCTTTCCAGCCAGATGCCGGAACACTGGTGAAGATAGTTGCAGGAAAAATGAGGAGCTCTGCCATCACAACACTCGAAGATGTAAAAAAGCAAGAAGAGAGTGAAGAAAAGGAAGAATCTGTTTTAGCCCTGTTGGGAATAGTTGGAACAGTGCTGAACCTCTTTGTGATTATTTTTGTGTACATCTACACAACGCTTTGATGGTTTTTACAGCAACTCTGAGCATTCAGTGGAGACACCAGCAGTGGCAAGACAGATTTGTTAACACTACCCAAGAGGAATCAGTGTCTCAAAAAAATCAAACACATTCCAGAGTGAAGTGCCTAGTTAGAGGCATCACACCAGTGACGGCAAAAGACATCTGCGAATCCAGCTAAGTTTAATTATGTAAATGAAGACAAATATTCAACTGACGAAGCTCTGACAGAGGAAATGCATATGGTATTCTGTTGCCCATGAATATGCAAGACATTATTAATATAAACAAATTAAAACACAACAGATAATGGTGCCATAAAACCTTCCTACAAGATGTTTTATTTACTTGATCCCCATTATGTTTTTGGATTTCTGACGATGTACCACTGTGGAGGTGACAACTGGAGCGGAAAGGAACCTAGTTCATTTTTAAACCATCACTATGTGCTAAAATTTCCTCAGTTGTATAGTAAGTGTAGAAAGAAGAGCACTGTTAAGTACTGTATTATGAGCAAATAAAATTTTAATTGACTATCTTATGCAATACCTTTAAGTTTCATTTTGCTAAAAGATTTGTCAGATCCCTTTAAATAATCATCTAAATGTAAAATATTTTCCGAGCTAAAAACTACATTTAAAAATTAAAATATGTATTATAAAATATAAACATCAACAAGACATTTGGCATGGACGATCCAAGTCCTAAATTCAACTTGGTTTAGGAAAGGAACATGCTGAGATTAATTAGAGTTATAAGCTAATGGTTGTGGGGGGGGGGGGAACTTAAGCCATTTTATTATTATTCTGGTTCCAAGTGTCTATCATTAATGGCCCAGATTCTGCATGATCTTTAACACCTTCACTTAAAATTCAATTGCCCATCTAACTGCTATTTGTACCCATTTACTCTAACAAGATTATTTTCCACTTTTGAGAAAACATACAAACCCGTGTTCTAGTAGATGCATAAACAACTATTTTTTTCACATTCTACTTGCAAACCTAAGCTTTTATTCAAGAGTCATGATCTCTACTTGCAGATTTTAAACCCCCCCACAAAGGTTTACAGTTCAAAAATGAACTTTTGATACTTCTACTCCAACTTAAAAAAAAAAATCACATCTGAACACTGACTACTTTTGAAAAATAGTAATATTTTAACACAAACCAGCAGTCTTGGGGTTAAAATTTTAAGCATTTTTCAACAGTTAATACTATATTAAAATATAATCTTGATATGTAAGCATACACAAGGCAGTTTTCCTCTACTACTACGTAAACTTTTACATAGCAATTTCACTCAGAAAAGCACAAGATTACATATGAGGACCCTGAAATCTAGAGACAAAGGTAGGCTGGCCTTAAGTACTAGATTTAATCCCATTTCTCTAGACTATTTTCATTTAAACCATTTATTGTTAACAACTAATGTTTGGGAGACAAACCAGGGGCTTGAAGATATAAAGGGATCAAGGAGCTTTACTTCCTAGGCATGTAATGGAGAGGTCCCTATTTGGCATTATGGCAAGGAAGAGAGAAGAGGCCCCTGGAAGAAGACACAAACAGAAGCTGAATGGAAAGAACCCAAAAAGGAACCATTCTCATCAAAATGAAGGCAATGGGCATAAAAACACAAGAACGCAACAGCCCACTGTCTTGGAAATGAAAAACAGGTAGGCATATAAATTCCCCAAATAAATAAATATGAACTGCTGAACCTGAGGATATGATAGCGTAAAGAGTGGATGAGAGGAAAAGAGGACACATAAGAAATAATTTTTATTACTAGTATTTTATAAGCTGTGGGCTGTGAGAAATTGTGGGGGAAGACAAATGATTTTCAGGTCTTCAAAACTACAGGCTTTCAAGGGGTTCGGCAAGCCAATTCTCATCTCTCTCTACTTCCTCCTTTTCACGAGACTCAGCTGCTCTCAGCATTCTATGTCAGTCCTTGAACTGGTTTTGGAAACCCCTCTTTCCCCCTTTTGATTAATATTCAACCTTTTCTAGCTTGTTTGTGGATGGGCAGTTGTTCCTGCTTTTGTAGTTGGCACAGGCAATCCATTATTATTAGATACAGTAAAATAGTATGAGATGAGAAAGCCAAAAGGGCAGCATATGGCGAAATCCAAAAACCCGGAACATGATACACATAATACTTTTTTTAGACCAACCAAATCACACATAATAGTGTGTGAGCTTTCAAGTTCACCAGAACTCTTCCTTGGACTGGATGTTACAAATTTTCTTTTTAAAAAAATGTTTTTTAAAAAGGAAAATTCCTTAAGACATGAGGGTGAGTTCTTTTCAAGTCTGCACTGTGGGTTAGATGCAAAGCTGCTTGAAGTGGTGCTAGTTTCAAGTTACAGCCAGCTCTTTTGGGGTATGGTGAAGACATTAATAAAAAGAACAAGGGCATGCATTGATATGCACCAATTTTATAATTCCATTATTAGAGAAGTCTTAGGAAGCATAATCGGATGTATAAATTTTGGAATGAATATTTGGGATTCGCCCAAATATTGACAGTCCTTCCTAGCTACCTCTTTAGCAATCCTACTGCATTTTGCAATTAAAAAGAGCCCTCCTGGATTAGATCAAAGATTTACTACTATAGAATCTTGTTTCCCACAGTGGTCAACCAGATGCCCCCGGGAAGCGCATGAGCAGGACATAAAAATTCTCTTGCTGGTGCATACCCCCACCCCCAAAGATATGAGTTCTTTGGCATGGGCTTGTCTGGGTACTATAAGAAGATGTGTACAATATGCATATTTATTGAACTGATTATTATGTTGATTTGAGGTTTTCTTTTTTTAAAGAGCTAACATCTGCCAAGATTGGTAGCAATACACAGGAAGAATGGATGGTGCTGTGTGAAGTTTAATCAGGCAGGGTACAGAAGCCCCTGAAAGTTTTTTATTACTGTAATCTGTTTTCTTCTTCAGCAACTGAACTTTGAGCAGAAATTTCCATATTTGAATGCATGTTCTACAATTAAAAGAAATTTTCTCCTTTACCAGGACTTTAGAACACCCATTTTAAGAAAGCAAACTAAAATACATTCTGAACTAGAGCAAAAAAAAGGCATGTTTGGTGAAATATATCGACCCAACAAACAAGGCTTGGTGCGGCACATATGGGAGGTTGCACGCTTTCTTGTAACTCAGGCTAATATTTAGGGCTTTACAGGTCTGAACTGAGTTCTAAAGCCAACTAGGTTAACATGATTTGATTATTTGACTTCAGAATGAACGTAATATTATGTTTTTAAAGAGACAAATGTATTCATAGTCTTCAAATAGTTTAAAAAGGATAAACCAAGATATTACAATTGCGATTTCCTTCAGTCACTTCTGAGCCAGATCTCCACTATTATAAATGCTACTACTATTATTATACCACACTATTAGCATATTTTTACCCAAGAAACCCAAGCCAAGGCATCAGCAAAAAGCAGCAATTGTCAAACTTCTACCATTCTCGCCGTAGTTTCAATGTATGCAGTACCCACATCCACTGCTTCTGCTAAGCCCTATGAAGAGACTAAGTTTTCCTCAGCTCTCCAACAAGGCAGAGGACCCCAGTGTAAACAGTTAACAGTGAAAATCTGTGACCTGGACACTAATTGTGTCATAAACCTTTAGATGAAAAGCAAGTACTGTAAATGTGTTCTGGTTAGTATGTCAGTGGAATGAGCAACAGCAAACAAATGGAACACACGTACGTTAAACATGGAAAAAAATTGTAGTCACTTAGCAGCCACTGGAAAAGTATATATCTGGGAGTCTTTTAGGATATTTCTGCCAAAGTTAAAAAAGAGCACTGCCTTACAACTGAACAAGAGGGCATGAATCATAATGGCCATTTATAATTTAGGAATACAGGCTTTGATTAATTTGTGCAATTAATTGATTAAGCCACTTGTCGAAATGGCCAATCGCTTTGCAGGACAGGTGTTTAGAAGTCATTGCTGCAGTTAACTGATGCCATCTACAGACCAAAAACATTAATTTGTTTCTTTGTCTGAAAGCAATTGTGTTGCTGGTGAACCAAAGGCAGCCTTTCAGGTGCACATCTTTAACCACAGTGGGCCTTAAATGCAGCATGCACATCTGATGCAGATGTGATTAATGGATGTTGTTAAGTACAGGGGCTGAATTCAGAGAAACTCACCACCACCATCCCCTTTCTTGATACAACCATCTGCCCCACCTGAAACAACATCTGAGAGTTAGGAAATTCCTGAGAATGGCATCAGATGCGACACTGAGCATGTATTTTTTAGATGCCCCCTCTACAAGTCAGCCCACTTTAATATTATTGACCCTTTGATTAGGGAAATGGGCTCTGGTGATGAGGGTGAATGGACCAAAAGGTTTCTTCTGGGAGACAGCTCACCAATCACCACCCAGGTCGCAAAATATTGTGCAGTAGCAATGAAGCTACGTCGCCTTAATGTACATCCGTAATCTGTGGAAATGTAAAATTGGGCGATTCCTAATTTTGTTGGCCTTGGTTGTAAACTTCTACTCAGTATGGTCAGTTTCTGTTTTACCTGTTTTATCTGACATACTAGCCGCAAATAAAAGTTATTTGTTTATATTTAGGGAACTATAGCAGGAAGGAGACACTGGTTGCTCCTCCAACTCCTGCACAGAGTAGAGACTTCTTGAAGAGCTGGGATGATTTTTCCACCCAATTTCCTGCAGTGCTGCATCCCAAGCCATTACTGATGGTTCCCTAGTTAGCGAGGGTCACAGGGGCTGCAACATAAAAAAGCAAGGCGGCAATGATCCATTCCTTGAGTAGAGCTCAGCTTGCATTTCTCTGGATCCAAGCCAATAAGATGTCTCAGATGTAATATAATGTGATGTAGATATGAACGGTAGAAAAAGTTACAAACATTTGTAGTAACACCACCATAACTGTATTTTTACTCTTTATGAACAGCGTTTGCACGCAAAACAAATGCAGAAGGAAATTAAGGATTTTTTTTTTAAAAAATGGAATAGCAAGAACTTTTGATTACCTTGCCTATATAAGAGGACACAATAAGTGACAGAATCCGCATGGGTTAAATAATACTGTCAAAAACTATGTTTCTGATACAGTTTCAAAGTCTGGTCAGTAAGAAGATAAAATCTGAGTGATAACTCATGTATTTTTTTAAAAAAGCACTCCAAAATCCAAAAGGAGTCAAAGCACGTTATAATCTTAAGGAAACACATAAGCTTTTTTTACGGCACAGGATTTGTGATAAAAAAGCTTACATTTGAGACACTGGAGGGTGCTTATTAAGCATGCAGTTGGCTTCTGATGTTCTTTTTATTCTTTTTGCAACCTAACACTGCCTTTGTAAGTCGCTTTCAATACTCTGAGAAAAGCAGAGTATAAAAATTTCTACCAGTCATATCCTTCCTACCATTTTGCACAAGAACTTCTCTGCTTTGTTGTTCTGACAGTAATATATAATGCCTTCAAGAAAAGAAGAGTGCCTTTATATAAAGATTTATAAAATTTTATGCTGTGAACTAAAGAAATCTCTTTCATTCAGCAGCATTTAATCAATTCTGCTAATCTTGAAAATTCAATTAATATTCATTTGTAACCTGGGATCAGTTGCAATGTAAAAACTATTTTCTGCTTATGGTGATTTTAAACTGCTCAAATCAGTAGTAAATTATACCATTTTGTCTCTTCTGATGGCTCTGGGCATTTGAAGATACAAAGGAAGAAGGGGCCGGGACAGACAGTAAGCATTGTGCTGCTTTGTGCTGCCACAGACGTCTGTGAAATCAGAACTTCTACACCTTACTTCTATGTAAAACATGTATGCTGTCCTCAGAGTTGTGGGAGAAGTTGTGTGAAAGAGGAACGAGAGAGTTTACCATCACTGTTTGCAACCCAATTATCCTATTCGCACTAATCAATCAGCCCAGGTGTGTGTGCATTAAGTGCCGTCAAGTCACTTCCGACTTATGGTACTTATTTCTATTTGATTTTCCAACTTTAAAAAAATAGAAGAAAACCAAACCATTCAATTATAGAGTGTGGCAGGTGTACACAGCTATCTGTTCAAGTGTCAAAGTCTCCTTTCTTGAGTCTATGATCTTCTATGATCAAACTGTTGTCTCAAGATTCACACCTAGGCCATGTCTTGCCCTAAATGTAGACCTCACCAGCAGCAGTGCCATCACCTGTTTTTGTGTTTAAAACATTTTTTTTTGTAAAGAAAAGAACAGAAGGAGGAAAGAAAGAGAAGAAATACAATATAATAGATAGAAAAACAAAGGCACAAGAGTCGGATTCTGAATTTTAGTTTAGTGTTTAAGGTGATCGGAAAAGGCTGAAGATGAGTCCTTCAGTGTATCGATCTCAATAAAGCTTGCAAGAAATTGACAAACTTTCTGTAGAATTGTTTGATTTGAGTTTGACTTTAAACAACTGCTTGAATTTTATATAAACCTTAAAAGTAAATACTGTGGAATGCATAGCAAATGCAAAACTGCTCATACGTTACTGGCTTCTGGACAGTTGCTTTTGAGTGTGCAAAGGGGCAAACGAAAACACTGCAACCTGAAACACACTTAATTGCAGACTGCATGTAAAACAAATGTAACATGCTTTAGGATCAGGCTGTGCGATTTAGTAGAAGCCTAAGATTGTATATTAGATAAAATTTCACTTAAAATGAGTAATCTATGACTGCAAGGGCTAAAGTAGGAATGGTACATGCTTTCTGAAACATACTGGTAAGGGACTAATTGCAAACTGCTTTGGGCAAAATACACTAGTTCTGTAACGATCACATGGGAAGCATGGAGTGAACTGGGAAGAATACTGCCAGAGAACTGAAGCAGTTCCATTCCATGGAATGGAATGAAACACACAATCATGAATCAACCTTAAAAGCAGCTAGAGAATCTTAGCAAAAGGCTTGGGTGAGGACAAAAAGCCTCAAAAAACAACAGAATACATCATGAGGTACATACACAAGCAGAGAAATCTTGAAGCTAGGTACATAAGCTTCAACAACACATTCTGTTCCCAAATAGAAGACTGCTTCCCTTCAGGATAAAGGAAGACTAGATATAACGTCAATAAAAGATTAGAGCTACGTATGCTGTCTGAATTCAGCTCTAGCACCGGAGGATTCTGAGCCTGAACCTGGATTTTCTTAGGCCCACAACAACTTACCTGAACTGACGCACATAGCCCCCCTGAAGCACTGAACAAGAATAAAAGGCCAATTAAGGTGGAATACTTTCATCTCTGAATGGATCTTAATGGTTCAAATATTTTACTTAATTAGAGTTTAATCTCACTGCATCCCAAAGCTTGAGAATGGCTTACTATTGCATGTCAGTCCATTGCTAGATGCTTCTAAGGCTCCAGTTGTTGCACACTAGTTATTTATTCAAAACATTTATATCCTACCTATCTACAAACCGCAACTGTAACAAAAAATAACTGAAGTACCTAACATCATCATTTACATCAGCAGTAAAAATCAACACAAATCAAAACCATCAGCAAATGAACATATCAGATTACCGTATTTTTCGCTCCATAAGACACACTTTTTTCCTCCTCAAAAGTGAGGGGAAATGTCTGTGCGTCTTATGGAGTGAATGTGTGTGAATCCGGCCCCCGGGGAGAAGGGCAAAGCTGCAAAGGCCCTGGGAGCCACGGCCGACCCCCGGCCGAGGCAGCCCAGCGCAGAGCCAGCACGCCCCGGGAGCCGGCTAGGAAGCAGCCAGCCAGCTGGGGGGCGGGAGGCCCCTCCCAGCTGCCCAGTGCAGCGGCAGCGGGGTGCGGAGCCGGGCCACCCCGGGAGCTGGCGGGGACGCGGCCAGCCAGCTGGGGGGCGGGAGGCCCCTCCCAGCCGCCCAGCGCAGCCTCGGGACTGGGAAGCACTGGGGGGAGGTTAAACTCCTCCGCGCTGCCATCCCAGGCAGCGCAGAGCACTTTCAAGACCGCCCCACCCGGCTTCTAGGGACTCCCTGGAAGCCCGGCGGGGGAGTCTTTAAACTCCGCGCTGCTATCCCAGGCAGCGCAGAGCACTTTCAAGACCCCCCGCCTGCCTTTTCCCGCCTTTAAAGACCGCTTCGCCCGGTTTCCTTGGAGTCCCAGGAAACTGGGCGGGGCAGTCTTTAAACTGCTCCGCGCTGCCTGGGCAGGCAGCGCAGAGCAGTTTAAACCCCCACCGCCCTCCTTCCCGGGACTCCTGGGAAGGGGGGCGGTGGGTCTTTAAACTGCTCTGCGCTGCCTGCCCAGGCAGCGCAGAGCAGTTTAACCACCCCCCTCAGCTGAGCCTCGGGACCGGGAAGCGCCGGGGTGTGTGCGGAGGTTAAACTGCAAATACCCCCCTGCCCGGCTTCTAGGGAGTCCCTGGAAGCCGGGCGGGGGGGGGGGGTCTTGAAAGTTCATGCTGCCACATTGCTAACCCAGGCAGCGCAGAGCAGTTTAAAGACCCCCCCCCCCGCTGGGGTTCCAGGGACTCCCTGGAAGCCGGGCGGGGGGGGGGGTCTTTGAAAGTGCTCTGTGCTGCCTGGGATGGCAGCGTGGAGTTTAAAGACCCCCCCCCCGCCGGGCTTCCAGGGAGTCTCTAGAAGCTGGGCGGGGGGTCTTGAAAGTGCTCTGTGCTGCCTCGGATGGCAGAGCGGAGGAGTTTAAAGACCCCCCCCCACGGACTTCCAGGGGCAGTACACCATTTGATTCAGAATATATTTTTTCTTGTTTTCCTCCTCTAAAAACTAGGTGTGTCTTATGGTCAGGTGCGTCTTATGGAGCGAAAAATACGGTAATAGCACTGATTATAAATATCTTGAAGCTAACATTAAAATGAGCCTAACATGTCGGCATGAAAATATATAGCAAGGACAGGGTAGCTTGGTGTATCTTTCCTGTCTCTCCCTCCGCTCTCCGTTGGACTGAATACCTAAGTACAGCTCAGCACTTCTGAATGACTTCAAGTGTTACAGACTTCATCAGCCCAACATCTGCTCAGTGGTAGAGCCTCTGCTTGGCATGCAGAAGGTCCCAGGTTCCATCCCCGGCATCTCCAGTTGAAGGGACTAGGCAAGCAGGTGATGTGAAAGACTGCTGCCTGAGACCCTGGAGAGCTGCTGCCCGTCTAAGTAGACAGTACTGACTTTGATGGACCGAGGGTCTGATTCAGTATAAGGCAGCTTCATGTGTTCAACACTGGCTTCGTTATCTGTGAACCTGCAACTGAATTCAGGTTTCCTGAGGTGCAACTGACAAGCCACTCCTAACCCTATAAAGCAGCTGTAGGATTAACATGCGTATACAAATATAAAGACCACAATCGAGAACTTTATTTCATGAACATTCCATATAGTTTAATTTATTCTCTCTTACACCCACAATCACATGCAATAACCAAAACGGTCCTATGCTGAAGAGCCTTGATGCACAGAGAGAAACATTCCCATTTTCATTTCTTACTGAAACTTCTTGCATGGTTAGACACTATTCCAACAGGTCCCCCTAACTTCCAGAGCAGATTTGCAGGGGAGCAAATATATAACCTGCTGACAATTATAGACTAGAGATTGGATCCTGATACCCATTAGTACTGAATATGTAGCATTCCTGGAAGTTTTCTGTGTCTATCACTGCATAATGTACTTGCGATTATTTTATATAATATATTCTCAGAAGATAGATTTTTTTGAAAGCCCCAGCAACTAAATCATACTTCTATCCCTTCCCCCTCCAGTCAAGCGCATTCAGCTTCAAGCTCTCGTATTTCTCACACATTTTACAGAAAATTTAAATGCCCCGTTTGAACTTGATGGAATTCTTGGAAGCAGCTTTCATAAACTTCTAATTTTAGAATGTGCAGTTTTATAAAAGATTAGCACACTACCTGAATCATTGCGGAGATAAGATGACATTGCTGGAATAAGACATGATTGACTAAGTAGTTCTAGCAGAACTGATGGAAGGGCATTGCTGTTTTGTCCTCTGCTTTCATGACTGGACTGGACATCTTCATTTGATGTGCTGCCTGCAGGATTTATGTAGCTAGCCAAAACCTGAAAGTTGAAAATCGCACAACAAAATTATATTAATAGTGAAAAAAATTCCATTTGTAAGCTGCTCACAGAACAGAAAATGAGCTGACAGATTTATTATTCAGGGCTCTTGCTACATTGAAAAACAAACGCTCCTTGCTAGAGCTACAAACTCTTGCTCACCCTTAGCCCTTGGTATCTTTCCGGCTCTGGGCTCACTACCTAGCTACTTCTGCACCCTGACATCCCCTTTTTTGAGACGTCTTTTTATGCAAGCCCGTCTAAATTTTCTCCCCATGGCCTGGACCACGGGCAGATATGCCAGAGTCCCCTATGAGAAAAGGCTGTGTTCTTGTGCCTCTGGACAGGTTGAAACCGTGGCCCATGTCTGCTACACTGCAAGCATGGCTCACCTTTACGGGAACAGATTATTGAACCCCTTCTGACAGATTGCCCCGGTGGCACTGATAAGGAGTTAGTTCTATTTCTTTTAAGTGATATTTATTCCCAGGTTACTGCAGGGGTTGCTAGCTTTCTGGGACTTATATTAAAGTTTTAATTTTTAATGTTGTAAGGAGGAGATGTCCGTTCAAAGTTTATAAATCTCTTTTTAACCTCAATATGTATTTACTGTTATGCTAATAAAGGTGTGATTTGATTTGATTTGGCTCTTGCTACAAGAAAAATGCAAAATATCTGAAACTAAAACGGCAAAATCTTTTCAGTCACCAAGTAAGTCAAATGTTTAAAAACCGAATAAACTATGCAAATATCCTCCTGTATCGGGTGAATTTAGGAACTGGTACCGCATAAACGAACTTACATAAAACTTCTGATTTAATTCAAACTGTAAATAGGTAGTTCACATAGCAAAAACAACCTCAAAAAACATCCAAGAATCACCAGAACCCCATCTGGCTTCTTCCACTGATGGAACAACAGCATACTTGCACACACACACACACACACACAAATACACAAAAAGCAAATTAACGTCTCTTTCCTTCCAACCACGCCACTCCCCCAAATGCTGTAAATCCTACTCCCCCACCCACAAAAATTAGGTCCCTGTGAATTACTTTTTAAACTTTCAAAAGTGGCATGTCATGCAGAAAAGAAGCTTGTCTGAAAAGAAAAGGAGCAAGGAAGCCCAGAGGCATAAACAGAGATACTCTGAACACCACTCAAGTAAGGACCTTGCTTTCTGGAAGTGCCACAGAACTAGACAGAACACTTATTGCAAGGGAGACAATGAGCTATTTCACAAGTAACAGCCCGTTCCTGAGATTCTGGGCCGAAAGTCCTCAGGAGGCGTGCAAGACTGGCACGGACGGCAGCGTAGGGGCGCTCACACTGGCCTCCCTGGACTGCCGCGGCAGTGTGGCCCTGGGATGCTGGCTCGGCCTCACGCCATCGTCCCGATAGCACAAGTCTGTGCGCAGTCGTCCAGGGGGGGGGATGTTCTGGGGGGCGGAGCTGCTGGTAGGCAGCTTCCTGACCCCTTTTAGGCTGGGATTGGCCCCTCACGCCTCAGCGGTGCTGTGCCAGGTTTTTGCTGGCGCACCCTTGCTTTTCTCTTTTTTTGCTTTAATAATGTTTTTTTAAGCCTTGCGATGGCCGTGGAACCTCTTTGGAGGCACTGCGGCGACGTCTCGGCTATGCTGTCTCCGGCCGCCGCAAAGCTCAGGAATGGGCTGTTAGTAGTTCAAGGACTAAAATTTATTCAGCCCATAATTAAAAACAACGTTGGTAGCATGAATAAATATTGTACAGTACCTGTAACAGACAAGTGACATGCTCTTCCTCCAGCCTTTGTTTGGTCAAAGCTTGTTCCACATCCCATCCAGAAGCTGTGGAACCCGTTCCAAACCCAGTGCCTTTAGCCCAGTAAAGCTGCTGTTCTTCGGTTGCAGCGCTATTATGAGTGCTGGACACCTGTGGCTGGTAAAATGAGAACAGGTCATCCTACTGTTTGGGATTGCTTAGATTTCATATTTTGAAGTTAGAAGTAGATGTACATCCTATTAAATAGATCTCTCTATTCTGATTGTTGAATCATGGATGCTAAGGAGTGAACAAAGTGTTGAACAAATGTCTTTCTTACAAGGCCCATCCGCAGTACCAAACTGTCAAGAAGTTGAGGCCTCTCAATTTCTTGGATTGCATGATTTTTTGGTTCAGGCCTGGGAGGCCTATGAATTTTGTGTTACTGGGATTTTAGACCAGAAAAATAAGTTTCCTTTGGAAAACTGCTTCTGTGGAGGGAGTAAGCCCCAGCTGGTGCTAGTTAACCTTTCCCCTTTCTGGAATGCAAGGCCGTGCATTGCCCTAGTAACCAATCGGTCAGCCATCATGACAATGTCCAGGTGCAGGTAGTTCTGCAGGCTTCCTCACCTGAACACATCTGAGTGAGTCAGCAATTCTGACCAAGCGATTAATTAACAGCTAAGTGCTTGCGTTTTCTCAATTGGCCTCTATGAGCTCATGCCACTGAGAAAACGAATATAAGGACAAACCAACCCTTGAGAAAACTATGCATGCTTTGGGGTACAGCAGGAGAGCTGTGCTGGCTGCATCACAACCCATTTGATTTTGGCCCTACGGGGAAACTCTGGTCAAGCTGACCTGCTTGGAGAAACCTTTGGACAACCTTTTGAAACTCTTGAATGCTGGAAGCATCTTTGGAAGTTGGTAACTATAAACCTGATGCAAGAAACCTTTGCCAATCCTTTTGAACCAAAAAGGCTTTTGAATGTATTAGCTAGTTATGCTAAACAGTTTATTGTTTTCTTGCTTAACACTTTATGACTATTTCTTTCCTGTAAAGCAGCTTGAATCTTATAAATAAATTGTTAGCCTTTAAATGGCTTGTGTCTGTGATTTTGGGATTCCAAGCCTAAATTCTAAGTGCCTTGTGTGAGTGTAAAAACCACCTACCAAAAACCTAAGACATTTTGGGAGTGTAATCTTTCCCTGGCAGGTCTCAACCTTGCAGGGTAGCGTTACACTCAATTTTGGAGTGAGTTGGGAGAGGATTGCCCTTATCTTCCCCCTGGAGCTCAACCTTTTGAAAGGGCTGGTGGCAGCTACTCCTTGGACTTGGGGCGAAAGCCTGGAGTTCAAGGTTTTGTCTTTTGGAAAACTTTTGACCAAACCAAAGCAGCCTCCAACTGGTGGAGACAGGTTGGGGAGCTCTTTGACACAAACTATGTGATGAGACCTGTCAGAACAAGGGTAAGCAGCTTGCTTTTTGAAAGTGCCATACAACCAGAGAGAACTGTAGATTTCATACTAGGCTTTGCTTAATAGTCACAGAGCATTGTGGCTTACTTGCAGCATGCCAAAACTGGACCTGCTTTTCTATTCAGGCCAAATCGTACTTGGCATTAAACAGGTGTCGTGTGTGAATCTCTAGTCCAGCGCAAACCAAAATTCTGTGACCACAATCTGGAGATTTGCACATGCTTTGTTAAATCTCCTTTTCTGGTTAAGGAACTAAATATAAATCTGGATATTGGGATTTTTACAGATTTTTTTCCTTTGAAATGTGGTGTTGGAGGAGAGTGTTACGGATACCGTGGACTGCCAAAAAAACAAACCAGTGGGTTATAGATCAAATCAAGCCTGAACTGACCCTAGAAGCTAAAATGACTAAACTGAGGCTATCGTACTTTGGTCACATTAGGAGAAGACAAGAGTGACTGGAAAAGACAGTCATGCTAGGAAAAGTTGAGGGCAGCAGGAAAAGAGGAAGACCCAACAAGAGATGGATTGACTCAATAAAGGAAGCCGCAGCCTTCAATTTGCAAGATCTGAGCAAGGCTGTCAAAGATGGGACATTTTGGAGGACTTTCATTCATAGGGTCGCCATTAGTCGGAAGCGACTTGACAGCACTTAACACACACACACAGATTGTTTAAAATTGATCTGGCAAAACAAAATGAATGAAGCAAAATTCTCCATCAGAATCACCAGAGTTAATGCAAATAGTTGAAGAGGGGAGGAGAATTTTACTAATTTTACCACAGATCCCACTTTGCCCCCCCACACCTCTCTTCCTGAGGGCCTTTTGGCTCTCAGGAACAAAATTTCAGGGGCTCCGCAGGCAGTGGTAGTAATGGGGGGGCATGGGGAAGTCCCGATGTGCCAGCTGCATTCTGCTGGTGATAATTTGGATCCAGTCCTACATCTCAAATCAGACTGGAGAGCTACCTTAATGAGTTTTATGAGTGTCCATATAGCCCATTTAGTTTAAGTTGCAGTACTGCAGTCAAAAGCTCTGCTCATGACCTGAGTTCGATCCCGACGGAAGTTGGGTTCAGGTAGCCGGCTCAAGGTTGACTCAGCCTTCCATCCTTCCGAGGTCGGTAAAATGAGTACCCAGCTTGTTGGGGGTAAAGGGAAGTTGACTGGGGAAGGCACTGGCAAACCACCCCATAAACATAGTCTGCCTAGTAAACATCATGATGTGACATCACCCCATGGGACAGTAATGACCCGGTGCTTCCCAGGGGACTACCTTTACCTTTTACCTACAGCATACTCCTCAGTCTCCAACATAGGATCTGGAGAATGAGGCTGGTAACATCTTTATTTATTTATTCAAATTTATAGCCCACCCTCATTCCCAGCGAGCCAGGCTCAGGGTGGGTAACAACTACTAACATACATAAAACCATCAAACAGCAATAAAACATCAGCAACATAAATAAAACATCAATAAGAGCTTAATACAATGATAAGCAAGTGGCCTTAAAATTTTCTAGGTGCCACCGTGTGACAGGATTTCAGCAAGTCTAACCCCCACAGATGTCAAGAGTGGGGGGGTTTGGGGAGGCCAGTAATGATGGGTCCACTCGCGGCTGTCCTCAGTTATATGTCTGGCGGGAAAATTCTGTTTTATAGGCCTTGCAGAACTCCTTAAGATCCCACAGGGTCCTGATGTCACCAGGAAGATTATTCCACCAGGCCAGGGCCAGGGCCGAAAAAGCCCTGGCCCTTGCTGAGGACAGCTGCACATTCTTCGGTCTGGGGGCCACCAGCAGATTACTATTGGTAGAGCGTAAGGCTCTTTGGGGGGCATACCAGGAGAAGCGGTCCCGCAGGTATGATGCTGTACAGTGTATAACTGACAAAGTTGGACCGAACTTCCTTGGACTGAACTGCTCGGTCTTGGAACAAAGCCAAAGCTGGCATCTGGTCCACTAGTTCCAGGCCACTAGGCTCACTATAAAGAACTGCAGTGCCTATGCAAGCAGCGCTTGCAAAAATAGTAGCCACTCAGATTTCTTCTTTAGACTGGGCAAAATAACCTCAATTAGAGATTTAAGGACCTTGGGACAGGCACTTCAGGATATGGTAGACGGCTCAAACATTATCTATGGTGACAAGAGATAAAAGGAGCGATGCGGTTCAAAGAACATGCTGAGAATGCTTCCTGTTGACAGCTTCATTTGGTAAAATAATCCTCTAGTGAGAACAGTACTGTGGGAGGCTACTGCTGTATCATCTGTTCTATCTGTTTGATTCTTCTGGACCATTAAACAAAACAAGTATAACTTTAAATAATGTGCAGCACTTTTAAGTCCACTGCAGTAACCTTACACATCTAAGTATATTATATTTCACTGAGGACCTATAATATTTAAGCCTGTAGGAGCTGTATTACCTATACCTTGTTAGAAGCGTAAGGATCTTTACAGAAGGCATTTTCCACATGCCACAGCCTTAAGATTGTTTTAGAAGATACTACTTCCATAAAGCAAGTGTGCATTTCGACAGTACATTAGTACTGAAAACCTAATATAAGCAGCTTAATGGTAGGGTAAGCAGAAGAAAGGGTTGTGCTCAAAAGTTAGGTCCTTTATAACTTTGGAGACTACATTTCTAAGCTAATGAACCTGAAGCAAAACTGACCTCTGTCTGGTTGAGGCTAGAATTGGGAACTCTTGGAGCATGGTGACTAAGAGCGGACAGGCAGGCAAGGATGAGATGTATTGCTCCAATTTCCAGTGCCATCCGCCTAAGGAGGACTCCATCATCAGTAGTCAAAGGTGTGGTGCTGAACAAACTGCGCAGCACGTGAAATGGAAGGGTGGGAAGCACATTAGCTGAAGGCGATTGCAGAATGTGACCTGGATGGAGAGAAAATACACACTGAGCATTTCTGATACAAATTGTTAGCATAACGCATCAACCTTCAGTTACATTACAGGTACTTCCAGGTTTTAAAAGATTATTTCTGCGTTCTACACACAGGTAAGAATGATTCCAGTGGGACAGAAATAGAGAAATATACGATTCAACGTCCGGTACGGACATGATTCAGAACACAAACTTGATGTTCTTAAAAGGGACACAATATATGGAAAGCTCATTCGTTAATCCTACTGAGCTATTTGCTATTCAGATAACTATGAAACATGTTCCTTCTGGGTTCTAATAAACATTAGTTGATCTGAATGCACTGCATCATGGCTCACTCTTGCTCCATTCTTGCCACAGCATTACTTAGTCCACTCTAAACTTCCAGGATAGTTTATGAAAGTTTACTTCACTACAAAAAGATCAACAGATCCCTTCCAGATTTCACACTATATTCGTGTCAGGAAAATTAAGAGGCATTACCAGGTACATTTCTGAATCTTCATTTTACTAACACAACTGGGACACACAGACTTTTCCAGTATGAGTTATCAGCCGTAACACACAAAATTTGTTCCTGCTTGAAAGGAATATAATGAAATCATCATGAAAGTTTTTCAAAACTTTCACCATTGGATATGAAGAACACTTTGTTATACAAAATACTCTTTAAGCCTACTGGTGGAGATTATATAGGCACACCAAGGGTTGTAGACTCTGCTCAGCTAAGGACAGTGTGTTCGGTTGTCACTAGATGCGACCTACTGACACAAAGAGGTTCCTTTACCAGCAGTATGCACCTTATCCCATTGAAGTGCCAGCTGCCCTTAGAATATCAGAGTGATATGATACTATCGAAGACCTTAATTCCCAGAAAACTCCATTGATTCAATGTTTGCTTAAAACTATTTTGCCTCATGCTCAATTTTCCTAAATTTTTTAACTACAGTTAAGAGATCTGGAATACCCTGAAGGCTTGGATGTTCCCTCCCCCCAGCAAATGCCCTGCTCCCTTTCGGGTATTAGCCATACTTCAGCATTACATATGTTTATAGTTTAATTTTAATCTTATACAGCTTTAAATTAGGGTTAAAACCAGGATTTGAATCTGGTTTGCACAGACCGGTTAAAAGGAACAATGGTTGTGTCACATTTCTGTTTATTTGCAATATCACACCCTACTTAATACTGAAAAGCAAAGTGACAGAAGGATTCATACAGATAGGAGAAGGAACATATGACCCTAAGAGTTCTCCTGGCTGCTTAGCAATGCTTTAGGGACTGGGAAAACATTATGCCAGCACTAGAACTATGCAAAGGGAAGTTGACTGGGGAAGGCACTGGCAAACCACCCCGCAAACAAAGTCTGCCTTGGAAATGTCGGGATGTGACATCACCTCAGGAATGACCAGGTGCTTGCGCAGGGGACCTTTACCTTTTTTTTAGAACTATGCAAAGTGTTATGCAGTTTGAATTTGGAATGATAATTTATTCACCTGCACCAGAGAAGTCAAGTTACTTGGAAAACATCATTATTTATTGATATTGCTTGGACAGGCCTTCAATACTAGATCAGACCAGTCCATGTCACACCTTTGCTATTATTCCTGACTCTGAAGTACAACAGTTAACATGTTCATTTCATTTAAAAACACACACAGAGAGATTTTCGTTTGATTTTCATTCTACCAAAGAAATGCAAACCTTTCCAAACATGCATATCCCACACCTGGAAATACAAACCAAATTGCCAAGTAAGGGAAATATAAGTATTGAACCCTTGTCTTTACAGACCCACACTCACTGAATGTAAGAAGATGGAAAAATATTCCC
Source organism: Euleptes europaea (assembly GCF_029931775.1). Classification (NCBI taxonomy): domain Eukaryota; kingdom Metazoa; phylum Chordata; class Lepidosauria; order Squamata; family Sphaerodactylidae; genus Euleptes; species Euleptes europaea. The sequence continues at coordinate 34,663,630 of NC_079318.1, read as the reverse complement.
ATCTACTGGTAACACAGATCAAATTTCGAAGTTGTTCAGAGAGAATTTATATGCTGTGCATCAACATTCTCACACTGTATAAACGGAGATTGGCAAAAAGCAGAATGACAGTGGTCAAGAAGTAGGGAAGTGTTTTGATTACAATCCAGGATTGCCTATGCACACCAATTAGAAGGGTTATCTACCCAGAAACTGGTAACCTTGGGCTCGATTGTCTCCCACCCTGTGCATAACGTAAGAAAAACTGCAACACAAACCTAGGGAGAGGGAAGCAAAAGCAAAAAAACAACAACAACCCCAGGTGCCAGCTAAGATAATTTTGCCCTCTCTTATTGGATATGATAGCCTGTCTAAGCTTGGATAGGTCCAGATGAAAGGAATAAGAGAAATAACCCTCAGAAGCAGAAATAAGCTAATGCATAACATTTAATCTTTGCAAGGCCATCAAGATCCAGTTTATTTAACTAAAAAGGACAGTGACCACCTCAAAACCAATGAATCTGAGCTGAAAGGTTATTGCACCTGATCAAGGTCCCATTGGAAGCCCTGGAAACAATGTTCAAACTTTTCAAAAATGAAAAATCTATTGGTCCTGATCAATAGTTATCCTAAGCAATGAAGGAAGAATCAAAAGGTCTGTCCGAAAGGACCAAGTTGGACTTTCATATACTTTGGTTCCAAAAACCGGAAGAGATCAGGAATTCCACAAAAGCCAGCTCTATGTCTTGTCAAATACTTGTGAATTTGCACACTCAAGAGAAATATTTAAGTAGAAGTCCCCAAATATACTTAATAGTTACAGTACATACTTCCTTCACCATCATCTGTAACTCCCAACACCAATCTAAGCAGACACTGGGCATGTTTCCTCTCTTTAAGTAGCACCTCAGCATAGCCTGGGAGGCGAAGAAATAATCCAAAAGCAGCCAAAGAATGAGCAGGTATGGGAGACATAGTTTGGACTGTTGATTTGATTGGTGGTGGTTCTGCAGCAATTGTTTCTGGGGCTTCATAAACCAGTTCTCCCGACTGTTCAATGGTAACCCATTCAAACTGATCACTGTCCTTCTGCTTCTCCTGGGTGGTGGATGTAACCACTGGAGCACTCACCTTCAGAAAAAAAAGAAGAGGCTTAATACTGTTCTCAGGAGTAGCCATTGACAGTACTTTTTTGCTACAAATACTGTCACTAAGCAATACATAGAGTAATCGTTCAATAACAATAATAAAAATACTTCAATAGAACATCCTCAAACTGTATCCCAGATGAATTCTTTTAGACATGTGGATTATGAGAGGGTTGGTCACATACTGAAATAACTGAAGAATGATATATAAACAGTCATACTTTTTAAAAACCTACTGTAGGATAAGAGTATAAAAATAGTGAGGATTACTTCCAGCATTAGAATTACTGGACCATTTATTTCAGCATTAACATCTCGTGCATTATATAGTGTCTTAAGTTCTAAATCATCACTTAATACTCTTGAACAAAGCAAAAACAAAAACTTTACAAAATTATTTATATTGATAAAGAACAGCTATGAATAATTTTTTTAGACAGACAGCTTTAGCTTTGGATTTTAGCTAAATGACAATCCTACAGAGATTACTTATGTTTTCTATGTAGAAATTTTGTCTGCGTAAACAAGTGAAGCATTCAAATGTTCTCCCGTTTCAGTTTGTCTTCTGCTGTTTGACTGGCATGTGTACATATGTATGCATCCCCTCTCGGTCCCTCCCTGCAAAGCACTGCTATACTGGGTGGGCCTCTGTCTTGTGCTGCCTTCCAAATGGCAGCCCCAATCGCAACTTGTGCAATGTCTTCCACCTGCAAATGCCAAACAGGACCAGCTTCCTGACCTCCTACTGACATCAAAAGCTACTGCTCATCCCACCCCCCCGCCACATTATTTTACATTCTTCCTGACAATTCTGGACTTTAGACCACTCAGAGCTTCTGAAGAAGAGGCTGAGAAATCATTGTCTTAGTGCTTGATCCCAAGACTTGCTCCACGCCTGTCTGCTCTCTTACTAGGTACATGGTGATAGAGTACCTAGAATACAACATTCTCACTATACTAAAATGAAAACAGACAACCGGGTTCATCACTGTTCTCATTTTAAAGAATTAGGGCATTCTTTCAGTCATTTCTTTCTTTCAACCATCCTGGAGTTCATGGGTGGCATGTTTAGAGTTTCCAAACTGTCCCTTATCCAGGCAATGACATCCTTCATTTCAGTGAGTTCACTGTATCATATACCTTCAGCCACACTCTACTAAACCTGAGACAAACACATCTGAAACACTCCAAGACACTAAGTGTGAACCTCCCCTAGCTTGCTGATCTCCCCATTAAATCGCCTATTATTGCCACCCAGGTTTGTTTTGTATTGTTGTTTCCCTGCTTTCAGTGATTAAGGTTTTCATCTTAGTCTACCTATACTTTATTGTGTGGGTTAGGGTGCCATTGCTGTGTTTGTTTTACTGAGATGACAATTTTATTATGTGTAATTTTACATTCCATATTGTACTAATTTGTCTGATATTACTGTATTTATAGTTCTGTCTTGTAAGCCGTCCTGAGCCCTGCCTTGGTGAGGGAGGGAGGGATAAAAATCCAATAAAACAAACAAATAACCTCCCATGTATTTCCATCTTAATTACGTTTCATTCAAGCAAAGGGCTCAAAATCACCTACCATCTTTAAAGAGAAAAATTGAAATACTGCAAAACATTTAATCAAAAGAAAGATATAGTGTTTTTAAAACATTGGAACAACGCTGAACTTTTAACAAGAAACAGAACTACACTAAAAAGCCACTGGCCATAATCAAAACCAACATAAATACATGTAAGTTGCATTAATTTAAAAATGTTTAGCCTAAGATTAAGTCAGCTTCACACATATATATCCTTTTACTTACTTGTTGGATTACATCTGGGTACAGCATAGGAAGCCTTTCTGCGATGAGGGCCAACCCACCCATTCCAGCAAAAACTTGCAATGGAGACTGAATAGGGCACACTTCAAGAAAGGATTCATCCAGGACTGCATCCATGCACTCCTCACCTGGTGTGACTGCTTCATCTTCAGTGCAAGATCCCAACAAATCAGCATGCTCTACGTGCAGACCAAAAAACCCCACACTGTTCAGTGAAGTGTTATATTTAAATAAGATTTTTAAAGGTCTTGATTGTACAATCAGTTACCCTAAAGATAACCGGCTCACTTCTGTGGTATAAACAAATGTTGAAGTGATCTGGAGAGCTCCTAAATTAAAAACCAAACATACAGAGGAAAGGGGTGGGCTTGTCCCTATGCAAACTGGTTCATATATATGAGAAGAGGGGCTGAGAAATCTTGAAATTCCTTCGCCATCTAAGCAAGCTTTTGATAAAGGACTAGAATCGTGAAACAAAGCAGCGTAATCCTTGAGTACGTACATGAAGTCTCTAAAGCGGTCCTTTTCTGAGCATCAGAGGAGAATGCAAGCACACCAGAAGTTTAAATTTTTATTTCATAAATGCATGCTATTACAAAAGTGTTGTACATAAATAAATATAGGGTTGTCATTGCTGTGACATGAAGCTAATCCCTAATTTTAGACTAACTTTTCCCTTATTTCTCACAACTGATTTCGAAAGCTCGGTTTAATTGAATATTGGAGCCAGTATGGAAAGCAACTGGTTAAGAAATAAATTCACCCACCAACACTGACTGGAGTCAATTTAACATATCAACTAGCAATGACAAGAACTTAATGCCTGTATGTTGTTATGCCATACAACAAAACATATTCTGATGTGAAAAGATAAATAAGCTTTGTACTTTTCATTGACACACACTACAATAAAATCATTCTAAAATACTAGGCGCCGCAGTGAAATTTCTAGGTGCCCTGGCATCCGTGGATTTGTCAAGTCCTGACCTAGCCATTTTGAAATTTCACAGATACATAACATATGTATTCCCATTTATGCAAAAAACAACCCCCCTCCAAAAAAAATTTACAACACAGGCCAAAGAAAATCAACACAATACAACCATGAACCCAGAGACTATTGTGTACAAATATATATATATATATATATACCTTTTTCCGTATGGAGGCGCTTAAATGAATCTGTTTTTGAAAGGCTTGGGTCTGAGATCACTTTGGAACCAAGCTTAACTGCCAAGTCTATGGATCTGTATCCTTGAGGAAGTTTGCGGTCATACAGCAGAGTCAGCAGCTGGGCAAGTGTCATCTCAGGTGGCAGAGGCTGGCCTAAAGAACATTAACTAGATTACTTCCAGCAAGTAGCCATGTGAGAAATTAATGTCTAACAATTGTTGAAGGGAAGATACCATTATTCGGTTATTTTGAAGGATTTTGGTAAGCTGTTTTAAAAACCTGGTGGGACGTGTTTTACTATTTGTAATTTTGCACATAACTCTGAGTGAACATATTTTAAAAAAGGAAAGTTATACACATGCATACACTTACTTTTTAATTTAGGAAAGATTACGTTGCAAACAAATTTTCTAATGACAAAAGTAACATGGCTTAAATGTGAATCTTAAGAAAATTAAAACAGATGTTAACACTTATAAGATATGCAGAAAACAAAAGCTACACTAGTAGTGACAAATCAATGGTCAGTTTGTAAATAATATAAATTATAGATCAAGTATAAAGAAGGTATCACCTGGCAAGACTTTAAAATAACACAAATAAAACACAAAGATTCAAATTTTCTGGGAGCTTGAATCCACAAAAAAAGCTTTACTTCCCCAGAAAAAAAACAAAAATTGGGGGAGACTGATAAATGTAATGCACACTTATGGAATTTAGTTTTGTACAAATGCCTTAGTAATGCCTTAGTTTTCTACAAAATGGCAAATATACACAGTCCTTGAAAGAACTGCATGCAGCTGCACCAGGTGTTACCTTAGCACATGCCTTAATTTTTACCACTTGAGTCGTAGGAAAAAAATTAAAATTGAAAATTAAAAACAACTGGTCGTAAATAAAAGTGTATTATTTGGACAAAAACAGTTTCATACAGTTACAATGGCACTAGAAGTATATTTAAATATCGAGTTAACTCTTACAATTATGAACACATTAATTTCTTCAATAGTGTATTCTCATACACATGATAGCATATTAATTGTGAACAAAATTAGACACATTTAAACACATCCATGGAGGTTAGAAGAATTAATTCCAGACTGGAGGCATATGTGTCTCTTTCTTCCAACCTCCACTCCTGGTCACATAACAGGCAGTAGCCCAACCTACTGTTATTTCAAACTAGAAAACCTGACTCTTCACTTTCAAAATGTAGCCAATGAACCTTTACCCCACCATGCCAAGTGGGAAGACTAAACAGATGAATGTAACCACCAGCATTTCATTTGCTTCAGTAGATTATTAATTATTATTTTGATTTAATTTATACCCTGCCTTTCTCCCCAATGGGGACCCAAAGTGGCTTAAACCATTCTCCTACATTTTATCCTCACAACAACCATGTGAGGTGGATTAGGCTGCCAGAGTGTGAGGGGCCCAAGGTCACACAGCAAGCTTCCATGGCACGAGTGGGGATTCAAACCTGGGTCTTTCAGATACTAGTCCTACACTCTTAACCATTACTCCACAGTAGCTCCAGCTTTAGATTGCATTAGACAACAAGCATGCTGTCCCCAACCCCACCCACCCCCGACATTACCTGGTAGCAATTTATGGTAAAGGTGAAAAACGGGAACACTAATAGTTTTGCTGGAAGTGTCGCCCCCTGTAGAGGAACTGCCTACTTTATCTGCCATTACTCTGCCTCGTCTGGAGGGTGGACGAGGAGGCGTAGACGACACAGCCCTCTTCGATTGTGACTTCAAACCTATAAAAAATAATATTCTAAGAATAATAACAGTAGGCAATACCAACAGTAATATTAAAGATTCTGTGCGCATAAAAGGGCTTTATTCATACACAGTCTCAAGTTTGAAGATATTTTAACCCATGTGATAGTCCCTGTGAGTGTAAACTCTGGATGCAAATACTACTCCTTCTGGACCAGCTATACATGTAGGGACCAATGCTTGGTTAAGAATGTTTTTTAGAAGATGCTCGGCTGTGTGCATTCCTGCATGGGTAAGTGCCAAGCTGACTGTCTTTTTATAATCAGCCCTAGTTACATAACACATGCATCATTTTATTTCATTGCGCTACATGCTACTATCTTCCAGTGCTCTGGCTAATGAGTGCAAAGGCATGGGGGAAGGATAATGAGAGATGTTTTCGATAGCTTTAAGATATTAGATTTGTATTTTGTTTTTTGCCCTTTTTAAACGACCTGCAATGGCCCAGACTGGCCATTTGTACCCTTAAGCCGCTTCTCCCCCACCTTCCTCAAGACACCTGGAAGCTTTAATTCAAAGTTTAAAAGAGGGAACACATACCAGAAGCAACAACAACACTGTAATTGTCCTGAAACCCATTTTCTGCTTTAACTTTTTCTTTTTCTTCATAGTTCTTTTTTTCTTTGTCTTCTTTTTGTTCACTAATTAACTTGGCAGTTATACTAGGAGTATCTGAAGAACAAAATTTTACGTAAAATGTTAAAATCGTTATTTGAAAACTAGTTTACTCAAAATCAGTTTACTTGCCTAGTTACTAGTACTCCATCCTTGTGAACATGTCCAATTTGTGTGAATATTGTAAGATCAGGATTCACCAGTATATGTTGTGTTCCCCATCAATTGTGCACTGGATACCACATTTACATGTACAGATGGTGAACAGGTGTGTAGGCAGGGACTGTGCATTGAGATCCAAATGTGTAAACAAAACAAGGTTGGGGCCGGTACAACATAGTACTGTAGTGGCCCGTTTCAACCTTATACAGGTTGATTGTCTACACAGGACTATTATTTGGGGCTGATGACATGATTACTTCACATACCAATGTCAACCCTAACCACTTCATTCAAACAGGAACTTAGTGGCACAGGTACAGCTGTCTGTCTAAGTTATCTTTCTAAATGGGAGTATTCTGAGCAATATAAAATCTAGTGGGTCAAGATTTATGGGTATTGAAGTAAAGCACTTTGATAGGAGCATTAAAAATAAATACAGTTTTATTATATAGTAAAAGCTTATTTTCCCATCCAAGGCACAAGCCTTCCTTGGTTTTAAAGTTCGTTCATTAGTTATTGAGAGGTGATTATATAATAAAATGGAAAAATTATGTATTTTATTATAGTTAAAGTGGAAAACTAGTATTCAAGGTCCATCTACAAACAGAATCTGCATTGTGTCTTCCCCATGTGGCCATCATAATATACAGCATGAATTTTCTATACCAGAACCACATTCTTCCAGCAACAGCTGGTTCTATGCAAGCTACATGTAAAGAGTGCATAAATTTATAAACCATGGTTCGCAGCCTTAATCTTGGTTACAATTCACAGGAAGCTATTATTTAGTTAGCCAAGCTAAGCCCAGCTGCTGGAGCGTCCATACAGGGAAGCCTACATGTTGCAATCAGAGATGATGGAGAAGCCAGAAAGTTGCTTTAAGGATGGTTTGCTCATGTATGCTTCAATCAGGGTTAATGCAAACCAAGTTTTGCAAACCTAGCTAAACCATGGCTCCTCATTATAGTTTGTCGCCAATTCTAAAATAATGGTAAAAAGATGTAAATGCTTAACAGATTAAAGAAAACAACCCCATGATTAGATTGTTTTATTTTCTGCATACAAATTCCAAGACCCAGAAATTGTACAAGTTGAGTGATACTACTCTGTCAAAGTACTGGCATGGGATAAACATGGGGCTCCATTATGAGTAATGCACAAATCAGCTCTCAAAATACCCGTACATGCTAACCTATGCATCCTAACTTCTACATGGGGGGGGGGGAGCAGAGGGAGAGTTCTATAGCCCTCCCCCAATTTCACAGAATAAGCTGAAAGATACTTAGTTGACCATGAAGACCTACCTAAAACACTCATGTTCCAATTAAACAAATGGTCCAGTTACAGTTTATATACATACACATATATATTTGGAAAAGTTGGTTTTACTGATGTGATTGCAACCTAAATGTAAATTTCCACTGAATATAATTAAAGGCCAATTTTAAAATAATGATAAAAAATAATATGGAACTTGCCTGATACACGATCAAGAACTTCTGCCAATGTTGTTGAGACTGGTAAGAGAAGAGTGCGGAACTTGTGTCCTGCCCCATACATTGGATGTTGAATTACATGGCTGGTGGCATTAATTCTACCCTTGTACAACTAGATGTTAGGGGACAAAGAGTTATTTTAAGCATTCAGAAATAGTCCAACTACTAAGTTTCATATTATTACAAATGAAGCTCTAGGCCTTGGGAATATGACCCTTGGGAATGATTAACATTTTAGGGTACTTCACTATCTTAGAAAGAACAGGGTTGGATGACATTATTGCTAGGACAATCCCAGAAAGGTCTCTCAGGAATGGCTCACAGATAAAGACAAACCACGGTTTGCCTTTAGGGGAACAAGGCTGGGTATCCTCAGGCTGACACCCTCTCCCTTGAACACATCTAAAAAAAAAATTAACCACTATCATGGCAAATCAGTTGGTTGCCAGCCTCCAGATGGTGGCTGGAGATCTCCTGCTATTAGAGCTGATCTTCAAGCAACAGAGATCAGTTCACCTGGAGAAAATGGCCACTTTGGCAACTGGACTCTATGGAATTGAAGTCCTGCCCCTCTCCAAACCCCACCCTCCTCAGGCTCCACCCCCAAAATCTACAGGTGTTTCCCAACCCGGAGCTGGCAACCATAGTTACATCCAAATGGTTTGGTTCTTTGCCCTCCAGCCACAACTGGTGTTCATCTTTAAAACTAACACTTGGCCACATGCTTGGGAGAACACATAGAACAGGAACTTTAGCAAGGAACCCTGAATAAAGTTGCAATAAGATGAAGGAAATTGTTTACAATCAATTAAACATGAAGTTATAACGGTAAGAGTGGAGGAAAAAAGACCAATTGTAATATGCTCAATAGTCATCTGTGTCTATCAGATCTGTCGATTTCAGAACACAGTAAATATTCTAGTACTGAAGTGTCTACATGGACACCATCACTGCTCTCTACAGATTACTGTAATGTACTTTTCATGGGGTTACCTTTGAAAACTGTTTGGAAACTTCAGTTAGTCCAAAAAGCAGCAGCCAGGTTTATTTATTTATTACCCCACTTTCCGCCCCAACAGGGACCCAAAGTGGCTCATAACATTCTCCTCTCCTCCATTTTATCCTCACTACAACCTTCTGAGGAAGGTTAGGCTGAGTGTGCGTGACTGGCCCAAGGTCACCCAGCAAGGTTTCATGGCAGAGTGGGGATTCGAACCTGGGCCTCCCAAGATCCTAATCTGACACTCTAACCACTGCACCATGCTGGTTATTGTCAGGGGCTAGATACAAAGATCAGATCACCTCTGTGCTGAAAAATGTGCACTGGCTGTTTCAGGGCACAATTCAAAGTGGTCGTTCTTGTGTTTAAAATGTCTTAGGGGTCAGGCTCCTTGAAGGACTGCCTCCACCCATATTATTCAGCCTGCCAGTTCTGAAGCCTTGTGTTCTGTGTCTCTGTCTACATATGTGAGGCAGGTGGTAACCAGAGACAGGGATTTTTTTTAATGGTGGTGCCTCACCTGTGGAATGCCTTCCACCACGAGGCTTGCCTGGTGCCTTACAATACTTTCTTTTAGGCATAAGGCTGGAACATTAATTTTTACCCAGGCTTTCAACTGTGGGGTTTTATCTTTTAAACGTTTTATGGTCTGCCTGTGGCACAATGATCAATTAATCTATATGATTTTAGGCTGCTCGATGTGTATTTTGTGCTGTTATGCCGTCTTGTTTTAGTGGCATCCGCTTGGTTTTTAGAGGCTTGTTTTAATTAATCTCTTACACTGTTAATATACAGACCATAAAGAGAGTTATTCTTTATATGTATCAGAACACAAAGCAGTGATAATTTCTAATCATCACCTGTTAAGTTTGCAAAGCAATCAGAACATATATTTAAAAACCAAGACACGAAGGCATACAACACAACAGACTCAAATGAAGGGAAAAGATCTCATCAAGGCTTGGGACCATGTCGGTGTCTTCGCCCACACATTCCTGCCTGGGAACTAAGATCACAGGGAGAGGCTCTCCTTCCTGTCTCACCGATCAAAGGAGCTAGTCTGGTGAGTACACGAGAGACGGCCTTTTCAGTTGTAGCCCCACAGTTATGGAACAACCTCCCCAGGGAGGTGCACCTGGCCCCCTTGATCTTTAGGAGGCAGCTGAAAGTTTTATTTATGATTGCATTTGGTTAGAATTTCTGCCTATTGGCAGTTTTAAATTTATTATTTTTAATTACCTTTTTAATGTATTTTATTGCATGTTATTATTTTTTGTTGTAAGCTGCCTTGAGTACTTATAAGGTAGAAAGACAGTTAACAAATATTATAAGTAAAAAAATAAAATGCAGGAGTAGACATAATTATACTACTGTAGTTGAAGAATGTTTCTCTAAACTATCTAAATCATCAGGGCAGGAAAACTTTTCAAATACAATATTTTAAGCATTAACTCTAGTCAGGGCAAAAGAACATCAAATGCGAGCAATTATTAAGAATCTAGATATATAGATGGTCCCAGCACTGGAGCAGACTGGAATAAAATAAGGCTTACTGGGCAAGGTGACTGAAGAAACATGGTCACTTTTTCATCTTCCAGCATCAACTGCAAAAATAGTCTTCTAATAAACCCTGAAATGTTTCCAGATGTTGGAAGATTGCTTCTTTGAGGAGAGGACTGGAAGAGGTCACAAAGAACCTAAAAAATGAATAAAGAAAATCTCAATAACAAGGCATGAACTACACCCTTGCATAATTATTAACTATGGTCAGAAGATTTGTCTTCTACTCATCTTAAAAGCTAGCAGGACTTAAGCATCCTCTGCTTATGTCATGGTATGGTTTGAAATGACAATAAGAGGTTATATGAATAATTTGGAATAGTAAAATACAACCGTGTTACAAATAAACTTGCCACCTTTTTATTTCAGTTCTCTTTATATAAACATTTACACTTTAAAAAAATGGGGTTTGCCAACTGGTGCCACAGGGGCTATATCTGGCTGATGGAGGTGGGTGCCATCTAGCTTTCCCCACCATTTGCTATCACTTGCCCTTCCTCAATGACCTTTTGTGCCACACAGCAGGGCAGGAGCAGAATGATGGAAGGCAATAGCAGAGTGGTCCACGCAGGTGGGCATTCAAGAATCCTCTGCAACGTACATGCTCATTTCATACAGGGGCAGCCAGCCGAGCTCAGTGTCACAAAGCTCTTCCATGCTGCCTGTGGCCTGGCTGATGCTGCTGTGCTGCACAAAATGAAGCTGTGCTCATTCATGGACGAGTTTGGGCTGTTACAGCGCTATCCATGCTATGAGAGGAACCTACATTGCATTCAGACATTATGCTAAAACTAAATTGTGATTGTGCGTGAATCTCACTTGTGTGTCTTTGCTCCTCTCTTTTGCCTTCCCTTTTCATGTGGAGAACCCCATATAGAAAGTAATTTTGGTTACCTATGGCATACAAATGTAGGCATATAAAAAGGAAGAGTTGGTTTTTATAACCAGATTTTCTCTGCCTTTAAGGGGTCTCAAAGCAGCTTACAATCGCATTCCCTTCCCCTCCCCGCAGCAGACACCTTGTGAGGTAGGTGGAGCTGAGAGCTCTGTGAGAACTGTGATTAGCCCAAGGTCACCCAGCAGGCTTCATGGGGAAGAGTGGGGAAAAAAACCTGGTTCACCAGATTAGTCCGCCACTCAAGTGGAGGAGTGGGGAATCAAACCCAGTTCTCCAGATTAGAGTCCGCAGGTCTTAGCCACTACACTATGGTGGCTAGATTTAGTTTCCCTGCAGAAACTAAGGTTCTAATCCAATATATAATCCAAGTTTAAAATCCTGTTTGTGGGAAAGAAATTCTAACCAACATGCTTGCATTTGTACATCCTGGGTTACTGGAATTAATTTTGAACTAGGATTCCCTGCATGAGAAGAGAGGTGGGAGATGCGTGCAAGCCCAAATCGCAAGTACAGCTACTAGACTCTCCCTGAACTTTTTCAAATAATAAGGATGCCTCCAAGCGCACTGCTCTCACCACAGGCACAAGGACAGGAGATCAGGATTGCTGGGTGATAAGTATGACCAAGAGTAGAAGTACTACATATTGTTTGTAATGTTAGAACTCAGAGACTTGATGAATCAGATGATAAAGACTAAGAGGCTTATATGATAAGAACATAAGAAAGGCCCTGCTGGATCAGACCAAGGCCCATCAAGTCCAGCAGTCTGTTCACACAGGTGCCAACCAGGTGCCTCTAGGAAGCCACAAACAAGACGACTGCAGCAGCATCATCCTGCCTGTGTTCCACCGCAACCAAAATAAAAGGCATGCTCCTCTGATACTAGAGAGAATAGGTATGCAGCATGACTAGTATCCATTTTAACTAATAGCCATGAATACCCCTTTCCTCCATGAATATGTCTACTCCCCTCTTAAAGCCTTCCAAGTTGGCAACCATCACCACATTCTGGGGCAGGGAATTCCACAATTTAACTACCGTATATACTCGCGTATAAGCCGAGTTTTTCAGCCCCAAAAATGGGCTGAAAAAGCCGGCCTTGGCTTATACGCGGGTCAATACGGGGGGAGGGAGGAGGGAGGAGGGAGGGGGAGGGGGAAACTTACCGCCGCCGCCGGCGGGCCCGTGCCGCTTCCTGCCGCCGGGAGCGGCCTGGGGCAGCCTCCTGCAGCCGCAGGAAGGCTGCCCCGGCCCTCCCCGCCATTTTTCCCGGCCGGGAGGGGCCATGGGAAGCCTCCTGCAGCCGCAGGAAGGCTGCCCCGGGTCCCCCAGGCCAGCGCCGCCATTTTTCCCGGCCGGGAGAGGCCATGGGAAGCCTCCTGCAGCCGCAGGAAGGCTGCCCCGGGTCCCCCAGGCCTGCGCCGCCATTTTTCCCGGCCGGGAGAGGCCATGGGAAGCCTCCTGCAGCCGCAGGAAGGCTGCCCCGGGTCCCCCAGGCCCGCGCCGCCATTTTTCCCGGCCGGGAGGGGCCATGGGAAGCCTCCTGCAGCCGCAGGAAGGCTGCCCAGGCCCCCCCGGGCCGCACCGCCGCCGGACCCTCGCCGCTGGAGAGCCCTGTCAGGTAAGCCTGCGGGGGGGGGGGGGTTATAAGCCGACCCTCGGCTTATACGCGGGTGCCTAATTTTTCCCCATTTTTGGGGAGAAATTAGGCACCTTGGCTTATACGCGGGTCGGCTTATACATGGGTATATACGGTATGCGTTGTGTGAAAAAATACTTCCTTTTATCTGTTTTGAATCTGTCACCCTCCAGCTTCAACAGATGACCTCGCGTTCTAGCATTATGGGAGAGGGAGAAAAACTTCTCCCTGTCCACTCTCTCCAAACCATGCATAATTTTATAGACCTCTATCATGTCATCCCTTAGCTGCCTTCTTTTCAAGCTCAACAGCCCTAAGCGTCTTAACCGCTCCCCGTAGGACAGTTGCTCTAGTCCCCTAATCATTTTGGTTGCTCTTTTCTGCACCTTCTCAAGCTCTGTAATATCCTTTTTTAGGTGTGGTGACCAGAACTGTACACAGTATTCCAAGTGTGGTCTCACCATAGATTTGTACAAGGGCAGTATGGTATCAGCAGTTTTATTTTCTATTCCTCGTCTAATTATGGCCAGCATGGAATTTGCCTTTTTAATCCAATGATATATATGCAATTTAGAGCAGTTCATTATTAAGTGGAATTGATTGTATAAATGAGAGGTATTTGATCATTTATTGGCTTATTTGCAACTATTCACTAATCTTTTCAGAAGAAGTTTTAATCTGTATTCGTATTGTAATGGTTACATTTTTAATAAAATACATTTATTTATAAAAGATTCCTCCAGAGAGGCTCTTGCCCACCGATTTTTTGCCCGCCATTCAGATCCAAACAATCAATATTACCTGCACAAAAGGTTAATGCTTTTATTACCTGAGCCATCAGTCTCTGGTTATTAGGATGGCAAGAGATGCACTGCAAGAAGAATGCAACCGTTGCATTTTCGATAGCAGTCCTTTGCTGAGTGGTCAGCCCTGTTCCTGAAGCCGCAGAAAGTAAAGTAGGCTTAGCACTGGTCTGCTGCGTTGCCACACCATGTCCTCCAGAAGTAGCACCAGAATGGCACAGAAGAAATAAAAGTGCTGTCCACAGCGGGTTGACTTCGGAGCCACCCAACCAGTCCTTCATAAGGTGGCTGTTCCCAACTTCTGTCAGAAACCTGAGAACAGGAGCAACTAAGTCCGCTGTGATGGGCATCTTATTAAAGTGCTGTGGAACGTGATGTCTTCTGAGCCGGTCTTGGGAATTATCTGTTGACTGAGGACTGCAGTCATAGGCAGAGGTAAGGTTAAAGCAGAAACTAGCAAGGCTTCTTACAAGTAGTGAGGGCAAACCTGAGTCCAGCAGCTGTTTGATAGCTTCAGGAGACTGGGATGAGGCAGCGAGGGTGGCCAGGTGGGACTCCGTTAGTGCAAGAGGTGCTTGTGCATTTTTAGAGTCATCTGTCAGAGATGAACTAAGGTCCTGTTTTTTGCTGTCGTCTGTCATAGACAGTCTATGTTGCAACTGGACAGGGGGAGGAGTGATGCCCATCCAACCCATTAGTAAGGAAAAATAATTTGGGTGAATATGGCACATTGAACAAAGCAGACTGTCGACAGCTTTCTTCAAAACCATATTGCAGGGAAGAGACATGGACCAATTAAAGAGAGACCTAAGGACAAAGGGAACAAAGAGTAATTAGATCATGGGCCCATTTCTCCTAGCTAATTTAAAAATCATACATGTACCATACAAGCATATTTAATACAGCAAACACAAGCTAGCTACAGGATATATAAATCAGTAACACTGTCTACTGATGCTATGGAACTTGTGTCACCAAGAAGTCACACATCAAGAAGTCACACACTGGGAGGGGGCTGTGGCTCAGTGGTAGAGCATCTGCTTGGCATGCAGAAGGTCATAGGTTCAATCCCCGGCATCTCCAGTTAAAGGGGCTAGACAAGTAGGTGATGTGAAAGACCTCTGACTGAGACCCTGGAGAGCCACTGCTGGTCTGAGTAGACAATACTGACTTTGATGGACCAAGGGTCTGATTCAGTATAAGGCAGATTCATGTGTTCAAAAATAACAGCTGCAATGGATTCTGGGTACAGCAGAAAGAGCTGTGAAACAACCAACAACTGTGAAGGAGATACAGTTTGCTATATCTACCAGAAATGCTTACGTTACTTACTCAAAAAGCTCTCTGTTCAGCAATGCTGGTAAGTCATATTCTATGAGCAATTCATAGCTATGCCATAAAATTGCTGCTACACAGTGCAAATGGGAAGGAGATGGCATCAGAAGACCATACTCTCTTGTAGAGCTGTTTGGACAGACATAGTTGATCCGGCCGCTTTTCTTCATAGCAGCTACTCTTGCTGAATCGCTTACCCACTTCAGCAGGGCTTGAATTCTAGGAGATGGACACAGAGTAAACAGTACTGTTCAAGGTAAAATATCTTTATTGTTCTATATATTGGAGAGGAACTGGACTTTGGTAAACCAGTACATTTCAGGCAGCACACAAACTAAAAATAAGTGTTCACATAACTGACTCAAAGGAGTAAACATTTCTGTAATCCTTAGATGACACCCACCTAGTCACGTAGTATTCAAAAGGTAATTTTTATAAAGGCAATACTTCATGACTGTAGCCAAAGTGAATCAGACAATTTGAGTCCAACTGAATCGCAAGCTACTAGCTTAATTTTTTTTAAAAAACATTGTGCCTGAATTAAATGATTTGTGAACACCATTACTCATGGTTAGGAATTATTTTTATAGTCTTGAAGATACTACCTTGCATATCAGGTCAAGTGCTTTTGGCTCAATACAAAAAGTGAGCAAGGGGGAAAGGAGGCCAGGAACTGCTTGTGTATGATAAAATCCATTTTTTTAAAAAATGATACACATAAGAGTACTTCAAAAAATTCTCAGCTATGTACATGTTATTGATTTTTCACCATCAATAACATGAACACAAAACTGTAGGACTGCATAACTTAATTTATTCAAGTGAGGGATCCACAAGGACTTACAGGAAGCATCTAATTTTACATTGTATCCCTTCCCCACACTATTTTCTCTTTCCCATCTCTTTCAGCCGCCATGGCTTCTAACCTTTTCCTGCTTCCTCTTCACCATCCACCTCCCATAACTTCAGTTTCCCTCATTCCCTATCCCGGGCAGACCTGGGAAAGTTTGGCCAAGCCGAGAGGTGGCTGGGCCCAGTTACATGGTGGCTTCCACAGCTGGACCAGGCTGAGGCGTATGGGTAGTGTGTTTCTGGCAGTTGCTGCCTGTCCTGTCCCTGTCAAGTTCTCCCCTATCAGGGGATTAGTACAAACAAGGTCTTAATTAGACGTATAATAATATAACCTCAATTTTATTTACAAAAAGCTATCAGGTTCGTTAATAAGACAGGGGAGGGGAATGAGACCTTTTCCTGGGCTGTTTTGGCCCCCAGGTCCACCCTTGCTCCCCACCCCCATGGCTTTGCTATACAGAAACCAAGCTTGCCAATATTGTTGGGGGTGGAGGGAGGTTGCCAGGCTTTGTTTCTGTTATTTTGGGATGGTCAAAACCCCAATGTATTTTTTAAAGATTTTTCTGCAACCCCTGGACTTCCTTCAGGTTTGTAGAGAAATCCCCATCTGTCCCTATCTCCATTTTCGGCTCTATAAATCATATGACACAGATCGGAAACAGGTATACTGATACAAAATTACCATATATACTCGCGTATAAGCTGAGTTTTTCAGCCCAAAAAAAGGGCTGAAAAAAGCCAACTCGGCTTATATGCGGGTCAATACGGTAGGGGAGGGGGGAGGGGGAGAGAGGGGGAACTTACCACCGCCGCCGCCGGCCCGCGCGCCTTCCCTGCAGCCTGGGAGTGGCCAGCGGGGCCTTCCTGCGCGCAGGCAGGCCCCGCCGCCGCCACCGGTCCGCACGCCTTTTCTGCAGCCTGGGAGCGGCCAGCGGGGGCCTTCCCTGCCGCCGCCTCTGGCTGATCAGTGGGCCTCGTCCTCCCGGTGAGTAAGGGGTTCAGGGGCTCTTCTCCCCCCCCTAGGGTGGCGCTGGGGTGGGTCTGGAGGGCCCGGGAGGCCGGGCGGTAGGGCGACCTGGGGCAGGGGCATTGTGTAAGCCAACCCTCGGCTTATACGCGGGTGCCTAATTTTTCCCCATTTTTGGGGTGAAATTAGGCACCTCGGCTTATACGCGGGACGGCTTATACATTAGTATATACGGGTAAAGCCAATGGAGTGCCTTCTTTTAAGTTGGAGAGTAAGAACCTTCCCAAAAGTAACCACTTTAACAGCATATACATCTACAAGCCAATTTCCTATGGTTGTCACCCAGTTCAGCAACTTCTACACTTCTATACTTACACACACTGCTATCAGATTGCAATCCCTGCACCGCAGACACAAAAATTAAAATTAGACAGTAAAGAGGCTGGTATTCATGCTACAACTGAGGTGGAGTCCCATACTCCACCCCCAACACTTGGTAGGCCCGCTTCTTGCACCCTATGGATGTGTGTATAACAAGCTATGCAATGGACCACACCCAGATTACACAAATATACACTATGTCTTCTTTATACAGTATTCTTTACATTGGATTCCATTTTGGTATGTGCGCAAAGACCTAAATCAAACCATTTACCTATCTTTTGTTCCAGGGTCCTGAGTAGTCCCAAGTTGATAGAGAATATCAATTGTGGAATCTGATGATAGGCCATTTAATCTTCCAAAAAGCAAAGGACTATTCAAGTCTTCCCACATGGAAAGAAAATTGAAGTTTGATTAAGGGTGAGTTGAGAAATCTATGTCAGAAAATGCTTTTCAGTTGCCTTAAAAAAAACAAACCTCTGAACTTTATTTAAGAATTAAATCATAGCGATAAAGAAAAGCTTGAAATCGTAACAGCAAAGTGACTTATAAGGTGAAGAACTTAAAACAAGTATATTGCCGAAGTCTCATTATTTCTATATGCATCAGTTCTTCTGAGATAATGCACCACTTCCTACATAGCAACACCAAGCCTCTTTTAGCCACAAGCCTATTGCTTCAAACAAGACACGTGGCAAGCTCCATTCATACCTGTAGGATCACTTCCTGATGCAGAGCAGTTTCTTAAAAGAATGTCTATTAGCTTCAGGCCTATCCTGGTAGACTGAAGCCCGATTTTTACAAGCACCGCCTCAATGTTCGGAGAGTGCATGCCGCAGTACGGAGACATCAGCAGCGCAGCGCAAGTCTGCAGCAGATTGGCCGTGGGGGCTGCTGCGCTCGCCATCATTCCTTCCAGATCGCTTATGTGAGTGAGACAGTGATGCAACAGCCTCAACCATCCAATGCTGAAAAAGAAAGACACTAAGTTGGACCTATCAAGTTGCCACAGCCTTACTATTCATACAGACTCTTCCACAGCCAAACAAGCCTCTGGTGACAGTATAGGGTTAGAGTCAATCACAGCCAAATGGGCTCCCTGCATTCTTAAACTTCCACTAAAAAACAAGCACTGTGGAAGGACAAGCTGATGGAGTATGCTTTGATGGCAAGAATGACCCACGTGATAAGTACTAATAGTGATACCAGCCTCAAGCAACGTAACGAGATATGGAAACCATTTTACATACACATAGAAGATTAGTAAAAACAAGGTCTTAATTAGACGTATAATAATATAACCTCAATTTTATTTACAAAAGCTATCAGGTTCATTAACGTATCAACCATTTTTTTGAAAATATTTATTATTTAGTATGTGTATTCCATATTATTAGCCCAATTAATGAAGATTTTGATAATGCCGAATGCCTGTTTTGTGTTAAGAGTATTTTTTACTATTATTAATTTTTGTGTGAAAATTACATACTGGACAGGAGCCCCGTGGCGCAGAGTGGTAAGCTGCAGTACTGCAGTCCAAGCTCTGCTCACGACCTGAGTTTGATCCCGACGGAAGTCGGTTTCAGGTAGCCGACTTAAGGTTGACTCAGCCTTCCATCCTTCCGAGGTCGGTAAAATGAGTACCCAGCTTGCTGGGGGGGGGGGGGGGTAAAGGGAAGATGACTGGGGAAGGCACTGGCAAACCACCCATAAATAAAGTCTGCCTAGTAAATGTTGGGATGTGACGTCACCCCATGGGTCAGGAATGACCCGGTGCTTGCACAGGGGACCTTTACCTTTTACATACTGGATGTATATATTTCCCCCTCCCCTGTTTTCCTTCTGTACCCATCTCATATAATAAATATATATATATATATTTTTAAAAGTGCTGGATACAAAGGTTCCAGTTCCACAGTGGAGCTCTCCTCACACACCCGTGGAAGGTCCCACCATTTACAGAACCTGTACATCCAGCCCCAACCCTTAAATGCACAATACATCCAACCAACTTAACTCTTACATTGCACAACACTTGCAATTGGGTTTTCTCCTCTTCTGATCTATCTCAGCTGTCCCTGTAGCTTCTCTAGATTTCTCATATACACCTTCCTCTCAGGGTTCAGTGTGGCTTAGGTTTTGATTTTTAAAGCATACCCAGGCGTTCCAGATATCATTGTGCAAAGTTTAACGCAAAAACTGGGGGAAAAAATTAGGTGATAACCCACAGAACTGCAAAACAGCTGGGATTTGTGTAATGTTTACACAAAACAGTGTGTGGGCAAAGGAGGGATTGGTGTATGTGAGGATTTTCACCAACACAGACAGCCTGGAATAAGGGAGAAAAAGTTGGGAAACGATAGCTGTGAGACAGAAAATTGTGAGATGTTAGCTCACACAAACCTAAGATAATATCACAAGAAAAAACAAATCCTCTGTGCATTTTACGAAGGTACTAACTTAGAAAAAGAAGAGTGCTACGGGAACAGGACACGGGATGGTGTACGGCCTGCACAAACGAACTCACAACAGCTCCAGTACAAATAAAACAGAAGTTTGCTTATGAAGGCTTAGGTTTATGGTGAAGGAACAAATATATTCCATAAGAATGTTTACAAATAGATTTTGAAAAAAATATGAAAATGCACATAGGCTTAAGTAAAATTTTCAGCTTACTGCACTCTACACATATTATGCACTTTCCTTCCTTCAGGTACTAATCTCACCTCTGCTCACAGCCCCAGTTCTGGGCCCAAGATCCCTTTTGCCAAAATGGCGGCAGATCTTAAGCCCAGGAACTGTCTTTCTGAATCTTTCTTCCATGAATTTTTTTCGTATTTGGGAGAATCAACGCTATCCCTGTGTTCTCTATCTTGAAAGAGACAGCTGCTCGGACTTGTTTTAGTAGTAGCACGCCATTTGTACACGTTCTGAACAGGTAAAGGAGCGCCCTGGCAACGAAGCCTTAAAAGAAATGGTAAATAAGAACATCAGGATACTTCAGCTTTTCTTGTGTCCACTGACAACACATACCTTGTTTTGGATACCTGATCTTCAGAAGGAAGGAATGGGTTGTTGACTGTTGCGGATGAGGTGTTACCAAAGGCAGTGAGCCCGAGCAGTTTTATCTGAGAGAGGCCTAATGTGCTGGCATCTCGTGGGCGGTGAAGGCGAAGACAAACGGCTGAGGCAACTTCAGCTTTTACAAGCTGAATTTTTATGTAGGTAAGACCACTTGTGATAACAGGAGTAGACAAGGGCAACATGTTCACCCCGTCTGCACTTATTTCAACTGATACTGATGAAGGGCAAGCTGTGGAAACAAAATGTGCATACAACACACATACACAGGTTAGCTCTTGGTTACAACTTGATGGCAGAGATTTCATCCTTTTAAAGTAAAAAACATTTAACACATGAAACCATAAGGGAGCATGCAGGACACAACACCAACACAACACCACAACAGTATAGCTTAAAACAAGACAACGATATGCCAAATGCTTTTTACAAGAATAAGTAATTCTCCAGTGCTCTGATTTTTCATGGAAAATTTTCCATTTTTAAAAGTTCATTGTTTCATAACATAAACATTGAATGGATACCATGGCCAATACAGTACAGGTTGAGTATCCCTTAACCGGACATCCAAAAACCGGAATGACCCAAAAACCGGACTCCTAAGACAAAAACTGCTGTTAATGAGGCAGATGACTCTGGAGGAAACATTTCAAAAAGCCATCCAGCAGAACGCCTCCTCATCCCTAGAGGACCCACTTCCTGGTCCCTCAACTGCTTCTGATATTTCTTCTCACCCCCACAAAATATATATATACACACACACACACTGTGCACAGCATTATAGGTGGAGACTGAAAGTCTGCCACTGTTAGTTTGTTGTTGCTCTTGTTTAACAGCTAATACAGGTATTCTGGTGAGATAGTTACCCTTTTGCTTTCTGATGATTCAATATACACAAAATTATTACAAATATTGTTTAAAATTACATTTAGGCGATGTGTATATAATGCATATAAAACATAAATGAATTTTGTGTTTAGACTTGGGTCCCATCCCTAAGATCTCATTACGTATATGCAAATATTCCAAAATATTTTAAAATACGGAAAGATCTGAAATACGGAACACTTCTGGTCCCAAGGGATACTCAACCTGTATTAAGGCAAGCCTGGCAGTTTCAAAGTTACAATTACTGTTTTTCAGTTGATTATTCTTAGGAATTGAGGGAGAAAGAGCGTGCAGGTTTTACTGATTTGTAAACAGAGGGCTGGGGATAAAAACCCCAAATACATAGGAATCCAAACGAATCAAGATATGAATTCACCAACAAAGCTAAAAAATTTATTTCTATGTTGTCTTGCATGGTGGAAGGAATATTGTAATCACAAATCTGATGTAGAACTAACAAGCAATGCAAGTGATGCTAGGAAGAATGACTGAAGCTGAAATGCCTCAGTTAGCCCCACAGAAGAGTCAAATTTGATAGAAACAGATAGGTCAACAACCACACCCATGGCGTTTCATTATGCACAGTTCTTTGGGTCTGCTAAAATTAACCGTTCAATGGTTCAGCGCATTCGGGCTTGTCTGTTTTTCTTACATTTGAACAATGCAAAGGAAGCATGTTATATTGCCTTTAACTTTTATAAGTATTATTCCAAAAAAGTTTACTTCAACAAAGATTTGAATTTGTTTGAAAATAACATTTAAACCACACTTTATTTCCCCCCCTAAACAAATATTTCAATGTGAGAATGTGTTGCTACTGGGACATAAAAGTAACACGTGGTCCCTTTTAAATTTGTTTAGTAAATATGTCAAACACCTTTTAAATCAATCAGTTCATACTCTAATCTGTAGCAACGTCTAAGGTATGCCTTAGCTAACTATGAGATGACTCATACCATCCTGAAAATGTGATCTGGGCATTAGTAGAAATAATATACCCATATACAGTTAAAGTGCTGCTGAACTACTGTTTCCGTAGAGGGAACCGCTCACTTCCCAGATGCTGCATTCATTCCATTGTGCCCTACAGCACTCTCCTAAGATTCCATACCAACCAAGTCAAAGTCTGTGCTCCAATGTTCAGAGTATTTTGATGAAGAACTGATTAGTAAAGAGAAGCTAAGGTAAGAAGGTACGGGCTGAAGAGCAGAGATAAAAAGTCATGGAAGACAAGAAATCTGGAAGTTGTATCAGACACCTACCTGCTTATTTCATTAAATAATCTCTGTTACATTTAAATCACATAAAAAGGAAAAATTCTCTACCAGGGTCAGGGTTCCATGCCACGGGTTGTACCCAGAATACATTTCCACGAGTGGAACCAAATTTTCCTGCCTCCCCATTTTCACTGCAGCCCACTGATCTCCATCAAATGTTGCTTCTGAGGGATAGGGGACACTGAGGAACCACATGAGGGAGGTCTGCAGTGGGATGGTGGAATACAAGTCTGGAAACAAGCCCTGTGAGGTATAGGACCAGCCCTGGCTGTGTACCGCACTATAAAGAGCATTCTTATTCTTAAAATATTTTCTTATCTAAATTGCAAATTCTTCTACCCCATATAAGGTAAATGAAGATAGATCACGATGGGTAGCCGTGTTAGTCTGTCAACAGCAGTAGAAAAGAGCAAGAGTCCAGTAGCACCTTAAAGACTAACAAAGTTTTTGGCAGGGCGTGAGCTTTAGTGAGCCACAGCTCACTTCTTCACTTCTGAAGAAGTCTGAAGAAGTCAATTCTGAAGTCACTTCCGAAGAAGTCAGCTGTGGATCATGAAAGCTCATCCCCTGCCAGAAATTTTGTTAAGACTTCGAGGAAAATGAAATGTACTTCAATTATACTCACTTGCAAGAGATGCAAGATGAGGCTGTATGTGTATCTCTTTTAACAGCACAGCAGCAGGGAGATGAATTGTAAGGTCACACCAGGCTTCCTCAGGCAAAAAGATGTAAGACCATGCAGCCGACCGAGCTCTTCTATGGGGAGGAGTTGCCTGTAACAATACTTCAGCGGGCTGGGCTGTAGGGCTGCTTGATGTAATCGAACCTTCAAATAAACAATTGCGATTATTGTTTTGACAGTGGATGATACCTGATAAGAGTGTGGTTAAATATATTTCCCTATGTTTCCCTACACAGATATGCAGTGTGCCTCTGATCCGATACCAGCAGATCTATCCTCTGCCAAGCATTTCAATATGTCTCCACTCTCTTCAAGAGGGAAATCAATTTGAAATGTGTTTCAATCCTGATGAGCCATAACTGTAGTTAACATTAATGCTGATGAAACCATGGTTATTGCTGGTAAAAGAAGGGCAGTGGGAGAAGAAGAAGAAGAGTTGGTTTTTTGTATGCCAACTTTCTCTACCACTTAAGGGAGGTTCAAACTGGCTTACAATCACCTTCCCTTCCCCTCCCTACAACAGATACCCTATGAGGTGGGTGGGGCTGAGAGAGCTCTAAGAGAGCTGTGACTAGCCCAATGTCACCCAGCTGGCTTCGTGTGTAGGAGTGGGGAAACAAATCCAGTTCACCAGATTAGCCTCCCCCGCTCATATGGAGGAGTGGGGAATCAAACCCGGTTCTCCAGATCAGAATCCACCACTCCAAACCACTGCTCTTAACTATTACACCACGCTGGGAGAGCTCCAGAAGAGACATCCAGGATGGGTGGAGAAGAGCCCAATTCCATGACTGATCCTAGTTGTGTACCCATCTTTTAAGGAAATCAGGGGCACTACATATTAAGTTCACATCTACAGCCTTTCTTCAACGAGGCATGAAGCAAAAAGCCTGTCTCCCTGGGAGGTGAATGATTCCGGTTTTAATCTCAGTTGTCAAATAACTTCACTTTTTGCTGCTTAGCAGTAAGCAAACTTGGCAAAACAGTATGAAACAATAAATATTAAACGCACTAGGTTGGAATACATATTAAACACACATTTACACACAAAATAACAATCTATAACATCATACAAATGTACACTGCAAGACAGCAGGATTTGAAACAAACAAACAAACAAAAAACCAGCCTGAAAGGTATTTTAGTCAGTAGAATAACAAAGGAGCATTATATCTATCTTGTTTCAATAATTGTAGGCTGAAGTGAAACATGTTTATCCCTCCTTTCCTCCCAATCTCATTTGTGCTGCTATTCAGCCATGGACTCTTAAATACACCACCTTCTGCAACTGTTGAGATGCAAACCAGATTTACCGGTAAATGTTAGAAATTACTAAGCAAATAATGTAAAAGTAGTCCAATGTGATCCAGAAATTTCTTCTTGCCATTATACTAGTATATAACATACCCAATGGTGCAAAATTGTGGATTCCTTCTGCATTATCAGGCTCTGAAGCTAGAACTCTTGCTTTCAAACTACTATCTGTTGCCTTGCTAGGGCCAGAGTCTAGAAATTTCATAATAGTTGACACCATGCTTCTTGCTGTGTTTACAATGGCTCTCGTACTGGTCACCATGTTATTGCAAATGAGCTGAACACCTCCTGTAAGAAAAAGAAAAACTTAATGAATGTTTAGGCTAACCACATAGAAAACTAGAGTTAGGTTTGTCCACCTTTAATTAGGAGAGACATGCTTGATAGGAGGAGGAGGAGGAGAGTTGTTTTTTACACCCTGCTTTTCTCTATCTTAAAAGGGTAAAGGTCCCCTGTGCAGGCACCGGGTCATTCCTGACCCATGGGGTGACATCACATCCTGACGTTTCCTAGGCAGACTTTGTTTGTCTGTCTTAAGGAGTCTCAAAGCAGCTTACAATCACCTTCGCTTCCCCTTCCCACAACCAGCGCCTTGTGAGGTAGGTGAGGCTGAGAGAGTTCTGAGAGAAGTGTTACTGGCCCAAGGTCACCCAGCAGGCTTGATGTGGAAGAGAGTGGGGAATCAAACCTGGATCTCCAGATTACAGTCCACCGCTCAAGTGGAGGAGCGGGGAAGCAAACCCGGTTCTCCAGATTAGAGTCTGCCACTCTTAACCACTACACCACACTGACTCCCAGTCCTATAATGTTAACTTGCCAGTTCCTTGGGCTGAGATGTTAGGATTTACTCTTTGGAGTGGGACTCTGAACTCCTCCCCCAAAAGAAAAGCTGCTCCTTCAGGAGCAGCAGACTCTAGAGCAGCACGCACCACAGTGTGTGTAAATGCAACAGGCACGTGGAAGAACATTCTACTCGTTAAACTGTGCTGTTTAGATCTTGACCTTCATATTTTTCTAGACCTGGAGAGGGAAAGACACTCTTACCCATATCATGAAATGCCTTCAGTGCCTCACTGGTATCCAGAACTCTTAAGATGAACCACAGCAGGGGCTCAGACAACTGGCAAGTAGCAAGGGAACCCTACAGGAAACACGTGGAATTAAGCACATGATTACACAGGCTTGATTTCATACCAACAGACTGACCATTTCTGAAACTATACATATCTCTATATAGTTATTCATATATAAATGGAAGATACACGCCCACTTTGCATTTGTCACACGAAGCATTAAGCGGTACATGATGGAGCATTTAGCTCCTCTTTTATACTTTATCCATCAACTTGTGAAAACAAATGAATTAGTTAGCTCCTCAGCAGCTGTGTCATGAAACTGACAGATCTGATAATACCTTTACCAGTCATACATACAGGATCCTTTAAAATTACTACTAGTCAAAAAAACTAAGTAATATTTTTCATAGCAGACAAGGTTTAGGTTCTCTGTTTTAGAAAGCAAGGGCTAATATGGATTAATAGAGGCACAAACGGAAAGAAACGAAAGACCAACCATGCCAGTAATTCAATCTAAGGGTTCAATTATCCATCTGCCACCTATCCATCTTCTGTCTCTACCAACAGGTCAATCTGTTGGTAGAGGTCAACCCAGACAATAATGCGCTTCAAGAACAGACAAGGTGCTGGCAAAGCAAATAGACTCAGATGGCTCAAATCAGCTAGCCATGCCTGATGTTGCAGGGAAGGCAAAGCTCTTCTAAGATTGGATTGAATAATCTGTGTCAGGTTTAACGAGAAAATTTCCCAACACATACATGGTGACTGTTCATAAGCAAAACCAAGCTACAAAGTCATTCTAAAGATACTACTGAGCTCAAGCCCACACTACCCAACATTCTCCCTTTAGCGATGGCACTTTCTGATACTTTGAAGAACGGAATGAAAACATCAAACCAAGATGAGAGACTGCCTGAGAACCATAAAACTGTCCAGCTGCGTCCACGGAGAAAGAAGAGGGTATGAGTGAAATGAACAAATGAAGATGGGTACCCAGAAATCTACGTAATAATCCTTTCTTGTATAAAGGATATAAATAGTTCTTTCTTGTAAGCCCTACATATGAGAGCAGATGGGGTACCAGGGCCAGTGGGTGCCCAAGTAGGCAGCGCAGGTGGCCTTGCCATAGCCATTCAGGTATGTCCCAGGCATCCCACAACAGAGGAGGGAGGGACCTTTACCTCTGCAGTGCTCTGTAGCCTGGGGATAGGTGCCAGCAGTCCCTACAATATCATAGTACACACATGTGTGCAGTGTGGAAAGTGAGGAGATCAATTTATGTTGTGATGTACCGAACACTTACTTGTCTTCCCATATACCCACAGGCCATGTAGGTAAGAATTGGCTGAAGCATCACTTGCACCGTAGTGGCTTTTTTACTGAGCGTTGTTAATATAGTAAATAATCCATCTCCAACCGATATGGCATCCAATCCCCCATGAAAATTCTCATGTTTTGTAAGGTGTAAACCGCTTGCGCCTAAGAAATGCAACAGAATGTCCAGATCAGTGGGAGAAAAATACAATGAGAACACACAATACACACCAAGTAAAAAAACAACAGTTGTTTAATCTTTTCAAGTACTGTCAAAGAACAATGCAAAACTGGCAGCTCTTCTGTATGCTGCTGAAGAAGAAATTGCAGGCATGACAGTAACAGCCCATTCCTGAAAACCGCAGCGGACGGAGACGGTGTGGCCGCAGTGCTGCCGCAGCACCTTCAATGAGGTTTCGCAGCAACTGTGCGGGGGAAAAAAGGTTTTTTATTTTTAAGAAAACAAAGACAGGGGGGGAGGGAATCCCCATAGTAAACAGCGATGCTGTGTCACCGAAAAAGGCGGTGCAGCAATGCTGTCGCGTCAGGGGGAGTTCCCAGGCCAAAAGGGGTTAGGAAGCTGCCTAACAGCAGCTCCACCCCCGGGGGAACGGCTTTCAAAAATTTCATACAGAATCTCCTGTTACACTTAATGTAATGCACAAAAATTATGCATATAATAAAAGTCCTGTTTTATAGAATCCCCAAATTAATCTTATTCCAATACAGAATGAAAGGTCACCATTTAGAAATATTTTGGGGAATAAAGCTTATATGCTGCTATTTTTTTCCAATATTATAAAATAAACCACATTTTACTCAACCAAGCTTTAGTTTTTGGTAGTTTTTCTGTATCCAGTAGTGTACTATTAAAATTCTTACTGCAAACCTATTTTCTTTATTCACTTCCCTTGGGAGACATCCTAACAAAGCTATTTTAAGGTTCACTTGGGCTTTCAATTTTCACTCCTTCCTACCATGTTTTCTTTACAACAGGATATTGCCACCAGATGTGATCAAAGAATCCAAACTGTATGCCACATTATCAGTACAGTTTAGGCCCTGTAGCTGTGAATTCTAGCAATTCTTGCTAGATGTACTACTTTCTTACTCATATGTTACACAGCTAACAAAAAAAAGCCCAGCTACCTATGAGACCTTAATTTAAGAGGGCATATTTCTAATCACACAAGTATTCCAGTGGATATGAAGATAGCAGAAATAGGTATATTAAAAACCACAGCGCTTGCAAATACAACTGGTTTGGCCCTGCACTATGCCAGAACCAACCAACTACTAGAGAACTGTAAATCGCTCTGAGGATTTTACTGGAAGAGGACAGAAGTATAAGCACCGGAAAGCAAAATAACTCTTGAAACACTCACCAATTATCATTGCCATAGCACTGCTGTTACACTGCCCCAGAGCAGACAGGATCTGGCTCATGATTTGCTGGTTAGCCAAGACTAGGTCAGCCACATACGCTGTCGAGCCCTGAGTACTGCCACTGCTCCCATTGCTGTCCTTTCCACCTGAAACCTTTTCTTCATCTGAAACACTGTCCGTTGTGCTGCTGGCCACCTGAGCACGGGCGCTATATTCCCTGTTGCTGGAAAGCGGCAGCTGCACCAGAATGTTGACCAGCTTGAGCAAATCGAACATGAGCTGATCCCTTGTCATCTCCCCACACACGGCTTTGGCGTCCCCCGGCCGGATTATGTTGGCAAAAAGTCCTCCGAAACATGCCCGAGCACCCACTGAGCTGTCAGACCCGCTGCGAGACATCACTTTGTCAGCACACGTGATGTAGTGGTGCACCAAAAACGTGATGGATTCGATAACGGCTGAAATTGTGCTGACAGAAACAACTTCAAAATTCTGCTCAAGGGTAAACTCCAGAAGCTTCACTTGTGCATCCAGAGGCCCTTGGCCAGTCTGGAACGCACCCCTAAAGGTGATTGAAATGAAAAGTTAGGATTTGAGGACAGATTCGCACACAACATTCATGTAACAAAATCACTGCCAGTTCCAGCATAACACTTTGAAAATTCACGCTTGTTTTGGATGTCAGTAGTCACACCGAACATCTGCTTATAGATTAAAGCATGGTGTCTTTAAATAGGTAGCTGCAATTCTTTATCATCTACAACACATCCAGAAGCCCCAAGAGGAAGCTGAGTAACTGAAGGACTGCTTTGGGTTCGATCCCCACAAGCAGGCAGCAAAAGCAACCCCCTTCAGTTCAGCGTGGTTACCCACCCACCTCGCTATCGGGCAATGCTTGGAACCAGTACTTTATTAGCTGCCAGAGGCCACACGCAGAGGAGCAAAACCACAAAGACCTTAAACCTTTTTTTTTTAGAAACTCACCACCTTTAATTTTCCATAAACCCAGCATTACATCTTCTATTTCCCTGATACTCCATGTCCGTTGCTGATCCCTATCACTGGAACCCTACCTCGGGACAGTTCTTTGACTCCTTCCATTGATACATTTAAACACCCAATAAGAACACCACTTTTCACAACAGCAGTTTCTCATCTGCGTATGCAGACTGATTTACTCCTTCCTTCCACTCACCTTCCCTTGTGCATTTTATCCGACTTAGCCTGTAAGCCTGTTTTATGTAAAACGCCTAGCCTTTGTATGCGCTTAGAAAATGTGATACTTACTAGTCCAGTGGTTCCCAAAGTGGCCAGTACCACCCCCTGGGGGGCAGTGAGATTACCTAGGGTGGCACTAAGTGGCAAGAGGGCAGCAGGGGGGCGCAAGGGGTGGGCCCCTTCAACTGTGTTGTTCACTAATTTACAATAGATCAAGCTTTTGGAATTCAGAGGACTCTCACCATGCTGGCAAATTTGGTGGAAACTATCAGAATTTTTTTCCAGACTTTGAAGAGCTGGTACTACTGGATCAAGTTCACTGGTTTTGTTGAATAAATTTCAACTTAAAAGTTTTAATTTGATTTTGAATAGATACGCAGTTAATTATTCCTGTTTTGAAATTTTATTATTATCTTCTTTAGTGAGTCATGCAGACCCATATTTTGAATAATGCTTTTTATAGGATAGGTTAGGGGGAGCTGGGGTTGAGTTTGTGGAACCAGGGGGGTGGTGACCCGAAAAGTATGGGAACCACTGTACTAGTCTAATAAAATCAAACAGTTTCTAGCAATATGTTTGGAACAAGTCAAGCATTTTTCAGGGTGGCTTTGGAGGAAGCAAATGCTTTTTCCCTACCATACTGTCACTGACTTATTAATATTTCTACTCATCTCCATTATCACGTGTAAAACATGGGTGAACATACTGGGCAATCATTGGGAATTGATAAACATATCTATCTTTGGGTATATCCATCCATAACTATTTATATTTCAGAGTACCATTACTGAATAAAAAGTTACCTTTCAGTTGAAAGAATATGTATTAATTTTAATAAAAATTCACTGAAAATCTGAGGGCATGTTGAAGAAAGATGCACTTGTAAACGAGTAAGAAATTCTTGCATAGCTTGCGTGGCTGTGGGGCCAACCTGGGGAAGAGAAAAAGAATTAAAGAAGTATCTTAATTAATCACTGGTGAACTACATTTTCCGGAATAATCCTCTAGCCCTTGTCACAGGATGCTATAAGAGTCTTACATCTCGTTCATCAGCATGTTTATTCAGAAGTATGTTCCACAGATTTCAATTAGACTGACCTTTAAGTAACCATCTTATGGGGATTGCTGTGTTATTCAAACCTGCTGCCTACCCACGTAATTTCATTTAATTTAGTACAATAGTAGTGCAACATTCAAAACATGCTGAGACCATTTTGGCATGCCATACTTGCCATATAGATAACCATTTACATACTAGGTAGCTTAGGGAAAGCAATTCCTTCAAAACAAGCAACTTAATAAAGTTACTGCTCAAACCGTTCAAGATACAAAGTTCCTTGTTGGCAAATACACTCTTCTAAAGCTGATTTGGTACATAGCCAATCATAATGTTACTAAGATACAGGCAAACTGCTGTATATTTCAGAAATATTTCAGAAATACAATCCCTACCACTACAGTAAATTGAATGCCTGTCGTATTTGCTCATATCGTTATTGCACTTAATAATATTACCTGTGGACTGTGTTGATTTGTTCCATGAGGATTGGTTCCAGAAAGAAATTTCACTAGAACTTGAATGAGGTTGGGATCCGACACCAACAGCTGGGCAGTACTTTCCTGAGATGTAATGGCACTGCTGGGACCAGCTTTAAGACAAAAAAAAGTTGCAACATAATTATATTTTTGCACACATTTCAGATACACACTGTCTTCATATAACATTACCCAAAGGTATAGGTAAATTTCTATTTGGGAATTATTTTTTTGCTGTTGCTGTTTCAGCTCATTTTGCAACCTGCACAAGCTTCAGTATTTCCTGTTTGATTCTTTATTCTGACCTGCTATGAAGCTGACAGCTCTTTAAGATAGATTGATCAAGTGGATAATTTAGGCAAGATCTCTGCTAGACCCTAGAGCTAGTTATCTGCACACACCAATCCAAGCAGCCACAACCTTTAGACCTCCTTATATCCTTTCCACTAGAAACAAAAAAGCTAACATTGTTTTTCTATGTACAATATGGGAAGTATAACCAATAACTAAAGTTTAACTTCTCAGCAAATCAATGTTTATTTTACTGCATGCATTTGTTCAGGTTATTGCCAGCATATACAACTGGTGTCAGAGTGAAGGAGCCTTTTGCTTACGTAAAGTTTGGCAAAGTAGACCTGGAAAAAGAAGAAGAGTTGGTTTTTATATGCCGACTTTCTCTACCGCTTAAGGAAGAATCAAACCGGCTTACAATCACCTTCCCTTCCCCTCCCAACAACAGACACCCTGTGAGGTAGGTGAGGCTGAGAGAGCTCTAAGGTCACCCAGCAGGCTTCATGTGGAGGAGTGGGGAAACCAACCCGGTTCACCAGATTAGTGTCCGCCGCTCATGTGGAGGAGTGGGGAATCAAACCCGGTTCTCCAATTAGAATCCACCGCTCTTAACCACTACACCACGCTTGCTAATTTCGGGAATATCTACTTGCTTTATTCATACTGAACAAAAGTAGTTTCAATAATTTACTATCTTAAAGAAAAGTAGGTGACAATTACTAAGTTTTAAACTTAGGTTCCATTAGTGCAATATTCATAAGTGCAAGAAACTTACAGTTGAACTGCATGTTCGTCATGAGGGTTAAACTATGAAGTACAAGGCACCATGTTCGCAGTAAGGTGTTAGGATACCAGGACAGGACAGTCAGGAAGCTAGTTACTGATGCTGCAATAAACACACTAAGTTCAAAAACACTGCATATCATGACTGCAAGTTGCATTTTCTGTTTTATTGTAAATTTCCGTTATTTGGAAAGAAAATAATACTTTTTAGAAAGGGAAATGCTGGGAAATGCTACTAAGGCCAGAGATCTCAAAATCTCCCAAGCAGAATAATGCATTAAATGAACGAACGATGCTAGTAACAAGCAAATGTGCAGGAGATTAAATTGATGTGAGCAACGGGAGAGAAAAAGTACACTGACTCACCAGTACTTAACAGAAAACAACAACAGATGTCTTCCAGAACAGATGGCAGTGTCTGGCCCTAAGGGCCAAGCTTTGCCATTTGGATGAAGCCAATAGTATATTCCTGTATCTTTCACCTCGCTTAGCTTATGAGATTCAGTGTGTTCTCAAGCCAGCAACGAGACTAGAACTATTTCCATATGTGGTTTTTTCAGGGGTAGTATTAGAACTTCTGTACGTGGTGCCAACATGTTCATAACCTGTTATGATTTATCTGCAGGAATTAAGCAGTTCCCTACACACAGGTATCCTCCTATGTAGCAATTTGATAGCATGTGGATAAATCCCTTACTTGGGGAACAGACAGTCTGGCACACTGACAGAAACAACTCTCTGGCACCAGATTCAAAGATTCTCGGCCTTCTATTTACACCCAAGAACCACTCTTGTAAATCTATTAGTAGGGAGTAATGTAAGCACAACACTGAGCATATTTACTAAAATATTCGCACAACCTCCAGACAGAAGAAAACCAATCCTGGCCTCACGTTTCAAGAACTGAGAGGTGGTTAAGGGTCGACAGAGTACCTACACTGAGCAGAGAGAAAGCTTTCCTCCACTGAGAAGAAAAGTTAGGGAAGGACATATTCACTATTCCAGATTCAGCCACAATTACACACAGGTATGGGAACCCCTTTTCCTGGGATCTATTACATTTCTAGACTTCTGTTCCACCAAGAAGATACAGGCAGCACACACAGTTGTCCTATCCACCATATTACCCCTTGCAACAATCCTGTGAAGTATGCTCAGCCAGTAGGAAGAGAACCAAAACAATGTGATTTGCCTAAGATCATAATGGCTGAGTAGGGATTTGAACCCAGGTCTGCCCTAATGTAACACCCTAGTCTCTACATTACACTGATTTTCAGTCCCATGCTACTGGGAGGTATAAGCAAAAAGCACAATTATAGGGGCAAGTCTGTGTCTTTCCCATTCAATTAACATGCTGCTGGGAGGGGACCATGGATCAGCTGGAACAGATATCTGCACACAGGGCTGTGTGATATACAGACACTCACCCCATCAATGAAGGACCACATGATGGGAAAGCAACTACCGTGCCAGGGCATGTGTATACACACACATGCATTGCACACAGGTGCATGGTTATAAAAAACATTTACAGAGAATGTGGTGTATTAGGTTATCAACTCCTGCTTCTTATTCAGAAGATCTAAGCGGAATGCAGGCCAATTTAGCCATATAGCCCTAGTGTGAAGAGTACCAAAACAAAGTATTTGGCATTTCTGTTACAGTTCCCTTCAACCAAATCCAATAGAGATCTTATTTCAAGGGTTTTATGTCTCGCCTCCCACATAAACCGTTATCTCCTTTCAGATAGCTAATCCCTCTTCAGTATTGATATTTTTACATGTAGCGTGAAGGTAGATTCAAGATCTATCGCATAATTTAGCACTGAGCTAATCTATATGCCTCTTAATACAACAGAAATGTCATTGTTGATTTTAACAAGAAGGCCCGCATATTTTAAAATCCCACCTTAAACTGCTTGTGCAGTAACACACAAACACAGATGGATAGCAGCTCACCTTGATTTAAAGTAATGACAGGTGTCCGGTTGGCATTGTACAAGAAAACGTCACTGCTGTTGTCTTTAGTCCCAGTGGACCCAGAATTCAGGCTTAATGTGAGCCATAACTGTAGAAGGGACTCAAGCTAGGGGAAATTGACAGGCAGTTTAAAATAAACTAACAGCAGATTAACCATGAAACAAATACCGGAAGCTGTGTTATACTGAGCTCCTCTAGCTCAGCATCACCTATGACTGACAGTGGCTCTCCAGAATCTCAGGTAGAGAGAGGTCTGACTTTTCAGTATGGTATAGACTTTTCCAAGAGTTTATTCCATACCAATATACAGAAACATGATACATCACTCTGAAATAAACCAATTTTTTTTAAAGACCCTCTGCTTGCAAAAAGCATGTGATCTACCACTGAGCCACTTCCTACAGTTGAGAACCTGAGGAAGGGCAATAAGATGATAGCTTGAGATTTCATCCAAGCATCATTTATTCTCTGTTGTAATGCATCACAATCTCTGCGCCAAAGCCATAAAGCAGCAGCAAAGTAATATTTAATATCTGATATTGTAAGTTCTTATTTGAACACCAAATCGGAATACCTGTCACCCTTCTCCAGACTTCATCGGTAATTTAACCCTAACTGACATCTGCATGTTGAATCAGAAAGCAACAGAAAGCCTATCTGAGGTGGGTTTTAGAGAAGAAGTCTAGCCCGTAACACATGTTCATCTCACTATTTCCTTTGTTCTGAAACTTTATGAAGCTGTCTTATTGCTGGTGGTTTTGTGGATTGTATGTAGTTTCATATAATTATGATTGCTTTATTGGTGTCAGTAATTACTTTATCACTAGCATATACACAGTATATACATTTAAAAACATAAATAGCTTTTACTACACAATGGGTAATGTTTCCATTGTCCCTGTAACACAAAGGAATAAACCAACTATACAAAGCATGATTTCAAAGTTATTAACTTTTATTTTCCTTTAAAATTATATCACTCCTTTGCTATGTCTTCTGTCTCACTCTATGTATAACAATTATTCTTTGTAAGAGTTAACAGTAACAGAAAAATACTCTACTCTGAACTCAGTAAAAGCCATATTCCAGAGGAGCACTTCTCTCTGACCTGATTATGCTGGCTCCGTAACAATATTCTTTGTTCTAAAAATGAAAAATACTCCTTTAGGAACCACAACACAATTACATAGTTTGGAAATCAATCTCAAGACATTGTAACCTATTGTAAACTGCTAATATAATGCCAACTACCGTTAAGCTAAATGCTTTTCATTAGGACTACCAGCCAAAAGTCGCACTACACAGCAGTTAAACAAATAGTAATTGCCCTGCTTGGGTAACTGAGTCAGAGACCACCATGGCAAAAATGTGCTACCAACTTCAAGAGTGATAATCACTTACCTGAACATGATGGACTTGTAGCATGGAGAAGAGTTTGTTGAAACATGTACTTAACATTGGTATGGAGGACAGCTGGATAATAAACTGGTTGTTCTGACTTGCTGTATGCAGCCCCCGTAACAGCGAGTCATCTGTTCCACTAGGAGACTGAGTTACTTAAAAACAAACAAACACCAAGGTATTTTTCAGTTATCAAACGGAAGTTGCAGTTTTACAGTCTTGGTCACTGAACTCATACCTTTAATTTCCCAAAATACACAAATAAGTTCTGTAGCAGTCAAACTGAATACAAGAAACCCCCCCCCCAAAAAAAAAGATGAAAAGGTATCCCCTCAGATAAGCAGTCTGTTATTCAGGATATCAGTGAAATTTCATGGTTCTTGGTAACGACAATGTGCATTCTTAACTGCACAGCTGTTGATTTGGATTTTTCAGGGAGCCGCTTCCTTTGAAATATTTTCTATGAAGATCTTCAGTAAGAACCTTCTGGCCTTACCCTGACTATTGTGCCAGGACTCCAATTTCTGAAATTCCACTAGTAACCCCCCAAAAAACATCTTGGGAGTGGCTCACTTAAGTCACTCATTAGATCTGGACTCAAAAGAAACACATACTGGCTGTTGAAAACAACACTGAAGTTGTCACTCATTATCTATTTTTTCTTGCTACTTTGTTCTTCTAATTTCTTCCACCTACATGAGTCAACGTTTCCCTCCCCACCTTTTCTACTCACCCTAAACAAGCACAGGCAACCCAATGTTTCACTGAATAGTTACCGATTTGGAATGTTTAACTAGCATTATGAAATATTGTCAAACTTTTGACACTTGATACGTCCCGTGAATTATAAAGCTGCTTTTCATTTCCCAATTTCTGTCTACAGTTCTGAAGCCCGTGGTATTTGAAGCAAGAATAACCAGAGCGATTGGGTGGATCCAGCCACCTGCTCAGCAGGTGCCTTTCCCCAAATCTCAGACGCTAAGAAGAGCAGCTGGAGTCAACCTTATATATTGTCTTAGGTGAAGCAAACTACTTTCATCGAATCTTAGGGAAGTTTTTGGTGTTATCAAGAAACAGAATAAGAGATGGATGATACAAGACAGGGATGCTGCCTACATCTGTTCACTATGGAACGAATAACAAGCTTCAAATGAGCAATTCAAACCTTTTCTCAAAGGAGCGTTGACCTGAGAAAAGGAGCTCAAAATACACATCCTCTTGCTGCGACATGGGGCTCTCTTTACTGAATATATTTACACCATTCTTACATTATTCTACAAGATTTATGTCTCACTACTTGAAGAATCAGTTTTAAAATTGTATGTATGACTAGGAAGCTCAGATGTGCTCTACTTGGCTGTCATATTATGTATGTGAAACTTTAGAGCATCTGTGTTAGCAAGGAAAATATTACCATAACAATCAGAGATGTTTAGGTAAAACTGTGCAAAATTACATGTAGGAGATGTGTTGGTTAATGCTTGCAGAATGGAATCGGCTTCCAGAGTAGACATCATTTTCAGCATCAGCTCAGCTTGTTGCTCAAGTCCAACCTCTAAACGAGCATCTAAAGCTTTGGAAACAAACATAAAAGTCAATTTTTAGAACTACATCAAATAAAAACAGTCTGTATTCAAACAAAAAATATTTTTCAAATCTTTAAGAGACATATCTTAATGAATCAGAGTGTCAGCTATGTGTCACTGATACTTGCTGTAAAGGTAACCTTTTGCAATGAACTGACAGAATAATGTCGAATGCATGAAGAGTTGCAAAAATCAGGTTATCAAAATAATTACTGAATTGGAAAATTAAGTCAGATACCATCAGTAGATGTTGGCCACTGTGTGAACAGACTGCTGGACTTGATGGGCCTTGGTCTGATCCAGCAGGGCCTTTCTTATGTTCTTATGTTAATTGCAGCAATAAGATACACTGCATAATTTGAATAATGTTTGGGTCAAATACCAATTTAACGAGGCTTTTCTGATCACAACAGGGCTTTTAGACTGGGGCCACAATCCAAAGAACCATATGATTGCCCAACAGGGTGTTAGATCTGCATTTCCTAAACAACTGCCCCTTCTCCTAGATAAACCACATTGCTTTTTAAACATAGGGGATTTTCAAAAGCAGCCGGAGATGTGGCATGAGCACACCTTAAACGGCCCTTGTAAAAATAATTTTTTTTTCAGACCAACCGCATTCCTAACCGCTTACCTTGAGAGACTGATACGCTCACAGTTTGCGATCCATTCTTCTCAGCCGTAACTGGTGGTTTTGCCACAGAGATTCCAACACCTCCAATGTAAGGGTTGTAATTGTATGTACCATAGTCCGCACCCCAGTAGTCATACCACGTGCTGCTTATAGGCTTTAATTAAAATTTTAAAAAACAAAGTATGTAGTTATTTGTCTTCAATTCTACATTAAAAAACCTCCCCCCCCAGAGATACAATATATACTTTGTGCTTATGTATTTAGAAGTAATACTACATTGCTTTGATGGTGCACTGCAAGCCAGTGCAGAGATGCAAATGGAGAGAGAAATTACTTCCAAATAATTTTTACATTAAATCCCAATTTACATGCCAAGATGCAGGCTGAGCCAATCTTATAGCGTATCATATGAGGAAGGTGACATGCACACTGCTTTTCATGTACACCCAGCCTGAAACTCAACCCCACATGCATCCCTGCAAAACTTCCAAACGTGGAACGTTAAATGTGCACTGAGCTTTGAGCTGAGCACAAACTGAAGTCAATGCCACCCAGTCAGCTGCAATACAGATTTGACTCCTTTCAGCTGGGTCAGGCAAAATTATTGCAACCCCACAGAATGCAACTGTTTCTTTCCAAGGGTTTGTTTATGCCATCCAGATCCAGAGATTATCAAGACTGATAGGCTGAGAAACTGTCCAAGAGGAATCCCCAGGGCATGTTAGCCGGAGATTCTCTTTACCTCTGCTGGGTCATTAACAAGCCACTGTGTCCCTGTATTGAATTGCGAACCCCATCTTGCAGAAATACGCAACTGTATTTATATGATATCGGAGGTCAAAGGCAAGTCAAATGTCCTTAACCATGGACGTGGTTTTATAACTTTGTTTCGAGCACTGATTCAGTCAATGCACAGGTTAAACCAAAAAGATCAACTGAGTTCGACACCGTTAGTTAAAAAAAAAGACCATATAACAAGCTCTGTTACTGCTACGTTCACAAATGCTTCATGTACTAAGCTGGCCTGGTGCAACAGCCGGAACATCTCCAATCTCCTAGGAGTGTGCCACGGGTTCACAATGCTTCCGCTCATAAAAATTCCCACTCCCTCCCCAGGGTCTGCTTTAAGCAAATAATACGGGATTGCAGCAACCACAATTGCCTTTGTAACCAGACCTTGCAGTGGATGCACAGACCCCCTAGTTACAAGGGCATTTAGTTAGCGTTAAGGAAACTAATACAGTGCCGTCTGTTAAAGCAAACAAAGGAGGAAAACTCATACGTGACAGGAGTGGGAGGAGACATGTAACCCCTTAGTAGGCTGTGATCCCTAAGAATGGGAACATTACATCTGCACAAGGCCACTGCAAATGTTCCCACAGTAGCCAGTTAAGCTTGATGGATTTTTATTTTAAAGAATGGAATAAGGCAATTTAATGTGGAAGTAAAAGAAAGGCTGGCTCTGGACAGGAAATGAGAAGCACTTCTAGTCCAGCGCTGGCCAAATCTTTGTTCCTTCAAAAAAAAAAAAAATGAACCACCTGCCTCCTAGTAGATAGAAAGGAGTTGTTCCAACATCTGAACAACTGGACAGAGACAAGTCGAATGTTATGTGACATATCTATTTACAAGAGGAAACATTGGACTCTCATGATGTCCACATGCAAAACATAGCGTTTGGTATCATACAAGCAAGACAGAGATAGCAATAGAGCTTGGGGGAAAACCAGATTGTTACAGGTAGGAGCTATTTTGAAAACTCACGTGTTCCATACCTTGAAGACTTTTGCTGCGAGAGGATCTTTTTCCAAATCAATATCTAAAGGATCAATATCAACTTCCATCAGGTCTTGCAGTAAATCAAGATCAATGTCTTTATCTTTTTCCAAAGATGACAGAGGAGGAGTACCTTTAGGTGATTTAAAGAGCTTAAGACTGCCAAGTAATGTAAAGGCCCATAACAGATAAAACCGGCAAAATCTAGGTACAGGTCAATTTTAAAGTTGTGTACACTTCCCATATGGCATAAAAGAATGGCACCCCCACCCCACCCCACGCACTCAGGATGCCAGTGCTGCTACAGCCAAAGGAAGGCCTCTGCTTGCATCCCCATTCAACTGTCTCTACTTTGCTCCACCAACAAACATGAGAATCTCAAGGCAGGAGAACAAACCAGCTGTTGTTGTGCCATATGGAAATTTCTCAGAGAATGGTCATGGCAGACCTGATTGAGCCTTTAATGGTTAGTATTATTCGGGACACAAAAACAGGAAGAACAGCCTATTTTACTGGACCAGTGATTTAAAGGGTTGCCAAGCTTTCCAATTCAGATGGTCCTCATCAAACACTGCTTTAAAGTAAAAAAATATACCTATCTAGGCTGACTTGACACCTGGGTTAAAATGGCTCTCATGCTTCCTTTTTTTTAAAGTGAAACCCACTTCTAAACATACTCTTTCAGAAGCCACCTGCATAGCAGCGCCATACGCATTCTCCCTTCCTGATATAAAATGCAGGAATTCCACATCAGCCAACACTGAACACGTTTGCCTTTTATTTTTATTATTATTAATACATAGCTTTATTGAGCAATAAGCTATATTTCAGGGCTATGTCACATATCACATGTCTGCCTCTCTGATCCTCCCCTCCTTTTGGCTCACCATGTTCCACCTACTCCCTCAGAGCCTTGCAATCCACCTGCAGATTCATGACCCACATCGGGGTCCCCACGCAGTCAGAGAACCAAAGGAATCGAGTGAAAGGAGTCTTTATGAATTAACTCACAGGCAACATACGAATACAAGTGAACACACCTTTAATTTTTTTTTGTAAAAAAAAAAATTAGAAGAACTATTTTACTGGGAAATATAAAATCTGGTCAAATTGGAAGAGCCATCCTAGTCATCAAGAAGAAGAAGAAGAGTTGATTTTTATATGCTGACTTTCTCTACCACTTAAGGGAGACTCAAACCGGCTTACAATCACCTTCCCTTCCCCTCCCCACAACAGACATCCTGTGAGTAGGTGAGGCTGAGAGAGCTCTAACAGAGCTGTAACTTGCCCAAGGTCACCCAGCTGGCTTTATGTGTAGGAGTGGGGAAACAAATCCAGTTCACCAGATTAGCCTCCGCTACTCATGTGGAGGAGTGGGGAATCAAAACCGGTTCTCCAGATCAGAATCCACCGCTCCAAACCACCGCTCTTAACCAGTACACCATGCTGGCTCTCAAGTGCTTTTCTCTCAACTTTTTAAAAGCAGTGGCTGAATTGAAGTACATCTGCAGTTTAGGGGAAACAACCAAGGCCAGCCTACACGGTTATCTTTTCTTACCTGTAATGTCATGTGCCAAAGGCTCATCAATTGTTTCCACTAACTGAGCTGTAGACTGCTGAAGAGACTCATCAGGGTCCGCAGCTGAAGCTCCAGCCTCCTCTCCCATTGCAGCTTCCTCCATGGCTTCAGCAGCTATGGGAGCCAACAGCTCTCCTAACACGCACAGAACCAACTCGTTAACCAAAATAGCCAGATAAAGAATTTATTTAAATTGTCTGAACACTTGCAAGTACTTTTAAACTAAAAGTGGTTTTTGATATTTCAAGCACTGACATGCTAGAAGATGCTGAGCCCATTCTGAAAATTTGGGCCATACACATTAAATTAACAGTTGTTAAAATGAGTGTCTCCAATGGCATGATTTTAGAAAGCCTGCAGCAACACACACAGATTGTTGTTGTAGCATATTAATAAATAGTAATTGTGGCCAAGATTTGACTGTATACTAACCAACAACAGCTCCTGCCCTCAGCTAGGGTGCTTTTGTGCATAGTTCTGGGATGGAGGAAGGACAGTTAGCCAAGAAATGTGATGTTATCCAACATCAGCTTATGAATGGCCTGGGGGAAATGCCCACCACTCTCCAGTCCACCCACGGTCTGCAAGGAGGAAGAGAGACCTGGAGATGGCTTCAGTGTTGCCTTGTACCTCCAGTCCTCTCATGGTTCTTACTGCCCTATCAGATGTAGATATTTTAGATTTCACGGCCTTCTATCTGGCAAATTTTAAGCAGAACCATTGTATCTATGCCATTGGTTTTGTATTGTATTGGTTCTACTCAGTAGTACAATGTTAGCACCTCTGTCATCAATGCCAAATTTTGGGATTTGGCTATTCAGTGATGTTGCTACCTGTTTACACCCCTCCCTAGTGCACTGGACCTCTGTAACTGCTTCTCTGCACTGTGGGCAGAGTTCGCACTTGGCATAGAAACAAAGTTTTAACCAACCTGCCAGAATATCTTGCAGCATGCACGTCAGAGAATACTGAGCCCATGCTCCTCCCCAAGAGATATCTCCTCTGTTAAAGTCCGTCCCAACTAGAAGCAACAGCAGCCTTTCCAGCTGAGCTTCATTCACAATTTCACACAAATGAATTGTAGGCCTCGTTGCATTGGCGATTCTAGCGAGAACCTGAAATGGAATTTCAAAAATGAAAACTTGTAAACGTAATTCTCCCTGGAAAAGTTTATTACTACATAGGATGCAACACAGAAGCAAACTGGTAATGAGAATAAGGGGTTGAATGTCCATCAAGGAATTATTTAGCCTAATATGGTTCCAAGGCATGGATTCTCCAAGTGGGATCACAGAGCAATCTACACAACTATTCCACACGTTATCATTTATGGTAACTATACATGCCACTTTAACTTGTGCATATTAGTAAAATGTGCACAAATATCACACACAAGTTGTTTTACACTAATGTGTATTATACAAGAAGCTACAAATAAAGGTTGCAAATAAATAAATATGGCAGAACTTCAGAAGCTGACCATTAGAGGGTATTTTGTCCAAAGGAAATAGGAAAGTGGCAAAATAAAATTGTGCCAGAGTACAATATATTCAAAATAGAGATGCAGCTTTGATTATCTGAAATGTTGTACTTCCCCCGTTTCTCTGTTGTAATTAAGTTTTATTGAGTTGCTTATTTTATATACCGGTCTTTACTGCATTTTTAAATTAATCTGTAGTTCACCTTGAGTCTCAATCAAAATGGCAGATGATAAACAGAGTAAATAAATAAGAGTAAACTATGATTCCGTGGACTGCCCAAAAAACAAATCAGTGGGTTATAGATCAAATCAAGCCTGAACTGACCCTAGAAGCTAAAATGACTAAACTGAGGCTGTCGTATTTTGGTCATGTCATGAGATGACAAGAGTCACTGGAAAAGACAGTCATGCTAGGAAAAGTTGAGGGCAGCAGGAAAAGAGGAAGACCCAACAAGAGATGGATTGACTCAATAAAGGAAGCCACAGCCTTCAATTTGCAAGATCTGAACAAGGCTGACAAAGATAAGACATTTTGGAGGACTTTCATTCATAGGGTCGCCATGAGTCGGAAGCAACTTGACGGCACTTAACACACACACACACACACTCACACAAACTATGAAACCCTTCTATTCCATGGTATAGATTTTAAGGTTCATGCCTTCCTAGACTGAGCTGAGTGAGGTTTCTCTCAAAACAGACTACATTTTCTATGTCTGCACTCTAGAGTTTAGAAAGCCCTCCACAAAAAATTCAGCATTGATTTTCTTTTACTCTAGCGTGGGAGAAGCATGATCAAAGGCAAATCTCTGTTTAAAAAAGTTGTTCAGAGGATAAGTGACTTGATATGTATGTATTCATCAATTAACCATGTTTAGTGCAGGTACACAAACATACCTGTCTCTTAGATTCTGATCAGTTTGGGTTGTTTGACTGACATTTGCTTAAAATGAATGGGAATTACTTTTGGAGCATCACAAAATTCCCCAATAGCAAATATTTAAGAGGACACAAAATTATTTTCAAAAGCTTAATCAGATCCCATTGCCCAATTTGTCTCTTGTCCTTCCTCTGAAGGACTCAATTCAAGACCTCTTAAATATCTAATGTTATCCTCAAACTAGCGAAGTTTATTAGGATGAGAGATCTCAGCTGGCCCATAAATGGCCAGAACATTTCCTAGCCAACTAAGGATTTAAAGTCAGGTCTCTATGGTTCAACTCCAAAACTTGTCTGATTATGTCATTTATATACTTTAATTTGACTAGAGGCTATCAGGCAAATACTGAAAAGGAATTCCATGACAGCCACTGATCCAGCCTGCCACAGGCACACCTTAGGGCTGGATATATTGATATTTCCCCAGAGCCACTGGTTAATCGTCTAATATATTATGTACCTTGCACACAAAAAGCAGCAGATCTGCATGGCAAGTAAAATCCATCGACAACAGGAAAAGTGCCAACTTTTGCACTACTGAGATACAACGTTCATGTGCCAACGTAAACGGAAGGGGTTCAATTTCTGGAGTTTCTTTTGTAGTCGATACTTCTGTGTCTAACGTAGAACGAGGCCACTCTGCAGTCCGACGTAAACGAATCAGATCCTTAAAGTGCTGCAGAAGTTGAAAGCACAGAACACGCTCCTGTAATTTTCAGCTCATCACTAACATACATAGCATAGTACGCCTTAGAGCTGAAGAATGTACAATGTATAAAGAAAGCATACAGTGGAAAATCAATAATAACTCTTAACATGCAAGTGCTGTACTGTTCTTCAGGCCAGAAGTCTTCAACCTATGGGTTGGGTCGCAAGCCCTTTTCGCTGCCTTTTGAAAAGACCTGCTAAAGGGGAAGCATGGGGTGCCATGCCTCTGGCTTCTCTTCCCATGCTTGCAGCTCAACGGGTCCTGGGTTGCATAAGTAAAAGACCACTGCTTAGGCAACAAAGGTATGATTGACCTAATCGGTT
Organism: Euleptes europaea; assembly: GCF_029931775.1. Lineage (NCBI taxonomy): Eukaryota > Metazoa > Chordata > Lepidosauria > Squamata > Sphaerodactylidae > Euleptes > Euleptes europaea. The sequence goes on along the minus strand of NC_079318.1, from coordinate 34,618,758 downwards.
TGTCAGACAGATTACAATAAAGTGATACCAGGTGGGACAAATATTCTAAAGGGGTAAAAGAGGAATTCAGGCTGGGGGAGGGGAGGGAACTGCAGAAATTTCAATCGTGTATCTCTTTATGGGTATGTAACTTTAAACTTCAGTTTACATGACTGAAGGAAATAATAAGTTGCAGAACTCCAGAAAAATGCAGGGTTTGTCACTGGATGATTAACTTATACCATAGGCTACATACCAAGAGCTACTTTAGGCTTGCAAAAGGCAGTACCTGGTGTGATTTTAACACTTTTTTCTTGAAGTAACAGCCTTCCATGCCATATCTCAAATAGCACCTAAAAAAGCAGTTTGCTATGCAGGGCTGCAATTGCCATTTTAAAAATCTCCCCATCCAGCACACACACACAAATCGTATTTCTTCAGCTCTCAACCCTAATGACTTTTTTAAAAAAAAATCCACAAATAAGGTGGGAGAAGGAAGAATTATCTGAACTCTTTAATACCACTTTTGTTACACACCATATCTTAGCAATGTTCTTCAAGCAGATTCATAAACAGTGCTGTTTATCAGTGCTATAATGAATGCCATGCTAGGTAAACACCCCAGATAGTTTTTCTATGAGGAACTAACAGGTGCCTATTTTGAACCAACTGAGGGGAAGTTCCAAAACCAGGTAAACGCATCAGGTGAATGAATTAGCAAACAGATCAAGCCTCAGGAGGCAGAATGAAATCATTTTTTGTAAAATAAAAAATAAAAAATGAACCCAGAACATATTTTGAATGTGCAGAATTAGATCTTTCTGCACAAGACAATAAATATAATTGCAGAACATCATACCTTTGACGTGGCCTGTTTTAGTTTTGCCTGTTCTACTAAAAGTTTATAGGATGATCCTTTGTTGCTTTGTATTTTCTCTTTTTCCATCTGTTCCACCAAAGCCTTCTGTTTTGCTTTTAGTAAGTTAAGTTGCTAAAAGAAAATGTTAACAGAAGTATATGAAAATGTAAGCAACAAGATGCAAACTAGATATGCACTTTCATATGCTGGTAATGTTAAATTATTATTTTTTAAATTTAGTTTTCATTTTAACAAAAACTTTAACAGGCTGCCAATGGAACTGAACTACAAAGCCAGTTTTAAATAAAAGATTTAAGTTTCCAGAAACTGGTGAGCTTTCACATATAGTGAATAATAATCAGTTGCCACCTGTTTGACCTCAAGGCCAAGCCTCTTAACTGGTTAAGAAAAGCAACAGTTAAATTACTGCCACCTTTATGTCAGTGGTTCCTAAACATTTTTGCCATGCTCCCTGCCCTGAGCGTCAGACTCATGTGCGCTCCTCTTCTACCCAGAAGGCAGAAATTTGCTTTCTAACCAACAGGGCACACATAAGGATCTCCTCAGGTCCCTTGTCTGCAATTATTATATTGTCAATATCCGTCACGCTTGTATGCTTTCAGGTAGGTTCATGGTTGCTGTGGGAAAACGAGGCACCTGGAATTTCCTCCAATTTGTCCCCTCACCTCAGTGCACTCAGGCTCACCTACATGTAAAAAATCAGGAATCAAAACCACTATAGGCTTAGAAAGTAAGCTAAAGTTACCTGTTTGTGATGAACAAGTTGCTTCCTGATCTTTCTGGAATATAATCTATCTAAACTACTATTGCCTTTTGAAGACCTATTAAGGCTCTGTGTATGTAGATTATTATTAATGAAACTCCATTGATTGCCTAAGAGAAAAGAAAGTAATAATTTTACCGTTTGATAATATCTCAACTTACAATACACAAACTGAACACTGGGTATGCATTTCTTGCAGACAAAGATGAATGGCTCTTAAATGCTTAAATCCTAGAATTGTACGATGGATTATTATGCATTTGCATAAATACTGCAAGAAATATTCAGAATTAACATTAATCCATGTAAATATATTCAGCCAGAAGCTCCTAAAACCTAGAGCATGAACCATTCTCATTAAGTAGGAGGGATCGCAATACTGGATAATGGAGTTTTTCCTTCTCTCCCCCTATGATCTTGGCCAAGTATACCACAATTTCCCCAGCTAAAAGGAAAACTACATAAGCACACAAACCCTGCATGCACAGCCTTAGGAAGAATTTTCTAACAGTTAGAGCGGTTCCTCAGTTGAACAGGCTTCCTCAGGAGGTGGTAAGCTCTCCTTCCCTGGAGGTTTTTAAGCAGAGGCTAGATGGCCATCTGTCAGCAACACTGATTCTATGAACTTAGGCAGTTCATGAGAGGGAGGGCATCTTGGCCATCTTCAGGGCACTGGGTGTGTGTGTGGGGGAGGTAGTTGTGAATTTCCTGTATTGTGCAGGGGGTTGAACTAGATGGCTCTGGTGGTCCCTTCCAACTCTATGATTCTATGCCACCAACACTGACTCTCTCCTTGATCTGGGATTTAGTGTTCAGGGTTTAACAGAGTAACAAATATATACACATACACTTGTATATCAAACGTTTAACACTAGTTTTGCAAAACTACTTTAGCACAGGGCTTCTTAAACTTTTTCCACTCACGTCCCCTTTTCGCCCAAGAAATTTTTACACGGCCCCAGGTATATAAAATAGGTATACAAATCAAACATTTACTGATAATAAATCATAAAGAATTTATTTTAAAACAGTTCTTTGGTATAGATATAATTTTACCATTTATTAAAGACAAAAGCAAATTTGCATACTAAGGAGATGGATGTGCTTGTTTCGCAACCCCCACATTCAGCTACGTGACCCCATAAGGGGTCACGACCCACAGTTTAAGAAGCTTTGCTTTAGCAAACATGTTACAAGCCCCAAGGCTTCAGGATACAAATGTAAACAGCCTAAAAAGAAATAATATACTCTTTTCAGTCTTGCTTAAAAACAACTCTTAGGACATGTTACGACACTGCATGACTGTATTTGGTCTCAGAACAGAAGCTTATTCTACCATTTAAAATATTTTGTACTGCACCTGTCAACAATCGCTCCCTGTCTTTTCCATTCAAAGGCTTTTTGGCTGTCGCTGCTTCATCTTCCACAGTTGCCACGTAGTCCAAGAGCCTGGACACCAGCATCACGACCCAACTAATCATAGGAATGTCTAGAACACCTTCAAATAGGACAGTTTGATTATTTGATTTTAGTTTAAATAAATGATTGATAATAAGAAAAGGCTCTGCTACAAACCTTATTAAGATGCATATACATTCATGCTGATTGAAGAGAAACCAGTTAATCATTGGTTCAGCCCTCCCCTACACCATTTCTGTTACCCACTGGGTATAAAATTCTCAGTGAGAACACCCTGTCATGTAATGGAACAAATTAAGGCTAAGGTAATGTTGTCATACACTTTTTACAAGGGTACCTGCGACAGTATACCCAAAGCACAATGACGACATAGTAGCTCAAGAACTAACTAGATTATGATTTCCCAATTAGAGCAGTCCTTGAAGTGTGTAGAAAAGATGCAAGCTCAGTTATTTAGGAAAGCATTCTAAATAGTGAAATTAACGTATTTTCCCTTGTATAAGACCTTTTTTCTTTAAAAAAATAGCCCCAAAATTTGGGGGGAGTTGTTTTATGGATGGAAAGTGGCTGTTGCCGCCGGCCCTGCTCATGACAGGTGGGCCCGGCGGCAACAGCCACCTCTTTCCCCGCTGGCTCTCTTGCCCCGTGTAACAGAGCCAGCGTGGCCAAAGAGTCTTGTCCCCTGGTGTCCAAACCAGTCGCTGCCCACCCAACCGGGGGGAGGCGACCGGTTTGAACGCCAGCGGCCAGGGGACAAGACTGTTCCCCTCGCTCTCTTTCTCTGCCCAACAAGCTCTCCCCCTCCCTTTCTTCTCCACCTAACAAGAGGCGGAGAAAGAGAGGAAGGGGAAGAGCTTGTCCTGTGGCCGAACCGGCTGGTTTAAATGCCATGTGCTGGCCGACTAGGGGACAAGCTCTTCCCCTCACTCTCTTTCTCCATCTAACAGCTGTTAGGCGGAGAAAGACAGCGAGGGAAACAGTCTTGTCCCCTGGCTGCCTGCGTCATGCTGGAGGCCGGTGGCCAGGGGACAAGACTCTTCAGCCGCTTGCTCGCTTTCTCTGCCTGTCAGCTGACAGCTGACAGGCAGAGAAAGAGAGCTTAAGACGCCCCCATGTATAAGACAACCCCTTTTTCTCCTTAATTTTAGTTAAAAAAATAGGGGTCATCTTATACATGGGGGCCTCTTATAGATGGAAAAATACGGTATCATTTTGTTACTAGGGCCCAGATCCAAAGGGCCAAAAAAAGTAGTGCTCTTTGTGGGGCCCCTAGTATCCCCAAAGTTCTGGAAAACCTGGAGTGCTGCTTTTTTTCACTTCTCCTAGCTTCCTTTCCCTATGTACATGCTAAAGTGTTTCCCACAAGCCCATAGGCCTCTTGGAATGCCAGTCCAGACACTCTGTGCAATTAAACAGCTATAGTCAAATTCAGTTAAAAACAAGATATGCAACCGAAAACATATTTTAGCTTCACATCTTTATCACATTAGATATTTTAAACACTATTCAAAATACACACGCAAATTAACAAGTGGAGATCAGAAACTTTGCACATGCTTAACCCTCCTCCCCCTTCCCCTCACCAAAGCAGAGCTTTAGTAAGAAAATCAATTTTGTGATAACTACAGAAATCTACAATAACTTTACCTTCAGTGCATCTGTACACTGGTAACTGAGGCTGAAGAGGGGACAACAGATTATCCAACAGATTCAGCAAACTTTCTAAGACGCCAGTGTTGCTAAGTGATCTTTGGCCAATGCAAGAAAGCAACATGAAGACCCTGCATGTAAAACACATTTTTTAGAATTCCAAGTTATTTGTAATTCTAATTTTTAAGTATTCTCATTTTTAAATACTATGTTGCTGAACTGGAAAGATCAAGACAACTAGGATAATGAGCATTTTCAGCAAAATAAAGGACGCCGTCACCATTCCTCCCCCCCCCCCCCCATATATTGTTGGCTCCTCTGAGTCAAGAACTAAATCACTATCTGCTGTAGGCATGTAAGGTGCAGAGATTTTAATGCCCTTATGATGGAAACATCCTGTGAAACATAAATCTAAAAGACCCGTATGCAAAAAATGAGAACAAATAGAAGAGGATCACAACCTTAACGATGACAAACACATCTTTGTCCAATACTGAAACAATTTTAAAATATGACATGCTTTCTACCTACTCCTGAATCCCAGTGATAAACAGAACCTTTCCAAATGCCATATTAAACAGTATTTTTCCAGTCAGGTGAGCCTGTAATGTAACTGATGAACAGCACAGAAAATTCATCTTAAAAATACCTGTCCTGTGGAAAAATGAGAAGTTGCTCTGAATTGTATAATTCCTGCAGAACATTTGAAAGAAACTGTCCCCACCATCTTTCGCCTCCACACAGCTGAACAAGGAGAAGGCCCGTATGCAAGCGTATCTTCGGAGTTCCGCTGATACACAGATGCTTGAACAACTCTTCACAAGCTTGAGCATGAAATGTACTTTGCAGAACCACAGGAACAGAATGCCCTTTTAAGAAATCAAGACCAACTAAATTAAAAAGGCACAAATTTCTGTAATTAAGCACAATGTGGATTAGCTAAAAGCTGCTTCTAATCAAGGTATATTACCGACTATAGATTGATGTGAAGTGTTCTCCTTTAATTTGTAAAACACCAACACCTATGGAAGAATTTCCCCCCAATGAAAGTGGATTCTTCAGATAACTAAATATCAGAGTAAATTGAGGTCTTGCCTGTGAATTCTCCTCCTCCTTTCTCAACACCCCCCCCCACACACACACACACACACTAGGAGTCTGGTATTTTGAAGAAATACTTAAAAAGTACTGAACTAGAAGATACCGCCTACTTTCTCCATAAATACTACCTCACGCCAAGCTTATAAAGCTCTATCATATTAAGACACCAATTTTCCCAAAAAGGTTGCAAAAAGGACTATATCTGGGGTTTCCTATATAGTAAATATGGGTCCAAATACACATCTCAGAGACCATTCATGGTTGGGAGAGAGGCTTCTGCTCAGTAGGTCTATTTCAGTATTGTGTACTCCTGAAATATGGATGGCCTGAATGGTAGCCTGATGTTTCGCTGCCCACAACTAAACTGTCATGGCCTCCTGATCTGAAGCCTGTACCTCCCCATTTGTTTAAATAAAATAGTCGTTGTATTGTCCATTTGGAGAGACTGGCCACAGAGAATATCCGATAAGGATTGGCCACAGAGAATATCTGAGAAACAGATAAGAGCATTACATACTGCTATTAGTTCTAAGAAATTAATATATAATAATCTTTCCCTGAACCAAGAACCCTTTACAGTGAGCTCCCCACACTGTAAGGGAGGCATCGGTTGTCAGAGTGAGGTACCCCGAAGGGATTGCCCTGATATAGATTATCTCTTAGTGACCACCAGAGCAGAGATCTGATCACAAGCCTAGGGATGGAAACCTGCCACTGTTGAGAATGGAGCTCTGGTCTGAACTGAGATATAAACCATAACTGAAGGGGATGCATGGAAAGTCTTGCTAGGGCCAGCACCACTGTAATAGAGGCCATGAGGTCCAAAAGCCATTGTATATTCCCAGAAGTCTGACAATGATTATCAATATGACCTTAATCCGGTCAGGAGGTAATGAATCTTTGGTGGAGACTAACACCGCACCTTTAAACTGTATATTCTGAGATGGAGTGAACCTCAATTTCTCCCAATTGGTAACGAGGCCTATATTCTCACAGGTTTGAAGAACAATAGACAGGTGTGACATTAAGTCCTCCCAAGAAGGGGCCACCATCAGTCAATCATCTAGATCTGGGAAGACAGTACAACCCTGGATTTGTACTTGAGCTATTACAGGGGCCATGCACTTTGTGAAGACCTTAGGGGCCACAGCGAGGTCAAAAGGTAGGTCAGTGCATTGATAAACCTTGCTTCCATAACGAAAATGCAGGAATCTGTGGGGATGTTCATGAACAGAAATGTGAAAAGAAGTGTCTGTGACGGACAGCTGACTGCCAATGCCTTATACCGATCTGAGAACCCTGACTGACAGGGGGTTAGAGTGGCAGTTAGAGGTTGGCACCTAGAGTGGAAGAAGGGGAGTATAGTAGGATCAAGGAAGATCCTGAGATAGGGAAATGAAACCTGTAGTCCTTCCCTGAGTGAAATAGCTCCAAGAAAAAGGGTGTGATCCTATCTAGTGTTAAAGATGGAAAATTGGAACCTGTATGTTCCTGCCTCCACAGACTTTAGAAATTTTGTGTCAAATAAGCTTATGCCTGTTTATCTAAGGAGTGACAGCCAAGGGATCTCTCTTGACAGTTACAAACACCTGTCGGTAGAACAAAACAGCAACATTCTTGTGACAAACTACTGTATATAGTCATACGAAGGTTCCCTAATTCCTGATGCCTTTTCATCTGCCAAGTTTAAACCTGAAACCTCCCTGTCAGTTTATGTGTTAAGAATTCATATCAGCCTCTCGTGTGCCATATTCAGACAAATACTAACAAAGGATTATTTAAGTTCCTCAGCTTCCTAAGTTGGGTCAGAACACATCTATACACATTTTATAGGTCTTGGGAGTTCCAACGGAACCAATTTAACTGAAGCCAAGGAAGACGACTTCGATGGACGTTGTGGAGCCAATGTTGGTTTTGAGAGGACATTGGTTGAAAGAAGGGCCTTCTCCCAAATTGCTGCCTTTAATTTTGATGCATGGTCACCCCTGGCTTTGGGTGTAAACTGGTGGCAGACTTCACATGCGGCAACACTTTGGCCCTTGTCCAGGCAGAGAAGACAAAGATCATGGTCATCCATCTGGGTCATTTTAGCACTACATCGACTGTACGTCTTGAATAAGGCCCTCTGAGACATGACAGAGCCCCGGGAGCCCAGCCCAGGTGGGTGAAGGGAACATCCAGAAGGGACAGAGTGAAATCTCTTCAAGCATTTGGAACCCAAATGATCAAGTGAAAAATTCACTGAGGCCCTTGTTAAGAAGAGTTCAAAAGAGCAATGAAGCAACAAATTCAGTCACTGAAGGAGAGCTTGCTGAAACAACCTACTCCTCGGCAGTGAAAACGGAACTGAGGGAAAGGGGAGAATGTGTCAGAGCATGTGACCTTTTAGGCGGGAATGGCTCGGAGTAGTGATGCATAGCACCCCCTGGTGGATTTTTAGCTCTATAGCCTCTCTGCAGCAAGCCTGCTCATACACAGTCCCAATGTGTGCTTGCACAGAAGATCCAAGAGGAAGCAACCATACTGCTTAGTTTGCCTGTGTTTTCACCAACTACTCTTATGGTTTCCAACAGTAAACAATCCTGGAATTGTACATATGCCTCTTATGCTCACTTGCCCACTGTCCTCATTGCCAAGACAATCCAGCCAATACCCTCAGACTATACAGAGATCTCTTGGCAGGTGGGCATAATATCCCTCTGTCACTAAGAGGAATTTGCTCTGACAGATTCCTGCACTGTAGCTAAGCCATATCTAGGCATTAGAAGCATGATGGTAAGGAACCTGGCTTGTAGACTGAGGTCTCAATTAAGAAAGCCACTGCCTGGGTACTTTCCACGTATTTCCTTGTATTTGAAGCAAGGAAGCCCAAGTGCAACCATTCTGTAAATGTGACAGGAGCCTGGGTGTCTGGCAGACTAAGTACAAGATGAGCAAAGCTTTCAGATTAAGCCTTGACTGTGCCTTCAGCCTGCTTCCAGCCTCTACACTACTCTTCTCTATTCTTTTACGAAGCATAACCTCTTTTCTGTTTTCTCTGTTTACACTGGAAAAATACTACTGTTGTGCATAGTGACTAGATCACTATGCCCAAGTGATACATTTATAACACTGGCACTGAAACAGCAAGCAAACATAATTCCAGATAATAAGCAGACTACCAACCATTAGAAGAATGGAGCAAGCTCAGTAAGGTATCCAACAGGTATCGGATAATTGTGCGCAACTGCTCTGTGGATGACATCTGAATCAACTCTTTGGAATCAGTTTGTTCTTTCAGAATTTTCCTGCTTGCACCCATAGCTACTTTAAGCCTCTGTACAGCATGATGAGCCAAGTTGAGCTGAAGCTGGAGCTGAATGCAGTCTTGATAAGCAGAAAATACTCGACTGTCCTCCTCTACTGCTTTATCAGGCTTTCGTAAAAAATACTGAGCATTGTTAGCACTGTTCAGCGGAGGAAGGTCAATGCTTTGCAGAAGTGTTTCAAGCCTATGGCAGGCTAAATTATACCTGTAAAATTTGGAGGAAAACAACAGCACACACTGAAGCTGAAATTCACTATTAAGAAACATGCCTCCTAAAAAATAACACATGCATGCATGTGTAGTGGTCCTAGGTACATATAGCTTAAAAAATACATTAAATGTTTGCAATGTATGCTAATTAAACAGTCTCCTGCCAGGAACCTGGCATGTATAATGAGGCAATGTTTAGATTTCACTGAAGGTTACCAGTTAGGCAGTATCAGAGTGAGTTCCGGCGTTCTGCCAATGCGGCCTTCGCTTATAAAAACAAAGATAAGAATGTGAAATCTCGTCTTTTTAAACCTTTCGGTGGGGGGTAATGGACTTGCATTATACTGAGTTAAGTAGCCTTGTTTCCCACATTTTCTATATAACCTTCTCTTCATATTATAATTGGTTTAACATTGACAATTTTATTATCTATCTACGTATATCTATATCAGAGAACCTTGCTAAGAAACCTTGTAGAGAAATCTGAAGGATGAATTTTGTTACGAGATCATTTTAAATCTTGGATGAGATTCAGTGAGAAGATTGTAATAGATATTCACAGATTAAGATTCCCCGTGAACAAAGGTATATAAAGGGTTAGGAATTGCTCTGTAGCTGGGAGTTCTTTGGCAGACTATGCTGCAATGCTGTCTGTGTCTAAAGAATCTTCCCCAGCAGCACTGGCCCATCCAGAGGTATGTGAACTTGGTATTTCTACTGTAATTTTTACTGAACAGATCTGCTTAAACATTGTAATATTCTTTTAGGTTATTCCCTACAATGTAACTTTCATATATTTGTAACTAATATGTTTTTTTGTGTTTTACCCTTATGTTTTTTTATACTGAAGTTTCCACAATAAAAAGGAATTTTTTTAATTCAAAGTACCACTACTTATGGGGTAACTGGTTAAGTAAGATAATGTATTTTTTTTTTTAGTAAAATACAACATCTAGAAACCTAATTACCTTTCACAGTATTGACCGCTTCACATGCTTTTCAATGTTTTATGCAGAGCAAGGAAGGGGTGTGTGTTAATAAGAAAAGGTTTTGAATGTTGCATTATACTACAATTGTAAGACAAATTCATCCTGCTTTCCAACACTTCATCCAACCTGCACTGTATGTCTTCCTGCAATGCAACCATCATGGCCAAGTGCTGATCGATGTCTGGCTGATTTGTAGATTCAACTTCTCCTCGCAAAGGGTCATGCATGATTTTCAGTTCACTTTCCAGTGGCAAGATGTACGTATGACCATAGTAAAACCCTAAAGGGATTTTGGCTCTAGCATTTGTGCTCCCGTAACGCCCAATGACTGTGATCTGGAATGAAAGAAAATACAACTTTTATGCTAATTCATAATGTTTTAAAGAAGAAGGAACAGTCAAATTTAGTGTATACAACTTAAAAGGAAACTTTAAAAAATATTTTTACCTTCATGAATCGACAAACTGGAGGCGGAATCAAATCATGCAGAATAAGAGAATGGGTACTAATATCTGTAGCCACCACCAATCTTCTTCCATCAACTTCTTCACCAAGTGTCCAAATATCAATTGACAAGGAAGCCAGATCTCCACAAGTTGGAATCAGTACATCAGTCAACAGTATGGGTCTGCCAAAGTCTAAGGTCACAAATCTCCTTGCACCTTGAGAAATAAAAGTTAGGCCTGATGAAATAAAGTACCAGGAAGGCAGCTCTATTCACAAAGTCAACACATGTATAAAACTGATGTAGTTGTCCATGCATTTTTAAACCGCCCATTCTCTAAGGAGCCTCCCCCATTGTATTCCCCAAAACACCTTGTGAGGCGTGTCAGGATAAGAGAGAATGATTGGCTCAAAGGTCACCTACTGAGTTTCCTTTCCCTAGATTGAACAGCCATTGGCTATTCTTCTGCCATTTCACACTTTTTAAAAGGGGGAAATGAAGATTAATTTTTTCTTGACACTATAAAAAGAAAAGCTGCCATATCTCTCACACAATTCACTGATCTTCTTGAAAACAGATAACACAGTATCCACTTCTCAGAAAGTGTCATTAGCTGTTTTATCCAGGGAGTGATATAATTATTTTGGGCAATATTTTGTGAACAAGCTAAAACAATGTGAGCTAGGGAGTCTAGTTGATCTGGACAAAATGGGCATTTGCGTTCTTCTGCCATAAGGTTATTATATTTCCCTACTGAAGTTTCATGGCTGAGTAGCAATCATGAACCTAGGACTCCTAGGTCCTGGTCTAACATGTTAATCACCACACCACTGCCCAGACAAGTCTCCCAAATTCTTGTCCTGAAGATCATGAATGAACCCTGCACAATTGGCTTGAAACCAAAATCAGAAATGTATTTCTGGTTCTGGCTTACTAGGCAAGCACTAACCATGGCTTGTTGATTTATAACTCGCACTAAACAAGAAACAGAGAGGGCAGCACAAGCCCATAGTTTGCTCCCAATACTCCAAGTCATGGTTTGAAGGGTTGTTTAAATTGAGTCATTGTGTAAAGACAAATAATGAATTACATGAATGTTCAAAGGATGACAGTCCAGTAGCCAATGGTAAAATAACCAACTGGAGGTTCTATGTTAGTTCTTGCACTATTTCCCCCTGCTTAATACATACCGTATTTTTCGCTCCATAACACGCACTTTTTTCCTCCTCAAAAGTGAGGGGAAATGTCTGTGCGTGTAATGGAGCGAATGTGCGCACAGAGCCGGCTGGGTGCGCCGGAACGACGCGAGCCGGCTCCCAGCTGGGAGGCGGGCAGGGCGCACAGAGCCGGCTTGGCACGCTGGAACGACGCGAGCCGGCTCTGTGCGCCCAGCTGGGAGGCGGGCGGGACGCACAGAGCCGGTTCGTGTCGTTCCAGAGCGAGCCGGCTTTCCCCGCCCCGATAGCCAGCTGCGGGGTGTGTGTGTGTGTTATGGTCAGGTGTGTGCTATGGAGCGAAAAATACGGTAGTTACTTTCATTTGACTGGACAGAGCAACAAATATTAGCTGGAATACAAAGCACTAGTTCCACAAATTCAAAAGGATTTTTAGGCTGCTGTTTCGTCTCCATGTCACAATCGCAAACGAAGCTAAGAGGGCTTTCAAAAGCAGTTGATAATTATGGTATAGGGATCTGCTTTTAAAACTAAGAGTCCAGAATTCCACTGGGCAAGCCTCAATCCTTGGCTATTCTTTTCAGTCCCAGCCATTATGGGTCAGTATTGACCCGGTACTTGCATGGGGGACTACATTTACCTAACAGGGTCAGTTTATAATAATCAGGAAAACCTACCAGAATGCATTCGTTCTATAATGATGGACTGATGAGGTGGAGGCTGAAGAAAATGTGAGGCATGAGATATTGCAAGAGCCAGTCCAGTCCCAAGTGGATTCTAGAAGAAGGAAAAATTAACCAGTGTATCATGTTTCACATACAATTTTTGTCACTACCTACTTCACATGCAAAAGAAAAGGGACAGCCTTGGAAAACTCAAGCTTGAAGATCTCAACATCAGTTACACTCTATATCCGTGTTGGCGAACCTATGGCACGCGTGCCACTTCCGGCACGCGTAGCCCTCTCTGCCGGCACGCGCGGGTGGGCTCCAAAAGGCCTCCCGGGTCGTCTGTGCCCCTCCCTCTCTCAGCTGAGCTCCCCCCCCCACAGTGCGTGCGTGGGCGCGTCAGCTTCCTGCCTCGCACTCACGCGGCTGGCTTCTTCCTCTTCCCCCCTCTCGCCCCCAACAGCTGACAGGCAGCGGGGAGGCCAGCAGCAAGGAGGCGGGGCCTCCTCCTCCAGGCTCCAGCTCCTCCTTGCCGCCTTCCTCCTTCTCGTCCCCCTCAGGCGGCTCCCAAAAGTCCCGCTCCAGGCTGCCGCCGCCATCGTCCTCCTCCTCAGGCGCCTCTCCCCCGGCTGTTTTCGCCCGCCGCCTCCTCCTTCTCAGGGCGCTCGCGGAGGGCCAGGCAGCCCCTCGGGAGTGGCTGCATGGCCTCTGCCTTCTCCCTCCCTGCCCCCTAAGGTCACCCGCAGGCTGGCGGGGTCGCGAGTGTTGGCGCGCTCGCCCTCGCTCTCGCCGCCCCCTCCTCCCCTGCCCCCTCCCAGCTGGGAGGTGACCGATCCTGCTGCGCTGGGCCCCAACAACTCCGCCATCCCGCACCATCGCCTCGCAGCCTCCCCAGAGCTGCCGGTAATGGGGGGAGAACTTCGGGTGCGCGCCCTGGAGCAAGTCCTGGGTTGGGCTTGAGGCCCGACCCAGGACACTTTCTTTCTTCCTTCCATCCTTCCTCTCTTTCATCCTTTCTTCCCCAGTTCCTTCCTTCTCTTTCCTTTTCCAGCTCCTTCCTTCCCCTCTTTCTTTTTCTTTCTTTCTTTGTCCCTCCCCCTTTCTTCCTTCCTTCCCCAGTTCCTTCATTCTCTTTCCTTTCCCAGTTCCCTCCTTCCCTCCCCCTTTCTTTCTTCCTTCCCCTTTTTCTTTCTTTCTTTCTCTTTCTTTCTTTCTTTCTCTTTCTTTCTTTCTTTCTTTCTTTATTTATTTATTTCTTCCCCTTTTTTCCTTTCTTCCTTCCCCTTTCTTTCTTTTCTTTTCTTCCTTCCCCTCTTTCTTCCTTCCCCTCTTCCCTTCTTCCTTCCTTCCCTTTTCTTCCTTCCCCTTTTTCTTCCTTCCTTCCCTTCTTCCTTCCTTTCTTCCTTTTTCCATCCCTCCCCCCTTTCTTCCTTCCTTCCTTCCCCAGTTCCTTCATTCTTTTTTCTTTCCCAGTTCCTTCCTTTCTCCATCCCTCCCCCTTCCCTTCCTCTACTAGGGCTGCCAACCTCCAGGTGGTGGCTGGAGACCTGGCAACCCTAGCAATAATGTCTGGTGGCTGAGCAGAGGACGAGTCCTGGAGAGATGCATGCCAAATACAAACAACTGTTTATTGAAAGGTAAAAGTTTGCATCATTGAAAGCTCTGTTATTGTGTTTTTAACGCAAAATATGTGAATGTATGAGTTGTTTTTTCTAAACTAAAACCTCAGTATTCAGGTTAAATTGCCGTATTGGCACTTGGCAATAAATAAGTGGGTTTTGGATTGCAGTTTGGGCACTCGGTCTCTAAAAGGTTCGCCATTACTGCTCTATATGGATTAGTTTATTAGCATTCCAATGGAAATTTTCAAAACGATGAGTTATCTATTTGTATTAAAGCTTCCTTATAAAGAGTTCAGCCTTAATAAGTTTGGGGATATTGTTTGTCAAGGGGATTCCATAGTTTCAGAAACACTACCTGTCACAACACACTGTCTATACTCAGGTAAACAGCCAAGCTAACAATCACTCAAGGTAGTTCCTGGCATTAACATTAATGAGACTGGAAGGTCATTAAAGCTCTTCTTTTTAGTTACCGTTCTGGACTTGTTTGCATTTTTGCTGTGTGCAGAAAGGATAACTGGTGGATGATCAATGACTGAGCCCGGGAAAAGTTGAGCAAGCTCTGCATTGATAGCAGCAGAAACTGCCTCATTGGGTGGAGTTAGAGGCGGAGTCATGAACAAGGGGGTTGTTTTAGGAGTGGGTGGGATGACATCCGACGGATGAATGAAGAACCCTGGGGCGGCTACTGAGTTGGAAGGCACAGAGTTGTGAACAGGACCAACTGCTGATGCTGCTGCAGCAGCTGCTGCTGTGGTCTGGTGGAGCTTTGCTTCCAGCTTTGCTTTCTGCAGGGAAAATAAAAGCAGCATATATGTACTGTCGGCCAGGGCTGCCTGGAACGGCATTAGCAATAATGTATTAAGCGACAAGCAGCATGAATAGAACAAAAACAAATTAAACACAAGCAAGTAGCCTCAGCTTTCATTTAAAGTCATGACACATTTTTTTTGTTTACGGAAAGTTGCAAGGTAGCTAAAAAAAAGCTAGAAAAAAGGGCAAGAAAAAAAAGTAAATTTTTAAGAACTAACATCTGAAAACTCACCCAAATTCAATTCCTACCCCCCAAAAAAATCTTGATGCAAACCATGTAGGCAAAAGTGTTCCAATTTAAGCCAACTAGCCTATCAATTCTATACACTTTACATGGAGACCAGCAGAACTCAATGGAATATATCCTCAAGTATGCTTGGGATTGAAGCATTAATAAAGGCTAGTTTGTCTACTCACAATAAAGGGTCCCTTGCATGCATACACACATTGTATGTGGAACTGGAGGGTTAACACTTCAATGTAATATCCTGTATGTTCATAAAACCCACAGTGCTGTTATACCCAACTGCGCATATGTCAGCACCTGATATGCAAGACTACATGGTAATTTTGGAAGAAATTATTAAAAAATGTAATTAAAATTGTAGCCTCAGCCTTGAAGTGTCTGAGCTGAACTGATTGTGGATTGATCTAAAAAGCATAAATTACACAGTTCAGATGTGGGTGGGTTACTAGTTTAAATGCAACTAATTCAGCCCAAGTGGCTTGCAACAAATAAACACACTTGGTAGAAGAGGAACCATTAATGCCTCCTTTCCAGCTGGATGACTGTAACTAAAGAGAAGACTGTTGATTTAAAAAAACCTTTTTTTAGAATAAAGCCAATTGCATTTTCCATCTTCAGACAAATTAAGTGCATCTCCACCCCACAAAGTATAAATTTCTATTAAAGTACTAAATTCCTGCCTACATGAAATATATGTGTAGGGCTTAAAGTGAAACCCATGGGTCGATCATGTGCATTTTCCGCGTAAAAGTCTAGTCATGTATGAAGCGGCCCTCTTCACTAGCTCCTAAAAACGTACTCTTGGTTGAACGTGTGAAAAATTTCAAGGCTTCTTTTCCCCCGGTAACTACTCTTTCAGCTTTTGAAGTTTAGAGACATCATGAAAGAGATGGCCTCCAACCTGTTGCTGAAGCTTCAAAAGCTGCTGCTGTTTCTCTTGTAGCACCTGGAGCTGTTGCTCGGCTGAGGCCATTGCATGAGAGAGAGACTGCAAAGCTACCTGGGCCGCTGAACTCAGGGCTGTCGAGGCTTCCCCAACTGTCCCAGACGAGAGGCCACCGACTGATGGGGTAACCCCGAAGGTACTCACTGGCATGAAACAAGAAACAAAAAACGTATTTGTAGAAAGGCGGCACACCAAGTATTCCCCACCTCTTGTCACATTTATTACATTTTGACCCTACCCTTCACATGAACACATGAAGCTGTCTTATGCTGAATCAGACCCTTGGTCCTTCAAAGTCAGTATTGTCTACTCAGACTGGCAGCGGCTCTCCAGGGTCTCAGGCAGGAGGTCTTTCCCATCACCTACTTGCCTAATTCCTTTAACTGGAGATGCCGGGGATTGAACCTGGGACCTTCTGCATGTCAAGCAGATGCTCTTCCATGGAGCCACGGCCCCCAGCAGATGCTCTTCCATGGAGTCACGGCCCCTTCCCTACAAGGAGCTCAGGGTAGCATCAATAGTCTCCCTCCATTTTATCCCCACAATAGCGGGGCGTAAATGTTAGACTTAAATAACTGGCCCAACGTCAATAAGTGAGTTTAAGGGCAAGGTGGGATTTGAGCCAGGATCTCCCCCCCAGGTGAAGCCCAACATTCTGACCACTACACTACACTGGCTTTCAAATACTAAAGAGGAAAGCAGGCTTGAAAGTCTGGTTATTTCCTTTCCTCGCAAGATTTACTTCCACCATCACAAGATTTACATTTTATGCAGCTAATGTTCCAATACTATTTGCAAAGCAAGCAGGGAAATGAAAATGCTAACATCCAATATTTACATTTTTTCTCTTAACTCACTAAATTTTAAATGACTCTGAGATCAGGGGGCTTAGTTTTGCCTCATTTTAAAAAAAACATTTACAGGGGCTCAAAATTAATCCTTTTATTCAAGAAGCTTATTTAGCCAGAAAGGTTTCATTGGCACAACACTCGCGCTTGGCTGTTTTAAGAAGAAATAATAAAATGTTGTATATACCAGTAAACGTACTTGCATCGTCCCTTTCTATCCGGGTTCCGTCACTAGTCGAAACACAGGTGAAGTGCAAAGGCTCGACTTCCAGGAGACCAGTGAGGGAAGTAAAACTGCCTTCAGCAGCCGCACAACTACTTATCTTGCCATTCCCTGAATTTAAAAGAAAAGCTTCATTCAATTTACTTTCATGACAATCTGTAAACTAAAATTAAATCACTGTTAACAGATACAGTTCAGACATACTCCCAACTATTAAGTCTGGAATAACTATCCCTAACACTAATGCTGACTTTCAGTTATTAGTTTTAAACTGAATGATACTAGGTCACAGATCAAGAAGGTGTTTCAGATGTCAACATTCTTACAGAACTCTGTGGCTGTGTTTCAAACTGGCACATTGTACAGTATCTGATTACAAAGAAAACTAGTGGATTTGATCTATCCAATTACATACCATCATGAGGGAGTTCTTGAACACCACACACTCAAGTAGTGGGCTTTCAAGAAAGTGCACACATTTGAATTTTAAGCAAAATCATTTGACAAATGTAATGCAACCATTTAGGAATTTTCAACCATAGAGTACACAAGGGCTACACAAATAGATAAAAACAATATGGTATAGGGTGTTTTGTGTGTGTGTGTGTGTGTGTGTGAGCAATTGAATAGGTTCTGCAGGGAGAAGCAGAAGTTCCTTTGATGTATGAGCTTACCTGAGAGGACATCAGATAAGTCAATCTCATCTGACTGCACGCCAATGCTGCTGTTGTATATATTCTTACAAGAAGAGCCACTCATTTCCAAATCAAAGAGCACTGGATCAAAGGGTGAACTATATAATCCATACCTATAAACAGAAGGATAACTCAATATTTTAATTGGAAAGGCATACCTGATGTACAGGGTAAGACTAATAAGGACACACAAATCTATATATCTGGTTTCCTAAAGGCACTCAAGTCCACATTAGTTGGGGGATTATTATATTTCTACACTAAAGAGAGGAGACGCAACTCAAAATTGAAGTGAGAATAAAAGGACCATTTATTACCAGATGAAAACCTGGAGTCAAAGAAGAGCTCTCTGTTCCTATATCCAAAGAGGACCAGAGACCACTCTCTTTTCTTCAGGATAAAGTTGAAAAACATGGCCCTGATCCTGACAGAAGGGAGCTCCTTATATTAATCACATGAGTAGGAAAAAGAGAATGCAATTGGGCAGGCAGATGAAAATTTGCACACTGACAATAGCATGTGTATGTACATGGAACATACAACTGGAGAATATGCCAGTAATCAGACTGTATTTATTTTTCCATTCTGAAAAAAATGTGTACAAGTTTCTTCTACTACCTTGTTTGAAGTAAAGCTTCCATGGGTGTTAACCGGTCTTGTAACTGTCTGGAAACCGCAGTGAGCAGGGATGCACAAGCAGTACTGCAGCCAGCTAAATCTTCATCCTTTACATAGTTCAGCAATACAAAATACCAATACACAGAACCTGGAAAAATGAGCGACAGTGTTTCAGTTCTAAGTCAACACTAAAGTAACTTTTGAATATATTCTTTATAGAAAAGGGGAGGTATACGCATGCACTTCTACCCATACACATGTCACTAAAATGCATAAGGAAAAAACAAACTTACCTCCTGTTGCAGCTGCAGGCAAATAGGATATATTGCCAAGCAAAGCCTTCAGAAGGACTGAGCCAAATCCTTGTTGACTTGGTTCAAATTTTCCATTGCTTAAAAAAAAAAAAATGCAGTGAATTTCATTTTATGATCATGCTGTAGCCAGTTAAAGCAAATATTCGACAGCAGCAATTCTCAAACTTCAGCAACATGAGGACTCCCATTTTAATTTTTTTCCTGAGCCCTCAAACCCTTCCCTCCTCCCTCACAAGTGAACAATGTGCCCTCCCTTCCTCCCTCACAAGTGCCCAAGATGCCCCAGACTGGCCCCTTTTTTAAAGGGCACATGGCAAGGTGCACATGCCTCAAAACAATGAAGTGAGAACCAAACCAGCTACAGTTTAAAAGCTGAAGTAAAATTTTTGTATTGTCTACATGGACTACATTCAAGGTCAGTCATCAGAGAGTAAGGTGAGTATATGGGGGCTACAACTCAAAAGGTCCTAACTCAAGTTGTAATTCTTCCCACCTGTTGAAGTTCTAATCCTTCCCACCTCTGCTAGAGACAGCAAGAAACTAGTCAGTAACCTCTAGCCAAAGGCCAGCAGAACAGAGGTGGAAAGGGATTGGAAAAGCTTCCAGAATAATGCATAGAAACAGAGAAAGATCAGTACTACACAACTCAACTGAAAAGTGCCACTCACTATTATTGTCAAAGAGTGTAGACCATGTCTATCCCTGTAGTGAAATCCTTTGCACTACAGTAAAAACCAGTTCAATTTTATGCCAGAAATTATAACAACTTAATTAGGACAGTACCATCTTGGTGCTACTCAACCAATTAAGAGTTCCTAGGGCTGAGCTACTGGTCCCCTGTCCCTTTCATCAGGTGGGACCCAGGCTAATGTTTCTGCAGATGCAAGGACATCCTCTTGGACAGCACAATTTTAATGTCTCCTACACCAGCCTGAAATCTCACCCCCCATCATGATCCTGAGGGGAGAGGAGAGACCCAGGAATAAGAGTTCTGGGGGCAGTGTCTGGCTGCCACGGAAGGGAGGAGGCAGGTAGAAGTCCTTGATCTCCAGATATAGTAGTCTGGGCCCAAGCCTGGCAGTTGTTCTCAGGTGATGTGGAAGCTAGGAGACTGGAAGCAGTGGTGGCTGAAACAGGTAGAAGTCTCCTCTCCTTCCCTTGAGGTGTAGACTCCCTGCCTTCGTTCCTAGGAACCCTATAAGACTCCATTTTCGTTTTAGCTGGATGGGAGTGGGAGAGATTCATCCTCTGTTTTTACGAAGAATTCATAGACCATGTGGCGCACCTCCGTGGACCTGGACCACAACCTGAGAAATGCTGCACTACGAAGCTTCTTACAGAGATGAGTGAACTAGGGGGAAGTTCTCTCTCTCTCTCTTTTTTTAAAGATATCAAATCACAGCTGACTTATGGCGACCCTGTAGGGTTTTCAAGGCAAGAGACATTCAGAGGTGGTTTGCCATTGCCTGTCTCCACTTGACGGCCCCGGTATTCCTTGGCGGTCTCCCATTCAAATACTAGCCTGGGGTCAGGGCCGAGTGTGTGTGACTGGCCCAAGGTCCCCCAGCAAGTTTCTATGGCACGAGTGGGGATTTGAACCTGGGTTTCCCAGGTCCTAGTCCAACACCTAAGGAGCCCCGTGGTGCAGAGTGATAAGCTGCAGTACTGCAGTCCAAGCTCTGCTCACAACCTGAGTTCGATCCCGATGGAAGTTGGGTTCAGGTATCCGGCTCAAGGTTGACTCAGCCTTCCATCCTTCCGAGGTCGGTAAAATGAGTACCCAGCTTGCTGGGGGTAAAGGGAAGATGACTGGGAAGGCACTGGCAAACCACCCCGTAAAACATAGTCTGCCTAGTAAACATTGGGACGTGATGTCACCCCATGGGTCAGGAATGACCCGGTGCTTGCACAGGGGAGCTTTACCTTTAGTCCAACACCCTACACCACGCTGTTTTGTATGATTGTTTCTATATTCCAGTATATTAAATCTTAACTGGCATATATAACTAAAGGCAATCATGAGATAACATAAATGCACTCGAATACAAATCAATCTTTACCAACCTTATGCAAAGAGCCAGAAACCGTGCACATTTGTGCGCTATACTTCGACCTGCTTCAAAGAAGCAAACTCGTACTATATCGGAAAGACACATCCTTGTTTTTGTCAGCAAGCTCTCATTTGTTTCTTTTGAGCTGAAAAACAAAAACAGCCTTTCAAGCAAACCCTTAAGATAAATAGTATTTATTAACAAATGGCAGAACTGAAAGTTTTTACCTGCCCGGTCCATTGGACTGAACTCCTGCCAGCCAACACAGAATATCTAACACAAGACTCTGAGCATGTTCTGTTACAATTCCATCTTCTGCCTTTTTGCAGAGAGTATTAAGAAGTCTTTCATGGAATTCTGCAAACTGTAACATAGCACACCGCTGAACTCTAGAAAAGGCAAAGTACAGGAAGGGAATTAATTACTGAAAATGTCAGTATTGAAGAAGCCAGGTTTTTAACACTGCAATGCTCATGCCCATGGCCAAAAGGGAGGGACCGGGGAAGAAACTGGCTCCATTTAAGTCTCTCATCAGCTATTTCAACAGGACCACCACCACCCCAGAAAACCCCACATTTTAAAAAGAAAAACTGCTTTGCTTTCGGTGTAAGAACTGCCTTTGAAAGGGGCTGGTATGTGTGTGCAATTTCCCCCTAAATTTCCCTTTAAACAGCTCTCATGTGATCCTCCTCTGAAATGGCAGTTTTAGTCTCTTGGAGTTCCTAAGCTTTGGTAAGCTATGTTGCACAAAACATGCCACAGAAACCCAGAAAGATGCACACACACTTTTCACAAGCCTTGCCCAAATATTCCATCCAAATCAACTCACGCATACAATGGGAAGTATAAATATGCAGCTCTCAAGAATGCAGATACAGACCCAGTCAATGAATTCCGTACTAGACATGAAAGGTTTCTTTAAATGGCTGATTGGGGGGGTTACCTGAAGAGCTACTGAGAGAGCTTTCCTAACTAGGTATGAGGATTGCAGTACAGGTTGATGTACTGGACATCCGATATCCGGACTCATCCAAAAACTGGACCTTTTGAGCCGGCATGCAGGCATTACTCACAGGCCCTCAGCAGTTCTACTGATGGTTCAATGTACACATAATTATTAAAAATAAAGTTTAAAATTACATTCAGGCTATGTGTATAAAGTATATATAAAACATATATAAAACATAAATGAATTTTGTGTTTAGACTTGGGACCCATCCCCAAGATATCTCATTATGTATATGCAAAAATTCCAAAATATGGAAAGATCCAAAATACGGACCCCTTCTGGTGCCAAGAAGTGTAGATAAAGGATACTCAACCTGTATTTATACATCAAAATTACAAATGATAAACAAACCTTTCCTTTGAAACAGATGATTTTTTAAATCTTCTAATTGTTACGGAGACTTCTTGAAGCAAATCGCATCCTCTAAGGTTATCTGATTTCCGAGATGAATTGCTGGCTTCAGTTTTAGTGGATGATTTGTCCTGCACATGTAGAAAAAGAATAAAAAAACCCAAACCCATTTGTTTCAAAGTCATATTGTGCTTGCAAAAGATTAAATTATCTCTAGCAGGAACATTTATATAAAATTAGTGTTACCGTATTTTTCGCTCCATAAGACACACTTTTTTCCTCCTCAAAAGTGAAGGGAAATGTCTGTGCGTCTTATGGAGCGAATGTGTGTGAATCCGGCCCCCGGGGAGAAGGGCAAAGCTGCCGAGAGGCCCTGGGAGCCACGGCCGAACCCCAGCCGCAGCAGCCCAGCGCAGAGCCGGCGCGCCCTGGGAGCCGGCTAGGAAGCTGCCAGCCAGCTGGGGGGCGGGAGGCCCCTCCCAGCAGCTGCCAAGCGCAGTGGGAGCCCGGCGTGGAGCCCACGCGCCCCGGAAGCCGGCTTTAAAGCCGCCAGCCAGCTGGGGGGGCGGGAGGCCCCTCCCAGCCGCCCAGCGCAGCGGGGCACGGAGCGCCGTCCACGTGCTCGGGGATTCAGGGCGCTCCCCCAGGCGTAACGTCCCCCCCACTCGTGCAGACGGGGCATTCAGGCACCAGCCACCGCACAAGTCCCCAGGGCGGGTCTCCGCCGGTGCCCCTCTTGGGGGGCAGGGAGTCCGGCCAACCTCTTTCAGATCCCAGGGTCCCAAGCTGCTTCCCAGGGCATAGATGCAGGGGCAGTACACCATTTGATTCAGAATATATTTTTTCTTGTTTTCCTCTTCTAAAAACTAGATGCGTCTTATGGTCAGGTGCATCTTATGGAGCGAAAAATACGGTAAGTTAAGTTTAAGTTGAATTTGGCCCACATGCCTGCCATTTCAAACATTAAAAGATACCTTTTTAAAGTGACACCTCTTGGTGTCCATATACACATACATTGGGCTGTATCTCACCAGTTTTTCCAGTGGTAGGAGGAGAGGGCCCCTTCTGACCACTGAAGAGGCTATGCTGAGGACTGTGGTATCAATTTGGACAAAGGCCAGACAGGATGGCAACCACAGTGTGGAGGACAATCAGAAGAAATTCAGCAGAAATGCTGGGGTGGGGGATGGTACCCAAACCTATTACACTGGGTTGGAAAAGCCTGTCAAAGGACTTGGGAGAAAGACAAGATCTGCTCTGCCCCTCCCCTCAGCAGACAGCTGTTTATCGCCCCCACAAGCTTAGTAAGGAGTAGCACCCTGCCAGCAGAGGTGGCTATTTCACATGTAGCCCTTAGTACTGTGGCATTAACAAAGGTCTGCCAACTCTCAGAGATGATTTTGGAGCCAAACAGCAGGCTGCTAGGCATAGGGGAAGGTGAAAAAAGAGCCACTCCACCCACTATTTCCACAAGATTTTCCACTGGATCCAATATATTGCTCCAATATATTGATCCAATATATATATTGTATAATGGTATACACAGACAAGTCAATTGTCAGAAATCAAATGAGTTCAGGCTCTATAAATTTTCTTCACAATTACTTTGTGGCAAAAGTTTCAAAAAATTGGCGGAAGCCAAAGGGCTGGATCCAACAAACCACAAACCGTTCAGTTCATGAACAGATCTTTCCTCTCTCACTCCATGCTACCCAAAAAGCTGCTCCTGAGGGCTTCATGACTCTTACGAATAGCACAGCATGCAGTATGGGGGCCTGCAGCTTGAGATGGAAATTACGGAGCTAGCAGAAGGGCCTTGTACAGCACTTTAACACCCAAGGCACCTTTTAAAGCAGCCCATTTGTTGAAGCCATTTTTTTGGTCATGCATTAAAAATGAAACAATCAGAAAGAAATTTCTGCAAGCAGGTAAGGAGAAGCATAATTCTGGCCATGCTTTCTTGATATGTTATTTAAATACCTTGCCTGCTGCAACTTTTGCCAGAAGAGAAGCAAGGGAATGACCCTTGCTATTTTGAGGCTTTAGAGATGGTATCCTTACAACAGGCCATATTCCACCATTGCAAATCTCTTCGGTTCCTCTGTCATTCACAGCTTTCACATGGATTAAAAATGAACGGTATTTGCCACCTGCCATCCCTAGAAGAAAACACACATAACATGTGAAAACAAAGCCTTTAACTTACTTTACATGTTTTTTTACATATATTGTTCAACACTTCACTTCTGAGACGACCCTCTAAAAGACATTTTAATCTTCAGCTAGGGTCATCTCAAGCATGCAGTTGTGCATCTGTTAAGTACTAAAAGAAACTCATATTTTGAAATTTCATTTCAAAGTACTCCAGGAACATTTTACCTTTAACAAGCTTTGGACTTGTTAGCGTCAACATTCCAGCATGCCCTGAAAGATCAAGTCCGGTAGCCAACCATACTGGACCACAAAGAATATCTTCTTTATGATCGTCTAAGAAGGAACATAATCGAAGACCTTTAAAAAAAAGTTTGAAAGAGTAAAATTGCATTGGCCTTTCACAAATGTTCACAAAGTTAACCTGGTCAAAGAGGTCTATGATACTGAATTAATAGCAAAGCACTGCATTTTTCACTACAGAATTATGGTTTAAAAACCCTACATATATACAAACTAAAAAAAAATTAAATTAAAGGAACGCTAGTGGGTTGGATACAAACTAAATCTTTCAATAACAGAAGGAGGGGGGGTCATTTCCACCAATTCCCTCTTCCGCTGCAGACTCCAATCTGTGCTCATGCTGTTTCTGAGCATCCCCTAGCTCTAGAAAGAGCCAACAGAGGAAGGCTGCCTTCAAAACAGACATGCAAGCAGGACTGGTGGACAGAAGTTATGTTGTGCCGCACTACCGAGTGAATCCTTCCTTCCCTCAATTTTTTTTATGGAAGATGCAAAGCTATAAGGCTGTACACAATTAGCGCAGTCTGGTTTCTAGCTCTCCAGACTCCCTGTGACCAAGCACTTTTGCCACTATACTGTAAACTGGGAGACACTCCGCATGACTGATCAGAAGCAACAGGAGTGGGAACTCGTTCAAGCAGCTACAATGATGTTTAGCTTGTTGATGGAATTAGGACAGTCCCAGTGGCGGTGGCCAACATCTGTGTCTTCTTCCCACAAGTGTGAGTGAAGGCAAAATGAGGCAGAACAGCACAGCACATTTCTTGGTAGTGGAACTCTTTGTTTAGCACTGCCTAATTATTTTTTTTAAGCGGGTAAAAAACCTCCCTATTTTAGAAGTCTCTGAGAGCATTGCTATAATTTCTGCTGCATTACTGTGCTCTTTGGTTTTAGCCGCTTGGGCCTGAATCCTATCTTAGGCTGGAGGAAGTTCCTCCAATCTAAGGGGAAGGCTTTTAACTTTGCTCAGTAGAGCCAACAGGATACATGGCAGTGCTTCTATTGAGGAGTTTCTTTCCGTTTAATGAAATTTTTATGCAAGCTGTTTTCAGAACTGAGTATTGGTCTAACAAGTGGGATGCAAGTTTTAGGAATGAAAGTAAATGAGAGAAATACCAGAACAGCTAAGCAGTAGCAGTTGACAAAAATTAATTAATTAATTAAGTATCCCAATTTTGTCTATATCTGCTACTACAACATTTACTTACAAATACTAACTGTCAAACTTGTAAGTGGCAAATGCGTTTTAAAGGAATGCAGTACTTCAGTGTAACTCACATTGCGACTCCTCTACATCCATATTTTGCATTTCTTCATTCAGATCATCTAATCCTGGTTTTCCATTCCTCTCCATTTCAACATTATGAGCCGGAGACAGAGGAAAAGTTATCTGCCTATCTACAGCTGCTTCTGTGGAATCCAAGAAACATACTTTTACACTTCTCTTCCAAACCCTTAACTTGCTGTTCCTATTATATTGTAATATTAAAATGAAGTATTTTCAATAAAATTTTGTTCCACAACAGTATTTAGATATACTATACAAATTCAAATAGTTGACTTTATGAAACCTGTCCTTGTATGATCAGTAACTAACTCCTGAAAGACAGCCAGGGCTTTAAAAAAAAGAAAAGAAAGCATTTTGAATTCTTGGGCACAATAACCAAATGTTTAGGATCAAGTATTAAACCTCTATCTGGCTGCTCTGCGCAAAGATTTGGGAAAGGGAGAGAAAATCCCTGACAAATCCTTTCAGTGCTGAATTTTAAGTGCCTAAGTAAATAAATGCTCAGGGATGCTCCTCAATGTTGCTGCCATTAGTTCCTGCCCACCCCAATCCTCAGGCATCACTATCCCAGCTTAGACAGTGTTACAAGAAAGTAGTGCCTGGTTAATTCTCTCTTCTGCTCCTAGAAATTTTTATTGCTAGCAGAAATATAAACAGGTATGCAGCTTGCAAGGCTACAGAGGCTGTCACCTGTTGCCAGTACTAATTATGGCAACAAAGCAGCTGCCTACAGCCAATTATTTGCCAAAGATAAATTGCCAGGCTGTTTTTCCCATTACCTACCAAATTCAGCTGTCTTTTTGTGTGTGTTACATTTTACAAATGTCCTTCTAGGTACAATAGGCATTAACACGGGTACAATTTGCAAACAGCTCAAAAATATAACTGGAATGGGATTCTCTCATTCAGAACAGCAAATCAAACTTCAGAAGCATTTCTCTTGCCATCCTAATTCACTCATTTATATAAATGGAAAAATTATACCCTGCTATTCCAGAGCATCACTGATGTCTCCCGAGCTGCTGGTTACTCAATCTAGTTCTACCACTTTTGTTTTTAAAACAGATCAGCTTTACCAAGTCAACATAAAACTTTCTACATTACATTCAGCAACAAAGTACTTTCTTGAATCCAACTTTGTTTTAATACAAATGATGAAAAATGAACAAAATTCAAATTTAAGGTATTGCCTTGGTACTTCCAACACATTAGATCCATTCACTACATAGATACATTTTATGAACCTTACCGTTAAATACAAGACATTAAAATAGACAATCTGTTCACTCTTGGCTTACCGCTGACTTTCCCTAAGCCTGGAGCTTTGTTTTTCAATAAAGTCACTTGAATCTGTGGAATGTTTGTGATGTTCGAATTCAAAACAAATTTGAAGTCCACATGTCCAACCATACAGGCTTTTGGCAAAACCAGTTCAAAGACATGTTCATCCCAGCTGTTGCTACAAATGGAAGAGGGAAAAGTCATGTAGACACTGATACGTATCTTTTATTTTATTATCAATCAAGTTTTATTTTGATACAATATCAGCTCTGAATAAAATCAAAGTTGGGTTTAAAATAATAAAATAAAATAATAAAAGTTGATGATTCTGGGAGGGATGATTTGAAGAGGAGGAAAGATCTTCTATGGGGAGGGGTTTTCAATTAGCTGTTTTATTTTATTAAAGCTATTCAAGTTAACTTTTGGTATGTTTTGTTACAGTGATAGAAGGAACAAATTGTGTAAATAGCTTTTGTCTGTACTTCCTGAAATGAATGGGAGATGGGAAGCTGCAAGCCATTAGGAGCTGAATCAGTTAAGCCATTCCTGACCAAATCCATTGTCATCTGCTCTGCCTTTTTCTCCCTTTGCTTGTCCTGTT
This sequence comes from Euleptes europaea, assembly GCF_029931775.1. Classification (NCBI taxonomy): domain Eukaryota; kingdom Metazoa; phylum Chordata; class Lepidosauria; order Squamata; family Sphaerodactylidae; genus Euleptes; species Euleptes europaea. The sequence continues at coordinate 34,590,811 of NC_079318.1, read as the reverse complement.
TGTTTCAGTTGTGTGTGTGTGTGTGTGTGTGTGTGTGTTAAGTGCTGTCTAGTCGCTTCTGACTCATGGTGACCCTATGAATTAATGTCCTCTAAAACACCCTATTGTTAACAGCCTTGCTCATGGTCTTGCAAACCGAGGACCATGGCTTCCTTTATAGTCAATCCACCTCATGTTGGGTCTTCCTATTTTCCTGCTGCCTTCAGCTTTTCCTAGCATCATGGTCTTTTCCAGTGACTCTTATCTTCTCATAATGTGACCAAGGCAGGATAGCCTCAGTTTAGTCATTTTAGCTTCTAGGGACAGTTCAGGCTTGATTTGATCTAGAACGAACTGACTCTCTAATAAGTTAACCCAGACGGCCTCAGAGGCAACAGGACTTGTTTGAGAATGGGAGGGGAAAGTTTCACTTTAGTAGCAGGTCACTAAAGGAATGGTGAATCTGTTTAAGTTGTTCAAACCTAGGCCATGACAGGCCTGGGAACCAGTCTTAGCTAAATATTTGTTACCTTTTTTCCTTCACGTGTAGTTGCCTGCCCTGGACTTCCCAGTGGTGTTAAAAATCAACCACTGAATTAGAGGTTGCGGTTTTGTTCTTGTATTGTACAGTAGTTCCTGTCCTTTTTAAAAGTCCACAGTGACAAGTGAGACTATTAACAGAACACTGAGTGAGATTTGTAAAATTCGCTATTATATAGAGAGGTCACCTCTACTATTTGCAGAGGGGAATTGGCCTCAGGAATAGTTGAGGCCATGGGAGGGCTGGCAAAAGCAGAAAAATGAAGGCCCGGTTTAATTCACTCTGATACCTGGTTTTAATCATTAGTTGCAAACCACACTACTCTTAAAGCCTGTGTAAAGGAATGCATGCCTCTGAGTATGTTTGAGGATGTGTAGAATGCCTTTTAGTCACAAATGAAGCTCCTGCCCTCAACACCCATATACCCCACCACTGGTTTCAGGCTAAAATATTGAAGAAGCATAATGTCAGGCAGCTTTAAACTCAAGAACCTCTCCCTACAGCAAAGAAATTCTTCCCTGAAAAAGGCCAAACGACTGAAGAGGCACAATACCCAGGCAGCCGTTAGTCCCACCGCTTCTCAGCGGTATGTGGAATGGAGCCTTGGCTTACCTGTGAGGGTTCCTTCTTTCTCTGAGGGAAGAGGACATCTGATCAGCGGGTGTTTCCTTTTTCTATGCTCAGGGAGAGGCAGGATATTAAACCTTTTGCTGCCTGCCCTCTGTTGGAAACGCCCCGAACTGTCAATTCGAGGACTTCCATAGCAGTAAAAAAAGACAGGAAGCCCATAACACGTAATACAATAACATGCAAGAATAATTGGTTGTAAATACATAACAGAAGGTAACGTAACATGAAAAAAACAGTGATTGTTAGAACATTGGGTAATAACACTCGGGACGGAGTGAATGGTTACTGCACTTGTTGATGTTAGCGCATCGTAATCCTTCTCCTAATATTCTTCACCCTGGGCGGGCAAGATGTCCTCTTCCCTCAGAGAAAAAAGGAGCCCTCACAGGTAAGCCAAGATTCCGTTCTCTTCTCTGAAGATCAGAGGACATCTGATCAGCGGGATTTTCAAAAGCTGTGACATCTCGGTGGGATTAAGGATCCTTCGCTACTTGCTGCAGGACTTTTTTCCCGAATGCCGCATCCGCAGAGGCATAGGTGTTGATCTTGTAGAGCCTGACGAATGTGGAGGGGCTTGACCAAGTGGCTGCTCTGTAGATTTCTTCCACTGATGCCTGCGCATCAAAGGCCGCTGAAGTCGTCGCACTACGCACCTAGTGCGCCATAATCCCCTGCGGGGAGGACATGCCAGAATGCTTGTAGCAAAGTTGAATGCATTGTTTGAGGCACTTGCTTGGATTCGACATCTTGGATCCCTTGTTGGGTGGAGAAATTGACACAAAAAGGGCCTCCGAGTGTCTGAAGGGCTTAGTTCGCTTAAGATAAATTTGGAGTGCTCTCCTCAGATACAAGGTGTGCCAGTTCTTTTCTCTTGGATGAGTCGGATTGGGGCAGAAAGATGGCAAGATTAGCTCTTGTTGCCTGTGAAAACCAGAGTTCACCTTTGGTATAAAAGTTGGGTCCGGCCTAAGGACTACTTTGTCTGCGTGGAATACGCAAAGGCTGTCCCTGGATGAAAGAGCACCCAACTCCGAAACTCTTCTCACTGAGGTGACTGCGACGAGAAAAAGAACCTTCATATGTAGGAAGGCTAAGGCAACCTCTCTCAAATGTTCGAACGGTGGTTTAGTCAGGGCGTTTAAAACTAAGTTCAGACGCCAGGTAGGGAACCTGTGCACAGTAGGCGGTGAAATATAGGAAACCCCTTTTAGGAAGGTGGTGATGTGGGGGTGTCGAGTCGTGGCGTAGCCATCTAGATGGGTGATTACGGTGGCTATGGCAGCGACCTGTCTGCGAAGAGTGGACGCCTTTAGTTTTAGGTCCAGACCATCTTGTAGAAAGTGTAGGTTGGCTGTTGATATGGCCAGGGGGTCCAGTTTCTTTCTAGCACACCAGCGCACAAACATCTTCCTGGTAAAGTTGTATATGCGTTTTGTTGACAATTTCCTGGCTTCTAACATAGTGGACACTACCTGTTCTGAGTATCCCCAGCTCAGCATCCGCTGCCTTTCAAGTCCCAAGCGGTCAGTTTTAAAATGGGGCCTTGGTGAAGAAGGTCCCTGGGGACCGGGAGCCCCCATGGTTCTTGAGTGGATAGTTCTCTCAGCGCTGGGAACCAAGGACGGTGAGGCCAGTGAGGCGCGATCAGGATGACATGGGCCTGCTCTGTTCGAATCTTCCGGATAACCTTGGGGAGGATCGGAAGGGGCGGGAAGGCATATAGTGTCTCCCTTGGCCAAGGAGTCTCTAAGGCGTTGACGCCCTCCGCTTCTGGGTGATTGTACCCGGAGAAGAATCTCTGCAGTTGTCGGTTCCTCGATGAGGCGAATAGATCCACTGATGGACGACCGAATCTCGCATGGATGAGGTGAAAGATTTCCCTTTTCAGAGTTCATTCTCCTTCGTCCACCATCTGTCTGCTCAGCCAGTCTGCTTGCGAGTTTAGGGCACCTTTTATGTGTTCCACCCTTATTGAGGCGAGATGTTTTTCCGCCCAGCTGAGGATGGCCTCTGCATGGAGGGAGGAGGAATGAGACCCTCCTTGCCTGTTTATACATGCCTTCGCTGACACATTGTCCGTCCTGATGAGGATGTGTCTGTTCTCTACCATCGGCTGGAAATGAAGAAGAGCTTTGTGGATGGCCCTCAACTCTAGTCTGTTGATATGGAGATGAGTCTCTGACGTTGTCTACTGACCCTGCGCTATGTGATGCTGTATAGTTGCTCCCCAGCCTTCTAGACTCGCGTCCGTAAATATCTGAATCGCAGTGTCTTGTATGTACGAGAGTCCCTTGGCTAGGTTTGTCCGGTGTACCCACCACTTGAGGCTGCTCCTGACTTGTTGGGACAGACTGATGCGAGGGTTTTTCTTTTGGGAGATCTGTACCTGGTAAGGTTTCAGGAACCATTGAAGTGACCTCATGTGTAGACGAGTCCATGGTACCAGATCTATGCAGGACACCATAAGCTCCTGGAGACTTACTAGAGAGGAGAGACCCATTGTTCTCGCCATCATGGTGGTTTTGGCTAGAGCTATCAGTTTGGAGATCTTGTCCTGAGGAAGGAACATCTTGTTCTGGGAGGTGTTGATGATGGCTCCCAGGTGGTGTATTGATTGAGCAGGCGTAGTTAGATTCTTTGACATGTTCACCAGGAAGCCATGGTGGATCAAGGTCTGAACAACCTGGTCTGTGTGGAGGCGGGAGAGCTGTTCCGAAGGGGCGCCTACCAAGTTGTTGTCTAGGTAGGGGAAAATATGAATTCCGTTTCCTTAGGATTGCCACGATGGAGACCAGGACTTTGGTGAAGACCTTTGGCGCGGACGTAAGACCGAAGGGGAGGGCCCTGAACTGAAGGTGTAGTTGACCATAGGTAAAGCGTAGGTACCTGCAATGGGATGGGTGTATCAAGATGTGAAGATATGCCTCCGTCAGGTCGATAGATGTGAGGTATGCTCGAGATCGTAGAGCCTCCACAATGGAGCGGAGTGTCTCCATCCGGAAGTGTTTTTTGCTGACAAAGAGGTTGACATACTTCAGATCCAGTATTGCCCTCCAATCTCCATTTCTTTTGGGCACTGTAAAGAAAAAGGAGTATACCCCGTCTCGCCGCTCTGAGGTTGGGACATGTTCTATTGCTTGAATCTCTAAGAGGTATTGGATGGCTGTCTGGGTCTGAAGCGCTTTGTCTGGTCTTCGACAGATCGGAGAGATAACGTAACGATTTGGGGGGGGGTCTTAGAAATGCGATGCTGTAGCCTTGGCGAATTAGTTGTTGCACCCAGGCATCTGTGTGAGGAGAGGCCCAGGCGTTTGCAAAATAAAGAAGCCTGCCTCCTACTGGAATTGCTGAGGAGTCATTGCTTGTTTTGTTTGTCACCAAATCGGGATGACTTGTCTGCACCTTGGTTTTGGAAGGTAGATCCCTTTCCGAATCTTGAACCTCTCTCCTAAAGGATCCTCGGCCTGAATTCCAGCCGCCTCTTCGTCCATCGGATCTGGGGCATGCCATGAAGTGGGAGGTCCGAAAGGGCTGAAAGGAATGTGAAAAGGATGGTTTTCCATCCTTCTTGATGTACTTAGGTAATGCCTTCTTGTTGTCTTTGGTCTCTATAAGGATGTCATCTAGCTTGGGACCAAAGAGACGACCTCCCTCAAAAGGGTATCCCAGAAGTATGGATTTTGACCCGGAGTCAGCCGACCAGGATCTAATCCAGGCTGCCCTTCTGGCCACCGAGGACGCTGTCAAAGATTTTGCTGTGAAGGACATAGAGTCCAGGGTAGCATCGGTCATGAAGTTGGAGGCTTTTAGGAGCCGGTTTAGGCCGTCCAGCACTCTCTTGTTTTCCTGTGGAAGCAAGTCAATAATCTTCCTAATCCACATTATGCTAGCTCTTGCCACCAAGGCTGCTGTGGCTGATGCTTGGATAGACACAGCTGCAGTCTCATGTGCCTTTTTTGTGGCATAATCAATTTTTCTATCCAGGGGATCTTTTATGCTACCTGCCCCATCCTCTGATATTAAACCCGAGGACTGTAGGTCTGCCACAGGAGCTTCTACCAGGGGAACTTGTAGTAAGGTCATGGCTCTGGGTTCCAGGGTATACAACTTTTTTATTGAAGCTGGAACCTGCTTAGTTGACATGGGTTTTTGCCACTCTGCCTTAATTAAGTCTTCAAAGTACTCAGGGAAAGGCACTGAAAGTGGTTTAGACTGTAATCTAGCAAAAAATTCCTTAGAGCCCCTGAATTTAGTCTTGCTCTTAATAGTTTCAGTGTCCTCATCTTCATGGAGGTCAAGGGCTGCCATGACTTTACATAAGGAGGACTGGTAGTCCTCTCCCTTGAATAAACGTGGGTGGAGATCTTGGCCCTGGGCCCCCCCTTCTTGCTCCTCCTCTGAGGAGAACAGCCCTTCTCTCTCCTTGTCTTCAGAAGAAAGATTCTGTTGAGCTGCTTTGGAAATGTGTGGTGGGGGTACCTTTTTGGCTGCCTTCGTTGGCCAGGCAGAGCTGGAACCTTGGGCTGCAGGCTCTGAGCGCACAGAGCCTCTAGATGGGGAGGATGCCCTGGAACTCATTGGCCCTCTGGAAGACGATTCCCCAAGAAGAGCAAATTCCTCTCTTAAAGCCCTTCTCATCAATTCAAGCATCCCCTGTTCACTGCCCCCCCGCCGTTAAAAGGGAAAGGGAGGTTTGTACATTACCGCCTGCACTGCACGTAGCCGATTCTCCCCTGGAGCCGGCAATACGGGCGTGCTCTGCGCTCTCACCCTCGTCACCCTCCAGGGACGAACGGGGAGGCTCCGCGGCTGTTTTCTCGGCGCACGTCTTTTTCGCGCCTTTTTCTCCATCGCTTTCGGCTGGCTTTCTCTTCTGTCTAGCCACCACCGCGGGAATCTCCTGGCGCCGCTTGACCTTCCCTCCGCTGTTTTGTGCTGGCTTGTGCCGGTGGGAGGGAAGGAGCTCTGTGGCCACTGCCTCATCGCCTGAAAGGAGTTCCTCCCCAGATTGTTCTGGCGACACCGCAATTTTCCCCCGTGAGGGAAAATATGGAGGCGCGGGAGGAGGGGGGGCACGAAGCATAAGAGGACAAAGGCAGCCACGGAAGGAAGGGAATAACAACGGATGGAGGGAGACAGTTGTTAGGAGACGGAATTTAAGATGGTATGGTAGGGTTGAAAGAAGTAGGTTAAAATGAGTAAAGTTGTAAAAGCCTAGCTATGGAGCTCGCTCCGATGCTGCTTCTCCCTCTGAGGCAGGAGGAGAATTGACAGTTCGGGGCGTTTCCAACAGAGGGCAGGCAGCAAAAGGTTTAATATCCTGCCTCTTCCTGAGCATAGCAAAAGGAAACACCGCTGATCAGATGTCCTCTGATCCTCAGAGAAGAGAAGCACTACTATTAATACAACTATTCAATGAGACAGCTCCAGGCCCCACCCCATGACATCAGGCCCTGCCCAATCTCAGTTTAAGATGATGAAGAGATGAGAACCCTAACCTTCCCCGCTCCAAGTGCACTCACCCCTCCCCCAACATTAAATCTCTGGCTATGGGTCTGGGCACAATTCATTCTATCTCTTCAGTATTTGGCCACCTCATTATCACCTCATTCGGCCGAATGTGCAGATCAGATCTAATACATTGAACAAGCATACTACAACTTCAACTGTAAAAAGGACCCATGGTTATCTTCCTTTATGTTCAGCTTCACAGATCTGTGAAATAACTCTCAATGCTCTGCAGACTGATAGCCAAATGTGAGAAACAACTGAACCTTCTCAGACAAAATGCTATCTGGTGACACTAAGAGAGCTTTGGGACCAGGAGTCTTCCCCCATTAGCAAAAGCTTTGGATTACAGGATCTGGGAGATCCCACTTTTATACCAATTAAGAAATCTGTTGGCTCAGGTCTTATGTTCCATGCACTGATTTTTCACCTGTCTGTCTGTAATTTCCAAGTCCGTGTATGCTGGGCTGCATCCCCGTGATGCTGCTGATGCAAGTGCTGTGGATGCCGCCTTTGCTGCTGCTCCTGTTGGACTTCAACCCAGCACGGAGGGACGGTGGCAGAAAACCGTGGTGTCAAAGTCTCGAAACGAGTCAGCTCCACTAAAGATGTCAAGGTTTCAAGGGAAAACGGCTGGTCCACTAGAAGATCAACTCCTGTTTTAGAAATGGAAGGAAAGGATGCTCAATGGGTACTAGGCTAACTAATAATCAGTATGAGGATATAACACACAAATCACCTTTGATCACAGCATGATTTTGTGCATTACAGGTTATAGGAAGCCCTCTACTTCAGAATATAACACATTGAAAACTGCCGACTCTTTTAAATCACAGCAGTATTTTAGCAGGGCAGTACATTCTGCTAATCCTGAATCTTGAAAGCACAATTCTGCAAAATAAGCATATGCAATGTAATTTAGTTTATTCTGATTATGAAACACTCATTTTGCATTTGCTGTGCAAAATACAAAAGGGTTCTTAGTTGAACGCTGTGTGATTCGTTAAAGGTACATCAAAAACATGCACAGACCGTTTGCCAAACAGGTATTATAAATTTACCTGCGATGCCTGGACTGGAAGGATTTGATAAAGGCTTGGTGCCTTCTGTTAACTGCTCTGCCACTTTAGAGAGAGATGCATCCACAAGTATATCAGCTTCATCTACATCATCACAAGTCCCTCCAATCTGGAGGAAATGAAGTTCTCCACCTAAGCACAGTTCAGAATTCAAGCACAAGTTCAGAAGAGTCCAAGTTAAACAACAGTACCTTAATCTCAAACTTAGCAATAATGACAATTCCTTTTCTAAAGGTATCTAGTTACTGAATTCACAGTAAATGCGTTAGGGCAAAGTTAGAGATGGAAACTAGGTTAGGGGAATTTTAAAAGGATTAATAAAATTCATGAATGGGATACTTTCAGCCTGTGAGTTCAGAGACACATCTCCAATTGCAGCCATTGTAGGCAAAGAGCAGGGAACACTGCCATCGGACCCTTGCCTCTGAGCATCCCAAAGGCATTTAAACTGGCTACAGTTCTCACCTAATGCTCAGTCTGAACGAGACTGAGCCAGTACATCAATCTCTGTTCAAAGTATCTTCTTAGCAAGAATATAGACCACAGCTCCTTTGGAGCCTATGAGTTCTTAAAATTCTTGCTGATGATTACAAGACTCAGAACAAACCAATTATACTGAGACCCCAGCCACTTGTGCAACCATTGTCGTGATTAGCTTTAGTGGCTACACAGGGTGGCTTGGTAGAATAGAGCTTTCCAAGAGATTATAAGCCCCTCTTCATAGGGAAGATATTCCATCCCTGATCACCTTAGGAGGCCCTTTTTGTACCCTCCTTCCGATCTATAGTCTCCTTTTTTCAGAATGGCTTCAGCTGATGTTCATAGTGAGCTTGCGTGGGAGGGGGAGACCAGAGGAAAGGAGGAGAAAGGGTTTAATGGGCTATTTGAACTTTATCAGGAGAGTACTTATAGACAGAACTCTCTTCCTTTTGAAAGTCCAATGTTAGGAAGTCCACTACCGGGATTCGAGTAGGGACTTTAACTCAAGTTGTTTTTTTAAGACAATAGGTTGAAGCAACAACTTTTTCTCCCCAGAGATTCCAGAACACAGTTCACGTTCTTGCATTTATCACGCTTAAGACATTCTATAGTCTAAACACACCAACACTGATACAATTATTAACGAATGGTTTGGGAACCATGAAATGCACACTGGGTTTGATTCTGAATACAGACCATTAAATTCAAAAGCAATCCAAACTCAGAATAACAATTGTTAATTTAGATTTGACACACAACCCAGATGCTGGTCAAAATCACTTGTGCGTAATGAACCCACATGCTTTTTTATTCTGGCCTGTGCCAGCCCTGACACCTCAGGCAGACCCATTCCAGAGGGTGTCCCTGACATCTTCACAGATGTAAGGGGGGGGGGGAGAACTGAAAAGCCCTCATGTTCATGTGCACAGCCGACTCACCAGAGGGTACAGAATTTCAAATATCAATTTCCCACCATTTTACCATCAGCAGAATTTTAGTTTCATTCCAGGTGGAGTGAATTTGATGGTATGATCAGTTCAGACTACAGTTTCTACCTCTCAGATATTTATCAAATGCAAGCCAACCAGAACAGAATCAGCACACTTTGCACATATTCCGAATGTCAATGCATCATAAATGCTAATAAAACAATTAGTGGAAACTTTACAGGGGGGAGAATCATGGAACCCACCAGGTAAAAAACAAGTTAGTTGCAGCTTAAGGCTTTATAACTGCCTATTTTAATTCTATTCTGTTAATATTACTAAATCGTGGTGTACTACAGTTAGCTAACATTCAGCTATGCACTCAAATTTTCATTGTATATTCCTAGATTAAGCTCATGGCATGCACATAAAGAATACAACTGGCAGAAATGTAATTTACACATTCACAGGATATAAATCCTGTGTTATATACAAGATTTATTTTAAAAATAATAATTGAAAGACAACTCAAACTATACAATGCAGTACCATCTTTGCGGACACCTTCCAAACTATATTTGCAAATGTTCTGCAGAAGTCAACAGCAGGGCTACCGAAATACTGAAATACAGATACCCAGTCACAGAATTTCTCTGCCTCCCAGATCCAACTCAATCATATGAAAACAAATCACATGACTTGCCCAGACATATGGGCCTTTGGAATCCTGTCCAGATGGCCTCCACTCAGAAGTCCAGGTATTGGTTTCTTCCCACTGCAATTTCCAAGATTTTGTCCCATAATACCTGCCTTCCTTCTTGCTTTTTCCTTTGTTAAAAGAAGTACCTACGGGTTTTTTAATTATATGAAGACTGGCATGTGCCAACAATCTATTTTTTTAAAGCACGTGATATGAAAAATACTCATACATACAATCACTTTTGCATGTTAAATCACACGCAAGCAGAGATCTTATTCCCAGGTAATGTGTATTTTTAAAGGGAAACAAGCAACTTATACTAGTATGTACCTTTTTTCTCTGGCAAAATATAAAATGCATGTGTATCAGTAGCCAAACATAAAACTAAGAGCAGCCCTTTTTGCCTGGTATATTAATAATTCTTCTGGTTTTCCACAGGAAATATCAGGAAAAACCTGTAAAAGCATATAGTTACCAGCATCCTGTCTTATTTCTTTTTTCCCTGGGTAATGGCCAACCCAGTGAAGTGGCTATTTAGCAAGCAAGAAATTTCATTCTGACTTTATTTGGAGCTTTAGATTTCTTGATAATTCCCATACACAGCCTTCCTAAAGGCCAAGAGATCACTGTCAGAAATTAATGAACGGGGGGGGGGGGGAATCAGACAGCTAGCGTTGCATGTGCACAGGTTCTGCCATTGTTACACTGAAGAAAAGATAATATGGTTACAAAAACGCACTTGGTAAAATTCAGGGGAATTGAAGAAGCTTTCTGTAATTTGTCAAAACCTCAAGGCATGCGCTTAGAGAATCTCCAGACTGCAGCCCAAATTTCTCTTTCATAAACTTTGGAAGTAAAAAAAGCAGCAAAGGCTTCCCATCCCAACCCACATATTTCCTTTACAGTAAAAAGATCCCAGCTCAGCTCAGACAATGCTCCAAACCGTGGTTTGCCATGGCGTCGGAACTGACAAATCACGGTTATAGCCACTACTCCTGCTCCAGAGGCCACTGCCACAGAGACCGGTGCTGAGCAGATACAAAATGAAGGCCAACAACTGCACTAAGTTACAATCTGCCTGCCGATTTAGAAATTCAAACTATGGATTGGGTTCTAATGAAGGCTGTTAGCACAAACAGCGGCTTGACATGCCAGAACTGAGCCTTATCCTTTCTAAGAATGACTAACAACATGGAAAGGAACACTCTAGTGCATATTAGAAGTACTTTAACATCTCAATAAAGCATACATTACAAGCACATTATGTACTCAATTTCTGTTTTACAAATTTGACCACAGAATTCAATGAAGTTCTTACCTTTGGTGCATGCACACAGTCTATCAGTGCCCGAGCAGTATATTACAGACACAAATTTATCTGGTTCCTCAGTCCCCTCCTTTTTAGGTGGCTCCACTTTGGCCAGAATTTCAAAGTTTGAAAGGTCTAGTATTTTTACAAATCCTCCCTGAGTGGTTATTACCAGATGCCCAAGAGTAGAGATTTCTGATCTTTTCTCTCTCTCACTGCCATTCTTAGAAGTCACTTGTATTTCCTCTGCAGGCTCCTCACAGTCATCTTCTCGATTATCCAATATGTCTGGTGGGAGCAAAATCATTGAGGTAATGGTGTCCTGGGGGTCTTTGATATGCTGGATTTTTACCGGTTCTTCTTCTAGAGTCACAATCCTAGTGGCATAGTTCATCTTGTAAAGTACTAGGTAACCACCACTAGCACTCCGCTGCTCTGGTTGGATTATTAAAGGCATCTGCACATCTGCTGGTGACTCATGCTGGATCATACTGATATTTGCACCATTCACTACAGCAAGGCTAGAATCTAGCTCCCCCTTCCTTCGGTTACATAGTGCCGAGTTTAATTTATTTAAATTATTCAAGGCCTCTACTTGATTTATTGCACTCAGGGATTCAACTGGGCATGCCCGCAGTCCTATCAACAAATGAACTCCATCTGCACAAGGAGTGACTGAATCTACGCAAAGGTTCTCCTCCTCTGCAAACTTTGGCAGTCGCTGGCACTGAACCAAAGTCCCAGGCTTGGGAACCATAGAGCTCCACTTGTCAGAGTCTGGAGAAGTTAGGCTAGCTGTTGCATCTGCAAACTGCTGAATGTAAGTCACAGGGGGATCCTGCAACAGCAGCTGCTCCTGACTGTCCAGCTCCATCTCTATGATCTGTGGAACTGTAAAACCATCATCATGTAAACTTTTACTCATGATATTGTTCATCTGTGAAAAGATTTTTCCTGCTTTTTCATCAGATTCCTTAATGCTGTACAGCAGCAATATAGGCAAAGTCCTCCTTACCAGAGGAGAATTTAGTTCTGAATTCGTACAGGATTCGTTGTCAGTTGATCCCTGGTCTGACACGCTGCCACCTTGAGTCCTGCTTAAATCATCCAATGACCTCTGAGAATGACTACTAACGGGGGAGGTAGCAGGCGATTTGTACGTTAATAAACCTCCAGCTAATAAACAAGGAAAGGGAATGTTATGATGTTCCAGATGCTTTTCCTTCATCTTTTCACTCTTACAGTTGGCGAGGCAAGGATTTGCCCCAAGTTCCTCTAAATCTTTCACTGTATCTTCAAGTACGTTTGCCACTATTTCCCACTGAAGCTTCTCTGGCTGCTGAAGAATGCTGAGTGCTGTTACGTCGAGGCTCACTTCCATGGTTTCCTTTTGTGACATATGTCCTTTAAGTGGAGCAAATAGCATTAGAAAAAATAATCAAAAGCTATTCAAAGACCTATAATATAGACTGAAACTGACAGTTTCAATCAGGTAACAATACATTCTAAGAAATTCAGGCAAAATGGCACTTTTATTTTTTAAAAACATTTGAAGCTGCCTTTTCTGCCAAATTCAGCTTACAACATTTAACACAGTAACTTGAACTAATCTGTGCTCTCGCTAAAGCCTTCTTCATGATATGCTTGTCACCTGCTATCCTCCTCCACTCTACCACCATCCTAATATGGCCAGAATGAATAAAATTAAAAGCTACAAAGGAGTGAGGCTTTTCTTTACTGAACTGTGCTTTTTTCTTTTAAGGAAGCATATACTCCACTGGTGAATGCTGGATCCCTGACAAACATACTGGTACCTTGCATCTAATTGTGAAGTGTGCCTGAATCTGTGGATACTTTAATCCGTGGAAGAGGACCGCATTGGCACAAAGGAGACTTTTCCCCCAAACGTGTGTGTGAATCTGAAAACTGGGGGGGGGGAGTTGAGGGGAGGTTAAGTCCCCCAAAACAGAGGAATGCTGTCTGAGCATATGAACAGACAATGAAGCTACAATGGAACTCCTGCCTCATGGTGGAGGAAGTAGCATGACAAGTGGGGAGGGAGAGCTGTGGGCACAGCAGCTGGGAGGTAGGCAGGAGGTTGGGAGGTATGAGGGGGCAAGGCAGCAGCAGTCCCCACTAGAAACCCACCCCCAACTTACTTACAAGGTGGCAAAGGAGAAGACAGCCAGACAGAAAGAGGAAGGAGGAGCAATGTGAGGTGAAGGACGACCAGGTGAAAAGGCCCCAACACTGCCGCCTCAGCCACCCTCCCCTTGGCTACTGAAAAGGCCAGGCAGAGCTGGGGGGGGGGGGAGTCCACTCACCGGCCTGACTCATCCCCCCCCCACTCAGTAACTGACTCCCAGCGGAGGAGGGGGGTGCAATAAAGGCCAGTGAAGGGAGAGGAGGCAGCTGCACAGGTGCAGCAGAATGGACAGAGACAGATGACATTTGGGAACGAAACAAGAAAAAGAGAGAGTGTATATGTTAGAGAGAAGACACTGGAGGACAGAGCAAGAGAAAGAGTGACAGTGGGGGACAGAACAAGAAAGACTGACAGGCTGAGAGAAAGTGAGAGAAGGGATAGAGGGAAAGGGAAGAAGTAAAAGTGGAGGGAATGGGATGGCCGCTTCTGCAAGTTTCTTGCAGGTCCCCACTTCTGATACATATGTGAAAGAGCAAGCTGGTTATATTCCCGTTACATTTTTAGATGCACGTTTGAATCATGTAGCTGTCTGCCTAAAAACTTAATACCTGAGGTGCCCCTTAACGATTAGGGAAAGGCAATTGTCTACATTTATATGCTTTGCTCATAATATGACAAAAAGTAATGCATCTGATTAAAGGAAGCTTTATTTCCCATCACTACATACATACACTTTTCATGATTGTGTAGTTCAGCTCTCAACCTCGTCAAAACTGTTCAGAGCACAGGATCGAGATAGGCCAACACTTGCTTCAGTGCTGTGAGCCAGCTATGCTCTCTGCCCCAAAGCAGTAATCATCTACAGTACTACTTCATGGCAAATCAATGGGATTGGGAATGGGGGATTAGTAAAGCGGAATACGCTTCATGGGAGTCCATTTCTTTCTTCCCCATCCCCCAGCAAGGTTTCATGGGTCCCAATTTCTTAAATGTAATTCCATAATATTTTTAAAGATTTAAGGGTGCACATGTAATCCTAATCATTTGTTTGATCAAGTATCCTTTAATCCTTGTTAAAGAACTTATAATCAACATTCTATGCCAAAAATATGGTCCTACCAGTCACTGATTCTGATCTGGACTGCTCTTCACTGTCTGAATCTTCCAGTAAATCGTCACTAAAGGTAAGATAAAGAGTACAAAGATTGTGAACATAAGGCAATAATTTAACATAAACAAGTATGTATTTAGCAGTTAATTTATAAACACTTTCTCTATTTATGCCATGACAATTTTACTTCCTTCACTGTCACCCTCTCCTAAAAAAAAAAAAGATTCAGTTTTGATAAGAAGAAACCAAAACAGCTGAAAAGGCAGAAAAAAAATGAGTGGCGATGGGAAATACAGTAATTTGAACTACCATGGACCAAATCTTAAAAACTGAAGTTAATGCTAGCTGCTGGTGAGTCAGTGCAGTCATGTACTGGAGCTTGAATCTGATCTCAAATTTTGAATCTTTCCCTTCCTCTCTCCCTTTGCCTCAACTTCCCTTCTGTAAAATAGGAGCAACAGCAACTTAACACAGAGGGTTACTGCAAAATCAAATACAGTAAGACACTAATGCTGATGACACTACATTATTGGCAGAAAATAGTGAAGATTTGAAACAACTACTGCTGAAAGTTAAAAGAGAAAGTGCCAAAGCAGGACTGCAGCTGAACATCAAGAAAACAAAAGTAATGACTACAGGAGAATTACACAACTTTAAGGTTGACAATGAGGAAATTGAAATTGTTCAAGACTTTCTATTCCTTGGCTCCACCATCAACCAAAAGGGAGACTGCAGCCAAGAAATTAGAAGGAGATTGAGACTGGGAAGGGCAGCCATGAAGGAGCTAGAAAAGATTTTGAAGTGTAAGGATGTGACTCTGGCCACCAAGACTAGATTAATTCATGCCATCATATTCCCTATTACTATGTATGGGTGTGAAAGCTGGACAATGAAGAAAGCTGATAGGAAGAAAATAGATTCCTTTGAAATGTGGTGTTGGAGGAAAGTGTTGCGGATTCCGTGGACTGCCAAAAAAACAAACCAGTGGGTTATAGATCAAATCAAGCCTGAACTGACCCTAGAAGCTAAAATGACTAAACTGAGGCTGTCGTATTTTGGTCACGTCATGAGACGACAAGAGTCACTGGAAAAGACCGTCATGATAGGAAAAGTTGAGGGCAGCAGGAAAAGAGGAAGACCCAACAAGAGATGGATTGACTCAATAAAGGAAGCCACAGCCTTCAATTTGCAAGATCTGAGCAAGGCTGTCAAAGATAGGACATTTTGGAGGACTTTCATTCATAGGGTCGCCATGAGTGGGAAGCGACTTGACGGCACTTAACACACACACACAAGACACTAAAGCACTTCGCAAAGTTAAAATGCTGCACATGAAACACATTTAATTTGTATTATGAATGCAGAAAGAACAAAAATCTTTAGAACACTTGAGTTTTCTCAAAATTCTCTACCAAACTATCGTCTTGCCAAGAACTCTCACAACCCCCCTCCAAAACTGAACTTATATTCCATCTTTATATAATACAAGTTTTACTGTGTGGTATCAACACCCTTTCTAAATACATCTGGCAGAAATTCACGTGATTTACCTACATAAATAACTACCTTACAAATGACATACAAAGTCTTGCCTATTTTAATTCGTCAAACTACTATTTCTCTGATTGTACTGAGCATTCTTTCCTTCTGTACAAAAATGTTTCTAGGATGAGATTTTGGAAACTATGGCCTATGACAAACCTACGCAAACCCTACTTTTCAAGTAATGAAAAATAATCCAAAAATTCAAGTAAAAACGTGTTATTTTTGATAGTGAAAACAATGAGGTAGCTTAAGACTCACAGCATAACACTAAACAGAGTTCCATCCTTTTAAACCCACTGACTTCAATGAATTTAGAAGAGTGTAACTCTGCTAAGGACTGCACTTTTGTGTAGCTCAAGGAGGTAAGGAGGTGCTGGGCACTGATCTTGATGAAGAGAATTTTACAAAATGTTCAAGGAAGGTTTTAGCTGTGGGGCAGACCCCATACAGAGGAAGCTTCTTGAGCATACCTGTCTCCTTCTAATTTTGGTATATCTGAACAGCTAGATGAATCTTCTATCCATGCTAGTGTCGGCCTCCTTGACTCAACCCCTGAGCTCTGCTCACCGGACAATACAAGCTGCTGCACGATCACTGGGTCATAGGCATTGATCTCAAACTTTAAGTGCACCTAAACACAATCAAAAACATATTTCAATTTAGATAGAAATTCACATTTAGCACAAGCAACACCATCACTCTTAAAAAGATGAAGTACCTTCATAAGTTTGGAAACATCCCATATGCAGATCTTTCCTCGTTTTGTTGCAGCAGCTAACAAGTGAGGGCAGCTTCCAGATCCAAAGCAGACGATTCTGTCTGTGCCATCTGTGCAGGGAAACTGTGCTGGACTTGTTGCCAGCGTGACTGAGAGGGGGACATTCTGTGTGTGTTCACCTTTCACAAATGGGCAATTTGGGGAATGTCTCTCGTGTTCAGACCTTAAAGGAATAGAAAAGTAAATGTTAAAATGCCACAGCATTAGTTTCTCTTAATATATTTCTGGAAAAACTGATTAGGATCTGAGACACCTCCAGGCTTGGAAGGCTGTGAGCAGAAACCTGCCATGCCCCACCCAAGCCTAGGACCTTGTTCTACCACTAAGCTGCCCCCTCCCCTGGAGGTCAAATAGCATTTCCAAAGAGCTTTAGGAACTTTTATATCAATATGTTTTTTTTTAAATTAACACAAGCATTTAGGCATAGTACAAGATTATGTGGGGACAGGCTCCCTGCATGACACTAAAAAGGGGGTGTTCCTCAAAGGTCTCTGGGGGACAAGATGCATGACAGCTACCTGCAAGGCCAGCATGTCGACCAAGACCCCAAGAGGTAGACTAGGGAGGGGGGTTGCTGTCAATGGCTATTATTCTCCAGTCACGCATGCCTAGACCAGAGGAATCTGTAATCAGCAAAGTTATGGCCTGATTTTTTTTCCCATTCCACTGTATCTCTTAAGTTCTTCTCTCCCTCACTTTCTAGCTGGTCCCTGCTCTAGGGACAAGTTCTGTGTGTTAGTCCTGAATTTTTACTTCTGTCTAGCAATTCGAAAACTGATGCAAATACAGTTGCTTCAACAGGAAAGGTAGCAGAAGTTAAATAACGCCCACTGAATGGGACCACAGCATTTAACTTTGCTCTTAAGCACACCACATTTTTCAGGCTTGTTATCAGAAAACAGAACCTTTATTGGCATTAACAGTAACAAAAGGCTTGTTATCAATTTGTTGGTGAAAAGCTTAAAAAGCCAACTGGGCTGAGAAGCCTGTCAGTACATAAAAGGGGAAACTCTCAAGGTAAACGTGAAGCATCGGTCTGTACAGGAGAATGTCACTTTGGTTCTTCTATAATCTGTACTACAGCCACTACGGAAAAAAATAATGGGCTGCTATGATTTTAAATTCATAATAAAACTATATTTTATATATAGATATTGAAATGTAACAGTATGAAAACAGCACACTTGGGAAAGCCAGAACCTAGCTGGGAATAAAGTGAAGACCACTGAACCCAATACTGAATATCTAATTTGGTTCAAACTTTTTGACTGTTGAAACCTGATGCCCAGATAGAAGCTCTATCGTCATACCTGAATACTACTGGATTCCTGAGTACCTAGAAGTCTGCTGAA
This sequence comes from Euleptes europaea, assembly GCF_029931775.1. NCBI lineage: Eukaryota > Metazoa > Chordata > Lepidosauria > Squamata > Sphaerodactylidae > Euleptes > Euleptes europaea. The sequence continues at coordinate 34,572,727 of NC_079318.1, read as the reverse complement.
GCATCTTCAGAAAGCATTAAAAAATGTTTGTATTTGGTACATTTTAACAGTTATTAAACTAGATTTTATTTAGTGGGTTTTTCTAAGAAAGTGCTGTTCAACAGTTGAAAGTTTTCCTTTTCAGTACTGTTACCTTCCTTGAGTCCAAAATAAGAGGCTGCGAGCACCTTAAGTATAACTACACCAAATATCTCTCAGTGCTGATTTCTTATTTGAAAGCACTTTATTTAGAACAGAAAGCAGTATAGCTGTGCCCTAAGAATTTTGTTCTCACCAAGGTTCATCTGTTGGCTCCCAGCACACCAAGCACACACTACATGTGAAGCACATGGCTCGGTCATCCCCTGATGAAGCAGGCTATGAAAAAGAGGCAAAGTACTAGGTTAAAAGCAGTTATACACATTTGCTCTAAAAATTAATGGTGACCAGAATCCAAAGAAAATAAGTGCACTTCATGTGCTCAAGGGGACCTTGGATTTATTTTATAAACTTAACAATTCTTAGTGAAGCACAGAAAACCATGCTTGAAAACAAAAGAATATGCCCTAGGGACATGGTATCCAAGAAAAAGAATGCAAATAAGAATGTGCAAACCCTAGAGCCCACTTTAAAATCCCAAAATTTCAATGGGCAATGAGCCCCGTGGCACAGAGTGGTAAGCTGCAGTACTGCAGTCAAAAGCTCTGCTCACGACCTGAGATCGATCCCAACAGAAGTTGGTTTCGGGTAGCCGGCTCAAGGTTGAGTCAGCCTTCCATCCTTCAGAGATCGGTAAAATGAGTACCCAGCTTGGGGGTAAAGTGTAGACGACTGGGGAAGACAATGGCAAATCACCCGGTAAACGTTGGGATGTGACATCACCCCATGGGTCAGTAATGACCTGGTGTTTGCACAGGGGACTACTTTTACCTTTTAGGGCAATGGTAGGGAATGTATTGTCTATGGTGAAAGCTTAATCTTGACATGGTGGCACAGTGGTTTTCAACCTTTCTACCTTTGGAGTGTCCTTTCCATGTGATCTTCTTTCTCAATAAATACTTACAAGTCTGCAATGAAACCGCTGACATTGCAAAGAATTCTGGGGCATAATTGCAGACCCAAAGTAATTAACTTAAGTAGCCAGATCTGTGACTTGCCCTGCATGAACCAAGCATGTAACTTAGAATATTCCCAACAAGGCTGCACACTACAAGAAACATTAGTAGTGGGCCTTCCTGGGAAGCTTGTCTGCTATTACCGATCTTCTCCTTGAGCAACCCAGGAGTTCCCTGAAACACAGCTTGAAAAATCACTGTTGTAGCTTAACACTAGACTGACCTCTCTGACATTCAAGTGCAGTTAATTAAAGCTTAAGAACATGACAGCTGGATCAGACCAAGGCCCATCAAGTCCAGCAGTCTGTTCACACAGTGGCCAACCAGATGCCTCTAGGAAGCCACTAACAAGACGAGTGCAGCAGCACCATCCTGCCTGTGTTCCACCGCACCCAAAATAGGCATGCTCCTCTTGTACTAGAGAGAATAGATATGCAGCATGACTAATATCCATTCTAACTAACAGCCATGAATACCCCCTCTCCTCCATTCCCCTCTTAAAGCCCTCCAAGCTGGCAGCCATCACCACATCCTGGGGCAGGGAGCTTCACAATTTAAAGGTAAAATATACAGAAGGTTGCATAGTTGCATAAGTCCTCACAATTACTTTACAGACAAAGTCAGTATGTTACAATTTTCTTCTCCTCCTCCTCGATTAACCTTTCAGGGTTGACAAGTACATTACATTTAATTCAAAACTCTATGAAAAGACCATACATTTTCAAAAACAAGGCAAATTGTAAACCTTATTCTAAGGGCCACCTTCACAAGAAACAAGTCTAGCAACGTGAGCGAACATACACACGGCTAACTTTTTTCTTTTAAAAATAGTTTTCAGCGAAACAGTTTACTCTCTGAAACAGAGGGGGGAAAGGGGAAGTCAGTGACAGGTGCATAGTGAGAATCTTGATAATTTCTGTGAAATGTGACGTGTTTCCTGAAAATGATCATAAGGGGACTGACAGCAATCTCGACTGTCTATTGTGTGTGTGTGCTTCCCCTCTAATATGCACAGATTGCAATGCTATTTAATTTTAAATCAAGTGGCCTCAGATTCTGACAAATCATTTCTGTAGAGAAGGCAGTCTCTTATTTTTCCATTTGCTGCCAATAGAAATCTCACTGCTATTATCAGTCTAGAGCAGTGGTTCCCAACCTTTTTTTGACCAGGGACCACTAGGACTTTTTTGTTCAGTGCAGGGACCCCAAGGTTCAAAATAAAAATTCTGAGAATTTGAAAATAAACTTTAATCATAACTGTTAGTTAAACATTAAGCTTAGAATAATATTTGAATATATATATATTTATAATAGAGAACTTTTAATTGAAAATATTAATTTATTATGGGTTTATAACTTTGTTTTGCGGACCTTAATTTAGTTCTCACGGACCCCTGGGGGTCCACGGACCCCTGGTTGGGAACCAGTGGTCTAGAGGAAGAGAGCTGAATAAAGCTAAGATCTCATTTTCAATCCTTACTGCAAATGAAAGCTTATGTATACAATTACAAAACATTAATGAGGAGAACAGTTTGCCTGTATTCCACAGCAAAATATTAATCATGGATTAACTGATTCAGTTCAGTTGATTTATTTACAAGCTTTATATCCTGCTTTTCTGCCCTCACAAGAGCCACCAAGGCGGCTAACAAATTAAAACATACATGATAAAATCACATTTTAAAAACAGTAAAATCAGACCCCTGCAAACAAACATCATTAAAACAAATTAAAAACAGTTAAAATTAGTACAAAGACATAAAAACAGCAATTAGACATTTAGACCTTCGTATTCTGCTATGATCTTTATGGCCCTTCAGTCAGCAGCAACAAACACAAATTAAAGCTGGATTAACAGCCGAAAACCAAATGGATGAAATGACTGATGTGTGCAGCCACGACAGAAATGTTTGCACCCAAATTCAATTGAAGAAAAAGTGCTACCATTGGGGGAAAGTACGCAAGACCTAAACCTATCAAACACTTAATACAGTACCACAGGACAAAGGGATTACCACTTCTTTGAAGACAAGACCAACAGAACCCAAATTGCTTACTTTTATATACAGCATATCTGAACATTCAGTAGAAACAGTGTATTTCCATACAACTGCTGATATTCACAGTAGTTTTTGATTTACCTGATGGTAGAATCCAGCTTGAGCCATAGGATCTGGTTGCGCCCACCTATAACCTACATGAGGCCATGAGGTGAATGTCTCCCTTCTGTTAGCCTCACTATACATTAAAGACCTTCAAGAAAGAAAAAATGAATAGAATATTTCAACAAAGAATCCAGTACCAGGAAGAAAGAGAAGGAGCAAGGAAACCAAACAAATTAACCTATATATTTTGTAAGGCACTAAGACACTTTTTTATAATTTAAAAGAAAGGCAGGATATAAATACCCTAAATAAAGGTTTTGAAATCTTTAAACTCTTACATTCTTCAGTTCAGAAGCATTCAAAATTTCAAATTTTTTTCATTACAATCTGATTAAGAAATTATGCACAAATGAAAGACTGTAAAATATTTTTTCCTGTTAGTATTGATTCTCTTTTCCTTACCTATCCACTGATCGACCAGGCCCCACACCAAGTTCAGGTCGTGCACTGGGCAAGAGGTAAGATAATCTATCCATCACAGACGAGGCTACAGGTAAGGCAGCAATATTTTGATTTATCTTCTTGAGCTCACTGACAATGGCACTGGCGACAGATTTCAATACGTGATGGGGGAGATGGAATGTAACTGTTGCCCACTGCAGGAGAAAATAAAAACCCAACCTCTTGTAAATCGACAAAATTTTAAAGCACAAATGATACACAAGATGTCAGCCTCACATCCAATGACTATGCATTACTTAGGATACAATCTTGATACCTAGGCAAAAAAAAAAGTCACCAACATAGGTCAAGAGTTTCCAATATATACAATTTATATAATTTAATTACAGCTTGCCATCTTCTCTGTGTGGTAAGTTACACAATAAAGCAGATGTAGCACGCTTTGTTATTCTTGGGCATAAATGATGCCACATTGTTATACAAACACATATTAACAAGAGAATCCTCAAAAAACTTGTTAAACAGGGAACAACTTCTAAGCAGCAAAATCCCACTATTCTGGAGAGGAACTATTACAGATTAATCACAATGATTAGTCACAATGATTTCCCTCAGACATTTCATAACCTGCTGGACAAACCAGAAATGGAAGCAACCTAGAAAGTTGGAAAATAATTTGAACAGAAGTTTTGAAACTCTAGTATTGGTTTGGATCTAACTGGCCTCTGGGCACTCTGAAATTTTCAACGGTTTTTCTCCCTCCAAGCTATGAACACTTGTGCTGAGTCACATGCCAATTCCAGTACATACAAGTGGCTACAGGAGGAGAGCCAGGAAAGTCTGTTCCACTCACAGATCTCTGGATTCAAGACACTGTCTAAAACCTGTCCTTCTGGGTGCACATTCATGTTCTGGGATCCAGAAAATGATGAAGAAAAAAGTACGTAATTTTATTGACTAATATTAATCCAGAGTATGACTTTTCCTGATGACTGCTGAAAGCCATTGCATCTCAAAAAGGACAAATATACACTACTATAGGAATGCTGGAGTTTTAATACAGTAATTGCTCAGGTACAGTTTATTTAAAAAAGGTAAAGCACCCCTGTGCAAGCACCAGGTCATTCGTGACCCATGGGGTGACGTCACATCCCGACGTTTCCAAGGCAGACTTTGTTTGCGGGATGGTTTGCCAGTGCCTTCCCCATCAGTTTATTTAGCTACTGTTAAAAAACAGCCCAAGCTAACAAAATGCTGTGAAAGGACTGATGTGTGTGTGGGATACATTTCAAGAATATTAAAATCGGAACTTTTAAGAGCAAAAACTGTTAAGTAGAGAAAACTGCACAGTAGCTATATACCTGATGGGAAAGTAATCCATTCTTGAATGACCACTGCTTAAAATAACATTATTACAAGATTAATTCAGACAACTGCACAGGTGGATTCAAGCAATGAAAAAGAGTACCATTTTTTTTGCCAACAATAAAGTCCATAAGATCACATCAGACACTCAGAAAACCATGTTAAAAACTGTCAAGCTCTCCATCCCTTACTTGCTCCTATGACCAGGAGCATAAATCCTGAATAACAGATTTGTTGCACATTTGAAAAAAACTCGTAAAAAGCTGCCAACAGAGAACATAAATAGTCAAATAATAATCCCTCTAGCATTGAAACATTTGGAACATTTTCTTACCTTTGCAACTTTATGGTTTGCTGCTGTTTCGTGTGAGGTATTTTTTAAGCCATCTTTCAGTTGTGTAAGGAACAAATCATACCCCTCTGTGCTTGACACATCTACCTTCTCTATGCAAGCGGATAATAGTTGTTGAGCCTAAGACATGTAAAACAAGTTATCAATCCCTCAGAAACCAAAGAAAAGAGTCTTAGTTCTGCATGTGTATTTGCTTTATGTTTTCTATTTATAAGTTGCATTCCTATCAACAGGTGCTCAAGAAGTCTTGCAACCCACATTTTTAATATATGTGCAATCATGTTTTCAAAGTTCTTGCCCTTTTCAAAAAACAAGTTAAAGCTTTACTGATACTGGTTCTAGGTATGAATCCAATTTAAGAAAGTAGAAGCAAAATACTTCATATCCCACAAATGTTTTGAGGCACAAGCTACCTACATTGTGATGCATCAAAATAGTCAGATGGCAACCAATGGAAAAATTAGGCAGACATGCTCTCTCTTCCTTGCCTGATGTACAGATAACATCTGTTCGACAGCAAGTTGTCTGCAGCTAATAACTGTATATCTGCTCAAGGCAAACCAATACTATATATCTGGCTCAAGGCAAGTCCGCTATACCATGACAAGCTTACTACAAGTATTTAAAAAATAGATCCTCCAGAAGAAAGTCTATGAACAGTATAAACATAAGCTATTTCTGACTATGACAGAGCTGTGCCAGGCACCTGAACTCCCAGAAGGAGAAAGAGCACTGCAGACATTCACCAATAGCTTCCAACCAGGAAGGAGATCTGGCAAGAGGAACACAGGGCACCCACCAAAAGAAAACTTTTACCACCTCCAAAAGCAAAAATGGCCTTTCATATCAGCAGTAATTGCTCATTTATGTGCACTAAGGAAAGAACAAGTAGACAGGAAAGTCTTTTGTTTTTAATTAACTTGTAGCCCAGCTCAACATCCATATGAACTGGTCAAAGCATCTAAAAACCTAGCAGACACCCTGCCAGGTTCAACAAGCGCCATCAAAAGCCCGATCCAAACAAAAGGGTCCATTCTGAATGTACGAAAACATAGGATTTGGTGATGCTCCGCAGCCCTTTCAGGTCCCAAATAGGAAACAGGTTTTAAATTTGAAGAATAATCTCATAGCTAGAATATGGAAAAGGGCATACTAGCAACTGCAGCATTAAAAACTTTTTAAAGATACCTAGATAGTTAACAAGCCCTCAGATATTTATCTATTTAATTTATACCCTGCCTTTCTCCCCAGAGGGAACCCAAAATTCTGCTCTTCTCTGTTTTATCCTTCATTTCCCCCATTTTTTAAAACAGAAGCTCCATGGGAAATTGAGATACTTCAAGCCTATAGAACAGGACAATGGAAACAATGAAATAAATCTGACCAATTTACATAGCTTATAACTGTGTTGGCGAACCCATGGCACGTGTGCCACTTCCGGCACGCCAAGCCCTCTCTGCCGGCACACGCGGTTAAGTTGAGCAGCTGGGTGGCGGGGGCTTTGAACCGCTGGTTCAAAGCCCTCCCCTTCCCTGGACTCCCCGCCACCCAGCTCCCCTTCCCTGGACTCCCCACCGCCCAGCTGGGCAGCGGGGGCTTTGAACCGAGCGGTTCAGGGAAGGGGGGGAGCGGTTCAAAGCCCCCCCCCCACTGTCCTGCTCCGGGAGGCCAGGTCATCAGAGCTGGTAGACCTAGCCCCTGGGAAAAGCCATCCGCTGGAGGCCAGGTCATCCGGGCTGGTAGACCTAGCCCCCAGAGGAGGGAGGGGGAGAGAGAGAGAAGCAAGTGTTCCCTGCTCCGGGAGACCAGGTGTTATGAGTTGTTTTTTTCTAAACTAAAACCTCCGTATTCAGGTTAAACTGAAGTGGGAACTTGGCGATAAATAAGTAGGTTTTGGGTTGCAGTTTGGGCACTCGGTCTCTAAAAGGTTCGCCATCACTGGCTTTATAACCTTCATTTATGGTATGGTGTAATTTACCATGATCAGCAAGCTAGACATTTTGAACAACTAAGGCATAGGTTGGGTGCATGCCTTTAAATGTCACAGTCTGAATTATATTCAAATGCTAGCCCTTATTAATTCTTACTCCGTTGTTGTTTTTTAATGTTAGTCCACCTCCTTATGCATTTCAATGCAAATTATTATCAATGCAAATCATTCGCAGGACACAAACAATGGAACAAAATTCTGGTCCTACCCCATTTACAAAAATTCTCTGTCACTGGGAGACAATCTTCACTTAACTCAGACCAAACACACAAATGCCTGTTCTAACATATTCGTTACATGAATGATTTATGGAATGCACATGCACACACAAGATTAAGATTCACTAAAGAGCCTAAGAAAAATAAAGTTTAACATCTTTTAGCCATACATGACAAAAAATGGCCTAGCGTTTTAGAATGCCTAGCCTTGTAGTTTACAGAGTTCCGGACTCTACCAATACATAGTAATTTTTTAGTTAATATGTATGCTAAGTAGCAAGCTTACTCATACAATATAGGTTCTATTTACCTTTGGATGTCCCATACTCTAAAATCTGATGTGAAAAGAGGATGAACGGATTAAATTATTTTCAACACACTGATACACAAATCGGTTTAAAAATGACTTCATTTAAAACTATACCTGAATGTTATATTAACAGCACTTAAAACTGTTAAAATTGAATCCATGACTCTATATCATATTGAGTTACAGGCTGTTTGCTATGCAAAACAATGAATTAGGGAGTGAAGTGTGACTTGAGCTCAAGCATTATAAATAGGTCAGAAATTACAAGCCTGGGTCTGTGATGATTCGCGGGAAAGGAAAAGTCCCATGTCCTGCTTTTCTCACTCCCCCACTGCCCCCTTCCCCAGCTGCTTTATCTGTTTCCCCTAACAATGCTGCAAGAGGCCCGCAGAATCCCTGGGGAGCTTGCTTCCAGTACTTTCAAACAGGGTTTCTAACGGGAGTTGAGCTTGGGATTGGTGGACAAGGTGAAGAGGGGTAAGTGTGTGGCTGAATGCTTGAGTCCCTGCAGTTTCTGAGCTGTTTGGGGTGTATCTGTGTGCAAGTCCCCTTCTAGCTTTGGTGAGTGCACTAGAAGCACATGGTCCTGCTGGGAGGGACATCTGTTTGAGTGAGATGAGCCAGCTGCCTGCTATTGCTTTGTACAGAGGGCACATAATCAAATAAGTTAGAAAGTGTTAGGGGAATGAACTCCCCAACTGAAGCAATATGGGTGGAAATACTGGGCCTTAAGGGTTACTAAAAAGTGGAGGTGTACTATTGGCCACCGTATCAAACCACTGAGGCTGATCTTGAGATGGAGAAGGAAATAATGGAGGTGACTAAAGCAGATAATGTTGCGATACTGAGAGACTTCAACTGTCCTCACATTGACTGAGTAAACATGTGCCAGAGGCATGCTGAAGAAATGAGATTCCTAGACATTCTAAATTACTACACTGGAACACTTGGTCACAGAACCAATGCGAGGGGTAGTGCTCTTGGACTTGGTTCTAAGTAGGGCTCAAGACCTGGTGAGAGATTTAGAGGTTGTTTCACCAATGGAGAACAGTGACCATACTGCTACTGAGCTCAGCATTCACATCAATGGAAAGTTACCCCTAAAGTCCAAAACTGTAACATTTGATTTCAAAAGAGGAATTTTACAAAAATGAAGGTAATACTTAAAAGGAAGCTGAAAGGAAAGAGAGTCTACTCCCTAGAGGATGCTTGGAAGCTATTTAAAACTACATTAATTGTAGACAGAATGCATTCCCCAGGTTAGGAAAGGAATGCCAAGCCTAGAAGAATGCCTGCATGGTTAACAATGTAATTGAGGGAGCATATAAAAAGCAAAGAGGCTTCTTTTTAAAAACTGGAAGGTCTGCCTCAATTAAATGAACAGAATGGACCACAGGTTCTGGCAAAAGCAATATAAATTAATAATTAGGCATGCAAAATGAGAATTTGAGACGAGAACTGGTAAAAACATCAAAACAAACAATATGTCATTAATATATCCAGAGTAGGAAATCAGTCAGAAAAAGCAGTTAGGCCTTTCTCTTATGGATGAGAAACTGGTTAAGTGACAGGAAGCAAAGAGTAGGAAAAAAATGGACAGTTCTCACAATGGAGGGAAGCAGTGGAGTCCCACAAAGATCAGTATCAGGGCCAGTACTATTTCATTTGTTCATAAATGATTGGGAAATAGGGGTGAGTAGTGCAGTGGCCAAGTTTGCAGATGACACAAAATATTCAGGATATGAAAACCAAGGATAACTGAAGAGCTTCAGGAAGATCTCCACAAATTGGGTGAGTGAGCAACAATGGGCGAAAACACATGGTCGCTTTAGCCTCCTTTATTCCGTTTCAGCCAGGATTCAGCCAGGATCGAAAGCATGCGTTTCGCCGAAAGTGTGTTCGATCCTGGCTGAATCCTGGCTGAAACAGGGAATAAAGGAGGCTAAAACGACCATACATTTTTGCCCCGAGTGACAGATGATTTCAGTGTTGGTTAAGTGTAAGGTGATGCACATTGGAACAAAAAAATCCCAGTTTCAAGTATAAGCTAATGGGGTCTGAACATGCTGAGACTAAGAGGGTTAAAGATCTTGGGGGTCATAGTAGATAGATCAATGGAAGGGTCAACCCAGTGTACTGCAGAAGTTAAAAAAGGCAAAGTCTGGGATTATTAGGAAAGGGATTGAAAATAAAATGGCTGATATCTCAAAAAGGACACTGCAGAGCTGAAAAAAGTACTTTAGAGAGCAACCAAGATGATTAGGTGGCTGGAGCACCTCTCTTATCACGAAAGGCTGAAGAGTCTGGGACTTTTCAGTTCAGAAAAGAGACAACTAAGGGGGAGATGATAGAGGTTTATAAAATTATGCAAGGGTTAGAGAGAGTTGACAAAGATAACTTTTTCTCCTTTTCTCTAAATACTGGAATTCAATGGCATCCCATGAAGCTAATGGGCAGTAGATTCAGGATGGACAAAAGGAAATTACTCCTTTACACAATGAATGATTAATATGTGGAATTCACTGCCAGAGGATGTAGTGATGGCCACAGGCATAGACAACTTTAAAAAGGGACAGATTTATAGAGGAGAGGTCTATCAATGGCTGCTAGCCATGGTGACTAAAGGGAATCATCACGTTCAGAGGCATTCTGAATACCAGTACCATGAGGCAACATCAGGGGAAGGTCTTGGCCTATGCTCTGCTGTTGGACTTACAGAGAAACTAATCGGCCACTGTGTGAAACTGGATGCTTGGCTAGATGGACCACTGGCCTGATCCAGGAGGGCTGTTCTTGTGCTCTTAATGCTGATGGCTGGCATGATTTCCTCAATGTAAGGTACTATTTTGCCAGCACATTGACTGTCCTTGTGGAGCTGGTGCTACTGAAACATTGGCTCATATTTTCTTTGACTGCATGCTGGTATCCCCTTTGAGAGATTTCTGGATTCAGCCAGTGATTGCTTCTGGTGCTTCTTCAGTTTTTTTTAAAAAAGCAGAAACTGATTTTGGCATGCTGGCTGTGGCAAAAACTTTGGTTGTAGTGGCTTCAAGACAAGGGATGGTATTAGCGTGGTTTATGTTGTCCAAGAAAGCTGGATCATCTGATTATTTTAAAGTAAAAGTATTTTGCCACGCAAACTGCCACCCAAAATCCAGTCCCTCTCCTCATTTGCAGACATTGTTCCTAACAGTTTCAGAGAAGGTTTTATCCCCGCCCCCCCGGGGCCTGGATTTTTCTGCAAATCTGGAAGACCCTCCAGGTTTGCGCAACTTTACATTGTAGATTGGATGGCCCCACTGTGTGGACTTTCCATGCCAGAGTAATCCTGTTATATCCATTATGTCAGTAGTTCAGGCCACTGGGTGTTCAAATAAATGGTCTTCCTTAGTGACAGAGAAACAAGACCTCTTCCAACCTCCTGTGCAACCATTGTGCAGGACAGAAAGTACTTCAAATTCTCAATTAAGAGGTTATAAAATATAGAGAACAAAAGGCATGTAAGCGGCATGACCAGAGGTTTTGGTTTATAAAGGTAAAGGTCCCCTGTGCAAGCACCGGGTCATTCCTGACCCATGGGGTGACGTCACATCCCGACGTTTTCTAGGCAGACTTTGTTTATGGGGTGGTTTGCCAGTGCCTTCCCCAGTCATCTTCCCTTTACCCCCAGCAAGCTGGGTACTCATTTCACCGACCTCGGAGGGATGGAAGGCTGAGTCGACCTTGAGCCGGCTACCTGAAACCAACTTCCGTTGGGATCGAACTCAGGTCGTGAGCAGAGCTTTTGACTGCAGTACTGCAGCTTAACACTCTGCGCCACGGGGCTCCGTGGTTTATACACCTCAATAAAATAAAGGTTTTACGTAATTACAGATATGCTTAAATTGTTTCAGCAACCAAAGCATATGCATGCTTATTCAGAAAATATATGAATTGGAAAGCCATAAACTACATTAAAAACAAACAATACATCTAATTCTCCACGTAGCCCCACCAGTGGATACTTAAATCCATGGATCAAGGCCATGTAGAAAGAAGGATTTTTCTGCCACCCCTCCCCGGAAACAGAGGAATGTTGTCTGCACTTGCGTAGACAACGCCTCTCCATTGGGCTGGTGGCATCCACCTCCATCACATGTTGGAGATGTTGGAGGAAGGGGAGCCATCCATGGCTGTAGGCCAGGGGGAAGGGCAGCAGCTCCCCCTCACCACCATTGTTGTTCCCCTCAGAGTGCAGAGAGAACATATGATTGGCCTGAATGGCAGGGGAAGGAAGAATTGGCAAGGGGGCAGGTGGAGGCGATAGCAATGCAAACAGGGAGGCGGGGAGAATAGGAGTCCCCACCACCCCTGCCGTATCAGTCAGTTAGGCAGAGGAAGCAGTACTACAGGTGGGAGGTTGGCTAGCTGGTGAGTGACCAGCTTTATGAGGAAATGGGGCAGGTGAGTTAGCCAGCATGAGGGTGAAGTGGTAGGGAGGCAATAGAGCCCAGAAGAAAGCAGCAGGGGTCAGGGGGAAGCAACAGGAAGAGTGGAGGAAGGAGGCAAACCAAGAAGAAAAGTATCAATGGGGGAACAGGACAAGTGAGGGAAGCCAGTGGGGAGGGGCCAAAGAGATGTGAAAGTGTCGAATGTCCCTACTTGACATTAAAAAAAATTATTGACAATTCAGCGAATTGGTTTTTAAATGTCTTGATTTAAATCCGCCCTTCTTTGGAACGAGGCCAGCAGGTTATTTTGCACCATTTGTATCCAATATTCATCTTGAAAAATTAGCTTCGAAAGTAATGAGCACATACAAATAAGCAATAACTACATTAATCTTTCCTCTGGCAGCTGTAGCAGACTAGCAATGTACTCTAAAAAACTAGTTAATATTTTTGTTCTGATCCAGCCAGTTTAAAAATCTGAGAAATAGTGGGGGCACCAGCACTCCCCCCCACACCAGCAATAACAGTAACAGCTCTCAAATCAACAACTTACCTCTGTAACAGGCAATTCAAGCTGAACCACATCATCTTGCTTAGAAACAGGTGTTTGCAGAGCAGTGTCCAACAGCAAGATGCCATTCAGATCTTTCCTGCATCCAACTGCATAATCATCCACAAAGATGACTTTATCCACAGCAGAAATATACTGACATTTCACCCGTCCACCTGGCTTAGCTGTACAAGAGTAAAAAAGAGAATTTTTGTAAAGTTGTAGTCTCTTTTGATAGTAAAAGAGAGAATAACTACCCTTTCATTTCCAGGAACAAAAGCAGTTTATCTTATCCCACAGTTACATAAATTATTATGGATCAAGCTTATGATCATGCTTCTACCAATGTGGTGGAGATACATTCTACTAACCCCCTCACCCCCAAGCACAGGTGTTTCCAGTCTCCTCCTTTCAACAGCAGCTCATATGATACCTGACAAGCAAACATGTAAATTTGGGGCAGCTTCAGAAACACACAGGATAGTCAAGCCAAGGAACAAAACCAGATATTCCATCATGCATGTTTTTATATGAGCCTAACAGGGTTCTTCAAATTGCAGCCACTGTTTTTTAAAGATGAATGCTTAGTGTGTGCATTCATGTCTTAATTGTTTTGCATACTGTAACAGAGGACCTTTTTTAAACCAGTGGTGGTCAACCTTTCCAGCCAGTGCACCATAAATGAAATCCAGAACATGATAGTGGTTCTCTTTGCAATACAATATATATATTCCCAGTGTTCCAATGTTCCAATGAGGTTTTTGCCTCTAGTCTTCAAACATCTCTGACCTATGCCATTCAGAAGCGCCGCAATTTGACCACCCATGTTTTAGAAGATTAGTTTCAAATCTTTATATCAATTATTTTGATACTTTGTTTCATTCAATCCTCGAATACCTTTCAGACAGCACACACAAATCTCTCCTGAAGATGAAATGAAAATCAAGTCCAAGGTGTGACCCCTTTCATGTGCTGGACCCATTATAATTTGAGAAAGGCCCAGAACAGCCAAAGAAGCTATTAAATCCTGGGCCAGCCCTGGTAAGTAGTACTCAGCATGAATGTGGAAGTCTTCCAGAACAGTAAGTCTTGGTGTCTCCAGAACCGCACCAAAGAGCACCTCTGTCAGCTGAGACACAGTGCCCTAGGCAGCCAGTAAGCAAGCAGAATGCCTAATCTATCCTTAGTCCCTGACGTAAAGAACATACAATCAATGCCAGCTATAGTTTGTACTGGAACTCTGTGAAAATTCAAGGACTCACAGAGGGTAACAGACACCTCTCCTCCCTGGCCCCTAGAGTGGGCTGATGAAGGACCACATAGCCAGGTGGAGTTAATTGGGATGGACAAATCATGTTATCTTCTTCCAACCACATCTGTAATGCAAGCCAGGTCAATTTTATTCTGCTGTAGTAACCCAAACAGGCATCCAGTTTTGTGCTTCACCAATCTGGTATTGCACAATGTTAATGAAGATATGGAGGGAATCGAGGCCGTTGCATCATCATCTTTCTGGCTGCTATGGTGGTTAGATAAACAGTGAGCATTCTTGCCAAATACTGGCCTTCTTTGAACATAACCACCCCCATGTCTACCAGTTTTGAAAACAATACTCCCAAGTGAGGGCTAACCAAAGCAGAGTGAAGTGACACCATCACTTTGTATGATCTGGACATGGACACTACACTTATGTTGATGCAGCCCCAAATCGCATTTGCCTTTTCAGCTACTGCATCACACTGCTGACTCATGTTCCATGTATGGTCTACTAAGAATTCTAGATTCTTTTTTGCACATACTACTGCCATGACAAGTCTTCCCCAACCTATAATTATGAATTTGGTTTTTCCTACCTAAATGCAGAACTTTAGATTTATCTTTTGAAATTCATTTTGCTAGTTTTAGCTCAGTTTTCCAGCCTGTCAAAATCATCCTGTATTTTGACTCTGTCTTCTACTATATTTGTATCATTCTAAAGACTTATGGGTTGGTCCTAGGATTGCAGGTAGCAGACTGGTGTCTCTCTCCCGCTCCTATACTAGGGTGGCCAGTCTTCAGGCTGCGCAGGCCAGGGTAAGAGCCATGGGGCAAGAGTCCTTGTGCTCTCGCACTTTGGTTCATGTCCAGACACTCATGCCCCTAGCCAAGTGCTGGCCTGTTTAAGCTGGCTCCTACCCAGCTGGGGCTTACCTAGCAAACAGGGATTCCACATTGAGAATGGGAGGGTCTGTGTGGCCTGCTTCTTCCAATCAGTGGCAGGGACTGTACTACTGTCTTCCTATTGACCAAGCAGACCTATATCCTACCCAACGGATGAGGCAAGAGTCCTTGCGCTCTCGCACTTTGGTTCATGTCCAGACACTCATGCCCCTAGCCAAGTGCTGGCCTGTTTAAGCTGGCTCCTACCCAGTGGGCCTTACCTAGCAAACAGGGATTCCACAGTGAGAATGGGAGGGTCTGTCTGGCCTGCTTCTTCCAATCAGTGGCAGGGACTGTACTATTGTCTTCCTATTGACCAATCAGACCAATATCCTACCCAAAGCAGTATGGTCAGTTTATCTGTGTGGTCTGCCATTTGAGGAAGTTCTTGTTATCACCTTGATGTCTGCCTGAGCAGTACTTAGGAAGATTCAACCAGTTACAAATTACTTAAAGAAGCTCACTGGTACAAGATTTTAGAACTCCCACAAACAGTCCCTTTAATTTTTTCTTACTTTGACATTATTTTCTCACAGCATTAAAAATTATAAATATACTTGTTATCCGAATATCTGATGTATATCATAGATACCTCCTTTATGAAATAGTGTTCATCTTCCTTCACACTCCGGTTTTTATTCTATAAAATTGCCATGAGTGGCATATTTGCCCTGTGAATCAATTAACTTATGGAATTAGATCCTACTGAACATCCCTACTGATGGAAGGATTTCTGTCCATGCACCATGATCCCCCTCCCCCTTCTTGCTGCAATGCCCCCCCAACGCAGCTGAACAGAGGATCCCCAGCAACAGCATAAGGAGAAAGGTCAGATGTCTGCAATAAGAAAGAGGAAATGGTAAAAACTCCCCTCTTTCATCAGAAAAAATCCTCTGTGGGATCCAACCCAACAGCTTGTTCATTCACTTCATAAAAACCCAAGTTGATCATGACTTGAATCTGGTTCCCTTCTTCTGGGAGCACATCCCATACCAAACACAGCTGCATGAATGCTAGTGCAACTCAGCTCTGGTCAGTACAGTTTGCTTGGTCATTTACATATATATTTGTATTCTGCCTGTTATACTCAAAGCAACCAACAAATAAAAATATTACAATAAGGAAAACATTAATACTTAAGAAGTTAATAAATTCAAGCATTAAAATCCTCAACATTTCAGATATTACCCTAACTCACTAATCACATTATTTCTAAAAGAGGCCAGTAGCTTTAACAGGCAGATCAGTCAACTAAAGCTTTAGGTGCTTAATTGCAGACAATCAATTTTCAGCCCTACTGATTAAAATGAAGGGCAAACTTGTTTATCGACTTTTAAAACTATTTTGTTTGGATGTTGCTGCGACCAGAAGTAAATGAAACATTAAGAATGGCCTTTCCTTTCAACAATGGCTAAGTAGTACACAAATTTTGACTAGCCAACCAAAATTATGACCATTAGGACCTGCTCCAGAGGGATGGAACTCCCCCCCACCCCGAACTTCAGAGGTACCAATGTCCTACCTCTCCACTGAGCAAACTCTGTAGCCTTCCTCCAGCCTAAGGCTGGAACCATGTCATTGCCTCTCAAGAAAATAGGACAGTGTCATAATCAGTTGCATTGCATTGAAGTTTGGAGGTGTGTAAAGTGTGCTTATCATACGGGGAATTGCCTGCCCTCCTTCTGAGTTCGCGATAAGGAAAGGACCTTTTCTATTACTACTTCTTTCCTCCTGTGCCTATCCATCCCCCAACAAAGCTACTGAAACAGCAGCTACCTCTCCCATCCCAGCACAGCCACCACCCCCCAATACATAAACTGCCACTGCCCACCACCATTGACACCAGTCTGATAGAAAGGCTAAAAAAGATAGGGACATGCCAACGGCAGTTCAAAGAGTGAGCAACAGACGAGCAGGGAAGAGAGACGATGTAGCAACGAAAGCTTGCAAGCGTACAGAGATGCTTGCCAGTGACCCCCACAAAGACCAACAAAACAGAGTTGCACTTACCTGTAACTGTTGTTCATCAACAGCGCAGGCCTGCTTCCAGATAGTTTTTAAAGCTTCCTTGGACTCGAGGGGGGCACCCCTCCCATCCAGAGCCAACACAACGGCTTTTTCCCACCAAAAGCCATCATGTGCTCAGGAGGAGCAATGCCTCCTTTCTCTCAGTATATGCATGTCCACCGCAAACCTCTCAATGTCTTAAGGGGCACTTACTACCAGATGAGAGGGCTCACAGTGGGGCAAGAGGGAGGGAATGTGTGTCTGCACAGAATACATCAATAGACAACAGTTACCAGTAAGCGCAACTCTGTTTTCATCTCCCATCTTCACTGCAGCCTCACTTTGAGAATTTTAGCGAGGTACTCACCAAGAGATCGGGGTGGACTGAAGTACAGCTTTTCCAACACCTGCACCTCTCTTCGATTGCAGGTCCAGTGCATAATGTTTCACAAACATGTCCTCTGCTGACCAAGTCAGTGCCTTGCAGGTGTCTACAAGTGGCACCCTTTGATGGAACACAGCAGAGGAACCTTGTGCCCTGGTGGAGTGGGCCATGACATCAAGAGGGCAACACTTAACCACAGCCATGCAACAAGGGAGAACTGCCTCTACCACCCACCTAAAGAGCGTTTGGGAGAGAGGCAGCTTTCCCCTTTTTTAGGGCCTGATTAACAAATTAAAAAAAGAGTTGTCAATTCTAAACTTTGGTTTGGTCCTATCAATGTAATATAATAGTGCCCTTCTGATGTCTAATGAGCTAAGGGCTTTTCCGGCATCAGTCAAAGGAGATGGAAAAAACACTGGTAAAACAACTTCCTGAACCAGGTGGAACTTCAAAACCACTTTGGGGAGAAATTCTAAGCTAGAGTGAAGGACCACCTTTTCGTTGAAAACTGAAGAAAGGGGGATTGACTCTAAGGGCTATCAATTCACTCATTATTCTGATGGATGTAACTGCCACCAAAAAAAGTACCTTCCGTGACAATACAGGTAGGGGACATGAGGCTAGTGGCTCAAAGGGGGGGGACATAAGCTGTGATAAGACTAATGATAGTGACCATTGTGGGATAATAGTGGGCACAGGAGGAAAGGCATTCACCAATCCCTTGAGAAAATGCTTAGCCAGTCTCTGGGAAAAGAAAGAGGTACCCTCAACCAGGTTGTGGTATACAGAAATAGCTCAAAGGTCTGTGGTATACAGAAACAGTTCAACTTTAACAGATGCTGTGATTAGACCCTTATGAACTAATGATAACAGCTACTCCAAAACCTCGGGCAATGGGCATGAAACTGGGGTTCCGACATTGGAACCAACAGAATTGAACGGGTCAAGGAAGGCTTCTGTATCGACTCCAGAATGGATTTAGGCTAATCAGCACCTGACAACGCCTTTTCCCACAGAGCAGCCTTAAGCAGAAAGGCCCTATCGGACCTGGCCTTGGGGGTAAACATTCGACAAATGCTGCACGCAGTGACATTGTGTGCCTCCCCTTACCACATAAGGCACAGCTCATGCTGGCTGCTGTGGGTCATCTTGATTGCACACTGTGAGCATTTTTTAACAGGACTTTAGAGACATCATTTCGGGAGAGGGGGAGGCGGAGGACAGGTCAGCGAGAGCTTCCTCATCCCTACACAGTTTAACACAGGGGTGGGGAACCTTTTTCCTGCCAAGGGCCATTCGCACATTTATAACATCTTTCGGGGGCCATACCAGGTGTAGATCTCCCGGTGGGGGGGGAGGCTAGGGTTGCCAGGTCTCCAGCCACCACCTGGAGGTTGGCAGACAAAAGTTAGCATGCTGTACAGTAGTTAGCAACTATGAAACACAGCAACAATTGCAAAACTTAAATAATTGAAATAGTGTTATTCAATTCTCATATACACTATTAGCAACATCAAATTCACTTAACAAATAAGCTATTTTAAGCAAACAGTAACAAAAAATCAGTCCATTGAGTCAAGGTTCAAAGTCCTTTTGACTGTAAGTCCCATAGGTTGAGGAGGTTCAAGAGGTATGGTTGATTATGTTTCCATTTATACAGAAGTCCGGTAGTCTTTCTGTTTCGGCTTATAAAAAGCCTTCCTCAGCGACCACTACATGAGACAAATCATAAACACCCAGAGAAAGCCTGCAGGGCGCCCCCACTCCCCCCTCCCAGGTGGGAGGGCAGCCAGCGGTGGGCCCCAGAAAACGAGGCACCAGGGGGGCGCAGCCCACAGTCGATTGGCAAGGGAGGAAGGGAGGAAGGAAAACAGAGAAAGAGGAAAAGGGAGGGAGGGAGAAAGAGAGAGAAAGGGAGAAAGAAATGGAGAGAGGGGGAGAAAGAAAGAAAAGGACAGAGGGAAAGAAAAAAAAGGATGGAGGGAGACAAAGAAAGAGACAGAAAAAGAGGGAGGAAGAGAGGGAGAGAAAGGAGAAAGAGTGACAGAAAAAGAGGAAGAGAGAAAAGCCTCCCCCCCCCACACACACACACGCATGCCGGCCTGTGCGACCGGGCCCCAGCCACCCCACCTCCCCCGCCCACACACACACACCCGGCGGCGCACGGAGCACCAAGCAACAGGGCCCCAGTCTTCGTGCACTCCCCCCCCCCAGAGTCTATAAAAGCCCTCCCCAAGCCCAATTGGTTCTGCATGCATGCTCTGCTGCCGGGAGCCGCCAGCCTCCCCCCCCCGCTGCTCAACAGTCGACAGGCAGCGAGAGGGGCTTACAATGTGCCGCAGTGTTCCTGCACGCCGCAGCTGTAGGGGGCAGCCTTGGGGGAAGAGTCCCTCCCCCTCCCCTCTCGCCGACCAACAACCAACAGTCAGTGAGAGGAGGTCCAAAGGGCGCTACAAGGGCGCTGTAAGCCGTGGCCCCAGGAACACCCTCGGGGAGGGCCACCCTGCACCCCGCCTCCGCGGCAGGGTTCCCGGAGCTCCCGAGGGCCACAAAAAATGTCCTCGGGGGCCGCATACGGCCCCCGGGCCTGAGGTTCCCCACCCCTGGTTTAACAGAAAAGTCTATTGTGAAAATGAAAGTAGAGCTGGGATTCTCCTTCACTGGAGAACACTGAGGCCTACGACCAAGAAAGAGCGAGAGAAAAAACTGAAAAGTCCTCGAGAAAACAAGTGGTGGCAAAAAAGGAACTGAAGGAAGGGGGCACCACTCCACCTGAGCATGTGACGACTTTGTCCAGGAAAAGCCGTTGTGTTGACTCCGGAGGGGAGGGGCACCCCCCTTGAGTCCGAGGAAGCTTAAAAAAACCCTATCCAGAGGCAGGCCTATGAGTGCAGAGTCCTCAATGCATGGAAGACGGAAGATAAATATTGCTTATTAAACAATTATCACACTGCTCCTTCAGTATTTTATAGTCACCTTGCTGAAGCTTTGGCAATATGCAAATATACTCCATCTATTTCTCAAATTAGTTGAAAAGTAGATGATCAACTACAGTTACTGGTTGACAGATGTAGGTACAAAGTATCATGACAAGCATCTCTCAGAAGAAATTTCTTCAAAGACTTCCTAAAACTATGCAAGCTCTGCAGAATTTAGAAGGCAAGGGGATCACAACTGATAAAGCTCACCATTCTCACCTCAAAGATCTTACCTCTTCCACTAAGAGGATTTAGAGCAGGTGCTCTCCTGCAGATCTTAATGGATGGTGGCAAGTGTGTATGGTCGTGGGGATGGGTACTTATATGTAGAGACAATATGCCACTCATACAGGACTCTATTAGTACCTGATGGTTAAAACCAGCACTTTAAATTATGCCTTGAAGACAACTGGAAGTCCTTAAGGCTGACACCACGAGAAGGAGCCTGTGGCATTCTGTACCAGATGATGTTCCTGGACAGTTTTGTTAATAGAAAGAACCAATTTAGAATGCACTGCAGTAGTTAGCCCTTGAGATTATGAAGGCAGGAAAATTTGTAGCCTAATACCCATTATCCAGGAAGGGTGCACTCAGCATTCCAAATTTAACTGATAAAGGTGCCACAAGATACAATCCTGGCTCATTAGCAAACCAGATTTCCCAAGATAACTCCACTCATGACAGGTAAACCCATCCAAGATAGACTCCAAATACCAAGTGTTATTTCCACCTTATCCAGATTAAGTTTTGGCTCATTTTTCCTCTTCTGTACCTCTCTTGCATCAACATTTATTGTATAAGACTTATACACAATCTACTATCACAGGAACATAAACTTCAGTGCTATCAGCATACCGGTAACACATATACCAAATCTATGAAAATCCCAGACAAAAACTATTCACAGATGTCAGTAATGTTAAAAAAACAGATGTGGAAATCTCAAATAAGAGTTCCATGATAGAGAGATATACCTTTTATTGACATCTCAACATTGCTGCCAAAGTGATGGCAGGAACTATGCTGACTAAATTGCAGCTCCATATTCCCACATGGACTAGGCTAAACAGCCAATAGAAATTATTTCCAAAGAGATGTCTTTATGTGCAATAGGTTTATTTCCTTTAGAATTCAATTCTAGTGATTATGCTTATTTTACACCATAGAGTGCTAACGCCAATGTACATTTAAACTTTCCTGAGACATTGCTTCTTTGCACCATGCTGAGTGACTAGAAACAATAATATATTTAATACTGGGCATAGGCATGGGTGGAAACATGAAGAAACACACAGAAAAAAGCCAAATTAATGTAGTAAGCATACTACGTCTCCAGCTTGAGGCTGTTTCCAGGGGGGAAAAGGTACAGACTGTGAGGTGAGACAAATAAGCAGGCAAATAAACTTGCAGGCAAAGTGTTCTGCCTCCGCTAACACATGGGATTGTAAGACTGATATAAAACCATATGAGATGGAAGACAACAATAATCAATTCCAGTTCAAACATTTACAAAGCACACAGTGGGCAGGAGCTAAGGTCTGTTTCCAATACCACTTCCATAAGTGGGACAGAATGTTACTACCTTCTCCTTTACACTGCAACCCACTGAGCTCCCCAAAATACCGCTCCTGGGGGTCAGGAGATCCTCAATTACAGCATGAGGGGAGAACTGGGAGTCTGAGAGCAGAGGGTTAATAAATATTAACCTTTGCTCTAACCCAAGGTTTTTTAAACTAAGAAATCCCTGACCCGTTTTAATCCTGTGCTTGACATCAAATAGAAGAGCCAGTGTGGTGCAGGGGCTAGAATGTTGGACCAGGATCTAGGAGACCAGGTTCCCCATCTCCTCTCTACCATGAAAGCTTGCTAGGTAATGTTGGAATAGTTACTCTCCCTCACCTACCACCCAGGCCTGGTTGTGAGAAGATAATAGAGGAGGGGAGAACAATGATGTAAGCTGCTTTGGCTCCCCAAATAAGAGAAAAGTATAAATATCTAAATAAGTAAGAACACTAGTGCTCAGCTTCATTACCCAGTGAAGTTAATGCAACTTAGAGCTACTCTACAAAAAAGTACAGTAAATTCACCTTAAACTAAGTCAAAGTCTGCAATTTTACTTCCAAGGAGCAATGGTACTGTTACAAGTTCAAGTCTCATCTATACAGAAGAAAATAGTAGGAATGGGCAGTCAATCTTCAAGACTAACTTCAGCCCACTTCTATCTAAAGCATTCATATTCCTGCTGAAGCAACCCAAGAAACTCAAAGGTTGTTTTCCTGCTCAGGTTCACTCCTCTCAACAACTTAAAGGGTTGTTAAAATGCCAAATTACATCTTTGCTTAACTCCCTCCAAGATCTGCAATATAATTAATGAATCCTGTAAGGTAATAAATCATTGTTGATATACTAGAAAACCCAACTGAGGCCACCCTATTAATTATGTTATTTATTTTTAAGTATTTATACTCCACCTAGGCCAGAAGGTTCAAGATGGACATTGATACTGTTTGCTTTGCAGCTACCAGCACAATTTATAGATAAAGCAAAATTACCTCTAATAATGCAATCCTAAATAGTTACAACCTTTTAAATCTGCTGAAGTCAATGGGTTTAGAAAGGTGTAACTATTTAGGTTGATATTGCAGAATTGTTAAGACTTCGGTGTATTTACAAACATAACTGCTCACATTGCTGAAGATTTGCTTAAGTCACTGGTACTAGTGTACCGGCATAAACTGTAATAATGAAAATTAGCCCTAAAAATGGGATTAACGTTATGTGTAGTAAAGTACACACTATTAAGGACAAATAAATTACGACATTACCTGTATATAAAGGCTGAAAAACCCTAAATATTTCTAGTATTTTTAATGTGTACTACCACACGCAAAGAATTTTGGTAACAGTCTTTACACATGAGCTGAAAACTGTATCTTTACTAACCATTAAGTCACTGTGGTCTACTTGGATTTTTAGATTCCATCCCACCCCAAAGATTTAAGACAAACGACACAAACATATACCCAAAGCTACAGTAAAGTTGGCTAAATTAAAGAAAAAATGTATCTTTAATATTTTGTTCAGATTTAATAACTATATTAACTTTTAGGGCTATTTTTGTTCGTATTTGATCCATTTTTCCTCTGACATTGATTTTAGTGATTACCAATCCGTTCCTGATTAGACTTTCAGAAACATGGCAATTTCCACAGCAATTTCCCAAGTGTTCACCACTATGAATTTATAAAGAAAAATGGCTCATCTCAAATAACAACCAAGCAATCAATACCTCACACTATCCCACCAATATCCTTGTTGTGCTACAAATGAGATGTCCATAGCATACACAACAAAAACAAGAAAAATGTGGTACACAAATTATAGACAAACATTTTTCATGCTATCAGTTGTGCCATATTTGTTTCCTTTTCCTGGTACTACGTAAAAAATCTGAAAAACAAAATAAATTAAAAACCATAAGAACCCTAAAAGATCAAGAGCAGTAATATCTGTTGTTGAACAAGCATTCCACGTCTATCACCAGAACATGTTTGTTTTTATTACCACACAAATTAATATGCTTTACCACAATTCTAAGTGGCACCTTTAAAAGGTTATTAGGCAGGCTTATGCTGATTCAGCATAACCTAAAATATACTAGAAGTTCTAAAGGCTGTTTTTCATACATACTGTGAACATCAACACAAGAGGTTTCTAAGCAAACATTAATGACAGACTAGTTGAAAGAAGCATCTGTAACACTACTCAAGATTCACTAGCAGGTACTATGCAGATCTACTCAGATACAAGATCGATGGAGTTCAATGGGACTTCTCCCAAGTATATATAGGCTGGCCATCTCACTTCCTATACGGACGAACTTTCTGTGTGAGAAACAGTTTTCAATCTGCGTAATTACTTGTCCACATGCTGGGAAACGCAGAACCAATCGTGGCTTCCAAATACATACGAAGGCAAGAAAGGACACACATACAACATGTTAGCGCCACGCACACAGGTCATGTTATTTTCCTGAACAGAAGTCCCTGAAACTGGCTTTAGCGACACTTCCCCTCTCGGTGGTTACAAAACCAAGACCTTTCACCGGTGCCGCTGACAGAATTGGTACAGAAACTGGCTTGGAAACAAGCGGGACGACCGATTTTTAAAGCGAACAGTTTATGAAAGTAGTAGAAAAGGGCAAGAGTCCAGTAGCACCTTAAAGACGAACAAAAATATTTTCCGGCAGGGTGTGAGCTTTTGTGAGCCACAGCTCACTTCTTCAGTAGTAGAAAAGAGCCAGAGTCCAGTAGCACCTTAAAGACGAACAAAAATATTTTCCGGCAGGGTATGAGCTTTTGTGAGCCACAGCTCACTTCTTCAGTAGTAGAAAAGGGCAAGAGTCCAGTAGCACCTTAAAGACGAACAAAAATATTTTCCGGTAGGGTATGAGCTTTTGTGAGCCACAGCTCACTTCTTCAGTAGTAGAAAAGAGCCAGAGTCCAGTAGCACCTTAAAGACGAACAAAAATATTTTCCGGCAGGGTGTGAGCTTTCGTGAGCCACAGCTCACTTCTTCAGATACCTGAAGAAGTGAGCTGTGGCTCACGAAAGCTCCTACCCTACCAGAAAATATTTTTGTTCGTCTTTAAGGTGCTCCTGGACTCTTGCCCTTTTCTACTACTGCAGACAGACTAACACGGCGACCCACTGTGAGTTGATGAAAGGAAAAACAGAAAACAGAAAAACGAGAAGAGTGGGAGGCAATTCTCAAAGGGAAGGCCCGGATGACGGCAGGCAACTTTGGACTCTCAACTCCACCTTCCTACCGTACCCTCCCTTCCGCCCTTCCAGCCGTTTTAAGAGCGCCAGCCGGCCTCCTCGGCCTGCTTCGGCTCCTCTCCTTCCGAGAGCGGCGAAGGGACGGGGTCGGTCGGTCGGTCGGGGGAAGGAAAGGAAGGCGGCTCACCTTCGCGCTCGGTCAGTCCGGAGGCGGACTTCCAGGCCCCGGGGCCCAACGGCCGCCGAAAGCGCGGAGAGCCCTGACAGAGACCCCCACCCAGACGCCCCCCGACCCACAACAGCTTGTCCGTCCCTCGCTCGCCCCCGCCTACCCGGCCCAGTTTCTAGGCCTTGACCCGGCCGCTCCCCCCCCCGCCCCCGGTCCCGCCTCACCGTTGAGCGCCGACGCCTGCAGCGTGGCCCCCGAGGTGCCGTCGATGACTTTGATGGCGCCGCGGGCGGTCACGGCCAGGATGGCGTTGAGCGCCGGGTGGTAACAGAGGCTGCAGAGCCCGTCGGCGTCGCAACGCAGGCAGCCGTCCCGCAACAGCAGCCACTCGCAGAGGCCCGGCCCGGGGCCCGTCGACACCGGGCCCGGCGCCGAGGAGCAAGACGCTCCCCCGGCCTCCTCGGCCGCCATCGCGCAGGACAAGAGGCCCGGCGGAGCCGCTCAGTGACAGTCCCGAGAGCCGCCGCCGCCACCAGCCAGCATCCGGGTCCGGAGAAAGGGGGAGGGAGGAAGGGAGAGGGGGGGAAGAGAGAGAAAGGGAGAGAGCCTAGTGCCGGCGTAGGCAGGAAGTGACGTGATGGCGCCGGATGTGGAGCGGCGACCCGAGGAGCTGGCGCCGCGGTTGGGTGCTTTGGGGAAACCAAAGAGTTAAAATGGGGGCGGGGCGTCGGAGGCATTTTGTCAACTTCGCTCTTCCCCGCCCAGAGCGGGGGAAGGAACGGTTCCCGTTTGCGTCACAAGCCCAAGAGGCTCCGCCCACCGCTCTCGCTTTACGCAGATTTCCCCCCCCACAAGCCCAAGAGGCTCCGCCCACTGCTCTCGCTTTACGCAGATTTTTCCCGACAAGCTCTTTGTTTCGCAGCGGTAGGAACCGGTACGGCTGCCCGGCCTGTGGTTCTGGGGGAGGGATGTGCATTTTCCAGACCAACACACACACACACACAAAGGGCCTGCAAGGGCGAGGGAATAAAGCGTTTGCTGGAGGAGGTGCCTGTCTTCTTCACCACGCTCTTTCGTCTGGTCTTGGCCTTGTGACTGAGCTGTTTGGCCTCTCCTAATTGCCGCTGAGTCATCCCGTTTCGTTTGGCCTCCAGAAATGTGGCTTCCTATATCAATAATTCCGTGGACTGCCAAAAAAAAAACCCAAATCAGTGGGTTCTAGATCAAATCGAGCCTGAACTGACCCCAGAAGTTAAAATGACTCAACTGAGGCTGTCGTATTTTGGTCACGTCATGAGACGACAAGAGTCACTGGAAAAGACAGTCATGCTAGGAAAAGTTGAGGACAGCAGGAAAAGAGGAAGACCCAACAAGAGACGGACTGACTCAATGAAGCCACAGCCTTCAATTTGCAAGATCTGAGCAAGGCTGTCAAAGACGGGATATTTTGGAGGACTTTCATTCATAGGGTCGCCATGAGTCAGAAGCGACTTGACGGCACTTAACACTCACACACATATCAATAACACCAAGTATCAGTATCTCCACGCCTACTACCCCTCTGCATTTCACACCTAATCCAACCATGCCTGCTAATGTCATTTGCTTGCTTTTGACATTTACATTGCCACTGCTTGTCTAATTCACTCGTCTCTACTTAAGGATGGATGGAATTACATTCTAGCTGTGGCTCATGGAAGCTCATACCATGCCAGATGTTTTGTTAGTCTTTAAGGTGCTACTGGACTCTTGCTCTTTTCTACTACCAAGTATCAGGGTAGTCTTCTGAAACCAAAGGAGACTGGCCACAAAGCTTTGTTGTCCTCTCAACCCACTAGTTATGTGTGTACCATCGAAACATGGTAGTGTATAGGCAACGTCATCAAAATTAACCAGAATTCACCAGTGTAGCGTATTTTCAAAATTTTCCTCCAGCCTCCAATTAGCAACAGTTTTGTTATAACCCAAATATTACTGATAGCAGTTGGGAAGCTGCAATTTACCTTTTTTATTATTTCTTTCTAAAAACTTATTTAAGAAATTGGTATAATCTTGCTGGTCAAAACTGGACTGCTTATTTACTACTGAGCTGCTGTAACACACTGTACAAGGGGCTGCCTTTGAAGATATTTCAGAAGCTTTAATTGGTACAAAAAGCAGCAGTGAGTCCTCTCTGGGGCCAACCATTTGAGACACGTATCTCCAGCGCTCCTTCACTGGCTAACTATTCGCTGCTGTGCCCAGTTCAGAGTGCTGGTTGTTACCTATGAAGCCCTTTCCTGCCTTGGAATACCCCCATGTGCTGCTTACATTCAGCCTTCACCTGTCTATAAGGCAACCTTTACATCACAGGCTTTTCTGTAGTGAGTCCAGTCATTTAGAATGGCCATACCACACAGTGCACCTTCAGGTGCTACATTTGAGGATGGTGTGTCAGATAATTTGGTTCCAGAGAGCATCTGAGGCAGGATAAAATGTTTCAGCTTTGGCTCCATTGTTAATTCTGTGCATTTTCAATCCTGTAAATTGGACTGTTTTGTCCTCGCAACTCGGTGTTACATTGTTAAGATGCCTTGAGTCTGTGAAGGTGGGATGTAAATGTTTTTAGTTAAAATATTTATACTCACTACCACTGAACCATTAGTATCTTGCAATCCTGAACACATTTACTAGGGAGTAAATCCAACTGAACTCAGAGAGGCTTACTTCTGACTAAACCAGCTTAGAAACTTGATACAAATCTCCCTCGTTTGCTTTGGTTTTACAACTACAGATTACAAATGAATATATACTTACAGTGTGTGCACTACCCAAATGCTTACTCCCAGTATTTTTTATGCTTTTATCAATAAACTGTCTTATCTGTCTTACTAGCTGGTCTGAATAACTTCCATTCATAGTAGCAGGGCTCTTGGCATTCCTTTGTTGACAGTTCAAAATAAGTTAGGTAATGCAATGCTTTATCAATGGAAGCTAATGATTAAGCGATAATTGCCAGATAGGTTTGGATGAGATACCACCGCTTGGAACAGGTAATATCTCCAACTGATAGTAGAGACAGCTTGTGTGAGAAACAGTTGTAGGCACTAGGTTTGAAGACAAAGAAATAGAACTGAAAGTGTCTATCTGGAGTTAGTTGAGACAGATATGGGTGTGGGATTGTGCCTTGTAGGAGCATCTCTATTGCAGGACTATTACAGCGAATTGGGAAGCATGAAACAAATATTTATGGTATACTGATGACAGATTTAAACCTACTGCATTACATCTTCCTTCTGTTTTTTAAAAAATAAACTAAGGTTGCTAATGTACAGCAAGCGATTTTTAGTCGGTCAACTCAGAATCTTACTCTATTTAGCAGGGCTTATGCCCAGGAAGGCACTTGGGGAAGGCACTGGCAAACCACCCCGCAAACAAAGTCTGCCTTGGAAACGTCGGGATGTGACGTCACCCCATGGGTCAGGAATAACCCGGAGGTTGCACAGGGGACCTTTACCTTTTTTTTATGCCCAGGAAAAGTCCTTAGAATTGCAGTGAAAATCATCAACTGTATCATTATCAAATACCTATCCACTTGGTCAGCTTTCCCTCATGATTCTTTTCTGGATTCTGGACAACTGGAAATAGCATACTACTTTTTTCCTGGCTTGAACAAAAACTTGGGACTCCTCACTCATTACAGGTGTAAACAGTAAGACTTGGAGCTCCCCACCCATTGCAGATGTTAGCTAATTTAGCATAACTGTAAATCACATTTTTCTAGATTAATTTGAATTTTAGCCCTGGCCCTGCTGTTTGTTTTCATTCCCCCTACATAAATTGACTGCATAGCGAGGATCCACTCATTGCATCTGATGAAATGGGCTCTAGTCTACAATCATTTATGCTGGAATAAAATAATGTTGGTCTTTAAGGTTCACAATTATCCTATTCATATTTTAAAGCTATGTCACTGTCCCCAGTTATAATCTTTCACTGTAAAGCTTCACGAACATCTGCAATGTATACTTGGAACAAGCATGCAATTGCCTCATTAGGCAGCACAAATCTTTCAGGTAGATATATGTAAGGAATATGGAACTGATATGTAAGGAATATGGAACTGAGTTTAGAACATTATGAGATAAACATCCTCACATGAGGCTTTCATCTGAAAGCACCTTATGAGCATAGGGTGTAGAGTCACCTCTGTAAACTGGAACATTTAATATGACCCTAAAGCAGGTTTTAAGAGTATCTTTGTGGTAAAGAGAAGAGGTTCATATCAAAACCATTGCTTCAGTTTGAGGTGCAATATAAATGCTACATGTTTTCAAGTATGACAAAGCTTTATACTTTGAATAAACCTGAAAATTTATTTACATTCTTAGAAACACAGAAATTCAACATACGAAATGTGGATACATCCCTTGGTTTAGTGAGTATAAATAAGCTTTATATGTATTCTGCAAACAAATTTAAGTTCGAAATTTTTATAAAATACATTTTATGCTGTATTTACATACATGCTTAATCTAAGAACAGGAACTGAATATGTTATAAACAAGTACTGCTACTATTCAATAACTGTAGACATATAATTTTCTTTGCATAGGATATGCAGAGAGGTGGAATCTTTTGAAACATTAAGCAGTTCTGTTCATATATATGAAAACTTGTGATGCTGAATGCAAATATACACTAATTCAAACAGTATTCTGGAAAGAAGGCTTCAGAGGAAAACTGCTTTACAGGAGCCAGATAACTGTACCAAATATATTTAATTCTTAAATAGATTTGCTAACCCAATTGAATACATCTCCACCACCATCCCTTAATGGAAATATTCATACTGTTATTTTATAGTCATACTATACATATTGCAAAGCTAGAAAAGGGACAGTCAGAATTTCAATCAATTTCCTGGGCTCTAATACTAGTTTTAAATAGTTAACTAAAGTGAATTACTAACATTTAAACCATAAACAACTATAATATTTTGGTATACTTCCTTTCATGTAGCCTTCTCCTTTGCCACCCCCACCTCACCTAATTACATGACAACTCATTTTTCAAGTTAGAGGGGCACAGTCATAGACAATTACAGATAGGTAGCCACTTAATTTAGACATGGTTCTGAAAACCGTCACCACGGGATTGTATTACTGATAAGATGGGCTGTTTCAGTTAGGGATGAGCACCTTCAAAGCTTTTATAAGTTAATGTATCATTTAACAAGAAAGATGTTTATGCATGTGTTATTTCATGTATCAGATGCAAATATGTTGAGATTTTGCTCCTGTCCCAAGCAATTTTATAGAAAGCACTTATATGAAGTTTACTCATGTTTCTGTTTTGTTCATGGGGTTGACGTGGAGGAGCACATTCATGAAAGGATATTTTAAAGTAAGAAGTGGATGTACAAAGGGCACAATCCTACACTAAAAATTTAGATTTTTTTCAAATGACAGTCATAAGGTAATGTTTAGGACTGAGATTTAAACTTCATTCATAGCAGAAACCTTTTGATATCACAATCACGCGGGACAGTTTGCTACAGAAAAGTTACTCACATAGAGAATTAACACCATTAAGAATTAACACAGCAACCCCGAGATTTCAAATATCAGTCTATAGAGACTACAGGGCAAGATGTCTTTATTTTAAGCTAGAAAGCACTCTCTAATTTAAGTTGTACATTTGAATTAAATTAAATTAGAATAAAGAGTGTTTCAATACAACACGAGAGGTTTCTGTAGCAGTTTAGGAAGTTTCAGGTAGTCTAGTGCCTAGTAAGTAGTTGGCTTCCTATTATTCTTTCAACTAAAGGCCAGCTCTGTAACATAAGTAGCAGTTTTGAAAGACCAGGTTCATTTTTTCAGCTTTCCTAATTGTCAAGCTCTAGTCACGTGAAAGCAAGATGTTAAGAAATTAGTAGCTGTGTAAGAATGTGACTGTGGGGTGAACATTAGAAGGCACATCCCATACAATACCTCCATTTGATGTATATCCTATTTATAGTAGTGGCTCCCAATTCAGCGAACAATACCAAGTGCAGAAGTCTACTTTTGCATGTGTTTCACATTAAGTTAATTCATTGAAAATATAGTATGGAAGTGCTGAAGCATGTTGAACAAGTCATAACAACCAGGTCATCAAAATGAACATTTGATTGTGTTGCTAAGCAAAGCTCAAATGCTATCATTCTTCAGTCAAGCCCTTAGAGGATAAGTTTACGAAATAAAGAAACGTATTATCCCACACTGAACAGTATTAAGTCAAAACAGAGGAATAAGGTGTTACAAAAACCAAGTACAGTTTGGGAGAAGGACTGTTTATTCTATTGTAAGACACTGTTCAGAATCATAAAAGTTTTATTTAGCTTCTCTCCCCACTTCCTTGTTACCACTACCACTAAGCTGCAGGTTAAAAGAAGAGAAAACCTTGTTGAGATTTTTAAAATCAACACTGTAAAAAATGTAGTCCTATTGCACACATACACTACTGATTAAACGCAAGGACTCATTTCAACACTAGAATCTTCAAGTTGTTATGCAGTCTATAAAACCTCTTAACAATATCCTAAAGGTACAGACAGATGATAAACATAAAAAACACTTTTTAAAAGTCAGAGTTTATAGTAAATAGCCAAATCAAAAGTATGTGAGGCACCTCATTAAGAGTCATGTCTTGCTTAGTTTAGTCTGAATAATCAGGACTGATTCATAGATATCTAAAGAATCTGCTGTGCAGAACAGAAAAATTGAATTTTCAAACTATTACCAATAATAAGGATTCTCCTTAGCTTAATATGCCTATCTTTGGGCCCTGGTGCTTTTGGCACAGGTAACAAGCTGCAATTCTGCTACTTCATCTTATAAACACATTGTTCTTATCTTGTTCAATAAACTCTAAGAAGTCTTGAAACCCAAAACTCTGTTATAAATCTCTAACATAACTAAACCTGTTTAAATAATGTACAGAGATATATTTAAGTTTACCACTTTTTGAAACCTTGACAACCAGGCATGACGAGTCATTTATCCTTTCAGTTGGGATGTATAACCTGACATTTCATCAATCTTCATGGTAAGCGAGACTGTTCCTGTCCCAATTCAGTACTGCAGATCAGGCCCCAGTATACAAGGACAAAAAATAAATGTACAATAAGAAGATGGGATAGATCAGGAGGGGCTTCTTGGTCTTAAACTCTTCTCCAACTAATAACGAAGCAGCACTGTATGCAGCCCAAAAGACTCCAAAAAGCTGAAAGAAAATAAAATATGAGCTGTTACATTATTATACGTAGGAAGAAGTATCCAAATATTCCAACAGACCAGCATTTCTTCCTGGAACAAGGGGGAAGGGAAACCTCTAGAAGTGACAATTACTTGAAACCACTATCTGCTGAATTCAGTGGTACCCAGCAAATGTGTGTATTCAGGGGGTCAGGCATCCTTGCAGTTTTCTTTAATTAATTACCCTTCATGTTCTGAAATGGCAGGCCAATTCAGTCAGTTGAAGATGTAATCAATTCACATGGTTGCCCCCTGACGGTTGTTCTAGTAACGTAAAAGTGCATCATAAAAATGATTTGTGATGTATGAACAAAATGTGCAGCATCATATGACACTTAGTTGTCATGTGATCTTATGAACTGGGCAGTACCACATGATGAAGAAATACTGCAAATGAAGTTATTTTAACATTATATCATGACAACATTTATAGTTTCCAGATACTTCTACAGCATTTAATATGAATTGTACAAATAACACCATTGATATATTTAATTCTGAACAAAGGTCCCAGATCAAAGAATCCACAAAATAAGGCTATGTGCAGATGATGGAGAAAGTAACAAAAATGCGGAGGATAAATTCCCTCCCCCCCCCAAAAAAAAACAGGTAATGCCTACTGAGAAGTCAGGAAATGGCGGAAGATTGCAGATGGCATTCTGGGGAACCCTAACACCCCCAGCACAGAGAAGAGGCAGATGTGAGGGGGTGAGGAGAGAAAGTGATTTTCCTCCCCTGCGTGTCTCACTGGTCCCTGCTTGTATAATATTAACACTTTGCACACAGTCTTTCAAGATGAACCATTCATATCTTTTCTTTTAGGAACACAGGTTGTTAACTTGTGTTTCTTTCTCATGTTCTTTAGAAAGGAAGACAATTTAAATGGTTATCCTAGAACTCCAAACAAGTAGCATAGGTGAGTTCAGTTATTGTAAGCTTTAAGATTAAGCCACAATTAAAATATATCTACTTTCTGAAGAGTTTAAACATATCAATGTTAGTAAAAGTCATCTTAAAATAACCTGGTTTATAATCTGCCCTCCCCAGCAAAGCTGGGCTCAGGGTGGCTCATAACAAAATCATTCAATATAAACATTTAAAACAGAACATATAACAGACCAATCACAAACAAATTTAAAACAGATTTAAAACTGCCCCAAGGTCCTCATTAAATATAAAATAGTATATCGATGCCCAGACTCCTGGTTTCTGAGCATGGACATACTGATGGTGCCCATTGTGATAGAATCTGGGTTCCGAAGACCTGTGGGCAGTCAAGCTCCCCCCCACACACACACATAACACATCAGATAAAAAGATGGTAAAGATGGGGAAAGGGAGGCCAGTGCAGATTTAAACCGTGGCTGTCCTCAACCACATGCCTGGCAGAATAGTTCCATTTTGCAGGCCCTGCGGAACTCTTGAGGTCCTGCAGGGCCCTGGTCTCACTAGAGAGACTATTCCACCAGGCGGGGGCCAGGTAGAAGCAGCCCTGGTTGAGGACAGCCAGACAGACTTTGGGCTGAGGACCACCTGCAGATTTCAATTTGAAGAACGCAGCATCCTCTGTGGGGCACACCAGATACAACGATCCCAGACCATGTAAGGCTTTAAAGGTCAAAACCAGCACCTTGAACCTGATCCTGTACTCCAGCTAGAGCCACTGCAGCTGACGAAGCACTGGCTGAATATGCGCCCGTGGCGAGGTCCCCATAAGAAGTCTCGCCGCAGTATACTGTACCAGCTGGAGTTTCTAGGTCAGTCTCAAGGGCAGCCCTACGTAGAGTGAGTTACAGTAATCCAGTCTGGAGGTGACTGTCGCATGGATCACCGTGGCTAAGTCAGGGCGGGAGAGGTAAGGCACCAACTGCCGGGCACGGCAGAGATGGAAAAAGGCAATCCGAGCCACGGCTGTGACCTGGGCCTCCATTGACAGGGAGGTATCCAGAGTCACACCCAGGCTCCTAAAGGCGGACAAAGGTGTTAGTTGCATGCTATCAATAGCCGGGAGCCAGCACCTCAACCCCGAGCCGCCCCAGCTGAGCCACAGGACTTCCATCTTCAATGGATTCAATTTCAGCCGACTTTTTCTCAGCCATCCAGTCACAGTGTCCAAGCACCTGACTATGCTCCTGTCCAGGAGCATAGTCCAGATGGCCGTCCATCAACAGATAAAGCTGGGTGTAATCAGCATACTGATGACAACTCAGCCCGAAACTCTGGACAAGCTGGGCAAGGGGGCGCACGTAGACGCTTAACAACATAGGGGAGAGGATTGCTCCTTGCGGCACCCCACACACCAAAGGGCGCTGCTGCAATACCTCTTCCCCCAGCACCACCCTCTGTCCCTGACCCTGGAGAAAGAAGCGCTGCTTTAAAGGGCTGATCCCTGGATCCCAGTGTTGGTGAAGCAGTGATCTAACAGATCATAGTCGACCATGTCAAAGGCTGCTGACAGATCTAAGAGTATAAGCAGCCCTGACCCGCCTCGATCCAGCTGTCGAAGGAGGTTCTCTGTGAGAGTGACTAGAGCCATCTCTGTCCCATGGCCAGGGCAGAAGGCTGACTGAAATGGGTCTAAAACCGATGCCTCATCCAGGAATCCTGAAGCTGCTCAGCCGCCGCTCTCTCAACTACCTTACCCAGGTACAATAAGTTTGATTCCAGGCAGTAGTTGGCAAGATTTCTAGAGTCTAATGATGGCAGACCCATCACTGCCTCCTTCAGCCCCTCTGGGAAGGTCCCCGAACTAAAGGACAAGTTTGTAATCTCTCCTAGAGGGGCCTGTACCACATCCCGACTGGCCTTGACCAGCCAGGAGGGGCAGGGGTCTAAGAGGCAAGTGGTGGGTCTTACAGCTAACAGCATCCTGTCCACATCGGCTTGTGCGAGCCGACTGAAATGGTCCAAAACTGGACCTGAAGACGGGCAAGGGGCCTCCAGTTCTCTCACTGCGTCAAAGTTGGCAGGTAAGTCATGGCGGAGCAACAAGACTATCCGCAAAAAAGCTCAAAAATGCCTCACAGCTATGTGCCCAATTCACCTTCACATTTAGTTGCCCTTCTGATAGGGATGTGAGACCCAAGTGTTCTAAACAATTGTACTGGGTGAGAGCTAGCGGACGCAAAGGAGGCCGCACAGAACTCCTTTTTAGCAGCCTTCACTGCCATCTCACAGGTTTTCATAAACGTGCTATAAGATGTTCTTGCAGCTTCGTCATGTGTGCGCCGCTAAACTCGCTCCAGCCGTCTAAGCCCCCGCTTCATATCCCGGAGCCCCTCTGTATACTAAAGGGCCCGGATTTTACGGGGGCGAAGAGGGCATCTGGGTGTGATCTCATCAATGGCTGTGGAGAGTCAGTCGTTCCAATCCTCCAACAGCACATTCAGAGAATCACCAGGAGGGACAGGATCCCACAAATCTGTTTGGAATCCAATCCATAAGTCTTTGCGGGCGAGAATAAACCAGGTTGTTGCCCAAACAGGGTGGGAGTGCTAATCTATCCAGGCCTTCAGAACAAAGTGGTCTGACCATGGAACCTCCTCATTTGGCATCAGACCCACACCTGCCCCCAAAATCAGATCCAGTGTGTGTCCTGCTTGATGTGTGGGACCCAAAACTAATTGGAAGAGCCCCAGTGCCTCCATGGATGACAGTGCAGGTCAGAAGCCTGCGATGACAGAGCGGTACTGGCATGGACGTTGAAGTCCTCCAAAAACTATCAGTTTGGGAAACTCCAAGGCCCAGCTGGGCACAGCCTGTAACAATCTTGGCTGGGTATCTGCTGGTGCGTTGGGCACAGTGCAATCTTATATAGATTTACTCCAGTCTATGCCTATTGATTTCCTAGGACTGCACTGATGAAGTCCTAAAATATTTCAAAGTGTAACAGCCACTGTAACAGCCCACTGGGAAGAAAGGTGGGGTATAAATTATCAAGCAAATATATATAACTCTATTCAACCTAAACTGTATGACAGACCTACATAAATTTTAATCTCTTCAAAAATAAGGCTTAACGTATGTATTTGTACATTTTCAGAAACTTGCAGTATCTATTGCCTAGTTTACCATGAACATTTCATAAATCAAAGCCAGCATAAGGATTAAGAGTACTGACAGTATCACCATATACTTGGGATAAGCTATTTGACAAGCATTACGAATTCATATTATTCACAGTGAAGAAAGGACCACAATCATCTTCAAATATCTCTCCTGATGGGTCAAAATTTCCTGCCCCAGTTTTGCCTTCTCTCCTTTTCTTATTGCCTTCCTAGTTTTGAGGCCAGTGGATGATCTGTTCTAACATACCAGTGCACCTTTGTGTGTATACAGTCCACATGAAAGCCTTTGTAACACACACCCTAGATGTGCAGTCCATAGTGTAAGAGAGTATCGTATACCCGAGTATTATACGGAAGAGAAGGACAGAACACACTTCCTGAGTTAAGCCACTAAAATGTAAACCAGTGTGATTTTTAAGAAACAACTTCGACCACCTGTCAAGCATAACATTGCACTTACTTTTATTAAAGTAGAAACAACTTCAAATGATCCAACCACCAAGAGCACAGGTGCTATTACAATAAGAGGAAGTAAGGAATATCCGATCACTCCAAGAACCTGGCCGTATGCTACCTGAAAATTTGAAGTTAATCAAGTTATGGACGTCATCAACAACAGTTCAGTCTACCAACAAAAGCTCCAAAGGACTGCTCAACCCTGAACCCAGAAAGCCAATGTTTCATTATGTCTCTCTTTTTCAGCGAGTCTTCCTGCCCTATCACAGCATCATCCTATCACCCACCTTATTTCCATCAGTCTGT
The DNA here is from genome assembly GCF_029931775.1 of Euleptes europaea. Taxonomy (NCBI): domain Eukaryota; kingdom Metazoa; phylum Chordata; class Lepidosauria; order Squamata; family Sphaerodactylidae; genus Euleptes; species Euleptes europaea. The sequence continues at coordinate 34,535,226 of NC_079318.1, read as the reverse complement.
TATTCTCTACAACCTTGCTTTGTCAATTAACATTTGCTTTTACCTACCATATTTTTATCCCACCCTTCATCTAATGAGCGCAGGATGGCATACATGGCTCTTTCCCCTCTTCTGCAACATTATATCCTCACAACAGGACTGTGAAGTACCTTGAGCCAGTGACTCTCTCTCAGCAAGTTTCATGACTGGCTGAGGATATGAATCTGGGTCTTACCAGTCCCAGTCTGACTCTCTAACCCCTAACATCACAGTTGTGCTCTATGTCTCTAAGGTCACAGCCCTTCTGTATAGGTTCAGAATTGTTGGTGTTGCTATATTAGAGTTAAAAATATAACAGTTAAAATGCAATAGCTGGAACTAATTTTAAAGTAATTTAAGTTAGGTTCTTACAGTTTTCTATTTCAAGATTCTTACCTCTCCTCCAAGAACTCTGGCCAACAGAAAGATTGTCAAGGATCCAAATATCCAAATAGTTATAATCCAGGATACAACCTTTAAAAAAATTACAGTTCATTATGAATAGCTAATTTGATAGAATTACTGAGTGACAAAGTCTGACTAATTTCTATAAGCTCTCCACTTGTTGTTTGAAATACAAATTAAGTGAAGAAGGAAAAAAAGAGGAAAAGCGAAGATAATATATATGTTTTCCCTTCTCTGAAGGAGATTCCACAGCAGCAATTTGACGATGCAAGTCTGTGAATGGAAGTACTACAGACCTCTCATCTTGACCAATAGCAATGCAAACCTCTTTAAGCCCCTTTTTGTCTTTATAGTCAACACAGGGAGCCACATGTGGAAGGAAGAATGTGATGGTCTTGTGAACATGTACAGAGGCTTCTGTCGTGTTTACAATGCAACAAGTTGCAGTACAAATCTGTAAACTATGACATTATGCACCTACTCAAACCAAACAACTGCCAAGTTTACAAGAAAGGGAGCTGTGCATGCATCATCCATGCAGGTGGACACATCTTCGTCCACATCACAATGCACATTCAGGTGGAGCTTGACTGATTAGATTCACATACCTTGAATTGCCCATATAATGAGATCATTGAAAAGAACAGGACAACTGCCAGCGGACCCCAGAAGTCAGGATTATCTCTTACTACTTGTCTATTAAATCCAAGTGAAGGCATCGGCATCAAGACACACCGAATTTTGTAGTATATATCCTTCAGATCAATGTCTAGCTCCTCCCTAAAGTTATAAAAAAATATTTTCATTATATGTCTGAAATTATCTGAATAGAAGATTAACTCGGTTTATGAAATAACACAAGGAACCATCGTATCTGCGGGACTGCCTTTCCTGGCATATCCCTCAAAGAGCTTTACGCTCATCAAACAACTTATTAGCGATCCATGGCCTGAGAAGTACCTGGCTGTCCTCGACAGCCTGGTGAAACAATCTGTCAAATGAGACCAGGGCCCTGACGGACCTAGCTCAATTCAGCAGGGCCTGTAAGAGAGATGTTATGCCAGGCCTACGAGTGAGGACAGCAGTGGTTTCATCATAAGCTGGCCTCCCCGTTCCATCTTCTTTCACCTTTAGTCTATTTTATATGCCTGCCACTCTCCCACCTGAATTTTCCAACCACTGTTGACATGGAAGCGTCATTGATGTTATTGGATGTTGTGATTTTATTGGATGTTGTGATTTTAATTGTTTAATTAGATACTGTTATAGCTTTAATTAGTGTTATATTATATGAATAATTTTATGACTAGTTGTATCTATGCTGGACGTGGGCTGGCCTGAGCCCTGCTGTACTCATGTAATATCAGTTTGAACATAATACGCCCACCCAAGAGACCCAGTTTCAAGATGCACTGGCAGATACCTGACTTGCTGCTATTTTTTTTACATCATAAAAAGTAAGTAAAGGTCCCCTGTGCAAGCACCGGGTCATTCCTGACCCATGGGGTGGCGTCACATCCCGACGTTTCCAAGGCAGACTTTGTTTACGGGGTGGTTTGCCAGTGCCTTCCCCAGTCATCTTCCTTTTACCCCCAGCAAGCTGGGTACTCATTTAACCGACCTCGGAAGGATGGAAGGCTGAGTCAACCTTGAGCTGGCTACCTGAAACCAACTTCCGCAGGGATCGAACTCAGGTTGTGAGCAGAGCTTTTGACTGCAGTACTGCAGCTTACCACTCTGCGCCACGGAGCTCCTTTTTACATCATAGCAAAGTATTATTGGAAGCATACGAAAAATGCACTCAGAACAAGATTTCCCTGTTTGAGTCAACCTTAACTGCCACTGAACAAACAGAAGCACTGCCAGTTGTCAATAACAGCAAGACTCTTCCTGACAGCGCTATTAGCCCCAAGCCATAGTTACCAAGAATGTATTGGCTAACCCTAGTAATGGACTTACTTAAAGTCAATGTTTCTGCATATATCACCCTTGAATGATTAGGGAGTTGCAGGAAGAAAGCAGCTTGTAAAGGCAAATCATCATCTACCATGTCTTGTCTTTCTTAGCATTTAAAAAGCTGTCCTTCACATAATACCAATTCTACTGCAGATCTGAGTTCAAATGGAATTGGTATTCTCTGAGCACGTAAATTGAATTGGTGTTACCTCCAAATCATGAGATCTTTTGTACTGATCTGACAACAAAATTTTACCCAAGAAAATAAGAATAGTGAATGAGACTTTTATTAATGAAACTATTAAAGTGATTATACTTTGTTTCAATGCCAACAATCATGGAACTTTTCAAACAGTGGATTTATGTGTTTTAAGTCTGAATGCTTTTAAATGGGTTGTGTATTAAATCTGTTTTAATATTGTTAATTAGATGATGGTTTGTGTCTTTGCAACTTGGTTACTATATTGTTCACTGCCTTGAGTCCAAAGAGAGAAAAGTCGGATAGAAATATTTTGAATAAATTAAATAAATATTACTATTTTATTTACATAAAAAGACCACACTCAAAAACAAATAATGAGCTTCAGAATATTTACATACAAGAGAGGCTTATTATCTTCAGGGTCATCATCCTCTACTTCCAAAAGCCAGCCATAACCTCTCTGTCTTAAGAATGTAGTTGCAGTAGATTCTTTAATAAATTCTCCACTTCCTCCTCCAAGATTGAGCTTCACATCAGGAGAAGCTATTGAACCGCTAAGTTCTTAAGAAAAGAAATAAAGACACAGTTGTAAGAAACCACAAGCGTGGTTTTCCAATTCTAGAATGTAGGTAGACGAGTATTATTGACATAATAAGCCTTACAATTTTTAGTGTATTTTAGCTAGTTTACATTTATATACACTTGAAGTAGCTTACAAATACCAATATTAATACACATCATAACTAGCAGCCTCAACTAATATTAAAACAAAGTTATCAATTACCTAATAAGGATAACAGCCTGCCACTGCAATAAATGTCAGTCTATAAATGGCCTCCTGAAGACTTGCACTTTTTGTGAACGATTACTAGGGAAGATGCTCTGTGGTCCTCTGAAAAGCCATTCCATAATGTCAGAGCCAGAACTGAGATTGATCAAGTTCTTACCACTGTCAGGACCTTAGTTACCAGGCAGGTTGGTACAGGGAGAAGCAGTCCTCCAAGTATGTGAGTCCCAGGTTGTAAAGGGCTTTACAGTTAAGACCCAGCACCTTGAATGAGGCCTGGAAACACAAAGAAAGGGGGTTCATCCATTTCAAAACTGGCATGGTCTGAACACAGAAGCCAGTGCCCATCAAAAGAAGGGCATTAGCTGAAGTTTCCAGGATACCTTCAAGGGCAGCCCCTACATAGAATGTCATACAATAATCTATCACTGGTTACAGAAGCACGATTTTCCTTAGCTAGGTCAAAAGAGTCAATGAGAATAATTTATACGCCAGATGAAAATAGTATTTGTTTATTTATTACATTTTATCCCACCCTTCATCCAAGGAGCTCAGTGCGGTGTACATCACTCTTTCCTCCTCCCTTTTACCCTCACAACAACCCTTTGAGGAAGGTTAGCCTGAGAGAGTAACTGCCCCAAGGTCACCCACCAAGCTTCATGGCAGAGTATGGATTGAGTCTGGGTCTCCCAGATTCTAGTCCAACACTTATCCACTACACCAATGAGGGACTCTGGAAGGGAATCTTAGCAACATAATCTATATGCTCTTCTAAGAACAAGGTTCTTCATGGAACATACAAAAGTGGAATGTACTAAAATTACATGGAATGAGTAGTAGTGGGAACAGGCCAAAAAATTCTAGATCTAGGATCATGTTTCCCCCCCCCCCCACACACACACACCCTATCAACCACAGCAAAGCACATTAGTGAGGAGCCATATTATCAGCAGCCTGGGCATTTCGTAGACTACAGCCTGCTTCTGCAGATGAAAGCAACCTGGAAATTTACACGCACACACATTATGAACCTGCCTGGCAACGAAGGTAATCTTCAGAAGCCCTGCTCCATGTGCCCCATCTTCTGAGGCAAGGGTAAGAACAGAAGCAAAAGCTCTAGTAGAGCTTCTTTGTGTTACATTTCAAGAGAAAACTGAGTGCAACGCAAATGGAAGAATGAACCAACTCATACCTAGAACTCAGTCCTTCCAAATCATTTCCCCTCTGCTTAGTTTTAAGCAACAGATAAAAAAGTTTCTTTAAGGCAATCTATGAATGGGACGTTTTGCCTTGGATTTGCTGCTTTCTAGATGCACATTTTCCCCATCCGAAGTCTCAAAACTCAAAAATAAGTCCCCATACAGAGATTTGAGAATCTGAATGGGGAAAATGTGCATCTGGAGAGCGGCAAATCCAAGGCAAAACCTCCCATGCACAAATGGCCTTCCTGTCTCTTTGGTGATCTCCTTCCCTCTTGTTCAGCTTTTCGTTCTAATTTCATCACATTAGCTATTGTTTAATATTGTTTCCAGCAATTTCTTTTTTGTAATATTGGAAATATTTAACTTTGCCATTGCCAGAAGTATATTTCTGACATAGTTTACACACAAGATTTATACATGCTCATACTAGCTCAGGAGTCCCATTTGCCACATTCACAATCCTGCAAAATCGGATTTGGGTGCGTGCGTACGTGACAGAAAATCAGCAGCAGCCCGGAACAGAAGCCCTGAAGGTATTGACACGAATAGGATGCACTCAGCTCTTTTCCGGTGGCTGCACAACTCACCATGCAATCATATGAAGTTGTGTGTGTTAAGTGCCGTCAAGTCGCTTCCGACTCATGGCGACCCTATGAATGAAAGTCCTCCAAAATGTCCTATCTTTGACAGCCTTGTTCAGATCTTGCAAATGGAAGGCTGTGAAGTTACCCGAGTCTAAACTCACCGATTTTAAAGGGCCAGAATAACTCTGCCTAGGATGGCACGGGGGAAAAAAAAAAGGGCTTGGCGCCATCAGAAGCAGCCCTGTGGAAACGCTCCCTCATTCCCTTGGTCTCTCCCTGGGATAGTAGAAAAGGGCAAGAGTCCAGTAGAACCTTAAAGACTAACAAAAATATTTTCTGGCAGGGTGTGAGCTTTCGTGATCCACAGCTCACTTCTTCAGATACAGCTAGAATGTCAATCCATCTGTCTTTAAGTAGAGGAGAGTGAATTCAGACAAGCATTAGTATGTAAATGTTAACAGTATGTAAATGTGAATAGCAGGCGTGATGGGATTAGGTGTGGTATGCAGAAGAGTCAATGGGTGAAAACGCACGGTCGCTTTATCCTCCTTTAATCCCTGTTTTAGCCAGGATCGAACTCACATTAGGCGAAACGCATGCGTTCGATCCAGGCTGAATCCTGGCTGAAACAGGGATTAAAGGAGGATAAAGCGACCGTGCGTTTTCGCCCTGTGATGTCCAGGGGAGAGATGGGTGTGGAGAAACCAGCATTGGTCATGAGCCATGAATGCAAGGTCTTTATTCAGCCCAGGTAAATGCATTGTCTTTAAGTTTGAATATCAACTATAAGTCAGCCGTTTCTCTTTCCAACCTCCCTTTGAAATTCCTTTGTAAGAGAACTGGTGCTCTTAAATCTGCAACAGAATGTCCTGGAAGGTTGAAATGTTCTCCCACATTCTAGCTGTATCTGAAGAAGGGAGCTGTGGCTCATAAAAGCTCATAGCCTGCCAGAAAATATTTTTGTTAGTCTTGAAGGTGCTCCTGGACTCTGGCTCTTTTCTACTACCGCAGACAGACTAACACGGCGACCCACTGTGAATTATCTCCCTGGGATAAACATCCGTCCCGGCTACGCGCAGGGGCCTTTTGCCACGAAGACTGGGCTAGGCCAAGAGGCTTGGAGGCGTTCACACGGAGTCGTGTTTCCATACCCACCCTGGAGACACAACTCTAGACCGGGGCGCCGGGGGGAAGCGGACAGCGCCGGCCGCCCCCGCCTCCCCCTTCAGTAGCCGCAACCCTTCGGAGCCTCGCGCCCCCCCCCGCCCCCTCTTACCTTCCGCTTCGGCCGAGGAGACGAAGGTGAAGTCTCCGTTATGAGGCGCGTAGAGCGGCGGCGGCGGAGCGGGGGGAGGCTGCTGGGGGCCCGGAGGCTGCATCGCCTCGCCCGCTGAGGGCCTCGGAGGCCCGGCGGAGACGGCGGAGCGGAGCCACCGGGAACCCCCTCGACAGCTGCCCCAGGAGGCGGAGGCAAAGCGGCCGCCCACCTCCGGACAGGCAGGCAGGCAGGAAGACAGGCGGGCGGCGCGGCATCAGCGGGGGCCTCCGAAAGGCCCTCGCCGATTGGCTGGCGGTGACCTCGCCCTCCTGGCCCTCGCCGCCCCGCCCAACCCCATTGGTCCGACGGGTCGTCGCAACTGGTGATTGGCGGAGGGAGGAGGAAGAAGGAAATGGATTTGGAGCGGAGGGAGGCGGCGTTGTTTTCGGCCGCCTTGGGCCCTTGGGAGGCGAGCTGGCCTCCCCCCGCCGGATGTTCTTGGTTTGTGCTGTGTGATGATAATAATGTGGCCTTTCCCGGGCTTCGCTTGTTCGCACTGCTGCTTCTCCTGCTGCCCAGGAGGTAGGGTTGCCAACCTCCAGGCAGTAAGCTGGATATCTCCTGCTATGACAACTGGCCTGCAGCTGATGGAGATCAGTTCCCCCTATGGCCCAGTATTTTTCTAACTTAACTATACCCTCTCACCGTAGAGCATTTTTGTTGGTAGATTTAATATATTTCCTTCAGCTGTTGTTAGTGGTAGATACAAGGGAATACCACGCGAAGCAAGATGTTGTAGGTGTCAATGCAAAGAACCTGACACAATACAACATATTCTCTTGTACTGCCCCCTTCTCACACAGCTTCGATGCAGCTTAATTAGTTCTCTTCCTCAATTTACTACTGCAAATGACTACTAGAAACATAGGTCATTTATTGGATGACAAAAGCTTTGAAGTTACCACTCAAGTAGCCGAGTTCCTGGCCAAGGTCCTAAAGGAGGGAGAAAGAAGGAGGGGAACCCTCATTTAATTGTTTTTATAAAATTTACTGATGAACTCTGAATTCATTCCCTTTTTAGATCCATATCTAGCTGTTTGTTTTGTTACTGTAAATGCCAATAAAGGTTCTGTATTCTGATCAGTTCCCCTGGAGAAAATGGCCGCTTTGGCCATTGGACTCTATGGCATTGAAGTCCCTCCCCTTCCCAGACCCCGCCCTCCTCAGGCTCTGCCCCCAAATCTCCAGGTATTTCTCAACCCAGAGCTGGCAACCCTACCAGGAGGGGTGGGGGGAGGTCTCCAATTGCCGGTGGGCAATCGGCAGCCCTAATCTAGCAGGATCTCAATATGTTTTGGGGCAAGTCAGGCAAATGGGTCTTTGGAAAGTCTTAAGATGGAAAGTTACAATAGAAATATTAAAAACACATGAAGTGGCATTTCCAGTGAGCAGTTGTCTCATAATTTCTATTTGACTTCCTTGGTTCCTTATTTCATTTTAGGTGTGCGTATACGAATAGACGAACAATGCGTTTACTGCCTCAGGCACCTTACCATTTGCATCCATTGAAACTGAATAGTGGCAGATGCAGCCAAACACATCACAATTGGATTTATAAAATGGATGGACAGGTCTGTTAGCTAAAAAATTGTTGGGCATATGCTAGTAAATTCCAGAGACTAGAATGTAGTTTACCAAGATGGTGAAGAGCTTAATATGTCTTAAGCTTAATTAGGTTTATCAATGTCTGTATCTAAGCATTTGCAGTACTTTAGCTCTAGATAGGTACACACTCTGTGTTGAAAATGCTGCCTTTGCTGTAGTGGAACAAGAAGATGTTGTAATTTTCTCTAGAGAAAGAAACTATAGCTTCCTTAACATAAAAGAAGTTTGAAACAGCTTAGGGCTGTTTAGCTTGGAAAGAAGGCGGCTGAGGGGAGACATGATAGAGGTCTATAAAATTATGCATGGTTTTGAGAAGAGTGGACAGGGAGACGTTTTTCTCCATCTCCCGTAATACACGGGGTCATCTGCTGAAGCTGGAGGGCAGAGATTCAAAACCGATAAAAGGAAGTATTTTTTGACGCAACGCATATTCATGGAGGAAAGGGGTATTCATGGCTATTAAAATGGATACTAGTCATGATGCATACCTATTCTCTCCAGGATCAGAGGAGCATGCCTATTATCTTGGGTGCTGTGGAACACAGGCAGGATGGTGCTGCTGCAGTCGTCTTGTTTGGGGGCTTCCTAGAGGCACCTGGTTGGCCACTGTGTGAACAGACTGCTGGACTTGATGGGCCTTGGTCTGATCCAGCAAGGCTTTTCTTATGTTCTTATGAAATTCAAATGGAGGATTAAAGAAGCGCCTGTCATTTAGCATTTTTCCAGGCACCCTGCAACTACTATGTTTTATCCCCTTTCCCTCTAGGAAAATATTGTAATTTATAAGCTGTTTACAATATTATGTTATTTCTCCTTGCTATAGGCAACTTGAAGTATGTACCCATCATGCCTACTTTACAGATGGAGCTCACCCAGTGAAGGCTGCCTCTTCCATGATCAATTAAGAGTGTCCTTGACATTTATACACAGTGTGCACCATCACATGTGAAGCTGTATCACACTTTGTACAAATGCTAGAGAGAGAGAGACTCCCAATCATAACCCCCTGCTACATGTTCATACAGAAAAACAATTACATGTATTTATGTTCTTATAATTTATATCATGTAATTTATATTACATAATTTATATAATGGACCCAGTGTGGTGTAGTGGTTAAGAGCAGTGGGTTGGAGCGGTGGACTCTGATCTGGAGAACCGGGTTTGATTCCCCACTCCTCCACATGAGTGGCAGTGGCTAATCTGGTGAACTGGATTTGTTTCCCTACTCCTACACACGAAGCCAGCTGGGTGACCTCGGGCAAGTCACATTCTCTCAGCTTCACCAACCTCACAGGGTGTCTGTTGTGGGGAGGGGAAGGGAAGGTGATTGTAAGCCAGTTTGAGTCTCCTTCCAGTGGTAGAGAAAGTCGGCATATAAAAACCAACTCTTCTTCGATGGCAACTGGAAGACCACCCTTCATTAAGTTGGTGCTTTCCAGTAGTTCTGAATGATTATGAATAGGGGCTGCTGACAAGGGTTGTTCTCCATCAGTGGAGGAAGGTATCTTTGTGTGGACTGTGGCAGTCAGCAGCAGTCTATTTTTGAACAGTCAGTGGCAATCTATTTTTCCATCCTGACAGATCCAAAACAAAGGAGGGCATACATGCTAGCAAGATTTAACGTATTACCATCAGCAATATTACAGGGGAGATTTCAAAAAACACAGTAAGGTTATGCCCTTGTGGAACAAACTATTGCACATGTTCTTTATCAGATAATCCGCCTTAAGTTTATCAATCCATTGTTTGCTAGTAGGGTGTGGCAACCGGATGAGTGTAAGGTAGCCTTTCTTATGTCTACCCAGGATGTGGCTACAATTGACTACGCAGCCAAGTTTTTGCAGCTAGTAATGAGGATTCATGAATGCTATTGTAAACAGGAACAGGTGATCTTTTTGAGTGAAACTGTACAATTACGTTCTTGGCGGATGTTGTTTATGCCAATAAAGATATTGACATTGAAATTGTGTGGACTATGCTTCCTCGTAGCTCTGAGGGCAGAGCATATGCAAATTTCTTGCAAAGGTTTCCACTATTCTGAGGAGCTGCCCTGGACAGAATGCTCAGCGTCTCTCCTTCAGCTGCTGCTCTTCTTTCCCCTGCCGAAGCACTGGCAGGGATGGAGAGTGGACTGCAGGCTTTCTGCTGTTCTGAAGCACCAGTGGCAGACAGGCCCATCAGCAGAAACATTCTCAGCTCTGCCAAACTGATGCTACCCTCACTTCATCATCTTCACAAGGCCAGGAGGCCCCAACAAATATGAATACCAAAAGGGTATTCCCTTCCACCTCAACCCCAGGAAGGTAGCCCCAAACTGGTGAAGAGGCTTAGTAATCTCTTTTCTAAATGGAAACCCCTTAGTAACCTCTTTTCTGAACTGAAAAGTCCGAGACTCTTCAGCCTTTCCTGACAGGGAAGGTGCTCCAGCCCCTGTAATCATCTTGGTTGGCTTTTTCTACACTTATTCCAGCTCTGCGTTGTCCTTTTTTGATATATTGTAACCAGAATGCACACAGTATTCCAAATATCCACCTCATAATCTATAAAGGGGCATTATAATATTGACTTTCATTTTCAATCCCTTTCCTAATAATCCTTTTTCCTTTTTCACTGCTGCAGCACACTGGGCTGACATTTTCATTAAACTATGTACCACAACCCCAAGATCTTTTTCCCTCTCAGTCTCAGCAAGTTCAGACCCCATTAGCCTATACTTGGAAGTTGGGATTTTTTGTCCTAATGTACATTACCGTACAGTTACCAACATTGAACTTCATTTGGCTCATTGTCGCCCACTCACTCAATTTGTGGAGATCCTCCTAGAGCTCTTCATAGTCATCCTTGGTTTTCACCATCCTGAACAGTTTTATGTCATTTGCAAACTTGGCCACTACACTACTCACCCCTAGTTCCAGATCATTTACGAACAAACTAAATAGTACCAGCCCCAATACTGATCCTTGTGGGACCCCACTTCTTACTTCCCTCCATTGTGAGTACTGTCCATTTATTCCTACCCTTTGCTTCCTGTCATTCAACCAATTTTTAATCCAATTCTCTCCAATGCTTAAGTCCTGTATAATTGAACTAAACAGCAAACAAGTAACCAAAGACCCAGGTCATTTATGCATGGGGACTTGAACTCACGTTCGCCCCCTGTCTGACTCGGTTGTTCCTTGGAGTTGTGCACGTGTTTTCTGTCCAATGGAAATGACCTCACTGCCAGCCCTCACAATGTCTGGGTCTTCCCATTCCTCTGTTAACCCGACTCTTCCATCTGCCGAACTCAGCCTGGCTGAAATCTCCGTGCAGAAGGCAAAACATGGGCCACAGGAAGATTGGCATCTCTCACAGCCAATCACAAAGCAGCGTGTAAAGAGGCAGGGAGTCAAATGCTTCCTGCTTCCTCGGGGCTCTTTCTGAGCAAAAGAAAGGATTTTTAAAACCAAGGCTTGGATTCCCCCCCCCCTTCCTTTTAGATTGCTCCATTTTTTGTTTTTTGTTCTTAAAATGCTTTTTTATGCGGTAATTGGGTTTTGGGGTGGGGAATCTTCTCTCACAGTGAGCACTGCGAAGTAAGCCAATTACAAAGCAGCATTTAAAGGCATGGAACTTGATCAGAGCTTGGAGACTGCTGGAGTAGAGATTCCCAATTGGAAAGTGTGGGTCTAGCCAGCAACAAACCTCAGCAACAAATATATATGCACTTTCAACCCTGACTGTCAACTGTTTCAATTAACCAACACATGACAATTCCAACTTTAGGAGTTCTTAAAACTGGCCAGTTTCCACAGTCATAGAAGTCCACAGTCCAGGCATACCCAGTCTGCTTCCTTCAGAAGACAAAGGGCGAAAACGCATGGTCACTTTAGCCTCCTTTATTCCCTGTTTCAGCCAGGATTCAGCCAGGATCAGATGCATGCGTTTTGCCGAACGTGCGTTCGATCCTGGCTGAAACAGGGAATAAAGGAGGCTAAAGCGACTGCGTTTTTCCCCAGACTCACTCTGGATTATGACCACTTTTCCTCAGTATCATTAATCAAACTATTAGTCTGAGACAGACTTCTAGCACACCGATTTCCTCAGCTGTCAGATGGTTGCCTTCCCAATTGCAGTCTTCAGTTGATTCTCAATTTCCTTCATCCCACCCAGTATTCTAATATTCTCTTCCTCCTGAGTGTATGTTGCTAAGGCTCTGCATGGAGATAGGGCACATGATTCAGTGATAGGTACATGATACAAAGCAGGGCAGGACAGCCACCTGTCTGTCACAGATATCCATCAGAGTGGGGGATAGATCTGGAATACAAATGTCAAGCTACACTGACTAGATAACATGAGTAGTTTTCAAAGTGCACAAATGGCATGAGAAGCTCAGCAACGTTTTCCAGTGTCACGAGTAAAAACGGTGTTTGATTAGTAAGCTTAAAACCAGAGGTGTATATTTAGAAAGCCATGTCAGATTATGAGGGAATAAAATTGTTTGAAGATGTCTGCCTAGAACCCAGCCCAATATATAGGCACAGGTAGCCTTAAGAAAACAAAGCATGCCTTCGAAGACCAAAACAGTTTTAAAGCAGGCCTTTTGCTGCTGTGAGCTATCACAAAAATTACTGTGGAGTCTTCAGCTCACGATGGATATTGGCCAACGCATGGTTTTTGCAACCAGGAAGCGTATTAAAATGAAACCATCCAGGAACGAAGTGACTGAAAAATATGCAGAGCACAAGAAGTAACTAACACTGCTGCCTGTTGATTACATTATTTCTCCTGACACCTTTTGTGAGGAAGTAATTTTGCTGTCTTTTGATTTTATTTCTAACAAGCCTGTCATTCATGGGGGTGTTTTTTTTTTATATATATTGTGTTGGTTCTCTGAACCAATCTATTTTTTGCAGTTATTTTTATGTTTTTGTGATTTGACTTGTGGGGGGAGTGAGAGAGGACACTTGGGTACCCTTACTGTCACAAACATGGGAGCTACCATCCCCCTCGGCACCCTTTGTCTGGAAGTACCCCTAGGAGCCCCCAGATGTCAGCCAGACTTATGAGCGAGCCACCATGCAGCAGGCTCATGATGGCTTTGAAGGAATATACTAAACGCCCGCCAGTTATCGATCCCATTTTCATTCTGCTTGTCTGTAATTAGGGTAATTTCCCAGCTCTGGGTTGGAAAATACCTGGAGATTTTGGGGGTGGAGCCTGGGCAGGGTGGGGTTTGGGGGAGGGAGGGACCTTGCCAGGATATAATGCCATACAGTCTACCATCCAAAGTAGCCATGTTCTCCAGGGGAACTGATCTTTGTTGGCTGGAGATCAGTTGTAATAGTAGGAGATCTCCAGGTGCCACCTGGAGGTTGGCAACCCTATCTGTAATGCACAACGACCGACATCTGGGTTTTATGTATTTTCCTATATGGACGTTCCTCTACAGAAGTTCTTTCCATGCAGAAAAATCTTTGTCTGAAGCAGACATCACATACTGTCAGCTCCTACCCTCTGAAATTTCAAGGAAGCTATTGAAATAAGATTCCATCAAAAGACAGAAGGATCTGCACATAAAATACTCTTAACAGTATGAAAAATATAAAATATGTGTGTGTTCCACTAGATATTTTATTACATGTTCATTTTTTTTAAAAAAAGATTAAATATATTAAGAAAAACACAAGTGCAAAGGTCTGTATTTAACTCCAATCTTCCCATGAGGCAGTAGGAGGTAGTTGTTTCTGGCAGCAGATTCCAATTGAGGTATCATTTTCCAATATGGATGGGTCACTTTGATTTCACTATCAGTGTGGCATTGCTCACCATTAAATTGCTTGCTGATATAAAAATGTCATACCATGTCTCTGTTCTCAAGAAGAAGAGTTGGTTTTTATATGCCGACTTTCTCTACTACTTCAGGAAGAATCAAACCGGCTTACAATCACCTTCCCTTCCCCTCTCCACAACAGACACCTGGTGAAGTAGGTGAGGCTGAGAGCTGTGACTAGCCCAAGGTCACCTAGCTGGCTTCATGTATAGGAGCAGGGAAACAAATCCTGTTCACCAGATTAGCTTCCTCCGCTCGTGTGGAGTGGGGAATCAAGCCCAGTTCTCCAGATCAGAGTCCACCACTCCAAACCACTGCTGTTAACCACTACACCATGCTGGTTGGAAAAGGTGACTCTCAGAGCAGCTACCATTAATGTCTCTGCATGCGTCGTCAGGGTTTATACTAGATGCGAGAAGAGTGTCATGAGATTGTCCGTGGCTAGCTATAGAGATTGTGTTTTGTTTAATCACTATTGAGCATCATTTTTTATATTAACAATTACAAGCTAACTCAAACACATGGATAGTGTAACATGGAAAGCTACTCCAGGGTACACTGCAAATACTGCAACAGCTGAAAAAAAACCTACAAGATCCTTACAAAATACAGTATGGGAAAGTATTCTGTGTTATGCTTTGATCTTAGTCAATACATTATTCGCAAAAAGCATGTGGGGGGGAGGGGGGGTGTTGTTCATTACAAAAAGTCCCATAACTGCACTGTTTGTTGATGAGGTACTTTGAAAGGTACTATCATTCAGTTTCACTGGAATAATTTCAGCAGCATTTACTCAAACTATTTTCAGTTGAGAGCTTAAATATCCTCCTAAATATGAAAGAACTGATGCTCCCCTGGGAGGATAAGGCAAATTTGTGTCTCATTAAACTGCGAGAACAGCTAGAAAGAATGCCACAGCTCATGAAACTTGGGCTGCAAAAATGAACCAACACAGACTCTGAGGTTGGAATTCTTGGTAAGTAAGCAGCCGAGTAAAGTAGGGTTGCCAATTGCCAGGTACTAGCTGGAGATCTCCTGATATTATAACTGATCTTCAGCTGATAGAGATCAGTTCACCTGAGAAAATGGCCGCTTTGTCAATTGGACTCTATGGCATTGAAGTCCCTCCCCTCTTGAAGCCCTGCCCTCCTCAGGCTCCGCCCCAAAAAAATCTCCTTCTGGTGGCAAAGAGGGACCTGGCAACCCTAAGAGTAAAGTAAGGGCCAGACTAGTGTCCATGGGTCAGACCCATGGATGCTGCCTCCATTTTAAAACATTTTTTAAATACTGTGCCTAGTAGGCTTCTTTAATAAAATAATTTGCTTTATAAACAGAAAGGCTTGTCTGGTTCTTAATGGGGATGAGGTTTGTATGGTAATTTTAAGGCAATGTGAGGACATTGCACTCTGCAACATACCCAAGTTCCCTTGAGACAAGTTGCTTCAGAATTAGCATCAGATGTCTGCACTCTCCAACCCCCAAGTCTCATTGGTTGTAAACTACTGCTTTTGTGTGGAGATAAGCAGCTTTGAGGTTTGTTTTATTTGGACTATTTCCCACAAGAGTAATAAAAGTGTTCGTAATGCCCTTCAGAGGCTGTTTAATACGATTAGATGCAGTATTGTAACATTTGTAGATGACTATCCGATAAATGGCTAATCTGCTTTCAAGATGGGGATTGATGGAAAAATCACCCTTTGGTATAAATCCTGAGCAGTAGTAATTGTGAACTTTTAGCAGTTTGTAGCTATTAATGTACTTACTCAAAATATTATATGATGTTATACGATGTGTATATTATACGAAGTTATACAATGTGTATGTAAATTTTATTCATTCATGTAATATGTAATTTTTAGGCTTAGATTATTTGTAGTAGCAGTAGTAGCTGTTGTTGTGGTTTTCTTATCTATTGTGGCTGTTGTTTGCTTATTTTGGTTGGTTGTTTTTGCTGGTCAGTGACCATATTAATAAATTATTATTATTGATTGTTTACTGGTCTTGACCTACAGTACCTCTTATGTTTGCAGCAGTTGCATGAATTCAACATAAAGTCTTGGAATGTGCACAGTGTTTCCTTACTTAGATTCTCTCATGAGCAAATGGCATACAAGAGGGACATTAACTTGGCTTAAGAGATGCAGATGCAATGCTGTACTGGTTAAATTCTTTAAATTGGTTAAATTTGTTGAGCCAGCGTGGTGTAGTGGTTAAGAGAGGTGGTTTGGAGTGGTGGACTCCAATCTGGAGAACTGGGTTTGATTCCCTACTCCTCCACATGAGCAGCTAGGATAGCCAGGTCCCTCTTCACTACAGGCGGGAGGTTTTTTGGGCAGAGCCTGAGGAGGGCAGGGTTTGGGAAGGGGACTTCAATGCCATAGACTCCAATTGCCAAAGCGGCCATTTTCTCCTGGTGAACTGATCTCTATTGGCTGGAGATCAGTTGTAATAGCAGGAGATCTCCAGCTAGTACCTGGAAGTTGGCAACCCTATGAGCGGTGGACACTAATCTGGTGAACCAGGTTGGTTTCCCCACTCCTACACATGAAGCCAACTGGGTCACCCTGGGCTAGTCACAGCTCTCTTAGAGCTCTCTCAGCCCCACCTACCTCACAGGTAGGGTTGCCAGGTCCCTCTTCACCACCGGCGAAAGGTTTTTGGGGTGGAGCCTGAGGAGGGTGGGGTCTGGGGAGGGGAGGGACTTCAACGCCATTGAGTCCAGTTGCCAAAGTGGCCATTTTGTCCAGGTGAACTGGTCCAGCATGACTTTTTTTTAACGTTCTTATGTTCTTAAGCTGTCTTCACTTTTGTCTTCCTCAGTCTTTCTGAAAACTGTCTTTAGTTTAATTTTGGAAGAGTAAAAGGTCAGCCTGCCCTGACCTGGATGGCCCAGGCTAGCCTGATCTCATCAGATCCCAGAAGCTAAGCAGGGTCAGCCCTGGTTAGTATTTGGATGGGAGACCACCAAGGAAGTCTAGGGTTGCTATACAGAGGAAGGTACTGGCAAACCAGCTGTTAGTCTCTTGCCTTGAAAACCCCATAAAGGGTTGCCATAAGTTGGCTGTGACTTGATGGCACTTTACACACACACACAAATGGTCAGCCCAAACCCTATTTTTAAACCACCTAGCTTCAAATGTTTTGAAGCCCAGGTCAAGCTAATAATTTTTTTAAAAAACCTACGGTCCACTTAAGAGCCCCGTTGCACAGAGTGTTAAGCTGCAGTACTGCAGTCAAAAGCTCTGCTCACGACCGGAGTTCGATCCCGACGGAAGTCGGTTTCAGGTAGCCGGCTCAAGGTTGACTCAGCCTTCCATCCTTCCGAGGTCAATGAAATGAGTACCCAGCTTTCTGGGGGTAAAGGGAAGATGACTGGGGAAGGCACTGGCAAACCACCCCGCAAACAAAGTAAACAAAGTCTGCCTTGGAAACGTCAGGATGTGACGTCACCCCATGGGTCAGGAATGACCCGGTGCTTGCACAGGGGACCTTTACCTTTATGGTCCACTTAAAAAAAAAACACACACACACACAAATCTGACTTATTAATATTTTGGAAGCTTAATAAAAACTTAATTATTTTTTGGGGGGAGAACACTGAACTGTAAGCTGAAATTTATTTTGGGTTTTTTAAAATATCTAAACCCTTACCTACAGTTAACTGTTATTAAAACCTAACCAGAAATTTCCTTCAGAACAACTATATTTTCCAGAAGCAACAGGAACACCCCACAACTCCACTAAACCACTCCCCTCAAAAACACAACACAGAAATGTCTGTAAAATAACTGTACAACTGTAAACCTAAAACAATGCCAAAGGATAAACTTTTAAAAACAACAAAAAACTGAAAAATCCACCTCTCCAAAAGTATAAACACTTCTAAAATTCAAGTGCAAACCAGTTAAAATTAAAACTTCTAAAACAAGCCAAGAGACCCCCAACAAAACAGTACAAACCCTTAAACCCAAAACAGCACAAAACTAAACCAAAGAAACTATTTTTTTTTTAAAAGAACCAGAAAAAGAACACACAAACTGCTCCCCCAACTACAACCCATCAGGCAAAACCTAAAACACGGGAAATCTTGAAATAATAATTTAAATAGTATTTTAAAACAAAGTGTAGATATTGGTTCTTGTAGGTTATCCGGGCTGTGTAACCGTGGTCTTGGTATTTTCTTTCCTGACGTTTCGCCAGCAGCTGTGGCAGGCATCTTCAGAGGAGTAACACCGAAGGACAGTGTAGGAAGAGTAATATATAGTCAGAAAGGGGTTGGGTTTGAGCTGAATCATTGTCCTGCAAATTTCAGCTCAAACCCAACCCCTTTCTGACTATATATTACTCTTCCTACACACTTGACACTGAGAGACACTTTCCTTCAGCATTACTCCTCTGAAGAAGCCTGCCACAGCTGCTGGCGAAACATCAGGAAAGAAAATACCAAGACCACGGTTACACAACCCGGATAACCCACAAGAACCAATGAACTCTGACCGTGAAAGCCTTCGACAATAAAGTGTAGATACAATAAGATATTTGGAGGAGTATATATTTGGACCCAATATATCTAAGCACACATCCCTAACTGTAATGATGGCATCAGGCTGGTGCTATACCAGCTTCATTGGTTGCCAGATTGGTTTCGGGCTCAGTTCTGGGTGCTGGCATTGTCTTTTAAAGCCTTTAATGGCTTGGGTCCAAAGAACCTGAAGATCCCCCCCCCCCCATATCAACCTGCCAGATAGGACCGGCAATTTTAGCTTGAGAAATTCCTGGAGATTTGGGGACGGAGCTTGGGAAGGGTGAGGTTATATAGGCCTTCTCCATGTAAATCTCAGTGCCTGAAAGGGACCCTTGTCATAGATTAATAAATATACCTTTGAAACACTGATAGTACGGGTTGCCAACCTCTAGGTAGTAGCTGGAGATCTCCTGCTATTACAACTGATCTCCAGGCAACAGAGATCAGTTCCCCTGGAGAAAATGGTTGCTTTGGCAATTGGACTCTATGGCATTGAAGTCCCTCTCCTCTCCAAACCCCGCCCTCCTCAGGCTCCGTCCGAAAAACCTCCCGCTGGTGGCAAAGAGGGACGTGGTAACCCTAGTTATAGTACAGGAAGAATTTGAATGTATTTCTCATTGATCTTACTGGCCACTGGATGTCACTGTGTGTCTACAACTGTAGGCCAGAGCACCTGGGAACACGGCCCATTTGGAAGCTCAGCACCTTCGCACATTTACAACACTTGCAGCAATATGGCTCAAAACTATGATGTGATGTATAAGAAGATAATCCAGAAGGCCTGTTTCGGAGAAATGTGCTTTGCAGCAGACAATGGCATATCAGTACAATGCTAATCATGGCTTAAATCTCGTTCTCCAAAACTGAAACTAAGAAGAAGCAAAACAAGGTTGTGCTATAAAAATGTAAAAAGAGCTCTGCAGGATCAAACCAAGAGGTCATCGAGCCCAGCATTCAGGATCCAACATTTTAAAAAAAATTTATTTTAGAAAATGTACATGTTTTCTTTCCAGACACGTGCTCAAGGCAGCTCGCAAGCAGGCAGGGTTGCCAACCCTGACTTTGGAAATACCTGGAGATTTGGGGGCAGTGCCGGCGAGGCGGCGGGGGGGGAGAGTGAAGTTTGGTGAGGGGAGGAAGCTCAGCAGGGATGTGATTCCATGGAGTTTACCCTCCAAAGCTGCCATTTTCTCCAGGGGAACTGATCTCTGTAGCCTGGAGAGCAGCTTTAATCCCAGGAGACCTCCAGGTAGGGTTGCCAAGTCCCTCTTTTCCACCGGCGGGAGATTTTGGGTGTAGAGCCTGAGGAGGGTGAGGTTTGGGGATGGGAGGGACTTTAATGCCATAGAGTCCAATTGCCAAAGCAGCCATCTTCTCCAGGTGAACTGATCTCTGTCGGCTGGAGATCAGTTGTAATAGCAGGAGATCTCCAGCTACTACCTGGAGGTTGGCAATCCTACAAACAGGGCTGTTGAGAGCCACCATGCCCCCCAACAAAGTTTCCACCTTGGTCTCCCCATATAACCGTTGCTGCTTGTTGTTACCATGAACCTATAGTAATAAAATAATTGGCATGTCTGTCCATCTGTTCATTTCTGGCAGGTGAAACTCGTCAGAAAATAAAGCTAGGAATCTCAAAATTGGCTGCCTGCTTCAGGAAGATTGTGAGAGTTCTAGGGCCAACAACGAAAAGAATTGGACTATCTTGGTTCAGGTTATCTCCAGGACTACTCCTCATGCTATTTGACATGGAAGCTAAGAGTCTTGGCTTGTGGCAGGCTTAACGAGTGTTTGAAAACCGACCACCAGCCTTAGGATGATGATGGGAGCTGCAGTTGCAACACCCAAAATAAAGGGAATAGGAACATCTTGGACCGGGTTATCTTTATGAATAAATTGTAGTACTAGTTGTAGTAAACCTTACAGAAAGGCCCAGCCAGCAGAGTCAGAGTTAGTGCTGTTTACTGTTCTCTGCCTTCCCTGTGCCCCAGTGGCTGCAGCGCAGAACTGCACTAAAAGTAAAATAAACTGAAATGCATTTGCTGAATGCATTTTAAGCAATTTATCATGTGTTTCTAGGGTTGCCAAGTGCCTGGTGGTGGCAGGCAAACCCCCGTCAATCTACCCAGCTGCCGGCGACCAGCTGAGGGTTGACGGGCAAACGTGCACGCGCGCCTGCACACCACGGCATGTCACTTCTGGTTTACACCCGGAAGCGCCACATCATGAGGGGCCTTTTACCACTCAAACTGTGAGTTTGAGTGGTAAAAGGTCCCTTGCGATGCGTTTATACCCGGAAGTGCCGCATCACAAGGGGCCTTGTACCACTCAAACTGGAAATCAGTTGTAATAGCAGGAGATCTCCAGCCACCACCTGGAAGTTGGCAACCCTGTCTATTCAGTTGCCTGAAACGTGTTCTCAATTAACAAATTATTGCCTTCACAGAATTCTGTGAGTCACTCTCGTGCTTCACTTTGTGCTCCTAGTCCACATTTTCCCGACAATATTTGCTTCTACTTTGTTTCTTGCTTTTGCTTTCCAGTCATCTATGGTTATTAGCACTATTTGTTTAGGCGTGTGATCAACGTCTTCCAACCTAGACACTTACATAAATGCTTTCAATTTCATCTTCCTCAGCATCAGTAGTTGGGGCACAGGTCCAACAGTGCCCCAGTGTAAAAGCCAATGTAAAATGCAATGATGGTACAAGATGCCACATTCTGAATAATAATAATAATAATAATAATAATAATAATAATAATAATAGTTGGTTTTTATATGCCAATTTTCTCTACTTTTTCAAGGAGAATCAAACCAACTTACAATCTCCTTCCCTTCCTCTCCCCACAACAGACAACTTGTGAGGTAGGTGAGGCTGAAAGAATTGTGACTGGCCCAAGGTCACCCAGCTGGCTTCATGTGGAGGAGTGGGGAATCAAACCCAGTTCTCCAGATTAGAGCCCGCTGTTCTTAACCACTACACCAAGCTGCAAACAATGAGGGAAGCATCTCTGGAAGTCTGTACAGGAAAGAATTACAATATTAAAACTTTTGGTCACTAGTATGATTGGCTTCAGCAAGGAACTCTTGGGAAATTACAATATTAAAACGTTTGGTCACCAGTATGATTGGCTTCAGCAAGGAACTCTTGGGGAAAAAATCTTAAGCCACATTTTCCACATTGAAAATAGTGTAAGTTGTCCCTGATTTGGTCAAAATAATGGAATGAAGCTGTAGCAACATCAGCCTTTAAAAAAAAAGAGAATACCCCATTCTTGTCTTGGATATTCTGATACCATACATCAAATTCTAAAAGATTGTCATCTTTCCTCTCCACCACTGGACTTTCCAGTTATCTGTGTGGGGTAAACCCTCATCAAACACAGAAGGTTACCGCACTTTGCATTCCCAGCGATGTATTAAGAGTTTGAAAATGTTGTAAAAAACATCGCTTTAAAAGGGTTTTTGGATACCACGGCTTATAAATGGTTGGAAGACGTCTTCACAACTAAAGGGGCCAAACAAAGTGCGAACAGTATTTTTATGACGTTTTCAAACTCTTAATACATCGGTGGGAATACATAGAAAGTGCGAACAGTATTTTTTATAACATTTTCAAACTCTTAATACATCGCTGGGAATACAAGTGCGGTAACCTCCAGTCACACAGAGTTGCTGCCCGATTCTCCTGTATTGTGAGAGACTCCTTCTCCCCATTATCCATCAGTAATTCAATCAGCTCACTATTTCTCTTTTATCTCTTAGTCAGCCTTAGGCTGCTAGGGCTTTGGGTGGGTCCCAACAACCTCTACACACAATCCGCACCACATTCAGTGCTCACATATGGAGAGAGTTAAGTGCCAACCTCAGCAGACTTGCCTAAACATGCCTAGTGATAGGAACAGGGAAAACACATATTTCTGTTTCTGATAAGCCAACGAAGCAGCAATTCGTTGCTTCTGTTTCTACCCCTTGGCCTAGTTGCAATATTGGAGTACAAGCTGCATCACACCCTTTCACTCTTCTTTATACTTCCAGCCTTTCCCCCTGCCAGATGTGACATTTCTACTGACAAACCGCACTGAGTACTTAAATATCATCACATGCCTCCAGGCTATAGGACAAAGTGACATACCATGTAAAGAAAATCTCTCTGACATCTGTAGCTAATGTTTATTTCTTGCACTTGGAAGATTAAATCCAGCCCAAAGTCATATAGCCATGTTGTTTTAGCCATACAAATAATTGTACCTGATACGTGAGACACAACTGTGGAAAAATATGGTCACAATAACAGCTGGACATCTACTGCTTGAGTAGGAAAAAGTTTTTTCAATTTTTTTCAATTTTTTTAAAATTTCTTTCTTATTTGGGGGAGAGAGAGAGCTGTGAGTACAATAAAACTTATTTTGTGAATAACCGGAAGGATTTTCAGGATATGGCAAGACCCTTTGAATAGGATTACAATTACACATTATTGGGTAAGGGGCAACGGGGCAAGAAGGATATCTTGTTTCCATTTTTAGTCTTTGTGATATATATACAGCACTTTACACACACATTTCTTCCAGCAAATACATATACCAGAATGACCCAGGAAGTTTAATTTTCAAAACTGGATCAGAGGTTAGGCTGGAGTTGGTCTAGAATAGTTAGCAACATCCATGTATGATTGACGTAGAGTGGTCATGAATGTTTGCAAGCAGCCAATAGTTGCTGAAATTGTTAGGATCTAGACTAAAAATGAAGAAAGATGACAGGAAGAAAGTAGACTCCTTTGAAATGTGGTGTTGGAGGAAAGTGCTACGGATACCGTGGACTGCCAAAAAAACAAATCAGCCTGAACTGACTCTAAAATGACTAAACTGAGTCTATTGTATTATGGTCATATTATGAGAAGGCAAGAGTCACTAGAAAAGACAGTCATGCTGGGAAAAGTTGAGGGCAACAGGAAAAGAGGAAGACCCAACAAGAGATGGATTGACTCAATAAAGGAAGCCACAGCCCTCAGTTTGCAAGACCTGAGCAAGGCTGTCAAAGATAGGACATTTTGGAGGACTTTCATTCATAGGGTAGCCATGAGTCGGAAGCGACTTGATGGCACTTAACACACATAACAGACTAAAAATGTTTACTCATGACCACTCCCTTCAAAGCATCTAGGTCCATTCCTTGGGCTGGATCCAGTGAGTTTTTTGGATGGTGAACAAGAAAGGAGGGGTGCTCTTTGACCACCAAGAAAGGATATGCCGGGAATCATGGGACCTGCATTAATTTATTATCACTTTATTTTCCATTGCTTCCAAAGGGAAACACTTTTCTGGCTATAACTGCTATGTTTTCCATCCAAATTAGACCACATGTTCATATATTTACCCCTCAACCAAGGATCCTCCCTGCCAAATTTCAGAGATAGCAGAGAAAGAATCCCAATGTTGCAGGCAATTAACATCAAAACACATACCAGAAATAAATGAGCTGTTGGTGGATATAACTCTTGATTTCTCCTTATTTATTCCTTCCCTCCCTAACTAAATATACCAGAAATAAAAGATCCGGTTTACTTTGAGGACTGATTGAATGCTTTGTGCAAGACTCCTCTAGGAGGATACATTTCCCCCCTCCCCTTCATGAAATTTGGACAAGTAGCTTTCTAAATGCTACAGCATCCTTTAAAAAAAAGTTTCACAAGACTTCATTTTATTTGCCGGTTGTCTGAGCCCTAAGGGCCTAAGTATAAGTTGGACAGGAGGGAAAAAGGAATGTGTAGGTGAGCACAGGATTTTTCTTCCCTAGCCATGCTCTCAATTCTGCTTATTTTTGCCTTTTGCACTGGTGATGTCATGCAAGTGTGATATAACATTGGCACAACTGTGGTGGAACATCAGCATAAATCCAATATGTTAGCATATCTTCGTGGTACACCAGCATAAAGCAAGCTAGCAACAATCCAGTGAATGTAACTTGAAGATAAACACAGTTATTATCTCATTATTTTGAAGCTTTTGTGTGTGTGTGTGTGTGCGCGCGCGCTGGATTGACTACAGATATTTGTGGGGGTTTTTTCTAAGTTTGCTGCCAGCCACAATATCGTTCCTGTTGGTTCAGAACCTGAAAGCAAACAGCAGCAGCCACATCATTTTGATGTTTCTCTTTTCACTTAGCTATCATTCAGACTGAGCTAGGGGCTTTTTGTTGTCGATCATCTGTTACAGAATGCACTGTT
Source organism: Euleptes europaea (assembly GCF_029931775.1). Classification (NCBI taxonomy): domain Eukaryota; kingdom Metazoa; phylum Chordata; class Lepidosauria; order Squamata; family Sphaerodactylidae; genus Euleptes; species Euleptes europaea. The sequence goes on along the minus strand of NC_079318.1, from coordinate 34,510,579 downwards.
TTCCCACATTAAAAATATTCAAAGTTAAATGGCGTTGCCTTATTTTCCTATGGGGCTGCTTCAGTTCCTGCAGTTTGCAGGTCTGTTTAGCAATAAGATTCACTGATACATTTGTTAAGCTAGACACTAAGCAAATAAAGGTCCCTTTTCATGGTATCACAGATTTCTATCACAGATTTCACTAGGCTCAACAACCTTCTCCAAATCAAGGCATCGCTAGCTCCTAAAATGAGGTTCTTCACAGACAGTACTATCCACTGAAACTCCCCTCTCCTTCTCATCTTTACCAAAACCAACAAACAAAACTAGCCCTGTGCCTAGAGTTGCCAACCTTCAGGTACTAGCTGGAGATCTCTTGCTATCACCACTGATCTCCAGCCTATAGAGATCAGTTCACCTGGAGAAAATGGCCACTTTGGCAATTGGACTCTTATGGCATTGAAGTCCCTCCCCTCCCCAACCCCCACCCTCCTCAGGTTCCACCCCAAAAACCTCCCACCACTGGCGAAGAGGGACCTGGCAACCCTACCCATGCCTCCTATGAGGCTGAAGTTGGTTCCCAGTTCCTAGTTCCTTATTTGCATTTCCTAGTTCCTGAACACTTCAGCCTCCTATGAACTTGCTCATTTGCTTCAAAGATAAACAGGAATGACTGAACTTGAGATACTACCTGGCACCCGGGGGAAGGGAGTGTTGCTCCCACCAGGAAATACTGGAGGGCCTGGCAGCTTGAGGAGGCATTGCCCCTGCTAGGAAATCCCACTGGGAGCATGAGCCCCACTGCCCCCCTAAAATTTAAGCCCCTGCTCCCCAGATTCCAGCCCCAGTTCCCCAGGAATTTCCATGCCCGGAGCTGGCAACCCTAAATTTCACCAATGTCTAAAAATTAAACCTGGGAAGGACTTAATAAACATTTACTTCCAAGGCAAACCAAAACATAATATGGGAAGCAGAAGTGCCTAAGGAAATTTACAAAAGAAGTTCAAATAAAGTCAAATGAAAGGAAATATTGTTTTGCACTTCTTATTTTCCGCAGCAGGAGTAAATTTCATGCAGATTTACAGCATCAGTTTCCTCGTGAGGACAGAGTTCTTAACATTTTGTGTATTATCTATTTACAAATAGTGGTCCCATTTCAGTGGCAAACCACATTCCAGTCCTCATGGAAATGTCATGAAACAAAAGTGCTCACACCCCAAGATTACCAAAATGGTAGAAGAAGAAGAAGAAGAGTTGGTTTTTATATGCCAACTTTATCTCCCACTTAAGGAAGAATCAAACCGGCTTACAATGACCTTCCCTTTCCTTCCCCACAACAGACACCCTGTGAGGTAGGTGAAGCTGAGAAAGCTGTGACTATCCCAAGGTCATCCAGCTAGCTTCACGTGTATGAGTGGGGAAACAAATCCAGTTCACCAGATTAGAGTCCGCCGCTCATGTGGAGGAGTGGGGAATCAAACCCGGTTCTCCAGACCAGAGTCCACCACTCCAAACCACCGTACTTAACTGCTACACCATGCTGGCTCCCCATTAAATGGTGCCATTGAAGTTGGAGGTAAATCCCCCCATTTGGGAACGGCATTATTATTACTCAGGGAAAGGAACAACTGCTTGCAGCGGTGTCCTCTTGAAGGGGCTTTCCTATACAAAAGTACTAGTTGGGGTGCCTTGATGCAGGGTTTGCATATAATATGCTGTTTGGGTCTCATTCAATTCAACCACACCACAAATTGTTAGGGACAGAGGATCTCACAAAGGCTGGAACCATGAGAACATTTAGGTATAGTTCACTGAAGCTCCAAAAGCTATTAACCTCAAAGATCAGCTTCAACAGTGCAGTCCCTATACAGCAGCCACTAAAAAGTATCTGCCACTGGGCATTCTATACATAGGGTTGCCAGCCCCCAGATACTAGCTGGACATCTCCTGCTATTACAACTGATCTCCAGCCGATAGAGATCAGTTCACCTAGATAAAACGGCCGCTTTTGGCAATTGGACTCTGTGGCATTGAAGTCCCTTCCAAACCCCGCCCTCCTCAGGCTCTGCCCCAAAACCTCCCTCTGGTGGCGAAGAGGGTCCTGGCAACCAACTAGGTTGGCTTCCCCACTCCTACCCATGAAGCCAGATGCGTGACCTTGGGCTAGTCACAGCTCTCACTCTCTCAGCCTCACCTACCTCACAAAGTATCTGTTGTGGGGAGGGGGAGGGAAAGTGATTGTAAGCCGGTTTGATTTGTTCTTAACTTGTAGAGAAAGTTGGCATATAAAAACCAACTATTCTTCTTCTTCTTCTTCGTCGTCGTCGTAAGTTTCCAAAAGTATTGCTAGGGGACATCTGCTCAATCCCATAGCTATATGCAGTTCTTCTGTACACTGTTTTCCTCATCCAGTTAGGCTGCATTTAGATTCCAGTATGCAGAAAATATTTGTGTGCATGCATAATAAATGACCCCAAAAGGAAAATAATCAGAATAATGATGGATGTTAGGATGATAAGGAAAATGATGATGTCATTTATTATAAATAATAACAGCTTGCCGGGGGTGCTGTCTTTGCTGGGCTCCTTGCCTTGATGGCAACGGGCTGTTCTCTTTTTAGCAATCTGTCTCTGCTCTGGAACAGCAGAAGTCAATGGGGCAAATGTGCTGCAAGAAACAAACTTTTATCCAGTAGTTCAAAGGCCCACATAAAAATGGTGCGGCCTTATCTGTCCACAGTGAGTTGGGGCAGCAGACAGCGTGGATGGAGCCTCAGCGTGACTCTTGGCCGTGTGTGCTGCTAAGTTTAGGGAGCATGAATAAAGGTATTTATTCCGAGGGAGGAAAAAAATACAAGACCAATTATTTTCTATGGAAACTGGAAAATAAACACCCAAGCTGGCAGCAAAACATCTCCCTTCTGTTTAAGAAAAAGCCCAAGTGAAAGGTTACTTTGTAATCTTCACGGCTATAGTGTTTATTCAGTTAAATTCCACATTAGCTTTTCTCAGACAAACAAGAGCTCGATAGAGCTCCCTGGGAAGTCAATGGAAAAAGTCCCTTTGGCTTCAGTGGAAGTTAGGTCAGGCCCATGGGGGCCCATTTCGCTGTGGATCAGCCAGCTTAATCCACAACCCATTTAAACAAATACTTGGGCTCGAGCCAATGTTGTGCCATTAAAATCCAAAGAACTCAGTTTTTTAAAAGCTAAAATCTTTGACAGCCTTGCGGACTGGTCTGTGTAAAAGTAAAAGCTGAGGTGATGGTAGGGTTGCCAACCTCCAGGTAACAGCTGGAGATCTCCTGCTATTACAACTGATCTCCAGCCGATATAAATCAGTTCACCTGGAGAAAATGGCCGCTTTGGCAATTGGACTCTATGGCATGGAAGTCCCTCCCCTCCCCAAACCCCGCCCTCTTCAGGTTCCACCCCAAAAACCTCCCGCCGGTGATGAAGAGGGACCTGGCAACCCTAGGTGATGGTGAGTGAAGGCTGTGTATCTGTTTCCCTGCAGATGTCTCCCCGACATAACGGATTAGAAAGTGAACTGGCTGAGACCGTTCCAAAGAAATCTTCAAATTCAAATTCTTCCTGGTTAAATTTTCATCGGTGATATTTTTACTACATTTACTATGTTTACTACATTTGGCCCAAAGGAGCTACAAAATGTTCGTATACAATATTTGCAGTTATCTTTTTGTTGTTGTTGTTGTTGTTGCCTGAACTGTTTAGATTTGACTGAATTTTAAAACTGTGCAAATGCATACCCCCAACTTTAAGCACGTTTACTCAGAGATAATTCCCACCAAATTCAATAGGGTTTAACCTCAAGTAAGTGTGTATCAAATTGCTTCTGTATATGTAGGTAAAGCAATTTATTTATTTTGCCCCTAACTGGTTGATCAGTTAATGTTTACGCTGTGAAAGCCTACATTAATCAGGCCATAGAAGACAGAGGACGGAGGATGTTTATATTCAAAATAAATTTATTCTACTTAAATCAAAGGTGAAGTTAATAATTTCAGCAAGTGCTATCCACATCTGAAATCAGTCGTGCCACTTCAAGTTCTGAGTAGTCATGGTTGGGACTGGGCTGCAAATAGGGTTGCCAACCTCCAGGTAGTAGCTGGAGATCTCCCGCTATTATAACTGATCTCCAGCCAATAGAGATCAGTTACCCTGGAGAAAATGGCCGCTTTGGCAACTGGACTTTGTGACATTGAAGTCCCTCCCCTCCCCAAACCCCGCCTTCCTCAGGCTCAGCCCCCAAAATCTCCAGGTATTTCCCAACCTGGAGCTGGCAACCCTAGCTGCAAAGCATGCATGCCTCTCTTTGGATCGTTCCCACTGAGCGACAACATAAAACAATCCAAAATGAAAACAATTTATTCTTCAACGCTAATCAAACAGGAAACGCTTAGCCACTGATAGACCTGTCCTCCACGTCTCTGTCTAATCCCCTTTTAAAGCTGTCTATGCCTGTGGCCATCGCTACATCCTCTGGCAGTGAATTCTACATTTTAATCACTCCCTGTGTAAAGAAGTATTTCTTTTTGTCTGTCTGGAATCTACCGCCCATTAGCTTCATTGGATGCCCTTGAGTTCTAGTATTTTGGGGGAGGGAGAAAAAGTTCTCTTTCTGAACTCTCTCCACCCCGTGCATAATTTTATAAACCTCTATCACATCCCCCTTTAGTTGTCTCCTTTCTAAACTGAAAAGTCGCAGACTCTTCAACCTTTCCTCACAGGGAAGGTGCTCCAACTCCCTAATCATCTTGGTTGCCCTCTTCTGTACTCTATTTAGCTATGCAATGTCCTTTTTGGGATACGGTGACCAGAATTGTACTCAGTATTCCAAACGAGACTGCCTGATAGATCTATTTCCCCCATCAAGTCACATCTGACTTATGGTGACCGGGGCGGGGAGGGGTATTTCAAGGCAAGAGACATTCAGAGGTGGTTTGCCATCGCCTCCTTCCACATCATGACAGTGGTATTCCTTGGAGGTCTCCCATCCAGATACTTGCCAGGGTCAACCTTCTTAGCTTCTGAGATCTGATGGGATCAGGCTAGCCTGGGCTATCCAGGTCAGAGCCATAGATCTATACAGGGGCATTATAATATTGTCTGTTTTATTTTCAATCCCTTTCCTAATAATCCCTAACACAGGGGTTTTGCATGCCTAATTATTGACTTAACATTTCTTTTGCCAGAGCCTGTGGTCCCTCCTGTTCAATCCATTGGGGCAGACTTTCTGCTTTTTAAAAGAAGCCTTTTTACTTTTTACTCAACACCCCTTTCGCTTTAAACATTGCTGTGGCTCAGTGGTAGAGCCTCTGCTTGGCATGCAGAAGGTCCCAGGTTCAATCCCCGGCATCTCCAGTTAAAGGGACTAGGCAAGTAGGTAGGGTTGCCAGGTCCTACCTCTCCTCCGGTGGGAGACTTTTAAGGCACAGCTCGGGATCGCGCGGCAACGCGTGGATGCGCCGACACGCGTGCGCGTCACTTCCGGTTTGAGTGGCATAAGGCCCCTCGCGAGGTGGGACTTCCGGTTGTAAACCGGAAGTGACCTGCAGCGGCGTGTATGTGCGTGCACGTTTGTCTGACGACCGTCAGCTGGTCGGTGGGCAAAGGGGCAAATTGCCCGGGGTTTGCCCACCACCACCCGGCACCTGGCAACCCTACAAGTAGGTGATGTGAAATACCTGTGCCTGAGACCCCGGAGTGCCTCTGCCGGTCTGAGTAGACAATACTGACTTCGATGGACCAAGGGTCTGATTCAGTATAAGGCAGCTTCATGTGTTCATGTGTACCTGACTATAGTTGACCAGGATTTAAACAAATTCATCTGCCACCGATGTGTAGTTCGGCCCTCAAGAAGATCAGTATAGCAATCCTTGAAATGCTGAAATAGCTGGCCAGTGACCTAAGTGCTGAATTGATGCTCTGGCACCTCATCTACTAACCATTAATATTTTAAACGTTGAACTAAACACAGACAAAATAATGGGGCCCATTTTACACAGAGGAACATACAAAAGAAAGAGAACATAGATTGCAGAGATGTTGTTTCCTCACCAGCTTAATGACTCGCATATTCTCGTTACTGCTATTCACTTAACATTGTCATTATTAGGACTACGGAGTTTTGTAAATTGCTCACCCCCCCCCTTTTAGGATTTTAGATAGAAAACCCTAATTTTGGAACGAGAGTGTTAAAGCCTTGAGCTCTTTTTCTCCATAACATAAGAGAGTGCTAAAGCCTTGAGCTCTTTTTCTCCATAAGAAACGCTCTCTGAAATATGAATTTACTGCAGGTTTACCAAGAAGCAAGCGTTGCCGGTGAAGTAATTTGTTTGTATAGGGGGTAGTTTGAAGTATCAGTCAAGAGGCCTTTGGACTAGTCGCACCAGCACCAGCGTGGCTGTCTAGAGAGCTCGCAGCACCTGTCAAAAGGCTGTTGCTGGAGCAACTGGATTCTCTCATGGGGCAGACTTTTTGTTGCGAGGCAACTGGCCCTTAAAGTGCGTCTGCAGTGGCTATTTTTCATGGGGCTAACAAGAAGGTAACTTTGGGGGAGGGGATTTCACATGATGAATCTTAACCAAACTTGACTAATAGCGACCTAATAAGATCATCAGTAAGATAAAAGAGAAGAAGCCCCTTCAACAATACCTCCTATTATGTGGTTCTCTTCTCTATGAGAAGCTAAGCTAGGCTGCGGAAAGGAAATTGGGGGTTGCGAGGGGCTTTCCTGTTCTGGTTTCCCACAGGGGCTTTTCTCTTGTATTTCATATGTGTTTGCAGATCGTGAAGATCTACAGATGGACCCTCAGTATGCACGCTGCAGTTTGTGGCTATCGCCTATGCTGCCACTTTCTTACAATCCCTTTAATTTTACAAGTTTTTTTTAAAATTAATGGCATTAACATAACTGATATTAGATATTTGGGAGAAATGGAGGAATTATAATATTCATTCTCAAAGGAAGTTAAAAATGATACCTATTATCTAATCCATTTTTATTATAAAAATAGTGCTTTTTATATCTGTTCTTTCTTTTTTATTTTATTTTCTTTATTTTAATATAGATAAATGAAATAGCAAATATTTAGATTATGAGTAATGTTAAATAAACAAAATAAAAAATAAAATATCTTATAAACGCTTATAACAATATTAGGATTAGAATCTTAAACTAAGGAGACTACAAATAAATGATAAGATTGAGGGAGGTGTAGGGGAAGTCTCTATATTTTGTTTTTTACCTATATATGTATGTATTTTCAACAATTGTTAATTAGAATTTATACTTTGATGTTTACCTATATTGATTGTTGAATACTTTGTCTAATTAGTATAGAAAAATAATAAAACTTTTTATTAAAAAAATACAAGTTTTTTTTTTAATGTCTGTCAATAATTGCAGCTGCACTATAAAAAGAAAAGAAGAATCTAGGGGCACTTTAAAGATTAACAGATTTATTGAGGTGACCTCAGTTGGCAGGAAAATACCAGTTGGCATCAAGAATAAAAATTGGATAGCGGGGTCCAAAGGGAATGAAACGCAAGAGCTTGGATTCTAAGGTGCCTTTGCATCAGCAAGGTGGTAGCTTTCCCTTCAAACTGACTTTTCCATCTGCAGAGGGAGGGATTTTTTTGCTGATTCACCACTTCTGCTCTTGATCCCTCCCCCCCCATAGGGAGTTCCTTCACTCCCAACCCTCATCTTTCATCCTCCCACCAGGCGTCTCCTCGCTGCCTCCTTTAAGGCCCTCCCCAACATCCAGACCCGTCCCCATGTTAGGAGGCCACCTTTTCTCCTCTGATCCCACACCTGCCGTAATTGTAAAGAGATCCCATCACCCCTCCCCCAGTCGCAGCTGCTATAGCTGGCCAGCCAGCCCTGCCCTATGGTGCTGATCCCTGGCCAGACCCTCCCCATCTGTGTCTGTGGGGTGGGTGGCTTGTCCTCTGGGTGAGGTGCCCGAAGCTCATTCTCTGCCCTGGCCTCCAGGACTAGGGTGATCCCACCTCACCCGGTTCCTTGCCAGGGATGCTGTCACCTGACTACCTCTTGTCCCAGGGCTCCTGGTAGGGTTGCCAGGTCCCTCTTCGCAATCAGTGGGAGGTTTTTGGGGCGAAGCCGGAAGAGGGCAGGGTTTGGGGACAGGAGGGACTTCAATACCATAGAGTCCAATTGCCAAAGCTGCCCTTTTCTCCAGGTGAACTGATCTCTATCGGCTGGTGATCAATTGTAATAGAAGATCTCCAGCTAGTACCTGGAGCTTGGCAACCCTAGCTCCTGGTCTACATAGTCTCTGCCATTTTCTTCTTAGTTGCTACTTGGCACTTGCAGCTGGAAAATATAGAAGTGCCCTCAGTGTCACTTTGCACTGGTGGATAAACATTTTCAATGTGCATTCTTGCACAGGCTACAACAGATCATCCCACCACTGGGCTTCACTCTATATCGGTGTATGATTTGCAAGTATTTCCAACATTACATTTGTGTGTGTGTGTTTGGGGCTGAGCTTCATTAGCTCTGACTGAGATTCAGTTGAAGCCTGGGAGTTTGTGACTGCAGTCACTTCTGTTAAGGGACAAAAAGCAAAGCTGGAAATAACTCTTGGAGTTGCTTGACCGTAGCATGTTTACTCAGATGCTTAAGTATGTATTAAGTGCTAAGGACTTCTTTGTTTCCCAAACAAGTAATTTCTGGCTCAAATCTACGGCACTACAATTCTGTCCTCTGGTCCTATGTGACAGAGATAGTTTTGTCTGTTCTCTGGAGGCCATTCTACAGCCTGTGCCGCAGGGGCACATGGTATATTTTGTCCCATGATTTGGCTTCCTCATTAATGGTCAGATTTTACAATAAGTGCTCTCTATAGGGTTGCCAGCTCCAGGTTGGGAAATACCTGGAGATTTTGGGGGGTGGAGCCTGAGGAGGGCAGGGTTCAGGGAGGTGAGGGACTTCAATGCCATAAAGTCCAATTGCCAAAGCAGCCCTTTTCTCCAGGTGAACTGATCTCTGTTGGCTGGAGATCAGTTGTAATAGCGGGAGATCTCCAGCTAGTACCTGGAAGATGGCAACCCTCGCCCTCTAGCAGGAAGGGCACCCCACTTGTGGGACTCCTGCACTCAGGCACACATAAAAATGTGGATGATCTCCATCTTTGACACCTTGAAAAAGTTTTTTTAAAGTATTAATCACATCTTGTTTAAAATTGGGTAGGTCCACCAAGAACCAGACAATCTGGCTGTAATGAATGGATGTGTCTACTGGGCTGCCAGTTGACCATCCCCAATATATGTGGTTCATGTTTCTGCTTACTTGTGCATCTTATGCCACTTAATGCTGTGGTATTTTTAGCTCTCACAAGCTAAGCAGATCAATATGTGGATGAGAATCCTTCAAAGGAAATCTAAAGACTAACAGTAATTATTGAAGCTGGTTATATGAAAGGTCACCCTGTCACCTGGTCAGAGAGGAGCTAGAGGAAGATGACAGAAAAGCAAGCTTTGCTCATTTTTGTGTCAATGTTTTCAGTATGAACAGAAAACTCAAGAACTGGATTGTATCAACTGCATTTACATTATGCCCCCAAATAGTTTGCACCTGGGCACTTGTATGCCCTGTTTTTGATTTTCAAGACAGGTGAAATGAAATATGACTTGAGTTTTTATCTCCCCCACCCCCAAATTTGAGAACCTGTATTAATGCACTGAAAATTAGAGTGATGTCATAATGCAGAAAGGTCAGATGTACATGCTGAAATGTGCCATGAGAAAACAATTAAAAAAAGGGGGGAGAAATTTTTTTCAACCCAGAACAAAGCAGGTAACCAAAAATGTTGAAAAAGAAGATGTATGTGAAAACATCAATGCCAATTACAATAAAGCTAAAATTATATTGAAGAGCCCCATGGCACAGAGTGGTAAGCTGCAGTACTGCAGTCCAAGCTCTGCTCACGACCTGAGTTCGATCCCCCTGGAAGTGAGTTTGATGTAGCCGGCTCAAGGTTGACTCAGCCTTCCATCCTTCCAAGGTTGGTAAAATGAGGACCCAGCTTGCTGGGGGTAAAGGGAAGATGACTGGGGAAGGCACTGGCAAACCACCCTGTAAAAAACACAGTCTGCCTAGTAAACGTCGGGACGTGACGTCACCCCATGGGTCAGGAATGACCTGGTGCTTGCACAGGGGACCTTTACCTTTTTTAAAGTATATTAAATCACAAAAACTTTTAATTGAATTGTAGATGTTAAAAACTGTACATCAAAATCCATCAATTTTGGTTACATATATATATATATATATATATATATACACACACACACACACACATATATATACATACACATATATATATATATACATATACATACACATATATATATATACATATACATACACACACACACACACACACACACACACACACACACACACACATATATATATATATATATATATATACCTTCCCCTAGTGTAAAAAAACCTTTTAGTAAAATTGCACTTATATACCTGGGGATGTCACGCACTTAAAAGCATCTTTCCTATGACCAAGTATGGCTCATTGGTAGAGCATCTGCTTGGCATGCAGAAGGTCCCAGATTCAATCCCCGGCATTTCCAGTTAAAGGGACTAGGCAGGTAGGTGATGTGAAAGACCTCTGCCTGAGACCTGGGGAGCTGCTGCCAGTCTGAGTAGACAATACTCAGCCTTTGAGGGACCAAGGCTGATTCAGTATAAGGCAGTTTCATGTGTTCGTGTATAAAATGGCATAAAATACATGTAAGACAAATGTATTTTGGCCATGAGGCCTTCCTCAGTGGTTTAATTTTTATTTTTTTTAACAATACACCCCATACAATGTTTTTTGTTAAAATTACAACATGCCTGACCAAAGCACTGGGTATGTATGCCTCTCTCACTGCCTAGTAACCACAAATAGCCCCCTCACATCCAGTTGAGAACATGTGGCTTTCAGGCAGGCCTGAGTCTAAGAAACTCTGAATATAGACGCTGACCAGTGGCAGTAGGGCAAGTAATGGCTTTATCGCAGCAAACATGCTTAGGAAAAAGCCTTTGTTTACTTTTGGCCACTGCAGCTTTGCTGTCTCAGTCAAGAAGGTGAGAAGAGATTGCAGTAGCTCCAGTTGTATTGAAACCAGGATCAGATGGTAGGTGGTGTGCTTGCATGCGATGTTCCTACAAGAAAGTTACACAGGCTGTTATTCATGTCCTCAGTCTGTGCAACTTTCCTACATCATACATTTTCAGCCAATACAAGCAAATGCTGCCAGCAGACTCTAAAAGTGATTGTTCAGGAAACTGGTGAGACTTGCTGGAAATTGTAACATGTAAAAGTAACATGTAAAGCCTCACTTTTCAATATTCCACCTTGATATAAAAGGTGGGATATAAAAACTGAGGCATTACTGCAGCTTTTCACTATATCAAGTGAAAAGGGTATGTACAAGTGTATTGAATTAACATTTTATATCTAATAGTGAAGTGTGGGCCCATCTGTGGATACTTAAATCTGCAGATTGGGCCCATTTACACAGAAGGAAGACTTTTCTACAAATCTGGGGAACCCCCCAGGTTTGCAGAAAAATCTGATAACTGGTGTGTGTGTGTGTGGAGGTGGGCACATGTGCAGACAACATTTCTCTGTTGGAGCCATTGATGGAGTGGTGAGGTAGAGGTGCTGTAGGCAGGCAGCTTTGCAGCACTGAGTGAGGTAGGGTGGATGGGAGGGCAGAGCACCAGGGAGAGCTGCAACTGCCACATTACCTGGACAGGAGAGGAGCTGTTGTTTTTCCTGCCTTCGAGTTCTGTCCCCTCACTGTTGCTGCTGTGGGCCCAGGCCTGGCGCAACGCCCGGTGTTGCCACTGCAGACTCCGTGCCCAGCAAGGCTCTCTGCCTTGCTGGACACCTGCACTGTTGTTTCTGCTACCTGTGGGCCCGGCGTGGTTTCTGGCATCACTGTCGCAGACGGTGCTGCGCCCAGTGTCACCACCACAGCTCCAGGGCCAGGAACAGCTCTCTGCCTTGCCACTGGCCCTCTGGTCTCTCTGGCCTACCCAGACCACCCTCCACTGGCATGGGGGAGAGGTGAGCAGGCAGAGCACAAAGGGTTGGATTGGGAGGTAGGGCAGTGAGGTTGTGGGGTGGGGGATAGAGGGGAGGAAGGAAAAGTAAGGGGAATGGGTTGCCCCCTCCCCACACGTTCTATGCAGGCCCCACTTGTTTTTATATAATGTGGAGTAAGCCCAAAGCAGAAGACACTCAGCTTCAAAGGCCAAATCCTGGTATCGCTAATTCTAAGGCTGTGTCCACACATCTTTAGATACTCTGTTGCTCTATAGCAATAATTAACAACAGGATTTTCCTGCTGTGGGCAAGCCAGCCCAGTTGTAAATTATTGCTATAGTGCAACAATAACACACTATCCAGGAGTGTGGATGCAGCCTCAATCTGAAAAGTCGCAATTCCATGAAAAATAAGATGACAGGATTAAAAACAAACATCTGGGAACAAACAAACCACAACGTTTATTATTATTTGGCTCAGAGTTACTGAGCGTTCCTCACGCTGCCACCCTGTTTTAAACGTTATATCAATGACCAGGAGGGCTAGAAACTTTCATTCTCTGAAAATAAAGCTGAGATCCTTTAAGCTCTTTATAAACAATGGAATCTTGGGTAGGGTGGAGGGCACAATTCCTGTGCTGGTTCCTTATTCCTGGTGTCAATTTTCTTTCCTTCTTCTTTTCTTTTTTAAAGAAGCAAATACCAAAGAACTCCATCCATATTGCAACCTGGATTTATTATCCATCTCCATTTCATCGTGCCAGAGAGTGTACATTTGGTCTACATTTTAGATAGACCTTTTATTAATATTGTAGTGGTCCAAATGCGGTGATGAAGAGAGGTCATAAATGTAGATTAGGCTAGCTGCAGACAGGGCAGAATTCCAGCAGATAACGTGAACAGCTTGTATGGCTGCAGGACTTCCCAGATGGGCAAGTATTAATGCTGTCACTGGATGGCTCTTTTCCAGGCATTTTACAAAAGTCACTCTCTTAAACGCTGGCTGCCATCCAGCAGCTGAGCAACGCATGCAGCTAGGACATTCCCATTCTTGGCTAAGAAATGCCTTGCTTTGTAGTTGACAACGGGACCTTGCTGGCGTTCTTTGTTTGCTGGATCAGGGTCACTGTCTACAATCGTAATTCTGAGAGATTTAAGATTCTGTGAATGTTTACTGATACTAGTATGCATCCCCTCATAACAACAACAAAATGACTTATTAGCATGTAATATGCTGTCAGCCTTTAGTGCCTTTTATCTCAAATTGGAATCAAGTGTCATTTTGCCTTGCCTGAACAACTAATTCCTATTTGAGATAGAGCTCTTATTGCTTGTAAAGAAATAGCTTTGCTCCTTTGTTACAGTGGAAGCAGAGTCAGGGATAGGTGGATGCTTTTGTTTCTCATTTCTGGAAGAGGCGAAGGTTTTCATCTCTCCTAAACGCTGCCATCTTTCATCTCTCCTAAACTCTGCCATCTAACAGCCTTTCCAGACAACAGCAACAACAACTAAACTCTTGGAATTCACTTAGCCACTTGGCTGGAAGGGTAGACTGATACAAGGGGAAATAACTATGCTGTGGAGGAGGGCAGCGAAAGGTGAGGTCATGCTTGCTTCAGTGCTGTAACTTGGCATGTTCTCATGTTCAGTGAATGAGCCAGGGGGAGCCCTGCGCTTGTGTACCTGTGCATAGGCTTTGTTTGCATGATGAAGTCATGCTGTGATCAATTATGGGGGTGCATAATATTGTCGAAGGCTTTCACGGTCAGAGTTCATTGGTTCTTGTAGGTTATCCGGGCTGTGTAACCGTGGTCTTGGAATTTTCTTTCCTGACGTTTCGCCAGCAACTGTGGCAGGCATCTTCAGAGTAGTAACACTGAAGGACAGTGTCTGACATTGTTCAGTGTTACTACTCTGAAGATGCCTGCCACAGTTGCTGGCGAAACGTCAGGAAAGAAAATTCCAAGACCACGGTTACACAGCCCGGATAACCTACAAGAACCAATGGGGGTGCATAATTGATCACAGGGTACTCCTGGAATTTCTTCGTTGGGGGGGAAAGCCCCTGTGCATAGTGTTTTGAGAATTGTTGGAACCACACTAAAACTTTATTATCCAAGCAATGAAGTCATGCAAAAGGCAGGGTCCCTGACCATACATGCATAGCTTACGTCGGAACAGCTTTAGGCAAGGGGACCTTCAGTTGACTGTGTGATATTTAGGGGCACGGACAGTGGTCAAAATCTCATGCCTTCCTCTATGCATTCACATTGTACATGAGGATAAGGTAAGGCTAAAAGTGAGTAAAAAAAAGGGGGGGAGAAAAGGTACATGAAAAGTGCTGTGTGTGACGGAGAATATCAAGTTATATATTTTTTTGAAATCTAAAGTGAGGGCTCCCATTAGAATGAAAAAGTGGGGAGTTCTCACACAGAAAAATAAATAAAGATTAATTTGTTGAGTGTTTTTTTAACAAAAATACAACAATCTTATCTTTCAATTTTTCACAAATATATTTTAAATTAAATATTATAATAATCTGCTGAAATGCATCCATACATTTGAGATAATGAGCAGATCTGTCAGTGTGAAGGATATAAGGCAAAATATACAGTCAATGCTCTATGTTGGAACCACACTAAAACTTTATTATCCAAGCATTAAAATGGCACAGGACATAGACACTAGCCAATAGGTGCCTACAATATTCATGCGACCATAGTTCACACTTCAGTTTCAGATTCCTTGGATTTCTATTTGGGGCATGTCCTAGCTGTGAGAATATCCAAATGTCTTTGGATACTCCGTCAGTAGATGACCTAGGTATATTAAGGAATGGCAGGAGTGAGGTATGCAGTTAACGCAGATGGTTACAGATCTATCCTCTGCATTTCACTGGTCTTATATATAGGACACAGGAGTCTGACATTCAAAATCTGGTAGCCCAAGCTGAGAGAAGGTTCCATTTTGCTTCCCATTGCGCCTTTGCTTTCCTATGGAAGGGACCTCCTCCATCTTTACTTGCTGAAGGTAAATTTCTGCACAATGGTGAAAATGTACATATACAGTATTTATGTACAGAACCCTACCTAAGAAGCAGCATAGAAGAGAGAGAAAATTTACATTCTTCTCTGTGTGTTTTCTGAGATAAAGCATTTCTTTTTTACTTTATTTTGGCCTTTTACGCAGGTTTTGTTTCCACTGGATCTGCTGCTCTCTAACTGTACCGCATTTGCAGTCGAATTTTCAAAACACTATGCACAGGGGCTTCCCCCCACCGAAGAAATTCCAGGAGTACCCTGTGATCAATTATGCACCCCCAGCGAATATGCGGAGCTTCTGAGTCCCTCCCCACTGAAAATGCTGCATTGTAATTGGCTGTAGTGTATTTTTTTTAAAAAACGCATCACCACTAGCCCCCCACCAGCCCTGCAGCGGGATGCTTTCATTTGAACTGAACCGAGTGGCCATTTTACAACCAAAGCAGAGAAGGGTTCAGTCAGACAAACACGCCCCTCCACAAATTTGTTTCTAGCTTTCTTGATGGAGGGTTCATAAGAACATAAAAACACTTGCAGGGTCATTTGTGACCATTTCATCGATCTATTGATAATCTTAGACTTGCAAACAAAAAAAAGGCTTTCATGCCTATAAGAGGAAGCTGTAACTGACCCCCCTCCCCAAGCAGCGACCATGTCGCCTGGATCCTTGCATGCGCATGTGTACTATTATGGTTGCTGCGACTAGGCAAAGCATAGCCTCAAGTTTCCAAAAAGTGGGGGAGGCGGTTGGGATAGCCCACGCGGATCTTGTTGGTGTGCAGCCACCCTTTCCCACCCCACTGATGCTCACAGCATCTTGGGAATGTGCCCACAGACCTACCAGCTCTTATCTCCAAGCCCACAGTGAGCAGAACAAACCACTGGTGGGCAGCCAGTCAAGAAATTGGAAGCTACCTCCCACTCGGCAGCTCAATTTTTTTAACAACACAAGATCTTCCTCCTTCAGATGCGCACTCGCTGTGAAACTGACCAAATAAACAGCCTCTAAGACCACGCATATAGGGCTGTTGATTCGGTTCGGCCCGAACTGAAAATCAGCCGAATTTCCCTTGATTCGGCGGTTTTTAGTTCGGGACGAACCGAACTCAAAACTGGCGGGCAACCGGGGAGCCGAATTCAGCGAGTTCGGGAGTTCACGAATAAATCTGGCAAATTCGGGGCCGTCAGTAAACATCATTCTCCTCCCCCGGCCAATCGGTGGCCAAGCTGGGTCTCCTTCTGGCCAATCAGTCAGGATTGAATACTGGAGGAATCAGCTGATGTGCGGCCCGGCCGGGGAGAGAGAGAGAGAGAGAGAGAAATCCTCCTGTGTGTGTGCGGGAGGGGGGGTGCTTGTGCACATTCTCTCCTTTCCGTGGCTGCAGGGGGTGCATTTTTGAGGGTACAGGCCCCAAACATTCAGCGGATATTCAGAAAAGCCTTCTTAAGAGACCCCCCAAGTTTTGTAAACATTGGGTCAGGGCCCCCCGAGATATGGGCTCCACCCCTTTTCCCTCTCCCCCCTTTTCCATTTCTGTGGCTGCAGGGGGCGCTTTTTGGGGGGTGCAGCCACCAAACTTTCAGCATAGCTTCAGACAATCCTTCTTAAGAGACCACCCAAGTTTTGTAAAGATGGGTTCAGTGGGGGCAGAAATATCGGCTCCCCCCCTTTTCTCTTTCTGTGGCTGCAGGGGGCGCATTTTTGGGTGTGCCGACCCCAAACTTTCAGCGGAGCTTCAGACAAGGCTTCTTAAGAGACCACCCAAGTTTTGTAAACATTGGGTCAGGGCCCCCCAAGATATGGGCTTTCCCCTTTTCCCTATTGGGATGAATGGATCACCCTTGAGAGATGCATACATATGGATCTCATATTGGATACAAATGGAATCATATTGGATTACGCAGCCTCCCAGCCACTCCTGATGGAACAGAAGACAGCCACAGTAAGACCCCTTTGGGGGCTTTAATCTATAATTTTTCCTTTCTGTGTGTGTGGGGGGGAGGGAAAGCAGAGTCTGTGTGTGTGTGGGGAGGGAGCAGTTTCTTTGGGTGGGGGGGGAGCCAAAGGGGGCTTTTGCCGGTTCTACCTGGGGTGTGTGTTCCCCCTCCAGTCTCTCTTTCCCTGGTTTGAGGGGGGGCTTCAGTTTTGTGTCTTCAGGTTTTCCCTCATTCATAAGATCAGTTAGGTTATTTTGATGCTTGCTCAAAACTGGTTTTCAAATGGTGACTTGAAGAATGCATCTGCCTGGTTCCAAGTCCAATGCAAAAGGAGAAATTCCACCCCTTCCTGCTCATTATGCATAGCTAGCTGCCTCTGTCCCTTTCCATGGTTTGCAAACTCCCTGGTGTCAGGTGTTGCTTTGCACTGTTGCAAAGGTGTTGCATTGCGTGCTTGTGTTGCTTTGCAGTTGTATTGCTTTGCAAATTTTTTCACACCTGCCCTGCCCTTGCTCTCAGCTGTTTGTCGGGGCTGGGAGCTTTGTGCGTGGGCGGAAAGCTCTGCTCGGAGATACACATTAAGGGTGGGGGGACCCCTTTCGGGGCCCATATCTCAGCCCCCCCTGACCCAATCTTTACAAAACTTGGGGGGTCTTTCAAGAAGCATCCTTTGAAGCTCCTCTGAACGTTTGGGACCTTTACCCCCCAAAATGCCCCCCCAGAGCCGTGGAAAGGCGCGGTTGTGTTTTTAATGGCTTTATTCGGCCGAATTTTTTTCCTGAACTTTGAATTCCCGCCGAATTGCATGGACCCGAAGCAAGGGAGTTCGGACTTTGGCATATCCCGAATCTAAACAGGCCGAATTCAGCCGAATCCGAACTATACCGAATTTTTTTTAATTCAACAGCCCTACAAGGGGAGGGTGGCAATCCCGCAGAAATCAGAGGATCTACATCTCAGTAAACCTGCATAGCACGTGAACAAAGCACATTAGACCGGCTACGGTCTGGAGGAGCTGAATACAATTTGTGGCCCTAAGCACCCTCTGCCTTTTCCCAGGCTGCCCCTGTGGTCTCCCAGGTGGCAGCAGAGCAAGAGCCAGGTGGGGTCTCTTGGAGTAGCAGGAGTGAAACCAGCAAAGGCTGTTTCAGTTACTACACCAACTCTAAGGGTGGCCAGGTTATGGGAAGAAAGGCGGGCAATGCATGTCCAGGGACAGATTGGCCATTAAGGCCAATAGGAAGAGTCCCGATGGGCCGATGGTTTGGGTCACACTCTCTGTGAAACTGACCAAATCAGCCCAGCTCTGTTTCATTTGGCTGAGGACTGAAACTGATCCACACTCACTGTGAAACTCGCTGTGAAATGGCTACTAGGGGAGGGGTTGGATGAGGGGACATCCTATGAGGAAAGGTTGAAGGAACTGGGTATGTTTAGCCTGAAGAGGAGAAGACTGAGAGGTGATATGATAACCATCTTGAAGTACTTGAAGGGCTGTCATATAGAAGATGGTGCCGAGCTGTTTTCTGTGGCCCCAGAAGATCGGACCAGAACCAATGGGTTGAAATTAAATCAAAAGAGTTTCAGCCTAGACTTTAGGAATAATTTTCTAACAGTTACAGCAGTTCCTTAGTGGAAAAGACTTCCTCAGGAGGTGGTAAGCTCTCCTTCCCTGCAGGTTTTTAAGCAGAGGCTAGATGGCCATCTGTCAGCAATGCTGATTCTACGATCTTAGGCAGATCATGAGAGGGAGGGCATCCTGGCCATCTTCTGGGCATGGAGTATAGGTCACTGGGGTGTGTGTGGGGGAGGTAGTTGTGAATTTCCTGCATTGTGCAAGGGGTTGGACTAGATGACCCTGGTGGTCCCTTCCAACTCTATGATTTTATGAGTGGGAAGGAGAAGTGAGAATGGGTGTGGGGAGAAAAATCCAAATTGACAAGTATACACATGATCAGTTTTCGATTTGGGATCGAGGAAAACTCAGGGTAAAACAGCATCCTGAAAATGTGAGGGGAGAGCGAGGCAACTTCTGAAGGTTAGAAAAATCATGCATACGCCCAACAAAGCTCTGAAATAGTCCAGCAGTGATTGCAAGGCAAACAACCCATGCATAAAAGGCCTTTGTTTATAGACCATCTTTTTTTTACTGAGATTCACTGAGGGTTACAGGATATAAAACAGTGCAGACAGACAGCATAAGATAACCAATGAACAGTGCAATAGGTCTAGGATTATAGAACTGGAACAATATGAACAACAAACTAAGGCTTAGTATACAATAAAATAATGCAGAATATGGATTACAATATAGTAAAAGCAGGTGATACTTACAAAAAATCATTGCAGTGGATTACAATCCTATTCCATTATAAAGATGCCCTCCTGGGCTGTTCCTTTCTACTACAATTCTAATCTCTATTTGAAAGTTCCCTCTTTAATATTACTGTTTAGCACATTCTGTGGAATGGTAGAAGGCCATTCCACATGGTGGGTACCTGAGAATGTATATGAATGGGCAGATTTTCCATTTGGTTTGCTAGTCATTTAAAAATTAATCAAGAAAACGTTCCCTAATTTACAGATCCAAATTAAAATTGTACTACCACCCCCTTCTGGTTCAGGCGCACATTACAGAAGAATGTTTAAACAAGAACTGGACTAATCAAGAATAGATTCCACTTACTTTTCCAGGTCTCCATCTTTAAATCCTTTCCCAACATCTTGTCCCCGAGTGACATTAATCAGGATGCCAAACCCTGTGTTTGATTCCTACATCTATGTTACAATGGTACATATATCAGGAATGGCCATAGCTCTGATCAGAGAACCCTGAAGTAGTAGAGAGAAAGGGGTACAGTTTAACAGGTATGAAGATATATACACCAATCTTTATTAATTTTTTAAAAACATACCTAATTTTTCTATTTCATCCCCCCAAAAAAACAATAACCCAAACCCACTACTCTAGGCTTACAAAATATTACCCCCCCAAAAAACTAGAAAAAAACCCAGTCACCAACACATATTCACATTTAAGCAGGGATAAAAGGACATGGTAACTATTGCTGAACTCAAATGTACAGGATGGCTTTAGCCTAGTGCAGTGATGGCGAACCTTTTAGAGACCGAGTGCCCAAACTGCAACCCAAAACCCACTTATTTACCGCCAAGTGCCAACACGGCAATTTAACCTGAATACTAAGTTTAGAAAAAACAACTCATACATTCACATCTTTTGCCTTAAAAGAAAAACACAATATCAGAGCTTTCAATGATACAAACAACTTTTTATTGAAAGGTAAAAGTTTGAATTTGGCATGCATCTCTCCAGGACTCGTCCTCTGCTCAGCCTGAAACTCCTCAAGAAGTGCTTGAAACTGTCGACAATTCAGAGCACGAGCCATGATATAATTCACCATTTTTGTGACATCTTTGAGGACATCGTCAAATTTTTTGAACAATTAATGTGATTTTTGCTGTTGTGTGCATGCTGATAATTTGTCTAACCTTGGCTCATACTTTGTGAGTTTGAGAGCAACACATGCAGCACTCAGGTCATCTGTTAGCCTGTTTCTGGTGTCAGATTTGATATAATTCAAAGCTGAAAACAGCTGCTCACAAGCATAAGATGATCCAAACAAAGTAAGGAAAGCAATTCCAAGTGCTTTCATTGACTTAAAATTATTTGGCAGAGAATTCCACACTTTAAGGATTTCATTTTCAGAACTAACTGTGCTGTCCTTTGTCATCCCTTCTATCTTCTCAAGTGTTTCACGCAGGTCATAGAATTTATTTTTCCAGATAGAACTTTCTTGAAATTCTATTAGCTCCATTTCCAAATTTTCTAAATCTAACCAGTGTAGGCAGGAAAGATCAAGTTCTTCAAATTTGGCTTTATCTGGAGAAGTAAGAAAACACAGGGTTGTCTCCATCTTATGGAACTGTAAAAATCTCACCTTTGCAGAAAATTTGCCTTTTTTACAGCAACCGCACACTGGGTTGACATCTTCATTGATCTATCCACTACTGCCCCAAGATCCCTTTCTTGGTCTGTTGCTGCCAGCACAGATCCCATCAGTGTATATGTGAAGTTGGGATTTTTTGCCCCAATATGCATCACTTTACACTTACTCACATTGAATCTCATTTGCCATTTTAATGCCCATTCTTCCAGTATGCAGAGATCCTTCTGGAGCTCTTCACAGTCCGATTTTGTTTTAACTACCCTAAATAATTTGGTGTCATCTGCAAACCTGGCTACTTCGCTGTTTAACCCCAACTCCAGGTCACTGATGAACAGGTTGAAAAGCACCGGTCCCAACACAGATCCCTGAGGCACCCCACTGCTCACATCCCGCTATTGGGAGAACTGACCATTGATTCCTACTCTCTGCTTCCTATTTTTCAGCCAGCTCTCAAACCATAAGAGGACTTGTCCTCTTTTCCCATGATTATGAAGTTTGCTTAGCAGTCTTTGGTGGGGGACTTTGTCAAAAGCTTTTTGGAAATCCAAATAACACTATATCCACAGGCTCATTCCTGTCCACATGTTTATTGACGCTTTCAAAAAACTCTAATTTTCCACCACTCCTAATTATGAAAGATCATTTCATTAGGCAGAGGTGTTAACCCTCTTCACATGTTACAGTGAATGTATGTACAACCTTCATGTACAGGCGTACACCTGTTTGTAAGAAGAAGCCACTGCATGTTCACTTTCCAAATGAACCAGTACCTGAATAAACGTGGGGTTTTACTCATACACTCAGCCACGCACACTGAAGGAATTGAAGAGAAGCTCTCTAGATGTCTACACTCTGCGGTGGCGAAGGAAGGAGTGAGGGTTGGAAGACGCCCCTCCCCTCATTACCGTTTCGACGGGAAAAGCTGTTGCCGGGCAAGAAACAGGCGGGGGGGAGAAATTTCTCTGTGGCTGGCCTGCGCCTGCGCAGATCCCATGTGGGACTGCACAGAGGCCATGAAGATGCACACATACATTCACTGCAACCTGTGAACTCTAGCAGGGCCAGATCTTGGAGGGGTTTGGTGGGGGCACTTGCCCCGGGTGCAAGGAGAGGGAGGGCGCCAGCACAGGCATGGGGAGAAGGAGCACCGCCCTCAGTGCCCTCACTGTGGCCACACTGCACAGCCCGAGAGATGCCAACGCCGGGAACCGCGCCGCAGCAAGGCACTCGGCCACAGGCTCACCCGTCCGAGGTGGAGGCGGGCGGGGCAGAGCTAGAGAGGCAAGTGGCGCCGACAAACAGCTGAGCTGCGGCGAAGGAGCACCGCCCTCAGCGCCCTCACCGTGGCAATACGGCACAACCCTAGGCAGAGGCGACGGCTCCCCGCGCGTGCCCACAGAGAGGGCTCCACGTGCCCAGTCCGGCACGCGTGCCATGGGTTTGCCAACACAGCGATAGACTGTGTCCTTGCTCTATGGAAGAGACGGAAACTATTCAACATGTTCTTCTTTGGTGCCCTCTGTATCATAGATTACGATTAAAACTCTTAAATACTAGTCTGATTCAGTTGGAGGGATTTTCTAACTGTTCAAAGGTTCTCACCCTTCTTAATAACCAGGACCCTAAAATCATAGAAATTGTGACTAATTTTTTTGTTGGTGTGATGGCAATTCGCTCCTCCTTTTAATAAGTTATGTTATGCCCTTACTGTACTTGGATGAATGTTGGATATGCCAATAAAGGTATCTGAACTGAACCAAACTGACTCTTAAACACAGAACTGAAACAAGGGGTCTGCTCCAGTAGCCACAAACACCTCACCATCGAGCCTCCTTGTTACTTTCCATTCCCAAAGGTGTTTTGTGTTTTAAAAATTACTCAGGCAGAAGGGATGGGGATGAAATTGTGGGATGAAGCAATCCGCCTCCAGAACAGGTCACCGTGCACCATTTGCTCTTATTACTTATTGCCTTCGGGAGGCAATTTCACTTTAAGGCATATATGTGCTAGCGCTGTAATACTTTCTTTAATTGAAATGCAAAAGGACAAAGGTTGTGCTGTGAAATTATACACATTGATTTTCTTGGACACAAGTAACCACTTGGCATTAAGTCAAGGCAAGAACCTTTACTTGCAAGTTCGGGCTGTACTAAAAGCACTCCTTGTGATTTACAGTTGGCATATCTTTATTATGCTGCAGTATTTCCAAAACAAAACCGAGGGAGGCTATTTGGACGACTCCAGGAACATAAAGCTATCTTGTTAAATTTTGAAATATGCTTGTATCTTCTTGATTTAAAAAAAAAAAACACCACCCTCTGAAGATATATAGTTCTTTTATTTTTTTAATTAAACAATTTTTAAAAAATAGACCTGTAAGCTTTTTCTTGTTATTAAAAGCAATTGGCCAGATGGGTTGAGGAAGGATTGGGTTTCTCCAGAAAGGCTCTTCTTGAAAAACAACTGTGAACCTGCACAGATTCACTTGGGAGTAAGTCCCATTGCAGTCGTGGGGGGGGGGGGCAAATGATCTCCAGCCAATAGAGATCAGTTCACCTAGAGAAAATGGCCACTTTGGAAATTGGACTCTATGGCATTGAAGTCCCTCCCCTCCCCAAACCCCACCCTTCTTAGGCTCCACTTCCAAAATGTCCAGGTAATTTCCCAACCTGGAACTGGCAACCCTAGTCATGAAGGGCTTTAAAGATAAGCACCAGTATCTTGAATTGGACCTGGAAACAAACAGGCAACCAGTGAATAGGGTTGCCAGCTCCGGGTTGGGAATACCTGGAGATTTTGGGGGTGGAGCCTAAGGAGGGTGAAGTTTGGGGGTGGGAGAGACTTCAGTGGGGTATAATGCCATAGAGTGCACCTTCCAAAACGGCCATTTACTCCAGGTGAATTTATCTTGGTCACATGGAGATCGGTTGTAATAGTGGGAGATCTCAAGCCACCACCTGGAGGCTGGCAACCCTACTAGTGAAGAAGGAGTCTTAAAAGAGGAATAATATGGTCCTGATAACAGACCAGCTGCTGCATTTTGAACCTGCTGAAGTTTCTGGACTGTCTTCAAGGACAGTCCCATGTAGAACGTGTAACAGTAATCTAATAGTCTTAATCAGAAAATATTCTGATTAATTACATCCTATTTGCTCAGATAATTTTAGGGTGGAAGGACGCCTCCCTTTTACTGACCTGCATTTAACCTATATAAAGTAATTTTCAAAAAGGCAATGGATACAACTGCTGCTTTCATTCAACCACAACAAATAAACATATATTCAATTAATACTGCACAGATTGGTGATCTTTATATTCCCAGCAATGGAACCATATCAGATTTTAGCTGAGCTAAGATTCAGAGGGCTGGAAGATAACTGAATCTCCAACGACTCAAATGACGTTGTTTATATGAACAAAGACGGACAACGGAACAGCTATTGCTTATTGGGATTGTATGCGGTTATGAAATAGGTTGATTTGAACAGACAAGCCCTGAAGTGGTAATAAAACGCTGGAGGAAGGAAATGCTTTGAGATCAGGTTCTGTAGAAGTCATTACTGCAATCTGTATCTATAGTTTCCTAGCAACCGCTGCTCCAGCAAACCCCTCTGAATAGTCTCATGAGTCCCATGCCACATATCTGGAATGTCATTGTAGGGCATGTAAGTCCTGAGTGTTTGGAGGACTGGGACCCCAAGGTTTAACATGCACCGTATAACTTGCAGGCCTTCCAACTGCAGCCCTAAACTTCAGTTAATCATAGACCTCTTGGGGAAACAACCTCCAAGATAATATACGATCCTGGAAAAAAATGTTTTTAGTACATAAATAATGATAGAGGTATTTTTAAACTCTGAAATAACCTTGCCATGGAGGCAGATTTAAAGGCTGTTTGAAGGAAATGCCGAGGCTCAGTTTAAACTGTAAAATAAATTACTTAAAGGGCAAGAGGCTTTTGTTCTTTTCTTTTTCCAAATACAATTGTTCTGAATTATATCTATTTATTTCAGTCCTATTTACATAGAGATTATTTATAAAAAGCTTAGAGTAAGAGATACTCTGGAATTTTTGATGACTCTCAGGTCACTTCTACTAAAATGCGATGGCAAGGATCCAAAAATAGAACACGCACAAGCTTGAAGAATTATGCGTACACTCAGAACTTTCTGGTTTTGCAGTTAATAGTTGCCCTTACTGAATGAGTAGAGTGCAATGGAATTTTAAAAGTAACTCCATTCACACCCTGCTGGGGTAGGGTTGCCAACCTCCAGGTAATAGCTGGAGATCTCCTGCTATTACAACTGATCTCCAGCTGATAGAGATCAGATCACCTGGAGAAAATGGCTGCTTTGGCAACTGGACTCTATGGCATTGAAGTCCCTCCCCACCCCAAACCCCGCCCTCCTCAGGCTTTACCCCCAAAACCTCCCACCAGTGGCGAAGAGGGACCTGGCAACCCTATGCTGGGGTGTAGGAAATACCTGCCTGCTTCAGGAGCTGGCATTGCTTTACTGGTCTATAGCCACAATCTTGCAACCAGAGGCTTTTTTTCACATAAGAAGGGTCAAGCTGTTGGTTGGTTTACAACATTTCTTGTTTTTCCAGTCACTAGTCACTAAGGAGTAAATTCATATGCACTTCTGTTATGTAGGAGACAGGGAAACATGGGATGCCTGATACCATCTTAAGGAACGTAACAAAAATATCATCCCACCATGAAGAGCTCATCCTGACCTGGTTGGCCCAGGCTAGCCTGATCTCGTCAGATCTCAGAAGCTAAGCTAAGAAGGGTCAGCCCTGGTTAGTATTTGGATGGGAGACCACCAAGGAATACCAGGGTTGTTATGCAGAGGAAGGCAATGGCAAACCACCTATGTTAGCCTCTTGACTTGAAAATCCTACTGGGTTGCCATAAGGTGGCTGCGACTGAATGGCAGGTTACACACACACATGAGGAGATCTCTCACCATCCTGAGTGGATTTTTAAAAATGTTAAATAATAACACCAGTATTTTTAACATGTTATTTATAAGATCTTAAAGTAGTTAACTGAAGAAAGAAGAGTTGATTTTTATATACTGACTTTCTCTACCACTTAAGGGAGAATCAAACTGGCTTACAATCACCTTCCCCTCCTCTCCCCACAACAGACACCCTGTGAAGTAGGTGGGGCTGAGAGCTCTAAGAGAGCTGTGACTCGCCCAAGGTCACCCAGCTGGCTTCATGTGTAGGAGTGGAGAAACTAACCCGGTTCTCCAGATTAAAGTCCACCTCTCCAAACCACCACTCTTAACCACTACACCACGCTGGCTCTTATTAGTTATCACCCATTTCTTAGATAATGTTTGTGTACTCCAATACTGAGATGGTCAGGGACTCATCTGTTGGAATCAGGCCACAGTCTGTGGTCTGGTTCCAACAGATGAGTCTCTGACCATCTCAGTATTGCAATAATTAAAAATTATCTAAGAAATTACTGATAACTAATAAAAACTGTGGGGCTGAGTGTCAGAAGGTTCGTGTTTTTTGTTTTTTTAAACCATTATCTTCCAGTTCAATAGTACAATTTCAACTGAAGACCTGCTCAGTAGTGCCATATAGATGGGCACAGAAGCCTAAATCCAGTTAGACTTCAATACTCTTAACCAAGGGTCTAAGTAGGGTTGCCAGGTCCCTCTTCGCCACCAGCGGGAGATTTTTGGGGCAGAGCCTGAGGAGGGCAGGTTATAGGTTTGAGTTGGCCTCTCTTGTCAACTCAAACCTATAACCAACTCAAACCTCAATCTTTGCGGAACTACTTGGTGAAAACCGATAGGACATCCAGTCGGGAAGCGGTTAACATCCCTGGACATCATAAATGTGGCGCATGCGCATTTTGTTCTTTCAGTTTGCCCATTAAAGAAGGGAGCTCGTCCAGCTCTAATTTTAAATATATGCTACAACAGTTCACCAATTGTGCGTCTAAAAACGTTATTTACACAAATATTTGCCCCTGTTTTTTAATGTACATTGGGTCAACATGTCGCCAATTAAAGTTACGGATTGGCAAACATCGAGCGAGAATACGTACGCTCTAGAACCCTGGAGGCACCACTTACGAGTCATTATATACAGAAGGGACACTCAGACACGGATTTACTTTTCTTTGCGCTTTGGCAGTACAAGCCGCGCAGATATCATCATGAAGACATAGCTAAAATCCGGCACAGACACGAAATGAAATTTGTGTATTTGTTTAAAACATTATCTCCCGCCGATCTTAATAGCGAGTTTGATCTCACTAGTTTCCTTTAAAAATTTCTCTTTAAATTTTGGTAAGGTTCCTTTGCTTTCCCTGCCTCCTGATGTAAGCCAGCTGGGTAGATTAGGATTTAATCATGAGTCTCCAGTATTCTATACCAGTGCTCAGAGATAGTAGGGAGCTTCAAGGGTCTGCTGGTCAACGTTGGTAAGTATGAATAGTCTTAGGCTCATTGCATAATATTGGAAACTGTATTCTTGTTTATGGTGCTGTTGGAAATGTTTTATTTTTTCAGCGGTCTTTGTACCCTTATGAAAGTCTTGTTTTCACAAATTGAGTATTGAAAGACACTAATCAACTGAAGAAGCTACTACATTGCGAAACGTACACAAATCCGGAAGTGGCATTTTGAATTCTAGAACATTGATTGGATTTTGGATTGGACTTTGTATTTGGACTGGACTTTGGACTTTGGATCTTGGACGTGGTATTGTTGTAAATTCTTATTGTGCTGACTGGTGGAGCAACCGGGCACTTGGACTTTTATTTTTGCCTTACTTTCGCCTTATTTAGCAACTGTGCTTGTATAAAATTTCCTGATAGCTGAACACATACCTTAGTCTGTTCTATTGTGGTGTTTCACCACCTTCTATTGTTTATGAGCATTTATTAATAATAATAATTATTGTTTATTTGGAGCTGGTGCTGTATTTCTCTTCAACTAGTGTTGATTCAGCACACGTATCAATTTATTCAGGTTTAACTGCCAGGTAGTAGCAGGAGATCTCCTGCTAATTCAACAGATCTCCAGCCGATAGAGATCAGTTCACCTGGAGAAAAATGGCCGCTTTGGCAATTGAACTGTACGGCACTGAAGTTCCTCCCCTCCCCAAACCCCACCCTCTTCAGGCTCCGCCCCAAAATATCCCGCCAGTTGAGAAGAGGGACCTGGCAACCCTAGCCCACCTGTTTGCCAGGGCTTTTGAGAGGGTGTGAACAGCAGGCATCTTTTAAGGGGGGAGGGGGGAGAGATTTGGTGTTTGCTATTTCAGTTTTGGTATTAACAGGAAATGTGGTGTTGGAGGAGAGTGTTACGGATACCCTGGACCGCCAAAAAAACCAAACCAGTGGGTTATAGATCAAATCAAGCCTGAACTGACCCTAGAAACTAAAATGACTAAACTGAGGCTGTCGTACTTTGGACACATTATGAGAAGACAAGAGTCACTGGAAAAGACAATCATGCTTGAAAAAGTTGAAGGTAGCAGGAAAAGAGGAAGACCCAACAAGAGATGGATTGACTCTACATAGGAAGCCACGGCCCTCAATTTGCAAGATCTGAGCAAGGCTGTTAAGGATAGGACACTTTGGAAGACATTGATTCATAGGGTCGCCATGAGTCGGAGGCAACCTGACGGCACTTAACACACCCATTAACAGGAAGTGTTTTTAACTGTTATTGTAATCTGCCTTGAAGGGTGAGAAAAGACGGGATATAAATGTTTTAATAAATAAAATAAATAAATTATTTTGTTCCCATAGTTAAGCCTTTGTAACATGATTTGAAAACAACTGCCTACATCAACATGTTAGATCTGGTATACTAGTGGTTAATCAAATTAGCTGTGATGTGGAAACTCCCCATTTCAAATCCCATCTCAGTCATCAATTTCCCAGATGGGCTGAGGTGAATCAAATTATCCAAGAAACGCTGGCCTGTTGCTGGAAATGGTAACCCCACATCCATTAATTCCCTTCTCCATGTAGAACAAATTATCCTGTGTCCTGAGATTATGCTGTTTTCTTCTGTCACCCACCTAAGGTTGCTAGATCCCTCTTTGCAACTGGCGGGAGGGTTTTGGGGCAGAGCCTGAGGATAAGGTTGCCAACTGCCAGGTAGTAGGAAATCAAAAGTCTGCACTTGTATAAAGCTCAATAAAGCACATACAACGCACTTTGCAAGCAGTTATATTGTGAGGTGGAGCCTCACCAAAACAATATCCCAAGGATATAAATACAGAGCAAGAACTTGTTATAATGCGATAAATTTACATCAGGTAAGTGTATATACACAACAAAATCAGGTGCACAAAAATTGACAATCCAGAATGGTAATGTCCAAATGAAGCACGGAACAGATTTCAAACGCAATGGGCTTCCGGTAAAATCCCCATTTCAGAGCTTTCGTCAAGCTTCAAGGAGTATCACGTGCAAGTATCACCTGTAATAAAATGCATACCTACATAATATCTCAAAAAATCACAGGTTTGTACTATAATAAATAATTCATGGTTCTTAAAATATTTCGTATATACAAAAATATTTTAGCTTACAAAAATATATATCTTATTAATCTATTATATCTTACATACCAAAGTTTGGAGAGACATCTATTCTGCCATTCTGTTTAAGAGGCTAGCTGAGAGTCTGAAGTTAAACTCAATGCAATCTTTCTTAAGGTTTTCTTGATCCCACAGGTGCAAGCAATCTACTCAATAGTACAAACTCATGTTACCGTAAGTAGTGTGGAAGAAGCGAATCTACTAATTAGAAAAGTTAAAGGAAACTGGAGAGATCCAAAAATGAATTTAATCCATTAGGCATTAAAGTGTCAAAAAGGAAGATGAAGCGTGATTCTTGTTGTGCTAAAATTCTATCTATATTTTGATAATGAAATGCTCGACCATGAAACTGCCAAATAACAAAAAATTGCATATCAGTATCTGAATGTTTTAACTCTTTGTAGTGTGCTGTGAGTGGGGCTTCTAAATTAGAGTTCCTAATCCGGGACCTATGCTCCCCTATACGAAGCTTGATCTCTCTTTTCGTTTTGCCTACGTAAAGTAGACCACATGGACAGCGAATTAAATAAATAACCAGTTTACTATTGCAGTTACTAAAGTGCCTAAGTGTAAGTGTAAAGCCCGTTCTGGTGTCTCGAAATTCTTTCACTGGGAGCGCTTGTGCGCAAACGCTGCAACTGCCACACTTAAAATGGCCGACTGGATGACTATACTGCTGTGGAGGGAGACAGTCCGATTTTACAAGTTTGTCTCGTAGGGGAAAAGTTCTTTTTAAGCCAAATCTTGGTGGCTCTTTACAACCTGGTATATTTTGTACCAAGTGCCAGTGTCGTTTAATGATGTTCTGTACTTCCCTAGTCTTATAATTAAATTGCAGAGCTGAAGTTAATAAAGCCGGTTTGGCATTTTTTTGTTTCCTTTCCAGGAGTTCTGATCTCTGTCGGCTGTCCGCGCGACGTTTGGAAGTCGCAATGACTTCTGGGGGAAAACCCCTATTGGCTAGTGTATCCTTAAGGTGGGCTGAAGCAATTTCATAATCCTCTGTATCTGTTGCGTTGCGCTTTAAGCGCAAGAACTGCCCATCTGGCAAGTTCTTTTTTAAGTGTCCTGGATGGTAGGAATCATAGTGTAGCAAAGCTCCCCGATCTGTTGTTTTTCTATAAGGGCGCACTGCTAATGTATGAGTGTTCTCCTTTAAATAGACCGTGATGTCTAAAAAGTTAATACTAGCAGAACTGATATTAGAAGTAAACTTGATGTGTGGGTCTCTGTCATTGAGCCAAGACAAAAATAGAGAAAATTGGTCAGCTGGGTGAAAAATACAGAAAATGTCATCTATGAAACGTTTAAATAGAGTGATACATGGTAAGAAAGGATTATTATTGAAAATGAAATTGTACTCAAAGTTAACCATATAAATATTAGCCAATGTTGGGGCACACACACATCCCATGGCCACTCCATGTTGCTGCAGATATAATTGGTCCTGAAAGCGAAACACATTATTGTCCAGAACCAAGTCAAGCAGATCCATAATGAAATGGGTGGGGGGAATAGGCTCAGTTCTAGTGGCTAAAAGATTTTCTGTGATCTCTCTGACTTTTTCTAATGGTATGCTCGTGTATAACGAAACAACATCTAAGGATATTAAAAGTGCCCCTTCAGGAACTGCTTGTCGCTCTATTTCCTTGATAAATTGCTTTGTATCTAGAATATAAGAATCTGTATTTGTACCAAAATTATGTAAGTGGTACTCTAAAAACTGTGCTAAAGGTTCTGTGACAGAGTTATTACCTGCAATAATCGGACGTCCTGGGGGTGGGAGTTGCTGTTTATGGATTTTAGGAAGGGTGTAAAAAACTGAAATTTTGGGAAATTTGTTTATAAGAAAATCTGCTTCAGACTTTGTGATGTAATCTAAAGCTAGACCATCATTTATAGTGGTTTTGATGCTCAATTTGATTTTTTCACTGGGATCTGCAGCTAGTTTTTTGTAAGTAATTTGATCAGCCAATTGTTGTAGATTTTCTTTTATGTAATCTTTTGTATCCAAGAGGACTATAGCGCCCCCCTTGTCCGCCTCCTTAATGGTAATATTTTTATCTCTAGCTAAATTCTCAATAATTTTGTGATCAGCCTCAGTAAAATTATCTTGTACAGATTTCTTTTTGTTCTCAAGTGCTTGGATATCTCATCCGAAATGCAAAAGTATTCTTATTGCAAAAGACTACGGTGATATTTTTAATAGACAAAGAGGCCCCCAAATATTGGGGATAATTAAAAGCACAACAATGGCAAATGCATCTAGTCATTTGGGACATTTTAAATCTTGGCTGAAGCTATGGTGTTAAACTTCTTTTATTACAATCTCCATCCAAAATTTCGGTATACTGTTGGGCACCTGTGGTTCATACGCTGCAGAAAAAAATATTGACTCTTGAGTGAAAAATACTGCTTTGTCAGCCAAAGTGAACTCACAAGAATTCCCAAAGAGGCTTAACTACATACTGGCTAATGGGAGATTAATCTTTTAGAACTAGAAGTTGACATATGCAGTCAGCATGTAGCCCACTACATGGGTTTATAAGCATTCAAAGCGGGAAGAGAATTTCTGCAGAGCTTTGCACTTCGTTTTGAAAAGAGCTGTGTGTTTTTTTTTTAATGAGGAGACTCTGTAGCTTGGCCATCAAACAAACCAATGAAACATAATACAGTTGACCTCTCAAAGCAAATTAATTTTTGATCACTCCCGGTACACCCAAATCTGAAAATGCCATTATTCAAAATGTAAAGGCCACAGTTAAACGATGCTTGTGGTTAGTAACGTAAAGCACTGAAATGCAAAGTGATATTTTACAATAAGGCTCGTTTTTCTTCAGGTTTTTTAAAAAGCTGTTTCAAGAGGATCTGTACCAATGTGTTTGCCCCTGCACCTAAGTAGGAACACATAAGAAGGCCACAACTTTACTGACAGAACTACAGCATAGCTCAAACAATTCCCTGACACATCGCATCTTTGTGAGGAGCACACACATGAACACATAAAGCTGCCTTGTACTGAATCAGATCCTTGGTCCATGTCAGCACTGTCTACTCAGACTGGCAGTGGCCCTCCAGGGTTTCAGGCAGAGGTCTTTCATGTCACCTATTACCTGATCCTTAACTGGAGATGCCAGGAATTGAACCCGGGACCTTCTGTATGCTAAGCAGATGTTCTGCCACTGAGCCACAGCCCCTTCCCAAGAGCAGAAGAGAGGCTAGAGGCTGCCTCCTTTCGGCTGTCAGAATCAGCTGTGATAAGGTCATTAGAATGGGGCTGCTTGGTCATTGAAAGACAAATGTCAGTATTCCACATTGTGCTTCCCATTGGCCCACCACTACGCCTAGGGAAAGGTGGGACTGGTGAGGCACAGCTCCCGGACAGTGGCCACGTTCAGTACACCTCTAGCCCTTAGGAATCTGAGACAGTCAGCTCTGTGCTGTGTCGGCCCCACCCCACCTTACCCTTGCCTTAAGGCAACCCTTTAGCCTGATTTGGGGTTCCCATCAGCTCCCCCCAAGAAACACTGAAATGCCAAACTATATTTTACAATAATGCTCTTATTTCTTCAGATATATATATATTTTTAAGAGCCCTTTTCAAGTGATCTTTACCAAAGTTATTTACAAGTTGAAAGGCTGATGTACAATACAGATACACAGGACCATCCTAAGCAGAGTTACTCCCTTCTAAATCCATTGACTCCAATGATTTAGAAGGGGGGGGGGACTCTATTTAGGATTGCAATTGCTTTGTCTCAGTGAACCCTGGGATTTATAGTTGTTTAAAGGGACTGGAAATTTCTAACAAAGAGTCCTCTGCAACTGCACCAAATTATAATTCTTAGGATTCTTTGCGGAAGCCTTAGCAGTTAAACTGCTTGAACTTTGTAGTGTAGAGATGCTCTTAAGAATTGTGTCATTTTCTTCATCTTCCTTTTTCTCCCTTTTCTGTTACAAATCATGTATTTTTGTAGGCCTTCATTTCATGCATTTGGAGGTTCACACTCAAAGCATACCTCCTTATTTTAAAAGGTGGGAACTGGGCCTAGCCTATAGTTATTATTATCTTCAGTTCTTGTTTAAATTGTGTTAGGTTAACTAAAGACAACAGAAATATTCAGAAAACTATATTTCAGTATATTGTTTATTGTAATCAAAACATTACAGACTAAGAAATTACTGGCTCTGCACATCTTTCTAATTCTTGTTTTGTTCTTGTGACACAGGTCTGAGTTATGATAGGTTGATATCAATGGCCTCATGTCATCTATTGGAAACTACCTTCTTCTTGAAATGATCACATGAAGCTGCCTTAAATGGAGATAGACCATTTGTCTATCAAGGTCAGTATCGTCTCTTCTAACTGGCTATGGGTCTCCAAAGTCTCAGGCAGAAGGGTCTTCACATCATCTACTAGTGGATCTTGTTAAGTGGAGATGCTAGGACTGAACCTGGGATCTTCTACATGCAACATAGATGCTTCACCATTACACAACATGTAGGGTTGTCAACCTCCAGGTGGGAAATAGAGATCTCCCAGAATTACAACCAATCTCCAGACTACAGTGATCAGTTCCCCTGGAGAAAATGGATGCTTTGGAGGATGGACTCTATGGCATTATACCCTGCTGAGATCCCTCCCCTCTCCAAATCCCTCCCTCCCCAGTCCCCCTCCCAATCTCTAGGAATTTCCCAACCCAGAATTGGAAATGGTAGCCACAGCCCTCCCATAAATTAGAACTCTACCTCTGACAAAAATACAAATAAATGCCATAAATTTATTGTATGGCCAATTAAAATAAAATAACCATAATTATATAATTAATACACAGTTAACCACTGTGGATGTTACACATTTATATTAAGCTCCAAACAACACACCATTGCTTAGTAGTTTTTGCAACATAAAATTAAGGCAGCTGATCCAGATGCAAATAGTTGGGTTGGTCCCTCTTGATTTTAGTCATCTCTGAAGACAGATTATAAATCATATGAAATCAAGTTCCAGTTATGCTCTGCTAGACTCTGCAATGTTCTTTCTTTTTCCTTCTGCTGACTGGAATTCTCCCAGGGGAAGGGCAGTCACCATCTTGGTGACATTTCCACTTTTACATGGTAATTCAGTCTATGAAATGCCAACCCACCTGGTGGAGATATGTTAGGCTCCAGTTTCTTTTAAAAGTAGGAGTTACATTTTCAACCAGCTTTGTTTTTTATATCACTGTTGATAGGCAGCTCTAGCTTGCTTCTAACCAAACAGCCATCCCTGCTGAAAATCCTCAGATCCCATCCTCTCTTTACAGCTCTTCTGTAGATTCCTCAGTGACATGTTCAGGCCAAACTCCTGATCTCTTCCGTATACTTGGCATGCATCTCTAAGAAAGGCAATGTTTTGTTGGCAAGTCTCTTCAGTATAAAATGTTTAGGAACCGTTGACATAATGTGAATTCTCGTGCTGTGTTTCCCAGACACTGCTTCCAGGAGTGATTCTTGAAGCCTGGACATACAAGTAAAACTGTTTTCTGAATGAACTATGTACATGACTTGCTCCCCCCAATAACTTGGATGCATACACACAGAGAGAAACTACATTTAATAATGGGGATTTATAACTGGATACGCAGATATGTAACTTGTCTCAGATTAACTCTTCCCCTGTACAATTTTCCTGATAAAAATCCCCCCCCCCCCAGGCTGCTTTAGGCCCTGGGGGTTGGGAGGTGGGGATTTGCAGCTGGGGAAATGATGTGAGGCAAGAGTTAAACCATAGTCCCCAGCAACACAGACCTGATCCATATAGGGACCGTGGCTGCTTTTTCCTGCTAAATTACTCATCTTACGACCCTACAGTTGTTACCAAGCATCACGTGTATTTTGGCTGTGGGAAGCAAAGTGTATGAGTTTCATATTTACACAATGCTTGCCTGTGTATGCAGGAAAAGCATGACAACAGTGTCAAGAAGGTAAGCATTTGTCCAAATAGCAATCCTTGAGTGACTTTTTTCTGAACGCAGACACACATAGAAATGTAGGTGACCAGCACAGAATGAAACCTCAGTGTACTGGAATGGAAGATAGGGTTTTGTTGTAAACTGATTGGACATCGGATCTTCATTTGAACTGTTATGGGAATGTTCCCTATCTGGTGAATTTGCCTTGCCTCGGGAAGCCCACTAATAACATACTCTATCCTTCAATGTTTAAAAGAGAAAAAAAAAAAACTTAATCAGATCTTACCATCTACTTTGCACACCATTGGAAAGAAAGTCATTAAAATTAAGGTTGTCATGAATCAGTTCCAGTGGCTTTTGTTTAATTTTCTGAAGAACAGGGAGTAATGGTGTGTTATCCATAGAAGGTTAAAAAATGTACTTTAACGGCTGGTTGGATTTCAGTGAACTAGTTCTTGGCATCTCTCATCACTGATTAACGATGTTAAGAACAAAGTAATCAGACACCGAGACTCATGCCACTGCAAACAAATGAAATAGGTCAGAAAACATTTCTGATTTCTAAGAATTTTTGTATACTTTCCCCTTTACTATCATAATCAGCCAGCTGCTTGTGGTATATACAAATAATAATCTTCCTTTGGTGTAAACAAAACATCATTTTAAAATATTTTAGCCAAAGTGAAGAGTGTGAGTCTTGATTTAAATAAACAAGCACTTTTACTAAAAATAGGTTCACATCTCTTTCAATATTGGACTTGTTGAATGAATTATGGGGGAGGAAAAGAGGCTAAGACAAGGAAAGTATAAATCCATGATTCCTAGAATGAGGAGAAAGCGTTGTCCTAGATCTGTCAAGGAAAGGAGAGTGTGAATATTCTTGCTCCCATGCATCTTCCATGGCATTAACAGGATTCTCTTAGGGAATATTGGCCATCATGAAGACACTTGGGACAGGCACTTGGCACTATGTCTAGAAGAAGCCATGCTACAGCTCAAGTCTATCTGGAAATACAACTTTCTGATGTTTGAGGACATGCCTGGGACTTTGTATGCCACAGTTATGTCTGGCTCATCCAGAAGACATTGAAAATACCACCTTCTTGCTGCATCGGAGACTGGAAACATGCAGGGTGGTGTTCTGGAGCAGTCCCACATAACGTGTTCTAAATGACATATTTGCACATGTTCAAAGATTATTGTGGAATACATTTTACTACCTGTGATCTACTTCTGGGTTTTGGCAGAGTGGGCTCTCCATTTGAATGTTGACAAGGGCTGTGCTTCTCTGTTGTTATTATTGGATTTCTCTACAGCCTTTAATATGATGGATCATGCCATTCTGTTCAGATGTTTGGAGGCAGAAGTAGGTATCAAGGGATGTTATTTATTGTTTCAAATCATTCCTTGCAGATCAAACTCAGATGCTTGCGGTTGAAGACTACTTTTCATCAGTGTGGGACTTGTCCTGAGAGATTCCAGAACGCTCACTTTTATTCCCCATTTTGCTTAATCTTTACGTAAAGCCCTTGGGAGAATTATTTGTGGCTCTGGAGTTGGTTGTCATCAATATGCCAGTGACACACAGCTCTATATTTCTTTGTTCAGGCCACGTGGCACTGGTGTAGGGATCAGGAGCCAATGCCTGGCGGTTGCAGTTAGAAAACTAAAGGTAAAAAAGTTGACTCTGAATCCTGACAGAACAGAAATGATACTAGTTGGGTAGGCTAATGTGTTGGAGGGCACTGTTATTCCCACATCTGATGGGGTTCAGTTGACCTTTGATGACTGTTGAATCTAGGAGTCCCACTTGACATTGCATTATTGCTGGAGAAGTGAGTAAAGTCAGCTGTGAAAAATGCTTTCGTACATCTTCATTTAGCCTAGAGCAGAGGTTACCAAACTGTGCTCCATGGAGCACTTGGCATTCGGCGAAACATCTCCTAGTGCGCCATGAAGAGATTGGAAAGAAAAATACCACTGTCACTCAATTTAGTATATAGGTGCTAGGTGAAAATTAGTGCTCTGTGATGAATTTCTCTCCTGAAATTTCTCTCCTCTATGACTCAAAAAGTTTGGGAACTGCTGGCCTAGAGGATAGTGCCCTACATTGATACGACTGATTTGGCCATATGGATTCATGCTACGGTGACCTCAAGACTATACTATTCTAATGGATTCTACAGGGGTCTGCCCTTGAAGACAACTAAGAAACTGCAGCTCATGCAGAATGCTGCAGCTTGATTACTATTGGGAGACAGGCAGAATATGCATAGTACACTTATTCTGCCATCATTTCATTCATTGCCCATTAGTTCCTGGCTTCAATTCAAAGTACTGGCTTTACCTATAAAGTCCTTCCATGGTCTAGGACCCACATATCGGCCAGACTGCCACTCTCAGTATAATCCACTGAGACAGCATTGCTCATCTGAACCAAGCTGATTAAAGGCGCCACCTTGCAAAGGGGGGGGGGGCAGAAACAACAGCTGCCCATACCCGAGCATTCTCTGTTGGTGGAATGCCCTGCTTGATGAAACCTGAAAGGATCTGACACTTCTATCACTCCTCAGAATCATGCAGAAGCATTCAGGAGGGCATTTTTATAAAGGGCGTAAGGTTGTGGTTTTAATTATCTTTTAAAATAAATTAGGCAGTTTTATTGTTTCTCCCTTTCAAATCAAACTGTTTATTGGACATATACTGTTTTTGTTCGATTGTTCTTGAATTATGTTTTCCAGTTTTATTGCATTGTTTATCGCATGCATTATTGCATTTACTGTTTTATTGCATTGTTTTCCATTTTGTAATCTGGTTTTATTGCATTATTTATTGCATTTAACCAATTTTTTTTGCATTTTTTTGAATTTTGTCATCCAGTCTTAATGCATTGTTTATATGTATTATACTGTCTTTATTACATGGGTCAAACTATGCGACCTGTCTTGAGTCTCAGGAAAGGCAGTCTATAAATGAAGTAAGTAAGTAAATAAAATGGATCTAGTCCACTGTCTGCCAAAACTTTGCAGAGTGGAGCAGAACCACTAATCCTAGCCTGTGGGAAGAGTTACTTTTTTTTGGTCTATCCTGCCAATCAACTTCACTGGAAGACCATTTGTTCTACGATACAAGACAATTCTCTTCCTCTGCACTGTCTAGCTGTTTCTGTCATGCTGTACTCTTATCTTTTTTATACACTAAAAAACAAACAAACCCCAACCTTTTAAAGTTGTGGAATGACCTGCCTGAGGAGATCAGGAAGGCTCCCATACTCCCACCATTCTGCAAAATGTGCAAAACAGTAATGTTCAAGAAGGCATTTCTAAAAAGAGATTAGAACTGTAATAGAGTGGAACAGTTTGCAGGACACCTTTATAACTAAATAGGATTGCATTGATTATTGCAGGTATCACCTGCTTTTAATGCATTCTATTACACCTTGTAATCCACTTTCTGTATTGTTTATAGCTTACCTTTGCCTCAACTTACCTTTGCCTTCACATCATCAATATATCTAATAGTCAACCTGGCCTAGGGTTGCCAACCTCCAGGTACTAGCTGGAGATCTCCTGCTATTACAACTGATCTCCAGTCGATAGAGATCAGTTCACCTGGAGAAAATGGCAGCTTGGGCAATTGGACTCTATGGCATTGAAGTCCCTCCCCTCCCCAAACCCTGCCCTCTTCAGGCTTCACCCCAAAAACCTCCCGCCGGTGGCGAAGAGGGACCTGGCAACCCTAACCTGGCTCCATCTGCAGATATGGCCCCTGTATGGCCCAGGGAGATTTTTCAACAAACTTGGAGGACACCCCCAGGTTTTCAGAAATATCTGAATTTTTTTTAATGGAAGCCTCTACCACCCCAGTAGAGAAATACATCATCTGGGCACACACAGATAACATACATTTATATTCAGAGGAGGGGAGGAGGATCCTACACTCTGAGGCCGCCAACTACCATGTCCCCTCTGGAGGCTGATGGGTACACAGGAGGTGCAGAAATCACTCCCCGATGGCGTCACTGCAGGTGTGAAAGAGCAGGAACCACTGCGACCCTTTTTTCAGGCAGCAGGCAGGCAATTGGCTAGAAGGGTGTAATAGAGGAGGAACCATTGTGGCCCTCCCCTACTAAGGCAGTGGGGCACTGGACAGGTGGTGAAGGGAAACCAGGAGCCCTCACTGCCACCCCCTCATTTCCAAGTGTTAGGGAGGAGGACAGATGGGAGGTGGATGAATGGGAGTAGCCACGGCCACCCCCTTCCACTGCAGTTATGTGATCCACAAAGGGGCGGAAATGAAGGCAGGCAATAGAGGAAGGCACCACCAATGCTGACGATGCCTCCTGAGCCATGGAGGAGTGGCAATGTAGGCAGTTGGCAGGGTGAGGAAGGTGCCACCAATGCCATCCCCCTGCCAGGAGCTGGTGAGTGGGTAGGTGAGCTGGATGAGTGGCAAGGGAATGACAGTGGTGACAGTGATAATGCTGGTGGGCAGGCTGCCCAGCGAGGGGCTGGCATGCAAGGGGCAGGGGATGGGATCACCCCTCAAAACCTCACGGGTCCTCGCTTGTTGTTATCTAATTCTATAATCTTGTCCTATGGCATTGTTCATTGGTTGTTTTATGGTGTCTGATTGCACTGCTTTATATCCTGTGATCCACCTTGAGTCTTCACAAGAAAGGCAGGCTATAAGGCAAATCAATAAATGAGTAATTTTTCCTTGCAACAATGTTGCCCCAGCTTTCTCAGTTGTCCTTTTTTCATGTCTGTCCCTGCTTTATCACTCTATCTAATAGTAACCTGCCTGAGTCCCACGCAGATGATAAAAGAAGCATAACTGGGCCACCAAAAGACAAAGTGGGGGACTTATTGCACTTGGAGGATTCCTCAGGTATGTGGCAAAATGGTGGTGGAAAGTGCCATCAAGTCGCAGCTGAGTGACCTTGGGCAAGTTACAGCTCTGTTAGAGCTCTCTCAGCCCCACCTACCTCACAGGGTTCTTAATGTGGGGAGGGGAAGGGAAGGTGACTATAAGCCGGTTTGAGTCTCCCTTAAGTGGGAGATAATTCACAGTGGGTAGCCGTGTTAGTCTGTCTGCAGTAGTAGAAAAGAGCAAGAGTCCAGTAGCACCTTAAAGACTAACAAAAATGTTTTCTGGCAGGGTATGAGCTTTCGTGAGCCACAGCTCACTTCTTCAGATACAGCTAGAATGTGAATCCATCTGTCTTTAAGTAGAGGAGAGAAAGTCAGCATATAAAAACCAACTCTTCTTCTTATGGCGACCCTGTAGGATTTTCAAGGCAAGAGATGTTCAGAGATGGTTTGCCATTGCTTTCCTCTGCACAGTGTCCCTAGTATTCCTTGGTGGTCTCCCATCCAAATGCTAACCAGGGCCGACCCTGCTCGGCTTCCGATATCTAACGAAATCGGGCTAGCTTGGGCTATCCAGGTCAGGGGATGTGGCAAAATAGGACTTTGAAAATTAAGAGAAGGGGGAAAACAACAACTTTAAAAACAGCCCGATTAGGACTGACAGCCTTTTAGAATGCTTTTGTGTGATACATATGTTCTCCTATCCTAGTCAATCCCTTAGTAACGTTTCGCTGTAAATCTGAGAAAGTCATTTTCAGTGCATTTGCAGTACGAAGGCTGTTAGATTTCATTGCTGGCTTCATAAGTACAATTCCACACTATATGAGAATTCCTAACTCATCCCTTTCCTATTGCTTGGCTTTGGTGAAATATTAACTTTTTTTTCTTCCAGGTTTGATTGGGTCTGCTGAGCCCAGACTCTTGTTTCTGTTTACACACATGTCCTGAGCACCCTTCTTGAAAAAAACAAAAAACAACACTGTTAATAATGGCTGATGCATTAGGCACACCCAGTCCTTTCCAAGGAGTATCAGGATGCTAGCAGAGTAGTGTACATGCAGCTCAAGGGCTTTTTGCTGCTTTAGGTGGGATAGGATGAAATCATCCCTGTACTGAAGCTTTTACCAAAATTAAAAAGCGCATTAAAGAGCTCGATTATAACAGCACTACTTTTCGTGCTCGTCGCGTCTGTTCATCCCAGTTCTTCGGAATACCCCTTCCACGTGGTCTGCCTGCCTGTACATATTATCTGACAACTCCTCATCTCTGTAGAGCTTTTTGCTTGGCTAGATTGAATGCTAACCCTTCTATGGTAATGCAGGGCAGAATTCTGAATATGCCATACTCAGACAGGACCTGCCCTTGCTCTTCTGGCTCTATTGACTCATTAGCCCATGCCCTTTTG
This sequence comes from Euleptes europaea, assembly GCF_029931775.1. NCBI lineage: Eukaryota > Metazoa > Chordata > Lepidosauria > Squamata > Sphaerodactylidae > Euleptes > Euleptes europaea. The sequence continues at coordinate 34,468,733 of NC_079318.1, read as the reverse complement.
GAATGCCGCTTTTACGAGGAACTTCGATCGCACTATATTTCCCCCCTTTTAACATACAAATCCAATGCCTCTGTGACTGACATAATGCCTTTTTTACTAAGCGATAGGGACCCCAAGGCTACATTGTCAGTGGCAAGATTTGTTCCAGTCCTTATATCCCTCCAACACTAGATATATGCTGCTCAAGATCAATTGATCAAGGAGCTTCTAAGGGATAAAAGGAAATCATCCCTGTATAGACTGTGTGGGTCCCAGAATCTCTTGCGTAGAGAATGTACTGCTGCAATGGGGCAGAAGCAGTATAAGAATGCTACTTTCCATAGGGCAGATGCTCTGTAAATTGGTTGCTTATCTACCTGAATGGCAAAACTTGTCACAGTTGGGCCTTGGGTTGCCAACCTCCAGGTAATATCAGGAGATCTCCCGCTATTACAACTGATCTCCAGCCGACAGAGATCAGTTCACCTGGAGAAAATGGCCACTTTGGCAATTGGACTCTATGGCATTGAAGTCCCTCCCCTCACCAAACCCCGCCCTCATTAGGCTCCACCCAAAAAAACCTCACCCCGGTGGGGAAGAGGGACCTGCAACCCTATTTGGGCCCGACCCTGACAAAGCTGTCCACATGCAGTATGAAAGAAAAATACACTATTTCCTGTTCTTCCACTTCTGTGATCATAGAGGTTTTGTCTAAGGGCGAAAACGCATGGTCACTTAGCCCAGTTCCAGCCCCGTTACAGCCCAGTTCCCTCCCAGTTTCACCCAGGATCAAATCTTCGCAAACGGAGGATACCTTATTTACTCTGCTTTCAGCCCTGTATCGAAGCAAAATGAACCCGCCCTTTCCCATTCCTCTTCTGGGAGAAACAGAAACAGAAATAGGGGAAACACAGATGATTGGCATCAGTCACAGCCAATCGCGAAGCAGTGTTTGAAGCGGCTGGGATTCAAATGCTTCCTGCCTGCTGCTACTTCAGAGCTTTTTCTGAGAAAAATAAAGTCTTTTTTAAAATGAGGCTTGGATCCCCCCCCCCTTCTTTCAGGTAGCTCCGTTTTTTGTTTTTTAGTTTTTAAAATGCTTTTAAAATTACAAGCGCGGGTAGGGGGAAGCTTCCATTAGTCAATTCGAAAGGACCAATCACCAGGATCTGGGGTGGGGGAGGAGGGCTTACTCAGCAGGAACCTGCATTTTCTGTTTACATGGATCCATTTGCACACAGTTTAGTCCCTGCTCATTCCAGGTAACGCTGGTTCATTTGATCCTGGGTGGAACGGGGATGGAACTGGGCTGCAACTGGGCTAAGTGACCATGCGTTTTCGCCCTAAATCTTGATCACTGATAAAACTCTATGAAATACCATGTATTGTAGATTACTGCATTGCCCATCAAGTTTTGAGAAATGCTTATTGCATACTTGCTTATGTATTTTTGATTCTTGCTTTAACTCAATACCTTCTCCATGCTCTAGAAGTTGATTTTTAGCATAACGGCCCCAAACCAAAAGATTTTATTATTCTCCATTATTCTCCATTAACCAAACGATTTTATTATTCTTCAGGTCCCCCCTCCTTACTGGCAGGAGCTTTGTCGTGCCGGTGCAGGTGAGGATGATCCGCGTGTGCAGATGATGACATCCCTTCTGGCTTTAACCTGGAAGCGCCGCCACCACTAGGCAGTTGGGAACCTAAATTAAAACCCAAACCATATAAACAAAATAAAGGTTAAAAAAATGTTTGCAAATCTACACATATTAATTCAAACACGTTTGATTCACCTAATAAAACATTGTGAGGCTCTGGTTAGATCTTTGGGAATATACAAAATAGAGGCCTACACAGGGTTACCAGGTCCTTCTTCGCCACCGGTGGGAGATTTTTGGGGTAGAGCCTGAGGAGGACGGGGTTTGGGGAGGGGAGGGACTTCAATGCCATAGAGTCTAATTGCCAAAGCGGCCATTTTCTCCAGGTGAATTGATCTCTATCGGCTGGAGATCAGTTGTAAAAGCAGGAGATCTCCAGCTGCTAGCTGGAAGTTGGCAACCCTAGGCCTACGTTAAATTTAGGACTATTTCCTGTGAGTCTTGAATGCCAAACACTGGAGAGCCAGTGTGGTGTAGTGGTTAAGAGTGTGTCATGGCCCAGCTGGGTCCAGGGGACAGCGATGACTCCTCTGACGAAGAGTTAGCCAGCAGCCCTGGCTTCTATCCACAGCCAGCAGCTGAGGCGGCACAGGAAGAAGCAGCCCCTGCAGAGCCAGACCCAAACCCGCTGCCAGGAACCAGCACAGCAACCCCCAGCCCCCCAGCTCTTCAGCCAGCTGCAGAAAGCCAGCTGCCTGTCTGCTCACCCCCAGTCCTCAGGAATGGCGGAGGAGGTGGACACGTAGGACCTTACAGGATCGGAGACGAAGTGCTCGACTGGCAGCTAGGTATCGACCCAGCACTGACAGCGGGGATGAGTGTTTGCAGCAGCAGGTCTGAGGTGGGTGGCAGGTGCATGGCATTACAGGCTGCCTGAGTGGCGTGCTGTGGATAAGCAGCTGGAAAGAGAGTAGCTGTGTGGAAGCAATAGGTCTACCTATTGCTGACCTTGCTATGAATGGTTTGCTCTGTCTGGACCTCAGCTTGAACCTTTGGACTTGCCCCTGTGAAGTCTGAAACTGTTTGTTGTGTGTGCGCTGGGCGACCACGACAGAGCGTTGGACTAGTATCTGGGAGACATGAGTTTGAATCCCCACTCATCCCATAGAAGCTCACTGGGTGACCTGTGGGCCGGTCACATTCTTGCAGCCTAACCCACCTAACCAGGTTGTTTTGAGAATAAAATGGAAGAGAGGAGAATGATGTAAGCCCCCTTGGGTCCTCATTGGAGGGAAAGGCAAGGCATAACTGAAGAAACATGAAGTAAATAAATACAATACTGAAGAAGTTGGTGGTTTGGGTAATTGATATTGCATGTCAAACAGGAAGGACAAAGAAAGTAATACAAACGAATGACTACAGCCTAATTAATGTTTACTCATCTCAGCTGTTTCTGTTGCACACAAATACCTTCTTAGGTATCCTTTGTATCACTTGATGCAAAAAAAAAAATCATAATGCTTTATAAGAGACGGAAACTCTTATTAAATCAAAAGAGTTTCCGTCTTGACATTAGGAATTAATTTCTAACAGAGTGGTTTCCTCAGTGGAACAGGCTTCCTCGAGAGGTGGTAAGCGCTCCTTCCCTGGAGGTTTTTAAGCAGAGGCTAGATGGCCATCTGTCAGCAATGCTGATTCTATGACCGTGGGCAGTTCATGGGAGAGGGGGCATCTTGGCCATCTTCTAGGCATGGAGTAGGGGTCACTGGGTGTGGGTGTGGGGGAGGTAGTTGTGAGTTTCCTGCAGTGTGCAGGGGGTTGGATTAGATGACCCTGGTGGCCCCTTCCAACTCTATGATTCTATGATATTGTTGAAACATTGAAGCCTATCCTTGTATCATTCACATGTATGTTTGAAGTGCTGAATAAGGACTTAATCCAGCAATATTAACAAGAGACACACAAAATCTCTTATGACATATTGCCTGTGTAATGTCATTTGCCCAGCAAGGCCAAACAATTTAAAAAGATGCCTGTAATCTCAAATGTGTTAATGGATTTTTTGCTTTGGTGTCTACCCAAATCCCATTATGGAGGTTTTAATGTGCTCCTTGTACTGTTAATTATTCCTAGTAGTGCCTGATAACAAAACTGGAGTCATAACAACTACTTCCCTTCTCTGTACTTCATATAAGTTAAATAAATATTACTGTACATTTAAATGAACCTGAAATGTTTATGAACTCTGTGTGGACGTATTCTGTCACTGGTACTTTTAAGATATAACCAAGGCAACCCTGATTGTAACTTTCCTTTCCCCTTTTCTTCTGTTCCTCTACTTCTTGGACGAGTGAGGACATGGAATGCATAATGTCACAATAGACTCTACTGGCATCTCACATAAGTTGCTACTCTGCATTTTCATATGCCAATACAAACACCTGATGCACTCTCTCAGGGCAGAAATACAATCAACTGAAATTGCCAGTTAGTAACTCCTAATCCACAACTGGTGCAATGAACTTCTCCCAATAAAGAAGTAGTATAGATGTGCAATGCCCCCCACAAACAGAGAAACACTGTATGTGTATGAGTGAGAAAAAGAATACGTGTGCCTGTTTCCTATCTCTGTGTGCGTGAGAGTGAGTGAAATGGTGTTCTTCTGCATGACAGACACACGAAGAAGAGACACACAAAGCTGTTTCATGCTATCCCATGCATACAAAGACAAGAAACATAAACACTCACATATGAAGTTCCCTCCCAGGGAGATCTATCTCTCTATCTCATCCAAACTGGTGTTAATATTCTGAATTTTTGCTGCCTTGGGGGTCCTATGTTGGGTTGAAAGGTGGCATAAAATGATTTAAATAAATAACATTAGTAAATAATATTTTTTTAAATTTCTGAAATGACAAATATGAAATGACGTGGTTTGAAGTTTGTTTCACTGTTATATGGTTTGCTCCCAGAAATGACACCGCACCATTGATGAAATAGTGCCCCACCCAGTCTCCTGCTAGGCACCAGCTGCTGGATGGAAACCCAGTGGGTGGGGGTAGAAATACCTAAAATACATATATTAAAAGTGGTAACAGGATTGGGGCCTTGCCTGGAACATCTCTGGCCCCCCCCCCGGAAGTGCCTCCATTCCTGTCCCCCATGCTTGAGCTCTGAATATGCTTGATTTAAAGTCAACCATCTCCTCACAGAAGATAAAGCTTTGGAAGAAAACCATTACACCATGACACATGCCAAGCAGTGCTGCTTTTTTCAAAACCAGTGAATCCGTGTATTATATTGCTAATATTATATTGAACTCTATTATATTGCTAATATGGACCACTGAGTGGCGCTCCCAAGTTCTTTTATAATTCTTTAATTTAATTGTGATGTAATTTTCAACAACACCCTATATTCTCTTATATAAGATCTACCTGCCAGTTAAAATCCTCCTTTCAAGCCGTGCTGCGTTGTGCCCCCATTGCAGAAGTGGCAACTTGAGACATGGCTTTCTCAGCAGGGGCACCTTGTAAGTGGGAATTTCCTCCCACTCCAGACTCACCTGGAGCCTACCCTATTTTCTTTTAGGCATCAGAACCAAACATTTAATTTTACCCAGGCTTCTAACTAAGTGGTAGTTCTTTTAAAATTGTTTTTACAGTGTGATTCCAGCTTGAGGTCTGTTTTACAATGGTCATGCTAGGCTGCTAAATGTTTTATGCTGGTTTTTTTATTACTTGTTTTTCAATGGTTTGCCAGTGTTAATGATTCATGCTGTTTTGATGATCTGATAATGTTTTACGTTGTGAGCCATCTGTAGCGGGTCTCTGGAGAGGAAGCATATATTTTTTCCTAAATAAATACATTTGCAAAGTTTACAATTCTGGGGCAAGGAATACATTTTACTGCCTCTGGATGAAAAGGGGTCATATATTTTTCTGACGTTTGTGATGCATTCAGAAGCACAACTGAGCTACAGAAGGATCAGGTGACTCAGAAAGGTTGTCACATATGGTAGGCTTTGGGTATAATCCAGGGGCAAGGAATGGTCATTGGTCAGGATATAAAAATGGGAAATTCTTCTGTGAAAGCCTTGGCCAGGAATAAGGTTGCCAACCTTCAGGTTGGGCCTGGAGCTCTCCCAAAATTACAACTCATCTCCAGACAATAAAGATCAGTGCCTCTGGAGAAAATGGCTTCTTTGAAGGGTAGACTCTATGGCATTATACATAAGAACATAAGAAAAGCCCTGCTGGATCAGACCAAGGCCCATCAAGTCCAGCAGTCTGTTCACACAGTGGCCCAACCAGGTGCCTCTAGGAAGCCTCTAACAAGACAAGTGCAGCAGCACCATCCTGCCTGTGTTCCACAGCACCTAATGTATTAGGCATGCTCCTCTGATCCTGGAGAGAATAGGTATGCATCATGACTAATATTCATTTGACTAATAGCCATGGATAGCCCTCTCCTCCATGAACATGTCCACTCCCCTCTTAAAGCCTTCCAAGTTGGCAGCCATCACCACATTCTGGGGCAGGCAATTCCACAATTTCACTGTGTGTTGTTAAATTGAGGTCCTTCCCCTCCCCAAACCCTGCCATCCCCAGTCCCCACCCCTAAATCTTCAGTATAGTTGAAGAAAAGCACACCGGCAGCTGCAGTTGTGGAGTGAAACTGCCTTCTCCTTTATTATGGAGGAAGGGAGAGACACAATCCATTCAGCCCTTCCCACCCACTCATGAAGAGCCTTCAGCACTATATGTGGACCAATGGATATAGATGGCAAGCTCAATATCCTTTTCTCCTCATCTTAACTCAATTGCTTTAGCCTGTGATTGATGCTTCTCGCATTATATTGAGGGAAGAGCAAGCACACAGAGGACCTAAACAGATAACTTTTTACATATTTCTAAAAGCTGACTCTCTGGAAAATCTCTTGTATAATTATTTCATGAAAGTAGTTTTATGACCATTTATAAATAATAGATATCACATAAAACTCTCCGTTCCCTAGTAAAAAATGAAAAGTATGGGGCATTGGGAATAATTAAATAAGCTGTGCATTCTTGGCCTATATAAATATTATTTATTATAGGACATTCAAAAAGTTCCCCTTATCTGCCAGCAGGTAATAGAAAGTTTTGAAGTCTATGATGTACCAAGTGTGTACTTTAATAATATTATCTCTACAGCAATTAGTAAGTTTATAGGATAGAAACTACAAGGAACACGTCTTAGTTTTTCATATAAATCACATTTTGCATTTGCTTTTCTGTACCCTGGTGCGAGAACTGTGCCATTTAATGCACCACATAAATCTCAACCAGAGCAGATATACTCTTGAGTCTATATTATGATTTGTTAGCATTTACAAAAAACGCATTAATATAACTATTTTTGAACTGAAAGGAGGTAAATCTTTGAAATATACAGCTCCATTTCAACATGGGATTTGACCAAGAAATGAAAACATCCAAAAAGAATAAGACAGTTAATGAGCAGATTGAATGTGTAGACTGTGACAAGTATGGATAGTATAATGAAATTCCAGTTGCTGTCTGTGGACAGGAAGATGAGATAGCAATAGTGGAAAAGAGCACACCTATATCATGGGGAGGGGCCGTGGCTCAGTGGTACAGCCTCTGCTTTGCATGCAGAAGGTCCCAGGTTCAATTCCCGGCATCTCCAGTTAAAGGGACTAGGCAAGCAGGTGATGTGAAAGACCCCTGCCTGAGACCCTGGAGAGCTGCTGCTGGTCTGAGTAGACAATACTGACTTGGATGGATCAAGGGTCTGATTCAGTAGAAGTCATCTTCATGTGTTCATGGCATGGTGTCAAAGTTGACTCTGCTGCATTGCAGTAACATAACTAAGTCTACCTGGGTTTGGTCTCAGTGATCCCCTAAGCAACGCACACTATAAAACAAAAGAAGGCTTTATTGAAGGAATTTAAGAAAAGACATTAAAACAAGGCATATTCAGTGGCAGTGAAATACACAAAATAACAAAGCTGGCTAGCTATCTTAGTTACTGGAGTCCTAACACAGCACAGTTGGTTCTTCAGGCAAAGAGTTTCCAGAGCATAATACAAGCATCTTCTTGGTAGCAAGACAGGGTGAAAAGGAAAGGATAAAAAGGAGAAAGATTATTTTCTCTGACCATAGCCTCCTGACCTCCTCAACCAATCACGCCAGCGTAAGTGGCCCTACGTCAGTGTCTGCGCCACTTTGCACGGCTCAAGTGGCACTGACACCGGCGTAGGAGTTGTGCCGGCTCCTAAGAGCATTCGCTCCCCCTTCAGGATTGCACAGGCTGAAATCCAAAGAACATTTTCCTGGGAGTAAACCCTGTTGAATAAAATGGGAGCTACTTGTAGGCAGACCTGCTTAGGATTGTTCTTTCAGTACACTATCTCCATCACATTCTCTTATCAACCATCCCAAGCAGGATAAGTTTTAGTACTCACTCCTACTGCATCTCCACTGGAAATTGTTTGACAGCAAACTAAGTGGATGTGTCTGCCACCAGCGGAAGTGCCGGTCTGCCCTAACAAGTCCTGATTAAGCTAAGCTTCATATTTAAGGTTTTCACCTTTTCCATGGCTGACTTTTTGCATGCTCAAGAGAAATTCAACAGACACAGGCCATTTATGCAGGGTCAATTTTGATGCTTGCTCAAAGCTCTTTTTTAAAATGCGACCTTTAAAATGCTTATTCACAGTCCTGACACAAAAGGAGAAATTCCACCCACCCCCACTCACCTGCTCCTTTGTTTCTTCCTTTAGCCAACCACCATTTGCATTGCTAATGCGGCTGTCATTTTGCATGGTTCCTTCAGGGGATTCTTTGGTGTGGGGGCGGAGCCAACACAAAAGGTTGCGTTAAAGGGGCTCTTAAGAAATGCGAAGTAGGTATTCGCAGGCTTCGCAGTCACTTCCTGAATGACGGTTCAGCGTGCAAAACTCAAAAAAAATATGCGGGGCACTTCAGCCTGGAACGCGCTACTAATTACTAAGCATAAATGGCCATAGTTTTCCCTCTAGTGTAAAAAGCTGAGCCTGTTAATTATTTTCATCATACATCAAAGGCTCAGAGCCTATGTTATGAAAAATATGGAGGCAACTCTGGCCATGTCTGGACAAAATGGAGGCAGAGAGGGTGTTTCATAGCGATGAGTCCACAGCTATGGAATGGGCTAGCCTGAGAACATGCATCTCTTCATGGGATACAGTACATGAGATTCATGGGATACAGTACATGAGACGGTACCACCTCCAAGTTCACAGGATTGAAATGGCACCCTATGTTAAAACTCTACAACTTCAAACAAAAGGAACCTACGCTGGGCTTGTAATAACGATATAACAGGGCCTTGCAGAGATGAATTCTTCTCTTACAAAATCTGGTCTAGTACTGCCCCAGGGGACCTTATCCTGTTAGAGAATACAAATTTAAACTGGCCCGGTGTCCCTCGTAATATTCTCCTGTATTCAGGCTAAAGGGGAAAGTATTATGAGGGAAATCTGATTTAGAATAATTTTAATAGAATGTTTTATATCTGTTTCCTAATTCTGTTACTCAATTTGAACTTCTGGAAAGTGACAGTATATGTTTCAGATTTTTTAAACTGTATTTACTTATAAAGTGTATAGACTGCATTTTAGTCAAAGATCCCAAGGCCATTAACAGTAAGACCCAAAATTAAAAAAACAGCAACAATAAAACACGCATCTTTAATATGATCTATAGGGTTGCCGGGTCCCTCTTCACCACTGGTGGGAGGTTTTTGGGGCGGAGCCTGAGGAGGGTGGGGTTTAAGGAGGGGAGTCTATGCCATAGAGTCAAATTGCCAAAGCGGCCATTTTCTCCAGGTGAATTAATCTCTATCCGCTGGAGATCAGCTGCAATAGCAGCTGCAATATACACTGAACTCCGGAACACATGTTCCACGGAGCATACACCTTATCTTCTAATCGTCGTAGGATTGCCAGACATTGACAAAGCATAAGCGAAATGGAAACTAATACCGGAAATCCATCTGCTGTTGTTATGGCATCCATGGACAATTAAGACACTTACATTGTATTTGTAACAGTGTTGTGTATACTGGCACATTGTGCGTATAATTAATTCTGCTTGAGTGTCTCAGCTTTCATTGTTTGTCAATACATTCATTGACAAGACTAATAGTTTGTGAGCATTACTCTATTGTTTAGCCATAAGTGCTGCTTTTTTTGATTACTATCTGGAGGTTGGCAACCCTAATAATCCAACAGACATAGAAACAGGACAAGAATGCTCTTGGCAGCCTTTTAAGCAGCTACTCCAGAAGAGCAAGCACATTTCAGAACAAGACTGTTCTTAGCTTGTTTTCTGTGTGCATTCTGATAACCGGCCAATGGTATGCAATGGTAGCAAACCTCATTAGTACCCCGACTAACCAAAGAGATAATGAAATGAACTGCATAATAAGGAAGGAGGATGGGAATCAACTTAATGTATATCAGGACAGAAACCTTCAACGTTTGTATTTAAATTACAGTAGTGCTAAGTGAAAAAATAATCTCTTCGCAAAGAGCAAATAAAAGCACTGAAAAAACAACTCTTTATTCCAAAAGAAACATATTTTAAGCAAAACTAAAGCATTTTTGACAACCACAATCAAATACCAGAGGGTTAAAATGATCCTGAAGCAAAAGTTCACCTGGAAGCAATATGAACGGCCTCTCCCTTTGCCAAATTCAGTCTTGCTGCTTCAGAAACCCACTGGCTGGCCAACTGCACATTTCTCAACAACGCTCAAACGGTACCTAAGGGATACATTTCAGATAGCAAGTTGAGGGTTTTTGGCACTCTATTGGGAGAGTGCACTGCGCAGGGAAATCTTCATCCAAGAGGTAGCTGGCAGGGTCAAGAGACACAATTAAAAAGAAAGAGGCATCTGAGAAAAGCTGCTCAAGGTCCCAGCTGGTGGTATCCCAGCAAATAAAAGAGAAAATATATTTGTACCCCAAAAAAAGACACTTAAATGTACATTCTTCAAAGCAGGAAAAAAAGGGAAGTTTAAAAACTCTGCACATCAGCCATAAAATGACTTGGTATCTTGTTTTCAGAAGTTAATCTGTGATCAGATTAAGATATGTTTAAGATATATATTGACCCCAGAAGTAAGGGTAAACTGTGTGGATGGAAGTGTATGTATATGTTTGTTTGTTTGTTTGTTATCTATTTTTTCTGAAAATGCTAATAAAATATCTTTAAAAAAAGAAGTTAATCTGTGATAACTGTTGTACAACATCACTATAATTTATGGGGCTAGAAAGACTATTTCAATGCTACTGGTGGTTCCTGCTGTCCTTGCATGAATGGCCTGATCTCCTGTTGGCCCAAATGGCAAACAGACAGATTCAGTCAGTGCCGTACACATCGTAGGATACCTTTCCTTTTGGAAAACTGCAGCCTGAAAAAGTCTTTTAGTTTGTATAGACCCCGCTCATCAACTAAGAGTTCGTTTGCCTCTTGAGAACACTAACTGGATGGACCTCAATGGGATTTTCTCTCCAACCAACATGTAATCTCAGGCCCGTGAATGCACCAGCAACTTACCTCGCTATTTATACGTGTCGAGTACAAAAGGATCCAAAGTGAAATAATATTTCTGTTCCCACCGCGCTGCATTTCTCCATTTTTTTTATAAAATCCGCAAAATTTCTGTCCCCACTGCGCCGCCTTTCTCCGCTGTACTGAGGTCGAAGGAAGGGGAAGGCTGTTTAAAAAATGGCGGCAAAAAAGGGGGAAAAAACCAAGAATTGTACTGCGTGGTGGGAGTTCGAGGGGAAAGCAAAAGTGGGACTTGCCGCCATCCCACCCTCTCGCATCTAAGCACTGCAAAGCCGAAAAGGGGGGGGAACGAGTGTGTGCGGTTAGGAAGGATGGGGGCGGGGCGGTGGACTTTCAGCTGGGTTGCATGTTCGCACTTCAAAGCTCCACCTGAGGAACACGATTCATTTTAATACTTCGCCGCATAAGCGGAGAAACTGTGCACTGAAGCCGTGTCCGGCATCCTTCGGGTGAGATGAAGTGCAAACATGCAAGGAAAGCCCGCGGAAGTCGGCACCACAAATGGCAAGTGCGGACATGACCCAGGTAGCTGAAATTTGGGCTGCAACATTTTTAATACTAATTTTAAAATTAAAATAATATATGTCACACATATATGTTAAAAGGTTAAAAATCTGGGAGGATTTTTCAACAAATGTTTCATTTCCATGTATATTATCTAATTAATCAATTAATTTACTAATATTGAATCAGACCTTTCTGTCTGAACAAGGATCTTGTTTCTGGCACAGAGAGAATCAACAAGTGCTGCTTCTCCAGGCTGTTAATGTACCACAACCATGCTGCTAAAGGCAAGAGGTCCTATTCTATGCTAAACTGCATTTAGATCCTTTCATAGTATTAATTGTCTCACGATGCCTATTTTAAGGAACAGAAGGCCACTCCAAACGGATCTCTTCAAACTGGAGGAATGGGCATTAAAATGGCAAATGAGATTCAATGTGAGCAAGTGTAAAGTGATGCATATGGGGACAAAAAATCCCATCTTTACACTGATGGGATCTGTGCTGGCAGTAACAGACCAAGAAAGGGATCTTGGGGTGGTAGTGGATCACTAGATGAAGATGTCAACCCAGTGTGTGGCTGCTGTGAAAAAGACAAATTCCATGCTGGCCATAATTAGACAAGGAATAGAGAAAAACTGCTGCTATCATACTACCTTTGAACAAATCTGTGGTGAGACCACACCTGGAATACTGTTTGCAGTTCTTCTGATCACCACACCTACAAAAGGATACTGCAGAGCTTGAGAAGGTGCAGAAAAGAGCAGCCAAAATGATCAGGGGGCTAGAACAACTGCCCTATGAGGAGCGGTTGAAACACTTAGGGCTGTTTAGTTTTGAAAGAAGGCAGTTAAGGGGAGATGTGATATAGGTCTATAAAAGTATGCATGGTATGGAGATAGTGGACAGGGCTTTTCACCCTCTCTCATAATACTAGAATGTGGGGTCATCTGCTGAAGCTGGAGGGTGAGAAATTCAAAACAGATAAAAGGAAGTATTTCTTCACACAATGCATAATTAAATTGTGGAACTCCCTGCCCCAGGATGTGGTTATGGCTGCCAACGTGGAAGGCTTTAAGAGGGGAGTGGACGTGTTCATGGAGGATAGGGCTATCCATGGCTATTAGACAAAGTGAATACTAATCATAATGCATACCTATTATCTCCAGTAACAGAGGAGCATGCCTATTAAATTAGGTACTGTGGAACGCAGGCAGGATGCTGCTGCAGTCATCTTGTTTGTGGGCTTCCTAGAGGCACTTGGTTGGCCACAGTGTGAACAGACTGCTGGACTTGATGGGCCTTGGTCTGGTCCAGTATGGCTTTTCTTACGTTCTTATTTTCGGTAAACTTGAAATAGCAGAGTGGGAAGCTACCAAAGCATTCAAACCTGTCAGAATCGCTATTGAGATTGTCTTGCGCCTGCACACCACTACACAATGCACAAAGACCAGATGAAAGCAAACAGCCAATTACCAAGTGGTTATGTACCACGGAGTGAATCTAACTACTCAATAAACTATGAGATTGAGCCCATAAGGACAACCAATGCCCCCTAGAATGAACACTGTCACCCAGGATAACTTGGTGCTCTGTACCTCGTCCTGCCAGGTAATAACAGAAGTTTTACTACATGTAATGTGTGGGTGTGTAATAAAATAATCATCTGTATGGTTTCAATAGCCTTTTCCTAACCTTCAACAAACATGTAATGAGGGAGGAGTGAGCCAGTGGCAGCATGATCCACTATCAGCTCACACAGGTTCATTTGAAGCATAGAGCTTATGTAAACACAATGGCGCATGCACTGGGCTTGCTCTGGTCAGGAACCAGATTTTTCATGGGTCCCAACTGCATACAGAGAATACCACATGCAAACACACAGAGCCTCTCTAGAAACCTTCAAATGAGGACATGCAGACCAAGGGTAGGGGCTGCGGTTCAGTGGTGCTTTGCATGCAGAAGGTGCCAGGTTCTATCACTGGCACCCCCAGTTTAAAAGCTACCAGGAAGTAGATGATATGAAAGATGTTTGCTAGAAAGGCTAGAAAGTTAGATCTTTCCAAGTCTTTGCGTAGACTGGAGAATCTCAGAAGAGATTGGCTTTTGGTATGTCTGAATTTACTTATATGCTATTCTAGATAGTGTGAATCAGTTTCTTTTAACTAAATCAGACTTCTTTAACTGTTATATTTTAAGTATTGGATTTGAAAACTAAATAGTATGTAGAACTTGCTTGTATTCTTGTATGCACTTTTAACACTTTTAAGACTTTGTAATACTTGCACATACACGTATATTTCATTGAAGCTATTCAATAAAAAGACTTACTTGCGTAAGTAAATTAAGTTGAGTCCTGCTTAGTAGGTGACTAACTGAATAAGATAACATACCACTTCTTAGGAAGGGGTCGATTCTAAGAGCATAGTCATTTGAAAGGCCTGAAATTCTGGAGAGCTGTTTCTAGTCGCAGTAGACAAGAGTTACCTTGATAGACCAATGGTCCAAGTGATAAGGAAGCTTCATGTCTTAAAGGCTGGCATACTGCTGTGATTTTTCTCTTCCCCCATGCATTCAGTAAACACACTTTGCGTGTCTGAAAAGGACTTATGTATCGTTTTGCAATATCATGAAGAAAATCTGAGCCCATTTCCTCATCTGATCAAAACTCTGGAAATGAAGGGCCCTGGCAAAATTCTCTTCACCATCTGACAGGGTGAAGGAAATGCATCCACCTAGACGACCATTTGTGAAGTGGTAAATTACCATTGTCTGTGTTACCTTGCCAGTATGCATTATCTCCCGTTTCCCTCAGCTGGCAGTGCAGGCGTGGAAAGATTCTCTACTCTGCTTGACAACACAGATTACCAAGGGGTTATATACTTGCCATGTTATCGTTAGCATAACGATCGTTAGCATAAACTCTGAATTTTCCATCTATGAATACAGCCCTCACTCCTCCTTTAGAGGCTGCTGCACTATGGAGTGAGTTTGAAAACTTATGTAGCTGAATGCAAAAAGGTCTGAAAAGGAAAGCAGGCTGAATCTGATGCGGCTAAACTGGAATATCTGTTGTCTGATAGAAACCACTGGGTATCTAGACAAGTAGCCAAATTCTGTCTAGGGATATGCAAGACACAGGGAAACAATATTAAAGCTGATGCAGAGTTTTAAACCCATTTAACTAGCTCAAATGTTCATGCAGCTATTTTTGTTGTTGTATTGAACTATTGTTGTTTTAATGATGTTTTAACTTTGTAATACTGGTCAAGGACTGCAATAAATTATTATAATTATAATAATGAAAGCAAGCTGGGTCTAAATCATGGTTCATGTGTATGGTTGGAAGTTTTGGTTTCTAACCTGTGGTTAGTAGAAATCATGATTTAGACTATTGTTCTGGAAATTCAGAATTTTAACAGGTAAATCCAGAAATGGTATGTAAAGATACATAGTCCAATCTGAGTTAAGAAAAGCTACTCAGGGTCATACTATAATTTACTGTGAGCAGTGTATCCCAGAAAGACAAATTTGTGGTCTATTTAATATTTATATTGATAGGATTATTCTTTAACTCAAAGGGCTGATGGGTAAATTTAATAATAGCAAACATAACAGTGAAACCAAGGATTACAGCCACTGACTGATCTACCCACTTTAAAGATCCTGTTGATACCTTCTTGAATGGAGAGATCGATTTCCCTGTTATTTAGGTCAGACAGGAAGGAGGATGGAACCATTAGCTTTGTACATTAATCAATAAAAAGAAACTGTAGGGTATAAGGAGGGAGAAAGGAGACTTCCTGGAAAGGAAAACTGTGCTGGGTTAAAATAAGCAGTTGCCTATGAAAGGGTGGGAAAATCCTGTTGGTATTCATAAATGGAAGTAGTGCTATGTGCTTAAGTCAATGATAACTATCAGAAACCATAGTAAATTGAAGAGAGATACTTTGTGTAGTTGCTAAGACACAGTCAAGTTTGTTTTGTTTAATCCTAATTCTGTTTCGTTTTCTTTCTTGTTTTTAAAGTAAGAAGCATTACTTTCCATTTATGTAACAGGTAGTTATGAAGGTAACTACAGCAGCCTACTGCTGTAAAAATTAGAAAGGGGGAGAGGTGAGAAGCTTTGTGTTCCAATTGGCAAATGAACTTTTGGCCTCCGGGGCGTAAGGTTCATGGCCCAGTACATGGAGCCGGAAATCTGCCATGCCAAGGGGCTCTATGTGTGTTAAATGCTGTCAAGTCGCTTCTGACTTATGGCGACCCTATGAATTAACGACCTCCTAAACGTCCTCTCGTTTACAGCCTTGCTCAGGTCTTGCAAACTGAGGGTTCCTTGAATGATCCAATCCATTTCATAACTGGGTGGTCCTCTTTTCTTGATTCTTTCAACTTTTCTAGAATTATTATCTTTTCCAGTGACTCCTGTCTTCTCATAATGTGACCAAAGTACAACAACCTCAGTTTGGTCATTTTTGCTCTTAGGGAGAGTTCAGGCTTGATTTGATGTCAAACCCACTTATTTGTCTTTTTGGTGGTCTATGGTATCCGTAAAACTCACTTCCAACACCACATTTCAAATAAGTCTTCCTGTCAGCTTTCTTCATTGTTCAACCTTCACACAAATACATAGTGATGGGGGAATGCTGTAATGTGAATTATCTTGATCTTGGTCACCGGTGACACATCCTTACACTTAAGGATCTTTTCTAGCTCCTTTATGGCTGACTTTCCCAGTCTCAATTTCCTTCCAGTTTCTTGATTGAAGTCTCCCTTTTGGTTGATGGGCTGTACATGGTCAATTGGCACCTATGGCAAGCTGAAAGAATGTGAGAAGTGGCTAGCCTGTAGAAATCATGACATCAATGATCAAGCTGCATTACTTTCCTCCCAGTGCCAACATTTCTCTTTGGCACTACAAAAATATTTGTACTTCACTGTACTTCTATAAACATAATCTTTAGAAATATGTTATTATAACTGCTGGGAGAACTCAAGCTGCAAGTAATTATTACATGTGATCTATTACCACTTAATTTGGATGGTTTTAATTGGGCCATATGTTTCATTAAAAGAACTCTTAGACAATGTATCTGTAATAACAAATGGTAGATTCCTGCTTCTCTGGAAAACAGGGAACACATTTTGACATTGTGGATTATTACTATCTACATATTACTATCTATACATATATGGGAGCCAGCATGGTGTAGTGGTTAAGAGTGGTGGAGTGGTGTAGTCTGATCTGGAGAACCAGGTTTGATTCCCCACTCCTCCACATGAGCAGCGGAGGTTAATCTGGTGAACTGGATTTGTTTCCCCACTCCTACACACGAAGCCAGCTGTGTGACCTTGGGCAAGTTACAGCTCTGTTAGAGCTCTCTCAGTCTCACCTACCTCACAGGGTGTCGGTTGTGGGGAGGGGAAGGGAGGGTGATCGTAAGCTGGTTTAAGTCTCCCTTAAATGGTAGAGAAAATCAGCATATAAAATCAACTCTTTTTCTTCTATAGAATGTACTTGCACAAAGTAGAAAACCCCCCAGAGATCATAGAATGGAAATAAAATACATTTTAAAAAATGTTTTCTTCTAGATAGGCCTTTCTCCTAAATTATTCCATTAAGCTCTTTATTATTTAACAGCAAACCCAAACCAGACTTGGATTTTTTAAAAAGTAACCTTAAATACCGTCTCCCACCCCCACGAAAAATACAAGGCTTCTGTCCTCACAACAATTGGCATAACTAAAAGAAATTCCAGGAGTACCTTGTGATCAATTATGCATCCCCAGTGAAAATGCGGAGCTTCTGAACCACATGTAAGTCCCTTCCCCCTAGAAAAGCTGCTTTTGTAATTGGCTGTAGTGTATTATTTTGAAATACATCACTAGCCCCTGCCAGCCCCACAGTGAAATTCTTTCATTTGATCTGAACCGAGTGGCCATTTTACAGACAAAGCAGAGATGTGTCCAGACAACCCCCCTCCCCAACCAATTTGTTTCTGCATAACTCAATGCAAGCGTCATAAGAGCATTAAAACACTCACACCGTTATTTGTGACCATTTCATCATTCCATCGGTAGTTTTGCATTATTCTCTTGCTAGTGCACTTAATAGTGGCTTTGAGGGAAGGGTTGGATGAGGGGGAGAGACACGTGGGAGGGAGAAGCGAGAATGGGCATGGGGAGAAAGACCTGAAGTGACAAGTATGCACAGGACCAGCTTCCTTTTTGGGATCAAGGTGGCCTTTAAACTCGGGGTAAAACAGCATCCTGAAAATGAGGGGGAAATCAAGGGGAGAGAGAGGTGACTTCTGAAAATCAGAAAATACACGCATAATTAAAACGTAGCCCCAAAGAAGTCAGGGGGTGACCCCAATGGGAACAACCCATGCATAAAAGACCAATCTCTCATTTGTACAGTGGATGCACTGTGAATCTTTATTGTGCTTGGTGCACAAGATATCATCTCCTCTGTTATTCCTTGCAAGAGTTTTTAATTGTGAGTCTGACACGAGACCATTTATTTGACAAAGCAATGACAATGCTCAAAACATAAAGCACTCTCTTGTTTGAGATAGCCCATTCAAAGTGCTTTGTGTTCTGCAAGGTTCCACTGTGTGTGTGTGTAAAGCGCCGTCAAGTCGCAGCCGACTTATGGCGACCCCTTTTTGGGGTTTTCATTGCAAGAGACTAACAGAGGTGGTTTGCCAGTGCCTTCCTCTGCACAGCAAACCTGGTATTCCTTGGTGGTCTCCCATCCCAATACTAACCAGGGCTGACCCTGCTTAGCTTCTGAGATCTGACAAGATCAGGCTAGCCTGGGCCATCCAGGTCAGGGCACAAGGTTCCACTGTGGTCCCAGAATTAACCTCCCGGTCCAATTAAGGGTTGCCACCGATTTTTGAGAGAATCTAAACAATTGCACGGGGACACAAAAATTTAGTCAGTTTAGATTTCCATTGCTCTGTTATGAAAAGCTACTTTTGCTGAATTTTAAAGGATTTTAAAAACTCAGAATCCTATCCAGAAGTCCAGGTGCCAACTTTATTTAAATGTTACATTGTGGGGGAGTGGGGGTAATTGTGGATTTTTATTTTATTTGTTTTAACCTGTCATGTTTTATAAGCCTCTCTGAGCCAAGAGGAAAGGTGGAGTACAAATATTTAGATAAATAACTAAATAAATATTTTCAGGGTCAATTGCAGTGTAATCATAAGCAGGTCTACTTAGAATCCTACTCAAGTCTATTCAGCAGGACGTACTACCAGAAGTGTGCTTAGGAGGAGAACACTTTGGATCATCTTGAATGCTGATTTTATCTGTAAGATGGGAGTAGCAGGTATTCTACTTTACCAAAAATGAGATTAATTTTTTTTAAAAAACACATTGAGGCCATAATCTAACAAAGAATTAAGAATTTTAAAACTACTGAAATCAACGCACTTATAGCAGGCTGGGTAGAACTGTATCTTCAGAAAAAGTTCAGTCAAAAATTGTCTGATGTTGGGGGAGTCTAATATCACACTGTGGGTGGTAGGGTTACCAGACCATGCCTGGCAACTGGCAGGAATCGAGGGGGGGGGCATGGGGACTGGTCAGTGATGGTGTGATGTCACTTTCGGGGAAACCAGAATGTGACATCACAGAGTTTCTGGCATTATTTTTTATCCGGCAAGTTATGGAGTGCTGGTCAGCCAGTGGGGATTTGGCCACCCTGTGTGTGGGTTTAAGTGTTGTTAAGTCACTTCTAACTTATGGCGACCATATGAATTAATGACCTCCAAAACAACCTCGCTCAGGTCTTGCAAACGGAGGGCCATGGCTTTCTTGATGGAGTTAATCCATTTTGTGTTGGGTCCTCCTCTTTTCCTGCTGCCTTCAAATTTTCCTAGCATTATTGTCTTTTCCAGTGAGTTTTGTCTTCTCATAATATGACCAAACTTCCGTTTGGTCATTTTAGCTTCTAGGTAGAGTTCACACTTGAGAGTTCATGACCACCCTAGTGGCCATCATAACTCAATGTGGAGGAGCCAAAAAAACTAACTGCAAGTAGTCTGCCAATGCAATTCTAAGCACAATGATACCATTCTGAGTCAGTCGAAGTTAGAATGGTTAGAAAGGTGTAACTCTGCTTGGGATGGCACTGTAATGTTTTTAAATTACAGCAACTTCATTTGTTAAATTTTAATAAGTATCTTGTGTTTTTCAATCATTCCAATGTCTTTGCACTCACTTGGTATTTTTTGCCAAGCGATTCGGTAGAATACTGCTTGCATGTTTATATTATCTCTCCATTAGTGATAAGGCAGGTAAAAGGCTGGAAAGGTCTCGTTTAAAAGCAGAATGTCTGGATGGCGTTAATCCATCAGTCTTAGATACAGTTAAACGCTCTTTAGTAGCTCAAGTTAAGAGCTTGGGGTTTCTCCTGGAGTTGGCCTTGTCAATGAATAAACGGGTTGATGCTGTTGCTAGGAGTGCCTTCTTACAATTACATTCAAGGTTACGTGCTACCATAACACACCTTTGACGATAGCTTAGAAGCTTCAATTGTTACAAATTGTGACAGCAAGACTACTGTCTGGGGTCAGCCACTGATAACATATAACTCCAGTGCTGTGTCAGCTTTTTATCACCTTTAAAGCTCTTCATATCCTAGGGGCCCCAACGAAATACATTTCCTGGTGTAGTCCCATGCACCAGACAGTCTCCTCTTGGTGACATCTGAGACGTTCACTTTTGCTTGCAAATCAGGAATAGGGTACTTGCTCAGGTTCTGGCTCTTAGGTTTTACAGAGAAAAGACAGGTGTGTTCAAAACAACATCCATTTATCATCAAGCCGATACAGGGATGGGAACACCTGGTTTCAGGACAAGCAGCCTGTGCACTCTACAATTCTAACTAACAAACAGTACCAACAAGCAGGGACTCCACCCCATGAGATTAAGCCAACACACACAAATATCAGAGTGGGAAACAGAATGTTCCACTGTAATGTATCCAATAAATAAACCACAATACCCTCTTCCAGGACTGTCCAAATGGCAATAGCTAGGGCTTTTTCTGTGGTAGGTTCATTATTCCAGAATGGCGTACCGGAGTGGGTACACATGGTATCTTCACTTATATTTTGGAAGGTGTGTCAGACAGCTTTATTCCAGAGGGCATTTGGTGGAGTACAAAATGTTTTGGCAGATTTGGCTGTGCTTCTATCCTTTCTGGTTTTACCCTGTCCATGGTTTTTATCTTGTTGATGGACTGCTGTGGTACTTTTTGTGTCCTTGCAACTCTTGCGACTTTGTCAGCCACTTTAAGGCTGAGTTGACAAGGCAGCTTATAAATATGTTACATAAATGAATGAACAGAGAACCCCCTTCAGAATTATGCTCCATGGGCTGCGTGATTTGCAATGGCGTGGAGAAGATCATCTGATCCTGACAGCCCACTACTCACAAACAGCCGACTACTGGGGGTATAATTTAAAATGGTCTTCAAGTAGAAGTGGCAATTTGTGTGCTGATCCCTCAATACATTGAACAAAAAGCTTTTCTTTGAGGATGCAAAACTACTAGGATATGTCTATACTTTTAAACCAAATTTCTTCAGCACAGCTGGCTTGAGCACAGGCCAAGGTAATGCTAACCTTGGGAAATCCAAAGCGAGGGTGTCCCATAGATTGGAAAACACAAGAATATTGACAGCACATTGCGCTATCCTCTATAGGCAAGCTCTTCCAAGAGAAAATATGCTCTGCAAGACTTTGTGTGAGATATAGGAACACTGTTATTTTAAAACTTCAAAGAACTATTTCCTGTGCTAAAAAAAAATAACAGTGCAGGTGTCCAGTATATAAACAATATTCTTTATTTGTTTTAGATTTTGCACTAACAGCGAATTCCAATAACCTATTGTATGGAAGCAGTATGGAAGTGCAGGTCAGGGGACCTGATAAGCCCAAGCTATCTCCATGTCATCAGATCTCAGAAGCTAAGCAGGATCAGTATTTGGATGGGAGACCACCAAGGAATACCAGGGTTGCTCTGCAGAGGCAAGCAGTGGCAAACCACCTCTGAATGTCTCTTCCCTTGAAAACACCACAGGGTCTCTGTAAGTCTGCTGAGACTTGATGGCAAAAAGAAGGGGTGAAGGATACTTACTCATTTTAATTCTTTTAAATAAACTGGGGCATGTGCTGAATTTCAAAGTTAATGTTCAAAAACATTTACGTATGGCAAACAAAGGTCAAGGTTAACGTCAGAAACTGCCATTTGTATTACTTGGAAAAGAGAAGATAAGCTGGATCTGGAATGTTAACATTTTCCCAGTTACCCTTTGCATGAAACCTTTGAAAACCATTATAAAATAACTGCCTTCTTTCAGCTTGATATAAATTGTGAAATCACAAAACGTTATCCAGATATGTATTTTTCATGTTCCTACTAGAGAATAAGGACTCACAGCAATAAGTACATTGAAATATTAAATAGCTTCTAGCAGAATATCTCATGTCCTACCAAATGTTCATATGAGGGACTCCATGTTCTCCTAAAAGAACATTAGCCCTGTTCACTCATTATGACTGTAGTGATCCAGTCATGTGTAAGGGAAGATAGCATTACATGTGATCACCATTTTATGTGAATAAATACATTTTCTGGCTTTAGCACATGCTTTTGGAAACCCAGATTTTGGAGGGTTTCTGCACTTTCAACTGTCTTTACTTGCTCCCAGTGACCTGGGACAAATCTGTTAAGATATGTTGTTTTGTACTATCATATTGGACATTACATGATGCTTTATGGGACTACAACTAAGGGAAACAGTAGTGTCTCTTTCGACAGGAAAATTTCTGCACATCTGGAATTTCTGGTTTCTATGTGGAAATTTAATATGGAACATATTGGCCACAGCATGATCATTAGTGTAGCAATAATAGTAAAAGGAGCCCTGTAGCGCAGAGTGGTAAGTTGCAGTACTGCAGTCTAAGCTCTGCTCACCACCTGAGTTCGATCCCAACGGAAGTTGGTTTCAGGTAGCCGGCTCAAGGTTGACTCAGCCTTCCATCCTTCCAAGGTCGGTAAAATGAGTACCCAGCTTGCTGGGGGTAAAGTGTAGACAACTGGGGAAGGCAATGGCAAACCACCCCATAAACTATGGCCTTTTATGCATGGGCTGGATCTCCCTGGTTGGACCTGGGTTCATTGCACATGAATGTAACCAGATTTGGGGGAAACTGTACGCATTGGCTTGAATGATCAGGGACGAAACTGTGTGCTAATGGAGGCATGAATACAGAAAAGCAGTCTCCCAAGCTCAGATCAAGTCCCACCCCTTTAAATGCTGCTCTGTAATTGGCTTACCGAAGAGAAGATTTCCTTCCTCCCAAATCCAACTGCCACATAAAAAAGCATTTTAAGAACAAAAAACAAAAAATGGAGCTACCTGAAAGAAGCGGGGGTGGTGGTAATCCAAGCCTCGTTTTTAAAAAGCATTCTTTTGCTCAGAAAGAGCTCTGAGGTAGCAGGAAGCACTTGAATCCCTGCCTCTTTAAACACTGCTTCGTGATTGGCTGTGCGAGAAGCCAATCTTCTGCGTTTCCCCCTAAAGCAGTATGCATGCTCTGTGACTCCAGAATGAGCCAGGATGAACGGTTTAATTCGGGCCAGAAGAGGAATGAGAAAAGCCGGGTTCGTTTTGCATCGAAACAGTGTTGAGCTTCCAAGGAATGAGATAGCATGCATACTGAAAAAAATTGATCCTGGCTGAAACGGAATAAAGGAGGTTAAAGCGACCATGCATAAATGACCAAAGTCTGCCTAGTAAATGTTGTGATGTGATGTCACCCCATGGGTCAATAATGCTTGCACATTATTACCTTTACCTAATAGTGAAATGGTAATAAGAGTAATTAAGAGTAAAATAATACAGTAAAATAGTAGAATAAAAGTAAACTGAATACAATTTAGGAAATTTACTTTATGTTTAACTGCCTACAGTGAAAGTCAGTCACTGTTTACTAGGCCCAACCCATGTTTTGGTTTTAACCGTGTTTTAGGACCTTTTGGAATGGAATAATAAATATTTGCAGCATGCTTGGGCTCTGGCTCTACCATATGTTAAGCGTCAGCCTTCCGTAAACAAAACGTGGAGCCTCATGAATTTACACTTACATGTGCCATGCCTCATCTCATCTGGTACTGAAACTGTCACAAGTCACTCTGACAGCATGGAGTCTGACCTCAAACAGCCCATAATTAAAGGGTTTCCTGCTCACAAGCTTCCATTACCACATAGCTAGGGACCCTCTCATTTAGCAGTCAGAGATGTTAGACACCATCTGCTTGGCACCCTTCTACCTAATACGCCATAATAATGCATGATAATCCAGCTGTTCATGAAAGAAAATGGGGTGGCAGTGAGCAAATTGCCGGACTTTGTCAGAAAAACACTTCTGCTGAAGGCTTAAATTGCACAGAAATCAATGAGCTTTAAGCATGTGCTCAAGTGCTGTTCTAAGTAACAACAAAACGTCCATATAATGACATCCTCGCAAACAGACAGAGGATACAATCCTCTGCAGTTTGAGTGCTTCATGAGGAGTGAACAAAATGAGTGAGGATATTTATTTGACCATTCACTGGTTCGGCTCATGCCCTGTGTGCCAGTTGCAAACAGGGAGCTAATCTCTCAAGAGACTGTTCATCTGTTCATTGACCTGTTCGTGGCTGTTTGAGAGGTTGTTCCACAATAGTCCTTCCTAACAGTACAAAAGAGTGAATGCTGTGATATGATGTCACCCCATGGGTCAATAATGCTTGCACATTATTACCTTTACCTAATAGTAAAAATAGTAAAACAGGGAGCCCCGTGGCGCAGAGTGGTAAGCTGCAGTTCTGCAGTCCAAGCTCTGCTCACGACCTGAGTTCGATCCCGATGGGAGTCAGTTTCAGGTAGCCGGCTCAAGGTTGACTCAGCCTTCCATCCTTCCAAGGTCGGTAAAATGAGTACCCAGGTTTCTGGGGGTAAAGGGAAGATGGCTGGAGAAGGCAATGGCAAACCACCCCGCAAACAAAGTCTGCTTAGAAAACGTTGGGATGTGACGTCACCCCATGGGTCAGGAATGACCCATGTGCTTGCACAGGGGACCTTTACCTTTTAATAGTAAAATGGTAATAAAATTAATTAAGAGTAAAATAATAGTAAAACAGTAGAATAACAGTGAAATGAATACACAAGTGTGTGCCCAAACAGCCTGATTGAGTTCTACTTTGCCCTTCCACTAATCTGCCTGGCAGGTGTGATGGACAGGAGCCTGTCCTGCCCCTGAGAAGTAAAACAGCCAACCAGCTTTTTCGCACTTGAGCCTGTGCTTCGGCGGCCAATTATTTTCTCATGCATTTTTCTGAACTTTGTATATTTCTTCTCCACCCCTAGCTGCGGTTACCTGTTTTTCTGGCTCCCAATTTTATTATTAGATGGTAATGTGTAGGTACATTTTAAAGGGTTTTTTGTTGTTGTTGTTGCTATTCTGTGTTAATGCTACAAATGAAATTGTGCTTTTATCATCCACTGCTGCTTAAATTCTTGTAACTATTTTTCCCTGGGCTTCTTTTTTTAACTCTTTTGTCATGAGCCACCTGGGGCATCTTTAACAAAGAAAGCGAGATATAAATATTTTAAATAAATAAACAGCCAGAGAGTAATACTGAATTACATGATTTATATTACAGATTTAATCTAAACCAACGCTGTAAATTAATCTTGTGTTTTCATTACTTGGCTGAAGAAAGAACTACAAAGGCGACTGATCTAGAGTTCATATTCTTCCTCAGTGTATCTTTAATTTGGTTCTCATCTCTGTTTTTGCTGGCATGCTAGCCCTTTTCAGTTGTTATGCATTTGGCCCTCCTACCTCAAGTACCAGGATAGCGTACTATGTGCAGTCTTCATATATGTCATGGCCATTTTGTGAGGAGCTTTTAGGGGTTCTGACTGCATGCACTCATGCTGGAAAAGATGTGCATTGCCCTTTTAACACACAATGGTGAACAAGCATATTGAGAGGATCGCACATGGCATTCTCTCCTGGTACATGAGGTTGGAGCACTGAAGCTGGAATGACTGAAAGGGTCTAACATCATTAGGCAATCAAAGTTGCCTGTCGTTTTCACCTGTACAATTCTTTTGAGCTCATCGCCGTAGAATGAGATCCAGTGCATAAGAGATTTACCTCTTTCTGTTTTGTGGTTGAACTCATACTTCAGTAGACGGGAGTGGGGTTTGATAATCTTTTATCATGGCAAAAACAAAAGAGAAAATCTCATTGGAGATTGAGTGACATCAGTGCAGAACCGTCAAACTGTGGATGCTGCTTTTGTGGATGCTCTGTGGGTCACAGCGATTTATGATGAATTGGGCGGAGTCCGTGACTAAAATGGATCAGGACAAAAGATGGGAGAAAACACATCTATTGACATTCCACCACTTTAAAATTGGAAGAATGGCGCTCCTCTCATTTTAATGCTGTATTTGGAAACTGATTATTAGCTCTGGTGGCTTCCCATAGGCAGATGCAACGATGACATCTTGGCCGAGAGCATCAGTTGTTACGGCCCATCAAAGGTGTCTTTAAAGAACTGACACCTGTCTAATCCCATTGCCAGCTGTTTTTTTTACGGCTTGCAGGGACATATGAAGCAGCGATATTTCTTTCTACCTACTGCCTGCCAGTATGGATTGGTCAAGGGGATGATCTTACACGGAGGAAATAGAAAGAAAAATACAAGACTTGCTTTGCAAAAGTGAACACCAAGTGCACGTCTGTGCAAGATTACTTAGCAGGCCTAAGGCACTCGAACCCATGCTCTGGCGTCAGTACTGTGCATGTCAAGTTGACAAGGCTTGCAATTTTCCAGATTCTCCCACCTTATAGCTGCTCATTAATTACCTTCATTTGTCATCTGGCAGTGCAAATAGGGTACAAATGTTTAGTCTGCATCTTGTGTTGATATCTGGGAGCAGCAGAGGATGGAAGGTTTCCAGAACTCTGCAGCATAAATGTTCTCTGCTCAAATTGCTTAGCTTTGAAACCAACCAACCAACCATCCCGATGGCATGTTTCTCCTCCTTGTCATCTGAATGTGTCAGCTGAACTTTCTTTGAAGCTGTTGTGATATTATCTTAGTTGATATATTCATAAAAATAATACACACACCCCAGTCCAGCACACTACAACCAAACTTAGGTTGCAAATTCTTTCAGACTTTTAGAGCAGAATTGGCTTGTGATGGCTTGGAAGATGGCACCTTCTCTACCAGGCTCCTTGAAATGCCAGTTATGCACCAATGTCTGGACTCCTTTGAGGAAGTGCTTTTTATTGTTCAACATGCGCATCCTGCCTTTCCTCAAACGATTTCAGACATACCACTCTGTCCTCAAAGCACTTCTGTGAGATAGGCTAGGCTGAGAAACACTGATTTATCCAAGGCTTCCTGGTGAGAGATTTCACACTTCACACAACAGCTGAATTCCACTGGACTTTCCCACACTGAACATGCAAAGAACTACAGGAGCCATATATCCCTAAACATAAATGGGTGCATGCTGGGAATTTTCTTCAATTCATGGCTTCCAATGTATATCCATATTTAGGGATGTATATCCCCCTTTTTACACTTTACGTATTGGAGGGGGAATGGTAGAGCCTGTGTGTGTGCGTTAAGTGCCGTCAAGTTGCTTCCGACTCATGGCGACCCTATGAATAAAAGTCCTCCAAAATGTCCTATCTTTGACAGCCTTGCTCAGATCTTGCAAATTGAAGGCTGTGGCTTCCTTTATTGAGTCAATCCATCTCTTGTTGGGTCTTCCTCTTTTCCAGCTGCCCTCAACTTTTCCTAGCATGACTGTCTTTTCCAGTGACTCTTGTTGTCTCATGATGAGCAAAATACGATAGCCTCAGTTTAGTCATTTTAGTTTCTAGGGTCAGTTCAGGCTTGATTTGATCTATAACCCACTGTTATAGATAGAGGTAGATATAGGTAGAGCCTAGCTAACACATAACGTTTATCGTTAGCTTCATGGCTGGGTAAAGATTTGAACCTGAGTTTCCTAGATCTAACTAGGATTGCCACCCTGTCCCTTTTATAGAGGCTTAGTGTGTGGAAATGGGCAGCTGAATAGGGTTGCCAACTCCAGGTGGTGTCTGGAGATCTCCTGCTATTACAACTGATCTCCAGCTGATAGAGATCAGTTCCCCTGGAGAAAATGGCCACTTCGGCAATTGGACTCTATGGCGTTGAAGTTCCTCCCCTCTTCAAACCACTCCCTCCTCAGGTTCCGCCCCCAAAATATCCAGGTATTTCCCAACCCTGAGCTGGCAACCCTACAGTTGAAGCTTTCACGGAGCTAAGTTACATCACCTGGTAAATAAGCCTCCAGGCAGTTGGCAACCTTAGACATGGAATCAACAGGAAATTTAGGGAACAATCCTAAGCAGGCATACTCTGAAGTAAGTCACATTTTATTTAATGGGGCTTACTCTCAAGTGACTGTTTTTGGGACTGCAACTTTATTGTCCTTGGTAGATCTCCATACATGACTTGAGATCTAAGAACATGTAAATCACATATTGTGCAATAAGCAGCTTCTGAGCAGAAAAACATTGCCCAAATTATGCAGCATTATAAATGTATTATGTTCTCTATTGCATTCAAGGAAATTATCTGTAAGACATTGTAATGCATTGTCATTCAGTACCAGTACTAATTCTGCCCTGAAGGTTCATTTTCTATTTAAGACGGCAGGATCTATCCTTATGCCAAACAAGGATGCTGTCTTCAAAAGTCTCAACCCCATAGTTACCATACTAACTAACAAAGGCAGTATTAAAATTATAATGCTCAAATTTAATTCTGTTCTGCATTCAGCATCTCTTAGTTAATAATTAACCATGGGTGTTCTTGATGATCCTGGCAGGCAATAGCTACAGCAGTTGCTGATATATTTGTATCTTGGAATCTTGACGAATAGGAAAGCCAAGTATCCATGGTTTGATATGATGCTTTTATTGTGTTTAATTTTCTGCTATGTTTTTAAAATTCTGATGTGTTTCCTGTAGCAACTTTAGCACTGGAGGTTGACTATAACTACTGTGGATTGGACTGCCCATTCCACAGCAGACCTCGCCATATAATGCTCAGCCATCTGCCAGATCCTCGGCGTATAAGATCAAAAAGGGATATGACTCGCTTCCTTTTAGTAGATCAGGATAGTAACCTCACTGCTCTAGTAGCCTCCTTTTTAGCTACAGCCCTCTCTGAGAGAATCCCCAAAGATCATCTGGCTCAGGAGAGCTCAAGTATTATATAAAACTGTAATTTTAATCGATAAATTATCAGATATAAGAATGATTTTAACCTATCTTTGCCGGCTGTTACTTACAGAGTCTTTATGTTGATGAAAGGACTGTAGATTTGGACTTCTCTCTGTCCATCCATTTGTAACCATCCTTCACACTCTGAGCAACAATGGATCCTGATCAATCTCTCTTTAAATGACTGCTGCATCTATCAGATAGATATCCATTCAATCAGAAGAATGGTTTCAGCAGACTGTGGTATTACTTGTGGCGTATCTGGTAAAGGCTAAGGGCATTAGCATTACACATAGCATGCCATGACTTATACTCAAATTTGTAGTCATAAACAGACAGTGTCAGGGCCCATCTCTGGATTCTAGCAGATGACATGGCTGGTGCTGGTTTGTTCTCTCCCAATAGACCCTGCAGGGATTATAATCTGAATGTATGCTAAAATGTCTGCCATTGAGATAAGAGTGGAATTCCTTTACTCCAGAAACCACTGCTGGCCCTTCATATTCTAATTGTGAACAGGTTTTTGCTGCTGGGGCCAGAGATCTTGTTGCACAACAGATGGGGCCTTCTGCTTCATCAGGCATTTTGTGGGCTAGGGCTGGTTGCACTCCATATTGGGAGAGATCACAAGACAAAATAAGGTTTTTTTAATGGCTATCGTAATAATTCAGGACGGTGGATGACTTCAAATGTTTCTTTGCTTCTAAAAAAAGCTGTTTCTTGTTCTTGATGCAATGGAATGTTAACACTTTTGGTAAAAAATTGTGTAATAGGACCAATGGTTTTGCAAGATTTGGTAAACATTAAATATAATAATTCAGTAAACCCAGAAAGGCCTTCAGTTCTGATTTTAGTGATGGTTCCTCCGTAATGGCATGCAATTTCTCCTCTACTGGATTTAAACCTGCTGCATCATTGTTATGTCCCAGGTATGCAACTTTAAAGGTCTAGAACAGGGATGGGGAACCTCAGGCCCGGGGGCCGTATGCGTCCCCCGAGGACATTTTTTGTGACCCTCGGGAGCTCTGGGGCCCTGCTGCGGAGGCGGGGCACAGGGCGGCCCTCCCCGAGGGTGTTCCTGGAGCCGCGGCTTACAGGGGCGCTGCGGCGCCCTTTGGACCTCCTCTCACCAACTGTGGGCTGTTAGTCGGCGAGAGGAGAGGGGAAGGATGCTTCCCCCAAGGCTGCCCCCCACAGCCGTGGCGTGCAGGAATGCCGTGGCACATTGTAAGCCCCTCTCGCTGCCTGTCGGCTGTTGAGCAGTGAGAGGGAGGCGGGGAAAGAGGCCAGCGGCTCCCGGCGGCAGAGCATGCATGTGGGAGCCGATCGGGCTTCGAGAGGGGGGCTTTTGTGGACTCTGTGGGGGGGAGAGCATGGAGACTGGGGTCTGGTCTCGTAGGGCTCTGTGCGCCGCTGTGTGTGGGTGTGGGTGTGGGTGGGGGAAGTGGGGAGACTGGGGCCCAGTGGCGCGGGGCTGGCGTATGTATGTGTGGGGGGAAGGCTTTTCTCTCTTTTCTTCCTCTTTTTCTGTAACTCTTTCTCCTTTCTCTCCCTCTCTTTCTCCCTCTTCTTCTGTCTCTTTCTTTGTCTCCCTCCATACTTTTCTTTCTTTCCCTCCATCCTTTTCTTTCTTTCTCCCCCTCCATTTCTTTCTCCCTTTCTCTCTTTCTCCCTCCCTCCCTTTCCCTCTTTTTCTGTTTTCCTTCCTCCCTTGCCAATCGACTGTGGTCTGCGCCCCCCTGGTGCCTCGTTTGCTCGGGCCCACTGCTGGCTGCCCTCCCGCCTGGAGGGGGGAGCGGGGGTGCCCTGCAGGCCTTCTCTGTGTGGCCTCCCCTGGGGTTGCCAACCTCCAGGTGGTGGCTGGAGACCTGGCAACCCTAGCCTCTCCCCCCCACCTTCACCAGGAGATTTACACCTGGTATGGCCCCTGAATGATGTTATAAATGTGCAAATGGCCCTTTGCAGGAAAAAGGTTCCCCACCCCTGGTCTAGAAGATCCATTTCTAGGGTAGCCAACCTCCAGGTACTAGCTGGAGATCTCCTGCTAGTACAACTGACCTCCAGCCAATAGAGATCAGTTCACCTGGAGAAAATGGCCGCTTTGGCAATTGGACTCTATGACATTGAAATCCCGCCCCTCCCCAAACCCCGCCCTCCTCAGGCTCCGCCCCAAAAACCTCCCGTTGGTGGCGAAGAGGGACCTGGCAGCCCTATCCATTTCTCCTGCAGACGACAATATTTGTCAGTACTTTATCTAGATTTTACAAGTGTTCTGCCTCAGTTTCTCCTGTAATTAGAATGCCATCAAGGTATACACAGATATGGGGCATCCCTTGGAATAGATTGTCCATAGCTCTATGGCTGGAGCCATTGAAACCCCCAAATGAGAGCCGGTTGTAATGGTGCATTCCTTTAGAAGATTTTATTGTCACAACGAGGTGTGAACTATCCACAAAGAGGATTTGCGAGTGTACATCACTTAAGTCAATTTTTGTGGATGTCTTTCTTCCAGCTAGTGTAGGCAGCCATAGGCAGCCATTCCGCAGTGTAGAAGGCCCTTATTCATGTTTCAGATACTTGAAACTTCCAGATATCTGATCTAATAGCCCAA
Source organism: Euleptes europaea (assembly GCF_029931775.1). Classification (NCBI taxonomy): domain Eukaryota; kingdom Metazoa; phylum Chordata; class Lepidosauria; order Squamata; family Sphaerodactylidae; genus Euleptes; species Euleptes europaea. Next base: position 34,437,047 of record NC_079318.1, on the reverse strand, counting down.
ATACAATTCCAGCGGTGATGGCCCTGGCTTGTGGTGACATAGCAGCAGCAAGTATGTCATTCTGGTAGTTCTGTGCGGATAAGGGTAGGCTTAATTACTTGCCTGTGAGATGCAACCCCATAACAACAACTTTAATGGGAGATAACTAAGTGCAATCAAACATACTTTCCCCCATTTGTTATTTGGGCTCAGAGTTCTTTTCCAATAGTAATTCTATAAACTGAGAAATATCTCCTTTTTCTCTGAAGCCTTTGTTTTAACTCTTTAATCTTCATCCTCAACTGTGACAAGATTTAAATACATTTAGCCACACTTGTTCATAGTCTTTGCTATTAATGTATTTTAAAAACATCCATAATGCTCAAGATGGCTAACAGCAAAAGAAAAAAAAATTATATAAAAATAACCCAGTGGAATTACTCATAGAAAAATATAAAAACAATCCACAGATCTCCCCTCCTGTTCTTGTTTCTTCTTCCCCCTCCTCTATTGTTTTTCTCAATGTTGAAATTTGAACAGTAAGCTGTTTTGGGTCAGCTTTTTGCTTTTAAAAAATCTGTAAAGTTGCACAAAATTTCTACCTTTTTGTCTGATCTTTGAAAGTTGATTAGGAATACTGAGCATGTTTAAATCACTTAAACTAACTATTCCTTTGAATTTTTAATCCCCAACTTGATCAGATCACAAGTCAAGATAACTGATGTTATATATAATGTCAGCATGTTGCATAATGAATTGAATAGTTATTCAAGGGTGGGCTGCTTCATTCTGTAGTCTTTTTTGTATAAATAAAGATGCATGTTACTTTGTCTCTTGTGACTTATGTTCTGCAAGATATATGCATATCGGTGGTGCTGTGTATTCCAGAAAACTGCCACCCTTCTCTTGCCCAGCTAGTGAAATTGTGTTATACTGTCACTCAGCACTATCACTAAAGAATGCTGGTTTGTTCTCACTTCATTACTCACCTTGCAGAAAAGTATTTACATTTCTTTTGAAAACCTTTCCTGCAGTTTAAATAACGTGCTAATATATGAGGTAGCCTAATCCTACAGCTCAGCTTTTTGCAGTAGCAAAGAAAGGTCAGATAAGACTGAACACAACATGTTAAATCCAAAGTAAATTGACAATTTCCACCAATTTCCCTCTTCCACTGTTTGTGGGGGTCCCCTATCCTCCAGCATCAGCATTTTGTGGAGATTGGTGGACTTCAGTGGGAATAGAGAGGCAGGAAATGTGCATTCCACAATGGAAAATTTAGTCTGGATCCAAGCCAACAGTCTTCTAGACAGATCCAGCAACTTGGTCTTCAAGTATAGTTGCCAACTTCCAGGTGGTAGCTGGAGATCTCCTGCTATTACAACTGATCTCCAGGCAACAGACATCAGTCCACCTGGAGAAAACGGCTACTCTGGAAGGTGGACTTTATGGCATTATACTCCACTGAAGTCCCTCTATTCCCCAAACCTGACCCTCCTCAGGCTCCACCCCAAAATCTCCAGGGATTTCCCAACCCAGCGATGACAACCCTATCTTCAAGGACACTGTGAATGTTTAGGGAGGGGAGCAATGAAGGTGTGCCTGATGAGGGTGTAGGGGAGCAGGATGTGTCAGTCGACTACATTCCTTGATCCCTTTAATTATCACAGGGGACTGTAGAGTCTGTTCTGACTTGATATGCAGCTTGACCAGATCAGAGGCAGAATGTCCAAGAATAATTTCTCTGGACCCAGTGTAATCTTTTAATGCATCTACCCTCAATGATCCCATGTGTGTGTGTGTTAAGTGCAGTCAAGTCGCTTCCGACTCATGGCGACCCTATGAATGAAAGTCCTCCAAAAAGTCCTGTCTTTGACAGCCTTGCTCAGATCTTGCAAACTGAGGACCGTGGCTTCCTTTATTGAGTCAATCCATCTCTTGTTGGGTCTTCCTCTTTTCTTGCTGCCCTCAACTTTTCCTAGCATGACTGTCTTTTCCAGTGACTCTTGTTGTCTCATGACGTGACCAAAATACAATAGCCTCAGTTTAGTCATTTTAGCTTCTAGGGTCAGTTCAGGCTTGGTTTGATCTAGAACCCACTGATTTGTTTTTTTGGCAGTCCACGGAATCCGTAACACTCTCCTCCAACACCACATTTCAAAGGAATCTATTTTCTTCCTATCAGCTTTCTTCACTGTCCAGCTTTCACTTTCCCACTTTCCCATACCATACACATAATCTCATGAGTTGTAAAGTGCGGGGGGGGGAAACTATTTTATTTCTGATATCATGGTAATGGACATGCAGCTCAGCCTTGCCCCTAGTGCAGTGATGGCGAACCTTTTAGAGACCGAGTGCCCAAACTGCAACCCAAAACCCACTTATTTATTGCAAAGTGCCAACACGGCAATTTAACCTGAATACTGAGGTTTTAGTTTAGAAAAAAGAACTTCCCTGGACTCGCAGCTGGGCGGCGGGGAGTGCAGGGAAGGGGGCGGGGGCTTTGAACCGCTCCGCGCTGCCTGCGGTTCAAAGCCCCCCACCCAGCTGGGCGCGGGGAGTGCAGGGAAGGGGGCGGGGACTTTGAACCGCTCTGCGCTGCCTGCAGGCAGCACAGAGCAGTTCAAAGCCCCGCCGCCCAGCTGAGCCGCGCGTGCTGGCAGAGAGGGCTACGCATGCCAGAGTCGGCACGCGTGCCATAGGTTCGCCAACACGGCCCTAGTGGATCCCTGGTTCTGGCAGAATATACCTGTTTCCTAGGGTTGCCAACCTCCAGGTAGCAGCTGGAGATCTCCCGCTATTACAACTGATCTCCAGTTGATAGAGATCAGTTCACCTGGAGAAAATGGCTGTTTTGGCAGCTGGACTGTGGCATTGAAGTCCCTCCCCTCCCCAAACCCCGCCCTCCTCAGGCTCCGCCTTAAAAATCTCCAGGTATTTCCCAAGCCGGAGCTGGCAACCCTACGGTTCCCCCCTGATCAGCTTGTTCCAGGATAGCACACACTGCATTTAGCTGAGCCCGCGGCTATCTAAGAGCCAAAACAGAGCCACTGTTTGTGCTAAGTTGTGGAGCGGCTATAACCATTTAACGGTGGCGAATGTCTAAATCTTTACTGTGAAGAAATGCAGCGACCAACACACCTTCCTGACACCCACAAAAGAAGTGATAGGGGATGCTTGCTGCGTTCCACATGCCGGTTTAATGTGACTTGACCAGAGATGAAGGATCACTGCAAATGCTGCTAGTCGTGTGGCACAACCAGGCAGCGGTTTCATGGTGGTCTTGAGACACCTGTTCGCACTTAATTGACTCGCCCTGAAGTTGACCTTCCTCCAACATCTGTTTTTGTGCTACGGCCAAGTAAAGTAGGATGTAGTTTCAACTAAGCCAGTGTCTGGCACCTGCTCTTTTATTATTTATTATCAAGATTGCATCAGCATTCACAACCCATATGCTAGCCGCTGTCCAAACAGGGAAAGATGAGCTGGTCTTTCCCTCAAAACGTCTTTGAAAAAAAGATGAAACAGAAATAGCTTGGAAGACTTGGGACTGTTTAGCCGTGGCTTAAGAAAACAGTCGCTTTCTCCAAGCACAACACGCTTACACATTTTGAAAGGATTCAAAATGTCAGTGAGAAGGCTCAAGATGGAGACCCTGGTTATGATCCTTAGCTCACAGAGAGGCAGCTCTTTGCATCCTTTCTGATTCCATTGGGGATCACCAACACAAGGTTTTTTTTTCTCAGCGACTGTAACTCTTAATTCATTCTGTTATTACACACAATACAAGCAATTTCCTTCCAATCTATTGCTCCCCAGATTTTCCTCTTCCATATCCCAATTCTTTCAAAGGTTGACTTTTGGGCAATTTTTTTCACTGTGGTGTGGGTGGGTCGGGGTGGGTGGCTGCCTTGGTTGGTCCTTGGGCCTTATGTTTGACACCCCTGGGCTAGATCATTGTCCTCTATAAGATGGAAAGCGAATCTCCCGACTGTTTGATTGGTAGGTACAATCATAGATATGAGAGTTCTGAAACATTTGCAGCGACCAGGTTGTTCTTAGGCACAGAATGGGAATAAAAGGCTGTTGAAATGGGTGAGTGGGTGGTATCTAGGGTGACTTGTCATAATATGAACACGGGAACTATTGTGCTACATGACTGACATAGTTATCGTCCACACATTTTTTTCTTCACAAAGCAAAGTTGCCTTTCATAAGTTCATAAGAGGGTCATAAGTTCAGTTTGAAGAGCTAATACAGAAACATAATATGCTGAAATTTTTTAAAAAGTCAACTCAAATTTTTATTTTTAATCCGTTCTTTATCCACCGCGAAGGCAGGCAGTTGTGACCTCTGTCTCTCTGGCACTTCCTAGTAAGGCAAACTGGGAGAGCTAATACATGACGTGAAACTGAACTGCAGGCTACCCTGCTCATGTGATTGGGTCTCAGGCATTACAGCCACACTGTGGCACGAACCCACGGAAATGTGGCTCTCATAGTGAGCTTTTACCATTGAAAGGGTACCTCGGCTGTGTCGTCTTGCGTAAACAGCTCTAAGGTTTATCCAGACTTGTGGACTGTCTGGTTGCTTTGGATAAACCACAGGCTGTTTAGAGAAGAGAGGAAGTACTGCACACAAATCTGATTCATGAATTAGAGAAGCGCGATTCGTTTCAGTAGCGCTGTTTGGCTTGGTTGGGAGAACCGTCTTGCTGGAACACGTACTGACAGTTCCCTCCTCGGTGTTGACATCTGCAAACCATATATGTTGGGGTTTGGTCAACACTAGCGGTGCTACTTTTGACAGCTCTAACTGAGCTGCTGTACTCAGGCTGATTCTCTTTCAGCCGGGGAAACAGGAGCATTCAGCTGAGGCTCACATTTAGGCACAATATGGCAGGGCTTCTGGTAGTGGCAGTGTTGTGAGACAGCCTCCCTAGAGAGGCCGGAAAAGCTACCTAACTGCTTAATGTTATAAAAATATTTTTGTTAATCCAAATATTTTTTCCCTTCTGGGGTTGGTGTTTATTTCTCTATTGCTGTTGATGCTTGTCTTTATTTTTATTTTTTAAATACTGTTTTTGTAACGTTCTGACTTAATTTTTTTGTAAATCTCCTTGAATGTTCTTGGACAGAAAGCATACCTGTACAAATAAATATACCACATTTAATGAGTCGTTTTGCAGAACTAAGGTCAAATTATGTACTTTAGTCTCTTTCAGGTTGTTTTGCTGATTTCTGATCAGTGGGCTTAACCTGTGTAGTGCTTGGGGTAAAACGTGGATAAGGGAATTCAAAACCCTGTTCAGACCTGGAGTTCACTGGGTAAACTTGAGTTGGCAGGGTAATTTGCTTAGCAGGGCTGTTGTGAGGATAAAATAGGATAATCTTCCAGTAAACACCACTCTGAGTTCATGGGATGAAAAGTAGGATTCAAATATTTATTTAATTTATTTTACATTCGCTCTTTCTCACTGAGACTCGAGGTAGATTTCACAATGTAAATCAATGCAGTCAATAGGATAATACATCTCATAAGTAATGTGATAGGACTAGGATTGCAGATGTTTGAAAAAAAGCTCTTTTCTGAACAAAGCATAAGATTTAACATGACATATTAAACAATTCAGAACATGGTATTACATCAGTAGAAACGCGATGCACATTTCTGGGCCAGTCTGTTACTATGTGGCCCTATTGTCTTTATGAAAATGCCTTCCTGAATATTTCTGTTTTACATAGTTTGCAAAATTCCAGGAGTGTCAGAGACTTCCTGACCTCCTCAGGCAGGCCATTCCCTATGGTAGGGGTCACTACAGAAAAGGCATATGTATGGGCAGTTGTTAATTTTTGCATGGTGTGTATGTGTGTGTTAAGTGCCGTCAAGTCGCTTCCGACTCATGGCAACCCTATGAATCAAAGTCCTCCAAAATGTCCTATCTTTAACAGCTTTGCTCAAGTCTTGCAAGTTGAGGGCCGTGGCTTCCTTTATTGAGTCAATCCATCTCTTGTTGGGTCTTCCTCTTTTCCTGCTGCCCTCAACTTTTCCTAGCATGACTGTCTTTTCCAGTGACTCTTGCCTTCTCACAATGTGACCAAAATACGATAGCTTCAGTTTAGTCATTTTAGCTTCTAGGGTCAGTTCAGGCTTGATTTGATCTATAACCCACTTATTTGTTTTTTTGGCAGTCCACAGTATCCTTAACACTCTCTCGGTGCCACTACAGCTAACCCTGGTTAGTACTGCGCAGAAGAAGGCACTGGTAAACCATTTCTGACCAACCTTTACTTTGAAACCCCTATGATGAGACAACCCAAAATAGTGTTTGCATGGTGACACCTGTAAAAGGCCCTGCCCAGATGAGTGAAGTTGTCTTGGTGGGACATAGGTAGAGAGGTGGTCTTGCAGATATGATGGTAGATAAAAAAACTGATGCTCTTTTCTGAACTATATATTCTGAATTGGCATTCTTCACTGACTCCATTGATCATACTTCACTTATACAGCCATCTACTTCTACAAGCTGTTGTGGTTTACTAAGATAGGTTGATTGGGGAGCAGAAGGAATAGAACAGGATATCTCTTCACTCGCCCCCCCCCAACTATGCATAAAGAAACAGCATAAAGACAAAGCAACAGTTTATCTTCCTTGTTATCAGATCTCATTGGGATGATGGGTCAAGGAGGGTACAGGCAGCCCCACAAATTCGATGTGGATCAGGGAGTGTCATCTACTAGGGAGGAAGCACTTGGTCTTGGTTGGAGGAAAAAGGAGGCACTGCATGTTTCAAGATCCTGTCCTTCCCTGCAGTAGCATCCATTCTCCAGGTGCAGAGGAAGGCTACACCTCTTGAGAGCCGATAAACCTCCATGTGCATTTAAGAGTTTTAACAGGAAAACATTATTAGAGAATTACTCTCCAAAAAGCTAGGTTTTAAAATATATTTTTTAAAAAAAGATTTAATAAGCAAGACGAATAGAAAAGTATGAGTTCAATTATTGTTTGTGGTGATATTCTAAGAAAGTATTACAAATAATAGCTTTGCTAGAATACATGAAGCCCCGTGGCGCAGAGTGGTAAGCTGCAGTACTGCAGTCCAAGCTCTGCTCACGACCTGAGTTCGAACCCAATGGGAGACAGTTTCAGGTAGCCGGCTCAAGGCTGACTCAGCCTTCCATCCTTCTGAGGTCGGTGAAATGAGTACCCAACTTGCTGGGGGTAAAGGGAAGATGACTGGGGAAGGCAATGGCAAACCACCCCGTAAACAAAGTCAGCCTAGTAAACATTGGGATGTGATGTCACCCCATGGGTCAGGAATGACCCAGTGCTTGCACAGGGGACCTTTACCTTAGAATACATTCCTATTTCCAGTTATCCCCATTATGTACTCGTAATGTAGAAATATTCTATCTTTCCTGCTAAATGTTCCTTAACAGAGACACAGAAAACAGAACCTACTTGGTATAGCCTACAGACCGATCTATTGACTCTGCCTGAATTTTAGTGGTTGGCAAAGAGTGGTACCTGCACTGCAATCCAAGCCTTTTTTGTCTCTGTCTTCCTGCCTCTTCCTTTCGAAGCTTTCCACCGACGAGGTAAACTAGCAACCAAAGGTCACCAACATCATAAAGTATCAGGGAATTTTCTGTGGCGGTAGCTTTGTGGCAATAGGATGATGGAGAGTGGTGTCAGGCAAATTGTCCAATTAAAGTGTCTAATGAAAACCATGCACCCTTCTCTATGCCTGTGTGTTTGCTTTAGTTGCACGTAGCACAACCATCTCTTTATTTTTCTCCTAGTGGGATTATTTGTACAATACTGCAGAGGCCTGCTTTTTATCTTGTTGATTTTCAGCTTACTCTGAAAAGCAATCTACTTATTAGAGGGCAGGATGACAAAGAATTTACCCTATGCAACACACCATACATTTTACATACCCCAAATAAGACTCAGCTGTGCAGTTACTCTATAACTAATACTGAGATTAATATACTTGTCAATACTGTGATTCATAAATCATGCTGTGGATACTTATTGAATTATAATATTTTAAAAATAAAATGCAAAATGGTGGTTTAGGAGTGAACACATGTTGACAATTGTTCTGTAAAAAGTCTTGAACATGAGAGATCCTTCATCCAAACACGCAGGACTGGTAGATCCTTCATCCAAACGTACAGGATGGGTAGATTGGACACAGAGTAAAATTTGGTCTGAAATTAGATATCACTGTATTGAGCTAAGTGAACATTAGGCATGGGAAAGTACCCAAAGTCTCATTCCTGTTTAAGACATGTGGGTCAATTCAGAAAAAAAGTTGATCTCCACAATAATTCCCACCCGCTTCACCCAATATCTGAAGATCTCTGGGATCATGACAGCTGCCTGAATTTAAGAAAGGGGTAACATTTCAGTGGTTGAAACTCTCTGCTCCTGTAGAGTTAGGAGGGGAAGGACAAAGTGAACAAAGGGCCTTGTGTGTCTATCACAGGAAACATAGGAGAACCTTGTTTTACTAGGTCAGTTTATAGGAAGTTATGAAGTGTTACACAAATGGCTAGTTTGTCTTCCTGTAGATCAGGGGTGGGGAACATCAGGCCTGGGGGCTGTTTAAGGCCCGTGAAATCATTTGGTCTGGCCCTTTGTGGGTCCTGGCAGATCACTAGCTCAGAAGGATGTAAGACTGGAGATCCGCCCCCTCCTGCGGACAGGAATAGCCTCTATTCAAGGCGGATGTGAGTTTGTTTTGCCGAGAAAAGGAACCTTTTTCTTTGTTAGCTATGGAGCTGCTAGGACTGCCCAAGAAACTGTATTAACCCTTTCCCACCCGGGCCGTGGAGAAACGTATTCCCTCTGTACTACAAGAGGGCAGGGGGTGAAAGTGGCGGCAATGGAGGGGTTAAAGGGGGCGGGGCCAGAATGTGTGTGTGTGTGAGAGTTCTTAGCCATTGTGTCCTCCTTTCATCCCTGCAGGCGGAGGTAGCAGGAGCCGGCTGTAGAATCCGGCCCCGACCATGCGGAGCAGGAGCAACTCCGGCGTGTGGCTGGACGGCTACGCCCGGCTGGTGCAACAGACCATCCTGTGCCACCAGGTGGGCATGTGCGCCCCTGGTTGGATGCTTGCCTGCTTGCCCATGCCAAGGAGGAGGGTCATCTGGGGCAGCTGCCTGCTTGGGGCTTGGTCGGCTAATTTTTAAGTTCATAATTTTGTATGGCCCGCGAATTATGTTATAAATATCCAAATGGCCCTTGGCAGAAAAAAGGTTCCCCACCCCTGCTGTAGATCCTTCCTTTGGCTGGAGCTGGGTGTGGCATATAGGCTGAATCCCTACTTGATATCCCTTAAAACCTTCTGCAGGCTTGAGTTGTCATAGAGACCAGCTTGGCTGGAGAATAGAACATGTTTTAATTGCTTTTGGATGGCCCAGGCTAGCCTGATCTCATCAGATCTCAGACGCTAAGCAGGGTCAGCCCTGGTTAGTATTTGGATGGGGGACCACCAAGGAATACCAGGGTTGCTGTGCAGAAGAAGGCACTGGCAAACCACCTCTGTTAGTCTCTTGCCATGAAAACCCCAGAAGGGGTCGCCATAAGTCGGCTGCGACTTGACAGCACTTTACACACACACACATAGATAGGGTTGCTAGCTCCGAGTTGGGAACTACCTGGAGATTTTGGGGCAGAGCCTGGGGAGGGTGGGGTTTGAGGAGAGGAGGGACTTCAATGCCATAGAGTCCAATTGCCAAAGTGGCCATTTTGTCTAGGTGAACTGATCTCTGTTGGCTGGAGATCAGTTGTAATAGCGGGAGATCTCCAGCTAGTACCTGAAAGTTGGCAATCCTATTTATAGAACACATCGGATGGGCAGTGGCCTGCTAGGGCAAGGAGGGATGTATAACTTAATTCAAACATAACCCAAAATTACACCATAAGCAGAGATTTTTATCCAGGGTGTACACATATAGAGGTACATAAAATTATTTGTTGGTGGCTTGAGGAAATCGATGAGCACAATCCAGAGCTGGGGAATTTTAAGTTCCATCGGCAGCAACAGAGGAGACTGGGTCCATACTGGAATGGGCCCATAGTGTTATGCAAATGTTAAATATTAACCTAGGAACATATCTTGAAGATGTTCTTCTACTGTAACAGGGATACTCCCAATATGGTGGCAAAAATATTTTATATTGTTTAATTGTGTGTCTTAAAACATTACTTCTTGTTCAGATTTAACATAGCCTTTTGGTACTCTAGCTACCAATATGCTGACGTGGAAGACCCAAGCTAGCCTGACCTCATCAGATCTTGGCTGCTAAGCAGGGTCGGCTCTAGTTAGTACTTGAATGGGAGACCACCAAGGAAGTCCGGCATTGTTATGCAGAGGCAGGCAATAGCAAACCACCCCTGTTCATCCCTTGCCTTGAAAACCCTACAGTCAACCATAAGCCAGCTGCACTTGACAGCACTTCCTACTACCAAATATGAACATTGGCAAGGTTTTTTTTTGTTCTACTTTTTACAGGGCTCACAAACTAGTCAAATTGAGCATTTTTTCAGCTCCATTTATTCCAGTGGGAGTGGTTTATAATTTCTGTGAAATTAATGGGCTATAAGTATGCTTAACTTTGATTGGATCATATCCAAAATTTTATTTCAGGAAACCCTGAGAAAGATATTCATACTAGCAAACTTGCTTTATCAGTAACATTGTCTTCATCAAGTGGTTTCAGAACAGCATTATCTGCTTTCTATTGCTGATTTTCCCTGGAGGAGTCTACTGCTGTGAAAATGGCCAGGATCTAATAAAGTCAGCATTCTGATTTGATGAGCTCAAGTAGAAGTGACTGCTGTTTAAACAAAGGGTTTTGCAATCCAGCAAAGTGGCAAGGGGAATAATCAAAGAACACAAAACACAAAAGGATATTATCTTAATTGTAAGATTAGCTGATACATTTCCCTGGTGGGAGATCTGTTTCCAAAGAATAGCATTTCCATGAAGGCAATATAAGAGAAGGCCTTAAACTTAGAATGCTTTGTTCAGCCAAAAATATCAGCCTTCTGGTCAATAAAGGTCCTGTAAACCTGCACATTCGGATTTCACTAAAGCTACCCTGACTAAAGAGTGAGTGGTCCTGCCAAAGATGAAACCATTCTCCCATACCCCCCAGCACCTTCCAAACATATTACTGCTGACTTGACAGAAAGGTAGAAAGTTCATGCATATTGAATTCATCTGTGCTTTCAGAAGGTTTGGTCCATGATGTCTGTGCTACAGAAATCGAATCCATTAATACAGCAGGGTAGAGCAAAGTGCAAGAGCTCACCTTCTCTTAACCTTGGGAACACCTTCTCCATTTTGGCAGAAGAAAGGCAGGCCCAGTTCAGCCATTTAGCACATTCCAGTGCCGTTTCAGTGGTTGCAGAACAGACAACCCCTGCTCCCCAGTAAACACTCAAACTAATATGGGATATTTTGTTTTCACGATACCCTTAGTCTTCCCTTTAGTTTGCATGCATTGGCCCAGTACAAGTATGACTCTCCCTGTAGAGCACCCGCATCAGACCAAACCCTACGAGGAAAGGCTGAGGGAGTTGAGAATGTTTAGTCTGGAGAAGAGGAGGTTGTGGGGGGGGGACGGGCATGATTGCTCTAAGTATTTGAAGGGCTGTCACTTAAGAGGAGGGCAGGGTGCCGTTCCTCTTGGCAGCAGAGGACTCGCAATAATGGGTTTAAATTGAGGGAGGAAAGGGACCGGCTGGATATCAGGGAAACATTTTTACATTAAGAGTTGTTTGACAGTGGAATCGGCTACCTAGGGAGATGGTGAGCTCTCCCTCACGGGCAGTCTTTAAGCAGAGGCTGGACAAGCACTTGTCAGGGATGCTCTAGGCTGATCCTGCATTAAGCAGCGGGGTTGGACTGCATGACCTCTATGGCCCCTTTCCAACTCTATGATTCAATGAGTTCTATGAGACATGCAGTGAGGGAACTGATATAATTTGTTCCTTTACAAACTGAATAGTATTGCCATCTTGTTAAGTGATGGAAACCAGTTCATTAAATACAAATTATATTGAAATCTCTTCTTATCATAGAATCATAGAGTTGGAAGGGACCACCAGGGCCATCAAGTCCAACCCCCTGCACAATGCAGGAAATTCACAACTATCTTCTTTCCATTATAACATCAATGTCTGAAACATGCGGCCCAGAAAAATTATCTTAATTTACACAACAACATTACTTCCTTCTTGGTACTGCTGAAAAGCAGAACTAGTAAAATTCAATGGGAAAGTATAAACAGTGGGTCTCATTACAAATCAACTCAATCACAAAGGCAAGTTTTTCCACATTTATTTTTTATTGTATTGCACAAAGTATCTACGCAATGCAGGGACATCTCTACATTCCCTGGAATACCATCTGCTGCAGCACAATCTCCTTTGAGCGTTGTGATTAGTCAGTGCTTTCCTCTAAAACATAAAACAATCCATTGCAAAATGTAACATTTGAGTGTCAGTATCAGTAACTGAAAGAACAAAGCTAAAGGATCAAATATGTTGTTTTCCCCCTGCACACACGCAACAAATATACAATTTATACAAATGCTTTCCAAGAAAATGCCAAGCAACAGCTTTCTGGTGCAATCCTGTGAGTATATAGAACCTACCATAAAAAGTCTAATGTGCATAAAAATAGACTTCAGCTCCTAAAATAATTTAATAGCAACTGCAGTTTGCCCCTTCATCTTTTTTAGATTGGACTTTGTAGAACCGAATACATTTTGGGTTAGAACTGGAGGCTTAAGTAACTTCAATGGCACCATTGTATTGGCAACATATACTTTCCATAACAGTTGAACAGAAAAAAGTCATTCCCATCTGAGCACAAATCTCTGCATTAATACTGAGGGATAACAGTGCAGCAAGAATGAAAAACATTGCTAATAAAAAAAACTATCATTCTGGGAAGGAGAGGAGTTACATATTAAGTAATGCTGAACTAATTAACATTTAACCTTCACTTCATAAATCTTCTGCTGAGCAAGTACAGGATCCTGGAGAAAGGAGATCCTGAAAATGAACTGAACGTAGAGCTCGCCTAAGTATTACGTTGACAACAAGTTTCAATTCCTAGAAAACATTTTACATTTGGAAGAAAATTGTGTCTTTAAAACATGTCCTCTTGATGTAAGACATTTGCCATGTTTAAAAAAAAATCACGGACATTACGTAAAAAAATATTTTAAAGTCATTTTGTTCTAGAAAACTTGTCAGCTGCAAAGCAAATCGATTTTGTATAGACGGAAGGTACAACTGGGCCAAAGCTGAGAATGTTGAACTCCAATTAGTTTTCAACGGGTGAAATCTGAGTCTTCCATTGAAACGACAGACACGAAAGCCAGCACTCTACATGTTTGCTCAGAAGTAATTCCCACTGAGCTCGAGAAGCCTCGTTTCCAAGGGGAGTTTGCATAGGAGGGCTGCAGTCTCAAGTGCTTAGCTTTTGCTGGATGGCACCCTGACGTTTTAGTTGTGTTTGTGCGAGGTGAGAAGCCCAACGTGTTCTACGGTTTGTTTTTGTCCATCACGTTGAGCACTTCATCCAAAAGCGAGGGCCCGAGGTCAAGCTGCAGAGACAGGAGAGGCTCGGCCAGGTCCGAGAGGGATTCTTCGGATTTAACTCGCGTCTTGGTTAAATCGCATGAAAGATGGCCGTTGTCAAATAAGTCCTCTGTTTGCCATTCAGTGTATTGTTCTGAAAGGCTGGGTGAATGACTGTCTCTTCCGTTAGCATAATGTGATGTCGGGACGTCCCGCTGCCATGTGACGTCACCTTTGTATATTTTCCCATTCTCCAACTGTTTGCTCTTCTCCTGCAACTTTTCTTCCATTACTGGCTCGCAGCTATGCCTGGGATTCCTTAACGGCCCCAAAGAGTCCTGCTTTGAATAAAATGTCACCGGTGACAACAAGGGCAGCATGAGGGCTTGAGAACCACCAATGGCAGGAAGGGATATGGCATTTTTGAGCACCGGGGAAGGCGTTTCGGTAAACACAGAGTCAGAGGTGCTGTTTGCCCTCAGGAACTCATTGTGCCCTCCACGCTGGTTGCCCGTCGTCTCTCCCTCGTTCCCGGGTAAGAGCTCGTAATTCCCTTGCAGAAACGAGATGTCTCCAAAAACGTCGTGCTGTCCTTCTTTCCCGATGTGGATTGTGTGGCGAAAGTCACCGAGAGGTGGGCTGATCATGTCAGGGGACAAAATGTCCCTCAACTTGAATTTCTTCCCTTTCTTATTGTTGCCAGCTTTCAGGTAGATGGGTGTCTTGGCAGGCATCTTTTGGTGGTGTTTGACAAAACCTGGCTCACAAAGGAAGAATTTAAAAAATAAACAGCCCAGAAGTACGAGTTCTTCTTCTCCAGAACAGCTTTGTTTTCTCTTTCACATTATTGACTAGTGATTTCTTTCAAGTGAGGAAGTCTGGAATTTGGAGAACTTCAGTGTAGCTTTCCTCCTCAAGGTTAAATGGCTGACACTCTGCCAGGATACAAGAGAGCTCCCTTACTTCCAGGACTTTAGAAACCTGCATGAGAAACAAAACAGGTTATTATTAACTGCTCCTTCATGGTTCAAGCAGTCTCATATTTGCAAAAACAATCAGTAATGTTCCTGACAGTTCCAGCCTGGAGATTAGCGGTATGATGTGGCTTCCCTTCATTAGGCAGGATAAAAGGAGTCATCTAACAAGAGCCAGCTAACCCTTTTCCTGACTGTGTACATTTTTGAAGTCAGAGCTCCTTAGACACGGTTGCCAAACACAATTCATTTAATAAGCTCACTATCTTGGTTCCGCAGTTTGTCCGTCATTTTCTAGCTCAGTCCAAGGCAAAGCGCGCACCTCTGGACATTCCAAAAGCACTTCTAAACATGCGCCCAAAAGTCCTGCCAGCATTAAAACAGAGAGTTATAAATACATCTTTGAAATGCGAAGCTGGAATATCTTTGTATGCATAGTATGAAAGATCTAAGCTGATACTGTTTTAACACATGCCTACACAGTTGTGGGTGTATCTGGGCAATCAGTTCAAAGTGTGCCCTCACCAGCCTTTCGGTTTTTGTGAATCAGGGCTTGTCAGAAAGCAACAATCTAAACACCCAGCAGCAACTGACTAAATAGCAGCAGTGACAAAAAGAAGGGGTGATACAAGGCAGCCCCTCTGCCAAGCCGCTCCCAAAACAAGAACCTGGCATATTAAGGAGCAGGAGCCTGGTGGCAGACACCTAGTCTGTACATCCTAAGTGTACAGATATTGCAGGTGCCTATAAATCCCCTGTGAAGGCAGGCAATGGCAAACCACCTCCAAATGCCTCTTGCCTTGAAAACCCTACAGGGTCACATGGCCATTTATGGAGGGTCAATTTTGATGCTCGCTCAAAGCTCTTTTAAAAAATGTGACCTTTAAAATGCTTATTCACGGTCCCGACGCAAAAGGAGAAATTCCACACACACACACCCCACTCGCCTGCTCCTTTGTTCCTTCCATTAGCCAACCGCCGTTTGCATAGCTAACTCGCGGCTGTCGCTTTGCATGCTTCGTTGAGGGGATTCTTCGGTGTGGAGGCGGAGCAAACACAAAAGGCTGCGTTAAAGGGGCTCTTAAGAAATGCGAAGTAGGTATGCACCGGCTTCGCAGTCACTTCCTGAATGACGGTTCAGGGTTCAGCGTGCAAAACTCAAAAAAATATGCGGGGCTAATTACCAACACGCTGCTAATTACCAAGCATAAATGGCCCATAAGTCAACTTGAGGTCACTATTAAAAAAAAAAAATCCTCTGTCACCAAACAGCACAATCGTAAACTGTGGGTGTCACTTTGCTTAGGGCTGTCATGAATATTATCTGCACACAATATTTAACCCCCAAAGATCAACACAGTTTGGTCCATGCCACAATGAGAAAGAAACCAAACTACTGTTGCTCCGTGCATATAAATTACAGGGTTAAGGAATTAAGCATGTAAAAGAATATTAGGAAACATTTGTTTTTACACATGGAAGGACAATGCCAAAGACTGAGCTACGACAACACACACAGCCTTCTCACTCCCATGCACAGACAGAAATGACTGTCCAGCAGCTCATAACAGACATTCCTTCACATACTTTCTTCTTTGTCTCTGAATACCGGCTGCTGGGACAAACATAGGAGGTTGTTGTCCTTACGCCTTCGTTGTACGTTTCCCAGGGGTGTTTTTAACTCTGCCAATTGCCTGGGGTGTCCCCACCACCAGAAATGTGTGTGGCTACTAGGGACAGGGCCTTCTCAGTTATGGAGCCCAGACTGTGGAACGAATTCCCCCGACACATCTGTCAGGCACCTACTTCATTGACTTTTCAACATCTGCTTAGGCCTTTGTTTGTAATTCCCAGCAGTTTCTCGAGTTTGGCTGGCTGGCAGTGTTTGGATTGATTGTTTTATGCTGCTGTTTTAGATAGCGATTTTTTGATATTCTTGCTTTGATTATGACGGACTGTTTTAAATTTGACTGTAAGCTGCCTTGGTCTGCATAATGAGAAAGATGACCCCCCCTCCCCCAGATTTGGCTGGCCACAGATGCAAACAAATAGGTAAGATGGAGACAAATGACTTGTGCAGAGATACAAACTGACTAGAAAAAAGCCGTTGGGTCTGAGCCCCCAAACCTCTTTTGCTGCTGCTGCAAAAAAAAACCCTGCTTATATCATGCTACCAGTGCCAAACTCTACAGCATTATACCCTTCCAAGTACACTGAAGTCAATGGGCTTAGATGGTACACCCCTGCTAAGAAATGCACTGTACACTACCCATTACAGAATTTAAACATGTAATCTTCTCATAGTGAACATTATTAAGAAATTGGGGTCCAAAATTTATGTCCACAATGAAATCTCTGGATATGTGTCTTAAGAGGACTTTTTAAAACCCCTTTTACAAAACTATCAGATTTAGTAGTTATTCCAAACTGCCACATGTCCTGACATTTCTACAAGCAGGACATGAGGGCAACAGCCTCGTTCATCTCAAGAAACAGTTAAATGGTACACTACTGCTGAAAATGGAGGCTTCATTTAGCCATCATGGCTAACAGCTGTTGATAGACCTATTCTCCATTAACCCACCTCGAACACTAGCTAATAACAACTCATACGTTAAGAAGTATGTACACCACTTGGGTCTAAGGACCCCACCCTGTGTAACATATGAACTAGAGGTTCTCCTCCATTCCCACACACATGGCACAGTCATGATCTGAACTGAGCACCGCACACAGGGTGGGGACCTCAGAGGCTGAGAAGCTCCGATCTAGTAAGGTCATAGTCTCTCACCACTAGAGTTACCAACTGGCCGTGAGAACAACGGGATAGGATATTTATTCTCCAGGCAGTTGGCAACCCAAACCAGGGCCTCCAATGATGAGCTTAATGATCAGATTTGTTCTGCAGAAAGAGGCCCTAAAAACACTCTGGTCCAAACTAGAACTTTATAAGCCAAAGCCAGAAGCCTGAACTGTGTGCAAGAAGAAACTGAGGGCGAAAACGCTTTGTCACTTTATCTTCCTTTAATCCCTGTTTCAGCCAAGATTCAGCCAGGATCTAACGGATGCGTTTTGCCTAATGTGCGTTAGATCCTGGCTAAAACAGGGATTAAAGGAGGATAAAGCGACCATGCGTTTTCGCCCGGACACTTATGCAAAAACTTACCATCCATATCTTTGTTGTCTCGTGGAAGCATCTGGAGCTGTGGCAAGGTCTAACATGCTAGAAGAGCAAAACAGATAAGACAGCATTACCTCTCTGTGTGGTTTTACAGTTGCAAAACCTCTCCTTCCTCCAGACTCATCAGGTATAGTTGATTGCCTTACTTAAAACCATTCCTTTGGGACTCCTGAAACCATCCCTGAAGACCTGATCTAATTTAATTGTATTAAAAGCCTTCCCCCCCCCCCTTATAGTCCCCCTGAGTATCTTTGTCACTCTACGGATTGAATTGCTGCAGAAAACAACTGGCAGTTGAAGTGATCTTATCACAACTGCACAAGATGGAAGCTTCAGTCTGGCTTCCCCCTCGGTGTTATATTCATGTGATGTTTTTGCATTACATCAGATGCCTCAACCACAGATTATGGTCAGAGGGAGGGAGAGGAAGACATTTAACTCCCCTTTCTTCTTTCTCTGTGGTCACAACTAGAGACTGGATAACTAGGCTGGTTAGATAGTGAAAAGTTAGATAGTTTCCTTCATCAGGCTTGCTAGAAGAGCTCAGAGGTCACACAAAGAGACCCATTCAGACAGTCATCGATATCTGGCCATTAAGTGGTAGAGGCGCCATCATTAACTGAGTACTGGGGGGCTGAAATTTATTTAATGTTCCCATTCTTTCTCCAAGCTGATCATGGTCATGTTTTAGTCTCACAACAATCCTGTAAGTAGGGTTGCTTCACCTGTGGATAATGCTGGTGGGAGGCCCCGCTGGCGCCCAAGCCCCGCGCTGCTGCTGCAGTCCAGGATGGCTGGTATAAGTGCGGGGACTTGCGCCGGGAGAACGCTGGCGGGTGGCCCAACCGGCGCCCGAGCCCTGCGCTGCCACTGCCGTCCAGGGTGGCTGGCGTAAATGGCTCAACGCCAGCATCCATGCCAGTTTGCATGACGCAAGTGGCACGGACGTGGTGTAGGGGTCATGCTGACTCCTAAGAGCATTCGCCCCCCCTTCAGGAATGCACTATTAGCCTCACTGTCTCCTTCCTCTGCCTGGCTTTCTCCACTCCTCCATACTTTTTCTATTACTTTTTAAAAATGTTGTTGGTGGCATCTGGTCAGGATGGGAGGGCTAGGGCAAGGTAATGAGAGAGGTAGGATAGACTGAAAGGATATTTCAGGGTTCCTAGCGGCTTTATTGCATTGCCAGTCTGAATGTAAGTAAAACAAGGGGGGTTGCCTAGGGTTGCCAGGTCCCTCTTTGCCATCGGCAGGAGGTTTTTGAGGCTGAGCCTGAGGAGGGCGGGATTTGGGGACGTGAGGGACTTCAATGCCATAGAGTCCAATGGCCCAAGCGGCCATCTTCTCCAGGTGAACTGATCTATATTGGCTGGAGATCAGTTGTAATAGCAGGAGATCTCCAGCTATTACCTGGAGGTTGGCAATCCTAGGTTTGCCGAATTATCATTCAAAGTCGTGGCTGGCCTTCTTACCCAAATTTCACTACCTACATGGAGGCCAGCTAGGGTTGTCAGGTACCCCCTGGCATCTGGTGGGGGAGGGGTGGGCAGGCGGGGGTCTTACCAGCTGCAAATTGAGGCCTAGGTCTTGGTCCTGTCAGCATGATGACATCACTTCTAGAAGTGATGTTATCATGTCGCTGACGACGTAGGAGAGGCTCTGGTTTTGGGGCAAAACTCTATTGTAAAAATAGTTTTTGCCCAAATACCAGAGTATCTCCCACGTCATCAGTGATGTGATGGCATCACTTCTGGAAGCGATGCCATCGTGCTGACTGGGCTGGGGTCTAGGCCTCAATTTGCAGCTGGTAAGACCCCCGCCAGCCAGCTGAGCAGCACCAGGGGAGGGGGCCTGAAGTGGGGGACCCCTCGCCCCCAGCGGGGACCTGGCAACCCTAAGGCCAGGTCACTACTATTACATACAGTGATTTGCAAAACAGACAAAAAAAGAGAGACAGCAAGCATATTTCCAGTCTGGGTTTTTTACATCAAGCTGCAATTGGCAAATGCAAAACTACTAAACTGAACAGCCTCTTAAATTGTTCTGTATTTATACAGCACTTTTTCCTAACTGATCAAACAAATGCTATCTCAGTGATACTTGCATACCCCATAAGGTAGGTCAGTATTATTATTCTCATAATACAGCCATCCATACCTGAGCCAAGAGTTGCCTTTGTGACTTCTGGTCTTGCTTATAGTCAATGTGTCTTACAGGGCAATCCTATCTTTCTAAGGCCATTGATTCAATGGACTTAGCAGGGTGTAACTGTGTTTAGGACTGGACCATTAAGCTTCTAACCCATGAGCCTTAAGAACATTCGAATACCTGCGGAAATTGTACCACACAATTCATACCATCATATGGAGGAGTGTCCATACTCTGAGTATACCAGGTAATATGCAAATTCAAAGGGATAAACAATGCTGAGTTAGACTGAGGATCAAACTCCAGATATCCCTAGGGACATAGTTTTATTTTTGTATATACATTTATTCACTGCTTTCTTCCCCAACGGGGACTCCAAAGCCGGTTTCAACATTGTTCTCCCCTCTTCCATTTTATTCTTACAACAACCAGTTGTAAAGTGGGTTGGGCTGAGAGTGACTGGCCTAAGAGTAACCAGCAAGCTTCCATAGCAAAGTGGGGATTTGAATCTGGGTCTCCCAGATCCTGGTCTGATACTCCAAGCCAGTGGTCCCCAACCTTTTAAAGACTGTTGAAAGCCCTGATGAATACATCAGTCATTGAAGGCTTACCAAAAGCCATCAGAGAGACATGAGGCAATGCCTCAAGGGTAACAAGGTTATCTCTAATCTGCGAGAAAATTGGTATAAACAATTTTTTAGATGGTATATCACGCCAATGGACATAAAAAAGATGGACGAATCATATGATTGTCACTGCTGGAAATGCAAAGATAAAGACGGAACTTATTTCCATCTGTGGTGGACTTGCAAAAAAGTTAAGAAATTTTGGGCACAGATTCATCAAGAGATACAAAAGGTTTTAAAAATTAAATTTCCAATGAATCCAGAAACTATGCTACTGGGGATAGCACCGGAAAACTTACAAAGTAATCACAGAGAACTATTTGGCTATCTGATGACTACAGCAAGAATAGTGTTGGCAACATCATGGAAGCAAGAAGCTATTCCAGATCTAGAAAAGTGGCAACAAAAAATGGTAGAATTTGAGGTGATAGACAGATTAACTAATATGCTGAAAGGAAGATTGATTGAAGATATAC
Organism: Euleptes europaea; assembly: GCF_029931775.1. NCBI lineage: Eukaryota > Metazoa > Chordata > Lepidosauria > Squamata > Sphaerodactylidae > Euleptes > Euleptes europaea. Next base: position 34,416,054 of record NC_079318.1, on the reverse strand, counting down.
AGAAGAAATGGGAGAGCTTTTTTGAATATGCTAATTGGAAAGTTTAGCTGATATATTATAGAGACAGAATATAATAAGATGTTTTGAATAATATATAGATTAAGATAAATCTAGAGTATAAACATAGATAAAAGCAATAATTGTTAATTCAAAGTAGAATACCTGTTAACCATTATAGATTAAGTACACCAAAGGAATACCATAATAATAGCGTAATGTTTAAGAGATATATTGACCCCAGAAGTAAGGGTAAACTGTGTGGATGGAAGTGTATGTGTGTTTGTTTGTTATCTATTTTTTTCTAAAAATGTTAATAAAATATCTTTTTTTAAAAAAAAAGGGTAATAAGGTTATTTCCTCTGATGAAAAAGAGAAGTCTGTGATATGGTTATATACCATCTTTTGGATATTAACTAGAGGAAGTAGCACTAGTAAATATCGACCCCAGTAAGGGGTTTTCAAGGCAAGTGATAAGAAGAGGTGGTTTGCCATTGCCTTCCTTTGAAGAGTCTTCCTTGGAGGTCTCCCTTCCAAGTACTGATCATATGTAGCTTCTGAGATCTGACGAGATTGGGCTGTACCTTCTGAATATACATACACATTTTAACTTCTGACATGTGGCAGGGAAGCTTTCAAACTAATATGCTTGCTATTAACCTACATTAAGATAAAAACCCCAGAAATGACAATATTAATGGCAATAAAAGTATGTTTAGAAAAGTGAATTATATATGGGATAAGTTATATAAATGGTATCTTATATAATGAGGAGTTAGTATTAAATACAGTTTTGTTCAGATAAAATACAGTTTTGTTCAGATAAAATGCCAAGCGATTGAGACATAAAAATGGAGAGAAGCAAAATGTGTCTACTTGGTAATTGAAAATCTAGCAGTCAGAGCAAGTGATTGCCAATAGCAAAATAGTAATAAGCATAATAATAATAAGTAATAATAGTAATAAGTAATAATAGTAATAAGCATAATTGCTTATTACTATTTTGCTATTGGCAATCGCTTGCTCTGACTGCTAGATTTTCAATTACCAAGTAGACACATTTTGCTTCTCTCCATTTTTATGTCTCAATCGTTTGGCATTTTATCTGAACAAAACTGCTACAGAAGAAGAAATCTGTTCTCCCCACAGTTGACTCCACCCAACAGCCCTTTCCCTTTCAGATTTGTATAGGACCCAACCAACTTGCTATTACCAGGTAGAGAAGAGCCCTACCCCCCACCCCCAATTCTACTGAAACTGTGGGAACTTTTGGAGTTTTGAGAAAGGGAGGTCAGGGTTACCCTATAATGGCTGACATGGGTGACAACTACAGAATATTGGGAAATTTCAAGCCAAGCTTCCTCCTATGATGGGAAGAGCGATTTCTGAACGGACTCTCCTTGAAGACCAAAAGGCAATGCCTTCTGGTGCACCTCCTGCTCCAGCGAGATGGAAGAAAGCCAGGACCGGCCTTGGAAGACCAACAATAACAATGCTTAAATAGGCTTAAAAATGGACTGCCTCACGGCAGATTTCACGGGCCGCATAACTCTGGTTTCCTAAGATTTTACTTGAAATAAAGCTCTACCAGTTATGGAGCTGATTAATACACAGCAGCCATTTCCCCCAAGTTTCATATGGCAGAACAGGAAATAATATATGGCAATCATGGCACTTAGGATCTCAAGGAGGGTTAAATGTGAAGGAGGGCTCTAGAAGGGAAGCTGAAGCAATTCTTGGCGTGTCTCTCCTGCGAGTCAAAGATGAAAGCTATGCACAAGTCTCTGCAAAATGTCGCTGCCACTTAGGACTTGCCTTCAAAACACTGATAGGAAAAAGCTGCATTAGAAAACGAAGCAGGTATGGTTACATCACAGAGGATACTGTACAGTGACAGTATGACGAAAAGGTCAGCTTAACTGAACTTGCCATACCTGAGAAATATTTATATTATTATCACACACATGTTTTGAGGCCACAACATTTTTGTACTTTTTTTTTTTTGCTTCGGCGTGGGCTTCTCAAAACCACAAAGACCACTCACATTAACGCATAGAAGAAATCATGTCGGAGGCCATTCAGATGTATCTCGCAAGCAGGATGCGGAATGCATGACAATATTTATTTAAAACATTTTTATGCCGCCTTTCCACCCTATCAGGGTCCACAAGGCAGCTAACATAAAAATATTAAAACATTTAAACAATTAAATACAGTTTAATATAATTCAATTCAAACCCACAAACAAATAATACTAGAAGGAGGGCCAAAAAACATTACGGGGGTATGCCTGATGAAACCAAAAAGTCATAACCTGCTGGCAAAACACACCAATAGAGGGAGACAGACAAACCTCCTTGGGGAGGGAGTTCCAAAGTTTTGGTACCACAACAGAGAAGGTCCTTTCTCGGGCTGCTACCTGTTGAGCCTCAGATGGCAGGGGCAACTGAAGCAGGACCTCCAAGGATGACCCGAATGAGCGGGTAGGTGTATATGGGAGAAGGCAGTCCGTAAGGTATGTTGGCCCCAGGTGGTACAGGGCTTTAAAGGTCAATATGGGAATCGTGAATTGAGCCCAAAAGCAATTTGGAAGTCAGTGTATGTGGAACAACACTGGAGAGATATTGGTCCCTATGACCCACTCCAGTCAACACCCTGGCTGCAGCATTCTGTACCAACTGTAGCTTCCGGACAGTCTTCAAGGGCAGCTGCATGTAGAGCGCATTGCCGTAATATCTAGATGTTTCCGCAACGTGCACCACAGTGGGAAGATCTTTTCTATCCAGGAAAGACTGCATCTGACTTTTCAGCTCAAACTGCTGAAAGGCACCCCTGGCCACTGCTGCCACCAGTTTATCCAACAGGAGACCCAGGTCTAGGCGCACACCCAAGCTGTGAACCTGCTCCTTTAAGGAGTGTGCAACCCCATCCAGGAAAGAGGATAACCGATTTCCTAGGTCAGATCTTCTCCCCACCAGTAGCACCTCTGTTTTGTTGGGATTAAGTTTCAGATTATTAGTCCTCATCCATTCCAAGACTGCCTTCAGGCACCTTTTCACAGCCTCCCTGGGATCTGCTGGTAGCACAAGATGAAGGTGAAGAAGAGTTGGTGTTTATACCCCGCTTTTCTCTACCTTTAAGGAGACTCAAAGCAGCTTACAATTACCTTTCCTTCCCCTCCGCACAACGGGCACCTCGTGAGGTAGGTGGGGCTGAGAGAGTTCTGTGAGAACTGTGACTAGCCCAAGGTCACCCAGCAGGCTTCATGGGGAGGAGTGGGGAAACAAACCCGGTTCTCCAGACTAGATTCTGCCGTTCTTAACCGTTATACCACACTGGACCAAGCTGAGTATAATCTGCATATTGGTGGCAGCTCAGCCCAAATCTCCAGATGAACTCTCCCAGCAGCTTTCCATAGCTGTTGCAACACAAGGGGGACAAGATGGAACCTTGGGGGAACCTCATAGGCCAAATGTCAAGGGGCACAGCAGCAGTCCCCCCAGCATCATTCTCTAAAACCTACCCTTGAGGTAGGACCAGAACCACCACAGAACAGTGCTTCCCAGTCCCAAAAGGCAATCCAGAATTGATCCAGGACTGATGGTATCAAAAGCCACCAAGAAGTCCAGGCGAATTAACAGGGTTGCCCTCCCCCTGACCATCTCCCGGCGCATGTCATTATCAGAACAACCAAGGCCATTTCAGTCCCATAACCAGGCCTGAAACCAAATTGGAATGGATCTAAACGATCTGCTTCATTCAGGAATCTCTGAAGTTGGCCAACCACCACTTGTTCAATCACTTTGCTCAAGAATGGTACATTTGAGACAGGGCGGTAATTATTCAACTCTCCTACGTCCAGAGTAGGGGTTTTTTTTAGGAGTGGACACACTACTGCCCACTTCGAGGCAGGAGCAACCATCCCATTTCTCAGGAAGACATTTACTGTGTCCCGGACCCAGTCCGCTAGCCAACACCCCCCTGGCAGGTTTAAGCAGCCAGGAGGGGCACAGGTCGTACAAACAGGTGGTAGGTCTCCACCTACACAGAATACTGTCCACATCCTCAGACTGTACAAGGTGAAAGGTATCTCCCACACAACTGGACAAATCAGCACCCTGGGACCATCCGATCCTGTTGCTATTAATGCAGAGTCCAAGTTGGAACACATGCAAGAGGTTTTATCTGCAAAGTGCTTAGCAAAATGATTGCAGCAGGCTTCACAGCAGTTCACCTCCTCCCACTACAGGTTTACATGGTGTGCATGCAACGGTGGTGGAAAAAGCATTGCTGGTTTACCGCCATCCCCACCACAGAGTAGACTTTCAAATGAGCACTAGCCCATGTCAGATTTGTCCTGAGTCTTCCTCCACCATCACTCAAGCTGTCTCCCTTGGCCATTTATGCAGGGTCAATTTTGATGCTCGCTCAAAGCTCTTTTTTTAAATGCGACCTTTAAAATGCCTATTCAGGGTCCTGATGTAAAAGGAGAAATTCCACACACACCCCACTCACCTGCTCCTTCGTTCGCATAGCCATTAGCGATTGCTGGTTGAATTGCTAACGCGCAGCTGTGATTTTGCATGCAGGGGTGGAGCAAACACAAAAGGTCCCGTTAAAGGGGCTCTTAAGAAATGCGAAGCAGGTTTGGCGCTGGCTTCGCAGTCACTACCTGAATGACGGTTCAACTTGAAAAACTCGAAAAAATATGCAGGGCGCTTCAGCCTGGAACGTGCTGCTAATTACCAAGCATAAATGGCCCCTGTGGTTTTTTTACCTGCAGTTCCTCAGTAAACCAAGGGTCTGCCTGGGCTCTTTGACCTGAGAGCAGGCGCCTGGGTGCAACTGTGTCAGTTGCCCTGGGTCATTTCCTCATCCCAGAGATCAGCCAGGGCATCGACAGGAGCGCTGACCATATCAGTAGGGAAATCGCCCAATGCCATCTGAAAACCTATCGGATCCATTAAGCTACAGGGGCAGATCATCTTAACCAATCCCCCACTCCTGCAGAATATTGGTATTCCTGTAAATTCAAACCTCAGTGACAATGAGTTTAGGAAGTGCCTAATGCAAGGAGACGGTAGAGCAAGTGGTTCTTTAATCCAGCAACATTCACTGAGTATACAACGTCATCACTGAATGCCCTCCACAAGTCACAAGCAAAAAACTCCATAAAAACAGCCCTCCAGACCAGACAATGTTGGTTACTTTTGACACTTCTTTGTTGTTATTACATGCCCCCTCTATTCACATTTACTTAGTCTCGTGTCTGAAGGAGTACTACAGTTACGCCCCTAAGCAGAGTCAATGGAGCCCCCCCACAAGAGCATTATGCTTGATGGAAAGTAATCTACTGGTGGTCCCTGGCCCGCGGAGTGTGCGGCTGTCCTCAACGAGGGCCAGGGCTTTTTCGGCCCTGGCCCCGACCTGGTGGAAAAGTCTCCCAAGTAACATCAGGGCCCTGCAGGACCTAAAAGAGTTCCAGGGGGCCTGCAAAACGGAGCTGTTCTACCAGGCCTACAACTGAGGGCAGCCATAAGTTCTCCCCCCGCTATTACCATTGCTGGCCTCCCCATCCTCCCCCCCCACCCACTTGTTGGGGGGTTCCACTGCCTGACCAGGTTTTTCCAGTGCCTATGATCCATGATAATGAATGCCATCTTGCTTATTGTATTGTTTGCAATATGTAATTTTAAAGTATGTTTTCACTGATGTTTTTATGATTATAATGTTGTGACCCACTCTGAGCCTGGCGTGCTGGGAATGCAATAAAGGCTTGCTATAAATGCAATAAATACTACTACTACTACTACTAATAATAATAATATATCAGGCTTTTATTAATTCTGTTTGTAGTACAGTGTGGTAAAAAATCTATACAGATTACATCCAAACAGATTTACCCAAAACTCTCAAAAACATGGGCATGACAGTTTACTGCAATGTAGGAAAGAAATAATATATCTTTCTCTTCCCAAGTATATACTGTGTGACTGAATTATTTCATTTAAGACGAAGATCTTGTGAACCAGCATAAACTGTTTCCATTATTTCCTCATAAACATTTACCTACAACTATAATTCAAAACCCCGCTGCTTATCTTGTTCTTAGTGGGTCCAGCGAACAACCATTCTGTATCTTTTCTTCCGACAACGTTTTAAGGGTAGGATCAAAGAAAAATTCAGAGTTTTTAAACCCTGTAGATTACAATGGGAGAAGCTGAAGAATGTGCTGATGGTTGCGATAGCATAGCTTACCCTGTAATAACAGAGCTACTATGATGCGAGTCTTAGTGAACCCGGTGGGTTTAAACAGCTCTTCGTTGCTTGGATCATGTCATAAATATTTTAACATGGTAATCATGGTCTTGTTTCAACTCATTTTTTCTAGGTGTAGCATATCTGGTATTCGTATCTTTTCTTTATGCAGCCTGTAATCTGCCTTCTAGTTCTCTACCTCTCCTCTGAAATGTTGGAATTCTTGTGAATGTGATACACTCAAAACTGATTGCAGTTTTCTGGACGTTTCTGCTATTACAAGAGATGAGTCACACACACACATGATCCAGATCATTGCATGGTCATATCTTTCTTCCTTTGAAGATCTGAAGGCCATCCAAACAAAATAAAGTTATCTCTGTTAGAACTGATCAAGGCATTTCCAACCTCTCAATTCATTACCTTTGGTATCTAAAAGAACACTATCACACATGGAATTGTTAACAATGGATTTCGAAATCCTGCAAAATGTGGAATGCTTTAAATGCCAGCATTGGTAATGCCCAGGATCCAATGAGATCTTTTGTAGCATACTCATTTATCTTAGCTGTATCTCTCATTAAATAAGCAATGTCCATAGTCAGGGCCAGTGCTACCATTAGGCAAACTAGGTGGTCGCCTAGGGCGCAGACCTCAGAGGGGCACAGAACTGGCCCGAGGGGCACCATTTTTAAACAAATTAGTTTCTTGAAAAAAATGCAACTGACAATTTATATATTTTTTTTATTTTAAGATACGTACCATATATACCATATATACATACCATATACGTACCATATGTACATATAATTAATATAATTAATTATAACGTCTTATAAAAAGTTTTGCGCTTTTTTCTACAAGACATCTGCTTTTGAAAATTGGTTAGCAATGTGGGGGGGGGGGGTGGACACAAGCAGTTAGCCTTGCCTAGGGCACAAAAATGACTGGCACCGGCCCCGCCCATAGTGCTGTAATACTTAAACAAAATTACGATTTTAATGTAATGTATTTCTTTATTATATAATTATATTTATTATATAATTATTTCAAATATTTACATCATGTATTTCCAATGTAGGTGCATGTACAGGAGTAAAGTAGCTCAATCTTCAGGTGGGGCTTGGAGTCCCCCCAGAGTTTCAACTGACCTCCAGACTGCAGAGATTAGTTCCCCTGGAGAAAACAGCAACTTTGAAGGGTGGACTCTTAAGATATCGCATCCCTGTTGAACTCCCTGCCCTCCCAACCCCAAACTCTGCCCTCCTCAGTTACCATCCCCAAATCTCTAGGAATTTCCCAAGCCAGAGTTGGTGTCCTAGGAATAAGCATGACAGGTTGGTCCTAGGTAACCTGGACATATGGCATAAAAGTTCTCTAATGTTTTTAAAAAAGGTATTGCCCTTTCTCCCTACTGGTGTTTAGGGGACTTTTTCAACAGGGAGAACAACATGGGGGGGGGGGGGGGAGAGGTACCTTTCTACAGCATCAATCCATAACACCTCCTTCCCTTGCTGCTTTTTAGGGCCAAAAGGCACAATGGGAATTTTGCCATACAATCCTATGCATGTTTACTCAGAAACAAGCCCCACTACGCTCCATGTAGTCCTAGATAAGTGTGTACAACTTGTACCCTCAATCATGCAAATCCAATAGTTACCACTTGGGGCTTAACCCCCTTTCTGCTTGCAATAGGTAGTTCTGCTTGTGGAACAGTCAGAGGACTATTTTTGCCTATTCCCTGTTCTCACTGCAGCCCCTATTACGATTCCCCAGGATGTTCCTGTAGGCCCAGTGGCCCACAGGGTCACAATTTTGAGGGTCACAGAAGACTGCAGCAGGAGGTGAGAGGTGAGAAAGCTGTCATGTATACAGCACAACTCCCCCCCCCCCAACTTACATAGGATCCAAGCCACATGCCATCTTTTGGGGCAGGGGGCAGGAAGAGGGAAGCATGTCTACACAGTTGGTTGCTTTCCATCTTATCCAAGTATACGATGAAAAAACGAACTGGACTAGTGGGCAAATAGATGACGATGTTAAGGAAAATAGACATCCATGGTAACCCAAGCTATGAAACCGTGCCAAGTGGAGGTGGCTTTCTAAAGTTGCATTCTTAGCAGCCATCCATACCTCTGCTTGCATGGATGGACTGAGGCTGAAATATATAACTCCCACTCTGCCAATATCTTTGGGAGGCCTCAGAACCAAACTAAACAAAATCCTGGGAGATCCATGATTGGATCTCCAGAGCATTTTTTAAAAAAATTGACAGCAGCTGCAGGATTCTCCAATTTGAATCAGGGCTGTGGTATTCTTACAATATTTTCCATCCCAGCCTCACTTACTTGGAAATAAATTCCACAAACTCAGTGGGGCTAACTTCCAAATGAACATGCAAGGGATTTGGCTGCATGTCTATGCAAGTCTATAGCTGACTAAGCAAAAAAAAAGTCTTTTACAAGTGTGAATTTCCCCATCGATTTTAATTAGGTGGTAATATAGATGGATTGGAAATTCCTTCCAGGTTACCTGAGCAGCAGAAAAAGCATATATAATGCCGGGCACTGAGCACATCATGAATTGTGAGCAGGCAACAAGGTGTTTCCAATCAAATATTCAATGTGGGGTGTTCCCTGTTAGGAATTCCATAGCAAATAGATACAACTGTTTAATTTTGGTAGATTCCCAAATGTGGAAAAGTTTGCTTTAGTCCCAAGCCAAACTAAACAAGGCAGAAAAAGGCACTGCAGGTTTTTAGATCCAGCCACTATCAACTGACAAAACACCAAATTGATTTGGCATGTAAGTCCCATAGCTAATGTCAATAGTTTAGATTTATGCTGGTTAACTGGGTCAATTTACCATAGTAAGTTAAGAAAAGGTTCCTCCCATTTTCATTTCATTTCATTTTTGTCTGTGGGTGAGATACAAGGCATGCTGCAAAAACGGCTGAGTGAAAGTATATGATTTAAACATTTTTAATGTATTTTAAATTAGCCGAGGCTAAATCAGTTGAAATTAAAGCTGTTCCAGTGACCCCTGTGGACCTGCCATTAATCTTGATGCCAACGGTTCCCATGGATTTGTCTTGCTTAAGAAACCATACATTAGCTTCAAAAAAAATCTGAGACTGATCTACATCCAATATTTTTACTCAAGCTTTGCAAAAGTATAAATTGACGAACTATTATGTGGCACTGTCCATCGAGCCAGTATAGCAGAGCGGCTAGAGTGTCAGACTAGACCCCCACCACCACCAGGGAGACGCAGGTTCAAATACCCAGTCTGCTATAAAAACACACACAGTGACCTTGGGCCAGTCAACTTAACCCTGGGTCTCTGCGAAAATAAAAGGTAGAGGGAAACCCTACAGCCTGCCCAGAGCTATTTTGAAGAAGGACAGTATAAAAATCTTATCAATAAATAAGAAGTTCTCCTACTGAAAAAAGAAAATCAGAGTGGTACAAGAGTACCCCTACAACTGTAGAATTTCTTGACAGATTCTGCTCTAGTACAGAATGTTAGGAAACATAAACATACAATATTTCCATCCAGCTCTTCCTAAGGATCTTGGTAGAAAATGCTGTCAGCCGACTTACGGCAACCCCATAGGGTTTTCGGGGCAAGAGATGAACAGAGGAGGTTTGCCATTGCCTTCCTTTGCAAAGTGACCCTGGTTTTCCTTGATGGTCTGCCACCCAGGTACTAACCAGAGCTTGACCCTGCTTAGCTTCTGAGATCTGACCGGATTGGGCGAGCCTGGCCCATCCAGGTCAGGGCCTAAGGGCCTTGGTGCAGTATTTATTAGGTATCCCATCTCACTCACCTTTCAGGAATAAAGCATGTCAAAATCCAAAACCTCTAATGAATATTTTACAACGTGTACAAATAACTTGCACATACTCTTTTCTATGCAGTATTATTGTTAACCAAGAAATCATCAAATGGTATTACATGACAATAATACCATTCAATAATTTCTTGGTTAGCAATAATATTAAGTAGAAAGCAGTACGCACAGCATACTTGTAGCCCAGGCTATACCGATCTCATCAGATCTCAGAAGCCAAGCTGAGTTGGCCCTGGTTAGTACTTGCATGGGAGACCACCAAAGAAGTCCAGGGTTGCTACGTGGAGGTGGGCAAGGGCAAACCACCTCTGACCATCTCTTGCCTCAAAAACTCTACAGCGCCACAATAAGTCAGCTGCAGCCTGACGGCACTTTCTGCCACCACATTACATAGCAGAGATTCTTCTTTTACAACGGCAGCATGTAGCAGCATTGGTAGTGTGTTCATTTATTTATTTACTTACTTCATTTATAGCCTGCCTTTCTTGCTAAGACTCAATGCAGATGACATAATATAAAACAATCAAACAGCAGAGAACTCCAGTTAACAGTGCAACAGGGATAAGATTACAGAATTGTACAACAATGCAAAGAAGTGAGCAAACAAACCAAAACTGTTTACGGCATAACATACCATAGTGCAGTATACATCTTTGCCATGTAATTGGAACGTCACTTTAGACTCTGTTATCGTATAACACCCAAACTCATGGGAAACAATTCTTCCCTCCAGTGATCATGGTACAGAAGTGATCTAGAGTCTGTGGTTGTTGCTATGTCAGTTACCATCCCTGGTATACTGTGCAATATTTCTATAGTCCCTCTGCATCCCTGGACAGAAAAACTGCATCCTTGGGCCCAATTTTCGCTGATGCTGGTCTCTAAACAGTATTTCTCCCCCCAAACCCAAAACTGGGATGAAATAGGATTATCTCTGATCCAATGAATTATGCAAATATAATATACAGTTAGAAGTGCTTAAAGCTGTATTTTTGCCCAGCAAAGGCAGCCATCAAAATACCTGTCACTGCTGCAGCTTTTATTTGATGCTCTAGGTCTACTCTTAGTTTTGCAACATAATAAATATCCCAGCTATCATATTACAGTGTCAGCATAAACATATTGATATCTGCAACTGAAGAACTCCCAAGACAAGCTGGGGAATTGCAGTGCTAGAGTCAATAAAGCAAGATAATTTTGTTTTCTACTATATAAAACCACAACACATGAATCCCCGACACAATAAAGAGCTATATTCCCTCTTGCATTATTCAGACCTGTCTCTCATTTCTTAGTGTTCAAAATATTGTAAAACTGTCCATTTTCAGAATTAACATGCGAGGCAGGATAATTTACAGAGCAGGAACTAAGGGTGAGAATTACAGACTGTGTGAAAACAGCCATGGGGGAAAGCCATGTCATCCTTTGTCAAAGCAGTTGTGGGTATCCTCTTGCACACACAAGATCTTGGAGGTGATCTTGGCATTTAAAAAAAAATTAGTTCACTAAACCACACTCAGCTGAATACATTTGGAGAATAAATTTCCTGCTCGTTCCTTTCCTGATGGAAATCAAGAGCATATACCCGAGAAGGACTCTTTAACTAACAGAGGGGCTCAAAAATGGCTTTCCCTCACTTTCATAAGGAAGCTCATTGTGACTGTTTGAAAAGCTTTATTCTACAAAAGCCAAAACATCTGCTTATGAGTGTTCTAAATAATGGATGGGATTCAGTAACTATCTTGTAGTAAGTCTCATTGTGACAGGCAGAAAGACTTCCTCCAACGGAATAATTACACTGCGATTCTTCTTCTTATGTTATTCTTCTGTTAGAACCATTATGCACAAGCAACATTCACCAGTGATCAGATGTCCCTGCTCCTATAGATTTCCATGTGTCCATCAGAACCTGTATGAAACTTTTGGAGAGCCAGTGTAGTATTGTGGAGGACTAGGCTTGGAACACCGAGGTTCAAACTCTTGATCAGTTATGAAGCTCACTGGTTGACCTTGGCCCAATGGCTCATTCTCAGCCTAGCCTACCTCACAGGCTTGCGGTGTGGATAAACTGGAAGAAGCAGCCACATAGACACCACCCTGAGCTCCTTGGAAGAAGGGCCGGATATGACAGATACGTCATAGCAATTATCTGTGAGGGCCAGCTTTCTTTTCAGCACAATTTTCTCTCAAGCACAATTTTCACTTGGAAAATCCTGACCACAGAGAAAATCATCCGAAGACCAGCATCATGATTTAAAAAATGTTACACATTCTTAGGGTTCCCATTTGCCCGGTTATGGTGGGCAAATGCCCGCCAATTAACCAGGCTGCCCGCCCACCTTCAACTGGTGGGCAGGCGGAAGCAGGAAGGGGGCCCAAACCGTGCGTGAGCATACACACACGGCAGGATAATATCACTTTTGGGGTGCTCTATGGGGAAGGTGGTTCCTGGGGGTGGGGTCCAGCCTGCCGCCAATCCAGGCTGCCGTTGTGGGGATCGCAGGCGAGCAACCCTGCAACCTCAGGCCTCTCCACGGCTTTCCTCCCCGCCTCCCCCTTTCTCCGCTGATCAGCTGTTTGGCGGTGGGGAGGTGATTGGGATGCTGCTGCTCTGGAGGCTTCTGGCCTGGCCACAGCTGGTTGCTCTCTGCTGCGGCTGCTGCTGCCCCTGTTGTTGGGGCTCCTGCCGCCACCGCAGCTCCTGCTTCTCCCAAGGCTTCTATTCTTCTCCCAAGGCCTTCATGGTGGGGGCTTCTGCTGAGGACGACTGGGGGTCTCTCTCATGTGCGATGCCAGCACTTCCAGAGTACAACCGAATGTGATGTCATTGTGCGCGAGAACTGCTGCCCCCAGCCCTGCTTCCACGAAGCTCCCGCCAGGGGGGACCTGGCAACCCAACAAATTCTGCATTTACATGCTGTGAATAAAACATAGTTCACTCATACCAGGTTAAAAGATTACCTAGTTCAGAACAATTTGTAATGACGTCTCAACTGGGTGCTTTATGAAATTGTGGGCAGGGTGGGTTTTTTTCTTGTATTAAAACAAATTGGTTTGTAGGTAAGAAACAAACTGCAATTTATTAAAGAAACAGATTACAAAGTGTAGTTATTTCTAAATCAGGAGATAGTCAGTCAATGCATAATGTGTTAAAAAAGGACATGAGCTAAAGGAGGTCACACAGGTTTGTTGACTTCTGAAGCTCATTCTCAGACCCAACTGAGTGCAGACATTGGCTTCCAGCATGTTATTCTGAGAGCTTTCCTGTAGGAGCAGCATGTTAATGAGGGTCAAATCCTGTGCGTGCCATTGCCCTTCACATGATCACTTCTATGTATGGCACCTCTATGTGTGGCACATATGAACAAATGAAGCTGCCTCATACTGAATCAGTCCCTCAAAGTCAGTATTGTCTACTCAGACCGGCAGCGGCTCTCCAGGGTCTCAGGCAGGGGTCTTTCACATCACCTACTTGCCTAGTCCCTTTAAGAAGAAGAGTTGGTTTTTATATGCTGACTTTCTCTGCCACTTAAGGGAGAATCAAACCAGCTTACAATCACCTACCCTTCCCCTCCCTACAAGAGACACCATGTGAGGTAGGTGAGGCTGAGAAAGAATGACTTGCCCAAGGTCACCCAGCTGGCTTCGTGTGTAGGAGTGGGGAAACCAACCCAGTTCACCAGATTAGCCTCCGCCGCTCATGTAGAGGAGTGGGGAATCAAACCAGGTTCTCCAGATCAGACTCCACCGCTCCAAACCATTGTTCTTAACCACTACACCACGCTGGCTCTCTCTCATTTAACTGGAGATGTCAGGAATTGAACCTGGGACCTTCTGCGTGCCATGCAGATGCTCTACCACAGAGCCACAGCCCCTCCCCCATGCCTGAGGTGGTTATGAAAATGGCCCAAAGAGCAGAATGATCACCATTAATTGCAAATTTATCAACAGATTGCAACAGAGTTGTAATGGAGAAGAACATTCTAATTAGAAGTCCCACACCTTTTCTCAAAGGACACTTTATTACCAGAACTTGGTAAACTGACCGAAAAGACAACTCCCCACTGTGAATTTATCATTAGTAATGCTGGGAGCAAGCATTCTGGTCATTCTACAGTTTCTCGAATTCTGGTATCTCTAACTGAAAACAGATCCTTCAGGGTACCTATGGAATGTGCATCCAGAAAAGCATAGACAAAATAACAGTATATGTCTCTGTCTACTCTTCTGCAGTGCTTCAGCTCTAGTTCATCTACCCCCAGAGAATAAATTGAATGAAAGTGAGTTTAGGAATCTAAGTAAAACCATATTTGGCTGCAGCAGTTAATTTAATTTCATGGCAAACCTAGGGGGTCATATCAAATGCAAAATGATGCTTAACAACTAATTGTGGTAAGCAATTTAAAGCAATTTTAGTCTAAATTATCTTTGCCCTAGATGAGATCCAGTTACTCCCATACAAACAATATATGAAACATCTATTCAGGGAGACAACATGCCTTCTCCATGGAACATAATATCGTTCACAAAATGCATGTTAAATGTCATGGATTGATGATGGAGAATATCATTTGAAAATTCTCTACAAAAACCAAATACACAGATTTATCTGGGTATGTGCCTCAGATAACATGTCAGATTCCGTTTCCAAATCCAAGCACAGGATTGTATCTGAAGCTCACGCAGCACAGCTCCCTGTCGTCCATTCTTCCACACTTGACAACAAAAATTAAAAAACCCAACCATGACCCAGAGCGTCACAGTTGCCTACCAATAAGATAGTCATCTCAAGCAATTTGCCACATGTGAGGACAACAAGGGCTCATTTAAAGAGTATGTTTTCAACACCATGCTTTGGATAAAAATGATGATACCCTCTGCATAGGGTTCCCAACTGCCCGGTTGTGGCAGGCAATTGCCTGCCAATCAACCAGGCTGCCCGCTGACCAGCTGATGGACAGCAGGCGGAAGCAGGAAGGGTTGAGTGATCCCCCCCCCACATGAGCGCGCTCCCGGCGCAATACTGTTACTTCCAGGTTTACGGCTGCTTCCGGGTTTAGAGTAAGATGCTCTAGCCATAGCCTCTGAAAACTCTATGGTTTCCATAGAAAAACAATCTCTGGCCTTGATAGCCACCCAGAGTACTGCTCTCTGGGGCCTTGCTTACTGAATATGACACACAGAAGGTACCAAGAAGTTGCTTTTGCCTTGATTGATCTTAAAGGTTATAAATGGGAACAAAGTAGAAGAGACTATCTTTGAGGTTCCCAAGCCATTAAGGCTTAAAGTCACAACCTCGTGCATGAATGACAATAGAGAGCCACTGATCACCAGGGTTGATTCGGCTGAATAGAGAGCAAGGAGAAATGCAGCTCTTCCCCATCTACAAACCAGGTGACTGATAACCGCAACACATAGGCTGTTACCGCACTAGGTATTCCCAGCGATGAATCAAGAGTTTGGAAATGTTATAAAAAACATCACTTTAAAAGGATTTTTGGATGCCACGGCTAAAAAATGGTTGGAAGACGTCTTCACAGCTAAAGGGGCCAAACAAAGTGCGAACAGTATTTTTTATAACAGTTTCAAACTCTTAATACATCGGTGGGAATACATAGAAAGTGCGAACAGTATTTTTTATAACATTTTCAAACTCTTAATACATCGCTGGGAATACCTAGTGCGGTAACAGCCGTTGTGCAACTAGGCTATCAATATGTTCTTCCCTAGGATCTGAAGTAAGATTTTAAAAGGCTTTTTTTCTGTCTCTGTAGAAAATCTCCAAGCAATTCCCACAATCCTAAAAAAAATATATCCTTAGATGGAAGCAATGACAGTTAAATTGATATAAGTTTGAGCATAGAGACAAGTCTATGATCTTGGCTTGAAAAGATATCCTACTTATTTAATTTTCTTTCGGGGGTAATTGGTTGACTGGGCAAGAGGCAACTATCAACTGATAATCTGATTTGAAATCATTCTCAGCATGAATGTAAATGATATTCAACAAGTCTTCTGAAGACACTCTCTCTCTGCACATATCTTCAGGCAGTAAACCCCTCAACACCAGTGCCAGGAAGCAACATCTGAAGAAGGTCTTAGCCTCATGCCCTGTTTGTTGGCTCTCCAGGGCAACTGACTGGCCACTGTGTGAAACAAGATGCTGGACTAGATGGACCACTGGTTGATCCAGCCGGGCCCTTCTTACGTTCTCAGAATCCATCTCTAAAATTTGCATCTTACATCTCCTAGGGTTAAAATGGATATGATTTCAGGATTTCTGTGGTTATTTAATGAGTAAATTGCTGCTGCAGGAAACCCCAGTTCTAACTGGGACTCGGCTCTTTCCTTTCTCTTACCATTTACCAGACATTAATCCTCCCACCCCTATCTTACAAAAGGATCTCTCTGCATCATCTAATTTGACCCTCATACAGATGTTCAAACTATCCGAGGGGGATATTCCTCACAGCAGGGTATTTGGTAATCAGAATCATCCTGCCCAGAGATAAGGAGGATTTTCCCTTCCCTTTAGTTATAGATATATGATATGGGGTAACATGATGATCTGTTTGAGTTTTATAATGTTCATAAAGTTAAGCATGATCACATAAAAGTAAATTCTACTGATATCAGTGAAACTCACAAAATGAGACTAGGATCATACACCACTAGAGAGAGAAAAATGAACACACAATCCTAACAATGCTTTATTGGAAGAAAGCAGCTCTGAAATCAATGGGACTTGCTTGCTCCAAATGCGCCCAGAACTGAGGTGAAGAGAACTGAGACGAAAGTGGTCTCACTGAGTCTCCAGGTTTAAACCCATTATACCACCTGTATTTCCATTGTTCAGTTAGGGTAGCTATTTTACATTCTAGATCTTTTTAAATTATTGATTTGCCAGTGGTAGAGATATAATGCTGCCTCACTCTTGAACATGGCTAAGAGATTAGAACTGAGCCATGGGATTATGGGTTGCTTAGCTGCAGTCTTTCTCTGGAGAAAATTCTCCCTCTCGTCTTAATCACAATGAAAAGATACCTGGCTACTGATGTTAACCATGGTTAAACTAACCAGGCACTTAACTAAGGCCTTTTATGCAGGGGCGTTTCCCCACAGTCACCCCCGCCGACTGATTCAGGGCTTCCTTTTCATTATGCATGCCTTATCCGCCCGTCAGAGGTCGCCTTGCTTTCCACGCGCATTTTGCCCGTGTTTTCCTGATGCTGCTTTAGCCAGAATCGGGAAAATGTGGGCAACACATGCAGGAAAAGCAAGGCGATCTCCGAAGGTCAGGAAAGGCACGCATAATCAAAAAGAAGTCCTGAAACAGTTGGTGGGGGTAACCATGGGGAAACGTCCCTGCATAAAAGGCCTAAGATTTGGAACCAGGGTTTGAAGTTGGTTAACAAACACTTGTAAAGACAGGACATGGTTAGCCTCAACCATGCCCATTAACTCTGGTTTAGGCAGGAGGGTAAATTTCTTCCTGGGAGAGGCTGAGGGCAACACAGGGTTGTACAGCTGGTTGCATTAACCAGCACTGAATCTGCACCAACCTTAAAAAAAATGGCCCAATGATTCTCTTTTGAGGAATGTGCTGCCCTAATTTAGGCCAAGGTTAAACATACACTTAGAACAAGCATTAAAAAAACACCTAACCATAAAGTTATATAAGCTTGTGATTTGAAGCACATTCATCTGAAAGGATGTACCATTTCAATGAGTAGGGATTACCACTAAGTTAATGTTTTTAGGTTCAAGTTAATTACCTTCCTTCATCACAGCTGTATCTGAGTACCTCCCAAGCTTTTAAATAATTATAAACTTCTTCACTCTTTCATCTTCTATTATAATAGACAGTGTCATATGAAGAGTCACAGAAGGATCCACCTTCTCTTAGCCCTGACTAAGCAGCTTAGCTAGAAGAAGAAAAAAAGCATTTTCATCCGTGTGTGTGTGTTAAGTGTCATAAAGTCCCTTCCAACTCATGGCAACGCTATGAATCAATGTCCTCCAAAACGTCCTATCTTTAACAGCCTTGCTCAGGTCTTGCAAATTGAGGGCTGTGGCTTCCTTTATAGAGTCAATCCATCTCTTGTTGGGCCTTCCTCTTTTCCTGCTGCCTCCAACTTTCCTAGCATGACTGTCTTTCCCAGTGAAAAGACAATCCATACAGGTAATGAATTCTCTTCTCTCTTCTGCAATGAAGAACATTACACACAGAATCCTTTGAGCTACAGATATACAACAGGATACTGTAGCCTTCTTCTCTTCATTTTAACCATGCTTAAAAAGGTAAAGGTAAATGTCCCCTGTGCATGCACCGGGTCATTCCTGACCCATGGGGTGACGTCACACCCCGACGGTTACCGTATATACTGGCGTATAAGCCGAGTTTTTCAGCCCCAAAAATGGTCTGAAAAAGCCGGCCTCGGCTTATACGCGGGTCAATACGGGGAGAGGGAGGGAGGAGGGAGGAGGGAGGGGGGAAACTTACCGCCGTCGGCGCCGCCGCCGGGCCCGTGCCGCTTCCTGCTGCCGGGAGCGGCCTGGGGCAGCCTCCTGCAGCCGCAGGAAGGCTGCCCCTGCCCTTCCCGCCCCCCCTGCCATTTTTCCCGGGCGGGAGGGGCCTTGGGCAGCCTCCTGCAGCCGCAGGATGGCTGCCCCGGCCCTTCCCGCCCCCCCCCCGCCATTTTTCCCGGGCGGGAGGGGCCTTGGGCAGCCTCCTGCAGCCGCAGGAAGGCTGCCCAGGCCCCCCCGGGCCGCGCCGCCGCCGGACCCTCGCCGCTGGAGAGCCCTGTCAGGTAAGCCTGCGGGGGAGGGAGGGGTTATAAGCCGACCCTCGGCTTATACGCGGGTGCCTAATTTTTCCCCATTTTTGGGGAGAAATTAGGCACCTCGGCTTATACGCGGGTCGGCTTATACATGGGTATATACGGTACTAGGCAGACTTTGTTTACGGGGTGGTTTGCCAGTGTCTTCCCCAGTCATCTTCCCTTTACCCCCAGCAAGCTGGGTGCTCATTTCACCGACCTCGGAAGGATAGAAGGCGGAGTCAACCTTGAGCAGGCTACCTGAAACCGACTTCCGTTGGGATCGAACTCAGGTTGTGAGCTGAGCTTGGACTGCAGTACTGCAGCTTACCACTCTGCGCCACGGGGCTCTTACTTAGACATAAGTTTCACTGCATTCAACTGCACTTACCGCCACAGTATAAGTAAGCACATGATTGCAGCCCTAGGGTAACTCTCGGCCTAACCTACCTTTTTAAGCATGGTTAAAATGCAGAGAAGAAGGCTACAGTATCCTGTTGTATATCTGTAGCTCAAAGGATTCTGTGTGTAATGTTCTTCATTGCAGAAGAGAGAAGAGAATTCATTACCTGTATGGATTGTCTTTTCACTGGAAAAGACAGTCATGCTAGGAAAGTTGAAGGCAGCAGGAAAAGAGGAAGGCCCAACAAGAGATGGATTGACTCTATAAAGGAAGCCACAGCCCTCAATTTGCAAGACCTGAGCAAGGCTGTTAAAGATAGGACGTTTTGGAGGACATTGATTCATAGCGTTGCCATGAGTTGGAAGAGAACAATGTAAGCTGCTGTGGGTCCCTATTGGGGAGGAAAGTGGGACACAAATGTAGTACATATCCTGACATACTTCCGTATACTTTTAGGCAGCGAAATAACACTGTCAATCACAGGTGTCATTAATAACACCCTGTTGCTTAGAGAAGGGGGGTTACCGCACTTGTATTCCCAGCGATGTATTAAAGAGTTTGAAAACATTATAAAAAATACTGTTCGCACTTTCTATGTATTCCCACCGATGTATTAAGAGTTTTAAAACATTATAAAAAATACTGTTCGCACTTTGTTTGGCCCCTTTAGCTGTGAAGATGTCTTCCAACTATTTATAAGCCGTGGTATCCAAAACCCCTTTTAAAGCAATGTTTTTTATAACGTTTTCAAACTCTTAATACATCGCTGGGAATACAAAGTGCGGTAACCCCCATTCCATGGCATCTTAGGAAACCCAGGTTTAAAGCTGCCTTCCTATACAGAAGCACTTCCTTAACTGCCTGGCTTATAGCTTGTAACATGATGCAGGGGGCGGTACCGGCTACTCATCTTTATTATATAATTATTTCAAATATTTACATCACATCTTTCCAATCTAGCTGCACGTACAGGAGGAAAGGAGCTCAAAGCCACAAATGAATTTTATGCTGAGTAAACAATTATGACTTTTCTATTAAAACTGTTTAAGTGCTGAATGTCTTTGTTACGTATCCTGCAGTAAGACAAGACTGAATAGGGCTGCCAGCCTTCAGGTGGGGCCTGGAATCCCCCCAGAGTTTCAACTGATCTCCAGACTTTAGAGATTAGTCCCTCTGGAGAAAATAGCAGCTTTGAAGGGTGGACTTTTAAGATATCGCATCCCTGTTGAATTCCCTGCCCCTCCCAATCCCAAACTCTGCCTTCCTCAGTTACCATCCCCAAATCCGAATTTCCCAAGCCAGAGTTGGTGTCCTAGGAACAAGCATGACAGGTTGGTCCTAGGTAACCTGGACAGATGGCATAAAAGTTCTCTAATTTTTTTTAATAGGTATTGCCCTTTTCCCCTACTGGTGTTTAGGGGACTTTTTCAACAGGGAGAACAACATGGGGGGAAGAGGTAACTTTCTACAGCATCAATCCGTAACACCTCCTTCCCCTGCTGCTTTTTAGGGCCAAAAGGCACAATGGGAGTTTTGCAGCACAATCCTATGCATGCTTACTCAGAAACAAGTCCCACTACACACAATGAAACGTACTCCTAGATAAGTGTGCACAAGCTTATTAGTAACACTGATAGTCTACACACAATAGACTTACAGTGGCTTAAAGCTATCGCCTCTTTTTCGCAAGGAACTTCGGGGACTCTGGTAATTCTAGAGGGGTAGCTTTGTTCATTTGTTTGCTTCATCTATAGCCTGCCCTTCTCACTGATTCTTAAGGCAGATTACAACATAGTTTTATGTCTGTTGCAGCAAAAATCAATAGGGGTCTTGTGGCACTTTTAAAGACTAACAGCATTTTATTCCAGCGAAAGCTTCCCTTCCACTTTACATCTGAAGAACAGATTATTCCAGTTTACACTGGAACAAAATAATAAGACTTCAAGGTGCCACAAGGCTCCTATTTATTTTGGCAGCTATAGACCTGTAAGGCCACCCGGAGATCAGTATACTCAGAACTACAGACAATTGCAAGGCTTCCTTGAGGGAAGCCATAAAAATTAAGCGGGTATAAAACTGATTTTGTAATGTAGAGCTGCTCTTTGTTTCCTTACAGACCAGTTCCACGTATGCCACGGAAGCTCTTTTCCAGCTGTTCAAGGGCATGCATGAGCAGCAAAAAGCCAGTACTAAATACACGTGAACTGGATTTCTGAACTGATTTTAAATCAGCCTGCCTGCATGGACATCAACCACAGTATGTAACACTGGCAGACCTGCCATACATTCCTAGCTTTTTAACTGCTGCTCCTGCACATTGCACAGGTCAAAAGGTAAGTAGAGAAGAGCTTGTGATTATTACATCATAACTTATGATGCGTTTCCACAAAACAGATTATTGCATTCCAAACTAGAGCACAAGAATACACACGGCATCTTGTGAGGGGCTGATGACCTCCGTTCCAAGCAAATATGTTTATGATAAAAGAGAAATAGATCTTACTGGACTGGGAGTTAGAATCATAGAATCATAGAGTTGGAAGGGACCACCAGGGTCATCAAGTCCAACCCCCTGCAAAATGCAGGAAATTCACAGCTTCCTCCCCCCCACCACACCCCTAGTGACCAGAAGATGGCCAAGATGCCCTCTCTCTCATCATCTGCCTAAGGTCACAGAATCAGCATTGCTGACAGATGGCCATCTAACCTCTTCTTACAAACTTCCAGGGAAGGAGAGCTTACCACCTCCTGAGGAAGCCTGTTCCACTGAGGAAGCACTCTACCTGTTCAGTCTCCATTTTAGTCTCATGACAACTACTTTGTAAGTGAGTTTAGACTGAAAGGCCATTTATGCATGGGAGGTTTTGCCTTGGATTTGCCGCTCTCTAGATGCACATTTTCCCCATCTGAATTCTCAAAACTCAAAAATAAAACCCGGTTCACCAGATTAGAGTCTGCCACTCATGTGGAGGAGTGGAGAATCAAACCTGGTTCTCCAGATCAGAGTCCACTCTCTTAACCTCTACACCCTGCTGGCTAACTAAATGCCACTTCCTGATCGCACCAAATATATTTGCCATCTCTCTAGAAATAGGAGCCCTACTGTTTAATTGTCAAGAAGAGAGACAGAATGTAGGGAGATTGCCAGAGGGAATGAAATGAATGAAATTAACACACTCTCTTGACAAGATGACATCTCTTGACAACTTAATTGCTGTATCCCAACCACAATTAACATAGTAAAGCACCCAGCATCTAAAAGCAGCTCATCAATGTGGGAGTAAGGATGCAGCAAAACCTGACTGCAGGGAAAATCCACATACCTTTCTAAGCAGAAAGACCATTTAAAAAAAAAAAAATAGAGGATACTAAAAAGCACATTTGTTTGGAAAGTACGAAAGGTACTTCTCCATAAATGCATAACTAAGTTATGGAATCTCCACCACTAGCCCTAAATAGCCTGTGCCTGGCATACCTACAGGAACACACTTTACCCCCTCCTCCACTCCTTTCTTCCACCCTGACCTTTAAGATCAACTGGGAACATTCTTCTAAGTATAAAATCTGTATCCAAAATCAGATCTGCATTGAGACACTCTCAGTGGCAGTCCATCTTCCTCTGGAGACTTGTGAAAAGCTGACTTTAAAGATAGTTTCAGAGGGTAGCTGAGCTGGTCTGCAGTAAAACAACTGGATTCAAGTCCAGTAGCACCTTAGAGATCAACAAGATTTTTGGAGTGTACGCTTTCAAGAGTCAAAGCTCTCGAAATTCACAAAGGGAGCGTTGACTCTCGAAAGCTTATACCCCAAAATTTTTGTTGGACTCTAAAGTGCTATTGGACTCAAATCTAGCTGACCTTAAAAGTGTTCTCTAGAAGCCATAAGGTGGTTTTATTTGATTGAAACGACTTTTGTTGGCCAGGGATGAGGAGGGGCATAGAGTAATCAATATATTGTTACCCACCCTGAGTTCTTGGGCTGGGGGTGGGAAGTTCACTAAACCAACAGACAAACTAGTTGCAGTGACGATCTAGATGGATTTCATAAAAAGGAGCCAACAATTTTACAGAGACTATTAACCACAATGGCAAAATGGCACCTTGATGTTCAGAAGAGGTATCCCTCTGATAACCAGATACTGGGACCAAACAGCAGCAGATGGCATCTTAACTATTCCCTCTGGGCCAGCTTCCTAGGGGCATCTGGCTTCCACTCTTGATTGAGAAATGCCATCCTTACATTTTCACGTGCCTCTCAGGCACTATTCAAAGCACATAGGAATACAGCTAATGCAGGCTAGAAGTGGAAGAGAAACCAAATGGCTCTTTGAGGCAACCTGTGCTTTGCATTTATATCATAATCCAGTTTCAGCACAGGCTGTATCATGTGTGAACACACCCACAAGCTACCGCTGAAAGAACAGCAAAGACAGAACCAACGGTCATCATTAAACAGGGGTAATTTCTGTTTATTATGTCCTGTCAAATTCATGTCCACCTCAAGATGATGACTGGGGGTGGGATGTTGACAGACTGCAATTTCTGCATGTGTGCATGGGCAGACCCCAGGTAACCTTGCAAGGTCCAAACCTAGTGCTTCCACTCAGGGCTTGTCCTCTCATTTAAGGCCACACATATTCAGCCATTCACTATTCAAAAACACTTTTAAACTAGTCTGTTTTTTTACTTCATTTCTGGACAAACTACACATGCTGCCAAGAGTACAGATTTTTTTAAAATACAATAAATTACTCTAGAAATAGTCATAATTTACATTTGCATGGCACATCTGTTGAAACAGAAGAATGCTCCACTCCCTGTTAGAAGCCTCAATTCAGCAGACACGCTGCCAAACCTGGGCGAATGGTACCCTTCTTCTGCCTCCTTCGGGGTTCTCCAAGGACAACCTAAAGATCTGTGTTCAGGGGAGATCCACGATGGAGTATGGCTCACCCCAGCAAGGTTAAAATGTACAGAACCTAACTGAGACACACCAGATAGCTTGAGCCTATTCCCTGTCACTGCTCCAGGTAAACAGAAACCCAGAACTGGGGAGTTATGCACCGAGTGGATCCCATATAGATCCGATGAAGACATCCACTGCCCGATAGGCTACCGATTCTGTGTTCCCTACCACCAACTACACCCACTATTGTACTGCATTATCATTCCCACACGAGATAGGGGAATTTGGAAGAAGGCGACTTGAGATTTCCCTGCCCTTTAAAAAATAATAACCGGATCCTTCTCCTTCCTTGTGTGTGTGTGTCAAGTGCCATCAAGTCGCAGCCGACTTATGGGGACCCCTTTTGGGGGGGGGGTTTCATGGCAGGAAACCAACAGAGGTGGTTGGCCAGTGCCTTCCTCTGCACAGCAACCCTGGACTTCCTTGGTGGTCTCCCATCCCAATACTAACCAGGGCCGACCCTGCTTCGCTTCAGGGCCCCTGCACCAAAGACATCCCATTGGCATCAGAATCTGGGCATAGATGCGGCCACTTGACGCACGGGAGGTTTCGCCCTGGACTTGCCCCTCCCTAGATGCACATTTCCCCCATTTGAATTTTCAAAACTCCGCATTATGGGGGGTGGGGGTGGGCTTAATGGTTGAGTTTTGAGAATTGGGATTGGGGGGGGGGGAGAAACGTGCATCTGGAGCAGCAGCAGATCCGAGGCCAAACCTCCCGCGCCTAAACGACCCGCCTTTCAGCCCGACTTGGCTATCAGCGACCCCGGCTGAACTGATGCATGCATTGACACCCCCCCCTTTTCCGCGCTAGCCCCCCCCCCACGGTCGCGCCCGGGTCGTTTCCCTGCCAGGATCCCCCCCTCCCCTCCCCTCCTCCCCGGCCTGGACGCACAAAAGCCGAGCGGCGGAGCCCCCCCCCCGGGGCCGGGCGGCTCCCCGCGCAGCCTCCTGGCCTCCCCTGCAGGCGCCGAGGCAGGGGAGGGGGCGTGCGAGCCGAGGTGCCTACCAGGCAGGGGAGGGGGCGCGCTCCGGACCCTCCTGCGGCCAGCCCCGTCCGCATTGGGCTCTGCAGTCCTCGCCCGTCTCTCCGCCGCCCTCCGTGGCTCGCCAGCGGTGCAGCGTGTGCGTGGGTGGGTGGGGATGGCTTGCAATACAAAGCCGCCGCCGGCAGAAACAGCCCTGCGCTGCTGCAGCAGCAGCTGCAACTTACGGGTTCCGCTGGGGTCTCCTGGCGCGCGGCGGCTGCTGCTGCTCCTGGTCTGGCGCGCGCGCCGCCCTCTGCCAGGCGGCCCGGGCAGGGAGGGGAGCCGCGGCCGGCCGGGGCAAGGGAGGCGCCTCCGCCGCGACTCAGAGGCGGCCCTCGGCAGCACCTGTGACCGCCTGTCACCCTCCCCGCCTCCGCCCCTTCCCGGCGGCGCCCCCTGGCGGGGGAAAGGCCGCCCCTGGTTCCCAACCTTTTTTTGACCGGGGACCACTAAGGACTTTTTAATTCGCTGCAGGGACCCCCAGGCCCAAAATAAAAATTCCGAGAGTTTGAAAGTAAACTTCAATCCTAGCTGTTAGTTAAACGTTAAACTTAGAATGATATTTGAATATATATTTTTTATAATCGAGAACTTTTAATTGAAAATATTAATTTATTCTGGATTTATAACTTTGTTTCGCGGGCCTTAATTTCGTTCTCACGGAATTTGGAGGGAGGGGGCACTGATCGGGACCCTTCTCATGGTCTAACACATATAAGGCCAGCCCAAAACCCCAGTTCTTTGTCCTTCCCAGGGAGAAGCATTTTCTCTCTCCTTTGGAATGACCCAAAGTACTTTGCTACATGTTATTTGTTTGTGTGTATCTCTGTGGGGTATTGTTACTCTTCTCTATGCCTTATAATAAACCTATATCCTTTCTACTATGAATGTGTGGTCTGAAGCTGTCTTAAGAACATGGTTTGTGGTTTCCTATTGCACTCTCTGGCATTGCTTTGGTAAGTAGTCATCTAGTCCAACCCCCTGCACAATGCCGGAATTTCACAAATACCTCCCCTGCTCACCCCCCCCCCCCCGTGACCCCTGCTCCGTGCCCAGAAGATAGCCAAGATGCCCTCCCTTCCTAATGTCAACTGGGGGTCCTCGCTGGAGATCTCCTGCTGTTACGACTGGTCGAACAATTTACGGAGATGCTGGGTGGGTTGCAGAACAACCGAGCTCAGCCTCTCAGAAGTAATTGTAAAACAAAACAAAAAAGAGTGGGAAAGGTCAGAGAAATGAATACCTATTGCTGTGGAGGGAGGAGGGAGTTTTGCTGGAGCTCATTGCTCTTCTTTTTGTTTGTTTAAAGTGCCTAGACAGTCTCCCTCCCAAGTAGCGCAGCTGTGAAGCATTTGGCCTCTAAAAATGATAAACTGGCATTAAATAAAGCTTACAGCGCTGAGCAGGCAAGGGTTTGTCCGTTGATTCCACGGATTGTTTCACCTGTTACTTGTGAGGTCACAGGTGCTAGCCACTACCTGCCTCTAACAAATCTGCAATTCTCAAAGGGCTCAAAATAACAATGCAAGTACTATAGGGTGGGGAGAACTAAATTGCTCTAGCCCTAATCCATTGCTGTTTATAACAGAAAATTGTTAATATGGTGTAGAAGGTGGAAGAAAGCTATTTTTAAACTAAATGTCCATTCTAATAAATATAATAATATAATAAACATCTAATAATATAATCAGTAATCGATTTCTGGTCTCATTATGAGAAGACATGAGTCACTAGAAAAGACAGTCATGCTAGGAAAAGTTGAGGGCAGCAGGAAAAGAGAAAGACCCAACAAGAGATGGATGGACCCAATAAGGAAGCCACAGCCCTCAGTTTGCAAGATCTGAGCAAGGCTGTCAAAGATAGGACATTTTGGAGGACATTGATTCATAGGGTCGCTATGAGTCGGAAGCAACTTGACTGCACTTAACACAACACAATCGATTTCTGCATTCTTTAGTGTGTGTCATGTTTAAATGTTTATGCTTTGCTTTCAGGTTTGTTTCAGCTCTGTTTCAGAATTCTGCTGTTGTTGATATCCCATGCTTGCTCTGCAGAGGAGACAAGTGTGAAAGAAAAACCCCTCTCCAAGGTGCAGAGAGAGAAAGAGAGCGATTCCACTGAAGTCCATAGCAACCCTACTGACACTGACTAATCACCATGTGGCATGGTGCCAGTGCCCTCATGGGTGGCGCACACAAGGGTTCAAGTCTCAGGTTGTGTGGGCCTCAGGCAAGGAGAATGCAGATGCTGGGGCAGCAACAAAGGGCCTCCATAAATCGCATTCCTGCCAACTTCCCAGTAGCTCCCTGGGGAAAGGAACTCACATGCCAAGGAGGAGGCATGGGTCTGGGTCACACTAACGGGTATGTTGGCAGGGAAGCAAAGCTCACCTTTTGCCTAGCAGCAGTAAAACGCCACCAACTCGTCTCACATAAATGGGCCGTGTGTGTGTTAGTCACTTCTGACTAATGGCGACCCTATGAATTAATGACCTCCAAAATTTCCTATGCTTAACAGCCTCACTCTGGTCTTGCAAACTGAGGGCCATGGCTTCCTTGACTGAGTCAATCTATCTCATGCTGGGTCTTCTTCTTTTCCTGCTGCCTTCAATTTTTTCCTAGCATTATTGTCTTTTCCAGTGACTCTTGTAGTCTCATAATGTGACCAAAGTATGACAGCCTCAGTTTAGCCATTTTGGCTTCTAGGGAGAGGATCAAGACATAGTAAAGGGCATTATACATTCTCTAGTAACCCTGCTGTTGACACCAGCCATATAGAGCAGGGCTAGAAAGACAGCAGAGAAAGGCATAGCACAGTGGAGAGGCCCAGGTGTAGCATACCCCAGGTCCCTGGTTCAAATCCCAGATAGGGATGCTGTCTGGACAGAATGCCAAGAAAGCTGAGGTTTTATCTCATCAAACAGAATAATGTTAGACGGGCCACTCATACTGATTGGCTGCCCCATGTGGCCATCATTTTGGATGGCAAGCCCCCATACTTCATCTCTGTACTGCACTCAGCACCTCGTGTACCCTCCCCCTCTGCCTGCCTTTATGTTGGAAAGTGTGTAGCCTTCCAACCTTTCACTTGCCCCTTCCCGTGCTCCCACTGGACCACCCACTCAACTCCTTCAGTGTGAGCTGCATGCTGAACTGATCGGCAAGCAGAGGACAGGAACATACCCTTATCTATCAAACCCCAGTCAAAAGGAGGCACAGCTGTACAGCAATCCACATGTTAATAACATCAAGGCTAGCATACTGAAAGCAAATCAGATAAATGGGGTTGTCATTCAACTCTCTTGGCCCAGCAAGTCTCCTGTGTCTCTGCAAGCTGTACTGATGGATCACAAGGTATAGCAGTGTGGTCCCAACCACCACATGCCCAAAACAGGAGCTGTTGTGCCACAACTGTTGTTTATTAAGCAGTTTGCAGTAGGATATAGGCTAGAACAAGAGTTGGCAACCCGTAGCAGAGCAACCAGATGCATACTGGTCATTGCAGCTGTTGGACATGGTATAGACCCAGCAGACGGTTGACCCTGTGGGGAATGAGATGCTTCCTGGTTTCTTCCCCATTAGACGGCTTCCTGCAAAGAGTCCAAAGAGACACAAGTTTCACAGATGTTTCATTGTCACAGCATGGTGTAGTGGTTAAGAGCGGTCATTTGGAGCGGTGGATTCTGATCTGGAGAACCAGGTTTGATTCCCCACTCCTCCACATGAGCGGCGGAGGCTAATCTGGTGAACCGGGTTGGTTTCCCCACTCCTACACACGAAGCCAGCTGAGTGACCTTGGGCTAGTCACAGTTTTGCTAGAGCTCTCTCAGCTCCACCTACCCTACAAGGGTGTCTGTTGCAGAGAGGGGAAGGGAAGGTGATTGCAAGCCAATTTGATTCTTCCTTAAGTGGTGGAGAAAGTTCTTCTTCAAAGAGTAAGCGGGCTCCAAAGGTCTGCGTGTGGTGCTCTGAAAAGGTACACAGCTCTCCCCCCCTTGGGGGGTTCCCACAGCTTAGGCTGCCCCTGTTGGGGGACATAGTGAACCATTGAGCCAATATTCGCCACTGGTGGTGAGTTGTAGTGGAACTGTTTCTGTTTGGGTTGCTGCAGGCTCTGCTCCTGCAAGGCAATAGGCATCATAGGTGATTTGGTCAGCAGTAGAATAGATTGGAGTGGCTGTCAGTACAGGTTGCAGTTGTATTTGCTGAGTCCCGCGTTTGCAGAGGAGGGGGTTACACTGGCATGCTATCAGGCAGATGGTCCAATAATGTATTCCATAAGGTATATTGCACTGGTGTTTGGGCATACCCAGGGTGAAGGGTCTTAGAAAACCAGCGAAGTCCAACTCTACCCACAGCATGCCCCTGATAGTGCCCAAACCTATGCCAGTGCAGGAGCTACTTTGGCATGGTGACAGCAGTTTTTGCTGCCACCTTATCACCCGATAGGCTTGCTTATTTATTTATTTAGCCAGCGTGGTGTAGTGGTTAAGGGCGGTGCTTTGGAGCGGTGGACTCTGATCTGGAGAACCGGGTTTGATTCCTCCTCCACATGAGCGGCAGACGCTAATCTGGTGAACTGCGTTGGTTTCCCTGCTCCTCCACATGAAGCCAGCTGGGTGACTTTGGGCTAGTCCCACTCTCTCAGCCCCACCTACCTCACAGGGTGTCTGTTGTGGGGAGGGGAAGAGAAGGAGATTGTAAGCCAGTTTGATTCTTCCTTAAGTGGTAGAGAAAGTCGACATATAAAAACCAACTCTTCTTCTTCTAAACATTTATATCCTGCCTTTCTTCTTGGCTCAAGGCGGCTTACAATAATAGTTAAAACATCCCCAGCTAAAAACAAAATATAAATAACAGGCCCCAAATCCCTTCCCCCTTATCTCTGAGAGATACTCACATAAGGCTAAGTCATCATCCTAAACCCTTTTGAGACAGTACTCCGGATTGCCTTGTAAGTCTTACATTTTGGATAATCAGCTCATCAAAGAATGGAAAACGCTCAGCAGTAAGTGGGAGTTTTAAAAAATATTTTCCATTTAATAGAGCAGCATTCGTGGTGCGGTATACATAGGGGTAATGCAGTTAATCAAGGTTTTGATTCACGGATTTGATTTCATAACCACTCGTGTCCATGTGGATATAGTTTAGAGTTATCTACACCATTTTAAACATGCCAAAGAAAGGAAATGTTCTGTCTTTTTTAGCAGGAGTAACAACATATTGTTGAACAGAATGTTAAAGAACAATGAGAACAGTTGTTGGCAACTGAGCAGGCTATTGGATAGGAAATCCATAAATACCATTAGAAACTTTTATAAGTGCTATGAACATTTCTAAACCTAGAATTGTTGCATTGCTTCCAGTGACATCCGCTCAGAGGTTTCTGTTGGCAATCGCCAGGTCTTAGCAGAACGCTTAAGTTCTGACTATTTTATTGAAAGCTCATTTTTCAAAATATGTTACGCTTGGCACTGACGGACTAGTACCAAATGTGAATGGACTGAAATTATGAAATATGTTAAGAGTCCTCCCAAACCAAGACATTTTTGATAAATATTTTCACATAATAGTAAATGCCAAGTGAAAACGATGGAGATGTGTGGGCATGTTTGACAAATATGAAACCATATTTTACACATCTGGTTATTAAAAAACCCAATGTGTCACATCCCTTCGATATGAAATATAACTAAATATCTCTAAAGTTGTGCTAAAACTGGTAAAATAGAGACAGTGGTCTTAATACCCAGCCATCAAAACAGACTAGAAACACCAGGCAGGCCCAAGAGAGACGTGCTTATAATATCTCCCACAGATGTTCCAGGCTAGGGCTTTAGTGAGTATCAGTGTGTGTGTTGGGGGACTCAATGGAGGAGCCTCCCAAAATACTTCTCTACAGTCATTGGCTATCTTGATTTCGTTCAGGATAAAAATGCATCTGAACTCATCTTTATGTGACATAGGAGAGGAAGCAGTCTCTCGGGTTTGCTACATATGTTAGATTCAGGCCGGCAAGGATTTTATAGGGTCCATATGTGTTCTGAGAGTGCCTGTTGCAGCAACCTTGCTGAAGTCAAGTAATTCTGATCAATGCCCATGTGAGCAACCTGTGGTGTAGTGAGTGGTGTAGTGGTTAAGAGCGGTGGTTTGGAGCGGTGGACTCTGATCTGGAGAACTGGGTTTGATTCCCCACTCCTCCAAGAGCGGAGGAGGCTCATCTGGTGAACTGGATTTGTTTCCCCACTCCTACACACGAAGCCAACTGGGTGACCTTGGGCTAGTCACCTACCTCACTGGGTGTCTGTTGTGGGGAGGGGAAGGAGATTGTAAGCCAGTTTGATTCTCCCTTAAGTGGTCGAGAAAATCGGCATATAAAAACCAACTCTTCTTCTTCCTCTTCCTCTTCCTCTTGTTATGAAGACAGGTGGGACGTAAACATACACCTTGAATTGTGCTCAGAAGACAAGAGGATAGTTATGTAGATGCAGAAAGGCTGGCGCAATTTCAGCCCAGTCATTTATCCCATCAGAAGATGCAAGGTGTATTTGGGTCCCCACTGGGGAGAAAGGTGGGGTATAAATAAAGTAAATAATAAAGAACACGCGCTGTATGGCATGCACCAGCAAGCAGACCAGTGTGTGTCTCACACTTCCAATTGATGCACAGGGGAAATGTGTAAGTTATCCGGGCTGTGTAACCGTGGTCTTGGTATTTTCTTTTCTGACATTTCGCTAGCAGCTGTGGCAGGCATCTTCAGAGGAGTAACACTGAAGGACAGTGTCTGGCGAAACGTCAGAAAAGAAAATACCAAGACCACGGTTACACAGCCCGGATAACCTACAAGAACCAATGAACTCTGACCGTGAAAGCCTTCGACAATATTTTGAAATGTGTAAGCTTCACATGAACATAAACCTGCCATCTCCCCTGCATGAGTTCCCTGTGGAAATACAAACAGTGGAAACCTGTGGCACACTTTAAGTTGTTGGTGCTGCTGTTGTAATTCTTATTCCTTTTTCATGGGCCATACCGATCTATCAATATTGCCCCTTTTATGTAGACCATAGTATTTCACAAATGGAGAGGAAGAACATACTTAAGGCCGAAAATAGGTTCCTCGGCATATAACTCTCATCTGACCAAAGCGCAGAATTGGAAAAATTCAAGGTGCTTGTTTTCATTCTGGTATCTAGGAATGTGAAACATTTATTCAACTCTGTGAAGGGCTGGTGACTTAAAAAAAAAAAAAAGATGCTGGCTCCTAAAAACTGGTGCTGGCATTCGGCATCTGAAATATTTTTAAGCCTCTCTCAATCAAACAAGCCAAGCCACATGCCACAGGCTTAATATCCTCAGGGAGGGCTTCGCCCAAGCCTATCTGATCTAGTGAAAATGCCTGCCCCCGTTAGGATAATCAAAGGACCCCGAGCATGAGCAAAAGCAAGCCTTCTCAAAAGAAACGGTGCTGAGATATGACGTAATGGGTAACAAGATACAACTGGGGAAATGGAACTAAGTTATTTACCAAGCCCTGTTTCACAACAGGTATTTTGCAATTGTCAATAAAAATTGTTATCATTCATCTTGAGTGACAGATAACGTCTATTGTTTTTTCCCTACAGGAAATCCTAATCTGGATTTCATCTACATTCTTGTTATATTTGAAATAATTAAAACCTGCCCAAATAAATGCATTCTGATGATTCAACCTCCCACCCCCTACCCGAACTCAGTAGGCTTTTAAAAAGAATGCCTACAACACCGACTGAAAACTGCCCAGAAGAATATAAACCCACTCTTAGAATCTCATTCTGTTGCAATTGATCTCCTGAGACTTTGGGGTTCCCCCCACCCCCAGTGATATTATCTTTCTTTTAGTTACTATAGAGATGGACAAAAGAGGAAAATAGTCGTTTGCCCATTTGGCTGAAAGGAAACTCCCATCCTCTCCATTTCAGAAATGGACTTGAACAAAAATTAAGCTACAATGTTTTGGTACATTTAGGATTAAATTCCCAGATTTTATTTGTGTTTGTTGCTGGGATCCCTTTGATGAACAAAATGCTTGCAGATATGCTTACTTTTACTGACTAGTTTCCTTCTCAGGGCAAATGGCTCATGGATACTTTGGGGTAATTTAAGGTAAACAAATAGATACTTCCAGAAACTGGTTCTCCTGCAGCAGAATTGATCATAGGGCACTTTCACACAGCCCAAATAATGCACTTTCAATCCACTTTCAATGCACACTGAAGGTGGATTTTGAGCATAGCCTTTTTAGTTTTACTAAAGTCTCTTCGTTGGCTTCTCCTCTTTTCACCCAATTAATGTATGGGTTCCACTTAGTCTTCAATTCCATTTCTTCTGTTTCTCCCATCGTCTGTTGTTTTAAGTATCCCAATACATCTGTTTGCACATATTCGAACACATAATTATTCCACCTGTCCATAGTCCATTTTGTTTTATCTTTCCATCCAAAAGCTATAACTGCGTGAGCCGCTAATATCATCACTTTAAACATCTCTTGTTTACTCTTTTCTACCTTCTCACACCCCATTATTCCCATAAACATCAGGTCTACAGTTACTTGAAGTCTAATCTTAAACAATTCTCTAATTTTACTAAGTATTTTGTTCCAAAATTCTATTACCCTTGGGCACTCCCACCACAAATGTGAGAACCACCCCTCTTTTGCGTAACAATGCCAACAGTTCGGTCTCATTCCTTTGACCATATGTGCTATTTGGGCCGGTGTTCTGTACCACTTCAGCATTATTTTCCTTTCCAACTCTTTATATCTATCCATCTTCAACATTTTAATACCTTTCATCATTTTATTCACCATTTGTGTTGATATTGTAGTTTCTTTTGCCCATTTTGCCTGTATTATTCATGAATTCTTTATCTCTTATCATCATTCTGTATATTTTCCCTGCTAATCCTTTTCTAATATATGCTTCACTCTTTATTAACTCTTCCAATTCATTGTCCTCTCTTTTCATACATTCTCCCCATCTTCCTTGTTTTACTGCTTCATATAGTCCCCTCAGTCCCAGCCAATGTCTTTGGCCCACTTCATCTAATACTCTCTGAAAAGGTTTCAAATTTCCTTGGTGATCTAATATGTCCTTCACTCTATAATAACCCTTATTTTTCATTTTTATCCCTAAGTTACCATCTATGACCCTTTCTTTCACGCAGACTATTGGGGTCCATCTTGATTGTTTGTTCATCCACTTCATTTTCCATTTCTTCCAAACACTCAATACTGCCCGTCTTGGGCCCTTGGTTAATTGTAAAGCTTTATTTAAATTTTCTGTAAATATCCCATATTTCCCCATACCTTGATTTAATTCATTCTCTACTCTTATCCATTTAATATTTTCAGCTCCCTCAATCTCCATCAATGCTTTTAAATGAAATGCTTCATAATACTAAGAACATAAGAATTGTAATTGTGGGAGACCCCATCCCAATTCCTCCTGAGGAGCATAAATAATTTTCTTCATTACTCTTGCCTTCTTTCCTCCATATACCCATTTCCTGATAGCTTCATCCCACGCACCCACTTGCCGTGAATCTAGTTCCACTGGGAGAGTCTGAAACAAGTACATCATTTTTGATATTATAAACGTTTTGGCTGCCCTAATTTTATTTAATATACTCAAGCTTTTATTCTTCCATTCCTCCATCTTCTTACTCATTTTTTTCCATATCTTCTTATAATAAATATTTACCATTCTTTCTATATTCTTTGGTAACTGTACTCCCAAGTATTTTATCTTTTTAATGTCTGTTTTCATTCCTGTATATTTCCTGACCTCCTCTTTTTCCTTTTTCGTTCCATTGAACCACATAATTTACGATGTTTTTAATGTTTACTCCCAGCCCTGAAATATTCTTGAAATCTTGCAAAATAATCATTAGCTCTTTAAGACCTGCCAATGGTTGTTCCATTATCAATAATATATCATCTGCGAACTGATTAATTTTCACCTCCTCTTTTCCTATCTTATATCCCTATATTCTTACACTGTTACGAATTCTATCAGCCAAAGGTTCCATTGCCAATGCAAACAGCATTGGTGACAATGGACAAACTACCCAAATTGTTTGGGTCCAAAACCAAATATTACCTTGAAATGTCATTTATCACTCAGTTGCTCCCCTCTGATGGTTGCTGCATACCCAACATGTGTTTTTTTTCCTGCATGGAAACAATCTCTACGAAGAAAACAAATGTACTGTGTCTTCTTTATGAAATCAGCAGAGTGTTTTGTTTCCCCACAAAGAAACGGGAAAATGATGCACATTGAATGAAGCATGTATGGGCTACGGGTTGGCCAGGTTAGAGAACCAAAATTGTTGTTTCCTAAGGAAAGAGAATAGATTTCTTTTGCTTCCATAGGCAAAGTTTGATTACCATATTTGGGATTGAGAATAATGTTTGCCTAGGACAGATTGGATTTAGATTAGGTTTTTGGGGCTGAGCCTGAGGAGGGCGGGGTTTGGGGTGGGGAGGGACTTCAATGCCATAGAGTCCAGTTGCTGAGGTGGCCACTTTCTCCAGGTGAACTGATCTCTATTGGCTGGAGATCAGTTGTAATAGCATAGATCTCCAGCTAGTACCTGGAGGTTGGCATCCCTATATTTACCTTGATTTTTTTTTTTACATGAAAGAGAAGCTATGCCTGGTTCCTCAGAACCTCACACTCCATTTTTGTCCTAGAGGTGCCTTTAGCACTTTGATTATTCCTTCTGTCTGCTCACACCAACGTGTACAATCTGTAAAGTAAAGATTACTCTTGGCACTGTGCAGTTAAAGGGCCAAAAGACATGTTTCTTTGAGTTGGATCCAGGTGACCTGGGCCTGGCTCACTTTCCCCACAACCACAGAGCAGTTGTGGTGTGAGGGAAGGGATACTGCCTTCCCTTATCCATGACATTTTCTGAAACCAAAGTGGCCCTGATGGGAAGTTACTGTCCTCCATTATGGAGCTGCACATGCAGTATTCCATGTATCCAAGCAGTGAGGATTTCTCTTGACTGTCCCAGTCCTGTAATATTATGATTTAGCAGTCCTTGCTGTCTTGTGTCAATATTTATTTATCTAAAAAATTATATACCACACTTTTTCCTTTACAGGACTCATATATGGTTGCCAGCTCTGGGGATACAGTTGCCAACCTCCAGGTACTAGCTGGAGATCTCCTGCTATTACAACTGATCTCCAACCAATAGAGCTCACATCTCCTGGAGAAAATGGCCGCTTTGGCAATTGGACTCTATGGCATTGAAGTCCCTCCCCCAACCCCGCCCTCCTCAAGCTCCACCCCAAAAACCTCCCGCCGGTGGCAAAGAGGGACCTGTCAACCCTGTCTGGGGATGGGAAATTCCTGGAGATTTAGGGGCTGAGTTTGGGGAGGGCGGAGATTGGGGTGGGGAAGCAGTTCAGCAGAGATGTGGTGCCATAGAGTCTACCCTATGTAGCTGCCATTGTCTCCAAGGGAACGGATCTCTATAGTCTGGAGATTAGTTGTGATTCCAGGAGAACTCCAGGCCCTACCTGGAGATTGGCTCGCAAAGAATAACAGCACGTGACTCAAATTTAGACTCTGTTGAATAAACATGCAGTGTCATACAATACAATACAAACAACAACCTCCCTCTAACTGTCTAGTAACACCATAAACAAGTTTTCTACAATTTTCTACAATTTTTCCAGTATTAAAAAAATCACTTTATTAAGCTAGAGGCCCACTTCTAAAAGGTGTCGAGAAGAATGCTCAGTATCTACGTATTTCATTGGTAATTGAAAGCACTCTGTATCTGGAATGAATAGTCATCCCTTTGCTGTCTTTAATTTGGATTCAAAGTCTTCTTGGGGCTTAGCCCACAATTATATTAGCTCATTTTTGCTTTCACTGTAAAAAAAAAAAATGTACGTCAGAGCCATTCATACCTTCCAACTCTCTATTAAAGCCGGCAATTCCAGTTCTGCATTGCCTGGGACCAGTATTAGGGAACTTTAAAAGAGCTTCTAAAATAACCGTGGCATCATAAAATTATAATTTTATTATGATTAATAGGAATACCTTTTCCGTCTGACATCACAAAGCACACAATGCAATTGCCGTGGCTCAGGGAACACTGGGTAGCTACGCTGTCGGTCCGCTTCTCTCCCATTGTTCTCAGTCTGAGCCAGCAGAGCAGCTTCTGCCCTACATTCCTGGGAAGTGAATAATATCAGCAGAGATTACCCTCTAGTACCACATCTATTACTAACAGGCCATTATAAAGATTGAATATAACCTAATTAGGAAATGCTGTAGTCAGCTGGGTGTGGATGTGGGCCGGTGAAGAATCATTTTACATGAGCGCTGCTTGATATAAAAAGGGTGTTCGCGGAAGATAAAGGAAAGGTACCTAATGTGGTTCTCAGTGCTGAGCTCAGATTTCACAAACAGAGCGTACATTCCTCATATGGTTACTAGTGAGCTAGGACAGATCAAGGGCCTGTCCCTGAAATTCTCCTATTCAAAGTCTAGGTACTGCACAAAGACAGAGGGCGAAAACTCACGGTCGCTTTAGCCTTCTTTATTCCCTGTTTCAGCCAGGATTCAGCCAGGATCGAACGCACGTTCAGCAAAAATGCATGCATTCAATCCTGGCTGAATCCTGGCTGAAACAGGGAATAAAGGAGGCTAAAGCGACCATGCGTTTTCGCCCAGTATCAGTGCAAACCACATTTAACCATCAGCTTGTTTCTTGTTTCTTTTTTAAAAATTAAGATATATTAATGAATAAATTCTGAAGTTTAGAGTAAGAGGCATATTGAAAGGAGGTATGGACACAGGGGTATTGTCTCCATCATCTACAATTCTAATTGGAATATCCCAGGAAATTTGGTTTGGAGCAGATGATTGTTCTACTTGCAGAAGGTGAAAAATTGTCCATTTCGCCACCATTTGTGCTAAGAGAGGTCAACACAATTATTAATTGCCTGACCCTTTCATTTTAAGTACCTAAGAACTTGTAATATCTAACTAAATTAATAAGGATAAGAAAGTTGCTTCTTCGTTTGAGGTGGATTAGGTGGTGGCCTTAAAACAGTAATGTGTGTATTTTTTTTATGTCACTGGTACACAAATGTACCATGACTACAGGTTTAACTCCAGCACTGTATCAGTATGGTGCCCATATCTCATGGGTAATGCAACTATCATATATCTCATTCTTATGGGTGACCCTATCCTATGTGAATTAAAACATCCGAAAGGTGGAGCCACAAAGACTGTCCACTAGCCTTTTCAGAGGATGTCTACCAATTGTGGAATGCCCTGTTCCTTTCCCTTCACTTAACATCTTCTTGCAAGGGGCAAAGACGTTTTGCGCACATGGATTTTGATATTGGTTTTATATTGTGATATTATTCTTTATTGAATGTATACCATGCAGTACAGTTTTAGTAAAGTGGTTGTATACCCATGTTTTAATGAATGAAGCAATAAACAATATACATTGATGGGATCTGAACTACTGAAAGACCAGGAAAGAGATTTTGGAGCCACAGTGGGTAAAATCATAGAATAGAATCATAGAGTTCGAAGGGAACATCAGGGTCATCTAGTCCAACCCCCTGCACAATGCAGGAAATTCCGAACTACCTCACCCCCACACCCCCAGTGACCCATACCAGAAGATGGCCAAGGTGACCTCCCTCTCATGATCTGTCTAAGGTCATAGAATCAGCACAGCTGACAGATGACCATCAATGTCAAGTTGGTGTGCAGTAATGGTGAAAAAGGCAATTTCTCTCCTAAAGATTGTGAAGAAAAGGATTCAAAACATAATACCCTCATATAGATCTCATATAGATCTGTGGTGCAGCCATATTTGATATATGACGTACCAGTTTTAAAAAGGCTCTTTGATCGACTAAAAAAGTTCCCTGGATTAATTTGGGACTTCTTAAAAATTGAATTTTTTTTACAATATAAATACTTCTAAGGGAGAAGAAGGCCTTTTCCAGTATGGCTTAGCTGCAATTATTATGCCCTGGGCCTGCTCAGGGTCATAGATTGGAGCCCCAGAGCAATTATTCTCACAGATTAAATTTGCAATGTCTACAGTGCAATAAGAAGAGCTCTACTGGATCAAGCCAAGGTACGGTTGCCAAGTCCCCCCTGGCCACGGGCAGGGGACGGGGATTAGGGTTGCCGAATTCAGGTGGGAAACTCCTGGAGATTTGGGGATAGAGCCTGGGGAGGACAGGGACCTCAAGGTCTAATCCAGTGTTCTGTTTTCAACAGGAGACAGCCAGATACTTCAGGGAAGCTTACAAGCATGGCATGAAGTTAACAGCCTTCTACTACTGTTTGTCCTCAGCATCTGGTATTCAAAAGTATATTGCCTCCGAAATTAAAGGTCCTGTTTAGCTATTAAAATCAGTCCCAACGGAAGTTGGTTTCAGGTAGGCGGCTCAAGGTCGACTCAGCCTTCCATCCTTCCAAGGTCAGTAAAATGAGTACC
The DNA here is from genome assembly GCF_029931775.1 of Euleptes europaea. NCBI lineage: Eukaryota > Metazoa > Chordata > Lepidosauria > Squamata > Sphaerodactylidae > Euleptes > Euleptes europaea. The sequence goes on along the minus strand of NC_079318.1, from coordinate 34,376,198 downwards.
CAGCTTGCTGGGGGTAAAGGGAAGATGACTGGGGAAGGCACTGGCAAACCACCCCGTAAACAAAAAAAAAGTCTGCCTAGAAAACGTCAGGATGTGACATCACCACCCCATGGGTCAGGAATGACCCGGTGCTTGCACAGGGGACCTTTACCTTTTACTTTAACTATTATGGCCAACAGACATTTATGCGCCTATCCGCCATCCTCCAGAAATCCAAGCTGTTGGTGGTGAAGGGCATAGGTTACTGTGCTATCCATTACCTGCCTAAGGTGTGGTGTGCTGACAGTAGCATGTCACAAAGCACAGTATTACACAGCCATTTTTGGTGTGCCTGTACTGCCTGTTTGAATGAACGTTAAGATAACTTCAGCAGCTGAGTAAGAGAGTTGCTAATTGGCTGTGAGTGCCAAGGGATAAAAGGGATGGATGCACTATTTAGAAAGAAGTCCCCCACAAACTGGGTAATATTCCATACCGCGGAGGTGCCATGTAGGAGAACAAATCATCTATTCCTTTTCAGTTCGGACTGTGTATGTTCTGATTATTGATAGCGTTCATCTGGAAAGGCAGCCAAAACAGATGTGCCCATCCTGGGCCAGCAAACCCTCTTTGTCTGTCCTTCCCCACTAGTGCTGTGCTTCAAATAGGTCCAGTGATATATCAGTACAGCACATTTTGATCACTTTATGGAACGCTCCCTGCCCAGGTGTTTGATGGATGGAGTGTAATAATGTTTGGTCTCTTTGTCCCGCCAGTAGCAAATATAGTCTGTGCACACAGCACTAAACTTCTTCTGAATGTATTCCTACACTACACAAAAATCCCCCCAAATCCTTCATTTTGCTTCATGCAATACATGCTCTCACACTGATCCAACATTAGTCAATCAATCAATCACTCAATCAATCAAGTTTTATTTCGACACAATATCAGCTCTGAATAAAAATCAAAGTTAGGTTAAAATAATAAAATAAAATAATAAAAAGTTGATGATTCTGGGAAGGATGATTTGAAGGAGAGGAGGAAAGATCTTCTGTGGGGAAAGGTTTTCAATTAGCCGTTTACGAATCCCACTAGACCGGAGGCAGAATTTGGCTACTTGAATGGTTATCTCCCGAGAGGAGTCTGCTAAGAGAAGGGAACCAACGTTAGTCATATAATCTCTCATACCCATATGGTACATGTAGATTTGCTGGAGAAGGAGGATAGAACCTTTGCACGTTTAAAAACAAGGATATGGTAGATCATGGGTCTGCAATGCAGTGCTCATGGGTCTGCAATGCAGTGCTCATGGGTGCTACCGTGCCCACCAACACCTTTCTGGCTCCCACTAAGTGTTTTTTTTTTTTTAGGAAATGGGTGGGGCCAGGTAGGGCTTTTGCCTAGCAAGGCTTCTGATTGACTGTTGTAGATTTGATTGGCTGGGCAGATTTTTTTAAAATGTTGCTTTGGCAGCAGCTGCCACCACAACACAAAGATCTACGCTGTGTGACTGGTGAAGCTGCAGCAATCTTTTTGTGGCTGGCTCCATCTCCTGCAGCAGCCATTTTGTGGCAGCCATTTGGTTGCTGCGTCCACCATGCCATATTAAAATTTCATATGTGCCCGCAGGCTCAAAAAGGTTGGGGACCCCTGTTAACACCCAATTACTGCATCTGCTTGCTAGGGGAGTGCAAAGGCAGCAAAGATAATGGTAAAATTATAGTTTCAAGTAGAAGTTTCCATAATAGAAGTTCAGAGGGGAGGAAATAGCCTTTCTGAGAGCCAGCATGGTGTAGTGGTTAGGAGCATTGGACTCTAATCTTAGGGTTACCAGGTCCCTCTTTGCAACCGGCGGGAGGTTTTTAGGGCAGAGCCTGAGGTGGGCGGGTTTTGGGGAGGGGATACCATAGAGTCCAATACCATACAGTCCAATTGCCAAAGCAGCCATTTTCTCCAGGTGAACTGATCTCTTCCAGCTGGAGATCAGTTGTTATGGCAGGAGATCTCCTGCTACTACCTGGTGGTTGGCAACCCTATCTAATCTGGAGAACCGGGTTTGATTCCCCACTCCCCCACATGAGCGGCAGGCTCTAATCTGGTGAACAGGGTTGCCAGGTCCCTCTTCTCCACCAGCGGGAGGTTTTTGGGGCGGAGCCTGAGATGGGCGATGTTTGGAGAGGGGAGGGACTTCAATGCCATAGAGTCCAATTGCCGAAGTGGCCATTTTCTCCAGGTGATCTGATTTCTAGCGGCTGGAGATCAGTAGTAATAGCAGGAGATCTCCAACTAGTACCTGGAGATTGGCAACCCTACTGGTGAACTGGGTTGGTTTCCCCACTCCTCTCCCCACGACAGACACTTTGTGAGGTAGGTGAGGCTGAGACAGCTTGATGAGAACTGTGACTAGCCCAAGGTCCCCCAGCTGGCTTCATGTGTAGGAGTTGGGAAACCAACCCGGTTCACCAAATTAGAGCCCACCACTCCTAACCACTACACCACGCTGGCTCCCTCTCTTATATGCTCTTAATTTCTGTAAGTGGCAACAAGTTTAAGGGGGAGCTCAACATAGGTTGGTTTTCTTCAGAGAAGAGAGCACCAGTTATTTAGGACATATGTCACAAATGTAATGATCCCCCAAAAGAAGCTGCCTAGAGGGTGGCTGACTAGAGCAGTTTGTGCACTATGTGCTGTCAAGTCGCTTTAATGGCGACTCTATGGCCATTTATGCAGGGTCGATTCTGCTCCTTGCTCAATGCTGATTTTTTAAATCCGACCTTTAAAATGCCTATTTACGGTCTGATGCAAGAGGAGAAAGTCAAACAAATTCCACCCCCCCTCACTTGCTCTTTCGTTCCTTCGTTTGCATAGTCATTAGCAATAGTAGTTTGCATAGCTAATCCGCAGCTGGGATTCTACATGCTTCCTTCAGTGAATGCTTCGATGCGGGGCGGAGCAAATGCAAAAGGTCGCATTAAAGGGGCTCTTAAGAAATGCGAAGCAGGTATGCGCCAGCTTTGCAGTGACTTCTGGAATGACGGTTCAGATTGAAGAAATAAAAAAAAAATATGCGGGGCACTTTAGCCTGGAACGCGCTGCTAATTACCAAGCATAAATGGCCTATGAGTTACTGCCCTCCAAAATTTCCTATCATTAACAACCTTGCTCAGGTCTTGTGGATTGAGACAGTATAGTCTAATGGCTGTGAACATCTGAAAAGGCCTTAGCTCTGTGTACATAGAAGGCTTTGTCCCAATGTAATTTTTTTTTTTTTTTACTGAGTAGAAATCGGTGGATATCACTAAAAACAATCTTAAAATAAATCCCACTCAGTTCTGTGGAACTGGCTCCCAAGTAAGTACGGATAACAATGCTTGCCGCCCAAATCTGTTTTTGTAGTGCCCATTTTAGTAGTACACTACAGCAGAAAGGCATCTTCTAGGTCTAGGAGAAAGCGTGTGAGTGAAAGGAATCTGTGCTAATCCTGCAGTATTAGTCATGCTGCCAAATGATATAATACACATTTCTTAATTGACCACAAAGCATCTCAAGTTTGGAGTCTGGAACGGTAAATGCCAGCCACTCCCTTAAATGTGGTTTGCTCTTGAGCTATTAGCCTTGGCTGTGTGACGTCTGCAAACCAAAAGCTCCCAGACAAGAGAATACTAATTAATACTGCTTTCTTAGACTGAGCAGCTCTGTGTAGAGTTTTCATGTTCTGAGCATGTTGTTCACAGAAACTGCAGGGCTTCATAAATTAAAGTTTCATTATCAAGTCCCTGAAGTATTTGGGGTTCACTGTTTCATGTCAGTTTGGATACCTGCAGATACAGTAAGGCAAGGGTGTCAAAAATAAGGCCCGGGGGCCAGATCAAACCCTTTGAAGGCTGTTATCTGGCACGCAAGCTAGGGTTGCCAACCTCCAGGTACTAGCTGGCGATCTCCTGCTATTACAACGGATCTCCAGCCAATAGAGGTCAGTTCACCTGGAGAAAATGGCCACTTTATTCGGTAGGTTTATTCCGAAGAAAGTCCCATTAAGTTCAATGTGAATTACTACCAGGTAGAAATGTGCATAGGATTGCAGGCCTGGTCTCATTTCATTTTCTGATTACTGGCTTCTGATTTGAAGTTCATTCAGAACATCCCTGTCATTTAGAATGGAACAGAAAACAGCTGAATGTTGTTTTTTTAAAACCTCAAGAATGCTGTTTGCTTAGGTGCGCAAATACTTGAAGATGACTCATATCTGTGCTTCTGCAACGAGTCTGTAAATCTGTTGAACAGAATCTATATATCTAATTCTAAGGTGGATTGGTAATTGGTTGACCAATCGAACCCAAAGGGTGCTCATTAATGGCACAACTTCATCCTGGAGAGGAGTGACCAGTGGGGTACCACAGGGTCTGTCTTGGGACCTGTACTATTTAATATTTTTATAAATGACTTGGATGATGGAATAGAAAGCGTGCTAATCAAATTTGCAGATGACACCAAGTTAGGAGGGGTAGTTAATACCTCGGAGGGTAGAGTTCAGAATTACCTCGATAGACTGGAGAGCTGGGCCATAAGCAATAAAATGGATTTCAATAGGGTGACGTGTAAAGTACTTCACCTAGGCAGAAACAACATAAGGCACAGGTACAGGATGGGAGATAGTTGGCTTGGCAACAGTACATGTGAAAGAGATCTGGGAGTCTTAGTGGACCACAAACTGAACATGAGTCAACAGTGTGATATGGCGGCCAAGAAGGCCAATGCAGTTCTGGGCTGCATCAATAGGAGTATTGTGTCTAGATCAAGGGAAGTAATACTACCACTGTATTCTGCATTGGTCAGACCTCACTTGTGTTGGAAGGAATGGACTGTGCAGTGTCGCTTAATGCTAGCACAGGCCTTGGATCTACTGGGGAGGGCAGTAGAGTTAGTTAGTATAGGGGTAGATAGGACCTTTTCCCCTTATAACTACTCCCACTGCTATCCCTTTGTTACCCAGAATGTTACTCTTAGGGGTTTCCTCTTCCTTCCACTTCCTTCCCTCTCTCTCCTTTTTGTCCACCATGAGGCCTGGACATGTGCTCTATAATCTCTCTCCATCTTAGCTTAGTTAGATAGCTAGAAGCCTTTACTCTGTCTTTCCTGTCCAGTATGAAGTTCACCTACAATAACGAACTCCTATTTCTTTTCTAAAGTTGTAAGCCTGAGTGTGAACTTATTCTTCAAGCAGCCAAACTATAGACTTCTGCTGTGCACAGACTCAGCTCTGCTTTCAACTTGGAATACTGTGACCAGTTTTGGGCTCCACAATTTAAGAAGGATGTTGACAAGCTGGAGTGTGTCCAGAGGAGGGCGACCAGAACGGTCAAAGGTCTGGAATCCATGCCCTATGAGAAGAGACTTAGGGAGTTGGGTTTGTTTAGTTTGCAGAAGAGAAGGTGGAGAGGAGGCATGATAGCCATGTTTAAATATTTGAAGGGATGTCATGTTGATGAGGGAACCAGCTTGTTCTCTGTTGCTCCAGAGACTAGGACATGGAGTAATGGATTTATACTAAGAGAAAAGCGATTCCACCTAACATTAGGAAGAACTTCCTGATGGTGAGGGCTGTTCGACGGTGGAATGCGCTGCCTCGGAGGGTGGTGGAGTCCCCGTCTTTGGAGGTCTTTAAGCAGAGGCTAGATGGCCATCTGTCAGGAGTGCTTTGACTGTGTGATCCTGCATGGCGGGGGGAGGGTTGGGGTCACTGGAGATGTGGGGGGAGGTAGTTGTTAATTTCCTGCATTGTGCAGGGGGTTGGTCTAGATGACCCTGGTGGTCCCTTCCAACTCTATGATTCTATAATTCCCAAGTGTGCCCCCTGCCTGTGGATACTTAAATCTGCAGACAGGGGGCACACTCACCTCCAACTGATTTTTCTGCAGACTTAGGAGACCTCCCCAGGGCTGCAGAAAAATCTGAAATATAAACAACACAACACCATGGGTTTTAAATCCCCTCAACATTAAAGAAAGCATTCTCTGCCCATGCACAGAGAATGCACCTAACATTGGTGGCTGCCAGAGTCCCCCGCTGGTCCAGAGGTAGCTGCTCCGGACTGGCAGGGTCGCTGACAGCCGCCTAGAGTTTGGGAGATGGGTGGCTTCCTTGGCTGGCTCCTCAGACGGGGAGGGGGAGATTGAGAGGGGGGTTGCTTCCTTGGGCTGGTGAGCCTGCTGTGAGCTCTACAAGTGAGGAGGGGGAGATTGGGACAGGGGCAGCCAAGGTGGGCTCAGCAATGGGGGGAAATGAGTTTCACAGGCCCCACTTGTGGAATGCTATGGTCTACAAGGATCAATATTTGGACCCGTGCTATTTAAAGTATTCATAGATTGGAATTGTGGCTAAGCAGTGTAGTAGCCAAGTTTGCAGACAATACCAAAATATTCAGGATGGTGAAAACCAAGGCAGATCGTGTGCAATTCTGGTTGCCACATTTCGAAAAGGGCATTGCAGAGCTGAAAAAAGCACATTGGAGGGCAACCAATATAATTAGCAGGTTGGAGCACCTTTTCTATGAGGAAAGGCTGAAGAGTCTGGGAATCTTCAGTCTAGAAAAAAGATGGCTAAGGGAAGACATGATAGCAGCTTATAAAATTATGCATGAGGTGGAGAAAGTAGATAGAGGGAACTTTGTTTCCCTTTCCCATAAAGTAGAACTCAGGGGCACTCAATGAAATAGTTGGCAAGAGATTCAGGACAGACTTTAATCAACAAGTAATTAAATTGTGGAATTCACTGCCAGTGGAGGCACACAAGCATAGATAGTTTTAAAAGTAGGGTTGCCAGCATCCAGGTACTAGCTGGAGATCTCCTGCTATGACAACTGATCTCCAGCCGATAGAGACAGCTCACCTGGAGAAAATGGCTGCTTTGGCAATTGGACTCTATGGCATTGAAGTCCCCTCCCCTCCCCAAACCCCGCCCTCCTCAGGCTCTGCCCCCAAAACCTCCCGCCGGTGTCGAAGAGGGACCTGGCAACCCTATTTAAAAGAAAAATAAGTCTTTATAGGCATGAGCACATTCCTGATAGAGATGTGTGCTTGAAATGCAAAGATCATTATTATCTCTCTATATAAAAAATACTCCCTTTGGGATCTGGGCAACTGTAGACCTAAATTGTCATGTTATGTTTTACCCTGATGCTTTCACTGAAATGAATTGAAATATATAATATTTCTTGAAAATGTCCAGTAAAGAGTCATTCTTGATCTGCAAAGTATCTACATTGGTTAGCTATATTCTCTTTGTATAAAGATTACTAAATTAACACCACCATAAACATAGATAATGGAAAACCATAGTTTATCCTGTGGTACAGGATCTGTACCCACAAGGGAATAGAGATGAGTACCCAGCTTGCTGGGGGTAAAGGGAAGATGACTGGGGCACTGGCAAACCAGCCCATAAACAAAGTCTGCCTAGTAAACGTCGGGATGTGACGTCACCCCATTGGTCAGGAATGACCCGGTGCTTGCACAGGGGACCTTTACCTTTTACAGGATCTGGACATTTAAAATATAGTTTTCAAAGTATACTATTTAATTTCAGAAAGTACTGATACTTAGATTCCTCCCTGTGAATTGTCCAGGTAGAATCAACATATGAATGGCTTTCATGATCACATATTATCTATTCATTTTCATGTTCCTAATATAGAAGTTCAGGGATTTGTTGATAGAAATTCAATAGTGCAAACCTAATAGTAACATCTTTCAAAATACTTAGAAGTTGATGGGCTTAATAGGGTGTGACTCTGCTTAGGACTACACTTCGAATCACATTGATCTCACGCATCTTGGATACACTCCAGGCTCCTATACCTGTGGAGTGCAGGAGAAGTTCAGCGGCGGTGGGAATGCTTCCTTTCAGGACAACTCGTTCCATGTTCCTATGAGACTTCTGAACGTTTCCTGCATCACTAATCCCTAGAGTAGAGAAGACGCTATACTATTCCAGCCAAAACAAAGTTCTTCCATCAGAGCCACATTTTGCAGGGAGATAGGGTTGCCACCCTCCAGGTACTAGCTGGAGATCTCCTGCTATGACAACTGATCTCCAGCCGATAGAGATCAGCTCACCTGGAGAAAATTGGACTCTATGGCATTGAAGTCCCTCCCCTCCCCAAACTCCGCCCTCCTCAGGCTCTGCCCCAAAAACCTCCCGCCAGAGGTGAAGAGGGACCTGGCAACCCTACAGGGAGATGATAGCTGCGCTTGCATGGACTGTCTTCTGATTACAATCAGATTAGGGGCCCATTTCTCGCTACGCCCACAAGGGAATAGAAAACAGGCCGGAAAAACATGAAATAAGGACTTCTCACGTAGAAACAGCACTGCAACAAATTTCCCCAGATACCTCCAGAGAACACTCTCTCAGACTGGCTCTCATATGATATTTCACAATTGCCTTCTAGGTCTTGGTTAGAACACAGTCAAATTCCAGAAAGGCATCAGTAGGCTGTTTCTTTTGTTCATATGAAGTACATTGTTGGGAATTTTTTTCAGAAGCTATATTTTTTCATCCAGAAAAAAAAAATTATTTACCTGCAACCCCAAGGCAATTTTACCTTCAGGCACAGCATTTTTATATCTAGGAGAACAAAACTCATAAGAGTGACAGGAAATTCCATGAGTTCCATGTGGTGGAGTTTCCAATAAATTTTCCTGTCAGGGACGTGCTCCAGACTCTGGTAGACCAGACAACCGAAAATGCCTCAGGATGCTATTATCAGTTATGCGAGAGGGGGACGGGTAGACACATACAAAATCATAGGGAGTTAGCTTCCCAGTCCTTTCCCACTTGGTCAGATAATGTTCATACACTGTGATTTATGGGATAAAGACAATAGTGTAAGCAACTTTTTAAATGGTTTTTTCCTCTTCTCAAGCAGAGATATGTTGAAGAATGGCTGAGGAATGTATTATTCTGTAAGTGGAGGAGGGAATATATCTTATTCTTTATGTTCCTGTCTTCAATATCTCTCCTTCTGTATGAATACAGGAGTGACAGATTTACTTTCCCATAACTATACAGAAGAGTATTAAGCCTATGTACCATTAACAATGTGAACCAAGGCTAACATCCTGATTCTCACAAATTGGGGAAGCTGTTGAAGGGATCAGCCAACAGATTAATACAAAAGCCCCACCAACAGAAGTTGTAACTTATATTAACTATGCATAGGAACAGAATCATATAAATAGTGACACATTTTCATGTGCATTGCATTACAAATGAAAGCCATTCATGCATGCGTTTACACCATTCAATATGCATAATATTCATTGTCAGTCATTTACTACTTGATTTGCTGCTGACCCTGTGAACTGCCTTCATGGCAAAGTACTAGGTTTGAGTTGAATACTAGCAATGTGAGAGCCGTGTGATGACTTGATCTGTGACCCATGAGGGATCCCTTATTGTAGTAATCAAGTGATGAGTCCTCTTGAATGAGTTCTTCTGCCTGCCACAAAGTAAAGATGGTGTACTTCTTGCCCATGAAAATCTGCTTCTAGCCCAGCCCATGTAGAAGCTCAAGTCCTCAGAAACAGGGAAGGTTGGTGGCACACACTTACCTAATCTTGTTCTGAAAGTTGCTCAGAAGAACTTTCCTCAGCTTCTTCCTCCTTCTGACTCCTTCTAAGCCACTCCAAGCTACACCCAATCCCGGTGTCGTGGGTATGGTTGCCAACACCTCCTCGGATGAGGAAGAGATGGCGAAAGCCAGCCCCAGCCCACAGGAAGTTCCACTGGACAAGGCAGAGACTCCATCGGGTGCAGAGGGGGAGTCTCAGGCCACAGCATGCGATCCAAAGCTGAAGTAGAAGTGTTGCAGCTGCCAGCCTCACCCCGGGGGGGCACCAGAGCCTTTGAAATGCCAGAGAAGGCGGGCCTGGAGGGAGGTGCCATAGCAGCGCCATAGCACATGGTTGGCAGCCCAGCACCGGTCAACCTCAGCCTGTGAGCCTGAGTCACCACAGGATCAGGGCTGACAGCCACATAGGCTGCCCACCACTGAGGAGTGGCACTTGTCTGTGGATGACTCAGCAGGTTGAGGAGCTGCACCTGCTCCTGATCAGGGTTTCCCTGATAAAAGCAGCCTGAGAAGAATGAACCAGCACTGAAACAACTTGTCCACAACTCTTGTGTACCTGCTGTCACGTTGCTCCTTAGAACTCTGTGTGCTTGACCTTTGGATGGGATTTGGACTTTGTTGCTTGGATTTACTCCTGACCTTGAACAGTGACCTGGCTTATGCTTTCTGGATTTGCCCTTCTGTTTTGGTGCTTGAACTCCTAATTGCTTGTGTGCTGACCCTGGACTGTGTCTTGGACTATGCTTACTGCCTGTTGCCCCAGGTGCATGCCTGAACCTGGACACCCTGATCCACTCCCTGCCTTCACAGTTGCAAGCAGAACTAGGGTTGCCAGGTCCCTCTCCCCCACCCTCGGCCACTGGTGGGGAATGGCGGAACCTCATTCACAAGAGGCCATCTACTCCTGAACTATGGCTGGGTGGAGTGTTTTACTGACTGCAGAAAAACACGGCTGTTCTCTCCCTAGTTTACCAGATTCTGTTCTCCATTTCTGATCCCTTTCTTCAGCATATTGACAGTACCTCTAAAGTACCGGCTTCCATACAGATTAACATTGTGCCTGCATTTGCTCTTATTCAACATTAGAGTATGCCTCCTGCACTCCTTTTTGCAATGCAACTTAATAAATAATGTAGATACTACATAATTGGTAGTCTAGAGAATAGTATAGGCTTTAGAGCCTTCATATGCTTGTCAACCAATGGATAATCCTGGAGCCACCCTTGTAGAATTGCTGTTGCCCAGGGTATGCTCATATTGTGTATGTTTGTGTCCCATCATGATGGGCTGGGTCACAAGTGACGCATAAGTGCATGGTGAATCACAGTTAGAACATTTGTTTGTACAGAACATAGGTTTGTATACTAAAAAAGGCTACTAAAGCACTAATCTAGGCCTAATGCCTGCATAGCATTAAGCAGGAAGTTATTTGCTCCACAGCAAATAATTTCTTGTAAACAGCCTATGAAGTTAATTGGAGTTTTTAAATCCCCCCTTTTCTCAAAACATTTTTATGCTGCCTTTCCACCCTATCAGGATCCACAAGTCAGCGAACATAAAAACAGTAAAACATTTTGAGCAATTAAAATATAGTTGAAATCATAAAACAATTCAATTAAAAACATATAAAGAAGGAAGGCCAGTAACTGCTTTTGGGGGTATGCTAGATGAAACAGTTCTGCATGATGTTATTACAGCTTCCTTATAGCCTTCCAAACCAATGATAGAATTCACTTTCTTTTAGAATCATAGAGTTGGATGGGACCACCAGGTAGGGTTGACAAGTGCCAGGTGGTGGCGGGCAAACCCCCGCCAATCCACCTGGCTGCCTGCCTACCAACTGAGGGTCGGCGGGCAACGCATGCACGTGCGCCTGCCCAAGGCACCATGACACTTCCGGTTGTAAACCGGAAGCGCCGCATCACAAGGGGCCGTTTTCCACTCAAACTCCCAGTTTGAGTGGTATAGGGTCCGTTGCGAGGCAGCACTTCTGGGTGTAAACCAGAAGTGCCACAATCGCGTCGGTGTGGCCGAGCACGTGCGAGTAATCTCGCAACCACCAGGAAAGTCTCCCGCTGGAGCAGAGGAGGGACCTGGTAAGCCTACCACCAGGGTCATCTAGTCCAACCCCCTGCACAATGCAGGAAATTAACAACTACCTCCCCCCACACCCCAGTGACCCCTACTCCATGCCCAGAAGATGGTCAGGATGCCCCCTCTCTCATGATCTGCCTAAGGTCATAGAATCAGCATTGCTGGCAGATGGCCATCTAGCCTCTGCTTAAAAACCTCCAGGGAAGCTTACCACCTCCTGAGGAAGCCTGTTCTACTGAGGAACTGCTCTGCTAGAAAATTCTTCCTAATGTCTAGCTGGAAGGAAAATTCCTGATGAAGTAACATGAACTTCCAGCTCGTAACAATGACTCCAACTGAGCTAGAGTTTGAGAAGCATAATTATACATCCCTATATAGAGGTCAGCTCTTGGGGAAAATCTAGCCATCCAAAGGATGCTGTTAACCTTCCTTGGTGCCAACCATATACTGACTGAGGAGGAGTGACCTCTGTAGCAACAGAACTTGGTAGCACATAATTTGGGGGAGAATGTGAATTAGGGCCTTGGCTTGCCCCCAGTTCCTTCCTAAAGTGTCCTGCTGTTGCTACTTATTTCAAGCAATTTGTCTCATCATCTCATTGATAAGTTTCCTTCTTTTCCTAGTAGCAATCACAGGAAGCTAGATGAAAGGCCTACAGCTGGACCTGTAAAGACCCTGGTGTTTTCATTAATAACAAGATGATCTGAAGCAGAATTGATGATCCATACTTAGGTGTGACTATAGCTGTTTTCAGAAGGCTGGAGATACTTACTGGGATTCCATAATCGACCTTAAGCTGTGCTGTTTTGTTCTTTGATGCACCAGATTAATGCTGGGGTTTGAAATATTCAAAGAATTCTTATTCAGCGCAACAAAACTTCAGACAAGTTCAGAGAGAATGTGCTAACGAGAGAGGAAAAAAACCAGAGGCTTCTAGTCCCTTATGTAACGTGCTCAGGCTCACAAAAGTGTCCATGAGTGTACTTGTTAGTCTGTAAAGGTGCAGCAAATGTGTGCTTTCCGGTCTGTATTTCTTGCCGGCGCTGACCCAGGCTGTGCAAAGGCCCTGTATATTAAGGAGAATAAGGCCTACCTGGTACTTGACTGAACCTTTTTGGGATGAGTTCACACATAGTACGTTTTTAGGAATACACTGAAAATGTTTTAACAGTACCTCTAAGAAAGTAAAGTGTGTGAGAGAAGAAGAAAAGCTCTGCAAATATAAACACATCTTTCTTACATGCTCGTTTGTGGAAAGAAACATGATGTGTGAAAAAGGCCCTTTTCTCCCCCCCCCCCCCTTTAAATATTACCTTTCCAGCTGGACATGTTCTACCTTGTTACAAACAGCACCCTTCTATAATGTGTAATTTTTTACAAGTTTCTTCATTTTGAAGTTGGCTAACTTTTTAACTTTTAACATAAAATCAGCTTTATCAGGGATTTAAAAAAAATATTCCTGTCCTGATCATAAATTTTAATGGTGCTTGATTCAGGATAGTCTATCTGAACATAATTTGTATTATGTTTTATGCATGGAAATATGGATTAATTTTGTTAGGGTTTGCCTAATGATGACCACATCTGAATTAATAGATTTTTATTTCCAGCTCCTCTTATAGGAGTTCACCTTCAATGATTTCATTGTGATTCTTGCCCTGAGGAAGCCTAATTTTCATTGAACTTAATTTAATGTAGAAGTGGAATGTAACCCTCTCTGCCCAACATTTATATTCAAACATGTGCTTTCCTCGTAAGCTCAAGATGCCTGTCTGGCATTCAGTGATCTTTAATTAAAACCAAAAAAAGTCCAAAGAAATTAAATACTCTGCACTCAAGCTAATGACATTTTACATAATTTATTCTGCTTTGGTTTTCAAAGAATGTGGAATTTTTTGGCAAGAGTAAGGGGAAGGAGGCACTTAGGCAGAGGGAGAGACACAGAACTGTGGGCAGATGGGTAATAGTATCAGGCAAAAAGAAAGGTTACCAAAGCAGACATTATTAGCACATCTGGCATTTATTTTAAGTGGATGCCCCCCTTTTGCCATACAGATGCCGACTGATAGAGGGACTCCCTGTTGCACCCACAGAGAATTATGGCCAATGGCTAGGGTCGTCAGCTCTGGGTTGGGAAATACCTGGAGATTTTTGAGGCAGAGCTTGAGGAGGGTGGGGTTTAGGGAGGGGAGGGACTTCAATGTCATAGAGTCCAATTGCCAAAGTGGCCATTTTCTCCAGGGGAACTGATCTCTGTCGGCTGGAGATCAGTTGTAATAGCAGGAGATCTCCAGCTAGTACCTGGAGGCTGGCAACCCTAAGCATGACTAAGGTTGTTAACCTCCAGGTAGTAGCTGGAGATCTGCTATTACAGCTGACCTCCAGCTGACAGAGATCAGTTCACCTGGAGAAACTGGCCACTTTGGCAATTGGACTCTGACATTGAAGTAGGCTTACCAGGTCCCTCCTGTCCTTTGGCGGGAGGTTTTTAGGGTGGAGGTGAGGTGGGATTGCACGCGTGCACACACGGCCGCACCGACACGATTACATCACTTCTGGCTTACTACCAGAAGTGCTGCATCAAGAGGCCTTTACCACTCAAACTGGGAGTTTGAGTGGAAAAGGCCTCTTGCGATGCAGCACTTCTGGTTGTACCGGAAGAGACGTACCGCTGTGGACAGGTGCTCGTGCAGGCATTGCCCGCCGACCCTCAGCTGGTTGGCAGGCAGCCAGGTGGATTGGTGGGGGTTTGCCCGCCACCACCAGGCACTTGGCAACCCTACATTGAAGTCCCTCCCCTCCCCAAACCCCGCCCTCCTCAGGCTCCATCCCAAAAACCTCCCGCCGGTAGCGAAGAGGGATCTGGCAACCCTATCCATGATAGCAAAAAAGTTTGTTCTTTCCTAGCTACAACTATTTAGGAAGCCTCTGGAACAGCCTCCTGGAAGAAGTCAAGAAGAATCCTAATAACTTCCTGGCTTTCCAGTGAGGATGCAAAACAGGACTGTTCCAGAGAGCCTTTGGGGCAGCCAGAGCCCAAGCAAAGAGGCGATACCCCTGCTGGTTGGGGCGTGAATTGTTTCAACCTTGCTTTTAATATGTTGTTTTCTTTCATTGCTTTGTATCATTTTTATATTGGTGTTACCTGCCTTGGTCCTGGGATGCCCAGGAGAAAGGTGACAATATTCATATTTAAAATAAAATAAATTGATTAATGAATAAGATCACAGCTCTCCACCCACCTGCAAAATGTAAAGTGTGTACCCATGAAGTCCCAGCTCAGATTAAGGTCATGAAAAATAGTGCTAAATGAAAGTGGGCTTCCCATGCTCTTATTAGCATTTTAATAATAGAGGTACCCTTTAAAAGCCCATCTTTATCCTTTAAAAAGTTAATAAAAACACAGCTTCTCCCTGTCTGCTGAATTCCCAGAGTTCTACATGGGTGCTTACACTATTCTTCTTGAAGGAGGACTAGGAATGGGAGCTGGCTAACTCTTTTGACCTTGGTATCTGTTGACTAAGCAGCAATTGCTCATTAATACCTTTACATTTTGTGCAGACACAGAAAAACAGAAAAGCATGTGCAGCGGAAGGGTCACATTCTAGAACAGAAAATACTACTAAAAGGAATAAGATAGAAAATGCAGAGAACAAACCTGGAACAGAGACCAAGTTCTCACTTTGCAACTCGTTTTCTTTTGTGAAATTTTAATTGTACATGATGCAGGTTACGTTGTTTTCTGAACTGATAGGATCTTGCTTGTGTGTGTATTCCAGACAAGTTTTTTCCCCTAACAGAAATGTAATAAACCATGAATAACTTGGTCACAAAATGAGTATAGATGAGTTGCCACAGCCCTGCTCTCAGAGAGGGGCTACGGGGCAACCAGTTCACTCTAAACATCAGTTATCTTTGGCTAAGAAGAATATTAATATCAAACCTCCAAGGAACCTTATGAAGATGCGTGATATAATTATTGTAATTATTGTAAAGTGCTAAGCAAACAGCTCTTAAGGACTAAGCACACAGCAATAACAAACACTGTCTGATTTTAATAAAAGTGTTCTTGTAAATGTTAGTATCTGCAAAATTTAACTTCTATTTGGACCATATATTAGAGAACATTATTTTGTAACTCCTGAACAGAAGTGAAATCCACAGGATATGATAATCCTTTATGGTTACTTAATGCCCACCAGACATGTTGCTTTCAAATATGATTGCTGTCTGGACTATGAACAGCCTAGTCTATGATCATACATTTCAGACATATTTTTGGGGTCTGACTTGGTGAGCTGGGACAGGCTGCATGAAACAAATATCTACAGTATCCATTATAATATGAGGTTTAAAAAAATCAGAAGATTTCTAAGCTCTGAAAAATCTATTTCATGAACCACTGAAATGGATGGTGATATTCCAGTGATCTAAAAGACGTCAAGAAGCTTTGAAGCCAAGGTTTACTGACTAGATTTTGTCACCCACAACCCACAAGAATTGTGATTACATTGCAAGCTTAGGAGCCATAGAAATAAATTGATATCCAGAAACATGAGAATGCTAGCAAAGCTGGAAACAAATTTTTGCTTTCATGTCTTAGTGGGCAGGATTGAATTCTAAGTACATATAAAACATCTGATGCGTTGTTAGAGATAATTTATAACTGTGCGCGGGGGGAGGGTGGAAACTGTTGGGCAGGATTGTTTTATTCCCTGTTTTAGATCCTTATTCTCTAGAGAACCTCACTGGAAGTGGCAGAGAGGAAAAAGACTGTTTTGATTTCTTGAAAAACACTTCACATATCTCAGAAAACCCCACACGTGACTTTAATAGTCGCTCTGATTAAAAATAAGTTCAAATTAAAAAAAGGCACCCTGAAACCTAAGAGCTGTGAACTTCGCACATGCCGTTAATTTTCTTAGAAGAGATGTGTGTGGCCTGATCCGATGTATGTTTGCTCAGAAATATGTCCCACTGTGATCAGTGGGGGCTACTGCCCAGGAAGTGTAAGGGTCAGGGCTGTTACCTTCATTTCTTGATTGTGGGCTTCCCCAAAGGATCTGGTTGGGCACTGTGGGAAACAAGATGCTGATGGGCCCTTGGTTTGATCCATCTGGGCTTTTCTTACTTTATTTTATTATACAAGATACAATAAAATATAACAGTAATGAACAAATAATAGAGCACCGTGGGACAGGGGTGAGCTGCAGTACTGCAGTCAAAAGCTCTGCTCACGACCTGAGTTCGATCCCGACGGAAGTTGGTTTCAGGTAGTCGGCTCAAGATTGACTCAGCCTTCCATCCTTCCGAGGTCGGTAAAATGAGTATCCAGCTTGCTGGGGGTAAAGGGAAGATGACTGGGGAAGGCACTGGCAAACCACCCCGTAAACATAGTCTGCCTAGTAAACGTTGGGATGTGACGTCACCCCATGGGTCAGTAATGACCCGGTGCTTGCACAGGGGACTACCTTTACCTTTTAATGAACAAATTATGCCATACATTTTAGAAAATAAAACCAGTTACGGACATCAATCTGCATATTAATTGTAAATTTTCAATAATCCATAAATGGTTTTTAAATAGTAGCAGACGTTATTCTAAGTTGTCTTCCATCCTTCAATTGCACCCATTCAGGCAGGTTAAGCATTTTCAGAATTTGTCCTATATATAGTTTCAGGTACTATAAAGCTTGGGTATAGTGAGAGATTCTCTGGCAGGGAAGGAAAGAGGTGGAAGAACAATGTAGACAACAGGAACACCTTGCTGCGTTATTGCTTTCCCCCTTTCTTTTTTGTGTACTATAAAGTTTGGGCGTGGTCAGAAGCATGAGTCCTTGGTTGCAAGTCAAAGGTCTCTTGGCCCTTTGGCTCTTAGCCCATGGCTGTTAGGTGGTGCCTTTGGTTGAGACAGTTACTGAAATCTAGACCAGCTTGGGAGATAGTTTGTTGTTTTGCTTTGTTTGTTTGTTTCTTGATTTATTTATTTATTTAATTGCTGTTGTGAGTCATTCGGGGTCTCTTCAGGGAGAAAAGCGTGATACAAATATTTAAATACATTTAAAAAATTGAAAAGGCCATTGTAAAGTATCTGGGCAATGAAGACAAATTGAAAAACATCTTATTTTTACTTTAAAAGAATGGTTAAACTTCCCACTCAATTTCATTTAAATAAGCTATACTGTCTGATTTATATTTCTTTTATTCCCCCCCCAAAAATGAAGTAAATTGTGTTTGATCCCATACCTTTGCAGAGCAGCTCTTATTTTCCTCCAGTATTGACCTCACTCAAATGACTGCAAGGACCTTAATCTGTTTCCATGTCCAGTTATAACATGCACATTTTACAAAACATATTTTAGTTGAATGTCCTCTCCCATTGAATGAAATACAGTGGTTGGCATTTCCATTTCAAAATCTAGTAAATGTTTCCAGATTGCATTCCAACTTGTCTGGTAAATTTGCCAAACAGAATACAGTATATCTTTGTGTGGTGTTAATATGCTGAGCTTCTGGATTAGAGAACACTTTAAGACAAATGGCTACTTTCAGCAGAAACTGTATTCTGTTACAAGGACAGGGACCAATAGAACTAGAGTGGTGTGGCAATAGGTCAATTTTCCATTCTAGTGGACAAAGCTTTCTGTATAACTCAGAAACCTGCATACTAGTGAAGTGGATCCATTCACTTCTGTTAACTTACAAATTTAATCCTATTAAGAGATGTTTGAGGCAATTTTATACCAATTTAGGCCACTGGTTCATCTAGCCCAACATTATCTATTCTGAGTGGCTGAGGTTGACCAAGGGCAGACATCTTTTCCAACCCTGCCACTTAGGGTTGCCATCCTCTAGGTACTCTCAAAAATAAACCCTATGCTGGAAAGGATACTATAACAAAATAAACAGCACACAGGCTCATAGAAATGCTACTATCAGCTATTACCACTGATCTGCAGCTGAAAGAGATTAGTTCACCTGGAGAAAACGGCCGCTTTGGCAATTGGACTCAATGGTATTGAAGTCCCTCCCTTCCCCAAACCCCACCCTCTTCAGACTCCTACCCAAATACCTCCCGCCAGTGGCAAAGAGGGACCTGGCAACCCTACTGCCTCCTCAGATTGCTTGAATCGAGGTGGTGGTGGCTGAACATGGAATCTTACCAAGGTCAGGCACTAAGCAACAAGTCTGCTATGTACGGTCGCAAAGCACCTGCTAACAGCAACCTTTCTGAAAGTCTGGGGGACCTCTTGGGTCGAAGAAGGGTGACTGGTTATCTATTTCCAAAGAGTAGCTGTATTTATTAGTCTGTTACACCAAAAGGAAAAAAAAAGAACTTTGTGATATTATAAAGCCTAACAACTTATGGCATAAGTTTTTTGTAGCCCTTTGGAGGGACTTAAAACATGCTCCAGAGCTTGGATCTGGACCATTAAGTTCTGGTTACGTCTGCACTTTCTAACTGAATATCCTGGCTATATTCCTGCATTGCTGGGAGATTCTTACATAAGCCAGTGGTCGAAATTAATTATCAGGAAAATCAAGTCTGTCGGTATCCCATTTGATTCTCTTTTGATGCTTGGGAAAGAGCAAGCATTTAGATTGATACGTCAGGGCCTACTAGATATAGAAATGCAGACCCTAACCTCCCTAGCTAATAGACACTGTTCCCCCATGTTTCATGGTATTACTCCGGCTTATGGAGCTGCAGCTTCCTACTTGTCTTATTTAGAGTCACCGGACATTCGCAGAGCTTTCATGCTCGCCAGACTTAGCATTCTTCCCTCAGCTATCCTACAAGGAAGATACAAAGGAATCCCTTTTATTGATAGGTATTGTCCATGTAAGACTGGGGATCCTGAACACTTAACTCACGTGCTGTTGTACTGCCAGCTTTACATGAGGCTGAGGAATACTTATATTAAACCCCTACTGCCTAGTGAACAGAGTCTTCCAGATCAGCAGTCGGTGATGTACCTTTTATCTGATAGAAACCCTACCGTTACCCAACAAGTAGCTAGTTTTCTAATGTCTGCACAAAGGATTCGTGAGCTGTTTGTACGTACTTCTAAGTAATGTACTTTTAATGTAATCAGTTTTAACCGATTTTGTAATTCTGTTTATGGTATACTGATGTAAATGCCTAATAAAGGTGATGATGATGATGATGATGATGATGATGATGATGACTTAAAACATGGCTTAGGTGGGACTTGAACCAGGCACTTCCTGGCTTACACACTTATATGATTTAATTCAGCACAACTGACAAGCATACAAATGCATAAGGATTAAGGACTGGACAGAGGGAAATCCCTTTTACTCTCCCTGACTTGAAGAATCCTTACCAACATCTGTTTTTTGGGGGTTTTTTGCTGGACCAGTCTCATTTATAAATAGGGCTGCCAGGTCCCTCTTTGCCACCAGTGGGAGGTTTTTGAGGTGGAGCCTGAGGAGGGCAGGGTTTGGGGAAGGGAGGGACTTCAATGCCATAGAGTCGAATTGATCTTTATCGGCTGGAGATCAGTTGTAATAGCAGGAGATCTCCAGCTAGTACCTGGAGGTTTATGAAGCAGGATCTTCTTCCTCTGATTGCAATGCTGTCTCCTTCAGTGTGCAGAGTTATTGCTGCAATATGACTGTCCATATCTCTTTCAAAGGAATCTTTCACGGAGAGGGGAAACTGAAAGTATAAACTCCAACTTCCTTTTGCCTGGCTTGTGAGCTTTCTCACACAAGGGAAACAGCTGTCAAAAACTGGGGCTGGAGCTCAGACTGACTGCAGGCATCACGTTCTCCCCTTCCTCGAGGCAGCTCCTATTTCATATTTTATTAGATGGAAGTCTCACTTGTATAAAATAATGATCTGGACCTGAAGGAAGTAGGAAATGCCACAATCTGCCATTTATAGGCGGGAACAGGAAAGCAGAGAAAGGTAGGGAATAATAAATTCTATGATTTCCCCCCACACACACACACACACTAAGTAGTGCCACACTAACCTTGCAGTCGGGCCCCACTGAATAGACGTGGGTTTGCACAGAAAGCGCTCTGCACACGTGAAACTGTAGATGAATTCTGAAAAGACCCCAGGAGCACCAAACAGGTTCATTTGAGACTGCATACACCATCCACACACAAAATGAAAATATGTGGTAAAATTATAAATCCTAAAAATGACACTGTAAAACAAACATCAGGATAGCGGATTCCATAGAAGACAAAAGGGCGACGGGCCACTTCAACCTGTCAACAAGTTGTATATCTCAGATTCCACCGCACGCTCTCTGGAAACCGTCTCTGAACTGAACAAGATAAGCGATAAACCATCTTCAAAGGAAGAGCCAAAAATGGCAGTTCTGAAAATATCTGTCAAATATAATCATAGAACATAAATTGCCAAACCATAGAGGCATACACTTCTTCAGACTTGGAGTTGACATTTAAAATTTTGATTTTATTTCCGCTGTTTGGATCTTGTGCTGTCCTTGTTTAGATTACAGCACTGGGCTTCTGCTGTTGTGTAGAGGCTCATAGATGGATTAAGGCAGAATTTCGGGAATGAGCATTTCACTGAATAACACTGTTTGATTACCAGCTGAAGAGTGGGAAATTCCTGTTATGCAGCAGACAAAAAGAAAACCCACATTAAAAACAGTGTGAATCGTCTGATTCCCCTCCACATATATAGGTTGAGTAAGGCCATTTTTGCATAGTAATTAGCAGTGTGTTCCAGGCTGAATTGCCCCGCATATTTTTTTTTTAATTTTTCACGCTGAACCATCATTCCAGAAGTGACTGCAAAGCCGGTGCATACCTGCTTCGCATTACTTAAGAGCCCTTATAACGCGACCTTTTGTGTTTGCTCCGCTGCCCAGAAGAATCCCCTGAATTAACCATGCAAAACAATAGCGGTGCATTAGCTATGCACATGCTAATGGCTATGCAAACAGGAACGAAGGAGCAGGTAAGTGTGTATGTGTGTGGGGGGTGGAATTTCTCCTTTTGCACCAGGACCGTGAATAGGCATTTTTAAAGTCGCATTTTAAAAAAGAGCTGTGAGTGAGCATCAAAACTGACCATGCAAAAATGGCCCAAGAATACCTGAACCAGAGTTTTACTCTTGAAATGCTCTTATTGGGCTAGTCACAGCTCTCTTAGAGCTCTCTCAGCCCCGCCTACCTCACAGAGTGCCTGTTGTGGGGAGGAGAAGAGAAGCCCCCTCCCCAATCTTTTCCCAATTTGCCACAAGTCATTATAAAATCAGGAAATGATATATACTGGATAATTATATAATCATGACAGGTCTGTGCTAGGTGCTATTCACACAGCCCAAATAATGCACTTTCAATCCACTTTCAATGCCCTTTGAAGGTGGATTTTACTGTGTGAACTGGCAAAATCCACTTGCAAACGATCGTTAAGGTGCAGTGAAAGCGGATTGGAAGTGCATTATTTGGGCTGTGTGAATAGCACCCTAGTGTATGAAGCAGATACAAGTTTCTTCACCACAGGTAAAAAGATTGGCTGTGTAACAAGAACAGCAGCAGCAAGAAAGAGCTGATGAATCAAAGAAAAAGTAAAGGGAAGGAAAACTAATACTCTGACTCCAAACACGTTTAGTCAGAAGTAAATCTCTCGGAGGAGGTAGAAAAAACAACTTTGTACAATGTAAACCTTGAGACAATAAACTTTATCCAGTGTCATCAAGACTCTGTTCCCTTCTAGATAATTTATAAACAGGAACTGTTTCCAAAATCTCTAAGAGCCTTCCGATCTGAAGATCAGTTAGACTTCTTAGAATTTATGTTGCTCCAGTAGTCAGGAAAAAAAATATGGTCATGATGTTTGAATCAACATTTTGGACTTGATTTTCTGGGAAATGTTTTCTTTCTTACCCACAGGGCAAACAGTCTTTCCCCTGGCACAAATCAATGGATTTACTGTTGAGGCCTTCTGCTCTGCCAATGCCTTCTCCACTCCTCCTTTACAAATTAAAGACCTGAAAATAGAGATCTGGTTTGCATTTGTCATTGTAAGCAAATGCCCTCCTTATCACCCAGGAACACGTGAACACTCGGCTAACTGGCCAACACTTTTGCCTATATGTTATGGTGAGCTTTGGGTCACAGCCTATGAGGCAGATAGCATCTGGTTACAAACCTCACAGCCACTGAGAAACACAGGCTGTGCTTTGGTTCTTCAGCAAACAGGACTCTTCTGGCACTAGCAAACAAACCTATGTTTAGGGACTGTCATTTAGCTTAGAGGTTTGGCACAGTTTCTGTCCACATCTAAATCTCATCCATCCTAGGTTTCTAATCTTCAAACCTCCCTCTGAAATGCAGATGTATAGCCATAGTCAGTTCCTCCCATTCCTTCTGCAAAACCATTTGTTGCCTCCTTGTCACTCCCCTCTCAATACAGCATCTTCATCATATGCTGGCATCTGTCAATGGGAAGGGAGTTGAGATGAACTCATTGGGTGAAACCAACCTTAGGCCTCCCCCGCAGTGCAAGCATCCCCTACACTTTAGTTGTACTAGTGTGGTCATGCTCCTACTTTTTATCAGGTCCACATAAAAGGAAGGAAAATAGCTTTGCTGGAAGAAAAAACCTAGGCACCCTTTAACCCCCTCAGTGTTGCCAACCTCCAGGTGGGGCCTGGAGAGTTCCTGGAATTCAACATTCCCAGATTAGAGATTGGCTACCCTGGAGAGAATGGCTGCTCTTGGGGGTGGATATATGGCATTATACCCTGCTAAGGACCCCCACCCCCAAATCTTCGGGAATTTCCCAACCCAGAGCTGGCAACCCTAGGGCCCCTCTTGATTTAGGTCAGATTTGTATAGTTTAAGACCCACTAAGCCGGCGTGCTCCCAGGAAAGTGTTCTTAGGCCTGGAATGTAAGAGTTTGACTGGGTCAAATATCTTGATTCAACCTACTTTCTAGAAGATTTTTCAAGATGTGGTCGAACATAGCAAAATTAACACCACTGAGTTAATACACCTAAGTCATTGACCAAATCCAAAAGTATTGGATATATCATATGAATTACTCCCAAATGTCCCCCAGAGACAACTTGTGATTTTCTCTGCAAGGAATGCTACAGTATATCCTTATCTTATCCTGACTACAACTCTGTGACGTAGGTCAGAGTATGCCATAGTGGGATGTGTAAACAGAGGTTTCAACCTGATTTTAATGCAAATATAACTATGCACTGCATAATTCTGGCCAAGGACAAACAGAGTAATTCTGGTTTTTGTTTTTAACACTAGATGAATTAATGAGGAATGTATCCCCATCCTTGTCTCTTTTCATAATAAGTAATGTGGATTACAGACCCCGACTCCCAGCTTTAAACTCACTTTCAAGTCTTAAAATATCGTTTTTCAAAGTGATGATAGAATACACAAAATTTGGGCACAGATTTTGTTTATATGCCCTGGCTGCATTTTTTTAAAATCAGTGAGAATAGGATTATGTTTAATTTCAAGGAATACTCTCTGGATCACTTATTGCATATTTGTTCACCCTTGTGTGTGTGTGTAAAGTGCCGTCAAGTCGCAGCCGACTTATGGCAACCCCTTTTTGGGGTTTTCATGGCAAGAGACTAACAGAGGTGGTTTGCCAGTGCCTTCCTCTGCACAGCAGCCCTGGTGTTCCTTGGTGGTCTCCCATCCAAATACTAACCAGGGCTGACCCTGCTTAGCTTCTGAGATCTGACGAGATCAGGCTAGCCTGGGCCATCCGGGTTCACCCTTAACAATCTTTAATTATCCATGGGTTCTCATAAAATGTAATAAAAGGGGCATTTTGCCACATCGCACTGAAAGTATGACTAAAGCAAGAAGTGAGTTTTCTAACCCATATACATTCCCCAACTCAGATAAAACACTGGGCGAAAACGCATGGTCGCTTTAGCCTCCTTTATTCCCTGTTTCAGCCAGGATTCAGCCAGGATCGAACACACATTCAGCAAAAATGCATGCATTCAATCCTGGCTGAATCCTGGCTGAAACAGGGAATAAAGGAGGCTAAAGCGACCATGCGTTTTCGCCCAATGTTGGAAACACATGTATATATTTTGTAACATTTGAGTGGGAATGTGAGTGCTTTTCTGTTTGTATGAGTACATGCCTAGAAATCAAGTTATCTTTTTCAGCTCTCTCCACCCTGTGCATAATATTATAAACCTTTATCATAGCCCCTTTAGTCATCTCTTTTCTGAATGGAAAAGTCCCAGACTCTTCAGCCTTTCCTCAAACGGAAGGTGCTCCAATCCCCTAATCATCTTTTGGTTGGCCTCTTCTGTACTTTTTTCAGCTCTGCAATGTCCCTGTTGAGATATGGTGATGGGAATTATGCACAGAATTCCAAACAAGACTGCACCACAGATATATGCAACGGCATTATAATATTGGCTGTTTCATTTTTAACCCTTCAATAATATCCAACATAGAGTTTGCCTTTTTCACTGTTGCAGCACATGGGGTTGACACTTTCATTGGGCTATCTACCACAAACATCTTTTTCCCTCTCAGTCTCAGCAAGTTCAGACCCAATTAGCCTATACTTGAAGTTGGGATTTTTTTGTTCCAATGTGCATCACTTGACACTTATGAACAGTGAACTTCATCTGCCACATTGTTGCCAATTCACCCAGTTTGTGGAGATCCTGTTGGAGCTCTTCACAGTCATCCTTGGTTTTCCCCATCCTGAATAATTTTTTGTCTTCTGCAAACCTGGCCACTACATTACTCACCCTTAGTTCCAGTTCAAATTAAATAGTACTGGCCCCAATACTGATCCTTGTGGAACCCCACTGCTTACTTCCCTCCATTGTGAGAACTGTCCCTTTATTCCTACTCTTTGCTTCCAGTCATTTAACCAATTTTGAATCCATAACAGAACCTGTCCTCTTATGCAATGACTCTTTGGTTAGGTACCTTGTCAAAAGCCTTTTGAAAGTCCAAGTATATAATGTCTACTGGGTCACCATTATCTATATGTTTGTTCATTTTCTGAAAGAACACCAAAAGGTTGGTGAGGCAGGACTTCCCTTTACAGAAGCCATGCTGATTTTCCCTCAGCAGGCTTTGTTCCTCTATGTGCCTAATAATCCTATTTTCCATTACAGTTTCTACTAATTTGCTGGACAGATGTTAGGCTAACTGGCTAGTAATTTCCTGGTTCCCCTCTAGGCCCCTTTAAAAAAATCAATGTAACATTTGCTATTGTCCAGTCTTCTGGTACAGTGGCTAAATTTAATGATAAGATATATAGGAGTTAGTGGATCAACAATCTCACATTTGAGGGACTTCCGGTGCTGAGCTGGGCTGAGTGCTGCGTCTTCCCAGGGGCTCCTGGGGAGTATCCAAGTTTGCGTGTGATTTGGGGTGTTTTATTGCACCCCAACCCAGCCCTTGCAAGTGGGCTGAGAGGCAGGAATTCCCTGCAGCCATATATGCGGTTTGACCTCCTGAATACTCTGAGGTAGCTTTAATAAGCCCCCCGGAGTTTCAGACGTTTGGTCCCGTGGGCACGAAGGGATTGAAATCGCCAGCGCGCAACTTCGGCTTTAGACTCTACCCTCCAGCACCCTATAAACATCATAAGGACTACATTAAGATTAAAGCCTCACCTCCGGGCGCCCAAGTGAGTAGATAAGAATCCTTCGTCTTTCACTGGCGTCATCGAATAACAGGGGGTTGAAGAAAATATTCCTGGTAACCGTTTTTCTCCCTTAATTGAACTGGATGATTTTGTTGTATGAGATCCATCAGATAAAGCAGCAGGAGCCTTATCAAACTGATCAACTTAAATTAAAACAACGAGCTTGAATGATTGATGTAAGATCTGCCAATCCGACGCGTTCTTAAAGGAAGGGGAGGGAGGAACTTTTGAGAAGTTACATGAGGAAAAAAAGGTCCTCCAGCCACGTGTACAACAAAGAGGATCCTTTGACCGGAAGACTCTGTGCTTTACCTCTCCACTGCTCTACAAATCAACAGGAAGAAGGTCGTAAGACCGGAAATTCGTCTTACTCGTGTTACACCAAAACCACTCCTGAAGGTAATAACCATAGAGAAGAGACGATAGAAGGTCTACGATTAGGTAATCCCTGGAATACTTCCTGGCTCAGCCGATCTAGAGCGTCTGGTAAAACTCGTTGGTATTTTTAACTTTAAAACGTTTTTTTAAGTTTAAATACTTATTTTTTCAACCCGAAAAAGATATTAAGTTGGACAATAAAGTATTCTCTATTAACTACATGCTGGACTCCTGCTAGATGACCATCAAATTTTTAATAAAGTTACATACTCTGGAGCCTCTCCCTGATCTGGCTAAATACATAGCCCTGCTCTTATGAAATCAAAGGGAATTCTACTGAAATCAATCATGGAAAAAAAAGTACAGGACATGTTTGCTAAATATTCTGAGGCGACAATTAAACAATTAAAACAGATTTCTACACAGATGGCTCAATTGATTTCAGTGATGATGACTCTTGACCAATCATCACTGGTATGTAATCAGAAGTTGAATCTGGTTACAGAAGACATAAAAGTCTTGAAAATTCAAATGATGACTACAAATATGGACATACAAGCAATGGATTCTTCTGCCCAAAAAGTCACGGAAGAATATCAGGATATAAAGAAGAAGACAGAAGTTCAAGAAAGTAACCAGCCGGCGACAAAGAGACCAGACATACAAGAAATGGACTTTTCATTTAAAAAAGACATGGAAGGACGTGTGGATACAAGGAAGAAGAGAGCAGATCAAGGAACACAGATTGAAGCCACGATGGGGATTAAGCCCAGAAAGAATTATTTTTGGATATGCACCTTGCCTGAGGAAATGAGAGAAAACAAAGAAATCTTGTTCCCATACCTGACTGACTTATTTCAGTTACAGAAGGAAGTATTAGACCATGGTTAAAGGATTGACTTAAATATGATTGCTGGATTGGAAGGCTTTGACAGTGTGGACGGGTGGCATGGCTATTTTAAATTTATGTTAAATGGAAAGGGACAAAGGTTTCAGAATAAAGGGATTAAATCATTTTAACGCTAGAACTGGTGGAGTTGGAGAAACTGGGGAAAAGGGGAGTATTGAAGGAATCATTGTGATAATGTACAAGATCTGGGAATAATGGAAGGCTACTTTTTATTTTGATCCAGAATGTAAAACTTTATAAAACATGAAACTTTAGAATGAAATTAATGCTAGGATCAGTATATGTTAACGAAGGCTAATAATACTTTATTAAGAGGTAGATGGAGGTGATGGGGAAGTTGTCATATTTTTTATGTTTAATGGTAATTAAGACAACAATCAATATAATTGCGATTGTGATATTATTTTTACGCTGTTGTCAGAATTATGGAGAATTTATAGCTTTAAAAAATCAATAAAAATTTATAAAAAAAAGAAAAAACAATCTCACATTTGAGTTCTCTAAGGACTCTTGGGTATATGCCATCAGGACCTGGAGACTTATTAGTTTTTAATTTCCCCAGTAGGTCTAGAACTTCATCTCTTGTAACCTCAATTTGACTCAGTTCTTCAGACTCCCTTCCTAAAAATAGTGGCTCGGGCATGGGTACCTGCCTTACACTTTCCACAGTGAACACAGAAGCCAACAATTCATTGAGCTTCTTTGCCATCTCCCCATCTTCCTTTATTCCTTGGTCATCCAAAGGCCCAATTGCTTCTCTGGTTGGTTTCCTCTGGATATATTTAAATGAATGTTTATTGTTTCTCTTGATGCTTTTAACAACCTCTTTCTCATATTCTCTTTTTGCATGCTTAATTATTGACTTACATTTCTTTTGCCTTTGGTCTATTTTGTTCAATTAATTGGCACAGACCTCCCACTTTTTAGAAGAAGCCTCTTTACTTTTTATAGCTTCCTTGACTTGTGTTGTTAACCATGCAGGCATTCTTTTAGACTTGGCAGTGCCTTTCCGAAACTGGAGAATGCATTCTATCCGGTGTTCAATTAGTGTGGCTTTCAATAGCTTCCAATCATCCTCTAGGGATTTGACTCTCTTGTGTTTCCCTTTCAGCTTCCTTTTAGCTATTCTCCTCATTTTTGTAAAGTTCCTTCTTTTGAAATCAAATGTTACCATTTTGGACTGTAGAATAAATCCACATGTATGCTATTAAGGTCAGGGGATCTTGCTTCCAGTTACCATATTTGCAAATATATGCAGCACACATCTGTTACATGCACACCTTCCAAATTTTAAAGATTCGTATTAATTTTTTTGCTTGCATTCATAAGTATCAGAATAGTCTGCTTCAGAAATGAATTTGTTCTACTGGCAAAGCACCTTCAATTATTTATTTACGAAAGAAAGAGCTAGAAAACTGGTGACAAAAGACCACAGGGACCAAATCTCCAGCACCAGACTCTGCTGCAGCTCAGAACAGGGAAGTGGATATCTTGAAAGGTGCCCCAGGAAAAGGGAATGGGAGAAGACGTTTAAATAAAGTACAAGGTTGGGCAGACCCACAAGAAATGCTTAACATTCCATGCTCTCCACAAAGAACAGGTCAAGGAAAAGGGAATGAATGGTTAGGATAGAACACATGCCACAGATGTTTTAAAAGCACTGTTCAGTAGAGTCGATCTGGTCATATAAACATCCACGAGAAATAGAATGAGAATTGGTCTAGAATGTGGCAAACCATTTGGGTAACTGCATATCTGTAGGAATGGATCAAACAGCAGAAGCCACGGAAGTACAAATAACAGATGCATGTTAACTATACAGTTTCAGATTCTGGTGAAAGCTGTGTGTGTGTTCAGTGATCCAGATGTTTCCAAACTGCATTGCTTTCATTCAAGGTGAAATCCAGTCAAAACAACATAAATCAACTTTTTTTTGTTATTCAAGCATGCCCTGTAAGGAGTTGTTTTTAAAGACTAAACTGAATTCTGGAGATGGCTTTTATGGACTACATTTTGCTAATAGCCAGCTACAGCTAGATGCCACGAGTGTAGAGATGATACTTAATTCCAGATCGCCATAGTTTTACTCTACAGTTTTATACATGAGCTGAACAACAGCAGGGAACCTGACAATTCTGACAGAGACCCACAAGGAAAGTTCCTAAGAAATGACAGCAAGTAATCCATCATCACTTTTGGGAACCTCTCAGATAGGATAGAATAAACCAGTGAATGCTAGTCAGACCTCAGAAGCTAAGCAGGGTCAGACCTGGTTAGTTTTTGGATGGGAGACCACCAAGGAATACCAGGGTGACTATGCAGAGGAAGGCGCTGGCAAGGAAGCAGCTCTGTTAGTCTCTTGCCTTGAAAACCCTACTGGGTTGCCATAAATCAGCTGTGACTTGACAGCACTTTACACACACACACATGTCTGGATGACGTATCTTTGTCTTTATTCATGGCCAAATCATAGAATTCAAAGTGAGACTGTACAGATAGGGGACTGGTCTACTCCATTCTCAGAGATATCTAGGGGACAAAGTACATTTTGGTGACAACCTGCGATACATTTGGGACCAGAACCACAAACTCTTTATCTCCTCCCATATCAATGAATATCTGCTGTTTATTTTTGCAAGGAAAAGTCAAGGGAGGAATCTGGGTGAAATATTACAAGGGGGCAAATTGTGCTTCCACTCCATGGCACTGGGTGTTTGATTACCGCTGGTTATCCAGTCGTCATTGCCCTCATGGGGGGAGCATTGCAGGGGATCAAAACCATCAAATGTAACCCAGTAATTGGCTTTGGAGAATGGAGGCAATGCATGAGCACAGCGCCATTTCTGCCACCAGGATCTGAAAACCAGGGTCTCCCATGACTCTCTCCCATGGCATAGCCAACCTCCTGTTTCCCACAGTCATTTCAGTAGGGTTGGGGGGCAGGGGTTACTTGTGGCTGAATTGTACTTTGGGTGTTTTTATATTTATAGTTGGAAGCAGCCTTGGGCCACAAGGGAAAGGCATGGTATAAATATTTTAAATAAATAAACTTGTGTTTCCTTTCCAGGCACCAAAAGCAATATACTGATGTTAAGTATACTGATAACATGTAATGTAAGGAGGCGTAGCACATCTGCTTGACATGCGGAAGGTTCCAAGTTCAATCCCTGGCATCTCCAGTTAAAGGGACTAGGCAGGTAGGTGATGTGAAAGACCTCTGCCTGAGACCCTGGAGAGTCGCTGCCAGTCTACTCAGACAATACTGAGTAGACAATGCTGACTTGGATGGACCAAGGGTCTGATTCAGTATAAGGCAGCTTCATGTGTTCATGTGTTCAATAGCCTTTCTTGTAATGTTAAACAGGATAATGTGGAGTGCACTTACACTTTGCCCATAGAGACAAACTCTGCCTTTCCCTCATCTGGAGATGTAGCAGAGGAAAGCTGCAGCAATAAATCCTGTATTCCTTTTCTCAAGAAAGTACATTATTCTGTTTACAATTGCCTCATAATTAAGGGGGAAATATGCGTTTGTGATAAATAGCAGTAATTTTTATCAGGTTTGAGTTTATTTATACACTATTGCCTCTAAGAAATAATCAAGTGGCATTCTGGGAAAGGGAGGGAAGAGGCAGACTCCATTACTGAAGTGATTTTAGTTCTGAAGATGTTACAGTTCATGTTTGGTGTGTTTTAAAGAAACAAAAGTCTACATTTCTTGCATTTTCCCCAATTCAAGTTCAACACAGTAATACTGATTACAAATCCTTCATGCCAGCCTGGTGTGAACTCTCTTAGACATCTAAACTTGTAACCAAACTGTAATTTTGTACTCATGCATGTGCTTAAAGTGAGCTATGAAAGTGACCACTCTCCAGCAGTGATTTGTTAATACATGTTAGTATATTAGACAGGAAAAAAAATAAATGGCCATGCATGACAGCTGGTTACACGAGAGATCCTTTTGATCTTTGTGAAGATGTTATTAACTCACAGTGTCAGCTGCCAGACATCTTTTGGCGACTGTGCCCATTCAGCCAGCCACATAATAAATGGCCATTACGCTATTTTGCTTACTAACCACCTTAGAAGAAGCCTTCAAAAAAGCTGAAGTTCAAAGAACTTTTGACTCCACTGAAGTCACAGACAAGCTTCTTTAGATTAATGAAGCCAGAAGTGCTGGACTGAAACCAAACCCTTCTCAATTCTGTCCACACTGCTAGAGTAAGAAGTCTGCAAAATGAGTCAGGGAGCTTCTTCATTGGGAATGGGTTATGGGCCCCATGTGATAGCTGCAGTCGTGGAACAGCTTCAGTGACCCGCGAACCCAGTTCCATTTCGGCTGCCAAGGCATCTAGGCATTTAGCGGTCACCCCAAGTCTCTACCTGGGGATGCACCACCCTCCTGAGACCACCCAACTCTTGGAGGGGTTTTCCTGCTTCTCTCTGGTATACCTGCTGCCACCCACTAAGAGGGCCAGCACTCCTAGCATTCCATCCACAATGCTGTTTAAAGACTCCAACTAGTGCCCATATCTCCCATTACCCAATGACCCTAGGACAGGTCACTGCACTTGCTCACAACTGGAAAAACAGCAGTCTAGCACCCAACTACCTCCCTTTCCCTGGCACTCATTTCAGACAGCATACTCAAATGTGGACGTCTGTGTGGTACAGAGAACAACTACTAGCACTTAAAATGGAAAAGGATTTATTGAAAAAGAAAAGTCCACACACACATTCTGCACAGCAACCGATTGAGCAAGGAATACAAATAAATGTTGGAAACAAAAGTCAGCCCTACACATGCCCTAGCTGGTCTTATTCTGAGGCTGGCTCTTTACACTTAGGAGTTACAGCATTTTAAACACTTCCCATTACTGTGGAGTATTTACATTTATTGTTATGGCCATTGGCCAGCACAACTGTGGAGTATTTGTCTGACCTGGTGGCCCTTTGTTAGCTCCACATGGCAATGGCAGCCATCCAGATGTTATCAGCCCAAATGAACCTTGCAAAATGCACCCTCACAAAATAGACACTGTTTGCCTTATGCCCAGGGAATTTATTACCTCTCTCTGCCCACCCCCTTGTGAGTCATTCCTTCTCTTCCTGTCCTTTTCAAGAAGAGAGACTACCTGGCATTTGGGCTCTCCAAGTTTCTATCCCCTCTAAGTTGTTACATTCCTGCCAGAGTGAGAAATGACCCTTTAGTTGTTCTTTGCTAGATAGAAGCATTTGAATATTAGGTGCTTATGGAAGTCATCAGTGGAATGGCAGTGCTTGAGAACTATTCCCTCCTGTTTCCTGAATTTATGCTGATAGAAAAACCTCCAAAAATGAATGTAGAGGCTTTGTAGCTCCACAGTTGCCACAGTGGGGGTCCACAGGGGCAGAAACATGGGAGGCACCATGAGGGGATGGTATAGGGTTGCCAACCTCCAGGTACTAGCTGGAGATGTCCTGCTGTTACAACTGACCTCCAGCTGATAGAGATCAGTTCCTCTGGAGAAAATGGCCGCTTTGGCCATTGGACTCTATGGCATTGAAGTCCCTCCCTTCTCCAAATCCCTCCCTCCTCAGGCTCCACCCCAAAAACCTCCTGCCACTTTTAAAGAGGGACCTGGCAACCCTAGGATGGTATGACATCACTTCTGGGAGAACTGAAATTGAGGTCACACCTCTCTAGGGATTGCCAGAAAATCAGAGTTCCTGGTGATTCCTAGATTTGACTGACATCACTTCCAGATTTTCCCTGGAAGTCACACTGCTGCTGATAGCTATTTATTTTTTTACATTATTTTTCTTTCACCAGCCACAGGAGTTGCAGTAGGAAACAGGTCCCAGGGTGAGGAATAGCTCACCCTGGTGGGAACCTGGGAACCTCAGTTACTACAGGGCAGATAAATTAAAAGTAAAAGCACACATTAGCTTCCATCTCTTTCCAAATCAATATAAAGGAAGTATGAAAATATATTATGCACTTTCCCTCACTAAAAAAAAAATGAAGTTATAAAACAGGACCAGTCCAAGATGGGCAAATGCAGGTAAGGACGCCTTGACTTTTCCTCTCCTTGTATGCACTATTTCCTCCCTACCCAGTTGCTGTCCCCTCCCCCTTCACTGTTCCCTCCAAATAATTGCTGTTGGGTCTCTACCTCATGCATGTCCTATACCTATGCATCTCCTACAAAGAAGGCAATGGACAGGATCTGCAGTCGAATGCTCATGAATTTCATTTCTTTGCTACACACACCTGTAAAGTTGCTACATGCAATCTGATCCAAAACAAACCACCCTGAAACAGAGTGTACCCTGTATTCGAGACCAATCTGGGCAAGTAGCTTTGCTTACTTTAACTTGGCGCTTTCCAAAACTTTGTACAGTAATGGAGGAGCTTGCTTCATTTCCACCAAACCGAAGAACAAGACATGGAAAGATTCCACAATTAGAAAATTTATAGCCCTATCTTAGGCACAGTTTCTCATAAGCAAATAGACCCACAAACAAGTGCACATAAGATTGCAGCTGTTTAGCCCAATCCTGTGCATTTTCATTTGGATCAAAAGCCTACAGAGATTCCACTACAGAGCGGAATTTACACTTAAGTAAGTGTGCCTAGAATTGCCCTGCTTGCTATTTTATTTAGCTTGAATGTTTGCAGTTGATTACAAAATGACTTTAATCTTTGCAGCGCTAAACAGTTTGGAAACAAATTTTAGACTATTCTAATTTGTCTTGTGGTATGTTCCATTGCATGTTTTTTTCTTCCAGTGAAGCCTAGTACACATTTACCATCCTTAGTCATCACTGGAACAATATGTATGAGATTCAACAACAGAAGAAGTAGTAGCAAGGGGACAGGAAGTGGGGAGGAGTTTTGTTTAGAGAAAGTTTTCTCTAGAGTTTTGTCTAGAGAAAGAGAAGTACAGCATCTGCAGTAGTTCTGGATAGTTTTATCTAATAAAATAAATTGTTGATGTTAAAGTGACCTGTTTTGATTAAAGCACCAGCACTACATGAAACAACCACTACTGGTTTCCTAAAAATTTCACTGTCATGTGTAGAAAATATGAGAGAATCCTTTCACACAGCTTGGCAGTAAAAGCATTCTGTGGGACTTCTCAGTTCCACATAGGGTTGCCACCTCCAGGTACTAGCTGGAGATCTCCTGCATCTCCAGCCGATAGAGATCAGTTCACCTGGAGAAAATGGCTGCTTTGGCAATTGGACTCTAGGGCATTGAAGTCCCTCCCCTCCCCAAACCCCACCCTCCTCAGGCCTCACCCCTAAAACCTCCCGCCGGTTGCCAAGAGGGACCTGGCAACCCTACTTCCACAGTAGGTGTGTGGTCTGCACTTAAAGTTTAGTCAGGTGTGTTTCATAGTATTTTTTCATAATACCTTGTATATAATTTATTACATATGTACGTATGTACCATCAAGTCACAACCAACTTATAGCAACCCTAGCAAGGGGCTTTCAAGGCTAGTGAGACCCAGAGCTGGTTTGCCATGTATTCCTCTGCAGAGCCTTCCTTGGTGCCCCCCCCCTCCAAGAACCGACTGTCATGACCTCTGGCTCTCTGTTCTCAGGGGAAGAGACCGAGGAGAACCAGAGGGACCAAGGAGGGACCAACCCTGCAGAGGTGCCCGCTGCCAATGTTCCAGCACAGCCAGAGTCCCCCCTGCCAGGGCCTGCAAGGCAGACTTTGCCACCACCCCTGAAATAACCACCAGGCCTTGGCCAGGCAGGATACAAACCAGGGCCCATAGCCCACCAGGAGGCAGTCTCACTCTTCAGGAATGGCAGCAGTAGAAGCCCCAGGCTGAGGTAGCCCTAGGGTTGCCAACTTCCAGATACTAGCTGGGGTTCTCCTGCTATTACAACTGATCTCCAGCCGACAGAGATCAGTTCACCTGGAGAAAATGGCCGCTTTGGCCATTCTGTCCTTGTGAGACCTAAATACAAACCTTTGCGGTCCTGATGAGACATCACCTATTAAGGCATACATTTTTTACTACTGATACAGGTCGCTGAAGAAGCCGTATGCGAAACGTGGTCCCGATCTAGACGACACGTCTGACATCTCTTTCCTGTGGCTCTGTTCCTATATTGAACATATTAATAGACTCTGGTATCAATGGAAGCCCTTATGGGCTATTTTGACTTATTTATTGCTTGAGGATCCATTGCTTGAGGATCCCGTGGAGAATAACATTTATTGGATTGCATTGTATATAAATTTTGTATCTTGTTGTACTCCCATTTTGTACATATTTTGTATATATATATTTTTCACTATTGCACCTTATAAATTTCACTTCAATTTGCTTTAATATTGTTATAGTGCTGTTTTGGGTTTGCTCAATTATCCTTACAGTACTGAGCCTTCTTGTTTTGTGGAACCTCCAGGTACTAGCTGGAGATAGGGTTGCCAGGTCCCTCTTCGCCACCGGCGGGAGATTTTGGGGGTGGGGCATGAGGAGGGCGGGGTTTGGGGAGGGGAGGGACTTCAATGCCATAGAGCTCAATTGCCAAAGCGGCCCTTTTTCTTCAGGTGATCTGATCTCTGTCGGCTGGAGATCAGTTGAATTAGCAGGAACTCTCCTGCTACTACCTGGCAGTTGGCAACCCTAGCTGGAGATCTCCTGCTATTACAACTGATCTCCAGCCGACAGAGATCAGTTCACCTGGAGAAAATGGCCGCTTTAGCAATTGGACTGTATGGCATTGAAGTGCCTCCCCTCCCCAAATCCTGCCCTCCTCAAGCTCTGCCCCAAAAATCTCCCGCCAATGGCGAAGAGGGACCTGGCAACCCTAGGTAGGCCAAAGGAGGTGAAGTGCTTGACTAGCTACACACAACCCCATCCCAGAGCCAGGTACTGAGAACAATAATTCTGGAGGGGGAGAGATTCAAAACAGATAAAAGGAAGTATTTTTTTCACACAACACACAGTTAAATTGTGTAACTCCCTGCCCCAAAATGTGGTGATGGCTGCCAACTTGGAAGACTTTAAGAGGGGAGTGGACATGTTCATGGAGGAGAGGGCTATCCGTGGCTAGTAGTAAAAAATGGATACTAGTCATGATGCATACCTGTTCTCTCCAGGATCAGAGGAGCAGGCCTATTATCTTAGGTGCTGTGGAACACAGGCAGGATAATGCTGCTGCAGTCGTCTTGTTTGGGGGCTTCCTAGAGGGACCTGGTTGGCCACTGTGTGAACAGACTGCTGGACTTGATGGGCCTTGGTATGATCCAGCAGGGCTTTTCTTATGTTCTTATGTTATGTTTGCAGGTTCCTGGCCAAAGCACAGTGCAGCCCAGGAACTCAACGCCTGCCAGCAGGGCAGCTGAGCCTGATTACTTCCCAGGCAGTTTAGGCTGAGGCTTGGAAAAGCTGCCTTGCTGGATCAACTGGTTCACTTGGTGGAAGCCTGTGTGCCAGCTCCAGCCCCTTGTCTCCAGCTCCTGGCTGCCGGAGCCTTTCAATACTCCCAAGCCTCACTATCTAGGCCTGAGGGCATTGTTTCAGAGAAGACCTGATTGGGCCTGCCTGCAGAGTGCAGGATGCGGACCCTGCTCAGCATCTGAGATCTGATGAGATTGGGCTGCCTTTCCTTCCAAAATTATTCCTTGACAATACATGGCTGAATTGTGCTGGCCTTTCTCCTGGAACCACCTGCCCTGAACTGGCTGTGAAACCTAGCCAAAGGTTTTGCACAGTATTTTCTTTCAAGGGCTATTGTGTCACCAAACGTACCTTGGAAATGTTTGGGTTGTTGCTCATTCGTCACACCTTTGGTGTTTGGAACATGACGTAATGAAGCATGAGGTGCAGCGGAACATTTGCAACCCCTCCCCCCATGACATATCTTTATCCGGTGCGAATTTGACCAATTCTTATGACAGTTTGATGAAGATAATCATTGTTTACCCTTTAACCATTTCCTTGCTCTTTCCAGTTTATTATTGCTCTACTTTCATACACATTTGTGTCACTTAATGTTCTTTAAATCTCTCCATGGTAGCCTTCTTAAATTCTGCATATCAGTATCTGTAGAAATTATTTTTTAGTTCTCTGAGTGTGATTCAACTGTGGCAGGGGGAGATAACCATACATATGTGGAGACACTCTGGTAATTAAAAAGGTTATAGTATTATATTTAATATTAGCAATTATATCTTATATGTATGTTTGGGGTGGGGCACAGGGTATACAATAGTCATGTGGCTCTTTTGGTTGATGGTAATTCCAAAAGTGGTTCTCCGTGCGTCATCACTGTGTTAATGAATATACAGATTATATACATTTTGAATGGAGATGAGATTGCTTTAATGACTTGTCTACCTAAGATCAAGACAACCATAATCAGGGAGAACAAGAACCTCAACTCCTTGACAGGAATAACAGGCATGGACTGGGCAATGGGAATTTGTTAATATTTCTTTTATTTACATTATTTATAGTCCACTTTTCTCACTGGGACTCAAGTCAGATTACACAGAGTAAGTCAAATAGAATCCACAAGATGGGACATTCAATAAACAGTGAAATAAGATTTGGGTTGTAGATCCAACCAGAAGTCTAAAAAAACAGAACTGAAGTACAGCATAAGTATTAACATGACAGATTAAATAATGCAAAATTACTAGGGTTGCCAACCACCAGGTACTAGCTGGAGATTTCCTGCTATTACAACTGATCTCCAGCCGATAGAGATCAGTTCCCCTGGAGAAAATGGCCACTTTGGCCTCTATGGCATTGAAGTCCCTCCCCTCCCCAAATCTCACCCTCCTCAGGCTCCGCCCCAAAATCCTCCCACCAGTGGTGAAGAGGGACCTGGCAACCCTAAGATCCAGGTTTGATTCCCACTCCTCCACTTGAAGCCTTCTGGGTGACCTTGGGCCAGTCACAGTTCTCTCAGAACTATCTCAGCCCCACCTACCTCACAAGGTGCCTGTTGTGGGGGGTGGGGAAGACAGTTGTAAACCACGTCGGGACTCCTTACAGTAGAGAAAAGTGGGGAATAAAAACCAACTCTTCTTCAGTATACTATATTACATGGGCCCTACATATCTATTAACTCAAAAAGTTTTGGCTCAGTGATTTGTTAACTGAGGATGACTGGCTGGCTTGTTTCAGTTGGTGGATGATGGCAAGAATCATAGAATCATAGAGTTGGAAGGGACCACATGGGTCATCTAGTCCAACCCCCTGCACAATGCAGGAAATTCACAACTACCTCCCCACACACACCCAGTGACCCCCACTACATGCCCAGAAGATGGCCAAGATGCCCTCCCTCTCATCATCTGCTTAAGGTCATAGAATCAGCATTGCTCAAAGATGGCCATCTAACCTTAAAAACCTCCAGGGAAGGAGAGCTTACCACCTCCCAAGGAAGCCTGTTCCACTGAGGAACCTCTCTGTTAGAAAAAGAATTAAGCAGTTCAGATTATAACCCCTGCAAGTGCCATTCCTGGGATTTATGTCCACTTTATTTAAGAAACAATTTGTGAGTTTTGTTCCAGCAAGCTGGTTCAATTTCTGTGACTCTAGATACTTTTTGAAAATAGTACCATAGGTTTCTGGTAAGCAAGTATGAGAAATGTGCCTAAACTGGAAGCATTTGTCCATATTAAATGCTAAAAAGTACCAAGAACAGAAACCAGATTTCTATTTCTTGATCTCATTTACGAGAACAAAGAATGAAATCATCAAGCAATAAATGTTAGTTTGGTTGGGTTTATTTTACAGATTGTGACTCATGTATACCTACATACCTGATTTTCAAATACACCCATTGTTATCTGTTTACTGGATTTTGCATTTTGACACTGTAACTTTATTTTATGTAATCTGAAGTAATTATTAAGCCTTTCAAGGATACACACAAAATGATTTGGTTATCCCATTCCTTCGTTTGGAACTATGTTTATTTTGTCCCATTGCTGCAATGAAAGTCATTTGCTTACAACTTGCACAGACAGTACATAATCACAGCCTAGCTTTCCAGAAACTAAAATAGTTCTGGGTGGTGCTTGTAAATGTTCTTCAGTGTACACACACATAAAACCCCAAGAAGCCACACTTCATCACAGATACAGCTATATATAGGCTGTGATACTTGAATAGATTTTTCTTCAGCACAACTCTGGGGAAAGTATCCTGAACTACTAAGGTTGCTAGGTCCCTCTTCACTACCGGTGGGAGGTTTCGGGGCGGAGCCTGAGGAGGGCGGGGTTTGGGGAGGGACTTCAACGCCATAGAGTCCTATTGGCACAGTGGCCACTTTCTCCAGGGGAACTGATCTCTATCAGCTGGAGATCAGTTGTAACAGCAGGAGATCTCCTGCTAGTACCTGGAGGTTGGCAACCCTATGAACAACCCAAATTTTTTATTTAATTTGAAAGCATGTTTCATTATTCCCTATGTTTAGAGTTCAAAACACAAGAGATATTGGCCTTTAAGAATGGGGTTTGAATTCTGGTTGAGGTGCTAGATAATAAAAACATGCAAGTTATAACTTTTAAATGTATTTAATAAGTGTATTAAAAGTAGAACATGAACATTCCCAACAAATGGGGCATCCAACCCCTTTCCCCAAACAAAATAATCATCCCAAGCAATATAGCTGCCAAAAACCGGACCAAGGGCTTTTCCGCACTCTGCCTCAGGAAGAGGCAAGTTTTGTTGGTACATATTTCTGGAACTTTATATCCTGGAAGATGGTCATTAAGGAATCAAGACCCCCCCTCATACATCCAAACCTTGTACAATGTGTAAACTGAGTACTTGATCTCTTTTCCTACACCCTACAAGCAGGGGTTTATACAAGATGCCAGAAGCACAGCGCACTGCCCCATCCCCTGCCAGTGGCCAGGGGGGATCTGGCAACTCTACAAGCAGCAAAGGTATTTCATATAAAACGACTAGCCATTAACAAAGCCGTATTTTTGGTTATAAGACATGCAAGGAAAAATAGATCTTGTTTGTAATATCTTTACCCAGAAACATCTCTTTCCAAAATTCCTGAGTGGGCAAGGGGAGATCCTTTCACATACCCTTTGTTCTCTTGATGGAAAACATACTGTGTCTTTGAGCCACAAAACCCTCTCGAGGGGACAGAATTTACTCTAAGCTGAAATTTAAACAGAAAAGGAAAAGAAAAACTTTTTAAATCTCATTGGTGATTTACTCCATGAGGTCCATGTAGAGACAAAACTGTTTTCCTGGAAAATCTTAGTCATGTAGTTTATTAAGTTAAAAGGTTGTTTAACAATTCAGTTTCCTTGGCTCTTAATGATGAATTATTTAAGCTGACTTTAAAATTACCTTTTTTCTTAAAATACCTCATTTTTAATTAAAATAGTCAAACAAGTTTAGGCCAATTAGACTGTTGTTACTCATAAAGCTGTACTTTAAAGCTTACACTTTGGCTGATTTACAGGTTTCAACATAAAATTACCAATTCAGGTAACTGTACCTTCTTTTAGGATTCACCTTGGTGCATGTTTTTGTTACCTGGAAATGGCAGATGTTAAAAAAAAAAAAAAAAAACCAGACAGCTTGACAGATGACCCAAGACATTCAGTGCGCGAAGTGGGAAAATCATATGGCACCCTCCCTCCCTCCCACACACACACACACACACACACACACACGCACACACGCACACACACACACATGCAAGTTACCTTAGGGTAAGCATTTGAGAAGCTCTTCTGCATAGCTTTCATTGAAAGAAAGTGGACATAAGTGCTAAGCTAGATCAGTAGGGTTGCCAGGCCCCTCTTGGCCACCAGTGGGAGATTTTTGGGGCAGAGCCTGAGGAGGGCGGGGTTTGGGGAGAAGGACTTCAATGCCATAGAGTCCAATTGCCAAAGTGGCCTTTTTCTCCATGTGAACTGATCTCTATCGGCTGGAGATCAGTTGTAATGCAGGAGATCTCCAGCCACCACCTGGAGGTTGGCAAACCTGTAGATCAGACCAGTGGCCCTTCTAGTCCAGCATCCTAGTACACTAGGGTTGCCAACCTCCAGGTACTAGCTGGAGATCACCTCCAAAATCTCCAGGTATTTCCCAAACCAGAGCTGGCAACCCTAATACACATACACTCATACATATATACTCCATATATATGTGCCATTTTCCATCTCCCTGAGAGAGTCTCTGATGTGCCTATTTACTTTCTGCCTCTCAGTGAACACTGTTTCTGAGTCCAAATGCCTATTGTTCAAGTAGTTGTTCAGAAAGTCTTGGGACCTACTTGAAACCTGAACAGCCATGACTGAACTAGATGGACCAACTCAGTAGTCCAACTCAGGATAAGGGAGCTTCTGAGCCTGCCTAGGTTCTTCATATACATTCACACAAAAGTAGAATCCAGAGCAGCTACTGCAATTTTGAAAATTATGGTCACAAGGGTTGCCAACCTCCAGGTACCAGCTGGAGATCTCCTGCTATTACAACTGATCTCCAGCCGATATAGACTTGAGCCCCTGCTGCTCATTGCAAAAAGAAAAGAAAAAAGGATCATTATAAATTGTGAAATGAACCCTTATTTTGAAATAGGTTCTGGAGCAAAGTCCTGGTAAATTTAGCATCATACAAGGTTGGATGTCAGAGGACTTTCACCGTTCTGAATGCCAACACTAGGAAGCAACATGTGTGGGAACCCTTGGCCTCTGTGCCTTGTCTGTTGGCCTTGCCGAGCAACTGGGTAACATCTGAGTGTAATATGGTGTTGCCAGCTCTGGGTTGGGAAATACCTGGAGATTTTTGGGGCAGAGCCTGAGGAAGGCGGGGCTTGGGAATGGGAAAGACTTCAATGCCGTAGAGTCCAATTGCCAAAGCAGCCATTTTCTCCAGGGGAACGGATCTCTATTGCCTGGAGATTAGTTGTAATAGCGAGAGATCTCCAGCCACCACCTGGAGGTTGGCAACCCTAATGTGTATGAATGAGGCCTCACTGGAAGTTGTCAAGCCCTAGGCCAGGAGGAGCAAGTGATGTGGAACCATAATAAAAGCTCTTCAGGGTACCATTTTAATATTTCGTTCAGGGCCCTAAAATGCATTCTTAAGCAGATTCCTAAAAAGAGCCCCGTGGCGCAGAGTGGTAAGCTGCAGTACTGCTGTCAAAAGCTCTGCTCACAACCTGAGTTCAATCCCGATGGAAGTCGGTTTCAGGTAGCCGGCTCAAGGTTGACTCAGCCTTCCATCCTTCCGAGGTCGGTAAAATGAGTACCCAGCTTGCTGGGGGTAAAGGGAAAACGACTGGGGAAAGCACTGGCAAACCACCCCATAAACAAAGTTTTTATTTACTGGGTTTCCCACTGTGATCATTAAGGCTAATTGGCCCCCTACTGATTGAGGGCAGGGGGGAAAGCACTTCAGGAAGTTTTAAAGTGCCAATTGAGATAGCAGAAAAAGATAGCATACCTGTTGCCAGGAGAGCGTGAATACACATGCAAAGGAGCTTTCTTATTGTAGTGGGTTTTGCACCTGGCATTGACCTGGGGGGAGTCATGAAGGACTGCCTAGTCTTGCCCTGTCAGCCTGTTGAGAGCTATCCCAATATGGGTGCCAAGTGACTTAAGTACTAAGCTAGATCAGTAGGGTTGCCAGGTCCCTCTTGGCCACCAGCAGGAGGTTTTGGGGGGCAGAGCCTGAGGAGGGCGGGGTTTGGGGAGGGGCGGGACTTCAATGCCATAAAGTCCAATTGCCAAAACGGCCA
The DNA here is from genome assembly GCF_029931775.1 of Euleptes europaea. Lineage (NCBI taxonomy): Eukaryota > Metazoa > Chordata > Lepidosauria > Squamata > Sphaerodactylidae > Euleptes > Euleptes europaea. The sequence continues at coordinate 34,332,783 of NC_079318.1, read as the reverse complement.
TTTTCTCCAAGTGAACAGATCTCAATCGGCTGGAGATTAGTTGTAATAGCAGGAGATCTCCAGCTACTACCTGGAGGTTAAGCAACCAAATAAATTATCAAGTGCCAAAAATATTGGTAAAACAACCACAATGGCACTTATGGCTAAATATCATACACGTAAGCAATTCTATGCCCAAAATGATTGTAATTAACAAATCATACAATAGCGAGATTACAGCCAAACAGTTGTTACAGGCGATGCAATACAAAGTGCAGTAAGCTCACAATAAATAAGAGTAACTTGGTAAATACTCCAGAACAAGTCCACTCTTTGCAATGCAAAGTATATCAATAAGTACAAAGTTCATAGATGCCAGTATAACTCCAGCAGAGGAAGAGGAGGGGGAAAGTCCTGGACGTCATGAATGACGTGACACTCCCCTGGGAACACATGGTTTGTTTCTCTTTAAAATGTGGACAGGGCGAAACGTTGGAAAGAGGCAGCATGCAGACAAAAAAATTGGATTCACTGCCAAGCCTAATGGATTGACAATGAGGATACTCTACAGTAAGTTATTGGTGCGGTAACGGTCACTGAGTCAACTGCACAGTGCAAAATGCCTGGAGAAAATGCCTACTTGCCAGCACGTGTCCCCTCCCCATGAAAAGCAGTGTTTGAAAAGCAGCATTGCTGAGCACAGGAAGAAGCGTACTCACAGGTACTTGCTCTGCATCATTTGCCCCCACGCAGCTGACTCAGGTGATTGTGCAGGGGTGAGTCCAGCATGCTCCTGCCCCCCTCGTTCCCTGCGAGGGGAGTCAACATGTGAATGGGTTGTCTGCACAGAGCGCTAGTGTCTGGAACAAGTAAGCGAATGGTGTCAAGAATGAAGAGAAAAGGCTCATGGAAATGTCTGGCTTTGCCTGCTGCCTCCCTCCCTGTAATTCTATGTAGAAACATTTCAGAGTATGTTCATGGCAATGTACAACAGCACTAAAACAATTCAAACACCTTTATTATTTTTTTTAAATCACAAAACAAGTGTAGTCACTCATGACCTTGTTTGCATACAAACCGGGGTTTGCATCTGTAACCCATCACGCCAGCTATATTTAAAGTCTGCTATGATGTTTGTGAAAGTAGTTCTTTGAACATGTTGGCAACTTAATCCTGGAGTTTTTAAAAGTCCAAACCAATCTTGCTAACTGGTGCTACATTTAATATGTATGTGCAACTGAGTTGAGATCATATTTTCATGGCAGCCTACATCTGGACTTACATCACAGCTTTGCATTAAAAACAAAATTCCTGTCCATTGAGTTTTAATGAAGTGTTCATGCTATGCAGCAATGGTATTGGGTAGTTCCCCCACACACACACACAAAAAAGAAAAATCCTGTTCAAAGAGGGAAATCCTCCTGCAATTCCTTTTGTAATGGCAGATCAACCCGTCTGCATTTTATTACATTTTGTTTTCATTTCTAATTTTGCCAAAACTAACTTTTCTGCAGACTTTGGTTCCTTTTGCTTTCTGTCTGGTACTGAAGTGTGGGGGCTGTAAGAAGAATATCTCAAATGTTCAAAACATGGAAAGTGTGCCTGAACTGATGCCTGTGTTAAGGAGTGCTACTTTTATGTCTATTCAAATGTATTTCAGGAGCAGTGGTGTGTAGCGGTGATCACTTTTAAATACTCAGAGCCATTACTGGAGACAGAGACTTAACTCACTAGGAACAATAGTTTTTTTGTGTGTGTGGCCACTGCTCTGGCCCATTAGGCTAAAAATATTTTCCTTGTGAATTGAAGAAAGAATTATCGTTGGTTTCATTCAGAACATCAGTGAAAGGGTAGCTGCTTTTTGGTAATGCTTGGCTTGCATTAATGATTGATTTCCAAGCAAAAGTTTATCTAAGATTCAGGAATCATCTGCTAAGGCTATGTATCTTCAGACACAAGCAAGTGCAAGGTAGAGGGGGTGTTGAAGAATGAGCTCTGATCTCCTATCTTTACTCACGTAATGAGAAACATGTGGCTCCTGGATCCAATACTGTTCCCCTACGCGATGCTTCAGATGGGCTATATGTTTTGCTTTTGTTTGACTTTCAAGAGCATTGCACTATTATCTAGTCAAATCCTTTTTTTAGTGCTTTTGGTTTTTTTAAATTGCTTTGAGTAGAACAGTGGAAACAGCCTGGCTTCTGCTGAATACTGAAACTGATTTCTCCTAAACTAAGTTCCAGGGAGATTATCTGTGCGCCCAAAGTACAATGAGTGTGCTCCTGCAACAGGCTAACCCTACAGATCTGGATCCATACCGAACACATATGAAGAACAGGATGGCGACTAAGAGGAGCATTTATAAGTGCCATCGTAAAAAGAGTGACAGAGACAATGGCTGTTACAGCACTTGTATTCCCAGCAATGTATTAAGAGTTTTAAAATGTTATAAAAAATACTGTTCGCACTTTGTTTGGCCCCTTTAGCTGTGAAGACATCTTCCAACCATTTATAAGCCGTGGAATCCAAAAACCCTTTTAAAGTGATGTTTTTTGCAACATTTTCAAACTCTTAATACATCCCTGGGAATACAAAGTGCGGTAACCCCCAATGACAGACTTAGAAGAGTGTAACTCTGCTTAAAGATAAAGGTAAAAGTCCCCTGTGCAAGCACCGGGTCATTCCTGACCGATGGGGTGACGTCACATCCCGACGTTTACTAGGCAGACTTTGTTTACGGGGTGGTTTGCCAGTGCCTTCGCCAGTCGTCTTCCCTTTACCTTCAGCAAGCTGAGTACTCATTTGACTGACAACGGAAGGATGGAAGGCTGAGTCAAACTTGAGCCGGCTACCTGAAACCAACTTCCATCGGGATCAAACTCAGGTTGTGAGCAGAGCTTGGACTGCCGTACTGCATTTTTCCACTCTGCGCCATGGGTTTCCTGAGACCAGGATGCAAATGCACTAGTACCAGGATGCAAATGCACATGGTTGTTGTTGTTTTTTAAGTGTAGCACTGCATTATTCTTGAGCAGCTCTAGACATAACCAAAATTGTTTTAATAGTGAGTGGAGAATCATGACAACAATGTTGGGGGGAGTGATACAGTCTTCGTCTGGTATGAAGGGGAAACCATGGGTAACAAGAGTAACAAAATGAATTACACTGTGCCATGTGGTTCAAGCGCAAACTGAGCAACAACTGCTCTGGCAACATGACCACCATGGGGGGGGGGAGACCCCTCTTATGGAATCAGCTCAGATTATAATGCTGTAATGTACTCTGGTGTGGGGTTGCATTTGAAAACTATCTAGAAATGTCAGTTGATCAAAATGCCGCAGTTAGGCTATTGTTGGGGGCTGGAAAGAGGGATGATATCATCCCTGTGCAGAAAGATCTATATTACTGACTGTGTATCCATTTCTAGGCACAATTCAAAGTGCTGGTTCTTACCATTTCTAAGATGCCGCAGACAATCAGGAATACGCTCACCCGCAATGATAAAATACTTAACTGTAACATGGACTCTGGTACCAAGGCCTGCAACAAACCTAGATGCCAACTTTGCTCTCACATAAGTCCTAGAAACATCATCCCTGGACCCAACGATGCCAGCCATACTATCTCAGCTTCATATTCCTGCTCATCTTCTAATGTGATCACATGCCAGCAATGCCCTTCCACCATCTACACTGGACAAACAGACCAGTCCCTGTGGCAAAGATTAAATGGATTTAAGTCTGATGTCACAAACTACGACATTCAAATGCCAGTGGGGAGTAATTTTAACCTTCCAAGACATTCAGTTGCTTACTTCAGAGTAGCAATTCTCTTACAAAGGGATTGCAAAGGGAGATTAGTAAGAAAGACTGCTGAATTACTCAAGATAATGCAGTCCCCTGGACTGAATAGGGACCCTGGGATTTCTCATTATCAATGCTAATTTCTCCATGAGTACTTCCCTTCTACATATCACACATGATCCAATCATGCCTGCTAATGTTATTTACCTGGTATTGACATTTTCATGCTATTGCCATTGGGTGTCTAAATTCACTCCTCTCTACTTAAGGATACAATGGACTCACATTCTAGATGTACCTGAAGAAGTGAGCTGTCTTTAAGGCACTACTAGACTGTACTGCAGACGGACAAACACAGCTACCCATCATGACCTATCTATAGAGGGGGGAAAGTGAGTCTTTATTTTATTTTACTTTTCAGTTCTGTTATCATTACATTGTATTTTGGAAATGGAACACTGGGGATGGGTAGTGCCTGTATTTCCTTGTTGAAATTGCTTTGTTTGCTTGCTGCTGGGCACGGGATGGTCTATCATATGTGTACTTGATTGAGATTTTTTTTTCATGGTAGTGGGGGGGGGAGCTGCTTCAGACACTCCTAAGCTCTTCTTTCTATTTCTTCCCTTGACATTGACAGACTTCAGAGCTGAGGGAGCTTCAATCAGGCAGGCAACATCTCCAGGATTCTCCCCTCGGAGCTGACACAATTCTTAAGGGCTCTTTGTAAAAGATGTTATGGATCAGGAGGATTTTTTTTGTGCTTTTGAGTTGGGGCTGTTTGGACTTTTTCAGCCCCTGCCGTTTTTGGAGAGTTGCTGAAGTGGGTGGTTTCCTGTTCTTGTTGTGTTCTGAGGCAACGAGCCGGCCTAAAGCCTGCTGAACTCCATTTTACTACTCAACACAGTAGCCTTGGCCCACCATTTTGCTGGTGTCTCAGCAGATACTTCATCCTAAGGGGCTTTCAGCACAGGTACTGTTTCAAGCAGAGGCAAGGCTTGCTATTGCCTTCTCCATGGGGAGCTCAGAACTGATCACCAAGTATGCTTTTTGCTGGCAAGCCTGAGTAGTTTGTCTCTCCTCTCGGTTCCATGGTAGCCTTCTGAATCATTAATGATGGTTTGGTGCTCCTTATCCATGATAAACCTGCACCTCTAAGCCCAATCCTTTTTGTGGGCAATTTTTCTCCCGTTGCTTTCATTTATGCCCACACTCCCATCCTACCAGGGAATAGCATCGACTCTCCCCAGGGATCTCAATCTCACCGCTGTGTCTGGGAGAAAGCTTGTATGTTAAGTAGGTTCAGACTGTCTCTGGAATAACTCTTAATATGATACCATTTGTGGTGAAAGCCAGTGTGGTCTACTGGATAGAGTGTTGGGCTAGATACCTTGCCTGTCAGGGCATTGCAATACGCAGCCATGATGAGGAACAGTCAAACCTGAAACAGCTCTTGCTGCTATGTTCTGCAGATGTTCCACAGCTGAAATCATGGTTGAATCATACAAACTACAAATGAATTTCACCTACCATTGTGAATGTAATGCTTGAGATCATGGCTCACAATGTCCTATGTACACTAGTGAGAAAGATTAAAGCAGCTGTTTATTACAGTGTAATTGTTGAAAGCCAGCATGGTGTAGTGGTTAAGAGTGGTGGTTTAGAGTGGTGGACTCTGATCTGGAGAACCGGGTTTCACTCCCCACTCCTCCACATGAGAGGTGGAGGCTAATCTGGGGAACTGGATTTGTTTCCCCACTCCTACACAAGAAGCTAGCTGGGTGACCTTGGGCAAGTTACAGCTCTGTTAGAGCTCTCTCAGCCCCACCTACCTCACAGGGTGTCTGTTGTGGGGAGGGGAAGGGAAGGTGATTGTAAGCCGGTTTGAGTCTCCCTGAAGTGGTAGAGAAAGTTGGCATATAAAAACCAACTCTTCTTCTTGATGAGACCACAGATATCACCACGCAAGAACAGGTTTCATTTTGCTTCTGCATTGCTACAGAAGATATGTTTGTGGAGGAATTCTTTTTTGGACTTATGAAACTGAATCCACCACTGCTAAAACTCTCTTTTCTATTTTGAAAGATGTACTATGTCGCTTTGATCTTTCTCTTGACAGATGTCATGCCCAAAGCTATGATGGAGCATTGAATGTTGCTGGACATTTTAGTGGAGTACAGGCTCTTGTAAAGACTGAGGAGCCGAGGGCACTATGTTCATTGTTTTGCACATGTTGTGAACTTAATGGTACATGATGTGTCAGAAAATGTTACTATGTGAAGAAATTTCCTGAGTGAGTTATCTGACATGATCACCTTTGTGAAAAATTCGCCAAAACATCTTGTATTGTTTAAACACTTTCAGCAGGCAGAGAACATAAATCTGAGACACTTTTGCCCCACTAGGTGGACAGTTAGAGCAGCTTCCTTACAGTCAGTGGTTTCAAATCATAGGGAGTTGATTCAGTTCTTTAAGAATGTATCTTCTGATGAGAAAGGATATCTTGGGGCAAAAGCAGATGGATATGCGCAAAGCTTGTGAGATTTGCTACTTACTTTATGCTACAGTTAACTGTTTTTTATTTGGACACATTAAACACAGCTCTTCTACAATTCCATCAAGCAGAGCTTCTTCTTGCTTCTGCAAAGGAGAGTACAAAGCAACTGTGAAACAGCATTGAACAGTTCTGGTCACAGACAGTCATGACAACAAAAGACTTAGATTTAGAGAGTCCTACTGTTTCTAGGTGCAGAACGCCTGCCCAACGTGTTGATGCCAGGTGTGATCCTCACCAGCTTCAATGTCCTAAAGATTTCTACAGGAAAATATTTTATGAAGTCATGGATAATATCTTCAGCAGTTTACACAATCATTTTTCCTCAGATGTGTCCTAACACATGAGCAAAATTGAAAAGTTTGCCATAGGAGAGAATAATAGTACATACATTCTAAACGTTTACAAAACTGACTTGGATGCTGCCCAACTACAGATTCATCGGGATATGTTTTTGGATATTGCAAGGGAAAGGAAAGTCAAACTTTTAGCTCTTTGTGACGTGGCTGATCTGTTCAGTGGAGAACAGGGAAAATGTCTGCAACAGCTACTATGAGAATTAGCTAAACTTACCAGAATAGCCCTTACCATACCTGTTTCCTCCTGTGCCTCAGAAAGGTCATTCTCAAGCCTTCATAGAATAAAGACCTTTCTATGGTCAAGCATGAGACAGGCAAGGCTCAGTCACATGGATCTTCTTCATGGGCATAAACAGATCTCTCAGGAAATAGATCTTAATGTTATAGCTAATGAGTTCATTCAAATAACATCAGTTAGAACAAACTCATTCAGTGTCATTTAAGTACAGGGTATTTTGAATTGTAACATCTTAACAAGTGGGTTGTACCTAGATGACGTAATCTGTATAGGTTTACCACTAATCATACCAACACATGCCAACTATTGGGGTGAAAGGAAATTGGGAAGGATAGGTGGGATATAGCAGGAAAGGATGCTTGTGGGAGCAGCAAAAGGGGTAATAGGGGTTTAGAAAAATATTTGATTTTACTGTAATTTTAAAATTTTTAAAGAAATAGTTTCCATTGTTAATTAAAAGTTAAAGTTGTATTTCAGCTGCCTGACAATCATTTGTTGAAGCCCCCCTAAATTTCTGGGGATCCCCTCCCTAAATCCCCCCAAGGCCCTGCCTCCATAGATAGTGGCAACGGAGGCCCCTCCCTGCGAAGTCACTGGCGCCTCCCTATGATGTCATATCAATGCCTCTGGCCCAGCCCCCCCACCCAGGAAATTGGAAAGTCTACGCCCCTGGTCTCAACAACAGTGATACTCGAACAAGCAACCCTTTAAAGGCAAAAAGAAAGTAGATGTGGAGGTGGTGGGGACAACATAATAACAGTAAAAAGAAGTGGTGACTGGAAACGGAACCAGAGACTGAGGTTAAGAAGGAAGAGATTCATTTCACAGCAGTACAGCAGCTGGGCACATATACACTTATATCTTGTCTCCTGCACAGACACCCATAGCAAAGTCAAAACTGATTTAGGGTACAATCCTAAACTGGTCTGTTATTCAGAACTAAGTCCCACTTCATTCAATGGTACTTACTTCCAGGAAAGTGTTCTTAGGATTGCACCTTTAGTTAACTACTGTGGAGAATCTATATGAAATAACGGGGGGGGGGGGGGGAGAAACCTGGGCATACATCCGCATTTGCTGTAGAGAATCTTGTTAAATCAGATGCATTCCACTGTGTGCAAGGATTCTGCATACCGATTTGCCAAACAGATGGCTGGCAATAGGTTGGAATGTTTTTAAACTAGATTAAGTTTAGAAGGGAGCCATAGTCCAAATGATCTGAAAAATGCTGCCTGTGTGTGTATGCACATGTACACATATATAAGGTAAAGGTCCCCTGTGCAAGCCCCTGGTCATTCCTGACCCATGGGGTGACGTCACATCCAGACGTTTACTAGGCAGACTTTGTTTGCAGGGTGGTTTGCCAGTGCCTTCCCCAGTCATCTTCCCTTTACCCCCAGAAAGCTGGGTACTCATCTCACCGACCTTGGAAGGATGGAAGGCTGAGTCAACCTTGAGACAGTTACCTGAAACCAACTTCCGTTGGGATCAAACTCAGGTCGTGAGCAGAGCTTTTGACTGAAGAAATGCAGCTTACCACTCTGCGCCACGGGACTCTTATGTACACATATACACATGTATTATTGATGGATTGTATTTTGAAAGCTATCCCTTGACACCTGCAAAATTCCACTTGTTACTGATTTCAGGTCTGATATGCATATTTTGAACTTTCTCTTCTATTTACCACAAATACCTACAAACAGAGGTTGCTGTCTGCATTTAGGGTAAATAGAAAAGTCCAGTCTTCTTTATCTCTATAGATCTGTACAAGAGGAAGGCTTCTTGAGGGGTAGAGGATATAGACAGGCCAAGTACCTCCTCATGTGAATCAACAGAAGTTTAAAGGAATGCATGAAGAGATTTTTTTTCCTTATGGGAACCATGTGACTCATTCTTTTTTTAACTTGAAAGCTTCCCAGAAGACTCATTTTCAGCACTTTGCTAAATGCAACAGTCACACAGTCCTATAAGGCTGTAAGGAAACTGGAATTTGAATCTAAAGCTCCAGATATGAGTCCATATTTGGCAGGGAAGGAATAACGTGCTGGCTGCACACTGGAAAAACAAGTGATAAGAGTCGCAAAAGCATGCATTTTACTTGAAACTAATATTTTGTAAGTCAGAAGAACGCAAAATGCGAGCAGCTTGTGTAGATCTGAGCGGCATTTGTAAAAACAACTTTATTTTCTGGAATCATAGGACTGACTGTCCAATTAGACAAGCTTATAGGGGCAGATGATAGTAGAGTGCAAGTCTTAGTTTGGGCTACATTGAGCTAATCTTGATACTTTATATTTTTCATCTGATTTATCTTCCTTTAAACTTCAGAATAAAGCAGGATTTATGTGTGCGCGCTCTTGTGTGTTTGAATGTGATTAAAATAGACAGATATTCAAATTTTTGCATAATAATACATAAATAGCAGGGCCACACTGACTTCAGTTGATTAAAGTTCACATAATGGAGGTTCTATATTGCAGTGCTATTTATTTATGTCCTACTTAAATGTTCAGGGTTTGTGATTTGTTAAAAATAGAAAAACAGTCAAACTTAAATCAATTTGAATGTTTTAAATTAATATTTAATTTGAACCTCTGACAGTAACATTTTAAACATTTACTGTTTCATGCTATAACCAAAAATACCACCTAAATGTACCACTGATCTTGGAAAATGTTATCTAGTATATTACAATAAAATCCTGAATAGAGTCAGTGGACTTGCGGTGTTAGTGCTATAGCAACGCTATTTTGGTATTTGGCAATTCGATTCCAAGAACAGTTTCCCAGGAGTAAGTCAAATTAAATAGGAGAATTCTGAGAAGACCTGCTTAAGATTGCTATCTGAATTTTTTTTTTTTGAGTGGGGAAGGGAAATTTATGCCTGGTGTATCTAAATATTGGAGAAGACTCTTCTTCCCATAACTACTCTATGGCCATTTATGCATGGGAGGTTTTGCCTGGGATTTGCCCCTCTCTAGATGCACATTTTCCCCATCCAAATTCTCAAAACTCAAAAATGAGCCCCCATGCAGAGTTTTGAGAATTCAGATGGGGAAGATGTACATCTAGAGAGGGGCAAATCCAAGGCAAAACCTCCCATGCATAAATGACCTATGTTTTCATGTGAAGTTGCTTGTTAAAGAACCAGCAGTAGCCAATGAAATTGCAGAGTGGAGTTGGCAAATCAAAGGGAAGGTGAATTTTAAACAAGCGTCAAATGATAATTTATAGGACACTTTCTACTTGAGTCAGCAATGCTCTTCAGAATCCCTGGTTTTCCCACTCTCTTTCTACAAGTACAAACTGGCATATATTTCGCCCTTTTGATATGTCTGTAGGTCTACAGGTTCTGCATCAGTTCTATTCTAATATTATGGATAACTGGATGGAAACAAGATACTCTCCATATCTGATTCAAGTTCTGTTGAGACAGTACCTAGTCACTTCTTCTAGTTTAATTTAAAGTCATTTGTATATTTGCAGGTGCAAGTCTTAGCGGTTAGCATAAAGCAGAATATGTGCTATTGTTGCCATCTCCATTTTGGTTCACAGTTGCCAGAAAGCACAGGCCTGGCGGCAGCGGACATCCCAAGCAAGTCTGGGCCCGGGAGCCTGGCAGCAGCTCTAAGCCCAGAACAGCTCCTTGCGTCCTCCATCGCAGCAGCCGGGGATAGGGTTGCCAACCTCCAGGTAGTATCGTAAACCAAAGTTAGCGTGCTGTAGATAGTTAGCAAACAGAAAACAGCAACAACCTGCAAACAATATTTCTTTATGCTACAATTTACAGCTAGCGTTGGCCCCTGAGGAAGGCTGTCACTTTAAGCCAAAACAGAAAGGAAACCGGACTTCTGTAGGATTGTTCCATCACCTTACCTCTTGGAAAAGAAAGAAACGTTCCTAGCTTATGTTCTAGGATTTGTCTTCTTATTGTGGCCATATATGTAATTTTGGACACTGTCCACTACTGTATTAGATACTGGTTGTATCTTTATATGCTCTTTGTAACATAAAGAAATATTGTTTGCAGGTTGTTGCTGTTTTCTGTTTGCTAACCTCCAGGTAGTAGCTGGAGATCTCCTGCTATTACAACCCATCTCCAGCCGACAGAGATCAGTTCACCTGGAGAAAATGGCCGCTTTGGCAATTGGACTCTATGGCATTGAAGTCCCTATCCTCCCCAAAACCCGCCCTACTCAAGCTCTGCACCAAAAACCTCCCGCTGGTGGCAGAGGGACCTGGCAACCCTAAGCTGGGGAGCAGAGCTCAAGGAGGGTAGTGGGGCCTGAAGCTGAGAAATGGGATTCCCCTCCACGAGTCTTGTGGGCCTCCCACTTATTTATACTATTTCTCTAAAGATTATTTCTGTTCTCATGCTAAGGTTTATTGCTTTGCTTTGGCAAATCACTTTTGGTGGATAATGGATGATAGTGACTTTGATCATAAAACTGAGAGTCAAAAGGATCTTGTAAGAAATCTGTACATCAGTTCTGGGTTTTAAATCAGAAGGTCATTAAGTATTCTTTGGGACATAAATAAATACATATAATACATATAATAACTACAGTAATTAGGATGCTCGCTATTTATTTACATATGTAGAACATTTTAATGCTGCCTCTCTAGAGAACGTGTCTGAGGAGGCTTACAAAGTAAAACATGATATAAACTTAAAACCTCATAAAATTATTAAAATCCCAGCATGCACATTTACACCCCCACAAACACGTGAACATACATTCAGATTAACATGGGGAATTAGCTTGCGTGTCTGCACAGGGCACAGCAAAACGGGATCTTTTACCAAAAGAGGTGGCTGTGAGTAGCAAGTCACTTTGAGTCACTTCTCATTGGCCACTGGTGAGCCAATTAATTGACAGGCAGCCAATTAATTGACAGATAGTTTGGCTGTTTGCAACCTGTTTGTGTGTGTTTGCATGTGTGTTTGCATGAAGAGGCTACTTGGCAGTAATCAGAAGCCGACTCCCAGCTGATGAGAGATCAGTTGAATGTTGGCTTCTGATCTCCTGCTGGGGAAATTTTGCTCTGTGTCCAGCAAAGTTTTTGAGGGGAACCAGGAGCTGCCTCCTAGCTGATCATCTGGAAGTTGGCATCTTCTGATCTCCAGTCCTGCAAAATGTAATGGGAGAACAGTGATCAGAAGCCCCACTGATTTCCCTTCTCCTGTCAGTTTGGGCTGCGGAGAAAAGAGAGCAACAAGTTCTTTTTCCTTTGCCTTTTGAAATGGGGAGCTCAGAAGCATTGCTTCTTTTCCCACCCAGATTGGAGTGTGGGGAGAAAAACTAGCAGTTTCCGCTCTCTCTTTTACAATACAGAGATTAAAAGCATTGCTTCTGTCCCCTCAGAACTTGGAGGGAAGAGAAACCAGCTCTTTTTCTACCTTTTGCAATGGAGAGATCAAAAGCATTACTTCTGTCCCTGCCCCGCTTGAAAGGGGAAGAGAGAAAGGAGACTTTTCACCTCTCCCTTTTGCAACTTTACTCTGTAGTTATTTTTGTTGGGATTTTATATTTGGTTAATATGGCAGAGTTTGCCCAGTCATGGAAGCGAGATATTGAGTGCAATAAATTCAGTCTTCCCAAGAAGTAAATTGCAAAAAAAAAGTAGAACTTACATTTATTCAGGTTGTTTGTTAACATTCTTGTTGCAGTTAATAAAAGATAGAAAGCCTCATCTAAAGAATACATGTCCCTATACAAGTGGCTAGCTAATCCAGCATCATGTGAGTGCGAGTATGATTGTATGGTTTATGCAGGAGAAACCTGTAGAAATGTCTGCCTCCTTTGCAGACCATGTGGAAAAAGCAGAGAGAGAAAATGGCTGCTGAGAAAGGAGGAGGAGTTAGAGTGCAGCCCCCCCAAGTTCAGCCAAACAGCAACATCTCATTAAAGAAACAGCAACTACAAACTTAAGAGTAACATAGCGCCCCCCAATGTCCAGGCATGCTGAGTCGCTCTCACTACAACAATTTTGCGGTGTGTGTAAATCAGAATCTGACCAGCTGGGAGAGAGCTTCTGACCAACAGTCAGCTGCAAACAAGTTCGGCAGCTGTTCACATTGCTGATTGCAATCCAAACATATCTTTGATTGGCTCACAGCCTGATCATGAGTGTTGAGCAAGGTGAGTTTGACTAATGGACAAGTTCATTGAGAAACCTGTGGCATCCCTACTCTCTATTGCATTTTTAGACTTTTCTCCACAATCATGATGAGCAAAAAAGGTACATTTTTACATGGAAAACTGGTATTCTAAATATTAGAACTAATAATAAGTAATGTCTTGCACATAGTTATTAGTAAATCAGTATGATGTGTTGCCAGCCCCCTTTCATCAGCACACCCTGCCTCCCAGTCTGAATGGATGTACTGCCACAGTAACACTGTAAGCAAGTCCCAAGAGGCACATGCCAAACATGGGGAGCACTGCCATACAACCATAGAATCATAGAGTTGGAAGGGGCCATACAGGCCATCGAGTCCAACCCCCTGCTTAATGCAGGATCAGCCTAGAGCATCCCTGACAAGTGCTTGTCCAGCCTCTGCTTAAATACTGCCAGTGAGGGGGAGCTCACCACCTCCCTAGGCAGCTGATTCCAAACAACTCTTAATGTGAAGAAAATTTTCCTAATATCCAGCCGGTACCTTTCTGCCCACATTTAAACCCATTATTGCAAGTCCTATCCTCTGGGGCCAACAGGAACAGCTCCCTGCCCTCCTCTAAGTGACCACCCTTCAAATACTTAGAGCAATCATATCTCTCCTCAACCTCCTCTTCTCCAGGCGAAACATTCCCAACTCCCTCAGCCTTTCCTCATAGAACTTGGTCTCCAGGCCCCTGATCATCCTCATAGCTCTCCTCTGTACCTGCTTGATTTATGTCCACATCCTTTTTGAAGTGAGGCCTCCAGAACTGCACACAATACGCAGCCTGACCAATGCACTGTACAGTGGAACTATGACATCTTGCAATTTAGATGTTATTCCTCTGTTGATGCACCCCAATATCGCATTAGCTTTTTCTGTTGCTGCATCACGCTAGCTGCTCATATTTAACTTACTGTCCACCCGTACCCCAAGATCTTGTTCACAGAAGTGTATCCCCCATCCAGTATGCATGTCCCTCATTTCTGTTACCCATATGTAGAACTCGGCACTTATCCTTGTTGAATTGCATCCTGTTCACATCCGCCCACTTTTCCAGTGTGTTCAGATCTTGTTGAATTCTATCTCTATCTTCTGGTGTGTTTGCTGCACCTCCCAATTTGGTGTCATCTGCAAATTGAATGAGAAGTCCCTCCACACCCTCTTCCAGATCACTGATAATGTTTTGTGTCTAACAGGAAACCCTGTAGTGGTTAACACAGCAGAGGATCCGGGGGCAAAGACCACAGCAATGCTTCCAAGGAAGCCTCTCTGGGAGAAATCAGGGTGTGCCAACAAGAGGAGGACAAGCCTTGCCAGGCAAGCGGACAAAGATGCCTCTCCCTGTTTTGTCTTTAACATAAGATACAATCACTGACCACTGACACAATTTGGACGTTAAGTGCCCTGTGACAATCTGGAACCTTTGACTCAAGAGTTCCCATTGTCCCCAAAGCCCCTGCCCAATACATGGCTCACCTTAATATCTCCAGCTTTTGTAATCCTGAATTATAATTCAATTAAAAACTGCCCTTCCTGATGCGGTTTAGTCAGTTCTATAGTTTTCTCCTGATTACTTTCAAGTATTCCTTTATCTGCCCTGGCCTGGATGGACCCAGGCTAGCCTGATCTTGTCAGATTGAGATCTGACCAACAGCTAAGCAGGGTCAGCCCTGGTTAGTGTTTGGATGGGAGACCACCAAGGAATACCAGGGTTGCTGGGCAGAGGAAGGCACTGGCAAACCACCTCTGTTAGTCTCTTGCCATGAAAACCCCCAAAAGGGGTCGCCATGAGTCGGCTGCGATTTGAAGGCACTTTACACACACACATTCCTTTATCCTCTGCCGTAATCTTTAGTTTCCTGAAAAAAACCATTTTATGCTATGGGCCAAAAACAGTATAACTAACCTGGCTTTAGAACCAGGAGTCGGAGTCTGATTCTGGATACCAACTGCAACTCCCAACCCACACTGACTCCCAACACACACTGTATCTCTCTTCTTCCATATGATTTCTTCGCAAATGAGGATGGGTAATCTTTGCTCTCCCACTGCTCTATCCCCCCCCCCACTATTTTCCAAACCACCATTCCCCATTTTCCACACCTTTAGCTCAAAAGATTAACTCCCGCTCCAAACTGGAGTAGCTCTGCAGAATATTTGTAAGTTGTTGCTATATTAATTGGGATAAGGAATGTGTTTGTGCCTTGGTTTAGCACTGCTAGTATTTGCTTAGGATAGGTTCTCCCACACACACACAAACACACTATTGTACCAAATGTCTCAATAAACTGTATTTGTTTTAAATCAGGTCTCTGTCATCCTTTTCTTACTAAAGACTTGGTACCCACAGCCACCTCTTTAGGTAAAAGACCCTAGTTTGCTGTGCCCTGTACAAACATGCCAGCCAATTCCTCATGTTAATCTGAATGTTCACGTTTGTGGGGGTGCGGTAGCAGTTGCCCCCATTAAAATAGAAATCTCACAAAATTAGGACTCAGCCTCATTGTAGCCTTTTTCGAAACATCAGCTAAGCTCCTAGTTTGGCTCATGGTTGCCAAGGAAAAGTACTTACCTGTAGAAGTGAGAGCCCCTATGATGAACTAACTTCAAAGCTCTGTACTGCTATGTGAGGAACAGAATTGGGCAAAAGCACCTATGCAGCATGGCTTTTGCACATAAAGCTTTTTTTTTATGGAGGAGGAGGTAATGAGGCTCAGCAACAAAAAGCAGGGGTATTAATGAAGCCTTATTGGTATGTTTATTGTACACATTACAGTGGAATGGTCTGCCTTCCCCCCACCCATATTTTTGTGAGTTGGTAGTCTAATGAAGGAGCCCCGTGGTACAGAGTGGTAAGCTGCAGTACTGCAGTCCAAGCTTTGCTCACGACCTCAGTTCGATCCCAACAGAAGTCGGTTTCAGGTAGCCGGCTCAAGGTTGACTCAGCCTTCCATCCTTCAGAGGTCGGTTAAATGAAGACCCAGCTTGCTGGGGGTAAAGGGAAGATGACTGGGGCACTGGCACACCACCCTGTAAACAAAGTCTGCCTAGTAAATGTCGGGATGTGACGTCACCCCATGGGTCAGGAATGACCCGGTGCTTGCACAGGGGACCTTTACCTTTTATATAGTCTAATGAGGTGGAGTCCCTGCTTAGTCAGTTCTGTTTGTTAGCAAGAAGCATAGACTGCATGAGTTCCCTTGTTTAAAACCAAAAACCGAAAAACCAGTTTCTCCCATCTGGTATCCCTTTGTTAATGAATGGATGATGTTTTGAGCACACCTCTGTGTGGAATGAATCTAAGAGCAGGAACTTGCATAATTCTCCGAATCCTGGCCTGCAAACAAAGGGGAATATTACAGCCTCGTACCTGAGTCTCATCCAAAAGGCTTTAAGAGCACGCAGCATTGCTACAAATGGGTAAAGGTGTTATAATGACTTCATCTATAATGGCTCCCCTCCATCCTGTTTTTGGCTTGTCTTTGGCATAGATTCCTATGGTTTCGTGAGTGTCCTAAGAATTTTCTGCTCCAAACTGGAGTAGCTCTGCGGAATATTTGTAAGTTCTTGCTGTATTAATTGGGATAAGGAATGTGTCTGTGCCTTGGTTGGAGCGCTCTCCCTTCACCCCCTTGCTTCTTACAGAACTGCACTTCCAAGGTTTTCAGTGGAAAGGGAATGATATAAAGTTAGTTTAAGTCAGTAGTGTAGCGGTTCCCTTCACGTCCCTGTCTTTTGAGTCATGCCTCAAGCCTATGCCAACAATGGGCGAAAACGCATGGTCGCTTTAGCCTCTTTTATTCCCTGTTTCAGCCAGGATTCAACCAGGATCGAAAGCATGCGTTTTGCCGAACATGCGTTCAATCCTGGCTGAATCCTGGCTGAAACAGAGAACAAAGGAGGCTAAAACAACCATGTGTTTTCACCCAATGGCTGTAGTAAAAATGTGTTTGTTTATTTTTAGGCATGGCACATATAGGCTGTGCTTGCCATAGGATATCACTGAATCTGTTGTGGCACATGCCTCCACATACACAGTAAATATGCATTACGGCTCTAAGAAAAGAGAGTGAGGAATGAATGAAAAGTATTATTGCCAGCATTCAATAGAACAATGGTGAGCTCCTGTTCCATTTTGTCCAGCCAAGTACCACAGGAAGTCTGGGCTTTGTCATGTTAGTTTATTGCTCATTCCTGCCCTTCCCTCCTCTTTAATTAGGCAGCATGGGTACAAGGCTCTGAACACTGGCATGAAGTGCTGTGTCCAATAATAATGGTGTGATATAATCATTCTGGAGCCAATTAGTGGTATTTCATTGGCTTAAATAAGCACAGCAGCCTCCCATCCTAAGTTACACCCATCTTGCCTCCTTGAAGATTTAGTTCGAAAGGCCTCTAGCTGTTCTGAATGGAAAGTGCAAGGCTTTTGGAGTACAAAACCAAAGACTTAAAATCAGTCCTCATTCAGGCAGTGCATAACCTCATTCAGGCAGCCACACAGAGCAGTTTTTTTTTCAATTAATGAATATTTCTAAGCAGTTTCTTGTGCAGTTTGAAGTTGGTGTATGATAATTAAGACAATACAACAGTTTAAAAATATTTCAAATGTAGACAGCTACAATGATAAAACTAAGAATAAAAATGCAGACAGTTGATGTTAAAAACGCAGATCTCCAAAGAATTAAGCTGGGGGAGGGAGAGGAATTAGGCAAATTAAAAGAAGAACATTTTTATTCTCCTTCAAAAGGAGCTTGGTACACATCCCAGTGGAGGGCGTTTCTCTGAAGTAGCTCTCATTAAAGAAATGGTTGACAACCCCAGTGTGGTTCACATAGCAGTCAAAAAGATAATCTACAGAGGAAAAAATCACACTATTGTATTCATAATCAACTTGTACATGTAATCAACATTGGTCTACCTGAACCACCACAATAGGAACACACATTTAAATCACAAATGCCATCTTGTGGTAGTAGACATTATAACAAGAAAAACCAACAAGTGCACAACAAGTGGAAAGAGCAGCAAACGAGTTGTTTCCACAGTACCAACCTAGTCTGGAAGGGCCATAATTTCATGAACACACAAAGGTGCCTTATTTATAATGAATCCACTGCTCTCTTGCAGTGGCTCTCCCAGTCTCAGGTAGAAGCCTTGTGCATCACCTCCTACCTGATCTTTTAAAAGTGATATGTAGGGTTGCCAGGTCCCTCTTCGCAACCAACGGGAAGTTTTGGGGGTGGAGCCTGAAGAGGGCGGGGTTGTATATAAAAAAGCTGCGTCCTGCCTGATCATGTAAAAATGCATGAGCTGAAGGATCAGAACTGCAAGATGCAAGAGAAGCTACTGATGATAATACCCTTGACCGAAGAATGGTA
Source organism: Euleptes europaea (assembly GCF_029931775.1). Lineage (NCBI taxonomy): Eukaryota > Metazoa > Chordata > Lepidosauria > Squamata > Sphaerodactylidae > Euleptes > Euleptes europaea. The sequence continues at coordinate 34,314,307 of NC_079318.1, read as the reverse complement.
CACTCCTTCTATCTGGGATGGTTGTCCTCTTCCACCGAGTGCACAGCTTCGAGAGGGACCCACACGGAGTGGTGAGGGAGGGGACACCCGCCTAGCCAGCCAGATCAGCCGAATCAACCCTGGCGATCAATGGGATGACAGATGTCGCAGCCAGATCGCCCTCACATCGCTTCTCGGCCTTTTGGCTAAGATCAAGTGTAGTGTAGTACTGATGATAAACACACTGCATTTGACATGTACAGTCTAAAAATTGGCGGTGTTCAAGCTGCAAAAAGAGAATTTAAATTTCCACTGTCAACAGGCATTTGCAAAAAAAAAAAAGTCACAGGGTCAGTTTTCACTTTGTGACCATTCTCAGTGGGAAACCCCATGGCACTACCTTTACCACACCTGCGTCCAGCCCAAGATCTAACATGATCCAGTTCTGTGCTTACTTCTCCTTCACCTGCTTGGTCAGCATGAGGGGTTTTTACCCTGTCACTCATGGCTTACCACTACAGTGGATTTTTCCCCCATTTAGAGGGAAGCATTTCATGACTGAACAAATGGCTTCTAAATGGCTGCACTTCGTGACAAAGGTATCACTTTCCCAACAGAAAGAGTGCCTGTTTCAAAACAGTATGTTCTGTAGCATCCATTAGAAAAAGAGAGCTATAAGGGAGCAAAAGAAGGCAAAAATATTTAAGTTAGGAAAACCATTCACTCTCAACTTCAGTTCCCATCTACACTGCAAAAATAATAATGACCTGCTTTACAGAATTATTATTGTTAACAAGATAGGGCATGCAAAGTTCTTTGAATGTGCCAATGCACTATATAAATATTAAGTCCGGCATTAGGAACAATGTGCTGAAGATTGTAACAATGGTGCCCCTCTGTGTGGACATAGCCAAACTCACAGGATCGTTAGCTAAAGCTGATTCAAAACTTCTACAAACATGACTTTCTATTCCAATTAACACTTTAAAAAAAGAGGAAAGCAACGATATTATAAACAAAGATGGAAAACTCACATTTTCTTAAATTATTATGTGTTGGAAGTCTTGTCACCACAACTGAAATAACGTTAATGCCCCCTAGTGGTATATTTCAAGTATATTTCAATATTCTGCAGATTCTAAATATTAAACAAGTTTTGCTTACGTTTGTACCTAAAAATACTAGAGCATCCTATGCTATTTAGTATGTAATAAAAGTAATCTTGTTCCAAACTGCAAAGAACTTAGCATTTGCATGGTTTATTTTAGTAAGGTTTCATAAGAGAGCATTTTGTAATGATGGATTGCATGCTTTGGTGAGAAAGATGTGTAATTTCACTTGCTATAGGACGGGGAGGGTGAAAGGCAGATTTCAGACCAATGCAGAAGAACAGTACTGTGTAATTTGATACTGAGGGTAACATGCACTTATTCACCCCCATGTTGTTTTAAATTTAAGGGCTCCAAGAATCGTAACGTAATGAACACATGAAGCTGCCTTATACTGAATCAGACCCTTGGTCCATCAAAGTCAGTATTGTCTACTCAGACCCGCAGTGGTTCTCCAGGGTCTCAGGTAGAGGTCTTTCATATCAACTACTTGCCTAGTCCCTTTAACTGGAGATGCTGGGGACTGAAGCTGGGACCTTCTGGATGCCAAGCAGATGCTCTACCTCTGAGCCACGGCCCCTTCAGTAATGTACTGAATCTGAAATTTATCCTCCCACTCCATCAGCCAAGTTCAAAGCTTTCCTCCAGCTGTATGAGGAAGAGCCACTTAAGGGTGGAAGTTGTTGAACATGGCTGAGTAGAGTTTTACATTCTCAGTTATATGTTACAGCCTTCAACAATATTTTCAACTATGTGTTGCATGCATCCTTCTTGTTTAATGAAATTGATGTGAGCTCATCTTTCACTGTGCATTGCCAATAATAATCTGGTAAAAGAACCAGAAAATGTACCCTCAAGTTCCCCAAAATGGGCCTCATGATTCTACTGGCATTTCACTTTTAAAATGTATTTTTTTAAAAAAAAATCATTGCCACTGTTGCAAGGTCAGCAACAGTGTCTGGAAAGGGGGGGGGAATCCCCACAAGCTCCTTCAAAAGATACACAAGTGCCTTAATGTTATTGCATTGTTTTAATTAATATTATTCATAGATCTACATAGCCAGCTCAAATTGTCTATGACAAGATGAAGTTGAAGGACCAGGTTACACAACTATTTTAGATACAGCAAATAAATGCAAGTTGACTTTTCAAGAGCATGCCTGCAATCTCCAACAGAAATAAGGAGAGAACCCCCTCTTAATTTACTTACAAGCAGGGCTGGATCTAGGGGACGAGGGGCTAAGTGTCCCGGGCAGCAGGCAGAGAGGCAGGAGGTGGAAGGGCTCAATTGCCCAGAAGAGATCTGCAGTGCACAGGGGCCTGTTCCCCCATTAGGCTGCTGCTAGGAGATGGGGGACGCTCAATTGCCCAGCAGAGATGGCTTGTTCTGCAGTGCGCACCCCGTTCCCCCAATTAGGCTGCTGCTAGGAGGTGGGGGGAGGGAGAGGGAAACCCCGGGCCTCAGAGGGAAGTTGCAGCCCTTGGTAAGGCAGAAGCTGCAGCTGTTAGTCACTATGGCGAGTGAAGAGGAGGGGGAGCTAAAGGTTCCTGAGGAGATGTTCAAAGATTGTCAAGTTCTGACAATAGACCACCCCCCGTAACCTTCCTCGGCTAATCTCCCTCCTCCTCTCCGGCTGAGGCACCCTCCGCTCTTCCACCTGCAGGACTTTCCAATTCCTTGTCTTCCCATGCCCCCTTTCAAGGACAGCGTGTTGACAGTGGCCGTGGTCGGCTTTGGGCATGTGAGACTTCTTGGGGGGGGTTAGGACATGTTCTAAACACTCACAGGTAGGGTTGCCAGCCTCCAAGTAGTAGCTGGAGATCTCCTGCTATTTCAGCTGATCTCCAGCCAATAGACATCAGTTCACCTGGAGAAAATGGCTGTTTTGGCCATTGGAATCTAGGGCACTGAAGTCCCTCCCCCCTCTCCTCAGGCTCCACCCCCAAAACCTCCCACCGGTTGTGAAGAGGGACCTGGCAACACTACTCACAGGGGAGTTTGGGGGGGGCTGGTGACCATTAACAGTTTAGAATGCCTGGTGCGCCCTTTCCCACCCTCCTGCCTTGTGCTCTGCAAGCCCTGGAGCAGCCTGGATTTGAATGGGGAGGAGGGGAAGATGGGCTCTTCTCTTCCCCCTACCCCCACTTTAAAACCGAGAGCTATGTTATGCTTGGCTTTGCCAAAGGCCACAAGTAGGCCCACCCCCTGGTCTGATAGGCTTGGCCTTTCCCAAAGCACCTGATTTTACACCTTGAGAAAGGGGGGTGGGCAGAATGGAGGGCCTGTTCATGTGCATTGTGTGCTATCAAATCACTTCCGGCTTATTAATCAATGACCTCCAAAACATTGTCTCATTAACAGCCTTGCTCAAGTCATACAAACTGAGGGCTGTGGCTTCCTTTACTGAGCCAATCCATCTCACGGCAAGTCTTCCTCTTTTCCTACTGTCTTCAATGTTTCCTAGCATTATTGTCTCTTCCGATGACTAAGTACAATAGCTTCAGTTTAGTCATTTTAGCTTCTAGCAGCATAACTACCAGATAAAGCTTTCCCTGGCCTGTACTTTATCAGGCTGCAAAGGAGCGTGAAGTGTGTTTGGTGTTTCCCATGTCAAAATTATGTGCGCTGTATTTTTTAAAATGTCTGGGGAAAGGTGAGGCTGAAAAACGTTCTTCTTGGTTTGGTTTTTTTATGTGTGCAGAGGGGTTGAGGGAATATTCACATATTATAGATAGATGAAATAATGCAAAAGTGTAATTTATTCATTAACACTTCATAGAGGTCAACATAATGTCAGAAAGATGTCAGGAAATAACTCACTGAAACCTTTGCTCCAGTCAAGAGAACTGTGTTGTTGTTGACTGTATTTTTGAGAACGTGTAACTCTTGCAAAGATCTATTAAGAAATGTTCATGTGGAGGTGGTGAAATAAAAGGCTGAAAATTAAATGACTTGGAAGGGACACAAAATGGCCTCCCTGCAGCACCCCTTCTGTCTGCCTGTCAGGACCACAAATGTACCTTAATCAGAGGCAAGGGATTTCCGAGTTAAATTTTCTGGCAACTGGTATACAGCATAAACCTGATGAAGTTTCCATATAGAGTCAGACAATAGGCTCAGCTAACCTGGTATTGTCTGTTCTAGTAGAGGCTCTCCCAGGGCCTCAGGCAGAGAAAGGTCTTTCGCGTCAGTGACTGAATCTGAGACCTCTGCACGTAAAGCATGAGCTCTACCATTGAGCCATGGCTTCTTCCCATCATCAGCTCTTTCTTTGAAGAAATATTTATGTTTCTTTAATCCATTCATAGGGTATCACATTTTTATCCTTCTTCCAATGAGCTTAAGGTGGCGTAGTTGGTTCTCCTCTTCCTCGGTTTTGCCCCACAGCAAGACTAGTCTCGCATACTGAGTGATTTGTGCTCTTGGTGTTAGTGAGTGGCATCTTACTTCACAGTTTGCTTGAAACTTAAACATGGTTCAAGACCAGAAAGTAATTAGAGTAGACTAAAGCACACCCAGCTCATCCACCCAGGCCGCAGTGATACATGCCAGGACAACACCGTCATGCAGGATTTAATCCTGGATGACTGATGTATTAAAAGGTTAGTTTAAAGTGATGAGGGGAAGGTGGTGCTGGCTGTTTTTTTAAGCTATTACTTTAAGGGCTGTGGCTCAGAGGGTGGCTTCTCTATAGCTGTGACTTACAGAAAGTTTAATTGCTGTGCTTATATTCCCCCCCCCCCTGTGTGTGGTAAAGATACTAACTAAAATGATTCCCCAGAAGGAAACCAGATTTTAAAAATACAAAAGTCTAGTGAGCCCATTGGCCCTGACCTGGATGGCTCAGGCTAGCCTGACCTCATTGGAACTCAGAACCTAAGCAGGGTCGGCCCTGGTTAGTACTTGGATGGGAGACCACCCAGGAATACCAGGGCCACTGTACAGAGGAAGGCAATAACAAACCAGCTCTGTTAGTCTCTTGTTCTTGAAAATCCTACTGGGTTGCCACACGTTGGCTGCGACTTGATGGCACTTCACACACACACACAGCCCCGGGCTGGCTCAAGCTTATTCATTCACTTATCCTTCACGAGGAAGCTCTTTTCTTGAATTTGCTATTGCCTTTTTTAATCTGTCTTTTACTCAACTGGTCCATGCCAAACCACTTATCTTACTACGGGCTATTCAATGGGCCTTACTCATAGGAAAGTGTTTTTAGGATTGCACTGTAAGCCAAGTCCTCAGATATCCTAAAACAGCCCTAGATATTTCTCTGCAAGTATCCTTGGAACATCAAGTCCGCACCAGACATTTAATAGCTTATGGATTTTCATATCATTCCACCCAGTCGCCCTGGGTGGTATATGGTATTGATTAAAAGAGACTCTTTAGCAGACAGAGGAGAGGTTGAAACGTTAATGGCTTATAAGGAGAATATGTAAAGTATCCTTAACCGTAGATTTTAAGCTAATGTTAATGAGTACAACAGGGAACTCGGGGGTAAACAAGAGGGACCAGGCCACATTCAAGGCTATGTTATTAGCAAGCAAAGCAGTAATAGCTCTGGGTTGGAAGGATAAAAGTAAATGGACTATAGAAATCTGGCACAACTGACTATAGAAATCTGACTAAAGAAATCTGGCACGACTATAGAAATCTGGCACAATCTGTTTGAATTTATACAGTCGGATATCGTCGAGATGATGCGTCAGAAGACTTCATGGGAAGATAAGAACAGGGAAATCACGAGTAGATGGAAGACCTATTTAGAGTGGATATCAATGGAAGGAAGAAAAGACATTCGGTGGAAGATTCAGACTTTGTGCCCGTGGCTGGGGTTAAGTGACTAAAAATTATAAGAAGAAGGAGTGGGGTTAGGGAGGGGGATGGGTGGGATGGAAGGGAATAAGAATACGTTATACAAACAATGTATGTAGAAAAAGAAATATATATTTGAAACTTGCATAAAAAGAAATAATAATAATAATAATAAAAAAAGAAACGTTAATGGCTTTACCAAATGCATCCCCCCTCTATGGACACAAATGGTGGGTGACAGACTACAAACGCACATCCAATAGAACACTGCTGTAAACCAAAGAAAGGTTGAAATGTAACCTCCCAGCCGTCAGGGTCTCAGGCAGAGGTCTTTCCCATCACCTACTTGCCTGGCCCCCTTAACTGGAGATGCCGGGGATTGAACCTGGGACCTTCTGCATGCCAAGCAGATGGTCTACCTCTGAGCCACGGCCCTTCAGTAATGCACTGAATCTGAAATTTATCCTCCCACTCCATCAACCAATTTCAAAGCTTTCTATATAGTACTCTTCCTACACACTTGACACTGAGAGACACTGTCCTTCAGTGTTACTCCTCTGAAGATGCCGGCCACAGCTGCTGGCAAAAAGTCACACAGCCCGGATAACCTACGAGAACCAATGAACTCTGACCGTGAAAGCCTTCGACAGTATTTCAAAGCTAGAGGTACTTTCTATCATTGCTGGTGGACGTGTACCTCAGTGCAAAGATTTTGGAAGAAAATTCATAGAACATAGAAATTATAATTGGTCAACCCATCTCATATGATCCCAAACTTTTCCTACTGAGTAAAATACCAGATGAATGCAGCAAAGATCAACAGATCGTATTAAAATACCTAATAACCGCGGCAAGAAGAGTGTTAGCATCACAATGGAAAACAGATAAAATTCCAAAAATCGAAACTTGGATTGATAAAGCGTATGAATTTATAACAATGGCACACCTAACAGAACTATTGCAAACAAATACTCAAAGAGCAAATAAAGATAAATGGCATGCCTTCTATGAATATATTAAAACCAAAAAACAACAATAAATTTTTTTATAAATACTACGAAAGCTTTAATGATTAAATACATTATGTTAACAAACAATGATAATTAGAATGAAAATTTGAATGAGGATTTAAACGACCATTTGAATATTATAAGGGGGTAGAAATATGTAATTTCTTGCTGATGTTTCCCCCCTCCCCTTTCTTTTTTTTCCTGTATCCCTATGTAATATTATAAACCAATAAAATATTTGGAAGACAGCATTTCAAAGCTTTCCTCCGGCTGTCAAGAGGAAGAGCCACTTAAGGGTGGAAGTTGTCGACCATGGCTGAGCAGCGTTTTCCATTCTCCGTTGTACGTTACAGCCTTCAACAACGTTTTCGGCCAAGTGTTGCATGCGTCTTTCTTGCCAAGAGCAGGGGCAGGAGAGCGGGCTGCTCGCCCTCCTCGCGCGCCCTGGCTCGCCCCTGCGGAGCGCACTCCCCCGGGGCCGGCGCGGGCGCCAGGGCGCACCAGCGAAGGCGCGCGCTCCCGGGTCCGCCTGGCGCGCACCGCCCGCCCGCCCATCAGTATCCGGGCCTCGGCCACCGTGGGCGGCCCTTGAGGTTCCCCGCCTACCCTTCCCTCCGCCAGCTGAGGGGCTCGAGCAGAGGTGAGGCTGCAGCGGCGTCTTCCCCGCACAGCGCGTCCCGGGTAGGCAGGTAGGAAACGCTCGCGCTCGCCGCGCCAAAAGCAGCAGCCCTGGAGAAAGGTGGGGCGCCCCACCGTCCGGCTGGCCCCATCCCTGCCCATTGACCTGCTGCTCGCCCCAGAGGTTCGCCACTGTCCGGGTCAGTCGCGGGTGACGGCTCTCGATTGGCACTGTAAGGAGATTTTCTCATTGGCTGTGATCGTTTGACCTGTCGTTCACCCGTCATTGCTTTCAGCGTTTGCTACCAACCCGCGCTGCTCTTGAGTGGCAGAGTCCACTTTTCAAAGAATTAACTCTTGGTGCACACAGGAAGCCGCCTTTGTGCTGAATCAGACCCTGGGTCCATCAAAGGCAGCACGGTCTACCCCACTGGTTCCCAACCAGGGGTCCGCGGACCCCCAGGGGTCCGCGAGAACTAAATGAAGGTCCGCGAAACGAAGTTATAAACCCATAATGAATTAATATCTTCAATTAAAAGTTCTCTATTATAAAAATATAGATTCAAATGTTATTCTGAGTTTAATGTTTAACGAACAGTTATGATTAAAGTTTATTTTCAAATTCTCAGGATTTTTATTTTGAACCTTGGGGTCCCTGCACCGCACAAAAAAGTCCTAGTGGTCCCTGGTCAAAAAAAGGTTGGGAACCACTGGTCTACTCAGACCAGCAGCGGCTCTCCAGGGTCTCGGGCAGGAGGTCTTTCACATCACCTGCTTGCCTTGTCCTTTTAACTGGAGGTGCCGGGGATTGAACCTGGGACCTCCGGCAGGCCGAGCGGATGCTCTACGACTGAGCTATGGCCCTTCCCCTGGAACAGAAAATCCTTCCTTGGAAGCAGATCTTGATTTCCTCTGGGTTTATTATGACTGCAACAAGCAGTTTTGTGGCCCTGTCTTACCTGACATTAAGAAACGTGGTTATGCCTTGTCAGAGGCTTTCACGGTCAGAGTTCATTGGTTCTCGTAGGTTACCCGGGCTGTGTAACCGTGGTCTTGGTATTTTCTTTCCTGACGTTTTGCCAGCAGCTGTGGCCGGCAACTTCAGAGGAGTAACACTGAAGGACAGTGTCTCTCAGTGTCAAGTGTGTAGGAAAACACTTGACACTGAGAGACACTGTCCTTCAGTGTTACTCCTCTGAAGATGCTTGCCACAGCTGCTGGCGAAACGTCAGGAAAGAAAATACCAAGACCACGGTTACACAGCCCGGATAACCTACGAGAACCAGTGGTTATGCCTCTTTGAACTAAACAAAGAGTTCCAAGTAGATATGTTTATAAATGCAGCCTTAATGCCTGATTTACAACTACTAGCCATCACGACTGAAGGGAACCTCCGCAATCAGAGGCAGTAAACCTCTAAATACCAATGCCAGGAGACAACATCAGGGGAAAGCCTCTACCTCTGTGCCCAGTTGTTGCCCCTACAGTGTAAGTGATTGGTCCCTGTATGATACAGGATGCTGGAGAAGATGCACTGCAGGTCTGATCCAGCAGAGCTCTTCTTATGTCCCGATCTTCTGCGTGTTTGTTCATGATGCAAATCCCATTGTGTTCCAAGCTACAGCCTGAGCTTACTCATGTGTGGTCAGTAGTAAGGCTCACTGTATTTAATGGGGCAGGCTCCCAGGTAAATCTGCATACGAGATTACAACCTTACTGTGCGAGATTACATACTGCATACGAGATTACAACCTTACACTCCAGTCTAGAGTGTCTGCCCAAGAGGCAGGCGTTGCTGTTCAATATTTACCAAAGGGGAATCGTAGCCAGGGGCGGATCTACTATGAAACTAATGAAGCTTAAGCTTCAGGGCCCCTAATCCCAGAGGGGCCCTGAAGCAACTTTTTTTTAATGAGTGAATTTTTCAACAAAATCGACGGAGGTTTTTTTTTACATGTTTGTTATTAAAATAAGGTTATTTTAGTAATAGAATCATAAGCCAATGGGTTGAAGTACTTAATATTGACCTTAAAATATGCGCTAATGCCCATTTTATATGGCCTCAGTGACTCTGTAATTGGTCAGATTTCAGAAATTTCTTGGGGGCTTGCAGCACCTGAACCCCAGCTGTATGGACTCGCTGACCTCGCCAGAATCTATTTATGGCCTACATTTTGGCACCTGGATCCTCGAATCCTTCGTTGGTGCACGGCTTAATAGTTCTATAGCTCAGCCCTTAGGCTAGAGCCAATCAGAACCATTAAAAGACATCTGAATTCTCAATTCAGGCCTGCACTGAAATTAGATTTTTACCTCTTTATCACGTCTGATAACCTTGTACCTCTGTGTTAGAGAATCTGCCATAGAACAACCCCATTGAAGAAGATAATACCGGTTACCCAGACCTTGTTGCTGGTTGCAAAGAGGCCCCCATAACAGTTCGAGCTTCAGGGTCCCCAAAATGTAGGTCTGCCACTGATCGTAGCAGAGAGAGTACAAGAACCACTTCTTTCCACAGGAACTCATCTCCTAAATGAGATTGTGCCAAGAAAGATTCCTGGCAGTTCTTCCTTTCTTATCAGGTTCTATCAGAACGAGAAAGGATGAGAGCCTAGCTGTATCTCCAGCTCTCTGGAACCCACATCAAATTAGAAGAGTTCTCTGGTAAACTTTCCAATGCAAAGCACTTCTTTTCATTGTGTTCTGTTGTGTTGAGAATTTTTTTTAAAGTTGAGTTGTGCAATATCGTGTTGTATCTGTATTATTAACCAAGGCTGCATCCACATTGCAAAGAATCTGTTTCCCGGTCATCACTGCTGTGATTTCCGAGGCATTTGAATGGGAGGCAGAGCATCCACCTGGGGGTTTTGTGTGCACTTTGCTCTGTCAGCTGATCTGTTGTTATGATCTATTAATTCCTCTGAACGCCAGCTTTCAGTTTCTGTGTGGAGATGTGAAGGGAATGGTGTATCCCCGCAATTAAAAGGGCTAGAGACTTAAAAAAGAAAGAAAAGAAACTATGTACATTTGGGGAGTCTTAAAAACAGAAGCACTTTTTATATCAGTGGCAACCATTTATTCTACAATGACATAAGATCGCAGTGCATTCTCCCCATATTGTCATCCTTTCCTGGGAGATCAGCAGAAGCTAAAGTTTCCCTTCTCTTACCAGACTCCTCTCGAGAGATAACCACTCAAGTAGCCAAATTTTGCCTCTGGTCTAGTGGGATTCGTAAATGGCTGATTGAAAATCTTTCCCCATAGAAGTTCTTTCCTCCTCTTCTGCAAATCATCCCTCCTAGAATCATCAACTTTTATTATTTTATTTTATTATTTTAACCTAACTTTGGTTTTTTATTCAGAGCTGATATTGTATCAAAATAAAACTTGATTGATTGAAATATTAGAGTAATAACAGAATCAGTAATGCTCAGCAAGAAGTAATCCTAAGCATCTAAATGAGTTCTTTGAAAGTAGAATTGAGCAGTTATGGTTTTCTTACCATTTGATTTGTTGGAATAAAAAAAAAAACACCCTGAAAGGTGGAAATACAGAGGAACTAGCAGATCATGCCAATAGATGGTTATAATAGTATAGCAATGTAGCAATTGCCAGTTTTAAAAATGCCTGGGAAGCCCTTCTGGTGGCACAGGAGGAAGTATGAATTGTGACCATGCCTAAATCAAAAATAAAAATGCCTAAGGAAATAGGTGGAAAAATAAACTTTTTCATATAGACTTAATTGAATCCATACATTTTAGATTTCCTAGCCAAACTCTCCAGTCACTAAATACACCTAGATTGCAATGTATTAAGGGGGAAAATCTGTAGAGAAGAGGCTGTTCAGTGTTCACCTGCAACTTAAACACACGTATTCTATAATACTGAGAAAACTTTGGTTTTATATCTTACGTTTTTGATTTGTGGCCTGCCACATTCCAAAGGCTCAAAGCAGATAATGAAGGTATTAAAAGCCCATTGAAATGAAACCCTGGCCACGATCCAGTTCCCTCAGCTTTGTATTAGATTGTGGCCTCTGATTATGCTTCTGGAAAGCCCCCACTTTCCTTCCAGTCTAGCCTTGAGCCTTGTAAGCCAAATAGCAGGCCAGCCTTGAAAGATATTTGAAGATAACCAGTTGCGCAGGGAGCAGGCCGATGGGAGATGGGGGTCATGGTAATGTGAAGTCTTTGTACATCACGCAGAACAAATTTGGAAGACCTTCGTCAACACTACTTCATAGATTTCCACTGTATTAATAAGGGAGCCTTTTAGGGTTTAAGTGATTAATTTTCCAAATCTCACACTGGTGAGATTTAGGTCTCCCAGGGAGACCTAAAACAAAAACAGCCCTTTGGGCAGTTACCGGGTGAATTCATCTCATTCTTTTAGCAGCATGGCGTAGTGGTTAGAGCACTGGGTTAGGATCTGGGAGGTCCAGATTTGAATCCCCACTCAGCCACGGAAGCTTGCTGGGTAACATTGCATCAGTCACACACTTTTAGCCTAATCTACCTCATAGGGTTATTGTGTGGATAAGGAGGAGAGGAGAATTGAATCCATAAGGAGGAGAGGAGAATTATGTAAGGCACTTTTGGTCCCCATTGGGAAAAAATATAAGGTATAAATGAAATAAATAAAATTATAATTGCATTTGCTTGAAATTTCTTAACATGCAAAGGTGTTGCATATTGCTGTCTAAACTTCCTGGCTCCTGTTTAACTGGTTTGTTAAGGGAACTGCCCCTATCCCTTCAATCCCCTTTATGAGTATTAAAAGCCAATTTCTGTTCCACTTTGTTTATAATTTCAGAAGGAGAAAAGGATGGTCCAGTCTGAAAACAGAAGGCTAATATTTGGCCTAATGGTAGGAGCTGCTGGAATAAGTTTAGTCATGTTTTGGTATCGCAAGACTCAGAAACAAAGGAAACCCCTATGTTTGTCCACGCTTCTGAATTCAGAGAGCAGATTTGATTTGGTAGATTTTCCATACGAAACGCATAATGAACAAGGAACTGTAAAGCTGTTGCAAGGAAGACAGTTTCAGATACTGGAGAGACTGAATGGCCTACTGGTAAGTGTGGAGGAGCTTAAAAAGGAGGTGGCATTTCTGAAAGAAGCTGTCCCAAAGTTGGAAGAACTTGTTCGAGATGAGCTCCAAGGGAGAACAGATACTCGTAGGACCAGCCCTTTACACAGAGCAACAAGGAAGCGGAAAGCGGAGGCAGCTCAAGGTGTGTCAGACACCAACAGTTCTGAGGAGGCGGAAAGTGAAGGCGGGTAGGGATTTTTAACATAGTCCAACCTTTAAGAGATTTTAAAAAAATGTTTGTTGTTAAATACTCCTCCCCATGAAGCCTTCTGGGTGACCTTGGGCCAGTCACAGTTCTCTCTGAACTCTCTCAGCCCCACCTACCTCACAAGGTGTCTGGTTGTGGGGAAGGGAAGGCGATTGTAAGCTGCTTTGAGACTCCTTAAAGGTAGAGAAAAAGCAGGGTATAAAAACCAACTCTTTTTCTTCAGAGTATCTTGAGGAGGCAGATGGGAAGGGGATGCCTCACCTTTGCCTGAGAGAGATCTGTTCAGAGCCAAGTTGCCTGGCTCAAAGCATGGCCTTTGGATAGTTGTTTTTAGGTAGTCTGTAAGTGGAAGTAGAAGCTGGCATATGTTATAAATCTATTTCTTAGTTGTAATGTTATGCCTAGTTACTAAGTCAAATTGTGATGATTAATTTAAGTCTTTGAAACTGGCTGCGGAAGTGAGAACTTCTGTTCCAAAGTAAGGTGCCCCGAATAAATATTGCCAGATTTTACCAAGCATTACTTAACTCTTCTCATCTGTCATGGCTCATTACTTGAATGCTGAATTATTGAAGATGGTCCAGAAACAAGCCAGCTGCATATTGTATCAGCTGAAGAGTCCTAATTGCGACTTGCACAATGAATGCTTAAAGCCAATGCTTTTCCAACGGCGCTGTCTTCCAGGTCGTTTGCCGGTCTAATTCAAGGTGCTGGTTTCAACTTTTAAAACCTCCAAATGCCTTGGGTCCAAAGTATCTGAAGTACCCCATGAGCCATTTCTGTCCTGGGAAGGTTGATTCCCATTTCCCAGGATCACAGGACCTGTGACCTTGCGGGTTGCTGGGTTGCGGTAAGGAGGGAAAGGGAGGACAAAATTCCCCATCATACCTCTTCCATCAGCAGAGCTCCACAGACAAAAGAGGCAAGAGGGATTGATTTCACCTCCTTTCCCCTCCTGTCTTCATCCTAGCAACCTGTGTGGTATCATTCCATGCGGGTCCCAAGACCCCAGGAATCGCCTTTCCCAGGCATGGAAATGCCTTTTTTTTTTTTTTATGTGGAAGATAGATGGAGAAGATACGTGAAACTTGTGCTGGATCCAACCCATTATGAAACTTATGCAAAGATCCCTGGATCACGGGATCGAACCCATTATCTTTTGATAATTTTTACTTGCACTGGAAATCTTGTCAAACGCATTAGAGCCTTTTTAGTCGGTGGTGATCAAGGCCTTCGCTGACTTTTTTTAAAGGAAGGAGTTTTTGTTGGCCTGGAAGAGATATCTCTCATGTCAAGGTCTTGGTGGTTTAGTGAATGACGTTAATTCTCATGATGGATCAAAATACCTTCGTCAAAACATATTTCATGTACTGCTGAAAAGCTGCTAACTCCAAAGCTCATGATATCACGCAAGAACTTGTAATTTAGTTTTTTAGATTTTAAAATCTTTGCTAGTATTCAGCATCTTCAAGCAATCTCTGTTGGTAAGTTTAAACAATCATGTTCTCTTTCTCTAAGTTTTTAACTTCAAACATAAATATTCTAGAAACATATAGTGGTGATATATATTGGGAAAAAGAGTTTAAATTCCATAGAATTTGGACTTGCTTATATCAAAGACAACATCCCAAAGAGTTATTATATGGGCATTTAGTGAGTTGGACGTGCTCAGTAGAAATTTTTTCTTTAATCTGTTGACTTGCCCTGTGCGATATCACAATCTGCTTTTCAAAGTCTTCTCAGTTTCAAAAACATTGCCATTTGATACAGAGTCAGGGCTGCAAGCTCAAAGTCCTCATGGAATTGGTTGTGCATAGCTTTGGGTCCTGGCCATTCAAGTTGTGTGTGTGTGTGTGTGTGTGTGTGTGAGAGAGAGAGAGAGAGAGAGAGACAGACAGACAGACAGACAGACACAGACACAGACGGACGCATGCCCAAGCTGAACATGAGCCCATTTTAGTCCCATTCAATTCAGTAACTGAATTCAGTAACTTCCAACTCTATGATTCTATGCTGAAATTTATTTTGCCAGTCCTTCAGCAGTTTGCTTTCCATTGACTTCACAGACAGAAAGACAGAAGCGCAGGTTTTACCAGGACCCCATGAGCAACTCCAAAGCCAGAGTTCTCAAAATACCAGTTCATAATCTGCTTTTCTTCTTTTCTGTGTAAAATGAAGAGTTCTGCGACAACTTGTTAAGCAAAATCCAGGAAGACTTTTGCCTAACAAGCAATAGCTGTGACTACTTGAAAAATGACAGTGAGCCTGATGTGAACTGAACAGTATTCTTAAGTTTGAGTAACTGGTAAAAACAGGTTGCATCAGGACCGTCCTTGCTGCCTGAGTGCTGGCTTTCAGTTGAGTGTTTGTTGTGTATTTTAGCTATGTTACCGCTCACACGGACACTGAAGGAGAATCCGAGGAAGAGAAAGGATGGATCAGTTCATCTGCATCTGCTGTGACGCCGGAAGATAAAATAGAATTGTTTAATCTTCTACAGCAGGTAGACACGTTGCATTGTGGTTCAGACAATGAGAGAAGAGAGAGCTTCAGACTGTTGCTTGAAAATGAGGAAAAGGTAAAAAGGGCACGTGCCACACTAATGTTCTTTTCAGCACATAGCTTCAAAACCCTGTATGGCATGTTCAGTTTTTGTTTTGTAATGTTAGAATTTAATAGTGAAAGATGGCTTTAAGCAGGGCTGGAAAATGGTCTGACGCTTGATGGAACCACCTGAAATTTTGGTACTAGCCCCTGAAGGATTTTGACACTTCTTTAAGCATTGATCATACCTTTGCCAATACTTTGATGCTGAAAATGGTCATTCCTGATCCAAGTGACAGAGAGTGTTTGTTGTTACTCAGTTAGTCTTCTAGTAGACGTCGTGGAGACAGAGCTGGAGGTAAAAGTGAAATTTACTGCACGCAGAAGCTGGCTCGCTAATGTGGGTCCTCGTCCCATGTTATCTTTGCAGCACGGGAGCTGATGAAGTTCAGCTTCATCCTGCTCAATGACGATAACCTGAGAAGCCCCATGTCAAAAGGCAGAAGCCATGCCACAGCACTTACCAGTGCCAGTCATGCCCATGCCAGAAGGTGGGGCAATGCTGGCATTGGGAGGAGCTGCGTTGTTGGCTCCACCTACATGGCCTTTTGTGATGTAGGAAGGGTCTATGTTGTTGTGGCCTTGTGAACACATGAAGCTGCCTTATACTGAACCAGACCCTTGAGGGTCCATTGAAGTCAGTATTTTCGGACCTGTAGTGGCTCACCAGGGTCTCCGGCTGGGGTCTTTCACATCACCTGCTTGCCTAGTCCCTTTAACTGGAGATGCCAGGGATTGAACCTGGGACCTTCTGCATGCCAAGCAGGTGCTCTACAAACTGAGCCATGGCCCCTCCCCTCAAAAACAGTGTAAGGAGGGGGCATCAAAGCTGTATGTGGGTCATAATGGGGGCAGGGGGAGTTCCATTGCCTTTTCATACACTTAAAATGTAGAGTGGGAGGCAGAGTCCCACACTTTCCCAGGATGCTGGGAAACAAGGAGGGAAGAAACATTCGCTTGGGGGCGGTGGAGTTGAGGGACAGACAAAGGCAAGGGCAAGATGGTAGCCAAAGACCAGGTAGAGGCTGCTGCTTTCCAAAATCTACTGCCGGAGGACACCACAACACCTCACTATAGAGCCAGCCCCACAGAGCCATGATGGAAGACATTCCTGCTTAGGCTTTCTGGTCTTTGTTTCCAACTGCGCGTTGTTTTGACATTTAAATTTGGATGCCATAGCCAATTGGGGTTTGTTCCACCCCCACCCCCCAGTTTCTGGGATCTCAAGGTACAGCTTAATCTTGGATTAGAAACCTGTTAGTCGAAAAGGGAAAAAAAGAGATTTGGACATCACAATAGACTGTAGTTAAGACAAAGACTTTTAAAGCTGGGAAATCTTCAAATGTACCTCTAAGCGCAAGGGGAGAAAGGAAGAAATATGAGAGCCTGAGAACTTGTGGCTTGTTCGCAGTGTGAATGAATTGTGGTTTGTGTGTCTGAATAGAGGCAAGGAATGCACAACATTGAAATGAATATGTAGAAAAGATAACCGAATGAAATCATCTCAGGATGGAAAAGTATCCCTGCTGCTTACAATGTACTCTGCATGGTTTTAAACAGTTCTAGCTTCTGTGTTGGAATTGTTTCACAAGAATAAACAAAGCCTACAGAAGCTTTTTTTTTAACTAGAAAAACAGATCACATTGTTAAGTAGACATGACACTGTAGTGCTGAGTTGTATTGCTGATTGTTACCATACCTGCAACTCTTTTCCAACTCTTTTCCATTTGGCAATCTAAGTAACAATGAAAGAAGTGAGGTTTCTTGGAATATTGTGGCTTTAGTACTAGGAAAGCCTGATATACCCACAACCGAGATTTACCTTAAGGGAAGATGTCTGGATCCTGCACAACAAATGAGTTACAGCTGTGAATTTATTGTGCAAAAAAAGAAGGAAAAATTATTTTGCTGCCAAGATTTACACTTTTCTTTGCAACGGATATATCCAAAGAAAAATACAAAAGTAATAAAATGATAAGAATACAATAAAATGGAATCAGTTTCCTGTCTGCAGCCTGAACCTGGTATGCAAGGAATCATATGTGAACACCTATTTTTTTGAAAGCATGTCAAAGGAAATTATATATGAAATTAACAATTACAGTGAAGGAAACAAAGTGTCTGATTCTGTTTCTGTGCAGTACAAGCACTATGCTGGCTTTCTTTGGAGACTTGCCCGAGCTTACGGGGATATGTTTGAGCTAACTACAGATGTCGAAGAAAAAAAGAACTATGCTTCTGAAGGTAGGCTGTGCTATAAACTCTTTGACTCAAATTATATCAGTTAATTCAAGACAGAGTGAAGGTTAAACAGACTTGTAAAAGATGTGAACCATAGCATGAGTTCCACTTCTTCTTTTTTTTGCTCTTGTTTATGCATTGTGGTAAATGATGGGCAGATGGCCAGAGGTGGGGGGCTGACAAATATGGAGATTGACCATCTTGGAGGAGAGATCAAGGCTGGGGAAAGCCTCGTCAAACTGGATAAAGTTTGACTTTACAGCCAGGAGTGAAAACAAGCCATCTCTGATATGTTACCACCTCTCTATTGGCCAAGCTGGGCTTTTGAGTTCACATGAACACATGAAGCTGCTTTAAAATGAATCAGACTCTTGGTCCATCAAAGTCAGTATTGTCTACTCCGACCGGTAGTGGCTCTCCAAGGTCTCAGGCAGAGGTCTTTCACATCACCCACTTGCCTACTCCCTTTAACTGGAGATGCCAGGGATTGAACCTGGGACCTTCTGCATGCCAAGCAGATGCTCTGTCACTGAGCTACGGCCCCTCCCTCTTCCAGAACTTCAAGTCCAGATTGGCTTGACACACATCTTTCTTGACACACATGGGGGAGTCCTGAAAAGAGCTGTCCCTTCTCTGTGTGTGTAAGAGAGAGAGAGACCTCGTGTGGGACTGTGGGTGAAGCCATGTCGAACGACCAGTAAGGTGATTACTTTATGGTATGTTCTTGAACAAATGTAATCTGGTGTATTGGTAGACTACATAATTTTGTTGTGGGTCCTTACATTTTACAGCTGGTTTGATTTATCCTATGAAGGGCTTCAGTTAATTGTTGTTGTTCTCCTGGATTTGCTATTTTAATCATTGTTGGAAGCCACCCCAAGAATGATGCATTAGGAGGCAGGGTATCAATACTTTAAAATAAATAGACTAACCCTACAGCATGTCTTTTTCAGGAAAATGTAGGGCTGAAAATGCTATTCATCTCGATTCATCAAGTGCCGAGAGTCATCAATGGTAAGTCTTGAATGGAATAGGAAGAATCCATATTGGATGATCTCATATGCAATCAACTTGTATCTGAATCCTAAAGCATACAGACTGTATTTACATGCTAGGAAGTCAGAGCCAATTGCATCTTCCAGTGTGTGTGCATTGGAAGAAAGAGAAGCGTATGATTATTGCATGTGTTTTCCTTTTGTGGAATTGAAGTTCTCCATATGCAGGGAATTCCTTGTGTTTTGAGTTAGCCATAAGTCTAAACCAGTGGTCCATGGGTGCCATGGTGCCCACAATACCTTTTCTGGCTCCCACCAAGCGTTTTTTAGGAAATGGGTGGGGCCAGGTAGGGCTTTTGCCTAGCAAGGCTTCTGATTGACTATTGGAGATTTGATTGGCTATGCAGATTTTTAAAAATGTTGCTTGGCAGCAGCTGCCACCACAGCACAAAGATCTGCAATGTGTTACTGAAGCTAAGCTGTGGCAATCCATCTCCCGTGGCATCCATTTTGTTGCTATGTCCACCATGCCATGTCAGAATTCCATATGGGCCCACAGGCTCAAAAAGGTTCGAGACCCCTGGTCTACACAAGAAACTGCTTGGACCTTTCCAAAACTGGCACTTAATCCAATATGTGTGTGTGTGTAAAGTGCCATCAAGTCGCAGCCGACTTATGGTACCTAATTAAAAATGCAAAGGAATTTAGGAAACATAAAATGAAGAGTTGCTCACAAATGTATCTGTCCCAGGAAACAGATGAATAGATTACATTCTCCTTCCTCTGGCCTCTTATATTAATAGGGAGTAGTTGGGCTGGAGGACTTGGATGGATGGATGTTAGGAGCCTATCACCCACTGCTGGTAGAGAGGTGTGGTTTGTGCTTCCAGAACTACGGTCTAATACTTCACAGAGTTTAGGTAATAAAATGTATACCACAATGTAATCAGTATTATAAAATGGTGGTTAGTGGTTTACAGCTTACCTGTGTTTGGCATTATTTTGCGTAGACTAAAGTAGGAAAAATATTTCAGTTCAGTCTTTTCACTGAGATTGTGTTAAACTTTACGTCTTTTACTTTCTATGTCAAAGTAAAGAGTTTTGAAAAGAAACATTTCTAGAGTGGTAGTATGATTGGGTAACATTCTTTTTTTCAACAGTGCTACATCAGTCTGTTTTCCCTTCTTCCCTATTGAGCTGGGTTGGTCTGCAGTACAGCTGGATTTGAGTCCAGCAACTTCTTCCAGTCTAACAAGATTTTGAGGGTATGAGCTTTCAAGAGTCAACACCCCCTTCTTCAGATGTGAGTCAGAATTGAGTCTTTATATCCCGGTCAGAAGGAGGGATGAGTGTTGCAAAGAAGGAATTTGGGATGCGGAGCTACAGTGCGCATTATACCTCTGCATCTCAAGTTCCTTCTTTGCAGGACCCTCCCACCTTCTGACCAGGATATAAGGACTCAGAGATCTCCATTCCAATTCATATTGGATGAAGATTTGCTTTGACTCTCGAAAGCTCACACCTGGAAAATCTTATTGGACTCTAATGTGCTACTGGACTTGAATCTAGAAGCTCTCAAGGCAAGGCTGTGTGTGTGTAAAGTGCCGTCAAGTCGCAGCCGACTTATGGCGACCTCTTTTGGTGTTTTCATGGCAAGAGACTAACAGAGGTGGTTTGCCAGTGCCTTCCTCTGCACAGCAACCCTGGTATTCCTAGGTGGTCTCCCATCCCAATACTAACCAGGGCTGACCCTGCTTAGCTTCTGAGATCTGACAAGATCAGGCTAGCCTGGGCCATCCAGGTTAGGGCCAAGGTTAGGCTAGCTCATGAAAATTTTGAGCAAAGCGTCCACATCTGTTGCAAATTCCTAGGTGAGCCGCTAGGTGGGGCATGTGGCTCTTCTTTGTTATCTCACCCACCCCCCCCCATCATGACTAAATGTGTTTTCTCTATTGTACATCTTTCTAAGGTGCTGAATTCTTATTTCATAGTTCGCAAAGGCTGCATTCCTGCTCGCACACAGACATCTTAACCCCCATTTATTTATTCAGGATTAATAAGCTCCATTGGATGCACATTTGAAGCCCAAATCTCAATCATTAAGATCTCCACAGATCAGAAGATTGGTCACCCCTTTGGTCTTCTGTCTTCTCCTGTTGGCCTTTGTATTTCTTCTGCAGCTACACCTATTTTCTGTTTCACTATATTTCCACGTTACTATAATCTAGTCTTTTTCCCAATCTTTTAAAAAGACGTTACCTTTCCATTTTTATCTGTTACTTATTTGTATTCTTTTCCTCTACTGCCCAGCACTTTGACCTACACAATAGTCCTGCATCCTTTTTTTTTTTTTGCTGTGTTGATCTTTCTCCTCACTATGCTCCAGTGAATTCCCTACACTTACGTATTCTCTTTTTTATTTTTATTTCATACCTTCTCTTGATCATGTTTATTGAGGGCCAATAGTTAAATTTTGTGCTGCTTTCAGGGGGATTTATTTTCTGGCTTCCTCTCATCCCGAAACTCCTGTGTCTTTAGGCTGATTCCATTCTCTTCAGTGGCCATTGCTTCTGAGTAGCTCCTCCGTGGAGTTCACTGTATAATATGAAACATACAACATCAGCGCCTAACATTCTTTGATTTCACTGGATTGCTGCAGCTGGCAGTTGCATTGGTGCTAGGAGCAGGAAGAGGCCTTGGGGCTGATGCCTGATGAACCACAGTACCTCCGGGTCTCTACAGCAGCTGAGTTTTACTTATCTCTCACAATACACATTGTAGATAGGATAACTTGTGATTGCAGGTAGGTTATGTGTGTGAATGAGCGCACAATACTCCAGAAACCACAAACTATTAGGGAGCTGCTAAGAGCATTTGCTAAAATGCCAAATAACCATACCAGAACTCCTGTGCATTAAATTAGTTTCTCCTGTCCCGTGTGCTTAGTTCTTATCTAACAACACAGTTTCATTAGCTTTTGTATGTTTTGTCTAATGTGTATTAACAGGAAGCCACATTTTGCCCAAGTATGTGCCCGTTGTACTGTCTTAATTAGATCAGATTTTAAAAGTTTGCTTAGGCAATAAAGTTGTAATTGATGATGGATGTTTTGGGCTTCATTAATGCTTCATTGTTATGTCCAGATAGGAAAGGCTGCAGTCCAGATAGTGGAGATTAAAATGATCCTCGTTAGAAAGACAGGACTAGTTCTTGAGTCCCCTTTTGATTGTGGTACAGTCAGGAAGCCTGTGTGCTAGTGTTTAACATCACTATGATTCATACCAAAAGTATGTGTCCCCTCTGCACCTTTGTGTGTGTGTGGGGTGTTTGGGTTGTTTTACCTAATTACAGTCTTCGTCTGCTCCCATTTGTGAGTTTCCAGCTAGGCTATCACCCGCTCCTACAGCAAGGTCTCTGCTTGTTATCATAGTCCTTTGCCTACTGCTCTGCTAAACATCTCTTGGTCCTTCCCCTTACCCCACTCACTTTCCCACTGCAAAAGGTTTCTTTTCCCAGTTGAAATGTAGATGACAGTGCATTGAAGTCAACAGGTGTAACTCTTCTCAGGACTGTACTGTGAATTGCCTAACTTCTGCTTTAAAAAAATTAAATACAAATATAGTAACTGTTTCAAATTTTAAAAAACCTAGTCTGTTGCTGATTTACTTTTAGAATTAATTTCCCCATGTACATTCATCCTCTTTTCTACAGTACAGATCTCTGAATGTCATTTCTTAAAAATCAGAGCATGCATGCATCTCTCTTACCCCAAATTTTACCCTCTGCACACATGGCAGACGCCCACAACTATTACAGGGGGAGAAATATGGTACCATGAACATCGGATTGGAGCTAGTGTGACTAATATACTAGGCAAATATAAGCAGCTTTTAATTTGCCTGGAAAGGCCTTTATATGAAAAAGTATTGCCCTTCACTTAGTTAAGCCAGCACCTTCCTTTTCGTGTCACGCACAGACCTGGAGATATTGCAAGACCCCAGATTAGCTTGTTTGCTTTTCATTGTTTGTTTTTCTCGCTGCAATCCGTTTAGCTATGGTATGCTGAGTTTATCTGATTAGTGCCTAATGAGCCGAGGGAGTTAGGAAGGGAAATGTTGCCTGCATTTCTGCAATTTGTGGGAAATTAAGTTTTTAGTCCCCCTTTCCCTTCCAAATTCTTGACATTCCTTGTCCTTTGCCTCTGCTTAGGGTTGCCAACCATGCTGATTTTGGGGTGGTGGTGGTCAAAGCAGACCTGAAAGACCTTCTTTTGTGTATTAAACTGAGAGCCATACCTTTGGGTCTGGGAATATCCTGGATATGTATTGTAAAGGAAATCTAATTAGTTAATGTCTTAAAAGCACATGTTGCTCTAGTCATAAAGAGGGAGATCTTCATCTGTGACGTTTGATTAAATATACCTCCTTTCCACTGGTATAAGCCACTTGCAGTATTGGGAGGGGGTGTAAATAGTATAAAATGAATTGGAATCGAAACAAACCAACCCAATTTTTTAAAAGTATATTATGCTTCTGAATCAAGACTGAAAAAATAAATTGAATCCTCTAAGGCTGTTCATAAGAATTTGGTTCAAAATTTATTGGGGGTACCTAAAATGACAGAAATATATACTGCTATATAACTTTTTATGTTAAAAGCCAGTCTCTTGCCCATTAAAGGGATCTTAGTTAATTCATTGTATGAGTTTTAGTCAATTAGTGGGTTAAACCTGCATGTGAATAGTTCTGAACAAAAAAAGCCTGCTTTCTTAGCTTTTAGATGATGCATGCATCTGTTTTTAGCAGACAGCTTCTTAGTAGGCATGCTATAAGGGCAGCATCACCAAGGAAGAAAATACAGAAATGCAAGAGGTGCATTGAGACAAATATATTTCTTTCTCGTATAAAGATCTCCAGGAACTTGTCTCTGGCATTTCTTTCTCTTCTATGGAAGTGAAAAGAAGTGCCTCTTCTGAAATTTATGGGAGGCCCTCTCTTAGATGTCCTTGTCTTATAAACACATTTTAATACACCAGAATGCTTTAATCAGCTAATGGACCAAATGTTACAACCCTGATTAAAGTGTTTGGTGAGTTTTGAATCTGTTTTGCATGCCTTGTTACTTTGGTTGTATTGCTAGTTTCATAGATCTTTCTCTGTCTGCTGAGCATCTTAGTCAGGCTAGCATCATTCGTGATGAAAATTACTGTGGATCTTTCTTGCTCCCTCATCCTGTTTCCTTTCCAGGTTTGCAGTGATGTGTGGCTATCTGTCTCAGTTTGAAAGTATACAGAACAAAATCAAGAACGGCTATCTCTTCAAGGTATGCTTTGGTACCTTCTTGAAACTGTTGTTATTGAATCGCTTCCTTCTGGCAGTTTTGAAGTCAATGTTTAGGAGTAAAACTAACTCTGCCTGGGAGGCACGGTTGAATGCCAGTGTTATGCTGAGAAAAAGAGATAATTTTTCTTCGTGCCTACAGATTTGCTTTGAAACAGAAAACAGTTAGAGCATGGCTTTATGAAGCAACTGTGGGGGTTTTATACTACTGTTCCTGATTGAAAAAGTCAAAAAAGTGGTGTAAGGATGTTCTGATGTATACGTGCATGTGCATTATATAATTCTTCATTTACTTCTGTTTTTTATTAAACACTCTAGCCATGTGTTCTTGTTTCTCTTGGTGCTGTGCTTACAGCAAGTAAACAGAATTTACAACACTCCTGTTCAAAGAGAGACAGTCAAAAGCTGTTCTTACATTTAGTATTTTTGTCTCAGAAAGGTGTTCTGATTCCACGTACTTGAATTAGGGTTGCCAGCGCCGGGTTGGAAAATACCTGGAGATTTGGGGGGTGGAGCCTGAGGAGGGTGGGGTTCAGGGAGGGGAGGGACTTCAATGGGGTATAATGCCATAAAGTCCACCTTCCAAAGCGGCCATTTTCTCCAGGTGAACTGATCTCTATTGTTTGGGGAATAGTTTTAATAGCAGGAGATTTCCAGCTACCACCTAGGTTGGCAGCCCTAACCTGAATGGATGTTGATCTGCTGAAAGGCAGCATCAAGCCAGCAGACTTTTAGAGGGAGGTCAAACAACACAATTTGAAGCCACTGTAAGTCACAGAGAAAGGGTAAAAACTATTTAAAGTGGCAAAATGACACAGAATTCCAGAGGAACATCAAGACTGACAACATACTAAAATAATATTGTTAGACTTTAAGGTGCTGCAGGACTTCTGTATTAATTTTAAAGCTATTTACCCTTATTAGACTATTTAGACATGTTTAAAGTTGTTACTGATTTGGTTAAGGAATTTCAGTAGAATCGTGTCAACATGTACTTTAAAAAAACTCGGTCATGTGCCTAAGTGGTCGCCAGTTTTCCTGCTGCCTTGAAGGTGTTGGAAAGGGCCTTGGAGGCCAGACCAGGAATCCTTCTGTCTGAGAATACAGCCTGCATGATTGTTCTGAGGGGGATGATTGTCTCATGAAAGGGGAAAGTTCAAAGGAGTCTTCAATATCCCTGGAGATAACAGCCCCTCTGGCCAACAGGCCTACATATATATTATAACAGCTATGAAATGTATGCACTTTAATTGAATATTTTGGTTTGCCTTGAGCCTGATAGTATAATACAGAGAGGTCACTGTGCTTCTGTATCAACTTTTTAAAAAATGCAGAGCTGATCAGCTCTTGCCATTTAATGTGACTTTTTCAGACGTCTTAACATACACGTGGATCTTTATGATTGATAATTTATCATCACTGTTACTGTATCCAGTAGTAAGTGGCCCCTGTGTAAATGAGTAAAATTGCACAATCAGTCCACACACAGAGAACATTTTTACGTACTCAGGATACTTCCAGATATGCAGAGAAGTCTGACTTTATAAGTTGACCAAAAAACAGGGGGGAGAGTCTTTGAAATGTTAGCCTGATGAGTACAGACATTTTTTTTGGGGGGGTGGAATTGTGAGGTTAGCTGAAGGAAAATGGGGGGAGGGAGGGGTAAACACCCTGCTAAAACCTCTGGGAGGTCAGAGAATTCTGGGAGTGAAGATTTTGAGGCAGACTTTCCAAATTATTACACGCCACAATTCTTTTCAGGCCCCCAGCTTTTTTACATAAATATGTTTTTGCCAGTTATAATATTTACTGAGTTGGCAGACTTAACAAGGGACATCCACATTGCATTCTTCATGAGTTTATCCGAACAACTGAAACCAAAGAGCGAGAACTTTTCATGGTGATCTTCTTTCTTACAGGAGCATCTAGATAGAGCAATTCATCTTAAGCCTCGTGATCCATTTTTATATTATCTCACTGGAAGATGGTGTTATGAAGTAAGTGCTTGTGAGCCTCTAGTCATTCCCTCAGCATCAGTCCTGCTAGCTCTGTTTAAAAATATTGCATCGTCAGCAATTTTACTCCCTTTTCTTGGAAACGGATCACACACAAACGTAAGGTCTATCTGGGCCAGTATTCTGTCGGCCGTGGTTCTCCAGGACCTCAGGCAGAGAACTGGCCTAGCTCAAGCTACTGGAATTCCTTGAAATAACACGCTGAGGATTGTGCCCTTCTGTTTGGCCACTAAAGCTGTGGGTCCTGCTGTAATGGACTTCAAAGTGAAACTGAGGCAAATTCTTCATTAGTCATGGGCCTTTTATGCAGGGATGTTTCCTCGCGGTCACCCCCACCGACTGCTTCGGGGTTTCCTTTTGATTATGCATTCCTTTTCCATCAGTCAGAGGTCACCTCGCTCTCCCTGTGCGTTTTGCTGGAAAACACAGGCAAAACGCACGGGGGGAGCGAGGCGACCTCTGACGGTGCCCCTTGCCCTTCCGTTTCCTTTTCCCCCTTTTGTGCAGGGAGCTTGGTGCAAAACTTCCCAGTATGGCCAAATTTTGGTTCATTATGATGTCTGAAAGCAGGAGCCTTTGTGAACTGGAGTTTTATCTGCGTGGCTTCTATGCAGTCCCACATTGGGACTGCGTAGGTGCAGGCCAGCCACGGATAAGATTTGTCAGCTTCTAGCAAAATCCAGTTCTCTTTCTGCCGCCACGGAGAGAGAACGTGTCGTTAGCTTCTCTTTTACTGCTATTACTGATTGGAGTCTAGAAGGCTCCGCTTTTCAATCAACGTCGTTCTTGTCGCACCAAAATGCGAAGACTTATTGCCACAAGGTTTGCCTCCTTTGCCTGAGGGAACGGCACTTTCGCTCCACCCTCAGAGCACTGAAGGCTCGTACTGATCGTCTGAAGCCTCTCGGCTGGAGGTACGTCTAAGCGTGCTAAATCCTCCCTTCGGTCATCAAGACGCCCAAGTCGATCATTTTACCAGCCAAGTCCCTTGCCCCGGCTCCTTCAGACCGTCATCCAACCTCCGTCGAAGTCGCCTCAGCGCCATCAGACGCCGAACTTCCCTCAGCGCAGCGTGCCTTTGACCCCCTTGGCAGTGAGGGCCTCGATGCCTTTGGGCGTTGAACTTCCCTCGGCGCAGAGCGGCTTCGACCTTCTCGGCAGTGAGGGCCTCGATGCCTTCGGACGTCGAACTCCCCTCGGCACGGAGCGCCTTCCACCTCCTTAGCAGAGAGGGCCTCGATGCCTTCGGGCGTTGAACTTCCCTTGGTGCAGAGCGCCATCTAACTCCATCAGTCAGAGCCTCGATGCCTTTGGACTTCGAACTTCTCTCGGTGCAGAACACCTCGGCGTCGGTCTTCCTTGAAGTCTCCTTGGTGCCAATCGGGGTCATCATCACCTCGGCGCCGTTCGTCGGTGGTCGTCGACATCTCCTTGAGTCAACTCTCCTTGAGTCAACTGACTCCAACGATTGTTTATGAGGACTCGCCTCCTCGTGATTCCCTGGTATAGCCCCCTGTTATAATTCAGGGTGGATCCCAGGATGACCGGTGTTTCCCCACGCAGTTCCTGATGCAACTGTACGGCGATACGCCTTTACCGTCACCGAGCCCGAAGGTCGCTGTCGGCACCATTACGCCAAATCCTCCCAGCCTGCAGGCGGAGATGTCGGCGCGGATTCAGACGTCCAAGTCATCTCGGCGCCTACGCGCTCGGTGCCTACGCGCCGCCTACGGTCTCGCTGCCTATGGTCTCGGCGCCTACGTTCCCAGAGCCCACGGCCTCTCGCCGCCCACGGCCTCTCGCCGCCCACGGCCTCTCGGCGTCCTTCTCGACACCCATGGCCGCTCGGCGACCTTCTCGGCACCCACAGCCTCTCGCCGCCCACTGCCTCTCAATGACCTTTTCGGCGCCTACGGCCTCTCGCCGCCCTCGGCCTTTCTGCGCCTACGCTCTCGGAGCCTACATTCTCGGAGCCTACGTTCTTAGCATCGACATTCTCACCAATCCAGTTCGTCACTTGTCGACCTCTTACTCTGGGTCCAGGTGGCGTAGAGGGATCCGTCGTAGCAGCTTGTCCTCTACACGGTCCCACAATCGTCATAGTCGGCCACCTTGCTGCCTCTGACATAGGCACTGTGATGACTCTCGCCATCACCCTTGGCTTCAGTATAGTCAACGACAGCGCGATGACCCTCGGCGCCGAGAGCCTTCTCGGAACCATATGTTGCTGAGGCAAAGACTCCCCCTGGAGACTCTTCCAACCAAGTTCTCCTTCTACATTAAAGGATATGGTCCATTCTGCATCCGATGCAACGGCTACTCAGGTCTCTGACCCGAAGTTCCGCACCTCGCAACCCTCACCTGTGGACATTGCAGGAAATACTAAATCTCATCCCCTTCGGGGGGTGTGAGATTATATGTAGAATTGATCCGTCTAGCTAAGGTTCTAATATGTATTCCCTCCCTGGCGTCTCGGACAACGACCATTATGGGTACATTGCATTCCTCACAGACAAGTCTGGTGGCCCTTCCAATGGTTACAAGCATTTGGTGGTCGTTGTTCTAATCGGACCAAGCAAATTTTTGGCTCCCTCTTCGCCAGAAGAGTTGACATCCTTTACATCCGCCATGAGGATGGTTATTTTCCGTACCAGTAGCCTGTCCTGAATTCTATGGTGGTCAAAGCCCTGTCGGGCAAATATGGATCATGTTCACATTCCTTGCCCCTAACTGGGGGGGGGGGGGACGCAGGCTGGATGCTTTACACAGGAACGTTTATACTGGTTTCCACATTTCTATTTCATGGCAATCATGGCCAGATACTAATATGCCCTCTGGGATTGGATTCATCCCAAATTAGTATCCTACCGGAGGATCAACGCCCATCAGACTAAACTGCTCAGAGCATAAACATGACCCTCGACAGTTAGCTGTTTGTTGAGGAGCGTCACGTTGCGGACCCTTCCAGCAAGGTCATGGCCTCGTCCATAGTCCTTCAGAGGCAGGCATGACTTAACCAATCCACCCTTCCATATGACACTCAATTGTGTATCTAGCACCTCGCCTTTGAGGGCACCTCCGTCGCGTGTGGGGATCCCACCCTTTGAGGGCACCTCGCTTTTCAGCAATTAAACGATGCCTTTCTTGATCGTCTCAAGAAGGATAACCGCTAAGTCCTGGGGCATCGCCCCACTGTGCCAGCTTACAGCTGACACACTTTGGCAGCTAGTCTCAAACATCTCGCCTATACAGGTACCAGGGTACCTTCCACCCCCAATCTCATATCTGCCCAGCAGGATAGGGAGTTTTTTTGGGCACTCCTAGACCCAGCAAGGGTCCTAGCCCATCTCTCAAGCCCAAGCAGAAGTGGCTGCACACTCAAGTGCGTTTTACAGACCGGTTGTCTGATTGTTACAGTATATGATGTCCATTACGAATGATAATTGGATTCTCAAAATGATAAAGCACAGATGCTTTATTGAGCTCGAGACGCTGCTTCCCTACTTCTTTCCGGCTTGCACTACGTCGCCGGCTCCCGCCCACGGGAACTTCTACGGAAAAGGGCCATCCGGAAGTTCCCCTCTGAGGATTGGGTCTACGGGTACTATTCCCGTTTCTACCTAGTTAACAAAGAGAGGGGGAGCGCCCCTCTCTAGACCTGGAGACTTGATGACGCGGTCAAGTTCCACAAATTCATATGTTGCTTATATGTTAAATACCCAAGGTCCTGCCACTCCCAAATGAGTGCATGGGGTTTGCCGTTGGGCTTGCGTGATGCATATTGCACATTGCAATCCTCAAAGACTGCGGACTCTGTCGCGTTTTCTCTGCAAGGGCAAGAACTATGGATATGCAGTTTGCCCTTGGTCGTGCTACGGCACTTCGCACCTTCATGACGTGCTTATCTGTGGGAATTACACACATGGCCCTGCAGGGATGTGTCATTTTCCATACCTAGACGATGGGTCGATAGTTGGTTACTCAGAGCCTGCCTTTGCTAGTCAGGCAGAGGTTCTTATTTTCCGTCCTAACCGACCTGGTCTCCTGGTCAACTATAAAAGTCTCCATTGACCTCTTCTAAGGTCATAGATTCATGGTTTCCACCTGCACTTGGCCACAGCTAGAGCTTACCTCCCAATACAGGAAATACGCTCCATTTGACAGTTAGTTAACCTGTTCTAGGAAAGGTTCCAAACTACCACTAAAAATTCATTACTTGAGGCTCATGGCTTTCTCCACTGCAGTTGTTGCCCTTGCTCGTCTGCGGATGCTCCCACTGCACACTCGTTTTTCTGACAGCATTCCAGTTGAACATTGACCCTCAATACTAAAAGCTGTCTATCTCTACATCGATTTTTGCCTTCTTGGACTGGTGGTCCTCTTGGCTGGTGTTGCCTTTCAAACACCTGCTCCACAAGCTCATTGTTCCTGACGCCTCCTTATCAGGATGGAGAGCTCATTGTACGGCTCTTAAGGCCCATGGTGTATGGCCTGCTCAAGAGTCTACCCTGCACATTAACTTTCTTGAGCCTTATTCTATTAGGCTTGCTCTCTGTTCCCTTACAAGGGTCCTCGAGGATCGATGTGTTCAGGTCACAATGGACAGCACCGCCCAGCACAAACAGGGCGGCACAAGGTCCATTTGCTGTGCACAGAAGCCATTGCAGTCTGGGCCTGGCCATAACACATGGCTCCACTGTCACTGCCATTCACAGGCATGAGTTACATTCTCGTAGACTTCGTAAGTTATCACCCTGACGATTATCACAAGCTCACTATAGACTCACGTTGTCTTCATTATCTCGTTCTAATCTGGGGCACCCCTCAAATGTATCTCTTGTGACTCAGCACAATTTAGTGTTTCCTCATGGTGCTCCAGAGCGGGGGTGAGCCTACGCTCCATGGGAACGCTTTCCAAATACTTGGTCGCCTCCCCCCTTCCTCTTGCTGACCAAGGTTCTGGTCAAGATCTGGTTGGAAAGGACAAGTGGCGTCCTGGTAGCACCGTCTGGCCCAGGAGATCCAGTACACGATTCTAATGCCCCTGACTCAGGGAGTATTGTTCCTCTCCAAGATATTTCTCACATTCCTTCCAGAATCAAGCTGGCAGCATGGAGAATTCTATGTAATCTATAGTCAGATAGGGTGACTAAGGTGCTGCTGCACCCCATTAAGTCATCCACGAGACGTTTTTATCGAGGCCAAGCAGAGACATTTATCCCTGTGGGCTGCTGACAATGGTTTGTCCAGAGCTGCTTCTTTCCTGTCATCAATTTTGGCTACCTCGACTACAATTCAGCCCTTCACGCTGAATTGGACTCACAGAAGTTTTTTTTTTTACGGGGACATATCAACCTCTATCCCAGGGTATCTCCACCTGTTCCTCAGTGGAGCTTTCCCTTCATGTTGTCCCAACTCATGAAACACCGTTTGAACCTTTGGCCATCGGGGGCCTCTCTTGCTATACCTATGAGACTGTCTGTCTGGTCACAATCACCTCGGCCAGTCATGTCAGATTTAGCGGCTCTTTGTCGTTCCTCACCGTTTACTAAGTTTCACTCTGATGAGTGGTGTTGAAACCCGAGCTTTCTTCTACTCAAGGTATCGTTTTAGCCGTGTTATTGCCTACCCAAAGAACCTTGTTTGCAGGGAAAACATTAATATGTTATTGCTGTAACGACCACTGTAAGGGTCGCCGAGCCTCCCAGTAGACCCTGTCCAGGTGGATTACCTCAACCATTAATCTGTTTTATGAGAGAGCATGCGTGGATGGCCAGGACATGATCCAGGCGCAGTCCACAAGAGCTTACGCTGCCTCCATCGTCTTTTCGTCTAAAATTGATCTCTGAGACATCTGCTCAGCGTCGTCGTCGTCAACCCCTTCTACTTTCATTAAGCACTATGCGGTCGACGTGGACTCATCTAGAGAGGCAGCAGTGGGACGTGCCGTCTTGCAGTCATTGTTTCGGTGTCTGTCCCACACACCCCATCCGGGTAACCGAGCTCGCTACTCTCCCAATGTGGGACTGCATAGAAGCCACGCAGATGAAAACAGAGTTTCACTTACCTGTAACTGTTGTTCAGTAACACATCCCTCCCTCCTTCCCCGCTGTGGGATCTCTCCGCAATCATGTGGTTGTTGGTTCCATGGCGGCAGGTTGGAGAACTGGAGGGGAGAGTGCTCCCTCCCCCTGGGTCATGTGACCGCTGGGCGGGAAGGCTGCATGCCCCGAGGGGAAGGGGAGCACTCTCATTTTCGATTTTGCTAGAAGCTGACAAATCTTATCCGTGGCTGGCCTGCGCTGCTCAGTCCCAATGTGTTACTGCATAGAAGATCCACCAGATGAACAACAGTTACAGGTAAGTGAAACTCTGTTTTCTTTACTTCAACCCAAGCCAGGATTCTAAGTTGGGATTAAAATCAGGTTTTAAAACCACAGTTTTGTGCAGAGGAAACGATTCCCGACAGCCCTGCATTTGAACATCTCATCAGCTGGAGCTTGACTAAACCAGGAAGTTGTGCATCAAGCTCCATGGGGGAAGGGGGGGAGAACAGTGAGGGGTGCGGGCACACGCGACAACTTCTTGTGATATCTGAATAGCAGTGTGTGGCTTACAGATCACTTTACTCCATTAACATCTCAAACTTAGTTAATCTAGAAGTAGAAACTAAGTAGTGTAGACAGTCCCCCATATAGCTTCTCTTAAATAAGAAAACTGCTTGAAATCCACGTCTGTTACAAAAAATGTACTTCTATTTAAATGAGAAGCTATATCTCACATTTTGGGGGTTACCGCACTTTGTATTCCCAGCAATGTATTCCCAGCAATGAAAGCCTTCGACAATATAATGTATCAAGAGTTTGAAAATGTTATTAAAAACATCACTTTAAAAGGGTTTTTGGATGCCACGGCTTATAAATGGTTGGAAGACGTCTTCACAGCTAAAGGGGCCAAACAAAGTGTGAACAGTATTTTTATAATGTTTTCAAACTCTTAATACATTGCTGGGAATACAAGTGCAGTAACCCCCTTTGTTTTGTTTTAAATACAGCAGGAGCCATGTTAATACTCTAGCTTAGATTCTAGTAAATCTGTAAACTATAGGATTTCATGTGATATCCATAATTTTTCCCTTGAATTGTTGCTTATCTTTTGGGAAAATAAGTAATTTAGACATAAGAGATGTCACTTGAAGTAAAATCTACTGAATATGCCTTTGTGCCTGAAAACCATTAGCAATCAAAACAAAAAATGTCAAACTTTTCTTCTCACACTAAAGACCATACTTATTAGTGGTGTCTTTGTTTCAAGTTTTTCAAAGTTTATCTAAGATACCACCAAGTGCTACAAATGCAACAGTATTAAATTCCTATATGCCTAATAAGCGACTTATTTATCACAGGTACAAAGGACAAAGAGGATCATATTCTTGGTCTTATCAGTAATCTATACAACATTATTTTGAGAGGGAAAGTTCTCACTAAAGCAAGGCAATGGACAAAATCAAGGATCTGTTAAAATTCAGGGAAGGAGAATGCTATATTCTGTTAGGTTAATTGCATGAGGGAAAATAGTATGATGCAGCAGTAGCAAGTAGGGTGCCTTTGTTCAACTGCTATGGTACAAAGATGGTTTTGGTGTGAGCAAACCCTAGGTGTAAATGCTTGCTGAACTGTTAAAATTCAGGGGAAATCTTTGGGAAAATCCCTATCCATCAGTCTCACAGGGTGGTGGTTGCGCTTAACTGAGGCAAATGGGAAGAAAAGCAGGATTTTAATGTAACCAATAAAATGGGCTTTACCACAGAAGACCCTTCTAAGTCCATTGAAGTCAACTCTGCTTAGATTGGCACTGTTGGATACCTGGAGACCAAGCTCAAAATCAGCCACCTTTGTTATCTTTGGGAAATGTATGGGGTTGGATCCAAGGAGTATCCAGAAAATTATGCCTTTTCCAGCTGAGCCTCTGCACTGCAACTAGGGTTGCCAACATGCCTGGAGAAAAATGTCCTATTTCTTTAGCAGTAGCTTAAGGAGGGGAAAGGGGTAGGTGAATCTTTTCATGGCACTGAGGTAAATTACATCAGTTGGTAAATAACATCCCATTAAGCCTCTATTAATGGGACAGGACAGTCTCTCTCCAGGCAGTTGGCAACCCAAGCTACAACCCACACTGTTCCTGAGTGCCCCCAGCCCTCAGGGGCATGTTTTTTGGTTGCATGGGAGACTGCAGAAGATGGGTAGAATCTGATCTACAAGCAGAACTCTGTTGGGATCCATTATCTCTTCCCTTGACCTATCTGCCTCAAAAGAATAGAAAAATTATTATTCTGTATTATTCAGCAGGTTTCACAGGCATGCCCTTGAAGCTCACAGGGTGAAATTTGCCCACTCAGCCTCAGCCAAACCAGCCCCACAGGATTCTTGTGGGATAAAATGGGTTAATGCCACACATGCTGCCCTACGACCTTCTTGGAGGAGAGGCGGCTAGTAAATGTGACAAATAAATACAATAATCTGAGCTGTACACAATATGTGTTCTTTTTGTTCCAGTGATTTAAAGAGGCAGGGCAGAATTATTCTTAAAAATCCCTCCAGCTTACTGTTTCAATGAAAAGAAAGTTGTTAGTGTCAGCTTGAATAGTTATAATGTGGAAGGCTGTTCTGCTTCTGCAAGGGAAGGGTATGCCATTTCTCCCGTTTCCCTCATCTCGTCCTACCCAGCTGGTCCTTCTGAGTCATATCCCAGACCATTTCCAAGGGTCTCTGTAACCTTTGAAGGTATGCAGCAGGACTGGGGGAGTTTGACCAGCCCTCTTTTGCAAATGGAATTCTGCTCATAGTCTGCTAGACCTATCCCGTAGCTACTGCCATATATACAACTAACACGATAAATATTCTTTGTGCTACTTTAGGTTGGTGGATTAAAAAAACTTAAGTAGTATGAAGGCCAAGTAAAACGGTTCCTGTTTTGGGAAGCAGTCCAAACCAAACCCTTAGCCACCTAAAACACATAATGGAACCTTACTACATCCGTTCTTATTAAATCTAGTAACAAAACATGTATCATGCCAGACAGATCTCATGTTTGACAAAGTATAAGCCACATATTTTGAGAAGCTAATTATAAACTCTTCAGTGGAAAAACTGGAAGCCACTGTGCCATTACATCATAGTCAAACCTTGTGTGGTATCAGCGTGTGAGCATACATTAAAACTTTGGGTGGTCGACAAGGATATTATGTAAGCTATTTTTTTACCCTTCTATCAATCTGTATGTTCCCCGTCTGCGTCAGCTGAGATCAGCGCTAATGTAGAGATGCGCCTGCAGTTTCAAGCGAGCAAGATGCCTACCCAGAAGTGGTTTGAACTGCCAAAAAGAATGCTTAACGTTTCTTCTAAGCCATGGTGGAGCATTCCATTCACATCCCAATTCCTAAATAGCCATACATTCCCAGTTACTTCTTTAGGGCCCCAAGCTAGCTAAGTGCTCTAAGGGCCAGGCTGCCAGGTGGTTTTCAAAAATGCAGAATAGGAGAATTTTGTTTGTGACGTACTGGAAAGCTAAGAAAGTATCAGAGCTATCAGAATGGATTACAGAAATGCACGAGTATGCAACCATGTCGAGATTAACAAATCTGCTTCGAAGAAATCAGATTGATGACTACAAGCAGAGATGGCAGTTGTTTTTTTGATAGATTTGCTTGATAAAATATGTCAGTGTTATGTTATTAGAGGTAAAAATGAGTAGTAGTAGAGTTATAGCAAACCTATTTGATCATTATATTTTTAGTTGGTCAAGTTTTACAAAATGGAAATATTAATATAGGTATTAGTTAAAGATTAAGCAATATAATCTCATAGATAAGAAGATGATTGACGACGTTTAGAATAGTAATGGAGTACTATGAGTTTTGAGTTATTACTTACTCTGTATTGTGTAAGAGATTCTATTGGGAGGAAGAATAGATAGGTGGGTTATCCTGGGTATGACTGTTTAAATAAGATAAATGTATTCAGTAAGAGTCTATTAAACACCAGCCCCTTTGTGTGTGTGTGTGTGTTTTAAAAGTGTTTTGTTGGAAGATACATTATTGTGACAGCTTGCAAGACTTATTTCATATCAGAAAAGTATAGCTTTCTCTCTTTTTGGGGTTTCCAAAGGTAGCGCAGTTGTCTTGGATTGAGAAGAAAGTTGCGACTGCTCTTTTTGGGACTCCGCCAACTTCAACAATACATGAAGCTTTGCAGAATTTTCTTAAGGTAGACTGTTTTTTCCTGACAATTCTTTTTCATGGCCCACCTACCAAGTGGCTGGCGATCAAGAGATTTGCTCAACAAGTTGTACTCAGCTGCTGTAAAGGCAAAGCTCCTCTAAAAGCAAAAGACGTTCCTTAATGATTTCTTTGTTAGAGAGACTACGCTTGTCCGCATAAACTCAGTTTCAGTTGCCTGCTATGTCAGTGTTTGTAAGAATTAGCGCTAACTCAAATGTATGGGGTCTTGAGTTTCACGGAGAGAGTTGCTTGTTTGAAAACTGTACCGTGTGAAAATTGGACCGCTTATGGTCTTTGCCAAACCGTAGTTCTGACTGATTGAAAACTCTACCCTGTGACTGTGCAGTGTCACAATTGTCATGAAGGGAATTGCAAGAGTGTCCTTAGTTACGCTGCTTCTCTTGTCACTTCAGAATCTCTCCCTTTTGGAGTCACTGTGTGCTTCAGTGGAAATGTTGCACACATGCTGCTTCCTTATAGTGAATCAGAGCATTGGTCCATCAAAGTCAGTATTGTCTGCTCAGACTGGCAGCAGCTCTCCAGGGGCTCAGGCAGAAGTGTTTATAACACCTATTGTTCGGTCCTTTTAACTGGCGATGCCAGGGATTGAAAGCATGCAAAGCAGAGGCGCTTCCCTTCAACCGCAGCCTCTCCCCTATGTTTTGTTGACTGTATTCATCTCATCGTGCCACTGCTTATCATTATTTGGTCTTTTGTTCAGGCAGAAGAAATACATCCTGGATATTCTAAATACAATTATGTCTATTTGGCAAAGGTAACGGAAAGTCTTTTTTAAAACATTCCTGTTCAACTGAATGCCCAGTTTGATTGTACTGACTTTTTTTTTTTAATTTCAACCTTCAGTGCTACAAAGAACTTGGCCAGAGGACTGATGCCTTGAAGTGCTGTGATTCTGCCCTGTCGGTTCTGTCTGCCACCAAAGAGGTGAGTTGGAGGCCTTGCTTGCATGCTACCTTTGTAAAGTGGCTGCTGCCTCAGATCTTCTCCTTTACCAGTGAGGCCTAGGAGCCAGCCATCATGTATGGATTTTGTGATCATGTGGGTGGCCCAGATCATTAAGAGGCTTCCCACATTAATGTTAGTAGCACCAATCTAGGGTGGCTGCGTAGTTTTACTGTTTTATGGCTCTTGTGCTGGCAAATACTGAAATTAACAAGAAAACTTCCTGGTGAATTAAGACGATGGCTTTTTATGCATGGCTGTTTCCTTTGCCATCACCCTTCTGAGGACTTCAGGTCTTTGTTTTGATTATGCATGCCATTTCCGGTTGCCTCGCTCTCCCCCTGCGTTTTGCTGGTATTTTCAGGAGCCTGTTTTTATCTCGAATTTGAAAACGCGGGCTGTGACGGATACAGGGTTAAACTGTGTAACTTGGTAACTGTCAGCCAATGCCAGCAAGCAGTGGGCAGAGTCTGGAAAGCTGATAGGCTTCTTTAGCTCTGAGCTCCTGAACTGTGTGGTGGTGTGGAGAGACTCTGTGAAGACTTGTTCAGATACTACTTGTGTGTGTAAAGTGCCTTCAAGTCGCAGCCGACTTATGGCGACCCCTTATGGGGTTTTCAAGGCAAGAGACTAACAGAGGTGGTTTGTCAGTGCCTTCCTCTGCATATCAGCCCTGGTATTCCTTGGTGGTCCCCCATCCAAATACTAACCAGGGCTGACCCTGCTTAGCTTCCAAGATCTGACGAGATTAGGCTATACCATGCTGCCTTCCGTCCCCCAGATACTACCTAGCTTGTTTTAAAACCAAACCTGAGTAGTGACAAGGGGAAGAATGTGGCAGTGTGTGATAGCCCTTTCTTCAGTCACTTGGTGGGAGGTAGCTTCTGAAACAAGGAGACTTCTGAATCAGTGTTTTGAGGAAGAGAAATTTGTTTCCACAGGAGGTGGGCAAATCTAAGGAATGGGAAAGGCTGTGGATGAATCTCCACTCACTGGTATTTTTGTGTGCTAGGTTAGTTTGAGTCCACACCAAATAATTTGAGTCTTAAGAATATTCTGAACAACATCTAGGTATACTGAGTATCTTGAAGAAACTGAACTTTGAACTAAGAACTGTGCCTGAAACCATCTAAGATTTTGAACAGCCTGTAACCATAAGAACATAAGAAAGGCCCTGCTGGATCAGATCAAGGCCCATCAAGTCCAGCAGTCTGTTCACAAAGTGGCCAACCAGGTGCCTCTAGGAAGCCACAAACAAGACGACTGCAGCAGCACCATCCTGCCTGTGTTCCACCACACCCAAAATAATAGGCATGCTCCTCTGATACTAGAGAGAATAGGTATGCAGCATGACTAGTATCCATTTTAACTAATAGCCGTGAATACCCCTTTCCTCCATGAATATTTCCACTCCCCTCTTAAATCCTTCCAAGTTGGCAGCCATCATCACATCCTGGGGCAGGAAGTTCCACAATTTAACTATGCGTTGTGTGAAAAAATACTTCCTTTTATCTCTTTTGAATCTGTCACCCTCCAGCTTCAACAGATGACCTCGCTTTCTATTATTATGGGAGAGGGAGAAAAACTTCTCCCTGTCCACTCTCTCCAAACCATGCATAATTTTATAGGCCTCTATCATGTCTCCCCTTAGCCGCCTTAACCAGCTAAGCTTTGTGCCTCTCTGAAAGAATAACCAACAATATAAAAACCTTTTCTGTAAATAACAAACATCTTTTTATTCAACTTTTAAATTCAGCCTCTAAGCCTTTCTGTTTCTACTGGGGGGAAGGAAAGAGAAACTCTCCTTACAAAAGCAAGGGGTACTGTCTGTGGGGTAGAAAGAGTAATTAATTAACAAAGTCCCGAAGTCGTTGAAGGGGTGACCGTGAAGGAAACAGCCATGCATGAACAACGTAAAACTAGAGGAGGAGAGAGAATTCAAAGGGAAGTCCCACATCCTCAGCTTTGTGAAATGGGGGCAATCACATGTCAGAATAGAAGGCAGCTAATTACGTGTTTCAATATGTTATTGCAAAAAGACTAAAAACTACGGTTAGGACATTGTTTTAAAAGACAACTGTCATGATGATGATTCTTATTTTACAGTAAAACGCCTTTGCGTTTTTATATAGAAATGAGGTATGGACATTGTGCAATATAATTAGTCATTCCGATCACAAGAATGGTTGCTGTCTACCCTGGAATTGTGTGTTTTAAAATCACCGTGGGCAGTTCATAATTACTTGGCCTGCAATAGCGTCTAGGGCTACAAAGCCTAAGGTCAGGGACCCACCATAGTACCCAGGCTACAAATGCACTCGACACTGAGAGACAGTTTGGGGGCGGGGAGAGGCTTGATTGAAAAAATTATCTTTCTGAAGATCTTCTTCTGCTAGCATTTTGAAATAGGCAATTATCTAGTTGAAGCTTTGGGAGCCGCTCTGCAAGAAGTTTCATTTCCAAGCAGAGGAAGTTAATCTGACATCTCTTCTCATTACTGACAGTATTCTGGCACAGATGCGCAACAAGTACAATAAATGCCTTTTGAGGCACGGATACATGATGATTACTTGGTTAGTTAACAACTGCTTATTACTGCTGTAAGACCCATCGAGTGAAAGTTTTCAACAGGCATGTTAATTATAGAGCTGAATGGGTTTCTCTTGTCATCCAGTCCAATCCAGCACTCCAAGGTGATGCTTGACAGCTGTCCGCGTCGCTTTTCCTTGAAGACACACAATTTTCAGAACCTTCATAAACAGTTCATTCTGCTGTGGAACTAGTCTCTTTTATAAAGCATTTCCTAATATTTAACCTTTCCTAATATTTAACCTGTGGTGCAGTGTGGTAAGCTGCAGTACTGCAGTCCAAGCTCTGCCCAGGATCTGAGTTCGATCCCAACAGAAGTTGGTTTCAGGTAGCCGGCTCAAGGTTGACTCAGCCTTCCATCCTTCAAAGGTCGGTAAAATGAGTACCCAGCTTGCTGGGGGTAAAGGGAAGATGACTGGGGAAGGCACTGGCAAACCACCCCATAAATAAAGTCTGCCTAGTAAACATCAGGATGTGACACCACCCCATGGGTCAGGAATGACCTGGGGACCTTTACCTTTTTAATATTTAACCTAAATCTATTTTTCTACAACTTGATCCCATGGGGCACAATGCAAAACTGTCCAGGGACCCCAATGGGACTACAGGGTACTCACGTATGGGTTTCCCTTTTCCTTTACTGTGGAATGTTTTCCCAGCTTATTTATTTACCTACTTTTTTTGTGGCCTGCTTTTCTTGCTGAGACTCAAGGAGGATTACAAAATGTAAAACGATGCAATAGGAACAGTACAGGACATAAAGTAAACAGCATAATAAGATTGGATTACAAATGTAGAAGAGTATTCAGCAAGACAGTATAAGACATAGCATGTAAGAAACTGAAAATTCGGACTACGGAAATTAGAAAACAATGAAGTAAGAATAAGATAATGTGTAGAATAAACATTGGCATAAACTAGACCCCTTGTATGAGACATTAAATTATTATTATTACATGTGGGGGACCTGCAAAGAATTTGGGGGGCATCTCTTCTCCCTCCTCTTCCTTTTCTTTCCAGTTTCCTGACAAGCCCCCACACCCTCATCTTTCCCTCCCTTTTCCTCTCTTTTCCACCCACTAACCAACTTACCTTTTATCTTCCCCTCCGTCTTCCACTTTATTTATTTATTTGCTTCATTTATACCCCGCCTTTCTCCACATTGGGGACCCAGAGCAGGTGACATCATTTTTCTCTTGCTTGTTTTAGCCTCGCAGCAGTTTTGTGAGGTAGGTTAGGCTGATGGTGTTTGACTGGCCCAAATTCACCCAGTGAGCCTCCACTGTAGAGTGGGGATTCAAACTCTGGTCTTACAGATCCTGCTCTGAAACTTTTAACCTCTACACTACACTGGCTTTCGTGAGGTGCCTGCTGTTGAATAGTAGCAAGTGGCCAAGCCTGTGTGAGTTTTGCAAGTCCCACGGGAGTAAGTCACCTGGTGGTTGCAGCCACGACTGGCCCCAATTAATCCTCCCTCAAAGGTCAAAACTGCCTTGGAAAGTTCCCTAGCCAGTCCCCCTGCCTCTTCCTGACAGAAGCCACGACTTGAAGGTTGGTAGTGGCCACCGAGGGCATCAATTTCTTAAAACTAAGGCACTCATGTTACCATTTGGGGGGGATTAACCCACATATATTTATCGGTTAAGATTTCAGCTTTTTGTCCCCCCACCCCCAAAGAAAAAACCTGGGCTTTCCTCAGGTTTGTAAAAATATCTCTCTTCTCTGCCTGTGGCCCCAGTCTCTGGATTTAAGTATTCACAGGTGGGGGCATGTTGAAAATTAGGTATATTTATTATTATTTATGTTATTTATAGTCTGCCTTTCTCACCATTACATGATGCAGTCAATAGGATGAGACATCTAATAAGCAGTGTAACAGGACTAGGACTCCAGTAATCTCAATGCAGAAATCTGAACAAAGCATAAGTATTACACGTGACATGTTCAGCAGTAAATGGTATTACATAAGCAATAATACTGTGTACTGAGAACAAGGTAACGTATACAGCCACGGCTCCTTGATCCATTCACTTTTCTAAAAATGCTCAGCAAAGAGTATAGGGAGCATGTGTATATTCACCATCCAAGACTATGACACTCTGCATTTATATTGTATCCTTCCGGTGTTCAAGCACATCTCATGTATGTTGGCAGTAATCCATACACCTGCCTCATAAATTAGAATGGTATCATTTCCCCCACCTTACAGATGGGGGCGGGGGCTGAGGGTGAGAGAACAGTGTCTTGGCTTAACACCACCTAATCAGTTTAGTTTATTTAGCATTTTTAGACTATTTTTTTCATTAAAGGTTCCCCCAGGCAGATCACAAGTTAAAACGTGCTCAATTACATTTTAAAATCAATATAGAATACGACAAACTTATCTAAAAATCACAAGGAAACGAACCTCAGTAAGTGCTGTTTCAATGTCAATCTGATTCTAAGGCTTTTCGGGGGCGGGGGGCAGGGATGTCTTTAGCTTAATCTGGTGCTTTCCTACAACTTCCAGCCAACTGCCAGATCATGTTGGCCTGGAACTTGGGAAATGGACGTCATAAAGTTCATATCTGGATTTGAGGGAAGTTGCTTAAAATCCAACCACTTGGGCCCAGCTCTAAAAGAGAAGCTTCTTGCATGGAGCAGTCTCCTCCCATAACTCCAGCATGTTCAACTAAACAAGCACAGTGGGTTGCACACATGTCATCTTGACATACATGCATGGCACCCAAGGTTTCCATTTTGAGTGGACACCAAGGGAGTTGGGTATACATTTGACATTCAAGGAGAGTGATTTGCTTGGGTTATCGGTCAAGATACAAACAGCTCCAGCTACTGGAATGGACTTCACTTACCTCCGAATAACTGTGTTTCATGGTCTGAAAATGGACAAAAATGTAAATTGCAGACTACAGTGATCTGTGAATTCATTGGTACTCCTTCAAAGGTAGCTGGAGAATGCTATCCATTAGAATTTTGAGTAATAAAATCTTCAAGGAACAATTTCAGGAGAAAATGGGGAAATTGTTGGTTGGAGTTGGATTTTATTTTTAGTCCTGCCATATACCCTTGTCTTGTATGTAATGATTAAAGGGAAGAATGAAAGTTATCTTTTCCTGGACTGTTAATACTGAAAATATTCTGTTGTTTTTGATGCAGAAATTGGCATGAAGTATAGTGGCTTTGGTAGCTTTCCATATGTAATTAAACAAATTGTCTTTTTCATTTCTCCTGTTTTAGGACAAAGAGGCTGAGAAGGATTTAGAAGCTTTACTTCTTTCTCTGAAGCTGTGAAAATAAACCGTGCACATTCAGTTACTGTACTTGAATGATACCGCGGAGGAGCTGGGCAGACCCTGGTCTCAGTTCCTAAAGTGTCCGTGTGAATCTTGTTGAGTTCAGTGGTATTTATAGCCATGTTAGGCATAATCAATCCCTAAGCAATCATTAATCTTGAAGCTATTCCAATGAAAAAAATGTGGGGGGTGAGATACGCAAGCTTACAACCCTCAGGCAAGTTTATTTCCAAGCCAGTAATTGGTGCCTGACACTTGTTCAGGTGCAGTGGGTGCTATAAGAGGAACAAGTCTGTTCTGTATACTACTACTAACCCCGCTTAGATAGATTTGTGGAGACATGCAAGCAATCCAGTTCTCTCCTGGGTGCTAGTTTAAAGGAAAGTCTTGTCGGGAACTGGAGGCAACTGCACAAATAAATTTGACTCATCTGCTCCTTGATTTGGTCTCAAGAAAACGTAGCAAACTCTGGAGTTAGATGAAATGTCACTTCCCTCCTTGCCAGAGTCTGCTCATAGTGTCTTAGAAGGAGAAGACACCCACTGACAGGACGTTCCTTTCCATTAAATGAACTAGTCTGGAATAAAAGAAGGTACGAATGAAGGCCTGTAGACAAGCAATGCCATGGAACTTAGCACATGGGCATCATCCATTCCATACTTTTTTAGGTTCATAATGACTATTTTACTAATGTAAAATGTTAAGATTTGCACTGGGAACCTCCTGGCCGGAAATCCACTGCTGGCAATGGATGGCTTGGTAGCTGCTAAGAGTGACAGGCTTTTGCTCTGGGAATGATTAGCAAGCTAATCTCTAATGCCTGTACAGAACTGTATGTAGCAATATATTTCTATTTGCACAGACGTGGAAGAAAGTACGTTATCTCTGTCTGCTCTTTTGCTTTTTCAAAAGTATATATTAAAGGGAAATTATTCTTGGCAATGGTTATTCGTATTTTAATCTCCAGATTTTAAATAGGAATATGAAGATTTTATAAATGAGGCATTTGAATGATATCTTCTGTTTGAAATATCTGAAAGCAAAAAAACATTAAATGGGATTAATGAAATGGTGTGCTGTGATGGTATCTTTGCAAGTGTGTGGGGGAGGCAAAATGACTTTCATAAGTCTCTTGCTTTTGGAGAAGAGCTGTTCCAATTTAAATGTTGTGGGGAAACAGAGAGCCAGGACACAGCCAATGTAACAATCTGGAAAACTTCAATGAGTGACTGAAAAACCTCTGTTGTCTGCAAGTATTTCCCCTCTGCCTTTCCTGATTTTCTGTTTACTTGAACAGCAGAGAATTTGTTGCATTCTCATCCTACAATACAGACTTATTTGAGATTTTCCAGCATAGAACGTGGTGTTCAGTAGGCAGATATTTTTAAACGGTAAAGGTCCCATGTGCAAGCACCTGGTCATTCCTGACTCATGGGGTGATGCCACATCGCGACGCTTTCTAGGCAGGCCTTTGTTTTACGGGGTGGTTTGCCAGTGCCTTCCCCAGTCATCTTCCCCTTTACCTCTAGCAA
The DNA here is from genome assembly GCF_029931775.1 of Euleptes europaea. Classification (NCBI taxonomy): domain Eukaryota; kingdom Metazoa; phylum Chordata; class Lepidosauria; order Squamata; family Sphaerodactylidae; genus Euleptes; species Euleptes europaea. The sequence continues at coordinate 34,269,623 of NC_079318.1, read as the reverse complement.
GCTGGGTACCCATTTTACTGACCTCGGAAGGATGGAAGGCTGAGTCAACCTTGAGCCGGCTACCTGAAACCAACTTCCGTCGGGATCGAACTCAGGTCGTGAGCAGAGCTTGGACTGCAGTATTGCAGCTTGCCACTCTGCACCTCGGGGCTCTTAGGCAGATATTTTACTGAGTTATATATGTTTCAGGAAAGATAAATGTCCCTTTCCTCCTGCATGACAGCTCTCTGATCCTCACTGGACCATCTGTGTGTTTTCAGTTGCAATCCTAAGGGTACTTTCCTTGGAGCGAGACCTGTTGGATAATATGAAACTTACTTTTTTGAGTAGACCTTCTTAGGATTGCTCCTTACATGTTAAGTGAGATTAACTAAGGGTTTCCTAATTCAATAAAGTAGTGTAGGATCAACAATTTTAACATTCGCTGATGCTGGGGCTCAGTGTGCTTGTGTCTTCGGACCTCTGTGCTTCTTCCCGGCCAGATTTCTATTGATTGCAGGGATTTTATCCTGCCTAGATGTTACTTTCTTTTTTTTCCCCCCTAGTTGCAAGGCTGGTCACCTGTTTGCAAAAGATACTGCACAAGCTACTGTAAGATCAAGCACCGATGTGTCGTTTCACATCAGTGTACAAAAACACCCCTCTCATGTACTGATTGTTTGGAAGTGCAATATGATATGATCTAAGAAGGTCATTGCCAGGGTGCGTGTATGCTGAAATATATACTGTGTGGTTCGTCTTCTAGGGCTAAAATGTTTTTATAGTGTTTCTGCTTGTACAGCAGTTCTTGCACGTTCCTTGGGATCCAGCCCATTATTTCCCCTTGTTTACCCTTCATTCATCGGTTATCGTCAGATCTATTCTTTCAGTGGATTCTGCTTGGGAACTGAAGCAAACAATGGTAACCATCAGCTGCTTCTCATATTCTTCCTCTTCTCACTTAAAACTCTACAGGCTTACTGGTAGAGCGTTTGGTCCGAGCGCCATTGTTTCCTGGGGGCTCCCAGGAAACACCAAGAGTCGTTTAGATTTGGAGTGCAAAAAGCACTCCAACTCGGTCCTAAATAGTGGATCGGGAAGCAGGAAATTCCCCTGCAGCCTTCAAGAGCGGTTTGGACTCCCATATTCTCCGAGAGAGCTTTTTTAAGCCTCCCGTTGAGTTGGAAGTTGTCCCCGCCGGCATAGGGGCTACCATTGCCACGGACGACTCTTTGGATTATAGGCTTTGACCTCCTCTATACATTAACATCAAATAATCTATGAAAAGAACAAGAAGCCTCACCTTTGGAAGTCAGAGTGAGTAAAAAGACACTTTTTGCCTTTATCTTGATTGAGAAGACCTGAATGACGATAAAAACACCTACGAAAACCGGCGACTCCCTGCCCAGCGTAACGAGACTTTTAAAATAAACAAATGCCATTAAATGAACTGACTAAGACCTTATCAACTTGATCAGTGAGTAGACGCAATAAAAGGGACTTCTGAATGACTTTACAACTACCAATTAAATGCTTTGAGGGGAGGGAGGGAGACGAGAACCTTCCCCCCCCACTTCCGGCTTCTTTGATTCAATGTCCAGCCACGTCGCCTCTTAAGACCGGAAGATAACAAGAAGGGCTTTGTTACCATCGAAAAGACAGGGCAGATTGGAAGACTTGAAGTGAATCTCCCCGGTGTAACCATCAAATCGTTCCTACTACTTAACCACCGAGAGGAGACGACGCAGGGTCTATGATACTGCAGTTTCCTGTCTACTTTCTTTTCTTTATCTGTGCTGCTTTGAAGCATAATTGAGGATATCTTGAAAATTACAAAGCCTGCTTCTATATAAGAATACAAGCAGATATGTCAAACAAGAGGTTGGAAGAGATGTTACTCAAACAAATGGACATGTTTGCAGTGCAACAAGATTTAGTCTTCGAAAAACAACAAGCGCTCTCACATCAAGCATTTCAACTAGCTGAGGTGATGAATATCCTATTTAAATCAATTAATGGAAAACTGGACACAATTATTGAGGAGATCCACAATATGAAGACCCAAGATTTTAAAGAGGTAGCTGCAAGTGACCAGCTGGCAAGGAGAGAGAGCAACATGAAAGAACTCAATACCTCTACAATTTACTTGTCTGAGTCACTGCTGACAGGAGGAGCATTATTATCCCAAGAAAACACTTCCTGGCAGCCAGCGATGGAGGGAGACATGATGAAGGATTTTACCAAGAAGATGCTGGAAATTTTAACAAGAAGCCAATGGATACAATCACCGGGATCTTCTTTTACATCTTCAGAGGCCAGAATTGCAGCTACTATATTGAAAAACGGGGGGTGGGGATTGGGAAATAAAGAAGGACTGGCAGATCCCCTCCCAAAACAAGATAATGGCTAAAATGATGCTTATTTTTGGGGTGTAAGGGAGCCACGGTGGATTTACTTTGATGAATTTTTAATGGGAAAATTTGTTTATGTATTGATCTAATCCCTTTAATTTAGAATAATAGAATGTTATGTAGAGACAATGATGATAATATTATAACTAGGTAGGACTTGAAATTGCTTATAGAAGTAGTATAGATAGCTTAAAGCAAGTCTGTATGAGAGAAAATAAGGATTAGAAATTAATTTGAAATGCAAAAGTGTTAACCAGTAGAATTAGTGACTGAAGAAGATGCGGGGAAGTCACATATAGTAGATAGCATAGAATATTATAGATAACATATTCTCAGTAATAGCAATGAACTTTTTTTGTTACAAGCAGTTACAACTGAATATATTGTTGAGATATGTTTATTTTAGTTGAATTGTAGAAAATAATAAAAATAATTTAAAAAAAAAAAAAACTCTACAGGCTTACTGATAGTTGACCATTTGTACCCCAATTCCTTTAAGCCAGGGATCCCCAACATGGGGCCTGACACCTTTCCCGGTATCCACCAAGTGCTTTTATTTATTTTTTAAAAAATAATTATTTATTAAACCAAAAAAGGGAATACAAATGGTTAATTGGGAAACTGTTTAGGGCAAGTAAATGCATAATGTAAGTAAAGGGGACTATATATTGATAAATACAGCAAGGAATAAGCTATCCAATTACACCCGACTGTCGAAAAAGAACTAACGGCAATATCTAACTACAAAGCAAAACAAGAACTAATACAACAATAAGCTACAGAAATCTAGTCACAACAACCTAGGAAATAAATGATGGTACACAAAATAAAACAGGAAATACAAAATGCAAAAATCAACAGCTAAAATAACAAGGGGAGATCCAATTATTTCAACATATACAGAATGTAGAAAATGGGAGAGTCTCAACATTTGAGAGAGAATCTTCAGGCCTTGGTTGAAAAAAGTCATAGGGGCAGATAACGTTGGCTGGATCTTCCAAATAGTCCTTTTCAGTCTCGGATGCACGGCAATGGAAAGGCACCCAGCCCCAGGGACAGAAAGCCACCAAGTGCTTTTAGAAAGTTGATGGGGCTAGTGAGGCTTCTGATTGGCTGTCCAGATTAAAAAAGCGTCATGTTAAACAGAGCTTTTGCCTGAAATGTTAAAGAGTTAGTATTAGAGTTATATTTAACTTCACTCCTTGACATTTTGTGATTGGCTCCAGCTCCTGTGGCAGCCATTTTGGGATTGGGTCCACTGCCTTGTGTCAGGATTCCAAAGGTGCCCACGGGCTGAAAAAGGTTGGGAAACTCCTGCTTTAAGCTATCCAAAATGGATAGAAAAACATGAAGCATACTGCAAGACAAAATCTTTTTTGATACTGGAGTCCTCTGGCATCCATTTTGTCTCTTCCGAGTGATCTTCTTGCTTCTTTGCCATGATGGGGTTTTGCCACAAAAACATCTAAAGAAGAAACCGAGCCTCTGCCATTTCACTAGTTCACATTTCATATACAATCTACACCCCACTCCTTCCCTCAAGAGCACATAATCTGGAGATTTTATCCACTGAGCCACCCACCAACTCAAGTATATTGAATCTCGTCCAGCTTTCTTGCCAAACCAAATGGTATTTGTATCCAAGCAGAAGAGAAAGCCAGACTGAAATCCTAAACTAAGGAGCCTTCCAGCTAAGTTTTTAGCGATTAGTAATTATTATTTGTGCCAGGAAGGCTGGGAGACCACTCAGCTGTGACTGCTGTCAGTAATTTCACATGAGAGAAAGGACCCCCATGGGGAGAAAGAAAAATGTCTGTGAAAACGGTAATTCTCAAATACCAATGAATATAATTTCTATAGGATCCCTTTGCATGAATGTCTTGCACTGTATAAATGTGCAGCGTTCAACATCCTTATATTAGCTTTGAATCGCTTTTTCATTTCCCATTGGAAATAAAAAAGAATAAAATTGGAATAAAAAGAAAAACACTGAAGTATTTGATCAATGTTAGTCAAACACATGAACACATGAAGCTGCCCTATACTGAATCAGACCCTCGGTCCATTCAAGTCAGTATTGTCTACTCAGACCGGCAGCGGCTCTCCGGGGTCTCAGGCCGGGGTCTTTCACATCACCTACGTCCCTTTAACTGGAGATGCTGGGGATTGAAGCTGGGACCTTCTGCATGCCAATCAGATGCTCTACCACTGAGCCACGGCCCCTCCCCGTCAAGTACCATCAAGTTGCTTCCAAAGACCTCTTCCTGAGACTCAAGACCTGCACATGGACCTTGACTGATAATCTAAGCAAACTTTATGTGTTCAGATGGCTCATCTCTGTCTTTTTCCACTTCCTTAAAACATTTTCTTCTTCCATCCAGATCCCTAGATGCCTTATTGGAGTGGATTTTCAGAATACATCTTCGGGGTTGTATTCCGTGCCTATAGGGGTTACCTGTAACCCTGCCATGAGTGGCCTTAGCAGACTGGAGCGAGGTCAGTTGCCCATACCTCCCATGGACAAGTATGCATGCCAAGCCAGTTGCACTTCATTAACTCTTTTGCTCAAGTACTTTCCAACCAAGGACTTCAGGGTAGTTACACTACTCCCTTTCCCAGCCACCTATTCAGCCCTGCCTTATTCGCGCCACTCATCCCGCCTTCACGTCCTGGTCTCTCGTGTGTTGCTCGTGCCCTGGGTTGCCACCCAACTCCTCTCTGGGTTCACCCTTAAGTCTTCCCCCAGCTTAGGACCCACAGCCGTCAGTCCAGAGTCCCCACCTTCTGCATGCTTGTCAGCTCCTCCAACCTAGAGGCACTCCTTCCTTGGACTCCGCAACGCCAGTCCCTAGCAACCAGCCTCTAGCAACCAGCCTAGAGGCACTCCCTCCTTGGACTCCACAGTGCCAGCCTCTAGCAACCAGCCTCTAGCAACCAGCCTAGAGGCACTCCTTCCTCGGACTCTACAGTGCCAGTCCCTAGCAACCAGCCTCTTCCCAGCTGATGCCAGACCCTGGCTGTTGGATGAGCCGTCCCCTGGTGCAGCTATCACTGGTTACCCTCTGGGTGGCATTGGAGATTTGTCCCAGCTGGAGGGGGTAAATTAGGCGGTGGTGAGGTGCACCCAGGCAGGGAGGGGCACTCTTGCTCAAGAGCTTCCTAAAACATGTAGCTGTCCCTGTGTGGAGTCCAGAAAGTCCTCTCAGCAGCCCTGTTTGTTGTTGCTCAAAAGAAATACTTTGCTCATATTGCTCCTCCAGGTGGGGGAACGGCTCTGACTGAATCCCAAGCCTATCACCCATATATTATTCCCCATTGATACCCCAGTTGTCCCTAAATTGACATATGGACTTGCCACAGCATCACTATAGGAAAGGTGAGAAAGGGTTCTAAAAAATTTGTGCAATAATAGCACCCTGGGGTATTGCTTTCAGGATAAACTGTTCTGCTAATGCAGTATAACGGAAGCACTAAATGCTCCCAAGTGGACGTGTTCCAAGCACCATAAAAAGTAGTTCTTCTTGTGGAATTATTTTCACGTATGAAAGATTTCAGTACTTGTGGCGCAGATGAACATTGGGATGTAGCTGTTCCCTGGCAACTCTGCTCCTGGGTCAAGCCTGCGTTTGGCTCCCTGTGTGAAGCGGTTAATGTTTCTCCGTTGATTGCCCAGGCACTGTTATCCTAGGGAGAAATGGGCCAGCAGGACAGGAGGTTCTCATTACTGCAGAAAAGCAGAAACATCTGGGCTTGTCATGAACAACTTGCCCGGCTCATTTCAGCCTAAGGGAAGCCTGATTGATCAGCTGAGGCTGGCCAGTCCCCTCTATTACACATTGCAAAGGAATCAAATGTGTACGAAACCACCTGAAAGCTGTCTAAAACCATTCAAGATGGAAAAGGATGCCCTGGCCACACTGTACCATATCTCTCCCCACCTCCCTAACATCAGAGCAATAATAAGGCTCAGCGATCACACAGAAATTTCAAGTTTCCCAGACCCTTCATGTATCAACCTCTTTATAACAGCCCAGTAAAGTATGTCAGTATTATCCCACTGCTGGCGGGAGGCAGCACTTTGCATAATGCTTCTTTGTAAGTTCAGAGGTGAGGTAAGATTTGAGCAGGTGGGCTTCCTGGTTAAAACAACTGCAGCAAGGAGAAAATCAAAGAGAGGGGACAACTACAGGGGAAGAAATACACTGTAACTACTAATAGGCTTCTGAAGTCTACTAAGATCCATTTTAACACTTTCTATTCACCTGGTCTCTACTGCAAGGGTACACCATGCCTATGTGAAGCTGAAGTACTGTTTGTTTATTTATATTCCTATCCCTCCATCCCCTCACCAAAACGGGGTTCAGAGCAGCTCACAATCAGCCATGTCAATACAATACCATCATCAGTAAACTAACAAGAGGGGAGGCGATCCTGGACTTAAAACTCTATGCTGCTGCCAGTGACTTAGCGAGGGATGTGGATGTGGTTGAGCCAACTGGCAACAGTGACCACACAATGGCATCAAATTTAATGCATGTGTATGTGGGAAAGTGCCTGGGAAATCTCACACAATTACATTTGACTTTAAAAGAGGGAACTTCTCTAAAATGAGAAACCTGGTAAAAGGGAAGTTGAAAAGAACAGTTAGGAGGGTTAAATCTGGAAAAGGCTTGGGGGTTACTCAAGTCCATAACACTACAGGCTCAGCTACATTGTATACTGCAGGTCAGGAAAGGTGGTGGTAAGTGCAAGAGGTCACCACTATGGCTAACAGGTAAGGTGAAGGAAGCTATTAGAGAAAAAAAGGCATCCTTCAGAAACTGAAAGGCTTGCCCAAACGAGGCAAACAAAAGCAAACACAAACTTTTGTATACTCAGATCACTCTGTATAATTTCTGCACCAGCACTTACAGGTTCTTTTTATATTGAAGAAAACACTGGCAAGACCACCTCCTGCCCTGCCATTCATGTACTTTCTTCTTCCTATTCTAAATTCAGTTCCAGGATGTTTCCCTTGTATAATGCTGGAACAATGTTATTTTAAAACACACACACACCAGTTTTTAACAGAGGACTCCCTGCAGCAGGACTAACACACACACACACACACACACCCAGAATTGTGTAGCATAAGGAATCTGCAAAAATAGTGCAACCTGGGTAAGTACTTTTTCAGCACAAACTGTAAAAGCTAAGGACACAAGCTTGGCCGTGTTAAGCACTTCTAGAAGCCATTGATTTGTCCCTAGTAAACCACTGAGATGTGTTGCATTATCTTAAATATGGTTCAATGGGATTGTTGGCTGCCCTCCCAGTGAATGTAGATTAGGATTGTCATTTATGTTTAGTGTAGGCTAGAAAAGCCGTTCCTTTCCCCCTTTACCACCATCAAACACAGAGAAAGTGTCTTTGCAGTTGGTTCTTTCCATTTTTCATCTTGTTTAGTTCTACTAGGACTTATTTTCTGTTGGAGGGTTCTTTTCCCCTCCTGTCCAACTGGATTAAATGATTTGTAATTGGCTCAGTGTTCCAAACTGACTGGTCACGCACTTAGAGAAGATACCATTTGGTAACAATGTACAGGATGTTAGTAAGAGACACCCAAGCGAAAGACCGTTTTACGCAGAAAGAACCTAGCGGGGGAAAATACTTCTCTCCTCTTCTTGCATCACTGGCAGAGTTTACCCGCAGGACATATTGTCCTGGACTGCAGATGAGCCTCTGCCTCCTCACTTTTGCCAAAATCAGAAGAGGCCCAACAGCAGTCATGTCTTGCAACAAGCTGAAACATGACACAGGTTTCCCACTTAAGCCATTCAACTTAACTGAACCTCAGCAAGAGGAAGGAAGCAGATTCTTGCTATACTTGTAAAGAAATCCCTCAAAGCTTCCTTTTCACTCCAGGGGTTATCTAGAGAAAAAAAGATTTAATCTTCAGTTATACTGTTTTGCTTCAACTGAACCAGTCAGTCATCGCCAGCCAGAGACAGTCATTCCAAAGGCAACAACTAAGAAAGGAACTTGTATTAAAAAGTAAAGCTATTTTATGCAAGACCAGAGAATAGAAACCAGGAAAGATTCTTTTTAAAGATAGCATTTTTGACCAAGAACACATTGACTTGAGGATTTTCGTTAAAAAAAACCAGAGCTACAGCTCACAGCCATGTAGCTGGTAGTGCTTTCAGCTTTTGAAACAATGCAAATGGCAGTGCCTTTAATAGATGGCTGATCTGCAGACATTAGAAGAAGAGTTGGTTTTTATATGCCGACTTTCTCTACCACTTAAGGAAGAATCAAACCAGCTTACAATCACCTTCCCTTCCCCTCCCCACAACAGACACCCTTGTGAGGTATGTGCAGCCTCTTGGGCCATGAGAAGCACTGCTGGGGGAAGAGGAAAATGGGGAGATTTCACCAGTTTCCCCCTCTTCACTGCAGCCCGCCCCAAGTCTCACAGCAAGAAAGATCTGCGCACGAGTATACTTGCAATCATATTTCATTGGCTGCAACACACTTCACTCAGGGCTGAAATACACATTACATTTGACACTTTTAAAGACATGGGTGTCTCACCCAACTGACAGTGAAATGTTCCTGTGGGGTCTAACCTTTAAAAATGTCTTCCTCGCCCCAAACCTCTCAACCCGTGTGGGAGAAAGAGAGGCTTCCTGCTTCATTCCTGCACTGTTTTTGCCAGGGGAAACCACCATGGTGGGGAATCTGGGGGTCACTGCACTTTGTATTCCCAGCGATGTATTAAGAGTTTGAAAATGTTATAAAAAATATCGCTTTAAAAGGGTTTTTGGATAACACGGCTTATAAATGGTTGGAAGACGTCTTCACAGCTAAAGGGGCCAAACAAAGTATGAACAGTATTTTTTATAACGTTTTCAAACTCTTAATACATCGCTGGGAATACAAGTGCGGTAACCCCCTCTGTTTGCCCCTTCCTGTAGTTCCGCATGTGCATTCCCAGAAAAGGGGGAGAACAAGCACTCCCACGCAGCCGTTTCCACTGGCAAAAATTTCATGGGAAGGAAGCCTGAAGTCCCTCTTTCCCCCGCTCTAACATTTGTCCTTTGACATTGGGTTGGGCACCCGTGTCCCATATAAAGAATAATGTATATTTTGGCCCTCAGTGTGTTTCCTTCCATGTCTGCAGATCAGCTTGCTGTTAAAAGGTAAAAGAGCAGGCCAAGCTGATTGTCCCCCCAATCACTTGGCAGCCATAATAGCTAGGTGTGAAGGCTTCCAAAATTATTCTTCTCTGCATTTCTCTCCAGATTTTGAAATTTCTGGTCTGGTTTCTAAAGTAGAACCTCCATTGTTCTTTATATTTTCAGTTTTTGCATGGTGCACGTGCAGTTCGCTGCTCTTCTCCTAAAGTTCAGAGTTCCTTTCCCTCCCCCTCTTTATTTTGATCTCAGTGTGACATTGTTCAGGGCCAAATTGGCCATATGAACAGTATCATTAAAGTAACTCCTAAAGTTCATGTGTATTTTTACTCTTCTGCATTACTAATACACATGTGCAGATTGTGGTAAAACACTACAAAAGAGCAATAACAATTTGATTGTATATGCATTTGTATCAAAATTGTTCTGCATGGGTTTTTTTTTTACTGATGCCTAGCAGTGTATGTGTGCATTGGTGTAACACCATATAAAAAGAATTGTGATGCAATTATGCATGCAACCTCATCAATTGCTTTTTTGCAGTGTTTCATTAGTTCCTCCATGAATATTAGTAAGATCATGGGGATGAGAGGTACAAATGGAATGAAGGAATTGATAACTGTGGCAATGTATAGTGGTTCAAATCCAGAATTAATTTTAGAAATTATAGTAAAACTGGAAGAACAAAATGCAGTGCAAAGTAAATTTACAGAATAAAGTAACAGAGTCAAGGAAATCTGCTCATGCTTATGCTAGCATAGAGAAAGAGCCTGGGAAGGAAATCAGGTTACTGAAATTACCTTGAACAAAAGAAACCTTGAACATTTTACAGTCTCTGTGATACTTCACATTGTTTATCTCCCAGGGACACTGAAACCAGCTCACAATAGGGAGAGCACAGCATTTTACGTACAGAAACTATACATCAGATCTTGTTAAAACTCTCCCCTCAATGTTAAGGCTCCCACCTGGGTTAAATTGGGTAAAGCTGGCCAACCAGCTTGAGAAAAAGTGGAACATTAAGCAGTGATCAGTTTTAAACAGACTGACAGAAGGCAGATTTATCTCTCCGCTCTCCCCTGTTGTTATGCTTCTGCCTCCTCCTTCACAGTTTTTTTCAGCACATGCTAAAAATACAGGGATACCTGATGCAGAACATTCACACATTACATTTTTACTACTTTCCTGCTCACTTTTAAAGACAGAAAGCAACAACAAAAAACCTTAGCTAAAGGTTGGGCATAATTTGGTCCTTGTGGTCTCCTGAATGATGGGCCTAAAGGCAATTGTTTCAATTGCTTTTTTTGTTTCAACAACAACCAAAAACGGTGCCAGTACTCACATATCAGGCTGCACTGATTTTTACCAGTTCCCTCCTCAGGACTTGGGAAAGCCCTGAAAAAGGTACCGGTACTCAGTACTAGTATGATCACAAAAAAGTCCTTTGTTAAAGCACTAGACAAACTCAAGAAGGTATAATTCTCAGCAGGTACAAACAGAGCAGATGTAGTACACCACTAATTTTATTTAATATTTGAAAAATACAATCTGTACTACAAGATGGGGGAGGTCTAATGGGGCATCTAAAAACACAATAAGTATGTAAACAGCAGGGACTAAGGTGTTGGTGAGAAGTTGGGGAGGGGCTGTGGCTCAGTGGTACAGCATCTGCTTGGCATGCAGAAGGTCCCAGGTTCAATCCCCGGCATCTCCAGTTAAAGGGACTAGGCAAGTAGGTGATGTGAAATACCTCTACCTGAGACCCTGAAGAGCCGCTGCCGGTCTGAGTAGACAATACTGACTTTGCTGGACCAAGGGTCTGATTCATCATAAGGCAGCTTCATGTGTTCATGTGTGTTCAAGAGAAATACTACAGCCAAAAACAAAATAATAATCCTGTAATAGAAGGAGTTCCCAGTTACTTGCTAGGTTGCCATGATAAACTCTACAGAACTCTACTGCCTTTGAAAAGCGTGGAGGACAGTATTCTCCATTTAGAGTAGTGAGATGTGGCTATAACCTACATACAGAGTGGCACTGGGCCACCTCCACTCTCCAGCTGGCTCCATCAGTATTTATAAATACTTTCAATTTTTTTAGTATAACAATCAACCATAACTGACCAATTAATAAAGAACCAACTTAATCTGCATTAAATATATATATTTCTTTAAACTAATGACACCTCTATATCTGCACATATATCAATGGGTGACACCGACAAAGCTCTCAACTAACAGTAACTAGTTCAGTCAATTACAGAGTGTTTTCTATTGATAATCCAATTAAAATATTATGCTCTCTCTGGTATTTGATAACCAAAGCAGACAACATATATACACATTTAAATGAATCAAGATACACAACAAACATGTAATGCGTAATGCTTGCTTATATAAAGAAAATGGAATTACATTGTAGAGACATTTACAAAAATCTCTTCAAAACAATGATCTGTAATTCGAATGGGGATAGTTTTGATGACTAAAGGCACCGGAATACAATTGTCATTCATAGTCACAGTCCCAAAACAGAACTTTTGTCCTCTGCAGGTAGGTGACGTTAAAGCATCACATTTCTTACTATGAGAAGTAGAACCCACAAAGGCAAAGATGTAAATATTTCCTTTACTTGAGTGTATTTGATGTTTCCGTCTTGTTAACATTAATGAATATATAAACTGACTAACTAAATCTAGATTTAAAAAAAATGTATCGTTTTACTTCATATCATGCTAGAATACATTTTATTCCAATGCATTTTACTTAAATATAAAGAGAAGGGATGGAACAAAATCCTTACTCAAATATAAAGATTGAGTTCAAACTTCAGAGCTTAATATTTGGCAGGCTGTTTTCACAGTCTTTTTCTGCCTGCAGTCACTGTACAGCGCTATCCAGCAAATCCATAGTTTCCCGAAGCACAACATTGACAGTAAATGGCTTCGGTTTAATAGTCAAGCCATAGGTGAAATCCATGTGAGAGTCTTCCTTTGGATTAGCAGTGAAATGGCACTGGTGCACCAATATGGCAATGAAAAGAAAGAGCTGCACCTTGGACAACTCTTCTCCGATGCACCGACGTTTGCCCACAGAAAAAATCATCACGCTGCTGGTGAGGTCTTTGTTGAGGAATCCGTTCTCGTCCAGGAACCTTGCTGGATGGAAATCTTCTGGGGCAGGCCATTTCACCGGGTCATGGTTCACTGACCACTGATTGACAAAGATCACTGTGTTTTTGGGGATGTGATAGCCCATCAAGGTGGTGTCAACTGTGGTGGCGTGTGGAATAGTAACTGGCACAAAGCTGCTGAAACGCATGGATTCATAAAGGAATGCCATGACGTAAGGCAAATGAGGCTGGTCCTCAGCACATGGCAAACGGCCCCTGCCAACCACTTTGTCTATTTCTTCTTGCAGTTTAGCCTGCACCTCAGGATACCTTGCGGGGGGAAAATAAATAAGAGATATAAATAAGCAAGCTATATCTATTACAGTTTTTTAAACTTCATCTTTTCTCTAAGGAGTTCAAGGTGGCATGCATAGTTCTCACCTATTACATTTTACCCTCACAAAAACCCAGGAAGGTAGGTTAGGCTATGACTGACATAGTCACCAAGTCAGCTTCACAATGTATGGTATTATAATATAATTACACCATCTGAATAGGTTGCAATGGTTCCCAAAGTGGGCAGTATTACTCCCTGTGGTGCGGTGGGATTACCTAGGGCAGGCGTCGGCAAACTCATTAGTCAAAAGAGCCAAATATCAACAGTACAACGATTGAGATTTCTTTTGAGAGCCAAATTTCTTAAACTTAAACTATATAGGTAGGTACACTGTTTATTAACTTAAACTTTAATTAAAGTTTTAAGTCTTAATTAAACTATAGGTACACTGAATAAAACTTGATATCATACTTAATAGTGATCTTATTTATTGATAAAAATTAAATTGTAAGTCCCTGCCATTTCCCCGTCCGGAGTCCTCGTCTGGAGGCCTGGTCTACCGCCATAAAAGCCTATTGGTAGACCTGGCCTCCGGCTGAGTCCCATTGGGAGGCCAGGTCTACCCATTGGCTTTCTTGGCAGTAGACCTGGCCTCCGGAGGCCCATAGAAGCCAATTGGTAGACCTGGACTCTGAAGGGGGACTTTTTCCCCTCCTCGGAGTCCAGGTCTACCGCCAAGAAAGCCAGTGGGTAGACATGGCCTCCCAATGGGACTCAGCCGGAGGCCAGGTCTACCAAAGGAAGCCCGCCCCGCCCAACAGCTAATAGGCGGGGGGGAGGAACCGTCAAGCCGCCCGCCCAGCAATTGTGCGGCTAGAGGGGAGGGGAGGCTTTAGCCTCCCAACCATTGAGGGCAAGGGAAAGGGGTACCCGGCCATTCTCCACGGCGGGGGGGGGGGAGAGACAGCACGCCAGCTCTCAGGCACGCTGGCTCCGCAGCCCGGCTGCCGGCGCGAGCAAGAGCAGGGGCTCCGAACCAAGTTCGGAGAGCCGCACTCAACATGCCAAAGAGCCGAATGCGGCTCTGGAGCCGCAGTTTTGAGACCCCTGACGTAGGCCGAGCTCCTTGACACACCCATGCAGCTAATATATTGGGGGAGGGGTTGTAGCTCAGTGGTAGAGCATCTGCTTGGCATGTAGAAGGTCCCAGGTTCAATCCCTGGCATCTCCAGTTAAAGGGACTAGGCAGGTAAGGTAAAAGGTAAAGGTCCCCTGGGCAAGCACCGGGTCATTACTGTCCCATGGGGTGACATCACATCCTGACGTTTACTAGGCAGACTTTGTTTTTACGGGGTGGTTTGCCAGTGCCTTCCCTAGTCATCTTCTCTTTACCCCCAGCAAGCTGGGTACGCATTTTACCGACCTCGGAAGGATGGCTGAGTCAACCTTGAGCCGGCTATGTGAAACCGACTTCCGTTGGGATCAAACTCAGGTGGTGAGCAGAGCCTGGACTGCAGTACTGCAGCTTAACACTCTGCGCCACTAGGCAGGTAGGTGATGTGAGAGTTCCCTGCCTGAGACCCTGGAGAGCCACTGCCAGTCTGAGTAGACAATACTGACTTTGATGGACCAAGGCTCTGATTCAGTATAGGGCAGCTCCATGTGTTCATGCGACAGATTACCTAGGCCGAGCTCCTTGACACACCCGTGCAACTAATATATTGTGGCTCAGTGGTAGAGCCTCTGCTTGGCATGCCGAAGGTGCCAGGTGCCGGCATCTCCGGTTAAAGGGGCCAGGCAGGTCGGTGATGTGAGAGACCCCTGCCTGAGACCCCGGAGAGCCGCTGCCCCAGTACTGACTTGGATGGGCCAAGGCAGCAGCAAGCAGCTTCGCGCCTTCCAGGTACCACCAGCCTCCCGCCCCTCCCCTCACCTGACGAGGAAGAGGAGGAGCCACTGCAGGGCGGTGGAGAGGGTGTCCTGGCTGGCGCCGAAGAGGTCGGTGAGGGTGGCCGGCACGTGCTCCAGCTGCAGGCGGGGCTGGGCCTGCTGGAGGCGGAGGAAGGCGTCCATGAGGTCGCGGGGGGCCTCGCCCGGCCGCAGGCGGCGCTGGTGCTCGGCGAACTGGCGGCGCACGAAGCCGTGGAAGTCGTGGTTGAGGGCGCGGAAGGCGCGGAAGGCGGAGCGCACGGGGTTGGGGAAGCGCCGCAGCCAGGGCAGCGCGTCCACCAGGCTGCCCGCGCCCACCGCGCGCCCGAACTGCTCGTTGCGCCCCACCAGGCGGCGGAACTCGGGGTCGGCGTGGCTGTAGCGGCGCCCGAAGCACAGGGCGCTCATGAGGCTGGCCACGGCCACCAGCAGGGCGCGCGCCGGGTCCACGAAGGCGCCGCCCGCCGAGGCGCGCGCCAGCACCCGCACCGCCGCGCGCGCCTCGGCCACCAGCGGCCGCTCCAGCCGGCGCCGCGCCGCGAAGCCCCGCACCGCCCCGCGCGCCGCGCGCCGCCGCAGCCGCCACGCCTCCGAGTAGCCGCCGAAGGCCAGGCTGCGCCCGCCGGACACCAGCGCGAAGGACGGGAAGGCCGGCCGGCCCGCGAAGGCGGCGCCCTGCCGCACCAGGGCCTGCCGGATGGCGCGCTCGCCGCTCAGCACCACCGCCGGCCAGCGGCCCAGCCGCAGCCGGAACACCTCGCCGTACGTGGCCGCCAGGCGGGCGAAGGCCAGGTGCGGGGCGCGCCCCAGCTGCGCCGCGTTGCCCAGCAGGGGCCACGCGAAAGGGCCCGGCGGCTCCGGCCTCCCGCCGCGGCGGCGCCCTTCCCGCGCCAGGAGCTTCGCCGCGTGGACGGCGGCCAGCAGGCAGAGCAGCAGCAGCAGCGCGCCTGGCACGGGGCGCAGGCCGGCGGGGAGCGCTTCCTCCAGCCCCCGGGGGAGCAGGCTGCGGGCGAAAGGAGGAGCGCGTTAGGAGGGCGGCCTTCTGGAGCCGAGCATCCGCTGCAGGGCCGGTGGCGGCTGGAGGGCACCGGCCCTGAGAAACGGCCGAAGGACAGTCGATGCTCGAAACGAAAGTCAGTGCATTTACCGGGGCTGAATCAAGACCTGGCGTTCATGGCTCATGACCAAGGCTGGTTGCTCCACACCCGTCTCTCCCCTGGACATCTCAGGGCGGAAATGCACGGTCGCTTTATCCCCCTTTAATCCCTGTTTCAGCCTGGATCGAGCGCGCGCGTTTCGCCTAATGTGAGTTCGATCCTGGCTGAAACAGAGATTAAAGGAGGATAAAGCGACCGTGCGTTTTCGCCCATTGACTCTTCTGCATACCACACCTCATCCCATCACGCCTGCTATTCACGTTAACATTTACATACTAATGCTTGTCTGAATTCACTCTACTTAAAAGACCGATGGATTCACATTCTAGCTGTATCTGAAGAAGTGAGCTGTGGCTCACGAAAGCTCCTACCCTGCCAGAAAATATCCTTGTTAGTCTTTAAGGTGCTACTGGACTCTTGCCCTTTTCTACTACCGTTCCTGAAGTCACTTTAAGGGTGGCAGAACGTTGGATGGGAGTTGTCAATCACCGTTTGTGCACGGGAGGGTTTGCTTTGGCTTTGCCGCTCTCTAGATGCACGTTTCCCCCATCCCAATTCTCAAAACTCAAATCGGCCCCCATGCAGAGTTGTGAGAATTCGGATGGGGAAAATGTGTTTCTAGGGCAAAAACGAATGGTCGCTTTAGCCTCCTTTACTCCCTGATTCAGCCAGGATCGAACGCATGTGTTTCGCCGAACATGCATTCGATCCTGGCTAAATCCTGGCCGAAACAGGGAATAAAGGAGGCTAAAGCGACCATGTGTTTCCGCCCCCAGAGTGCAGCAAATCCAAGGCAAAACCTCCCATGCATAAATGGCTACCATAAGGACTAAAGTCTAAACCATATTTAAATCGAAAATGTATGGACAGTGAATTTTGCGTACTGCTTACGTCATGTTTCTGAGTATATGCCAATAAAGGTCGATTGATTGACTGCCTGGTTGTGCCGGCATGCTTGAATCGCCAGCAAGTACCTGGAGGTTGGCAACCCTATTGGATACTGTTGTGCCTTCATGTCCCTTCCTAGGTGTGAGGGATGTGGGGGGCCCTTTTTAATCTTGTGGGGAAGAATTCAAACATAAACTTCTGAGCTGGAGTGGGACAGCCCAGGAAAGGCTATACCGCTTGATTCTGAAGGAACACCTCTACACTAAATATAAAACCAACAAAGTTGGTATAGGACGCCAGAAAAGGAACTGTGAATATCTGTGAATTGCTGTCCTACATAGCATAAAGGATTTGTTTCATGCCAAGCCAGTACTTGAATAGTTCTAGCCTCCAATCTGTTCAGGATATGGGAAGTCTGAAGGGCGACTAAGGTTGGATTTATTTAAAGTAATCCAACTTTGGTTCAAAGTGTTGCTCTGGTCACGCCTTAAGGCCAGTTAATACAGCCAACCAACAAAGTCAGTATAGGACGCCAAAAAAGAACTGTGAATGTCTTCTATTTAGACAATATTTTCATATATAACACTTAACACTGTAACAGAAATACAATAATAGCCAAGTACTAAGTACACAACTAGCAGGCAGTGTCCAATGATGATAACACAATCAACTGAATCTGCCCCAAATTCTTCCTAGGGTGGAGCTTGTTATTATTTAGTTGATTGTGTTTGTTTTATCATCTTTGGACACTGTCTGCTAGTTGTGTACTTAGGACTACTTGGCTATTATTGTATTATTGTTACAGTGTTAGTGTTATATATGAAAATATTGTCGAATATAAGACATTCACCGTTCCTTTTTTGGTATCCTATACAGACTTTGTTGGTTGGCTGTATTAACTGGCCTTAAGGCGTGACCAGAGCAACACTTTGCACCGAGGTTGGATTACTTTAAATAAATTCAACCTTAGTCGTCCTTCAAACTTCCCATTTCCTGAACAGATTGGTGGCTAGAACTATTCAAGTACTGGCTTGGCGTGAAATAAATCCTTTATGCTATCTAGGAGCGTAATTCAAAATCCACATTCCTTTCGCACTAAACCATTCGAATATTCTAATAATGTGTACAAGCGGCCAGAGGAGGACCTGTAAAATTAGCAGGTTTCTGTTTGTCTTTTTATTCACAATCAAAGATAGATTAGCGAGATCACTTAATAGAAACCAACTGCTACAATCCAGCATAAAATTAACCCAGAGCTAGCATACCCGGCTTTATCCAGGACTTTTCAGAAGCAAGGGTAGTAATTACTGGGTAGAACATTAGCTTTATATGAAATAGAAAGTAATTTATGTATTAAATTCAGAATTCATTTTAAACCAAGTTTTTTAAAGTGACAATATAATTGACAGTTTAAAAATGACACTCCTCAATCTTTCTCCAGACATTTCTGAAGTTACCTTTGACTCTAGTTTCTTAAAAGATATCATTTTGATTGCCCCCTTTTTTCTGGCAGCACTCTGCTGCCATAGACATTTGCTTCACAGCAGAAATTAAGAGTAGAACCTTTACTGTGTGTTTGTGCCACACGGTGCTGGACCTATAGAATTTCTGCCCGTTATATAGCTGTTTAAAGGCTCAGGAATTCAGTGGGGGAGATGTGT
Organism: Euleptes europaea; assembly: GCF_029931775.1. Classification (NCBI taxonomy): domain Eukaryota; kingdom Metazoa; phylum Chordata; class Lepidosauria; order Squamata; family Sphaerodactylidae; genus Euleptes; species Euleptes europaea. The sequence goes on along the minus strand of NC_079318.1, from coordinate 34,250,975 downwards.
CCATTTGGCACAAAAATTTGAACTGCAAAATGTTGGGGTAAATCCTGCCTTTGTCCTAATGCACTACTGAACAAAGCATGAAGCTTTCTTTCACTTTCCAAGGGCTCTAGACCACTCTCTGTGGAAGTTGGCTCCTTAGCCTGGAAGAAGGCTTCTTGGCGGATGGGTGTATCCCCCCCATTATGTGGGAATTTGTCACATACAGACATCAGTTCCATGAACTACATGAGGTGGGAATGTGGCATTTTGGGCACAGAGCAGTGTAAATAAAAACATGGTTCCCAAATAACATACATTCATGACATCATCTCAGAAAGATTGCTGGTTGTCAGAAATGGATCACAAAATAATATTGATTTCCTTGAACCCAGTTGTATCAAAAGGGCCTCCTTTTTGTTGCTAGCCATTACATGCTTGCCCAAATAAGAAAAGATGTTGCAGTTCTTCTCAACAACAACACCCCCCATAAAAACCATGTGTGCAGCTCAGTGCTTCTCAGGTACAGTCAGAAGTATCACATACTTCAACAGCACTTGCTTCCTTGTGTACATAGGTCTGCACTCTTTCGCAAGGGTGAATCCAATGCTTCCAACAGAATTTGCTTTCATGTAACTGTACTTGAAAAGTCAGTCTCGCATCCTGAGGCTAAGTGCATTGGTCTGATCCAGCTAAAGTTAATTGTGATGCACATCCCAAGCCTAGGTATTTTTGTTTGAAAGTAAGCTTGTCCTAGGATTCTTGCTTTTAAGCCAGTGCAGGAAGTCACATTGTTTTCAGTGAGAGTCACAATTAATTGTGGCAGTATTGGGGTCATTGTGTGAAAATGGAACAAACTCCTTGAGGTTGGAAATATGGGATATTATAGTCTTGAGGGTGCGCACCAGCTGATTTAAGAATTCAGCAACTACAAGAAATTAATCCAAAAACTTAGCTTCTAATTGTCATTTTGCACACTGAAAACAATCTGAATTGAGTGAAAAATGTTCTCTGTAGCACTGTAAACAAAAACATGTTTAAGAAACAACAAACCTTTAGTGATTCTATTCCTCCTGTAGCATTTTAGGAGGCTTGGAAAATTCCTTATCTGGTTCATCTAGCAGTGTGAATGCATGGTAAATTAAAGTTTTGTTTGTTCATTTAATATCTGGCTCCGATCCCAAACATGTTCTCCTAGAAGAAAGTTCTATGTAAAATAAATATATTTCCAACCAGTTCCTTTAGGATTAGGATGAGTATCAAAAATTACTTTTGGTAAATTCTTCAGGAATAGACAATTTGAGAAAGGGATGTGTGAGTAGCAGCACAGTGGTTGCCTTGGATGATTAACTGCTCCAGCCAACTGCACCTTGGCTAGCCAAGGAGATCTGGAGATCCGCAAGAGCACTATAATCGGGCACTCACCCACCCACTTACACACGGATTCTAGACAGAAAAGAATGAAACAAACACTACTAAGAAAACTTCTGACTGACCTGGTAGCCCAAGCTTCTCCCCCAATTCTCTGGCTCATGATGCCTCCAACCAAATATCCAGCTCCACGCACTGTAGCCTTTCAGTTAGATTCCAGTCCAGTAGCGCCCTAGAGACCAACAAGTGTTTTGGGGTCTAAGCTTTCCAGAGTCCAAGCTCCCTTCCTCAGCCTTTCAGTTGTGACCCCTGAATTGGAGGAGGAGAGCCGTGGATAAGACCCCAGTTCTTGTGACCCGTCTCTTGGCAGGACCTGGGTGAGCGGATGCCAGCTGCAGCCCCCGATCCCCAGCGCAGTGCTGCAATCTCGGCTAGATCATCCTCTTCGGTCCCTGCAGTGCTCGCCAGAGATCCGGAGCAGCGCTTCAGCGAGCGAAGGAAACCGCCTCGGGGAGGCTGTTCAGTCCATGCCCGGTTGGTGTTCGTTGGACCCAGCTCCTTTTGGTACCCCCTTTGGGCTGCATCTCCGGATCCTCTGCCTCCTCCTCTCGAGGGATCGCTCTCTCTCTTTTGCCTGCCTGCGGATCAACGGAATCCCAAACGGTGCTTCTTATCCCGCTACAAAGTTGAGCGCCCAGCAACCCAGCTGCCTGCTCTCTGCTCGAGGTAAGGGAAAGCCGGCTTCCTCTATCCCTGGAGGCTGGGAAAAGTTCCCTAGCCCCCTGCAAGTCACCTCCTCCCTGTTGCGTGCAGAGTTTGCATTGCGTGCTCTCCTGCTTGGAAAACCCTCTGGCCATCTCCTCCCCTCGCCTTCCCTTCGCCGCGTTTCAGATGCTCACGCACGTGCGCCCCGCAAGATCCAAAGAGGAAAGGCTGGGGGATGGAACCGAACCGAGAGGCTGGCAGGCGAAAGGTTTCGTTGGCTGCCCAACGTTTTCTCTCTCGAGCCCCAAAATGGATCTATTTGATCATTACTATCCTGACACTGTCCTGGGGATAAAGGCATCATAGGGAACTACAGTATCCAGAAGAACCAACACTGCAAATGTGTATGTTCCCGTGCTTTGGGTATTCATCCCTTCATGCATCCACAGATGAATCTGCACTGCAGAAATCAAGGCACGTCTTTGTGCCATTTGTGTCTCCAGAGCACCTTAACGCCTCATAATTCTGCTACGTGAACAAACTTGAATGCTCTGAAAGGCTTTGAAGACTGGATTGTGTGTGTGTGTGTGTGTGTGTGTGTGTGTGTGTGTATGGTGGTGGTGGTGGAGGGTAAAGTAGCCATCCCCAGTTGCCCCCATCCCTAACCGCAGCCATTTTTGCAGTGGCATCCACTACTCTTTTTCACAAATCCAAAAGTGCCCAGGGCATGCTCAACTGGGGACCCCCTGTCTTCTACGAAGTCCATAATCAATTTAACCGGGCAAAAGTTCTTCCACAGTCCCAAATATGATCAGTTCAGACCGTGAATGGGAGCGGGGGGTGGGGAAGCATTTGCTGCCTCTTTCAAACAGCTGCCCATTTATTGGCTGGGGTGAATTATCTTTATCATATCACTCCCAGTTTTAAGATACAGGGTGCTTTCACACATACTTCAATGCACTTTTAACAATGGTTTGTAAGTGGATTTTGCCATTTCGCACAGTAAAATCCAGCTGCAAAGTTCATTGAAAGTGGACTGAAAGTGCACTGATTGGCATGTGTAAAAGCACCCCCAGAGAGAGAGAGAGAGAGAGAGAGAGTAGTCTAGCATCTGGCAGAGCATTCTGTCTCTACTTTAGATCTGTGTTGTGTGGATGTTTGATGCTGATGATTAGTTTTTATTGGCATTTTATTGTTTGGTTTTATTGTCATGTGGGGAAGCAGGGTATAAGTATTTTAAATAAACAAACAAAGTATTTGATTGGGGAGGAGGCGTCAATGGTCAAATAATTTTGGGACGCAGGTCCATTCTGAAATTGCCAGCATAATAAATCAAGCCGTTTTTTCTGACCTATGTATTACTGTATTGAACATGTGAAAGGATGAGCCAAACATGCGGAAATGCAACAACACTGCAGATTTATTAGCACCCGAAATCACCATTTAATATATCCGAAATCACTATTTACTATATCGCCGTTCAATGTATCTGACATTTTCACAATTAAAAATGGTCAGATCGCAAGTGTGGTTAGGAAAAGGCCAGACCAAGCCCTGTATCGGAAACAGTAGGCTTTAATCTCTTTTGTCAATGGGTACTGGTCTCAAGCTTCCTCCATTTGTGTTCTGGAAGGATATCTCACCACTGAGGCTGGGAGTTGGTGAGTGAATTTAATGCCTAAGGACTGAGGAGTGGACAGTTCATGTCCTTGTCCCCCCCAGTTCCTTCATCATTCATCACTGCTGCTGGGAAAAGCCAGGAGCTACACACTCTTCATCAAAAGTCCCTCCCCTCCCAGAAGAAATGTCTTCTAATGTGTGTGTGTGTGTGGACCAGGGACTGTTTCCCTCATGGCCATCACAGCATCTTTAAAGAGCAGCAGGTGGAGCAAGAGGACTGGGAAGAGGACATATTATTTCCTTGCCCCTCCTGCCCTCCCTGCCTTCATAACAGTCACCGCTGCCTTAACAGGAATCTTATTATATTTGTCTGTAACTCAACATTCTCTTATTGTGAGCAAGCTTGGAGGTCTGCTATCGGGCAGAAAGGCAACATAGAGTCACTTTAAATAGTAGATAAACATTTAACTGCCCAAAGATCTTAGTGGCAGAAGAAGAAGAGTTGGTTTTTATATGCCGACTTTCTCTACCACTTAAAGAAGAATCAGACTAGCTTACAATCACCTTCCCTTCCCCTCCCCAAAACGGACACCCTGTGAGGAAGGTTGGGCTGAGAGAGCTCTAAGAGAGCTGTGACTGGCCCAAGGTCACCCAGCTGGCTTCATGTGGAGGAGCGGGGAAACCAACCCAGTTCACCAGGTTAGCCTCCACCACTCATGTGGAGGAGTGGGGAATCAAACCCGGTTCTCCAGATCAGACTCCACAGCTCCAAACCACCATTCTTAACCACTACACCACGCTGGCTCCCTTCCCTGTGAAGTGAAACCTGAAGCCGCTTGGGTTGGAATTCATGACCTCCCAAGATTCCTTCCAGCTCTATGTAGCAAACTGCGCAATCTCATCCAGTGTGGTGGACACTGTAGAAATGACTGTGCTAGAGATCCCTGATCTCTGGTTTCATTATATTTGTTGTACAAGGAGATCACTACCATTATTTAAGAAAGCTGCCAGAAGTCTGGACTCGCAGTAATAACTGCTGAACTCGGGAAGCACAGGAAATAGGCCCCAAGTCCTAACAAGCATTAAAGTGAAATTGCACAGTGGCCTTTCAGTAATCCCAACACATAAATAATATCACATTAAACTTTCATTAAAGGGACAGGACATTTCGTTCCAGGCCCGTTGGCAACCCTACCTATTACTCAGACCCAATCTGAACATGCCAGAGAAGTGGTTATATTATTCAACTGTACGGGTCTCTTTGGTTGTTTTTTTTTTTTTAATTTCGTTGATATGCTCTGTTGTAATGCTGAATTAGAAGAAGAAGAGTAAGAAGAAGAGCTGGTTTTTATATGCTGACTTTCTCTACCAATTAAGGGAGACTCAGACTGGCTTACAATCACCTTCCCTTCCCCTCCCCTCAACAGACACCCTATGAGGTAGGTAGGGCTGAGAGAGCTGTGACTAGCCCAAGGTCACCCAGCTGGCTTCATGGGTAGGAGCATGGAAACCAACCCGGTTCACCAGATTAGCCTCCGCCATCCATGTGGCGGACTGGGGAATCAAACCCAGTTCTCCAGATCAGACTCCACCGATCCAAACCACCGCTCTTAACCACTACACCACGCTGGTGTCATGCTGAAACCGACACAGGCATTTATTTGGTGCATTATACAGCCTAAAGGTAATTGTGGTTGTTTTCAGGAACCAACACTGAGTTACTGTTTATAATATCATTTTTCAGTGGGTATTTCTTCAACCCCAACCCACCCCACCAGACTGCAATGTTTTGTCATTGGGAACATTATCATGTCTACTATGATGGTAGCTACTGTGTGAATGTGACTGTGTGTCACAGGTACTGGCAGGGTTGTGCCCCAGGTGTGATACACTTCAGCCTGTTGCTGTGTCATTTTGAAAAACGTTCTTTTGAGGTTTTGGAGGAAATGTTTATTTATGTATGCTTTCCTGTTGCATTACTAATGTGCAATATTACCCGTATAACTTTGCGAAGAAAACGAAAGGCAGCAAGGTCCCACCTCCCCTTCTGACAGAAACACCCAGCCAAGTTTGCTGACCTAGTTGTTTTTATAGTGTCTGGAAGGCCCTTAGGAACACTTGACAGTCGGGACACGGCCTATTTCCACTTTGCATGCCTGTGGAAGGGAGCTGCGCTCACAATCCGCAAGTGTCAGACGTTCCTTTTGAAACCTTTTGCTCACATGTTTATATACTTTCAACCATAAAAATAGACCTCGGGCAACATTTCGTGCAGACCAGGGGGAAGAGTTTTATAAGATCAGAAAGAGGAAGTTGATTCAGTTCATAAAAGCTCTTTTTATCTATAGTCTGTACTATTAGATTACTATTCTGCTGTAAAATGTACTTTGTGCCCGTCGTTATATTTGTTACAAACACAAGCTTTTTAAACAAGCACTTCAAGACCTGCAAAGGGTCTCAGCTCAGTCCCCCTCCTTCCCTGGATTATATTCTTTTTTCCCCTTCAGTAAATGCTAGGACATTTCTAAACTCAGTACACAGAGAGTCTTGAGTAGGAGATCATTTCAGCGGGTTGTGTCTTTGGCTATTTATTCTCACCTTTGAATTAAGGAATAACGGGTAGTTTATGAGTCAGCGCTGATTCGCTGAATTTGATATAATCAGCTTGTGAATGGCAGCCTTGCTATAGCAAATATCTTGGAACATTGTGTGGACAGTTTGCACAATGCCAATTCTACCATTTTCAACAGGGCCATGTGTTTCCCCTCTAAATGTGTTCAGGTAGGTATCCAAAATAACCCCACGTTCAGTGCACCTCTAGCCCTCAGGAATCTGAGACAATCTGCTTTGTGCTGTGTTGGCCTTATGGAGCCAGCCGTGCCCAACCCCTTTTCGTACAAATATGCCCTTAGGCAGCCATTTAGCCTGGTTTTGTGTTGCAATCATCTCCCCCATCTATGAGACCCATGAAAAGAGGGCCATGGGTTGGGGGTGTTTCCTGGGATTAAGGGCCTTCCCCCCCCCTTGGCTGAATGCCCCACTGGGCAGGTTTGGTGTCACCTGCTTCTCCCACAGGGGCAGAGCAAGCACCCTTCTTCTGGCTGATGAGTGGAGAGAGCAGTTTTCAAGGAGAGGGAACACGCACACTCAGCCCCACCTACCTCACAGGGTGTCTGTTGTGGGGAGGGGAAGGGAAGGTGATTGTAAGCCAGGTTGATTTCCCCTTAAATGGTAGAGAAAGTTGGCATATAAAATCAACTTCTTCTTCTTCCTCTTCTTCACAAAATATATTTACAGTCTTTACACAAAATCTATTCCTTTAAAATGGCTATAGACCTGCAGTACTCAGATATCTAAAGTATTAGAAGTGGGGAAAAAGTTTTCTAAAGTCCTACAAGTTGGTATGACATGTTTGCCAACCAGAAAATAAGACATACCCAAACAGGTGTGATGCGCACTATATTAGTATAAGACTATGCAAGCTTTTGAATTACCATTTTTCATAAAGCAGTCAGAGTTTCTTGGAAATTAAATGCAGAGACTGTCAGTAGTTCAGTCTAATCCTATGCCTGTTTACTCAGACATAGGAGCCAAGTTTTCAATTGTGTCCTTAGTGTGGGAGTAAGTACATTGACTTAAACAAAAATGAAACAAACACAGGACTGGGCTCCAAGATTTTAGCTGCACTCCAAAGAAACCTTTCCTGGGAGCAAGATCTGTTGCTTAAAAATTGGATTTATTGCTGAGTAGATCTGCTTAGGATCGTTCCCTTTTTGCCATAATCTAACAACATGAAAGAAACAGCACACGATAACGCACGTCGCACAAAGCCAGAATATTTCTTTTGCCGTTTATACTTGTTTTTATTAGACGCATCTATGCCTGGCTTTTATAAATCATACTTAAAAAACAAAAAAGAACAGGAAAAGGAAACATTCACAAGGTTAGCAGCCACAGTGACTTTTAACAAATTACAACGAATACTGTTCTAGTAAATGTGGTTTAAATTATACATTTCTTTGCCTGAACAGAGTAGGTAACTTTGAATGCATGTGGAATAAAAGAAAGAAGGTTACATATCCGGAGAGGCTAAAGGAGAATGAAATAAGGTTCCATCACTTTAAAGCCCTCCCCGCTCCTCCCCAGCCCCCATCCGCTAATTGCCTGCAGCAAATCTATTGGGGAATTGCGTGCAAACTCTGACATAACTCTAGGCTTAACATAAACTACTCTCACAGGTCATTGGCAAATAACAGGTATATCCGGTTGTGCCTTTGTATCTGTCTTCACACAAATTAAAAGTGCACGTAAAGTAACAATAATCAAAGGCAGAAAGGAGGAGGGGGCAGGACAAACAACCAAGTGGGTCTCGCCATTATTACTTTGTCCCAGGAATCAGATGAAATAAAAGACCAGGCTGATCCAAGGGCATTCTGCGGCACCAAATCTCTGGACACAGTGATCTGAAAGCTGACACCCCCATATGCAGAGCTGCAGATAGGATTGTTCATTGCCTGGCCAAAAAAAAAAAAAAGTCTTGCCTTTTTTTAAATAAAGGCTTAATGGGATGTTATTTACCAAGTGATGTTATTTACCCCCCATGCCATCAAAAGCTTCAGCTGCCCATTTCTATTAAGCCTTTATTAAAGGGACAAGACATTTTTCTCCAGGCCTGTTGGCAACCTTAGACCGCTAATGCTCATATATAGTGACATGATAAGCGATCCTGGAGTGCATTGTTCTGAGTGCAGCCTTAAGAAAACCTGGGAAATGTAGCAACTTGGGGGGGCGTAATGAGATGTTATCTTTTCATTTTTAATTTCAAACATATTTTCAAAAGATGGTAGCAATCAGTACAAAAAAAGTGTGTGTGTGTGTGAGAGAGAGAGAGAGAGAGGAGACACAAGGACTTGTGGGAAGCATCTCATTTCCCCCTCCCCCACTATATCCTCTTTCTTTTTCCTGAAAGCCCCATAGCCTGTCCCCTTTTCCTGCTTCCTTCTCTACTTCTAGGGTTGCCAACCTCCAGGTGGGGCCTGAAAATCTCTTGCAATCACCCAGCTACATTGATCAGTTCCCCCTTAGGGTTGCCAGCTCCATGTTGGGATCATTTTGGGTTTTTAACCCCCCCCCAATGTATTTTTATTTTTATTAGATTTCACATTTTTCTGCAAATTTGGGCATTTTCCAGGTTTGTAGTAAGGCCTGTCTTGCCCATTCACAGCTCCAGTCACCAGATTTAAGGACTCTCAGATTTAGCTGACTTGGGCTATTAAATATATAGACAAGTCGAAAATGTAAAACAAAATTAGGAAAGAGGTTCAATAAGGGAACACCAAACAAAACAAAAAGTCTTCACCCACAGGCAGAAGTTATTGAGAGAGGGGGCAGACAAACCTCATTGGGGACGGAATTCTACAGTTTTCTTGCTTCAGCCAAGAACAAATGACATGTATTTCCTCATTAGTTGTCATTGAACAAAGCTAGAGGTTATAGTGCTTTATTCATTTTTGATGAAGCTGCTAGTTTACCTAACCCACTAGACCAAAGATGATCAAAGCTGCACATTCTAATGTAAAATATAAGTTATAAAATATATTGTGACAGATGTGCTGTGGCCTGATACCGGGAGTTGGCCCTTTAAACCTGGGCACCACTCCCCAGGTAGTCCTCTTTCGCCTTCCCATGGTGCTGAGCTCCCCTTCCCAGGTCTTCTCACCCATGCCTAGGGTTGCCCGCCTCCAGGTGGTGGCTGGAGATCTCCCACTATTACAACTGATCTCCAGCTGACAGAAATCAGTTCACCTGGAGAAAATGGCAGCTTTGGCAATTGGACTCCATGGCATAGAAGACCCTCCCCCTCCAAAGCCCACCCTCCTCAGGCTCCACCCCCAAAATCTCCAGGTATTTTCCAACCCGGAGCTGGCAACCCTACCCATACCCCTTCTCAGACCTCAATTCCCCGAGCCTTTGCCTGCCTCCCTTCCCCTCCCCTTGGTGAGCTCTGTTACCCTTTCTGGCTAGTGCAGCTTCCTCTTGCCCTTCCTGAGGTTTTACCTGCAGCTGCAGCCTCCAGTCCTCAGCCCAAGGTTGCTGCATCATTTCTGGCTGTTTCTCTGATCCTCCAGCCAGGCACAGCCACTTAGCTTTCCACTTGGGTGACAAGTATGAGAGGGTACAGGGCCCTTCACAGGCTGAGGATCAGTGGTGATATTCTCAGGATCACCACTGATATTCTCAGCATGGAAAAATCTGTGGATACTTAAATCCAATAGACTATAGCCATGAACAAACAAGACAGGTCTCTGTACACACCTGAGAAAACCTCAAGTTTGCAGAAAAATCTGAAATCTTAAAAAAAAAAACCACGACAATGGGTTTTTTTAAACCCACCAAATAATAAGCAGTGCATGTAGTTTTAAGAAATAAATGCCCTCAATGACCATTGCTAGACAACACAACAGCCTTCAAGCCTTGATTTCTTCAGAAGGGGCAGGGCCCTTTCCAGCCATATATTGTATTTTATGGGAGGACTCATCAGTGCCAGGCCTAACAGCAGCTGCCACTGAGCAACTTGCAACCATGCAACTTGCATGACTTACCCAGGCCCAGTTGCTTGTTGTAGCTGCCCAACGAAAGCCAGTGTGGTGTGTAGTGGTTAGAGTTTCAGACTAGGATCTGGGAAACCCAAGTTTAAATCCCCACTTTGACTTGCTGATTTTTGATGAAGAACAGAGTGGTTTCTAAACTTCCCACATACCTGAGAAATCCTGCCTGCTGAAATGAGGGCCCTCGGGGCTTCTAATTGTAATTAACCCAGGAGATTCACCACTTCCCCTAATAAAGTTGACAGGCATAATCTCATCATGCAAATGATAGTTCCCCAAGGTGTTCATTCTAGCAGAGGTATCTGGCAACTACAATGAAATGGGTAGGCACCTAACACGAGGGGTCTTAGCAGCAAACTGCTCTGACCGTGCTTCCATACGGTAGCCAACTACCTGGAGGGAAAAAAGTCCTGTCCCTTTAATAGAGTCTTAATGGAATGTTATTTACCCAGAGTCATGAAAGGATTCAGCTGCCCATTTCCAGAAATTAAGTATCTGTTAAAGGGCCACAACATTTTTTCCCCCTCCAGGCTGTTTCCAGCCCTACTCTTGCAGGGAGTTGTTGGAGTATGTCGGGTCAAAGTAAAAAGGATAGGGTATTACTTAACACTTATTTTAATGCATTTTTGTCCCACCGTTCCTCCAAGGAGCTCTGGGCAGCATACAAGATTCTCTCCACCTCCACAACCTATGAGGTGGCTTCAGCTGAGAGGAAAGGTTGGCACAAGGGTACCCAGTGAAGTTTCAGGGTGGGCGGGAGTCTAGGTCACTCCAATCCTAGTGCAACATGCTTAGATCTTATTTGGAGATAAGATGTGGAAGAGTGGGGAATCAAACCCAGTTCTCCAGATTAGAGTCCTTTGCTCCTAACCACTACACCACGCTGGCTCCCTGGTAAGGGAAAGTGGCCACAATTGGTGGGGGGGAGATGCTATGGACGGGCTCATGGACATCCTGTGCCCAAATACCCACAGAAATGTGCATTTGGCCCTTGTGTTTTGCATCCCTGAGAGCTGTGGTTTCCTATTGTAAAAGTCAAAGTCTGCACTGTCCATCACAGCCACTAGAGTTCATTAGGCACAGTGGGTTGTCCGTCTGTTCTTCAAAGTAATATTGCACATTGCTTACTTGCGTGTTTAAAAATGCTTCATAGCCACAATCTTTAAGTGATAGCTGTAATAACAGTAGTGGAATAAACATCGTCTAGCCAGGTAAGATCTGTAAAAAACACCTTAGGGCAAAGTTCATTGAAGTCATTTATCTTCATCTTGAGATTTGCCTGCTGTGGCTTGAACTTGCCTGGAGTTAGATGAAGCTGATACCATCAGACCCGCCATATGTTGCATGCAGGTTGTGAATAATGCTAGTGACGGCTAATAAAAATAAGGAAAGATTAACAGCCCCCTTGAGTTAGTGCAGAGGCCAAAGTGAAACTTATTGGGCCTATAGGTTTCAGGAATTGCAACTGAAGAATGTTTCAAAAAGAAAATGTTCAAAATGTTTCAAAAAGAAAATGTTCAAAATGTTTCAAAAAGAAAATGTTCAAAATGTTTCAAAAATAAATGTTTCAAAAAGAAAATAGAGAGGTGTGGAGAAATTGGTCCCAAATAATTGGCACAGAAATGCCAGACTGCTTGGTGAGAAATGAGAAAGAGAAGAAGAAAGGACTAATGTTAGATTTCTCTTTGTATATAGCTTGTCAACTGATGGTGAGCAAGAGTCCTAATGGACTCCAGTCTGCAATGGCAGACGGCTGCTCAGCTTTGCCAGAATGCACGGCTGACCTAACCTGCTGGGATGTGTGGGCCAGAAAACATCTGTGTGTCATTTGAGCTTAGCCATAAAAAAAGAACAGCATTTGAACTTTATGGCCAGCCTTCAATGTTCAGCAGGAAACAGTGGCTTGGGAACCACAGCCACACCATTCTTCACTGCAAAGCCGTTAGAGAATGACACAGAGAATCTGCCGGGGAGACATGGAGGCAGAGTTATGTCATGTGTGTGTCTGATTTCACTGATTTTTATTCTAAAGTAAAACATTTTAACAAAATGATGGAAATAAAAGCGGAGCTGCTAGCTGGCCCCTGTGTGTGGAACATTTGATGAAATTAGAGTAAATATATCGGTGTTTACATGAAAAATAACAGCTGTGCTTTACATTCAAGAATCCTAACATTTATTTCTGTAATGTTCAGGTTGCAACACTTTGAGAAATTAAACAAAAATATTATGCTTAGAAGAATCTTCAGTCAACAAACTATGTACAGAATATAAGAAATTATCTCATACGGAGTCAACAATCTAACTCAATATATGTTTTACTCTAACTCAAGATATGTCTTACTCAGAGTGTTATCCATAGAGTTTCCAACCTCCAGATAGTGGCAGGAGATCTCTTTGGATTACAGCTGATCTCCAGGCAACAGAGATCAGTTCACCTGGAGAAAATGGCTACACTGGAAGGTGGATTCTATGGCATACCCCATTGAAGCCCTTCCCTGCCCAACCCCCCTCCTAAGGCTCCACCCTCAAAATCTCCAGGTATTTCCCAACCCAGAACTGGCAACCCTAGTTCTCCAAGATCTTGGCTACAACCATGGATGTTACCTAAATTCCTGTAAAAGAGCCCATGGCGCAGAGTGGTAAGCTGCAGTACTGCAGTTCAAGCTCTGCTCCCGACCTGAGTTCGATCCCGACGGAAGTTGGTTTCAGGTAGCTGGCTCAAGGTTGACTCAGCCTTCCATCCTTCCGAGGTCGGTAAAATGAGTACCCAGCTTGCTGGGGGTAAAGTGTAGATGGCAAACCAGCCCATAAAACAAAGTCTGCCTTGGAAACGTCAGGATGTGACGTCACCCCATGGGTCAGGAATGACCCGGTGCTTGCACAGGGGACCTTTACCTTTTTAAATTCCTGTAACTCAAGATATCAGGGACAGAGCCTGGAATCTTATGTATGCAGATGACATGGTTGACCACTGAGCTCTGGACCTTCCGGCAAATAACATATTTCATCCATTGACAACAGATATGGCAATCTTTGAATTGACAGCAAAGACAAGAAATTCTTCAGAAAAGTAGAAGACTCACAAATTTATTCCCTGATTCTTCAAGGTGGAGAAATTAAAGGTATGAAAGTATATGGGGTTTTCTCTTGGAAATCAGGTGGGTTTTCTAGAACATACCACCAAGCCCTCTTAGAACTCCAGAGACGCCAAGGCCACTTACAGCTTTTGAAGCCTCTAGTCACAATACAAATTAAAAATGGCAACACATGATGCACATAAAAACACATTGCGGAATTTATCAAATGTCAGAAAATGAACAAGTGTCCAAATTTTAGTCACCCTTTGAGCTGGAGGCCAAATAGCCCTCCTCCCCTCTCCCCCATTGGCTCTGCATACTGCTTCTAAAAGCAACCCCCTCCTAAAAACCCACGTAGCTAAACCAGCATGGAAACAATACAGTGTACTGTATTGAGAAAAGTTGTTTTAGAATAGAGATGGATACTAACTGTATTCTCATTATCAAAGCAAATGACATCAGTAAGTTAAATTATAAACCCCACATCAAATACTGAATAGTCTTTTTAAACAACTGTACTGTGTTCATGTAGAATAATTCATCAAACTCTGACACATTTGTTTCAGACAAAGTTATTTTAGTGAGCTCTTGAAGTTAACAAAGAACACACAGCCTGCTATGTTAAATGACAATTCCACTTCAGAGTCTCCCCCCTCCCCCCCAATGTTCAGTTTACATTGTGTCCTAATGTAATTATGGCATTCCCTGGCTCTGCTCTAAATTGCTAGCTTCTGCTACCAGTGGTTCTGCTCTCAGTCAGTCACATATACTTTCTTACTAACTTGGGTCTTACAAGTACCTATAAAAATGTGAACGGAAGCCTCCAGCGATAGAGGTTGAAAAGGCATGGCCGTTTTGTCCTGCGATTCTCCCGTGACTGTAGCGAATTTCCCTAGTCAACATGCCTGCTCGTCTCCCACATGCGGGATCAACCTACCTCCTGCAACTTCCCCAGATCTTCAAAGTCCTACTTTGTCCCAATTTAATGTGTTTGCCCATGCATTTCAGTGCCTGGGTCAACTCCCCACCAGGGAGAAGCCTCTGCCTGGCCCCGGTTACAGCAGCAGCAGTGACGGTGGCAACTTTCCGCCCCACCAGAGCCCGCGCCCCTCTCTATCCCCCCGGATGCCACTCCAGCCTCCCATGGCCGGATGCCTGACCCTCCTGCAGGCTTGTGTGGGGCTCCGCATCCGGAGCCAGAAGCAGTGGTCCGGGAGGCCTGGCTGGTGCTTCTGGAGTCCGGTATGTGGGAAATTCACCATGTGTTTGGGCGGGATAGAAAGGCGTGGGACAAGAGAGGGAGAAATGCAGGACAAAACTGCCATGCGTCAACAGTCTTTGTTTAAAACATGAACACCAATCCCAGGAAGAAAGAGTCAAGATTAGACAATCCGTTTATGTATGGGAGGTTTTGCCTTGGGTTTGCCGCTCTCTAGATGCACATTTTCCCCATCCGAATTCTCAAAACCCTGCAAGGGGGCTTATTGTTGAGTTTGGAGCATTGGGATGCGGAAAATGTACACCTAGAGAGCAGCCGATCCAAGGCAAAACCTTCCATGCATAATTGGCCTGTATCTGGCCTTAGAGGTGTTTACTCGCTTTCAACTTGACTCAACCTCTGATTCACAATTCCAGCACAAAGCCAATACAGAGGTTATTTCTCTGAAGAACTCATTTTTGTTTAAATTCTTGCTGATTCACCTAGAGAAACCCATAGGGGGGGAAATGGGGAGAACAAAAAGAGAGTTACGCATTTTAGTGTGGATGAAGAAAGGGCAGCAGGTACTGAAACAGCGGGGGCTCACAGGCCTCTCTTAAGCCACCCTAATCACAAATTAAGCTATTTAAAATTTGCAAGAAGTTCAGGGTCTCCATACTTTATAAACAGGGCCGGAGCCTCTTCCACAGGAGCTGTCTTTAGGAGCTCCCCCCTCCATTCAATGGGAAAGTGCTGACAAGTGTTGTCATGCAGAAATTAATTCTTTCAGCACAATTCTTCCGTGGCTCAGAGTGATTTATACAGTGCAAAATATTTGGCAAAAATCAAATCCATTTATCCTGTTTAAACAATGGAACAAAGGGCAATAAACGAAACATTCCATTCAGCTCCGCCTCTGGGTGACTTGCTTTAAAATCAACGTGTTCACAATTGTAACATCCCACTTTAGGACTATTAAGCTGACACTTAACAAGTTTTCGCAGACCTTGGAAGATTTTCTCAATGAGAAGCTGGGCTCTGCCGCTTGCTTTGATCTCGTTACAAATTAATTTCTCTGCTGGGCTGCAAAACCATACCTCTGTTTCAGTATTTAGTCCAGGGAACCCCAATCTTTTTTGAGCCTGTGGGCACATTGGGAATTCTGATTTGGCATGGTGAGAGTAGCAACTAAATGGCTGCCATAAACGGCTGCCACAGGAAGTGGGGACAGCCACAAAATGATTTCCACAGCTTAACTTCAGTAACATAGTGCAGACCTTTGTGCTGGGGTGGCAGCTGCTGTCGAGGCAACGTTTAAAAGAATCTATACAGCCCAATCGAATCTCCAATAGTCAATCAGAAGCCTTGCTGTACAAAAGCCCTACCTGGCCCTGCCCACTTCCTAAAAACACGTAGCAGACACCAGAAAAGGTTTAGGTGGACACCACATTGGGGACCCCCGGTATAGACCATATTCATCCTAACAATCTGACCTTATTGGAGAGATTAGAGTGAATGTGCTACCAGGACCATTGGCGGGAGGTTTTTGGGTCGGGGACTGAGGAGGGTGGGGTTTGGGGAGGGGAGGGACTTCAATGGCATAGAGTCCGATTGCCAAAGCAGCCATTGTCTCCAGGTGAACTGATCTCTATTGGCTGAAGATCAGTTGTAATAGCAGGAGATTTCCAGCTACTACCTGGAGGTTGGCAACCCTACCAGTCATGGAAATAGCTAGGAGAATTTGGGCCAGTCATGCTCAGAAACTCACACAGAAGCAGTTCTGAGAAACAGAAAGGCGCATGAAAGGCAGGAGGCCACAGAAGGGGGGCACTTCAGTTGGTGCTGAACTGGCTGGAATAAGCACAGGCTTCTGGCACTTTTGGTAAATAGAACAAGAATATTATATATTATACAAAAATGCGCCAATGCTGCAAGGACTGCTTGAGAAGGTTGCTTTCTACGGGCTTTCTGGAATGATAATGAAAAAAATGGGTGAAGTTGGTGTTAATGAATGGGGAAAGAAGATAGAAAAGACAGAGAAACGGTGTACAACAGGTGAAGCAATTAATACAAAAAAAGGGCAAGAGGTTAAATGGCTTGTTTTGACAAAGCTGAGGAATTAGATCACAAAAGGAGAAAGTTTAATTTTAAAATTCAAGATTTAAATGAAAAAGAGAAAGGTGATAATATAGTTGAAGCCTTGTAAAAATTATTTGAGTGCTCAGTTCAGATCATCAAGAGGATGTAGTAATTGAGAAAGCATATAGAATTAATTCAGAAATAGCTTGACAGAGTCAAGTCTTCAGGGATAGTATAGTTACACTTGAAAGTGTCAGGACTAAAGATAAGATATTATATATTACTAGGAATTAACCTCTAAAATTAATTTCCTTCCTTCCTCCTTCCTTCCTTCCTTCCTTCCTTCCTTCCTTCCTTCCTTCTGAAGTCTGCATAGCAGTTGGTCTTGTAGCCAAAATAATATAACCATAGTTGAAATATATGAAAAAGAAAAACCTTCAGTGCTTCAGGAAGAGGTAAATATTAAAGACATCATTTAAAACATCAGGTTAAAATTAAAATAGCAACAGAGTTGCTGCATATTTAAGCAATGAATTAATATCAGTAGCTTGGATTTTTAGTGCAGCCGAGATATATGTGGTACCTGCCAAAGATATGTGTTTTTAATTTCCAGACAAAAGATTAAGTAAGTGGCAGTCCACTGAGCAGCTGGGAAAGGTTACAAGCAGGGGAGTTATCAGAGAAGCTCTCAAACTGCTATCGGATTTGCATGAGAAGAAAAAGCGTGTTAAGATTTCAGGCACCTCGAGGCCTCATGAACAAATGTGGCATGTTAGAAAATCTTCCAAAAAGATCAGCAACTGGTAATGCATTAAAACGGGCCGGAAGAAGAGATGGTGGTAAGACGGAACCATAAGAAAATATAAATACTTATTGCTGGCAAATGGTCTTGAAGGGGTAAAACCCAAGTTCAATGGAGAGCAAATTTGTTTGGCATCTGATAGAAGGTGGCTCCAGTCTACCGGTAATACTTCAAGCTGTTTTTTAATCAGAGTGCAAGCTCTATCAAAGCCTAGCTCAGACAAGCCAGAAAGGGAAAAACCTAATCCTACTGTTTGAGTCTAGAAACTGGCACCACGGACTGACAAAAGAGTCCGACCGTGACCAAAGCAAAAGGGGAGGGAGGTGTAAGTACAGTCTAAACTTTAAGGAGGCAGACCAAGCAGAGGTGCCAAGCTGTTTCATGCCAGCTTCTAGGTGCAGAACTGATGAAGCCACACAACTGGGAGTGCCAAAAAAATGCATGGAGGAAAGATGATTGGGTGGCTTCCATGTTGGAACCAAAAACTTGGATCCATATAGGGACCCCATATCGGAGCTGTGCTGTGATTTTTACCTGAAACACCCGTAAAGCTGATGGAATGTGTTGGCCACCACTGGAAAAGAAAAATCTTTGGACAGCTGCCATATTAGTATTTGTACTTGCTAAGATACAACAGGAACGGGGAGATCATGAGAAAGAAGCATGAAAAAATAAGCTTAAATAGTTAACAAATAAAACTGTTCAAGGTGGTGTTTATCTAAGAACCAAAAGAGTGACTGGCACTGTCTAGACTTGGAAAAAAACGTTATTTTTGATTTATGGTAATTTATGTGGAGAAATTCAGGTGCACAATAAAGTTTAAAGAGTTACCTCTAAAAATTAATGATGATGAAATTCAAATTTTCCCGGTCCTATCTTCATTTGTGTGTGTGTGTGTAAAGTGCCTTCAAGTCGCAGCCGACTTATGGCGACCCCTTTTTGGGGATTTCATGGCAAGAGACTAACAGAGGTGGTTTGCCAGTGCCTTCCTCTGCACAGCAACCCTGGTATTCCTTGGTGGTCTCCCATCCAAATACTAACCAGGGCTGACCCTGCTTAGCTTCTGAGATCTGACCAGCTCAGGCTAGCCTGGCCCATCCAGGTCAGGACCTATCTTCATTTACCTAACAAAAATGACAGGGCTTGAGATTTGTTACAGATACGTTGAGGAATAAAGGGATTATGTATAGTTGAAGAGTACTCTGTAGATTAGTTTTTACAACCAAGGAAAAATAGTATAATATTATAATAACAGAGGTGGCTGTAAAGTTTATTGATTCTTTTTTTTTTTTTAATCAGAAGTTTAAGATAGAGGCTTGTTAGCAGAAGCACAGGGATTGGGTATTGTAACTATTCAACTATTCAACATGTTTTCTTTCAATGCCCCTTTTATCAATCGCTACGTTTAAAATTTTTAAATCCTATTTTGTAGGGTATATAGGCTATAGGGTTTTGGCCTAACTGGTTGCTGGCACACCACCCAGTACGACGCAGTTTTCTACGTCACATACTGGGTGGTGTGCCAGCAACCAGTTAGGCCAAAACCCCACACTATTTTAACCCAGATTGTGAGATTCCCTAATTACCAAATGGTTATCACTCATTTTAATAATCAGGATTATAATATTACAGAAGATGTGGCTAATTTCCTTGTCAGTATGATTGTAATTCGTTCTGCCTAAAATAGCTCTCCAATGTGTTACTGTATTAGCTAAATGTTGTTGTTTTTAATGCCAATAAAGGTACTTGATTGATTGACTTGTTAGCACTTTAAAAATGGAATCTTTAGAAGTATTTTCAATTAATATGACTGGATTAAATGAAAAGAAAAAAAGAATAATTTTTTGTTATAAACTGTTGAAAGAAAAAATATTTGTTCTCAATTAGTTTGCAGTTAAGATGAAATTGTTTTAAACTGGTTCAACAGTGGTACTTATTTTCTGGGCAATTATCAAAAATTTATGGGAGTTCCTCAGGCACATGTTGGCACTATTCTAAAGACAGAGCTGATTTTTTTCCACATGTGGGGGCCATGCAAATATGCACACATTTACTGAGACATGATAGTAGGTATAACATCTGAAGCTTTGGGAATAGCACTGCCTCAAGTGGCTGAGACTCTTCTACTAAATTATGTTAAAATGGTATACCCTTCAGCTCAAGAAGTGGTGAAAAATTTAACTGCAAGGTTGGTGTGAGCCAGTCATTGGAAAACAAAACATGTTCCAAATAAGATAGATGGGCTTACAAAGGTATGGGATGATTTGAAAAGAACAAAAAACAAACAAAGGATTGGAAATTTACAGGGTTGCAATAATACACGGTATTGAAAATGGAAATTTGTAATCAAGGGCTAGCGTAAGTGTAGATATTAGAAGTAGTAATTATCATTGTGGGATAGGTCAATCATTTATGAATATACATAAATGATCGACCAGTCCCACAATGATAATATATAATTGATACTGTCTATAATTGATTTTTGTTATATATATTTTTTAAAGAGCAAGCATTGTTATAGCCTATGTGTAACACTGCTCTGCTCAGAATTCTTAGAAGTACTCCATCTGAGGACAGAGACACTGAACAGGATCCTCTACTCCTCTAGCCGAAGGCAAAACAACCGTGTACCCCACACTGGTGCTATGCTGGTGTCCTGCTGGTGTTAGCAATGTGCTAGTGTTCAGGATTTAGGATTAAGCTGTAATTGTTCTAATGCTTCGGGCTGTGAATATGATAAAGCATTTTCATGTCTATATATCTACAAATAATTCTTCTTACCTTGCACCAATTTTCTTTACCTCTAAATTTTGTTGCTTTCTAACCATGCGATCCTGAGTGGGGGGGTGGTTCTGTGGTGGCCGGAGGCGGCGGGGCTGCGCCGCTTCCAGAGCAGTTTGCTGCCAGCGCATCAAGCTGAAAAAAGTAAAACAAACAAAAAAAAGTTGAGCCCTGTGAAACTCCCCATAGAGTTCCACGAGGCCGTGCCAAGAATCTTGCAGGGGTGTCTTGACGCCTGCAAAATGGCACATATTAAGCCCTAAAGGGGTTAATGGTATACCCTTGCAGGGGTGTCTTGACGCCTGCAAAATGGCACATATTAAGCCCTAAAGGGGTTAGGAAGCTGCCTAAAGGCAGCTCCGTCCTGGGCAGGCCCCCTGGATGCCGGGGCAGGGAGATAAGCCAGGGAAATGCCGGCACTAGGCCATGCCGGCGTCCAAGAGCCGCGCTGCCACTGCAGTCCAAGGGGCCCAAAGTTGCCCTATGACAGCGTCCGTGCCAGTTTGCACGGGTGGGGTCATGCTGGCGCCAATGGGCATTTGCCCCCTTTAGGAATGGGATTTCCATCTAGTGTCAGTCATTCTTCCATATCACTCCACATCCCTAGAAAAATCTTGCTATCTCACCAGATCATACCACTTTTGTATCTTTAAAAACATTTCTTTACTTCATTTGAT
This sequence comes from Euleptes europaea, assembly GCF_029931775.1. Taxonomy (NCBI): domain Eukaryota; kingdom Metazoa; phylum Chordata; class Lepidosauria; order Squamata; family Sphaerodactylidae; genus Euleptes; species Euleptes europaea. The sequence goes on along the minus strand of NC_079318.1, from coordinate 34,230,078 downwards.
TTCTCCGTGTTAATTTGGAGCTGTTGATCAGTAAATTCTTTCCTTATTTGACTTCTTATTTGACTTTCACCATGTAATGAACCATTAATTATAATAACTTATCTACTAACAAATTATTATGTTTTCATTTTGTATGTATCTATACACTGCTGGTTTGCTATAAAATGATTGCAGAGAAGAATTGTAAAGTGTTTTAAAGATTATTTTTAAAAGATTTAACACTTGGAGTGGAAAATGTAATAGCAATAGCCTTTTGCCCATGCTTTATCAAGTATTTCATTAACACTGGTAAAAAGAATACATCCTGGAACAGCTCCGAATGGCTGTGAACCCCAGCATGGCAGACCCTAATTGCAGCCTATTAGAAATAATGAGATTTGCATAGAAGAAACTGGGGTATTACAGAATTAAAAAAAGAAACATGATGTGAAAGGTTGTTTTATACATGTAAGGTCTGAAAGCGCAAAAACAAAAAACAAAAAAAACACCATAAATTGGGACCTCATTATTGAAGACTTACCATGGGTAAAAATGTCACTCAGCTCAAAGACTTTCCCATGAAGTTTGCCTGTAGGAGTTACAAAAGATACAGACATGCTCATAGAACCTTGTAAACTAATGAGAGTTGAAAGTTGTTTGAAATATCCCAATGACCTCGCCGATGGGATGCTTATTAAGGTATCTGCATCCGGCTCCCTTTTTGTCTAACAGACGGTTACAAAGCTGTGCCGAGGCGTAGGCAACAGTCCGTGAAGGTGTCCCTTTGCTTTTTGACACAGCTACGCCATATCTGAATGAATTCAGAATCAAAACCAATACGCTTGCCCAATTTTTTTTTATTGTTTGCGGACATTTTTGTGGGATAGCGCAAGTGAGGCAGTCAACTATGATTACTTCATCAGAATTGGCTTTGCTACTACCTACGTGACTCTTTGCTTGAGTGCGCTGGTAGCAAGCCCACTCCAAATTTAGGTCTTGGAAAGTCCAAAGAAAAGCGCTTTATATGTGTGGGTTCCATGAAAGATCCAAAAAGTAATTAAGCCATTTGTTATAACAAAAGGCTACCCATTGCGATGAAGGATGATGTCAGTAATTAAAATATCATTTGAGAAAATTAATGTGCATGTTTTTCCATTTAAAATAATATTGAAATGTATGAAAGAACAAGAAAAACTGAGGAGAAAGAAAAATAAGGAACCATTAAAAGTAACATATTAACCGTCTATAAATTGCCATTTGGACCGCTTCTATGGGTACTAGTGTCATATGAAGAAAATCTAGCTATTGAAGTTGTGGGATTTCACTTTGTGAGACTCGCCGCTCTAAAGACAACATTTAATGGTATTTAGAGCTGTTACTGTTGGCCAGACTTTGGACACACATGAAAATATTTAATCACGAGGTAAGATGTTCAAGAATATAGCCTAAACAAGTAACCATAATGTCTAGAGACAATGGGAAATTGCACTTCTATCATATGCTAATTGAGTTGGAATGTTTGCTCAGGACTCTACATATTGAATTTAAAAAATCTGTCATGTCCATCCCAGGAAATACTTCAGTATACTTGAACTGACATCCCGACTAATCGTTTTTAAATTCATGATTGATACTGTAGGGAATGAAACCCCTAACAGAACTAGGAATGTAGCTAAAAGATTCAGGTCATTGTTCTCTGTATGGGATGACAGATGGTGCCACAATTCATAGCGTTTTGGGTAGGGGCAGATAACAGTGATAGGAGAAGAGCAGGCCAGGTAAAGGGAAGGGACAATGGAGGTGTGCATGCTGTTGTCTTTTCTGGCTCTTCTTCCAGGTGAAGTGATGTTGGTGACCGTATCAACAGTCCACTAGGCTATAAACTCTTGCTGCTAAATACTAGGTTAGTCACAGAAGAAACAGCAGCCGTCCCTCCAGGAGTTAATCCTGGATGAGAGGGCTGACCAGGCATGTATCACTGAGACTTGGCTGAGGGAGATGTTAACCTCTTCCAGTTGAGTCCCCCAGGGTACACAGTGATATATTAGTCTGGTGGGTGGGTAGGTGGTATCGCTGTGGTCTATATTGACACTATCTCCTTAACACAGTGCAACATCCAGGATTCCTCTGGTTTTGAGGCTGTGTACTGAATGTTAGGACTGAGAGATATGATTGGGATTCTGTTGGGTGTACAGAGTGCCTTAACAGTCTCCTCCACACTGCCTTAACAGTCTCCTTCATTGAGCTGACAGAGGTGCTCTCAAGGGTGGTGTTGAAGACCCCTACAATAGTTGCCCGGGGGACTTCAACATTCATACCAAGGCTGTCTTGTTGGGAATGGCTAAGGATTTCATGGCCTCCATAGCAACCGTGGGCCTGTCTCAGGTAATAACTGGTCCTACACATTGTGCAGGTCATACTATTTATATGTATTTTGTTCTGGGCAGGAGGAATGTGATCTGTTGGTGAATGAATTGATGACAGTTCCTTTGTCATAGATAAATTACTATTTGCTTGGGTTTAGACTTAAAAGGATACCAAGACTCTGCAGGGGTGAGGGATCTATTAAAATTGTCTGCCCCCAGAGCGAAATGGATCCCAACAGTTTGCTAACAGCTTTAGGGATTTTTCTGTCAATATAGTTGGTGCTGTTATTGGTGCCCTGGTTGACTGCTGGAGTGAGGAAACGATCAGGCGGTTGACATGATTATTCCCAGGTACCCTTTCTTGTGGATTATTTTATTCATTTTTAAAATTTAATCAGAACATTTATACCCCAAATGTCCTCATGGTTCAAGGCATCTTAGGGTCCTGGTAGCTCCATGGTTTACTGAGGGGCTGCAGGTAAGAAAAAGACAAGGGAGGAAGCAACAGTGAGAAAGATCAGTTCTTGTAGGTTATCCGGGAGGAGTGAGCGTGGTCTTGGTATTTTCTTTCCTGACGTTTCGCCAGCACCTGTGGCAGGCATCTTCAGAGTAGTAACTTCAGTGTTACTCCTCTAAAGATGCCTGCCACAGCTGCTGGCGAAACGTCAGGAAAGAAAATACCAAGACCACGGTCACACAGCATGGATAACCTACAAGAACTGATGAACTCTGACCATAAAAGCCTTCGACAACATAGTGAAGGAAGACTTGGGATGAATCCAATAAGACATGAGCTAAAGTTGGAAGGGACTTGATGGCACTTAACATCTATCTATCTATCTAGCTAGCTAGCTAGCTAGCTATCGTGTTTTGTTTGGTTTTAATGGCTTTTAAGATGTGTTTTTGTTATGTATGTTTTTAATCTGTTACCCTGATGAGTCCAGAAAGGTAACGTATAAATTTTGTATTATAATAATAATGGAATGAGAAAATAAAATCAGTTTTCTGTAAAATCACAGTACTTAATTGAAACCTAGTGCATCAGAAGAATAAGCACGTGTTCAGAAAGTGACAGCTACTAAACAGGGTCAAAAACAAACAAATCCTTTAAAGTATGTATGTGCTATGTACCATCAAGTCGCTTCCAACTTACTATAACCCTATTGAATTAACAACCTCCAAGACATCTTATCATTGACTGCCTTCCTCAGGTCTTGCAAACTTCCTTTAGTGAATCAATTCATCTCATGTTCAGTTGTGCTTTTCCCCCCGATTCCCTCCAACTTTTCTTAGCCTTATTATCTTTTCCGGTGAATCTTTTCTTACAGAAATGTTTTGTTCCTGGCATTCACTTTCACAGTTATGATTTAGTTTTCATGTGCGCATGAATTTGAGCTTCTGAAGTCAATTATTTTTGGAAGGCTCCTTGAAAATAAAAGTGTTAAGTGCACATGTCTTGTATATGTTAAAGACAAAACAAATTCCAGAAGCCACTTCTGTTTTTTTTCTCCCCCAGTATATCTTATCTGTGAGTCAGATGCTATTTCCATAGCATACATCTGTTTCTTTTCACAGCAATATAAAAATAGGTCCGTACTTACTCAAACATAATTCCACGTTAGATCCACTGAAGTTATGGGGTAAAGGCCTAGCTGCACAGAAATCTGAGACAAATATTCCACAACAGACAGGATTCCTCCTAGTATGCTCCCCCCAGTTTTATATTAGTGTGTATGAGAGTATAGCTTGCTTTGCAGAATCAAGGAATACGTTACAACATCACCTCAGTCCAGTAGTAAATTTTTATGATGGTAGCACCTACTAAAGGGGTCTTTCTAGGGCAGGCGTCCACAACAGGTACCACGGCGCCCACTGACACCTTTTCTGGTGCTTTTTTAGGAAGTGGGCAGGGCCAGGTAGGGCTTTTGCCCAGCAAGGCTTCTGATTGGCTCTCGGATAGTTTGATTGGCAGTGCAGATCGTTTAAAATGTTGCTTTGGCAGCAGCTGCCACCACAGCACAAGGATCTGCACTGTGCTGCTGAAGTTAAACTGTGCCAATCCTTTTGTGACCGGCTGCGCTTCCTGGGGCAGCCATTTTATGGCAGCCATTTTGTTGCTGCGACCACCAAATGGGCCCACAGGCTCAAAAAGGTTGGGGACCCCCGTTCTGGGGGCTAAGAGGCTGCAGTGTCTCTTTAAAGTCTGATATGTGCACATCTGGGAAACGGGAAATGGTGAACCCTATTGAACCCTATTCTTTTTGTGCCAAAGTGAAATATTTCTGAGATATTTAAATACGTGCTACAGTGTGAACCAAGTCTGTTTCGTAATCTTAATGATAAAGAAAATTATAAGTGAATGTGCAAAAGCAGTGAAAAAATAGCACTAGTGATTTTGTTATGGTTAGCGGCTTTCTTTCCATGGTTGTCTTACGCCTATGGCAAATGGAACCTGTGCGTATTTCTGCTACTTACATTGCTTCTTAACGGTGAGTGAAAGTTTACAGCGTATGTCATTACTCTGAGCACTCCCTGCATTTCAAGCCAACTTATTGTTTGCCGGTTTTACATATTGAATCCCTATGTTGAAAGCATTAAACGGGCCAATGTTCTAGGTATGCACGCTGATAGCACAAATAGCTTTGCTTTATTCACACGCACCGCATGCCTATGTATTGAAAACACTGCTATAGTTAAAATATTCTTTGCTGTTGTCTATGGAAATCTGAACTGTCATCCCTTGGCATCAACATATGACTCTAGTTTTAGAGCTGAGTTAAATGTTATTGCAGCAGTGTGACAGCTGCTGAAAATGTCCCCCTGCATTATCAGTAGGGTTGCCAACCTCCAGGTACTAGCTGGAGATCTCCTGCTATTACAACTGACCTCCAGTCGATAGAGATCGGTTCACCTAGAGAAAATGACCACTTCGGCAATTGGACTCTATGGCGTTGAAATCTTTCCCCAAACCCCGCCCTCATCAGGCTCCACCCCAAAAACCTCTCACCGGTGGCGAAGAGGGACCTGGCAACCCTAATTATCAGACTTCACACTAGAACAACAACAGTTTTAAGGGTAATTATGTGGGTTGTCCATGTTGCCTGGATACCTTCATGTCAGTGTTGCTTGTCTTTTGGCCCCATCAGTGTAGGGTTGCCAGGTCCCTCTTTGCCACCGGTGGGAGGGTTTTGGGGCAGAGCCTGAGGAGGGGGGGTTTTGGGGAGGGGAGGGATTTCAACGCCATAGAGGGCAATTGCCGAAGTGGCTATTTCTCCAGGTGAACTTCTCTATCAGCTGGAGACCAGCTGTAATAGCAGGAGTTCTCCAGCTAGTACCTGGATGTTGGCAAACCTACATCAGTGGTAGCATGAAAAATGTAACCATTTGTTCTGGTCAACCAAAGTGATTGGCCCTTGTACAAGTTACAGCTGCAATATGGAGCCGGACTTTACAAAGACTGCCCAAAATGACCATACTACCATTTTACCTATTAACTGGCTTTCCATGTACGAACCATTTTGCATTCAGATAACATTTATCCTCATAACAGTTCTGTGACCACTAGGGTTGCCAACCCACAGGTACTAGCTGGAGATCTCCAGCTATTACAATTGATCTGCAGCCAATAGAGATCAGTTCACCTGGAGAAAATGGCCACTTTGGCAATTGGACTCTATGGCATTGAAGTCCCTCCCCTCCCCAAACCCTGCCCTCCTCAGGCTTTACCCCAAAAACCCCAAAGAGGGACCTGGCAAGCCTAGTGACCACTCTCCTTTCCCCCAACACTACTCAGTGAGTCCTGGGGTGAACTGGGATATAAATGCAGGCCTGCTAGGCTTCAAGCCAAGACTTATAGCCAATTTATTGGGCCACCCTGGCTTTTTCAGCATTTGAATCTCAGAAGAAGGAGAAGATGGTTTCAGTAGCAGTCCTGTCGCCAGTTTGAGGGTTGTTGTTTGCTAAACTGACCCAGTTTGTATCCTGTTATTTGGAACAAAAAAAGAACCGGAGCAAGCTGGATTCAGGAGGTGGGGGGTGGGGGGTGGATGGCAACGCTGCCCCAATCATTTAGGCTTCGGTCTGGCAGCCTGCAGCGAGTTTTGTGTCTCAAGCTGCTTTGTGTATCCAAGCCCTGTTGCTGTGAGTGGCTCAGAATGATTAATTTAGAGAGTAACAAGCCTGTTCACAATGCTGTAACCTGGAATGGTTTGGGTGATGGGTTCCCATTCAGATTTAATCACAGCGTGAGGGCAGTCCTGTTTTTTTAACCCTAACAAGATCTGTCATTAAAAGTTACTGGAGCTTGACTTTTCTTCATCCTCTGCTAGTCACCTCTATTCAAAGCTGTGGGTCAGATTTTTCTATGGAGACAGCTGAGCTCTTGCGCCACAGCCTTTGTTTCCCCTCTTTTTTCTTTTTGCTGGATAATGATGATCAGCAGAGCATTCAGCACTGGACTGGCTCTTAGCACAAAAGGCCTCAATGAATTATAGTTCCCATAACGAGATAAACATATCAGGCATCTGTCTTTCTAGATAGATCCTTTTCTTGCCTATTAAGGTGAAAAAATAGTCCAAATAAAGTCATAGTTCACTAACAACAAATGGACAATGGAAATACACTGCTTGAATTAACTCCTATCTAAACTGGAAATTATTTGTGACACTGAATATGCATTTATTTCTTAAGAATTGGCATTGCTATAGAGGTCCCAAATGAGAGATGATAACTAGGGTTGCCAACCTCCAGGTGGTGGCTGGAGATCTCCTGCTATTACAACTGATCTCCAGGCAGCAGAGATCAGTTCCCCTGGAGAAAATGGCTGCTTTGGCAATTGGACTCTATGGCATTGAAGTCCCTGCGCTCTCCAAACCCTGCCCTCCTCAGGCTCCACCCCCAAAATCTCCAGGTATTTCCCTACCTGGAGCTGGCAACCCTAGCGATAACAATGTAGGCAGACTAGGGTTGCCAACCTCCAGGTACTAGCTGGAGATCTGCTGATCTCCAGCCGATAGAGATCAGTTCACCTGGAGAAAATTGCCACTTTGGCAATTGGACTCTATGGCATTGAAGTCCCTCCCCTCCCCATCCCAAACCCCCCTCTCCTCAGGTTCCACCCCAAAGATTTCCAGGTATTTCCCAGCCCAGAGCTGGCAACCCTATGGCAGACTGATCTCCTTTGTTAGACCAATGTTCTTTCTCAGAACTCGATCTAGATGCATAAAGAGATATGTAAAACTTGCATACTCCCATATCAATTTAATTTGGTTCAAATAAGAGCGATAATTTTGCTTGATTCCCCCCTCTTTGATTTTGTTCTTTTCAACTATATCCTTAAGTCTGCCAACTGATTCACTATTTTTACCACCTATCCTAACCACATTGGCCACAGTCCAGAAACTCCTGACCCACCCAATAGAAGGTGTGCTATTTTTTGTTGCTTTTGATCTACCAGCATTTCCCTCTCCCTACCCTTCAGCCAAGCTGAAAGTCATGTCTTAAACACTGGGAGGTCCTAAGCATAGCTTCTCAGAACTGCTGCTACACTCATGCTGGCATTAGAGTTACACTCTGGTACCTAGGGTTGCCAACCTCCAGGTACTTAGCAAACAGAAAACAGCAACAACCTGCAAACAGTATTTCTTTATGCTACAAAGAGCAAATAAAGATACAACCAGTATCTAATACAGTGGTGGACAGTGTCCAAAGTTACATATATGGCCACAATAAGAAGACAAATCCTAGAACATAAGGTAGGAATGTTTCTTTTCCAAGAGGTAAGGTGATGGAACAATCCTACAAAAGTCCGGTTTCCTTTCTGTTTCGGCTTAAAGTGACAGCCTTCCTCAGGGGCCACTAAATAAACAAAATAACAATATGCAGTTCATCGGCATAAACAATAATCAAACGCATGCTTATACAAGAAGAAGAAAAATAACACAGTACTTACACACTAGCTGTAAATTACAATGCTTACGCGTTGGCAAAGTCGCCATGTTACCGCCCCACTAAAATAGAGTACAATCACGTGGGTGAATATGGCTCAGCTGTAACAGTTTAAAGATACAGCGTACCAATATAATAAAAACCCATCGTTAACTTACACATATAATTATACAGAAACAATAGACAATAATTAAGCTCTTATAGATAGCATGTTAGATCTAGCACAATATTTAAGCCTTTAGGATATAAAGTATCAAAAAGCTGAATATATTTAGATTCTTGACGTTTCAAAACAAGATCAAGGTCTAATCTGCACGTGCCAATTTTGGTACATTGTCAAAATATCAAGACCCATTAAATACCTCATCAGCGAGCATAGGTCTAGACTGAGGAACCGAGTAGTTGAAGCGCCCCTGACACCACATTTCCTCGAAAAAAATCACTCTGATGAGGACCTTTCCTTCTTCGTGTTATGGCGCTTTGTAAGCGTACACAATCATGACAGAGTAGACCTTGATCTTGTTCCATCACCTTACCTCTTGGAAAAGAAAGAAACATTCCTAGCTAGGATTTGTCTTCTTATTGTGGCCATATATGTAACTTTGGACACTGTCCACCACTGTATTAGATACTGGTTGTATCTTTATTTGCTCTTTGTAGCATAAAGAAATATTGTTTGCAGGTTGTTGCTGTTTTCTGTTTGCTAACTATCTACAGCACACTAACTTTGGTTTACCAAACCTCCAGGTACTAGCTGGAGATCTCCTGCTATGACAACTGATCTCCAGCCGATAGAGATGTTCACCTGGAGAAAATGGCTGCTTTGCAATTGGACTTTATGGTGTTGAAGTCCCTCCCCTCTCCAAACCCTGCCTCCTCAGGCTCCCACCAGTGGCGAAGAGGGACCTGGCAACCCTACTGGTACCAGCTTCAGTCATGGCCTTCTATGAGCCACTGAGATCTTTGAGCACATCTGAGCGGTACCAGAAATGTAAATATTGTGAGTGGATAGAAGCATTTTAAAGATCTTCATCCTGGCTTACATACTAAAGAGCTGGAAGGGATTTTCTACTGCTCCTTATCTAATGTCTACTACTTTTGCTAAATTTCAATGGGCCTTCTCCAGAGCTCACTTTAATGCCTTTCCTTTGGCTTTGCTTAGTGGGAGATTCCAGCATTTATCTTTGGAGACCAGGTTGTGTCCTTGTTAATTCCGATGTAATTGGGACAATTACCGGTACCCATATTTTATTGTATTGTGAATTTTATTGGGATGTCAGAAATAGGCAGATTTTGCCCTTGTTGTCCAGAATTTTTAGACAGTTGGATGATTTTATAGTTAATTATTTACTTGAGGGTAAAGATGTCATTATTTCCTACACAAAGTTTTATTATATAGCCACTGGAGTGCGGAGAACTCTGGTTGGTGTAACAAAATTGTCATCTAATTGATTAATTTTAGGGCTTTTTATCTGCTGGTCAAATGACTGTAAATAAACGAATCAATCATCCTGCCTTACAAAGAACTCTGCAAAGGTTAAATGAAAGAGAAAGCAAATAAAATGATTGTTTTTATTTATAGTTTTAATTTTTAAATGTACTTTTATTTAAAAAGTTATTATAAACTAACACTTAAACAATTGTTTTAAAAAAGGAATCAGCATAAAATCTAACTGGCAGAATAAAAGAGATGTTTTGTGCATTTATTAGAATAAAAATGCACAACCTGATATTTTAATTTGCTTTCCGTATATTCTGCTCTTTGCCAGATTTGCCAAACAAATATGAACAAGAAATCAATTCTGTGCTGAAGTTTCCCTGTTGAGATGGTTTAAATTGTATTAAGCCAAATGATTATACATCTGAGTAAGTAAATTAAAACATCAACCCCCACTGCTAATTCTGCCTGGTTGGGGCCAATTAAAGAGGGTAAACAGAGTCTAGCTCTTCCAAGCTGTGGTCATTCCTCCACATAATTATTATCCAGTAAATTTCATTGGTAGGCTTCATTGGAAATCAAAGTAATAAGCAGGGCCGTTTTACTGTGGAGCCCATTTAATGATAGTCAAGTAAAACAAACAAAATCGGAGCAAATTCAGACAGAAGAAATCCAGGCACTAATGTCTGCCTTACATTATAGTTGCTTGGTATTTTATGAATGCATTTTCTTTGACATACGTTGAAGGTTCAGATTACCCCCTCATCCTCACAGTATGATGGAGGGGGGAACCCTTCACTGGCATAAGCAAAGAGCCTCAACTATGTAACCACAAAATTATACTTTAGAATCAAGAGCTGCATTTCTATGGCCCTGTTGATTTTGATGGGGCAGGATTCATTCCCACCTGGTTAGAAAGGCCAAATTGTGGGTTTCTGAAATCCTCTAAAGTACTGTGGCAGCTTAGAGATCTATTGACTGATTATAGTCTGACTTTAAACCATTTCAGCAGACTTTATCAGAAGTATGAAACTGGGAAGATGGCTGATACGGGTTGACAACCAGTGGAAAATAAAACCAAGTTGGCAAGTCAACATATGAACTAGGCGAAGAAAGGCCAAGAACATCTTGATTTCTATATGGGATATTATTGTAAAGATTGCTATAAAGATCTGTGTTTGTATAGGAATGTATGCAGGAATGTATGAAGATTCCATACTAGAGGAAAGGGGAGCCATAGTGGCCAAAGCTCAAGGAACCCACCAAACTTTGCTCATCAGAAGCACCTCATTTTACGACCCACCAAGCCAAAAGCACAAACCAGACTTTAATTACCAGCCAAGTTTCCACTCTCATTTATCTCCATTTTTGCAACTACAGAGAGGCAGCAACAATGTGAATTTTCTTTAGCTCCTGGTATAGGATTGCCAGATTCTATTTCTCCAGATCTGGGTGACTTAATTTGAATATAGGATTTCATTATGGCAGGAGAGCTCCATTGACAACCTTCTCGAAGCAGCAGCAGGTGGAAAATTAACCAAAAAAACGCTGTCGTGCCAATGCCACTCCTCTCTAGGGATTCCTAGAAACTATGTGGTTTTACCATAGACGTTTAACCATATGGTTTTACCACGGGGGCAAAAAGACCCCATGAAGTGGTTGGAAAAGTTACTGGCTGAGGAAATGCTGAAAGTGAGGACAAGGAGGGGGAGGAGAAAGGAAAGGGGGATGTTGCTCCTTCCCCAGGCTTGCATGTGATCTGGGAGAGAAGAACAGTGGGTCCCTGGCATTGAGTAGGCTGAGGGTGAGGGGCACTTTCTGACAGCTGCTCCTGGCCCGGGGAGCTGCATACAGATGTCCCCATCACAGCAGAGCCAGGTGCAGTGTGCAGATGGCTGCATCAAGGACCAGCAGAACTGTGGGAGGCATAGGGTTGCCAACCTCCAGGTACTGGCTGGAGATCTCCTGCTATTACAACTGATCTCCAGCCAATAGAGATCAGTTCACCTGGAGAAAATGGCCACTTTGGCAATTGGACTCTTCTTCCCTCCCTCATTCCTTTGTGGGGTCAGGGCCTGGGGGCAAGGCCCTTGTCCTCCATCCTGCTTAGGGTTGTCATATATAGACAAATAGAGTTTAATACGGTCCAAGACCAGCATAAAAAAACATACCAAATATACATACATAACATAACACATATAAAAGTGCATCAGGTGTGAGCCCCTATAACATCTTACAATCTCTCACTCATAGAAGCCGTTAAGCGCTTAATCTTAGGGTTGTCAGGTCCCTCTTTGCCACTGGTGGGAGGTTTTTTGGGCGGAGCCTGAGGAGGATGGGATTTGGGGAGGGGAGGGACTTCAATGCCGTAGAATCCAATTGCCAAAGCGGCCATTTTCTCCAGGTGAACTGATCTCTGTCGGCTGGAGATCCGTTGTAATAGCAGGAGATCTCCAGCTAGTACCTGGAGGCTGGCAACCCTAATCCTGCTGAATTCGCCAGAGTGGGTGTCTTCAAACCCTTCCTAAAGTTCTGGGGGAACTTCAAAAAACAAATCAGGGTTTTACAGAGTTTTTTCTTTTGTTTTTTACATGGCTACTAATTCCCCATTTTAGTATGGAAAGCCAAACTTTATATAGTTTTCCAGCAGAGGTATGGCCACTTAAACAACTTCTGAATTCACCCCTTTAATGTAAGAAATATTTGATTTAATGCACAATGTCTTTTGTCATGCAGACTTTGTTATACACAAAGGGATAATTGATCAGCAAACTATCTGCGTTGTCATCTAGGCAAGAATGGCAGAGCCAAGCAAGATCAGTTTCACAGTGGATTTGATTTCCAGCAATTCTATAACAACCCATGTTTTTCAACTTGTTGGCTCAAATGAATCCATGCCCAATAAATTTTGCGCTAAGATTCAAGATAGACCAAATCCAAATTCTCTGAGGTTTCTTCTAGTTCCAAGTTCACACTGCATATGAACCTTCCAATTTTATTTGCATGAACCACTTCAAAGCCATAAATCAAAATGTGAAGCTCAGCCAGAGATGCTTGAAACTCAAAACTAATTCCACATTTGCAACAACAACAACAAAAACCCTGTAAGATGGACCCATATTATTTATAGCTAGTTAAAAATTAAGCAGTGATACATAACTTATATGTTCTGGTATTAAAATTGCCCCTGTGAAAGTAGGCATAATGTCAGATTCCTTGAATAAATGTGGTTAAAACTCCACGAACCCTTCTGGTTTTCTTTAGATGCAACCTTCAGCAGGATCTGTTTTACCATGATGTGCTTCCTCACAGATGGTTTTTCCTACTGCACTGGCACAAGTGCAGAGCATTGCTACCCCTATATGGATTGAGGTTCCAACAGAAGACCAACATCTGTGGGGTACAAAATCTACATAGCTGCGTGGCTTCGGCAGAACTAAAGTTTTGCCAGGGCTCAGCCCTGATCCAGTTCTCAGTGCTGACACTCCTTTGGGGGTGCAAAGTAATAATAAAGAAGGGAGCCCTTGACCACTTGACTCCTTTTTCTCACGTATGCAGGACTGAAAAATATGTTTGAGAAGTCTTGAGCCCTGGCACTCTTTATAGAAACTAACCACTGAGAGAAGGGCAGGAGAAGGAGGTGTAACCAGAGTGTGTGAAGGGAGAAGAGAAGTTTTTCCCTTTGCTGGTGTAAGCCTCTCTGTTATTCCTTCCTACTTGTGTTTGAGGAAGCTGGATGAAAAGGAAGCTTGATAGTAGGATAGAGAATTTATACCTTCCTCTGCAACTTCACCAGAGGGAAGCCAGGTTAGAGGATGTATGCAGATGAGGCTGTACCAGGTGGGAAAGGAAAATGACCACCTCTTGTAGCATAAAAAATGGGGAAATATATAACAAACACCTGCTCTAAAGACAGAAATGCACCTTTCCTTACTTTTAATTTTTTTTTCTTGTGGCTCATAAAAAGCTAGTTTTAAATCACACAAACCTGCTAATTTAAAAAGAACAGTGAGATGGACTGGGAAAGAAGCAATGCATCAAACACGGCAGATCTGTTATAAGGAGGAAATTATAAACTGGACATGGCATGTGGGTACAATAATAAAAAAAACCATTCCATGCTCATCTGAACCCAACAGGAAGGAGATAGCTGAACTCAGAGAGTAATCACACATTATGTTTTTCATGTGCTGTTCCTATAGATGTGCATTATGAGTTCCATGCTGGGAACTTCATTCCTAAATGCATGTAGGGTTGCCAGCTGGTGGAAGAGTTTTTTTGAGGGGGCAGGGTCAGTCTTCTTGATGTTGCACTGATATGCAATGTCACTTCTGGCAAAAAAAACCAGGAGTGAGGTTATCATACCAGGATGACACTTTAGGATTTAGAGTATCACCCAGGCACAACGTCACAGCCAGCAAATACCTGAAAGTGACATCACATTGCAGGCATGATATTGATGTGATGTGCTAGGATTCAGACAAAATCATAGAGTTTTGCCTGAATCCTAGAGCATCATGTCAGCATTACACAGGTGATGTAACATCACTTCCACCTATTAACCAGAAGTGATGTGGTGACGTTGGCGCAACCCCCTTTTAAATATATTTTCCCACACTGGCCCTCAGTGGGCCAGTAGGCAACCAAGAGAGAGGCCAAGGCAAGAGGTCTCCTGCCTCCGTGGAAGACTTTGTCTCCCTAGTGGTGACAAGGAGTCCACTTAATTCCCACCAGCTGGCCTTTAGTTGGCAGCAGGAAACTGCAGGCTCAGCCATGAGGTCTTGGGTATAGCAGGAGATGTGGCCCTCCCTAGGTACATATGGGCCTGATTCAGACCATGTGTACTGATGTTGCTGCACACAGGTTTCAGGTTGTAAAAATGGCACAAGACGAAAAGTTAAGCATCCCATCTCCTTACATCATGGTCCTGAGTCAACTCAGCCTGCATGTGCCTGGGAATTAAGTTCCTAGCACAGAACTTGCAACACATGCCTAATCAAATGGACCAAGAGAAGAAGTGAGCTAAATGTAATGTGTAGCTGGGCCCTCATACAAAGGAAAGATGAGAAAGAAAGCTAGGAAGACATTCTCAGTGCATTCATGAGAGGAATGCCTGTGCCGGGCTTAGGAGGCAACCCAGCGGCAGTGCCGAAACCTCTACCCGGCACAAAAAAACCGTGCATCCCTCATAGGGTTGGATGGGAGATACACCAGCAAAAAGCTGGCGTATCTCAACAAAAAAAAGGGGGCGTTCCTGAGCCGAAACGGCTCAGGAGGCCGACTAACATCTACCCCAGCGAGAGGCCATGGGGTAGGGACATAGGGTGGTGGCCATCAGCAATGGTGTGATGACACTTCTGGGAAAACCTAAAAGTGAAATCTCACCTATCTAGGAAGCTAGGTTTTACCATAGAGTTTCCAGTGATTCCTAGAGAGGACTCATATCACTTCTGGGTTATCCCGCAAGTGATGATGTCACACTGTCACCAATGGCATTTTGTTTTTAAAGTTCTTTCTCCTGCTAGCTACTAGAGTGCCAGTGGGCACATGGCAACCCTATTGGCCATGCATGAGCTTGAGTTCCATTTCACAAAGGTTGTCAATTTCAGAGCCCTCAGTTAAGATGAAGGTGGAAAGTTCTGTAGAACTTTTCTGAGGATGTTTGAGCATGGCCAGATTGTTGGGGTGGGCAACTACAGAAATTAAATTAACCAGAATAAATAACTACACATTTCCATGCATAAACATACAAACGTCCAGACTCAAGAAGATTTGAGATAAAATTTGAGCTATGCCTTGATAAAAAACAACAACACAGAATCTGCTGTAACAAGAATCACTTCTCATGTTCCTGGCTGAATTTTGCTACCACAATATTCCCATCTCAGACAGGAATCAGAGCTCAAATTCTGAACGTTCTGTACTTGATGCCCTGGTACGGCTAAACCGCACAGCCAGCATTGCGTGACTGACTTGATAAACTCAAGGTGTAGCATGCCAGAAAGACTGCCAAGTCTTTTGAATATGCTTTTGTTATCTCCTAGGCTGTAGGCTGCCAAGGTATGTGGTTTGGCAGAGTGGAAGCGAGCTTCTTGTTTTGTTTTGTTTTTGTTCCTCTGTGTCAACACAGTGGACTGGTCGATCAAAAATAGATTCTTATTAAGTTCTTGCACGCATGAGATACTAGCAAATACGGTGTTTCTCCCCCTAGGATAACTGGGAGACACAGGATGAATTCCTGTCCTTACTGTTTGCTTTGAGCACACAGTGGGTTTTTGGAAATGATTGCTGTATTATAGCCCAAATTAAGAATGCCACAATCAGAAGGAAAAGAAAGTGCTTTTCTTTTCCTGTTATGGTTCCGGCACATGGGCCTGAGACAACTTGAAATTGTCTTGTTAGTGAGGAATACTACATAAACAAAAGAACATAGTATATTCTATTCATTTTTATTTCAGAGAGAATGCAACAAAGGCAAATGGGGTACAGCTCAGTGGTAGAGTATGTATATTACATACATAAGATCCCAAGTTCACAGGCTGCTACTTATGGCAATCATTGACAAAAAGAATTTAAGGGTCACAGATAGTTAGGGTTGTCAGGTCTCCCCTCGCCACCGGTGGAAGCTTTGTTGTGGTGGGGCTGGGGGGATGTGATCCATGTGCTGCTTCTGGGTTTTCCCCAAAGCTAAGGGGACATTCTAGCACGTTTCTTTATAGAGTTTTTGGAGGAATGTGCTAGAGCGTCTCCATCGCTTCGGGGTATAGAATCATAGAATCATAGAGTTGGAAGGGACCACCAGGGTCATCTAGTCCAAACCCCTGCACAATGCAGGAAATTAACAACTACCTCACCCCACATCCCCAGTGACCCCAACCCTCCCCCGCCATGCAGGATCCCACAATCAAAGCACTCCCGACAGATGGCCATCTAGCCTCTGCTTAAAGACCTCCAAAGACGGGGACTCCACCACTCTCCGAGGCAGCACATTCCACCATCGAACAGCCCTCACCGTCAGAAAGTTCTTCCTAATGTTTAGGTGAAATCGCTTTTCTATAAGTTTAAATCCATTACTCCGTGTAATTGCCTGCCATTACCAGGCATCTGGGAACTCTAGGGATAATTCAGTCTGACACCCTTAGCATTGTACGTACTGCTAGTCCTGAAGCTTATTGTTAAGAAGGTGGACTGGGGACTACCACAATCAAAAGCTGCAGCACAATTCCAAATACTGGCTGTACTAATAGGCCCCTTATTGCTTCCTTGAGGTATTTCCCCCCCCCCTACTCGGGGAGTCAACTCTGGGGAAATCTACCACCTAAACCCAAGGAAAGGCATTGGTTGAATTCTGAGTCACACAAAAAATCCCAGTTCATGAAATGAACAAGCCTTGATTGATGCTTCTTTCCATTCCCTTCTATTTCCTGGTTTGACATTTGGCTTAAAACACCAACAACATGGTTTTGTTTCTTGCCTACAAAGAGGGATTCGAAAGCAGGATAAACTCAGGGTAAATCAGACTCATTCTCCTTACTGACAAGCTGGGTTTGTTTGCAACATCTGAATACAGCCTTAACGTAATGGAGTTAATGGAGATTTATTTGTGTATGAATTCTGATCATTACTGATGTAAAGTTTTGTTCGTGTATGTTAATTAAAAAAAACTATATGAGGAAGACACTGAATACCTCACTCAACAACAACAACACAACAATAGAATACCTTTATTGGCATCTTGAAATAATAAAACACACTGAACAGCCGGCAAAAATAGGTTAAAATCATTCTTATTATTCATTAGTAATGATAATTTATCGATTAAAATTGAAGTTTATAAAATACTTAAGCTCTCTTGAACCAGATGATATTTGGAGATTCTCTCAGTGAGGGCTGTAGCTAAAAAGGAGGCTACAAAAGCAGTGATGTTACTATCCTGATCTGCTAAAAGGAGGCGAGTCACTCTCTCCATGTAATCTGAATTTATCTGCTGAGAATTCCCTCAGCAGCTGAATGAGCATGCTGATGCAGCTAGCTACAATGCAGAGGCGGCGGCCTGATTACATTGTAAGAATATTTAAATGTATGCTAAGACCAAGGAACCATTACAAGCAAAAGTTCATGCCATAGTTGTAGCTAAATTGCTAGGCAGCATCTTAAGCCAGAGTATAGGATCATGATATGAGTTTTTCATTGCTCTTGGCCTCCCACTGGAGCTGGTGCTGGTTCAGATAGTCCATCACCTCATTAGTTTTTGAAGATAAGAAGAAAGGATAATGATAGAATTCCAAATCCCTGTTCAACCTCACTCGGTGATGATAAATATCACGGGAACAAGTTAGAACCCTACAGGACCCCAAGTAGGATTGCCAACCTCCAGGTACTAGCTGGAGATCCTTCTGTTACAACTGATCCCCAGTCAATAGAAATCAGTTCACCTGGAGAAAATGGCTGCTGTGGCGACTGGACTTTATGGCATTGAAGTCCCTCCCTTCCCCAAACCCCACCCCTCCTCAGGCTCCACCCTTAAAACCTCCTGCTGGTGGCGAAGAGGGACCCGGTAGCCATAGACCTCAACTGCCATGTTAAAAAAGCATTTTAAAAACAAAACCAAAAACATAGAGTTCTCTAAAAGGAACGGGGTTGGGGGAGAAATGCAACCCTCATTTTTAAATGCCTCTCTTCTGGTCAGAAAGAACTCCCAGGAAGCAGGAAGAATTTGAGTCCTCGCCTCTTGACGCGCTGCTTTGTAATTGACTGTAGTGCTTTCTGTAAGAGCAACATCACTCCCCCAAGCTTCCGTGTCCCGTGCTTTGCCTTATTCATGGGGATTTCACCCAGGCTGATCTCTTTAATAGAAGTTTCATGGGATCATTTACCTCCATGCCATTAAGAGCTTCAACAACTGATTTCCACACATTAGCCTCTGCTACATGGACAGGGCATTTTTTAGGGTCTACAAATTTTTATTGTGTCACGTATTTTTGTTGAAACCATCTGGCAACCCTATGGGCTTGACAATCCTAACAAAGAGAAAGGCCTATCACTACAGCACATGTAAATCATATGCAAGTCTGAATATGCCACCTGGTGCACACTATCTCAATTGCAATATGCTCTGGCTCAAAAATTATTGATAAAATTTAGCTTCCCAAATCCACATTTATCAACCTCACATGAAAAACTACATTTCAGAATATTTCAGTTTGCTGAAGTGTGTGTCAGTGCTGGGTGCGTTCACTTCCAACTGGAATCTCTGATAGGATCTTATAGAAATAAACCTTTCCTTTATGCAGACACTCAAAGGACCTGTGGAAAACAAATGTATTGTTTTATTTCCCCTAATGCATGTTAAGCCACTGTGTGTTGTGTGTCATCAAGGGACTAAAAGGAAATACTCAAGTATACACATTAAAATGGAGCAATTACTCAACTAATAACTATAAAGAATAAATCTAATATAGGTACAATCAACACGTTTCTATTATAACAGGCACTGATACAATTTAAATTATTCCTCTTTAAATCTGGTTTAGCATGTGCATCATAGAAGCACCATCCCATATTTCACAATATATGTCAGAATTATATTTCAAACTATTTCTTTAAAACAGCATTTTCTGGTTTAACCAAATCTCCATTTGTTAATCAAACAAGTGGATGGCTAGGAAAGCCATTCTTAAAATAGCATGAAAGGATTTAAAACTATTTGTTTAAATAATACCATTTAACACAAATAACATTAATTAATTCACTTTCCAACAAATCAACATTTCCTGTATGTGTATTTAACAGCAGTAAATGAAGGCCTTGCATCTCTTTAAAAAGTCATGAAACAGAAGTCTCCATAATCACATTATCCTATATTTATAAAGGTCAGGGCTAACTTCAGTCTTGGCTCATGGATCCGCTGATATGTATTAAATGTATAAAGAAAGAGCGCATGTTCAACACTTCTTTAAGGTAAGGCATACATTAATCTATGTTAAATTCAGGATCAGGCTGAGAACTTCCTAGTCCAGCGGTTTTCACGAGCACCCCAGGTACCAGCACTAGGTGATTCATGGGAAATTGGTGAGGGATGCACTGCTGGTACCCACTCTACCTTTTGCCTACCCCAATAGGTTTTATGGTATGCATGAATACAAGGTGCGCCATCACATTGGTATTGATGAAATGAGTGATACACTTTATAACTCAAAGAAATCAGCCATACTGCATGTTGTATGGAAACCTGAAACTGGATCAATGTTAATGGTCAATCTGATGGTGTGTTAACGGTGTGGGGGTGGGGGTGAGAAACATGTAAGTGCTGCGAAAATATTTCATTTGACAAAAGGCCCTTTGGGTACAACTTAATTTAAAATGCTAAGAAAATCAGAAAATGCAGACCAACAAAACCTTGCTATGCAAAACTCAAAAGAACATAAAACAACAGGATTACTGATTAGTATACAACAATTCACAAATGCATAATGCACAGAAAGCTCAAATATGCACATCAGAAACTAACTAGCTAACTCGCATATGTTTTTTCTCTTTCTCTCGACACAAACACACACAAATATATGAAGTCTAAGTCAGAATGAAAGCAAATAATATTTTCATCCAATGGCAGTTAGGAAGGAAGCACGTTGTTTCAGTTGCTGATCTGTTTTCACACTGAAAGAAAAAAGGAGAATATTCAGGACCCCTCTCAGTGAAATGCCAACAAAAAAATACAGTGAAAAACATCGTTTAGAAAACAAAGGTTTCAACATGTTTGCATCAGATGCTCTAACTAGTGAACAGGAGCTTTTTAGATGCTATGAAAATGTCATGCAGATATCAAAGAAAGATAGAGCATTAGGATTGTTAAACTGAAAAGAATAAAATATTAAGCACATTAGCTTAATGAAAATACCTATTTCTCCCATTAGAAGAAGAGTTGGTTTTTATATGCTGATTTTCTCTACCACTTAAGGCAGAATCAAACTGGCTATTGCCTTCCCTTCCCCTCCCCACAACGGACACCCTGTGAGGTGGGTGAGGGTGAGAGGTCACCCAGCTGGCTTCGTGTGTAGGAGTGGGGAAACAAATCCAGTTCACCAGATTAGCCTTCGCCGCTCATGTGGAGGAGTGGGGAATCAAACCCAGTTCTCCAGATCAAACTCCACCGCTCCAAACCACTGCTCTTAACCACTTCACCATGCTGGTGTACACCATTAAGTGAAGAAAGGTGCTCTTAGAGAACTGATTAATATATATACACACATACGTTTGTTGGGAAGGGGGTTAGTATTAGCTGTAAGTTGACCAAATGTTTCTTTTGTAACTTGTCTGCTGAGTGTATAAACTGTGGCTGTTAAAGCATGGCTAGAATGTCATTGGTTTGTCCGTTATTTATAATAGGGACAAAACTGGGATTGGAAAACCAAGGGAAGTTTCGCAATGGAAGTGGGTTGGTCCCGCAGGCGGGAGACGACCATGCATTTAGACAACAAGGATTTGCTACATTTGCGGGAGAACCGCAAGACAAAATAGCCATGCGTTTTCTTCCTATGTCTAAATTAATTGAAAGGGTTTTCCTGACTTTCTCGTGTCTTCATATGGCAGTCACAAACAGGAAATATCTTGGGAAAGGTTCTGATCCCCTGAGCGGCAGAGGTGGAGGAAGGAGCTCACATAGTGACGGCTCTGAAGTCATGAGCTGCAACCAGAAGCTACGCAGGGACATTCTGAGACCCTGGGGGCAATATCCATGCTAAATGATGCCCTAAGTCATGTGCCAGAGAGAAGCACTCTTCAGTAACATATAATAGGCAGAGCAGCCACCACTAATACTACAACTCTCAGGCCTTCTTTTTCATCTAACGCTGCTTGGATTGTTTCCATTCGTCAACCAAGTTTACAATCTACACCCACAGATTGACAGAGATAATTGCATTATATAGATCCCATTAAGATACAGCTGTTGTCTTGTGACACCTCGAAGGTATTCATGACTTGGTGGTGGTGATGGATCTAGGGCTGTTTCAGGTGCTCACTGCCCTTTTATACCCCCGTCTTGGCTGCTTGTTGCTAACGTATTTTTAGAGTAATATTTTGACTCTGTTTTACCCCAGCAGCCGCAGAATCACCAGTACACTGAGTAAGAATGGAGGTTAATAACTCTAGCTTTACATAAGAACATAAGAAAGGCCCTGCTGGATCAGACCAAGGCCCATCAAGTCCAGCAGTCTGTTCACACAGTGGCCAACCAGGTGCCTCTAGGAAGCCACTAACAAGACGAGTGCAGCAGCACCATCCTGCCTGTGTTCCACCGCACCCAAAATAATAGCCATGCTCCTCTGATACTAGAGAGAATAGGTATGCAGCATGACTAGTATCCATTCTAACTAACAGCCATGAATACCCCTCTCCTCCATGAATATGTCCACTCCCCTCTTAAAGCCCTCCAAGCTGGCAGCCATCACATCCTGGGGCAGGGAGTTCCACAATTTAACTATGCGTTGTGTGAAAAAATACTTCCTTTTATCTGATTTGAATCTCTCACCCTCCAGCTTTAGCAGATGACCCCGTGTTCTAGTATTATGGGAGAGGGAGAAAAACATCTCCCTGTCCATTCTCTCCAAACCATACATAATTTTATAGACCTCTATCATGTCTCCCCTCAGCCGCCTTCTTTCCAAGCTAAACAGTCCTAAGCGTCTTAACCGTTCCCCATAGGACAGTTCCTCTAGTCCCCTAATCATTTTGGTTGCTCTTTTCTGCACCTTCTCAAGCTCTTTTTTAGATGTGGTGACCAGAACTGTACACAGTATTCCAAGTGTGGTCTCACCATAGAGTTGTACAAGGGCAGTATGATATCAGCAGTTTTATTCTCTATTCCTCGTCTAATTATGGCCAGCATGGAATTTGCCTTTTTTACAGCAGCTGCACACTGGGTTGACATCTTCATTAAGCTATCCACTACCACCCCAAGATCCCTTTCTTGGTCTGTTGATGCCAGCACAGATCCCATCAGTGTATATGTGAAGTTGGGATTTTTTATCCCAATATGCATTACTTTACACTTACATTGAATCTCATTTGCCATTTTAATGCCCATTCTTCCAGTATGCAGAGATCCTTCTGGAGCTCTTCACAGTCCGATTTTGTTTTAACCACCCTAAATAATTTGGTGTCATCTGCAAACTTGGCTACTTTACTCTTTACCACTAAGGCCCTACATTCAGGACCTTTTAAAAACCCAGCTCTGCTGCTTAGCATCATCTAACTATAAAACCCTATACCTCAGTCAAGCAGCCTCCCAACTGGAAAGCACTTGTGGCAATGTTTTAGGAAAAGGTTAACTAAGAGCTACAACTGGGGTCCACAGTGATGCAGATAATGGAAGAGAGCAGAGTGATCCAAACTGTTGCTTTCTTAGAAGCTGTACTGCAGTCATTTACACAATGGCTGTTTACTCTGGCTTAGATGCTGTTGGAAGCAGGTCCCCCCTCATATACACACTTCCCCACAGCATTGTGGTGCTTCTATGCAGTTCCCAGGTATTTCTAATCTGTACTGTGATCCTTCCCCAACCTGCTTTGCTGCAACGTTTTGGGATAGACGTCAGTCGTGGTGGTGCCCATGTAGACAGAAAAATCTGGATCGTTCTGGTCTCGTCCACATCAGTGCCATTTTTCCATACACACACAATACTGGAGGGTTTTAAACAATCAGCAATTGAACATCGTTATTATTCTATCAGGTTCTCTGAATCGCCAAATAGATGTCTAAATATATTGCATTGTATTCTGTCGCCTCCACACAGTGAATGGAATTCAGAAACAGGTGGAAAGGGGAAAGGAGCACTGATGAGAGGAAAGGGGCAAGGGAGAAAGAGGTAAAAGAAGAAGAAACCCCCACCTTATTCAATCTGGTTTAGGTAGGGGCACTGCAACATGTATGCAACTTCCTGCTGCGTTCAGGGTTTTTTGGGCCAGAGGTTTGCCTCAGATGTAGGGTTGCCAACTACAGGCCAGGAAATTCCTGGAGATTTGGCTGCAGAGCTTGGGGAGTTTTGGGAGGGAGCTCCGCAGGGATACGATGCCACAGAGTCCACCCTCCAAAGTGGCCATTTTCTCCAAAGGAACTGATCTCTGTAGTTTGGAGATCAGTTGGAATTCCAGAACTCCACATCCCACCTAGCGGATAACATGTGGGAGATTTTGGGTCACCATTAGATAGCAGCAAACGGTCAGTGGAACAGCTCCTGCAGGAGATTCCAGGATCAATCCTTGGCATCTCCACTAAAAAGACATCTGCCTAAGACTGTGGAAAGCCGCTGCCAGATTGAGTAGACAATACTGACCTTGAAGGACTGATGGTCTGATTCAGTATCAGGCAGTTTAATGTGTTCATGCTGTACTCTTCTTTTATTTACTACTATATAGCAGTGCCATTTAGGTTTTGTGCCTCAGGCTGTTCCCAATTCAGTGAATCCAGAAGGCTCAGATTCAGTGAATTCTTCAAGGATCACCCAATGTACAAGTACTATTCAATTCTGGTAAAATATTCTGATCCATATTGCAGAAGGAACTAGGATATGCTCTACATTATTTTTTGATGTACCGAAAACCATACAGCTGATAATTGGAACTGCTTAGATCAAACTAGGAGCCCCAAAACAACACCTTTCAGATAAGCTGAGGCAAGAAAAAGCCTACATGCTTGTTCTGCACCCCTTGGAAATGGCTCTACCACACTGCTGTAAAATATTTTGCTAAAACAGTCATAAATCTTCAATACTGCACCACAAAATGCATATCCTTGTCATATCTCTGTTAAATTTATTGTGTTTGCATATACTTGAATGTCCGTCCATCCTGCCCCAGAGGGTTGGGTTCCTTTTTAAGAACATTCACTTCAAAAACCAACATATATTCATAAAACACTAGAACAGCAAAATTTAGAAGATGATAAAGATCAAAGTGGTGACCATACAAATCTTTAAATACTAATTTTGATTCATTGTGGATTAACTCTATAGTTCTAAAACTGCCCTCTCACCAGAAAGAACGATGAGTTTCTACAATCTCTTCTCAAGTCATACTGTTGACGGTAGATAGATTATTGTGAATCTTGACATAGCTTTTCATCTCTTATACACTTTGCAAAGAGATCAATCAGTAAATAATAGAGACTTTTCATGTCAACTGCCATTTCAGTTAATTCACAAATTATCTATATTGTTCATACCAATAAGCTTACCATGGTTGAGTGAGAAACTTTTGAGCATACGTAAAAGTAAATGGTGGACATGATGTAGAAATTAGAGAGAAATCAAATGTGCTTTGTAGCCAGTATACATTTTATGTTCACGTTACTGAGCAATTTAAGAAAACCAGTTTAAGCCCCACATTGAAAACATCCTTTGGCACTACCACTAGTAAGCTAAAGACCTAGAATCCTCACTGGAGCAATCGCATGCATTACAGATGCTAGCCATTTTGTTCATTTCTGAGTTAGCAACTCCATTGTTCTGTAGAAGCCCAGGGAGATCAAGGACAGAAGAAATTACATAGTGGGGGACTGGAGCAGCGTCTTTTGGGGCAGTTACTGTCCTATTTATCCAGACCGTTGCTTTCAAACCTGCATTCAGGCCTCCTTGAATGTCTGTATCTAGAGAGTCACCAACCATCACACAATCCTGAGGCTGAACACCCAGAAGTTCACAGCAGTGATGAAATATGGATGACGCCGGTTTCTCTTCTTTCTGCTCTCCACCCACTACGATAGCATCGAAGTAGGGCTGGCAAGCACAAGCTTCGATCTTTTCTCTCTGGGTCTGTGTGTCTCCGTTTGTCAGTAGAAGCAAACGGACAACTTTTCTAAGGTCACTGAGCATCCCTCTGGTCTCATCTGCTAAGGTCAAATGTTTCAGGCGGGTGGTTTTCCAAAGGAAATAACATTCCGAAGCCAGATTGCGATTGGCGTTTCCTCCCTTTGTCTCTTGTATCGCTTCTTCCCAGTGTTGAATCCTTAGGTCAGTAATACACATCTTAGCAGGATCATGACACTCTTTGAGAAGTTTGGCTTGGACTTTATCACAGATCATGTGAGCTTCTCTCTCATCACAGTGATGCACTGACTGCAAAGCATCTATCACCTATTAGCAAAACAGAACCATGTTAGTGTGATGGATTATTTTTCCGGTCCTAGGAAAGAAAATTGTAGCAGTGGAACAAACATGGGGTTAAGAGCATCATTTGCATCAGTGAGCCTTTTAGGATGCTTTTAGTCTTGCTGCGTGTATTTGCAGAGCCTCAGACCAGGTCCCTGGACCCCACACTGAATCTGGATGGGTTCCCTCAATGTCTCTTCTTTAACTCTTACTCATTGTGGGTTTTTAAAAATTTCTTTTCTCTAACGTGTGCTTCTCCATAAGCCTCCTCCACTCATGTCACACTGATATGAGTGAGTGATAAAAGTTTATTCTGCGGCCAAAGGCCATCACAATCCGCCAATCAAAACAACATAAAAATATCATAAAATAACATTAAAATAACTTTAAAACAGTCTGACCCACAAGAAACTAGTATTTAAATATGTTAAGTTCCCTGATTAAAAACAGCGTTAGCTCGGATTTTCTTAGCTGCTAAAGCAAAGAGTGACACTTTGTAGGAAACATCAGGATTGGTGTCTGATAGGAGAAAGAGCAGCTTCTCTGGATCTGGAGAAAGATTTAGGGCCTTTAGAATCGCTCCGAGGAATTTAAGTTCCTCCTTCTGTGTGCTGATGCTGCCCCCGGTAAGTAGAGGGTCCAGGGCTGTAGTACCCTCCAACTCTTCCTCAGGTGGCATCCTTCCCACTCCCCCAGGGCTGCCTCGCCATTTTTCTCCACATGAGGTCCCACACCAGCCTCTTCTGCCTTGCCCTCTTTTGGGCCCTGCCCACCCAACAGCAGTGTTGTGTCACTTCCTGTACAGCCCTGTTTACATTGAGCCAGGCCATCTGGAGCATACTGCTGCCCAGGACTTGTCCCCACACCTGGTTCACACAGCTACTACATTTGGATGCTTTCTTCTCTCGCAGAAGTTACTTGCAGCAAACATGGAATGTGAGCTGCGAGTCCTGTATCTCAACTGCTTCTGCACTGTTCAGAATTTCAACATGTACCTCTAAAGTTACAGAAATGTCTAAAATGGATACCCATGCAATTCCTGCCCTTCCTTATATTGCTCAACCAAATAAACAAAGCCGCCAAAGTGGGTTGCTAGTGAATGTTACACCTACACCTAGAGAAAGCCGTTAGCAATGGGGGTTACTACACTTGTATTCCCAGCGAGTTTGAAAATGTTATAAAAAATACTGCTCACACTTTCTATGTATTCCCACCGATGTATTAAGAGTTTGAAAACGTTATAAAAAATACTGTTCGCACTTTGTTTGGCCCCTTTAGCTGTGACGACCTCTTCCAACCATTCATAAGCCGTGGTATCCAAAAACCCTTTTAAAGCGATATTTTTTATAACATTTTCAAACTCTTAATACATCGCTGGGAATACAAAGTGCGGTAACCCCTAATTTTAGACCTATGCTTCTGTAAATTAGTTTCTGGTAATACTATTGGGCCCTGACCTGGATGGCCCACGCTAGCCTGATCTCGTCAGATCTCAGAAGCTAAGCAGGGTCAGCCCTGGTTAGTCTTTGGATGGGAGACCACCAAGGAAGTCCAGGGTTGCTGTGCAGAGGAAGGCACTGGCAAACCACCTCTGTTAGTCTCTTGCCATGAAAACCCCAAAAAGGGGTCGCCATAAGTCGGCTGCGACTTGACGGCACTTTACACACACACAATGCTATTGGAGTTTCAGTTTTTATACGACACTTGCAACAGTAGTTATCCTGTTGTAACAACATGGTATAACACAGTGGTTCCCAAAGAGGGCAGTACTACCCCGAGGGGGGTGGGATTACCTGGGGGCACTAAGAGGCAAGGGGGCAGCAGGGGGGCGCGAGATGTGGCCCCCTTCAACTGTGTTGTTCACTAATTTACAATAGACCAAGGTAAGGCACCATGCTGGCAAATTTGGTGGAAACTATCAGATCCCCCCCGACTTTGAAGAGCTGGTACCACTGGATCAAGTTCATCAGTTTTGTTGAATAAATTTCAACCAAAAAGTCTTAATTTGATTTTGAACAATGTGCAACTGATTGGTACTATTTTGAAATTTTATTTTATTATCTTCTTTAGTGAGTCATGCAAAACCCCTATTTTGAATAATGCTTTTTATAGGGTAGGGGGTGCTGGGGTCGAGTTCGTGGAACCAGGGGGGCGGTGGCCCGAAAATTTTGGGAACCCCTGGTATAACATATGGGGGTGGAAGAGAGAGAAAAGTTGGTACATTAGAATTTTGTTTATGTAAAGATAAATGTTTGGTTTTTTTTGGGGGGGGCCATCAGGTCAGAGCTGAATTATGGAGACCCCAAGGGGTTTTCAAGGGAAGACACGTTGCCTTTGCTTGCTTCTGTAGCAACCCTGGACTCCCTGGGTGGTCTCCCTTCCAAATACCAACCAGGGCAGACCCTGCTTAGCTTCCGAGATCTTGTTATGTAGAAAATACTCGCAATACTGATAACAAGAAGCTGGAGAAAAAAACAGTACAACTCACTATATTTAAAAATTCATTAACAAAGTGCTAACAATAAGACAACCACAACAAAGTGCAGGATTACAAAAAATTACACACAAAATATATACAAAAATAGTTATTTACAGGATAGTTATCACGAGCATAATAGCAAACTCCAAATAACCAGTCAACAGTCTGTGTCCAAGGCAAAAAAATTCTTCAGATCCAACTATGGACGACAATTTGATTTGACACTTTGTTAAATGAATTTTTGAATATAGTGAGTTGCACTGATTTTCTCCTCTAGCTGCCGAGATCTGGCTCGCCTGGGCCATCGAAGTCAGGGCATAGCCAGAAATGGGATCCCCCACAACCCCAACATGCTGCCTCCTTCCTTCCTGCAGCGCAGTTCTTCCTTGTCCCTTTCGTGCAAGGGGGCGGGGAAAGAGGGGATGGACGTACCGCCTCGATGGCTGCCCTGCTCGCCGCGGCCGTGTCGATCAGCGTGTTGTCCAAGTCGAAGAAGACCGCCTTGATCCCTTGCAGCCCCATGGCCGCCGCCGCAGCTGCTACTGATGCCACCTGCGCTCCGGGACGCCGCCCTCCTCCCGGGCCAGCCAGCGGGCTCGCGCTCGCTGGAAGCGCCCAGGAGCCGCGAGGCTGCACGCGCGGAAAAAGGGGACGATGACGACTGCAGCCGACCAGCTGGGCGCCGCGGCCGGGGACCGCGGCCGGAGTGGTACTGCGCGTGCGCAATGCGTTCCACGGGGTGGCGGACCTCTAGCGCAGCGTCCAATGCACGCCCAAGGGAAGGGGAGGCGCTCGGGGAGATCATGTCCAGCGCTGGAGGAAATCTGCCTTCCCTTTCGTTTTTTGTTTTTTTTAATTTTTATTGGTTTTTAGGATACAAAATTAAAAAGGGACTGGAAAGGGAAAGGGGAAACAAGAAGGAATAGTTTTACAATAGTAGAAAAGGGCAAGAGTCCAGTAGCACCTCAAAGACTAACAAAGATATTTTCTGGCAGGGTGTGAGCTTTCGTGAGCCACAGCTCACTTCTTCAGATACAGCTAGAATGTGAATCCATCTGTCTTTTAAGTAAAGGAGAGTGAATTCAGACAAGCATTAGTATGTAAATGTTAACAGTACGTAAGTGTGAATAGCAGGCATGATGGGATGAGGTGCGGTACGCACAAGAGTCTGTGATGTCCAGGGGAGAGATGGGTGTGGAGAAATCAGCATTGGTACTGAGCCATGAATGCAAGGTCTTTATTCAGCCCAGGTAAATGCATTGACTTTAGTTTGAATATCAACTGTAATTCAGCAGTTTCTCTTTTCAATCTCCCTTTCACACATGCCTTTCACACATCTCCCTTTCCATCACGCCTGCTATTCACAT
This sequence comes from Euleptes europaea, assembly GCF_029931775.1. Lineage (NCBI taxonomy): Eukaryota > Metazoa > Chordata > Lepidosauria > Squamata > Sphaerodactylidae > Euleptes > Euleptes europaea. The sequence continues at coordinate 34,200,356 of NC_079318.1, read as the reverse complement.
TTACATACTGCTAACATTTACATACTAATTCTTGTCTGAATTCACTCTCCTCTACTTAAAGACAGAGGGATTCACATTCTAGCTGTATCTGAAGAAGTGAGCTGTGGCTCACGAAAGCTCATACCCTGCCAGAACATATTTTTGTTCGTCTTTAAGGTGCTACTGGACTCTTGCCCTTTTCTACTATTGTAAAACTATTCCTTCTTGTTTCTCCTTTCCAGTCACTTTTTAATTTTGTATCCTAAAAACCAATAAATATTTTTTAAAAAAAAAACAAAAAACATCCCCAGCGAGCCAGGCTCAGGGGGGATAACAATAATTAAAACATAAGTACATCCAATATATAAATCCAGTACATCCTTAAAACCATAATCATTAAAACCATTAAAACCCTACTCAGATGGCCGTAACTAACCCTAGGTGCCACAGCGACAAATGTCAGCAGATCCGCCTACCGGATTTCAAGATGGGGGCGGGATGGGGAGGCCAGTAAAGATGGGTCTTCTTGCGGCTGTCCTCAATTATAGGCCTTGTGGAATAGCTCCGTTTTACAGGTCCTGCGGAATACTAAATAATAGAAACTAATACACTGCCTCTTGTCATCAGAGGATCTTCATTGCCTTATCCATTCAGAAGCTTTTTGCTGATGTGTTCTGTATAACCGAAAGGTTTGCGTATTCTTCCAATAAATATTAATGAAATGTTAAATGTCTCTTACTGTTTTATTTCTTCCATTACCGAAAAAATACAGTAACTTTTTCAATAGCTATTAAGATGTGAAGGTTTTAAATAGCCACTCTATCATCAGAGTCCAAAATAACATGCTTCCTACCTTTGACTTGCGCTACAGAGCTAGAGAAAGGATCTCTATGGTGAACCTGATTTTTATTTGTAGGTTGCACATCAAGAAACTGCAGAATGAGAGATACAGATCTGGCTAAGCAGATGTTGCCACACCAATTTTGTATATTTTGTAATTGTGAAGCAAAAATTTAGTGTAAACAGGAAAGTTCCAAAACTAGCATAGAAGGCAAATTACAGATTTCAAATTTTGGGTTTTATTAAAAATCCAAGTGCTGTGACATGCAAAGCAATTTTACAGTTTGAGGTTGGCCATAACAGGATTATAATTGCTTCATTCCAGTCATGGTAGAATTTGCTAGAGGGAAATGCATGTGTCAGGCTGGCAGGAAATAGAATGATTCACTGCCTTGTCCTCAGTTTCCTGATCGGACTTTCGCATGTATATACGTGCTCAAGAAGAAACAACATATTAATAAGAATACAAAAAAAGAAAAGAAAAGGTGGATAAAGGGATGGCAAGGAATCTTAGGGACCTGTACATCCTGGCAGATACATTGCTATGGTGGGCTACAGCACTGTTCAGGCCAATTCATACATTATGGAGTACACGTGTTGGCTCTGGGGACCACACCCTGTGTAACAGTCAGATGGGAGTTGTGGGTTTTCCTCAGTACCTGTGTGTGCAGTGTCCACTTAAGATTGGGACACAGCATGCATAGAGAACAGACGCTAGAATTTCCCTCATAGTTTCTTGACTGGAAATGTTCCTGACGGGCAGTATTTGGCCCCCTGGGAAAACCCACAAATTCCCTGTAAGTGGAAGACTAACAAAACATGCAAAAGAGCGTGGTATTGGTTAAAGTGTCAGACTAGGATCTGGGAGACCCAGGCTCAAATCCCCGCTCTGTCAATCAATCAGTAATTTATTTGCAGTCATAGACCATCAAATAAAGCAAATTTACATAGTTAAATAGAATAGGATAAAAACAAATACAAAATAGATTTGCTATTAAAATGGTTAAAAATGGCAAGATTATCAAGATGCATAACTAATTAATATCCGGACAAATACTAAATGTGGGCAAAATTAGAATGCTTGATAATATCCTAAAATTACAGTGGCTAAAACTAGAAGGAAAAACAAACAAACAAACATGTATTCAAACTGCAGGATCAACTGGTATCCATTCTCTATTTCCTTAGCTATTGTAGGTTCTTAAGCAAACTCTGCCTGATTTTAATTGCTAGCCAAGCAAACCTGGCCATGCTTGCAGATAAGTTAGCCATTGTATCCGATAGGAGGAGCTCTAAACGTCGCTTTCTTAAAGGTCTGGGGCAGTCCACTAATAATGGGATCAATGAGCCTGTACGAATGTGATCATAAAGATTACACTCAAATAGCACGTGTTCGATTGTTTCAAGTGCATCGTGTTTACATATGCATTTACGTGCTTCTACTGGTCCCCGCTCTGTCATGGAAGCTTGCTGATGACCTAGGGCAACTCATGTACTCTCAGCCTGACCTACCTCATAGGGTTGTTGTGAAGATAAAATGGAGGAGAGGAGAATGATGTAAGCTGCTTTGGGTCCCCATGGGGGAGAAAGGCAGGATATAAATCAAGAAAATAAAAGACTAGGCTAAGTATTTTGCTGTAGCAGTCTCGTGTTCCGGTACATGTCAGTAACGTGAGAACATAGTTTCATTAAAAAAATATTGTACATGTTTAAACAAATTTTAGAAATTATTCATATTCATTATTGAAAAGAGCTGTTCACAAACATAATGTTGTCCAAAACATAAGCAGAATGTTTAAAGGAGACTTCATTTGAGGATAATTTGGTCCTAGATATGAAATTTACTAACAGTAACATCAGAATCAGCAGAGCAATGGCTCTGTAATAGAGAGTACTATTTACCAGTATATTGACATTGTAGTCATAAGCAGAGTTACACCCTTGAATTCTATTGAATCAATGGGCTCAGAAGGGTGTAACTCTGCTTATGACTGCACTGGCAATCACATAATAAAAGAAATAATTTCTCACGCTGAAACTGATTTTCAGCACCATCCTTAATTAACAGTGTTATATTCTTTTAAATCGTTAACTTCAAGGGACTTAGAAGGGTGTAACTCTGGTTGGAAACATCAAAAGGAAATCCAGTGCCACTTTAAAGACAAACCAAATTTATTCCAGCATATGCTTTTGTGAGTCAGGGCTCATTTCATCAGTTGCAAGGATAACTCTGTAAGGGTCTTTAAAATATGCCTTTTACTTGAGAAAGTATTTTTCTTCACCCATTCTTGAGATAACAGCCACTCACTACCTCTTCCTCAGGTACTTTCTACCTGCCTGGCTATGTCATTGCATTTGGCAGCTATCTTAGCTGGCAACACTATGCAGGTGTTACTTTGCTTCAAGAGCAGGGGAATCAAGAACAGATGCTCTTCTTCAGGATCAGGAGGCCGGAACAGAGCATGTGCAGTGGGTCCAGCCAGAACAGCTTCCTTACAAGCTTATATTATGTTCAGTTGCCTTGAGCTCCTGTGCAATGCTCCAGCCTCCCCCCCCCCACCCCCAATATCTGCTCTGGCACCCCACAGTGTTGCCCAGAGGAGCAGATTGACAGGCTGTGCAGTACCCCATGGGTCATACATTTGACACCACTGCAGTAGAGCTAGGGGTATTACAAGTATTGAAAAATAAAGTCTGGAACAAATCAGAGAAGACTAGAAAACCATAGTAAAGAGAGGATATGTAGAGCTTAAAAAAGCAAGACAAAACACCACTTTTTAAAAGTGTATAGTGCCCAGGCTTTTCTTTCTTACCTGCTAAAAGAGATTCATCAAATGTAATGAATGTGAAAAGTAAGAGCAAACCACCGGTTGTTTCTGCTCACTTCATCTGCCCCACAATAAAAGGAGTAGTTGTTTACTACCTGTCTTACTATTTTTGTAATAGCTCTCCAGGTACAGCCACACACTCTATCAAACCAGTCATATCTGATATATGATGACAAGCTTATACAAGATGAAATGATTAATATAGCCAGGTGGATGTCAAATTACAGCAGTAAAGCTTTCTTTATGAATGTTTGTAAAACTATAACCTTTAGACAGAATTAAACGTCACCTACTTTTCAACCTTTGTTTTGAAGATAATGTGTAACTACTGAGATGTTGAAAAAAGGCCACAAGAAGGACAGGGAAAAACCTGACAGTCATACTTTCGTCAGGGTATTATTATTATTGGGTTGGCAATGAGGGGTTATCAATCCAGTATGAAAAGCAGAGGAGGAGGATTGAAGAATAGAGGATAGTGATGCAGGTTCATGTAAAAAAATACCAGCTATATCTTAAAACAAATTAACAACTATTTATTGCTAAGTTGGTTATGACATGGTAAAAATTCCTGCTTTAATTAGAAGACATATTTCTGTGTGGAGCTGAGATTTTAATTAGTGTTGGCAATTGGGAATATGGAACCAACCAGAAAGCTGCAGTGACTCGACGTTAATCGATTCAGGATGAGAGAGATGTGAATTTACACCTGAGTAAACAGCTCAAATTCGGGCACTCCAGCTGAACTGGTTTACAAATAAGGCTGTTTATCCTAACCTAAAGGGAACTTTAGACTGCTTTTCAAAGGTATCCTGAGAATGGAAAATACATCACCTGGCAGGATTCAGAGGAGGATTGGTTTCCTGATTAAGCCTCTGTCATCTGTTATTCATTAATCTCCTATTATAAATTTGTTGATACGCTGGGAACTATAGTTCTAAATCAAACCAGTTTTCTAGGATTAAGTAGATGGTGGCATAGTGTTTTGCCAGTTTGATGTATAAGGTTACCATCAGAATACTCTTCCTGCATGGGCTACTTAACAACATTAATACCATTATTTTATAAACTTAATATTTTTAATAGTGGGAACTGGAATTTCTTATGTGTAACTACCAAGACTTACCATCTGGCCTGCGGGGGGGGGGGGGAGTTGTACTCATCGAATGCAGCCAGGTGCTTTTCAACAACCTCTCTGTTCAACCAGCAGCCCAGACACTGTGCCTTGCCTACTACAATCTCTAGATGAGCCTGTTCTCTTGTTCAGGGGAAAAAAATGAGGCAAAATAGGCATTGAGCCTATTTGGGACTGTGGTATAATGCTGTGGCATGTTGTAAATAAAAGGTAAAGGTCCCCTGTGCAAGCACCAGGTCATTCCTGACCTATGGGGAGACGTCACATCCCGACGTTTACTAGGCAGACTTTGTTTACGGGGTGGTTTGCCAGTGCCTTCCCCAGTCATCTACCCTTTACCCCCAGTTAGCTGGGTCCTAATTTTACCGACCTCGGAAGGATGGAAGGCTGAGTCAACCTTGAGCCGGCTACTTGAAACCGACTTCCGTCGGGATTGAACTCAGGTCATGAGTAGAGCTTGGACTGCAGTACTGCAGCTCACCGCTCTGTGCCACGGGGCTCCTATGTTGTAAGTAGGAAACTATCTATGTAATTTCTGTACTGCTTAATGTGTCTTGTGAATACTTATGCTATGCTTCAGTTCTTTCAGGTGGCTCCAGACTTCTAAAATCCTAATGCATTGGGTATTGAATGTCCCATTTGGTCGATTGTACTGTTTCACTATGTGTAATCTGCCTTGAGTCCCTGTGAGAAAGGTAGACTGTAAATAACGTAAATAAAACAAATAGGAGTGAGGGAGCCTTTCTTACCTTGTCCAAAAAGCCATTCTGTCAGGGGGAGTCAGAGCAGAGAATACTTGGGTAGAGGCATCTGTGGTTCTTACCCCTTCACACAGGGTGGCATCTTCAGAAGGCTTTGCTAAGCCAAGCTGTCTCATCAGAGCATATTGAGATAGACAGTCCTGCAGATACATGGGCCCTAGGCCATGAAGGGCTTTGAAGGTAATACTCAGCACCTCGAATTGAACCGTTTTGTCAGGATTCAGTTTCAACTTGTTCACCCTTGCCAGTTTAACCACCATAGCTTTGCTCTCCAATCTATTAATCTGTTTTAAATCAAGTATTTCAGGTATGTGGCATAATGATATAGCAATGGGACGTTTTAGGCACTTCTGGAATGTTGCAGGAGGAAATCCTGGTTTCTTACGAATCCAAATATACCAGCATATTATGTGTACCCTAGCCCTTGATGTCCCCCTCTCAGTGGATTTTTGATCTGCACAGGGCCACCCATAGGAATTAGATATATGATACTAGTCTACTTTATAATGCTGTTGTAAGCATTGCAGCAAGGCATGTGAAGTGCTTTGAATGTGTCTGCATTTCTTATGTTTTGTGCTGTTTTATTGCATTGTTTTCTAATGGGGTAATTCATTTTTATTACAACCGTTTATACTGCCCCTCTTACATTGGTTACTGAGCCCCGTGGCGCAGAGTGGTAAGCTGCAGTACTGCAGTCCAAGCTCTGCTCACGACCTGAGTTCGATCCCGACGGAAGTAGGTTTCAGGTAGCCGGCTCAAGGTTGACTCAGCCTTCCATTACTTCTGAGGTCGGTAAAATGAGGACCCAGCTAGCTGGGGTAAAGGTAGATGACTGGGGAAGGCACTGGCAAACCACCCCGTAAACAAAGTCTGCCTAGTAAACGTCGGGATGTGACGTCACCCCATGGGTCAGGAATGACCCGGTGCTTGCACAGGGGACCTTTACCTTTTTTACCTTACATTGGTTAAATTTTGTTATCCACCTTGAGCCTCGGTAAGAAAGGCAGGCTATAAATAAAGAAGCAAACAAAAAAAGATATGTATGATTATTCCTAGTTCTGAAGCAAATGAAATATGCCCAGATTCTTATGATTTTAAAAATTAATATCACAGAGTTACCACAGAAGTGGAAAAGTAATAGGTGTATATTCGTGTTATTCTTTGTATAGTCAGGAGCTGCATTTAGATGATTTCCATCTGTTCTTTCCACCCCTGGAGGACCTCTTGCGTGACAGTCCCTAGTTCATTTTTTTTTCTCTCTCAGCAACGGTACCGCCCTGCCAGGAAAAAGTTTAAGTAACTCTTAATTACCCACAGTTGTTGAAACCAGATACATTTACAAGTCAGGGTGTAAATCAAAGTTTGGTGCGTGAGCTCGGGTGATGCAAGGTGGTTTTCTCTTCAGCAATATCCTTCCTGTCTTGAGCAACAGAGTCCGGGCAAGAGCCAGAATCCTCTTTTACCCCTTAGCTGAAGGGCAGCCGCTTCCTTCCCTTAAAAAGGAGCAGGACGAGACAGAGCCAGCAGCAAAAGTCAACCATGGCCAACAAAAAGACAGCTGCCGCTCAATATTTTGAGGATTTTTTGGCTGCCGTTAAAGAGAAGGAGAACGAAGAACTGCTGATGAGTTTCCGAGGAGTGCTGTATCCTGAACGCCTTTGCAGCCCTGAGACCTTCGAAGCGCTGGAAGCCCTGGAAGCCAGAAAGGATGATGTTCTCATAGTTGCTTATCCAAAATGCGGTAAGTGTCCACTTTTGAAGCTCGACATTAAAAAGGGAAGGGCTTTAGTTATCACTTCGCCTCTGGCCATTGATAATGGATGTGCAAGTTAATTTGTAAAGAACGAAAAAGCTGCCCTGGGCTCCAGTTTACCTGAAAATCACACCTGTTTTCTTCCATGGGCACTGCTTCCTGTCCCAATAGGCTGAGATGTGCAATGCAAAAAAGGAAAAACCCCTTGAATGCACTCTTCCGACACGTTTTCAGATTATTTGTTTTAGTGGCAATGTAAACGAGTTTGTTAGGCAGCAGACTCCACAAACCCGTTTTGGAAGAAGTGTTTTCTGCAGTGCTGTACTTTTGCAAACGCCCTTGAAACAATGCTGAAGTTAAGTTAGGATTGGCTTCGGAATATGGGAACCCAGGGAACTGTATCGACAGGTTCAGCCCAGAGAACTAACATGGATGTCACTGTGAGCAATTCAATTAATTACAAGGGTGCCCCTTTTTTATCAAGAAGACCCACTTGCAGAGAGGGAATAGGCACCGTTAGGATTATGGCAATACACCAGCTATAGCAACCCATACATGTAGGGGCAAGATTGCATGAGATGTAGAGAAACTTTATTATTCCCATCCTTCTCATTTCCCTGCATCTCATGCAATCTTGCCCCTACATGTATGGGTTGCTATAGCTAGTGTATTGCCATAATCCAGTGTACTATATTAGGCATTAGTATAGTTGTGTTTTTTCTGTCCCTGAGCGTAGCCTTTGGAGCTGAAAAGTTGTGGGGGGAGAGATTATGGGGAAAGGGGCTTTTTAATCCCCCCCATCCAAAAATCACCATCCTTCTAGCTCCTGTTTTGCTTCACTGGGAAACAAATGCCATAAGGCAGGGGTCGGCAAACTCATTAGTCAAAAGAGCCAAATATCAACAATACAACGATTGAGATTTCTTTTGAGAGCCAAATTTCTTAAACTTAAACTATATAGGTAGGTACACTGTTTATTAACTTAATAAACTTTAATTAAAGTTTTAAGTCTTAATTAAACTATAGGTACACTGAATAAAACTTGATATCATACTTAATAGTGATCTTATTTATTCATAAAAATTAAATTGTAAGTCCCTGCCATTTCCCCCTTCCCGTCCGTAGTCCTCGTCTGGAGGCCTGGTCTACCGCCATAAAAGCCTATTGGTAGACCTGGCCTCCGGCTGAGTCCCATTGGGAGGCCAGGTCTACCCATTGGCTTTCTTGGCAGTAGACCTGGCCTCCGGAGGCCCTTAGAAGCCAATGGGTAGACCTGGCCTCTGAAGGGGGACTTTTCCCCCTCCTTGGAGTCCAGGTCTACCGCCAAGAAAGCCCGTGGGTAGACATGGCCTCCCAATGGGACTCAGCCGGAGGCTAGGTCTACCAAAGGAAGCCCGCCCCGCCCAACAGCTGATAGGCGGGGGGGCAGGAACCGCCGAGCCGCCCGCCCAGCAATCACACGGCTAGAGGGGAGGGGAGGCTTTAGCCTCCCAACCATTGAGGGCAAGGGAAAGGGGGACCCGGCCATTCTCCACGGCGGGGGGGGGGGGGAGAGACAATGCGCCCTCTCGCCCGCTCTCTCCCAGGCGCGCCAGCTCCGCAGCCCGGCTGCCGGCACGAGCGGGCGCAAGAGCAGGGGCTCCGAGCCAAGTTCGGAGAGCCGCACTCAGCGGGCCAAAGAGCCGCATGCGGCTCTGGAGCCGCAGTTTTGAGACCCCTGCCTTAAGGGAAAGAGTTTTAAAAGACCCTAGCTGCATGTTCTATATGTAGAAAAATGTTGTAGTGGCACTGCATTAATCTGTTCATCTGGAATACTCAACATTGGCCATCTTCTGTTTGGTGGGATGTTTTAGGTTTAGAAGCTCCTGAGATAATGGCCTTTCTTGTTACTGGCAGATGTCTACTTAAGTTTTGAAAGATTATAGGGTTGCCAACTCAGTGTTGGGACATTCCTGGAGATTTGAGGATGGAGCCTGGGGAGGACTTCCATTTCTCCCGTACTCTGTGGTATATTACCCAATCTGCCCTTTGAAGCTGCCATTTCCTCCAGGGGAACCGATCAGGGTGCAAACTCTGGGTTGGGAAATTCCTGGAGATTTGGGGATGGAACCTGGTGGGGGTGGGGAGCAAAGAGACCTCAGCAGGTTATAATGCCATAGAGTTTACCTTCTGACGCAGCCATTTTCTCCAGGGAAACTGATCTCTGTCACCTGGCGATCAGTTGTAATTCTGGAAGATCTCCAGGGTCCACCTGGAGCAGGGTTTCCAGCTCTGAGTTGGGAAATACCTGGAGATTTTTGGGGTGGAGCCTGAGGAGGGCAGGGTTTGGAGAGGGGAGGGACTTCAATGCTATAGAGTCCAATGGCCAAAGTGGCCATTTTCTCCAGGTGAATTGATCTCTATTGGCTGGAGATCAGTTGTAATACCAGGAGATGTCCAGCCACCACCTGGAGGTTGGCAACGCTATGAAAGAAAGTGGTAGTTATTTTTATGCTGGTGGCCACAGGTGTAGCAGAGTTATGCATGCTTAAATTCTGCATGTTTCATGTAAATGTATCCTGAGTTGGGTGGCTAATGTCCCTGGAATCTCCTTATGACTCCATTCCCTTTTCTGTTCCAGGCACTAACTGGATGCTACATATTATGAATGAAATGATAGCTGCTATTCCAAGTAACAGGGATTTACCACCACCCAACCACTTCCAAATGCTTGAATTTGGACCCCCAGAAAAAGTTCAGGTCAGTATGAATTCATAGAATTAGTTTAGGAATCAATTGGGGTTTAACTGTACAATCCTATGTAGAGTTACTCCAGTCTAAGCCCATTAATTTCAGTGAGAGACTAGTAAACTCGGCATAGGACAGCACTGTAAATGTGTTTAGTTTACAATATCCCACACAGGAATATGACACTGTACTCATTGTCACAGAGAGTTAGAAATATAAAATGATCATACTTCTATTGAATGGTCTAACTTGGTTGCCAGTGGGCTAGCCTAGATTTCCCCTGACAACCTAGACATATCCTGCCCTACAGTATATACTATGGAAGCAAAGCTAAAGGAGGATTGCCAGGCAATTCCTGGTAAACAACGGGAGGGTTGTAAAGGGGAGAGCAAATGGGGGGCATGGAGTTCCTGGCTATTCCTAAAGCTACTCGGACGTGACAAAAGGTAGCTGTAGGAACCACCAGATTTTCCAGCGATTCGTAGAGCTACCGTTTGTCACTTCTGGATAGCTCTAGAAATCATTAGGAACTCCATGGTCAGAACCTAGGGTCCAACCTCCAGGTACTAGCTGGAGATCTCCTGCCATTACAACTGATCTCCAGCTGATAGAGATCAGTTCACCTGGAGAAAATGGCCGCTTTGACAATTGGACTCTATGGTATTGAAATCCCTCCCCTCCCCAAGCTCCGCCCCAAAAACCTCCTGCTGGTGACGAAGAGGGACCTGGCAACCCTATCAGAACCTCCTGTGGTATACAAGGCCTTATTTTTCTTTTAAATGTTTATCCCCAGGACAATCACACCCCTCCCATTTGGTTCCAGTTTCTGCCCGCCAACCAGCTGAGCTGAGGCAAAGTCTGCAATTTACCTGGAGATCTCCCTCCATAAGCAGGCAAATGGGAGATTGAAAAGGAGATATGTGTAAAGAGGATGCTGTCCTTTGCATGGTCACACTTCCCTAACAGTCACACACATGCATACAGACACACACGTGCACAGGCCTAACAGGTCCTTTTCAGTTCTCCCTCCCATGCGTGTAAAAAGGTCATAGCCAATCTGGGTCTGGTAGCAACAACCCAACAGAACCTTGGCCAATAGAGAAACACTAACATATCAAAGAGATCCCATGTTTTCATTTCTAGCTATGAAACTTTGCCTACCTGGCAGGGTGAGGTTTTTCCCAGCCTTGGTTCCACCACAAGCTCTGGTCAGTCCCCATAAATATCAACCCCCTTCTGCTGTCATCCATGAAACCTGCTTCTTGTGCTCACAGATTAACTCAAGCCAGGAAGAAGCAAAGGCATACTGAGCTACTGGGTCCATCTTGTGCTGGGAAATTTCAGTGAGGACTCACTCCTCATTCCTACAGGTTATGCCCGTGGAAGTGAATTGAACAATTCTGGCAGATATGGGAATTATATCTGGGCATTGGAGTCCTAGCATCACTAACAAATGATATCAATTGAAAGATTGAGGTGTTCAGGGTCAGCATATTTGCAAATATATTGATGTGAGGGAAAAGCAAAAGCTAATTCTCTTTTTTGAAATATTAATGCCACCTCCACTATTAGAAATAATATCATTGGTTGTCAGTCCAAAATTAACAAGGGAAATCTGGCCATTAACACTCAAGGGCTATTTATGCATGGTAATTAGCAGCCCATTCCAGGCTGAAATGCCCCGCATATTTTTTTGAATGTTTCATGCTGAACCGTCATTCTGGAAGTGACTGCGAAGCCAGCTCATATCTGCTTTGCATTACAAAAGAACCCATTTAACATGACCTTTGGTGTTTGCTCTGCACTTGGCTCGAATAATCCCCTGAACGAACCATGCAAAACAACAGTGGCGCCTTAGCTATGCACAAGCTGATAGCTATGCAAACAGGAACGAAGGAGCAGGCGAGTGGGGGTGGAATTTCTCCTTTTGCGTCTTGACCGTGAATAGGCATTTTAAAGTTGCATTTTAAAAAAGAGCTGTGAGAGAGCATCAAAATTGACCATGCATAAATGGCCATGTATTTCTGTGACTGAAGAAAACTATGGGTTAGATCCCACAGATCTGTTACACTAATAGCAGTGCTTTCTTCTAGTGAGATGAAACTTCCCCTGATGCAAGCACCTTCAAGTTACAACAGCGACATTAATTTGATGTAAATTTAATTTTAGAACATGAAAAACCAGCCCTCGCCACGTGTCTTTGCTACTCACCTCCTTTATGATGACATCCCCAAGTCTTTCATTCAGAAAAAGACAAAGGTAAGTAACCATCTTTGTGACTACTCTTATTGTACCTCATAGCAGTAATTGGGGACACTGGATATTGAAATAATGCAGATCTCATAATATCAGTTCTGCAAAAGTTACACGTATTGTAAATTCCGTTGTGCTAGTGGGCACATTGTTTCCTTTCATGACATCTCTGCACAGACAATGCCTCTGGAACTGAGGTGCCTTCAGACGTGGGGTTTACCATATCTCTGGGCCAATTCACACATTACAAAGTCCACATAGAGAAACGAATCCACAGTGAACTTAAGAGTCTTTCCTCACATCCAGAAGTCTCCTGGCAAAAATTCTTTTTGGACCCAGATTTGGCAATCAGTTGGATGCTGAATATGAAGCAAAGGGTGCCTCTGAGGAAAAATTACTTGAACACGTCTACTCCACTCAGCTTCTTGCCTCTTGTTGTGGCACTCTCTACTTCCCCAGAGCAAGTGTGAGAAATCCAAAACATTTAAGTGGGATAGGAGGATCTCCTCGCAGATTTTGATGCATTAATAGGTTCACATAATCTGGGATACTACTATTTAATTTAAACCACAGACATGTAATGTTATATACCTTTTGTTATTGTTTTAACAGATATTGGTGATATTTCGAAATCCCAAAGATGCAGCTGTATCCTTCTTCCATTTCTACAACAAAAATCCTTTGCTTCCAACTATCGCTTCATGGGATGAGTTCTTTCAAATGTTCATGAGTGGTGAAGGTATGTTTTATTAGAAATTTTTCCCTTGTGAATTTCAAAACTGTAGCAGTCTATTCCAAAATTCCGTCCAGTTTTAATATGGGAAAAGAAAGACACTTCAGACTAGGCACAATTTAGGGTCTTGAAATACACTGTAATATGTTGGAGTGAAACTTTAAACAGTTTCAGATGACCAAGGAGTGGCTTCCATGTGGACCTTCTGCTTGCAGCCAATCCAAATAGGAGGGCAGGGATAAGCTCACCTTCAAAATGCATGCCAACACTTCTGCACTGATGCAAAGGAGGAAAAGGGAGATGGTGGTAGTATCCCTACCTGCTCGCTGCTGATACTACAGCAGAGACACCTTTTTTTGCCCTTCCTGTAGAAGCCACCCACAAAGAGTTTAAATTATTTTCACACATTTTGACAGTCTTTTATATCAAGGTTAATCAGTCTGAGTCACAGTTACTCACAGTTTAGTTCATGCAACCAAGACGGTTTCAGCTAATAACTTTTAATTCATATAGATTTTAAATCTTATGGGCCAGAGTTAAGCACTTGCAAGTCTTATTGACTTCAGTAGAAGTATTAAGCACAAAATCAAACCTTCCCCACTAAAACTGATAGGATTTTAAAGTGTTTGACTTTGACTGGATCTACATTCAGCAGTGGGGACTGTTGTAGTGAAAAATAGCATCCAAAACTTTCATTGTGTACATAGTTCTGTATGTACTCTTTTTTGGGGGGATTATAGACCAAATTATTTTGTTTTAGTGATCATAAGGCTAATAATTTTTGATTACTGATATGAAATAGAATGATTAAAGCATTCTTCAAAGTGGTCTGGAATCTGTTGTAAAAGGGCATTTCTTCCTCATTTTGTAATAATGTTAATATTGGGGAGCATCTGATATACATTTGTAATCCTAAGAATAACTAGCATAGCATTGTGAAACTGCTTCCATATTCTCTAGAAGAATGCAAAATATCCATATTTTACTACTTGTATCATGGAGTGTATTAATGCAATCCTAAGAATATTTTCCTGGGAACAAACCCCAGCAAATAAAATGTGATTGACCTGGTGAGACCAGTTTAGAATTGCCCTCTAGCAATGCAATTTTAAGAACAGTTTCCTTGGAGTAAGCCCTACTGAATAAATCAGTAGGATTATTGGTAGACCTGTTTAGGATTGTTCTCTTACTCTGCAATGTTAAGCAGAATTACACTTTATGAGCATATTGACTTCTATGGACTATGCTGTAGCATTGCACTGTTAGGCTTATTGGTTGATTTCGCTGTATGTAAAATCAATATATCATGGCGAAGATGGAATTCAGATTCATTTATTTATATAGGGTGAATTCAACCATTTCCTCACTAGCCAGTTATCACGTTGATTTGTATCAATTGATTTTACATGTTATGAAAATGAACCTTCAATTGTATGTTAAGCATCTGCCTTAAACTGAAACAAATGGTGTAGTGTAATATTCTCCAGGGTTGACACATGTTGCATTTCATTTCAGTTTGTTTCAAGTCCTATTTTGACCATGCTCTTGCTTGGGACAAACATATGGATGATGAAAATATCAAGATCGTCACATTTGAAGACATGAAAGAAGTGAGCATTCTCAGAAATATTTTACCCACTCAGTTTTCTGATTCGATGAGATCATCCAGGGAATACTCTTAAACAAAAACAAAAAAATGCATTCCAAGTTTGAAGAAGACATACATAATGGATAATCTTTTATTTTCTTCTACATTATTTTGTAGTTTGTAATATCATTCATATGTTTTCAAAGCAAGATCCCATTTTATTATCTTCAAGGAGAGGAAATTAGAAAGGTTGTGATCATCCAGTAGTTGATTGACATTAAACCAATGAGATAATTGTTTTATGATATACTTTTTTCAGTGTTGTTTCAAGGCATCACATAAAATATAAATTAATGTGATGTAAGTTTAAATCTATCCAAAGTCCCATCTTAAGTATATTATTATTTTGTTCTTGTACTTACATCCAGCCAAAATATAGGCTGGATGTAAGAACAAGAACAAAATAATAATATACTTAAGATGGGACTTTGGATAGATTTAAACTTACCAGTTTTGGTGCTGCAAAGTCTTCCAGTTTTTTAAAAACATTTTTCATTTAGAAGGGCTTTTTTAATGGATGTGAATTTGGCTCATTGGGTTGGATCAAGTGATCCGTGCCACATTCTCCTCCCCTAGCACACTCTTCTGACCCTAGGAAGTGGGTTCCTGGGGTCATGGGACCCATGTGCACTAGTGGCCATGTGCGGGGGGAGGGCCTGCAGCGAGGATGTAGAAAAGCACATTATTCTCTCCTACTTTCTTAAGCACAGCTGTGCTCATGGAAGAAGGAAGAGGGGAAATTTCTCCCCCCTTCCACATGATTTCTGCAAATGTGGGAGTACTTTTCCTGGGGTAAGAAGGGACCACTCAGGGGAGACGGTGGCAAAGGTACATATCAGCTAATGCCTTCTACTGATGGATCTCTAGATCTGACCCATTGGAAATGTAAATTTTTGGCTCTATGAAATAGAAAATACTTGCATTTCAGTAAATGTAAGTGCAGAAATGGAATTTAAAAAGTTTTGTGGAATAGTATTTAATTATAGGAAATCTAAATAGAAATAGAAATGAAAAGTTGTAGAGTGGATTGATTGTTTAATTTTATATTGCTGACCAGTTTTTAAAGAGAGTAATATTTTGTATAGTGTTTTAACCAAAATGTATTGTTTTATACTGCTGGTTTGGGTAGGGCGATGTACCTGCAAACATTTTATGTTTGGTCTAAGGACCATAAGGATTTAAAAAATCAAATGTTGATGCTTTGCAATCAAACATTTTTGTGATGAGAACTTATCTACTGATGTTGTATATTTGATGCACCTAGTGACTATGGTTAAGCAGCCTACATTTATTGTGCCTTCCTTATCCTTGGGTTTTAGGGAAGGTTAGTATTTAACAACTTGCACAAAAATGTGGCGACAATATTTATGAAATAATAACTACATTTACTGTGTTGTTATTTTATAGAACCTTTATGAAGGAATGAAACAAATAGCCGCGTTTTATGAGCTGCCCCTGCCTGACGAGACCATTCAGTCTTTAGCAGACAAAGCCACATTTCAAGAAATGAGCAACAAATCCAGTGAAACTCATGGTTCATTTGCTTCTGTCCTTTTCAGGAAAGGTACTGTTTTATGCAGAATAATAATCTCATTCCAAAGTCCTGCATTGTGTTCTAAAGTGAGAAGTGGAGATGGTTTGCCATTGCCTTCCTCTGTAGAGTCTTCCTTGGAGGTCTCCCTTCCAAGTACTGATGCTGCTTAGTTTCTGAAATCAGATGAGATTGGGCTATACTATGCCACCTTCCCTCCCCAAGACATCAATAGCTAAAAGCAAAATTTTAGTAAACATTTATTTTGATACAAGTTCAATCTTCCTCCCCATATCATAAATAAAAAGAGGGGGTTGGCCATTGCCTGCCTCTAAGTGTGGGTCCCCCAGAGCAAATAATAGTTCTTACTTCTGAATGTGTCGGTCCAGAAGAGAGAGATTTTATTGCTGAAATAAACAACTTCTCTTTGAGAGTGTAGTTATTAATGTTTCCATGACTGTCACTGTATCTGCTGTTGCTGGCAAGAATGTGTAAAAACTTCCACCCATGTGGTTTTGCTGAATTGCGATATGCCAACTGCAGTTTCTGAACAGTCCTTAAAGGCATTCCATGGACAACATGCTACAGTAGTCTATTCAGTGGTCAGGTCATCCTTCTTGAGGGGCATCCATAACTGCCGCACCATCTAAGAATAACAGGATAGCATGGCCATGGGTGCTACCTGAGCCTTTTAGAACAATTCATAAATTCTGATACCTGGCTGAGGCCTTGCAACAGTCCTTTTAGAGTCCGGGGGTGGAGTCTAGACTAAGGTTGTTTATGCATGGGAGTTTTATTTGGGGCTCAAAGGTCGCTCGACCCACACTTTTCTGTTGTGAATCTATGCATCAGCAGTCACCAAGCTCAAATCAGGAAGCATTTGAGTTTCTGCCCCTTAAAACACTGCTTTGTAATTGGCTTTAGTGTTTTCTGTGAGAAAAACATCTATTCCCACCCCCCGTGGGAAACCCAATTGCTTTTTAACAAACCTTTTCAAAAAATTGAGCTCTTTAAAAGGAATGGGGGTGTGTGCTTTGGCTTATGCATGGAGATTTCACCTTGGCTGATCTCAGGAGAGATTGAAGAATCGGGTTATTACAGAAACGGGAAGACCCAAGATTGGCCAGGGCTGGGCACAAGGTCATCTCTAATGGATGGAAAACTAATGGATGGTTGTTCCAAGGAACAACCGAGTCAGACAGAGGGTGAATGTGAGTGAAAGTACCTATGCATAAATGACCTAAGTGTGAGGTGGAACCAAGATCAGAACTGAATGATTTTGGATGGATCCAGAGGTGGACCTGAGTGATTTGGAATGGAACCCAGTAAAAAAGTTGTCTATTCATCCAAGGCATGCAGTTAAAGCAAAAACCTAGCCAGGGGAATAGAAAAGGTATTTGCCCATTGCAATGGGCCACGAAAGCTAATGAACAGGATAGGACATTTTTTACAGTCGATTGACAACACTGTGTGTGCTGGATCCTTCATGGGCAATGCAATCCAGTGTGGTGTAGTGGCTAGAGTGTTGAACTAGGATATAGCAAACCTAAAGTCAAATCCCCACTCTGCCAGGAAGCTTGTTCACATTATTGTTATGAGGATAATGTGAGGACAGGAGAACAGTGAATGCTGCCCTGAGCTCCCTGATGGAAGAGTGAGATAAAAATATGCTAAATAAATACACAGATAGAACCTCATCCAGCATAGACAACGCAGAAAATCCCAGATCACTTGGAATATCACCTCCACATTGTTTGGATGTTGATCAAAGAAGATGCCTACATCTGTAACTGTGATTCATCTTTTAATCTTGAATGATAAAAGAATCCCATGTGTTCATATGATACAGAAGGCAGGTGTTCTGAGTAAATCAGAACAATAAAGTTACTTGTTTTTACAGTCCAGAATTATGTATCTATTGTCTGAACCCCTATGTATGAAGCCATAAATTTTATAATTAATTTGTCTTTGTTCCTATATAGGTGCAGTGGGTGACTGGAAGACATTGTTCACTGAAGCTCAGAGCAAGGAAATGGATGCAAAATTTGAAGAGTGTTTAGCAGGAACTAAATTGGGTGCTATGTTAAAATATGATAAATTCTGCACATTTTAAATTTGGCAACATCAGCAGTGCCATCCTAAGGAGGCAAGTCTCCTTAGAATGGTACTGCAAAAACATGGTGTTATGCTTATTAGCTATCCATTTTCTAAATGGGGATACAGTAAGTAAAGTGGAACAGATGTCTATGCACACAAAATTAACACACACACACACACACACACACATTTTTTGTTTCAAAGTCATGGACCTAAATTATTCATAATTTAAGTGGGAGGAGTTTAGATATTCACATTTATGTGTCATGAAAGGATTTTGTTCTTTGTGTGCCCCTGTCCTACTGTAAAGATATGGGACTAATTTTAATCTCTACAAATCCTATTTAACCTTTTGTACCTTCTGCTGAAATAGTTGAAACTACTTAGGGGACCCATGCCCATATTTTTTGGATTTATACTTAACAGTACAATCTCCGCATTACCTAGATTGTCACACTTATACATACACAATCCATATACGCGCCCCTTATATGCCCTTTCTGTGCTAATTAGCAAAACAGCTGAGAGACTGGACTGAATCTGTTCAGATTTTGATAGCATTAGGCTTAAAACACTACCTCTTAGTGTGCAAAATGTGTGCAATAGTACTGACCTATCATACAAGGTTGTTGCGAGGACTATTGAGAATATGTATGTGAACCACTTTGAATATTTGAAAGTTATATGTATGTGTAAAGTGCTGTCAAATTACAGCTGATTTATGGCAACCCCAGCAAGGCAAGTGAGAAGCAGAGGTGCTTTGCCTTTGCCTTGCTCTTCAGAGTCTTCCTTGGTGGTCTTCCTGCCAAGGACTAACCCAGCTTAGCTTCCAAGATCTGACGAGATCGGGCTATACTATACCATTCCACATCCTGAAAGAGTTATAAAGATGCTGATTATGATGATAAACATCTTATTTGATGCAAAAATCCTGTTTCAATTTTGCTTCCCCATCATATGAATCAAAACCATAAGTCTTTTGTTTTAACCCCATTTTCTGTTTCCTCGTGCTAAAATTTCCGATGTGGAAAAATGTGGAGACTGTTATACTTTGCGCTGTCAGGCCTTAAATGAAGACTTAGAAGAAAATAACTGTACTGCTGCTGCCTACAAGTGTACTCTTAAGCCATGTTACATCCTTCTAAGTCTACCTAGAAAGTGTAACTGTTTAGGATTGCACTGTACTTCACTAATTTGGCATCAAGACTAAAAAGAGAGAAAATAAAAGACAACTTTTAATACAGAAAATTACTGATCTAGGACAGAAGCCTAAATTAATCACACCCCAATTTTGGTTGATTATAAATTGGTTTATGGATGAAAGAACCTGAAACTGAAAATTGAAAAATGTCTGTACAGCATGTATTTGAAAGAGACTTCTGCGCCATCTTGTGTCTGCTACTAATATAGGCAATAATTCAACTATTTGTCTTTGCTGGATTTTATTAAGATAAACAAAGAAACAGCCAACATGAAACTGAATATTCAACAGGTAGTGCCATAGAAAAAATATCTGTTAATAACATGCCTGTATTATCAGATTACCGTAATACAATGGAATTATGTAGCAAGCTATTAAAATATATCAGCTTCATGAACTCTGGAGAATAAAACTCCAAGAATTGGATTTATTTCAAGCCCAAATTATGCAATCTCATTTATACATTGATACCACCATTGCTGTCCTCAACCACAGGCCTGGCAGAACATCTCTGTCTTACGGGTCCTGCAGAATTGAACGAAGTCCCGCAGGGCCCAGGTCTCAGTCAACAGAGAATTCCACCAGGCTGGGGCCATGGTTGAAAAAGCCCAGGTTGAAGACAGCTGGATATGTTTTGGGCCGGGGACCACCGGAAGGTTGGTTCCAGCCAAGTGCAGCACTCTTTGGGGGGTATATTGGGAGAGGTGGTGCCTCAGATACGATGGTCCCACACTGTTTAGGGATTTAAAGGTCAGTACAAAAATCTTGAACCTGATCCAGTATCAATCTGGAGCCAGTGCAGCTGGGGGAGCACTACTTGTATGTGTGCTCTCCAAGGGGTCCATGTAAGGACCCACACCGCAAGCTTCCTGGCAGAGAGGGGATTTGACTTCAGGTTAGCTATATCCGAGTTCTTTCCTGGATGACATCTGATTTTGTGGCAGTAGCAAACAGCAGGAGTCCAGCAGCACCTTAAAGACTAACAACGTTTCTGGCGGGGTATGTGTTTTTGTGAGTCACAGCTCACTTCTACCTGAAGTGTTATATCTGAAGCTGTGACACACCCTGCCAGAATCTTTTTTTTTGGGGGGGGGGGTTAGTCATTAAGGTGCCCTGACCTGGATGGCCCAGGCTAGCCTGATCTCGTCAGATCTCAGAAGCTAAGCAGGGTCAGCCCTGGTTAGTATTTGGGTGGGAGACCACCAAGGAATACCAGCGTTGCTGTGCAGAGGAAGGCACTGGCAAACCACCTTTGTTCGTCTCTTGCCATGAAAACCCCAAAAGGGGTTGCCATAAGTCGGCTGCGACTTGACGGCACTTGACACACACACACACACTAAGGTGTAGATAATTCACAGTGGGTAGCCGTGTTAGTTTGTCTGCAGTAGTAGAAAAGAGCAAGAGTCCAGTAGCACCTTAAAGACTAACAAAAATATTTTCTGGCAGGATATCAGCTTTTGTGAGCCACAGCTCACTTCTTCAGATACAGCTAGAATCTAGCTAGAATGCTAGATACATTCTAGCTGTATCTGAAGAAGTGAGCTGTGGCTCACGAAAGCTCATACCCTGCCAGAAAATATTCTTGTTAGTCTTTCAGGTGCTACTGGACTCTTGCCCTTTTCTACTAAGGTGTAGGGTTGACAACTGATCTCCAGCCGATAGGGATCAGTTCCCCTGGAGAAAACGGCCGCTTTGGCAATTGGACTCTTGTGGCATTGAAGTCCCTCCCCTCCCCAAACCCCGTCCTCCTCAGGCTCCGCCCCAAAAACCTTCAGGGACCTGGAAACCCATTAAGGTGCTGCCGAGCTCTTGCCCTTTCCTACTGCTACAGGCAGACGAACGTGGCCGCCCATCGTGATCGTTCTGCTTTGGTGCTCATGCTGGTTGGCCTAGCTGTCCAAAGTCGGGGGCCGTCCTCAGCCGTCGAGTGGGACGGCGGCTCTCGCGGTCGCGTTTCGCGTGGAACTGCCCCCCCCGCCCTCTGTGGGCGAAAACGCGTGGTCGCTTTAGCCTCTTTTATCCCGTTTCAGCCAGGATTCAGCCAGGATCAAACGCATGCGTTTTCACCGAACATGTGCTCGATCCTGGCCATTTATTCATGGCAGGTTTTGCCTTGGAGTTGCCACTCTTTAGATGCACTTTCCCCCCATCCATATTCTCAAAACTCAACAATAAGCCGCCATGCAGAGTTTTGAGACTTCAGATGGGGAAAATGTGCGTCTATAGAGTGACAAATCCAATGCAAAACCTTCCATGAATAAATGGGCCATTTATTCATGGAAGGTTTTGCATTGGATTTGCCACTCTCTAGATGCACATTTCCCCCATCTGAAGTCTCAAAACTCTGCATGGCGGCTTATTGTTGAGTTTTGAGAATATGGATGGGGAATAAAGGAGGCTAAAGCGACCGCGCGTTTTCGCCCTGCGTCTGCACGCGCAACGCGCGCTTGGCGCGCGGGAGGACGGCCGCGCCCACCCAAGGAGCCTCGTGCCGAAAGGACGGCCGCGTTCCAAGCGCCCCGGGACTCCTGCTGAACCTGCGGCGGGTCCAACGACCCAGCAAAACCGGGGGAGGGGGCGGGCGCTCAGCCGGGCGTCGTCCGTCCCCCCCCGTCGAGTCCCTCCGAGGCCCCTCCTTTCAGTTTCGGTTTCGTGTTGCCGCCGCGGAAGGAGCGGGGCGCGCCCCGAGGGCGGGCAAGGGAGGAAACCAGCCCCGGGGAAACGAAAGCGGGGGAGAGGCGCGCGGGGCGAGCAAGTCCGTGCCCGGCGACGCGCGTAAGTCGAAGGGGGTCTTGTTTGGGCAGGAGGGGGCGGGGGCGAGCGGGCGAGGGCTGAGGGAGGGCCGAGCGGGTGGGGGCGAAGGGCCAGGGCCCGGCGGGTCTGTCGCGAGCAGGGGGGGGTGGGAGTGGCGCGCGGCCCCTCGAAGAGCTGCTGTCCGGCGGCCTTTAGGCTTTTGCGCAGGGAAAGTTGCAAAGGGAGGAAATGTGGCCTCGCCCCATGGCTGTCTTGGGGCGAAAACGCACGGTGGCTTGAGCCTCCTTTCTTCCCTGTTCCAGCCAGGATTCAGCCAGGATCGAACGCACGAATGTTCTTCCCTGTTCCAGCCAGGATTCAGCCAGGATCGAACGCACGAACGTTCGTGCGTTCGATCCTGGCTGAGTCCTGGCTGGAACAGGGAAGAACGTCCGTGCGTTCGATCCTGGCTGAACGTTCTTCGAACGTTCGTGCGTTCGATCCTGGCTGAATCCTGGCTGGAACAGGGAAGAGAGGAGGCTCAAGCCACCGTGCGTTTTCGCCCTTAGTGTGGGCTATATTCTACTTACCCGTAGCACTGCTACACTTATATGCAATACTGAAAAACAAAAACGTTAAGATTAAGAATACTTACCTGATAGGAGGAACCATTCTGATTGACTTGCGTTTGTGTACTTCGTATTTTGCAATTTTGCATTTTTGTATTTAATGTACATACTGTCTTCTTATAGTTAAGTATTCACTTGGGATCTTGCCCTTCATTATAGAGTAGTCTCGCATTGAAATCGTGTGCGGGTTTTGTTTTCTCAGCAATACCCCACAGCTCAGAGCCTTTTTTTCTTTCTAGCCTCCAGGTAGTAGCTGGAGATCTCCCGCTATTACAACTGGTCTCCAGCCGATAGGGATCAGCTCCCCTGGAGAAAAGGGGACAATTTGGCAATTGGACTCTATGGGATTGAAGTCCCTCCCCTCCCCAAACCCCGCCCTCCTCAGGCTCCGCCCCAAAAACCTCCTGCCGGTGGCGAACAGGGACCTGGCAACCCTATTCAGAACTGGGAGTCAGATTTGATTTTTTACCACTACCGCTTAATGTAGTTTTGCAGGCAACTGCACCTCGCACCCACTCCATGCTTGCCTAATTATATCAGTTGTTTCTGCTGCTCAGGTCCCATTGCTGATGGGAGTAAGCCTGAGCAAGGGGTTCTTTGCTTACCAACTCCTGAGCTTCTATGACTGGGTGCCTGTCCAAACAACTGTCTCTGAAGGTGCCTTCTGTTGCTTTCCTAGGTGTGGCCTTGAGTCATGACCATGTATAAGGGTTGCCAACCTCCAGGACTAGCTGGAGATCTGCTATTACAACTGATCTCCAGCCGATAGAGATCAGTTCACCTGGAGGAAATGGCCGCTTTGGCAATTGGACTCTAGGGCATTGAAGTCCCTCCCCAACCCTCCCCTCCTCAGGCTCCGCCCCAAAAACATCTCGCTGGTTGCGAAGAGGGTCCTGGCAACCCCTACTGCAGCTTGATCCTGTGTATGCTGACGTGGAAGTAACTCATTTGAGTTCCAGTGCTTTGAAATATTTCAGGCTGTAATCCTAATCAGTGGCAGACTGGGTCTAAAAATATTGATTGCCAGGAAGACAAAGAGGGCCCAACCACAACTATAAGGCTTTCATTTAATTTTTATAAGAAATAAATAAAAATTTCAAAAAATACATGCGGAATAAAAGGTACAATTAAAATTTTAGTTGCATACAGCAATACTATTGGAACTTCTATTATATTTTCAAGCTACTAAAAGGTCATTAACATTTTTAACATATTGTCTAATGTTTAAGAGGCCCCACTTCATCAGGGGCCCACAGGGCCCACTTGCCATCGGGCAAGCTGACACCCTGGCCAGTCTACCACTGATCCTAATCATGTTTACTTGGGAGTAACTGTCACTGAGTTTAGTTTGGAGTAATGTGCAATAGAGCCCTGTGGCGCAGAGTGGTAAGCTGCAGTACTGCAGTTCCAAGCTCTGCTCATGACCTGAGTTTGATCCCAATGGAAGTTGGTTTCAGGTAGCCGGCTCAAGGTTGACTCAGCCTTCCATCCTTCCGAGGTCGGTGAAATGAGTACCCAGCTTGCTGGGGGTAAAGGGAAGATGACTGGGGAAGGCACTGGCAAACCACCCCACAAACAAAGTCTGCCTAGTAAATGTCGGGATGTGACGTCACCCCATGGGTCAGGAATGACCCAGTGCTTGCACAGGGCACCTTTACCTTAATGTGCAATAGGATTGCTCTGACGATTGTCTGACAAAGGGAGCTTGGACTCTCGGAAGCTTATACCCGGGAAATCTTGTTGGTCTCTAAGACCCTATTGGACACTGAATTTAAAGTGACGACTTTAGCTTTATCAGAGATGCACCTCTTCAGCTGTTCGTGGAGTGTGTGGAGTTTGGGGAGTGGGTTAACAACAGGCCAGACAGGCATTTGCACTGGAAACAATGGAAACTGCCTGAAGGCCCATTGGATATAATGGTGCCGAGTTGTTTTCTATTGCCCCAGAAGGTCGAACCAGAAACAGCGGGTTGAAATTAAATCAAAAGAGTTTCCATCTAGACATTAGGAAGAATTTTCTAACAGTTAGAGCGGTTCCTCAGTGGAATAGGCTTCCTCAGGAGGAGGTGAGCTCTCCTTCCCTGGAGGTTTTTAAGAGGTTAGATTGCCATCTGTCAGCAATGCTGATTTTATAACCTGAGGCAGATAATGAGAGGGAAGGCATCTTGGCCATCTTCTGAGCACGTAGTAGGGGTCACTGAGGGTTTTTGGGGGGGAGGTAGTTGTGAATTTCCTGCATTGTGCAGGGGGTTGGACTAGATGATCCTGGTGTTCCCTTCCAACTCTATGATTATATAATGGGAGCCTCCAGTGCCAATTACCTTGAATAAATTTCATTGAAACATATAGAAGTACTGTGAAGATACTGCTCACCATTTTATGTTTGTAACATTTTGTGATGCTGTTGCTGTCCCCATGGACCTGTTGGGAGCCCCTTTATTATCCTAGAGATTTCTGCAATGACGTGTGTAGGAAGAGTGGCAGATACGTTCTGTATTCTTCCCATTGGGAATCCTCTATGATTGCTGGGGTGCTTTACCATTGAGATTGGTGTGTGGCCACTGAGCTTCTAATTACCTTGCTAGAGAAAGGAGGCAGTGGCAGAAGCAAAGGGGTGGAAGGGAACCTTTGTAGGAACTTTTGTCCTGGACCACCGAAGACCTAGAGGAACCACTGTTCTGTCGTTTTGCATTTCAGCATAACTGAGACATGCAAATTAAAAATGCAATGTCTTTTAATCAGAATTTCTTTCGTCCTCATAGGCATACAGTAATGGCAGACAATCAGGCTGCGCAACGGGTGCACATGGCTAACCTTAATGAATACTGTCAGAGGAAAAAATTAAAATGCGACTATAAAGATGTTGATGTTACAGGTCCTCCTCATGATCTTGTGTAAGTTTTCAAAGGCTATCAAGAGGGATTGGGGGTACGTTATGTAAAATGTGAGCAGGAATTCTCTTCCACTCTGGACATGGAAAGGATTGACAAACCAATAGCTCATTTTTTAAATCTGTGGGTGGGGTACATGGCCATGGCGGAGTAATTTGTCTGGCTAATTCCTTGCAGGAAGGGTAGGATAAAAAGCTGTCTAATAATTGGTAGCTGTTGGGAGCAGTTTGGGGACTGTGTGAGCAAGGCCTACATTGTACAAGTTTGAGACACTTGGGCATACTTCCCTTAGTAATTCCTTACTATCTTGAGTGAAGAAGTAGGTGCCAGCTGGCAGGGTGTTGAGAAGTGCAACATCCTACCTCTCTACCCTTCTCATGAGTGGTGTGGAGTCTTCTAGAAGAAGAAGAAGAGTTGGTTTTATATGCCGACCTTCACCTACCACTTAAGGGAGATTCAAAACTTACAATCACCTTCCCTTTCCCTCCCCACAACAGACATCCTGTGAGGTGAGTGAGGCTGAGAGAGTGAATTGCCCAAGGTCACCCAGCTGGCTTCATGTGGAGGAGTGGGGAAACAAATCCAGTTCACCAGATTAGCCTCCACCGCTCATGTGGAGGAGTGGGGAATCAAACCCAGTTCTCCAGATCAGACTCCACCGCTCCAAACACTGCTCTTAATGTCAGAGTCTTTCTTGCATCCTTATGTCAGTTCAGTCTTTAGGAAAGGAATGTTACCTGTTTGCATCCATAGCCAATATTGTATGTGCATTTGCTACTTTGTAAAATAGTTCAGTGGCAATAGCAGGAGATTAGTTGTGTTTCATTTCCAAGCAAAAATAGACTGTTTTCACTTTATAGTCACTGAGAACACAGTGTTTCTTGGCCAAGTGCATGTAGATCAGAAAATAATCCTTGGAGTGTTTGAAAGGAATTGGATTAATCCTGAAAGGAATGATGGCAAATGACTGTGTGAATGAACTGAATTTTCAGATGGGCATTAGAATGCATTAAACGGACTGTTTCACAAATGGCCAGAGTATAATCGTTTGGATTGACAATTCAAATGTAAGGATCCTGCTAAATTGCCTAATTCCCAGCAACTTTCTTTGCCCTCGAGGAAATGCAGTGTGTTTGTGGGTGCCCATTGAATACTCTGAGATGATTTCTGAAACTCGTGGTGTTTTATGCAGACAGCTACTTTTGAACATTTCCCTTGTATTCATTTAAGACATTTTTTTAGGATAGTTCTGTTCCACTTACTGGTCTCGGAGACCTCTTTCACTGAGCAATTAAGAACTCTCGAGAAAATTCTCCAGCTTTTTGAGCATTTACTTATTAAAAGAGAGACGCACTCAAGGCCTGGGGCTCAATTGGGAAACAAACCTTGGGTTGACATCCCAAGTGACATCCCTATACAGACCATACTGTAAGCAACCTATCACTCATCACTCGATGCATTCTCGTGGGCATTCTGAAGGAACCACTGCATTCTAACGACCATTCACTATCATATTTGTTACATGTCCCTTCTGTGTTTGTTATATGAAGTTGCACTCTCCTCCCCTAATTGCCACTGCTTGAAATGGCATTTACTGTATGGCACAACTTGACCAAATACTACTTGGCCATAAAATCTCTATGCTTGCTTCCTTTCTTTCACCTCTGGAAGTGGTGAATATTTTCAAGTGCTGGCAGTGTGCAAAAAGGAATTACGCATATTTCAGTATATAATTTAAACATTCAGAAACTGAGATTTACAGAAATGAAAGCTACCTGAGATTTTATTTTTATTCAGGGATATTGAAAGTGTTTTGTGAATTGTTTTTATTATTACAGCTTCACTGTAATGGTGGTAATAGATAATAGAGAATATCCCCCAGCAATGGGTAAATCCAAGAAGGATGCAAGAAGTCAAGCAGCAAAATTAGCTTGGGATGTTATACAACAGGAAAATAAGGTGAGTGGATTGTGCTGAGTGCAGCTACTGGGATACTGCTGATGTTTGAGAAACATTTTAGCCAGAAAATGGCAATATATATTTGACCCCTGACCATTTATGTATTTACTTCATTTATACCCTTCCTTTATCTCCAATGGGGACCTAAACTGGCTTAGGTCAGCATGGTACAGTGGTTAGGAGCAGCGGATTCTGAAGAACTGTGTTTGATTCCCCACTACTCCACTTGAGGGGCGGACTCTAATCCACTACTTCCCAACACACACACACACGCACACACACACAGAGGATGGTATAGCCCAGTGATGGCGAACCTTTTAGAGACCGAGTGCCCAAACTGCAACCCAAAACCCACTTATTTATCACCAAGTGCCAATACGGCAATTTAACCTGAATACTGAGGTTTTAGTTTAGAAAAAACAACTCATACATTCACATATTTTGATTGATATTCCCTTCTTGGGGAATTTGCATAAATAAGAGGCTTAAAGCTGGGCTGGCTAAGAGCAAGGAAGACTCCTCTATAATCATAGAGTTGGAAATTTCTTTTAGAAATGAGACTTGGGGGAAGCTAGGTAGACAGACAGAGATACATCCTGGCCGAACAGGAGGGTCAAAGATATGGTCCACATCTGAGAACAAAGCCACTGTAGTACCAGCCACATGGGACACCTGAAGCTTCATGGACCTTTGTCTATCAAGGTCAGTACTGTCTATTCACTGCAAAGCAGGTGTTCTACTGTTGAACCACCCCCAGCTCAAGTACTTCTGAATTCCATAGATTTCAAGGGGAGAAAAGTATTTTCTTCTATTTAGCTCTCAGACTGAAACCAAGAGGACTAAAGGCCAAACCATACATTAGGTTGAAGATCCATTACTAGATCTCCACATGGTTTTTTCACCCTAAAATGCAGCCATAGGGACAGACCACACTGGGCTGGGAGGATATTAACTTTCTTCATTTTCCCAATTAAAAATGTCTTCCCCAACTGGATGGCTACTGTTCCTGGTAGACAAATCTTTTTCTGTCTTCTTTCCTTGCTAGGAGATAATTGTACCTGGTGTGGAGGGGAGGGTTCAGCTGAGAAGTTAGTACCTTGTTGTCTCTGTAAAGGGCCTTTTTAAAACAGCTGCACCCTGGGACCTAGTTCAGAATTAGATATATAGGTGAGTCAGCACGGCGCTTAACATTCTGTAAGGGGGAAAAAACAATTTTGATTGAAAAGGCAGTTGGAATGGGGTGAAGAGAGTCAGTTGGATGGTAAGGGATGATGAGAAGCTGACAGAGTAAGCAGGGATAAAAAGAAAAAAGGCAGAGCAATCAATGTGGTAATACCTACCCAGGAAAGCAGAATGGAAGAAACTGAAGATGGGCGGGGCCCCGACAAACAGCTGAGCTCCCCTTCAAACTGAAGACAGGCGGGGCCCCCGACAAACAGCTGAGCTGCCCCGCAGCTCAGCTGAGAGGAGGGGGGCGTGGCAAGGTGCTCGGCCACAGCTTCCCTGTCCAAACTGAAAACAGGCGGGGGGCCCGACAAACAGCTGAGCTGCAGCTGAGAGAGAAGGAGGGGCTTGCCCCGGTGCAAGGAGAGGGAAGGCGCTAGCGCAGGCTTGGGGAGCATGGGCTTCAGGAGAAGGAGCACCGCACCACGGCAACACGGGACAGCCCTAGGCAGATGCGAGGGCTCCGCGTGTGCCCACATAGAGGGCTCTGCGTGCTGGCGACACGCATGCCATAGGTTCACCAACATGGGTATAGCCTGATCTCATCAGATCTTGGAATCTAAGCAGGATTGGTACTTGGAGGAGAGACCACCAAGGAAGCCTCTGCAGACAAAGGGAATAACAAACCACCTCTGCTTCTCACTTGCCTTGAAAGCCCATTGCTGGGGTTGCCATAAGTCAGCTGTGAAGGCACTTTACACATACACACACACACACACACACACACAAATAGTGTGTTTGTGTGTGTATATACACACATGCTATTCTTTTCCAGTTGTTGACTATATAGTGGCTTCGGCTGGGGAAGGCGGGATAGAAATTGAAAATAATAAATAAATAACATGACACACACACACACACACACACACACACACGTATTAGTCTATAGAGTTATATGTACTAAAAATGGCTTGATGGCACAAAATGGTGAGAGAAGTTGAGAGTCAGTTAAACAGTTGGGGGAAACAAAGAGAAGTATGAAAGTGGCCTCCTGAACCCCTGTGAGTTTGCAGAATCCTGCATGAGGAGAACAAATATATATGCAGATCTAATGTTTGGCCAGTGACTGATCTTAACAGGTAGTTAAAACCTTACTTGGCACGTTCTTTAGAATAAAAAAAAATTGAACACATTTAAGGGCATTTTCATACTGTGTCTACAAACCCAAGACCTGTATTTTCTTTCTGTTTTTGGTTTGCCATCATGGACACAAGAAAAATATTAACTCATTATTCAGCAGGATGATATCTTAAGATGTGTCAGTCTCCCCTGCCAAATGGAAACACGAGGTTTAGTGTCAGAGCAGACATAGCCCATTCCTCTTGTTAGCAAAGGGAGAATTCAGTTTGGCCCTAGGAGTCAACAGCCAGCCTCTGCTATGAAGTAGGTTAATTTGTGCATTTCCTTTTTATAGGCACATTCTGCTTCAGGACTACTGCAGCAGCCGCAGCGGCCTCTGTCCCCATCCGCACCACCACCACAATTGCCACAGCCTATTTCAAATGTTCCTGATATTACATCTTCACCTTCTGCGAACTATATCAGCTTGCTCAATGAATATGCTTCAAAGAATAAAGTATCTGTTCAGTACCCTTTGAAGGATAAACGTGGAGAAGACCATAAGCCAAAGTGAGTTATCCATAATCCTGGGAAGGATGCTGGTGTGGGGAGGAGTGGGGGTTGGATCTTTTTAAAATTAATGCTGTTGGTGACATGTAGATGGTATGCCAATAAAGGTACTGAAATTTGATTGAAATTTGACATGTAGATGTTGGTGGGTTCAGTTTAGCACCAAGAGTTTCTTTTCAGTTCTAAATATCCTATTTTCTCTGCAGGAAGTCAGTACAAATGTATAATGAAGAATTTGGGATCAGAGCTGGACATATATTGTTTAACAGTTTTATAAAATTCTGTACAAATGAGCAGATGGCTAAATTAGAGCAGATGGCAAAATTAGAGCAGCATAATTTAAGCTAGGTGTACTTGTACAGCAGCCAAAAAATCTTAACAATAACACAAAAACATATGATTTAACATGCCAGTAAAATGTAGTGGATCTTATGGTTTGCAAATAAATACTGGATTTTGAGAATACAATACTTTCTTAAGGCTATTTTATTGTGTGAGAATCACAAAAGAATGTTATATGAACTGGCTTATGTATCCACCCCTCTGCTTCCATGTGTTCCTGTCAGCAATGTAATGTATAGCATGATTTGCCATGTGGAAACTATCTATATTGTTATGAGTTTTCCTACCAACGGTGCTGGACAGCCATACTTTCGTTTGCGGGCAAGGAAAGTCCTCACATGGAAGCAGAGAGCATGTGGATTAGGTAATATATGGTGAACCAGACCACAATTTCAAACAGATCTTGTCAGTCATGCTAGAAATTGCTTTGTGTGTGTGTAAAGTGCCTTCAAGTCGCAGCCAACTTATGGCGACCCCTTTTGGGGGTTTTCATGGCAAGAGCTTAACAGCGGTGGTTTTGCCAGTGCCTTCCTCTGCATTACTAGCTTTTAAATGAGAACTGATGTCAATTTCTCCGCCAGATACTAAGTTCTGATCTTGTGCAATGACTGTGGATATGAAGGTTATGCTGAGCCCTGATTCAGAGGAATGTGGGTGGGAAAGGCTGAAAACATATGCCTTGTGAAATAGATACCTGGAATACTTGTAGCCTAGGCTGCTTCTTTCCTGTAGGATTGAAATAACTAGACTTTATTGCTGCTGTGGCCACAGTAGCATCCTGTGCAAGAAAGTGATACAGGGATGGATAACCCTGCTTCTGATTTGGCTAGATATAGCAGGAAATATCCTTTTTGGTGTAGTTCTACTTTGCCAGTGCTAAGAACCCAGATAGGATGCAAGAGGATAGCAGTGGCTCTATCCTTTCCACTGGCCCCTCCCTGTGTCATATTCTAGAAATGAGCACCCCTGGCTCCCAGTAATGGTACCAGGTCTAGAGGTACCTATGTGAT
This sequence comes from Euleptes europaea, assembly GCF_029931775.1. Taxonomy (NCBI): domain Eukaryota; kingdom Metazoa; phylum Chordata; class Lepidosauria; order Squamata; family Sphaerodactylidae; genus Euleptes; species Euleptes europaea. Next base: position 34,168,457 of record NC_079318.1, on the reverse strand, counting down.
TCACTGGGAGCCTGATATCACACTTTGCTGAAATATATTCAGTGACCATTGATTTCCCCCCTTTTGTTATCTAGCTTTTTCTGTGCCTGTGAAATTGGTGGTAAAATTTATGGTGAAGGTACAGGAAACAACAAGCAAAGAGCAAAATTTAATGCAGCCAAGCAAGCGTATGAAAAGTTGATGGCCCAACCAGCTTTAAGGGTATGTATTACACTTAGAGTAAAGATACATTCATCAATGCTTTCATTAATTATTATTTCACCATGCAAGTTTAAAACAGACTTATTCCAAATACTTCACATCAAGTTCCTGGTTGAAAGAAATACATACTGCCTTTCTAGGAACAAAACCTGTGGTGTAGGTCATGTTTTACATTGTCTTGTATTCTTTTGGTGTTCTAAAAATAGCCTTATTTTCTGGACAGAAATAGCATACTCAAAGGCCTCAGTTTGACTAATGGAGTATTAAGCTGAAAGGTAAACATTTAAAAAGGGATTGAGAAGTAAGGTTTGAAAAGTGAGCTTCACATGTAGTCCTGGGTGTGGGTACAGCCACCTCTTAGCAGAAGGTACTGTCAGATGGAGTTTTCCCTGGATTCAGGGTATGAAGTTGGATATAGCTGACACAATACAACGCCTGACATATTCATGATTGAATCAGCAATATCAGATACTGCAAAAGCCTCCCCCCTTCCTGACAATTCTCAGTTTCTGTATTTCTACTTCTGAAAATATCGGAATTAGGAATCATGTTGGGAGGCAGTAGGGTGGAGGGACTGTGCGTAAGCTGGTCCATGGCAAATTAGCCCTTTTAAAGTTTAAAGGGCATTATGAGCTATGGGTGGTAGACCTGGCCTCCGGAGGACTGGTCTGCCCATTAGAAATAATGCTTCTTTAAAGTTTAAATTCAGCATGTCACTGACCCTCTGAGGGCCAAGACAGGCTTCCTCTCTCTCCTTCCCTCCCCATTGCTGCTGCCTATTTGGGGAGGAGGCAAGCACTTAAAAATTATCATTTTATTTTCCTTTTAGTTGAGAAATGGCACAATTATCATTTTCACTGAATTGGGAGTAGTGTTCTTGACATTACTTTCCAGATTGTAACAAAACTCCCAGTATTTAATGAAAACAATAATCATGCCTTCCTGACTTTCCAATAAAAAATTAAACGATAGTTTTTAAGTGCACACTCCTAGCATAGATCCTACAGAAATGTCATCTGACAGAAAGGATTTATGTGAGTAGAGCAGACTTTTCCCGCCAAAGCCGCAAATGTCCCCAGAAATCTACTCCCAGGGGACCCCCTCAGGAACAGCATGGAGGGGGACAAATGGATGATCTGCATTGGATGGGAGGAAGCAGCATTCATAACTTGACTTTTTTGCTATCAGAGTAACAGATGTACTTAGAAAAGAAATCATTTCCTTTAATTTGATGGTTACTGGATTAACCCATATTGTTTTCCAGGCAGAACAAAATGTGCCTATAAAAATGTTTGCCAGCAAATCCCAGGAAACATCAGAAGGGGCATCTATGAAGTAAGTTACATTTGCCCGGCTGGCTACCTGTATTGTATAACAACTGCCTCCAGATATCCAAGCATGGCTATGTCACTGCTATGTAAGGTTGCCAGGTGGGTGGCTTTGGTGGGCAATTGCCTGCCAATCCACCCAGCTGCTCCGGAGTGGAAATCCCGGAAGTGATGTAATTGCATTGCATTGCTCGTGCAGTTGCCCCAGCCTCACCTCCTAAAACCTCCTGTCAATGGAGAAGGGGGACCTGGCAACCCTACTGCTATGTCAAGTGCCCCTGCCAGAGGGGAGCTTCTGTGTCTATATTGTGATTCCTTGATGAGGGAAATGCATCACTTTGCTTCTGCTGTTTCTGGATCCACTGTCCTTTCTCTCCTGTTCCAGAAAAAGCACCAAGTCAGGAAGAACTGGAATGTGTAACTGGGGGGCGGGGGAGAGTGGTATGCTTATATGTCTGTTGGCTCTGAGATTTCTAAAAGGGGAAGACCGAGCCAATGCTGGGGGCTGCTGTCATGCCATAAGCATAAGGCCCCCTTTTTTTGGGTGGGGGGAGTAGCGTATGCTCAAAGTTAATTGAAAACCTGTACAATAAAAACCAAACACAAAAAGGCAGCAAGTTCCATGTAGAAGCATAAATGGCAGGAGATTTTACACAAATTTAAAAAAAGCAATTTCAAGACCCGAAAGTTCTTCAGAACAGCACTACCTTTGGTTTATGCTGCAGTGTTTCCTCCGGTTTTTGGCAAGCAGAGAAACAGTCTTCATAGTCTTTGTTCTAGGGTTAAAAATAAATCAAAAGAAGTATACAGTTACCTAATCTTCAGAAGTCCAGTTCTTTTGACAGCATGTGCCACAGTTGAAAACACTGATGCCACTTTAAATTGTAATTCAGACAGGTCTGTTTAGGAGACGAAGGATCTTGATTAGTAACATTACGATTTTTCTACTGTGCAGTCTCTCTGTGATAGAGTGCTTTTATTCTCCTTACCAAGATTCTGTCATTGAATTAAACAATGGAGATATTGTAAAGAGAAATGGAACATCTCCCTTACTTTGAAATTTGAAGAATTCTCTCCTGCCACAGTAATCAATTAACAGTTGATAATTTTGGATATTTGTTGAAGTTGTTTGAAAGAAGTTGGCATATCGTAACTCCCAGGTGATGATTCCGTTAAGGAAATAGCAAATTTACCCAGGGAGGGGATGGATACAAATAAAACACCAATGTGAAAGTTCAGGATTTCATAGTACTTTACCTTGGAAGACTGAAATAATTGACTTGCGCTTAAATGTGTCGTGTGGTTAGGAAAAACTGGTCTGATCTGGCAGGACCCTTATGTTCTTAACTTCTGTGGGGGTTTTTCATACCTTGAGATCAATGGATTAAATTCAACAAATACTACTGAAATTTATTTATTTGCTTTGCAGTGGTATGGACTCTGACTTGGAATGTAAGGACGTAACTGACAAACTGGCTACTAAAATTGGTGCTATGCAACTAAGTGAAGTTTCTTCGTCTCCTCTGGTATGATATGAAAATCGATTGTCAACTATTTATTTTTGGTTCTGCATTCCGAAAATACATTAATTCTTCTCCTAGGATGACACCAACAAGATTGGTGGTCTATATATTTACAAAAATAATAGACCACAACTGTAAAATTAAACATATGTTGAGCAGGCCGGGAACAAGTTATGGGAAGCAACAGGCAGCAGCGAGGAAGATAGTTTAGAAGTGTAGAGGGGAGCAGAGTTAAACCTTTCTAAGCTCATTGACTTCCATCGGTGGCTACTTGCCAGTGGCTACTTGCTGAGACTTGGGAAGTGCAGGAGATCTGGGAACCACGTAGCGGGCATTGAATCACCTGACTCTCAGAATGATTAGTGTTCAGAGATGATGTTGTTTGTGTTGAGCACTGTGGGATCTGCTGGTGGAGGGATCAGGGATTTAATTTTTAGCCCAAGACTTATGATATCTAATGATATCTAATTTAGGATTTTGAGAGAAACCACTGAATCTAAACATTTGGCACCAAAGTATTATTGTTATATTGAAACTGATTTTTCTCTTTTTGTTAATATAGGCAAGTCCCAGAGTTCCCCATGTGAAACCTAAAAGGTATATCTCAGTCTAACTTACTTACCAGGGTGGTTGTGAGGATAAAACTGGGAAGGGAGAACCATGTATGTCTCCATATGCTATTTGGAGGAAGGGCAAGATAAAAATGGACCAGAGGGATAATGTGCATCTTTTGAGATTTGTATCCTAATCTTTGTACCTTAATTGGTTATCAGCTGGTGAAAATGATCAAAATGTAATGTTCCTATGCATCTGCATTAGCTACATAAGAGTACAAGGTTTAATTTTAACGTTTTTATTTTCCTAAGGAAAGATGCAGTGTTGGCACCCAAATTTTCAAAGCTGCATCAAAGCAAATACACGACCAATGAAAGGTAAGACGAAATTGCTGTTGAATATTCAATAAGCGTTATTTTTACTCTGTTTTCACTTGGATTTGATAAAAGTAGTGAAGTGAGATCCAATTTAGATCTACTTAGAAAGATGTATGTTTGGCAGGTAATGGCAAAAACCTAATGTCCAGGAAGAGTACAGGCTTCTCCATTTACTGCAGGGGCCAGGACAACTCTGTATATGTAGTGTGGATGTGTGTACTTGGTGCCTGTGTAAGTGGAACTTCCCTGTGTGCTTCAACGCTCCCATACATGTAATGATCCCCTAGATCATGGGTATCAAATATAAGGGCCGGGGGTCTGATCCGGCCCCTTGAGGGCTGTTATCCGATCCGCAAGCCATCCAAGGCAACCTGCCCAGTCCTTATTTGGGCTGGCCAGCCCACTGTGGGCTAGCCAGCCGAGGCAGCCATCCCCCCACACTCTCAGTCTGGTCTGGCGAGGCATGGCCTAGCCCGAATAAGTGACATTCATGTCATATCTGGCCCTCGTAACACCCCTGCCCTAGATTATAGATAATGGGTTTTGTACAAATCATAGCATTAATGTTGCTGCTGTACCAGACCTTGGAAGGTGGTTTACAAAACTGAGCTACATCTTGTGGTGTAGGTAACTGCACCCTAAAATACTAATGGCATGAAACAATCCGTGTTTATTACTCCCAGATCAGCATGCTTAGGATTGCAGCCTATAGACCTAATAAATTTTACATTGATTTCTTAGTTCAGTACTTTATCTGGAGAAGTTCTTCATTCTCTGTATTGAGCAGATGATTCCACCCTCTGTTTTGAGCAGATGATTCCACCTTCTGTATTACCAATTGCTAAGGTCTGCAATTCTTGTTCCACCCCTTGTGCTGCAGATGTTATACCCCATGTTTCCCTGGCCCCATTATTTTCCAAGGGATAACTCCTTGGGAATTAAAGACAATAAAGAGAATCAATGCTTAGTTTTCCTCACAAGCCACAGAAATAAGATTTGTTACAAGCTTTATCTGTCCATGCCAGTAGCCACATATAATGGTTTGTCAATGGGGTGAAAATGCCCCATTGAAAACAGCGAGGCTAGGTGTTGTAGCTACACCGCTGTTGAGAGGGGTGTTCCCTGGGCGAAAGGGGTTAGGAAGCTGCATAAAGGCAGCTGCACCCCTAGGAATGCCCAGGGAATGCCTCCTAGGATGCCAGTTCCACTGGAATGCTGCCAGGAGTCAGCGCCTGCTCCCGCGGTGTAGTGTCCTGGTACTGGCATGGATGCCACCTGTGATGGTGTGAGTGCCCCTTATCACGGATTAAATGGGCACATACCGGCCGACTCCTAAGGAGCTTCACACACCCTCTTCAGGATTGCAGCCTTATAATGCCTGGGAGGCTTAATTAGATCTGATGAATCTATGTGAACTTGTGATGATATGTACTAGGATTACTGTTTCTGTATTAGCTGTGGAAAACCCAGATTTCTGCATAATGCATAGATTTGTTATTGATTGCCACTACAATTTAGATAAATGTCCATGCTCCAGGGTATCTTGCTCTGTGTTTGTGTTGGCAAGTAACAACAGTTTTCTGTCATTTTCAGACAGGGATAATTTGGGCATTCTTTGTTTAAACTAGAATAATGGAAGTTATTGCCATAAAAAAAGAAATAACTCTATCTTGATTTTTCACCATTATCTTTGTATACTGTTTATATGTTCCTTGGAATTGAATTTTAAAGGACCATTTTTAAAAACATGAAGATATGACTGGGACTTCCTTAACAGTGCAGTTCTAAGCAGAGTTACACCCTGAGTTGACTTCAGTGGATTTAGAAGAGAGAAGGGGCTGTGGCTTAGTTGTAGAGCATCTGCTTGGCATGCAGAAGGTCCCAGGTTCAATCCCCAGTATCTCCAGTTAAATAGACTAGGCAGTTAGGTGATGTGAAAGACCCCTGCATGAGACGCTGGAGGGCCGCTGCCAGTCTGAGTAGACAGTACTGACTTTGATGGACCAAGGCTCTGATTCAGTATAAGGCAGCTTCATGTGTTCAAGAGTGTAACTCTGCTTAGGACCACACTGTAAATGTTATAATTGAAACTAAGGATTAGAGTGTGGAAACAGGGCATTGGAGACATCATTTGGAGGCATCATTCAGCATGCAAAAGACAGGGCAAATGATCTGTCTTCTAACATACTTTGTCTTGGCCTGCTTGGATCTAGAATCGTCATAATCATGGGGACTGTATTGCCACCTTAACATGTTCAAAGATTTTGCCATATATAATACTCACTTTCATTTCTTGAAACAGGTTTCTTGATGAATTTGAAGATATAGAGAAAATTGGGCGTGGTGGATTTGGGTGTGTTTTCAAGGCAAAGCATACAATTGATAGGAGAGTGTGTGCAGTCAAACGAGTGAAACTCAATTCGTAAGTAATCCTATGCTTACTTTATTAAACAGTTAACAGCTCTTAAATTTTAATGGGAAGAATAACACATTTAATTGTTTGGCCTTTGATAATTTTAGATTTAATTGGGGTGTAATATCACTGATATATGCCACTACTCTTCAGTTTCTTGGTTGTGCATTACTGATTTTTTTTTTTTTTTTACATAAAACTGAAGTGCCCACAAATAGTGATTTTATCCTCGGCTAGTATTATAGCAGAGAAACATTTATAAAATGTGTGAGGAAATATACCCAGCTTTGTTTTGCTTCTAAGATCCTTTTTATAGGTACCTGTAGTGGCATGTTTGTTGTTGACTCTACAGTTGTGTAGAGAGCCAGCGTGGTGTAGTGGTTAAGAGCGGTGGTTTGGAGTGGTGGACTCTGATCTGGAGAACCGGATTTGATTCCCCACTCTTCTATATAAGTGGTGGAGGCTAATCTGGTGAACTGGATTTGTTTCCCAGCTCCTACACATGAAGCCAGCTGGGTGACCTTGGCCTAGTCACAGCTCTGATAAAGCTCTCTCAGCCCCACCTACCTCACAAGGGTGTCTGTTGTGGGGAGGGGAAGGAAAGGTGATTGTAAGCTGGTTTGATTCTGCCTTAAGCGGTAGAGAAAGTCGGCATATAAAAACCAACTCTTCTTGTTCTCATACCAAGATAAGCTGCTCTGAGACTGGCTTTGGGGGTTACCGCACTTTGTATTCCCAGCGATGTATTAAGAGTTTGAAAATGTTGTAAAAAACATTGCTTTAAAAGGGTTTTTGGATACCATGGCTTATGAATGATTGGAAGACGTCTTCACAGCTAAAGGGGCCAAACAAAGTGCGAACAGTATTTTTGATAACATTTTCAAACTCTTAATACATCGCTGGGAATACAAGTGCGGTAACAGCCTTTGTCAGGAAGAGCGGCATAGAAGAATGGATAATAAATTAGTGCATAATTTTAATCTACTTGCTTTGCCCTGAGAGTGGGTTGGATCCAGAGGTATTTTTCGACTGATATAAACTGCCAGGGGAAGGAGAGACAGTTTTTTTTTTGCCAGTTTTCCTTTCTACCAGGAACATCATTTTTGGGAGCTCAGTAGACTCCAACAGGAGAGGGAAATTGGTGACAATCACCCCCACCCTTCCACTGGCAGAAGTAACTTACACTCGCAGAAAGCAACCTTTGCATTCACACCAGAGTGCTTAAATAATGGCCAAGTAACATCTGTATCTGTGACTTTCATATTGCATGCTGTCAGGATGCAATGTGGGCAGATGTTTTTATATGCACCCACACTGATCTGATAACAGCTGTGGTGACAGTGGCAGTCACCCTGTTATAGGTAAATGCAGCGGGGGGCTAAATGGTTTGCATCTCTTAGCCATTTCATTTGAAAGCAGTGAACAAGTAAATGGAATGCAATCATATTAAAGTTGCAAGGAAATAGATTTTTTGATAATGCCAATTCTATGCTTTGTAAATTAAAATATTTTAAATTAATGATTGATCTTTTTATTTTACTGAGATTTTTGTGGTTGGAACTTTAGAAACATCTCAATTATAGTAATGACACAACATCATTCCTTTGTAGTATTTCCTTTTTACGTTTCTGATATTTTTTTCCGTACAACTTATGATTGAGTTCCAAATCAGAAACCTCATTTTTGAAAATAATTTATAATTATCTAATTAATTTCTCTCTTTTTTGTTTTTATTGCACTTAATCCAATAAACAACAGATTTTTAGAATAACTGTCACCATTTTAGGGTATCCCTTTTGAATGTTTGTAATGAGTCTTTTTTTCCCAACCAGTAGAGAAAAAGACATGGCAGAAGCTAAACGGGAAGTCGAAGTTTTAGCAGACCTTTACCATGAAAACATTGTCCGATATTATGGTTGCTGGATTGGAAAAGACAGTCTTGGATTAGAGGACAGCATACATGATAATAGGTAAATCCATGGCATAATGTTCTTTGAGTTCATTTTCTATGCCAGTATTGAAAAGTACTCTGAGGCAGCAACAATCCCTGCCCATGACAGATGGTAAGACATTGGTAAGACATGGCTCACAAAATTTTAGCTGTGAGGAGGGGGGAAATGGGATTTTCCTTCCCCGTTATTTGTAATGGGGCTTTATTTGCTCCTGTTAATTGCAGACTTTATAATCTCATGCCTATCAACAAGTGTGATACAGCCTCCAAACACCTGGCTAGTTTGTCCGGGGCGGTATCTGGTTGGCCGTCCATCAACAGGTAAATCTGGGTGTCATCAGTGTACTGATGACAACCCAGCCCAAAACTCCAGACAAGCTGGGCAAGGGGGTGCATATAGTTGTTAAACAACATAGAATCATAGATGGTTAATAAAAACCTTTTCTCCAATAGTCCCACAGAGGTTAAACATGTACAGTAACCTCCAGGAGGCAGTTAAGCATTACTTGGACAAGGTAGAAGAGGAACAGCATTTGCCTGCTTAAACCTGTAATGGTATATAATATCCTGGAGGAGGGAGATTGAAGTTGTGAAATAGATGTTTTGATGCATAACAGAGGTCTATTGACTTTATTATATTTGATGTAATTCACTTGATTTCATTTCTCTGGGTCTTTCCTTGGCCACTGTTCTGGTTGTTGAGTGACTACGTGTGTACAGCACTGGTGCTCATCAACCACAGGCCTGGCAGAATATCTCCATCTTACAGGCCCTGCGGAACTGCACCAGATTACGCAGGGCCCGGGTCTCATTTGACAGAGAGTTCCAGCAGGCCGGGGCCAGGACCTAAAATGGACAGCCGGGAACTTCTCAGGCTGGGGACTACCAGCAAGTTGTAATTTGCTGAGCGTAACACTCTTTGGGGGGCATACTGGGAGAGGTGGTCCCGCAGGAACGATGGTCCCAGACCATTTAGGGCTTTAAAGGTTAATACCAACACCTTGGACTTGATATGGTACTCCACCTGGAGCCAGTGCAGTTGCCTGAGCACAGGTTGAATGTGTGCTCTCAGCGGAGTCCTGGTAAGGACCCTCGCTGTGGCATTCTGGACCAGCTGGAGCTTCCGTAGCAGCCTCAAGGGCAGCCCTACATAGAGCAAGTTACAGTAGTCTAGCCTGGAGGTGAGCGTAGCGTAGATCACTGTGGCTCAGACCACTCAGGGTGGGAAAAGTACGGCACTAGCTGCCTAGCCTGGTGGAGATGGAAAAAAGCCGCCTTGGCTACAGCTGTGACCTGAACCTCCATTGACAAGGAGGTGTCTAGGATCACACCCATACTCTTAACTGTGGATACAGCTGTCAGTTGCACACCATCAAGAGCTGGGAGCCGGTGCACCACTTCCGACCCTCCCTGACCCAGCCATAGGACCTCCGTCTTTGATGGATTTAATTTCAGTCAACTCTGTTTCAGCCAATTTGTCACAGCCTCCAAACACCTGTCCAGTGTGTCTGGGGTGGTACCTGGTTGGCTGTCCATCAACAAATGTATCTGGGTGTCAGATAGCCAAGCTCTCCTTGGCGTCCCACACTAGGCCAACACGCTCAGTGCTGGGGATCTCTGGGCCAGGAAGAGCCCTGAAGGAGAAAGATTCCTCGGTGAGTATTGTCACCTTCCCAGCCCATTGTCTGAGTCTGATGAAGGACTGAGAAACCTGGGGGCGGGGGGGAGCAGTTGTTTCAGGGCAACAGTTTCGCCCTCCCTCATGCAGGTCTCGGTCACACATACCAGGTCTACTCCCTGTGCTACAAAGTAGTCCTTCAGGGGTGTGATCTTATTAGCAATGGACAACAAAGAGTCATACAGGAGATCATTTTATTGCCCCCTGTTAATCTTGGCCCATTTTATAAAGTGGCTCCTCCTCCTTTCACTAGTGGAGAATCTAGTAGGATCCAACCCTTAACCAATGCGAAAGCAGGTTACTTGACAGCTAGCGTGTAAGTAATGAATATTTATGTTCTTATATATGTTTCTAACTCTTGTATTATCAAGTTATAAAATATGTTTAATAATGATTTTAAGTTGTTACATATAACAATTGAATGTACAAAGCGAAAGTCCCTATAAGCCAAGTTGCCTTCAATCTTAGAAGTTAATAACACAATTGTATTATTGTGTTATAATGTGTGGGGTCTGAAACCCTCAGCCGGTACTCCCTGGTCCGTTCCCCGTAGTAGAGCCCGTGGCTGTGGAGTTTCCTCGGCCTCAGACCACTCAGTCAGGGAATCAGAACTCTCTTCCCCGTCTGAGTCCGCCAGGGTTGTGGGCTCTTTGCAGCCAGCCCGTCCCGGCTATCCTTGGCCTCCACCCCACACCCCGTTTTAAAGGCTTCCTGCCCTGACTCCACCCCTTCTGAGCCCATAAGGCTCTGTGCCCCGCTTCCCCTCCGCGGCCGCTCTGGTCATCTGCCAGTTTCCGCGGCCACACCCCCGCCCTGCCCTTGCACGGCCGCCGCTAAGCTGGGCTTCGGGCATGGTCTCCACCTCCGACCCCTGCAGCGGTCCGTCACCTCCACGGGGCTTGTGAAGTCCGGTGCGCCGCGCTTCCCCGCTCCCACCGGCTGGTCCCTGCTCGGGTTGTCGTCCTGCGGGGGGGAGAGAAGGGGCCTGTGAGGCTGTGCCTTGGCGGCCTGTATGCCGACCAGGGGCAGCATCACTCTCCTCCGCCCTCCCAGTTCCATCTACCCCGTGGCCTGGAACAAAGGGCGGGTCTCCCTGACGCCGCCGGCTGCTGTTCCCGGCCGGTGTTGTGGCGCGGTCGGAATCCCGCCTGCCGGAGTGCAAGGTGAGTCGGGAACCCGGGGCGAGGCCTGCGACACCCTGGCCAGGGTCATCATTATAATATTATAGTGGTTCCTGAAGAAGACCTAAAAAAAGGTCGAAACAGGGTGATAAAATAACCGGACCCCTGTAAAGCAAGAACCGCACCCCAATACACAGGGGAAGATCGGAACCTCAAAGCTACAGACACTAGGAGCCACTTACGTAGAACTTCAACTCGCGTTATTTTACGTTGTGCTCTAGTGTTCTATTTACTGTCAATGTTAACAGTCCTTTACATCTGTAACTTTGTGATTTATGTTGGGGCAACAATGTATGTTCCCAAGAATATGATATGAATTACAATATCATTTTTCTATCTTATGTTTGCTTTATATGCATATTAATACACTTTAAGGCTTCATAAGACTGCTGGTTTATTTCTGCAAGCTTTGCCAACAGCTATTGCAGCAACAGCCCATCTCAGTCCAACTAGCAAGGGCAAGCCTGTGGAGCCAATGCTCTCCTCTGGTTGGAAGGAACATGTACTTACAGATAGAGTGCAGAAGCAGGGCATGGGAAGGCTCAGCATGGCTACAGCATGGCAGCAGTGGAGCTGTTACAGCACGTATGGTTACAGCATTGCAGCAGTGGAGCTGTTTCAGCTTCCTTCTTCAGGCAAAAACATTTGATGGCTCTGGGAGAGAGAGAACCGACCAAAGTTGCATCCAGCTGTGGCCGCCTACACAAAGTGATGGCTCGAGGGAGACACACTCATGTACTTCCCAGCGCGCAGCAGGATCAGCTGCAGTGCCAGCGTGCTGGAGAAAAGCGAGTGGCTGACTGCTCCCAGCCTCCGATTGACATGTTCATGGAGGAGAGGAGTATTCATGGCTACTAGTTAAAATGGATACTAGTCATGATGCATACCTATTCTCTCCAGGATCAGAGGAGCCTGCCGAATATATTGGGTGCTGTGGAACACAGGCAGGATGGTGCTGCTGCAGTTGTCTTGTTTGGGGGCTTCCTAGAGGCACCTGTTTGGTCACTGTGTGAACAGACTGCTGGACTTGCTGGGCCTTGGTCTGATCCAGCAGGGCTTTTCTTATGTTCTTATGGGTTCTTTATTCTCTTGTAAGTACAGCAAGGAGGGGGGAGGGGAGGGGTGCTCCTCTGCTTCTGCTACTCGCCCAGGCCCTGGCAGATGACGGGCTTTGTTGCCTTTTGCTGATGCTGCCTTTTGGCCCTCACTCCCAGGCCTGGTTCCTTCTCAGCCCTAAAAATACCAGACCACTTATATGCCCAATATTTTCTCAGTCCCCCCCCCCCAGTCTACAGAAATACTGGACTGTTTGGGACAATACTAGACCCCTGGTAACCGTAATTAGAGGTAGTCAGAGTAGTGTATGGCCTGTGGTCACCCCTGTAATTGGGGGCTTCCTTTTGATTATGCATGCCTTTTCTCCCCTTTGGAAGTCTCCTTTCTCTCCCCGTGCATTTTGCCTGTGTTTTCCAGATGCTGTGTTAGCCAGAATCTGGAAAATGCGGGCAAAACATGCAGGGAGAGCGGGGCAACCTCTGACGGGCAGAAAAGGCATGCATAATCAAAAGGAAGCTCCAAAGCAGTCGGCGGGGGTGACCGTGGGGAAACGTCCCTGCATAAAAGGCCTATGTAAAATTGGGTCTGTGGGTCAGGTTTGTGCACATGGGTATACTTGCTGTATGAATGAAGCCTTTTTCCTAACTAGGTACTCTGGCATTGACTGAAGTTTAATTATAGGCAGAAATCAAAAAGGTTGGGTTAATAAGTTCAGAGCTTAACTCAAATGAGCTGCTTAATTCAGGTGAAATCTGCTATAGCTAAACTCAGATATGTTAAATTGTGCATTGCAGCATTCATTTACACTGAAGAATTGTATGCTGCCCATTTTAATACTGTGCCATGCTTTTAATTTTTGCAGCTTACCATGTGACTGTCTCTTCATAGAAATGGAATTTTGTGAGAAGGGAACACTGGTTGATTGGATTAATAGAAAAAGAGATACGAAAAGGTGCAAGGATGAATCCCTAATGAAATTCCAGCAAATAGTGGAAGGGGTGGCATATATTCATTCAAAAGACTTAATTCATAGAGATCTCAAGGTAAGTAAATAGGGGGTAGATAAAATGCAGTAGCTGGTCACAAATTGTTAGCTTCCTCTGTTCTGCATTGGAATTCTGTTTGTCCCATTCCAGAGGCTCAGGTTGGGCAATACTAACCACACACAAACCTAATTTAAAACATATATAATACTCAGGCTTTTATCTAAGCATTCTTATTTTTTTTTAAATTCATTCAGATTCTTGTCTACCAGTATCTGAAGCATACTTTCAACCCCCTTGGTCAAAAGTATTATTCTCTTAGCTGTACCTATGAGAGAGAATGTCTAATAAACGCCAGCCGTAGTCCTCAGAGACTGCAACCTGGATACCATGAATAATAGGCTTGCCTTTCTCTTTGTCTTTCATCAGAGGATCCTCTGTAAACATTCTTCTTTGGTAAAAAGGCAACAGTTTATAGCATAGAGGTTTATGACTCACTAAAATGATTCATCTCTAAAGCAATAGACCAGGGGTCCTCAGACTTTTTAAACAGGGGGCCAGTTCACTGTCCCTCAAACACTGTTGGGGGCCGGCCGCCCCCCCTGCCCCCTGGGAAGGCAGCCAGGCGCCCAGGCAAAGAAAAGTTAACTTGTGGCAGGAGGACATGCCGCCCCTCCCCCAGGTGCCTCTCCATGGCCGACACCCCCCTTCGCTGGGCTGTGAGACCCCCCAGCCACCGCGTGCCCTCCTTTCTCACCTCCTGGAGCGGGAGGCGGGCTGGGCTGGCCCCCTGCTTGGCAAAGAGCGCCTGAGGGGGAGGGGGAAGGGCGCGGGAGGAGGCCGGTGGGAGATGGGGGTCTCAGCCCTCCCCTGAGGCGCTGCCACCCAAGCCCCCCACGCGGGGGCCCCGGCGCTCGCTTGCCCGCTCGCCTCGCAGGCAGACGGGGATGTTCTTCCAGCCCGGCATGGCTCCTTCAGGGCTGCGGCGGCTGCTGCAGCAGGAGGAGCAGCGGCGGCGAGGGGCACATTGTAGTCTGAGGTGGTGCCTCCCGTCCCCCGAGCCGCGCACGCACCTGGGGAAAGGAAGGCGGCGGCGGCTCTTCAGGGAAGCCACGGTAGGGAAGGCGTAGAGGCGGCGGCGGCTCCTGGGTCAGCGCAGGTGTCGCTGCTCCGCTGCTGCCACCGACGCTTTATATGGTGAACGGCCGCCTTAGTTTGGGGAAGGGACGGGCGCGGCGGCGGCTCCCGAGGGAGGAGGGGGCCGGGTTCAGGACCCTGGAGGGCCGGATCCAGCCCGTGGGCCGTAGTTTGAGGACCCCTGCAGTAGACCTTATTGGTTTAAAGAAAGCTCTGTGAGATTTCGAAAGTCGGAACAGTGACTCTGTTGCGTCCTTAGTAGCACCCGAAAACCCTGGGCTTTCTGAAACGTTACTTCTTCATGAGTGTGAGGCAGAGAGTGAACACAGAGTTACACAGAAAGTCTTCTGACTGAATCCGTCTGAGTGCTGAGTGAGTCTTGAGTGAACCTGACAGTTGGAAATGTCCGTTAGAACTAACTGCCACCTGAAGGGAGGGGCCGACTCAACAGGAGCACAGAGCCCCCTGCCAATCAAACTAGGCCCAGTGTTAAATCCAACAGATACTGCCTGGAGTACATCCCAAAGATTAGAAATTGTTGGTAGCCTGTCATTAGTAGACTGCATTTATTCATCATGGACAAATCTTAACTGGGATTCCCTACGCGAAAAGGGAGAAGTGAAGTGTCTGTACAAGCCCAGCAACAAACCACATTGTGCACATCCAAGCTTTATGTCTGTCTACTGCACTGGTGAAATCCAGCCTTTGTAATATGTAACATATATAACTGGAAACAGAATTTTTTAAAAATGTAACATATCCTAATGTGTGCTTTATATTTATAGCCTCTAAATATATTAATATCTAAAGAAGATAAAATAAAGATAAGTGATTTTGGATTGGTAACGTCGGGTGTACGTGATCCATCAGTACAACGGACAAAAAACAGAGGGACAAAAGGCTATAGGGCCCCTGAACAGGTAATTCTTTTAAAACTTGATTTGTGTACATGCATTGACACATTTCTCCTAGGGAAACTCTTCATTTGATTTGTGTCTACATGGATAAGCTGAATAATCTGTGTTGCAGTGTGACTCCCATGTCAGAGTCACACGGCTGTAGAATTGAGGTTTGATCACACATGCAAGGCCTTCATAAAATGAACAGGAACTATACCCAAAGAGTATGAGGAGGTTCTTGTAGGTTATCTGGGCTGTGTGACTAATCTGCATGGCTATTGTGGACTGTAGTCTTTGTTAGTCTGGAGGGACCACAAAACGCAGCATACAAACAAGGATAAAAGAACATGAAAGATACTACAGACTTGGCCAACCTGAGAAATCAGCAGTGGCTGAACATGGACTGACACAAACAGGACACAGGGTCTTTTTCCAAGACACTGAAAGACTGGACAATTCTACCAACTATTTTGTCAGATTGCAGAGAGAAGCCATTGAAATTCATAAACATCAGCATAACTTTAACAGAAAAGAAGAGAGTTTAAGAATGAATAAGGCTTGGCTTCCTGTCCTGAAAACCTCCAGACTAATAAAGACTACAGTCCACAATAGCCATGCAGATTAGCTTTGGATTTCACACATCAACAGATCACTTCAGGATACAATGGTTCCATATTAACATACCACACCCTCATTAGCACATTATCCTGATACTTACAGGACAATGATTAGCACATTACCTTTGATACTTTTTGCAGGACAATGATTCAGCTCAAACCCAACCCCCTTCTGACTATATATTACTCTTCCTACACACTTGACACAGAGACACTGTCCTTCAGTGTTACTCCTCTGAAGATGCCGGCCACAGCCGCTGGCGAAACGTCAGGAAAGAAAAAACCAAGACCATGGTCACACAGCCTGGATAACCTACAAGAACCAATGAACTCTGACCGTGAAAGCCTTCGACAATATTTAGTATGATGAGGTCTTGCGATACCACTATGCAAAGTTAAATCTTTTGTCTTTGTGTTCTTTTTGGAAGTTCCCAAATGATATTAAGTTGGAAATAATATGAAGTTTATGTTTAGACAAACTTGCACCTGGTTACAAATTTTATTTCTGTCCGATCGACAGGATTAAGCTCTATAAAAATGTCCTGTTGAAACATATTCTAAACACATAGACGTGTACATGTGAAATGTCCATTTTGTGCTCTCTGCAGGCAGGGGTACGTTATGGAGAAAAAGTGGATATCTTTCCTTTAGGATTAATTTTTATTGAAATGCTTTGCATATTTGAAACAGATTATGAGAAAAGCAAGGTAAGTTATCAGAAAACTCTCTTATTTTTTGCCTGCATGTATTACTTAAGATGAGTGCATAGGAAAATATTCCAAAACAACATCCCACAAACACATGTAGTAGAAAAAAAATTACTGAAGAAAGCGGGCCTAGGAAAAAGGTGGCTGGAGACATTTTGGAGTTAACTTGCTCCAGCATCTCTGCTGTTCTAGCACTTACAGAGAAAAGAGTTTGTTGATCGTTCATAGGATACTGCCACCTGACAGTTCATCTTTCTCTGCTGGCATCACTATACACAGGAAGTGTATATGCCAGGTTTCTTGGGTCTAGCAACAACAAAAGGGAAAAAACCCTTAACCCTATAAAACTAGAATAAAGTACCCAAAAGGTAAGGAATCAACATGAAATCCTGGGCTAATATTAATGCAAGTGATTTTGTGGATAATATATAATAAATTTAATACAAACACAAAATTAGTATAAATATAAACAATTTGTTGTAGGGCTACATACAAGTTGTTTATATTTATATTAATTTTGCGTTTGTATTAAATTTATTATATATTATTCACAAAACCACTTGCATTAATATTAGCCCAGGATTTCATGTTGATTCCTTACCTTTGAGGTTTCTTGGGTCACCAGACGGAGGCCCCTTCTGTAGAGTACTAGTGTTCAAAACTGTGCCCCCCACCAGAGTGTGATATAGAACTCTGAGCATGCAGTCTGCAAGTTTAAATGCTCATTCCACCTGTTACTGAAGTATCCCTCTCCCAAATCATGGTCTGATTCAAGTGACAAGACTATACAATTTGCCTCTCTTCTGCCACTATATTTTACATCCCAACATTCTACCCCACATGTGCATATTCTGTTCTGGGATCTTTGTATCTGTTAAAGAATGAACAACACATTCCCAGTTCTGACTGTTAGTTGTGTTAGTTTCTGGTGCATTTTGAGGCTATCTGCATATAAAATCTCAGCTTTCTGGGTGGCTTGGAAGTATTTTAACCATTCAGGGATATACACTTGAGCATTTAGGGAAGGGATTCTTTAGACCCCCCCCCCACTTTAGAGCGGTCTTCAACATATGTCACATTTTTTTAAAAAAATTGGTAATCCAGATGTATTGGACTACGAGTGACAGACTAGGATTCTTCTTCTGCATCACTGCTCTTTTTTCCATGATGAAAGTTTTTTCAAAACCTCTCTTGAAACTGAAAAACAGGACAGAAAAACAGAAAAAAGCACTATATTTGACTGGCTCATACCATGCTATCTATTACCAAACGAATCCAGGCTCCTTTGCCTTGATAGGCTCTTCATGCTGATATAACTCAGGACACCTTCCCTCGGCACTGAAAGAGGAGGTTATATCCTCTTTAAAAAAACCATCCCTCCAGAAATATGTGGCCAATTATTGCCCGGTCTCTAACCTCCCCTTTCTTGGTAAGGCAATTGAGAGAATAGTAACGGACCAACTCCAGGTCTTCCTGGATAACTCATCTGCTCTAGACCCTTTTCATTCTGGCTTCAGGCCAGGCTATGGGACAGAGATGGTTCTGCTAGCTTTATTTGACAACCTCCATCTGTGGGTAGACAAAGGCCATGCCTTCTTGGACTTATCTGCAGCCTTTGATACAGTAGATCATACCATCTTGTTGAGGCTCTTGGAGGCAGAAGTAGGTATTAGAGGATGCATGCTGAACTGGTTCAAATCATTTCTCACAGATTGAAATGAGGGTTTCTGTGGGAGACCAGTTGTCATCAGTGTGGGACCTTTTCTGTGGAGTTCCAGAGGGTGCTGTTCTGTCCCCCATGCTTTCCAATGTCTATGTAAAGCTCTTAGGACAAATCATTCATAGCTTTGGGTTTGGATGTCATCAATATGTGGAAGATACCCAACTCTATATATGCTTTTCCAAATCCCCTGGTGATGCGGTAGAGGTCCTGAATAACTGCCTGGCTGCTGTGGTAAAATGGCTAAGAGTGAACAGATTGAAATTAAACTCTGAAAAGACAGACCTTCCCGCTTTAAATACTGCTCCAGTCGTACTGACCATACGCTGTAGTTTTCAGCTGTGAGCCTTTCCGCTGGGAAGAACGTCTGTGCCTGCGTCTGTGCCATTTTCCTGTCTTAGCTTCCGCACCTGTAGCCTCTGGACGTCTTGGACTCTGTAGTGCTGCTACCACACTCACACCTGTGGTACAGCGGTTCCCGCTGGGCCCATAACCCTATCGTGAGTTCAGCAGATTTAATCAGATGCCCAAGAAACTCCACCAGACGGTATCTGCTACCAAAGTGCTAGTTTATTCACAGTGCAGTTCAAAAAGCTCTATATACAATTCAGCAGAGCCTCTGGCTTAGTCAGTATATTCACCCCAACACTGAGCCCTAGAGGCCATGCCACTTATATACATATCTCATGCATAGATAATTGCCTGGCCACCTGCAGTATTGCATCATACTACCGGTTCCATCCAGTTCTCTCCAGTCCACTCTGCTGGAGTAAGTCATTTCTACACCTTGCATCAGCTAGATTAAGTGGATCTATTCTCACTGACAGCTCCTTCTCAGCTGTCCTATCAAAATAATACAGCATGCTTGCATATTCTTGACAGTAACGCTGGTTGGAAAGGAGGAGATCTTGAAGGACGTTATACTCCCTACTTTTGATGGGAGTTCAGCTGTCCCTTGCTGACTCAGTTAAGAGCCTTGTGGTTACACTGGACCCAGCATTATTACTGGAGAAGAAAGTTAATGCAGTTGCAAAAAAGGCTTTCTTCCAACTCAGTCTAGTGTGAAAGATGGCCCCTTACCTTGATACAGCTGATATCGCCACCAGGGTTTACGCTACAGTAACATTGAGAGTGGACTACTGTAATGCACTGTACATTGGTCTCCCCTCAAAATCAACTCGGAAACTCCAGTTGGTGCAGAATTCCAAGACTCAGCTATTATTGGGAGCTAAATGGAGCACTCATATTACTCCCATCTTGCAGGCACGTCACGGGCTGCCCATCAGTTACCAGGCTCAATTTAAAATATCAGCTATCACATGCAAAGCCCTTCATTGCCTTGGACCCTCATATACGCGCGACCATCTCTCCCCCTGTGCTCCACCATGACAGCTTCGCTCATCCGAGCAAGGCTTTCTGCAGGAACCAACCTGCAAATGGGCAAAATCAGCAACTGCTCATACATGTGTCTTCTCTGTTGTGACCCCCTTATGGAACAGCCTGCCTGAGGTCAAGAAGGCTCCCACTCTCCTGGCTTTCCTCAAACGATGCAAAACTGAATTATTCAAGAGGGCTTTTCTACACAGGCAATAGTATTGGACTGTACTAAATGATTCACCATGTTAATTGGAAAAATTATTAGGGACTGTGGTTTATACTACTGTAAATAGCTTGCTGAAACTAGTATCCTACTGTGGAACTTTGCATCACTTAATGCAGCATGTTAACACTTCTATTTTGCTTCAGTTCTGGTTTTAGACTTCTGGTTAGTTCTACAACCTAATCCTATTGTATTGTTCATTGAATGTCCCATCCTGTCGATTGTATTGACTTACTCTGTGTAACATGCCTTGAGTCCAAATGAGAAAGGCAGACTATAAATAATGTAAATAAATGATATAATTTATATAGTTGCCAACTCTGTTCCTTCTTCATTAAGTTATGCAAAGAGATTACATTATCTATGCACATTAGTTTCTGCTCTGTCCGGTCATCAGTGTGGGAAGGCATTCATTTGGCCAAGTAGGGAAAATAGGCAGATGCTGTCTATCTCAAAATTGCTTTTTGATTTAAGCAGTGAAAACTTCTGTTAGTTGATTTGTTTATAAATTGTATTTAATCTATCTGTGTCATTTTTTCAGGAGTGGGGCAACATTAAAGAATGTATCTTTCCCCAAAAAATGGTTAAGGAGTTTCCAACAGAGGTATACTGCAGTGAAATATCTTTCATAATTTTTCTCACCCATTCCCCATTACAGTTTTTCTTACAAATACTATTTTCTTTCCTTACAGGCAGCTCTAATTAAAAAAATGCTTTCAGTAGAACCATCTAAGAGACCTTCAGCAGCTACGATCTTGGAATTTTTAAATCGAGGAGAACAGAATGGCCTACACACTTGTTAACTAATTTCTCAGTACATAAGCACAGGATTTTGGTCTAAAGGTTTCTTTGCTATAATTAAATCTAAAAATGTCATCCTAATACATACGTGGCATGCAAGTAACACAAACTGCTTGGGCTTTTTATGACGGAAGGATTTTGCCTCTTTAAGAATGCCCTGATCTGTTGGAGATGCTTTTTGTAGGCTGAATCAGTATGCAAAGTCATAATCGGGTACGCAAGGAAACATTCTCAGTGATGTCTTCCAGGTTATGGAACCAACCATCTAGCCACTGATGGATGGGCTGTATTAGCTTCTCTGCCTTTCAGTGAAGCAAGTACTCATTGTTCGAACATGCTGTTTGATGGCAGTAATGAGGGAAACTTGATTTTGTTGGCTTTTTTTAATGCTTAAATTTTATACTTTTTTACTGTGTGGCCATGTTGGGCTTTTAATCCCATTTGTCTAAATGGAGAACATTTTTAAAGGATGTGATCTGGCCCATTAATGTCGCCTATCCATTATTTAATATGATCGTATATAATTATTCAGAGCTAGAATACTGCTTATTTAACCCTTGCTTCTTGAAAGATAATGGTCTGCGCTAAATCTTCAAGTAGATAAATAAAAGCAACGTACATCAGGGGTGGGCAGCTGGTAGATCACATTCTTCTGGTCGATCATGGGCTCAGAAGCCACAGTGAATCCTCATTAACCCATTGCTGTAAATACAGCACTTAGGATAAGCCTTTCCCCACCTCCTGATTTCCTAAATCTTCCACCCCTTTGAGTGCTGGCTCACATTGCAATGGCAGCCACTCTAGTTGGTTGCACTGTAGTGGGACTGCTTTCTAGCAAATTTGTAATCTCTTTTCTTAAAAATTGCAAGTAAAAAGGGGTAATCGCTTTTCTTGGCCTTGCCTGTAAAATGGTGACATTAATTGGTTTCCTTTGACCAGGTTTTTGTGCAGTATTTTTAGGAACCATTGAGATGCGAATTTGTACTTTAAGTAGGGTTTACATGATGCAGCAGATAATTGTGCTCATTTCCAACTTCTGATGGATTCCTTTTATAATTGGCTTCACCTCCTGGGTAGACCCCGTAGCCTCGGCACAAAGAATAAAATTTCAAGCTCTACGTCATACTAAAGAAACTTGCTCAGGTGTTCAGAGGCCAAGTGTTTCATGCAAGCCAGAGATCGTTGTCATCCCAGTTCAAATGACACTGTTTGTATTTTCCTAGTTTGAAAATGCGCAGCATACGATTGTTTGCCACTATGGTCCCTATCCTGTCCAAACTGACCTGTTCAAATCACCAAAGAACATTTTCTGAACAAATACCATTTTCTACCCATGGGGGGTAAATCTGCTTCCAAAACAGGTTAGCTTTTATTGATATGTTCCCCACAGCCGTGAACCCCTTCTTTCTTTTGTTCTGTATTTACTAAAGGTGTACAACATCCACAGCTAAGACAACCCTGGTCAATTTACTTTGTCTGTAGTCTGGCAACTGAACTCCCTGTAATTCTTATTGCCCTCCCAGTGTATTAAAATGAAATAGACCAAGCTTTTGTGAAAGCAAAAATGTTCTCCCTGCTGTAAATTTTGTGAATCCCTTTTATTCAGTTCAGCTCCATAGGATCTTGAAATCTTATGTCTTTTCTGATTTGCTTTCAATGCATTTTAGACAATTCTTTTGTGAATCGGAGGATGTTGTTGAAATTAATAAGAACCTTTTTAAAAATACAGCTCTTCAGTTGGTTCAGCTTTACTGATGTTTGAGATGTATTGTTTCTGGGGCTGCTTAGTATAATGGATTTTTTTCATTGTGGATATGTAGATGAAAAATGGCTTATCCTTCTCCACCTGAGTGGTTGTGTTGGAGGGAGTCATAGTAACATTTAATCAGTTCTGTCATTCTTTAAAGCTCTAACACTGCTGCCACATCACTCTGACTGCTGATGCAGAAACTTCAGTGATGTCCTGTTGGTGTGAGTCTGTGTAGGGCTGTCTTCTTGCTGGATACAGACTTCAGGACAAATTCTAATTAAAACATGGCCCTGTGTCTGATGGCACTGCACTCCACAATCTCCATAGCTGGTACCAAGGGAACAGGACTGTGTCAGTTTCCACAGAGCTCCATAGGATAGCATTTACTCCCCTGATAAGTATATACATGATTACATCCCACAGTCTAGCTGTTGGTATTGCCAAAGACATACCGACACCTGAGAGATGCAGGTTTGACTTACGAGTTGGTCCCATAACAGTCTGGCCGGTTCCACCTAAGCTCCAGGTCTCTACCTGGGTCCTTTACCAGGTCTTTTTAGCTCCTGCACTGGTTGCTGCGCCCTCCTACAGGGTTTCGCCATGAGATAGCTAGGCTAGCAAGGTCTGGGGGAGATGTTCCTTCCTAGCCCCTAAGAGCCCTTGGAAACTCAAGACAAAAGCTGTGCAAAAAAAATTCCGGTAAATTATGGGTTGGAGTTTATTGGACCCAGATTTTTTCAGGACTCTTGAAATAAGCCGAATACCCGTAACGGTAAATGGGTATTCCGGCTTTAATTCTGGGTTTCCTGAAAAAAATTGGATTATAGTATACATGGAATTTTTTTAGGTCGGGGTGGGGGATTTTTCGATGAAGAGTCATCGAATTTTCATGGTGGCTGCAAGGGACTCTCCTTGCATGAACCCCAAAGTTTGGTAAAGTTTTGGACCGGGGGTCCAATTTTATGGGCCCCTGAAGGGGTCGCCCCCATTCTCCATAGGAAGGCATTGTAAAGGTTATGGAGAATGGGAGCAACCCCTTTGGGGCCCCATAAAATTGGACCCCCAGTCCAAAACTCCGTAGGGAGTTTTATGGAGAATGGGGGCGACTCCCTTCGGGGACCCTGTCCCAACCTTTATCAAACTTCAGGGTTCATGCAAGGAGAGTCCCTTGCAGCTACCCTGAAAATTTGCTACCTCCAAAAATGCCCCCTCCAGAGCTCCTCAAAAAATTTCCATAGGAAAAAGCCTGGGAAAAGCCAAAGCAGAAAATAGCCAAATACCTATTTGGCATTTTTGCTTATCAGCTATCCAGCTCAGGCTTGATTCCTAGTTTTAATATCTGGCTGAAATTAAACCCCCCCAAGAAGCCCAAAAGGCCTTTTCGGATTTATTTTCTGTTCGGCAAACCCAATATGCACAGCCCTAGTCAAGAGTATAGAGACCCCCAAGCCTTGCTGGCTAGTCTCCTGCCCAGTTTCCTGCTAACATCAGCCAGCTGCTTTCCTTCCAACCTTCTTCGGCTGCAGTCTCTAATCCCTCCATCTCTTGGCCACTCCCAGCTCCTGCAGCGCTGTTAGTGTTTCAAGGAGACCGTTACTCCATAGTACTGGTTGTCCTTCTTCCAGTCTGCTCCTCCATGGTCCCTACAGACAGTTTCCCTTTGCTCTGGAACTGGGCTGCTGCCTTCCTTGGGGTGGAGCCTCTTCTCCCCCAGGGACAGGTGATTCAGGGGTGTGACAGAACCATTTATTCCTAGTAAATAATATACATTTTAACATACAGTAAACACATACAGTGTCAGGATCTTTGCAGCCCCATTCTCTCTCTCTCTATTGTAGTCCTGTATTCCATCCAGTTATGGTTGGTTAGCCTTCCTACAGGGAAGGATCCTTTATTGTATTATGAAAAAAGACAAAAGGGGAAAGGGGGAAATGCATAACCTTCACAGATAAACAAAAATTCTATTTTAAATATATAAAATCCCACAAAATGTTTGTCCTAATCAAAAGTATTCAGTCCTCATATTAGTCCATATAGATCTTGTGATATTTCAGACACTTGATTTGCCCTTTGAACATTATTCATGATCTGCAAAAGTGTCTCCTGGGCAGTTTGAAGACAAATCTTCTTGATCTGAATACAAAAAAGAGAGAATCATACAAATGGCAGAATAAAATCTCATTAGACTGAAGTAAAATATTCTGAAGATTGTACAGTCTGGAAAAGAAAAATGACAGACCAAATCAAAACACAAGAAAGCAGGCCAGCTAGTTGGAATTTAATGGTGGTGGCTATCATATCCTCTCCACTGTTACCAAGAGCAGGAAGTTCTTGCTTGTCAACCCGTGGTGCAACAAACAACTAACAAAATTTGGAAGACTGCATTGGTGGAATTTTTTTACTTGCAAGTGATTCAGAGAGCTAGGAATAAGGCATGTAGGTTAACGTTATAACAACCTTTAACGTCCTTAAGGGGCAGCACAAATCAGCCAACGCAGTAGGTAGATGTGCATCACCTTGCTTGCAAAGGGTTATAAGACAGTATGGTACAGTAGTTAGAACACTGAACTAGCATCTGGGAGACCCAGGTTCAAATACCCACTCTGCGAAGGAAGCTTACTGGATGACCTTGGCCTAGTTACATACCCTCAGTCCAATCTACCCCACAGGGTTGTTGTGAGGATAAAATGGAGGAGAGAACAGTGTAAACTGCTTTGGGTCCTCACTGGGGAATAAGGTGGGGTATAAGTGAAATAACTAAATTGGATGAAGAAGGGTCACGTTTTGGAAGGGAACTGGAATGTTCTGGGTATTGAAAGGGGAGGCAATACTACACAGCATACTATGTGCCCTGATTGATTCAGGATAATCCCTAGTCATTTTGTTGTTCAAGTGATAACTGCAATTTAGAATGTGACTTGCGAATTCAGCTAGCAGGTGGAAACCACCATAAAACTTCCATGAGTTTTGCTCCCAGTAGAGCAAGAGAGGACAACTGGGCTGCAAGTCTATCTTTCCTGGCATTTAAGTAAAATTGATTTATTTCTTACCTTCATAGGCTGTTCCACACCAGATGCAGTAGAGATAATGTTCCCTTAAATATGCTGTCAAAATTTGTAATTTATCTGATGCCTGTGCAAAATACAAAAAAGGAATGTTCCTTTAAGCGTAAAACTCCATTGAGACTCATCCTAGGAATTTTTTTTAAAAGGCCACCTAGTCTTAAATTTTGGAGATGCAGTGCCAATCCACATATAAGCCACTAGTCTTCTGCAGTTTGAAAAGAACTGATTAACTATATACTATGAAAAGATCACACTTTACAATATCCCCCCTCCCAACCCCATATGATACAGATTTATGAAGAGCTCCCTCTTCATGGTGGGTTTTGTCTACTACAGATTATCCATGATCACATGTCAAATTACTTCCTTTCCATTTTATAAAAATGGCATTAAAAGTAATATGAACAGCAGCCTGTTATGACACTCCTATTCAGGGACTTTCTGCTGCCCATCTAGAGATGCGAAGACGCGGGGGGGGGGGGGGGGAGAATGGAAAAACTCAGAAACACACCTGCCCCTCTAGAACCTCCCCCGCCCCCATGTATTTCAAACTGGGAAAAATACATGGAATATTTTCTATTTTGGAATGAGTAAAATAAGGCGATAATGTGCCAAACAAGTGTTCAGGGGAGCGTTTTTCTAAAGGGATCAGAAGTGCAGCACTGTCCAAGAAGGTATTTTCATAAGGGGATAGGACTGTAGTCTGTTATATATATATAACCTTGCTCTTCCTGCACTGCCTTGAATCTTTGTAATCACTCCTGGCATTGTTTATGGTATGTCATGCCTTCATTTCCTGTTTGAATTGTTTCCTAATTTCTGTAATCCTAGTCCTGTTGCATTATTATTGGAGGTTTTCTGCTGTATGACTGAATTGTTTTCTGTGTGTTTTGCAATCTGTCTTGAGTCCCAGTGAGAAAGGTGGGCTATAAAATAAGTAAATACATTTTTCTCAATTTGAAGTAAAGAGATTATCATGTAAGAATCTATAACATGAGAAAAAATCCTGCATACAGATATGTACATTTTCAAGGATATCTTTTTGGATAAAATGTGACTAACTTTGTCGACAATATCCTTTGATGAGAGATGAAATACTGTTGGATAGTTACATGTTTTCAGTTCTATAAAGTTTTACTTTATACCTGTGTCCAAATATGCTGGTAGTCCTACTTTATGGTTCAGTTCAGATAGTGCACTTTACTTACTACACAATTTGTGTTTTCTATTTTCAACATTTTTTCCTGCCTCTCAGATGGCAAAAACTGGGATACGTAGCAAATGGTGGAGCAGCCTGGAGCTCTCTCTAGTGTTGCACATATAACTGTAACTTCTGTTTTGGAAAGTTTACATCTCTGTGCTCTACATAATTAATATGAAGCTGTGTTAAAAATCACAGTAATTCAGGCTTCTAAATTTAGAGACTAAGAGCCCATTTCTGAAGGGGGGGAAGCTCCTTAGGAGCCAGCCTGGGGGCAAATATGCCAGTGTTCGGGCGCGCTAATCCCTGCCACCAGCGCATCCATGCCAGCAGAAAGGAAAACGTGTGTGTGTGTGTGGGGGGGGGGGGGGTTCCCGGGGCATTCCTGGGGCAGGAGATGCCGTTAGGCAACTCCCTCACCTTTCGCCCAGGGAACATGCTTTTTTGCTACGATGGTGCTGCACCACCTTTCCCCCATTTCCTCTATTTTTATTTTTTAAAAACCTTTTCTTTTCCTCTGCAGCAGCTGGGAGCCTCTGAAAAGGCGGTGCAGCTGTACCACTCCTGGCCACTGTGTATCTACCCCCCCTTCAGGATTGGGCTGTTAGAGAACTGGTTCTATCAGTTTGGGCCCTACATCAAGGACATTATCTTAGAGTCTACACCAGACTGTCCCATGAGCAGGTGCCTGGCAGAAAGGGCAAATCACTGCAGATGACTCAGAACAGTAAACAAAGATGCTTCTTGGGGCATTTGTGTGTCCCAGGGATACTAGCCAATTAGCCTGAGAAACAAATTTCTTCCTGATTCCAAATATGACAATGTTCAGTCAGCTTCTACATCAAGGCTTGGTACCGAACACAACATGCAACCCAACAAAGGTTTAGATGCAAAGTGTAAAATGACTAAGGAATGCTGAACACTTTTGTGGGAAACCCACCCTTTGAATAGAACTGAGACACGATCCCTTAAGTACAGAAAACACCCCCTAAGAATGGCTACTCTTTTCTATATTAGTGACCTTGAACCCAGAAACAATGCAGAATCCACAAAGTTGCACAAGGAACGCAATGAACATCCAATATTCTGGTTAGTTATTTCAAGTAAACTGTCATTATTCAGAGTTATTCCAGCAATCCATTTATGTTACACCATACCAGCCAATAAAGAAATAATGTAGTTCAAGTCTATACTTGAAACTTCCAAGGCAGCAGTTCATACATTTTTTAAAACTTTGGTCGTGCTGTGGTTCTCTGTACAAATTCCTGGGTTTGCCCTACAAGCCGGTCAAGCATCACCAAAGCTTAGAGAAGCAATTAGCAATAAGATATATGTGGCAGGGCAAGCCCAACAAAGCCAGGCTTGACTTTTCTTCAGAAGTCCATCCACCAACACACCAGTGATACATTCTAGTAACATACCCACACCTGTCCTGTAACCTATTCTAAAAAGCTGAACAACAGAGGCTGTGAGAAGGCTCCCTGTCCAACCCAACTCTCTCCTGAAATTGTGAGGACAGAGTAGAGCGAGAATTACAAGAGGAATGCCTGGCTGAGCCGAAAACAACCAGGAACTCCACATATAGGACTTGGTAAGAGTAACCAGGCAAGCTAAGCAAAAACGCTAGCTCCATCAATCAAAACTATAACAGCAATGGTGAGGAAGGCCAGGATGCAGCAGCTGTTCCTGCTGTTAATACCAGAGAAGTTCACTTCCAAGGTCCTAGTACCCACAGTGCCAAAGATCCCTCTGATTATAGCATCTCTACCATAGCCTGGAGGAGGAAACACATTTAACACCCGCCACTCCAACCCACCTCCTACTTTGCAACTGAATGTATAACTTCTAAGACTGCGCTTCATTTTGGTGATTCCGTTTTCACACTGAAATTTGGTTTGTTTTATTTCCTTTCCAAGCTTTACTCAATTTTATGTGAAAATGCTTAGGGGAAAATACTTTTTTGGTACCACTTATTCTGACTTGTATCTTTGGTAATGCTTTCTAGAAACGATCAAGCTTTCAAGTGATTTTGGGCACGTCATAATTGCACGTTCAAAACTGCTCCTCTTGCAGTACCTTCCAGCATCGAAGAAGAGCCAGAAAAAATTAACTTGATACCACCCTGTTTAAGCCTAATTGCTTCAGAGGGGAGAAAATTTAGAACCAGAATGACCTTCCTGCAATGAGTTGAGACATTTCCCAAATATTCCATTCCCCATAAAATGTGACAAGATTTTAGGCAGCTACAATGATCAAGTCTTGACCTGTGAAGTATACAGGCACAGAATATTCTTGCTTAAAACAATAGCTGAACATACACTTAAGTCATCTTCTTCCTCTTCCTCTTCTTCCTCCTCTTCTTGCTCTTCCACATCTTTTTGACTGCTTGGCCAGAACCAAACCTCTCTGGGAAGTTCAAGGCCCTTCAAAATAAGAATAAAAAAACGGTATGTGAAGGAAGAGACTTGCAAGCCCGTACTATTCCTTTTGGTTGGCCCCCAAGAAGTTGGAAAAACTCTGTGGCTGTCCCATCACCACTTGGGAATGGCACCCCTTCCGTTCGCTCCTCAGGGGGGTGCCCCAAAACAAACAGTTATCACCAAATGCCACCAATGACTGAAAGTATGCCCCACTAAATGGAGCTGTACATCTAGTGCTCTGTACTTGCATTAAAGTTTAAAAGTTCTGCCTGGTTGCCATATCTCCCCACTACCTTCCTACAAGCAAGCACAGGGGTGATCTCTCACAGCTTCACAGATCTGAGCTATTGTGAGCTTACCCCTCCCCCTAACCACATTTCAGAGTGCAAAACCAAATAGGTGTGATGTTTTTCTAGAGATCAGGCTTAGGAGCATTCAAAATATAAGACATTTTAGTAAATGAATAAAAATATTGCACATATTCTGTTCAAGCACTCAGGCTGAGTAAAGGAACGAAGAAAAGGTGAAAACATGCAGTCCCCTTTCCCTAAAATCAGTGCTTATCCTGAAAAAGTCTAATTGGGACAGACTAGCTTTACTTGAAGTTGTAGAAGTTTAAAGTCCAGCATTTCCAGTTCTCATGATTGGGACTTTTACCCACTGTCCCTTGAAAGATGGACAAGTTGGAATCCCTAGGTTAAAACTTAGTCCATCGCGGCTCATACCCATCAGAAGAGCTGGAAGTTAAGAGAGCTTCTTCCTTGTCTTCCAAGTTTAAATAACCTCTGTCTTTCTGTCTCTGCCCTTGGATTGACCGTATGATCCTAAATGAAAGAGTTTACATTCTACCAAGTTGGCTGTTTGTGTCCCTACTGGGCATGACCTGGCAGCAGGGAGTGGAATGGTAAACCATTCCCCTGCTTTGGCCAGAGTCATTAGCATAACCAAGAGCTTGAGCGCTTTGTGCCTGGAACCTGATTGTTCCTTTCTCCAACCCCCTCCTTTTTGCCAGCTATGAGTTTGCAGCTGGGTTCCTAAGAATACACAGAGTGTGTTCCCCATTAACGAAATATTGGGATGAATTCCAGCATGGAAGTTATTTCTCCACACTCATCTCTTGCCTCATTTAAGTTTCTTAGCAGTGTCAAGTGACAACTTGACATAGCAGCATAAAAGGTTTACTTAAGATTTTTTTAAACGACAGCCATAATATCAAACATGAATCAAAGATTGCAAAATACTTTGCATATTAACAGTAAAATTAAATAAAAAGGCAGCATTGCTAAAAGCGGTAAGGATTATTTACAGTATGCAATTTTAAATACACTAAAAAAGTAGAACATTCTCTGGAAAAGTTATAGCCACCGATTCTGAGGGCCAAGTTTCCATAGTGAAGTGGGAACAGGGAAGCAGAATGGACTGCACAGCCTGCAGGTGGTGGGGGAATGCTCCCCTACACTGAAAGTTCCCTGTAAATATAAAACTGGTACAACAAACAAAGAGAGGTGGGTGGAAGCTACCCCACCCCACCCCCGTGCTAGTTCTCCATGTTTTATGGGAAGGAAATTTAATGCTGGAGTCCATCCCCTCAGCCTGAAGCGGTACAGACTGTATGATCACCTTAGCATTCATTCGTTCACAGCCTGCGTTTCTTGTCAAGAACTGCTCACCCCAGTTTTCTGCCATGTGTGAACCAAGCCTAAACTGCACATTATTTCCAACCTTGCTTTTGTTGCACAAGAACAGCCAGTTACTTATGGACTCAGGCAACTATGCAGGGGCTCTTTGGGATGCTAGAAAATAGCTGTTTCTTTTCTTTCAGCCTATCAGTGTGTCGGTATATGCAAGCTTGGAAACATTTTTGTGGACTGAGTTGCCGGGCTTCAATACGGAGGTGCAGAATTCATTGCCCACCATGAACTGCTGGGTTACAAATGTGCAAACAAACAAGCCCCTTACTTTCTGCATATCTAATTGGTGGCAGGCTTTCTGGCTTTTCTCCAGGTCCCGTGTTATTTGCAATTCCTCCTGTTTGGTTTTCATTCGCAATCTGTAGATTTCAAAAGGCAGTTAACATACACGGCACAGTAAAAAAAAAAAACTTTAACCAAAATTTAACCAGAATTAGAGGAGAAATTGCACAAACCACTTTGATCCCTATAGAGTCATACCTGAAAAGAACATTTGCTGAAGAAAGAACAATAAAAGTAATTAAGATCAGGCTGAGGCTTTAAGAATGTGATGATACAATGATTAGAGCACTACACCCACAAACATCTTTCTTGGTGCCCACCAAGTGTTCTAGAAAGAGGGTGGAGCCAGGTGGGCCTTCTGCCCAACAGAGCTTCTGATTGGCCACTGAAGATCTGATCAGCTATGCAGATTAGAATAACATTGTTTTAGTGGCAGCTGCCATGACAATGTTTGTTTTATTCTCTCTTACCCCTCTTTCCCAGTGCATTTTTAATTACTCCTCTTCTCCCTGCACTTGGACATCCTTTGTGTGCGTGGCGCTGCCTCCTGAATCAGCCATTTTGTGGTTACGCCCACCACTGTTGTGTCAGAATTCCAAAGGTGCCCACAGGCTCAAAAAGGTTGGGGGACCCCTGGACTAGAGAGTAAAACCAATGAGCACGACACCAATGCGAACACAGTGAGCTCCTCCCACCACACAGTCTCACTTGACTGTGCACATGGACATAAGCCCCCCCACATCTACGAAAACCCTTCGTTTCCCTACCAAGCTGCGCACAGACCAGTGCTCTACTGGTTGCAATGGAACACATCGGGCCCTCCACATTAAATGGAGACCATCCCACATGTCACCTTGCTGTCTCCAGGCTTCTGCTGCCTTGTCCAGTTACAGCGCAAACAGGAATATTCTGCACATTATGCACTTGGAGACACATGTGGAACTTTGGCTATGGAAATATGAATCTCAGGAAGGCTTCCATCGTGCCCAAGAACAGTGAATGCAGCCAGCTCAGTAATGCTGTGTTCATAAAGAGGCGGCCTGACATTAGGGTAACAGTTCTGATACCTATCTATAGGGTTTTCTTCCACACAGACAACTACTTTCTGTGAATGGAGGGGGAAGATTCATGTCTTGTTAAAACATAGTTCCGTTTTTACTCACATTTTCTTAGTAAAACCAATATTTAAGTTTTTTTTCCTTGCCAGATAAAATTATTAATGAGTACAACCATACTTATACCCTGATCTCTTCTCCTCCATTTGCATAATTTATTATTATTACCCTGATCCTGAACATCAGAAATAATTCCACGTAGGGTTGCAGACTTGAACCCTCAGAGCTGATGCATGTTATACAACAGCACACTTTTTTTTTGTTTAGTTACAGAACATTGCTCTCCAGGTTAATCGCACTGTCTCTCCATGCATCCATGAAACATCATGTGCTTTAAAAAAACCTACCCCCCCCCCAAGAATCATATTAATGGCGTTTTCCTGCACATTACTTGAAAAGGTCAGCAGTCTGCTTCTCAGCTTGTTTTCGCATATGAAGTTTTCTTCTGTAGTTTTCCAGATTCTCTTCGGCTTTTCGTTTTTTCAGTTCTTCATGGCCAAGCCCACTTCTACCTGTTTGAAGTTCAAAACACCTAGGTTAACACGATGAAAGGCAACACATTCAGAATAAAAAAAACAAGCAAAAGAGGTAGATTTCTCACACACCTTTGTTCATGTTCAGTGCAATAGGCTCAATAATCCCTTCTCCTGCAGAAAATCAGAACAGTCTGTTAACGAAGAGTAGACACAGTAGCTAACGAACAGGAGACAGACCTGTATTCCTAGTTCTTCCAACAAACTCAGAATTGTTTACTTGGGATTACTTCATGTTATTTCTTCAACAGGCCTGTCAAGAACTAATGAGAGATCAAGGCTACCCAGGGAGCACCATGGCTGAACAGGGATTTCAACCTGCTTGCTCTAAGCCCAACATTTGAAGCACTATCCCAAATGATCTCCATTATGAAATGCTCTTTCAGTAACCTGCTTCATTTAAACCTTTCTCTACCACAGATGTGTCATTTAACAAACACCCAATTGTTCATATAATTTGGCTTTCTACTCTGCTACTTTCTCCAGAATTATGTTTTTATGATTCTGTAATGGAAGTTGGTTTCAGGTAGCTGGCTCAAGGTTGACTCAGCCTTCCATCCTTCCGAGGTCGGTGAAATGAGTACCCAGCTTGCTGGGGGTAAAGGGAAGATGACTGGGGAAGGCACTGGCAAACCACCCCGTAAAAAAAGTCTGCCTAGAAAATGTCGGGATGTGACGTCACCCCATGGGTCAGGAATGACCCAGTACTTGCACAGGGAATCTTTACTTTACTTTAGCGGTGCTATGTGATGTTTTGTAGTCTTTCCCCACAAGAGGCCACACATTTGACATAGTGCTCTAGTCCTGCAGTATACAATTTCTACTAGAAAACATTTATTTAGCTTTGATAGTATACTAAATCATGGTTTCCTTTTTTCCCCCAGGCACAAAGATTTCTAAGGGTCAAAGACCAATATATAGTTTAGTGCCACAGAAAGTCTGGAACTGGGGGTGAACAGGAAGACAACAAAGTTTGCAGATGACACCAAACTGTTCAAGGCAGTGAAAATTTAGGGGGATTATGAGGAGCTTCAAAATGACCTCTTCAAACTGGGGACAGAATGGCAGATGAAATTCAATCAAAGTAAGTGCGCAGTGACAGATGTTGGGGCAAGACATATGCTGTTAGGGTCTGAGCTGCTGATAACGGACCAAGAAAGAAGGTCTTGGTGTTGTAGTGGACAGCTCATTGAAAACGTCACCTCAGTATGCAGCAGCAATTTAGAAAAAGAAAATTTCATGCTGGGGATCATCAGGAAAGGGATTGAGAACAGAATTGATAGTATAGTAATGCCCTTAATACAAGACACTAGTACAGCCTTGTTTAGAATATTATCTACAATGCTAGTTGCTACCTTTCAAAATGTACACTGAAGGGCTGGAAAGAAATGCAGAAAACAGCAACCAAAGCAATCACAGGGTTGGAGCACCTGCTTTATGATGCGAAGCTAAATATTCTGGGACTTTTTAGTATAGAAAAACAACAACTGAGGGGTGATATAGCATAAAATGATCCTTATCAGATGCTGGAGGGCAGTCAGCAGGTGAGGGCTGTTTCTAAGCTATTGGCAACTGACTGGTCATTGTTGGAAACAGGATGGTGAACTAGATGGGCCAAAGGTTTGACCCGGCAGTAACTTATAATGTATATTGAAGCCTCCTTGTTAACCAGGGATTGGCTGCATGCTCTTTCCTCCCCCCATCCCAATTCCAAAAGCTGGATTTTCATTATTCTGGCAGCTGTACTACTACTGGGAAGCTAGTTTTGTGCAGACATGACCTGTACACTGAACTTCTAAGAATTAAGCAAAATTTCTGTAGAAACTGGCAACACATTTTGGTCACATTTTGAAAGGCAAACTTACCACTTTTGCCTAAAGGCTGACCACTTTTGTACCCCATCTTTTGAAGCATAGCAAAGCCTTTATTCTCATTTCCCAAAGCAATGTTTAAAGCAGTATCACGTTGCTCTTGTTCCTGTTCTTTTATACTCTTTTGCCGGTTTTTTTGATTGGATTCTTTTTGTTTTTCTTCTTTTTTAAAAGTTTCTTTTACACGCCTCAGCATGGGCATTCCTGGCCTGATGTCCTGGCTGAACAAAAATGACATTTAAATTATTATCTAACCATTATCTCCTTGTACAAGACATGGAAAAAAATAGCAGCAAGATCCACTTCAGTGTACCAAGGAGAAATCTAAGAGAGCAATCCTAAGTAGATATTGTACATGGGGCAGATCAAGCAAGACAAAACCAAAAAGGCTCAAATGTGAGTCTTCACACCACAGGGTAGCACTACCACTAGCCTCTTTTCTACCCAGCCAGCCAGAGACCAAGGGACAAAGTCTCTATCCTTCCTGGGACTAAGATTAAGAAAGCCACCCTTGCAAGGCAGTAATGTGCCCGAGCCATTTAGACTGGAATTATTCAGTTAAATCAGTAGGATGAATTCCCAGGCAAGCATGCATGTATACAACATGGGAAACGAGCTGCAACTCAAGAACTGTTCAGTTTGAAAGAGGCTAGAATCACTGGCAAGAGGAAGAGTGTAAACTATTTTTAACCTAGCCAATTTCTGTGCCAGGCCTTCTGGATGTAGATGAGGGAACTATTCAAGATTCAAAAGAAAGGTCTGCAGGGGGGAGCATGGAATAGTTAAAAGAGTTTGGCTAGAATCCTAGGTATACTTACTAGGATGTAAATCCCAGTGAATTTAAACACATTTACTTTTGTGTATACAGCATTAGGATTGCAGTTAGTCCATATAAGGGTGTCCACAAGGAAGAGAAAAAAAGATGAATGTTTACATACATGCTCTTGAGTGCGCAATAAGTTCCCAGTTGTTCCCTTCAGAATTGCTCTGGGATCTACTGAGAATGCAGAGAACCATAAGACATACAGTTCACAACAAGGAGACTCTTTCTATAAAATATCAGCCCTTCATTGGGTATCTGAAATCTCCAACAGAAGTCCTCAAAAACAGCTTCAGCTGTCATCAGTGTACCTAACAGATGCTGACAATTATGACATCAAGCACAGAAACACAATTCACTTACTTATCTTTAATAAAGGAATCAGACATGTAGTCCTCTTCTGTGTCCTCCATGCTTAGTAGTGCTCCACCTGCTGCCCTCTTCCCTAATAATGATATATTGCTAGATTTTAGAATACATTGCAAATGATGTTCATTTCTAAACATATGCACATTTTAACAGTTCCAAGATTTATATAAATGTCCAGCTATCTTTCTCTCCTGACTCTTCCAGAGTACTTCACCAGTTTAAGGAACTGCAAGCATAGAAAGGCCTTCACCAGGGCATGCTTAAATATTTTACTGCTCGCAGTCTTGGAAGGCCATTTCAATGGGATCCCATATAGGAAAAGAGACTACTCCTGTGATAAAAAGTCTATAGAGGGTCTATCCCACATCACATTCCAATGTCCAAGATATGAGGATGAGAGTAACCGATTTTTGCAGATCAGATTATCCCGCTTCCTAGGAAGGTCAGATCAGGAGAAATTAGTCATATTATTGAAAGGCAGAGTCAAATTCATTACTTTCCAAATGGCAAGATTTGCTGCCACCATCACGAAGTATAAAAAGATGATGGGGCATGCTGACCATATCTCTGATCCATAATTGCTCTACTCTGGGTCACTTGTCATCTTTTATTTGTCTATGGATTGTATGATCTTTCCTTCCTTTTATTAGATACATATTTTAATGATGAATTTGCATTTTAATATTTTATAAAGGTAAAGGTCCCCTGTGCAAGAACCGGGTCATTCCTGACCCATGGGGTGACGTCACATCCCGACGTTTCCAAGGCAGACTTTGTTTGCGGGGTGGTTTGCCAGTGCCTTCCCCAGTCATCTTCCCTTTACCCCCAGTAAGCTGGGTACTCATCTCACTGACCTCGGAAGAATGGAAGGCTGAGTCAACCTTGAGCGGGCTACCTGAAACCAACTTCTGTCGGGATCAAACTCAGGTCATGAGCAGAGCTTTTGACTGCAGTACTGCAGCTTAACTCATGTTAAATTATGTTACTTTTTAAATGTTAATGATTTTATTTTGGTGGAATTTCCACCTTATTCTCTATTATTGCTATGGCTTTTTTTGCTAATGCAATAAAGACTTGATGATGATATAAATGTAGATACATGCTTTTTATCTGTCATCAGTGTACCTAACAGATGCAGACAAATATGATGTCCAATAAGTACTGGATAGTGGGTTTTTTTTTGCTTTATTTGAAAACAGGGATAAGTATTGAAATATGACTTTCAACCCCTGTGTACTCCCATCTGCTCCCTCCTTATCAGCATTGCCTCTTTAACTTCCATCACTCAAACAAGGGATTCTATCAGAGGATGCCACTTGCAGGGAACAGAAGGTTTGAGCCCCAGCATCATGCAGCTTACTCTTAGTTATGTCTATTCGGAAACAGCCCTGGCCTGGGTGGCCCAGGCTAAGCCGATCTCGTCCAATCTCGAAAACTAAGCAGGGTTGGCCCTGGTTTGTATTTGGATGGGAGGCTGCCATGGAATACCAAGGTTGCTATGCAGAGGCAGGCAATGGCAAACCACCTATAGAATCATAGAGTTGGAAGGGACCACCAGGGTCATCTAGTCCAACCCCCTGCACAATGCAGGAATGTAACAACTACCTTCCCCACACACCCCCAGTAACCCCTACTCCATGCCCAGAAGATGGCAATCATCATCTGCCTAAGGTCATAGAATCAGCATTGCTGACAGATGGCCATCTAGCCGCTGCTCAGCTCTGAAAATCCCACAGAGTCGCCACACGCTCCATTTGGAAATATACCCCACTGAGTTCAACGGGAAACGTTGCCAAATAAATGCACCTACTGCTACAGCCGGGGTTTTCCGTTTGGGAAATCAAAACACTGCTCTTCGCCTCCCCGTTGCTCACTCAGACGACAATCCTAACCGTCCTTACTCGGAAGGAAAAATGACTTGAAGCCAGGGGGGCTTCCAAGAAAACAGCTGCCGCATTGACTCCCACCTTGCCTTGACATCTCCTAGAAGGCACTCCATCTTACCCATCATTCCTAACCTGGGTAGCAGAAAAGGGCCAGAGTCCAGTAGCACCTTAAAGACGAACAAAAATATTTTCTGGTAGGGGATGAGCTTTCTGAAGAAGTGAGCTGTGGCTCACGAAAGCTGATACCCTGCCAGAAAATATTCTTGTTAGTCTTTAAGATGCTACTGGACTCTTGCCGTTTTCTACTACTGCAGACAGACTAACAGAGCTGTGGCTCACGAAAGCTGATACCCTGCCAGAAAATATTTTTGTTAGTCTTTAAGGTGCTACTGGACTCTTGCCCTTTTCTGCTCCTGCAGACGGACTAACAGAGCTGTGGCTCACGAAAGCTGATACCCTGCCAGAAAATATTCTTGTTAGTCCTGAAGGTGCTACTGGACTCTTGCCCTTTTCTGTTCCTGCAGACAGACTAACACGGCTGCCCACTGGGAACGATTCCCAACCTGAGCGGCTCACCTGCTTGCCGAACGTTCTTCTTCCAGCACCCGCGCGGCCAGTCCGGGAACGGCGCATGCGCATTCTCTCCCACTCCCTTCCTGGGTCGCCTCTGCGCTTGCGCCGCAGCCGGCGCTTCCTCAGGTGTCTGTGGAGGAGCCCTGTCCGATGGCGTCGGGGATTTGCCTCTCTCTGCCAAGCGCCGCGGTCGTGTGAACAGACGGGAACGAACGAACCGGCGGGGCGCGAGGAGCAGCCGTGAGGTAAGAAGAGCCGGCCGTTGAAAGGAAGCGGTGGGGCCTTCGGGAAAAGGCTCGGAGCGCGCGCGCAGCACCCGCGGGGGGGGGGAATCAGCTGCTACGGATGGGAAGCGGGGTCAGCTGAGCGGCGCGCCGGTTTCGCGGTGGGTGGGAGGACGCGGCCTGCGGGGAAGGCTTTCAGGGGCGGCGGTTGTTATCCCTTCAGGCGTCGCTGCGAAGGCCTCCGCAAGGAAAAGCTGGCGGGTGCCCCGAGGTTGCCGGCACCGGTCTACGTTGCAACGAGCCAGGCCGCCTCTCCTAGGGCTGCTAGCCGCTCTCCACGGCCTGAGACCGAGAAAGGTCTTTCCCAGTGCCGGCTGTCTGGGAGTCTTGATGTAGAGTAGGGGTGGGGAACCTTTTTCCCGCTGTTGCAGTAAAACAGGGGTTCGCGGGGGAGAGGGAGACCCAAGATCGTTATCAAGAAAACAGTTTATTTGCAGCTGCTGACTCAGAGGCCCTAATGGGCAGAAATCTCTGAGTCCCGATTATACTGGGGAAGAGATATTTATCCAAATTCAAGTGATGACGATACATCAACAAGTTATGCATATCTGATTGGATTACAGACAGACAGGCGACTCAGGACAGTTGCAGTTTCATCCAGTTTCTCCAATCCTTGTTTCTCGTTCACTCTGACACTCCATGACTCTTAGCCCAGTGACCCAGTGCACAGAGCAGGCTTGTAGCTAGGCAGAAATTCCTTCCCTGGCAGTCTGGAAGTCAATTATTACCAGGAGATCTCTGGGATACTGTCACACTGCCAAGGACCATTTGACACACACACACCCTGCGCAGGCAAGCAGGCAGGCATCCAACCGGTGGTGCACTCGCCCACCTGGTGGCACAGGGTGGTCTGTTGCACCAGCCGGGCGTAGCCGTCCAGCCGCACGCCGGAGTTGCTCCTGCACCGCATGGTCGGGGCCAGATTCTACAGCCGGCTCCTGCTACCTCCGCCTGCAGGGATGAAATGAGGACACACTGGCTAAGAATTACCCCCCCCCCCAACGCACATTCTGGCCCTGCCCCCTTTAACCCCTCCATTGTCACCACTTCCGCCCCCAGCCCTCTTGTAGTACAGAGGGAATACTTTTCTCCACACCCTGAGTGGGAAAGGGTTAACACAGGTTCTTGGGCGGTCCTAGCAGCTCCATAGCTAACGACTCTTTTGCAAGGGGAGGGGAAAGGTTCCTTTTCTCTGCAAAACAAACTCACATCCGCCTTGAACAGAGGCTATTCCTGTCTGCGGGAGGGGGCGGCTCACCAGTCTTAGATCCTTCTGAGCTAGAGATCTGCAGGACCCACGAAGGGCCAGCCCAAATGATTTCACGGGCCTTACACGGCCCCTGGGCCTGACGTTCCCCACCCCTGATGTAGAGGCTGAGATTGCCTGCATGGGAGCTAGGTAATGCGCCTCTGAACTGGGCCTCTCTCTTCCAAGTCTGATGGCGCTTCATGGAGTTCAGATATATGCCCATCATCAGAATTAGTTCTACACCTCCAGTGTAAGGGAATTGGGGCCACTACATAGTTTCCCTGAGCTGGCTGACTCAGACTAGCGTGATCTCACCAGATCTTGGAAGCTAAACAGGGTATTGGTCTTGCTTAGTGCTTGGGTGGGAAACCACCAAGGAAGTCCAGGGTTGTTACGAAGAGGCAGGCAATGGTGAACCATCTCTTGCCTTGAAACCCTACAGGATCACCCTACGTTGGCTGTGATTTGATGGCACTTTACACCACCAGGTAACTGCAGCCTATCTCAGTTCGCTTTTCTTTTGTAATGATGTGAATGCGCTTTGCACATACTCAGAGGAGCACAAATAAGTCGAAGCATGCATTCCTGAGTTCCAAGGAATTGAGTCCTGGGTACATATCCTCCTGCTGAGCCCATGGCCTGTGTACAGCATGTGTTAGTTCTCTACACAAGCCAGTTTTGTGTGTATTGTATATATGCATATTTTCCAAATTGTACCCATTTGGCAACTAGAATACCTGCTTCCTTGTTCTGGTGTCAGACGACAATGTCCTCTTAATATATAGTAGAAAAGAGCAAGAGTCCAGTAGCACCTTAAAGACTAACAAAAATATTTTCTGGCAGGGTATGAGCTTTCGTGAGCCACACACAACTACACAACTCTGCAGGTTTGTTCTCACTCACAACTACTTCCGGTTTGGTAAGGACTTACACCTGCAAATCAATGGCACTGCCATGGGCACTCGCATGGCTCCACAATATGCCAACATTTTCATGGCAGATCTAGAACAACGTTTTCTGAACTCATACCCACTGGCACCTCTCCTTTACTTGAGATTCACTGATGACATTTTCTTTGTCTGGACTCATGGCAAAGAAGCCCTTGAAAGATTTCACCAGGTTTTCAATGACTTCCACCCCACCATCAATCTAACTATGAATTACTCCGAACAAGAAATCAACTTCCTAGACACCACAGTATGGATCCACGGGGGACACACAAGCACCACATTGTACCGGAAACCGATGGATCGGCAAACGAATCTACATGCGTCCAGCCACCACCCCAACCATATCAGACAATCCATTGTCTATAGCCAAGCCTTACGCTATAGTCGCATCTGCTCCAATCCTTCAGACAGAGATACACACTTGAGAGACCCACAGCAAACATTTTTGCAACTACAATATCCTGCTGATATGGTGAGAAAGATGATTGAGAAGGCCAGAATGATACCCAGGCACAACTTACTACAAGATAAGCCCAGAGAGAATGACAACAGAAGACCTCTAGTTGTCACTTATAGCTCCCAACTAAAACCAGTCCAACGTATTATTAACCAATGCTGGATTGTGACACTTCCCTCGCTGAAGCACTGGGGGGCATCCCTTTCTTGCTTACAGACAGCCGGCTAACCTAAAACAACTTTTCACCCATGATGATAAACTACTTAACAGGAACATGGACTCTGGCACCAAGGCCTGCAACAAACCAAGGTGCCAACTTTGCCCTCATATAGATTCTAGGAACATCATCTCTGGACCCACCAATGTCAGCCATACTATCTCAGGTTCATACTCCTGCTCATCTTCTAATGTGATTTATGCCAGCAATGCCCTTCCACAATCTACATTGGACAAACAGGTCAGTCTCTTAGACAAAGATTAAATGGACATAAGTCTGACATCAGAAACCACAACATTCAAAAACCAGTGGGAGAACATTTCAACCTTCCAGGACATTCTGTTGCAGATTTAAGAGTAGCAGTTCTCTTACAAAGGAATTTCAAAGGGAGATTGGAAAGAGAAACTGCTGAATTACAGTTGATATTCAAACTAAAGACAATGCATTTACCTGGGCTGAATGCATTTACCTTGCATTCATGGCTCATTATCAATGCTGATTTCTCCACTCCCATCTCTCCCCTGGACATCACAGACTCTTCTGCATACCACACCTAATCCCATCACGCCTGCTATTCACATTTACATACTGTTAACATTTACATACTAATGCTTGTCTGAATTCACTCTCCTCTACTTAAAGACAGATGGATTTACATTCTAGCTGTATCTGAAGAAGTGAGCTGTGGCTCACGAAAGCTCATACCCTGCCAGAAAATATTTTTGTTAGTCTTTAAGGTGCTCCTGGACTCTTGCTCTTTTCTACTACTGCAGACAGACTAACACAGCTACCCACTGTGAAGTCTCTTAATATATACTTCATGAAAATTGTAATGCGTGTTAGTAGAAATATGTATCAGTTTATTTATTTAAATTATGGTGTGCCTTTCTCACTTGGACTCAATACAGTTGGCAGGATGGATATTCAGTAAACAATGCAATAGGATTAGGTTTGTAGAACCAACCAGAAGTCTAAAAACCGAACTGAAGCAAAGCATAAATATTAGCATGCCTCATTAAGTGATGCAAAAACTACATAGTAGGATCCCAGTTTCAGCAAGCTACACACAGTAGTATAGATCAGTCCCTAATAATTTATCCAAGTAACTTTGTGAATCATTTAGTACAGTGCAACTCTAGTACCTACATAGAAAAGCCCTCTTAAATAATTCCATTTTGCATAGTTTGTGGAAAGCCAGGAGAATGGGAGCCTTCCTGACTCTTCAGTAGGCTATTCCATAAGGTGGGGGCCACAATGGAGAAGGCACATGTATGGGCAGTTGTTGATTTTTTCCATTTCTCATTTTTAAGTCTGTCTCTCTATGGCTGGATTTTCCTTGAGTAATTAATGAATTGAAGTGATGACCACACACTGTGTTCCAGGCAACCAAAAGCTCTACTATCTATCCATATGCTTTGTTAACTTCCCCCTCCTTTTCAGGTTACTTCATGTCTTCATGGGTTGTATTTATTGTTGATAGAAAGAATCAAACTGAAGCTGGCAGGTGAATTCAAATGTTTAGTCTAATGTGTTTGTCACGTTGGGATGTAGTAAATATTGTTAAACGATCATGATCTCTGTGTTAGTTGTCACTACAGTAAATAGAAAAATGTGGTTCTCTATAATGTTTGTGTATGTATATGTATATATATTATATCTATGTGTTTCTTTTTCCATAGCAGGAAATAGTGTGTCTGTAGCAGAATCAGAACGTAGTTAGCCATGGAGCTCGCACACAGTTTACTGTTAAATGAGGAGGCTTTAGCCCAAATTACAGAAGCAAAGAGACCAGTTTTCATCTTTGAATGGCTGCGGTTCCTTGACAAAGTACTTGTAGCTGCTAACAAGGTAAATTGCCTCCCACCCCCCGCAATTATTTTTATGATTTCTCTTGGATTTTATGCCCATTCTGGTGCTTAGATCTAGAAACTTTGAGCATTCCAAACTTTTAAAAATGACTGAAC
Source organism: Euleptes europaea (assembly GCF_029931775.1). Taxonomy (NCBI): domain Eukaryota; kingdom Metazoa; phylum Chordata; class Lepidosauria; order Squamata; family Sphaerodactylidae; genus Euleptes; species Euleptes europaea. Next base: position 34,125,033 of record NC_079318.1, on the reverse strand, counting down.
TATATAAAACCTTTAAGAAGTGCTACTGCTCCATGTCATTAACTCTATCGCTTTGTGATTGGTATGGGATTGGATAATGTTTCACGGGTTCAGGGTTTCCCAGTTTCTTTTTCCCCTGGCGTAATAGTTATGTGAAGCTAGTTTTCTTGTGAGTTTGTATGAGTACTTTAAAAGAAATGTCAGAAGACAATTGGGAAAGAATACTGGTGGCCAAGGCTACTACTGACTTCATGTAATAAGCTATCAGATATGTCTTAATGAAAAAACAAGATGATTCATGACAGGACACTCATAAAAATATCCTAGAAATAAGACTATATGAATATCAATCACCTGAAAGAATTAAGCATTGAGCTGAGATAGCCAATATAAATAAACTTGCGTTTTTTTTGTTGACAGACGGATGTAAAAGAAAAGCAAAAAAAGCTTGTTGAACAGTTAACGGGGCTTATCAGCAGTTCTCCTGGCCCACCCACTCGGAAACTGCTCGCTAAAAATCTAGCTGCTCTTTACAGCACTGGAGACACTTTTACTGTATTTCAGACGCTTGATAAGTGCAATGATATTATCAAAAGCAAAGATGACACTTCTGCCTACTTACCAACCAAACTGTAAGTAAGATGTTGCAAACAGAAGGACATTTTTATTAGTAGACCAAAGTGGCCCTGGTCAGATGATTGACTTCTGAGAACACAGATCCCTCAGAAGGTAGCTGGCCACTTCTGATGATTCTCGCGTGCAGTGTGGTGTGTTTCAGAATTCTCTGGGGAATGTATGCAGCGATAAATCACAGGATGACGTGATTGTGGGTCTCCTCCTTTGCTGCCTGGCAGGATTCAAGGGAGGCTGCCCAAAAGGGCCTCTGCAGCCTGCCTTGGATCCCAGGTGGCAACGACGGCGACACAGAAGATGCACGCCACACCTGCCACCTGTTCCAAGGTTGCCACCCTTGAAGGTTTGGCATCCCAAGCAGTCTCTTCAGTCTCTTGGGTGGTGGAAGGAGAGAAGAGGAAAAAATAATAATTAAAAATCCAATCCATTTTACTAATTTTTAAGAGTTCTGTTTAATTTATTGGTAGCAAGTAGAGGAAAGCATATGGCATTATAGATGCTGCTTTAGATAGATATTTTCCCACATGAAAGAACTTGCACGTGCTCATAAGTAAAATATATTCAGTAGTCATGTTACCTATTTCAGAGATACCGGTTACTTACTAAGTGGCATCCTTTGGAAAGATAGAGTTAGGATCCATTGTGTAGCTTCTTAATAAATAGTGTCTTTGCTTAGTGATAAGTTTTCAGTCAAGTTCTGCATCAGTTTTGCTGGTAGCAACAATTACATTAGCTCAAATACCTTTTCAGATCAAATAATTTCTGTCAGAAATGAAATCTTACCTTATTCTTGGCTTCAGCTTGCAAAACAATATGAATATATGGTTGCACTGCAAGTTCTATTTTAAGAACTCTTGAATAACTAATATGATTTTTTTTAACTTAATAGTCGGACAGCCCATTCCTGAGTTGACGGCGTAGGGGAGTGGCGGGGAAGAGGCGCAGCGGCGCCTCTTCCTAAGCCGTTTCGCCTACACTGTTAAACAAAAAAAGGCGTTTCGCGGCTTTTTTTTGTTTTACCGGGGCCTTTTGCCCCATAGGGAACAGCAAGGCTGCGCCTGCTAAAAAGTAGGCACAGCACCGCTGTCCTGGCACCGGCAGCGAGGGCCGAAACGGGATAGGAAGCCGCCTACCCGGCTGCTCCTCCCCCCAGAATGCCCCTGGAACGCCCGCCGGTGCAGCCTCTCGACGCCATGGCCTGCGCCATGGAGAGGCTGCGCCGGCGGAGGGAGGAGGCGCGGCCCCGCAGCACTCTGCCGCCGGCAGGACTGGCCTCGCCTCCAGCGTAAGTGCGTGTAAACACTCGATTACACACACTTACGCTGGCGGCGAGGTCACGCCGCCTCCTGAAGACTTTCGGCCGGATTCTCAGGAATGGGCTGTAAAAGTTGGAGCTCAGTCCAGTTGAGCATGGGTGCAGTGTTTAGATGTTGCAGAACCCACCTGTTCCTCCTCTGGGCTAATGTTAACGTATGTCAACAAATATAACAGAATCAGCAACATGAGGAGATACTGCAGGGATGGTAGGTCTGTGTGTGTTTGCCATATCCCCATTCAGTCCTCTGTTCTGTGCACCATGCAGGTTATGAGTTTGTGTGACACAGAGAGGTAGGGCTCAATGGGTATATGGGAGGTATGCAGAGGTTACTCCCCTCCATGCCTTCTCATGCTATCTGCTTGCATGCCTGCCCATTTGCATGGTGAGGGGAAGACACTGGAGAAAACGAGGCTTTATTTAATCATGTAGGATTCCTTCATAGTTCCATACTATTCCCATGCTTGTCTGGACCAAGCCTTTTGGTGTTTTAATATAAAACAGCGGCTTTTGATACTTCGTTGAGATATATGGAGATAGAAGTAGGGATCAAGGAATGTGTTTTGGTTTAAATTGTTCCTTATGGGCAGTTCTTAGAAGGTTGCTGCTGGAGACCAGTTATCAGTGTGGGGCGTGCCTTGTGGGGTCAGTCTTATGCCCCATGCTATTCAGTCCCTATGTAAAGCCTTTAGGGGAACTCATTCATGGTTTTGGAGTAGGATGCCATTAATATGCGGATGACACCCAGCGCTGTATTTCTTGATCGAAATCACCTGGTGATGCCATAGCAATCCAGAGCTGTTGCCTTACCACTGTTGCTGAAACTGAATCCTGACAAGATGGAGGTACTGTTGGTTGGGAGGACTAAGGCCTTGCAGGACACCGTGCTTCCCAGTTTTCATGGGATCCAGCTGATGTTTCCTGAACTGTTGACGCTCGCTAGGGGTTATAGTGGATCAAGTATGGAGAAGAAAGCATTCTTTCAGCTTAATTTATTCCAGAGATGGCCCCTTACCTTGACTCAGCTGATTTGGCCACATGGATCCATGCTATATTTATCTCAAGGCTAGACTGTTGTAATGAACAATATGCAGGTCAGTTTGGAAATTCCAGTCGGTAAAGAAAGCCACACCAAGATTGCAGTAACTCACTTTTTGCATTATATTTGTGCCTTGGACAGGTTTTTTTTTAATTGTATCAAAATGATAGTTAGGAATCCAATGTGCTATATAAAATATTCAACTGGGGTAGCCAGCGTTTAGCTTTTGATTCGATGTGCCCACTTACGTGGTGAAAACTTGCTAGAGATTATTTTGCCTTTTTGCAGCACGGCTGTGGCGTGTGTTGGAGCGTTTTATGAAAAAATGGGGAGAATGCTCGGCAGTTCTTTCCCAGAAACAGTTAACAACCTCTTAAAGTCTCTGAAAAGTGCTGAGGTGAGTGCGAGCAGTACTCGAAAAAGTTCTTCATGTTTTTTCATTGTCCTTCCATGTGTAGCGGGTAGAAATTGTGACAAGGCCCAGTCAGAAATTGCCATTGGTTTAAACTGTGGCTTTGAAATCTTCTGGTCAATCCAAGCCAACATGGCCATGTCAAGTAGCAGTTTCTCTGTTGTTCTCTGTGTAACTATTCAACCATATTGCTACTTTGGTCTAGTTCCCTTATAACGTGGTTGTCCCCAGATAACGTCTAGGAGAGCGTGCAGGGCGGCTGGGCTGTTAGCTAGACGTGTTAACTGACATTGTGGTCTTTGGGTGGCTGCCTCGTTTTTCCACAAAGGTTGAGCAACTTGAGGGGGAAAAAACACACGCTGTTGCCTTTACAGAAACTTGCTGCACACACCATCTGCGTGGAAATGGATAAGTGTTGCCTCTTCTGGTAGCCCTGCATATTTCCAAGGTTGTGTCCATCATGCAGTCTCACAGTCTCCTAGTTGGTTTTCTAAAGCTTTTAAAACGTGACTGTATTGAAATGCAATTGCGTTCATAATTGACCTGAAGGCGTTATATTTTTAAAGTAGTCAGCAGGAAGCATATGGGTAACAGTATTCTTACATTATTAATGAGCAGTCACAAATAATCATGTATAAACCTTAATAACAATAAAGCGTTGCCGTACATTTGTGGGGGATCCATTCTCAGGATTACTGTAAACGGTGAAATCCAGGAATACTGGGAGCCAGGGGTCGGCTGCATCCCAATAGCAAAAAGACCAATTTCCCCACGATATGGTGTCATGTGATCAAATTGCAGATGTTGAATAAGTGAAATCATGAGTCTAGGGTTGCCAGGTCTCTCTTCGACACTGGCGGGAGATTTTGGGGGCAGAGCCTGAGGAGGGCGGGGTTTGGGGAAGGGAGAGACTTCAATGCCATACAGTCCAATTGCCAAAGCGGTCATTTTCTCCAGGTGAACTGATCTGTCAGCTGGAGATCAGTTGTCATAGCGGGAGAACTCCAGCTAGTACCTGGAGGTTGGCATCCCTACATGAGTTACAAATCCGCAAATGGTGAAGGTTTGTATAGGCTTCAACAATAATTCAAACATAATGCAAGTAAGAACATAAGAAGAGCTGTTCTGGATCAGACCAGTGGTCCATCTAGTCTAGCATCCTATCTCACACAGTGGCCAACCAGTTCCTCTGGAGGGCCAACAACAGGGCATAGAGGCCAAGGCCTTCCCCTGATGTTGCCTCCTGGCACTGTGATTCACAGGTTGGCTGTCTCTAAACATGGAGGTTCCCTTTAGTGATCATGGCTTTAGTGCAAGCATGCACTAGTGCAATCTGTCTAATCCCCTTTCATGGAGGATAGGTCTATCAGTGGCTCTAGCCATGGTGACTAAGTAATTCGTGGCCAGTGTACGTAGCTTACATGTTAGACGGAACTTCTACTGTACTATAGTCAGGTTATTATTGTCGATGTTTAAAATGCTATCTGAAATGGCAAACATTCGAGTTATTTCCCTTGCCTCTCCTCGAGGTCCACCAGCAAAGCCTATGCACTCCCTATCCTGTGCCATAGTTGTTATGCTGGCAGAGGTTGGCACCATATCTCCGGCAGTGTTATCCTATGCAGCTGGGGCAGAACTGGACGTTAGTGCATGCTTGCACCAAAGAGAGAAACTCCCAGGCTCCCTTATTAGCCCCTAAGACATTGTGACAGAAATAGAGAACAAACCTCTGCTCCCAAAAAACCCTTGCATAGTGGTTTCATGCAGGGCTGGAGTATTGCAGTAGAGCAAGGGAATGGTAGTTCCTGCTGTGATCCTATTCCTGTGGCTTCCTGCTTTTACACCACTGAGCGAAAATTGGACTCTTGCATTCTCGCATAATAAACTACATGCTTATTTTAACTTGATGCATCTTTCCTGTGCCATTATCTGAGAACCATCAATGATGTGATGGTAAGAAAAAATACGTATTGTGAAGATATAAAGCATGTCATTTCAGGGTGTTGTAATCCCCAGTATTTTGCAATAAGATGAAAATCAATATGTTACAAAAACATGGGTTACAAAAACATGGGTTACAAAAACATGGGTTACAAAAACAATGGGTTACAAAAACATGGAACAACTTGTTTATAATCATTGGTTTGTTCTTGGTCTCCTTTTTCCTTTTTAAAAATCCCATCTCAATTTCAGTCCCAGGGCCGGAGTGAAATATTGATGAGTTTGCAGAAAGTCCTGAGTGGGCTGGGAGGTGCTGCAGCTTCCTGCCACCGTGATATTTATAAGAATGCCCGCTCTCTCCTGACAGACCGATCTATGGCAGTGCGATGTGCAGTAGCAAAAGTAGGTTTATTTATTTATTGACAATTATACCAACATAATTCTCAGTTTGCTTATATCTGCAGATCTTTTTGTATTAGATGATTTGTGTGACAGTAGTGTTGACCCCATAGAAGATGGGATCAGCACTCCTGTGCTTGTCCCAGCAGTCATTTTTAGAAATGACAAAGCTTAAAAGATGTGGTGTGATATTGGATTATAGTCAGCTTGTGTGTATGGCATTCCACAAGCATTTGGGCTGCCGCGGAGCAATTTATGTTGGCACTGTATCACTCTCATACTAATTAACCTTTTGTAATGAGATTTCATCTGGCAATGAGTAAGAGAGGCTTGTCCAGCTTGCCAAAAATAAAAGTACTACTGGGTAACAATGTGACTCTTTCTCCTTTAAGCATTAAAATGATAGTTTATTACTTATGATCAAAAGGCGTACGTTTGCTTTTTATCTTCATCTGTCTACAACTGGGAACACTTGTACGCTAGCTTGGAATTCTGGGATATTGGGATGGAGGGGAACCCAGTACTAAGTACTATTGAAGTGTTTGTGGGAAGGAGCTTGGGGCTCCCATCTTGTGATCCAATAATAGGCTCTAGTCCCAGATCTGGTAATAGCGGTTGTGTATCAACACCATCTTAGTTACCTTCAGAAAGCTGGAAACAATTTCAGTTTATTAAGAAATTATGTCAGCCAGCTTATCTGAAACCATAGGTTGAGCAGGTGATGGTATACTGATAAACACATAGGTATGATATATCATTTTATTGATGTTACCTGAGCCTGGCTTTGGCCGGTTAGGCGGGCTGGAAATTTAAATAATAATAATAACAACAATTGTTCCAGCTATTTTCAGAGATGGATAAGCATTTTGGAAGTGTTCAAGAATTCTTTGGTTTTTTTTAAATAGTGCCTACTGGAATTACAGAATGAAGCTGTGTTTATGTGGACAACGGAACTAGAAAATGTAGCTACTCTTTGTTTTAAGGCTCTGGAAAACTCAAATTATGGTGTACGAGTTGCAGTATCCAAACTTTTGGGAACAGTTATGGCCACAGCATTAATACCAAAGCAAGCAGCAGGTATTGAAAATTCCATTGTCTGTAAAAATTATTACCCTGTGTGTGATGATTTCACAGCATCATATGGTCACATAAGCTGCTTGTATTTGTGTACTTCTAAATATATGTAAGCTATAGTTAGGGAATTCTTCATGCTTCCTTCTAAATTATAGCAAGTAGCTAGAGTAAGTTCTACCTATGAAGATAAATTATTCAACCAATGGAATTAGCTTCTACAAAGTGAGAGTTTGCCTTGTGAATTAACTACCTTAATTTGTCAGTGTCATCTCAAGATTTTACATTTATTTCCTACAGTACTTCTCAAAATCATAAGTATAATGTGAACCCAAACAGTACTTTTTAAACTTATATTAAATTACCAATTTGTTGTTGTTGTTGAAGTAATGCGGCAGAATGTGAAACGGTCTACGCTGGAAGAGGTTTTGGAGCTTATGGCCACAGGCTTTTTGCGAGGAGGATCTGGATTCTTGAAAAGTGGTGGTGAGATGTTAAAAGTAGGAGGATCTGTCAATCGCGAAGTGAGAGTGGGAGTTACTCAGGTGCGCTTAATTTTTAAAAGCTTTATTTTACTCTTAAAACTACTTTGGACCATTAAAACCATTTAAACTTGCCCATCTGATCACAATCCTTCCAATATCAGTCTGAATTATTTTCCTCTGTGGGTGTGATATACCAGTTACCCATAATTTGGAAATGCACGTTTTTGTTTTAAACGGCCTGCAGTGCAACAATTACCTTAATACAGCAAATATCTGACTACTACAGTGTGTTCATATCTGCCAGTGAAAACCACCCACTGATTTCAGTTCAATCGTTACAACTCTCCTATTTGACAACATGCTAATTGGTTTCCTCCAAGGAAATGAATGGAAGTTAGCATACTGGAGATATGCATGCATATCTGAGTGCGTTTGGATTTCTAGAATAGGATTACCACCTGTTAATAACCACAAACAATACCAAGATATTTTGTTTTGTCCCATATGTCATGCAGGTCTGCTCAGAGGTCATTTTAATATGTTTGCATTGTGGCATAGGTTAAAAATGTGAATCCATATCTGAAAGAAGGCTATTATTTGCTGTGAAACTTCTTGATCATTAAGCTTCCTTCTTTTATTTGCCTTCTGTTCTTTCATTTTCTTTGAGAACTGTGAACAAATTCTCCATTGTGTGTTAATAATATGTGTGTGTTTTATATTTGCAGGCCTATGTTGTCTTTGTCACAACGCTAGGAGGCCAGTGGTTGGAGCGCAATTTTGCAACATTCTTGTCTCATGTACTGGACCTGGTTTCTCATCCCCGGGCAACTCAGACTCACGTAGAAGCTGTGTATTCGCGAAGATGTGTTTCTTTTATCCTCAGAGCAACTGTAGGCAGTTTATTGGGCGAAAAGGCACAGATTGCTGCCGCCAAAGAGATTTGCCAGGCTATTGGTAAACAGATGAAGGCAGTAGGTAAGAGAAAGAACTTGAGCAAATCAGTAATGGCATTGCACATATTCTCTAGTATGAGAATTTTGCTGTTACTCTATGGTTTGTGTAGTTATAATGTAAAAGGCTGTGTTTTTAAATAGAACAGTACTTTTTTATATATGATCTCTTAACACTAGTGCATTAAGACCTGCATTATTTATCTAGCTATGGGCCTATTTTTGTGGGTAATAAAAAGCAACCTAAATGTAAAATATCGGTAACCAAATGTAAAATATTTATGGTGGGAAAAACAGTCTTGTAGCTTTATTGTATAAATGTTTGCCTCTGTCTCCCTCTAGAGGGATAGCCATGTTAATCTTTTGCAGCAAAAACAATAAACATCATTGTGGCATTTTGAAGACAAATGCATTAATTATGGCATACACTTTATTTACTATTTCCTATTTTACAGATGTGTGGACTGAAGCTCACATAAAATAGCCTGGTATAGTGGTTAGACTAGTGTCAGACTTGGACTGGTTCACATCTCTGCTTGGGCAGGCTCAAGGGATGACCCTGGGCCGGTCATTTGTCCAAACCTATCTAAATGAGGGAGGGGAAAACCATGTACACCACTCCTACAAAGAGGCAGGAAAAAACCGGATTGTTAGCTTGACTAATTAGTTAGTTTGCTTAAGCCCACCTGCAGAGCCAGCGTGGTGTAGTGGTTAAAAGCGGTGGTTTAGAGCAGTGGACTCTGATCTGGAGAACTAGGTTTGATTCCCCACTCCTACACATGAGCGGCAGAGGCTAATCTGGTGAACTGGATTTGTTTCCCCACTCTTACACATGAAGCCAGCTGGGTGATCTTGGGCTAGTCACACTCTCTCAGCCCCACCTACCTCACAGGGTGTCTGTTGTGGGGAGGGGAAGGAAAGGTGATTGTAAGCCAGCCTGATTCTTCCTTAAGTGGTGGAGAAAGTCGGCATACAAAAACCAACTCTTCTTCTTAACTTAGCAGAAGTGAGATTTGATTTCTTTTCATGGGTCATAGCTACCGTATATACCCGCGTATAAGCCGAGGTGCCTAATTTCTCCCCAAAAATGGGGAAAAATTAGGCACCCGCGTATAAGCCGAGGGTCAGCTTATAACTCCTCCCCCCCCCCGCAGGCTTACCTGACCGGCTCCTGGCGGCGAAAAGCGGCGTGGGCCCGGTGGGGGTGGCTTTCCTGCAGCCGCAGGAGGCCGCCCCCAGGCCGCTCCGGGCGGCGGAAAGCGGCACGGGCCCGGCAGCCTCCCAGGCAGGCCCCGCTGGCCGCTCCCAGGCCGCGGGAAGGCGAGCGGGTCGGCGGCGGGGGGGGAGGCGGGGGCAGCGGCGAGGCCTGCCTGCTCCCAGGCAGGCCCCGCTGGCCGCTCCCAGGCCGCAGGAAGGCGAGCGGGCCGGCGGCGGGGGCGGCGGCGAGGCCTGCCTGCTCCCAGGCAGGCCCCGCTGGCCGCTCCCAGGCGAGCGGGCTGGCGGCGGGGGGGGGGGGCGGCGGGGGCGGCGGCGAGGCCTGCCTGCTCCCAGGCCGCTCCTAGGCAAGCGGGGCGGCGGCGGCGGGGGCGGCGGCGAGGCCTGCCTGCTCCCAGGCGGGCCCCGCTGGCCGCTCCCAGGCCGCTCCAAGGCGAGCGGGCCGGCGGCGGGGGGGGGGGGGGCGGCAGGGGCGGTGGCGAGGCCTGCCTGCTCCCAGGCAGGCCCCGCTGGCCGCTCCCAGGCAGGCCCCGCTGGCCGCTCCCAGGCCGCGGGCCGGCGGCGGGGGGGGCGCGGCCGCGAGGCCTGCCTGCTCCCAGGCAGGCCCCGCTGGCCGCTCCCAGGCCGCTCCCAGGCGAGCGGGCCGGCGGCGGGGGGGGCGGCGGGGGCGGCGGTGAGGCCTGCCTGCTCCCAGGCAGGCCCCGCTGGCCGCTCCCAGGCCGCAGGATGGCGAGCGGGCCGGCGGCCGGGGGGGGGGGCGGCAGTGGTAAGTTTTCCTCCTCCCTCCTCCCCCCTCCCCCTCCCCCCTCCCCTACCCCACCGTATTGACCCGCGTATAAGCCGAGTTGGCTTTTTTCAGCCCTTTTTTTGGGCTGAAAAACTCGGCTTATACGCGAGTATATACGGTAAGTATTCTAGCCATTATGCTTCAGTCATTCTCTGATTTCTACTTTTTTTCTTTTTTAAATTTACCTCAGTGTACCAGAACATTGTGCAGTATTTATGTTGCTTTTCTGTCCATCCCATCCCCTTGCTCCTTGACAGAGGCTGTTGTGAACGATGCTAATATTGAAAATAAATCAGGAGCAGCCGATGTGGCTGCAAGCCAGCATGTGATGGTTTGTGCCCTTCAAGAGCTGGGGAGCCTTGTTCAGAGCCTGAGTGCCACTGCGTCTCCTCTTATTCAGGAACCTTCTACAGGTAAGGGGGTTAAGTTCAAGATCTGTTGTCTGCACACTCGATCATCCTCCACAGAGTTCCTTCTGGTGCAAAATGCCAGGTGCAGTCCAGAAAGAAAAGACATTGGGTCATTTAAGCAAAGCTGGCTTTCTCTCCATAATGATTTAACTGCATAATGATTTAAATGCAGTCTGTACGTCAGTTACTTTCACCACGTAATTATCAATATAGCTCTATCTGTGAATTTCAATCTGCAGTCTGTGGAGGGAAAGCGGGTGTGTGCAGCCCCCGTGCTTTGATTGGGATGAAAGATAAAAGACAAAACTGAACTAGTTTTAAATCCGGTCTCATTGAGCCGATTGTATTCTGCATCCTTCATGGCTTCCCGCTATGGCTAGTAAAAGAGGACTCCATGGCATAATAAGCCTCCCTTTTCCTGTACCGAAAGTGCGTTGATGGCTCCTTAAGGCGCTGCTTCCGTTTGTGTTCCTTTTCAGGGCTGCTGGAGACGGTGACTTCCGTCCTCCTTCATCCGAGTATGGCCGCCCGCCTTGCCGCGGCATGGTGCTTGCGCTGCGTGGCGGTGGCCTTGCCTTTCCAACTGACCCCTTTCTTGGACCGGTGTGCGGAAAGGCTCAACAATCTGAAGACCTCGCCGGAAGCTGTGAGCGGTTATAGTTTTGCAATGGCGGCTTTGTTAGGCGGAGTCCATCAATGTCCTTTAGGCATCCCGCATGCCAAAGGAAAGGTGAGACTGAGAACATGGAATCTTCTGTGCCCGGGCAGAGAAAAACAAAGTATCGTAAAGTAATAGCCGTGAAAGAATGCCTAGAGGCTGTGGTCCAGCGAAGCCAGATGTGCACACAGGCAAGAACTGCAGGTGCAGCTCTGACATTTTCTGAGGCTTTTGCTGCAATCACTTTTTTAAAAAACTAAACGGTGGTTTGCCTCTCAGGCAGTGAGGGGAAACAGTCAAAGAAAGCTCTGGCTGGGTTCTTGACTGGCATTTGCGGGCTCATATTGCTTCTTTGGGTCACAGCCAATATTTTCTATGAGCATTTTATAGCTATGATTTTCCCTTATCATTTCAAGAAGCGTTTTAGTATGCTAATCAGGTGGTAACTGATAGCGCAAACAAGCAGTCTGGGCCAGGGCAGTAAGATAACATTCACATAGACTAGGTTGGAATGAGAACGTTTAGAGAACGTTTTGTGCTACAGCACTAAGGGATTTTGTTTTGTTCTTCTGGGAAAAAACCATTTGGTTGCATTCTTAGACAGAGAGAAGAATAAAGCAAGTTTAACTCTGGGATTGAAAGAAGTGAATTACAATGGGTTTCCTGGTGAAGGATGGCTTGTCAGCTAACCTTGTGCTAAACTAGCCTGTTGGTTTTATTAGGTTTTGTTCGGACCTGAATTATGAATCTTTTGTGTCTCTTTCCCTTATTTTCAGATGGTTGTTAGTATTGCTGAGGATCTCTTGCGAACTGCTGCACAAAACAGCAGATTGTCTTTACAGCGAACGCAAGCTGGGTGGCTTTTGCTTGGTGCGCTTATGACTTTAGGTATGTTAAAGTGACTGTCTTTATTGCTATTTATCTAAATAAATGGGGATCCAAAGCATGTTACATCATTCTCTTCTCCTCCATTTTATCCTCACAACAACCCTGTGAGGTAGGTTAGGCTGACTGGTCTATGTATCGTGCTATTATGCTTGATAGGCATCCAGCTCAGAGTAATAACGATGTGATCCTTACAGAAAACAAGTCTAAATAAATGGGTTTGTGTGTACATTGGAACAGAAGTAGAAGTTAGAATTAGTGATCATATTTCTTTTATTAGTTTGGTTTCCTTAAAGTAACAGGTGGTTTGGGAAAAGAACAAACCTTCCTCCTTTTTTGTTTATTTTAAATGGTGAAATGTAAGCACTAGGGTAGAAAGAGTGCTTTAAACCCAGACTTCAAGGAGACCCATTGGTACAGTAATTTTAATTTTATTGAATAAACCCAGTTAATAGACAAACTACTACTGAAATTTCCTACATACAGTGAAATACTTTCTGTTAAATCCGGATTATTTTACAGCCTCATGCAACTGCACAATTACTCTGCAATGTTATTTCTTTTAAGTATTTATACCCCACTTTTCTTCCAATCAGCCGGATTCAACGTCTTGTAAATTAAAAAAAAAATACAGTCTTCCCATAAATACGAACAAAAGTTGAGTGTACAATATGTGAGGCCATTTGTTTTCATCTAAAAGGCCTGCCTCTCTCCATATGAGCCCAAATAGCTAAACTTGATCCAGCAACACTTCCTCTTTATGCTTTTTTGCTGCCAGATTAAACATGTGATGTATGGCCAAGGATAGTCTCAGCTGTGACTCTTACTTTTGAAACTTTCTGCCTGTAGATGTGAAAATGGCATCCTCTTCGGGGTTTGCTTTTTTTATCTGCCATCAAGTCACAGCTGACTTATGGCGACCCAGTAGGGTTTTAAGGCAAGAGATGTTTGGAGGTGGTTTGCCATTGCCTGCCTCCATGTCATGACCCTGGTGTTCCTTGGCGGTTGTCCATCCAAATACTAACCACGGCTGACCCTGCTTAGCTTCTTCGGTCTGACTAGATTGGGCTAGCCTAGAGCTATCCAGGTTAAGGGGCTGCAAAACATTACTTTTTAAAAATAAGCTTTTAACACATAGGGAATTGGTTGAAATGAGAACTTGGGAGTTTTGACGAAGCTGTTTATAGAAGGATCTTACATTGACTTGACTATGTTGCATTTGTTGTTTTGTTTTACTGTGATTTATCTCCTTGGTCAGGACCTTCGGTAGTTCGTTATCATCTTCCCAAGATGTTGCTCTTGTGGCGAAACGTTTTCCCCCGCTCTCTGAAAGAGCTGGAAGCAGAGAAGGCTCGTGGAGATTCCTTTACATGGCAAGTAACGCTGGAAGGACGTGCGGGAGCTCTCTGTGGTAAGAGCCTCAAAGACATAGATGAAGGCTCCAGTTTGATTTCAGTTTGTGTTATCTTCGGGATCACTGGTGCATGCAGATAATAAGAGTTTTGCCTATTTGGAGGGCTGACAAATTGGTCCATTCAGAGTGGTTCTTTTGTCCTCTAAGAATATAATTAATGATAGGAGGGTGAAGGGTTTTTTGTGGTTTTTACAGAATAGAAAGTTTTGTACAGGTTAGCTTTCTTATGACACCACAAACCTATCTGAAAGAGTTTAGGCAAGTTGACAATACAGAGAGCGTGCAGATGACATGAACAGATGTTGGCGGAGCGAGCAGATATAGAAGTGGATTTTGACCACTGGGCAGAAAGTGAAAGAAACAGGGCCATCTGCAATTAAATTGATGTGAAGAGTTTTATGGATCCTGCAGCTTTATCCTGTGTATGTTAACTCAGGAGTTATTCCCTGTTAAATATACATAAGATTGTTGCTTAAGAGTAGTGCATTTTCTGATGATCTCTAGAATACAAAGTTCAGCCATATTTGGTGTAACAAAACCTTTCCTTCCAACCGTGAATACTAGTGAACAGGATTTTAGTTTCTTGCTTGACTAGTCTGCATTTGATTTACTACATTTTGTATCTGATTGAAGGGGAGGACTAAAAGGGGTTTGGATGCGGCATGACACTGCCCCAGCGTAAGTGCCACTTATGCCGGCTAAATGGGCATTTATGCTGGCGCAGGGCCACTAACAGCAGTGCTGGGGAGCTGTGCAGCAGCAGCATATCTCTAATGCTGGGGCTTGTGCTGGTGCCACGGGGGCGCTTTCCGGGAGCGGGGCTGACTTCAGTCAGCTCTCTAAGCTCTTTCGCCCTGGGAATGCCCCCTTTTGCTGGTGTTGAGTTACTCCAGCAAAAATGGTGGCATAGCCCCGTGAGACTGCATAGAGCAGTTTCACGGGGCTTGGGGGATTTTCCCAAATAGTTTGCTCACTGTGGCGCAGCAAACCAATTAGAAGGTGGCCCGGCTGTGCCGTCCTTGGGTGCACCTCTGCTACCCCCCCTTTAGGATTGCTCTGCCTGCTTTCTCTTTTGGTTTAGGATATTGTAACCTGTTTAGAGTCCTGCTTTATTCCAGAAGATAATGACTTAGATCCTGCCTACAATTTCTGTGGGTGGATTTCCTTCCACAGAAATTAAAATTCCCTGCTTTCCAACTCCTGCAGCACCCCAAAATGCCCCCCCCCTCCAAAATGCTGTCCTGGGGGAGTGGAACTCCTGGGAATAGTTGGGGGGGGGAGTTGGAGGTAAACCACAGAAGAAGGGATCTGAGAAAATTCTCCTGCCTTGTGTGGGCAGAAATTGTAGGCAGGGCGCAACTCACTATGTATGACACAGCAATTATGCCCTTTCTTTCTTTATCGTTCTCTGTTTAGAACTTTAATAATTTAATTTTTTAAGTTGGGAAACCAAACTGTAAGTTAAATTCCTTTTTTTTGTTGGAAAGGATTGGCATTTCTACCACTATTTGAATTACACTGCTTGTTAAGTACTAATATTCCTTACTTGACTAACCTGAGTTAAATATTGACTGATAACATTTATCTTTGTTAGCTATGAGGAGTTTTGTTGCTCACTGTCCTGAACTTCTAACGGAAGATGTTATTCGCAAGTTGATGACTCCTATTGAATGTGCTATGACGATGATGTCTCAGTAAGTATGCCTTTCTGTGCGCCGCTTTGGCTTCTCCTTTCAGAATCATCTGTTCTCTGCATATGTGTGGAAACTAGCCAGAGAACATTTTAGTATATATTTACATATACATATTTTGGAGGGGCCGTGGCTCAGTGGTAGAGCATCTGCTTGGCATGCAGAAGGTTCCAGGTTCAATCCCCAGCATCTCCAGTTAAAGGGACTAGGCAAGTAGGTGATGTGAAAGACCCCTGCCTGAGACCCTGGAGAGCTGCTGACGGTCTGTGTAGACAATACTGACTTTGATGGACCAAGGGTCTGATTCAGTAGAAGGCAGCTTCATGTGTACATAATATCAAAATTTATATAATACATTGACATTTCAGCTTCGTTTTATTTCTTGTTTTTTGTCTTTATAAGTTTAAGGTTTTTTATTCTTACTGTGAGTTATTTATCTGTCCTGAACATGGAAGAATTTAAAAATGTGTACGGTGATATAGGAGCCCTGTGGCGCAGAGCGGTAAGCTGCAGTACTGCAGTCCAAGCTCTGCTCACGACCTGAGTTCGATCCCAACGGAAGTTGGTTTCAGGTTGACTCAGCCTTCCATCCTTCCAAGGTCGGTAAAATGAGTACCCAGCTTGCTGGGGGTAAAGGGAAGAGGACTGGGGAAGGCACTGGCAAACTACCCTGCAAACAAAGTCTGCCTAGAAGACGTTGGGATGTGACGTCACCCCATGGGTCAGGAATGACCCGGTGCTTGTACAGGGGACCTTTACCTTTTAAGGTGATATAAGGATATGCACTTCTGTTACAATATTGATTTTATAATTAACAATTCTGACTTGAAAAACTGGATTTATAATAGTGTTCTAACATATACCATTATCAACAGTTTAAATGTTACTAGTTTCTACTGAAATGTAATTTTCATTTCCTTTTGACATCCTAGCATTCCCTCTGTCATCAAGGCCCATGGAGCTCATCTGAAGGCTAGCGCAGCAATGGTTCGATTAAGGCTTTATGATATTTTGGCTTTGTTGCCACCAAAAACATATGAAGGTAAAGAACATTACTCTGGGGGTTACCGCACTTTGTATTCCCAGCGATGTATTAAGCGTTTGAAAATGTTGTAAAAAACATTGCTTTAAATGGGTTTTTGGATACCACGGCTTATAAATGGTTGGAAGACGTCTTCACAGCTAAAGGGGCCAAACAAAGTGCGAACAGTATTTTTTATAACGTTTTCAAACTCTTAATACATCGGTGGGAATACACAGAAAGTGCGAACAGTATTTTTTATAACATTTTCAAACTCTTAATACATCGCTGGGAATACCTAGTGCGGTAACCCTTATTGTTGACTATTGTTCTTAATGTCGGGATCAGTATGTGGAGCTGACTATAACTTCTTTTGTTACTTATTTAAAAGCGATAGAATGTGTGTATTACTTGGGAAAGTAGTTTTGGGGTTTTTTTTGAAGGGAAGTTAATCACAGCTCTGCTTATGTTTGTGCATGCATACTTATGCAGGCATTCCTCATTCAGTTCAACAGACATTCATTCATATGGGATAAAGTTAGATGTGGTGATTGATCCTCATGTTGGAAATGCCCACAAGGTTCATTCTTCCCAAGAAGATTAGGTTCATCATTAGGGATTTCTCTTAGATCCAGGCCTCCTGTTGGATGGGCAGGGTGGCAGTGGATGCGTTTTATCAGCTGTGCCCAGAAAAAGAATGGTTTGGCCATGAATCTAAATGTTGTAACATCTCAGCTAAACTGTATGGCAGCAACTGTTCCAGAATACAGCAGCAAAATATGTTTCTAGTATTACCTGATTGAAGCATAAAGCACTGAAGTTTGCCTGAATTTCCCTGTTTGCCACTGATTATGGACTAAATTCAGGCTTCAGTCACCTATAAAAAAATTTAAGTCCCAGTACTGGGATAGTTGAGAGAGTATCTTCTCTTAGATGCACTTCACTGCCCCTTAAGATCAGGTACGGTGAATCTTTTCATGATCCCACCGTAAATGTTATAAGGGACCAGTGCAGAAATTACATTCTTCATCCACAAATATGGAACCAGATATCTGCTATGCCTTGTCGGATGCAGGATTGTAACCCTTTTAAGTGAGCTTACATTACAGACTTATTTATACAAGCATTTCATGGCTAACACACTTTCGTTTTAGTATTTGGCTGTGATCAGGTTGGCTTGTCATCTTTGATTTTTTTCAAACTTTTGCTATCATATTCTGTTTTATGTTTTTCCTTGCTTTAAGGACACTTGATTAAAATTAAGCTATATATTTGTACTTCATGAAGAAAAAATTACAAAATACTGAACCATGCTTCAGTACACGGATAGTATTACCCCCGTGCTGAAAGATCTCCACTGGTTAGCTGTATGTTTCTGGGCACAATTCAGAGTAGCGGTTCTTAACTTTAAGGCCCTGAAAACTTTGGGCCCATGGTTCCTGAAGGACCATCTCCTCCTGTATTATCTAGCCCCCCAGTTAAGATCTGCCCCTCACTCTCTGCTCTCTGTGCCTCCACCTTCAGAGGTGGGTGGTAACAAGAGACAGGGCGTTTGTTGTGGTGGCACCTCACCTTCGGAATGGCATTCCGTCAGGACTACTGCCGTGAAAGGGCAAACCAGCAACTATGTTTGCAGAAGCGCTTTGCACATGCAAATGGACCTCATTTGGATTCCACCCTGTGTTCCTCTTCTGATAGATATATTCAGGATTATATCCCTGAAGAAACCAACTTCTAGATAATACTGTATAGCGCCAAACACAGTATTGTTCAAGAATACAATTCTTTATCTCATTTATTTGTCTTGCCATGTGCTTCTGATATTGGGGATCAGTGTGCTGTCTTAATACATCAGATCACAAAAGCCACGCCGAGTTGGCTTTGCAGTACCTGCAAGTAGACAAATGTGAGATTACCTTGGACCACTATGCCATGTCAGGAACACTGTTGGTGCTGGCATTTCTGTGCCACATTATTATCATATTGGAACTGCTCTTGCTTCTGTGATATTTGCTGACTGATGTGCTGTTAAAAAAAAATCTATATTTTAAAATTAAACTTTCCCGCCCTTTAGGATCATTTAATGCCCTCCTTCGGGAACTAGTGGCAGAATTCACTTTGACAGACAATTCTGCGAATACTACAACATCCCTTCTTAGATCTCTTTGCCATTATGATGACAGTGTTCTTCTTGGCTCTTGGCTGCAGGAAACAGACCATAAATCTATTGAGGATCAGGTACCTTTTTTTGCCATTCACCAGTATCCAGGTCTCTGCATTTTTAAACCTACTTGAATGAACTATGCATTTTATGTCAGCATTCCTACGAAGTACTCCTAGGATTGATCAATTCCACTAATTCCCATATTCAGAGGTTTAGATTAGACTCTGAAACTATTAAATCTGGGTTGCTTTTAAGGTAAATGCCTTTTTTCTTCTATCATATTGTCTTAATGCAGAGGAATGTTGTCAGGCATATGAAGAAGTTATACTAATAAAACAAATTTACTGATTAACAGGTGTGGAATACTTTTTTATCTTGGCATCCATATAACTGTCTTTGTAACACATAACATAAGAAGAGCCCTGCTGGATCGGACCAGTGGTCCATCTAGTCCAGCATCTTGTCTCTCACAGTGGCCAACCAGTTCCTTTGGAAGGCCAACAACAGAGCATAGAGGTCTTCCCCTGATGCTGCTTCCTGGCTCTGGTATTCAGAGGTTTATGCCTCTGAATGTGGAGGTTCCCTTTAGTCACCATGGCTAGTAGCTGCTGATAGACCTATCCTCCAAGAGGATATACCTGCTGACTGCCACACTAGGGTATCTGTTAATCAATCACGGTTTTGTGCTTCCTTTGTGTACTTCTAGATGGAAACTTTGTGTGAAAACACCTGATGATTCATCTATAATTTCCTGTGTCATGTAGCTTAGGATGTCAAAATACATGAGTTTATGCAGTCTTAGTAATTACATGATTGCAACCATTAACTGTTTCCTATGAATCATTCAAAGATGTTTCAGTCTTTTTTGGGTATTTGAAATACAGAACACAGTTGCTCTAGCCAGCAGATATAATTATTTTGGGATTTATGTGGCTGTGCGTAAATAACAGCAGCTTTCTGTTGAAAAGTTTGAAAGTGTCTATTGCCTGCTCAAGTAGTTATTTGTTTGAGTAAGACATATTTTCTTGGACCAATATGTAATGTTTGAGGTGTGAAATATGTGTCAGAATCCCATTCCAAACATTTTGATGCTTTGCAGCTTCAGCCAAACAGTGCCTCCGGAAGTGGTGCTCTAGAGCATGACCCATCTTCCATTTACTTGCGCATCCCCGCTGGTGAAGCTGTCCCTGGTCCGCTTCCTTTGGGAGTATCGGTCATCGATGCCTCTGTGGCGCTCTTTGGAGTGGTGTTCCCTCATGTTTCCTACAAACACAGGTGTGTCTTAATAAAGCTTATGCTCTGATGCCTCGTTATTGTGTTCTTCTGTTCACCAACATCGAAATAAGAATCCTATTTAAATGATAGCAGTTGACTAATGTTGAATGGTGTCCTTTCTAAAAGCATCCATTATGTAAGATAGATCGTGAAGGGTAGCCATTTGTCTGCGTCAGTAGAAAAGAGCAAGAGTCCAGTAGCACCTTAAAGACTAACAAAATTTCTGGCAGGGTAGGAGCTTTCGTAAGTCACAGTTCACTTCTTCAGATACATCACCCCAGTTACATTATATTACCGTTCAGCTGTTGGCCATTCAGAGGCAACTATCAGTGATGTACCTGTGGCATGTGTTAGTTTTTTGCAGGTCTTTCCTTTGTACTTATATGAGTATCTCCCTCACTATGTTTTTATAGGCTACAGATGCTGGATCACTTTGCAGAATGCGTCAAGCAAGCAAAAGGCGTCCGTCAGCAAGCTGTGCAGCTTAATATCTTCACTGCTGTTCTCAGTGCATTAAAGGTGAGCCTGCTTCAATAAATACACTGCTGAAGCCTTTTTTCTGTTTTTGTTTTTAATTTTTGCTCTCTCTGTAATTAGAAGTGAATAATGTTGAGGGGTGTGTTTACACAGCAAATTACTTTCCGATGGTTACAATTGTGCCAATGTAATTCAGAGAATCCAAATGTTATCCCTAACAATATTGTAGATTGAGAATTGCTCAAAAGGGCAATGTATTTCAAATTGCTCTTGTTTCTGTCTACACTGGGTTCTCAGTATTTAATGATAAAGCACCAAAGAATTTAAGTGCTGGATTGCATGCTGTTACCATGTTATCTTAAGGAAAGCACTGTTATGAAAATGAGATCCTATCCTACAAGATGGATCCTGATATATTTCAATACCAATGCTATTGTCATGGCAATAAAAATGAGGGGGAAAGAGAATGTATAGTTTTTGAATGTGCCCGCCCTGAAAGGAGATTATTTATCTTATTTATTATTCATTTGTAGTTTGCCTTTCTCTCTGGGACTCAAGTTAGATTGCAATAGGCACTTAGTCTTGTCTAAGACATGACAATGCCATAATGCAAAAAGTAGGGTGCAAAGATAGAAGACAATGCAGTAAAGGAACATGCTTGATACAATAAACATTGCAATAGATTACAATTCTATTCCCATATAAAAGTGACTTCCTGAGCTCTTCCATTATGCTACCGGTTCAAATTCCTTTATAAAAATGCGCTTTTAAACATTTCTTTTTTGCACCCTGCAAAATGATAGACGTGTGCGAGTCTTCCTGTCCTCCTCAGACTAGCCATTCCATAAGTTGGGAGTCACCATCCTGGGCAAGAACAGACGGTTGTTAGTCTTAATCATGAACATCCAAGGTCTCCACCTGACATGTGCCACTCACCTGGCTTTCCCAACACCTGGAGGGGCTGTTCTCTCCCTCTCTCAGTTCACACACTGCCACTCCCTGGCCCTTTTTGGAACTGCCTGCTGAGAGGATCAGGGCTTCTCACTTCCCTTCCCTGCATAGTTGTTCTCTCTGTTCCGTGCTAGATGTTGCCTTTCTAGCTGGGGTGAGGGGAGCTTGACCATCACGTATCTGAACAGGCCTGCCATAGGCTGGGGAGCCACTGACTTCCTCCCTCCTGCCTCTCTGCCAAGAGAGAGAGAAAACTTATTAAAAACCAAGATGAAGATTTTGTGCAGTCCAAAGCTCTAAAGAAATAATGCATTTCTCACATAAAACAACTAACTAATGAGCAGCAGCTGACACTGTCTGGAAGGCTAGATGGTTGAAAAGGCATGTTGGAACCACTTGGGTTCCCCTGCTTATGACTAGGAGTCAGCCCTGGAAGGCATTTGTCATAATATGATCAAGCCTAAAATGTTTCTGTAGTTGGAAATTTATTTCTAGGTGCAATAGTTTTGATGTGTTATTAGCTTCTGTATAATTTCATTGTATTTTTCTCTTTTGTTAAAGGGCTTAGCTGAAAATAAGAGTACTTTGGGGCCAGAAGAAGTCCGCAAATCTGCCTTGACACTGGTCATGGGAGCCCTTGACAATCCCAATCCCATCCTAAGATGTGCTGCAGGAGAAGCTCTTGGCAGAATGGCACAGGTGGTCGGAGAAGCAACTTTCATTGCCCGAATGGCTCAATTCAGCTTTGACAAGTATGTCGTGTTTTGTGCCATGTAAAGCTTAATGTTTGTTTAGAAAATGTCTTCTACTGTGATATCAAGCATTCTGTTTTCAGATTGTATAAACTTTTCTGTTTGGGGTGCTCAGTGAAGCATAGGAATGTCAGATTGTATAAACTTTTCTGTTTGGGGTGCTCCGTGAAGTATAGGAATGTCTTAAAATTATGTGTGTGTGTGTGTGTGTGTAAAGTGCCGTCAAGTCGCAGCTGACTTATGGCGACCCCTTTTGGGGTTTTCATGGCAGGAGACTAACAGGTGGTTTGCCAGTGCCTTCCTCTGCCCAGCAACCCTGGTATTCCTTGGTGGTCTCCCATCCAAATACTAACCAGGGCTGACCCTGCTTAGCTTCTGAGATCTGACGAGATCAGGCTAGCCTGGGCCATCCAGGTCAGGGCCTTAAAATTATACATAGTTATTAATTTTGATTCTGAAAATGTTATGGCAATCACAGGCTTTTATATAGAGTTAGCCTGTAAAAATATTTTCCCCTGTTTTGTCCACTGAAAAGTTTAGTCTTAGTCTTACAGTAAGCTTTGTTTTTTGTCACCGGCTACATGCTTAACATAAATTGAAAAATCTTGACAGGCTGAAATCTGCTAGAGATGTTGTATCAAGAACAGGCCATTCCCTGGCTCTTGGCTGTCTCCATCGTTACGTCGGTGGAATAGGTTCTGGGCAGCACCTGAAAACCAGTGTTAGCATTCTGTTGGCATTGGCACAAGATGGAACTTCACCTGAAGTCCAGGTAAAATCAATATATCTCATTCTCAATGTGGCCTCCTGTGGCTTTAAGAAAAGAATGTTCTCGGTGGCCATTGCTAGGCAACCACAACAGTATTTCCAGCCTTCAAACCTTGGTTTCTGTCAGAAAAGGGCAGGGGGAAGGGGCTGCTCTGGCCTTTGAGAGAGGATTCATCGAGGACAGGTTTGGCAGCAGGCCTAGTTGCTTGCTATTGTTCAACAGCAGCCACCCTATGAAAGCCAGCATGGTTAGAGTTTCAGACTCAAATCTGGCAGACCCAGTTTGAATTATCATTCTTCTGTGAAAACTCACTGATTTGGGCCAGGAACATATTCTTGGCCTAACCTACCTGACAGGGTTGTTGTGAGGATAAAATGGAGAAGAGGAAAATGATAATGATGATGAATGATGGTCCCTGTTGGGGAGACAGATGGGGTATAAATGAAGTAAATAAACAGTAAAGAAAACCAAAGACTGTGGAGGCATATAAAATAAAGGTTGGTTGGTAAGTGCGAAAGAGAGAAGGAGGCATGGCAAGGTGAGAAGAAAAAGGGAGCTACCAGAAGGAGAGAGAGAGAGGAGAAATAGTGGAGGGTGGGGAAGGCAGTACAGGAGAAATGAAGTGACCCCTGCACGTTGTGGGTTTCCTGCTTGTAATTACGTAACACCCAGCACAAGCTAAGGGCCATGAGCCTGCTTACTAGTTGTGCAGGGATTCTGTTATCAAGAATATAAAAACAAAGCTGTCCAAATAAAATAGGCAATAATTTCTATACTTTTTTTTAAAATAACAAAGATCTCTGATCATGAGCAAGCAAATTTTGTTTCAACAGTTCTTGGGTTTAATAGCTAGAAAACCATAACTGTTGTTTGAAAACCAATCTTCTTCTATTCATTCTTCTTCTAGACCTGGTCCCTTCATTCACTTGCTTTAATAGTGGACTCCAGTGGGCCGATGTACCGTGGATATGTGGAACCCACTCTATCTTTGGTTCTTACCTTACTTCTGACTGTGCCTCCATCACACACAGAAGTACACCAGTGTTTGGGTCGATGCCTTGGTGCTATAATAACAACTGTTGGCCCTGAGCTACAAGGTAAGCATAGACATCAGTGAGGATGAACATCACAGTTCTGCATCCAACTATGTATATATATCATCACATAAGTTTTTCAGAGGGACTTCAGTATTTATAAGAAATAGAAGGATTGCGTCTTAAGGTTGCTTTTTTTAAACTTCCTAATTAATATTCATATGGTCACAGCCTTAATTCTGTCCCTGTCTCTATTTCCTATTATTGTACCTTGAGGAATTCCACTACACATACCTAAGTTAATAAGGAGTATTGAGAATTATTTAGTTAGTGTTTATTTAGTTAGTGTTTTTGCTAACTGGTAGCTGAAGTCCTTTAGTCCAACAGGAGCAACCGGTAGTAATATGTTGAAGCTTCTGGTGGGTGAAGTTCTATCTGGGGGCACTCTTAACTGTCAAACTCTACTTGCTTTCCCACCATTCAGTGGAATGGGGAGACCCAGATCAGTATACGATACTGACTGCAGAAGGGCTTTGAACTGTGCCTTAGAGGATTTTAACTTGAAATTTGGTGAACACTTCCAAGTAGTGTGGTGGAATAAATCTGTGAGACTGAAAGATAAAACTGTATAAAAATGCAAGGGTTGTTTTGACTGTTTTCATTTTCTTTAAGGAAACGGAGCTACCATTTCAACTATTCGCTCCTCGTGTTTAGTGGGGTGTGCAATTACCCAAGACCATTCAGACTCCCTTGTTCAAGCAGCTGCTATTTCCTGCCTTCAGCAACTTCACATGTTTGCACCACGCCACGTCAACCTCTCTAGTCTTGTTCCCAGTCTTTGTGTAAGTATAAAATATTCTCATTATTCTGCAGTTCTATAAGATTGATACATTGGTAGTAATAACTGACAATGCATTCCTAAGGAGAATTACTCCAGTCTAAGCCCATTCATTTCAATGGGCTTACATTAGAGTAACTCTCCTTGGGAATGCACTGTAAGTGCTTTCAAGTTGCAACCGATTTATGACAACTTCTCACGAGGTTTTCAAGGCAAGAAATGAGCAGAAGTGGTTTGCCGTTGCCTTCCTCTGCATAGCAGCCCTGGTCTTCCTCAGTAGTCTCCTATCCAAATTCTAACCAGGGGAGTCCCACTTAATTCTGAGCTCGGATGAACTTGGCTATTCAGGTTGCTGACACATTGCTATATTATCAAAAAATACTGCATTTAGCCCCTGTTTGTGATTTGGCTGAGCACATCTGTCTAGATGTTGAGCATTTTGGGATCTCTCGTTTTTAACAAATAATATTATTGATCATTGAGACATTGAAAGGCAACTGATAGCATCAAATTTCATAGGGTTTACAACCTACAGCATGTTAAAAAAACACACACACAAATGGGCTAACCCAGGGGTCGGCAAACTCATTAGTCAACAGAGCCAAATATCAACAGTACAACGATTGAGATTTCTTTTGAGAGCCAAAACGCCTTTTAACAACCATTCATGCACGGGAGGTTTTGCCTTGGATTTGCTTCTCTCTAGATGCACATTTTCCCCATCTGCATTCTCAAAACTCTGCAGGGGGGCTTATTGTTGAGTTTTGAGAATCTGGATGGGGAAAATGTACATCTGAGTGGCAAATCCAAGGCAAAACCTCCCATTCATAAATGGCCAATAACCCCCCACGCAGAGTTTTAAGAATCTGGATGGGAAAAATGTGCATCTGAGTGGCAAATCCAAGGCAAAACCTCCCATTCATAAATGGTCTTTTGCCTCACCTACCTGCCCAGTCCCTTTAACCGGAGATGCCGGGGGGTTGAACCTGGGACCTTCTGTGCGCCAAGCAGAGGCTCTGCCGCTGAGCCACGGCCCCTCCCCATGGCCCTCCTGGGTCTCAGCGGGAGGTCTTTCCCATCACCTTCTTGCCCGGTCCCTTTAACTGCAACAGCGGGGGGTTAAAGCCCGCGCCTCCCGCCGCCTGGCCAAACGCGCCCAGCCGGAGTACTACCCAGGCCGGCGGGCCGCCACGCAAACTCCGCTGAAACTTGGAGCCGAGCTGGGCGCGTGGCCGGGATGCCGCCGGACCGCCCCCTGCCCCCCGGGGCTCTCGGTGCCGCACCAGCGCCGCCCAGCCCCGACTTACTGCGCCGCTTGGCTAAATTTAGACGGGGGGGGGCGCCGCCAAGGGGCCTGGCCAGCGCCCCCTCCAGTCCGGCCAGCAGCCGTGCGCCCTGGCGCGTCCCCGCCAGCGCTGCCCTCCTGCTCTCAGCCCAGCGGTTCCGGGGCTCACCGTGCTTGCCGTAGTAGTTCTCCTCGCCGCCCGCCATGCCCGCCGCCCCGGCTCGGCCCTGACTGCCTCCTCCGCCTCCTCCACGCCTCGGCCTCCTCCGCCAGCCAAAACCAGCAGGAAAAATCCCGCCCGCTGATTGGCTGCCACCGCCCGCCTTGGCGCCGCCGGCCCTCGAGCACCGCGTGCAAAACCCGGCCGTGCTGTGAGGGGAGGGAAAGGGGAGGAGGAGGGCGCTTTCTAGAGCCGCACTCAAGGGGCCAAAGAGCCGCATGCAGCTCGGGAGCCGCTGTTTGCCGACCACTGGGCTAACCGAATCTAGAAATTTAGAATTCCAGTATGTAGGATTGCGATTCATAAACACTTAAGATATCCATAAATGAAGTAGATATGCAGGGGTGGATCCAAAGGTCAGTTTCCACTAACAGAAGGTGCCTCTGTCAGCAAAACGGAACTTTCCTGCATTTTCCATTCCCAAAGCAGTGCACTGAGCTTCCCAATTTTTCTTTTGGGGGACATGACCCTCAGGGAACCTTCATGAAGGGCAAATTGAGGGTCTTCAATGAGAAATAGGTGAAAATGCCCCCCTTCCGCAGAAGTAAGCTTATTTTGGATCCAGCTTTCAGTAATTATGTACTCTTCAACTTTTCATGAAACCAAATTCCATCGTATCATGCTAAAATGGTAAAAGCAGATCTGTTTTCAACATAATTTTTACTAAACCAACAACTAAAGAATTACTGGTTTTAAAAAGTGCTGTTCTTTCGGGGGTGGGGGGAGTACTTTCCTGTATATAACTACATCCTGTCAGTAAAAGCCATGAGCCTCTTAAATTATCTGAAAGAAAAAAATATTCAGCTATACTTTTTCAGGTGGAAAATTACTGTAAAATATGAAATACTTTTTCTGTTTGTAAAGTATGTTTAGGAATGCTGTAAACTGCGGCTTGTGTCCAGAAGCGGAAAACCTTAATGACACAACATGTGATCCTCAGATGCTCTCAGTGTCCTTTTCTTTGTGAACTTTAAGGTTTTTTTAATTCCAAAAACTGTCATACTGCTGCTGCTGCTGCTGACAGCTGGTACCGTCATCTGGATCAGATGACAGTGTAATGATGTCTCATCCAGGTCTTGTGCCCTTATAAATGCAATCCATTCTTTGATGCCAGAAGGGAACTGCAGTACTTCTGACCACTGATGAGGTTATGCCTGCTGGGTCTTCAAATGTAGTCTTCTGTGTGTGCTGAATAGTGGTCCTATAACTGCTAAGCTTTCTTTAAGCCTTAATCAAAGCCACAACTCTTAAACAGCTTTCAATGGGAACTTTTAAAAAGATGGTAACCTTGCTGCAATCCAGCGAAAGTTAAGCACCGCAAAGCCCTAATGATTTCCATGTGAGAACTGAGGACCTGCTTACCTGTCTTCTATTGAAATCAGCAAGACCTGAAACTGTTCCCAGTTTGCATAATTATTCCAGTTGTGCTTGTGGTTGTAGTTTTTGTTGGACCCCCAGATTCTTGCATGACTGCAGAAGTTCCAGTTGTGAATGGCGCAACCTGCTGGGGCGTGTCTCAGTCTTGTAGTGGGGTGTTTCCCTTTAATTGACACGGGTGGGTTTGAGCTACTGTGAAGCCCCTCCACACATGTGCATGTACCTGACCCCAGTTTGGGCAGGAATTTTCAAGCCAATGGATTTCTTTTCTTTGTATTTAAATATTAACTGCTTTTTAATTGATTGCTTATATGGCAGAACCTTTAATGTTGACTGTTTTTGGCTCTGGTTACAGGTTCACTTGTGCAGTTCCCACTTGCTACTTCGTCGGGCTGCTGTAGCTTGTCTGCGGCAGCTTGCTCAGAGGGAAGCAGCAGAAGTATGTGAATATGCCATGAGTTTAGCAAAGAACGCTGGAGACAAAGAAAATAATGGCATGAGTAAGTTTTGCTTACTTGTGTTGTCTTTAAAGCCAAACAAAACCAGTGTTGGTTTTGACATCAGTTTTCAACTGCTGTGCATAAGAGTGTAGACTTGTCTAATAATAGGGACATTGTGTCCGTCCATATTCTGAAGAATTGTTCCTTATGGGGTATTCTCGCTTGGTTCAGCTGTTGATGAACTCACTGTTGAACACATGCTTTGCGTGCTGTATGAAGGTGAAGTTTGGTCCCCAAGATCTTAAACAGACTTCTGCAAAGCAGACCTGAGAAAGATTTCTGCTAGAGGGACTGTTTGGCCAAGACTTAATGGAAAACATTTTAAAAAATATTTTAGGTACATGGTGATCCATTTTTAACCAGATGTTTCTGATATCAGCTTGCCTGTCAGCCAACAAGATTTTTTAAAATCTCACCTATTCATCCTTTTAGAAAGGATTTATATAGACAATAGCTTGTCAAAAGGCACCAGTGTTCTCTGTGCAAATAGTTTGAGGGAATGTCTGCCAGTTTGGATGAGCAGAGTTCTAAGCAAGGTCTCATGACATTAAGGATACATTAAGTCACTTAAGTCACTTATTAGATGGTTCCCTATTACCTATCCCTATTACCTTATAAAAAAAATATGCAGCTGTGTTTCTCACATTGTGTTAGATCCCATGCAAAATTGGAAGAGATTTCTGTAAACGGAGCATGATTCCTCCTCACCCCCGGCCAGGAAATGCAGTTCCTGCAGAGCCAGCCCTCCCCCCTCCTGCCAGAACAACATTGGGGGAAGTCAAGAGGGCTGTTGCAGGTGGAGGGATCAATGGAAATTGCCTTCCCCTCCATCAATGGAAATTTAAGTTGTATCCGGCCCATTCATCTCTTTGTTGTCTCCTAGGGCACTTTCACACAGCCCAAATGATGCACTTTGAATCCACTTTCAATGCACTTTGAAGGTGGATTTTACTGTGTGAACTGGCAAAATCCACTTTCGAACGATTGTTAAGGTGCACTGAAAGTGGATTGAAAGTGTATTATTTGGGCTGTGTGAAAGTGCCCCTAGTCTGTGGAAACTTTGGATTGGAAGCTCTTTGGGCCGGAGTTGGTATTTTTTCCTTGCACTGGACTGTAATATGCCATCTGTGTTCATGGCACTGTGTAGAAAAGGACAATAGGAACTTTGTAGAGTTGAGGTTCAGATACTAGGTGGCTTATCAGAGAATAATGTCATACATTTCTGTTTAATCAGACTCAGACTGTTTTTTAAAATTCCAATTCATACCACACAATCAATGTTCCACTATACTGGCGGCAACAATTACACACTTGTGGATAAAGTGTCTTCATTAGTTTAATTCAAGGGAGGTTCTGCAAATTATCAAAATGGATGCTAGCATCAGAAAGCTACCTATTGAAAACAGGAATATATTACCGATGTTCAGCATTTACAGGATGCTGTTATCAATGAACCCACATATTAAATAGTACTCTTGTTATTTAAGATTATTTTTAAAAAGATGACTTTGGATTGTATGCTGTTAATACTTATCAGAAATATCTGAGAAGTCAGTTGATACTACCTGCTGCTAATGAAAAATTTCTTTTGATTTTCAGATATTAATCAATTTGCTCCAGGAGTAGGTTCACGGAGGGACATGCATGGCCGTCATCAGGGGATTAATATCACCGAGACTGGACTCGAGGGAGTTCTTTTCGGAATGCTAGATCGGGAGACTGATAGAAAACTGTGTTCTGATATACATGATACCTTGGGACATATGCTTTCATCTCTAGCTGTGGAAAAACTCTCTCACTGGTTAATGCTGTGTAAAGATGTCCTTGCTGCATCCAGTGGTGGGTATCTGAAAGTGGTCATGTAATCTGACTGAATCTAGTTTGTCATACCCATGGAAGCCTTTTACAATAAAAGCTTTGTTTAGCACTTGATTATCTAGAACACACAGTTAACGGTATCGCACAGAGAGCAGGCTCCTTCCCCTCACTTACTATACCCCTGCATCTTCACATGTGTCCCATTCCCATCTCTCCAGCTGGTCACCTTGATGCCTCTGGCCAGTGCTGGGCTTCTGACCGCAAGCTGACGTCCTCCGTGGGTGCCTCCTTCCCCTTCAGCCTCCCTGAGCTGTTGGGAGCTAGTTTTGCAGTAGGGCTCCCAGCAGCTGGCCTGCTTATCTACGTGCTCCAAAGGGTGACTCTGGGAGAAAGGAAAGGGTCCCACCAGGCAAAAGAGCTGTCACCATGGCAGTTCTAACAGGGGTGATGTTTGGTTGTTGCAGATTCCCCTGAGTAGGGGATGAGGGAGGACAATAAGCTTGAGTATCCGTCACACTTGATTAACTAGAAACCTCCATTCCCCATAAGTGCCTGATAACAAAAATGTTATTACACTTTGAAGTCATTCTATGTTTAATCTGCATACTCCAGGATAAATGAGAACATATTTTACAGCAGATTAAAATGTAAAATATTGTATACCTCCCACTTTGAGCAGTTTCTCTGTGAGGCAACATAGATGATTCCTACATTAAAAAAAAAACACTTGTTCCCCACATAAACTCAGGAAAGATCTGGAAGATCTTTATTGTAATTTTCGATATTAACAGTTCATTGTACCCCAATCTACTCCTGGTTTTAGCAGAGAGAATAGAGCTTCTCTATCGTCTTCCAATTATGTAATCTATTTATTTTTATATTGGCCGCCAAGTGATGTCCACATATACAGTCGTCTGTTTGGTTTCCTGAACCATATGTTTGCAATGAACAAATTGTTGTCCTCACAGAATTCTATGATTCACTCTCCTACTTCAATAATGTGGTATGGAATTATTTGTTCTTGGAAATTTCTTTTTCCCTGGGCTTCATACCATGCAGTTTATATGGGGGTTGATTTATGTTTCCCCTTACACGTGGAAGCATCAAAATTTTAGTCCTCTTCAGTCCCTTGGTGTATTTGGAAAGTCGCTGGTACATGGTTTTATAGGTAATTTAAGATGTACTTGGTATGTTGACAAAACTGCCTTGTGAGGGTTATTTATGAGGTACTGAATAGGCAAATGAAACCTCTGAGTCACTGATCTGTTGAATCCAATTTCTTCTTGGAACATTTTTAATAGAAGTGCTGCTTGGAGCTCGAGAGTGAAGCAAGCTATTGACGTCTCCTGCATTTCATTACCTTATGTGAGGTGGTGTTGTGGGATTATTCTGCATTTCCTGTAAATCTGCTTCCCTGCCAATATTTATGTCATGCTCAAATATTTTTTACATACATTCATTTTTAAGGACTCTTACTATACTGACCATTAAGTTTCACAGCACCATCTCCTCTGATTTTCCGAAGAAATCCTGTGCATGTATTTCTTACCAAGTCTCTTTAGGGGTCAGTAAATATGCATTCATTGTTAAATACCAAGTTTCTTCAGCTTCCAAAACTGAGTAATGATTCAGCAAGTAACCCAGTGCGGTGCAGCAGTTAGAGCGGTCGACTAGGATCTGGGAGACCCAGGTTCGAATCCCCGCTGTGCCATGGAAGCTTGCCGGGGGACCTTGGGCCAGTCACACTCTCTCAGCTTAACCTGCCTCACAGGGTTTTTGTGAGGTTAAAATGGAGGAGGGGAGAATGAGGTTACCTGCTTTGGGTCCCCATTGGGGGAAAGGTGGGGTATAAGTGAAGGAAATAAAGAAAACAACATCACTCTTTCTTGCATTCTTTGGGGTTTGACATGTCTCTGTGTAAGAATTGCAAGTCAAACCTTTGGAGCCCCCTCCCCAGGGAGATTTGTCTCCCTCCCTCTATGTGTTGCTCCATTAACTGTTTTGGCCCTCCTCCCTGGTTGTGTTATGTGTGTTTGTATATTTTTATGTTTTTCTGAATTTGTTTAAACATTTTATATATACTTTTAAAAATGCTGCTTTAACATCACAGATGTTTTAATTTTGAAATGTTTTAATGTTTGCCACATTGGGGACTGTATTTTGGGAGAAAGGTAGCATAGAAATTGTTTAAATAAATAACAGTATTTCTGTCTTACACTTTAGTATTATTTTGAATGTTCGTTATAATTTGCTCCTATAGTTTGGCTTATTTCTAAATGAGGTGTAGATGCAGAGGTCTTTAAGTAACAGTATTGTACTGTAATTACTTGAAAGGAAGACTACCCTGAATGTAATACACCCCACCCCCATGTTATACTAAAAAAATATTATTGGACATAACTGCAACTTGCATGCAAATTTAGATGACACCCTCTTTTTTGTGGAGGCATATCTGGGGGGGAAAACTAGTCTTGCATTTGAGTAAATACTGTAACTGTCTTGTATAATTATTCTTGTTTTACATGTTTTGAAGCAGAGATTTTAGTGTGTTGGTTAAGCATACCAAGAAATCCTTCTTGTTAATATTGTTACTCCATGTCCGCGAACATTAAGCACACTTTCAGGACAATTTCTCAAAACTATTGTCAAGTGGAGCGTCTTCATGTATGGCTTTCCTTATATTGTAGACATGAGCACTCCGGCTCCTTTGACAGGTGAAAAAGATGAAGAATCAGAGAAAAAAGATGAAATGGATGATGATTCGATGTTTACCACACTGGGTGAAGAAGATAAATCAAAGCCTTCTGTGGCTCCTCGCTGGGCAACTCGAGTATTTGCTGCCGATTGCCTGTGCCGAATTATCATGCTCTGTGAAAATGCAAACAAAGCCCACTTTGATCTCGCTCTGGCCCGATCTGCCAAACTCAGAAACCCTAAAAGTAAGGAGCAGTGACTGCTTTTCAGCTTTTATTTGTCTCTCTCAGCTTGTTGGCACAAAAATCTGGTGTGGTAGTTTAGGCTGGAAGGCTCAAGATTACTCTGCCCGGTTCATATTGGAGCAAGTGTTTTAATGCCAAGTATGTATTCAAGCTTAAGTTTCTGGTAGTATTTTGTTGCTTATGTAGTAGGGTTGCCAGCTCCAGGTTGGGAAATACCTGGAGATTTTGGGGGTGGAGCCTGAGGAGCGTGGGGTTTGGGGAGGGGAGGGACTTCAAAGCCATAGAGTCCAATTGCCAAAGCAGCCATTTTCTCCAGGTGATCCCTATTGAGTGGACATCAGTTGTAATAGCAGGAGATCTCCATCTAGTACCTGGAGGTAGGCAACCTTAGTATGTAGATGAATTCTCACGATCAGCTACTTAGAATTTAGATTACAATCCTGACACTTTCATTGTCAACAAGAAGTATTAGCCTACCCAATGACATGCCTTGCAACCATGTGTGGTATGCAAATCATTTCTTCCTTTAAAATACTTGTATGCTGTTTTCCCCAGTTATAGATCAAGCAGCAGCTGAGGTTAAGACCTGACTTAAGTTGATCAATAGTCTGGGGAAGCTATTGTGCCTTTCACAGTGGTACCGGGAACATTGGGATACAAGGGTAATTTTAATGAATGCTTTGTAACTTCAAGATGAAAGTATTGCAATATGGGTTGCCCTTGTAAATTGCCTAGAGGCTTCAGCTGGTACAGACTGTGACAGCTTACTTTACTGCTGAAATATTTTTTTCTCACATATTATAATTTATCTCTTGCCTATGCTGGGTGGAAACAAATAGATGGAGGAATTTGCTTTTAACAGCTGCTGGCTGTGATTGATAGCTAGGGTTGCCAGGTCCCTCTTCGCCACCGCCAGGTGGTTTTTGGGGTGGAGCCTGAGGAAGGCAGGGTTTGGGGAGGGGAGGGACTTCAATGCCATAGAGTCCAATTGCCAAAGCAGCCATTTTCTCCAGGTGAACCGATCTCTATCGGCTGGAGATCAGTTGTAATAGCAGATCTCCATCTAGTACCTAGAGGTTGGCAACACTATTGGTAGCTGAAATCATCAGGTTCAGAGACCGTATGCCCCTGAATGTCTGTTGCTGAGCAAGAGAAGCAGGAGAAGAGGGCTGTTGGCCTTCAGTTTCTTTTTTGTGCTGGCCAGGAATGCCAGGCTGGCCACTGCTGGAAGCTGGATACTGGACTTTGTTTTGATCCAATAGGCTTTCTTTTTTGATCTTTAGTGAAAGCTTTGGATTCCTACAAGAGCAAACTAATGGTACACCTCAACGATTATAGACAGATTTTTGAATTAGAATAGATTTAAGGCTCATGTTCCTGTTCTTCCTCTTGAACAACTCATTTGGACAAAATGTATAATTTCAAAGAATTCCCCGATGTCTTTGTGTTTACCACTTATGAAGCAAGATGCTTTTCAACTTTTGTTAAAAAAGAAAAAAATGATGACGTTGGATATGTTCACCAATGTTTATTAGTTTTTTTTAAGACTGCATATTAAAATGTGGCAATCTATTGGCCATTTATACTGATGCGGTCCTTCAAAACTCATGGAAATGGTCAATGCATTGTTTACAAGAATCCTAGGCCAATTAAATTTAACATTGAGTTAAGCTCAATTATAAAGAAATTTAAGGGAAACAAAAATCATATACTTATGGAAATTCTTTTGTCATTTAACTTTTCTCATCTTTCTCTCCTCCTGGCACTCTTTCGATAGATTTGTTTACAGTCTGAATCAGTCTTTTGTTTCCTAAGTACTGTGGGTGAATTGCTCCTTT
Source organism: Euleptes europaea (assembly GCF_029931775.1). NCBI lineage: Eukaryota > Metazoa > Chordata > Lepidosauria > Squamata > Sphaerodactylidae > Euleptes > Euleptes europaea. The sequence goes on along the minus strand of NC_079318.1, from coordinate 34,090,491 downwards.
AGTCCCAACTAACCAATGGCTGAATCTTAGAAGTAATCACATGCTCCATTGTGAACAATAGGCACTGTGAGTTTAGCTAACTGTTGTTTAGATTTTCTGTGGTCATGAACAAAATTCTGGTTTTACTAAAACCTTATTTCCCTTTTTAAGGAGAGGAAATAGTAGAACCCACAAAAGAGTTCCTAATTTTTCATGCTTTCCTTCTGTTTTTGTTAGTGGTTTGCTGAGACGGTAACAAATGTGCATGTTATAATTTAGCTCCTCTGGGGAAAGGGATGTGGTAGGAGCAGGCTGCAATACCAGATGATTTCCAAAGTAACGAGTGCTTGTCTTGCTTCTGTTTCAGATGACCTTCTAGTGCTTCACCTCTCTGATCTTATCCGCATGGCATTTATGGCTGCAACTGACCACAGCAACCAGTTGCGAATGGCTGGTCTCCAGGCGCTTGAAGACATTATCAAGAAATTTGCAGCGGTTCCTGAGCCAGAATTTCCAGGCCATGTTATCCTAGAGCAATACCAGGCTAATGTAAGACTATCTTTATGTGCTTTTCCAGTTCAAAATTTATCATGGATACATCCAATTTTAGTGTCTTCTCACTAGTGTAGGAGCATGGGTGTATATGTGAAGATTCCACTGAGCATAGAAGTTCTGCATGCCTGCATGGAGGTCTTGCTGAGCTTTTGTTCAGTCTTTATTATACAGGTTGAGTATCCTTTATCCGGACTGCTTGGGACCAGAAGTGGGTTCCTCATTTCATATCTTTTCGTATTTTGGAATTTTTGCATATACATCTTGAGATATCTTGGGGATGGGACCCAAGTCTAAACACTAAATTCATTTATGTTTTATATATACTTTATGCATATAGCCTGAATGTAATTTTAGAACAATATTTTTGGTAATTTTGTGTACATTGAATCATCAGTGGTGCTGCTGAGGGCCCGTGAGTACTGCCTGCATGCCGGCTCAAAAGGTCCAGTTTTTGGATCAGTCCGGATATCGGATGTCCGGATAAGGGATACTCAACCTGTATGTCAGGGTTTTCCTGAAGACAGCTGTTTTCTCTCTAGAGGATTAGATCCATTTCATTCCCTTAGTTATTATAATTTAGGGAACCCCATGTAGGAGAGAGTATACATACAATTTTGAGCTGCCCAGCCAGTGTTACTCACCTCATCCCAGTGCAGCAGCAGCTCTTCTTTTATTCGAAGCCTGCCGAGTCACAACTGGAAAACTGCAGAAGCTGGAACAATGGGTGGCCATCGCTGTGGCAGTTCAAACAATATGCTTGTCTCTTGTCACTGGCTCCCTTTCCATTATTAAAATAGAATAGTCGACATAGCTAGAAAGAGCAAATTCAATATTAAGCATGCGTAATGAAACAGAATCTCCTCGTAGATACATTGGCTTCTGTAATTAAAGCTTTCTTCCAATTAAAAAGAAGACTGCTAAAATTGAACAACATCTACATATTTCATATGTGCCGGGTACAAAGCTTAATTAATATCTGAATTCTGGTTTCACAAGCCAGTTTCGCAAGAATTGCCACATTTTTTTTCTTCCTCAGGTTGGGGCTGCTCTAAGGCCAGCTTTCTCACAGGATACCCCTTCAGACATTACTGCAAAAGCCTGCCAGGTACAAAAAGTAGTTTTGTTTCTGCTGTGCCCATCTGCGACACTCACTGAATCTCAAAATTTTCCTTGAACCTGATGACATCCTCATGGGTCCCCCCTCAATACCTTCTGCCCCTCTTACTTACTTTGCTCTCTATAAATTGTATGATGGGATCTACACAGGCACAACCACATGGAAGCAACTGGCCAGAGTGGTGTGGGGTGGGTGGGCTACAGATACAAGGAAACTCCTGTTACGTGAGCAGAAATTGAGGGCTGTCCTTTGGCACAAGTCAGTGTTTTCTACCAATCCAGCAAGCCCTTTGGGTTCATCCTTCCTTCCTTTATCCCTTAGAAGCTCCTTGATCCATTGATCTTGAGCAGCATATATCTAATGTTTGAGGGATATAAGGACTGAAACCAATCTTGCCACTGGCAATGTAGCCTTGGGATCCTGTCACTTAGTAAAAAAGGCATTATGTCAGACACAGAGGCATTAGATTTATATGTTAAAAGGGGAAAGAGATAATGTGATCGAAGTTCCTCATAAAAATGGCATTCCAAGAGGGCATGAGCTAATGAATCAATAGAGCCAGGAGAGCAAGGACAGGTCCTGTCTGGGTATGGTATATTCAGAATTCTGCCCTGCATAAACATAGAGGGGTTAGCATTCAATCTAGCTAAACAGAAAGCTCTAGAAACATGAGGAGTTGTCAAATAATAAGCAGGCAAACCACGTGGTGGACCTTTGGATTCCAGCCATTAAGATTGTCCAGTTGTTTTGTACAACAATCCTGAGATATAGGTAAGGTTGAAAGAAAACAACTGACTAAAAGTCACCTAGTGAGCTTCATAGCTGATTGGATATTTGGCCTCTTGTCTCCTCAATGTGACCGGTTCTCAGTGTATGTGGGGGGTTATTTCTAAAATGTATGTTGCTTGCTATGTTCCTTTGTAGGTATGTAGCACCTGGATCGGAAGTGGAGTGGTAAGCGACCTGAATGACCTCCGCCGTGTTCACAACCTGCTTGTCTCTTCTCTGGACAAAGTGCAAACAGGAAAGGGGTCTTCTAGACAGCTGTACCGGGAGAGTGCTACCACCATGGAAAAACTGGCAGTACTCAAAGCTTGGGCTGAGGTAAGCCTTTTGTTGTTATACAACAATGAAGTATTCTAGGCTTTCAGAAGATATAAAAGTGTATTAGTTGTAAATAGCCTTTGTAGTTCGTCCAGTATATATTCAGTGCAAGAGAACTCTATTAGCTGTTAGAATCATTGTCCAATTTGCTGCTGTTAAAATTTAGTTATCCTGTTTTGGATTGCCTTGCATTTAAATCCTATTGAGGTTATTTTGAAAAAGGTAAATAAAAATGAACATCTCACCTCCACGGCGCTAAGCGAGCTGTTTCTATCCGTGAGGCGACACTGCATCTGTTGTGTGTGTGTGTGTGTGTGTTTGTGTGTGGGGGGAGAGATGCTTATATTTATTGTAGATCTTTTCTAATAATACTAAGGTTTTTTTCTGTAAAATGTCTGGATGCAGCAATTTCAAAAGATTTTTTTTAAAACCACTGTTGTGCATTAAGGTGCTAAACTAAATAGCAGAAAATTAGTTATCTTTAAACCCCTGTATAAAAAGAATATACAAAGGCACTGTTTAATAAGTAGCATTTCAGTTTACATTAAATAATAATAATAATTGGGACCTGGCATGATCTAGGGCCCTGTCCTGGATAGCCTAGGATAGCCTGATCTCAGAAGCTAAGCTAGTCTTAGCTAGTACTTGGATGGCTAGTACCTGGATGGGAGACCACCAAGGAAGTCCAGGGTCACAACACGGAGGCAGGGAATGGCAAACCACCTCTGAATGTCTCTTGCCTTGAAAACCCTAGGGGTTGCCATATCTGATTTGATGGTACTTTCTACCTCTACATGATCTAGTAGGTAAAATGTTGGATTTTGCCCTGGAACAGGTTCTAATACAGGTATGGACTTGCTGACTGATATTGTGTAAGTTGTTTTTCCTCAGCCTCCCTTCCCTACAAGCAAAGCAAACAAAAATAGTGACTGACTTACCTTAGGGTTGCCAGCTCTGGATTGGGAAATTCCTGGAGATTTCTGAGTGGAGCCTGGGGAGGGTGGGGCTTAAGGAGTGGAGGGATCTCAATGGGGTCTAAAGCCATAGAATCCAGCCTCCAAAGCAGCTATTTTCTCCAGGCAAACAGATCTCTGTTGTCTGGAGATCAGTTGTCATTCAGGGAGATCTCCAGGCCCCATCAGGAGGTTGGCAACCCTAACTTACCTACCTACCTGTATCATTGTTAAGATGAATAAGTTATTGGTAAATCAATGTCTATGGTTAAAAATGCTGTAAAAATGAATATCTCAACCATTTCATAATCCTGAGGTTCCTTAACAAGGCTAATTATTTAAGTGACTGCTGTAATTCATGTTGGCTTGAATGGGAGAAGAGGGTTAATGTGCAGACCATCTCACTGTCAAGGCTGAGTGCTTAATACATTATGCATGTATTCTTTTAATTACTGATAAACTATGCTGTGTTACGGTAAATTTATTTGAACTGCTGCTCTCTGCCTACAAAAAGGAATTGCAACAGTTAAGTGGATAGGGAACTGGTTGGAGAACCACAGAGTAGTTGTCCGTGGCATTTCATGTGATTGGAGGGAGGTGTCCACTGGGGTGCTATTTTTATAAATGATCTGGATGAGAAGGCGGAGGGACTACTCATTAAGTTTGCAGATGACACAAAATTGGGAGGAGTAGAGAACATCCTGGATGAAAGATACAATGCAAAGAGATCTGAAGGCACTGGGAAAGTGGGCAAATATGAACAAAATGCAATTCAACAAGGACACGTGCAGAGTTCTACATGTGGGTAACAAAAATGAGAAGTACATATACTGGATGGGAGATACACTTCTGGGTAGCACTGTGTATGAACAAGATCTCAGGGTATGGGTGGACTGTAAGCTGAATATGAACAGTCAGTGTGACTGACTCACTTTAAAAAGGATGTGGACAGAATGGAGCAGTTGCAGAGGAGAGTGACGAGGATGATCAGGGGCCTGGAGACCAAGCCCAATTGGAAAGGCTGTGGGACTTGCTAATGTTTAGTCTGGAAAAGAGGAGGTTGAGGGGGGTACATGATTGCTCTATTTAAGTATTTTAAAAGGCTGTCATTTAGAGGAGGTCAGGGAGCTGTTCCTGTTGATAGCAGAGGGTAGGACTCGCAATAATGGGTATAAATTACAGGCGGACTGGTACCGGATGGACATTAGGAATAATTTTTTTACAGTGAGAGTAGTTCAACAGTGGAATCGGCTATCTGGGGAGGTGATGAGATCCCATCTCTGGCAGTCTTCAAGCAGTAACTGGATGAACACTTGTCAGGGATGCTCTAGGCCAGGGGTGTCAAACATAAGGCCCAAGGGCCTGATCCAGCCCCTTGAGGGCTCTTATCCAGCCTGTGAGCCAGCCAAGGCAGCCGCACCCCCACTTTTAATCTGGGCTGGCAAGGCATGGCCCGGCCTGACCATGTGGCATTTATGTCATATACGGCCCTTGTAACAATTGAGTTCGACACCCCGTTCTAGACTGATCCTGCGCCGAGCATAGGATTGGACTAGATGGCCTGTATGGCCCCTTCCAACTTTTTAATTCTATGAGTTCAGTTAAATTAGTTTAGTGATTACTAGAGTACTTTCTGATTATTTTTCTGAATGTATTCTTGGCTAATTAAATATTTACCTTATATACTCGGGTATAAGCTGACCTGAGTATAAGCCGAGGTGCCTAATTTCACCCCAAAAATGGGGGGAAATTAGATACCCGCGTATAAGCCGAGGGGGAAATGCCCTTCCCCCCCCCCCCCGCACGCTTACCTGACCGGCCTCCAGGCGCGCAGGCGGTGGTGGTGATGGCGGCCCCCTCCCTGCGCGCAGGAGGCCCCGCAGGCCGCTTCCAGGCCGCAGGGAAGGCTCGCGGGCAGGCGGCAGCCCCCTCTCTGCGCACGGGAGGCCCCGCAGGCCGCTCCCAGGCCACAGGGAAGGTGGGCAGGTGGCGGCGGTGGCCCCCTCCCTGCACGCAGGAGGCCCCGCGGGCCGCTCCTGGCCCGCAGGGAAGGCGTGCGGGCAGGAGGCGGCGGTAAGTTCCCCCCCTCCCTTCTAAGTACCGTATTGACCCGCGTATAAGCCGAGTTGGGCTTTCTCAGCCCTTTTTTTGGGCTGAAAAACTCGGCTTATACTCGAGTATATACGGTATGTTCTGGTATTTGTAATTAGGTTTAGAAATTGTATTTTATGGTTTCGCTCTAGGGTATTTATTATACTTCTAACTTCTAGGTCTTAGAAATTGTATTTTATGGTTTCGCCCTAGGGTATTTATTATACTTCTAACTGTTAATAGTAATCTGGATTGTGTTTGTATTCTGTGTCTCCAAAGCATACAAGAGTTTGGAAAAGGCTGTATTTGTTACTGGGCCTTCTGAGAGTCTCAGCTTGCATTTTTAAAAATATAAAGGCTTCTAGTCCCCTTACAGATACAAGAATGGGTTTATAATTGTGCTACAAAAATTCACCATCGTGCACAGCTTGGGTTACCATGGTGCAGAATGGTTCTTTTGTTTGTTTAGAGCAAAGTATACACTGTTGTGTCTATGGCTGCATGTCTTTTTTGGGTAGAATACAATAATGGTCTTTGTGTCTGTTATGTAATACTTACTTTACATGGATCTTGGTCTAAAAGGTGTATGTTGTGGCTATGAAGATTAAAAAAGAAGCAGAAACTAAACCAAAGAAGTCAATGAAGAATGGAGGAGATGACGAAGATGATGATTATGGAACAGGAGATGAACTGCCACCAGACAGTTTGATCACACTCGTGCAGCCAGAGCTGCCCACCCTTAGCCGCCTCTGGCTAGCTGCACTTAAAGACTATGCTCTCCTGACTTTACCAGCAGAATTTGCAAGTCAGCTTCCTCCAGATGGTAAGCTGTGAGATTTTATTTAGAATGTAATCCCCCTGTAAAACTGATATTCTTGGAAGAAGAGGGCAACCAACTGGGCCACAAAGGAAGGATTCCCACCTGGGTGGGATTCCCCATGGATGCATAAAAACAATAATTTTTGAATTTGTAAAGAAAGAAAACATCCTGATGAGACCTGAGCATTTCTCCATGAGTCACGGAATGCTGAGAGAAGTTAAAACTCAATTTGGGGGAGGGAATATAGAGGGGAGGGGAAACAGCTTGTGTGTGTGTTAAGTACCATCAGGTTGCTTCCGACTCATGGTGAATTAATAACCTCCACAATATCCTATCATTAACAGTCTTGCTCATGTCTTGCAAATTGAGGGCCCTGGCTTCCTTTATAGAGTCAATCCATCTCATGTTGGGTCTTCCTTTTTTCCTGCTGCCTTTCTCTTTTCCTAGCATGACTGTCTTTTCCAGTGACGCTTGTCTTCTCATAATGTGACCAAAGTATGATAGCCTCAGTCATTTTAACTTCTAGGAAAAGTTTGGGCTTGATTTGATTTAGAACCCACTGGTCTTTTTTGCTGTCTACAATATTTGTAAAACTCTCCTCCAACTCCACATTTTAAAGGAATCTACATTCTTCCTATCAGCTTTCTTCATTGTTCAGCTTTCACACCCATACATTGCAACAGGAAATACTATGGATTGAATTAACTTTATCTTGGTCGCTAGCAACACATTGTTAAACTTCTTAAGAATCTTTTCTAGCTCCTTCATAGCTGCCCTTCCTAGTCTCAATCTCCCTCTGATTTCTTGGTTGCCATCTCCCTTTTGGTTGATGATGGAGCCAAGGAATAGAAAATACTGTACAATTTCAATCTGTTCATCGTCAGCCTTAAAGTCATGTAATTCCTCAGTAGTCGTTCTTGATGTTCAGCTGTAATCCTGTTTTGGCACTTTATGTTTTAACCTTCACCAGTAGTTGTTTCAAGTCTTCACTATTTTCTGCCAGTAATGTGTCATCTGCATATCTCAAATTGTTAATGTTCTTTCTACCAATTTTCACTCCACTTTCCTCTAAATCAGGGGTGGGGAACATCAGGCCCGGGGGCCATTTAAGGCCCGTGAAAGCTTTTGGTCTGGCCCTTTGTGGGTCCTGGCAGATCTCTAGCTCAGAAGGATCTAAGACTGGCAATCCGTCCCCTCCCACTGACAGGAATAGCCTCTATTCAAGGCAGATGTGAGTTTGTTTTGCCGAGAAAAGGAACCTTTTTCCCCCCTTGCAGAAGAGTCATTAGCTATGGAGCTGCTAGGACTGCCCAAGAAACTGTGTTAACGCTTTCCCACCCGGGCCATGGAGAAACGTATTCCCTCTACTACAAGAGGGCTGGGGACAGAAGTGGCGACAATGGAGGGGTTAAAGGGGGCAGGGCCAGAATGCGCGGGGGGGGGGGCAGTTCTTAGCCAGTGTGTCCTCATTTCATCCCTGCAGGCAGAGGTAGCAGGAGCTGGCTGTAGAATCTGGCCCTGACCATGCGGTGCAGGAGCAACTCCGGTGTGTGGCTGGATGGCTACGCCTGGCTGGTGCAGCAAACCATCCTGTGCCACCAAATGGGCGAATGCACCATTGGTTGGATGCCTGCCTGCTTGCCCGTGTGCGGGGGGGGCAGTGTTATCTGGGGCAGCTGCCTGTTTGGGGCTTGGTTGGCTAAATTTTCAGTTGATAATTTTGTATGATGCAAATGATGCTATAAATATCCAAATGGCCCTTGGTAGAAAAAAGATTCCCCATCCCTGCTCTAAATCCAATCCAGTTTTCTTTATGATCTCCATATAGATTGAAGACGCAAGGAGATAAAATGCATCCTTGTCTGACAGCTTTGCCAATTGGAGACCATTCTGTTTCTCCATATTCTGTCCTAACAGTAGCCTCTTCTCCAGAGTATAGGTTGCACCTCAAAACAATCTGATGCTGTGGCACACCCATTTCTTTTAAAACCAACCATAGCTTTTCATGATCCATACAGTCAAAAGCTTTGCTGTAATCTCTGAAACACAAGCTTTTACTATATGGGAAGGGAAGGTGAGGGGGGTGGGTACCAGGAGGCACACATTCCCCAACCAGAATATTACCCCTTCCCCACGGTCCAGGATATTATAATTTTTTAAGTGCTCTGACCACTTTGAAGATAAGTTCTAGGACTCTTAAAACTGCAAATAAGGTGGAAACTCTTACAGATTATACAGTTTTGGAAGAGAGAGAAATAAAATTAGGATTGGGATATACATGCCAATTCCCTTCCCCAGGCTCTAGCCAAATACCTCTGTCTTGCCTTGTTGCATAACTTGAATCATTTGTTGGAAATCACATTTTTGAAACCACATAAACCATTATATTCAGTGCATCAGTGGTACTTGATGTATATGTGTCTTCCAGGTACCGCTACCCTTTTGGTATTGTATACTTATTGCCAGTTTAACAGCAGTAAGTTTATAACCAGTCCTACATCTGAAAGGGCAATGGGCCCTTTTAAATAGCCCAACAGAATAATGTTTGGATAAGGAGTTCTATCACAACAATATTTTATTGACAAACTGAAATAGTTTCCCAATGTATCAAGCACAATGCTTTTAATTGGATTTGGTTCATATGCTCAGTTCTGAGTCATCCAGACTGTAATTGAATGATAAAAAGTCGGGTGGTGTCTATGTATGTGTAAACTAGCCCAAGGTCCCATATTTTTTGTCAGTGCCTAGCTGCACAATGCAGAACCTGCAAGAACTTGCGGGGGGCACCTCAATTTCCCCTGTGTCCTCTTCCCCACTCTGTTTCCACTCTCTCTCCTCCTGGCTGCCTTTCTCTGCTTCCTTCTCTCCTTTCCACCCACCAACCTTCCTTTCATGTGTCTCCCCATCTTCAGCTATGTGTTCATCTTCAGTTATTTATTTACTTCATTTACACCCTGCCTTTCTCCACAATGGGGACCCAAAGCAACTTACATCATTCCCTCTCCTCCATTTCGTACTCACAGCGGCTCTGTGAGGTAGGTTAGGCTGAGAATTTGTCACTGGCCCAAGGTTTACCCAGTGAGCTTCCATAACAGAGTAGTGATTCAAACCTGGGTTTCCCAGATCCTGTTCTGAAATTCTACGCACTAAGAAGTAGAAAGTTGCAGGAAAACAGTATGTATAAATATATTATCAAAAATGGGTACAAGGTGTCTCTGTATACATAAAATATCAAAACAAATCAGAAATGCACAACCAAAATATGATAGATACAGATTATCACCATATAAAACAAATCAAATACGTGACCACATGTGTTTCAACCAAGTCTTCTTCAGTGGTCATTAACTCCATTAAAACTTTGCTTCAGTACAAAAAAATACATACTATAAAGAGCCAGGGCTGCTCCGCATCACAATAGACAAACCTAAAAAACAACAACAATGTTTATAAATTCAAAATAAAAATAAATTTAATAAGTTACCTCCACAGGAAAAAACGTACTGGAGTTAATGACCACTTAAGAAGACTTGGTCAAAGTGCGTTTGGTAATGCATTTCTGATTTGTTTTATATGGTGATAATTTGTATCTATTATAGTTTGGTTGTGCATTTCTGATTTGATTTGGTATTTTATGTATACAGAGACATCTTGTACCCGTTTTTGATAAAATATTGATACATACTCTGTCTCTGCAACTTTTTATTTCTTGGCTTTGATCTTTGTTGCAGTTGTTCTCCCCCTCCCCGCTCTGCTCTACCCACTACACTACATTGGCTTTTGTAGGGTGGCTGCTGTTCAACAGCAGCAAGTGGCAAGTCCTTGGTGAGTCATGCAAGTTGCATGGCAGCTGCTGGGCCTGGCCCTGACCAGGCCTCCCTCAAATGCCAAAACAGCACTGGGGGCCCTGCCCCCTCCCTCTGCCTTTTACTGATAAAGAGCAAGGCTTGAAGGCTGGTAAAACTGTTTTGGTTGCCTAGCAGCCTCCACAATGGCAACTGCAGAGGGCACTTTTTCTTAAAAGGACAGGTGCTGTTCTATTGGGAGGTTAAACCCCCTCATTTTTTAAAAAAAGATTTCAGACTTTTCTGTAGGGTTTTTTTCAAACTGGTAGGAAGATCTGTCTTGTCTGTTAATGGCTCCAGTTTTTGGATTTAGGTATCCACATATTTGGCCATGTTGAGAATTAGATATATAGCTGATGATAGTGAGCTACCATGTGTACATAATTTTATATGGTTGTATTTTAGTCCTGGTTTGCTCACACATGTGTAACAGAAATCCTGAAATTTCTGCAATGTTAGCAAAAATGGGGCAAGTGAAAAAGGGAACATGCTTCCAATTGCTGTTTCTCCTTTATACTACCACTTGCATGTTAAAAATGTAATGTAATATTTTGGCTTAACAGGTGGAGCGTTTTATACACCAGAAACCATTGATACAGCTAGGCTTCACTACCGAAATTCATGGGCTCCAATTCTTCATGCAGTTGCGCTGTGGCTGAACAGCGCAGGATTTATGGCTTCCGAATCGACAGAAGAGACATCCGCAGCAATACCTAATCCACAGAAAAGGGCCACATCAATTATGTTAAATCCGGCACCTGGAACACCGCCTACCACCAGATCTTTGCAAGAGATAAACAAAGATAGAATGCATTTGATTATGGGTAATATTTATGAGCTATTATTTCAGAATTCTGAAATGAAATAACAACTTTGTATTATCAGCTAAACATACTGATAGTTTTAAAGGGCCACTGGTTCATCAGAGAACCAGAAACCAGCCAATTTAAATTTTTGAGGTGGTTTGGTTATTTATTTTAGTGCAGGAGAATCCTGTCTCGCAGAGTATGATGGATGCAATTCTATGCTCAGCCATATTTTTAAAAACGCCATTAAAATCACATACATGACTAAATTTAATGCTGCTGTTAAAATTTAGTTATCCTGTTTTGGATTGCCTTGCATTTAAATCCTATTGAGGTTATTTTGAAAAAGGTAAATAAAGATGAACATCTCACCTCCACAGCGCTAAGTGAGCTGTTTCCATCCCTGAGGCGACATTGCATCTGTTGTGTGTGTGGTTGGGGGTGGGGGGGAGAGATGCTTATATTTATTGTAGATCTTTTCTAATAATACTAAGGTTTTTTTTCTTTAAAATGTACATAGTGTTTTATTATCACCTTTTCTAGAAGAGAGTTTGTTTTGTCTAAAAAATCTGAAATTATTTGCTTTTAGGTGTTAGTATACAGTTCCTCTGTTCCCCTCGACCAGAAGAACCTGTTGAACACGTTACGTCCTGTTTACAAGCACTGCACACTTTATTGGATTCCCCTTGTGCCAGAATCCATATTGCAGAGGATCAGGTACAGTAATTGAATGTTCTCAGTGCAAATTACTTGTTTTAGCATGCAGGGTTGTGAATATATTGTTGGAATATTAAATGAAACGATTTAACTCATGGAGTAAAGAAGTGTTTAGGAAATACGTTTGTCTAAAGCCCTGTCCTTGTTTTTCTCCATTGAAAAACTAATTATGAAATTAACAGAACCAAGCATAAGATGTGCACTTTGAACTTGGTAAGTCAGTAAATATCAGCTCAAGAGACTCAAACAGCCAAATGGAATGGAATGGACTTTAAAAAGCATCAATTACTAGGACCTGATCCAGCCAAAATTAGAACAGTGAAAGAATATAAGGCTATAATTAGTGAGATTTGTTTGGGAGAGCTCTTGTCTAAATTGTCCAGATGTAATACTACTCCTCTCTGGGTGGAAGGAGTTTTTATTTCTTTATAATGATAATTAGTGAGATTTGTTTGGGAGAGCTCTTGTCTAAATCGTCCAGATATAACACTACTCATCTCTGGGTGGAAGGAGTTTTAATTTATTTATAATGATAATCCATTTACTTCATAATATTCAAAACATGAGACTACATAGTACAGAACATATGATACAATATCTGTGGGGTAAAATTTGAGAGTCACCGGGGAAACCCAGGTTCAAATATCCTGGCAAGTATTTGGATGGGAGACTTCCAAGGAATACCAGGGTTGTGACTCAGAGGCAGGCCATGGCAAACCACCTCTGATGAGCATCTCTTGCCTTGAAAACCCTATGGGGTTGCCATAAGTCAGTTGTGACTTGATGGCAAAACACACACAAGATTTGACAATCTAAACAAGGTTCGGTATCTCTTTTTTGACTTATTCTTTAGATTTAGTTCTATTCCGAAAAAAGAGAAGGGAGACCAGACTGGTACAAACTTATCTTGTGCATATCTGTCTCCATACCAGAACTTCTTACACACAGATGTTTTCCCCAGTAACATAGTATACCATACTTTCCTCAGCCATTTCTCAATATCTGGTACTTTCTCCAGTCTTCATGCTGAAGCTATTAATATTCTGTCTGTGGTGAATAAATTTCCTATTATAACCACATCTTGTTAACTGAGATCCCTCTGGGTATAATGTTCAAAAGAGCTAGGAATTCTTTTGTATTTCTATATGCAGAATTTCTCTCACGAACCTAAGCACCTTATTCCAAAAAACTGTTATAAACAGGCACTGCCACCAGATATGAATGGTTGAGCTCATATGTCTTTTACATCTCCAGCATGTAACATTCCTTATAGTTGGATGAAGATTATTCTACTGATTATCAGATAAATGTATTAGCAGGTCTTTTCTCCACCTCTCCTTATATATGTTTACTTTTTGTCCCACTTGGATAACCCTCATGTTTTGATGTTTTATTGCTTTCCTTTTTATGATTGATCCCCCGCATTATATCTTCACTTCTTCTTTTTAAGAGCATCACAAGGGGCATTGGAAAAATTCTGACAGCTCTGGCACCAAATCTCTGATGCTCTGAATCAGGGGTCTCTACCGTGGGGCCCATGGGCACCTTTCTTCGCACTTGCCATGTGTTTTTAGGAAGTGGGCAGGCCAGGCGAGGCTTCTGTCCAGCAGGGCTTCTGATTGGCTGTTGGAGATCTGCTTAGCTATTCAGATTTTTTTTTCAAGTTGCTTCAGCAGGATCTTCATTGTGTGACTGAAGGTGAACTGTGCATATGCAAGAAAATGTTTTTAAACATATGTTCATTTTAAAAGACATCCTGTTAAACAGAACTTCAGCCTGAAATATTGAAGGGTTACTGTTTGAGTTATGCACAACTTCACTCTCTGACATTTTGCAGTTGGCGCCGCCTCCTGCAACAGCCATTTTGGGCTTAGCTCTACCTCCTGCGCCAGCTGTTTTGTGGTTGTACCCACCACCCGCTGTTACAATTCCAAAAGTGCCTGCAGGCTCAAAAACGTTGGGGACCTCTTCTCTAAATAGCTTAGTCTCTGTGAAATGCAATAGCGTGAGAATTTCTTGTGCAGCTTAAATGTGATATTCATGGGATGAGTGAAAAACAAGGATGTAAATTTGTCTGGAAGTCTGTGGTTTATAGTTTCTGAAGACTTTCAGATATCATTTTGTTGATAATAGCTTCTTGGCGTTGAACTTCTGAGTGTGCTCCATCGTCTTCTGTTGACCTGCAATCCTCCTTCAGTCCAGCTACTCGTAACTGGAGTTGTGCAGCAGATAGTAAGAGCTGCTCAAGATCATTTGCAAGACAAAAGGAACACACTGAGTAAGATATTCACATTATTTTTTTCAATATAGTATACTTCCAAACTGAAGAACTAATCCATTAGAGCAAAGTTTTATTATGAAAACAGGCTGTTTTATATGTTTGCTGAATTGGGAAAAAGTTATCTTGAGCTGTAAGTTATGACTTGCACTGTAGAGTTTACGAAGCAAATACATTCAAGCCAGATTGCAAGATAAATGTACTTTATGATAAGCCAAGAGGAAAGTTGAGATTCAAATATTTAATAAATAATAATGAAATTAATAAATAAAGTACAGGGGGGTTTGGACTAGATGGCCTGTATGGTCCCTTCCAATTCTGTGATACTACTTCTAGACCACTCCTGTTCACATGGTGTTTTTATTTATTGTAAAACTTGCACTTTGTCAATTAGCCAGAAATGCAGTTATCACAACAGCCTGGAACCATCAACAAATATAACAGTATGATGAAGCCAATAAAACACAACAGACAGGACCTAGAAAAGTACATCCGTGCTGGGAATTTTGCTCCTTCTCTATCCCACTGCAGCCCCTTCTGTTTCCTGAAAAACTAACCTAGTTGACAGAAAGCCCTAGAATTGCATGAAATGGAGTGTGAAATATTGTAAGTGTTGTCCTTGGAGCATTATTTACAGAAGCTAGCTCAGAAACCATGAAAAGTCAAATTAGGGGAAATAAACCCTAAGCAAAGCAGAGCTCAACGAAACACATTTTAAATGAGATACTGTTCAGTTGTACTGTATATTCTAGCAGAGAGAGAGAGGAAATGTAGGAGGAAGAGAAACGGGCACGTTTCAGGTTAGTAGGTAGGTGTTGTTGTAAATTTAGAGTAGGCTCTGAGGATAGCCATTCAAGACAGCAGTGCTGAAGAAACAGTTTCTTTGAGATTTCCAAGCCTAGAAGATTTGTCTAGCCATATGTTTGACTCTTCAGCACTTGACAGTTGGATTTGCTTCTTCAGGGGTGTGTGGGTTTTGAAAATATCAAAGAAACCTGTGCATTTCAAGCATTTTCCTCTATGGTTGCATCACCTGAAAGAGCACTTCCAACCAATAGTAGTACACAGGCTAGTTTAAGAATCTATGCTTATTATTTCCTTTCAAACGGAAAAGGCCAAATCATAATTCTAATGTACTCTAAGATTGTGTTCAGATGTCACACATTTGCTGTTAAGGGAAACAATGCTTCTCCGTCTATTTTGTCCTCCGTCCCTCCCTTTGTGCACCAAGAAACAATTGAGACGCTAATCACATTTATCCATGACATACATAGATGACATGACGTACAGGTGCAAGCATGTGTGCTGTATATTCCACTAGAGAGAGACAGAGAAAAATGTAGGATGAAGAGAAATGGGCACGTCACATATTAGTAAGTAGGTGTTGTAAATTTAGAGTAGGTTCTGAGGATAGTCATTCAGGACAGCAGTGCTGAAGAAACAGTAGTTTCTTTGAGATTCCCATGCTTGGAAGATTTGTCCAGCCATGTGTTTGACTCTTCAGCACTTGACAGTTGATTTTCTTCTTCAGGGGTGTGTGTGTTTTGAAAACATCAAAGAAACTGTGCATTTCAACCTCTATGGTTGAATCACCTGAAAGAGCACTTCCAACCAATAGTAGTACCTAGGCTGCAGTTTAAGAATCTATGCTTATTATTTACTTTCAAACGGAAAAGTCCAAATCACACTTCTAATGTTCTCTAAGATCGTGTTCAGATGTCACGCATTTGCTGTTAAAGGAAACAGTTCTTCTCCCTCTATTTTGTCCTCCATCCTTCCCTTTCCGCACCAAGAAACAATTGAGATGCTAATCACATTTATCCATGACATACATAGATGACATGACATACAGGTGCAAGAATGTGGGTTAATTGGAGCTACTTTTCTACCCACTGACCAGGATTCTAAACCTAGATTAAATCCTGGTTTAGAATCCTACCTGGGGAGGGGAAGAGGTTGCGAACTGCTTGCCTGGGTTCTTCACAGTGGGGATGGCTGTTCTAATTGAAGTTAGTGCAAGTCTGGCGAAACGCTGGGTTTGTGTACTTTCCCCCCTCAGTCGTGATCACATGTGTTGTCTGAATGCAGTTTAAATAGACTAATTTAATATGCATTGATGGAATTGGCTTGATAGGGGGAGGATGAACACCGATCTTGTATTTCCTAGAAATGTGAAAGGAAATATTTTAATAGTTTGCTCTAATATACCTCACTTGGCTAATAACATAAGCATTCTGTGACTTCTTATTCTATCTTTTATATACTTTATAAAAATGAAAAAATGCAAACTAGAGCCATTGAATTATGTTTTGAATACTGTGTAACAATTAGGTACACTTCATAGTTTTATGTTACATGTTTTTGTAGCCTCTTTGTATTGTGTCTGTCTTATAGTAGATTTTTCATATTTTAAAATTATTTTATTTTATCCAATGTTTCTTTGTTCAGATGAAGAAGATATAAAGGATAAAGATGCCAACACTATCTTGGGCGAAGGAGGAGAAAGTGGGGGTCTTGTGCCCGGAAAATCCCTCGTGTTTGCTGCCATGGAACTGCTAATGTTTATCCTTGTGCGACATATGCCCCATCTAAGCACAAAAATGTCAGATTCTCCAACTCATATCTCAAGCAGAACCCAACTCCCAGAAGAAAGTGCTCGTCTTGTGGCTGCCACTGTGGCCATTCTGTCTGACCTGCCCACTCTATGCTCTCCAGCTGGTAATGCAAATATCTTCCTTAAGATGTGCCCATTTGTGCATTTTGCAGCAAATAAATGTTGAACAACGAAGTGAAAACATTCAGTATAGAAATCAGGCCACCCAAAAAAAGAAGTATGTTTGGGAAGATAGTGCTGACAATCCACAGAAAATTGCCAGAACAGTCCCAGCCCCTTCTGATAAAGAGCGTTCATAGGAATCCATAACATCTATTTGAAAACTAGTATGAACTATTTCCTAGATTCCTACCCTATCTCTTTGTTCTACTCTGAGAGGTTTGGGCAAGCTTGTGGTGGTTGACCCCTTTCCAAAGTGGCGTAGCCCACCTTTAGGCTGTTGTGCTTCTTACTCCCAGAAGAATAATATCAGCCACTGCCACGCCTCACCAGTCTGCCTTTTGTTCTGCATCCTCTTTCATGCCTCTTTCATGTGTGGCTTGATACTTGGTACTGTAATGTCTTCTTTCTGACAGTCTGAGGTTTATTCTCTCTCCTCCCCTTCCATCTTAACAACTTCTTGCTAGCAGACAATTTCCATTCCCTCAGTGTTTATCCCCTTCACATCATTATCCAGAGAATGTCTTGAAAAACTCCAGATTTGCTTCAATGGTCAATGCTCATAATTTGCACAGAATTATATCGGTTAACAGACCTGTGATCTACAGCAGTTATTTGCCCTTCAGGGAAAGACTTTTGGCTTTTTATGGACTGTGAGAATAGGTTTTTATCCAAGGCTACTGTAAGGATAATTTGTACAGCAGTATATGTAAACTATTTTAATGTGCTAAAGGAAAGAGATTTTGAGACACTCTTGTATTTCATGGTGGCATCCCAGGATCTAGGAAGACGACAGTTTTGAAAAATCACATAATTACCTTTTTTTAAATCATGAAAGAAAACAATATGATCAGATGGGTCTGATATGCATTGGAACACTGTACTTTCAAGAGTCATGCTGTTCTCTTCAATGAGTTAGGTAATACTGCATACATAGCAATAAGAATTATCCAACAGAAGAGAACAGGATAACCCCTGCTCATATAGTGTCCAGTGTATGCCCTAGAGCCCCCCATCCCCCAACAGATCTATGGATCATTGTCTGCCGCTCTGCTGTTTCAGTTAATTGCCATTAAGTATTTTACGTTTCAGGATCCATGACAATATTACCCACGGTCCTATTTCTGATAACACAAGTGTTGAAAGACACTGCTGTAAACGCAATGGGAAATCAGGTCCCACCACCAGTCACTGCAGCACTTCAAGGTCTGAAAAACATCGTAATACTTCCGATGGCCATGAATGAAGACATTCACAAGCAGTGGACGAACCTTATCCGTAGCACCTTGGCTTCCATCTTGGAATACTCTCAGCCAGGTAATTTGCTTGCAATTATTGGAGCTAGTTAAAAAGTAAGCTGAATTAATGGTTTGTTGATGGAGAACAATTTCATGTGCTTACAGTAATGTGGGTTGTTGTCATTGTTAATCACCATATCTTCATGCATAGCCCACCTTTCTCACTGAGACTCAAGGCAGATTACAAAATAGGAAAAGCGATCGAAAGACCTCTAATAAACAATGCAGAAGGGCTAAGATTACAGACCTAGAAAACAGTGCAAACAAAAAAAACCTGCCAAAGGTGTGACATACCATAATGAAGAAAGGGTGTTACAAAGGTAGAGGACATTGCAGTAAAAAAGGGAGGTGACATAGAATAAATATTACAATAGAGTACAATATTATCCCTTATAAAATGACTGCCTGTCCTATTCCATTATACTACACTTGTCATCCCTGGAAAATGCCCTCCTGAACATTTCTGTTTCGCACATTTGGCGAAATGGCAGAAGTGTGTGTATGTGTGTGTGGGGGGACTTCCTCATAGCTTCAGGCAGGCTCTTCCACAACGTGGAAGCCATCACAAAGAATGTACATGAACGAGTAGTTGCTGATTTTACCAACTTGCAGGGTGGCACCTTCAGAAGGCTTTGTTCAAATAAGCAAAGCTGTTGTAGCAGGGCATAGCAGGAGAGGTGGTCCTACAGGTATGTGGATCTTTAACAGCTTTGTAGGTGATAACCCAAATCCTGAACTGAACCTGATAGTCAGTAACCAATGGAGTGTCTGCAGAATGCATGTTCCACTTAGTAGCCAGGCTGCAGTGTTCCGTACCAACTAGAGTTTCTCCAGAATACCTCCACAGGTCTTAACTGAGCCAGGGAGTGTCAGCTGGACACCCCCCCCAAATGGGAAGCACAGTGTTCTTCATGACTTCATGCCAAGATTTAGTTTCAACTTGTTCACTGTTACCATTTAACCCCAGGAGTAAGGCACTGGTTCAGAACCTCTACAACTTCACCAGTAACGAATTAAATTACATACCAAAGTATCCAGATTTTCTTTGGTGTAATGTTGCTGCCTCCTCAGTGCTTTAAAAACTCTGATCTGGTTGAGCTGAGAGTTTGCACTTTTCCATATATGCTAACTGTATTCCTATGCATGCTGAGGTTGAGCTGTTTGTTTTGCAAAGAACTAATTTGACCAAAATCAAAGAGAATTAAATATGTATTACATTAATGTGGTGTATGATTTTCAGCAACTCATATAAATTAATAAATGTGAAGTGAGTTTTCCACAGCCTTATCAAGATACTTATGCCTAATGTAAGCCATTTCCATACCATCTTCCAATTGGAAAAATATCCTTGACTAGGGCTGTGCAACAAAATATTGTATCATTTTTGAGGGGGGGGAGTTGTGTGTGTATGTCTGTCCATCTTTAGTATCCTCCTACCCAAAAATAGCTCAGCTGTGTTTGCCTAGAAAACCAATTTCAACGCTTTTCAGTATAAGCTCTCAGCCTGTTTTCTTTGGATTTTTTCAGAGGCCTCAAAGCCTATTTTGGACGAAGTAAGCATGCTGACAGCGATTGCACTCTTCCTTTGGTCTGCAAGTACAGAAATAATTGGCGTGCAGTCATTACAGAACGGTTGCATGAGCAGATTCAAAACTGCGCTGAACTCATCCGATCCTTGGGTGAGTTTTTCATATGCGAGGAATGTATTGCCTTCCAGGTTACTTTCCGTCGGTAATTACTCTGCCCTCCGAACTTCTTGAAAAGGTAGTTTGTTCACTTAAGAACTTACGTTACCCTGTCTGGAATGAAAATTGGAATGTCTGGAATGAAAACTGTCAAAACCTGCTATTTTGGGCTTCTTCTTCATTACTGGCTGATGTCATGTACAGTGTTCATAAACAGAAAATAACCATCTTGCTCCAGAAGAGGAGTGCTGGCTTTATGCTCACTGGGCAGGAAATGCCTTGGATCCTGATTTAGCAAAGGGATTCCTGCCCCAAAGCTGCCTTCTGTGTGTGGATTTCCCATGATGAATGAATGAATGGTTTTATTTGCATTTAGCCATAGGCCATTACAAACATGTCAAGGATACCACAGATACATAATAAAAGGAAATATTAGGTTAATAAAATTCTGGATTAATAATAAATATACATAATAAAATTATGCAAAATCAATGCATACAAAAACAACAACAAAATAATAACTAAAAATTGTGGTGGTGTCCCAATTGGCCTAGCGACCATTAAAATCAACTTGAAGGATCAGCTCCCTTAGCAGCCATATTGGCCCTTGTTTTCTTTGCTGCCAGAGCATACAGGGCAGTCGTATGAGAAACAAACCTATTGGTATCTTTTAACAAAAATACTAGTTTCTTGGCACTAGGACAAGTGTTTAGGCCAGAAACCAACCCAACAAGAAATTTAGCCCTGGGTTCCACATATGTAGAGGGCATTCAAATAAGTAGTGGTATAAGTCCTCCAGAGCAGATGTTCCACAGATGCAAAAACGTTGGTCTTTTGGAATTCGGCAATAACGTCCGGACAATTCAGCCGTTGGCATTGTTTGAAACCGTAGGGACGTAAAGCCTGCTCTAAGCTTTGGGTTTGGTATATTGGTTAAATAAGAAGCTCTAAGGTGATCAGTTTTGAAAAGTTTAAACCAAGGAGGATTTCCCATGGTGGCTTGGGACATTGAATCAGGTTATCATGCCGTGACGGATACAGGGTTAAACTGTGTAACTTGGTAACTGTCAGCCAATGCCAGCAAGCAGTGGGCAGAGTCTGGAAAGCTGACAGGCTTCTTTAGCTCTGAGCTCCTGAACTGTGTGGTGGTGTGGAGAGAGACTGAGAACACTTGTTCAAATACTACCTAGCTTGTTTAGAACCAAACCTGAGTAGTGAAAAGGGGAAGATTGTGGCAGTGTGTGATAGCCCTTTCTTCAGTCACTTGGTGGGAGGTGGCTTCTGAAACAGGGAGACTCCTGACTCAGTGTTTTGTGGAAGAGAGATTTGTTACCATGTGCGTACAACACCTGGCTAGTATGGACATAGCGCAAATGTGTTTACACTTGACCATTTCAGGAGTTCAGGAATGTAAGCGAAGCTCTATCTGGCTAATCCATTGAACCCATCATTCTGTCTCCTTAATAGCTGTTGCACAGCAAAACGTACAAGAGCGATAATGGCATAACCATTCTTTTGGAATGCGGTGAGCATGGGATGGCATGCCTTAGAACCTGTGTTTGTCCTCTGTGCCATCTGCCCGATTCATTCTTTAGAGGCAGGTTGTACTGCTCGTCATTGCTTCCTGTTGTTAACAGTTGCAATAGGTAGTTTGAATTCACTCATACAGTGAAGCAGTGTATAAATCAATACAAATTTTATTTATTTACTTAGTTATGAAAGGTTTGTAGCCTGCTTTTCTTCCCCAAGGGACTCAAAGCAGCTCACAACAAAAAGGTAAAACATTCAGCTATAATAATACTATAATCGATAACAAAAGGATCCCGGACAGAAAGGGCGCTGATATCAGTCTTATTAGCAGGCTTCAGGAGGGAATTTTAAGCCATCATCTTCTAAAAGATGCCTTCCTGATATTCTCAGGAAGGTCATTCCACAGTGTGTGTGTCATGGTGGGTGGGTGGGAGCATGTGTGCACATGAGGAGACTTGCCTCACTCACCTTCTCACTGGCTATAACAGTAGGGTTGCCAACCTCCAGGTGGTGGCAGGCGATCTCCTGCTATTACAACTGATCTCCAGCTGATAGAGGTCATCTGAAGAAAATGTCTGCTTTGGCAGTTGGACTCTATGGCATTGAAGTCCCTCCCCAAACCCTGGCCCCCTCAGGCTCCGCCCCAAAAACCTCCCACTGGTGGCAAAGAGGGACTGGCAACCCTATATAACAGGGACATTGCCACCACCCAAGGTCTGCCCTTTTCCTTGTCTACCGGTGGCTTGGGGTGCCAATAGGGGATTCATGCACGTGTGTGGTGTGAATTTCTAGCTCCCGCCCCACTTTCTCCTGTTCACAATCTAGCCTAGCCAGGGGTGCTAGCCTGTGAATGGAAGAACTGGCCAGGCATGAAGGAGTGACTCTTTGAACACAATCAGAGCTCTTAAAAGCGCAAGATCTTTATTGACTATAACACAACTTTAGACCCTAGAGCACAATTGCATAGGAAAAGTATATCACAGCACTACAGAGTTATGACAGAACTAAGAAAGGAAATAAAACATATGAGGCTAATCTAAGCTTTACAGTCACTGGGGTTACCTTGGGATCTACTCCTTGGGATGGAGGCAAGCTTGCTGGAACATGGTCAAGGCCATTCCCCTCCCCCAATTCCTGGGCTTGAGTGCTTTTGGCAGGGCATCCAAATCTTTCAACCCTTCCTGTCTCAGCAGGGTTGGTTTCTCTTCGTCCTATTGTGCAGTGAAATCCCATGTTGGATCACTCTGCACCCTTGTCCCCCCAGTCAGCTTAGTTGCACGTCTAAAACGCATGACCCAATTCAGGTCATTCCAATAGCCATCCATCTTGCCCCTTCCTGGCAGTTGGGCAACTGGTTGTCTCCATGCAGGAAACTTGTCTCTGCTCAGCTGGCAATTTAAGCAGTTGGATAGTCCATTCACTGAGAAAGAATGTTCTTACCGGAGATTGGGGTCTCTTGGGTGTAACTCAGGGCATCTTGTACCTCTCTGTCACAACAGTATGGACTGCCAGTGTCAAAAGCCAAGATGGAGCAGTTCCAGTTCTCTTATTTCTGCAAGAAGGGATGAAGGGGAGATGCTTTGTTGGTTGGTACAGGGAGATATGGTGCCTTGACAAAACTGTTCTAACTGTGAATTCAAATAGGAGCATAGTAAATGTGCTTTAGTGAGGTGATGGTTCACCCATCCTAAGTAACCCTACGGCTTTCAACTATGACTGTTGTTGCTTCACTTAAGGTGAAGCAGATAGAGACTGAAGATTGGAATTGCTTCATTTAATAGGATTTTCAATCCTACTGTATCCAAGATTCACAGTAGATGATAAAATATTAAATTTCTAGAAGTAAGTATTATTGTTGCTGTCATACCTCTTTTTCTGATTTAGTCCTGAGTAACATTGGCTTAGACCTGGCCCTTTTTTTTAGTTTTTGCAACACACTATCCATTGCAGAAGTGGTGGTGTATTGAGGCGCACATTCCTTCAGCGCTGAGTGCTTTCTGCTCATTGCAAGACACGGTGCAGAAAGAGGGGTCAGTTTGAGTTGCTTTGTCTCCTCTTTAATGAATAATTGTTCAGTCTTTATTTACCAAATGGCCTGATAGTTGCATTGCAAATCTTAAACTAATGCATCAATGTTGTATGTTTTGATTAGGTTCAAGCCAAGTGCTACCAGCTTCTACTTTCTGTATTCCAACACACTAATCGTGCTCTCTCAACCCCATACATCCATTCACTGGCACCAATCTTGGTTGAGAAACTGAAAGGGGTGGAAAAAAACCGACCAAACAACAAAACAGAGCTTTTAGCGGTCCAGGAAGGAATTAAAGTTCTCGAAACTTTGGTCGCTCTTGGTGATGAACAAAATAGTAAGTACATTGCTTCACTAAAACACCAATTCTCAAATTATGTACTAGGATCCACCAGGGCCTTGCATTGACAACTCTTTCTTACGCTAGGACAGAGGTTGGCAAACTCATTAGTCAAAAGAGCCAAATATCAACAGTACAACGATTGAGATTTTCTTTTGAGAGCCAAATTTCTTAAACTTAAACTATATAAGTAGGTACACTGTTTATTAACTTAATAAACTTTAATTAAAGTTTTGTCTTAATTAAACTATAGGTACACTGAATAAAACTTGATATCATACTTAATAGTGATCTTATTTATTGATAAAAATTAAATTGTAAGTCCCTGCCATTTCCCCCTCCCCATCCAGAGTCCTCGTCTGGAGGCCTGGTCTACCACCATAAAAGCCTATTGGTAGACCTGGCCTCCGGCTGAGTCCCATTGGGAGGCCAGGTCTACCCATTGGCTTTCTTGGCAGTAGACCTGGCCTCCGGAGGCCCATAGAAGCCAATTGGTAGACCTGGCCTCTGAAGGGGGACTTTTTCCTCTCCTCGGAGTCCAGGTCTACCAACAAGAAAGCCAGTGGGTAGACATGGCCTCTGAGGAGGGAAAAAAGTAAGTAAGGTATCCATAAAATTAAATCATGACAATGACTGACAAACGCTGTACATTTTCCCCATTTGCATTCTCAAAACTCTACAGGGGGGCTTATTGTTGAGTTGTGCATCGAAGTGGCAAATCCAAGGCAAAACCTCCCATTCATAAATGGCCAATAACCCCCATGCAGAGTTTTGAGAATCTGGATGGGGAAAATGTGCATCTGAGTGGCAAATCCAAGGCAAAACCTCCCATTCACTGGCAGGGGGAAGGTCTCGCCTGTCCGCGCCGACCCCCAAGCCACGGCCCCTCCCAAGAAGCCGGCTCCGCTATCTCTCCCCCCCCCCCCCAGTCATCCAAACATCCACCCACGCTCAGCCAGGGATGAGGACTTTGTCCCGAGTCGGCAGACTTACCGGCCGACGCGGGATGACAAACCGACGACTCCAACTCTTCCACCCCTCGCAGTCAACAAGGGGAGCTGAGGGAGGGGGGCGGGCTCCCAGTGGAGCAGCCGGCGAAGCAGGAGGCAGGGCAGGGAAACAGCCTGGCACACCCCGCCTAACAGCTGGGCAGGCGGAGCCCCGCCAGCCTCAAGACGGCCCAGTGCGAGACGGAGCCTGCCTCTCCCCCCCCCCTTGCAGCAGCAGCCTGAACGGCCGGCTGCCGCCTCTTCCCACCGCCTCTGATCCCTCCCTGCCGGAGAGAGAGAGAGGGAGAGGAGGGGAGGCCGGGGGAGGGGGTGCCTCCCGCTCTCCTGCTGGCTGCTCCTGCCTGGGGCGCGCTGGAGCCCGGCGGGAGCGCGACGCCTCTGCCTGGCTGGGCGCGGAGATGCGGAGGAGCCGCATCAGCCGACGGACCGGGGGGTGGGGAGGCGGGGAGCCGCACTCAATGGGCCAAAGAGCCGCATGCGGCTCAGGAGCCGCGGTTTGCCGACCACTGTGCAAGGACGATTCCCTGCGCTATTTTTTCTTCCCCAAATATTTCCTAATATGTGGTCTGTGACATCATCCCAAAGGAGAGTAAAGGCTTCACGGAGATTCCTTAACTACAGCTGTTCCATTGCTGACAAAATGGGCAAGAAGGCGAGCCAGGAGGCAATATTAACTGCAGTCCAAGGAGGATGTTTTACACATCCTTCTGGGAACTAATTGAGAAAATGTGGTATGCCTTTTTGAGTGTAAGAGTGAAATATGCCTCCAGTTTTAATCCAGAAAGAAACTGTACCCCAAGTATCGAGACTTCAGAATTCTCTGCCATAGGACATGTAACAATTTCAAAACAGTATGTTTCCATAGAAATCAGTTGTCTGAAATACATATGCAGATTATCATTCTAATCTTGTAATTTGTTGCGTGCATGGCGCTCTCCCATTCTCAAGGGTCGTTAATTTCAGTGTAGAAAGCTAAGGTGCATCTTTCTTTTGCACACTGCTGATTCTTCCGCTAAAACTACACTCATGTGAGAGATTCTGAACAGGACATATGTCTTGTAGCTAACAAATTGTGATAATTGCAGGTTAAATGCTTTGTGATCTGCGAAACTAATTATCCTAGCTATTGGCAGGATATCTAAAAGGTGTAACCTTCTCCTCTACTGGTTACATATTTCTAAATGCAGTTTTATGCTATATCTATCCCCATGGTAACAGTACCTTAGGAAATGTTCAGCTGTGCTAGAACTGAACTCAGTGTGGAGTTGTGAGCAGATCCTAAAAATAGTTCTGCTATTGGGTCTTTCAGATTAGCAATAGGCAAAGTGACTCTTTTCTAGCAGAAATCGCCCCGCAGCCCCGCATTAAAGTCCCAAATATTGATTTTTTAAATCTTTGTTTCTGTTGATTCCAGGAGTCCAGCTGCTCGCCCTGCTTGTTCCCACTCTCATTTCGTACTTGCTGAACGAAAACGCTTTCCCCTCGGCGTCCGCGGTATCGAAAGAGCTCCACGAGTTTGCCCTCCAGGACCTGACACGCATCGGGCCCCTGTACCCTCATGCCTTCAAGACCGTGATGGGAGCAGCCCCTGAATTGAAAACGCGGCTGGAAACTGCAGTTCGAGCGAGTCAGGCGAGCAAAGCCAAGGCAGCTGCCAGGCAACCGCCACCCACAGTACATTCCACTCCGACCATTAAACTCAAAACTAGCTTTTTCTGAGTTGGTCCAATCGGAATCAATCATAAAATCCATCTCTCCCTTTTTCTCTTTCTGTTAGTGTTTGCCAGAGGCTGACCACTAGCCCATATGTTCTTAGGTTTGTGGTATGAAATCTGTGCATTATAAAGGATGTTGCATTACCTGTATGTACATAGATTTTAATGAAATGGAATATGTTTGATTTGATGATGTATCTGAGTCTTGTGTTAAACTATCTCCTGTAATTAAATGCTTTCTGTGGCATTTTGTATGTCAAATGTTCAGGGTGGGTCATAAATTTATACAAAGCACATACATTCATGCAGTTGATACAGAAGAGAGAAAAGCAGTTCCATTGTCACTTAACACAGGAAACTTCTGGTGAACTAATGCATGTTTTCATTTAAAGGGGAAATTGGATATGTTATCAAACCTGTTAATTGTTTTTCTCAATCTGGATCAGTGTGCTTAAGGGTAAATTCTGCAGGATAGTCTGAAGTCAAAACACTAAAGAGTTTTGGAGCCCAAGAACCATGAACAGAATGAGTTTATGAAGTGCCTGTCACCTTCCCTCTGCCCCTCCCAATGCTCCTGCTCAAGGGACTCTTAGGAACAGAGTGGAATGCAGTGCCATGCCACCACTCCTTCCCTCATAGAAGCTCTTGCTGCATTCACATAATAGCTTTGCACAAGAAGGAAGGGGTGGTTTCTGCTAATACCTTCTTGATCTGCAGCCCGTCCCCACTGCAGTATTCCACACTGTTTTTGAGAGTCCCCTAACTCTCAGGAGTAGCAGGCTGCAAAGGTGGGAGGGGAAAATACGCACATCGTTGATTAGATTCTCACACATGCACACACCCGTCGTTGTGGAACCTATTAATAAATATATTATGACTTCAGGTTTTGGGAGGCAAAGCCACCATACATGAAATGGCCAGCAAAGGGGGGAAACATAGCCTGGGATAAGGGACTGTCTTTTCAGTTGCAGGCTAGCATGTTGTCATATAAAGAGCTGTTTACCCTTTCTGCTTGCACATCTAAAATGGTTTCTGGAGAATGACTGCACAATATGACAAAGGCAGTCTCTCCATGGCAGCTCTTTTATAACACCTCTGTATGACTTCTACAGTAGCTCACTTTATGGATCCCTCACATTACAGGGAAATTTTCCACCCTATCTCCCCTACCTGCCACAAATATTCAGCTTCTGCAAATGCTCTATGACAATGTTCATTTATCAGCGTATAGAGCCATTCTAACACGTTACAGCTTAGCCAACCTGTTTGTTCAGGATATAAAAAAAGAATAACAATAGGCTATGTTGTTCCTTGTGGCCTGTGTAATGTACTGGGCTACCAAAAAAACAAACCCAACCTGCAGTCAAATTGCCTTAAGGGAAAGGTAAATTAGTAAAATACTAGTGTTGATGCACACCTATTCTCTCTAGTATCAAAGGAGCATGCCTATTATATTAGGTGCTGTGGAACACAGGCAGGATGGTGCTGCTGCAGTTGTCTTGTTTGTGGGTTTCCTAGAGGCACCTGGTTGGCTGCTGTGTGAACAGACTGCTGGACTTGATGGACCTTGGTTTGATTCAGCATGGCCTTTCTTATGAAAGAAGTACTTGAGGCAAATTGGGAATACTAATGTAAGCACTTCCCTGCTTGAGCAGACCAGATGCCAAGCTAGTCTAGCATTCTGTTTCCAAGAACAGGCAGCCAAGTAAATATGTCAAGCTCACAACCTGCACATAACGGCAACAGTACATGGCAAGTCCCCACCATCTGGATAGAGTGGTTCAGATTAGCTAACTTGTCATTGATCTAGCCTCCATTGGATTTGTATAAATCCTTTATAGAGGGCTCCGCAAGGCTTAACCTCAGAGGGCCCTTGGGGTTTTTTTTGAGCGCCTCCTAAGGCGGGATGAAATTTTCAGTTACTTTTCCTGTTCAGCTTATTTAAAGAGAATTTTGCTCTTTGCTTTTGATGCAAGAAAAGTATCAAGACAATGTTTAATTTGTTAAAAGCTGCCTTCAGTTTCACTTAATTTGTTAAAAGCTGCCTTCAGTTTCACTTAAATTATACATTTAAATAGGATTCTGCTCTCCGTCCCAAAGGACAAAGGTTTCTGACCATGTCCAGAGTTCCTGTATTCATTTATTTAAAATATTCATATACCACCTTATCTCCTTAGACTCAAGGCAGTTTGCAGAAAGCAACAAAAAGTGTTAAGGGAGCCAGCATGGTGGTGTGGTTAAGAGCGATGGTTTGGAGAGGTGGAGTATGATTTGGAGAACCGGGTTTGATTCCCCACTCCTCCACATGAGCAGCGGAGGCTAATCTGGTGAACCGGATTCATTTCCCCACTCCTACACACGAAGCCAGCTGGGTGACCTTCAGCAAGTCACATTCTCTCAGCTTCACCGACCTCACAGGGTGTCTGTTGAGGGAAAGGAAGGTGATTGTAAGCCGGTTTGAGACTCCCTTAAGTGGTAGAGAAAGTCGGCATATAAAAACCAACTCTTCTTAAGGATGAGGGTGAACAAGCTGAAACTTAATCCTGACAAGACAGAGGTCCTCTGGGTTAGTAGAAAGGGACTTCAGATCTGTCTGTCTTGGATGGGTTAATCTCCCCTTGAAAAGCCTGGTTCACAGCTTGGGAATGCTGCTTGACGCAGCAGTCACTTTAGAAAACCAGGTAGCTGCTGTGGCTCGGAGTGTGTTTGCCCAGCTCCAGATGGCGTGTGAACTACATCTGTTCTTGTGTCAGACCTAGCCACAGTGACCCATGCCTTAGTTGCATATAGACTCGACTATTGCAATTCGCTGTACTCGGGGCTACCCTTGAAGAGGGTGCAGAATGCTGCGGCTCGACTGCTGGTTGGGGTTGTCTGTCGGGACCATGTGAGCCCAATACTACAGCAATTACACTGGCTACTGATTCACTCCCAAGGCTACTTCAAGGTGTTGGTTTTGCCCTTTAAAGCCCTACATGGCTTGGGACTGGGGTATCTGAAGGAGCATCTTCTCCCATACGATCAGCCTGGGAATTAAGATTGAGGGGAATTGTCTCATCAATTAAAGATACTCTTTTGGTGGGTACACAAGAGAGGACCTTTTCTGTGGCAGCCCCACAATTATGGAGCAGCCTCCCCGGGGAGGTGTGCCTGGCCCTCTCATTGTCGATCTTCAGGAGGCAGCTGAAAATGGTTTTATTTATACATTTTGATTTAGACTTTATCATTGGCAATCCATATTGGAGTTTTTAAATGGTGACTTTTATGGGTTTTATAATAGTGTTTTTATTGTGTTTTTAATACTGTTTTATTCATATGGTAGGCCTCTCCTTGAGTTCTGCAAGAGAGAAAGGCGGCTAATAAATGTTTTAAATTAAATAAATTGGAAACAGCACTCAGGTTAAAACACAGCCAACACTTCCCAAACAGTTCAGCCTCTACACGTCTTCCTGAGTGCACTGAGGGAAGGTGCTATTGGCACCCTTTCGGGTAAGTTGTTCTAGAAGACAGGACCTATCACAGAGAAAGCCCATGGATGAACAGGAGGGGGCCCCACAAGGAGAAGGCTATCTGAAGAATATAGCTGGCGTGTGGGAGGTGTGCCCCCTTCAGCCAGAGGAAGAGGGAGTGGACCCTCAAGAACAGCCTATTGGAGATTGCAGAGGGAGGGGGGAATTGGTGGAAATCAGCACAACCTTATATAGGAGTACTCCCTTAAACAAGAAAGCATTGATGAGAACTACTGGCCAAGATCTACAAGATGCAGAACGGGGCCTTTTTATTTTTCCTTTTACATTATTTGATTCTTTAAAAGAGCTAGAAGACAGGTGTCACATTTAATAACAACCAAGCTGTTAAAAAGAGCCCCGTGGCGCAGAGCGGTAAGCTGCAGTACTGCAGTCCAAGCTCTGCTCACGACCTGAGTTCGATCCCGACGGAAGTCGGTTTCAGGTAGCCGGCTCAAGGTTGACTCAGCCTTCCGTCCTTCCGAGGTTGGTAAAATGAGGACCCAGCTTGCTGGGGGTAAAGGGAAGACAACTAGGGAAGACACTGGCAAACCACCCCGCAAACAAAGTCTGCCTAGTAAACGTCGGGATGTGACATCACCCTATGGGTCAGGAATGACCCGGTGTTTGCACAGGGGACCTTTACCTTAAGTTGTTACCGAAGTTGATAGAGCAGGTGCTTTTGAGTGTCGTGCTCCATTACTACACACAAGCACGGCATACACCATCAAACCGTAAACAGGAAAGGACCTACTGTACCAGTTAAGTAGGTCCTACAAGGCATTAAAAAAAAAAGACTCCAGCCACTGAGGCAGCTTCACTGATCAGCAGGATCTGCTGTTTGCCAAGGGAACTTTGCTTTCCTTATTTGAAAGTGTCGCACAGTCTTTAGCAGCCTGCCTCTACGGTTTTCTGGTGCCAACAGTGAGGTTTTTGTTGTCTGGGTGTTTCGCATTTTCATCTAATCTTAGACGGACCTTTTGCATGCTACTGGTTGAGTGCTGTCTGCAGGCTTCATAAATTACGCAACACAAACCCTGTAAGTTATGGATTTTTCTGCAGGGCAGGGCTGTTTGGTTGTCACAAAAGCCTGGGTTGTTTTCAGCAATGGAGTGGGAATTATCAAATGATCTTACAGCAAAAACTGGCTGAGCAAGGTTATGATTAAAAAAAAAACGGGAACTTGAATAACAATGCTAAATGATTTCTAAATCCTCAAAAATTTAAAATGAGTGGTGGTGTTTTTTTAGCCAGTATAGTTGATTTTCACCTTTAAATATGTTGGAAATCTTTTATGACAAATTTGTTCTCAGCAGTAGAAACAAAGAAGAAAGAACAGACTGATATGTGGAGTGCTGCTATGAAACCAGGCTGTAAAACTTTATTATGTACATAAAACTCCATCCAGCCTTATCAAAGAATTCACATAGCAGACAGGTACTCACAGGTGGAAGCTGTAGCAGTTCCTCATGGCAGAGGAATTTATTGTCAGGAGTGCGGCTCATGACAGAGATGGGCGTAGGTCTGCATCAGCTGCCCTTAATCTCTTAGACGTGACCTTTTCAAGTCATTGGGACGTTCCAGATTCACAAGCACCTTAAAGTCCCAGCCCCAGTGGCTGTGTTGGTACTTTAAAAGGCGTGGGGTGGGCAGGAGGGTCCAAGTGATCAGGCCCTTGGCCGCATTTTTAATCGGTAGTGGCACGACTGCAGCCGCCATGAGGAAGCCGTCAAGTTTGGCCCTCAGTTTAACAACGACCACCTCCGTGTGCAACTTACATACAAAGAGAACATATAAGTGTGTAGAAGGCTGGCTTGCCAGGTGATCCTTTGTCTAGAGTTAGAAGTTGCGGAGTCAAGCATCTGTGAGTAGGGTTGCCAACAGTCCTGGAGGAAAATTTGCCGCGTCCTTTTGACATGGGCCACCGTGAAAAGCTTCGGCTGCACACTTCCATACATTAAGTCTTATTAAAAAGGAAGTGCATTTTTCTCCAGGGCCACTGACAGCCCTAGTTCCATGCCCAGAAGTGACTGCAGCTCCCCTTAATGTGTTTAAGTTCAGCTCCTCTTTTGGTGTAAAGATTTGGCCCTCCTGGTACTGATTGAGGCAGACAGAGGTTTCAACAAATGGGCCTGCTGTTATAAGGTCTAATTTAGCCCTAAGGGTTTCTGGCACTCCGACTCCACACAAGGAGGCTGTAAATGTAGGTGCATTGTTCCCAAGAACAAGGGTTTACTGAATGACACTCTCAGGGCGGGAATGAAAAATACAAATTATAATTCCAAACTGATCAGACTGGTCTTTCACCCAACTCTGCAAGATCATCGGAGCCTCTAGCCATCAGTATGTCAAACTTCAGTTTTGCCACAATTGGCATATAGCATATCAAAATAATAGTCATGCTCTACACAACCGACCCTTTCATTCTGCAGCATGCGGTGCCTTGATTGCAGAGCGCAAAAGACCTGGAATCTTGATAGTAAGCTGGAATTGTTTGCACAGCTTGAAAAAGTGGTTTCGGTTGCAGTAGGCCTTACATATTTAACTGTGCTACAGAGAACTAAATTAGTAACTTTTCAAGCATACAGCTGTAGTAGGTTATGCCTTGTGCTACTGAGGTACCGTATATACCCGTGTATAAGCCGACCCGCGTATAAGCCGAGGTGCCTAATTTCTCCCAAAAAATGGGGGAAAATTAGGCACCCGCGTATAAGCCGAGGGTCGGCTTATAACCCCTCCCCCCCCCAAGACTTACCTTCTGGGCTCCTGGCGGCGGGAAGCGGCGGATCCGGCGGGGGCGGCGGAGCGCCCTCCCCCCGGCCGCAGCAGGCCTCTGAAGGCCGCTCCCGGCCGGGAGAAGGCGGCGGGGGCGGCGGAGCGCCCTCCCCGCGGCCGCAGAGGGCCTCTAGAGGCCTCTCCCGGCCGGGAGAAGGCGGCGGGGGCGGCGGAGCGCCCTCCCCGCAGCCGCAGAGGGCCTCTAGAGGCCTCTCCCAGCCGTGAGAAGGCGGCGGGGGCGGCGGAGCGCCCTCCCCGCGGCCGCAGAGGGCCTTTAGAGGCCTCTCCCGGTTGGGAGAAGGCGGCGGGGGGGCGGAGCGCCCTCCCCGCGGCCGCAGAGGGCCTTTAGAGGCCTCTCCCGGCCGGGAGAAGGCAGCGGGGGCGGCGGAGCGCCCTCCCTGCGGCCGCAGAGGGCCTCTAGGGGCCTCTCCCGGCCGGGAGAAGGCGGCGGGGGCAGCGGAGCGCCCTCCCTGCGGCCGCAGGGGGCTCTGGAGGCCGCTCCCGGCCTGGAAAAGATGGCGGTGGTAAGTTCCCCCCTCCCTCCTCTACCGTATTGACCCGCGTATAAGCCGAGGCCGGCTTTTTCAGCCCTTTTTTTGGGCTGAAAAACTCGGCTTATACGCAAGTATATACGGTAGTAGAAATGGGATCTCAAAAGAAGACAATATATTAAATGGATCCTTTTATCTACCTCCTTAAATGCTAAAAAAGTACCTTTTAAAATTTGAATTATTAGGTATCTCTCTAGAAAAAGTGCTCACCACAGATTTAAAGCCACCTAAACCATTTTTTACAAATCAGCAATTGAGCTTACCCAAACACTAGCCCTGAATGATGAAGATGAATTTTTCAGTATATTTATGTATTTACTTATAGTTTGTCTTTTTCACTAAAACTCAAGGTGGATTACACCGTCTAAAGCAACACAATCAAATAGCAAGAGAGATCTACTAAGCAGTGTAATAGAACTAGGATTACAAATTTAGAAACAGTGCAAAAGGTATCAGTAATATGTCAAGCAATGCAGAACATGGATTTATGAAAGTAGAAAACAATGCACTAATAGCCAGATAATAGTACAACACAAAGAAAATGAAATACACAGTGGCACAGACAACAGACCTGTTCCCTTTATAAAAACGCCTTCCTGAACCATTCTATTCTGTTACAGCCCTTTTGCCTTTATAAAAACGCCCTTCTGAACAATTCTGGTTTAAGTTTACAGGATGACAGAAGCGTGGGAGCCCACACAGCTGCTGGCGAAACGTCAGGAAAGAAAATACCAAGACCATGGTCGCACAGCCTGGATAACCTACAAGAACCGATGAACTCTGACCGTGAAAGCCTTCGACAATAGCCTAAAAGTAGTTTTCATAACAGAGTATTTGTGTTGTATTTCAACAAGTGAAACATTCATCCATTCCAAAACAGTATGGCAGAAAAAAGGTTCCCCACCCCTGCCTTCTACTGAATCAGACCCTCGGTCCCTCAAAGTCAGTATTGTCCACTCAGACCGGCAGCGGCTCTCCAGGGTCTCAGGCGGAGGGCTTTCACATCACCAACTCGCCTAGTCCCTTTAACTGGAGATGCCAGAGACTGAACCTGGGACATAAGAGCATAAGAAAGGCCCTGCTGGGTCAGGCCAAGGCCCATCAAGTCCAGCAGTCTGTTCACACAGTGGCCAACCAGGTGCCTCTAGGACACTGGTTCCCAACTGGGGGTCCACGGACCCCCAGGGGTCTGCGAGAACTAAATTAAGGTCCGCGAAACAAAGTTATAAACCCATAATAAATTAATCTTTTCAATTAAAAGTTCTCTATTATAAAAAAAACATATTCAAATATTATTCTAAGTTTAATGTTGAACTAACAGTTATGATTAAAGTTTATTTTCAAATTCTCTGAATTTTTATTTTGAACCTTGGGGTCCCTGCGCCGAACAAAAAAGTCCTAGTGGTCCCTGGTCAAAAAAAGGTTGGGAACCACTGCTCTAGGAAACCACTAACAAGACGGCTGCAGCAGCACCATCCTGCCTGTGCTCCACCGCACCCAAAATAATAGGCCTGCTCCTCTGATACTAGAGAGAATAAGTATGCAGCATGACTAGTACCCATTTTAACTAGTAGCCATGAACACCCCTCTCCTCCATGACCACGTCCACTCCCCTCTTAAAGAAGCGAGCTGTGGCTCACGAAAGCTCCTACCCTGCCAGAAAATATTTTTGTTAGTCTTTAAGGCGCTACTGGACTCTTGCCCTTTCCCCCTCTTAAAGCCTTCCAAGCTGGCAGCCATCACCACATCCCATCCTGGGGCAGGGAGTTCCACCATTTAACCGCGCGTTGTGTGAAGAAGAAGAAGAAGAAGAAGAAAAAAGGCTTCTGTTTTGAATCTCCCCCCCTCCAGCTTCAGCAGACGGCCCCGCGTTCCGGTCCTGCGGGAGAGGGAGAAGGGACCTCCTGCGCGCCGTTGAGCCGGGGCCCCTCCCCTGTGGCGTCAGGGAAACGGTTTGCCTCCCCGGCCGCGACTGCTCGAGGCGGCTTCTCTCCGGGCGCGTCTCCCGACTCGGCTCAGAACCCGGCCAGGGCAGGGCGCGAACTACACTTCCCAGCGTGCCTCGGCGCTGCCAAGGCGGAACGCGTTTTTGCGCTGTCCCTCGCGGGGCCAGGTAGCAGCCGGCGGGGGAGACTGTCAGGCGCTGACGGGCGGCCGGACGCGCCCAGTGTGCGGCTGCTGCTGCTGCTCCCGCCGAGGCGCGGCTGGCGGTTTCGGGCCGGGGGTGAGGGGGAGGGGAAGGGTGAAGGGTGAGGGGGGGGGCGCTCCGGCCGCGACGACGGCTCCGGCCATGGACGAGCAGGCGGGCCCCGGCGTCTTCTTCAGCAACAACAACAACAACAACGCGCTGTTGCTGCCGCCGCCTCCGGGCGGGGCCGGGCCGGGCCTGGAGCCGGGGGAGGCGGCGGCGGCGGCGGCGGCGGCTGCCGGGGGCTCCTCGGCCGCGCCGGCGCCGGCCTCTGCGGCGCGGGCTCAGTACAGCGTCCCCGGCATCCTGCATTTCCTGCAGCACGAGTGGGGCCGCTTCGAGGCCGAGAGAGCCGAGTGGGAGGCGGAGCGGGCGGAGCTGCAGGTGAGCGATTCCCTGGCTGCCCTAACACGTTCCCGATACATTTTACAGAAAGGAAAAGGGATGACGGCAAACGGCTAAATCGGTGGATCTTCCACAGTCAGGGGAAGTCTACCCGGCTGTCGCAGACGCTTTCCCCCGCCGCCTCCGGACACGCGTGCGCGCCAGCAGACGCGTGTACATCTCTTCCCACCCCGTATGTAGTCAAAAAGGGCAAGAGTCCAGTAGCACCTTAAAGACTAACAAAAATATTTTCTGGTAGGGTATGAGCTTTCGTGAGCCACAGCTCACTTCTTCAGATACTGAAGAAGTATCTGAAGAAGTGAGCTGTGGCTCACGAAAGCTCATACCCTACCAGAAAATATTTTTGTTAGTCTTTAAGGTGCTACTGGACTCTTGCCCTTTTTGACTACTGCAAACAGACTAACACGGCTACCCACCGTGAATTATCTTCATGGAAGGCACCCCGTATGTGAGTGTCAAATGCCGTCAAGTCGCAGCCGACTTATGGCGACCCCTTTTTGGGGTTTTCATGGCAGGAAACCAACAGAGGTGGTTGGCCAGTGCCTTCCTCTGCACAGCAACCCTGGACTTCCTTGGTGGTCTCCCATCCAAATACTAACCAGGGCTGACCCTGCTTAGCTTCTGAGATCTGACAAGGTCAGGCTCGCCCAGTAGACCTGGCCCCTGGGAAAAGCCGTCTGCTGGAGGCCAGGTCATCCGAGCTGGTAGACGTGTGTGTGTGTGTTCTCTGTTATACAAATATATGTGTGTGTGTGTGTGTGTGAAGTGCCGTCAAGTCGCAGCCGACTTATGGCGACCCCATTTTTTGGGATTTTCATGGCAAGAGACTAACAGAGGTGGTTTACCAGTGCCTTCCTCTGCACAGCAACCCTGGACTTCCTTGGTGGTCTCCCATCCCAATACTAACCAGGGCCGACCCTGCTTAGCTTCTGAGATCTGATCAGGCTAAATAATATTCCTTGTCGTTCTCCTTTTCTCAATCTCTTTCTCTACAGCTTATTTCCCCGCCCCCCAGGAGGCAGGGCTGAGCCTAGGGTTGCCATCCTCCAGATGTAGCTTGTATCATATTATATTTAGCACTTTGTGATATATACTTTTGCTCCTGTTTGCTTCCTTACATCCTCCGGATACTAGCTGGAGATCTCCTGCTATTACAACTGACCTCCGGCTGATAGAGATCAGCTCACCTGGAGAAAAGGGGACAATTTAGCAATTGGACTCTATGGCATTGTAGTCCCTCCCCTCCCCAAACCCCCGCCCTCCTCAGGCTCCGCCCCCAAAACCTCCCGCTGGTGGCGAAGAGGGACCTGGCAACCCTAGCTGAGCCTCAGGGACGCTTTCTAGTGTCCAGGCTCACTCTGGGGGGTCTTCGTGCAGTTCTGCGCCTCTGAACATATGCAGAGAGCTTGCCTTTCCCCACTCGGTGGCTGTAGTCAGCTTTCCTCTGAGGTTATGTAGGCTGATTTTATTGCTTTTCTGAAGAAAGGGAACTTCGGCTGCTGCTCAGGGGAGAGCCACTCAAATGGGAAGGAGCCCTTTGGCACCGCGGATTGTCCATGCCTACTGTGTGCAGAGCGTGAGAAGCAAAGATTCAGAGTGACTCTATGGCCATTTATGCACGGGAGGTTTTGCCTTGGATTTGCCACTCTCTAGATGCCCATTTTCCCCATCCAATTTCTCAGAACTCTCAATGGGGGCTTATTGTTGGGTTTTGAGAATTCAGATGGGGAAAATGTGCATCTAGAGAGTGGCAAATCCAAGGCAAAACCTCCCGTGTGTAAATGGCTTATGACTTTGGCATCATCATCAAAGGCCGGCACAATATTAGTTGTGTGTGTTGTCTTCACCTCTGAAAGCGCAGCATGGGAGATAAGGTCCAAGGGTGGTAGAAACTGGTTGCTTTTATTGCTATGAGGCTGGTGGTTATGTCTCTCATCTTCATGGCATTGGTAACAATGAAGAAGTATTGAGCTACTTTTCCAATATTCAGAACATTTAACGAACGTTGTTTTAGAAATCTTTACAATCACCGGGTAATGAGGGACCCAAGTCACCTAAACGCGACTCATGTTTGACAGGTGAGAGTTTCCCACCTCCTCTCCATCACTGATGCCAGTAGAACAGTATTAGCACATAGAAGAACTCGGTGGGAGGACATTGAAACTGAATTCCTGCTGCTGCATAGGCTGGCCCTACTTTCTGTTTCTTTGGCACACCAGTGTTTGGCAGAATGGGGGAGAATGGATGATATTTCAGTTAGGGCCTGTTGTGAATTTTGAAGGAAACGTTTGAGTACGTAAAGCATGTGTGAAAAAGCTAGTTAGCAGTAGGTAAAAGGTAAAGGTCCCCTGTGCAAGCACCGGGTCATTCCTGACATCCCAACGTTTCCAAGGCAGACTTTGTTTGCGGGGTGGTTTGCCAGTGCCTTCCCCATTGCCAGTTATATTTATTTATTTCACATACCTGCCCCTGTAAGTCAGGTGAAGCTGAATCTACTGTGCATGTCTTTTTCAGGTGCTCTTTCTACCAGGAAGTCCGATGCTAGCTAATTTCCCCTCTCCTTGATCTAATAAAGAATAGCTCAGAGGAAGGGAGGCTGAGGAGTCTCCTAAGGGATGGGTCAACCAGAGGGTGAAGCAAGTAGCGAAATTCTGTGCTGCAATATATAAGATCTGCCAGACAAACCTGGGGCTTAGTAATTTAACAAAATGGAGAATGTTTTATTAATTTGAGGTTTGTTTAGATTATATAAACTGTCTATGAATTGTATATCCTATAGTTTTAGTTATTGTAAATTCTCCAGCTTTAATTCTGTAACTGATATGAATTTTAATGGCATTTGCCTTATTAATAAATGAATCTGAATCTATTTCGCCCCAGTGGGGACCCAAAGTGACTTAAGTTGTTCTCTCCTCTGTTTTATCCTCTCAACAGCCCTGTGAGGTAGATTAGGCTGAGCATGTGCGACTGGCCCACAGTCACCCTGCAGACTAACATGGTAGAGTGGGGATTTGAACCTTGTTGTCTGAGATCCTAGTCTGACACTCTAACCACTACACCACGCTGGCTCTCACAAGTGGGGCTTGGTGTGTATGAGCATATTATTTGATATTGCTGCATGTTTGCAAATTAGATGAATTGCAAGAAGTACAAGGTCTATGGGTAGTATATTGTTAAGCTCTGAATAATACAACAGGAAAAAGGGCTATTTTTTTTTAAAGGACGGAAAATGGGGGAGGGGGGAGTCCTATAGAGAACAGTGATGCTGCGCTAACAAAAAGGTGGCGCAACACTGCCCTTGCTTAAGGGGGCGTTCCTGGGCTGGAAGGGGTTGGGAAGCTGCCTAAAGGCAGCTCTGCCCCCTAGAATGCTCCTGGGATGCTGGCGCAAGGATTTGCACTGGGAGGAGGCCGGCAGGAGGCCGAGCGGGCATGGTGGATAATGCAGAATGGAATAGAAGAGGGTGCCCACTGGCAGGCTGTATCATTATTGGGTATTAAAAAAAGCTCAAGGAACAGTAGCAAATAAATACTCATTTGGGTGACTTTTCGCTCTAGACTT
This sequence comes from Euleptes europaea, assembly GCF_029931775.1. Classification (NCBI taxonomy): domain Eukaryota; kingdom Metazoa; phylum Chordata; class Lepidosauria; order Squamata; family Sphaerodactylidae; genus Euleptes; species Euleptes europaea. The sequence continues at coordinate 34,050,860 of NC_079318.1, read as the reverse complement.
TTTTTTTGCTCATTCGGAGAACCTTCTGTTTGTGTTGCTGAGCATTTTGATTTTGTTTTTCCATCTGTGTTTTTTCTTTGTCTTATAACCCTGTTCATTTTGGCTTCTTCTGCAAGGTACTTAAAAGAAAAGAATACTTTCCTATTTTCTCACTGTCTCTGAAACGTGTTGCTCATCAAAAGCTCTAATGCTTTATACCAAGATTGATAATTAGTGACAGTGGTGTAAGAACGACTATCATTCAGTTTTATTGTATGTGTTTAGATTTCATTGGTTGTATACCTAAAAGTTGTATTATTGTAGTAGAATTAAGAATCCCAGTCTGCGTAACATACCATCTATATTCTTTTTCCTAGTAGTCTTGTGACCGGCCTTTTCTACCAACTGAGGGGGACTCACACAGCCTCTAGGGTTTTTGCGGAACTAGGTTTGCTTTAAAACTATAAACCTTCCCCTCAGTTACCAGGTGTTTTTAAGGTAGCAAGGCTTTGGGTTCACCGCTGTGAGGTAAGTTTTTTTGTGAGCAGGTAGAATACAAAGATCACTGAGGCAGAAATTGTATATAAACAATTTTTTTAAATTAAAAAATTGGATTAAAAAATTAAATTGGATTTTTTTATTTGTTGGATTTTTTAACATTTAAATCGGATTTTTTAAAATAAAATGCGTTTTGAGGAAAAAGCTATCTAAAGATAGTTTTCTGTTTAAAATGCATTATAGTCCAAAGATTATTCATCATGAAATAATAATTAGTTTTTAATTATGTAGCATGAGGCTGTATATTCATGCAATGTTTAAATTTTTGGTAAATGAATTCCATTAACCCATTCACAATTTCATACTCTTCCAGAGATTTCGGTAAGATTATTTTGGGCAGTTTTTCTGTCTAGAAATATTATCACAGATGCTTGGTTTTGCAGTGTGAGGAGGGAGGGGCAAGCAGTAAAAATGGAAGTGAAACCTTTTGAGCAGAATACCCACAAGTCTTGGGATCTTTGTGTGTGTAGCCTGAGGGTTATCATGTTATTCTCTCCCTGTAGGAGAAAATCTATAATGACAGCAAGAGACACAGTTTGGGAATATTTTAATGAAGTTCCTCTACCTATGGGTAAAAACCGGCCTGGTGCCCCGAATGAAACTGGAGATAGTTCACCTCGCAATAATTTCATAATTATCTATCTATGTATTTCTAATAGTCTAACCAAATCAGTAATTTTTGATATAACTGTAAAACTAATCCGAAAAGTTGTTATTCTAAAAAAATGGAACCTTCATCTGGTTATAAATATTAAGACCGGTAAGAATGAGTCTTTATGTAGAAAATCATGATTTAAATCTAGTCTTGCTGACGTATGATTTAAATCGTGATTTAAATCATGATTTACATCAAATCCACCCTGATTTATTTATTTATACGTTGGTTTCAAGGAACAGATTAGCAGCACAGGTCCCCAGATAGTCAGAGGAAAAACCTGGCTGAGGCACGTAAATTTAAGGTAGTTACGGCTTCAGAGCATGATTTGAACTTTCTTTAATGCTTTCAAGCATAAACACGCTTTTACTGGCTAGCCCATTACGTTGGATCCTCTCACACACACAGGCTTCCACCCACATCAATCTGCCTTTCTCAAGAGTCAGACTAAATGGTATGAGATCGGCTGATTACCAGAGACAGGCCTAACAATTGGGTAATCTCTTCCAGAGGTTGAGCTAAACCGCTTTGCCACACTACTAGGCAGAGCTACCCTTCAAACTGTCTGCTCTTTTACTAGGGTTGCCAACCTCCAGGTGGTGGCTGGAGATCTCCTGCTATTATAACTGATCTCCAGCCGATAGAGATCAGTTCACCTGGAGAAAATGGCCACTTTGGCAATTGTACTCTATGGCATTAAAGTCCCTCCCCTCACCAAACCCCGCCCTCCTCAGGCTCCGCCCCAAAAACTTCCTGCTGGTAGTGAAGAGGGACCTGGCAACCCTGTCTTATCACTATTTCGAGTTAGGCATAAACTAACTCCTGCTGTGCTCCCCTCTAATATTCCATCCCTCCTCTAAAAGGTGATTGGATATTGGAGCAGCACTCCCACGGGATCAGCTGAGTGGTTGTTTTCCCCTTCAGGGGCAGGACAGCCTCCTGTCCATAATAAGATTCTACAATTAATTTCAGTTGATTTATTTATGGTCATTTGACCAGCAGATAAACAACGATAACATAAGATTCTATAGAATTTACAATGGAACGCAAGGAACCAGAAATATGGAATGATGCGCATTTGTATTGAGCCAGGAAATGAAGGATAATGTTTGGTTGTATTTTTGAGATTTGAAAAGATGTTAAGTGGAGAGTGGGTGAAATGCAATCCAAGAAACTGTTCTGGCTGATTGCTAGTTCTCTAATATTCTTCCTGAATTTAGAACTTCAGTGAAGATTTGGTTTAGTGAAGTATGGATGAATGTAGCCATTTTGTAATCCAACTGTAGAGGGAGCGAGTCATTTTGGATCCTGTTGTTTCCAAAGTGTTTTGGGATATCATGCAAGGGGGGTGTCAATTGAGTTTACTGTGGTTGCTGTGATGGTGGTCATGTCTCAAAATTGACTTTAAGGGGAGCACCCTTGCTTCTGCACTAGCTGTGCTGTTAATAATGAGTTTCCTTGTTGCCTTGGATATTTCAAGGTTATTAAAATTGCTCATTTGGATGTGTTCTGTACAGATTTGTAATCTGTGTGTACATTTATGGTTTGCTAGAAGAATAATATGATTAATGAAGTTGTTGAATTTGTTATAGGTCATGCATCCCAAAGTCCTAATACCTGTCTACATTATTAGACTATCTTGCCTGATCTTCATTCATTCATTCACTCATTCACTCATTCATTCGAGTTATACCCCATCCTCTCTGGCATCGGCTAACTTAGGTTCCACCTCTTCTTTGCATGTCAGACTGTGGCTTTCACCCGTGGATGAAATGTAGGAAAAGCAAATAACATTTTGGCATTAAAGTATGCTCTTTTGTCTGTAGGGATAACTTAAAAAACAATTCTATTGGAATTACTGTTAACTTGTATAATCTTTTTTTCTTGTGAAAGTATATTGGGATAGAAAGGTTACCTCTAAGCTCCTTTTCTTCCTCTGTGACTAGGAATAGCAGCACTTCAAGCTGCAAGTAAGCAGATGGTATTTTAAATAGAAAGGTACTTTTTTGGAGAGTAGGGGGACATCTCATAGTGTGATTGCAGTGTTTTTGGGAACAGTATTTGTTTTAAATAGTCTTTGGCTACCCAGATGAACAATAATTTTAGATTAACGAACTCAAACTCTTGGCTACAGTTCCTTTCTTAGTAAGGGAAAAATGAAAAGTTAGTAATCATACTTTTCCACTATTGAACTGTTTGCTCATGACCAAAGAAAGGCAAGCTCAACCTGTTCTCAGTGAGCTGCTGTATCAGAAAAGCAAAGAACGACTTCCTCTTTAGAAAGCAGAGAAGAAGAGCATTCTGGCTGATTTGTGCAAATAGTAATGTTTCACATACATAAATACACAGTTTAATTTTTCTTAATTTAAAAAAAATATATTGTAATGTGTGTGAAGGCACATCCAGTTTGGGGAAGGGGGAGATGGCATGTGTACTCAAGGTGACTGCATTTAAATAACGTGCACTTAAAATAAGGTGACTGCCCTTACAGAGTAAGTTCACTACTGAAGTTATGAATGTACTTCGATTTAGTACTCACCTATATTTATACTGTATTCTGGGTTGCTAATTGCTTTTCAGGTAAAGCAATCTAATATCTATGGAAATGTCTTTGGAAAACTTTTTCATGAAAAAAATATACAGAAGGACATGTAGAATGCTGTATAGTGAAAAACAGAAACTTGGAATCTGTCTGTTCTTTGCTCAGAACACTCTCTTAATCTTAGTGACTCAGTGTTCTAAAAGGCAGCACATCACATTCTTTCTATATTAATGGGCGTACTATTGGTCAATTAAGCTCATCAAAATGTGAACTGGAATCAGTGTTGCCCAGCCATTTATTGAAAGGAGCAACAGATGGGAGCACCATTGTCCTCCCCATTAACAGTCACTGCTGTGGTGTAGTGGTTAAGAATGTGGTGGACTCTAATCTGGAGAACCGGGTTTGATTCTCCACTCCTCCACATGAGCGGTGGACTCTAATCTGGTGAACTGGATTTGTTTCCCCTTAGGCCAGTCACAGTTCTCTCAGAACTCTCTCAGCCTCACCTACCTCACAAGGTGCCTGTTGGGGGGGGGGAAGGGGAGGCAATTGTAAGGCTCTTTGACTCCTTAAAGGTAGAGAAAAGCAGGGTATAAAAAACAACTCTTCTATTATTAAAAAGTCTAATTATGATAACTCAGTCTTCTCTTATTGTGAGCCCCATTTGCAAGCCATCAGGCAGAAAGGTGGCATGGAAATACTTTAAATAAATGTCCTTTCCCGCTTATCTTAATTTTTCTTACTGTAATTTTTGCTCTAGCCTGGCAAGGAAAATCTGTGCATAAAAGCAACTCTCATGTGCAGCAGATGTTACCAGAGATAGACATCTGGGTGTGCATCACCATTTTCATTGCAGTTTTCAGCCAGTCCTCATTGAACTGTCTGAGTGAAAATGAGGGTCTGCATCCCCATCTGGAGCCTCCAGTTACAGGTGGGCCTGGGTCCTTTGTCTTTTTGGGATGGAGCTAAAAATCTGTGTCTTCCAATTTTGTTATTCTTTTGCCTTTTGGGAACAGCACTTTTGAGTTAGTAGTAGGTCAAGCTCAATAATTTTTCAGAATACATCCCTGTTATGAGCATCATCCTGTTAGTGCAGTAAAGCTTTGCTTGTCTACAAAGGAGCTATGGTATAGGTGGCAAAGAAATTTGTGACAAGAGCTCTGCTCACGACCTGAGTTCGATCCCGACGGAAGTCGGTTTCAGGTAGCCGGCTCAAGGTTGACTCAGCCTTCCATCCTTCCGAGGTCGGTGAAATGAGTACCCAGCTTGCTGGGGGTAAAGATGACTGGGGAAGGCACTGGCAAACCACCCCGCAAACAAAGTCTGCCTAGGAAACGTCGGGATGTGACATCACCTTATGGGTCAGGAATGACCCGGTGCTTGCACAGGGGACCTTTACCTTTACCAAGCTAACAGAAGTTGAGGAGTTCAGTTCTCAAGGATTTCTTTCTGAATGCTGCTGAGGCAATAATTATGTGGTGTGCTCTTGCTGTGCTCTTAGCAGTTGAATGTTCTTCCTTTCTTTTGAACTTTTTTTCTTGTTTTTAAATTTAAACATTATTTCAGCCAAAACAAAACCGTCAGAATAAAGTATCTGAGTAGATACTGTCATTTAAATTTTATTTAATGTATAGTAAAGCTTCACTTCTTTACTTACGTTAATGATATTGTTCACATGGCCAATTCGGCCCTGGACAATGTCACACTGAGATCAAAGTAAGAAAAAAAAGAAAAAGTAAGTAACTAGCCCATAAAGAAATTAATATTTTTTAATCTTAATTGTCTGGGAAAGAAAATTGGCAACTGCCAATGTAATATTAAAATCTACCCCTGCTAAAAAAAAGCTTCACTTCATGTTTGCAGTCTCTCTATTCTTCAGGTCACAATTATTTGCTCATATAATTATGGTAGTGATTGCCATTCTAATAATGCCATTCTGCTCTAGGCTATATGTGTAATTATACACAATTGTGACAAACAACACTGGGCTCTTATTAGACATGTGAGTTTCCCATTAACTGGATCTTTATTGCATGTTGCTTAAATGGCTACAGATTGTAATTAATCGAACCTGGTGTGTGTGTGTATGCGAGTGAATTGTAACAGGAGTATGCCTGTATGCACTTGGCTAAGCTAGGAGCCTAATTTGAGAAGAGAATTGAATGTAGTGAAAGACATTCTGTGTAGGATGGTAGTGCCTTCAGAAACTGAACTACTCAAATTGTGTAACAGCCTTCCAAGAGGTGAGGTGGAATCTCTATTTTAATGATATTTAAAGGTTAAGAATGCCCAGTGTAACTAGAGAAATAAAGTAGTATTCGTAGGCAACTCTTAAAAATACTAGTACATATGCAGCATGGTTAAAAATGGCATCTTATTTTGCTGAACAAATGGACCAGGGAGTTCCCGTGTGGGATGGTATTGTCCTAGTCTTACTGTTATGTGTTAGTCACACAGAGGGGTTCGAACTTTGGAAAACTTGTTTGATCAGCTAAAGCAGTCTCTGGGCTTGTGAGAAGGATTGCTTCCAGATGGTGTGTGGGGCTACATGTAGCGTTTTGAGAGCAAAGTGTTTTGAAGCATTTAATTCTTATTGAGGATCACATTTTTCTCATTTTAAAGTCTCCGAGGGACAGCATACTGTGACAGTATCAAGATCTGTATACCCAACATTTGAAATAAAACACCCTCTCAGAACGGATACTCCTTAGATTTCCAGCATCCATAGGTAGCTTTGTGCAGGCACCGTGGCACCCTTAGCTAGCTGCCTGAGATACTACAAAGAATTTTGTACCTTGCAAAATATAAGCATCTGTCCTTTACAAAAACAAAACACAAGTGCCTTTCTTACATCTGTAGTCAGTGTCTGCCCTTATCAGATTGGTTTTGAGTCAGTTTGGGTAGCTATGTTAGCTGTGCTTGGGATAGGTTATGGTAGACTGTGCACCATTTATAGGTGACTGGGATAATATTTCTGTTTATGCCCTATAAGTAGCACGGATGTTTCTGCCTTCAACCACAGTGATTTCATAGTTCAGGGTCTTTGTATTTTTGGACTTTGATCCTGGCCACTAAGACCTTGGGTGATGTATAGCAGAGGGCATTGATATATGTTTCGAAGAGTTCATAGGTGGGGTCCCCATTCTAGTGCTTGTGAGTGCTGTAGCACATTGCTGACACCTTTCCTGTGCCTGCCAAGTGTTTTTAGAAAGTGGGCATGGCGTGCTGGAGCTTTTGCCCATCAGGGCTTCTGGTTGGCTATTGGAGATGTGACTGACTGTCCAGCTTAAAAAAACCCTCAAACATTTTCCAGCAGGAGCTGCCACCACAACATGGGGATATTCATTATGTGACTCGAAGGTCACATAAAAGAAAATACTTTAAAACAATATGTTCATTTAAAAAGGCATCCTGTTAAGTAGAGCTTCTGTCTGAAATGTTGAAGAGTTCGTATTAGTCACACGTAATCTCACTCCCTGACATTTTGTGCTTGGCTGTGCCTCCTATGTCAGGATTCCAAAGGAGGCCACAGGCTCAAAAAGGTTAGGGACTGGGGAAGCGGTGGCAATCAGTTATGCTCCCCTGCCCTTTCACAGCAAGAAGCTGAAAACAGGGCAAATTCTTCATTATTTATAAAGAGATCCATTTTCAAACCTTTTGAAAATAGTTTCAGAACTTCTTTGGAAGTAATTATGTGTTGGGAGGTTGGACCTGTGTACTCGAATGCAGTGGCTATTATTGCGGTGCCACTATCAGGCCAGCATATGTATCTTAGTCCTTATTTCATTTTACCTGAAAGGATGAATAGCTCTTCAGGTAAAATGATAGGAGGATCTGAGCCTGACATGAAACAGCTCAGTACTCTCTTTTGTTAAGGAGGTACTTATACTATAGGTGGAAATGATGATTTATCAATCAACTAAAGCCTCGGGTCAGCTCTTAGTACTTTAAACCTGCTTTGAGAACATAGCAGAATTAAAAATGTTGGGCTTTCTAGCTCTTAACAGTTATCTTTATTTTAGTTTTGCCATCTTTATCTGTCTTTAATTTTATTCTGAAATGTCAATAAAACTGAGAGGTGTGTTGATGGATTTCATATTGGTGTGGTGTTGAATAAGGTTCAGCTTGAAGGACTTTAGAGAATGTGCTCCACCCATACAGACAAAACATCATTATCTCTACTTCAGCTCCTCCCCATCTTCAGGAAGAAATTGTGACAACTGAATTGGAATGCAGACCTTTTAGCCGAGAAGGTTCTGCAGAACCTGTTGGTGATATTTTATAGGGTGTGGGTGTAAAAATGAATCACATAAACTCCCTTAGGAGTGTCTTCAGGGCAGCCCCATGGGCCTGTTGCTCATGGTACATTCAAAAGCATAATTTGCATTCCTGGGATTAAAATATTGTTAAATATTTAAAATATTGTTAAATATTTTACAGTCAGATTTTAGTTTAGGCCTCTAGTATGCAAACAGATGAGACTTAAGTTGACATTACATACTCTTGGGTGTTGTGTTTTGACTAATTCAAAAAATGCATTAGGGGAGTTTTCAAGTAAAAGAAAATGAGTTCTGTACCACCAGACTTTTGCTACCGTTCATCAAAGCCGTAACTTTTAAAAATCACGTTTGTATTTATTTAAAACATTTTTGTGCCACCTTTCCATCCCATCAGGGTCTCCAAGGCAGTGAACTTGAAAACATTAGAACAATTAAAAATAACATTGAAACTATAAAATAATTCAGTAAAAACATACAACCCAGAACCAGAGAGGAGGACAATTAACTTATTGAGGGGTATGCTAACTGAAGCAAAAAAGTATTTTCCTGTTGTCAAAAGGCAGAGGTACAGGGAGACAAATGAATCTCCCTGGGGAAGGAGCTCCAAAGTTTTGGTGGCATGACCAAGAAGGCCCTTTCTCAGGTTGCCACCTGCCTAGCCTCAGATGGTGGGGGCAACAGAAGCAGGACCTCTGAAGATGACTGGAGTGAATGGGTAGGTGCATATGGGAGAAGGTGATCCTTAAGGTATGTTGGTCCCAGGTCATATAGACCTTTAAAGGCCAATATCAGCACCTTGAATTGAGCCTGGAAGCAAATTGGAAGCCAGGGTAGATGGAACAAGACTGGAGTGATATGGTCCCTGCGACGCACTACAGTCAACACTCTGGCCACAGCATTCTGTACCAGCTGTAGCTTCTGGACAGTCTTCAAGGACAGCCCCATGTAGATCTCATTGCAGTAACCTAATCTAGATGTTACTAGGGCATGCGCCACAGTAGCAAAATCTTTTCTGCCCAGAATGGGCTGCAGCTGGCTCACCAGCCAAAGCTGGTGAAAGGTGCCCCTGGCCACCGCTGCCAACTGTTCATCCAATAGAAGGTCCAAGAGCACCCCCCAAGCTATGAACCTGCCGCTTCAGAGGGAGTGCAACTCCATCCAGAACAGGGGATGACCCACTTCCTGGGTTAGACCTTCCCTCCCAGCAGTAGTACCTCTGTTTTGTCCTGATGAAGTTTCATCTTGTTAGCCCTCATCTATTCCAAAACTTCCTCTAGGCACCTGTTCAGTTTCTGCAACCTTTCTGGGATCTGCTGGTAGCCCGAGATGGAGCTGAGTGTCATCTGCCTGTTGGTGGCAGCTCAGCCCAAATCTCCAGATGACCTCTCCCATAGCTTTACAATATGGAACCTTAGGGAATGCTAGAGGCTGGCAGGGTGGCAGAGCAGCAGTCCCCCATTGAGGTAGGACCAGAACCACCGCAGAACAGTGCCTCCCAGTCCTGAAAGGTGATCCAGAAGGATACTATGATTGATGGTATTGAAAGCCACCAAGAGGTCCAGGAGAATTAAAAGTGTTGCATTTCCTCAGTCCACCTCCTGGTACCTGTCATGGTCGATGAAGGCTTTTTTCAGTCCTTTAACCAGGCCTGAAACCAGATTGGAACGGATCCAAACAATGTTTCCCTTACCCAAGGCTCTCGGGCTGGTATTCATGGTTCTCCTCTCCTCCATTTTCCTCTCAAAACAATCCTCTGAGAGAGGTTATGCTAAGAGAAGCTGTGGCCCATCCAGTGAACTTCATGGCTAATGGGGAAATTGAATTTGGGTCTCCCAGGTCCAGCAATGAAACCACTACACTGTGCTGGTGCTTGGAGCATTGAACATAATATCTTGAACATAGAATCACTTGCTCATCACACCTGTTTATTTTCAGCACTGTGTTGCTGGTCGTATTGCAGTTTAGTCTGGGAAGATATATCGTTTATTCTCGTATTACCAACAGTGAGAGAAGTTCATGGTACATTTTGGTGTGTGGTGGCAGTGCCCCTTTCCATACAGTTGCATAGTGTTGTTCTTACCTATGTGTGTACTGTAGGATTGCTTTATCTTCAGTACAGTGAAAAGGCTAGAAAAAACACAACTTCCTTAAAATAAATATATGATAAACTTGCTTGGTGCGCAATATAATTGTCTTTATTGTATTCTGAACTCAGGCTGCCAATATACAGGGTAATAGAATTAACCATGCTAATGTTGCATAACCTCCTCTTGCTGAAGAATAGGAAGGCAAAAAGCTGTGCTACTTAGATTCTCAACAGTGACAGGTGACTTTTTTCTATAAATGGTATCTTGAAACAGAAAAAATCACAAGTATTTCTGTTTGGAAAGTGAATTTGTTTGGAATGCTTCTTTATTATTGCAGTGAGAAGTTTATGAACTGCCTGTGATAGTTGGCCCTTATTGATTTGTAACTTATAAATACTATTAGTAGATGGTAAATCTGGAGCAGTAACAGTTAGTCAGTTGCAGAAAAATTAAACGGAAGTAGCATCTTAAAGACTAATATAATTTATTCCACCATGAGTTCCCATGAATCAGAGGTTGCTTGAACTTCTGTTTAATTTTATTTGTAGCAGGTTATTTCAGAAGAACAGACTCGTAACACTTTAATTGCATGTGCTGGATAGCAGTTTACATTTTGGGCTTTCCTTGCCTTAAGAACTTTGGTAGTATTGTAAATATTTTAAAAAAATCAGAATTATTGATATTGAACAGTTGTAGGGAAGAAACTAGGGTTGTTGTTTTTTTAAAATATATATATATATATATGTCTGTAAATTGTTGTCTTTTTCAGGCCCAAATTGCCTTTCTTCAAGGGGAAAGAAAAGGACAAGAGAATCTGAAGAAGGATCTAGTGCGAAGAATAAAAATGTTGGAATATGCTCTTAAACAGGAAAGGTATTGCATTTTAAATTAGTGATTATTTGTGTTTTGAATTGTGATTACAGGAATTGCTTATCAAATTTGGAAGAGCAACATGCCCCTCAAATCCATATTCTCTCTACATTCCCCCTCCCCTAAGAAAAAGTAATGCCATAATTTGTAGCTGTAGTTGTGCAAAAAAGCCATACTTTATAGTATAGATGTTAATGTATATAAAGACAACTGAATTTTGCCCTTTGACTATTCTCGAGGTTTACCTTCAGCTTGCACCTGGTATGTAGAAACAAGCTCTTTCAGGTTGCTTTTTGAAACTTTGACTAACCACTGATAACAAATGAGAGAAATGAATGGTAAGTTTTGATGATGATATAGATGTAGTGTGTAAGGACTTTCAATTTTGGTTTTACATAACTTCCCTGATTATCTCTTAGTGAAAGTACCTTAATGTGCTGTACAATTTAAAGTGCTGTACAATTTTGAAGGGGCTAAAAGCCACTTGAGAATCTGAATGATGCACCAGTTGATAAAATGGTGTTTATTCCAATCTATATTGGAATAAATTCCTTGAACTGTTGTACTGTTGTTGTCTGAACTGCTCATTTTATGGTTTGTAGTTGAACCGTCTTCAGTTGAGAGAGGGCATAAGGCATAAATAAATTATAATTAAATTAATTAGCCTACAGCAATGCCCCAAAGAGCAAGTTTGCTGCCTATGATAGGATGAAATATCATATTGGAAATACTAAAAATGAAATCTGGCACTTTCTCTAGGAGCTATGCGTTTACAATGATGTGATGATAAATCTAGACCTCCTGGCCAGTTAAAGAGGACGAGTGTGGATGGAAATTTGGATGTGCCCAAGCTTGAGGGCTTCATCATGACGTCCCCAATTTAACTAATGTTAGTAGTAATTTAAGTCCCGTATTAAATAAATGGTATTTAACTTGGTCATGGGAAATGTACCTCTATATTAAGCATGTTGCTCAGATGGTTTGTGCAGCAGCAATGGGGCTTCCACATGGCAGTTTTCCCTGCAGTTTTCCTGCCCCATTTTCTGGGCAGCAGGTATTCCCAGTCTCTAGCCCCTTTTGTTGTACAGATGTGCCTTGCATCTCCACAATTAAAGGGGTCAGATACTTACTTTTAAATAAATGCTGGGAAATTCAAAGAACGTGGTCAGAGATTACTGTAAAGTTTTAGCAACATTCAATTGCCAATTCAAAACAAACCCCCGATGGCAGGGTGGGGCAGGATGGCTGCCATGTGGACAGGAAGATATGAACTTTCTCACCTGCATGGCAGTCAACAAAGCTTCACTGCGACCTTTCCCAAAACCTGTCAGAAAGGCAGGTTTGAAAAAGATCAAAGAAAAGCCACGGAAACCCTGGGAAGTGCAGAAATGTGCACAACTAGAATGTAATCTTAAACCAAAATAGGCCAATTAAAATAAAAAGGAGGAGATGGCATTGGATGGGTTAGTTTCATAAGAGGAGTATACCACAATTTTTTAAATTTGAGTGTAGTATATATCACTTGAGTTACAGAAAATAATGGGTTGGATGCAAGCTCTTTCCCTGTCTTCCGTAAGGGGAACGGCACTTCCGTTCACATAGTTCCTTCTTGTTTCCCCTTCTCCCTATTCAACCCCACACCACCATTCCATGGTATTCTAAGAGTCCCCCAACCCTCAAGAATAGCTGTAGGATTCTGGAGGCTGCAGCAGAAGGGGGAGTTGGGAAAGATCTATTCTATAAGTGGAGCTCTGTTGGCAGGTCTTTGGAGTTCACTTAGTGAACACCATCAGCAGAGAACTTAGTCTGTGGTGGTTGGGGATAGGCTTTTGTGATTTCCCGTTGTTGCTGTGGCTGCTTACACATGGCAGGTTTTGTTGCCGTTTTATAAGTGGAGCCCAGTGAATCAGACCAGTGACCCATCTAGTCCAGCATCCTGTTTCACACAGCAGCCAACCAGTTATCCTGGAGGGCCAAAGAAAACAGGGCATAGAGGCCGAGACCCTCCCCTACTGTTGCCTCCCAGTACTGGTATACAGAAGTTTGCTGCCTCAGGTTATGAAGGCTTCATTCAGTCACCATGGCTAGAAGCCATTGATGGACCTATCCTCCATGAATCTGTGTAATCCCCTTTTAAAGTTACCTGTGGTTGTGGCCATCATTACCTCCACTGGCAGTGAATTCCTGTTTAATTAACTGTTCAGTAAAAGAAGTATTTCCTTTTTCTGCTCTGAACCTTTCCCCCAGCAACTCTGTTGGATGTCCCTGAGTTCTAGTACTATGGGAGAGGAAGAAAAAGCTCCCTCTATCCACTTTTCCCACTTCATGCACAATTTTATAACCCTTTTTTTATAAGTCCCAGAATTTTCAGCCTTTCTTTGTAGGAAGTGTGCAGCAGTCGCATCACTTGGTTGCCCTCTTCTGTACTTTTTCCAGCTCTGTGATGTCCTTTTTGAGATACGGTGACCAGAACTGTGTACAGTATTCCAAATGAGGCAGCACCATAGAATATTCAGGGACACAATGATATTGACTGTTCTATTTTCAGTCTTTCTCCTAATAATCCCCTACATAGAGTTTGTCCATTTCACTGCTGTGGCACACTGGATTTTTTTGTTGAGTAATCCACTACAATCCCAAGGTCTCTTTCCCTCTCAGTCTCAGCAAGTTCAGACCCTATTAGCATATACTGGAAGCTTGGATTTTTTATTCCAGTGTGCATCACCTTATATTTGCCTACATTGGGCTTCGTTTGCGACATTGTTGCCCACTGATACAATTTGTGGAGATCCTCGTGGAGCTCTTCACAGTTGGCCTTGTTTTTCACTAACCTGAATAATTTTTTAACATCTGCAAACTTGGCCACTACACTGCTCACCCACAGTTCCAGATCATTTATGAGCAAATTAAATGGCATCTGCCCCAATACTGATCCCCGTGCGACTCCATTGCTTACTTCCCTCCATGGAAAGGACTGTGTTTTACCCCCCCTAATCTCTGCTTCCTGTCATTTAACCAATTTTTAATCCACGAAGAGACCCAGTCCTCTTATCCCATGACTGCCTTTTCAAAGTCCATCTACCAAGTTACCATTATGTGCATGTTTGGTCGCTTTCTCAGATAATTCCCAATGGTTGGTGAGGCAGGACTCCCCTTTGAAGAAGACATACTGATTTCCCCTCAGCAGGCTTTGTTCCTCTATATGCCTAATAATTCTATCTTTGATTAATTTCTACTAATTAACCTGAGGCAGATGTTAGACCAGCTGGCCTGTGGTTTACTGGTTCCCCTCTGGGCCCCTCTTTTAAAAAATGCTGCTCTTTCTGACTTCTGGTAGTGGCTGGATTTAGTGAGAAGTTACATATAACTGTTAGTAGATCAACAGTCTCACATTTGAGTTACCTAAAACCCTTGGGTGTATGCCATCAGGACATGGAGACTTACTGGTTTCTAGTTTCCTCAGTAGGTCTCTCATTACCTCAATTTGACTCAGTTCTTCAGACTCCCTTCTTGAAAATAGTGGCTCTGGCTTGGGTATATGCCCCACACTTTCCACAGTGATCATAGATATAAAAAGTTTGTTTATCTGACGTCCCAACTGCTTCTCTGGCTTATTTCCTGCTGGATATATTTAAAGAAATGCTATGGTATAGGAGTAGGGTTGCCAACCTCCAGGTAGTAGCAGGAGATCTCCTGCTATTACAACTAATCTCCAGCTAATACAGATCAGTTCACCTGGAGAAACTGGCCGCCTTTGGCAATTGTACTTTGGCATTGAAGTCCCTCCCCTTCCCAAACCCCGTCCTCCTCAGGCTCCTCCCCAAAAACCTCCCACCAGTTGTGAAGAGGGACCTGGCTACCATATATAGGAATTCTAGTGACAATTTGAGGCCCTACAAGGAACCTGTGGAAAACGTAATGATTGGAAAAATTATTTCTGACCCAAATCTTCAGGGTACACTAAGCTCTTAGCATCTTGACAGTGGCCAGTTTTCTCTTACCACCCCCTGTATGTGTATGCATGCTGTAAACATACATTCAGCTTCTCTCTGTAGTCTATGGCTTATGGAGCAGAGGTAGAGCTTTAATTTGCAGGTTAATGTTTTTGAATATATATGGAGAGTCCCTGAGTACCCCAGCCTTGACTGTGGATGCTTTTCTTTGTTGCCCTGTTAATGAACTTTGGGATTATGGGAAACAAACACATTTCTTGAGAAACTGCATGTTTCTGGGGCGGGGGACAATTTTGAATCTCTCCAGGATTCTACAAGCTTTCAAGAGTTTGGACCTTTTATGTATGCGTGGGCAAGACATGAGACCGGAGACGGAGTCCAACAGCAACTGTTTTATTCAGGGAACAGGAACAGAACGAGAACTAAACTGGAGAACTGAGTAACGAACCTTGCTTATATGCCCGTTCAGCCGCGCAGGCCACCCCCCCCCCCCAAGTCTGCGATTGGGTGGCGGCAGCCCTTGCAGCCAATAAGGACACACAAACGCTCATGTCCGTGATTGGACAGCTGCAGCCCTTACAGCCAATAAGGACACGCAGCACAGGAGCCTGGAGAAACTCCAAGCTCAATAGAGTTGCAGCTTCCCGCTGCATGCATAACAGGACCCATCTTTTTAAAAAAAATTATCCATCTCCTTCTGAAAGGCTTAACGCACCAACAATTTACAGCAGAGTATTATCGTGCTCGTTGTGTGTGTTTTGGATGTGTATTCTTCATTTCCGATTGCACCGTGCCTGTGAAGACTGCTCCCAAGACTGTTTATCGTCATATCGCACTGTTGAGAGGAAGAGCGTGGGGGAGCTCCGCGTCATGTCTACGTAGCTGATGCTTCCCCACCTCCCCTCCCCTTTCTTTGTTTCATGCATGCGCAGTATCATTGCTCCGAGGGAGCGCTGTATGCCATTAAGAATTGCCTCATTTTAACGGCAGGGATCACAACCAATGCAGGCATCCCCCCCCCCCCATCAAATAAACCAAAATGAGCCATTCCTTGCACAGAGCTGATCACAGAGCTGCCGTCTTTGCGGGCATTGGTGCAATGATGTTGCATTTTATCACTGGGACGAGCAGGAGAAAGATAGGAACAGGCGGGGAGAAACTTTGTGCCGGCACTGGAGAGCCCTGACTTTTGTGTGTGTGCGAGCGCATGCAGGCGGGTGCTCTCTCTATTCCTCAGTCTCTCTCCCTTCCTCCTCGTGCTGCTTCCCCCTCCCCCCTCTGCCGCTCGCAGCAATTTTGCTACTTTTCCAGCCCTCGCCCTCCTCTGCACAAGCACTTATGGGGGGATTTAGTAGCAGTAAAGATTGGTGGATGCAAACGGGAGGGGAGGGGGAAGGTGGTGGGAGGAGAAAGGCTTTTCATTGGGTGTTGCAAAAAGAGGGGAGGAGAACAGAATAGCGTTTGTAATTGAATGCACCCCTTGGCTTGCCGGTTTTGAAACGACATAAGGAAATATATCGTGGTATAGCCGTTT
This sequence comes from Euleptes europaea, assembly GCF_029931775.1. Classification (NCBI taxonomy): domain Eukaryota; kingdom Metazoa; phylum Chordata; class Lepidosauria; order Squamata; family Sphaerodactylidae; genus Euleptes; species Euleptes europaea. Next base: position 34,034,402 of record NC_079318.1, on the reverse strand, counting down.
TTAAAAAAAATAGATGTCTGGCGCTTCCAAAGCATTTCGAAGCCGAAACGGGAGGTCTGAGGTGCGCTCTAACCGGGATAACACGTTTTTTTAACGTTAGGCCCCTGAGTTTCTCTGTCTCTTTCTGTGTTTTCCCCTGTAACTGATACTCAGCATTCTAGTCCTCTTAGAGCATTCTCTGTCCACCTCAATCTCTTGGGGCCAGGGTCTATCATTAGGAAAAGTTAGCCATATTGTTCTGCATACTTGGAGTCTACTGAAGTTGTTATTTGTGGGTGGCCTGGTTTGCTCCTTTAATAATTGGCATGATGTGTCAAGCTTCTTTGTGTCCGTGTTGGGAGGAAAGTGGGGTATAAATATCTACATAAAATAAACCATAAATACTATCAAATGTAATAGAACTATTAGTGTACGTGACTTAGTACAATGCTGTTTCTATTTTTTTTACCTAAGACACTAAAAGACTAAATAGGAATATTTGCATAAAGTAGGTGTTCTGAATTAATATTATTGTAGCCTCTTTTGCATCCATCAAGCTGCAGTATCTTTGTTTATCTATTTCAAGGTTAACCTCTGGGCTTTCTGTATGTGATTTAAAAAGTCCCTTTACGGGCACTCACTGTGTAAATTTCATGCTTGTTCTGATGATGGCCAGTCTAATTATCATATTTTAAAAATACAAAACTTATTTGTATGTAGGCCTTTTGAATTGCTTCAGACCAGCACGAGACTGCAGCCTTTTCCTTGAGGCAGGATCTCTTTCAGTGCTGTTTCTGGCAGCATTACTTGTTTATGTCTCTTGCTCTGGCAGCAACTCCTGCTTTTTCTATGGATGTTTTGGCAGGGTTACTGTGCACAGCTGGATTGGATTCTTCAGGTCTTTAGATTGCAGGTTTGGCAATCAAACTGGTCCTTTTTGTAGGAATTGGCCTAGTGAGATATATGCATTTCCAACAGCGGCAGAATAAAACTCAAGCATGTTCAAGTAACAATGAAATGGCTTAGACTATTCTTTACATTTGAAGAACAATCATGTAGAAAGGATATTTGCAGGGGGCGTGTGGAAAGAAATCAACAAAATTGTATTGGAAAAGAATGGGAACACCATTTTTTTCCCTTGACAGTGATCCTTTGAATGTAACCAGTAATATGTAGGCACACTGACGGATTTTTCTCTCTTTTTCAGAGCTAAATACCACAAGTTAAAATATGGCACAGAGTTAAATCAGGGAGACATGAAACCTCCCAACTATGATTCTGGTAAGAATGAATTTTGTATGGAAAGAAGGGGGCGCTGTATTGTGTGAAGGTGTGAACAACAAAACAGTTAAGCCTGGGCACCTGACATCTTGCCTTAAAAACCTGATTTAGACCAAGCCTTAACTGTAGAAGTGACTGTTTATTTTAACCAGTCGCAGGTGTTGAACCTGGGTACAGAATGGAATCCAAAATATGAATGGGCAATTATGTGCTGCAAGGGAGAAGGAGGACATATATGCATGTTCTCTCTCACCCAATCTTTAAGTCTTGGTACCAGTGTTGTATCTAAATTGGCCTACTATTTTTATACATAAATACAGTTGCAGTGTTGAATTGTTGTTGAATAGGTAGGCAGGCTGCTTTCCGATGTTGGCTGGGGTCGTGCAAAAAGAAAATTGAGTCAGTAAGTCTCGATATGATTTATTTACTTTAGAAAATAATATGAGATAAATCTGGAATGATGGAATAATCTCTTAGTATTCTTTATTTAATAAGACAAGTTACCTGAAGACTGAAATATAATAAATAACAAACAAGTATAAAAGTGGAGGGAAAGGGTTTTTTAATGTAGTCGTGATAAAACTCAGTCTCCCTTGGAGACGGAGGGGTGAATTAGTTTTTTCTTAGTGACTGGTTGAGTGACTAAGAATAAGAAGAGCAGCAGTAATTCCTTTTGCTCTCATCAGAAAACAAACTTTAAGGAAAAGACTTCCTCTCTGCATGTGCGTCAGCTATACTGTGGAGCATAACAAGAAGGAATATCCGAGGTGATCCTTCAGCTTCATTTAAAGGTCACTCTTGCGTATTCTTTGCACATGAGCCCTCTTCTGTTTAAATGAAAGCTGTGTGGCTCTGGATGTATAGGCGGTTGCTAATGTTGGGGACATCGAACTAGGTCCATAATACCAAATTTTATATTGGGCTTCTGAAACTGACATTTATTTCCAGTTTATAACATTAATTGTAACCAGCCTCAGCTTCCAATCGCATCACAGTCTGTTATCTCTCTTACTTGGTTGTCAGGCCCACTTTAACACACAATGCCCTTGTAATCTAGGTTGGTGGTCCTAGAAAAATTATCTTTGGAAAATTCAGTTGCAAATTTCCTCTCCCCAAGCTTGCAAGTATATATATCCAGAGCTCCACAATTTCTTGACTGTCAAATAATGTATTTTTTTTCCTTTTTAATGAATATTTTTTACTAGGCGGAGCAATAAACTGCTTGAACTAATTAAAATATATTCTGCCCTGGATCATTGCACACAATTTACATTTGTTCTCCCATGCTGTGTAACTTTGTGATTGCTGTTAATTTTTGTGTGAAAAATAATAATGGGTAAACTTGCATAACTCTGCAGATGTAAATTAACGTAACACTTTCCTCCCTATCTAAAATATGGACTAATCCACAATACCTTAAGGGGGAAAAAAGAATCTAAAAGGAAGGCAACCAAGGGGTGGTGTAAAATATCCTCTGTTTTAAGGGCTAGATGTAGAATCTACTCTTGGATCGTCCCAAATTTTTGTAATTGATACACATCAGTCAGAGGATTAGATCGTAGCTGTGGTGTGGCGAGAGGGCAATATTCACTTGCTCTTTGGCGGGGGGGAAGCATATAAACACCTTAAGAGGCAAAGACTAGCTCTTGGGGGGTACTATTTTCAGCTGAAAAAAAGGCACGGGGAAAAGACCCCCCCCTGAAGCTGTACTCCTGATCTTAATCTTCTCTCTCTCCCCCACACGCTGCTATTTATCAATAAAAACGTTATTGACATTCATTCATAGATCTACGACGTTGTCTAGTTTGGTCTACAGCTTCTCCAGCGTGTTTCTCAGTTTGATTTTTGGCACTTCTGAATGCTTAGTGACTTCTAGATTATAAAATTGACAAAATTGAGTCTCCTGGTTGTGTTTTTTTTTAATTGTGTTTATTTTTATTTTGTTTTCATTTTGTAGATGAAGGGAATGAAACTGAAGTCCATTCACAGCCAAATAGCCAGCTAATATGGAAACAGGGACGCCAGTTGCTCAGGCAGTAAGTGTCCCCAAAACTATCATCTGCCCTAGTATGCTTGTTTCTAGCACGTTTGGATGATGATTGTGGTTGATCATCCTCTGCATTGCTGCTAGCTCAGAACAAAGGGTAACCCTAAACACCTCACCGCTTGTAATTTCTCAGAAGGGCAGCTTCTTGTTATCTCCATTTGCAGGTGCTCAGATGCTCCTTTTTGAATCAGGGAGGGTGTAAAGCTGGGCAGCTCTGCCATGCTTGCTATTAAATGGAAGTGGAAACCTCCCCACTGTTACTTATGTATAGCACAGGACTGTCTTTAGACTTCTGAGAATTTTTTTTTAGGAATTACAGTAGACCAAAGAAACCCATGCATCAAAAGCCATGGGCTTGGTGAATTAAATAGGGGAATGTTGTGAGCAAAAAACATTTAATTTTCCAAAAAGTATTCAACTTGTTGAAAAATTAAAAGGAGAAATGCTTTAACACCTAGGAAATTTTATCCCTTCCTTAATTTGGCAAGTTATAAACAACTTGAAGTGGAAAATGAATAATTGAGCCTTGTTTGCTTGTCAGAATTTTTTTCAATAGAGATCTGTGTGAAATACTTATTGTAGGATAATAGGATAAATTATTACATTTTTATCCCACCGTTCCTTCAAGGAACTCGGGGTATCATGCGTGGTTCTTTCCTCATCCATTTTATCTTCATAGCAACCCTGTCAGGTAAGCAAGGTTGAGTTGGTGCAGCTGGCCCAAGACACTCTGTGAACTGCATGGCCAACCAGGGGTTGGATAATTAGAGGGAAGTGCAGTGTGGTGGAATTGGTAAATGAGATAATGGGGACTTATAGAATAACATAACCATTAGCCAAAATCTGTGTTTTGAACTTGTTTGCATTGATCCTTGTAAACGTGCCGTGAAGAATGGCATGTAAAAGTCACTGTTTTTATAAAAGAATGTTGTGGCAACTGAGAATTTCTGGAGAATTGTTTGGCCTTTTGGCGAATATAATGAATACTGTATTGTTTGTCAACGGACAGCAGAGCTCTTTTGCTTTCTCTTGGGGACTGTAGAGACTGGCAGTGCAAAGTGGTGGTCCCCTCTGCAGCTGGTACTAGATGATTTCGAAGCCTGCTGCGTCACCACACAGCCCCATTCTTCTTAGCACTTAATATTGTACATTGGTATTAGGGAAGACAGTAGCAATCGATTTTAACATCTTTGTTGGCTGCTCCTTCGTAACTGGCATGGTTTCTCTTCATACAGATATCTGCAAGAGGTGGGATATACTGACACGATACTAGATGTGAAGTCAAAACGGGTACGGACTTTGCTGGGCCTCTCAGGTGATGGGCCAGCCGGGGAAAACGACAGGAACCAAGAATCAATGGTGAACGGCACAGAGGCTGAGATTAAAGAAAAAGTGATGATTGGGCAAGTATTGCTGGCAATGTGTTCTAAACTGTGTTTTTAAAAGGATTGTGCTCTGTATTAAGTAAAAGTTTTGAGAGTTGTTGTAATGTATACCAGTATATAATATTTGGAGTGAGTGAGCTTGATTTTGTTTGTTTTTTTGGAAACTTAGTAAGAAATACCAAGAACAAAGAAGCTGTTCATGATGGGTGCTTTTGTTTTTAAAAAGCATACCATGATATGTAGTCATTAAGCTGAAATTGGACCATAGTTGTATCTGTGACTTGTCTGTTTTGTTAAGATGTGGTACTGTGTCCTGTAATGTGACAGGATTGTTAGTGGCCTCCAAAACACACAGTATAGTAATAAAGTACAACTATCCAAGGTAAAAGTTCTAATGGTCCATTACGAATCAGAGTTTGTGGGGTGAAGAATTGTTTGTTTGAAGAATTCTGCATTTGTGGACACGGCTTTTGTGAAGTTCTCTCCCCCCCAGCACTATTGATGTGAATGAGCTTTTTAAACTATCAGAATGGCTATAAATCAGCAAGCACAAGAACACTGAACAGGAAACCATTTATCTTAAAGGAGCAAAATGCTTACGGCTCCCCATCGTGATATAAAGGTGGCATAACGTTTCCTTAAGGAAGAGTTATTTGTTCTTCCCAAGATCTGTTTTACACAAGCCAATGTATTTGCTAATATACAGATCCCAGTGAAAACTTTTGCAGTGGAGAGCATCATGTGGACTTAGGATGTATCCTGGAAGATTTCAAGCCCATGAATGGAAACATTATTTTGATAATTTGCAGATATAATCCTACTCACACATGTTTTATAATGTTTAGTGAAAGGAATGTTCTTCAGATCAGCACACAGGTTTTACAAAAGATAAGTACCATCACTCAGCATGAATGAACTCAGCAGGGGATACTAAAAATTAACCTTCTATTAACATTTAGACTTTCCAGTGCTTGCTGTGAATGTTATGTAAAGGATGATCTTTAATATTAAATGTCATTGGCAGAAGAAAAATGAATGAAAACTGCCTCATCAGTGTGGTATAGCCATGCTTCGTATACCAACTGGTTTTTAATTTAACCCCTGCTTCTTTATTTTAATGTTACTTTTCTCTTTGAAAATTGGAATAAATACTTTGAGGCTGCATTGTTTGACATCTGGCATACATTATAAATATTGAATTCTTTAAAAAGCAGATTTTCACTGGAGCAGCCCTGTGTTAAATACTGATAGCATCATTGCTGTAAGCTGTCTGTGTATGTCTGGATGGAGGCAATATGAAAAAGACGGTTGTTTAGGCAATAAATGTTTTTTGTGAAATAGGAAATCTTGTTAAATGTCTTTTTAAATATCACGTTTTGACATATTGTAACATTTATTTTAATCAGATCATAATTAAGACTGTTAATGAATTGGATTTCAAGTTGTATCCTTGCAGTTTATGATTCATGTGAATAGGTAAAATTATTCCAAAAAGGCTTTGCAGTAGTAGTAACTTCATTTTAAAATCTATGTTTTAATAAAGCCAAAACTCACTGGCTTAAAAAACAACAAATTGCGTTTTAAAATTAGGTTTACGTCAATAAACACCTTGGTTCAAAAAGTGAATGGGGTGGAAGTCCTGAAATCCATATTTACCTTTTTTTGGTCCTGTGTGCCCTTTTGGTTGCTGCTTTGGTACCGTTTCCCCCATATGTACTGTTTTTTCCAGAGGCTATCCTGCCTGTTTGGAGATCATCTCATGAACGTAATATCATATTGCCTATACAAAATGAGGGTAATTTGCCCTTCCCTCGCCTGACTTTGTGACAACATAATCTGGCCATCAGATTTGGGTGTGTGATAATATCACAATTCAGAGTGAGGGCAGAAGCCATTCCCTCCACTCTGAATTGATGCCAGGAAGACAGCCAAACTGTTAACACTTTCCTTCCTGTTCAAAGTCCCCTCCCCAATGTAGCAGAACGATTTTCATGGAGATAGTGGCAGTTCCCCCCCTCCCCCAGTTTTGGTTTAACCTTATTTAAAATTGCAAATTTAAACAATTTAGGCTTAAAACAGGAGCATAATATAACTAGGCTGGTTTTGTAATAGGTCATTTCGACACAGGTTATTTGCCTCAGGTTCAATACAGTTGAGAAGTGGGCAAATGCACATGATAATGGCTGTTACTTGTAAAAGGTGTATATTGGGGAAATAGCTTGGTTTTTATTAAATGATTGCTATCTTCATGCCCTTTCTTCACACATACTTAGCTTGTAAGGGTTGCAGATGGTGGGTTGCAGATAGGGTTGCCAGCTCTGAGTTGGGAAATACCAGGAGATTTTGGGGGTGGAGGCTGGGGAGGGTGGGTTTTGAGGAGGGGAGGGACTTCATTAGGGTAATGCCATTCAGCCCAACTTCCAAAGCAGCCCTTTTCTCTAGTAGAATTGATCTTGGTCATTTGTAACAGTAGGAGATCTCCAGGTGCCACCTGGAGGCTGGCAACCTTAGTAGCAGGCAAACTTCATATGCATCTACTTCTTTGATCCTGATAAAAACTGAATTTTTTTTGCATTGAAAGTTACATTGAGAAACAGAATGGGGTAGATAGTGGGATTTAAAGGTCTGAAATTACAATAAACTCAGTGTGTAACATGTATAAGGTTGTTCTGTGTGATCTTTACCCCTCAGCATGAGGATGCAAAGATCATGTACATCAGGGTTGTGTATGTAAGGATTCTGTGTGTAAAAATCCCATTTAAATGTTGTTTCTAATTCACTGATTGGGGGGTGGGTAGCAAGGCTGGAGGACAAAGGAAGGGATCAAAATGTTATTCATCTACCGCATGTAGACCCTTTCAGCTGTGTATGAACAGTACCATAATGTGAGCCATTTCTATAATATGGTGTTAGTTGACTAAAGTAAATAGTATACTAATTGTACATGTATGTTTCCAGTTTTTTTACTCATCCTGTTAGAATGCTTATCAGACAAAATAATTTGCTTATCAGGAGTGGCAGTAAAATTCACAAGGTTCCATAGAGACTGCCCAAAATGACCTTGACTCATAGGGCATTGAAGGTAACCTCTAGTAACTGGTCCTGCTTTCATTTTGTTAGCTTCCTCAAAAACTCAAAAACCGGCTTGTCTTCTTAGTTTCCAACATCCATTTCCAGGCCGTACTGTAGGCAATAATGTTGAGCGTGCAATGGAGAAGTCATATGACTTGCTCAGTCTCTTTGCTATTGTGGGTTGACTGTTCCCTATAGTAATTTTTGATCCCGCAAACAGTTAATTGGGGGAAGTGCAAGTTCTGTGCATGCTGAAGAATGAAAGCACTGGAAATCAGGATCCAGCAAAGTGTTGTATAGTGTTTATAAATCTTACTCTGAATTTTGTACCTTTGTGCTTCTTTGTTGTCCTAATCCCAGACATGAACTTCACTAGGTAAGTGATGACTTCCAGTAAAAGTTCTGACCAGCATCTGCATCTTGGCTTAGTTTTGTCTTGCCTGAGAAGATACCTGTTATGTCTGGGGGAAGAGTGAAGTCCATCAAGTATATTTCTATTTTTAAAAATGCCATAATAATAATATACAAATCAGGAGATGTACGGTGATGTCAGTGGCCTTAGAAGGGTGTAACTCTGCTTAAGACTGCACTATTAATAATCCAACTATATCAGGGAAAAGATGCTAAGAAAGAAAATGCAGTGCTAAGAAAGAAAATGCAGGATACCATATATAGATCATAATGTTCGGGCTGCTGTTGACTTGGAACTATCAGCTAGTTTGCTGAAAATCATCTCAATCCATAAGACTTTTTTTGCATTTTAAACATAGTGTACTTGTAACAGTGTGTAGTATTTTTTTACCCACATGTGGACAATTTTAAAACATAACTGGTTTTTGTAATGCTTACCAGAGTTCAATCAGTATGGTGAAAACTAAAACATGGTAAATAGAAGAGGCAATAAATGTCCCTTAGTTGCTGTTTTTGCCCTGACCTGGATGGCCCAGGCTAGCCTGATCTCGTCAGATCTCAGAAGCTAAGCAGGGTCAGCCCTGGTTAGCATTTGGATGGGAGACCGCCAAGGAATACCAGGGTTGCTGTGCAGAGGAAGGCACTGGCAAACCACCTCTGTTAGTCTCTTGCCATGAAAACCCCATAAGGGGTCGCCATAAGTCAGCTGCGACTTGAAGGCACTTTACACACACACACACACACTTGCTGTTTTTGCATCTCTGTTATTGTGAATATGAAGTTTAATAATACTATCTTTGATTTATTTGACTTTGGATTATCCTGGGCTTTGTAAAAATGAACAGAAGCAAGAAGAGCCAAAATAAATGGTGTTGCTGTTTTTATTTTTTTTATCTAGGAAACCAGATTTGACAGACTCTGCCTCACTGCTAGAGACGTTTAAATTCCTTGAAAATGCTGCTGCTGAATTTAGTGATGAAGAAGATGATGATGATAATGACGGGAGAGAGAGAACAATCATGGATACTTCAACGGTGGGCTAAGTCCTCTAATAGTGAAACAAGACTTGCAGTGACGGAATCCTTACTTTCTTGATATGACAAAATGTGTATATGACTGTGTATATGTGATGCATGTATATACAGAAAAACACGAAAGGCCTTTATTGTAGAGCATTCATTCGCAAGCCAATCTAGCAAAATCTATACAAACCCAAAGCTGTGTTCTGTAACCTGAATTTAATAATATTTAGTTTTTATATGGCACTGTAGTGCTCAAAATATACATGATCTCTGTAATCCTTAAATCCTGCAAGGTAGACCAATGTTATCATCATCCATATTGCAAATCGGGGATGATACTGAGAGAGATTAGGTTGCCTAAAACTAACTAGTACATCTGTAGTGGAAATGAGATTTGAACTGGGGACCTCCCAGATTACAGCTCATTCTCAGCCATTTCAGTACTTGGAATATAGTTAAACTGAATGGTAAACACAGTACATCAGTCAATATTTCCAGGTAGATTTAAACAAAGGATACATACATCTCTCCAGGCTCCATTTTTCTTGTGTGCGTTTTATGTGCATGTTGTGTACTGGGTTAAAAATAACACTTGTGATATTTTTATCTTGAATTTTTTGTCCCTTATAGATTGTCAGGAAAAGGGTGATGTCTGATAGCAGTGAAGACAGAGATACAGAAGAAGCCTTGAAGGAGTTTGATTTCTTGGCGACATCTGATGAAGGAGATGGAGAATCCAGAAGTTCAGGAGATGGTACTGACTGGGGTAAGGAAGTAAAAAGAATCTCATTAAAAACCTGTTGTCGCTTCTACTGAGATCGAAATAGCCTTCAGTACACACTTCTGTGGTTTGGTGGACAGATAAATCTTCCGCCCTCCTTTCTCTTTTATATTAATTTTCTAACTGGAAGAAATGCTTTTCTTGGAAAGTTACCAGCGTTTTATAGTTTTATGTTAGCTGCAGAGCATAAAATTCTAGAGGGCAAAAGTTGGCTTTATTCTTTTGAAATATTATTAAAGCATAATATCAAAATTGCTATTTAAAAAAAAATGTATAGCAGATGTAGCATTTTAACCATGCATAACTGTGTGGGATCCCGGCCAGTATTAAAACATTGTAGGTCATTCATCTGTTGTAACTTTGTACATGTTGGTTGTCAGGAAGAAAACAATTCAGTCAGGTGTCCCAATATTCTCATTGTACAAGTGATGTTCTGAGACAGACCAACATGCTTTTTGATGTTCATAAACATTAAAGGCATTGGACTTGAGATGGACGATATGCTTTAACACTAGCTTCTCATCTTCAAGTAAGGAAGTGAACATTGTGAGCAGGGAAGCAAATTAAAGACTGGCAGAACAGTCTGATAGATGGATTTTGCCAAAGTGCTGAAGCCAATCAACAAATCTGTGGGGTGCCCACTTCTTATTTCCCCCCCTTATCTGGGCCTGTTTATAATTGCTAGATATTTTAAGTTAGTCCGCAGTCGTCTTCCAGAGGGGCCAAATGTAGAAGGTTTAAACCGAAATTTAAACTGTCCCTTTGTCTTTATTGCCTGTTTCTTAAGTGTATGTCATACCAATTTGCTGGAAATTGTAGTCTTTTTACATGCACATGTGTTTTATTGCATTCATTTAATGTTGCTCTGCAGCAGTGTCCAGTATTTAGTGTCACCAGACCCTTTAAAGCACTTTTTCTTGATCCTTTGCCTTGCCTAGGTGATACTTACTTGATTTATATTACGCTTGGCCATTTTTCCTTTCAACTTCTGTTGCAGTCTCAGTTGGTTGACCAATCTGTTTCATCCCGAGTTATCATACACTCTGTACCTACTCCCTCAAAGTCCCTTTTTTGAGAACAGGATGGTTCTTGTCCAAAGGGGGAGGGCAATTGTCATCAATTTCCCCCTTCTCACTGCTGATTTCCATGTCGTACATAATGGTATTCTATAGAGCTCTCTAATCCTTCCTCTCAAGAGCCAGTTTTTGAGGAGTGCAGGGGATCTGGAACAGGAGGGGGCAGGTCAGGGAAGATACGTTCTGTGAGGTCCTTTCGCTCAAACCCTGTAATATTCCCTGATTATCACCATCTGCTTTACTCTCTTGATCCTTTGGATTTGTCACCTCCATCTTGTTGAACATTTTATGGTCTCTTGCGTCTGTAGCTCCATTTATTTTTCTGTGGATCATTCATTTGGCACCAACGTGAATGTTTCTTCCATTCAGCTTGAAAACATGGTTTTGTGGTTTATGAACTCTTGACAGTCCAGTAATATGCTTATTTACTATTAAGTCGCACTGAACTCAGTGGAGCTTATTCTTAGTTAAGTGTGTGTGAGATTGCAGATTGAGAGGAATGCTGCTGTACATCAGGATTTGGTGATGGAAGGAAGAAAACGTGTGATCTTTGTGTGTGTATGGATTAACAGAGCAATGCTTAGTTCACACAATAAATAGAGACTTCTTTAAAGACACTGGAAGAGGCTAGTTTTTTAAATAAATTTCTTTAAAAGAAGTAAGCCTTTGCAGTGAATTCTTCTATATCTGTCATGCCACAAGTAATGCAACCAGAGATGAAAGGGAGTTATACCAAACCCATTTTGCTTCTCAGGCAACTCTGTGATCCTCCCCAAGTGTAGAGGGCGGGGAGGAATACCATTCTACAGGACCCTAGCAGAGGTGGCAGCAGTGCTTAGCTGTCCAAGATGTGAAGCCCATCGTCTGGGTGTGGAGCGCCAAATCCTGCACTTTTTCCCTCTATAATGTTGCAAGCAGAGAATGCTCCCACAGAACGTCGTATGTCCGCATTATAATAGAAACAGTCTTAGGTAAACAGATTGTAGACCATTAAAACTTCCTAAGTTGCACTTGGAAAATAGTTCCAATAATATAATCTTCTGAAAGTCGAAACTCCCTTTGTCAGGTACAAGTAGGTGCTACTGGACTCCCTCCAGTTTGGGTCTGGGTCTATAGTAGTTGAGAGATGCTGCCTTTGGATGCAGTCTTTGTATCCGCATGGTATTTGTATAAAATGTAGTTTGTAGAATTGGGTGTCACTATAACTCTTTGAGTTCGTCAAATATATAACAGGTAAAGAGAAAGTGTTCTCCGGGACCAATCATCTCGAAACATAAGTAAACTGGAAATTTAGTTGTGCCCTATGTAGCCGAAGTTTGTACTGTCATAATTTGAACTGTTTAAATGTGAGATGTATTCCTTGCATTATGTTTTTCAATCCTTGAACATCACAGTCAAAAAAAGACAGATGTACTTGGGGAGGAGAAATGTCTAGACTTGCAGTTTCTGTTGCATTCTGATACAGCAACATGCCCAGCTTCTCATTGAGTTCTTAGTCATTTTGAGCTCTCTTGTCCAATAATAAAAGAAATCCAGTCAAAGCTAAGCGTCTGTTCAAATGCTTGAGGATCACAAAAGGAGGACTAAAATATAATAGACTTTTAAGTAATTCAAAATTAAATTGACTGAGGAAGAAATACTTTCCACTCAGACCTGAACTGAGACAGTATTTGTAACTGTTCAGTAACTGCAGCCCTAAATAATTATTTTCTCCAAGGTTCTGAACAAATGAGACGGGAAGGTATTCTCAACTGCAGTGCTCTTAAGTTGTTGGCATAAAAATGTGTGTTATCAGTAGCTGCTGCCTCTTTCAATTCCAAAACAAATTAAATGACATAAAGAGGATGTTTCATTTGTTTTACTTTGTCTAGAAAAGGAAGACCAGTGTCTCATGCCTGAAGCCTGGAATGTGGACCAGGGAGTAATAACCAAACTGAAGGAACAATACAAAAAGGAGCGCAAGGGGAAAAAGGGGGTGAAGAGTAAGTGGAAAACATTGCATCTTAAGACCATAAATCCCGCCTCTCTCACTTCGCCAATATTATCTATCTTTCAATGTTTTCCTCAAACTACTTACTCTTTTACTTTGCTGCTCCTGACTGCTTTCCTGTTGTTCACCAATTTAAAAGGGGTGGAAATTAATGATATTCAAAATACAAAGCGGATTAGCTGAAGGGACACTGCTTTTATCCAGTTGGATAAAGTGGGAGAAAATTTTTTGATACAGCAATTAATAAACATATTTGGAAATCACAGAAAAAATTACACTTCTTGCTAAAGTATGTCCAAACCAGCTGAAGGTTTTACTTGAGCTATAAGATGATTCCCTCTAAACCAAGTAAGTAGGGTTACATGAAGTCACAAACTTTGTCAGCCCCGTTGGAGATATCTGATGACCTTTCTGTTTCTTCTTCTTTTCTCTCTCTTTTTTGTGGGGGCTCATAGGAAAAGTTGGATACTTGTACAGCTCTCTGTGCACACTTAGTAGTGTGTTATAAGCAAAAAGCAAGCCCATAATTTTGGGGGAAGGAAGCATATGCATACTGAAAACCTATAAAGAACAGTCCCACGGAGAAAATAAACCAGTGTGTAAAAACTGCGACAAAGGATCTTTGGTCTGGACATATTTTTAACCAGTAGTGGAAGTTGATAAATTAATTTCTACCCCTGTGTGTATTTAATGTTTGATACATGCAAACCATGCTGTCCTCATAATTTGAATGCAGGGCTCGAAATGGAAAAATATAAATCTTATCAGGCCTACTAGTAAAATCAGTCAGCCCATCTCAAACAACACTTTGTTATCTGAAGTTCAATTTTGATGCCAGGGAAACAGCTGGCTCAGTATTTGAAGTTTACTTTCTAGCCCTGCGTATCATACCTTTTTTTTTTTGTTACATCTCTTAAAATATAAATTTATTATTTGAAAGCTGTACTCAAAAATATGTCATGCAAGCTGTTTCGATATTTAACACAGTAGACGTGTTGTGAGAATATTTGTAGGTGTTGTAGGTGTTTCATGAAACCACTGCACATAATCAAGAGAAACAGTGGAAATTTGATAAAGCATTTGTAAGAAGATGCTTAATTTTAAAGAACTATCGCTGTGTGTTTGCAAAGTTGAAAAAAATGTAAGCTTCCCCCTATGAAGATAGGGTATACAATTATCTTATTAAGTGCTAACTTTTAACATGTTTCAGAGGTTATATCTGTAACAAGTTATACTGGTAGTGTAAGTTTTATTAAGCTTGCAGTATTTCTTAGTTGAACCTCATTCTATAATTGGAGCACTGTATCAACATGGAACAATGAAAAATATATTGTTAGGAATATTAAAAAGTACTCATTGGCAAAAGTCACACTTGACAGTGGAATTTGTTGTTCAGCTCTTAGGATTATTGTCCATTATTTGCTTACCAATTTTTGAAAAGATAGGGTCTTCACACTATCCAGCAATATTAAGAGTAGTATCTCTTATGGTCCTTTGGATGTGAGATCTGGGAAGTCTGTCTCTCCCCCCACCCCCACCCCAAATCATAAAGTCATCTTCAGAAGAGATGTAACTACTTTTCATTCTTCTAAAATGCTTCACGTAGTTTGCCTTCAGAACAATAATTGGGATATAGCCCACTTTTCTGGAACTGTACCTGGGATCTGCAGTTGTCGGCAGATCCCATACCCCTGCTCTAGTTTTTAAAATACTGAGGCTTCTGCCAGTTTGCCAAGTCAGCTGCGGCCTAGTCTGTCTTACAGGCTCCACTGCATATTGCTTGAAGATCCTTACTGTTGGTCTCAGCCAAGTCTCACCAGCTTTGGAAAGGGCATTAACAGCCCATGCGGAGGTACACTCATCCTTGTTTCTTCAGCTGCTGTTAACATCAGTGATAAAAAATCCTTTATTTAATTCCTCCTTGTCCACTTTGGATGGACAAAGATGACTTCTCACCCTTCTTGCATATATCTCTCAACAAGGCTCCCGAGCTTGGGGCTGTACTTTATAACTTGCAACGAATGTGAATGTATACAGCAAGTGGCACAGGCAGCAGCAATTTGTGGCACTTTGGGCCTTGGGGCATACAGTGGGAGGTAGGGTTGCCAACCTCCAGGTAGTAGCTGGAGATCTCCTGCTATTACAACTGATCTCCAGCCGACAGAGATCAGTTCACCTGGAGAAAATGGCTGCTTTGGCAATTGGACTCTATGGCATTGAAGTCCCTCCCCTCCCCAAACCTCGCCCTTCTCAGGCTCCGCCCCAAAAACCTCCTGCCAGTGGCAAAGAGGGACCTGGCAACCCTAGTGGGACTGCACAACTTGGATCCCTGCCACACTAACACCACCCACTAATCATGTACTGTAGCTCATCAGGGTTCAGTATGAACCTTATTCCCCTCCTTGACCAGGACTGGGAGGCGTCATATCTGTCAGGTCGCAGTATTTAAATGGTGGACTGTGTTAGTTTTGCACAGCTAGTTACTTACCAAGACAAAGACACGGGTCTATATGAACACTGTAACACTAATTAAAGTAGGACGCTTAGCAAAAGATTGGCCACCACAGGTACAGAAAACAGCTTCTTGCCTCCGTTATAAAACCAAAACATTAAATGTTTCTGGTTTAAGGCAAAGAGCTTTGGAGCTCTGTGACTCAGTTCTTCGATCACCTGTTGACCATTGCTGTCTGAATTAGTAGATTGTTTGTTTACAATCTTGGCTAGGCTTTCTGAACTGGAGACCTAAATGTTTCAATAAGAGCAGTTGATCAAAGACTAGAATTTGTTCTCCCTCTCCTCTTCACCAAGCACTGTTTCATGAACAGTTACTATTGCTCCTATGAATAAAAACAGTCAAGTAGCTTTTCGCCATTATTGGGATCAAGCATATGTTCAGGACAAATACTTTTTGAAGAGACACCAATTAATACATGTAATCTAGAGGAATTTAAAACTGATGAGTTGGCTTTATTGGATGCGGTTAAGAGTGGAAATCCAGAGTGGATTGGAAACCTGAATGTTGTGCTGTAACACTTCTATACTTTGAGTCTAATCAGTGATGAATGCACATGCCTATAGAATTTTGTATGTTTTGCAGGCAGTGATACAGTCTTGCAAAATCCTACGTAGTTTACTTGAAGCAAATATTAATTGTGCCTGGTTGTGATTTAGAATTGTTGTCATTTTGGCAGGGTTTGGGTAGTAAAACAGTTTTTCTGACTTGAAGAAAATTTCTGTGATTTTGCAAGGCTGTAGTGACAAGTCCTTGTAAAGTGTGTGAAGTACAGCCATGTTAGAATACACTTTAGAAATAGCTGTGTTATTTACTAGACTAGGACAAACAGTTATGGACTGTGGGTAAGACATTTTCCCATTCTTAATTAAACTTACAACAGGAAAAACTACCGAAGATATGTTTCAGCCTCAGTCCTATATAAAACAATCAAAACAGGGATGTGGGAAAATGATGGAGCAAAATGCAGGTAAGTGTTGAGAAGGGCATGGGTCTTCACCACATGTAGCTTCAGGGAGAACAAAACTGACTCTTGCTTGATTTGTTTTGCTTTTGTTTTTGTTCTAAATAATTGTCATATTCTTTAGACTGTGGCACGACCAAGCTAAAACAACCACACGAATGATTAATTTTGAGAAAGTTTCAGAACTTGTGCATAAAAATGTAATGCACATGTGTTTGCAATTTTTGGAAAAGTAAAAAACCATTTTATTTTATCGTTTGCTGTCAATTGCATTTATTTTACTTTGTCATGCGAGTCCATGAAATGTGTGTGCAGAATTTCAGTTGCATCCATCACTTCCTTTTTCAAGCATCTTATTTCATGGCATAAACTTAGTTTACTGCTGGCCACAAGGGCCCATTGATTTTATTTAGGATCTCATATGTTTGCTAAAGATAGCATCCATTGACAGTTGTCCGAATGACGTGTGTAATATAAATAGAATTACCATTAATAAAGTTTACATAAACCTTTGCTCCTTTTTGTGTTTTGGCCAGGGCCCAACAGGTCAAAACTGCAAGATATGCTTGCTAATTTGAGAGATGTTGATGATCTGCCCTCATTGCAACCATCAGTTGTACCACAAACTAGACCAAGTACTTCACGACTTATTGAACACGAGATCAACAGAACAGATGAAGGTCAGTACTGCATATGTGCGGGGGGGGGGGGGGCTTGTGCCTCAGCTGTTTAAAAGGGAAAAAATAGGAGCACCATACACCAGCCTCCCTAGAATCATTTATATTTTGGCCTTAAGATGCAGTTTGTACTTGATGTTGGTTCTAGGGTTGTGCAAAAAACAAATTCGGTAAATGTCAGGTTTGAGTTTATTGGGCCTGATTTTCCGGTAAACCCAAAATAAGCCAAATACCCATACCAGTAAATTCCGGTATTTGGCTTATTTTTGGGTTTACTGAAAAATTCAGGCCCATTATAGTCTATGGGGATTTTTTTCAAAGGTATAGGGGGCATTTTTGGAGGTAGAGTCCCAAAACATGCAGCATGGCTGCAAGGGACTCTCCTTAGATGGTCACCAAAGTTTGGTGAACTTTGGGACGGGGGTCCAATTTTATGGGCCCTCAAAGGTGTCGCCCCCATCCTGCAGGCATTTGCGAGCTGAGCTGTGTCCCATTGGTTTTCTTGTTCAAAAGTTCAGTATGCTGAGGACTGGCAGAAAGAGCCGATTCCAGGCTGGCACCTCAAATTCTGGGGGCTGCCTTAGTTTCTGGGTCACTTTGCATGATGTCCATGCAAATGAGCTAACAAATGGAGGAAAAAGGCTTAAATGCAAGCGAAATAAGGCACAGAAAGCATTCCTTTTGGTGGCAAATGACATCTTATGAGCAGTCCTTTATGGTGGTCATGAAAAATCTGATTGCCTCTGAGCAAAGGCAAATAGCCTATTCAGCTTTGGCTTTATCCCCAGGTTTTGGTATCCGGTAAACCTGAATCCCGAAAATTACTGAAATGGCTAATTTCGGGTTTATTTTCGGTTCGGGTTTATCGATATGCACAACCCTCATTGGTTCCCATACAAGCTTCTTCTTCTTAATTATCAAACTGTTGATTTGTAAATTGTTTCATTTTTATGATTTTATTGCAATTTTATAGTATTTATTATATCGATCATCATGTTGTGAGCTGCCCTGAGCCCGGCCTTCGCTGGGGAGTGAGGGCGGGATAGAAAACTAAATAAAATAAATAAAAATAATACCCAATAAAAGGCAACACTTTTGTAAATTAGCACCCCCACATGCCCCTGGGATTTTGGTGATCATGATGGCTTTCAAGTTGCTGCAGTGCAGCTCCCACATGGATGTGCCCCACATAAATCATGCCTCTACTTGAGCAGTGCCTCTCCAAACTGCTTATAACAAGATTAAAGATGGTTTTTAAAAGACAAAATGTTACTTAGCAACACTTTGAAACGTAGATTTTCTTTCTTCCTTTCTTGGAACATTTTCTTCCATTCCATATTTGTTTAACTGAACTGCTAGGTGACAGTTTTTCTACTGTATTGGTGAGGGCCTAGCATGAAAGGAATCCCCTGTGTTAAATGGACTTTCAAAGTGGTCCGTCACATTTTTTTGATGTTCACATCATTAGATTAAAAATGATTTGCATCCAATGAGCCACAAGCAGACCTCTGCTCACAACAGAAATTTCTCACCTCTTCCTTCCTATTGCAACCCACTGCACCCCCTTCCCAAATGCTGTGGGATTCAGGAGACCCCCAGGAACAGCATGGGATATGCTGTGAGGGTGCACAGTGGGAGGGGAGAGTCAGTTAGAGTTGCCCACTCCCCTCCTGTCCTGGGATGGGCTCAGAGCCGACCCAGAACTCGCTCCAGGGCCCCCCCCCCGTCCACACTCACCTCCGGTCCGGCGGGGAGCGGAGCGCGACATGGGAGGTCCTGGCAAGCCGCGGGACCGGGCCGGCGGCTCGGACACGCGAGGGCCGCGTCGGGGGGGTGGGTTGAGACCCCGACGGGCGGCGCCCGAGTGTCGGCCGCGGGCAGGCCCAGCGCCGCAGCCCGGCCCGACGACGCCGCGGCGGCCCCGGCGGGCAGAGAAGAGGCAGAGAGGCACACCGTCGCGAGGGCCCCTGCTGGCTGGCCGTGCCGGCCTTGGGAAAGGGGCAGACGGGGGTTCAGGGAGCAAGCGGCGCCCAGACAGGGGGGAGGAGGCGCGTCCCCGCAAGGGGGCCAAGGGCAGCCGCAACCCCCGGACGGGGGAAGAGCACGGAGGAGCAGACTCCGAGCTCCCCGGCCAGCTCGGGAGGAAGGAAAGGAGAAGGGTGGGGCCGGAACTAGGAAGTCCTTATAAGGTAGGAGAAGGACGGGGCGGGAGGATATAAGGAGAGAGGGAGCGGAGGCCGAGGAGGAGTGAGGAGGCCAGTGTTGGGCGTGCTGCAGGGCTGGTGCAAGCTCTGCAAATTACCACGCTGGCTGACACAGCAGGCGAGGACAGCTCAGACTCGCCTGCTGAGTGGTCTGAGGCCGAGGAAGCTCCTCTCGAACAGATAGCGAGGGCCTCATCGAGGACGGACCCCCGGACCCCGGGCCAAAGTCCTCACAAAGTGGTGGAGAATGCGGGCATAGCCCCGCCCCCAAGACTGCCTCCGCCCCACCTGCCGACTCCTCCAGGCTGGAAGAGTGGGAAGAATGTGTTACGGCCTCCCCTTTTGAAGCTTCCCCCGCAGAGAGAGACAGCAGGAGGAGTCATAGGTGTGATGGAGCCTATTACCCCCGCTACAGCCCCGGGAGCAGCCACGACGGGGACCCCGGCTCAGGTGGCCCCAGTGGATATGCAACAATTAGGTCAATGGTTAGTGGAGCAGCAGGGCCGCCTGGTGCAAGATTTAACTCGGCAACATCAAGAGGCACAACGAGTCTTGATGAGAGACATGGCACAACAACATCAGGAGGCGCAGGCCGCCCTGGTGCGAGACGTATGTCGGGCCATGCAGGAAGAGCGCAACACTACCAACCCAAGCAACCCGGGTCCAACAGCTCCGGCAGGTCGTATGCCCGCTATTCCCCTAGCCAAACTAGGACCCGAGGACGAGATAGACGGGTACCTAGAAGCATTTGAGAGGACGGCAGAAGCGTCAGGGTGGCCTAAGGAGCGGTGGTCGTACATCTTGGGCCCTTATCTAACCGGCGAAGCCCAGGCCGCCCTCGGAATTGCCTAAAGAAGACAGTGCCGATTATGATCAACTGAAAACAGCAATACTCGATCGGTACGAGATCTCGGACTCCTATCGACAAAAATTCCGCACTATGACTTGGAAGAAGGGAGGTCGCCCCCGGGCCTTCGTAATAGCTCTTAAAGACGCGGCTTACAGGTTGAAGCCCACGGTCCCTGAGAGCAAGGCCATAGTGGAGCAGGTGGTCCTCGATCAGCTGATCCAAGTAGTGCCAGCTAGAGCAAGGGAGTGGCTTCACTACAACAAACCGGAGACACTAACAGATGCCACGCGCCTCCTAGAGAACGCACTGGCCCCGGATCTCCGAGAAGTTGGAAAAGAAGAGCCAAAGGGAGAAATCCGGCCTAAAGGATTGCCCGAGGGCAACAAGCCGAACCGAGCTCGGCTCATCCCTCGGATTCCCTCCGTGACAGGGCCAAGACCCCGGTGGGTTCCTCCCCTTTCCGTAGGGAGAGGCGAAAAGTCACCCGGGGGAGGAGCCAGCCAGGAAGCAAAAGCAGAGGCGCTCGGTAGAGGGGCTAGGGGCCCCGGGCCTTGCTTCACGTGTGGCCAATGGGGCCATTTCCGAAAGGATTGCCCCATGATGGAGTGTGACTTGGGGTGGGAGGAAACATTGCAGGCCACCACCTCGGGTGACCGTCCAGCCCCATTGACGTCCACCGTGATGATCAATGGCCAAATGGCCACGGCTCTACTAGACAATGGGTCATCCTTGTCCATGGCCTTGTCAACACTGCTGGCGCCAGAGTTACCAGCAGTGCGCCAAGCGCGTGTAGCCTGCTTCCACCAGCACGTGGAGGAGTACCCCGTAGTGCAGACGGTCTTGGCCTGGAACGGAAACAACTACTCAGTGGAGCTGGCCCGGGTCCGGGCGTTACCTTACCCGGTGCTGATAGGACGAGACGCACCATGCTTCTCGACAATGGTCCAGGCCGCCATCGAGTTTCGGGAGCGGGCTGCCCCTGAGTTAGTGCGGGCCCTCGAGGAGGACCCGGATCCCGACACAGAAACCCAACCCGAGCCAGAGGGGCACGGAGACCCACACACAGTCAAAGCAGTGGCTCAGAGGTGGGCCGGAGAACCGTCATTTCTCCACGACCAAGCGACAGATGCGACCTTGGAGGCATCTCGGAAACTGGTAGCGGTGAGTGAAGGGGTCGTTCAAGACCGCCGAGCAGCGCAGTTACCCCGAATAATGCAAGAAAATGGAGCGTGGTATAGGGTGGTGGGCAAAAATGGTCAAGAAGTAAAGCAGCTCTTGGTTCCTAAACCCTATCGAGAGCGGTTACTCCGGTTGAGCCACGACCATTCCTGGGTGGGACACCAAGGGGTGAAAAACACCCTGGCCCGTCTGGAGGCTTGGTTCTTTTGGCCAGCCATCTCCCGGGAAGTAAAGGGGTTCTGTCGCTCCTGTCCCCTATACCAGAGATTGGACGGGAGGGCAGCCCCGCGAGCCCCACTATGCCCAGTGCCCATAATCAACACACCCTTTGATAGAGTCGCCATGGACTTTATTGGACCCCTCCCTAGAACCCGGGGTTTCGCTTTGTACTCGTGTTGATGGATTACGCCATGCGGTATCCCGAGGCTATCCCATTGCGTACGATGCAGGCATCAGGGGTGTGCAGGGCCCTAGTACGTTTCTTTTCCCAGGTCGGACTGCCTCGCGAGATAATTTTGAGTTGTTATACGGCCGACGGCCCCGAGGCATCTTGGAGGTGGTAGAGGGGCAGTGGGTCCAGACACCCGACCAGCCAGGGTTAGAAGCACCTGAGTATATGCGCCAACTCCGAGAACGACTCCAAACAGCTCGCGAGTTGGCCACGTGCAATTTAGAGAAGGCCCAGCTAGACCAAAAGAGGTATTATGACCGAGGGACTCAAGAACGACACGTGGCCGTTGGATCGCAAGTGTTGGTCAACAGGCGGGTGTTTGGATTGGCAGCCAGAGACCCTTGGCGAGGTCCGTTTGAAGTCACCAGGGTTTTAGGACCCACGTCGTATGAGGTGGAAATGCGGGGCCACACGTCGTCAATGTAAGAAAACCCATATTAATGACCTGAAAGAGTGGACGGGACGGCAGGTGGAGGGAGACGTAAGGGATTGCCACTTGGGCGAGGAGCCTCTCGAGTTAACAGAGGGAGAGTTGCCGTGGGCACATCAGGGTCCACCTGCTGGACAACCCCACATCAATGACGGACTCTCCACACCGCAGGTCCAACAAATACGGGAGCTCCTAGCCAAAAGCCCTCCAGTGCTCTCCACAACCCCAGGCCGTACCTCCTGGGTAGAACATGCAGTCCGCACTCCCCCAGGTCAAGTCGCTCGAACAGTTTGGCGCCCTGTTCCACGGCGGCGTTGGGAGGAAGTCAACCGCGAAGTTGAGAAAATGCTAGCCCTGGGAGTGATCAAGCCTTCCCAGAGCACCTGGCGCAGCCCCATCGTCCTGGTGCCTAAACCGGATGGCACCACCAGGTTCTGTGTGGACTACCGTGAAGTAAATAAAATCGCGCAGTTCGATGCATACCCCATGCCTCGGGCGGATCTCCTGATTGATCAGTTAGGGGCTGCCCAGTTTTTATCAGCTCTCGATCTCACCAAGGGATATTGGCAGATCCCAATGAGACCAGGGGATGAAGAAAAGACCGCCTTTGCCACCCCTGCCGGTCTCTTCCACTTCAAAGTCATGCCCTTTGGACTTCATGGTGCCGCAGCCACTTTCCAACGGTTGGTCGACCAGGTCTTGGCCCAATGTCAGGGATTTTCCTTGGCGTACATTGACGACATTATTATCTTTAGTCCCGACTGGAACACCCACCTTCTCCATCTCACGAAGGTGTTGGCGGCATTAGATGCGGCGGGCCTGAAGGCCAACCCAAGCAAAAGCCACGTAGGGTTCCGAGAGCTACGATACTTGGAATACGTCGTCGGAAAAGGACAGTTACGGCCCCTCCCCGAGAAGGTAGTGTCTTTAGAAGAGACTCCGCGGCCACGCACCAAGAAGCAGCTGCGGCGGTTCTTTGGGCTGGTGGGGTACTATAGTAAATTCATTCCGCACTTCGCGACTCGGGCCAGTCCTCTGACTGACGGCCTCCGGAAAGATCAACCGAATTGCTTACCCTGGTCGGACGACCAGAGCCACGCCTTTGAGGATCTCCGCCGGGCCTTGTTGAGTTCCCCGGTCTTGCGAAATCCCGACTTCCATCGGCCGTTTATCGTGCAAACTGATGCGTCGTCCACCGGCCTGGGCCCGGTCCTCGCACAGGAATTCGACGGACAGGAGCATCCCATTCTGTTCTTGATGCGTAAATTGCTACCAGCGGAACGGAAGTATGCCACGGTCGAACAGGAAGCCCTGGCCGTGAAATGGGCCATCGGGGCCTTGCAGTATTACCTGGATAATAACCACTTCGTCCTTGTCACAGATCATGCCCCGTTGTTATGGTTGAGTCACATGAAGGACCATAATGCCCATGTACTGAGGTGGTATCTCTCTCTCCTCCCTTTTAGTTTCATCGTGCAACACCGCCCCGGGAAGCAGATGATAACCGCCGACTACCTGTCACGAGTCCACGAAGAAGTCAGCAGGACCTGTGGACTTTCGCCAAGAGGGGGTGTGTGTCCTGGGACGGGCTCAGAGCCGACCCAGGACTCGCTCCAGGGCCCCCCCCGTCCACACTCACCTCCGGTCCGGCGGGGGGCGGAGCGCGACACGGGAGGTCCCGGCAAGCCGCGGGACCGGGCCGGCGGCTCGGGCCCGCGAGGGCCGCGTCGGGGGGGCAGGTCGAGACCCCGACGGGCGGCGCCCGAGTGTCGACCGCGGGCAGGCCCAGCGCCGCAACCCGGCCCTACGCCGCCGCGGCGTCCCCGGCGGGCAGAGAAGAGGCGGAGAGGCACACCGTCGCGAGGGCCCCTGCTGGCTGGCCGTGCCGGCCTTGGGAAAGGGGCAGACGGGGGTTCAGGGAGCAAGCGGCACCCAGACAGGGGGGAGGAGGCGCGTCCCCGCAAGGGGGCCAAGGGCAGCCGCAACCCCCGGACGGGGGAAGAGCACGGAGGAGCAGCCTCCGAGCTCCCCGGCCAGCTCGGGAGGAAGGAAAGGAGAAGGGTGGGGCCGGAACTAGGAAGTCCTTATAAGGTAGGAGAAGGATGGGGCGGGAGGATATAAGGAGAGAGGGAGCGGAGGCCGAGGAGGAGTGAGGAGGCCAGTGTTGTGCGTGCTGCAGGGCTGGTGCAAGCTCTGCAAATTACCACGCTGGCCGACACAGCAGGCGAGGACAGCTCAGACTCGCCTGCTGAGTGGTCTGAGGCCGAGGAAGCTCCTCTCGAACGGATAGCGAGGGCCTCATTGAGGACGGACCCCCAGACCCCGGGCCAAAGTCCTCACACCTCCATTTGAAGAAGTGGCCTCCTATCTGCGGAAAACAAATATTGAATACAGCCCAGTGTATTTATTTTTGAGTGGAACTTGCTATTCTGTATATTGTTGAAGGCTTTCACGGTTTAGAGTTCATCGGTTCTTGTAGGTTATCTGGTCTGTGCGACCGTGCTGGCGAAACGTCAGGAAAGAAAATACCAAGACCATGGTCACACAGACTGGATAACCTACAAGAACCGTTGCTATTCTGTATTCTGGATTAGGTGTCAACATTGGTGCTTGGTGTGTTTACATGGGGATGAGAGGCCATTTCACTTTTTCACTTGTGTCACTTTCCCACCAAAAATTGCTGCCCTCAAGCTGCTGGATAAAATTGTGCAAGTATTTGTGGGCAAGCAGTGTGAAAAGGAAGAGTTAAGTCTGTTTCTCTTTAATCAAAGGTATAAAAGGGGAGGGGATTTAAGAACTGTTTAATGTGCCCATTAAAAAATTCCCTCTTTCTTCTTCCCTCTTGCAAAGCTGTTTATTCACCAAACTTGCTCTGATACAGGGAGAGAAGGAACTCTGTTCACTTTCCCCTTTTTGCTACAGCCCCCAATGCCAGATATCATTACTTCCCAGTTTTTCTTCTAACCCTCAGTAGAAGTTTTACGGTGGGTGTAGGTATATGCTGGGGGAATGGAAAAGCAGGAAAGATCCGCTTCCATAATTTCCCCCTGTTCTTGAGAACTTTGGTTTAACCTGTTACGTTTTGATTTTGTTAATACAAGAATGTATGTTTTTGTTTTTTGTCTAAGACCCTTATTAGTCAAGATCTTTTCCCTAGAGTGTAATGGCTCTAAAAGTTTCTGCTCTGTTATTTGTGCAGTTCTATACTGTTGCCTCTTTTGTATCTAATTGTGTTGAGGGTTTCTGAGGCATATGCATTTAAAAAGTCTATTTTTGGCAAGTATCTGATCTTTTATTCTTCATAAACCTTTTCTGATGAGGTTACCAAACTGAATTTCCCAGAAAGATTATGCAGACAACAATGTATTACACAGCTTTGGGAACTATGGAGTACTTATATTTTCTCTTTCAGTGGAAGCTTTAACGTTCCCTCCTTCATCTGGAAAATCTTTTATTATGGGAACAGATGAGGCCCTTGAAAGTGAACTTGGTCTTGGAGAATTGGCAGGTCTCACAGTAGCGAATGAGGCAGATTCACTGACATATGATGTAAGTTGTTTTTTACAGTGTGCTCTTTTCCACTTGTCAGTTTTTAAGAATTGTATGTCCTGTCATCAAAGACTAGTTGACAAATGATGTTATCAAATACTTTATAGTTGCTGCTCATAAAAGACATGCCTTCCGTGCTCTAGCATCCAAGCGTTTCCCCTCTTCACTTGGTGAGAGGGCAGATTTGTACATAGTCTTTCTGGTCATGCAAAATGATTAAGTGGTTCAGTCTGTTGAAGTCAATAGGCAAGGTAGAAGAGCTTAGAAGAAGCTTTCCCCCTGCCTAGTAATAAACATGGGGTGGATCCCGCAATCTGCTCAGATAAGGATTGTTAGTCTTCCCTGCTTTCCATCTCCCCCCCTCCCCCCGGGAAAGTTGATTCC